>NC_064640.1:432168731-437168731 GCF_023864345.2 Schistocerca serialis cubense | reverse complement strand
TTACTGTCGCTTGACAGTGGGCATCCGCCAGGAAATGTTGATAGGCGTCGTTGAAGTCTGCCAGTTTCTCTGGACAGTATGTGTCAAAAGGCTCCACGCCCCTTGTGTTGTTACATTCTTGAGTTATCCTCAATTGGGTTGCCGGTTTGATATTCCTGGGCAAGGATGACACTTAATGGCTCTTCTTTGTGCCACCCTTAGCGACCAGAGAACATCGAACCATGATTTACTGTCGCTTGACAGTAGGCATCCGCCAGGAAATGTCGATAGGCGTCGTTGGCGTCTGCGAGTTTCTCTGGACAGTACCTGTCAAAAGGCTCCACGCCCCTTTATCCCCTGTCTTTTGTCGTTTCACCGCGGCCGTCTCGTCACGGTCGCGTGCGTGTGGTGCGTTGCCAGCAGATGGATTTCCACGCGGTGGACCGCTCGGCCATCTCAGGTCATCGCCTCCACGGAGGGTCGCACTGGGGCGGCCGGCCATTAACTCCGGGTGCAAGGGAAAGTGTTTGCCGCGTACCCTTCTTTTGTGGTTGACCGCGCTCCCGAAGTGGCCCGGTTGACAGTGTGTCCTGCTGGGAAACCCACCAGTTTACAACTAGCCCTCCTCCTCGCTGCTCCCGCTGTCTCGTAAGAGTTTAGCTGGTTCGCTTTCACGTTCTCAACTGCATTCACAGAAATTGTTCATCATAGTTATGTGATTACAAAATGTCATACATAATACCACTTAGTATTGTCTTTCACAATTTTTAAGAACAAAAGTGAGACTTAATTTTTTTTTAAATAAAAAAAGTTAGATGAATCGACAATATAAAAAAAAAGTTAAATGACTTGACAATATAAAAAAAATAAAAGTGAAATGACATGACAGTATAAAAATAAAAATTAAATGAACTGACAATATAATATCTAAATCCACATCACTAATGTGGTTCACTTCCGTTTTAATAAATCAAATGCTACTTATTAATTCACTAAAATGAATAGGATTATGCCTTGTGCAAGTATAGGTCAGGGCAGCATAGGGTTCACATGTTATTTACACACACACACACACACACACACACACACACACACACACACACACACACATGCACACCTGTTGTCTATACTACAAACTAACTACCCATAAACATGTATTACTCAGAATTCTACTTCTATCCACTACTAGTTAATCCAACAAGCTACTACAATGCTACTTCAACAAAGTGTTTACACCACTACAACATTGTTCTAATTCGTCCTCTTCCTGACGCTCGCCGCATATGTCTTGTCACATAATAAATATGGAGAAACTTTCCTTAAACATACACAGTAAAAAGAACAATGGTTATTTACACGTCAAGACATTTATACCAGTTGACACACCTGATAAGAGACTCGCAATTATACATTTATCATACTCATATATTCACACATAAAACAGTAAGAAAATTTCATCTAAAATTACGTTATCACAAGAATTAATCACACAGATGACTCTGTTGTTGTTGTTGTGGTCTTCAGTCCTGAGACTGGTTTGATGCAGCTCTCCATGCTACTCTATCCTGTGCAAACTTCTTCATCTCCCAGTACCTACTGCAACCTACATCCTTCTGAATCTGCTTAGTGTATTCATCTCTTGGTCTCCCTCTACGATTTTTACCCTCCACGCTACCCTCCAATGCTAAATTTGTGATCCCTTGATGCCTCAAAACATGTCCTACCAACCGATCCCTTCTTCTAGTCAAGTTGTGCCACAAACTTCTCTTCTCCCCAATCCTATTCAATTCCTCCTCATTAGTTACGTGATCTACCCACCTTATCTTCAGCATTCTTCTGTAGCACCACATTTCGAAAGCTTCTATTCTCTTCTTGTCCAAACTATTTATCGTCCATGTTTCACTTCCATACATGGCTACACTCCATACAAATACTTTCAGAAACGACTTCCTGACACTTAAATCTATACTCGATGTTAACAAATTTCTCTTCTTCAGAAACGATTTCTTTGCCATTGCCAGTCTACATTTTATATCCTCTCTACTTCGACCATAATCAGTTATTTTACTCCCTAAATAGCAAAACTCCTTTACTACTTTCAGTGTCTCATTTCCTAATCTAATCCCCTCAGCATCACCCGATTTAATTTGACTACATTCCATTATCCTCGTTTTGCTTCTGTTGATGTTCATCTTATATCCTCCTTTCAAGACACTGTCCATTCCGTTCAACTGCTCTTCCAAGTCCTTTGCTGTCTCTGACAGAATTACAATGTCATCGGCGAACCTCAAAGTTTTTACTTCTTCTCCATGAATTTTAATACCTACTCCGAATTTTTCTTTAGTTTCCTTTACTGCTTGCTCAATATACAGATTGAATAACATCGGGGAGAGGCTACAACCCTGTCTCACTCCTTTCCCAACCACTGCTTCCCTTTCATGCCCCTCGACTCTTATAACTGCCATCTGGTTTCTGTACAAATTGTAAATAGCCTTTCGTTCCTTGAATTTTACCCCTGCCACCTTCATAATTTGAAAGAGAGTATTCCAGTTAACGTTGTCAAAAGCTTTCTCTAAGTCTACAAATGCTAGAAACGTAAGTTTGCCTTTTCTTAATCTTTCTTCTAAGATAAGTCGTAAGGTTAGTATTGCCTCACGTGTTCCAACATTTCTACGGAATCCAAATTGATCTTCCCCGATGTCCGCTTCTACCAGTTTTTCCATTCGTCTGTAAAGAATTCGCGTTAGTATTTTGCAGCTGTGACTTATTAAACTGATAGTTCGGTAATTTTCACATCTGTCAACACCTGCTTTCTTTGGGATTGGAATTATTATATTCTTCTTGAAGTCTGTGGGTATTTCGCCTGTCTCATACATCTTGCTCACCAGATGGTAGAGTTTTGTCATGACTGGCTCTCCCAAGGCCATCAGTAGTTCTAATGGAATTTTGTCTACTCCCGGGGTCTTGTTTCGACTCAGATCTTTCAGTGCTCCGTCAAACTCTTCACGCAGTATCTTATCTCCCATTTCATCTTCATCTACATCCTCTTCCATTTCCATAATATTGTCCTCAAGTACATCGCCCTTGTATAAACCCTCTATATACTCCTTCCACCTATCTGCCTTCCCTTCTTTGCTTAGAACTGGGTTGCCATCTGAGCTCTTGATATTCATACAAGTGGTTCTCTTCTCTCCAAAGGTCTCTCTAATTTTCCTGTAGGCAGTATCTATCTTACCCCTAGTGAGACAAGCCTCTACATCCTTACATTTGTCCTCTAGCCACCCCTGCTTAGCCATTTTGCACTTTCTGTCGATCTTATTTTTGAGACGTTTGTATTCCTTTTTGCCTGCTTCATTTACTGCATTTTTATATTTTCTCCTTTCATCAATTAAATTCAATATTTCTTCTGTTACCCAAGGATTTCTATTAGCCCTCGTCTTTTTACCTACTTGATCCTCTGCTGCCTTCACTACTTCATCCCTCAGAGCTACCCATTCTTCTTCTACTGTATTTCTTTCCCCCATTCCTGTCAATTGTTCCCTTATGCTATCCCTGAAACTCTCTACAACCTCTGGTTCTTTCAGTTTATCCAGGTCCCATCTCCTTAAATTCCCACCTTTTTGCAGTTTCTTCAGTTTCAATCTGCAGTTCATAACCAATAGATTGTGGTCAGAATCCACATCTGCCGCTGGAAATGTCTTACAATTTAAAACCTGGTTCCTAAATCTCTGTCTTACCATTATATAATCTATCTGATACCTTTTAGTATCTCCAGGATTCTTCCAGGTATACAACCTTCTTTTATGATTCTTGAACCAAGTGTTAGCTATGATTAAGTTATGCTCTGTGCAAAATTCTACAAGGCGGCTTCCTCTTTCATTTCTTCCCCCCAATCCATATTCACCTACTATGTTTCCTTCTCTCCCTTTTCCCACTGACGAATTCCAGTCACCCATGACTATTAAATTTTCGTCTCCCTTCACTATCTGAATAATTTCTTTTATCTCGTCATACATTTCATCAATTTCTTCATCATCTGCAGAGCTAGTTGGCATATAAACTTGTACTACTGTAGTAGGCATGGGCTTTGTGACTATCTTGGCCACAATAATGCGTTCACTATGCTGTTTGTAGTAGCTAACCCGCACTCCTATTTTTTTATTCATTATTAAACCTACTCCTGCATTACCCCTATTTGATTTTGTATTTGTAACCCTGTAATCACCTGACCAAAAGTCTTGTTCCTCCTGCCACCGAACTTCACTAATTCCCACTATATCTAACTTTAACCTATCCAGTTCCCTTTTTAAATTTTCTAACCTACCTGCCCGATTAAGGGATCTGACATTCCACGCTCCGATCCGTAGAATGCCAGTTTTCTTTCTCCTGATGACGACGTCCTCTTGAGTAGTACCCGCCCGGAGATCCGAATATGACTCTGAGAAGGGTAAAAATATTTTCATTATACAGGTTATAATACATTTTATTATCCATTTCGTTCCTTCTTTAAGTTACCTTTCGCTTCCAAATCAGTTATTTCGCCTGTGGTGGTTATTCTGGATTCATTTCTCATGAATGGCAAAATTGTGGTCTCCTCTATTCTGTAAAACAGTTTCATCTTAACATATTGAACTTACAACAGACACAAAAGATCCGAATCCTCCTGTAGTTTAAATGACAAATGTTTTGCTCCATCCTTATTACCTTAAACCAAGCTTTCCTTCGGTCTCATAATCAAAATTATTTAATCTTCCTCTACCTTCAAGAGGGAAATTTCCTCAGTACAAATCATATAGGCTGCAGTGCATCCCGCACCAGCGAAAACAGTAAGCTGTAATGCTCACAGCATCAGCAAAACACATAAACGTCGCTTTTCTAGGACAAGTATTAACGCAGAATAATTTTTCAGGCTTTGGCTCAACATCAATCAAGACTACAGAAAGGATCCATATTTCTGTTCCATTCTCCATTTGCTGAAAAACTGCTCGTATTTGACTACCACAATAATATTTCAGGGCCATGTAAATTACACAAACCACAATTCTTCTTTCACCTTGAAGGGAATCATTATACTTACGAAATCCACAGACAGCACTTTACGTACTCAGCTATAAAGAACAAAAAAGACATATATCATCAATATTAACATATCATCGCATATTGGGAAGCCAATGGTTAAACAATCGTATTATCGCATCCTGTTTTCATGATTGTAAACTTCCTCATTCCTTTCTCAGAGTTCTCCTGTCTTAAAATATTCATACAGCACGTATACTATAGTAAGAGATTATCATTTATACTGACAGATATAGAATAGTAATAGATAGATAGTAGCACTGAAAGCAGAAAATCGGAAACAAAGCTACTAACAGCTGGGGACCTGGGTTTGCCAGACCCATAATACCCACAGATCGGATATTCCCCTGAATTTTGCATTAATTCAACACAGATCTTGCTTCTCTCAGGAGCGACTCTTTTCAATTTACACATAAAAACATAAACAGCATTTCACTCGTTCACAAAGAAACCTTTTATCTTCACATTTGAACCAACCTAAATCCTAATTGCACAAGGAAAGAAAAAAATTAAAACATCACTTCAATAAATCACATAGAAACATCTTTATCATTAATTTTACGAACATATTATTCAAAATGCATATGTCACAAATGTAAACCAATCAATTCATTCTCCTCACCGTCCTCTCTACTTCTCACTGTCCTTTCTACTCATTTGCCATGTCGCTCATTTGTTCCGATTGGGCGCCTTCTGCGCTGATCGTTTGTCATTGCCGGTTTTGTTCATTTCCATTTGCTGGATTATGTCTAGGGTTAGCCGGCCGAATTTCAACATCATGAGGTGCTCTGCCTACAGTCCTATTCCCACCGTATTCATCGTAGTATCGATTCTGGTTGCCGTACCTGTAGCATTCACGATCTTGTCCACGTCCTCGATCATTTCCGTTGTTCCACCTGTGTTCGCGACTGTTACCCCAGTTTCTATATGGCCGGCCCCGATTACTGTTCTGTTCGCGTCGCGACGACCAGTCACGCCGTTGATTAGTACTACGGCCACGACTGCGATCGCGCTGCTGTGCCCCGTAATAACTTTGTGCCTGATTAGGCGGGCATTCTGCTGTATTATATTCCAACTCTTGGAGAAGTGTCTTAAACGTTTCCACGTCCTCTTTGCATCGTCCCGCAAGAATGACGTGGCGCAAGTGCATCGGCAATTTGGTGATGCATAACCTAATTAGTTCCGCATATGGGTCGTATAGAAATTGATTTGCCTGCAGCATGTGGTCGAATAGGCGTGCTGGGCTGCCGAAACGAGACTGGTTCAAATTTGGCAGCATAATTATGCCATGCTTGACCCTATCTTGTGCCGCTTCCGATCAATAGGCAGACAGAAAGGCTTGTCGAAACTCCCGAGTGGAGTTACAGTAACGCGCTGCCGACCTCATGCGAATCGCCGGTTCGCCTTCCAAATAGCCACACATATATTCTATCTTATGTGAACGTGCCCAGTCGGGGGGAAGACAGAACTCAAATTGCTCGAGCCATGCTCGTGGATGTATTCCTTTTTGCGAATTTCGAAATATCTCAAACTTTCTCACCGTAAGAAAATGTTTGAAATCAGATCCCCACATTTCCTCCTGGCGAGGCCCTTGAATGTTTCTATTTTTCTCATGTCTGCCCCTCAAAATACATTCTTCCCTGTCGTCAAAATCTCCCTCGTGGCCAGAGTCACTCTCTGCACTGTTCGTACAGCTATTTTTAGTGCTATTGGCGAGTTCGGAATCACACTCCATGCGGCTTTCCAGATGCGCCACGCGTTCTTGTAATTCGCCTGTTACAGCTTTGTGTCGCCTGTTCACTTCGAACTGTCCCTTCTGAAATTTAAGAAGCGAACGCACTTCTTCGGTCTCTGCGACCGGTACCGGTGTAGTATAGTTATCGCTATCCGTCACCTTCATCGTGCCTACGATGTCCACTAATGCCGCAATCATATCATGTATTTGTCTGTTGTCCTCCGCCCCAGTCTGCTTCAATTGTTCTACTTGCTGTTCGAGTGCGTGAATCGCTTGACTGTTGTCCGCTACTGTGTTGCTAATGGACGCGGGACAATGCGTTTCCGCCTCCTGGACCATGGAAAGTACCTGCTGGTGTTCTCTTTGGCATTCTTCACTCAGCGCTTGGAAATTCCTAAGTAGCTGTTCTGCGCTCTCTTTCGATTCCGCGACTCCGCTTGCCCTGTTCTAAGGCTTGCAGACGATCATCGATTTGTTCAAATGTACGTCCTAATTCTTTCATAATATCACTTTTTATTTCACTTGTCAGATTGTTTATTCTTTGTGAGATATCATCGGACACTCTCTGCATCGACTTGTCGACTTTATTTGTCTGCTGGATTAGTTTTTCGTCTATTTGTTCGCCTAGCTCGCGGATCGATTTTTCAGATTTCTGCGTCATTTGTTCACCTTGCTCGCGGATCGATATTTCAGATTTCTGCGTCATTTGTTCGCCTAGCTCGCAGATCGATTTTTCAGATTTCTCTGTGTTTTCTTTATTTTGTTGCAATAAGGCTTTGTTGAGTTCTGCCAAATCAATTTGGTTAGTTGGAGGCAAAGTAATTTCTGGCTCTGATGTGAGCCCGTTCGTCCTGTTTTGCATTTCCTCTGAAGTATTCCCCAATGCATTTTCGGAACCGTCCGACGCGTTAATATTCGAAAGCAAATTATCCCCTTGGTCCATGTTGCTTAAGTTGTTGGACCGCCTACTTTTAGCTTGGTTATGTGTCTGCATTCGTTCAATTTATGCCCAGTACGCAACACACTAATCACAATAATTGTATCCCCCAAAAATTACGACAGTCACACGAAAGGTACCCAACCTAGTACGCACTTTTTCACACGCAAAACAAACTTTTATCTTTGATCGAAACAGTGCCGTTTACAAGCGAGAAAAAAAAACACACACACGCATATAAAACACAAAAAAATGGTTGAAATGGCTCTGAGCACTATGGGACTCAACTGCTGAGGTCATTAGTCCCCTAGAACTTAGAACTAGTTAAACCTAACTAACCTAAGGACATCACAAACATCCATGCCCGAGGCAGGATTCGAACCTGCGACCGTAGCGGTCTTGCGGTTCCAGACTGCAGCGCCTTTAACCGCACGGCCACTTCGGCCGGCTTATAAAACACACAAATATAGAAAACAAAACAAGACAAACAACACAACGCCGCTCAACAACGCCGTGAATCTTTTGAAAGTCTGCTCAGAAACAACGCAGAAGTTGTTTGAGCGCTGCAGGGAAAAAAAATTAAGATTATACAACGCTCGTAATCTAACGTTTCAGAGATTCCAGAGTCTAGCGGTATCACAGAACAGGGTCGCCATGTGTAACATTGTTGCTTTAATTTGCTATCAAAGCGGTGCTGATAAACAATAAAAGCAGTTTAAAAGCTGTGAGCTATGTGGGGAAGTTAACATTGCATTACTGCGCAACTGTTTCACCAGGTATCCAGTCTAGCTTACCAAATCCCCAACCAGACTAACATTAATTATAATCTTTTAATCGTCATATGACAGCCGGTGATATATATATATATATGTATGTATGTATGTATATAAAGAGAATTTAAATAAAAAGAAATAAATCAGTTTATATTTGGAAATTTATTTTAACATTGATCATTGAAATTTCAGCATAATAAACTTGATTCATAACTGAACTGGTACCTTATTTAGGATTGTGAAAATGTGAGTTTGTAATCTTCCGGAATACATCAAATATTGAGCCAAGATTGGGAGACTGCATACAACACTGCATTCATAAAATAACACACAAAGAACGTTGAAACATATGCAAGAGGAAATTAACCACAACCAACCGATTCAAATTTCACCCAAAGAAGTTACGTTCGTAGCGCAATCCTGTCCATCATGAAATTACCACACACTGGTATACTAAATTTATACTAACTCTCTGTGAAATCTTCCCAAAAAGAATAGCTGAGGGCTACTTTGATGCTTACACCACATGCTTCACGTGGTCAACTTGGTTTACACAAAGAGTGTAACTCCACAATAATTTTGATAGTTAAAATAAATTAGATCGAAAAGCAATTTACAAAAGAAAAACCTCGAACTGGTTACTATCGTCTTACTATCAACCTGATGGGTCAAACAATTGTATAAACACGTGGTACTGGTCTCACAAAGTACACCCCACGTGGGTTGAACATAAAGAAAAGCTGCTATATTGAAAAATTTTGTCAAGACGAGACGTTATAATCTCACGCACATTCGCATTTAAGATTGATGAACTTAGTTAGAGTTACTGATCAACACGTGGTTCCACTTTACTCACAAAGTAGTGACAGAGCAACTACCGGAATATATTCTGAACTTCACACTCGAATTACACTGCGTTGCAATTTAAGATAACATTAGATATTTTAGAGCTAAACCTGAAATAAAGGTGATTAAATTTTCAATTAGGCTGAACTTAAGAAATCCATTGTCCTACGGACTTAGCAGACACGCGCTTAGCCGGAGATCTCACCACTTCAGACGCTTGCCGCGGACAGACTGCTGTGGTCCCTTCCTGAGGGTGGCTCACAAATACAAACGGAAGTGGCCAGAGGGGCAGCTTCCTATACCAACATGACAAGGGACGGACAGGACCATACTAAGAATAGAAACCTCTCTGCTTTTAGAAAGCGTAGCTACCTGTTCCGACGTTGGTCCTACTGTTCTCTAGCATACAGGCTTGTCTGCTACCATCCAGCATGCAACTAGAAATACATTTGCTCATTCATCCTCTCACACAGAAGGGAAGGAGGATGACAGTATCTTATCATATACAGTATATAAAAGAAAGCGGATGTAGGTTCCGTATGAGACCGTGTGACATGAATTACATATAAACTGTGTTTTAAAGTGTAGTAGTGTGACAGATCGTTCTTGTTTATGTGTAAAAGTAACACGTTTCACTGCTCAGTCCCCTCCCAGATAGTCAGAAACACCACAGTAAATTTAGAAGAGGAATTTATGCCGTAAATGACAACATATTTAAGAAATTAACATGAAAGGAATCCAACAGAGACCTTTCACCATCATTTGGTGGAAACCTCGCTCCGATATCTCTAATCGCTCTTACGTGACTCACTTCGTATATCGAGCAACATATAGCAGAGGTCCTTCACCTTGCCATATACGTGTTTCCTGGGCCATATTCGAGAACACATACATTTTACAGCATTTCTCATGATGGCTGAAAACTGCTGTGTCTCATAACGAAGAGATTTGATCTGCAAGGTATGATAAAACATATGTTGTTGTCCCATACTGAATTCCCAAGTGATCTGTTGTGCTGTTTCCTGACTATCCAAAGTTCAAATGCAAGCTAGAAGATGGAGACGCTACACATTTATAGGTTGCACAAGATGGTGGGCGATTCAGGTAACGGCGATTTCCTTCCAATGGACAAATTCACAAAAAAACTCTTGTCACGGCAATTTACACATAGTTGTCTTTGACGAAGAACAGGTCATACATAGCGTATTCATAATTCTTCTCGCCAGATGACTCATTTATATGCTCAGTTGCCACAGGTTGTTAATTTTATTTATTTATTTGTGTACTTCTACTAATCTGGAACTGTTACGGCAGAGATGAACAACAACTTCCTGTTTGCCACCTGTTCAACACGCTCATACTATGTAAGACTCTGCAGTACGGCCTATCAAAGTTTTAAAAGACCAGAACCAGAGCTGGCGACCTGCAGCAGTTCCTTCCTCGAAGCAGAGGGACCTTTTTTTTTTGTCATAATCCGTGAAGCACGCCAGCGACTCGGTTTGTCAGTGACGTCGGTGGCTGCATTTCGGGGAATAATTTCCTGTAGACCAGAATTCTTTGCCGCCGCTGATGGCCCGGAACTGACGTACATCTAACTTTACCTGTTTTATGCTCACGCTATTTCGCGAAATAATCTGTGGGACGTTCCATTAAATCACCTTTTTTATTTATTAGTTTGAATGTTAAAAACATTAGATGGCATTGAATATCAAGAGCTCAGATGGAAAAACAGAACTACACAAAGAAGGGAAAACTGAAAAGTGGAAAGAGTACATAGACAGCCTATACAAGGGAGATAAACTTGAAGGCAATATTATAAAAAGTGAGGAGGACGTACATGAAGATGAGATGGAAGATACGATACTGCGAGAAGAATTTGACCGAGTACCGAAAAACTTAAGTCGAAAAAGGCCCCAGGCATCACCAATTCAGTATTAGAGGGAAGTGTAGAGAGTAAAAATCGTAAAGGCAGACCAAGAGATGAATACAGTAAGCAGATTCAGTAGGATGTAGGTTACAATAGTTATTCTGAGACGAAATGTCTCTCAGAGGATAGAGTAGCGTGGAGAGCTGCATCTAATCAAAGTTCGGGCTGAAGACCACAACAACAACAGACGGCATTCACTCCAATTTACCGTCCGTTGGCAGGCCGGTATGGCTTGCCATACACCGTAGGCCATTTGTTTTATAGCTGTGAATTCGCAACTCGACAACATGTAAATACACCAATTTTCGCCCAATGAGCCATCTTCAAACAGGCAATTTCTGGAGTTAACTGTGTATGCTATAAACAATCTCTAAACGAATCGTCAACCCGGTTGTAGGGAGGCAACAGAAAGGACATCCGGCCATCCTCTGCCACTAACATTGCCACATCTGAGAGATTAATATGACTCGTGAAGATACGGAATAAATGCCAGGAAAAAGGAGTCGGAGACTTTGTGAGTAGTGGCTCCCTCATGTACATTCATCTTTGACGAAATAAATCTCGGGTGAACAGCCTGGTATGAATGTGCATAGGTCACAATATTTCGGTAATCGACCACGGTGCCATCATCAGGTGCGCTGATGTACTGACCGGCGGTGGGCCGGCGCTATGTATATATGGCGCCGGCCCACCGCCGGTCAGTACATCAGCGCACCTGATGATGGCAACGTGGTCGATTACCGAAATATTGTGTCCTCTGCACACTCATACCAGGCTGTTCACCCGAGATTTATTTCGTCATAAAATACGCCTGGAGAAATTGAAGAATCACATTACATTCATCTTTAGGTATCCATTACCCTCCAAGTCCGAAAATCAGTTTCGGTTTTTGCTGGATGAGCAGGATTGCGTGGTTGAATGGAAATCTCGTTGGGCTCTATGTTTCTCAACAAAGAGATAAGGAGGATTTTTTTAGTAAACCCAGCTTGACCGTCACAATTACAAACACAAACACAGATATCAACCTAAACACATAGCTTATTTCTCAAGGTAACAATCAAACAGTTTAGTGCCCAAGTGAAATCAGACGACTAGCTAGCATGTTACTTTACATAAAATGTGTCAGCTCCAGACTTATGCAGGCGGTGGTGTGATTGCAGACCCCCGCGTGGCCGACTGGCCCCTGATGGACAGCCCGATGCCGACACTGGTGATGGTGGCGGCCTACCTGTACGTGGTGATCATCCTGGGGCCGCGCCTCATGGCCAACCGGAAGCCGTACCAGCTGCGCAGCGTGCTCATCTACTACAACGCCTTCCAGGTCGCCTTCAGCTTAATCATGCTGTGGGAGGTAAGCCACTTTCCACTGCCGGGAAGCACGCTGATAATGATCGAGGTGAGACTTCTTCCTCCTCCGCCAGGACGAATTATGTTCCCCACACCCACTTCCTGCCACAATAATGAGAAATACACAACCTCGAATTATTATGGCTTCGCGTATCTTGGTTTCACTACTAATATTCATTTTCTGAATCTTTGGTACATATACGGTATTCGAATCCTGTTATCACACCGACAGTCCCTACCTACAGTAACTAGGACCAAACCGGAGTATATGCATTGCAGCTTCTCAAGAATGGTCACCAGTTCGAAATATCGACTACATTTTGGGCAATGCCCTTATAACATCAAACGAACAGTTCGAGTACCCCAGATCATTTAATATCATCCATAGCTTCCAGGGATACCGATGCTGAAAATCGTATAAAAACTAGATGGTAGAAACAGAGGCCATTAACAGGAATCAACTGTGTTGCTATCAAAGTTAAAGGTAATATGTACAAACGAGCAATTAGACCAATTACAGCGTATAATTCAAAAAGTTTGGTCATGTGCAAATTAGAGGAACAGGAGCTCCAGGTTACAGGCAGATGGATACTGTGCTAGTCTAGACGAGTGATCCTAAAAGACAAACTAAGAAACGAACGCATCCGAGGGTTTGTTTAAGGTAACAAACTAGTGGAAAAGTTTCAAGAAAATCGCCTACGCTGGTACGCCCGTGTCATGCGCCTTGAACCTACCGTATGACAAGAACAGTACCTGACGTAAAAGAACTGAAAAGGGGCCCCAACGCTCAACGAATTGACTTAATACCCTAAAGAACGACCTAAGAAAGATGTGACTACGCCCTGAAATGGCGCAAATACGTTCACAATGGCGTAACAAGGCTAAGAGGGCTGAACCCAAGAGACACGATGGGAAATAAGACACGGAAGAAGAAGAAGAAGAAGAAGAAAGAAGACAGTCCTCAGTAATTAGTACTTTGATGGCCTAGAGAGATTAAAACAGATACTCAAGCACAAGTACCGACTTAATTGGTGCAGTGCTTATCATACTGGACTCGCATTCGGAAGGACGACGCTTCAAATCCCTGCCTGGCGATCCAGGTTAAGATATTCCGTGATTTCCCTAAATCCCTCCAGGAAATACCGGAATGGTTTCTTTAAAAGGTCCACGTCCTATTTCCTTACCCAACCTTTCGCGACCTGAGCTTCTGTGCTCCATCTCTAATGGCCTCACTGAAGACTGGACGTAAACTCTCATCTTCCTTGCTTCCTTCCTTCCTCCATGAACAAATAAATGACGCAAGAGTCATCACATGCGAATGGCGATGCAGGTCGATCAAAGTACGACAGCACCTCAAACGTAAGAAATACAGTTCATACAAAGATATTCGAAAGACAGAATGTACAATAATCAGCAAAGACGTTTTCTCATTTTTATTTGATGCTGTATGTGACAATATCGTTCTGATGGCAACAGAGTCTAAGATTTACGTATCATAGTCGGGAATACCATACTCTGCACCTTCAATGAGATAAAATACTATTACTGTTGTGAATCAGTTCAGTATTTTATTATGATGTACTGCGTCATAGTCCACACTGTGGAATTATGCAACCTACACTACCCCATCACTTTAGACAAAACATTGACGTACATACGCAGTGGTTAAGACAACCCTCGCTATTTTCAGTGGTTCTGTTTAAGTAACATTTATATTAATTTGATAGTTTACAATTGAAAATATTATGTCATGCTCAAATTTACGTACTGAAGGCAATTTTTTGAACAGTAATATTGCTACGTCTTGCAGTGTAATATGTCCACTTGTTAAAGTAGTTAAGAGAAAATCATGTTAATCATTGCAATCGTTATTCTCTCTCTGCAGTAAAAAACAAATCTCAATGAATTCCTTAACAAAGAACACTAACGTGTGAAAAGTCTGTCAGCATTTTTTTACAGCGCCTTCGAAACTCCAGTCCTACTGGATAATTTATCCATATTCATAATGAAACACACAATGTCAATTTGACCTCCTAACTTCATATTTGATGCCGGCATCACACAGAGCAGTAGGTGTGACATCCTGTAGTTAGCATACCCAGAACTAGGCATAAAAATTAGGGTACGTTCCTGCAATTTTTGCAGCCACAGTGTGGCACACAATAGATCATCTTATCACAAGACTTGTTCAACAGCTTGTGATGTTAGTGACGCAGTTGCACTCGGAAGACTGCTTCGACAGGAGACTACTCGAAAGTTATTCACTCTACGACGAGAAATGTCGCGAGGAGATGGCTCAGCCACGGTCTACGTATTGTTTCCAGAATGAACCTTTCACTCTGCAGTGGAGTGTGCGCTGTCACTAAACTTCCTGATTTCCGCTATATCCTTTCCTCCAGGAGTGTTAGGCCAACAAGATATGATAATGAACTCCTGTCAAGTTTGGTAAATAGGAGAGGCATAGGCAGAGCTTAAGCCGTGAAGGTAAATCGTGAGTCGTGCTTTTATGGCTCAGTAACAGTTTTAGCAGCGTTAAACTAGCTTCTGATTTTAAATCCTAGTCCAGTAGACATTTTTAATCAGCCAGGAGGCTACAAAACAGCGCATACTCCATCAGACAATGAGTGATTCAACATGAAACCATCACTGGTTACGGTCACTCACTCGATACATTTACAAGTGTGACGTAACATCCATAGTTCGCACCTTGTCATGCGTCCAGTGCGCACTCTGCTATTCCGCGGACACACTATAGCAATTTGTATGATATCTGCCGCGGCCACGGGAGTGTGCATTTAAGTGTCTGTGTGGTTTTACGTGTAAATGTGTGTACTGTTGGTATAAAAAGAGCTAGTGCTCGGAAGCTAGTGTGAATGCTGTTTTCTGTTATGTGTTTCTGTGCTCCACGCATCGATCTGCTACAAGTGAGTAGTTGTCTTTCCTCAATTTTAAGGATTGCTCCATCCAGAAATTTCCATTACTGTTATGTACGAGGGCTATTCGGAAAGTAAGGAACAATAGGTCGCGAAATAGAATCCACAGTGAAAATCAAAACTGTTTTATTTGCAACAGTTAGCTACAACTTCCAGCTACTTATCTCCGTAGTCGCCGATCCGACTTAGACGTTTGTCGTAGCGTTGTACCAACTTTCCAATACCCTCGTTATAGAAGGCAGCCGCCAGTGCTTTCCGCCAATTCTCACGCTGGCCTACAGCTTGTTCTCTGTGCCAAAATGTTGTCTTCACAGCCAGCGGTTCATGTGAGCAGAGATGAAACTCAGAGGGAGACAATTACGAGCTGTATTGTGAGTAATCAAACATTTCAAACTGGAAACGATGCAGGAGCATCTTCATTGCCCCTGCAGAATGCGGCTGATAATTGCATTGAAAAAGAAAACGCACGACAGTTATGTAATGCTGGCTGCATAGCTTCAGGCGAAATTTCTCACCAGGCCCTCGTACTTGTCGGGAGACACTATTTTTCTAAGTATCTTTATGTGCTCCCTGTGTGCTCAGAACTAAAAAGAACGACGTTATGCGATCGACGGGCATACTGGAGACACTGCTCAAAGCACCTATGTGAAACTTCATCGGATTTTCACTGTAGTTTCCATTTTGCGGCCGGTGGTTCCTTACTTTCCGAATAACCCTCGTATAATAACTCGCAAAATCGCCTACTAATTACAACATTCACATTACTGGTTTCGACAATTTATTGCTGTCTTCAGATGTGATTAAGCCACCAGCAGATTTGGCATGATGTACAAAAATGCAGGTTATGCACTCTGAACCATATCAAGAGTGTCTAGTAAAGCTCTTTTCATCTGATCCGAAGAAGAAAGAACTCTTCGCTTTGTCGAACATGGACTAGTTTCTTGAACGAAAGAAATCTACATTTTTAAAACAAATAATTCCAACTAGATTCATAAAACACTATTAAGCCTTCGCTCTATACTTCTACCTCTAATAATATCTTCCTGTATCGCGACTGATAGAGAATAGGCGTTGCGATGTCAGCCGCGCTGTCAACTTGGTGTGCTACCTCTCTGTATTTCACTGGTCGTGAGAATTGTGTAAACACATGACACAATACATGGTTCTCCCGTTCCGTAATGCAGTGAACATGAGCTCCGCCCTGCGTGACATATGCAACACTCCCACTGTGAGACCATTTCCGTCATTTCTTGCTCGTGGCGCGCACATACTTTTTTCACCGTATTGTCTCTCCAGTCCCATTACAGAAACGTATTTATTTGACTTCTAAAGACATACGATGAGGTACGTTGTGTCCGCTAAAATCAGAAAGCTCCTTAGCTTATTAACACAATGCCCGCCTCACAATTTGTCAGTGAATACTGCAGCAGCGACAATACTTTATACTCCCCGTTTTGATGTTCGCGGGAAATTGATGAATGGCTCATGCGGTCCCTATGGTTTCTAACTCAAGCTTTACTACCTATGGAAACTTGGGGGTGATTTTCGAAGAGAGGTTCAGTGCATTCGCTGGTTATTGAAAAGCTTTTTAGTTTTCTGACACATCTCGTAGCTACACTATAACTCTTAACCATAGAATTTCACTAAGTTCCGCCGGCCGGGGTGGCCGAGCGGTTCTAGGCGCTACAGTCTGGCACCGCGCGACCGCTATGGTCACTGGTTCGAGTCCTGCCTCGAGCATGGATGTGTGTGATGTCCTTAAGTTAGTCAGGTTTAAGTAGTTCTAAGTTCTAGGGGACTGACGTCCTCAGAAGTTAAATCCCATAGTGCTCAGAGCCGTTTGAACCATATTTGAACTACACTACTGGCCATTAAAATTGCTACTCCAAGAATAAATGCAGATGATAAATGGGTATTCATTGGAAAAATATATTACACTAGAACTGACATGTGATTACATTTTCACGTAATTTGGGTGCATAGATCCTGAGAAATCAGTACCCAGAACAACCACCTCTGGCCGTAATAACGGCCTTGATACGCCTGGGCATTGAGTCAGAGCTTGGATGGTGTGTACTGGTACAGCTGCCCATGCAGCTTCAACACGATACCACAGTTCATCAAGAGTAGTGACTGCCATATTGTGACGAGACAGCTGCTCGGCCACCATTGACCAGACGTTTTCAGTTGGTGAGAGATCTGGAGAATGTGCTGACCAGGGCAGCAGTCGAACATTTTCTGTTTCCAGAAAGGCCCGTACAGGACCTGCAACATGCGGGCGTGCATTATCCTGCTGAAATGTAGGGTTTCGCAGGGATCGAATGAAGGGTAGAGCCACGGGTCGCAACACATCTTAAATGTAACGTCCGCTGTTCAAAGTGTCGTCAATGCCAACAAGAGGTGACCGAGACGTGTAACCAGTGGCACCCCATACCATCACGCCGGGTGATACGCCAGTATGGCGATGACAAATACACGCTTCCAATGTGCGTTCACCGCGATGTCACCAAACACAGATGCGAACATCATGATGCTGTAAACAGAACCTGGATTCATCCGAAAAAATTGCGTTTTGCCATTCGTGAACCCAGGTTCGTCGTTGAGTACAACATCGCAGGCGCTCCTGTCTGTGATGCAGCGTCAAGGGTAACCGCAGCCATGGTCTCCGAGCTGATAGTCCATACTGCTGCAAATTTCGTCGAACTGTTCATGTAGATGGTTGTTGTCTTGCAAACGTCCCCATCGCGCAGAACGTTCAGCTAGCTATTCAATCTTAAAGAATGCATGTAGAATCATATTGATGTAATGGGGTGATGAGAAATGATGGAATGTGGTGGCACGCAACCGAATGTGAAACAGTCTGTCATGAAGATTTTCATAAAACTGACTATTCTTTAAGGCGAACCTGCAGATAGTGCAACAACATGTGTTGTAGGCACTGAAAAAACAAATATTCAGAGGTCGACTTTCTCCAGTGGTTCCAGGCCGTACGAACTGCAATATCACATGCTTTTCAGGAGGGATAGTGTACTCTGAAGGGTATGATTTTTATACGCAGAATGGGACTCATTTTGACCAGCTATAGGCCAAAAACAGTGCTCATACCATACTTGTAGTTCTCTTACGCCCATTTTCCCGCTCTTCGTTGCTGTGACGTAAATATTTCGCACTGCCCTTGCAAGATGACGCACACATGAAAGAATCGTAGGAAGCAGAGCACCTCCAACTTCCCACAGCACAATAGACAACATTTCAAACCTTTACCATCCACATGTACAGTCGCCGTAATTGTACACAAATGCGTCAAGGCATTGATGTTAGATGATCTTGATACAACTCTCCTGACATCTCTAATTTACAGGGCTCCTTTCGTATACATTTCATCTTCAAATTACGACTGGTCGGAGTTGAAAGCAAATTCCTCACTGAACGATGGGA
Source organism: Schistocerca serialis cubense (assembly GCF_023864345.2). Classification (NCBI taxonomy): domain Eukaryota; kingdom Metazoa; phylum Arthropoda; class Insecta; order Orthoptera; family Acrididae; genus Schistocerca; species Schistocerca serialis. The sequence goes on along the minus strand of NC_064640.1, from coordinate 437,149,740 downwards.
TAAGTTTGTTTATCTCACCTATAAATTTTCGGGCCGATTCCGAAGTTTGCTGTGCGTCGTCAAGTTGACACTTTGTTTGAAATTTCGTTATCTTACGTGTTTAAGCTATGCAACCATCCACTGTTTTCCTTGAAATCACTGGAACCTATGTTGGGCGCAATTTGATGTGCGTAACATAGTAAGTTACTATCACGCACGTCCTGTAAATTGTATCGAGCATCCTTGAAACGCGCAAAAACACCAGTTTTTGTAACAAGTGCGCCTTGTCCTCCCTTGAGTATCTGTAGTTTTTCTTATGCACTACACGGTCATATTGCTGCGGTCTTACTCGAAATCAGTTCATAATTATTTTTTTACTATGCTGCGGATGATCTTCTATGTACGTAGTTATGTTCAGCACCTGCACCTTGGACAACAACTGTTCTTTACTACTTTTCCCTGGAGGCGGGATTTGTGGCTGCCCGTCCGACAAGGATAACGAAGTGCATGGCCCGACATTTGTTTCAATATCACTCTCACTTGATAAGCACGTATCGCTATCATTGCAGTCTCATAAGCAATGTCCACACAGCCAAGCGTATACGACTCCACACACTCGACTGACTGCATACGTTAACATTTCATCTGTAACTTCTTTCTCACTCTGTGTAATTCCTTGGCTTCCCCTTCTGACGAAATGTCAACTTCAGCAACTGTTGTTGTAGATATAATGCAATGTTTGCTTTGCTTGTCGTTGCCATTGCTCTGCTTTGTATCTAAACCACTAGCACTGCAGCGCAGTTGTGAGTTACTCGTCGACTAAGCAGTTCAACAATTCAACTACGCTCCGTAGCCTCACGCTATGCTCGTCATTGGATACACCAGTCCCACCCCCCGTTGCCATTAGCAGACAATATTTTGGTTTCATGGAAGACAATAGATGAGGCGTCGAATACGGTTAACATCATTGGCCTTTTGCTACCTCTCCCTCAAGGGATTCCTTGTCAGGACGTATTGTAGTCTCAAATTTATTTAGACATGGAATCGAGTAGCGTAATACTGTTGCATCTGCTTAGTAGAGTGAGTTTTCCAAAAATTCGAAACTTCATAGCCGTCAGTTTTCCCACTGCAAAAAGACATTAAACTACGGTTAAACTGTCAAGATTATAGCCATTTCTTTTCTTTCCTTTTGTTTTCGATCTAGGTCTCTTCTAACGCTTGTTTTTCAAGTAGTTAGTCCAAAGGCATATGTGGTATTATTAAATGATTATTTACCCTTTGACCAGATAATAATCAGAAGAGTGCCGTTTCACTTTTCCATCAACTAACACCGACTCTACCGTTTTCGTTATGGCCCACAAGTTTCCACTTTTTCCCCTACCTGCTGTTTAATTTTGGTGCGAAGTCGTGAACCCATGTCTCATCCACAATAACAACTCTGTACATACAATCAATTGCTTAATTTTTGAAACTATCAAAAACTAGAAAACCTACATTGCGTTTGCTTTTTGGCAGGATTCGGTGGTGCGACACTCATCTTTCACATAACGTCGTCATAGTTAATTTTTCTCGTAAAATACACTCCTGGAAATTGAAATAAGAACACGGTGAATTCATTGTCCCAGGAAGGGGAAACTCTATTGACACATTCCTGGGGTCAGATACATCACATGATCACACTGACAGAACCACAGGCACATAAACACAGGCAACAGAGCATGCACAATGTCCGCACTAGTACAGTGTATATCCACCTTTCGCAGCAATGCAGGCTGCTATTCTCCCATGGAGACGATCGTAGAGATGCTGGATGTAGTCCTGTGGAACGGCTTGCCATGCCATTTCCACCTGGCGCCTCAGTTGGACCAGCGTTCGTGCTGGACGTGCAGACCGCGTGAGACGACGCTTCATCCAGTCCCAAACATGCTCAATGGGGGACAGATCCGGAGATCTTGCTGGCCAGGGTAGTTGACTTACACCTTCTAGAGCACGTTGGGTGGCACGGGATACATGCGGACGTGCATTGTCCTGTTGGAACAGCAAGTTCCCTTGCCGGTCTAGGAATGGTAGAACGATGGGTTCGATGACGGTTTGGATGTACCGTGCACTATTCAGTGTCCCCTCGACGATCACCTGTGGTGTACGGCCAGTGTAGGAGATCGCTCCCCACACCATGATGCCGGGTGTTGGCCCTGTGTGCCTCGGTCGTATGCAGTCCTGATTGTGGCGCTCACCTGCACGGCGCCAAACACGCATACGACCATCATTGGCACCAAGGCAGAAGCGACTCTCATCGCTGAAGACGACACGTCTCCATTCGTCCCTCCATTCACGCCTGTCGCGACACTACTGGAGGCGGGCTGCACGATGTTGGGGCGTGAGCGGAAGACGGCCTAACGGTGTGCGGGACCGTAGCCCAGCTTCATGGAGATGGTTGCAAATGGTCCTCGCCGATACCCCAGGAGCAACAGTGTCCCTAATTTGCTGGGAAGTGGCGGTGCGGTCCCCTACGGCACTGCGTAGGATCCTACGGTCTTGGCGTGCATCCGTGCGTCGCTGCGGTCCGGTCCCAGGTCGACGGGCACGTGCACCTTCCGCCGACCACTCACTGGCGACAACATCGATGTACTGTGGAGACCTCACGCCCCACGTGTTGAGCAATTCGGCGGTATGTCCACCCGGCCTCCCGCATGCCCACTATACGCCCTCGCTCAAAGTCCGTCAACTGCACATACGGTTCACGTCCACGCTGTCGCGGCATGCTACCAGTGTTAAAGACTGCGATGGAGCTCCGTATGCCACGGCCAACTGGCTGACACTGACGGCGGCGGTGCACAAATGCTGCGCAGCTAGCGCCATTCGACGGCCAACACCGCGGTTCCTGGTGTGTCCGCTGTGCCGTGCGTGTGATCATTGCTTGTACAGCCCTCTCGCAGTGTCCGGAGCAAGTATGGTGGGTCTGACACACCGGTGTCAATGTGTTCTTTTTTCCATTTCCAGGAGTGTATTATATGCCTTATCTGGTGTTAGCGGTTTCATACATATGCCATCGCAACTAGAATTTCGTGTGCATTGTCATTACCCATATCAGTGGTTGAGTTCTAAGACGTCTTCTTCATGAGAATTACCGCCAAGTTTGAATGCATACGTGCAGTGCTTAAGGTTTGAAAATTAAGGAGGATAGTTCTTAAAAACTTTCATCATTTTCTGATAGTTGGCGATAAACTGTCCAAAACAAATCATTTTTGACGCTACACTGCATCAGTTTATCTACACTGAATGACAAAGAAGTGAAGCACCCAGCAGACGTGGTCGGATGTCAGCGTTACTCCGTACACTTACACACCATCGGCGAATACGTTTAAGATTACAGTTTTAATTTTCTGTGATTGGTAAAACGGCTACCAGCTTCCTTAGTGTTGCTTTTCTTTAGAGTCGTTAACAGGCCTGGTAGGGTGTATAAGGTGCGTGAACAGCGTCAGATGGTGAGTGAACACTGAGAAGGACTGGAGATGCCACAGACTCTTATGAGACATTATCAGCACATGGCAGGGATTGAAAGGGTCTTCATTCTTGGCCACCATTTGGCCAGTTGGTCGAATCGTGCAGTATCCAAAATTGTGAGGCATTCGGATGTAACAGTGGCCCAATGTTGGACTGCTTGGGAACGTGGTAGCAGCCATACTCGTCAAGATTCCGGTCGTGTACATTTCATAACCACAAGGAAGGACCGCTGTAATGTGCATCAAGCACATCGTAACTGCCATTCGAGAAAAAGTAATGGATTGTTTGCAACAGTCTGTGTCACTCAGCATCATTGGTCAGAGACAAACAGCTGCCAGACTAGGGGATTACCGCCCTATTCGTGGGCTACCGTTAATACCACAACGTATACGACGGCATTTGGAGTCGTCCCGTGACCAAGACGCATATACTGCTGGTGAATGGCGTCCCATTGTGTTCCGTGACGAATCACGGTTATGCACTATTTGGATAAGCGTCGTCGTTGAGTATGTCAGCGACGTGGGGAGAGATGCCATTGCTTTGGGAAGACACAGCGGTGTTACTCCTGGCGTTATGCTGTGGGGAATCATCGGGTACGACTTCAGGTCTCGGCTGTTACTGTCTGAGAGAATTCTCACGGCACAGCGGTACGTCACGGACATCCTGCATCTTCATGCGCTACTTCTCCGGCGACAGTGTCGCGGCGCTACTTTTCAGCAGGACAATTCTCGTCCATATATGACACTTCTCTGTAAAATATCTTCGTGATGATAAGGTACTGCCATCGCCAGCAAGATCCGCAAACCTATCTACATCTACATCTACATGATTACTCTGCAATTCACATTTAAGTGCTTGGCAAAGGGTTCATCGAATCACAATCATACTATCTCTCTACCATTCCACTCCCGAACAGCGCGCGGGAAAAACGAACACCTAAACCTTGCTGTTCGAGCTCTGATTTCTCTTATTTTATTTTGATGATCGTTCCTACCTATGTAGGTTGGGCTCAACAAAATATTTTCGCATTCGGAACAGAAAGTTGGTGACTGAAATTTCGTAAATAGATCTCGCCGCGACGAAAAACGTCTTTGCTTTAGTGACTTCCATCCCAACTCGCGTATCATATCTGCCACACTCTCTCCCCTATTACGTGATAATACAAAACGAGATGCCCTTTTTTGCACCATTTCGATGTCCTCCGTCAGTTCCACCTGGTTCAAAAAATGGTTCAAATGGCTCTGAGCACTATGCGACTTAACTTCTCAGGTCATCAGTCGCCTAGAACCTAGAACTAATTAAACCTAACTAACCTAAGGACATCACACACATCCATGCCCGAGGCAGGATTCGAACTGCGACCGTAGCGGTCGCTCGGCTCCAGACTGTAGCGCCTAGAACCGCACGGCCACTCCGGCCGGCAATCCCACCTGGTAAGGATCCCACACCGCGCAGCAATATTCTAACAGAGGACGAACGAGTGTAGTGTAAGCTGTCTCTTTAGTGGACTTGTTGCAGCTTCTAAGTGTCCTGCCAATGAAACGCAACCTTTGGCTCGCCTTCCCCACAATATTATCTATGTGGTCTTTCCAGCTGAAGTTGTTCGTAATTTTAATACCCAAATACTTAGTTGAATTGACAGCCTTGAGAATTGTACTATTTATCGAGTAATCGAATTCTAACGGATTTCTTTTGGAACTAATGTGGATCACCTCACACTTTTCGTTATTTAGCGTCAACTGCCACCTGCCACACCATACAGCAATCTTTTCTAAATCGCTTTGCAACTGATACTGGTCTTCGGATGACCTTACTAGACGGGAAATTACAGCATCATTTGCGACAAACCTAAGAGAACTGCTCAGATTGTCACCCAGGTCATTTATATGGATCAGGAACAGCAGAGGTCCCAGGACGCTTCCCTGGGGAACACCTGATATCACTTAAGTTTTACTCGATGATTTGCCGTCTATTACTACGAACTGCGACCTTCGTGACAGGAAATCACGAATCCAGTCGCACAACTGAGACGATACCCCATAGGCCCGCAGCTTGATTAGAAGTCGCTTGTGAGGAACGGTGTCAAAAGCTTTCCGGAAATCTAGAAATACGGAATCAACTTGAGATCCTGTCGACCTATCCACGATATAAGATGGGTGTGACTAGTTCTGACGTCAAAACCATCCCCGGATATCAAGGACGAGTTACGACAGCTGTGGACTAACTTGCCACAGCAGAAGGTACAGCGACTGTATGACACCCTTCCCAACTGAATCAGTGCTGCATACAGGACAGAGGGGCTGCAACGTCATACTGATAAGTGGTCTCATACTCCAAATTTCCTTGTAAATTTGTCTCGATATTGTGACCGCTGAAATAACATCACATACCTTCTCAACCCGTACAGTTTGATTTCGTTTCCTCCTCCCCCTCTAGGTGCATCACTTTTTTGTCAATCAATGTAATTTAAGGAAAACAAAGACTGAAACAATGCATTACTCGTCTCCCCAGTTTGTTACATTGTTGCGTAGCACTGCAACTGGAAAGCAGGATTCGTAACTCTATGACTGCATTTAGCGCTGTGTTCTACCAATCGACCTTGAGTAACCCCCAGTCCCCAAAAGCATATTTTTTCGACCTTGAAATTTCGTACTTTTTCCTCCCTCTCTTCTAGATCAGAAAATTGTAATTTCTTTCTTCGGCTAACGCTTTTGGGAATAAATGTAGATGTAAATCACCTGCAATATACACTAAAGCTCCAAAGAAACTGGTATAGGCATGTGTATTCAAATACAGAAATATGTAAACGGGTAGAATATGAGACAATAAGAGTCTGGTGCAGTTGTTAGATGGGTTACTTATGCTACAATGGGACGTTATCAAGATTTAAGTGAGTTTGAACATGGTGTTATAGTCGGCGCACGAGCGATGGGACAAGGCATCTCCGACGTAGCGATGAAGTGGGGACTTTCCCGTACTCTCATTTCACGAGTATACCATAAATATCAGGAATCCGGTAAAACATCAAATCTCCAACATTGTTGCAGGCGGAAAAGGATCCTGCAAGAACGGGACCAACGACCGCTGTAGAGAATCGTTCAACGTGACAAAAATGTAACCCTTCCGCAAATTGCCGCGAGGGGTAGCCGCGCGGCCTCAGACGTCTTGTCACGGTCCGCTCGGCTCCCTCGTCGGAGATTCGAGTCCTCCCTCGGGCATGGTTGTGTGTGTCGTACTTAACCCTTTGAACGGAACATCGGTCTGAGATACCGCCATAGTTGACATTAACAATGCTAACGGCGCTGCATTGTTCGTGAGGGTGGGGAGAAGCCCAGTAATCTTCAGTCGGGTCCCGAACCGCAGCTGGCCAACAACGTATTGTCGGCGCATGCATTGTTTTCAAGTAAGTAGAATTTTTGTTACGTATTGTCGGTCTGTGAGACCGTGTTCCGAAAAAATGCATTCCCCTCCCGGTCTGACAGACCGGGTGTTCCTAAAAGTGTCAAATTTTTGCCGGTCTCCCAGACCGGTGTTCCTAAAAGTATCACGCATTTGTCGGTCTGTATGACCGATGTTCCACTCTTTGAACTCTTCTGTTTTCTGTGTAGCAACATTTCATCTATTTGATTGAAATTTTTGCCACCACACGATGCTTAATACTTTTGTGTTCATAGAAGAACGAGAAAAAAGTGTAACAACTCGTATTTAACGTTTTAATTTTTCCTCTTTCCGTTTTTCACACACATTCTCCAATTTACCGCGCAAACTTATTACAGCGATAGAATTATCCCCATTAAATTTCGTTAAAACTCATTTTTCCCTTTTTCCTTGCAGGTTTACAATGGAAGGTCCGAAATATGTTTCAAATCGGTCGAAAAGAATTGTAGCCCTTGCACGCTCTCAAAATTACCTTGAAGAATCAGACTCGGAAGTGGATTCAGATGAATCATGCATTCCAGATGAGGACCTTACTATCCAAGATCCTCGCAATGAAACAGATAATGACGATGACTCTCCCAATGATGATGATCGCGATGATGAAACTATTCGAGAAATATTTGAAGTCGAAAATACCGCAGTTCGCGAAGAAACTGGAGAGCAACCACAGTCTGACATAACTTCTGGTGGAAGCAGACTAATCACTCCACAGAAGCCTGCTGATGTTGCTAGCTCATCTACGCGTTCTGATGACACTCTAGATGAGAGTCGTCTTCCAGTTTCTTACTACGGAAGAAACAAGTGTTTCACATGGTCATCAACTCCTGTTCGCTCTAAGACGCGAACAGCAGCATCCAATATAATAAAGGTACGGCTATCAAAGATACAAGGGCCTGCTCTTACCGTGGGGAAAAACCCACTCCCAGGTGAAGTGTGGCGCCTTTTGTTTACTGACGACATGATTGAGACGATTGTAAAGCATACTAATGAAAAGTTGGCCAAAATTCGTTCTGTTATTGAACTAAAAGAAAGTGTAGCTTACAGAGACACTACTGTGCAGGAAGTGAACGCTGTGATTGGAGTCACAGTTCTTTGCAGCATATTCAAATCTGCGAGGGAGCCTATGACCTCGCTGTTTTCCACTTCGGTCTTGGGGAGGCCAATTTTTCGATCAATAATAACAGAAAAGCGATTAGGAATATTGCTTAGGGCATTTAGATTCGATGACTCGAGCACGAGGGAACAGAGGGAAAAATATGACCCAGCTGCTGCCATTACAGACATATTTAATAAGTTTATTTGGAACTGCCAACAAATTTATAGCCCTGGAGCGCATTTGACAGTTGATGAAACTTTGGTGCCTTTCAGAGGGAGGGTTAAATTTCGTATATATATGCCGAATAAACCGGCTAAATATGGCATTAAGGTCATGGGTCTGGCAGATGCACACAATGCATATATTTACAATGCCTACATCTACTCCGGCAAAGGCTGTGATGGAGCCACACTTTCTACAGCAGAAAAGAAAAAGAGCATTCCCACGCAGTCTGTAATCCGCCTATCTAAAGGGCTGTATGGCACAAACAGAAATATTAGTTGCGACAATTGGTTTTGTTCTGTGGAACTTGCCCAGGAGCTACTAGCTCACAATTTGACATTAGTTGGGACACTAAAAAGAAACAGACCCCAGATACCAGCAGAATTTCAAGCAAGAAGCGATCGTGAAATTGGGTCCAGCCTTTATGGCTTTACGAAAGAAATGACTCTGCTTTCTTATGTCCCAAAAAGGAATAAGGCAGTCCTACTTCTTTCGTCAATGCATCATTCCAATTACACTGACGTTTCAAATGATAAACCTGAAATCATATCTTTTTATAACGCCACAAAAAGTGGAATAGACACGCTAGATATGAAGTGCAGTGTTTATTCTACTAATCGCAAAACAAGAAGGTGGCCGTTGGCTATTTTTTACCACATGGTGGCCATGGCTGGATCAAACGCAAGTATACTTTATGGACTTTTTGGAGAGAAGAAAACCGTATCACGTTTTGATTTCCTGAAAAGAGTTTCTCTATATTTGGTCTACGATTTCGTAAAATCCCGACTGGCAATCTCCAATCTGCCTCAAGAGCTACAAAGTATTATTTCATCTTTAGAAGAAGAGGCAGCAAAAGAAAAGCAAATCGTTAGCCAACGGAATAAATTTGTTGTTCGAGTTGATGAGTGTCCGACGGACACACTTGGTAAAAGAAAAACCTGTCGATTTTGTCCATATCAAAAAAAGAGGAAAACTGCCTACAAGTGTATTTCTTGCGAAGAACCAACGTGCTTGGAGTGTTCACGAAAAGTGTGCAAGACTTGTGCAATTAAAAATAAAAGTTAAATTTTTTCTTTGCATTACATTTTAGTATTCATTTTCTTTGTGTTGTAACTATAATAATGTAAAAAAAAAGTATTTCTAAAGGAGTAATGTGTAAACAACAAAACACTGCAAATTAAAGTTTTTCCTAGTAATAAACTTGAATTTACTGGTATTTTAACAAATATTATGGTTCAAAAACCTATTATTATGTTTAATTACACCTTAAAGAGAGAGAGAAGCAACGTAGAAGTGCGGAAAAGTCATAAAAATAGAGAAAAATACACTTTAAATGTCCTAGCGGTCTAGCAGACCGATGTTCCATCTTACCGCCGAGTAAAAGATGTTCCGGTTAGAGGGTTAACATAAGTTAGTTTAAGTTAGATTTAGTAGTGAGTAAGCTTAGGGACCGATAACCTCAGCAGTTTGGTCCCATAAGACCTTACCACAAATTTCCAAATTTCCTTGCGTAAATAGCTGCAGAATTCATGCTGGGCCGTCAACAAGTGTCAGCGTGCGCACCATTCAACGACACTTCATCGATATGGGCTTTCGGAGCCAAAGGCCCACCCGCGTGCCGTTGAAGGCTGCACCCTTGGTGACTGCACGACACAAAGATTTACGCATCGCCTGGGCCCATCCACATCGACATTGGGCTGTTGACGACTGGCAACATGTTGCCTGGTCTGACGAGTCTTGTTTCAAACTCTATCGAGCGGATGGACGTGTACGGGTATGAAGACAACCTCATGAATCCATGGACCCTGCATGTCGGCAGGGGACTGTTCAAGCTGGTGGAGGCTCTGTAATGGTTTGGGGCGTGTGCAGTTCGAGTATATGTGATCCTTAATACGTCTAGATATGACTCTGACAGGTGACACGTGAGAAAGCACCCTGTCTGATCACCTGCATTCATTCATGCCCATTATGCATTCCGACAGACTTCGCCAATTCGAGCAGGAGAATGCGACACCCCACACGTCCAGAATTGCTACAGAATGGCTCCAGGAACACTCTTCTGAGTTTAAACACTTCCGCTGGCCACCAGACTCCCCAGACGTGAACATTATTGAGCATATCTGGGATGACTTGCAACGTGCTGTTCAGAAGAGATATCCACCCCCTCCTACTCTTATGGATTTATGGACAGCCCTGAAGGATTCATGGTGTCAATTCCCTCCCAGCACTATTTCAGACATTAGTCTTTGGCACTTCAGTGTAGCATGTATGTGTTCTTCCGAGAGTACTACATCAGCTTTTCGTCTAGAAGTGGATGCAGAATCAGCAAGCCATCATGGGTTTTCTGTTTCCACAGACAAATGGTAAACTACTAATGTGATTCTCAATGGGAGGACGCATCCTCATGGGAATCGAGGATGGATGGTTCGCATGTATCTTGCTGCGATTTTTATGTATTGGGAAATGGCGTCGGAATCAGTGCTCCTCGGCTTTAGGCCGGCTCCTTTCTGCTGCTCGATGAGGGCTGATCAAGGAAGTGACAGAATAAGACTGAATATTTTATTTCAGGGTGGTTGTGTAAAGGTTCCTATCCATCCAGACTGGAGATCAGCGCCGAAAACGCAACCGCACCAAGGAATCGGCATTATTTCCCGTAAATAGAGTGACAAATAAGAAAACCCAAGATACATAGTGATTGATAAAGATGCAGTATTTCTCATCGCGATTGGAATGTTTAACCCGTGGTTTAGAGAAGTCGCATACAATCATTGTTAGAAATTGGAGAGATTACTGTAATGAATAAAAAGGCTGTGCCGAGATTCCAGGAGCGGGCAAGTGCCCCTTCTCCCACCACCATCATTATCAAAATAGTTCAAATGGCTCTAAGCACTATGGGACTTAACATCTGAGGTCATCAGTCCCCTAGACTTAGAACTACGTAAACCTAACTAACCTGAGGACATCACACACATCTATGCCCGAGGCAGGATTCGAACCTGGGGCCGTAGCAGCCACGTGGTTCCAGGCTGAAGCGCCTAGAACTGCTCGGCCACAGCGGCCGGCCCATCATTATCAGCCGTTTAAGATTTCACTGCTGAATGGAGGCCTCCCCTAGACTTTAACAAACCCACCCATTCTGTTAGATCACTTCTTGGTCTTTTTTTATCTCTGCGAATCCAGCACAGAACATCCTTGGTCCATTTACCATACACTCGCTTGTCTATATATACTGCCAATTTCCGTTTCATTTTCACTAGTACCATAATTACATCTACATCTATACTCCGCAAGACACCTTACAGAGTGTGGCTGAGGATATTTTGTGTGCCACTGTCATTCCCCACTTCCTGTTCCAGTCACGGATGGTTCACTGCGAAGAACGATTGTCGCTAAGCCTCCATGCTAGCTCGAATCACTCTAATTTTATGTTCATGATCTTTTCTCAAGATAAGTAGGAGAACGCAATATATTGGTTAACTCTTCCAGGGACATACGCTCTCAGAATTTTAACTGTAAAGTACAGCATGACACAGAACGCCTCTCTTGCAGCGTATGCATACTGTAGTTGTCTGAGCATCCCCGTGACGTTTTTGTGCTTACTAAATGAACCCGTAACGAACCGCGCTGGTCTTCTGTCGATCTTCTCTATTTCCTCTATCAGTTATATCTGGTACGGATCCAGACCGACGAACAGTGTTCAAGCACTGGCCGAACGAGCGTTTTGTAAGCTACCTCCTTTGTGGGTCGACTACACTGCCTGAGTATTCTTCGTACGAATCTGTCTGGCATCTGTATTACCTGCGACAGTTTTTATGTGGTGGTTCCATTTTAAATAGCTCCGTACATATAAGCCTACATTTTTTATGTATGTAAATGCTTCCAGTGATTTTTCTGCAATAGTGTAAACATACAATAATTGGTCGTCCTGCCTATTTATGTGCAATATGCCACATTTATTTCTTTATCTTGAGGATCAATTGCCAATGTCTGTATGTTTTGCAGGTCTTCCTGTATTTCGGTATAATTTTCTAGTGTTGCAACTTTTCGGTATATAACAACATTATACGCGAAAAGCGTCATGGAGCTGCCAGCTTTATCCCCTAAGTCACTAATATATACAGGGTGAATCACCTAAAACTTGCACCGCAAATATTGCAGAAATCGAATATGCTACTGATGTACGGTTTTCAAAGAATGGATTGCTAGTCAGGGGCTAGACAATCAATAGATTGTAATAATACTTAGAATGTGTATTTTTGTCCAAACGTACACTTTTTAAATGGAACAATGGCTGTTGACATAAAGAAATTAAAAGTAGGGTAAACTGGAATGTCAGTGATGTTTGTTGCAGGATTCTAGTACGAGTCGTCTACGAGATACCGTATTTTGAAAAGTTCCCACAGAATACCTGTGGTAGCACACACTAAAGAACAACGCAAGTGTATACACTCGTTATGTGTATTCTGACCAGTAACGAGGTTATGTTCAAAATGACCACCAGTATGGAACGATTACTACACACGTGCTGGCTTATCAGCGGAGATGTCCAAGCAGGTTGCAGTAATACGTCGTTGCATATCATGTGTATAGTTGATATGTCCTTCTAGACAGCGTCTTTCAGCTTTCTCCACAGAAAAAGGTCTACAGGCGTCAAATATAGGGAACCGGCGCGCCAAAGGTACAGGTCCTCTGCGTCCAATCCAACGATTTGGAAACAATTCGTGAAGACACACTATAGTATTTCGTGCACTATGGGCTGGACAGCCATCATGTTGGTACCACAGGTTCCTCCTAGTCTGCAGAGGAACGTCTTCTAGCATCCATGGAAGATGGTCTGTTGGGATGCTGCCACGCCACACGTTTACACTCCGTGGATGCTGACGTTCCACTTGACGAGGACACCGAGGATTGTCTACAGAACAATACTGCATGTTTCGCTGGTTTACCTGGCCATGATTGATGCCAGTCGGGTGGCCGAGCGGTTCTAGGCGCTACAGTCTGGAGCCGCGCGACCGCTACGGTCGCAGTTTCGAATCCTACCTCGGGCATGGATGTGTGTGATGTCCTTAGGTTAGTTAGGTTTAAGTAGTTCAAAGTTCTAGGGGACTGATGACCTTAGAAGTTAAGTCCCATAGTGCTCAGAGCCATTTGAACAATTTTTCAACCATGATTGATAAATGTGGCTTCATCACTCAGCAACATACATGATACACCTGGAGTACATAATACATCTGTCTTAATTTCCTTGTACAGAAGTTAACATGATACTCATAATCGTTTCTATGCAGCTCTTGATGAAGAGAGATGTGACAGGGATGGAACCTATGTCGAAGGAGCACATAGGACCCTTGCCTGACTCATGCCATTTCTTGGTGCTATTGCGCTGGAGCTAACGTGTGAATCAACTGCAACAGCAGTAAGAGCATTACTTTCTTACTCTTCTGTCGTCACTTGTTTCCTTCTGTTACGTTGTCTAGGTGTTACACTATCACTTTCACGGAACTGGTTGAAGAGGTTGATAAATAATTGCCGATATGGCTGATGTTTACTGGTATATCTTGCCGCATATACAGTACAAGAACGAACTGCATTCTTCTTACACTCTCATACACCACGAGCATGTCAGCTTTTTCTGCATTGGTAAATCCCATCGTCCACTCACGACCTGCTGCTTGGACTGTCACACACCAACTAGCAGGTGGCGACGTACTCAAGGAACACACAAGCACACTGTAAGCAAACATAACAACATCGTACCTAGCAACGACGCAGATTGAATAGTACAAACAAGTGTCGGTGTGGAAACTCTTCAAAATGACGATGTCTCGTAAACGACTTGCACTAGAATAGTGCAGCAAACACCACTGGCATTATAATTTATACTACTTTTAGTCTGTTAATGTCAACATGCATTGTTCCATTTTAAAAAATGTATGTTTGCACAAAAAATACGCTTTATAAGTATTATTAGGATCTGTTGATTGGCTAACAATACGAACACCTGACCAGCAGTCCGTTCAGTGAAAACCGCACATGAATAGCACTTTCCATTTCCGCAGTACCTGCGGTGAAAGTTTTAGCTGATTCACCCCGTATATTTGTAAAAAGTTATGGTACTACAGCATTCTCTTAGGATATGCCCGAAATTATTTTTATGTCTGAAGATTTGTACCTCTTCATGTCCAGTAGCCTCTCCTCTGCTGAGCGATTCAGTCGCTTTTCTGTCCGGTGGTTAAGTCCTTCACTCCAGTCCGTTCCCTGATGGATTTGTTTATTTCCTGTGTCACTTAGCAATTCCCCACATGCATCTCTCTATTGCTCTCTGAGTAAATCCGATTTTTTAAATACTTTTCGCACTTTAAATCGATATACAACTGCTATATGTCAATACAAGTAAAACACACTGACAATAAAGTTTACTTTTCAGGCATATCAGAAGTTTAGTTTTGAAAACACTATCTAGTTTACGAAAAGCACTCCAGGCTAATTTTTCTTCATCTGGTTCTGTAATTGCGCTGTTAATTTACTTTTCCTCTCGATGTGTTCGATATACATTGTTCTAGACCTTTTGCAATTGATTTTCGAATTTATTTTCAAAATTGTGAAATCATGTTATTATGTTCGTTGTTGAAGCACAACTGGACTAGAGGGAAACAGTTCAGTGTCATTATCAAAATGAATGTGAGTCACATTTGCTTGATTAATGTGCGTTTTTAGCACGGTTTTATAAGGTCGTTTTCTTGCCTGTCTGTTCAGTAAAAATTTTACAATTCATTTTAAAGCTCAGAACTGAATGGCAACGTAATATTAACTCGCTCTCACGTCGGTCTGTTCGGTGATGGTGTGGGTTGGAAGATAGTTCTTTTCGTCTTCCACGCATCATTTGCGTGATAAATCGTAATGATGTAGAACGATAAATTTTACAATCACATAGCAAATTAATTTGTAAATATGGTTGCATACTGAACATTTATAAGTTTTTTTCTTTATTATAACTAAATATACAGTCGTGAGTTAGTAATTCCTACCCACCACGTTTTACACATTTCAGTAATAGAAATTCTTCTACTGAATGGAAGGAGTTGTCAAGGAGAAACTTTTTCAGCTTATTTTCAATTTTTACTTTTCTGTCCGTCAGACATTTTATGTCACTGGCTAAATGATCAAAAATTTTAGTTGCAGCATTGTGCACCACTTTTTGTGCTAAAGACGACCTTAATGTGGAGTAATGAATGCCATCTTTCCTTCTGGTATTATAATTATGTACATCATTGTTCCTTTTGAGCTGCAGTGGATTATTTACAGCAAACCTCATGAGAGAACAAATACCGTATACTGTGAAATAGTAGTCAGAATACCGAACTTCTTAAACAGATGTCTGTAAAATGATCGTGGGTGACCACCAAATATTATTCTTACTGCTCGTTTTGAGCAATGAAGACTTTCTTTCTTGAAGGTGAGCTGCACCAGAACATTATAGAATGAAAATATACAAAATTTGCCAATTTACTGATTTCTCTCTCCCCAAGATTTGGAATTATTCTAAGTGAAAATGTGACTCAACTAAGATGTTTTAGGAGTTCTAAAACGTACTTTTTCCAGTTTAAATTATCATCAATATGGACACCTAAAATTTTTGAATTTTACACCTTGTTTATTATTTCCTCGCTGTATGGTGTACTTATCATTGGTATAGTGCCTCTAGATGTGCAAAACTGAATATGTTGTATCTTTTTAGAATACGAGTAGATGTAAAGGGTTAGTAATGGGTGACATCTCAGCCGCCCTGCAGGACCGGCATGTTGTGTGAGTTGTGTCAGATTGCGTTCCAGCCAGTATGCGAGAGGGCTGGCATGACTGAACACAGAGACAGAGAGAGAGAGAGAGGGGGGGGGGGGGGGGGAGCAACAGGATAAGGATATCGCTTTCTTCTCTGTCGGTTCGGTATAAATTTTGTCTTTATTTCAAACTAACTTCGCATGAGCTTGAGACCTGAAATTTTAAATGTATCTCAGAAATGGCTGACAATGCAATATTAACTCACTTACTTCTCTGGTGTGTGGTGGAGGGTACTACGTTTAGTACTGTGTTTTCCCAATGAGCTAGAGACTTGAAACTTTCAGCGCAGCTCAGAATTTGATGACAATGCAATATTAATTCGCTTTCTTGTCTGTTGTATGGCGGAGGATACTTTGTGTACCATTGTCATTTCCCCCCTTTTCCTATTCCAGTCGCAAGTGTTTTGCGGGAAGAAAATTGCTGGTAAGCCTCATGGTGAGACTCAATTTATCTAATTTTTACCTTCGTGGTATTTCTGAGAGATATACTTAGGAGGAAGCAATGTACTGAGTCAGGTGAAAGAAGCTGAAATAAACCCAAATTTTACTACATTTCTCTATTGTAAGCTCATCAAACTGTCTGAAATCGACTGAAAAATTTCACACACACAAGACTAAAATGCAGAAAGTAATTATGTAACTGAAAATGAATTTTTAATATACCGCGTTTTTAAATTGCATTTAAAAGTACAAAATAATTTCTCCTATTCTCTTATAGATCCGTAACCTCATATAATTAGTGCTGAAAGTTTGTGATTGTCAGTTTTTAATAGCTATGAAGATAGTTGTAAAATTTAAAACGAAAAACGTAGAAAACAACCAATACATACTTTATGCGTCAATAGTTCGCCTCCTTATTATTACACCACTTCCTAACTGATGTGTGTAGTTCATCTCTTTGATATTTTCTATTGCAGAGACCACATGTTTTTCGTTTTAAATCTTCTAAGTATTTCCATAGCTACTAAAATTTCACAAGCATAAATTTTAAGGACTATCTATATGGGGTTAGGAATCTACATGGGGTTATGAAAAATAATTTTTTACTTTTTAGCCTGATTTAAAAACGTGGAATATTAAAAATTCGCTTTTATTCAAATAATTGTTTTCTTGTTTTCTCAGTTTCCCCTACAGCTGCCAATATTAGCTTTTGTAATAAGGTATGTCCTTTGCCCAATTAATTTTTCTATTCTGAATTTCACACATTCATGATTAAATCTACTGAAAACTGTAGGATTCTCGTATGCACGCATATTCTTCAATAACGTAACAGAGATCGAATAAATTGCTTGTTTCTGTAGGACATATTCCCTTGAAACAAAGACATAAGCTTTCTCAAAATCTACGAATCATACACAAAGTGATAATTCGTTCTCATTGCTCCGTCGTATAATTTTTTTAACAACTGCTAAGTTGTCTATTGTGTTATAACCACTTCTGAAATGAACTTGTTCCTTTATTGGTTAAAATTAATTTTTTCCATGTGTGATGCAAAAAAATATTAGTGAATAGAGGAGTGTTATAGGTCTAGAGGTTTTTTTTAAATTTCTTGTCTGTCTCCTTTCTTACGAAAGAGAGTCGCTACAGCGTTGTTCCACTTTCCGGAATTCCTTTCTGCTAGAATCGTGCATTAGTATAGGGGTTCTGCAAGGTAGCATATTAGGACCAATACTGTTCCTAATATACATCAATGACTTTCCCAGTAGTGTTACTCATGGTGAAAAAATCCTCTTCGCTGATGACAGCAATATTATAGTCACTGAGAAAACAAGAGAACTCCTTGCCGAGAAAGCAAATGAAACTCTCAAGGAAGTTTATGATTGGTCAATAAGTAATAAAGTGTCATTGATCATAAAGAAAACTGATGCCATGAATTTCAGTTTGAAGAGTAAAAATGACAATGTTAAATTAAATGTAGATGGCACCTCTATAGACTGTGTAACAAATGCAAAATTTGTAGGAATGAATACTGATTCTCAGTTGAAGTGGTGTGAACACACTAAGATACTTACAAACAGAATGTCATCAGAATGTTATGCCCTTAGAATCCTATCATCAGTGTGTAGCATGCAGTGTCTTTTAGTTACATATTATTCATATGTACTCTCAGTTCTTAGCTATGGACTTCTTTATTGGGGAACAAGTGCACAAAATATGAACACAATTTTCAAACTCCAGAAAAGAGCCATAATAATAATAATCAAAAATACTAGTCGAGCTCATTGTAAAGATCTGTTTAGAACACTGGGGATTTTAACTCCTCAATGTGAATACATTTACCAGTCATTTGTAGACATCAAAAATAACATGCACAAACAGCTCTGTCCATGACCATGCAACAAGAGATAGACTCAACTTACATTTACCAAGAAAAAAATAAATATAAAACTCAAAACAGCATTTTCAACCAAGGAATAAAACTGTACAAAAAAATTACCAAAAGAGATTAAATAAATTGCCAAAATACACTTATTTAAGAAGGCAGCTTAAAAGTACCTGTTATGCAATACATTTTATACATTGAAGGATTACTTAGCTAGAACAGAGTAGGGGTTTGATCAAAACTGTAATACAATTAAATAATAATAATAATGATTATAAAATATCCAACATTCCACATAACACCTTCACTTTATGTTTTTTCCCTTCTTTTTTCCTTTCAAGAAATACTTACCCCCAAGCTATGCATAGCACAATACTAACACCTCTTCCTCTTTCTGAGCTCAACAGCTCACTCATTATGGAGGGATGCTGACTCAATTTTTCAGGATAGCAAATGGGAAGATGCAGTACAGAAAATGGCCCAGAGATCACCAGTATGTGTGTGTGTGTGTGTGTGTGTGTGTGTGTGTGTGTGTGTGCGCGCGCGTGTAGTAAGTGAAGTGATATGAAACAATGTGTGTATAGCGTGTGCAGTGACTGATAGTGAGATATGAGTGAACACTGTGGCATTACATTACTTAATAAGTTATTTGTAAAAAAAGTTTTGTATGCCAGGAGTAAATCTAATGATTGTCTCTAACTAGAGGTCTGTAAATATATGTGTATACGAATTAGCTTATTTTAAATTGATCGAAATTTGTAAATACTTTGACATGTGCTATATCCCCGTAAAAAGAGATCTACGGATGAAGAAAGCTACCGCTACTACTACTACTACTACTACTAGGTAATTTTGCAATCTTTGTATAACTTTTACCAAGGTTTTCATTATTTCTACTCAAACATCATTATCTCCCAGCACTTTCCCTTCCTTCCGAACCCCATTATTATCTATCTCTGTTTCTGATTCATTTCTTGTACTGCACAAGCACTTAAAGAAACTTTAAATGCCACTACATTGTTCTCTCTGCAGTAAATTACTGGGCCATCTGTCATCTTTATTGAGGAAATGTGGTGTCTAGCCAACGTAAGTCTCTGACTTGTTTTCTCCATATTTTATTGTTTCCAGTTGTTCCTTCTACCAGATTTTTCACTGTATCTTCCTACATTTCTCGAAGGTATATATGAACAACTCTGTTTATTCGTTTTTTAAATAAAAACCGCCCTTTCTTTAGCATATTCTGTCATAGTCTCATTGTTGTTTTGCTCGAAACTCTCGCCTTCTGTTTAATACCCATCACTTTTGTAGGCGTTGCAGTGTCTTTTTTTTTCAATTTTTTCCTCCCGCCAGGGCTGTTTGTTTATGCATTGTTTAGAAAATTGTTTGTAATTTCTTAGATATCCTTACTCCTGATTTATTCAGTTATGTTTCTCACGCGATTCGATTTCTGGAAGACGTCGATTCAGATCTCCAGATTGAAGTTTTCCGTAATTTCCATAATTCGCTTAAGACAAACGCCGGTATAGTTCTTTGAAGGGGCACGGCCCAATACCTACCCCATCCTTCACTAAGCCGAGCTTGTGCACTATCTCTAATGAATTCGTCTCCACGTGGCGTTAGACACTAATCTTCCTTCCTTATTTCAAATTATGTTTGAGATGACTTTATCTGCTTGGTGTACAAAAGAGTACAAAGAAGTGCTTGTTCCCGACCAGAGTGGTTAGTTCCCTCATGACTCAGAGCTGACAGAGACCTTGTGGAATGACATGTTGGCGTACGTAATGGCTGTGTTTTGTTGCAGCACCTGATGAGTGGCTGGCTGTGGGACTACAGCTTCCGGTGCCAACCCGTGGACTACTCGCGGAGCCCCACGGCGCTTCGGGTGAGTGCCCTCAGCTGCACAGCTCTACAAGTACAGCCTCAGCTACACTTCACTAAACCAGACACTCTTTCAGAAACTGGGCACATGTGAAATAGCTTTACCAATTTACGTGTAGCGACTAAGTAAGAATACACTCCTTGTATAAAGCACTTACAAATAACTGGCGATGTCCCTACGCAGCCGACCATACCATTCTTTAATTTTGCATTACATCAACTGTACAGCAAACTCGTTCTTTGGAGTTGTATATTTATTTCGACTAACAATTACTTCCAATTGGCGGTGTTATAGAGGAGGTCAGAAACAGTCTGAAAAGCTTGTAAGGGTATTGCATGGTAGGTTGTGCTGAGAAACGATTATTAAGAAAAACTTTCGATACTTTGTGCCGCTTCCGAATTAATTAGCGTTGGAGTTAGTCAATCAGGTTGTTGTGTGCGCAGATTCAAGCGGTCCGCCAGATATAATTAGTTTCAATTGTCCTCATAGTGTAGAGGATAGAGGACGGGTCTGCTCACCCTTTGGCTCTGGTTCGATCCTTGCTCCCGTCCTGTGTCTAATTTTTGTATAGCTCTCTTGTTCGATTTTAGGAAACCAAACAAAGAATACGTATGGCGACACCGTCTCTGGCGGGCCGCTTGAATTTGCGCACGCAAAGGCCTGATCGGCTAACTTCAGTGCTAACGGAAACGGCGCAACGTATCGAATTATTTTCTTAACAATTACTTATCAGCAAAACGTACGCTGCAACACCCTTACAAGTTTTCCAGGCTACTTCTGACCACTCTGTATAAGTTATGTTACTATGCGAGGATAAGAAGTCCATTTTTTATTCATTTGCAGATCTCTAGTTTTTGGTTAATGAGATCATTATAACGAAAAACACACGAAGAATCTGACTCTAAAAGTATCAAGTTTCGACATTACATCACGATAGTTTAAATGTTATGTTATACATAAACTTTATTTATAACAATGAATGCCCTTTAGTAAGTAATTTTATGATCCATTTTTTTGTAAGTAACAGTATAGTGAAAATTCGTTTGATGCCTATCCTGTAGAGAATACATTGTCCTATAACATTATCTTCAGCTCGCTTCCTCATGAATTTAAAGGTCAGTCTTTCCACACGTCTTATACCGTCCCTTATTTTTCAATTACACTCTTTTATGTATCTCATAGTGACCTGGTCCCTCGTTAGTGTCTCACCTTCTGCATTCTGAGAAGAAAATTTTCCTAGTCACAATACAACGATGCCGCATATTCTAAACCATTGTATTCCAAGAAGTTTTCTGTAATACTAATGCGCAAGTGTATTCAGTCAACATTGTTGATTTGAAAACATGAGATCGTTGTTATCCATTTACACTGTACGACTGTTTAAGTGAAGCATGTTCGAACACGTAAAATTAATATTTTAATACCATGATTCTGCATAATATCGCAGAAATTAAATAATATACAGGTGCGCAAAACCATGAAAGTAACTTTCTCATTATGTGTCAGTTTCAAGTATCATGGGCCAATGAAATTCTGGCCATACAAAGAAAGAACTGGTACAGTATAGTACAGAAGGTAACTGAAAGTAATATGCAGTGAGCGTTCTTCTAACTATAGATTTCTGTCTTTTTAATTTATCTCTTACTCATGCTGTGAAGCACTCATAGTCGTTTAAGTAACTATCTTCCCCGGACTGACTTATGAAATCAAAAGTAATTATTTGGAATCTTCGCAAGTGAGATTCTTTATGATCCTGCCTAAATGTAGTATAATTTCAGTGGTTATAAAAAATGGCTTTTTTAAGCCACTCTCTTTTAGAACTACTCATTCCCTATGTACACTGTATGCAGACATTCAAATGGAAGACATAGCTGTAATGGTTTCTCATTGCGGACTTCCTATATGAACGTTTGACGTGACTGCTTTGACATATGCAACGACACATACAATACAACAACGTGAGTAAAACGTAGAAATTATTCTTGACGCCTTCTGGCTCGTACTTGCTCTTAACAGTGACAGGTTATTGACCCAAATGATTGTTTGTTGAGGCAGTGTAAGTATCTCCGAGTGACTCTGTGTATGACCAGCAAAAATACATCAAATATGTAGGTGAAACGGTGTAGGTAAATCTGAACATTACGCAGCGGGCTGCTGCAATGCTGACGGGTTTTTCAAGAGAGCTGTGTGACGAGCGGGTTGTAAATTGATGAATCACTTAGAAAGACCCAGCATCGACTCGCTGTCAGGTACTAAAAAGAAGGTGTTTAGGACGAGTAGTCACAATAAGGTAAGTAAACGGCTTCTCAGATAGCGTCTGACAACTCACAGTTCGCTGAGTTATGAACAAGAAAGGGAAATCCCATCGCACGTATTACTAAATACCCGTGCTGTTAACTAGCATCAAAAATTGTGATGTAGAGTCGACAGTAGCCACATTTATTGACACCAGCTAATAGCGGGTCCATAAATGGAATGTTGTAGCCCTATGCCTCGTACCACCACGAAAGACACAGCTCAAACCCATGAGACACACCCGACAACCGGTTCAGTACCTGAGAATAAAAGCTGTAAACGCATCGCCATCTAGAAGCGCTTCTTACAAACAGAAGTTTTCTTTATCTTCTATTTTTCTTTCCTGGTCAGGACCAAGTGCTGTCAAATATTATAAAGCCAAGATTGTACGTAACATTGACATCTGTGTGCTAAGGAAATTATTATGACCGCTAATTTCAACTTGTACAGTGCCTCCTCTTACCACGGGAGGAGTCGCTTTAGTCCATATTTATGAAGTATTTACCAAGGAAGGGACTAGAACGAAGTGTTGAAACTTGGAAAAGATTAGCTTATATTGAGAAGGAAAGTCAGACCTCAGGAATGTACAAACCTGTACGTGTGTTGCGCGTTTGGTTTCCCGTAACAATGCAGAGACGTATTCCCATCTATTTGAAATAGACCGTTGACGACGTGTACTTGATAGCTTGAAGACAGTTGTGTGTTTCGATGGATCCGAATACACAGTGCATCACGCAGAAGGAAATTATGAACAAAATAACTGAATATTTTGGACTCGCAGTATCTCCTATCGGAAGCTTGAAAAAGCCCTCAGAGAGTGAACTGAGCCTCGTCACAGATACACCTGAAACACGTTCCTGTTTCCTGTGGTTACGTATAACTTGACGTTACCAGGACTAAAACCTCAGATATTTTTCTCCAGATTCAGTATAATTGCAACGGTAACTCAGTATGTTCAAGCTGGAAGGTCAGCCAAATGTTTAGTTTCAACTCGCTGAGTCTACGTGCTATATACACTATCAATCAGTGTCTATGACTACCGTATTATGGTATGAACAATCAGGAGTAATGTGACAAAGCTGTACTATGCAGAGAATATTCACATCCTTACCATGGCAAATCTGAGAAGCTATAACGTAATAGAGGCAATTATAAGCGGCAGTCACAAAGTTTCCATTCGGAAGCCATACATGCCAGACTCCGTCTGCCAATCAGGCAAAATAGCCGTAGGCACCGAGGCAATCATCCCACAGGCGTACCATGTTGAAGATACCTGTTTGGTAAAACAATGTGCCCCGCCGCTTCAAGAAGTCCGTAACTGTCTGCTGAGCATCCTCGTCCGACAGGAATCGTCGACCCTTCGAAGCCTTTTCTAAGGGCCCGAGGATGTGACAATCCCATTCTGAGAGATCAGGACTATAGGACGGGTGCTCCAGTGTCTCCCACTTGAGTCAGTGTAACTTCTGCGTTACGATGTATGCGATATGGGGACGTACGTTATCATAAAGCAGCACCCCCCCCCCCCCCCCTTGTCGTAGTTTTCCTGGACGTTTCGCTTTAATTGCCCCGACGGATGTCTACCGCTGCTTTTCCTTCGGCAACCAAGAAAAGAATAACAGTACGTTGATCCTGTTTTGGCTCATTTGGTAATGACGTCACCATACTTCACGTTTCCGCATTTATAGCACGCTCTTCGGAAAGTCACAAATGCCACTACAATCCCTTGCCTGCATGCTAGTGCTTATATACCAGCATCGGAGTCGCTCTACGTTGCATATACGCTGCAGGAATTTTTTGATCGCCTCTTATACAGGGTGTTACAAAAAGGTACGGCCAAACTTTCAGGAAACATTCCTCGCACACAAATAAAGTAAAAATGTTATGTGGACATGTGTCCGGAAACGCTTACTTTCCATGTTAGAGCTCATTTTAGTTTCGTCAGTATGTACTGTACTTCCTCGATTCACCGCCAGTTGGCCCAATTGAAGGAAGGTAATGTTGACTTCGGTGCTTGTGTTGACATGCGACTCATTGCTCTACAGTACTAGCATCAAGCACATCAGTACGTAGCATCAACAGGTTAGTGTTCATCACGAACGTGGTTTTGCAGTGGGTGCTATGTTTACAAATGCGGAGTTGGCAGATGCCCATTTGATGTATGGATTAGCACGGGGCAATAGCCGTGGCGCGGTACGTTTGTGTCGAGACAGATTTCCAGAACGAATGTGTCCCGACAGGAAGACGTTCGAAGCAATTGATCGGCGTCTTAGGGAGCACGGAACAATCCAGCCTATGACTCGTGACTGGGGAAGATCTAGAACGACGAGGACACCTGCAATGGACGAGGCAATTCTTCGTGCAGTTGACGATAACCCTAATGTCAGCGTCAGAGAAGTTGCTGCTGTACAAGGTAACGTTGACCACGTCACTGTATGGAGAATGCTACGGGAGAACCAGTTGTTTCCGTACCATGTACAGCGTGTGCAGGCACTATCAGCAGCTGATTGGCCTCCACGGGTACACTTCTGCGAGTGGTTCATCCAACAATGTGTCAATCCTCATTTCAGTGCAAATGTTCTCTTTACGGATGAGGCTTCATTCCAATGTGATCAAATTGTAAATTTTCACAATCAACATGTGTGGGCTGACGAGAATCCGCACGCAATTGTGCAATCACTTCATCAACACAGATTTTCTGTGAACGTTTGAGCAGGCATTGTTGGTGATGTCTTGATTGGGCCCCATGTTCTTCCACCTACGCTCAATGGAGCACGTTATCATGATTTCATACGGGATACTCTACCAGTACTGCTAGAACATGTGCCTTTACAAGTACGACCCAACATGTGGTTCATGGACGATGGAGCTCCTGCACATTTCAGTCGGAGTGTTCGTACGCTTCTCAACAACAGATTCGGTGACCGATGGATTGGTAGAGGCGGACCAATTCCATGGCCTCCTCGCACTCCTGACCTCAACCCTCTTGACTTTCATTTATGGGGGCATTTGAAAGCTCTTGTCTACGCAACCCCGGTACCAAATGTAGAGACTCTTCGTGCTCGTATTGTGGACGGCTGTGATACAATACGCCTTCTCCAGGGGTGCATCAGCGCATCAGGGATTCCATGCGACGGAGGGTGGATGCATGTATCCTCGCTAACGGAGAACATTTTGAACATTTCCTGTAACAAAGTGTTTGAAGTCACGCTGGTACGTTCTGTTGCTGTGTGTTTCCATTCCATGGTTAATGTGATTTGAAGAGAAGTAATAAAATGGGCTCTAACATGGAAAGTAAGCGTTTCCGGACACATGTCCACATAACATATTTTCTTTCTTTGTGTGTGAGGAATGTTTCCTGAAAGTTTGACCGTACCTTTTTGTAACACCCTGTATATAAAACGGTTTGTTGTCAAATGATATTGTTGAGGATTCTGTATCTCTAGAAATTTATACCTCTCAGATACTTGGTGAAACCCATAGCAGACACTACGTCTCGTAGTCGAATCCACAATCTCATTCACTGAAATTTTATTTATGATACAGAGTTGAAACCACATGGTATTCGATAGCTGTTTTCATTAACTAGCGCTTTTGGAGCTGTAGGGTTCCATACACATTATTAACATGTGATTAAGATGAATGGATATTAGCAATAGAACGACAACCGTCACTACTGCCACTTACTTTTAACTGAAATTGAAAACTGCTTTTACAGATGGCGAATTTGTGTTGGTGGTACTACATATCCAAACTGACAGAGTTTATGGACACAGTAAGTACAAATTTAGTTTATAGACAGATTATCACGCAATACTTCCTAGAAAAGCTCCTAACAGTAGCGATTTGTTGCTTCGCCTTTAGTCACAGGAATCAATAAAATTGTCATTTAGAAGTACCATCACTATTTGTATCATCACTATTTATCATTATCAGTAATAGTCACAACAGACACATTATAAAATGCACTTGGAATAAGTTTATTTTACCACTCAGTGGATAACTCGCGTAACAGAGCATCAGAAAACTGTAGAAGTGCGTATTATATTATGATTGTATTCAAAAATGTACCTGCCACAGCATACATTCTAATAATCACATTAATGCCTTCGTCAAATAATACAAGAACACTCTGTCGACATCGTAATTTACGTACTGATCTTTTTCATTAGCTCTAATTGATCGAAGAAATATAACATCGATATTCATCTTGTGGTTGAAGCTCAGTTTTCGTCCGTGTTTTTTTTTTTCAAATAGACGTTTATGGGAGTACAGTTCCGCCTTGAGCAAATACTTTTTTTTTTTTTTTAGTGCCGCATATTGATGTTTATGTCACTGTCTGACATTAGCAGTAAGGTGATATTTTTCTCTAGTTTGTCATTTTTTGTTGATTCTGTTTTTTTTTTTTTTCATTTCTCCATGTGAACTACAGTTTCTAGTGAGCACTGTGTTACTGTTTATAGGATGACAGAACAGCTGAATACGTGATAAACAGCGACACAGTGTGTGCGAGCAAGTATAGTTCACAGAGAAACGAAAAAACGGAATCAACAAAAAATGAGAAACTGGAGCAAAACATCACCTATAGTGCGAATGTCAGACCGCCACATAAATAAACATCAATATGTGACACTGAGAAAATAAATGAACTCACTGATGACGGTGAGATCTTACCGAAGCAAGTTTGGGTTTTAAACAAGAAGAATTTGTGCTTCCTCAAGGCAGAAGTATAGGCCCATAATTACATGTAATACCGTTATACATGTTTTTTATTCTGCTGCCATCTTGTTTGTATTATTATCCACTAGTTGTCACTGATTTGTGAAAATGAGTTCTGGCAACCGTTCTGTATTATAGATGTAAACTGGAAAATTTATTTGTCGGAAAATGAGACCCTCTATGGAATTAGGACCGAAATTTATCAATATCATAGATGTACTGAACTGAAATCTCCGTCGAGCAGGCTACCACTATGTCAGTACGTTATGCAGTTACTACAGTCATCCTAAAAATTTTCAAATGCCCTGATACTAAAAATGTCCTGGTACTCGGCACGTCCGCCATTGTGTCCAGCTATCTATTGCATTCTAAGACTTTAGTGGTGTCATCCACACTCGTTGCAATGCTCCAGCATCGAGCCATCACTGCAGACGAAACTGCTCTCCATCAGGACTCGGAGGCAGTCATCCCATGGAATTGTGACATTGCGTCACCTAGTGGACGGCCCTTTGCCATTTGCTGGTTCCACTCATGCATCCCTGTCGTAACAGAGTGGCTTGTACGAGTCAAAATGTTGCGACATGATAAACACATTTTCCAAACACTTCTATTCTATTATGGCTCATACGAACTTGCTCATACAGACATGTTGCGACCATTGACAGTTAGGATGCATGTCAAGATCGACTTTTATGTGTCCATCTCATTCGACGGTTCTTCAAATGGTTCAAATGGCTCTGAGCACTATGGGACTTAACATCTATGGTCATCAGTCCCCTAGAACTTAGAACTACTTAAACCTAACTAACCTAAGGACAGCACACAACACCCAGCCATCACGAGGCAGAGAAAATCCCTGACCCCGCCGGGAATCGAACCCGGGAACCCGGGCGCGGGAAGCGAGAACGCTACCGCACGACCACGAGATGCGGGCGACGGTTCTTCACTTGCAGAGATTGGCATGATATTGACTTTCAGATTAGAGTCTTGCCAAGCCCACGTATAAGTCAGCTTTCCGTTTTTTTTTTTTTTTTTTTTGTCGGGTCTCAGTTCTACACGGCCACAGAATTTGGATTCATTCGGACCATTCTCTCTGAGTGCCGTGGCAACACGCAGAAACATAATTCTTTACATATAAATGGAACACTCAAATGTGAAATAACTGACTATACGGACTGTAGGATTTCATCGACAAGCGGGACGATGTCATTTAGCTCCGCAACTGAATAGTCAGAGTTTCTAACTGACACGAGAAGGACGCGAGCTGGATTCCTTCCACGCTGCCAAACATTTTCCATTGCGTATGGGATGGACATCTTGAAGAGAGCTGACAGCCTGCTTGAAGGAAAAGTAGCGCTTCGAAAACTGGTATTAACGGTTGCGTGAGTGCTTTCCTTGTATCATTCCCCTCCAATACTGTTGTCTAATAGTTCTTTGGAGCAGACTAAACAGCGGTTATATCATTATCGAACGGCTGTCTGGGCATGAACGCGAAATTATATTAAGATGAACGTAGGCAACGTACCTCTCAAACTAAAAGATGATTCTTGTCGTATAATAGTCAAAGTTCTCCTTCTTCTATTACCTTTGCACCGCTCTTCGCTGTAATTTCAGCAGGAACTGCGTGACAAAAAATGTGCCCTCTAAAGAGTATTCCTGGAATTATGAATCATCTAAACACTTAACTTCAGACTCATGTCACACTTGGAAGTCTGCTCGACGGGATATGCAGTTTGCATGTAGAAGATAATCCCTAGTTTCAACCCTGTCAGATATAAAAGAAACAGGAAATAAACAACTTCTACTTGCCCTCGCCGACTCCATAGCTGAGGTGTTAATTTACTAAGCACGAGCAGAATCCCGAGTTTTGTTTAGTGGGAGAACTCGTAGCAGTTACCCTCAGGTTCGTACGAACAACTAAAGAGATACTTGCCTTATTAGCAGAATCTTAGGTTTGGAAAAATCGACATCAAACACCCGGAAACTGGTGTACTGACTACAGTTTCCCCAATATTGCCGTCTGCTAAAGCTATGAGCAGAATGTGATAGTCGACAATCCACATCCGAAGACTCGCTGGTTATGGCCATAGTGTCTAAAAACAATCTCAAATTACCCGTAGCGAATGAGGAAAGTTAGGTATTAGTGATTTCTTCCTGCAACTGCCTAAAACTTAGGTATTGACAGTATAAGTTATGTAATTTCCTAAACGTCAGACGAGTTAAAGAATTTTAACTGAATTACTGAACAACGGAGAACTCTTATACTTAAAATTTCACATTCAGTATGCTGTGTGACATACAAAAATCTAGTCAGGGGTTTTGATCTTTCTCGCTACTGACATTTACGCTAGAAAAAAATTTCCACACAGCCTTGTTCAATTACGCTGTTTGTTGCAGCTTTCGTAGTATGTACGTAAAAGAAATTTAAATATATTTCCAACGGCCAGACCCTCAACTGATTTGTACTGAACATCATATAAGTTTACTGATTAATTGTCACGGTTTCCTCGAGAGCTTCTTTGTGTTTTGACATTTATATTAGACATTTGAGTTTATAAACATCGCGAAGTACATTTATTTCTTCCCGCTAGGTACCAAGCTGCTTCTGAACAGAGAGATATGCAGATTTTAGAATACGATCTACTCACTTCCTTTATTGTTGTTTTAGAAATTCCAAAGAGTTATACATTCATTTCAGGTGTTTTTATGCTTTTAGTGCTGAATGACGGATGCTTGCTTTCTAGTGACTAAAAAGATTCCAATTAGTAATATAGTAAATGAAATACAATGGTGTTCTTGGACGAGTATGTGACAACAGACTACGTCCCGGTCAGTTACATATGTTTCGAATAAATGGAAACAGCTTGATTATCCAAATATTTTACTTTGAATATTGTTTCTATCTGGTAACCATCTGAAATTACAAACTATCAGTTGAGGGTCTGGCAGTTGGAAATACATTTAAATTTCTTTTACGTACATACTACGAAAGCTGCTACAAACAGCATTATTGAACAAGGCTGTGTGGAAATTTTCTTCTAGCGTAAATGTCAGTAGCGAGAAAGATTAATACCCCGACTAGATATTTTTATGTCATACAGCATACTGAATGTGACATTTTAAGTATAAGAGTTCTCCGTTGTTCAGTAATTCAGTTAAAATTCTTTAACTCGTCTGATATTTAGGAAGTAATATAACTTAAAATGTCAATACCTAAGTTTTAGGCAGTTGCAGGAAGAAATCACAAATACCTTTTGCTCCAGATGTTATTCTTTCCATTTACTAGAAAGCTTATTATAGTAATTTAAATAGATTCGCAGAGAAAACACTGCTTTCATTAAAAAAAGGCAATAGAGATCTACTCACACATATCTGCATTAGCACTCTCGTGAAAATGATGGATGCCATGTGTTTTTTTGCAAATTGATTACGGTGAATCAACGAACCCTGTACTACCAATAGACGACAGATTTTGTAAAGAAGTGACATGCAAATGGAAGTCTTTCCAAGTGATATTTGTGTTATCTGCTATTTCATAGGTGCGAATCTGTTATAGATTTTCTTCGTTCTGCGTAAGAAAGACAACCAGGTGTCGCTGCTACATCTCTATCATCACACGTTGACTCCGATTGAGACTTGGATTTGTTGCAAGTTTATTGCAGGTAAGTTCATAGAAATTTATTATACATAACAGGGGGCTTTCAGGCCAATAGTACGACACTTCATAGAAAGTGACAAGGGAGATATGCTTCTAATTGTGGAATTACTAAAACAGCATTACTTTTGGAAGTTTTTTTGTTAGTTATGCGTTTGTTTGTGTACAAAAAGCAGCTCTATGTACTAATGCCAAGCATAAAAAGATGTTTCAATATGGGGTAGTCAAATGTTTAGAGTAGGCGTGTTGTTATTAGGAATGTAATTTATCAACGCTGAAGGCGGAGTTTCATACGGTATCTTGAGTCCAGTTGTAACGTCTGTAAGAAACAGCTTAGAAGGTAACTGTACCCAAGTTATTTGACTACATTACCACAAGGGAAAAAAAGACGGCGTCCGAGAGCATTGTGTTGTTCAGCTTGAGCGATCTGTGATTCTTGTGGTGAGATTAAATGATAGTGAAATTACAGGTCTCTTCCATAAGTTAATGCGAAGTCTGACTAATTACCTCGACGAGTTTGCAGCAATGAATGAGTAAGCTCCTATCAAGCGCTTCTTCCCATTCGATTAGCTTTTGAGAGTTTCGGGTCATGTGAAAGTAAGTTCATATACTCAAAAAACGATACTCATCTTGCTGCTAGTACTAATCAGATCCATAAAATTGGCTTCTATTATTATCTTAGATAAGCGTCCGCTGCATGTTATTACATTGTTCCGACAGCATATTGAAAGGGCCATTGCTTTCGCAGGGAATCAGAGTAATATCAGAATTAGTGAGAAGCGAACCATATGCTCAACAACGAGTATTTATCACGTGGCTTTGCAACTAATTGTTATATAGACTTATAATCTTCTGTTTGTTTCTAGGTGGCCATGGTACGTTTTCGAACCTCATCAACAACATTGTGCACGTTATCATGTACCTGTACTACATGATGGCAGCCATGGGGCCCGCCTATCATAAGTACCTCTGGTGGAAAAAATACCTGACGTCGTTGCAGCTAGTAAGT
Source organism: Schistocerca serialis cubense (assembly GCF_023864345.2). NCBI lineage: Eukaryota > Metazoa > Arthropoda > Insecta > Orthoptera > Acrididae > Schistocerca > Schistocerca serialis. The sequence goes on along the minus strand of NC_064640.1, from coordinate 437,117,786 downwards.
ACAGAGACTATAGTTCTGAAGAAACTTTCTTTCACCGAAAACATATCGGATGAGCTGTACCATTTATGTGTGTCATAATTCAAATACTGATTTATGTCAACACAATTCGTAAATGTATATGCGAAGTAAATATATGTCGTCTTACGCGGGAATAGCAAGAAACAATAATTTTATTTGGCTTCGTAAACGGTACCGTTTGCCTTTGTGGTAGCTCGTTGAAAGTCTTCTCGGAACTTCACGAATATAATATATTTCGGCAGATAGCCTAACCATCTGCGATAACAATTCAATTCCACAATCATTAGTAAAGTAATTGTGAACTGTCTTCAGAATAAGTTATATTGCCATATGCAGCAAATACCTTGCAAACATATCATCTCCAAAGCGATATTTCTTTATTGTTCTTATTCGCAACTAATTTCAAGATGTTAGCACTTCTTCAGGTGTTTTTCTTAAAATGAAACAGCAAAACACCTGAAAATGAGCCTCCTGCACGAAAATTTTGTGGTTAAGAACAATACAGAGCAATTGCAGCAGAAGTGGTTTGCTAGACAGGAATTTCCAGAATAAGACAAACACGGTTATCTCACCTGAAAATGAGTAAGACACGTGGCTATCTTTTCAAATTAAAACTGAAACAATGCCCCGCAGTATTTCTGAGCTTTGGCGAAATAGCTGTTATGAATAACACACTGTTAAATATCAGAAATGAGTAATAGAAACATGGAGAAATTACACTCGGGATGTATATTTCACAATATGGTTGGAACAACGAGAGAATAAAAATAGGGCGATTACAAACATAAAAGGTAATATGCAAGAAGAGAGATCAACTGAGTGGATTTTGTGTTGACAAAAACATTTACTATGAAGGCACTGTTATTTTCTAGTGAGGCGTCTGCTTAGGGAAAAACCAGAAAAAAGTCTGGAATCTTTTTGAATATTGCGGATTATGTAGACAGATAAAATTCTAAATGGCAAATATGATCAGTCTTGAGAAAAACAATAGTAGACGGACGTATCAGATACTGGGTTGTTTCTCCGACTGCTGGAAGTACCGCAAGGAGCACACAGCGAAATATTTCGGCAACATAGTAAACCAAGACAATAATACGTCAATTATGATGTTTCTAGTCGTATTCAGGAAGTACATATTAAGGACTCTTTCAGTAGGTTGTGAATGTTCGTTATGTGCATAATAGACAATTACACTATTTTCACTTGGTAACACTCGTTCAATGCTGTACAAAGGGGCAGCTACTGTACTTCATGTAAGGGTTTCAATACATTTGCAACAGAAGTGAAAATGTGAGTAGTAAACCCAAGATTGTCAAGTATAGCTTGGAATCTATACTCGCAACATACAGATTTTATTTCACGCAGGATTTTCACGCAGCAATTTTTAGAATTTCGCTGTAAGGTAGTTGTCATAAGTACATGCTGCTGTAAAACTCTTTTTAATGGTAGCACGGAGCAACAACATGCTGTAAGAATACAGGTTGTTAAAAATATGTGTTTCATATTTCACGAGGTGGTCGTCTGCACCAAAACAAGAAAAAATGTCAAAATGTGTATGAATTCCTAAGGGACCAAACCGCTGAGTCATCTGTCCCTAGTCTTATACACTACTTAAACTAACTTACGCTAAGGGCAAGACACACTCATGCCTGAGGGAGGACTCGAACCTCCGGCGGGAGGGGCCTTGCTATTCGTGACATGGCGCCTCTAAATGCACGGCCACTCCGCGCAGTACCAAAACAAGACAAATATGTCAAGTAAGCATGCGCTCTAAAATGCATGACTAAAGAGCTGTGAGCACTTGTTCATATTCGGTTCTGTGAAACCCATATCTTCTGCTGCAAACGCTTTCCTGTTAGGAACGACCTACAAAAAAATGGTTCAAATGGCTCTGAGCACTATGGGACTTAACATCTTTGGTCATCAGTCCCCTAGAACTTAGAAGTACTTAAACCTAACTAACCTAAGGAGATCACACACATCCATGCCCGACGTAGGATTCGAACCTGCGACCGTAGCAGTTTCGCGGTTCCGGAGTGAAGCGCCTAGAACCGCACGGCCACCGCGGCCGGCTAAACGACCAACAGAGACAGTCAACAAATGAGGACACATTTCTGTGTTATTGTCCATGGATACAGCACGCAGTAAACATCTGTTAGTGTTGTTATTGTAAACCGTATACATAGCTCTTGGTAAGTGCAGCACATACATTAGTTCTAATGGAACAAGAACCTGTGCTGATAAGTTTATGAAGTGCCTTTACATTTTAGTTTTATCCTTCCACTTACCGGCATAATGGAAGCCTATTATTCCACATGGGAAATGACAGACTTGATCTTCTGCAATGTCTGGCAAGTACATATCGTATATAATAGCAGTCGGATTACGTCAGAAGCTATGCTGATTCACAGTAACAATATAATGTGTTATCATTTGTTTATTGCATTCTGTAAGTTTTTCGTAATAGCAAAGCGCTTGTAGTAGAAGAGATGTTCACAGTAGTGAAGACGAACAACCGCTAATAGCTCTGAAGATATGCGTTTTAGAGCCCATGTTTACTGGACTTTTTTTCCTTGTCTTGGTCCAAATTACCACCTCTCAAAACATGGTATACTTTTTTAACGCCCGGTATAATATGTAGTAAACACTCTTTTTAATGTGTTCTTTTTTTTTACCACTATTCTGTGAGACATTTCATGACCGAGTAGCTATGGCTCACATGGTCCCACGGAACCTAAGAACATAAAGATATAAGTCCCATCGCCATCGTGAGCTTCGTTGAATGACCTCTAGTTCTACTGAAGAAGACTGGGGATCTGAAACTGCAGTCGTCTTTCTCATGAGTCATCGCAGCATTCGCATGTACTGATTAATGGAAACCACCGAAAGTGGATGGATCAGTGCACGCATAATTGACCGTCCTCATCCTGAATACGAGTGCGGTGTGTGAATCGCCTCTCAGACTAGTCATATTAAGCTCGAAGAGCTATCGCTAACATCGATTTGCGGTAGGATTTTGGATCATACACTGTGTTCGAACATAATGAATGACTTCGAAGAAAACTTTTTATTGACAAATAGTCAGAAAACTGTTTATTGACAAATAGTCAGTTCAGATTCAGAAAATATCGTTCTCGTGAAACACAACTAGCTCTTTATTCTCATGATTTAATGAGTGCTATCGACAGGGAATGTCAAATTGATCCCGTATTTTTAGATTTCCACAAGCGTCTTCTAACCAAATTGCGTGCCTATGGTATTTCGCCTAAGTTGTGTGACTGATTTCGTGATTTCCTGTCGGAATGGTTACAGTCCGTAGAAAGTGACGAAAAGTCATCGAAAAAAAACAGCGTTCCCCAAGGAAGTGTTATAGGCTCTCTGCTGTTCCTGATTTACATAAACGAGATAGGAGACAATCTGAGAAGCCCTCTTGGATTGTTTGCAGATGATGCAGACATTTTCCGTCTTGGAAAGTCATCAGAGGATCAAAACGCACTGAAAAATGATTTAGCCAAGGTATCTATCTGTATGGTGCGAAAAGTGGCAGCTGACTGTAAATAATGAAAAGTGTGAAGATAGCCATGTGAGTACTAAAAGAAATCCGCTAAATTTGGGCTACACGATATCACACAAATCTAAAGTCTGTAAATTCAACTAAATACTTAGGGATTACAATTACAAATAACTTAAACTGGAACGATCGCGTAGATAATGTTGCGGGTAAAGCAAACCAAAGACTGCGATTTATTGGCGGAATTCTTAGAGAGTGCAACATGTCTACTAAAGAAACTACTTACACCACGCTTGTCCAACCACTTCTGGAGTACTCCTGTGTGGGTGGGATCCGCATCAGATGGGACTGACGGAGGAGATCGAAAAAGTTCAGAGAAGGCAGCTCGTTTGGTATTATCGCGAAATAGGGGAGAGAGTGCCACGGGCATGATACGTGAATTGGGGTAGTAATCAGTAAAACAAAGAGGTTTATAGTTGCGGCAGGATCTTCTCATTAAATTTCAATCACTAACTTTCTCGTCAGATTTCGAAACTATTCTGTTGCCACCGACCTACATAGGGAGAAACGATCATCATGATAAAATAAGAGAAATCAGAGTTCGCACAGAAAGATTTAAGCGCTCGTTTCTCCTGCCAGCCGTTCGAGAGTAGAACGGTAGAGAAATAGCTTGAAGGTGGTTCGATGAACACTCTGCCAAGCACTAAATTGTGATTTGCAGAGTAATCACGTAGATGTAGATGAAGAGATAAAAACTCATAGCTTGGACAAAAGACCACGAGGAATTAATTGCAAGACTGATGACTAAACAGTAAAAGATGGGGAGTTCTCACGGCTCTCACATATTCGTATAAAGAGCCACAGTCGGAGTGATCGTAAGCTGAAACACGGGCCTGGACTGAGACAGGGCTCGACTACAGGTTGCATATGATCTCGGCAAGGGCATGCTGGTGTTGTTAGACCGAAGGCAGTGGAGAAAAAAGTTTGGGAGGAGGAGGAGTAGGAGGAGGAGTTGAAGGTCGGACCAAGCAGACGGCGTCCTTGCAGCGGCGGACCACTTTCTCAGCACACGCGGAAGACTTTCGCTTTCCGTCGGCCGGTCTCTGGCGACCCAGCCGCCGCACCGTTCCTGAATATCGGCCCACCTCTTACAAGATGCCGTTGCATAACTAACTTACGCAAGACACCCCGTACACTGCAGGTGCCTACCACAAATATAGGTCGTGACCCACTTAACAGCAGGCGGCTTGCGGTTTCTACTTTTCCTCAACACGGGCTTTTGGAGCATGTCCCTATGGACATAAATGTAAGTCGCTCCCATTCGGAATCGCCTCCAGTGTGTGTATGTAACGTGACAACTTTCTTTTTCATTCACTCTCATGTTGCCTTCAAAATATGTGTGGCTTAGTTCTGGACAAATACAGGGTGAACATAAAGTCTCTATACGCTTCTGTAGAAACGCTATTTTTAAACATCTGCGATATATAATGGAAGATACATCACTCTAGGACAACAAATCAGTACATCTCAAAGTGGTAGCCCTCCAATGCTCGGCGCTCTTCCACAGACCCCAACACGCTTCACAACAATGTGGTAAGATTTAATGAACCGTCTGTCCGGAAAAAGCTACATCCGAGTAGTAACTGACAATTAAGGCATAATGGGGCGGTCTCCTACACTGGCCGTACACCACTGGTGATCGTCGAGGGGACACTGAATAGTGCACGGTACATCCAAACCGTCATCGAACCCATCGTTCTACCATTCCTAGACCGGCAACGGAACTTTCTGTTCCAACATGACAATGCACGTCCGCATGTATCCCGCGAAAACCTGAAGATTCACAACCTCCCCATGGTTCACAAAATCGACCGGCGTGAACATTATTGACCATATATGCCAGTTTTAAATACACTGAGGGATAAAAATCACAACACCAAAAAAAAAAAATTAATGTAGAGTAATGGAATTTCGGGACTACATTTGTCTAGGTAACATATTTCAGTGATTAACATTGCAGGATCACAGGTTCATGTAAGCGCGACGTAAGACAATGCACCGGCCGCGGTGGCCGAGCGGTTCTAGGCGCTTCAGACTGGAACCGCGCTGCTGCTATGGTCGCAGGTTCGAATCCTGCCTCGGGCGTGCATGTGTGTGATGTCCTTAGGTTAGTTGGGTTTAAGTAGTTCTACGTCTAGGGGACTGATAACCTCAGATGTTAAGTCCCACAGTGCTCAGAGCCATTTGAACCATTTTTAAGACATTGCAGATGTCAAATGCCAGTTCTTTAATAACCGATGTAACCTCCAGAACATAAAATGCAAGCATGGAAACGTGCATGCATTGTGTTGTACAGGTGCCATATGTCAATTTTTCGGATGGAGTCCCATGCCAGTTGCACTTGGCCAATACACGGACGGTTTGGATGACGATGGAGTTGTCGTCTGATGATGCCCTGTGTGAGCTCGTCTGGAGACTGATCTGGTGATCTACCAGGCCAAGGCAACATGTTGACACTCCCTAGGGCGTGTTGATGATACAACACCGGTGTGTGGGCGAGCATTATCTTGTTGGAAAATACCCCCCGGAATGCAGTTCATGAATGACAGCACAACAGGTCGAATCACCAGGCTGAGGTACAAGTTTCCCGTCAGCGTGCGTGGGATAACCATGAGAGTGCTCCTGCTGTCATACGAAATCGCACCTCAGATCATAACTCCAGACATAAGGCCTGTGTGTCTAGCACGCAGCCAGGTTGGATGTACGACCTCAACTGGCTTCCTTATAACCAACACATGGCTACCACTGGCACCTAGGAAGAACTAGCTTTCATCATAAAACACAGTGGACCTTCTCTCGCTTGACACCGCTGAAGTCGCAAATGGCGGTGGTTTGGAGTCAGTGGAATGCACGCTACAGGGCGTTTGGTTCGGGGCTGCCCTTGACGTAACCGATTTGTAATAGTTCGCTGTGTCACTGTGGTGTCAACTGCTGCTCAAACTGCTGCTGCAGATGCAGCACGATGCGCCAGAGCGATATGCCAATCACTTGGTCGTTCCTTTCGGTAGAACCACGTGGCCGTCTGGAGCCCGGTCTTCTTGCGGCCGTACATTCTCGCGACCACCGTTGTCAGCAGTCATGTACAGGGCTAGAGTCATGTCAAATATTCCAGCAGTATCGCAGAAGGAACATTCAGCTTCTCGTAGCCCTATTACTTGACCTCGTTAAATCTCAGTGAGGTGTTGATAATAGCATCCTTGACTGACATCAACTCATCACATCCAATATCAAAGGTAACTGACGCTCACGGCTGTTACAGCGTGTATGTAAAGCAAAAATGATTTTCATCCTCACAGTGGCCGTACGAAAGTCACTCATATGACTGGCGCGAAATTTTAATAAACTTCATTGATAAACGCCTACCAACTTTCGTTTATGTCGCACAGCATCTTATTGGTGTTACGATTTTGTTGCCATCAGTGCAGTTTCCAACATTCGTTTACCAAAACAAGCAGGCGTTTCCAGAATGAGATTTTCACTCTGCAGCGGAGTGTGCGCTGATGTGGAACTTCCTGGCAGATTAGAACTGTATGCTGGACCGAGACTCGAACTCGGGACCTTTGCCTTTCATGGGCAAGTGCTCTACCACTTTTTCTGTTTTTGGTTTTTTTTCTGTTTTAAGAAAAAATAAAATAAAAATAAAAACGCGGATCCTCCGGCTTATGGTCCAACAACGCGACCACTTTTTTCTGTTTGGGAACAGAAAGACAGGGTAAACAAACAATCTTTATTCGTACATCTGTGCCCTCCTAGGGATAAGACAATTGGAAAAGTAAGTCCTTTATTTCGTATGACTCCGTATGAGCTCGTGTTGTTCTTGTATATATATCCAATAATCCATCACGGACTTAATATCGTACGAATACAAATATTTCGTCGCATGTCCAGCGATCCAAATGACCGCATGCGTCTTTTGTTTGGGAAAAAAGGTCTTGTCCGGTAGAAAAAGTACACTCCTGGAAATGGAAAAAAGAACACATTGACACCGGTGTGTCAGACCCACCATACTTGCTCCGGACACTGCGAGAGGGCTGTACAAGCAATGATCACACGCACGGCACAGCGGACACACCAGGAACCGCGGTGTTGGCCGTCGAATGGCGCTAGCTGCGCAGCATTTGTGCACCGCCGCCGTCAGTGTCAGCCAGTTTGCCGTGGCATACGGACTCCATCGCAGTCTTTAACACTGGTAGCATGCCGCGACAGCGTGGACGTGAACCGTATGTGCAGTTGACGGACTTTGAGCGAGGGCGTATAGTGGGCATGCGGGAGGCCGGGTGGACGTACCGCCGAATTGCTCAACACGTGGGGCGTGAGGTCTCCACAGTACATCGATGTTGTCGCCAGTGGTCGGCGGAAGGTGCACGTGCCCGTCGACCTGGGACCGGACCGCAGCGGCGCACGGATGCACGCCAAGACCGTAGGATCCTACGCAGTGCCGTAGGGGACCGCACCGCCACTTCCCAGCAAATTAGGGACACTGTTGCTCCTGGGGTATCGGCGAGGACCATTCGCAACCGTCTCCATGAAGCTGGGCTACGGTACCGCACACCGTTAGGCCGTCTTCCGCTCACGCCCCAACATCGTGCAGCCCGCCTCCAGTGGTGTCGCGACAGGCGTGAATGGAGGGACGAATGGAGACGTGTCGTCTTCAGCGATGAGAGTCGCTTCTGCCTTGGTGCCAATGATGGTCGTATGCGTGTTTGGCGCCGTGCAGGTGAGCGCCACAATCAGGACTGCATACAATCGAGGCACACAGGGCCAATACCCGGCATCATGGTGTGGGGAGCGATCTCCTACACTGGCCGTACACCACTGGTGATCGTCGAGGGGACACTGAATAGTGCACGGTACATCCAAACCGTCATCGAACCCATCGTTCTACCATTCCTAGACCGGCAAGGGAACTTTCTGTTCCAACATGACAATGCACGTCCGCATGTATCCCGTGCCACCCAACGTGCTCTAGAAGGTGTAAGTCAACTACCCTGGCCAGCAAGATCTCCGGATCTGCCCCCATTGAGCATGTTTGGGACTGGATGAAGCGTCGTCTCACGCGGTCTGCACGTCCAGCACGAACGCTGGTCCAACTGAGGCGCCAGGTGGAAATGGCATGGCAAGCCGTTCCACGGGACTACATCCAGCATCTCTACGATCGTCTCCATGGGAGAATAGCAGCCTGCATTGCTGCGAAAGGTGGATATACACTATACTAGTGCCGACATTGTGCATGCTCTGTTGCCTGTGTCTATGTGCCTGTGGTTCTGTCAGTGTGATCATGTGATGTATCTGACCCCAGGAATGTGTCAATAAAGTTTCCCCTTCCTGGGACAATGAATTCACGGTGTTCTTATTTCAATTTCCAGGAGTGTATATCCGATGTGATTTCTGTGTAGTTAGTGCGCCGAAGGAAGGCCAGTATTCGACGCGTCAGCATCCAGACGTCCCTCGCTGCGCCACACACTAAACCATGTTATTCCGTTGCTAACAGTCCACAGTTTGTGCACAGAGGAGAATCGACCATATGAACTGTATGTAATCGACTCCTGGTCACAAGTTTACGGTTTATAAGAATATACCACATCGATCTCGCTGCTGTTGACAGTAATGGAGTATGCACTGCACACCACATGTGGTTCCACGTTCTCGACGGGTATTTGAATTCCATTATGTTGCGGCGATGGTGATCCATCAAGCACCTATAGATCTCCCGAGTCGTGGGTATTCTCGTCGAAGGTACTTTCAGACGAACATAACTGTAATCAACAAGAAATGAGGCAATGTGTGCAAGAGAAGGCGAAATATTGCCCACCGCAATAGGGGGTTTGTACGAAGGCGGAACAAGTACTTCTATCAGATCTGACGTTATGGTATGCTTTCGTTGTTTCCAATTTCGTATCATCGCTCGCATGTAAAGCACCACAGCTTTGTTTCGCACGTTTGTGAGATTGAGGCCACCGTTCCGGAACTGTAGCGTTAACGTGTCATATTTGATCTTAAATAACATCCCAGTACTAACATAGTAATCAAAGGCAGCCATGAGGCGATCTGCAATACCCTTCGGTATTGGTAGGATCTGCACTAAATGGGGCAGTCGTGACGCTATGTGAACGTTAGTGTATGCCACACGTTGGATCATGTCAAAGGCTCTCAGTGAGTTGTTGCGTATCGTCAGACGAACATTCTGCAGAAGCAGCCGAGAACTCGCCGCCGCTGACCGCCGTAGTGAACGGGTAAATGTGATCCCCAGACATCTCAGCGATTCCACCGTCTGAAACGGTCCCGGTACGTCTTCCAGATCCCGTCCAATGTGCATAATTTTGGATTTCGTCATGTTAACGACACTGCCTGCCACCGTCCCGTAAGTGTCTAGATGTTCAACAGCCTGACGCACTTCATGCTCTGATCTGACAAGAAGGATCAGGTCGTCCGCATATGCGCCACAAACGAACGAGTTCTCATTAAGAGCTATCCCAGTAAGTGAGTGCCTCATAACACACATCAGTGACTCAATCGCTATCGCAGACAGCATCATGGAGAGTGGGCACCCTTGTCTGACTGAGCTGTTAATGGGAATCGAGCCCGCTTCCCGACCGTTTACAATCACCTTCGATGTAGCCCCTCGTATTAGCCTCATAACGATGGAGATGAAAACAGGTGGAATCGCCATTCGGCTCATGACTGACGCCAAGAAGTCATGGTTTATCCTGTCGAACGCACGATCGAAGTCCCCAGATATCATCGCTGCTCGCATTTTACACGTTTCCGCAAGGGCGATAACGTCACGGTATTCACTTAACGCCGAGGAGATGTTGCTTCTCACCCCTAGGCAAGCCTGATCAGGGGATATTGTCATGGATATCGCCAGCTTGAGACGAGACGCTAGTAGTCGTGCAAAGATTTTATAGTCGGTGTTTAGCATAGTGAGAGGCCGATATTGATTAACGCTGCGACTCCCCGCCATCTTCGGGATGGGAAGAAGAAAGCCCGTCACAAAATCCGACGGTAGGTGCATATCCGGACGCATCGTCTCATTTTACATCGACACCAACTGTGGCATCATCATATCCACGAATTCTCGATAAAACTCTAGCGTAATCCCATCTGGCCCTGGTGATTTGTGCGCCGCTCCTTTTGTGACTGCCACCTTTATATCGTCTTCTGCGAGTGGCTCCATAAGCGCTGCCTTATCCGTCTCTATCAGTGTCGTTTGCAGCTGTTGCAGTATCTCTTCCCCCACCCGACGGTCCGTCGGTGTACCGGCATAGAGGTGGCGGAAATGCTCTAAAAATTCATTTGCAATGTTCTGTTGTGTTGTCAGTTGACTGCCATCTAAACCGTGGAGCGCTGTTACCAATGCCCGGCGGTAACGTTTATGTTCCCGCGACACATGGTGCATCGAGGTACGTTCCCCAGTGATGGTGTCGAGACATCTTGCCCGTATTGGGATGCCACACAGTCGTCGTCGCGTGATCGATAGGGTTTGTGCCTTGATACGATGAACTTCCGCATGATGGTCTGTAGACGGCATCTGGAATGGCAGCTCACGAAGCATGGCGTAATAACAATCAAGAGTGTCTCTTTGCCATCTCGTCTTATACCGACCATACTCTATTAGAGCTCTTCTTATGGCCTGCTTAGTACACTAGAGCCACCATTGAACCACGGACGTATATGTTGGTAGACGGCGTTGACATGTGGCCCATACCTCCTCGACTCTCTGACGACATTCGGGGTCCGCCAAAAGTGACGAATTGAGCTTCCATGTCCCGCGGCTTCTCCACACACTTTGCCTAGGGAGTGATATGGTACAAATGTAAGCCAGATGATCAGTAAAAGCCGCAGGTCATCGTTCCGCGTCGACCACCTTATGCTGTAGGCCAAACGAAACATATATTCGATCGAGTCTGCTCGCCGAGTGACTGGTAAAAAAAGTATATCCCTCACGGTTCCTATGAATCATGTCCCAGGTGTCGCTTAACTCCAGATCCCGGCATAGCACATGCAATTCACGACAGGTATTGTAATGCGGAGTCTGGTCTTTTTGGGCTAAAACACAATTGAAGTCACCGCCTATAATGAAATGATCGAATCTGCCGGTAAATAAGGGCACAATCTCTTCCAAATAATATCTCGCACGCGTCCGTCTGTTGTCTGTGCCGGAAGGGGCATGAACATTGAGCATGCGAATTCCATTAACAGTTATCGCCAGTCCTAGTGCCGAAGGCAGATAAGCCAGGTCGCGAACCGGAATCCCGTCCCGGACCAATATCGCCGTTCCACTGTCGTTGTTCGAGTGCGGCGAGGTGTAGGAGATGTATCCATGTACTTCCTGGAACTCAGGAATGTAAATTTCCTGCACCATCAGTATATCCACATCCGACGCGTATATCATGTCCCTAAACAACTGCTGTTTCACGGGCGATCTAATGGTATTTACGTTCACTGTCCCTATTCTGTATGCCTGGGGTCGAGTAGCTGTCATCTCCATATGATGTTAAAATGACAAAGTTTCACCGTATCGATAGTCCCTTTGCACATCCGCAGAGGGTCGCCCGACGGACGTGTCCCTGCGGCATTCGGTGTCTTGAGATGCGGACGGATGCAAGTCCCCACCAATAGAATGGTCCGCATCGGTGATTTCGTCGTTCTGCTCATACCAGCTGATATTATTGGGGTGCTCCAAATTTTCCTGTGTGGCATTGATGTGTGACATCTGTTGTTCTTTCGCAGCTTTAGACTCCGCCGCAGAAGGGGTATCAGGCCCCTGAGCTGATGCGTCGTCTGAACGACATGACATCTTTTCACTGTCCGAATTCATATGGTCTGCGACACCCGAAGCTTGTGGCTCCAAGTCAGACGGGTGCATAGTGTTAGACTCATCTGGGCTCCCAAGATGAGAAGGGAGCGTCTCCGCAGAGTTTAGTCGGCGCTTCTTGCGGCGCTTTGGCGAGCGTTGTTTGCGGACCCTAACCTCGGCCTCTGGTGTTGGCGAATCTTGCATCTCCTGCGTTCTCACCGCCGCCACAACGCCCTGGGGCCGTTCCACTTCAGCTTCCATGCCTATTGTGATGCTGTCATCCTCTTTCTGCACCACCGGTAGTGTCTGAGGTTGGTCGGAGCCATTCCTTCTTCAGTGGGGTCCGAAGGCGCCTCAATCAACTGCGGCGTCGGTACGATAGTGCGCTCCGACCTCGGCGTCACTTCCCCGCGAAGCGCCGTCACGTAAGTCATCGGCAGTGACGTTGGTGTAGCCGGATTCTGGAAGTCGCTGGGGAGTTACACGAGTCTCCTCTGCATACACGCAGATCGAAGATGTCCTTCACCACCACACCCGGAGCATGTCTGGGGCTGTCCATCATAGATGACAATAGCTCTACAGCCGCCGATGTTTATGTACGATGGCACATGTTTCGTAAGGGCAATGCGCACCTGTCGAACACCATTGAGCACTGGATACGTGCTAAAACTTGCCCAACGTTCAGCCGTATGACTAATAACTCTGCCATATGGCTGGAGTGATTCAGTGACCAATGATTCGGGTACCTCGAAAGGCATCCGCAGCTCGTGGTCGTGCGGTAGCGTTCTCGCTTCCCACGCCCGGGTTCCCGGGTTCGATTCCCGGCGGGGTCAGGGATTTTTCTGCCTCGTGATGACTGGGTGTTGTATGATGTCCTTAGGTTAGTTAGGTTTAAGTAGTTCTGAGTTCTAAGGGACTGATGACCATAGATGTTAAGTCCCATAGTGCTCAGAGCCACCTCGAAAGGCAGCTCGAAGACTCGAATCGTACGCACGCCTAGGCCCGAATGAGCGACTAAAACTTCGCCAATATGACCATCGGAGTGTCGGAACTGGAATCCTCGTTTGGTGGCTTCAATGATCCTATCGCATGCTGCGTCGTCAGTCATCTTGACGTACAGAGTGCTGCTCACGATTGATAAATGAATTCCAATAATCTCCGTGTAATTAAGATGCACTTCGTCCCTCAAGAAACGTTCGATTTCGAAAGCCTTCGGTCTTGCATACTCGTTACAGAACGTGAACTGTATCGTGGTTTTTCGGAAATTGTGTGCCATTGCGTTCGATTCAAACAGTAACACACGGTGTAAACACCGCTTCTTCCGCGAACGTTCGCAGCCGGGACGTAAACAAGTCCGAGCTGCTCCGCGGCTACAGGCGGACTGCCACTGAGCTACCCAAGCACGACTCACGAACTTCAATTCCGCCAGTACTTCGTATCCTACCTTCCAAACTCCACAGAAGCTCTTCTCCCAGAAGGACTACACAAACTGTGAAATGTCTGCCATTATGGTTTCACAAAGTCCGCCATCTTTGACACTCCTAGAATACAAATCTCCTTCATCGACACAAAGCACAGTCCTCGACACAGCGTCAACATGGAATTCCCAGCCACGCGGTCGGCCTGGACCACCCACTGGGGCTATTCCTGTTGCTCCAGCTAATGTTCGGCACCACGCGGTTGTTGACGAGCCCCGGCTTGCCGAGCGGCCCGTGCGGCCACGCCAACTCCGAACTTAGAACATTGTCAGGGCGCCACAGCTCGCCCGTTACCTCACATACGCAATGATCACAGCAGTTGGAGAGCTAAGGGTCTCGAGAACCACTGCTTCCTGTGATCTCTGACCAGGACGTCTATAGACACGTTGCACGTCGATCTAACCATAACAAAAACAAGAGATGCTTATCGCTAAACGCTATAGAATGCCACACAATGTCCCGGTTGCCACAGGCTCCAAAGTATGCAATTATCTGTTGTCTGTGGTAAGTAAGGACTTGTGCCTGCTCTTCTGATCACACTGTTGTCCTGAGTCCATCTCGTTCTGCAGTCACTGCACTTAAGTCAAGTTTTGTGTGATCTGTTGTTATGGTGCTCCCACGACACTCATGCGAGTGATTCAACATTTCTGAAAGCAGTACGTGTACGTATGCTATGTTGCTATGTTGCGATCTCCATCTGAAAAGTTCGAATAATGTTTGATACACCCAACAGCTATCATGTTCTCACACTGTTCTTCATCTACATGAATGATTTTTTCTGACTGAAAATACTGACAGTAAGTGTGCCTAAGGATGGAATTTTAATCAGCATATCGCCAGCTCAAGGAAATGCTGGAATATCGATTTTGTAGCGTTCAGTTAATGTATTCATGCTGTAACATTTTCCATTTCCGTCCGTGTAATAACACTGCTGTTCGCACACACATGTAACCAGTTTCCGTGATGCCATAGGGGAAGTTACGAAATCCTTTTAATCCATACCCAGCAACAGAATGGCGAGGATGACGAAACTACAGTCTATAAATGTGTGCCATCTGCCACCGTAGCTGAGTGGTCAGTGCTTCTGACTGCTATGTGGAGGTCCAGGGTTGTATTCCCTGCACTCCCACGAATTTTTCCTTGGTGGGAGGCCTGGAACGGCGCGCACTCAGCTTTGTAATGCCAACTGAGGAACTACTCCACTTAGCTGCAGCGGCTCAAGGTGATGAAAACACAACGGCCAGGAGAGAGGTTTCCTGACCCCACGCACCTACATTCCGCATCCAATGACGCAACTGGCGGAAGATGACACGGTGGTCGGCGCCAAATCAAAATATGTTTCAAAACAGCTATCTGCCAGAGTGTAAAGCATAGCGAATCACCGGCAGCTACTTGATCTGAGCGTGAAAGTTCTCAACCGGGCCGTCAGCTAGCGCAGGACGGAGTAAGTTTCTAGCTGGCGCCTGCACAGGAAAAGTGTGTCTCGCCAGCTGATTATAGGTCTGCGGGAGTAATGTTATGATCTGGTTACTAACCAGGTAGTTCTCTGAACACGGTCGTCCTGTAGTTCCGTTATGAGTTTGAAAATGGTCCAACAGCAGCATTCTGTAATTTGCGGCGAGACTCGAGTTGTTTCCTTATTTTCACCTGTTTCTTCCCGTTTTCTGCGAGTGAAGTACAGGGTCAGACGAGTTGGCGCAGAAGCTAAAATACTGGGAGGACAGCCGTTCAGATCACCGTCCGGCAATACAGATTTAGGTTTTCTGTGGCTTCCATAAATCTCTTAATGCTAATGTTGAGATCTAGTGACCTCATCGGCGATGTTACATTAACCCCATTTTTTTTATGTTTATTTCCTCGTTTTAGTGGATGAAGAGACAACAGACTCTGATAGGAGTGGAAGACAAAGTATGAGAAAGGTTCGGAATACCTTTCGCCATGCAATATGCAAGTGCAGTGAATTGTAATTTACAGGGCGATTATAGTTAAACTTTCGCTGCTTGATAAGTCACCCATGCAAAATGATTGATCGCAGTATAATGAAACTTCGTAGAAACATTTGCAAGGAGATGTGAAAGATAAATAACGAATAAACCATTCAAACAAACACAGTTTAATTTCCATATGAGAAGGTAACATACGTTGACTGAGTACCGTAATAATACAAGTAATAAACAGGTAATAAACGTTGCTCAATGAGACGACCATATGCATCCGCGACAGCCTGGAACCGCACTAGAGATTGTTCGCAGCACTTTCGAACGGTGGATCATCGAATGTTCAGTTGCCGTGACACAGCTCGTGCACTGCTTGAAGATCGCACTTTGCGTCCAGCATTCTCAGCCATGTGAACAGTAACTTCTTCAACAGTTTGTGGCATAACTGACCGTCGGCGTTTCCCAGGAACAATTCCGGAAAAGCTAGTTAATTCAAACTTCTGAATCATGTTCTTCAACCCCGCTGCGGAAGGAGGACCTCTCCGTGTTTCTTTAATCCGTCGATACTCGGGAAAAGCAGCATCGCTGTCGCAGTTGTTTTGATAAAACAGCTTTACGAGTAAAGCCCTGCTCACCTTGTCCCGACCCAAGTTGACCGTCTGCAACAGTAATGCACACTGATGCTTGTGTTTCAACTCATGCCCCGAAACAGTACCGGCGCCTAACAAAACGTCATGACACTAACACTGCGAACAAAGCAAATCCTGCAGCGCACAATCTGTATATCATTCCTAAAAGTTTGGGTACCCATACGGTAATTAATTTTCCATCCACACTTGCTCAAGCAGCGGAAGTTTAATTATAGACACCCTGTAAGTAAGAAGATGTAGACTCAGTATGAAGTATTAGAATACGATTGCCATTGCAAGTGCAACACCCGTTCAGGATACCATTGTACAGTATTAGCGACTACTTCCCGTGCTTACCAAGTAACGTCCGATGTGATAAACTAAACTTTTTAAAAAATTCTGCTTTTATCTCGTGTACGTGTGTATCTGTACACTTTCCTATGCTTATATGACGTGTTTTTTTCTTGTTTCCCTTCTACTTATTTTTATAATGTTCTTTCATTCCTCCAACTGAAGATAGTCAGCAGCTACGAAAGCATGCCCTTCAGCTGAGAGAAATTTACCACTTGAAGGATGATAATGAAATTGTTAATTCTGAAATAAATGAAACATAATACACGCATAAATTTAAAAATGGAAAAAGTTTCTTGATTAATCAGAGGATGTGGTGATGATGCTGGTTTTATCCAGTATTCCAAATTTCGTTACTGTCATTGATGGAGGATAGCAATAAGATTCAAAGAAAAATTCCTAGTGAAGAAATTAAATCGTGGATGTGAAGGTAAGGAGTGGTGTGGATAGGTGATTCAATGGTTACTTTGAATGTGATGCTGCAGACAGAAGAGAACAGCTTAAGATATGTAAACTAACTAGATAAGTTCCTAGTAGTGGAAGAGGATGGGGAACGAGTGGAGGTATTGTGGCAGAGCTGGAACAAGGTTGCGGTTTCAGGAAAGGAGATAAGGACATAAAAGCGGTCTGATTTTTAAGAGGAGAACATAGAAAAAGATATTACCGCTCTTCCGGTCTTGTCAGGTTAGCAGATCAGGTAGCTCCTCGGTTAGCATGATAAGGGTGAGTGTACCTGTTCTAGTCCTCCCATCAAGGAAAAACTTTAGCAGTACTGGGAATCGAATGCGCGTCCTGCACGTGGCAGATAATCGCACTGACCACTCAGCTATAGGGGCAGCCCAGAAGATGACACAAGCCAATAATCCTAATAAACACGTTTTCCCCAATACAACGTATGCACCTGCACAGTCATGCTAATGTTACAGCAGCTGTTCGGGAATATGTAGCATGAATCTGCAATATTAAGTCTACGGGTCGTGGCTCGCGATTACCGTGGCCTGCCTGGCACATCGACATCAACCGGTGGGATTTTTTCGTGTGGAAATATACCGGATGGTTATAACATAACTGACGGTGTTAAGAGGGCTACCGTGCGAGCTGTATACATCGCAGGACGCTAAAACAATGTAGATATGTTCATTAATCGGTGCACTCGCGAAGTATGCTGGAAAAAACAATAGTTCCACTTTCTGCCACCAGGTGAAAATATGGCGCTGTAAGCAGTCAGAATGTGAATATTTCCTGTTTTGACGGCAGTATGCTGTTTGTTGCTTGGCGATGGATATTGACTTCTGATGGTGTAAAGCGTTAATCAAGGGTTCAAATGGTTCTGAGCACTATGGGACTCAACATCTTAGGTCATAAGCCCCTAGAACTTAGAACTACTTAAACCTAACTAACCTAAGGACATCACACACACCCATGCCCGAGGCAGGATTCGAACCTGCGACTATAGCAGCCTCGCGGTTCCGGACTGCAGCGCCAGAACCGCACGGCCACCGCGGCTGGCAAAAGAGTTAATCATCACGATTGAAGCATCGTCGAGCGAATGCTGCATTTCAGTCAAATTTCACAATTGCCTGCATCGCACTGGGGGAAAATAACGGGATTTCAAAAAAGTGGCCCTTTTGTTTTGCACAGTTCAGTTTAATGCGGACCTCTAACTCAGCCTTGGTAAATCGTGGGGAAAATTTCTACTATGGTATTGTCACAGGAACCTTTTCGACAGTCACTTGTAGAGGTTCAAGGAAATCATAAACATCCTAAATCAAGGTAGTCGAATTGTGTTTTATACACGACTCAGGATATAAGTGCAGCTCTCTGTATTACCTCGTTTGCTCTTTTCTGAGACCTTTGTTGTTTTTGAGTTTATTTGCCTGAGCATATTTCTGAATTTCCTGTAAAAAGAAACTAATTGTTTTGGGATGAATTGACGGTAATTCGTGTACAGCATGAGATCTCGCCGTTGTCAGCTTCCCCATTATACTTAACATTGATTTTTAAGATACTGCTAGCTTTTTCTCCAGTGGACTGAAATAAGCGACTTCGCAGCTCTGCTTGTCTTGTCGTCAAGTTGGACTACTCCTTAATCTGAGGCCAAAATGGTGAGTAGCTGCGGCAAGATTACAGGTTATTGAGGAATCTAATACAGGTCTTGAAAAATGAATATGTAAACGCTATCTCTATATGGCGTTATGAAGGTGGTGGATGCAGTTCCTTCTGTTAACTTCTATTTATGAATGAAACAACTAACTTTAACGGCGGCTAATTTAAGCCTTCAGACACCTTGTACAGAAAATGAATATATTCTAGAGCTCTGCTATGCAGCCTACACTACAGTTTTTCATCTCTTTCTTGTGTTATGTACAGTTCCTAAAAAGTAGCATTAGATTTACTAATATATTACGTCTGTAGTGAAGGGTAAAAGATAGTTTTCCAATGTAAAATACTCTTGTGGTGGTGCATCTTGTTTGTAAATATGTATAAAAGACGACTTAAAGAAGAACGGAACTGTACTTAACTATTTGACAGTATTCTTCACTTTTCAACGAAAACGCTGAAAAGCTGCACGCATTAGTGTATTTGAAAATATTGTAATTCAACAAGTTTGGTACAAGAATGGTTTTCCAGCATAGTTAAATACAACGCTCTTCCAGTCACTTTTCGTAAGGGGTAATCAAATGAAAACGAGACAGATGAAAAAAAGCAGGTACACTGTTTATTCTTTCAAATGTAACAGCCATAACTATTAATACATTCATCCCGATGTGAGACAAGACGGTCATTGCCTTCAGGTAAAATGTTTGCTGTTGCCTACGGAAACACAACTGTACCCAGGCTTGAGCATCTTCGTCCGAAACAAGAAGACAGCCACGAAGTCTCCAAAAATATGGAAGTCTCCAAAAATATGGAAATCGCATTAGGAGAGATCGGACGAATATCTTCCTCCAGGGCTCCAAAAACATGGAAATCGCATCAAGAGAGATCGGAAGTGTATGGAAGATATGTAAGTGCTTCCCAGCGAAAGTTCTGCAGCGTACTCGAAAAAGCTCGGCAACGTGTGCCAAGGTTTTTTCCACTACGCTGCTAAAGTTTCGCTGGGTAGCCCTCACATGTCCTCCATACAGTGCTCATTTCTCCCAATGAGGTTTCCACATTCTTGGAGTCCTGAAGAAAGACATTCGTGGTCGTCGATCTGCTTCAGACGAAAAGGTGCACGCCTGTTTCCGTATGCATCCGCAAACATCTTTTCCATGAAGGCACTGACCGTTTTTGCCTGACTGGAATAGATGTATTAAGGGGAGCCGGAGGTGCCTATGCTGCCCATGTTAAAATCACTAAGTTTGAGGAACATTTATGAATAAACTACCAAATAGAAAAATTTGAATTTTTTTTTACATATAGAGTGGTTTAGTATTGCAGTTATGACAGAGGGGTTTTGGAGTATCTTTTCTAGTTTCCTTCCAATTATTTTTTTTTTATTAATGACCCAAATTTTTTTACAAATAATTGCTTTATAATTAAACTGAAACGAAACTACTGAACATATTGCCAAATGGCTGTGTTAAAATGTAAGTTTGACCACTAGGAGTGCTGTATAAAAATTTTATCTCTCTAGCTTGAGTGGATTTTGAGAAAATGTTCCTTATATTCGAAAAATTCTAATTTACGGGAAATGGCTATCAAAGTGTCTCTATACATTCCTGCACTATAGGATGGATTATCGGGGTCTTCTTCTTCATCCTCCAAAAGCTTCCTCTTCTGTCTTCTTTTCTGGCCTGTTGTTCCATCATACTTCATATGCCTTTCTCTTCTTTCTGCTCCTCTTATCCTTTCTCTGTCAATATTTCTTAGTGCTCGTACAGTGTTCACCCCAGCTGTAAATCCTAATGCCTTCAGAACTTCACACTTCACACTGTTCCCTTGGTTGTAGGTTGCTATTGCATCATAAATGCCAATGTGCAGTGTTTTTATGCTTACAAACACCCTTTTAGGAATCACTTTCCAAATCAAATTGTTTACGCTCTCATTAGGATTCTGCGTCTTTCCGTGTAGACATTTGTGTAACAATTCTGGCTGTGCTAAGTCATGAAAAATTGGTTTTATTGCATTTATCACAGCTGTTGGCAAACCATGTTTGTGATCATAGTCCTTTTTTGCATTATATTTGCACCAGGAATCTTTTGGGCACAGGCTGTGTTGAGGGTATTCATTGGAAGAGGCAGTATGAAGGAACAATGCCCACACTGCTTTTCGCATGTCACTAACATTACTAGTATTTTTCCTTATAGCATACCCATAGTATCTCTGTAGACGTTCAATCACCTCATCAGTAAGCCTGCCTCTCCCTCCTATTGTCTTTCCATCACTGAGGTTACTTGAACCCAAAGTTTGTTTGAGCCTTCGAAGCCGTGCACCCATACACTTTTGCACATGCCCAATGCATTCCAACTTTTCAACTACAAATTCATTTCCATATGGTTTCAGTTCCTCTATAGTCTTGAAACCTTTGGAGTCACCATCCCCAAGGTAGTATTTGTACCTAACGTTGTATCTGGGAACTGAACGTTCAAAAATTTCTTTCAATCCATCCACTTCCACTGCCCCACTTGATCCACTAAAATTTGCCTCACAGGTTCCACTGTGCTCTCCTTTGATTTTATTTTTGCACCTACAATGTTTTGATAATATTGCAACATCTATCACTTTTGCACTATCACCACAAGTAGCATTTACAACCCCATTCAGGGATTTATGACCCCTCTTTTGCCAGGAACCATCTAATGCCACTACCAAATCCCTAGAACCACCGTTCGTTTCTACAGATTCCTCCACTGCTTCCTTCATGGTTTTCAAAGCCACATCTTCAACAGAGGATCCTACCAGTTCACAGTAGTACCCAAATTTGCTTGGAGGCGATGGCAAGTTCATAATACCACAAAACAGTTTACCAGCAGCAGACCCTTTTCCAATGGATCGAAGACCATACACAAGTCGAACATTCACATCAAACACTCTAGATCGTCCATTTTCACCAAAGAGACTGGCATGTGAATTGTAGAAAGTCACTTGATACTTGCAACATGCACAGATTATCTTCATCTCACAAGCTAAACCAAAGTGCTTTGTTATCTCTAGTCCCACTCCTACACTTGAACACATTTTGCACAGAACACTTTCTTTCAGCACAGAAGATAATAATCCAATATTCAGTACTTCGTTAATATCATCACGTTCACTAACATAGTCACGAAATCTGTCACTTCCACCAGTCAGCTTCTTGCTAGAAGATGTCACAGGGCTATGGCCGGCCATGTGTTGCTTAGCAGAAGAACGCACTGTTTCAGTAATTGCAGTATCACAACTTGGTATTAGTGTTAATTTTCTTTTCCCTGCATTCTTCCTCTTCTTATATACACGGTTACTAAAACGTGGCATCGTAACCAGAACAACGCTTTACACAAGAAGTATAATACTACCAACAACATGCGCAACACTGAACTAATTCGAAACGGTAAGCAGCAAAGAGACGATGTTCCGCGCTCTTAGCGCTTCATTTGTCACAGACAACATTGTAGCCAACCCTTGCACACTCGCTGTATGCGTAACATAAGGCGCTGTATGCGTAACAGGCCGAGAAAATCCCAAGCAGTTCGCCAGAAAGTCACGAGAGAGTGTTAGATGCATTCAGCGGCCGCCCATTTCCTCTGCAGGCGTGGGGGAAAATGGTAACAACTCCACTTCTAGGGCGAGTAGAACAATAATTCAAAGTTTACATTAAAGAGGAATGTTCCAATTAATTTTCGGTAGCAAAAATAAAATCGTAATTTTTTGGATTTGACCACCTCCGGCTCCCCTTAACAGCTATGGCGATTACTTTTGAAATAATAAACAGTTTACTTCCTTTTGTTCGATCGGTCTCTCTTTCATTTTACTACTCATTATAATTACGTCATACTTGCCACTATTTACTCTTCACAAATTTCTCGATACAACATTCATGCTCTGCATGACTCGCCAGTATAATCTTAATTTAAACTTCTAGCTGATGAGAGACGGAGTAAAAACATAAAAGCAATTACATTTTCGCGTATGCATGTAAGTTCACTAGTTTGAAATATCATGAGTAGCCTGGAATTCTTTTGCACTGACATAGAGTAATTTCAGTTCACGTATAGCACTTTTAAATAAGGAAAAGGTGAAATGAAAATTTTTCAGTGTGAAAGTTACACTTACAGGCCATTGTCAGTACACAAACGCATTCTACAGCTTCAGTACTCTGCAACACTATAAAAAAGAGAAAGTATAACACGATATCAAGTGAAGATAAATGTGAAGTTATATTTCATGAGCTTCTTCTTCCTTGTGTAAACTGCCGCACCATGTAGGGTAGCTTCAGCTTCGAACGGAACTTCCATGGATAGTATATTTCACATCTGCTATAGATGAACAGATTCAGAAAGTGTAATAACCGTTTCTAACATAAAATTACATTGCTAAAATCTGTACACAAAATACATTACAAGTAATACATTCCAGATCAATAAAGATACTGAAGAATAACTGGATAGTTTCGATGAAACTGCACACTAGGCAGACCTTTACACTAACGTTACTTAAAATCCGTTTCGGTTCATTCAGAACCATCTTCAGATCTGATATTTCAGTTACAGGAGTAACCCGTCAAAATCCAGCAACTTTCACATGTGACGTAGCATGTGAAAGTTGCTGGATTTTGACGGGTTACTCCTGTAACTGAAATATCAGATCTGAAGATGGTTCTGAATGAACCGAAACCGGTCATATGAATAAAAAAAAATTTGCAATCAAGACGGATTTAAAGTAACATTATAAAATCACTGATTGCTGTTATCCCATAAGACATTATGTCTGTTTTTGCTTTACACTAACTGTACATGTTTTCTCAGTTTGTTTATTTTAGGTGTAACGCTAAATTGAAGTCCATAGTAGTTAGAGTCGCTACCTCAAGATCACGGGATCCCGGTTTCGAGCCGGCCGGAGTGGCGGAGCGGTTCTGGGCGCTTCAGTCTGGAACCGTACGACCGCTACGGTCGAAGGTTCGAATCCTGCCTCGGACATGGCTGTGTGTGATGTCCTTAGGTTAGTTAGGTTTGAGTAGTTCTAAATTCTAGGGGAATGATGACCTCAGAAGTTAAGTCCCATAGTGCTCATAGCTATTTGAACCATTTGATGGCTCTGAGCACTATGGGACTCAACATCTGAGGTCATCAGTCCCCTAGAACTTAGAACTACTTAAACCTAACTAACCTAAGACATCACACATATCCATGTCCGAGGCAGGATTCGAACCTGCTACCGTAGGGGTCACGTGGTTCCAAACTGAAGCACCTAGAACCGCACGGCCACACCGGCCGGCGAACCATTTGAACCCGGTTTCGATTTTCAGGAGGTTGGAGATTTTCTTCGCTCAGGGACTGGATGTTTGTGTTGTCCTAACCATTTCATTTCATCTTCATCTCAAAGATGCGAAAGTCAGCGAAGTGGCTTCAAACAGAAAGATTTGCAACAGGCGGCCGAAAAACCCAAGACGGGGTCTCCCGGCCAGTAAAGCCTTACGACCATTTTTGTTTCATAGTAAACTGAAAACACCATTCAAAAACACAGACTTTTCAACGCAAGAGGTGGAAAAGTCTATCTGGGAGATCTGTGCAATACTAGAGAAATAGGTCGCGTCAGAGGTAATTAATGGTGGCGCTCAGTAACTCATATCAGTTGTTGCTTGAAGTACCTGTCCTTACTTGTTTTGATCCGCAGAACATTTATAACAAAACTTTTTGGTGAGCGGAGATTTAACCCCATGTCTGTACCTTTCACGACCACCTACCTTCACGAAGTTACCTAATTAAGGTCACGGATCACCAGAAAACTTCAAACTGCGTCTATGATCTCATTTTCTTGACTAGCTTGTGGTACTAGCAAAGCTGTCCCTTTCCCTATAGAAACTGAAATCCCCACTCGTGTTCCAGTTCAGCGCTTCATTTTAAAATGTCAGGAGTGTTTAAACCATCGAATATCTTCGGATGCGGTCTCTTCGTTTTCCCTCCCGTAACCCTCTTCTCATGAGACTGCCATTCCTGCATGGTATTCCTGTAGACTTTGCAAGAGCAGCTGACGGTTAGCAACGACATGAACGTGGTGTGTACAGACTGTATTTGCTTCAGACTATTTGCTCCGATAGTTCAGTGACTGTCACTCAACACGTAAGGGAGAGACTGAGGCACAGTTTCCATACCGGCAACTAGATTTTATTTGTCCGCCTAAGAGCGAGGAATCTCGCTACATACAGAGGTTAGCCGATTTGAATATACTGACCATAGCTTGTTGCATGATCCATATCTACAATCAGGAGAACAGGGGAAATTTACAGGAGAACAGGGGTAATTTAATCTGAAGGGTCCGAATGGGTATTTAGCTCTCGGTTCTCCCGAGTGCTGGTCCAGGGTCTCCACCAATGTTATGACCATTGGGTCTTCGGTCTTAGCCGGCCGGAGTGACCGAGCGGTTCTAGGCACTACAGTCTGGAACTGCGCGACCGCTACGGTCGCATGTTCGAATCCTGCCTCGGGCATGGATATGTGTGATGTCCTTAGGTTAGTTAGGTTTAAGTAGTTCTAAGTTCTAGGGGACTGATGACCTCGGAAGTTAAGTCCCATAGTGCTCAGAGCCAGTCTTCGGTCTTAGTCCACATGAATAATTTTGACTGTCACAGACTTCAGTGGTATAATGAAAATCTTACAAAACCAGATGTAAAGCCGCAACTTGTTTTAGCAGTTTTAATTCTTCTATTGTCCATAGATTGTCCATATCCTTCCATATGGTACAGTTAAATTTACTGTGTGACTTTCTTACCCTTTCAGCTCAAAATCGATAACCCATTGTAGTTCTTAGACACTTGAGTACTAGATTGGTTTTCAATCACAGTAACAAGCTCATAATTTTCAAATTTCATTTCTCCTTTCAGTTTATGGATTCTATTACACGTTTCCGAATCATTGCAAGACCTCAGTCACCTTTACGTGTAAATACTACTTCCACATTTCATGGAGATGTTAGGAGATAAAATTCCGGCAAACTCATTTTCACGGGTCAACTGTGAGCAAAGGGAAGCAGTCCACATTAAAAAAAAAAACCGCGAGAGCTTCGACGCCATTCAGTAATTTGTACTAACGATGGAAGATAGGTACTCCAAAATGCAAATTAATTCTTTTCTGTGTCATATGATGTGGAACAAAATAAACGTAATCTGCAATCTGGATCACGGGATTGCTAACCCTCTATTGGTTTCAACTTTTCCTCTGTCCATTATCTTTTTTCCCCTCAGTCTTTCCACTTTCTCGTCCTTTAATCTCCCAGCCGCACTGACATTTTTACTGGCAGAACGTATAGGGGGTGGACAAAAATATGGGAACACCACAAACACAACACATTACCATGCTTAATACGGTATAGGAAAACCAGTGCTATTCAAAACAGCTTCCAGTCGTCTAATAATGGATAAATACAGGCCATGTATGGTTTTAAAGGGAATATTATACCATTCTTCCTGCAAAATACCGGCAAGTCCAGGTAACGATGATGGAGATGGGTAGAGATCTCGCATCATTCTCTCCAAAGTAGAGCACAAAAGGCCCAATAATAATAATATCTGGTCACTGCGGTGGCCAGGGAAATGCGACAATTCACCCTCGTACTCACAAAACCCGCACCGGATAAAGCGAGCAGTGTGGACAGGAGCTCTGTCGCCTTGGAACACAGAATCACCACGGAGAACAAATATTGTACCATGGGATGGACCTGATCAGCTAAAATGGTCACATAATCCTTGGCAGTAATGCAACCTTGCAAAGTAAACATGAGACCCATGGAATACCACGATATGGCTCCCCAAATCATCACCAAACCTCCGCTATGTTTCACTCTTGAGACGTAAACTCGGTCAGAACTTGGAAACAGTGTGCAACGAGACTCATCCGACCAAATTACTTTCTTCCATTGCTCAGTAGTCCAGGTTCTATGGCTTTGGTACAACGTTTTCCTGTTACGGACATTCACAACACTAATGAGTGGGTTGGAGTTCTGTTCGCTTTGTTTTGATGCTAACAGGGTTCGAATGGCTCTGAGCACTACGGGACATAACATCTGAGGTCATCAGTCCCCTAGAACTTAGAACTACTTAAACCTAAGGACATCACACACATCCATACCCGAGGCAGGATTCGAACTTGCGACCGTAGCGGTCACGCGGTTCCAGACTGAAGCGCCTAGAACCGCTCGCCCACAGCGGCCGGCTGACAGGGTTCGTGAGCGACATTCAGTTCCCCAGCGACTTTTGCAGCTGTCTCCCCCTTATTTTTTGTGAAACTCCTCTTCAATGACCGTCTGTCACGATCAACAAACACACGTTTTCGTCCCCATTTTGACTTAGCGGAAGACATTTTTCCGCTTTCGTTGTATGCCTTTTCCGCTTTCATTGTATGCGGCATAAATCTTCGATGCGGTACCTTTTGAAACACCATACGCTTCGGCTATCTTGTTTGCGGAGGCACCCACCATACAACCACCGACTATTTGCCGGCGTCCAAATTCACTTTGGTCCGACATAATTGTCACACAACTACATAGAAAATTTTTCCGACCACTATGGACACTTGCAAAGTATTGAGGACACTGCACAGGTGCCGTCTGTGGTCAAATACAGCAGCGCAACCTGCTGACTTGGCTAGCATCTGCATTTATGTTCAAGCTTGCGTCCTTCCATAATTTTGTTCAACCTCTGCAATGATTCCTCGAAGTAGATAAAACGGACAAAAATGTATTTTTAGGACCTTTAGGACCTTACAATTCAATTTCGGGACCCTTACCATCAAAACATTTGACTGGACCTTCCTTTCTGTCAGTTGTAGGTATGAGATTCCTTTATTCATGTATTCAAATCTGCAGCTGTAAAAGGCCAGGCACAGCAGGTCAGACCTTAATGAAATGAAAGCTAGACTGCTAAAAGTAAGCAGATGAACCAAAAAGATAAAAATCTGATTGCGAGGGCATGGACTCTTTTTTCGTCAGTATACCTGGCAAACATCAATGAAAGAGAAATACGTTTGGTCTTTGAAAGTGGACTTATTTGGAATTGTAAATCCGTTTGTAAGTTTTGGCAATAGACAGGACGTAAACGCTTCTCACGGTAAATGAAAGAAAATATTACTTTTTCGTCCATGACAAACGAAATATCTGACTGGGCCTTTCTCTTGATCAACAGGGACTGATGACCTTAGTAATTTAGTCGCTTTAAACATCAAACCAGCCAATCTTGATCTAGAGTGGGAAGGTATATAGAAAACGGTGCATCTTAATGGCGTCAAGATAAACATGGAAAACACGCTGTTCTAACGGTTGACTGTCACTGTTTGTATCTTACACGTGGAGACGATCCATGAGATCAGGAAATAGTTCAGCCAGCAAGAAATATGTCAAAAACTTTCGGAAAAACAAACCAAAGAATAAATACGTAAGTCTGGAACAAAGAGAACAACAGAATCCAATGAGCTTGTGGAGGTTACACAGGTATACAGCGATAACATGTTGGAGAAATTCTCGCCTGCACAGCTTCAACACATTCACGTGTTCATCGATGTCGAAATAGTTCAGATAATGCACCACCCACGTAGTTCAGTGCGCCTGCGCTAAAAAGTCACCTTCCTGTACGGTATGGTTTAATCAGTTAGCGAAAAAAATATCCTTACAAGAAACCGATATCAGAGACGACACACAAGTTCTATAGTCAGTGCACTTCGTTGAAACAGTGTACAGATCAGAGGCAGTCAACATTGAGTTTTCTCCCATATTACGGGCAGACTGTTATAACGACTTAGATGTTTTCGTCCTTCTCCAACATGAAAACTCACTTTTTTCTTGCAATCTCTCCTCCGTTTTTTTCTCTCTTCCCATGACTTCCCTTTTTCTTCTTCTCCTTCTTCGTTCCTTTCCATTAATCTGCGAATTCCACTTCATTAATACCATGTCTTTCTTTCAAATCCCACCCTTTAACATAAAATTCTCGATTTTCGATCTATATTTTGATCTACCCTCCTCGTATTGACATTTCTAGTATTGTCACTTACTCGTCTGCTGGACAATCGTAACTGTGTGTGCACGCAACAGAGCAACACACGAATTACCAAGACAAAAACAATTCATTTTAGTATTACTGTCACACTTGTCTTTTATGACAATTAATTATTTTATTCAATATTCCTAAGAAACGTTGGTTCCAGTTAAATTTTTACTCCTTCTGTTGAAAGGAGAATAACAATGGATACATTCATCTGTGCTTCCAAACAAGATTTCCAAGTGTCCTGAAACGCAATTTTGTTGGAAAAGCGTATCGTTCTAGAAAAAGTTTCTATAAAATTATCTAACAATTTCGACAGGAATATCATAATCTGACAGTCGTTAGCAAATACATTCGCGAGTTTTTCGCAGTTTTTCTCGGAGTCCTGTGTATTAAAAACTAAGTGTACATAAAAACTTTGCTCTAACTTTAAAAAAAATCTCTCGCCTAGCATAGACTGCAGTATGGAATACACACGCAAGGCTATACTAAACAGTAAATCATATGAAGCTAATGATAGTCTTTTCCTTACTAACAAATTAAATACAAGAAGACAATAAATACTATATGAATCTAAGGTTATGGAGTGACGATCACTGAATGGACTGACCTCCAGGTTTTATTCGGTGCATTAAACAGTTTCCTTACTTCTGTTTTCTCTTACAGGCCCAGTTCACCCTTGTGTTTATACATTCAGCGCAAGTTCTTTTCATTGACTGCGGCTATCCGAAACTGATAGCTGCTTTCCTCCTTGTCCACTCTGCCATTTTCTTCGGTCTATTCTACGACTTCTACATGCAAGCGTACAAGAAGACTCAAACTGTGAAGAAAGCTGAGTGAATCAGCATCATCTCTGAGGTGAGTGTACTGATGCAACTTCAATTTTTGTGGTTAACGATTGTGAAATATCATGAATCCAGGAAATAAATTACAATAAGACTGTTCACCTACGTATTCCACTATCGTGAAGCTAAATGTTCACTGAAAGTGACATGTATGTATACTAACACTTTTATTGCCTCCATTAAAAAGCAGACATTTGACTCAAAACGTATCTATTTCGTCTATTTTACTGGCTTATGAATTAAACAAGCTTGAATGATACGCTTGCGCAAAATATATAAGCTATCTGATCAAAAGTAACCGGACACCTATCAGTAGACATCAACAGTTGGTGCGCCTACCATTCGCCTTTATTACGGCTTGAACAACTGTGCGGGGACACTTTCAATGTAGTGTCTCAATGTATGTGGAGGAATGGCAGCCCATTCTTCGTCAAGAGCAGAAACCAGAGAAGGTACTGATGGTGTACACTGGAATCTGGCGCGATGTCGACGTTCTAATTCATCCCAAACGTATTCCACTGCGTTCAGGTCAGGACTCTGGACAGACCAGTCCATTTGGGGAACGTTAGCTTCCATAAACCCTTGTCTTATAGATGATGTTTTGTGATGGGGTGAATTGTAATGCTGATAAAAACTATCATCCCCCCCTCTACTAAGCGCAGTAAAGAAGCTTTAAAAGTGTTCATACCCTTCCAAGTTTAGCATTTGCTAAAGCGCAATATGGTACCACACTCTAATCAAGAAAACCACCTCCAGCTTATAAAACCACCTCCAGCTTATAAAACCACCTCCTCCGTACTTCAGGTTGGCATTACACATAATAACAAGTAAAGTTCTCGAGGCACTCGCCGAACTCAAAACATTCCATCGGAATGTCAGAGGGTAGAGCTTGATTCATAGCTCCAAATCATTCATTTCCAATCATCCACTCTCCGGTCACGTCGTTCCTTACACTACCTCAAGTGTCGCTTAGCATTGACCTCAGAAATACGGCATTATGAGGAACTGCTCGACAATTGTACTCCATACGCGTAGTCATTGTGCTACTTGGAGTGCTGCTAGCGCTTTGGAACTCAACGAGTGATTTCTTTGGCTGATTTCATGGGTTTTTTTTCAGCAACCCTCAACAATGCTCGATGGACCCTTTCCATCAGTACATGAGTCTGCCTGGTCTTGGTTAAACTGAGGCTGTTCCTTAGCGTTTTTGCTTCACAATCACGCCACCAGCCACCAACTATAGACTTTGGCAGCTATAGAATGGTTGAGATCTCCGCGACGCATTGTTACGTAGGTTACACCCAATGACTAGTCTACATTTGAAGTCACTGATCTCTCCTGACGGATATAATCTATTGTTACTGCATCTCTACTGGCAGCACAATAATCCCCGCATCCATTTATGCTGGCGAGTCTGTCTCTCGTGTCATATAGGTCAATTCCACCTTACCCATTGGTGTCCAGATACTTTTGATCAGGTAGTGTATACATATACATCAAGGCCTGTAGATCACTGCTCGTAAATTTAACATAGTAATACATACACAGCGTGAACCAAAATTGCCGCTCTCGGACGTTGCAGTGCTTTTCGTTGCATACGGTACAAAAATGCCTGTAACTAAATTTCACGCCACGCATATTTTCGCTAGAAAATGAGTGTCAAAGAAAAGCATTTGGGCAACACTTTAATCACTTATAACACTAGCATTTCCATTCAGTCGTCACGAACGCAGCAGCGCTGTGCACACCAGATCGCGTGCTGTTGTTTGTGCTGAACGCCATCACTGGCAGCCAATGGAACGACAGGTGACACTAGTGAGGTGACTCAAGACAACTCATAAGTAACGCTCTTCAGCTAATCATCATCCATGCGAAGGAATACGTTGAGGTTTGGGTTTCTATTTGGCAGTACTAACCCAAGACCTAGTGAGATAGATGACTGGTTTGTGACGACTATCGGTATCGCTGTATCAGGATTGCAATTTGATTTCTTGAAAATGGGTATTTGTAAACATGAACTCCGTCAAACAGTAATGTATAATGCAAATGGGTAGATTTTAAGAACTCGTTGGGAGAGATGAGTAAAGACTGCGTCTGGCTCGAGATTGGGTGTACGCGCTATTCGCGTGTACAACTTAACCATCTGATATTCTAGATGAGAAGATTCAATTGGCGCATTAAACTATGGTGAAGTGTTTCAAGTTCGACAGAAGCAGTGAACCACGAATGCTCACTTTAACGTTCCTAACGGGGATGGATCCATGCGAGTCAACCTTGTGAAACATGTCGCGTCTAATGGGGTTCAAATGGTTCAAATGGCTCTGAGCACTATGGGACTTAACTGCTGAGGTCATCAGTCCCCTAGAACTTAGAAATACGTAAACCTAACCAACCTAAGGACATCACACACATCCATGCGCGAGGCAGGATTCGAACCTGCGACCGTAGCGGTCGCGCGGTTCCAGACTGTAACGCCTAGAACCGTTCAGCCACTCTGGCCGGCGCGTCTAATGGGGCACCGCACTCTTATCGTATACTGAGGTGACGAAAGTCAGGGGATATTTCCTAATATCGTGTTGGACCTCCTTTTGCTCGGCGTAGTGCAGCAACTCGCCGTGGCATGGAGTCAGTTAGTCGTTGGAAGCCCCCTGCATAAATATTGAGTCATGCTGCCTCTAATACCGTCCATAATTGCGAAAGTGTTGACGGTGCAGGATTTTGTGCACAAACTGACATCTCGACTATGTCCCATAAATATTCGACGGGATTCACGTTAGCGATGTAGGGGGACAAATCATTCGCTCGATCTGTCCAGAATGTTCTGCAAACCAATCGCGAACAGTTGTGGCCCAGTGACAAGACATCGTTGTTAGGGAGGATGAAGTCCATGAATGGCAGCAAATGGTGTCCAAATAGCCGAACATTACCAGTTCCAGTCAATGATCGGTTCAGCTTGACCAGAGGGCCCAGTCCATTCCAAATAAACAGAGCCCACACCATTATGGACCTACCACCAGCTTGCATGGTGCTTTGGTGACAACTCGGGTCTATGGATTCGTGAGGTCTGCGTCACACTCGAACCCTAACATCCGCTCTCACCAACTGAAATCGGGACTCATCTGACCAGGCCACGGTTTCCCGGTCGTCTAGTGTCCAATACATATGGTCACGAGCTCAGGACGGACGCTGAAGGCGACGTCGTGCTGTCAGCAAAGGCACTTGAGTCGGTCGTCTGCTCGTCGTATGTCCCACATTGATGTCTGCAGTTATTTCACGCAGTGTTGCTTATCTGTTAGCACTGACAAATCTACACAAACGCCACTGGTCTCGGTCGTTAAGTGAAGGTCATCGGCCATTGCGTTCTCCATAGTGAGAGGTAACGCCTGAAATTTGGTATTCTCAGCACACTCTAGACACTGTGGATCTCGGAATATTGAATTCCCTAACAATTTCCGAAATGGAATGTCCCATGAGTCAAGCTCCAACTACCATTCTGTGTTCACCGTCTGCTAATTCCCATCGTGCCCGTCAATGCACTGCTCTTTTATACTTTGTGCACGCAATACTACCGGCATCTGTATATGTGCATATCGCTATCCCAGGACTTTTGTCACCTCAACGAATAGCACAGAGGATAACCAAAAGAAATATGCAATGAGACGAATAGAAAGGTCACTTTTATTCGAAGACGATAATTATTCTGAAGTCACCGCGATTCATGATGGTCCCCTAGACATGATTCTTAATAAACGGACGTCAGTGCTTGCTCTGCGACGCGCTCCTATGCTAGCCACATGGTTGGTAAGGAGTTCTTGTGACATGGCGTTCCATTCCTCCACCAGCGTGGTTGATGACTGCTGTATGGTCGTTGGTGCATGTGGACGTACTATAGAACGTCTCCCAACACATACCACACGTTCTCCATGGGATTTAAGTTGGGGTAACGTGCAGGCCAATCGATTCGCCCAATATTCTCTCTTTTCAAGAGCTCCTTCACCTGTGCTTTTCGATGCGGTACAATAACCTGTCACTGTTTGCGTACTAGGTGAATTGATCACGGAATTTGTCATCATCGTCTGTATTGTTGCTTGGATCACTTTCGCTATCTTATTTGACTGCTGTGCCCTGGGTGTAATGTCAGGCCTATTTCGTCGTTCTGTTATGTACTGAAGGTACAAGGCCTTTGAGATCGAGTCTACCGTACTATCGATTTATGTCAATGCTGCTTCATCTATAATCCCGTTGTACAGAGGAGGAGGAGGAGATTAGTGTTTAACGTCCCGTCGACAACGAGGTCATTAGAGACGGAGCGCAAGCTCGGGTTAGGGAAGGATGGGGAAGGAAATCGGCCGTGCCCTTTCAAAGGAACCATCCCGGCATTTGCCTGAAGCGATTGAGGGAAATCACGGAAAACCTAAATCAGGATGGCCGGAGACGGGATTGAACCGTCGTCCTCCCGAATGCGAGTCCAGTGTGCTAACCACTGCGCCACCTCGCTCGGTACCCGTTGTACAAGTCCTCGTAAGTTTGTTCTAGTCGTCTTGTCTTTATGAGAAACGTGCAGTGTACGACGACATTCTCGAGGATCCTCTCTCCCCACAAGTGGATTCTTCCCTTCACTGAGATTCAAGCAGTGTAAAAGCACTGGGTAAGGGCTATGTTGTCAGGAAGTGGATCACGCCTCTGCTTGGGTCGAT
The DNA here is from genome assembly GCF_023864345.2 of Schistocerca serialis cubense. Taxonomy (NCBI): domain Eukaryota; kingdom Metazoa; phylum Arthropoda; class Insecta; order Orthoptera; family Acrididae; genus Schistocerca; species Schistocerca serialis. The sequence goes on along the minus strand of NC_064640.1, from coordinate 437,083,312 downwards.
ATGTCTTATTCCTAACAGTTCGCTGACTTTGGGGAATAAAGTATAAAATATCGTGCCCTTATCTCCTGCTATCCCATTCCTGTTGCCAGTTAACTGACCGCCACCTCTTTAAGTGGCGTTTATCTCTTATATCTAACCCCGTTATGACAATTATCTTGTTCAGTCTTCCCATCTTGAGCCAATACGCCGTGACACGATACCTGATCGTGCAGTCTATAGGGTAGATTCCCGAGACCACACATAGAACATCACGTGATGTGGTCTGGAAAGACCCGACAACCTGAACAGCGCACTTCTTTGCCTTCGCCTAACAGCAGTCCTATTAGTAATAAAGCACAGGCAGTATGCCCATGTACTGGCTGCATATCATAAGATCAACTTGGAAAGAACCTATGTCGAATCGGAGCGACACCAGACCCTTATTGCAATAAGTGTCATCTGATCTATGAGATACCCTAGAAAACCGCTTCACGTTCATCGATCAAAACAAAGCGTGGTCATTAGTCCGTAAAAGATTGGCCCTTGTCACCTGCACGGCACCTCCAGAAATACCACTAGAAGATACACTACGACCAGACTGGAATCGAATCAGACTGCAAAACAGAACAGCTACGAGCCACTTACGCACTCATGACTCAACACCAGATACGCTGACATTACGGACTATTTAATTCAGCAACACTGGTTATTAATCAAGTTACCTTCCGTTAGGAATGTGGATGCAGTCAACGACTGTGATACGACTTTCAAAATGATGGAGCACTGCAGTCAGCCACCCTTCCCTTTCGAGTTTTATTAAAGCAAATCTAGATTTCGGCTAGTGCCTAGCCATTATCAGTGCATTATTTCATAGTTTCAATAATGTCCTAGTATGTCAGTCCCCTGTTGTTTGGGCTTCTGTCACAGTTCATTCAGTCTTGAATGAACTGCGACAGACGACTGATTGTTGTGCTCCATCGTTCTGAAACTGGTTATTAAAGTTGGCAACCGAAATATAAAGAATTTTTCTGCAGTTTTCTAGAAGTGTCTCTTGGGGGGCTTCCCGTACAAGTAACTGTATACTATTCGAGAAGAGTCAAATTGCTTTTACTCAAGAAAACGTCTACTAGTACTGATGAGTCTTTGCGCTTTGTGATTTTCCCAATGTGTGGTTATTTTTTTTTTCAAGAAAAATTGCTTTCAGCTTTTCGTTGAGAGTCTTCTTTCTTCTTATCTTCCAAAGTAATATGTTAAAAATTCTTTTGCTCACATGATAGCGCTCATTAGTTTTCCAAATGGAGATTTCTTTATTTTTCACGAAAAGTCCCATTCGTTTAAATGAAAAAGTTTTTTTTGTTTTTTAAGAAGCTCATCTTCTACCAAGACGAGATTTTAGTTTTAAGAAAACTTACGTAGGAAGTCTGTAAAATGCTTCAGGACAAACTACGCGAGGAAACTATCATTAAGAACTACAAGCTAAACCCGACTGGGCGCTCTGTATGGCGAGCGTACTGTGGGACTAAAGGAGTGGAAGGAGGCCCTAAGAAGAAAGTTAGTGCAATGGATAGAGTATTACGCCAGAGTACTCTAGTCCGCGAGGTCAATTCTGAGTGTAGGTGTATTTTTTTTTTAATTATTTTCTGTTCCTGATCTGTTCTATCATGCTGTAGTATGCACTGTTTCTTAGATGAAACATATCCTACAACTACAGTTTTTTGGACGCTCAATATAACACGTAATGGCCAGACATGTCATAAATATTTATGGAGAATAATAACGAGACAAAAATAAATTACCTGTCATAGGACGCAAATAACTACAAAACTTATAATTGTGGAAATGTTAAACAGAGTAATTATATTCAGTACGAGCGGCCAGTTATAATATTTTAACACGTTCAGGACTGGCCTGAGTCACTCTGTATGGAGCATCTGGATTGATTTTTTAACATTTTTTTTCGAAAATCATTGCTTTGTAACTGTGAACGCAGTAATTGAGTGTGTGAATGTCAAATCCAACACCTTTCATTCGTCTAAATTTCCAAAGTGCTATCAGTTTCGGCGATATATTACGCCATCTTCAGGCCATCTGATCTACGCGTAGGAAGATTCCCACCGTTGGTATAGTCAAAACAGGGGCCAGCATTCAAAGACGTATCCGTAGACCATCTGTGGGTAACAGTCTTTGAATGGTGGCCTCTATTTTGACTGGACCAAATGAGCGAGTCTTCCTACGCGTCGGTCAGGGGCCCTGAAGATGGCGTAATATATTGTTGAAACTGACAGTCCAATAAAATAAAAATCTGGAAATTTAGACGACCGAAAGGTGTTTGATTTGACATTTTCTACTGAACAGCCGAGGTCCCACAAACACCTGTGATAACATGGACATACAGAAAATTGTGTATGATGTTTCATTTTAAATGATAAAACTTAGTTAATCTAATCTTAAAAATCTGACTGGAAATATTAAAATTAGGTAACGTACGAAATGTTTTAATTATCATGTTTTTATTCCGAAGACAAGCATGTACACACCTTTATTACATTTAATCTGCCTGAATATACTATGTTTTGAATCATTCAGGTACACAGAGCTACAGCACAATTTGGACACCATCTGGATGTTTCTTTTCGCACTTTTTTTGTTCCTTTTGGCTCTTATTGACAACGGCACACGCTTTGCAGATACATGTTGGGTGCGATTTTTTTTTATACTTTTCCTGTCAATGTTGTTCTACGAATGTTCATTTAGACAATACAGTATTTCAAACGCTTCACTACATTATTTTATTTTATTTATTATCTACCAGAATATTCAGACATACAGAAATCTGGACCAATATCGATATCATCAGCTTTCTCATCCGAATTTTAATCGACAATTTCTTTTTCTAGGGCATCGAAAACATCGCTATCACCGAAATTCTCAATGCCAAAACTATGTAGGGCGCGAGATGTGGGCTAAAAAATATACAGGTAGCAGACGAAAGCGCGGCATCGACATCAACACAGAGCAGAAAAATACAAAACGATACTGTGGACCACAGACAATTCAGAATTCGAAAACTACGTAGTACGACACTGCAGAAACCGTTCCTTATACAGTCTACACGGCTATCAACAGAGACCAGGAGGCACAATGTTAGTTATGAATTTTTACGCACACCACAAGCAAGACTTTGGCGCCTTCAGCCTGACTAACTGCCGCTGCTCGAGTCCTACTCGGTCTGCGTCCACAGGTGGTAAATGCACAATGAGTGACAATATATTTTTCGCAAAACATACATAGTCTTCAGATCAGATAATCACTGCGAACTCCGTGGATCTCCTAACATTTTGCGATCCGTTGGATCATGCGTCTGTGAACTCTTCTCAGCATTGCTGCATCTATATCGCTACAAGGCAACAAGGAAGTGCCCTACCAGTTCTTCCACATTCACGGGCAGAGTAGAACAGATATGGTCCTTGATGTGTCCCTACAAGAACAAATCCAAAAGACTTAGGTCGGGCGAACGCGGAGGCCATGAAACAGAACCTCCACAACCGATCCATTTCCCGGAAAAGGCTCTGCTTAACTATCGTCGCACGTTTCTTCCAAAGTAAGCGGATGTACCACGTGCACCATCATGTTGGAAACACAGCCTCTGTCTGTGAAGAATGCATAATGGTTATTCTACTGAGGTTCTTGATGTATAGCTTCTGAAACTGCTTCTTTGGTAGCTAGAGGACGGCTAGTCCGTGCACAATCTCTGTTCATTGACGGTGTGGTTCACCCTGTATGCAGCATTCAGCTTGCCTACTATTTGCACCCCTAGTGAAACTGCTCTATACACATAATTGCCAGAAGATATACATAACTAGCTATTTAACTTCTTTCAGAGTTTTATGTGATGTACAGTGTATGTTTCATGGACACTTGGCAATAAAATACGTTATATCTGTTTCTGTTTCAGATCACTCTGGCTCCAAGACGGAAATTCCTAATTCACGAGTTCATTATGAAACTTCAATAGATGTGTGTATGCAAAATATTTATCATTCACATATTTCATCTCCATTTCACTCAGGCAACAAATTTACAAGTACGTAGCAGAAGCATAAAACACTTGGCAGCAGTGGCGACTGTTACAAACTTTTAACGTTACATGGGTTTCTCAAAGAAACCACGAGCTCATATGTATTTACATGAACTGTGCCTTTTGCGTCAATTGGTGCACCGTTTGTGTAGTACTTTAAAGAAGCTGTAAGCAGTGTTTTACTAAATAGTGTTCCACTTAACGGTAGTAACCACACCATAATTGTTGTTAGTTACCTGTGCTGCAGTCGAATATTCACAATCGGACAGACATAGGACTTGGGGTGAAAATCTGTGTTGAGCGTTACGAAAATGAAACGTATACATTCATGTTCTACAGGAGTTCACAAGTTTTTAAAATTCTTTTTTTATTATTTTTGGTTTGTTTTAACTGAATTTCTGTAACTAAGACAGTCACGAGCATCTAAATTTTTCTTTTTGTGAAGATAACACTGGTTATTTTGACTGCACGAACACTTCACGCAAAAGTCATTAAATTTAATTGCTGGTAATTTAACTATTTTACGATAAGTAATATAATGTAATTATTTACGATAAGTATTATGTAAAATAAGATCTTTCCTTGTGAGTAATCGTTAAAAAATATGGAAAAGACAATCTGGGCCGATACAAAAGGAGGGCAACCAAAAAACCATATCAGAACAACGTATTTTGGATACAGCAGCATCGGTTTCCATTTTGTCAAGCACAAGTACATTGTGCATAAAGAGAATGTACAGCAATGGAATTCTGAGTGAAATCGTGCCGTACTTGTTAACTGTCCACATAATCAACAGTGATTATCGTAAACAGTATTTAACGTGGAAATCTGAAATATTCACGTCCCTTGTAAAGGATACAATTCGTCACTTTATCCATTTAATGTGTATCAACTAGTTTATATGTGATTTATGTCTACAAATTGAATATGGCTTACTTTTATTTTCTGTATTTAGATGTAGGAGCTATGACTGAATATACTATTTATCCACTTAAGTATCTGTCCAAAACACAAACACCTTCTAGTTTTTAAAATAGATATTGGTCAGAATATTGAGGAAAAGAATTTAGGAATTTTTGTAATCAGATCTGCCACAGTTTGGTTTATACAGAACTATTTGAAATCAGTATTGTGTGTATTAATAAATTCTCACCTTAATAACGATTTCATTCGATTAAAGCACCTTTTCATTAAGAGCTGCTACTAGAAGATCCACTAGGTAACAGAAATATGACGAGCGCATCCAGGAAAATACGATTTTGGCGCTATTAGGTTTCTCGCATTACGGTAAATTTCACTCGCAGGACCGGTTTCATAACGCAACAGTTAAAAATTAAATACGGTGTTTGGAAACATTTGAAGTAAATTTCTGTGTGCTCAGTATGCCTCGTGACATTTACTGCCATGCTAATTACTTTAAATATTGTGATATGTAGAGTGAGATAAAAACTATGTATTTAGTGCACAGAAGAATTATGCTCCTTATATAAGACTTCAATCCAGTAGAGAACTCAATCAGCAACTCATTATAGTCTACAGGACAAAAATCATTATATAATAGGCAATTCTGTACATTCATATCAGTTGAGGTCAGGCCATTTTGAAATTTAGCATGTTATTGCGAGACTTCACCGTATGGGAACACTGAAACACTGCTGCAGCTAATTTATGCGTAGTTACTGAAACTTATTTTCAGTATGTAAATAGTCATTTAATAGAATGAGTGTTAAAAGTGTGTAATGCCAAAGATGAACAACAAATGTTATGTTCTTTCTGGCACAAAAAAAGGATGTAAGTGGTTCATGGTGCTAGAACTGGCTAAAATAATATTATCATTGTACAATATGTGCAATATCCTTCTGGTATCAGGCATGTTGATGCCTTATAATCATTTAAAGTGATATTAATATCAGTATTTGTACATAAATTACAGAAGGAGCAGTCACTTCATCACTTAAATTTGATGAACCATTGCATTTTTGTTGAATACATGTATTAAAACTGGCTAATCAGTGTGTGCTAAATATACATTATGTATTTTTTATTTATGAATCGAAGTATTTGTATATAAAAATTGTAATATCTCGAAAATATTATAAACAAACCTCATAAAATTTTGTATTAAAATTATTATAAAAAACGAATATCTATTACTCTTGAACATCAAAGTATATTCTAAATCGTAAGCGCCGTTTAAGAAACTGTGGAGGTCTTTGTCGGTATAAAAACGAAGCAATGTTTCGGTAGTCACCAAAGTGGTTCGATGAACACTCTCGCAGGCACTAAGTGTGAATTGCACAGTAGTCACATAGATGTTGTACAAGCTTTTTCTCTGTTAATTTACAGATGCGACTTTATGGTGCATATTACAAACGAATTTCAAAATTTTTCATTACTATAACACATCTTAAAGCTACTTTCATTTCCTTCGCTTCTACTGTCATCTCTATTGCTCATTCGTATACGTCCTGTGTTACATCTTTTCCTTACGAAATCTAATTACATTACTTGCACTACACTCTGACTCACGGAACAAAGCAGAAAAAAACGCATGCTGGCTTCTCTGCAGACAAAGTAGGCACTTTTCCTTACCGTAAAACTGGGAAACATTGTGACTTAGGTATAGTTTTGTGACAACAGCGCGCTCAAGCTTTTGTTCTTAAATATCATAGCTCCAGTTAACCTTCAACTTACAGCCCTGCTGCAGTGTGTTACTGCATACTGTTGTCATTAGTGAGGGATGCTACAAGTACCTGCATTACACTTGAAATGGTCACAAAGCCACCTTGATTGCAGATGAAAAAACATGTTTGTAGATTTCTTGGAAACTTTCTGCTAGTGTGGATAAATTTGAAGACTTGATTATCTGAAGGTAAGTTGATATATTTAAGCTATACTCGTATGTGCAGACCATTCGGTATAAGCCATCAGTTTTACAAAAAAATTCTTTAGCCATTAGAAAGAGAAAAAAATTATTTCTGTGGGTTATAGGGGTAAGTTTGTGACGGCACACATACCAACAGAAACAAGTGTGACAACTAAAACTGTAGAAAACAATTGCCATTAATGAAGTTAGGGACATCTGTTAATGGCTTAGAAAAGGGCAGTAAAAGGGAGTCCTTATTTCGTATAATAACTTTGTTTCTGATAAGACACACTTGCTGAGAAGACGATATTAAATGCTTCATGATTTTTCTCAAACCACTGAACTTTTAAATAACTGAACTAGTTACCTTGCTTAGAGGATATTATGTTACAGGTACGTTTTGAGACCTGTTTTTTGTCACACGGTTCCTCTAAACAGATACTTAAATAAGTGTGTAAAAGTTTCGTTTGATTACCTTCCTTAGTGCAGTTTAGTTTTTTTACTATTGTTTTTTTGAATCAGGAAAGGCCTATAATTACCTGGATTATCAGAAATTTATAAAAATAAATGTCACCGAACTGGCAAACTTCATCTCGATCAAAATTAAAGGATAAAGACTATAAAATTCCATATACAGACATCAAAAAAGTTTTGCATCACTCGGTTCTGAGAGTTCTGGAACCTGTACAGAAAATTAGAGGAGAGATCAACATAAACATCATTTCCGCCCTTTTTACTGCTCATGAAAACCACACATTGCCTGTTGTACCACCATACAGCGAGACCTTCAGAGGTGGTGGTCGAGACTGCTGAACACACCGGTACCTCTAATACCCAGTAGCACGTCCTTTTGCATTAATGCATGCCTGTATTCGTCGTCGCATACTATCCACAACTTCATCAAGGCATTGTTGGTCCAAATTGTCCCAATCCTTAACGGCGATTCGGCGTAGATCCCTCAGAGTGATTGGTGGATCACGTTGTCCATAAACAGCCCTTTTCAATCTATCCTAGGCATGGTCGATAGGGTTCATGTCTGTAGAACATGCTGGCCACTCTAGTCGAGCGATGTCGTTATCCTGAAAGAAGTCATTCACAAGATGAGCACGATGGGGCCTCGAATATGCTGCCGATATGGTTGCACTATCGGTCGGAGGATGGCATTCACATGTCGTACAGCCGTTACGGCGCTTTCCATGACCACCAGCAGCTTACGTCTTCCCCGCATAACTCCATCCCAAAACAGCAGGGAACCTCCACCTTGCTGCACTCGCTGGACAGTGTATCTAAGGCGTTCAGTCTGACCGTGTTGCCTCCAAACACGTCCTCGACGATTGTCTGGTTGAAGGCATATGCGACACTCATCGGTGAAGAGAACGTGATGCCAATACTGAGCGGTCCATTCAGCAAGTTGTTGGGCCCATCTGTACCGCGCTGCATGGTGTCGTGGTAGCAAATATGAACCTCGCCATGGACGTCGGGAGTGAAGTTCCGCATCATGCAGTCTATTGCGCACAGTGTGAGTCGTAACACGACGTCCTGTGGCTACACGAAAAGCATTATTCAACATGGTGGCTTTGCTGTGAGGGTTCCATAATCCGAAAGTAGCGATCATCCAATGCAGTAGTATCCCTTGGGCGGCCTGAGCGAGGCATGTCATCGGCAGTTCCTGTCTCTCTGTACCTCCTCCATGTCCGAACAACATCGCTTTGATTCACTCCGAGACGCCTGGACACTTCCCTTGTTGATAGCCCTTCCTGGCACAAAGTAACAATGCGGACGCGATCGAACACCAGTATTGATCGTCTAGGCGTGGTTGAACTACAGACAACACGAGCCGTGTACCTTCTTCCTAGTGAAATGACTGGAAATGAACAGTCAAAGGGACTGTTTCTGTGATACAATATCCACAATCAACGTCTATCGTCAGGAGTTCTGGGAACGAGGGTGATGCAAAACTTTTTTCGACGTATGTATGTTCTAGACGTACAAGTACAAGAACTTCTCCCTTAGTTGCATTTCAATATCTGATATCAGTAGAACTATTTTATTGAGGAAAGCTTCCTTCTCCTGTACTTATCTCCTTCTCCAATCTTCCTTTCTTAGGTCATTCTGTGTAATTTTACTTATTAGATACAATAATTCTTCTACAGCTGTTTAGTTCCCAGTTTTGGTGTTAAGCAAACTTAAACAATCCTAATTTAATGTCCGTAAACATACGTAAAGACGCATTACCGTTTGACTACACTATCGGCGATCGGTCACTGCTACCAGCTGTAACTATTATGTGTCTGGAAAGTTTCGTTGAGAGTGATTAAGATGAATCGACCACACACACTATCTGATCAAAAGTATCCGGACACCTATTACTGGACATCAAAATGAGGTGCGTCCACCTTTCGTCCTTATGACAGCTTTGGCTCTGTTGGGGACACTTTCAATGTGGTATCTCAATCTCTGTGAAGGAATGGCAGTCCAACCTTCCTCAAGAACAGAAACCAGAGAAGGTACTGATGTTAGACGCCAGGTCTAGAAGGGAGCCGACGTTCTGACTCCTCCCAAAGATGTTCGATTGGGTTCCGAGCGCGACCCTGGCCAGGCTAGTTCATTTCAGGAATGTTATTGTCCGCAGACCATTGCCTCATAGATGCTGATTTACGAGGCGTGTTTATTAAGTAAGTACCGTTTTGAAATTAAAAAAAAAGACGTGCTAAGATATCTCAATAATTTTATTTTTACATGAAAGCCTGTACCTTAATCTAGTTTTCTACATAATTTCCGTCAATATTGAGGCACTTGTCATAACGTTGTACCAGTTTTTGAATACCCTCCTCATATAAGTCTGCCGCCTGACTTGTTAACCTCTGCATCACCACTTTTTTGACTTCGTCATGAAGACGCTAACCGCCCAGGTGTTTCTTCAAGTGCAGGAATAGATGGTAGTCACTAAGCGCAAGATCGGGGCTGTACGGAGGATGATCTAGAGTTTCCCATCGAAAAGATGTGATGAGATCTTTGGTCTGATTCCCCACATGCGGACGGACATTGTCTTGCAGCAAAACGATGCCCTTGCTCAACTTGCCATGTCTTTTGTTCTGAATTGAACGGCGCAGATTGTGCAATGTCTTACAATAAGCTGCTGCATTGATTGTCTCATTACGAGGCAGAAATTCCACAAGCAGTACTCCTTTTCTGTCCCAAAAAACTGTGCACATGATTTTCCGGGCAGAAATTGTTTGCTTAAACTTCACTTTTCTGGATGAATCTGAATGCCGCCATTCCATGGGCTGTTACTTTGATTCTGGTGTGACGTAGGAATCCCATGTTTCATCCTGAAGAAACACCTGGGCAGTCAGCGTCTTCAAGACAATGACGAAGTCAAAACAGTGGTGATGCAATGGTTAACAAGTCAGGCGGCAGACTTCTATGAGGAGGGTATTCAAAAACTGGTACAACGTTATGACAAGTGCCTTAATATTGACGGAAATTATGTAGAAAAGTAGATTAAGGTACAGGCTTCCATGTAAAAATAAAATTATTGAGATATCTTAGCACGTATTTTTTTTAATTTCAAAACGATACTTACTTAAAAAACACGCCTCGTATGACAGTGAGCATTGTCGTACCGATTCAATCATCGTCTCCTAGCTTCCTCCACCGTAACCAGTACATAATGCTGCAAAATATATTCATATTCTTCCGCGTTTAGTTTTTCTTTTTTTTAAGGTAATCACACCCTGACTGCGAAATACACCTCCATATCGTAACACCACCACCTCTGTACTTCACTGTTGGCACTACACATGATGGCAGGTAACATTCTCCGTGCTTTCGCCAAACCCAGTCCCTTACACCTAACTGAAATCCCTCGTTTCAGGTCATCCATTGTTCAGTGGCGTCGCTTTTTACATCACCTCGAGAGTTGTTTAGCATTGTCTTAGAAATGTGTGATTTATGAGTATCTGCTCGACCTTTGTACCCCAATCTTCTTAAATCCCTACGCACAATCATTGTGCTAGCAAGACTACTGGTAGCACTTAAGAAGTCATGAGTCATTCCTTCCACTGATTTCATGCGATTTTTTACAGCTACCTTCCCCAGTGCCCGACGGCCACTGTGTTATCAGTGCATGTGAGATGCCTAGTCTTGGTTTAGCTTTGGTTATTCCTTCGCGTTTCCATTTCACCGTCATGTCACCAGGAGTCGACTTGGGCAACTCTAGAATGGCTGAAATGTCACTGCTGGATCTGTTATTCATGTAAAAAAAAAAGTGTGTGAAACAGTATGGGACTTAACTGCTAAGGTCATCAGTCCCTAAGCTTACACACTACTTAACCTAAATTATCCTAAGGACAAACACGCACACCCATGCCCGAGGGAGGACTCGAACCTCCGCCGGGACCAGCCGCATAGTCCATGACTGCAGCGCCTCAGATCGCTCGGCTAATCCTGCGCGGCTATTCATGTAAAGTCTACGTTCAAAGTCACTGAGCTCTCCTAATTGACCAATTCCCCTGTTACTGCTCATCTGCTGACAACACAATACATTCAGCCCCTTTTTTCACTGGCGGGTCCACATTTCGTGGCTCAAATGGCTCTGAGCAGTATGGGACTTAACTTCTGAGGTCATCAGTCCCATAGAACTTAGAACTACTTAAACCTAACTAACCTAAGGACATCACACACATCCATGTCCGAGGCAGGATTCGAACCTGCGACCGTAGCGGTCGCGCGGTTCCAGACTGAAGCGCCTAGAACCGCGCGGCCCCACATTTCGTGGCATCTAGTGGTCATTTATGTATACTTTTATCAGATAGTGTAGGTCCTGCGGTGGCCACAACGAGATAATTGTATGATTTACACTATACGCCTAACAACTCTTTTCACGGGCCGGCCGGGTTGGCCGAGCGGTTCTAGGCGCTACAGTCTGGAACCGCGAGACAGCTACGGTCGCAGGTTCGAATCCTGCCTCGGGCATGGATGTGTGTGATGTCTTTAGGCTAGTTAGGTTTAAGTAGTTCTAAGTTCTAGGGGACTCATGACCTCAGAAGTTAAGTACCATAGTGCTCAGAGCCATTTGAACCATCTCTTCACGGGTGATGGTTCAAATGGCTCTGACCACTATGGGTTTTAACTTCTTAGGTCATCAGTCCCCTAGAACTTAGAACTACTTAAACCTAACTAACCTAAGGACATCACACACATCCATGCCTGAGGCAGGATTCGAACCTGCGACCGTAGCGGTCGCGCGGTTCCAGACTGTAGCGCATAGAACCGCTCGGTCACTCCGGCCGGCTCCACGGGTGATAAAAGAGCCATATTCACCTCAAAATCTATAATAATAAAGGTTCCATTCTCTTCGCACAGCGCTATTCAGTCTAATCTGGGGTACTTTAACCCAATTAGACACTCACATAGTTTTCAGGTTCAACAAAGAATTGAACAGTCTTAAACAAAATTATCTACCCGGATCGCACGTTATATCTTCATATAGATAGCGTTTTTCAGCATCATAAAAACATCATGATTGCAGACCTTTATAAAGGCTTCCTGTCTTCAACTGAAAAGTCTTTATTCTGTAAGTAATGTTCCTGTATCACTACTTAAATCATTTGTTATTACGAGAGCAGTTTCGGAAGATATCAATTTTCAAGTACGTCTACGTTGTCCTGAAAAATGTACGCAACATCTGGTGTGCCGATCTGGTGACTACTCTCGTTATATTTCTCGTAAAATTCTAAAGCATCGATCTCATGTCGATTTTATGCTGTTTTATAGTGTGGCTTAATATTTTGATATAATATTGTAATATTTCCTTCAATTTTTGATAGTTCACACCATAGATCTTTATTTTAGCTATATACAACTTCAAGCTACATGCCGAGAATGGGACGACTGCAATTCAGTAATTTTTAAGGCCCTGGAACGCTCACCACAATTGCACTAAATGTCCTTTTAGTTACCCCGTCTGAGGTTCGAGTCCTCCCTTGGGCATGGGTGTGTGTGTGCTGTCCTTAGTGTAAGTTAGTTTAAGTTTGATTAAGTAGTGTGTAAGCCTAGGGACCGATGACCTTAGCAGTTTGGTCCTATATAACTTACCACAAATTGTCCTTTTAGGTTGCATAATTTTGACCAGGCTGGCAGTAAACACTGCATGCCAGTAGGGAGGCACATGAGAATGGTAATCTGCATCAAGAATTACAACTGGTAGAAACCCAGCGTTTGAGTCAACGGGCAGTCACCTAACACTCGCAACAGGTAACACAATACGGCCAAAACACACTCCACTGAGTTATATCAGTGTCTCATAACAACGTGCTTTTACTATAACAACTAACAAATATTCTCATTGACTGCAGGTCATCGGTTTTAAAATCCTCGAGGATTAATATGGTTTAAAGTGCAACCAGTTCCATATATCACATTTTTTCAGTTGCGGGATGCAAGTTGGTAAAAAAATTCATCTTCTTTTTCCTATGAAAGCAGATAGCACCCAGGAGTGATAATGTAAGTTAGAATGTTTTATATCAACGGAACTTTTCCTGAAGTATCGCCACATCCTATATCTCCCCACATTTCTGTTGTAGTGATAGTTTCATACACCTGTAACTCCCTTCAATAGGTCATATAAGCTCGGAACGCAGCCCGAACCTAGCAATAGTATTTCTCTACGTGCGCCAGAGAAAGTTGCCCTATTCAAAACAGCCCTTCTGTACTGTTCTTAAGAGAATGTTGCATTACTGTCCGTATCCTGTCGATCGTTTTATACACTAGTTTCTTGTACATGACCTGATGTTCATAGCTCTTTTCACAAGCTAGCTTCGTAATAAATTAAGTTCAGACATGGGTCTCTAGAAATATCTGTCCCGCTTTTACCGTGTTGCTGCTGTGTGTGTTGAATGTGTGTGAACTACAATGGTAACATAGACGACACATCACGGTTACTGCTCTGATGGAAAATAACGTGTTCTATGAAAAGGCTATTACAGGTTGCTAGCAGGCCTGATGTTGACATCATCTTCGACAATAATAATCAAAATAACTAAGAAACGCAGTTCAGTGTAGGTCAGTAAATCATACCGACAATTTAATGAAATAAATGGTACTATACAAGCCTATTCGTAATCTTTATGTTTTGTCTGTATTTCACAGATACATAGCCTAATTATGCGGCAATATGTCCTATTTGCTGATTCGAGTCATGCTGCTTCGGGACGGTAGGTCCGCTACTGTATAGTATTGAGGAAATTTGGTAAATTTTATTTTCTTTGTTTTATTTGCATGAAGATACAATTTACTGCAGCAGTGATGACCGTTTTAGGATTGACGCGCCCATTCTCAAACTACACACTTTGTTATTAACCGTAACTAGTCACACAGCATGGTGCCAAAAGCATGAATAGCTTTTGTAAGGAAAGTCAAATTGTGAGCAACAAATACTTTCATCGATGAGACAGCTTGTGTGTCTGCTGTTAAATCTGAATAACACAACCAGGTGTCACAGTAAACACATAAGCTGCCTTATCGATAAGAGTATTTGTGGATCACAATTTGGCTTTCTTGTAAAAAAGCTGTTCGTGCCTTTTGACACCACGTTGTATGACTAGTTACGGTTTATAACATTGTGTGTGGTTTGACACTGGACCAGTCAGTCCGAAACCGGTAGCCACTGCAGCAATAAATTGTATATTCATGCAACTGAGACGGACAAAATAAAAACTTACCAAATTTTCATCAACATGCCCTATGTTTTCTATTGACTATATCGTTTAACGTAAGTCTGATGTCAAAAATGAATAACGCCTGAAGTGGTAACAATGACACCGTTAAGAGAAAAAACCAAATGTTATATTTTTATGTGAGAGGAACAGAAAATAACAAGTTTTGCAGGTAAGTAGCTTTAAACAGTAGAAGCAATGGAAGACAGGGAAGTGATATGAGAGGGCAAAATAAAACAATGTGGAAAAGCGGTGAAATGCAGATAATGAATACAGAACCAAAAGGAAGATGGGGTTAATAAAAGAAGGAATGGAAAAATGAAAAAAAAGTATTGGAAGAAGAAATGATGATTTAGTTCACTTCTGTACAAAGGGAGATATCCATTAATTTAAGTTTGAGAGATAAGTTACTAGGATAACAAAAGAAAATTTTTCAACTTTACGTTAAATGTAACCCGGTGCTGCATATCGGGTGGATCACATGGTTCCAGAGGCAGATGGCAGCAGTAGAAAAGGAGCTTCGAAAGGTTTTCATTTTATGAATGAATAAAGGAAGGATACAAGGTAAGTCCGTTTTTTTATTACGATTATGATGGGATTTGAGGTATCTTACACGCGAGGTCAAGGAGTATTGACTGTGCACAAGAGCAATTCGATGGGGCCGAAACAGCATGTGATAGTCACGTTACTCGTCTTGCTGGCTATCAAAAGCACACATGCATTCATAGTTAGCTACTGTGCAACCATACAGCGTTTTCAGACATTGCATTGATTTGTATCACAACAGTGTAGGTTCAGCAGAAAGAGAGTTTACACAGATTTAGATTTTACATCTCATGGTAGCATGCATAGAAATTCTTAAGGTGCTTCGAGACTAGTACATGTCTTCCTGAAGATGGTCGCAGTGTTCTCTGGTCAGGAGAGGTGTCCAAAGTGACACTCAGATTCTTCACGGTTATTAATGTGGTACTCTGGTGCCATCACGAAGAATAGGAGGAAATGGTTCTTAGAATTCAGGACTGATAAGCTCTAGATGACATATTAAAATTATTTGGAAATTTTGGCCTTCAGTTTCTCGGCTACGTTTTGAGCTCTTGTGAACTCTCCTACACTCTTGTGTTTTACCGCAATGAAGCATATATGTAAGAGAATGTGAAACTCGATATTTTCGGAAATGGTTCCCCTCCCGACCCAATATTATTCTCGTCAGCACATAGAAATACACTACTGGCCATTAAAATTGATACACCACGAAGATGACGTGCTACAGACGCGTAATTTAACCGACAAGAAGGAGATGCTGTGATATGCAAATGATTAGCTTTTCAGAGCATTCACACAAGGTTGGCTCCGGTGGCGACACCTACACCGTGCTGACATGAGGAAAGTTTCCAACCGATTTCTCATACACAAACAGCAGTTGACCGGCGTTGCCTGGTGAAACGTTGTTATGATGCCTCGTGTGAGGAGGAGAAATGCGTACCATCACGTTTCCGACTTTGATAAAGGTCGGATTGTAGCATATCGCGATTGCGGTTTATCGTATGGAGACATTGCTGCTCACGTTGGTCGAGATCCAATGACTGTTTGCAGAATATGGAATCGGTGGGTTCAGGAGGGTAATACGGAACGCCGTGCTGGATCCCAATGGCCTCGTATCATTAGCAGTCGAGATGACAGGCATCTTATCCACATGGCTGTAACGCATCGTGTAGCCACGTCTCGATCCTTGAGTTAACAGATGGGGACGTTTGCAAGAGAACAACCATCTGCACGAACAGTTCAAAAATGGTTCAAATGGCTCTGAGCACTATGGGACTTAACATCTACGGTCATCAGTCCCCTAGGACTTAGAACTACTTAAACCGAACTAACCTAAGGACATCACACAACACCCAGCCATCACGTGGCAGAGAAAATCCCCGACCCCGCCGGGAATCGAACCCGGGAACCCGTGCGTGGGAAGCGAGTTCGCTACCGCACGACCACGAGATGCGGTCACGAACAGTTCGACGACGTTTGCAACAGCATGGACTATCAGCTCGGAGACCATGGCTGCGGTTACCCTTGATGCTGCATCACAGACAGGAGCGCCTGCGATAGTGTACTTAACGACGAACCTTAGTGCACGAATGGCAAAACGTCATTTTTTCGAATGAATCCAGGTTCTGTTTACAGCATCATGATGGTCGCATCTGTGTTTGGCGACATCGCGGTGAACGCAATTGGAAGCATGTATTTGTCATCGCCATACTGGCGTATCTCCCGGCGTGATGGTATGGGGTGCCATTGGTTACACGTCTAGGTCATCTCTTGTTCGCATTGACGACACTTTGAACAGTGGACGTTACATTTAAGATGTGTTGCGACCCGTAGCTCTACCCTTCATTCGATCCCTGCGAAACCCTACATTTCAGCAGGATAATGCACGACCGCATGTTGCAGGTCCTGTACGGGCCTTTCTGGAAACAGAAAATGGTCGACTGCTGCCCTGGCCAGCACATTCTCCAGATCTCTCACCAACTGAAAACGTCTGGTCAATGGTGGCCGAGCAGCTGCCTCGTCACAATACGCCGGTCACTACTCTTGATGAACTGTGGTATCGTGTTGAAGCTGCATGGGCAGCTGTACCTGTACACGCCATCCAAGCTCTGTTTGACTCAATGCCCATGCGTATCAAGACCGTTATTACGGCCAGAGGTGGTTGTTCTGGGTACTGGTTTCTCAGGAGCTATGCACCCAAACTGCGTGAAAATGTAATCACATGTCAGTTCTAGTATAATATATTTGTCTGATGAATACCCGTTTATCATCTGCATATCTTCTTGGTGTAGCAATTTTAATGGCCAGTAGTGTATTTTTTGTCGCGGAGGAGAATACGCTGATGAGCCAAAATACACTCCAAGGCAAAAAAAAAATAACGACACCACACGAAAGAATTATCTCCAGAGGGGTCTCCGACCTGGAATCTCATTGACTGGAGTAGAATTGACTTCAGTGATAAGTCCCGCTTCCAACTGAGCTACTATGACCAGCGAAGACATGTCTGTAGATGCCCCCCCAAGTAGTGGGATACAAGCCTGACTGTCGTCCACCGTAAGACCCAACAACCAGGAGTGATGGTCTTGGGTATCATTTCGTTCCATAGCAGGGCCCCTTTGGTTGTTATCCGCGGCACTCTCTCAGCACAGCGGTACGTCGACGATATTCCACGCCTCGTTTTGTTGCTCGCCATATCCTGTGTTTAAGTTTCAGCAAAATAATGCTCTCCCGCACACGGCAGACAATTTGCACGTTACTCACACACAAACAAACATTTTTATTCCTTCTTCATAATTTCATCCACGTATTCATTACGGAGGGTCTGTTCTCTTTTTAGCACGCTATACGCCAACGAACTAGGCATTGCTACACATAACCCAGGACATCGCACAGATGAAGGAATACAGATTAAAACTGTTATGATGAGGACGAACGAGTCGTCGTCAATGTTGACTGGTGGCCAATGCTAAATAGAAACATATAAATCACAGCAGGTTTGTCAGTAACGTCGATAAGGTGCTGGCTGCATGGTCTGGATCTGCAACGACTAAAATAATTATAAGTCGGTGGTAAAAAATAATATATATTTTGCTTAACTGGTTATACAGGATTCTTCTTGGCTGCAAACATATAATTATAAACAGAAAGCTATTGAGGCCTCACTTAGGCCATACGTAACTAAGCGCCGGCCGCGGAGCGGCACTGGTCGCGATTCGCGGGTCCAACGGTACTAATACGGACCGCGGTCGATAACTGCAACCACTAACAAGTGTGGTATCGATCGTTGATGCCACAAAAATCAATAAATTGCAAGTTCCCTCCGAGCAGCTGACCCTACACAAAACTCTCCATGCTTATTTTGCAGCAGAAGCTAACAGGAACAGTTGTGTCACAGGGTGCTGCATGTGGATAACACTCTTCCGTGTGCGTTAATCCTGAGGTGGCGCTGGACAGATTTCGGTCATTTCATACTTCTCTTCTTTCCTGCAGAGCACGCGCCAATTGTAAATCATAATATGAATAGATGGCTTGTCACTTTGCAGTACCGTCTCATTAACTAACGAAACAGAAGTTTGATAATGCCATTTCGAAAATTTATTCTTACAAGGGAACCCCCCCATCGCACCCCCCCCCCCCCCCCTCAGATTTGGTTATAAGTTGGCACAGTGGATAGGCCTTGAAGAACTGAACACAGATCAATCGAGAAAACAGGAAGAAGTTGTGTGGAACTACGAAAAAAATAAGCAAAATATACAAACTGAGTAGTCCATGCGAAGATATGCAACATCAAGGATGATCTAAGCACAGGAGCGCCGTGGTCCCGTGGTTAGCGTGAGCAGCTGCGGAACGAGAGGTCATTGGTCCACGTCTCCCATCAAGTGAATACTTTTTCTTTATTTTCGCAAAGTTATGATTTGTCCATTCGTTCATTGACGTCTTTGTTCACTGTAATAAGTTTAGTGTCTGTGTCTTCTTTCGAGCTTAAAATTTTTTTTTTTTTTTATTTTCAGACAATTATCAAAGTTCAGGCACTCACACATAATCAACTTCGCTCTCCAAAATTCCAGGACATGTTCAGATTTGCTTGGACATATGCAGGATTTGACGGTCTACACACAGAAAAATTTGAAAACGTTAAAAACATATGTTTTGACAGAGCACAGGGAAAAGTGTGCGACTGTGAAACTGTTGGATTCATTTGTTGTAGTTTATGTGACAAACTCTTACGTTTTCATCACTTTTTTGGGAGTAATCCTCACATCCACAAGAAAACCTAAATCGGGCAATGTAGAAGAATCTTTTTACCCATTCGCCAAGTGTACAAGTTAGGTGGGTCGACAACATATTCCTGTCATGTGACGCACATGCCCTCACCATTGTCGTATAGAATATATCAGACGTGTTTGTCTGTGGAGGAATCGATTGACCTATGACCTTGCGATCAAATGTTTTCGTTTCCCATTGGAGAGGCACGCCCTTTCGTCTACTAATCGCACGGTTTTGCGGTGCGGTCGCAAAACACAGACACTAAACTTATAACAGTGAACAAAGACGTCAATGAACGAATGGACAGATCATAACTTTGCGAAAATAAAGAAAAACCATTCACTTGATGGGAGACTTGAACCAAGGGCCTCTCGTTCCGCAGCTGCTCACGCTAACCACGGGACCAGGGCGCTCCTGAGTTCAGATTATCCTTGATGTTGCCTATCTTCGCATGGACTACTCAGTTTGTATATTTTGCTTATTTTTTCATAGTTCCACACAACTTCCTCCTGTTTTCTCGATTGATCTGTGTTCAGTTTTTCAAGGCCTATCCACTGTGCCAACTTATAACTAAATCTGAGGGGGGTGCGATGGGGAGGTTCCCTCGTTAGTAGTGACATTTCAGGTGTGCAGCATGGGAGTGTCATAGGACCGTTGCTATTCACAATATACATAAATGACCTTGTGGATGACATCGGAAGTTCACTGAGGCTTTTTGCAGAGGTTGTAACAATGGAAAATTGTACTGAAATGCAGGAGGATCTGCAGCGAATTGACGCATGGTGTAGGGAATGGCAATTGAATCTCATTGTAGACAAGTGTAATGTGCTGCGAATACATAGAAAGATAGATCCCTTATCATTTAGCTACAAAATAGCAGGTCAGCAACTGGAAGCAGTTAATTCCATAAATTATCTGGGAGTACGCATTAGGAGTGATTTAAAATGGAATGATCATATAAAGTTGATCGTCGGTAGAGCAGATGCCAGACTGAGATTCATTGGAAGAATCCTAAGGAAATACAATCCGAAAACAAAGGAAGTAGGTTACAGTACGCTTGTTCGCTCACTGCTTGAATACTGCTCATTAGTGTGGGATCCGTACCAGGTAGGGTTGATAGAAGAGATAGAGAAGATCCAATGGAGAGCAGCGCGCTTCGTTACAGGATCATTTAGTAATCGCGAAAGCGTTACGGAGATGATAGATAAACTCCAGTGAAAGACTCTGCAGTAGAGACGCTCAGTAGCTCGGTACGGGCTTTTGTTAAAGTTTCGAGAACATACCTTTACCGAAGAGTCGAGCAGTATATTGCTCCCTCCTTAGTATATCTCGCGAAGAGACCATGAGGATAAAATCAGAGAGATTAGAGCCCACACAGAAGCATGCCGACAATCCTTCTTTCCACGAACAATACGAGACTGGAATAGAAGGGAGAACCGATAGAGGTACTCAAGGTACCCTCCGCCACACACCGTCAGGTGGCTTGCGGAGTATGGATGTAGATGTAGATGTAGATGTAGATTGCTAAGCTCTCCCTATAGAAACTCTTTGAAATAACCAAAACACCGTTCGCAGCTTGTTCTGCTGTCTATATGAAATGTCGGTAGTGCGTTGTGTGATCTGAGCGCCGACCCAACTAAGCCTGAAGCTTTGGTGTCCCGCAGCAAGGTAAGTGCACCCTGAAAAATGTTCAGCAGTGGTGTGTAATTGTCACGAAAGTGCGTAAGGGAGTTACCGAGTCAGTAATAAAAGTATATAATATGCTTCCGACAAGACATTGTAAAAGATGAAATTAATAAAGTACAGTTATTCAAAAAGAGACTAAAACCATTACTCATAAACCACACTATTTCATAAACTGAATGAATTCTTAGAGTTACAAGGTATTGCTTAGTGTAAACTTAGATGAAACCAACTATACACATAGGTAAAAGTACACTGCAAGTAGTACCAAACAATGAAGCACAGATATTAGTGCAAAAATATTCTTAAAGGCAGACATGTGGTAATTTTACTTACGTCATGACGGTAAAAATGTGTACTTATAATTATTCTCCATTTTTAAGTATTTTCATAAATTTATGGCAGCATATTCCAGGATGGATTATTATATGGGGTCAGTCCGCAGCTCATTGGCCAGTGTATCTGGCACCTATACGAAGGACCCGCGTTATATTCGCAGTGCTGCCAGGGTTTTTCCTGCGTGGGAGGACTGGAACGGGGCGCACTCAGCCGCGTGAGGGCAACTGAGGAGCTCTCTAAGTGAGAAATAGTGGCTCCAAGGTCAAGAAAGCCGACAACGGCCGGGAGAGCTGTGGGCTAACCGCATGCCCCTCCATACCGCATCAGAATGACGCCATTGGCAAAGGATGACACGGCTGTCGGTCGATCCTGATAGGCCCGTCTGGGCCAGAACGCGAAGCTTTCAGTTGTACTTGGAAAATAATTAAATATTAGGTTAGTGTATAAATACGTAGCGTTTTTGTTTTGCAGGTTGGTATTGTGGTTGTTACGGGATTATTTATCGATTATCATTTTTTTACTTGTAGCTCACTGTTGGTATTTGAGTTTACATATTGTCATTTTGTCATTTGGAGATAATGAATGGAGCTGTTGACGCTAGAAAATGGAATGCGAAGTGGAGAAGTCGAAAAATGTTGTCTTTATGCAGTTGGTTTGATTTGGGGAGGAGACCAAACTGAGAGGTCATTGGCCTCATCGGATTAGGGAAGGATGGGGAAGGAAGTCGGCCGTGCCCTCTCAAAGGAACCATCCCGGCATTTGCTTGAAGCGATTTAGGAAAATCACTTCTGGATACTCGTCACTCCAGCGACAAGCAGCAACATCGGGCGACAACCTTGGGCGTCCTGAGTGCGAGCGCTACAAGATAGCTGCTTAGAGCCAACCAGCTGTTTCTATAAAACGGCGTTCTTATCCTGTAGAATACTGTAGATGGAGAGTAAGGCTACAGAATTCGGTTTACTTAAGAAAACAAAGCGAAAAGGAATGCTCTGCATGAAATTTACAAGTGGAGGAATCTCCATGGAGAATTTCATAAGTATTGTCAACTACGAAGATCATCATACAAATTCTTTGAATACACGTGAATGAGCAGAGGAGCATTCGACTATCTCATCAATAAATTAAATACGAATGTTTTTTTACATGATCAAGAACTTTTAACAGCCAATAAATGCAGAGGAATGACTATTACATGACTGACTACGCTAAATATAAACATAGACATAAACAATTAGTAACTTGGACGATTAGTAGCTGTTGTGTAGCGGTAGCGCATACAGTTTGTAATGATGTGTGATAATGAGGACCTGATTTCGATTCGTTGTAAATTTTATATTTTTACTGACTCAATTACGATTCTGTATACTAAGTTTTATGTATACTGTTTACACTGCATCGCTAAGTATATTTTTAAGGTCTTGCTAAAGAACTTGATCTTCACACCTATCCCTCTATATCATACATATTTAATTCCTAATAAATTACTATGAACCATGAAATTTTACAGATATTTCATGTTGCGAACATAATTAATCACCAGTCAGTGTTAAGGCCAAGTGTTTCAATTACTCTAAATAGTCTGTAAAAGTAAAGCTTACAAGATTTTAGAAAAGAAAGACAAATGTTTTGTGTAATGATTTGTCTAAAAGTATGAAATAAAAAATATTAGGGAAATGTTTGGTGCACCTCATTTTCTGTTCATGATTTTGAGCATCATTCAAAGGAACGTAGAACGTTTCTCTGATCTACTTATTTCTTTTACACAAATAATTTCGTAAAATATTTGAGTGATTTCTTCCATTTTTTAATTTCAAGCTTCATTCAGAAAGCATGATCTTACTGACTCCTCGTTTGCCTTCCTGACGTACTTGATTCGAAGGAAGCCTTTTTGACATTTAAATACGGCACCAATGTACCTTTTTATGTGCAGAATAGCTAGGTCTTGAACAGATGACATTTTTGACACTTCATTTAAAGCAGCTTTTCGTGAAATATTTCAATTTTTCCTCGGCTTATTAATTAAGTTTTCGTTCATTACCCTGATTACGTTCAAGCAGTTAAATATTTTCATGCCAAACTAGACCTCATGCTGGTCACTTTGATACCCCGCCTACCTGTTTCTCTCCCTTTGTTTGCCTATGAAAATTTGGACAAAACCTCATGGTGTAAGTTATAGAGAGTCTTGTTTTCGCTCTGCTCACGCGTTTACAAAAACGTATCGACTGTTAATCATATGATAAAATAGTCCTTTCTGCGTGCTGTCACTTCCAAAACTCGTCGTTTCGATATCTTGAACCTTTTAAGAGATACGACGATTTTTACAACCACTTGATTCCCGAAGCGCACGAAAGGTTCGGACGCGACGCGAGCGACCAGTCCGCGGATATAACAACCAATATCTCAAGAATGAAAAGAGATATCATTTCAGTCTCAACTTTAAATACACTCCTGGAAATGGAAAAAAGAACACATTGACACCGTGTGTCAGACCCACCATACTTGCTCCGGACACTGCGAGAGGGCTGTACAAGCAATGATCACACGCACGGCACAGCGGACACACCAGGAACCGCGGTGTTGGCCGTCGAATGGCGCTAGCTGCGCAGCATTTGTGCACCGCCGCCAACAGTGTCAGCTAGTTTGCCGTGGCATACGGAGCTCCATCGCAGTCTTTAACACTGGTAGCATGCCGCGACAGCGTGGACGTGAACCGTATGTGCAGTTGACGGACTTTGAGCGAGGGCGTATAGTGGGCATGCGGGAGGCCGGGTGGACGTACCGCCGAATTGCTCAACACGTGGGGCGTGAGGTCTCCACAGTACATCGATGTTGTCGCCAGTGGTCGGCGGAAGGTGCACGTGCCCGTCGGCCTGGGACCGGACCGCAGCGACGCACGGATGCACGCCAAGACCGTAGGATCCTACGCAGTGCCGTAGGGGACCGCACCGCCACTTCCCAGCAAATTGGGGACACTGTTGCTCCTGGGGTATCGGCGAGGACCATTCGCAACCGTCTCCATGAAGCTGGGCTACGGTCCCGCACACCGTTAGGCCGTCTTCCGCTCACGCCCCAACATCGTGCAGCCCGCCTCCAGTGGTGTCGCGACAGGCGTGAATGGAGGGACGAATGGAGACGTGTCGTCTTCAGCGATGAGAGTCGCTTCTGCCTTGGTGCCAATGATGGTCGTATGCGTGTTTGGCGCCGTGCAGGTGAGCGCCACAATCAGGACTGCATACGACCGAGGCACACAGGGCCAACACCCGGCATCATGGTGTGGGGAGCGATCTCCTACACTGGCCGTACACCACTGGTGATCGTCGAGGGGACACTGAATAGTGCACGGTACATCCAAACCGTCATCGAACCCATCATTCTACCATTCCTAGACCGGCAAGGGAACTTGCTGTTCCAACAGGACAATGCACGTCCGCATGTATCCCGTGCCACCCAACGTGCTCTAGAAGGTGTAAGTCAACTACCCTGGCCAGCAAGATCTCCGGATCTGTCCCCCATTGAGCATGTTTGGGACTGGATGAAGCGTCGTCTCACGCGGTCTGCACGTCCAGCACGAACGCTGGTCCAACTGAGGCGCCAGGTGGAAATGGCATGGCAAGCCGTTCCACAGGACTACATCCAGCATCTCTACGATCGTCTCCATGGGAGAATAGCAGCCTGCATTGCTGCGAAAGGTGGATATACACTGTACTAGTGCCGACATTGTGCATGCTCTGTTGCCTGTGTCTATGTGCCTGTGGTTCTGTCAGTGTGATCATGTGATGTATCTGACCCCAGGAATGTGTCAATAAAGTTTCCCCTTCCTGGGACAATGAATTCACAGTGTTCTTATTTCAATTTCCAGGAGTGTACAATTTAGATATATTGGTTACATTTCATACGCAATAATGTATGGCCTTAAATGAACTACGCGCAAAGTCTACACAAAGTGATTGAACCTCTGCAAATTCTTAAAAATTTCGTGCAGCCATGTACTCAATTTTGTGCAGCACAGTAACTATGACGAATAACGAAAATAAATTCCGACCTTTATCATTTAAGGATATCAAGCTATAGGTTGCGGAAGAATCAAATTTTTTTCACCAAATAGTTTTCTTAAAATCGGTTGTTAAGTAATTCATAGCTGCCGTCGTGTCCGCTCCACTGCTTTGCCAAGAAGACACGTGGCTGTCGCTCTGTGTCGCGCGTGCTGCAACGACAAGATTCAAACACGTTTGAATTCAAACGTCGCCAATTGCAGCGGAAGACAGGCAACGACACAGATGTCGCTCACTTAGGACACTTCCATAACTACGTCTGCGGTTGTGTTTTGTCGCCTGAAGCTGTCACGCGCTGTCGCTCCCTCCTGTCGCTCACGTAGGACATGGACGTGTTGATCGTCGCTCCCGCCAAGTGCGAGGTTCGAGCAGTAATCTGGTTTCTCCATGCAATGAAGTTACCGTCCGTGGAGATTCATTGGCAACTGACTGAAGTTTATGGTGAAGAATGCATGTCCATCCAGCGTGTGCGCAAATGGTGCATGGCTTTTGCTGAGGGTCCCAGAGAAGTTTACGATGAAGAACGAACTGGAAGACCGCCGGTTTCGGATGCGATTGTCCAGAAGATCAACAGTGAGCTGCTCAAAGATCGGAAGGTCACTATCCGTGAACTTGTTGAACGCATTCCTGAAGCTTTCCACCGCACAATTGAAAGAACTTTAACAGAAACGTTGGGTTATCGCAAGGTGTGTGCTCGCTGGGCCCCCCGGATGCTGACTGACGGACACAAGGAGCAACACCTTGACTGTGCTCGCAAGTTTCTTCAACAACATGAGGGGCGAGGCAACAAGGAGAAGTTGCTGGACTCTATCATCACGGGAAATGAAACGTGGGTTTTTAATTACACCCCCAAAACAAAACAACAATCTCGTCGGTGGTGTCACTCAGGTTCACCGCCACCAAAGAAATTCAAACAAACACAGTCGGCAAGAAAGGTTATGGCGACTGTGTTTTGGGATCGGGAAGGGGTACTCCTCATCGATTTTATGCAACGTAAGACAACAATAAACTCAGACAGATATTGTGAAACATTGACCAAACTGGCGAGCAATCCAAAATCGCCTAAGAGGACAACTGAAGGAGAGAATAGTGCTTCTTCACGACAACGCTCGATCCCACGTCGCTCGTCAAACACAGAAGCTTTTGAAGAAATTTGAGTGGACTGTTATGCCCCACCCCAGTACAGCCTGGACTTAGGCCCCAGAGATTATCACTTCTTCCCAGAGCTAAAGAAACATTTAGGTGGCAAACGCATCAATAGCAACGATAAAGTACGAGCAGAGGTCACACGCTTCATGACTGGGATGGCAGGTGACTTCTCCGACTTAGGAATACAAAAGCTGGAGCACCGTCTTCAAAAGTGTGTCGAAGAAAAATGGAAACTATGTTGAAAAATAGACAAAAGTGTAAGCTTTTCAACGATGTATAAATTAATAATAATAAACAATGTTTTCTATTTGTAAAAATTATGGGAACCTTACTTTTGGTACAATCCTTGTATCAATGATAGAAGAAGTTATAGGGTATAGTTTCTTAACATCAGACTGCGGGCCAATGTCCTAGATAAGATTCTAAAACCATTTGTGTAGTGTCTCAAAGAATCTTCTTCTCTTATAGAGATCAGACCTCAGGTTGGTTTGCAATAGTACACCATCCTACTTCTGTGTCTGCCTTCCTTTTCATTTCCACGTAAGTAGCTCACTCTACATCAGTCATAATCTGCTGCATGTATGACGTACTTGGCCGTCCTCGATGATTTCTTCCCTGAATAGCTCCTTCTAATATTGTCCCAATGATATTATTATGTCTTAAAAGCTGTCCTACCAGTTTCTCTCTTCTTGTTTGAATGTACATCTAGAGAGATCTGGTTTCCTCTCTTCTTCTCAGCGCTTCTTCATTGGTAACTCTACTTCTCTAGTTGATCTTCAACATACTTCTCTAGCACCAAATTTCCAGGATTTCTAGTAGTCTTCTGTCCTGTTTTCCTTTTGTCCAAGTTTCACGCACGTATAGTGACGTACTCCAAACAAATTCTTTCATGATCCGTGCCCTTAGTTCCAGATTGATGCTTCTGCTCGTGAGTAAATGCTTTCTCACATTAAAGGCAATTTTGGCAACAACAAAAAATGGTTCAAATGTCTCTGAGCACTCTGCGACTTAACTTCTGAGGTCATCAGTCGCCTAGAACTTAGAACTAATTAAACCTAACTAACCTAATGACATCACACACATCCATGCCCGAGGCAGGATTCGAACCTGTGACCGTAGCGGTCGCTCGGCTCCAGACTGTAGCGCCTAGAACTGCACGGCCACTCCGGCCAACACAATTTTGGCCCGCCGTATTCTGCTCACAGTATCTTTCCGGCTTCTACCATCTTTTGTGATCCTGTTTCCCAAATAAGTAAATTTTTCTATCACTTCTAACTCTTGTCTCCCAATTCTCATTTTTAGAGGTTCACAATCTTCTTCAGTGCCGCTCACCACCATTTTAGTCTTTATCATGTTTAATCTCATAACGTGCTGGTTACAAAAAATTCTTTCCATTGTACTGACGACATTCTAGAATTTCTTCCGTCTCCGTGAACACAGTGATATCATCTACATGTCGCAGCGTATCTGTCTTCCGCCCATAAATTTTTTATCTTCAGCTCAGTCGTGCTGATGAAAGCTGTAGAGAGAGAACATCCTTTTCCCAAGCTTTTTCTAATTTTTACTTCTTGTTCCTTATGAAAATCCATAATCACAGTCACTTTGATCTTATGGAAACTGAGTATCGCCCAGAAGTTTTTGTGGTTTCGACCTGTTTTCATCAGCACTCTGAACATCTCTTGCCATATAACATTACCAAATGACTTGTCCAGGTTTACAAAGGCAATGTAAGTTGGTTTATTTTTCTATAATTGTTTGTTGATAAGAAGCCTCAATGCCAGAATCGCCTTCCTTATTCCTAATCCCCTCCTGAATCCAAATTGATCTGCACTTACCATATCCTCCACCTTCTTTTCAACACTTCTCAGAATTGCCCTTATAACAATTATTTATGCTTGTGATATCAAACTTAAGGTTTGGTACTGTTCACATAATGTAGCTGCTGCTCTCTTTCGTAAAAGAACCACGATACGCTTCTGGAAGTCGGTTGGTATCTCTGCTGTGTTATTGGCGGTTTTAATGAGCTTCAGTAGTATCATTCTCATGTTGTCTTCAGTATTCTTGATTAGTTCTCTAGGAATGTCATCAATACCATTTAATTCCCTCCCCTGTAGATCTTCAAGAGAGTTCTCAGATTCTTCTGGCAGAATGTTGTCGTCTTCTTCGTCATTTTCATCTGCTTCATCATCTTTTCATATTAAAGCCTCCGACTAAAGTGCTCCGTCATACAACTGCTCAGTGTATACCTTCTATCCCTTCATGACGTCTTTAGCAAACACTGTTTTTCCCCTATACCTTCCACTGTACACGAGATTACTATTTTCGCTTCTTAAAAATTTGGTAATCTGACCATAGGATGGGAATGTTGAGCTAGGCTGGTTCCTGGGGTATTATGGGCAGGCTCTGGTTTTTTACACTCTTTCCTCGATCTCGCTATCAGCAACTGCACTGGCTGAGATTGCAGAGCAACGGCGTACACGTATTACTTTCAACGTCGAACTCTTTCGTAAAGATCCACCGTAGCAATTGACGGGAAGTTATCGAGTGAAACGGAAGTGATATCTGGCATTCCCAGAGGAATTATTATAGGCCCTCTGCTCGTCCTAATCTATGCGGGGTGAATCACCTCAAACTTGCACCGCAAATACTGCAGAAGTGGTTCAAATGGTTTAATGGCTCTAAGAACTATGGGACTTAACATCTGAGGTCATCAGTCAACTAGACTTAGAACTACTTAAACCTAACTAACCTAAGGACATGACATATATCCATGCCCGAGGCAGGATTCGAACCTGCGACCGCAGCAGCAGCGCAGTTCCGAGCTGAAGCGCCTAGAACCGTACGGCCACATGGGCCGGCTTGCAGAAATGGAAAGCGCTATGGATGCGCGGTTTTCACAGAAATGATCGATAGTCAGCAGCTCGTATTGTTAGTCAATCAACAGATTGTAATAATACTTAGGAAACATATTTTTTTGCAAACATACACATTTTTGAAGTGGAACAATGCCTATTGACATCAACAAACTAAAAGTAGGATAAACTAGAATGTCAGAGTTATTTGCTGCACGATTCTACAGTGAGTCGTTTACGAGATATCGTTATTTTGAAAAGTTTCCATACCGAAACTTGTGTGTGCAAATCAACCTGCGTAGTTGCTAGGTATAATGCTATGTTTGCTTATAGTGTACTTGTGTGTTCCTTGCGTGCACTGCGACTTGCCAATCAGTTAGTGTGTGATAGTCCAAGCACTAGGCGGTGAGTGGACGATGGGATTTACCAATGCAGAAAAAGTCGACATGCTCATGGTGTATGGAGAGCCCAGGAAGAATGCAGTTCGTTCTTGTGCGGTGTTTGCGGCAAGATATCCCAATAGACGTCGACCATCTCGGCAATTATTTATCAACCTCTTCAGGCAATTACCTGAAAGTGGTAGTGTAAGACCTAGACAACGTAACAGAAGGAAACAAGTGACGACAGAAAAGGAGGAAATTAATGTTCTTCTTGCTGTTGCACTTGTTCCGTACGTTAGCTCCCGCGCAATCCCACGAGAAAGTGGCATTAAGAGATGAATGGAAACGTTTATGAGAATCGTATTAACTTCTGCACATAGTCATTAAGACAGGACATTCCAGATGTATCATGTATCTTGTTGGGTAATTAAGCCAAAAAAAATGGCTCTGAGCACTATGGGACTCAACTGCTGAGGACATTAGTCCCCTAGAACTTAGAACTAGTTAAACCTAACTAACCTAAGGACATCACAAACATCCATGCCCGAGGCAGGATTCGAACCTGCGACTGTAGCGGTCTTGCGGTTCCAGACTGCAGCGCCTTTAACCGCACGGCCACTTCGGCCGGCTAATGAAGCCATTTTTGCTAATCATGGTGAGGTAAACAGCCGAAACATGCACTGCAGATCTGTTGATAATCCCCTTTGGTTCGTCAGATGGACCATCAGCGTTTATGGGGTGTAAACGTGTGGTGTAGAATAGTGAACCATCAGTTCATAGGTCTGAGTTTCATAGGCAGAACACCGAACGCGCACAAGTACCGCAGCCTCCTAACTCACCATCTTCCAAGAACGCTAGAAGACGTTCCTCTGCAGACTATGAGGAACCTATGGTACCAACGTGATGGCTGTCGAGCCCATAGTACACGAAGTTCTAAATCATGTCTTCAGGAATTGTTTTCAAATAGGCGGATTGGACAAAGAGGACCTGTACCTTGGTCGGACCGTTCCCCGGATTTGACGCCTGTAGACTTTTTCCTGTGGTGAAATCCGAAAGGCGCTGTCTACAAGGACATACCAACTACAATGATATACAACGACGTGCAGCCTGCTGGGGCATCACTGCTGAAATTCTAGCACGTGTGCAGCAGTCGGTCCACACAGGTGGTTATTCTGAACATAACTTCTTTACTGGTCAGACTCCACATAACTAGTGTATGCATTTGGTTGTTCTGCAGCGTGCGCTACCACAGGTATTGTATAAGTGTCAGTGCGGGAACTTCAGATTTTCTAAAGAGACTGCCTACACTGCGTTTGTCCATCCTCTTCTGGCGTATTGCTGCGCTGTATGATATCCTTACCAGATACCACTCACGGAAGGTAGTGAAAAATTTCAGAGAATGGCAGCTCGTCTTGTATTATCGCGAAATAGGGGAGAGTGTGTCACGGATATGATACGCGAGTTGGGGTTCCTGTCATTAAAACAAAGGCGTTTTTCGATGCAGTGATGTCTTTTCACGAAATTAAAACCCCCAACCTTCTCCTCCAAATACGAAAATGTTTTGTTGACTTTCACCTACATAGGGAGAAATGATCGTCGTAATAAAATAAGAGAAATCAGAGCACGCATGGAAAGATTTTGGCGTTCATTTTCTCCACGTGCATTTCGGCAGTGGAACGGTCGAGAAATAGTCTGAAAGTGGTTCTATGGTCCCAGTGCGAAGCACTTAAGTGTAAACACGCAGATTTACGAGAGCCTTCCAATTAGTAAAGCAACACATTTCTTTCTCGGCCAATTACCTGTTGAAAAAAGCGTAATTCGTTGTGGGACATCGTGGAATTTTCCCACTTCAGCCCTTATAGTTTCATAAAGTTCCGATAGGTGGTGGCACTACACGTAGCCTTCAAAACAAGGTCTTCAAATGGTTCAAATGGCTCTGAGCACTGTGGGACTGGACATCTGAGGTCATCAGTCCCCCAGAACTACTTAAACCTAACTAACCTAAGGACACCACACACATCCATGCCCGACGCAGGATTCGAACCTGCGACCGTAGCGGTCGCGCGGTTAAAGACTGAAGCGCCTAGAACCGCTCGGCTACTCCGGCCGCAAAACAAGGTCTATATTGTTCTATATAGACCTTACCTTCAAAATTACGTCTGCAATGGAAGTGCGCTCCAAGCTGAGAGCTGTCACTGAGTTTCTTTCGGTGGAAAACCAGAGCATCGCAGATATTCATACGCGCTTGTAGAATGTCCAGGGAAACCTGGCAGTGAACAAAAGCACGATGAGTCGTTGAACGAGGCCCCTGTCATCATAGTTACAAGGTCGCGCAAACACATCACATGTCGCGCGTGTCGGTCAAACACAGCTGTAACTCCTGCGATGTTCAAACAAGCGGACACTCTCATTCGAGGGGATCGACGTATCACAGTCAAACACCTCGCTGCTCAGCTGGACATCTTTGTTGGTAGTGCTGTCACACTCGTCCACCAGTTGGGATACTCAAAAGTGTGTGTGTGCTGGGTTCTTCGCCATATAACAGAGAACTAGAAAGAGCGGCGAAGGACCATCTGTGCAGAATTGGCTGGTAGTGACAATTTTTTGTCGAACATCGCCACACGCGATGAAACATGGGTTCATCACTTCGAACCGGAGACAAAATGTCAATCCATAGAGTGGCGCCACACCACCGTTCCTGCTAAGAAAAAGTTCAAAGCCGCACCCTCAGCCGGTAAAGTTATAGTGACGGTCTGCTGGGACTCTGAAGGGGTTATTTCGTTTGACGTCCTGTCTCGTGATGCACCGATAAGCTCTGAAGTGTATTGTGCTACCCTCAGGGAACTGAAGAAACAACTTTAGCGTGTTCGTTACCACAAAATGCAAACAAACTTCTTCTCCATGACAACGCAAGACCTCCCGAAATCGAGACCTTACAAAACTTCATTGGACTGCTCTTCCTCATCCACCCTATAGCAAGATCTCGCACCTTCCGATTTCGATGTGTTTGGCGCAATGAAAGATGCACTCCGCGGGAAACAGTATGTGGATGATGGGGAGGTTACTGATGCAGCAAGACGTTGGATCCGACATCGACCAGCAGATTGGTACCGTCAGGCATACAGGACCTGCCAGCAAGGTGGCGTAAGACCGTTGCTTTGAACGGAGATTATGACATAGTGTTTTGTAGCCAAAAGAACGAGGAGTAATATAGTGTATTGAAATCCTGAATCAAACCAACCTACTTTCAGGAAAAAAAGTGTTGCATTTCGTATTGAACGCCCCTCGTATGTGTAGATCATATGAAGTAGAAATGTAAAAGCATGTCCTAACGTGCTTTGATGTTGTCAGAAACTACTTTATCAGGTACGAGAGAATTCGAGAGCCGGCGTACCTCATCGTCCCGGAAGCGACGCCTTAACAAGCACAGCTATCGCGGCCTGTGCTCCGTACGCATACTTCTAGATATTTTATGGAAGTAACTGGTTTCAGTGATTTTTCTGCAGTTGTCTGATGTTACAATAATGGATGTTTCTGTCTATGGATATACAATAGGTTACAGTTCTTTACGATGAGTGTCAATTGCCACTCCCTGCACCAAGCGTCGATCCTCTGCGGATCTTCCTGTATTTCGCTACAGTTTTCTAGCATTGTAACTTCTCTGTCTAAAACAGCATCATCCGCGAAAAGCCTCAAGGAACTTCCGACATTGTCTACTATGTCAATTTCGTATATTGTGGAAAGAAATGGACCTATAATACGCCGTTGGTGTACGCCCAAAGCTACTTTTATGTCTGAAGACTTCTCTCCACTGAGAATAACATGCTGTGTTCTGTTTGCTAGAAACTCTTCAGTCCAATCACATATCTACTCTGATATTCCGCACGTTCTTGTTTTATTCAATAGGTGGCAATGCGGAACTGTATTTCTCGCTTTATGGGTCTCGTGGACGAACACATTCGAATTGGGTTTCACACGATCGTCGGATCCCATATTGAATCCTGCAGAGCAGATATTCGTTCTCCAGGAATGAAATAATACCTGAGCATAAAAAATGTTTCAAAATTCTGGAATAGGTCGAGGTCAGAGATATAGGCCTAATGTTTTGTGCGTCTATTCAACAGTAAATTTACGCAAGTGACTGTACCATAATAAAGACTTAACGTGGGGTGACCGACAAGTAACTGAAATTGACTGCATAAACATTACTTAATGAAAGCGCAGCGATGATTGTACTCATTTACATTCAACTATGTTCTATCGTAGCTCAGCGCAGACTGAATGGCTTTGCGCACAGCGCCTGTTTGAAAGACGCGTGTAGGACAGTTATCACAAAATTTAAAAATACAGAGTTATTACATTTCAATACAAACATAAAATACAGAAACGGTAGTTAACACATATTTACATTTCTTTAACGGTGGGCAGCGTATTCTTTTAAATGGCATAAATACCAGGTTCTGTTTTATGTAGAGGAGTTTTGCAAGTACAGTTTGATTCCCTAAGACATTTCTGGAAAAGCAAATTTTCCGATTGAAATACTTCGTAAAAGAACCCTCTTGTCTAGTAATATTACACATTTTTGGAAACACAAACATCAAAGCTGTAATACTGTGACATTGGATTCTGAAAGGGACTACATTTCAAAACACGGACGTTCTAAGTACATTACAATTTAGGATGGGTATAACTCAGTAATCACACAGTTTTCAGGAAAGACAAAAGGGTTTTTTTGAAAGAAGAAGATGACAGCTTTCACATAAGGCATGCACAAAGTATTATTAGCAGGGTCTAATTTTCAACTGCACATAGTTCGCGTGTGGATCTTAAATTTTGAATATTTCTTTAAATAAATGGTTTGTACATGGACTAGTTTTCTGCTGCATGTAAATTATATACTGTATAATATGGTTAACAGAAACACAGCTTGGAAAAGAATTAAGAGATTTCATATATGTATTATGTACACAGTCTGCCCGAAAATATCCGAGAATGATTTCATTCCTGGCGAATAAGCGACGTCAGCGCAGTAACTTTGGTTTGCACTTGAACTAACAACTGCAAAAAACAGGTGTGCATTCGGCAACTGCCGATTATGTGTCAACATGTCGCAAATCGCAGTGGAGCAACGTCTCCAAATCAAGTCTCCGAGATATCCTCCAGGATGTTTTGGAGAAGAGAGAGGTTTGTGCAATGTTTGCCCCTCACCTTTATTCTCGAACAAAAACAACGGAACGTGGATATTTGCCGCGCCTCGATTTCAAATGCAAAAAACGAACTGTTTTTTCTGGAAAAAAAAAAATCATCACGGGTGACGAAACTTGATGTCACTAACACGAACCTACAACAAAACGACACATTCACGTGAAGTGTTGATGCTTTGACGACATACCGACATTAAAGCCAATGTGACGCGCGAGTAGAATAATACTCCAAGTAAGTACTTTTCTGACAGTTTCCCATGGTTGTATAAATGTTCTACGCGTTGTACTTAAGTGAAGGGAGACTATGTAGAACACCTGACGCATTAAAATCATCATCTTAACTTTTCTCTAATTTTTATTGATCCAGTCTCGAAACTGTTTGGACTGACGGGGCATGCAAAAGGGCGACGAAAAAAATTGTTTTTATTTTATTACTGGTAGGGTAGCAAGTAGAAATATTCCAACTTAGTGTTTCAATAGCCTGCACACAGTTCATCACTGCTACAACCGAGGAAAAGCTTAGTGACGAATACCAACGAGCTTCACCTGAAATAGTCCACTTAACCAGATGGATATCAGTTTTAGAAAATGAGAACGACTAGAAGAAGAGAGGAAAGAAAAGGAGATTTAGTGCTTAACGCGCCATTGAAAACTAGATGCACGGAGTCAGAGGACAGGGTTGGATTTGACAAGAGTGTGTAGGGAACCAGCCACAGAACCGTCCTGGCATTCGCGTGAAGTGATTTAGGAATCCACAAAAAACCTAAATATCGATTGAAGAACACAGAAATCGCTCTTGGACAGCTGCATGATACACTGTGTGGATGTCTCTTAAGAGGTTAAAGAGTCGAGCAGTGAGACGAAGAGGCAATTTGTAGCCATGTGGTATGCTGAAGTGCTATCCAGTCTCAGTTACTCTTGATTAAGTTGAAAATGCTGAAACCATGTTAAAGCATGCTGAAAGCATGGTGACTTCAATCTACCCTCGATATGATGGAAAAATTATACGTTTAAAGCCGGCGGCAGGCATAGAACTTCATCCGAAATTGTACTGAATGCTTTCTCAGAAAATTATTTTGAACAATTAGTTCACGAGCCCACTCGAAGCGTAAATGGTTGCAAAAGCATACTTGGCATCTTAGCAACAAATAAGCCTGGACAAATAGGGACTGCAATGACGGTTACAGGGATTAGCGACCACAAGGCAGTTGCTGCTAGGTTGAATACCGTAACACTCTCAACCATCAAAAAGAAACGCAAAGTACATCTATTTAAAAAGGCTGATAAAAATGCTCTTAACGCATTTTTAAGAGACAGTCTCCACTCCTTCCGTTCTGATCATGTAAGCGTAGAAAAGACGTGGAATGATCTCAGAGAGATAGTATCGACGGCAATTGAGAGATATACACCACATAAATTAATAAGTGATGATACTGATCCCCCATTGTACACAAAACGGGCCAGATTGCTGTTGCAGAAGCAACGAAAAAGCAAGCCAAATTTAAAACAACGCAAAATCCCCAAGATTGGGAAAGTTTTGAAGAAGTTCGAAATAAAGCGAGTGCTTCAATGCGAGATGCTTATAATAATTTGAACAAGGAATCATAGTCTCGGAATCTGGCAGAAAACGCAAAGAGATTCTGGTCATACATAAAGCACACCAGTGGCAAGACTCAATCAATACCTTCACTGCGTGATAACAACGGTGAAGTCACTGATGACAGTATCACAAGGGCAGAGTAATTAAACACGGTTTTCCGAAGCTTCTTCACCAAAGAAGACGAAGTAAATATTCCTGAATTCCAATCAAGAACAATTGCCGAGATGAAAAACATGGAAGTAGCGAAGCAGCTTAAATCACTTAATAAAGGCAAGGCCTCCGGTCCAGATTGTATACCAGTCGGGTTCCTTTCAGAGTATGCTGATACAATAAATCCATATTTAGCAATTATATACAACCGCTCGCTTATAGAAAGATCCACACCTAAAGACTGGAAAATTGCTCAAATCACACTAACACCCAAAAAGGTGTTAGTCTGCTGAATTACAGGACCATATCACTAACGTCCATTTGCAGTAGGGTTTTGGAACATATACTGTGTTCGAACATTATGAAGTACTTCGAAGAAAACTATTTATTGACACATAGTCAGCACGGATCCAGAAAATATCGTTCTTGTGAAACACAACTGGCTCTTTACACTCCTGAAGTAATGAGTGATATCGACAAGGAATGTCAAATTGATTCCATATTTTTAGATTTCCAGAAGACTTTCGACACCGTTCCTCAAAAGCGTCTTCTAACCAAGCTGCGTGCCTGTGGAATATCGCCTCAGTTGTGCGATGGGGTTCGTGATTTCCTGTCAGAAATCTCACAGTTCGCAGCAATAGACGAAAAGTCATCGAGTAAAACGGAAATAACATCCGGCGTTCCCCAAGGAAGCGTTATAGGACCTCTATTGTACCTGATCTATATTAACGACATAGGAGACAATCTGAGTAGCCCTCTTAGATTGTTTGCAGATGATGCTGTCATTTACCGTCTTGTAAAGTCATCAGATGAGCAAACCGAATCGCGAAATGATTTAGATACGACATCTGTAAGGTACGAAAAGTGGCAATAGACCCTGATTAAAGAAAAGTGTGAAGTTATTCACATGAGTACTAAAAGAAATCCGCTAAATTTCGATTACGTGATAAGTCACACAAACCTGAAGGCAGTAAATTCAACTAAATACTTAGGGATTACATTACAAATAACCTAAATTGGAACGATCACATAGATAGTGTTGTGGGTAGAGCAAACCAAAGACTGCGATTCATTGGCAGAACACTTAAAAAGTGCAACAGATCTACTAAAGAGCCTGCTTACACCACGCTTGTCCGTCCTATTCTGGAGTATTGATGTGGGTGTGGGATCTGCATCAAGTGGGCGTGACGGATGACATCGAAAAAGTTCAAAGGGCAACTCGTTTTGTATTATCGCGAAATAGGGGAGATAGTGCCACAGGCATGATACGTGAATTGGAGTGGCAATCATTAAAACAAAGGCGTTTTTCGTTGCGAAGGGATCTTCTCATGAAATTTCAATCACCAGCGAAAACATTCTGTTGGCGCCCACCTACATAGGGAGAAATGATCATTATGATAAAATAAGAGAAATCAGGGTTCGCACAGAAAAATTTAATTGCTCGTTTTTTTCCGCGCGCCTTTCGAGAATGGAACGGTAGAGAGACAGCTTAAAGGTGGTTCATTGAACCCTCTGCCAGGCAATTTTTTGTGAATAGCAGAATAATCACACAGATGTACATAGATGTAGAAGCAAATGATAAGGAAATTCCGAAGTACAAAAGCCTCAATCGAACTATTCTGAAGCGAGGATAAAAACTCCGTCCAGACATTTATATTTAGATGTCCGATTGTATCTCTAAATCATTTCAGAAACGTGCTGTTACGTTTCCATTAAATGATCAGGGTCGATTTCTTCCTCCAGATTTGTCCATCTGAGCCAACGATTTCGCAGCCCCCAAGGCTTTTAACCGTAGCTCTGCTCCCTTTCTTATACGGCACTACCAGAAAGGTTAAATTTTAGCTGCATAACGTCCGGGGAAAAAGTGAAACAAACTACTCTAAGGTCTTAGTTGTTTATATTCATAAGAACCTAACCTGGAAGTCACGTGTTACAGATCTTAAACGCTTAAGCTCTGGAAATTTTGAGTAGCGGATAATATCAGGTTTAGGACACGAAACTGTCAAAGATTTAACTTAATTTTACTATTTTAATTCACTAATATCTTATGGCATCATATTGAGGGAAAAGTCGTCGTTCAGGAAGAAAGTGTTTCTTGCATATAACCGTGTAATAAGGATAACACATGGTGTTCACTCTAGAGTCTCTCGCAGACAGTCATTTAAGGTCTCTTTTCTCTTAATTTCATTTTTCACGTCTAGTTCCGTAGGGCCAAATTGAAGGGCAGTTCTCCAATTAATATCAGAAAAGTTTACAATAAATAAAATAAAATTTACACGAATTCTATGCAGACGAAATCTGATGAGTATCTATTTGCACAATCAACAATATAATACAGGAATGTGCTTAAATTTTCCCAGGAACAGAATACAAGGAGTGGGCGATTAGAAAATTCTGCAGTTTAGCATTGAAACTACGAGGATTACTGGTAACATTTTTTTTTATTCTTGTGGTAGTTTACTCAAAATGGCAGCAGAACATTGTACATCTTCCTGCACAAGAGTCAAGGATGTGTGATCCAAATGCAGATTGGATTTCTGTCTAATATTAACTGAGTGAAAACTGCTAATCCTTAGGATTAAGCTCGTATTAAAAACAATAAACGACATCAAAATATAAACACTGACTGGAAAGAATCGCAACACCAAATAGGATCACGCAATACTAGTTGGAGACTACTTTAACCTACCGAGTATAGACTGGGATGCCTATGGATTTATTGCAGGGGGTACAGACAGACAAACATACGAAACACTTTTGAGCACGTTTTCTGAAAACTGTCTTGAGCAGTAGCTCAGCAGCCCACGTGTAATGGAAATAGCTTTGATCTTGTAGCTACAAATAGGCCGGACCTTATAGACAATGTTAATGAGGAAACGGGGTTTAGCGCTCATGATGTCATTGTACTAACTATGGTTACGAAAGTTATTAAAACAGTCAGGAAGGCTACGAGAGTATTTCTGCTGGATAGAGCAGATAAGCAGTTATTAGCATCCCACTTAGACAGTAAATTCACATCACATAGCACCGGTAAGATGGACGTAGAGGCATTATGAGCAACGTTTAAGCAGATTATAAATCGTGGTCTGGACAGTTATGTGCCTAGTAAGTGGATAAAGGCTGGAAAAGACCCACCATCGTTTAATACGGAAATTCGGAGGATGAGGAAGCAGAGGCTGTTGCACTCTCGGTTCAAAAGAGATCGCACAAATGATGACAATCGAATGTTAGTATAGATTCGTGCGTCTGTGATAAGATATATGCGACTATCTCGTCACACCTTAGCAAAAGATCTGGCAGAGAACCCGAGAAAATTCTGGTCATAAGTAAAATCACTAAGCGGGTCTAAGGCTTCCATTCAGTTTCTTGTTGACCAGTCTGGTGTGGCAGTTGAAGATAGCAAAATGAAAGCCAAAGTTTAAATTTCACGTTTAAGAAATCGTTGGCGCAGGAGAATCGTACAAATATACCGTCATTTCAGAATGAGATTTTCACTCTGCAGCGGAGTGTGCGCTGATATGAAACTTCCTGGCAGATTAAAACTGTGTGCCCGACCGAGACTCGAACTCGGGACCTATGCCTTTCGCGGGCAAGTGCTCTACCAACTGAGCTACCGAAGCACGACTCACGTCCGGTACTCACAGCTTTACTTCTGCCAGTACCTCGTCTCCTACCTTCCAAACTTTACAGAAGCTCTCCTGCGAAACATGCAGAACTAGCACTCCTGAAAGAAAGGATATTGCGGAGACATGGCTTAGCCACAGCCTGGGGGATGTTTCCAGAATGAGATTTTCACTCTGCAGCGGAGTGTGCGCTGATATGAAACTTCCTGGCAGATTAAAACTGTGTGCCCGAGTTCGAGTCTCGGTCGGGCACACAGTTTTAATCTGCCAGGAAGTTTCATATCAGCGCACACTCCGCTGCAGAGTGAAAATCTCATTCTGGAAACATCCCCCAGGCTGTGGCTAAGCCATGTCTCCGCAATATCCTTTCTTTCAGGAGTGCTAGTTCTGCATGTTTCGCAGGAGAGCTTCTGTAAAGTTTGGAAGGTAGGAGACGAGGTACTGGCAGAAGTAAAGCTGTGAGTACCGGACGTGAGTCGTGCTTCGGTAGCTCAGTTGGTAGAGCACTTGCCCGCGAAAGGCAAAGGTCCCGAGTTCGAGTCTCGGTCGGGCACACAGTTTTAATCTGCCAGGAAGTTTCATATCAGCGCACACTCCGCTGCAGAGTGAAAATCTCATTCTGGAAACATCCCCCAGGCTGTGGCTAAGCCATGTCTCCGCAATATCCTTTCTTTCAGGAGTGCTAGTTCTGCATGTTTCGCAGGAGAGCTTCTGTAAAGTTTGGAAGGTAGGAGACGAGGTACTGGCAGAAGTAAAGCTGTGAGTACCGGACGTGAGTCGTGCTTCGGTAGCTCAGTTGGTAGAGCACTTGCCCGCGAAAGGCAAAGGTCCCGAGTTCGAGTCTCGGTCGGGCACACAGTTTTAATCTGCCAGGAAGTTTCATATCAGCGCACACTCCGCTGCAGAGTGAAAATCTCATTCTGGAAACATCCCCCAGGCTGTGGCTAAGCCATGTCTCCGCAATATCCTTTCTTTCAGGAGTGCTAGTTCTGCATGTTTCGCAGGAGAGCTTCTGTAAAGTTTGGAAGGTAGGAGACGAGGTACTGGCAGAAGTAAAGCTGTGAGTACCGGACGTGAGTCGTGCTTCGGTAGCTCAGTTGGTAGAGCACTTGCCCGCGAAAGGCACAGGTCCCGAGTTCGAGTCTCGGTCGGGCACACAGTTTTAATCTGCCAGGAAGTTTCATATCAGCGCACACTCCGCTGCAGAGTGAAAATCTCATTCTGGAAACATCCCCCAGGCTGTGGCTAAGCCATGTCTCCGCAATATCCTTTCTTTCAGGAGTGCTAGTTCTGCATGTTTCGCAGGAGAGCTTCTGTAAAGTTTGGAAGGTAGGAGACGAGGTACTGGCAGAAGTAAAGCTGTGAGTACCGGACGTGAGTCGTGCTTCGGTAGCTCAGTTGGTAGAGCACTTGCCCGCGAAAGGCATAGGTCCCGAGTTCGAGTCTCGGTCGGGCACACAGTTTTAATCTGCCAGGAAGTTTCATATCAGCGCACACTCCGCTGCAGAGTGAAAATCTCATTCTGGAAACATCCCCCAGGCTGTGGCTAAGCCATGTCTCCGCAATATCCTTTCTTTCAGGAGTGCTAGTTCTGCATGTTTCGCAGGAGAGCTTCTGTAAAGTTTGGAAGGTAGGAGACGAGGTACTGGCAGAAGTAAAGCTGTGAGTACCGGACGTGAGTCGTGCTTCGGTAGCTCAGTTGGTAGAGCACTTGCCCGCGAAAGGCAAAGGTCCCGAGTTCGAGTCTCGGTCGGGCACACAGTTTTAATCTGCCAGGAAGTTTCATATCAGCGCACACTCCGCTGCAGAGTGAAAATCTCATTCTGGAAACATCCCCCAGGCTGTGGCTAAGCCATGTCTCCGCAATATCCTTTCTTTCAGGAGTGCTAGTTCTGCATGTTTCGCAGGAGAGCTTCTGTAAAGTTTGGAAGGTAGGAGACGAGGTACTGGCAGAAGTAAAGCTGTGAGTACCGGACGTGAGTCGTGCTTCGGTAGCTCAGTTGGTAGAGCACTTGCCCGCGAAAGGCAAAGGTCCCGAGTTCGAGTCTCGGTCGGGCACACAGTTTTAATCTGCCAGGAAGTTTCATATCAGCGCACACTCCGCTGCAGAGTGAAAATCTCATTCTGGAAACATCCCCCAGGCTGTGGCTAAGCCATGTCTCCGCAATATCCTTTCTTTCAGGAGTGCTAGTTCTGCATGTTTCGCAGGAGAGCTTCTGTAAAGTTTGGAAGGTAGGAGACGAGGTACTGGCAGAAGTAAAGCTGTGAGTACCGGACGTGAGTCGTGCTTCGGTAGCTCAGTTGGTAGAGCACTTGCCCGCGAAAGGCAAAGGTCCCGAGTTCGAGTCTCGGTCGGGCACACAGTTTTAATCTGCCAGGAAGTTTCATATCAGCGCACACTCCGCTGCAGAGTGAAAATCTCATTCTGGAAACATCCCCCAGGCTGTGGCTAAGCCATGTCTCCGCAATATCCTTTCTTTCAGGAGTGCTAGTTCTGCATGTTTCGCAGGAGAGCTTCTGTAAAGTTTGGAAGGTAGGAGACGAGGTACTGGCAGAAGTAAAGCTGTGAGTACCGGACGTGAGTCGTGCTTCGGTAGCTCAGTTGGTAGAGCACTTGCCCGCGAAAGGCAAAGGTCCCGAGTTCGAGTCTCGGTCGGGCACACAGTTTTAATCTGCCAGGAAGTTTCATATCAGCGCACACTCCGCTGCAGAGTGAAAATCTCATTCTGGAAACATCCCCCAGGCTGTGGCTAAGCCATGTCTCCGCAATATCCTTTCTTTCAGGAGTGCTAGTTCTGCATGTTTCGCAGGAGAGCTTCTGTAAAGTTTGGAAGGTAGGAGACGAGGTACTGGCAGAAGTAAAGCTGTGAGTACCGGACGTGAGTCGTGCTTCGGTAGCTCAGTTGGTAGAGCACTTGCCCGCGAAAGGCAAAGGTCCCGAGTTCGAGTCTCGGTCGGGCACACAGTTTTAATCTGCCAGGAAGTTTCATATCAGCGCACACTCCGCTGCAGAGTGAAAATCTCATTCTG
Source organism: Schistocerca serialis cubense (assembly GCF_023864345.2). Lineage (NCBI taxonomy): Eukaryota > Metazoa > Arthropoda > Insecta > Orthoptera > Acrididae > Schistocerca > Schistocerca serialis. The sequence continues at coordinate 437,039,800 of NC_064640.1, read as the reverse complement.
GAAACATCCCCCAGGCTGTGGCTAAGCCATGTCTCCGCAATATCCTTTCTTTCAGGAGTGCTAGTTCTGCATGTTTCGCAGGAGAGCTTCTGTAAAGTTTGGAAGGTAGGAGACGAGGTACTGGCAGAAGTAAAGCTGTGAGTACCGGACGTGAGTCGTGCTTCGGTAGCTCAGTTGGTAGAGCACTTGCCCGCGAAAGGCAAAGGTCCCGAGTTCGAGTCTCGGTCGGGCACACAGTTTTAATCTGCCAGGAAGTTTCATATCAGCGCACACTCCGCTGCAGAGTGAAAATCTCATTCTGGAAACATCCCCCAGGCTGTGGCTAAGCCATGTCTCCGCAATATCCTTTCTTTCAGGAGTGCTAGTTCTGCATGTTTCGCAGGAGAGCTTCTGTAAAGTTTGGAAGGTAGGAGACGAGGTACTGGCAGAAGTAAAGCTGTGAGTACCGGACGTGAGTCGTGCTTCGGTAGCTCAGTTGGTAGAGCACTTGCCCGCGAAAGGCAAAGGTCCCGAGTTCGAGTCTCGGTCGGGCACACAGTTTTAATCTGCCAGGAAGTTTCATATCAGCGCACACTCCGCTGCAGAGTGAAAATCTCATTCTGGAAACATCCCCCAGGCTGTGGCTAAGCCATGTCTCCGCAATATCCTTTCTTTCAGGAGTGCTAGTTCTGCATGTTTCGCAGGAGAGCTTCTGTAAAGTTTGGAAGGTAGGAGACGAGGTACTGGCAGAAGTAAAGCTGTGAGTACCGGACGTGAGTCGTGCTTCGGTAGCTCAGTTGGTAGAGCACTTGCCCGCGAAAGGCAAAGGTCCCGAGTTCGAGTCTCGGTCGGGCACACAGTTTTAATCTGCCAGGAAGTTTCATACCGTCATTTGACCCTCGAACAGACTTCCGTATGAACGACATAATAATAAGTGTCCCTGGTGTAGAGAAATAACTGGAAGATTTGAAAGCAAATAAATTACCAGGTACGGATGGAATCCCATAAAGATTTTACAAAAAGTACTCTATGGGATTGGTCCCTTAACTCTCTGAGCACTATGGGACTTAACATCTAAGGTCATCAGTCCCCTAGAACCTAGAACTACTTAAACCTAACTAACCTAAGGACATCACACACATCCATGCCCGAGGCGGGATTCGAACCTGCGACCGTAGCAGTCGCGCGGTTCCGGACTGAAGCGCCTAGAACCGCTCGGCCACCCCGACCGGCACGGGGTCCCAATCGACTGGAAAAAAGTGCAGCTGACTCCAGTGTATAAAAAGGGTAAAAGAATGGACCCGTAAAATTACAGATCAATATGCCTAACTTCAGTTTGCTGCAGAATCCTTGAACGTAGTCTCAGTTCGAATACAATAAGTTTCGTTGAGGCTGAGAAGCTTATGTCCGTCCACGAATCAGCACGGATTTAGAAAGCGTCACTCATGAGAAACTCAGCTTGCCCTTTTCTCACATGATATACTGCGAACTACGGATGGAGGACAACAGGCCGATTCCATATTTCTAGACTTCCGGAAAGCATTTGACACGGTGCCCCATTCCAGGCTGTTAACGAAGGTGCGGGCATATGGAATAAGTTCACAGATATCTGAATGGCCCGAAGACATCTTAAGTAATAGAATCCAGTATGTTGTCCTCGACAGCGAATGTTCATCAGGGCCAAGGCGATCATCAGGAGTGCCCCAGGGAAGTGTGAGAGGAATTTGGAGGACAAGGTGGGCAAGAATCTGCGGTTGTTTGCCGATGATGCTGTGGTGTACGGTAAGATGTCGAAGTTGAGTGACTGTAGGAAGGTACAAGACGACTTAGAAAAAAATTCTAGTTGGTGTGATGAATGGCAGCTAGCTCTAAATGTGGAAAAACATTAGTTAATGCGGTTGAGTACGAAGAACTAACCTGTAAACCTCGGATACAGTATTACTAGTGCACTGTCTGACACTGTCAAGTCGTTTAAATATGTGGGCGGAACGCGGCAACATGAAATGGGACGAGCATGTGTGAACTGCGTTAGGGAAGGCAAATGGTCGGAGAATTTAGGAAAGAGTGGTTCACCTAAAGGAGATGGCATGTAGGACGCTGGTGCGACCTATTCTTGAGTACTGCTCGAATGTTTGGGATCCTTATGAGGTCGGATTGAAGGAAGACATCGAAGAAATTCAGAGGCGAGCTGCCAGATTTGTTACCGGTAGGTTCGAACAACACCCAAGTGTTAAGAAGATGCTTCGGTAACTCAAATGGGAATCCCTGAAGGGAAGGCGACGACCTTTTCAAGAAACACTATGGAGAAAATTTAAAAAACTGGAATTTGAAGCTGACTCACGATCGAGTCTACTGCCATCAACATATATTGCGCGTGAGGACGACGAAGACAAAATTCGAGAAATAGGGGCTCATGCGGAGGCATAAAGACAGTTGTTTCACCCTCGCTCTATTTGCGACTGGAACAGGAAAGAAAATAACTAGTAGCGGTAGAGGGTGCCCTCCGCCACGCACCGTGCAGTGGCTTGGTGAGTATCTATGTAGATGTTGAGTTGTGCGACACTAATGAAAGTTGGTAGGCGTGTTTCTACTTCTGACGGATGATGCCTATTCATTTCGCGCCAGTCGCATAACAGTGTAGCGTCACTGTGAAGATGCAAATCAGATTTACGTTAAACAGAAGCTGCAATGGTAGTAAGCGTTCGTTACCTTTGAGACTGGACATGGTGAGTTGATATTAGTCAAGAATGCCTTTAAGTGACAAAAACCAATTATCAACACCTCACTGTGTTTAAACGAAGTCGTGTAACAGGGCTGCGAGAAGCTGGAACTTTATTCTGCGATATTGCAGAAAGAATGACAGAAATGTAGCCAATCTACATGATGACTGGCAGCGGTGGTCACGAGAATGTACGCTGGGCTCTGGACGGCCTCATGGCGCTATCGAGATGGAAGAGCGACGTGTCCGGCGTATGACTCCGGCGCATTGTATTGCATTTTCACCAGTAACTGGAGCAGCAGTTGACACCACACTGACACAACGAGCTGTTGCAAATCGGTTACTTCAAGTACAGCTCCAAGCCAGACGCTCTGACAGTATACATTCCACTGGCCCCAACCCGCTGCCATTTGCGACTTCATCAGTGTCAAGCGAGAACTCATCGTAGGGTAGGGTGGAGGTCTACTGTGTTTTCTGCTGCAAGATGGTTCTGTCTCGGTGCCAGTGATGGCTGTGTGTTGGTTATGAGGAGGACACTACAGGGTGTGCAACCAACCTGTCTGCATGCTGCAAACGCTGGACCTACACCTGGAGTTATGGTCTGGGGTGCGATTTCGTATGACAGCAGGAACACTGACAAGATTAGCCTATGCACGCTAACTGCAGATTTGTACGTCAATCTGGTGATTCGACTTGATGTGCTGCCATTAATAAACAGCATTCCAGTGGGTTTTCCAACAGGATAACGCTCGCGCACACACCGCTGTTGTAACCAAACATGCTCTACAGAGTGTCAACATGTTGCACTGGCCTGCTCGATCACCAGATCTGTCTCCAGTTGAGCACATGTGGGACATCATCTGACGACAACTGTAGCGTCATCCACAAACAGCATTCACCGTCCCTGTATTGACAGACAAAATGCAACAGGCATGGAAATCCATCCGACAAACTGACATCCGGCACTTGTACAACACTATGCATGCACTCTGGACACTTGCATTCAACATTCTGGCTCTTACACCGGTTATTAATGTACCCACATTTCAAATTTGCAATGTCTGATCTCGCGCTTACATTAACCTGTGATCTTGCAATGTTAATCACCGAAATATATTAACTAGGCAAATGTATTCCCGAATGTTCTTTACTCTATATTAATTATTGTTTGGTGTTGATTATTTTTTCCGTCAGTGGATATTGAGATGCCAATCCCAGAATTCTCAGACGCCCGAACAGGGTTCGACAAGGTTCGCGAACTTATTGCTCAAACTGCACTTTTTTGATCCAAAAATACTCTTTGTGAATGGGAAGAAGACAACCCAGAATACAATTCCGTATGTCATAAGCCTATGAAAATAAGCGAAGTAAACTAATTTTCGAGTTGTATTATCATTTATTGCACTTATTTTTCTAATGGTAAATATAGCAGCATTCAGTTTTTGAACCAGAATTTATCAGATACTAAAATTAATTTAAAACACAAACTCAAGTAATATCTGCTTGACAGGTCCTTCCACTCCACAGAACACTTCTGAATGGGTTCAAAATTATGCCTATTGTAAAAGATCCTAAATTGAGTACCGCACTTTGAGATAAGAACAAATGGTCATAAAAAATATTTAACGTTTATTCACATACACAACTTATATCTTATGGCGACAACTTAAACTCTTAGCAACCGTAACAACAGCCAACCTAAACGTACAATTTACAGCAGCATAAAAACTTTTGCCACACTCCTCAAATATCCCTGTTGTGTGTTGCATAGTGAGACGGGCAGCTAGGACCCAACAAGTCAGTTTCTCTACGGTTTCTGCTAGGGCTTCCTAAAAGATCGATTTTATACAGGGTGACCAAAAACAATCTGACGAGCTTGTAAGGGTGTTGCAAGATAGGTTGTGCTGAGAAACAATTTTCAAGAAAAAATTGTTACGTTGCGCCGTTTCCGAATTAATTACCATCGGAGTTAGCCAAACAGACTACTACGTGCGCAAATGCAAGCGGCTTCGAGAGACAGTGTCGTTAAACGTGTTCTTGTTTGGTTCCCTAAAAACGAACAAGAGAGCAATTCAAAAATTGGACATGGCGTGATAGTAGAGGATCAAACCCCAGCTCGTGCGCTATCATTTATGCTACGAGAACAACAGCTATTACTTGTATCTGGCAGGCTGCTTGAATTTGCGCTAGCAGCCACATGATTGGCTAGTTTCAATGCTAAATAACTCGGAAATGGCGCAACACGTCTACTGTTTTTTCTTAACAATTATTTCTCAGCACATCCTCCCCTGCAACACTCTTACAAGATTTTCGGACTGTTTCTGACCACCCTGTATAATCCTATAGCAAAATATGCACCGTGGATACGTCATAGACTTTTTTTGTTGGTTGTCCACCTAGCGTCACACTGTATGCAGTTTACTAACACGTGCCTAACGCACATTGCTCATTCCAGACCTCATATAACGTCATAGAACTTCAAATATTAATACCTGACTATTGGCTCCTTATCTCAAAATACTACGTCTAGGAAATTCCTCTGTCGATATATAGTCTTGATCCTGAATGATGATTGAGTACAACTGACCCGTCAAGTGGAACTTTCGGCCTCCACCAATGGAGAGCGAACTCCACACTTGCCAGTCCCTACCTCGAGAAGGGATCAATAAGGTTTTCCAGTACGTGCTGTGCTGTGGAGAATCTTTGGTATATGTGCATGGAGCTTCAGACTCCTAATTTTCTGAACGCAAAATTGTTACTAAATGGTGAAAGCAAAAGGAAGGATACTGTGTGATATTCCACTATTTCTTTGTGAACGATGTTCCTCAGAAGTTAAGGCGCCATCTTAGAGAGAAGATGGTTCAGATAACTGTTTACTACTTGTTCTAAAATGATTTCAGATAAATTCTGGGATGGTTTCATCAGCAAAGGCACAGCTAATATCCTTCCCCCTCCTCGTCCAGCTGATTTACTGATTGACAAAGCGATATAGGTGTTGACTGAAAATTAACTTTGATAGTCCTGCCATTATTTATAGGAGTTACAATTACTGATGTAGCACAGCCTGTTATAAAACAACGGGGTATTATGTAGGAGCTATAGATTCACCGGCTGAACTTACAGTGGGGGTCCTACCGGGGGGAATTTTGTGATAATTAACCATCAAAAATAGCATTTTAGAGCAATTTTCGAAATAATGCAACGGGAGGTTTATTATTTAATTCTGTAAAATTTTTTCATTCAATTTATTATTCAATAAATTGATTAGATTGAAAATGAAATAATTTTACTTTGGTTCTCCTGCTTTTACAATCCTCTTTCTTTTTATGACGATTACTTTGTATTTTATAACAGTTCATAATCATAGATTATATGGAAAACCATAAAAAAGTATTATTACAATGATGGCTCTACTTTGCTTTTATGTTGTCATTCGCTAGAAATTGGGTATAGCTGCAACAGCAGTTCTGGATGTCGCACTACAGCCGTCATGGTGATGTAATACGAATGTTTACAATTTTTTGAGTTGTTTCTAATTGTCAGTAGTATAATTAGAACCACCCAAAGCTGTTTTATAAAGATACATTCATATTTTAAAAAAAACTCGTTTATTTCACTTTTTAATTCTGCGCTCAAACGCTCACAGTGGCTGTGTGACCCTGCTGTGATAATACGAGGTGATGCGGATCTGTCAGCCGCAGTGGATCTTAAGACATCTTGCGCGTTTCTTACAGTATCCTGTTAACGAATAAGAGTATCTGAAAACTGTTTTTCCCAGCTTCAAGAGTTCAAGAATCCGTGTACAGCAAGAGAAAGTATAAATTTTTATGCAGCCTGGCTTGGATGAAATTAGGTATGTAAGAAACCCGCTTTCCGCAAAGTCGAACTAACTTCAAACCTCCGAAATTCCGTTAGTCATAAAGAATATGAGATGACGTTTGAGAAGGTGAATGCTGACTCAATTTATATCAGCTACCCACCAAAATAGTCCATACAAAACAATAAAATTTACGTCTTTTGCGATTGCACAAGGACCTGCGCCACAAAAGAAAGACTGCCACTTAGTGTAAATTCGGCCCTGTAAAACGGTATTTTGAGTCGAAGTGCTCATCTGTTTCACACTCTTCCGGGGCACCATTTACACGCGGAACTTAGTAACTCCGGACTGTGGATTCCGTAGAAGCAGACAGTGTCTGCTGACTTTCTGGCCCCGTAAGCACTGTGGCTGCTGATTCGGTGAGCAACGTGAGGTCCGCACTCAGGAATGACGCAACACTGCAGCGATTGTAAGTCTTCTCACATTCCTCCGCAGGCCTACTCCTGATAAAGCCTTTCGGGAAAGCGCATCGGCAAAGTTGCCCCCTGACGCGTGCGCGACTGTCCAGCCTGGGCTACACTTGCCGAACAACTTGTGCTGTGTTTATCAAAATTGTCCCCGTAGTATTTTCCACAAAATGTTCACATTACGTAAATTAGACCATTCGTTTTATCATGTCTGGATTCATTTAAATTTCACTTTTTTTACCGTGTCTGCTGGTCTCGATGTCGATTTCCCATTAAATTGTAACTTTTTTACTTTTTTAACGGACTTTCTTTTATTTTTTGTAATGTTATTTGTATTCTGTATCACTATTTACAAGCCTTAAGCAACCTCCGCCAGTTCTAACTATCTTACTCGTATTTCTCTTCAAATATTTTCTGTGGTTTATTTCTAAATCTATTTATGAACAACTCAAAAATTTCGCGAAACATTCTCTTATCATTTTCTTAAGTTATCTCGTGTGTTTCAGTTAAATCTAATAATCGCGCAATTACTGCAGTTTAGGGGTTGCCCAAACTGTGAAACAGACATATGTTCACGAGGGTTCTGCTCTTTAATTCTAACTCCTGTCAGTGACAGCCCTACTGTTGTCAGTTATGTAAAGTGTGTCCCATTTATCTTGTCCAACGGATTAACGTTTTGTCCAGAAGCAAATTAAAATATGAATCAAGAAAATGGTGTCCTCTAATTAAGCACTGTCATATGTGGTCGGTACTTGGATGGGTGACCATCCGAGCCAAAATGTGCTGTTGACCTACCAGGGTGCTTTCAGCCATGTGATGCCAACTGGGGAGCTACTTGACTGAGTAGTAAGGGCACCAGGTCACAAAAACTGACAAATGCCGTGAGAGTGGTGTGCTAACCCTACATCCCTCCTTATCGGCATTCCACAATATCAGTCATCTGAGGGTGACACAGCAGTTGGTCAGCACCATAGGGCTTTCCGAAGCCTGTTCAGATGAAGTTTTTTTTATTAAAAGTTGTTTTGCTACTGGGGAGCGGGGGGGGGGGGGGGGGGAGGCATTCACCAGCATGGCTGCCTTTCTTGTGACTTGGTTCATTACAAAGATATGAACAGTAGTGCAATACATCCTTATTATTTATTCAGTAATGCACTTCCTCTCCTCAAGACCTGTTAAAAAATGTATCACAGTGTAACATTCACGTAAGTGTAATGTTACTGAAAACATAACACAAAATTGATTTTGACATTCATTCAGGAAAGATAAGTATCTACATAGACAGTGCACTGTCATCTGTAGTACCACAAACTGTCAGCGGAGTGACCATTGTTGCACCTTTGCTTGATGCAGCAGCAGAGGTGCACCAACACAGTGGTGTGTATATCAGCATGTTTGGAATGTCTGTCTAATATACAGACTACTACATATACCTTCTCTGTGCTCAATGTTTCTCTTCTTTTTATGTATTCTGACATAGTTATGTTCCAGATAAGTATTAGGCACATATCTTAGAATATTTTATTGTTTTCCCTATGTCTGCTTTGATAAAAATAACAAAAAACTGAAGAAGAAGAAAAAATTAATTTGCATGATGGAGTTGTCCCTACAGAGGTTGCTGGAGTTCTCTGGTTACTACCTCTCCACTTCACTCATTAGTTTTGATTTAAAGGTGTTCTTTAGTTTCTGGAGATGGTTTACAAACTATTGACTTCTTGAAAATTGTAATAATACAGGAATGCATACATATGTAATGTACTGTGTCAGCTTAGATGACTCGCTCCTAGACTGAAGCACATTCTTTCAGTATAATTTTTTTTATTTGTTTGGATCACAAATTTATACAATGATATAACTGTTTTCAATTGTGCCAACAATTATTCACCACATGGATGTGACAAGTTACACACATTAATGATAGTTTTATGATTTGAAGTTGATTGCTAGCACAATCAAAACCAGTCATACAATTGTATAAATTTGCATCTAGACAAACAAAAAAATTTACATTGAAAAGTAAGATCACAGTTCCATGTAAGTCTTATAAGAATTTCTTTTAGTGTATTCCTTTTTAGAGTTGCTGAGAAATATGTAGCAAATGAAAGTGTTGGGGCCAAGCACATTTTTTTTCTGAATTCAGCATCTGCGATAAACTTTGTGACCTTAAGCTCCAATACATGGGCATACCCAGCAAGGGGCAGGGGGGGACAGCTGCTCCCCCCCCCCCCCCCCCCCCCCAGAAGATATTCGCAGTTTTTCACTAGTTTACTGTTTTATTTAATAAGAAATGCTGCATGTTTTCTCGGATTGTACAAGTGCATTCTTGTATTTAAAATGTTTATTAAAAGCAGTTTTGCACTGGTTTACTGTTTTATTTAATAAGAAGTCCTGTATGTTGTCTTGAGTTCTTGTGTCCTGAGGCAAGTATGAACCTCCCCGCCCCCCCCCCCCCCCCCTGCCCCAGTTCAGATCCTGGGTACACCCTTGCTCAAATATTTTCTTTTCTTTAAAGTTGATGGGATATCTACATGTGGAGTGGCTGGATGAACCGCAAAACAGTTAATACAAAGCTGTGAGGCATAATGTAAGTCCTTATGGTTTAAGAATGTCAAATTTATCTGCTTAATCTATTTCTTAATATTTGATTTCTGAATTCATTATTTCATGATTTCAGCTGATGGTTGTTCAATGATACAAACCAGATTAATGTTACATCTTTATTTGCAATCATATGCACCCAAAAAGCTTACATTGGTGATGTCAGAATGACAATATTTGCAAATAATACAATGGTGTTACTTTCAGTGACTGACATGGATATCTCATGACAGTTACTTATGCCAGAATTTCTACAATAGTCCCAGCATAAATAATTTTTATTAAAATTATTTGTGTATGCCTTTATTAATGCAAGTAAAATATCAACATAGAAAATAACTACTGCCAATAATTTTGAAAATATTTTCATACTTCTGCTTCATTCATGCTACAACTCTCAATACATGGACATGACATTTTGATAGTGCCTTTTATACTGACAATTTCGGAGGGGGGGAGGGGGGTGTTATGTTCATATTAATATAATCAAACACACTTCAGTAACTAATTACTTAGTAATGATTTATGATTAGTAATTATGGTATGAAACTGCAAAATTTGGCACATATTTTACCAGTATGGTTTTATTTATAAGTCAAAGATATTTTGAAAAGTCAATTCATAAGCGCCGCGTGGGATTAGCCGAGCGATCTAGGGCGCTGCAGTCATGGACTGTGCGGCTGGTCCCGGCGGAGGTTCGAGTCCTCCCTCGGGTATGGGTGTGTGTGTTTGTCCTTAGGATAATTTAGGTTTAGTAGTGTGTAAGCTTAGGGACTGATGACCTTAGCAGTTACGTCCCATAAGATTTCACACACATTTGAACATTTTCAATTCATAAGCATTCACAATGATTTTCTTAAATGATATTAAAATTAACTAAATTTTCCATTGTTACTTGGCATAAAAATATAATAATATTAAATGGGAAACCCTTCTTAATGTTCTGCAAAATTTATATTTATTAGTTCATGAACTAGCTTTTGGCTTCTCAGGCTGTGGCAATTAGGTTTCCTGAAAATGAGAAAAGCTGCAGATTAAGAAAGATTCAGCCTTTGCTGTTCATCTGTTATCAGAAAACCACTCATATGATGTAGAATGCTTTTACATTCTGTTAACAAACGTTGAAAGATGACCCTACTGGAAATCAACAGACATATGACACAGAATATTAAATGACCAAACTCAGTTTATTTTTCCCCTCAGTTATACCAAGCCTTAGTTACAAATACTATACTGAAAGGTAAATGCAACTTTATTTTTCATCAGTTGTTAAGATTATACCATCAATGTCCAGCACTACTCATGCAGCCTGCAGGTAGCCTGCTTCAGAACCACAGGTGCCTTTCCTTCTGGGGACTGTTAACAAGTATCCCAAGTGCTTCGGCTATTATGGGTACTGTACTCTGATAATCAGTCCATTGACATACTGATCACTAACAGGCACCACGTGCAACATGCATATCAGCAACAGCAGTACTGCAGTCAAGTCGAGAGGTTTACATCCACTGATCACGTGCCCACCAAACACTTACATGTATTCCTCCACTTGCTTCATTTTTAAGTCATGACTCAACCTCCAGAAGGCAGTCCTTTGCTCAGCTCCAGGTTTCATGCAGGCCCCACGGCCCATCATTTTGAGCTCACACAAATTGTGCCACACCAATTCACCAGTCGTCACTTTTGGAGCTTCGCCCATCCAATGCTGGCCATCCTCAAACTCAGCACCTCAGTTGTCATCACGATTACCATCATGACCACGCCACTATGAACTGTGTCATGATCCAGATCACAACAGATTTTTGCCTAAGCCACATTACCAGATTATGACAATGCATTAGTTGTGCTCTTTCTAAATTAGCATTAAGTGTAACTTAATTTCTGTGTGCTTTGCTAATAAAGTGTACTGCCATACTACCTGGAAATCATCACTTATGAATCAACAATTATTTGAAAGCAGCCTTTACTACATGGGACAAAACAGTTGCCAACAAGTATCAAGTTACGTCATCACAGCATGTGGCCTCGTTTGCCATACAGTAACCTATCTCCTCCGGCTACAACCAATGCTGCTTCTGCTGCTCCACACATTGCAGCCAAGGGCAGCCCTCTTTCCAAAGATGCTACTGCCTGGTGATGAGGATCAAGTTACGTCATTGTGGCATCCAGTCTCATTTGCCATCTGGTAGCAGTCCTCCTCCAGCTGCACCTGATGCTACTTCACATGTTGCAGCCGTGGCTGGCCCTCTTGCTGAGAGTGCTAATGCCTGGATATAAGTTCACAATGAGGACAAAGTCTACATGCTGCAGCACCAGGAGTCACCTGCCACTGTTGTCCTGCCCAGTTACAGCCCTCTCCTAAGCTGTGCACAACACTGCCCTGCCACTTCACACCTCTGCTACAAAGATGGAGTCATGGCAAGTTTTCCTTCTGAGGGTGGCACAGCCCAGGACAAATATTTTGGCAACAACAATACAGCTCTGTTGCTACTACAGCAGACCTCACCTGCAGCTCAGCCATTGCTCTCCTCTGGCCAAGAGCCCAACATACCAAGAAGACAGAGCCATGATCACCTTCCCTCTCCAGAGTGGCACACAACATCAGTTAGCAGCATCATTCTCATTTGTTCCATCCAGCCACGTTTGATGCTGCCCCCATGTGTTGCACTTTCACTATGAAGATGCAGCCATGGCTGGCCTGTGTACAGCACCAGAACTTATCTGCCACCCAACCACTGCCCTGCCCTGACTGCAGTTACTGCTCCATGCCTTCACTACGAAAATGCAGCCATAGCTGGCCTCCCTTAAAAGAGTGGTGCAACACATCAGCTGGCAACAAGCATTCCATCAGCGTCCTCAGTGTAACTAACTAGTGTCACAGCAACTGGACCCAGCTTTCACAATGTCTCACTCAGATGTTGCCCTTCTCAGGCTTAACCCAATCCCAATTCTGCTCCACCAAGTCACGCCTTCATCAAGAAGTTGCAACCATGGTTGGCCTTCCCCTTGAGAGTGGTGCAACATTTTGTGCCTCTTCTACTGGGTAACTTGTAACAACATGTTGTTTTTCCTCCACTCGCTTGGTGTTTCATAATCTCTTCTTCTTTCCGTTTCCTGCTGTGTAAATCATTTTCATTTCCCTATAAACGCCTTACTTTGTGGCATTTCCTTCCTGTGGTTTAGCTTCTGGTACTTCTTTATGCATGCCAATCTGGACCCACTCACTGGTCCTTTGTATGCACCTATGTAAGCATGCCATGCATCAAGCAAGATCTTTTCACACATTTTTTGGGCCTCCAGCCAGCACTCTTCCCACTCACATGCTACTCGGTATATATTTTCTAAAATGAATTTTTCGAGTGTGTACTCCATGCACTCCTTTCTTGACTTTCTTCTTCATTCCTAATTAATGCATGTTTCTGTTTCTTTGCCTACCATGCCTACCTAACGAACATTTTAACTTCCCTTTCAGTTGGAAAAAAATAAGTAAGTAAATTTATGCATAAGCCCCACTCCCATTCCTCTTGTGCTCCTCGTGTGTGGCTTTGCAGCCCATGGTCCCCATTGTCCAGGTGCAATGTGCACTTACTGTCTGTTTTTGCTGTCATTCATTGTGTTTCGGGCCTTTCAGCCATCCTTCCTTCCAGTACTCACAGTGCTCCCACCACCTGGCCCTCATCTCCACCCTCCAGGCATGAGCCTTCCTTGTTCTGTACACTCCTGGAAATTGAAATAAGAACACCGTGAATTCATTGTCCCAGGAAGGTGAAACTTTATTGACACATTCCTGGGGTCAGATACATCACATGATCACACTGACAGAACCACAGGCACATAGACACAGGCAACAGAGCATGCACAATGTCGGCACTAGTACAGTGTATATCCACCTTTCGCAGCAATGCAGGCTGCTATTCTCCCATGGAGACAATCATAGAGATGCTGGATGTAGTCCTGTGGAACGGCTTGCCATGCCATTTCCACCTGGCGCCTCAGTTGGACCAGCGTTCGTGCTGGACGTGCAGACCGCGTGAGACGACGCTTCATCCAGTCCCAAACATTCTCAATGGGGGACAGATCCGGAGATCTTGCTGGCCAGGGTAGTTGACGTACACCTTCTAGAGCACGTTGGGTGGCACGGGATACATGCGGACGTGCATTGTCCTGTTGGAACAGCAAGTTCCCTTGCCGGTCTAGGATTGGTAGAACGATGGGTTCGATGACGGTTTGGATGTACCATGCACTATTCAGTGTCCCCTCGACGATCACCAGTGGTGTACGGCCAGTGTAGGAGATCGCTCCCCACACCATGATGCTGGGTGTTGGCCCTGTGTGCCTCAGTCGTATGCAGTCCTGATTGTGGCGCTCACCTGCACGGCGCCAAACACGCATACGACCATCATTGGCACCAAGGCAGAAGCGACTCTCATCGCTGAAGACGACACGTCTCCATTCGTCCCTCCATTCACTCCTGTCGCGACACCACTGGAAGCGGGCTGCACGATGTTGGGGCGTGAGCGGAAGACGGCCTAACGGTGTGCGGGACCGTAGCCCAGCTTCATGGAGACGGTTGCGAATGGTCCTCGCCGATACCCCAGGAGCAACAGTGTCCCTAATTTGCTGGGAAGTGGCGGTGTGGTCCCCTACGGCACTGTGTAGGATCCTACGGTCTTGGCGTGCATCTGTGCGTTGCTGCGGTCCGGTCCCAGGTCGACGGGCACGTGCACCTTCCGCCGACCACTGGCGACAACATCGATGTACTGTGGAGACCTCACGCCCCACGTGTTGAGCAATTCGGCGGTACGTCCACCCGGCCTCCCGCATGCCCACTATACGCCCTCGCTCAAAGTCCGTCAACTGCACATATGGTTCACGTCCATGCTGTCGCGGCATGCTACCAGTGTTAAAGACTGCGATGGAGCTCCGTATGCCACGGCAAACTGGCTGACACTGACGGCGGCGGTGCACAAGTGCTGCGCAGCTAGCGCCATTCGACGGCCAACACCGCGGTTCCTGGTGTGTCCGCTGTGCCGTGCGTGTGATCATTGCTTGTACAGCCCTCTCGCAGTGTCCGGAGCAAGTATGATGGGTCTGACACACCGGTGTCAATGTGTTCTTTTTTCCATTTCCAGGAGTGTATTTTCAGCACCTATGACGCTCCCACTACCACAGGCCCCAATCCTATACTCTGTGTGTCAGCCTTCTTCATCACATACCCTCGGTGCCCACAGCACTCCTGCTACCTGGAGCCACATCTCTGCCCTCCAGGCATGATCATTTCTCATGATACACCCTCAGCACCCACGATTCAACTGCCACCGAAGCCTGATTTCTACCCTCTGGGTGCAATTCCCTTACCTGTTGCGATCATTGTCCCTCCACCCACCCTCCTGCACCCTCTCACTGCCTCATGCATTCGACAAGAAGGTGCTGCCATGGCTGCCTTCCTCAAGTGGGTGGTGTGACACCTCATGTCCTCATCACCACAACCACAACATTGCATTTTTATCATCATTTCAAGCCTCTTGCCTGTAGCCTTTGCTGCCACACCCTGGTCACCCACAATCTCTTTGAACATTGCCTCACATTATCATGCCTGGGATTCCAGGGTCTGGTTCCCAATCCCCATGTCCGCAGATACCTCTCCATTGCCCAGGGCAGGTACCTCCTTCATGTGGACACTTGTCGACAATCGGCAACTCGGTATTGGGTGGGCACCACCATTTTCCCCTCACGTGGGCAGGGACACAGCATCTGTGACCAGTGTCAAGATGGCTTCACCGACTTTTTTTTCTCTTAAGGAGTAAGACATATTATACCAAACCATTGCCAGCTACGTCAGCATCCCCCTGCCAGTGGGTAGCCTGCTTCAGAACTGCAGGCACCTCTCCTTCTGGAGACTGTTTACAAGCTCCGCAAGTGCACCACAGGGTATGACCAATGTACTGCTGGTAAACAATCTGCTGACAAGCTGATTGCTGATAGGCACCACCAGGGGTGCCATTATCATTCACATGCAGCATGTGCATCAGCAACAACGGTGCTGCATCAAAGGGCTATTTTGCATCCGTGGGTCATGTGCCCACTAAGAACCTGTGGATATTGTTTTGCCTTCTGCATATTCAAGTCATGGCTCAACCTCCAAGAGGTAGTCCTTTCCTCAGCTCTGGGCTTAATGCAGGCCTCACAGTCCATAATTCAGAGCTCACACCAGTCGTGCCACACCAATTGGCTAGTCATCACTATCGGAACCTTCACCCATCCAGTGCTGGCCATTGCTGGACTTGGCACCTCAGTGGTCAGTGTGGTTACAATTACAAAGGCTTAGCATCATGGCCCACGTCACAACAGACTTGTTTATGCCACATTTCCAGATCAAGATGGTCCTCTAGTTGTGCTCCATCTAAATCTACATTATGTGGAACTTCACTTCTGTATACTGTGTTAGTGAAGTGTACTGGCATACTTCCGGGGAATCATCACCTATAAATTATCGCCTATTTGCATGCAGCCTTTAACACTCAGGACATATCAGTTAAATGTATCTCCACATAAAAATTGTGTGTTTCCTTGTTTAGCTACTGCAAATATTTCTGTGTGGCAAAAACTGTAATACTCTCTATGTAAACATTATATATTTCACCATTTTTGTATCTTTTGTACCTTCTGCATAAATTATATCTGTGTAGTTTGCATGTCATTTCATCTGTGTTTGCATAATTCAGCTGTCACCTGAAAATGGCCTAAAATACCAAAAGCCAGTTCATGACCAAATAAATATAATTTTGCAGAACATTAGGAAGTGTTTCCTATTTAATATTAAATGGGATTTTTACTGGGCCTATCATCTGAATAAAATAAAATTTACAAGGTTGCATGCATTCCTCAACCCATCATTTCAGATGAGAACAACTACACTGCTAAAATCTGAAAAGTTGGTGCAGTGCAACTAAGAAGCTAAATATTGAGTTTGAGAAGGCTCAGAATTGGAGTCTCTGTGTGCATGAGTGCAGTAAATATTTACATACTGTGTCAGTGTTATCAACAAGTGTTATCAACAAGTTGAGATGCCATGCTACCAAATCACATTTTGAGCATGTTGTGTGGCTTTAGTGTAATCAGTGAATGCTGAAAAATGTATTTAACGCATTTAGAGCCTGACATTTGTCATTGAATCACTTAGTAATTTTATACATGGACAATAACACTACTTGCCAATTCTTCCTCCTATCTTATATCACTGCACATCACCATATTTTCTTGAGATTAAGTGTGTGGAAAAACACAGAAGAATGTCGTACTCCCAAATTTCCATCTAACACATAAAGCAAGACTGTTTTTATATACTTATTTCTCTCTCCACAACAATAAACATATTTTGGCAGACTGAACAGCCTCTGTTGGAAAATACAGCTTTAGTTTTTGATGATGGCTGATAAGCACTGACTGGACATGGAAGGTATCTGACTATGTCCTCTTCAAAGGAATCATCCCAGCTTTTGCCCGCAGTGATTTAGGAAAAAAGAAATATCCCAATGGCCAGACAGGAATTTGGATTCCACTCCTCCCTAATGCCCTCTTTCTTAAATGGGTGTTCATATCACTCAATTGCAAACAAAAACCACAGGAACTTTGTTTACTGAAGATGTTCACACTGCATGGATACCATGAAATATTACAGAACTACAAAGTCCATGCATTTCCATCTCCATCTCCAAGGTTGTTAATGCACTAACATCATGACACTCAATATGAAGATAACAGCTTCAAATCCTGATGGTTAAAGGAATTTTCACCACCATTATTTGAACAACATGGAGAGGATTGTGGAAGAAGGTGTAAAGTTCCTGATCCACAAATTGTACTAGATTAAACAGGATGAGGGCTTTTGAGAGAATTGACAATTGTCAACTTTATCATGAGGCAGAGATTTATACCATTATCATTGCCCAGGCAGTTGAGATAAGATACATGCTCCCTTAGATACATAATGTGCTACAATCATGCCTTGTAGTGGTGCTAAAAAACACACACTGCTTGTGGAATAGAAGTCTGTAAACACTGACTGCTCCACAATTTCGAGACCCTGATTCCGCCACACTTGAAAATACCCAAAGTGACTGGTTATTTGAGGTAGTTGTCATTTGGCACCAACTAGGATGCAATGGGTGACTCTAAAATGCTACTGAGGCATTGAGAATTACCCTACTACTATTCAGGAAGACTATCATATCCAGGAAAATTATTTCTGGGGTTCTATGCAGCTATTGAGATAGATGGTTACATTGGGGGGAATGTAGTGGCATGGAAATTGGGGAGTAAATGGGTCCGTGGTACTGCCAAGTATGTTCAAGGGATAGGAAAATAGCTTAACATGGAGGGACAATTAGAACCTTTATCGCTGAACTGGATAGTTCAAGAGAGTTGGGGAGTGATAGCAAGGAACAGGGAACACGGAAAGAGAACAGTATCTGACAGCTTCATCATTGGCACAAATAACAGATTTGCCTTGCTACCTCAGTTAACTAAGGAAAAGGCACAAGTAGATGTAAGTGTAGTTAAAACTCATAGAAATTCACTAGGAAGCCAACTGTTTCAAAAAAAGTAGTAAGTAGTAGGAAAAGTTCTGTTGTTCCCTAGTAGACATGAAAGAGGTGTCAGCCAGCTCTTGCAGGAAAAATTACATGACAGATTCCAAATCACAGATTTTTTCAACTCCAAGGCATGTTTTTGCCAAATGATAGAGGATGTAGGATCGTTGTGCAAGGGTTTTACAAAGTAGAATCATGTTGTGAAAATGGGTGGAGCAGGAAACAGAACTGACAGGGATCAAGGCTACAATATTGAGTGGGACCTGGTAAAAATAGCTTCTGCATGAACTCTACTAATGTTGGCTTGGTTTCTGCTTTCGTGCAGTATTATCAGCCTCAACTGAACACATCTGACAGGAGGGTCAATACTGAGTTAGATCAGCTGCTTCAGATGGTTACTTTGTCAGACATGGATTTGGTTCCTGTTGACCCTACTGGTAGGTTGGACTTCACAAGGCATGGACTGCATCTCAGTAGAAAACAGAAGAGCAAATTGGCTGGAATGCTAGCAAAAGCTTTAAGTAGGGGGGGGGGGGGGGCACTGAAACTCATGGGTAGCTCTTTTATCATTTGTGGGGATTACAATGTAGATTTTCTGAAAGAGTCTAATAGAAAGAATGACCCTGAAGTATCACTTGGTGCTTTCAATTTGGCATCAGTTATTGTTTTTCCTACTTGGGTAGTACACGAAAGCAGCACATTGATAGATAATGTTTTTATAGACCAAGATAAATTTAGTCAAATAAACAATTTTCCTGTTAATAATGGTATTTCTGAACATGATGCACAGCTAGTTACAGTGTATGACATAACTCCAAGCAGTAATGCAAAACAGCCCTCCAAAATAGTGTGTTCAATTCAGTGCTGGGTACAGAAAAACCTAAAGTAGGGGGCGCTAAAGATATCTTGAGCTACCTTTACTTGTACTGTAATAAAAAATAATCAAGTCACATGCAAAGTTTAAGAAAGTTCTATTTAAACTGACTATACACATGTATAAGATAATGCCATCTTTTGATATAAAAAAGTTACAATTGTGGTTCTCTTCCTTAAATGATGATTTCTATGCGCCTATTCTTCTTGGCAAATTGGTTAATTACATTGGCAATAGGATGATCAATGTCAGGGTGAGTGTTCAATACAGCTAAGCCATTCCTTTCTAGTTTATTCAATAGAGGGCCCATTTAGTAACAATGAGCTTTTAGGAATCTTTTCGAAAGTCACTATTACCAAAGATAAACGCATCAACAGTTTGCCATACTTAACTTATATTACGAGTTAGGTATGGGAAACTATCATTGCACAATTAGTAAAAATATTGTTATGAGTCTCATAACAATATTTTTTCTGAGAAATTACTATGAATTATTGATATTAATACTTCACAATCCACTGAATGTAAACTAGCTTCCTATTCAGTGAATAGCCCATATTTATAATGCTATGTATTGAATGTTCTCTGTACAAGAGAACAGTAGAATATTTGTGACTTTTCTCGAATAAATGCCAGACAGAATAACATATTGAGATCACTAGAATGACCCTGACTTTTCTTGTTGGTATGTGTTAGCTATCTATGTGCCAGACAGAAACATATACAATGCAGATGTGCATGCTACATAGGAAAGTACAACTACTCAGTAACTCGATTCAGCAAGTCGACTGATGAAAGAAACAAATGAATAGCATGCGCTGACTAGTGTGGTCAGCATGGATGGCAATGTGATCGGCCCCACAAAAGGGGGTGGGGAGGGGAGTGGCAGGGGATGAATGCACCCCAATATGTATCTGCCACTGGTTCAATTAACAATTTAGCAACTGTAAATTTTAGGGATAGCTTGCAAGAGTTAGACTGGGATGAGATGGACAGGGAGCCTGGTGCTAGTTTAAAATTTAACCTATTTCATGATACCTTTGTGAATCTATCTGAAAACTGTTTACCTAAGAAAACAGTGAAACATAATTGTAAGAAACCATCTAAAAAGCCATGGCTTACTTGAGGGGTAAAAATATCTTGTAAATAGAAAAGGAAAACATATATCATACCTAGAAGGAAAACAACTGCACTGTATTAAGAAAAGTTATTGAAAAGTCCAGAAGCATGTGCATATGTCTGCGATTAGCTCCCCTGATAATAAAATTAAAACAATTTGGAATATTGTTAAGGGAAACAGGACAACCAAGAGCACAGGAAGGTGGTATTTCTATCAAACTCAAAGGAAAGTTTTCTACAAAAAAGTCAGAATTACAAAATATTTTAATAATCATTTTTTAAGTTTTGTAGAGAAAACAGGATCCAGCTGTTCATTAAAAAGTGGAAGGCTTTTTATGAAAGAGGCAGTACCTATGCAACTGGAAAAAATTGAAATTCAACCCACCTCTCCTACTGAAATTAGGAAAAATAAATTCACTCAAAAGCAAAAGCTCATATGGAATTGATGGTATGTCCATCAGAGTACTAAAATCTTGTTCCCAAAGGATAAGTAGGATTCTCAGCCACATATGCAGTAGCCTACTGATACAGGGCATTTTTCTGGATAGACTGAAACATGCTGTTGTTAAACCATTGCATAAAAAGGGGGATAGGTCTGATGCTAACAACTTCTGCCCAATGTCAATTCTGACAGTTTTATCCAAAATTCTTGAAAAAGTAATGTATTCAATAGTACTTTCACGTATTTGTAAAAATGAAGTGCTGACAAAATGTCAATTTGGTTTTCAGAAACGCTTTTCAACAGAAATTGCTATATATGCTTTCACTAATCAAATATTAAATTCTCTGAAAAACCAACCCACCCTCTATGAATTTTTTTTGATCTCTCAAAGGCGTTTGACTGTGTGAATCATGAAGTTTAAATATTGTGGTATGAGTGGGACAGTCTACATGGTATAATTCATATTTAAGTGGAAGAATGCAGAAGGTTAAAATTAACAGTACAGATAGTCTGCAGAAATCAGCAGAGTCCTCTAACTGGGATGTATCAAGAACAGCGTCCCATAGCATTCAGTTGTGGGTCCCTCATTGTTCTTAATATACATTAATGACTTGTGAGTTGCCACTATATGTTCATGAAGATGCAAAGCTAGTTCTTTTTGCTGATACAAGTAGTAGTAGTAGTTTATATATATATAGGGTGAACAATACTATACAAAATACAGATTCATATAACATCAGACCACATCGAAATAGCATGTACAACTTTGATTATTTACATTGATGTATGAAAAAGACTTTTTACATGGAATACACAGTTGATATTTAGATATAACATATACAATTATAGCACTTTTGTACATATTATTTATTTAGATCATAGCAACAGTCAGATAAAAATTACTATTGGCATGGAGTACATAAATATAATTCGTGAAATCTTCTCGGGTGATCAGCCGAGTAAAGGCGTCTTCTCGCAACGTTTCGAAGGGTTTCGTACCCATCATCTTCAAGCGAAACGTTGCGAGAAGACGACGCCTTTACTCGGCTGATCACCCGAGAAGATTTCACGAATGGAATACGCCGAGAAAGTCTCAAATCACATTTAATAAATATAATTGTTTAGTATGAAGCTATTCCAGGTATTCTTTTACACTATAATTGCAGTTGGTCATTAAAAATTTGAATACTGCTTCTTTAAATGAAGACAATTTTTTTATTTCTTTTATCGTTACCGGTAGTTTGTTATACAATCTGCTTCCTTGTATGTTTGTTTGTTTCTGCGCCAAAGCCTTGTTAACTCTTTTTATATGAATGTCATTGCACTTTCTTGTGTTGTAAGTATGTAGATCCGAGTTGGATTGGAAATTGTTAATATTTCGTTTTACATTAATTACACTTTTCTGTATATGGAGGCACGGTAGGGGTAGAATATTCAGCTGTTTAAATAATTGCTTTGAAGGAGTTAGCCTTGAACTGTTGGTAATTATTCTAACAGCTCGTTTTTGTAGAGTGAAGCGGGTTTTGAGATTTTTCTTACTATGACCCCAAAAGATGAGGCCATAGGAAATAGCAGAATGTATATAAGCAAAGTAAACAGCTCTGCTACATTCCCTACTACATACAAAGCTAATAACGCGTAAAGCAAAGCACGCAGAGCTTAACTTATGCGAGAGATACAGGATATGGGATTTCCAATCTAAATTTTCATCTATATGTGCACCTAAGAATTTTGTGGTAGCAACTCTCACAATTTCTTTATTTTGTATTCCGAGATCTAGATCAGAGTGTGACTTTGCTTTCCTGTAATCGATATAATTAGTTTTAGAGATATTTATGGTTAATTTGTTCACTTCAAACCAATTTTGCAAATATTCTATAACTCTGGTTGCAGATGTTGGCAATACTTGGTTTATGTCAGTTACTACAATGTTTGTGTCATCCGGAAACAGGGTTATATGAGTACCATTTACTGGAATCTTGATATCATTTATGTAAAGAAGAAATAGGAGAGGTCCTAGAACACTCCCCTGCGGTACCCCTATTGGCACAGTCTGAATATCCGATCTGTAAACAATACTTTGGTTTTTACTGTTTGTTGTTGCAATTTCTACTACCTGTTTCCTATTATGGAGGTATGACTGAAACCACTTTTTAGCTACTCCTCGTATACCGACATATTCTAATTTGTCTAGCAGGATATCATGTTGGACAGTATCGAATGCCTTTGAGAGGTCCAAATTTATTCCTATTGTACTGTTGTTCTTATCTAGCCCCGTTACAATATTTTCAATGAATTGGGTGATGGCTGATTCTGTACTCATTCCTTTGCGAAAGCCGTGTTGGTTTACAGACAATAGACTGAATTTCTCGAGGTAATTTGTAATTCTGTTTTTCATGACTGTCTGAATTACTTTTGAAAATACCGATAATAAAGCTATTGGGCTATAGTTTCCCACTTCATGTATATTGCCCTTTTTATACAATGGTTTTACTTTTGCAATTTTTAATCGTTGTGGAAAGACACCTTCTGAAAATAATATGTTTGTGATGTGTGAGAGTGGGTCTGATATGACACTAGCACATCTCATCATGACTGAGCAAGGTATCTCGTCAATCCCTGAGGACATTTTATTCTTCATTGTTTTTATTATTCGATTAACTTCCAATTTGTTTGTGGGAGGTAGCAATAATGAACTAACACTTTGTTCTTCTGGGATTGATGTTCTACTAATCTTAGAACAATTTTTATGCAGATTGATTGGACTATTTATGAAGTAGTCATTAATGTAATTTGCTAAAGTACGATTTCTGACTAGCACACCTTGATCATCTTTTAAAACAAAGTCATCTGGATTTCTAACATTTTTGCTTGGGCCTATTTCTTTTTTTACTACATTCCATATAGCTTTTGATTTGTTTGCTGACCCAGCAATTACACTGTCATTGTGCATTGTCTTGGCTTTTTTTATCACCTTCCTGTAAATTTTCTTGTATGACTTAACATAAGCTGTGAAGTGTTCATCTTTGTTATCTTTTTTGAGTTGACTGATATGTTTTAGTGTTTGACTAGATACTCTAATAGCAGGTGTTATCCACTGGCTTTTGTTCCTAGGCATGACATTGATCTTTGTGAGCTTTTTTGGGAAACACATCTCAAATAGGGACATGAATGTACTAGAAAAAGCATTGAAAGATTCCTCGGTTGTTGTTTGTGCAAAGACATCTTCCCAGGTTTCATTAGCTAACAACTGGATGAAAGTATTTACTTTTTCTGTATAGAAGTGCCTTTTGTATCCCCACTTATAATTTACTGCCTTGGGGATAGAGTAATTTATGTATGTTAATAGTGTATTGTGATCCGAAAGACCTAAGTTTACGTTTAGTGGCTCAGTGATACCATTCTCCATATTTGAGAAAATATTGTCTAAAAGAGAAGATGACAGTTCTGTTATTCTGGTGGCATCTGTAAAGAGTGGTTTCATGTGGAAGCTGCTGAGTATACTCAAAAACTGTCTTTTTTCATCAGTTTCAATTAACAGGTTAATATTAATATCTCCACATAAAAATAATTTCACTTCATTACTATAAAAAGTGTTTAATGCTGCTTCTATTTTTTTGAAGAATATGTTTTTGTCACCCAGTGGAGATCTATATACTGTAACGACAAGTACTTTTTCACTCTTCTCCTCAGTTTTTAACTCTATGGCACATGATTCAAAATGTTTTTCTATATTTAGATGGTCCAATTCTGTTTTCACTTTGAACTGCAGTCCTACTCTAGAGTAAATGCATACCCCACCATTTTTAAAAACACTTCAGCAATAATGTGTTGCTAAATGAAACTTGCTTATATTTATGAGACTTAATTCACTAGCCTTGCACCAGTGTTCAGATAAACAAATACAAGAGACATCAGCAAGATTATTTAAAGCTACTTCTAGATCTAGTACTTTGTTTCTGAGGCATTGAATATTCTGACACATTATCCTGACTGTTTTGCAAGTATTTTTTCTTTTGTCATTACCTGGTAATGTGCTACTTTTTCCATAGTAGTTGTGACTTATCTGCAAATTTTCTTGCTGATTTGTCACAATCTTTTCCATTTCTTTGTCTGAAGCCATAAAAAATCCTTATTTAATGATGTAGATGTACCTTGTCTTTGACTCCTCCTTAGGCAGTGTTGTGTTGCTGCAACTGTTGTTGATGGTTTTGTTGCTGCTGCTACTGTTGTTGTTGGTTCATAATCACACCCAACAAACCACAGTTAGCTGAGCAAATTGTAAATGTCTTCCAAAAATTAAGTGGTCCTCTGCAAATAGACTCCCATTAAGTTTTGAGAAAACAAAGTATGTATAGTCCTGTACAATAAATGACATAACACCATTGACAAATATATATTTTGAACAGGGGTCTGTTGCTAATGCAGAATATTAAAAATTTCTGGGTGTTTGCATTAATAAGAAATTGAACAGGAAGAAACACATTGATGACCTGCAAAAATGTTTGAGTTCACCTACTGATGCTATTAGGGTTATCACAAGTTATGGTGATAAAAAATTTTGTAAATTAGCTTACTATACATATTTTCATTGACTGCTTTCATATGGCATCATATTTTGAGAGTAATTCATCATCAAGAGAAAAAAGTATTCATTGTAAAAAATCATGTAATCAGAATAATAGCTAGAGCCCACTCAAGATGACCTTGCAGAGATTTATGCCAGCAACTAGGGATGTTCACAGTACCTCCACAACACATATATTCAACTACAAATTTTTTATTAATAACCCATACCAATTCAAAAATAATAGCAAAATGCATAGTTAGAACACTAGAAGAAAGGATGGTCCTCACTAGTCACGGTTAAACTGACTTTGGCACAGAATGTGGATGAATTACGCTGCTACAAAAGGCTTTGGTCATTTAGCAAATAGCATTAAAAGTCTGTCAGATAGCCAACCAGCATTTAAAAATTACAAGAATTTCTGAATGATAGCTCCTTCTACTCAACAGATGAATTTTTGGATATGAATAAAAGTATTAAAAAAATCATATGTTAAATTGACACAGTCCACACTATTGTGAAATGTCAAATTCATAATCTCTGAAACAATTATTAATGTAGTGTAGAGTAATGTATTTCAATGTTTCTGGGATTAATTTACATTCAGTATGAAACTGAGCTCCCCAACAGTCAGAAATTGCACAAGCATGAACCTGTGAACAGGTAATTCAAAAATAATTCCTATCTGCAATATATACATTGTATATGAATGGTCTCCATAATTAAAGTTTCAGTTTCAAACTGCTGTAGAAAGAGAACCATTGATCAGAATGATGTCAGATTTAAACAGTATGTTATTGATGCAGGTGGAAAAATCTTGGGACAGAAAATAAATGATAATGAATATTTCACCAAAAGATGGCATTACAAGCATCTTGATGCATAATAGATCAGCTGCAAATGACAGATGAATAGCAATATAACAGCTGTGATTTGAGTTGCACATTACACCATCCATACTGTTTAATGTGCATGACTGTACAAGATCGGTAGTCAACAGTTGTGGTACTGTTATTTAAGTAAGACCATTCAGCATGGCAAGGTCATACCACATCAGATGGCAAAAATTTGTTTTTAAATGTCCTGAGGCCAACAACTACATAAAAAGCAAAATTACACAGGTTTCAAATTGTTGTGAGACTGATGTTCAATATGTCGCCCACAGTTTTCTGCTACAAGTTGAAACCGAGAAACAGCATGTTCCACAACAGATTGGAGTATCTTGGAAGTCATGTTCAGAATGCATTATGTGCCTTCAGTCCAGCTACACTCATAACTGAAGCACTGAACACTACATCCTTCAGATAACTCCACAGACAGAAGTCACATGGGTTAAGTTCGAGTGATATGGATAGCCAGGCTGTACTGAAATGACGGCTGATAATTTGAGCATTCCCAAAATGCCTCTGCAGCAGCTGATTCACTGGTTGTGTAATGTGTGGAGGAGCACCATCTTGCATTGAAATGACCTACTCACACAGATTAGATTGCATTAGATTAGATTAGATCCAGTTTTCATTCCACAGACCCAAAAAATGAGATGATTCTTGAGGGTGTGGAACATGTCAGAAAGTATAAGGTAAAAAACATAAAACATCTGAATATAATACTTATTACCCTGCTCATTTGTCAGGAGATTGTCAAATTAGGTGTATACAATACAGTATACTGGAACAACTAATATTTACAGAATTAACACGCTGTCAGAATCAAATATTGTTATGCAATATTAATAAATTTATTGCACACAAAATACCTAATCTTTACTTTTGTGACCAAGTACTGTCAAAACTGAAATCTAACAGACATTTTTACTTAAGCTGGTCTAATAGTCTCTGTTTAGATATTTGTCTCTCTATAGAGTAGAAGGAGCTCCTAATCAAAAAGTCTTTCAAACTCTGTTTAAACCGTGAGTAATCTGAAACCAAGTTTTTAATGGTTGCCGGCAATTTATTGAAAATGTGTGTTCCTGAATATTAGACCCCTTTCTGGACCAAGGTAAGTGATTTTAGGTCTTTATGTACATTGTTCTTATTCCTAGTATTGATACTATGCATTGAGCTATTGGTTGGAAATAGAGACATATTTCTTGCAACAAATTTAATTAAGCAATAAATATACTGAGAAGCAGTGGCTAGGATTCAAAGTTCCCTGAACAGGTTTCTACATGATGTTCTTGACTCTACTCCACAAATGATTCTTATTGCACACTTTTGCATGCTAAAATCTTTTGCTCAGTTTGATGAGTTTCCCCAGAATATAATCCTGTATGATATAATAGAATGAAAATAAACAAAGTGTGCAATTTTTTTATATTTTTATCTCCTACATCTGACATCATTCACTGCAAATACAGACTTGTTTGGCTCTTAAGCAATTCTGTGGTATGCCTTTCCCAGTTGAATTTATTATCGAGCTATGATCCCAGAAATTTAACACTGTCAATCTCTTCGATCTGCATGTCTTCATATGTTATACACATACTGGAAGGAAACCTCTTAGGTTCTGAACTGCATATACTGGGTCTTTTCAAAGTTTAATGACAGTGAATTAACTTTAAACCATTCATTAATGTCACTGAAAATTTATTTCTAAATCTGTACTTGACTTTCTACTTATTGCAATCTTTGTAGCATCTGCAAACAAAACAGATTTAGCATCTGGCAATGTAACAGTCAAGACATCATTAATGTACACAAGAAAAAGCAATGGACCCAAGATGGAACCTTGAGGAACACCACATGTAATTAATTCTCCATCATATGAAGACAGATTGCTTACGGCACAGGTATTTCACAATGACGCCCTTTGTTTCCTGAGAGTTAGATAAGACTCAACCATTGTGCAGCATTGCCAGTGTCACACTGATATTCTAATTTACTTAAGAGAATGCTGTGATTCACACAGTCAGAGGCTTTTGACAGGTCACAGAAAATGCCAGCAGCCTCCACTTTACAACCTAATAAATTAAGTATATTCTCACTGTAGGTGTAAATAGCTTTCTCTGTATGAGAACCCTTAAGAAAACCAAATGATGACTTGGAAAATAAATTATTTGCAGTCAGCTGCTTAAAGAGACACTTGAACACAATCTTCTAAAATATTTTTGAGAAAACTGGAAAAAGTGAAACTGGTCAATAGCTTGATGGTATCTCTTTATCTCCATTCTTGTAAAGAGGCTTAACTTCAGCATATTTTAGCCAGTCTGCAAATGTTCTGCTGATAAGAGACTGATTACACAAATAACAAGACAGAACTCAACTTGTATGAACTCTCTTTGATTACCTTCATTTATATATTTTCATAACCACTAGAATACTTAGATTTGAGGGATTTTCTGATGGATGCTACATCTTTGGGAGACATGAGGGTCATTTCTATTTTACTTAAGTTATTTTTAAAGACTGGTCTCAGATACTCCATTGCATTGTTCACCGAACCTGACAACCCCAAGCTGTCACTAACAGAAATGAAGTACTTGTTTAAGAGGTTTCCAATGCTACATGCACTTGTTAACAAAGTCTCATTTATTTTTAGACATATCTGTTCCTCTTCCTTTATGGCCCCACCTGTCTCTGTCATCACTCTCCCCCATACGGTTTCTATTTTGTTTCCCGATGTAATGATCTTTTTCTTATAAGCTGATTTGATTTCTGGATTATTTGCTTCAGTATTTCATAGTATTCTTGTTGTCTGATGCTAACATAAGAGCCGTTCTGAGATAGTAGATACAGTCTCCTTTTTGTCCCACATGATATCGTTATTCCTCGTGTAATCCATGGTTTATTTTTTTACTTCTTTGTGATATGAGTTACCTTTAGTGGAGAACATTTTTCAGAAGTGGAGGTAACTTTATTAATGAATACTTTGTATTTTCCATTTGAGCCAGAAGTATTGTAAACATCTCCCCAGTCCCTATCTTTGAGCAATTTCCTGAATTTCTCAATTTTTGATTTGTTTACAACACCTGTACTCAGATTTAATAGGTTTTTCATCCTGACAAATTTCAACATTTAACACAAGATGCTGCATGTCATGATCAAACAGCCCATTTACTATTTGTTTTATGATATGACTTTTTCTCCACAGATTTGCCTACAAAAAAATTATCAGTAGCAGTCTCAGAGCATTAACATATCCTAGTTGCAAACTTCACAGTAGGAACTAAATTGAATGATACTGTTACTGACTGCAATAATTGTTCACTGACAGAGCTTTACAATAAATCCACATTAAAATCACCAGCAACCACTATTTACTTGTGGGACCAACCACTATTTCCTTGTGGGACAACCGAGCTTCCAGATTTTTAATGAAGAGGTTACAATTTCCTGAAGGTGATCTGTATATACCTATTATTATATAGGACTTATTATAAAATAATACTTCTGTTGCACAAGCTTAAAAGTGCTGCTTTGAGCAAAATTTATTAATATCAATATTCTTGGAACCAAAACAATTTCTGACAAATGTGGCAACTCCTTCTTTCTCTGTATTTTCTCTACAGAAGTAAGAAGCTAACTTGAATCCTGTAACATTTAACATGTCTATACCAGTGGTCACATAATGTTCAAAGGCAGATTATATCAACTGGTTTGCTCAACTCTAATTCTTCAACACAAATAAGCAACTCATTAAGCTTACCCCTTAGTCCTCAGATACTCTGATGCAATAAGGTTCAAATGGTTCAAATGGCTCTGAACACTATGGGACTTAATATCTGAGGTCATCAGTCCCCTAGAACTTGGAACTACTTAAACCTAACTAACCTAAGGACATCACACATATCCATGCCCAAGGCAGGATTCGAACCTGCGACCATAGGGGTCGCGTGGTCCCAGAATGAAGCACCTAGAACCGCTCGGCCACACTGGTCGGCGATGCAATAAGGATAACTGATTTTGTGCACTGGCTGAATTACAACCGGATGAATGTAATTTTCCTGTCTGTTTTTGAGTATCTCTAGTTTCAATCAGAGGCTGTCTGCATAAATTGTGTGCATTAAAATTTGCTTTCTGGCTGCTTGTTTTATCAATGTGAATGGCATTTTCAGCCTGTCTCTGAACATCTTTTGTTTCTGCCCTCCCTACCTTAAAAAAAGTGCTGTGCTGTCTCTTGTAACTACTGGTACTTTACCAGTTGTGACAGTGCCCTCCCCCACCCCCCCTTAAGTTATTTGCTATTAGCTCAGTTTTCCCTTCCCTATCCTGTTGAGGTGAAGGCTATGCTTAGTATAGTCCCACCTGCTGATAGAGTCAAAAGGAACCACACCGATATGAGACCCCATGCCTGATCCAAGCAGCTATTCCACCTCTAAATTAACTCTCCTAACAGCAGAGTGTAAATGAGGCTGGTCATGGCACATCAGAACAGTCACAAGCCCAACACCAATATGTGTTGTTGCTGAAGCTATCTTTACCAGGTCACTATCAATTGAATAATTAGGGTTCAAACTATGCCGTTGCCCACCCCACCCACTACTACCATGGTGTCTTCCTTAGTGAAGTCTTTGCAAAGTGAACCTGTATCCTGTATCACATGACCCAGACTTGCACTATGTTTAAAAAAGCTTGTGACCTGGTAACCTGACCCTACTTCATCCTGCAACAAGTTGGCCAACAGCTCTACCATGTGAACTACCTAACAACAAAACTTTCTTCTTCTTCTTCACAACTTTTTCTGTCTTCTCACTTTTCAAAGACTTTTTGGAATTTTGTTGTGTCCTGTCTACTCCTACATCTAATTGTGGCTCATCAGTCTGCAAGTTATTGAAGGGCTGCGGTTATGTCAGTGTGCAAAAGACTCTCATAGCATTTACCAGTGATGGCACAGGTAACACGGCCCACATAACTCACCTCCTTGAGAAAAATACTGCCCTATGATAAATGATGTTCTCAACCCACACCAGAGTCACCTTTACAGAATAAAGTGGTACCGTCTGATGTGCATGCAGATTTTCCATTGCCCATATTCTGCAATTCTGCATGTTGACATTTCCTACAAGATGGAAATGGACTCTGCCTGTCCAGAGAATGTTCAATGACCATTCATTATCCACTTCCATGCAAGCAAGAAATTCTAGAGTAAACATCTGTCTTGCTGGTGGGTCAGCAGGAAGTAAATTCTGAACATGGGTGATTTTTTTATGGATAGCAAAGCAGGATGTTTCACATGATTTTATCCACTATCTTCACAGGCATGTTCAATGTTCCAGCAATTCCCCATGTATTGCATGTTTGCACATCTCCACTTAACCCCTCCTGCGAGGCTGTGGCCACACCTTCGACAGACATTGAATCAACTGCTTTCCTTCCTCTGACACACTGCACTTCAAAAGAACCTGTCTTTTTGAATTTCATAATCATTTCCTCCAGACCCTTAGCAGACATTGGACCAATACCTTTTTTCATGCCCTTGATCACGTGGAACTTCTGCAGGACTACTGCTGCACTGGCAGCCTTCTTGTAAAAGAGCTTTACCAGCAGTGTGTGATACTTCATGGAGACAGTCATGTTGGGCATCTTAGATGCAAACTGAAGAACAGCCATGTGCTGCATCCAAATTTGATGTCATTCTGAGCAATGGTTCTCTATCAAGAGCATTCTGAAACAGGAACTTTTAATTATGGACACCCTGTATGTTAAGTGTTGCCTTTAGGAACAGAGCGTTACCACACCTAAATATGCCTACAAGGAACAACCAAATATATTATAAGTCATACTTTTAAAATTCAGTGAGAGGATCTTAGGTGCTAGTCATTCATTGAATGTGACACAATACCTATTAAATAAGCGTCACATTTTTTGCTAATCATGTATAAACAAAATATTGATTCTCAAGGAAAAAACTATGATTTGTGTTGGATTTCTCCACAATTATTTGGCTACAGTCACAGATAATGCATAGTGCATAAAGTATGAACACATTTCATTATGCCGGCTGGAGTGGCTGAGCGGTTCTAGGTGCTTCAGTCTGGAACTGCGTGATCGCTACGGTCGCAGGTTTGAATCCTGCCTCGGGCATGGATGTGTGTGATGTCCTTAGGTTAGTTAGGTTTAAGTAGTTCTAAGTTCTAGGGCGCTGATGACCTCATATGTTAAGTCCCATAGTGCTCAGAGCCATTTGAACTATATCATTATGTTGTCTATCTGATTGTACTGACAGTTATTATGGGATAAAATCAACAGATTTAAAATGTTGTTTTCATGTTTCATGGCAATGTAATTGGGCACAGAACAGTGGGCACTCATCAGCTGATGCTGTTCTGAAGCCACAATACTATCTAAAAACAAATGTCACAACACATAAGGACAGTTAAGTGTTTAATTTAACGTTAAAATCATATTTGGAATAGTGAAATCAAACTGACATTTCCGAAAAGTGATTTAGAAGCTTAAATGAAGTCCTAAACCATGCTGATCACATGGAGATTTCACTTCAGCTTTTCCCCAATACAAAACAACTGTCTCAAGAGTGTACCCCTTAGTGTAAAAACGTACTGTATCATCTGTTTTACTCTTAGCAGAGTGGTGTTTCATCCTCTGTTCATTATCTGTAACCTTTCTACAATAGGCCTACATTTCAACTACATGGATACTCTGCAAATCACACTTAAATGCCTGGCAGAGTCATACGGTATCCATTCTTTACATCAGTTATGATATATTAATTTACTACATTGGCATTTTAATCACTTTTACTGTTCATTACTTACACATTGTTCCACTCCTGTACCTTGCTGAGCCATGACAGTTTGAGCCACTAAGCAAATTAATCTTTTCAAGCCAATAATACTTCCATTTTAAAGATATCTTCTGTTCTTGACTTTTATCATTGGCTGTTAAAACATCAATGTTCAGCATTAATCTTTTTTCATTCCTATTTGTCAAATCTTGATTCTTACTTCTGTGCCCTTCATTTTTGTAACCATCCTCTGCATAATAGCTTCCCTATCATAAATGTATAGTCATTTATTATAAGTTTAAGTTCTTCAAAAAACAAAAAGCTGCTGATTTTGGTCATTTTGCAATATTTTTCTTAGCTCAGATGAACTCCATATTAATGTAATGTATCAATGACTTGGTTTGATCATATTGGCATCAAATGTAAAACATATGTATTTCAAATACTGATGCAATGTAAATATTGTAAAATAATATCAAAGTACATGAAAAAACTTTTAACACTCATATTTAAATATAGAAGTGATAACTTATTTAATGTTAAGTAAAATTTGATAGTTACACAAGCCAGACAGCAAACAACACTTCACTTAAGCATGTAAAAAATAGCAAAGATTGTACTTGTCCAATACTGCCTCAAAACAATGCACTACTCAGTCACTCCAAAAACATAGGAAACTGATTTGAAATTATCTTTTTGGTAAATGCCATGATTATTTCATTAAGGAAGTATGAAACAATAAAATCAAAATCAGTAACATATTAGGTATGGAATCTATCCACCTTTACACAGTTATATGGTAACAAGTTTTATTAATATGATGGCATCACCACAATGCATCCAAAAGAAACAAACATCACATTTCTAAGACAGTGCATGATCACAATGTTTATTGCACAGAGTGCCAAGCAATTGTTGGAAACTGTAAAGTGATAAAGTCATCAAATGGAGGTTCACAGTTCTGTAAGCTGTATGTGGATTCCAGGAATAAAGGAACAGAAAAATGTGTCATGGTTTTTGACAATTTCATTTAAAAATGAAAATATATATTGATATGACAAGAATTAAATATCTGACTGATTTACATATAGTGATAACAATCAATTAAGTAATAATTTTTAATAAAATAACTCCATCTTCCACCTTAACTCAAACACTTTTCACACAATATCATCATTCATGAAATGATGAAGTTTTTACATTTAGTCACTCTATTTTTTAAATATAATAACAGTACAAATGAGACCTTCACTAATTTTCTTGCAGTTTCATTCATGTGACTTGAAATGATCAACAAAACGTAATTTTACAGAATATAAAGCTATCAGTGGGTAACGTTCAATCCCACCATTAGTATCCATATTAAATGACAATGAACTATCCGTGAAACAGGTGTACACCACTTTCTCCTTGCATCCAGTTTCAAATGACAGCTGTTTTACAACAACAAAGAAACTAGTTATTTCAGCTAGGAAAGTTACTTATTCCAACTGCAAAGTTTAAGCTGTAATGAAGCAGAAGCTTAAACAGAGAGAAGTTTGTTTTTTGTTTTTTTATTTTGTTGTTATGCTTTCTAAAGTAACTGAAAGGAAAATTATGTTGAAACACAACTGCCTTCATTCACTGTGTTCTATTGTCATCAATCATATGTTAATCTGAAAAGTAATTGTGATTTGCCCTTGCTGAAACTATGCAATATGATGTAACAATAATTACAAATGCCTTCATGGTGAAACAATGAACAGCAAAATAATTTGTTTGGCGCAACATATGGCACTAATAAAATCTATTCTGCAGTTAATTTCATGGCACCTTGATACTACTGTTTTGTCACAACAGCAGCAAAAGTATACTCTTATATTTTTCAGGCATTCGGTTAGAAAATTATGACTTCAATAAGGAAGAAAACAAAACTTGACATGAGCATTACGAATCACCTAATGATCACAAATCAATCAAATACAACAGTAATTTCCATCGTCAAATTGTCACAGATGAATGAGAACATGCTCTGACAGTGAGCCCAGAAAGATTATATTAAGTAAATACTCAGTTATTAAAACTTAAAAAATGCTGTATAATCACTTCAAACAATTCAACTCACATATTAAGTATGTTTCTTCTAAGTGTTTCTAAGAAATCACATTTGTGCAGCCCAGTATTGACTTTGTTTCATCTTTTATTTATTAATCTGCTAGTTATCAGTTTATGAAATCCACTAAAAATTATAGACCTGAGCATATTTTGCATGCAAACAAAAACTGACAAACACTGTACAAAATGTGTCATGGGAGTTGAATATCCTGTGAGCCCCTATTAGTGCTATGTGTTTTTTTTTAACATATGATATAAGAACTACAGAAAATGGACATGTCTGACAAATGTTTTCATGCTACACCTATCAGTACCACTCATTTTATTTGATGGCTTCAGCACAGTGTGTGTGGTGGGGATGGAACTGCTATTTTTGGTCACTCCAGTCTCAGTCCACATAGTTTCTGGCTGGGAGCTACCTAAAAGAGTTTATCATGGGAATGTTTACACAAATATTGATCCAAAAACAAGTATACGAAATGAGTATCAGAGGTGTATCAAAATGGTCCATGCAGCCCTGCAGAGTGCTGCCTTATGCATTCCGACTGTCCTTAAAATTGATAGCCTGCATTTTCAGCACAATTTGTAAACTGACACACATTAAATCATAGAATTTGGCATTACAGTGTGATATAGAAAGCTATTAAATATATCTCACTGGAATTACCTATTCATTATTTACATTTTCTCAGGTTACTTGCCATGTCAGTAGTTACATTATTGTTCCTGATCACCTCACCACTAGTTTTTCTACAGTTAAGACATGAAGTAAATACACTACTAGCCTAGACAACATAATAAACAGTTTAACCGAGTGCTTACTCTGGCAGGAAACTCTCTTCAGGAAACAGCCACCAGGTGGTGAGAGCATCACACGCTTACTTGTGGCATCAAACACAAGATGGCACTCTGTTCGGTGAAATTTGTGGTAACCTTGCCCAACAGCACACAGTCCCAAGTTGCTTTCAACTGGCTGGCATCTATACAATACAGCTGCTTCTGAGATACATGCTACTACGGAACCGAGTCATCACCCCAAGTGCCTGTGAGTACAACTAGTCAACAGCCCACGTGACAGCATTTATCACCCACCCCAGACACATTGAAATAAGAACTATTAGCAACAATAACTGTTTCAGTAACATGGAATTTGTCATGAAAAGTTTCTAAGGAATCTTTATCAGAAGTGGTGCTTGCTACTGAGAACATAATTATTAATTCCTCTTAAACGCATAAGTGACTATTTGAAAATTTAAACACAAAACCCAAATCACATTTTGTTTTTAACTTCATATGACAAGTTCATCCATAGCAGTGATTCTGAGAAAATAATGCAAAATAGATTAAGAAAGGTAGAGGAAAAAGTTGGAGAACTTGCGAGTTCATTTCCAACTCAATGAAACTGCTCAATAGTAATGCATACCAGGAGTAAAAGCATGCATCACTCAGCAAACGTACTGCCATTATGTCTACACCAGTTTACAGTTTTCAAATGGCTCTGAGCACTACGCGACTTAACTTCTGAGGTCATCAGTTGCCTAGAACTTAGAACTACGAGGGCAGTTCAATAAGTAATGCAACACATTTTTTTTCTCGGCCAATTTTGGTTGAAAAAACCGTAAATTTCTTGTGGAATATTTTCAAACATTCCCGCTTCGTCTCGTATAGTTTCATTGACTTCCGACAGGTGGCAGCACTGTACGAAGCCGTTAAAATGGCGTCTGTAACGGATGTGCGTTGCAAACAATGGGCAGTGATCGAGTTTCTTTTGGCGGAAAGCCAGGGCATCTCAGATATTCATAGGCGCTTGCAGAATGTCTACGGTGATCTGGCAGTGGACAAAAGCACGGTGAGTCGTTGGGGAAAGCGTGTGTCATCATCGCCGCAAGGTCAAGCAAGACTGTCTGATCTCCCGCGTGCGGGGCGGCCGTGCACAGCTGTGACTCCTGCAATGGCGGAGCGTGCGAACACACTCGTTCGAGATGATCGACGGATCACCAGCAAACAACTCAGTGCTCAACTTGACATCTCTGTTGGTAGTGCTGTAACAATTGTTCACCAGTTGGGATATTCAAAGGTTTGTTCCCGCTGGGTCCCTCGTTATCTAACCAAACACCATAAAGAGCAAAGGAGAACCATCTGTGCGGAATTGCTTGCTCGTCATGTGGCTGAGGGTGACAATTTCTTGTCAAAGATTGTTACAGGCGATGAAACATGGGTTCATCACTTCGAACCTGAAACAAAATGGCAATCGATGGAGTGGCGCCACACCCACTCCCCTACCAAGAAAAAGTTTAAAGCCATACCCTCAGCCGGTAAAGTCATGGTTACAGTCTTCTGGGACGCTGAAGGGGTTATTCTGTTCAATGTCCTTCCCCATGGTCAAACGATCAACTCTGAAGTGTATTTTGCTACTCTTCAGAAATTGAAGAAACGACTTCAGCGTGTTCGTAGGCACAAAAATCTGAACGAATTTCTCCTTCCTCATGACAACGCAAGACCTCACACAAGTCTTCGCAGCCGAGAGGAGCTCACAAAACTTCAGTGGACTGTTCTTCCTCATGCACCCTACCGCCCCGATCTCGCACCGTCGGATTTCCGTATGTTTGGCCCAATGAAGGACGCAATCTGTGGGAGGCACTACGCGGATGATGAAGTTATTGATGCAGTATGACGTTGGCTCCGACATCGACCAGTGGAATGGTACCGTGCAGGCATACAGGCCCTCATTTCAAGGTGGCGTAAGGCCGCAGCACTGAATGGAGATTATGTTGAAAAATAGTGTTGTGTAGCTAAAAGATTGGGGAATAACTTGGTGTATTTCAATGCTGAATAAAACAACCCCTGTTTCAGAAAAAAAATGTGTTGCATTACTTATTGAACTGCCCTCGTAATTAAACCTAACTAACCTAAGGACGTCACACACATCCGTGCCCGAGGCAGGATTCGAACCTGCGACCGTAGCGGTTGCTCGGCTCCAGGCTGTAGTGCCCAGAACCACACAGCCACTCCGGCCGGCTTTACAGTTTTACTTACCCATTTAAGGCCCACAACACTCATTCTTATATCTACTGTTACTGATTACAGATACAAAGAAACCATTAGTACAGCTTAAAACTATCAAATAGAGGTTTATAGACTCCACTGTTTATGGCACACTTACATGGCATGGTAACTAGAGATTTGCAACTACATAAATGTTCTTCCTGCTCTTTCATTGTGAAGCTCACCAACTCACATGAATTTGAACTAAAAATTAACTATCATATTATTACAACAAAGACTCATACATGAATATGAATTTAATGCAGTTGTATACTTAGGAAGGCAATTATCCTCCACATAATACTCACACTGACATCATCATCACCATCATCACATAACATGAGACTTAGAGAGATGTTTCAGTCCTCTGACAGAGAGAAATTTATAGAGCCAAGGTGGTGTGCTGGATATGATTGATGCCAGCAAAATTAATGTTAAAAACCTATAAGTAAAACATGCCATCTACACAATTTATTTTCACAATCCTCCAAAATTACCACTTGTTAAAAAAAAAAAGTGAGATATCAGGTGTCCTAAATAACCAACACCAAAGCAGGGGAATGTTATGTAGAACTGCACGCAATGAATGGATGGTGGACAAATCATACTTAAATTCATATTTTGTTATAGCTGTTTTTTCCACAAAGATTGCAAACTAATCATGGCAAGCTGTGTTTATTCTTACTGTAATACGAAGGGACCAGAACATGAAATTTTTAATGAAGAATCACCAATATAATTTATCACTTCTCTCTTTCTCTCTCTCTCTCTCTCTCTCTCTCTCTCTCTCTCTCTCTCTCGCCCCCTCCCTCTCCCTCTCCATCTCACACACACACACACACACACACACACACACACACACACACACACACACACACACATTTCCAACCATGAATCAAGACCATACATTGGATACTACAATATTGAAACAGGTCATTTGTTGGAGACTTAAAGACTTTTTTGCTGTGTTCACCGTAAGTTTTGAAGCGCAGTTGTTGGAATATACATTATATAACATTCTTACACAAAGATATAAACATTTAGACTTATACACTCATAATGATCAGCTTATATTCTTGTGAGTTTATAGAGGAACAAAATGTTTCTGATGAACTGCAATTATAAACTGTTTGGGAATATGAATAAACATATAAAAACATTTTGCGAGACAATTTAACTGTGGCTTATACTTTATTTATTTCTTTGTTGACTACATCATGTGTAATAAACTGAAAAGCCACCCAAATTATTACAAAATACAAATTGATATATAATATGATGAAACATCTAGCTTCAAAAGTTACATAATTATATGTTACTATCTTTTGATAATTTATACCTATTAGAAAACTTAGAAAATGGATTATACACAATGCATTTTGAATCATGCTGGAACTATTGTGTTGGGTTATAACTAGGTTTATCATATTTTCTGGGTCCATCCCAGGATATATTACCATATTTTTT
Organism: Schistocerca serialis cubense; assembly: GCF_023864345.2. Classification (NCBI taxonomy): domain Eukaryota; kingdom Metazoa; phylum Arthropoda; class Insecta; order Orthoptera; family Acrididae; genus Schistocerca; species Schistocerca serialis. Next base: position 437,000,344 of record NC_064640.1, on the reverse strand, counting down.
TGGTCCAACCCATGTTTGAAAGTACTTCAAAGTATTAACAGTTTACTGAAAAATTAAATTTTATTTACTCAGCTGTATTTTTCACTAGACATGACGTTTCAGAAATGGTTTGCGTACAATCTGGACTGAACAGTCAGTTTCTAAAATAGGTCTATCTAAATCACTCTGCACTTTTCTGAACACATTTTCATGTCCCTTTCTCTTCACACCACCAAAATTACTGTTAGTGTTACTAACCAATTTTTCTTCTTCTTTTATTTCATACTCCAAAAGACACCAAGTCAAGATTTGAGCAGTTTCACCTGAGTCTCAATCAAAATTTAAAAATTTAGCTTGAATCCCATACTCCAGACAGAAGTATCTTTAAAAAAACCTGAACAAGCTTTACCTCACTTCCTTTTGAGATTCTGTTGAAACTGAGTTTGTCTGGCAGTGTGTTATGAAAATGTTGCCTCTTCAGTAGCATGTTCCAGATTACAGTTCCCTTTTTTGGCTTTAAATAAATATCTTATGTTTGGTGATGTAGTAGCAGTAATAGCACTCCTGTGTTTAGCTGTTTTCACATGGTCTTTAGTGTCGCCCTGTCCTTTACATTCAACAGAAAATTTTACAGTACAAAGTGTGCAATAAACTTGTTCATTGTCATTGTCATTACACAACTTCAAAAATTTGTATTCCTGTTGCAAATTAGCAATAAACACACGCCTTCTTTTGCCCATTGCTTAACAATGAGAAAAAAAAGAAATGGAGATAAAATGGTCCAAAAACATGCAGACAAGTTACTTCGCATGCAAAAACAACATAAACACACTGTCCCAGTTGTTTTCCCAAATGACTAACAGTATGTGAAAAATTGTGGTGGAAATGGTAGCTGTGCCTCCCCATCAATGTCAGCACTTGCTCCAAGGTCAGCTGAGAGAGGCCCGGCTCTAAGAGAATGTTTAAAAACATGACGTCGAACATATAGGTCTAAAACTAAAAAAATCATTACCAGTCATAAAATTCTTAAACCAAAACATTTTTGCAACCCTAGACATTACCCCAGACAGCACTAAAAAAAGAACCATCCTGGCTAATCCCAAATGTACTGTAAGCCTAGATATAACCCAATTAGTAAATACGCAAATTGTATCTATCTCAAATCCAAATTTTAAAACACACTTAATGCATATAAAAAGTGGCACTAGCATCATATTTGGATTTTTGTGACAATGAATAAATAAAATCTGGAAAGTGCCTTTCAAAGAAGAGCAAATACTGAAGTGTTTGAAAACAACTGGTCAAATCAGAACAGAAAGACTAAATTATATTTTCATAGTTATTGATCATTATGAAGAACTGGAGATATCATATGAAAACTACTGATATATTTTCATAATTATCATAAATCTGAACAATTATTAGTGACCTGTGTAAAGAGATTAAAATGTAGCACTAAGAGTCAGAATGGTTACAAGCTGATGTGATATGCTAGTAGACTGATGAGTTGTTTAAATGCCCCTTTCCTTAGTCCTGCAATTGCTCTAGCCTCCTCCTCATATGTAAATGGATCAACTACCCTTTCAGATTCATATTCTTGTTCCATTTCAGTTCAAATGTCAGTACGTATCTCTAGGTCGGTATTTATGTCATCGTCAGGAAGGAGTTTCTACAGCAAGAATTCTGCAGTACCCCTTCAGCCTTGTGTCAGTGTACCATCATCTTGTGTCAGGGTAGTCAAAACCAACAGGGTTTTGACAATTTCTGTCAAAATATTATAAGGGGATCCCCACATATTGCCTTGTAACTGTCACTGTTTATAGGTGTCCCATTGCGGTTTTTTGGTCTCGAGTATAGTAGTTCTATATCGTTCTTTAATTTCTCTGAATATTTGCAATCTAACCAGTCTTTCCCTAGCATTGTTTGCTTGCTGATAATATTTACATGTTTTTCATGTTCTTTTCCTTAGTTCTGCAAGTTCACGAGTCCATTGCATTTTCATTCATGGTTTTAAAGTTTTGTATATGTGTGGTATTGACCATAATTGTGCATTTTATATTAACTCTCTGTTTATGTATTTTATAGTGTACACTACTAGTAATGTCTGATAGCAGGTAGTTCAAGATTATCTGTCACAGACTATCCCAATCTGCTTTATTCAAGAGAAATCTATCATATGTTGTTGTCTCTTCTACATTGTAAGTTTGGATGTTAATCATGATCACATTGTGATCACTTTGAGTGTAACCTTCATGAACTGTCCAATCTATTGAAAATCTCAATGTGTTATTGTTTACTACAGATATATCTATATTACTGTGATGTCCAGTATATGTACAGCAAATCAGTGGTTGTCCTTCCATGTTTAGAATATGCAGGTTGTTTTCATACACTCCTGGAAATTGAAATAAGAACACCGTGAATTCATTGTCCCAGGAAGGGGAAACTTTATTGACACATTCCTGGGGTCAGATACATCACATGATCACACTGACAGAACCACCGGCACATAGACACAGGCAACAGAGCATGCACAATGTCGGCACTAGTACAGTGTATATCCACCTTTCGCAGCAATGCAGGCTGCTATTCTCCCATGGAGACGATCGTAGAGATGCTGGATGTAGTCCTGTGGAACGGCTTGCCATGCCATTTCCACCTGGCGCCTCAGTTGGACCAGCGTTCGTGCTGGACGTGCAGACCGCGTGAGACGACGCTTCATCCAGTCCCAAACATGCTCAATGGGGGACAGATCCGGAGATCTTGCTGGCCAGGGTAGTTGACTTACACCTTCTAGAGCACGTTGGGTGGCACGGGATACATGCGGACGTGCATTGTCCTGTTGGAACAGCAAGTTCCCTTGCCGGTCTAGGAATGGTAGAACGATGGGTTCGATGACGGTTTGGATGTACCGTGCACTATTCAGTGTCCCCTCGACGATCACCAGTGGTGTACGGCCAGTGTAGGAGATCGCTCCCCACACCATGATGCCGGGTGTTGGCCCTGTGTGCCTCGGTCGTATGCAGTCCTGATTGTGGCGCTCACCTGCACGGCGCCAAACACGCATACGACCATCATTGGCACCAAGGCAGAAGCGACTCTCATCGCTGAAGACGACACGTCTCCATTCGTCCCTCCATTCACGCCTGTCGCGACACCACTGGAGGCGGGCTGCACGATGTTGGGGCGTGAGCGGAAGACGGCCTAACGGTGTGCGGGACCGTAGCCCAGCTTCATGGAGACGGTTGCGAATGGTCCTCGCCGATACCCCAGGAGCAACAGTGTCCCTAATTTGCTGGGAAGTGGTGGTGCGGTCCCCTACGGCACTGCGTAGGATCCTACGGTCTTGGCGTGCATCCGTGCGTCGCTGCGGTCCGGTCCCAGGTCGACGGGCACGTGCACCTTCCGCCGACCACTGGCGACAACATCGATGTACTGTGGAGACCTCACGCCCCACGTGTTGAGCAATTCGGCGGTACGTCCACCCGGCCTCCCGCATGCCCACTATACGCCCTCGCTCAAAGTCCGTCAACTGCACATACGGTTCACGTCCACGCTGTCGCGGCATGCTACCAGTGTTAAAGACTGCGATGGAGCTCCGTATGCCACGGCAAACTGGCTGACACTGACGGCGGCGGTGCACAAATGCTGCGCAGCTAGCGCCATTCGACGGCCAACACCGCGGTTCCTGGTGTGTCCGCTGTGCCGTGCGTGTGATCATTGCTTGTACAGCCCTCTCGCAGTGTCCGGAGCAAGTATGGTGGGTCTGACACACCGGTGTCAATGTGTTCTTTTTTCCATTTCCAGGAGTGTATATTGTATCACTGACTATCCCACCTCTTTCATTTGTTTTGTTTGAGTGCCATAACACTGATATAGAGTTTATGTCTGCTCAAATGAGTAAGTTTTTGTGTATCGAATATTGTGCCACATTTGCAATCAGTTGCGTATATGGATAAATGCCATCTGAATATTGGGCATAAAGTGAGGATATGACCCATTTTGTATACCCCCAAGTGACTAAGTACTTATTACTATATTGGCTTACTTTTGTTACAATGATATTTCTGTTTAGTACAATAATAGCTGCCATCAGAGTCAAGTCAACAGTCACCATGATTGTTCCAGGTGGAAGGTGAATGAATCAGTTTAAACTTTGCATTAAGACTGATAAATGGATGAAGTCAAAATGAATTTTTCATCCAATATTCTCTATCAATTGTCAAGATAAATGTTTTAAAGTCAAGATAAATGTGGCATATAAAATTACTTCTTACATGAACTGAATGTGTGGAAATTGTTTAAAGTGAATCAAATAAACAAAATATGCATTACTACAATAAAATTAAAAGACTCACTTTGAAAAATCTAGCTTCATTCAGATTTTACATGCAAAAAACATGTACTTTGCAAGTTTTTTGTGTGTGCCACTTCTAAGTTTCACACTTGTTTGAATCAGTTAAAATTTTGTACGAAGGTAGGCAAATACACATAGTTAATGGTCATCCTGTTGTTTTGTGAAAGCTTTATCCATGGTTTGAAAGAGATTTAACAAAATCTAGTACCCGATCAGACATCACCCAAGTCAACAAAAATCTACATCGTTGCCAAGCTATGGTGGTCTAATGTCAGAATTACAATACAGTAAAAGTTGGTAACCAGAATAAAATATGCTCCTATTATAGTACAAAAGAAACATCTGGACATATTTGGGCTTTTCTACATGTTGACTCTGCTTCCCCAGCACATTGAGCTCTCTTAGGTACAAGTTTTGACATACCTGCATCTTGTAATATATACGCTAGAGTTCCTGATCCTGTGCTCAGAATCCAGAAGATTCACCAGGCATAGTGAACAATATAAATCATCATACTGCTGAAGAGCATGTATGTAATAGGTAACAAAGTTTTTCTGGGGAATACCATTTCTGGGGTGGGTTAAAAGTGCATGTGTCTAGAGGTATTGAGTAAATGTCTTTGAAGCTGCCCGATAAGTTGAACAGCTAGTTCTCTTTTTTTACATCCCTAACTCTGTCTTTTTTGTGCTATGATAGGGGCACTTTTCATTTTGGTTATTTCATTGCTTGGTGTGGCCCTGAATTCTTCTCATTCTGCTTACAATGAAATTAGCTTACAAGCATGACCAGTGAGTGTTTTTTTGTGTCATGATGTCTTTGTTCCCTTAAGTGCAAGAAACGACTAGTCCAATAAAACCAATTATCTAATGCGAGTACGGCAACTCTGCTTTAGGTGATGGAATACTACACTGAAAGGTTAAATCCTTGTGAAGTTATGTCCAACTGACAAAGCCAAACTTATCTACAATGAGCTAGTTACTTTCAACACTTAGGTTCTTTTTACTGCTTTATCTGCTACTACTTGTAGTAGCTCATATGCAAAAGGACTTATATGAGATTGCTTCATACAGGATGTACCAGATATGCAGATACCTGGTGAAGTTTTCAGATTGTATTTGTAGCTCAGAGGTCCTCAGGATTGCTGAGTCTGTAAAAATAACAGTAGCTTTTGAAAACATGACACTACAAAACACCACAATAACCAAAATGTTTTCCTGATGACTCTGATGATAATCTGTCCTGATTTCCTGCCAGCGTTTCCATGTTACCATCAAGTCCAAAACACTTTAAGGAGAATGAAGCAGCGGAGTACCCATACTACTGAGACTTGTATTGCTTCTGGTCTTGCCACATACATCGCATCAGTCTATCAGAGTAAAAATAGCAATATCTAATGGCCCATGCCATAAATGGAGGAGGACGCAGCACAAACAGTGCTCCCAGTGTCAACTGCCACTCAGTCGTTGCAGTCAAATCTCACTACTCTTGGTCAGCATGTCTGCATTCCACTGGATACAAGCGTGATACCACGCATTACAGCAGCAACTTATTGGCAGTTGGGATCAGCCCTGCTCTTGAAATCCATGGTATCATTGCTCATAAATAAGCAGTCACCAGTTCTAATCTTGGACATCTGCTACACAACTACCATACATGTCAGTCATATGCGTGTTCAAGCCCATGCTGATGACACAGACTGATTTATCACAGGCTTATTTTTGGCTGCCCTTCACTGAAGAATGACAGATAAGCATGATCAAAAATATTCTACCTGCTATGTGCTATGATTTTAGGCTGTCTTTCAGCATCTACAGCATATCAGCCATTTTTCATTGTTTTATAGAAGACCTTCTGTGTGATGTATCACAGTGTATGAAATCTTAATCACCAGAACCAATTGCAACCCCCAACAGATATTCTCATTACTGCAGCAGACAGGTTTGCACTGCAGAGTACAAAAGTATTTGTGAAGCTTCCTGATAGATTACAACTGCATACCTGGCCAGGACTTAAAAACAGAATCATGAATTTTGTGGATAATTGCTCTTATTGACTAAACTATCCAGACACAACTCTCAATCTGCCATAACAGCTTTGAGTATACCAACACCTCTTTCCTACTTTCCAAACTTCAGAGAACATTCCTGCATACCTTCCTGGATTAGCTCTCCTTGGAGACAGACTATTGTGGAAAACTGGCCTTGCCACAAACTAGATGATGTTTTCAAAAGAAACATTTCAGTCCACAATGGAATGTGCTTGTTAAAGACAGATGCCAATTAACTCATTTATTGATGATAGTTTGTGGTGCTCAACAGTGCAATTATTAATGCTCTTACTAAAACAGTTTGAGGCACAGGTAAAACACCTTAAAATGTAAAGTTAAACACACAACTGCATAAAGATGAACGATCCTGTGTCTCAACAAAGAGGTGAGAGCATTTAGGAGATGGCACATTGTACTACAGTATTTTCCAGCTGAGCATTCTTAGATACTTATTAATTTCATCAGCGGCATCATTTCTCTGAAGTCCTATGTGGGGACTTCAGAAAATAATTTAAACATGTTTTCCCACAATAAGACAACTGTGCACAAAATAATGGTGCATTGTCAGAAGAGAGTACATGTTCTGGACTTGGCCGGCCACAGTGGCTGAGCAGTTCTAGGTGGTTCAGTCGAGAACCGCGCAACTGCCACGGTACAGGTTTGAATCCTGCCTCGGGCATGGATGTGTGTGTGTGATGTCCTTAGGTTAGTTAGGATTAAGCAGCTCTACTTTCTAGGGGACTGATGACCTCAGATGGTAAGTCCCATAGTGCTCAGGGCCATTTGAACCTTTTTTATTCCGGGCTTCCTGCACATAGTTCTGCTGTGATATGGATGACAGGTGCATCAGAGTGTGTGAGTGGAATCATGCGGCAACTTAAAAGATGTTAGTACCTGTCTCATACTTCCCAAACTTCACAGAAGCTCCCCTACATACCTTCCTGAAGAATGCAGGACACAATAATTCGTGTGGGTAAAATGACTAAATTGCAAACATATTTACTATAAAATTCTATTGGTATATAAACCGAACGAAATGACAAGTCCAGCAATAGCAAAATGATGCCAACAATTTGACCAAGGTTGCACAGAAGAGGCTGATACTAATCAAGAAGGAATGCCATTGACATAAACCACAGACAACAATGTCAAGGCAATCAAGGAACTGACTCACAGCAACCACAGAATTTTTTATGAGGACATTCACACAGCAGTTTTCTAATGGCTCCATAACCAAGGAGCAGATTTCTATTGTCAAGGAACTGAATGACTGATATAATGTTTTGACCATTGTTTACAGACATTTGGTGACTGTGCTGAAAGATAGTGTAATGTATCTGCGTCACTTTGAAGTGCCTCGCAGCATTCAATTAAAGTTACTTGGCCTGCCCTAATGATGTGTAACTCAACTTTAAGTCTCCTCATCATGTCCTGGAACCCAACACACTGATACCTCTTTCCCCTGCCACCATTGTCTTCACTTGTTTATTATTTCGACATCTGCACTGCGCAGCTTTTTCTTCATACTAATGGAGCCAGATAATATGATCAATTTTGTGGCATGATTGCATTGTATCTGTCTCAGTGACTCCTTGATTACATACACCTCTACTTCATAAACTGTAGAATAAATCTTCATTTACAAAATAGCACAAAGCAGTCATGCAAATTCCACCACTTAGATCTGCGTGTATACAAAAAGACAGTTCCACGTTTTTTAAATGTTGAAAATTAAACTGAACTAAGCAAAACATAAACTTAAAAATGTTGTCTGGGTACTGTAACTTCTGTATCCCAATGAATCCACACTAATTTTGGTTCTCTTGGTCCAACAAGGTTGGGGATGGCTCCACTCCTCATTATGAACAGTAACATGATCCACACCTACAAGATACCACTTTGCAAAAATCTCCAATGACTCCTTTGTTAATGGAAGAGCTATGAAGTTTCATTCTGATGGTGGGTGAGTAGCAACAAGGTATGTTGGTGATTGTTGTACAGATGTAACTCTATACCACGTTTGATCAAAAAGTAATGAAAATCTTTGTTTTTCTTTAAGAATCTTCACTTATTAATCAACATCAACTTTTTCCTCTTCAAAATAATCCCCTTCAGACATAACACACTTGTGCCAGCACTTTTTCCAATCTTGGAAGTACTTCTGGAAGTCACTTTCCCATATGGTACTCAACTCCTTCAGTGATTCTGTTTTCACCCCATCAATGGTGGCAAATCGGTGTCCGTTCACAGTTCTCTTCAGCCTCAGGAACAGAAAGAAGTCAGGGCCATGTCCAGCAAATGTAGTGGCTGACACAACATAATGGTTTTGTTTTTTGCCAAAAAATCATGGACAAGTATCATTGAGTTGTGACCTGGAGCATTATCATGATGCAATTTCCACAAGTGGTTTTGCCACAGTTGTGGTATTTTCTTCAGATTGCTTCACACAAATGGTGTATAACTTCCAAGTAGGATTCCTTATTGTCTGGGCTATTCAGGCAGTTTCATTGGGATGATTAGGCCCCGGTTTCAATGTCATACCCGTATACCTATGTTTCATCACCTGTTATAATCTTCTTTAGAAGTCCTGTATTGTTGTTGATTACATTGAGCAATTCCTGAATGATGACTACAAGACATTATTTTTGACCAGAATTCAACAATTTCAGAACAAACTTAGCTGCTTCATGTTTCATGCCCAAAATATCTGAAAAAATTGCTTGGCATGAGCCAAATGATTTGCTGATATCATCAGCAACCTCTCTGATGATGATTCAGAAATTTTCCAGAACCATTTTCTCTAATTCTTCCTCATTGTCATTACTGACTGATGTGCAAGGACATTAAGGGCAGCTGTCATCTTCAGCATCTTCATGACCCTCTTTGAAATGTTTATTCCACTTGTAAACTATTGTCTTCCACATACTAAATTTTCCAAAAGCCACATTCAACATTTTTAATGTGGTGCTGCATTTTATTCCACTTTTCAAGCAAAATTTAATGCAAATTCCTTGATTAATCCTTTTTGAAAACAAAAATTCGCCAAGCATGCGAAAACTTGTATAGCATTTTTGACTGTCTACAATAAACCAAATATTCAAAATCCAAATATACTTCAGGAACATGTGTACCAGCAAGGCAAAAAAACAAAAATTTCGAGAATCAGATGCATAAAGTCCACAAAATTCAAAAGTTCCTGTTACATTTTTATCACACCTTGTATTCATATCTTCGCATTAGGAGTCACTGCAAGATGGTTTTTGGCAGCTCACCAGCATTAGTGGACAGAAAGACTATTGTACCAGTTTTTAAAATGCTTATTAGCAGATAAATCCTCGGTGTATCAAAACCATAAAAAGACCTTCAAAAATTGGAGTACTGGATACCCTTGCTTTGAATGCTCCCAGAGTAATGGCCGCGTCATTTCAAGAGAGTTAAAGCTTAACATACTCTCACCTTTCACTCTCTTAGTGAGTGAAACCAAGTAAACTTGACATCAAACATAAGATTCAGAACCTTCACTGTAATTCTGAAAGCAAAGTATTGTTCCACACCTTCAAATCAAATATATTAAAACATGATGTGTACTGCTAGATACAGGGTGGTCGGAAATTCCCATCACAGACTTCTAGGACTTGTAGAGGGGAGTGAGTACATCGTATTTTGAATTAGAACCTGTTTCCAGAAACGTCATCCAATGAGACTACAGAGCATCAAAGTTGTAGGCGCGGGCATCTGTAAATGTATGTATACACGGGGTGATTCTGTGATGATGTTACAGTCTTTCTACAATGATGGAGAATGATAAATGTATTAATTTGAAGTAAGGATCCCTGTACTGGAAACGAATGAGTTGAAAGTTATAAACGAAAACCTTTCTGATACCTCTGACAATTCAATGCATGTACCAGTTCTTGTGTTGTGAAGAGTGTAGGGCTGGTAACTTTCAGTGGTGGTAGTGTGGACAAAAATGAGAAAAAATGTCCAGTAAATGTGGGCTCCATATTGCATACCTGAGGAGCTATGACCATTTGTTCATCTTTGCTGATGTGAGCAAGTGTTCATAGCTGTTAAGATAAGCACTTTAGAGCCCACGTTTACTGGACATTTTTTCTAGTTTCTGTCCACACTACCACCACTGAAATTTACCAGCACTGCACTCTTCGCAACACAAGAACCGGTACATGTATTCAACTGTCAGTAGTATCAGAACAGTTTTCATTTATAGCTTTCAACACATTCATTTCCAGTACAGGGATCCTTACTTCAGATTAATACATTTATTGTTCTCCATCATCGTAGAAAGTCTGCAACATCATCACGGAATCATCCCATTTATACGTACATTTACTGATGCCCGCACATATAACTTCGATGCTCTGTCATCTCATTGGATGACGTTTCTGGACATGGATTCCTATTCAAAATATGATGTACTCACTCCCCTCTACAAGTCCTAGAAGTCTGTAATGGGAATTTCCGATCACCCTGTATCTCTGAAATTAATCTAAATCCAAAGACTGCTGCCCACTTCTTCAGACTTTTAAGTGACAGTTGTAGGTAATAAGTCATTTCAGAAGGTCCAATAGAGGAGTAAAACATTGCAAAAATGTCCAAAATTAGAAGCATTATATAGGACACAACTGCAAGTGTTATGCTACTGAATGACTACATAAAAATGGGGAGACTGATACAAAACCTCTCCTATAGTTGTACTTATTAAGAATAATGTATCTGACAGCTGGTACTATAGGCATTTTCAAGGTCAAAATATATGCCTACTAGATGATTTGTGCAAAGTAATTCCTGCAGTACAGCCACTTCCAGCAGAATTGCATTAGCATATGTTCTAAGCAAATATTGTATAAACTATAATGAGCTGTCTTGATTTCAAAACATGTTCATCAGGCAATCCACAATTCTACCTATGCAGCTGGATAGGTCTGCAGCCCAGTTGCTAATAGATGTTCAGTTCTTTCCTGGCTCCAAAAGTTACGTTAAAATGTGTCCTCCAGTGGTTTAGGAAAACGTAGTATCACTCAAGTTTCACTGAAAATTCTGAAGGAGGCTCTCCTTATAGCTATCTTCAAGATGACATAACATACTACAATGCCTACATTCAGCATAGGCTACAATATCTCATGTCTATGGTGATGTCATTTTTACTACATATTGGTATACAGAAAATTCTATACCTGTTGTTAAGTAATTAGAAATCATAAACATCCTTCTTGTAATCCTGTTGGACATACTGATGGATCAATCGATATAATTAGGTATACATCTCATAAGGACACTAGGCATGGCCTGGATTGATACATCTGCCAACAGTAAGTCACATGGGTAGAAAACAGTGGCAGAGATAAGGACTGCCTTGGACTGATGGATTGTCTCCACTTCACTTGTCTTATCTTGAATCACTGATGTGTAACACTTGCTCTCTGGTGGACCATTTTATGATGATCTTACAGTACTTAACTAGTTTCTGAACATTGATTTTGGACTCTGTAATTCTGGGCCACCGATGTATGGTTTGCACATGTGATGCTGTATCCATTCTCCAGTGGCCAACACTGTGTACCTACTGTGAATGCACTGATGATGTGATGCATGCACTGATGGAGTGGTTTGTATCAGCATGGTTTCCAGAGTGGCAAGTTACAGTATTCTCCAGCACTAATGTTTGAATCATTCAGTAGATCTCAAGTGCACTTTAACTGCCAAGAAATATCCAACTCCAGTAGTCTTTGTCTCTGGTGTTCAATGAAACCTGTGTTGTTAAAGATTTAGACTTACAACAATGGTGATGACAAGCTGTTTGGAACTAGAACACATCCCATTCCAGAATAGGTCTTGTGGGGCCACTTTACTGTGTGTTACAACCAAAATGGATATGCTGTTTTTTGAGCTCTGGAAACAGCAGTTTGATGAACACCACAAGCTTCTACAGAAGTGATGGATCAGGAATGTCTGCAATTGCTTCTGGTAGACCTGGCTTTCCAGCCAATTAATGAAGATCAAGAAGACTGAGAAGTATACTACAAGCATTTAGCACTTCATTTCCAGGAAAGTTATATTAAGTGCCCCAAGGGACAGTGAGATTTTTTATTATTTACAAATCCACTGCTCTATATCTTGTATAAAAACTGACACCTCTGTGTGAAACATCAGTGCCACTCCTAACCACTATTTACTCACTGTTGCTTTTAAGTGAATATTTTGCAAAAATGTTTCAAATGGCTCTGAGCACTATGGGACTCAACTGCTGAGGTCATTAGTCCCCTAGAACTTAGAACTAGTTAAACCAAACTAACCTAAGGACCTCACAAACATCCATGCCCGAGGCAGGATTTGAACCTGCGACCGTAGTGGTCGCATTTAACCCCACGTCACTTCGGCCGGCAATATTTTGCAACAAAAATTCATTGACGGCTGCTCATTGAGGATTCCTCTGACACTGTAAGCATCATGGACTGTGGATCTACAGGCCTGAGTAGAAAATGCAAGTTTATGTGTCATACACATCATCTTTAATAGGTGACATGGTTATCAGACCTGCACTGGACAGGGAAGTGCATGCTAAACATTAACACAGTCAGATCCTTAGTCATCTAAAGTTTTGCATATCATTATGGCCTTCAAGATTTCGCTAGCAGCTCAGGCTATTTTTTCCACATAACATCATTTATATCAGAAATGTCATTCTGATTGGCAAATGTGGTGTGACCTAGTCTGTCTGGTGGTCAAAATGTTAAAATGTCAAGCAGTCCAGGTAGAGTTGGAGTGGCCCCCACTTGACAGGAAGGCATCAAATATGTGCCCTAACAGTCCTTCAACTCATCCTCACTGAAAATTTGATACACTTCTCAGTTTTCCTGATTGTTTTCCTGTACATGCTAGATGCAGTTGCCTACATTATAATGATATCTGTCAACAGTATTTTTTCCAGTGTGACATGACAGTTGTTTGTCAGAGCTGACTGGACCATTAGCAGTCAAGTGTGCCAATGCAAATAAACAACAACATAACAGATTCAAGGATAGCACAATGCTGCCTTATGCTGTCAGAATTAATCATGGTATTCCCATTTTACCCCAGTCTTGATTATTAATCAGCCCATGTGTCTCCAGTTGTTGTCACTAATCTTAAAATTTTTAGCATCTAAGCTATAGACTGATGTTCATCTTGAACCTGTGGTACTAGGACAGGTTGTTCTGGAAGTAAGATACAATCAGGTAACCAGCACCGTTCCTATCTTTCTATTGACAGAACCCTCAGTGAAGAATATTTTTGACCTCAATTTGTATATAGCACTTGGATTTTCTACCCAAAACTCGGTCCAAGCAATTCATAATGTAAAACATCTCACACTTCATCTCACAGACTGGTACAGAAACTATATAAAGATTACTCTTGAATAAAACAGTTTTGGTCATGAAAATATTGCTTTAATGATGTGTTTTGCCTTAGCATGGCACCTTTAGATTATCGACAAATAGAATAAAGGGAAAATAATAGTTAAGATATGGCCGCACCATGCAAGGCTGTAAGATAATATCTAACAAAATTTTTACGAACCCTGGATTGAGAACTCGTATGCTGTGCAATAAGCATACATTCAGATGAATTTGACTGGGGCATGTACTTAGACAATCAAAATGAAATGATAAGCAGACCTTAAAAAGAAGGAATACATTACACAGTGGTAAATCAAATAAAGTGTTAAAATGCAAAACAATACCTCCCATACAGTCATGACAGCAGGTGCAGTGGTGCTGTCATAGGACCACACTTACAAAACAGCACACATCTTTCTCTACTAAACACAGTGAAATGAAAACCAGCTATCACATTCTGTTAAGTGTGGGAACACATGCACATGGTGCTCATAAATAGCTTTAATGCGATAACTTAGATTTGTAATAAAAACTCCAATATTAAGCTGCAGAAGCACTATAGATAGAGAACAATAAACAATAATGAAATAATAAGTGTAACAGGATACACATTAAAAATTAAAAGTATTTAAAAGAAACAAATCTGTATAATACACCAACAGGCCGTATGCATAGCAGCACACAATAGCAAGCAACGCAACCCCAAAAAGTAGAAAGTGGAGTAAAATATGCAAATATCACTTAGAAACATTAATTACAATGACAAAAACTCTACTTGGCACTTATAATGGAGCATTTGTCTACACAGCACGCTGCACTGCACTCACCTCATCTTTCTGTGTACCAGCCAGGACTGTTCCAGCCTTATGAGCCAATTCAAGGGGGGAGATATCTTGTTATCCCACTGAACATTTTGTTTTGATAGATCAGTTGATAAAATTATGTACATATCCAGCAAGGTCATTACATGGCACAAAGTCAGACATCCAGTGGCACCAGGTCTTGTGGGTAGAAAACAGAGGCGGATATATGGACTGTCACAGGCCATGTTGGCCTCACTTGTCTCAGATTGCTGATGTGTACTTCCTACTCTGTAGTAGATTACTTTGCAATGGCCTTGTGATATCTGGCTAATTTCTGGTCATTGATTTGAACTCAGTAATTCCCAGCCAGTGGAATTTGACTTGCACATGGATAAGTCTATTTTCCTAATGTGGCACTGTCTCTATTCTCCATTTTACTGCATGTTATGCTCCAGCAAGTATACCAACAGCATGTGCATGCTCCGAGACAGAGTGGTTTGTATTAGAAAGTTTTCCCTGCCTGGCAAGTTTCAATGATCTCTAGCACTAATGTTTTAGTCCAGAGTACTTTAACTGTTAATTGGTATTCACCTCTCAAAGTCTTTGTTTCTGGTTAGTTCAAGAAGAATCAAGATTTCCTATTTTCTGTAATTTACCTGTACTGAGTTGATCAGTGAAACCTGTTTTATTGAAGAAGCAGATTTATATGAACTCTTTTCCACAAAAGCAAGGTGGCAAAAATTACTGAGCCTTGGTTCACTGAGGTGGTAACGCTCGAGAACTATCAATGAATACTTAAACTATAATGTCAGGTGTTCTTACAAGGAACCTGTGCTTTGATGTAACATAAACTGCTGATCTAGTGTCTGTTTTAGTAAACCTCCATATAGACTCTCATATTTCTGTAGGACTTGTTGATCGGTTAATCAAGTTTTAAGAAAGTGTCTCTTTTTGTTCGGATATACTCAAATGGCTAAATAATGCCCAGTTGCCCATCCTGACAGTCCCAGTCCAACTTGGTAGCCTCCCTTCACAAGCTGCCAAGGGTGCCATATTCAGGGGCAAGAGGAGGAGCTCCCCCCCCCCCCCCCCCTGCCCACCACCATCCACCTCTCATGCAAAGAAAAAAACATAGAATAGTCAGGTGTTTTTCCATCAAGAAAATAATTTAAAAGTTGGTATTACACAGGTTTTTAACACAGTCAGACCTGGAACTTTTTTATGGCTACTTACTAGTCACCATTCAACTTCCAAAATATTAAAAATACTCCACAGCCCCCCTGCCCCCAAGTACACAAACTGTCATACAGGTGCCTTTGCAAGATGCTCTGTCTGATAAACAGATCCAAAACTAAAAGTATCCCACCCCCTCCCTCACTTTCCTCCCAAAAGGAGTTTCACTGTCAGGAACAGCCATGGACAGTTTGGATTTTTCACATGTGACAATGTCCAGAGTGCTGTCTTCACCAATGTCAGATGAAACAGATCTTCTACTGTCTGACAGATGCAAGCAAGAATTTCTATATATTATTTCCGTTTTCCATCCATTTTTCTCCCTAGGAGGAGATGGTGGTGCACAGCTGGGTTAGAGACAAACTTTTGTTTGGTAATATTTCTTGTTGTGGAGCTTTGTTATGAGTCAGACAGTAGTTCTGATTGCTACATGCTTTGCAGATGTAGACAGGGTATAACTTTAATATTGGAGATGCACTTGCTTATGTATTTACATGATGGTGTTATGATTAGCATACTAAACATCCAGGCCATAAGCACCCTTAGTACTGTGCAATTAAAATAACTTGCAACTTTTGACAGTCATGCACATAGTGAGTGGAGGAGACGCTGTTGCCAGCACAAGCCAAAGCTGCCATGCCCACTTTGAAGATGTCATCATTAATGTGCCATCTATGAAGCACTGTTAAGCAATTAGCAAATGACAGTACTGAACAGGGCACTTAACCACTGAACATTTTATAAACAGTCACAAACATGGTGTGACATAATTTCACATGAAGAATTATTGCAGTCCACTTACTGAGACATGGAACTGCTGCTGGAGCTGACAAGAATGGCCTTCTTAGATTTGACACTCCAGCAATCCTGTACAGATCCATGTTTTTTTGATCAGATACTTCGTATGGCTCACAACTTGACACCAGTTATGTGGAACAGCATTTGTAACAGATTCTCTGGTCATCATTTCCACCCCAACAACATAAAACTTTGTATTGTTTCTTGCCACAGAATTTAAGTTCAAAAGCACTTAAATGAGTGTGGTATGTAGGAAGCCTGATCTTGCTATGTCCTTTCACCATCGCCAGTTTGCCGACCTGCCACCCTTTCCTAGGAATGTTATGTGTAGTGGCTGTTCTGCTTACCACTTTTGAAACATTTAAAACTGGATCACCACTATTGCACTCCAGTTCAAAGTATTAATTCCCCTCCTCCAATCCTTAACAGCTTTGAAACTGGTAGACACATTCTCAGTCTCTTTTAAGCCAAATCTCTGCTACAAAAACAATGCTAATACAATAACACTAGTTCACAGCAACAGCTGATGAATTCACCTGAATCTGCTGAAATGTTGGTTACGTGGGAATTGGTGTTAGCCAAGCAATGTCATCATGCCCCTACAACAGACCAAACTGTTAAAATTCACAAGGTATTTTAACTGAACAGTATATTTTGGAATAAATCTGATTAAAACTGTAGTGCTGCCACTAGTTTTTGACACTACTAAGTGGAACAGCAGCAATACCGCAGCTGTCACAAGAAGGCCATGGATGCAGGTGGATGGGGAGCAGACCAAAACACCACTGCATCACATGCAGCAGCTGGCCGGAGTGGCCGAGCAGTTCTAGGCGCTTCAGTCTGGAACCGTGCGACTGCTATGGTCGCAGGTTCGAATCCTGCCTCGGGCATGGATGTGTGTGATGTCCTTAGGTTAGTTAGGTTTAAGTAGTTCTAAGTTCTAGGGGACTGATGACCAGAGCAGTTAAGTCCTATAGTGCTCAGAGCATCCATGATAGACAATTGAAGTCTATTTGCTAGGGTCATCTCAGGGTAGCCTAAAGCCTTCATAGTAGTTGTAGTAAGCAATCTGAATTGGACTATCATGAAGGTTTGCAATCTTTGACCTAAACACATAGTCACATTTGAAGTAGTAGGGGGTAATGGTATGTTGACACTATCATTGATATATGCTCATTTCTAACACGAAGTACAAAATTATCTAGAGGATATTGGTAGAGTTGCTGGCAATGATAGGAGGCACAATTAACTAATAATGTCAAATATAAATGCAAGATCAGTGTTCTGGCATTGTGATCACAACGAAGATTATGGGGGATTGGTACAAGCTATACTAGAAGAAAATAATGATCCGTGTGTTTGTAAACAGATCTGGTCAAGCACGAGCCTATGAAATCAGGGCAGGAGTGTAAAGCATCATCAATTCTACTGTTTGGAAGGGTTGCATGAGATCAGCAATTGGTTGGCGTTACACGGGCTTATTTCAACTAATTTTTGTGTATGTGCTTTTATTTCCATGTGTCAACAATTGTGCATGAGGAAAGAGCCATTGGGTGGACATTTGTATGGCATGTACATCTAAATTAAGGCAGAGACACTAGGTACATTGTGTCAAAGAGGTGAGACACTAATGTGGAAGCTGAAAAAGGATGACTAGCTCTGAATGTGTCAGTTTACATCAGAAGGCAGTGTGGACTACAAAATTAATATCCTTATGCAAGAATTACTGACGGTGCAGAGGAGGCTGATTCCACCAATAAAACAGCAAAATGAGAAGACTACCACATGGACTCTGCAGCTAACAAAACTAACAAGATAAATGAGAACTGCTAGAACAGTGTACCAATGTACCATTATGGTGGTGGACAGAACACAGAGTAACAGTAGTGAATAATTAAAGACCACAACAAAACAGTACTGTCCAAACAAGAAGAGAATCCTAGGAAAAGTATTTGCACATTCCATTTCAAATAGATATCTGAGACAGACACTACAAACTCCTGGCTGAGCTTGTCAAAACACCTATGGTAATGACTACGCTATGGATAAGTGACATTAATTCCTCAAGGGGATGGTGGGATACAGTGAAATATCTGCTGCACGAACTTCTCTCTGATGATGACCCAGTTACAGATAAACAAGAATGAACACAATAAGGGCCACACTAGATCAGATTACCGCACTGATACAGTCACTTACCTTTATGTTCAAGAGTATATTGCAGTGGTTCTCATCAAGTTAAAGAAGGGAAAACACATAGGCCTGAAAGTATCCACTTCCTTAATATTTAAACTAAATTAAATGTTGTGACAGGTGATGAGGGAAGGGAGCTAGTATCTGAATGATATCAATATTACGAAAAAAAACCAGGACCTCTCAGAACATAAGTCCTACGGGCGCCGGCCGGTGTGGCCGTGCGGTTAAAGGTGCTTCAGTCTGGAACCGCGTGACCGCTACGGTCGCAGGTTCGAATCCTGCCTCGGGCATGGATGTGTGTGATGTCCTTAGGTTAGTTAGGTTTAATTAGTTCTAAGTTCTAGGCGACTGATGACCTCAGCAGTTAAGTCGCATAGTGCTCAGAACCATTTGAACCATTCCTACGGGCCTATTAGCCTTGTAAATATCCTCGTTAAGGTCCAGGAACATGTGTGTGACCAACTCCAAGCACACAGGAAGCTTCCTGGACTTAGCCAGTGTCAATTTGGTTTCAGATAGGATAGATTGATAGACATGAGGCACTCGACATAATAGACAAATATGCAATGGAAATTATAATCAACATTGCATGTGCCTTTGATAATTTTTGGGAACCTGTGCTGTTCATGTGACAGAGAGAGGTACAGGTACCTGCTTCACTCCATAGCAGCTTTTTTTATTACTGCAAGTGGTGAGCAGTGGAGTGGCCTGGGGGAAACCAGGAAGTGATTAAAAGTATCACAAAGGGATGCTCACAGAGGTCAATCAGTAGATGTGTCTTCTAGGATATCATGATAGAGCCTCTCCTCAGTTTTATGGACAGGGACACATTGATGCAGATGGCACTGCAGAGTGTGTTGACAATCTTCTAGTAGCAGTTTCTATGAACACCAGAGTGGTTCTTGAGAATAAAGCCTGCAGCGTGATGGAGTAAGCAAGGAAGTGATGTGAAGGAAACAAACTAATGTTCACAGTGCACAAAACTACCTACACTGACTAAGTAAATGTCATGGGATAGTGTGGCACAGACAGCACAGGTGTATTGTATGTACAGGGTGTTTCAAAAATGACCGGTATATTTGAAACGGCAATAAAAACTAAACGAGCAGCGATAGAAATACACCGTTTGTTGCAATATGCTTGGGACAACAGTACATTTTCAGGCGGACAAACTTTCGAAATTACAGTAGTTACAATTTTCAACAACAGATGGCGCTGCAAGTGATGTGAAAGATATAGAAGACAACGCAGTCTGTGGGTGCGCCATTCTGTACGTCGTCTTTCTGCTGTAAGCATGTGCTGTTCACAACGTGCTAGTGTGCTGTAGACAACATGGTTTATTCCTTAGAACAGAGGATTTTTCTGGTGTTGGAATTCCACCGCCTAGAACACACTGTTGTTGCAACAAGACGAAGTTTTCAACGGAGGTTTAATGTAACCAAAGGACCGAAAAGTGATACAATAAAGGATCTGTTTGAAAAATTTCAACGGACTGGGAACGTGACGGATGAACGTGCTGGAAAGGTGGGGTGACCGCGTACGGCAACCACAGAGGGCAACACGCAGCTAGTGCAGCAGGTGATCCAACAGCAGCCTTCGGTTTCCGTTCGCCGTGTTGCAGCTGCGGTCCAAATGACGCCAACGTCCACGTATTGTCTCATGCGCCAGAGTTTACACCTCTATCCATACAAAATTCAAACGCGGCAACCCCTCAGCGCCGCTACCATTGCTACACAAGAGACATTCGCTAACGATATAGTGCACAGGATTGATGACGGCGATATGCATGTGGGCAGCATTTTGTTTACTGACGAAGCTTATTTTTACCTGGACGGCTTCGTCAATAAACAGAACTGGCGCATATGGGGAACCGAAAGGCCCCATGTTGCAGTCCCATCGTCCCTGCATCCTCAAAAAGTACTGGTCTGGGCCGCCATTTCTTCCAAAGGAATCATTGGCCCATTTTTCAGATCCGAAACGATTACTGCATCACGCTATCTGGATATTCTTCGTGAATTTGTGGCGGTACAAACTGCCTTAGACGACACTGCGAACACCTCGTGGTTTATGCAAGATGGTGCCCAGCCACATCGCACGGCCGACGTCTTTAATTTCCTGAATGAATATTTCGATGATCGTGTGATTGCTTTGGGCTATCCGAAACATACAGTAGGCGGCGTGGATTGGCCTCCCTATTCGCCAGACATGAACCCCTGTGACTTCTTTCTGTGGGGACACTTGAAAGACCAGGTGTACCGCCAGAATCCAGAAACAATTGAACAGCTGAAGCAGTACATCTCATCTGCATGTGAAGCCATTCCGCCAGACACGTTGTCAAAGGTTTTGGGTAATTTCATTCAGAGACTACGCCATATTATTGCTACGCATGGTGGATATGTGGAAAATATCGTGGCGACCGCGGGACAGGACATTTCTAATCTTGGAATTGTCCAGCGGCCCGAACTTAGCAAAATTAGAATTCTATAAAACACTAAAAAATTATCAATGGAAAATTTGGCTGAACAATAGCAGAATATTAAACTCAACAATGCAAGTGGAACGGAAACTACAAGGGCCTGAGTCAGTCTCAGCATTGTTTGATGCTGAAATGAGTAGCGATAGTGGGCTAGTTAGCTCAATTAATGCAGAAGATATGAGCCATGTAGTAATAAAACAAGAAATCAATGACTCATATCAAGAAAATTATGAAAATATGTTTACTGAGGATAGTAATATTAATGAAGTTGAGACAGCTATGAAACACGTACCAGATGTGACGGACATTGTTGTGCAACCAGTAACAAATACGGGAGGTAGTTTGGAGTCTAATAATTGGGATAAATTATTTCAGATGATAGGCTCGATGAAAAGTGAGATGCATAATGAGATGGGTTAGATGAAAACTGAAATGAAAAATGATTTGAACAGTGTGAATAGTAATATGGGTTTGTTGAAAAGTGAACTTGGTGGGCAAATTAAAACTTTGGCTACGAAAATGGACGAAAAATTAACCGAAAAAGTTAATGAGTTAGAAAGTAAATTTGATAATAAGATGAAAGCATTAAAGAAGTCAGTCAGCAATGAAATTAAAAAGCAAAGAGAGGAATTGTATGACACGGTTAGCAGTAGGCTTACGGGCAATGTCAATTCAATGCGTATTGATCAGAAGGAAAAAGTAAACCAGGAAATTAAAGTGGTCACTGACGAACAAGCGAAAATTCGAAACGAACTAGATCGGTCAGTCAGTGCCATGAAGGGACAGATCGTGAAGGTTCAGGATGAAGCAGAAAAGAAATTAAATGAGACGGTAATTGCAATTAATACAGAAGTACAGGATAAAACGCGATCGTTAGAGGTCGGTGTGAACCACAAACTCGTAGGGTTTAAAAATACAGAAGTAGAGAGTTTGAGGTCCAAAACCAATAGAATCAAAGAGCAAGTGAAAAACTTAGAAAATGCAAAAAATTTGACGGCTACGTATGCGTTGGGTGGGGCATACCCTAGCAATGTGACTTTTGAAATCGAGAAATTCGATCCGAAAGGAGGGATCCACCCCGTTATATTCATGGACGCGTGCAGGAAAATAATTCCGTCCGCGTTACCCGAAGAAGACAGGATTAGAATTGCGAGAACTAAATTAATCGGAGACGCGAGTAGCTGGGTCGTCCATGCAACGGATAATTGTCGGACATTGGAAGAATTTCTAATTAAGTTCGAAGATAAATACTGGTCCGTGTATAAGCAGGACGAAGTTTTGCAAGAATTTATGCAAGCTTCTCCTTACTGGCCAAGCAAAGATACAAACATTAAGTCATACTGTGAAGACTTATTCAAAAAAGTCGAGTACGTTCAGGGACGGATGTCGGAAAAAAGTATGCTGACGATACTACGCGGAAAATTACCGTGGAGTGTCCGAGGCTACTTAATGAATGACAATAGTAAAACAGCCTTTTTGAAGAAAGTTAGTGACATTGACGCGTGGTACCGAGACGGTGACAATTGGTTCCACGGCGGCCAAAATAATCAGAGTAGGAACAATTATAATAGTCACCAAAATAACGAAAGACGTAATGAATATGACGTGAGATTTACTCGAGCAGACTGAGGTCAGAGAGGAAGGCGTGGTCGCGCGCGGGGAAGCCACAACGGGCAACATTTTGATCACCGTTGTCCGGCAAACGAACCGCCACAACAATGACGGGGCAGACTAGTGCGGGTTGCGGCGCGCGGCCCCGACCAAAGAAACAATGCAACTGTTTGAGCGGCGAGAACACAGACAAACGCAAGCGAGTTTACGTAAGAAAGCAAAAATATGAAAAACAAACAGAGGGTAATGACCCGAGTATACGGGCTGTGTCGCCTGCGGTAGTAAACAAAGCTAGGAGCGTTGTCGAAGCAACACCAGGTGCGGCGCGTACGGAAAGTACGGCGGCGCCGGTGAGACGTCGGTGTCCGGTCGAAAAGGCGCATGTTGATGAAGTGAAGCAATTAGGCAATGAAGGGGGATGGCTACTACAAATGAGCAAAATGTATGAAGGTGTAGAAGAATGGAAAAGGGATAGAAAAATAGTTTTTAGTGGAGGAAGAAGGCAAACGGTAAAGAATAGCAAGGAGCCGAGCGATCTTACAAAGACGCTGCGTGGAAGAAATGAAGTTAATAAGAATAAAATGGATAATAGTTATGAGATAACTTACGTTAGTAATGATGAAGGGGCACGTGACGTGCGGGTATGTGAAAGTAGTAGGAATGCCATTTCCGAGACAGCCGAATTCGACGGATCTGACCTAACTTTGCCGTTCACTGCCGACCGAAGGTGCAAATTCTGACCGCGTGATGAGTTTGGTGCGCAAAACAAACGATTACAGTGTATACGAGGTCAAAGCAGATGTGATATACCCAGGTAATAATATTAATGAGAGTAAACCCGCCAAACGGTTCAATACAGATGACGTAAAGCATATTTTGTGTCAAACGAAAGAA
The DNA here is from genome assembly GCF_023864345.2 of Schistocerca serialis cubense. Lineage (NCBI taxonomy): Eukaryota > Metazoa > Arthropoda > Insecta > Orthoptera > Acrididae > Schistocerca > Schistocerca serialis. The sequence continues at coordinate 436,976,553 of NC_064640.1, read as the reverse complement.
AGTAGTAGGGGAAAAACCAAAAAAATCCCAGATAAAATAATTGAGAGAAACGATGCTTTATGGAGTGATTTCGAAGTTGAAAAAGATTTAGTGTGGGAAGAGAAAAGTAAGGAAGCAAAAACATGTGACCAGATAATGATACCTAGTAAAGTATACGGTATGGAAGTTCAAGTTTTGATTGACAGTGGCAGCCAGATTAGTGTAATCTCGCCGTCATTTTACGAACGGATTAAGGCCGTAACGGAGGTGGTAGAAATGCCTGTTACGGGAATAAAAGTGATAGGTGCTACAGTTGTCTGTAGCAAACCAATTAAGACGCAGGTTCTGATGCAATTTTGCATTAAGGATGTTGCGATGGAACATGACTTTTTAGTAGTAACGCAATTAAGCACAGAGATGATTGTAGGCATGGATTGGATGACGAAGTATAAAGTGATTATAGATTGTGACAGAAAGATTATGACGTGTTTGGTAGGAGAGTTTAAATTAGAAATGAGTTTTGATGATGCTGATCAGGAAATTGACATTAACGAGACGAGATTGAACATAATTACATTACCAATGAATGAAGATCTGAGTGGAGCGTCAGAGTGTTATCATGTTAGGAATACAAACATGATATCGCCGTCTGACGACGAATTTGCAGCGATCGTCGAAAATATTTCGGGAGTCATTAACTAACAGAAAATTCAATTATATCACATTTTAATTAACAACAAAGAAGTATTCTCGGATAAACCAGGTCGCGTGCGGGATTTTGAATATAAGATCGATACGATTTCCCACGAGCCGTTTTTTGGGCCAGTTTATCAGGTGCCGATAGCTCGGAGGGAAGCGGTGCAGAAAGAAATAAACCGTATGGAAGAGTGGGGCATTATTGAACGTTCTAAGAGCCAATATAATAACCCGCTCGTTTTGGTCAATAAGAAAGACAATAGCGTCAGGATTGCGATCGATGTCCACGAACTTAACAAAGTAGTGAAGCGTGAGACGGACCGTCCGGAGTGTTTAGATGATGTGTTGCAGAAATTTCACAATGTACGGTACATGACAACCGTCGATATGACCGCTGGATATTGGCAGATAAGCCTCGAAGAGGAATCACGGAAACTGACAGCATTCCTATTTGCAGGAAAGTGTTATCAGTATAAAGTTATCCCCTTCGGATTGAACACGTCTGTGTCGATGTTTATCCGAGCGCTCGACAGGGTACTGGGAAAAGAACTGAGTTCCCGGATTACAATCTATGTTGACGACCTGCTAATAGCGACGTCATCATGGGAGGAACAATGCGAGCTTTTGAATGAAGTATTTCGAGCATTAAGACACGGAGGGATGACGCTGAAATTAAAGAAGTGCGAATTTGTGAAGAAGGAAATTGAATTTTTAGGCCACATTATAACAACTTCAGGAATAACCAAAGATCCGAAAAAATTGGAGGCGATAAGAAATTGTCCGCGACCGTGAACCAAAATATGTTGAAGGGCAAGCGTTCAATAATCCCGATTTGTGCGACTTGTTAAAGAAAAACAGTGCCTTTGTTTGGAACGAGAAGTGTCAAAGAGCTTTTGAGACATTGAAAGATGAGCTTGTGAAGGAAATAGTACTGTATCACCCGGATTTAGCAATGCCATTTCACATGGGGACAGACTCGTGTGATTATGGAATTGCGGTGAACATTTTCCAAGAAGTAGGAGAAGGCGATACCAAGGAGTGTCGGTCCATTGCTTTTGCGAGCCGGACCTTGACTAAATACGAAAGAAATTATACCGTTTCAGAGAAAGAGGCGGTAGCCATTGTTTGGGGATTTAAACAATTTAAAGGTTTTTTTATAGGGGCACAAAGTGATTGTGCACACTGACCATAAAGCTTTGACGTTTCTAAAAACGTGTCGTTTATTACACGACCGGTTGAAAAGATGGGCGTTGTACATCCAACAATTTGGTGTCGAAATTTGTCATGTGGAGGGAGTAGACAATTGCGTAGCTGACGCATTGTCGAGGTTACCGTGTGATGCTGGAGGAGCAATAGATAAAGATAGTACGGAAGGTGTGTTTAAAGTTATGTATTTCAAAGACGTGGAAGGGAAAAAGAAGGTGGAGAATCTATGTAAAAAATGCGACATTATCAGAATAAATACGAGTGTCTGAAATTGGTAAAACAGGTTACGACGCAAAAGATGAGAAAGATGAGAAGTTGAGGAAATATTATAAGATATATAAGGGTATTTTATATTCACGAAAGAATACAGAAAGTGAGGAGTGGCGTGTCAGATGGCCAAGTAAATATGTGTGCGAAGTAATTGACTATTTCCACTTAGTGTTTGGTCATTGCGGGACGAAGAAATGTGTTGACAAAATATCAGAGTCCATTAGCTTCAATAATATGAGTAGGAAAGTGGCTGACAGAATCCGTACTTGTAAGCGATGTCAGAAGGTGACAGTAACGAATGCAGCCAGTCGCGGCCCTATGCAAAGTATTCAACCGAAGGATAATTTGGAAATTCTAGCAACGCACATTTACGGTCCTTTAACGAAGACATCTGGGAATTTTGCATACATTTTGGTCGTGTTAGACACGTTTTCAAAAGCTATATACAGGGTTATTACAAATGATTGAAGCGATTTCACAGCTCTACAATAACTTTATTATTTGAGATATTTTCACAATGCTTTGCACACACATACAAAAACTCAAAAAGTTTTTTTAGGCATTCACAAATGTTCGATATGTGCCCCTTTAGTGATTCGGCAGACATCAAGCCGATAATCAAGTTCCTCCCATACTCGGCGCAGCATGTCCCCATCAATGAGTTCGAAATCATCGTTGACGCGAGCTCGCAGTTCTGGCACGTTTCTTGGTAGAGGAGGTTTAAACACTGAATCTTTCACATAACCCCACAGAAAGAAATCGCATGGGGTTAAGCCGGGAGAGCGTGGAGGCCATGACATGAATTGCTGATCATGATCTCCACCATGACCGATCCATCGGTTTTCCAATCTCCTGTTTAAGAAATGCCGAACATCATGATGGAAGTGCGGTGGAGCACCATCCTGTTGAAAGATGAAGTCGGCGCTGTCGGTCTCGAGTTGTGGCATGAGCCAATTTTCCAGTCCTGTAACGTTTTTTTCGCAGAAGAAAAAGGGGCCGTGAACTTTAAACTGTGAGATTGCACAAAACACGTTAACTTTTGGTGAATTGCGAATTTGCTGCATGAATGCGTGAGGATTCTCTACCGCTCAGATTCGCACATTGTGTCTGTTCACTTCACCATTAAGAAAAAATGTTGCTTCATCACTGAAAACAAGTATCGCACTGAACGCATCCTCTTCCATGAGCTGTTGCAACCGCGCCGAAAATTCAAAGCGTTTGACTTTGTCATCGGGTGTCAGGGCTTGTAGCAATTGTAAACGGTAAGGCTTCTGCTTTAGCCTTTTCCGTAAGATTTTCCAAACCGTCGGCTGTGGTACGTTTAGCTCCCTGCTTGCTTTATTCGTCGACTTCCGCGGGCTACGCGTGAAACTTGCCCGCACGCGTTCAACCGTTTCTTCGCTCACTGGAGGCCGACCCGTTGATTTCCCCTTACAGAGGTATCCAGAAGCTTTAAACTGCGCATACCATCGCCGAATGGAGTTAGCAGTTGGTGGATCTTTGTTGAACTTCGTCCTGAAGTGTCGTTGCACTGTTATGACTGACTGATGTAAGTGCATTTCAAGCACAACATACGCTTTCTCAGCTCCTGTCGCCATTTTGTCTCACTGCGCTCTCGAGCGCTCTGGCGGCAGAAACCTGAAGTGCGGCTTCAGCTGAACAAAACTTTATGAGTTTTTCTATGTATCTGTAGTGTGTCGTGACCATGTGTCAATGAATGGAGCTACAGTGAATTTATGAAATCGCTTCAATCATTTGTAATAGCCCTGTACTTTGCGTAAGGCTACAGCCAAGGCAGTATTCAGTAAATTCAGTGAAGATTACATCGTGAAGATATGTGTACCGAAGGTGATATTGTCTGGTAACGGCCCGCAATTTATTCGCAAAATTTGGAATGAGGGGATGAGAGAAAGAGGAATAGAGGTTATTCACATATCGGCATATCACCCCTTCAGTAACCCTTCGGAGTGGTATATGCGAGAAGTAGGACGATACTTTCGAACATACTGCCACAACAACCACAAAGCTTGGGGCAGGTATGTAGAAAATGTTGAAAGTATTATGAATACATTATCTCATGATAGTACAGGATTCACACCAGAGGAATTTATGTTTGGTGTTAAATCCAAGAGTATAGTAGAGGAAATAATTGATTTTCCACCCAGACAAGATGTAGACATTATTCAGAAGAAAGAAATGGTGAGAGAGAAGATGAAGAAACGTGCTGAGACTTGGATTAAGAGGCACAATGAGAATCTGAAGGCAGCAAAGTTTAAAGTAGGAGACAAAGTCCTAGTGAAAACTCACGAAAAATCGAGTGAAATCGACAATGAAACAGCGAAGTTTAAATTTGGTTATAATGGGTCGTTTAGAATAGAAAGTATTCCCCATCCTAACGCTTTCTACCTAGTGTACCCACAGTCAGGCAAAAGATTAGGAGTGAGGAACATAATAGACTTTACCGAGCGAGGTGGCGCAGTGGTTAGCACACTGGACTCGCATTCGGGAGGACGACGGTTCAATCCCGTCTCCGGCCATCCTGATTTAGGTTTTCCGTGATTTCCCTAAATCGCTTCAGGCAAATGCCGGGATGGTTCCTTTGAAAGGGCACGGCCGATTTCCTTCCCCATCCTTCCCTCACCCGAGCTTGCGCTCCGTCTCTAATGACCTCGTTGTCGACGGGACGTTAAACACTAATCTCCTCCTCCTCTCACAATAGACTTGAAGCTCTATCAGAGCAGAAATGATTAAATTTTTTGCGTTGATGTATTCATACACTGTTTTATTAAGAATGGTTGAAGTCATTGATGTGGTATGAAAAGTATGTGCGTATATAACGGACACTCATGTAAATAGTAGAGTATAGTAATGAACAAGATAATTAGGTTTTATTTACTAGCTATAGGATATATTTTGTGATTTGTAAAGTAAAATGAAAAATGACGTCTAATGTCATTAATATTAAGAGTGTACACTGTGTATTGGCAGTAAATGCAAACGGACTAAGACTGTTTATTTAAGTTACAGGTGGATATATACATTAAAGTGGACACTAATTAAAGGGCAGGAAATGATAGTGGTGAAAGAGGTGCCTATTGGACGTGGATAACATGCGGGCACCCAAAAGATGAAAGTTCTGTATCAAAAGGAGTGCACAAGGCAGTGCGCTCGCAATGTCATTTTCGTTGCTAACGGAGATTGAGAAAAGTTGTGGGCATACAACACCAACTAGCACAAATGGGTGTGCAAATTATACAAGAGCAAATATGTGTGTTGCAATTCTGGTTAATTTCAGGTGGACACAGTTATGTTCAGGCTGTGTGAGTGTTCTTTGGTGTAGTGCTAATTTTTATTGTTGATGAATGGACACAGTTACGCATAGGCTGGGTGAATTAGCTAGTATATTCTTTTGTTGTTTACGTGATAATTGGTTAAAACGGACACAGGTATACTCAGGGTGTGTGAGCTAATTAATATGTGTTTTTGCTCAGTGCCAGTATAGTTGCGTTTAGGTATGGACGCAGATGGTACATGCTGTGTGAGCTAATTAATAGGGTTTTTATCTGGTTGTGGTACAGTCTTACCATTTAATTAATATGAAGTGATGATAAATTACTGTACCCACAATATTTACTATTGTTTGTTGTAATTTGCAGCTAATTGCTGTAGTAAAGAAAGTTCGAATGGTGTACAAAATAGTGTACAGGGAAAATAACTAATGTAAAGGATGTTTTTTTAATAATTATGTATACAAAAGTATTGAATGTCAAATGTGTCATAGGTTAAGTTTTACGGAAAGAGTGAGTAACTACTGTAAATTTATGTAATGTTTTGAAGTGTTTTGAACGCGCAAGGGCTGGTTGTTACGTTCCGGACGTTTCGTTGAGTCTATATCTGCTTATAAAGACCAACGAAACGTGGGGCATATGTGACGCTACAACGCAGTCCTTGCTATGAATTTTTTCGCTTGCTTAACACATGAAACTGTTTGTATACGATGCATTGTCTAGTGTAAATATGTATTGTAGATACTATGTTCAAATTATGTAACATTTAACACTGGCAAGTCAGGGCATATTTAGTTAACGTTGAAGTCAGAGAGATTATTTTGTCGCGCCTCTGGGCGCTGGAGCGCGCCAGCGGGTAGTAGTAGCAGTAACGCCGTGCTACAGTCGAGTGCTGCTAGTCCTAGCTGTGTTACATCTAACGGCTAGTGTGTCGATCTAAGTACGACGGCATAGTAATGGTCGGCATATCTGGAAGCATGGCCAGGCAAGTTATTATGGATTAATGGGCATAGTGCTGAAGAAACGAGGACTTAAATGTGAAGTGCACTGTGGGCCCAAGTCACAACAATAAAAGCCCGATGCCACATTGTGTCGTTGCTGTGGACTTCCGTCGATCCACCGACAACGAGGGAAGTAAGATCTACGTAATTTTCGTAGGATAAAATTGTAGAAGGCTTGCCAGTGACTGTGCTTTTCTCTGAAGTTGAACAATTAATAACAAGCACTTTATAATCGAAGGGTTGCAGTTACATTCCACCCGACAATAACACCAAGTAGGTTCCTTTCAATCCTTACCTTATTGAACCGAGTGTGTCACGTCATTATCAAGAGAAAATATGTTAATTACCAAATTATTTGCATAGACGGTGAATAGTAAATTTCAGACTGGTTATCGTAGTTAATTGTTGCACTTAATAAGCTTACGCCAACCGTAGTAACTTAATAATAGACTGAAGTAATAAATTTAATTATTAACATTTATTTCTATGCATATTCAGCTGAAGGTTCAGGGATATTTCGTGAAGACTGATGGTCTCAGATGTTAAGTCCCATAGTGCTCAGAGTCATTTTTGAATATTTCGTGAAACTATAGAGCTTATTCCACCTGACAATTCCCCAATTAATGAATTATCATCATTCAAAACATAGTTAATCAATTATTGGCAATATATTTCATTATCAGTAGATTAAACTGTGCAAAGTACCTAATTTTAAAGACAGGATGACGGTCCATTATTCAAAGTCTCAATAGATAATTTTCTGTGTTGTCAGCATTGCACTTAGCTGACAAATTATGAACAAAATAATTATCAAAATTAATGTTTAAATGTAGTTAGATTGTTATGACATGGTTTTATATGACTACTGAGCCTGACACAGCACTTACGTAAAAGTTCCTGTTCCACCTGCTGCGCTACAAACAGGTAAACTTTATTTTTGACACAATTATTCACGTACTTAACAGTGCTGTCGCTCATCAGTTGAGCTGGTGACTGATTTTTTTAATCGCTTTTACAACTTAATCATTTCTTTCGGCAAAATTTTCACTGGCAAAATTTATTCCAAATTATTTCCATTATTTCATTTACCGACCGTTATTGAATGAAATTACTCATTCAATAACGATGAAGTTATAACGTCTCCTGTTTCCCGCGGAATAATCATTATTTACTTCGAATTTGGATGCCTTATCCCGACGCGGGTCAAAATTCGCAATTGACAACTTGTAATTTCGCAAATCCCGGGAAGCAGGGGGGTTTTATAAAGTAATTTGTGCAACATGCAACACCGCCATGAGCTGACACCATTCAAACAAGGTATGGTGCTCAGTGCCCGCCAGATGGGAATTTTAATTTCAGTAATGCTGCAAGAATTTCGCTACACGCATTCAACTGTGTCCAGGGTGTACCATGAAAGCTTGAATGAGGGTGTCACAGTCCACAACAGATAAATCATGGCTTAATTCAACACAAGATGTGCTAGACATGTCTCCCCCTGGACAATCAATAGGCACATAGGTTCCATGGGGTAAGGAAGCTGGTGCCACACTTGGGTGCCACAGTTTACTCAACGTCAACAGGTACAAAGAATTAAAACAACTACTATACCGTCTGTTGCTTGGTTGATTCTTGTCAGTTAATTGTCCTGTACCCTCTGAGACTGGAGACTTTTTTAATCTTTCCAGAGACTGTCTAACCCAAAAAACTGCCCAGTCCATGCCACACAGCCCCTGCTACCCATGTAGCTGCCTCCTGTGTGTAGTGGACACCTGACCTATTTAGCGGAAGATGAAACCCCACCACCCTATGGTGCAAGTCGAGGAATCTGCAGCCTACACGGTTGCAGAACTGTCTGAGCCTCTGATTCAGACCCTCCATTCGGCTCTGTACTAAATGTCCGCAGTCGGTCCTGTCGATGATGTTGCAGATGGTGAGCCCTGCCTTCATCTCGCTAGCAAGACTGTCAGTGTTCGTCAACTCATATAGCCACCGGAAACCAGAGAGAATCTCTTCTGATCCATAGTGACATGCATCATTAGTGCCAATATGAGCCACCACCTGCAGTTAGCTGTACCCTGCACCCTTCATGGCACCCGGAAGGACCCTTTCCACATCCTGGATGACTCCCCCCGGTATGTACACGGAGTGCACATTGGCTTTCTTCCCATCCTTAGCTGCCACATCCCTAAGGGGCTCCATCACTCGCTTAACACTGGAGCTCCAAATGACAAGCAATCCCACCTTCTGTGCTTGTCCAGACCTATCAGGAAGACCGGCCACTTCCGCAACAGGTGGGGCTGCCCTTGCTGGCTCGGAAGTACGTCCAGCAGTACCTCAAACCTGTTATGGAGGCATAATGGTACAGCCTTGCGACCAGCACCAACTTTCGCCTTCTGCCCAGGGATTTGCAACCCCGCCACAGTTTGCCAATCACCGTTAGGCAAGTGTCGATCGGCAGGGACATCCGAATCCGAGGGTGCAGTGGCACCAGAGATCCCAGGTGATGCTACAGGTTCGAGGTGCCGAAGTGCTCGCCTCGGGTGTCCCAGTGTCACTGCAGCCCAGGGCAACAACCTGGAGCCTGTCGACCACGGTTAACACAGCTTACAGCTGTTTACAGATGGTGGCAAATTCCCCCTGAATCCGTACACAACAGGCGCAGTCCCTATCCATCCCCAACAATTTTTTTTCCTCCCTTTTATCTCACAAGCCATTCAAACAAACAGATGACTAGTGACTATGTGAATTTACACTATACGGGTACAAAAATGCGATGCTACAACTCTCAAATACTATAAAATGCCCAAAATCTGTGAATTAAACTATGCAAGTAGCCAAAAACAAGAGTCCAACTTACTGCTGGCGTCTGCTTATCCAGTGGCGGCAGGGAGCTGACTGGCTGTGACCAACCAACACTGGCCATTCAAAACAAAAACAGATGACTGACAACTAAGTGAATTTACACTATTCAGGTACTAAAACACAATGCTACAACTCTCAAATACACACATGCTGATCTTAAGCACAGCCTATGAAAAGAGGTAGCCAGAATACCTATGGACATGCTTAGTTCTGCTGTGCAGAATGCAATCCTGTGCTTTCAGACTCTTCTGGACACTGATGGGTGCCATATTGAGTTCCTTTTGTATGTAATGGTATGATGTACTGTAGCAGCACATAAAAACTGTTTAAACTGAATTGATTCTGCATTATTTCTCTTTCCATGTTCTTGACATTAATGCTACCAAGTTTGGTACTCATTTGCTACTTAGTTTCCATGTTGTAATGTGTTAAATAGGGAAAGTTTCATTATAACCAACTGATATAAATACTGGCTGTCCAGCCAGGTAGGTCATCAAATTGACATCCATCCCGGCTTCTGCTGTGAAACCACTCCACTCCACTGTCCTCTTAAGGGGAGCTGGAACGATGAAAATGACAAAATTAATTTTTTTTTTTCATTATAAAATTATTTGGAGTTTTCTGAATAAAACAAATCAAGTTTCACCCTTCTAACAAGGGAACCTCCCCATTGCACCCCCCTCAGATTTAGTTATAAGTTGGCACAGTGGATAGGCCTTGAAAAACTGAACAGAGATCAGTCGAGGAAACAGGAAGAAGTTGTGTGGAACTATGAAAAAAATTAGTAAAATATACAAACTGAGTAGTCCATGCGAAGATAGGCAACGTCAAGGGCAATGCGCGTCTAGGAGCGCCGTGGTCCCGCAGTCACACATTGGTTTGGCATGTAAAATGTTATTGAAGTGTAAAAAATGTGCTGCAGCAGTTTAGTTTTCTAATTCTAACAATATTCCTCATAGTGGTAATAGTGGAAAGAAGGTGTATGATATAAATGTTAGGCTAGTGTACGGCTTGCATTGCACTGGCAAGGGCAGTGCTGCAGGCAAAATGTTATGTGGAACTATGAACTTGCCAAAATCACCAACCAAGTTTGGATTTTATAATGAATTGGTGGGATCTTCTGCTGAAGATATTGCTCAAGCAACAATGAAGAAAGCAGTTGAAGAAGCTGTGACAGATAATGGGAATTGTAGAAATTTAATTGTTGGTTTAGATGGATCATGGCAACGTAGAGATCATAAATCTCTAAATGGAGTTTTGACAGCTACCAGTGGAGATAGTTGCAAAGTAATTGATGTTGCTATTCTCTCAAAACATTGTAGATGTAAGGGCAATACCAAGGATGAACATAGTGAAAGTTGTGAAGCAAATTTTCATGGCATGAGTGGAAAGATGGAAGTAGAGGAAGTGAAAGCAATTTTTGCCAGATCACAGGAATGGTATAATGTACAATACACTAACTATCTAGGAGATGGTGATTCTAAGGGATATAAAGCTGTAGAGGAACTCAAAGCTTATGTCAATGAAATTCACTTTAAAAAACTAGAGTGCATTGGACATGTGCAGAAGCACCTGCGGGCTCGCTTGTGCAAACTAAAGCAGACATTAGGATCGCAGAAGCTTAGTGATGGTAAGACTCTTGGAGGAAGAGGAAGAGTGACAGATGAAGCAATTGATAGACTGCAGAGGTATTATGGGTGTGCAATTACTAAAATACAAGAAGCATTGAGCATATGAGGAGTGCAGTATGGGCATTATTTTTTCATACTGTATCAACAAATGAGCACCCACAACATGCACTGTGCCCACAGGTGATGACTTATGGTGTAAGAACCAATCAGGAAAGGAATATGCCCATAAAAACAGTTTTCCAAATGCTGTAATTGATGTAATTAAGTTCATATTCAGAGAATTTTCACAGCCAAGTTTACTGGAAAAGTGTTTACATAAGAAAATACAAAATCCAAATGAAAGTGTAAATAATTTAATTTGGATTAGGATTCCCAAACGAGTGTTTGTACAGATAAAACATTGCATTTTGGAGTGTATGATGCAGTGGCAACATACAATGAAGGAAACATTATCAAACGTGATGTGCTGAAATGTTTAGGTTTCCAACCGAGACACACCACCACTTCCACAATGTGCCTAATTGATGAAGAAAGACTAAGAGGTGCAGGAAGAAGAGACAAAAGCCTACAACATGCAGCAAAAGGGAAGAAAAGACCAGTGAAAAGGAAATTAACACTGGAAAAAGAAGAGGATGCTGATAATCCATCATATGGGGCAGGAATGTATTAAAAAACTTTGGAAGCCATTTCCCGTAACTTTAAAATTTTCATCTTTGAGGAACATTTTCTCAAAAACTGCTAACAGTATATCAATGAAATTTATACACAATATTGTTTACTTTGTTTCCTTCATTTTTATAACAAATTGTAATAAAATATTGCATAATTCAAGAGTTATAGAAGAAAAAGTGCAAAATTTTAGAGAAGAAATAAGCATCCGTTTAAAAAAACTGTAAAAAAAAAAACTAATAAATATTTCTTAACATTGAATTCTAACTTTGTAGAGAAATATTCACTGAAGATGTAGTCCAAATTTCAGAGCAATATGTTTAATGATTTTAGAAAAAATGTTCCTTATTTGCTAAAATTAACATGGAGGAGATGGATCGTTCCGGCTCCCCTTAACAGGACCACCTGCCAGGGGGTCTAGCCACAGCCTAAAGAGTTGAGGGTTGAAATGAGGCCCTCCTAGCCAGCCAGCCACTCAGGTGTCTACCAGCATTAGGTACAACTAGCCAGGCTTCTCATGCTCAGCGAGTCCTGTCAGCCTGCTGATGTAGCTTGGCTGCTGCTTGAGGATGTTAGCTATGCAAGATCATACTACACCCAGGCTGTGCCGAGCATAGCAGCTCCTGGTGACCTATTATAATGCTTCACAGTCAGGTCTGTGGGTTGAGGCTCATCCTCCAGTGCCACCAGATGTGAGTTTGAAATTGTCATACAAACTATTGGAGTAATAGAGGGATTGTACTGCCTTCAAATGTCTTCTAACTCACCCTGACATACCGTCCTCCATGAGAGCATGCCTATATCCTCTACTGCACACCCACATTCACTACACTTTCAATATCACCTACATGCTCATATCAGTAATACATTGGTTGTGGACACAGTGATAGGACTGTTTCTTGGATGCTTGTTGACTAACACTAGGAGATATAAAATTGGTTAGCTCGAGATTTATGAGGGCAGCAATCTAGTTCTTGACAAATCTGCTAGTCACGAATTTTTGCACTGATATTTATAACCACACACTACAACTATCAGTTGACTAGTTCATTATATCTAGTGTCCATTACAACACAAAAGTGACAATACAGTTACCTAAGAATAAATTTTGACACTCTTAAGAATGATTCAAATTGAATGGAGAAGTTTTTGAATATTCCCCTTTTAGACTTGGGCACATTATGTCAAAAATATGCATTGCTTTTTGAAACTGGTTTGAGTTATGCACAAAAATATGTTACACATATATTATTTCTAGAGTGCAAGACTCATTCTATTAGCATTCCTGGAAGATTTAAGGGGGGAATAAGATCATTCTCAAGACCAGCTGGTGATAATACACATTCTTTCAGTCGGTGGGCCACATCATAGGCATTCAAAAACTAGACACATTATTGTGTATCTGTTGGTACTTCGAGGGTACTATGAATGTGCAGTCCAAAGTAAAAACACACACTATTCTTTGTCCCAAGCAATGGGTAATAATTGGGAGGAGGAGGAGGGGTGGGATACTTTTCCAAGATCATCCTTGAAAATGAGTGCCCACAGTTTCCTGTCAACAAAGAGTCTAAAATTTGTGATAAATATGAGACTTGGCTTTATTTGAAACAGCTACATTCTATTATAAGTAGCTACCACTTTAGATATTTTCACTGCCACCTAGAATAGTGTCCAAAGAGCATTTTCCAATGTGTAAATTACTTCACTAATACTGCTGCTACACCATTTTTAGCAGTCATTAAGTCACATACTCTGATTATCAATACCATCATTACAATGTGGAAATGCTTAACAGGCCATGCCCAGAATCACGGTTAGGAGGAGTCTTGGTGCTTGATTCCTTTTTGAGTTAGGAACATGCCGTAAAAAGTGTTTGGTTTACCCCAGCCCAATGGCTATTTGCATAGCCATTTGAACATCTGTCTTACTGCAGCTATGTTACAGAACATTGAGCAACGTTTGAATGATGAACTATACCTGCAGCTCAAGCAAATTGTGAAAATCTATTAATTTCTTTTGCAAAAGATTTTAAATGAGCTAAAATTAATGCTCAGCTAATAGCACCATTTATATGTACACCATTTGGTATTTTATGTGCTAAAAACTGTCAAACTTGTTTTGATTTTATGTGCAAAACAAAATGCTTTCCTTGGAGGTTTACTTTAATTTTGTATGAATCAGTTTAAACTTTGCATGAAGACAGATAAATGGATGAAGTCAAAATGAATTTTTTCATCCAATATTCTCTATCAATTGTCAAGATAAATGGTTTAAAGTCAAGATAAATGTGGCATATAAAATTAGTTCTTACATGAACTGAATGTGTGGAAATTGTTTAAAGTGAATCAAATAAACAAAATATGCATTACTACAATAAAATTAAAAGACTCACTTTGAAAAATCTAGCTTCATTCAGATTTTACATGCAAAAAACATGTACTTTGCAAGTTTTTTACGTGTGCCACTTCTAAGTTTCACACTTGTTTGAATCAGTTAAAATTTTGTACGAAGGTAGACAAATACACATAGTTAATGGTCATCCTGTTGTTTTGTGAAAGCATTATCCGTGGTTTGAAAGAGATTTAACAAAATCTAGTACCCGATCAGACATCACCCAAGTCAACAAAAATCTACATCGTTGCCAAGCTATGGTGGTCTAATGTCAGAATTACAATACAGTAAAAGTTGGTAACCAGAATAAAATATGCTCCTATCATAGTACAAAAGAAACATCTGGACATATTTGGGCTTTTCTACATGTTGACTCTACTTCCCCAGCACATTCAGCTCTCTTAGGTACAAGTTTTGACATACCTGCATCTTGTAATATATACGCTAGACTTCCTGATCCTGTGCTCAGAATCCAGAAGATTCACCAGGCATAGTGAACAATATAAATCATCATACTGCTGAAGAGCATGTTTGTAATAGGTAACAAAGTTTTTCTGGGGAATACAATTTCTGAGGTGGGTTAAAAGTGCATGTGTCTAGATGTGTTGAGTAAATGTCTTTGAAGCTGCCCGATAAGTTGAACAGCTAGTTCTCTTTTTTTACATCCCTAACTCTGTCTTTTTTGTGCTATGATAGGGGCACTTTTCATTTTGGTTATTTCATGGCTTGGTGTGGCCCTGAATTCTTCTCATTCTGCTTACAATGAAATTAGCTTACAAGCATGACCAGTGAGTGTTTTTTTGTGTCGTGGTGTCTTTGTTCCCTTAAGTGCAAGAAACGCTAGTCCAATAAAACCAATTATCTAATGCGAGTACGGCAACTCTGCTTTAGGTGATGGAATACTACACTGAAAGGTTAAATCCTTGTGAAGTTATGTCCAACTGACAAAGCCAAACTTATCTACAATGAGCAAGTTACTTTCAACACTTAGGTTGTTTTTACTGCTTTATCTGCTACTACTTGTAGTAGCTCATATGCAAAAGGACTTATATGAGATTGCTTCATACAGGATGTACCAGATATGCAGATACCTGGTGAAGTTTTCAGATTGTATTTGTGGCTCAGAGGTCCTCAGGATTGCTGAGTCTGTAAAAATAACAGTAGCTTTTGAAAACATGACACTATAAAACACCACAATAACCAAAATGTTTTCCTGATGATTCTGATGATAATCTGTCCTGATTTCCTGCCCAGCGTTTCCATGTTACCATCAAGTCCAAAACACTTTAAGGAGAATGAAGCAGCAGAGTACCCCTACTACTGAGACTTATATTGCTTCTGGTCTTGCCACATACATCGCATCAGTCTGTCAGAGTAAAAACAGCAATACCTAACGGCCCATGCCATAAATGGAGGAGGATGCAGCACAAACAGTGCTTCCAGTGTCAACTCCAACTCAGTCATTGCAGTCAAATCTCACTACTCTTGGTCAACATGTCTGCATTCCACTGGATACAAGAGTGATACCACGCATTACAGCAGCAACTTATTGGCAGTTGGGATCAGCCCTGCTCTTGAAATCCATGGTATCATTGCTCATGAATAAGCAGTCACCAGTTCTAATCTTGGACATCTGCTACACATCTACCATACATGTCAGTCATATGCGTGTTCAAGCCCATGATGATGACTCAGACTGATTTATTAGCGGCTTATTTTTGGCTGCCCTTCACTGAAGAATGACAGATAAGCATGATCAAAAATATTCTACCTGCTATGTGCTATGATTTTAGGCTGCCTTTCAGCATCTACAGCATATCAGCCATTTTTCATTGTTTTATAGAAGACCTTCTGTGTGATGTATCACAGTGTATGAAATCTTAATCACCAGAACCAATTGCAACCTCCAACAAATATTCTCATTACTGCAGCAGACAGGTTTGCACTGCAGCCTACAAAAGTATTTGTGAAGCTTCCTGATAGATTACAACTGCATACCTGGCCAGGACTTAAAAACAGAATCATAATTTTTGTGGATAATTGCTCTTATTGACTAAACTAAACAGACACAACTCTCAATCTGCTGTAACAGCTTTGAGTATACTAACACCTCTTTCCTACTTTCCAAACTTCAGAGAACATTCCTGCATACCTTCCTGGATTAGCTCTCCTTGGAGACAGACTATTGTGGAAAACTGGCCTTGCCACAACCTAGAGGATGTTTTCAAAAGAAACATTTCAGTCCACAATGGAGTGTGCTTGTTCAAGACAGATGTCAATTAACTCATTTATTGACGATGGGTTTTGGTGCTCAACAGTGCAATTATTAATGCTCTTACTAAAACAGTTTGAGGCACAGGTAAAACACCTTAAAATGTAAAGTTAAACACACAACTGAATAAAGATGAACAATCCTGTGTCTCAACAAAGAGGTGAGAGCATTTAGGAGATGGGACATTGTACTACAGTATTTTCCACCTGAGCATTCTTAGATACTTATTAATTTCATCAGCGGCATCATTTCTCTGAAGTCCTATGTGGGGACTTCAGAAAATAATTTACACATGTTTTCCCACAATAAGACAACTGTGCACAAAATAATGGTGCATTGTCAGAAGAGAGAACATGTTCTGGGCTTGGCCGGCCGCGGTGGCTGAGCAGTTCTAGGCGCTTCAGTAAAGAACCGCGCGACTGCCACGGTACAGGTTCGAATCCTGCCTTGGGCATGGATGTGTGTGTGTGATGTCCTTAGGTTAGTTAGGATTAAGCAGCTCTACATTCTAGGGGACTGATGACCTCAGATGTTAAGTCCCATAGTGCTCAGGGCCATTTGAACCTTTTTTTTCCGGGCTTCCTGCACATAGTTCTGCTGTGATATGGATGACAGGTGCATCAGAGTGTGTGAGTGGAATCATGCGGCAACTTAAAAGATGTTAGTACCTGTCTCATACTTCCCAAACTTCACAGAAGCTCCCTACATACCTTCCTGAAGAATGCAGGACACAATAATTCGTGTGGGTAAAATGACTAAATTGCAAACATATTTAATATAAAATTCTATTGGTATATGAACTGAACGAAATGACAAGTCCAGCGATAGCAAAATGATGCCAACAATTTGACCAAGGTTGCACAGAAGAGGCTGATACTAATCAAGAAGGAATGTCATTGACATAAACCACAGACAACAATGTCTAGGCAATCAAGGAACTGACTCACAGCAACCACAGAATTTTTTATGAAGACATTCACACGGCAGTTTTCTAATGGCTCCATAACCAAGGAGCAGATTTCTATTGTCAAGGAACTGAATGACTGATATAATGTTTTGACCATTGTTTACAGACATCTGGTGACTGTGCTGAAAGATAGTGTAATGTATCTGCGTCACTTTGAAGTGTCTTGCAGCATTCAATTAAAGTTACTTGGTCTGCCCTAATGATGTGTAACTCAACTGTAAGTCTCCTCATCATGTCCCGGAACCCAACACACTGATACCTCTTTCCCCTGCCTCCATTGTTTTCACTTGTTTATTATCTCGACATCTGCACTGCGCAGCTTTTTCTTCATACTACAGGAGCCAGATAATATGATCAATTTTGTGGCATGATTGCATTGTATCTGTCTCAGTGACTCCTTGATTACATACACCTCTACTTCACAAACTGTAGAATAAATCTTCATTTACAAAATAGCACAAAGCAGTCATGCAAATTCCACCACTTAGATCTGTGTGTATACAAAAAGACAGTTCAGCTTTTTTTAAATGTTGAAAATTAAACTGAACTAACCAAAACATAAACTTAAAAATGTAGTCTGGGTACTGTAACTTCTGTATCCCAATGAATCCACACTAATTTTGGTTCTCTTGGTCCAACAAGGTGGGGGTTGGCTCCACTCCTCATTATGAACAGTAACATGATCCACACCTACAAGATACCACTTTGCACAAATCTCCAATGACTCCTTTGTTAATGGAAGAGCTATGAAGTTTCATTCTAATGGTGGGTGAGTAGCAACAAGGTATGTTGGTGATTGTTGTACAGATGTAACTCTATACCACGTTTGATCAAAAAGTAATGGAAATCTTTGTTTTTCTTTAAGAATCTTCACTTATTAATCAACATCAATTTTTTCCTCTTCAAAATAATCCCCTTCAGACCTAACACACTTGTGCCAGAACTTTTTCCAATCTTGGAAGTACTTCTGGAAGTCACTTTCCCATATGGTACTCAACTCCTTCAGTGATTCTGTTTTCACCCCATCAATGGTGGCAAAACGGTGTCCGTTCACAGTTCTCTTCAGCCTCAGGAACAGAAAGAAGTCAGGGCCATGTCCAGCAAATGCAGTGGCTGACACAACATAATGGTTTTGTTTTTTGCCAAAAAATCATGGACAAGCATCATTGAGTTGTGACCTGGAGCATTATCATGATGCAATTTCCACAAGTGGTTTTGCCACAGTTGTGGTATTTTCTTCAGATTGCTTCACACAAATGGTGTATAACTTCCAAGTAGGATTCCTTATTGTCTGGGCTATTCAGGCAGTTTCATTGGGATGATTAGGCCCCGGTTTCAATGTCATATTCGTATACCTATGTTTCATCACCTGTTATAATCTTCTTTAGAAGTTCTGTATTGTTGTCAATTACATTGAGCAATTCCTGAATGATGACTACAAGACATTATTTTTGGCCAAAATTCAACAATTTCAGAACAAACTTTGCTGCTTCATGTTTCATGCCCAAAATATCTGAAAAAATTGCTTGGCATGAGCCAAATGATATGCTGATATCATCAGCAACCTCTCTGATGATGATTCAGAAATTTTCCAGAACCATTTTCTCTATTTCTTCCACATTCACTAACTGATGTGCAAGGGCATTCAGGGCAGCTGTCATCTTCAACATCGTCATGGCCCTCTTTCAAATGTTTATACCACTTGTAAACTCTTGTCTTCCACATACTAAATTTTCCAAAAGCCATAGTCAACATTTTGAATGTGGTGCTGCATTTTATTCCACTTTTCAAGCAAAATGTAATGCAAATTCCTTGATTAATCCTTTTTGAAAACAAAAATTTGCCAAGCATGCGAAAACTCGTATAGCATTTTTGACTGTCTACAATAAACCAAATATTCAAAATCCAAATATACATCAGGAACATGTGTACCAGCAAGGCAAAAAAACAAAAATTTCGAGAATCAGATGCATAAAGCCCACAAAATTCAAAAGTTCCTGTTACTTTTTTTCACACCTTGTATTCATATCATCGCATTAGGAGTCACTGCAAGATGGTTTTTGGCAGCTCACCAGCATTAGTGGACAGAAAGACTGTTGTACCAGTTTTTAAAATGCTTATTAGCAGATAAATCCTCAGTGTATCAAAACCATAAAAAGACCTTCAAAAATTGGAGTACTGGATACCCTTGCTTTGTCTGCTCCCAGAGTAATGGCCGAGTCATTTCAAGAGAGTTAAAGCTTAACATACTCTCACCTTTCACTCTCTTAGTGAGTGAAACCAAGTAAACTTGACATCAAACATAAGATTCAGAACCTTCACTGTAATTCTGAAAGCAAAGTATTGTTCCACACCTTCAAATCAAATATATTAAAACATGATGTGTACTGCTAGATACAGGGTGGTCGGAAATTCCCATCACAGACTTCTAGGACTTGTAGAGGGGAGTGAGTACATCGTATTTTGAATTAGAACCTGTTTCCAGAAACGTCATCCAATGAGACTACAGAGCATCAAAGTTGTAGGCGCGGGCATCTGTAAATGTATGTATACACGGGGTGATTCTGTGATGATGTTACAGTCTTTCTACAATGATGGAGAATGATAAATGTATTAATTTGAAGTAAGGATCCCTGTACTGGAAACGAATGAGTTGAAAGTTATAAACGAAAACCTTTCTGATACCTCTGACAATTCAATGCATGTACCAGTTCTTGTGTTGTGAAGAGTGTAGGGCTGGTAACTTTCAGTGGTGGTAGTGTGGACAAAAATGAGAAAAAATGTCCAGTAAATGTGGGCTCCATATTGCATACCTGAGGAGCTATGACCATTTGTTCATCTTTGCTGATGTGAGCAAGTGTTCATAGCTGTTAAGATAAGCACTTTAGAGCCCACGTTTACTGGACATTTTTTCTCGTTTCTGTCCACACTACCACCACTGAAAGTTACCAGCACTGCACTCTTCGCAACACAAGAACCGGTACATGTATTCAACTGTGAGTAGTATCAGAACAGTTTTCATTTATAACTTTCGACACATTCATTTCCAGCACAGGGATCCTTACTTCAGATTAATACATTTATTGTTCTCCATCATCGTAGAAAGTCTGCAACATCATCACGGGATCACCCCATTTATACGTACATTTACAGATGCCCGCACATAGAACTTCGATGCTCTGTCATCTCATTGGATGACATTTCTGGACATGGATTCCTATTCAAAATATGATGTACTCACTCCTCTCTACAAGTCCTAGAAGTCTGTAATGGGAATTTCCGATCACCCTGTATCTCTGAAATTAATTTAAATCCAAAGACTGATGCCCACTTCTTCAGACTTTTAAGTGACAGTTGTGGGTAATAAGTCATTTCAGAAGGTCCAATAGAGGAGTAAAACATTGCAAAAATGTCCAAAATAAAAAGCATTATATAGGACACAACTGCAAGTGTTATGCTACTGAATGACTACATAAAAATGGGGAGACTGATACAAAACTTCTCCTATAGTTGTACTTATTAAAAATAATGTATCTGACAGCTGGTACTATAGGCATTTTCAAGGTCAAAATATATGCCTACTAGATGATTTGTGCAAAGTAATTCCTGCAGTACAGCCACTTCCAGCAGAATTGCATTAGCATATGTTCTAAGCAAATATTGTATAAACTATAATGAGCTGTCTTGATTTCAAAACATGTTCATCAGGCAATCCACAATTCTACCTATGCAGCTGGATAGGTCTGCAGCCCAGTTGCTAATAGATGTTCAGTTCTTTCCTGGCTCCAAAAGTTACATTAAAATGTGTCCTCTAGTGGTTTAGGAAAACGTAGTATCACTCAAGTTTCACTGAAAATTCTGAAGGAGGCTCTCCTTATAGCTATCTTCAAGATGACATAACATACTACAATGCCTACATTCAGCATAGGTTACAATATCTCATGTCTATGGTCATGTCATTTTTACTACATACTGGTATACAGAAAATTCTATACCTGTTGTTATGTAACTAGAAATCATAAACATCCTTCTTGTAATCCTGCTGGACATACTGATGGATCAATCGATATAATTAGGTATACATCTCACAAGGACACTAGGCATGGCCTGGATTGATACATCTGCCAACAGTAAGTCACATGGGTAGAAAACAGTGGCAGAGATAAGGACTGCCTTGGACTGATGGATTGTCTCCACTTCACTTGTCTTATCTTGAATCACTGATGTGTAACACTTGCTCTCTGGTGGACGTTTTTATGATGATCTTACAGTACTTAACTAGTTTCCGAACATTGATTTTGGACTCTGTAATTCTGGGCCACCGATGTATGGTTTGCACATGTGATGCTGTATCCATTCTCCAGTGGCCAACACTGTGTACCTACTGTGAATGCACTGATGATGTGATGCATGCACTGATGGAGTGGTTTGTATCAGCATGGTTTCCAGAGTGGCAAGTTACAGTATTCTCCAGCACTAATGTTTGAATCATTCAGTAGATCTCAAGTGCACTTTAACTGCCAAGAAATATCCAACTCCAGTAGTCTTTGTCTCTGGTGTTCAATGAAACCTGTGTTGTTAAAGATTTAGACTTACAACAGTGGTGACGACGAGCTGTTTCGAACTAGAACACATCCCATTCCAGAATAGGTCTTATGGGGCCACTTTACTGTGAGTTACAACCAAAATGCATACGCTGTTTTTTGAGCTCTGGAAACAGCAGTTTGATGAACACCACAAGCTTCTACAGAAGTTATGGATCAGGAATGTCTGCAATTGCTTCTGGTAGACCTGGCTTTCCAGCCAATTAATGAAGATCAAGAAGACTGAGAAGTATACTAGAAGCATTTAGCACTTCATTTCCAGGAAAGTTATATTAAGTGTCCCAAGGCACAGTGAGATTTTTTATTATTTACAAATCCACTGCTCTATATCTTGTATAAAAACTGACACCTCTGTGTGAAACATCAGTGCCACTCCTAACCACTCTTTACTCACAGTTGCTTTTGAGTGAATATTTTGCAAAAATGGTTCAAATGGCTCTGAGCACTATGACACTCAACTGCTGAGGTCATTAGTCCCCTAGAACTTACAACTAGTTAAACCAAACTAACCTAAGGACATCACAAACATCCACACCCGAGGCAGGATTCGAACCTGCGACCGTAGCGGTCTTGCGGTTCCAGACTGCAGCACCTTTAACCGCACGCCACTTTGGCCGGCAATATTTTGCAACAAAAATTCATTGATGGCTGCTCATTGAGGATTCCTCTGACACTGTAAGCATCATGGACTGTGGATCTACAGGCCTGAGTAGAAAATGCAAGTTTATGTGTTCTTGTGGGAAATCATAAACATAATCTTTAATAGGTGACATGGTTATCAGACCAGCACTGGACAGGGAAGTGCATGTTAAACATTAACACAGTCAGATCCTTAGTCATCTAAAGTTTTGCATATCAACTGTTAATTGGTATTCACCTCTCAAAGTCTTTGTTTCTGGTTAGTTCAAGAAGGATCAAGATTTCCTATTTTCTTTGATTTACCTGTACTGAGTTGATCAGTGAAACCTGTTTTATTGAAGAAGCAGATTTACATGAACTCTTTTGCACAAAAGCAAGGTGGCAAAAATTACTGAGCCTTGGTTCAGTGAGGTGGTAACGCTCGAGAACTATCAATGAATACCTAAACTATAATGTCAGGTGTTCTTACAAGGCACCTGTGCTTTGATGTAACATAAATTGCTGATTAGTGTCTGTTTTAGTAAACCTCCATATAGACTCTCATATTTCTGTAGGACTTGTTGATCAGTTAATCAAGTTTTAAGAAATTCCTATGGAAGTTCTGTTTACTCCCTTTAATTTTCCTTTGATACTTGACCCTTGCAAGCCAAAATGTTGCGAGGTTCTGTGCAGACTGTCACAATGCCATCTGGCTATCCCTAGTTACTATACCAAGAGGCAGACTGCCTCTTAATGTATGCAAAGGTTGGTGGTGTGGATAATTCATTAGCTTTAGCAACCTTTTTTGGGGAGGGGGGGGGGGCATGATTCACCATATCCTGAAGTGTCTCTTTTTGTTCGGATATACTCAAATGGCTAAATAATGCCCAGTTGCCCATCCTGACAGTCCCAGTCCAACTTGGTAGCCTCCCTTCACAAGCTGCCAAGGGTGCCATATACAGGGGCAAGAGGAGGAGCTCTCCTCCCCCCCCCCTGCCCCCCTCCATCCATCTCTCATGCAAAGAAAAAAACATAGACTAGTCAAGTGTTTTTCCATCAAGAAAATAATTTAAAAGTTGGTATTACACAGGTTTTTAACACAGTCAGACCTGGAACTTTTTTATGGCTACTTACTAGTCACCATTCAACTTCCAAAATATTAAAAATACTCCACAGCCCCCCTGCCCCCAAGTACACAAACTGTCATACAGGTGCCTTTGCAAGATGCTCTGTCTGATAAACAGATCCAAAACTAAAAGTATCCCACCCCCTCCCTCACTTTCCTCCCAAAAGGAGTTTCACTGTCAGGAGCAGCCATGGACAGGTTGGATTTTTCACATGTGACAATGTCCAGAGTGCTGTCTTCACCACTGTCAGATGAAACAGATCTTCTACTGTCTGACAGATACAGGCAAGAATTTCTATATGTTATTTCCGTTTTCCACCCATTTTTCTCCCTAGGAGGAGATAGTGGTGCACAGCTGGGTTAGAGACAAACTTTTGTTTGGTAATATTTCTTGTTGTGGAGCTTTGTTATGAGTCAGACAGTAGTTCTGATTGCTACATGCTTTGCAGATGTAGACAGGGTATAACTTTAATATTGGAGATGCACTTGCATATGTATTTACATGATGGTGTTATGATTAGCATACTAAACATCCAGGTCATAAGCACCCTTAGTACTGTGCAATTAAAATAACTTGCAACTTTTAACAGTCATGCACATAGCGAGTGGAGGAGACGCTGTTGCCAGCACAAGCCAAAGCTGCCATGCCCACTTTGAAGATGTCATCATTAATGTGCCATCTATGAAGCACTGTTAAGTAATTAGCAAATGACAGTACTGAACAGGGCACTTAACCACTGAACATTTTATAAACAGTCACAAACATGGTGTGACATAATTTCACATGAAGAATTATTGCAGTCCACTTACTCAGACATGGAACTGCTGCTGGAGCTGACAAGAATGGCCTTCTTAGATTTGACCCTCCAGCAATCCTGTACAGATCCATGTTTCTTTGATCAGATACTTGGTATGGCTCACAACTTGACACCAGTTATGTGGAACAGCATTTGTAACAGATTCTCTGGTCATCATTTCCACCCCAACAACATAAAACTTTGTATTGTTTTTTGCCACAGAATTTAAGTTCAAAAGCACTTAAATGAGTG
Organism: Schistocerca serialis cubense; assembly: GCF_023864345.2. Classification (NCBI taxonomy): domain Eukaryota; kingdom Metazoa; phylum Arthropoda; class Insecta; order Orthoptera; family Acrididae; genus Schistocerca; species Schistocerca serialis. The sequence continues at coordinate 436,951,925 of NC_064640.1, read as the reverse complement.
TGGTATGTAGGAAGCCTGATCTTGCTATGTCCTTTCACCATCGCCAGTTTGCAACCTGCCACCCTTTCCTAGGAATGTTATGTGTAGTGGCTGTTCTGCTCACCACTTTTGAAACATTTAAAACTGGATCACCACTATTGCACTCCAGTTCAAAGTATTAATTCCCCTCCTCCAATCCTTAACAGCTTTGAAACTGGTAGACACATTCTCAGTCTCTTTTAAGCTAAATCTCTGCTACAGAAACAATGCTAATACAATAACACTAGTTCACAGTAACAGCTGATGAATTCACTTGAATCTGCTGAAATGTTGGTTACGTGTGAATTGGTGTTAGCCAGGCAATGTCATCATGCCCCTACAACAGACCAAACTGTTAAAATTCACAAGTTATTTTAATTGAACAGTATATTTTGGAATAAATCTGATTAAAACTGTAGTGCTGCCACTAGTTTTTGACACTACTAAGTGGAACAGCAGCAATACCGCAGCTGTCACAAGAAGGCCATGGATGCAGGTGGATGGGGAGCAGACCAAAACACCACTGCATCACATGCAGCAGCCGGCCGGAGTGGCCGAGCGGTTCTAGGCGCTTCAGTCTGGAACCGCACGACCGCTACGGTCACAGGTTCGAATCCTGCCTCGGGCATGGATGTGTGTGATGTCCTTAGGTTAGTTAGGTTTAAGCAGTTCTAAGTTCTAGGGGACTGATGACCAGAGCAGTCAGTACTTCCTGGCAGATTAAAACTGTGTGTCGAACCAAGACTCGAACTTGGGACCTTTGCCTTTTGCAGGCAAGTGCTCTACCAACTGACGTTTGCAGAAGAGCTTCTGTGAAGTTTTGAAAGTAAGAGATGATGTACCGGCAGAATTGAGGCTGTGAGGATGGGTCATGAGTTGTGCTTGGATAGTGCTGTTGGTAGAGCACTTGCCCGCGAAAGGCAAGGGTCCCGAGTTCAAGTATCAGTCCGGCACACAGTTTTAATCTGCCAGGAAGTTTCAGAATACCATGAGCTTTATTATTTATTTATTTATATATTTATTGAGCAGTTGAGTGGAATGTCACAGAAGCACAATGAGTCATTAGAAAGTTTCAGTGATAGGATAAGAAAAGTCAATGAGCATACTTATGAGTTAAGGGCAAGCAAATAATGTTATCCTCCAGGTAACAGAGCATAGGGCTTTAGAAATTTTTCCTGTGAGGCTCGCCGTCTTATACGTCTAAGCAGATTCAGATAGGTAACCCAAAAGACCTTAACACTGCTGTTAGGTTATCTATGGTGTTGGAGGAGATAGATTTAGTGAGGGAGGCGTGTAATAGGTGAGATATTCTGTCCACTGAGGTGAGATGTTCCAGTTGTGGGTGTTCAGAGCATGTCCAGAGGCAGTGCCATTAGCTAAAATGTTTGGTGTGGTTGGGATTGTAGGGATAGAGGTGGAATGGGCAGGGGCAGAATGTTATGGTGTTAAAACACAAACAGGTTTACAAAGGCCACCAGACAGCATTCCCATTAAATTTCAGTGCTGCAGAAATATATTCAGGGGTGGAATGTGAGGTAGTATGGTTCATAAGGGGAAAGAAGCACAAATTTATATTGGAGATAGGGTGCATGTGTGAGTGGCAAGTCTGGACCTCACAGGTACGAAACTAAGTTTTCTTGTTGGGGTGGAATAATTTCAGGAGTGCATGGAAGTGGTGCCACAAGCTAAGTGAAGGTTACTGCACAATCCTGGGGATAAAATTTTTGTTCAAACATCATGCCAAAATTGACCTTCAGACACAAAAACAGGAACTCAAGGGGACAATATTCCACCAGTGAAATACTGGTGCAAGGTCCATCTACCATAAGGGAGGAGCCAGTTAAACTGCAGACAAAATCGCTAAGGCTTAATTCGCATAATATAGTGCCACAAGGCACTGGGAAGCTACTTTGAGTGAGTGTGGGACCAGAACGACCTGATAAAATGTTGTGTGTGATAGAACAGTTAGAAGAGGATGATGTGAAGAATGCAAAACAGTGCTTCATAGGAAGGAGTGTTGTACACCTAGAGGAGATGGAGAGTGAGAGAGTGGTACCCCTCAGTATAGATAATTTTGGCACTGATGATGAGAAGCTAACCAAAGGTTTGTTGGTAGCAAGTTTATCCATTTTGGACAAAGATGCTTGTGCAGAGGTAGAGCATCTGAAGGGAACAGAGAAAGTGGAAATGGAAGAATCGTTACTGGAATTTGAGGAGTTATTTAATCCTCAGGATCCACTGCCAGCAATGCCTATAACACAACTTACAATTCCAAAGGGGTTTAAAGCACCTGTATATCACAAACTGTACAGTACCTCTCAGCATTTACTGTCAGATTTGAAGGACTCCATTAACCTACAACTGAGCAATGGCATAATAGAGGGGAGCACTAACCCTCGGCGAGTAGCCATCTTCATTGTATCCAAAAAAAGTTGGCACATGGAACAAAGATGTGCAGATTTTGTTGTGACTATCAGCACCCGAATAGTAAAAAAATAACACCCAATACCCAACATTACGGAAACCCTCAACAACTTGGGGCAGTGCTAGTATTTCTCTAGGACAGACTTAAGGAGTGGGTATTACCAACTGTAGATAGCTCTAGAAGACTGACCAAAAACTGTGTTGTTTAGTCTACTGGGCCAATTACCAGTACCGACGAATGCCATTTGGTTTAAAAAAACATATTAGCCACATTTCAATGGTTGCTGGACAGAGTACTAAGGGGTTTGAAACTGCTGCACTGTATTGTGTAACTTAACAATATAACTGTGTTTTCAAGGAATATGAAGGAACATACACAACCACTGAAGGAAGTGTTTAAGAGATTTGTGCAGTGTGTCTTACACTGAGTATTGAAAAGCATAATTTTGCTCTGGAAGAAGCAAGTTATTTAGGAAACGTGAGTAGCTGAGAAGATGTGAAAGCAGACCTAAAATTAGTGCATGCAGTGTGGGATTTTCCAGGTCCTCAGACAAATAAGGAATTACAATCATTCTTGGGATTGGACAATTATTGCAGAAAATTTGTGAAGGGGCTTGCAGCTATTACATGGTTGCTTACACAATTATTAAAAACAGGTGTAAAATTTTAGTAAGCAACAGAGTGTCAAGTCACATTTGAGAAGGTGAAAGAGACATTAACACTGAATCCAGTGTTGATCCTTCTGGATGAAGAGGAGTTTGTACTATCATGCAACACTTCCACCCAGGCACTGGGGAGTGTTTTGAGTCAGTTGATACATGGTGAGGTATATTCTGTGGCTTATGCTTCAAGACAGATAAACAAGGCTGTGAGAAATTACTGCATAATGGAAAAGGAGATGATAAACCTGACATAGAGAGGCACAAATTTTAAATGTCATATGTATGGTACAAAATTCAAGTTGGGTTTCATGCAGCATTGAACTGGTTTTTGGGGTTGAAAAACCCTTCAAGCAGATTCATGAGGTGATTGTTGAGAATAAGTGAGTTTACCTTTGAGGTTGTCCATAAGCCAAGCCAGAAGTGTGGAAATATGGATCGACTGAGCAGGATGGTTACAATAGTATGGAAACTGGGCCATAGTCTTGCAAAGTGGCAGGCAGTGCAGTCTGCTGATGCAGACTGCAAGCTGTTTGATGCAGCTGCAGTTCATTGAGCACAACAGGCTGTCATATAGGTCAACAAGACTGAAACCACTCATAGCAATGCCTACTGAGCTACGATAAGAAGTATTGAAGGAGGTCCTCATCACATGATATCTGGGCATGGAGGTCGTAGGACAATGGACTGAAGAATGACAGAGTATTACTGGTGACAGACACAGAAAAGAAATGCAGATAAGTACATACAAAATTGTGTGCCATGTACACATCCAGTGCATCTGAGTCATCAGCAAGTACCAGAACAAAGGTTACTTGAGGTAACCAAATCTTTTGAAATGACAGGCGTGGATATCTTGGGGCATTTTAGCCAGATGCCCAGTGGGAAAATATTACATTATGGCTATTACTGATCATTCCTCACTAAACATGATAATGACTGCCATTCCAAATCAACAAGGAACTACAGTGATACAGCCACCATAATGATCAGGATGTTTATTTACCATTTGCAGCATATAATTCCAAGGTGCATACCAGTGCTGAACTTTCCCCAAATGAGATGATGTATGGGAGTGAGATATCTCCCCCCCCCCCCCCCCCCCATTCAACATAGTCACCCCAAAAATCAATAAGAACAGAGAGTCAGTTCAGAATTTTGCAAACATACTAATGAAATTGTGGAAATGTATACAGGTGGCAAACACCTGAGTCGTGCAGCATTAAGGAGATGAACAGAAATGTGTGGGGACAATTTACAGAGCATAGAGTAAGACAATGGGTGTTTTTATCAAGTCTGAATATCACAAGGGTTAGAGACCAAGACATATATTACAGGGTACCAGAAGCAGTACCAAGTAATTGTGATGATGTCACAAATACATGTTAAGCTACAATTGCCAACTCTTGGGGCTGTTGGACCCTTACAATCATTTCAAGATGCTCCAGATTCATTGATACAAGTTTCAATATTGACCAATAAGAAAAGAGTGAGGAAATATAAGGAGAACGAGGAACAAAAAGATCTTGAAACATTTATACACTGATCAGTCAGAACATTATGACCACTGATCTACTATCAACATAAACCCATGTAGGTGATAGCAGCATCACCTGGCGAGGAATGGCTGCTAGTCAGACATGTGCATGGTGCATGTAATATCAGTGAGCATGCTGTCCGTATGTAGAATGGGGAAGGTGTGCAATCTATCTGAGTTTGACCAAGGGCAGAATGTGATGGCCGGGATGCTCAGCACGAGCATTTTGGAAACTGCACAACTTGTCGGGTGTTCGAAGAGTGCTGTTGGGAGTGTCTTCAACATGTGGCAAAACCAAGGTGAAACCACATCCAGACGTCATGGGGTTGGGTTGCCAGCCCTCATTACAGTTGTAGGACGTCAAAGGCTGGGCAGACTAGTAAAACAGGACAGGTGGCAAACTGTGGCAGAAATAACATCAGGCTTTAATGCTGGGCAGAGTAAAAGTGTGGGTGAACACACAGTGCACTGAACACTTGTAGCAATGGGCCTCTGCAGCCAAAGACCCATGTAAGTGCCAACATTAATACCACAATATCGGCAACTATGACTGAAATCGGCACATGACCATTGACATTGGAAGTTGGCACAGTGGCAGAGCATTGCACTGTCTGATTAATCCTGATACCTTCTTCATCATGCTAATGGGAGGGCACATGTGGTGTCACCGCCAGACATCACACTTGCTAGGTGGTAGGCTTTAAATCAGCCGCGGTCCGGTAGTATAGATCGGACTCACGTGTCGCCACTGTCAGTGATTGCAGACCGAGCGCCGCCACACGGCAGGTCTAGAGAGACTTCCTAGCACTCACCCCAGTTGTACAGCCGACTTTGCTAGCGATGGTTCACTGACAAATTACGCTCTCATTTGCCAAGACAATAGTTAGCATAGCCTTCAGCTACGTCATTTGCTACGACCTAGCAAGGCGCCATTATCATTTGCTATTTATCTTGTGATATATGTACCGTCAGACCGATGTTCACCAATTATGAATTAAAGTTAAGTATTCCAGTAGTTACTTACGTTCTTTGCTACAATAAATTCCCTTACCTGTTCCAGACCTCACGCCAGCCTGCGTGAGCTTAAACGCGTCCCTTTCGGCTTCCTCTCCTAGTGGCTTGGCTGTCTTGCCAAGTCACAACAGCACATATCTGTTGTCTTCCAAGGGAAGATGGAGACAAGATGGTGGTTGCTCAACTATACTCTGAGGGACATTCACATGGACATCCATGGGTCCAGTGGAGCTCATGCAAGGCACCATGTTGTTGTTGTTGTTGTTGTTGTGGTGGTCTTCAGTCCTGAGACTGGTTTGATGCAGCTCTCCCTGCTACTCTATCCTGTGCAAGCTTCTTCATCTCCCAGTACTTACTGCAGCCTACATCCTTCTGAATCTGCTTAGTGTATTCATCTCTTGGTCTCCCTCTATGATTTTTACCCTCCACGCTGCCCTCCAATGCTAAATTTGTGATCCCCTGCTGCCTCAAAACATGTCCTACCATCTGGTCCCTTCTTCTTGTCAAGTTGTGCCACAAACTCCTCCCCTATTCTATTCAATATCTCCTCATTAATTATGTGATCTACCCATCTAATCTTCAACATTTTTCTGTAGCACCACATTTTGAAAGCTTCTTTTCTCTTCTTGTCCAAGCTATTTATCATCCATGTTTCATTTGCATACATGGCTACACTCCATACAAATACTTTCAGAAACGACTTCCTGACACTTAAATCTATACTCGATGTTAACAAATTTCTCTTCTTCAGAAACACTTTTCTTGCCATTGCCAGTCTACATTTTATATCCTCTCTACTTGGACCACCATCAGTTATTTTGCTCCCCAAATAGCAAAACTCCTTTACTACTTTAAGTGTCTCATTTCCTAATCTAATTCCCTCAGCATCACCCGACTTAATTCGACTACATTCCATTATCCTCGTTTTGCTTTTGTTGATGTTCATCTTATACCCTCCTTTCAAGACACTGTCCATTCCGTTCAACTGCTCTTCCAAGTCCTTTGCTGTCTCTGACAGAACTACAATGTCATTGGTGAACCTCAAAGTTTTTATTTCTTCTCCATGGATTTTAATACCTACTCTGAATTTTTCTTTTGTTTCCTTTACTGCTTGCTCAATATACAGATTGAATAACATCAGGGAGAGGCTACAACCCTGTCTCACTCCCTTCCCAACCACTGCTTCTTTTCCGTGCCCCTCGACTCTTATAACTGCCATTTGGTTTCTGTACAAATTGTAAATAGCCTTTCGCTCCCTGTATTTTATCCCTGCCACCTAAAGAATTTGAAAGAGAGTATTCCAGTCAACATTTTCAAAAGCTTTCTCTAAGTCAACAAATGCTAGAAACATAGGTTTGCCTTTCCTTAATCTTCTTTCTAAGATAAGTCATAAGGTTAGTATTACCTCATGTGTTCCAGCATTTCTACGGGATCCAAACTGATCTTCCCCGAGGTCGGCTTCTACCAGTTTTTCCATTCGTCTGTAAAGAATTTGTGTTAGTATTTTGCAGCTGTGACTTATTAAACTGATAGTTTGGTAATTTTCACATCTGTCAACACCTGCTTTCTTTGGGATTGGAATTATTATATTCTTCTTGAAGTCTGAGGGTATTTTGCCTGTCTCATACATCTTGCTCACTAGATGGTAGAGTTTTGTCAGGAATGGCTTTTGCAAGGCCGTCAGTAGTTCTAATGGAATGTAGTCAACTCCCGGGGCCTTGTTTTGACTCGGGTCTTTCAGTGCTCTGTCAAACTCTTCACGCAGTATCGTATCTCCCATTTCATCTTCATCTACATTCTCTTCCACATCCATAATACTGTCCTCAAGTACATCGCCCTTGTATAGATCCTCTATATACTCCTTCCACCTTTCCGACTTCCCTTCTTTGCTTAGAACTGGGTTTCCATCTGAGCTCTTGATATTCAAACAAGTGGCTCTCTTTTCTCCAAAGGTCTCTTTAATTTTCCTGTAGGCAGTATCTATCTTGCCCCTAGTGAGATAAACCTCTACATCCTTACATTTGTCCTCCAGCCATCCCTGTTTAGCCATTTTACACTTCCTGTTGATCTCATTTTTGAGACGTTTGTATTCTTGTTTGCCTGCTTCATTTACTGCATTTTTATATTTTCTCCTTTCATCAATGAAATTCAATATTTCTTCTGTTACCCAAGGATTTCTACTAGCCCTCATCTTTTTACCTACTTGATCCTCTTCTGCCTTCGCTACTTAATCCCTCAAAACTACCCATTCTTCTTCTGCTGTATTCCTTTCACCCATTCCTGTCAATTGTTCCCTTATGCTCTCCTGAAACTCTGTACAACCTCTGGTTTAGTCAGTTTATCCAGGTCCCATCTCCATAAATTCCCACCTTTTTGCAGTTTCTTCAGTTTTAATCTACAGTTCATAACCAATAGATTGTGGTCAGAGTCCACATCTGCCCCTGGAAATGTCTTACAATTTAAAACCTGGTTCCTAAATCTCTGTCTTACCACTATATAATCTATCTGATTCCTTCTAGTATCTCCAGGATTCTTCCATGTATACAACCTTCTTTTATGATTCTTGAACCAAGTGTTAGCTATGATTAAGTTATGCTCTGTGCAAAATTCTACCAGACGGCTTCCTCTTTCATTCCTTACCCCCATTCCATATTCACCTACTACGTTTCCTTCTCTTCCTTTTCCTACTATCGAATTCCAGTCACCCATGACTATTAAATTTTCATCTCCCTTCACTACCTGAATAATTTCTTTTATCTCATCATACATTTCATCAATTTCTTCATCATCTGCAGAACTAGTTGTCATATAAACTTGTATTACTGTAGTAGGAATGGGCTTCATGTCTATTTTGGCCACAATAATGCGTTCACTATGCTGTTTGTAGTAGCTTACCCGCACTCCTATTTTTTTATTCATTATTAAACCTACTCCTGCATTACCCCTATTTGATTTTGTATTTATAACCCTGTATTCACCTGACCAAAAGTCTTGTTCCTCCTGCCACCAAACTTCACTAATTCCCACTATATCTAACTTTAACCTATCCATTTCCCTTTTTAAATTTTCTAACCTACCTGCCCGATTAAGAGATCTGACATTCCATGCTCCGATCCATAGAACGCCAGTTTTCTTTCTTTCTCCTGATAACGACGTCCACCATGATGGCCAAGGAGTATTGTACATTGGTTCCAGATCACATACACCCCTTTCATGACAGTCATGTTTCCCAATGATAGTGACATTTTTCAACAAGACATTGCACCATATCATAAGAGCAGAAGTGTGATGGAGTGGTTTGAGAAACACAATGGCAAGTTCAAACTGATTTGCTGGTCCTCCAACTTGCCTGATCTGAACCTGACTGAACATATCTGGGATGTGATTGAACATGACATCATCAGTCCCCTCCATGGCAGTTAGGTGACTTGTGTGTGCTGATGTGGTGCCAACTTCCTCCAGCAATCTACCAAAGCCTCACTGCTTCCACACCCCGATGTGTCGCCACTCTCCTCCATGCCGTAGGTGGACATACCAGCTATTAAATAGGTAGTCATATGTTCTGGCTGATCGGTGTAAACATGATATCATATGGGCTGAGCTCCCAGAAGTAGCAAGGAAGGATGTGTATTACTAGGAAATTTTGTTTAGCATAAGTAGTGTGGAGATTATTTTGGGAGGTTGTAACATAAATTACGGTGTTAATGTGTTAGAGGTAGGGAGGACAGCATGTAATTTCTGCACAGTGTAATTTCATAAGTAGAAACTAAAGGAGGAATACCATTTATTGCTGTAATTATTGTTGTTTTAAGTCATGGTTTTTGTGTTGTATGTTCACATGAGGAACTGTGTGAGGAGACATAGTGTCCTTTGAAAGAGGGAGGGGGAATAGTTACAGCTTCCTTTTCCCAGATTGCTGCATGTCAGAGGATGGGGGTCCTAAGTGTCCTAATCCTGGTGGTGCTACATCTCTTCAGTGAGGGTGAGTTAGCAGCATTGCAGGACCAGCACTGGGGAAGCTCAGTGCTGTTCACTAGGCATGAGGATACTATACTCAATAGTCACTGATGGACTGTGAGGGTGATGTATAACATGAGAAATGCAGAATGAGGTGCAGAGGTTGGAGGAAACCTTTTCAAAACTGTGACAGAAAGCAGAGAGGTAAGGGATGTTCGGAGAAATACGGTGGCAATGCCATGGATTGTGCATGTCCTATGAGCGATTATGGTGGCAAAATTGCAGCAAACAGTGGAAGTAGTACCACAGACTTCGCAGAAACATAGTAGAGAATGGTTGAATGTCAGTGGGAACAATAAAAACCATATTTGGAACTACAGACGACAATGATATCAGAGGAATGGAATGGCACAATAGGAAGAATAAGGGAAGTGGTAGATGATGATAAAGCAGTACTAGAATGGCACACTACAAAATTGTCGAACGTGGAATGGGATGTGCTACATAATACGTGCACATTGTGAGGATTGACCATGAAGCTAATGGAGTATGCAAGGACAACAGATGACTCAGTAAACTGGGACATACGGGTTATACAGACCCAGTTGGTTTCCTCGGATATGAGGGTAATAGTCGTGAGGCTTTTATAAGTGCTAGCCAATAGCATATGGGATGCTAGGGTGGAAGTGAGAGAATTGCTGGAAGCCATACACCATGCCATAAATGGAAAGAGGAAGCTGGCACTACTATCACCAGAGCAGTTCCTGGTGTGCTTATAAAATGTTCAGAGGGAGTTACCTATGAACTGTGCCTCATCTATAAGCCAAGTACACACAATCTACCTCTATATTACAACATTGCTACAGTACAGGACTTGATGGTCCAAGAATGACTCTATGTGCTGGTATAGTTCCTGTAGTGGCAGGGGACCACACCAAGTTTAAGTGTTTTACCATCCACCCTTACCCAATGTTGTGGGGAATTCTCAGAAAGTACATGCAGATGTAGACCAGGCTCAGGGAAGTACGCTGGTCTCAGAAGATGGGTGAAGACACGTGGTAATGTCAATGGAGGAATTCCATAACTATCAGAGGGAATGAGTGGACATATGACTGAACCAACTGATCCAGTCTGGCAAGAACACATGCTACATCCAGTTGTTCTTAGGCAAGATGGACAGCCAGTGTGCACATATAACACCCTGGAGACATAACCCTATTTCCAAGTGATGGGGCTACATTGGATCTACTTCATGTACAATGCTGTAGTAGTGGAAGCAAATTTCTGCGAGCAAGGGAGACTTAGAGAGATGATTCTGTTAGATCTGCATGGCAGCAGACTGCTGATTGACAGGACATCTTGTGACACAGTTGTTCTGACCTTTCTATCTACCAACCATTGTTACTGGCATCACCAGGATGAACGTAACACAGCCACCATTGTACTGGCTGGATAAACTGTTTGGGGTACTCCCAATGCATACCTGATCTATCTCAATAATACTCTTGGACCCTACCTCTTCCTCTCCCTGAACCTGTTCATAGCAATGAAGGAGAGGTCTATTTCTGCAGGACAGATATTGTGGTAACCAATGTCATATGGTTATGGTTGGTTGGTTTGGGGAAGGAGACCAGACAGCGAGGTCATCGGTCTCATCGGATTAGGGAAGGATGGGGAAGGAAGTCGGCCGTGCCCTTTGAAAGGAACCATCCCGGCATTTGCCTGGAGCGATTTAGGGAAATCACGGAAAACCTAAATCAGGATGGCCAGACGCGGGATTGAACCGTCGTCCTCCCGAATGCGAGTCCAGTGTCTAACCACTGCGCCACCTCGCTCGGTGTCATATGGTTATGATGACGAGCATAACAATACCCAGCACCTTGATTCTCTCACCGTTTCGTGTAGCCTTCAAATACCTTAGGCAGAGGGCCACCCAACCATCTGCCATGTGACACATGTCCCCCCCCCCCCTCCCCCTTCCCCTGCCCTATACCTTTCCAGCAAAGGATATGATTAACTGATGAACAATATGTTACAAGAATTTCTAAGGGTGAAAGACTTTTCCAATGTTATATTTGTCTGTTCTACACTTATTGTGATTAATGGTAGGAATATGTGCATTTGTGAAATAAGGTTATTCAATGAATGACACTGCAGTCCCCCCCACCAAGTATACTGATTGGATTAATGACACAGTATTCTAAATGATATTTTGCGTAATAATTAATAATGGTTGTAAACAGTTTACAGCAGCACTGAGAAGTTGCCAGTCATGTGAGGATTAGTATGAGCTAGTGTAACATTTGTACTGTGTTTGTAGGGGATCTATTAAACAAATGTACTGCTAAGGCTATCCAGCAGAAGGAGATAGTTTGGCAACATTACCCTGTTGGTTAATGAGAAGTCAAGGAAATTTCAGGTCATGTGTACATGAATGCCAGTGAGTTTAAGTTGTGGGCTTAATACACTGTTGACAAATCTTGTAATTCGAACTAACTAGACTTAAGAAAACGTATGGTACACCATTGTAAAAATGTACTGCAGATTTACCCACAGCTGATAAGCTGGGACTGGACCTAGAGGACAAGGGAAGTACCTGTAGCATCACCACGACTTTCCAGTAATACTATATGAAATAGCAGCATTGTCACAGCTGCCACCAGAAGGCCGCAGACACCAGTGGATACTGAGTGGACCAAAACATCATTGCATCAGATGCAGCAACATTACCAACTGGTTTTCACATTGAGGGCCAAGGACCAGGGCTCACAGTACTGATGATACAGTAGAATGGCAGGCCGACTGCAGCAGAGGTGGACCAGTTACCACACCTTTTGGCTACCACCTTGTTTTGGGGTATGTGATTAGAAGCAGTGCCTCGGCACAACAAGTGGGCACCAAACCTGTACAAATACCCATCATTTTCAGTAAAAGTATTCAAAATCTGGCAACAACTACCACAATGGGAGGTCCACACCGGATGATAGGCTGATATGATTTTGCAAGGTGCCACCACAAGTCTTGGGCTTCAACATCAAGCAGCCATGTTCTGGCCCTAACTTCACTCTCATGGACTCAGCATCTTCCAGCCAGTGGGCCATCTTGAGCTCCATTCAGCCACAGCTCGACTTCTGCCTTGGAGGACAGTCATTTGTGACTGGGGTAGTGCAGACACCCATCCACCTATACTTGTGCGGGAAAACTGACACTGTATGCCTCCACTCACAAGGGCTGGCACCACTGCTGGGATCTGTCTTCTGCAACAAGAATCACAGCAGGCTTCTGCATCTGTAGGTGTGGCAGAGTAATGTCAAGAAGGTGCATGAACTGCCCCAAGCATCCCACATCAGCATTCGTGCTCCACTGCTGACATCAAGCTGACCACTGGCTGGCCATTGCATCAACAACTGCTGAACCCACTGCTGTCAGCATATGGCAAGGAGGTGTAACTACTATGGAATGACACTATGAATTCTGTAGCTTGCTTCCTGATAAAATGTCCAACTATTAATTCTGTCTTCTTGAGCCAGCACCAGTCAGCATCCTGATGTCAACCCACTGCCTCAACTCAATTCTGCCACTGTAGAGGCCATACACTCCAGGCCTTCACACAATAATTAAAACTGCATACTAAGAGGTTAAGTCCCTTATTGAAGTCTGAGCCACTTACCTATTCTCACCACATTTACTAATGAAATCAGCTATAAATTTACATGTGCACACATAAGCACTCATCAAATAGGTCTCACTCTACAGTCATTGCATGAAATACAATTAAAAATCAGTACACTCATTAAAGTAGCTAAACAGGTACCATGGCTGGTTAATCACTGTTGGGGGGAGGGGGAAGCGGGGACAAAAGAATGAGCTACTCACCCTGTACAAATATTAAAATTATCTGCCAAACAACTCTGGTAGAAGGTTATACACAGAAAAAAATCTGAAACTCATACCAAATCATCTCACCATCATAAAATTGGGTGTGGACATGCTGGGAAATTGGTTACTGCCCTCTTGTCATGATGCAAAATACATTCTGTTAAAATGTGATCTACAAGATATGTCCAGAAAGTAATGCAATTTTATCTTAAAAATAATGTATTCAAAATATTGCTACAAACGTTTTAAAATTCTTTTGAGTAACCCACTTTGGCATCTATAAATTTTTTTCACAACAACTCTGCCATACACAATATGCATTTTGCCATGTTCTCAATTTTCGAAATGATTGGAGTCATTTACGTAGGGCTGTGATAAAATGGATGATCAACCCTACATTGGATGGCTACCAACCAGCAAGTGTGATGAAAATGTGGCACATGGCCATGATCTTTTGAATGCTGATCATCAAATGAGCATGTAGATGATAGCAGCAATAATCAATCTTCCAAAAATCACAGTGCACGGCATTGTTAGTGCCAATCTGAATGTGAAGATAATGTGTGCCCTGCTGGGCTCTGACAACTACAAGAACAATCAAGTGGTGACTACAAATGGAATTTTGAAACTTATGCAAGTTCAACTTTTTTTTGAGACAATTTCATGTTGGTGACAAAACACATGTGTTTGAGTATAATCCTGAGAAGAATCACTAAAGTTCTGAATGGTACGTCCTAAGGACCCTCACCCCAAGAAGGCAATAATGCGTGATGGTTGCAAATTTCAAATAACTCTTTTATTACTCTCTGATCAACACCAACGAATGTGCCTATCGGCTCTATTGGCAAATGGGACAAACAGCGTTAACAGTAAAATGCTATCAAAGAATACCATATTGTTGAAAAGTAAAGTCTACATTTTACTGTGTAATTATTTTTGCGAGAACAGATAATATAACTGTGGTGTGCAATGACTTCAGGTACACTGTATGAGCAAGTAAAAGACCAGAAAATTAAATTATCTACTCCTTTAGAGAAACTCTGTGTTTAACAATTACTTCAGTAGTCTATCACACAGAAGAAAACAGAAGACTTTGTATATGTTTCTCTATTGTAAACCTTGTAGATAAATTCAGTAAATCTCTTGAGTAAATAACTGACTCTTAGTTTTCATGTGTGTGTAAACACTTATGTGACATTTTAACAAAATATGCATTCCCTTGGGCAAAACTGTTCTTTTGAAAGTACCTGAGAGACACTTCACTACATTTTTGGATGACTATTATTTCTTAAGGTTTTTCAATAAACTGGCACAGCAATTATTCTCCTACACCAATGTTGTGTTCTGTATCTCACATTAGTCATATACTTATTGCAGTTGGTTGCAGTAGTGTAAAAGAGTCTTTGAAAACCTACCTTGCATAATGTGCAAATCTTTACTGAGTGTAACTGCAACTGTGTCATCATCTAGCGTATTACCTCAGTGTGTTCCTCATTTTAACACTTTTGTGTTTTAACTCCTTGATTTCAAACTCGTGCTATTGTTGTCTGGTAGTAACATCACATCTTTTCCTCAGCTGAACAATATTATTCTATATTCTGACATAATTGTCAAAAGGTGTGTGACCATAATACAACTTAAATGTTTATTTGACACTACAGTAGTGAAGCCATAGCCAAATCACATAATTTTAAAAAAAAAAAAAATGGGGGGGGTTACATTACCGACTTCAACAAATGATGATGTAGTTTGTTGAAACCAGTAATGTAACCCATTTTTTTAAAGAAAAAATTTTATGTACTGTGACTATGGCTTCACTATTGTAGTGTCAAATGAACAATATTAGTATAATACAACTGAAACAACTCTTACCACTTAGCTGTCCATGGCTTAAACAATTAGTTCCACTCCAAATTTGAAACATTTACATTATCAGTTACTACTGCTTTGGTTACTGATGCGTAACACTATGACATACAATACAGCACTGCACACATACATACTATAAGGCAGCACAAGTGGCTTACTAACAAGCCAGGCCAAAAAATGAAACAGCAGTTAACTTCAGTTGAAACTGACTCCATAAAACAAACAAACTTTCTCTGTGTGTACAGAATGCAGAAAAGAAAGTTGTTCTGGTGTAACCACAAGCACCGGAATGAAGAAGAAGAATGCAAGACCAGAGAAGGCGGTGAAATGAAGTTGGCCAGTGTGTGCTAATTAGGCCCACGCCACAACAGGAGCACCCTCAAGCCGAAGTGAATACAAGCACCACTCCTGCCAGCCTCGGCCACTCAGATTTACTCAGTATACACACATTAGTGGAAAGTGTTCGTGGAGTATTAGCACAGCCTAGCAGAGAGTGCTAAGAGAACAGTTAGTAGTGATCCACAAACTGCACATTGCATATATCACAGGACTCTGATTTATATTGCCTGTTGCTTATCACTTGCGACATGTGTTCTAAATTTGAAGTTAAGTATTGTCAATTTGCTTTATAGAAATAAAACTACTAATGTTATTTGCTTGAACTGTTGTATAGTATTCTGAGAATGCAGCATCCCTTAGGCACCCTATACGAGACAAGTGGGCAAGACCCAACAAAAGTGACTAACTGAATTACAAATACAGCAACCTTAACATTACTTATCATACCTAAAAATAAATCATTTCTTAATATATCCACAATTCTGACATGTAAATATCTACTAGGTACACAAAACAAAGTTAACCTCTTGGCCTCAGGGAACAAGGATGCTTGTTCCTTAAAACATGCTTATGGTGTGCTGGCAATAACTTGTATTTTTTCTTCCTCATCTTCTTTACAACAGTGTCTTTACTAAAAAGCATTTGGAGGAGGACTTGGTGATGCCATAGAGAGCAGCACAGCTGGGTCATGGTACAGCTTTAATTGTTTGATATGTACTACCACAGTATGATCAGACAATTGGATCTCTGCCTTCACAGGAGAAGTTACTCACGTAACAGGATATGGGCCCTGACACTGAGGTGTAAAATTCTTAGTTTGTTCTTTCTTGACCACAGGTCTTCAAAGCAGAACAAGGTCTCTGGGTTTGTACTGGGGAAGCGTAGCTGTTTTGCTGCTACGTCATATTTGTTTCTGAGTAGCTTTGGAATTATTTTGTTTAACTCTTTTCCAGATAGTCTTAAGGTGTTGGAATAGTCCCTTCACATCAGTCATCTCAAC
This sequence comes from Schistocerca serialis cubense, assembly GCF_023864345.2. Classification (NCBI taxonomy): domain Eukaryota; kingdom Metazoa; phylum Arthropoda; class Insecta; order Orthoptera; family Acrididae; genus Schistocerca; species Schistocerca serialis. The sequence continues at coordinate 436,935,229 of NC_064640.1, read as the reverse complement.
ACCAAGAAGTAACTTAGTGAGTTTGAATGGAGAGTTAGTAGGTCTTCAGTAAACTTCCTTATAGGGCATATACCTAGTGCACTTGTGTATATGACTATTGTACAGTGAAGTTGTGTAAGCAACAACAGTTACAATGTTAGTCTGATTTGTTAATGTAGTAGGATGTCATTCAAACAGTTAGCTTATGGACATGTTCAAGATGACCACTGCTGCAATTTGCGTAATTGTATGAACAGGACAGACATCAAATTGGTTCCTTGATTAGTCAAGATATCAGCAAGACTTCTGTATGGAAGAACTAAATGATTGATAAAGGCACACACAACCAACTTCGCAGTCATGACTGCAAGTGGTATTAGAATTAGGTACCTGGGAAAGTGATCAGTGATGGATAGGACACATTATTATTTTGTGTTCCTTGTGGGAAGGGGCTAACAATATCGAAAGTGACATTCTGAAATGGTCTAGTAGCTTCCAGGATGGTTTGCTAGGAAATTCTGCTAATTGGTCAGGAGTGCCCTTTTGAACACAATGCAGACAATTCCATATATATTTCTGAGCATCGTTATGTCGACCTGTCCATCAGAAGTAGGAAGCTACCCTAGCATTTGTGGCATGGCACCCATTATGGTGGGTCTCATGGTGTAAGATACCATCTTCTGCAAAAAAAGTCTGGGACATTTTATATCTCTCTCCTGTGCTTTGTTTAGGTCTTCTAGTGAAACATCATCTGTCTGATCAACCACAAATTATGGTTTAGTGCCTTAGTGTTCTGGTTAAACATCCTGGTTTGTGGTGTACATTACAGTCATATTCTGATAATTTCAATGTCCATTGAGTTAAGTGACTACTTGGATCCTTTGAGCTTAAAATCCATGCAAGGGCAATGTGATCATTGACCACAGTGAATTTTTGTCCATACAAATAGTACCTGAAATAGTTTACTCCAAAAGCAAGGGCTAACAATTCTTTTTAGTAGTACTGGAATTTTCTCTGCTGGGATCATCTGCCTGGAAGCATAACCCATAGGTCTTTCTTCATCATTATATTCCTGACTAAGGACAGGTCTGGCAGCATAATCTGAGGCATCTGTGGAAAGAATAATAGGTTTCTCAAAATCTGGACAGATCAGCAAAGGTGAATTTTTTAAAACACCCTTAATTTTTCTCATAGCTGCCTTGCACTCCTCTGTCCACTCAAACTCAGCGCCTTTCTTCAACAAATCTGTTAACAGTTCTGCTACTGTGGCTTAATACTTCACAAAATAATGGCAATAATTAGCAAAACCAAGAAAAGGTTGCAACTCTTTAACATTAGTAGGAACTGGGAAATTCCCAGCTGCTTCTATTAGTCTTGGATCTTGCTTAATTCCATCTCCACTAATAATGTTACAGGTATTGGATATGTGATTTTGCAAACGAACATTCCTGTATTAAATGTGCAATCAACAACCTCGACAACACCGTTCTTAATCTCTCCACATGTTCCTCAGTTGTTCTTGGAAAATTATGATATCATTTAAATATACAAAGTGGGTTTCAAATCTTTGAACTGAAAGTCAGGGAATCTTTGGAAAGTGGTAGACACTTTCCTTAGATCAAAAGGCATGCATAAAAACTCATACAATTTGGAAGGAACCACAAAAGCTGTGTTTGGCTGATCTTTTGGTGCAATTGGAATTTGGTGATAACCAGAACCCATGTCAAAGATGATGAATTATAAATCATCTAAATATACAAAACATAAAGTTGGTTTCAAATCTTTGAACTGCAGGTCAGGGAATATTTGGAAAGTGGTAGCCACTTTCCTTAGACCAAAAGACATGTATTAAAACTCATACAATCTCGAAGGAACCACAAAATCTGTCTTTGGCCAATCTTTTAGTGCAATTGGAATTTGGTGATAACCAGAGGCCATGTCAAGGATGGTACAAGACCTACAGTTCCCTAGTCTATGCAATGTTTCATCAATGTGGGGTAGAGGGTAAGTATCAAGTGTTGTGACCTCATTCAACATTTGCGTATTAGCACATAGATGATAGGTTTTCTTCCAATCGATTGACTTCTTAGCCACCATGTTTGGTGATGACCATAGGCTTGCAAAAGGTTTATTTATGCCTGTAAACAACTTTTATGGAATAGTATCCTCAACAACTGATTGTAGATGAAATGGTATGGTTTCTGAGCAATCAGGGTAGCATGTCTTGTGGAAATTTTGTGCTGTATGAGGTCAATTGCTGGAAAATATTGCTGTTCTGCAAATAACAATTCATATTCCTCAAGAACTTGGTAGAAAAGAATTTGTTCAGATTCAGGGAAGTGCACTAATTTCTCATACAACTGATCTCTCAGTAAGGGTGCAATGGTGCAAACCTTTTTTACTGTCATCTGCTTCTTTTTGTTACATTTAAACTGCTGTTCACAATGAACCTTTGCTTGCATTAATTCCTCACCACTAGCAAGTATAGTTCCATGTGGAACCTATCAATCTCTTTGACTAAAGATATCAACATGTACTGGTATATGAAATTTCTTCCCTAGTACTTCCAGTTTTCTTATACTCCTTTTGACATTAACTTGCAGCCTATCAAGAACATCATTCTGACTTAGCAAGTCAACCAGAAAGTCAAATCTCAGCAGTATCCACATTTTAACATCAGTCCAGAAAACTTTTCCTGTACATCTGCTGCTTTTAACTGGGATGTTAGTTTTTAACATCTATGTACACGGTTCTGTCGGAGCCTGTGGGAGAGACCTCATACCACATGTTCCTCATGACTGAGGTGCACGCATACACAGTGATTCACTTCACTGAATTGGATAATTTGCATCTTATATTCTGTCACAGCTTGAAAATTATGTAAGAAGTCACACCCTAAAATGTCATTGAAATTCCATCTGCATTTTTGCACTACTCCCATATCAAATCAATACCTCTTCCCTCCAGTCAGGAGATTTACAAAAGAAGTCTCTGCAGGCATAGTTAATTCCTCTCCTAATCCACTTATATCATAGGGCAGACACTTAAGTGCATGCATATCACTATGAGCCACAAACAATAGACTAATCTGATCTCCTGACTCTACAAACATTTTGATAGCTTTCCCCTGAGCTTACCTTCTAAAACTATGTTTACCACTACATCAGTAACTCCTTTCATTACAGGGTTGATTGTCCATATTGGAGGCAATGGCAGGTGGCAGGACCCGTCCTCACATGTTTTATTTTGGATAGCTCTCCACTGTTGGTAATTTCATCTCTTATTTTGCGGGCAGCCGTCACTTGTGTGACCTATTATATGGCATTTCGTACAGTAGGACATGCGATAGTGCTCAGATGTGTCGTTTGGTTTTCAACGACATTGGCAATTAAGGGTCATGCACAAAAACGTGATGTGACTGCAGTGTTAAAAGAAATTGACCCACTTCTTCACACAACACCCAATCTCATGGTGTTGTCTAATGGGAGGCTAAATTAACTTTAATACCAATCTTTGCATTTATTCTGTGAAAATGTCAATAGCCAACACATCTGCTTCTTCAATTAGTATTTCACTGAGCATACCATCTTTCCCCAATGCATACATATGACAATATACAGTTCATATCCCATCTGTGAAAGCCTCAAGATTTTCACCATTTTTCTGGCGGAAGTGGACAAGCTATCTCGATAATAACTAACGCCTCTCCCATCAGTGTACTGCTTTGATAACACCTTTACCAGGATGTCAAATGATGTCACAATGCTTAACGCACCCACTGATTCTACATCGGTGTACATGTCACCTGGAAGTTTCAGTTTGGTTATGAATAGCTACAATTCATCCAATCAAGAACATACGTTGCTAAAGAAAACAACAGTGTGGCAGCAACGCTCAGTCGGACAGTGGCGTAGAGGACTGGTACTTGCATCAGTGCAGAGGTGACGTTGCAGAAAAATTGCATGTAGAGCATGCCCACCATGTGAAAAGGGCCAATCATGGACAAACACATTGCTAGTACGCCATGCACGCATCCTCATGGGGTGTGGCATGGTGTGGCAAGTTCTGGGCAAGTCTAAACACCAAAGGAATTCAGACTACTACATAGTTCAGACCAATGCATCCAAGCCGCAGCCAACATTGCACAGCCACCTCCCTCCCTTAGAATTAATATGTGGCAACCATCTGCAAGGGAGTGTGACAATAACTTGGGCCAAACGGTGAGCTCTAATCCCGTCGCTGACACCAGTTGTGCTTTCAAGGACCGAGATTAGGATATAGGTTTGGTGTGGGCACCTGGGAGCGTCAGGAAATTTGTTAAAAAGTCAAAATTAGGAGTGTTTCCATTACTGACTGGAGTTTATTGCTCTCTCTCCTACTACTAAGAGAAAAAGGAAAATAGAAACTATGGTGTGGTAGGAGGTTGCCACAGCAAGGCTAAGAGGCAGTTGCCCAAATACAGGGGCAGGAGAACATGGCTGGTCAGAACGAAGGGTGGCAGACAAGACACCCATGGTAGTGGTGCACTCTGGCCAGCCCATTCTATGTCCCCCACATTGCCTTCCCAGCCCTCTGACTGGTTGGCACAGGGTACTATGGATGTGTCCTTTTGTCAGCAACAGTTTTCAATAGTGTCCCCATCAGTGGTAACTGGTGTGGGAACGTCATTCACTTTGACTGAGCCATAGCTCAACTGTAAGACACAGCTGACTGTACGAGAGAGCCAAAGAAAGAAATAACATAAAAATTTTTAAATTCCACTAAATCTTCTAATAAACCTTTCTGCTCAGTTTGACTGCACACTGCACACGTACTTATACAGTTGTAAATTGTTCTAGCAAATTACAATATTTCATAAACAAGTAAGTAGATGCAGGAACTGGAAATCAGAATAGTCGGCCACACATCACGAAACACAGGTTATGACCCTAAAGGGATGCTGCTTTAAATCACACCATGATTGTCCTTTCTGATTGGCCACAACTACATCAGGTATGTCCTTCAGTTGAATGTACCCGTAGTTTGGGTAGCTCGATTTTTCTATTTCATATTTACAACAGCCGAACAATGGGACATAGCATCTGATGTTCTCCTGGCAGAGAGGAGAACTTTTGCTTTCCTAGTGAGCAACACAAAGGCTACCTAATGACCAGTGGGGCCACAGGATTTTATTTTATTTCATGATGATGATGACGGTGATGATGATATATTGGTGTGGGTACATGATAGCAAGGTCTTTAGTTGGTTCGATTCCAGGAAGAGTTGCCTGCTATGCAAAAAATGGCATGCACCACACAGATGGCAGAAGCAGAGGGATCAATCAAAAAGCTGATGTCTTCCTTCTATAAGAAGTTTGAAGAGGAACCAAACAACAAAGTCACGCAAATTCCAGAAATTTATGTTGCTTAGAGTGTGAGAAATGGGGAAAGTTCATTGAGGGGAGAGGAAGAAAGAATTTCAGCAAGCAGCCTGCTTGTGGCACTTGGACTCCTTGAAATAGGAAACATGGGCTGTATAGGGTGCAAGTAGCTTGAAGTGATACAGTTTCAGCACATTCATTTGTCATGGTTTAAGTTCATTTTAATTATGAACCTGCTGCTTACAATCAAGTCTAAGATATTCATTTGAAAACTAAACTATCTTTCATGTGGAGGAATAATTACTCCACATATGTCTTTGTGCTGATAACCTACAAGCCTTTCAGGTGAGGTGAATCCAGGGGAAGGGGGCTATGGGGCTGCAGCCCCCCTCCCACAGAACTACACCTGTTTCTTCTTAATCTAAAAAAAATTTGCAACACAGCTTTTAGATTTAAGAGCCTCGAAAATTTTCTCACTATTGTAGTTGGTATTATGAAAGACTTGTGAAACAAGCAATGCTTCACAATTGTTAAATATGTTTGGGAATTGGATATACATCCTAATTTCCTTCCTCTGCCTCTCTCTGTCCATTTCCTCCTACCCTCTCTCTTTGTCCATCTCCTCGTCCTCGACCTCTCTCTGTGTATCACAGCCTCCCCCTCTTTCTCCATCTCCTTCTCTGACCTCTCTCTGTGCATCTCCTCTTTCCCCCCCTCTATGACCATTTCCTCACCCCTTATCTGTCCATCTCCTCTTCCACCCTCTCTATGACTCTGAGGTTATTTACCGTTAATGCAAACGAATCCTCGATTGGGAACTGAAGTTGTGTAAAAGGATTGATTAACTCAGTTGGGATCATTGTATATGGAATTTGGAGAGATCTCTCCAGATGCTGGATTTGTGGATAGTAGGTTTAATGACAGTATTTCACATAGTTTTAATCAATGAACGAGTATGTTTACAAAGTTTCAGATGATTCAGACTCTATAGCAGTGCTTGATCATAAGCGGATAAGCCATAAATACAACTTCAGTATTTTTTGTTGAAACTGACTGAGAAGAAAAAAACAGCACAGTGTTGTGTATACAAGTTTTGTTTAAAATTATATGTGAGGAGAAACAGGTTATCTAATAAAACGTCAAATCAAAATTATCTTCAGCCATCTTTATTCCAAATTTTATTTTAATTTTGTGACCAGTTTTGGATTAAATAAAATTTGAAATATAGATGGCTGGAGGTGATTTTGATTTGATGTTTTATGCTGAACAGCTGAAGTTCTTCAACCATCCTGTATGTAGGTATTCTTACAGAAAATTTTACTAATGGTTTAAATGCCCTGCTGTCATAGTTAAAACTGACTGTGATAAAGAACACGAACAGCATATTTTCACAGCACATCTATTTTTTATTTATTTATTTCTTGTTCCGTAGATCCAGTTAGTGAGTCAATCACAAGGATATGGAACATGTCAAATTGTACAGGTTTCAATTTAAACTTACAATAAATACAAGGGCAATTCAATGCCAAATTGTACATAGTTTAAGTAAGACATACTATAAATACAGTAACAGATACAGTGTCAACTAGATAACATAACAACCATTTAACAGAAAAAGGAGTTTCAAATAAAGGTTAAAGATAAGAGCACAAAGTTAAATCAGATATTGGGCCTACAAGAGTAAATACAGGTACAGCCAATTTGTTGTTACAAAAAGTGTGCTAATACTCAAATGCACAATAAAATAAATTGAACTACTTCTAGACACAATAAGTTTAGTGATGGTATACATTTTCTTTCGGATATTCATCCACAGTATAATAAGATTTCTCTGTCAAGTAATCTTTGAGAACTTGTTTAAATTTTGGCAGTTCTGTATGAACACATTTGATATGTAGTGGTAGAGGATTGAACAGCTTAATGCTGGAGTAGTAAACTCCTTTTTGTACCAGAGTGAGACGTTTCATTTCGAAATGTAGATTGTTTTTGTTTCTGGTGTTGTAGCCATGGAATTTACTGTTGTCTTGGTAGATAGAATAATTTTTGCACACAAAGGTCAGCAAGGAAAAAATATACTGTGAGGCAGTTGTTAGGATACCTATCTTCCGAAACAAGTGCCTGCAAGAGTGTCTTTGATGGACCCACACATTATTCTGATTGCTTTTTTTGTTTTTGGATGGTGAAAACTTTTTTTGCAAGTGGTTGGTTCCCCCAGAATATGATAGCATATGACATCAATGAGTGGAAGTAGCCAAAGTAGGCTACCTTAATGGTGTCAACTTCAGCCACTGAAGAAATTACCCGTAATGCAAATGTTGTCGAGCTAAGTTTTTTACATAGATGAAGAATGTGAACTGACCAATTACATTTACTGTCTATGTAAGCACCCAGGAATTTTGTATCTTCAACTTTCTGTATTGGTTGATCTCTACAATTTATGTTAATTTCATCGGGATTACTTTTTGATGTATGGAACCTCATATAATGAGTTTTATCTGCATTGAGTGAGAGACCGTTTGAGGAGAACCAATTTAAGATATCATTAAAAACAGTATTTGTAGTTTGTTCAAGATCATGATCAATCAAATTGTCAATTAGAATTGTGGTATCATCGGCAAACAGGGTAAATTTGCTGTTTGTCTCAGAACAAAGAGGAAGATCATTAATAAAGATGAGGAAAAGCAGTGGGCCCAAAACGGAGCCTTGAGGCACACCACACGTTATATTGCCCCATTCAGACGAGGCAGGTTCTCCAGAAGAGCCATTTAGCTTTACAGTCTGCTTCCGATCCCGTAGATATGATTGTAGCCACAAGCCAGCAGTACCACCTAAACCATAGTATTCTACCTTTTTCAAAAGAATTTAGTGGTTTACACAGTCAAAGGCTTTCGTAAGATCACAAAAAATACCCACTGGAGACATTTTTTTTGTTAATCACTTCCAAAACTTGGTTGCTGAAAGAGAATAATGCCTGTTCAGTACAAAGACCGGCACGAAAACCAAACTGATTTTTGTTTAAGATACTGTGGAAGTTGAGGTGGTCTACAATCCTCCTGTGCATGAGTTTTTCTAGAATTTTCAAGAAGGTAGTTAATAGGGATATTGGGCGATAGTTTGTAATAATGCTTTTATCACCTTTTTTAAAGAGAGGAATCACTACAGCCAACTTTAGTCTGTCAGGGACAATCCCTTCTTGTAGGGATGTATTGTATATGTTGCATAAGACGCGACTAACAAATTTATAACAGTGTTTTAGTATTTTACTAGAAATATTGTCCACACCAGCAGAATTTTTATTTTTTAATGATCTAATTACTCTTATGACTTTGCTTACAGTAACTGGAGGTAAAGATAACTGTGGGATTCTGTTGCTAATAGCTTTCTGTAGGAGGGACAATGATTCTTCCATAGAACCATTACAGCCTGTCTTCTCTGCTGCTCTCAAAAAGCGGTTATTAAATATTTCTGCAACCATCTCAGGTTTCTTTATGATACTGTCCCCTGTTTTAATCTCTACCTGAGACATGTTCCCTGTTGTCCTGCCAGTGTCCCTCTTTATTACATTCCATATAGTTTTAATTTTATTTTCTAAGCTTTCAATTTCTGATTTTATGCACATACTTTTACAGTACTGTCCTTCATGCAGTCAGTTTTAACAGAAAACCTATCAACTAACCTCCCCCCCCCCCCCCCCCCTCCATGGTCAAAATCCTGGATATGACCCTGCTTTCAGGCAAGTTACTATAGAACTGAGAAATGTTGGTGAACAGTTACTGGAAAATGGAAATTGTATCTCATCTGAATTATTCATTCATGTGTTGAAATAAATGTTGAATCAATGAAACTGAGCCCCAAGTGTTTGTATCTCAGGAGACTTAACTTTAAATTAATTTTTTTTTGTTCTTTCTTTTGTATGTGTGCGTCTTAAATACATTAAAACTTATGGTGTTGGTCTTGTATGTAGCTGTCATTATCTGTGGACTGGATAAAATATGACGTGTTTTTTTTTTTTTTTTTTTTTTGGGGGGGGGGGGGGGGGGGGGAATTTTCTAACACTTGTGTGCAATGTACAATATATGTAGTTGGAATTTCAAAACTTTTTTAGGTTTATTGGACTTTCCACTTTAATGGTATATATTTTGGCATTGTTAGTGTACAGTCTAAACTTGTAGATTAAACTTTAATTTAATAGTAATTATTGTAGAAAAAACTGAAAAGTATTTCTGGTACTCAAATACATACCCAGGCAAGCAAATGAGTGATTTTTATGTTTAAATTTCTTTTACAGCTAATTTAAACCTAAAGGAAGACACAAAACACAAGAACAAAGAAAAATTCAGCATTCATAGTGGAGCACAGGGCGATACAAATCTAAACATGGAGAGATACATTGTCCAATATTATAATCATTAGAAGTGTATGCTACAATTGGTTTCCTAAATTACCTACAACAAAATCTGCAAAGATAATAAAATAAATGGTAATCTGAACTGTCGTCAAATATTTCGCTCCCATCATCTGCAGACTCGTGAAGCACATTGTACATCATTTGCTCCAGACACTCCTCCTCTTCACTGCACATTCTGAACACAAACTCAGCACAAAAGCACACAAAACAGAGAGTACTTGAATGTCATCTAATGCCTGCAAAACAGGAGATGATAACAAAGGTTTCAAAAATGCTGAATTTTTCCATTAATACCACTACTACCATCAAGCAAAACCTAGGAAGGCTACAGAACTAATACATGTTTGCAGCAGCTGTAAATATACATTTGACATCGCAGAAAATCATCATAAGTGGCGTGACGTTATATTACATCTGCCGTACATTCCCATTTCCCGCAAGCACCATAATATTACATCAACCACAAGTGTTAAACAATATGGTGACCCTGTCATAAGTAATTGTCTTACATCATGATCTCTCTTTGGAATAGGATTAATAACAGCAACCCAAAATGCCTATAATGTTTTTCATTAGCTAAGTCCAAATGAATTCCTCACTAAGAAATAAACAGATGAACACATGAGTAAAATGCCCTTAAAGCAGCATGTATGATGAATCACAACAAGCAGCATGCTAAAAGAAAGGTACTACATGAAATAATACGCAAAGGAGAGTGACAACCCCTGTACCACTACGGTGACATGCAGAAGTCTGTATCTTGTTTCCGATGTACACTATGTGATCAAAAGTATCCTAACACCTGGCTGAAAATGACTTACAAGTTTGTGTTGCCCTCCATCAGTAATTCTGGAATTCAATATGGTGTTGGCCCACCCTTAGCATTGATGACAGCTTCCACTCTCATAGGCATACATTCAGTCAGGGGCTGGAAGGTTTCTTGGGGAATGGCAGCCCAGTCTTCACAGAGTGCTGCACTGAGGAGAGGTATCAATGTCAGTCAGTGAGGCCTGGCACGAAGTTGGCGTTCCAAAACATCCGAAAGGTGTTCTATAGGATTCGGGTCAGGACTCTGTGCAGGCCAGTACATTACAGGGATGTTATTGTTGTGTAACCACTCCACCTCAGGCCATGCATTATGAACAGGTGCTCGATCATGTTGAAAGATGAAATCACCATCCCAGAATTGCTCTTCAGCAGTTGGAAGCAAGAACATGCTTAAAACATCAATGTAGTCCTGTGCTGTGATGGTGCCATGCAAAACAACAAGGGGTGCAAGCCCCCTCCATGAAAAACACGACCACAGCATAACACCACCACCTCCGAATTTTACTGTTGGCACTACACACACTGGCAGATGACTTTCACTGGGCATTCGCCATACCCACACTCTGCCATCGGATCACCACATTGTGTACTGTGATTCGTCACTCCACACAACGTTTTTCCACTGTTTAATCATCCTATGTTTACGCTCCTTACAGCAAGTGAGGTATCGTTTGGCATTTACCGGCATGATGTGTGGCTTATGAGCAGCTGCTCGACCATAAGTTTTCTCACTCCCACCTAACTGTCATAGTACTTGCAGTAGATCCTGATGCAGTTTGGAATTCCTGTGTGATGGTCAGGATAGATGTCTGCCTGTTACACATTACAACCCTCTTCAACTGTCGGTGGTCTCTGTCAGTCAACAGACGAGGTCTGCCTGTACGCTTTTGTGCTGTACATGTACCTTCACTTCTCTATCACATTGGAAACAGTGGACCTATGGATATTTAGGAGTGTAGAAATCTCACATACAGACATATGACACAAGTGACACTCAATCACCTGATGACGTGCGATGTCCATGAGTTCTGCAGATCACCCCATTCTGCTCTCTCACAATGTCTAATGACTACTGAGGTCGCTGATATGGTGCACCTGGCACTGGTTGGCAGCACAATGCACCTAATATGAAAAACGTATGTTTTGGGGGGTGTCTAGATACTTTTAATCACATAGTGTATGTTATTACACCTGATAGCATGATACTGCCAAATATGATGATGCAAACTGTCTAAAGTATAATGAAATTTTAAGAAGGTAAATTAAATGTTTATATTATCAGCAAATCACGCAAGAAAATTACCCAATATTATGACAGAAATGCAAGTGGCATTGCAAGTGACAGGAATTATGTAACTTGGAACCTCTCAATGTGAAGTGCCAAAGGACTGTGGTACACCATCGGTAAAAGAAATCAAATGCAATATAAGCAATGGAAGGTATAATTCTATCAAATTCAAGTAAAAAATAAAAATGATTCCTATGTGCAGCCCATGAGCAAATGTCTCTTTTGTGACAATACTACCTGCCTATAACAGTTAACTTTAGTATAAGTAAAGAAATAGTCAGTAACAATAGAAAAATCAAGAAAATTTGCAGCATATTCGAGTATTCCGTGTTTATTATGAAACGTTCTGAGAGAAAGAGTTTCATCAGATATGGGCTAATCAGAAATTACAAGAGGTAGGCAGTACAGTGTAGTAATATATTGCAATATTTTGAGATTTCACTAGTGGGTGCTTTTACTTATTTATTTCCTGACAACTTTTGACTTGTTGTGTACATATATACAACAGAAAGTAATTTTATATCTGTTATTATCATTCTTAAGAGTGTACATAAGCTCACTGAATAAAATCTTAGTCATCTCTTTAAAAGGGCGCACTGGTCGTTTTGGACCATTGTAGTACTGATAGCAAGCGGCCATTTGACCATCAACTGCTGACTCAAGTCATGTCAGTGAAAGGTATGTATGTGCCAGATGGTTGTATGGAATTAGTGCATTAAGATGAGTCTACATTGAAATGTGGCAGAATGGCAGAAAGAAGCATTCGTGTATGGGCGTGCCTATGATCACTTAGTGACACAAGTTGCCAAATTTGTTTGTGCATCACTGCAGACTGTCCAAAGTGTCTACAGGAAGTACTAATCACAGCCATGTAAAATGGTATTAGAAGGGTGGTCATAAAAATACCCTCAGCTATGAGCACCAGAGATGAGTGTCACACTTTGTCAATGGTAATCGGCTTCAAATCTGACATAAATTACAACTATCAATGAATGCTGATCTATCACAAGTAATTTGTGGTAACTGCATGTATAGGGATGCTGAATTGTGTTGGATTTCAAGAAAAGTAGATTTCTTCCATACCTCACTTCAATAAAGCCAGATCTCATAAACATTCAACATATCTAAATTGCTCTAGGACTGTGGCATTTCTTATGATCACAAACAGCAGTGGAAGAAAAGTTATTTACAAAATTAAAGTTCATCAAAGACAGGTTCCAAATATTATTATTAGGAAACAAGCATAATATTTTGCCTTCACTCAATATTGAAAGTGATAATACTTTAAGACAGCTATGGTTTTCTTTGCATGAAATTACAACATAAAAGTAATAACAGATAAAAATAAAATATTTATGAACACAAAAAAGTCAAGCTGTAAGTTTAAGTAAACACAATCAATAATACAACAAGAATTAGCTTAATTCTTCAAGGAACTGCACAACAGAATAAAAGGAGAGACCCATGAGGAAATTTCAGTTTCAATTTGAAAGCACATGGATTACTGCTAAGATTTTTGAATTCTAATGGTGGCTTACTGAAAATGGATGCAGCAGTATACTTCACACCTTTCTGCACAAGAGTTAAGGAAGTTTGATCCAAATGCAGGTTTGATTTCTGCCAAGTATTAACTGAGTGAAACCTGCTTATTCTTGGGAATAAGCTAATATTGTTAACAAGAAATGGCAGTAAGGATTATAATTGTATTAGAGGCCAATGTCAAAATACCCAGACTCGTGAAGAGGGGTCAACAAGAGGTTTGTGAACATACACCACTTATTGTCCAAACTGCCCATTTCTGAGCCAAAAATATCCTTTTAGAATGGGAAGAGTTACCCCCCCCCCCAAAAAAAATACCATATAACATAAGTGAATGAAAATAAGCGAAGTAGACTAATTTTCATGTTGAACGATCACTGAAGTCAGATACTGTTCGAATAGTAAAAATGGCAGCTTTAAGTCTTTCAACAAGATCCTGAGCATGGGCTTTCTACAACAGTTTACTATCTATCTGAATACCTAGAAATTTGAACTGTTAGTTTCACTAATCATATGCACATTCTGTGAAATTAAAACATCAGGTTTTGTTGAATTGTATGTTAGAAACTGTACAAACTGAGTCTTACTATGATTTAGTGAGGTTTTGTTGAATTGTGTGTTAGAAACTGTAAAAACTGAGTCTTACTGTGATTTAGTGTTAGTTTATTTTCTACAAGCCATGAATTTATGTCATGAAGTGCACTATTTGAAACCGAGCCAATGTTGCATACAACATTCTTTTCTACCAAGCTAGTGTCATCAGCAAACAGAAATATTTTAGAGTTACCTGTAGTACTAGAGAGCATACCATTTATAAGGAACAGGAGTGGCACCAACACTGATCCCTGATACCACTTGACCCTACCCCACTCAGACCCCACATCACAGCCATTCTCAACACTGTGAATAATGACATTTTGCTGTCTGTTGAAAAGTAAAAGGTGAACCAATTGTGAGCTACTTACTGTATTCTGTAATGGTCTAACTTCTGGAGCAATATTTTGCAATCAACACAATCAAATGCCTTAGTTAAATCAAAAAATATGCCTAGCATTGAAATCTTTTGTTTAACCCACCCAGTACCTCACAGAGAAAAGAGAATATAGCATTTTGAGTTGTTAAATGACTTCTAAAGCCGAACTGTACATTTGACAGAAAATTGTGTGATATAAAATGATCAATTATCCTTACATACACAGCCTTTTCAATAATTTTAGCAAACAATGTTAGCATAGAAATAGGTCTAAAATTGTCTACATTGTCCCTTTCTCCCTTTTTATAAAGCGGCTTTACTGCGGAGTACTTTAATCATCCAGGAAACTGACCATTCTTAAAGGAAAAATTACAAATATAGCTAAATACAGGGCTAACATGTGCAGCACAGTACTTTAATATTCTGCTAGGCACTCCATCATATTCATGAGAGTCCTTAGTCTTTAGTGATTTAATTATTGACTCAATCTCCCCCTTGTCTGTATCACAGAGTATGATTTCAGACAATCTCAAAAAGGCATTTTCCAAGAGAGTTATATGATTCCCTGTAGAAACTAAATTTTTATTTAATTAACTAGCAATGCTAAGAAAATGATTGTTAAATAATGTACATATATCTGATTTATCAGTAACATAAATTTTTTACTACGAACTGACTTTATATTGTCACCCTTGTGCTGCTAACCAGCACAATTAAGATGTAAGTAGCTTCATTAGTATTGAGGGTAGGTGCAAACCAATTAGCTAATAAGGTTACTTAGATCTTTCATTTGAAGGCTGATTATTTGGGAGAGTATTGCATTTGAATTAAATATTGGCAAGATTTGCTTTGATCATATAGTCCTTTTGTTACATGCATTTTCCTAAGAAACATGTTTGCTTGTAGGTACAATATGTTAATTTTAAAAATGAAACAATGGCTTATTCTTCATGTACACGAATCTCAATTTTTTGTTCTTTTTGCTAAAAAATTTAGTGTAGGTTGAGATAAAAGTACAGGGCTATTACAAATGATTGAAGCGATTTCATAAATTCACTGTAGCTCCATTCATTGACATATGTTCACGACACACTATAGATACATAGAAAAACTCATAACGTTTTGTTTGGCTGAAGCCACACTTCAGGTTTCTGCTGCCAGAGCGCTCGAGAGCGCAGTGAGACAAAATGGCGACAGGAGCCGAGAAAGCGTATGTCGTGCTTGAAATGTACTCACATCAGTCAGTCATAACAGTGCAACGACACTTCAGGACGAAGTTCAACAAAGATCCACCAACTGCTAACTCCATTTGGTGATGGTATGCGCAGTTTAAAGCTTCTGGATGCCTCTGTAAGGGGAAATCAATGGGTTGGCCTGCAGTGAGTGAAGAAACGGTTGAACACGTGCGGGCAAGTTTCATGCGTAGCCCGCAGAAGTCGATGAATAAAGCAAGCAGGGAGCTAAACGTACCACAGCCGACGGTTTGGAAAATCTTATGGAAAAGGCTAAAGCAGAAGCCTTACCATTTACAATTGCTACAAGCCCTGACACCCGATGACAAAGTCAAACACTTTGAATTTTCGGCGCGGTTGCAACAGCTCATGGAAGAGGATGCGTTCAGTGCGAAACTTGTTTTCAGTGATGAAGCAACATTTTTTCTTAACGGTGAAGTGAACAGACACAATGTGCGAATCTGGGCGGTAGAGAATCCTCACGCATTCGTGCAGCAAATTCGCAATTCACCAAAAGTTAACGTGTTTTGTGCAATCTCACGGTTTAAAGTTTACGGCCCCTTTTTCTTCTGCGAAAAAAACGTTACAGGACATGTGTATCTGGACATGCTGGAAAATTGGCTCATGCCACAACTCGAGACCGACAGCGCCGACTTCATCTTTCAACAGGATGGTGCTCCACCGCACTTCCATCATGATGTTCGGCATTTCTTAAACAGGAGATTGGAAAACCGATGGATCGGTCATGGTGGAGATCATGATCAGCAATTCATGTCATGGCCTCCACGCTCTCCCGGCTTAACCCCATGCGATTTCTTTCTGTGGGGTTATGTGAAAGATTCAGTGTTTAAACCTCCTCTACCAAGAAACGTGCCAGAACTGCGAGCTCGCGTCAACGATGATTTCGAACTCATTGATGGGGACATGCTGCGCCGAGTATGGGAGGAACTTGATTATCGGCTTGATGTCTGCCGAATCACTAAAGGGGCACATATCGAACATTTGTGAATGCCTAAAAAAACTTTTTGAGTTTTTGTATGTGTGTGCAAAGCATTGTGAAAATATCTCAAATAATAAAGTTATTGTAGAGCTGTGAAATCGCTTCAATCATTTGTAATAACCCTGTACGTATGGGACATAAATAGACATCAAGCTTTCAGGTCCCTAAAGCAGGAATTAACCACTCTCACACCAGACAGCACATACACCATCATCTCCTTAGTTCTCTTCTGGAACCTTGCCGCAGTCGGAGATTTACAGCTGAAGTAAATGAGTTAAGTGATTTTTGTACTTTTTGATGTACAATTTGTGAAGTTTCCATTGATTGCTAGATGAACCTAAGGCCATTTAAAAAAAAAAGGACAAACTAGGTAGTGGGACAGATGGCTATAAGCTTCCAATATTCTCCCTATACTCCATCAATTTAATTGTGTGTATTATCTATAGATTGCCGATAAATAAAATACCAAAATGGGATAAAAATGCTCAGGTGTAATGGGGTAGAAGTTGGCAGTGCATACATTTACCCCATAAAAGAACTATTTATGAACTTTGACCCTTCATAAGGCAATGCGGAAGCTGGAATCTGCAGAAAAGAAGACATTAGTTAAGGAGAAGGAAAAGAAATCCCTTGCCAGACATAGTAAAAATGAGTTGAAATTTTCTGCTGTTGAAAAAGCTTCAAAGAAAATAATTTTTTCCTCATCTTTGTTGGAATTGGAGACTAAGATGACTCTGCTTAACAGTATCTCTGACCTGGACATGAATTTTTCAGAGGACGAAGCTGATATGCAAAAATAGCTGTTTCAAGGACAGGCGAATTCACAGTTGTGAAAGTCCATGGAATAACTTTGCTTTTTATCTGTATGAAGCGGTTCATTCAATCTATCTAGGTTAAGATGAAGACTTTTACAAGCATCTCCCAGAAACTTCAAAATTTCAGGAAAAATGAGGAAGGTTACATCTAAAATAAAGACCTTTTAAAGAAGTTATCAAATTAAATTTACAGATCCTCTGAAAGGTTTGTCAGTACTACACAAGCGCCAAAGAAACTGGTGTAGGCATGCATATTCAAATGCAAAGAGACGTAACCAGGCAGAATATGGCACTGTGGTC
Source organism: Schistocerca serialis cubense (assembly GCF_023864345.2). Lineage (NCBI taxonomy): Eukaryota > Metazoa > Arthropoda > Insecta > Orthoptera > Acrididae > Schistocerca > Schistocerca serialis. The sequence continues at coordinate 436,917,508 of NC_064640.1, read as the reverse complement.
GGCAATGCCTATATAAGACAACAAGTGTCTGGAACAGTTGTTCGATCGGTTACTGCTGCTACAATGGCAGGTTATCAAGATTTAAGTGAGTTGTGAATGTGGTGTTACAGTCAGCGCGCGATTGATGGGACACAGCATCTCCGTGGTAGCGATGAAGTGGAGATTTCCCCACACCACCGTTCCATGAGTGTACCACGAATATCAGGAATCCGATAAAACATCAAATCTCTGACATTGCTGCAGCCTGCAAGAATGGGACCAACAACTATTGTAAAGAATCGTTGAACATAACAGAAGTGCAACCCTTCCACAAGTTGCTGTAGATTTCAGTGCTGAGCCATCAACAATCAACAAGTGGCAGTGTGTGAAATGTTCAATGAAACATCATCATTATGGGCTTTTGGAACAAAAGCCCCACTCGTGTACCCTTGATGACTGCACGACACAAAGCTTTATGTCTCCCTCACTTGGGCCCGTCAACACTGACATTGGACTGTTGATGATTGGAAACACGTTGCCTGGTCAGACGAGTATCGTGTCAAATTGTTTTGAGCGGATGGACTTGTACAGGTATGGAGACAACCTCATGAATTCATGGACCCTACATGTTAGCAGAGGACTCTTCAGACTGGTGGAGGCTCTGCAATGGTGTGGGTGATGTGCGGTTGGAGTGATATGGGACTCCTGATTCGTCTTGATATGACTGACAGGTGACATGTACATAAGCATCCTGTCTGATCACCTGCATCCATTCATGTTCATTGTGCATTCTGATGGACTTGGGCCATTCCAGCAGGATAATGTGACACTTCACATGCCCAGAATTGCTACAGGCTGGCTCCAGCAACACTCTTCTGAGTTTAAACACTTCTGCTGGCCACCAAACTCCCCAGACATAAACATTATTGAGCATATGTGGGATGCCTTGCAATGTGCTGTTCAGAAGAGATCTCCACCTCTTCATACTCTTACAGGTTTATGGACAACACTGAAGTATTCGTAGTTTCAGTTCCCTCTAGCGCTACTCCAGACATTAGTTGAGTGTATTCCATATGTGTTGCGGCACTTATGCATGCTTGCGAGGGCCCTACACAATATTAGGCAGGTGTACCAGTTTGTTTGGCTCTTCAGTGTATTATTTTCTCAGAATATTTGTCCAGCTCACTACAACTATCATTAAAAAGTATGTTTGGATAGGTAACCTCTGTCCTTGCCACCTTCCCCATTTTTATTTAATGGTGTTCAAGTTACTTTATTTCAAAATGGCTCTTTCCTGTTCATTTCCATTGTTCTATTAAGGTAAGTTTTATTTTGTTTCACTGTCCTTGTGTCAATATTCAAAGTTAGACCCATTGGCCCTTGCTAGTCAACTACTTGTAGTTTGTGTAACTGTAATACATAAAAGGTTGTTGCTATATGGTCATGTGAGTTTTCAAAAATAAAGAAGTACCAATTTGTTTTTACATGCAGCGTTTTTATTTGTAATTCTTTGCGTTGGAGTACTCTTACTCCACAGCAATGGGTAAGAGTACACAAAATTATGTTTTAGGAAAACTTTTCTTACTCCTCTAATACTAATTGGGTTAAAATGAAACATTTACACAGTGTCCCCAACATGTTGAACTAGGTTTTGCTAATATTGCAGTAAGCTAAAAAAAATTAGTAGAACCAAAAATGTGCAATTTTAGCCCCTCCTAATTTAGATGTTCCTGGCAATGTTAAAAAATTATCATGACTACCTTCATGGGTTCAATTCTATCCATGTTTATACCTCCTCCATTCACTAAAACCTAAATTGTACAGTAAAATGCTACACAAATAATAAAACTTAAAAGCTCCAGTGCAGGCTTTTAATTCGAAAATTGCTCTGAAGTTCTGTCTCTGTGGATTACTTACCATAAACATTCCTCTTGTTGAGCCCCCATGTTTCACACTTTATAAACACTTTGAAAGTTCCCAGCCCCAAAATCCATACATTAACATACGCTAGTGGAGTGCTAACTGATTAAATCTTATTAAGGGTAGATTATTGATTACAAAGATTGGATCAGAAAGGGATGGAGGGAGGCCATGTGAAATTATTGTTGAATAGGCACAATAAGCTTCGCAGCCGTCCATTTTTGATATTTGAAAGTAACAAGTTATAAACTGACATCAAATTTCATGTTCTCTCTTATTTTCTTTATATAACATCCATAAGAGCATGGAAACACTACTACACTGTAAATACATTTCTCTCATTATTTAAAAAAATAAAAAAAATAAAAAAAAAAAATAAAATAAAATAAAAAAAAAACCAGTATAAAGCAAATGCAAACCATTTTCCATGTCCAGGAATTGAAATCTAGGATTCCTAATGCTTCATGGAAGTATTCGAAAGCTTAACTGCTAATGACTTCACAGATATACATAAATATTGAACTATTAGTGAAATATGGGTGAGTACAAGTTCATATGGAAACTGGAACTAACATATAGTGGACTACTTGATTTCACAGAGGGAACCAGTTGATGTAAATTATTTATTGAAAAGTATTGGAAATGTTAGTGGTGAAATGTTGATACAGTGAAAATGTTCAAAAATTAGTATGTTTTTTTAAATTTGTTTTTATTCCCATTACTCTTTTACCTCCTTTCCCATTTTCAGCTGTATTAGGAAAAAGGTTATGAGAAGTTTCTAAATTTGCCTTTCAAGTACTTGGAATATGAAATTCAAAATTCTATTGATTCATAAATGTTTTACACAAGGAAACATTGTGCTTTTATTTGGTCTACTTCTTCCAGATGCATACAGTTTACATATTCACACTCTAATCATCTCTTCATCTATCCCAACCACTGTCCCAGGCTTTAACTAGTTGCTAAACCTAAATGTAACCAAAATATTGAAATATTTTATTTTTGTGGAGTCTTATAAATACATAAGAGATATGACATACTTAGGTGAAACCGGCGGTTTATGTTTCGATTGACTTCCTTCACCGTCCCCCTCCACCCCCCGTTAATTGTTCCAACAATATTGTAATAACTGTTATATTTATGTTGCATGTTGTAACTCATCACTGTGAATATTTTCTATGTGTGTCAAATTGTTGGAATTGTAAGTTAAACAACTTTTTTCCACATATGTAAGTATGAGAGGATCATCTAGAATAAGCTTATGCAGTGTGGTTTGTGAGTGGCTTACCCCAATCTTCGCTAAGGGACTCTCTGGTTGTTCTGATATGCAAAAGTGTAATGAAGCAGCCCTCCCTTAGGTAATTGTTGTTAAAAGTGCAGGAGCTTAGCACTGCACAGAGGACTTTAATAGAAATGAAATTGACAGAACCAACCGCTACTAAAACTGTTAAAGAACATAGGTTAAAAATCATTGAATACAAAAGAAAATCCTTATAATTCAGTTTGTAAATCATTTTAACTAATGAAATTGTGCAACATATTGGCTGGCAGTACTGTCATCATGATTTCCCAACATGAAGATGATGTGCTACAGACGCGAAATTTAATCGACAGGAAGAAGATGCTGTGATATGCAAATGTTTGGCTTTTCAGAGCATTCTAACAAGGTTGGTGCCAGTGGCAGCACCTACAACGTGCTGACATGAGGAAAGTTTCCAACCGATTTCTCATACACAAACAGCAGTTGACCAGCGTTGCCTGGTGAAACGTTGTTGTGATGCTATGTGTAAGGAGGAGAATGCGTACCATCATGTTTCCGACTTTGATAAAGGTCGGATTGTAGCCTATCGCAATTGCGGTTTATCGTATCACGACATTGCTGCTCGAGTTGGTCGAGATCCAATGACTGTTAGCAGAATATGGAATTGGTGGGTTCAGGAGAGTAATACCGAACACCGTGCTGGATCCCAACGGCCTTGTATCACTAGCAGTCGAGGTGACAGGCATCTTATCCGCATGGCTGTAATGGATCGTGCAGCCATGTCTCGATCCCTGAGTCAACAGATGGGGACGTTTGCAAGACAACAACCATCTGCATGAACAGTTCGACGACGTTTACAGCAGCATGGACTATCAGCTCAGAGACCATGGCTGCGGTTACCCTTGACGCTGCATCACAGACAGGAGCGCCTGTGATGGTGTACTCAACGACGAACCTGGGTGCACGAATGGAAAAACATCATTTTTTCCGATGAATCCAGGTTCTGTTTACAGCATCATGATGGTCGCATCCGTGTTTGGTGAAATCACGGTGAACGCACATTGGAAGCGTGTATTCATCATCGCCATACTGGCGTATCACCCAGCGTGATGGTATGGGGTGCCATTGGTTACACATCTCGGTCACCTCTTGTTCGCATTGACAGCACTTTGAACAGTGGACGTTACATTTCAGATGTGTTATGACCCGTGGCTCTACCCTTCATTCGATCCCTGCGCAACCCTACACTTCTGCAGGATAATGCATGACCGCATGTTGCAGGTCCTGTACGTGCCTCTCTGGATACAGAAAATGTTCGACTGCTGCCCTGGCCAGCACATTCTCCAGATCTCTCACCAATTGAAAACGTCTGGTCAATGGTGGATGAGCAACTGGCTCGTCACAATACGCCAGTCACTACTCTTCATGAACTGTGGTATCATGTTGAAGCTGCATGGGCAGCTGTACCTGTACACGCCATACAAGCTCTGTTTGACTCAATGCCCAGGTGTATCAAGGCCATTATTATAGCCAGAGGTGGTTGTTCTGGGTACTGATTTCTCAGGATCTATGCACCCAAATTGCGTGAAAATGTAATCACATATCAGTTCTAGTATAAAATATTTGTCCAATGAATACCCGTTTATCATCTGCATATCTTCTTGGTGTAGCAATTTTAATGGCCAGTAGTGTAGATGTTTAAACACTCAGTGTTCATTTCTTTCTCATATGAGATCATTTTATCTTCATTTTCAGAGTATTTATATCATATAAAAGAACTTTTAAGTTGTTCATGTTTAGATAGCATGCATACATGCCAAAGCATTGTTCAGGCATTGCTGAGGCTCTATTGCTCTTCTGAATCTCCGTGAGTAAGCTTATTGGTGTTCCTGGGGGCGGGGGGTAGAAGAAATGTCACTAGTAATAGGCCCATTTGCACTGGTGGTAGCACCACCTTAAATGTGAGTCAGACTTTGATGGAAATGCAGAAACTGAGCCAAAATGAAAGGCCACAGCCCACAACCCAAACAGTTAGTGGCTTCATCATAATGGAGTGACTTTCTACAGTTGCTTAACAGTGTATTCAGTTATTTATTGTGCTTTAGCGTATTTGCATCTTCAGCAGTTGCTGAAGCTTGTTTCGAAAGAAGAATGAACAGTGTTGAATACCTTTTAGAAGCAAATTTCTCAGCTTTAAGCTCAGAAGAAAAGTGTGAAATAAAGTAGCTTGGTAAGCCAACGCCTCACCTTGTAAGTAATCTAAAACAGTGTGTTACGAAGTGCAAGGAATCTACTGCACATAAGAATGCTCATTTAGATTTATCTGTCCTTGGAGAAACAAAAATTAGGCAACAGCTTAAATAAGCTTCCAGACAAAATATAGAAAGACATAATGACAATGTAAGAAAAGATTGCTATATTCTTTGCAAAATAATTGACTTTATTAAGCTCTACAATGAGTTGGAACTTGGTTCACATGGAGTTGATGAAACAGCAGAATCTAACAGTCCTGGAATATTCAGAGGGTCAATAAATATATCTCCAGCTTTAGATTCAGTTGTAGAAGAGCACACGAGCAATGCTAAAGTCTTTAAGGGTACATTGAAGGACATAAAAAATGATTTACTTGAGTATGTTACCCATGTGTCATGAGGAAATTAATTCAGAAATAGCCGACAAAGATTTTATATCCACGATAGCAGTTGAAACTTCTGATGTATCTCCTAAATTTCGGTTGGTTGTATCATTTTATTACGTATTATCTACTGGAGAACCCGTTGAAGGATTTTGGACATTTTTAAAGCCATCTGTTAGCAATGCATCCTCCTCAGAAGGTTGCATTAAAAATGTCCTCACCAATGTCATCCAAGAACAGGAAGAAAAAAAATAGCATCTCAAAGTTTTGATGATGCTTTTGTCATGTGCTGCCAACATGCAAGAGGTCCAAGAGCACAATTATCAACAATCCACTCGCTGATGCATGCAAAGTTTCTGATATAAACTGAATACACAGTCTGCCCCATCAGGTAAGTCGTCAGCAATCCTGACTGTCATGCAGCTGGCCATTGTGTTGCCATCATCATCACTGTCACACAAGCTGTCCTATGTTGTGTCAATTGGAGACACTTTCAACCTGGCACCCGAACTTCCCCAGGTGGGGACTCCTGGCCAGCTATACAACTGTTTCATTTCCTTCACTGAATACACAAACACCTTCACATGTCCCCAAAGATGGAACTCTAAAGAACTTAAATCTGCAGAAGGATGGGGAAATTATTGGCTGTGCCTTTTTTAAAATGATTTGTCCCTGAATTTGCCCTAAACGATTTAGGGAAACCACAGAAAACTTAAATCAGCATAGCCAGAAAGAATTTGATTGCTGTTATCTCGAATCCACGTCCAATGTCTCACCATGGCTCCACTCATTCTGTGAAATACTCTATAAGACAAAAGAATCCACAATGAAGGAGTTATCCGAATGGGATGGAAATCAGTAGATGTAATGTACATGTACAGACAAACAAATTATTACAATTTCAGAAAAACTGGATGATTTATTCAAGAGAAAGAGCATCACAAATTGATTAAGTCAATATTCCAATGGTCCATCTCTGGACATTATTCAAGCAGTTATTTTGCTTGGTATTGATTGACAGAGTTGTTGGAAGTCCTCCTGAAGGAGGATATTGTGCCAAATTCTGTCCCAAGCTGGTTGGAGGGTGCTGCCCATAATGTTCCAAATGTTCTCAGCTGGTGAGAGATCTGGTGACCTTGCTGGCTGAGGTAGGCTTTAGCAACCTTGAAGGGAAGTGGTAGAAACTCTTACTGTATGTGAGCAGGCATTATCTTGCTGAAATGTAAGCCCAGGATGGTTTGCTCTGAAGGGTAATAAAATTGAGTGTAGAATATTGTTGGTGTATCACTGTGCTGTGTATGAGAACCAAAGGGATCCATTTATGAAAACAAATGGCACCCAGACCAGCACTTTTCAGGCCATATGGTGGGCAACAGTCAGGTTGGTATCCCACTGCTGTCCGAGGCATCTCTAGACATATATTCATTCAGGAATCTCATTGACTAGAGTAGGATTATCTGCAGTGAGGAATCTTGCTTTGAACTGAGTCCCAATAACCAGTAAATAGAAAGGCATACAGGTCTACAGTGATGCCATCTGTTGATATGAGTAGCAAGCAACGTCACTCACTCCTGTCCACAGCCTCTGTAAGCCATCTTTGTTCCACATGACACAAGTTTGCCAGTTCATCTGTATACATGGTTGAGAACAATATTCACACTGACTTTTATTATTTGTTATTGTTATTCCAGATACTAATGTGAAGATTATATAGTTACAATTATATTAATGTTAGGATTTTCTTAGCTGCTAGCATATGTAGTTATAATACTTTCTTAACGATCAATGAGCATTTTCAGGGATTCCTCGAATTATGCTTCAAGGTTATGTCGTAAGTTATTGAAATATATACAACACTTTTGTACACTGTGTATATTTACATGTTAACAGCAATATTGAATGTCCGTTTCCAGATTCTTAAAATTTAAGGTGCTGTAGTGTGGCTTGATATAAATGTAATTACAAATCACAAAATGAAGCAGTCAGCACATTTTCTTTACCCAGCAGCAAAAAACTAAAGTAAAGTGGCTGAGAAGAATTCCCAGTGGCTTCTCAAAGTTTAAGAAGCCTTTAATATGTAAAAGCAGTTTCGTGAAGAGTAAAAACAGAACAGTTTGTAGTCAATGGAGAAGTAGAGACATTTTTAAGAAATTATCCAAAGCTGAAACCAGATGCAGAGCCATTGATTTTCCCTAATTAGTGACTTTACCTGACAACAGCCAGTTTCTCATGCTGAAGGTTACATGATGCAGAAACTGATCATTATGAAAAAACAGTCATATGAAGCTAAGAAGGCTCTAGATAGAGTAGAATGCTATTAACAATTTGGGAGGCATACAAAAAAATTTTAAGTGCTACCCATTTAAACAAGAATCAGTTGTGCTGAGTAAACAGAAGATGGTTTTGTTTTTAATTGATACCTAACATTATTAGATCAGTAACAGTTAACACAGGTGTGAGTGTCCTCTTTGCCTTGAGAGAGTATAAAATTCCCTAGTGTAAAGTGCCCAAAAAATATTGTTTGAAGGCAGACACACGGTGCTGGCTACATCCAGAACTGCTCGACATATTAACAAAACACAGCAAGCATGGTTTACAATCCCCACAGCATCCTGTTCTCTGCCTCGCTATAGGGCTGGAGAGGCCGACTCAGAATGTGTCTGTCTGTCATATTTATGGGTGGTGGAGGCCTTGCTCCCTGGCCCCTGCTCTGGTGACATGCATTCAGTCTGCTTTTCAAAGGCTCTGCCATACTACCAGGCATCCAATTTAATAGACAGCTAGATTTTCTAAGTCATTATACATTGCCAATCTCAAGTACTGATCCATACAATCATTTACTTCAGTATTTAATTTTATCAGATTTAATTGCCATATCCTTTATTGCTAAAATTGCCACTACAAACTATCAACCAATTTCATTACCTTCAGTTTTTTCTAAGGTACTAGAGAAACTGATGCACAACAGAACAGTTAAGCATCTGAGTAAATACCACATCTGCAGCAATAGCCACTTTGCCATTTTGGTTTTCAGAAAGGGCTATCAACAGAAAATGCAATACTTGCATTCGTTGTCAATGTTTGGAATCCATAGATGACAATACAATAACAGCTGGTATATTTTGTGACCTATCAAAAGCTTTTGACAGTACCAGTCACCATATTCTGCTGAATAAAGCCAAAACCCTAGGAATGAGTGGAATACCAGACAACTGGCTTCAATCTTATCTATGTGGTAGAAAGAAGAAAGTTATCATGGAAGAACTGCATGGCAGCCATGTATTTTCAGATTGGGGTTCCACTGCCACTTGACTCCCTCAAGGCTTAGAACTGTACCCACTGATTTTTCTAATATCTTGACAATTTGCCACTATGTATAAAACATGAAAAAGTCACTGTTTTTGTTGATGACACCAATACATCAGTTAATAATCCTTTAGGGAATATATTATGTGAAGTAGTAAATAAGGGATTTGCAGATGCAGTAAATTGGTTTGAAATTAACAGCTTTTCAATTAGTCTACAAAAATATAAATTATGTTCATTTCTCCTCTAATAATGTTACATATGAAATAAAGCTAAAAACTGGATGAGCATGAGATTTTGAAGGTTGAGTTGTCCTATGTTTTTGGGTCTGTGCATAGACAACAAAAAAGTGGCACTGCCATATTCAAGACCCGTGCGAAAGATTAAGCACAGCAATGTTTGCCTTGAGAATTACATATGACAGTTGGGAATAAGCACAATTAAAACAGCACACTTTGGCTATGTTCATACACTTGTTAACTATAGTATAATATTATGGAGAATCTAACCACTAGCAAAGATGTGTTCTACGCACAGAAGCTATAAGAATTGTGAGTGGAGTCCATCCTAAGCACTCAGGCAGAAATCTGTTTAGAGATCAAATCTTTACAACTAATGCTCAATATATTTTTCCCTAATATACATTGTTACTGAAAATAGCAATTTAGACAAACTAATAGTTCATACCATAATTATAGCACCCAAAGGAAATTTGATGAAAAACGGAGAATAGGAGCATAGTGCAAAAGGGGGGGTTCTATACAGTGGCACCAAGAATTTTAATGCCCCCCCCCCCCCCAAATCACAAACATCTGCCTGGAAACATGCCCTAGCTTAATGAAAATCAAAGGCAGTTACTTCTAGATGGATTACAAATTATTCTATGGAATAGGAGTTGTCAAGGTTTAATTTTTACAGTTTATTTTCAAATTTAATTTTGCTATCTGTGATTTTTATATTGTTAGGTAAGCAATCAAGAATTTAGATGACAATATTGTGCATCCCTTTTTGTGCTGAAGAAAATCTTAATGAGAAGTAATGAATATTTTTTTCTTCTCATTGTAATTATGTACATTATTGTTCATTTTGAACTGCAGTGGATTATTTACAACATATTTCATAGTGGGATAAATAGTCTGTAAAACACTAGTCAAAACACTTAACTCCTTAAACAGAAGTCTACAAGATGATCATGAGAGAGAGCAGCACATATTATTCTTATGACACATTTTTGAGCAATTTTGACTTTCTTAACAAGTTGACTGCTGCACACTTAAGTGATGGATGTTTCACTGCCAGGGCACACCACACACAGTGTTAAGGGGTGAGGCCATGCTGTGGTCGGTTGCCAGTGTCGTTTTGTTGGGACCACTGGCAGCTACACGACAGTCAATGTGTTAAAGATGAGTTACCCCAGAACATGATTCCATATGGCATTATGAAATGAAAATACACTAAATATGTCCGCTTGCTTATTTATCCCCCCCCCCCCCCCTGCACAGTTTGGAATAATTCAAAGGGAAAATGAGGCAAAACTAAGGTCTTTTAGAAGTTTCAAAATTTGTTTTCCCCTGTTTAAAACATCAATATGGACACCTAAAAGTATTTATGTTTCCACCCTAATTATTCAACACACATTACACTTATCACTGGTGTACTACTGCTAGATGTGCATTACTGAATATGTTGTGTCTTCATGAAACAAAATGACACTATTCACAAAATAATAATAACCAGACATAATGTCTGAGAAAGGAAAGAAATAATAATAATAATAAACCCCGTGGAGGACCGGGAAAAGAATAGGCCTCCGGTATGTTCTGCCAGTCATAAAAGGCGACGAAAAGAACAAACCACTAATAGGGCTAACCCCCCTTTTAGTGTGATTAGTTGGTTCAGGACAGAACTAAAGAAGCCTCTGACAAGCGCCGTCATGGTCAGGGACGACGCTTAAACCCTATACCCGCCCACAATGGTAATGACACTGCTAGCCAACTGGAAAATGATTCAAATCCAGATAGAGGTGTTTTGCTTCCCGCAACCACCCTAGAAGGAAAACAAAAACAGAGGATGAGATGGTCAGATGAAGTTAATCGACACCTCATGTTCTGTTATTACCAAGCAACAAACCTAGGAACCAACACAACTGGATACAGATCACAAGTATACACAACATTTATTACCAGATACCCAAAATTAAAATTTTTAACAGAACAACGACTAGCTGATCAGATCTGTGTAATAATAAAAAATAACAGGATACCCCAGTCAGAATTAGAAAACATCAAACAACAAGTACAACAAATACTGGAACAAAATAATGTGCAATCAGAAGAAGAAGAAAATACAGTAATGGACTCAAACATCCCAGAGCAAACAAACAAAAAACAACATGCATCACTTAAACAGTCAGAGGAAAACGAAATCTTAAGACAGCCACCAGAACAAGCACAAATAGAACACGAAGTGACACACATACAGATACAGAAGAGAAATTTCAGCTGACATATATAGAATACAAAGACACAAATACAGACATTAGACCATTCTTGCATAGACTGCCAAATAACCCACAAGTCGAAACAACAATAAAAACTATCAACACAATCATACACAACAAAATAAATGAAAACACAACTATGGAAGAGTTACAACTACTGGTTTATATAGGAGCACTCACTACACTAAATATACACACTAGGCAGAGATCAGAACCAACCAACACACAGAAGAAACCCACAAAACCAGCATGGCAATACAGGCTACAGATCAGAATAGAAAAACTGAGAAAAGACATCGGACAGCTAACACAATTTATAAGAAATGAAATGTCAGAAAAAAAAACGAAAAAGGTTAGGTAAAATCTCACAACAAGAAGTGATAGAGCAATTAGATGAAAAGAAGCAGAAATTACAAGCATTGGCCAAACGACTTAGAAGATACAAAAAAAGGGAAAATAGAAGGAAACAAAACCATACATTCAACACAAACCAAAAGAAATTTTACCAGACAATAGATAACACACACATTAAAATAGACAATCCACCAAACATATCAGACATGGAACACTTCTGGAGCAACATATGGTCAAACCCGGTACAACATAACAGGCATGCACGGTGGATACAAGCAGAAACAGATACGTACAAGATGATACCACAAATGCCTGAAGTGATAATTTTGCAACATGAAGTCACCCGAGCAATTAATTCTACTCACAATTGGAAAGCCCCTGGAAAAGATAAAATAGCAAATTTCTGGCTAAAGAAATTCACCTCAGCACATTCACATCTAACTAAATTATTTAACAGTTACATTGCAGACCCATACACATTCCCTGATACACTTACACACGGAATAACATATCTGAAACCTAAAGATCAAGCAGACACAGCAAACCCAGCTAAATATCGCCCCATAACATGCCTACCAACAATATGCAAAATATTAACTTCAGTCATTACACAGAAATTAATGACACATACAACACAGAACAAAATTATAAAGGAAGAACAAAAAGGCTGTTACAAAGGAGCACGAGGATGTAAAGAGCAACTGATAATAGATGCAGAGGTGACATATCAAGCTAAAACTAAACAAAGGTCGCTACACTATGCATACATTGATTACCAAAAACCTTTTGATAGTGTACCCTACTCATGGTTACTACAAATATTGGAAATATACAAAGTAGATCCTAAATTGATACAGTTTCTAAACATAGTAATGAAAAATTGGAAAACCACACTTAATATCCAAACAAATTCAAATAATATCACATCACAGCCAATACAGATTAAGCGTGGAATATATCAAGGAGACTCATTAAGTCCTTTCTGGTTCTGCCTTGCTCTGAACCCACTATCCAACATGCTAAATAATACAAATTATGGATACAATATTACTGGAACATACCCACACAAAATCACACATCTGCTATACATGGATGATCTAAAACTACTGGCAGCAACAAATCAACAACTCAACCAATTACTAAAGATAACAGAAGTATTCAGCAATGATATAAATATGGCTTTTGGAACAGACAAATGTAAGAAAAATAGCATAGTCAAGGGAAAACACACTAAACAAGAAGATTACATATTGGATAACCACAGCGACTGCATAGAAGCGATGGAAAAAACAGATGCCTATAAATATCTAGGATACAGACAAAAAATAGGAATAGATAATACAAATATTAAAGAAGAACCAAAAGAAAAATATAGACAAAGACTAACAAAAATACTGAAAACAGAATTGAGAGCAAGAAACAAGACAAAAGCTATAAATACTTATGCTATACCAATATTGACCTACTCATTTGGAGTAGTGAAATGGAGTAACACAGACCTAGAAGCACTCAATACACTTACACGATCACAATGCCACAAATATAGAATACATCACATACATTCAGCAACTGAAAGATTCACATTAAGCAGAAAGGAAGGAGGAAGGGGATTTATCAACATAAAAAAACCTACATTATGGACAGGTAGACAATTTAAGAAAATTCTTTATAGAACGAGTAGAAACTAGCAAAATACACAAAGCAATCACTCATATAAATACATCAGCTACACCACTGCAATTTCATAACCTCTTCTACAGCCCTTTAAATCACATAACAGTCATTTTCTTTCTACTTGATGGAACACTGGCCACAGTACACATACTTTATAAGCCTGCTGATCACAGCAAGTCTATTACACATCCCCTGCTAAGTATAATACTTCGCCAATAACTGAATACTGGCGATAGCAAACAATACTGAGTGAAAAGCGAAACAAAATCGTCTTACAAGCCACTAGATGTTAAAAACACGATCGCAACGACTACTTTACTGTCGAACCACATTAAACACAGTCTTGGTTCTACAGTACACACAAGTATTGCTAATGATATCCGTCTTAAAAACTATACAAGCTTAATAAATCAAGGTATGGCATTGCTTCTAAATGAAGTGGTCTTCCACACAAATACTGTGACATTCAGTATAGATGGTGATCGTGGGGTGTGTATTAACAGATCGAAAGCGTGGGTGCACACCACCAGTGGTGTAGCTTTTAAAAAATCGCCAAATTTAGAAAGTGATTCGGTTAAGGAACGTGGTATGAAAACAGTATTTGCGACTCCCTCATGCCGCCGCTTGATATTTCCCATGCTAACAAACAATATTTGTAATGCATTCTACCCCAGTGCCATGTTGCAGATTCTGCGATATATACACTGGGTTATAGACGAGGGAGGATGATGGTTGATTGAGAATGATCACATTCAGGAGATGGTGTGCTATACAATGAATCACTTACAAAAGATTCAACCCTAGATTGATGTCATAAGAAATATACACTTAGTGTTACACTTGCATTGGATCCTATGGAGATAGATCCTATGGAAATGCCTTTTAATGACTACAGCCACTAGTGTATCAGATTTGCCGCACACTCATATCTCAAAGTGAATCAACTTTTCGAACCTATCAGCTACAGTAAAACTCCAGTGTGGTTTTAGACTGTTCCTCTGCATCTTGTAACTGTTCCTCAGTCTCTGTCCCGCCCTCCCCGCAGCTTAGTCCATGTGACAGTCGCAAATTAAGTCAGAACTAAGCAGAAGTCGGAGATCGCTATAGCTACCACCCTCTGCAACTGGAGGAGAAGCAGGGTGAGCTGAGTTAATACAACAGGCCTGTATTTTTTTGACCACTCAGTGGAAATGAGAACATGTTGCCATAGCTCCACCAACAGTGTACGATGTGTAAGGCCAGCGCCAAAAATGAAGCTTTCTCCTGCAAGACAAGATAGTATAAAAGACAATACGAGCAATTACAGGAACTGGAAGAAGGACAAGGATTTTGCTGCTGAAGTGCAGCACGTATCTAGACTACATACAGGTACATCAGTCGAATGAGATCTGTGCCCCTCAGGGTTCATTCACATCTGTCACCTGATCATTCTCCACATAATCGTTATTTTATGCCACAAACTATAAAAACTCTCCTAACATCATCTGACAGAGAACTCGGTAAGATTTTATTGTGTCCCTTTCTTCCATATATGTATTGAAAACAAATACTGTCTGTGTGCAGGCATCGAGCATATGTGGCAATCCTATGAAACATACAGGTATTGATGCACTGGAGCAGGTGACCAGTGTCATGCAGGGTAGCCGCGTGGTCAGAGGCGTCTTGTCACGGTCTGCGCGGCTCCCCTTGTTGGAGGTTCGAATCCTCCCTCCGGCGCGGGTGTGTGTGTTGCCCATACCGTAAGTTAGTTTAAGTTAGATAAAGTAGAGTGTAAGCTTAGGGACCAATGATGTAAACGGTTTGGTCCCATAAGATCTTACCACAAAATTTACAGGTGACAAGTGATCGAAGTCACCTGCACATACCAGTGCAAAGTTTCATCGCCTGTACTGTAGGAGGACCATATCCCACAGAATATCGGTCGCATGAGAGGGTCCCTGTTTTGTTGCTTGATACATTGTTTTTTCTGCTGTAACACGTCCAAGCAGAGTATGACTACAGCTTAGTACACTGCCATTTTTTTTTTCTACCATGACTTTCAGATCAGATCAGATTCTAAACTGATATATTAACACAGTTCAATCCATTGGCTCTAACAAAAAATTGGATATTGCAGAGTGTACATTATGCTGCTGCTCCCACAACACACAGACAGGATGAATGAAATAAAAGAGAGAGGCAGCATCTCTTATAGACAAAAATGCAGAAGACATCACAACATATGGAAACTGGAAGAGTTTTGTGGCATTGTGGAAAGTTTCCAAACAGCTGTCCGAAGGTGACTAGTGACCTCTACATTTAAACTCTTCTTTCACAGTGATGGCGTAGGAGATGGCTTGGTGTTGCATTTCGACTGTTTCCTCATATTGTGGTCATGTACACAATCACTGTTTCGGTGCTAGTCATCCCCAAAGGTGTTGTTCCTCCACCAAAACTCTTTCTGCATCTCAAACAAGTGTTATCAGTCATTAATTATGTATTAATCAACAGTGAACCAGTGGACAGATGGGATGGAAAAGACACTGTCAATGTACTGTAACAAGCATCACAGTTGATAGTGCGATCAATTTTAGCAATTTTACAATTTTTTTTCTGTAATTTCAAAGCTGACCAATGACAGAGCAGCATACTTCCCACTATCTCTATCATTGCTAAAGCACCCCTTCTGTACTTTGAGATTACCATGTACTAGATTGCGAATGTAGATAGATGACTGTGCAGTATGTTCATTGGTTGTTAATTCTGGTATATATATAGAAACATCTACATATTTCTAGTGCTTCGGTGATAGTTCGTAATTTACGATTACGATTGCCCATCTTTCTCTATGCAGATGGGAGTCACAGAGCATTCTCATATTCTTAGGATAAAGTTAGAGATTGAGAGATCTCCTTGCATCATCTTTGAGCAAACTTCCATGCAACACTGTCACTGATTTAATCTGTAGCTGACGAGAAGTAGGCCACTACCTTCCATGTCTTGTGTAGGAACAGTGCAAGTCAATTCTGTAACTGCTGTTCTGCAACAATCTTACTCATGGCATCCATTCAAGTGCACAGAATCTCTCCAGGTGCGCACGTGTCGACGAGGTTAACCCTCCTTATGGGTGTATAGTAAATATAGAAGTATTGCGATCAAAAAACAGTTGGTTAAGAAGAAGAATACATGTGGTTTTATGCATGATGGAGCTCCAGACGGACAGACTTTGACGCATTTTATGTAAATCAACTGCATTATCAATTCTAAAGTATTGTTGTAGTGTCTGGTGTCACTACAAAGAAGGGATTGGTAAGAGAGAAATGATCTTAGAACAAACATATGTACTGTAATGGAGAACGTAAATGCCCAACATCTAACGTACATGAACCCTGCAATTTTTCCATCACACTCACTATGGTGACAAACTTTACGAAGATAAAACTGTTCCTTAAAACATAGAGCCTTTGTGACACATGCACAATAAAGCTTTCCAGAGGTGTATAGTGCCCACTGTTCACATCTGATCATGGTTCAGAAATTATACTATGCTTGCATAAGTCCTATATGAAATGTTCGTAAGTAATGGAGAATGCCTGTTACAAGGAAACAGACAAACGAGTAGCAGCGGTGTTTGACATGTGAAATTGCGTGTCATGCTACTACTAACTTCGTAAACAGAACATCTGTCAAGCAGAGGTGAACATGGGAATTGCAGTACCTCACAATTATTTGACACTAACTTAAAATCAGCGTAGTCATGAAACTGAAGACTCCATTTTATGCCCCAGGATGTGGAAGGGGAGTGGAGTGCGTTGCATAAATTTTTGTTCGCATAGAGGAGGGTGCCAAAACAGGATGGACATGTTTCATCATCATCACACATGAGTTATAAGTACTCTGATGACAGAGGTTTGTTGTTAACGATCGCAGGTAGATGGTAATCTAACTCACACACAGAACACGCAGTTGTGTACGAGTCGATTGCAGGTTATACTACACAGCTGATACATTCCAACAGAACAACGAAAACAATGGTTAAATATGAGATAAATGACCTGCATCAAGCAACATCTCCCTATCTTTCTAGAATGCATCATCAGTCTACCATGAAATCATAACTCGTTACAACTCCGTCTCAACTGATCACTCCATTCACTTTCTGTCATCCTCGGCAGATGGTTCTCTTTCTTCCAGTCAACTCGCATGTGTCACTATTGCCTCAATAGATATACAGTAGAATGTTGCCGTACAGTAACTGTTTGTCAATGCACCAGCGACCCCCACAAAGCAACAACGAGGCCGTTAGCTGCCAAAACGTGCTCAGGTGTCAGTTCAGGTCCCATGAACATGAGGCAGCTGCATCCCTTACATACTTCACACATGAGAAATACCTGTCGAAACATGTGTCTACAAAGACACTTTTGCTGGTGCGATGATACATAGCCTTTGTCCCTGTGATCAAGCGAGATGTTCGCATAGCAGATCACCCTCAGCAAGTTGTTTGCATAGTGGCTCATCCTTGCATAAGCAGCTAAAAGGTTCTCAATGTTATACTGACATAACAGGTGTATGTAAATAAGAGTCAAGTCTCCCCTCTGAATGCACTATAGAAATGTGTTGCAATGATTCCTAGAGTAGCACAGGGTGCATTCCTCCTAGCGATCCTAACAGGACGTGCAAGACACCTCTGGCCACAGACGTGTTTACTCAGCCACCACACATACCTGCCAGTAAAGTGCAGCCTAAAAGCCAAGTGAGAGATGTTTGCATCGTGTCTCACCTGGACAGGTGCAGCTTAAAGGTTCTCAAAGTTATTCTGACATCACATGTCTATGTACATAAGAGCCAAGTCTACCTCTCAGAAACAGTAAAGTGCTGCAGAAATAGTTAACGATCGTTTTTGTAGGACCTTTCGTGATCTCTCAGTTTGTCTGGATGGAAATTCTGGTCCTAACAGGATCTGTTCACAAAAATAGCCCAGAATAACACCGACTGCATTCTTCCTCGCGATCCTAACAGGACAGCCTGTCCATTACTTATCAGTCCCTTCTCAGAATTGGTAAAGTGCTGCAGAAATAGTTAACTGTCACTTTTGTAGGAGCTTTCATGATGTCTCAGCTTGTCTGGATGGAAATTCTTCTCCTAACAGAACCTGTTTGCAAAAATAGCCCAGAATAATGCTGAATGCATTCCTCCTGATGGTCCTAACGTGGCACCCCATCCATCACGTGTTACTCTTCCTGGAAATCGATAGGTCCTGCTTTCAACAAACATCTCTGAAATGTAAACGTTCTCACCACCATGTAGAGGCTCCTATGCCCCAGTGCAAAGGATGTCTTGCCAATCAATGGAGCGTTCTGATCGGCTCTTACTGAATTTACCCGCCAAATTACTGATGCTGCCAGTATGGAAGCACTGTCCGCCTTTTTCTTTCAGCAGACAAGACATTCAGCGACAAAACTATTTTGTACAGATCGCCATATTGGACTGACAAACCCCCGCAAAATTGGCCTACAGATCGTCAAATACAGAAAGACTCTCGCTCAAATACACTCTTCTCCCACTGAGGACAGAAGCACGAATATTAGAGCGTGAAACCGATCTCCAAACTGGCAATATATCAAGGCGCACCATGTCGATGTAGTAAACATACAAGTCTTATCCTGCACCATACATAATCGCCCCTTTTGCATCACGCATATAGCTATCGACTGCCAGACAGTCATATGTATACTGCGAAGACAGACAGCATAAGCACATGCACCATAGCTGTACTCCTCACACCACTAGATATTTCCCATGAGGTTGGGCGGTCACGACCACAGCCAACAGTCACACACAAGTCATCTGCTCCCAATATGTGACCAGAGCGCCATCAGTGCACCAAAGTCACTCTCCAAACTGTTGTACATCACCGGGCTCATCTAGCCTCAGCACAAACACATTACTGTTTTTGGCCCCAACATCCTTGCTTGCTTTCTACACCCCTCTTCAGACTCTGGGATTACAAGAACACATGTATTTTCAAATGGTTTGCCAGAAGATTATATCATTTACGTGATACTCCTCAATATCAAGCATGTAGCAATATCACTTGCATAGCAGTATCACTCACACAGTATAATTCCAAAGATATAGACTGGAAATTATTTCTCTAGGAACCAGAGACTTTTATTGAGATGACGTGTGCTGTTCAAATGGCTCTGAGCACTATGGGACTTAACATCTGAGGTCATCAGTCACCTAGAAGTTAGAACTACTTAACCTAACTAACCTAAGGACATCACACACATCCATGCCCGAGGCAGGATTCGAACCTGCAACCGTAGCAGACACGGAGTTCCGGTCTGAAGTGCCTAGAACTGCACGGCCACCAAAGTGCACTGTAAACACTGAGTAACTAGAAACTTATCTCATATGCAAAGACCTTTAAGTGGAAACCCGAAAAAAATGCTCATATTTCCTCTTGCGAATACCAATATCGGTGATTCCAGATATCCCCATAATTTACAAAGTCAAGTAAGGTGCTTCTCATCTCTAGAGAACCTGCAAACGTGTCTTCAAATGGTTCAAATGGCTCTGAGCACTATGCGACTTAACTTCTGAGGTCATCAGTCGCCTAGAACTTAGAACTAATTAAACCTAACTAACCTAAGGACATCACACCCATCCATGCCCGAGGCAGGATTCGAACCTGCGACTGGAGCGGTCGCTCGGATCCAGACTGTAGCGCCTAGAACCGCACGGCCACTCCGGACGGCCAAACGTGTCTTTCACTCGTCTTTCACCTTCTGGATGCACACACCACAATCGATGTTCCCTCATCTAAATAAAGGAGCGAAATGTGAAGAAGCAGTCAACCAGACAATTTACATGGGAGGGAATAATGGTCCAGTGCAAACACATGTCCATATTGAATCTTCTCAGATTTCCACTCGATCAAGAAACCTATCCAACACATACTAACAAGGGAACCTCCCCATCGCACCCCCCTCAGATTTAGTTATAAGTTGGCACAGTGGATAGGGCTTGAAAAACTGAACACAGATCAATTGATAAAACAGGAAGAAGTTGTGTGGAACTGTGAAAAAATAAGCAAAGTATACAAACTGAGTAGTTCATGGGAAGATAGGCAACATCAAGGACACTGGGACCGCAGGAGCGCCGTGGTCTCGTGGTAACGTGAGTAGCTGCGGAATGAAAGATCCTTGGTTCAAATCTTCCATTGGGTGAAAAGTTTAATTTTTTATTTTCAGTTTATGTGACAAACTCTTATGTTTTCATCACTTTTTTGGGAGTGATTATCACATCCACAAGAAAACCTAAATCGGGCAAGGTAGAAGAATCTTTTTACCCATTCACCAAGTGTACAAGTTAGGTGGGTCGACAACATATTCCTGTCATGTGACGCACATGCCGTCACCAGTGTCGTATAGAATATATCAGATGTGTTTTCCTGTGGAGGAATCGGTTGCCCTATGACCTTGCGATCAAATGTTTTCGGTTCCCATTGGAGAGGCACGTCCTTTCGTCTACTAATCACACGGTTTTGCGGTGCGGTCGCAAAACACAGACACTAAACTTATTACAGTGAACAGAGACATCAATGAACGAACGGACAGATAATAACTATGCAAAAATAAAGAAAGTAAAATTTTCACTCGAGGGAAGACTTGAACCAAGGACCTCCCGTTCTGCAGCTGCTCACACTACCACGGGACCATGGCACTCCTGAGCTCACGATGTCCATGATGTTGCCTATGTCGCCCATGGACTACTCAGTTTGTATATTTTGCTTATTTTTTCACAGTTCCACACAACTTCTTCCTGTTTTCTCAATTGATCTGTGTTAAGTTTATCAAGGCCTATCCACTGTGCCAACTTATAACTAAATCTGAGGGGGGTGCGATGGGGAGGTTCCCTTGTAAGTATTAGTTCGCTATTCGGCCTTAGAGGACGACACGGTTAAGTCAGCTTCATTCCTGCATCCCAACACACATTACCATTCGGACAGTTCCTGCCATTGGTGGGAAACATGAGTCATTCCCACCTAAGGCCACAACTGGCGCACCACGCACTCCTAGACAGAATCGACCTACGAAACCAGCCACATATTTGATCGTTATAGTTACAATTAGATGTTACGATTACGGTCTCAACTGAACAACATTCGAC
Source organism: Schistocerca serialis cubense (assembly GCF_023864345.2). Classification (NCBI taxonomy): domain Eukaryota; kingdom Metazoa; phylum Arthropoda; class Insecta; order Orthoptera; family Acrididae; genus Schistocerca; species Schistocerca serialis. Next base: position 436,895,725 of record NC_064640.1, on the reverse strand, counting down.
AATGAGCAAAGTATCGGAAATACACCCTGCTGACGGCTGTTGCTCTGGAAATAGAAATATCTGTACCATTCTTATGATTTGACATAATTTTCCCTTTGATATCACAGTATACCACGTCAGATCCATATATTCCTTACGACTGGACATAGTCATTTCCTTTGCACATACCGGAACACAAACACATATTTTATTAGCCTGATGCTCAAGGTGAACCTATCACGCATCCCCTACTACCAAGTACCTGGTATAATAATACTTAGCCAATAACTGACTGCTGGCGATACAAAATAATACTGACCAAAAATCAGCCGTGGGTGGACATGTCTCATAAGTTTCTCTAGCGAGTGGTACCACTGTGTCTTAGAGAGGTGTAGTCGTCTTAAAAACACGATGGCAACTACTGTATGTTACTGTCACAAGTAGGCTTGGTTCTACACGAGCACCCAAGTGTCCATGTCAAAAGCTATACTGGCTTTATAAATCGAGGTATGGCATTACCTCTGAATGAAGTGGTTTTTCCAGATAAATACCATATCACTGAATATAGACAGTGATCGCCGGAGTGTGTATTGTCAGACCAACAGTGCAGTTACACGTCGCCGACGTTGCAACCTCGTAATAAAATTACCAAATTTAGAAAGTTCAAAAATGGCTCTAAGGACTATGGGACTTAATATCTGAGGTCATCAGTCCCCAGACTTAGAACTACTTAAACCTAACTAACCTAAGGGCTTCACACACACCCATGGGCGAGGCAGGATTCGAACCTGCGACCGTAGCAGCAGCGCGGTTCCGGACTGAAGCACCTAGAACCGGTCGGTCGCAACGGCCGGCAATTTACAAAGTGGTTCGGCTAAGGAACGTGGAATGAAACCGGTATTTGCAACTCATGCCGCCACTAAATATTTCTCCAATATTTGTAACGCATTCTGTGTCTATGCCACATCAGAGTTTCGGTGATATGTCCACTGAGTTATGGGCAATGGTTCATTGAGAAGGATCACAAACAGTAGATGGTGTGCTGATTCAAGTCGTAAGTAATGTACAGTAGCTTTTCAGATCTCCAGTGTTACACACTCCACTAGAGTATTTACATTCAACCACATACCTGTGTCGGATCCTATGGAGAAGTCCTTTAATGATTACAGACACTAGTGAATCATATTTCTGGCACTCTCATATCTCGAAACGAGTCACCATTTTCGAACCTATCAGCTACAGCGAAATTTTCGATAGTCCCTATGCCTCTTGCAACAGCTGCCATTTCTGCAGGTTTGCACATGTGATCGTTCTAATTGAAACCTTTCCGTCTCATCTATATCTCTTTTGTTACGCAACCTTCCCTTCTACAATAACCTATGAAACCTTCGCCTTAGTATTTCTCTCTCTTGCTTAATAATAAAAAATGAAATGCTCCCTTTGAAATTAATTCTCTTTCTCAACAATAATAAGTGCACTCTTTGCATACGAATTTAAATGCTGCTTATTAAAAGTGATTTGCTGATTATTTCGACGAAACGTAGACTGTGTCGTCGTCGTGGCCCTCAGTCGTTACCTGCAATAACCCAAAACTGTTCCTTACCTTTTTTACTGTTACTGGATCGCCATCTGACTGCTACATTGAACTGCGACATGAAAATACTTCCTCTGTTTTACTAAACTCTATTAGGTGCTGGTGGGCTGTCATAGTAAGTGGCTTTATTTATTACCAAAGATGACATTCTTTAATAGCAAAGCTGACGTTATTCTTCAATTAATTTGATTGAAGTTACGTAACTCATAGTCAAACATTTTATTGACAACAACAAAATTTTGCAAAGTTTTACGTTGATGGTTTTTGGGATGGATTATAATCAGTAATGCAATATTGCTGGCAAATATTAATTATATTCTGAAAACGATTCTTCAAATATTTACTGTTGGTAATGAAATTATTTTACAAACATTCAAATGGGACTTACTTTTTACAATAATCTTACAACTAGCATTGCACAAACATACCTTCAGTAGTCTTGAGTATAAAAAAAAATTCAATAATCTTAGTTCCTCTTACGATAATAATTAGCTGATGTCTCTGTACATCCATTTATAATCTCTTGTAAATCATAGCTGGTGGCTGGCAGGCACACCGCTCCTCTCAACCTCTCACTTCTGACCTACTATCGAATCGCTTCACATCTCGTTACTGCCGACTTCCTACGAATGCTAAAGTGCGGTCTCTCCCGGCAGCAATGCTTTCTGGTGCTGAAAATCCTTGCTATCATTGCAAAATGTACCAATGCATGGTCTTTCCCACACTTTCCTTAAAATGTATCCATACGCGGTATCTCCCGCCCTTTTTAAAATTATATCAATGTGCGGTCTCTCCCGCCAACAATACTGTGGTGCAGACATTCCCTGCTACCACAATTATTTCCAAAATGACGAATATTAATTATTCCTACTTAATCCTATTAATAAAATATAAACATCTTTCATAAATTGTGGTTTGACAATAGACAATAGAAATATACAGGTCTTACATAACCCTCCACTGGGTTTCTTTAAAATTTTCCTACGTCGTTAAGTTATTTGGGCTTGACGTAAAGAGAAAATTTGATTATAGAAATGTGTAGTAATAAGTAAGTTAATGATAGAATATTTCTTTCAACAAAGCACATACATATACTGTCATAAGAATTTGTTCTCCTAAGTCTAACAAAGAGAATATTCAAAAGAGTATACATCAAAATATACAAATAATATGAGTCAGTAAGTTGGAAGTGTACATCAGGTAGTAAAAGTTATTTATATCTCTAATAGTAATGAATGGGAAAAAATTAGAACATAGTTTATGTTTCATTATAAATTTGTTTCACTGGTAAAATTGGCATCTATTAGTACCATATTCAATGAAGGAAAAAAAATGGAATTGGATAACATGGTCAAAGCACTGGCAACTGTCTGTGAATGCACTTTTATTGAAAGAGCCACCTATATAGCCTTCCTCTTTAACATACTCCATATTACATATTTGTCGCCTTTCTCCAAACCTATCAACATTTCTATCATTACCATTATGTCTAGTCCTTTTCACCACCTTCAGAACGCCATCTCTGGACCTGAGATGTGGCGAACATCAGTTTCCCGACCGGTTGTCACGCAATTGCACTTCGCGTGAATTTCCCCCATCAAATCTGTATTCTTTACTTGGGTCCTGTTCATGGAAGTTATCACTCCCGTTCGTTCTCCGGCCATTCTGCTCATTCCAGCTTCTATCTCCCTGAGAGTTCCTTTAATTTCTCTCTCGATTACTATTTTGGTGATGATTATATAGATTCCCATTTTGATAACAACCACCCAGTTTGCTCTGTGGTTTGAACTTCAAAGCCCTCTCTAATTTTTCTACAAATTCTAGAAATTCGTTGACGGAATCACATGGACTATGGACAAGATCCCACTGCAAATTTTCGGTTAATCGCTTTTTTAACGTGACGATTTCCGTTAAAACCTCCAACGGATGTTTCACATTCATAAGCTTGCCAAGTTCGCGGATGCAAAAATCTCTCATCGTCCCATTACTGTACCTGTAACTCGGCTCGTTTAAAAAATTAATTCTGGATCCGTGTCTGTTTTGCCTCGCTCCAAAATTTATTCAAAAAACACTTTTCGAGCTCTTCGTACGATTCACACAAACTACATATCATATTTGCCCAAGACTGTGGGTCTCCGCCCAAATGCTGTTTAACGTATTTTATTTTAGTTTCGCTTTGTCCGACACGCCGTGAACAAAAGCATCCCTACACGCAGCCAAGAAATTTACTGGATGATATCTTCCATCGTCTGTGTAGCAGTTCACCGATCCGGTATTTGCCCAAGGGATATTTATAACCATCGTGGCCTGTTGGGAGGTTAACGAATTTAAATCACATTTTATCTGTTGCATTTGTTTTTTAAATTCATTTTCACTAGTGATACTGGACTCTATTTTATCTTTAATTTTGCCCACTTCTTTCTCCCCCTCACCTACGCGATGTCCGCCCCGGTAGCTGAGTGGTCAGCGTGACAGACTTTCAATCCTAAGGGTCCGGGTTCGATTCCCGGCTGGGTCGGAAATTTTCTCCGCTCAGGGATTGGGTGTTGTGTTGTCCTAATCATCATTTCATCCCCATCGACACGCAGGTCGCCCAAGTGGCGTCAAATCGAAAGACCTGCACCAGGTGAACGGTCTACCCGACGGGAGGCCCTAGCCACACGACATTTCCATTTTTACCTACGCGATTGGCAATGTCGCTAACTGCTAAATTTATATCGCGTTTATGAGCATCTTGCTCTTTTATATATTCGCTTACCTTACCCCTATGTTCCGTCTGTATCTTATCCACTTTTTTCCCAAGGTCTTTTTCCACTGCTTCGATTTTAGATTTCACTATTACAACTTCATCTGTAATTTTCCCCATATTCACTCGGACACATTTTAATTAATCAAGGTTACCCATAATTTTTTTCAACTTCCTTTTTCATAGCAGAACCCATTTCAGTTCACATTGTAGTCATATCAGTCCAAATTGTATCCGTAACTGTTTGCAATGTGCCCATATCTGCTCTCAATCTACCCATATCTGTTCGAATTGTTCTGTTATTATTTGCCATTGTATTCATATTATTTCCCAATCCCTGGATCATTTGCATTAGCTGAGGCATCCTATCTCTCTTGCCTGAATTCCTACTTCAGGCTAACCGGCTCATTTCCATTTTCAGAATTACACATACTAGGTGGCTGTTTTATATTCGCGAGATCCATAAGTGGAGCTTGAACTTCAAAGTTAAACACTATCTCACTATTTATGCATGCAATTATCTGATCTGAGATGGTTCTCTGCCATGGTGATGCCGTCGGTTGTAGTGAAAGTCGACACTGAAGACTGCCCTGGAGTACTAGAAGACGCTGCCGTCGTACTGCTGTCGATCTACCTCCACTACTGGAGAAGTCACCTGATGTAACTGTAGCTGCTGCCGGTTACCGTGTGTTCCAACCATCTCCGATACCGCTGTCCGTTAAACTTATTTAGACTTTGAGCCCCCACACAAATTGCCTTTAACGTGATAGATTAGGACCTCTATCGATAGCATGTGTTAGTTGTGAAAATTACTGCGCAATTTCACTATTTCCAGAAACCTACATGAAGAAAAAACCGATCTCACACTGTGTTTTGTGAGAGGTTCACTCTACAGAACTCTCTACTTGTTTTGCAAAGATTTTTCACTTCGCATAGTACGCTGAGTGACAGAGAGCAAAGGAATTACCACTTTGCAGGACACAAATCCTGGACGAGCCCCAAATTGTGGGCTTTCAAAAAAATTAATAGTGACCCTCAACAATGTACCCTCAGACTCAGAGTTGAAACATAAAAAGTTTTGGCTGGTTTCGTTGTCTAGGGGGTGGGATACGAAGTTGCCGCATTACATGCCAAATACTGCTGAGTCTACAGTACACAATATGAATACACACATGAATCGAATGGCTGAATGTTCCTATCACTCGGTAATTGCGAATTTTGAATGTAACACAGAAATTTATAAATGAAAGATTGCAACTAAAGAAAATCTCCAGGTACCATTTTTAACGACTTTAAATGATGAGTACGACAGCAGAAGTACCTTTAAGCATGTCGTTTATTACTGCAAAACACTTATTGGTGTCGATGGTCCAGCAACTAAATACACGTTGAATAACAAGGAAACAATAGATTCCAACTTCACGTAATTAGTTATGAACAACAACATAGCTCGCGAGATATTCACTTCTAAATGCATACTACGTCTTCACCGCAGAAGCCACGGAAATCTCACAAATGCACAAGTCGCCACTACGAAATATTTCTATCTCCTGCGACCACGCACAAACTGTGCAACACTCTGCAAGTATTTCCTGCGGCCGTCTGTTGCGTCTTCCCGTCCAGCACTTCTCCTCATGTTCTGTGCGACCCCATGCTCCTCCTCCACTTTCATCCAGTCTCTCCATTGATTTTGGTACTCGCCTACCATAGTAACGAGCGCTGTGATGGGCTAGAGCGTTCTCGCCATGTCCCCAAGCCAACGCACACTCACATACATATTGAAACACATACAAAATACTGGATTTACATTTAAATAACTTGAAATTAAATAAATATTCCTACGGCTGGACCATAAACACGCTCTAACACATATTATTAAACACAAACAAATCAAATAAACGTATATCAAAGGAACAGAAACAAAAGTAGGTCAGTAGCCTAATGCCTCTGGGCTTTCTAAAACACAGTAAATATATCACCTATTTCTTCATGAACAGTATACCGTATATCGGATATAAAAAAGACATTGACAAATAAATATATTTATAAGCATGCTGCTACCATTTTTTCGTGTAACTGTGGAGTACTTACGGCCTGACGCGATCAATAGTAATCGGCCACTCTGACCTCCAATACGTCATGTACTATTTAATTTCCATGCCTGTAACTCATACCAATTTAGGTTTACACTTAGCTTTATAAAGACATGTCGCTCGACAAAATCGGATGAACCGTTTAGATTTTGGAAATTCGTTGCTGGGTGTTACTTGTATAATTTACAGTCAGATACTAAACTTTAAACTAATAAAGATATTGAAAATCTGATTACACAATCAGATTCGTCGTGGAAAAAAATGGTAATGTACACGTTTCTTTTTAAGGTATCATGATTCCTCTGCCTATTATTAATTTCTACATGAACTATGAAATGTCTGCCATTATTGTTTCACAAAGTCCGCCATCTTTGGCACTCCCAGAATACAAATCTCCTTCATCGACAAAAAGCACAGTCCTCCACACAGCATCAACATGGAATGCCCAGCCACGCAGTCGGCCTGGACCACACGCTTGTGCTACCCCCTTTGCTCCAGCTAATGTTCGGCACCCCGTGATTGCTGACAAGGCTCGGCTTGCCAAGTGGCCCGTGCGGCCACGCCAACTCCGGACTTCAGAATATTTTCAGGGAGCCACAACTCGCCCGTTACCTCATAAGCTGGGCACGATATTGTATTTGATCCATATTCCGCCAGAATTTCATGGTCAATCTTTGTGCAGTTTAAACGTTTTGCCCACCAGAATCGTACTGTCTCGAGTATTTCAACTTTGAAGAACGTTTTCAGTTGCCGCGCCATTTCACTTCCACACTGCGATATGCCTGTTATCCGTACCTCAGCAGAGCTGTGTCTGCAGGAAACCCAGAACAAGTACTCTCTTCTGATAATATTATGGAAATTGAATGTGGAGGGGGGAGGAAGGAACTATTGATGACAGCTGCTTTGGGACTTTATGAAGAATCAGCAGTGACAAGTGAAAATGTGTGTTGACCAGGATTCGAAACCAGCACCTCCTTACTAGACAGTACGTTAACCACTGCGCCATCCAGACACAGTGTTTATCGCAATTGCAAGGACTATCTCAGTACGCCTCCTGGCCAACCCAAACTCCCACACAGTGCCATCTATCAGCAGTCCCTGTCTATGTCTGCAATGCTCCCTCCTTTGAGATTACCGCAGTAGGTCGAACGTAATAGTGCACTGAAGGCCGTGGATTCATTGCCCACCTAGGAGAATCAGTTATACAAATGTATGGTGTCTGTTCTTTGGGACATGTCCAAACGAACAGACACCACACATTCATATAATTCTTTGGGACATGTCCAAAGGAACACACGCCACACATTCATATAACCCTTCTGGTAATGTCCCACTCTTGTTGCACAATGGTTTTAGGAAGGGACGACAAGTGTAACTTACTTTCTGAAGTCCCTACGTATTCCATCTCTCTACAATCTTCTTTCTCTGCACCATCACTCTCACTCTCTTTTACATGTCTCAATACATTGAAATGTTCAGCATTTATTGTCCATTGGATTCGAACCTGCGACCGTAGCGGTCGCGCGGTTCCAGACTGAAGCGCCTAAAACCGCTCGGCAACACTGGCCGGCGCCAAATAGTTACATCAGCCTCTGTCTCTGTATATTTTCTCTCCCGTGAGGAACTATCAACAGCTCTATTATTCTTTCTGATTAAGTACAGGATGTTCTTAATTAAAACTCCAGTTTCAAAACGCTGTAGAAAGAGAACCACTACACAGAATGACATCAAATTTGAACAGCCAGCCGGCCACAGTGGCCGAGTGGTTCTAGGCGCTTCAGTCTGGAACCTAGTTAGGTTTAAGTAGTTCTAAGTTCTAGGGGACTGATGACCGCAGAAGTTAAGTCCCATAGTTCTCAGAGCCATTTGAACCATTTTGCAGCAGTCGGTCCACACAGGTGGTTATTTTGAACATAACCTCTTTACTGGTCAGACTCCACATAACTGGTGTATGCATTTGTGTTGTTCTTCAGCGTGCGCTACCACAGGTATTGCACAAGTATCGGTGCGGGAACTTTACAAAATACGATATCTCGTAAACGACTCGCACTAGAATTCTGCAGCAAACACCACTGACGTTCTGATTTACCCTACTTTTAGTTTGTTAATGTCAATGGGCATTATTCCATTTAAAAAGTTGTGTATTTGCACAAGAAATGCACTTTCTAAGGCTTATTACAATCTGTTGATTGACTAACAATACGAGCCCCTGACGACCAACCCATTCTGTGAAAACCGCGCATCAGTAGCAATTTCTATTTCCGAAATATTTGCGATGCAACTTTGAGGTGATTCACCCTGTATAAATGTTTTAGGAGACAATCTGAGCTGCCCTCTTCGACAGCTCGCAGATGATGGCACCGCTTAGTGTATGGTATAGTCATCAGAGGGCCAATGCAAATTGTAAAAGATTTAGAAGATGGTGCGAAAAGTGGAAATGGTCCTTAAACAATAAAAAGGGGAGGTACTGCCAAAAGTACTACATAAAAAAAGTCCGTTAAATTTAGGATACACGACAATTCATATAAATTTAAAGGTTGCTGATTCAGTTAAATGCCTATGAACAACTTAAATTGGAACCATCACACAGAAAATGTTGTGGGAAAGGCGAACCAAAGACTGCGTTTTATTGGCAGAATACTAAGAAAGTGCTTCAGATTTTCTAAAGAGACCGCCTACGCTTGTCCATCCTCTTCTGGTGTATTGCTGCGCTGTATGGTATCCTTACCAGATACCACTCACGGAAGGTGGTGAAAAGGTTCAGAGAAGGGCAGCTCGTCCTGTATTATCGTGAAATAAGGGACAGCGTGTCGTGCATATGATATGCGAGTTGGGGTGCCTATCATTAAAGCAAAGGCGTTTTTCGATGAGGTGAGGTCTTTTCACGAAATTAAAACCCCCAACCTTCTCCTCCAAATACGACAATGTTTCGTTAACTTTCACCTACATAGGGATAAATGCTCGTCGTAATAAAATAAGAGAAATCAGAGCTCGCATGGAAAGATTTTGGCGTTCATTTTCCCCACGTGCAGTTCGGCATTGTAACGGTCGAGAAATACTCCGAAAGTGGTTGTATGGTCCCAGTGCGAAGCACTTAAGTGTAAACCCTGAGATGTACGAGGGCCTTTCAATTAGTAAAGCTACACATTTCTTTCTCGGCCTATAACGGTTGAAAAATGCGTAATTTGTTGTGGGACATAGTGGAATATTCCCACGTCAGCCCCTATAGTTTCATGAAGTTCCGATAGGTGGCGGCACTATACGTGGCCTTCAAAAAAGTCTATATAGTTCTACATAGACCCTGCCTTCAAAATTACGTCTGTAATGGAGGTGCGTTCCAAGCAGAGAGCTGTCACTGAGTTTCTTTTCGTGGAAAACCAGAGCATCGCAGATATTCATAGGCGCTTGTGGAATGTGCAGGGAGACCTGGCAGTGAACAAAAACACGATGAGTCGTTGAACGAGGCGCCTGTCATCATAGTTGCAAGGTCGCGCAAACACATCAGATGTCGCGCGTGTCAAACAAACACAGCTGTGACTCCTGCGATGTTGAAACAAGGGGACACACTCATTCGAGGGGATCGACGTACCTCAGTCAAAAACCTCGCTGCTCAACTGGACATCTCTGTTGGTAGTGCTGTCACAATCGTCCACCAGTTGGGATACTCAAAGGTGTGTGACTGCTGGGTTCCTCGCCACCTAACAGAACTAGAAAGAGCGGCGAAGGACCATCTGTGCAGAATTGCTAGAGCACTCCGAGGTTGATGGTGACAATTTTTTGTCGAACATCGCCGCACGCGATGAAACATGGGTTCATCACTTCGAACCGGAGACAAAATGTCAATCCATAGAGTGGCGCCACACCACCGTTCCTGCTAAGAAAAAGTTCAAAGCCGCACCCTCAGCCGGTAAAGTTATAGTGACGGTCTGCTGGGACTCTGAAGGGGTTATTTCGTTTGACGTCCTGTCTCGTGATGCACCGATGAGTTCTGAAGTGTATTGTGCTACCCTCAGCGAACTGAAGAAACAACTTCAGCGTGTTCGTTACCATAAAATGCAAACAAACTTCTTCTCCATGACAACGCAAGACCTCACACAAGTCTGCGCACCCGACAACGGGACCCTACAAAACTTCATTGGACTGTTCTTCCTCGTCCACCCTATAGCAAGATCTCGCACCTCCCGATTTCCATGTGTTTGGCGCAATGAAAGATGCACTCCGCGGGAAACAGTACGTGGATGATGGGGAGGTTACTGATGCAGCAAGACGTTAATTCCGACATCGACCAGCAGATTGGTACCGTCAGGCATACAGGCCCTGCCAGCAAGGTGGCGTAAGACCGTCGCTTTGAACGGAGATTATGACAGTGTTTTGTAGCCAAAAGAACGAGGAGTAATATAGTGTATTGAAATCCTGAATCAAACCAACCTACTTCCAGAAAAAAAAAAATTTGCATTACTTATTGAAAGCCCCTCGTATGTGTAGATCATATGAAGTAGAAATGTAAAAGCATGTCCTAACGTGCTTTGATGTTGTCAGAAACTACTACATCAGGTACGAGAGAATTCGAGAGCCGGCGTACCTCATCGTCCCGGAAGTGACGCTTTGACAACAACAGCTATCGCGGCCTGTGCTCCGTACGCATACTTCTAGATATTTTATGGAAGTAACTGCTTCCAGTGATTTTTTTGCAGTTGTCTGATGATACAATAATGGATCTTACTGTCTATGGATACGCAACAGGTTACAGTTCTTTACGATGAGTATCAATTGCCACTCCCTGCACCAAGCGTCTATCCTCTGCTGATCTTCCTGTATTTCGCTACAGTTTTCTAGCATTGCAACTTCTCTGTATAAAACAGCATCATCCGCAAAAAGCCTCAAGGAACTTCCGACATTGTCTACTATGTCAATTTCGTGTATTATGAAAAGTAATGGACCTATAATACGCCGTTGGTGTACGCCCGAAGCTACTTTTATGTCTGAAGACTTCTCTCCGTTGAGAATAACGTGCTGTGTTCTGTTTGCTAGAAACTCTTCAGTCCAATCACACATCTACTCTGATAATCAGTACACTCTTGTTTTGTTCAATAGGTGGCAATGCGGAACTGTATTTCTCGCCTTATGGGTCTCGCTGACGAACAGATTCGAATTGGGTTTCACACGATCGTCGGATCCCATATTGATTCCTGCAGAGCAGATATTCGTTCTCCAGAAATGTCATAATACGCGAGCATAAAAAATGTGCGTCTATTCAACTGGAAATTTACGCAAGTGACTGTACGTAATGCTATCCCTGAAACGTGGGGTGACTGACAAGTAACTGAAGCTGACTGAATAAACATTACTCAATGAAAGCGCAGCGATGATTGTACTCATATACATTCAACTATGTTCTATCGTATCTCAGCGCAGACTGAATGGGTTTGGGCACAGCGCCTGTTAAAAAGACGCGTGTGGGACAGTTATCACAAAATTTAAAAATACAGAGTTATTACATTTCAATACACGCATAAAATACAGAAACGATAGTTAATACATATTTACATTAGAGCATGAAGTTAATTTCTTTAGCTGTGGGTACCGTACTCTTTTAATGGCATAAGTACAAGGTTCTGTTTTATGTAGCGGAGTTTTGGAAGTAGAGTTTGATACCCTAAGGAATTTCTGGAAAAGCAAATTTTCCGTTTGAAATACTTCGTAAAACAACCCTCTTGTCTAGTAAAATTACACATTTTTGGAAACACAAACATCAAAGCTGTAATACTGTCACATTGCATTCTGAAAGGGACTACATTTCAAAACACGAACGTTCTAGAATTCTTAAGTACATTATGATTTAGAATGGCTATAACTCAGTAATCACACAGGTTTCAAGAAAGACAAAAGGGTTTTTTTGAAAGAAGAAGATGAGAGCTTTCATATAAGGCATGAACAAAGTATTATTAACAGGGTCTAATTTTTAACTGCACATAGTTCGCGTGTATCTTAAATTTTGAATATTTCTTTATGTGAATTGTTTCTACATGGACTAGTTTTCTGCTGCATGTAAATTATATACTGTATAATAAAGTTAACAAAAACAGCTTGGAAAAGAATGAAGAGATACCATACATGTATTATGTACACAGTCTGCCCGAAAAGATCCGAGAATGGTTTCATTCCTGGCGTATAAGCGACGTCAGCGCAGTAACTTTGGTGGGCCCTTAAACTAACAACTGCAAACAACAGGTGCGCATTCGGCAACTGGCGATTATGTGTCTACATGTCGCAAATCGCATTGGAGCAACGTCTCCAAATCAAGTCTTCGAGATATCCTCCAGCATGTTTTGGAGAAGAGAGGTTTGTGCGATGTTTGCCCCGCACCTTGATTCTCGAACAAAGACAACGACACGGGGATATTTGCCGCGACTCGATTTCAAATTCAAAAATCGGACTGGTTTTTTTTCTGGAAAAAAATCATCACGGGTGACGAAACTTGACGTCACTAACACGAACCTACCACAAAACGACGAAGTGCATACATTCACATGAAGTGTCGATGCTTTGACGACATACCGATATTAAAGCCAATGTGACGCGCGAGTAGAATAATACTCCAATAAGTACTTTTCTGACAGTTTCCCATGGTCGTATAAATGTTCTACGCGTTATACTCAAGTGAAGGGAGACTATGTAGAACACCTGACGTATTAAAATCTCCATCTTAACTTTTCTCTAATTTTTATTGATCCAGTCTCGAAACTGTTTAGACTGATGGGGCATGCAAAAGGGCGACGAAAAAATTGATTTTATTTTAGTACTGGTATGGTAGCCAGTAGAAATATTCCAACTTACTGTTTCAATAGCCTACATGCTGTTCAGCACTGCTGCAACCGAGGAAAAACTTAGTGACGAATACTAAATAGCTTCACCTGAAATAACTCACTGAAGCAGATGCATATCAGTTTTAGAAAATGTGAACGACTAGAAAAAGGGAGGAACGAAAAGGTAGTGCTTAACGTGCCACTGAAAAATAGATGCACGGAGACAGAGGACAAGGTTGGATTTGACAAGAGTGTCTAAGGAACCAGCCACAGAACCGTCCTGGCATTCGCGTGAAGTGATTTATGAAACCACAAAAAACCTAAATATCGATTGAAGAACACAGAAATCGCTCTTGGACAGCGGCATGATACACTGTGTGGGTGTCTCTTAAGAGGTTAAAGATTCTAGCAGTGAGACGAAGAGGCAATTTGTAGCCATGTGGTATGCTGCAGTGCTATCCAGTCTCAGTTACTCTTGACTAAGTTGAAAATGCTGAAAGCATGTTAAAGCATGCTGAAAGTATGGCGACTTCAATCTATCCTCGATATGCTGGAAAAATTATACGTTCAAATCTGGCGGCACGCATAAAACTTCATCCAAAATTGTACTGAATGCTTTCTCAGAAAATTACTTTGAACAATTAGTTCACGAGCCCACTCTAAGCGTAAATGGTTGCAAAAGCATACTTGACCTCTTAGCAACAAATAATCCTGGACAAATATGGACTATCATGACGGTTACAAGGATTAGCGACCACAAGGCAGTTGTTGCTAGACTGAATACCGTAACACCCTCAATTATCAAAAAGAAACGCAAAGTACATCTATTTAAAAAGGCTGATAAAAATGCTCTTAACGCCCTTTTAAGAGACAGTCTCCACTCCTTCCGTTCTGATCATGTAAGGGTAGAAAATATGTGGAACGATTTCAAAGAGATAGTATCGACGGCAATTGAGAGATATATACCACAAAAATTAAAAAATGATACTGATCCCCTATGGTACACAAAACGGGTCAGATCGCTGTTGGAGAAGCAACGAAAAAAGCATGCCAAGTTTAAAAGAAGGCAAAATCCCCAAAATTGGCAAAGTTTTGCCGAAGTTCGGAATAAAGCGCGTGCTTCAATGCGAGATGTTCATAATAATTTCCACAACGAAACTCTGTCTCGGAATATGACAGAAAACCCAAAGTGATTCTGGTCATACATAAAGCACACCAGTGGCAAGACGCAATCAATACCTTCACTGCGCGATAACAACGATGAAATCACTGATGACAGTGCCATAAAAGCAGAGTTATTAAACATGGTTTTCCGAAACTCCTTCACCAAAGAGGACGAAGTAAATATTCCTAAATTCCAATCAAGAACAACTGCCGAGATGAGAAACATAGAAGTAGATATACTCGGTGTAGCATAGTAGCTTAAATCGCTTAACAAAGGCAAGGCCTCCGGTCCAGATTGTAGACCAGTCGGGTTCCTTTCAGAGTATGCTGATACAATACCACCATATTTATCAATTATACACAACCTCTCGCTCACAGAAAGATCTGCACCTAAAGACTAGAAAATTGCTCAAGTCACACTAACACCCAAAAAGGGAAATAGGAGTAATCCGCTGAATTACAGGCCCATATCACTAACGTCCATTTGCAGGAGGGTTTTAGAACGTATACTGTGTTCAAACATTATGAAGTACCTCGAAGAAAACGATTTATTGACACATAGTCAGCACGGATCCAGAAAATATCGTTCTTGTGAAACTAAACTAGCTCTTTACAATCATGAAGTAATGCGTGTTGTCGACAGGGGATGTCAAATTGATTCCATATTTTTAGATTTCCAGAAGACTTACGACACAGTTCCTCTCAAGCGTCTTCTAACCAAACTGCGTGCCTGTGGAATATCGCCTCAGTTGTGCGATGAGGTTCGTGATTTCCTGGCAGAAATGCCACAGTTCATAGTAATAGACGGAAAGTCATCGAGTAAAACAAAAAGAACATCCGGCGCTCCAAAAGTAAGTGTTATACGACCTCTATTGTTCCTGATCTATATTAACGACATAGGAGACAATCTGAGTAGCCCTCTTAGATTCTTTGCAGATGATGCTGTCATTTACCGTCTTGTAAAGTCATCAGATGAGCAAACCGAATTGCAAAATGATTTAGATACATCTGTAAGGTACGAAAAGTGGCAATTGACCCTGATTAAAGAAAAGTGTGAAGTTATTCACATGAGTACTAAAATAAATCTGCTAAATTTCGATTACGCGATAAGTCACACAAACCTGAAAGCAGTAAATTCAACTAAATACTTAGGGATTACATTACAAATAACCTAAATTGGAACGATCACATGGACAGTGTTGTGGATAGAGCAAATCAGAGACTGTGATTCATTGGCAGAACACTTACAAGGTGCAACAGATCTACTAAAGAGACTGCTTACACTACGCTTGTCCGTCCTATTCTGGAGTACTGCTGTGGGGGCGGGATTCGCATAATATGGGCGTGACGGGTGAGATCGAAAAAGTTAAAAGAAGGGCAACTCGTTTTGTATTATCGCGAAATAGGGGACACAGTGTCACAGGCATGATACGTGTATTTGAGTGGCAATCATTAAAACAGAGGAGTTTTTCGTTGCGACGGGATCTTCTCATGAAATTTCAGTCACCAGTTTTCTCCTCCGATTGCGAAAACATTCTGTTGGCACCCACCTACATAGGGAGAAATGATCATCATAATAAAATGAGAGAAATCAGGACTCGCACAGAAAAATTTAATTGCTCGTTTTTCCCGCGCGCCTTTCGAGAGTGGAACGGTAGAGAGACAGCTTAAAGGTGGTTCATTGAATCCTCTGCTAGGCACTTTTTTGTGAATAGCAGAGTAATCACACAGATGTACATACATGTAGAAGCAAATGATAAGGAACATTCCGAGGTACAAAAGCCTCAAAAGAACTATTCTGGATCGGGGATAAAAGCTCCGTCTAGCCATTTATTTTTAGATCTGCCGCTGTATCTCTAAATCGTTTCAGAAACGTGCCGTTATGTTTCCATTAAATGATCAGGAACGATTTCTTCCTCCACATTTGCCCATCTGAGCCAACGATTTCGCAGCTCACAAGGCTTTTAACTGAAGCTTTGCTCACTTCCTTATACGGCACTACAAAAAAAGGTTAAATTTTAGCTGAATAACGTCCGGGGAACAAGTTAATAAGTGAAATAAACTACTCCAAATTCTTAGGTGTTTATATTCATAAGAACCTAAACTAGAAGTCACGTGTTACAGATCCTAAACGTTTAAACTCTGCAACTTTTGAGTAGCAGATAATATCAGGTTTAGGACACGAAAATGTCAAAGATTTAACTTAATTTTACTATTTTAATTCACTAATGTCTTATGGCATCATATTCAGGGAAAAGTTGCCATTGAGGAAGAATATGTTTGTTGCATATAACCGTGTAATAGGATAATACGTGGTGTTCACTCTAGAGTCTCTTGCAGACAGTCATTTAAGATCTCTTTTGTGTTAAATTCGTTTTTCACGTCTAGTTCCGTAGGGCCAAATTGAAGGGCAATTCTCCAATTAATATCAGAAAAGTTAACAATAAATAAAATAAAATTTACACGAATTCCATGCAGACGACAATCTGATGACAGTACTTTAAACATAGCTGCGCTACAGCAATGGTTCCACGTAAATCAGACTAAGAACAGCCGACCAGTTGCAAAGGATAAAGCAATCTTTACCTAGGTTTCAATAGATATAAATCTATCTTCTTCAGAAGATGCCTGGGGACAATGAACATCGTAATATATATTAAGGTATGAAACATGAGTCAAGAATAAAGTTTAACATATATTAGGAAAATATTGTATTACAAGATGTGAGAAAGATTCTTGGTACTTACAGTATTATAACAACATGAAGTGGTATGTCCTTATCGTTTAGGCAAACATCTGCATAGTTACATTAATCATATAAAATATAGCCCTGACAACAGGGTTTGTCAAACAAATAAAATAGGTACATAGAAGTTGCAGAGCGCCTAAGCGACTGAGTAAAATCGGCCAGCGTAGTAGCACAGCGGCCAGGGCAGGTGGCGCTCATGTCGCGAACTATGTGCCGATAGGCGTACTGAAGTAACATTTGAAACATAAATTTTAAATGCGTTCTTAAATAGAGTGATAATAAATAAATTGGCAAGCATTTGACACTCCCGTTATGACATTGTGGGAGGTATAGGAACAATAACGTAGATACATACATCAAAAAGACAGGTGGCGCTTCCGCCGTGAGTTACATGCAGTGGTCTATATAGCCAAAATATAAAGTTATATTACCATATTAGTGAAGCCCATAGAACGTATATAAGTCAAACCATCAAGAACAATCAGTAATGGCTTTTAAGAAAATTAAGAGACCTGGTCTACACTCCAGTTACTACGTAATATAGAATAAGAGAAAATTACATGGGGGCCGCTGTAGTGGCAGCCATATATCGTGAAAAGAACACATTATATAAACGATAGTAAACTGGAGGATTTGAAAGTGCATTATAGCTTCCTGAGGAAATAGACTACTGAGGTTACTAACACAGTACGGGTTTAAAGCCTTCAAAAAATTGTTTACAAGCAAGGTTCAACTGATCATTCAGAATATTGCCGTCTTTGAGCTCTAGATGTTTAAAAATAAATAGCTCTTCCCACAGATCTAGTCTCCGTCCTTTGACCTGTCTATGTAGGATAACCGTGTCTTCTAACTGTTTAGGCGTATGGCCGGTTATCAAGAGGTGTTCAGCAAAGGTAGAGTTGCGAATATTCGTTCCTTTTTTACCTAACAGATGTTCTTTATATCGTGTTTTCACAGCTCTGCCGGTTTGACCAATATAATAAGAGGGGCAGTTATTACAGGTTAGCTTGTAAATACCTGAATTAGAAAACCAATCGCTGGCAATCTCTACTGACTGTACAAGATTTCTTTTTAAACTGTTATCTGTAGAAAAGGAGACGTTACAGTTATATTTTTTATTCAGAAGACGTTTAATCCTATACGATAAGTTACCCAGGAAAGGGATGGAAATAAATTTTTTAGTTTCTGTGGTATCCGTGGGGAGAATATTTCTCAAAGTCGAACATTTTTGGGAGATTTTCTTATTGAGCAGGTAATCAATCATATTCTGGTTATACCCATTATTAACCGCAATCGCTTTGATGACATTCAATTCCTTTTTTTGATCCGCAGGTGATAAAGGAGTGGTTACCATTCGGTGAATGGCGGAATGAAAAAATGCCAATTTATGAGCTTTTGGATGGGTTGAGTCAGCAGGAATGACATTATCAGAATATGTTTCCTTGCGGAAGATATTAAAATGGAAGGAATTATCTTCTATAGAAATTGTTAAATCGAGAAAATTAAGTTCACGTTTATCATTTTGAAGTTCTTTTGTGAAGGAAATTTTTTCATGTAAACCGTTGAAAGTGTTAAAGAGATGCTCTAACTCATGATCAATGCCATCAAAAGCAATGAAAATGTCATCAACATACCGTGCATAATAGCGGATTTTGTGGCGTAATTCTGAACTTGAATTGAAGAACGTTGTTTCTAGGGCGTTAATGAAAACCTCTGCTAGAATACCGGCGAGGGGGCTACCCATTGCTAGACCATCTGGTTGTACATACATTTTCCCGTTAAATGTGAAGTAATTGTATTTTAAAATGACCTTGAGCAAACCAATGAGTTCGGCAATCTGAGTTTCACTTAATTTTTTGTGTTTAAGAAGATTCTCTTTTACAAGGTCTATGGTTTCATCAACCGGAACATTTGTGTAAAGGCTGACGATGTCAAAGGACACCAGTCTAGTGTCAGGTGTACAACTTATAGATTGAATATTGTTAATTAATTCCTTACTGTTTTTTACAGAAAAATTATTTTCAAAAGTGAAAGCATCTTTAATTTTAAAATGGAGGCGCCTAGCAAGGGTGTGATGTGGACTGCCTATACCATTCACTATAGGGCGGATCGGGTGATTTTGTTTATGCAGTTTAAACTGACTTCTAAGCACTGGTGGTTTAGGGTTCATATTTATAAGCCCTTTCTTTTGGAACTTATTGAACAAGCTGACGGAATTCGTTAAAGTACGCCGGATTTCATTTTGCAGTTCAGTAGTAGGATCTACAGTAACCTCAGTGATGTTTTCCTCAAAAAACTTTACAGTCTTCTCTATATATTCATTTTTATAAGCCACGACCACGGTGTTCCCTTTGTCACTCTTAGTGATTAGTGCGTCGTGCTCTCTAAGTTTATGATTAATGCTTTTTATTATACTATATTCGCCCGATTGCTTATTAGGAGATAATTTAATTTCTTTTTCTATTATGTTGTTACATTCGTAGGCACATTTGACTTGCTCCGTTTTCTCTAATTTCAGAGATTCTAAACCGATTTTTAGATCTACAATGAGATTACAAATAACTGGATATTTATCGAGTTTAGCAGGCAAGTTATATTTAAGGCCTTTACACAACAAGTCATTTTCGGCCTGCGTAAAAGAAATATTGGTTTTATTTAGTACTCTATCGTAAAATAGGTGCTTAACACTATTGTCTGCTGTATTATCACTTTTACTTGTGGTCCTATTACTAAACTTTAAAAGCTTTCTTTCATGTCTGGCCTTGATTATTTCTTTACGATTAGAGAGCCATTCATTAATACTATTCCACAGGTGGTCAATTTGAAAATTACAAAGATCTTTAAAGGCTTTAGTTAAAAATAGGTGTATACAGTAGGCTTCACTATTAAGGACATCTTTTTTCTTGTACAAATTTACTGTGCTCTCGGAAATGACTAAATGCACTAGCTTCTTTTTAATAGAAGGCACTCTGTTACACTGTTTAAAATTTACGTACGCCTTCACATAATCAGGGATAATGTCTTTCTCTAGGCACTGGTGATTAAAGTCAATAGCCATACCTGCTTTCACAATTTTTAATTTGATGTCCATATACCTGGATGCAGCTTTTGATACCTCGGCAGGCAAGAATTTCAGTACTTTAAACATAGCTGCGCTACAGCAATGGTTCCACGTAAATCAGACTAAGAACAGCCGACCAGTTGCAAAGGATAAAGCAATCTTTACCTAGGTTTCAATAGATATAAATCTATCTTCTTCAGAAGATGCCTGGGGACAATGAACATCGTAATATATATTAAGGTATGAAACATGAGTCAAGAATAAAGTTTAACATATATTAGGAAAATATTGTATTACAAGATGTGAGAAAGATTCTTGGTACTTACAGTATTATAACAACATGAAGTGGTATGTCCTTATCGTTTAGGCAAACATCTGCATAGTTACATTAATCATATAAAATATAGCCCTGACAACAGGGTTTGTCAAACAAATAAAATAGGTACATAGAAGTTGCAGAGCGCCTAAGCGACTGAGTAAAATCGGCCAGCGTAGTAGCACAGCGGCCAGGGCAGGTGGCGCTCATGTCGCGAACTATGTGCCGATAGGCGTACTGAAGTAACATTTGAAACATAAATTTTAAATGCGTTCTTAAATAGAGTGATAATAAATAAATTGGCAAGCATTTGACACTCCCGTTATGACATTGTGGGAGGTATAGGAACAATAACGTAGATACATACATCAAAAAGACAGGTGGCGCTTCCGCCGTGAGTTACATGCAGTGGTCTATATAGCCAAAATATAAAGTTATATTACCATATTCGTGAAGCCCATAGAACGTATATAAGTCAAACCATCAAGAACAATCAGTAATGGCTTTTAAGAAAATTACGAGACCTGGTCTCCCCACGGATACCACAGAAACTAAAAAATTTATTTCCATCCCTTTCCTGGGTAACTTATCGTATAGGATTAAACGTCTTCTGAATAAAAAATATAACTGTAACGTCTCCTTTTCTACAGATAACAGTTTAAAAAGAAATCTTGTACAGTCAGTAGAGATTGCCAGCGATTGGTTTTCTAATTCAGGTATTTACAAGCTAACCTGTAATAACTGCCCCTCTTATTATATTGGTCAAACCGGCAGAGCTGTGAAAACACGATATAAAGAACATCTGTTAGGTAAAAAAGGAACGAATATTCGCAACTCTACCTTTGCTGAACACCTCTTGATAACCGGCCATACGCCTAAACAGTTAGAAGACACGGTTATCCTACATAGACAGGTCAAAGGACGGAGACTAGATCTGTGGGAAGAGCTATTTATTTTTAAACATCTAGAGCTCAAAGACGGCAATATTCTGAATGATCAGTTGAACCTTGCTTGTAAACAATTTTTTGAAGGCTTTAAACCCGTACTGTGTTAGTAACCTCAGTAGTCTATTTCCTCAGGAAGCTATAATGCACTTTCAAATCCTCCAGTTTACTATCGTTTATATAATGTGTTCTTTTCACGATATATGGCTGCCACTACAGCGGCCCCCATGTAATTTTCTCTTATTCTATATTACGTAGTAACTGGATTGTAGACCAGGTCTCTTAATTTTCTTAAAAGCCATTACTGATTGTTCTTGATGGTTTGACTTATATACATTCTATGGGCTTCACTAATATGGTAATATAACTTTATATTTTGGCTATATAGACCACTGCATGTAACTCACGGCGGAAGCGCCACCTGTCTTTTTGATGTATGTATCTACGTTATTGTTCCTATACCTCCCACAATGTCATAACGGGAGTGTCAAATGCTTGCCAATTTATTTATTATCACTCTATTTAAGAACGCATTTAAAATTTATGTTTCAAATGTTACTTCAGTACGCCTATCGGCACATAGTTCGCGACATGAGCGCCACCTGCCCTGGCCGCTGTGCTACTACGCTGGCCGATTTTACTCAGTCGCTTAGGCGCTCTGCAACTTCTATGTACCTATTTTATTTGTTTGACAAACCCTGTTGTCAGGGCTATATTTTATATGATTAATGTAACTATGCAGATGTTTGCCTAAACGATAAGGACATACCACTTCATGTTGTTATAATACTGTAAGTACCAAGAATCTTTCTCACATCTTGTAATACAATATTTTCCTAATATATCTTAAACTTTATTCTTGACTCATGTTTCATACCTTAATATATATTACGATGTTCATTGTCCCCAGGCATCTTCTGAAGAAGATAGATTTATATCTATTGAAACCTAGGTAAAGATTGCTTTATCCTTTGCAACTGGTCGGCTGTTCTTAGTCTGATTTACAATCTGATGAGTATATATTTGCACAATCAACAATATAATAGAGGAATTTGCTTAAATTTTCCCAGGAACAAAATACAGGGAGAGGGCCATTAGAATATTCTGCAGTTTAGACTTGAAACTGCGAGGATTACTGGTAGGATTTTTTAAATTCTTGTGGTAGTTTACTGAAAATGGCCAGCAGAATATTGTACATCTTCAAGCACAAGAATCAAGGATGTGCGATCCAAATGCATATTGGATTTCTGTCTAATGTTAACTGAGTGAAAACTGCTAATTCTTAGGAATAAGCTCGTATTGTTAACAATAAACGACATCAAAATATAAACACTGACGGAAAAAAATCGCAACACCAAATAGGATCATGCAATACTAGTTGGAGACGACTTTAACCTACCGAGTATAGACTGGGATGCCTATGGATTCATTGCAGGGGGTACAGACAGACAAACACATGAAATACTTTTGAGCACTTTTCTGAAAACTGTCTTGAGCAGCTAGCTCGGCAACCCACATGTAATCGAAATATCTTAGATCTTGTTGCTACAAATAGACCGGACCTTATACACAATGTCAATATAGAAACAGTGTTTAGCGGTCATGATATCATTGTAGCAACTAAGGTTACGAAAGTTATTAAACCAGTAAAGAAGGCTAGGAGAGTATTTCTGCTGGATAGAGCAGATAAGCAGTTATTAGCATCCCACTTAGACAGTGAATTGACACCACTTAGTACCAGTAAGATGGACGTAGAGGAATTATGAGCAAAGTTTAAGCAGATTATAAATCATGGTCTGGACAGTTATATGCCTAGTAAGTGGATAAAGGATGGAAAAGACCCACCACGGTTTAATACGGAAGTTCGGAAGATGTTGAGAAAGCAGAGGCTGTTGCACACTCGGTTCAAAAGAGATCGCACAAATGACGACAAGCGAATGTTAGTATAGATTCGTGCGTCTGTGAAAAGATCTATGCGCGAAGCACACATCGACTATCTCGTCACACCTTAGCAAAAGATCTGGCAGAGAACCCGAGAAAATTCTGGACATAAGTAAAATCACAAAGCGGGTCTAAGGCTTCCATTCAGTTCCTTGTTGACCAATCTGGTATGGCAGTTGAAGATAGCAAAATCAAAGCTGAAGTTTAAATTTCACATTTAAGAAATCGTTCGCGCAGGAGAATCGGACAAATATACCGTCATTTGACCCTCGAACAGACTCCCGTATGAATGACATAATACACTCCTGGAAATGGAAAAAAGAACACATTGACACCGGTGTGTCAGACCCACCATACTTGCTCCGGACACTGCGAGAGGGCTGTACAAGCAATGATCACACGCACGGCACAGCGGACACACCAGGAACCGCGGTGTTGGCCGTCGAATGGCGCTAGCCGCGCAGCATTTGTGCACCGCCGCCGTCAGTGTCAGCCAGTTTGCCGTGGCATACGGAGCTCCATCGCAGTCGTTAACACTGGTAGCATGCCGCGACAGCGTGGACGTGAACCGTATGTGCAGTTGACGGACTTTGAGCGAGGGCGTATAGTGGGCATGCGGGAGGCCGGGTGGACGTACCGCCGAATTGCTCAACACGTGGGGCGTGAGGTCTCCACAGTACATCGATGTTGTCGCCAGTGGTCAGCGGAAGGTGCACTTGCCCGCCGACCTGGGACCGGACCGCAGCGACGCACGGATGCACGCCAAGACCGTAGGATCCTGCGCAGTGCCGTAGGGGACCGCACCGCCACTTCCCAGCAAATTAGGGACACTGTTGATCCTGGGGTATCGGCGAGCACCATTCGCAACCGTCTCCATGAAGCTGGGCTACGGTCCCACACACCGTTAGGCCGTCTTCCGCTCACGCCCCAACATCGTGCAGTCCGCCTCCAGTGGTGTCGCGACAGGCGTGAATGGAGGGACGAATGGAGACGTGTCGTCTTCAGCGATGAGAGTCGCTTCTGCCTTGGTGCCAATGATGGTCGTATGCGTGTTTGGCGCCGTGCAGGTGAGCGCCACAATCAGGACTGCATACGACCGAGGCACACAGGGCCAACACCCGGCATCATGGTGTGGGGAGCGATCTCCTACACTGGCCGTACACCACTGGTGATCGTCGAGGGGACACTGAATAGTGCACGGTACATCCAAACCGTCATCGAACCCATCGTTCTACCATTCCTAGACCGGCAAGGGAACTTGCTGTTCCAACAGGACAATGCACGTCCGCATGTATCCCGTGCCACCCAACGTGCTCTAGAAGGTGTAAGTCAACTACCCTGGCCAGCAAGATCTCCGGATCTGTCCCCCATTGAGCATGTTTGGGACTGGATGAAGCGTCGTCTCACGCGGTCTGCACGTCCAGCACGAACGCTGGTCCAACTGAGGCGCCAGGTGGAAATGGCATGGCAAGCCGTTCCACAGGACTACATCCAGCATCTCTACGATCATCTCCATGGGAGAATAGCAGCCTGCATTGCTGCGAAAGGTGGATATACACTGTACTAGTGCCGACATTGTGCATGCTCTGTTGCCTGTGTCTATGTGCCTGTGGTTCTGTCAGTGTGATCATGTGATGTATCTGACCCCAGGAATGTGTCAATAAAGTTTCCCCTTCCTGGGACAATGAATTCACGGTGTTCTTATTTCAATTTCCAGGAGTGTAATAAGTATCCCTGGTGTAGAGAAATAACTGAAAGATTTGAAAGCCAATAAATCACCAGGTCCGGATGGAATCCCAAAAAGGATTTACAAAGAGTGCTCTATGGGATTGGTCCCTTAACTAGCTTGCATTTATCGTGGATTCCCGCCCAGCAGGAAGTCCCAATCGACTGGAAAAAAGTGCAGGTGACTCCAGAGTATAAAAAGGGTAAAAGAATTGACCCGTAAAGTTACAGGTGAATATCCCTAACTTCAGTTTGCTGCAGAATCCTTGAACGTAGTCTCAGTTCGAATATAATAAGTTTTGTTGAGACTGAGAAGCTTATGTCCACGAATCAGCACGGTTTTAGAAAGCGTCACTCCGGCGAAACTCAGCTTGCCCTTTTCTCACATGATATACTGCGAACTACTAGATTTCCGAAAAGCATTTGACAAGGTGCCCCATTGCGGGCTGTTAACGAAGGTACGAAGACATGGAATAAGTTCACAGATATCTAAGTGGCTATTCTTAAGTAATAGAATCCAGTATGTTGTCCTCGACGGCGAATGTTCATCAGGGCCAAGGGAACTGTGATTCGAATTTGGCGGACAGGGTGAGCAAGAATCTGCATTTTTTTGCCGATGATGCTGTGGTGTACGGTAACATGTCGAAGTTGAGTGACTGTAGGAAGATACAAGACGACTTAGAAAAAAATTCTAGTTGGTATGATGAATGGCAGCTAGAACTAAATTTGGAAAAACGTTAGTTAATGCGGGTGAGTACGGAGAACAAACCTGTAGTGCTCGGATACAGTATTACTAGTGCACTGCCTGACAGTCAAGTCGTTTAAACATCTGAGCGGAACGCTGCAATATGAAATGGGATGAGCATGTGTGAACGTTTCTTCATATACACAACTTATACCTTATGGCAACAACTTAAGCTCTTAGCAACTGTTCAAAGTAACGACAACCAGTGTTAACGTACAATTTACAGCAGCATAAAAACTTTTACCACACTCCTCAAATATCACTCTTGTGTGTTGCACAGTGAGACGGGCAGATAGGACCCGACAAGTTAGTATCTCTACGATTTCTGCTAAGGCTTCATAAAAGATCGATTTTATACAGGGTGACCAAAAACAATCTGAAGAGCTTGTAAGGGTGTTGCAGGATATGTTGTGCTGAGAAACAATTTTCAAGGAAAAAAATCTATACACTGCGCCGTATGACATCCGAGTTAGCCAAACAGACTACTACGCGCAAATGTAAGCGACTTCGAGAGACGTTGTCGTTAAACGTGTTCTTGTTTGGTTCCCTAAAAACGAACAAGAGAGCGATTCAGAAATTGGGCATGGCGTGGTAGTAAGGATCTGACCGCAGCTCGTGCGCTATCATCTACGCTACGAGAACAACAGCTATTACTTTTATCTGGCAGGCTGCTTGAATTTGCGCTCGCAGCAACATGATTGGCTAGTTTCAATGCTAAATAACTCGGAAATGGCGCAACATGTCTACTGTTTTTCCTTAACAATTATTTCTCAGCACATCCTCCCCTGCAACACTCGTCCAAGATTTTCAGACTGTTTCTGTCAACCCTGTATAGTCCCATAGCAAAATATCCACCGTGGACACGTCACAGACGTTTTTCGTTGGTTGTCGAGCTAGTGACACACTGGATGCAGTTTACTAACACGTGCCTAACGCACATTGCTCATTCCAGACCTCATATAACGCCATAGAACTTCAAATATTCATATCTGACCATTGGCTCCTTTGAGCCGTGCTCTCCTTCCTCCGGCGCATCGCCAGAGGTGGTCACGGTGCTTGGCGTGCGATCGCTGGCGGCTTTCGGTGAAAGAGGACGTACTAGCATACTGGTAGCTGGTGGCAGGTGGCCCGTGTTTTGCGAGTGGGATTGTATCGTACGGTGAGCTGTTTTGAGGTCGGAAGCCACGCCTCGTCGCGGTTTGTGTTGCGACTCATCGAGAAGGGCGCGTCTTCTTGTGGTAAGATTGCTTTTTCCTAATGCATTGTAACGCCCCCCCCCCCCCCCCTAAAGACCACGTGTTGGTTTAAGCTGTGGCTGATGGTCTGTGAAACTGTCGCCGTTCAGTATTCAATTTGTTTAACGGCAAGCAACAAGAGGAGCCTTTCGACAGAGCGACGTTGAGTGTTCAATGAGTGTACAGTTGAAATTACCTGGTAGCTTACAGCCATCAGTTGTAGTATTCTGGGCTTGTTGCTTGGTTGATTACATTTTTCTAGTTTATATATATATATATAGGGTGTTACAAAAAGGTATGGCCAAACTTTCAGGAAACATTCCTCACACACAAATAAAGAAAAGGTGATATGTGGAGATGTGTCCGGAAACGCTTAATTTCCAAGATAGAGCTCATTTTAGTTTCGTCAGTATGTACTGTACTTCCTCGATTCACCGCCAGTTGGCCCAATTGAAGGAAGGTAATGTTGACTTCGGTGCTTGTGTTGACATGCGACTCATTGCTCTACAGTACTAGCATCAAGCACATCAGTACGTAGCATCAACAGGTTAGTGTTCATCACGAACGTGGTTTTGCAGTGGGTGCAATATTTACAAATGCGGAGTTGGCAGATGCCCATTTGATGTATGGATTAGCACGGGGCAATAGCCGTGGCGCGGTACGTTTGTATCGAGACAGATTTCCAGAACGAAGGTGTCCCGACAGGAAGACGTTCGAAGCAATTGATCGGCGTCTTAGGGAGCACGGAAAAATCCAGCCTATGACTCGCGACTGGGGAAGATCTAGAACGACGAGGACACCTGCAATGGACGAGGCAATTCTTCGTGTAGTTGACGATAGCCCTAATGTCAGCGTCAGAGAAGTTGCTGCTGTACAAGGTAACGTTGACCACGTCACTGTATGGAGAGTGCTATGGGAGAACCAGCGTGTGCAGGCACTATCAGCAGCTGACTGGCCTCCACGGGTGCACTTCTGCGAATGGTTCATCCAACAATGTGTCAATTCTCAGTTCAGTGCAAATGTTCTCTTTACGGATGAGGCTTCATTCCAACGTGATCAAATTGAAAATTTTCACTATCAACATGTGTGGGCTGACGAGAATCCGCACGCAATTGTGCAATCACGTCATCAACACAGATTTTCTGTGAACGTTTAGGCAGGCATTGTTGGTGATGTCTCGATTGGGCCCCATGTTCTTCCACCTACGCTCAATGGAGCACGTTATCAGGATTTCGTACGGGATACTCTACCTGTGCTGCTAGAACATGTGCCTTTACAAGTACGACACAACATGTGGCTCATGCACGATGGAGCTCCTGAACATTTCAGTCGAAGTGTTCGTACGTTGCTCAACAACAGATTCGGTTACCGATGGATTGGTAGAGGCGGACCAATTCCTGACCTCAACCCTCTTGACTTTCATTTACGGGGGCATTTGAAAGCTCTTGTCTACGCAACCCCGGTACCAAATGTAGAGACTCTTCGTGCTCGTATTGTGGACTGCTGTGATACCATACACCATTCTCCAGGGCTGCATCAGCGCATCAGGGATTCCATGCAATGGAGGGTGGATGCATGTATCCTCGCTAACGGAGGACATTCTGAACATTTCCTGTAACAAAGTGTTTGAAGTCACGCTGCTACGTTCTGTTGCTGTGTGTTTCCATTCCATGATTAATGTGATTTGAAGAGAAGTAATAAAATGAGCTCTAACATGGAAAGTAAGCGTTTCCAGACACATGTCCATATAACATATTTTCTTTCTTTGTGTGTGAGGAATGTTTCCTGAAAGTTTGGCCGTACCTTTTTGTAACACCCTGTATATATATTGCTCGCAACAGGTCTGAGAATTAACCTATCATTATTGAGGATTGTGCCCCGGTTGTTGCTTTGATTGCGTAGTGACCATAATTTTGGTATATCATTTTATATACATTCTTCCGACTTAAGGTTTGGGAAGACAAGAAAGGTCTGTATTTATTATCATTGCAGGGCCGACATTGGTTTCCGATGTTCCGCACCCAACCGTGATCCTGTACCCTGTACCTTGGGCGCGTATTTGGGTTGAGGGAGTTCAAATGGTTCAAATGGCTCTGAGCACTATGGGACTTAACATCTTAGGTCATCAGTCCCCTAGAACTTAGAACTACTTAAACCTAACTAACCTAAGGACATCACACAACACCCAGCCATCACGAGGCAGAGAAAATCCCTGACCCCGCCGGGAATCGAACCCGGGAACCCGGGCGTGGGAAGCGAGAACGCTATCGCACGACCACGAGATGCGGGCTGGTTGAGGGAGTTGCCTATTCTGATGCGCGCCACTCGCTATCTTTGTCGGAGCCTGTATTGTTCGATTCCCTGGAACTTGGCGTAGCCATTCCACTCCAATTCCTACTTAACGACAAATCCAGACTTGAGTAGGACCATATCATTGGTAGAAGAGCGTGGGCATATCAAGGTTACGAGTGGAGCATGTCAGGTTTCATATGAGCATGGCCGTAAGGAGCTGTCCAGGGTTGTCATACTTAAAAATTGACCATCTGAATTACGAGCTCGCCATTGTCAACAGTCAACCCAGGGGACCGTAACTGAGTTAGTAAATGGATTGTGGGCTACATTACACGAGCGACTTGTCACTTCTCCTGACATCCTGGGGAAGGTTGACCAAGTTATACCTTTGATTGAGCAGGCTGTTGACCAGCTCGAACAGAACTTGAATTTTTTGGCGAGTACTCAAGTCACTCCGAAACAAAGGGCAAGAATTCAGGCCCAACTTTGTCACTGGCAGGCCAGATCAGGTGATCTTAGCTCCGTGCAAACCGATAAGCGGCCCAAGGAAGAGATAGACGAGTTAGCTAGCAGAATTACTCAGGTACAAGCCAAAGCCAGTACTATTGGGATAAAGGAAGAATTCGAAGTTATGCATAACCAAAGAATCCAGCCACGCAATCCCCAACAGCAAGGTGCTGGCGTGCTGGAGGGAGAGGTGATGGTACAGTTTGCCAGATTGCTGAACCTGGTCATGCATTTGCTCTGATATGTCACCCAGCTCGCCATTGACAGTATTGACCAAATTCGACATTTTCTTTAGTTAGTCGTGCATCTCCAGCTGCATGCTAAGGGGTTGGGGGTGCCGGAAGCTACCATTTTGCGTTTGTTGTATCCGCTCAGTCTGGGGACCCAGTCTGGGATCTTCTTGGAAGTACTGCGAGAAAGACCTACCCTCGCCTACCTCCAACGGACTATTATAACATCAAAGCTTTCACCTTGTGCCCGCAACGAATTGGAGGGCTGGTATTATTGGAGCGTTCAGGGACCATCTGAACTGTTAGTACAATATATCGACAGAGTTCGTACTGCTGAATACACCATAAGTATGGAGGTTGCCAAACAGCGGAGTGTGGAGGTTATTCTGCAGGGGGTGAGACCTGAGGATCAATCAAGGGCGCAGTTCGCTGGGAAGCCTACTATCTACTCCCAGTTATCATAGTTGGCTACCTCTATAGAGGCCCTTAGGGTTGCTGATGAGCAAAGAGGCCTTAGCAGCGCCGCGACCAAGGCACCTGAATTTTCGTCTGAGCTAGCACAATTGCCTCATTGGTTGTTAACTGACTGGAGATGTTTCAGGTGCAGATCTGACACCCATCTGGTCATGAGTTGCCCCAAGCAGCGTGGGGCCAAAAAAGGTCGATGACGCAAGAGGAAACGGAAGGGGGGGGGGGGGGGACTATCGTTCTAGGTTACCGAAAGACTGTGCTCATGTCAGAACAACAAATTGCTCGAAACTTCCTTTGTCTGTGCTCTACTAAATCAGGGTCCCATTTGTTGTCTCCTTGAGTCCGGGAGTGCTGTGTCCCTGCTCGATCTGGACTGGTATCTTGAATTTCGTAGGATCTGTAAGTTGCCACCCCCAACTCCCAGTTTTCAGAGGTGTCGAACAGTTAATGGACAGAGGCCGCCCCTGGCATGAGAGGTACAGATGAAGTTGTCTGTGGCAGGTTTTTCCTGGCCAGTAAAGCTACTATTGGTGAGAAAACTTCCCGTTACCCTGTTGCTTGGTTGCGATTTTATTCAGCACACAGGGATTATCCTTGATGTCAACAGCAGGACCTTTTTCTTTAAATTTTGCGCGGCCAGAAAATAGGGTTTTGTTCCTGTGAGATTAGTCAGTGGCGTCCCTTGTTGGTCAATGAGGTTACATCTGAGTTTCAGCTTGGTCACCTCCAGAGGCCCCAAGCTCAACAACTGTTCAAGGTGGTCCAACTTTTTCCTGACGTTCTTACCGACAGATTGGGAGTTGGTTCAAATGGCTCTGAGCACTATGGGACTCAACTTCTGAGGTCATTAGTCCCCTAGATTGGGAGTAACCGATAGGATAGAGTATAGAATTCGCTTGGTTGATGATGTCCCAGTGTGCCAAGCCCCCTATCAGTTATCCCCTCCTAAAATGCGGATCCTATGCCAGAAGGTCGACGCTATGTTGCGTGATGTGGTTATCAGACCATCTAACTCCCCTTACGCTTCCCCAATGTTCTTAGTCCCGAAGGCTCAGGGGCGAGATTACTGGCCTGTTGTCGACTACTGGCAACTTAACAAGAAGGTGGTTCTGAAGTCCGTTCCCCTTCCTGACCTTCATAACTGCTTCTCCTGGTTTGCCGGCGCTAGGTGTTTTACTGTCCTCGACTTGAATCAGGCATGCCATCAGATTCCGTTGGCGGAAGAATCCAAAAAAGCTACCGCGTTTTGTACCGACTGGAATCTTTTTGAATTTAACTGAGTCCCGTTCAGATTGTCGACTGGAGCTGCTGTTCTATCTCTAAGTGGAATTGGGAGAAGGCTAGGCGCAATATTAAGCGAGCACACCTCCGGCAAGCTCAGCGCTATAACCACGGTAGGGTCCCGGCCCAAATAAAGGTAGCCCATGCGACCATGGGAACACCTAGTGTTGGTAAGTTAGCCCCCCGTTTTATTGGCCCATGCCAGGTCCACAAGCAACTGTGTCCCGTCAATGTTCTGGTTAAAAACCTTGCTAACAATAGGTTCATTCGGGTGCATGTTACTCAGATTAAAACCTAAGCTGTCATGCTGACGTCCTTTGACTTCCCCCCCCCCCCCCCTTCCCTTACTTCATCCTTGGAGGAGGAGGAGGAGGAGGAGCAGGAGGAGGAGCAGGAGGAGGAGGAGGAGGTTGAGCAATGATCTCCTTCCTCTGGTGCATCGCCAGAGGGGGTCACAGTGCTTAGCGTCTGATCGCTGGCAGCTTTTGGTGAAAGAGGACGTACTAGCCCACGTGGACGGCCGCATTTTGTGAGTGGGATTGTATCATACGGTGACCTGTTTTGAGGTGGGAAGCGATGCCTCATCGCAGTTTCTGTTGCGACTCATCTAGAAGGGCAGTGAGGTGATGTGCCTGCGGGCATGATGTTTTGCCGTTTGCATTATCGAGTTCTCATCTTCTTGTGGTAAGAAGATAGAGCCATGATCACCTTCCCTCACCAGAGTGGCACACAACATTAGTTGGCAGCATCGTTCCCATCCGTTCCCTACAGCCACATCTGATGCTGCCCCCATGTGTTGTTCTTTCACTATGAAGATGCAGCCATGGCTGGCCATTGCACAGCACCAGAACTTATCTGCCGACCAGCCACTGCCCTGCCCTGGCTGCAGGTGAGGACACAAATACAAGTGGGACAACTGTAAGTGGTAAGACAGCATTTGACGAAAATATATCTGTACTTACATAAAGATGAAGAACCATTATTACAGTTATGCTGTGGTGACAGTTCTGCCACTTGTATTTGTGCAGTCACCAGCAAATAATTTTTTTGTATTTATACAGTGATATCCAGCAGTGTAAACATGTAAATGAATGTATAAACACCAGAGGATGGGCGCAAGCCCGAAACTGGTCATTTGACAAATAAATAACCTTTTATTGTGACTGGTAGCGGATATTTTTCTACACCCTATTTGTCATTGAATCACTTCGAGATTTTATACAAGTACAATAACACTACTTGCCAATTCTTACTCCCATTTTATATTACTGCACATTACCATACTTTTCTTGACACCAAGTGTGTAGTAAAACACAGAAAAATGTCGTACTCCCAAATTTCTATCTAATACATGGAACGAGACTGTTTCTATATACTTGTTTCTCTCTTCACAACAATAAATGTATTTTGACAGACTGAACAGCCTCTGTTGGAAAATAAAGCTTTGGTTTTTGACAATGGGTGATAAGCACTGACTGGACATGGAAGGTAACTGACTGTGTCCTCTTCAAAGGAATCATCCCAGCTTTTGCCTACAGTGATTTAGGAAAAAAGAAATATCCCAATGGCCAGACAGGACTTTGGACTGCACTCCTCCTTCATACCCTCTTTCTTAAATGGGTGTTCATATCACTCAACTGTCAACACAAACCAAAGGAACTTTTTTTACTGAAGATGTTCACACTGCATGGATACCATGAAATATTACAGAATTACAAAGTCCATGCACTTCCATCTCCATCTGCAAGGTTTTTCATGGACTAATGTCATGACACCCAATATGAAGATAGCAGATTCAAATCCTGATGGTCAAATAAATTTTCATTCCCATTATTTGAACAACATGGAGAGGATTGTGGAGGAGGGGTAAACTCCCTGATCCACAGGTTGTACTAAATTAAATAGGATGAGGGCATTTGAGAGAATTGACAATTGTCAACTTTATCACGAGGCAGAGATTTATACCATTATCATTGCCCAGGCAGTTGAGATAAGATACATGCTCTCTTAGATACATAATGTGCTACAATTATGCCTTGTAGTGGTGCCAAAAAAACACAAACTGCTTGTGGGATAGAAGTCTGTAAACACTGACTGCTCCACAACTTCGAATCCCTGATTTCACCATACTTGAAAATACCCAAAGTGACTGGTATATTTGAGGTAGTGGTCATTTGGCACCAACTAGGATGCAACGGGTGGCTCTAAAATGCTACTGAGGTATTGAGCATTACCCCACTACTATTCAGGAGGACTATCATATCCAGGAAAATTATTTCTGAGGTTATATGCAGCTATTGAGACAGATGGTTACATTGGGGGGGGGGGGGGGGGGATTAGAACCATTAAGGTTGAACTGGATAGTGCTAGGGAACAATTGATGAGGTTAAGGAGGGAGAAGGATGAAGAGAGTTGGGAAGTGATAGCAAGGAACAGGGGCTACAGAAAGAGAACAGTATCTGACAGCTTCATCATTGGCACAAATAACGGATTTGCCTTGCTACCTCAGTTATCTAAGGAAAAGGCTCAAGTAGATGTAAGTGTAGTTAATACTCACAGACTTCACCAGGAACGCAACTGTTTCCAAAAAAGTAGTACGTAGTAGGAAAGTTCTGTCATTCCATAGTAGCCGTGGAAGAGGTGTCGGCCAGATCTTGCAGGAAAAATTATGTGACAGATACCAGATCACAGGTTTTTTCAAGTCCAATGCATGTCTTCGCCAAGTGATACAGGATGTAGGATGATTGTGCAGGGGTTTTACAAAGCACAATCATGTTGTGAAATTGGGAGGAGCAGGAAACAGAACTGACAGCGATCAGGGCTACAATATTGAGTGGGACCTGGTAAAAGTAGCATCTGCATGGACTCTACAAATGTTGGCTTGGTTTCTGCCTTCATGTAGTATTATCGGCCTCAACTGAATGCATCCGACAGGAGGGTCAATACTGAGTTAGATCAGCTGCTTTGGATGGCTACTTTGTCAGACATGGATTTGGTTCCTGTTGACACTACTGGTAGGTTGGACTTCACAAGGCATGGACTGCATCTCAGTAGGAAACAGAAGGGTAAATTGGCTATAATGATAGCAAAAGCTTTGGGGAGGGGGGGGGGGGGGGGGGGGGGGGCACTGAAACTTGTGGATAGCTCTTTTTTAGATTAAGATCAGTGTCCAATGAGTCAACATGCAATGAAATTAAGCTTAATGAGAAGCTCAAACAGGCAGGAACTAGAGATGTTAAAATATCACAAGATTCTCATAAAAGTTCAGTGAAAAACAATGTTAGTATATTGCATCAAAATATCAAAGTATATAAAAAAAGTAGATAGGCTTCTTGTTTGTTTAGAAGATTTAGTAACTGAGTGTGGAATAGATGTACTATGCCTATCTAAAGAATATATAGTCACAGATGTGGAAAAGATAAATTTAGGATGATGCAAGCTTTCAGCATATGCAAGTAGAGACACTAATGAGAGAGGAGTTGGCATATATATTAAAATTTATCACAGCATGGAAAATTTCGAAACTCAACTATTTGTGTAGAGCAACATATAGAAGGAGCATGTGCCTATGACCTTAAACTAAAAAATGAGACTTTTGTAATTGTAGCTCTGCATAGGTCCCCACAGGGCAATTTCAAGCAATTTTTGAAAAGCTTGGATTCTTTGTTGTTCTATCGGTCAGACAGAAGGAAGCAAATTATCGTTTGTGGGGATTACAATGTAGATTTTCCGAAAGAGTCTCATAGAAAGAATGACCATGAAGTATCACATGGTGCTTTCAATTTGGCATCAGTTATTGATTTTCCTACTTGCGCAGTACAGGAAAGTAGCACCTGATAGATAATGTTTTTATGGACCATGATAAAATTAGTCAAATAAACACTTTTCCTGTTAAGAATGGTATTTCTGAACACGATGCACAGCTAGTTACAGTGTACGACATAACTCCACATAGTAATGCAAAACAGCCCTCCAAAATAGTGTGTTCAGTTCAGTGGCAGATACAGAAAAACCTCAAGGAGGGGGTGCTAAAGATATCTTGAGCTACCTCTAATTGTACTGTAATAAAAAATAATCAAGTCACATGCAAAGTTTAAGAAAGTTCTATTTAAACTGACTATACACACGTATAAGACAATGCCATCTTTTGATATAAAAAAGTTACAATTGTGGTTCTCTTCCTTAAATGATGAATTCTATGCACCTGTTCTTCCTGGCAAATTGGTTAATTACATCATCAATAGGACTATTGGTATCAGGGTGAGTGTACAACAGAGCTAAGCTGTTCCTTTCTAGTGTATTCGATAGAGGGCCCATATGGTAACTATGAGTTTTTAGGAATCTTCTCGAAAGTCACTATTACCAGAGATACATGTATCAATAGTTTCCCATACTTAACTTGTATTACGAGTTAGGTACGGGAAACTATTGTTACATTATTAGTAAAAATACTGTTATGAGTCTTGTAACAATATTTTTTTGAGAAATTACTATGAATTATTATTATTAATACTTCACAATCAACAGATAACTCTCACTGTTGGATTATGTTCACACTTGCACCTACTACACCGAGGCCGTTTCACTTATTAATACTTCAGTTTTAATATTTCTGCTTCTGAATGCAAACTAGCTTCCTATTCAGTGAATAGTCCATATTTATAATGCTATGTATTGAAAGTTCTCTGTACAAGAGTACAGTAGAATATTTGTGACTTGTCTCGAATAAATGCCAGACAGAATAATGTATTGAGATTGCTAGAATGGCCCTGACTTTTCTTGTAGGTATGTGTTAGCTATCTATGTGCCAGACAGAAACATATACAATGCAGATGTGCATGCTACATAGGAAAGTACAACTACTCAACAGCTCGATTCAGTAGACTCGACTGATGAAAGGAACGAACGAATCGCATGCGGGCTGACTGGCGGGGTCAGCACGGGAGGCAATGTGGGCAGCCTCACAAGGGGGGGGGGGGGGGGGGCAGGGGGTGCATGCGCCCCTCATATGTATCTGCCACTGTTCGAATTAGCAATTCAACAACTGTAAATTTTAGGGAAAGCCTGCAACAGTTAGACTGGGACGAGGCGTATGGGGAGCCACGTGCTAGTTTAAAATTTAACCTGTTTCGTGATATCTTTATGAATATATCTGAAAACTGTTTCTCTAAGAAAACAATGAAACATAATTGTAAGACACCATCTAAATAGCCATGGCTTACTTAAGGGATAAAAATATCTTGTAAATAGAAAGGGGAAACATATATTATACGAGGGGCGTTCAGAAAGTAAGCTCCGATCTGTCGCGAAATGGAAACGACCATGAAAATCCGATAAAGCTTTGCACAGATGTGTTGGGTAGTGTCTCTAGTATAACCCCAGTTAGCATCACGTCGCTCTTCTCATTTCTGAGCTCGCAGTGAGTGCGTAAAGATGTCTAGAAAATAGTGTCTGCCGCCAAGTACGAGGGCCTGGTGAGAAATTTCGCCTGAAGCTATGCAGCTAACATTACATAACTGTCGTGCTGTTTCTTCTTCAAGACAATTCTCAGCCACATTCTGCAGGGGCAATGAAGATGCTCCTGCATCGTTTTCAAATGGAAATGTGAGATTACCCACAATACAGTCCGCAATTGTCTCCCCCTGAGTTTCATCTCTGGTCACATGAACCGCTGTCTTTGAAGACAACATTTTGACACAGACAACGAGGTGTAGGCCAGCGTGGAGAATTGGCGGAAAGCACTGGTGGCTGCCTTCTATGATGAGGCTATTGAAAAGTTGGTACAACGCTATGACAAAAGTCTAAGTCAGAACGGCGACTACGTAGAGAAGTAGCTGAAAGGTGTAGCTAATTGTTTCAAGTAAAACATTTCTGATGTTCACTGTGGTTTCAATTTGGCAATCAATCGGAGCTTACTTTCTGAACAGGCCTCGTAGCTAGAAGGAAAACTACTGCACTGTATTACGAAAAGTTATTAAAAAGTCCAGAAGCATGTGCATTATGTCTGAGATGATAATGAAATTAAAACAATTTGGAATATTGTTAAAAGGGAAACAGTACAACCAAGAGCACAGAAAGATGGTATTTTTATCAAACTCAATGCAAAGCTTGCTACAAAAGAGTCAGAATTACAAAATATTTTTAATAATCATTTTTTAAGTGTTGTAGAGAAAACAGGATCCAGCTGTTCATGAGAAAATGCAAGGCTTTTTATGAAAGAGGCAATACCTATGCAACTGGATAACACTGAAATTGAACCAACCCCTCCTTCTGAAATTAGGAAAATAATAAATTCACTTAAAAGCAAAAGCTCACATGGAATTGATGGCATTTCCAACAGAGTACTAAAACCTTGTTCACAATGGATAAGTAGGATTCTTAGCCACATAAGCAGTAGCTTACTGAAACAGGGCATTTTTCTGGATAGACTGAAACATGCTATTGTTAAACCATTGCATAAAAAGGGGGACAGGTCTGATGCTAACAATTTCTGCCCAATCTCAATTCTGACAGCTTTATCCAAAATTCTTGAAAAAGTAATGTATTCAATAGTACTTTCAAATATCTGTAAAAATGAAGTACTAACAAAACATCAATTTGGTTTTCAGAGATGCTTTTCTACAGAAAATGCTATAAATGCGTTCACTAATCAAATATTAAATGCTCTGAAAAACTTAACATCACCGTCTAGGAATTTTTTGTAATCTCTCAAAAGTGTTTGATTGTGTGAATCGTGAAGCTTAAATATTTTGGTATGAGTGGGACAGTCTACATGGTTTAATTCATATTTAACTGGAAGAATGCAGAAGGTTAAAATTAACAGTACAGATAGTCTGCAGAAATCAGCAGAGTCCTCTAACTGGGATGTATCAAGAACAGTGTCCCATAGCATTCAGTTGTGGGTCCCTTATTGTTTTTAAAATATATTAATGACTTGTGACTTGCCACTCTATGTTCATGAAGATGCAAAGCTAGTTCTTTTTGCTGATGCAAGTACACTAATCACACCCAACAAACAAGAGTTAGCTGAGCAAATTGTAAATAATGTCTTTCAGAAATTAAGTGGTTCCCTGCGAATGGACTCCCATTAAGTTTTGAGAAAACACAGTATGTATTGTCCTGTACAGTAAATGACGTAACACCATTGACAAATATAGATTTTGAACAGAGATCTGTTGCTAAGGCAGAATATTCAAAATTTCTGGGTGTATACATTCATAAGAAATTGAACAGGAAGAAACACATTGATGATCTGCTGAAACATGTGAGTTCACCTACTTATGCTATTAGGGTTCTTACAAGTTATGGTGATAAACATATCAGTAAATTAGCCTACTATGCCTATTTTCATTCATTGCTTTCATACGGCATCATATTTTGGGAGTAATTCATCTTCAAGGGAAAAAAGTATTCATTGCAAAAAATCATGTAATCAGAATAATAGCTAGGGCCCACTCAAGATGACCTTGCAGAGATTTATTTAAGCAACTAGGGATGTTCACAGTACCTCCACAATACATATATTCAATTATGAAATTTTTTATTAATAACCCATCCCGATTCAAAAGTAATAGCAAAATGCATAGCTACAACACTAGAAGAAAGGATGATCTTCACAAAAGGCTTTGGTCATTTAGAAAATAGCATTAAAAATCTGTCAGATAGCCAACCAGCATTTAAAAATTACAAGAATTTCTGAATGATTGCTCCTTCTACTCAACAGATGAATTTTTAGATATGAAAAAAAGTATAAAAAAAACTTACGTTAAACTGACACAGTCCACACCACCATGAAATGTCAAATCCATAATCTCTGGAACAATTATTAATGTAGTGTAGAGTAATGTACTTAAATGTTTCTGGGATTAATTTACATTCAGTATGAAATTGAGCTCCCCTACAGTCAGAAATTGCACAAGCATGAACCTGTGAACATGTAATTCACAAATGACGCCTATCTGCAATATATACATTGTCTATGAATGGTCTCCATAATTAAAGTTTCAGTTTCAAACCGCTGTAGAAGAGAACCATTGATCAGAATGATGTCAAATTTAAACAGCAAGTTATTGATGCAGGTGGAAATGTCTTGGGACAGAAAATGAATGAAAATGAATATTTCACCAACTGATGGCATTATAAGCATCTTGACGTAAATGAGATCAGCTACAAATGACAGATGAATAGCAATACGACAGTGTGATTTGAGTTGTACATTACACCATCCATACTGTTTAATGTGCATGACTGTACAGATCGGTAGTCAACAGTTGTGGCACTGTTATTTAGGTAAGCCCATCCACCATGGCAAGGTCGTACCACATCAGACAGGAAAAATTATTTTTTAATTCTCCTGAAGCCAACGACTGCATAAAAAGCAAAATTACACAGGTTTCTAATTGTTGTGAGACTGATGTTCAATATGTTGTCCACAGTTTTCTGCCACAAGTTGAAACTGAGAAACAGCACGTCCCACAACAGATTGGAGTATCTTGGAGGTCAGGTTCAGAATGCATTATGTGCCTTCAGTCCAGCTACATTCATAATTGAAGCAATGAACACAACATCCTTCAGGTAACTGCACAGACAGAAGTCACATGGCTCAAGTTCAAGTGATCTGGATAGCCAGGCTGTAGGGAAATGATGATTGATAATTCGAGCATTTCCAAAATGCCTCTGCATCAGCTGCTTCACTGATTGTGCAATCTGTGGAGGAGCGCCATCTTGCATTGAAATGACCTACTCACACTGATTAGATTAGATTAGATTGTATCCAGTTTTCATTCCACAGACCCAAAAAATGAGTTGATTCTCGAGGGTGTGGAACATGTCAGAAAGTATAAGATAAAAAACATAAAACATTTGAATGTAATACTTACTATCCTGATCATTTGTCAAGAGGTTGTCAAAATAGGTGTATACAATACAGTAAACTGGAACAACTAATATTTACAGAATTAATACACTGTCAGAATGAAACATTGTTATGCAATATTAATAAATTTATCGTACACAAAATACCTAATCTTTACTTTTGTGACCAAGTGTTGTCAAAACTGAAATCTAACAGACATTTTTACTTAAGGGGAGTTGGAATGCCCTATCTCGCCAATGTTAAATTTGCTAACTTTGTGTACCTTTTTCTTTGGAACTATTATCTTCAGAACTTTGAAATTCTGGCAGAGGTTTTCAGCATATATTGTGAGCCCACTGAACTAGAACCAATGTTTTCTTTTTGTTGGTATAGTATTTATGAATTTTTTACCATTAAGCCATTTTTTATTGGAAAAAGTATAACATAAACTTCCCTAGTTCAGAGAATAAGCCAGTTCTTGTCATGATTCTAGTTCAGTGGCCTCTTTGAACTGTTTTGCAGCATTTCTGAAAATTTGAATGTTGTTGGTTGAGTGGTTTATGAGATAAAGGTACATGTAACACTAAAAATGTCAAATGCCAGAAAATGCGATTAAAGTAATTTATTATGAAAATTCACAAATACCTTTTATTCTATTATCAAAAGTGTCCAGCAGAGTAATCAGGGTCATCTTCTAGTTCTTCTTCTTCACCTAGAAGCTTTCTTCTCCTTGCTGCCCTTGCTTTTTTTGTATTAAATTCAGCTGCATACTGAGCCTTCCTTACTCGCACGCTGTCCAGAAGCTGAAGACCTCTGATGGTGTTGATACCAGGAGCAATGCCGAGCCTTGCCATGACCTTTAGCCTACCCATATGACCATCATTGAATGAAATAACAGCATCACTGACTCCCCATTTCAATGTTTTTATCCCAACAAATACATTCTTAGGTACACGAGTCCAAATGAGGTTGTTGAACGACTCGTTTTGATTCTGGGTACAACCATGAAGACATTTTCGCAGAAGATCAGGATGCCCCAAGTCTCTATATATTGGTTTAATTACTTCCATAACAGCCAATGGAATATAATTTTTATGGTGATAAGGATCCCCAGTAGCTTGAGATTTTCTATAATTGCACCATGACTGAGGACCATCTGGACAAGCAAAATGTTGAGGATTATCATCAGTTGATGATCGATGTAAATATGTGGCCCATACAGCTTGTCTCATTTCCTGCAAATTATTTGCATTATTTCTTATTGCCATACCATAGTATTGTTGTAATTCATTTATAATTTTATCTGACAGGCGACCTCTAATGGTTTTACCATCTGACAAAATTTTGTCCTTCAGATTCTGTTTCAGTTTCCTTAGACGAGTGCCCATTCGTTTCTGAACATGACCGACACATTCTAGTTTAGTTATTGTCTTATTGACATATGGCATGGATTCTGTAACACTTTTGTATGCCTTGGAGTCCCCATCTCCAAGGAATTTTGTGTAAAATACTCCCCGTTCTTTTTCTGATCTGCTAAACATTTTCACAGCAGCGGCAGCCTCCATGCCTCCACTCGTACCTTCATAATTCTTGCTACATATGTGAGCTGCTTCTATCTTACCAGATGCACAATGGTAACAATGTTTAGTGAGCACTTCATAGTCCAAAACTTTACCGCTGTCCACACTAGTAACAGTAGCAACAGCATTTTTGGATGTGTGACCCCTTTTCTGCCAGGTTCCATCAAAAGCAACAGGGATATCTGGGTTTCCTTCATTTATATATTTTGCTTCACTGGCAGCAGCTTTCATTGATAAATCTGCTACAGACTGAACAGCATCTCCTATCACTTCAGTGTAATTGTCAATTTTAGCAGGTGGAGGTGGAAGATTCATTATGGCACAAAATGTTTGAGCAGCAGTATGTCCTTTACCAATTGCTCTCATTGCATACATTAGCCTGATATTACTCTCAAACAAATTGCTACTGCATGTTTTAGAGCTCCAAAAACAGGTCTCATTTTCACAACTGGCACAAACTATAGCAATTTTGCAGGAAAGTCCTATAGATTTTGTTATGTTCATATCAAAAGAACCTCCACAAAGATTACAACACAAACATTTCTTCATAAACTCAGTAAAAACAGGAAAGTCGACTAAAACATATTGTTCATTAGAAGCTTCATCTGTAATTTCACTTGCACAGTTTGATAACTTCTTTTTTGATGCACTGGTGGGCGTGTCTCCTTCACACATCTCAGCTGTACAAACGTCAGAACTTTCACCAGCATCAACAGGTGCTGAAGCAGAATCACTTGAACAAACGTTATTTGTAAATCTATTACCGCGAAACTTTCGCTTTTTAAATAATGATGCACTCCTAGGCATCGTAGAAACTACGCACTCACCACTGAAAGTCAAAACAAGACAGATAACAAACTCCAAATGAGCGACAAACTAAACTCGAGGCTCAAAACAAACACTCACAGATCAAAAACTGAACAATAAACACAGCTAGTCGTAAAAACAATGGTACCTATGGAAGGATCAAAGATTCTACAACTGAAGAGTGAAATCCACAGCCTTCTATATGTAATGTTTTCGGAAATGCGAAGATTTAAATGTGTACAAATCACAAGATGGGTAACTTTGCTGGGCGCACATGTAATTTTGAAAAATTAAATAAAAATACTTCCAATTGGAATTTCTTAACAAATTTTGCACCATTTTAAGCAGAAAATTTCAAATTAAGTTATAAGGTTAAAAACTGAAAATGTGAATTTTTTCCATTTTCCGGCATTCCAACTCCCCTTAAGCTGGTCTAGTAGTCTCTGTTTAAATATTTGTCTCTCTATAGAGTAGATGGAGCTGCCTATCAAAAATTCTTTCAAACTCTGTGTAAACTGTGATCAATCCAAAACCAAGTTTTTAACGGTTGCTGGCAATTTATTGAAAATGTGTGTTCCTGAATATTGGACCCTTTTTTAGAGCAAGGTAAGTGATTTTAGGTCTTTATGTAGATTGTTCTTATTCCTAGTATTGATACTATGAACTGAGCTATTGGTTGGAAGTAGAGATATATTTCTTGCAACAAATTTCATTAAGGAATAAATATACTGAGAAGCATTGGTTAGAATTCAAAGTTCCCTGAAAAGGTTTCTACACGATGTTCGTGAATCTACACTGCAAATGATTCTTATTACACACTTTTTCATGCTAAAAATTTTTGCTCAGTTTGATGAGTTTCCCCAGAATATGATCCCCCGTATGACATAATAGAATGAAAGTAAGCAAAGTGTGCAAATTTTTTTATATTTGTATCTCCTACATCTGACATCATTCACTGCAAATACAGATTTGTTTGGCACTTGAGCAATTCTGTGGTATACCCTTCCCAACTGAATTTATTATCAACCTATGATCCCAGAAATTTAGCACTATCAACTTCTTCGATCTGCATGTTTTCATATGTTAAACACATGATGGAAGGAAACGTTCTGAACAGCA
The DNA here is from genome assembly GCF_023864345.2 of Schistocerca serialis cubense. Lineage (NCBI taxonomy): Eukaryota > Metazoa > Arthropoda > Insecta > Orthoptera > Acrididae > Schistocerca > Schistocerca serialis. The sequence goes on along the minus strand of NC_064640.1, from coordinate 436,851,486 downwards.
TATACTGGGTCTTTTCAAAGTTTAATGACAGTGAATTAGCTTTAAACCATACATTAATGTCACTGAAAATTTTATTAGTAACTATTTCTAAATCTGTACTTGACTTTCTACTTATTGCAGTCTTTGTCTCATCTGCCAACAAAACAAATTTATCATCTGGCAACGTAACAGAAAAGATGTCATTAATGTACACAAGAAAAAGCAATGGACCCAAGATGGAACCCTGAGGAACACCACATGTAATTAATTCCCAATCAGATGAAAACTGACTACTTACTGCACAGGTATTTTGCAATGATACCCTTTGTTTCCTGATAGTTGCATAAGACACAAGCCATCCTGCAGCATTGCCAGTGACGCCATGATATTCTAATTTACTTAAGAGAATGCTGTGGTTCACACAGTCAAAGGCTTTTGACAGGTCACAGAAAATGCCAGCAGCCTCCACTTTACAAACTAATGAATTAAGTATATTCTCACTGTAGGTGTAAATAGCTTTCTCTTTATGAGTACCCTTATGAAAACCAAACAGTGACTTGAAAAGAAATTATTTGCAGTCAGCTGTTTAAGGAGACACTTGAACACAACCGTTTCAAATATTTTTGAGAAAACTGGCGAAAGTGAAATTGGTCAATAGTTTGATGGTATCTCTTTATCCCCCTCATTCTAAAGAGCCATTTTTCGCCAGTCTGAAAATGTTCTGCTGATAAGAGATTGATTACGCAAATAACTTAAGATAGAACCCAACTTGCATGAGCACTCTTTGATTAACTTTGTTGATATATCATCATAACCACTAGAATTCTTAGATTTGAGGGATTTTCTGATGGATGCTACTTCTTTGGGAGATGTGTCATTTCTATTTTACTGAAGTTATTTTTAAAGACTGGTCTCAGATATTCCATTGCATTGTTCACCAAACTAGATAACCCCAAGCTGTCAGCAACAGAAATGAAGTACTTGTTTAAGAGGTTGCAACACTATATGCACTTGTTACCGAAGTCTCATTTATTTATAGATATATCTGTTCCTCTTCCATTTTGGTCCCACCTGTCTCTGTCTTCACTCTCTCCCATACATCTTCTATTTTGTTGCCCAATGTAATTATCTTTTTCTCATAAGCTGCTTCAGTTTCTGGAAATTTGCTTCACTATTTTGCAGTATTCTTTGTAATGCATTACTACGCTAACATCAGAGCTATTCCTTGATAGTAGATACAGTCTCCTTTTTGTCCCACATGATAGCTTTATCCCTTGTGTAATCCATGGTTTACTTTTTTACTTCTATGTGATATGAGTTACCTTTAGGGGAGAACAATTTTCAGAAGTGGAGGTAACTTTATTAATGAATGCTTTGTATTTTCCATTTGAGCCAAAAGCATTGTAAACATCTATCCAGCTCATGTATTTGAGCAATTTCCTGAATTTCTCAATTTTTGATTTGTTTACAACACCTATACTCAGTTTTATCCTGGCAAATTTCAACATTTAACACAAGATGCTGCATGTTATGATAAAACAGTCCATTTACTATTGGTTTTATGATAACACTTTTTTCCCCTAGATTTGTCTACAAAAAAATTATCAGTAGCAGTCTCAGAGCATTTACATATCCTAGTTGCAAAGTTCACAGTAGGAACTAAATTGAATGATACTGTTACTGACTGCAATAATTGTTCACTGACAGAGCTTTACAATATATCCACATTAAAATCACCAGCAACCACTATTTCCTTGTTTTTTACTGTAAGATGGGACAACAGAGTTTCCAGATTTTTTATGACAAGGTTAGAATTTCCTGAAGGTGATATGTATATACCTAGTATTATAAAGGACTTATTGTGAAATAATACTTTTGTTGCACAAGCTTATAAGTGCTGCTGCAGGCAAAATTTATTAATATCAATATTCTTGAAATCAAAACAGTTTCTGACAAATGTGGTAACTCCTTCTTTCTCTGTATTTTCTCTAAAGAAGTAAGAAGCTAACTTGAGTCCTGTAACATTTAACATATCTATACCAGTGGTCACATAATGTTCAGAGGCAGATTATATCAACTGGTTTGCTCAACTCTAATTCTTCAAAACAAATAAGCAACTCATTAAGCTTACCCCTTAGTCCTCGGATACTCTGATGCAATAAGGATAACTGATTTTGTGCACTGGCTGAATTACAACTGGATGAATGTAATTTTCCTGTCAGTTTTTGAGTATCTCTAGTTTGAATCAGAGGCTGTCTGCATAAACTGTGTACATCAAAATTTGCTTTCTGGCTTCCTGTTTTATCAATGTGAATGTCATTTTCAGCCTGTCTCTGAACATCTTTTGTTTCTGCCTTCCCTACCTTAAAAAAAAACCGCTGGTCTGTCACTTATAACTACTGGTACTTTACCAATTGTGACAGTGCCCCCCCCCCCCCCCCCCTTTAAGTTATTTGCTATTAACCCAGAGAGTTTTCCCTTCCCTTTCCTGTTGAGGTGAAGGCCATGCCTAATAAAGTCCCATCTGCTGATAGAGTTAACAGGAACCACACCGATATGAGACTCCATACCTGATCCACGCAGCTCTTCCAACTCTAAATTAACTCTCCTAACAGAAGAGTTTAAATGAGGGTGGTCATGGCACCTCAGAACAGACACAAGCCCAACACCAATATGTCTCATTGCTGAAGCTATCTTTACCAGGTCATGATCAACTGAATAATTAGAGTTCCTATCTATGCTGTTGCCCACCCCACCCACTACTACCATCGTGTCTTCCTTAGTGAAGTCTTTGCAAAGTGAACCTATATCCTGTATCACCTAACCCAGACTTGCACTATGTTTAAAAAAGCTTGTGACCTGGTAACCTGACCTTAGTTCATCCTGCAACAAGTTGGCCAACACCTCTACCATTTGAACTACCTAACAACAAAACTTTCTTCTTCACAACTTTTTTCTGACTTCTTACTTTTCAAACTTTTTTTGGGAGGTTGTTGTGTCCTGTGTAACTCCTACATCTAATTGTGGCTCATCAGTCTGCAAGCTATTGAAGGGCTGTGATTATGTTGGTGTGCAAAAGACTCTCATAGCATTTACCAGCGATGGCATAGGTAACACGACCCACAGAACTCACCTCCTTGAAAAAAATACTGCCCTGTGATAAATGATGTTCTCAACCCGCACCAGAGTCACCTTTGAAAAATAAAGTAGCACCGGCTCATGTGCATGTGGAATTACAATTGCCAATATTCTGCAATTCTGCATATTGACATTTTCTACATGATGGAAATGGACTTTGTCTGTCCAGAGAATGTTCCATGGTCATTCATTATCCACTTTCATGCAAGCAAGAAATTCCAGAGCAAACATTTGTCCTGCTGGTGGGTCAGCAGGAAGCAAATTCTGAACATGGGTGACTTTGTATGGATAGCAAAGCAGGATGTTTCATAGGATTTTATGCTCTATCTTCACAGGCATGTCCAATGTTACGGCCATTCCCCATGTATTGCATGTTTGCACATCTCCACTTAACCCCTCCTGCGATGCTGTGGCCACCACCTTTGACAGATGTTGAATCAACTGCTTTCCTTCCTCTGACACACTGCACTTCAAAAGAACCTGTCTTTTTGAATTTCATAATCATTTCCTCCAGACCCTTAGCAGACATCGGAGCAATACCTTTTCATGCCCTTGATCATGTGGAACTTCTGCAGGACTACTGGTGCACTGGCAGCCTTCTTGTAAAAGAGCTTTACCAGTGGTGTGTGATACTTCATGGAGTCAGTAATGCTGGGCATCTTAGATGCAAACTGAAGAACAGCCATGTGTTGCATCCAAATTTGATGTCATTCTGAGCAGTGGTTCTCTATCTAGAGCATTTTGAAACAGGAACTTTTAATTATGGACTCCCTGTATGTTAAGTGTTACCTTTAGGAACAGAGCATTATCACACCTAAATATGCCGACAAGGAACAAACAAATATAACTCATATTTTAAAAATTCAATGAGAGGATCTTAGGTGCTAGTCATTCACTGAATGTGACATCAATACCTGTTAAATAAGTGTCACATTTTTTTCTAACCATGAATAAACAAAATATTGATTCTCTAGGAAAACTGTGATTTGTGTTGGAGTTCTTCACAAGTATTTGACTACAGTCACAGAAAATGCGTAGTGCATAAAGTATGAACACATTTCATTATGTTGTCTACCTGATTGTACTGAGAGTTATCATGGGATAAAATCAACAGATTTAAAATGCTGTTTTCATGTTTCATGGCAATGTAATTTGGCATGGAACAGTGGGCACTCATCAGCTGATGCTGTTCTGAAGCCACAATACTATCTAAAAACAAATGTCACAACAAGTGAGGACAGTTAAGTGTTTAATTTACTGTTAAAATCATATTAGGAATAAAAAACTAGCCGTGTATTAGAAGAGAATGAGGAGAGAAATGGACAATGTCTTGTGAAACCAAACTAACATTTTAGAAACGTGATTTAGAAGCTTAAATGAAGTCCTAAACCATGATGATCACATGGAGATTCCACTCCAGCTCTTCCCCAAAACAAAACTACTGTCTCAACAGGGTACCACTTAGTGTAAAACATACTGTATCATCAGTTTTACTCTTAGCAGAGTGGTGTGTCATCCTCTGTTCATTATCTGTAACCTTCCTACAATAGGTCTACATTTCATCTACATGTATACTATGCAAATCACACTTAAGTGCCTGGCAGAGCCATACGGTACCCTTTTGTGGTGTCGATAGGTCACACCGACCACGTAAAGCATGATCTTTGAACTCTAACTGCTCTGACGAGCCGCCATGTTAATGTTCCAGTCAGCCTTTGTATCTCATACAGTGTACATGTGTATCTTTCTTTGTGCTGAAATATATGTATGTATAGATGTATAGTCATTTCTGGGAACAGTTTGTTGTGTATACAGTTATCTGTATTCCCATTTCCCACATTGGTGATCTACGTCTACCGTGACTTACACGCCGGCCATGTGGAATCAAGAGGTTTTACGTTTGACGCCATGGCTGCCTCACCAAACGTTTTATACAAGGATTTGGAGGCTCAGCTACTACTACCACCAGGCCACTCCAATCCCCTGCCAACAGTTGTTTTGCCGCTAACGGACAATGATTCGTGATCTTCAACGAAGTTAACCTCAAACTTTGCAGCCCTACAATGATCGAGTGTTATGCCGTTACCTCAAACAATTGACACTGATTTCGTGTCGCCGGACTGTGCACACCAACATGTGAAATTGACGACTTCTAGAATCGTGTAACGGCAATCGCTCATGTAGTGTTCAAAGGGACCCAAATTTGCAGATGTGCTTTGATCCTATACATGCCCCAACGTTGGTTACAGTAGTGCCGTGTGCAATGCCACTGTTCGTGCAAAATGCACACGTGGTCAACTGCTATCAAGCTACGACAGTTTTGCATTCCTCACACTTTAATAATGGACATTTTTATACATCAAGTTCGCCAGGCTCAACCACCAGATCTGTTGCCCAGTTTCTCGACCACATGGGTTCGAGCACACATGACGGCGTTTCACCATCCAGGAACGTTGTACCACGACAATGTGACCGCCAGCAAGTTTCACCAGTGATTTATGGTCCTACCACATGGGGTGCGTTTCCAATGTGCACAGAAAACTCTCACTGTTGCCACACCAAGTGCCAAACCATAACCCCCTACCCTCCTCCCCCCCCCGCCCCTCCCCTCACTCACAGGGGGTCACTATTCCGACCATACACCCGCTCATTCCTTCCGCAGTACCGTTTGCACCGGCCGTGCCGGCCTTCTGTGTCATTTCCGAGGTGAACAATTTACGTATTGCGCCTTTAACCTCTGGTCCAGTTTATGGGCCTACCTCAAGCACTGCTCATCCGTTCGTTCCTTTGGTACCGACTGTGCCTGCCGCATCGTGCCTCCATGACTCATCAGGGACATTGCAACCGGCTGTTATTCGGGATGTGTTTGCTAGTAATACACCCACGCAAGTAGTGGCAGGTTACAGGACAGACTATCCTACCACGGGACAGCAGGCATTCCAAGATACGCCGAAGCCACCCTGGCCCCCCCCCTGCCACACGCCTGCTATGTGCATGCCATGTGTTTCAAACAGTGCTTCAAATGACAGTCACACGCGCAACGCAAACACACCCACCACACAGGCAGCCGCCCCACATGTTGATAAACAATCCCCCTCTCTTGCGTGCCAACCATGTGATTCGGCAGCTATCGTCATTCCCCGTGCGACACCAACGCCTCTCTTGCCTAGCGGGTTACTCAAGGCAAAGCCAACAACAGACAGTTGCTGTGCGCCCCAATCCACTCCGCACGCAGCCAACCTCTCCAAACAAGCGCACGCCGCACTCACGTAATAGGCATGTGACTTTCATGCTGCCTTTCCCACTTGCGCTAACGGCTACACCTCATCACACCCCACTCATTCCTAAACTTCACATCAGGATGTTACTCAGCCTCATGTGCAGTTCTCAGTCTCTTCCGTCACTGACGGAATGACACACAAGATAATTACCACTGCCAGCCCTCCTATTAGGCACAAGGTTAGACGCCTCAACCCCATTAAGTTGCTCGCAGTCCAGCAGCAAATTAACGAACTTCTGGAGGCAGGCATTCTACAGCCATCGGACAGCAATTGGTCTTCACCGATTCACCTCATCACCAAACATGACAGTTCTTTTTGAATGTTTAGTAATTACAGATGCTTAAATGCTCATACCATCATGGACAATTACCCAGTGCCAAACATAAACAATTTCACCCATGTGTTATCGGGTGCCACAATCTTCAGTGTGATTGACTGTAAACATGCCTATCACCAGATTCCTGTAGCGCCGGAAGACATTCCAAAGACTGCTATCATCACGCCGCCCGGTTTGTTCCAATACAACTTCATGCCATTCGGCTTAAAGAATGCGGCACAAACATGGCAATGTTTCATTGACTCAAACTTATGACAGTTCGAGTTCTGCTTTGCATACCTGGATGATATCCTCATTTTCAGCAAGTCGACTGAGGACCATGAAGATAATTTATCCCAGGTCCTCCAGACCTTGAACTCCAAACGGTTTCGAGGTCAACAAAGATAAATTCCAATTGCGCCAGTTTTCTGTGACATTTTTGGGTTACACCATCTCCATAGACGGAATACAACCTCCAAAATCCTGTGTGCAGGCTATCACGTCTTTGCCACACCCGGCTATGTACGAAGAACTCTGACGTTTCCTGGGTACTATAAATTACTACTGCCAACATCTACCTTCTGCCGCTGCCGTGCAGGCCCCGCTGATCGACTCTCTGTCTGGCAAATAGACTTCGGGCCTTAAGCCAGTCTGTTGGACTGAACCTATGCTAGAGGCCTTCAGGGCTCTAAAGACAGTGTCAGCTCATGCCACTGTACTCGCCCACCCCGATCCGTCTACCGAGTTGTTTATCACTACGAATGCCAGCGACATCATGTCAGGCCAGTATTATAGCAATGCAAATGCGACACGGTTTCACCCCTTCATTTCTTCTCTAAAAAACTGTCTACAGCACAGAAGAAATATTCCGCTTTTGATAGAGAACTTCTGGCAGTCTATGAAGCCATCAAACACGATCGCCCTGACATTGAGGGCCATTCCTTCTTCATCCTTACTGACCACAAACCACTGGCGGACGCCTTCTGTAATCCGCCCGAGGACCCACCCCCTCAGCGTTTCCGCCACTTCAACCTGGTCTCTCAATTTATTACAGACATATGCTACATCAAAGGCATGGAAACATCCCCGCTGATTTCTTTTGAGGATCAATATTGTCTCACACATCGAAGATTTATCTGACCTCAGCACTCTCCAGGCCTCTGACGAGGAATCTCAAGCTCTCCTCACAGATCCTCAGACATTGCTTGTGTTTACCAAACCCAAGTTCCCCAGCGTTTCGGACGAAGTGTGGTGTGACTCTTCTACCGGCACTCTGCGGCCATTGCTCCCTCCCACATTGTGCCGACAAGCCGTCGACGCTTTGCATAACCTTGCCCACCCTGGTGTCCACGCTACCACATGCCTCATCACTGAGCATTTTGTTTGGAAAAATGTTAAGCAAGACTGTCAAACGTGGGCACACAGCTGCATTTCCTTCCAATGCAACAAAATCAGATGCCACACCTCTCCTCCCTTTGGAAGTGTGACATTCCGCAATGACATTTTCGTCATGTACATATCGACCTTATCGGCCCTCTGCCACCATCAGAGGGCTACAGATATATCCTCTCCACAATCGATCACATGTCTTGTTGGCTGGAAGCTGTTCCTTTACCCAACATCACAGCAGAAACCATAGCCAAGGGATTCGTCTCATCATGGATCACTAGATTTGGTTGCCTGTCCAACATCACCACCAACCAAGGTCGACAGTTAGAGTCTGCACTTTTCGCAATTCTATGTAACCTTTGCGGTATCAAAAAAATTCGTACAACAGCCTACCACCTGCAAAGCATTGGTCTAGTGGAACAATGGCACCACACCCATAAAACAGCTCTCAGGTGCCATGACTGCCTTTGGTCTGAGGTACTTCCTTGAGTGTTACTCGGTCTCCATTTGACCTTTACACCTGACTTACAGGGAACCATCTCTGAATTCGTTTTCGGTGAGAACTCAGTTCTACCTGTGGAACTTATCCTGCCTCAGGCACCTGAGGATTTCCTCACCTTCCCAGACATTATTAGTAGGATGCGCATCCACTTTAGACACACACGGCTACACCTGCCAGTCGATCATTCCCTGCTGGACACTTACGTGCCAACCGCACTCAACAAATGCTCCCATGTTATGCTCAGGGATGTTTCTGTTAGACAACACCTGCAACCCCGATACCTTGGCCCCTTTGAAGTACTCTGGAGGGGCGAGACGTCGTTCGACATTATGGTTAAAGATCGCCGGCAGACCGTTTGGCTACACAGGCTTAAGCCTGCTTTCGTGGACTCCGACGCCCCTCTGCCATGCCAGTCAGACCATCTGGACAAATTTTTATTGCCAAGCCTGATAATCAGTTATCTCATCCCATGATCTGATGATTCATCATTGCAGTTCACAGGTTTCCCAAGCATGTCGTCATCAACCACATGCACAGGTTTTGATGACATTTCATCTACTGGAGAGACTTGTTCCCTGACTTTCAACTTGTGCTGCAATGTACCACCTAACCACGTCAATGACATGTCAATTGTTGCTTTCGATGACCGTGTGCTTATGCTCCTTACAGACACTGCAGACTCTACACTCAATGAGGAAGTAGATTTCAAGGCAGTGCATATCCTGTCCCTCCCCTGAGAGTGTGATCCATCAAGAGTTCGTGCATTCATCTCCTCGGACGGCTCGATCTCCATAGGAGGAGGCACGCTTGCACACCGCACCCCTCCCCACACCTGTACTCCCGGGCCGGCTGGCGCATCATCAGCCCCCACTGTCTGTCTGATATGATGTGGACCTGCAGCCCATCACCGCGCCTTCGTACGCCGCCCTGACTGAGAATGAGCTTCCAGTCGTCCGCTTGCCGCCTCGCACTACTCACTCCAAAGGTGACACGATCTCTCCCCAGGCCTCATGGGCCATACTACAGGGGAGTGGGGGGTGGGGGGGGGGGGCTGTGCTGTGTGGTATCGACCACGTAAAGCAAGATGTTTGAACTCTAACTGCTCTGACGAGCCACCATGTTAATGTTCCAATCAGCCTATGCACCTTGTACAGTGTATACGTGTCTCTTTCTTTTTGCTGAAATATTTGTATGTACAGACATTTCTGGGAACAGTTTGTGGTGTATACAGTTATCTGTATTCCCGTTTCCCATACTTTCTTTACATCAGATATATTAATTTACTACTTTAGCATTTTAATCCCTTTTGCTGTACATTATTTACACATTGTTCCACTCCTGTACCATGCTGTGCCATGACAGTTTGAGCCAGTAAGCAAATTAATCTTTCCAAGCCTATAATACTTCCATTTTAAAGATATCTTCTGTTCTTCACTTTTATCAATGGCTATTAAAACATCATTGTTCAGCATTAATCTTTTTTTCATCCCTATTTGTCAAATCTTGATTCTTACTTCTGTGCCTTGATTTTTGTAACCATCTTCTGCATAATAGTTTCCGTACCATAAATGCATAGTCATTTATTATTAGTTGTTCAAAAAACAAAAAGCTGCTGATTTTGGTCACTTTGCAATATTTTTGTTACATCGAATTTACTTCATGTTTTCCATACTTCTAGTTTTTTCATATGAAATGAAATCCATATTAATGTAATGTATCAATGACTTGGTTTGTTCATATGGGCATCAAATGTAAAACATATTTATTTCAAACACTGATGCAATATAAATCTTGTAAGATAGTATCAGAAAACATGCAAAAATTTTTAAAACACATATTTAAATATAAATGTGATACGTTGTCTAACATTAAGTAAAATTTGATAGTTACACAAGCCTGACAGAAAACAACACTCCACTTAAGTGTGTAAAAAAAATAGCAAAGGTTGCACTTATCCAATACTGCCTCAGAATAACGCACTACTCAGTCCCTCCAAAAACACAGGAAATTGATTTCAAATCATCTTTTTTCTAAATGCCATGATTATTTCACTAAGGAAATATAAAACAATAAAATCAAAATCAGTAACATATTAGGTATGGAATCTATCCACCTTGACATAGTTATATTGTAACAAGTTTTATTAATATGATGGCGTCACCACAATCCACCAAAAAGAAACAAAGTAAACACAATTTTTCTAATACAGTGCAAGATCACAATGTTTATCGCACAGAGTGCCAAGCAATTATTGGAAATTGTAAAGTGATAAGGTCATCAAATGGATGTTCACAATTCTGTCATGTAAGCTGTATGTGGATTCCAGGAATAAAGGAACAGAAAACCGTGTCATAGTTTTTGACAATTTTATTTAAAAATGAAAATATATATTGATATGACAAGAATTAAATCACTGACTGTATTACATATAGTGATACACAAGCAATTAAATAATAATTTTCAATGAAATAACTACATCTTCCACCTTAACTCAAACACTTTTCACACAATATCATCATTCATGAAATGCTTAAGTTTTTACATTTAGCCACCCATTTTTTAAATATAACAACACTGCAAATGAGACCTTCATTAACTTTCTTGCAGTTTCATTCATGTGACATGAAATAATCAACAACACTAAATTTTACAGAATATAAAGCTATCAGTGGGTAACATTCAATCCCACCATTAGTACCCGTATTAAGTGACAATGAACTATCCGTGAAACAGGTGTACACCACTCTCTCCTTGCATCCAGTTTCAAATGACAGCTGTTTTACAACAACAAAGAAACTAATCATTCCAGCTAGGAAAGTTACTTATTCCAACTGCAAAATTCACCACTAACAGAGAGAAGTTTGTTTTTTGTTTTTTATTTTTTTATTTTGTTGTTATGTTTTCTAAAGTAACTGAAAGGAGAGTTATGTTGAAACACAACTGCCTTCATTCATTGTGTTCTATTGTCATCAATCATGTGTTAATCTGAAAAGTAATTGTGATTTGCCCTTCCTGAAACTATGCAATATGATGTAACAATAATTACAAATGCCTTCATGGTTAAACAATGTACAGCAAACTATTTTGTTTGGCACAACATATGGCACTAATAAAATCTATCCTGCAGTTAATTTCATGGCACTTTCATACTAGTGTTTTGTCACAACAACAGTAAAAGTACATTCTTATATTTTTCAGGCATTCGGTTAGAAAATTATGACTTCAATAAGGAAGAAAACAAAACTTGACATCATCTTCAAGAGATATTTGAGCATTAGGAATAACCTAATGGCCACAAATCAATCAAACACAACAGTAATTTCCATCACCAAATTGTCACAGAGAAACGAGAACATGATCTGACAATGCCTCCAAAAAGATTATAATAAGTAAATACTCACTTATTACATCTTAAAAAATGCTGTATAATCACTTCAAACAATTCAACTCACATATTAAGTATGTTTCTTCTAAGTGTTTCTAAGAAATCACATTTGTTCAGCCCAGTACCGACTTTTTTTTATTTTTTATTTATTAATCTGCTAGTTATCAGTTTATGAACTCCATTCGAAAATTATACACCTGAGCATATTTTGCATGCAAACAAAAATTGACAAGCACTGTACAAACTGTGTCATGGGAGTTGAATATCCTGTGAGCCCTTATTAGTGCTATGTGCTTTTTTAACATATGATATAAGTACTACAGAAAATGGACATGTCTGACAAATGTTTTCATGCTACACCTATCAGTACCAATCATCTTATTTGATGGCTTCAGCACAGTGTGTGTGGTGGGGATAGAACTGCTATGTTTGGTCACTCCAATCTGAATCCACATACCTTAAAGAGTTTATCATGGGAATGTTTACACAAGTATTGATCCAAAAACAAGTATACGAAATTAGTATCAGAGGTGTATCAAAATGGTCCATGCAGCCCTGCAGAGTGCTGCCTTATGCGTTCCGACTGTCCTTAAAATTGATAGCCTGCATTTTCAGCACAATTTGTAAACTGACACACATTAAATCACAGAAGTTGGCATTACAGTGTGATATAGAAAGCTTTTAAAAATATCTCACTGGAATTACCTATTCATTATCTACATTTTCTCAGGTTACTAGACATGTCAGTAGTTAAGTTATTGTTCCTGATCACCTTGCTATTTGTTTTTGTACAGTTAAGACATGAAGTGTAAATGCACCACTAGCCTATACAACATAATAAACAGTTTGACTGAGTGCTTACTCTGGCAGGCAATCCTCGTCAGGAAACAGCCACCAGGTGGTGAGAGCATCACACTCTTACTTGTGGCATCAAACACAAGATGGCACTCCGTTCAGCGAAATTTGTGGCAACCTTGCCCAACCGCACACAGTCCCAAGTTGCTTTCAACTGGCTGGCATCTGTACAATACAGCTGCTTCTGAGATACATGCTACTGCGGAACCGAGTCCTTACCCCAAGTGCCTGTGAGTACAACTAGTCAACAGCCCATGTGACAGCATTTATCAGCCACCCCAGACACATTGAAATAAGAACTATTAGCAACAATAACCATTTCAATAACACAGAATTTGTCATGAAAAGCTTCTAGGGAATCTTTATCAGAAGTGGTGCTTGCTACTGAGAACATAACTATAAATTTCTCTTAACAGCATAAGTGAATATTTGAAAATTTGAGCACAAAACCCAAATCAGATTTTGTTTTTAACTTCATATGACAAGTTCATCCATAGCAGTGATTTTGAGAAAATAATCCAAAATAGATTAAGAAAGGTAGAGGTAAATGTTGGAGAACTTGAAAGTTCATTTCCATCTCAATGAAACTGATCACCAGTAATGCATACCAGAAGTAAAACCATGCATCGCTCAGCAAATGTACTGCTATTTTGTCTACACCAGTTTACAGTTTTACTTAGACACTTATGGCCCAAAACACGCATTCTTATATCTGCTGTTACTGATTACAGATACAAAGAAACCATTAGTACGGCTTACAACTATTAAATAAAGCTTTATAGACTTCAATGTTTATGGCACACTTACATGGCATGGTAACTAGAGATTTACAACTACTGAAATGTTCTTCCTGCTCTTTCATTGTGAAGCTCACCAACTCACATGAATCTGAACTAAAAATTAACTATCATATTATTACAAAAAGGGCTCATACTTAAATATTAATTTAATGCAGTTGTGTATACTTAGGAAGGCAATTATGCTCCACATAATAATCACACTGACATCATCATCATCATCATCATCATCACATAACATGAGACTTAGAGAGATGTTTCAGTCCTCTGACAGAGAGAAATTTATAGAGCCAAGGTGGCGTGCTGGATACGATTGATGCCTGCAAAATAAATGTTAAAAACCTATAAGTAAAACATCTTAGATATATACAGTTTATTTTCACAATTCTCCAAAATTACAACTTGTTAAAAAAAATAAAACCCAGTGAGATATCAGGTGTCCTAAATAACAAACACCAAAGCAGGGGAATGTTAGGTGCAATTGTGTGCGATGTATGAATGGTGAACAAATCAGACTGAAATTCATATTTTGTTAAAGCTGTTTTTCCCACAAAGATTGCAAACTAGTCATGGCAAGCTGTGTTTATTCTTACTGTAATACAAAGGGATCAGGACATTAAATTTTTAATAAAGAATCACCAATATAATTTATCACCTACCTACCTACCTACCTACCTACCTACCTCCCTCCCTCCCTCCCTCCCCCTCCCCCCCCCCTCTCTCTCTCTCTCTCTCTCTCTCACACACACACACACACACACACACACACACACACACACACACACACACACACGCATTTCCAACCATGAACTGAGACCATACATTGGATACTACAGTACTGAAACAGATCAATTGTTGGATACTTGAAGAATTTTTTGCTGTGTGCACCGTATGTTTTGAAGTTCAGTTGTTGGAATATACATTAGGTAACATTCTCACACAAAGAAATAAACATCTACACTTATACACTCATAATGATCAGCTTATATTCTTGAGAGTTTATAAAGGAACAAATTGTTTTTGATGAACTGCAATTACAAACTGTTTGGGAATATGAATAGACATACAAAAAACATTTTGGCAGTCAATTTAGCTGTGGCTTATACTTGATTTACTTCTGTGATGACTACATCATGTGTAATAAACTGAAAAGCCGCCCAAATTATTACAAAAGACAAATTGACACATAATCTGATGAAACATCTAGCTTGAAAAGTTACATAATTATATGTTACGATCTTTTGATAATTTATACCTATTAGAAAATTTAGAAAATGGATTATACACAATGCATTTTGAATCATGCTGGAGCTATTGTGTTGGGTTATAACTAGGTTTACTATACTTTTTGGGCCCAACCCAGGATATATCACCATATTTTTTTGGTCCAACCCATGTTTGAAATTACTTCAAAGTATTAACAGTTCACTGAAAGATTAAATTTTATTTACTCAGCTGTATTTTTCACTAGACATGACTTTTCAGAAATGATTTGCGTACAATGTGGACTGAACAGTCAGTTTCTAAAATAGGTCTATCTATATCATTCTGCACTTTTCTGAACACATTTTCATGTCCCTTTCTCTTCACACCTCCAAAATTACTGTTAGTGTTATCAGTAGTATAACAAATCAATTTTCCTTCTTCTTTTTTTCATACTGCAAAAGACACCAAGTCAAGATTTGAGCAGTTTCACCTGTTACTCAATTGAAAATTTAAAAATTTAGCTTGAATTCCCTACTCCAGCCAGAAGTATCTCTAAAAAAATCAAAATAAGCTTTACTTCACTTCCTCTTGAGGTTCTGTTGAATCTGAGTTTGTCTGGTAGTGTGTTATGAAAATGTAGCCTCTTTAATAGCACGTTCCAGATCACAATTCCCATTTTTGGCTTTAAATAAATATCCTATGTTTGGTGAAGCTCTAGCAGTAATAGAACTCCTATGTTTAGCTGTTTTCACATGGTCTTTAGTGTCACCCTGTCCTTGACGTTCAACAGAAAATTTTCCAGTACAAAGTGTGCAATAAACTTGTTCCTTGTTATTGTCATTACACAATCTCAAAAATTTGTATTCCTGTTGCAAATTAACAACAAACACACACCATCTTTTGCCCATTGCTAAACAATGAGACACAAAAGAAATGGAGATAAAATGGTCAAAAAAATGCAGACAAGTTACTTTGCATACAAAAACAACATAAACACACTGCCCTAGTTGTGTTGCCAAATGACTAACAATAAGTGAAAAATTGTGGTGGAAATGGTAACTATGCCTCCTCATCAATGCCAGTACTTGCTCCAAGGTCGGCTGAGAGACGCTCGGCTGTAAGAGAATGTTTAAAAACATGATGTCGAACATAAAGGTCTAAAATTAAAAAAATCATTGCCAGTCATAAAATTCTTAAACCAACAACATTTTTGCAACCCTAGACATTACTCCAGACATCACTAAACAACCGGGCCATCCTGGCTAATCCCAAATGTCCTGTAAGGCTAGTTATAACCCAATTATTAAATACGTAAATTGCATCTATCTCAAATCCAAATTTTAAAACACACTTAACGCATATAAAAAGTGACACTAGCATAATTTTTGGATTTTTGTGACACTGAAAACATAAAATCTGGAAAGTGACTTTCAAAGAAAAGCAAATATTAAAGTGTTTCAAAACAACTGGCCAAATCAGAACAGGAAGACTAAATTATATTTCCATAGTTATTGAGCACTATGAAGAACTGGAGATATCATGTGAAAACTACTGATATATTTTCATAATTACCATAAATCTGATCAGTTATTAGTGATCTTTGAAAAGAGATTAAAATGTAATAGTTGTATTGATCTTCGACAAGTGCACCATGGTTAGCACTAAGAACCAGGAAGGATACAAGTTGATGTGATATGCTAGTAGACTGATTAGTTGTTTAAATGCCCCTTTCATTCATCATGCAATTGAACTAGCCACCTCCTCATATGTAAATGGATTGACTACCCTTTCAGTTTCATATTCTTGTTCCATTTCAGTTTGAATGTCAGTGCGTATCCCTAGGTCAGTATTTATGTCATCGTCAGGAAGGAGTTCTGCAGCAAGAATTCTGCAGTACCCCTTCAGCCTTGTGTCAGTGTACCACCATCTTGTGTCAGGGTAGCCAAAACCAATGGGCTTTTGACCTTTTCTGTCAACATTTTATAAGGGGCTCCCCATGTATTGTCTTGTAACTATCACTGTATATAGGTGTCCTATTGCCGTTTTTTTGGTCTTGAGTATAGTAGTCCTACATCGTCCTTTAGTCTCTCTGTACGTTTGCAGTCTAACCAGTCTTTCCCTAGCATTGTTTGCTCGCTGATAATATTTACATGTTTGTCATGTTCTTTTCCTTAGTTCCGAAAGTTCACGAGTCCATTGCATTTTCATGCATGGTTTTGAAGTTTTTTTTATGTGTCGTATTGACCTTAATTGTGTGTTTTGTATTTACTCTCTCAGTTTATGTATATTATAGTCTACACTACCAGTAATGTCTGATAGCAGGTAGTTCGAGATTATCTGTCGCAGACTATCCCAGTCTGCTTTATTCAAGAGAAATCTATTATATGTTGTTGTCTCTTCTACATTACAAGTTTGGATGTTAATCGTGATGACACTGTGATCACTTTGAGTGTAATCTTCATGAACTGTCCAATCTATTGCAAATCTCAGTGTGTTATTGTTTACTACAGATATATCTATATTACTGTGATGTCCAGTATGTGTACAACAATTCGATAGTTGTCCACCCATGTTTAGAATATGCAGGTTGTTTTCATATATTGTATCATTGACTTTCCTACCTCTTTCATTTGTTTCGTTTGAGTGCCATAACACTGATCAAGAGTTTATGTCTGCACAAATGAGTAAGTTTTTGTGTATCGAATATTGTGCCACATTTGCAATCAGTTGCGTATATGGATAAATGTCATCTGAATATTGGGCATACAGTGAGGATATGACCCATTCTGTATACCCCCAAGTGACTAAGTACTTACTACTATATTGGCTTACTTTGGTTACAATGATATTTCTGTTTAGTACAATAAATGCCATCGGAGTGAAGTCTCCAGTCAGGGTGATTGTTCCAGGTGGAAGGTGTATGAGCTACCCAGCCCTGGAGTATGGTTCCTGGAGACATTCAGCACTCACTAACATACTCCTACAGGCATTCAGCTGCATTACTCTCATAGTAAACATCTAGTAAAGATGTAGTCATTGGGCAAGGATTTGTTATGGTCAAAGTAAATTCTACCACGAGCATGAACTAAATCTTTGTAAATTTTCTCTAAGTTTAACTTCCAAAATGATGTATACACACCATTTGTTAGGAACTCTTCTACTGGTTTCACGTCAGTAGGTATATTTTCTGATCACAAAAGTATCCTATCTGTCTGTTCTGTTGTTGTGAAACAGATTTTATCACCCTGTGGATGGGTTAGCCTAACAAGCAGTCACTGTGTTGTCTGTAGGTTCTCTTTGTTCTCCATCCTAGTTAACTGCAGATTTTCCTCTAGTTTGTTGTAATCTATCATGGGGTAAGAAAGGGGCATTTCAACTTGTGTACTTTTACTTACACTTGATTTGGACTGGAATTGATATAACTCAGGTGTAGTTGAAGTCACTGTACATGTAGTTGTATCCTGTACTCTCACCTCCTCCACACTTGTCTGTAAGTAACCTCCTGAATGAAATTTTACTGGCTAAACACTATCCTTGTACCTAGTTGTATCATATTTGTATTTAACTTCTTTTTTAGATGGGTCTGTTACGGATTTATTTTCATTTACAGATGGCTTATGTATTAAGTGATCACTAAAGTTATTGGGTGTGCACTGAAATTGATTAGTCCATTCTGAACTTACAATGTCATCATAATCATGAACATAATTACCCATAAAATTGTTCTTATGACTGCATGTAGCCATGCACTCATAGGCAGATAGTTCCTCTGCTATAGTTTGAACTTTATTTATAATGCTTGACTCTGTCAATGCCTGCATGGTCATATCATCTATATAATCAGTAACTTCAGAAAATTTTGACTTAATTTCGTCTGTTGAAGATGTAAGTGAAGTGGTGTCCACTCTGTGTAATGATTTGTGTTCGTTTTGTTGTTTCCATGCAGTGGCTCTTCACCATGCATGCATCCTTGTAGAGGGTGATTTGTATTTCTTTCTAAATTCTTGAGTTGTACGCTCTTTCAGATTATTATGTATTTTGTCCTACTCATTCTTCAAATAGGTGTTATTGGTGGAGCATCAACATGACAGTGATGTTCATTTTTTTGTTCAATTTTGTGCATGTGCTTACATTTCCAACATCACACACATACATGCATGCATATTTGTGTGTGTGTAATTTCTCTGAACTGGAGTGTGTGAATCATAGTGCTGTTTATCAGAAGGCTGGCAGCTGGGACCCATGCATGTTGCATTCATTGTGCAATGTGCTGTGGTTATGCTTTAAGGTAATTTTTATGTGCAATAATGTCTGCTGACTCGAAAGAAAGTACATTGAAATTTATAGAAGATTACAGACAAAAAGATTGTTTGAATACAAATTTGATATGTGATGTCCTGAGCATTAAGTATTCTATAAAAAGTCTCTGACCACATTACTTTAAATAATAATTCTCAAAGTAAGAAAATGGAAGAGGAAGAAGAAAAAGAAGAAATAGTTTAAAAATTTATGAAAACTGCAGGCAAATATTCATATAATGCAACTTAATACCACAAGAACTGAGGAGCCTGATATCTGAAGAAAAAGTATGGGATATGTGAAGCTCCTATAAACCGCCAGAAACTGAAATTAAGGAGACTGATGACGCGGATAATATAAAACTGGGAAACACTAACTTCATTCTAGTGGATGCTGTGGTCTGTGACATTCTGGAATTTGTTAAGTCCGAGAGTGTTAATCGAAGTATAATCTTTTTTGACTGAAGTTGTGTAACAGCTTTTATAAAATAAAATTCAAATCATGTATTTAAAGTCAATTAAATTTCACACGATGACTGAGAATGTCCTGTAAGTATTTCTCAGTTTCTGGAATAATCACTGACATGATTTGTTTCAAAATGTGAAATAAGCAGCTCAAACTGATATATAAGTTTGGTAAATAAATTGCCAGTAACCAGTTGACAACATATTACTGACAGCCTCTATCACTGCAGTTTCCCAAGCAGAAAATGTAAAGTCTGATTGTGATCTCTTGAAATCAAACAAAACATTGCAGTCACTTCGTATATCTCGTATCTCTATTATTCACATATTTTTCACCCATATTCACCTTAGTGTTTTCTTTTTCTGTCACCTTTCATAACAATAAATGCAGCACAAACTGCCGAGCAAAGGAGGGGATACATAGCAGATTGCTTGAGCAGTGAGGCTGTGTCTGGACACAAGAACACATGTGTACTTGCATTATTTCAACTAATTTTTGTGCATGCAGTTTTCTTCCTGTGCGTCAGCGTCCTCTGCTCCACCAGTAATTCTTGCATCATGAAGACATACCTTTAGGGTCAAGATCTCAACAACAGAGATCTAGATAGAGCCCTTAAAAGTGTCTACTTCAAACCCTCTTAGACCACTCCATAATGTTACGTATTTATGAGGAACCATTAACATGAAACTGTTGCAGTTAAACTTAATGAACAGCACAATGACAGCTACAGATATCAAAAGACTGAAGGAGGGACTGAGAGTGGACTCAGTATGCCTCCAAGAACTTCACATCCATGCTAGACAATTGAAGTGTATTTGCTAGGGTCATCACAGGGTAGCCTAAAGCCTTCACAGTAGTTGTAGTAAGCAATCTGAATTGGACTATCCTGAAGGTTTGCAATCTTTGACCAACACACACAGTCACACTTGAAGTAGCAGGGGGTCATGATATGTTGACACTATTATTGGTGTATGCTCAGTTCTAACATGAAGTATGAAATTATCTAGAGGATATTGGTAGAGCTGCTGGCAATGATATGAGGCACAGTTTACTAATAATGTCAAATATAAATGCATGATCAGTGTCCTGGCATTGTGATCACAATGAAGAATATGGAAGATTGGTACAAGGTATGCTAGAAGAAAATAATGATCTATACATTTGGAAATAGATCTGGTCAAGCACTAGCCTATGAACTCAGGGCAGGAGATTAAAGCAACCTCAATACTACTGTTTGGAAGGGTTGCATGAGTACAGCAATTGGTTGGCGTTACAAGGGCTTGTTTCAACTAATTCTTCTGCATGTGCTTTTGTTTCAGCAATTATGCATGAGGAAAGAGCCATTGTGTGGACATACCTTTATGGACAGGATCTCAAGAATTGTATGGTATGTAATTCTAAATTAAGACAGTGCCACTAGGTACATTGTGTCAAAGACGTGAGGCACTAATGTGGAAGCTGAAAAAGGCTGATCAACTCTGAATGTGTCAGTTAACATCAGAAGGCAGTGTGGACTACAAAATTCATATCGTTATGCAAGAATTACTGGTGGAGCAGAGGAGGTTGATTCCACCAATAAAACAGCAAAATGAGAAGACTTCCACATGGACTCTGCAGCTAACAAAACTAACAAGGTAAATGAGAACTGCTATAACAGTGTACCTATGTGCCATTCTGGTGGTGGATGGACAACAGAGGCTAGAACAGTAAAGAATAATTAAAGACCACAACAAAACAGTGCTGTCCAAACAAGAAGAGACTCCTGGGAAAAGTATTTGCACATTCCATTTCAAGTAGATATCTGGGACAGACACTACAAACTCATGGCTGAGCTTGTCAAAACACCTATGGTATTGGCTATGCTATGGATAAGTGACATCAGTTCCTCAAGGGGATGGTGGGATACAGCAAAATATCAGCTGCACGAACTCCTCTCTGATGATGACCCAGTTACAGATAAACAAGAATGAACACAATAAGGGCCATACTAGATCAGATTATAACACTGATACAGTAACTTACTTTTACATGCAAGAGTATATTGCAGCAGTTCTGATCAAATTAAAGAAGGAAAAACACATAGGCCTGAAAGTATCCACTTCCTCAACATTTAGATTAGATTAATACTTGTTCCATAGATCATGAATACGACACTTCGTAATGATGTGGAATGTGTCAATTTAATAAAAGGTGTCTGTACAAGATATTACATTACACAAAATATTGAAAATATTTCATGACACTAATGCTTAAGTTAGTCTTTTTTTTTTTTTTTTTTCCTTCCTTCCTTAATTTATATCTAAAAATTCAGCCAATGAGTAGAAGGAGTTGTCATCTAGAAATTCTTTAAATTTATTTTTAAATGTTAGCTGGCTATCTGTCAGGCTTTTGATGCTGTTTGGTAGGTGACCAAAGACTTTTGTGGCAGCATAATTTACCCCTTTCTGTGCCAAAGTCAGATTTAACCCTGCATAGTGAAGATCATCCTTTCTCCTGGTGTTTTAGCTATGCACACTGCTATTACTTTTGAACTGGGCTGGATTATTAACAACAAATTTCATAAGTGAATATATATACTGTGAGGTTACTGTGAGGATCCCTAGATCGTCAAATAGATGTCTGCAGGATGACTGTGGGTGGGCTCCAGCAATTATTCTGATTACACGTTTTTGAGCAATGAATACTTTTCTACTCAACGATGAATTACCCCAGAATATGATGCCATACGAAAGTAGTCAAACTAAATTAAATGTTATGACGGGTGACGGGGGGAGGGAGCTAGTATCTGAATGATACGAGGACCAAGTATCAGTACTACCAAAAAAAACCAGAGACCAGAACCTCTCAGAATATAAGTCCTACTGGCCTACTAGCCTTGTAAATATCCTTGTTAAGGTCCAGGAACATCTGTGTGAGCAACTCCAAGCACACATGAAGCTTCCTGGACTTAGCCAGTGTTTGGTTTCAGACAGGATAGACTGATAGAAATGAGGCACTCAACATTATTATTATTTTTTTTTTTTTTGGTCATCAGTCTACTGACTGGTTTGATGCGGCCCGCCACGAATTCCTTTCCTGTGCTAACCTCTTCATCTCAGAGTAGCACTTGCAACCTACGTCCTCAATTATTTGCTTGACGTATTCCAATCTCCGTCTTCCTCTACAGTTTTTGCCCTCTACAGCTCCCTCTAGTACCATGGAAGTCATTCCCTCATGTCTTAGCAGATGTCCTATCATCCTGTCCCTTCTCCTTATCAGTGTTTTCCACATATTCCTTTCCTCTCCGATTCTGTGTAGAACCTCCTCATTCCTTACCTTATCAGTCCACCTAATTTTCAACATTCGTCTATAGCACCACATCTCAAATGCTTCGATTCTCTTCTGTTTTGGTTTTCCCACAGTCCATGTTTCACTACCATACAATGCTGTACTCCAGACATACATCCTCAGAAATTTCTTCCTCAAATTAAGGCCGATATTTGATATTAGTAGACTTCTCTTGTCCAGAAATGCCTTTTTTGCCATAGCGAGTCTGCTTTTGATGTCCTCCTTGCTCCATCTGTCATTGGTTATTTTACTGCCTTGGTAGCAGAATTCCTTAACTTCATTGACTTCGTGACCATCAATCCTGATGTTAAGTTTCTCGCTGTTCTCATTTCTACTACTTCTCATTACCTTCGTCTTTCTCCGATTTACTCTCACACCATACTGTGTACTCATTAGACAGTTCATTCCGTTCAGCAGATCATTTAATTCTTCTTCACTTTCACTCAGGATAGCAACGTCATCAGCGAATCGTATCATTGATATCCTTTCACCTTGTATTTTTATTCCACTCCTGAACCTTTCTTTTATTTCCATCATTGCTTCCTCGATGTACAGATTGAAGAGTAGGGGCGAAAGGCTACAGCCTTGTCTTACACCCTTCTTAATACGAGCACTTCGTTCTTGATCGTCCACTCTTATTATTCCCTCTTGGTTGTTGTACATATTGTATATGACCCGTCTCTCCCTATAGCTTACCCCTACTTTTTTCAGAATCTCGAACAGCTTGCACCATTTTATATTGTCGAATGCTTTTTCCAGGTCGACAAATCCTATGAAAGTGTCTTGATTTTTCTTTAGCCTTGCTTCCATTATTAGCCGTAACGTCAGAATTGCCTCTCTCGTCCCTTTACTTTTCCCAAAGCCAAACTGATCGTCACCTAGCTCATTCTCAATTTTCTTTTCCATTCTTCTGTATATTATTCTTGCAAGCAGCTTCGATGCATGAGCTGTTAAGCTGATTGTGTGATAATTCTCGCACATGTCAGCTCTTGCCGTCTTCGGAATTGTGTGGATGATGCTTTTCCGAAAATCAGATGGTATGTCGCCAGACTCGTATATTCTACATACCAAAGTGAATAGTCATTTGTTGCCACTTCCCCCCCTGATTTTAGAAATTCTGATGGAATTTTATCCATCCCTTCTGCCTTATTTGACCGTAAGTCCTCCAAAGCTCTTTTAAATTCCAATTCTAATACTGGATCCCCTATCTCTTCTAAATCGACTCCTGTTTCTTCTTCTATCACATCAGACAAATCTTCACCCTCATAGAGGCTTTCAATGTATTCTTTCCACCTATCTGCTCTCTCCTCTGCATTTAACAGTGGAATTCCCGTTGCACTCTTAATGTTACCACCATTGCTTTTAATGTCACCAAAGGTTGTTTTGACTTTCCTGTATGCTGAGTCTGTCCTTCCGACAATCATATCTTTTTCGATGTCTTCACATTTTTCCTGCAGCCATTTCATCTTAGCTTCCCTGCACTTCCTATTTATTTCATTCCTCAGTGACTTGTATTTCTGTATTCCTGATTTTCCCGGAACGTGTTTGTACTTCCTCCTTTCATCAATCAACTGAAGTATTTCTTCTGTTACCCATGGTTTCTTCGCAGCTACCTTCTTTGTACCTATGTTTTCCTTCCCAACTTCTGTGATGGCCCTTTTTAGAGATGTCCACTCCTCTTCAACTGTACTGCCTACTGAGCTATTCCTTATTGCTCTATCTATAGTGTTAGAGAACTTCAAATGTATCTCGTCATTCCTTAGTACTTCCGTATCCCACTTCTTTGCGTATTGATTCTCCCTGACTAATGTCTTGAACTTCAGCCTACTCTTCATCACTACTATATTGTGATCTGAGTCTATATCTGCTCCTGGGTATGCCTTACAATCCAGTATCTGATTTCGGAATCTCTGTCTGACCATGATGTAATCTAATTGAAATCTTCCCGTATCTCCCGGCCTTTTCCAAGTATACCTCCTCCTCTTGTGATTCTTGAACAGGGTATTCGCTATTACTAGCTGAAACTTGTTACAGAACTCAATTAGTCTTTCTCCTCTTTCATTCCGTGTCCCAAGCCCATATTCTCCTGTAACCTTTTCTTCTACTCCTTCCCCTACAACTGCATTCCAGTCGCCCATGACTATTAGATTTTCGTCCCCCTTTACATACTGCATTACCCTTTCAATATCCTCATACACTTTCTCTATCGGTTCATCTTCAGCTTGCGACGTCGGCATGTATACCTGAACTATCGTTGTCGGTGTTGGCCTGCTGTCGATTCTGATTAGAACAACCCGGCAGTAACACACCCTCTGCCCTACCTTCCTATTCATAACGAATCCTACACCTGTTATACCATTTTCTGCTGCTGTTGATATTACCCGATACTCATCTGACCAGAAATCCTTGTCTTCCTTCCACTTCACTTCACTGACCCCTACTATATCTAGATTGAGCCTTTGCATTTCCCTTTTCAGATTTTCTAGTTTCCCTACCACATTCAAGCTTCTGACGTCCCACACCCCGACTCGTAGAATGTTATCCTTTCGTTGATTATTCAATCTTTTCCTCATGGTAACCTCCCCCTTGACAGTCCCCTCCCGGAGATCCGAATGGGGGACTATTCCGGAATCTTTTGCCAATGGAGAGATCATCATGACACTTCTTCAATTACAGGCCACATGTCCTGTGGATACATGTTACGTGTCTTTAATGCAGTGGTTTCCATTGCCTTCTGCATCCTCATGTCGTTGATCATTGCTGATTCTTCCGCCTTTAGGGGCAATTCCCACCTCTAGGACAAGAAAATGCCCTGAACCTCTATCCGCTCCTCTGCCCTCTTGGACAAGGCCGTCGGCAGAATGAGGCTGACTTCTTATGCCGGAAGTCTTCAGCCGCCAATGCTGATTATTTATCAAAATTTAGGCAGTGGCGGGGATCAAACCCGGGACCGAAGACGTTTTGATTATGAATCAAAGACGCTACCCCTAGACATAACAGACAAATATGCAATGGAAATTATGACCAACATTGCACGTGCCTTTGATAATTTTTGGGAACCTGTGCTGTTCATGTGACAGAGAGAGGTACAGGTACCTGCTTCACTCTATAGCAGCTTTTTTGACTACTGCAAGTGGTGAGCGGTGGAGAGGCCCGAGGGAAACCAGGAAGTGATTAAAAGTATCACAAAGGGATGCTCACAGGGGTCCATCGGTAATCAATATAGTTTACTCCGGTAGACGTGTCTTCTAGGATCTCATGACAGAGCCTTTCCTCAGTTTTATGGACAAGGACACATTGAGGCATATGGAACAGCGGAGTGTGCTGACAATCTTCTAGTAGCAGTTTCTATTAACACCAGAGTGGTTCTTGAGAATAAAGCCTGCAGTTTGATGGAGTAAGCAAGGAAGTGATGTGAAGGAAACAAACTAATGATTACAGTGCACAAAACTACCTACACTGACTTAGTACATGTCATGGGATAGTGGGACACAGACAGCACAGGTGTATTGTATGTACATCACACACTCCCTGTATCAGATGCAATTGTATAAGAGACCTTCTGAGAACAAACTCCAATTAAAAAAATTGGATGGTAACTAACCTCGCATAAGGAATGGGACAATATTGATAAGGGCCAATAAGTTTAATCTCTCTTCCTAAACATCTGGGGAAAGGCTGAAAATGTACCATAATCAATCCTAATTGGAACATGGTACATCTTTTGACAGGACATGATACTTATTAC
This sequence comes from Schistocerca serialis cubense, assembly GCF_023864345.2. Lineage (NCBI taxonomy): Eukaryota > Metazoa > Arthropoda > Insecta > Orthoptera > Acrididae > Schistocerca > Schistocerca serialis. The sequence goes on along the minus strand of NC_064640.1, from coordinate 436,824,799 downwards.
AAGCATCTTGAATGATTCAAGCTCAGACAGAGGTATCGGAAAATGGGAGATGAAGGAACTTCATAACATGTTTTCCACTGTACACTATTTAACACCTCTAGACAGAACATTGCTTTGCATGCGATCTATACATGACTGCAACAGACCTTGAAGACTGGTGCATAATTAATTACCTAGTGATAAAAATTTCAAACAGACTGCTAGTAAAATACAAGGAAATTTGTCATTGTGGTTTTCCCAGGGTGTGACAGGTGCAAAATAGGGAGTATGGTGCTACAGTGAGCACAAGTGAAGAGGGAGTGTCACACAGTGTAAGTGAAGTGTTCAGTGATGACGTTTTGTGTGTATGGAGATCATACCTTGAAGTGTTGTTGGCACACCTGGCACAGGTCAAACACTTGGCTTTAGATAACTACTAACATTATGTTAGTGTTATAGTTGTAGTAACAGTATCTGTAGGATAACTGCGATGGAAAATGCCACTCTAACTTTATAATGCAGCATAATATTTATCATTAGTTCAAACAACGGCTCTGTAGAGCAGCAAAGGCTCTACATCTTTAGAACTATATTGAAGTGAAGAAAAACAGAATGTAGGCAACTTGCTATGGGGAGTAGACTCGACATATATTCCAAGGCCACAACAAACAGTGGCTGCAATCAGGACTTAACTGACATCTCTTCCTGTTTTCTATTATTTCTTTTTTCTTCTTATCTTTTAGTTAGATTTCTTCAACTTCATTCACAGCTTATATCTTTTAAATTAAGTAGTAATCACTGTGCAAACCACTAGTAGGACCATTATTCTTTGTGCTATTGTTGTATATTCAAACCACATTGTACATACAAATTGTGATAGAATGCCACTATCACACATGATTTTATTATTTTAATCATGATTGTTAGTTGTATCATTAATGCATGTATAGTCCATCATAGTATCTGGATTGTGAACTCACAGGAAAGTAAATAAATAAACAATAAAATAAAAGGGTGAGCTGTTCCACTTCTGCCTCAATCAATCTTTTCATGCAAACCTATTTTTCCCTTGACAACCATATGACACTATCCTACACTGCTTTTCAGCACAAAACATGTAGAACATCAAGTGGTGATCCTCCACCACTGTGTCTATGCATCCTGCCAGTATTTCAATGTAGCCATTGAGAGATGACCACAATGAAAGCTTTAGCCAAGCACCATCTACTTCAACATCCATACTCCGCAAGCCACCTGATGGTGTGTGGCGGAGGATACTTTGAGTACCTCTATCGGTTCTCCCTTCTATTCCAGTCTCATATTGTTCATAGAAAGAAACGTTGTCAGTATGCCTCTGTGTGGGCTCTAATCTCTCTGATTTTATCCTCATGGTCTCTTTGCGAGATATACGTAGGAGGGAGTAATATACTCGGTGAAGGTATGCTCTCGAAACTTCAACAAAAGCCCGTACCGAGCTACTGAGCGTCTCTCTTGCAGAGTCTTCCACTGGAGTTTATCTATCATCTCCATAACGCTTTTGTGATTACTAAATGATCCTGTAACGAAGCTTGCCACTCTCTGTTGGATCTTCTCTATCTCTTCTATCAACCCTATATGGAACAGATCCCACACCACAGAGCACTATTCAAGCAGTGGGAGAACAAGTATACTGTAACCTACTTCCTTTGTTTTTGGATTGTATTTCCTTAGGATTCGTCCAATGAATCTCAGTCTGGCATCTGCTTTACCAACGATTAATTTGATATGGTCATTCCATTTTAAATCACTCCTCATGCCTACCCCCAGATAATTTATGGAATTAACTGCTTTCAGTTGCTGACCTGCTATAATGTAGCTAAATGATAAAGGATCTTTCTTTCTATATATTCGCAGCACATTACACTTGTCTACATTGAAATTCAATTGCCATTCCCTGCACCATGCATCAATTTGTTGCAGATCCTCCTGCATTTCAGTACAATTTTCCATTGTTACAACCTCTCGATATACTACAGCATCATCGGCAAAAAGCCTCAGTGAACTTCTGATGTTATCCACAAGGTCATTTATATATATTGTGAATAGCAACGTCCCTATGACACTCCCCTGCGGCACACCTGAAATCGCTCTTACTTCGGAAGACTTCTCTCCATTGAGAATGACACACTGCATTCTGTTATCTAGGAACTCTTTAATCCAATCACACAATTGGTCTGATAGTCCATATGCTCTTACTTTGTTCATTAAATGACTGTGGGGAACTGTATCAAACACCTTGTGGAAGTCAAGAAACACAGCATCTATCTGGGAACCCGTGCCTATGGCCCTCTGAGTCTCGTGGACAAATAGCTCGAGCTGGGTTTCACACGATCGTCTTTTTCAAAACCCATGCTGATTCCTACAGAGTAGATTTGTAGTCTCCAGAAAAGTCATTATACTCTAACATAATACGTGTTCCAAAATTCTACAAAGATTGATGTTAGAGATATAGGTCTATAGTTCTGCACATCTGTTCAATGTCCCTTCTTGAAAATGAGGATGACCTGTGCCCTTTTCCAATCTTTTGGAATGCTACGCTCTTCTAGAGACCTACGGCACACCGCTGCAAGAAGGAGGGCAAGTTCCTACGCGTACTCTGTAAAAAATCAAACTGGTTCCCATTAGGTGCAGTGGCCTTTCCTCTTTTCAGCGATTTTAATTGTTTTTCTGTCCCTCTGTCATCTATTTTGATATCTACCATTTTGTCATCTGTGCAACAATCTAGAGCAGGAGCTACAGTGCAGTCTTCCTCTGTGAAACTGCTTTGGAAAAAGACATTTAGTATTTCGGCCTTTAGTCTGTCATCCTCTGTTTCAGTAGCATTTTGGTCACAGAGTGTCTGGACATTTTATTTTGATCCACCTACCACTTTAACATACGACCAAAATTTCTTAGGATTTTCTGCCAAGTCAGTACATAGAACTTTACTTTCGAATTCATTGAACGCCTCTCGCATAGCCCTCCTCAAACTACATTTCGCTTCGTGTAATTTTTGTTTGTCAGCAAGGCTTTGGCTATGTTTATGTTTGCTGTGAAGTTCCCTTTGCTTCCGAAGCAGTTTTCTAACTCGGTTGTTGTACCACGGTGGCTCTTTTCCATCTCTTACGATCTTGCTTGGCACATACTCATCTAATGCATATTGTACGATGGTTTTGAACTTTGTCCACTGATCCTCAACACTATATGTACTTGAGACAAAACTTTTGTGTTGAGCTGTCAAGTACTCTGAAATCTGCTTTTCATCACTTTTACTAAACAGAAAAATCTTCCTACCTTTATTTATATTTCTATTTACGCCTGAAATCATCGATGCAGTAACCGCTTTATGATCGCTGATTCCCTGTTCTGCGTTAACTGTTTCAAATAATTCGGGTCTGCTTGTCACCAAAAGGTCTAATATGTTATCGCCATGAGTTGGTTCTCTGTTTAACTGCTCAAGGTAGTTTTCAGATAATGCACTCAAAAAAGTTTCACTGGATTCTTTGTCCCTGCCACCTGTTATAAACGTCTGAGTCTCCCAGTCTATATCTGGTAAATTAAAATCTCCACCCAGAACTATAACATGGTTGGGAAATCTACTCGAAATATTTTCCAAAATTTCCTTCCAGTGCTCTGCCACAACAGCTGCTGAGCCAGGGGGCCTATAAGACATCCAATTACCATGTTTGAGCCTGCTTTAACCGTGACCTTCACCCAAATTATTTCACGTTTCGAATCTCCATCAATTTCCTTCGATACTATTCCACTTTTTATCACTATAAACACGCCTCCCCCTTCAGTGTCCAGCCTGTCTCTGTGATATACATTCCAATCTGAGTTTAGAATTTCATTACTGTTTACATCTGGTTTCAGCCAACTTTCTGTCCCTAGTACTATGTGGGCATTGTGACCGTTTATTAATGAGAGCAGTTCTGTGACCTTTCTGTAGACACTCCTGCAGTTTATTATTACCACATTAATATTGTTATTCCCTGTTGCGTTTTGACTACTACTACCTTGTCACACCTCAGGAGCCGTCTTGCATAGTGGTCAGGAATAGATACCAAGACAGAATGCCCAGAGACCACAACATAGCAGGTTGTATCCCCACAGCCCTCCTCAGCTTCGGCCAACCCTATCAGTCCAAGAGGCACCTTGCAGCTTGGCTATGTGGGGACATTCTCTACAAAAGGTGACTTATCAAGGTGAATAGGTCATCAAAGTTTCCTTTTGTCATCTGCAAGAAGTTTGGCAAGCCATAGGCCACAATGTTACAAGTGACACAGATGGTCATTATCAAAGGCCCTCCTTGAACTTCCAAGATCCAAACCTGGTAACAGTCTATGTCAAGCAAAATTTTGCAAAATCTGTCCCCAAAAGCAATAGAGACCACATGAGACTAAGAATCTAATGGTGAATGAGAGAATGATATGGACATTCAAGGCATCCATGCATACATTTTCCAAACTGTTAAATCAAACTAATTTTTATCTTTTGCTGTGGTACAAGGATCCATATTAGAAATTGCTCTAATTCTGTTTTTGAGTACACATAGAATGCTGTTAATCGGACACTTCAACCTGGTGGAAATCCTCCGCCTGATTCAGACAGCACCTCAAGTTTTCAGTCAGTACTACCACATCTTATACAGTTCCAGACTGGGTCCATACATTCAGGCGGACAACGGGATCTACACTCAAATCATGGTCCATCTTTCCAGCTGCCATACATTCATGATCTCCACTGAGAGAGGACAACTTCACCAGTTGAAACAAAAGGTTACATTTCAACAACTGCCACATTCAACTACTCATTACCATGGGGAGACCAGACTCCACAGCCAACATCCTATACCTTCAGACCTCTAGCAGCACCAGAGGATGTGGTGTTGTCCACTTGGCTACAACAATCCATGCTCTGTACAAGACTCAGTCCCATTCCTGATGTCACAGGCTGCCATCAAGGAAGGTTACATAGAGATTCGCTCCTCAACTACTATAGCATCACTGATGCCCATGTACATTGTAAAATAACTTTGTCAAAGATCTTTTATAAAAATATGTTTAATAAAATATTCAACAGTATATAGGGAAGCTTTACGATATCTTTTATAAAATTTAGAGTGTGGTCTTCACTTTTATAAGACAATTATCACAGATCTTTGACAGTATAATACTGGCACAGGCAAGCTAAGCATTCCCCATAGCATATTATAAGCATTAAAGTCTCCTGCAAGTAGGAGTAGCTGACGGAGTTGTAAAGTAAAGTCTGAGTGAGCCTCTATTGAAAGCTTCATTGCATAACATTACTTGGAATGAGCAATTTTATGGCAACTGCTTGAACAACTATCAGGAGAGGGAAGGGAATGAAATTTTATTTGTAATTCAAATAAGTGGGCACTGTCCATTTATCCCTGTCTCCACTGAGGCATCCTTTCATTGGAGATACATACAATGAGAATAGAAGCATTCAAACATTTAAAATGCTTCATGTGTAGGCTTAAGTACAGTGGCATGGACTGCACTAACAATTTCATTCCCTCCATACGTGCACTGATACTATGCACTTTCCACTGAAACATTTCTTTTCTTAGATTTGGAAAATCCAGGTCAGATTATAGTATGCATTAGTCATCCCTAGTTCTTGGAATGTTGTTTGTGTCTCATAGCATGTGTGAATATACTACATCTGTCATGCTTTACCTGACCTTCACATCACACAGTGGTGTGCCAGAATTTCTGGCACTTTCAGTACTCAGTAGATCACGGAGATTGGAATTATGGTGATACTTTCAGTATGAGAAATAAAGCTTTTACATAATTTTCCTAACTGTTAAATCAAACTAATTTTTATCTTCTACTGTGAAGAATTTTGACAGAAAAGTCATTGTGCAACTGTAAAGTAATGGAATACTGTGCCCCACACTGAACACAGTCAGTGATATTAATGCAGTCACAGAGTACATTGAATATTTCAGAGATTATACAACACCATATGGTGGTATCATCAACACCCAAACCATGGCATCTGTTACCATGCTGCTGCAGAGCACATGTCACTGTACCAGTGGTAGCACTAGTCATTCATTGAAGTTGTGTAAATTCTGCTTTCTGACTTTGTTGGTAGCAGAGCAAACTATATTGATTATTCATGCATTACACTATTTGTAGTACCTTCATTCACAAAAACAACACATACAAAAAAATTCTTTGCATCAACATCTGTTAAAATTGCCTAAAAAATTAAGTCACTGTAACACACAGTGAACTCCAATGGGAACAAATTTTCCACTGCAAACAAAATATCATTGCCAAGTGGATCAGAACATATTGGATAATGAAGGTACACAATTAGAACAAATATATCTTATACTAATACATTTGAATACTACTTAGTAAGCTGTAGCTACAATAGTGACATATTTCAACACAGATGTGAGCTGCATCTAAAGTGTGATGACATTAACAGCACTGTCCACACCAAGTATAAACCAGATACAAAACACACAAGTAGTTACCATATGGACTATATTACTACTGATACCTTTATTATCCATATTTGATGCACCTACTCATAAAAAAATTGTTCTGTGTAATAGACTGCTTGTGAAAATGGGCAGAGCCCAACACTAGTCAGCCAATAAATAACTAGCAGATTTTCTGGAAACAGTCAAAATGTCTTTTTTTCAATATTTGAGAGCTGCAAGATGCAACTTCCCTAAAACCTTTATAAGTGTAATATAAATGCAAAGCTGACGTGTTCTGCAACATTGCAGGTGGTCATAGTTATGACCTATGGATCAAGCAAATAACTAACTTCACGTCATCACACGATGTTGTATGCTTTAAGAACATTTACACTACTGTCATAACCCTGGCAGTTATGTTAAAATCTCAGTTCTGTGAGGCACATAATGCTCATCATGCCAGACAGTGGTTACTGAAGCAAACCTAGATGTTACAGTAATAAGAGCACTTAAGTCTCTCAGCTTCTTGTATCCTGGAGTAAGAGAAACCATTACAAACTAGCACAATATGTATACTAAAATTTCCAAATGTAGGAATGCCCAGGGGATCTCATTGACTCAGTCCTGTAACTGTCTCATCATATAGGCATTGTACCATTGTGGTTAGAGTGATAGATGAGCAGTGATACTTGCTAGTTATGAACAGTCACCCCCCCCCCCCCCCCCTCAGCCGGCCTGTGTGGCCAAGTGGTTCTAGGCGCTCCAGCTGGAACCGTGCGACTGCTAGGGTCGCAGGTTCGAATTCTGCCTCGGGCATGGATGTGTGTGATGTCCTTAGGTTAGTTAGGTTTAAGTAGTTCTAAGTTCTAGGGGACTGATGACCTCAGATGTTAAGTCCCATAGTGCTCAGAACCATTTGAACCCGCCCCCCCCCCACCTGAGAGAGAGAGAGAGAGAGAGAGAGAGAGAGAGAGAGAGAGAGAGAGAGAGAGAGAGAGAGAGAGAGAGAGGGGGGGGGGGGGAGGGGGGGGGGGGTTGGAAAATACAATGTATATTCTTTTGCAGAAACATGCACAAAATGTCTATCTTGTTTGTGCAAGGACTTTAGTTCTGAACTTATTTGTGTTTCATTGTAGTATGGAAGCCTCCTATCAGTGACACTATATCTTTTTTCCCCCCCTGTTTCACTCACTCTTTGTACTCAATTGATTATGTAAATTTATAATCAACTTGGTTGCTGACCATGACTGTACTCAGCAGGAAGCACAGGGCACAGCCACCCCACCCCCTCATAATAAATATTATCTTCATAAACCAAACTCAGATACTGTTGCACAATGAAGATAGATATATCAATTCTGTACAAGTTTGTAGAAAGGCAGAACTGACAACTAAAATGTTTACCAAGAAAAATTTATTGTGAAATATCGAAAGCATTTCACCATTCACTGGGCAACCACTACGTGCGCCCCCTCCCTAGCTGAGGTCCTGGGTACACTTTGTCACTGACTCTATAAAGTACAAATAGCTCTTGGATTGTAACATTCATAAGAGAGAAACGGTCACTAGAAGATGGCATGATCTGTATTGTCACACGATAAGTTAAGATGTACCTCATTATGAATTACGAGGCAATAAGGTACGTAAGAAGAGGATAAACATATATAATCTAATGGAGATAATGGGAGTCATTTCTAAGAACCTTCACTAATATCCTAGATTACCTGAAAGCCCGGGGGGCAGTGCAATTCTTCTGATTACAAGACAAAATGGATAACACAGATTTTTAGGTCCCAACAGTAGAAATGGTGGAGGCAGCAGCTCCTCTAGGCCAACTATATCTTGGAATGTAATCTTCCTGTATCATGGTAAATAGATATGGCACACCTATACCTCACAAGGCATCAGCACCAGAGCTACAAATGCTTCTAGTTCAATGTTTGGAAGCATTTTTCCAATTAAGGCAGCAGAGTCTGTGAGTGTGTGGACACCACTGGATGCTTCGTTAATATTCACAATGTTCTTGGAGTATACATTATAGTTCCTAGTGGAAGGTACGAGGGTTGTTTTTTAAGTAAGGGCCGTTTGCGCGTATAGTCCCGTAGTTCGCGCGGACGCCGCAACAAGCCACTGCGCCACTTGCCGGCATCCTTCCCGTTCACACTGATGCAAGTTGCAGCTCTGTAGCTGATGTGTACGCATTGCTGTGCTACTTTATAATGTTTAAGATTATTGAATCGCCCGCCACATGTGAGATACAGTCAGTGTTACGTTTTTTGACCGCGAGAAGCCTATCAGCTGCAGAAATTCATCATCAGTTAACAGAAGTTTATGGCTTGAATGCAATGAGTGAAGGTAAAGTGCATCAATGGGTTAGAGAGTTTAAAAATGGCTGTCAAAACGTCCATGATGAAGAACGCTCAGGCCGGCCCTTGTGATCACTGATGATTTGGTGGCTGCAGTCGAAACAAAGATTCGTGAGGACAGAAGATTCACAATTTCCACTCTTTCTTTGGAATATCCACAAGTTTCAAGATCGGTTTTGTACAAAATTGTGTCTGAAAACCTAAACTTTAAGAAACCGTGTTCTCGGTGGGTACCCACACTCCTCACAGAGGACCACAAAGGGAAGAAATGTGCCACTTCATTGGACTTTTTTATTCGTTACGAGGAAGAAGGGGATGACATGTTGAGTCAAATTGTCACTGGAGATGAAACATGGGTATCCCATATCACTCCCGAAAGCAAGTGACAATCAATGGAATGGCGACACACAACCTCACCCGTCAAGGTCAAAGCCAAACAGATGCTGACAAAGCGCAAGATTATGGCAACTGTGTTCTGGGACCGGCACGGTGTTTTGCTAGTGGACTTTATGCCACGAGGAACAACAATCAACTCAGATGCCTACTGTGCAACTCTAAAGAAGCTCCACAGAGCAATTCAAAACAAAAGGCGCGGCATGCTGACAAAAGGAGTTTTGCTCCTGCACGATAACGCTAGGCCTCACACCTCTCAAAAGACTCGGGATTTGATTGATTCTTTTGACTGGGAAGTTTTGGACCATCCACCATACAGCCCCAACCTTGCTCCTAGCGATTTTCACCTTTTCCGGTACCTGAAACACCATCTTGGTGAGCAGCGCTTCAATGACGACGATGAAGTGAAAGCGGCCGTGAACTCTTGGCTGTCGGAGCAGGCGGCCGAATTCTTTGAAGAGGGAATTAAAAACTTAGTTGTATGGTATGACAAGTGCTTAAATAAACAAGGCAACTATGTAGAAAAATAGGTAAAAGTGTGTAGAATCAGAAAATAAAAGTTTTTTTACAAAAGTATTTGTATCTTTTTAAAAAAATAAAAACGGCCCTTACTTAAAAAACAGCCCTCGTAGTTACTGGCATAGCTCAGTCTACACCTACGTCTACTTACATTCTCCGCAAGTCATGAGACATACTAGCAATTGATATACTTGCTGATCAGCTACCTAAAGGGCATGAAGTTCACTGGGACCCTGTCACACCCACAGATATAATAAATACTGTTAGAAAATTTTCAAAATCGAAAAGCATGGACTATTACTGGCTATCTAACTACACAATAAAAAGGACAATACACTTCATTTGCAATCCACTTGCTTTTATTATGAATAAATGCCTAGAAGTTGGAGTTTCCCCTGATCAGCTCAAAATTTCCAAAGTTATACCTATATACAAAAAGCGGAAAAAACACCTCCCTGGAAATGATAGACCAGTGTCTATTGTACCAATCTTTCCCAAAATATTTGAAGCAATTTTCCACAAAGAGCTAAGAAAATCTATTTTGAAAAGTACGACCTTCTTTGTAATAGATAGCATGGTTTTCGACAAGGGAAAACTACCACCTCTGCAGTCCTTGAAATGGTTGATCAGAGATTAACAGCATTCGAAAATAAACAAACAGTCTCACTTGAACTTTGTGATCTGAGTAAGGCATTCGATTGTATCCCCTTTGAGATCCTACTAGCCAAACTGAAGTAGTATGGTATAAATAATACAGAGTTAGAAATAATCAACTCTTATCTACATAACAAGAGACAATTTGTGTCAATTCAAAACAGAAACTCTTCCATGAATAATGTCACATCTAGTGTACCTCAGGTACACTGAAAGTTGAGGACAACATACTGGGTTCTATTAATTAAGAAGTCTTCAAGCCAACGACAAATCAACAGAGTATAGTCTTTCAAATTTCTTCTTGAGCTCTTGAAATGCAATGAATATACGAATATATGTTGCAAGTATTACACAGATGCTTCGCAAACTTAAATGGGTATCCCTGAAGCTGATTGCAGAATGACTCTACTGCCGCCAATGTACATTTCATGTAAGGACTGCAAAGACAAGGTAGGAGAAATAAGGCTTGAACAGGGGCATACAGATTATTTTTTCCCCTCGTTCGATGACTGCAATCATTTTCAAAATGTCATCACATGATGATAACTGCCATTCTAGTTCCACTGCAACATAGCCTTAGAAACTTTTATCGAGTAGGCTTATGGGGAGGAATATGAAGAAAAAGAGACATGCTGGGACCATTTTACTGTCTTTCTTATACTGCTCAACTCAGAGGTACCATGTTCACTTTCATTTCCTAAAATTCAGGTAAGGTTAGATCAATGGTAGTAGGAGCTGAGGAGAAAAGTTTCATCTTGAATCTTTTCCTTTTTTCCTGGTGTGACTTTGGTGATTCAGGAGCCTTATACTTCTCTGGCTGCACCAATAAGCTGATTTTCAACAGCTCAAAAATTTTGTGGATGATGGAGAAGATATCTTTTCTCTTAAGTGGGTGGTCTGTCTATAATCCATACGACTAGAAAAGATCCCTAACAGTTAAAGTGGTCCTGATGTGGCTCCTACATGCATACATGACAAACAATAATGAAACACAAATTTGTTTACATCTATATGGCAATGTCTCAATACTGTTGCAGTTCTAGATGAGTATGGTTTGCATTCAGTATTGATGACAGTCATTTGCACATTGTGGCTGAAAGCTGGCCATAGTGCAGTCAGGCATCAGTTATTTTGTCTCTCCATATGAAGTAAGTAATCAGACTAATGGTTGGTGTTGGAAGCATAGATGCCATCAGTGCAGTTGGGTCAGGTAAAAGTTCGTCACAGTACTAACAAAACTTGATGACATATCAGCAGGCTGGAATCTACCAAATTTTTCCTGATATTATGGTATGATAAATAGTCAAGGGACTTTCATGCCTTCTCGTATTGTGGCATATCAGTGATGAAGAAGAGCAGAGTCTCATGAAAATCATACATACAGGAGATAATTCACAAAGCATTTTTTGATGTGTTATCCATTCACGGTGCCTGGAGATGGCTCCTGAAAACAGCAGGAGGAGACATACCCACACACTGGACATTTAGAGCAACTCATATGTGAGGAACGCATATGCTTTTATATCACACTGGAATATCACGACCTTGGCATTCACTGGTAAAACATTCTGTTGTGACAGTGCCACGACATTCAAAAGTGCCGCTACGTTAGTACGCGAACACGGTGATAGAGGCGCTCCGCAGCTCGGCCGAGCGCGGGAGCGCCACCTGGTTATGAATGGCGCCGGCCGCATGTCACGGCCCGGCAGTCGAGTGACAGATACGGAGTTAGTAACATGTAACCCGCGAGTGTTTCTACTTTTGTATCTCCACGCACTTTATTAGTGATTAAAGGTTATAACACTTTTTGGCGATGAGGTCGGATATTTTTTTTTTCCCTGCGTTGTGGACTTGTGTGTTCGTGTCGGGGCAGACATGGAACAGCTTATGCAAGCGCTTATTGAACAACAAACACAGCTGACGGCTGCTATTCAGGCGCAACAAACACAGCTGACGGCTGCTATTCAGGCGTTGTCGACGTCGCTTACTCATCGTCTGTCTTCCTCTTCTCCGCCTCCGTTTCCTCCTTATGACGAGGCCGCTGAAGACTGGGAGGATTATGAGAAGCGTTTGCGGCAACACTTCTTGGCTTTCGGTGTTGTCGACGCTCCTATGTGTAAGTCGTTATTTCTATCTTGGATTTCCCCACGGATCTATCAGCTGTTATCTCAGTTAGCCCCTCTGCGGGAACCTGCCTCTCTGTCCTTCCAAGAAATGTGTGACTTATTGTCTAACTATTACCGAAAAAACACCCATGTCGTTGCCGCCCGCGTGGCTTTCTACCGGTGTCGTAAACAGCCCCATCAATCTTACCGGGCTTGGGCGGCGGAACTACACGGTCTGAGTCGGAAATGTCAGTTTGTCACGGACACTCATCATGAGTCTTACGCTGATTCAATGGTTCGGGATGCTATTTTACGGCTTGCTCCTGATAAAGACATTCGGCAACGTGCCTTACAATTGCCAAACCCGTCGTTGTCGGAAGTTCTCAGCATCGCTCGAAGTGTCTCACGCTGCTGGTGCGCAAATAGACGCGTGGTGTGATGTAGGCGCTGTACACACCACTTTCGACCCAGACAATGTGCCTGTTCCACAGGAAAACGACGATGTGGCGGCGGTGCACTTGCGTCAACAACGTCGCGTTGGGCCGCCACGCTCGCAGCGAAAACAGCAACCACAGAAGCAGGCTCGTTCCGCCCTTCCTTCTTGTCCACGTTGTTTCGCACAGCATGACAGAGCCGCGTGTCCAAAACGTTGGGCCACGTGTAATTCATGTAGGAAAAAAGGCCACATTGCTTCTGTGTGTCAGTCCCCTAAAGTTCCTGTCGACGAGGACGAGGCATCGGACATGGATGTTAACTGTGTGCTTTCTCCAACGAATAAGTTGTTTGTTACTGTTCGTGTTCTGGATAAAGACATTCGCATGCAAGTGGACACTGGCTCTGCAGTAACTCTCATTAATTCTCGCACGTATTTGGAGTTAGGCTCCCCTTCCTTGTCTCCAGTTACGCGAAATCTACGAACTTATAATAAGCAGAAAATTCCTATCGTTGGCCAGTTTGATGCTTCCACTACCTACAAGTCTGTTGTTAGGCCCCTCACGTTTTATGTGGTGGATCATGCGGGCACTGAAAACCTGTTCGGTTATGATGCTTTCCAGTTGTTCGGGTTTTCCATTGATGATGATGTGCACCTCATATCTGAGGACGTTCCGTATCAACAGCTGGATGGCTTGTGTTCCGAATTCTCGTCCGTGTTCTCTGCGGGTCTGGGTCGGGCCAAGGATTTTGAAGCCCACATTACTCTTAAACCTACGGCTCGCCCTAAGTTTTTCCGGGCACGCCCTATTCCGATGGCGTTGCGTGCGCCTGTCAAAGCTGAGATAGACAGGTTAACGGCTTCGGGGATTCTCCTTCCTGTTACCTCCAGCGAATGGGCATCGCCCATCGTGGTGGTTTCTAAACCAAACGGGAGTCTGCGATTGTGTGGTGATTTTAAAGCCACTGTCAATGCTCAAAGCCTCATTGACACTTATCCTCTTCCCCGTCCTGAGGAGTTATTTACCAAGCTCGCTGGGGGCCAGTTCTTTTCCAAACTTGACTTATCGGAGGCGTACCATCAGTTGCCGCTGGATGCATCTTCCAAGGAATTTCTCGTCATCAACACTCCTTGTGGGTTGTATCAGTACCAGCGGTTACCATTTGGCGTCGCTAGCGCGCCGGCCATTTTTCAGCGGTTTTTGGAACAGCTCACGGCTTCCGTTCCCGGCTGCATCAACTACCTGGATGACATTGTTGTCACGGGGGCCTCCACTGAGGAGCACCTTCGCAATTTGCGTTCACTGTTTCGGGTTCTGCATTCAGCAGGGTTGAAGTGCAATCTGGACAAGTCTCAGTTCTTCCAGCCCTCCATTGTGTATCTTGGTTTCCACTTGTCCCGTGAGGGTATACGTCCTCTACGACAGCACGTTGCGGCCATTACCGCTCTACCCCGGCCGTCTACGGTCAAGGAACTTCAGGCGTTTCTAGGCAAGGTTGCTTATTATCACAAATTCATTCCCTCCGCGGCGGCGGTGGCTCATCCTCTGCATCAGCTGTTACGCAAAAACATTCCTTTCTGTTGGTCCGCCGAGTGTGAGCAGGCTTTTGTCCGCCTGAAGGCTCATTTGCAGTCGGCGCCTTGTCTTGCCACATTCCGTCCGGGTCAGCACTTGGTTCTGGCGACTGACGCGTCACAGTATGGCCTAGGGGCTGTTCTCGCCCATCGGTATGAGGATGGGTCGGAACGACCCATCGCCTATGCTTCCAAGACCCTCAACGATGCCCAACGGCGTTACTCTCAAATAGAAAAGGAGGCGCTCGCTATCATTTATGCTCTGAAAAAGTTCAGCGTTTTTTTGTATGGTTCTAAGTTTCACCTCATCACCGACCACAAACCGCTGGTCTCTCTGTTCAGCCCCTCGGCGTCGCTTCCGGATAAGGCAGCTCACCGCCTGCAACGTTGGGCCTTATACTTGTCTCGTTTTCACTATGAGATTCACTATTGCCCCACGGCCCAGCACGCCAATGCTGACGCGTTGTCGCGTTTGCCGATGGGCCCCGACCCGGTTTTCGATCGCGATGAACTCCTCTGTTTCCACATTGATGAGGAAGAACGTCGTGCGGTCGAGGGTTTTCCACTTACAGGTTCGCAGGTCGCGTCGGCTACTGCGCGGGATCCGGTCCTGCGTCAGGTGACTGGTTTTGTTCAGCGGGGTTGGCCGGACAGGACCAAGGGCCGGGTGTCGGATCCCCTTCGCAACTACCATGCCTTGCGCCTTCGTCTGTCTGTTCGTGAGGGTGTTGTTCTTCTGGCCACGGATGGCGCATCTCCACGGGTTGTGGTGCCCGCCTCTCTTCGCAAAGCTGTTCTCAAACTATTGCATGAGGGCCATTGGGGGATTTCTCGGACTAAGTCCCTGGCCCGCAGGCACGTTTACTGGCCCGGTATCGATTCGGACATTGCCCACACGGTCGCTGCGTGTGATCAGTGTGTTCAACAACTGGCTGCGCCTCGTACTCTGCCCTCTCCGTGGCCTGATCCGGCGCAGCCGTGGGAACGGGTGCACGCTGACTTTGCCGGCCCCTTCCTCGGCACTTATTGGCTACTGTTGATTGACGCCTTCTCGAAGTTTCCGTTTGTTGTTCGCTGTCCGTCGCCCACCACTGCGGCGATGACGCTGGCTTTGTCAAAAATCTTTGCGCTCGAAGGTCTTCCATCCACGATTGTCACGGACAATGGCCCTCAGTTCTCTTCGCAGGCCTTCCGTGATTTTTGTACTGGACAAGGGATTCATCATGTTACAGCACCGCCCTTCCATCCGCAATCGAATGGGGAGGTCGAGCGCCTTGTCCGCACTTTCAAAAGCCAAATGAAAAAATTCCTTAGTGATTTTTCCACAGATGACGCTCTGTTGCAATTTCTGAGTTCTTATCGCTTCACGCCTCTGGGTGATCGCAGCCCTGCTGAACTCTTGCATGGCCACCAACCGTGCACCCTACTGCATCTGCTTCACCCTGTCAGGCCTTGTACTGTGTCCCCTAGTGCGGGAAAATACCCGGTGGGCGCCGACGTGTGGGCACGGGGGTATGGATCTCGCCCTAAATGGATTCCAGGGGTGGTCCAGGCTCTTCGCGGCCGCCGGCTTTGTGAAATACGTACGGACGACGGCATGGTTGTTCGCCATTACGACCAGATGCGCCCACGAGTGGTGGCCACGCCGGTACCACCGCCCCTTCTTTCGTCTCCACCAGCCCGAGAAGCCAGTCCTGTCGCTGCTGCCGATCTTCCGGGCGTGTTGCTGCCGCCGCCGTCGCTACCACTTCCGAGTACGCCGGAACCGGCCCCAGTCGCGACGCCGCCTTCTCCGGGACCCATCTCGCTGGAGCACACCCCCAGGTCCACAACACCTATGGATGCTGCTCCGGAGTTTTCACCCATCATCTCGTCCAGGAGGCACGTTCCACGCGCCAGCTTCCGTCCTGGACATTTTCGACCATACTCTCGTGTTTCTCCGCGGGATCTTCTCGGGACCTCCCAAGAGACCATGGATGTCTCCGCACTGTCCGTGTCTCCACGAAAGTGAGCGTTTTTTTTCAAGGGGGGAAAAGTGTTGTGACAGTGCCACGACATTCAAAAGTGCCGCTACGTTAGTACGCGAACACGGCGATAGAGGCGCTCCGCAGCTCGGCCGAGCGCGGGAGCGCCACCTGGTTATGAACGGCGCTGGCCGCATGTCACGGCCCGGCAGTCGAGTGACAGATACGGAGTTAGTAACATGTAACCCGCGAGTGTTTCTACTTTTGTATCTCCACGCACTTTATTAGTGATTAAAGGTTATAACACATTCCTTCAAAGGAGACCATGAAGATTGAGTGTCTACTTCATTACCTTCCAGCCCATGACAAATTCAGCAAATAAAGTGAATAAATTCAGCAGTTTAATTCAATGTACAGTTTTCTGACAGTCTGTACCATGATGTCCAGATATATAGAGCCAGCCATTAAAATTGCAACACCATGAAGGCAGCACGCAACAAATATCAACTGGTAAGAAGTGTTCTACACATTTTGATATGCAAATATTTCAGCACAACTATACAGAGTAGGTAGGAGTAACAATCTACATTCTGCATATAAGGAAAGATTACACAGCAAGTCTATCATTCTGAAATCACATTAAAATGTTAGTTGTTTCTGAGAAGGTCATATTATGCCTTGTGTAAGAAGAAATGTCTACTAGTATGTGTTGGAATTCAAATGTGACAGTATCGTGGCCTATTGAGACTACAGTTTATTGTTCCATGAATTTTCTGCTTGGGCTGGTCAGGTTTCCACAACTGTCATACAAATATCAAAAGAATGTATTAAGGAGAACCATCTTCAGTGCCTTACAGGATATCTATGGCCCGAGATGGACATACATATTGTTTGCGTGACCAAGTAGGATCCTACAGTCACGTCATGTACCTCAAACTAGGACTGACCTTTTTTGGACCAAGACAAGTATCCACATCAACACTGCAATAACATCTGGAGCACCACAGATTGCCAAGCATGGCAACCATCATTGTGGCTTCCCTTGACTTGGCATCAAAGGGAGGTGTAGCAACTATGGTGCATCAAACAACAACACTGGACACAGGATTGGTACGACATCATCTTTTCAGGTAAGTCCCAGTTCTGTGTACATCTATATCTACATACATACTCGGAAAGACATAATATAGTGCGTGGTGGAGGGTACCCTGTACCACTACTAGTCATTTTCTTTCCTGTTCCTCTTGCAAATAGAGCAAGGGAAAAACGACTGTCTATATGCCTCTGCACAAGCCCTAAGCTCTCTAATCTGATCTTCATGGTCCTTACGTGAAATGTGTGTTACTGACAATAGGACTATTCTTGAGTCGGTCTCAAGTGCTGGTTCTCTAAATTTTCTCAATAGTGCTCCTCGAAAAGAATGTCGCCTTCCCTTCAGTAATTCCTATTTGAGTTCCCGAAGCACCTCCATAATAAACACATGTTGTTTGAACCACAAGGCATAATATGACCTTCTCAGAAACAACTAACATTTTAATGTGATTTCAGAATGATAGACTTACTGTGTAATCTTTCCTTATATGCAGAATGTAGATTGTTACTCCTACCTACTCTGTATAGTTGTACTGAAATATTTGCATATCAAAGTGTGTAGAACACTTCTTACCAGTTGATATTTGTTGCGTGCTGCCTTCATGGTGTTGCAATTTTAATGGCTGGCTCTATATATCAGGACTCCAGCAGCTGGCCTCTGAATTACTTCAATGTCTGCCTTTAATCCGACATCATGCAGATTCCAAACACTCCAACAATGACCAACGATGGGTCATGCTAGTGTCCTGTTTACTGTCTCCTTTACAAAAGAACCCCATTTTCCTAAAATTCTCCCAAAAACTGTAATCAATCATTCACCTTCCCTCATACAATCCTTACATGCTCATTTCATTTCAATTAGTTTGCAACATTATGCCTAGATATACAATCAACATGTGCTGTACTCGAACATTATGGGTTTGTTTGTCCTACTCATCTGCACTAACTAACATTTTTCTACATTTAGAGCTAGCTACCATTCATCACATCAACTAGAAACTTTGCCCAAGTCATCTTGTGTCCTCCTACAGTCAGCCAACAAAGGTACCTTCTCCTACATCACAGCATCATCAGCAAACAGCCACAGACTGCTGCTGTCCACCTGTACAACTTGTATCCATGTGTGGAGGCTCCAGGGAGAATGGACATTGCCAGACTGCATTTGTCATCATAATACAGACCCAGTACCTGGTACGACAGTATGGGCTGCCATTGGGTACACAACACAGTAACCTCTGGATCACACAGTTGGTAATTTGGACAGCAGGTGTTGTGTTTCTGATGTGTTAAGACTGGTGGCTGTGCCCTATCTTTAAGGTATCCTTTAGTTTACCTTCAACAAGATTACACATGACCACATGTTACCTGTGCTGTCCTGGCCTACCTTGATAGAAGAGTGTTAGACAGTTGCCCTGTCCAGCATGTTCTTCAAATGTCTCTCACATTGCGAACATGTGATCATGGGTTGCCAAGAGACTGGCATGCCAACACTTTCCAGCAGCTATAACTGATGAACTCTGGCACATAGATGAAGCAACAAGGAATGATGTTCTGTATTTCTCATTCAATCTCAGTTCAGCTTGATGCCCAGCTGGGTTAGGGATGTGGCACCTCTGTGCAGATAATTTCACATTCAAATTCTTACTACTATACTGTATACACACAATAAGTAACCTTTAATTATTTGCTATACTCTGGATTTTGCAATTTTAATGACCAACAGTGTAGACAAGTCCCTGAATCTTGTACATTTATTTATGAGGAATAATCTCAACTGGTACACCTCCAAGACTGTTACTTATCTGACTGAGTACAATTCAACATTTTAATTAACACACATGTTTGTCAGATTTCAAAAACTGCTACTTCCCCACGCTTATCTAAAATCTATTCTTCTTAAGAGACTCTTATTCAGTTCTAGAGCACACCAAATACTGACACTCTGTTTTACTCCACTTCTCCTACCTGGTCTGCTTACTGTAGTGTTGTCAAGGATATGAACACTATGAGCTTATAACTCTCTGCATTGTAAGTTTTGTTACAATCCCGTAAGGCAACATGAAACTTGAGCTTCTCCTAGCATACTGAATATTCAAATAATTCATGGGAATGCAGCCAGGTAAGGGTATCTGACAACCAGCAGTAGGTCAAAAAGTGAATACCCCATCATTTTCAAGGCAAAAATGAAACAAGAGATCACTATGCAAGGCAATTTCAACATTCTGTGGGCAGGGCTAAAGAAATTTGGAAACAGAAAGATGAAGTAAGCAGAAAGACAACACATGCTGAGAACAACTAACATCACCACACAACAAAAGGTAAACAACATCAGACATCACTGATAGTGAAATATTAGCCAATGATAGGTGAATTAGTAGCACTGACTCTGTTGCTCTTTTATTTGACCAGGGAGAGAGCAGAATTCCAACTGAAATGTAAGCAAAAGCCTCCAACACTGTTGTTGAGGTAACTTAATAAATTCCCCTCAATAATGGTGAGAACATCATTTCCACTGCTCCATGAAAGCTTGGTTCCCTTCACTGGAGATTGTCCATCCTGATGCCACTCAGTCTGTTAGACCTAACCCACTACGTCAAGTTGTTATCTGGCATGTTAACCAATGTCCTAATTCCCAATGCCTTTGACTAGACAGTGTACATGGGGAGCTCATTCCTCAGGTATCTGCGGTGCAATTTCTGCATTGTCAGGGAGTAACAACCATAAGCATTGCCAAGATTCCGCCTCTTCCTAATATCTCCTGGTACACTGGCTAGCATGCTGGTTATCAGAAGTCAGAATTGAACCATTATGTGAAAGAGTACTTGGGGAGTTGACACACAATGAATGGATTACATGCCATATGTGGCACGTGCTCCTCCCCAGAGAGCCCACAAAACTGTGAAATTTTGAAAACTAAGGGGTTATGACCATGAAACAGACCACAGATGTTTTTAACCAAAAGAGCCAAGTACTGTGTTATCCAAATCAAGCCTTAAGTCTGTCTTTTTCAGTGTTGTATCATCAACTTTGGGAGCTCTCCATGGATATGACAATCCCTGCAATGGTCTTTAGTCACCCCTTACAATAACCCAGGACTAACATGGTCCAATTCTAGCCCCTGTGGGGGATGTGAAGAGAATAATGGCAGTTAAAAATTTACAAAAATGTGTAGACTATGAGAAAGACATATGACTAATGCCATGTTCACTCTAATCACAGCAAAAAAAAAAAAAAATATTTTACTTCATAATACATTTATTTACCTCTCAGCATGTACACTGAAGCACCAAAGGAACTGGTACAGCCGTGCATATTCAAATAGAGAGAGATGTAAACAGGCAGAATACGGCACTGGAGTCGACAATGCCTATATAAGACAAGTGTCTGGTGCAGTTGTTAGATCAGTTACTCTGCTACAATGGCAAGTTATCAAGACATAAGTGAGCTTGAACATGGTGTTACAGTTGGGGCATGAGCAATGGGACACAGCATCTCCGAGGTAGTGATGAAGTGGGGATTTTTCCATATGACCATTTCACAAGTGTACTGTGAATATCAGGAATCTGGTAAAACATCAAATCTCTGACATTGCTGTGGCTGGAAAAAGATCCTGCAAGAACAGCACTAATGATGACTCAAGAGAATCATTCAACATGAGAAAAATGCAACCCTGCTGCAGATTGCAATGCTGAGCCATGAACAAGTATCAGTGTGTGAACCATTCAATGAAACATCACTAATATGGGCTTTCAGAGCTGAAGGCCCACTTGTGTACCCTTGATGAGTGCATGACACAAAGCTTTATGCCTCACCTGCATCTGTAAACACCGACACTGGACTGTTGATGACTGAAAACATGTTGCCTGGTCAGACGAGTCTCATTTCAGACTGTATCGAGCAGATGGACGTGTACGCGTATGGAGATAACCTCATGAATCTGTGGACCCTGCCTGTCAGAAGGGGTCTGTTTAAGCTGGTGTAGGATGTGTGCAGTTGGAGTGATATGGGACCCATTATATACCTAAATATGATTCTCACAGGTGACACATATGTAAGCATCCTGTCTGATCATCTGCATCCATTCAAGTTCATTGTGCATTCTGACAGACTTAGGCAATTCCAGCAGCACAATGTGACACCCCACACGTCCAGAATTGCTACAGAGTGGCTCCACGAACACTCTTCTGAGTTCAAACACTTCCACTGGCCACCAAATTCCTCAGACATGAACATTACTGAGCATATCTGTGATGCCTTGCAACGTGCTGCTCAGAGAAGAGATCTCCATCCCCTCATTCTCTTACAAATTTATGGACAGCCTTGCAGGATTCAAGGTGTCAGTTCCCTCCGACACTACTTTCTACATTAGTCGAGTCCATGCCGTGTCATGTTGTGGCACTTCTGCATGCTCACGGGGGAGCTTACATGATATTAGGCAGGTGTAACAGTATCTTTGACTTTTCAGTGTATTTAACATAACAATATGGGAGGAGGTTCCCAGTTGCAACATAATCTACAAACAACTGTAAACACAGTATTTGTATAAGGCACAAAATCACTAATGGTATCATCACATGAAAAATTGACTATTAATTTTCATCTGAAAAGTGTAGATGCTACAACCAAATTTGTGAAGACAACTGACCTAGCATTTGTTCATATCCAGTATGGTGATATCTTCTTGTATCAGGATACAGAATACAAGTTACCACAAAATTCAAAGATTTAACATAAAATTTCATATTTTCTTCTATAAATTGATTTTTAATCAACAGCTACACAATCCAGTCAGTTAAAGTTTATGCAGTATGCATATGATAGGGTCTATAATACATTATAGTGACTGCTTATCCCAACAGTACAGCTACATTGTAGACCAAAAACAAATTAATAATGAAATAATGAACCAACAGAATTTCAAAACTCATACATGCTTCTTATGGAGAATGACATGTTAACTGTACTGTCAGAATAAATGCAGTAATAACTGGCAACAAAATTTAAAATGCAACTGATAAAATTGATAATTTCATGAATTGGTTTCTTAAGTTACTCCACAGAAGAGCAGGATAATTTTTTAACTTACAATTATATCATGTAGCCAGTAACCAGTTGTGCGTTCAGCTATTCCCAAGGTCCTTACTGCGTGCCTTGCATATTTGTCAGCATTTGGTACAAACCATGAGTTTTGCAATTGTTTACTGTATCCTACCATTTTTGTGTTCACAAACCAAGGTATTAAGGTCTGGACAGAAACATTATGGTCCTTGCATTCATACTGCAGTGCTTGAGAAAAGTAATCCATATACACCTGCAAATTATCAACACTAAATTGGAAAAATCATTCACAACTTCTTAATTTTCTTTTAACTAAGTACCTAAAGTTATGAAAGAAATCAAAATATTACCTTAGTTGCTGAATAAACAGCAAACATTGGTGTAGGCTGCAGAGCAGCAGTAGAGGCTATGTTTACTATAGCTCCTTTTTTCCTTTCCATCATACGAGGTAATATCATCTTTGTTATCATACTGCATGGAATTATATTGACATTAATGTGGTTCTTTATGTCATCTTCTGTCATGTCAATAAAACACATTGGTTTTTCTAGTATAACACCAACATTGTTTACTGTAAAACATTTTCAAAAAACAAACTTCCAAATAAATGAATTTACATATCAAACAACATGGTGGAAATTTACATTATGCAACTGATCTCTTTTTGCAATTTCATAAATGGACAATAAATATAATATTAATCACATCACTTTAAAAATTCATAAGTTTTGAGAGATTCCTCTCCAGTAAGGAGGCATACATTGCCTGACAAAAATGTGGAGCACGCAGGAGAGAAGGAGATAAAATGAAATTTCATGGACTGAGAGGTTATGTGATGTTATTTAAGTTATTACAAATCAGATTTACAAAGAATTTGGCAGTCTGAGCCCACTTGTCAGTATGATGCCCCCCCCCCCCCCTGGTCTAGATGCAGGCACTGAGCTGCTTCAAAAGGATGTCATAAATCCATTGTATCCTCTCCTGTATCAAGCTGGCCCACAACTGTTGGAATAGGGTTTGTCAAATAGTTTGATTTTTCAAAAAATGAGGGGGATAAAGTTGCATTTTCATTAGCAATTCAAAATATAATATTTACACAAAATGACAATTACATTGTTTTGCGTGGTAAATGACTATCTCAATTCCATGACATTTTGCAAACTGTCTTCTTCCAAGAAGTGTTTATTTATTTGGACTGTATGTCTGCTGTAAGGGTAAAAACATACTATAAAACCTGCAAACTTTTTTCATGTCACTCATAAAAGTTTTTAAACTAGCAATACTCATTTACAGATGAGTGTCTTTTTGTTAATATCACACAAATAGTACCATTTTCTTGTCTTTCTTTTACCATGCACAAACAGTTTCTTCCACTTGCAAAATCGGAAAATTCGAAATCGTGGCTAGTAAAAGGAAACCAAGACTGACAACTACCACACATATTTGACTTCATTGGAACAGGTTGAGAAATGGTGCCTTCTGAATTCCCAACTTTGCATAATTTTCTCCGATATGGGCTTCTGCTAAGAGACCAGAGTGGAGAGAATGTCAGAAAATACACAGCAGCCACTCTTGCAAAGGATATTTATCCAAAAGTGCTTGAAAAGTGGGGGCTAGCAAACAAACTGGGAAGGGGCCAAAAACATAACACTTGGTAGAGGAAAACTGGAAGTGAAAGAGGATTTCATAGCAACATTATACAAGCTCTTTGACATCATCAGCTGCAAATGTGAGATTAAACTACACTACATCTACATCTACATGATTACTCTGCAATTCACACTTAAGTGCTTCGCAGAGGGTTCATCGAACCACAATCATACTATCTCCCTACCATTTCACTCCTGAACAGCGCATGGGAAAAACGAACACCTAAACCTTTCTGTTCGAGCTCTGATTTCTCTTATTTTATTTTGATGATCATTCCTACCTATGTAGGTTGGGCTCTACAAAATATTTTCGCATTCGGAAGAGAAAGTTGGTGACTGAAATTTCGTAAATAGATCTCGCCGCGCCGAAAAACGTCTTTGCTTTAATGACTTCCATTCCAACTCGCGTATCATATCTGCCACACTCTCTCCCCTATTATGTGATAATATAGAACGAGCTGCCCTTTTTTGCACCCTTTTGATGTCCTCCGTCAATCCCATCTGGTAAGGATACCACACCGCACAGCAATATTCTAACAGAGGACGAACGAGTGTAGTGTAAGCTGTCTCTTTAGTGGACTTGTTGCATCTTCTAAGTGTCCGGCCAATGAAACGCAACCTTTGGCTCGCCTTTCCCACAATATTATCTACGTGGTCTTTCCAACTGAAGTTGTTCGTAATTTTAACACCCAGGTACTTAGTTGAATTGACAACCTTGAGAATTGTACTATTTATTGAGTAATCGAATTCCAACGGATTTCTTTTGGAACTCATGTGGATCACCTCACACTTTTCGTTATTTAGTGTCAACTGCCACCTGCCACACCATACAGCAATCTTTTCTAAATCGCTTTGCAATTGATACTGGTCTTTGGATGACCTTACTAGATGGTAAATTACAGCATCATCTGCGAACAACCTAAGAGAACTGTTCAGATTGTCACCCAGGTCATTTATATAGATCAGGAACAGCAGAGGTCCTGGGATGCTCCCTGGGGAACACCTGATATCACTTCAGTTTTACTCGATGATTTGCCGTCTATTACTACAAACTGTGACCTTCCTGACAGGAAATCACGAATCCAGTCGCACAACTGAGACGATACCCCATAGGCCCGCAGCTTGATTAGAAGTCGCTTGTGAGGAATGGTGTCAAAAGCTTTCCGGAAATCTAGAAATACGGAATCAACTTGAGATCCCCTGTCGATAACGGCTATTACTTCGTGCAAATAAAGAGCTAGCTGTGTCGCACAAGAACAATGTTTTCTGAAACCATGCTCATTATGTATCAATAGATCATTCCCTTCGAGGTGATTCATAATGTTTGAATACAGTATATGCTCCAAAACCCTACTGCAAATGGACATCAATGACATAGGTCTGTAGTTCGATGGATTACTCCTACTACCCTTCTTAAACACTGGTGCGACCTGCACAATTTTCCAATCTGTAGGTACAGATCTATCGGTGAGCGAGCGGTTGTATATGATTGTTAAGTAGGGAGCTATTGTATCAGCGTAATCTGAAAGGAACCTAATCGGTATACAATCTGGACCTGAAGACTTGGCCGTAGCAAGCGATTTGAGTTGCTTTGCAACCCCTAAGGTATCTACTTCTAAGAAACTCATGCTAGCAGCTGTTCGTGTTTCAAATTCTGGAATATTCGTTTTGTCTTCCCTGGTGAAGGAATTTCGCAAAACTGCGTTCAATAACTCCGCTTTAGCGGCACAGTCGTCGGTAACAGTACCATCGGCACTGCGCAGCCATTAAAACTGATACTCCAAGAAGTAATGCAGATTTTAAATGGGTATTCATTGGACAAATATATTATACTAGAACTGACATGTGATTACATTTTCACGCAATTTGGGTGCATAGATCCTGAGAAATCAGTACCCAGAACAACCACCTCTGGCCGTAATAACGGCCTTTTTACGCCTGGGCATTGAGTCAAACAGAGCTTGGATGGTGTGTACAGGTACAGCTGCCCATGCAGCTTCAACACGATACAACAGTTCATCAAGAGTAGTGACTGGCAGATTGTGATGAGCCAGTTGCTCGGCCACCATTGACCAGACGTTTTCAATTGGTGAGACATCTGGAGAATGTGCTGGCCAGGGCAGCAGTTGAACATTCTCTGTATCCAGAAAGGCCCATATAGGACCTGCAACATGCAGTCTTGCATTATCCTGCTGAAATGTAGGGTTTTGCAGGGATCTAATGAAGGGTAGAGCCACTGGTCATAACACATCTGAAATGTAATGTCCACTGTTCACAGTGCCGTCAATGCAAACAAGAGGTGACCGAGACGTGTAACCAGTGGCACCCAATATCATCACACCGGGTGATACGCCAGTATGGCGATGATGAAAACATGCTTCCAATTTGCATTCACCATGATGTCACCAAACATGGATGCGACCATCATGATGCTGTAAACAGAACATGGATTCATCCAAAAAGATGACGTTTTGCCATTCGTGCACACAGGTTCATCGTTGAGTACACCATCACAGGCACTCCTGTGTGTGATGCAGCGTCAAGGGTAACCGCAGCCATGGTCTCCGAGCTGATAGTCCATGCTGCTGCAAACGTCATTGAACTGTTCGTGCAGATGGTTGTTGTCTTACAAACGCCCCCATCTGTTGACTCAGGGATTGAGACGTAGCTGCATGATCCATTACAGCTATGCGGATAAGATGCCTGTCATCTTGACTGCTCGTGATACGAGGCCGTTGGGATCCAGCACGGTGTTCTTTATTACCCTCCTGAACCCACCGAATCCATATTCTGCTAATGTGCCGTGGTGGAGGTATTCTTGATCGATTCTCGATCATTGGGCCTCCGAGTGGTGTTTCTTTCTCTGTTGCGGGGCACCTCCTGGCAGCGGATGGGACCGTCTCTGCCCGGTGGCGTGTGCGCGGGCAGTCAAGTTTGGGCGCGAGTATTGCCTTTTGCGTCAGATGGTGGGTCCATCTGCGCTGTCGCTGGCCAGGGCTGGTGTTACTTGCTGCTCCCCAGGTCAGTGGTTGGAGTCGTCGCCTGATTACCAACTTTCCTGCCTTGTCTGACTGCGCCTTGCTGTGGTCTGTGTGACGATACTCATGCTGGATCATCTTTCTCATGGCGATTTCCCTGGACCGCACCTTGGCACGAGCTTGTGGCTGTGCTGCTCCCAGATATAGTTTACAGGGGAGTACTTTCCTGTCCTCATAAGTTTGGTGCTGTTTGCATGTTTCAGCGTGCTATGGCTAAGAAGATTATCTTCGTTGTTATGATTGTGTCGGAAACATGGGCAAACCCCAGTGTTCGTGTTTCTTGGCATTCTGTGGGGTGATGTACCTTACTTAGTGTGTTTTTCTTGGCATTCTATTGTGCTGTTGCAGAACTTTGTTTAACCTTTTCCCTCCTTACTCTTCTACAGAGTGCCTTTGGATCCTGTGGCCTGTAATTTCACTTGTGCCAAGTTCCGGGGTTTTGGGGGATAATTGATTAAATTATGTTTTGGAATTTATGGATTCTGTGTGTTTGTCTGGGGTTTTTGCTGGTCTGTACCTGTATAATTTCCCATTTCCTTGCCCGGGCATCGTACGTAAAGATTAAGGTAAGTGAATTTTGGTAGTCCCCGTCCAGTGGTTCGGTGGGCCTCGAGACAAATTGCTTTTTTTGCACCCTGCCTGTCCTATCTCCCTGCCTTACTGTTGGCTCCTCTGTGCCCGTGCCCGAGTGTGTATGTGGGCGACGGTGATCGTTTCCTGACTTGTTTACCGTTTCTTGCCGACTTCTCTGGATAGACTGCTGAATCTGTAATTTTGTCTATGCCATGTTATAGTTGCTTCAAGTTGGTTCACACACTCCCCTTGGTAATGACATCTGCGCACCTATGAGACTGAATAATGTTTTGAACTATTGTAAGCTGGCGGTTGTCACCATGTGTGTTAAATTTTAACTTGTATTTGAATTTTGGTGTAATTGTATTTTGTTAACTGAGCTAATTTTTCTTGCCCACTGCTGCGACGTCAGAAATGTTAAAATCTAGCATTAGGCTCCTTGTGAATTTTTATGTTGATAACTGATGCAGCATTTTAGTGTAATGACTTATCTTTTACGTCTTGGGGAAATTTTATCTTGGTAAATCCTTGGGATTAAATTGTGCAACTTGTGTGTATGATCTATGGAAACGTTGGGGTGGATTGCACTTTCTCGTTAGGCCTATCACTTATTGTTTTACTAAAGGCATTAAGGGATATTTGTTGAAAGTGCTTTTTTTTTTAAATTAGCAATCATAAATTTAATCTTACCTGTGAAGCCATATTTGTGCAGAGTTGTTATTTAAATATCATTGTCTTCCTAGCTTGCCCTTTGCTACTGTATTAAAAGTGTTTGTTGTTTTGATTAATCGCAGCTGCTTGCCTAAAAGAAATAAAGCTGATTTTGAAAGATTGAGAATTAGTGTAACTGTTCACTTCAATAAAGCCACCATGTTTCAAGAAAAATTTTGGTGCTACCATTTGTTTCCCCCTTGTTCCCTTATCACGGCTCAGCTAACAGTCATTCGATATCGACCAACGCGAGTAGCAATGTCACGATATGATAAACCGCAATCGTGATAGGCTACAATGCGACCTTCATCAAAGTTGGAAACATGATGGTACGCATTTCTTCTCCTTACATGAGGCATCACAACAACATTTCACCAGGCAACGCCGGTCAACTGCTGTTTGTGTATGAGAAATCGGTTGGAAACGTTCCTCATGTCAGCACATTGTAGGAGTCACCACCGGCGCCAAACTTGTGTGAATGCTCTGAAAAGCTAATCATTTGCATATCACAGCATCTTCTTCCTGTCGGTTAAATTTCACGTCTGTAGCATGCCATCTTCGTGGTGTAGCAATTTTAATGGCCAGTAGTGTATACTCAGTATTTGAAGGTCCATGTCCAGCTGACTGTAAACTGAAGTGCACATTTCCTGCTGTTATTCTACGGACATGAAGAGCCTTGTCAAAGTACTAATGTCTATTTAAGGTCAAAGAGACAAGGTTGGCTCTGTTGGACAGCATCAAACCATGTTATTCGATCTATCTGAGCACAGAAGACAAATTAAAAAGCAGAAGAAGCAATAAGATGAATTAAGAAGGATTTCTGAATACAAGCAGAAAAAAGAAGGAAGAGTTAACATTACAACCAAATGAAATTCGTTTCTCTGAAGAAGATGAAGAGACAGCTGATGTTAAAGATGAACTTTCTGAAGATCCTTTGCAGACACAATGTGATGATTCTGATGTACCTTCTATTTCAAGTACAAGTCAGTATAATGTATAACAATTGCACAATGTTACACTGCAAAGTACTAGATTTGGTGTCGGTTTATGTGCTACAGCTGCTGTTACAACAGCTCCAAACTTGGATGCTGGATTAATTACTGAAGGAGACAGGAGGCTTCTGGTTGATCACAATAAAGTAAAAATCACAAAGGAAGAAATCATGAAATCACTTGATGAAGAACCTGCTCGATGTAGTGTAGGCAACACTGAATGTATCTTCTTTGATGGATGCCAAGATTCCACTAAAGTTCTGTTAGAAGCATATAACTACAGCCATCAGTTTCTAAGTATTGTGAAAGTTGAGCATTACAGCATTTGCACTGAGCCAGGTGGAAAGCATCTTTTCCATTTTACTCCAGAGAAAGACTTAACAAAAAGGAAACCTGCTCAAGTTATTGCTAACCATCTTGTGGATTTTCTAAAGAAAAATAGCATTGATTAAAGTTTGCGGGCTACTGTAGGTGACTCAACAAATTTTAACACTGACTGGGAAGGAGTAGTCAGGCATGGGGTTGAGACAAAGCTTAATCGTAAACTCATCAGTTGGTTTGTGCTCTTCATACTAATGAGCAAACTTTGCAACACTTGATCAGACAGTTGGATAGGAAAACTTTGTCTACTAACAGGTGGAGTAGTAAGATTGGCGACATACTTAATAATGCAACAGAACTTGAAATCAATCCCTCATTTGTCATTCCAAAGTCTTTGGTTCCATTAACTCACACTGCCGCCAAAAATCTCTCTACAGATCAGGCTTATGGTTACAGGATAACTCAGGCTATAAGGACAGATGCACTTCTAACTGATCTGGCATTATTAGAAATTGGTCCTGTAAGCCACTCTTGGTGGTTAACAATTGCAAATAAGATTTGTCATGTATGAATTTCAAATCATGGCCTTAAAGACAACAACTTGGAGACATTAAAACTGCTTGTGGAATACATTGTGGTCTTCACTATCTCTGCTGGTTCACTATCAAATCGAAATTCTCTTTGATGAAAGAACCCCATCATATTGTTTATCAATTGAAGCTCCTAAAATTCCAGAAGGAGGCAATAGTAGAAATTGTTCTGCCTACAATGCAACATCATCATGGTTAGCATTTAGTGAAATGGTGAATCGGACAATTTTATGTTCAGAAAAGCAAGAACAAAGGAAAGCAGTGGTCCAAAAGATAATAGACTTGACGGATGAAGATGACAATGATGATGATTATACACCAGGAGACCAATCTGTATGCTCTAGGAAAACACCTGCAGTAAATCCAAGTGCAACTTCACTTTTGGAGTGATAGACTGGTGAGAAAAAGTATGTGAACTTTCACCTACTTGTAAGGTTTTAGGCATTTCCCATTCTTAAGCATGTCTGAAAACATAACAACACACAATAGCAAAATGTAGCTAAGCACAAATCATATAACTACACTGGATGCACCATTACATGAACATAACATTTACCTCTCATAACATATCATCATCATTAATTTAAAAATCATGTTCCTTGCATAGTTGTGCAAATCATCATCATCATCATCATCATCATCATAATCATCATCATGTAAAATATAAAGGTGCACGGAATGGAAGTGCTTATGAGAACAAAAATATTATCATGTTATTTAAATGTCACTTCCAACCAGAAGCACAAAGAAAACAAACCTGGCAATATTTCCAATGAAAAATGATTTTTGTTTTGCTGCTTTCTGCTATGGGTCATTGTTATCTCACACACTTGAGAATGGGCAATGCCCAAAACTAGTAGCAAGAAAAAGAAATAAAAATTTTTATACACAGTCCAGTGTAAAAATTTTATTCCTCAAATCACACAAACAGTTCATGCAGACATGTGTGGATGAGCACTGTTCTGCTGAGGAATGGCACCATGATACTGTCTGTGAATATTTCAGTTCCTCAACAATAGAGATCTGCTCTTCAGTCATGGAGTCATTGGAGAACTGCTGTGTGGTGAACATCCTGTGCCATGAGAGTCCTCTCAGTCACTACCATCCATTACCTGAGGTCATGCCCAATGGCTCCCCATACCATGATGCCATAGCCCTGCTGTGGCTCTCCAAAATATTGGAATGCTTAGATCATTGGGCAACAAGAGCGGCCCATTGTCAGAAGAGAGTCCATGTTCCACATTTCCTGCTGACAGTTCTGTTGCAGACTTCCAAGTGGAAGTATGTAGGACAATACATTTCTTGTGGATAAAACAAGTGTAGTGCAGTATTCAATAAAAGTTACTTGGCCTGCCACAATAATGTGTAACTTAATTTCTTAATGAAGGAATTAAAGACAATAGCTCTCATGGGCAATGATTTATAGCAATGGGACAAGTTGGAAATTTGTGCCACATCAGGATTCGAACCCAAGTCTCCTGCTTCCTAGGCAGATGTACTGACCACTAAACCATCTGGATACAGTGGTCACCACAAGCACATGGGCTACCCTTGCATGCCTCCTGTCAGACTCAAATTCTTAATTTATATCACACACTTCTGCTGAAATGCACCTGCTCATTTGCCTCATTACACAGATTTGATTTTTCAACTTGCCCCACTGATAAAACAATGCCCACTTGCAGCTGATGTCTTTAATTCCTTTGTGTCTTGATTGATAGCAGTTGCAGGATAAAAATGGTGTCTGTTCCTTTGGATTTATCCACAAGAACAGATAAAATACATAAAACTTTCTTAATTCACCCTCATATTACACCCCTATCAGATTCCTGAAAGTGAACTCAAAGGTGATGCCACATTGGCCAGGTCTTCAGTTCACTTTGTTGGGTAATTGCTCCAAGATTTGATGTGATGATCATTGTACTTTTTACAAAGCTATGATTGTAGTGGCATGAGCCTTTGGAAAGTAAGTAAGGTTCATAGGGGGTTACACATGATATGTAGTGAAGACAGGAAGATAGAGAAACAGAAGGGAGTGAGTTAGTTTCATGTTCCATGGATCATTTTGCATGATAAATCGTACTGATGTGGAACGAATCATTGTCCATTCACATTGTAAATTAATTCGTAAATATGTCTACATGCTGAACATTTATACATTTATTTTATTATTATTATTATTATTATTATTTATTATTATTAAAACATGCAGATGTGAGTTAGTAGTTCTTATACAACACCTTTTACACATTACAATAATAGAAATTCTCCTACAGAAAAAAAGGAGTTGTCAAGGATATGCTCTTCCAGTTTATTTCCAAATTTTACTTCGTTTTCTGTCAGACATTTTACATCCCCAGGTAAATGATTGAAAATTGTAGTGCAATCCTTATTGTGTTAAAGATAACCTTAATGTGGAGTAATGAATGTCCTTTTTCCTTCTAGTATAGTAATATGTACATCATTGTTCCTTTTGAACTGCAGTAGATCATTTACAACCAACTTCATGAGGGAATAAATATACTGTGAAGTGGTAGTCAGAAAGCCCAAATCCTTACACAACATCTACAAGATGATTGTGGGTGAGCAACACAAATTATCCTTGCAGCATGTTTTTGGGCTTTTAAGAATTTCTTTCTTAAACATGAGTTACCCCAAAACATTATTACATACG
The DNA here is from genome assembly GCF_023864345.2 of Schistocerca serialis cubense. Classification (NCBI taxonomy): domain Eukaryota; kingdom Metazoa; phylum Arthropoda; class Insecta; order Orthoptera; family Acrididae; genus Schistocerca; species Schistocerca serialis. The sequence goes on along the minus strand of NC_064640.1, from coordinate 436,791,629 downwards.
GCATTATTGACTGAAAATATGCAAAATATATCAACTTACTGATCTGTCTCTCCCCAAGATTTGCAGAGATTCTACGTGCAAATGTGACTGAACAAAGTTGTTTTAGGAGTTCCAAAATCTGCTTTTTCCAGTTTAAATTCTTATCAATATGGACACCTAAAAATCTTGGAGTTACCACCCTATTTATTATTCCCTCGCCATGTGTTGCACTTATCACTGGTGTAGTATCCCTATATATGCAGAACAGAATATGTTGTGTCTTTTTAAAAATTTAGAGTGAGACCATTTGTGGAAAACCATACGCTGATACTTTTACGAACATTGTTTACCATGTCTCCTGTTTCTGTATTTCAGCTTGGATAGATTACAATACTAGTGACATGTGTAAAAAGAACTAATTCTGATTGTTGTATATTAGACAGAAGACTGTTTGCATACATGAGGAACAATAATGGCCATATGATTGAGCCTTGGGGAACCCCATATATGATTTCTCCCCAGTCAGAATAATGTCCCGGGATATACTGGTTGAATTACTAAGTACAACTTTTGCATTTATTGTTTAGATATGACATTATCCAGTGGTTGGGTATACTTTCAATCCCACAAAGCTTCAATTTATATAAGAGAATACAGTGATTCACACAGTCAAATGCCTTAGATAGGCCACAAAAAATATCAAACAGTGCTATTTTATTATTTAATGCTTGTAAAATTTGGTGAGTGAACAGTTAAATTACATTCTCAGTAGAGCAACTCCTCTGAAATCCAAACTGTGATTTGCTGAGGATATTACTGTTGCTCCAGTGAGATACTATCCTAGAACACATCACCTTCTCAAAAATTTGAAAATGATGTCAGCAGTGAAACAGGTCAGTAATTATTGACATCTTCCCTACCAACTTTCTTAAATTGGAGTTTGACTATGGAAAATGCTTTGAGTTAGTGATGAATTACATATTTAAGATAGGACAGAGGTTACTGTATAAGAACAAATCTTTAGTACTCTTACGGAAACATCATCAAAACCAGATAAGCTGTTATTCTTGAGAGACTATGTAAGTTCCTTCATTTCATGATAGATTCATATGGCTGAATTTTATGAGAGCTGCTTTCTCAACATACTGCAGTGATTTTTCTCTTGAAGCATTTTTTCCCCATACTTCCTACTACACTTAAAAAATGATTATTAAATATATTTGCTACCTGTGACTCATCATTTATGGCCCTACCAATCAGAAAGGTTTCTGACCTTCAGATAAAATTACATGAGGCTAAAAGAGATCTGGATAGCTTAAGTAGAAGAAAGGCAAGCAGAGATGGGAAGTGGTAACAGACAATAGAGGTAATAAGCACAAGACATTTTTAGACAACTTTGCAATAAATATATCAAATAAGTTGTACTAGTTGCTTCAGTTAGAAATGAGTTAGCTTCATGCACATGTAGGCACAGACATCATACAACAAACTTCCAATAAGTAATAAAAAGATGTATTGTAGGAAAGCCAGTAAACTAAAGGGAAATTTTGTTGTTAGGTAATTCTCCTGATACAAGAGTGAATCACATGTTCCAAGATTAACTATGCTCAGAATAACAGGTCACCAGTTTCTAAAACCTAGTGGTGGAGGATATATGATTAGTGTGCACAGATTTCAGAAAAGGTTGCACAATGGTTATAGGGAAGTGCTGGGTAAGAGTATTGACAGAGATCTTAAGTATTCTACACAGTATGACCAGGTAAAAATAGTCTCAGCACTGAGGGAATCCAAAGTGATGTTTACATTGGCTTTATGACACAGCTCACCTCATTTTAGCTCATTTGCGGCGAGAGTTAATTTGGAGTTGTAATAGCTACTCATGTCTGAGCTGTCTCATACTGGTGTGTTTCCTGTTGAAGATGGAATATGCTATGAACAGCCTTCACCTAAATAAGAAGGATAAAGGAAAACTAGCTAGACTAATTAAAAGAAACTTGGTGGATGTGTTGGGGGGGGGGGGGGGGGGGAATGGAGACAGCACTGTCATGAGTGGCAAAATACCAGTGCTCAAAGAGGTCAGAGCAGCATCTTTTCCATGGTAAAGAAGGTAGAAAGAAACCATGCTTTAAGAGATGGTGTTGAAGACAATAACTAGGCACCATAATTATGGTGCATATATTGCATCCATGCCAGGTGATACTAGCTAAAAAAATTTCAGCAGTCAATAGATTTAGTTATTTATTTCCTGCCCACATTTTAGCAAATATAAAATTTCATTACAACAACCAAGGAATGGGTAGTAAAATTAATGAATATTTGCACCACTAAATTAATGGTCAAGGCCAGGTGGCATAATTTGCCCTTCTGAACAAGACATGACTGCTGGTAAAGGTATGGTGTCACACAGATTACTGTCTTATTACTGCAGAGAACGGAGGAGTGCCACATTTATGAAATACTCTCATACATTTAACAATATTTATATTAATAAATTTGCTCAGAACAGCATCTAGAATAATGAATGACAAAAATAGAATTTCATAACAAATCATTTATATTAGTAATTGTGTGTGAAGCACCTACAGTTAATATTCAGCAATTCATAACTCACTTTGAAGTTCTATTGCCCTGCTTCAATGTAAAAACGAAAGGAATAGTGATTGCTGGAGATTTTAACCTGACTTTGCTGAAATCCTTCAAGAAAGAATTTATTGGAACCAGTAAAATAAATTTCATAACAAATAGCAAATTAAATTTAATTTCTACTGCACTGAGACTCAAATCTAATAATGAAAATAATGCTGTACTCTATTACATGTAGAAAAACCATATTACTCACCCAAAATTCCAACATCCAATTCACTAAGCTTCTTCTTCACATCTTCATATGCTCCATAACCTTTACTGAAATCTGTGACTGCTATTTCAGTCTTTACTCCATACAGTCTGGCTGAAAAAGGAAGTTAAAGCAATGAGTGACTAGGTTTTTTTAAGTACTTGTTTAATAGTTCAACATGTGGAACATCAACAACAGGCTAGGCTGGGACAACCTAGAAAATCTGCAGTTGTTAAGTGTTATCTGGAGTACAAGCATCACGTAAATTATGATGAGATGAAAATCTTGGCTCAGGCTCCAGGGTGCAGGACAGTATCATTGGAGAGGCAACTGACATCAAGCACAACCACCCAGAGACACTGGCCACCCTATTCAGCAAGGCTCAAGTCGCTGAAGGAACAATGATGTCTGCATACAAATACAGCAAATAGTATTTGCACTACTCTGGAAATGATGCAAACACTTCTTCAGTGCCTCTCCAAACAACAGATTGGTAAGAAAATGCCTATGGTCCAGTTGGGAGCAGATATGGCACAGAGTGTCAGTGCAGTGAGCATCATACGATCTATTAGAGAGCACACGGGTACCAGGTGATCACCATGAGAGTGGACCATGTACAGAAGACATCTGAATTGAGAGCAGCCATAAGGACCACACAACAGATGGATCATCACAAACAGAATCATAGGAAGGGCAGGGAACAGGGATAGAAGGCAGGAAGAGCAGCTCCCCTGCCAGTTCAATACAACAAGAGCACCTGATGATGATGATGATGATGATGATGATGATGATGATGATTAGGAGGAGGGGGTATATCATTGAAATACTGCAGCTGTAGGACATTAGCAGCTAGCTAAATTTCCATGAGGATTTCAGTCAGCTGAGAAGTTACAGTAAAGTTGACGATGACATAATTTCGGTACTCGACAACCATTTCCTTGTGTCAATGCTAAAATATTATGAACTCACCAACTCCATTAAAGAGAATAGGAACAAAGATGGCGTATGTGTCTATGGTCAACCTAATTACTTCATGCTGAACTTTAACTAGCTCTCATTTCCATAATTTGAGGTTAATAGATTTTAAGATATCCAATGTTTTTAGGGCACATGCATTCATATCCTTCACTTATTGCAACCATGTAATGTTATAATTGAACATCAGACTCTAAGACTATACTGTACAGGCAGAACAGTGAACTTCAATCTCAATTCAGCACAGTTGAAACAGTTAAAAATCAATATTTATCAGTCCAAAATTTGAAACTGGCATTCTTAAACGACTTATCCACTCTTGTAAGTGTCTGTTGCAAATACTGAGTGGCCAGTTACAACTAGCATATGGTTCTTGTCCGATTGGAAGAAGAGCAAAGACTAGGAGCATCAAAAAATAAGAAATGTGAATTGGACCAGTTACTGAGGACTTTATATTATTGATAGCTATTGTAAAAATAGTCAACACTATTACCAGCCATACATCTTATACCTGGATAGCACAATTATTATGCATATCACCTGTGAAAAGCACAGTTCAGCACAGTTCAATCTAGGGGTTAACACTACTTTGGGAAACACTAATCTCCTGTTCAAAAGGGTTAGACAGAATACCACTTACTCAATATGTACTAATGTTTGGGAAAATTGCAACATCCACAAGAAATGGCCTGTATAAATCCAAACTCAAAAGATATGCAAAGTGGCATATCAGCAACAAATGTTTGCAATTGCATCGACATAGTGTAAATAAAAGCCCAACAATGTTAACCTCCATTGTTCCTGAAATGGTCATTTTAACACCAAGTTTGTAGAGTGAGGAGCCATTAAATGAAGTAGAAACATCCCAATGACATCAAGATGCAGAATATCAAAACACGGATGAGTTCACACTGATCCAAATTATCACTCCCCAGAAAAAACAAAGTTGTCATACGATGTTTAGGGACACTGCTATGCGCATTATGTATTTTGGAAAACAAAGGATAGAATGAGATCACACCTAATGGCAAGTGAGTACTGGACCACACAATGTGACTATGGTATGGGATGACCTCTGCACAGCTTCATACAATTTAAGTTCAATCTGGACCACTGTAATGAGTTTGAACATATCTATGTTGAACACCCAGCGCTGTCTGCTGGGGGCTGAACCCATTGCACACAATACAATGGTACAATTTTTACACACTGGAATCAATGTGTCTGTCAATCTGTATGCAACTGCTGCACCATGGAGATATTAGAGCCCCAGATACTGCTCCTCCTTGAGCCAACTCCAAGTACAAGATTTCAGCATGATAATTCCTGGTCACATTTGATGAGGAATACGCAAGCCTTTATTGATAGATAATGGATAACACTGCTTCGCAGGACTGTGTGTACCCTGATATATTGTACATTCAACATGTCTAAGGTATGTTTGCTTGGCAGCTTGCTTGTCAAAGTCCTTCAGGAACCATGTTGATGCTTCATTAACTTACATACAAACTTTGTGAAGGAACATTCCCCATCGACATCTCTAAGCACACTTTGATTCCACCCATATGCCAATTGCAGCCTAAGGGCAATTCATAACACACTAAAAAGATAAGAGATCATCCATAGTCCTGTAATCCTAATGATTTGTGGATATCATATTCTCAGTCTGTGGTGTGAAATTCATTTTAGTGACATGTATCCTCTTGGCATTTCAAGTTGTACAAATGGCAGGGTACAAAATAATTTACGGAGAAGCAGAATGAGATAAAAATATACAGATCCAGAAGCCCTGTGCATGGAGCCATCATATGATAATATGCTACCAAATAGTAGAGAAGATCTGCTTTAGAGGGGAAACTAATAACACATGATGCCTGTGCATGAAAGCCTGTTAAACAACTGTCATCAAGAGGATCAGATTATAAATAGGCATATGACAGTTTTTAATGTATCATGTATAAAATTTACACTGAAAAAATAAACAACCAAAGTACTAAAATGTATATAACAATATGTTATTCATGCTAGTTGGCTGATCAACATGAAAAAATAAAGATAAACTAGCCATTGTGATACACACTGACACATCTGGTGCCAGGCTTGTACCATATATGCTGGTTTACATAAAACTGACAACTGAAGTGACTTTCAAATAAGTACTAATGTTTAATTTGTTCACAGAGGTAGCATCCTCATCATATACTGATATGAGCACAAATGAGGAAACATCTGTTGCAACTGGGGATAATAATTCAAAGCATAACAATCAGTTCCACCAGTAGGACATCACATTGGATGATCATCAGCATACAGTTGAAATCTCACTAATAGTTTCTGTGCAGTGTTTATGATAACTCTTTCACAATGGCACAGGCCTAGGCAAGATTGCTCAGCACCTGCAGCAATACACTGGCTCAGCACTGAGCCACAGCACTTGCTAGGTATTGCTGCCCAACAGCTGATCAGTGCCAGGCTAGTTACCAAAACCAGGGATACTCTGCAACGCAGTGTAAATGACATTTTCAGCAGCAACACCACAACATATCCACTTTGGCAGGTACTGCGTGGTTATAAGTAAACGTTCCCTATTTAACATGTTATAACATGGAAACTAATTACAATATGAGTACCAAACTTGGTAGTTTTAACGTCCAGAGTATGGGGTGCATGATTTCCAAGCATCACAGTGCCACTGTACTGCTCCAACTATGGTCACCTGGTGCAGTAATCAGTCATCGTGATTCACAGTCTCACACACCTGACCAGTCACAGTGTATTTGTAGATGTGTCAACATAAACTTGGACAAAAGGAGCAGGGCATTATTGGTGAAGCACTATTACCAAAACAACAGTAACAGCTGCACTTCAAGAATATTGCCAGATGAAAGGATTATATAAGGGTCCTCTTTCTGAACTTGCTGTGCGGAGCATGGTGAAAAAGTTCGAATCAACTGGAGAACTGAGTGTCACTCCAGGTAGAGGCCAATAACTGGTTGCACCACAGGTGGTTGATGAAATCGCTATTGCTATGGAAAACAATGCTGCACACAATTCCCGATCGTCAGGCAGGGCGTGTGCTGTGTCATGTCATTTGAACATCCCATGGTCCACTGTACGAAAGATGCTTCACACAAATTTCAAATGGTATCCATACAAGATCCATATCTTACAGCAGCATGCACCACAGGATGCATGACAACATGTTGGCTTCGCTTTCCACTTTCTCACAAGGATTTAAGTTAATAAGGGCTGGCTCTGGACTATCCTATGGACAGATGAAGCTCATTTTTCTCTGACAGGTCATGTGAACACACAGAATTGCTGAGTGTGGGGGTCTTAACCTCAAGTCACTGTGCATGAAGTTCCTCTGTATAATGAACGTGTCACCATATGGTGTGGCTTCATGGCTACGTTCATCATTGGCCCTTTTTTTTTTTTTTAACAGGTTGGCACTCAAGGACCAAAGACGTGCGTGCAGAGTGACTGGCCAACATCACTGCAATTTGCTTCACCAGCATGTCATACCCGCCCGTACTGGAGATAGACACATTGAACTCAACAGTTTTCATGCAAATGGTGCACCACTGCACAATGCTTGTGAAGTTCACATGCTTCTCCAAAACACATTTGGAAACAATCAAATTATCAGTTGATCGTTTCCAAATGCTTGAATGGCACAATCACCTGATCTCACTCCCTGTGATTTCTGGTTGTGGGGCTACCTGAAGGCCAGAGTTTACCAGGGGAACATTCAAACATCTTAAATCTTAAGTGCAGCCTATCAAGAGATGTAGCCAGAATACCTATGGACATGCTTCGTTCTGCTGTGCAGAATGCAATCCTGTGCTTTCAAACTCTTCTGGACACTGATGGGCACCATATTGAGCTCCTTTTGTAGCAGTAATGGTACCAGTATGTAATGGTATGATGTACCGTAGCAGCACATTAAAAGTGTTTAAACTGAATTGATTCTGCATTATTTCTCTTCCCAGTGTTCTTGACGTTAATGCAACCAAGTTTGGTAATCATATGGTAGTTAGTTTCCGTGTTGTAATGTGTTAAATAGGGAAAGTTTAATCATAACCAACTGGTATAAATACTGGCCATCCAGCCAGGTAGGTCATCAAATTCGCATCCATCCCGGCTTCTGCTGTGAAACCACTCCACTCCACTCCACTCTCCTCTTAACAGGACCACCTGCCAGGGGGTCTAGCCACAGCCTAATGAGTTGAGGGTTGAAAAGAGGCTCACGTAGCCACATGGGTGCCTACCAGCATTGGGTACAATTAGCCAGGCTTCTCGTACTCAAGAGTGTCATGTCAGCCTGCTGTTGTAGCTTGGCTGCTGGTTGAGGATGTTAGCTATGCAAGATCATACTACACCCAGGCTGTGCCGAGCATAGCAGCTCCTGGTGACCTATTATAATGCTTCACAGTCAGGTCTGTGGGTTGAGGCTCATCCTCCAGTGCCACCAGATGTGAGTTTGAAATTGTCATACAAACTATTGGAGTAATAGAGGGATTGTACTGCCTTCAAATGTCTTCTAACTCACCCTGACATACCGTCCTCCATGAGAGCATGCCTATATCCTCTACTGCACACCCACATTCACTACACTTTCAATATCACCTACATGCTCATATCAGTAATACATTGGTTGTGGACACAGTGATAGGACTGTTTCTTGGATGCTTGTTGACTTGGTTAGCTCTAGATTTATGAAGGCAGCGTTCTAGTTCTTGACAAGTCTGCTAGTCATGAATTTTTGCATTGACATTTATAACCACACACTACAAGTATCAGATGATTAGTACATTACATACAGTTTCCGTTACAACACAAAAGTGACAATACGGTTACCTAAGAATAAATTTTGACACTCTTAAAAATATGCATTGCTTTTTGAAACTGGTTTGAGTTACGCACACAAATATATTACACACATATTATTTCTGGAGTGCAAGACCCATTCTATTAGCATTCCTGGAAGATTTAAGGGTGGAATAAGATCAGTTTCAAGAGTAGCTGGTGATAATAAACATTTCTTTCAGTCAGTGGGCCACATCATAGGCATTCAAAAACTAGACAGATTATTGTGTATCTGTTGGTACTTCGAGGGTACTATTACTGTGCAGTCCAAAGTAAAAACACACACTATTCTTTGTCCCAAGTAATGGGTAATAATATAATTGGGAGGAGGGGTGGGATACTTTCTCAAGATCATCCTTCAACATGATTGTGCACAGATTCCTGTCAACAAAGAGTCTAAAATATGTGATAAATATGAGACTTGGCTTTATTTGAAACAACTACATTCTATTATAAGTAGCTACCACTTTTAGATACTTTTTCACTGCCACCTAGAATAGTGTCCAAAGAGCATTTTCCAATGTGTAAATTACTTCACTAATATTGCTGCTACGCCATTTTTAGCAGTAATCAAGTTACATACTCTGATTATCAATACCATCATTACTATGTGGAAATGCTGAACAGGCTGTGCCCAGAATCACGGTTAGGAGGAGTCTTGGTGCTTGATTCCTTTTTGAGTTAGGAACATGGGGTAAAAAGTGTTTGGTTTACCCCAGGCCAATGGCTATTTGCATAGCCATTTGAACATCTGTCTTACTGCAGCTATGTTACAGAACATTGAGCAACGTTTGAATGATAAACTAGACCTGCCGCTCAAGCAAATTGTGAAAAATCTATTAATTTCTTTTGCAAACGATTTTAATTGAGCTAAAATTAATGCTCACCTAATGGCACCATTTATATGTACACTATTTGGTATTTTATGTGCTAAAAACTGTCACACTCATTTTGATTTTATGTGCAAAACAAAATGCTTTTCTTGGAGGTTTACTTTAAATTTGTATGAATCAATTCAAACTTTGCATGAAGACAGATAAATGGATAAAGTCAAAATAAATTTTTTTTCATCCAATAATCTTTATCCATTGTCAAGATTGTAGATTGTATTTTATTGGTCCTGTTGTCTACATAGCAGCTTATGAATAAGACATTGGACAAGTCAAGTTATAAATATACAGGCTGAAAGTCATTTCAAGGCATACATATTTAAGCTTACAATAATACACTTTACACGTAAGTATTTATATAACACATTTCATAAATTTAAATATTCTTCAATGGAGTAAAAGCAGTGATGCTGTAAATATGACTTTAGAGATTTTCCAGATGTATTGACCTCAGTGATAGCTTTTATGTTTTCAGGAAGTTTGTTATAAAGCTTAACTCCCATGTGAAAAGTACCTTTTTGGCACAGTGCTGTGCTGATTTGAGTCATATGTAAGTTTCTGTTTTGTCTGGTAAAGTGCTCATGTATATCACAGTTTTTCTGCACTCTCCGGTCCTTGCCTATTACATTTAATTTAAAGAACAAAAGGGTTTCCATAATGTATACACATGGTACTGGAGGAATACCAGATTTCTTAAACAGGGGTTTACAAGAGTCTCTAGGCTTGCACCCAAACAAGATTCTAAGAGCCCTTTTTTGTAGTTTAAAAGTGCTATTAGCTGTTTTAGAGTTTCCCCAGAAGGTGACCCCATATCTAAGATGAGAATGACAGTACGCATGATATGCATTCAATACTGTTTTCTCACTACAGCACGGTTTTAATGAACAAAGAAGGTAACATGTTTTGCTCAGTTCTGCATTGAGATATTCAATATGCTTATTCCATTTGATGTTACTCTGCAGCCAAAGTCCTCAGAATTTGGTTTCAGTACTGTTACCAACTGGTTCGTCATTGATAGAGACTGATGGGATAAACATGTCCTTGTTAGGAACATTGTGGAATTTTAGAGCAACAGTTTTCTTACTGTTTATTACAAGCTGATTACTCTGTGCCCAGCTGCTAAGTTGTTTCGTGACCGTGTTTACTGTCTGCTGTAACTGTTCATCGTCATCTCCTTTTAGTAGAATCGTGGTGTCATCTGCAAATATGATTGTTTTGTGTGCATCAATATTTAAGCTTAGATAATTTATGTACAGAAGAAACAGAAGGGGGTCCCAATACTGATCCTTGAGGTACACCACATTTTATTTGTTTATAGTCAGATAAGTGATTAGATACAGTTTTTAGTTCAATATTTGTGTGCTTGACGCACACTGCCTGCATACGATTAGTCAGGAAGGAACTGATCCACTTGTTGGACAGACCTCGAATACCATATCTTTCTAGCTTTGATAGCAGAATTTTATGGTCCACCATGTCAAAAGCATTTGACAAGTCAATAAAGACTCCTATTGTTTCCTGTTTTTTGTCCATCAGGTTTAGGATGGAATTGATGCACTCATAGACAGCAGTTGTCGTTGACCTCTTATTTCTGAATCCATGTTGTTCATTACATAGGATGCTGTTTTTATTTATAAATTTTATAAGTTTCTCATACATAACTTTTTCCAGTACTTTAGAGATGCAGGAGGAAATTGTGATGGGTCTGTAATTATTTACATTGTCTTTATCCCCTTTTTTATATACAGGAATAACTTTTGATGTTTTCAACACATCAGGGAAAGTGCCTGCCTGAAGTGAGCAGTCGCATAAATGTGTGAGTACTTCAATTAGGTTTGATGCGCTCTTCTTTAAGATACAATGGTTTAGAGTAAAGATAAATTTGGCACGTAAAATTAGTTCTTACATGAACTGAATGTGTGGAAATGTTTTAAAGTTAATCAAATAAACAAAAAATGCATTGCTACAATAAAATCAAAAAACTCACTTTGAAAAATCTAGCTTCATTCAGATTTTACATGCAAAAAACGTGTACTTTGCAGGTTTTTTATGTGTGCCACTTCTAAGTTTCACACTTGTTTGAATCAGTTAAAATTTGGCAAGAATGTAGACAAATACATGTAGTTAATCGTCATCCTGTTATTTTGTGAAAGCTGCAAGTTTTGACATACCTGCATCTTGTAATATATACGCTAGAGTTCCTGATCCTGTGCTCAGAATCCAAAAGATTCACCTGGCATTGTGAACAATATAAATCATCATACAGCTGAAGAGCATGTATGTAACAGGTAAAAAAGTTTTTCTGGGGGATACAGTTTCTGGGGGTGGGTTAAAAGCACAAATGTCTTTGAAGCTGCCTGATAAGTTGAACAGCTAGTTCTCTTTTTTTACATCCTTAACTCTGTCTTTTTTGTGCTATGATAGGGGCACTTTTCATTTTGGTTATTTCATGGCTTGGTGTGGCCCTGAAGTCTTCTCATTGTGCTTACAGTGAGATTAGCTTACAAGCATGACCAGTGAGTGTTTTAGTGTCCTAGCGTCTTTATTCCTTTAAGTGCAAGAAATGGCCAGTCCAATACAAACAATTTATCCAATTCAAGTACGGCAACTCTGCTTTAGATAATGGAATACTACATTAAAAGGTTACATTCTTGTAAAGTTATGTTCCACTGACAAAGCCAACATTATTTACAATGACCTCCTGACTTTCAAGACTTATGTCAATTTTACTGCTTTGTCTGCTACTGTTTGTAGTCACTCATATGCAAAAGGGCTTATATGAGACTGTTTCATACAGGATGTACCAGATATGCAGATACCTGGTGAAGTTTTCAGATTGTATTTGTGGCTCAAAGAGGTCCGCAGGATTGTTGAGTCTGTAAATAACAGTAGCTTTTGAAAACACCACATTATAAAACACCACAATTACCAAAATGTCTTCCTGATGACTCTGATGATAATCTCTCCTGATTTCCTGTCCAGCATTTCCATGTTCCCATCAAGTCCAAAACATTTTCAGGAGAATGAAGCAGTAGAGTACCCCCTACCATTGAGACTCTTCTATTGCTTCTGGTCTTGCCACATACATCGCATCTGTCTGTCACAGTAATGACAGCAATACCTAATGGCCCATGCCATAAATGGAGGAGGATGCAGCACAAACAGTGCTCCCAGTGTCAACTGCCACTCAGTCATTGTAGTCAAATCTCACTACTCTTGGTCAACATGTCTGCATTCCACTGGATACAAGAGTGATACCACCCATTACAGCAGCAACTTAATGGCAGTTGGGATCAGCCCTGCTCTTGAAATCCATTGTATCATTGATCATGAATAAGCAGTCACCAGTTCTAACCTTGGACATCTGCTACACATCTACCATACATGTCAGTCATTTGCATGCTCAAGCCCATGATGATGACTCAGACTGATTTATCAGAGGCTTATTTTTGGCTGTCCTTCACTGAAGAATGACAGATGAACATGATCAAAAATGTTCTATCTGTTATGTGCTAAGATTGTAGGCTGTCTTTCAGCATCTACAGCATATCAGCCATTTTTCAGTGTCCTATAGAACAGCTTCCGAGTGATGAATCACAGTGTATGAAATCTTAATCACCAGAACCAATTGCAACCTCAACAGATATTCTCATTACTGCAGCAGACAGGTTTGCACTGCAGCCTACAAAAGTATTTGTGAAGCTTCCTGATAGATTACAACTGCATACCTGGCCAGGACTTAAAAACAGAATCATGCATTTAAATTGCTCTTATTGACTAAACTAACCAGACACAACTCTCAATCTGCTATAACAGCTTTGAGTCTACTAACACCTCTCTTCTACTTTCCAAACTTCAGAGAACATTCCTGCATACCTTCCTGGATTAGCTCTCCTTGGAGACAGACTATCATGGAAAATAGGCCTTGCCACAAAGTAGAGGATGTTTTCAAAAGAAACATTTCAGTCCACAATGGAGTTTGCTTGTTCAAGACAGATGCCAATTAACTCATTTATTAATGTTCTTACTAAAACAGTTTGAGGCACTGGTAAAACATCTTAAAATGTAAAGTTAAACAAACAACTGAATAAAAATCAATGATCCTGTGTCTCAACAAAGAGGTGAGAGCATTTAGGAGATGGCACATTGTGCTACAGTATTTTACAACTGAGCATTCTTAGATACCTAATTTCATCGGCGGTACCATTTCTCTGAGGTCCTAGGTGGGGACTTCAGAAAGTAAGTGACACATGTTTTCCTAAGGCCACTGTGCACAAAAATGGCGCCTTGTCAGAAGAGAGTACATGTTCCAGGCTTCCTGCGCATACAGTTCTGCCATGATATGGATGACAGGGGCATCAGAGTGTGTGAGTGAAATCGTGAAGCAACTTAAATGCAAACAGATTTACTATAAAATTCTGTTGGTATATGAATCAAATGAAATGACAAGTCTAGCCATAGCAAAATGATGCCAACAATTTGACCAAGGTTGTGCAGAAGAGGCTGATACTAATCAGGAAAGAATGCCACTGACATAAACCACAGACAACAATGTCAAGGCAATCAAGGAACTGACTCACAGCAACCACAGAATTTTTTATGAGGACATTCACACAGCAGTTTTCTAATGGCTCCATAACCAAGGAGCAGATTTCTATTGTCAAAGGAATTGGACGATTAATAGAATGTTTCAACCATTGTTTACAGACATATGGTGACTGCTGAAAGATAGTGTAATATATCTGTGTCACTTTGAAGTGTCTTGCAGCATTCAATAAAAGGTACTTGGCCTGCCCTAATGATGTGTAACTTAACTTTTTTAAGTCTCCTCATCATGCCCTGGAACCCAACACACTGACACCTCTTTCCTCTGCCTCCATGGTCTTCACTTGTTTATTATCTCGACATCTGCACTGTGCAGCTTTTTCTTCATACTACAGGAGCCAGATAATATGATGAATTTTGTGGCATGATTGCATTGTATCTGTCTCAGTGACCCCTTGATTACATACACCTCTACTTCACAAACTGTAGAATAAATCTTCATTTACAAAATAGCACAAAGCAGTCATGCAAATTCCACCACTTACATCTGTGTGTATACAAAAAGACTGTTGCACTTTTTTTAAATGTTGAAAATTAAACTGAACTAACCAAAACATAACTTAAAAATGTAGTCTGGGTACTGTAACTTCTGTATCCCCATGAATCCACACCAATTTTGGTTCTCTTGGTCTAACAAGGTGGGGATGGCTCCACTCCTCATTATGAACAGTAGCCTGATCCACACCTACAAGATACCACTTTGCACAAATCTCCAATGACTTCTTTGTTAATGGAAGAGCTATGAAGTTTCATTCTAATGGTGGGTGAGTAGCAACAAGGTATGTTGGTGATTGTTGTACAGATGTAACTCTATACCACGTTTGATCAAAAAGTAATGGGAATCTTTGTTTTTCTTTAAGAATCTTCACTAATTCATCAACTTTTCCTTCTACAAAATAATCCCCTTCAGACATAACACACTTGTGCCAGCACTTTTTCCAATCTTGGAAGTACTTCTGGAAGTCACTTTCCCATATGGTTTTCAACTCTTTCAGTGCTTCTGTTTTCACCCTATCAATGGTGGCAAAACGGTGTCCGTTCACAGTTCTCTTCAGCCTCAGGAACAGAAAGAAGTCAGGGCCATGTCCAGCAAATGTGGTGGCTGACACAACACAATGGTTTTGTTTTTTGCCAAAAAATCATGGACAAGCATTAAGTTGTGACCTGGAGCATTATCATGATGCAATTTCCACAAGTGGTTTTGCCACAGTTGTGGTATTTTATTCAGATTGCTTCACACAAATGGTGTATAACTTCCAAGTAGGATTCCTTCTTGTCTGGGCTATTCAGGCAGTTTCATTGGGATGATTAGGCCTCGGTTTCAATGTCATACCCGTATACCTATGTTTGATCACCTGTTATAATCTTCTTTAGAAGTTCTGTATTGTTGTCGATTACATTGAGCAATTCCTGAATGATGACTACAAGACATTATTTTTGGCCAAAATTCAACAATTTCAGAACAAACTTTCCTGCTTCATGTTTCATGCCCAAAATATCTGAAAAAATTGCTTGGCATGAGCCAAATGATATGCTGATATCATCAGCAACCTCTCTGATGATGATTCAGAAATTTTCCAGAACCATTTTCTCTATTTCTTCCACATTCACTAACTGATGTGCAAGGGCATTCAGGGCAGCTGTCATCTTCAACATCGTCATGGCCCTCTTTCAAATGTTTATATCACTTTTAAACTCTTGTCTTCCACATACTAAATTTTCCAAAAGCCACATTCAACATTTTTAATGTGGTGCTGCATTTTATTCCACTTTTCAAGCAAAATTTAATGCAAATTCCTTGATTAATCCTTTTTGAAAACAAAAATTCGCCAAGCATGCGAAAACTTGTATAGCATTTTTGACTGTCTACAATAAACCAAATATTCAAAATGCAAATATACATCAGGAACATGTGTACCAGCAAGGCAAAAAAACAAAAATTTCGAGAATCAGATGCATAAAGCCCACGAAATTCAAAAGTTCCTATTACTTTTTTATCACACCTTGTATTCATATCATCCCATTAAGAGTCACTGCAATATGGTTTTTGGCAGCTCACCAGCATTAGTGGACAGAAAGAATATTGTACCAGTTTTTAAAATGCTTATTAGCAGATAAATCCTCAGTGTATCAAAACCATAAAAAGACCTTAAAAAATTGGAGTACTGGGTACCCTTGCTTTGTCTGCTCCCAGAGCAATGACTGAGTCATTTCAAGAGAGTTAAAGCTTAACATACTCTCACCTTTCACTCTCTTAGTGAGTGAAACCAAGTAAACTTGACATCAAACATAAGATTCAGAACCTTCACTGTAATTCTGAAAGCAAAGTATTGTTCCACACCTTCAAATCAAATATATTAAAACATGACGTGTACTGCTACATACAGGGTGGTCGGAAATTCCCATTACAGACTTCTACGACTTATAGAGGGGAGTGAGTACATCGTATTTTGAATTGGAACCCATTTCTGGAAACGTCATCCAATAAGACTACAGAGCATCAAAGTTGTAGGTGCGGGCATCTGTAGATGTATGTATACACGGGGTGATTCTGTGATGATGTTGACTTCCTACAGTGATGGAGAATGATAAATGTATTAATTTGAAGTAAGGATCCCTGTACTGGAAACGAACGAGTTGAAAGTTATAAACGAAAACCTTTCTGATATCTCTGACAGTTCAATACATGTACCGGTTCTTGTGTTGTGAAGAGTGTAGGGCTGGTAACTTTCAGTGGTGGTAGTGTGGACAAAAATGAGAAAAAAATGTCCAATAAAAGTGGGCTCCATATTGCATACCTGAGGAGCTATGACCATTTGTTCATGTTTGCTAATGTGAAAAACATCTCCTCTACTGAGCAAGTGTTAATAGCTGTTAAGGTTAAGCACTTTGGAGCCCACGTTTATTGGACATTTTTTCTTGTTTCTGTCCACACTACCACCACTGAAAGTTACCAGCACTGGACTCTTCGCAACACAAGAACCGGTACATGTATTCAACTGTCAGTGGTATCAGAACGGTTTTCATTTATAACTTTCGACTCATTCATTTCCAGTACAGGGATCCTTACTTCGGATTAATACATTTATTGTTCTCCATCATCGTAGAAAGTCTGTAACATCATCATGGAATCACCTCATTTATACGTACATTTACAGATGCCCGTGCATATAACTTTGATGTTCTATCATCTCATTGGATGACGTTTCTGGACATGGGTTCCTATTCAAAATAGGATGTACTCACTCCCCTCTACAAGTCCTAGAAGTCTGTAATGGGAATTTCCAATCACCCTGTACCTGAAATCAATCTAAATCCAAAGACTGCTGCCCACTTCTTCAGACTTTTAAGTGACAGTTGTAGATAATAAGTCATTTCAGAAGTCCAACAGTGGAGTAAAACATTGCAAAAATGTCGGAAATAAAAAGTATTATATAGGACTCTACTGCATGTGTTATGCTACTGAATGATTACATAAAAATGGGGAGACCGATACAAAACCCCTCCTGTAGTTGTACTGATTAAGAATAATGTACCTGCCAGCTGGTACAATAGGCATTTTTAAGGTCAAAATATATGCCTACTAGATGATTTCTGCAAAGTAATTCCTGCAGTACACCCACTTCTAGCAGAGTTACATTGGCATATGTTCTAAGCAAATATTGTATAAACTACACTCCTGGAAATTGAAATAAGAACACCGTGAATTCATTGTCCCAGGAAGGGGAAACTTTATTGACACATTCCTGGGGTCAGATACATCACATGATCACACTGACAGAACCACAGGCACATAGACACAGGCAACAGAGCATGCACAATGTCGGCACTAGTACAGTGTATATCCACCTTTCGCAGCAATGCAGGCTGCTATTCTCCCATGGAGACGATCGTAGAGATGCTGGATGTAGTCCTGTGGAACGGCTTGCCATGCCATTTCCACCTGGCGCCTCAGTTGGACCAGCGTTCGTGCTGGACGTGCAGACCGCGTGAGACGACGCTTCATCCAGTCCCAAACATGCTCAATGGGGGACAGATCCGGAGATCTTGCTGGCCAGGGTAGTTGACTTACACCTTCTAGAGCACGTTGGGTGGCACGGGATACATGCGGACGTGTATTGTCCTGTTGGAACAGCAAGTTCCCTTGCCGGTCTAGGAATGGTAGAACGATGGGTTCGATGACGGTTTGTATGTACCGTGCACTATTCAGTGTCCCCTCGACGATCACCAATGGTGTACGGCCAGTGTAGGAGATCGCTCCCCACACCATGATGCCGGGTGTTGGCCCTGTGTGCCTCGGTCGTATGCAGTCCTGATTGTGGCGCTCACCTGCACGGCGCCAAACACGCATACGACCATCATTGGCACCAAGGCAGAAGCGACTCTCATCGCTGAAGACGACACGTCTCCATTCGTCCCTCCATTCACGCCTGTCGCGACACCACTGGAAGCGGGCTGCACGATGTTGGGGCGTGAGCGGAAGACGGCCTAACGGTGTGCAGGACCGTAGCCCAGCTTCATGGAGACGGTTGCGAATGGTCCTCGCCAATACCCCAGGAGCAACAGTGTCCCTAATTTGCTGGGAAGTGGCGGTGCGGTCCCCTACGGCACTGCGTAGGATCCTACGGTCTTGGCGTGCATCCGTGCGTCGCTGCGGTCCGGTCCCAGGTCGACGGGCACGTGCACCTTCCGCCGACCACTGGCGACAACATCGATGTACTGTGGAGACCTCACGCCCCACGTGTTGAGCAATTCGGCGGTACGTCCACCCGGCCTCCTGCATGCCCACTATACGCCCTCGCTCAAAGTCCGTCAACTGCACATATGGTTCACGTCCACGCTGTCGCGGCATGCTACCAGTGTTAAAGACTGCGATGGAGCTCCGTATGCCACGGCAAACTGGCTGACACTGACGGCGGCGGTGCACAAATGCTGCGCAGCTAGCGCCATTCGACGGCCAACACCGCGGTTCCTGGCGTGTCCACTGTGCCGTGCGTGTGGTCATTGCTTTTACAGCCCTCTCGCAGTGTCCGGAGCAAGTATGGTGGGTCTGACACACCGGTGTCAATGTGTTCTTTTTTCCATTTCCAGGAGTGTATAATGAGCTGTCTTGATTTCAAAACCCATTCATCAGGCAATCCACAATTCTACCTATGCAGCTGGATAGGTCTGCAGCCCAGTTGCTAATAGATGTTCAGTTCTTTCCTGGCTCCAAAAGTTACATTAAAATGTGTCCTCCAGTGGTTCAGGAAAACGTAGTATCACTCAAGTTTCACTGAAAATTCTGAAGGAGGCTCTCCTTATAGCTATCTTCAAGATGACATAACATACTACAATGCCTACATTCAGCACAGGTTACAATATTTCATGTCTATGGTGACGTCATTTTTACTACACACTGGTATACAGAAAATTATATACCTGTTGTTAAGTAATTAGAAATCATAAACACCCTTCTTGTAATCCTGTTGGACATACTGATGGATCAATCGATATAATTAGATATACATCTCACAAGGACACTAGGCATGGCCTGGATTGATACATCTTCCAGCAGTAAGTTACATGGGTAGAAAACAGTGGAAGATATAGGGACTGCCATGGACTGATGGATTGTCTCCACTTCACTTGTCTTATCTTGACTCGCTGATGTGTACCACCTGCTCTCTGATGGACCTTTTTATGATGATCTTACAGTACTTAACTAGTTTCTGAACATTGATTTTGGACTCTGTAATTCTGGGCCACCGATGTATGGTTTGCTCATGTGATGCTGTACCCGTTCTCCAGTGGCCAACACTGTGTACCTACTGTGAATGCACTGATGATGTGATGCATGCACTGATGGAGTGGTTTGTATCAGCATGGTTTCCAGAGTGGCAAGTTACAGTATTCTCCAGCACTAATGTTTGAATCATTCAGTAGATCTCGAGTGCACTTTAACTGCCAAGAAATATCCAACCCCAGTAGTCTTTGTCTCTGTTTGGCTGAAGGAGAGTTAGGAGCCATTATTTTTTGTGATTTATTTGTACTTAACTGGCGTTCAATGAAACCTGTGTTGCTAAAGATTTAGACTTACAACAGTGGTGACGACGGGATGTTTGAAACTAGAACACATCCCATGCCAGAATAGGTCTTATGAGGCCACTTTACTGTGTTGGCTCTGAGCACTATGGGACTCAACTGCTGAGGTCATTAGTTCCCTAGAACTTAGAACTAGTTAAACCTAACTAACCTAAGGACATCACAAACATCCATGCCCGAGGCAGGATTCGAACCTGCGACCATAGCGGTCTTGCGGTTCCAGACTGCAGCGCCTTTAACTGCACGGCCACTTCGGCCGGCCCACTTTACTGTGTGTTACTACCAAAATGGATATGCTGTTTTAGGAGCTCTGGAAACAGCAGTTTGATAAACACCACAAGCTTCGACAGAAGTGATGGATCAGGAATGTCTGCAATTGCTTCTGGTAGACCTGGCTTTCCAGATCAAGAAGACTGAGAAGTATAGTAGAACATTTAGCACTTCATTTCCGGGAAAGTTATATTAAGTGTCCCAAGGGACAGTGAGATTTTTTATTATTTACAAATCCACTGCTCTATATCTTGTATAAAAACTGACACCTCTATGTGAAACATCAGTGCCACTCCTAACCACTATTTACTCACAGTTGCTTTTAAGTGAATATTTTGCAACAAAAATTCATTGATGGCTGCTCACTGAGGATTCCTCTGACACTGTAAGCATCACGGACTGTGGATCTACAGGCCTGAGTAGAAAATGCAAGTTTATGTGTTCTTGTGGGAAATCATAAACATAATCTTTAATAGGTGACATGGATATCAGACCAGCACTGGACAGGGAAGTGCATGCTAAACATTAACACAGTCAGATCCTTAGTCATCTAAAGTTTTGCATATCATTATGGCTGTCAAGATTTCGCTAGCAGCTCAGGCTATTTTTTCCACATAACATCATTTATATCAGAAATGTCATTCTGATTGGCAAATGTGGTGTGACCTAGTCTGTCTGGTGGTCAAAATTTTAAAATGTCATGCAGTCCAGGTAGAGTTGGAGTGGCCCCCACTTGACAGGAAGGCATCAAATATGTGCCATCACAGTCTTTCAACTCATCCTCACTGAAAATTTGATAGACTTCTCAGTTTTCCTGATTGTTTTCCTGTACATGCTAGATGCAGTTGCCTACATTATAATGATATCTGTCAACAGTATTTTTTCCAGTGTGACATGACAGTTGTTTGTCAGGGCTGACTGAACCATTAGCAGTCAAGTGCGCCAATGCAAATAAACAACAACATAACAGATTCAAGGATAGTACAATGCTGCCTTATGCTGTCAGAATTAATCATGGTATTCCTATTTTACCCCAGTCTTGAACATTAATCAGCCCATGTGTCTCCAGTTGTTGTCACTAATCTTAAAATTTTTAGCATCTAAGCTGTAGACTGATGTTCATCTTGAAACTGTGGTACTAGGACAGGTTGTTCTAGAAGTAATATACAATCAGGTAACCAGCACCGTTCCTATCTTTCTATTGACAGAACCCTCAATGGAAAATATTTTTTGATCTCAATTTGTATATAGCACTTGGATTTTCTACCCAAAACTCGGTCCAAGCAATTCATAATGTAAAACATCTCGCACTTCATCTCACGGACTGGTACAACTATATAAAGATTACTCTTGAATAAAACAGTTTTGGTCATGAAAATATTGCTTTAATGATGTGTTTTGCGTTAGCATGGCACCTTCAGAATATCGACAAATAGAATAAAGGGAAAATAATAGTTAAGATATGGTCGCACCATGCAAGGCTGTAAGATAATATCTAACAAAATTTTTACGAACCCTGGACTGAGAACTCTTATGCTGTGCAATAAGCATACATTCAGATGAAGTTGACTGGGGCATGTACTTAGACAATCAACATGAAATGATAAGCAGACCTTAAAAAGAAGGAATACATTACACAGTGGTAAATCAAATAAAGTGTTAAAATGCAAAACAATACCTCCCATACAGTCATGACAGCAGTTGCAGTGGTGCAGTCATACGACCACACTTACAAAAGAAGCACACATCTTTCTTTACTAAACACAGTGAAATGAAAACCAGCTATCATGTTCAGTTAAGTATGGGAACACATGCACATGGTGCTCATAAATAGTTTTAACATGATAACTTAGATTTGTAATAAAAACTCCAAAATTAAGCTGCAGAAGCACTATGGATAGAGACCAATAAACAATAATGAAATAATAAGTGTAACAGGATACACATTAAAAATTAAAAGTATTTAAAAGAAACAAATCTGTATAATACACCAACAGGCCATATGCATAGCAGCACACAATAGCAAGCAACGCAACCCCAAGAAGGAGAAAGTGGAGTAAAATATGCAAATATCACTGTAGAAACATTAATTACACTGACAAAAACTCTATTCGGCACTTATAATGGAGCATTTGTCTACACAGCACGCCGCATGTTAATTGGTATCCATCTCTTAAAGTCTTTGTTTCTGGTTAGTTCAAGAAGAATCAAGATTTACTATTTTCAGTGATTTACCTGTACTGGGTTGGTGATCAGTGAAGAAGCAGATTTACATGAACTCTCTTCTACAACAGCAAGGTGGCAAAAATTACTGAGTCTTGGTTCACTGAGGTGGTAACGCTTGAGAAATATCAATTAATATCCAAGCTACAATGTCAGGTGTTCTTACAAGGCACCTGTGCTTTGATGTAACATCTATTGGTGATCTGTTGTAGTAAACTTCTATATAGACTCTCATAGGACTTGTTGATGGATTAATCAAGTTTTAAGAAATTCCTATGGAAGTTCTGTTTACTCCCTTTAATTTTACATTGATACTTGACCCTCGCAGGCCAAAATGTTGTGAGGTTCTCTGCAGACTGTCACAATGCCACCTGGCTATCCCTAGTTACTATACCAAGAGGCAGACTACCTCATAATGTATTCAGGGGGCTGTGGGCAACCTGTTTTCTTTTTTTCGTCTTTTTTTTGGGGGGGGGGGGGGGGGCATGATTCACCATATCCTGGACTGTCTCTTTTTGTTTGGATATACTCAAATGGCTAAATAATGCCCAGTTGCCCATCCTGACAGTCCCAGTCCAACTTGGTAGCCTCCTTTCATGAGCTGAGAAGGGGAGCTCTTCCCCCCCCCCCCCCCCCCCCCCCCGCCTCCCTCCAGCTCTAACGCAAAGAAAAAATAGAGAATAGTCAGGTGTTTTTCCATCAAGAAAATAATTTAAAAATTGTGATTATGCAGGTTTTTAACAAGGTCAGACCTGGACCTTTTTTATGGCTACTTACTAGTCACCCTTCAACTTCCAAAATATTAAAAATACTCCACAGCCCCCCTGCCCCCAAGTACACAAACTGTCATACAGGTGCCTTTGCAAGATGCTCTATCTCATAAACAGAGCCAAAACTAAAAGCATCCCACCCCCTCCCTCACTTTCCTCCCACAAGGAGTTTCACTGTCTGGAGCAGCCATGGACAGGTTGGATTTTTCACATGTGACAATGTCCAGAGTGCTGTCTTCACCACTGTCAGATGAAACAAATCTTCTACTGTCTGACAGATACAGGCAAGAATTTCAATACATTATTTCCATTTTCCATCCATTTTTCTCCCTAGGAGGAGATGGTGGTGCACAGCTGGGTTAGAGACAAACTTTTGTTTGGTAATATTTCTTGTTGTGGAGCTTTGTTATGAGTCAGACAGTAGTTCTGATTGCTACATGCTTTGCAGATGTAGACAGGGTATAACTGTAATATTGGAGATGCACTTGCATATGCTTTTACACGACGGTGTTGTGATCAGCATACTAAACATCCAGGTCATAAGCACCCTTAGTACTGTGCAATTAAAATAACTTGCAACTTTTAACAGTCATGCACACAGCGAGTGTAGGAGACGCTGTTGCCAGCACAAGTCAAAGCTGCCATGCCCACTCTGAAGGTGTCATCATTAATGTGCCATCTGTGAAGCACTGTTAAGTAATTAGCAATTGACAATACTGAACAGGGCACTTAATCACTGAATATTTTATAAACACTCACAAACATGGTGTGACATAATTTCACATGAAGAATTATTGCAGTCCACTTACTCAGACATGGAACTGCTGCTGGAGCTGACAAGAATGGCCTTCTTAGATTTGACCCTCCAGCAATCCTGTACAGATCCATGTTTCTTTGATCAGATTCTTGGTATGGCTCACAACTTGAGACCAGTTATGTGGAACAGCATTTGTAACAGCTTCTCTGGTCATCATTTCCACCCCAACAAGATAAAACTTTTATTGTTTCTTGCCACAGAATTTAAGTTCAAAAGAACTGAAATGAGTGTGGTATGTAGGAAGCCTGATCATGCTATGTCCTTTCACCATGGCCAGTTTGCTGACCTGCCACCCTTTCCTAGGAATGTTATGTGTAGTGGCTGTTCTGCCCACCACTTTTGAAACATCTAAAACTGGATCACCACTACTGCACTCCAGTTCAAAGTATTAATTCCTCTCCTCCAATCCTTGATAGCTGTGAAACATGTAGACACATTGTCAGACAATCTCTTTTAAGCCAAACCTCTTGTTGAGATATATCATACTGCTACAAAAACAATGCTAATACATTAACACTAGTCCACAGCAACAGCTGATGAATTCACTTGAATCTGCTGAACTGTTGGTTACATGGGAACAGAAATAGGATCATCATTGGTGTTAGCCAGGCAATGTCATCATGCCCCTACAACAGACCAAACTCTTAAAGTTCACAAGTTATTTTAATTGAACAGTATATTTTGGAATAAATCTGACAAAAACTGTAGTTCTGCCACTAGTTTTTGGCACTACTAAGTGGAATAGCAGTGATACTGCTGCTGTTGCAAGCAGGCCATGGATGCTGGTGGGTGGGGAGCAGACCAAAACACCTCTGCATCACCTGCAGCAGTACTGTCAGCCAGTCTTCACACTGAGGGCCAGGGGCCAGCACTCATAGTACTGATGACATAATAGAACAGTGGGCCAACTACACCAATGAAAGGTCAATTGTCACCTTGTTTTGCTGTACATGGTTAGAAGAAGTACCTCAGCACAACATGTGGGCTTTACACCGTTATAAATACTAATCATTTTCAGTAGAGGTATTTGCTATCTGGTGGCACCTTATATGACAGGAGAGCCATGCCAGGCAACAGGGTGAGATGGATTTGCAAACTGCTACCACTAGTCTTGGAGTCCACCACCAACAAGCCATCTTTAGGTTCTGAGTTGACACCCATGGACTTGGCTCCTTCCAGCTGGTAGGCCATCTTGGAGTCACTTCAGCTGCAGCTGGATTTCTGCATTGGAGGTCAGCCATTTGTGACTGGTGTGGTGCAGCCACCCATCCACCCGTACTTACGCAAACAAACTGGTGCTGTACAACTCTGCTCACAAGGGTAGACACCGCAGCTGGGGGCTGTCCGCTACAAGAATCACAGTGGGCTTCCACATCTGCAGGCACACACTACCCCAGATTTGAGTGCCATGCCAAGACAGCATGAGCTGCCGCAGGTGTCATGTGTCTTGCTGCACTGCTGACACCAAGTGAACCACCAGCCGGGAATTGCGTCAGCAGCTACCAGCCCCATTGATACTGTCACACATCAAGAGGGTTTAACTGCTACAGAACACTGCAACAAGTGCTGTAGCTTGTTTCATAATAAAATGTGCTACTGTTAATGCTGTTTTATTGCATCAGCACCAGTCAGCAACCTTTTGCCTCAACTCTACCCTGCCACAAGAGAGGTCATCCAACCTGGGCCTCTATATTTTGGCATCAGAAGCACCTCCGAGACAGACACTG
Source organism: Schistocerca serialis cubense (assembly GCF_023864345.2). Lineage (NCBI taxonomy): Eukaryota > Metazoa > Arthropoda > Insecta > Orthoptera > Acrididae > Schistocerca > Schistocerca serialis. The sequence goes on along the minus strand of NC_064640.1, from coordinate 436,765,584 downwards.
ACAGCTCGACTCAGTATCGCATAGCAGTGATAATTACAGTGGGGTATGTGGACAAACTGTCCCCCTCCCCCCCCCCCCCCCCCCCTTTGCATACAGAGGGTGGGTTCTAAAGTGGAGTGTAGCCATAACCTGAGAGTAGCATTTACGAAGCCAGACAAATCAGATGATTCCAGGGACCACTATTCACAACCACTAAGGGGCTTGCAATGCAACCTATTAGGGTAATTCAGTCATCAACAAGTCAGGTAAAGCAATTAACAACAGAAAAGGCAGAGATGCATAGGAAAATGATTGCTAAGAATGAAGGCGGGGCATCATCCTGTTTATCTACTCCTTTTGGGTATTTGGCTGCCACTAATTTGATTACTCCCAATTCTGGCTTGCCAACTGATGATATGTTGTCCTTCCTGGATGACCTGGAGGAAGCAGGAAAGATTCACCTTTGGACAGCAAAGATTTATTTTTGGACAGGAAAGATTCATTTTTGGACAAATGATCAGCTAATCTGCAACTGATGGGGGGCAAAAGCGTTTGTGAGGTATAAACAGAAGTTGACTAACACACTGACGTTTTAACAGCTTGGACAATGGCTCTCACAATGCTATACAAAACAGAATACCATGAGTTTTATTTTTTATTTATTTATTTATTTATTTTTTGAGCAGTTGAGTGGAATGTCACAGAAGCACAATGAGGCATTAGAAAGTTTCAGTGATAGGACAAGAAAAGTCAATGACTATACTTATGAGTTAATGGGAAGCAAATAAGGTTATCCTCCAGGAAGGAGAGCATAGGGTTTTAGATGCTTTCCTGAGAGTCCTGCCATCTGATATGTCTAGGCAGATTCAAGACAGGTAACCCAAAACACCTTAACACTGCTGTTAGGTTATCTATGGTGTAGGAGAAGATAGATTTAGTTAGGGAGGTGTGTAATAGGTGACATAATCTGTCCACTGAGGTGAGATGTTCCAGTTGTGGGTATTCAGAGCATGTCCAGAGGCAGTGCCATTAGCTAAAATGTGTGGTGTGGTTGGGATTGTAGGGATAGGGGTGGAATTGGCAGGGGCAGAATGTTCTGGTGTTAAAACACAAACAGGTTTCCGAAGTCCACCGGATGGCATTCCCATTATATTTCAGTGTGGCAGAAATATATGCAGAGGCGTAATGTGAGGTAGTAGGGGTCATAAGGGGTAAGAAGCACAAATTTATATTGAAGATAAGGTGCATGTGTTAGTGACAAGTCTGGACTTCACAGGTATGAAACAATTAAACCCAAAATGCTATAGTTTGTGTGCAGTGGGAGATAGTGACAAGAAGTGAGTGTGTTCAGCAATATTAAGTTGTCTTGTTGGGGTGGAACAATTTCAGGAGTGCATGGAAGTGGTGCCTCATGTTAAGTGAAGGTTACTGCACAATCCTGGAGACAAAATTTTTGTTCAAACATCATGCCAAAATTGACCTTCAGCAACGTAAAGAGGAACTCAAGGGGAAAATATTCCATCAGTGAAATACTGGTGTAAGGTCCTTCTGCCTTAAGGGAGGAACAAGTTTAACTGCAGACAAAATCGCTAAGGCTTAATTCACATAATATAGTGCCACAAGGCACTAGGAAGCTACTTTGAGTGAGTGTGGGACCAGAACGACCTGTTAATATGTTGTGTGTGATAGAACAGCTAGAAGAGAATGATGCGTTGGATGCAAAACAGTGCTTCATTGGAAGGAGTGTTGTACACCTACAGGAGATGGACAGTGAAAGAGTGGTACCAATCAGTAAAGATAATTTTGGCACTGATGATGGCAAGCTAAACAAAGGTTTGTTGGTAGCAAGTTTATACATTTTGGACAAAGATCCTTGTGCAGAGGTAGAGCATCTGAAAGGAACGGAGAAAGTGGAAATGGAAGAATCATTACTAGAATTTGAGGAGTTATTTAATCCTCAGGATCCACTGCCAGCAATGCCTGTAACACAACATAGAACTCCAAAGGGTTGTGAAGCACCTGTATATCACAAACTGTACAGTACCTCTCAGCATTTACTGTCAGATTTGAAGGACTCCATTAACCAACAACTAAACAATGGCATAACAGAGGAGAGCACTAACCCTTGGCGAGTAGCCATCTTCATTGTATCCAAAAAAATGTTGGCGCATGGAACAAAGATGTATAGATTTTGTTGTGACTATCAGCACCCGAATAGCAAAAAAATAACACATGCATACCCTATATCTAACATTTCGGAAACCCTCAACAACTTGGGGCAGTGCTAGTACTTGTCTAGGACAGACTTAAGGAGTGGGTATTACCAACTGTAGATAGCTCTAGAAGCCTGACCAAAAACTGTGTTGTTTAGTCCACTGGGCCAACTACCAGTACCGGTGAATGTCATTTGGTTTAAAAAAACACATCAGCCACATTTCACTGGTTGCTGGACAGAGTACTAAGGGGTTTGAAACCTCTGCATTGTATTGTGTACCTTAACAATATAACTGTGTTTTCAAGGAATATGAAGGAATGTACACAACCAATGAGGGAAGTGTTTCAGAGATCTGTGCAGTTCGTCTAACACTGAGTATTGAAAAGTGTAATTTTGCTCTGGAAGGAGTAAGCTATTTAGGAAATGTGATTATCTGGAAAGACGTGAAAACAGACCCAAAATTACTGCATGCAGTATGGGATTTTACAGCTCCTCAGACAAATAAGGAATTACAATCATTCTTGGGATTGGACAATTACTGCAGAAAATTTGTGAAAGGGCTTGCAGGTATTACATGGTTGCTTACACAATTACAAAAAATGGGTTTAAAAATTTAGTGAGCAACAGAGTGTCAAGCAACATTTGAGAAGGTGAAAGAGACATTAACACTGAATCCAGTGTTGATCTTTCCGGGTGATGAGGAGTTTAACACACTGGGTTGTGTTTTGAATCAGTTGATACATGATGAGGAATATTCTGTGGCTTATGCCTCAAAACAGATGAACAAGGCTGTGAGAAATTACTCCATAATGGAAAAGGAGAGGATAAACCTGACATATAAGGGCACAAATTTAAAATGTCATTTGTATGGTACAAAATTCAAGTTGGGTTTCATGCAGCATTGAACTGGTTTTTGGGGTTGAAAAACCCTTCAAGCAGATTCATGATGTGAGTGTTGAAAATAAGTGAGTTTACCTTTGAGGTTGTCCATAAGCCAAGCCAGAAGTGTGGAAATGTGGATGGACTGAGCAGGAAGGTTACAGTAGTATGGGCACTGGGCTATAGTCTTGCAAAGTGGCAGGCAGTGCAGTCTGCTGATGCGGACTGCAAGCTGTTTATGATGCAGCTGCAATTCATTGAGCACAACAGGCTGTCATGTAGGTCAACAAGACTGAGACCACTCATAGCAGTACCTACTGAGCTACGGAAAGGAGTACTGAAGGAGGTCCTCATCACATGATATCTGGGCATGGAGGTTGTAGGACAATGGACTGAAGAATGACAGAGTATTACTGGTGATGGACACAGAAAAGAAATGCAGATAAGTACATACAAAACTGTGTGCCATGTTCACAGCGAGCACATCTGAGTCATCAGCAAGTACCAATACAAAATCTTATGGCATTTTAACCAGATGCCCAGTGGGAAAATATTACATTATGACTATTACTGGTCATTCCTCACTAAACATGGCAATGACTGCCATTCCAAATCAACAAGGAACTACAGTGATACAGCCACCATAATGATCAGGATGTTTATTTACCATTTGCAGTTTATAATTCCAAGGTGCATACTAGTGCTGAACTTTCCCCAATTGAGATGATGTATGGGAGCCAGATACCTCCCCTCATTCAACATAGTCACCCCAAAAATCAGTAAGAACAGAGAGTCAGTTCAGAATTTTGCAAACATACTAATGAAATTGTGAAAATGTATACAGGTGGCAAACACCTGAGTCGTGCAGCATCAGGGAGATGTACAGAAATGTGTGGGGACGATTTCCAGAGCATAGAGTAAGGCAATAGGTGTTTTTATCAAGTCTGAATATCACAAGGGGTAGAGACCAAGACATATATTACATGGTACCAGAGGCAGTACCAAGTAATTGTGATGATATCACACATAAATGTCAAGCTACAATTGCCATCTCAAGGGGCTGTAGTTCACATGGGATCCCTACAATCATTTCAAGGTGCTCCAGATTCATTGCTGCAAGTTTCAGCATTGGCCATTCAGAAAAGACTGAGGAAATATAGGGAGAATGAGGAACAGAAAGATCTTGAAACATTTATACACTGATCAGTCAGGACATTATGACCACTGATCTACTATCGATATAAACCCATCTAGGTGACAGCAACATCACCTGGTAAGGAATGACTGCTAGTCAGACATGTGCATGGTACATGCAGTATCAGTGAGCGTTCTGTCAGTGTGTAGAGTTGGGAAGGTGTGTGATCTATCCAAGTTTGACCAAGGGTAGAATGTGATGGCCAGGAGGCTCTGCAAGAGCATTTTGGAAATTGCACAACTTGTTGGGTGTTCGAAGAGTGTTGTATGGGGTGTCTTCAACATGTGGTGAAACCACTTCCAGACATCGTGGGGTGGGATTGCCGGCCCTCATTACAGTTGTTGGATGTCGTAGGCTGGGCAGACTGGTAAAAAAGGACAGGTGGCAAACTCTGGTGGAAATAACACCAGACTTTAATGCTGAGCAGAGTATAAGTGTGGGTGAACACACAGTGCACCAAACACTTGTAGCAACAGGCCTCTGCAGCCAATACCCATGCAAGTGCCAACATTAATACCACAAAATCGGCAGCTATGACTGAAATGGGCACATAACCATTGACATTGGAAGTTGGCAGAGTTGCAGAGCATTGCACTGTCTGATTAATCCTGATACCTTTTTCATCATGCTAATGGGAGGGCACATATCTGTTGTCTTCCAAGGGAAGATGGAGACAAGATGGTGGTTGCTCAACTATACTCTGAGGGACATTCACATGGACATCCATGGGTCCAGTGGAGCTCATGCAAGGCACCATGATAGCCAAGGAGTATTGTACGTTGGTTCCAGATCACATACACCCCTTTTATGACAATCATGTTTCCCAACGATAGTGGCATTTTTCAACAAGACAATGCACCATATCATAAGACCAGAAGTGTGATGGAGTGGTTTGAGAAACAAAGTGACAAGTTCAAATTGATGTGCTGGCCCTCCAACTTTCCAGATCTGAACCCGATCGAACACATCTGGGATGTGATTGAACATGACATCACAGCTCATCACTCCTCTCCCCAGAATTTCTGGCAGTTAGGTGACTTGAGTGTGCTGACGTGGTGTCAACTCCCTCCAGCAACCTATCAAAGCCTCACTGCTTCCATGCTACGATGTGTCGCCACTGTTCTCCATGCCATAGGTGGATATACTAACTATTAAATTGGTAGTCATAATGTTCTGGCTGATCAGTGTAAACATGATGTCATATGGGCTGAGCTCCCAGAAGTAGCAAGGAAGGATGTGTATTACTAGGAAATTTTGTTTAGCATAAGTAGTGTGGAGATTATTTTGGGAGGTTGTAACATAAATTATGGTGTTAATGTGTTAGAGGTAGGGAGGACAGCATGTAATTTCTGCACAGTGTAATTTCATAAGTAGAAACTAAAGCAGGAATACCATTTATTGCTGTAATTATTGTTGTTTTAAGTCATGGTTTTTGTGTTGTATGTTCACATGAGGAACTGTGTGAGGAGACATAGTGTCATTTGAAAGATGGAGGGGGAATAATTACAGCTTCCTTTTCCCAGATTGCTGCATGTCAGAGGATGGGGGTCCTAAGTGTCCTAATCCTGGTGGTGCTACATCTCTTCAGTGAGGGTGAGTTATCAGCATTGCAAGACCAGCACTGGGGAAGTTCAGTGCTGGTCACTATGCATGAGGATGCTATAGGCCTACTCACTAGTCACTGATGGACTGTGAGGGTGATGTATAACATGGGAAATGCAGAATGAGGTGCAGAGGTTGAAGGAAACCTTTTCAAAACTGCGACAGGAAGCAGAGAGGTAAGGGATGTTCGGAGAAATACGGGGGCAATACCATGCATTGTCCATGTCCTACGAGTGATTATGGGGGCAAAATTGCAGCAAGCAGTGGAAGTAGTACCACGGACTCTGCAGAAACATAGTAGAGGATGGTTGAATGTCAGTGGGAACAATAAAAACCATATTTGGAACTACAGATGACAATGATATCAGAGGAATGGAATGGCACAATAGGAAGAATAAGAGAAGTGGTAGATGATGATGAAGCAGTACTAGAATGGCACACTACAAAACTGTCGAATATGGAATGAGATGTGCTACATAACACCTGCGCATTGTGAGGATTGACCATGAAGCTAATGGAGTATGCAAGGACAACAGTTGACCCAGTAAACTGGGACACACGGGTTATACATACCCAGTTGGTTTCCTTGGATATGAGGATAATGGTTGTAAGGCTTTTATAAGTGCTAGCCAATAGCATATGGGATGCTTGGGTGGAAGTGGCAGAACTGTGGGAAGCCATACACCATTCCATAAATAAAAGTTGAAGCCAGCACTACCATCACCAGAGCAGTACCTGGTGGGCTTACAAAATGTTCAGAGGGAGTTACCTATGGATTTAGGCATCATCTATGAGCCAAGTAAACACAATCTACTTCTGTATTACCACATAGCTACAGTACAGGACTTGATGGACCAAGAATGACTCTATGTGCTGGTATAGTTCCTGTGGTGGCGGGGAACCACTCAGAGTGTAATTGTTTTGCCATCCACCCTTACCCAATGATGTGGGGGTTCTTGGAAAGTACATGCAAATGTACACCAGCCTCAGGGACGTATGCTAGTCTCAAAAGATAGGTGAAGACACATGGTAATGTCAATGGAGGAATTCCGTAACTATCAGAGGGAACGAGTGGACATATGACTGAACCAACTGATCCAGTCTGGCAAGAACACATGCTACATTCAGTTGTTCTTGGGCAAGATGGACAGCCAGTATTGCGCACATGACGTCCTGGAGACAAAACCTTATTTTCAAGTGATGGGGCTACATTGGACCTACTCCATGTACAATGCTGTAGTAGTGGAAGCAAATTGCTGCAAGCAAGGGAGACTTAGAAAGATGATGCTGCTAGATCTGCATGGCAGCAGACTGCTGATTGACAGGACATCTTGTGACACAGTTGGTCTGACCTTCCCATCTACCAACCATTGTTACAAGGACCAACAGGATGAACATAACACAGCCACCATTGTACTGGCTGGATAAACTGTTTGAGGTACTCCCAGTGCAAAACCTGATCTATCTCAATAATACTCTGGGACCTGACCTCTTCCTCTCCCTGAACCTGCTCATAGCAACCAAGGAGAGGTCTATTTCTGCAGGACAGATACTATGGTAACCAACGTCATATGGTCATGATGACGACAATAACAATACCCAGCACCTTGATATATCTGACCGTTTCGTGCAGCCTTCATCCACCTTAGGGGCAGAGGGCCACCCACCCACGTGCCATGTGACACATGCCCCTCCCCCCCGTATCTGTCAAGCAAAGGATATGATTAACTGATGAACAATGTGTTGCAAGAATTTCTAAGAGAGAAAGATTTTTTCCAGTGTTATATTTGTCTGTTCTACATTTATTGTGATTAATGGTAGGAATATGTGCATTTGTGAAATAGGATTATTCAATGAATACCCCCCCCCCCCCCCCCCCGCCAAGTATACTGATTGGATTAATGACACAGTATTCTAAACGATATGTTGTCTAATAATTAATGAGGGTTGTAAACAGTTTACAGCAACACTGACATGTTGCCAGTGGTGTGAGGATTAGTATGAGTTAGTGTAACATTTGTACTGTGTTTGTAGGGGATCTATTAAACAAATGTACTGCTAAGGCTATCCAGCAGAAGGAGATAGTTTGGCAACATTACCCTGTTGGTTAATGAGAAGTCAAGGAAATTTCAGGTCATGTGTACATGAAAGCCAGTGAGCTTAAGTTGTGTGCTTAATATGCTGTTGACAAATCTTGTAACTCAAACTAAGTATACTTAAGAAAATGTATGGTACACCATTATAAAAATGTATTGCAGAGTTACCCACAGCTGAGATGCTGGGACTGGACCTAGTGGATGAGGGAAGTATTTGTAGCATCGCCATGACTTTCCAGTGATACTATATGAAATAGCAGCATTGTCACAGCTGCTACAAGAAGGTCGCAGACACCAGTGGGTACTGAGTGGACCAAAACACCACTGCAGCAATATTTTCAGCTGGTTTTCACATTGAGGGCCGAGGACCATGGCTCACAGTACAGGTGGGCCAGTTACCACACCTTCTGGCCACCACCTTGTTTTGGTGTATGCGATTAGAAGTAGTGCCTCGGCACAACAAGTGGGCACCAAACCTGTACGAATACCCATCATTTTCAGTACAGGTATTCACAATCTGACAAACCCTACTGTGATGGGAGGTCCACACTGGGTGACAGGCTGATATGATTTTCCAAGCTGCCACCACAAGTCTTGGGCTTCAACATCAAGCAGCAATGTTATGGCCCTAACTTCACTCTCATGGACTCAGCATCTTCCAGCCAGTGGGCCTTCTTGAGCTCCCTTCAGCCACAGCTCGACTTCTGCCTTGGAGGACAGCCATTTGTGACGGGGGTAGTGCAGACACCCATCCGCTTATACTTGTGAGGAAAACTGACACTGTATGCCTTGACTCACAAGGGCTGGCACCACTGCTGGGATCTGTCTTCTGCAACAAGAATCACAGCAGGCTTCTGCATCTGCAGGAGTGGCAGAGTAATGTCAAGAAGGTGCATGAACTGCCCCAAGCATCCCACATCAGCATTCGTGCTCCACTGCTGACATCAAGCTGACCACTGGCTGGCCACTGCATCAGCAACTGCTGAACCCACTGCTGTCAGCATATGCCAAGGAGGTGTAACTACTATGGAATGACACTATGAATTCTGTAGCCTGTTTCTTGATAAAATGTCCAACTATTAATTCTGTCTTCTTGAGCCAGCACCAGTCAGCATCCTGATGTCAACCCACTGCCTCAACTCAATTCTGCCACTGTAGAGGCCATACACTCCAGGCCTTCACACAATAATTAAAACTGCATACTAAGAGGTTAAGTCCCTAACTGAAGTCTGAGCCACTTACCTATTCTCACCACATTTACTAATGCAATCAGCTATAAATTTACTTGTGCAACCATAAGCACTCAACAAATAGGTCTCACTCTACAGTCATTGCATGAAATACAATTAAAAGTCACTACACTCATTAAAGTAGCTAAACAGGTACCATGGCTGGTTAATCACTGTTGGGGGTAGGGGGAAGGGGGGAGAAAAGAATGAGCTACTCACCCTGTACAAATATTAAAATTATCTCACGAACAACTCTGGTAGAAGGTTATACACAGAAAAAAAATCTGAAACTCATACCAAATCATCTCACCATCATAAAAATTGGGTGTGGACATGCTGGGAAATTGGTTACTGTCCTCTTGGCACGATGCAAAATACATTCTGTTAAAATGTGATCTACAAGATATGTCAAGAAAGTAATGCAATTATATCTGTAAAAATAATGTATTCAAAACATTGCTACAAATGTTTTAAAATTCTTTTGAGTAGTCCCATTTGGCATCTATACATTTTTTTCACAACAACCCTGCCATACACAATATGCATTTTGCCGTGTTCTCAATTTTTGAAATGGTTAAAGTCATTTATGTAGGGCTGTGATAAAATGGATGATCAACCCTACATTGGATGGCTATCAACCAGCAAATGTGATGAAAATGTGATACGTGGTCATGATCTTTTGACTGCTGATCATCAAATGAGCATGTAGATGATAGCAGCGATAATCAATCTTCCAAAAATCACAGCGTACGACATTATTAGTGATAATCTGAATGTGAAGATAATGTGTGTCCTGCTGTGCTCTGACAACTACAACAATCCAGTGGTGACTGCAAATGGACTTTTGAAACTTACGAAAATTTAACTTGTTATTATTATTATTATTATTATTACTATTATTACTATTACTATTATTATTATTATTATTTACCATTTCATACTGGCAACTAAACACATGCGTTTGAGTACAATCCTGAGAAGAATCATTAAAGTTTTGAATGGCATGCCCTAGGGACCCTCACCCCAAGAAAGCAATAATGAGCAAGCCAAAATGAAAACCATGCTAATTATCCATATTGATACCAAGAAACAAGGCAAAAGTGAAAACCATGCTGATTATTCCAACTGATACAAAGGATGATAAATAGGCATGGCTAGAGGACAAATGTAAGGATTTGGAAGCATGTATCACCAGCAGAAAATAGATATTGCCTACAGAAAAACTGAAAGGCCTTTGGAGAAAAGAGAAGCAGCTGATGAACCTCAAGAGTTCAGTTAGAAAACTAATGCTAAGCAAAGAAGGGAAAGCTGAAAGTGGAAGGAGTATATAGAGGTTTATACAATGGAGATGAACTTGTAGGCAATATTACAAAAATGGAAGAGAATGTAAATGAATATGAGATGGAAGGCATGATACTGTGAGAAGAATTTGACAGAACACTGAAAGACCTAAGTTGGAACAAGGTCCCAGGAACAGACGACATTTTGTCAGACCAACTGATAGCAAATGTCAGACCAATTGATAGCCTTGGGAGAGCCAGCCATGACAAAACTCTTCCATCTGGCAGGCAAGATATACGAGACACATGAAATACCCTCAGACTTTGAGAAGAGTGTAGTAATTCCAATTGCAAACAAAGCCGGCGCTGACAGGTGTGAATATTACCCAACTTTTGGTTTATAAATCATGATTGCAAAATACTAACACGAATTCTTTATAGCAGAATGGAAAAACTGGAAGAAGCCAACCTCAGGTAAAATCAGTTTCGATTCCAGAGAAATGTGGGCACATGGGACACAATACTGACCCTACAACTTATCTCAGAAGATAGGCTAAGTAAATGCAAACATATGTTAATAGCATCTGTAGACTATAGAAAGCTTTTGACAGTACTGACTGGAATACTCTCTTTGAAATTCTGAAGATAGCAAGGATAAAATACAGGGCATTAAAGGATATTGACAACTTGTACAGAAACCAGATGACACATATAACAGTCAAAGGGTGTGAAAAGGAAGCAATGATTGAGAAGGGAGTGAAACCCAGTTGTAGCCTATCCCCAATTATTCAATCTGTACACTGAGCAAACAGTAAAGGAAATCACAGAAGAACCTGGAGAAGAAATTAAAGTTCAGGGAAAAGAAATAAAAACTTCCAGGTTTGCTGATGATGATGTAATTCTGTTAGAAACAGTAAAGGACTTGGAACAGCAGTTGAATGGAATGGGTGGTGTCTTGAAAGGAGGATATAAGATGAATACCAACAAAAGCAAAATAAGAATAATGGAATGTCATCAAATTAAATCAAGTGATGCTGAGGGAATTAGATTACGAAATGAGCCACTTAAAGTAGTAGATGAGTTTTGCTATTTGGGCAGTAAAAAAAACAGGATGATGGCCAAAGTAGGGAGAATATAAAATGTAGACTGGCAATGACAGGAAAAGTGTTTCTGAAGAAGAATTGTGGTGCTACAGAAGAATGCTGGAGATTAGATGGGTAGATCACATAACTCATGAGGAGGTACTGAACAGAATTCAGAAGAAAATAAATCTGCAGCACAACCTGTCTAGAAGAAGGGATCAGTTGATAAGACACATTTAGGATCACCAATTTAATACTGGAGGGAAGTGTGGGGGGTAAAAATCATAGAGGAAGACCAACAGATAAATACAGACAGTAGATTCAGGAGAATGTTGGTTGTGGTAGTGTGGTGTCACTGCCAGACACCACACTTGCTAGGTGGTAGCTTTAAATCGGCCGCGGTCCATTAGTACATGTCGGACCCGCGTGTCACCACTGTGTGATCGCAGACCGAACGCCACCACAAGGCAGGTCTCGAGATACGGACTAACACTCGCCCCAGTTGTACAGACGACTTTGCTAGCGACTACACTGACGAAGCCTCGCTCCTTTGCCGAGCAGATAGTTAGAATAGCCTTCAGCTAAGTCAATGGCTACGACCTAGCAAGGCGCCATTAGTAACATTTCATGTATCTAAAGAGTCTCACTTGTATCGCCACAATCTCCAGATGTACCAAAAGGATGGATTAAAGTTAAGTATTCCAGAAGCTACGTACTTTTCTTTATAGCGTTCATTGCGTATCCTGTTTCAGACCTCACGCACCCTGCTTTGGCTTAGCGCGTGCCTTTCGGCTTCCTCTTGTTGTGTCTGGGCTGTCTTGTCTAGACACAACAGTAGTTATTCAAATATGAAGACACTGGCAAAGGATAGAGTAGCATGGGGAGCTGCATCAAACCAGTCTTTGGACTGAAGGCCACAACAAAAACAACCAAGGATGAAGTTTACAAAGAATTCATATCCTAATGGAAAAATGTCAACACTGGCTATTATATGGACATGTTTGAGAGATTAACAAAAGTGTTCCATGAATTCAAAAGCAGATTGCTGATACCTTTACCACAGAGTCCCAAATTGATGAAGTAACCCCAACCTTGTGGAGCGTAGAGCCATCCTTGATGGGACCCGAAAGTGCTACTGTCTTTGACAAAGGGAAAAAGATAACTTTAATTTCATGCTCAGTGTGTGTCTAACTTATTATTGACAACAAGCTTCCCAAGCATTACAGGAAGCCACAGACTTAAAATTCTCTACTTCATTTTCCTCATTCCTGAAGTCCACCTTAGAAGACCTAATCTCCTTTCTTATCTGTTGCATAGAATACCAATTTGCTACAAAAACTCTTGCTAAGTTTAAAAACATATCTGTCAGACTGCCCTCATCAGCAATGTGAAGTGCCATACGAACCAAATTTCTAAGAACACCCATCATCTGGGAAGGATAGTGGCAGCTATTTGGATGTGAATACAAGTCCATATGAGTTGACTTAGGACAGGGCTTCCCAACGTGTGGTCCGTGGACCCCTTAGGAGTCCGCCGGCTCTTTCTAGGGGGTCCACAGCCACCTTTCACCAAATCGTGTAAAATAATGAGTAAAATTATTGAATAAAAATGTGAAAATCAAATTCATCACTATTTTTTTCGTGTGAAAAACATGTGTACTTTTACTTCAGGTCATATTCCCAAGCAGCCTTTGCGGTTCCTAATTGATAATGCATACACAGTTTAGTGCCAGAGAATGCCGCTTCTCTGATCGACTGTTTCGCAACAATACGGGGGTCGTTTGTGCGCTGGCTCACGGCGCTAGATGCGCTGAACCTTTTACGAATGCATGGAGCGAGCTTTGTCAACCAATCACAGCACTCGCTGGCACATATGCAGCCCCAGGCATCATTAAATGTTAAACATGCTTTGTCAGTGCACTACCTATTTTGTAAGTTGATTTTTGACCAGTTTATTACTTCTAACATGGATCGGTAGCTGAAGTCAGGATCATTCAAGAAGGGTGCAGTTTCTCCATCGCCTTCGCAACAAGGGAAGTTTCCAGGTGAAATGAATGACGAGGGAGGATGACCAAAGGACGAACAATCACAAGAAGCTCCACAGTCAGATTTATTGTGTGAAAATGCTGCAAGTACTCCATTGGTTACAATATCCTGTGGAAGTGGAATAACCAAGAAGGGTAAGTACAATGAAAGCTATTTAGAAATTGGCTTTATGCAGACAAAGGAGGGTAAAGCTCAGTGTGTAATTTGTGTGCGGGTCCTTCTGAACAGTTCCAGTTAAATTGTGCCATCATACTGAAGGTACTCACCCTGATTTCCAGGCTAAAGACATCGATTTTTTCAAAAGAAAGAGTGCAGAACTAGCTGGTTTCTCAGCATTGCATGAAAACTCATGCAAAAACTATTAATGAAAATTCATTAAAAGCCTCTTTTTTGGTTAGTTATCGAGTGGCAAAAACAGGCAAAGCTCAGAAAATCTCATAAAGCCGTGTGTTAATGATATTGTTTCTTGCATGCTAGACGAAAAGGCAGTAAAGCTTGTATCTTTGGTGCCATTATCAAACAATACTGTCAAGACACACATTGTTGACATGTCAAATGATGTGAAAGACACTCTTGTTTCTCACATCCAACATAATTCATTTTCTCTGCAGATAGATGAATCCACTGATGTTACAGGATTAGCGGTTTTATTGGCTTTTGTCCGTTATGAATATTCTGGATGTTTTGAGAAGGACCTCTTATTGTGCAGACCACTACCTGCCAACACAACAGGTGCTGAAATATTCCGTCTATTGGATGATTTTTTAAGGACTAATGAAGTTTCATGGTCTAATTGCATAGATGTGTGCACAGATGGTGCAAAAGCTATGATTGGTTCTACAGTCAGAGCAATAACAAAAATAAAAGAAAACGCCAAGAATGGCAGCAGTAGTCATTCTGCTCTCCACAGATACGCTTTAGCTATGAAACAAATGCCTGTTTCGTTCAAGAACGTTTTAGACGCATCCATTCAAATCATTAACTACATAAAATCAAGGCCGTTGAAGTCAAGACTTTTCACAATACTGTGTGAAGATATGGGAAGCCTTCATCGTTCCGTGCTTCTCCACACAGAAGTGAGGTGGCTCTCACATGGGAATGCACTATCTTTGTTGTACGAATTAAGATTGGAAGTCTTAGCTTTCCTTTTGGAGCATAACACCAAATTAGCAGACCTTATTAATCATGAAAATTGGTAGTGTATACTTGCCTATTTGTCAGATATTTTCTCCAAAATGAACGAAATGGATATTTCACTACAAGAGCAAAGTGAAACAAAGGTCACTGCTATCGACAAAGTTCGAGCATTCAAGAGGAAAATCAATTTTTGGGCAGAGTGTCGAGGAGAGGGAGGTCGAGTGTTTTCCTCTTCTCAAGGAGTTTTTGAAAAACAAAACATTGGTGCTTGGGAAGAACTTGTTTCATCAAATCCTGGAACATCTCCGAAGCTTGAAGTCATAGTTGGAGCATTATTTCCCAACAGCTGAAGAGGAGAAGCTGCACAAATACAAATGAGTGGTCAACCCATTCACTGTATCCAAAAAGCCGAACATTCTATTACCAAATGAATATGAGTTGTTGACAGAAGTTGCCACAGACCCTACCTTGAAATCAAGTTTTGGCATTGACGGTTACTTACACTTTTGGATCCGTTTGGATAACAAGAAATATTACCCCCTAGTTGAAAAGGCAAAACATGTACTTCTTCCGTTTGCCACAACACACATGTGTGAATCTGGATTCTCGATCTATGCTGCCCACAAAACTAAGTACCGAAGCTGTCTAGATGCGGAACCAGACATCTGTCTCCAGTTGTTATGAACTGAACCCAACTTTTCAAAATTGTGTCAGCAGAAGCACCATCACATTACGATTCCATTATTATTCCTACAGACTCATCTATAGTAAGGAAGAAAACATTTTCCTTCGTAGATGCTCAGTGAATGTACCTGAACTATAACTCTGTAGGAATTTTGTTTCTGTCTTCTATCATTTGTTGTTGTTGTTGTTGTTGTTGTTGTTGTGGTCTTCAGTCCTGAGACTGGTTTGGTCCAGCTCTCCATGCTACCATATCCCGTGCAAGTTTCTTCATCTCCCAGTACCTACTGCAACCTACATCCTTCTGAATCTGCTTAATGTATTCATCTCTTGGTCTTCCTCTACGATTTTTACCCTCCGATGCTAAATTTGTGATCCCTTGATGCCTCAGAACATGTCCTACCAACCAGTCCCTTCTTCTCGTCAAGTTGTGCCAAAAACTCCTCTTCTCCCCAATTCTATTCAATACCTCCTCATTAGTTATGTGATCTACCCACCTAATCTTCAGCATTCTTCTGTAGCACCACATTTCGAAAGCTTCTATTCTCTTCCTGTCCAAACTATTCATCGTCCATGTTTCACTTCCATACATGGCTACACTCCATACAAATACTTTCAGAAATGACTTCCTGACATTTAAATCTATACTCGATGTTAAAAAAGTTCTCTTCTTCAGAAACTCTTTCCTTGCCATTGCCAGTCTACATTTTATATCTTCTCTACTTCGACCATCATCAGTTACTTTGCTCCCCAAATAGCAAAACTCCTTTACTACTTTAAGTGTCTCATTTCCTAATCTAATTCCCTCAGCATCACCTGACTTAATTCGACTACATTCCATTATCCTCGTTTTGCTTTTGTTGATGTTCACCTTATATCCTTCTTTCAAGACACTGTTCATTCCCTTCAACTGCTCTTCCAAGTCCTTTGCTGTCTCTGACAGAATTACAATATCATCGGCGAACCTCAAAGTTTTTATTTCTTCTCCATGGATTTTAATACCTACTCCAAATTTTTCTTTTGTTTCCTTTACTGCTTGCTCAATATACAGATTGAATAACATTGGGGAGAGGCTACAACCCTGTCTCACTCTCTTCCCAACCGCTGCTTCCCTTTCATGCCCCTCGAGTCTTATAACTGCCATCTGGTTTCTGTACAAATTGTAGATAGCCTTTCGCTCCCTGTATTTTACCCCTGCCACCTTTAGAATTTGGAAGAGAGTATTCCAGTCAACATTGTCAAAAGCTTTCTCTAAGTCTACAAAAGCTAGAAACGTAGATTTGCCTTTCCTTAATCTTTCTTCTAAGATAAGTCGTAGGGTCAGTATTGCCTCATGTGTTCCCATATTTCTACGGAATCCAAACTGATCTTCCTCGATGTCGGCTTCTACCAGTTTTTCCATTCGTCTGTAAAGAATTCGCGTTAGTATTTTGCAGCTGTGACTTATTAAACTGATAGTTCGATAATTTTCACATCTGTCAACGCCTGCTTTCTTTGGGATTGGAATTTTTATATTCTTCTTGAAGTCTGAGGGTATTTTGCCTGTCTCATACATCTTCCTCAGCAGATGGTAGAGTTTTGTCACGACTGGCTCTCCCAAGGCCGTCAGTAGTTCTAATGGAATGTTGTCTACTCCCAGGGCCTTGTTTAGGCTCAGGTCTTTCAGTGCTCTGTCAAACTCTTCACGCAGTATCGTATCTCCCATTTCATCTTCATCTACATTCTCTTCCATTTCTATAATATTGTCCTCAAGTACATCGCCCTTGTATAGGCCCTCTATATACTCCTTACATCTTTCTGCTTTACCTTCTTTGGTTAGAACTGGGTTTCCATCTGAGCTCTTGATATTCATACAAGTGGTTCTCTTTTCTCCAAAGGTCTCTTTAATTTTCCTGTAGGCAGTATCTATTTTACCCCTAGTGAGATAAGCCTCCACATCCTTACATTTGTCCTCTAGCCATCCCTGCTTAGCCATTTTGCACTTCCTGTCGATCTCATTTTTGAGACGCTTGTATTTCTTTTTGCCTGCTTCATTTACTGCGTTTTTATATTTTCTCCTTTCATCAATTATATTCAATACTTCTTCTGTTATCCAAGGATTTCTATTAGCCCTTGTCTTTTTACCTACTTGATCCTCTGCTGCCTTCACTATTTCATCCCTCAAAGCTACCCATTCCTCTTCTACTGTATTTCTTTCCCCCATTCCTGTCAATTGTTCCCTTATGCTCTCCCTGAAATTCTGTACAACTTCTGGTTTAGTCAGTTTATCCAGGTCCCATCTCCTTAAATTCCCACCTTTTTGCAGTTTCTTCAATTTTAATCTGCAGTTCATAACCAATAGATTGTGGTCAGAGTCCACATCTGCCCCTGGAAATGTCTTACAATTTAAAACCTGGTTCCTAAATCTCTGTCTTACCATTATATAATCTATCTGATACCTTTTAGTATCTCTGGGATTCTTCCATGCATACAACCTTCTTTTATGATTCTTGAACCAAGTGTTAGCTATGATTAAGTTATGCTCTGTGCAAAATTCTACCAGACGGTTTCCTCTTTCATTTCTTACCCCCAATCCATATTCACCTACCATGTTTCCTTCTCTCCCTTTTCCTACACTTGAATTCCAGTCACCCATGACTATTAAATTTTCGTCTCCCTTCACTATCTGAAAAATTTCTTTTATCTCATCATACATTTCATCAATTTCTTCATCATCTGCAGAGCTAGTTGGCATATAAATTTGCACTACTGTTGTAGACGTGGGCTTCGTGTCTATCTTGGCCACAATAATGCGTTCACTATGCTGTTTGTAATAGCTTACCCGCACACCTATTTTTTTATTCATTATTAAACCTACTCCTGCATTACCTCTATTTGATTTTGTATTTATAACCCTGTATTCACCTGACCAAAAGTCTTGTTCCTCCTGCCACCGAACTTCACTAATTCCCACTATATCTAACTTTAACCTATCCATTTCCCTTTTTAAATTTTCTAACCTGCCTGCTCGATTAAGGGATCTGACATTCCATGCTCCAATCCGTAGAACGCCAGTTTTCTTTCTCCTGATAACAACGTCCTCTTGAGTAGTCCCCGCCCGGAGATCCGAATGGGGGACTATTTTACCTCTGGAATATTTTACCCAAGAGGACGCCATCATCATTTAACCATACAGTAAAGCTGCATGTCCTCGGGAAAAATTATGGTTGTAGTTTCCCCTTGCTTTCAGCCGTTCGCAGTACCAGCACAGCAAGGCCGTTTTGGTTATTGTTACAAGGCCAGATCAGTCAATCATCCAGACTGTTGCCCCTGCAACTACTGAAAAGGCTGCTGCCCCTCTTCAGGAACCACACGTTTGTCTGTCCTCTCAACAGATACCCCTCCGTTGTGGTTGCACCTACGGTACGGCCATCTGTATCGCTGAGGCACGCAAGCCTCCCCACCAACGGCAAGGTCCATGGTTCATTGGGGGGGGGGGGGGGGTTCTATCATTTACAAAATAATTATTAACTGCATTCTGTTGACATTGATATTTTTGTTACGAAAATTAAAATGACCGCTAAAGCTAATTTCATTTCTCTATAATACTATCCTTTCTCTTAGTTAAAGATATGGCCTGCCTATACTTCAATTACAATTACTTGCTATTACTCTGACACTATATTGTGGCAACTGGCTGCGAGCGTAAACAAATGAGGATCTTTCACGTGCCACCTTGTAAAAGGTAAACCTCCTCTGCCAGAATTGTTTCCTTTGAGAAAAAAAGTCTTACGTTGTGTGAAATGCTTTGTCTTCTTATATAGAAATAAGAGAGTCTGTTTGTTTGTTTTCCTAATTTGGTTACAGTCGAGACTGACTGCCACATTATAGTGTCCAAGTAGTAGTTGAAGTTGTCAGCTGTGGCTAAGCTGTTGCCATGCCGCCTGTCAGTTGCCAGCTACCTACTGTCAGTTCACTGTTGCAACGCCGCCTGCTAGGTGCTGGCTATGGACTGACAGCTGCCATTCAGTAGATACACAAAGACGTAAAAATAACTAGACTTTCCGAGCTGTATACATGGGCAAGAAAATCAATTGTGGAACTGAAAAACGGCTTTATAAAAGCAGATTTCCAGAATCGATTTTGAAGTGTTTGCCTGACCAACCAAAAGCGGAACTGGGATATCGGCTTACGAAACCCAGTTTTGGAAACGCATGTAAACTGGGAGAATGTATCCCCACACATTGCACATCAGATGTCACAATAGCCCTTTAAAGGCAATTCCTTGGCCACTTTCTTCTGTGATGTGTTTGTATCCTGAATCATGGGTCTGCCTCTTTTCTTCACAGCTGCGCGGAATGGCCGCGCAGTCTAGGGCGCCATGTCGTCGTGGATTACACGGCCGCTCCCGTGGGTGTGTGTTTTTGTCCTTAGTGGAAGTTAAACACTTAGGTTCTTCGGAATTCACAAAACCCTCCCCCCCCCCCCTTCCCACTGCCCCCCCCCCCACACACACACACGACTGTTACGAAATATGCATGCTCCTTACACAACAGTAGCCAAACAGTAGAAGTGAACAGACCAAAGGCGGCAGCTTGTCAACAGCGGGGTCAGCAAACAGTTTGGACGTGACACTGATTGCTCTTGGAGGAACGCAACTCCAATGTGTGAAATGTCAATTACCAAGTAATTTTAATCAGGCTATAGTGTGCTGAACAAAGGGAGTAAATCCACTAGTAAGTGTCTGGATACAGTGGGATTCAAATTGGATCGTTAATTTCAAGTTGTTTTCATTCATCTCTAAACCAAAGACTATTGATACTTCTAGGTGAGGGGGGGGGGGGGGGGGGGGGTTCATTGGGAACATGGCACTTGCATTAAGAAGCTTTCAGTTCCCATGGGTTTCGCTCTGAAATTTAAAGTTACTGTGCTCTTGACTGACTAGGGGTCCACCATGGATTTTCGACTGAAGAAGGGGTCCACCAGCTGAAAAGGTTGGGAAGCCTTGACTTAGGATAAACTGCATGTCCCAAGCTGTCATCATCATTGCAGCTGCCCTCCATTTCAATTTCCATTTTAAACTGAATATTTCCATAGATGTAATTTAGATGGTTTACAAATTCATATAATTCATCCTCACTATTGTGCCACATTACAAAGGTACAAGTTGGCATCCATTAAAGCTCGAATTTCCTGATTTTTTCCCATAATTGTCATTTTGCAAGATGTATATGGGAGCAAGCAATATGTTATATGACTTTCTGGGAATGTGTACTTTACAAACTTTTACACCATACCTCTCCATGACCCACAATGCCCCTTTTGTAGAATCTGCAAGGAGTTTAATGAATATTATGAGACAGAAACTTGCAGTTTTGTCTTAATCTGAGAGGTATCAACAAGTAGCATAGAAAAAAGTATTTACAGGCAATAAAAAAGTGAAATAAAACAAAACTTGGGTACATAAGGTTGTGTCTTTTCAACCAACTCAGTACTGGTAATTATTATTAATGCAATATTTTATTTTCTATTTTTGTTGTGTGCATTAGCATTAAGAAATTAACTGAAATACTACGTCTGAACTGTAAGAACACTGCAAACAAAAACAATATTTTTATACTTCTATGCAATATTTGTATACTTCTATGACTGATGGGTACCTAATGATCCAGTGTTGAGGTGGACGAGTTTTTATTGGACTATGGATGAAAGTGACTGAGGTATTTACACAAAGAGGACTACGACCTATAAGTTTTGTCTACTGTTGTTATGTCACTCTCACAACTTCAAAAATGTGTCACAGATTGTGATGGCAACCAGTGAGAGAATGATAATAGTGAGTAATGAATTTTTATCCCAATGTGTATCAAACTAATTTCAGTGTGCTAATTGGCGTCAATATCTATGGCATTTAACTATTTAAGAATAAATGTCCAATAGCTTGATTGCAATTCTACAATTAGCAGCTCTTTGTTTGAAGTTTAATGTGAATAAAGAACTAAAGTGCTGGAATTTTTTTTACCATTTGTGTGTATCAACTGAATTTTCTTTTGCCAAAATTTGACTGACTGTGACAACATCCCTTCTATTTTTTTATGGCACATTCCATCCAACATCTTAGAGCCCTTTACCAATTGTAAACTGACTCAAAGCCAATGCAGAATTATTAGTCTTTTTTCTTTCCCAATAACATCATCCAAAAATATTGTTCCTAAGAAAATAAGGTAACAAAGAATAATTTTGTGCAGTGAGTAAAGCAGTTGAAATTACATAAAAATTTGTAGATGCAACATAACTGTACAACAGTTCCACATTAAAATGATTCTGAGAATGTTTTATCTCATTTATATTGACATTCTTTATGCAGTGATTCTTAATGTGCTCACAATTGTTACATGAATGATGCCAATTATCAATTTAATTTATTTACAAATGGATCTTTGTCATCTTCAACAGGTGCTTCATCAGAAATCAAAATAGTATGTGCAAGGAAAAGGAAATTATATTGTACATGAACTGGAAAAGACAAACAGACAAGTAAAGCGGGTTTCATGTTACAAGAAATACTGTCTTAAGGAAAGTAATTAAAAAGCAAAAATAATAATAATATCTGAAATTAATAATTCAGATGATAAACTAAATACATATGGGCAATAGTTAAAAGAGAAACTGGGGAATCAATTACAGAATGTGAAGACTTTGTTATTAAAGAAAATAATTTTTTTTAGTAGTTACTGTCTATCTGCAAGTGCACTGTTACTGAACTTCGATAAATCAAAATAAATTCCTTCTGTACTGTACAAGGCCTGACTACACAATTTGAAATAATGCATGGCACCAAATCAATAAACAAAACATAATATTCTAAATTCTTAGTTGTTTCTACTGATAAGAACCTGAACTGGAAGTCACCTGTTATAGATATTCTGAAATATCTAAGCTCTGCCACTTTTCCATTATGGATAATTGCACATTTTGGAGCTGAAAATGTCAAAAACTTCACTTTCTTTTCCTGTTTTCATTCAAAAGTGACTTATGGCATCACATTGTGTGGTAATTTGGCACTGAGTAAATACTGTTTGTTGCACAGATATGTGTAATAAGAATACTATGTTGTGTTCACTCAAGAACCACTTGTTGAAAGCTCTTTAAGCAATGAGGCACACTGGCAACAGCCTCATAGTACACTTACTCCCTTATGAAGATTAAAAATTACAATTTAAAAACAACAGTAACATCCATAAACATAATAGTAGATGGAGAAATGTTTTACACTATCACTCAGCCCCAAAGGGGCACAGAAGAGTGTGAGGTATTCAGCCATACAAGTCTTTCACCATCCGCACCTCGATGTAAGGAATATGTAATATACATATGTAGGAAAAGGGAGGAGAGGGAGAAAGGGAGGGGACTGGGAGGTGGAGGGGAGGGGGGTGGGTGGTGAGAGGGAGAGAAAAAGGGGGAGGGAGAGAGAGAGAGAGAGAGAGAGATTAAACATAGATAATTGTAAATCATTGTATGATGTTAAATCATGTAATAGTTAAGAAACTCACTGCGGTCTCACATCATAGTGAGAGATTTCAGTTATGATTCATGGAACATGCAACTAAGTGAGTGGGTGATGAACATTATTCTCTTGTTGACAATAACCTGACAACTCACCACTGACTCAATATTTACTACAATGATGAGTGAGGAAGGATTAGGAACGCACAAGTGGTGGGCAGTAAATATATGTAGTTGTCCGAGGATATTATGGATCCATAACACAATTTTAATTGTTCTCAAGATCAAAGTAAACATCCATTACATTATACCTGCCCTGCAAAGCTTTTTGTATCGTCACTCCCTGAAGAGACATGTTGGACCACTTGCATCATCACTTAAAATAACTAATAAAAGTGCCCGAGTTCTATGATTCACATACAGCACCAGATGACCATGCATTCAAGGTCTTGGCCACACAGTGAGCCATCATTACAGTTTGCTACTTGGGTAATTATGATCCATTCCACATCTGATGAGAGGAATTAAAATAGCTTCTTCTAATGAATCAGTAAATTCTCTCTCTCTCTCTCTCTCTCTCTCTCTCTCTCTCTCTCTCTCATGTTAGGTTATAAAACTAAAGATGGTTTTCAGTGTTTGTAGTTAGCTGCCAAAACAATATATATATATATATATATATATATAATCTCTCTGTGGGGGGGGGGGGGGTTCTTTTTTCCTTTTCCTTTTTACGTGCAGGAGAGATATATAGTTAAGTATAAAATAATGTATGTACATTAAACAATCCTTAAGAAATCATGTGAATGATCAGCATCTTGCCATATTCCCCACTGATAAATCTTCTATGACTGTAAAACTGACTTATTCCATATGATTCGTGGAACATGCATACAACTAAACAATTAGCTGGTTAAATGTGTCTTAGGCTGTTTATTACATAATTAATGGATCAAATATCACCTCTCCCTGAAATCCTATTGCTGGCCTCCTATACAAATGTTAATTTAGTTCAGTAATTAGTTTGACTCAGGAACTATTGCCAAAATCTCTCCTTAATAACCTGACAGGATGAAGTCCTCACCACCTGTATGCTTCTCAGTAGTTAGTCTGCACTTCAAACTTCATAAAACAGGATGCCAGTGATTGATTCATTCCTTGTTGCTATTTCATTCTCAGGACATAGAAAATTGGATGTATAAAATCCATTTACCCTTACTGAACGTCTATTTGATGATAATGAAATATCTACAGCAGAGCACAACGTGATAGTAGTGCTTGTTCTGTCGCAAACTCAAGACACATAAGTTTTATGCCAGTAAAAAGCTCTCTATTACTCAACCCCTATGGCCAGTACTAGTTGATCCCTAGTGCATGACATGCATAAAAATATCTACAAAGCAGATGAAGTTGTAGAAGCTGTATGATAAGTTCATTAAGAAACTCTGTGTGTGTGTAGCACTTTCTGAAGAAGCTTAAGAGAGTATGTAGTAAACATTCTCAATATTTGCATGGGACAGTAACTGCTTGCATATCAACAGCAAGAGGTGGCATAGCAAAGTGATACCTGTCATTAATAAAGGTAGGTACTCCATAAATAATTGCCTGCAGGCCCAGATTTAGGGGGGTGGGGGGGGGGGGGGGGGGGGGGGGAGAGAGGGAGAGGGCAAACTGGGGTGTCTGCCCTGGGCGGCAATTTCAGGGGATGCCAAATTCATATTCTTGAAGAAAAAAAACTTGTTTCACAAAGCACCTAGCATCCAGTGCACGTTGGTCTATCGATTGTTCACATGATTTGGAAATGCATCCCTGTTGGTTTTTGAACATTTTGACCACATTCTAAGCGGATTTCGAACGAATCACAAATCCATTCTTGAATGTGTGCATAGTATACATGACCTCTCTGGCAGGGTAATCCCCGTCACACCTAGGAATAAAAAACTTTCCTGCAAACAAAAGGGGACGGGACTATACGAGCTGAGCAGAATAAACCTAAAGTTTGGAAGGTAGGAGACGAGATACTGGCAGAAGTAAAGCTGTGAGTACCGGGCGTGAGTCATGCTTCAGTAGCTCAGATGGTAGAGCACTTGCCCGCGAAAGGCAAAGGTCCCGAGTTCGAGTCTCGGTCGGGCACACAGTTTTAATCTGCCAGGAAGTTTTAAACCTAAACAGGTGAATGCCAATTGCTGTTTGTTTATGAGGTTGATTGGGTGTGCCAATGATAAGTGTTGTTATAATTATTAGCAGAATCCATAGATTCAGACTACCAGATTGGAAATAAACAACTAACAGGAATAACGGGTAAGAAACATTACATACTATCTTCTCAGTGTATCCAAGAAAATGAAATTTTCTTGGCTCTTCTTTATAGTTCCCACTATGCAGCCAATGCAGCATCTTTTTATAGCCTCAAAGGGTCTTTTTGTTGCCAGAGCTTAATCTGGTGTTTTCCTTGCAGTAATGCATTGTAAGCCTTTACTAATATAAAATGTGATTTTTCTTGAGCAATCCCTCCTGCATTCACAATCTAGAACACTAAGTCAAGATTCCTTTACTGTGAAATGAACAATTTTCCACTGATGTAGTAATGGTCATCAAAACACATGCAAAGGTTAGGGCAACAGAAGATTGACGGAGCAGACCAGTCTTCTGTTTGGATATCACAGGTTCATATACCTTAATCTGAACTGAGCTACTGCTGGTTTAGCTTCCTAATGTGCACACATTTAACAACATCCAAGATAAATGGTCCAGTCACATTAATGTGAGCACTGCCTATGTTCAATGTCAATATGTATTAACCACTCACAGACTACAGGTGGAAACACTAGCAGTGGAGGGTATATCATGCTTGTTGGATGACATGGAAAATAGTGCAGTCATTGTCGTAATGTGGAAATGGAGCAATTTATACGACATCCAAAAGGGCACGATCATTGGCTTTTGGACCAAGAGTGGAAGCAATTCTGAAACAGTTAAGTTTGTAAACTCCTCACATGCTGTCATGGTTAAGGTATACCATGCATTGCAAAATGGTGCTATCCAAACCTGGCACCAACGCATCTGTGGTGCACCATGGGCTGTAGATTACAGGAGTGAACGACGGCTGTGGATATGTGTATGAGTGACTACATGTGCAACCTTGAACAACTGACCAGCCAGATGAACCAAGGGGCTGCCAACAGTGTCTCTTCAACAACTGTTCAGCGAACGTTGCTGTGTGTGGGCATCAACAGCATGCACCCAATATATGCAACCATGCTGACTGCTGTTTATCGGCAACGAAGGCTGCAATTTCCATGACAATACTGTAACAGCATGTCCACTGAGTGGCAGCAGATGGTATTTTCATATGAATCATGTTTCATGCATCTACAACATGAAACTTCCAATAGCAAACACCCTGCAACAATTACCGGATGAGATCCGGTCAAAGGAGGGAGCGCTATGGTCTGGGAATGTTTTTGTGGCATTCTCTGAGTGATCTCATCATTCAGGAAGGCACAATGGATCAACACAAGTATGCGCCTATCCTCGAGGACCATGTCCACCCCCACACGTAGTTTGTTTTTCCTCAGCACAATGGCATCTGCCAGCAGAACCATGCAGTGTATGTGTGCAATGTATGTGAGAGTTTACTGTACTCTTCAGGCCACCAGACTCCGCAGATTTAAACCCAATCGAGAATCTGTGGGACCACCTCAATCAGGCTGTTCGCACAATGGGTCCTCAACTGAGAAACTTAGCACAGCTGGCCACAGTACTGAAAATGACATGGCTCCACATCACTGTTGGTATCTCCCAGAACCTCACTGACTCTCTTCCAACTCTTCTCACAGTGGTCTGTGTTGCAAAAGGTGGTTACTCAGGCTTCTAACAGGTGGTCACAGTAATGTGACTGGACAGTGTATTTGAATAGAATTCAGAATGTCACAGATATGAAAAACATTTTCAATGGATTTGCTGTGCAATCTGAAGCATAAACATCACTCACAACACTACTCATGCTTTCCTATGCTTACTGCACCCATTGACATTTTCTGTGCAATTTTTTTTTTCCCCAATTTGTGCCAGAACTTCACAGAAATGCATCGTCCTACACGTCTCCATTTTTTTCCATTTACAAAATTTCCATAGCCATTAAATACAATGCCTCAGAACTGACTGTATAATGGAAACAAGCAGCTGAATGTCCTACAGAAAACTGAGAAGAATGAACCAAAACGTTAAGTGATCTGTTGCCTAGAATACTGACTTACTATTTATGACAAGAGAAATAGCAGGGGTGAGAAATGACAAAGCAAGCTATACATTAAAGATTGACTTGTGATTTTACATAAAGAGAAGATTCAATGAATTAAATTTAAAACAGAGCCCTTCATAACTCAGATGCTCAAATGACAAAACAGGGCAGTAGAAAAAAATAGAAATATGTTTAGCAGCCTATGATAATACTGCTTTTGGCAGAAATATAGAACATGATAGATTTAAACTACTGAATAAGATTCAAAACTTCTTGACAGATTAAAACTGTGTGCCAGACCAGGACTTGAGTCTAGGATCTTTATTTGGATAGGAGTTGCCCACAAAAGGCGAGGATTCCACATTTGAATCCCAGCTTAATACACAGTTTTGATTTGTCAGGATATTTCAAGTTAGTGCACACAATGCTGCAGAATGAAAATTCATTGTGAATGAGGTTTTCTCCTTATTGTCAGCAATGGAAGTGAACTGCCAGGAGCACTGTCTTGTCCATTACCAATCTACAAATGACTAGAACTGCAAGAAACAAAAAATTAGCTATTGACATTTATACAGAAATACCTCTGCATGTTAAGTGTAGAAGCAGGTGGGTATCCAGAACTGGAGGAGGATGAGATTAGTGTTTAACATGACTTTGCCAATGAGGTCGTTAAAGACAGAGCACAAGCTCAGATTAGGGTAAGATGGAGAAGGAAATCGGCTGTGCCCTTTCAAAGGAACCATGCCAGAATTTGCCTTAAGCAATTTAGGGAAATCACAGAAAACCCTAGTCTGGATGACCAGATGTCATCCTTCCGAAAGCGAGTTGAGTGTGCTAACCATTGCGCTACCTCACTCGGTTCCATAACTGGAGGAATATAAGTAACCAATCATATGGGACCCCTGCAAGTGCTATTCTTTAATTTTCTTTACGAAGATATATCAAAGTCATGAACTCATAACATAAACAGATTTGAAATCATAAAAAAGGATATGAAAAAGAGATAGTACATTTTAATTAAATTTATGATTTGCCCTAGTTAATAAGTAATGGGAGCAAACACACATTTCCTTGGATATAAAGCATCCACATGAATGAGAACGTTGACTGTCAGCATGTGGCCGCATGCATTCAGTTTGATTTAAATATGTATAGACTTAGATAGGCAGTGCCCAAGCAGAATACAAAATAACCAGTGATACCTATCAGCACGAGATGGAAAATCTCTCTAACAGAAAATTTAAGAAAAGATGTGAAACACACATAATGCTGGGAGAAATTTCTTTACACTTCAAACAGCCAAAAAAATGTGTGTTTTATATAACAAACGAAAATGTTCCCTGTGTCAAATAAAGTTGAATAATGTGCAATTTGCACAATTTATACAGTTCACTCCTAATGACAACCAAATACTTCATAACACTCACCTATTTCTTCTGAAACATTTTGCAGTTTACTTGCAGTACGGCTTATAAGAACAACGTTCATTCCACGTTTTGCCAATTCAACTGCATAAGCACGTCCAATGCCATCACTAGCACCAGTAACCACTGAAAATATAGAAAAAGAGTGTTCATGGTGTAACATAACACACAGCTTCTATTAAAATTTACAAGATCATCAAACTCCAAAGAAATAACAATTATATATATGACATAGTCGACTAGTGTATTAAAGTCATGAGCAAACATAGGTATACATGTATTACACTATCTGCCCAACTGATGAAACTGGTGTATTCTCTGATGAGCAGAGTATATTCTGCTGGTGCCCATTCCATATCTACATCTATACTCCACAAGACACCTTACAGCATGTGGTGGGAGGTACTTTGTGCGCTAGTGCCACTTCCCCTTTTCCTGTTCCAGTTGCAAACAGTTCACAGACGATTGCCAGTAAGCCTCCACATGGACTCAAATCTCTCTAATTTTATCATCATGGTCTTTTCGTGAGATACATGTACAAGGAAGCAATATATTGGCAGACTCATTCTAGGAATGTACGCTCTCAGAACTTTAACAGTAAACAACACCATGACACAGAAGATCTATCTTGCAGCGACTGTCATCGGATTTTTCTGAGCATCTTTGTTATGCACTTACTAAATGAACCTGTAACACAATATGCTGCTCCTCTTTGTATCTTCTCTATTTCCTCTATCAGTCCTAGCACACAAATTTTTGTGCAAGGAAACATATTGCAGTATAGTGTGAATTGTTGTTTCACGCTGTCATCTTCCTTGAGAAACATATTTACTGGTTCAAGTTTAATGGTGAGGAAGGGTGCCTTTTGTACATTCTAGTCCTGCAATTATAATAATCACCACAATAATGTTTGCTTTTTTCATATCTTGCTATGCCTTCCAAGGCAATTGTGATAGGTATGCCCATACCAGACCACTGGGAGTAAAGGGAATTGAGCAATATCAAAGAAGAGACTAATGAAAATGTGTAATTAATACGTTTTTTTTTTCCTTTGGCATTAACATTGATTATCAATGTGTGTGTTTGAGAAATTTACGTTCAGCTGAGATGTTGTACATACAACAGCAAAAATCGCAACGCTTGAAGACGACGGGCTTGGTCATTGAAATATTGTGCACAAAATAGGAACAGCAGCTCGGCTGAACATTCAGAAGTTCTCCATTAATCAGACACATGCCAAAACCTGAAAGATGTTTTTTTCAATGTAAAGCTCCTGTCTTCATTGCTGGTGAATCTTCAGGATTGTTGTGGCCATAGTACTTGAAACCTTTTTGTTCACGATGTTTCATCCAGAGATGTGTTGGACATCTTCTGATGTGTCCCAGTTCCACTGAGTTGTGCCAACTGATGGCTTGGATGTTGGAGAGTGACGTACATACTGTGGAAATAGGGTGCAGTAGTTTACAGATGGTCAGCAGAGAATATCCTTGTCAGACATGAAACTCAATTATGCAACTGTCGTTGGAAAAAAATAAAAACTTATCTGTCTATTCTGTACAGCAGTGGTTCCCAACCTTCCTGAGGCCATTCGCTCGCAAACAAGATCACACAAAAACTAATACCCCAACAGAGTATATTACCTAATGTAGTTTAGACTGAAAAAAAAAAAAACTGTTTAAAGAATCCCATTTATAAAATTACTGGAAGATACATGCTATTTCATTAGTGTTCAACAAATACAATTTTCATGTCTTTGTAGGTGTTATATCAAACCAATAAACAATGAAATTCAAGGATAGTAGGTATTGCTAATTTCAAATAATGTTGTTAATACACTAAGATGGTATCAGTTCTTTCTGACAAATAGGGTGCAGATACCATCTTAGTATATATATATAGTTAAGGCTCACCCACCACTTGACCATCTTCTTCTTCTGTGCGAATGCACAAACAGTGCCCAAACTCTTACGGGAATCAGCGACGCGCAGCGAGTAATGAGTATAATGGTCGGGGGCACTACAAATGTAGTGCGGGACAGTACGTTGAGAATGTGGGTTTCACGGGAGGCGTGCCAGAGATAAATCCTTGCAGTCGCGCTATCCTCTGTGCCCTCGGTGGCTCAGATGGATAGAGCGTCTGCCATGTAAGCAGGAGATCCCGGGTTCGAGTCCCAGTCGGGGCACACATTTTCATCTGTTCCCGTTGATGTATGTCAACGCCTGCAAGCAGCTAAGGTTTTTCATTTGCTTGTAATTTCAATGTTGTTAATGATTCAGAAACACTTCAAGAAAGAATATCATTTGATCATGCAATATACATTACATGCAGACAGAGGGGTACACAGATTCCTACCTGGGGGACTGGGGGGTGTGGTGAGGAGGGAAGGTGAGGGATGAAGGCAGTAGCTATAAAATGACTTTGGGAGTGGCAACCCCATTGTAATAATAGTCTATACTTACTTGTTGTCATTTCTCCACAGAATTTGAGAACTACCATACTTGTCCCAACCTGGCATTGGCCAGGCATTAGTGTGTGTGTGTGTGTGTGTGTGTGTGTGTGTGTGTGTGTGTGTGTGTGTGAGAGAGAGAGAGAGAGAGAGAGAGAGAGAGAGAGAGAGAGAGGAGTTATTGGAAAAAAGAGCTATATTTTGGAAAAATTCCTGACAAAAATCATCCTTTTGTACGTTTCATTTAACAGAGTATCACCAAGTTTATACCAAAAAATCATCTGTACTATGAACTATGTGAAGGTTGGAATCATATTTTTTCGAGTTATAGGATATTGTGCTTCACACAGCACTGCTGGCATTAAAAAGGTAGGTGTGATGTCTACATAAGAAAACCTGTTATATCTAATAGAACTACGAGGTTTTCAAGTGTGGGGCGAAACATGGTAAATCCACACTGGAATTTACTAAGGAGCTTTCTGTATTCTAAAGCTATACAATGCTGGTACAAGGTGATTTTTCAGATGCCACAACATGCAGTGCTGGTATTAACTTTGACTGAGGCAGTTTAAAAAGCATCTATCTAGCTGCCATCCGGTGAAAGGACAACTTTATTCCTTTTTTCTTTTTTTTCAGGTCTTCAGTATTCTGACTGCTTTGATGTGGCCCGCAACGAATTCCTCTCCTGCGCAAACCTCTTCATCTCAGAGTAACACTTGCAACCTATGTCCTCTATTATTTGCTGGATGTATTCCAATCTCTGTCTTCCTCTACAGTTTTTGTCTTAAGAGGAGATGTCCTATTGTCCTGTCCTTTCTTATCAGCATTTTCCACATATTCCTTTCCTCTCCGACTCTGCGCAGAACCTCCTCATTCCTTACCTTATCAGTCCACCTAATTTTCAACATTTGTCTGTAGCACCAAATCTCAAATGCTTCGATTCTCTTCTGTTCCAGTTTTCCCACAGTCCATGTTTCACAACCATACAATGCTGAACTCCAGACGTACATTCTCAGAAATTTCCTCCTCAAATTAAGGCTGATATTTGATATTAGTAGACTTCTCTTGGCCAGGAATGCACTTTTTGCCATTGCTATTCTGCTTTTGATGTCCTCCTTGCTCCGTCCGTAACTCGTTATTTTACTGCCTAGGTAGCAGAATTCCTTAACTTCATTTAATTTATGGCCATCGAGCATGGTATTAAGTTTCACGCTTTTCTCATTTCTACTATTTCCCATTACCTTCGTCTTTCTTCGATTTACTCTCAATCCATACTCTGTACTCATTAGACTATTCATTCCATTCAGCATATCATGTAATTCTTCTTCCCGTTCACTCAAGATAGCAATGTCATCGGCGAATCTTATCATTGATATCCTTTCACCTTGAGTCTTAATTCCATTCCTGAACCTCTATTTTATTACCATCATTGCTTCTTCGATGTACAGACTGAACAGTAGGGGCGAAAGACTACGTCCTTGTCTTACACCCTTTTTAATACGAGCACTTTGTTCTTAGTCGTCCACTCTTATTATTCCCTCTTGGCTGTTGTACATATTGTATATGACCTGTCTCTCCCTATAGCTTACCACTGCTTTTCTCAGAATTTCAAACATCTTGCACCATTTTACATTGTTGAATGCTTTTTCCAGGTCGACAAATCCTATGAACGTGTCTCAATTTTTCTTTAGTCTTGCTTCCATTGTTAACTGCAACATCAGAATTGCCTCTCTCATGCCTTTACCTTTCCTAAAGCCAAACTGACCGTCATCTAGCACATCCTCAATTTTCATTTCCATTCTTCTGTATATTATTCTTATCAACAAATTGGATGCATGAGCTGTTAAGCTGATTGTGCAATAATTCTCACGCTTGTCAACTCTTGCCATGTTTGGAATTGTGTGGATGATGTTTTTCCAAAAGTCAGATGGTATGTCGCCAACCTGATACCATTCTAAACACTAATGTGAATAGTCATTTTGTTACTACTTCCCTCAACGATTTTAGAAATTCTGATGGAATGTTATCTATCCCTTCTGCCTTATTTGATCTTAAGTCCTCCAAAGCTCTTTTAAATACTAATTCTAATACCGGGTCTCCTCTCTCTCCTAAATTGACTCCTGTTTCTTCTTGTATCACATAAGACAAATCTTCCCCCCTCATAGAGGCTTTCAATGTATTCTTTCCACCTATGTGCACTCTCGTCTGCATTCAACAGTGGAATTCCTGTTGCACTCTTAATGTTCTCACCCTTGTTTTTAATGTTACCAAAGGTTGTTTTGACTTTCCTGTACGCTGAGTCAGTCATACCAACAATCATTTCTTTCTCAATATCTTCACATTTTTTGTGCAGCCATTTCGTCTTAGCTTCCCTGCACTTCCTGTTTATTTCATTCCTCAGCGATTTGCAATTCTGTATTCCTGAGTCTCCCAGATCATTCTTGTACTTCCTCCTTTCATCAATCAACTGAAGTATTTCTTCTGTTATCCATGGTTTCTCCGCAGTTACCTTCTTTGTACCTATGTTTTCCTTCTCAACTTCTGTTTTCGCCCTTTTTAGCGATGTGCATTTCTGTTCAACTGTACTGCCTACTGAGCTACTCCTTACTGCTGTATCTATAGCTTTAGAGAACTTTAAGCATATTTCGTCATTCCTTAGTACTTCCATAACCCACTTCTTTGCATATCGATTCCTCCTAACTAATGTCTTAAACTTCAGCCTACTCTTCATCACTACTATGTTGTGATCTGAGTCTATATCTGATCCTGGGTACACCTTAATATCCAGTACCTGATTTCGGAATCTCTGTCTGACCATGATGATACCTAATTGAAATCTTCCTGTATCACCTGGCCTTTTCCAAGTATACCTCCTCCTCTTGTGATTCCTGAACAGAGTATTCACAATTACTAGCTGAAGTTTATTGTATGACTCGATTAATCTTTCTCCTCTCTCATTTCTTGCCCCAAGCCCATATTCTCCTGTAACCTTTTGTTTTACTCCTTCCCCTACAACTGCATTCCAGTCCCCCATGACTATTAGATTTTCAGCTCCTTTACATACTGTATTACCCTTTCAATATCCTCATACACTTTCTCTATCTCTTCATCTTCAGCTTGTGACATCAACATGTATGCCTGCACTATCATTGTCAGTGTTGGTGTTGGTTTGCTGTCGATTCTGATAAGAATAACCCTATCACTGAATTGTACACAGTAGCACACTCACTGCCCTACCTTCCTATTCATAATGAATCCTACTCCCTTTATACAATTTTCTGCTGCTGTTGGTATTACCCTATACTCATCTGACCAGAAATCCTTGTCTTCTTTACATTACACTTCACTGACCCCTATACTAAATCTAGATTGAGCCTTTGCATTTCCCTTTTCAGATTTTCTAGTTTCCCTACCACGTTCAAGCTCCTGATATTCCATGCCCCGACTCATAGAATGTTATTATTTTGTTGATTATTCAGTCTTTTTCTCATGGTAACCTAACCCTTGGCAGTCTCCTCCTGGAGATCCGAATGGGGGACTATTCCGGAATCTTTTGCTAAAGGAGAGATCATCATGACACTTCTTCAATTACAGGCCACATGTCCTGTGGATACAAATTGTGTGTCTTTAATGCAGTGGTTTCCATTGTCTTCTGCAACCTCGTGCCGTTGATCTTTGTTGAGTCTTCTGCCTTCAGGGGCAGTTTCCCACTGCAGGACAAGAGAGTACCCTGAACCTCCGTCCGCTCCTCCGCACTCTTTGACAAGATGTTGGCAGACTGAGGGTGACTTCTTATGCTGGAAGTCTTCAGCCGCCAATGCTGATTATTAATCAAAATTTAAGCAGCAGCGGGATTCGTACCTGGGACCAAAGACATTTTGATTATGGTTCAAAGACACTACCCCAAGACCACCGGTCCAACTCCTTATCATCATTATAACATGATTTCAAATGATTCATCTCATTTAACATCCAGTGCTGATGAAGTGCTAAAAACACTCCAACATTGTCCAAGTGATGCCTTGGAGTGTTGTTCAGAGATAATTGCTGTCTGAATAAAACCATTATTGCAAAATTTCCATAACTACAATCAGTCTTCCTACTATGAAAACTGAGAAAGTAGTATTATATATCAATTCTCTAAACACTTGCCATGGTCTCTCCCTCTCTCTCTCTCTCTCTCTCTCTCTCTGATTGTCCTTTTTACTTGTAACCTCACAACCTAAAATTTTGCACAATTCTCTACATATAATCAACATCTGAAATTTCATAGTGTGTGTCTGCCCCAGATTGTGAAGTAAGAGTTGCTGATATGCTTCCAGACAGGTTGCATATTAAACTGAACTGGAGATTTTTGGGACAGGCTTGGGTCATGTGTGTGATGCAATCTTGCCAGTTCCAGAAGCTGTCTTGATGGTCAAACAAGTTAATTGGACAGTTAATTCTTAAACCGCTCTAATGAGAAACTATCTCTGTAGTGTCCTCTTTGCAACTGGTTTGTGTGGAAGGTAGATCCAGATGCTCAAGTGGACACATGTCAATCAACCACTTTTCACTGTGCTATGTCTGTCAGTGTAGGAGAGTAAAAGAAGTGTCAGTGGGATAAAAAAAGTGTCTGGTGGACACAGAATCCCATAATACATTGTGTGTTCCACCCTCCTACATATAGGTGGTGTGGAGAAAACTGCAGAATATAATCAGTGGAAGCTTTTTTCAAAAAAAGAAGAAAAAGCAGCCTGTCTGAGTGGTACTAAATGAAGGAAACAAGCTACTACCCTTATTGAAATGTGCAGTACTACAGCTACTGTTTGTATTTTTCTTGCAAGCAGGAAACTGTAATGTATGTTGTTCACATATACAACTAGTGCTGATGTTCATTTCTATTATTATTATTATTATTATTATTATTATTATTATTATTATTTTCACATCAATGACTACCCCTTAGGCCTGTTCCCCAACAAAGACATCAGTTTGGTGGAGCATACATGGCACACAAGTTGTAGCAGCATCAAAATCTGTCTTGTAAACAGAAGTACAAAGGGGGAAGGGGGGTTATTTCTTGTGCAGAGTTTCAGTTCATCCACATGTGCTTTGCATTTATTCCATGTGGAATCAATTTCTCAGAGAGGCCTTTGTCACTCTTTTTTTTTTCTCTTAGCCAAATGCGTGGGAGGTGGTAATGAGGAACCTGTTGGTTCCCTTTGTGTCAATGGTTTGTGTTGGAGGACAGTTACTCCACATGTAAAATAAAATACTGTAGCATTATCTGAAATATTCATCCTGCTTTTCCTATATTTCCAATTACCTCCCCCCCCCCCCCCCCCCCTCCCACGAGTCTTTCTTTTCAAGGATGATTGAATTGTTTGGGAGTTGATTTTTCACCATTGTTGTCATGTGTTTAAGTCAATAACAACTGTGAAAAGGCTTAGTGATGAACTCATATGCATCAGCCACCAGTGATTTACAAGCTCTTTAGGCTTCTTCACTGTCTCCTCCATAACCTATTCCCATTCCAAGCACCAATGACAACTTTTACTTGAATGATAGCAAAGGCAAGTGAATAATTCAACAGAAAAGATGAATGCTTTTGTTTTGTTCAAATCGAGACTCCCTAATTATAACTCTACCATTAACTACACGTAAACCGTTGACAGAGAAAATGTGTGAATGTAACTTAAAAAGCTGGTGAGTAAATTCTAACACACTGTATAAATATTTGCCATCAGTCAGTCATATTCCTTATATCAACTAGAGTATTTTAAAAATTCAGGAATTCCCTTCAAAATATGTATTTAGGAAACAGAATGGTGTTCATGCAGGTGTGCAGCTGTTGTTTGTATCCTATTTTTACTCTGGGTTCACAGAAATAGAGAAGCAAAAGGGGGAGAGATATCATTATAGAGTCTGTGGTGATTGTACAACTTGGCACATTACGGCAAAGTTTCTGTCTCTGAATACCCAACTGCTCTTACATGTGTAATGAATTTTATAAGGGTGCTTCAGTTTATTTTAATTGGCATATAGTGAGTATAAAGTGATATTCAGTTCAACAATCCTTGCAAACCCATAAACCTTTTGATATTTTTCCTTACCTTAGCAACAAGGTAACTTGAAAACACAAGATCAAACAATAATATTAACAATCAAGAGAGCACATCAAACACCACATCCATTGTATTTGCTGCATATCTTGTGGCTCAGATCTTGCTGCTGATGATTATGGCTTTCAGAAGGCTGAACATATAAGGTCATCCAATCAGTGTACTCCAGCCGTCTTCATCTAGAGTGAATTCTGTGCACAGTTGTGAGAAGGTTTTCTAAATTTTTGTGTAGCATGTATCTCATGCAGGATGTGGGAACCAGCCTGATATTCACCTAATAATCTACTGGATACATTCAAACTGGAGCTGGAATGTCTCCCTGTGTCCCAGAAATGGGTACTAACACAATCACTACAATCAACCATGTCACCAGTGCCTCACGGTGTAAGACTGACTGGTCCAATACCACTTGAGTCTTATACAGTAAATGACTATGACATTAGTGAATCTAGAGTTATTCCATCACTCTAATAGATTACATTGAAAAATCTCGATTTATATAGCAACATAAAATATAGTAAGTTGAATGATCTAGCAAAAATAAAATCTAGAACCATCTCAAGATTTGCAGAACTTTTGGGATCTGGACAAAAGCAGTGAAACAATCTTGACAATATCTTGTTTCCTACCATTTCCCACAAATGAAAAATACATGTAGTTTTAAACATATTCGATCAAATAGAATGCCTTGTCCTTTTCAGAATCAGAGATTTCTTGCTTCTTTATCTATTTAAGAACTACAAGACTGCTTAGAATGAAGATGGGTGATTAAGAGTAATAATAGTTCTCTCTAAGTGAATCTTAAAATATCGAATAATGATACATTAAATGTCAGATTTCAGGACGATGCTTCTTGTAAGCACTTATATACTGTGAGTATATCATAAAATGATGTGTACATATTCTGAGACACAGAGGCACCTATTCCCACAACTTACAAGACAATAGCCAGGTAACATCTATAACAACCATCAATATTTCAACAAGTGAACACCCCGCCATTTTCGAGGCACAAATATAACCAGAGAGCACCCTCAGTAAGCAGAGCTATGCAAGAACCATAATACAGCATACACAGAAAGACAACAGACAGTAAAAAATTAACACACCACACAACCACAGATGATCAACGTCTTAGTTTAACAGTAGTGAATAGTAATCATCAATGTGTGAACAAGTAGCATTAACTCTGTCCCTTTGTTGTTTGACCAGGCACAGAGGATTTCAGGCAGAAATTAAACTAAAACCACTATCTCTATTTATATGGTCACTTGTTAATTTAATCTCACCTTCTTCCTTAACAAAACTATCCTAAAAGCTGGAAGTACTCATCAGAATATCTGTGTTGTCATATTCCATAAAATGTCAGGTAACACGGCAATGTTTTGGAATAGCAGATTTGCTAGGCTACTGTAAGTGTATGTGAAACTTACACTGTATACACCACTCCTCCATGCTCTGACCAATGTATGACATGCCACAACTGCATGGGGTATGGCAGACAACCACCTTACGCAAAATGAGATCATTTACAGACACTATAAGGCCCCTAATCTTAGATGGTGGTCAAAAAACACACTTTACACAATGATTCTGCAGTATATGACTGATCTTGCTGGAAATGCTATGCGCGTAAGGTAAAAGTGCGTCAGACTTAGTGCCACCTTGTTATTTTTATCACTCATCCAATTTACAGTTGATTGATAGTGATTTCTGTTTCTTATTTGTCTTTCAGTATAACCGCCCTGGTGAAAGGTAATTTCTATGTGGGCTAGTTCAGCTAACAAACTTTCAGGGTCTGAGATGATGTGGGCCTCATGACCCAAGGTATAAAGCACCCTTCACACTGAGCTGGATGATGACAACTATCAGCCTGAAGATAATAATCAGTGTGTGTTGGCTCCTTATGAATGTCATGTCCCAATTTACCATCAACATTTCTCCTGGGCAACACATCAAGGAAGAGAAAGCAGCCATCATTTTCCACCTCCTCAATGAAGTGAATATTCAAGTGGATTGAATTCAGATATAATAAAATGCTGTTATATTCCATACAGAGGTAGCTTTGTATATCTACAAAACATGCAAGTTACAATTCCACCAAACCCCATACCTTGTTTCTCAAGATCTTTCATAAACAGATTGGCAACAATAGGTACCAAAGAGCTCCCCATTTCAACTCCACCTGTCTGTCCGCAGAACTATCCACTGAATAAAAAGTAAGTGGAAGTTAATATATGCCAAAATATGTATGTTAATTCAATGAACCTAATCTTAACTGATTATTTCATGACCAGTGGGACATGTGTGTCCCACATACAAATTTATTTCCCAGAGTTCACAGTGATATGGAAGTTCCACATCTGTGTGATGCTGCAATCTGGCATTGAAAGTATCAATTGTTTGGACCCAATAAGCTAGCTGTTTGGTACTTAATGTGCGAGATATGATTTAATTCTTTCAGTTGTACATTGCGTGCCTCGTGTTTTGCTGTTTTAAGTAATATTTTTCCTGTTCAAATGTGTGTGAATTTCTAAGGGACAAAACAGCTGACATCATCGGTCCCTAGACTTACACACCACTTAAACTAACTTATGCTAAGAACACCACACACACACCCATGCCTGAGGAAGGACTCGAGCCTCTGGCGAGAGGGGCCGTGCAGTCTGTGACATGGCGCCTCTAACTGCGCGGCCACTCTGCGCAGCTTTTTTTATCTGCAATATATAGATTTATGCACATATTTATTAATAAAATTATTTTCAATTCGTTTAATGGTCTTGTCTTACAGTGAGTGTGTGTACAGCATTTCTATTTGTGCCTTGTGTTCATATTTGTGTCTAGACTTTTAAATTTATATATTTTATTCAGTGCTATAATCTTATTTTACTTCCCTTGATTTGATATGAAATGGACAACTCCACAAACTCCTGGTTGGTATTTTTGTGATGAATGCTTGCCTTACCCTTCTCTCTGTATTTCTCCCAGTTGAAAGCTGCCATACAAGAGCAAGGTGAAAAGAATGTTGGTCACATTTTCCTCAATTACTACAGTTCCACATGATGAAACTGCTTACTACTGCAATGTCAGAAACAAAATAAAAATGACAATGCTATCATGTGACTGAATTTTCTCATGTTGAGAAGTTAGAAGGAGCAATCTGTTTTACTCGATAAAAAGTGTTCTGTAGCCAAGATTGCATAAATCATTCTTTATTTTCAACAATAGTTTTTAAAGATTTTGTTATCATCTTCTGGTCTTCAAAAATTTTTGCTACAAAACATGCTCATTGTTAAGTTACAACCACATGCCACATTGCCATAGTGGTAGATAATGTGTAGCACATTATACAAAGGTTAGTCATAAATAAAACATTTACAATTAAAAAGCACCTTGTGGACATGGTCATGTGTGTATATGCAGTGGTGACAGATGATTGTTAAAGAGGATGTCAAATTTAACACCTTTCATCTGTTAATGTTCAACCTTACTTTATTAGGCAACCAGTTTCAGCATTTTACTATGCCATCTTCAGGCCCCTGACCAACATGTAGGAATAATCTACCTTGCTTGTGAATGAAACAGGGACCAGCAAAACTGGTATTAGTAGATATTTGCTACAGTGACTACTTCAACCATCAAGTTGATGGCTGAAAAGTGTTTAATTTGACATCCTCTATCAAACAACTGAGTCCCACAACCATTGCTAAAACGATGGCCATACAGAGGTGATTGTTAAGTCTTAAAAATCACAAGGTACAGTAAACTGCACATGTGCACATCTGTTCATGTTTGCTTGACATATTCCATTCATTGATGATCCACCTTAGACTAGATACCTTGTCTAAGGTGAATCATCAATGAATGGAATACGTCAAGAAAACATAAACAATATGCAAATCTGCAGTTTACTGAACATTGTGATTTTCAAGAGTTAACAATCATCAGTGAGTGTTACATATACAGGCATGGCCATGTGCACGAGGTGCTTTTTAATTGTAATGTTTTATTTCTGACAAACCTTCGCATAAAGTCCTACATTTTATCCACTGCTGTGGCAACATGGCATGAGGTGCTAATTCACAATGAACTCATTTTGTAACAAAAATTTCTGAAGACCACATGATGACAGCAAAGACTGCTGAAACCAGTTGTTGAAAGTAGATAAGAATTTATGAGATCTTAGCTACAGAAAGTTTTTTACCAAGCTACCGTTTGAGAGACCTACAGCAGTGCCATATCTTTCTCTTCACTGGTAGAAATAATCTCCTCCCCTTACAGCTGTGTAATCTACTATTGCTGTAGGGCACGATATAGCTGAGGTTTCACCATCTCCATTTATGTCTTGTGATGAATCTTGTATCCTTCAGTAATATGGAAAATTTTAATTAATTCAGCAATGAATGAGGTAACTGTAACAAATCAGAGGAATGTGAGTGACTAGAGAGACCACACCAAAACCATCAGTCATTTAAATAAAATCCCACAAATCAACCACAGAGTTCTTAACGTGAAGTACAACTCAACAGAGTAACAAGGTGTCTTGCTGTGGCATATGCCAGAGCACTATTATTACTAAAAACAGGATTAAATGCAATCCCTTCCTTGTGGATGACGATGAAGTGACCAATGGTGATTAAAACACTACAGGTGTTCCCAAATGACGTTTACCTCTGAACAGATTTGAAACTCCAACACACAAATGCCTGAACAGAAATAAATTGCCATGTCCTGAAGGTGACATTCAAATTATCATCATTTCAGCACAACCACTCAATACAGGTAGGAGTAAAACCATCTAGATTCTGTGCATAAGAAAAGATTATGCAGCAGACTTCTCATTCATACATCTTATATGAGTGTTGTTTGTTTGTGAGATTGTGTTACACCTCATGTAAGAAAGGGAAAGGTCTAACAGCAAACATCGGATTTTGACAGTGGCACAATTATGGGCTATCAGGACTGTGGTTTATTGTTTTCCAATAATGCTGCTCACATTGTTTGGGATCCCACAAATGTCATGCAAATATGGAATCAATGGGTTTTGTGGGCAGCATTTAACATAATGCAGGATCTCAACTGCCACATGTGACTAGCACCTGAGAGGACAGACACACTGATCATTTGGCCATGCAGGCTCGTACAGACCTTGGCTCTG
This sequence comes from Schistocerca serialis cubense, assembly GCF_023864345.2. NCBI lineage: Eukaryota > Metazoa > Arthropoda > Insecta > Orthoptera > Acrididae > Schistocerca > Schistocerca serialis. The sequence goes on along the minus strand of NC_064640.1, from coordinate 436,723,307 downwards.
GAAATGGGCTTCCTTCCAGCAAGACAAGTACCACACAAACAGTGTAACATCAGTAGGAACACCACAGACAGCCTCAACGGTAACCATTCTCGCAGAAACAGAGAGAAGTGTGCTGAAAGTTGTGCACCCAGCAACAACACTGGACACAGGAGTGGTACCATATCTTTCTGCAAAATAACGCACGCTGTGTTGCATGTTGTTCTCTGATTTCCCCCAATACAGAGGGTGTTCAACTTTTGTCCTGATCAGCATGTTCTGGAGATCTCTCACCCATTAAAAGCATTTGGTCATGGGCTGCTGAAAGTCTGATAAACCACCATTCACCAGCTCCTATGATTGATGAACTTCAGCACAGAGTTGAAGCTTCAGGGAATGACGTAACTACAGTTGTTACCCAAGTTCAGTTCATTTCTAAACACATCTGTGTCAGAGCCACTGTTCCTGCTTGAACAGCAGCTATGTGTACGAAACTTCACATAAAAATCACCTACAGATTTAATAGTGTACTCTACAATAGGGTATACACACAGTAAATAAAACCTCAGTACTTGCTACCCTTCCTTGTGCTGCGATTTTAAAGTCCAGCCCTATACCTAAATTGTGTGAATTCATTTCCAGTAAGTGAAAGAGTGAGAAGGTGATGTCAGAACTTGGTAGCAATTATTAGTTGATACAAAACAGAGTGGAAACAATTAAGTGCAAAATATAAATGGCTGTCAGTGAAATCTCAAAAACAGATATAATGCATGAATTAATCACCAACCACATTTAAACTGTTATTTTGTGGAGAAATATGCTCATAATGTACAACATGATCTCATCATTGAAATGCACAAGGCCTGACTATCTCTTGCACAGTAATAGCAACACATGAGTAGAGACAGGTAGTGAGGCAGAAACATGTGAGAATGATTCAACAACTGACTGAGGCCCAAATATAGCACAGGTGGCAAAAATAAAATAAAATAATAAGAGTAACCTTACTGGCCTCAGCTGTACTGTGATACAAAATCCACATACTTTTTTTTTAGTGAGAATAGTACATACCAATATCTGTCCAGATGACCTTAACCCAACAGTAATAGTCCTGTAATTGTGACAGTGTTCACAAAGGTACAAATTCGATTTTGGCAGATGAAGGTGTTCTAAAAAATTGTTTCACCCAACTGAAATGGTGAGCAATCAGCTGCAAATCCTGCCTATACAGTCTTACAGCCCAAGATGGTAAATATCAGCCTTTGTCATACATAAATTGTTTACTGTGACAGTTTTACTCAAATCAATGCACTCATAGTCAACTCTTTACATAGTGATCTATCAAAAACTTAAAACATATGCTTGCACATCATCAGGGACACAGTGTCCCCACATGCCTGATTCCACTGATCTGGCCAGAATAAAATGTACTGATATCTCACTTCACCCATATTGTGCTCGACTGTGATTCATATGGCCAATACTATTTATTTTTAGCTCACCTATATGTAGAATGTGTCACAATTATGATTACATGTAATTCACTTACAATTTACTACCCAAGAGATCTACAAACAGATAAAGTCTTACAAATAAAATAATAAATGACTCTTCTCTTCACAGTTCAATGGTGTCACATTCAGAACAGACTGGCAGACACAGCCGTCGTCATATTACTGGGCAGTCAGTTCAGAGAGGGAAACATTCCACGTGGGAAAAATATATCTAAAAACAAAGATGATGTGACTTACCAAACGAAAGCGCTGGCAGGTCGATAGACACACAAACAAACACAAACATACACACAAAATTCAAGCTTTCGCAACAAACTGTTGCCTCATCAGGAAAGAGGGAAAGAGAGGGAAAGACGAAAGGATGTGGGTTTTAAGGGAGAGGGTAAGGAGTCATTCCAATCCCGGGAGCGGAAAGACTTACCTTAGGGGGAAAAAAGGACGGGTATACACTCCAAAGTAAGTGGAATGTATACCCGTCCTTTTTCCCCCCTAAGGTAAGTCTTTCCACTCCCGGGATTGGAATGACTCCTTACCCTCTCCCTTAAAACCCACATCCTTTCGTCTTTCCCTCTCCTTCCCTCTTTCCTGATGAGGCAACAGTTTGTTGCGAAAGCTTGAATTTTGTGTGTATGTTTGTGTGTCTATCGACCTGCCAGCGCTTTCGTTTGGTAAGTCACATCATCTTTGTTTATATATATATATATATGCATGTGGGGAGAATAAAAGGTTTTCATCTAAGACACAGTTCATGTTCACATTTAATATGAATATGTTGCTTTTGAGATACTGTTCCACTGAAATTACAATAAACAATGTGGCCAGGACGCTATCAGGTTTGTTTTATTTTGCAGAATACAGAGAATTCTCTATGCAACTGTGCATGGTTATTGTTTTTCATTCATTTGCTATTAATTTTGAAGATCTGCAACTTCATCTTCAGGCATATGAACTCTGTGATCAATGTGGTGCACCACTAGTATATCTGCTTAATGCAATGCAGTATCCTCAGGTTAGTTACTAGAGAACTATGGGGAGGAGAGAGGGCTTCAAAACCATAAAAGAAAAATCACTCATAAATGTGACTGGACTGGCATCAAATCAGAAATGGCAGATGACATACTTCTGCATACACTAAAAATATGGTTCGTTCCATTAACTATCATTATTGTGCTCACAGTTAACTGCACCCACGACATTCAGAGAAGCTAGGACTAAAGTGCACAACTGCACAGTCACCAAGAAGTTCACAAATAGGAGTGTGCCTTGGTGGAATAATAACTTGGAAATTCAAAGAAAACAGGTACAAAGACTGTTTAACACTGCAAGACGTAAAGGACAATGCATTAAATATCATGAGCCCCTTGTCAACTACAACCTTGCAAACAGACAAGCAAAGAAGACATCCTGGAAGGCATTCTGTGAGGAAGCGGAGAACACAGCTGCTCAAGCCCTACTTCACAGAATCCTCATTAGAGTACCAATCAATCCATGAGGTACGTTGAGAAAGGAGAATGGGGAATATACAAAGACAGCAAATGAGATGCTGAAACTGCTCCTCAAAACTCACTTTCCTCAACCGGACAACACAGACAAGAATGTGATCATGGAGAGACAGTGGTTCTCAGGCACTTGGAGAGAGGACTGGGAATCGGCCAAGGAGTGTGTGTACTTTAATAAAATCCAATGTATGGTGGGAACATTCCAACCGTTCAAGTCACCTGGCCCAGTTAGAATTTTTACAGCTCTCCTACAACAGACAGGAGAGAATCTCTTAAGAGTCCAATGCAGGTTACTCAGGGTTATCCTAGCAGTAGGAGTCATTCCCAATGCCTGGAGGGCAGTGAAGGTTTGTTTTCATTCCAAAGCCAGGAAGAATTAATCATGCCAAGGCTAAGGATATGAGACCAATCAGTCTGTCCTCCTCCATTCTCAAAACATTGGAAAAACTGGTTAATGTATACATTGGGGAGAGGAGGCTAATTAGGGCCCCTCTACATTCAAACCAACATGCATATCAACCAGATAAATCACATGAAACAGCTCTCCACCAACTTGTTGGGAGGGTGGAGAAAGCAATTCACTTCCAAAAAATATCCCTCTACATCTTCCTGAATATTGAGGGGGCCTTCAATAACACAACCTTCGATTCCATGGTAAGGGCAGCAGAGGTGCATGACCTACGGACCACTATATGTTGGTGGACCAGGGCCATGCTTAGTGGAAGAAAGGTAGAGGCTACCATAATGAATGAAAATATGGTAATTAACACCATTAGAGGCTGCCCACAAGGAGGAGTTCTGTCCCCTTCATTGTAGAATCTAGTGGTGAATGAACTCATTGATGAACTAAATTCCAGACAATGCTTCTGCCAAGGATACACAGATGACCTTGGTGTCATAGTAATACTTAGCAACTTTACTGACACAGTTAGAAATATGGCACAAGGAGGATTGGACATTGTGCAAAATTGGTGCTTTAAACAGGATCTGAGGGTTAATCCTAAGAAGACTGTTATTGTGCCATTTACGAAGAGGCATATCCAACACTCAAGTTGGAATCTAAAGCTCTTCCCCTGTGAAGGGGATAGTGAAATATCTAGGTGTAACATTAGATGAGAAACTAACATGGATCTCTCACATTAAGAGTATCTGCTGCAAGGCAAAACGTACTCTAGTGAATACCAGAAGGGCTTGTGGTAAAACCTGGGGCCTAAGCCCCAGAGGTATGCACTGGATATACACCACAGTGGTTAGACCTACGATTTCCTAGGGGGCTGCAGTGTGGTGGAAGAAGGTAGAACAGCAGGTTGCAGCTAAGGAACTTGGTAAGGTGCAGAGACTGGCCTGCTTAGCCATAATAGGCAGAATTAGCAGCACACCAAGTGCTGGGATGGAAGCCATGCTGGACATGCCTCCACTACACCTTTTGGTCAAGATGGAGGCAGCAGCTGGGGCATACAGACTTAAAACCGGCAAAAACTCGATCTCATCGGGATATCCAGAATCACACACTAACATAGTGAGTGAGGTAAACATTGGAATGGCTGCAGAAATGCCTGCTGACTATATAACAACTCCCAACTGCTTCAACAACCCTTACAATATAATAATTCGAAGCGGGAAGCAGTGGGGAAAAAACAGTTTGACACCATACGGGGGACATTGTATGGTTCACCAATGGGTCGAAATCAGACCATGGTGCTGGGGCAGATGCGTACAGGGTTCAGCCAAGACTGGAGGGCATCATCTCTCTAGGAAAACTGGCCTCTATATTCCAAGCTGAAATTACTGCAATCAGGGCATGTGTGGAGGAGAATATGTGTAGGTGCCACAATGACTGTAGCATCTAAATCTATTCAAATGGCTCTGACCACTATGGGACTTAACTTCTGAGGTCATCAGTCCCTACAACTTAGAACTACTTAAACCTAAGTAACCTAAGGACATCACACACATCCATGCCCGAGGCAGAATTCGAACCTGCGACCGTAGCGGTTGCGCGGTTCCAAACTGTAGCGCCTAGAACTGCTCGGCCATCCAGGCCAGCTACATCTACTCAAACTGCCAGGCAGCCCTGAAATCACTGGCAGCTCCTGCAATAAGATCTAAGATTGTTGCAGAATGCCACAGGGCTCTGGTGGAGCTAGAGGGAAGCAATAGGTAAACCTAGTGTGGGTCCCTGGCCACTCAGGGATCTGTGGCAATGAACAAGCCAACAGATTGGCCAGGATGGGGGGCAACGACTCCATTTATTGGCCCAAACCTGTCCCGACAATCACCAAGGCTGTGATCAAACTACAACTACGGAACTGGCTCAGGGAACAGCACATAGAATATTGGACCAAGGTCCATAAACAAAAACATGGTAAGATAATGATGCCCAAGCCATGTTTTAAAATAATCTCTGTAATCCTGGGATTGAACAGGAAAGAGATCAAACTCATGACTGGACAGATGACCAGCCATGGGAATTTCAAACACACCTACACACAATGGGTCTAATGGAAGAAGACCCTAAATGTAGGATCTGTGATGGTGAAGAAACTGCATCACACCTAATCTTTGAATGCATGGCATTGGAGAGCAAAAGATACAGAATCTTAAGGACAACTAAACCTGAAGAAATTGTGTCTAACAAAAAACTGGTACAGGAACTCCTTGCACTATTTAAGGGCATTGGTTGGCTTTAGTAGATATACAGGGAGCGATACTGCACAATTAACTCTGCTTCAGTGCAGGCAGTGGTGGGTTAGACCTAAGCTGTTTTAGCTTCCCTGTCAAAATCAATCAATGAATCAAAGTGCACTAATGGTGTCCATGACTCATTAGTTGCACACTGCCATTTGCAATTCGGTGTTGTTAGTCATAGCCAACTGAGTGTAAATATACAGAAGCCAATGAGAATCGCTCATTTGTTGACACAAATAACTGACTGTTTTTCATAATATATGGTATTTTTCAAGATTGTGGTTAGGGTGGGCCTTAATTACACATATTCAATTGCTGAGACTGAAACAAAATACCAGCTAAGTTAATTTACAAAGCATACAAAATTATGAACTATAATGCGATTGACTACCCACGTCCAATTAATGATTTTTCATTTTCACTTCCTATCACTCACCAGGGCAACCATTACTGACAGCAGCATGTAATGGAAAGTATGTAAACACCATAACAGCACTTCTATGAAAGCTAGTGTGGGGTGAAGGATTTAGAGTTGTGAAACAGCCATTAAAATCGAGCATGCTGTGCCAAGCAGCACGTTCTGCCACTAGGTGCTTAACTCCACTCTTGGGCAAAGTTTGGCAGTCCTGGTGGACTGCTGGCTGACAGTCACATCCATATAATATACTCTGGAGAAATTACAGCTGTGCTTGTACATGATACGACTGTTTTTACACAATCCTACCTTCGATAGGTTAGGATAAACCTCTGACGTGATTGGAGTAGTATGTGCTGGGGGAAGTATCACACAGATCTCGCACCTGAGTCCAGCATTGGGGTGTGTCCCATGTAGTAAGGGGTTTGGAATAGGTGTGCCGTAAGAATGGACTATTGTATTATATAGATTGAACAGGCAGTGGCATATAACATTGGGAGTGCTGGAAGAGATTGTGGGTCAGATGTTCCTCATGACGATAAGTAGTCTCAGTGCTCATGAAGAATGTGGTTAAGTTGTTCTATTCCAGTATACTAAAGATCGGAAATATGGAAGCGTCCGATCCCATCCGTCTGCTTTGACCCATGACGTCACAAATATGGCAGAAACAAAAACAAACACACACTTTCCAAAAGAAGCCTATTGACACTAACGGGACAAGCACGGGAAATGGGGTGTTTTGGGTGGGGGGCAAACTAAATATAAACAAATTTAGACGCCTTGCGTAGCTAAAACGTGTAAGTGAAGACAGCCATGCATGAATACCCACCCACCTCCCAGGGGTCGTAACCCGTGCAACCCATAGAAGATAAAGATGCTTCAGAAGCTGATTAGTGTTTTTTGTCTTTTTTAAAAAAAAAATCTCACAGGATAGAACGAACAGATCAGAAAGATAAATATAATAAACTAAAACAGAAATTGGAGGAAACAGATAATTAAAATAAGTAATAAGTGTTTTTAAATTTAAAAAAAATCTCACGAGATAGAACGACCAGATCAGAAAAGTAAATAAAATAAGATAAAACATAACTGGAGACAGCCACACTCAAACCAAACTCCGCCCCGTCATGACGTCACACACAACAACACCCTTACGTCACGGGTCAAAGCCGACGCGTGGGATCGGACGCTTCTGTCGACCCCTAAAGATCTTACTAATGCCTTCACAGACAATGTACAGTCAGGCCAGTCAATGTAGACATGCAGGAGTATGCGTACAATATATATCTGAAGAAGGATTTGTCCAAGAACCAGCAATATTCTTAATGTTGATCAAGTGTATCGACAGCCCAGTGCCTTAACTTAAATCTTTAGACTGTGTGGCCAACACACTGTTTTATGAACATACTGGCAGAGAGTATGTCATCAGCATGTTATGCCCTTGGCTTCCTATCATCAGTGGGTAGCAGTCACTGCCTTGCTGTTACATACTATCTCCAAGTACACTCAAGTTTTACTTAAACGGCTGTCTTCTAGGGGTCAAAGCCACAAAACAATCAGCACAAAAAGCTCATTAGAATAATATCTAAAAATAGTAGTCAGCCTCATTGTACAGAAATATTTTAAAAAAAAGGAGTATTCTTAATGTGCCAAGTAAATTCATTTATCAATCTGCTGTGCACATCAGGGGGGGAAAAAAAAATCAATAGGTATGTCACAAATAAGTGTGTATGCGATCATGAAATAAGAGCCCATTTGGACTTACATTTACCATGGAAAAATAAACAAGTAACTCTAAACAGCATTTTCTATGAGTGACTCAGCTTCAGTTATTTACAACAAAACATGCATTAACAGGTAAGAGCCAATATGATGCCACATTTTAAGTAAGGGCAGGGGGCACTATCACATGACTGTGATAAACATACAAACACAAATGTAGCAAAGAGTAATTATGTACTGTTTGCAAAGCAACTATGCATTACTGACAATTTGTAGTTTACGAATCGGTAAACTACATTCGCTACCTTGCACCGCCATATACTGTACCATGTGCAGTATAGGTGTAGATGTTTCATAAATTCATATGTTGCATACAGATCATTCATAAAAAAGCAACTAATACCACTTACATGTAACATAACATTATAGCTGTGAGTTTAAAAATGTAAGAGATTACTGACAAGCACATCAAATACTTAATGCACGGTAGAGTATATCATTTTCCTGTCGCTCATAATCATTACATAGGTTCATTGCTAATTACTGAGTCAGTAGCCATTAACAGGAAAGGTAGGAGGTAGGGGATACACAATGTGCAGTTTCAAGACAGAGAACAGAACCAAGGTGTAAATTAGCTTTACAGCACCCCCGACATATGATGGACTTTTACACAAAAATTACACATGAGTAACTTCCAGAAACTTGGCAAATTAATTTATATTAATAAAAGTTAACTACTTAATATTTAAATCATTCATCTTTTTAATAACCCATATAACATCCGTTAAAAATAAAAATTTCTTTATGTAATTAAAGTATTATTTTTCTTCTGGATTACATGTCTTATAATGAACATATTAATTGCCCAAAATATCTCTGGAAGTACTGTAAAGTAAACCACAGCCCTGGAGTTGAACAGGCCTGGATTTATTGTTTTATTTACATATTGATTTGCATGGTGTTTTAAAGTTACAAATCAATACTTATGAAACACATTAAATACATAAACATTCTATGACCGACAAGAGAGAATAAATTACACCAAACACAAATTGAGTTCACACCCATTGTCCAAAAACATAACAGCTGTGGAAATTTACACACCCATGCTTTGGTGTACGATTAACATTGTACATAACGACATGAAAAATTTCTTGTGATCAAATTCAGCCTGTTATTTCATTCGCGATATTACCGGCTGTTAAACTAAACCAGTTACACATCAACGAAATTAGCATTAACTATTAAACCACACAATTCATAAATTAAGGTTTAGCGAACTTCGTATCCTCTCTCTGCCAAGGAAAGTAAGATTGTGAGTTCTTCGTCGTAATACTCTATTCATTGCTATTCATAAACAATTCCACACGAGGTTCACACTTACTCCTAGCGTTATTACCTGCATGATTTACTGAATATGTAAGGGCAAACACTTTGAAACGAATTTCGCACACCAAACAAGCATTACACATCGACAGCATAAAATCTGAATTTTACACGAATCTGAATGAAATAAAGCCATAGATACCTGCCCATTCCCCGTACTGTTTCACCAAACTCCTCGTTCCATTTACATTATATTTTATATACAGTCGACAATATTTCACCGTTTTCACTAATAACGAAAGCGCAATCTTTCCTATGTAAAGAGCGCCTACAACATTCACTATATCGCTGTACAGACTCATATCTTTTGAAATCATATCAATTAACACCCGAGCTGAATCAATATCCATATTTCTCTATAATTACTATCTATCGTCAGTCTGACATTATCACAACAACACTTCGCTCAAAAACACACTCATCACAGATACTAATACGCTTCTCGTCGCAAAACATTTTGTAATACCTTTGGTTTTAATGGGACACCTGAAAAGGATGTGGTCTGTTGATCAATAATTTGTGAAGAGCTGTCTTAATAAAACACTAGTGCGGCGGAAACATGATCCTGAATCTTTATTTTACTGGGATGTATTGCTTTATTGATCTTATTCATAAGTTTTGTACATAGAAATTCATGTGACATAAGTTAGCTTGATCAGAAGACGAGATGAGACAACATGACTTAATATATTCAAACTGTGGTTAAACATAGAAAACGTGCCTGGATATTCTTCATAAGAACACAAAAAAGCAATACGATGTTTACCATTCTTGCCACAGCGTGTGATCATAGTTAACATCATCATCTATTTTGCAAAAAAAAAAAAAAGACACAAATGTGCACTATATCATCATACGCTGCTTATGAAAGTACTACAGTCAGTCTAGTTAAAAATGTTTATAATTAGTAACAGAATCTTTGTGACCACAGTTTGCACTTGCAGCTTTTTGTACAAAAGCCACAACTTTGAAAATTAAAAGATATTTACAAAGAGTGCTCTACAGCATTTGCCCCTTAGCTAGCTTGCATTTATCGTGATTCTCTCATCCAGCAGAAAGCCCCAACGACTGGGAAAAAGCGCAAGTGACTCCAGTATATAAGAAAGGTAAAAGAACAGATCTGCAAAATTACTGCCCAATACCACTAACTTCTTTTGCTGCAGAATCTTTGAATATATTCTCAGTTCGAATATAATAAACTTTCTTGAGACTAAGAAGCTTATGCCTAGGAGTCAGCATGGTTTTAGAAAGCATCGCTTATGGGAAACTCAGCTTCCCCTTTTCTCACATTATATACTGAGAACTGCTGACAAAGGGCAACAGGTAGATTCCATATTTCTAGGTTTCTGGAAAGCATTTGGAGTAAGTTCACAGATATGTGACTGGCTCGAAGACTTCTTAAATAATAGAAAGCAATATGTTGTCTTCGATGGTGAGTGTTCATCAGAGAAAAGGTATCGTTAGGAGTGCCCCAGGGAAGTGTGATATGACTGCTGTTGTTCTCTACATATATAAATGATTTGGCGGACAGGGTGGGCAGCAATCTCTGGTTGTTAGCTGAAGATACCATGGTGTGCATAAGGTGTCGAAGTTGAGTGACTGTAGGAAGATACAAGACGACTTAGACAAAATTTCGAGTTGGTGTGATGAATGGCAGCTAGCCCCAAATGTGGAAAAATATAATTTAATACGGATGAGTAGGAAGAACATACCTGTAATGTTCGAATGTAGTATTACTAGTGTCTCGTTTGATGCAGTCAGGTCATTTAAATATCTGGCCATAATGTTGCAAAGTGATATGAGAGGAAATGAGCAGGTGAAAACTGTGGTAGGGAAAGCAATTGGTCGACTTCAGTTTATTGGGAGAATTTTAGGAAAGAGTGGTTCACTTGTAAAGGAGACCGCATGTAGTACGCTGGCGTGACCTGTTCTTGAGTACTGGTCCTATGTTTGGGATCCATATCAGGTCCTACTGAAGTAAGACATTGAAGCAATTCAGAGGTGGGCAGCTATATTTGTTACCAGTAGGTTCTAAAAAACATGTAACTGTTATAGAGATACTTCGAGAACTCAAATGGGAATCCTTGGAGCGAAGGCGACATTGTTTTCGAGAAATACTATTGAGAAAATTTAGAGAACCAGCATTTGAAGCTGACAGACGAACTACTCTTGCCGCCAACAAACATCGCAAGTAAGAACTGCGAAGATAAGATACGAGAAATTAGGGTTCATGAGGAGGCGTGCAGGCAGTTGTTTTTCCCTGACTATATTTGCGAGTAGAACATAAAAGGAAATGCCAAGTAGTGGTACAGGGTGCCCTCCGTCACCCTGTGTACAGTGGCTTGTGGAGTATCTATGTACATGTAAGTGTAGATACGTGACATCATGGCAAAACTGTGGTGTGTGATGCTAATATATATTTATTCTATAAAAATATTTACTGATGAGATAGTTCTGTGCATATCCTTGAATTTTACAGGTGTTAAACTGTTTCACACTTTATTTGATCTATACAAATTTTCCACTATCATTATTTATTACAATAACAATGTACACATTTGGGTTTTAATTTGGTAGATACTCAGCAACACCACAATAACACATATGTAGTCAGTAGCTATGAACAGCTGTTTTGAATGCAGAAATAGTTTTGATCATTTTGATGTCACAAGGTAGATTGTTGTACAGCTTGCTTCCTGCCTGGAGTGGTCCATTTTGTTTCATTGTTGTATTTGAATACTGAACATGTACTTTCTGCTTTCTTCTTGTGTTATGTGAGTGAATACCTTGGTTTCTAACTAGAAGTTGGTTATTATGTTCTAAGATTTTCCTAATAAAAAGTATTACTTCCAAAATATATAAAGAAGACTTGAAGTTCTTTGAATAAAGTTTTGCATGAGTTTCTGGGACCTGCCCTTTCCATAGCTCATACAACTCTCTTTTGGGTTTTGAAACAACTTTTTATAGCACTCCAGTTTCCCCAGATGATTAAGCTGTATCAGAGTAGAGATTCTGCTGTGGCAAAGTACACATTTTTATTGTTTGCTTTGATGTGCAGCTTGAAAGAGTTTTTGTGCAGTAAAAATTGGTGTTCAGTTTATGCAAGTGTATGTATTGTGTGTGGATTCATAGTGACTGTTTTTGGATATTTCTTGTTAGATTGTTTGCAGGAAGGCGGTTTGTAATATATGAGGTGCATATTTTGATTTCATTTTGGAATTGCTTTTCAATTATTCCTTTGACTAACATATTTGTATCATCAGCAAATTTAATAAACTTATGATGTGGGCCAGCTGGTTCCAGGTCACTTATGTAGGGCAAAAACAAAACTGGTCCCAGAATGGAGTCTTGTGGTACACCATACCCAATACACAGTTTTATGACTGAGAGGTCTTTATGTTATTCCCTTATTGGAATGCAAGTGCAACCATTTGCTCTCTATTTTTAGGTAAGTGTTGAAGCACTAACTAACTTGTCCCCTAATGCCTACAAAGTCTAGTTTCCTAAGGAAGATGTTGCAGCTTATGCCATCAAAAGCCTTTGATATGTCTAGAAAAATTGCAGAAATATGCTCTTTATTCTCAACTACATTTAAAGCTTCATTTAGGAATGCAAAGATGGCAGTCTCAGTAGATCTGGATTTACGAAAACCATACTAAGAGTCTGATAAATAGTTATTTCTTTCTATAGAATTTATTAATCTCTTATGTCAGATTTTCTCCATTTTTTAGAAAACCGAGATAGTAACGATATGGCCCTATAGTTAGATACATCTGTTTTTAATCCCTTTTGTAGGGACCTTTACTTTGACCATTTCCAGTTTTTTTGGTAATGTACCCTGTGCGAGTAACACCTGCAGATGCCAGCTACAGGCTTGGCTATGAAGGGAGCACATTTCTTTATAATAAAGTCAGATATATTGTGTATATCAAGGAAGTTCTCTGATTTGAGTTCCTTAACCCTTTCAGACGTGATTTTTTTCAAGAGGAGCATAATTTTTCTTTTTGTGGTAATGCTCTTAGGTGATTTTTTAATGATTTTAGGTGCAAGATTTATACAGAAATATGTAACCATTTTCAAAACATACTTAGTACACTTGGTTTCATTTTATGGATAAAATAACTAAATACAAAATATTCTCTATTCTAATAAATAGGAAAACGGTCATTCAATAATTACTATACAAAATCACAATATCAATATTGCATTATACAGGGGAATATAGTGAACCAATAACATCCATGTATTTTGGTGGTCACAAACTGCTGCACACTGCTACATTGACTTGCTGATATTTTCATTGTGATGCCTGGTAGTTGGCAGCACTTGTGGATGATAAAATGTCTGAACATTCACTAATATGTATCTCAGGTTTCCATTGGGGGAAAAAATACTTCTCTTGCAGCTAAGACACAGTAAAAGTTAATGTACACACTTGTAGCCACAGTGTCTGAAGGTGTTAACTGTGTCTCGCATTTCTTTCTCACTAGTCAGATATAGGAAGAGAACCTTACCATTTGACCTACATCTAAACTGATTCGTTACTGCACACTGAGAGTTTTGCTGTATGAGTTTTCTGCTACCTGTGTGAAGTATGCATTAATTATTTTTTTACAATTTTTGTGATGTCAAATAATGCAAATGAGCTTTCTGAAAGGTTAATATTTTGGAATTCTGGATGTTCTGCTGCTGTTCTCCTTCTTACAATATTCCACATGACTTTTTACTTTCAGAGTTTCTTTATGTAAGTGTCACTTGCTATTGTTTTAACTGTTTTATGACCCTGCCGAGGGTTTTATTGTAGAATTTGAAATACATGCCAAACACTGGAGATGCGTTCTGTTTGGACAATTTGGGTAGTTGCCTTTTTTATGTTTGTAGATATTGGAATTCCAGTGGAAATACAATTTTTTTTACATTCCCTTTTAGTGTTTTCTTCTTTTTGAGGGAGAAACAAAGATCAAATTAATAAGTAAAGATGCTAATGTAGTTATCGAATTTGTCATCAGTATTTGAATATCTATATAATTCTTATTTCTTATCTTTGCTCAAGCAGTGCTGAAAGTAATTTAGATTCTTATCACTGTAGCATCTACAGGTGTTTTTAAATATTTTCTTGAGTCAAGTTGACAGTCTAACTGAAGAGTAAGTTTTTGTGCTAAGTGGCCCCCAAAAGCCATGTCCAGTGTTGCTGATAGAGAGTTCATTTTCTCATTAATAAATATCTGGTGACTTGTTGAGGCTGATGTTTTCATGATACAGGATGATGTTTCTGTGGTAGCTTGTAAGTTCAAGGTTATTTGTTTTGATTCTGTCGAAAAGCCTGTATTGAAATGACCCAATAGAAATAATCTACTGCTTCTATGCATTGGCTTGTTGAGAAGTGATCCTAAGATTTTGGTTAATATCATCAATTGGTGGACTGTGTAAACATATTGCAACTAGTCTCAAATTAATATTTCAGCTCCAGTTATATCTGCATCTTTATATTCAACAATTTCTTTAGGGGAATGTACTGTTTCAAAATGCATATTTTTCTTACATAGATACAACTGCCATCATATTTGTAGTTTTTATGATAAAAATAACCACCTAGCACATAAACTGGAAAAACCATCCTCTGAATATTTTCATCAAGCCAGTGTTCTGTTAGACATAATAATGATGTATTTTTTAATTTATTTTCTGATAGTACTTGAAAGTCACTTTATATGATAACAATTACACATTCTGATGAATCATAACCAAATTTAAACTTAATTTTGAACTTTGAAATTTACTTGTGCTTGTTTTGAGCCAAGCATTAGATTTTTTGATATTTTACCTGTTGGTTCTTGTCATCTGTCATAGCAAAAAATCCTGACTGCATGCTGCAGGTCTGTTTTTCCTGGTCGATGATCTCATAGTCTTGCAGATGATTGGAGTTATTCACTCATATGTAAGACAGTTTTCTGTTGCTGGAATTGTCGGTTTCTTTATTTATCTGAAGCTGCTGTTTCTGTTGTCAATAGTACTTCCGTAGTTGTCCTTAGATTTTGCTCCTGCTGTTTCTTCTGCACTCATGGTAACTGTATCTTCCACTGGCGCTGTTGTGAATGGCAGAGATATTTACAATGTTGATACTGATTTATCTGTCTCTGTAATATTTCTCCATAATTTGACACTGCCATGTTTTTTTTTCTTTTTCCATTTTTGTCAGTGACTTTCTTCGCAGCAGTTCTATCATTTATCTTCCTCAAGATTTTCAAAGACATTTCCTGTTCCTTGGCAACACTGCGCTGACGAGGACTCTTCGAGTATTTGCTGCACTAAATAATTATAACAAGCTTTGATATTAAGCTATTTTTAAACGTGTACGGGTGCTATAAATATAAGTATTGTTAAATCAGTGAAAGTGTTAGTGAAGTATAAAATAAGATTAAACAGGGTAAGAAGCGTATTTTTCTTCTCGCGCATGTAGCACGAATCCTAGGCCTAATTTCACGCTCGCGAATCGTAAGTAAGCAGTGAATTAAACTTATAGGTAAACGTTTCCAGTTGGTATAAATACAATATAAGTGTTGTTACATTAGTGGGAGTGTTAGTGAAGTGTTAAAGAAGATTAAACGGGGTAAGAAGTTTATTTTCCTCCTCGCGCCTACAGCACGGATTTTAGGCTTAATTTCATGCGCGCGTATCGTAAGTAAACAGTGACTTAAACTTATATGTAATCTCCATTTTTTTTATTCAGCACTCTTTCAATTTATTTATACCTGCCTGATTATTTTCTAGTGTCCTATGTTTACGTTTTAGTCAGTACTTAAATCAGTCTATACGATTTCTGTTTTTACCATGAGTGAGAAGTGTGTGACATGCCATAGGATCGTTAGTTCCGGGGTATGGTGTGATGGGTGCTGTAGTTTCTTCCATTGAGGCGAATGTAGTGGCGTGGGAAATGGGGACATAAATGAGGCTCACCAGTGGTATTGTAGGATCTGCAGTAGAGATAGGAATATACTGGAACAGGAAGAGAAAATTGCAGCTCTTCAAGCTGACCTAGACAAGGCAAGGGAGGATCTGGACAAGTTAGAGAGGGAGAAGGGTGAACAGAGGTGGGAAGTGGCAACAGGTAATAGGGGAAACAGGCAAAGGACAGCGTCAGACAGCTTTGCCATAAATCTTGAAAATAGATTTGACCTGTTGCCTCAGTCAGATTCGGAAGAGCCTCATTCATGTAGCTGAAGCTGTAGAAAGGGCACAACAAGCTTTCAAGGACTTGAAAAAGGTAGGGAAATTTTTAAAGAGAAAGAAAGTTCTGTTGTTAGGTAGTTCCCATGGTACAGGTGTTGGCCAACTACTGCAGGAAAATCTAGGTCCAGAACACCTGGTCGCAAACTTTTTCAAGCTTAGTGCAGATCTGGGTCAGGTAACAGAGGATGTAGGTTTTTTATGCAAGGATTTCACAAAGGAGGATGCCGTGGCTATAGTGGGTGGTCTGGGAAACAGCATTGACAGAGACTCTGCTTATTCCATAGAGAGTGACCTGGTGAAGATAGCATCAGCAATGAAGCATACTAGTGTGGGATTTGTGTCTGTGTTGAGACGCCATGATCGGCCTCATTTGAACTCTTCTATAGGGAAGGTGAACTTGGAGTTGGAGTGGCTGCTTAGGACGGATATGGGGTCCCATATTGGTTTGATTACCGTAGATGCTATCGATAGGTGGGACTACACTAGGCATGGCCTTCACCTCAATAGGGAAGGGAAGGGAAAACTGTCTGGGTTGATTGCAGAAAACTTAAGGGGGGGCAATGTCACAAATGGTAAAATACCAGTGGTCACAGGTGTCAAAGGGATGCCTTTTTTAGGATAGGGAAGGAGGAAAGAAAACGAGTTTTAAGAGAGATTGGAAGACACATTCAGTTTGAGTAAGCAAATGAACAGGAGTCAGATTTTAGCATACAGCCTCCATTTAAACAATGTTTAACGGAAAGTAATCAGAAACTGCCAGTTCATCTTTGCCAAAGCAGTTATAATCCCATTAGTATGCAGTATCAGTTATCTTTATTACACCAGAACATTCCGGGACTCAGAAATAAAGTTGATGAACTACTTATTTGTATCAATGAAATGAATTCATCTAACCAAATTGACATAATCTGCCTCTGTGAACTTCAAGTGACCACTGGTATAGATATGTTAGACATTTCAGGATTTAAGCTAGCTTCCTACTTCTGCAGAGTAGATATGGATGGAGGAGGAGTTGTCACATTTATTAAAAACTGCGATAAATTCAAGAACATTGACATTAATATATTCTGTTTAGAGCAGCATCTAGAAGCATGTGCAACAGAAGTAGAGTTCCATAACAGATCCTATATAATAGTAACTATTTACCGAGCACCTGCATGAAATTATAATCTATTCATAAATCATCTAGAAGCTCTTTTGGGTTATTTAACAGGAAGAATCAAAGAAATTTTGATTGCTGGTGACTTTAATACAGATTTTCTAATGCAATCTTCCAGTAAACATTTACTGCAGTTAGTAATGTTGTCTTTCAATCTAACTCACACTGTAAACTTTCCAGCTGGGATCACTAAATCCTCAAGGACAGCCATTCATAACATTTTTATAAACAAATCAAAGGAACAAAATCATATCATAAAACCTGTTATAAATGGACTATCAGATCATGACATGCAGCTCCTTGTTTTAGATGCAAATTCTAAGCAGATTATCAAGACTGCTAAATCTGAGTACAGGAGAGTAGTCAATCAACCAAAAATTGAGTGTTTTAGAAAATTGCTCAAAGATATGAACTGGAAAGGTGTTTATAGTGCTCATGACATGAATGAAAAATATAACACATTTATGAACAATGTCAGTACCATGTTTGAAAACTGTTTTCCTCTAAAAGTTACTCAAATTAAACAGAAGTCAATAATAAAACCATGGATTACACAAGGAATAAAGATTTCCTGTAAGACAAAAAGGAAAATGTGTCTGTTGACCAAGAATAGCTCCAATGCTGATGATTTAGCTAAATACAAGGAATACTGTAAAATATTTAAAAAAGTAATTCAGACATCTAAACAAATGTACTACGAGAAGATAGCAATGTCAGGGAACAAAATAAAAACAATATGGGCTATAGTGAAAGTGGAGACTGGTAGAACCAGAAAGGAACAGGAGCAAATAGCACTAAGGGTAGATGACACATTAGTAACTGATGGGCATAGTGTGGCAAATCTATTTAACAAGTACTTTATATCCGTTACTGATAGAATGGGATTGTCAGGATCAGTAAATAATGCCCTTGAATATCTGAAACTAGCCTTTACAAATAGCTTCAGGTATATGAATATGTCACTCACTTCACCAGAAGAAATAACTTCCATAATAAAATCTTTAAAAACAAAGCATTCTAGTGGTTATGATGAAATATCAACAAAGTTAATTAACACATGTTCTTGTGAGTTTACTACAATTCTAAGTTACTTGTGTAACCAGTCATTTATAACTGGGACATTTCCTGACTGGCTAAAATATGCAGATGTTAAGCCTCTGTTCAAGAAAGGGGATAAAGAGATATCATCAAACTACAGACCGATTTCAGTTTTGCCAACATTCTCAAAAATTTTAGAAAAAGTAATGTACAGGCAGGTTCTCAACCATCTGACCACAAATGACATATTATCAAGAACACAGTTTGGATTTCTGAAGGGTTCTGATATCGAGAAGGCTATTTACACCTACAGTGAAAATGTACTTAATTCATTAAATAACAAGTTACAAGCAGCAGGTATTTTCTGTGATTTGTCAAAGGCATTCGATTGTGTGAACCACAGCATCCTTTTAAATAAATTAGAATTCTATGGTGTCATGGGCAGTGCTGCAAAATGGTTCAAGTCATACCTTGCTAACAGGAAACAAAGGGTGTCAGTGCAAGGGACTAGGGAATTAAGTCATCAGTCATTATCAGAATGATAAGAAATTACATGTGGTGTCTCACAAGGATCCATCTTAGGGCCATTGCTTTTTCTTGTGTACATTAATGATCTCTCATCAGTTACACTGCCAGAAGCAGAGTTCATTTTGTTTGCAGATGACACAAGTATTGCAATAAATAGTATGTTAAGTGTAGTTCTAGAAAGATCTGTTAATGATATTTTCATGGAGATTAATAAATGGTTTAAAGCCAACTCACTGACATTAAACTTCGAAAGTACTCACTATACGCAATTCAGAACCTGTAAGAGGTTTCCACCCAGCATATGCATAAAGTATGAAGAAGAGCAGATAGAAAAGGTTGACAGTCTTAAATTCCTGGGATTACAACTTGATAATAAATTCAGTTGGGAGGAGCACGCCACAGAACTGCAGAAACGCCTTAACAAATCTGTATTTGCAATTCGAGTGTTAGCAGACATAGGCGACATAACAATGAAAAGCTTGCATACTTTGCCTACTTTCATTCCATAATGACACATGGTGTAATATTTTGGGGTAACTCTTCAAGTGAAACAAAAGTTTTCAGAGTCCAAATGCGTGTAATGCGTATTATTTGTGGAGTAAATTCATGGATGTCTTGTCGAAACCTCTTCAAAGAACTGGGTACACTAACTACTGCCTCACAGTATATTTACTCCTTAATGGAATTTATCCTAAATAATATATATCTTTTTACAACAAACAGCTCAGTTCATACATACAATACCAGGAACAAAAATGATCTGCACAAGCACTTAAAAGCACTTACTTTAGTTCAAAGAGAGGTCCACTACTCATGAACACTCATATTCAATAATTTGCCAGCAAACACAAAAAATTTAGTTACAGATAAAGATCGGTTTAAAAGGAGCCTGAAAGACTTACTAGTGGCCAACTCCCTCTACTCCATTGACGAATTTTTTAATAGAAACAAATGATGTATTGTATATATTCATACTGTAAGTGTTGTTATTTCAGCTTAAAAAAATTGACATGTTCCACATCCACAAGGCTCTCCTCAGCACGGATCTATGCAACAAATAACTAATCTAATCTATCTAACCTAATCTCTTACGTTTCTATGGAGATTATGTCTTGTGAAACATTCCCTGACACCTCTGTTTACTTCTATGTATGTTGCATTTGACATACTTCTACATATCTCCTCGGAATTTCTGTTAGCACTTTCCATCAGAACCATATTTATTAATTTCGCTTCATTGGGCCTGTGTCAGTTGGACCATCAGCGAGAGAGTCTGCCTTCCATTGCTGCTGCAGATGAAGCATGTACAGCGTTTGTTTGCGAATTGCAATTACGAGTTTCAAACAGGAGCGACTTGTTTTCAGTTATCTCTGTGAATAGTAGTTTATTTTCTTAATTTCTTAAGTGTTTGCGTGCTTACCAGGGGCACCGTCTAGCGTTCTAGTAACTGTGTAGTGTACAGTTTTGGCGTCTTTGACGGGGATAGGGACTGTGATTGCTGAGTTCAGATACGAGTTGGATTGTTGAGCCTTCATGCACAGCTCCACGCAGTGTTGACTTCGTTCACACAGCTTGAGGCTGTTCCCAATGGCCTTCACTATGGGGGAACCAGACTTGGGGGTGTGGGGGATATCCAGCACATCCCATCTATCCCCTGGTTGGTCCACTATTATGGCCACTCTGGGTACTGTCTGCACTGAAGTTGACTCCTCACTCATGGTCTAGTGGGAGGTTGCTCCAAGGAGAGGCAGGCAGAGAAAGACTTTCTGGGGGCTGATCGGAGGTCCACCCCAGTTCATCTGACAAGCAGGTTTCGGATGCTGTCGGCTGCTGACGAAGTTCCTGAGCCATATGAACTCACTCATCCGGTTCAAGAGGAAGCCCCTCAGCCCACAAGGTTTAGGTAATTCACAGAGGGTGGGTTTACTGGTAGTTGGAAGCTCCAGCATTAGACGAATAGGGGGGGGGGCCTTGGGATGTG
This sequence comes from Schistocerca serialis cubense, assembly GCF_023864345.2. Taxonomy (NCBI): domain Eukaryota; kingdom Metazoa; phylum Arthropoda; class Insecta; order Orthoptera; family Acrididae; genus Schistocerca; species Schistocerca serialis. The sequence continues at coordinate 436,702,171 of NC_064640.1, read as the reverse complement.
GCTGGCAAGGAGGAGAAGGAATGCAGTGTACACTCTGCGTGCATACCGGCAGGACTCATTACAGATGTGGAAAGGTGCTTTCAGATACCATGAAGTGCATAGGATGCAGCCAACTGCAAGTAGTGGCTCATGTCGGAACCAACAACATGTGTCGCTTTGGATCAAAAGAGATTCTTTCTGCTTTCTGGTGGCTAGCTGAAGCACTAAAGACTGATGGCCTTGATAGTGAGATGAAGGCAGAGTTCGCCATCTGTAGCAATGTCGACAGAATCTACTGCAGTGCTTTGGCTTATAGCTGAGTGGAGGATCTGAATCAGATGCTCAGGCACTTCTGTGACCCTGTGTAGGCTGCAGATTCCCCGACTTGCACCACAGGGTCGTGGGTTTCCAGGTTCTGTTTAGTAGGTCAGGGGTCCACTACACATAGGAAGTGGTTACATGTGCATCGGGTGCTGCGTGACATGAAATGGGCGGTTTTTTTAGGTTAGAGGGTCTCAGGAAACTATAGAAAGGGCGTCACTGCAAAAGGATGCATGACAAACACAGGACCTAGAAACAATTTGTATTGCAGTCATAAACTGTCGTAGCTGTGTTGAAAAAGAATCACAGCTAGAAGCGCTAATAGAAAGAACTGAAGATCAAATCATTACAGGCACAGGAAGCTGGCTATAGACGGAAATAAGTTCAGCCAAATTACAGAGGACCTAACTGTTCAGAAAGAATAGATTAAATACAGTTGGTAGTGAAGTGTTTACTCGTGTCAGAAGTTGTTTACGCTGTAGTGAAACCGAAGTGGATAGTTCCTGTGATTAAATATGGGTAGAAGTTATACTTGACAAGTGGACTGAATCAATAACTGGTTCCTTTTACCGAGCTCCCGACACAGATGATACAATTACTAAACATTTTAAAGAAAACTTGACTAAAATTTAAAATAGGTACCCTCACTCATACAGTAATAGTTGGTGGTTACTTCAATCTATCCTAAATACACTGGAAAAAATACATGTTTAAAATCAGTGGTAGGCATAAAACGCCATCCAAAATCATTCTGAATACATTCACAGAAAAGTATTTTGAACAATTTGTTCAGGAGCCCACTCGAAATGTAAATGCTTGCTACAACATACCTGGCCTCTTAGCAACAAATAATCCAAGTAAGTAGGGAGCATCATGACAGATACAAGGATTACTGACTACAAAGTTGTTGTAGTGATACTGTATAGCTTACCATCCAAACCCACCAAAAATAAACACAAAATACATCTATTTCAAATATCAGCTAAAAATTCTCTTGAGGCCTTCCTAAGAGACAGTTCCCACTAGTAATCTGAATATTTAAGTGTACACCAGATGTGGTTTAAATTCAAAGAAATAGTATCTACAGATATTGAGAGATATACATCAAATAAATTAATAACAGATAGTACTAATCCCTCATGGTGGTTGGAGTGTAGAATGTCAGATCCCTTAATCTGGCAGGCAAGTTAGAAAATTTAGAAAGAGAAATGGATTGGTTAAAGTTAGATGTAGTGGGACTTAGTGAAGTTCGGTGGCAGGAGGAACAAGACTTTTGGTCAGGTGAATACAGCGTTATAAATACAAAATCAAATAGGGGTAATACACGAGTAGGTTTAATTACGAATAAAAATTTGGAATGCAGCTAAGCTGCTACAAACAGGATAGTGAACCCATTAATTGTGACCAAGATAGATACGAAGCCTACACAAGTAGTGGGACAACCTTCGCACCAGGCCACGCTGCATTGTTTCCGAATTTATTCAAGATGGCAGCGATGACGTCATCCAAGATGGCGGCTTTGGCAGGAAAATAGGCCAATTGAGCTACGTCCACTAACCTAACCTCAAGAAAAAATGGCGGGAATTTTGAATTTTGGCGGAAAAATAGGTCAATTGTGCTATGTCCACTAACCTAAGCCTCCAGAAGAAAATATGACAGGAAGTTTGAATTCCAACAGGATAATGCATGCAAAAATCGTACTTGTCTTTATTATTATTGATTATCATTTATTAACATTCATTATCATTTATTATTATTTATTATCATTTATTATTATTTATTATTATCATTTATTATTATAGGCCTCCCTCGTTAGAAAATTGCGTCAAATTCAAATTCCAACATGATAATGTCTCAAAAACTGTACTTCTATATATTATTATCATTTATTATTTATTCAAGATGTCCGATTTTCTCGGCGAGAAAGCCATTTTCCTTACACCCATAACAAAAATCTATCACAAGTTCAAATCCCAACACCATAATTGATCACACGTATGAGCTTTCTCTGTCACTTATCTTTTTCACTGGTGGCCTATCATAATAGTGTCAAATAATAAACTGCAATTATAGTAATGTAAGTCACATCCTTTGATTTTGCAGGGGGGACGGGACTGAAGACTCTATTTCAAGCAGTACGGTCATCACTTGTTCTCCAACACAGTCAGCACACACATCTTTGATATCGCAATGCAGTTGCCATAACGTCCGCACTCCAACTGAATTAGTTCAAATCCTCGCCACCCCCTGGCCAGAGTGCAGAGACACTGCCGACGCCTGTCACGCGAGGCAGCCGGCCATTCGCGCTGGGAACGAGCCCAGCGATCGCTCCCACGTCGTAAACATGTTTTCACTGGACACGCTGGAACTTGCTGAGTTTCGCGTCACAGCGGCCCCTTGTCCGCTCTCCACGCTTCAAAAAGATATGTCCCAAATAAATAAAGTACACTCGTTCCTCCTTCCATCAGCCTATGGACTGAAATTATTGCGGAAAATTAGCAGTCGTTTGGCTATTTGGACGTAAATGTTTTGTATTATTTACGAGCGGTTCGCATGTCTGTAGGCTGTGCTATGAGTTATTTTTAGCTGTTTACAATTAGCAAGTGTGTGTCTAGAGCATTATAAATGAGTTATGTAGAAGTGTTTTGCAGCTCTGTATGGTGTGGAACATGTCGGTGTGATACATATACTCCATTCCTAAATTAAGTAAATTGGTTCCTTCATCCATGGGCCTGGTGCAGGGTGAGTCCTTTTATCCGAAACGTGTAGGGAGAGGTTGAGTGCTGGTGGCTTAGTTTAGTGGAGATGAGCTTCGTTTGCAACAATTTTCTTAGGTTGGTGGCGGGAGCGCAAGTGAGCTTTGTTTACTGCCAGATTTCAAACTTGGCGCTGGCTCCTAGGAGGAAGTGGCGGTCGAGCGGCTGAGGTTCGTACAAGTACCATTTCTTTCCAACAACTGTGTTAGGTTGGTAGAGAAAGCAGAAGTGACCTTTCTTTACTGCCAGAATTCAAACTCGGCGCTGGTTCCTAGGGAGAGGTGGCTGTCTGGTCCTCGAAAAGTAGTTGAAATTAGATAGTTGAACACCTTTGCATACGTATATGAAATTGTAAATTGAATTATTTAATATGATTAAAAACGAAATGGACTTAAATACTTAGGTATTTACAGAAGACTATGTACGTCGCGTGTATGGAGGATGTGTGACGTAAGTGGGGCGTCGGCGCAGCGATTGTACGGTTATTATGCGCATGCGAGAGCGAGTCAATTAGCGAGCGTTCTAGTGCGGACCAAAGGTGCTGTTATATAGTCATAGCGGATTCCATTGTCGAGCAAACTTTGCCACCAAAAGTGTAGCACTGCGTTCTCGCTCGCACAGGGACACGTGGTGGACGGTGAGCGGTCAGCATCGACAGGTTTGAACGTGCCCAGGAAAACAACTTTGGCGCCAAAAGTGTAGCAGGGAATAGTCGACCGTTGTGAGATTCAGCTCTGAGGCAAACAATTTTGGCGGGAAACGTGCAGAGGCGACGAATACACGTGGAGAGCAGAGAAGGGGCCGCTGTGACGTGAAACTCAGCAAGTTCCAGAGTGTCCAGTGAAAACATGTTTACGACGTGGGAGCAATCGCTGGGCTCGTTCCCAGCGCGAATGGCCGGCTGCCTCACGTGACAGGCGTCGGCAGTGTGTCTGCACTCTGGCCAGGGGGTGGCGAGGATTTGAACTAATTCAGTTGGAGTGCGGACGTTATGGCAACTGCATGGCGATATCAAAGATGTGTGTGCTGACTGTGTTGGAGAACAAGTGATGACCGTACTGCTTGAAATAGAGTCTTCAGTCCCGTCCCCCTGCAAAATCAAAGGATGTGACTTACATTACTATAATTGCAGTTTATTATTTGACACTATTATGATAGGCCACCAGTGAAAAAGATAAGTGACAGAGAAAGCTCATACGTGTGATCAATTATGGTGTTGGGATTTGAACTTGTGATAGATTTTTGTTATGGGTGTAAGGAAAATGGCTTTCTCGCCGAGAAAATCGGACATCTTGAATAAATAATAAATGATAATAATATATAGAAGTACAGTTTTTGAGACATTATCATGTTGGAATTTGAATTTGACGCAATTTTCTAACGAGGGAGGCCTATAATAATAAATGATAATAATAAATAATAATAAATGATAATAAATAATAATAAATGATAATGATTGTTAATAAATGATAATCAATAATAATAAAGACAAGTACGATTTTTGCATGCATTATCCTGTTGGAATTCAAACTTCCTGTCATATTTTCTTCTGGAGGCTTAGGTTAGTGGACATAGCACAATTGACCTATTTTCCCGCCAAAATTCAAAATTCCCGCCATTTTTTCTTGAGGTTAGGTTAGTGGACGTAGCACAATTGGCCTATTTTCCCGCCAAAAGCCGCCATCTTGGATGACGTCATGCGATGTTGCCAAGTCCACTTGACGCCATCTTGGATGACGTCATCACCGCCATCTTGAATAAATTTGGCAACAATGCAGCATGGCCTGGTGCGAAGGTTGTCCCACTACTTACACATAGCACAGTAGTAGAAATTTATATGCCAACTAGCTCAGCAGACGACGAAGGAATTGATGACATGTATGATGAGGTAAAAGAAATTATTTAGATAGTGAAAGGAGACAAAAATTTACTAGCCATTGGTGACTAGAATTCGATAGTAGGAAAAAGAAGAGAAGGAAACGTAGTAGGTGAATATGGAATGGGGGTAAGGAATTAAAGAGGAAGCTGCCTGGTAGAATTTTGCACAGAGCATAACAATCATAGCTAACACTTGGTTCAAGAATCATGAAAGAAGGCTGTCTACATGGAAGAAGCCTGGAGATACTCGAGTGTTTCAGATAGATTATATAATGGTAAGACAGATATTTAGGAACCAGGTTTTAGATTGTAAGACATTTCCTGGAGCAGATGTGGACTCTGACCACAATCTATTGGTTATGAACTCAAGATTAAAACTGAAATAACAAAAAAGGTCGGAATTTAAGGAGATGCGACCTGGGTAAACTGACTAAACCTGAGGTTGTAGAGAGCTTCAGGGAGAGCATTAGAGAACGATTGACAAGAATGGGGAAAATAAATACAGTAGAAGAATAATGGGTAGCTTTGAGAGATGAAATAGTCAAGGTAGTAGAGGATCAAGTAGGTAAACCGACGAGGGCTAATAGAAATCCTTGGGTAACAGAAGAAATATTGAATTTAATTGATGAAAGGAGATAATACAAAAATGCAGTAAATGAAGCAGGCAAAAAAGTATACAAACGTCTCAAAAATGAGATCGACAGTAAGTGCAAAATGGGTAAGCAGGGATGGATAGAGAACAAATGTAAAGATGTAAGGCGTATATCATTAGAGGTAAGATAGATACTGCCTACAGGACAATTAAATAGACCTTTGGAGAAAAGAGAACCACTTGCATGAATATCAAGAGCTAAGATGGAAACCCAGTTCTAAGCAATAAAGGGAAAGCAGAAGGGTGGAATGAGTGAGTATATAGAGTGTCTATACAAGGGCGATTTTCTTGAGGACAATATTATGGAAATGGAAGAGGATGTAGATGAGGATGAATGGGAGATTTGATACTGCGTGAAGAGTTTGCAAAGCATTGAAAGACCTGAGTCGAAACAAGGTCCTGGGAGTAGACAACATTCCATTAGAGCTACTGATAGCCTTGGGAGAGCCAACTTGACAAAGCTCTACCATCTAGTGAGCAAGATGTATGAGGCAGGCGAAATACCCTCAGACTTCCAGAAGAATATAATAATTCCAATCTCAAAGAAAGCAGGTGTTGACAGATGTGAAAATTAACGAACTATCAGTTTAATAAGCCAAGGATGCAAAATACTAACACGAATTCTCTACAGACGAATGTAAATACTGGTAGAAGCCGACATCGTGGAAGATCAGTTTAAATTCCGTAGAAATGTTGGAACACGGGAGCCAATACTCATCCTACGACTTATCTTAAGAAATAGATTAAGGAAAGGCAAACCTACGTTTCTAGCTTTTGTAGACTTAGAGAAAGCTTTTGACGTGTTGACTGGAAGGAGCAAATTCTGAAGGTGGCGGGGGTAAAATATAGGGAGCGAAAGGCTATTTACAATTTGTACAGAAAACAGATGGCAGTTATAAGAGTCGAGGGACATGAAAGGGAACCAGTGGTTGGGAAGGGAGTGAGACAGGGTTTTAGCCTATCCCTGATGTTATTCAATCTGTATATTGAGCAAGCAGTAAAGGAAACAAAAGAAAAATTCGGAGTAGGAATTAAAATACATGGAGAAGAAATAAAAACTTTGAGGTTCGCCGATGACATTGTAATTCTGTTAGACACAGCAAAGGACCTGGAGGAGCAGCTGAACGGAATGGACAGTGTCTTGACAGGAGGATAGAAGATGAACACGAACAAATGAAAAACGAGGATAATGGAATGTAGACGAATTAAATCGGGTGATGATGAGGGAATTAGAATAGGAAATGAGACGCTGAAAGTAGTAAATGAGTTTTGCTATTTGGCGAGCAAAATAACTGATGATGGTCGAAGTAGAGAGAATATAAAATGTAGACTGGCAATGGCAAGGAAAGCGTTTCTGAAGAAGAGAAATTTGTTGACATCGATTATAGATTTAAGTGTGAGGAAGTCGTTTCTGAAAGTATTAGTATGGAGTGTAGCCATGTATGGAAGTGAAACGTGGACGATAAATAGTTTAGACAAGAAGAGAATAGAAACTTTCGAAATGTGGTGCTACAGAAGAATGCTGAAGATGAGATGGGTAGATCACATACTAGGTATTGAATAGAATTGGGGAGAATTGAAATTTGTGGCACAACTTGACTAGTAGGAGGGGTCGGTTGGTAGGACATATTCTGTGGCATCAAGGGATCATCAATTTAGTATTGGAGGACAGCGTGGAGGATAAAAATGGTAGAGGGAGACCAAGAGATGAATACACTAAACAGATTCAGAAGGATGTAGGTTGCGGTGGGTACTGGGAGATGAAGAAGCTTGCACAGGATAGAGTAGCATGGAGAGCTGCATCAAACCAGTCTCAGGACAGAATACCACGACAGCGACAACAACATACCATATAAATTGATAAGAGATGGTACTGATCCCCCATGGTACACAAAACGAGTCAGATAGCTGTTGCAGAACAACAAAAAAAGCATGCCAAATTTAAAATAACCCGAAATCCCCAACATTGGTAAAGTTTTGCAGAAGTTCGAAATATAGCGCGTACTTCAATGCGAGATGCTTTTAAAAATTTTCACAACGAAACTCTGTCTCGGAATCTGGCAGAAAACCCAAAGAGATTCTGGTCATACATAAAGCGCACCAGTGGCAAGATGCAATCAGTACCATCTCTGCGTGGTAACAACGGTGAAGTCACTGATGACAGTGCCACTAAAGCAGAGTTATTAAACACGGTTTTCTGACACCCCTTCACCACAGAAGACAAAGTAAATATTCCTGAATTACAATCAAGAACACTGCAAAGGTGAGAAACGTAGAAGTGATATCCCTGGTGTAGCAAAGCAGCTTAAATCTCTTACTAAAAGCGAGGCCTCCGGTCCAGATTGTATACCAGTCAGTTTCCTTTCAGAGTATGCTGACACAATACCTCCATATTTAGCAATTATATACAACCGCTCGCTCACAGAAAGTTCCATACGTAAGGACTGGAAAATTGCTCAGGTCACACCAATACCCCAAAAGGGAAATATGAGTTATCCGCTGAATTACAGGCCCATATCACTAACGTCGATTTGCAGTAGGGTTTTGGAACATATACTGTGTTCGAACATTATGCATTATCTCGAAAATACGATTTATTGACACATAGTCGGCACGGATCCAGAAAATATCGTTCTTCCGAAACACAACTAGTTTTTTACACTCATAAAGTAATGAGTGCTATCGACAGAGGATGACATATTGGTCGCGTATTTTTAGATTTCCAAAAAGCTTTTGACATCGTTCCTCACAAGAGTCTTCTAACCAAACTGCGTGCCTATGGAATATCGCCTCAGTTGTGTGACTGGATTCGTGAAAGGCCACAGTTCGTAGTAGTAGACGGAAAGTCATCGAGTAAAACAGAAGTAATATCCGGCGTTCCCCAAGAAAGTGTTATAGGCCCTCTATTGTTCCTGATCTATATTAACGACGTAGGAGAAATCCAAGTAGCCATCTTAGATTGTTAGCAGATGGTGCTGTCATTTACCGTCTTGTAAAGTCATCAGATGACCAAAACGAATTGCAAAATGATTCAGATAAGGTATCTGTACGGTGCGAAAAGTGGCAGTTGACTCTGAATAAAGAAAAGTGTGAAGTTATTCACATGAGTACTAAAAGAAATCAGCTAAATTTCTATTAGGCAATAAGTCACGAAAATCTTAAGGCTGCAAATTCAACTAAATACTTAGGGATTACAATCAAAAATAACCTAAATTGGAACGATCACATAGATAATGTTGTGGGTAGAGCAAACCAAAGTCTGCGATTCATTGGCAGAACACTTAGAAGGTGCAACAGGTCTACTAAAGAGACTGCTTACACCACGCTCGTGCGCCCTATTCTGGGGTACTGCTGTGCGGTATGGGATCCGCATCAGATGGGACTGAGGGATGATATCGAAAAAGTTCAAAGAAGGGCGCCTCGTTTTGTTCTTTCGCGAAACAGGGGAGATAGTGCCACAGTCATGATATGTGAATTGGAGTGACAATCATTAAAACAAAGGAGTTTTTCGTTGCGACGGGATCTTCTCTTGAAATTTCAATCACCTCCGATTGCGAAAACATTTTGTTGGCACCCCTCTACATAGAGAGAAATGACCATCACGATAAAATAAGGGAAATCAGGGATCGCACAGAAAAATTTAAGTGCTGGTTTTTTTCGCGCTCCGTTCGAGAGTGGAACGGTAGAGAGACAGCTTGAAGGTGGTTCATTGAACTCCCTGACAGGCACTTTGTTGTGAATAGCAGAGTAATCACGTAGATGTAGATGTAGAAACTGGAACTGCTAATATTCACAGAATCAATACACTGTCAGAATGAAACACAGTAATGCACTTTTAATAAATTTATCATACACAAAGTACCTAATCTTGACTGTGTGACCGAGTGCTGTCAAAACCGAAATGTAACAGACGCTTTTACTTACGCTTGTCTAATGCTCCCTGTTAAGATAACCATCTATAGAGTAGAAAGTGTTGCCTACGAAAAAGTCTTTCAAACTCTGATGAAATTGTGCCTTACCCTCACCAAGTTGCTGGCAATTTATTGAAAATGTCTGTTCCTGTCTGTTCTTGAATATTGGACCCCTTTTTGGACCAAGGTTAGTGGTTTTTAGTCTTTATGCAGATTGTCATTATTCGTGGTGTTGATACTATGTATTGAGCTATTGGTTGGTAATTGAGACATATTACATATCATTTGCAACAATTTTCATGAAGGAATAAATATACTGAGAAGCAGTGGTTAGAACACCCAGTTCCTTGAATAGGTTTCTACTTGACGTTCTTGAATTTAGGCCACAAATGAGTCTTATTAGACGCTTTTACATGCTTAAAACTTTTTCTTGGTTTGACGAGTTACCCCAAAATATGATCCCATATAACATAGTAGAATGAAAGTAAGCAAAGTATGCAAGATTTTTTTATATTTGTATCTCCTACATCTGACAACATTTGCATTGCAAATAAAGACTTGTTTAGGCACTTTAGCCTCAGCAGTTCTTTAGTATGCCCTTCCCAACTAAACTTATTATTGAATTGTAATCCCAGAAATTTAACACTGCCAACGTCTTCCATCTGCATGTCTTCACGTGTGATACACATGGCGGGAGGAAATCCCTTACGGATTCTGAACTGCATATACAAACTTAGCGTCTGGAAATGTAACAGAGGAGAGGTCATTAATGTACACAAGAAAAAACCATGGAACATTAAGGAACGCCACATGTAATTAATTCTCAATCAGATGAAGACCGATTGCTTACTCCGCAGGTATTTCGCAACAACACCCTTTGTTTCCTGTTAGTTAGGTAAGACTCAAACCATTTTGGAGCGCCGTCAGTGACACCATAATATTCTAGTTTACTTAATAGAATGCGGTGATTTACACAGTAAAAGAGCACTTTACTGTAAATTTAAATATACCCAACGCCTCCCAGATAAAGAAAAGTTAAACGAATCCAAAATTAGAGTAAGGAGAACCATGCGTGAAGCGTTTAACGAATTTGAAAGCAAAATTCTCTCTACCGACTTGACAGAAAAACCTTGGTCTTATGTTAAATCAGTAAACGGATTGATCTAGACCCGCTTTGACGATAGTCGCAGTGAAACGGAGGACGACACAGAAAAGGTGGAAATACTAAACGTCTTTTTCCAAAACTGTTTCACAGACGAAGATAGCACTGTAGCGCCTCTTTTAAATTGTCGCACGATCTACAGAATTATTGGTAACGCATTAAGAGACCATGGGATAGAAAAGCAACTGAAATCCGTCAACAGAGGAAAGGCCATTGAACCTAATTGGGTGCCAACATGATTCTATATAGAATATGGGGAGGACTTGCACCTCTTCTAGCAACAGTCCACCGTAGGTCTCTAGAACAGCGAAGAGTTCATAATGTTTGGAGAAAAGCATAAGTCATTTCCGTTTTCAAGAAGGGTCGTCGAAGAGACACACAAAACTACAGGCCTATCTCTGATGTCGGTCTATTTCAGAATCTTGGAACATGTTGTATACTCGCGTACAGTGACATTTCTAGAAATGAAAAGCTCCTCTGTAGGAACCAACATGAGTTTCGAAAACAACGCTCATGTGAAACCCAGTTCGCTCCCTTCGTCCACGAGACCCAGAAATCGGTAGGTACAGGCGTCCAGGCTGACGCCGTCTTCCTTGACTTATGAAAAGCATTCGATACAGCTGCGCACTGTCCCTAATAAACTAAGGCGTACGGAATATCAGACCAACCGTGTCACTGGAATCAAGAGTTCCTAGCAAACAGAACACAGCATGTAATTCTCAACAGAGAGCAGTCTTCAGATGTAAAAATAACTTCGAGTGTCCCAGGGAAGTGTTATAGTATCATTACTTTTCAACATATATGTGTAGTCTAGTAGAGAACATCGGACGTACCATGATATTTTTCGCCGATGATGCTGTGGTATACAGAGAAGTCGCAATGCTAGAGAATTATACCAAAATGCTGGAGGACCAGCAGAGAATCGTCACTTGGTGTAGGGAGTGGCAATTGAACCTCGGTATAAACAAATATAACGTATTGCGATACATAGGCAAAACGACCCTTTATTGTATGATTACACTATTACAGAACAATCACAGGAGGTTGTTACTTCCACAAAATGCGTGGGAGTATGAAACAGAGCGATCTGAAGTGGAACGACCACATCGCGAGTATGGCAAATGTCTAGCCTGCCCGGTTAGCCGTGCGATCTAACGCACTGCTTCCCGGCAGGAAGGCATGCCGGTCCCTGGCACGAATCCGCCCGACGGATTAGTGTCGAGGTCCGGTGTGCCGGCCAGTCTGTGGATGGTTTTTAAGGCGATTTTCCATCTGCCTCCACGAATGCGGGTAGGTTCCTCTTATTCCGCCTCATTTACACTACGTCGGCGATTGCTGCGCAAACACTGTCTCCACGTACGCGTACACCATAATTCCGTAATTACTCTACCACGCAAACATTGGGTTACACTCGTCTGGTGTGAGACGTTGAGACGTTCCTAGGGGGGGGGGGGGGGGGGGGGTTAGGGGTGGTCTACTGTGGGACGAATCGCACAATAACCCTGGGTTCGGTGTGGGGCGGCGGTGGGGTGAGTGGACTGCTGCAGCCTGTTGTGGGGTTCTGTACCACTGAGGGCTACGGCGAGGACGAAGCCTCTCCGTCGTTTCTAGGTCCCCAGTTCCACACAATACAGTACAACACAAGGCAAATGGTTGGTTCAAATGGCTCTGAGCACTATGAGACTTAACTTCTAAGGTCATCAGTCCCCTAGAACTTAGAACTACTTAAACCTAACTAACCTAAGGACATCACACAGCACCCAGTCATCACGAGGCAGAGAAAATCCCTGACCCCGCCGGGAATCGAACCCGGGAACCCGGGTGTGGGAAGCGAGAACGCTACCGCACGACCACGAGCTGCGGACGACAATCAACAAAGGAAGTAGCTTACAAAACACTCGTTCGACCAAGATTTGAATATTGCTCGTCAGTATGGGATCTCTACGAGATAGAACTGACAGAGGAAACAGAGAAAAGATCCATAGAAGAGCAGCACATTTCATTACAGATTCATTCAGTATGCACGAAAGAGTCACGGACGTGCTCAGCCAACTCCAGTGGCAGATGCTGCAAGAGAGGCCTTATGCACCACAATGTGGTTTACTCTTAAAGTTCTGAGAGCGTACGTTCCTAGAAGAGTCTGCTAGTATATTGCTTCCTCTTCCGTATATTTCACGAAAAGTCCATGAAGATAAAATCAGAGAGATTCGAAGCCACACGGAGGCTTACTAGCTATCGTTCTTCACGCGAAATGTATGTGACTCCAACAGAAAAAAAGGAACAGTGGTACACGAAATATCCTCCGCCACACACCGTAAGGTGGCTTGCAGAGTACAGATGTAGATGGGCCACTGCATCTGATCCACCAGGGCGGCGAGCTGTGTGCAGACTGCCAGGTCACTGCCAGCGGGCTAGAAGGCCACCTGCCAGCCTGTTGATTCACCTGACCTCTGCACTGCACGCTCTGCTTACGGGATTCACCGCTGAAGCCCTTGTAGTGGTGCGCCTTGCATCTGTCTGTGACGTCCTAAGACTTACTGTTAGACACTACAGTGCCTCTTTGAGGTCATATTCTAATTGATTTCTGCTATGTGCCAGCTGATTATTAGCAGTGATTCCACCCTACAAGATATCACTATTCGGAAATTAAGAATCTATCCAGAGTAAAGATATTCTGCAACTGTTATTGCTATCACTTCCGCCCTTCTAATCATACAAAACTCAAATCTTGAGGAACAAACTGTCTACTGTAATTGGCTGTGGGCAAAACAAGTATAAACTAACACTATAGTGGAGGACGCAAGCTCAAACGTTCATTAATATCTCCGTCAACCTACGCAATTTTCTTGATTAAAATAATAATGAAGGGTAAATACCAGGCTTTGAAGATGGATGCAGGACATAATGCAGCAGACTGGCCTGACTAGGAGCCAACGTAATGGGGTGGGGAAGCGACAGGGCGGCGCGGCGCGTCAACCCGGCCCAGCTGGCAAAGCAGATAGGCGGTTGGACTATTAAGTGCAATGGACGAGTCAGGCAGTGGCTGGTGTGCTGAAACAAGCTTCTTGCATGTCTCTTAACACATCACACGAGGACAGCTTTTAGTCTGCTACAGGAAACGTATTCCTGGCCTGGCAGCTGGACTGGACGTTCGTATGTCATCATCAAATCCCCCGGTATTGTGATATCGGAATCCAGTTGTCACTTCGTCTTTTTGAACCTGGGCTTTGATTTGAAACTCCTACAATCTGCACTGTTGTTTAAGAAGATTCTGGCTTTGCTTATTCATACTGATTTGAGCTCACGTCACTTAGGGTCGTGATGGTCACTCTGTGCTGTTTTTTCAGTCATCGACCTAGCATTAACTTTGGCTACCAGATGCTGGCAGTGACTTGCCTAGTTTGTGTCAGGCTAGGACATAAAACGATGATATCTGGGTAATAGGGTGCAGATGTTATAAATAATACAGGCATCAAATGAAGATAAATTTTTAATGAGACTCTTATCAGATTATCCTTAATGTATCAACAAAAGCGTCCTTCAGGACAGCATCTTATGACCATTATTGTACTTGGTATGGACCTATGGCTTTCCAGATGTAAGGTTTGTCCAAGTGGCAAATATCTGACAGATTTAAGGATTTGTACATGTACGGTCAAGAAATATTTTGTGACTTTTGTGCTGTTGGAATATGAACTTCTGTCTTGTGCAATAAGGAGCGCAGCCTGTCGGCTGATTTCTTCGTAATATGTTCTTTGTGAAAAGCGACACTTGCTCATTAGTGCAGAGACAGGTAGAACAAATGTCATCCCTATACACGTAATTGATTCCTGCAAGCAGTTTTTTATTAGAACTGATCGGAAGGAGAGTGAAAATTCAAAGAAAAGTTCAATTTATTAAACCCCAGTTAAAAAATATGTAAAAAAAAAGTCTAATCCTCTGAACCCGTCACACATTTGTTAGTAATATTATGCGATACGATTCAACGTTTCAGCCCTTGTCTTCATGTGATATTGGTTTACATTTGATCTACTGTATCTTTAGTTCTGTAACACTTCATTTAATAAAGTAACTTCTCATATAACTATCATGAAATGAAGAAACAGTTACACATATTGTTTTCTTGCAGACTCTCACAAATCCTAGCTATGAAAATGACTATATTGATGAGATTATTCGGACTACTTCTAGAGAAATTTTATCGCGAATATAAAGTTTATACGTGAAATACAGAGGTTACAGGCATTATGAAATCCCATTACATATTTTCTATTATTATTATTGCAAACAAAATATAAGTTCACAATATACAAGGTGGACCGAAATTCGTGCACCCGAGCTTCACGGCGAAACTCCTCACATGCCAGCGTTCAAAAAAGTCTCTTACAAAATTTCGTGCGGCGAGTACATGCGGCAGAAAAAGGACGTTAAAGAGTGGCAATCTGGCATCACTGTAACCAAATGTATGGTAACTATCTCTGTTAGCAACTAACTGCTATTCTGTAGAGTTGGTTCAGTGGGCACAGTTTTGGGTTAGCACGCAGGAGGTCGAGTGTTCGATCCTGGGTGGAGCATATTTCTTTTATTTGCTAATTTAGTTCTGACACTTGATACTGTAATATACACCGTTTCTTAGGTCACATATATCCTAAATTTACTACATTTTGTAATCTGAACACGACAAATCGGTGGTTAGAAAAATAACAAATAGACAGTTGAAGCAAATGACTGTCATAGACAGAATAACTACAAAAGCAATATCAATTTCGAGATGCTAAAAATGACAGCACAGTAAAGTAACACAACACCTACATGTCATTTATACTACATGTAATATGAGCGCTCAGGTGTCGCATATTAACAACCAGTGACAATAAT
This sequence comes from Schistocerca serialis cubense, assembly GCF_023864345.2. Classification (NCBI taxonomy): domain Eukaryota; kingdom Metazoa; phylum Arthropoda; class Insecta; order Orthoptera; family Acrididae; genus Schistocerca; species Schistocerca serialis. The sequence goes on along the minus strand of NC_064640.1, from coordinate 436,686,634 downwards.
GATGTCCATATTAATGACCACATGACCTTCACAAGAGAATACGTTGTCCTCAGAACAACAGATGCTCAAAGTGTCAGCCCTGCATATCCCAACATTGCGCAACCCGCCGGATCATACAGCTCTCGACCCTTCACAGCAAAGCTGCGTCCTCAGTAACAAGAGCAGCATGAACACACACTACCAATTCGTCCACAGTCGTCGGCAGTGTAGAGTACACGTGCTTCTTCAGGTGTCCCCACAGGAAGAAGTCCAGGGGATTTAGGTCAGGTGAAAGCGGTGCCCATACAACTGGACCTCCACATCAAAGCCATTTCCCTGGAAATGTTCTGTCCAAATACTGTCGCACATTAATTCTAGAGTGTGGAGGTACACCATCATGTTGGAACCATTTCCTCTGCCGAACATGTAGTGGAACATCTTCCTGTACATCAGGCAGATAGTTTGAGAGGAATGCATGATACCTTCGTGCAGTCACCCGGTCAGGCAACATGTAGGGACCCAAACACCTGCCGCACAGTATTCTGGCCCAGACGTTGATACCGAAGCGAACTTGATATTCACAGTTACGGGTGACATGTGGGTAACCCCACACCAATGGTAGGCACTGTGAATATTGATGACACCCTCACGAGTGAAGGCTGCTTCATCCGACTATATTACTGTGTTCACAAGGTCATCATTGGCTTCCTGTTGTTGTTGGAACCATTCACAGAATGGCATCCACTGATGGTGGTCTGCAGGATGCAAGTGTTGCATGAAAACATAATGATGGGGGGGGGGGGGGGCAGCCCATGCTTGTGCGGCATCTTAACGACTGTGTGTTGCGAGACATGCAGCTTTCTTGCTACGCTATGTGTACTTCGCTGAGATTCTTGGTGTATGACCTCCAGAATAGCTTCCTCAGTAGCTGGAGTATGGCGAGTCCGTGGACAACCTCTCTCAAGCGATGGTGGAAGGAGAGAACCTGATTCCTGAAGGCGTAGCTCCAGGCGACGAAATACATTTTTATCTGTATAGCGTCGACAAGGCTATCTAGAAGCATATTCACGAGCAGCAACACCAGCCCAGTTATCAGATGCACCAAGCACCAGAATCATATCCACATAGTCACCGTTTGTGTACGCCATACGTCTGCCACATTGGTTTAGAGGTTTACAATGGGAAAATTCGATACGTGTATGCATGTACAGTCTTAGATATAAAAACTGACCGCCGGCCGGCCGCCACTGAGACAAGTCCGAGTCGTTCACTTAAGGTGGCCAATAAAACTGGCTGCCCCTGACAACTCAAAGTCCGGCCATCTGGACAATCTGGCAACACTGTAAGATGCGGAAGTGTTAGGACCAAGTGTTGTCTACTTCAGGGAGGTTCTCAGATTGTGTGAGGCCCTGGTCTGGTGGTAATCGTCGTGCATTCTAAGCTTATGGTCGCCTGTTCGCGTCCCACTGTATTTTCTTTCTTTTTTTTTTTACCACATTTCGGCCCTCGTCTAAAGTTATGAGTTTGATTGAACATCGAAGATAATTCGCTTCACATTCTACTCACCAGCAATAACAAGTACTTCCAGAAACAATTCCGCAGGACAGCTCGTGGCTGCGTCGCGATCATAACAGCTTACGTTCGAGCGTTTCCTCGCGGTGCAGCGGCTACCGGCCACCGGCCAGACGCCACCCGCCGCCTGAAATCCGGCGCCGTCCCTGTGAACGTGGCGCGACGCTGTCAGTGTATGTATCAACTGTCATTTTCGAATTTGAAGTTCTAGTTATCATCTTGCAGTTAAGCATTGGATTTTGCATACTTGAAAATCATGAACTACGGTTAAGCATTGTAAAATTGAGTCTCAAGTGGAAAAAGGTGTAACATCTGCAACACAATAATTACTTTTCGTATAACAGAGAGTGAATGCAGAGGAGGCAGCTAGAAAGATTTGACCTGTGTGTGGAGCGAGTGCTTTTGGGAAAAATACTCCAGAAAAGGATATTCTTGTTTCAACAAAGATCGTTCTGGCATGAATGATATTCCACATTAAGGAAGTCTCGACTACTGATATATGTGATGGATTATCATTTAACCATCATGCGACATTTGCATTCAACAGGGAAAGTTGAGAAGTCTGGTGTAGGAGTACTGCATGTTCTAAATCGAAACAACAAAAATCAAAGGAGTGACTATTATTGAACTTCATCAGGTCTCTCATTGAGCATTCCTATGCAGTAATGTTACTGGTTACGTGTTATGATGCCTTTATCGTTAACTTCCTAAGAAGAAATGAAAGGCTGAACTCCTCCAAAAGATGTAAACTCGAGCAAAGAGTAGTGTGAACCTAATATTTTACATCTGATAGCTCCAAAAGTGTGTTTTGGGCTACGAATTCTGCCCCAAGGGGTGTGTGCATCACAGCTGGAATTTGTTGCCAACAACTGAGACACCTTTCGGTCGCAGTGCAAGAAAATCGAGCAGTAAAACTACATCACCTGTGCTACTGCATGCATTGATAGGAAAGTCGTCTCTCAGGCACTTGTATTGGTAGGGAAGTCCTCTCTCAAGTACTTGTCCCTCTTGTCATATACCATATTCGTAAAATTTTACCTTTCCCGCTCTTGATCGATCAACGGTCGAGGCAATTCATTTCTAGACGAAAATACCCTTCAGACTACACTGGTTTAATGACATCGTTAGAACCAGTAGGCTTCCACGGGCGTAGAATTTGTAAACAACTTTAGCATTGTCAGATTGTTTTAGATATCGTGAAAGAAAATTCTGCTGCTGATTAAAATGTCTTTGATGATTATTGCTACGTTTAGTAAAGTAATGGAAAATGCAATTAAAATATTCACTGTACTAATGCAAATTAAATTCAGCTTACTACAGAATCATCACTACGGCAGTCTATCTTAATAAAGCATTAAGTGTCTGTAAGACGACTGTGTCTATTTTAACACGAATTAGTAGGATATTTCCGACTTCTGACTTGGAAAAGATCTGTATTTACTTCATTTCGTGTATCATTCGCAAGTATTATGAAAATGTGGCAGTTCATAGATAAAATTATGTATTCACAACAACAAAAAATATGTCGGCAGAAAACAAAAGTGGCATTATGAATTTTGCAGTACCGTAAGGTTTTCGCTTTGACACTAAGGTTTACTAAAAGTAGCAAGACAAATTCTGCTTGAGCGTTGTCTTACGATTCCCTCATTGCATTTGTATCTGCCTGCTTGTAGCTCTGCTACAAAAGAATAAGAAATCTGGCTTTGAGCAAGTCTTGACAGGCGAACAAGGCAGCTTGCACCTGAGAGACAAGCACGTTTTTTTTTTTGTTTTTTTTGTTTTGTTTCACGGAGCAGGTAGTGGGTTGGCGGAGGCAAGGTGGGCAGGGGTCGCGACCCGCGACCTGTCCACGATGTCTCCTCCCTCCCATCCTGGGAATGTGATGCGGTACAAAGGATGCAGTTGGTGTATTATTGTGATTTTTTTTATTTTATTTATTCATTTATTTATTTTTTATTTTTTTAGAATTTTTTTCATTAAAAAATTTTTTTAAAAATTGTTTTTAACAGTAAGGAACTGAAAACTAGTAAGTGCACTCGTTGCGTCGAGTTGGGGACGCACATAACTAAAACCATGCTAATAGTTGCAGAAAAAGGCATAAAGAAAGAGAGCAAAGTCCGGGGCGAAGAAAACCATGAAACAAAACTGAAGGGTGGAATCCATACCACCATTAACCAGTGCTACATCTTGCACCGGATGGGAAAACTAAAACTGCGAAGACCTTTTCGCACCGGGGACAAAAAGAGGAAATGGGGCAAATACTGCTACAGAGTGTGAGGGCTCACAACGAAACTCTCCATCTGCTGTATCATCCAGGTATGACTTCTCGTAATGATGAAAGTAGATCCCGCGTTGTACCGTGTAGTGCTCTATCATCGTATTGTAATTTTAGCTTCTCTTACCCGTGATGTTCCAGCTACGTGGAGGGTCGTGGAACGCACTCCACAAAAATTGGAAAAATACTGTCGATACTTTGGGTTACAGAAGATCTTGCAACGTCGTTCCTGCAAATAGTTCAAAAATGGTTCAAATAGCTCTGAGCACTATGCGACTTAACTTCTGAGGTCATCAGTCGCCTAGAACTTAGAACTAATTAAACCTAACTAACCTAAGGATATCACACATATCCATGCCCGAGGCAGGATTCGAACCTGCGACCGTAGCGGACGCTCGGTTCCAGACTGTAGCGCCCAGAACCGCACGGCCACTCTGGCCGGCGCAAATAGTTCAAAAAGTCTAAAGTGTCCTTAGCGCCGTCTTGAAATAAATAATGCACTGCATGTCCACGAAGCCACGTCAGTGCATTAGTTTTAGTGCGTGGGTAATACGTTTCATCCGGGAATAAGATAGTCTTGGGGTCGATATGATTCGGCGTTACCCGAAGGAAGTATGCTGACATTTGCCTCACTAAGTGCCACACTGCCGTAGACTCGCCACAGCTAAGACGGTGTTCATCGTTGTCCTGAACGCCACGGCTCGTGCACGTGGGTGAGTCTACCATGTGGATCGCATGTAGCCTTGATCTGGTCACCTGCTTACCATTGACAGTGATATACCACATCGCCGTGACGTCAGTGTCCAGTGTTACGTGGTGAATTGTCCTCCACACTACTCGCCAGTTGACGTTCGGGCGCTTCCTCTCCACTACGTTATCGGGTCGTCCACGTTGCAGGACCCTATAAACCGTCTTTGCCGTCGCCAGTTGAATCGCTGGTAAGGCAAGTCGAACGTAACTGAGTTCGAGGTAAAAGACACCGATGTAGAAGAGCGAGGAGGGGACGTGGTGTATCGGCACAGGCGGCAACAGGGAGGGCGGTGCTAGTTCTTCTATTAACAAACTGGTCAGACTGTCCGGACGGCGGTGCCATAGTTTGACTAATGTGCTCACAAATAGGGCGACCGCTCTGTCATAAACGTGATAAAGGCCAAGCCCTCCCCGATCCGGGGGAAGGGTGAGAGTCTCATATTTGATCTTGAAAAGCATTCCTGAACTCACGAAGGACCCAAAAGCCGCAAGTATACGGCGAGCTAACATCACCGGTATAGGTAATATCTGGGCGATGTGCGGAATGCGTGACGCTAAATGTGTGTTAACATACTGGGTCCGTTGGACGATGTCCAGGGCTCGTAGGCGGTTGTTGGCAATTCCAGTCCGAACATTTCGTAAAAGCCGTCGAAAGTTGTGAGCAGCAGTCCGTCGTATATCGTCTGTAAAATCAATGCCGAGACATTTCAAACTATCTCTGAGCTGTAAGGGGGTGACACTGTTCTCAGACAATCCGACACCGATGTTCATCGCCACCGATTTTGCCACGTTGATACGACTACCAGTGGCCATGACATATTTCGCTATTCAATTTAGTGCGCTAGCGGTGTCGTCACCGTTGCGGATGACAATCACCAGGTCGTCAGCGTACGCTTTACAGCGGAAAGTGTGGCCTCGTAACGTCATACCCGTTAGTCGTTGGCGCAGGCCGCAGAGGAGAGGTTCCATGGCCACAGCGTAAAGTAAAGTGGACAGAGGGCAGCCTTGGCGTATCGATCGAGAAATGGTGAGGGGCTGCGAAGGTCGGCCGTTGACGATCACCGTGGACGTCGCGCCACGGAGTAGTCGCATGACGACAGTGACGAATGGCTGTGGGTACCGCATACGTTGGAGGACCGCTTCCAAATAGTTGTGGTCCACTCGGTCGAAAGCTTGACTAAAATCGATTGCCGCCAGTGCACCCTTCAGACGACATGCCCTCGCCAGTGAGATCAAGTCACGATATTCACTGAGTGCTGTTTGAATATTATTGTCGCCTCCTAATGACGTTTGATCGGGTGAGATAACATTTCGTAGGGTCTACGGCATGGCCTCGCCAGTGAGATCAAGTCACGATATTCACTGAGTGCTGTTTGAATATTATTGTCGCCTCCTAATGACGTTTGATCGGGTGAGATAACATTTAGTAGGGTCTGGCGTATCCGCGCCGCCAACAGTTGAGAAAAGATCTTAAAGTCGCAGTTCAATAGCGTCAACGGCCGGTAGTCCTGCAGTCGTGGGCCACCGGACGGTTTGTGAATAGCAATAATCATCCCTTCCACAAGGGCCGCAGGGAGCGGCACGTCCGGGGATGGTAGTTCGCGACAGATGTCCGTCCATCGGGAGGCTAATAAATATTGAAAAGTCCGGTAAAATTCCAAGGGGAGGCCATCAGGACCCGGAGACTTGTTGACAGCTCCTTTTCTAATGGCGTCGATCACTTCTTCTTCTGTAATTTCTTCCATCAAGGCCGCTTCCATTGCCGGGGTGACGGTGCCGTAAATCGTCTGAGAGACGTCCGCCAGTGCTGTCGGATCACGGGTCTGAGCGGAATAGAGTTGAGAATAATGATTGTAGAACGCTGTGTTTATGTCTTGTTGCGTGGTGAGGCGATGACCGTCCTCCGTGTCGATGAAGCGTATCAGCGCTAGTTGGCGTCGTTTACGTTCACGAAGGACGTGGAACATTGACGGGCGTTCGCTAGGTATCCGATCCTGCGTCCTCGAGCGGATGACTACCCCCTCTAGGTGGCGTCGCATATGAGCGAGGATCTGAGCCTTAGCACGGTGGACCGCCGTTTGTCGTTCCGGAGACGGTGACATACCATCGCAGTCGCGCAGGACCCGGAAGTAAAAGTCGAGTGTATATCTTCGCCAAGTAGCGTGGTCACGACCGTAGGTTATCAACGTTCGCCTCAGTGCCGGTTTGGCGCAGTCCAACCACCAGCGGATCGTTGTGGGATATGCACGGAGGCGATTTTCACACGAATGCCAAGTATCCTCAACGGCTTGGCGGCAATCCGGGTACGACAGGTGAGCGATGTTTAATTTCCACGGGCTGCGTCTTCTCCACACTTGTTGCCGCCGCAGGGTGACGGCCCAAATGTAAGCTGAGTGGTCCGAGAATGCTGCAGGCCACAGTTCCGCATCCTGTGTTCCAGCGGCGAGAGAGCATGAGACATAAATCCGATCGATACGCCTGGAAGAGTGACTCGTGAAGTGCGTGAATCCCGGCCGGTGGCCGTGAAGATGTTCCCAAGTGTCCACCATCTGCAGGTCTCGAATTAGCGTCTCGAGTTCCGGGCACGGATTATGTCGTGGGAGTTGGTCTCTGGGCGCCAGTACGCAATTGTGGTCACCTCCAAACACCAGATGGTCGTGGCGGCCTTGGAAGAGCGGGGCGACGTCTTCCGCAAAGAATCGTGAACGTTCGCGGCGTTTGTCCGTCCCGGAAGGTGCGTAGATATTGATAAGGCGGACACCCAGTACTGTGAATGCCATTCCTCTTGCCCAGGCAGAAACAGGATATCGTCCGCCACTATCCCTTCCCGAAGAAGTACAGCGACACCGCTGCCTGTTGGGGAAGCTGGAGAGACGCAAGCATCGTAACCGTACATGCCTGGGAAGTCGTCGACGTACACTTCCTGGAGAAGGGCTATGTCGATGGAAGCAGACTTCAACATATCCTGAAGCAAGGATAACTTAGCGCGCGTCCGTATAGTGTTGATGTTTATAGTTGCAACGCGATAAGTTTGAGGTCTATCCACAGTTCCGTGTTGGCCATCAATACCCTTTTAAGGCTGTCTCGTCACTGTAACTGATGGCGGGAAAGGATCAACACTGGTGGGGTAAATTTCCCCTCGTGTCGTCCTACACGATGGGCAAGGGGTGTTCCTCACAGTCGTCCGCCCAGTCGCCACGAAATACCATCGGCTGTTGGTGGCTTTTAGTGGCTGCTGCGGCACTCGGCACTGACTCCATCGGCTCTGCTGGCTGGGAATCGGCAGCGGCTGTCTGCTTGTGATCCTGCTGTTCTGTGGCGTCGGAGGGGCTGAAGCCGTCACCACGGCGATCTGTTGAGTTTGAAGTTACAGCGGCCTCTGTACCGCCGGTACCGTCGTCGGAATTTCCACAGTCCATGTCAGACGATCGCTGCAAACACTCGTCCGATGGAGCACGCCGCCGTCTCTTGTATTTTCGCGGGGAACGCTGTTTACGGACGTGTGTTTCAGTATCTGAATGTGGGTGGATTTCTTCAGCTGCTCCGGTGTCTGGAAGAAAAGCCGCTGTCGGCACAACCCGTGGGTCAATGTCCATCCTGGCATCCACGCCTTCTTGCAAGGTCGGTCGGTGATTATCTTCGGGTGGGGGCGCCGTTGTAGAGGCCGGATCCTGTACTGCAGAAGCCATTATGGTCACGCCACCGGGGGCGGCTATCGGACTAATGTCGTCAGCATCGGAAAAGGTTGCTGCCCGTGTAACTACGGCGTAATTGAGAGGAAGGGTCGTCACCGTAGAAAGAGCCATAGATTCACCTGTCGGGATTTGAGTAAGCCGTCGTCGGAGACAATCCGACCGGACGTGCCCTACTTGGCGACAACCAGAGCAAGTGCGTGGCTGACCGTCATACATAATGATCGCCCTACATCCGCGGATGACAAGATATGACGGAACATGTTTGGTCAGTTCAATTTTAATCTGTCGTACCCCGTTAAGAACGGGGTACGTTGTAAAGGTGGTCCATTTTTCGGCCATATGGCTGATCACTCTGCCGTAGGGCCGGAAAGACGCGGTGACTACGTCCGGTGGTACTTCGAAAGGGAGTTCGAAGACGCGTATCGTACGGAGGCCAAGCCCCGCGTGATCGATAGAGACCGCCCCAATATGGCCATCAGAATGTTTGAATTTAAGATCGTTCGCATGTGCGCTCACGATTCTGTTGCACACCTCGTCACTTACTAGCTTGACGTAGACAACACTGCTCGTGATAGAGAGATGGATACCAATTATGTCTCGCGGGTCAATTTTAACGTCGTCACGTAGAAAACGTTCCACTTCAAAAGCTCGCGGTCGTGCATGATCGGGTTGAAAACTGATCTTGATGGTGGTTTGTCTGTATGAATGTGCCATGTTGCGTCGGTAGTGATGGACTCTAAACTAGCGACAACGCAGTAGTAAACAACTACGGGCACTCGCGACTATTTGAAAAAGTTAACGCAGAACAGGGAATCAGCGATCATAAAGCGGTTACGGCATCGATGATTTCAGCCGTAAATAGGAATATTAAAAAGCGTAGGAAGATTTTTCTGTTTAGAAAAAATGACAAAAAGCAGATTTCAGAGTACCTGTTGGCTCAACACAAAAGTTTTGTCTCAAGTACAGATAGTGTTGAGGATCAGTGGACAAAGTTCAAAACCGTCGTACATAATGCGTTAGATGAGTATGTGCCAAGCAAGATCGTAAGAGATGGAAAAGAGCCACCGTGGTACAACAACCGAGTTAGAAAACTGCTGCGGAAGCAAAGGGAACTTCACAGCAAACATAAACATAGCCAAAGCCTTGCAGACAAACAAAAATTACGTGAAGCGAAATGTAGTGTGAGGAGGGCTATGCGAGAGGCGTTCAATGAATTCGAAAGTAAAGTTCTATGTACTGACTTGGCAGAAAATCCTAAGAAATTTTGGTCTTATGTCAAAGCGGTAGGTGGATCAAAACAAAATGTCCAGACACTCTGTGACCAAAATGGTACTGAAACAGAGGATGACAGACTAAAGGCCGAAATACTAAATATCTTTTTCCAAAGTTGTTTCACAGAGGAAGATTGCACTGTAGTTCCTTCTCTAGATTGTCGCACAGATGACAAAATGGTAGATATCGAAATAGACGACAGAGGGATAGAGAAACAATTAAAATCGCTCAAAAGAGGAAAGGCCTCTGGACCTGATGGGATACCAGTTCAATTTTACACAGAGTACGCGAAGGAACTTGCCCCCCTTCTTGCAGCGGTGTACCGTAGGTCTCTAGAAGAGCGTAGCGTTCCAAAGGATTGGAAAAGGGCACAGGTCATCCCCGTTTTCAAGAAGGGACGTCGAGCAGATGTGCAGAACTATAGACCTATATCTCTAACGTCAATCAGTTGTAGAATTTTGGAACACGTATTGTGTTCGAGTATAATGACTTTTCTGGAGACTAGAAATCTACTCTGTAGGAATCAGCATGGGTTTCGAAAAAGACAGTCATGTGAAACCCAGCTAGCGCTATTCGTCCACGAGACTCAGAGGGCCATAGATACGGGTTCACAGGTAGATGCCGTGTTTCTTGACTTCCGCAAGGCGTTCGATACAGTTCCCCACAGTCGTTTAATGAACAAAGTAAGAGCATATGGACTATCAGACCAATTGTGTGATTGGATTGAGGAGTTCCTAGATAACAGGACGCAGCATGTCATTCTCAATGGAGAGAAGTCTTCCGAAGTAAGAGTGATTTCAGGTGTGCCACAGGGGAGTGTCATAGGACCGTTGCTATTCACAATATACATAAATGACCTTGTGGATGACATCGGAAGTTCACTGAGGCTTTTTGCGGATGATGCTGTAGTACATCTAGAGGTTGTAACAATGGAAAATTGTACTGAAATGCAGGAGGATCTGCAGCGAATTGACGCATGGTGCAGGGAATGGCAATTGAATCTCAATGTAGACAAGTGTAATGTGCTGCGAATACACAGAAAGATAGATCCTTTATCATTTAGCTACAAAATAGCAGGTCAGCAACTGGAAGCAGTTAATACCATAAATTATCTGGGAGTACGCATTAGGAGTGATTTAAAATGGAATGATCATATAATGTTGATCGTCGGCAAAGCAGATGCCAGACTGAGATTCATTGGAAGAATCCTAAGGAAATGCAATCCGAAAACAAAGGAAGTAGGTTACAGTACGCTTGTTCGCCCACTGCTTGAATACTGCTCAGCAGTGTGGGATCCGTACCAGGTAGGGTTGATAGAAGATATAGAGAAGATCCAACGGAGAGCAGCGCACTTCGTTACACGATCATTTAGTAATCGCGAAAGCGTTACGGAGATGATAGATAAACTCCAGTGGAAGACTCTGCAGGAGAGACGCTCAGTAGCTCGGTACGGGCTTTTGTCAAAGTTTCGAGAACATACCTTCACCGAAGAGTCAAGCAGTATATTGCTCCCTCCTACGTATATCTCGCGAAGAGACCATGAGGATAAAATCAGAGAGATTAGAGCCCACACAGAGGCATACCGACAATCCTTCTTTCCACGAACAATACGAGAATGGAATAGAAGGGAGAACCGATAGAGGTACTCAAGGTACCCTCCGCCACACACCGTCAGGTGGCTTGCGGAGTATGGATGTAGATGTAGATGTAGATGTAGACGTAAACAAGACGTCCTCGCCGCAGCGCTGCGGAAAGCAGACTGATAGGAGCTAGCGAACAGGTGCAGTGTCTTTGATGTACTTACTGGCTCAGTAGTCGCTATGGCAGATAAATCGCAACATAAGCGGCGAGAGTAGTTGTATTTTCCCGTGTGGAACGACTATCGTTGACTCAAAGCATTAACTGATATCCTTATGTCACATCTCAAGAGAAAATCACTCACAGTATTCCATTGAAATGACACGATAGCATCAAGTGAATTTAGCAGGATAGTTCTGTGCCATCAAGGAAGTGACTCGTCGCTCACAGAGTTGCCAAACATATTCTGCACTGTTGCCAAGTTTCAGTTATACTGCCAGGAAGGATATCAGCCGATGTGCTCTGTGAGTGACCGCGGAAGTGACTATAGCTTCGTCTCAAAGTTGAGGGTAGCAAGGGCCGCAAGATCCTCATTATATGTCAATGAGTCTTATTCGCCTTTCTGTAACTAGGTTTAGGGGCTAGAGTGCAATTACTTGTAATACATCGATGCACTGAGTGCAAACTAAATGTCATAAATTAATAACTGCGATAATTATTTGTGTTTTACGGTGTTAATCGGACCGAAATCTTGAAAGCGTATTCACCAGACGCGATTCACAATTCTGGAGCTTCTCCAGGGGTTGAGGTGGCAACGTATCTTGCTGTACAATATTGTTATTGAGATCACTGTCATTGGCACATCCGCCAGAAGACAGGCATGGCCCGACTTATTGTTGTCAGCTTTTCTGACAGATAAACTGCCTTTCCTCGAAACGTGAAGACTTAAGGTGAATTCGAAGATTCCATATGGCGAAAATTTGATGTTTCTATTCTTCCAGCTCTAACATTCAAAAAGCAGTAACAATAAGCGACAGAAAAGCACCTGTGAACCAACAATTGATAATGCAGTCATAATTAGTGGACTCTGACAAATTCCATCCGCCATCTGATAATTGTGAAAAGCTACTTTTTTCATCTGCACAGCACTGTAGTATGAACTCAAGGGTTTCATAGGATTCCTATACCTAATTTCTTTGTGATCGTTTTCAGTGACAGTATGGGAGGAGTAAAACAATCTGACTTGAAACACACTTTTTCAGCGGGAAAAGTGAGGTATCAAGAATGTGAGCAATCACTTATTGCTGTAGTATAGGCTAGGGCAGAAAGAAGCGGGTTTCCGACAAAGTAAACGATGAGAGGCACAGTCGCTGTCACTTATTAAACAGGAATTGTTCAGAAAATTACAACTATATCTAGTGAAATCAGTAGGTTGATGCAGCTCCACTCCGGCACTATCACTGAGTTGCCAAACGTTATCCGAATAGCACTTAAGATAAAAATGTGTGTGTGTGTGTGTGTGTGTGTGTGTGTGTGTGTGTGTCTGTTCTTTCGAACATTTCCGAAAGAACAGACACTACGAATCGAAATAGACAGCCTAGTTAATTAATTAAATATCGAAGGACAGATGTCCAGACTGTCATGGGCGTTAAAATAGAACAACGGCGTCAGATGAAAGTTTGTGCCTGACCAGGTTCGAACCCGGATTCGTAGTGTCTTTTCTTTCGCACATGTCCGAAAGAACAGACACCACACATCTATCCATATTCAGGGTGTTTCAGGAGGAATAGTATATATTTTAGCAGGTGGTAGTACAGACAAATTGCATAAAAAAATTCCATATAAATGCGTCCACTTTTTATTGAGTATAGAGATACAGCAGTTAGTACGTAACCCTAACAAACTCAAAGCAAAGACAAATGAGGACGTTCAAAGTTGATTTTCAAAAATTCCCCCACCAACTTCAATGCACATTTGACTTCTCTTGATAACACCACGTGTAGCTCTTCTGAGGTCGTCTTTGCGTTCTTTTATGAGGACTGCACTATTCACAATCCGAACGATCAAATCGGCTTTTGGGTTTACTTTTTCTTTGTAGACTTCGTCTTTAACCATTCCCACAGGCAGAAATCCAAAGAGATAAGGTTCGGATAAAATTGGTTCAAATGGCTCTGAGCACTATGGGACTTAACTTCTGAGGTCATCAGTCCCCTAGAACTTAGAACTACTTAAACCTAACTAACCTAAGGACATCACACACATCCATGCCCGAGGCAGGATTCGAACCTGCGACCGTAGCGGTCGCGTGGTTCCAGACTGTAGTGCCTAGAACCGCACGGCCACTCCGGCCGGCAAGGTCCGGATACCTCGAAGGCCAAGAAAAGTTCCCATATCTACTGATCCATCTTCTGGGATATGTTGGGTTTGGATAATGTGTCACCAGACGACTAGAATGTGCAGGAGCCCCGTCATGCTGGAGGAACATACGCATTCTTGAAGCCAAATGAACCTCTTCCAATAACGCTGGAAGCTCATTTTCAAGGAAGTGTAAACAACTGGACCCTGTAAGGACCAAAATACGAAACGAAAATACATTGAACCCAGCTATATGTACTCAATAAAAATTGGACACATGTTATATGGCATTTATTCTGCAATTTCTCTATACTACCGCCTCCTACAATATTTACTATTCCTCCTGAAACATACTGTATAATTTTTTGGGTCTCGATGGGTCATCGAAAGTTTTCAGTGCTAGACGCACGTCATCGTCCGAACCCTCGCGAGAATACAGTGTGGCCGCGAGCGAGTGGAATAAAGGACAGGGGTGGGGGATGGGGGTACCGCGCGTGTGGTAATGTGGTATGCGGCAAAAATGGGAATTCGCGTCTGACGAGGAGCGTGTGTAGATAGGTGCTGCAGAGAGGTTGGTTGCTGTGTCCTGACAGTGCCCACTGTCGGAGGTTCGAGTCCTCCCTCCGACATGGGTGTGTGTGTTGTCCATAGCGTAAGTTAGTTTAAGTGTGAGCTTAGGGACCGATGACCTAAGCAGTTAGGTCCCATAAGATCTTACCACAAATTTACAAAATTTTAAATTCAAAATACTGCATCTCGGTTCTTACAAAAGTGCACTGGTTCGATGTAACTAAAGAGAGGCTCCAACTCGGATTGTGGTTAAGGGTGAATCCCAAGCGCATTGCTGCGAACAACTGTGAGCGGAAACTTAATTTCATCGGAACCTTGTTCAGTTTATAAATACATATATCATGGCGCAGCAGTCTTACCGATACAGCAGTCACCGCACATAAAATATTACCTGTAGCGTCTTGGTATGTGTGGAAACAAAATATCTTCAAAGTATCCTTCCACACGGCGACTTTCCAGAGGCAAAACGGAGGACTTGGAATTAAAGACGTGCTTTTAAACTAATACATGCCACTAAGACAGGCATCACGAAACTTCTGTTCCTCTCGTTAGATCGTGGGGATAGAAACGCTCCTGTTAATGTAGCACATATAGATGCCAGCCTAGATTACGTCCGAAAGTACTTTGGTGATTGGAGCTATATAAGACTTCCACACTAGAACCGTCTATAATTATATTACCAGACATCGTCTTCACAACCCAATTCCGGTAAATTAACCTACTAAAAACTGGATGAACATCTGAAAAATTATCAACAATAAAATTCTACCAACTTGAGTCAGTGCCGTATGGTACGACGTTGTAAACGAAACCATACTCACAGCGGAACGATTATGGAAAATCAAATTGAGACCATCTCCACGCTGCGATATATATCGGCTTGTAGAAAATGTAGCGCACATCTTCTTATGTGAAAATAGAATCAGAATTTGGAACTGGACTAGGAAGAAATTAGCACTATCAACAGAACCGCAGAAAGTCATATACCGATAACTGAGGCTTTACAACCCGACCGGAAATGTTACCCGTCCGCAAAGAATAACAGTTATTCGTGGCCTCTGGGACAGTTTGTGTTTTACGTCTTAACAAACAAAACTTAGAACTTAGAACAGTACATGTTTTATATTTCAGAAGAACATTTTAAGCTGAAGAAGAATAACAATTATAGGGAATGGTTTCACAATTTTTTATCTATTCCTTTATGTGGGCTACAAAGAGATGGACAATTTTATTGATTAGAAGCAGAACACTATTTTTCACTTTTTTTATTCCTGGAATCTTCTTTTACGTTGGTTCTAAAATCAGAACTGTTCTAATTTGGCAAAACTCCTTCGGCTCCGAAATTTCTTTCATTTGTTGAAAAATATGTGGCTTCCTTACAGACCTCATATGCATCCAGTGCATAATAACTTAAATTGTGAATATATTTCTGAATGAATATTTGTTACGTATTTTCCCGTCACCCTTTTCTTTCATTTGTTGAAAAATATGTGGCTTCCTTACAGACCTCATATGCATCCAGTGCATAATAACTTAAATTGTGAATATATTTCTGAATGAATGTTTGTTACGTATTTTCCCGTCACCCTTTTCACTGTTATAAGTTATCTTCTGCAAGAAAAGCATGCCATTGGAGGCGGCAATCTGTAATTTATTTTACCTTAATTACTACTTCAATTTTGTTCTACAATTTAAGGCATATATGGGAACAAACATGGAATACATGGGAATAATGCAGCTACTCAGTGACAGGTGTGGGGTAGGCATTGTGGCCAGGCCTCAGATCTTCGACCCCTGCCCTCTTTGCCTCGGCCTATCTGGTGCTGAAAGTGTTCTCAAACTTAAAAAAAAAAAAGAGATAGTGCAGTGGGCAGCACGTCTGTCTAGTAAGCAGGAGTTCCAGGTTCGAAGCCCAGTCGGTCACAAATTTTCATCTGCCGTCGTTGCTGTATTTCAAAGCGCTGTTACAGTGTGGACGTCAGCCCTTGGATGTTTAAGATGGCATGGTTTTTTGAGGCAATAGAGGTGATTTGCGAACATTTGTCTTGCCATCAACGTAACGGGACTTAACGGAATCTAACCCTTAGTCATTGCTTTGTGACGGCCCTAACCCGTATCATATACATACGAATCAGATTGTAGCGCATATTTAGTCAAATAACGAATGGTCAGTATACAAGTATTTACGAACAGTAGAAGCAGGATTGCAGCGAACTGATCACTTAACCAAGTGCAGCATAGAGTACCTGTGTAATGAGTCATTCCAGTTGCATAGCTGAGGGTAATATTTGCTAATCAATTCACTGCAGAATTAATATAAGACCCGCACGATGATCTCTGTAGTCATACTGTATCATTAGCAGCTCGCGAATGGAGTACTATGTTCGTTAAATCGGCTTACTCAAGCTGATGCCAAATAAAGAGAAGTGACGACGCCACAACACTATATTTACTTAAGTAGGTAGTCAGCGCTGAATTATGTGCGCCACCATTAACGTTACTGTAAGGAGTTTGACAACAACACCACAACTACTGACAATCTGTATCATTATCATCACACAGTTGTAACTCGCCAGTGATTCCAAGTTGCTGATGCTTGTCAAGAATAGCGGAAAGCGCCTCTGAAGTTCCATTTGCATTACGCCTAGGACGGAGAGAATCCTAAATAACAGTAATACGTCACCCAGCGAAGAGAAGAGACCACGTATTGTCTCAAGTTCTTGCAGTTTGATATTAATGCAGTTCCCGATGGTTTCACACTAACGGGTTCTTTTGGCTATCGGAATACTCATATGGGAATGATCAAAGTGTAATTGCTAGAACGCTCAACTACCTTAATAACACCTCATTCTGGATTGAATACGACTCGGACAGCGACGTTAATTTGACGTTTCCGTCCATCTCCTGACGTCCTACTGAATGAAGTCTGAAGTGTACGCACAGTTGGGTTGCCTGCCGCATGGATTCTGTGAAGTTTTGTGGCAGCAGGCAGTCATTGCTGGATACAGACATGTGCAAATATCCTCACTGCTCTAGAGAAACTCGTCTTTGTGGCATTTTTTCCATACCATAATTAGAACAATAACATAAAGCTTATTCTGCTGAAGAACTTGATGCCCGCAAGTCCTTAAATAAGAATCTCCTCGCGGGAGTAATGCATGAAAGGAAACAGATTGTTGAACAAAAGAATGGACAGCTCCCTGCTTTTTGCGTTTCCGATAGCGCCTGCGATAAGAATCTGGTGTCATATTATGCTTCAGAGCCCTAAACTATTTATTTTTTTACTTCATACTAAAACAAAAGTTATGATATGAGAAGAGGTAATGACTTATATGCTTCTCAGCAACTTTAGTTTTTCGTGTTTATTTTCTCACTTCATACTAAAACAAGCTCGTTAATATGAGAAGAGGAAATGAAATATACGCTTCCAAGACATAATATTTCCTTGTGCGCTACTACTGCGTACATGAAAGCCCTGCAGTTAATTTTTGTATGTTGGATAAATTTTGATATCACCTCACATTCCTTTGTGAGAAGGTTCCTATTTTCTTGGGATTCAAATAGAGTGGACGTTTCATCACTGGTTAATATTCTGATAACTAACGACATGATACCCGTTGCAATTGCTCTATGGCACCCGTGAGTAGAGTCTCACGTTGGGTACCATAAGAACGCGCAGGCAGTGATATCCGCACACTGCAGTCAGAGCCAAGGCGATTTCTTCCTGTTTTGGCGAAGCGTCTGCTGCAGTGTCCACGTTCAGCCAACATAAACGAATCGCGACGGCATTAGGCACAGCTAATCGCTGCACCTGTCGCGAGCCTCGACAACAAGAGCGCAGTGTCTCTGCTAACGGTACTATGGAGTTAATACATCTTACTTACTTAAGGTGATATGCAGGACGTGGGTTGGGTAAAAATTCAGTTTGTAACTTCCCATTGCATTTAAATACTTTACAGTCATATTTGATGCAATATTTATTGTTGGTTGTCTCTCTAATGTTAATAGTACGGACTCAGATTGTGCATGAACACGAAAACACACACACACACAGTCACTGATTCCAGTGGGGGTGACAACTACTGTGTGTCGAACAACACATGCACCAGTCAATTCCTCAGCTGGCGTCGAGTGGATGAGATTTGTCAATTACCTTCATTGCAAGAACTGTAAGGAGGAGATTGAAAGTAAAGGACTTGTATGCTAAAGAGCTGCGACAAAGCAAAGCTTGACCGATAATCAGATAATTGTCCACATTAGTGTAGCGTGATGGTTTACTTCCCACCATACGTTTTCTATATTCGTCCAAAGGTCGCTTGCATTTGTAGGTCCACATGGCAATGACCTTGTTACCTCTGCTCACATATTCTCTATCTGGTTGATGTTCGGTAATCGTGGAACAAACGGCTACAGTTTTATCCTCTCTTGGCCCTGAAACCAATCTAGCACTGCTCTGCTATGATGGATGGGGCTCTGCTCCTGTAAATAAACTGTTATCTCGTTACTTCATATATTTATATTTAAATAAAGTATTTGTAATAAGAACATTGTATTCTTATTTCCCATATTCAGGCCCTGTCATAGACAAGTGATCTAGATTAGACAGTCCGATTAAGAATGTGATTTACCCAGTCTATCATATGATAACAGTTGTAGTCGGATTTCCACATTAAGACTGACTATGTGAATCCGATTAGAACGATCTGGTATCGAAATGAAATTACAGAAATCTGATAATTTGAACGTCTGTATTGCAACAATGTTGCGAACATAAATTCCTTTGATGGAGTAACAGGTAGCAACTGTCTAAGAAAAAGTGAGAAATATGTCTACTAGCAGCAATGTAACGTAATTGTAACCCATATTTATGTGCTGGAAATATTGAATCGAACAATACACATATATTTCAGTGGTGGGAAGATACACCATGTCGGATTTGCTGATGACATAATAATAATAATGATAATAATAATAATAATAATAATCCCGTGGCCGGTCGTAGTGGCCGAGCGGTTCTAGGCGCTACAGTCCGGAACAGCGCGACCGCTACGGTCGCGGGTTCGAATCCTGCCTCGAGCATGGATGTGTGTGATGTCCTTAGGTTAGTTAGGTTTAAGTAGTTCTACGTTCTAGGGGACTGATGACCACAGCAGTTAAGTCCCATAGTGCTCAGAGCCAATAATCCCGTGTGGCAGACAGGGGAAAGCTTCCCCGATATGGGTGGTACCAAGGAAATCAAATACTTGGGGTGATCCAAATACTAACACAATCCTGAACAGCTACTCAGTCCGTTGAACCCAAAATCCAGACACGTCTGAGTGAAAATCATCGCTACTCTGGTCACCATCTGTTAGCTCAATGAGCTCTGCTGAAAACATTTGCTTCCAAAGGCTTCAACACCCTCTGGGCCTGTCCGGTTCTGCTATCACCCAGGCCAAACCAATGAAACACAAGCAAACATGAACTGTGCATGCAAAGTCAACTTAACCCCAGGTGGGTACTCGCCCGTCGACAGGCAGCAGCTGGATTTTCGGACTCTGGGGAGTCCAGGCTAGCACGGCAGAAAATATCGAAGATCTCTAGTAAATTTCCCTAAAAGCAGAAAACATGCATTTGAAAACTAACATCGATACATTGATCCAAACACGAAACCTAAATAATCTCACATAAGAAATCGCCCTAAAAAAAATTCTCATCCTTGCTCTTCAAGAACCACCTCTAACTGACACGGCTGGTCCCGGCGGAGGTTCGGGTCCTCCCTTCGGCATGGGTGTGTGTGTTTGTTCTTAGGATAATTTACGTTAAGTAGTGTGTAAGCTTAGGAACTGATGACCTTAGCAGTTAAGTCCCATAAGATTTCACACACATTTGAACATTTGAACACTAACTGACAATGAAAGCTTGCATTACGGAAACCACTGCATCTTCATGAGAAAAATACAACAAAAGGTAGCGAAAGGCGCACCAATCTTTGGCATGGCATTTCTCGAACACAGATCTATTATCAACTCTGTCAAAGAAATCACGCCAGCCGGAGTAACCGAGCGGTTCTAGGCGCTACAGTCTGGAACCACACGACCGCTACGCTCACAGGTTCGAATCCTGCCTCGGGCATGGATGTGTGTGATGTCCTTAGGTTAGTTAGGTTTAAGTAGTTCTAAGTTCTATGGGACTGATGACCTCAGCAGTTAAGTCCCGTAGTGCTCAGAGCCATTTGAGCAAAGAAATCACACTCATCAACAATCGACTTATGACTATGCTCATTCAGAGCCCCAGTAAAAATTATACACTCATCAATGCACATGCCCCCACCAACATCGAAAATAAGAAAAACACCGAAAATGTCGAAAAATTCTGAGACACACTCAAAAAAGTATGAGCAAAATTCACCTAGATGACGTGAAAACACTAATGGGAGACTTCAACTGTCTATTTGTGACAGAAAAAACCTATAGAAAAATCATTGGTACAAATTCAACACACCGAAACACCTACACCAACGGCACACATCTGACTGACATTTGCCAACAATTCAACCTCAAACGGATGTCTACCCACTTTAGGGAAAAACCAGTTCCCAGGTAACATGCTTGGTTACCAGGTGCAGGCTGCTTTCGTTCACATTTCGAGACTCGCTGAAAGCCAGATTTTTTATTCTTTTGTAGGTACAAGCAAGCAGATACAAACTCAATAAGGGAATCGTAAGACAACGCTCGAGCAAAATTCGTCTTGCTACTTTTAGTAAACCTTAGTGTCAAAGCGAAAACCTTACGGTACTGCAAAATTCATAATGCCACTTTTGTTTTCTGCCGACATATTTTTTGTTGTTGTGAATACATAATTTTATCTATGAACTGCCACATTTTCATAATACTTGAGAATGATACAAGAAATGAAGTAAATACAGATCTTTTCCAAGTCAGAAGTCGGAAATATCCTACTAATTCGTGTTAAAATAGACACAGTCGTCTTACAGACACTTAATGCTTTATTAAGATAGACTGCCGTCGTGATGTTTCTGTAGTAAGCTGAATTTAATTTGCATTAGTACAGTGAATATTTTAATTGCATTTTCCATTAGTTTACTAAACGTAGCAATAATCATCAAAGAGATTTTAATCAGCAGCAGAATTTTCTTTCACGATATCTAAAACAATCTGACAATGCTAAAGTTGTTTACAAATTCTACGCCCGTGGAAACCTACTGGTTCTAACGATGTCATTAAACCAGTGTAGTCTGAAGGGTATTTTCGTCAAGAAATGAATTGCCTTGACGGTTGATCGATCAAGAGCGGGAAAGGTAAAATTTTACGAATATGGTATATGACAAGAGGGACAAGTACTTGAGAGAGGACTTCCCTATCAATACAAGTGCCTGAGAGACGACTTTCCTATCAATGCATGAAGTAGTACAGGTGATGTAGTTTTGTTGCTCGATTTTCTTGCACTGCGACCGAAAGGTGTCTCAGTTGTTGGCAACAAATTCCAGCCGGCCGCGGTGGTCTCGCGGTTCTAGGCGCGCAGTCCGGAACCGTGCGACTGCTTCGGTCGCAGGTTCGAATCCTGCCTCGGGCATGGATGTGTGTGATGTCCTTAGGTTAGTTGGGTTTAAGTAGTTCTAAGTTCTAGGGGACTGATGACCCCAGCAGTTGAGTCCCATAGTGCTCAGAGCCATTTGAACCATTTTTGAACAAATTCCAGCTGTGATGCACACACCCCTTGGGGCAGAATTCGTAGCCCAGAACACACTTTTGGAGCTATCAGATGTAAAATATTAGGTTCACACTACTCTTTGCTCGAGTTTACGTCTTTTTGTGGGGTTCAGCCTTTCATTTCTCCTTAGGAAGTTAACGATAAAGGCATCATAACACGTAACCAGTAACAGTACTGCATAGGAATGCTCAATGAGAGACCTGATGACGTTCAATAATAGTCACTCCTTTGATTTTTGTTGTTTCGATTTAGAGCATGCAGTACTCCTACGCCAGACTTCTCAACTTTCCCTGTTGAATGCAAATGTCGCATGATGGTTAAATGATAATCCATCACATATATCAGTAGTCGAGACTTCCTTAATGTGGAATATCATTCATGCCAGAACGATCTTTGTTGAAACAAGAATGTCCTTTTCTGGAGTATTTTTCCCAAAAGCACTCGCTCCACACACAGGTCAAATCTTTCTAGCTGCCTCCTCTGCATTCACTCTCTGTTATACGAAAAGTAATTATTGTGTTGCAGATGTTACACCTTTTTCCACTTGAGACTCAATTTTACAATGCTTAACCGTAGTTCATGATTTTCAAGTATGCAAAATCCAATGCTTAACTGCAAGATGATAACTAGAACTTCAAATTCGAAAATGACAGTTGATACATACACCGACAGCGTCGCGCCACGTTCACAGGGACGGCGCCGGATTTCAGGCGGCGGGTGGCGTCTGGCCGGTGGCCGGTAGCCGCTGCAGCGCGAGGAAACGCTCGAGCGTAAGCTGTTATGATCGCGACGCAGCCACGAGCTGTCCTGCGGAATTGTTTCTGGAAGTACTTGTTATTGCTGGTGAGTAGAATGTGAAGCGAATTATCTTCGATGTTCAATCAAACTCATAACTTTAGACGAGGACCGAAATGTGGTAAAAAAAAAAATAAAGAAAGTACAGTGGGACGCGAACAGGCGACCATAAGCTTAGAATGCACGACGATTACCACCAGACCAGGGGCTCACACAATCTGAGAACATCCCTGAAGTAGACAACACTTGGTCCTAACACTTCCGCATCTTACAGTGTTGCCAGATTGTCCAGATGGCTGGACTTTGAGTTGTGAGGGGCAGCCAGTTTTATTGGCCACCTTAAGTGAACGACTCGGACATGTCTGTGGCGGCCGGCCGGCGGTCAGTTTTTATATATAAGACTGTACAATGGAGTCTGTCATGGGCGTGTTATTCTGTTCGCAACTAGTCCCTGTCTGGTGGACAGTGCATACAATATAAGCACTGCATCAGTCCAGTGTGCTGTTCCACCTAACGTGCATTACCCCTCTGACAGGTATTTTTCTGCGTGATTCACCCCAAAACCGCTAATTGTGAAATGTTAGGTTTCGTATTACACTGTTTCCCTAACGGTAACAGACATGATGTTTCCACAATCTCTTCGATAGAATAATAATAATAACGCATTCAGATACATACGAAACAGCATATGGTTACCAGACTCAGTGTTGAAAGGCATAATTAGTGGGACTATAGTGATAACGCATGCAAATATTAACCGAGTTTGGATAATATTTGTAAAGCACACTGCTAGTCCTACTGGTAACATAAGGCTCTAACAAAATGTAATGGGCCTGAACGAGGCAAGAATAATAGTTGGTACTAAGCTATGGGACCATAGGAGGAGGGTAGAAAGAAAACTGGTTTCACATCTGTTAGATAAAGTGGTGTGAATAAATTCACGCCCACGACGTGGAAAGGTCTTCTTTCAAACCTGACAAATCTTCCATTTCTACGAATGTTGTATGTAAGTGCAAATGTTTTCTAGAGGACCCGCTGCAATCGCTGTTGACGATTAAGATGCCAGATACTGCACCACCTGGACTACAGTTACCGAATAAAAACCATATGTCTCAACCCACGATTGAACCATCGATGCCGGCCGGTGTGGCCGTGCGGTTAAAGGCGCTTCAGTCTGGAACCGTGTGACCGCTCCGGTCGCAG
The DNA here is from genome assembly GCF_023864345.2 of Schistocerca serialis cubense. Taxonomy (NCBI): domain Eukaryota; kingdom Metazoa; phylum Arthropoda; class Insecta; order Orthoptera; family Acrididae; genus Schistocerca; species Schistocerca serialis. Next base: position 436,662,877 of record NC_064640.1, on the reverse strand, counting down.
GTTCGAATCCTGCCTCGGGCATGGATGTGTGTGATGTCCTTAGGTTAGTTAGGTTTAAATAGTTCTAAGTTCTAGGGGACTGATGACCACAGATGTTAAGTCCCATAGTGCTCAGAGCCATTTGAACCATTTTTGATCCATCGACCTCCTGCATGCTAACCCAAAACAATACCCACTGCGCCAACTGTACATCACAACTAATACCTGATGACAGACGTAGTTACCATAAATGTGGTTACAGTGTTGCCAAATTGCCAGTCTTTAACGTCCTTTTTCTGCCGGATGTACTTGCTGGACGAAATTTTGTGAGGGACACTTTTTTATCGCTGGCATGTGAGGAGTTGCGCTGTGAAGCCCGAGCAAGCAAATTTTACTTCACCCTGTAGATGTAGAGATAGAGAGCTAGAGAGAGATAGAGAGAGAGAGAGAGAGAGAGAGAGAGAGAGAGAAGTCAAACTGCTGCGTTAAAAAGCAGTATATCTTAATCCGAGAGCAATATTTGTAGATCCCGTAAATCTACGTGAATGGCTACATCTACGTCTATACTCCACAAACTATTATGAAATACATGGCAGAGAGTACTTCACATTGTAACATATTTTATGGTTTCTTTCCATTCCACTCACATCTGGGGCAAGGGAAGAATGATTCTCTATGGGTGTGCTGTAATTAGTCTAATCTTGTGTCCGCAATCCCTACAGGAGCGACATATAAGGAGTTGTAGTATGTGTCAAGTGTCTGCCACTACCGGTTTTTCAGTGCCTCGCTGATGGTTCACCATTGGTCAGACAAGCGTGTGACCAATGCTACCTTTCTTTGTGTACTTCCAATACCCAGTGTTAGGGAAGCCAATCACACATTTCGTGTGGTACCCTGTATGTTCGTAATTTAGTTAGTAAGCGTTTATGTGGTACAGAGTCAGATACAGTATGGAAGTCAAGATATACGGTATCTACCTGACTGCCTTGGTCCAAGGCCCTTAGGATGTCATGTGAAAGAAGTGATAGTTGGATTTCGCGTTATCGATGTTTTCGCAGTCCATGCTGGTTGCCATGGAGGAGGGCTTTCTTTTTAAGGTATCTCATTATTTTTAAGGTGAGAATATCTTCTAACACTCAACAACAGACGATCGTAAAAAGTATTGGATGATAGTGTTGTGGATTACTTCTGCTATCCCTCTTGTAGACGAGTGTGGTCTGTAGTCATTTCCAAATACTAGACAGAGATTTTTGTTCAAGAGATCTACCGTATAGGTTACTAAGATTTAAAAAAAGGGCATAATCAGACGCAAATTTGGTGTAGAATCTGATAGAGATTTCACTGGGTCCTGGAGCTTCATTCAATTAAAGCGATTTAAACTGTTTCTCAGTGTCATTGACACTAATGTCTATATCACTCATCTTTATCAGGGGTGCGAGAATTAAAGTGGAGTGGTACTCCTGGATTATCCTTTGTAAAGGAACGTTTAAAAACAGAGTTCATCATTTTTACTTTTGCTTTGCTACTCTCAGTTTCCGTTTCTGTCTATTCCATTAATTTCTGGACAGTAAGTATGGTGCTACTGCCAACCGCTACGTATCATCAGAAATTCTTTGAGTTCTGTAATAGGTCTTTCGATAATATTCTGCTACGATAGTAGATGGAGGCTTCACGTTTGCCATTATGATGGGCACTCACTTTTCTTTCAGTTTCCTGTTTGTCGTACAGTAGTCACCGATTCTTCAGAAGATTCTTTCTGGTTCACCACAGAAGATACCTCTCACCATAAACTATTCTATTAGATACGTACGATGCATATCCGGTCCTTGGTCAACTATTATTCTAAACGTGAACCGTAGTTTCTCTTCATTCTCATGCCCATAGCTAAATGTTTCAAGTTCCTTATTGTGATATGACACTACTGCCTCTTTATGTAGTTTACCGAACACGTAAATCATTCTACTTGTTTTAGTTGCTGTTTATACTTAGGTAATCGATTATTGTGAACACAGGCTTTGCAATGGACGAACCAGGGGTTGAGATTGGTATGGATTGCATCTTCGTCGATCGCAGAAGGCGTGCTGCGAGCAGCTCATAGTTACGCTAGAGGCCACATATTTCAACCTCCCGCCAGTGCGCCGGTCGAGTTCGCTCTTCTAAAGCTTACTGTCCTTCTTGAGGCCGCCGGCCGGGTGGCCGAGCGGTTCTAGGCGCTACAGTCTGCAATCGCGCGACCGCTACGGTGGCAGGTTCTAATCCTGCCTCGGCCATGGATGTGTATGATGTCCTCAGGTTAGTTAGGTTTAAGTAGTTCTAAGTTCTAGGGGACTGATGACCTTAGAAGTTAAGTCCCATAGTACTTACAACCATTTTTGAACCTTCTAGGGGCGGCGTCACGCTTACACGCCACCAGTGGATGCAACATTGACATGACTTGACTGGCCGCGACTCCGATTGGCCGGCACATCTTTTAAGCAGCCGCACTCACGGTTTTGCTCCAAATTCAGTGCATCTACACGTTTATGAACTTAAGTACGGAAGACTGCAGTGAGGACATTATATCGACGAAGCACGACGCTACTAAGTATTGCTAATGTTCAAAGACTATGAAGGTGTATCAGCATTGAAGACTATTTGTTTCGATCTAGAACATTATTTTCGCTGAACATGGTGACCCAGAAGTCCGTTAACAATTGAAAATTCAGTACTTCACGTTATAATGTAGGTAGAGGTAAAAATTGATACATACGCTTGAAATAATATGAGTTTTTACTGAAACACAATAAGTGCACAAAATGACAAACAAATGGTGATTCAAAAGAAACTTCGCGGCGCGGGATTAGGCGAGCGGTCTTGGGCGCTGCAGTCATGAACTGTGCGGCTGGTCCCGGCGGAGGTTCGAGTCCTCCCTTGGGCATGGATGTGTGTGTTTGTCCTTATGATAATTTAGCTTAAGTAGTGTATAAGCTTAGGGACTGATGACCTTAGCAGTTAAGTCCCATAAGATTTCACACACATTTGAACATTTTGAAAAGAAACTTCTTGGCAGGTTAAAACTGTGTGCCGGACCGAGACTCGAACTCTGGACCTTTGCCTTTCGCGGGCAAGTGCTCTACCACCTTTTTTTTCTCATTATGCTCGCTTTCGTTCGTTGCATCTGCTCGGGGTGGACGTAGTAAGACACCCGTTTAAGTTCGTCGTTGATCGGATAACTCAGTTTTCTTATTACAGAGGGCAGCTAATCCTCTGACCGAACACGCTTTAAAAAAAAAAAAAAATCTCAATTTTGTTTTTTTATCTGCTCGGGGCGGACGTCGCAAGACACCCGTTTCAGTTCGTCGTTGATCCATTAACTCAGTTTTTTTATTACAGAGGGTAGCTAACCCTATGACCGAACACGCTGAGTTACCGTGCCGGCATCGTTGATCCATTAACTCAGTTTTTTTGTTACAGAGGGCAGCGAACCCCCTGACTGAACACGCTGAGTTACCGTGCCGGCTACCATCTGAGCTACCCAAGCACGACTCACAGCGCGACCTCACAGATTTACTTCTGCCAGTACCTCGTCTCCTACCTTCCAAACTTTACAGAAGCTCTCCTGCGAACCTTGCAGAACTAGCACTCCCGAAAGAAAGGATGTTGCGGAGACATGGCTTAGCCACAGCCTGGGGGATATTTCCAGTATCAGATTTCCACTCTGCAGCAGAGTGTGCGCTGATATGAAACTTCCTGGCAGAGTCGTGCTTGGGTAGGACGTCAGTTAACCGGCGGACGGCGTGGAGGTAGGACGTAATGTGGTGTGCGCTGCGCCGTCTGTGCTTCCGCGTGGTAAGTCTTGCGCTTGCTGCGGCTTAAAACTCTGTTTATAGAACACTTCGATAAGTAATGAGTAGCATGCAGTGATGGCTCAACCAAGTCGAAAAGATACGTTGAAACTTACCTTTCATCCTCGATATGCCAGACCCAAGTCGTTTGAAGTAGAAAATTGGTTAGAAGAAGATGTGAAGCTCTCCTTTAAGGATGTAATTGGGATCCACCTGTCGAATGTAGCTTGTTTCGTGTTTGTTAAAATGCGTAGTTCCGAGTTGTGCGAGAAAATACACTCCTGGAAATTGAAATAAGAACACCGTGAATTCATTGTCCCAGGAAGGGGAAACTTTATTGACACATTCCTGGGGTCAGATACATCACATGATCACACTGACAGAACCACAGGCACATAGACACAGGCAACAGAGCATGCACAATGTCGGCACTAGTACAGTGTATATCCACCTTTCGCAGCAATGCAGGCTGCTATTCTCCCATGGAGACGATCGTAGAGATGCTGGATGTAGTCCTGTGGAACGGCTTGCCATGCCATTTCCACCTGGCGCCTCAGTTGGACCAGCGTTCGTGCTGGACGTGCAGACCGCGTGAGACGACGCTTCATCCAGTCCCAAACATGCTTAATGGGGGACAGATCCGGAGATCTTGCTGGCCAGGGTAGTTGACTTACACCTTCTAGAGCACGTTGGGTGGCACGGGATACATGCGGACGTGCATTGTCCTGTTGGAACAGCAAGTTCCCTTGCCGGTCTAGGAATGGTAGAACGATGGGTTCGATGACGGTTTGGATGTACCGTGCACTATTCAGTGTCCCCTCGACGATCACCAGTGGTGTACGGCCAGTGTAGGAGATCGCTCCCCACACCATGATGCCGGGTGTTGGCCCTGTATGCCTCGGTCGTATGCAGTCCTGATTGTGGCGCTCACCTGCACGGCACCAAACACGCATACGACCATCATTGGCACCAAGGCAGAAGCGACTCTCATCGCTGAAGACGACACGTCTCCATTCGTCCCTCCATTCACGCCTGTCGCGACACCACTGGAGGCGGGCTGCACGATGTTGGGGCGTGAGCGGAAGACGGCCTAACGGTGCGCGGGACCGTAGCCCAGCTTCATGGAGATGGTTGTGAATGGTCCTTGCCGATACCCCAGGAGCAACAGTGTCCCTAATTTGCTGGGAAGTGGCGGTGCGGTCCCCTACGGCACTGCGTAGGATCGTACAGTCTTGGCGTGCATCCGTGCGTCGCTGCGGTCCGGTCCCAGGTCGACGGGCACGTGCACCTTCCGCCGACCACTGGCGACAACATCGATGTACTGTGGAGACCTCACGCCCCACGTGTTGAGCAATTCGGCAGTACGTCCACCCGGCCTCCCGCATGCCCACTATACGCCCTCACTCAAAGTCCGTCAACTGCACATACGGTTCACGTCCACGCTGTCGCGGCATGCTACCAGTGTTAAAGACTGCGATGGAGCTCCGTATGCCACGGCAAACTGGCTGAAACTGACGGCGGCGGTGCACAAATGCTGCGCAGCTAGCGCCATTCGACGGCCAACACCGCGGTTCCTGGTGTGTCCGCTGTGCCGTGCGTGTGATCATTGCTTGTACAGCCCTCTCGCAGTGTCCGGAGCAAGTATGGTGGGTCTGACACACCGGTGTCAATGTGTTCTTTTTTCCATTTCCAGGAGTGTAGTTGAGTCTTCCGGAGGTGTCATGAAATTTAAGCACTCAGATGGAAACGTTGGTGAAGTCACCTTTGCACATGCTGGTTTTGGCATTCGCACAATTCGAATCTTCGAGTTGCCTTTTGAGATTACAACAGACCAAATTAATGCTGTAATTTCACCCTTCGGGAAAGAGCTCAGCAACGTTGCCGAGAAATGGTCAAGCGCGCATAAATTCCCAGTACTAAATGGCGTACGGCAGCTTCGAGTAGAGTTACAAAAGCACCCGTCGTACATCAGTGTCTGCGGATATAGAGGGATTGTAGTTTATGACGACCAACCGCGAACCTGTGCCGCCTGTAACAAGCCTGGGCACGTTCGCGCAGAATGTATACAGCGGTGCGTTGCACAGCTGCCGGCCGGCGAGGCCGCCAAGCCACCGCCGATAACACTGCCGGGAACTTACGCAGTGGCACGCGAACGGCCGACTGCTTCCTCAGCCCCTGAATCGTGTGCAAATACAAATTCTCCAGACACTGAAATTCCGACGGACGTCAGTGCTGTCATAGCTGACGACCTACAAGAGTCCCGCCAACCTACGAAAACAATTGGAGTTCCACCGAAACCGGCACCTGCAACTGTTAAGGCAGCAGATCCGGCGGAAGTTGAAGAGCGACACACCTTGCAGGAAAGCGAAACTAACTTGGATACCGAAGAAAGTCCGTCGAGAGGCAATTCTCTCAAAAAAAAAAAAAAAAAAAAAAAAAAAAAAAAAAAAAAAAAAAAAAAAAAAAAAAAAAAAAAGAGAAACCCCGGCTGGCCCGCAAAGGTGCAGAGGAGACAGCTCCTACACTCCGACAAAAAGCAAAGGAAATAGGTAGTAGCTTAAACCAACAGATGACTGGCAACACGAAAGCGACATCACTTTCTGAGGAGCGCTCTCCTTCTGCGTTGGAAAAACATGACGTACAAGGAAAGCTAACAAAGAAAGCATCCACCCACCCTCAAGAAGCGAATCACTCTCCTGAAGATTCACTCGTCCCACCTACGACGACAACGTCAACCAGCTGGGTAGACGAAAGCGATCATAACAATGCGGATGAAGAAATGACAGAAGTTTCAGAAACTAAAACAGACTGTACTCCAGCCCCAAAGGTGGCTGATATCTTCAACGAAGACGTCTCCGTGAACGAACTTTCTAAAGAACAAGGACACACCACTGAAACATTTGCTACCGGTGAATATTATTAAAATGAGTTTTAAAGCTGACGCTTACGAGACAAAACGGAAGAATGTTGTTTAAAGTTTGATCAAGTAGAACGAACAATATCTGACGTACAAGCGTACAAGATCGCTACAGTAAACCTTAATATGATTTATAGTTCCTTTAAATTACAGAACTTAAAAGATTTTATATATGCTTCTGACAGTGACATTATACTTTTACAAGAAGTGACAGACATTGAGCTTGGTAACGTACCTGGCTACAACGCCATTACAAACCCAGGGCATGGAACGGAAATGGGCACAGCTCTGCTCACAAAGGAGGGCATAGTAGTCCAAGATGTGGTAAAACTACCAATCAGTAAAGCCATAGCGGCCACAATAAACAAAATACGACTTATTAACGTGTATGCTCCTTCAGGATCCAGCAACAGGCACTGCAGAGCGGAGTTCTTTAAAGAAGAAGTTGTCCCTCTATTTGGAACTCGATAAGAACACCTTATCCTGGGAGGAGATTTTAACTGTGTTTTGCATGCCAAAGACCAAACTCCCAATTTAAACAAGTGTACTGAAATGGAACGTATAGTTAATGACTTAAGACAAATAGACTCATGGGAACATATGCACGGTGCAGCCCCTGGCTTCACCCACCCCACAAGTCACTCGGCGAGCCGTCTCGACAGGATATATGTAACGCACAACATGAAACACCTCATTTTGCAGTCCGAAGTATGGCCTACCGTTTTTTCGGATCATGCTGCATACATATGCTCAACCAATCTGATAAAACAAGGGACCTTCCGAGGTAGAGGCACATGGAAGCTCAACGTGTCACATCTGAAGATCATGCTTGTCAGGAGGCATTTTACAAGGTATGGAGAGAGTGTGAAAGCAAATTTAGCTCGTACAACTCTGGCACTGACTGGTGGCTGAAACATGCCAAACCTAAAATACGGAGGTTTTTCATAAACTATTCAAAAGACAAAAACTTGTGATACAAATCGACTATAGAATTTTACTTTCAATGTCTAAGGGATTTGTACAAGTCCGATGCAACAGTTGTGGACAACTACGAAAGAATTAACAAAATTAAAGCAAAAACTTTAGCACTACGGCGTAAACAACTGGAAGCTTACCAAATAAGGTCGCGTGCCCAGAATATAGCACGAGGTCACTTCCATTTATCATGTCATTAGTGAAAGCAAAAGGGCGCCTCGCAAGATGATATCTGAAATAACAACTGATGATGGAACGAAGCTGACGAAGCAAAGAGAGATTAAAGAGGCAATCGTACAGCATTTTGAATCCTTAATGTCCAGTCAACTGATTGACGAACAGCTTCAAGACGAGTTAATGATCAACCTCCAGGGCAAAGTATGCCACGCGGTAGCACAAACTCTCATCTCGCAAGTGAGTGAAGAAGACGTCGAAGAAGCTATATATGGAAGCACGAAAAATAAGGCTCCAGGGGCAGATGGAATTGCGGCAGAATTTTATCGCAGATTCAGTGGCCTCGTAAAAAGCCAAGTTTACTCTCATCTGCAACGAACTACTAAACCCTGAAAATGACATCCCGAAAGAATTTCGTGAGGGACTCGTAGCGTTAGGACCAAAAACTACCAATACGAAAATTGTAAGCGCTCTGAGGCCAATTACGCTTTTAAACAGCGATTACAAAATCTTTGGCCGCATCCTCGCTCGCAGGCTGAAAACCACAATGACCAGCGTCATTGGCCCTTATCAAACAAGTGTGGGCAAAGACAGAAGAATTTTCCAGACCCACTGTGATTACAGGAACCTAATCTCAACGGCCGACGTCTGCAAAATAAAATGTTCACTCATCTCACTCGACTTTGGTAAAGCCTTCGACAGGGTTAATCATAGTTTTCTCCTTCGCACCATGGGCGCAATGGGCTTCCCACCTCGATTCATTGCGGTAGTAAGAAATACACTAACAAACAACTCAGCCAGATTTGTCATCAATGGACAAATTAGCCGCCCGATTGACGTCACCAGCTCCATTAGGCAAGGATGACCAATGTCAATGGCACTCTTCGCCATCGCCATCGAGCCCCTGCTTGCCTCCCTTATGACACATCTACAAGGATTACAAATACATGGAGAAAAGATCGTGTGCAAGGCGTTCGCTGATGATGTTGGCTTCCTAGTCGTGAATGGCGCTGAAGTACAGAGCGCACTACGAACAGTAACAAAATATGAACAGGCATCTGGTGCTAAACTTAATAAAACAAAGTCGGGGATTTTCAACATCAGCGCCGGCCGCGGTGGTCTAGCGGTTCTAGGCGCTCAGTCCGGAACCGAGCGACTGCTACGGTCGCAGGTTCGAATCCTGCCTCGGGCATGGATGTGTGTGATGTCCTTAGGTTAGTTAGGTTTAAGTAGTTCTAAGTTCTAGGGGACTTATGACCACAGATGTTGAGTCCCATAGTGCTCAGAGCCATTTGAGCCATTCAACATCAGCCGTGGAATTGGGACGCAAATGCAGGGTCTGTTACGCGAGCTTGTAACCATGAAATGTCTCGGCATACATTTTAAAAGAAACTGTTGTTGCGAATTATCGAAAATTACTTAACAGCATACGCGCCTCTGTACAAGCACATAGTATTAGGAAACTCGATGAACTTCAAAAAGTAACAGTGGCAAATGTATACATCACATCCAAAGTTAATTATGTAGCACAAGTTCTGCCACCACCTCCGACTTTGTTGAAAAGCATCGCATCTGCACTAGGACATTTTGTGAGCCGCGGACGTATTTTCAAAGTCAAATATGACATTCTGATGCTCCCTACGAAATGTGGTGAGTTAAATCTCACCGATGCCAGCAAAAAAGTGCAAGCGTTATACCTTTCTACCACATACAAAAAATGGAAAGGATGAAGTGGTACCCTTGCTGCACATTTGTTAAACGAAATAGCTCCTGCTGACATCAGTGCACCTATAAATGTCCAACACTTGCCCAACGGACTATACCGCTTGAAATACTTTTTAGTGGAATACAGATACATACAGGCAAGGATCCCTGAAAAAGACATCATGAAAGTGAAAGAACTTTACAATAAATTGATGAAAGACAAACCCAGAAACGATATAGAACAAAAGTATCCTTGTTATAATTGGGAAACAATGTTGTTGTTGTGGTCTTCAATCCATAGACTGGTCTGATGCAGCTCTCCATGCTTATCTATCCTGTGCAAGCTTCTTCATCTCCCAGTACCTTCTGCAACCTACATCCTTCTGAATCTGTTTAGTGTATTCATCTCTTTGTCACCCTCTACGATTTTTACCCTCCAAGCTGCCTTCCAATACTAAATTGGTGATCCCCTGATGCCTCAGAATATGTCCTACCAACCGACCCCTCCTTCTAGTCAAGTTGTGCCACAAATTTCTCTTCTCCCCAATTTTATTCAATACCTAGTATGTGATCTAACCATCTAACCTTCAGCATTCCTCTGTAGCACCACATTTCGAAAGCATCTATTCTCTTCTTGTCTAAACTATTTGTCGTCCACGTTTCTCTTCCATATATGGCTACACTCCATACTAATACTTTCAGAAACGACTTCCTCACACTTAAATCTATAATCGATGTTAACAAATTTCTCTTCTTCATAAACGCTTTCCTTGCCATTGCCAGTCTACATTTTATATCCTCTGTACTTCGACCATCATCAGTTATTTTGCTCGCCAAATAGCAAAACTCATTTACTACTTCAAGGGTCTCATTTCCTAATCTAATTACCTCAGCATCACCCAATTTAATACGACTACATTCCATTATCCTCATTTTGCTTTTCTTGATGTTCATCTTATATCCTCCTTTCAAGACACTGTCCATTCCGTTCAGCTGCTCTTCCACGTCCTTTGCTGTCTCTGACAGAATTGCAATGTCATCGGCGAACCTCAAAGTTTTTATTTCTTCTCCATGTATTTTAATTCCTACTCCGAATTTTTCTTTTGTTTCCTTTACTGCTTGCTCAATATACAGATTGAATAACGTCGGGGATAGGCTACAACCCTGTCTTACTCCCTTCCCAACCACTGGTTCCCTTTCATGTCCCTCGACTCTTATAATTGCCATCTGGTTTCTGTACAAATTGTAAATAACCTTTCGCTCCCTGTATTTTACCCCTGCCACCTTTAGAATTTGGAAGAGAGTATTCCAGTCAACATTGTCAAAAGCTTTCTCTAAGTCTACAAATGCTAGAAACATAGGTTTGCCTTTCCTTAATCTACTTCCTAAGATAAGTCGTAGGATCAGTATTGCCTCCCATGTTCCAACATTTCTACGGAATCCTAACTGATCTTCCCCGATCTCGGCTTCTACCAGTTTTTCCATTCGACTGTAAAGAATGCGTGTTAGTATTTTGCATCCATGGCTTATTAAACTGATAGTTCGGTAATTTTCACATCTGTCAACATCAGCTTTCTTTGGGATTGGAATTTCGACTCAGGTCTTTCAATGCTCTGTCAAGCTCTTCACACAGTATCAAATCTCCATTTCATCCTCATCTACATCCTCTCCCATTTCCATAAGATTGTCCTCAAGAACATCGCCCTTGTATAGGCCCTCTATATACTCCTTCTATCTTTATGCTTTCCCTTCTTTGCTTAGAACTGGGTTTCCTTCTGAGCTCTTGATATTCATGCAAGTGGTTCTCTTTTCTCCAAAGGTCTCTTTAATTTTCCTGTAGGCAGTATCTATCTTACCCCTAGTGATATACGCCTCTACATCCATACATTTGTCCTCTAGCCATCCCTGCTTAGCAATTTTGCACTTCCTGTCGATCTCATTTTTGAGACGTTTGCATTCTTTTTTGCCTGCTTCATTTACTGCATTTTTGTATTTTTTCTTTCATCAATTAAATTCAATATCTCTTCTGTTACCCAAGGATATCTATTAACCCTCGTCTTTTTACCTACTTGATCCTCTGCTGCCTTCAGTATTTCATCTCCCAAAACTACCCATTCTTCTTCTGCTGTATTTCTTTCCCTCATTCTTGTCAATCGTTCCCTAATGCTCTCCCTGACCCTCTCTACAACCTCTGGTTCTGTCGGTTTATCCAGGTACCATCTCCTTAAATTCCCACCTTCTTGCAATTTCTTCAGTTTTAATCTACAGTTCATAACCAATAGATTGTGGTCAGAGTCCACATCTGCCCCTGGAAATGTCTTGCAGTTTGAAACCTGGTTCCTATATCTGTCTTACCATTATACAGGGTGCTACAAAAAGGTACGGCCAAACTTTCAGGAAACATTCCTCACGCACAAAGAAAAAAAATATGTTATGTGGACATGTGTCCGGAGCGCTTACTTTCCATGTTAGAGATCATTTTATTACTTCTCTTAAAATCACATTAATCATGGAATGGAAACACACAGCAACAGAACGTACGAGCGCGACTTCAAACACTTTGTTACAGGAAATGTTCAAAATGTCCTCCGTTAGCGAGGATACATGCATCCACCACCCGTCGCATGGAATTCCTGATGCGCTGATGCAGCCCTGGAGAATGGCGAATTGTATCACAGCCGTCCACAATACGAGCACGAAGAGTCTCTACATTAGGTACCGGGGTTGCGTAGACAAGAGCTTTCAAATACCCCCATAAATGAAAGTCAAGAGGGTTGAGGTCAGGAGAGCGTGGAGGCCATGGAATTGGCCCGCCTCTACCAATCCATCGGTCACCGAATCTGTTGTTGAGAAGCGTACGAACACTTAGACTGAAATGTGCAGGAGCTCCATCGTGCATGAACCACATGTTGTGTCGTACTAGTAAAGCACATGTTCTAGCAGCACAGGATAGTATCCAGTATGAAATCGTGATAACGTGCTCCATTGAGCGTAGGTGGAAGAACATGGGGCCCAATCAAGACATCACCAACAATGCCTGCCCAAACGTTCACAGAAAATCTTTGTTGATGACGTGACTGCACAATTGAGTGCCGATTCTCGTCAGCCCACACATGTTGATTGTGAAAATTTACAATTTGATCACGTTGGAATGAAGCCTCATCCGTAAAGAGAACATTTGCACTGAAATGAGGATTGACACATTGTTGGATGAACCATTCGCAGAAGTGTACCCGTGGAGGCCAATCAGCTGCTGATAGTGCCTGCACACGCTGTACATGGTACGGAAACAACTGGTTCTCCCGTAGCACTCTCCATACAGTGACGTGGTCAACGTTACCTTGTACAGCAGCAACTTCTCTGACGCTGACGTTAGGGTTATCGTCAACTGCACGAAGAATTGTCTCGTCCATTGCAGGTGTCCTCGTCGTTGTAGGTCTTCCCCAGTCGCGAGTCATAGGCAGGAATGTTCCGTGCTCCCTAAGACGCCGATCAATTGCTTCGAACGTCTTCCTGTCGGGACACCTTCGTTCTGGAAATCTGTCTCGATACAAACGTACCGCGCCACGGCTATTGCCCCGTGCTAATCCATACATCAAATGGGCATCTGCCAACTCCGCATCTGTAAACATTGCACTGACTGCAAAACCACGTTCGTGATGAACACTAACCTGTTGATGCTACGTACTGATTGATGTGCTTGATGCTAGTATTGTAGAGCAATGAGTCGCATGTCAACACAAACACCGAAGTCAACATTACCTTCCTTCAATTGGGCCAACTGGCGGTGAATCGAGGAAGTATAGTACATACTGACGAAACTAAAATGAGCTCTATCATGGAAATTAATCGTTTCCGGACACATGTCCACATAACACCTTTTCTTTATTTGTGTGTGAGGAATGTTTCCTGAAAGTTTGGCCGTACCTTTTTGTAACACCCTGTATAATCTATCTGAAACCTTAGAGTATCTCCAGGCTTATTCCATGTATACAACCTTCTTTGATGATTCTTGAACCAAGTGTTAGCTATGATTAAGTTACGCTCTGTGCAAAATTCTGCCAGGCGGCTTCCTCTTTCATTCCTTACCCCTATTCCATATTGACCTACTACGTTTCCTTCTCTTCCTTTTCCTACTGTCGAATTCCAGTTACCCATGATTATTAAATTTTCGTCTCCCTTTACTATCTGAATAATTTCTTTTATCTCACCATACATTTCATCAATCTCTTCGTCATCTACGGAGCTAGTTGGAATATAAACTTGTACTACTGTGGCAGGCGTGGGCTTCGTATCTATCTTGGCCACAATAATGCGTTCACTATGCTGTTTGTAGTAGCTTACCCGCATTCCTATTTTCCTACTCATTATTAAACCTACTCCTGCATTACCCCTATTTGATTTTGTGTTTATAATTGACTGACCAGAAGTCTTGTTCCTCCTGCCACCGAACTTCACTAATTCCCACTGTATCTAACTTTAACCTATCCATTTCCCTTTTTAAATTTTCTAACCTACCTGCACGATTAAGGGATCTGACATTCCACGCCCCGATCCGTAGAACGCCAGTTTTCTTTCTCCTGATAACGACATCCTCTTGAGTAGTCCCCGCCCGGAGATCCGAATGGGGGACTATTTTACCTCCGGAATATTTTACCCAAGAGGACGCCATCATCATTTAATCATACAGTAAAGCTGCATGCCCTCGGGAAAAATTACGGCCGTAGTTTCCCCTTGCTTTCAGCCGTTCGCAGTACCAGCACAGCAAGGCCGTTTTGGTTAGTGTTACAAGGTCAGATCAGTCAACCAACCAGACTGTTGCCCCTGCAACTACTGAAAAGTCTGCTGCCCCTCTTCAGGAACCACAAGTTTGACTGACCTCTCAATGACCTCTCAACAGATACCCCTCCGTTGTGGTTGCACCTACGGTACAGCTATCTGTATCGCTGAGGCACGCAAGTCTCCCCGCCAACGGCAAGGTCCATGGGTCATGGGAGGGTGGGAAACAATATGGGAAAATATTCACTGCCAGAACCTGCCGACGTATGTCAAATCGACCTGGTACTTTGCTGTCAACAGGAAAATTACGACGAACTCTAAACTTGACTCTATTCGATTGGCCGAGTCACCACTGTGTACATTATGTAATATACCAGATACCGAAGAGCGTTGATTGTTGTGTGACAAGGTAAAAGACATATGGCTCTACACAAGACAAAAGATAGCGAGCGTCAGCAGAACCACGCCCGACGCCGTTACGCCTGCTGAATTTTTTAAACACTGACGGAATAACTTACCATAAAACAAAACGAAACGCAATCAACTGGTTGAATGTCCAAACGGTGCATTACATCCTAACAAAAGAATCAAGGAATAGGGAGGACTTCTGGGTATACCTTACAACTGACCACCACAAGTTGATGTGTACTAAAAAAATACAAAGAAAACTACTCAAATTTTTTAACTGAAACAGTATTGTAAACAATTGAAGTGAGTAATTTACATTACACAACCAAACATTTCGTACATTAGACGAATGATTTTTGGTTAAAGTTTCTACTTCACGTAGCAGGAGGAGGTTTTCCAACAGCAAGTAAACAGAGAAGATCATCAGTATAGACCAGTTAAGCCAATGTGTATACATTACTTTGTTTTGAGGGAAGCAACAACACAGTGATGAAACTGGCAAATACCCTTTATTTAGTTTTTTTTTCTTTCTTTCCTTTTCTTCTCACAAGAAGACATATTTATGTTAATTATGTGTGAAATGAAGCAGCAGCAGCCTACTTTAGTTCATTACCTTTCTGAAGAAGAGAATTTTATATGTCAGCAATTATGAGTTTGGTTCTTTCCGTTTTTCCACGCACTGAGAAAGAAATTTATAGATGCAGTTACGTTTCCATAACAACTGTGTGAATGCCTTATGCATGAAAAAAAAAAGTTCAAATGTATGTGAAATCTTATGGGACTTAACTGCTAAGGTCATCAGTTCCTAAGCTTACACACTACTTAACCTAAATTATCCTAAGGACAAACACACACACCCATGCCCGAGGGAGGACTCGAACCTCCGCCGGGACCAGCCGCACAGTCCAAGATTGCAGCGCCTTATCCGGCCGAAGTGGCCGAGCAGTTCTAGGCGCCACAGTCTGGAAGCGCGCGACCGCTACGGTTGCAGGTTCGAATCCTGCCTCGGGCATGGATGTGTGTGATGTCCTTAGGTTAGTTAGGTTTAAGTAGTTCTAAGTTCTAGGGGACTGATGACCTCAGAAGTTAAGTCCCATAGTGCTCAGAGCCATTTGAACCATTTTTTTTTTTCAGCGCCTTATATCGCTCGGCTAATCCCGCGCAGCCTTCTCCATGGAATTTACTTTTATTTTTATTCAAGCCATGTTGCAAACAAAACGCAACAGAAGGGGCATACTTAGTCTGACGTTCAGAAGAAGCGCGTTTCCACATCATCAAGTTACATTCTCTCTTTAAAGGCGAAGAAGCAGGGCCGAGAAGGCAAAAATTGATGAGCGTAAAGGATGGGTTGAAGGGGAGAAAGGAGACCAGAAAAAAAAGATGGTAGAGCACTAGACCCGCGAAAGGCAAAGGTCCCGTGTTTGAGTCTCGGTCCGGCACACAGTTATAATCTCCCAGGAAGCTTCATATCAGCGCACACTCCGCTGCAGAGTGGTAATCTCATTCTGGAAATCGTGATTCACATAATATAAAAGTAATAATTAGCATAACAACTGAGCCCAAAGTTTGCATTTTTGGGTCTTGACAGACCCTAGGAGTGTGAAATGGGCTTTGTCGGTCCACAACACGTTAGACAACGAATCGTCATCTTCCCACACCTTTTGAAGTGCCGACACCGCAAATGCTTTCCGCGTCACAAAATCGGTGGCTACAGTTCATGATGACGCTGGATTTCGTACTGAGGGTACATCTCAGTGCTTTCCAACACTAGTGCGTGGAATGTTGGAGTGGCGTGCGACTTCACCAGCACTGGCTGCACCAGGTGGAGATGATATTCACCATGATGCCCACCACATACTTACGCGGGGTTGAGCTGCAGACCTCGGCCGCCAGGGAGACTGTGTCAGACACCGATCGCCCCGGCTGAAAGCCAAACAGCCTATCTCTTATCCCTCACAGCATCCTGTGTGCCTCCAGTCTGTCAGCTAACAGACTCTCAGATATTTTCCCCAGAACGTCTAGAACACATATTGGCCTTTAGGACTTGGCTTCCAGTGGATCTTTATCTTTCTCCTTCTTTATGATGACCTCATTTGCCTTCTTCCAGATTTAAGGAAATTTTCCAAGCCTCAGTCATTCGTTATAAAATCTAGTAAGAGGTGCAGTTAGCTGAGGGGCGAGGAAATGCACCACCTCCGCTACAATGCCGTCTGGCCCCGGAGTCTTCCCCCTTTTTATGGATTTTACGTGTGTAGCCACATCCTCCTCCGAGAAGGGGTACACCATAGTGTTGTTAGTGTACTCAGCAAGATTATCCCTGCGGATCTGGCGCTGCATTTACGTCTCATGCTCGTCGTCATCTGGCAGCAGAGTCCGAAGGAAGAGCTCAGCAGTCTCCTGCCACGACTTTGTCACCTGACCACTGTCTCTAATGGTCTACAGGACCGTGGGAGATCTTATTTTTTCCCTCACCAGCTTATGGGGGACTCTCCATGGGTCAGTGACTAGCTGGTGCAGCACGTACTTTTCCCAACTCTTATTTGTCTAGTATTTCGCTGCCCTGAATTACCACTGGCCGGCCAACCACCACTGGTCGTCCCACATGTCTCTCGTCTGCCTCTGTCTGATTGTGCCCCGGTTGTAGGAGCAGGATACGCCAGCCTGAGCCACAGGCTCAGTCTGAATGCAAGCATCAACCATTATTACTCTTCGAGCTCTCACTTCTGACAGTGACTTCAGAAAGTCTTTAAACCTGCACGCCCTCTCAGCATCTCCCCTCCGTTTACTTGGGGACTTCTTCTTCACCATCTTGGTCTCGATGATGGCCTCAGCCGTTATCAGTTCGGGATATTAAACGTTGTTTGAGCATTTTATAAGTGGGGCAGGTTCTTCTAGTGGTACTGCAGATCTTTTTGCCCGTACACATACATACATATACTCGATTACTTATAGTCCTTCCCTATGTGGTCCTCAGCACCGTACTTGGAGCATGCCGGCCTCCTGCTGCAGTGCTTGTATACGTGATCAACGTCTCAGCAGTTGTGGCAACGAGGCATAACAAGATAATCGTCCACGTTTATGGCACGGAAGACAAAATACACCTTGCCCACAGTCGTGAGTCTTTTCCACAAACTACCTGAAACCTCAGCAACGTGATGGACGACATCACGAACCCTGGGTCTGCTTCTGAACTTTAACTTAAAGTCCTTCTTAAAAGTGTCAATGTCCATGTCGTCTCAATTCTGTTGTCATATGAGTCCTCCTCCTTTAAAGACATTTGGAAGTCATACAGGATAACTAACGGATTACGCTTTTTGGGAGGTCCGCATTTCACAGCCTTACATAATTTTTGGTTACTTAATAACTTATTCTTACCATCTTTGGTGGCAACATCAACTATCACCACGTTCTTAGTTGGCTTTACTCTGTTTATTTTGATCTTTTCTCGCGCTGGGTTGACTGTGGTAGTAAATATTTCCTGCACCTTTTTGATATCTTGGCCGGGCATACGTCTCAAAAAGACTGCCATGTCTGGCCATTTGGAAACTTCGCCTACAGTGTCCCTAGTCGTTTGGGCCTTTGGTGGCGCTTGTGTGGCCACGCCAGCCCACATCTTCACAGGCTGTATACACAGTCTATCATTCTCTTTTTCTTATTCTTCTATGTGGCCTTCGAGCTTCACTTTTGCGATTGTCCATGCAGCCAGTTCATTTTTAATAGCTTGAACTGTGGCCTGACTAATTTTACCGTTTTTTGTATTCTGGTTGATGATCTGGGTGATCCTTGTGTGCCTACTCATTATGTCGTCATCTGTCACCTGACCTAGGCCATCTTGTGGCGAGGGATTGGCTAGCATCGAAGCCCTCATAGCGGGCGCACTCGAATCGCTTGTCCCATTTGCGGCCAATATGAACATTGGCAAGTGAAGAAATTGGGGGCCACGTCTCTTGCCCCAATCCGGCTCCTCTGGCATGGGGGGGGGGGGGGGGGGGACCAATTGCAGCTTGCCCACTGGTCTCGCCCCTAGACGAAGGGCCCCTAAGAGTTGCTGGGCTCAACATGCCACCTCCAGCTCACTGGTCCCCTTCAGTACCTGGTCACCGTCGATTTCACTCATACTGCATCGGCAAGTGCACCCCACACTCCGGAGAAGTGGATCCACCTCTCGCCCTTCGACCCAACTAGCCCGAGCTTCCACCTTGCTGCCAGGGACCCGTTCGTACTCAGGTGGTGGGTCGGCCACCCAGTCATTCAGGGGTGTGGACCCATTTAACCTAACCCAGGCTGTGTTGCCACCTCCTGGCTTGGCGGAACTTGCCTTGGATAACCAGAGGTGCAGCGAGGCACACTTGCCAACTTGGGCCAAGATCCCACGCCAACAAACCAGACCATTGGCGGCAGGGACACAGGTGATGGCGTGTCTCTGCATTCTAGGGAGCAGTGGTGCCAGCAGGCGCTGTGCGTCACAGCTGAAGTCAGCAATGCACCTACACCCACCGCTCAACCCAGGAGGGACAGATGTTGTGTCCCTTTTGACCTAGCTCCCCCTTCGCCATGCAGCCTTTGCTTTCGCTTTGTGTTGGGTACTTTTAACGTCGTCCAGGACGTGAGGAGCGGCGGCAGCCAGGCCACAGGAGCTCGGGATATTCGTTAGACTTGCCCTCACCTCCCCGCCCGACCGCTGCCGTTCAAGAAAGACAGGTGGTGTGTCTTTCGCAGCCGGCCGGGGTGGCCGAGCGGTTTTAGGCGCTACAGTCTGGAACCGCGCGACCGCTACGGTTGCAGGTTCGAATCCTGCCTCGGGCATGGGTGTGTGTGATGGCCTTAGGTTAGTTAGGTTTAAGTAGTTCTAAGTTCTAGGGGACTGATGACCTCAGCAGTTAAGTCCCATAGTGCTCAGAGCCATTTGAACCATTTTTTGTCTTTCGCAACGCAGCTTCCACTGTGCCCCACACCCTTTACTTTCGACTGGGGTTGGGGACGTTTAAAATCCTACCGTTACAGAAGTTTATCGTCCTTCCTTGACACATGACAACTTTCACCGTTCAATGCAGCCCAGAAGTGTAGAAAGATGTTGGCCTGGGTCTTATGTTGTGGAGTTTGACATCAATGAGACAGTGCAGCACTCAAACCTGAGTTAAGTTCCCTGGAGGGCCTCCACACGTACTGGGGGATCATGGATGACCACGTCTCACACACTGCTTTTGATAATTCAGGGTGGGCCAATGCAGTCCAGTGAGTATTGCACCCAGCCAAAGGCTAGCCTTTTAATATGAATGGACGGCCCTTCTCATGTAGCTTCACCCCATTCAAGGGGGCTACTGAGCGCCAGGGCCACAACAAGGCCACGAGATAGGACGTTATGGTCCCCGTCCCACTCAGGTTCCTCTGAGCCAAAAGAGCACTTTGGAATAAATCCAAAGATTTCCGGGAATCGCAGGATCTCCTGGCGATTTTAACCGAGCTACGGGAAGGCAACACGCCTCCCCTCCAGTGGTGCCATGCTGACTGAAACTTGTGTAAACAGCTTTGGATTTCTTTGGCGAGGGAGATGTGGGATGTTTCCACTGGTGGCTTTACCTTTTACCCTCACGCTGCTTGAGTGCTATCGGACAGAATCATCCTACTGCAAGATAATGCCCATACCCACGCTGCAAATCTTACGAGATATACACTTTAGCAATTTCGTTGGTAACACTGCAACATCCTCCGTACAGCTCGGATCTTTCACTGTGTGATTTTCACATCTTTGGCGAACTGATGAAAGACATGCATGGACGTCACTTTCAGTCGGACGAGGAAGTGCAAGAGTGAGTGCGGTTGTGGATCCGTGAACGGCCGACCGCGATTTACGAAATAGAAATTGATAGCCTCGTCTCCCAGTGAGGGAGAGTTCCCAATCTTTCAATGTTTTGAAGTACAGCAGTGCTAATCCTTGCGTAATGGTCTAGGGAGCCACCAGGTATGACTTCGGGTCACGGCTGGTAGTGATTGAGTGAATCGTACGTCGCGGATATCCTGTGTCCTCAGGTGTACCTCTCCTGCGGCAGTACCATGGTACCATTTTTCGACAGGACAATGCTCGTTCACACTTGGATGTGTCTCTATGAACAGCCCGCGTGACGTTGAAGCACTCTAGTGGCCAGCAAAATCCCCTGATCTGTCCCTGAAAAAAGCATGACTAGGGCCTGACTGGACATCCAATCAGTCTCAAAGTCATATTCAATATATCAAGGACCAGTTACAATAGTTGTGAGTCACCTCATCTCGTGATAAGTTACAACAGCTTTATGATACTCTTCAAACCGAATCAAATCGGGCGTCCATGCCAAAGGAGGTGCAACGTTATGCTTTTAAGTGGGCTCATATTTCCAACTTATTTGTAAATTTGATTTGATTTTGTAGTCAATAGAATAACATCACAGACCGTCTCAACCCATGAATTATTATTTCGTTTCCCCCTTTCCCTTCTCGGTGCTTGGCTTTTTTTTTTTTTTGTCGGGCAGTGTAGAAATAAATGCAGCTCACTATCACAGGACGTTCACAGGTTGAGAATCTCAGTCAACATCACAGGAAGTTCACAGGCTGAGAATCGCAGTCACAGTTTATTGTGCTTTGTTTCTCTCTATTTGCAGTTACTTTTATTTTAAGATTTTGCTTAGTTCAGACCAAACGCTCAAGAAACTGAACGTTTTTACAACGTAGGTAGCAACGTGTTGGTACACAATCGCCGGTCGTGCACAGGGTACAGTAATAACTGTCAGATATCTACATGTATCTATCAGGAGTAACTTAAAACTGAAAGATTACTGAGGGGAGGTGAGGCTGTTTGCATATAGATTCGTTGGAAGAATCCCAAGGAAGTGTATTTCTTAAAAGTCGTTTAAACACTATAGTCTTACTAGTTCCTGATAATTTTTGATCACTTTGAAGTAATATTCCGGCTCTGGCACACCTATTTGTTAATCAGTTTAAAACCTGATGACTTGAACATTGTCAGATTTCGGAATAAAAGGCTTCTGCCCTCAGACACACACCATCACAAAAATCAGAATTCACTGTCTAATCAAAAGTATCTGGACAGCTATTGTGTGCATTAATAAGGATTGCATCCAACCTTCACCTCTATGACGGCTTGGGCTGATGGAACAGTTTCAGTGAGGTGTCTGAATGTCTGTGGAGGAATGGCATCCAATTCTCCCTCAGGATCCGGAACAAAAGGAGATAGTGATGTTGGACGCTGAAGTTTGGAGCAAATTCGCCGTTCTGACTCATCCTCAAGCTGTTCGATTGGGTTGTTATTGTCCACAAAGCGTTACCTCATCCTCGGGTATGGGTGTGTGTTGTCCTTAGCGTAAGTTAGCTTATGCTAGATTAAGTAGTGTGTAAGCCTAGGGACCGATGACCTCAGCACTTTGGTCCCATAGGAACTTAACAAAACTTTCCAAATTTCCATTACCTCACAGATGTTGCTTTATGGAAGGTTGCATTGTCATGCCAATACAAACAAGCATCGTCTACGAATGGTTCTTCCAGTGCACACATTATACAATGTTGTAAAATGTGTTCATATCCTTCCACCCTTCCGCATTTAGCATTCTCTTGAGCGCATTAAGGGGACCACATCCTAACCACGAAAAGCACCCCTCTACTCTAACACCACCTCCTCTGTACTTCTCTGTTGGCAGTGCACATGATGTTGGGTAATATTTTCCAGACATTCGTCAAATCCGAACACTTCCATCGGATTGCCATACGGTATAACGTGATTCATCGATCCAAATCACTCGTTTCCAATCGTCCACAGTCCGGTGGCTTCGCTCTTTACACCACCACAAGGGTCGCTTAGCACTGTCTGCAGAAATGTGTGTCTTATGAAGAGCTGCTCGATCACTCCTCCCCATTCCTTTTAACTCCTCATGCACAGTCATCGTGCTATCCGGACTTCTGGTTGCACTTAGGATCTCACGAGGGATTCATTCCTCTCATTTACTGCGACTTTTTACAACTACGGTCTCCAATGCTCGACGGTCCCTGTCCGTCGGGACATGAGGACTGCCTGGTCTTGTTTTTGCTGTATTTGTTCCTTCTCCTTTCCACTTCACAGTCACATCACTAGCTACAGGCTTGGGCAACTTTAGAAGGGTTGAATTGCCCTTGATGGATCTGATACTCAGGTTAAATCCTATGACTAACCCACGATCGATGTCACTGAGCTTTCTTGATCCACCCATTCTGCTGTTACTGCTTGTCTGTTATCAGCACATTAACCCCTTGTTCTTCTATTGTGGAGGGCGCATCTCTCTTGACATTTAGTGATGAATTCCACATTACAGAGTGTCTCTGAATACTTTTGATCAGACAGTATATTCCTGTAATAGTGTATGTCGGAGAATGGGACCTTTCTCTTCCGAGATGTATTAGTGTTAAAATGATAAGATTTTGTGGTGATTAATATCATAAGTGTGGCTGAGCCGAAATATACTCTTAAACTGTTAAACTACAACTGGTAAATCGCTTCTCGATATCTATAGATTGAATTAAAATTGTTATGCAGTTAGGTACCATTACCAAATTTTACTAATGTAAAGGAGAGAGAAGACAGAGGGTTTCGTCACGGGTTTGTTTACGCTGCACGAAATCGTCAGAGAAGTGCTAACCAGAAGCTAGTTCGATACACTACAAGAAAGAAGTTATGTGCCCCTTAGACATGTTAATAAAATTCCTGGAGTAGACGTCAAAGTCGAATCCGGATAGATAATATTTATGCCCTGTTAAAATCAGATAAGTAAACGGGGGCGTACTGGCAGTCGTTCTACAGGAATACGAAACGCTTGGAAAGATACTGGCACCCTCTGCTACACATGTTATGGCCTGCAGATGTTTATGTACAAGTGGTAGGGAAATTTAAATGCAAGTGCAATAAAATGATGGTCTCCTTGTTAATAATTTCGAACAATTCTTGCTTGAAAATGCATTTTAATTTTATTGCCATGCGTTATAGGTTTCGTAGTCGTGCTCCTAATATAGATCTAAATGTTGTCTGAGGGTCTTATTCATTGGTTTGTTGGTTGGTTGGTTGGTTGTTTGGGGAAGGAGTCCAGACAGCGTGGTCATCGGTCTCATCGGATTAGGGAAGGAAGTCGGCCGTGCCCTTTCAGAGGAACCATCCCGGCATTTGCCTGGAATGATTTAGGGAAATCACGGAAAACCTAAATCAGGATGGCCGGACGGGTCTTATTCATTAATAGAGGATATTTATAATTCTCAGATGGAAATAGTCTTAATACGTATATCATTTACACATAGGTCGAACATACATATTACTTACTAAATAGTTCAATAATACTTCCTAAACGTGAATGGCTGAAAATAATTTTGAAAAGTCTCCAGTTGTGGCAGTGGACTCATAAGTGTCGTGTAATGCAGAAGAGCATTCCATTTATTGTCCTGTATTGCACAAGTGGCATGTTCTGCGTGCGGCGTGAGACATGTAAGGAATGAAGGTATCGTGACAACGTTTTGAGAGATGGGAGCCCTATCGACATGTGACACTGAAAATATGATGTCCACATTCTTATTTACGAGAACAGGACAAGTGCCGTAATCTGGTTTCTCACAAACTTCACTCAGTGGAAGAGGAGTCAAAATAAGCGAACACGTGCAACGACTTATCCATAGATACTCGAATGTTTCTGAGAAAACGACGATCAAAGTGTTCGATGTAGTTAAAATATGGTTTGGTGAAAGATCACCTCTGCGTCGGTGGTGGCGCAGTAGCTAGCGTCATAGCTTCTCACTTTTGCGCTCCGTGTTCAAAACCCGATATCGTTTTATTTTACTTTTTTTCATCTACCTACTCATACCCATAGCAGGTTACCACACGAATGCATCGAATCAAATTGGAGGATGCAACAGCGTTACATTAGTTGTAAAATTACAACTGGGTTTGATAATAAATGTCATTCATTTACTACATAATAAATGTGTGTATGGTATTTTCAAGGCTTACAATCTTTTTATATTCTCATATATTATTTTTATATCAATTTTTATATTATCTGTTATGTTTTACTCGTATGTTTATTCTTCAGGGAGATCTGGTGCATTCCCTTGGATGACAGCGATTGTACAAACATTCGAAACATAGAAATTCCGAACACCATGAGCGTCATGCGACGGCAGGTTTGCCACTGTGACATTCTTCGAATGAATCTCACTCGAGAAAGGAACGTCGTTAACTTTGCTGAAGATTTCAAGCGTTTGAAATAATTTCGCTGCAAACCACACATAACGAATCACTTTACTGAAAAGTGTCATTTGCAATTGTTTGTTAATTACGATACACTACAGCAATATGACCGAAAACAGTTTCCAGTAACTTACTCATTCATTTACTACATTTTTAGGCATTCATTCTCCGGTCATACAATTAGAAGACGAATGAGGACACCGTTATCTCAATATTCACTGGAAAACATTTATTTACTAATCTGCTACTGACGCAGGTAAATACATGAAAAATAAAAATAAAAGTAATGATCGGGTTTTGAACATGGGACGCAAAATTGTTAAGCCGCGACTTTTGCGACTGCGCCACCACTTCGCACGAAAGTATACAACTTCTGAAAGAGATATAAAGTTACCCCAAAAACAATGACTGTCGTTTTCTCAACAACGGTGGAGTATCTACAGATAAGCCGACACACGTGCTCGCCTAATATGTCTCCTCTTCCACTGAGCGAAGTTGCTGGGAAATCGGGTTATGGAACTTGACGTATCCTCCCTGTTAGACGTGACACTGTGTTGTGTTTAAGAACAATTACCTCCATTTCGCAACATCTATTCATAACTTACGTAAAATTATGGCAGATGATATGCATTACAACAAGGCATTTGAAAGGCGCGTAGAATAGGATACGTAAAATATTTTAAAGTTATAAACTGAAGTTAATGTATTTTTAGTGTCAGACTGGCCTTACGCAATAATCGAACTCAAGGCTGTTTAGATTAGATTAGATGCATTTTTGGATTCATATATTCACAGTGAGGAGGTCTCATGGATGCAGAGCATGTCATAAAACGAGAATAGATATTACATAAAGAAAAATATGTATGACAGAGTACTTTTCACGGTTCCTAAACGAAATGAACCACATAGTTGCGGAATAAGCTAAAAATCTTCATCATATGCAGCTTGAGAAATATACTAAAGCACCTCGAAGACATGGTCGAATGTCAATGTGACTTTGGACACGTATACGCCAGTGGCGGGTGTGTAAATGATTAGAGTTCCAATACATTGGGACATGTAGAACAACCATAAGAGTGCATTAGTGAGGTTTATGTTTAATGTAGTTATCCAGCCTAGTAGGACGTATAAGGTGCGTGAACAACATCGGATGTTAGGTGAGCACTGTGAGGGATATGGACATGTCGCGTAATTGTGGTAGACAGCATTATCAGCATTTGACAAAGTTTGAAAGGGGCTTCATTGTGTGTCCCCATTTGGTCGACTGGTCGAACAGTGCAACATTCAGATTCAAAATGGCTCTGAGCACTACGGGACTTAACATCTGTGGTCATTAGTCCCCTAGAACTTAGAACTACTTAAACCTAACTATCCTAAGGACATCACACACATCCACGCCCGAGGCAGGATTCGAACCTGCGACCGTAGCAGTCGTGCGGTTCCGCACTCAGCGCCTAGAACCGCGAGAACACCGCGGCCGGCAACATGCAGATTTATGGGACATTTGGATGTGACAGTGGCTCTGTGTTGCACTGCATGGGACCGCGAGAGCAGGCATATGACTCATGAAGATGATGATGATATTGGTTTGTGGGGCACTCAACAGCGTAGTCATGAGCGCCCGTACAAATTTATTTCCGGTTCCAATCTTGCCACTTCGCGAATGATGATGAGATGATGAGGACAACATAAACACCCAGTACCTGGGCGGAGAAAATCCGCGACCCGCTCGGGAATCGAACCCAGGACCCAGTAATCCAGAGTTAGTAACGCTAGCCACTAGATCACAAGCTGTAGATACGACTCGTGAAGGTTGCAGTCAACCAAGTATGACCACGACAAGGGAGGTACGCTGCATTGTGCATCAAGCACAACGTAATTCCGTCACATCTGCACCTGCCAATTGAGAACAAGTGCCGGCCGGTGTGGCCGAGCGGTTCTAGGCGCTTCAGTCTGGAACCGCGCGACCACTACGGTCGCAGGTTCGAATCCTGCCTCGGGCATGGATGTGTGTGATGTCCTTAGGTTAGTTAGGTTTAAGTAGTTCTATGTTCTAGGGGACTGATGACCTCAGAAGTAAAGTCCCATAGTGCTCAGAGCCATTTGAACCATTTTTTTTTAGAACAAGTACTAGACTCCGTGATACGTTCTCAGTGATCTCGCAGCACTGTTAGGAAACTAACAGCAGCCAGACTAATAAATAACTGTCCGAAGCGTAGCCTGTCGTTAACACCATAAGGCAAATGGCTGGATTTGGAGTCGTGGTTAGCAAACATGGACTGCTGATAAATAGCGTCGCAATGTGTTCAGCGATAAATCGCGGTTCTACACTACCACTGACGACTGTCGTTGGCGAGTAGAGCGGTGTTCTGGGGAGAGCTCCCAATCTTTCAATGTTTTGAAGTACAGCAGTGCTAATCCTTGCGTAATGGTCTAGGGAGCCACCAGGTATGACTTCGGGTCACGGCTGGTAGTGATTGAGTGAACCGTACGTCCCGGATATCCTGTGTCCCCAGGTGTACCTCTTCTGCGGCAGTACCATGGTACCATTTTTCGACAGGACAATGCTCGTTCACACGTGGATGTGTCTCTATGAACAGCCCGAGTGACGTTGAAGCACTCTAGTGGCCAGCAAAATCCCCTGATCTGTCCCTGAAAAAAGCATGAATAGGGCCTGACTAGACATCTAATCAGTCCCAAAGCCATATTCAATATATCAAGGACCAGTTACAATAGTTGTGAGTCACCTTATCTCGTGATAAGTTACAACAGCTTTATGACACTTTTCAAACCGAATCAAATCGGGCGTACATGCCAAAGGAGGTGGAACTCTATACTTTTAAGTGGCCTCATATTTCCAAGTTATTTGTAAATTTGATTTGATTTTGTAGTCAATAAAATAACATCACAGACCGTCTCAACCCATGAATTATTACTTCGTTTCCCCCCTTCCCTTCTCGGCGCATGGCTTCTTTTTGTCGGGCAGTGTAGAAAAAAATGCAGTTCAGTATCACAGGACATTCACAGGTTAAGATTCTCAGTCAACATCACAGGAAGTTCACAGGCTGAGAATCGCAGTCACAGTTTATTGTGCTTTGTTTCTCTCTATTTGCAGTTACTTTGTTTTAAGGTTTTGCTTAATTCAGACCAAACGCTCAAGAAACTGAACGTTTGTACAACGTAGGTATCAAGGTGTAGGTACACCATCACCGGTCGCGCACAGGGTACAGTAATAACTGTCAGATATCTACATGTATCTATCAGGAGTAACTTAACGCTGAAAGATTACTGAGGGGAGGTGAGGATGTTTACATATACATTCGTTGGAAGAAACCTAAGGAAGTGTATTTCATCAAAGTCGTTTAAAACACTATAGTCTTACTAGTTCCTGATAATTTTTGATCACTTTGAAATAATATTCCGGCTCTGACACACCTATTTGTTAATCAATTTAAAACCTGATGACTTGAACATTGTCAGATTTCGGAATAAAAGGCTTCTGCCCTCAGACACACACCATCACAAAAATCAGAATTCACTGTCTAGTCAAAAGTATCTGGACAGCTATTAGTGTGCATTAATAAGGATTGCATCCAACCTTCACCTCTATGACGGCTTGGGCTGATGGAACAGTTTCAGTGAGGTGTCTGAATGTCTGTGGAGGAATGGCATCCAATTCGCCCTCAGGATCCGGAACAAAAGGAGATAGTGATGTTGGACGCTGAAGTCTGGAGCAAATTCGCCGTTCTGACTCATCCTCAAGCTGTTCGATTGGGTTGTTATTGTCCACAAAGCGTTACCTCATCCTCGGGTATGGGTGTGTGTTGTCCTTAGCGTAAGTTAGCTTATGCTAGATTAAGTAGTGTGTAAGCCTAGGGACCGATGACCTCAGCACTTTGGTCCCATAGGAACTTAACAAAACTTTCCAAATTTCCATTACCTCACAGATGTTGCTTTATGGAAGGTTGCATTGTCATGCCAATACAAACAAGCATCGTCTACGAATGGTTCTTCCAGTGCACACTTTATACAATGTTGTAAAACTTGTTCATATCCTTCCGTCCTTCCGCATTAACCGTTGTCTTGAGCTCACTCCACATTGTGTGCTGCTTGCAGCCGCCCCCCTTTTCCCTGCGCAGACATTGTGTGACGCACCATCCACCGCTACTGCACTCCCGTTATCGGGGTCTTCCTGTCTTGCACACACAGATCTTCGCCTACCAGTGCTACCTCAACATGTGTTACCTGGCAGGTTTCCTAAGCTGCCTCATTTGTAAAAGGACAACCCTAAGACATGGTTCACATTGGTGGATCACCTACTGGATATCCACTGGATTTCGGACGACGTCGCATGTATTGTCTGACTGGTGAGCCACCTCCATGCTCATCCAGAGCTCATCAGTGATCTGCTCCTCTCACTGCCCCCCTTGCCCAAGTATTTAATGACAAAAACATTGCTCATTAAACGCTTTTTTCGCCCACCAGCGGAGGCTATCCACCACATCATTCATGATGAGCACCTGGACGACCACACACCTTCGCAGCTTTGGCGGCACCTTCATACCTTAATTGATGATCAAGCATTACCGAACGCCACGCTTTGGATTTTGTGGATGGTCAAACTGCCTTTGGACTTACAAATTCACCTGCTATCTCACGTCACTGACCCTCTTGAGGTTCTACTACGAATGGCAGATCGAGCCTATGCTATAATTTGTTGCTGACACCGCCTGTCACAGACGACATCTCTATCACCCTCAGTTGGCAGGCCTGCACCTTCGGTTCCACACCCTGCCAGTAGAGGTCAGCGCGCTCACCTCAGTGGCCAGTCAGGAGCTGCCACCTAGTGGCCTAGAGGGGGTAGTGTCTGCTGCCCCCTGACAGCTGCCAACCTCGCCCGAGCAACAACTCGATCGGCTACCAGCCCTGACGTAGTCAGCTGCGCTGTGCTGGATCCACACTACTTACGGAGACGCCACCCGCAATTGCTGCACACCTTGCTCCTTTCCCAACCGAGACAGGCAGGCACACTTAGGCACCATGTCCAGCCATGATCCTTTACAGCGCCTGCTGTCCGACGCCCCACCACTCGCTCCAGTGGCGCGACGCCTCTACGTCACTGACTGGTCATCGGGCACTCGCTTTCTCGTCGACACTGGCGCCAATGACAGCGTTATCCCAGCTAAGCACACGGGCAACAGGATTTCAAATGCTAACCTCGCTTTGATCGCTGCAAATCATTCTCCTATCGCGATACTTGGCTCCATCAAGATGTCGCTTCGCCTATCACCAGTCGCCACCTTCCCTTGGACTTTCCACATCAACGTGGATGAACCTGTGATCTGGTTGGACTTTCTACACCATTACAAACTTTCACCAGACCTACAGGCCGCTGCACCCTGCCACACGTCTGCTTCTACTGCTCCGTGCTTGAACGAGTACAGCATGGCTTCACTCTCCACCTTCTTGGCTACGCTTTCCACATGTGCATCTCTGCTCGAGTGTATTACTACACAGCTCTCTGATTTGACAGACGTGAGCACACAAATCGACAGGCTCCGCATACAGAACAAGGTGTTATGCACCTGCATTGCTGGCGCCTCTGCTGAATTGTCACATGCTCGGAGTATGATTCGCAGAGTGTCTGCAGAGTTGCAACAAGGTGAACTGACACTCACACTACTGTGTCTTCGCACTACATTGCTCCTGTTTCAAGCTTCCCTCCACCTGCTCCTATGACCATGTCATCGTAGGCGAATCTACAGGACGCTCCTGTTCTCGCTTCACGGGATTCCTCACATGGTGTGGCTGTTGTGCCATGCCGTCCCTCTTCATCTGCAGCCAACACACCGTCCTCGCCATTCTGGTACGGCAAGGTCAGTGAACCATCGTCGCATATGACCCCCTCCCACCCTCCCTGCCTGCCATCCTTCGCAGATATCGGCTATCAGCAATGGCTTTTGTCATAGAATCATAAAATCTGCACCACAGATGGCCCACCTGTACATTATAAGGCCAGGCACGTTAACACTTCCGATCTGCCTGCCGTCGCCGCCTACTAACGTCACCGACATGATTTCGAGCGACGTGCCACCGCCTACGAAGCAGTCCGACGCACGTGACTCTGTTGGCGCTGTTTTTGATGTGCCCACTTCTCGTGCTGGACCCCTCCTTCTTCCACCGCTCTGGCATGAAGATTATGTGTTTGAGTGAGGAAGCTTTCCTCCGCCGTGCTCTGCACTGCCAGGAGGGTGGGTGGGGCGGGGGGGGGGGGGGGGGGGAATTCTGTTCTGACTCTGGCGTAAAGTGCCATAACTTTGGATTCCATCATCTTTGATTTATCTTTGTCTATGCTCTCTCGGCGCGCAACGTTTGTACTGCCATGTTGTATTCGCTTACTTCTGCGCTAAAGAAATGTATATTCGACGTCTATAGTATGTTATTACCGCCCTACGACACGTTATAGCCACATACGTATTTAGTGATATTTATTCACTTCTACAACGCTTTAGGTCAGGGTTGAGAAAAAATTTCAACTGGATCAACATAAAAAGACATCTCAGCACTAGAACAACGTAACCAAGACACGGTTAAAAACTTCGCAGCAACCATTGATTTCCTCATTTTCGAAGCATATGGACGACAGAAATGAGTTCAATGAAGATCTTTGCAAAGCTTTAATAGAAGCAAACATCCCCTTGAATAAGCTGGAGAATGAAGGATTAAGAACCTTCTTGAAAAATTCACAGGAGAAGATATTCCTCACGAGTCAACGCTCAGAAAGAACTATGTGGACCAACTGTATGAAGAGGTAAGGTTTTTCGGTAATTTTTATGAACGTAGGTAAGTGAAAGTCAATGGATATAATTTGGGATATACATGGGTCGAAATAATAGTCATTTAATTTACTAAAACCTCGAAAAATAAATTTAAATTATCTTCAAATGTTTATTTTTGTAAAACGAACATTGTTATGTGAACATAAAAAAACTAAATTTAAATTCAGTTAAGTTTTTCAAGAAAGGAAATGACAAATGAAGAAAGGACTTGAGAAGGAGACCGTCTGTCTCGAACGTTCACTGAAAAAAAGAAAGTAATTTTATTTTTAAAGAATATAATTTTCTTGTGCAAATTAGACGACTATTATTTTGGTCAATGTATATACATAAGAAAATAGTCAAAATATAGGTAGGTACTAAAACGGATATAGTTTGTTTTCACGTGTATATCTGCTATGTAGTGTCCATTGTTTATGTGTGTTTTTTAATTTAGTTTCTCTATTACACACATTGTAGAATATTAGGAAAGCCATTGGCGATTCTCCAGTCTGTCTATCCGTTGACGAAACTACTGATTCTTGCGGTCGGTACATGGTGCACATCATACTTGGAAAACTCTCTGCTGACGAGGCTGGATGAGGACACCTCATACTGTGCAAAGAAGTGGAACAAAGGCCACATGCCACGATGGCACGCACATGCACGAGGCATTGTGTAAGTTTCGCCAATATCGAGTAGTTTAAAATAAATTATAGGTAATGTAAGAGTGCAGTTTTTCACATCATATCCTGAGCCAATAATTAGTTTTCACATCGTGTCCCAAGCCAATAATAAAATAATAAAAAAGTTTGTAAAATTTGTAAAATCCTTTGATTTTGTTTCAGGCATGCTATAGGGAAGTGAAGATCAGAAATGTGGGGAGAACAAGGTTTCGTGATGGACAGTGCCTCATGTATGCTGAAGGCCACAGAGAGTCTCCAGGTGTTTGACCCTAAAATTATTCACTTCATGTATCTGGCTCATGGCATCCATGGAGTCGCTAAAGAGCTCAGAGCCACATTGTCAGAGGTCAACAGCCATATATCTTCGGCAAAGAAGGTTTTCGTCAAGGCACCAAGTCGAGTAAGAGCTTCCAAGACAGCTGACCCTGACTGTCCTCTGCCACCTGAACCAGTCTTGTCGAGGTGGGGAATGTGGATTTCAGCTGCAAACTATTATGCAGACAACCACAGAAAAGTTGAAGAGTTTTGGATAAATTGAATAGGCGAAGAAAACGAACACAACAAAGAATTCCAATATTAAGCTTATTTCTCTGTACAGCAGTTTCCAGCATGAAACCGACATTCACTAGATTACTACTTTCTTGTTCTAGGTCCTAAAGAGCTTTGAACATAGCGAAAATTTCGCCATACCAAAAGTCAAGGACGCCCTGAAGAATTCCAGCATGTTATACAGATTATATTCCATCCGTGCACGCTTGGTGGCCTTACAGACCTAACTGAGAAACTTGAGACTCGTAACATGGAAGTTACGAAGGCAGTGGCGTTCGTCGAAGGACTCACGACACAGAGCAAGAGTTTGCCAGGTCCGATCGGTGAGATACTTAGAAGAAAATTGGATGCAGTTCTTCATAGAAATCGTGGTTGGCCTACGATTCGGAAGATCGCTCAGTTACTGGAAGGAGAGAAATCGTTGGAGAATCTAGATGATTTCACGTCGTCTGATGTCGCTGCTCTTTAATTTTTACCTGCAGTGTCATG
The DNA here is from genome assembly GCF_023864345.2 of Schistocerca serialis cubense. Classification (NCBI taxonomy): domain Eukaryota; kingdom Metazoa; phylum Arthropoda; class Insecta; order Orthoptera; family Acrididae; genus Schistocerca; species Schistocerca serialis. The sequence continues at coordinate 436,629,326 of NC_064640.1, read as the reverse complement.
TGATGTTGAACGATCATTTTCGAGATTGAAAATGTTATTATCTGACCACAGGAAAAAATTTCACGTAGAGAATGTGGAAAAACTGTTGGTAGTTCAAACAAACTGTGATTTTTAGAATTTACCAAACTTATCGTGTAAGTACCTATGTTATACTTCATTTTATTCATTGAATTATAGCCATTATTGAAAATATGTTATGGTCATTCATTTATTTTCCCCAGTAAGATGTACATTTTAAAGAATTTATCTAAGAGAAATGCATAATTAAAGAATTTTAGCTGCATATTTAAAGGCATATACTGGCAATAAGAGCATACCTTAACTGCGTATTTCGAGGAGTTTTGGCGCATATTTCGTGACTTTTAAGTGCATATCGATCTCAACACTCGTGATAAATGTCTTAACGCGCATGGTGATTAATTTTGAATGGCCCCGTTGTGGCGGGTGTTCGGTCGTCATTTTACTGCCCCTCATACCATTGACACACAACTCACAGTCAAGTGGACGAGTATTGATAGGTCCTGTAATTCTTGTAGAGGAGGAATTATCCACAGGAAGGGATAGTAATGTATGTGCCTTTCTTATCCCTGTTATATGACTCTCTGTAGTACTCCCTATAAACCCATTCGCAGCAGCTTCCGAACACCTGACAGTAGTCGGGGCGATTTATTGATACTTACAAACAGCAACTAACTCATCCCGTGCCAGAGAGCAGCGTACACAGTGGTGCTGCATTGTGGCCGGTGCAGTATTTTACAGAGCAGTAAACAAATAACTCTGAACTAAACTTGCAGATTCTCTTTTAATTCATTGGTGTGATAAGCTGCAAGTGTTACCCTTAGGCTTTTAGAAATGAAGCGATTAAAACCATAAACGGATATCTATTATGACAACAGAAGAACTTGCTATAAAATTTACTCTTTCTCTGAAACGTTTATGAGGTTGTGATCACTAACAAATTCCATAATAGCGTTAATTTAGGATAAATGCAGACAATATATGCTCCTATTAAAAGGGAAAACTAATGTGACACGATATGTTAATTATTTACAGCAACTGTAAATCATAAACGCCGTTTTACTATGAGAGAAGTTGTGCACAAAACTTGTAACTTACAAAAATTCTCAAAATTATGGCGGAGATAGGCCAATTTCCCTCTATAAAAAGGCAGAATAAAATCAAAGATGCAAGGTTAAAATGGGAATAAAAAATAAAAAATGTTGCAACTAGCCCGCTTTCACCGGTAAAGGATCGAAAGAGGAAACTGCAGATTACATTCATATCCTGCCACCATGACATTTCCGACCGTCACAAACTCCAGATGCTATGATCTCCCGGTCCTTCTAAGCGAATGTACTAATTGACGAAAATGCCCCCCGAAATGCAAAACGGATAAGAAAGTGAAACATAAAGACAGAAGTGATTGGATATATCCAAACACATCCTCCGTGGGTGGGGATATGCTTTGTTTAAATTTTTCAGTGAAAGTACATGTGATTCAGGAATACGGTATACGTGAGTAATTTTTGTGGCTACTGGTGTCTAAGAATTCTTGTTGATATGATGCTTAGTGAATGACTTTAACTACTGACCACAGTTTTCTTTCCTTCTGTTACTCTGATACGTTGATTTGTTCCTACATGGGTTTATAGCGAAAGCATTCACCTTTGGACGAATATGCTGATGTGGTATTAATTTTGTGTGATTTTTATATACTGATCTGATTTTTGCTGCAGTGCGGTACACTGGGTGATCTTAAGACCGAATGCTCTAGTGATTTATTATTTATTTTAATTTAATTTAAGAGGTTAACTCAAGGCTTGAAGCAGTCTTATATTTCTTTTTTCCAATGCGCTTGGGTACAGGTCTTTAAATATTTCATTATTAATATCTTAGTGTTCGGAAGCACAAGTATATTTCAGAATTTATAGCAAGAATAGGACTTTCTTTGTTTATTATTGAGTTCTGTTATTCATTTCGTGCTGCATTTTTAGATTATTTCGTTTTCTCGTGTTTGGCTGTACTCAAACTTATATCTCTTAATTTAAAAGGCTTCTTTGGTATTTAAATGAATGGTAACGTGGAGTTTAGCTGGAATAGATGTATGGCTGGTTTTCTCTCTTCTGCTCTTAATATGCGGTTTCTTCTATTTACAACTACATCTGTGTACACACTCCGCAAGCAGCCCTATGTAGCACTGGGGAGGGTATCGTTAGGTATCTAGATTTTGAGGGATGCAATATAAAGGGACAGACAACGTGTTTTAATGGGACAGTCGGTTTTTAGTGCCAATACGAGGCAGAGTGTGCGTTATCACAAGATCACTGATAGGATAAATGGCGTACCATGTTACACGTCCTATATCAGGTTGCACATTTGTGCTGGTTATGTTGAAGGTGATTCCCACTCCCCTTTCCCTGGGGAATCACCATCAATTGATCAAGGTCACCAAGGGGAACCCCTGTCCTACCCATGCACCTTAGGCAAGTGGACTAAGTTATGATGTAACTTGATACCGGTCATGTGTAATATAAAATCGGTGGGAAACTCCTGGACCAATGGGAGCACATTGCAATGGTGGGAGACCCCTCTCCTCCCTGTGGACGAATAAGATTCAAACTCCCCCTCGCCATTATCTATCTTTGTTGTTGTTGTTGTGGTCTTCAGTCCTGAGACTGGTTTGATGCAGCTCTCCATGCCACTCTATCCTGTGCAAGCTTTTTCATCTCCCAGTACCTACTGCAACCTACATCCTTCTGAATCTGCTTAGTGTATTCATCTCTTGGTCTCCCTCTACGATTTTTACCCTCCACACTGCCCTCCAATACTAAATTGGTGATCCCTTGATGCCTCAGAACATGTCCTACCAACCGATCCCTTCTTCTGGTCAAGTTGTGCCACAAACTTCTCTTCTCCCCAATCCTATTCAATACTTCCTCATTAGTTATGTGATCTACCCATCTAATCTTCAGCATTCTTCTGTAGCACCACATTTCGAAAGCTTCTATTCTCTTCTTGTCCAAACTATTTATCGTCCATGTTTCACTTCCATACATGGCTACACTCCATACGAATACTTTCAGAAATGACTTCCTGACACTTAAATCAATACTGGATGTTAACACATTTCTCTTCTTCAGAAACGCTTTCCTTGCCATTGCCAGCCTACATTTTATATCCTCTCTACTTCGACCATCATCAGTTATTTTGATCCCCAAATAGCAAAACTCCTTTACTACTTTAAGGGCCTCATTTCCTAATCTAATTCCCTCAGCATCACCCGACTTAATTAGACTACATTCCATTATCCTTGTTTTGCTTTTGATGATGTTCATCTTATATCCTCCTTTCAAGACACTGTCCATTCCATTCAACTGCTCTTCCAAAGTTAAACTGTGTGGGCCTCTTCATTCGAGGTCTGTGCATCATGGGGAGAGTTTCAGGCTTTCCATACACAAATTACTATTAACAGTAATTATGTGGTGAAGGGATTTGGAAATAATAACAGTTATATAACAAATTAAGTAATTGAAGGGCTCAGAGAAATATAGTCATAAGACACATTCAACTAGTTTTGAGATACAGCGACTTTGAGTTAAATGTTGAAGACAAAACAGACCTTTCCTTTTTGCTTTTAATTATACTTTACTACATTGCAGACCTTGTGTAAAATACGTGATCTTCTTTGTGTTATGTGATATTAATTTGAGAGTAATTTTAATTATGATGTGGTCGAAAATGGCTTGTGGATGTGTCTCCCTGAAAATAATTTAGAACACAAAATACGTTTTTAAGGTTTCATTTTAAAAATTATATGACAACTAGTAATTTTTAACAATTTTTACACTTTCACATGCACACATAAATAACAGATAAGTCAGTCTAATACTTTATTTTACACTGTAAATGTGAAATCAAGGAAGTTCTTCTACGTCATCATCGTTCACATTATTTCCAGCACGTGATCGGAAAAAGCTTTGATATGCTGCGGGTATGTATTCAATAAGAGACACTATGTCATCAATCTTTCTCTGATTAATTCGAAGTGGCTTTCTATATGTTATTGGCAGCTGAAATAGATCTGGTTCAGCAGATCTTCCTTTTCTCTTGCTATGTAGATCCACTGATGTGAACAGTGCTTCACACTTAGCGTGAAAGGATGTTTATACTCAGACTTAAATTGAGTCTCTTCACTAAAACGAATGGGATCTCCACATCTGAATAGAGTGGGTATCGACCAAGTCCTTGTCTGGCCCTGTGATTATGTGGAGATTTTTGGCTTGAGTGTTAGTTATCTCCAAGTATTTTAATAAACAACTCCCACCTTCATCTGAGCCTCTTCCTCCGTCCTTCTCACCCCACAGAAACATGTATCCCTTATTTGACCCACAATCGTGGATACCATAGTTACACTTCCATATTTTTTCTTATAGAACGCTGGGCCAACTGTTAGTTTTGGAGTGGGAAACGTTTGTTGCATGACCATTTATATTACATGGTGCTCTTTCACGTTCTCTTTAGCCAGAGGAGACACGATCATATGTTGCCCGCTATCAGGCTTTCTTAGATGCAACTCATGTTCTTTTTTCCCATTGTGTAATTTCTTCTACACATAATTCTCAGTTACTAGTTGCTGTTAGAAATGCATCACATGTTGAATAGGTGTCGCTTTTCGGCAGTTTGAAGCCCATGATAAATTCGGACGCAAAAATTGCCCTGAATTCGTTTATGATACAGTACGACACCCTTTCCCTCGCAGTATTCAGAGTATTTGTCTCGAAATAAGGATGCAGTTGTGAGATCACATCCTAAATATACCTTGTTGGGGTGCTGTTGCCTGCTATGGTGACTGTTATATTTTGGTATAGCATTGAGGAAGTCTCTGACACCTAACACAGCTTCGTCTTGAAGTTTAGGTGGATGATTGCCACGTTTGCTTGAAAGAAAAGAGCACATTAGTTGTTAAATTACTTCAGCATTATTTTATTGGGTTAAAATGGATACCTTATAATAGAATGTCATATACAAACCTCTTCCATCTTCTTCCGGAACTGCGTGACCCAACTTCATTTGCTGTTGCAAATTCCTCACTCTTCTTGTGTGTTTCTGTAAATCATGAATCCTGAGGAAAGCTTGCGTGCAATGACTTCCATTCCATTTATTTTCACATTGTATGAAAATGTCACAGCTCTAGATAAAATTTGCTTTGTAATCCTTTTTGGGTAGCTTTGAAAGAAAGAAACGTGAAGCAGAACAAGGTAAAGTAAATTTGTGAGAATTGGTCCATTAGTGTTTAGAAAAAGTGAAACGAACCTTCGCTTTTTTGGTGCCATTTTCATATAACACATTAGGCAGGTATTCTGGGCGTTAAAGTTTCCTATGTCCCAAAATGTGTGGAAAATATTTTCTTCTGCTCCAAGTAGTTTTGTATAGCACTTATTTGAACAACTATAGGGACTTCCCAAAGATGCTGCCTGAACAGTCTTGTTGGTTTTAGGAGAGACATACTGCTGACCCGCGGTACATAGACGTTTGGCCTTAATTTTTTTCCACTGATCAACATTACGCTTTCTTTTCCTTGAAGAGCTTGGTTTCTGGGGTGATACTTTATTTGCTCTACTATTTCAAGCTGTAATAGGAATAGAAAAATAGTCACAGAACTTCCATCAGATATAGTCACAAGCCACCCAAATCATTATATGCCACTGAAATAGCATTGATAATAAAAATATTCTTACAAGTTTGCATCCATGAAAACTATAACATTACCACAATCAATGGTCATTAAAATTAGGCTCTAAAGGTTTCTGATTAACACAAAAGACGACGATCAACTGTGAGAGCAATGTTACAAGATACAAAGTCATAAGCCACTGCACAATGATCACCAGCAAAAAATATTTTTGTATACTTACTGAAACATCTTCTGAGCTAGTACTGTTACATGATGGGCACCAAGACTCATCACCATCACTTTCAAAATGATCAGAATCCTCATTTACAGTACCGTCACTGCGATATACACCTAGAATGTGTGAAGCACCTTCAGATGCACATGAGAATTCAGCCATTTTGATGTGCCTTGTGACTATGTATCTTCTGAAAAAGAGACCTGGTGGCAGAGTATAGAACTACACTACATCATCACCTACCATCTGTTGGAGAAAGACGGAACCTCTTCAATCCTAGATGAGAAGGGCATCGTTAAAAATGTCATAGTGTGAATATCTCAATTTCGACAAAAGTGTGGCTTATGACTATATCTGTCCGACCCCTTCCATAGTTTATTACTAAATTCTTTTACGGTGCATATTTTATGCAATAATATTATGTCATTTATTAACAGTTTTCTACTTTTATGGTTTTATATACAAATTCAATATATAATAATTTTTTTCTGATGCCTTATAAACATTGAAAAAGATGTTTTTACACTTTTTTGATGATTTATGTGCATTTCTATCGGGTACATTTATTTGCAGAAAAATTAGCGTAGAGAAGAACGACTTAAATACTACAGTTCTCTTGCATGTTACTGTTTTTATACAATAATTATATTTTAATCATTCTCTACTCATTGGTTCGCTCTTTCTATATACGAAATTTACACTTTTCCTTCTGAGCCTTTTTTCGCATATAATACATAAGGGAAGTGGGGACGAGCTGCAGCAACTGAAGAAAAACCACACACATACACACACACACACACACACACACACACACACACACACACACACACACACACACACACACACACACATACATACATATATATATACATATATATATATATATATATATATATATATATATATAGGGTGGTCCAAAAGTCCGGAAACACCTTCATAAAATTCTAATGGAGTGGTAAACAAGGAAACAAAGTCCCTACACTCGAGAAACGGGAAGGGGGAAACTTTATAGGCTATGCCACCAACATGGCGGCCATCTTGAAAGCCGCCATCTTGGATTCAACTCCAAAATTTCAAATGGGAATGTGGTCATGTGACATATCAAACAGATAGAGAATTTCACCAGAAAAACAATGCCGTTGTTATTTTAAACGTAGCTTTATTCGTTCTCGGGTTATAGCCAGTTACATGTGGCAGCGGTGGGACGCTCGGCAGCATGTGTGTTATGTGCCGAAGAGACATTACGCCGATATTACACAGTCCCGAGAGACCACCAACAGTCATAGGAATGGATCGATTTGTTGCCCATTATGTTGGATTGTTAATGCTATCCTCCGAACCCAGCCCTGATGAACTTTCACCAACACATCTGGCTGAATTTGACCACACGCATCAACAATGCGCTGCTTTAGACGATGCAAATACCGTATTTTCACAGAATAAACCAGTGCTTTGACATGACCCCAAAGATAAAAATCCAAAGGAGTCAAATCTGGTGAACGTGGTGGCCACTCCACAGCACCCCTACGACCAATCCACTTTTGAGGGAACTGCACATCCAGGTATGCTCGCACATTGTGTCCATAATGTGGTGGGGCTCCATCATGCTGGAAGAATTCCGGAAATGTCCCATCCTCCGTTAACAACGAGGGAAACACTTCTTCATCCAGTAACCTCAGATAACCGTTGGCTGTTAACGTACCGTCAATAAAAAAAGGTCCAACGACTTTGGTACCCCACACACCACACCAGACCATCACTTTTTGTGAGTCGACCATTTTGGAAGCATCAATCCAGTGCGGATTTGTGTCGGACCAGTATCTGGGATTCTGCTTGTTCACTTCACAATTGATAAAGAAATTGGCTTCATCACTGAACAGCGCCTAATAGGAGAAACGTGGGTTTATCTGCAGCTGCTGTGTCACCCATTCTGCGAACTGTACCCGACGGTCTGGGTCATCCTCGTTCAGGTGTTGAAGCAGCTGAATTTTGTACGGGTGCCATTTGTGTTGCGAAAAAATTCGCAGTATGGAGGTACGGCTAACACCACATTCTTGTGACTGGCGACGAGTACTCCGTTGCGGACTCTTGCTAAATGATGCCAACGCGCTCACTGTTGCTGCTTCATCGGTTGCGGATTTTGGTCTTCCAGCCTTAGGTTTATCTTCGACAGAACGTGTTGCTCGGAATTTGGTCAAAAGCTTGGCAACTGCGCTGTGAGTGATGGGCTGTCTGGTTGGGTGACGACTGTTGAAATCCTCAGCAATGACCCGTGTGCTTCTGTCTCCTGATATCAAGATGATTTCAATGCGTTCTTCATGTGTTAAGGACATTTTGTAACCTGTAAATAAGGAAACAATGATTAAAACGTTAGCATGGCTAAATGATACCTAACAGTTAAACACATGTAACATATCAGGCATGGGATAGTCACTTTGCACCGTTTCAGACTCCATTTTATGACTTCTCAGTACGTAATACTCACGCTGTCGAGCGTCCCACTGCTGCCGCAAGTAATTGGCTATAACCAGAGAATGAATAAAGCTATGTTTAAAATAACAACGGCATTGTTTTTCTGGTGAAATTCTCTATCTGTTTGATATGTCGCATGACCACATTCCCATTTGAAATTTTGGAGTTGAATCCAAGATGGCAGCTTTCAAGATGGCCGCCATGTTGGTGGCATAGCCTATAAGGTTTCCGCCTTCCCGTTCCTCTTGTGTAGGGACTCTGTTTCCTTGTTTGCTACTCCATTTGGATGTTATCAGGGTGTTTCCCGACTTTTGGACCACCCTGTATATATATATATATATATATATATATATATATATATATATATATATATATATATATATATATATATAGTATTTACACAGGAACATTATGTGTCCGCAACATACAGGGCCGTCATAAAAAGTCTGAATGTCTTATAACGGTGATTCAGGGCAGTTTATGCTGAGAAGTAACTGCCAAGAAAAAAATTCGACACAGAGCGTCTTTTCTGAGTTAATATGCCTTGAAGTTAGCCAAACAGCCATTCCGCGCGCAAATTCACGTGGCCTGGCTGGTACGATTAGTGTCAGTTGTTCTCATAGCGTATATGATAACGCACGAAACTGTGCAGCCATTGGCTTGAGTTCGATCCTTACTACCGTCACACGTCCAATTTTTGTATCGCTCTCTTGTTCTGTTGTAGGAAACCAAACGAAGAACACGTTTGGCGACACTTCCCCTGGTGGGACCCTTGCATTTGCTCACGTTATGGCCTAATTGACTAACTTCACTGCTAATTAACTCGGAAATGGTACAACGTATCGCATTTATTTTTCTTAGAAATTATTTCTCAGCACAGCCCACGCCGCAACATCCTTACAAGCTTTTCAGGTTGTTTGTGACCACTCTATATATGCACACTTAGTGTGCAATCAGGCCTGCATACTCACACACACAAACGCACACACACACAACTCTAACAAGGGTTATCCAGTTACTCCGCACACACATCCACTATTTACAAATAAATTAATCAGCCACACACTCAGTCAATAGCATCAGTATGGAAGAGTCCCGATCTCATCCCTACAGATGAACCGTTTGTCGTCACGATGCAACAGCTCGACTTCAGCTGCTGCGCAGTATGTACCTCATGGCCTCTCGATAGAAAGACTACTTGACGCACCATAGCCTTTGAGGCTGAGCGGCGCACACGATTAGTCCGTCTCTAGGTGGCACCTGCATCTACGCGGTATTCATCCATCTTCGACCTGAGCCGCACAAACTCCACAATCTGCGACCCATTCGTCTCGCCTTTCATCAGACCGATTACCTTCTTGTTTTGAGGTGTCGTTCCATAGGGATTATTGGCTACATATCCAGATGGTCGAATGTTTAGGAATTTTACCTAATTACTTAATATGGATCGCAGCCTTTCACTAGCTGGATGAACATGTCTGTAACCATATACAGTAATTTTGGGATCGGTGGAGCTTGGCTTCACAAAGTCGTAGCGCAAGCGGTACATGTGGAGTTTGGAGAAGTCCAGAACGCACATACCGATATAGATAGGCTTCATGAACTCCACCGTAACCTTGTACATCTACACAACGACTGTTTGTTCACTGAAGATGGTTATCAACTTGAAATTTGGTTTGGAGATGTAATCCCTGGCTCCATAACGTTCAAGCCAAGGATCAACTACATGAGTTTCACTGTATTCTCTAATATTTTTCATAGTTTTCCCGAAAATTTGGTTGTTCTTTAATTGATAAATATCTTTTTCTAAGGTTTTTCTAAGGCACACGTCACGAGAGCTCTTTGTTTTGGTGTTCAGATCAATGTACTCCTTCAACCAGCAACGCTACTTGAAGGAGAGTCCATGGGCGAATCTGACAAGTTCCATCTCTAACCCGAGACACTTAGCGTTGTCAGTAGCTTAAGAATGGGACCACTTCGCAGGAATAGGCAGCCCAGACAGCGACAAGTCACTGTGCGTGTCATGAAAATGGGTGGGATATACCAGGTTTACCTCCAGAACATATCTCTCAGCAGAATCAGCAGGCAGATCATGGATCTTTCCCTTCATCTGACCATTTCCCCTCTCGACATTGGAGATCTCGAAACGATAGAGTTTATTGCATGGCGTGCCCATAGAGGTTCTTTACAGCCAAGTAAAGAATGTAACTTAAGTCGTAAGATGGCCTGCATGTGTCCTTACCCATTCGCGAGTTGTTCGCCGTGGCATATTCGTGCACGCACTGGCCAGCAGGAGTGTAATATAAGGCAGGATACAGAGAGTAGGTGCCCAGACATACACTCTGGAATTACTCGAAGATGTGTGTGAGCAATCCGGCATCAATGTTCACGTATAATCTAGTATAGTCCCCTAAAACAGGTATGTCAAACTCCTGCCAGAAATTCAGTTCCCTACCTTCTTCATCACAAGCTGAAACTTTGTATCATCGTGAAATGGAGATCCCGTGATCCAAGAAATGAAGCAATATTTTTGGTTTGATTCGCTTGGAAAATGAAATGTACTTTATAGTTGTGTCAGGTGTGACACTGACCTCATAATCTTTTGAGGTGAAATCGGTCAATTGCTCAACACGGAAATGAGCGTCATACCCACTTAGAGTGTGAAAAAAGACGGGGTGTGTGTCGTGGCAAATGGTATTTCCAAGTTGCATTCATTGTGGGCACCGCCACAGATCTTCCCCGTTGGATGATAGAGTTTCAGCTTCCATCCAACAGCAGCACGCAAATATAATAGTGAACCCATCAACTTCCCACACAAATTTTTCGAGCTCAGAGAGCAACCATACTGCAGGATTATCTTCGACATATGACTCAAATTTGTTGCAATTGCAGTCATACGAATGTACAGCTCGATATGATGTCGCATTCTGTACGTGACCTTCTGTGAGAGTAATATGAGAGGCATTGAAATCACCTCCACAATACATCGCAGCAGCTAGGAGGCACATGAATTCTGCTTATAGGATGAAGGGACATCGGTCCTGGTGGTGGACATTCTTAAACTTCAAGAACTTTTTGTCCTCGGTACGCATTTCCACATGTGCCAGTTTCTGGTGAGAACAATCAGTCAGATGCCGTTCTAGATACTCATTCGTGGTAAACGAGTTGAGATATCTACGATGAAAATGCCGAACACCATGATGTTTGGACAAATGAGAGGAAAGTACGTGCGACATGGTTTTGATCCACACATAGTGTTGCTCCACTCCCTTCACAAATCTGAGTGTGTGGGACACTGACTGGTTAACCTTGAAATGTGGAGAGTCCTGTTATATTATGATTTACTTCTTCGTTCACCACGTGTGCTCCTTGTCTGCACCTCCTTCTGGCTCGCTACCACTAACATTCAACTGTATCCGTGAATTAATTAATCAGGGTTCCGAATCTCTAATTTCGGTAGGTCCTGGGGATTTACAGGGAATGGGATGGTTTGAAATTGTAATGCCCGTGGGCATTAGATGTATTGTAAGTAGGGTAATTTATATCGCTAACCAGAAATGATCATGTAAAGCAATATTCACCCTCTCATCTATATTCTGGACTAAAATTAGTGGCAATATCTTTCGGAAGAGGGATGAAACTCAACCCCCCATTAACTGGATCAAAAACATGTGAGTATATATCAAGGTGGAGTACACAGCTGAGTGCCCTACTCAACTCTCTTGTCTGCATTTCGGAAAAACGGCCGAGTATGACACTCTTGACAATAGTTCAAAACTACTCTGCGATTGAATCACCCCCCGAAATCACTCAGGTTCTACCACAGATTTGGCGATTCTTATTTCCTTAGCAGCATCGTCGCCATGTTTTGAGAGGTGCATGAGCTCACAGTCTAGAGTTGTGTTACACTTAATGGCGAAATACCGTGGGGTGCTGCCGATTTCCTGGAGCACCGTGCCTTGTCAGCCATCGAGACAGGTTGCAGGATCTCGATAGCCTGTGACGAAGCAAGCTGGGATAATTTTAATCCCAGTCTTGTTTTGTCATCTGTCTCCTTAAATTCATTTTGTTACTTTTAACTAATTATCAATAACATACATGAATATAATCTGCATTTCCATTAAAGAGAAAGATTGGTCCTCAGCTTTAAAGAATATAACACCAGATCTGATTTTGTGCTTAGTTTTATGTATGTAATCGAGTTTCTAATTTATTTTGACTATTGCTAGTTAGTATTGTTTGTTATAGGGTGAAATCAGTGATTGTTTCGTAGCTTAAATTCTATTGTTGACATATAAACAAGTATAAATTCTGTAATAATTGTAAACATTTGGAACACGAAGTACTAGTAATCTTAGAATGTCTATTTATTTCTACTCAAAAACATGTTTGCAAAACCAGCCCTTCATTAATTCCAAAATAATTAACGGTTTTGTCAAACGTATTGTTTGCGTAACTATATATGTTAATTTCATGATTTAAACAAATAATTCGGCTTAACCCTTGTAGTAGAAGAAACTGTTAAACGGACGCAATTCAGTTAATCGAAAGAGTATGTTTTAATTGTAATTTCTGTAAATTAAACTTCAAACAAAGTGTAGTTTCAGCACCTATTATTGTGATGATATATAAGGGCCCGATTTTTTCACGAGACAGTCAGTCCACGGCCGAGTTTCTGACGAGTAACCTGTGCTGGTTAGAACGACAACAATGCTTCAAATTTAACTGTGAAATAAATGTTAAACAATTAGGCCATGGGTAAAAACCAATGACTGTGACTGCTCCATACGTACCTGATTATTGTTCTAGAACTGTGGACTTTGTGGTTATTCTTTTACTGCTCGTAGATGTTCAACAGTAAACTATAGTAGCAGTATGTGGAGTATCACCTGCAAACTATTAATGAGGCTTATCGCAAGTTAAACAATAGTGCACTGACCATATAACTGTGTATTATTGGGGGGCTGTGAACAGTGAAATTAAATTACTATGAATCACAACTGTGCACCTAAAGGCTACATAATTTGCAATAGTCAGTGTCGGAATTCACAACCCACTTTTTCAGCCAGTGTAGCAACGCAGTACGTCGACACCGAGGATAACAATCAACAAAACGAAGAAGTAAAAACAGGTGGAACCGTTACTAGTCCACATTCACGTTTTCAACACGAACTTACGAGATCCTGTTCCCAAATGTGTCAGAAACTACACTGTAGCCTAGTGCGACTGCAGGATTTTCTTGGAGATTCGTAACGAAGTGGGTAGACGTACTGCTGCTGCTAGGCCTGGAGTGATATTGAGGTGATGTGTGGTAGGCGGCTGCGTTGGTAAATGAGCTGGTGTCATACGTCCACACTAAGCTGACGATGACGGATCCTGCAGAGGCAGTATTTGCAGGTGCAACGAATGCATCATCAACGAACTGGACTGGGGCGTTGAACGCAATATCATCGGGTCAGATGATGGAGTACTTGCAGGCACAATGCCACGTCCGTATACCTCCTCCATTTCAACTGGCAGGAAGAAAAAAATTTATAAGTATCATGTGGAAAGAAATACGCGCAGACATCTATACCAATAATTTGTCGTCTGGTATTTACGTTTCAAAATTAGTGGCCTCTGAATAAGTCCATGAGCCCCACGTCACATTGTTATTTGCCACAGTTTGTTGTAATATAATATCCTGCTAATCCGTTGGAATATTGTCATCTAGTGTGCCTAGAAACGAAGGTCCATGATGATTGTAAGATGGTCCATGGCGTGGAGAGTGTGGCTGCATTGGTAAACGAACTGGTGGCATCAGTGCATACCACCACGATGATAACGGACTAGGCTGTGTTGGTGTTTGCAAGCACAGCGAATACATTGTGGACAAACCAAGCTGGGGTGACGAACACATTATAATCGTGTCCCATCGTGGAACATTTGTTGCAGGTGGAACCCTGAGTCCACACACGTCCATCACATCTGCAGCAGCAGAAGAAGAACAAAACCAAAATAATCATCAGTTTGCGGCTATAACGAGCACATACGAACATGAAAAAGAAAATCGTCTTAAATACATATGTGTAGAATCACTAGGGTCAAATCGGAGACGATTATAGTCCCTGCTGAACCGACATCACAACCATTTCCATTATGGCGTTTCATCCCTGCTGATTCTGTCGGTACTGTTGATATTACTGCTAGCAAGTGTCAGACTAGAATGACTTCTCGCACCGAAACGACTAGTATTTATAGACGAAAACCACATTCCTTTGCTTATTTCAGCCAACAGGAATCGAATGCTTCTTTCTCAAGTAGGTGGTTTTAGGCAGGATAGCACTGGCTCACGCGTGTGCACAGGAAACGCTATCTTACACCACTTCCGCTAGTGTTCTTACATATAACATTATATTTCAGTTGAGATGCATGCGCTGGTCCATCTATTGGGCAGTGCATCCACTGATAAAGAAAAGAATAATTTTCCGACGCCGAGAGACTTGCTGCGCACTGCAACTGTATTCTGCAGAGAGCTACCCATACATCTGCCATCGCTGCCGACTATGTTCAAAGAAGACCATAAATCTTTCGGTAACGCACCTTTGCAGGTGTTCGCTAGCGTGTAAACCATCAATGTCATGTGTAAGAATCGGGCTTAGCTCTCAGTCCGGCGGCTGTCACAGTACGCACTGTTTCCACAATAATACCAGAAGATATTGAGAATAAGTTTTTATTCTGCTAGTGAGAGAACACCTTAGAGATGCTCAGTGGCAGTAGTAAGTGGTCGCTATCGTGCACAGCCCGCCCACAGCCCAGCGTGCGCCATTTGGAGACAGAGGCTTATGTTTTTTTTATTAACCTATAGCACTGTGAGACGAGTGTTTATAAATCATTCTGTGGTATTTTATACGAGCTTACCAACAGCACGAGTTTGCATTATCGATTAACAGGTTAAATAATCAGAATTATAGACAGACAGATAATATTTTGCGTTAGACCATCAACTGTCAAGCACTGTTAGTCGATTATTGGTATCGACAGGAAAAACTTCTGAGTAAAGACCCGAGATGGCAGCACTACTTTGTGTGTGTGCTGCGACATGGATAGCTAAGGGACAGAGGTAGGTTTGACGTGACTTTTTTGTATGCATAGTGTTAGTCTTCACATCGAACCGCATACTAATGAAGGAAAGTCATTTTAATGTCGCTCAAGACGACTTTAGGGCAAGAGTGTAATTGCTTATATCCAAAAATGCAAATGCATCATGATAAAAGGGTAAACATTAAAGCCATAGGATCATGACAAGAAGTCATAGGCAGGTAGACAACAGTAACGGGTGGCCTTGAAGTATTAGCAGTGATGGGCATAATCTTTCACACCGTGAGGACAAGATATGAACGGCAATCGAGCTGACAGCTTCTCTAGACTTCTGTCTCTGGAGCGTGTGTTAGCTCTCCTCCAAAACAGTCTATTGTATACGTGTCCAAAGCAGTACATTTCCCATAACTGAAATTTCTGGAGAGAACAACTGAAAAGCTGGTTAAAAGTGAAATGAATGGTTAAAAATTAGGCAAATACTGAGCAATATTATTAGAAGCTAATCTAACAAAGTCATGTAGATAAAGCATGTGCCAGCTATGATGTGCGCAGAGTCCATTTTATCGTGTATCAGCAAGCCTCGTGATTTCATCTGTTGTGGCATCAATATGTGAGCCACATATACCGCAGTTCACTTACGAAATTATACCAGTTTACAGTGCATCCAAATATTTTTCGATTCCAAATACATGTGTCTTGAAACTCACATGTATTGGGGAAAATATCACAGCATTCAGAACCCAAATAAATAACACTAGCATTTCCTCATGCCTAAGAAATAGTGGGAGTATGGCAGTTTAGTTTGTCACCGTATCTCCCTCTAGCATTCACCGTCTTTCCGCTATTAAGCATATGTGGCCTCATTCCCTCTCTTACATGCTAGCGAACACCTGCAAAGGTGCTTTACTGAATAATGTATGTATGGTATTCTTTGAACACAGTCGGCAGCTTTTGCGGATGAGTGAGTAATACTCTGCAGAATAGGATTGCAGTGTGCAGGAAGTCTCTCATCGTCGGAAAATTGTTCTTCTCTTTATCAGTGGATGCACTGCTCAAGTGATGGACTAGCACATGCAACTCAACTGAAGTATAATCCCCTATTGAAGAACGCTGGCGGAAATGGTGTAAGATAGCGTTGCCTATGTATACCGGTGAGCTGCCTAAAACTACGTAACTAGAGATAAAAATATTCTATTCCTGTTGGTTGAAATAAGCAACGGTATATGGTTTTCGGCTATAAATACGAATCGTTTCGGTGTGAGAAGTCATTCTAGTCCGATTCTTGCTGGCAGCAACATCAACAGTGCCGAGAGAATCAGCAGGGATGAAACGCCATAACGAAATGGTTATGATGACGGTTCAGCAGAGACTAATAATCGTTTCCGATTTGACTCTAGTGATTCTAGACATAGGTATTTAAGATGATTTTTTTCATGTTTGTTTGTGTTCGTTATAGCCTCAATCTGATGATTAATTTCTTTTTGTTCGTCTTCTGCTGTTGCAGATGTGGTGTCGAAACAGGGGAGATAGTGTCACAGGCATGATACGTGAATGGGAGTGGCAATCATTAAAATAAAGGCGTTTTTCGTTGCGACGGGATCTTCTCATGAAATTTCAATCACCTCTGATTGCGAGAATATTCTGTTGGCACCCACCTACGTAGGGGAAATGATCACGATAAAATAAGAGAAATCAGTGCTCGCACAGAAAAATTTAAGTGCTCGTTTTTCCCGCGTGCCGTTCGAGAGTGGAACGGTAGAGAGACAGCTTGAAGGTGGTTCATTGAACCCTCTACCAGGCACTTTATTGTGAATAGCAGAGTAATGACGTAGATGTAGATGTAGATGTGTGTGGACTCAGGGTTGCACCTGCAACAAATACTCCACGATCAGGCACGATGATAATGTGTTCGTCGCCCCAGATTCATTTGTCGGCAATGTATTCGCTGTGCCTGCAAACACCAACACAGCCTATCCATCATCATCATGGTGGTAAGCGCTGATGACATCAGCTCGTTTTCCAATGCAGCCATACCCTCTGCGCCATGGAACATATCGCAATCATCATGGTCCATCGTTTCTATGCACTCGATGATACTATTGCGATGAGTGAGCATGACATGATGACCCTAGCTAAAAGTTATAATTTAATATGTCTGCATATCTTTTATCTATGATATTATCAATTTTTTTCTTTCTTTGCAGATGAGACGGAGGATGCATATGGGTGCAGACTTGCCCCCTGCAACTAGTGCACCACCTGACCCAATGATGATGCCTCCGTCGCCTCAGAACAGCTCGTTGACTATGTATTTATGGAGCTTTCAAACACCACTGGACTTAGGTTCATCATTATCAACGTAATATGAACTGATAACACCAGCACGTTTGCCATTGCAGCCTTACTCTGAACCACCTCGCAAATGTCACCATCGGATATTGATTCTACATCACTCTGGGTCTAGCAGCAGCAGTATCCCTGCCCACTTTGCTACAAATCACCAAGTAAGTCCTGCAGCCACTTCGGACTCCTTTGTGGATGCTAGAGCGTTTAGGGACAGGTTCTCACATGCCTGTATTGACAAAACGAATGCAAGCTACCAAGGTTCTGTAACATTTCTTCATGCCTGCTAAGGCTTTTTCGAAATGGTGCTCCCCAAACCCGTCAGTGACCCATGGTATCTCATCATTAGGTTTAACGCAGCTCTATAGTGTGAGCTCACACCTCCCCTCGCCCCAAAAGGAGGCAGTGATACTGGTGAGCAAAAAGCGTTGTCCAAATTTGAGGGAAACTGACTTGATATTGCAGAGTGATTCAATCCAGCAAACAGTAACGGGTAAGCAACAGCTGTGTGCTGTACCTGGATACATACTCACATGTTTTCCATCTAGTTAATTTTGGTATGGTTTCGTCCCCCTTCTGAAATATATTGCCACTAATAAGTCATCCATTTATATCTAGATTCTAGATGATGGGGATAAATATTGCTTCACATGCACATATCTGGCTAGTGGCAGAAATTATGCTATCATTGCAATGTAATACATCTAATGTCCGTGCGAACTAAAATTTCAAAGGCATCTCATTCGCCCTTAAAACTCCAGGACATACCAAAATTCTAGAAACAGAATCCTAATTATTCAATTACACATACAGTCTGGATGCTAATGATAGTAAACCAGAAAAAGAAGACGACCAGGAGCACACTGTGCAGACCGAAGACGTAAAACATAATGCAGTTGGACCGCTGTACTTTTCAAAAATATAAGGCCTGTGCCACAGACGCGTAGATTTTATGTTATGAGGGCAAGAGGCAACACTAAACTGGGATCAAAGCCATGTCCTGCCTAATTCCATCACAGTTGTCCAAACGTCATGGTGCTCGACATTTCTCTCATAGATACCTCAACTCGTTTACCATGAGTGAGCATCTAGAAAGGCATTTGACTGATTGATCTAACCAGGAACTGGTATTTGTGGAAACGCCTACCTAGGATAAAACGTTCTTAAGGTTTAAGAATGTCTACCACCAGGAGGGATATACCTTCATCATATACACAGACTTTGAGTGCCTATTAGCTCCTGTAACAGTGAAGGTAATCCCAGTGCCTCTCACACTACCTTCACAGAACGGCACGTACCGTATGTGACATCGTATCAAGTTACATGTTCGTATGACCTCAGTTTCGCCCAAATCGAATCATACATTATAGATAATTCTGTGACATGAGTGCTCTCTGAGCTCGAAAAACTTACATGCGAAGTTAATGAGATTTCTCGATAGTAGGCAGTTCACTATCGTATTTATGGGCTACCGCCGGATAGAAAACACTGAAACTCCACGTCATGTAAAGGGGGAAATTCCGCTGCTCAGCACATGATGCATGCAACATCGAAGCACTAACTGCCATCATACATACCAGTCTTTTTCCATAATCTGAGCGAGTATGATGCTCACTTTCTTGTTGAGCAATTTGATGATCTCTGCTTGAAAGATGATAATGTCAGTGTTATACATAACCTCGTTGAAAAGTGTATTTCATTTCCGTAGCGAATCATGCTTAAAGTATTGCTCTGCTTCCTGGATTCGCCATGCTTCATGCACGCGTCTTGCGACTTGCGCAGGTGATGTATCACGAGGATATGCATATCACCAATGCTACATATCTCAATGATGCAAAGTTTCAGTATATGATGAAGAAGGGTTTCTTTCCATACGAATGCCTGTATTCGATCGAGGACTCCACGAAACCATGTTGCTCGACATACACGTTCTCCAATAAACTGACAGGTATTGCCATAACGGATGCGGAGTATGAGCATATGTTGAATCTTTGGCAGGTGTTTGCACATCTAATTTAGTGGAATTTGATAGGTTATACTGTTGTGTCACCTCCAGACACCACACTTGCTAGGTGGTAGCCTTTAAATCGGACCCGCGTGTCGCCACTATCAGAGATTGCAGACCGAGCGCTGCCACACGGCAGGTCTAGTCTAGAGAGAATCCCTAGCACTCGCCCCAGTTGTACAGCCGACTTTGCTAGCGATGGTTCACTGTGTACTTACGTTCTCATTTGCAAAGACGACAGTTAAGCATAGCCTTCAGCTACGTCATTTGCCACGACCTAGCAAGGCGCCATATTCAGTTACTATGTCTTTTGAACAGATAATATTGTGATTCATGTACCGTCAAGAGCGACGTTCATCATTAGTGGATTAAAGTTAAGTATCAAACTAGTTACGTCCGCTTTCTGAATTCTCATTCCTTGTCATGTTCCAGACCTCACGTCAGTATAGTTCTTCCATCTTCACTCCAGCCTGCGTGACCTAAAACGCGTGCATTTCGGCCTCCTCTAGTAACACGGTGTTGGTCCTTCTGCCAACACAATATATACATTAACACCACTGCACATCTGCTTGCAATCATTTTAGAGGAATTCCGTAGTGCATTCCTGGGCACGTTCTCTTTGGATCCTGCCCTACTACACTGCTCCAGGGATTTCGAGGGATGCAATGTTAAGAAGAATGCGTATCAGCATCAAACTGTTGACTGATTTTACACACTACTCTTCTTTGAATGAGGGATTCGTGAGTAAATTCGCTACTACATGCACAGGTATCCGAATGTGAATAACCCACAAATGCGCAAGGAGGCATAAAGCCAACTGAAGATTTAAGTTACATTCTTTGCTTTGCTTTACACAACATCTAGGGGTCAACCATGCAGCCAACTCTACGGTTTCTAGGGTTACAATGGTTCTCCAAAGGGGAAATCGTCAGACTGATGAAGCGTCCTCTGCTTCTGTTAAGATATAAGTTGTGGAAGTAGAGGTGGAATATCCTGCCCATTTGTATGACGCACACAGCGCCTGGACACGCGAAATGATTCCATCCAAAAGCTTTTGACAACGCTGGGGAACAATAAGCGACATATTTTGCACTACAGAAATTTCCAGCAAACACTCAGGTTGGAGTTGGAACTTATCAGCATTATCTATGGCATTTCTTTGAAGCAAAGTTGCTGCTTTAGGGATTACATTGATTTAAACACAAAACAGATGGCTCTTGCAACTTGTGACTTTGAAAAAGATTTTTATAAATTTATGAACAATTAGATATTCCAGTAAACAGTGGAAAAGTTAGAGAATACTGTGAAATTCATTTAGTTTACCGTTGACTGGGCGTTATGGCGCAAGAGATTATATCGCCAGACCAAAGTTCAAGTGGGTCACCAGCTTCAGTCACCCTGAGGCAGGCTAAGGGTGCGCACCGTTCAGCCTCAAAGGTTATCTCGATAAAAGATTACAAGATGTGCTTGTTCTAGAGCGTTGGCGCCGCTTCGCGTATGGTGCGTCAAACAGTCTTTCTATTGAGAGGCCATGAGGTAGGCCTACAGATTGCGCTGCCGCTGAGAGTCGGGCTGTTGTATCGTGACAACCAACGGTTCATCTGTAGGGACGGAATTTCGACTCCTCCATACTGACACTATTGACTGCGCGACTGAGTGTGTGGATGGTTAATTTATTTGTAAATAGTGGGTACGTGTGCGGAGTAGTTGGATTAATCCCTTGTCAGGGTTGTGTGTGTATGTGTGTGTGTGTGTGTGTGTGTGTGTGTGTGTGTGTGAGTGAGTGAGAGAGAGAGAGAGAGAGAGAGAGAGAGAGAGAGAAAGGAAGAAAGAAAGAGTATGCACGCCAGATTGCACACTATGTCTGCGTATATATTGTATATAGCTATTTTTGTATATGTGTATGTGTCTGTGCGATTTTTCTTCCCTGATGCTGTTAGTCCTTTTGGAAATTTTTGGAAACGTGTGGTAAGGTCTTGTGGGACCAAACTGCTGAAGTCATCTGTCCCTAAGCTTACACCCTACTTAATCTAACTTACGCTAAGGCCGACACACACACCCATGCCCGAGGGAGGACTCGAACTCCCGACGGGGTCAGCCGTGACAAGACGCCCTAGGACGCTCGGCTGTCACGCGCGGCGTTAGTCTTTTCTTCCTATACATATTGTATGCAGAAAATGATCAGAAGGAAAAATTGAAATGTTGTATGTAGAACGATCAAACCAATCAGAAAGAAAATGATTAACACGTAAATATTGTATGAAGGAGTGGCCAGTGTATATAGAAACAATAATGGGAAACGTAATACACACCGCCATGTTACACACTGCGATTTGGAGCCCGCTGGCAGAAGAGGGCTGGAAAGATGTAGACATGAAGAATAAAGATGTAGAATGTTTATAACGTTTGTTTTCTTTAAAAAGCCTTAAGGGTTTCCATACAAAAAATTCGGAGGCGTCACTTTTGAGCAGGCTTTCGTAAATGTGCCTGATAGTGAAATACTTAAGTCTTCAGAAAAATATTTGTAAAAAATAGCTTTGTAAATAAAAAATGTGTATACACATAAGAAAAAATATTTATTATACACTGCATCTGTAAATAATTTGTTTATAAAAAACAAAAAATTATTGTAAAAAATTTATAGCTAAATAAATTGTTAAAAAGAAATCATTGCTTAAATTGTTATATCACTGTCGTTATTTCCAAACGCGTTCACTATAGAATTACTGTTAATAATATTTCGTTTATAACGAATGTGAACCCCTCCCCATGATGCACAGACCTTGAGCAAAGAAACCTACTCAATTGAACTATTTATAAATGATGATAACGGGAAGAGGGAGCTTGAATCTTATAGGTCCAGAGGATTGGGGGAGGGGAGGGGTTTCCCGGCATTTCTATGTGCTCCCACTGGTCCAGGGGATCACACGTGATCGGTATCGAGTGACGTCATTACCTAGTCCACTTGCCTAAGGTGCGTGGGTAGGACAGGGGTTCCCCTGGATGACCTTGAGCAATTGCCAGTGATTCTCCAGGGAAAGAGGAGTGGGGGATTACCTTGAATATAATTTGCTCAAGAGTGTAACCTGACACCAGAAGTGAAACATGATAATCCTATTATGTTATCAGTGACACTGAGATAACGCTTACTCCATCTAGTTTTCGCGCTGATAAACTACCATCCATTTAAATCACCTATTTTGTCCCTTTAAAACACTCCCCTTTAAAACTCGTCCCTTTAAATCGCGTCCCTTTAAATCAAGAATGTCCACTGAATACCGATGGTATCTTGCACCAGTGCTATTCATTCCTTTTCCTGTTCCACTTGCAAAAGGAGCGAGGGATAATGACTGTCTATGTGCTTGCATGCGAGATCTGATTGTCTTCTCTTGTTTTCCCACTCATCACGTGAGATCTATGTTTTTGGCAGTAGAATAATGCTGCAATCTGTCGCAAATGTCTATTCTCTTAATTTTCCCATTAGAGTGTCACGAAAAGAACGTCTTCTTTGCTGAGTTCACGGAGCATTTTCGTAACAGTCGTGTGTTGATCGAACGTACCGGTAACAAATGTAGTAGGACGCCTCTGAATTTCTTCGATGTTGTCCTGCAATCCGACATGCTTGGGGCCCTAAGCACTCGGGCAGTCTTTAAGAGTTGGTCGTAGAAGTACTATGATTTCAAAATTTATTTTTATTTAAAATGTGCCTGTTTATAAATTTTATAAGTTTTATAATTTACTGCTAATGACTTGGAATTACAGTTCACTACACCGCACATATTTGGCATTAGTTTCCCTATACTTTACAGTTTTTTATGAATTATTGTACATTGTGTTTCTTGAAGTATCTCAACATCTGTGCCTTTTTTCACGATATAATCAGTTGGGCAAAGATATTTGATTCTTTGCTACACCACTGGCCATTAAAATTGCTACATCAGGAAGAAATGTAGATGATAAACGGGTATTCATTGGACAAATATACTAGAACTGACATGTGATTACATTTTCACGCAATTTGGGTGCATAGATCCTGAGAAATCAGTACCCAGAACAACCACCTCTGGCCGTAATAACGGTCTTGATACGCCTGGGCATTGAGTCAAACAGAGCTTGGATGGAGTGTACAGGTACAGCTGCCCATGCAGCTTCAACACGATACCACAGTTCAGCAAGAGTAGTGACTGGCGTATTGTGACGAGCCAGTTGCTCGGCCACCATTGACCAGACGTTTCCAATTGGTGAGAGTTCTGGAGAATGTTCTGGCCACGGCAGCAGTCGAACGTTTTCTGTATCCAGAAAGGCCCGTACAGGACCTGCAACATGCGGTCGTGCATTATCCTGCTGAAATATAGGGTTTCGCAAAGATCGAATGAAGGATAGAGCCACGGGTCGTAACACATCTGAAATGTAACGTCTACTGTTCAAAGCACCGTCAATGCGAACAAGAGGTGACCGAGACGTGTAACCAATGGCACCCCATACAATCACGCCTGGTGATACGCCAGTATGGCGATGACGAATACACGCTTCCAATGTGCGTTCACCGCGATGTCGCCAAACACGGATGTGACCATCATGATGCTGTAAACAGAACCTGGATTCATCCGAAAAAATTAAGTTTTGCCATTCGTGCACCCAGGTTCGTCGTCGAGTACACCATAGCAGGCGCTCCTGTCTGTGATGCAGCGTCAAGGGTAACCGCAGCCATGGTCTCCGAGCTGATAGTCCATGCTGCTGCAAACGTCGTCGAACTATTCATGCAGATGGTTGTTGTCTTGCAAACGTCCTCATCTGTTGACTCAGGGATCGAGACTTGGCTGCACGATCCGTTACAGCCATGCAGATAAGATACCTGTCACCTCGACTGCTCGTGATACGAGGCAGTTGGGATCCAGCACGGCGTTCCGTATTACCCTCCTGAACCCACCAATTCCATATTCTGCTAACAGTCATTGGATCTCGACCAACGCGAGCAGCAATGTCGCGTTACGATAAAGCGCAATTGCGAGAGGCTACAATCCGATCTTTATCAAAGTGCCAACCCTGTGTGAATACTTTGAAAAGCTAATCATTTGCATATCACAGCATCTTCTTCCTGTCGGTTAAATTTCGCGTCTGTAGCACGTCATCTTCGTGGTGTAGCTATTTTAATGGCCAGTAGTGTATGTGTAATTTAGATATGTTTGTTAAGCACCCGTTCCCGACCAGTAAATTTACGGAAGTGTTTATGTTGCCTCTGTTTACACAGATAGCTAGCCATTGCGCCGCCATGTTACGTAAACTGTTCAGAGCCATATTTTCAGGATCTTGGTAACATATAATTTCATCTGTTGCCAAAAAGTAGAGGGTTGTGTAACATATCATTGCTGAGACTGCGGACACGAGGGTTCCGATGAACTTTTATCCAATTGTGGTTTCACTAGTGATCTGGCGTTGTCTGCCGACCAGGAGCTGGTGTGATACTTTACCTTGCTCTGCGTAAAGTGAACTCTAGAAGAGATTTATAATGCAGTGTGAAGTTTATGGTCCGCATCCACTAAGCTTGCTTAAGGGAAAGAGATTTTCCTATCATGATAGATATTTTTACAGTACCATTTAATTTTGAATTAAACTTGCGACAAGTTCTGGCAGGATACAATTCTTTCCAGAAAAGTGTTATTAGCGGAAACAGGGGACAACTAATGAGAATGCCAGACTTCTGTTCCTGAGGCCTGATTGACTGAAAGATCTGACTGTGTTTAAAAATTCGCAAATGGCTTGGAGCTCGTGAAAGCTAAGAGTCAGTCAGCAACTCTCGAGAGTGTAGAAAGCTCGCCGTGGGACCTCTGAAGCGGTGGTGATGTGCAAATGTCGATGGCATAAGTCAATGATACACACTGACCAAAATAATTAATTTTTCAGAGTGTGAGATTGCAAGAATAGCTCATTCCTGTACGTGTGTGTGGGATTCTGATCGGTTTCTGCGGTTTAAGCTCGAGAACGTTGCGGGATATTGAGCGCTCCCAAGACTGGTAGGCAAAGACATCGTATCAGATCGTGAAGCTATTAAATGCCTGGAGGAGGCGTCTGCAGTTATTTCGGTGGTAATTGGAAGTATTTTTTACGTTACTTTTGAATTTGCACTGTTTTGTCTCTGTGACAATTTATGCGGAAGTTGCAAGGATCCAATTGAAGGGAGTTTATGGACTGTTACCGGTGTACGTTTGTTCGGTCCACTCTAGTGACTAGATCTCGGAGTCTTTGTGCATTCAATTAGATTGTTACAGGGTATGTATCATGGGCATTGGAATAGTGACAATTTTAACCCCGCCTATCGGATTAAACCCAGGCTGGCATCCCTTATTAAGACTGTTCTATAAGGTTAATAGTGACGATAAGTATACCAGATCTACTGATAAACGTTTCCCTGCGATTCAGCGGCGCAATACCTCGCATAAACTGTCTCGCTCGCCGCACATTGCTAGGCGTGCGTGGATTCCGAACGTGGACGAGAGTGATGCCACATCTTCGAGAACGAGTCGAAACAATTTTTCAATTGTTCCTGGTCCTTTTCTCGAAAAGATGCGGGTTCGCCACTACAGTGCACCGTCCCATTTCCGTATTCACGCCTTTGATCGATAAACAAGAGATATCTTCATTTTTGGTTAGGGAGTTTTATGACCAGCGCCTTATCTCATCTTTCGCTAAGGATTCCCCCAGTGTTATCATGGGGCAGCGCATCTGCCTTATTAACTGTGTAACACCCCAACTGTCACTTAACTGGTTTTGGGGTGTGTTCACCCCAGCTACTTGACTAACAGATCAACAGAGAGTGCAAAACTGCCACAATATCGGATAACTCAAAGAAAGTAATAAGGCTCTGTGACTCCTGATTGAACTGCAGTGGCAGTGTTGACATTAATTGATTCAGAATTGATCACTTTTAATTAAAAAGGGGTGCACATTGGTGTTATATCCGTCTATTGAACACTAGGTGCATATGTTGAACATAAAATTAATTAAGAAAGTGACTTGGGATTTCAACTACTTGACTGAAAACAGATGCAGTCGATTAGCACAAATTTATTTTAACTCCCGACCTTCAGTCATCACATTACATGACTCTCCTATCAGGCAGTGGTAATAAATTGTGCTTGCGTGGAGTAAAGCGCGATAAGTCAAAAGTAATTCCTATCGACTGACCCAGGCATAATGCGAAGTGCGAGAAGAATTCTACAATACACGGCCCATGAAACCCTCGTGGCAACTTTGCCGACGTGATCCAACAAATTAATCAGTGGCCGGAGCAGGTGCAATATCACCGAATTCAGCGGTGTCGTTGTCCGGATGTCGGCCCACCTCGTGGTGCTGCAAGGTGGTGCTCGTCTATTCACTCCTAGCTATCTTGCTCAGTGCATAGCGGAACGAAAACTTTCTATCTCCAAGCTCAATCGTTCCATTTGCTAAGTCCTAAACTGCAGAGAGGCTCACTCTCTCTCAGGCAAGCTGAGTCAAGAACGACACGTCCGCACTCTAGGCAAGCTGGGAACGGAAGACCACTATGGAGACTTCTCCCAGTCCACTCTTCGCATCAGTTTCCCCTCCAGAAAAATCACTTACGCCAATTGGAGCGCAAGTCGCGTTAATTATGCATCGCTTCCCAGCGCCGACCAATGCCTGCTCTGGGAAGTGAACAAATTCCCACAAAGTTTCCCTTCCTCTCAACTCCTGCTATTTAGCTCCTCCCAGGCCAGCCACCAAGGTTAGCGTCTGCACAAAACACCAATTTTTCCGGAATTCTAACTCCCAGGAGAGTACTTCAAATTCCTTGGTCCTACGTTCCCATCGGGGGCCCGCGTATTTCATTCTGTCGCTCTTCACCTGATTTACTTCAGACTCTGTGGACCGTGAATTCAGCGTGAAGTTGCTATAGTCACGAACACACATATTTTGGCCTCTGTTGACCACTCCACCATAGCTTTGCGTGGCTTTCTTGGATGTTTCACTGAAAACGGGACGACGGACATTTATCAACAGGCGTACAAGTTCTCTGTCTGCTTCCCGGTACACCAGCATAGGGTCAACCACCCACTCACTGTCACTCATCTTAAGACAACTGGAGGCCGCGCCCCATTACTACTTTCTCAGAGCTTGAGCCACCCTAAGCTGCCAATTGTCGCTTCCCTTCACCGCTCCCCAGCCGGCCATGGTCAATTCTGAATACTTGCCTGGGGTAAACTAGCCTCCAGTAAATCGACGCGTTTCCACAAACTTTTCATGTTGTGTGAATTACTTTAAAACCGTCACCCGACATTAATTATTCCAATACGTCATACTGTACCCTCTACAAGATGCATTGTGCCTTGTCAGTCATTTTTGTTCAGCCCTACTGTTCGCTCAACATGAGTTAGGTGATCTTTAATGACTTCATGTAAGGGGCATAGTTCTTGCCATCTTACAACTATTCCCGGGTTCAAGTACTGTCTCAGTCATGGGTCCCACATTAAATACGGAGCGAGGTGATGCAGTGGTTAGCACATTGGACTCACATTCGGGAGGACGACGGTTCAATCCTGCCTCCAGCCATCCTGATTTAGGTTTTCCGTGATTTCCCTAAATCGCTTCAGGCAATTGCCTGGATGGTTCCTTTGAAAGGGCACGGCCGATTTCCTTCCCCATCCTTCCCTCACCCGAGCTTGCGCTCCGTCTCTAATGACCTCGTTGTCGAAGGGACGTTAAACACTAATCTCCTCCTCCTCCTCCACATTAAATGTCCCATTTTATGTATGTCCTGCGTGTACATCAGGATATAAATCATAATCCACTTGGCTTCGAATGATACAATACATTAGAGATAAAAAATAAGACAGGTTATCTTGGTTAGTAAATATATTTCGTAATGAGTGTATGTAGAGTGATCTTAACACTGTTGCACTGTTCGTATGGACGAGCAGCCAAACGCCAGGTAAAAAAAAAAAAAATGAATAAATAAGTAGGACAGCATTTCACTACATAAGAACCATATGAGCAAGAGAAAAGTTAATACAATAAACTCATTTTAGGTAACTTTAAGTAAATACGCCAATTAGTAAATTCTCGTAACGATTGTCACACATAGTGATGTTATTAGATGCGCAAGGACTCACATTTTGTGTAAAGCGTTGAAAACGTTTCAAAATTGTTATTTTATGTATGTGCATAGCATAGGAATGTCGATAACTATATGGAATCTTGTAATTTGATGCTTGTAAAAAATTAATGATGGAAATGTTAATTTCCGGAAAGGATGGGTTAGTGGATTTATTAAAAATGTACTGGAAGCGAATTTATTCATATTAATATCCACTAGTTGTCTGCTTTTAAAAGCTCAATTATAAAGAGTTCATAATGAAAAATGTACTAAAACAGAGGCGCAATAGGAACTTAAATTACTAAAATTTAATAAATTTCTTTACTTTTAAGAATTAGAGTATTCCATTTACAAAAAAAAAAAAAAAAAATCTATCAATTTGACAGTCTGTGACTAGGGATACGCAATGATCGAGGTGAACGGCTTTGTCGATTTTGTCAAGAGGAAAAGATGAAGATAATAAACACTTGGTTTGAGCTACCACCTAGACGCTTGTATACATGGAGAGCTCCAGCTGAGCACCCTGAAAATACAGTACGCAATCAAATAGATTACATTCTGATTAACAGGCGCTTTGGATCCTCAATAACGAGGGCATGCACCTATGCGGGAGCCGACGTTCCCTCAGACCATGTCCTCCTAAAAGCGGAAATAAAAATAAAAATTACATATGTCAGAAAACATACACAACAGCGGAAAATAGAATACAATCCCCTTAAAGATGAAGATATCAAAAACAGAATAACCACAAATGCCAGGGAAAGAATTACAGATACAGTCAAAGCACAACTAGAAGAAGGAACATATTTAAACAACGTATGGGAACAAATGCAGAAAACTGTGACAGATGTTGTGGGAAATGAAATAGGTTACAAACAGAAAACACGAAAGAAAAATTGGATGGCAGACGAAATTTTCGCATTGCTTGAAAAAAGAAGAAAATATAAAAACGAAAGAAACCAGGGCAAATATAGGGACATGCAGAAAGTCATAAGAAAGGAGATAAGAGCAGTAAAAAATAATTGGCTGAAACAACAATGTCAAGAGTTGGAACGACTGCAACAAATACATGACGACTTTAGCCGACATAGGAAGATAAAGAAAACGGCTGCTATATATCGTAAGAAAACCTTCTCAAATATAGAAAATGACCAAGGAGAAATAGCACAGGATGATCAGCGAAAGAAAACTATCTGGCAGGTCTGTATAAACAATCTTTTTGCAGATGGAAGACCTGAAATGGAAAATAAAGATGACGAGGGTCTATCCGGTACTACCAGCACAAAAGATGAAATCAGAAGAGCAATAGGAAAGGCAAAAGATACAAAAGCAGTTGGTCCAGTTCAAATACCAGTTGAAATTCTGAAATTATTAGATGATAATGGCATCTCAGTTTTCCAAAAAATATTTAATCAAATGTATAATACGGGTAAATAAATGGCTGACGTCGCACTTCATCTCTTTGCCCAAGAAGAACAATGCAAGAAAATGCGGAGACTACAGACTGATTAGCCTGACAAGCCATACTACGAAGATATTTCTTAAGATCATTCGATATAGAATCACAGCCAAGTGTGAAAGGGATATGTGATATTCACAGTTTGGATTTAGACAGGGTCTAGGTACAAGGGAAGCATTGGTCGCGATTCAGGTATTTGTTCAAAAGTGCTGCGATCAGAGGAAGAATGTAATGTTGTGCTTCATAGACTATGAAAAGGCGTTTGACAGAGTACAACACCATAAACTTGTACAAATTTTGAGAAGACTGGATATAGACGGAAAAGTTATTCGATGTACAGAAAATCTGTACATCAAACTTCTGAGGTCAGAACTGGCGGCCAATTGACAAAATCACAAAAAATCTGTAGAGGAGTTAGACAAGGCTGTGTACCCTTACCACTCCTCTTTAACTTGTACTCAAAACATATATTCCAGGAGACCTTGAAGATTGTGAGATAGGTATAAAAGTAAATGTGGCATGGATTAACATCATAAGATACGCAGATGACAGTCTTAATTGCAGATAACATGAACGATTTGCTAGATCTTCTGACTACATTGGGAGAACACAGCAGGAATATGGGTCTCAATATCAACATTAAAAAGATCAAATTTATGATAGTCACTCACAATTCAGACGAGCATCAAAATGCAGAACTAATGCATAATAATCACTTCATAGACAGGGTGAATGGATTTAAGTACTTGGGGATGTGGTAGTGCGAAAATTGGTCATCGGATATGGAAATCAGATGCAGAATAGAAAAGGCCCGCAGTGCATTCATGAAATTTAACAAAGTGTTCACTAGCACTGACTTTGATCTTAACCTCAGAGTTAGATTTATGAAGAGCTATGTGTGGTCAGTGCTTTTGTATGGCGTGGAACGTTGGACGTTGAAAGTGAACACCGTGAACATGTTGGAGATGTGGTTATATGGAAGAATACTTAAAATTCCATGGACAGGAAGGAAAACAAATGAAGAGATCTTGAGAACAGTAAAAAGAGACAGCGAACTGCTAACCACAATCAAATGTAAGAAACCATCTTACTTAGGCCATGTGATAATCGAGGGGAAGACTGAAGGCAAAAGGCTAATTGGCAGGGGGAAAATGTCATGGCTCCGCAACATCAGACAGTGGACAGGAATAAGAAACGCCGATGACTTGATCCATGCTGGAAGAGATAGAGAAGACTGGGCAAATGTGATCGCAAACATCCGTTAGTGGGTATGCAGCAGAAGAAGACTGACATGAGAACACAGCTCGTCGCCGATATGACAAATTCCAGCTATAAACTGAATTTTGTATATCGATCGAAAGTTGGAAAGTTGTGATGCGGTAGCTGAAACGAAATGTGGCTATACTGACATAATAATGATTGACTGATTTTTCATGTACAGTTCTGAGATGACCTCAGAAGCGTGCCGCGATGAGAACTAATTATTATATTCAAATTCAGTCGATTACTGCGTTGTCACGTTATTATTGATTTCAGAGTTTATCTGTCAATCTTATTTGTACTAACGATCGCACCACGGAGAAAAAAGTTTGTGATATACGGCAGTTTGCGCCTGGCGGCGCACTGGTCGTGGGCAATGTTGGCTTATCATTCCATACTATACTTACAAATGGTTCAAATGGCTCTGAGCATTATGGGACTTAACATCTGAGGTCATCAGCCCCCTAGAACTTAGAACTACTTAAACCTAACTAACCTAAGGACATCACACACATCCATGCCCGAGGCAGGATTCGAACCTGCGACCGTAGCTGTCGCGCGGTTCCAGACTGAAGCGCCTAGAACCGCTCGGCCACACCAGCCGACACTTAGAAAGCTCATGGACATATGCGTTCACAGCCAATTATATACACTGGATGGCGAGTTCATACACTGTGCAACTATAACTGGTCTGACGTTTCACACACGATGGAAATCTGAGTCAGACGTCATATGCAAAACTTAGGATACGTATGTCTCGATACCACTTACTTCAGAAACCACTGGAGGACCTGATGACGCATGTGTTGGCATACAAGTTTTAATTTCCAACAAAAAATTTCTAAGGATAAAGGTGCGAATCCTCTTTGATAGTTCCCAATTTTGCAGCTAACCGCTACTGCGGTGTTGACAAATTTTTCTGTGGGATAGTGCAAAGCATTTACTTCGAAAGACACTGTACAGCTAATGGTGAAGATTACTTCCTATCATTATTAGTAATTTCACGTTTTATTCCCATATAGT
The DNA here is from genome assembly GCF_023864345.2 of Schistocerca serialis cubense. Classification (NCBI taxonomy): domain Eukaryota; kingdom Metazoa; phylum Arthropoda; class Insecta; order Orthoptera; family Acrididae; genus Schistocerca; species Schistocerca serialis. The sequence goes on along the minus strand of NC_064640.1, from coordinate 436,596,663 downwards.
GCGAGGAAAGAAAGACTATCTAATTGTCATGGTAATCTCCCAAACCTCTGTTACGTTATTCTCATGATATGTGTGAAACACGAACTTGTTTCGGACTATACTTCAGTTACGGTAAAACTTAGGTACAATGACATAAAAAAGCACAAAAATATACAGTAAGGTTAAGTGGCGTAACAGAAGATACGTGTAAAGGACAAAATTCTCATGATTTCTAAGCGAGATGCATGGTGGAAGCATTTTAACCAGCAGGGTTTCGAGACATCGCAGCCATTCTTCCAAAAACTCCCAATTAAGCATTGGGTTTCCTTAAATGATAACAAGCGAATGAGCAATGACTCCTTAAACAGACCCCAGTCACATACTACTCCCATCCTTGTCCAGCAGAGTTAGTACTCCATGTCTAATGACCACGTCGACATGTCAACCTTTAACTTTTCTTCCATCTTCAACCATTATATCGATCCTGTGTTTAAGAGGGTTTAGGATATTATTATCCGATTAGTAATAGCGATAGAATGGAACGGTGCAAATCTTAGTCAATAAAATTTAACTTCTATCAGGTTAAACATCTTCCCTCCCCCCCTCGTCACACACACACACACACACACACACACACACACACACACACACATAGAACCATGGACTTTCCGAGACGGTGTTGCTCGTGTGTATTGCAATAGAGATAGATGCACCGTAGGTGCAACCACAACGGAGAGGTATCTGTGGAGAGGTCAGACGAGCTTGTGGTTTATGAGGAGGGCATCAGGCTTTTAAATACACTCATGCTCATAAATTACGGATGATTGCAGAATGTGGTGCCACACAACGTGGCACTACACAAAACTGGCGCTAATAGCATAGACACGTAGGTAACACACACGACACAGATCTGTAAGTCCACAGTATTGGCGATAAGTTGAGAAAACCGTCCCGAAACACATGCGCTACAAAACGCCACAGTTTCCTGCGCATGTACCCCGACATCAGTATGGAATATGATCACCATGCACACGTACACAGGCCGCACAACGGGTTGGTATGCTTTGGATCAAGTGGTCGAGCAGTTACTGGGGTATAGCCTCCCATTATTGCACCAGTGCCTTTCGGAGATCCTGAAGTGTCCTAGGGGTTTGAAGACGTGCAGCGATACATCGACCGAGAGCATCCCAGACGTGTTTGCCGGCCGAAGTGGCCGTGCGGTTAAAGGCGCTGCAGTCTGGAACCAAAAGACCGCTACGGTCGCAGTTTCGAATCCTGCCCCGGGCATGGATGTTTGTGATGTCCTTAGATTAGTTAGGTTTAACTAGTTCTAAGTTCTAGGGGACTAATGACCTCAACAGTTGGGTCCCATAGTGCTCAGAGCCGTTTGAACCATTTGAACCAGACGTGTTCGGTGGGGTTTAGGTCTGGAGAACAGGCAGGCCACTCCATTCGCCTGATATCTTCTGTTTCAAGGTACTCCTCCACGATGGCAGCTCGGTGGGGCTGTGCGTTATCATCCATCAGGAGGAAGGTGCGACCCACTGCACCCCTGGAAAGACGGACATACTGATGCAAAATGATGTCCTGATACACCTGACCTGTTATAGTTCCTCTGTCAAAGACATGCAGGGGTGCACGTGCACCAATCATAATCCCATCCCACACTATCAAACCACGACCTCCATACAGGTCACTTTCAAGGACATTAAGGGGTTGTTATCTGATTCCTGGTTCACGCCAGATGAAAACCCGACAAGAATCACTGTTCAGACTATACCTGGACTCGTCTGTGAACATAACCTGGGACGACTGTTCCAATGACCATGTACTGTGTTCTTGACACCAGACTTTACAGGCTCTCCTGTGACCAGGGGTCAGTGGAATGCACCTTGCAGGTCTCTGGGCGAATAAATCATATCTGTTCAGTCTTCTGTAGAGTGTATGTTTGGAGACAACAGTTCCAGTGGCTGCGGTAAGGTCCCGAGCAAGACTACCTGCAGTACTCCGTGGCCGTCTGCGGGCACTGATGGTGAGATATCGGCCTTCTTGCAGTGTTTTACGCTGTGGACGTCCCATACTGTAGCGCCTGCACACGTTTCCAGTCTGCTGGAATCGTTGCCATAATCTTGAGATCACAGTTTGTGGCACACGGAGGGCCCGTGCTATGACGTGCTGTGTTTGGCCAGCCCCAGTGGCCCTAGTATTCTACCCATCATAACGTCATCAATATTTGTTCTTTGAGCCATTTTCAACACACAGTCACCTTTAAAACGTTTGAAAACGTCTGCACACTTACTAGCTTATCGTACTTTGACATGCACTAACACACCTCTGCGTATGTGGACTGCTGCCAGCGCCATCGTGCGACGACCGCAGGTCAAATGCACTGCATGGTCATATCCCGAGGTGATTTAAACCCGCAAACTGCCCACCGGAGCGTTGTTTCACCATGTATCAGCATTATCCTTAATTTATGAGCATGAGTGTAGTTGCTGGGGCAGCAGTATCGATAACTGATACTGCCTAGTAACATTTAGCCGACATGGCTCTATTATGTTAGTACTGCGAACGGCTAAAACAAGGGGGAATTACAGCCATTGTTTTTCCCGAGGACGTGCACCTCTACTGTATGACTAAATGATGATAGTATCCTCTTAGGCAAAATATTCCGGAAGTAAAATAGTCCGCGCTTTAGATCTCCGGGCGGGAACTACTCAGGAGGATTTCGTCACCATGAAAAACAAAACTGGCATTCTACGGGTCGGAGTGTAGAATTTTTGATTCCTTAGTCAGGTATGTGGGTTAGAGAATTCAAAAAGAGAAATTAACAGGTTGTAGTTAGACACAGTGAAAATTAGTGAAGTGCGGTGGTAGAAAAAACAGAACTTATGATAAGGAGAGTACAGAGTTATCAACACAAAATAAAATAGGGGTAATCCAGAAATAGATCCAACAATGAATAACAAAATAGGAAAGCAGTAAAGTCACTATAAACAGCATACTGAACGCACTATCGTAGATAGACACGAACCCAAACCCACCACACTATTACAAGTTTATATGCCAAACAGGTCCGCAGATGATGAAGAGATCGAAAGAATGTATTAAGAAATTATTCACATAGTCAAGGGACATGAAAATTTGATTGAGATGCGGACTGGAATTCGACAGTTGTAAAACGAAGCAAGAAAAAACTGTAGAAAAACATGGGCTGGGGGAATATAGCTTGGTAGTATTTTGCACAGGACATAATTTAACCATGTTCCACACTTGGTTTAAGAATAATGAAAGAAGGTTGTATACGTGGAAGAGATTTGGAGGTACCGAAAGACTTCAGATAGATTGCGTAATTGTAAGACAGAGATTTCGAAATCAGACTTTAAAACTGCAATTCGACAGTTGTAAAACGAAGCAAGAAAAAACTGTAGAAAAACATGGGCTGGGGGAATATAGCTTGGTAGTATTTTGCACAGGACATAATTTAACCATGTTCGATACTTGCTTTAAGAATAATGAAAGAAGGTTGTATACGTGGAAGAGACCTGGAGGTACCAAAAGGCTTCAGATAGATTGCGTAATTGTAAGACAGAGATTTCGAAATCAGACTTTAAAACTGCAAAAAATTTCCAGGGGCAAATGTGGACTCTGACCATAATTTATTGTTTATGAGCTACAGGTTAGAAGTGAATGAACTGCAGAAAGATAGTAAAGTAAGGAGGTGGGATCTAGGAAAATTAAAAGCACCAGAGGTAGTTGAAAGTTTCAGAGGGAGTATTAGATAAAGATTGATTGAAGCAGAGGAAAGGCATAGAATGAAAGACGAATGAATAGCTCGGACAGATAAAGTAGTAAAGGTAGCAGAGGATCAATCAGACAAAAAGGAAAGGTGCGGTAGACATCCAGGAGTAATACAGCACATACTAAATTTAACTCATGAAAGAAGAAAACATAAAAAGGCAGGAAATGAAGCACGCAAAAGGGAATACAGACGCCTAGAAATGAAATGGACAGAAAGTGTAAAATAGCTAAGCAGGAACGGCTGGAGGACAAAGGCAAGGCTGTAGAAGCATGCATGACTGAGGAAAAGGTAGATGCTGCATATAGAAAAACTTGAGAGACCGTTGGAAAAAACGGTATCAGCTGTATGAATATCAGGAGCTGAGATGATAAGCCAGTACTAAGCAAAGAAGGGAAAGCTGAAAATTGGAAGGAATACGTAGAGGGTGGTAATAAAGGGAAATGAACTTCAAGAAAATCTTATGTAAAACTAACAGGAAGTAGATGAAATTGAGATGGGATATATGATACTGCGAGAAAAGCTGATAGAGAACTGGAAGACTTAAGCTGAGGGTATGTCCCTGGAGTAGACATTTCTTCAGAACTATTGAGATCATATGGAGAGCCATTCATGAAGAAACTATTTCAGCAGGTATGTAAGATCTATGAGAACGGCGAAAGACCATCAGATAGCAAGAAGAATGTAATAACTGCAACTGAAAGGAGGCAGGTTGTTACAGGCTGCGAATATTACCGAACTATCAGTTTGATAAGTCATGCTTGCAAAATACTGACACGAATGATTCAGAGAATGGAAAACTGGTGGATGTCAACCTCGGGAGTGATCAGTTTTGGTGAAATGTAGGAACACGCGAGGCAGTTCTGACCCTGGACTTGACTTGGAAGATAGGTTGAAAAAAGGTCAAACTATGTTTATAGCAGTTCTAGATTTGGAGAAAGCTTTTCATACTGTTGAATGGAATACACTCTTTGAAATTGTAAAGGTAGCAGGGATAAAATACAAGGAGCGAAAGCTTATCTATAACTTATACAGAAACCTTACTGCAGTTATAAGAGTCGAAAGACATGAAATGGAAGTAGAAGTTGAGATGGGAGTGACACAGATTTGTAGCCTATCCCAGATGATGTTCAGTCTGTACTCTGAGTAAGCAGTAAAGGAAAGTAGGAGAAATTTGGAGAGGAAATTAAAATTCAGGGAGCGGAAATAAAATTTTTGAGGTTCGGTGACGATATTGTAAGTCATTCAGAGGCAGCAAAAGACTTGTAAGAGCAGATGAACGGAATGGATAGTGTCTTGACTAGAGATGATATAATAAACATCAAAAATGTAAAAATAAAGTTTGCAATGGAATGTAATCGTATGTAATCGGGCGATGTTAAGGGTATTAGATTGGGAAATGAGGCACTGAAAATAGCTGATGAGTTCAGCTACTTGGGCAACTAAATAACTAATGATGGCAGAAGTAGGGAGGAAATAAAATACACATTAGCAATAGCGACAAAATAGTTTCTGGAAAAGAAAAAACTTGATAAGATCGAATATAAATGTGAGTGTTAGGAGGTCTTGTCCTATGGTATTTGTCTGGAGTTTAGCCTTGTACGGAAGTGAAAATTGGACGATAAACAATTCAGACACGATGGGAATACAAGCTTCTAAAATGTGGTGCTAAAGGCTAATACTGAAGATTAGAATAGTAGATCGTAAAACTAATAATGGGATACTGAATCTAATCGGGGATAGGAAAGATATGTAGCACAACTTGAAAATGTCGATCGACAAGACACATCCTGAGGCATCAAGATCTCGTCAGTTTTGTATAATGATGGAAGTGTGGAGGGATAAAAATTGCAGAGGAAGACCAAGGCTCGACTACAGCAAGAAGATTCAAATAGGTTCAGGATACAGTAGTTATGCATGGATGAAGAAACTTGCGCAGAATAGAATAGGGCTGCAGGCCACCACAAACCAACAACATAATAACAACCTCTGTTTGCAAATTATCTACTAAATCCGAAATTGCGTCTAATAATGAGATGTAATCTTTCGAGAATAGTTCTTTAAACTCACGTAAACAAGGGTCCTTCACCACAGGAGAATGGACGTGGCATCATTTAATAATTGTGTCAGTGTTATCCTGAACTGATTCAGAGAAACTACGAAAATTCATAATTTAAATTACCAGACAGGGGGTATAGCAACGACGCTTCAGCTTAAGCACTGAGTCAATGACCACTGCGGCGCATTAGTACGTCAGGAGTGCAGTGCAGTGTGGAGAGATGTAGGCTGACAGCGGCATCGTTAAGTTGGAGCTGCAGGAAGCGTGGGCGCTGCACGCAGCGCGCCACCCATTGATCGCCGGGATGCCGACATGTGCATTTTAATACCATTAGTGGCTGCGCCGGGATCGCTCCTGCCGACAAGATTTATCACGCCTTGTAGATAACTCCTTCCCCTCAATCTAGGAACCTTAGGCTCATTATAAACAGCAACAGTTTCAGAACATAGGCGCTACTAGGTACTGCTGATCGTGGAAAACCTGCTGCATGTAAAAGAGAAACACACCCAACAAAAAGGTATTCACTCAATGGACATCACGCTAATACTAGTAAGTCAGTTTCACTGAATTAAAGTGACCTCAGTCTATTGATAAAGTCAGCCGAGTTACGAACATGATGCACGCACTTCCCCACAAAAGGTCTCAGTAGAGAGGCGAGATGTATCGCCAAATCATACGTGGGGGATTCAATATTACTGACGATCGGCCGTAACGGAACCTCTTTTTTTATGGATCTTCGGAAGACCATATGACCTGGGTGGCACAGAACTACGAGGTCTTAGTCTTTTGGCCACTTCTTGCAGAATAGAAGAAGAATTCAGCAGGGCAGATGTTTTCCTTTCCACTTTTGCTGTGGGGACTTTTTCAATCTGCCGATACATTGGTTCACTCAGTAAGTTGTAAATCTTCTGATTATAAACCTCACGTGGCAACAGCACTGTAGCCCTTCCCTTATCCGCTGCTAAGATGTGTGATGATCTTCTCGTAACTTTCGTAGTGCGGCCCTTTTCATAGCAGAAATGTTGCTCTTCTGACGTCGAGCTTTCGTGAGTACACGGCAAGTTTCACGTCTTATTTCTTCTGCAGCATCACCTTTTGTGGCGAAGTGCGTGCATCATGTTCGCAACTCGGCTGACTTTATCAATAGACTGAAGTCACTTCAACTCAGTGAAACTGACTTACTTGTCAGCTTTGATGTCATCTCACTTTTCACTAAGGTACCTCTTATGGATTCTTTGTCGCTCATCAGCAATAAGTTCACGGCCGACATAACAGCACTTTTCCATCACGTCCTTTCCTCAACCTACTTTTTATTTAACAACGAATATTTTGGGCAGACTGACAGTGTTGCCATGGGCAGTGCTCTCTCGCCATTGGTAGCGAACTTTTTTATGGAAGACTGAGGAAAGGGCACTAGACTCGGCAGAACTTAAACCGAAAGTTTTCTGGCGATATGTAGATGACACTTTTGTAGTGTGGCCCCATGGTGAAGAAGAACTGTCACGGTTCTTGCAATATCTGTATGAAATCCACAAGAACATTCAGTTTATGATGGAAATAGAGAAGGATGGTTGCTTGCCGTGTTTGGACGTCTTGGTTACTAAGAGAGTGGATGGGTCATTAGGGCATTCTGTCTACTGTAAGCCAACAAATGCGGACCTTTACCTGCGAGCGTCGAGTTGTCATCATCCTGCACAAACAACCGGCGTCTTTAGAACGTTGGTGCACCGGGCTCATGTTGTTTCTGATGGAGACAGCCTTACAAAGGAGCTAGAACATTTAGAGTCAGTGTTCAGAGGTAATAGTTATTCTCCACATCAGATTAGAACAGCGCTAAGATGGAAGAAACGTGACCACCCAGAAAATCAAGAATATAAGGAGCTATTCAAGTCCAGGGCGTTCCTTCCATACGTCGGCAACCTTTCATCTAAAATAGGAAGGATTCTAAGGAAACATCAAGTTAAAATAATCTTCTAGCCACCGGCGAAGATTAGTGCCCTTCTCGGTTCAGTAAAGGACGATCTGGGTCTGCGGAAGGCCGGGATCTATAAAATTCCTTGCCAGTGTGGCAAAGCTTACATCGGTCAGACGACATGCACAGTACGTGAAAGGTGCGTTGAACACAAACGCCACACTCGCCTTTCGCAGCCCAGTAAGTTTGCCGTAGCTGAGCACTGTAGTACCACAGGACACGCTATGGATTTTTCTGCCACGAAAATCTTGGCCCCAGCGAAAACTTTCTGGGATTCAGTAATTAAAGAATCTGTGGAGATAGCCTAGCACAGAATCTTATAAATCGTGATGGAGGTTTTCAACTGGACAAGGCTTGGGACCGGGTGATCTTTCTAATTTCCTCTGAAAGAAGACAATTTATTCATAATGACACGTCTGGCGACATCTGACGTCTGCTTTTAGCGACGCGGGCACGCATTCCCACAGAGGGCGGACATGTAGTTTTCACCTTTTCGCATGCGCCTGTGCGCCACAGATAGAACAGCAGCTCCAGAGGGTGCGGATTTCGATAGAGGACGCTCCTCTGACGGAGGCCAATGCGCATGCGTTTTCGCGCCAATTTTTTTCTATCAAGTTGACTCCGGGAACTTGCAGTCTCGTACATCCATGTCGCACCTGCTCTCCATCTCTCCACTCTCCACACCCTCTCCCAAGGTGCCTTCCGGCAGCTCCCCCTCCCTGATGATGCCCTCCTCCCCTTCATCTACCCCTCCTACCAACTTTGATCCTCCCTCCCTCTTCCTGTGTTTGTTTCCTTTGGGCACCCTCTCTCCCTTCTCTCCCCCTTCCCTCCCTCCTCCCTTTCTCCCGACTCCTCCCCCAGGCTTCCCCTACCCCTGTCCCTCAACTCCTCCTCTCATCTCCTCTGCCATTGGCATCTCTGCTCTCCCCTCTCCCTCCCCCTCGCCCCTCTACCCCTCTTGGCAGGTCCCCGGACATGCACACGTTACATGGACATTCGCGCGCCGGAGATCATCGCCATCAGTTTCTCGTGTGTGTGCCGTCGTGTTTTGTGTTAGTGTTCACCGTCACACTCCTACGTTCACCTGTGCCATCGAATCATCAGTTTTTGTGCACCGTGCCAACGTGTTTCAGTGTAATTTTCATCGAGTGTGAACGGCTCCGTGTTTTGTATTTTTGTATGTCTCCTGTTTTTTTACCCGTCACTCTAACTATTATGTATCTTCTTACTGTTTTTTATCATTGGAAAATCGAAGGCTGAAGAGCAGCGACGATGCTGCTGCCAGCCTACCTATGTATCTATATAGGTATGAAAATTACAATAAAGGAAAAAAAACTTGCAGTCTCCAGTGACAGACACTCACCTGAAGATGGCTGGGCGATTGCCAGCCGAAATCCCTGGAGAGAAGACGACGCTCTTTTGGCGAGGTATTTTTACGGAAATTTAGAGAACCGCCATTTGAGGCCGACTGCAGAACAATTCTATTGCCGCCGACATTTGTTTCGAGTAAGAACTACAAAGATAAGATGCGAGAAGTTAGGAGTCGTAAGGAGGCTTTTAGACAATCATCTTCAATAACGGGAGCGTTCACACCATATTCATCATGAAGATGCAGAAAAAACTCAACACCTAGGTACCGATAATATTCAAATAAACATCCCTAATCATGTTCACAGTACCTGAATCTGTGGACCCAAGGCCGGCCGGAGTGGCCGTGCGGTTCTAGGCGCTACAGTCTGGAACCGAGCGACCGCTACTCTCGCAGGTTCGAATCCTGCCTCGGGCATGGATGTGTGTGGATCTCCTTAGGTTAGTTAGGTTTAATTAGTTCTAAGTTCTAGGCGACTGATGACCTCAGAAGTTAAGTCGCATAGTGCTCAGAGCCATTTGAACCATTTGTGGACCCAAGCCGCGGTACGAAAAACTTCCGCAGACATCTCAGCACCATTTCCATTCTGAACTACGGCTTCCACGCACTGCTGGTGTACGTCTCATAGGACTATCAGTGAGTTCGACCCAAAATCGCGACTCGCCAGGCCAGACTACACACATCCAGTCAGCTACTGTCCGTTTTTTTGTTGTTGATTGGCCCATTGAAGACGTACGTCTTTATGTGCCGCACTGAGCAATGGCCTTTTGCAAGGTATCCGACTCCAAATGTCCATTGCGTGCAGTTCTATTCGCAGTGTTCGTTCGGAAACTGGTTGAGATGGACCTGAATTTAGTGAGAGCATAAATTCTTATTGGCTTTGAAACAAATTGTCATTATACGTGACATTCGTTTCAGTTCCCTGTCGGCTAGGATCTTTTTTACGAACACTGCTCTTATCATGTCACATGGATGCAAACGGTACCCTAACGAACGGCGCGTTTCTTTGACTTTACGTTATGCACTTCCTGACAAAGGGAGTGAACACTCAGAAGACATAACTGGATATCAATGTAACTTCGTACACGTACACACCATCGGTGCGAATGTAAATTATTGAAGTTGTAATTCTCTATGACAGGTAGAACGACTACCAGAGCGCATTTGTGTTGTTAATGTTTAGCGTTGTTAGCAGGGTATATAATTGGCATGAACAGCGTCAGACGTTGAGTATCAGTGTAAAGGACACGAACATGCCGCGTACTCGGATGAGACAGCGTTATTAGCACCTCACAGAGTTTGAAAGGGGCCTCATTGTGTGTCTCCATTCGGTTGTTTGGTCGAATCATTGTTCGGATGTGACAGTGGCCCGATGTTAGACTGATTGTGAACGTGAGGACAGGCATACTCGCCGGCCGGCGTGGCCGAGCGGTTCTAGGCGCTACAGTCTGGAACCGCGCGACCGCTACGGTCGCAGGTTAGAATCCTGCCTCGGGCATGGATGTGTGTTTAACTAGTTCTAAGTTCTAGGGGACTGATGACCTCAGAAGTTAAGTCCCATAGTGCTCAGAGCCATTTGAACCAGGCATACTCGTCGTCAAGGCTCCAGTAGACGCCGTCTAGGCACCACAAGGGATGATTGCCGTATTGTGTGCAAAGTACATCGTAACGCCTTAACCTTTGCGTCTGCCACCCGAGAACAAGTAATGGACCCTCTGTAACACTGTGTCATCTCACACCATTGGACAGCGACTAGCAGCAGTAGAGCTAGGGAATTACTATAGGTTTGTTTATAAATAACTCGTCTGCTACCAGTCCCGATTTTCTTTATTTTCCGCACGGCGCGTTTCGGGAAATGATTTCCATTTTCAAGTGCGTTTTTTGTGTTTGTTATGTCATTCCTATGTGATGTTGTCGACGTGTGAGATTCTGCTTAATTTTGTTGACTTTACTGCAATATATAAGAAAACATGCGATTTTTAGTTGGTTATCAATCTTTTTGTGAAGTTAGTTGTGAAATTTAGAAGAATTTCGGTCTGCGTTGCTGCAGTCGTGGACTGTGCGGCTGGTCCCGGCGGAGGTTCGAGTCCTCCATCGAGCATGGGTGTGTGTATTTGTCCTTAGGATAATTTAGGTTAAGTAGTGTGTAAGCTTACGGACTGATGACCTTAGCAGTTAAGTCCCATAAGATTTCACACACATTTGAACTTTTTTTTTTTTTTTAGAAGAATTTGTACTTACAGTTTCCTTATGGTCCATTTCTGCAGAGTCTCACACACACTAAACATCACACACAACTTGTACACTTTTGAACATCGAAAATATTTTACATAAACAAAACAGTGACACAGATGTCCTTAGAAGGAGTCAACAGAGATGACATTGTAGGTCCTTCTCAGAGTATGATATGCTTTTGGATAGAGGTTATTTAGCTTAACAATTTCGATCATAATTTACTTATGTCTATTTTACAATTGTGCTTATTTGCATGTGTTACTATTTTTATTTAAGTATACTACCGAAACATCTGAAGAAATTCACTGATTCACTTTCAAGTTTTTCGTTTAATATTTTGTCTTCATGTTTTCAGTAATGTGAATATATATCCAGTTTTTCTAGCAAATCCATTTTATGTCCGTTATTTAGTCGGTGGAGTATTTTGACATAGGTAAACAAACCTATTGTATTCGCAGTCGCAGGCTTTCAGAACCATTTATAATGGATCAAACCAGATTAGGGAATTACTGTTTCTCGTGTAGGTTGTCACTTAACACCACAACACAAACGGCTGCATTTGGCGTGATGCCTTGACTGGGAAGCATGGCCTGCTGATGAATGGTGGCCGGCCGTTGTGGCCGAGCGGCTCTAGGCGCTTCAATCCGGAACCGCGCTGCTGCTACGATCGCAGGTTCGAATCCTGACTCGGGCATGGATGTGTGTGATGTCCTTAGGTTAGTTAGGTTTAAGTAGTTCTAAGTCTAAGGGACTGATGACCTCAGATGTTAAGTCCCATAGTGCTCAGACTAATTTGAACCATTTTTGATAAATGACGTAACACTGTTTTCAGCGAAGATTCGCGTTTCTGCGGTACTCTGGATAACTGTTGTCGGCGAGAATGGCAGTGACTTGGGAGGAGAGCTCAGTCTTCCAGTGTTTTTGGAGAGGCACAGTGGTGTTAATCTTGATGTCATGGTGTGGGAAGCCATAGGGGATGTTTTCAGATCACGGCTGGTTGTGACTGAGTGAACTCTGACAACAAAACAGTACGTTATAGATATCCTGCGTCCTCATGTGTTATATCTCATGCGACAGTATCAGGATACCATTTTTCAATAGGACTATAATCGTCCACACATGGCACGTGTTTCTACGTTCTTTCTGCGTCATGTTGAGGTAGTCCCTCCTGTGGCCAGCGAGATCTCCAGATCTATCCATGATAGGCCAAATGTGGGCCCAGCTTGGCCATCAACTCAATCCCAGTGGCAGTATCCAGGATATCAAGGACCAGTTACGTCAGTCATTGCCAGCTTCCCTCAAGAGTGGATATAATGCCTTTATTACACCCTTTCCAACCAAATCAGTGCATGCATCTATGCAACAGGCAATGCAATGTCGTACTGATAAGTGGACTCATACTGCCAAGATATTCGTACATTTGCCACGATTTTGTAATCAAGGAAGTAACATCACATAACCGCTCATCCCGTGAATTTTTATTCAATTACCGCCTCCTCTTCCGTATGTTTCACTATTTTTGTCAGGCAGTGTGCCTGCAGAAGTCGTCCCTGGCGATGAATGTACACTGAAGCGCCAAAGAAACTAGTATAGGCATGCGTATTCAAAAACAGATTATGTAAACAGTCGGAATACGGCGCTGCGGCCGGCAACGCCTATATAAGACATCAAGTGTTTGGCGGAGTTGTTAAATTGGTTACTGCCGCTACCAATCGCAGGTTATCAAGATTTAAGCGAATTTGAACGTGGTGTTATAGTCGGCGCACGAGCGATGGGACACAGCATCTGTGAGGTAGGGATGAAGTAGGGAGTTTCCCGTACGACCATTTCACGAGTGTACCGTGAATATCAGGAATCCCGTAAAACATCAAATATCGGATATCGCTGCCGCCGGAAAAGATCCTGCAAGGACGGAACCAACGGCGACTCAAGCGAATTGCTGCAGATTTCAGTGCTGGGCCATCAACAAGTGTCAGCTTGCGAATTATTCAACGAAACATCATCGATATGGGGTTTCGGTGTCGAAGGCCCATTCGTGTACTCTTGATGACTGCACGACACAAAACTTAACACTGGACTGTTGATGACTGGAAACATATCGCCTGGTAGGACGAGTCTCGTTTCACATTGTATCGAGTGGATGGACGTATACGGAAACAACCTCAAGAATCCATGGACCCTGCATGTCAGCAGGGGATTGTTGAAGCTGGTGGAGGCTCTGTAACGGTGTGGGGCGTGTGCAATTGGAGTGGTACGGGACCCCTAATACGTCTATATACGACTCTGACAAGTGATACGGACGTGAGTATCCTGTCTGATAACCTGCATCCATTCATGTCCATTGTGCATTCCGAAGGACTTGGACAATTCCAGCAAGGCAATGTGACATCCCACACGTCCGGAATTGCTACAGATTGACTCCACGAACACTCTTCTGAGTTTAAACACTTCTGCTGGCCACCAGACTCCCCAGACATGAACATTATTGAGCGTATCTGGGATACCTCGCAACGTGCTGTTCAGAAAAGATCTCCACCCCTTAGTACTCTTGCGGATTTATGGACAGCCCTGCAGGGTTCATGACGTGGATTCCGTCCAGCACTATTTCAGATATTAGTCAAGCCCATCCTACGTCGGGCTCGCGGGGACCTTAAGCAATATTAGGCAGGTGTAGCAGTTTCTTTGGCTCTTCAGTGTATATTCTGTACCTGAGGGACAACTGCAGTTCCCCATAAGCGCTCATGTGTTAGAGTTGACTTTCCCCAGACAAGACAATCTGAATGATCTCCATACCGACATTTATGTGAAGATCATGATCACAAACAGAGATATTATTTGAATAGTTATAATAAACCTGATAATACTATCCTTATACTCAGACAGGTAGAGTTACCTAAACTCACAGTTTATTCAGTATTTAAAAAAATCATTCCGATGCGTGTGAGCGACTGAACTTACAATTCTTGAACTAGCAGCTTGTTGGCTGTCTTCCATTAATGTAACATTTTCCACAAGGTTTCGTTATAGCTTTTGCAAGACGATAGTTTACAAGTAATCCGCTACAAAATTTACTTATACAATTAGTTTTCCTGTCCAATAGTGGGCCTCTCAGTAAACCGCAGTGGGAAATGTTTCCGTTTCGGAGCTTTACGTATGAGTTTCGTCGCACAATTCTGAGCACACGGACACATGCTTTTCACGATTCTGAAGTTTGGAAATTACTTGCAGAAGTCACACTCGAAGCCCCACCGAGTATAGGCAGCGTTTATTGATACTATACCATTGTACCACGTGTCTCAGCAAGTGCGTCAGAAACATCTCTTATCGCTTGTACGGAGCAACCTAGTCGGATATGTCGTAGTGACTTGAATACAGTTTATAATATAACGCCAGACTGATGTGCAACAATGATACAATACTAACCAAAGTTAGCATGTTAGAACACATGCCACCTATTTCCACTCAGGGATGATATTCTAAACTGGAGGTTTCCAGTGTCAAAATTCACAATTCTGAAAAGAAGAAAATCGAAAGTCCTAGTGGGGATCCTGCCGCCCATTACACTATGCCGAGGCTTTCGTGGCACACAATTTAAAAAACAGAGAGAAATATCAACATCGAACTGTTGACTGATGTTGATCTGACTTTTTTTTCCGAACTCGGTATTCGCGGATGACTTCGCCAGTGCGTCCAGAGGTATGCCAAGGGGAATACCACGACTGGGTGGGGAGTACAGGCCATCTGACGATCTTAGTTACATCCTTTACTTGCCTGTAAAGAATTTCTTCTTACAAGTCATGCGACGAACTTTGCGTTTGGAGGGTTCTGATAGCTGTCCAGAGATGAAATCACTGGATTGACTGATAAGATCCACAATGTGGCTGCTGATGCTGGTAGGGGATATTTCCTGGAGGCAGACCTGCAGTATACCACCGAACTGCATGACGAGCACAGCGTGCTGCCACTGTATCTGGAGCACCTAGTCCTATGAAATGGTTCCGTCCCCAAGCTGATGATAACTCTGGGGAACAAGCAGACATACACTCTGCACTATAGAAACTTCCATCAGTGTCTCTTGTTGGGTATATGACTTCTTAGAATTACCCGATTCACCTCATTCGACTAGCATTCCTGGTTGAAGGAGTAAACTGATTTAAATACCGAACAGGTTGCTCTCGCAACATGCAATTTTGAAAAAGGTTTTTGTAGACTAATGAAGAAATCGGTTTTCGGCAAGACCATGGAGAGTGTTAGAAACTGTATCGAAATTCATTTAGTTTTTCGTTTCGTTATGGTGCAAGAGATTACGTCACCAAACTTAATCTTAAGGTGCCGTAATCTTCAATGAGCGACTAGTCACTGTGGAGTTTACGAAGCCTGTCTGTACCGGTATGTGTGTTCTGGACCTCTCCAATCTCTGTATGTACCGATTCCACTACAACTTTGCAAAACCAAACTTCACTGATGTCAATTACCTTATATGGCCACAGACAGCTTCAGCTGCTGGTTGAAAGGCTGCGACCTATATGAACTAATTAAATGTAAACCTGGGAAATTCGACGCGTCTGAATATGCGACCAATAAACCTCAGAACAAGAATGATACGATATTGCAGTGCTTGTTATTCAGAATTACGATGCAGTGTCCGTGCATACCTACAGCAACTACAGCCGGTATGAAATACATGAAATGTATTCACAGTTGGGAATATGTACAACCATGAGCTGTATAATGGAATGACGACAGTGAAAATTTGTGCTGGAACAGGGCTCGATCCCGGATTTCCAGCTTATCGCGAGGAGTCTCCTTACCATTAGGCCATCCAAGTAAGCTCCACGGCCACATCTAAATTTCCGCAGCCAGACCCAAACTTCCATATGTCGTCAACCATCTGTCTACAACCTGCACAAGTACAGTTATCATGTATGTTCCCGTATAGGCGAGACATGCATGTCCGAAGAAAAATTACATCGTAATTCTGACCAACACAGGCGTTGAAATATCGTATTTATTCGACGTCACTGGGCAAACGACTTTCAATTAAGTGTACCGCTGTATATATATATATATATATATATATATATATATATATATATATATATATATATATATATATATATATATATAGAGTTATAATAGAGGGAAACATTCCACGTAGGAAAAATATATCTAAAAACAAAGATGATGTGACTTACCAAATGAAAGTGCTGGCAGGTCGACAGACACACAAACGAACACAAACATACACACAAAATTCAAGCTTTCGCAACACACTGTTGCCTCATCAGGAAAGAGGGAAGGAGGGGAAAGACGAAAGGATGTGGGTTTTAAGGGAGAGGGTAAGGAGTCATTCCAATCCCGGGAGCGGAAAGACTTACCTTAGGGGGAAAAAAGGACGGGTATACATTCGCACACACACACATATCCATCCACACATATACAGACACAAGCAGACATATTTAAAGACCAATATGTCTGTTTGTGTCTGTATATGTGTGGATGGATATGTGTGTGTGCGCGAGTGTATACCCGTCCTTTTTTCCCCCTAAGGTAAGACTTTCCGCTCCCGGGATTGGAACGACTCCTTACCCTCTCCCTTAAAACCCACATCCTTTCGTCTTTCCCCTCCTTCCCTCTTTCCTGATGAGGCAACAGTTTGTTGCGAAAGCTTGAATTTTGTGTGTATGTTTGTGTTCGTTTGTGTGTCTGTCGACCTGCCAGCACTTTCATTTGGTAAGTCACATCATCTTTGTTTATATATATATATATATATATATATATATATATATATATATATATATATATATATATATATAATGAATGTACGAGTGCAGGCTGTAAACACATGGTTGACGACATATGGAAGTTTGGGTCTGGCTGCGGAGCATACTCTGATAGCCTAATGGAGCTGGCATGGTAGCTCAGCGTGATCGGTCAGAGAGCGGGTTGGCCTCTGTTATAAAAAAAAAACTGAGTGGAAGGGTCAACAAACAAACTTTAACGGATGTCATGTGACGGCCGCAACGACCGAACACAACGTTCAACAAAGAACAAAATGAAAAAAAAATGGTAAGGTGATCACTCGTGGTAAGCCGGAAATCTGGGTTCAAGTCCCGGTCCGGCACATGTTTTCATTGCTGTCATTCTATTATAAAGCAGATCGTTGTCCATATTCGCAACTGCGAATAAATTTCCTATATTTCAAAACAAGAAGATTATCTACCTGATGAAAGACGAGGCGAATGGCTCGTATATTGTAGAGTTTGAAGGGATCAGATCGAAGATTTATGCGTGCTGTGTAGGTGCAGATGCCGGCCAGAAGCTGGTGAGGGTGTGAATCGTGCCGCCTCACGGACTCTCTCCACCTAAGATTATATGGAGTGTCTGTTTGCTCATGCAGCAAGTCGTCTTTTGGTAGTGGAACCACGAGCTGCATACTGCTCTGCAACTTAAAGTCGGCCTGTCGCATCATGACGGCAAATGCTTCATCTGTGGGGTGGATCACGACCCTCGCAGTCTGACACTATTCGATTCAGTGTTTGTGTGTGTGGGGGGTGGGGGAGGGGGGGGGGAGGTTGTATGTAGAATAGGTAGATGAAGCGTTTGTCAGAGGTAGATAATGAGACTCTTCCACGGCAATGTAGGTCATGTAGAACGGACAGAAAAATCGCTGAACAGGGTCGAGATCAAATGAGAATAGGAAAAGAAGAATTCTGCCTCTAGGTAACAGTCATGGGAGGAGTTTAGACCACCAGCTTCAGGGGAAATTAGATGCGACGTATTGGGTCGCAAGTTTTGTGAAACCAAGTGCTAGCCTTAATCAGGTGACAGATAACTTAGGTCAGATATGCAGGGACTTTGAGAAGGAAGATCAGGTAATTATAGTTGGGGGCGCAGGAAACAGCCTGGCTCAAAGTCACACAAGGAATGATCCCTGTGGTTAATGGGACCAGGCAGACAGGTTTTTTTAGGTTAAAGCCAAAGTCTGCACATATAGCTCAAGACAGTAGCATTCTAATAGATAATGTATTTGTACAGCAAGAGGATGTAAAACTAACACAAGCTTTCCCTCTGATAAATGGATTATCAGACGATGATGCACAATTGATTAACTTAGAAAACCTAGGAGGGTGTCCAGTTCATAATCTACGAGGGCTATCCACAAAGTACATTACGTTTTGGAATTAAAAATAAATAAAGTATTGGAAAATTTTTTTATTATATACAGATGAAAACCACACTTAAATACTACTTTTCTACATAGTTGCCATTTAAATTAAGGAACTTATCGTAGCGATGGACGAGCTTGGAAATTCCTTCGTCTTAAAATTCGGCCGCCTGCGCCTTCAACCACGTGGTTACCTCTTTTGGGACAGAAAAGGTGTGATTTTATAACATTGAATATAAATAAAATCATCTTAATGTAATGTACGTCTGCAGCTGTAAATATTGTATGGTTGCTTAGTTCCTGTTACATAAATAAGTTTTTTTGAAAAAAAAATGTATTTCTGCTGCTGTAAATATTGTATAGTTGATTAGTTGCTGCTGTGTAAATAACATCATTATCCACATAACCAGTCTCCTTTTAAAACAAAATGTATTATTTCTAATAATAGAGCATGAATTAATTTGCTATATCTAAGTTATTATTATTATTTGTTCCTTTCTCACTATGGAATTTATTTTAGGGTGGAAGCAAATATGATCAGTTTGATAGAACTTTTCTTTATTTACACACACTCATTCAGCCTTACTGTACTGTCCACATAACTGTTTTTTAACTGCCCTGAATTCGGCCTGAATTGTATTCAAGCCTACAGGTGCAATAGCATACAGGGGCAGTCCCACAGCATATTCAACCTCCACTGATGTTTTAGTTACAGGATCAACACGTACACCCTTTGTTGCAGGAGGAATGCACGCATTGATGCATTGCGCCACATGATATGTATTTACACTGTTATAGAACAAATACTCAACAGACTCATAGTAAGTCCCTCTTACAAATGGGTAGCAGCAGCTCAGTCTGTCTGCAGCAATCAATAAAACATTGTACAGAATACTAAAATTTATTACACCAGTATGTTTAACATATATGCTCACACCCTCAGATTTTAGCTCAGGAATTGGCTCGTCATATCGATAATTGATGCCTCACCCTTTAACATGCTAATTTTGTAGGAGTATATGGTGGATTGTATTCTGTTGTCATCCTCCTCTCTACGAACGTCACGATACTACACAGATAATCCCACTCGTACCATGAATACTGCACCCTAGTATCAAGATGTAAGTTCTCTGTTTCAATCACTACATCAAAGTCACAGTGAGGTGCTAGTCCGACGTTTAGAACCACTGGCAGTTAAATTGTATGTATTGGTGAAGACTGTGACCCTCAGCTTCAGGCTGCTGCTGTAGCTGTACTACAACATAGTCAAATGACACCATGCCCAACAGCTCAGGAAGACATCCCGTGGGCTGTAGCTGTTGCAGTGCTGTAAGAAATGGCTGCATGCTTCATTCAGCGTTGGATCATACTCCGTGATGATAACACCAAAAAACGGTGTAATGAAGCTTACTCACACGCATAAACACACTTAATAACAATATTAATAATTAGAGCTGGATTGACATGTTATATGTCCTGTGATTGCAGGGTTTCTCGGCGTATTCCAATGATGGTCTTCTTCTCCCTAACTTATCACTGCTGCCGCTGACGACGCTTCATGCTGGACAGCAGATGATGGTACATAGGCAGTCACATTATTATCAAAGATGTTCAAAGGATAGAGAGTTGAGCTTGCACGTCATCACGGCACTGGCTATTGAGCGGGAGCACTCAGGGTGGACGGCGCTTCATGCTGAAACACGCTTGCAAAGTGTACGTATTAGAGCAGCGACGTTGGGGTGGTGTCACAGTAGCCATCCACCTCCCCTCCTTGGCCTTAATCCGTGACCAGAAGTTGTAATTCCCGGTGTGGCCTTGGAGATGAGGAAGTCCTGATTCTGCTGTCAGCTGAATATGGCATACCCAGTTGTCTGAGCTGTAATATGACACCACAGATAAGAAAGCCTTGATGTTTACCCCAGGGAAATGCCTGCCCATATTGGCAATGCCAAACTAGTCTTCAAGAGTATCAGTCTGTGTGTTATGTTGTAGCAATCAGATAACTTGCTCGTAAAGTTATCGAGACATTCACAATATATACGACAGTCGAAAAAGTGACTATTGTTTAAGGTGAATGCTGCCAAACTATTTGAGCAGCGGTACTGAATGATGTCGAAAACATGCCAAGCACTCCCAATCTGTCATTGCAAACGTTACAAAATAATTTGTAGAAACTGGAAGTGTGGAGAATAAAATATGCCAAGGAAAAAGCAGAGCAACTGAGGAAAGAAATGAAACCAAAATTTTAGCGACAGTAACATATAATGCAGATGTCACTAAGAGGCACGTCGGAAGTACGAGAGGGATCAACCAAACGAGTGTTTTGTGGAAACTACATTCCGTCTCATTTCATCCTCTTCACATTTCGCTGCATCTACAACTTCATGGCAGTGTCTTACAAAGTGAGATACAGTTCTTCGAACATTATCTACGAAAAGAGCAAAGTGTTGTAGCACGTCTATGCAAAATTTCGTTTAGGGGGGAAGCGTCGTTTGCAAACCATAGGAAAGTCAATCTTCACGATATGCACTAATCATCAGTTGAAAATCTACTCTGAATCGAAGCGGGTAGGAACAACGCTCTTAATGTATCAACGTTTGGTACATGTTTTTCGAGACCCTCATCATTGGTCCCTGTTTTATTGATGGTATCTAAATACACTCAAATATCCCCAGTTCTTAAGATACGCTGCTGCCGTAGTTATTGGAAGACATCCCACTGGACATAAGGCAATCAGAGTAGTACCAACATGGGAGTGTCCCTCCCATTCCGTAGATGCAGTGACAGAGCCTCTTGAGAGAACATTTGGAGTGCAGTGGAATGGCCATTCAGGAAACGCGAATTGGTCTGCACACTCACCAAACTTAACACTTCTGTAATTTATCGTGGCGAAAACTAAAACAAGAGGTCTGTTAGGAAATACCTACGACTTCCGGAAACATGTAATGGCTTGTGACACTGGCCTGTGCTGCCGTTGACTCCAGACGAACTTCAACGTCGAGTATTGTTTCTCCAGAATCATTTCATAGCGAGTAGCAATGCACAGGATAAAGGTATTGAGCACTTGGTATGACAGCCGTGGTAATAAACACACAAACCATGCGTGAGATTCATGTTTGCTTACGTTTGGTACAATAGGACAGCTGTTTACTGGAACCTCTTCTCTGACGACGAGACTGTGGTTTGTGACGCTGTTATCTTGATACTATTCGATGAAGTCCCATACATGTAATGTCGTCGAAGTTCTCTTAGAAGCTTCTTTCAAATGGCACAGAAAGAAATATATAGTTTCATTGAAAAAAAAAACCATACCAGATGTCGTGATTCGGCAACGATAAACGATGAAAGTTATTTGCGAACGTCAGGAAATTAGCCATGCTGTCGACAGTAACTTAGCGAAAACCTCACTTCGATGTATTTATTTATTCTGGATGTTTTTGGGGTGGCCTGTCCTAGCTGCCTCTTCCTGTATATGTTTGTATGTATGTCTATGTACGAAACTGTTTCGAAGACTCCTGTAAATTTATTCTAATATTTAATCTCTATTCAGAGAATGTCTCACAATTACGTTGACACAAGCACACACTTCCGACACGTTACCGAATCTCTGAGGACAGTACAAGAAAAGAGAACACGAGGATGAAATGTGTTCTCTAAATGGTGATTAATTATTACAGTCAATTTACAAGTTTTCGAAAATTTGACAGATATGAATGATAAGTTACACAGCTCGCTATTAGCCCATAAACGCAGATTGCCGTGACTAAAAGAATACACAAGTGGCGCACATTTGGTAGCAGGGGCATAACAATGACGTTGCTGTTCCCTGTTTTCGATTGACGGAGCATGTATGTTTTCTCATGGTGGAGGTGGAGTTAACAAGAGTACAACCATTTTGTTTGATTTGGACGAACTTTGTATGTTTTTGTCCGAAGTGTGGACTACAGCATCGAACATTTTTCAGATATCATTCTTCCTGTAATGACAAACATTTGCAATTGTATACACTGTGTCACTTAATTTTCGTCTTACAGCTTCCACAAAACACAGCTTCGTCAGAGGCTATCTGGTCACGACACTCAACTTCCGAACTAACAGAAAGACCACGCCTAGCCACCATCACCAATTTCATCCAAATTTGTGATATATGCAGGGGTTTGCCAGAAATGAAATTAACGGGAGTGGGAGCTCCAAATGGCCAAGAGCTCAGAAAAAAATGCATTTTTGGAGCGGGTCGGGTGAGGAATGAGCAGTTTATGTTAGCATAGATTCCATACGGCGGTTGACACAGCCATACGAGTATAGAACGGTAATACGAGGTTCTAGTGGTCGAGGCCTTATTCGGAATTTACTTTTATTTGTAATTTTTACGTTACTTGCGCTGAAAATGAATCGAAATAATGCTCAGTAACAGTATTTCATTATACTATTGTGGTTTCACCGCCAGACACCACACTTGCTAGGTGGTAGCCTTTAAATCGGCCGCAGTCCGTTAGTATACGTCGGATCCGCGTGTCGCCACTATCAGTGATTGCAGACCGAGCGCCGCCACACGGCAGGTCTAGTCTAGAGAGACTCCCAAGCACTCGCCCAAGTTGTACAGCCGACTTTGCTAGCGATGGTTCACTGTCTACATACTTTCTCATTTGCAGAGACGACAGTTTAGCACAGCCTTCAGCTACGTCATTTGCTACGACCTAGTAAGGCGCCATATTCAGTTACTATTGATATTGATATTGTGAATCATGTACCTTCAAGAGCGACATTCATCATTAATCGATTAAAGTTAGGTATCAAACTAATTACATCCACTTTCTGAATTCTAATTCCTTGTCATGTTCCAGACCTCATGTCAGTATAGTTCTTCCCTCCTCACGCCAGCCTGCGTGAGCTAAAATGCGTCCATTTCGGCCTCCTCTCGTAACACGGTGTTGGCTCTTCTGCCAACACAACATTGGCGATGAGTGTAAAAACGGTGTTCTTATTTATACTGCCCTGATTTAATTGTGTAACGGCTCCGCCACAATCTCCAGATGTACTGTCCGAATTTTATCGCTTACAGAATCAGCAGACGCAGGCATTACTGGATGTCCTTGGACAGCTCGTCCAGGGTCAACGTGCAATGCAAAACGATGCAGCAGCCGCCGCTCCACCGCTAACGCAGCCACAACAAGCAGTTGCACCAAACTTCAGTCCTTTTGATGCTGCACTGGAAAGCTGGACGGAGTGGGTACGCCAATTTGGATTCCATCTCGCCGCCTACAGAATTCAAAGTAACGAGCGGCAGTCTTTTCTTTTGTCGTCCATCGGTGTGCAAACCTACTGTGTGATAGTCAAATTATTTCCCCGAGGTGACGTAGCAACTCTGTCCTACGAAGAAATTTTGTCTGCATTAGATGCATATTTCAAACAATCATTCAATGTAGTTGCGAAACGGTATACTTTCTTTCGTACAAAACGTATGACAGGTCAGACTAATCGGGAGTGGGTTGCAACCTTGCAAGGCCTTACTAGGGATTGTGGTTTTGAGTGTCAATGTGGACTCCCATATTCAGATACTATGGTACGTGATGCAATTGCACAGAACGTTTCTGATGATCGTATAAGGGAACAGACTTTGAAACTAGTCAATCCCTCCTTTCAACAAATGATGGACATATTGGATCGGCAGGACACACTTGACTTTTCTCAGGATTCATTTGAACCTTCGCCAGCCGTGTGTCAGGTTTAACTGGCCAGCTGAGCGAGCTGCACGGAGCAGTAAACAGCCCTCGCGCCCAGCCGTGCCGCTGCCGCCAGGCTCTCACCCACGGGTGCCGCGCCGGCAAGCAAATGCAGTGCTCAAATCATGCCCGCGGTGCGCTACTAAACATTCGCGTGAGAATTGCCCATCACACCAAGCTATTTGCTTTTACTGTAATAAAAAAGGATATGTTCAGGGTGTTTGCCAGAAAAAGCTCAGATAGGAAACTCCAAACCATTCCAGGCCCTTTGCTTTGCGCCAGAATCGGAATTGAACCAAGGATACTCAGGCTCATGAAACTTCGCCCATGGAAATCCATGTCATCCATTCCACTCCGCCCAGTGCCACTCTCTCTAACAGTGACTGTGTTCGTCCCACAAATCGTGTGCGTCGACATCGCCGGAACTCCTGTCAAGTCGCAAGTGATTTTGTACCAGTGTCAGTTCACATTGCATGAGACACCCACTCTTGTCGTCAGCAGGACAATAAACTTTTTGTAGACTTGGACATTAATGGGAAAGTTATACCATTCCAGCTCGATACCGGAGCTGCAGTTTCACTGATCAATGAGGACACTTACAAACTGCTGGGCACACCTCCGTTGTGTGCCGCAAATGTTAAGTCAACTAGCTATTCAGGTCAAGAGATCCCTGTCTTAGGACAGTGCAGCCTTCTTGCAACATACAAGGGACAAACAAAACTTTTGTCATTTTATGTCATTCGTTCTTCTTCTGCAGTGAACTTATTTGGTTTCGATTCATTTCAATTGTTTAATTTGTCTATAGTAAATCAGGTCCTATCAGTGAACCAGACTGTGCCTTCAGGCAGTGTTTCTCGTCTATGTGAAGAATTTGCAGACATCTTTGCACCGGGCCTCGATTGCGCTAAGAACTATAAAGCACATTTGGAACTGAAAGTAAACGCGCAACCAAAATTTTTCAGAGCGCGCAATGTTCCCCATGCATTGCGTGATGAGGTCGCAAAAACATTACACGATTTGCAATCACAAGGTGTAATTGGACGTGTGCAGGCTTCTCTCTGGGCATCACCCTTAGTAATTTTGCCAAAACCTTCGGGAAAATTGACTTTGTGTGGACTTCAAGGCAATAGTGAATCCACAACTAGTGATTGCAACTTTTCCTTTACCCCGACTGGACGATCTTTTTGACAAACTGTGCCCAGCCAAATATTTTTCGAAGTTGGACCTAGCAGATGTGTACTTGCAAATACTGGTGGACGAAGCATCCCAGCGCGTTTTGGTGGTTAACACGCATCTTGGTTTGTATCAATTCAAACAACTGCCATTTGGGTGTGCATCCGCCCCTGCATTGTTTCAGCAATATCTGCAAACTGTTTGTGCGTCGGTCCCTACTGCAGCCAACTATCTGCACGATATTGTGATCTCCGGAAAGACGGAAGAAGAGCATTTAGCAAATCTCAGAACATTATTTCAGGTCTTGCGACAAAATGGCCTTCGCTTACGGAAGGACAAATGTGTGTTTTTTGCTCGTGACTTGCCATACCTGGGACATGTAATCAATGCCCAAGGCATACATCCCAGTCCTACGCACCTCCGTGCCATACAAGACTTGCCTTCGCCGCAGAATTTGAAGCAGCTACAGAGTGTGCTGGGAAAAATCAACTATTTCCACAGATATGTGCCGCATGCCTCTTCCATTTCAGCTCTGCTTCATCGCTTACACCGTAAAGGTGTTCCATTCGTCTAGACGACGGAATGCGAACGCGCCTTTCGCCGGTTGAAATCGGCGTTGCTTTCCAATACTTGCCTTACGCCATTCGATCCCCAGATCCCCCTTTTGTTGATGGTGGATTCATCGGATTTCGAAATCGGTGCTGTGCTTGCGCACAAAGATGGCTCGCACGATCGCCCTATTGCCTTTGCGTCCAAATTGCTCTCGTCTGCGCAAAGAAATTATTCACAAATCGAGAAAGACGCATTGGCTCTCGTATTTGGTGTTACAAAGTTTCATGACTTCTTGTATGGTCGTTAGTTTACCATACTCACAGACCACAAACCTTTGACATCGCTTTTTCATCCGAACAAGCCTGTACCTCCACGTACAGGCTGGTCTATTTTCCTCTTGCAGTACCGCTACGATATCTTGCATCGGTCCACTGCTAAGCACGGAAACGCCCATGCTTGTCCCGTTTGCCTGTTGCTGAGGATAGGGCATTCGATTCCTCCGAACTTGCTTGCATGTTCATTGATTCGGAAACTGATGACGTGGTCGAATCGTTTCCGATCGATTTTCGTCGTGTAGCTACAGCTGCAACTGCCGACCCTGTCCTTGCTACCGTTCTGCGTTTTGTTGCTACGCAATGGCCCTTGTCAAAGTCACGGATCGGGGAACCGTTGGTTCGCCGATTTTTTGCTCACAAGGACAGACTTTTTGTTCGACGTGGTGTTTTCCTTTTGCGTTCTGATAATGATCAGTCTAGGGTCGTGGTCCCACGTTAGTTACAGTCCTCTGTCTTAAAGCTTCTCCACCAAGTACATTGGGGTATAGTGAGAACGAAACAACTTGCTCGTCAGCACTGTACTTGTTTCGGAATCGATGCCGCGATTACGAATATGTGCTCTTCTTGCATGGTGTGTGCCGAACAACAATCATCACCACCATGGCAATTCTTTGCATGGCCAAAAGCCACTTTCCCTTGACAACGCTTCCACATCGATTTTGCTGGTCCATTCTGGAATGCTCGATGGTTGGTTATGATAGATTCATTCAGTAATTTTCCTTTTGTTGTCCGGATGTCTTCCACGACATCCTCTGCCACCATCCGAGCGTTATCTGCTATCTTTTGCATTGAAGGTCTTCCACATACAATTGTTTCCGACAATGGCCCACAATTCATGTCCGCCGAGTTTCAGTCATTGTGCAAGGCCAATGGTATTCAACATCTGACGTCCGCGCCCTTTTCGCCACAGTCAAACGGTGCCGTTGAACGATTGGTCAGGACTTTCAAATCACAGATGTTGAAGTTGAAAGAGTAGCATTCTCGGGAGGACGCGTTATTGCTCTTTCTGTCCTCGCATCGCTCTCAGCCCCGAGATGGTCGCTCGCCGGCTGAGTTGCTCCACCATCGCCATCATCGAACCTTGAAGTCTTTGCTACATCCGCCGCATCAGGTTCCTGTGCAGCGGCAGACACCTGCTTTTGCCCCAGGCGACGTTGCCTACTACCGCCACTATCGAGGTTCACAGCGTTGGCTCGAAGGGCGCATTCTTCGCTGCCTCGGACGCGCTATGTATCTGGTTTTGGGGGCCTCTGGTGAGGTGCGCCGGCATCTCTATCAGCTGCGCCTCTGTCGTCGCACGGGATCTGCCGCTCGCCATCTGCTTTCAGCGACAGTGCCGTTCGGTCAGCGTCCCGGGGACCCATCTACTGGCTCGCCTCACCCCCAGGTGTTACCGACGCTGCCTTCCATTTTGCCCCATGGCGACGAGCCGCCGCCGCCGTCAGTTCTCCTGCCGACGACGCCCTTAATGGACGCGCCGCTGCAGCCGCCGGGCGCCCCCCTGGGTCACGCGCCGCCGATCGCTAGTGTCAGGATAAAAAATCTATCAAACCTGAGTACAGGAGGGTAATAAATAAGTCAAAAATTGAGGAATTCAGGAAATTGCTCAAAGACATGAACTGGATATATGTTTACAAAACTTATGACTCAAATGGGAAATACAAAGCATTCATTAACAAAGTTACTTCCATTTTTGAAAATTGTTTTCCCCTAAAGGTAGCTTAAATCACACGGATGTCAAAAAATAAACTGTGGATTACACAAGGAATAAAGATATTATGTGGGACAAAAAGGAGACTGTATCTACTATCTAGGAACAGCTGTGACGTTATAATTGTAATAGAATACAGCAAAATATTGAAGCAAGTAATCCAGAAATGGAAGCAACAAAATAAAAACTGTATGGGATATAGTGAAGACAGAGACAGGTGGAGCCAAAAAGGAAGAGGGACAGATAGCTCTAAAAATAAATGAGACTTCGGTAACAAGTCGATGTAGTGTTGCAAACCTCTTAAACAAGTACTTAATTTCTATTACTGACAGCTTGGGGTTATCAAGTTCAGTGAACAGTACAATGGAGTATCTGAAGTGAAGACAGAGACAGCTGGAGCCAAAAAGGAAGAGGAACAGATAGCTCTAAAAGTAAATGAGACTTTGGTAACAAGTGCATATAGTGTTGCAAACCACTTCAACAAATAGTTCATTTCTGTTACTGACAGCTTCGGTTTATCAGGTTCGGTGAACAGTGCAATGGAGTATCTGAGACCAGTATTTAAAAATAACTACAGCAAAATGGAAATGACACTCGCGTCTCCCAAAGAAGCAGCATCCATCACAAAATTCTTAAAATCTAAGTATTCCAGTGGGTATGATAACATATCAACAAAGTTAATCAAATAGTGCTCATGCGAGTTGAGTTCTATCTTAAGTTATTTGTGTAATAAATCTCTTATGAGTGGAACATTTCCATACTGGCTAAAATATGCTGAAGTTAAGCCTATTTACAACAAGGCGGATAAAAAGATACCATAAAACTACCGACAATATCACTTTTGCCGGCTTTCTGAAAAATATCTGAAAAGGTTGTGTTCAAGCGTCTCCTTAAGCATCTGACGGCAAATCATATATATTCAAAGTCACAGTTTCGATTTCTTAAAGTTTCTGACATAGAGAAAGATATTTAAACTTACAGTGAGAATGTACTTGATTCATTAGATTATAAATTAGAGGCTACTGGGATTTTCTGTAAGCTGTCAAAAGCCTTTGACAGTGTGAACCACAGCATTCTCTGAAGTAAATTAGACTATTATGGTGTCACCGGCAACGCTGCAAAATGGTTTGAGTCTTATCTATCTAACAGGAAACAAAGGGTGTCGTTGCGACATACCTGTGCAGTAAGCACCCAGTCTTCATCTCGCTGGGTATTAATTACATGTGGTTTTCCTCAAGAGTCCATCTTGGGTCCATTGCGTTTTCTTGTGTACATTAATGACCTCTCATGTGTTACATTACCAGATGCTAAGTCTGTTTTGTTTGTAGATGATACAAACATTGCAATAAGTAGCAAGTCAAGTACAGATTTAGAAATAGTTGCTAATCAAATTTTCACTGACATTAATAAGTGGTTGAAAGCTAATTCATTTTCTTTAAACCTTGAAATGACCCACTACATCTACGTTTATACTCCGCAAGCCACCCAATGGTGTGTGGCGGAGGGCACTTTACGTGCCACTGTCGTTACCTCCCTTTCCTGTTCCAGTCGCATATGGTTCGCGGGAAGAATGTCTGCTGGAAAGCCTCCATGGGCGCTCGAATCTCTCTAATTTTCCATTCGTGATCTCCTCAGGAGGTATAAGTAGGGGGAAGCAATATATTCGATACCTCATCAAGAAATGCACCCTCTCGAAACCTGGACAGCAAGCTACACCATGATGCAGAGCACCTCTCTTGCAGAGTCTGCCACTTGAGTTTGCTAAACATCTCCGTAATGCTATCACGCTTACCAAATAACCTTGTGACGAAACTCGCCGCTCTTCTTTGGATCTTCTCTATCTCCTCTGTCAACACGACCTGGTATGGATCCCACACTGATGAGCAATACTCAAGTATAGGTCGAACGAGTGTTTTGTAAGCCACCTCCTTTGTTGATGGACTACATTTTCTAAGGACTCTCCCAATGAATCTCAACCTGGCACCCGCGTTACCAACAATTAATTCTATATGATCAGAACCTTATGCAGTTCAGAACCTGTAAGAGATTTCCTTCCAGAATGTGTATAACATAGGAAGACATGCAGATCGAAGAGGTTGGCAGTGTTCAATTCCTGGGATTACAACCCGATAATAAATTCAGTTAGGAAGGGCATACCATAGAATTACTTAAGTGCCTAAACAAATCTGTATTTGTAGTGAGAATGATGTCAGATGTAGGAGATATAAATATAAAAAAAAACTTGTATACTTTGCTTACTTTCATTCTATTATGTCATATGGGACCATATTATGGGGCAACTCATCAAACTGAGCAAAAGTTTTCAGGGTACCGAAGCATGTGATAAGAATCATTCGTGGTGTAAATTCAAGAACGTCATGTAGACACATGGGCAAGGAACTGCTTCTCAGTATATTTATTCCTTAATGAAATTTGTTGCAAGTAATGTCCAACGAACAGCTCAATACCTAGTGTCAATACTAGGAACAAGAACAATCTATATAGAGGCCTAAAATCACTTGTCCAAAAAGGGGTCACATTCAGGAACATACATTTTCAATAAAGTGCCAGCAACCATTAAAAGCTTGGTTTCAGATAAGGCACAGTTTAAACAGAGTTTGAAAGATTTTTTGGTAGACTGTCAAGGCAGCTTAAGTAAAAATGTCTGTTAGATTTCAGTTTTGACAGCACTTGGTCACAACAGTCATGATTAGGTATTTGTGTATTATAAATTTATTAACAGAGCTTAACATTGTTTCAGTCTGACAGTGTGTTAATTCTGTAAATATTAGGTGTTCCAGTTTATTGAATTGTATTCACCAGTTTCGGCAATCTCTTGGCAAATGATCAGGGTAGTACGTATTATATTCAAATATTTTGTGTTTTTTATCTTATACTTTCTGCCATGTTCCACACCCACGAGAATCATCTCATTTTTTGGGTCTATGGAACGACAACTGAATGTAATCTAATCTAATCTTAGTGTGCTCGGTGATTTTGATTATTATAAGAAATGGAGCAAAGAATTTGCATCAAATTTTGTGTGAAAAATGAAATCAGGTGCTTTAAAATACTTGAAATGTTGACAGAGGCATAAGGTGAGCCTGCTCTATGTATTAAAAAATAACAAAAACAAAAAAACATGTTTACAAGTGGTAAAAGCTCTTCCAAGATGGCCGAGAGGATGCCAATGACGAACCTCACTCTGGACGCCCCAGCACATCAACAACAGATGATAACTCCAAAGCCATGAAGAAAATTGTATTGGCAAACTGTTAAATTACCGTAAGAGGAGTTGCTGGGGATGTCATGCAATTTTTTCGGATGTTTTGGGCATGAGATGCGTGTCAGCGTGTAAGGTGGCAGAACAAATGAAGATCAAATTCGCACCTTACATGAGAGCTTTATACATCACAATGAGAAAGTGAATATGACACTTAATGTAATTAGGCAGTTATGAGAAAATTTGCCTACCAGTATGTAATGCAAAAAGGGATGATGGTCACTTGATGGTGATTAACACACAGTTCCTACAGGGTGTTTCAAAAATGACCAGTATATTTGAAACGGCAATAAAAACTAAACGAGCAGCGATAGAAATACACCGTTTGTTGCAATATGCTTGGGACAACAGTACATTTTCAGGCGGACAAACTTTCGAAATTACAGTAGTTACAATTTTCAACAACAGATGTCGCTGCGGTCTGGGAAACTCTATAGTACGATATTTTCCACATATCCACCATGCGTAGCAATAATATGGCGTAGTCTCTGAATGAAATTACCCGAAACCTTTGACAACGTGTCTGGCGGAATGGCTTCACATGCAGATGAGAGGTACTGCTTCAGCTGTTCAATTGTTTCTGGATTCTGGCGGTACACCTGGTCTTTCAAGTGTCCCCACAGAAAGAAGTCACAGGGGTTCATGTCTGGCGAATATGGAGGCCAATCCATGCCGCCTCCTGTATGTTCCGGATAGCCCAAAGCAATCACACGATCATCAAAATATTCATTCAGGAAATTAAAGACGTCGGCCGTGCGATGTGGCCGGGCACCATCTTGCATAAACCACGAGGTGTTCGCAGTGTCGTCTAAGGCAGTTTGTACCGCCACAAATTCACGAAGAATGTCCAGATAGCGTGATGCAGTAATCGTTTCGGATCTGAAAAATGGGCCAATGATTCCTTTGGAAGAAATGGCGGCCCAGACCAGTACTTTTTGAGGATGCAGGGATGATGGGACTGCAACATGGGGCTTTTTGGTTCCCCATATGCGCCAGTTCTGTTTATTGACGAAGCCGTCCAGGTAAAAATAAGCTTCGTCAGTAAACCAAATGCTGCCCACATGCATATCGCCATCATCAATCCTGTGCACTATATCGTTAGTGAATGTCTCTCGTGCAGGAATGGTAGCGGCGCTGAGGGGTTGCTGCGTTTGAATTTTGTATGGATAGAGGTGTAAACTCTGGCGCATGAGACGATACGTGGACGTTGGCATCATTTGGACCGCAGCTGCAACACGGCGAACGAAAACCCGAGGCCGCTGTTGGATCACCTGCTGCACTAGCTGCGCGTTGCCCTCTGTGGTTGCCGTACGCGGTCGCCCTACCTTTCCAGCACGTTCATCCGTCACGTTCCCAGTCCGTTGAAATTTTTCAAACAGATCCTTTATTGTATCGCTTTTCGGTCCTTTGGTTACATTAAACCTCCGTTGAAAACTTCGTCTTGTTGCAACAACACTGTGTTCTAGGCGGTGGAATTCCAACACCAGAAAAATCCTCTGTTCTAAGGAATAAACCATGTTGTCAACAGCACACGTGCACGTTGTGAACAGCACACGCTTACAGCAGAAAGACGACGTACAGAATGGCGCACCCACAGACTGCGTTGTCTTCTATATCTTTCACATCACTTGCAGCGCCATCTCTTGTTGAAAATTGTAACTACTGTAATTTCGAAAGTTTGTCCGCCTGAAAATGTACTGTTGTCCCAAGCATATTGCAACAAACGGTGTATTTCTATCGCTGCTCGTTTAGTTTTTATTGCCGTTTCAAATATACCGGTCATTTTTGAAACACCCTGTATATAATGCATGTCTTTAAGCAGAAGGTGGAACAAACTGCATGAGGCATTTTAGTTAGAAAGGCAAAGGGACAAGGGCAGAAGCGAAGGCACGCCACAGGGGTTATCACAGAAACCACTTAGAGGGGTGGCAGGAGGAAAGTCCGTGACCCCAAGTAGGTGATTCAGGTGGGAGAAACGCATGTAGCAGCACATTTGTAGAGGGACTGAGAAAAAGCTTTAGAAAGCTGCGTCCGGAATTCCAAAGGGATACGAACAAAAACCAGTGAAGCATATCGATCACATGTCCAGCGAGTGCGGCACACATGAAGGTCAATGTACTTTAGATGTCTAGAATGGGCACAAAACGACCGACTGGCGGAAACGCACTAGGAAGGAGGAAAATACTGAAGTTTCGACGCAGTTTAATACAAGAGGCATTGCAATTGATGGAGAGAGTTTCCACAAAATAAGAGGAACGCTCCTATTGGTCGAAAAAGTCCGTGACGTGAAGAACGAATGGACCCAGTTGGGGAGGCAGTTCTGCCATGAGTAGGACAAGAGATAAATTTTCAGGGACTCTTCTCTGAACTAGCATCAAATGCAGAATGGAGCACTTAACGCTCTGTACAACACAGAGAAGAAATTTGTATGAACACTGCGTTCACAGTGGCTTAAATCTCGCTAGAAATTAGCTGTAACAACGTTTAGCTTCAACTGTAGAGAAACGAACCAGCCAATTAGTTAATTGTTCTTGCGAGAACTGAGAGGGCACTATAATATGCATGCTGCTCCAACCATGCGCGTGTATATCGCCACATACTAAGACTAGAGCTGAGTACATGGTTTCTCGCATAACGAAGTGGGAAGTTTCTGCTGGAAAGTTCAGCAAGCAAAGGTCTGATTAGTTTTATAGGAATTTCTGTGGAAGAGAGCGGCCTAGCAGATTGCAGCTCGTCGCAGCTTAAGGTAAATAGCACGTGCAGAGGTGTAAACTTTGTTGGTTCACCAGTTGGCGTCCACTGTAAACTCGTGCGGCCTTGGGTAATATTTCGCTCAATTTGTCACATAACTACCATCCGCAGTAGACTTGATTGTCATCCTAAATAGTACCGAACTTTGAACTTGAATTGGACTATTTTCATAGTACTGACCAACATCATAACGTATGTGTAGGAACAATTTTGTAAAGAAACTTCTAATTAAACTTTAATATTGTTGTTTTTAGGATTAATATTCTTTCTGAGAGTTAATATTTAATATTGTTGTGTATAGGATTATTACACTCTTGATGTTGGCGAGATGGGTTATCCTGACAACTGTAATTATGTTGTAAAACTGCGTAAAAGTGTGTAATTTTGTGCTAAAATTGCTGCAACATTAAACATGTCGTTTCACCTTACACAGTTGTTTTCAATCATAGAATAAGTAACCACGTTACAAGCGAAGGTTGTTCAAAAACTTCTCGATTTTTATCAGGAGAGCCGTCGCACGAGCGTCTTGAATGATGTCAGTGATCATCCTGATTTGCTCAAAACGCTCATAACTGGTGACGAAAGATGGGTTTACGGCTATTACGTCGAAACCAAAGTCCAATCGGTCCCAATGGAAGCATTCCGGAGAGCCAAGACCGAAAAAAGCACGTCAAGTTCGAGCAAATGTCGAAGTTTTGCTCACTGTTTTTTTCAATTATCCTGGCGTAGTGCATCATGAATTTTTGCCTCAAGGTCGCACAGTCAATAAAGTGTATTATCTTGACGTTATGCGCTGTTTGCGAGAAGGAGTACGCAAAAAACATTCGGAATTGTGGAAAAATAATTCATGGCTTTGCATCACGACAATGCGCCCGCTCATTCATCGTTGCCTCTGAGAGAGTTTTTGGCCAAAAACAACAGGAAAATCATGCCTCAGCCACCATATTCACCGTATTTGGCCCCCTGCGACTTTTTCCTGTTCCCAAAACTGAAGAGAACTATAAAAGGACGAAGATTTTGTACGATTGAGGAAATAAAAACTGCATCGCTGGAAGTACTTAAGGCTGTGCCAAAAAGTGCTTATGAGAAGTGATTCGAGAATTGGAAGAAGCGTTGGTACAAGTGTATTGTATCTGCGGGAGATTAATTTGAAGGGGATAAAATAATTGTTGATGAATAAATAAATATTTTTTCATAAAAATATAAAGTCACCTTACTTTTTGAACACACCTCGTATGTGGCGCTCGTTTCCAAAAGGTACCAAATTCAAGTGGACAAATTTTTTAGTAGACCAGAAAAATTCCTTGTAGACACAACAGTTCTTGCATGCGAACTTCGTCTGGGACTCACTGATATGTCTTTTAGAAAAATTTAAGGTATTCTTCATTACTATTGTATAGTTATTAAGAATTTAATTTTGGATTTGGTATTTTTTGTCATAAGAATTATTTTAAAAGTGTACAAATTATACTTCATAAGCAAATAACACTCAGCGCTAATATATTTTCTGGCATTTATTGTAAATGTCTTTAAGAGAACATATTTAGCAATGAAAAATTTAGAACATATCTTTGTCCGAATTAGGGCATAACTTAAATTAATTCTCTGCTGGATCTTCCAGAACGGGCTTTAAATCTAGTCTTGTTGTAGTTGTTAAGAGATACTATATTTATATTGATTCTACATGTATGAACGAATTTTTCTATTATTACCCATATTTCGTCATCATGATGATCATCTATGTTATCAATGTCTCCATTCTCATTAACTACTTGTATATCACTATCCTCTACCACACATTTGTAGAAACTGATTTGGTTCAGTTTATAGCCCACTGCAGAAAGTGGGGATGCCATGTCATTTTTCTTTGCCTGTTGAACATGCTTACTTTTAGACAAATCTTTTACTTGAGGCAAAATACGATCATACTTTACCCCACTTCTAATCATTTTGTGTTAGCACACTAGTGTCATTACATGTGCAGCACTTAGACCAACCAGCGCTGATTTATGGTGAATAGTGAGACGTTTAGCCACTAATTTTGTAGGTTTTTTACTTTGGAAGGAATATTTGACTGAGTTCTTACCATCTGTCCAGGAAAATCAGAATTCACGGAGTTAAATGTTCCTACTGTCTCAAATATACTGTCATATTTCTCTGGGGGCATTACAGTTTCAAGTTTCCGGTCTTCTTTTCTACAATATCAATAGATCTATCTGCAGGCATGTATGAACGACCACGTACAGGGAAGAACCATTCAATCTGGAATCAATGTTGTTATACAATCACACAGAACAGAAATAAAATACAATAAAACAATCGAAAACATTTATTTTTATTTGCATCACAGTATGGTTTTAAGACTGACTTGTAGAAATGCCAAAGACATGAACTAACTTCCTTTCGAACCCTCTACCACCTTCACTCTCAACTCATCTATAAAAGCGTGTCGTGTTTGGTGAAATAATTTTTCGCTCCTCATGAATAACTATTCCCAACACACGATACCATAACTGGTGTTAATAATACGCTCTATTAATTTGCGTCCTTGGTAAAGGCTGAGTCTGCATCAAATCAATGTAGACTGTTGCACTGCCATCTGGAAATTGTTTAAGGTTTTGAAAAAAGCTTTGCTTTTAGTTTATATATAAGTTTTTCCACAACACGTTGTTTCTCGATATTTTCATCAGTATCAGCTTTACAACGTTGTTTCTTGATATTTTCATCAGTATCAGCTTTACAACGAACTATGAACGCTAGGAAATCATTGTAGGTGTCCTGTTTTATGTTGCCAAACCCCAGGTTGAATTTCGTGACAAAAATCTGAAGAAAATTTAAAAAAAGATAATTACAAATTGCCTTTCTGCACACAGTGATCTTAACACAAATTTTGGGCATAATATGAATTTAACCTTTTACTGTCAACTCATCATACCATATCTACTAGATAATTAATCGCGCTTAAGTTGATTTGTTGAAGTTGTACTGCCAGCTGTTCTCTGCTCGCAAAATAAATTCCATATCTTACATGTGGTTAATTCTGGAGGCAAGTATTTTCTTAATGGTGTCATTTTCTCTCCCCCAGTGCTGTTCTCTCTATTTAAACCTTGTTATGTGACCTATAATTTCAGCCTGTAATTTCCTCATACCGTCACCAAGCCTTGCACCACCTATTGTTTCAGAAACTGCTGTCCAACTATTCATTTTTTCATCAGCTACATGCTCAGCTTTCCTTCTCCCGACACTAAAAATACTTAGGAATGTAGATCTACAAACAGGTACCTTGTCCTGAAGAGCAGTTTGTATGCTGTAGCTTATAGTTTTCTTTTTGCTTTAACATTCTTTCTTATCTTGATTAGGCCTTCTTCTTTTAGAATATTTCACATCATCATATCCCATTCAAAACTTTCTCAGACTCACAGCATCTGTATTGTTCCAGTATCTGATATTTTCACGCATCATGTCACTTTCTGGTATGTCAAAGTTTTCAAAAGTTATCATTATGGTTACACGTGATTTGAGGTTCTGAAATTGCAAAAAATTTCGCTTCCTCGTATTTCCAGACGTTTCATGTTTCCCTGGCTTATCTGTAAATTTTTGCACATCAGCATATTCATCAGACATATCAGACTTTATTTTAATTGGTCACCATAAACAAACACAACAGCAAACACAGGAATATTACATGAAATAACATGATAATAATCGGATTGAGAATTTTGCTTCTATAGGAAGGAGAATTTCGGGTCCTCCTCAACAAGTCAGACGTGAACTACAGAAATAAAGCGGTAGTGGTGTGCGTGTCGCATGTATATCTTTTTTAAATCATAAGTGAACTCCGTCATGGGGTCAATGATGAATGAACTACCTGGCGTAATAGTAGAATAATCAAACACGTTACTGTCGAAGAAGATCGTTCTCCCTTGTAGATTTCCAAGATTAAATGTTAATGTGCTGCTAGTAAACTTCAGGAGTATGTATGGCAATCACAGAATTAGTCTACCTCATTAGAGGTAATAGTGTCAACGCAATATTACATATTTATTTCTGCAAGGAACTTGATAATATGTGATTAGATTATTACATATTCTGAATGTGAAGCAATCTGGAATGATTTAAATAATAAAACACCGCACGAGTTACGAATTTTTCATTCATAGCGCGACGTGTTTCGCTAATCTATTCTCATTATCAAGTGCAAATATTTACATTGGTATTTTATGTGACGTTTGCGTGCGTGTTTTTGCGCCACTCTTTGCCCTGCGGTAGTTTTTTGTGATTTTACTACAATCGTAAAATCGGAAAATATAAATCTTGGGATTATTTACGTACTAGATTTATATTCCTGATTGCAGTAAAACCACAAAAATACG
The DNA here is from genome assembly GCF_023864345.2 of Schistocerca serialis cubense. Taxonomy (NCBI): domain Eukaryota; kingdom Metazoa; phylum Arthropoda; class Insecta; order Orthoptera; family Acrididae; genus Schistocerca; species Schistocerca serialis. The sequence goes on along the minus strand of NC_064640.1, from coordinate 436,558,178 downwards.
GCTACAGGGCAAGAGAGCCAGAACAACACACACGCAAACATCATGTAAAATACCAACGTAAATATTTGCATTTTATAATGAGTATAAATTCTCGAAACGCGTCGTGCTGTCCATGAAAAAAATATAACTGATGCAGTGTTTTATTATTTTAAATCAAGAGTGACACAGCTGGAGGCTTACTAAAACCATCGATTACGGCGAACGGCATTAAATCTGCGTGAAAGTCAGCATCACAGGTATATCAGACAATGTTAATGGGGTGGTGTTATAGACCACCGGATTCCGAGGTTGTAATGACAAAACACTTCAGAGAAAACTTGGGTAATATCGAGAGTAAATCGAGTAAATTTACTTATTATGCTAACATAGTAAGGGGGAGACTTCAATTTGCCAGCTAGAGAATGGGAGATACATGTGATTGTAACTGGTGCCGGAGACATCGATTCGTGTAAGATTTCTTAAAAAAAAATGCTAAGAGCAGTTTCGTGAAAGTGGGGCTGCCAAGGCCTCCCAGGGGATAGCAAACCATTGTCCAGCTTTACAACTTCACCCAGCCTAGTGTGCACCCGGGAGTAGGGAGGCGCTATGAGCAGTAGGAGGGGGCCGCCGCCTCATATTTTGCGGACCGCCTTTATAGATAGCCATCGACCGCTTTAGAAAACATGGGTTGCAGAAAATTATGTTCAAGTCTCTTGAGCTGTCGTTCCAAATTTCAGAGACCCTTTGATGCGAGGCTTGTGCCATAGACGCTAAAACGGGAGATTGATATATTAGTATGCGACGTCACGAGCACAGAGCTGGAGCGAACGTTTTTTAAGTAATGGGGCAGTATTTTGCTGTATAATCAGCGTCCGATCGTGACGCGCCGTTTTGGTGGGATTCACTATGCTGGAAGGAAACGTCGCTGTTGGGCCGCAGTGTTTCGTATTTTCGCTATTGCCGAAGGGCACTGTTTGGCGCAGGAAGGAGAGCAGAGCGCAAGAGAGCCAAAGTGTAGAGACTCCGAGTCGAGACGCGGTGGAGGCGGCATCGATTTCCGAGTTAGGAGACGTCGATGGAACGGTGTTGCGGTTGTGGCAACGCGCCCTCGTCTTGTCGAGAGGGCCTGCACGACAACGGCGTTCACCACGGCGCACGGAAATAAAATTACGGTGAGCATCCTTACAAGGGGAGGCCACTACGTTGGGATCACGGATTTACTTCAGACTTTGTACACCTTCAGTAGGCCATTAAAAGAACATAATGTACAAGAAGTAAGCACACTACTCTGGCATTGCTGAGAAAATCGCAAGAGAAGTTTGACGTGTCTATTGTGTAACTGATGTATCTGTGCGTAGGTGCGGAATGTTAGAGTTTACGGTGGTCAAGTGGTTAGCGTTCGAGCTTTATAAGACGGACGTGTATGAGACGACGGTTCGACTCCTGCCCCAAACTGTGATATTCAAAAAATTTGCACACTGGCAAATGGGGCCTGCCTCTGTGTCTGCATCTTGAAGCTTCGAGGTGCAAAGTAGTTCCCATACCTTGCTAGACTGCATGTATAAGCGATTTCGCAAATCACGACAGGCATACATTTTCAAGAAAACTCTATGCGTTTCTTTCTTTACTTGTCGACGGCTATAAGTACGCTCGTTCTGATAATTAAACTTTATTAAAACACTAAGTAGTCAAATACATGAAATCAGTGTAAAATTTCATGTAAATACACGTGTTTTTTAAATTATATTACCTCTCAAATGTCATATAAATTAAATAATATGACCAGTGGTGAAAAAAGAATAGATTAAAAATAAAGTTTTAATCTGAGTCGTACCATCGCCTCATATGTGTTTGTCTTACGTAGCTCGAACGCTAGCCACTTGACCATGAACTCTGTCATCCGGCAACTATGCATAGATACATCAGTTACATAATAGACGTGTAAAACTTCTCTTGCGATTTTCTCGGAATTGCCAGAGTAGTGCACCTTACTACGCTACTGGCCATCAAAATTGCTACACAAGAAGAAATGCAGATGATAAACGGGTATTCATTCGACGAATATATTATACTAGAACTGACATGTGATTACAAAAAAAATGGTTCAAATGGCTCTGAGCACTATGGGACTCAACTGCTGAGGTCATTAGTCCCCTAGAACTTAGAACTAGTTAAACCTAACTAACCTAAGGACATCACAAACATCCATGCCCGAGGCAGGATTCGAACCTGGGACCGTAGCGGTCTTGCGGTTCCAGACTGCAGCGCCTTTAACCGCACGGCCACTTCGGCCGGCTGTGATTACATTTTCACGCAATTTGGGTGCATAGATCCTGAGAAATCAGTACCCAGAACAACCACCTTTGGTCGTAATAACGGCCTTGATACGCCTGGGCATTGGGTCAAACAGAGCTTGGATGGCGTGTACAGGTATAGCTGCTCATGCAACTTCAACAAGATACCACAGTTCATGAAGAGTAGTGACTGGCGTATTGTGACGAGCCAGTATCTCGGCCGCCATTGACCAGACTTTTTCAGTTGGTGAGAGATCTGGAGAATGTGCTGACCAGGGCAGCAGTCGAACATTTTCTGTATCCAAAATGGAACGTACAGGACCTGCAACATGCGGTCGTGGTCGTGCACTATCCTGCTGAAATGTGGGGTTTCGCAGGGATCGAATAAGTGTAGAGCCACGGGTCGTAACGCATCTGAAATGTAACGTCCACTGTTCAAAGTGCCGTCAATGCGAACAAGAGGTGACCGAGACATGTAACCAATGGCACCCCATACCATCACGCCAGGTGATACGCCAGTATGGCGATGACGAATACACGTTTCCGATGTGTGTTCACCGCCATGTCGCCAAACACGGATGCGACCATCATGATGCTGTAAACAGAACCTGGATTCATCCGAAAAAATGACGTTTTGCCATTCGTGCACCCACATTCCTCGTTGAGTGCACCATCGCAGGCGCTCCTGTCTGTGATGCAGCGTCGAGGGTAACCGCAGCCATGGTCTCCAAGCTGATAGTCCATGCTGCTGCAAACGTCATCGAACTGTTCGTGCAGATGGTTGTTGTCTTGCAAACTTCCCTATCTGTTGACTCAGGGATCGAGGCGTGGCTGCACGATCCGTTATAGCCATGCGGATAAGATGCCTGTCATCTCGACTGTTAGCGATAAGAGGCCGTTGGGATCCAGCACGGCGTTCCGTATTACCCTCCTGAACCCACCGATTCCATATTCTGCTAACAGTCATTGGATATCGACCAACGCGAGCAGAAATGTCGCGATACGATAAACCGCAATCGCGATAGGCTACAATCCCACCTTTATAAAAGTCGGAAACGTGATGGTACGCATTTCTCCTCCTTACACGAGGCATCACAACAACGTTTCACCAGGCCACGCCAGTCAACTGCTGTTTGTGTATGAGAAATCGGTTGGAAACTTTCCTCATGTCAGTACGTTGTAGGTGTCGCCACCGACGCCAAACTTGTGTGAATGCTATGAAAAGCTAATCATTTGCATGTCACAGTATCTTCTTCCCGTCGGTTGAATTTCGCGTCTGTAGCATGTCATCTTCGTGGTGTAGCAATTTTAATGGCCAGCAGTGTACTCGCACATTATGTTGCTTTAATGGCCTGCTACACGTGTACAAAGACTGAAAGAAATCTGTGATCCCAACGTCGTGGCAACCCCTTGTTAGTAGCATCCGCGAGCTAGGTTATTTTTATTCCGCACTTGCGGGATTATGTACGATAGCCTGTCTCAGCTTCGACGTACATGTGCTGAGTGTATGAGCCTTTTAATCAGTCACCAAGTTTTCGGTCACCGTTTTCCATCAGGAAATAGTGAGTATTGAAACTGAGTCTCAGACCGTCATTTTTTGAGTTAATAGGGTGTAATTAGCCGACCGCTGTGGCCGAGCGGTTCTAGGCGCTTCAGTCTGGAACCGTGCGACCACTACGGTTGCAGGTTCGAATCCTGCCTCGGGCATGGATGTGTGTGATGTCCTTAGGATAGTTAGGTTTAAGTAGTTCTACGTTCTAGGGGACTGATGACCTCAGATGTCAAGTCCCATATTGCTCAGAGCCATTCGAACCACTTAGGGTGTAATTTCCCACACCGTCAAGTAACGCTGCTATACATATAACCAATAATCAGAATTTTCTTACAGATAGCATTAGCCAGTCATTTGATTGTCCCTTTTTTATGAGTTACGATCATCCATGTTTTTATGAATAAATTAGTCTGTTTAAATGACAGACTGATTTTTTCAGACCCCTTTCTCTCACATTAAATAATAGTACAAATCCCCCACTTAAAGAGATCCTAGAGCCTAAATAATCTCATTATCCATTTGATGTTGAGCACACTAAATTCATAGGATAGGCCTTAAAGGAGTGGCTTTTCCACAATCAGTGTTTTGGGTTGCGAAAAATTTCCACGAAGAGGGGATTTCGCAAACTTTTGTAAAACACTTTAATATAGAATACTTAACTTGGATGCATTGCATGTCCACTTGAATGACGATATACGTTTATTATTCTTGAGGAGTACACGGGTAACTGCTTATAGCGTTGAATAGTACTGACTGACAATAACACCTCAATGTACATTTAACTATAAACTTCAGTACTCAGTTCTGACTGGTAATACTAGCGCTACCAGTTCTGTGCCATGATGATGCTGCTCTCATAGTCGGCTATTATGGAGTGGGGCGAGCAGCGCTGCGCTCTGACGTAAGTAGTCTTCTAGCAGCGGCTGCGTGTCGAACCTCCTGAGGACGTATCTTCGCCGACGTCTCTCATTCGTGGCTGAGTCTAGCAGCGACTGTCTTTAGCTTGTGTTTCCGTCATCAGCTACAAGCTGTAATGTGGGACCTAATTATTCGAACGACACCATAAAATGAATTCAGTCCAACACTTGAGATAATCACGCAACTCGAGGTGTGGCAGGAAACAGGTGGTAACAAATCCACTGCTGTCAAGAACACTACAACCCGACTAACGGATTCTGGAGCGTCTGGCCTGACAAGCAAACAGTGGAAGTCACGTAAACATCAATAGATATAAATAGTCTGTTACAAGCAGGAAAGCTGCATGAAATCCTAAACGAACAAAGAACACAAATACTAGCACTTCAAGAAACAAGACTGACGGACGAAAATGCGATGGACTTTGGGAACTACAGACTTTGCAAAAGTAAAACAGAAAAATGAATACTGAAAAACTCACCAATTTTAGGGGTCGCTTTTGCAGTCGGGAGAGAAATACTGATCTTCACAACTATTGTAAAGCCCGTTAAGAATAGATTAACGACTATCAGTCTGAAGTTTAGAAATAAAATATAAACACTAATCAATGCACATATCCCAATCAATATTGAAAATGAAACCAGCCAGATGGAGGATTCTTGGGAAAAACTAGAAGAAATTGTATCTAAAGTTCCAGAAAACTATGTCAAATTCCTGCTAGGCGATTTCAAGTCACAACTATGCAAAGAAATGAAGTACGGGGAAACAATTGGAAAATTCCCAGCAAATAAATGGATCAACCAGAAAAGACGAAGATTAATTGAACTCTGGAGGATATTCAGTCTTAAAATCATGACAAAATGCTTCAAAAAGAAACCATCAAAACAGATGACACGAAGATCACCGAACTCACTCATCGGTGAATTCAAAATTGACCATGTAGCAGTCTCATATTCAAATTACAGAGAAATTATGAATGCCTAAATCAGAAAGTGTGCAAACATAGCGTCAGACAATTACCTGATAAGAATAAAACTACGTTTAAAACCTCAGAGGCCCACAAAAAAGAAGACTCACATCCACAAATTTGACCCCAGCAGGATCAAACCATCTCTGACGGAAAAACTAGAAAAAAAAGTAGTCGAATAACTGGCAACAATTCAAAAGCCTGTAGATCGAAATAACACAAACACTAATTCCTCTGTCGAAAAGGAAAAAGCACCTTTGGTTGAATGGGGAATGTGAGTATGCAATTCAATGTCGACAGGACGCATAATCGATTGGAACAGCAATAAGACAGAAGGCAATTATAAAGCATTCCTGGCAGTGAGGTAAGAGACAGCCAGGTTAATCAGGAAAACCACAAGGATTTACGAAAAAGATGGACTCCTTGAAGTCGATAAAGACTTCGCAAGAAACAAGACATGAAATTTCTACAAGATCTTCAAAACTAAACTCATAGGATATCAGCCACAAAGGCTCTGCTTCAAAAAGCAAGATAGACAATTGTCTCTAAACAATCAAGAGAACTGAAAGGAACTTGCCAGACATTTCAAAGACCTACTTAACTGTCCAAAACCAGCACTAAGATTCCCACCATAAGAACTGAGGACACTAACCCAGATTCATTACCAACAGCTGAAGAAGAAAGATATAGATAAATTAAACTTAAGGGCAATAAAGCATCGGAGAAAGAAACTTATCAGATATCCTCAAATGAGCAGCCTCAAACACCATAGAAGAAATCACCAAGACCATGCAAGACATTTGGCGATCAGAACAAATTCCAAAAGATTGGAAAAATGTAATTTACTTATCACATCTACATCTATATCTACATCCATACTCCGCAAGACACCTGACGGTGTGTGGTGGAGGGTACCTTAAGTACCTCTATCGGTTCTCCCTTCTATTCCAGTCTCGTATTGTTCGTGAAAAAAAAAGATTGTCGGTATGCCTCTGTGTGGGCTCTAATCTCTCTGATTTTATCCTCATGGTCTCTTTGCGAGATATACGTAGGAGGGAGCAATATACTGCTTGACTCCTCGATGAAGATATGTTCTCTAAACTTCAACAAAAGCCCGTACCTAGCTACTGAGCGTCTCTGTTGCAGAGTCTTCCACTGGAATTTATCTATTATCTCCGTAACGCTTTCGCGATTACTAAATGATACTGTAACGAAGCGCGCTGCTCTCTGTTGAACCTTCTCTATTTCTTCTGTCAACCCTATCTGGTACGGATCCCACACCGGTGAGCAGTATTCAAGCAGTGGGCGAACAAGTGTACTGTAACCCACTTCCTTTGTTTTCGGATTGCATTTCCTTAGGATTCTTCCAATAAATCTCTGTCTGTTATCTGCTTTACCTACGATTAATTTGATATGGTCATTCCATTTTAAGTCACTCCTAATGCCTACTCCCAGATAATTTATCGAATTAACTGCTTCCGGTTGCTGACCTGCTATATTGTAGCTACATGATAAAGGATCTTTCTTTCTATGTATTTGCAGCACAATATACTTGTCTACATTGAGATTCAATTGCCATTCCCTGCACCATGCGTCAATTCGTTGCAGATCCTCCTGCATTTCAGTACAATTTTCCATTGTTACAACCTCTAGATGTACTACAGCATCATCCGCAAAAAGCCTCAGTGAACTTCCGATGTTATCCACAAGGTCATTTATATTTATTGTGAATAGCAATGACCCTACGACACTCCCCTGCGGCACACCTGAAATCGCTCTTACTTCAGAAATCTTCTGTCCATTGAGAATGAAATGCTGCGTTCTGTTATCTAGGAACTCTTCAATCCAATCACACAGTTGGTCTGATAGTCCATATGCTCTTACTTTGTTCATTAAACGACTGTGGGGAACTGTATCGAACGCCTTGCGGAAGTCAAGAAACACGGCATCTACCTGGGAGCCCGTGTCTATGGCCCTCTGAGTCTCGTGGACGAATAGCGCGAGCTGGGTTTCACACGATCGTCTTTCTCGAAACCCATGCTGATTCCTACAGTGTAGATTTCTAGTCTCCAGAAAAGTCATTATACTCGAACATAATACGTGTTCCAAAATTCTACGACTGATCGACCTTAGAGATATAGGTCTATAGTTTTGCACATCTGTTCGACGTCCCTTTTTGAAAACGGGGATGGCCTGTGCCCTTTTCCAGTCTTTTGGAACGCTAAGTGCTTCTAGAGACCTACGGTACACCGCTGCAGGAAGGGGGGCAAGTTCCTTCGCGTAGTCTGTGTAAAATCGAACTGGTATCCCATCAGGTCCAGCGGCCTTTCCTTTTTTGAGTGCTTTTAATTGTTTTTCTATTCCTCTGTCATCTGTTTCGATGTCTACCATTTTGTCATCTGTGCGACAATCTAGAGAAGGAACTACAGTGCAGTCTTCCTCTGTGAAACAGCTTTGGAAAAAGCCATTTAGTATTTCGGGCTTTAGTCTGTCATCCTCTGTTTCAGTACCATTTTGGTCACAGAGTGACTGGACTTTTTGTTTTGATCCACCTACCGCTTTCACATAAGACCAAAATTTCTTAGGTTTTTCTTCCAACTCAGTACATAGAACTTTACTTTCGAATTCATTGAACGCTTCTCGCATAGCCCTCGTCACATTACATTTCGCTTCGTGTAATTTTTGTTTGTCTGCAAGGCTTTGGCTATGTTTATGTTTGCTGTGAAGTTCCCTTTGCTTCTGTAGCAGTTTTCTAGCTCGGTTGTTGTACCACGGTGGCTCTTTTCCATCTCTTACGATCTTGCTTGGCACATACTCATCTAATGCATATTGTACGATGGTTTTGAACTTTGTCCACTGATCCTCAACTCTATCTGTACCTGAGACAAAACTTTTGTGTTGAGCCGTCAAGTACTCTGAAATCTGCTTTTTGTCACTTTTGCTAAACAGAAAAATCTTCCTACCTTTTTTAATATTTCTATTTACAGCTGAAATCACCGATGCAGTAACCGCTTTATGATCGCTGATTCCCTGTTATGCGTTGACTGTTTCAAATAGTTCGGGTCTGTTTGTCACCAGAAGGTCTAATATGTTATTGCCACGAGTCTGTTTTCTGTTTAACTGCTCAATGTAGTTTTCAGATAATGCACTTTAAAAAAATTTCACTGGATTCTTTGTCCCTGGGACCCGTTATAAACGTTTGAGTCTCCCAGTCTATATCTGGTAAATTAAAATCTCCACCCAAAACTATAACATGGTTTGGAAATCTACTCGAAATATTTTCCAAATTTTCCTTCAGGTGTTCTGCCACAACTGCTGCTGAGCCAGGGGGCCTACAGAGTCATCCAATTACCATGTTTGAGCCTGCTTTAACCGTGACCTTCACCCAAATTATTTCACATTTCGGACCTCGGTCAATTTCCTTTGATACTATTGCACTTTTTGTCGCTATAAACACCCCTCCCCCTTCACTGTCCAACCTGTCTCTGCGGTATACATTCTAATCTGAGTTTAGAATTTCGTTACTGTTTACATCTGGTTTCAACCAACTTTCCGTCCCTAGTACTATATGGGCATTGTGACCGTTTATTAATGAGAGCAGTTCTGGGACCTTTCTGTAGACGCTCCTGCAGTTTACTATTACCAAATTAATATTGTCATTCCCTGTTGCGTTTTGTCTACTGCTACTTTGTCGCGTCTCAGGAGGCGTCTTGTCGGGTTGTCGGGCCTAGGGAGGGAATTCTCTAACCTAAAAAACCCACATGTGCACTCCACACGTACTCCGCTACCCTTGTAGTCGCTTTCTGCGTGTAGTGCACGCCTGACCTATTCAGGGGGACCCTACATTTCTCCCCCAGATCTCCGCAGAATCGTCTGAGCCTCTGGTTTAAGCTTTCCACTCGGCTCCAAACCAGAGGACCGCGATCGGTTCTGGGAACGACACTATAAATAGTTAGTTCAGATTTCACCCAGCGAGCGAGGCTTTCCGCCTTCGCCAACTCCGCCAACCGCCTGTATGAACTGAGGATGACCTCTGAACCCAGACGGCAGGAGTCATTGGTGCCGACATGAGCAACAATTTGCAGTCGGGTGCACCCAGTGCTCTCTGTCGCTGCCGGCAGGGCCTCCTCCACATCTCGGATGAGACTCCCCGGCAAGCAGGCAGAGTGAACACTGGCCTTCTTCCCCGACCTTTCCGCTATTTCCCTAAGGGGCTCCATCACCCGCCTAACGTTGGAGCTCCCAATCACTAATAAACCCGTCGCCCCATGTGCCTGCTCGGACCTTGCTGAAGGAGCGGCCACATGTCCACTCACAGGCAGAGCGGGCGATGCCACACGGCCGGCCTCCACATTGACCCTCCGCCTCGTGCGACGCGAACGCCGTTGAACCCGCCACTCCCCTTTGGGAGAGGGTGGTCCAACCGCACCCGTTACCCGCAGATGTCTCGACAGCAGGGACCGCGAGTGAAGCATGTAACACCTGGGGTGTACCATGCGATCCACCAGAATCCCCACTGCCGCTACAATCCGAGGCAGTAGCCTGGAAACGGCTGACCGTGGCTATCAGCACGTTCAGCTGTTCGCGAACAGTGGCCAGCTCCTCCTGAGTCCGTACACAGCAGTCACACATCCTATCCATCCTAAGAAATCAACAATTTACTGTAGAGAGTTAAGTAATCAACTTTTAACTAGACTGCTAATTCACTGAAGGCGGCCGATACCTGACTAAAATGTGGTTACTAGACACTTCTTGTTGGAAACAATGAAAATAAGCACTAACTGTTTCTGGACTGTATTGAAAACAAACACGAAATCTATGGAACTCTGTTACTAGTACTCGAAAATTAAAGCTTCCTAAAAGCAAAAACACACGGAAAAAGAAGTGACAACTATGAAAAACACAGCTTGCTGCACAGGAGATGTAAGGCAGACGGCAGTTGCGACGACATTACAAGAAAATGTGACAGATATAAGTAACCACAGGATATTCTGATAACAATCATTTGAGAATATCATGCAGGATTCAGACCAGGTCGTTTGTGTCCAATAAAATCTTGAACCTAAGGATAATCCTTAGACATAAGAGAATTTGTAGCAAAAATTTAGTCTGCACACTTCTGTTGATTTCAAAACAGCCCATGACTCACTTCACCACGAATATTAAAAAAAAAAAAACAAAGTCTAGGTCTGAAAACACTTGCAATCATAAAACAGACCCTGAGAGATTCAAAGTCTACGGGTATATTTATGGGGAAACTCTCAGGTGTTTTCGAAAGGCGATGGGCTGCCTCCGTTAGTTTCCAACTGTGCTCTTGAGAAAGTGATACAAGAATGGCAAAAAAATCAATCAATCCCCAAAATTAACCAGCCAGTTACTTTAGGTAGAGGGAAATTATCCATAAATTTCCTAGCATTTGCAGACGATTTAGCGATATTAATTGGCGATATTTCATCAGCTCAAAGTCAAACAGAATTCTTCAAAGAAACTGCGGTCTTCAGGTACGTTTTGAAAAGACGGAGTACATGACCTGTGCTGGCCGCGGTGGTCTAGCGGTTCTAGGCGCTCAGTCCGGAACCGCGCGACTGCTACGGTCACAGGTTCGAATCCTGCCTCGGGCATGGATGTATGTGATGTCCTTAGGTTAGTTAGGTTTAAGTAGTTCTAAGTTCTAGCGGACTGATGACCACAGATGTTGAGTCCCATAGTGCTCAGAGCCATTTACATGACCTGTGACAAAGAAGCACCAAAATTCTTGAAGACGAAAGTGGCAAAAATAACGAGATCCACGATTTTAATATCTTGCTGAAACCATTCCGGACAATGGAATCGAAACAAAAGTAAAGGAATGCTAAAAATGGAAACTGCTTACCGACTTACACAAAATATCTGAAACAAGAAATGTATTCCAAGAACACAAAACTAAGGCATTACACTACAGTAGTTAAACCAGAATGCCTCTATGGATCGGAAACACTTGTTTTGAACAGGTTTCAAAACACTAAGGTAAAGTAACGCAAAAAATTCTAGGCTTCAAATTTGTAGAGGTACAATATCGACTCACAAGCAATCAGGAAATCAAACAATACACAATTATCCACAGTGACATTAGAAACTGTGGGTTAAGATTCTATGGAGACATTAAGAAAATGAACCCAGACAGACTTGATAACAAATAGTCGATTTTTTTGACAGTAGGAGTAAAACCAAAACGGACACAATGAAATCGGTTGACGCGTTCAAAACTGATCTCAAATTGGCAAGAATTACTCCATAAGATGTGCAAAGCCCCGAAATCTTCAGCTCAAAATTTCAAAAATGGCAGGTGCCCCAAGAGGAAAAATCAATGAACAAGTCAGGAGCAACGTTGTGTGGAGAGAGAAAGAAACCCCACAGGAAAAGGATGAAAGAAATATGCAGACAAGAGAATGCTAATGCCCACCTTTAAGTGCTCTGTGTAGTCCCAACCGACTTATTCACAAATAATAATAATAACAATATCAGTGTCAAGAAGTCTTTCCTCAAAATTGCTTCTCTGGAGTTGCAACCATCTACAGAACTGAAATGTGGAAGATAAACAGTACAGACTGCAAAATATTAGAATCGTTTGAAATGAGGTGCTACAGAAGAATGCTGAAGATTAGATGATTGCATCAGATAACTAAGGAAGCGGTGCTGAATCGAATTGGGGAGAAAGAAAATGTTTGATACAACTTGAGAAAAAAAGATATCAGTTGATAAGACACATACAAACACATCAAGAAGTAGTCAGTTTGGTAACAGAGGGAAGTATGAGGGGTATAAAGTGTAGAGGGAGACCAAGGTTTGACTATACTTAGCAGATTCAAGTGGATGTAAGTTGCAGTAATTGTGCAGAAATGAAGAGGCTTGTGCAGGGTAGACTAGCGTGGGGAGCTGCATCAAACCAGTCTTGGGAGTGAAGAACACAACAGCAATAAAGAGAGTATAAATGACATACTGCAACACGTGACGCTGCTGTATGATTTATTTTTCATTGTGCGACTGGTTTCGGCTAGAGACCATTTTTCCAGTACCTGCTGTACATTATGGATACTGGATAATTTTCATGGGAAAAAGATATATTAAAGATGTAGTAAAATATACTCGATACTTCCAAATTTTTGTCGACAGCAGGTGTTAAATATATATCATAAAAATGTCAAAACGTCAAATCATAACTTTTGTAACTAATATTTTGTTCTAAAAAGACATAAATCTGACCCGATAACCCACAAAACCCAATCAGGCACATATAAAATATAGGGCAACGATTTCAATAAATTTTATATTGGACAAATACTTGTACACGATATCAAAAACATGGTGACAATAACAAATTCACCTGCCGACATTTGGTAAAGGTCGTAAAGGTCCACGTTAAATGAACAATTTAAACCAAAAAACCAAAAAATATATTGAACATTTTCGTTATATTACATTACAGAGATAATACTAGTAATAATTACAGTTTTCCGCTTTGTTTTATATAGTCTTTGGATGGTTGTGTAATTGACAGCCGGCCGGTGTGGCCGAGCGGATCTAGTCGCTTCAGTCTGGAACCGCGACCGCTACGGCCGCAGGTTCGAATCCTGCCTCGGGAATGGATGTGTGTGATGTCCTTAGGTTAGTTAGGTCTAAGTAGTTCTAAGTTTTGTAATTGACATTCCATGCATCTACCTTCGAATAACAAAATATTAATTACGACTATTATATTTTGGTACTTTTACTAACTAAAATTTTTAAATATTGTGTATATTTTACTAAATGTTTCAAATATCATTTTTACATGAAAATTGTTCTGTACCCGTAATGTTGTACAATAGGTACTGGGAAACTGTCTACGGGATATTTAGAACCTGGTCTTCCAAATCTGGTGTATGCACGAGTCAAATGGTTCAAATGGCTCTGAGCACTATGGGACTTAACATCTATGGTCATCAGTCCCCTAGAACTTAGAACTACTTAAACCTAACTAACCTGAGCACAGCACACAACACCCAGTCATCACGAGGCAGAGAAAATCCCTGACCCCGCCGGGAATCGAACTCGGGAACCCGGGCGTGGGAATGCACGAGTCTGCCACCTCCCTGCACGTTCGTCTGTCTGAAAGAACCCATGATCATACAAACGCCCAAAACGGGCTTGAAATTTTGCGTGATGCGGGTGATGTCTGTTAGGGTTCTTGTATTGGTAAGCCGTGCTGCCTCTCGACCGTTTCCTTCTGCGTTGCCGTACACAAACACCATTCCGGCTTGTTCCCGACATGAACACCGGCCCCTCTGCTCTTTTAAGCACTCCGCGTTGCCTCAGTCACACTGCCTGCAACTAGCAAGGAACACACGGTATGTGGTCAGGGGAACTTTCATTCGTCAGCGCCATCTATCGTGGCAAAAATTCATTTCCGGACACATGTTCGTGGTACCTTTTGTCCTCCATTTTCAGTCATAAATCGGCCCCTGCAGTTTGTCGGTTTTATTCAAATGTTCAGATGTTTGTGAAATTTTATGGGACTTAGCTGCTAAGGTCATCAGTCTATAAGCTCACATACTACTTAACCTAAATTATCGTAAGGACAAACACACACACCCATGCTCGAAGGAGGACTCGAACCTCCGCCGGGACCAGCCGCCCACTCCATGACTGCAGCGTCCCAGACCCCTCGGCTAATCCCGCGCGGCTCGGTTTTATTAATATTCACTGTATACCCGCAGAAATGACCATATCCGTAAAATTAAAGCAATTTTGGTATATACTGTGGCTAGTATCGGCACCGCCAGCGAATAGAATGGGAAGGGGGGTAAAGCAATCCTATTGTACGTAACCTCCGCCATACACCATACGGTGGATGCAGCGCACTGTTGTAGATGTAGATGCACATGCATCATCTCTCAAGAAGTTCAGAGAAATACAGCGTGAAATATCTGAAAAAGATCTACTCACTGAGAGGATCAGAGGAATATAGCCTGACATATCTTGCAAAAATCTGCTTACAAAACTCACAAAAGACGTTCACAGAGGAATGCAGAGGATCTCTTCGTACATGCTGCGCTTGTCGGGACTATAAAGGTAACGCTAAATTACTTAAAATAACTTCCTTAGAGTTAGCAAAAATAAACATTAACTATTTAATCCTAATTAAAGAACGTATAAGTATTCATTCCCCACACGTATGTAGCCTATAAGGAAGCCGGGGGTGGGGGTTCAAACACGATAATACTGCAATGACAACCCGATCTGTGAAAAAAAAATTATTAACACGACCTTTTAATACTGACACTTTGTAAGTATTTCGTCCATACGCTGATGAGCTAAAACATTATGACTACCTGCTTAATAGCTTGTTTGTCCATTTTTGGAACGAAATACATCACTGATTCTGCGATCAGGGATCCGACAGTTTGTTGGTAGGTTTGTGGCACTGTCTGCGCACAGGTCATGTAATTCGCGTAAATAACGGACTGCTGATTTGTATAGGCGGGCCTGATGGTGACCCAGATGGGTTCCATAGGATTTACATCAGGCGCATTTGGTCGCCAAGACATCAACATGAGTTCACTATGATGTTCCTCAACCACTGCAGCACGGTTCTGGTTTCTAGACACGGACAATTGTACTGCTGAAAGATGACGTAGCCGTCGGGGAAGACATCTAGCATGAAGGGATGCGGGTGGTTCACAGCTTTCAGTGTGCCTTCGATTACCACCACAGGTCCCATGAGAGCGTAGGAAAACGTCTACCACAGCATAGCAGTGCTCCCACCAGCCTGCGTCCGCGGCGCGCTGCACGTTTTGAGCTGCGGCCACCTCGATGACGGCGTTTGTGGAGAAGACCATCGACGCAGCGTAGGCAAAATGTGATTCACCCGAAGAGCCGACACGTTTCAACTGATTGACGGTCGAACCCTGATGGTCCTGTGCCCACTGCAATCGTATTTGACGATGTCGTTGGGCCACATGTGAACACGTAGGGGTGATCTGCTGTGGAGGTCAATTTTCAACAATGTACGATGAACGGTGTGCTCCGAAGCACTTGTGGATGCACCATAACACAGATTACGATCTATCACACTTTACACAGCAGACAATCCTCAGAAGCCCACGTTGTGTGAACAGTCGTGGACGTCCAACTATTTAGCGCCTAGTGGTAGCTTCACTGTCCCTCTACCTCTTTCCGTAGCTCACGACAGTGGCACGTGAACATTCGACCAGCTTAGTTTTGATGCTCGTTCACAGGCTCATCATAGTAATAATAATGTGCCCTTTCTCAAAGTCGCTTATCTCAATGGATTTTCCCATTTGCAGTTCATATCTTCGCTAGGGTGATCCCCCGTCCGCGTCTGCTTCGCTTACTCACTTTTGTTACCGCGTCACGTGCCCGCAACGCCACCAAGCGTCATTCAACGTCGAGGTGGGCAGTTGTCGTAACGTTTTGGCTGATCATTGTACGCATGAGCTGGAATAAGGTGCTTTCTTTTTCATGGTTTGTTATAAAGAAAAATTCACTGGAATTTTGTGACTGTTGATAAGGGATCTGCTCCTTTACAATAAATAGTTAACATATGTTTTTTATGCTCGGATTCACACCAGTATTAAATCTTCTTAAAGCTTCTAATCACGCTGCGTGCCTATGGGGTATCGTCAGTTGTGCGACTGGATTCGTGATTTCCTGTCAGGAAGGTCGCAGTTCGTAGTAATATATGGCAAATCATCGAGTAAAACTGAAGTGATATCAGGTGTTCCCCAGGGAAGCGTCCTGGGACCTCTGCTGTTCCTGATCTATATAAATGACCTGGGTGACAATGTGAGCAGTTCTCTTAGGTTGTTCGCAGATGATGCTGTAATTTACCATCTAGTAAGGTCATCCGAAGACCAATATCAGTTGCAAAGCGATTTAGAAAAGATTGCTGTATGGTGTGGCAGGTGGCAGTTGACGCTAAATAACGAAAAGTGTGAGGTGATCCACATGAGTTCCAAAAGAAATCCGTTGGAATTCGATTACTCGATAAATAGTACAATTCTCAAGGTTGTCAATTCAACTAAGTACCTGGGTGTTAAAATTACGAACAACTTCAGTTGGAAAGACCACGTAGATAATATTGTGGGAAAGGCGATCCAAAGGTTGCGTTTCATTGGCAGGACACTTAGAAGATGCAACAAGTCCACTAAAGAGACAGCTTACACTACACTCGTTCGTCCTCTGTTAGAATATTGCTGTGCGGTGTGGGATCCTTACCAGATGGGATTGACGGAGGACATCAAAAGGGTGCAAAAAAGGGCAGCTCGTTCTATATTATCACATAATAGGGGAGAGAGTGTGGCAGATATGATACGCGAGTTGGAATGGAAGTCATTAAAGCAAAGACGTTTTTCGTCGCGGCGAGATCTATTTACGAAATTTCAGTCACCAACTTTCTGTTCCGAATGCGAAAATATTTTGTTGAGCCCAACCTACATAGGTAGGAATGATCATCAAAATAAAATAAGAGAAATCAGAGCTCGAACAGAAAGGTTTAGGTGTTCGTTTTTCCCGCGCACTGTTCGGGAGTGGAATGGTAGGGAGATAGTATGATTGTGGTTCGATGAACCCTCTGCCAAGCACTTAAATGTGAATTGCAGAGTAATCATGTAGATGTAGATGTAGTTGTAGAAATTATTTTTACTCATAAGTGTGTACTTTTATTTAAAACAAATACTTCAGTTCACTGGAAATTAGCTAATTTGCCTTCTTGGACATTATCAAGGAACATTTTACGAAAGTATGTTGTAAGGATCCATTTGTCGGTCTCACGTGTATTTTTACTTCAAGAAATTCTGCTGTACACTGAGGTGACACTGTATGAACATATACAGGTGGCTGTAGTATCGCGTATACAAGGTATAAAAGGGCAGTGCCTTTGTGGAGCTGTCATTTTTACTCAGATGACTCATGTGAAAAGATTTTCGACGTAATTATGACTGCACAAAGGGAATGAAGAGACACTGAACGCGGAATGGTTGTTGGAGCTAGACGCATAGGATATTCCATTTGAATATCGTTAACGATTTCAGTATTTCAGTATTCCGGGATCTGCAGTGTCAAGAGTGTGCCGAGAACACCACATTTGAGGCATTATCTCTCACCACGGACAAGGCAGTGGCCGACAGAGATCACTTAACGACCGAGAGCAGCAGCGTTTACATAGCGTTGTCAATGCTAACAGATAAGCAACACTGCCTGAATTAACTACAGAAATCAATGTGGGACGTACGAAGAACTTATCCACGTGGCTAGTGGGGCGAAATTTGGCCTTTGTGGGCTATGACAGCAAACGATCGATGCGAGTGGCTTTGCTAACAGCACCACGTCACCTGCAGCGCCTCATCTGAGCTCGTGACTGTATCGGTTGGACCTTAGAGGACTGGAAAACCGTGACCTGATCAGATGAGTCCCGATTTTAGTTGGTAAGAGCTGATGGGAGGTTTCGAGTGCGGCCCAGACCAGACGAAGCCAAGTTGTGAACAAGGCACTATGCAAGCTGGTGGTGACTCAATAATGGTGTAGGCTGTGTTTTCATGGAATGGACTAGGTCCTCTGGCCCATCTGAACCAAGCATTGATTGGAAATGGTTATGTTCGGCTCCTTGGAGACCATTTGTAGCCATTCATGGACTTCATGTTCCCAAACAACCATGGAATTTTTATGGACGACAATGCGCTATGTCAGTGGGGCACAATTGTTCGCGATGGGTTTAAAGAACTTCCTGGACTATTCGAGCAAAATATTTGGTCACCCAGATAGCCCGACATGAATCCCATCGAACATTTACGGGATATAATCGAGAGGTGAGTTGGTGCACGTAATTCTGCATCTGCAATAATTCCACAAGTATGGACGGCTATAGAGGCGGCATATGTCAGTATTTCTGCAGAGGACTTCCAGTGTCTTGTTGGGCCCATGCCACGTCGAGGTACAGTACTACATACAGGAAACGGAGGTCCGACACGATGTTAGGAGGTATCCCACGACTTTTGTCACTTCAGTGTACATTGCTGTGCGTGCTGGACTGGTGGGTTGTAATTTCTCGTTGTTGGTATAGAATCTATATGTGAACGAACTATATTACGTAGTTTGTGTCGATCGTGACATCCGTCTGACCAATGGAAGCTATCTTACATTTTTGCGTCATGTTGCTTGTTAATTCGAAAGGAAGGAAATTAGCTAACTTCAAAGTGCTTGTTCCTATGAAAATACTATATGTTTGAAGAATAAAGACTTCTTTCAAGGAAGTCGAGAAATGACCGACTGAATTAAGTCGTGTCGGTACATTATCTTCTAGATAATCAACGAAAAGAACATCCAAAACCGCAATCACAAATGACAACAATGGGGAAGTGTGACGATGGTTCTGGCCAATCTGCAGTCAATGGGGTAAGAAACAACTGGAGCCAAAGCAAATAATAAAGGGCATTTTATTTAAAGAATTAACTAGAGGATGCTTTGTTAAAGCTAAATGTTGCACTTTTGATTGATGAATTTGTCAGGAACGTTAGGGTCGATTTAAAAATAACACAACTTATATTTCACACCGATTAATTACTATGGATAATAAGTCGACTCACCGTTACACTCCACTCTAAGGAAATAAATATGATGCGTTGATGCTGGTATGCGGCAACAAACAAGGAAAAGTGCAAAAACACTTATTCCTATAGATTACCTTGTAAAGTGTAACTAGCAAATGTTCTGCACTTGTAGATTTCCGGAAGGAAAAAGAAAATCTCTCAGTAGGAAAATGCACCTACCGACGAAGCCGCTTTGGCAGTGGCTAAAGTGAGTGATCTGAAGTAAGAACTGTTGCAACACTGTGTTTATTAATGTGAATTGGCACCGTCTGGCACGTGGTGTGAATCGCGCTGGTCAGCACATGTGATGGCTACAAAACGCTTCCATGTACACTTATATTTTGCGTACCTTCCAGGAATCATACTTCAGGGATTTATCTACTCACTGAAGAATGTTTTCAGATTTCTCTCGTAGATGCAACTATGGATAGCTATATTGCCCAGAGACGGAAGTTCAAGTGGCTCAAATACGTTCAAAATGTCTCCCATTTACATCTATATATATTCTCCACAAGCCAATGTACAGCGCATGGGAGAGGGTACCTCGAACCAATATTGTGGACTGCCTTTAGTATTTCAGTCGTGTATTCAGCCATGCAAAAATGACTATCTATTTGTCTCAATGTCTGCCCTAATCTGACTCATCTTAATCTCAAGATGTTGTGGATAGATGAAGGCCTATTACACATTTCGTCCCTCTTTAACTGTTGGCAGTCTCTGTCAGTCAACAGACGGGGTCAGCGCTTTTGCGCTGAACGTGTCCCTTTAGGTTTCCACTTCACTATCACATCGTAAACAGTGGACCTAGGGATGTTTAGGAGTGTGGAAATCTCGCGTACATATGTATGACACAAGTGACACCCAATCACCTGACCACGTTCGAAGTCCGTGAGTTCTGCGGAGCGCCCCATTCTGCTTTCTCACGATGGCTAATGAATACTGAGGTAGCTGATATGGAGCGGCAGCACAATGCACCTAATATAAAAAACGTATGTTTTTTGGGGTGTCCGGATGTCCTCACAGCCTCCATCGAATACAGTTTTATTACGCTCATCTTGGCAGTTTTGTTTGTTTGAAGTTGACAAGATAAAGCGTTAATTTGTTTCCTTATACGCCTATATCAGAAAAGTAGTAAGATATTATAAATTTTCTGGTTTATTGTTCTTATGCAGTGGCGACACCAGTCCTTTTATATTTACTGTTTCTTGACAAAGTTTCAACATCTCCTCCTCAGCTGCAGATTATTTTGGGTGCGGAATGAAATCAATGGATTTCTGCTGTGAGGGACACTCAAATATTTATATGAACTCATCGGGTGATATTTTAAGTTACAAGAAATAAAACATTTAGTATTCTGATAAATGGCCAAGATCTAGAAGCAGACTTCAGAACCCTGTCTCCATCTTGCCTATTTCCTCTGCAGCTAACTGTCAAGGCCTGCGTATAATTTTTTCCAGGTTTTAGATCCGAAAATGTATCTTCAAATGCTTGCTTTTCTAGGTTTGGTCTTCTGTCCCTCAAATTCGCTACAAATAGAATGATGGTAACATAATCTGTGTACCCTGTAACTCAACGCTGGTTAGTGTTAGGTGAAGAAGATTGCTATTGCAACTCGCAACCAAAGAGCAACTTCTCAGAAGTTGGAGACATTTCTCTTAAATATAGTCCTTTTTGAGTATTCTGCTGTTCTGTCAACTCTTGCTCTATGAGTCAATTTGTATTCTAAAATAATTGCTGGTCATTGACATTGAAATGATCGTTTCTTTATATGATCGGTTTTCAACTGTGTTTAACGTGAAAGGGAGTAGTGTCATGTTACTTACAAAGTAACATTATAAAATCACTGATTGCTGTTATCCCATAAGACATTATGTCTGTTTTTGCAAAGGAGTAGTGTCACTCGTGAGGGTGCAAAATTGCCCTTAAGTACACACAAAAGTTGAAACTTCCCCTTTGAACAATTATACATGACTGTGCTTAAACTGACACACAATATTTTGTTAGCGCAACGCAATCTGACTTTCAAAATTCCCTACAAAAGAATGGCCCTGACTAACATTAAACTATACCTTTCACAAATCACTTACCTCACAAAAATCTTCGCTGCTCAAGCTACTGCAATACAGCGAGCGCCACTACTGCCAGCTAAATAAAAGATTCAAACTATGGAAGGCACTAACTACTGATAGGGATAGTTAGCAAATGAAAGATATTAATAGAGAACAAACAATGTATTTACCTTGATATCATCATGTATAAATATAGCAGTTCATGACAAATTACAAATCTCCGCCATCTCTCTCCCCACATCCACCACTGCTGGCGGCTCACCTCCAACTGCGCAACGCTACGCGCTGTTCACAGCCAGCTGCCTAACACAACAATGGCGAGTATTACAACAATGCAAAGCAGCCACAGACTGCGCACAGCACAGCCAGTGATTTTCATACAGCGGTGGCGTTACCAATAAAAAAACCTAAACAGCCTACTTACAAAGTGAAAGTGTTGAAATGAATGAAGCTTTTCGCAAGGGAAACTGTACAAACTAAGATGAGACTGAACACCTTCAGAATTAGAGCAAATCGTTCTTTCAGACACTGTGTCACAACGATTCCTTCGTTCGGTGGAATGCTTTGAGATATAAACAAGATAAATTATACATTGACATAGCATTCTGCTATAAAGAAAAGTTTCTGTTGAGTGCAACTAAAGACAGACACCTTTTGTTTATATTTGGAAGCACTTGCTATAGTTACACTGTGTGATCAAAATTATCCGGGCACCCCCAAAAACATATTAGGTGCATTGTGCTGCCACTCCATATCAGCTACCTCAGTAGTCATTATGCATAGTGAGAGAGCAGAATGGGGCGCTCCACAGAACTCACGGACTTCGAACGTGGTCAGGTGATTGGGTGTCACTTGTGTCATACATATGTACGCGAGATTTCCACACTCCTAAACATCCCTAGGTCCACTGTTTACGATGTGATAGTGAAGTGGAAACCTAAAGCGACACGTACAGCGCAAAAGCGCTGACCTCGTCTGTTGACTGACAGAGACTGCCGTCAGTTAAAGAGGGACGTAATGTGTAATAGGCATTCATCTATCCACAACATCACATAGGAATTCCAAATTGCATCAGGATCAACTGCAAGTACTATGACAGGCGGGAAGTGAGAAAACTTGGATTTCATAGTCGAGCAGCTGCTCATAAGACACACATCACGCCGGTAAATGCCAAACGATGCCTCGCTTGGTGTAAGGAGCGTAAACACTGGACGAAAATGGTTCAAATGGCTCTGAGCACTATGGGACTTAACTGCTGTGGTCATCAGTCCCCTAGAACTTAGAACTACTTAAACCAAACTAACCTAAGCACATCACACACATCCATGCCCGAGGCAGGGTTCGAACCTGCGACCGCAGCGGTCGCGCGGTTCCAGACGGTAGCGCCTAGAACCGCTCGGCCACTCCGGCCGGCACACTGGACGATTGAACAGTGGAAATACAATGTGTGGATCGGCGAATCACGGTACACAATGTGGCGATCGATGGCAGGGTGTGGGTATGGCGAATGCCCGGTGAACGTCATCTGCCAGCGTGTGTAGTGCCAACAGTAAAATTCGGAGGTGGTGGTGTTATGGTATGGTCGTCTTTTTCATGAAGGGGGCATGCACCCCTTGCTGTGCACTATCACAGCACAGGCCTACATTGATGTTTTAAGCACCTTCTTGCTTCCCACTGTTGAAGAGCAATTCGGGGATGATGATTGCATCTTTCAACACGATCGAGCACCTGTTCATAATGCACGGCCTGTGACTGTGGTTACACGACAATAACATCCCTGTATTTAACTGGCCTGGACAGAGTCCTGACCTGAATCCTATAGAACACCTTTGGGATATTTTGGAACGCCGACTTCATGCAAGGCTTCACTGACCGACATCGATACCTCTCCTCAGTGTAACACTGAAGAATGGGATGTCATTCCAAAAAAAAGAAAAAAAAAACTTCCAGCACCTGATTAAACGTATGTCTGCGACAGTGGAAGCTGTCATCAAGGCTAACGGTGGGCCAAGAACATATTGAATTCCAGCATTACCGATGGAGGGCGCCACGAAATTTTAACTCACTTTCAGCCATGTGTCAGGATACTTTTGATCACATAGTGTTCACTTATAAAAGCTTCAGCCTTAGATCTTGCATCACTAACTACACCGAAGCTCATTGTCAGAAGTATGACCATGTGGGGTGTTAAGCCAAATTTGACTGGACTGAGGATTTCTCTGCAGCTAGGACGTAGCATATCGTAGATGGAAAGTCATCGACAGTTGTAGAAGTAACTTCAGTGGGCCCAGGCGTAGCATGTTGCTACCCTCGCTGTTCATGTTGTATATTCATGACGTTGTAGACAGTATTGATAACAACCTGAGTCTTTTTGTGGATGATACAGTTAACCATAATGAAGTACTGCCTGAAAAAAAAACTGCATGAATATTCAATCAGAGCTTGATAAGATTTCAAAGTGGTGTAAAAACTAGCCAATTTCTTTAAATGTTCTCGAATGTGAAGTTGTACACGTCAGAAAACGAAGAAATATGATTATAATATCAACAAGTCACAACTGGAATCTGACCGCTCATGCAAATACTAGGGTGTAACAATTTGTGGGAATATGAAATGGAACAATGGCATAGGCTCACTTGTAGGCAAATCAAGTGGCAGATGTGAGTTAACGAGCATTTCGCTCTCATTTAAGTATATGGCCGAAAGAGTCAGCTTTCAGAAATTGTGAAACGAACCCTGTCGCCCAGGACAGTTTGCCACAAAGGGCGCAGATTCACCACGACATGGGAAAACTCACAGGCGTCTATTCTCTATTCAGGCCTAAGCGCTGTACTGTGTGAGTGAGACAGACGAGAACCTGCGTCATAGGAAAACCCATGGAAGCATAACAGTGTTAAATATGGCGGACCTAATATCGGCCATTTATGAAAACTATCTAATTATGTAGTAATTCAGGGAATGAAGCCACAGTAATTTCAATCTGCCATCCTCCATAAATTTCATGGTGATCCCAATAAAACTTGATTATTGATCATATCTATAATAGTTTAGGATTTACTGTTAAAGTGAAATTAGCGAGTTTTGTAACAAAGGCCTGAATGCTAAAGTCTGAACGCTTTGGTCGATCTTAACGATCGATATTTCATATGGAAGAGCATCATTAAAATGACAAACGTTGTAAATATCAACTATGTGACT
Source organism: Schistocerca serialis cubense (assembly GCF_023864345.2). Lineage (NCBI taxonomy): Eukaryota > Metazoa > Arthropoda > Insecta > Orthoptera > Acrididae > Schistocerca > Schistocerca serialis. Next base: position 436,533,582 of record NC_064640.1, on the reverse strand, counting down.
TTATTTGTTTAAAATATATAGTAAATTTAAATTATCAGTACTTTCAGTTAAGCATCAGATCATCATTTCCTCCACACAAAACACATTAAACGATGACAGCATGACACCTTATTCAATCATGAGGTAATAGAATATTTGTTGTAAAGTTTAGTGCATAATAGTTACTTTCGTTCTTTATATATTTATCAGAAAGCACATTGGTGCAAGGCTATTGGCCGTGACATTCAAAATTAAGAAGGAAATTGTATTGGTTTTGTGTAAAAGAATTTAACGCTTATTATGTAATAGATATTATTGTTACTTTATTTGGAACGTGAAAGTGGTGAAGCTTTCATTATTTAAATATATTAAAATGTAAAGTAATGTTGAATAAGCTGTTGCCAATCAGATGGACGGCTTCAGGAAAGGGAACTGCTCTAGTCAGTTGAGCGAAGATGTTCGGCGCGCGGGAAACGCGGTCGGAGACGGGCAGAGGGCAGTTCTTGTCTAAACACCAAGAGTACAGTTCGGCTGGAGACATCAAAGGGCACAGTTCGGACCGAGACACGAAAGCGGACAGTCAGTCTTTAGGTAGCTTGGAAGTGAAAGACTTAGAAAACTTCGCATTGTGTGGCATCGCGGGACTTAATTTCTGAGCGGTGAGCAGCCGCGCTCCTGGAGTGAACTCTTAACTTTTTGTGTAAAAATTGAGTTGGAGTATTGTGTTTCGCTATGAGATTGTGAATGATCGAACTGTGTCAAATGGATATGCGCTCGAGTGTAACAGTAACTCTAAATACGACCACTTTCGCTATTAGTTTGCTTTCTGAATAAACATTATTCTAACTAAATCGCAACTGTGTGGCCTACATCATTTATGGGTCATTAATTTAGCTACCGATATTATTATTACTGTTATTATATGTTATTTTAACTTTGTATTTCGTAAACTTGCCATCAGTCAGACAATTTAACCAAAGCGTCCCAAGTGTCTAATTTAGAGCGTGTAATGCGACACGTGAGGTTCAACCCCTAGACGTGCTTGAGCCAAGACATTTCGACGAAGAGGAACCGCATGTGAGCCCAAATATCTATAGAATGTTAGCTCGCACAGACTTCGGTTCGTTAACAGAACACCAAGAAAATGAAATCAGTCTACAAAGGAGGTTGCTTACAAAACACTTGCGTGACCAATCCTAGAATATATCTCAAGTGTGTGGGACCTGTACCACCATATAAGACTAATAGGGGATCTTGAACGGATACAAAGAAGGACAGCACGAATAGTCACATACTCGTATTTATCTAACCCATAAGAGAGCGTCACGGAGATCGTGAAAAAACAAGTGCCAGACACTTGAAAATAGAATCAAACTTTGCCGAGAAAGCCTACTTACAAAATTTCATGAAGCAACTCTAGGTAATGAATCTAGGAATAGTTTCTAGAATGAAATTTTCACTCTACAGTGGAGTGTGTGCTGATATGAAACTTCCTGGCAGATTAAAACTGTGTGCCGGACCGAGACTCGAACTCGGGACCTTTGCCTTTCGCGGCAAGTGATCTACCATCTGAGCTACCCAGCTCAGATGGTAGATCACTTGCCCGCGAAAGGCAAAGGTCCCGAGTTCGAGTCTCGGTCCGGCACACAGTTTTAATCTGGCAGGAAATTTCAATCTAGGACTATACTATAATCCCCATCTCCCAATGAACTGCTTCTATAGGTATCGCGAGGATAATTTTAGTCTAATTACGGAGTTGACGGTGTAATTTAAGCAATCATCCTTGCTGTGCTCCTATGTGAATGAAATGGGAAGATGCCCTAATAACTGGTATAATGTGAAGTGCCTTCTCTCATGCACTTCACAGTGGTTTGCAGAGTGTTGATATAGATGAAGAAATTTGCAGCTTATCTAAATTTAGTCCGAAGAGTTTCACAAGAACTGTGTCGCCTTTCTTCCTAGGATCCATATCTAAGTTCTCCGAGCAATTCTGTTATACTTTCGTATGGGGTATGCCGACATGTAACATTTCTAGCAAGTCGTCTATGAATTCGTTTTATGTACTTCGTCATGTGTACTTGGGAAGGACCCCTAACACTAAAAAATGATTGTAGAATTTGTCAGACTAGCGTCTTGTATGTATTTAATTTAGACAGGGTACCCCAGAAATGTTGCGACAAACTTCGAAGCGTGGCAGAGGGTTTCTTGAGGAACCCTACAGAGGCACTGTATTTTCCCAGAACTCTTCCAGCAAAATTTCAGTGCTCCATCCACCTTCCCTACTATTGATTTTACATAATTACCGGCAATTTCACTGACTTCCATTTGTTGTAGAATCATGGAACATATTTTGAGTTCAGACACAATGACCTTTTTAGACTCTGAGAAGCTCATCCGCAGAAACCAGCACGGTTTTAGTAAACAGCGGTCATGCGAGACACAGCTGGCCCTCTTTGTGCATGATATACAACAAGCTCTAGATACCGACTCCCACGTTGATGCCATATTCCTCGACTTTCGAATCGCTCTATCGAATCGACACGTAAAATTCAGCTTTAAAAATCATTTTGTTTGTAAACAAACTGACGCTTTCTGTCGACACTGGGCAATGTACAAAAGACATTATAAGTGGTATTTGTTTGGGCTCACTCAATGTATAAAAGCCGGCCGGAGTGGCCGAACGGTTCTAGGCGCTACAGTCTGGAACCGCGCGACCGCTACGGTCGCAGGTTCGAATCCTGACTCGGGCATGGATGTGTGTGATGTCCTTAGGTTAGTTAGGTTTAAGTAGCTCTAAGTTCTATGGGACAGATGACCACAGCAGTTAAGTCCCATAGTGCTCCGAGCCATTTTTGAATGTATACAATGCAGTAACGAAGTTGCAAATATCTGTCGAAACAGCAGAAAAAATATGCCTCATCTCTCTCAGGAAAGACACCCTGTATATTAAGAAAGAGAAGAAACGGTAGTGATCGCAGCACTGACCGCTGAGACACCCTCCTCCCCCACCCCCATTGCCTATGCCACAATCAGACGACACCTCGTACATATTCTCATTACTGTGGAGAATGGACTTTTGAGTTCTGTTTTTAAAGTACGAGAAGAGCCAATTGTGAGCTACTCCTCTTATTCCATAAACGTCCAAGTTCGGCAGCTATATTTTATGATCAACACAATGAAATTCATTAGTGAAATCGAACAAGACGCCTAGTATTGGCAACTTATTGTTTAATCCGTCCACTGCCTCACACAGAAAAGAGCATATAGTGTTTTCAGCTGTACCTCTTCTGAAACCAAACTGTACGTTTGACAGCGAATTACGTGAACTGAAATGATGAATTACCGTTATCCACTGAGGTGACAGTCACGGGACATCAATCTGCACATATACAGATGGCGATAGTATCGCGTACACGAGGTATAAGAGGGCAGTGCACTGGTTGAGCTGTCATTTGTACTCAGGTGATCCATGTGAAAAGCTTTCTGAAGTGATTATGGCCTCACGACGGGAATTAACGAGTAGGGGATCTCCAACGGCTTGTTCAGTCCATGTCACGTCGAGTTGCTGCATTACGCCGGGCAGAAGGAGGCTCGACACGTTATTAAGAGGCATCCCACTAATTTTGTCACTTACATCTACATCTACATCTACATTTATACTCCGCAAGCCACCCAACGGTGTGTGGCGGAGGGCACTTTACGTACCACTGTCATTACCTCCCTTTCCTGTTCCAGTCGCGTATGGTTCGCGGGAAGAACGACTGCCGGAAAGCCTCAGTGTATATTAGTCTCCAGTAACTTTCCCAAACACCGTCGGCATACAAATAGATCAAAAATTGTCTGAATTATCCCATTCTCCTCTTTTATAGAGCGTTTTCATTACTGAGTGCTTTAATCGTTCAGGAGAATGAGCATTCGTAAAGGAAAAAATTAGAAAATGGCTGTGCACTGTGTCTACAGTTTTCGAGACGTATACGAATAATTCATCTTGCCGTAGTAGGCAGTTTGACATATGGATAAATTGTGAGAGATGAGAAGGGCAGGCGTGTGCGCCGGGAGCCGGCGTGGCGTGCGAGCAGCGGCGTGAGGCCGAGGCGTGGAGCGTGCGCGCTGGCGCCGGCGGCCGATCGATGCGCGGCTGTGGCGGCGGGAGATGCTGGGCCAGTGACGCCATGGAACCCGCGCCGGCCGGCCGCAGGCTGCTGTCCGCCGCCGTGGCCGCGCCGCCCGCCGCGGCCGCCGCCCCCGCCGCCTCCGCCGCCGCTGCGGCCGCCGCCTCCGCCGCCCCTGGCGGGGTCGAGGCCCTGCCGTTCAATTTCGCGCCCGGGTGCGGCACGCACGGCCCGCGGCCCAGCCGCCGGCGCGAGGAGGCGAGCGCGCTGCGCAACCTGCAGAGGCGCGTGGGCGCCAGCATGCTGGCCAGGCCCACCCCCGCGCCCGCCCCCGCGCCCACCCCCGGGCCCAGCACCGCCGACACCCCGCCGCCCCTCGACAACCGGCCGCAGCTGTTGCTGCAGCGGGTGAGTCGCGTCCCGACCGCTCTCACGTCGTGTGCTCTCTCCTCGATCCCTTCACTTGCAAATTAGAAGAGCCCCAAGGCGGGAAACCGACCAGTTGCTAAGTGCAGAACACGAGCAGTAATTCTGTAACCGGACAGATGATCTACGTTGAGAACTACAGTCGATCCCATCATCCCAGTCGCAGCGGTGTACGGTGATACGGACGTCCAACTCTCTCCATGTGCTTAGATCTTTCCGGCCATATACCTCTCCTCTTTGTTATTTAAGACAACGAAATCGGCGGGGAAAACGATTGTGACAACACAGCTGAAATACCGGGGGCGGGAATACACCCTCATATCTGGGTGTGACTGTTCGAGTTTTGCGTAGTTGTAAGTTGTTGTTACTAGCGACCAATGCGCGGGTCGGTTTCTCTCGTCCGTGGGAGCACGGGGCAGCGGACGACAGCGCATGCGCAAGTCACTCCCTCCAGCGTGGATGTTGCGAATAATGTTTCCAGATTGGCCATGTTATAACACCGGCAACAATTTTCAATTTCTGCCCGTTGCGAGACTACCTACTATGTTTGCAAGGAAAGAAGAGTAAAACAAATCTGGCATTTTTGATCTCAGAGTATCGTCGCTGTCTCAAAAGACGGACGTCGCCGGTTCGAATCCTAGTTCGGTCATCGGTATGGAATTTAATATATCGGTAATGAGTGTCCATAGAAAGTTCGAATTTAACGGGAAAGAAATGATCGTGTAGTATATTTATGTAAGTGTGATTCCACACCAATGGACTAGGCCGCTCGTCGACACTAGTGTGACGAAACACTAGTGTCTGTTGTGTAGCTAAAGCCAATAACTAAAAAAAGACTGCAGATACCAATTTTTAGGCAATAAATGCAAAGGCCACTAAGCACGAAATATTATGTAGTGGAGCGTATATTAGACAGTCGTTTACGTAAGGGATATTTCGCATTCGTAAAAAGTTAGAAATGAAAATACTACATTCTGTAATTGAAAATTCCAGTATATAATTGCTGTTTTGTGAACAAGCACTTCAAAATATTAGGGAATTCACGTCTTGCCCGATTTATGACATCCTTATGTTATGCATAAATGTAGCAGATTATTGTCTATTTCCCTTCCTGATGTTGCAAGAACGTTCGTAAATCCAGGTGAAATTGTGCCTGTAAACTCAATAACAACATATGATACAAAATAAAGTACGCCTCACTGTTTCCTGACGGGAAAGATGTTCCGGAAAGTGTTTATTGAATGTTTACTGCTCCGTGTCACCGAGATCCGATCGTTACGGCGGACGACAGCAGTGATGCGAGCGGACTGTCAGCGTAATGAGTCAAGTAAACGAATCTGGTCGGCCGACTGAAAACCTTGACCAAACGACACACAGGTTCTCGACGAGCTTCGCAGGCAGACGCCAAAATGTAGGGACGAGCTGCACACGGTAAAGAACCCTCTTAAAGTTTTCGAGTCTTCATCTCGGTGCAGAGCTTCAAAGCCCATTGTCTCACCATACATATCGGCCAATGATAGGATAGTAATTCTAAGTGTAAAAAAGTACCCAAATTCTTTCATGTTTTTTTTTTCTTTTGGACATCAGTCTTCTGACTGTTTTGATGTGGTCCGCCAACATTTAACCTCCTATGTCTATCTCTTAATCTCAAAGTAGCACTCCGCTATTTGTTGCATATATTCCAACCGCTGCTTTCTCTTCGATTTTTTCCCTCCTTACAGGCCCCTTTAGTTCCATGAAAATTATCTCCTGGTGTCTTAAAACATATGCTATCATCCTGCGCCTTTCTCTCCTCATTTCTTATCACACCGCTTAACTTTCAGCACCCTTCTGTAACACCACATCTCAAACGTATCGTTTCTCTTCTTTTCCGGTTTTCCACAGGTCGCGATTGACTTCCATTTAGCGCTTTGCTCCGGATGGGAGTTCTCAGAAATTTCTTTCCTAAATTAAGGACAATGTTTGATATTAGACTTCTTTTGGCCCTGTGCCTAAGCTATTCTGCTTCTTATGCCTTCCTTTGCTTCGATGGTAATGCGTTATTTCGCTTCAAAGGGAGCAGAATTCCTTTACGTATGATGTGTAATGCGCAACTTCGATGTTAAGTTTCTCGCTAACTTTACTTTTTCTACGGCTGAATACTTTTGTCTTTCTTGCTTTACTCTCGGTTCTCATTCTGTGCGCAGTAGTTTGTGCATTCCATTCAACAGGTCCTGTAATGCTTCCTCACTTTCACAGAGATCAGCAATTTCATCAGCGAATCATATCTTTGGCATCATTTTACCTTAAATTGTAAACTCACTTATCGTTGTTTATTTTACTTCCTTTATTGCTTTTTCGATGTACAGGTTCAACACTAGAGGAAAAAATTGCAGCACTCTCTTACGGCCAATTTAAACCGAAATATTCTCTCTTAGTTTTTCATTCTTATTTTTTCATTTGGTAAGTGTGCCCTACATTTCTACAACATGTAGAAAGTTTAACAAATCCAAGTACTAAATCACTCATACTAAAAGGCCATTAATCTGAAAAGTTTAGGCATATTTCACGTTTACAGTGTGATTTTCTCTTCAGAGGTCATTACAATACGCACCGGTTTACACGTTCAATTACTGGATCAATTTGTAGTAAAGGGCATTGGCAAATTATCACATTCGTATGTAATGCCCTCTAGACGAAGATGTGTTTCAGCAGGAATATCTTTATAGATGAGTAATGTGTGATGATTTGGCTCCTGAATAACTCGTTACTAGAATTACAGAGTAAAAAGTCGACGAACAAGCTGTTAAAAGCCATTCGCTCAATAGCAGCATCTCATTAGTCAAAACAAACGCAGCATCTTCCAGAATAAAGTAGTATTTATCAATCCAATTACATTAGTCTTCTAGACTCATCCATATAAAGTTTGGAAAAGTACATCATTTGACGAGTGGAAATTAAGTGCTGTAACTCTGGCAACTTCAGTTTTGTTTGGTTCAATTTTTCTACCACTTACGTGTCGTAAGATTTTATGTGCCGTGCCCTGTGAAGTTGTACTGGAAATAGAACCATTATTTAACTATTTATAAAGTGATTGTTAAAATGTCCATAAGTAAATATTTATTATAGAAGAACGCCAATTGAAACCGACTTAAAAAAGATCGTATTCTGGAGTCTGTTGGTCATCCTTTCGGTAAAGAATCTAAGATAAAAATGTCAAAGTAATCGCATATTCTCAAGTCTGTAACCAAACGCTTGTCTCTCAGGACAGTTATTACAGCTCAGAGAGACAAAAAGATAAAATTATTACTTAATTTTATTAGTGCGAAACGAAATAATATGTGTGATCCGTGACTATGACTGATGATGAATAGCTTTGGCTTGTAATAAGCTAAGGTCTCAAATAGGTCTCTCATAATGCTGTATTTTCTAAAACTGGCAACATTATGAGATGGTGGCTATGTGGTAATGGAAAGAGTGTGTGAGCGAAATTAAGAGAGCAGGCTGTCACTGCCATTTAGTCTACAGTTCCACAAAACAGAAGTTGCACACATAAGATGTGATTTGTTCCTTAAAGAATGTGATCAGGCGGCTATAGTTTTTATTGTACTTGATACAAATAAATCAAATATTTTTCAAAACAAAATTATGCCAGTAGTGCAGGCATTCAACCAAACTTTGATAGGTGTGGCCCGAAATTACTCGTAATTTTCTGATATGGACTCACACCCCACTATCAACAACTAAATGGAAACGACATTGTACAGGAAGTATATTGTAGGCTGATAACTAACCAAACAGATTCAAAGACGTCAACGACCCTCTTTTATTAAGGTAAATTAAGTTAACAATAACGTCTGGTTCCTGTTTCAATTTCAGTAAGAAATTGCCTAAAGCTGTCATAAACCACGTGTTACAATAGAAACAAAGTCAAAAACAAAATTAATTTGATGATTTACTAGTTGAGTGATCAGTAGGTCGAAAAATATGAATAGAATTCTGAGGAATTTTTCAATTGGTTCTCATTAGTTAATGTTGCCTATGAGATAGGGCCAGAATTCTGTGCACGATGACTAAAAAGTACTATAAATAAGACGGCGTAATTCGTTATCAGCGCCTGCTTTCGTCATGATTAAGTCACCAAATTGTGATTTAACGAGACTAGGCATTTAATGTTTTGAACCTTCTAATGTAGTTCGTATTCAGTCCCTGTAAGCAGATACAACAGCGAAGCAGTATGGACATCCAGTGAATAAACTGGACAACAATGTCTCGGAAAAATTTCGGCTTGGTAAACACACAGAATCACGGAAAACATTATTTGATTATTCACGCAAACCATAGAGACTTCAGTGGTGTGCAAAGTATTATTGCACTATGGAAGGCCAATAATAGTCATGGTCGTCTACCTGCGAACCACATATTATACTAACCAATTTTATGCCATTGCAATTAGTTATTGGCAAATGGCAAACAGGGCATTATGGATTTTTCTGAATGCCACGTAACGTATTCCAAATATGTGCCTTATTATTAATCTTAATTACAACTTATACTATTACACAACATTGTGAAAGGTTGCAAGCAACTGCTTGGACTGCTGGAGGGTATTACAACTCTGTATATCACTCGTAAAATCCATATTATGATATACAATATCGGTACTGCGCAAGTTTAAAGATTTTGGAAATGTGATATTGATGAAGTTCTATGTCTGATACAAACTTATGCCTGTTATAAAAGAGTTGTTATTTTCTACGTGAAAATCAGTGCAGTATCTGTCAGGAGCCGTATTTTAAGTTGCCAGTAATTCAGTCACTGTCTCTAATGGCATTTTTACCTCATAAGAAAATCCCATTGACATTTGAAAGTCGTTTCTGCACCTAAAACAGCCGAAATTACATAAAAATAAAGCTATAGGGCATCATTTGCATCTGATCAGCGCCACAGCTTACTTAGACAAAGATAGTACGTTTCCAGCTCTGTAGACGATACTACTGAGATGTACGTCAGGTTGCTGGAAACGTATGATATAGTGTTTCCAGTTGGAAATATTCCATACTCGTCAGATGCTGACAATCATTTTTTGTTAGAATAAACACAGTTGCAATTGTGTCACTGATTAAGAATATTAATTTGCAAGAACATGACATATCTGCCAATAAGACCTGCATATCGCTGAATATTGCAATTTGAAAGTCAATTTTTATCAAAGTTTTGTATTGCTTATTTAACTGGTCAATATAGAAAAGACGTAGGAAATTTTCCACAATTTTACTTTGTTGTTATAAATAATGATGCATAACTTATTACACACTGATATTCACATAGATTTATAGGCCATAAATTTTTGTCGGTCTATAGAGAAATGCTACATTTATACATACTAGTCACATTTATTTCCGGTGGAAACGTGTTAGATGGCACTAGCTTTTCACGTTCGTTGTCTCCATTCTTTGAATATAAGGTAAACATTGGGCTATCAGGTACGTCTGCTCTACGAAATAGTGAGAATGCTCACACTACCTGAGCTAACAATCGTCTGGAAAAAGCATCTACCGTCTATTGAAATATCTTCAGAATGCCCGGGATTGTTCCGTGGCCAACGTCAGTAGATTTGTTAGGATTAAGAAGGGTTTCGTGTGGTTAAGGGAAAGTTAAAAATTTCGTAAAGTAATTCAGTCAGTGTTTAATACAGCTGTTCTGCAGCATAGCTATGACGAACACTTTATCTGATTTTTTTTTTCAATTTTTAAAAACCTATGATAACTATTAGTATGGAATTAACATTGTCTGAAGAAAGCTGTATAGCATACCCATACTTTCAGATGAATTCAGTAGTTAGGAACTGATGAGTCCAATATCAGCAGTAGGTTACGTTTATAAACAACCACAGAACATTCTTTATTTGTACAAGTGTGTTCCGTTTGTTCAATTTTCTCAATGGTGACGACTTATGATTAAGTAGGAAAATAACATTCATTGTTGTTTGACACAGAAATCCTCAACTGAGTTCAGGGTTACAGAAATTTCTTTTTATTTGCTACTAATATACCGTTCTGCTTTCCTTTTATTCATTATCTGCTTGGAGAGCAACTTCTGTTAACCTCTGCGACTCGTAGGGTACATTCATATGGGTTCAGACTTTAGTCTATGAGTTTTACTTGTATCGTTTGGTTATCAACCGTACAAATCAGACCGATGACCTCAGCAGTTTGGCCCCTTAGAAATTCACACACACACGCCTACAATTCAAGTAATGAACAATGTTCCAAAAATACATTTTTCTCTGTGTCCGTACTGCAATCTTAAATCTCTATTAAACTTCTCTAGCATAGCCATGATAGACAATTTTAATTTCTGCTCTTCTCCTCAACTTCTTCTTGTGGCTTGCCAGAACATCATATTTAGATAATGAAAAACGTATCTAACGTTGACTAGTCTCACATTCCACAGTCACACTTTCAATGTCACTGCTACATATCATCATACAGTGATCCAAATTCTTTTAATTCTACAGATTGCTAGAACATTCTAAAACAATAATCCCACATTTCCCATATTAGGGACTGCAATTTTACATTTGAGTTCTGCAAGTCACTGGTAAATGAAACGGTGAAAGGGTGGACGGGGGGGGGGGGGGGGGGAATGAGGGGGTATTCTATTTCATTGGATAGCTGGGTCAGGATCGAAACAAGCGTTTCCCAATGTGAATCCAGTGCCTTAACTACTGGGTGGTTATAATTAAACTGCGGTAGTCACAGAGCTCCAGTGTGGACTGTAATCGTCGTACGGCAGCGAAACTTGGTAGATATTCTAATGCATTAACGCGGAACCAATTTTGGCTATCAGGTGCAAATCTGGCACTGTACTGCGTCTCGTCGACGCCTCCATTGTTCATATTGAAAAACTTGTGTAAGTGGCTCTTAATAATAACATCATTATGCCTTTCTCGTTTGTTTGACCTTTTCTGCCCACGTCTCGTTCCTAATCGATTACATGTGGAAACATGTCTATACATCTTTCCTGCAGTCACAGCGCCAGTTTGTACCATGTGGGCAAAATTGGAACTAATTGTTTTTTCAGCGTAAATCGATTCCACATTAACGCATTAGAATATCTGCCAAGTTACGTTGCCATACGTTAATTACGTCCCACACCGGACCTCTGTGAGTAGCTACACTTTAATTACAACCAACCGATGTTTCACATTCGTCAGTGAAAGAGTTTTTCCACTCTTTATACAATTATTTAAACGCTGTGGTTTCAGTGTATAATTACTCTACGTTTCTGAGCTGAGATTAGTTCCTGAAACTTTAAGAGAATCTTTTGATGAGATAAACGATTCATTCTTTAAGTTAATGCCATTGTAGACTGCTCAACATTCTTACGAATTTGCATAAAGCAACGATCATCTGCAGTCTCCACTTCAGATACTTGATGAATATCACCTCACTGTTTTGCCAGGCAGGGATACTGCGTTCTTAAACGGTATTGCAGGAAAGTATTTTGCAGATATTTGAACTTTAATTTGACTCTGTGTTGCCGTTGAAACAAATCCTCTTCGTACTGTGCCTGTAGCTGAACGTTATTAACTGCTAAGCATTCGTATGTTGAGACAGGCTCCGCTTGAGCTTAACTCTGTTATGGAATGTTATGAAGTTTAATAGTCTGACAATGTCAGCTGCTGTAGTGGAAATGAGTTACATTTTTCAGTTTAATAAAGAGCGGCACCTTGCCTTGTACTGCCGGCCGAAGTGGCCGTGCGGTTAAAGGCGCTGCAGTCTGGAACCGCAAGACCGCTACGGTCGCAGGTTCGAATCCTGCCTCGGGCATGGATGTTTGTGATGTTCTTAGGTTAGTTAGGTTTAACTAGTTCTAAGTTCTAGGGGACTAATGACCTCAGCAGTTGAGTCCCATAGTGCTCAGAGCCATTTGAACCAACCTTGCCTTGTACTATAATGAGGACCGTGTGCCACACCTAACAGAAAGATTCAACCGTAATACTATCGTACTGGTCAAACCTGTTTGTCTCTTGATATTAGATTGCAATATGTTATTATGTTACCAATGAAAAATCTGAGACTATAGATAATATGGCCTGAGCGCGTAGTACGAACACAGTAGCTCTTGTGTCATTGTCTTGAATAATATCCGTTTCGATACTCTGCCCCCATGGTGAATTGAAGTCCAAGACAACCCTTGGCATTGTGACAGCGAACAAATCCCCGATAACTAAATTTACTTGCAAGCCTAAGAGGCAGCGCTGTAGAAAAAATGGATTAACATTCGCATCAACTAATTATTTAAACAGTTGTTATCATGATCTGTGACTAGGCTGTGTCAAGAAGGCCTTCAACAGAAGATTCAGCCATTGATGGACTGACACACCATTTTGGTCTGAGAATCATTATACATACCACTTAGAAGTACTGAATGTACGAAAGAGGTTGCTTACTGAAGCCTGTACGTAATCATCGTCAGCTTGGAGGCCATACCAAGGTACAGTCATGGAGATCGTTCAGAAAATACAAATAAGAGCTGCTCGATTCACCAGTGCAAGAGCGTCTCAGAGACGCTGAACAACTGAAGGGATGGACGGAAGGAAGTGCTACCCAGCAAGCACGTATTTTGAGTTACTGCACGCTAAATGCTTGGTTAAATTGAAAGTCAACTATGTAATTGCAAGCAGACAAAACACTTAATACTGAAGACGGGCTTTCTAGCGGTACATGTGTCAATACTCTTTAGGATCATGTGGTGCATTCGATTATACGAAAGGTAATGTCTTATAATGAGGATTAATATTTTCTTCCGCTGACCCATTCAGTTTCCAGTAGGATATCCTAAAATAAACAAGAGTTATCACTATTAAGACTCCGAGGACGTACGTTACAAGGCGATTCAAGAATCCTATAGATTGCTATGACACTTAGTTAGTTACATGTTCCATGAATCGTTTTGCATGATAGATCGTAACGATGTGGAACGAGCCATTTTACATTCACATCGCAAATTAATTTGTACATACGGTTACATTCTGAAAATTTCTAAGTTTTTTTTAAGGAAAAAATATATACAGATGTGAGTTAGTAATTCCTACCCACCTCCTTTTACACATTATGGTAATATTCTTCTACGGAATAGAGTGTTGTCAAGGAGAAACTCTCTCAGTTTAATATTAAAAGTGATCAAAAATTTTTGTTGCAGCATTGTGAAACCCTTTTTGTGCGAAAGGTAACCTTAATGCGGAGTAATGAATGTCATATTTTCTTCTGGTATTGTAGCTATGTACCTCATTGTTCCTTTTTTACTGTACTGGATTATTTGCAACAAACTTCATGAGAGAATAAATATACTGAAAGGAGTAGTCAGAATGCCCAACTCCTTAAACAGATGTCTACAGATGATCAAGGGTGACCACCACATATTATTCTTACAGAACGTTTTTTCGCAATGAAGACTTTCCTTTCTTTCTCAAGGATGAGTTACACCAGAATATCATTCCATATGACATCATTGGAAGAAAATATGCGAAATATGTAAACTTACTGGTTTGTCTCTCCCCAAGCTTTGCAATGATTCTAAGCGCAAATGTGGTGGAACTAAGTTGTTTTAGGAGCTCAAAAAAAGATGTTTTTCCCAATTTAAATTCTTGTTAATATGGATATCTAAGAAATTTTAAGTTACATCCTATTTATTATTTGCTCACCATGTGTTACACTTATCGTTCGTGTAGTAACTCTACATCTGCAGAACTGAATATGTTGTGTCGTTTTACAATTCAGAGTGAGGCTATCCGCAGAAAACTAGGCAATGATGCTTTTCATAACTTTGTTTACCATTTCTACTGATTCTGTATGTATGGTTCAAATGGTTCAAATGGCTCTGAGCACTATGGGACTTAACATCTTAGGTCATCAGTCCCCTAGAACTTAGAACTACTTAAACCTAACTAACCTAAGGACATCACACACATCCATGCCCGAGGCAGGATTCGAACCTGCGACCGTAGCAGTCCCACGGTTCCGGACTGCAGCGCCTAGAACCGTACGGCCTCCGTGGCCGGCTCTGTATGTATGCTTGTATTAATTACAATACTAGTGTCATCTGAAAATAAAACTAATTCTGCTTGTTGTATACTAGACTGGAATTCATTTACATATATGAGGAAAAGTAGTGGACCTAAGATTGAACCTTGTCGAACCACATACGTGACTTTTCCCCAATCAGAGTTATGTCCCTGGACTGTATTGCTTGAATTACCAAGTATTACTTTCTGAATTCTTTTGGTGAGATATGACATTATCCATTGGATGGCTATACCATCAATCCCATAAAACGTCAATTTATCAAGGAGAATACTGTATTCACACAGTCAAATGCCTTAGAGAGGTCGCAGAAAATACCAGCCGCGCAATTTTATTATTTAATACTTGTAAAATCTGCTGACTGATCGTGTAGATGGCATTCTCTGTAGAGCACATACTGTGATTTGTTAACGATGCTAAGGTGAGATACTATTCTAGAATACATCATCTTCTCAAAAATTTTGGAGAATGATGTCAGCACTGAAACAGGTCGGTAGTTACTGACATCTTAAGGAGGGATTTAACAACGACATACTTCAGTATCTCTGGAAAAATGCTTGAGTTAGTGATGCATTACGTATTTTAGATAAGATTGTCCTTATTATATGGCAACAAATTGTTAGTACTCTGTTAGAAACACCATCAAAACTAAACGAGTTTTTATTTTTGAGAGAAGTTTTTGATACATTTATAAGACTGAATTTTATGAAAGTTACATTTTCAACATACTTCTATGATTTTGCTCTTGGACTGTTTGTCCCTATACTTTCTACTGTATTTAAGAAATGATTATTAAATGCATTTGCTAGATGTGACTCGTCATTTATAGCCCTTACATTCAGTTCAGTAGTGACGTTTCCTCGTCCTGTGGCTGGCTGTCCTGCCTCTCGATTCACTATATTCCATATAGCATTAAACCTCTTGTCGGAAGTACTTATTTCTGACATTATGTGGTTGTTCTTTGATTTTTTAATAACATTTCACAGTAATTTTGAGTAGCTTTTTGTAATGTGCAACTACTGCAGGATCCCTACTTGTTATTGCCAAAAGATACATTTCCCTTTTCCTTTCACAGGATACTTTAATCCCTCTAGTGATCCATCGCTGTTTAGTGTCCTTTCTGATTAGCTTATGCAGGAAGCCGTTTTCAAGTTATGATATGAACTAATCGTGGAATAGATTAAATTTTATGTTAGCATTTGGTTCATTATAAATTACATCCCATGTTATCTCCTGTAAACTAGAATGCATTCGTTACTGGGTAAACAGTTGTTTTCTTACTGTGAGCTTCATCAAAGAAAACATTATCAATTAGGATCCTGCTGTCTTTATCCACCCACGTTGGAAAGTTAATTGCTGAGACCAAACTGTAGGATCCAAATAAGGATTCCAGATCATTTTTACTATCAGAATCCTTTAGAAAATCGACACTCAAGTCACAACAGACTATTAGCTGCTTGCTGCTGTCTGACAGATAGTACAGTAAGGGATCCATATTCCACATAAATAGTTCAGAATTTCCCGGTGCGGATCTATATACTATTACAATTAAAAATGAAGTATTTTTCAGCAATAATTCACAAGCACACACGCCCGTGTGTCGATTACTACAAAATCTACTTGTCTCAGTGGTTTTGAAGTTGCGTTCTGTCTTAATGTATGTAACAACTCCTCCTTTTCCTATGTTATTTCTGCATGAGTAAGGTGCAATAGTGTAATCGTCTATACGTATGGTTATGTGGTGCTCAGACATGCACGGAATGTCTATTTATTCAGAGCTCTCTAAATTTTCCAAACAGACAGGAAGCTCTTCTACCTTACTACTCAGACCTCTAATATTTTGATGAAGTAATCTAACCTCTTTTTCTGTGCATTATTAAGCATTTTGTGGGGTGCTTCTATTATCTTCACTTCTTTCAAAACAGGGTGCCTGAATTCTGATTCTAACCTAAAAAAGGAGACCCTCTGACACCAGTAACCACAGGGATGTTGCTATGTTTGATGGTGGACCCCCGTATATTATCTGCAAGAAACTCAGACAATCTATCTTTCCCTCTCCTGTTCAAGTGTAGGCCATGTCTAGTATATTCCCATCTGCCAATAGTAGCACCTGGCATTGCACTCATATTAAACTTTGTTTCAGTCAGCAGTAGCCTTCTCAACTCAGTGTTTACACAGCTCACAGCAACATTTATCCATGGCTGGTCATGGTGCTGCAGGACCTCCACAAAACATACATTTATGTGTGTAGTTGCTACTCCTATTTCATCCAGGTCATCCCTAATGCTGCAATTACTGTTCTTAGCCAAGCTGTTCCCAGCTCCATCAACTACAGTAAGCTGATGCTCTCTGCCGAAACCTTCGCGCAAATTCCCTATGTCCTGCAGCATGTCACCTGCAGCACTTGGCTTGACAATACTCGTGATCTGGTATCCTGCGCCTAATTTGTCCTGCAAAATCTGGCTTGCACCCCTCCCATGCTACTACCTAGCAGTAAGATCCTTTTCTTCTTACTCTCTTTTGGTACCGACCTACATTGAAATTATTTGCTAGAAGTCTGCAGCACCCGACTGTGTCCTGCAACTGGATGGGGCTCTTCCCCTCCTGCTTCAGGTAACAAGTCAAATGTATTCGATACTGTTAGCTCAAATGTAGAGGAAGTTGCAGAGCTGTTCTCCTTTCGCTCATTGCTCGTTACCTTAACCTGGTTCCCAAGCTCTTTTCCCCCCTTCAATCCATCTAGTTCAAATTTCGCGTGATGTAACTCAGCCCGAAGGACACAAATCTTTTCCTCCTGCTCAGTGATTCTTTCGTCTTTTTTGCAAAGCCTATAGTTCTATGGGAGAGCTTCGTTGAGTTTCCCATTCTGTTCCCGACTACAGCCACACCAGTGAAATTCCAACCCACAGTCTACACATACCACTCGCTCTTTGACTATCCCACGGAAAAAAATTAGGCCTACACGTTAGTGCTTCAGATGTATGATATAACGTAAAAAGTTAATTGTTCCTTCTTACAATAAGAACTTAGCACTCCCTCAACTCCAGCATTCCTTACACGGCAGGAATGAGATCAGTCTCGGAACTTTTTGGACGGACAGTGTATGTGAGACCTTTTTCTTTCAGCAAGATTTTCCAGCGTGGAAATGATATTGCTGCTATTTATCTAGGAAAAAAAGCCTCGTATGTTATTGTTTCTTTTGTGGTCTTCAGACCGGAGACAGCTCTGATGCAGCTCTCTGTGCTAGTCTATCCTCTGCAAGTATCTCTATATCTGCGTAACTATTGTAGCCTACGCCCAACCGAACCTGTTTATTGATTCGGTAAGGTTCAAATGGTTCAAATGGTTCTGAGCACTATCGGACTTAACTTCTGCGGTCATCAGTCCCCTAGAACTCAGAACTACTTAAACCTAACTAACCTAAGGACATCACACACATCCATGCCCGAGGCAGGATTCGAACCTGCGACCGTAGCGTTCGCGCGGTTCCAGACTGTAGCGCCTAGAACCGCTTGGCCACTGCGGCCGGCGATTCGATAAGGGAAAGAAGATAAAGTATCAACGTTCCGTCGACTATAACTCATTAGATACAGGGCACAGGCTCGGACTGGGGATAGGAAGCGACAGACTCCTTTGAAATGAACTGTACCGGAATTCGTCTTAAGTGATTTAAGGAATCACGAAAAGCCTAACTATGGATGGCTGGAGGGGAATCTGAGCAATCGTCCTTCCAAATACGAGTCCATTGTGTTGTCTCTGCAACAACACTGTCGGCTAGTTCTAAGAGATGCAGGAACTCGATGTAGTTTAGGCTTAAATGTATGGAAGAAATGTGGCGCTATTTTTTTCCGCTGTAATACAACTTAAGTCTCGACCACAATTTTTTTTTTAACTTTTGCTAATCCTCACGCGTTTTGCCGTTAAGCCATTTACAAAGGATCGAAAAAACATGTGGCGTACATAAGAAACAAAGCACGACATTGCGTAAGATGTAACAAGCATGCATCGAGAACAAGCAAGTAGAATACAATGTGAATATAGCATACTGATACATGGTATCTCATTGAAGCTCCTTCCATGAAGCATTAGTGTAAACTGGTTGGAGTACACTCATGACGTCACAGGGAAAGTAGCTCTGCCAGACGGCGCTACCGTACAAAATTTTATTAATCCAAGCACACTAACGCATGACGTACATTCAATGTCCTATTCATATTTTTATGTTAAAAGTACAGAAGATATTACTTGAGGCTAACACTTATTATAAGTTTTTTGTGAGCAGTTTACATAATATACGGCGTTAACGTAAGATGATGACTTGTCCTTGCCATGAGTGCGTAACCTTTTATTCAAAAGTAAAAGAATACATTTTACAGTATGTTACGTTAAGTTCAGACATACAACACATTGTTGTATAAATAGTTTGTGCAAATTATACACACAACAGAGACAAAAAATGCATAAGATGAAACTGGAAGACATGCAGTATTCATAAGGCCGAAGCTACTCAGGTTAAGCATAATTGGCAGGGAGTAAGGGCATTTTTATGCGTTACGTTGCACAAGGGTACGTTACAAAAAAGACGAACCATTCAGTGCTTTTCATCTAACATGATTTAATTACGAAATAATAAGTGCAAAAACAGTCAAAAGACGAAAGCGCAAATACACTCTCCTATTATTGTTGTTTATCTTACGATTTGGAAAAACAGCTGTCAGATGACGTTTGGGTACAACTTACATAAAATGATGAAACAACACCTGAAGCACTTCAGTACAACAAACACAGCCATAATTTAAGGGTGAAGCAAATCACGTTCGAAATATTAGAGTTCCAAATATTACATAAAAACTTCGGTGTGTGCTGTATTGCACTACAACAAAGTACACGGATCATAACATCTACAAAGCAACCTAAAGCATGTCAAAGCAAATTAATAAAGAATTGTAGTCAAGACTGAAGTTTCTTATAGTGCACTTTCAATAACTGCACAAATCGTTCCACAATGATCGAGAAATTGGTCATTATGTGATATTCGCTATACTGAGAATTTGGCCGAAGTTGGAATGTTTATTAAATTACAAGCACGTGCATTAAGCTGCTAGAATATCTCATTGTTCTGAGAGTTCGTTACACCCTTGCCCATAATTCCCACACTTTTTCCAACATCTGAAGACGAGAATGAGAGTGAAAGCGTTGGATGGTGGAGTGGGTTTCGTTCCAGTTGTTTCACTAGAGCTGCTGGTGGGGACATGACACGGATTAAATGCGGTTTGCTTAGCTTTTGAACTATAAACCACTATAAAGAAGCACGTAATAGGTATTGCGAAACAGTTTACTAATATTTACTGATGCACAGGACAGTGCTGGATGTACCCTCATATGGCGAGAGGTGCGGACACGTAATACACCCACGAACGCTGTCGAACATGGTCGTTTTGAGGTTCAGCTGCTATGATATGGGGAGGCATAATGTTGAATGGCCGTACTGACCTCCAACTCTTTGAACACGGCATACTCACAGGTAACGCTGTTCTCCTTAAACATTTTCATTTTTATGGATGCCAGTGCGCGACCGCATCAAATAGGGCAGGTGGATCAGTTTTTGGAACGAGAGGATAATCGGCCAATGGACTGGGGTGTCCGTTCCCCCGATTTAAATCCCCTCGAGCACATGTGGGTTGCTTTAGGGAAGATGTATTGCAACACCTCCTCCAATCATCCAGCAGTTGTCAACCGCTCTAGTGGAGGTATGGAACGCCCTGCCACAAGAATTCCATACCAAACTTGTTAGCGCGGTAGCACGTTTCAGAGTACGCATTGCCGTGCACAGTGATTCCCTACCCTATTAAAAAGGATGTGCCGCCTTTTGGAATGTCCAGGGGACGACTGTGAATCGCGGTGGCTAAAGTGTAATTATTGTCTTTGCATAAAAGTGTCATTTATGTTCGGCTTATTGCGTATTACCTTCAGTTAACTTCTGCACTATAATGTAGTAGTTCTTTCTATGTACACAGTGCATCCCAGTTCCTTTAGGATTCCATGTGTCAAATTCCAAACTACAATGCCACCTGGTGGCAAGTTGTGGAGTTACTATCCAGAAGTTTAAAAATAGCTGTATAAGAGTCAAAGCTGCAGCAGCCATCCTGGCCGCGAATGAAGCAGTATGTCACTGACACTTGTCGGAAAATGGCAGTGGTGAGGCTACATCAAGTTCTTTGAGTCCTCTAGCGTTTGTGGGCGAGAATTCGTCGAATTCGGCGCGAATACCGAGAGGCAGGTTCCTGGTTGCTGTTCCACGACGGCACCCCAGCCCACAAAGCGAAGACTGTGCACGAGTTTGTGGGCCAGAAAATGCGTCACTGACCCGAGTCGCGCGCCGTATTCGCCGGATTTGACCCCAGCCAACTTCTAGTTGTTCCCCAAATTGACGTTGGCAATGAAAGGACACCGTTATGATGCATTTAAGGAGATGCAAGAAAGTTGTACTGCAGTACTAAATGCAGCTCCAAAAAAGGACTACAGTGACCCTTTCAGAACACTTTTAAGGGGGGTAGGACGTCAAACGGGCCGACACGGAGCAGGAGAGGCACCACAGGACATTTTAATTTCCACTGTCTATACTTTTACAATTAAATTCATAAAACATTGTCAGCATGACCAGGAAGGATTCAGAATTCACACTCATAGCAGTGGAAGTTCGGAAACATAACGAAGTAATTTTTTTTACATGTGAAATTTCATCATTTTTTTCAGTTACTAATGGCAACATTTGTTGCTATAGGTACACTTTTCTTCATAAGTAAGAGAGATGGTTCGATGAATTTTGCACAGCATACAAACCATATTTAAAGGTGTATGAAACTCTAGAATTTTCCAAATCTATTAAAAACTGTGGTAAAAATTGAGGTAATTAACTACAAAATTTGTGTTTTTTCTAAACATAAAGTTTAAAATACAACAGATCATTCGTTTTTTCATAAATTAAATAAATTCTAGAGTTTCATACACCTGTAAGTATGGTATGTATGCTGTGCAAAATTCATCGAAGAATCTCTCTAACTTGTGAAGAAAAGTGTACCTATAGCAACAGATGCAGCCATTGGTAAGTGAAAAAATGATGAAATTTCACACGTAAAAAAATTATTTTGTTATGTTTTCGAACTTCCACTGCAATGAGTGTGAAGCCTGAATCCTTCCTGGTGATGCTGACAAAGTTTTATGAATTTATTTGTAAAATATAGACACTGGAAATTAAAATGTCCTGTGATGCCTCTTTTGCTCCAAGTCGGCCCGTTTGACGTCCTACCCCCCTGTTTTGATTCAGGGCAAGACTACACTCCTGGAAATGGAAAAAAGAACACATTTACACCGGTGTGTCAGACCCACCACACTTGCTCCGGACACTGCGAGAGGGCTGTACAAGCAATGATCACACGCACAGCACAGCGGACACACCAGGAACCGCGGTGTTGGCCATCGAATGGCGCTAGCTGCGCAGCATTTGTGCACCGCCGCCGTCAGTGTCAGCCAGTTTGCCGTGGCATACGGAGCTCCATCGCAGTCTTTAACACTGGTAGCATGCCGCGACAGCGTGGACGTGAACCGTATGTGCAGTTGACGGACTTTGAGCGAGGGCGTATAGTGGGCATGCGGGAGGCCGGGTGGACGTACCGCCGAATTGCTCAACACGTAGGGCGTGAGGTCTCCACAGTACATCGATGTTGTTGCCAGTGGTCGGCGGAAGGTGCACGTGCCCGTCGACCTGGGACCGGACCGCAGCAACGCACGGATGCACGCCAAGACCGTAGGATCCTACGCAGTGCCGTAGGGGACCGCACCGCCACTTCCCAGCAAATTAGGGACACTGTTGCTCCTGGGGTATCGGCGAGGACCATTCGCAACCGTCTCCATGAAGCTGGGCTACGGTCCCGCACACCATTAGGCCGTCTTCCGCTCACGCCCCAACATCGTGCAGCCCGCCTCCAGTGGTGTCGCGACAGGCGTGAATGGAGGGACGAATGGAGACGTGTCGTCTTCAGCGATGAGAGTCGCTTCTGCCTTGGTGCCAATGATGGTCGTATGCGTGTTTGGCGCCGTGCAGGTGAGCGCCACAATCATGACTGCATACGACTGAGGCACACAGGGCCAACACCCGGCATCATGGTGTGGGGAGCGATCTCCTACAGTGGCCGTACACCACCGGTGATCGTCGAGGGGACACTGAATAGTGCACGGTACATCCAAACCGTCATCCAAATCGTCATCGAACCCATCGTTCTACCATTCCTAGACCGGCAAGGGAACTTGCTGTTCCAACAGGACAATGCATGTCCGCATGTATCCAGTGCCACCCAACGTGCTCTAGAAGGTGTAAGTCAACTACCCTGGCCAGCAAGATCTCCGGATCTGTCCCCCATTGAGCATGTTTGGGACTGGATGAAGCGTTGTCTCACGCGGTCTGCACGTCCAGCACGAACGCTGGTCCAACTGAGGCGCCAGGTGGAAATGGCATGGCAAGCCGTTCCACAGGACTACATCCAGCATCTCTACGATCGTCTCCATGGGAGAATAGCAGCCTGCATTGCTGCGAAAGGTGGATATACACTGTACTAGTGCCGACATTGTGCATGCTCTGTTGCCTGTGTCTATGTGCCTGTGGTTCTGTCAGTGTGATCATGTGATGTATCTGACCCCAGGAATGTGTCAATAAAGTTTCCCCTTCCTGGGACAATGAATTCACGGTGTTCTTATTTCAATTTCCAGGAGTGTATTTTGAATTAATGCAGTGATTTTGTGATCATAATCCATGGCTTATTTTTCATAACAACAGTCATAAAGGAACTGGGACGCAATGTATATGTTTCATCGAGCTTTGTTACTTGCCAGTGACACATCACGGGCTAGTTACTTTCGTCCTTAAATTTTCCGCTCTAGTTTATGTAATTATGATTGGAAAACACACGACACTGGTGTAATAGTGTACAATTGATTATTATACCAATGTCGTGTGTGTGTGTGTGTTTTTTTCACTCATAATATATAAAGTATTGTACTAAAAACAGACGGAACTGTCAATTAATACAATATATGTAACGGTAATGAATAGGTAGATTTCGCTGGATGGTAAATCTAAAGTAACTCTGAGAGTAAACTGTTGTCCGCAGATGTTGGAAGTATGCTACGGAACGTTTTCCTAGTTAGAACTGGCCGCTGCGTCAGAATGTGGGTCAGCGAGGTAGCTCATCTCAAAGTAAGATGAGGTCGTGACGCACGAGTCGCTGTTCCCGCTTCTCACTTGGCGCTT
Organism: Schistocerca serialis cubense; assembly: GCF_023864345.2. NCBI lineage: Eukaryota > Metazoa > Arthropoda > Insecta > Orthoptera > Acrididae > Schistocerca > Schistocerca serialis. The sequence goes on along the minus strand of NC_064640.1, from coordinate 436,509,688 downwards.
GGCTTGATCGCCGGGATTAATTACACAGCCGCTGCTGTTTTACGCCGCTGGTAGTACAGCCACTTATCAAGGTCCGTCCACATCCATTGTAGGCTATTCACGTCTTCTGTGGAGATATTAACTGCTTCAAGGGCGGGTTTCTGTATGTGAACGCGATACAGTGTGATTATGTATGTATGGAAAATGGAAGGGACCCGTGAAATATAGCAGTGCAATACTTCCCAGTATCGTCCACTGCGAACTAAACTGCAGTTAAAGTGCTGCAGCACATTATGGACGAATACTTCGTTTCGCTAAAGCACACACTTAGGCCTAATTATTGATGATGATCGACGTCAATGCTTTAATAACTGTGTTCAGTCCAATTTTTCAACTCGTGGTAACTTCTCTATCGTTAATCCTACACATTGCTGCGAGTATTATTTTACACTTCCACGTAAGTATGACCAGGTTTAGTGTAATATGCCAGCAGCAGAGTTTTAGAAATTGACTGACATCGGTATCAACTGAGTTACATTATTTCGATGACGGAATGTTAGAACTAAATTAAAGTTTTAGCATAGGCTGTGGGATAATTTCCACTTGTGAAAGAATACGTTGATGAGGCCTCCGACTAGCACTGTGACTAACTTAGTCTTAAGCTCCACTGCATTATCCTTAAGAAATTCAACACGCTCTGACAGGTTGTTGAATACACGTGTACCCATGTATCCGGCTCCTTTTTTGTACTATTACTACGCCTTTGAAGATATTCTACAGCTCAGAAAACCACCTTTAGAGTACTTTCCATTGTACCACGTATTTCAGTTTTCTTCCCGTTCCATTCACGTATGGAGCGCGGGAAGGATGAGCGCTTAAATGCCTCCGTGCGCGCTGTAATTTATCTGATACTGTCCTCACAATCCCTACGAGAGTGATATGTAGGCGATTTTAGTATCTTCCTAGAGTCATCATTTAAAGCTGGTTCTTGAAACTTTGTAAGTTGGTATTCTTGGGTTAGACATAAATCATCTTCAAAAGCCTACAAGCTTAAGTTGTTTAGTACCTCCGCATCGGTCTCCCACGGGCGCAACTGACATGTGACCATTGTTTTTGCCCTTCTTCGTGTACCTTCACTATCCCTGTTAGTATTATTTATGATAGTATTGGTCCCACACGCTTGAGTAATATTAAAGTATGAATTTCACTAGTGTTTTTTGTCGGCAATATCCTTTGTAGACTGCACTCTCCCAGCATCCTACCAGTGAATCGAAGTCTGTCACCTTATTTAGTTGTTACAGTCAAGTATTTATATTGGTAGACAGTTTCCACTTATGACTTACTGACATTGTTGTTTATTCATCCAAGTATCACATTAATTCTTTGTACAATTTTTTAGAGTAGTGTGGTATTGATAACGGAATAGATCATTAAAATATATTAATTCCAAAAGTGTTGTGAAATTAAAATTCTTAAGGGCTCAGCACGATGTTCTAGAACTAACACCAAAAATAATTTGTATAAGAAGCTTCTTCTGTGTTCTGAAAATATTATCCAGGTTAGTCGATTTTCCCCGATATAAGATTCCATAATCATTATTAAATGCAAAAATTCAACATAAACTAGTTTCTTCATTTTTAAATGACTTATAGGAGTAAACACTAATCTATAGTGAAGATTAAGAATTTGATGCCACAGCGTGTTGAATACGTAACTACACATCCATAAGTTTCCGTATTAAAGTCGTGGTGGTTAAAAGAGATGTTGGAAGTGATCCCTCTGTACTTGAAGACACAGTTGCACGTGTTCCTGCATGTTCTTGAAGACGCTGTGCAGAACATCGGGAGTGATGTTCCGAATGTGACGTGTCAGTGCAGCTTGGAGTTCTTGTATGGTGTGCGGATTGCTTTTATAGGCCTTTCCCTTCAACGTATCCCATATAAAGTAATCCGATGGAGCCAAGTCGGGTGAACGCGGAGGCCAGAGTCCTCGAGAGATGATGCAGTCACCGAAGATGTCCTTTAAAAAGTTCATCCCCTTGTGGGCGGTATGTGCAGTCGCCCCATCCTGTTGGAACCAGACATTCTCAATTTCATCCTCATTCAATTTGCCTAGTAAGGGTTCCAGAATGCAGCTGCAGTCCCGTTCTGCATTTATGGTATCCTGAAAGAAGATCGTCCCAATGATGCGTTTACGAGTCACGGACCACCAAACACCAACCTTTTGATCATGCAGTGGGGTCACCTTAAATTCATGCGAATTCTCCGTAGTCCACACACGACTATTCTGGCTATTCACGTAACCGGAGAGGCGAAACCATACCTCATCCGTGAAAAATGTTGTGTCAAGAATCCCCTCACCATTGTCCTGCAGGAAGGACAGAAACAAGTTCAAACGCGCCGGACGATCGGTGTCTCTCAGTTCAAGCATGACCTACATTTTGTACGGATACGTGGACAGTAACTTCCTGAGAACCTTGTGAGCGGAACCCACGAACACGCGGGCTTACTGAGCAGTCGTCTAACCGATTTCCTTGGACTTTACAGCATCATGTCTTGCACCTCCGCCACCTTCTCTTCGGATGTGGATGTGGATGGCCTGCCAGATTTTGGAGCATTATGAACGCTTTCGGTCTTTCGAAACTTGGTGATGAGGTTCCGTACAGCATTGCGGTTAGGCATCTTCACTCCTGGGAACTTTACTGCAGATGCAGCTTCTACTGCTGATGTAAAATGGTCTCCATTGTGGAACACATGCTCCACAAGAAACACTCTTTGTTCAGTTGTCAGCATAATGACCTGGATCACAATGATGTCAAACAATACGTTGGTCTTCAATCGAACCGGGCCTGCGAACAACTACAAATACCTGGTCTAATATAGTTCAAATATGTTAAACAATGGAAAATGTTGAATTAATAATTGACAATCATATCAGTCATTACTTAGCACACCAAAACATGGCACTGAATAGTTAGTTTCTGAACACCCGGTATTTTCCTTGTCAGTGAAGAGCATTTAAGAAATATTATAGAACAGAAGCTTGGACTGTAAATATCACTATACAGCAATGAAATAATTTGTCAATTTTTACGAAATTTTGTAAAATAACTCCTTAATGCTAGGGACTGATGGACAATAAAACAATATATCGCTTTCGTTGTAAAGTTGTATCCAATCACGCTAGCAAGGACTTAGGCAGTCAGTAAGACATACTAAACCTTATTTGAAGGACCGTAAGTGTTTACACAAGAAAGGCAGGAGAAAAGATACATAAACCTGGGATCTTGTCATAGTAATGTACACGTTACCGGCTAAAAGTGTTTTCAGTCGCATGGGACGAACGCTAAATTTAAATCACACGAAAGGTCAAGCAGGCCTATTCCGTGGCTGGTAATCACGACAACTCGCTATGGTTAAGAACGCGGCACTTGTTATACATAGACCACGTTCCATGTGTAGACGAGCATTGTCCTGTTGAGAAATCCCATACGATACTGTCGCATGAGACATGACGACTCAAGATGTCCGTGGCGTACCACTACATCAGAATTCCCTCAGTCAGTGCCAGCCGTGAGCTGGAGTCGTACCCGATGGTTTCTCACACCACTACGCCAGGAAAAACACCTCTGTGCCTCTCCAGAGCACTGGAAGAATGGGACCCCTCCTCACGTAGCTGCCATAATCGTCGGTCATTTGGGATAGGGCAGAATCACAATGCATTGTTGATCACAATTCCACGCCATTCATCAGGATTCCGGGTCACAGCACCACTCCCAAATACATCCGATTGCGTTGTGGTATAAATGGCAGCCTGCACAAGGAATGACAATTCCCTAGTCCGGCAGCTGCTTGTCTCTGACCAGTCGTGCGGGATGACACAGAATGTGGAAAAAAATTTGGAAATTTGCGGTAAGGTCTTATGGGACCAAACTGTTGAGGTCATCGGTCCCTAAGCTTATGCACTACTTAATCAAACTTAAACTAACTTACGCTAAGGACAAAACACACACCCATGCCCGAGGGAGGACTCGAACCTCCGACGGGGGGGCCCCGCGAACCGTGACAACACGCCTCAGACCCCACGGCTACCTCGCGCGTTACAGAATGTGGCAGGAAGTCCATTATGTGTTCTCGGATGTTAGGCGCAGGTGAAGGCGTTTGGTGACTGGTGCGCAGTATGGCAATCCTGCAGTTTGATACTTAGACTTGATCGACTGGAACCTTCACAACGAGTAATTTTTCCCTCGCGTTCCCGTGCAGTTCCACACATGGCACGATACGACCAGCCAACGAAATGAAGACCCATACTAAGGCCCTTTTACAACTCCGTCAGATGCTGATAACGCCGTCTCGAACAAGAACGCGGCATCTCCGTGTCCTTCAGTTATCACTCAAAATCGGACGCTGCTCACGTTCAATACAGGGGGTGGTCACAAACACTCTGAAAAACTTGTAAAGATATTGCAGGATAGGTTGTGCTAAGAAACAATAGCTCACAAAAAAATTCGATACATTGGACTGTTTCCGAGTTAATTAGCATTGAAACAGGCCGTTGCGTGCAAATTCAAGCGGCCCACCAGCGACGGTGTCACCAATCGTGTTATTCGTTCGGTTTCATAAAACGCCACAAGAGAGCGATGGATAAATTTTATGTGGGACGACAGTGGGGATCGAACGCGAGTCAAAGGCTAAGTGGTCTCGTGCGCAATCATATGCGCTATGATAACGACTGACACTAACTGTATCTGACAGGTCACTTGAACTTGTGCACAAAACGGCCTGATTGGCTAACTTCGGTGCTAGTTAACTCGGATACGGCTCAGCGTATCGAATTTTTTTCCTTAGTGATTATTTCTCAGCACAACCTACCCTGTAACACTCTTACAAGATTTTCAGTGTGTTTCTGACCACCCTGTATTCCGTACAAGATCATGTAACAACACTAAATACGAACGACACTAATGCAGTCTGGTGGCCGTTTGGCTGTCACACAGAACTGCAACTCCAGTCATTTACATACCCGTCGATCTACACCGTATACGCAGTTACATTGACATCCTATCGTGTATTCTGGGTACTTCAAGTTTTTTCAGGCAGTGTTTTTTATGGCTCCACACATCTCTCCTTTCTGTACAACAGTAAGACTAAGTTAAGATTGAAATTGCAATGAAATCCAGACCATTAGCTGCTTACAGGCGTTGATAAATATCAACAGCGACAGTTGAAAATGTGTGTCCCGACTGGGACTCGAACCCCGGATCTCCTGCTTACATGGCAGACGCTCTGTCCGACTGAGCCATCGAGGACACAGAGGATATTGCAACTGCAGGGACTTATCTCTAGCACGCTCCCCGTGAGACCCACATTTCCAACTGACTGTCCACACACTACATTTGTAGTGCCCCTGCCCACTATACTCATTACTCGCGGCAGTCAATCAACCGATTCCCGTAAGAGTTTGGGCAATGTGAGTGCATCTGCTCTGAAGAAGATCATTGGCTGGCAAGCCTTATCTATATGAAGATGGTATCTGTTCTTTCGGACATGTCCGAAAGAACAGATACCATCTTCATATTCATATAAGTTAAGTTTGGCGTAGGCTCTTTTGGTTCCTACTGTTGTGTTTATGAATGCAGCCATTATTTGTAACCTGTGCCTATTTCTTGGCAACATTCTTCATAAGACAGTAAATTAATTGCGAGGCTGTTGCTGGTATGCCTCATTTTTTTGAAACAGTGTCCTAAACGAACTTCGAAAATGGACAATAGATATTATTTTTATAGCACGTTTTTATTCAGTGAACACCTTGTGTCTGTGTTCGGAATCAACAAGATCGACAATGTGCATAACTGAACTGAGGGATCTGGTATTCACAGATAAACTGAGATTCAGATTGGAAAACGAATCTTGCTACGTATTCGTCTAGATGGGAAGCAGTAACAAGTAAACACACAGGAGTTTCGTGCAAAACGCCGCGTGTGGTGGTGATGGTATTCTTTTGTAGGAAGGCATGGCATAGTTAAGACGGGGGGGGGGGGGGGGGGGGGGGAGTGCACGGAACTTGAAATGTTCGTTAGTGGTCAGAGGAATGTTAATAACACCTCTGAGGTACAGAAATGAGATACTTCAATCAAATGTACGCATTTTCAGAGGATCACATGATTTAGACTTCCTATGCATGGACGATAGTGCACGTCCACCTCTAATTGCTATACTGGATATGTCTGAGGCAAAAATATCCACTGAACAATGTAGCCAGGGAGCACCCTAGGAAACAAAATACATGCTTACAGGATATCGAACCCATCTACTTTGGATTCAGAGCTTCCTCGCAGATAGAAGGCAACACGTCGTTCGACAGGGCGAAATCACTCAGTGCATAATAAATTTCTGGCGTGCTCCAAAAGAATGTTTCTATGTAGCAGTCTGTGCGGATGAGGAAATACGCAGACATCGGCGCTAATAACTACTTCGGCGATAAAAATCTCCTTCGATGCGTATATCAACAACAATAATTAGTTTATTCTTACATTGAGAAGTTTAGCAGCTTAACGTTCTAATGAATTAAAATAAATACTATAAGACTAACTTTAAACAGGAATACGAGTTTTTTTCCAACTTCCAATCAGTCACGAAATGGAAAGCGTAGAGAAAATCAGAAATACTTTATTTGCAACATTTAGCTACAGCTTCCAGGTATTTCTCTACAGTTTTGAATTTTATAGCTATAAAGAATCTTGGCTGCAAAACAATCTTTATTATTTTATATTTTGCCAATGACGCGTTTCACATTTTAAAGGCATCTCCAAATTGGCTGCCACAACAGGTGTTGAAGAGATAGGCTACGATCCACGCAAGTGTCTTACCAGGCAAACACTGTTGTCAATACTTTAAGAACATTGTGTGGTGCCCTTATGTAAAATAGCGTTCAGTACACGGGAAGTCACGTTTAAAACACGTAAAAGACCTTAGTAGGTAGTGTCCAGTCTTAAGAGACGTCGCGCTGTGCCCTTGCAGAATATAGAACGCAGTGCAAAAGACACCAAAAACGGCATCAGGCCTGCTATATGAGTGCTGTGCAAAGTCTCGGCAAGGGCAACTATCTACTGCGGTCTTTTATGTATATTAAACGTGTCTTTCCGTATATTCAACACATCTTTATTTCAGAGCAGCAAGCAGTGTTCTTTAAATATTCACAACGGTGTCTGCCTGCTAAGACATTTACATGAGTCGTGCGGTAGCGTTCTCGCTTCCCACGCCCGGGATCCCGGGTTCGATTCCCGGCGGGGTCGGGGATTTTCTCTGCCTCGTGATGGCTGGGTGTTGTGTGCTGTCCTTAGGTTAGTTAGGTTTAAATAGTTCTAAGTTCTAGGGGACTGATGACCATAGCTGTTAAGTCCCATAGTGCTCAGAGCCATTGAACCATTTACATGAACAGCTGATTATGTGTTCAACACCTGTTCTACCCGCCAATCTGAAGATGCCTTAAACAACGCGAAATGCGTTATTGGCAAAACGTAAAATATTAAAACCTGATTTGGAACCAAAACTGTTTAGCTCTTCAAAACATTTATGACTGGTTGCTGCATAATCTCGCCATGAATTGGAAAAAGTTCTACTTCTCTACATAGTCACCGCTCCGACGTAGGCGTTTCTCGTAACATTGTATGAACTTTCCAATACACTCGTCATAGAATGCAGCGAGCTGTGCGTTCTGCTAATTCTCTATCCTGGTGCCCAGCTCGTTGTCTGTGACAAAATGCTGTCCTTATAGCCAGCGGTTCATGTGAGCAAAGAGATGAAAATCAGAGCGAGCCACGTCTGGACTGTATGGTGGCAAATGGTTCAAATGGCTCTGAGCACTATGGGACTTAACTTCTAAGGTCATCAGTCCCCTAGAACTTAGAACTACTTAAACCTAACTAACCTAAGGACATCACACACATCCATGCCCGAGGCAGGATTCGAACCTGCGACCGTATCGGCCGCGCGGTTCCAGACTGTAGCGCCTTTAACCGCTTGGTCACCACGGCCGGCGACTGTATGGTGGGTGAGCAAACATTCACCATCGGAAATGCTGCAGGAGCGTCTTTGTTGTAGCTGGAGTGAGTTCCTGCAACATTGCCGCACTCTGCTGTCACACATGACAGTTACGTTACGTGGGCTGTACGAAATCAGGCGGAAACCCTCAGTGAATGAGAGCACACACTTCATACTTGCTGGAAGACTCTATTGTTTTAGGCATCTTTATTTGCTCACTGTGTTCTCAGGACTGAAAGGTGCGACGTGACACAATCGATGGGCGTACTAGAGACACTGCGCAGCATATCTGCTTAAAGCTTCATCGGATTTTCGCTGTGGTTTTACGTTCGCCGCTCAACCACCTTCCTGCTTGTGGCATGGTTCTGCGTTTTAAAAATGGACAGCCGCTTTTATCGTGCTATTTGTTTACAAATTGACGTGAACGATGGGGAGTGGCTATGCGGCAGATACCTTCTCGCAACGACTTGTTAAAAATAATCATTATCACCTGAGGGTGCGTCTTCTAGTGACGTGAAACCGGTCGTGACTTTTAATAAAAAGTATTCTACAGCCAGTGCGGGTTATTTCTTTAAAAAAAACAGACCTCGTAAATTACTAATTTTAAACGGAATGCAATTTGCAGTTACAAATTGTAACACAGCTCCATTTGCCGAAATTGTCTGTCTGACAAAGAAAGTGAATCACGCATAAGACATCGTCAACTGTCAGTGCATCTTCGTACACATCAGGGTAGATGTGATTCACTAGAGTAGCAATTCGCTGGGACAGGTAGAGCAGCTGGCAGACTGCATCAGTATTGTTCGTATTTAATGTTGCTATTAGGCCTAATAGAGTATACAAGGGATGTGAACATCGTCAGATGTTGAGTGATCACTGTAAGGGACACGGAGATGCCATGTACTTGTGTGAGACTGTGTTATACACATCTGATAGTCTGAAAGAGGTCTCAGTGTGGAGCTGGCTGGTAGAATCGTGCCATACGAAGATTTGTGGGGCATTCGTATGTGACAGTGGCCCGATGTTGGACTGTATGGGAATGTGGGGGAAACGTACTCGTCGTCAAGGTTCCGATCTACCACGTGTGATTACTACAAGGGAGGATCACTGTATGGTGCACCAAGAACATCGGAACACTATCATATCTGCGCCTGTCATTCGAGAACATGTAATGGACTCTATGCAAATTCTCTGTCGGCTCACATCATTGGCCAGAGACTAGCAGCAGCCGTATTAGGAATTACTGACCCACGCGTAGGCTGCAGTTAACACTACCATACAAACGGCTGTGTCTAGAGTGGTTCCATGACTGGGAAGCATGGACTGCTGATAAATGGCGCTGCGTTGTTCGGCAGTGAATCGTGGTCCTGCACTATCCCGGATGAGCATCGTCAGCGAGCGTGATGGCGAGCCGCGCGGGATTAGCCGAGCGGTCTGGGCGCTGCAGTCATGGACTGTGCGGCTGGTCCAGGTGGAGGTTCGAGTCCTTCCTCGGGCATGGATGTGTGTATTAGTCCTTAGGATAATTTAGGTTAAGTAGTGTGTAAGCTTAGGGACTAATGACCTTCACAGTTAAGTCCCATAAGATTTCAAACACATTTGAACATCCAGAATGAAATTTTCACTCTGCAGCGGAGTGTGCGCTGATATGAAACTTCCTGGCAGATTAAAACTGTGTGCCCGACCGAGACTCGAACTCGGTCCCGAGTTCGAGTCTCGGTCGGGCACACAGTTTTAATCTGCCAGGAAGTTTCATATCAGCGCACACTCCGCTGCAGAGTGAAAATTTCATTCTGGAAACATCCCCCAGGCTGTGGCTAAGCCATGTCTCCGCAATATCCTTTCTTTCAGGAGTGCTAGTTCTGCAAGGTTCGCAGGAGAGCTTTGTAAAGTTTGGAAGGTAGGAGACGAGGTACTGGCAGAAGTGAAGCTGTGAGTACCGGGCGTGAGTCGTGCTTCGGTAGCTCAGTTGGTAGAGCACTTGCCCGTGAAAGGCAAAGGTCCCGAATTCGAGTCTCGGTCGGGCACACAGTTTTAATCTGCCAGTAAGTTTCACATTTGAACATTTTGAACATGATGGCGACATGGGGTGAGATCCCATTGTTCCAAAGCTTTGGAGAGACACAGAGATGTTACTCCTGGCTTCATGGCATTGGGAGACATCGGAATGGCTTCAGGTCACTGCTGATAGTGATTGTGGGAAATCTGATGGGACAACGGTACGTCACGGATACCCCTCCGCCCTCTAGTGTTACCGCTCATGTGACAGTACCATCGTGCCATTTTTACAGGACAGTGCTCGTCCACTCATGGCACTCTCTTTATGAACTGCCTGCGTGATGTTGAGATACTCCCGTGGCCAGCATGATCCCCATATCAGTCCCAGGGTGAACATATGTGGGACCAGCTCGGACGTCAACACCATCCCACTACCAGTATCCAGGATGCCAAGGACGTGTTCTCGGATGGTAGGTGGAGATTTGTAGGTGTTCCTATGTGCTTGGTGCACAGTACAGTGATCCTACCTCGTGGCAGTCACACGTGGTCGACTGAAACCCTGAGTAAGCTTGCCCTCACATTCTCACAAAACAACAGGTGTGGGTCAGCTTGCCTCAGGGGAGCATACAACGGATTTACGATACCATTCCCAACCGAATCAGTTGCGTACATCCAGATCAGACGGGGTGCAATGTCGTACAGAAAAGTGGGTCCTACTGCCAATTTTGTAACCACTGCAGTAACATCGCATACCCTCTCAGCCTGCTAAGTTTCATTTTGTTTCCCCCTTTCGTTTTGCGTACTTCATCTTTTTGTCAGGTTGTCTATTTCACAAATTCCGTTTCATTAATTACAACAGAAACTTGTAAATTTCGGAAAATATCAAGATTATGACAGACTATTTTGTATTAAAAACTGTTCACGATCGGTTATAACGTTCTTAGTCAGTTAAATGTAAACTGCGAGGTCCGATTTCAGAAGACGAAAATTTAGGCCAGGGGTAAACCTACCGTTAGAGATTCGGCGTGCCGATGAGTTAAAATAGCGAGATTCATCATTCCAAATCACTCATCTCCAGTCATCTGCTGTCCAGTGGCGTCGCACTTTACACCATCTCAAGCGTCGCTTAGCTCCGAATGCGGAAAAGTGTGGTTTATGAGGAGCTGCTCGATACTCGTAGGCCATTCTTTTTAACTTTCTACGCACAGTCATTGTACTAGCTGGGCTGCTGGTAGCACTTTGGACCTCATGATTTCACGCCGTTTTTTTACAACCACGCACCATTATGTTCAACCGTCTCTGTCCGTCAGACGGTGCTACTGAGGGCTTTCATGTCAGTTCATCTTCTGGAAACATCATGCCCTTTCCTGTCTATTGGGTGTGTATAACTTGTTTCAGTCTACAAGAGAAATGTTATCCTGTTCACGCGCTTTTCACTCTAGCCAAAATTTTCGGTGCTCCAGTGTAGTAGCACTGCTGTTGTGAGTACCCAAAATGACCGAAAGTATAATGGGAAAACATAATTTGTTATTAGAAATACCAACACAAATTATGACCTCAGCTTCACGGTTACAAGTACCTTCCATTTCTTTCGCGATTTGTTAAATCTGCCATTAAGCTTTCTTGACGGTCATTTCTCATTCATGTTTGACTTATCCACAGAATCTCTACATTCCATATTCAGTTAGTTCGTCCCTTAAGCCTGTTTCTATTCAACGCCGAGAAAGTCATTAAGGGATTGTTTTTTCTTTATTTTCTCTTCTTCATAGAATTACATTCCTGTTTCTTCTCGACTTTCCGAACTTATTTCTTTCCATTGCAATTAGGTCAGCTCTCAGTCTTCGGACGATGCAATCGTCAATTTTTTAGCTTAGAAACACCCCTCTGCAAGGCAGATAACCAGGCCTGCCTGGTCTTAGTTTCGCTGTGCTTGTTCCATCGTTTTGCCACTTAACGATCACATCAACCACAGTGGCTTGGGCAGCTATTGAGGGACTGAAATGTGCGTGATGGATTTGTTACACAGGTGACATCCAGTGACTAGTCCGAGTTCTAACTCACTGAACTCTGTTCACCGACCCATTCTTCTGTCACTGCTCCTCTACTGACAACACAATACCCCTAGCCTCGTTTATACTGGCAGTTCCGCCTCTCGTAACTTCTGATGGTTAATTCTGCATTATTTTTTATCATACAAGGTGTACAATTTTGCTTCCGCCGTTTTTTCCCAAACATTTGAGGCTTTAATGAAACAAATCGGTTACACATGTATCATTCAAATTATTTTCCGTCGCTGGCCACTACTTTCTCCCATCTTTCGGGTAGTGTACGAACCCTGCGTCGAAAAAAATGTTCATCTTTTGAAGCGATCCACGAATCGATCCAATTTGTAACTTCTTCATGAGATCGGAAGTGTTGGTCAGCCAGGCAATGCGCCATTGATCTCAACAGGTGATGGTCAGAGGGAGCAATGTCTGGAGAATACGGCAGGTGCGGTAAGACTTCCCATTTTAGCGTTTCCAAGTATGTTTTGACCTCTTTTGTAACGTGGGGTCGAGCGTTGTCGTGCTGCAAAATCACTTTATCGTGCCTCTCGCTGTATTGCGGCCGTTTGTCTTTTAATGCTCTGCTCAAACGCATTAATTTCTTTCTATAACGAGCACCTGTGATTGTTTCACTTGGTTTTAACACCTCATAGTACACGACGCCGAGCTGGTCCCACCAAATGCAGAGCATGATCTTGGAGTCGTGAATATTCGGTTTGGAAGCATGGCCTCGCTATCCCCATGATTTTTTGCGTTTAGGGTTATCGTAATGAGCCCATTTTTCGTCTCCGGTCACAATGCGATGCAGAAATCCCTTCCGTTTTTGCCTCTGAAGCAACTGTTCACAAACAAACAAATGCCGTTCAACGTCTCTTGGTTTCAGCTCACACGGGACCCAAGTTCCTTCTTTCTGAATCATGCGCATAGCCTTGAGACGTTTTTAAATGGCTTGCTGCGTCACTCCCACTAATCGTACCAATTCTTCTTGAGTTTGACGCGAGTCTTCACTCATCAATGTCTCCAATTCTGCATCTTCGAAAATATTCTCTCTTCCACCACTATGCCGGTCTACGACGTTAAAATCACCGTTCTTGAAGCGTTGAAACCACTCACGACACGTTCTTTCACTAACAGCGTCCTTACCATACGTACTTGAGAGCATTCGATGAGAGACAGCCGCTGTTTTCTTCATATTGAAACACAACAGTAACACCTACCGCAAATGACGAGAATTAGGCTCGTAAACTGACATTTTCAATCAAGAACAACTTTATAATGCAGACACAAATCGACTAATGTTTGAATGATGTTCTGTTGACCGAGGTCCAAGCTAACTGCCTGACGCCTGCGATCTGTTTCTTTCGTCCGATACTTACCGTTGTCGCCATCTTCGGCAAACGGCGGAAGCAAAGTTGTACACCTTGTATATTGTAATATTATGTAAATTGAAGGGGGACGGGGGAATAAAGGAAAGGAACTAATGATATCAACTGCATCGGGACTTTGTGCAGAATCAGCAGCGACGAGAGAAGATGTGTGCTGGAGCAGGTCTTGAACGCGGGCTCTCCTGCTTACCAGGCAGTTGCGTTAACAACTGTGCCACCAAGACATAGTGTGCAGCGCAAACGGGCGGACTTCATCGGCACTCTCCGGCCTACCCCATCTAATGCCGCAATCTGCAGTCCCCGCCCAAGTCATGCATGCTCGCTAATTTTATAGCCTCAAAAATGGTTCAGTTGGCTCTGAGCACTATGGGACTTAACATCTGAGGTCATCAGTCCCCTAGAACTTAGAACTACTTAAACCTAACTCAGCTAAGAACATCATACACATCCATGCCCGAGGCAGGATTCGAACCTGCGACCGTAGCGGTCGCGCGGTTCCAGACTGAAGCGCCTAGAACCGCCCGGCCACAACGTCCGGCTTTAGAGTCTCATTGGAGATTCAACGTAAATGTGCATCCACCCTGAAGGTTATGGATTCGTTGCCATTCGAGGCGAATTAATTACATGAATGCGTTGTGTCCGTTCTTTCGGTACGTCCGAATAAGCAGACACCACGTGTTCAAAAAAGATATTGTACCGTTCTCCTTTGCTCTCTGACAGAGGGGGGTTAGAGTTGTTAGCAAAAGTGACATTTGGCACACTAGAGAAGTACATCGTATGTTAAGCATCAGCGAACATATGATTGTTTCAGTCATAAACCTGTAAATGAGATAGCTTGGAATAATCTAATACAGCAAACTTCTTGGAAGGAATGTGTGACAAGAGCAAGCGCTACACATTCGTTTTTACGTTACTGAATGCAAAATAGAGCAGTGTAGTTTGTCCACAGAAGTTCTACTTACACTTGATACGTCATTGCTTGCAGACAGCTTGGGTATGTGGGATGCTACTCGTACAAAGTCAGAGTAAATGAACAATTTAAGAAAATGTATACAAAAACTTTGTAAAAGTGCTTGCTCGTTAACTTTGAGGGAACACCATATAGGTTTACTAATCTTAAATTAAAATTCACCAAATGAATCGGTCTTGACACTAAGTGTAATTGAGAGAATTATAGTGCGTTGTGTTAAGGATCTGAAAACATTTTGTTATCCCGTACACAGTTCTCATTTAGGATATGTGATGTGATATTGTAAGGAATCGTCCTCTGTGGAGGAACATGAAAGTTATTGTTTTTTAACTGGATTTTCGGAAATAAAATAGAAAGAGAGGTAAATGACTTTTTTATTGGTAATTCCAGAATTCGTTCGCGAGACCTTTTCTGGTTAATCAAGTCCTAAGAGCTAACACTGTACTTAAATACCGCTCAGTAATTTCATGGAATATGACACTAAGCTTCCGTGATGGCATAACACGAAAGCGCAAAGAAAGGTCTCTGTTGGACCGTTTTCCTTTCTCACAGAGAGGCCGGGCAATCGCTACGACACGTGACGAGTTTGGTGTGTGACGCGGCTGCGAACGAGCAGGTTTTATTTGGGAGCTACAAATATTGCCGTCCTGGTGGGCCTCTCGTAAAACTTTTACTGCCCGCCCGCACGATAAGCTCCCACCAGGAGTACCGCTCGCTCTCTCGCAATCAAATCCATTTCATTACAGGGGTTACGTACCTGTTGGAACACTCCTTCCCCTTACTTTATGGTGATTGCCTCAGACTTTGTTACTGAGGGCCTCCATGTCAGTTTATTTTCTGGAAACACCATGCCCTTTCCTATCCATTAGACGTGTATTACTCGTTTCACTCTACAACAGAAATGTTGTTCTATACACACGCTTTCGATTCTTCTAGCCAAATGTTTCGATACTTCATTGTAGTAGCTCTGTTGCTGTGAGTACCCAAAACGAGTGAAAGTACAAGGGCGTGCTGGAAACCAATACCTCCGAATTTTTTATGTGAGGACTCTACAAACTTTTTAAGTAAAATAAACTTTTTTAACATTCCACAGCTTTTTTATTCATGTCTACATATTTATTCCTCAACATGGTCATCCTTGGACGAACAGATTTCTCTCAACTAGAGACCAGTTTGTTGATACCGTCACCGTACACAGTTTGACTTTGTTGATGTCGTCAGAACCTCATCTCTGCTTGAACCGCTTCATCACTATCAAAGTAAAGTCCTCGGAGATGTTCTTTAAGTTTCGGAAACGTATGTAAATACGAGGCCAGGGAGGGACTGTATGGAGGATGATCGATGACAGTGAACCCAAGGCGTCGGATTGTTACAGATGACTCAGCGTTCTTGAGTGGTGTGGCATTGTCATGCTGAAGGACAGGGTTCTCCATGTGAGGACGAATACTTCAAATTACTGCTTCCCGTTTTCTGAGGGTTTCGCTGTACCTCGCAGAACTTACGTTGGTGCATTTAGGCATGAACTCCAAGTGTACCAGACCTCGAACATCCCAGAATATTGTGTGCATGACCTTGCCTGCTGATGACATGGTCTTGAACGTTTTTGGTATCGGTGACACTTTGTGGTGGCACTCCGCCGATGCTCTAATGTTTTCGGGATCAAAAAGGGTGAACCCAGCTTTCATCACCTGTCACAATGTTGTTAAGAAACTCATCATCCTCACGCTCAAAACAGCTTTCAATCTTGTACGTATTTCAATTGGAGGCGCTTTTCTGCGGTTAGAAACTGGATTGCAGCGCGCTGTTTGTCATATTCCGACACAGGTACGTGACATACCGCCATGTTACACGTTACAATTAGGAGTCCTCTAGCGGCAGAAGGTTGAAACTTGCGTCAGCGAAGCGGGAAATTCGACCAAGTATTATGCATGACTAGTAATACCTGAACAGATACTGAGAACGGAATAAAAATCCGGAGGTATTATTTTTCAGCACTGCCTATCATAATGAGAGAACATAATTTATTGCTGGTAATATCAACATAAATTGGAACATCAGATTCACGCTTTCAAGTACCTTCCACTTCTTTCCTGGTTTAGTAAATCTGCCATTATGCAGTATAGCAGGTCGTTTCTCATTCATGTTGGACTTACCCATAGAATCTCTACATTCCATATTCAACTAGTTCGTCTTTTTAACATGTTTCCATTTCAACTTCATGAAAGTCATTATGGAATTGGTTTTTCTTTTATTTTCTCTTCTCCACAGAGTTACAATTCGGTTTATTCTCTACGTTCCTAACTTGTTTCTTTGCATTGCCAGTGAGTCAGCTCTCATTCTTTGGATGTTCTAGTCTAGCAATTTTTAGGTTAGAAAAACCACTTTCTGAGGCAGATAAGTAACTAGGTATACAGCACCAAAAAGTGAAAAGCGTGCCATCTGTATCTGCTACGAAGGGAAACGTGCGCTCTTGCAGGCCAGAAAAAAAACTTAATATTAGTCAACTGAAGAATCATACTGGTAATTATTCTCGTTTATTGATGGTAATAATGGGTATGTATTATCTGAAACAAAAATCTAGGTGAAATGTGTAATAAATTGTAGCGAAATCTTAAATCCAATTGAAGCCATACTGGGGAGATAAGCTTGGCATCAGTGATGGTGGCTTATTTATTGCTATGGGTTGCAACTTCCGTCTAATGACATAAATACAGAGTTAGAGAAGAAAATCTGTTTGTGCCAAATGTAGTAATCTGATGCTTCTATCGTCCAGTCACTTCATGGAAATTCCCGACTAAGTCATGGTCATAGTAGGGGAAGGGAGGAATTTAATGTGCCGGCTATAGAGTGGAGGACGTACGCGTTTAGAGCGGAAGGTATAAATACAGAGTTAGAGATAAAAATCTGCTTGGGCCGAGAATAGTAATCAGATGCTTCTATAGCTGACCCACTGCAAGGAATGATGAGGAACGCTGCGGAAGAAACTTGGAGATTAAAGCGCGTGATTTCCCCGACTACGTCGTAGTTATGGGGGAGATTTCAATCTGTCCGATATAGACTGAAAGACACGAGTTTAGAACGGAAGGCAGCGAAGAAGACTCTAGCGCTAAACGAGATTTACGAATATTACCTAGAAAAATTGTTTAGATAACCTACGCACGATGGAAGCGTACTACACCTGCTGGTAAAAAACGTAACCGAACTTTTCGAGTCGGTGAAGGTGGAGATAGGAATAAGCGACCATACTCTTATTGCAGCATCACTGATACCTGGTTTTCAATGAAAAGTTATGAAAAATGTTCAAAGCCGAAATAGGCGCAGGGTCAGCTATGCGAGAAGCGTTCAATGAATTCAAAAGCGAGATGGTACCTTGCGAGTAGTTAGAAAAAACCCAAAAAGTTTTTAATATACGTAAAACCAGATAGTTTATCATGATGGAGCCGAAAAGGAAGATTGTAAGTTCAATGAATACTAAATTCTATCTTCTTCGCCGAAGAAGATCACAACACTTTAATGTTTCCTTTTCAAAATAAGAGATGAAAAATGATTAAAAAGTAATGAGTATCCTCCTCATTTCCTCCGAAGAGTAATTCTTCGCAGTCTGGATACATCACAGGGACACAACAGGGGCAGAACATGGAAAGATAGACAAAATATTGTCTGTCTTGATTAACTTATCCTACTGATAGCCAGTTAAGACTTAGTTTGTTACTTGCTTGCGTATTCATCAGGTTCGGAGTCTTTGATGGTGAGCAGATCAGTTCGGAGACGGCGAATAACGATAGCATGAAGTATAATACGATAAAATGTTTATATTACGCTATAAAAAACATTGATAGGCTACGTGAAAGAAAACTTAGACTGTAACGTTAGATTTTTGTAACGTGCAAATCTGCACATAATGGTGCGCGGATGGTGTGCGAATCGACATGTCGCCAAACGAAGCGTTTCCCATCATAAATACAGCTGAAATATTTAAAAGAAGCTTTGGTAAAGGATGGAATCATTTCTGAAAAATAAAGCATGTATAAAGTTAAAGACAATAGTTATTATTTCTCATTTACAACGAGCAAATGACACGACGTACTTACAGTATGCAATATGGCCGAAGACAGACAGAAGCTAGGAGGCTATTCGTGCCTCAAATATTTTTACAACTGAATATCGTAAGTCTCGCCAGAGATTATGCATGATGACAGTTTTATATGAGACCTGGAATCGTTGCTTAACGTTTATCATAACACCATTTCTACTTCCGACTGTCAGGTGGATTGGAAATGATAGACGTACCAGTAACTGAGCGCAGTATCGTAAAACAATTAAATAAGCTCGGCATAGGAAACGCTCCTGGACGTGACGGATTAGCCGTTAGGTTCTACATCGAATACGTGGAAAAAATGGCCTGTCTTCTAGGAACAGTCCGTCGCAGATCGTTGGAATAATGGCTCTATACGTGACTGAGAAAAGGTTTAGGTTTCTCTTGTCTTTAAGAATGGAAGCAGAAATACAGACTTACATCAGTTTACCGTTGAATTATAGAACCTGCTTTGTGCTTGCGTAAGATAACTTCTTCGGAGGTCGGAAAAACCTTGTGTGGAAAACAACACGGACTCTGCAGATGCCGATCTTGTGAGACTCGGATTGCTCGGTGCGTTCATCTGTCGGTGCTGGAACAGCTAGCTCTTCACGGCGTCACTGTCCCGCTTTTCCACTGCACCCCTCGGTCCCATGAACATGGAGCACATAGCCCAACCTTTCATAAGTAAGCCGACCGTTGTGGCCGAGCGGTTCTAAGCACTTCAGTCCGGAACCGCACTGCTGCTACGGTCGCAGGTTCGAATCCTGCCTCGGGCATGGATGTGTGTGATGTCCTTAGGTTAGTTAGATTTAAGTAGTTCTAAGTCTAGCGGACTGATGACCTCAGGTGTTAAGTCTCATAGTGCTTAGAGCCATTTGAACCATTTTTTTCATAAGTAAATAGATGCATTCTGTAACGCTGCATATGCACAATACATGAGCCAGGCCAGCTCACAATTGAAGAGGCAACAGGGCAATAAAATGTATTAAAAAACAGCGTTTACTATGAGACAATGGAAACACAACAGTCATTTCGCATTACATCTCGTTGGGTAGATTTTATCTTTAATGAAATTACAAAAGCGATGAAGTTCCACAGAAGTTTATTTTTATTTAAATGGCGACCAGTTTCGGACTTAAGTCTTTTAAACGCCATCTGCGTAAGTGCTACCATAATGTGTATACGCTGGCCAAAATGCTCGTATGAGTGGCTAAGTGCAAAGTACTAATTGCATACGACAGGACAGTGCAGCATTTTTTTTTCTGCACGCAGGTCTGTACTGTCGTATGAAAATAGTACCTTGCTTTTATCCACTCGTGCAAGCAATGTTGCCAGCGTACATACATTATACTGTTATGATAGGACTTATGCGGATGGCTTGAAATGGACTTAAGTCTGAAACTGGTTGCCATTAAAATAAAAACAAATTTCTGTACAACTTCGATGGTTTTGTAATTTCATTGAATCATAGTTAGTTGCTGCCAATTGTCATTCAGAATGCTGGAAGTGAATGGATTTCTGTCTTCTTCAGCTGGGAGTGAGGACACACAAATTGACACACAAATTAGACTTACTTTCTTTTAAACTAAAAGAACTTGAAAACAATATCGCGAACGGGAAAGATAAAAGGAAAATTAGCATCTAATCTGTGAGATCTGGGTTCAAATGGCTCTGAGCACTATGGGACTTAACATCTGTGGTCATCAGTCCCCTAGAACTTAGAACTACTTAAACCTAACTAACCTAAGGACATCACACAGATCCATGCCCGACGCAGGATTCGAACCTGCGACCGTAGCAGCCGCGTGGTGCCGGACTGAAGCGCCTAGAACCGCTCGGCCACCTCGGCCGGCTGAGATCTGTGAAAAGCAGTAATCCCTGGAGACTGGGTAGAACCACTATACACCATCTCCACCTCACATGATACAGAACCGACACAAACAACTATGGACGAATTTCGCTGCTATCAGTTCCTTACCAAGTACTATACTTTCCGAAAAGATAATAGAAGAACAGATTAATCAATAAACTCTTAAACAGCACTGACGTTTCTGAAAAGTGAGATTGTGTATGAAAAAGAATTTTTAATCTCAAAAACATTCTGAGAGTATTTGCCTTTTGTCAGTTTATAATCAGCGCATGATTCTACTGATACATAAATACTTCTTAAAATTAGGAAGCGTGTGCAGGGAGAAAAAGACGAGATATGTTTTAATCAGGTATTTAGGGAATCTATGTATAAGTTAAACTCCAGTGGGAAATTTTGGAGACATAAAGCGAGAACGTAATCCTCAAAATGTAGATAATGTCTTACTCTGCACTAGTAAAAACAGAAGCACTTTATAGTTCGTAATATCTGCCGCTGAACTAAGAAAAGACAAGTTGAGCAATTAGGGGACAAAGAGAGAAAAACTTGCGAGACGATTTTAGGAGCATAAAAAAGAAAAATGAGTTCATGTAGAGAGAGAAGAAACGAATATTTTTAAAGAACGGCGGAGAAGATAACAAATATGATACGCAAGAGAATGCTGAAACTGAATAGGCACTTACAACGTGAGTGAGTGTAGACCAACAAAGAAATTTTTAAGCTGCAGTCGGCCGGAGTGGTCGTGCGGTTCTAGGCGCTACAGTCTGGAGCCGAGCGACCGCTACGGTCGCAGGTTCGAAGCCTGCTTCGGGCATGGAAGTGTGTGATGTCCTTAGGTTAGTTAGGTTTAATTAGTTCTAAGTTCTAGGCGACTGATGACCTCCGAAGTTAAGTCGCATAGTGCTCAGAGCCATTTGAACCATTTTTTTTAAGCTGCAGTACCAAGTTGAAAGTGAAAACAAAATTACTTGAGGAAATACAATATGGACGAAATTGAGCTTCTTCCATAAGAAATTTGGAACAAACGGTATTTACACTGTGCAACAGAATAAAAGATCACATTTTCGAAATACAGTAATTGCCTCCCATTGGGAAGCATGAGTTTTAAATTTGGCTCAAATCTGCCTACCACTTTCCTCTCTAATGTAGCACAAGGTTGGCACTCTGCGACGTCTCCCTCGGGTTCGGCGGTACTTCTAAAAGCAAGGTGTTGACACATGCGAAAAAAAGAGGTCACAGCTTAAAAGTTCATGTGAGCTGTAAGGTGGGTTAATGATATCACATTGGCATCAAATTTCATTACAATTCTGCAAAACGTCACCGTGAACGTGTAACACGACGAAAAGATTGTCACAGCCCCTCTTACCAACATTTCACTCCTTCTTTTGACGTCTGTGCGACAGGGATCAGAAGCGTGACAGCCAGCGTTGAAATCACGCGGTTTTCTTACTGGTGGCCGAGGGAAACATTTCAGACACACCACAGCTCAGAATCGACCAGAAAAGGCCTCAAGGACTGGCATAAAGGGTGTCAACGAAACTACCTCTTCCCTTAGGGCGTCGATTCTCACACATTTCGCAGCCTTAAACGACAGCTCGCAGTGCGATGAACAACAGTAAGATGTTCTTGATAACCTTTGACACTGCTTTCAGGTGAGATGGTCTCGGGAAAACACAAAAAGAGCTTGAGTCACAAAGGGTGCAGGCCGAACACTGGAAGAACGTAGATACAGCTACCATCGGTATAACAGTTGTAAATTGCCGTAGCTGTGTTGGGAAAGTACTAGAGCTCCAAGCACTAATGAAAAGCACTGATGCTCAAATCGTTTTAGGCACTGAAGGCTGGCTCAAGCCGGAGATAATTTCAGCCGAAATTTTTGCGAAGAACCTAACGTTGTTCCGAAAGGATAGGCTAAACACAGTTGGCGGTGGCGTGTTTGTTGCTGTTAGAAGTAGTTTATCTTTCGCGAAATTGAAGTAGATAGTTCCTGTGAGTTAGTATGGGCAGAGGTCGTTCTTCGTAACCGGAATAAAATAATAATTGGATCCTTTTACCGACCTCCCAGTTCACGTGATACAATTGCTGAAAGGTTCAAAGAAAATTTGAGTTTGATTTCAAACACGTTCCCAACTCACACGATTATAGTTGGTGGTGACTTTAATTTATTCTCGATATGTTGGCGAAAATACGTGTTTAGTTCCGAAGGTGCGCATAAAACAGCATCCGAAATTGTCCTAAACGCAGTCTCTGAAAATTATTTCGAGCAGTTAGTTCATGACCCCACGCCAATAGTAAACGGTTCCGAAAACACACTTGACCTCTTAGCAACAAATAATCCTGAGTTCATAACGAGCATCAAAACGGATGCAGGGATTAGTGAACACAGGGTTGTTGTAGCGAGACTAAATATTGTAACCCCCAAATTCTCCAAAAATAAACGAAAAATATACCTGTTCAAAAAAGCAGATACAAATTCACTTGACGCCTTCCTGATAGACAATCTCCACTCCTTCCAAATTAACAATGTAAGTGTAGACCAGATGTGGCTTGAATTCAAAGAAGTAATATAGGCAGCAGTTGAGAGATTTATACCAAATAAATTAACAAACGACGGAGCTGGTCCCCCATGGTACACAAAACGGGTCAGAACATTGGTAACGAAAAATACATGCCAAATTTAAACAGCCCCACAATCTCCAAGATTGGTAATCTTTTACAGAAGCTCGAAATTTAGCACGGACTTCAATCCGAGATGCTTATAATAGTTTCCACAAATAAACCTTGTCTTGAAACCTGGCAGAAAATCCAAAGATATTCTGGTGGTATGTGAAGTACGCTAGCGGCAAGACACAATCAATGCCTTCTCTGCGCGGTGGCAATGGAGGTACGATGGGAGACAGAGCTGCTAAAGCAGGGTTATTAAACACAGCCTTCCGAAAGTACTTCACTAAAGAAGACGAAGTAAATATTGCAGAATTCGAATCAAGAACAGCTGCCAACATTAGTAACATAGAAGCATATAACCTCGGAGTAGTGAAGCAGCTTAAATCACTTAATAAAAGCAAGTCCTCTGGCCCAGACTGTATACCAATTAGGTTCCTTATGCTGATACAATAGCTCCATACTTAACTATCATATACAACCGTTCGCTCGACGAAAGATCCGTACCCAAAGCCTGGAAAGCTGCACAGGTCACACCAATATTCAAGAAATGCAGTAGGAGTAATCCACTAAATCACAGGCCAATGTCATTAACGTCGATATGCAGCAGTATTTTGGAACATACAGTGTGTTCGAACATTATGAATTACCTCGAAGAAAACGTAAAGCTGGACACTAAAAAAAAAAAAAAAAAAAAAAAAAAAAAAAAAAAAAACTTAACTCCTCCCGCACAGGCCATGAAGGCCCATAGGTACCGACCGGCCGCCGTTTCATCCTCACCCCACAGGCGTCACTGGATGCGTATATGGAGAGGCTTGTGGTCAGCACACCGCTCTTCCGGCCGTATGTCAGTTTCCGAGACCGGAGCCGCTACTTCTCAATCAAGTAGCTTCTCAGTTTGCCTCACAAGGGCTGAGTGCACCCAGCTTGCCAACAGCGCTCGGCATACCGGATGGTCACCCATCCAAGTGCTTGCCCAGTCCGGCAGCGCTTAACTTCGGTGATCTGATGGGAACCGGTGTTCCCACTGCATCAAGGCCGTTGGCAAAGTTGGACACCACTAATACTATATCCGAACATTACAGGTTTGTTCTTCCTACTCATCTTACATTTTTCCACTTTAGAGCTAGCTGCCGTTCATCACACCAACTGGAAATTTTGTCGAAGTCGCCTTGTATCCTTCTACAGTCACTCAACGTTGACACCTTACCGTACAACACGACATCAGCAGTAAACAACCGCAGTCTGCTGCCCACTCAGTTCGCCAAATCATTTATGTACTTGTATATAGAGAGCAACAGCGGTCCTATCACACTTCCCTGCAGCACTCTTGACGATATCCTTGTCTCTGATGAACATTCGCCGTCGAAGACAATATACTGAATTCTATTATTTAAGAAGTCTTCGAGCTACTCACAAATCTGTTAACTTATTCCATATACTCGTAACTTCGTTAACAGCCTCCAATCGGACACCGTGTCAAATGTTTTCCGGAAATCTAGAAATATGGAATCTGCCTGTTGCCCTTCATCCATACTTCTCAGTATATCATGTGAGGAAAGGGCAAGCTGAGTTTCGCACGAACAACGCGTTCTAAAACCATGCTGATTCGTGGACATAAGCTTCTTAGCATCAAGAAAGTTTATTTTATTCGAACTGAGAATGTGTTTAAGGATACTGTAGCGAACAGAAGTTACAGATATTGGTCTGTAATTGTGCGGGTCCGTCCTTTTACCTTTCTTATATACTGGAGTCACCTGCGTTTTTTCCAGCTGCTTGGGACTTAGTGCTGGGCGAGAGATTCACGATAAATGCAAGCTAGGTAATAGGTGAACGTGGTGCCGAAGCCATGAAACCTGGTGTATGGAGCAACAGAAGAAAGCCATTTGGTCGAATGAGTTTCGTTTCATTTCTCGCCGTGTTTACGTCTGGCACACGAAATCCCACACCTACGATGCAGACTGCTTGCTGCAAAGGGTGAAACATGGCGAGGGCTCTGTGATGATTTGGGCAGCCATACCGTGGTATCCCATGGGCCCCATGGTTACTCTGCAGGTTCATATTACTGCCAATGATGATGCGACCATTTTGGATGATTGGGTCCACCCCATGGTACAATATTTGTTTCCTAATGGTGATGCTGTGTTCTAAGATGACAGGGCCGCTGTTCACACAGCTTGCAACGTCCAGTACTGGTTTTGAGAACTCGAGGATGAATTGTCGTATGTCGCATTTCCCCTGGCTGCAACAGTCACGAGATCTCAATAGTTTTGGGCCTTTGTTGTGTACTTTGGAGAGAAGGGCGAATGATCCCTATCTACGTCAGTTATCGTTACCTAGGTTTGCCAATATTTTGCAGGATGAATGGTACAAGATACCCTTGAAAACCATACAGGATCTGTATTTATCCATGCCGAGACAACTGGAAGCTGGTATGAATGCCAACGGTTTTCCAACACCGTATTAGACAAGATAATGTGTCATATTTTTGGTGTGTCCATATTTTTGTCCACCTCCTATATCTCAAATACAGCATCTGTTCCGTTTTTGCCTCTCCCGATACGTACGGTACGTTATAGCTGACTACTTGATGCGTCTCACATTATACTGGGAATCAGCAGTCTATCGTAGACTCTGACAGTTAGCAGTCGAGTGCAAAACTGTTTCATTTCTTCCAGCCGACGTTAAAGTACATAAACATCAATATTTCTATATGTAATAATGTTATGAGATACGGATACATTAAAAGCATTTTCGGAGGTCAGAAAATTAAACTGCGGCTATAGATCGTCATAGTCATCGGAGAAAACTTTGAAGATGGTGAAGTGTTAGCGTAGTACTACTGCAGTCAAGCATGTTGCGAATCAACATTAGAAACAAGCTAAGTAATTACTAAGAGGAGCACTCCTTTTCGTTAGGGAGTTGAGAAAATCCCCATCCAACAGTCACACTCAACAAAGTTTCCATTCTATGCAATGAAGTGAACTTAAGTGACGAAGAGAACACGTGAACAGCCATGACCCGATTTCCCAGGAACTTCGTACAGTGGAAGAGTAGTCAAAATGAGTGAACACGAGTCTCGGCTTAACCGTGGATACTAGACCATTTCTGAGAAAACGACGGTCAAAATTTTCGACACATCTTGGATTCCTTTTAGAGCACAATCATCGCAACCGAGATGGTGGTGCGTTGATTGGTGTAGTAGCTTCTCACTTTTGCATCTCGCGTTCGAAAGCCGATTATTACTTTTATTTATTTGATTTTATTATTTTTCGTTTACCTACCCATGTCCGTAGAAGGTTACTAAACGAATGTCTCTTATCAAGCTAGGGGACTAAGTGGCCAATGTATTAACTGTAAAATTACAACTGGGTTTCACAATGTGATACATTTATTGTATATTGTGTGTATATGGTATTTTCGGTAGGGGGGGGGGGGTTACAATCGTTTTAAATTTTCATATTCGTATGTTTCATTCTTATATCAATTCTTATATTTTATTCTAACATTTATGCTTCAGAAAGATCTTGTGCTTTCCCTTAGTTGGTGCTGATCGTAGAAACATTCGAAAATTGAAATTCCGAACACCACGAGCATCGCGCGAAGGCAGGATTGCCACAGTGACATTTTTTCATGTGAATGTTACCCGGGAAAGAAACGTTGTGAACACCATTGAAAATTTCACACGTTGGCAATAATTTCGCGGAAAACAACACATAACGGATCGCTTTTCCGAAAACTGCCCCTTATGATTGATTATGAATAAAGATACACTACAGAAATTTTGCAGAAAATAATTTCAATTAATTCTCATATTCATTTATTGTACTTTTTGTAATTCATTCACCAGACATACTACTAGCAGACGAAAAGGGCAATGTTATTTCAGTATGCGTTAGAAAATATTCATGTAGTGATCTTCTACGGACATGGATCGGTAAATGAATAAATAAAAAATAAAGTAACTACAAAACGAGGAGCAAAAGAGTGAAGTCGGCTCGCTAGTCACAGCGCTAGCGCTTCGGTTGAATTATTTATTCGCTAAAAGGCACATAATGTACCTCGAAACCTTTGATCGTCGTTTTCTCAAAAACGGTCGAGTAATTACGTATAAGCCGAGACACGTGTTCGCTTAGTTTGAGCCTTTTCCAATGAGCGAATTTTATGAGAAGCTGGGTTATGGTACTTGCCGTGTTCTCCTCCTGAGCGCAGTTGCTGGAAGAAGATTTACTCCAGCTTTTAATCAAATCACAGTCAGGCCTATCCAGATCGACGAAAAGAGAGAAAAATGTAAGCCAAATATTAGCTAGTGACGCTGATTATGAATATTTACCTACCCCTGTCCGTAGAGGATTACTACATGAATATTTTCTAATGTATATTGAAATAACATTACCCTTTTCGTCTACTAATAGTATATCAGAAACATTATACAGTGGAACTGAGCAAATGGGCAATAAATTCTGCAGCAGATCGATGCATTACTCATAAAACTAGTAGGTTTTTCAGGTGTTTCTATGGGATTGTGCTATCTGTCTCTGTTTCTTAGTTTATTTTTCCCTTAGTCATTTATATCATCTCCCTTCCTCAGTAGTTTCAGTGGGTCTCTATGGCCCTCTCTTTCGCACACACATGCACATACACACACACACACACACACACACACACTCACACACTCACACACACACACACACACACACACAAGTACCGTAGTTGGGACGTCCACTGATGATAAATGTATCA
Organism: Schistocerca serialis cubense; assembly: GCF_023864345.2. Lineage (NCBI taxonomy): Eukaryota > Metazoa > Arthropoda > Insecta > Orthoptera > Acrididae > Schistocerca > Schistocerca serialis. The sequence goes on along the minus strand of NC_064640.1, from coordinate 436,481,920 downwards.
GCCCCAGCGATACCAAGCGAAGCTCATTACACGGCATACGTAGGCGATAGTTCCACATATGCAAAACGAAATACACTGAAGCGTCAAACAAATTGGTATAGGTATGCGTATTCCAATATAGAGATATGTAAACAGGCAGAATACGGCGCTGCTGTCGGAAACGCCTATACAAGACAACAAGCGTCTGGTGCAGTTGTTAGATTGGTTACTGCTGCTGCAATGGCAGGTTATCAAGATTCAAGTGGTGTTAGAGGTGGCGCACGAGCGATGGGACACAGCACCTCCGAGGTAGCGATGAAGTGGAGATTTTCCCGTACGACCATTTCACTAGTGTACTGTGAATTATCAGGAATACGGTGAAACATCAAAGCTCCGACATCACAGTGACCTGAAAAAAATCCTGCAAGAACGGAATCGTTCAGCGTAACAGAAGTGCAACCCTTCCGCATATTACTGCAGGTTTCAATGCTAAGGTATCAACAGGTGTCACAAATCTTTACGCCTAGCTTGGGCCCGTCAACACCGACATTGTAACTGTTGATGACTGGAGACATGTCTCCTGGGCTGACGAGTCTCGTTTCAGATTGTATCGAGCGGATGGACGTGTACGGGTATGGAGACAACCTCATGAATCCGTGAACCCTAATGTCAGCAGGGGACTGTTCAAGCTGGTGGAGCCTCTGTAATGGTGTTGGGCGTGTGCAGTTGGAGTGATATGGGACCCCTGATACGTCTAGATACGACTCTGACAGGTGACACGTGCATAAGCATCGTGTCTGATCACCTGCATCAATTCATGTCGATTGTGCATTCTGAAGGATATGGGCAATTCCAGCAGGACATTACGACACCCCACACGTCCAAAATTGCTACAGAGTGGCTCCAGGAGCACTCTTCTGAGTTTAAACGCACCCGCTGGCTACCAAACTCCCCCGACGTGAACATTATTGAGCACATCTTGCAACGTGCTGTAGAGGAAGAGATCTCCACCCCTTAGTACTCTTACGGATTTATGGAAGCCCTGCAAGATTCATGGGGCCAATTCCCTCCAGTACTACTTGAGACATTAGTCCTGTTGCGGCACTTCTGCATGCTCGCGAGGGCCCAACGCGATATAAGGCAGGTGTACCTGTTTCTCTGGCTCTTCAGTGTAATTAGTTTCAGTATACTGATTTCCTCAAATACAAATTTCCATCACGTCCAAACGTGGTAAGACGTTTTGTATTATACAGGTAGATAAGGAGTTGTTTGTCAGCATGATGATGTTGGCTATATCAGTGCAAATGAACTGTATGACATTTTTAGAGAAGATGACTCGAAGAGCAATTTCGAGATTTTCGAAGTGAACAACTCTTAAACGGGATATACTGACTCATTGTGTACACACAACAATTCACGACGTAAGCTTTTATGCAGAATGTCTATGAACAAATCATTATAAATGTTTGATATTCCGAAGTTTCAGCTGAGGACAAATACGCATCTGTTCAAGTAGCTTAAGGTTTTCCACGGTTTTCCTTAACCACTTCTGGATAGCACCGTGATGGCTTCTTCGATCATGCCACGGCCGATTACGTCGTCTAGCTTCGTGCAACTGCCCTTACGCTTTATCTCTGTTACCCAGACGACGAGACGTTAGATTCTATCATTTTTTCTTCCTTTTTTTCTAAATACGAAAGATTCTAGAATTTTCAGGTTTCACCGTTCATTTATTGTAGAGTTCACTAAACGTAACTGACTCGGAAAATCTGACATTTCATAGGAAACCTACAAATTTTCGCGAAATGATTTGTTGTGGTGGATGTGGTTCATTTCGTTGTGTGCCGGGCGAAGTGGCCGCGCGGTCTCGGGCGCCATGTCACGGATTGGGTGGCCCCTCCTGCCGGAGGTTCGAGTCCTCCCTCGAACATGGGTGCGTGTGTGCGTGTTGCTCGTAGCATAAGTTAGTTTAAGTAGTGTGTAAGTCTAGGAATAGATGACCTCAGCAGTTTGGTCCCTTACGAATTCACACACACACACACACACACACACACACACACATTTCGTTGTGAGAAAAAGTGTTAACAGATACAGGAGCAATGGGAACTAGAAGCTCACAGAAAGACGGATGGCGCTTAGAGTAGCATCTTCACATAAGCCTTTTTATATTGTATATATGTAGAAAAGTATTGAGATAACGCTACATTGCGAATGTCACAAGAGCGTTGATTAGCCGTCACTGTGATTTCACATATCCACACTGCCATCGTGTCGTGTCTTTCTACAGAAGAGGTGTACGCATTCTGCTTTTAACCTACTCATACTGGCCTGTTAGCCAGGCAGGCAGGCTGCTTTACTCACATCCAAGCCACGCTATGCCTAACCCAAGCAGACTACAAGATTCTCGCTTGCCTGCCGGCTCATCTTCCCGCTGTGCTACCCTATGTGGCAGTTTATTCTGTGAGCTTTCATTCTAGTGTTAAGAGTCTTACATTACGTCTCTCTTGGTGTGCTGTGATCTTAGCGTGGTACATTCTGAAATACACATGTAGAATAAGATGAGACTGTAACTCTATGAAATACATTGTGCGCGCTAACAAGAAATGAGTGTCACGCAAGTAAGTCTTTCATACCAATACCAGTGGTGACTTCCCAAATAACAATCCAAGGTAGTTGAATTTTCTCAGGTTGAGAAATTTATTTTATTCTCGAATCAGAAACATACAAATTTACAGTAGCCATACACATCAATAAATATATACACAAAAACTGTAGTTGTATTACATGTCCCCAGTACTTTGCAACCTCCAAGGCGCTTGGAGTGGCTTGCAGGAGATCAGTCTTCGTGCAGGATGTAGGGCACAAAAGGCACTGGAGCATGTTGCTTGTGGTTTGTGCTTGTCCACAATCACAGGACGTATCTTCTGTTATGAAGCCCCATCTCTTCAGGTTGTCTCTGGATCGTCCAACTCCTGATCGTAATCTGTTTAAAGATTTCCACACCAGCCAGCTCTCGTTGTGTCCAGGTGGTAGTTCTTCAGCTTCTGGCGTCTGCAAGTGAGGCGTCGACTTCTTCCATAACTCCAGCCTTGCCTTCTCTGGTGAAATGGTGAGCTTCTCGGATGTTCTCAGGAAGCTCTTTCGCGATCTCAGCCGTTGCTGTGGTGGATTATGTCCGTGCAGTGGATGGGCACTGTCCTGTTCCACTTTCAGTCTCTCCTTGCTGGCAGCCACTGTTCTGCGTATCCATGGTGGCACTATTCCAGCCAGGCAGTAGAGCTTATCAGTTGGGGTAGGTCTTAAGCAACCTGTGATCAACCTGCAGGTTTCGTTGAGAGCAATGTCTACTTGTCTGGCATGAGATGACCTGTACCAGACTGGAGAAGCATATTCAGCAGTAGAAAAGCACAGTGCCATTGCAGAACAGCGAATAGTTTGTGGATGTGATCCCCACTGTGTCCCCGCTAGTTTGCGAATTAGGTTGTTTCGAGCGGAGATTTTTATTTTGGTGTTCTTGCTGTGAGTTTTGAATGTCAGAGTTCTGTCGAGAGTGACTCCCAAGAATTTAGGTGCGTGATGATGCTGGAGTTGGATGCCTGACCATGCAATATGTAGCTATGTTGAGAAATGAGAAGGAGTAACCAAAGATAGATAGACAAAGATTCTACTTGTACATAGGGACTTCCGAAAGTAAGTCACTGCAAAAGTGAATGTTGCTCTCTAGAGCGCTGTCAGCAACAAAACAACACGAAGAGAGCTCCAGAAACTGGGGACTGCAGGACGAGGTGGAATTCCAAAACCACTCATCAGTGATGAAAATGCCGTAACAGGAAAACGTGGTGCCGAAGCTATAACACATAGACTGTGGAGTAAGGGAAGAAAGTAATTTAGTTAGATGTTTCCTGTGTCACACTATTTACAACTTCTGGTCGAGTTTGCGTCTCAAGAGTGGAACATGGCAGAAGTTCGACTGAGATTTGGGCACCTATATCGCGGTGTTCCATGGACCCCATGATTACTCTGAAAGGTCGCATTACTTTCAAGCATTAATTGACCATTTTCGCTGAATAGGTCCATGTCATGGTATAATGTTTTTTCCTAGTGGTGATGCTACGTTCCAAGGCGACAAGGTCCCTGTTCACACAGCTTGCATCGTCGAGGACTGGTTTTGGAGCGCGAGGATGAATTGTCACATCTTTCCTGGCCACCACAGTTATCAGATCTTGATATTATTGAACCTTTTGGTGCACTTTGGAGAGAAGGGTGTGTGATCACTATCCATCTCCATCATCATTACCTGAAATTGCCACTATTTTGCAGGAAGAATACTATAATATTCCATTGAAAACCATACATGATCTGCATTGATCCATTCAGAGATAACTGGAAGCTGTTTTGAACTCCAACAGGTTTCATACGCCGTGTTAGGTAAAATAATGTTTTGTGTTCGTGGTGTTTCCATATTTCTGTCTACCCCCTGTATCACATTCATAATCAAAACGATACGTGCGTCACACCGTAATTTAAGGAGCCTGTGGGAGCCACCAATTCCAAGTAATCCTTTTCCCAACGCACTTACTATAAACCGGAACATCTGTGGGAGATAAAACATCTAGGGGAGCATTAATCACATACTTTCAACGACGTCAGTATTCTTCAAAAATCAAATGGCTCCAAGCACTATGCGACTTAACATCTCTGCGGCTGGTCCCGGCGGAGGTTCGAGTCCTGCCTCGGGCGTGGGTGTGCGTTTGTCCTTAGGATGATTTAGGTTAAGTAGTGTGTAAGCTTATGGATTGATCACCTTAGCACTTAAGTCCCATAAGATTTCACACACATTTGAACATTTTTGAACTTAACATCTGAGGTCCTCAGTCCCCTAGAATTTAGAACTACTTAAACCTAACTAACCTAAGGAGATCACACACATCCATGCCCGAGGCAAGGTACGAACCTGCTAACGTAGCAGCTGCATGGTTCCGGACTGAAGCGCCTAGAACCACTCGGCCACAGCGGCCGGCAAAATATTCTTCCACATGGAACTTTATACACTAAATGACAGGATATTGAAATTATGCCTGGCACGTTCACCAAAGAATTCTTCATTCCTATCAGGTTTACCTTATCTCGTCCACCCACCTAATCACGACTATAAGACCATCCGTGGTCATCTATAAGAAATGGTTCAAATGGCTCTGAGCACTATGGGACTTAATATCTGAGGTCATCAGTCCCATAGAACTTAGAACTACTTAAACCTAACTAACCTAAGGACATCACACACATCCATGCCCGAGGCAGGATTCGAACCGGCGACCGTAGCGGTCGCGCGGTTCCAGACTGAAGCGCCTAGAACCGCTCGCCCACATCGGCCGGCTATCTATAACAGCACTGAGAATTTTCGCAGCAGTACAGTTAGCATAGCCATACATACCGCAGCAATGGAGAGCAATGACGCAGTGGATCAGTGTAAGCCTTTGTCATCTGATCTAAACATGTGTAACTCTGAAATTAATCTCAACATTCAAAATAAAACATTTGTTCATCAAGTAGAGTCGCTTCCTATGCGACTGCACATATTCTACTTCGCATCAGGTAAACTGCTATTCAGCTTACTGCGTTACTTAGTTTCGACTGTCACCACCAACATGATATGCGCTCAGCCAACCCTCATCACAGTCTGCTTCAAACAAGGGATCGCTACCCGTATCTACAACCTTTTCCCTCCAGTGACGGCGGATACGTAAATTTACATAGTACACGCAATTAAAATACTTTGTTAGCACAAACTGTAACACTTACACCCACTCGGAGCAACTACTACGAGAATTTTAGAGTATATACTTCATATCCAAACAGTAACTTCGATGACAAATTATCTCGTTTCTCCCCCAACTCAGAAACAGGGAGGAGGCCATTCCCCTGGGGTAAAAGGCTATGTCTTCCCTCAAACTGCGTCTTACTTTATAGTTGCTCTGGAAGCGTTTCCATACGCTAACCTTATAGAAGATCAAAGAAGCCACTTTAGCTCCTCCTTGTGACACGTCTTCCGCTTACGTCAGCGACCCCGCTTTGTTCGCTCGGCCGTTTTCTCCTCTCGCCTTTCGAAACAATAGTAAGCATGGCTGCCACGCACCTCTGTGATTTATGTGGATCCATTACCTTTGAAAATGCGTGTTTATTCAGGCAACACCCTGCAGTAACTTTATTACGTTCGTGTCTCCCCAAAATACCCTGTGCTATAGCAAGGTATTCATACACACTGTGTTGTGATTATAAGCGCAAAACATGCTTCATCAGCCGGCCGGAGTGGTCGAGCGGTTCTAGGCGCTACAGTCTGGAACCGCGTGACCGCTACGGTCGCAGGTTCGAATCCTGCCTCGGGCATGGATGTGTGTGATGTCCTTAGGTTAGTTAGGTTTAAGTAGTTCTAAGTTCTAGGGGACTGATGACCACAGCAGTTAAGTCCCATAGTGCTCAGAGCCATTTGAGCCATGCTTCATCAGTCATAAATGTATGCTCTCGGTCCTTTAAAAGATCAATGGCGGACCGGATTCGACCTCATGATCTTTCAGTCCCTGAGCATCAACCTTGCTGTTAAGCCTTCTCTTGACTTTAAAGCTATATTAATGAAGAAAGTTTCACGAGCTTCATTTTATCACTATAGTATAACAACTATAAGCAGCCAATACAGCCAGAACTCTCTTAATTGACCCAGTAGTTAATGGCGAAAATAACCTTTCATAACGTATGTATTTTGTCAATGATTACTGCATGTTAGTTTTATTTGTTTATTTACTATGGCATTGAAACTTAAAAACCAAGAGGGGATAACCTGGTGCCATTGCGTTATTGAAAAACGTAATAAGATACTCTCTGCAACACTCAGATACCAAAAACGTATTTCATATACGAAGAAGAAGAGTTAATTTTATTGCTTTGTAAGTCTTGTAGAGGTATAATCTTCTTTTCAATGTAGATACAGTCATGTAATATGATAACAATCATAACCGGTTTACGCATCATTACATTCGCCGTATTTATATTCTAAGAGGGCGTGTTGAAAAGTAACGGGTCCATATTTTTTACGTGAAAACTCTTGGAAGTTTTTAAATAAAACAAACGTTATTAACGTTCTACATCTTTACTCTTAATGTCCATATATTTATTTCTCAACATAGTCAGCCTTGCGACGAACATATTTCTCCCAACAAGAGACCAGTTTTTTGATACCATCTTTATAGAATCTCTGGCTTTGTTGATGGAGCCACAACCTCACCTCTACCTGCGCCGCTTCTTCACTATTAAACTGAAGTCCTCGAAGGTGTGGAAACAGATGAAAATCGGATGGGACCAAGTTGCTACTGTGTGGAGGATGATCGATGGCAGTGAGCCCAAGGCGTCGGATAGTTGCAAATGTCGCAGTGCCTGTGGGTGGTCTGGCATTGTCCTGCTGAAGGAGAGAGTGCTCCATGTGTGGACGAACTCTTCTAATTCGAAACTCGATTACAGCATGCTGTTTCTGAAGCACTGACGTACATTGTTGGAAAAAAATAGCAATACCAAAAAGCAGTGAATGTAGAATTACGAAACTTTGCGAAGACATTTGTCTAGATAACATTTTTAACGGATTAACATTGCAAGATCACAGGTTAATGTAAACGCAAGATAAGCCATTACAAATGCGAAATGCTGGTACTTTAATAACTTGTGTAACTACCAGAATGTTAATTGCAAGCATGCAAAAGTGCATGCTTTGCATTTTACAGGTGCCGAATGTCAGTATGAGGAATGGAGTTTCATGCCTGTTGCATTTGGTCAGTCAGTACAGGGACGGTTAATGCTGTTTGTGGATGACGGTGGAGTTGTCGTCCAGTGATTTCTCATACGTGCTCAATTGGAGACAGATCTGGTGATCGAGCAGGCGAAGGCAACATGTCGACACATTGTAGAGCATATTGGGTTACAACAGCGGTACGTAGGCGAGCGTTGTCCTGTTGGAAAACACCTTCCGGAATGCTGTTCGTGAATGGCAGCACAACGGGTCGCATCGCCAGACTGACGTACAAATTTGCAGTCTTGCAACAAGTCTTGAGGAGAGGAAACGTAGAGTGCTCCTGCTGTCATACGTCATCAACCCCAGACAAAAACTCCAGATGTAGCTGCAATGTGTCCAGCACGCAGACAGGTTGGTTGCAGGCCCTCATCTGGCATCCTTCTAACGAACACACTGCCATCACTGGCACAGAAGTAGAACCAGCTTTCATCAGAAAACACAACAGACCTCCACCCCGCCCTCAAAGACACCACTGCAGTGGCAAATGGCGGTGGCTTGGGATCAGTGGAATGCACGCTACAGGGCGTCTGGCACGGAGCTGTCCTTGAAGTAATCTATTTGTAAGAGTTCTTTGTGTCACTGTGGTGCCAAATGCTGCAGATGCAGTACGACCGTATGGAGCCCGGTCTTCTTGTGACCGTACTTTCTCGTGATCACCGCTACAACCAATCATGTACAGTGGCTAAATTTCTGTCAAGTCTTTCGAAAATACGGTAGAAGGAACATCCGGATTCTCATAGCTCTATTACACGGCCCCGTTCAAATTCAGTGGGGTGTTGATATAGGCGTCTTTTTCCTTGTGTTTCCATTTACTTCCTGTCAGTTCCTGCAAGTGGAAGGGTTACGTCACCCCAGCTACTTGGACTGTGCGATAGCATAGGAAAGGTAAAGTGAATTTTGTGTTACATTTGTACACTCATGTTCATAAGTTAAGAATAATTGCAGAATGTGGTGCCACACAACATGGCACTACACAAAACTGGCGGTAATAGCATAGACACATAGGGAACACACACACACACACGACACAGATCTTTAAGTCCACGGTATTGGTGATAAGTTGAGAAAACCGTCCAGAAACACATGTGCTACAAAACGCCACCGTTTCCTGCGCATGTACCCCGACATCAATAAGGGATATGATCACCATGCACACGTACACAGGCCGCACAACGGGTTGGCATACTCTGGATCAGTTGGTCGAGCAGGTATGGTGGCGTAAAGTTTCTGATCACCGGCCTCTGAGCCAATGTCTTGCATTAAATTCCAAACATCACCTCGGTCTCATTAAGTGAGAGCTTGCGACACTGTTGGTGATCGATCCATCGCATGGAGACGTTAAGCTCGGCGGCTTCCTTGGTGCTATACGAGAGGAGTAGGCTATGTGCCGGCACCTTCCTTGTCTCATACTGATCATATAAAGAGACATAACACTAAACGATACACTCAATTAAACTCTATAGATACACTTTGTGGCTCATATGGCTCTGAGCACTATGGGACTTAACATCTGAAGTCATCAGTCCCCTAGAACTTAGAACTACTTAAACCTAACTAACCTAAGGACATCACACACATCCATGCCCGAGGCAGAATTCGAACCTGCGACCGTAGCGGTCGCGCAGTTCCAGACTGAAGCGCCTAGAACCGCTCGGCCACTGCGGCCGGCTACACTTTGTGAAACAACTCTCACATATCTGCAAGGACAGGGGTCAATGAGCGCATAGCAAATTCACCCTTTCCGACAAACGGCTCAACTACTCCATAGGATATCACAACCAACAATGCCATACAATATTTACATTTACCCATAAGACAGTTTGTTTGTATACAGGGTGTTACAAAAAGGTACGGCCAAACTTTCAGGAAACGTTCCTCACACACAAATAAAAAAAAGACTTTATGTGGACATGTGTCCGGAAACGCTTAATTTCCATGTTATAGCTCATTTTAGTTTCGTCAGTATGTACTGTACATCCTCGATTCACCGCAAGTTGGCCCAATTGAAGGAAGGTAATGTTGACTTCGGTGCTTGTGTTGACATGCGACTCATTGCTCTACAGTACTAGCATCAAGCACATCAGTACGTAGTGTCAACAGGTTAGTGTTCATCACGAACGTGGTTTTGCAGTCAGTGCAATGTTTACAAATGCGGAGTTGGCAGATGCCCATTTAATGTATGGATTAGCACGGGGCAATAGCCGTGCCGCGGTACGTTTGTATCGAGACAGATTTCCAGAACGAAGGTGTCCCGACAGGAAGACGTTCGAAGCAATTGATCGGCGTCTTAGGGAGCACGGAACATTCCAGCCCATGACTCGCGACTGGGGAAGACCTAGAACGACGAGGACACCTGCAATGGACGAGGCAATTCTTCGTGCAGTTGACGATAACCCTAATGCCAGCGTCAGAGAAGTTGCTGCTGTACAAGGTAACGCTGACCACGTCACTGTATGGAGAGTGCTACGGGAGAACCAGTTGTTTCCGTACCATGTACAGCGTGTGCAGGCACTATCAGCAGCTGATTGGCCTCCACGGGTACACTTCTGCGAAAGGTTCATCCAACAATATGTCAATCCTCATTTCAGTGCAAATGTTCTCTTTACGGATGAGGCTTCATTCCAACGTAATCAAATCGTAAATTTTCACAATCAACATGTGTGGGCTGACGAGAATCCGCACGAAATTGTGGAATCACGTCATCAACACAGATTTTCTGTGAACCTTTTGGCAGGCATTGTTGGTGATGTCTTGATTGGGCCCCATGTTCTTCCACCTACGTTCAATGGAGCACGTTATCATGATTTCATACTGGATACTCTACCTGTGCTGCTAGAACATGTGCCTTTACAAGTACGACACAACATGTGGTTCATGCACGATGGGGCTCCTGCACATTTCAGTCGAAATGTTCTTAGGCTTCTCAACGACAGATTCGGTGACCGATGGATTGGTAGAGGCGGACCAATTCGATGGCCTCCACGCTCTCCTGACCTAAACCCTCTTGAATTTCATTTATGGGGGCATTTGAAAGCTCTTGTCTATGCAACCCCGGTACCAAATGGAGAGACTCTTCGTGCTCGTATGGTGGACGGCTGTGATACAGTACGCCATTCTCCAGGGCTGCATCAGCGCATCAGGGATTCCATGCGACGGAGGTTGGATGCATGTATCCTCGCTAACGGAGGACGTTTTGAACATTTCCTGTAACAAAGTGTTTGAAGTCACGCTAGTACGTTCTGTTGCTGTGGGTTTCCATTCCATGATTAATGTGATTTTAAGAGAAGTAATACAATGAGCTCTAACACGGAAAGTAAGCGTTTCCGGACACACGTCCACATAACATATTTTCTCTCTTTGTGTGTGAGGAATGTTTCCTGAAAGTTTGGTCGTACCTTTTGTAACACCCTGTATACAACGGTTAGTTTTTACAGTTTCTATAGAAAATGGTTACCTCTACAAAATTGGTTCCAATATTAATTAAATACGCCATAGTTGTAAGTAACTATTTTTTCACACAATTTTTTTTGCAAAGACACCATTTTTTTGTAATTACAGCCTAAAAGTACTTTCGTGTACAGAAGGGCAGCGACCAAGAATATGTATACTATCTGCTTTAAATAGGTTCTTGGAGATACCTAAAAAATTTTACAGATCCCTTCGTCTCGTGCTGTCTGTCGTCAAAATTACAACCTCTGAATACGAAACTTGGCCGCCTTCTTTATTTGTATGATATTTGATAGTGTCGTTAGTGCACATTTTTGGGATTAAATCTAAAGAATGGTGTTACACAAAACGTTTACACCGTCTACCCTAACTTTTCTGAGGTAACCTCCGGTACTAAAAATAAGTTAGAAATGTCTACACCGCAGTAAACCGTTTTACGTTATTGTTTGAAGATATCTGCTTGAAACATTAATTCCCCGTGACAATACGCAGCTTTATTTTCTCTCACCGTGCATTATTAATTTCAATCACTACTATCTAAGCTATTCCGCTTTTCCAAACAGCTTTCTGTCGATAAGCACAGCTGACGTAAATATTTTAAGCAAAGTCGCTCAGCCGTCTCCTGGTTCTGTAAATCCGTCGCCCCTACTACCTGACGTTGATAAAGCTACTGGCTATCGATCAGCGTCTGAATCACGTCACAACAAGCCTTTTCCACATTGGCAGTAAAACTGTTGCAATGCAATTTTCCTTGTTCCACCGTTTAAGAAATGCGTTTGCAGTTTCCCTTCGAACTCAGCTTATTGTTCAGGCATGACGAAAAAAAAATTAGCCCCAAGGGGTAGCCGTACGGTCTCAGGCGCCTTGCTACGGTTCGCGCGGCTCCTCCCGTCGCAGATTCGAGTCCTCCCTCGGGCATGTGTGTGTTTGTTGTCCTTAGCGTAAGATAGTTTAAGTTAGATTAAGTAGTGTGTAAGCCAAGGGACCGATGACCACAGCAGTTATGTCCTATAGAAACTTACCACAAATATCTAAATAAAAAAATAATAAAAAAATTATTAGGTTATTTCTTGTGTAGATGTATATCTTAACGTCTCTTTATTCTATCAATCCTGTACAATATTTGTGGTAATGGATCGTGTATTTAAGATTTAAGAACGTTCTGATGTCAAATTTGCACTCCCCTACCTCCCCTCCCCTTGCTGACAGAAAATCGCCGGAAGAACGAATTTAATGACCCACTTGATTTCATTTCATTTATTTCTGTCATTTTTTCTCCAACAGGTCGAAAGCCATGAAGGATAGCCACCAGTCAAAAGCCATGAAGGATAGCCACTGGCCATATTTAGCTTCTATTGACTATACATTGATGTAATATTTTGAGAACCAGCCTCATTAAACTTTATCATCCGCTTCTGTGTATGCGAAACGGTACCTGGACTCAACAACTGGGACTGTTTTTATTTCACAGGGCGTGGCTGCTAAATATAGGGAGAAGCGATCTGGTGTTTGTGTGCAGCTCTATTTAAGTTCATTAGAAATACGAATGTGTGTATTACATGTACAGTCATTCCACCATAAAATCCAGAGCTAAATCAATTAAATGCTGAGAGATCCTAAGCGCATCAATGCAACCCATATAACATGTCACGGAAGTGAATAAAACTTATTTTTCTGGTAATAGAAGTTGTCTTGCTCATAAAAACATGTCAGTTACTCTTCTGGACATTCGGAAACACTAATTGAACCCTGGAAGAATGCTCTCACTGAGGTAGGCGACTTAATAAGATTTTAGCAAAAATTTAACCTTCGATAGACATCAGCAATATACAAACATTAAAATAAGTTTTGCATCACCTCGGATCCGAGAGTTCCGGAACCTGTACAGAAAATTGGAATGGAGATCAACATAAACATCGTTTCCGCCCTTTTTATTGCTCATGAAAACCTCACATTGTATGTTGTACCACCATACAGCGAGATTTTCAGAGGAGGTCGTCCAGATTGCTGTACACATCGTTACCTCTATTACCCAGTAGCACGTCCTCTTGCACTGATGCATGCCTGTATTCGTCGTGGCATACTATCCACAAGTTCATCAAGGCACTGTTGGTCCAGATTGCTCCACTCCACAACGATGATTCGGCGTAGATCCCTCAAAGTGGTTGGTGGGTCACGAGGTCAATAAACAGCCCTTTTCAATCCATCCCAGGCATGTTCGATATGGTTCATGTCTGGAGAACATGCTGGCCACTCTAGTCGAGCGATGTCGTTATCCTGAAGGAAGTCATTCACAAGATGTGCACGATGGAGGTGCGAATTGTCGTCCATGAAGACGAATGCCTCGCCAATATGCTGCCGATATGGTTGCACTATCGGTGAGAGGATGGTATTCACGTATCGTACAGCCGTTACGGAGCCTTCCATGCGCACCAGCGGCGTACGTCGGCCCCACATAACGCCACCCCAAAACATCAGTGAACCTCCACATTGCTGCAGTCGCTGGAGAGTGTGTCCAAGGCGTTCAGCCTGACCGGGTTGCCTCCAAACACGTCTCCGACGATTGTCTGGTTGAAGGCATATGCGACACTCATCGGTGAAGAGAACGTGATGCCAATCCTGCCCGGTCCATTCGGCATGTTGTTGGGCCCATCTGTACCGCGCTGCATGGTGTCGTGGTTGCAGAGATGGAGCTCGCCATGGACGTCGGGACTGAAGTTGCCCATCATGCAGCCTATTGCGCACAGTTTGAGTCGTAACACCACACCCTGCGGCTGCACCAAAAGTATTATTCAACATGGTGGTGCTGCTGTCAGGGTTCCTCCGAGCCATAACCCGTAGGTAGCGGTCATCCACTGCAGTAGTAGCCGTTGAGCATCCTGAGCGAGGTATGTCATCGACAGTTCCTGTCTTTCTGTATCTCCTCCATGTCCGAACAACATCGCTTTGGTTCACTCCGAGTAACAATGCGGACGCGATCGAACCGAGGTACTGAACGTCTAGGCATGGTTGAAGTACAGACAACACGAGCCGTGTACGTCCTTCCTCGTGGAATGACTGGAACTGATCGGCTATCAGACTCCCTCCGTCTAATAGTCGGTTGTTTACATCTTTGGGCGGTTTTAGTGACATCTCTGAACAGTCAAAGGGACGGTGTTTGTGATACAGTATCCACAGTCAAAGTCTATCTTCATGAGTTCTGGGAAACTGGGTGATGCAAAACTTATTTTGATGTGTGTGCTATGATGATTTTCGCATACGCTATCACCTTTCTTGAATATACTAACAATAGCTGTGGTAGAGGCCCTCTGATGGTCGCCATCTACACTGAAGCGCCAAAGAAACTGGTATATGCATGCGTATTCAAATACAGAGATATTTAAACAGGCAGAATGCAAGTGTATGGCGCATTTGTTAGATCGGTTACAGATGGCAAGTTATCAAGATTTAAGTGAGTTTGAACGTGGTGTTACAGTCGGCGTACGAGCGATGGGACACAGCACCTCCGAGGTATTGATGAAGTTGGGATTTGCCCGTACGATCATTTCACGAGTGTATCGTGAATATCAGGAATCCGCTGAAACATTAAATCTCCGACTCGCTGAGGCCGGAAAAAGATCTTGCAAGAACTGGATTATCGTCAACTGAAGAGAATCGTTCAACGTGCAGAAGTGCATCCCTTCCGCAAATTGCTACACATTTCAGTGCTGGGCTATCAACAAGTGTCAGCGTGTGAACCGTTCAACGAAACATCATCGATATGGGCTTTCGGACCCGAGTACCCTTGATGACTGCCCGACACAAAGCTTTACGCCTCACCTGAGCCTGTCAACACCGACATTGGACTTTTGATGACTGGAAACATGTTGTTTGGTCGGACGAGTCTCGTTTCAAATTGTATCGAGCGGATGGACGTGTACGAGTGTGGAGACGGACTCATGAACCCATGGACCATGGATGTCAGCAGGGGACTGTATAAGCTGGTGGAGGATCTGTAATGGCGTAGGGCGTGTGCAGCTGGAGTGATATGGGGCGCCTGATAAGTCTAGACACGACTCTGACAGGTGACACGTACGAAAGAATCCTGTTTGATCACCTGCATCCATTCATGTCCATTTTGCATTCCGAGGAACTTGGGCAATTTCAGCAGCACAATGCGACACCCCACACGTCCAGAATTGCTACAGAGTGGCTCCAGAAGCTCTCTTCTGAGTTTAAACACTTCCACTGGCCACCAAACTCCCCAGATATTAACATTATTGAGTGTATCTGGGGTGCCTTGCAACGTGCTATTCAGAAGAGATCTCCACCCCCTCGTACTCTTACGGATTTATTGACAGCCCTGCAGGATTCATAGTGTCAATTCCTCCAGCACTACTTCAGACATTAGTCGAGTGCATGCCACGTCGTGTTGTGGCACTTCTGCGTGCTCACGGGGGCGCTACACTATATTAGGTGGGTGTACCAGTTTCTTTGGCCCTTCGGTGTATATAAATGATTTAGGGGACAATCTGAGCAGTCATGTTAGATTGTTTGCAGATGGTGCTGTCATTTACCATTTAGTAAAATCATCAGAAGATCTACATCGCTTGAAAAATGATTTTCACAAGATACCTGTATGGTGCGGAAAATGGCAACTGATCTTAAATAATGAAAAGTGTGATGTCATACGCCTGAGTACTAAAAGTAATCCGTTAAATTTGTGTTACACGATAAATCACACAAATCTCTAGGCTATTATTCAACTAAATACCTAGGGATAACAATTATGAGCAACGGTAATGTTGTGGGAAAGACAAATGAAAGACTGTTTTTATTGGTACAACACTTAGAAGATGCCGCCACTACGCTTATCCGTCCTCTGCTAGAGTACTGTTGTGGCGAATTGGATTCTGAGCATATAGGATGGACGCCTTATGAACCATTGGCGGCGCACTGTGCAGACATGCCTGAGGGTGTTTGTTTTCCACAAACTATAAACAGAATACAAATATGAATTACTTACAATAGTACTGCGAGAAATACACATGGACAGAAACTAAGTAAAACTCTGTACACTGTTCTACAGTGCTAGAGGGGAAGCTGATTCTTAGTCATCCTGTACGGCAGCTGTTGCGTTCTTCCGGGAAATGCGTCTTTTCCCAACACAAGTACTGCTCGCTTTTCAGTTTACAGACAGATTATAATTTCCCAGCGTTTCCTGTCCAGTTCTGTAATGTGAGTAGACAAAATAACTCCACGGGACTCGTGTTTATATAGTGGATTTATTTTCAGTTTATTAAGTGAGTACTTATTTACAGTTGTTATGTGAGCTCAATGTAAAAAAGGTCAACAGATATGGCAGTCAACTGTCTACCACACTGAACAGCCAGTCGCAAGTGTAACACGCTGTCAATGTTTATTCGG
This sequence comes from Schistocerca serialis cubense, assembly GCF_023864345.2. Taxonomy (NCBI): domain Eukaryota; kingdom Metazoa; phylum Arthropoda; class Insecta; order Orthoptera; family Acrididae; genus Schistocerca; species Schistocerca serialis. Next base: position 436,465,251 of record NC_064640.1, on the reverse strand, counting down.
CGATGTCGATTTCACTGTCTCCAGCAAAAATGGCTGGAATGCTTTTCACAGCTTGAGGTTATAAAAAGCATCATCCCAGCAAAAGCTCTCCCAACGTCTCAAGGAGCCCAGAGGCTTAAATTGGCTTCCTCTGTAAGAGAAGTGGGTCACGTAGGTGTTATGGAACTGCAAACTACGTAGGTCACTCACAACATCACACTTCCAAATTAAGCACTTATCAGTCATTGTTTATAGAAATGTACTTTGCATAAAAGCTCACTTGACAACTGCAAATAAGTACTCAATAAACTGAAAATAGCTCTACTACATAAATACAGATGCAGAGAATTTATTTCGTCTACTTACATAGGAGATCTGGACAGGAAAAGCTAGAGAGACATAGAGTCTGTCTGTAAACTGGAAGGCGAACAGTGGTGGAGGAAGCCGCGTCACCCGTGTGAACGCTACAACTGCCGTACAGGATCACTTAAGAGGTAACACCAGTGTAACGGCCTAAAAAAGCGTTTCCTTGACAATTTTTATGGGCGGAAGGAAAGGTGATAGAGAAATAATACTTGGGATAGTTACTGATCATATACTTAAGTATATTTAAAAAAATTGTTTGAAAATATTACAAAATTGAGACAATGTAAAAATTCTCCAGAGACGTGTTGAATTTGAGGCGATCTGTGGCACACAGTGTAACTGATGCCAATTTGAATCCGATAAAAAGGAAAAAAATCTCTGTCATTTATATGAGTGTAACTGGTGAACCACGTGGGTGGCTTTAGAAGTATTTATTTTTGTGTTACTAAAAATGTTCAGTTTTTCCAAAAAGAACTTTAATTTCTTAATATATATTGTTTAAATTAACTAATCGAAAATCTCCTGAGTGGTTAAATCCAATAGCCCAATCTGTAATTCACATCAAATCCTGGTCACCGTCTTTCAATTTCTTAGCAGAGACATTGACTCCTACCGAACTGTTCTAAGCCTCATAATTGTTCTTTGATGACACACTGCTTCGACGTCGCATTGAATACCATGTTTTTTTTTACCTTTTCTGCCCCAGTACTCTTTCTTACCACTCATTCGTACTTTAAAGACAAAACTATAGACTATAAGATCACAAATAAAGTATCAGAAGTCAATACTGCACAAAAGATCAGGATTCGAAGCGAAAGAATTGTCTTTCTCTTACACGTACTGACGCCTGCTGACACCAAGGTAACTTATTATTGTTTTGAAATGCTTCTAACTATACCCAGACATTACACGGGGTTTCGAGTTCGCGCAGGTAGACCTTTTCGGATTGTCCGAGGCTCAGGAAGCGGAGCCCAGATTTCCATTTAACAATTTTTTTCGAGGTTTAGACTTTTTCCCACATATTTCAGAAGGTTCAACGCATCTTTTAAGCCAATAAAACAAAAATTATTTTTGAAAACTCTACAGAAGTGTTAGACATGCCCCTTAAGACTCAAGTTCTCTATACCAGTGTAGAACAGTGTGCAGACATTTACTTAGAATATGTCCATATGCTTTTCTTAAGTTTGTGTTATTAACAGTTCATATCTATATTCCATGTAATGTCAACACACTTAGTGGAAAATAAGCACCTTCCCTCAGCCTCCACCCTCCTCTCACCATCACCCCGAGAGTTTCTGTGCACACTGCGTCGCCAGTGGTTCATAAGGCGAGCTGTCGAAGGGTCGTTATAACTTTGTGAAATATCTTGTAGTTACTTTCTGTGACGTAGTACGGTAGGGACAATGAGGAATTGGCTGCTCGTTCTTCGTTTTGCAAACCTACGAAGGAGGAAGTGCATGAGCACTATCTAGCAACATATATTCCTTCACGCTTCATTTGGAATTGCCTGGTCGCGCTTCATTTTGCAAATCTAAGCAAGAGAGAACTGCATGAGCAAAATCCGGCGACCTATCTTACTTCACACTTCTAAACTTCATCCCCGCCTTCCGTCCTCTTACACCCACAGAACACAATGTATCTGTTAATAAAGTTGCACTGCACTTAGATGTAATACTAACATTTAATATTTGTTTTTACTCCGCGTTACTTAGCAGTATACATTAATTTTATACTATTAAAACACCATTTTCAATAATATGTGATTTTTCCATCCCTTCAACGCGGAAACTATTAACCCTAAAGAAAAAATGAGTAGGACGTTTTCTATAGTAAATTTAATTTAGTTTAATTTTGTACTAGGAAATATTTTCGTTAGAACCCGCAGTTTTCGAGACAGCCAAAGAAACCTAAAAAAGGGACCATATTCAATACTCTCCCCCCTACAACTGTAAAAAATTTGCGATTACACTAATTTGTCCCATAATTTTCCTCCTTTGACTGGACTACTACACGTTAAGATCTTTTCACGAAATTTCGATCTCCACCTTTCTGTTCCGAATGCGATAATATTTTGTTGACGGCCCCATATATAGGGAGAAATTACCATCGTAATAAAATAAAACAAATCAGAGCTCGCATGGAGAGATTTAAGTGTTCTTTTTTCCCGTTCGAAATTCGAGAGTGAAACAGTAGAGAAATAGATTGAAAGTGATTTGATGAACTCTCCACAGGTACTTAAGTGCGAATTGCAGAGCAGTCATGTAGATGTAGTGACGTTTTTAAAATCACGTGGACTGTCCCTTGTTTCCCAAATTAAACAGAATGTGACTGAAAAGTCGTCACCTGGAGAGTGAATGAACTGGAAGGGGCTGTCACATTGATCAGTAGTCTTTCCACATTTCAATAGCTCTTGAGGTTTTCTGAACCCTGGGCATGTCGACTGAGTTGCGACCCAGATTTGTTCTGGTTGTTGAAGCAGACCAGAAAGGAAATTACGTGCTGCAGTACAACTTCTGTTCAGAAATATCCCTTCCAGAGCTCCAAACTGCATACTCAGAGGACGTGGACGAACAACTTGTCACCATCCTTCCGATTATGAAAGGTCGAACCATTGTCATGAGAGACGTAGGAGCTCAATACCGACAGATTGCGCAGAAAGTTGGCTTTAGTGCAGTTACTGTAGAACCGTGGTGAAAGGATGGACTGAGGACAACAGCGTGGGGAACAGAATAGGTACGGATCCTTTCAATAGGACTACCTCACGACAAGATTATATGATTATCCGACTGGCTCTGAGAACTGAACAGACGACAACAACTGAAATTTGGGCATAGGTAGCAGGCAGAGGGTAGCCCCGAATCATTGGAGACGGATTTCTGGAAGCTGGTTAAGATATCAAGTTGCCATCTTTCTTATACCGCTGACACGATACCGCAGATATCAGAGACTTAACTACGTAGAGTCATTGTCAACTAGTATGTTGAGCGGAATCCAGTGGCGTTGAGCTATAAGTCTCGTTTCTGTTTGTGATGCTCAGTTCGACGCCAGTCCATAAGTGATCTGCTGAAAGGTCATAGGAAGAAGCGACTCTCGCAACTCATACCTCTCCAACTCCCGAAACCAGGAGTTATTAGCTGTGGCAACAGAACTACTCGCCAGTAGGTGGCAATAATAGTAAACTCTGTTGCCATGCACTTCATGACAAGAATACCTAATGGCATATCCCAGCAGGATAATGCAAGACCTCCCGGAGTAATTCACACCACAAACTCCTCGAGGAATGTACTGATCCTCGACTGGCCTGTCTAGTCTCCTGATTTTTCACTCATAGCGCGTGACTATCAAACAATGGAAAGATGTATACTTGCATGCCAGCCTCCAGCCAGCAATCTTCATTAACTCACATAGCATGTTGTCCAGATGTGGCCAGAAATTCCTCAAGACGACATGTGAAGGCTGTTTGTTTCCTGCCGCAGTAAATACAAGGGTGTATTCGTGCCTGGAGGAGTCACATGTCATAGTGATGTTGATAATGGACATCATTTACGAACAGAATGACATATTAACCATTTAATGCCCGTTATCTGATGAACATTTCTCTTCGGAAACCTCTATTCTTTAACGCGACGGCGTTTGTGTTAGAATTCAGAAAGTGTTCAAGTATTTTGTCGCCGAGAACTGTCAATAATATGTCACAAGTTTTACTGGTGTGCTTCAAGAATTTTTTTATTCTTTTTATGAACTTTTGTTTCCAATAAATACTATTTTTTCTGTCTTTCCGATGGCGAGACGAACCGTTTTTGTTTGAAGCACATGCGAACCAGACGTCAAGTCTTATTTTAAACTATGTGACAGACTGAGCTATTCTTATCTGGCAATGTACACAGCGATCATTACTTTCCTTATATTTCAGCGGTGTCTTTCTCACAATTTTTCTATCCTTTGACATGTGAATCATATTTTACTCTAAATTACAACTTTCAGATTGGGTTAAGTGACAGAGTGTTTTAATCTAAATTAAGTTAAATGGGAATGAAGAAATCTACAAAATTAACATCAGTAAAAAGTGATCTCATTGTTTTTTATTTATATTAAGCCCTGTTGACAGCAGCTACAATAAACTTTAACCATGCAGCCACAACTGCTCTTAGCATAAACAGTGTATTTGTGCTATATCTTGTACATATTTCAGGAATGAAATTACGCTAATAACGTCCATCCAGTTACATTCTGGGAAGCTACATCCCTAACACACGACAACTGTGACGCCACGTAACATTCGTTGCGTAAGTGGCTCACTAAACAAATTACATAAGAAGTGCAAGTCCATTTCAAGCAGGACGTGTCACCTTTCAACGGTTTTCCCTTATAGTGTAATTTTTAAATGAAAAAAAAAGAAAATCGATGTGCACCTCACGACTCCACACCACTGGAAGACGACAAGGCCAGGAGGTAAGGAAAAAAGCCTACAGCAGCCCTCTGAAGTTCGAATTTTCAAATCCGACGCAGGTTATAATGACTTTTGCATTTCATGTGGTCTACGGTGGGCTTGATGGGACTTATGCAGGCACCATTACTTCATGCGCGTTTCCTCGGGAAAACCCAAAAAACGGGTTTTTACTATGTTTTCGCCATCACCAGCGGACCAAAACCCAGCTGAGGATTCCATTCAGAGAAAAGAAGGGAACCAGCGGGAAAATGCTCTTATCGGAGCACAAACAATGTCAATACGTTCCTATTTATTTCAAAGGCCCTGACTGAAAAGTGTGGTACCAGCTGCCTCGTGCTACCTTCCTCAGCACTTTTAAAAATGTTCCCAAAACTTTTAACATGCGAACGTATTCTCGCCTTTTTATACCGAGAGAGAAGAAGACAATCACAGAGGCAAAGAGACGAAAAAGTAATAGACACTGGAACATAGTAGACAGTGGTTGTGGCACAGAAAGAGCGAAGGAGACTATGGCATAATGGCAGTGTGAGAGAAAGACAGGGACGCAGCGGCAGTGGAACATAGTTGACTGTGACTGAACAGTGCTAGGAAAGGAGTGAAGGAGACAGTGCCAGTGGGTGAGGGGAAATAAAGAGAAGGGGAAAGTGGAAGTGGGAGTGGGAGAAAGTGATAATGAGAGAGATAGTGACAGTGAGAAGTGACAGCAGCAGTAGGAAGGAAGGAATGAGATATTGGCAGTAAGAGAGAGCAAGAGGGAGACAGTGACAATGAAAGACGCTGTAATATTAGGACAGAACGAAAGGAACTTTGGCTGTGTCACAGAAGACAATGGAAACGGAAATGAGCGTTTGGCGTCATTGGCCGGGCCTCATGGGGCAGGTCCGGCAGCCTTGGTGCAGGTCTTATTACATTCGACGTCACATTGGGCGACCTGCGCGCCGGATGTAGATGAAATGATGATGAAGACAACGCAACACCCAGTCCCAGAGGGGGGAAAATCCCCGACCCAGCCGGGAATCGAACTCGGGCCCCTGAGGACGGCAGTTTGGCACGCTGACCATTCAGTTATCGGGGCGGACACAAAAGACAATGACAGAGAGACACAAAGAGAGAATGGCAATGAGTTGAGCTGAATGAGTGCGTGAGAAAGAGCAACTGGGGGTAGATGGGTATGAGCAACTTACAGCGATGGACTAGTGGGTGTCAGTGAGTTACAATTAGAGGAGCTTGTGGGAGTTTGACATGAGTTGAATGTTAAAAAGACTGCGAATATGTTTGCATGCCAAAATGATTGAAATTTTTCTAAAGGTCCTGAGGAAGGTAGAATGAGATAGCTGGTACCCCACTTTTGAGTCAGTATCTTTTAAACAAACAGGAACATATTCGCTTTTTTTGTGCTCTGAGAGGACCATTTTTCCCCTGGTGTTTATATAAATTTGGATGGTTTGATGAAAGTGAAGGAGGGCGTTCGCAGCGAGCTACCTGAGACACTCAGGTAACCTCATTCTCAAGTAAGAACAATGTCGGAGAACTCGTCCTTGACTGCTACCGGCTAAAGCGGCTGAGCGGAGAAATTTGTTAGGCGGGGCATATCCTCATTACTCTGCAGGCTAGCAGGCGAGCTCCACCTCCGGCTACCCGCACGCAACGCTGCGCACGATGGCAGCCGTCTTCCGCGGGCAGAGAACACTCGTTAAACGAGTCGTCTAAAATTATCTTTGTTGCTAATGAAACTACTTCGGAAGGGCTCGATATTTAACGTGGGGCTAAAACTATCGTGGTGGTTTGAGGGGGTTAGCATCCGTGAAATTCAGCATCAAGAGCGTAACATAGTACATTTGTTCGAGGGTGGGTAACTCAGTGTGTAGTGGCACACTGGGCATTGCATTCTGGTGTAACAGGGACTCGATATCAGACCCAACTGGTACATGCGGTCACCCACCCACGACGTAAATGCTGCCAGTGACCAAGACTGAGCCGGCCGCTGTGGAAGAGCGGTTCTAGGCGCTTCAGTCCGGAACCGCGCTGCTGCTACGGTCGCAGGTTCGAATCCTGCCTCTGGCATGGATGTGTGTGATGTCCTTAGGTTAGTTAGGGTTAAGTAGTTCTAAGTCTAGGGGACTGATGACCTCAGATGTTAAGTCCCATTGTGCTTAGAGCCATTTGAACCATTTGAACCAAGAGTGACTACAATTAAAGAAGATGTCTATTTGTGTGCCACACAATACACCACAACATCAGTTGCACACATTTCTAACGACACTGCTAAATTTGAGCAGTGGAACTGCTGCTATGACTCCATTATTTTTATTTTCAGAAGTAGTATATTCATTGGGCCTATGCCTCACTTTGCACCTACATGACCTAGAAAAGTGCAATGTTAGAGCGCTTTGCCTACCACCAGGGACAATGACGTCCACAATGTATCAATAGAGGATGACGTCATCAGTTAGCTTGAATATGTGACATCATGAAAATGGCGGATAGAGATAAATTTAGAAGCTAAAGATGCCGGATTGCGAGATATTAAAAAATGATAAATGGCACTGGCGGAAAATTTTAAAAGTCGCAAGATGGCGATTTGGGAAAGTACAAAAACTGCAGGATGGTTTTGTTGGGAAATTTAAACATTTCAAGATGGCATTGATGGGAAATTTAAAAATCCAAGATGACTATGGCGAGAAATTAAAAAGAATGCTAGATGGCACACATTGGAAATGTTTTTTCGCTCCCATTAAAAATAAAACAGCCAATGACAGTGGTTAAAAAATGCAAGATGAGAGTGGTGGCAGGAAAAAATTTAGCATTCATTGAAATCAAACAGCTAATGACACAATAGTGTTTTTTTACGGAAAATGAAACAGGTCAATCGTTATGAGCAGCCCACCACGTTCAAAAGTATTCAAGTATATTACAGTATTTCCAAAATAATTACGTAAGTTTCTTCAGATGAATAGCATAAACTGATTCATCACACACACACACGCATACACACACACACACACACACACACACACACACACACACACACAAAAGCACAGGGAAATGCTTATGTGAAATATTGTAGCTTCATCAGTAAATTTCATTGCCTTTATGATTTACTCTTTCAATGAGAACCTTCAAGTTTGTAGAATCATGTGACACAGGTTAACAAGTGTTTCAGAATGATCAACATTAAAATGCGTGAAATTAATGGTCAACCATATGCAGTATTAATCTGAAGGAAATTTCTGATTAAATAAATGAAATTGCATTTTATTCGTCACACAATAAATTACTTACAAATCACTTTTAAGGTTTTTTAAGCCTCCACGCATACACAGAAATTACATTTAACTTCCTCTTACAGTACAAATAATATTTTAGATTTTCATACGTATACAATAAAATCAGTCATTATCATCAATTTTTCAGCTGCTAGTGGCCCAAAACTAAGGCACTCACTTCATCTGGAAATATAAAACGTTGATCATCTTGTGCTGATCGGCCTAGTTTGTGTTGTTTGACAGTAAAAAGTTCATGGTGTTGGGAATAAATAACATGCTGCACAGTTGTTTTAACACCACAGTTCAGCATAAATTGCTGGGAATCATCGATGGTTAACCCATTAACAGGCAACTGTTTCACACCATTTGCTCTCTGCATTATGCATCCTGACAGTCTCGAGCGCATACATTTTAGATTGTAGACTGCCAAATTCAGTAATGGGCTCACCACTCAATTCGTCTTTCATTAACGAAACCTCCGTTTTATTTACAAGTGGAATGCTATATCTGTTACAGAATCAGTACATAAAATACGATTCGTATAGCAAACAAAGCCACCATTTGTCATTCATGAAGACATCGAATGCTAGCTGCAACTGGGTGTTAGGAACGACATTCATGCGCACAGACCACATAATATTGTATTCTATGTACATTGCAGTTACAGTGGCAAATATTCAGAGTTTCAGTTGTGCCGAGGCGCAGATTGCATGGAATGGTTTAGCAAACAGTTATATCTGATTGCAGAGCGCATAAAAAATTCCTTGTTGCGAAACAAACAAATGATGATTCGTCCCAAAAAGGAAATTTGTCATATCTGCAAGGAACGATTCAAGCAGACCAATGTGAAACACATAGACAATTGCTATTATGCAGGCATATTTTGTGCAGTTGTGCATGATAGATGTATTTTAAGTTACAGATCCAATTTTACGGCTTCTCTCAAAGTTCACACTCTTAACGATTTACGACGGGCAAATCACAATATGGGAATTGTGAGTCCGCCTGGATGCAAAACAATTTGTTATTTGTTTACTTATTTATCCCCCAAACTGGATTCGGCCACAAATATCGCCATTATCAGTGGACTCTTTCAATCTTATTTATTGTATGTTATGGCATGTTATTAAGAATTGTTGTCGATGTTTGCGGCATATTTTCTGTGTTTTTTCTGTTGCCGTTTTTCTCAGCGTGCATCATGTCATCTGTAAGTTCGGTGGACGGCATGTAGCTGATTCTTTACACTGAAAAACAAACTTTCGCACTTTGTTTATGATCCAGAACATTACGCCATCATACTGTTCGCGGACTGGCACTGGAACTGGATGCATTGTTGGAAACTAATAATATAAAATTGTAACTTATTATGGACGTAGAACTATTACAGTTTATCGAGTGTGGCGTCACAGGCGGTAATGTGGAAAACGTACCAGCTGATTCTGACACAGGTTACGTTTTACAATTAGATCTCAAATACTCACAATGTTTGTGTTGTTCAGCGGTAACGTGACTTGTCCAAAAATTGAAGCCTGTCTTCGATCTTTGTACGCTTTCAGTCAGCCAGATGTTAAGGACTGCTGCTCCAAATTTTCTCACATATTTTTCGGAGAATGCTGCCGTTATTCACGTTTTGTACTCCCAGCTGCTTCTGATTCTGTAATACTGAATAAGAAAAGAGCATCTCTGAGTTACAGCAAGTAATCAGTTGGTTAAACAGATAAGATTGTTAATAGTTGTATTCATCTCAACCTTGGGAAGATCAACATCAGAGGTAGCTGTGAAAGCTGGCTAGCCTGCATGCTTCGCAACTTTGTGAAAAACAAAAGTCTAATACGCAGCCAATCCTATCGCATTAAAGGTAACTATCAAATCTAAAAATGTTTGCTGTATTTGACAATATTATGTTCTGTCTGTGAAATGTAGCTGTAGTAGACACTTAGTGTTGAACAGTCTGATGAATAAACATAAGTATCTGTTTGCTAGTTGGTCAAAACTGAAGGTAGCAACAGCTGATTTAGACTGGAACTGTAAAACTGTAGGCACTTGGACGGAAACATGGCGCGCACTGAGATGAAAGAAAACTGCGATGTGGACTGCTGTGAACTGTAACTGAACTGGCTGTGAGTGGCCACACATCACTATTTACCCGCGCGACCACTACGGTCGCAGGTTCGAATCCTGCCTCTGGCATGGATGTGCATGATGTCCTTAGGTTAGTTAGGATTACGTAGTTCTAAGTCTAGGGGACTGACGACCTCAGAAGTTAAGTCCCATAGTGCTCAGAGCCATTTGAAGCATTTTTAACTATTTACCCGTGTTTGGCAGGATTACATAGCATCTACGAAGAGGAAAATAGCTCTGGGTATCAGCGCACCATGTGGCAGCTAATATCACTAGCAGCAGCTGAATCCGAAGCTCTGAAAGCCTTGTAGCAGAAGCAGAAATTGATGTCTTATTGTGAGCGGCATCTATGCGCCAATAGATTGGAACTCAATGTGGTGTCATACCTGGAGTGCGTGGATGGTAATGACTTCTTGATGCACATCACTGTGTACCGGAGGCTACGTAGCCAGCAATAGTAATACATGACAGACTTACATTTTTTGGTTAATTGCTTGTGTGTGCAAAGAAAGCATTGAATTTCTGCTAAGACGGCTCAACATCAATAATTTGCTACAAGTAATTGCTTCTCTTTATTACCTAACCTATCATTTAGTCAGAGAGTCAATTTCCGAGCATGTCATATTTTGCCAACTTGAAAAATATTGCATGTGTAGCTGCTCAGACTTGCTAATACCAGCAAGAGAAGACTTGCTGGAATATGGGAAATGCTCACTCATCGAGCTCATACTTGCCTATGCCTGCCTGCTTGCTGAAGAACCTGTATGCGTGTTATATTATGACAAGCTGAGGCCGGCCGCGGTGGTCTAGCGGTTCAGGCGCTCAGTCCGGAACCGCGCGACTGCTACGGTCGCAGGTTCGAATCCTGCCTCGGGCATGGCTGTGTGTGATGTCATTAGGTTAGTTAGGTTTAAGTAGTTCTAAGTTCTAGGGGACTGATGACCACAGATGTTAAGTCCCATAGTGCTCAGAGCCATTTTTGACAAGCTGAGTTAAATGCATTGGTGAGCATTATGAGTCATGTAACAAAATTTCCAGTACTTTCCAAAATGGTATATAGAAAAATCAACTAAGCAATGCTACAAATCTGAAGCGAAATGCAGCTGACCCTGAACATAAATAAGTGTAATGCATTTTTTATAATATAAGACAAGACAAGAGTTTTGTGTGTTGTTTTCCACTTTATCGTATTGCCTAGTCTCCATGTCAATAAATTTTTATGTGGTGACATTGTGAAATGGCTTACTAGTACGTAAAAGTGAAAGTGCTCTCGAAAATGAATTTTTAACCATGACATGCAGCAAACTGGCGATTTATCACACTCTGTAACGTTTTTCAGATATGAAAGCCATCTATTTGTTATTACTATCTGATACAATCTTTTTAATCTTCATTTATAGGGAAATTTTCACTTGTGTCAATTTTTTCATTATTAATTATTATAAGCCCTGTGTAAATGAAAATATCAAGAGGTACACCTCAGCTGAACTTGTTTAATCTTGTGAAGGTGCCTGCAAATGACGAATATGCGATGGTAACGTAGAGACAAATTCGTTACATTCTGCTATAACATGGACGGCAATTTGCTACAGCTTTCCTGTAATGAGGAAAATTTGTTACGGTTCTGCTATAACATAAAGGCAATTTGTTACAGTTCTACTGTAACGTTAAGGGAAATTTGTTGCAGTTTATTGTAACATGGAAGAAAATTTGTTACAATTTCACTGATATGTATACTATCTAATCAAAGTATCCTCATATCCTACGTAATGCGGAACTGACCACTAAATGTCATGCGAGGTGGACCCACCAGTATAAAAGGAGGGCGGAGTATCGTATTGTCAGTAGACAAGCAGTAACAGCAGATTGGGTTGGTCAAGAGAGCTCAGTGACATCGGTGCTAAATGATGCTTGTGATGGTGTAAAGAGTGATGCCAATGGGCAGTGGATTATTGGAAACAAGTGATTAGGAGTGGCGAATCATGCTGTATACTTTGGAAATCTGAAGGAGATACGATCATGTTTAGCATCAACAATGAAGAACGGAGGAGATGGTGTTACACTGTAGTCCGTTTTTCATGGCTGGGACTGGCTTCTGTTATTGTGTTTAAGGAAACACTGAATGCTGTAGGATATGAACACATTTTGCAGTATTGTGTACTGCACGCAGTAAAGGAACAGTTTGGCGACGGTGACTGTTTGTATCAATATGGAAATGCACCCAGTCATAAAGTAGCATATATGAGGCAATGGTCTGTGAACAATAACATTCCTGAAGTGGACTGGCTTAGGCACAGTCTGACCTGAATGCAAGGAAACACCTTTGGGATGATTTGGAATGTTTAATACATTCCAGAGTCCAGTGTTCTACATTAATACCTTTTCTGGTTTTTGCTTTTGAGGAGAATGGGTGCCGGTCCTCCCCAAACATTCAGAAACCTCACAGAAAGATCAACCTTAATGATTTTACCTCCTAGTCAGTGCAACCAATGGATCCTCGTGGTCAGTCCCTCCAAAACCCAAGCGATAATTATGGGAGTAATCACTGAGCTTCCACCTCCATGACATCTACCTCACTATTTACAACCATTCTCTAAAATAATCTAAAACACTAAAAATTGTTGATCAACTCTTGACCGACAACTAACTTGGAAACCTCATCTACTAACCATCAAGCAGAACACCCAAAAGAGACTAAAACTACTATCCTTCACACCTACAAAACCTTGATCCAACCTGTCTTCTCCTAGGAAAATGTTGCTTGGATATCCACTCCCGCCTAAATTCTATCAGTCTCCCCAAATACTTAAACATCATGTACTCTGTCTTGCTTCCCGTACATGTTTACCTTCCATCATCTGAATCATTCACCATCGCATCAAAGTCCTCTCCTCGATCCCACTTAACGCCTTGGGGCAGCCTACACCATCTGCAGACTCTACACCAATAATACTATTGTCTCCACTTTAATTTCAATTCCTGCAGGATATTTCACTATGTTTTAACATTTTCAGATTTGAATAACGCGTGCCAAAAACAAGGTGCAGCAACCGTAGCGCCGTCTAGTAGTAGCGCGGATTCTCAAATTTCATCCCACATACAGGTCAGTAATCATGTGGTACTGATCGAAGCAACATCGTGCGTTCATGGTGGAGTGGAGTTTTCGCTACGGCGAATCTATCACTTGCGGGCAACATTGCAAGATTCAGCCACGATATCCAATTCTTGTTCGTGGAACAACTATGAACTGCGTAAGAAACTTCTGTGCAGCTACCAGTGCAACGAATCAAAAGTCGATCGGAGCTCTGAAAACCGTCCGATCTCCCGAGAACATCGAACGTGTGCTTAGTAGTTTATAGGCAAGCCCTCGTTGTTCCGTTACGAAAATATGCCCAAACGCTGAACATACTACACATCCAACAAGTCCTTGCAACTTCTTCGTGAAGCGTACGGTAACCACAAAATTTCCAAATGTGCTTCTGTGGACTGACAGTCTCACTCGCTTGATTTAACCAAGCCAGACTTTTACCTGTGGGGCTATTTGAAGGTGAGAGTTTACTCTGAACGGCCGAGAAGCTTTCAACAGCTAAAACATCGAATTCATTATAAAATTTTAAGAATTCCTCCAGTAGCTACGAAAGGTGTGTTGAAAAACTGGGTGAAACTCATCGAGTGTTGTGTAGCCGCGACTGGTCGTCGTTTGTCCGATTTAGTGTTTCATAAGTAAACTTGAACAAACATGTAGCTTTTGTACAATGTTCCACTTTCTTTAGCGATTAGTTTGTGTGCTATTCAAATTTTACATTGTCAAAACATTGTGAAACACACTGTATAACACTGCCGCACCTGTACCTACACATTATACCAACGCTACACCTGTGCACTCTCCCCGTTCTCTCCTCATTTCAACCATCTTCCTCTTCCAGGTAATGAAAATCGTTCCTACATTTACCCATGCTATGAACTATAATTTCACGCCACACATCCCACCCCACGAGTGCTCCGTTTTCCCTTCTCTCCCAATCTTTCTCTAACCATTTTCCTCTTCAAATTCAAATGGTTCAAATAGCTCTGAGCACTATGGGACTTAACATCTGAGGTCATCAGTCCCCTAGACTTAGAACTACTTAAACCTAACTAACCTAAGGACATCACACACATCCATGCCCGAGGCAGGATTCGAACCTGCGACCGTGGCAGCAGCGCGGTTCCGGACTGAAGCGCCTAAAACCGCGAGGCCACAGCGGCCAGCTTTTCCTCTTCCCTCACCATCTCTCCTCCCCTTTTCTTCCTCTCCTTATTATGGCCTCAGCGACACCCCGAACTACCATTCGTTTCCTGTCTCCCCAACCTTCACTCTTTCTCCATCGAGACTCCGTATTCATAACCACACCCTTCCAGCCTACGATTTTTCTCAGAGCAAGTCCTTCAACTTTTAATGACAGTGTAGTGCTTCATTTGTAAGATCACAGCTTTATTCATTGTGTTTTAAAGGTATTCTGATTCTTTTATCTTTTATGCATTTAGTAATTCTGTATTGAAATTAACGAAGACAAAGATCAACTTTATTTTGCATAACACCTTCATTAAATTCCACTTTAAAAATTTTAATATCACGTGTAAATATCTTAGCTTTTAATTTATTGTTTTTCGTCTTTGTAAATGCTATATGTCGTTTGGCTGAAGAGCGGGATGATTGTACCGCTGACATTCCCTCGTCTATATGTGGGTGAGGGAATGAAATTACAATAAAAAAAATACTCAGAGGAACGTTTTCAGAGTATGAAGAGCGGAGTCGTACATAAGATGCTACTTACTCCCACGTTAAAGTTTGAATGCTGTGGCCGCAGTCAAGCTGACATCTGTGGCTGAGCTTTTCTCCAAATCAAGGTACTCGCGGTGCTATCTCGATATAGCAGCTCGTCAATATCCCAGCGCCTCCGGGTGAAACTCACTCTCTGGGCGCCGTCAAATACGGCAATAGCGCCTCTCGTCCATCGACTGTCGCGCCGGTGGACAGCGGGACAAAAATGGTTCAAATGGCTCTGAGCACTATGGGACTTAACATCTATGGTCATCAGTCCCCTAGAACTTAGAACTACTTAAACCTAACTAACCTAAGGACATCACACACATCCATGCCCGAGGCAGGATTCGAACCTGCGACCGTAGCAGTCGCGCGGCTCCGGACTGAGCGCCTAGAACCGCGAGACCACCGCGGCCGGCAACAGCGGGACAACGTTAGGTGTTACGACGTCCCAATCACTCGACACACAGGACAGTCTATTTGCTGCAGCGACAGAGAGCGTTCTCTACAATACGGACGCTGTCTATAATTCTATTCCTCATGCGTGTGTAACAGCTCGAATGTCATCTGATAGTCAACGAGAGAAAATAATTTATTTTGTTGCTTCCATAGCAATGGGACAGATGGGGACGTCAGTTGCTTAATTTTTTACCACTCAGAACAAAAATAGTGGTATTTCTTGTTTTCCTATAATTGCAATCTGCACCTTTGAACTTAGTGAGGCAATAGAAAAAAACATTAAATAATATGCAGCATCACAATAGACACATTTGCCGAAAGCAATATGTGGACAATCCCCAGAATCACATTCCTGAGTTGCAGAATCAAATGCCATTTGAATCACATTCTTGAATTCAGCAGCATGTGCGGGAGTCTTTTACCCAGCCTCTTGCCAGGAATACTGAAGCACAGAGATGGCTGGTTATGAATAACAGAATGCAGTTTCATTATGAAAATTCTATATACTACGAGTAATTTAGTGTCTAAGTCACTACAAAGAGCCCTTATGGAGTCTGTTATCATTCTTGCATATATTTTATACTGCTGGAAGAAATATACATCCAAAAACTATACATATTTTGTTGTTTTTGGCGTAGTGATCATGCACTGAATGTCTTTACCTGCAAATTAATCATTTACTACTGTTGTATACTTGTGAGCACTCCAATAATCACAAAGTAGTATACACTTTTGGTTATTTGCGACGTTGCAATTACCAAAATTAATGAAATTTTATGGTTTACGTCTTCGACAAAACAGGCCCCAGACTGGCGAATATCTTGGTCTTCCTGCACATCTCTAGCTGTCACGAAAGCAGTGACGCGTCTACGGTACATTCTGTATTCTTTCTAGAGATGTGCAATGAAAGATACAGAACATTTTTAATTTTTGAGTGCCAAATTTATCTTTTTTTTTGCAATGGCCATAATTTCAGATGTTGGTAATGGACACATTTTCCTTCATTCCTTGCTATGTCTAATTTCGGCAGCATGTATTGTTTTATCTCCAGATCTTTGATTGCCTTGTTTCCTCGAAATGGATGTTCATAACGTCTTTTTTCTCCACATAGTCAAATATTGCTTTGACGTTACATGCGTTTTCTTATAGATGGATGTCTCTTAAATAACGAGCTGTACCAACTTTAGGTGGGGGTGTATGATAATCATCATAAATACGTTCTAGACTTCCTTACGAAAATTTTTAAAATACTAATAGTATTGGATTTCTTTTCTGGTGAAGGTTCATAGTCACCCGAACCGTTAGCTTCCCTTTGAGGAGTACTGTTTCCGCCACTGCTACTAGCACTACAGTCTTCAACACAAATAATTTTTTATCGTCTATAAAGTCGTTTTCTTAATCCACTATCATAATCCTGAATAAGCAGACCCGCCAGAAACATTGTGAAAGTGGCACCATCCTGTCGTATAACATCCTCCGTTGGATAACGCCTTCTTAAGTTTGATGCCACAATATTTATAACGTTCCTAACACTAACAGTTTCGTTCATTTTTTTCTTTATATATATGACAGTATTGACACACGTGTACTAAATACGTCAATAACTTGTTCAGGTAACTGACTGACTGGCGTGTTAATACCTCCTCCCCCAAGACGGCAAGCGCTGTTGAGTACAAACCAAGAGCAACACACTCACACGCCGCCGCAGACCAGGTTAGAAATGTGAGATGGGTCTATGTTTTTTATCATCAGTCTTCTAACTGGTCTGATGCGGCCCGCCACGAATTCCTCTCCTGTGCTACCCTCTTCATCTCAGAGTAGCACTTGCAACGTACGTTCTCTGTTATTTGCTGGATGTATTCCAATCTCTGTCTTCCTCTACAGTTTTTGCCCTCCCTCTAGTATCATGGAAGTCATTCCCTCACGTCTTAACAGATGTCCTATCATCTTGTCCCTTCTCCTTATCAGTGTTTTCCACATATTCCTTTGCCCTCCGATTCTGCGCAGAGCCTCCTCATTCCTTACCTTATCAGTCCACCTAATATTCAACATTTGTCTGTAGAACCACATCTCAAATGTTTCGACTCTCTTCTGTTCCGGTTTTCCCACAGTCCATGTTTCACTACCATACAATGCTGTACTCCAGACGTACATTCTCAGAAATTTATTTCTCAAATTAAGGCCGATATTTGATATTAGTAGACTTCTCTTGGCCAGGAATGCCCTTTTTGCCATTGCTAGTCTGCTTTTGATGTCCTCCTTACTCCGTCCGTCACTGGTTATCTTACTGCTTAGGTAGCAGAACTCCTTAACTTCATCTACTTTGTGACCATCAATCCTGATGTTTGGTTTCTCGCTGTTCTCATTTCTACTACTTCTCATTACCTTCGTCTTGCTTCGATTTACTCTCAGTCCACACTCTGTACTCATTAGACTGTTCATTCCGTTCAGCAGATCATATAATTCTTCTTCCCTTTCACTCAGGATAGCAATGTCATCAGCGAATCGTATCATTGATATCCTTTCACCTTGAATTTTAGTTCCACTCCTGAACTTTTATTTTACTTCCATCATTGCTTCCTCAATGTACAGATTGAACAGTAGGGTCGAAAGGCTACATCCTTGTCTTACACCCTTTGTAATACGAGCACTTCGTTCTTGGTCGTCCACTCTTATTATTCCCTCTTAGCTGTTGTACGTACTGTAGTATATGGCCCGTCTCTCCCTATAGCTTACCCCTTCTTTTCTCAGAATTTCGAACATCTTGCACCATTTTACATTGTCGAACGCTTTTTCAAGGTCGACAAATCCTATGAACGTGTCTTGATTTTTCTTTAGTCTTGCTTCCGTTATTAACCGCAACGTCAGAATTGCGTCTCTGGTGCCTTTACCTTTTCTAAAGCCAAACTGATCGTCAGCTAGTGCATCCTCAATTTTCTTTTCCATTCTTCTGTATATTATGCTTGTAAGCAACTTGCATACATGAGCTGTGAATCTTATTGTGGTGTAATTCTCGCACTTGTCAGCTCTTGCTGTCTTCGGAACTGTGTGGATGATGCTTTTCCGAAAGTCAGATGGGATGTCGCCAGACTCATACATTCTACACACCAACGTGATTAGTCGTTTTGTTGCCACTTCCCTCAATGATTTCAGAAATTCTGATGGAATGTTATCTATCCCTTCTGCCTTATTTGATCTTAACTCCTCCAAAGCTGTTTTAAATTCTGATTTTAATACTGGATCCCCTATCTCTTCTAAATCGACTCCTGTTTCTTCTCGCCGGCCGAAGTGGCCGTGCGGTTAAAGGCGCTGCAGTCTGGAACCGCAAGACCGCTACGGTCGCAGGTTCGAATCCTGCCTCGGGCATGGATGTTTGTGGTGTCCTTAGGTTAGTTAGGTTTAACTAGTTCTAAGTTCTAGGGGACTAATAACCTCAGCAGTTGAGTCCCATAGTGCTCAGAGCCATTTTGAACCTGTTTCTTCTTCTATCACATCAGACAAATCTTCCCCCTCATAGAGGCTTTAAATGTATTGTTTCCACCTATCCGCTCTCTCCTCTGCATTTAATGGTGTAATTCCCGTTGCACTCTTAATGTTCTCACCCTTGCTTTTAATGTCACCGAAGGTTGTTCTGACTTTCCTGTACGCTGAGTCAGTCCCTCCGACAATTATTTCTTTTTCAGTGTCTTCACATTTTTCCTGCAGCCATTTCGTCCTAGCTTTCCTGCATTTGGCAACGGCCTTGCCGCCGTGGATACACGGGTTCTCGTGAGATCACCGAAGTTAAGCGCTGTCGGTCGTGGTCGGCATTTGGATGGGTGACCATCTAGGCCGCCATGCCCTGTTGCCATTTTTCGGGGTGCACTCAGCCTCGTGATGCCAATTGAGCAGCTACTCGACCGAATAGTAGCGGCTCCGGTCAAGAATACCATAATAACTACCCGGAGAGCGGTGTGCTGACCACACGCCACTCCTATCCGCATCCTCAATGCGGATGACACGGCGGTCTGATGGTCCCGATGGGCCACTTGTGGCCTGAAGATGGAGTGCTTTCCTGCATTTCCTATTTATTTCATTCCTCAGCGACTTGTATTTTTCTATTCGTGAGTTTCCCGGAACATTTTTGTACTCCCTCCTTTCGCCATCAATTGAAGTATTTCTTCTGTTACCCACGGTTTCTTAACAGTTACCTTCTTTGTACCTATGTTTTCCTACTCAGCTTCTGTGATGGCCCTTTTTAGAGATGTAAATTCCTCTTCAACTGTACTGCCTGCTGAGCTATTCCTTATTGCTGTATCTATAGCATTAGAGAACTTCAACTCTATCTCGTCATTTCTTAGTGTTTCCATATCCCACTTCTTTGCGTATTGATTCTTCCTGACTAATGTCTTGAACTTCAACCTACTCTTCATCACTACCATATTGTGATCTGAGTCTATGTCTACTCCAGGGTACGCCTTACGATTCAGTATCTGATTTCTGAATCTCTGTCCGACCATGATGTAATCTAACTGAAATCTTCCCGTATCACCCGGCCTTTTCCAAGTATACCTCCTCCTCTTGTGATTCTTGAACAGGATATTCGCTATTACTAGCTGAAACTTGTTACAGAACTCAATTAGTCTTTCTCCTCTCTCATTCCTTGTCCGAAGCCCATATTCTACTGTAACCTTTTCTTCTACTCCTTCCCCTAGGACTGCATTCCAGTCTCCCATGATTATTAGATTTTCATCTCCCTTTACATACTATATTACCCTTTTGGTATCCACATACACTTTCTCTATCTCTTCATCTTCAGCTTGCGACCTCGGCATGTATGCCTGAACTGTCGTTGTCGGTGTTGGTTTGCTGTCGATTCTGAAAAGAACAACCCTATCACTGAACTGTTCACAGTAACACTCTCTCTGCCCTACCTTCCTATTCATAACGAATCCTACTCCCGTTTGCTGCTGCCGTTGATATTATCCTATACTCATCTGACCAGAAATCTTTATCTTCTTTCCACTTCACTTCGCTGACCCCTACTATATCTAGATTGAGCCTTTGCATTTCCCTTTTCAGATTTTATAGTTTTCCTGCCACGTTCAAGCTCCTGACATTCCACACCCCGACTCGTAGCACGTTATCCTTCCTTTGATTATTCAGTCTTTTTCTCATGGTACCTTGGCAGTCCCCTCCCGGAGATTCGAATGGGGGACTATTCCGGAATCTTTTGCCAATGGAGAGATCGTCATGACGCTTCTTCAATTACAGGCCACATGTCTTTAATGCAGTGGATTCCATTGCCTTCTGCATCCTTATGCTGTTGACCACTGCTGATTCGCCCGCCTTTAGGGGCAGTTTCCCACCCCCAGGATAAGAGAGTGACCTGACCTCTGTCCGCTCAAAAATGTTCAAAATGTTCAAATTGAAATCTTATGGGACTTAAGTGCTACTCTCATCAGTCCCTAAGCTTACACACTACTTAACCTAAATTATCCTAAGTACAAACACACACACCCATGCCCAAGGGAGGACTCGAACCTCCGCCGGAATCAGCCGCTTAGTCCATGACTGCAGCGCCTTAGACAGCTCGGCTTCTGTCCGCTCCTCCGCTCTCTTTGACAAGGCCGTTTGCAGAATGAGGGGTGACTTCTTATGCCGGAAGTTCAAAAATGGCTCTGAACACTATGGGACTTAACTTCTATGGTCATCAGTCCCCTAGAACTTAGAAACACTTAAACCTAACTAACCTAAGGACAGCACACAACACCCAGTCATTATGCCTGAAGTCTGATTATAAATCAATGTTTAAACAGCGGCGGGATTCAAACCCGGGACCGAATACGTTTTGATTATGAATCAAAGACGCTACCCCTAGACCACGGGTCTATGTTCAAATGCTTAAACACGAATTCCCATTTGAGATGAGAGACGATCCTTGTGAGTTCGAAACTGACTGAAGTTCAGTTACGTGAATACGTGTTTCGAGAAGGTTAGGCAATTGAGGGTCTTCGTAGAAGATTTCTAGTTGGTTGCTTGAGCAGCCTGACGTCCAGAAAAAAATATTCTCTAGGATTTGCTTTTACTTAATTATCTAAAATCACCATCAGCCATGCGAACCGAATACTTCATCAGCTTCACACACATACACACACACACACACACACACACACACACACACACACACACGCACACACACACACACACACACACACACACACACATAGCAAATAACCCGAAAAGTAAGCTCTAATACGAAAGGAGAGAAAGGAACACAAATTCGTATCCTAAAAATAATGATTAATTTCATTAAGCAGCACTCACGCAAAACAAACAACAATCAGTCCGCAAAAATAACCACAAATTAACAAAATTTGAGGTACTTCCTGCCTGGTACAACCAATTGTGTAAAGATCCCCACTGACAGTTCACGCATACCTCACGCTGCGTCAGCATACCGAAAAACGTCTGGACCAGCATGTGCTGAAAACAAGATAATGATAAAGCAGTGTTCATTAGCGTGTGCGATGTTTCAGTTATTAGAAGCGTACAAGAACATTTGGTTGGACACTTTGATGTTGCATAAACTAAAAGAATAAAGAAATTCTAGCGCTCATTGGATCATATGAGCGTATCAGTCCAGTACTTTACCGAGCCTGACAGAACACCTTTCTGAAAAGAGATCGCTCGCAGTCTCTCGCTAAGGTGACGGCTTGCTGCCGTTAACGCCCGACATTTACAAGCATTTTAATAGCTAGCAGCCGAAAAGTACCCGCAAGTCGCCTTCTGAGACCTTTTGCTGGAATAATCCGTTACACTTTGACATTAAAATGTCAGGAAGACTATTAGTTAGGGAGTCTATAGAGTTGCAAAGTGTATCCAGTGTTAAAAGGTTATGGAGGTCGCAGTCTGCACGTCGCCATTAACTCAATTTATAGCCGGAGAAGAAAGGAAATCCAAGCTAGACTGAAAGGAACAAAATTAAAGGGTGACTGTTTTTACGCCACGTCGCTCGGTACGTCAGTTATCCCAGTATCGAAGGACTGTTGTTGAGAAAGAATATAAAATGGTGCACGTTTATTCAAATTATTTATTAGCGGCGCCATTTCATGATGCATGCAACCTTTCTTTAACAAGCCACGCGACGAAAAGCTGTAGATAGGCGAGCTCTTGCCACGCCCTAATTTAGCATGCACAAGATCCTTCTGGCGGTAAGACCGAGAAAGACACTGAAATTATCATCTCCTAAATACGTAGGCGTTCCTTTCATCACATTGTTTCGATGTGCGGAGGGTTGCGGACAAGCTGTGCTACACACTTACGTTGGTGAAAGTTTGAATACCGAACAAGAATAGTTCAAATCAATCTAAATCTCGAAGGCATATGAACAGAACCAGATAACGTAGTGGTAAGACACTTGTGTTGTATTCGGGAGGACAGCGGTTTGGATCACAATCTACCTACACAGATTTATGTTTTCCGTGATTTCCCTAAATCTCTTAAAGCGAATACAGGATGATTCCTTTGAACGGAAACGACCGATTTCCTCCTCTACCCTTCCGCAATTCGAAACTGTACTAACGATCTCGTCGTCGACTGGACATGAAACCATGATATTCCCTCTTTCAGAGGGTATTTATTTATTTATTCTTCATAATTACAGCCTATGAACTGGGAAGCTAACGTAGGCCATATAACTTAAATTTTTGTGGAGAATAAAAAAACTGCAAACACCTTTCAGAGTGTATGTAAAACAGTGTACTGCTAGTATGTGGTAAAGACTGCATACAGACGGAGTACGCGTAGCTCACTCTTGTGTGACCGGATGAGTCAGTGTTATACTAAGCTTAGAGATTGAAGAGCCAACAGACGAAGTCGAATCATGAAGCAAGTACCACTATGTACCGTCAAATGCAGCAATATCAATACATGAGCGATTTCGAAGGGGCAGGTTGAGACAGAAAACTGACAGTCGGCATTGTTGAGCGGCATAGCGGACAGCACCCAGTATAATGGTTTGAGCTAATGTTGGATAGGAGGTGATATCTTGATCCTTTCCCGAGGACTTTCTGCATGTCATATTTTAGCAGGACAATGCCTGCTGCTTAATTATTTGTGTCCGGTGATGTATAAGACTTCTCTGGAGGCCTGCACATTTGTCTGAAATATCATCTGTTGGTCGCCAACTTGTTCGTCCTCTAGGAAACAGGTATGATTCTTAGTGATGTCGCCTACAGATCATGTTGAGGTAGATTACCCAGGGACAAGTCCACACCATCTTCAATGCTTAGAGAATTTGTGAGGTGATGATGACTTCACTTGGCCTGCTTTCCTTTAATGATCAGCTTTCTGGACACTCCGGCTGTAGCTAAAAGGTGCCTCACCTTCGCCTTTCAGAAGCAGGGGTGGACATATTCTGCAGCGTCAGTGCTGTGAATAACTGTTCCTCTGTCCAACTTATACTTTCTTACTTCACCTCGCGTGTTCCACCCAATGACGGTATCTTCCTCTCTCTATGATATCATTCTGTTCCTTTGGTGCTTTGGACAGCTATCTCTTACGGTGTATTGCAGTCAACTCTATCCTATGGCCCTGTAGTCTGTAAAATCAACAGTCCTTTGTTGTTGGCATTCTGCCCGGTTATTGCTTACTGATCTACTTTGGTCGGCTCTCGCATTACCATGGGAAGACTTAAAAAATTCTGCACAATTCACAAACCTTCTATTTCAGGGCGCTTCAGCTCATACAGATTGCATAATTAATATTTGGTTGTGAGGAGTCATGTCTGAATAACTTTGAAAGTCAGCCCCGAAACTCCATAAGTTATTTATTTCTAACTATAGATATCAGTGGTCACAAACATACGTTTAGTATTTATAGGGAGACTAGCACCACAGACATTGCAATACCTCCCAATTTTCAACATCCAGTAATCCCTTAACATGTTTCTTCACATTCAGTGTTACATCACCTAGTATCCATCCTATGAATTATGATAACTTCCAAATTGAATTAAATATCTGTATAATCAAACAAATAGCATCAAACAATGGCTACACTCCTGCCTTGGTGGACTCCACAATGCATAAAAAACATAAACAAAAGATCACCTCTCTTCTTTATCCTGTGCTCGACCGATCACCTTAAGACCACAATAAATTTTGCACATTCCGTATGTAGGAATAGTCTCCCTGATGTAGTCAGAAAGCGCAAATCTAGGAACTTTAAAACATCATTTTATGTGCACAACACTACTGCATTCTTTTTCCCAGTGCCAAAGGCAGTACTTCAGCTTTGGAAATGAGTGGAATGCTTTAGAAAAGAGTGGAATATACAAAATCACTTGTAATTGTGGAAAGTTCTATACAAGTCAGTCTGGCAGGACAATAAGAACGTACTTGATGGAACATCATAGAAGTTGGAAACTTAGAAAATAAGACTCTACTTTGTAGACCACCCGCTTAAAGTAGGCCGCGTTACAAGGTACAAAATGAAGTCTTACATCACATCAGTTAAGATGAACTACCTTGAAATAATGGCGATTCATACATATGTACCGATTTGGCCAAGCTTAGCACTGAATGGTCATGTTCTCTTACTTTTCACATCTAACTGCGATTATTACTCATACTCCCATCCAGATCACGTTGTAAATTACTTCTCCTACTAACACGCCCCCCCCCCCCCCCCCCTGTTTCCTTTGTTTCAGTTACTGTAGTTTCACATGCCCTTTAAAAAATTACTTTGTATAATGACAAGTGCTTCACTTAACTGATTAATCTCATTTATATATGTTAACTGTTTGTAATACTTGATCTGTTAAAGGCAAGATCATCTTGTTCAGCCGCTCACTTGGAACATATCACCAAAGTATATTGTTCAGTTCATTTTTTATTAGAACAAAGGTTGTATTTTGTTATGTAGTTCAATATTTAATGTGTCATATAATTTATCTAAGTTAAATAGTTTTACATCATATTCTCATTGAAATAATTCCTCTCGTTTTAGTACTGTATCAAATTTTAACAATTGTCATCTTTGGAAACAGACTGAGATACTCTGTTGATGCACTAGTTAAAATCTTTGATCCTACAAAAATTTCACAGCCA
This sequence comes from Schistocerca serialis cubense, assembly GCF_023864345.2. Classification (NCBI taxonomy): domain Eukaryota; kingdom Metazoa; phylum Arthropoda; class Insecta; order Orthoptera; family Acrididae; genus Schistocerca; species Schistocerca serialis. The sequence goes on along the minus strand of NC_064640.1, from coordinate 436,439,712 downwards.
TGCATACGGTATTTATTTTCGTACCTGGCGATGGTGTAACAGTCGAAGACAGGCTTGTAAAATAAATAAAAAATATTTTAAAATATTACACCAGTTTAGTGTGTGTTTTAATTCACAAAAGACAGGAAACAGTTATAAAAAGCAATCTATTTTGTCCACCAAGTTGGACTAAGTCATTCTGTGGGTATTGGCTCCACGTCACTCTGAAGTTAAGAAAAAAACGAAAAGAAAAAACTTTTCTCTTATCATTCTAACATTTTTTTTCTTTTATTATTCTTGGGCATTTCTTTAGTCTGTTATGTCACTAAAACACTCTCTACGGACTTTCCAGACTTTTATCTTATTCTAAGACGTAGAGTGGACTCTGACCTGATGATAATATGTATTTTGCTCTTGGCTATTTACATTTGTTCTGATGACTCCCACAATAAGGACTAAGCATATGTACTTAACATATTGAAGATTCTCCATGTTTTTTAAGAACTGTGTGCCAGGCAACCGATAGCTTGCAGTCGTTGCTTGGTAAAGCAAACAGATCCATCATTTGTGTCCCATGCTGGAGATGGGACCATTCTCAGAGGGCACATATGTTTCTGAAGTCTACGCTCTGCCAGTTACTTCTCTCGGTGTCACGCTACGGTTGAATTTATTACTGTCTGGAGCATGCGCCCTTTCTTCTTTCTTGAATCGAGTGATATATCTATCACGCATACCTTTTACCACAGGCATCACTTCTCTCGAAAACACCTGCAGTCTGGAAATAGGCTGCCATGTCCTTGATAACTCTTTGGGATTCTTTGGTTTCTTATACGTGAAAAAGATAGAAAGATTAAAGTACATTTTAAGAAATACAGATCTCATGCCAGTACTTTGTAATATCAACCTAACATCATCTGTCGCAACTCTATAATACAGAAGCTGGCTTATTGAAAACTTTTTTCTTCTTTATAACCAGTAACATTGTCTTTGCTTCTACGTATTAATGTCTACTCTGTTGTAGTAGTAGTAGTAGTAATAAAATAAAAATCACGGGCAAAGGAAAAAATAGAACATATCCCAAAATTGTTTTTGTCAGTTATAACGATGGTCACACAAAACTGAGTTTTGATGTTCGCTGCTTCTTTATAAGCTCGATGGTACGAATTTCTACGGAAACATCCATAATCTAAGGTTTCCAAGCAATGGTATATCCTAATTACTCTCGAGACTTACCGTGAAGATTAAGTTTAGAAAGGGCTAATTGTGGTTAACATCTTGATGGTCAACTTGAAGTTTTAGATGGAGACCTTATCAACTCGTACACTTTACGAAGTTCTTATGGTGACTCTGGTAGCGTTTCTCCAAACGAATCGTAGGCGATATAAAACTTTTAAATGCATTTTTCGAGATTGCAATTTTCAAACCGTGCAAGAAATACATCTCCAATAAAGATGGTAGTGGAACACTGAATGTAGCAGAATATTGATTGTAGCATCACATGACAGCACAGACAGTTTATCTTCCTACTTCATATAGCGAAATGACGGTAATGTTTCACGAAGCCCCAGATATCCACCTAAGCACATTCCCTAAAACATAAATGTTTATTAGTATGTATCCCATTTCGTTATCTTATTACAACGAATGAAAAAACTTGATTACAATTGTTATGTCGAAATGTGAAATGTTATTAGTGGAAGTATTTATAGCTCCGGCCACATAGGTAATTATTTTACTATAAAACTTCGAGGCTTGCCGATGGCATGGTAATTCTGCCGAAGACAGAAAAGATCTTCGGATTAATACCAGTAAAAGTAAAACAAAAGCAATGGAATGTAGTCGAATTAAATCAAATGAAGCTAATGGAAAAGTAGCAGATGAGTTTTGCTATTGGTGGAAGTATAGAAGATGCATTCGGAAGGAATTATTCAAATGAGACCGAAACTGGAAGATGTGATGTACATATAGAGAAAAAAAGTGATTACAATTTCAAAAAAAATTAGGGAATTATGCATGAGAAAGAGCTTCACAAGTTGAGTAATCCAGTAACGTCCACCGCTGGCTCTTATGCAAGCAGTTATTCGGCTTGGCATTGAATGATGGAGTTGTTGGATGTCCTGAGGGATATCGTACCAAATTGTCTCCACTTGTCGCGTTAGATCGTCAAAATCCCAAGATGGTTGGAGCGCCCTGCTCTGAATTGGGGATATACGACATAGAAACTGTCTCCATATGCGGGCGGGCATTATCTTGCTGAAATGTGAGCCCAGGATAGCTTGCCATAAAGAGCAACAAAACGAGGCGTAGAATATCGACGACGTACTGCTGTGCTGTAAGTGGACAGCGGATGACAACCAAAGGGGTCCTGCTATGAAGAGAAATGATACCCCAAACCATCACTCCTGATTGTCAGGCTTTATGGCGGCGTCAGTCAGATTGGCATCCCACCGCTGTCCCGAGAGTCTCCAGACACTTCTTCGCTGGTCATCATGGCTCAATTCGAAGTGGGACTCATCACTGAAGACTATTTTACTCCAGTCAATTGGATTCCAGGCCGAAGATATGGCTAGAGCCACCCTGGACAGCGATGGTATACCAACCCGACCTCCAGCCGACATACGACCGGGCAACCAGGAGTGAAGGTCTGAGGTGCCATTTCTTTTTATAGCAGGATCCCTTTGGTTACCTTCAGCGGCACCCTTACAGCACAGTGATATATTAACAATATTCAACTCCTCTTTTTGTTGCCCTTCATGGCAAGCCATCCTGGGCTTACATTTCGGCAAGATAGTGTCTGCCCACACGCCGAGAGAATTTATAGTTCTTCTCTTCGTGCTTGCCGAAATCTACCTTGGGCATTATGGTCGCAGTTAAGATCGTTTAGAGCATTATGTGCAGGGCCCTGCAACCAGCTTCGAATTTTGACGATCTAACGCGACAATTGGACAGACTTTGGTACGATATCCCTCAGGATGACATTCAACAACTCCATCAATCAGTGCCAAGCCGAATAACTGCTTGCATAACGGCCAGAGGCGGACTAACGCGTTGCTGACTTTCTCAGAGTGGGAAGCACTTTCTCCTGAATAAATCACACAGTTTTTCTGAAATTGTTATCATTTGCTTGTCTGTACATGGTCATCACATCTTAGTCTTTTCTGAAAGTCTTTGTCTGTAGTGTAACTTTGTACAGAAGTGAAACAAAGACAAGTTCAAGTGGCTCTAAGGACTATGTGACTTAACATCTGAGGTTATCAGTCCCCTAGACTTAGAACTACTTAAACCTAACTAACCTAAGGACATCACACACCTCCATGCCCGAGGCAGGATTCGAATCTGCGACCGTAGCGGACTGAAGCGCCTAGAACCACTCGGCCACAACAGCCGGCGAAACAAAGATGACAGACAGTCCAGACAAGAAGAAAATGGAAACTTTTGCAATGTGGTGCTAGAGGGGAAGGCTAAGGATTAGATGAGTATATCGAATAATTAATGAGAAAGTACTGAATCGAAGTGGTGAGAAAAGAACTTTTCGTCAAAATATGGCTAAAAGAAGCGGCATGTTGAAACTTCCTGGGAGATTAAAACTGTGTGCCGGGCCGAGACTCGAACTCGGGACTTTTTTCGGTGTTGACGGACCCAGGCGAGGCGTAATGATTTGTGACACTTGTTGATGGCTCAGTATTGAAATCTGCAGCAGTTTTGGGAAGGGTTGCATCTCTGTCACGTTGAACGATTCTCTTCAGTCATCGTTGGTCCCACTGTTGCAGGATCTTTTTCCAGCCGCAGCAATGTCGGAGATTTGATGTATTACTGGAATCCTACATTCACGGTACACTCGTGAAATAGTCGTACGAGATAATCCCCACTTCATCGCTACCTCGGAGATGCTGTGTCCCATCGCTCGTGCGCGACTGAAACACCACGTTCAAACTCACTTAAATCTTGATAACCTGCCGTTGTAGCAGCAGTAATCGATCTAACAACTGCACCAGACATTTTTTGTCTTATATAGGCGTTTCCGACCGCAGCGCAGTATTCTGTCTGTTTACATGTCTCTGTAATTGAATACGCATGCCTGTACCAGTTTCTTTGGCGCTTCAGTGTACGTTGCAATAATTACGCCAACTGCTCACGCGCACGTAAATATAGAAATCTTTGTACGCACCATAACCTCCATGTAGCTATTATTTCTTCCCTCTTCACAGAGAGAGCCATGCACACTCACAACAGTCACTCGCCAAGCCTTGCCTTCCAAATATCTCACGAAATGGCTCCCCACCAACACCGCATGTATTTATGGCACACAGGGCGTGGCGGCTGTCTAGATTACATAGTGTGCGTCTTATGGGATACAGGCAACCGTGCATCTCTCTCATATTGCCTCTAAATTTCAGTACCAGATCAGGGACTGTAGCAACAATAATAATAATAAAATCTAAATATGAACACATTAAATAAGAGAATGAAAATGGTTCAAATGGCTCTAAGCACTATGGGACTTAACATCTGAGGTCATCAGTCGCCTAAACTTAGAACTACTTAAACCTAACTAACCTAAGGACATCAAACACATCCATGCCCGAGGCAGGATTCGAACCTGCGACCGTAGCAGCAGTGCGGTTCCGAACTGAAGCGCCTAGAGCCGCTCGACCACAGCGGCTGGCTAAGAGAATGACATAACGTTATTAATTACTACAATAGGCAAACGCACCTGTAAAAATGCACTTGAAATAGATCCTAAGTACTGCATGGAAGCACTACAACATTAGCTACTGCTCTCACGCAAAACTGACTTTGTTAATAACAAAAAGAATTGACACGTACTTGCTGTCAGACTTCTTTTCTGCAGCTGATTGCCTCTGATGGCGGCATTTAACACTGGACAAAGGATAGGCAGTAAATGAAACTGCGCATATAATCTAAATGTAAAAATTAAAATCACTTGAAGTGTGGCGGACCGAGCTTGCACACCGTTGGCACTCCGGGTACCCATCGGAATAACGTCATTGGCTGCTGGAGAGAGGTAGAGGGATGATATCACTGCCGGAGTTCTGATGCTTAAGTTAGCAATTCTGAGGAAGCTGATGATGTCATCTATTCCACGAGTGCTGATGCTGCGGTCCGCGATTTGGGCTCGTATGACCACTGATCCTCTACTGAGCTGTGTCTTCATAGGGTGTTATTTTTGGCTAGCACTTCCACTCCGACGTTACTACAGCATTTCATGTATATAAAAGCCTGAACCTAGGGGTCTCCAAGGTATCTTAGAGTGAAGCTGCGCTCTCGTTTCCCTCCCTCCCATAACACTTGCAACAGCCTATAAGTTTCTCGATTTTACGGATAAAATGCACACATCCGTGTCTTTGGAGGATCTTGTGATAGTCATTTCTTCTCACTGCACACCGACATTTAGTAAAGAACGCGAGATATGAAGAGCAGCCAGTAATTTCCGAAGAGTCCTTTCATGCGACTGAATCGGTTAATTCAGTCGTGTTGTACTTTATTCTTACGTCTACAAAGAATGACACAGGTGCGCATCCAACCAAAATCATAAGACTCATTTTACTTCTTACGGAGTATCCAAATTTCTGAAAGAAATTCATTGGTCGTGCCCTTTCAAAAGGAACCATTCTAGTTTTCTTTTTAAGTAATTTAGGGAAAGCGCATAAAACAATCGTTGACAACAGCAGACAAAACTATTCAGTCATTGCAAGGGTGCCAAGTGCGCTGGGAGTACATTATTTCCGCTATTAACATATTGTTCAAACTTTTGTTCAAAACTCTGAGTGATCACATGTTTCCTTTTTCTTTTAATCTTTCATTACTAACCTGCAAGGACAGAAAAGGCTCCCGCAGAACTAAGTTATTTGTAACTACAGGAAGGCTTGCAGAGAACCGATGGTGGTGTAGGGATTGTTAGTTGACTCTGATCGAAAATGAATGTACTGCGTAGATAGGAGAAGAAATCAGCTACCGTACAGTTGCTCTATTGAAGACAAAGCGCTGAAACCAGTAAGAGTAACAATCAGGAGCGACCGAAAGTGGTGTGGCACCTAAAATAAATAGCAAAGGTAAATGCCAGGCTGAGCTTCATGGAAAGAATCTCAAGGAAATGAAATTCATTCACCGAAGGAGTAGTTTAGAAAACACTTGTTCGATCGGTAGTGGAGTATTGATCATCAACCTGGGACTCTCACCAGGTTGGATTAATAGAAGTTCTAGACAAAATCTGTTGTATCGTTTACGAAAGTGCAAATAAATACTCGCAGACACAGGGGCGCCGACTTATAAAAAATATTGAGGGGGGGGGGGGGCATACTGGGGGTCTTGCGCTGGGAAATTTTCTAAATTTTAAATGAAAAATAGTGAGTTTTAAAGCTTTTTAAGCATTTTAGAGTCATATGATCAACATTAGAGCCCCGAAAAATGGACTCTCGATAACTCGACCCTCCGGGAAACTCGACAAGTCCGACACTTGTTGGCTTTGAAAAAAGAAACAAAACATAAACACTCACGGTATTTTCGTAAAAAGCTAATTTAATTTACAGTAATAATCACGTTTATAGACTATTACAGAGCAGTGAATATATAGCTCTGAAAAGACTGAAATTATACTTAAATAATTCCTAAACTATCATTAAAAGGATAAAACATAGAATATCGCTGTCGCACAGTAATAGCACTGTGATTAATAAGTGAAATAGCTAGTTTAAGATTACTTTGAATAAGGCTCGGGGTTCATTAAATAAAAATAATATCTCAAAGTTAAAGCTTTAATACAGTTAGTAAAGTTAATACAGTATGCCTAATACTTTCAGTCAAAAAGTATGTAAATAGCACGTTTTAATTGGGTCTTACACCCTAAAAATATTCAAGTATTTGAAAATAACTAATACAGTACTATAGTGATATAGTAATACAGTAGTAAACTAGTACTAATATTCCGAAACTGAAAATTTAACATTATGTATGTATTTAATTCTCAATTTTATAAAGAGTTTTAAGATTGCTCTAAATGCCATTATTAGGACTAGAGTGTCTTTAGAAAGGCGCAAATGTCGACCGTCTGACTGGATTACTGAATATGAAGTAGCTGATGACTGGACGAATATCCAATTCATCCAAAACATCTCGGTGGACATGAAGAACAGCCAAGTTGTTCAAAGGCTTCTGTCCCATTGTTGATCGGAGATACGACTTCAGACGTCTAAGGGCGCTAAATGACCGTTCTGCTGTTGCTGTGATGACTGGAACTACTTGGAGAAGCTTAATGCACTTACTACTTCACATAAGATTTCTCAAACTGCAGGTTCTTGTGTAATGTACTTTCTTACATCACACATGTTTTTTAAGACCAGTTGTTTTTTATTAGCGATATCGGCTCACATATTCAAGTGTAAACGTAGTCTGTCATTGTTAGGTCATTTTTGAAAAACTCGGTTGATTTTTCCAAATTTGTTTAACCTCTGTTTACTGAAAGTAAGAACTAGTTCTACTGCAATGACCTGTGTGAGTCCAGTTGAAGCAAACCGCTCAGTAATGCAAGATTGCACCGTTTCACAAACTTCAATGTAAAGAACCTTGTAGTATTCCTTTGTGGTTTTGAAAGTGTGCGGTAAGCCGGCTTCGTTGTTCTCATACTTCTTTGATATACTTCGATTCCGAGGAAGCGAAGGATCATCAGCTTGTGAAGGTTTTTCTTTTAAACACAATTCCCAAAACTATCACGCCGTCCATTCAATATACAAATCAAGCCCTCTTATATTTTTTCCAGGTCAGCAATACTTAGATGAGGGCATTGAATTTTTTCATTGACATCTTCTACTGTGTTCATTGCATGGCAATAAAGACGTAAAATGAAATAAGTCTTGAATTGTAACATTGACTCAAGGTAACCTGCACATTTGTAACCTGCCTCTGTTTTGTCCTGAGCCGTCCGCGGTGACCGAGCGGTTCTAGGCGCTTCAGTCCGGAACCCCGCGACTACTACGGTCGCAGGTTCTAATCTTGCCTCGGGCATTGATGTGTGTGTTGTCCTTAGGTTAGTTTGGTTTAAGTAGTTCTAAGTTATAGGAGTCCAGTGATCTCAGATGTTAAGTCCCATAGTGCTCGGAGCCATTTTAACCATTTTGTCCTATGCAGAAAATGTTTCAAAAATCTCTAGTTCTTCAAAGTTTTTCAATATTCTCAAGATACTAGAAGCTCGCATAGTCCATTGAGTCGGGCAAAACTTGTTCGTTGGCGCTCTCACAACGTATGCTTTTGAAAAGTCCCATCCTTTTGTTGGATTCCCTTAGGGTGTTTATTAAGTCCTTGGCTAAAGGCATAACATCACTCATAGCCGTAAGATGGCGGAGACTGTCTGCAACTGCCAAGTTTAAACTAAAAATGATTCAAATGACTCTGAGCACTATGGGACTTAACTTCTGAGGTCATCAGTCCCCTAGAACGTAGAACTACTTAAACCTAACTAACCTAAGGACGTCACACACATCCATGCCCGAGGCAGGATTCGAATCTGCGACCGTAGCGGTCGCGCGGTGCCAGAGTGTAGCGCCTAGAACCACTCGGCCACCCCGGCCGGCCAAGTTTAAACTGTGAACAGTGCAGTGCACATAACGTGCTTTTGGTTATATATCCAAAACTAACTTCTTTAGTCCTTTGAACTTACCTATCATATTCGAGGCATTGTCCTCTTAAGTTAGCCATTGACAAATCAAGACGAGCAAAAATGTCTTTTAAAATACTAAACAGAGTTTGTGATTCAGTGTTGGGGGTCTCGTATAAGCCAATAATGTCTTCGTTGATGATTAAGGAATCATCGACAGTACGAATACAAAATGACACTTGTTCGTGAATCGAAGAATCACTTGTTTCGTCAACCATAATAGAAAAATGTTCAGTCTTGATTTGAAGCCAATACCTTTCTCAACACAGACTTTCCCAGTAGATCAATGATCTCGTTCTGAATGTCGTGGGACGTTCACTTATGCCCCGAACACCCTAACCAATCTTTAAACTCAGGTACGTCATTCTTTCGGAGTGGCAACAATTGAAAAAAATTTGAGTTTTCATCTTCGTGCCCCCTAATTGACATGGAAATTGCACGGTAGTAAAACTTGTCTCAAGAGCTAAACGGCATTTCTTCATATCATTGTTCATTCAATTGGGATGCCACACTTAGGTTAGTGATAGAATTTAGTTTCAGAACACCTTCTTGACGCGTAAACGTATTTTCATGAAGACGGATTTTTTCCAAAGCCTTCTTCCAGTTAGAAAACCCTACGGAAGCAGATGCATCTTCTTTTTTTGAAGAAAATTGTAATATATTTTTAGCATGTGCGTCATTGCAGGTTTTGTAAAAAACTTTTTCGGTAGATGCTTCATATTCTAGCCATGTATATTTGATCAACCAAGACTTCTGAAATGATCTTCCCTTACCGGATTGGCCAGGTTTTGGCTGTGAACGGTTCTCGCCTGAACACGACGAAGCAATTGACGACACAATAATTGCTGGAGGTTGACTTGCAGTATCATCAACTTCCAAGTGCACCCTTTTGGTAACAAATTTATCCATTGCAAACTTAATTCGCAATACACTAAGACACTAAAGTAAACGAATAAAGTATAGTCACATAAAATAGTCTACTAGACACTAAAGTCGGAACACTAAATACGTCTGCTGCATGCACTGAACGAAACTGTCCACACTGAATGACTGCAGCAGCAGGGTGGACTTTATATAGCCGAGGCGTCGTAATGTCTCGAAGCGTCAAGGCGACGCGAGGCGGAGGAGTCAGTGGAATGCACGTATGGGGCGTCCGGCTCGGAGCTGTCATTGAAGCAACCGATTCGTAACAGTTCGTTGCGTCACTGTGGTGCCAGCTGTTGAAATGGTTCAAATGACTCTGAGCACTATGGGACGCAACTGCTGTGGTCAGAAGTCCCCTAGAACTTAGAACTACTTAAACCTAACTAACCTAAGGACATCACACACATCCATGCCCGAGGCAGGATTCGAACCTGCGACCGTAGCGGTCGTGCGGTTCCAGACTGTAGCGCCTTTAACCGCTCGGCCACTCCGGTGCCAGCTGTTGCTCAAATTGCTGCAGTAGATGCAGTACGATCCAACAGCGCAGCACGCGAAACACGATGATCTTTCTTCACGGTATTGCCAGACGGTGGTCTGGACCCGGTCTTCCAGCGGCCTTACATTCTCGTGACCAATACTGCCAGCAGTCATGTACAGTGGCTACATTATTCCCAAGTCCTTCTGCAGTATCGCAGAAACAACATCCACTCTCTCGTAGCTCTGTTATATGACCTCATTCAACGTTAATGAGGTGTCGATAATGGCGTCTTCGTCGCCTTCAGGGTATTCCTAATTAACATCAACTCACCACGTTACAGCGTGTATTTAAAGCAAACTTGATTTAGATCAAAATGGCTCTGAGCACTATGGGACTCAACTGCTGTGGTCATAAGTCCCCTAGAACTTAGAACTACTTAAACCTAACTAACCTAAGGACAGCACACAACACCCAGCCATCACGAGGCAGAGAAAATCCCTGACCGGGCCGGGAATCGAACCCGGGAACCCGGGCGTGGGAAGCTAGAACGCTGCCGCACGACCACGAGATGCGGGCTTGATTTAGATCCTCATAGTGGTGCTACTATTACCACTCTTCTGCGACTGCTGAGGCGTGTATGCGTGGTGGCCCTCATCGGAGACAGTGAGCAATGGAATGGTGGTTATTCCTGGCAGTGTGCAAGCGAGAGATTGAAATGTGCCGTCCCTTGCGTGTTTGGAGTGGCGGTCGGCCTGCCGCGTGCGCTCTACGAAGAAGCCGCCAACATGGTGCCCCTCCTCCCCTCCCCTCCCCCCCCCCACCCCCCCCCCCCCCCACACCAAAACATACGCACACACAAAAAAAGAATGTGCACCGTCATCGCGTAGTGAGTTTGCGGGCGACGAAGTGTGCGAGGTCCGTGCCTTGGTACTGCTGATTGTGTTGGCTGTGGCGCGACGTGATGGTGCTAACCAACACGCGTCCCAACATTCGTCAAGCGAAACACTGGGAACGGCGTCCTGGAAACAGGAGGTAAGATGTCCTTCCAATGGCACAGGACGATTTAACATTGGTGCTGCTAAAGAGGGACAAGGCTTTACTGCTGATGCAGGTTCCACGTCCATGACGGCCGTAGTAGCGAACAATGGGCGTGTCGGCTGCTGCGGAGGCGTCGGAAGACCCACGCAGCCAGGCGTTGTGTACCAGCATGGACTGTTCGGGGGCTGTAGACTGGGTTGCAGGCAGCGTGACACAAACACAAAAACTTTACGGCAAGGTCGCTCTAATCACGGAAACGATTTTGGTTTTGGCGCTGCCAGTGGGTGTCAGATGCACCGTGAATGGAAAAATGAGCACGACCAGACATCTGAGCGACGACGCCGGCTTCGCAGTTATGGGGCTTGTTACAGGCACGATGAAAAACTTTGTCCTGCGCGCAGAACTTCGTCGCGAAGTTAACATCGGAAAAAGAGTGGCGAGGGTGAAAGAAATGCAGCAAAAGGCCAAGGCGGTGACCATGTAACAGTTTCTCTAGCGAAGCGTCGTGAGCAAGCATAATGCGACAGATGCTCAGAAACATCAACGATGCGTTTTCCCTCGAATGCGAATCATGGAGTTTGGAGGTCTGATCCTTGAAAGTGCGAACAAAACCTTTGGTTTCACCGTTCCATTGAGGAGAGAACGGTATCGTTCGGATATGTCGATTTCCATTTCTTCGGCAAACACAGAGCGAATGCTTTATAGTGCTAACGCTGTTGTCGAATGCATGGAAATAACAAGAGGATAATTGCTGTACGCACCGACGATAACGAGTCATCTTGTGTTCACCAAAGACCAGCAATATCAGTATGAATGCGTTGTCAAGGACTGTCAGGTCGAAGCCAATTGAAAAATTCTTGGCGCCGTGCTGCCTGATTATTCGAACATGCGGACAGTCATATCTTCTTCTTTTTCATCTAGCCCAATCCATGTACAATGTAGTTTAACACACGTTGCTGCAAAGATGGTACAATCAGTACTCACGTTCGTGCTTTAGGAGAAGCAATAAAATTGACCATTCTGAAGAGAAAATTTGTTGCGTTTTGCAACGTATTTACGAACTACTGGATCTCAGATTGATTTCGGATTATGTGGTCAACCAGTCTGAATGTAGCACTTGGGCAATCGTAGGGACTAATTGTGTTCACTAACCTGGGCGATCCGCCGAGAATCAACGTGAAAAGCTTGCAGTGCTTGCGAATCAGAATGATCAATATGAAGATAAGAAACTCCTGATGCATAGAAATCCGGATCATTTCCCATGGGTAAGAGAGACAGAGTGGATACCATACAGAGACTGATGAAATTTTGTGACGCCGTGAATTATGGCTAAAGCTTCATTTTCCACCTAAGTGTAGTTGGCTTGGGCATCGTTGAACGCCTCAGAAGCGAATGCTACAAGGCGCTCTGCGTTGCCAACCTTGTGAGATAAAATTGCCTCTGTTCTGTGTAATGATACATCAGCTACAAGTATTACTGGTTTTTGCGGATCGAACGGCATGAGACATGGGCGACTAAGCAACGCGTGTTTCAATTTCTGAGAAGATTGTTCGCATTCTCCAGTCCATTTACAAGGCCATTTTTAAGTCATAGGCGATGCAGAGGAGCAGTAGTTTGCGATGAATTTGGAGTATTATGTTAGTCTGCCAAGGACAGCTTGGAGGTCTCGTACATTTGTAGGAGAAGGTAATCTCTGTATGGCCTCTAAATGCTTAGTCGAGGGACAAGCACATTGGGCGTACACTAGAGCTTTGCATCAGGTAAAACTTGAAAAGAGATTCCAAATTTTTGAGATGCTGTACCGGTGCTTGTCCGAGGTCAATGGTGTTATTTAACTAATTTGAACAGAATGGAATATAGGATGTCACTTGTTCAAGAAAGCGTCGAAATAACACAGGAGCAGACGCGCTTCCGAAGGGAAGACGCTGGTATTGATGCAAGCTGATGTGTGTGTTAATTAGCATACATTTATTTATTTCCTCGTTCAGGGAAAGCTGAAGATAAACACCGGCCAAATCAATTTTTGAAAAAAAAATTTGTTCATCTGTTAGGCGATCCATAAGCTCGTCAATACGACGAAGCGGAAAGGACTCAGTTACTGTTTGAATGTTAACTGTGACTTTAAAGTCGGCAAAAGTCTAATCCTCCCGCTAGCTTTTCTTGTGATCACAAGTGGAGGTGCCAGCTGATTTGCTGAAACGAGTTTCAAAACTCCGATTTGTTCTAATCTGCTGAGTTCAGAACCAACTTCATTGCTAATGGCGTGCAGCAGCGGACGGGCGTGGTAAAGCTTGGTTTTACATTATCCTTGACCGTAATATGTGCATAAAAATTCATCGCAAGTCAACAAATGTCCATACTTTTTACACATCTGCTGAATACTAGCATGGGAAAGTATCAATAGTATGCACATTGTCCAAAGCCAAATAAATCAAAAGCATTCAGGCCAAAACTTTTTGGGGCTAGAACATGACTGAACTACTATGAAAGGTAAAATTTTTGCCATTCCATCGTATCAGGTTTTTACAACAACTGGTTTAAAAGTGTTTCACAACAAAAACCGTCTCCGTTGCGAAATTATTTAATATCAATGACGCGTTTCGCCCGTTTGGAGCATCATCAGATTGTGTAAAAGTTTGTGTGCGCGCCAATACGGACAGTCACGTATGCGGCTTGTACCGCGGTTTTGTAAGTGTGGCCCTATCTTGTATCGCCACGGCGGAGCCGGCTGGTGTGCTCAAGGTCCACTTCAAGGTTTAGATGTTTCATGACGGATGGATTATGTTCAAATGGTTCTGAGCACTATTGGACCTAACATCTGAGGTCATCAGTCCCCTAGAACTTAGAACTAATTAAACCTTACTAACCTAAGGACATCACACACATCCATGCCCGGGGCAGGATTCGAACCTGCGACCATAGCGGTAGCGCGGTTCCAGGCTGAAGCGCCTAGAGCCGCTCGGCCACACCGGCCGGCTATTAATGACAAATTTCAAAAGTGAATTTATGTATTGCGAAGGTACTGTGTATGTAGCGAGTTGCGGTCACTGCGGCCGGCGATGGATTATGTATCCGGCTACCTTGGTGTCTATTTTACATTACATGTGATTTTATGACTGATGTGTCACGTATCCAGCTACTTTTACGCAATCTGATAATGACCCAAAAGGGCGAAACGCGTCATTGACGTTAAATAATTTCGCAGTCGAGTCTGTTTTTGTTCTGAAATACTATGAAAGGCATTAATGTAGTCGAATGTCTATACTTTGCTTGCAAAATGCACGTTCAGAGAAGAGACATACATTCGCCGTTGTAAGCCGTGAAGTGGAGGCGTGAATTTAGTAGCTGCGGGTGTCCAAATTGTTCATAAGTAATTTGGTTAATCATTCTGACTGAAGCACCAATATCTAACTGAAAACTTACCGATTTATTGCAAACTTGCAGAGAGATGAACAGTTTACGGTATGGCCTATAAATGTGACTATCTGTTCCTACATGCGGAAGACTGTCTTGGTCTGTGTTGTGATTGACGAAGCGTTTAGCTGCAAGTCCATTAGAAGAGAGCTGGTTAGAACGAGGCAAGTATTTCATTGTGCGTCTCGCTGTGCGATTCTGTCACTTTCGCCTGTGGTCCTTGTATGGCTTACCAGGAGTATTGGATACAGATTCAGAATCAGAGGTCATACTTATTTCCATTTTCTCACGTTGAAATTTGAGCGAAACTGAATTTATTTCGCTTTGCTTTCGCGTGCACACTTGCTGTGTGTGTCCTGATTTATGGCAGTGTCGGCATTCCGCGTGGCGAAGGAAGCATTTCTGCGGTCATGCCTTACACAGCATTTTGCAAAAGACTTCGGAAGGTTTGAACGAGTTGAAGAAGCGGCTGAGCGTGTCTCGTCGTATTTACGCTACCGCCTGTGGCAGCGGTTGTTGTGTGCGCTGCTAAACTGGAGCCGATGCGAGCTGTCCGCCGTCAGCATTGCAACAACACGCAGCTTAAGTCAAGTTGAGCGAAGTCTTTAACTTTGTGAGCTTAGATTAATTTGAGCACATCCTTAAGATCAAGGTTGTGATGGTTTAGAATCCCAGCCCGTATTCTGTTACCACCAAGATTTTGTATAATCGTACCGTGAAACATTTTGTCTCGAAATGAGGCTCCACAAGAGCAGTTAAATTTACAGTTCCTAGTCATGCCCTTGAGTTCAGCGATCCGTTCCTTGTAAGACTGATTATGATGACGAGGCGTATGAAAACACGTGAAGCAAACAGTAGTTGCCGGCCGGTGTGGCCGTGCGGTTCTAGGCGCTACAGTCTGGAACCGCGTGATCGCTACGGTCGCAGGTTCGAATCCTGCCTCGGGCATGGATGTGTGTGATGCCCTTAGGTTAGTTAGGTTTAAGTAGTTCTGAGTTCTAGGGGACTGATGACCTCAGAATTTAAGTCCCATAGTGCTCAGAGCCATTTGAACCAAACAGTAGTTACATGGATCTCTGCTTCGAAGAAGTCGTCTAATGCTCGAATAATGCCTTCATTGGATAGGGTTTGGGGCTCACACTGAGGGAACAATTACGATACGAACTGAAAATATGCATACATACCCACTAAAATAAGAAAGACCGTCGTGGTTCACCTAATATGTTGTAAGCTTGAAAATGCTGCTCTAGCTGCAGGCTGTGTTTCGTCCATTCCTCATGTTGTGCATCAAAAGAGCGAAAAGGTGGAGGAGGTGGCATCTGGTGGCTGACATTCTGTGCATCAGTCGTTACCGTTTGTAAAGCCTGTTGTCCATCCATCAATCTCCCAATAGCAGTGAGCAACGAGGTAACTTGTTGATTCTGAAATTGAGTAACTGCACTGTGGGATTGCTCTCTAGAAGTTTCCACTGCACACGCCAATTAAGGCCACTTGAAATATATAAGTTTTACGCAAAATTATGAAAAATGTTACTGGTAAGTTGCCGATTACTGCCACAAAACCACCAGACTTGTCGACAGTTGTTGTCTGTTGTATCTATAGCGAAGGTGACAAATAAATACAAGTAGACATCTACGAAAAAAATAACATATTAATACGTTTATGCCGGCCACTGTGGTCGAGCGGTGCTAGGCGCTTCAGTCCGGAACCGCGCTGCTGCTACTGTCGCAGGTTCGAATCCTGCCTCCGGCATGGATGTGTGTGATGTCCTTAGGTTAGTTAGGTTTAAGTAGTTCTAAGTCTAGGGGACTGATGACCTCAGATGTTAAGTCCCATAGTGCTTAGAGCCATTTCATTTGAATACGTTTATGTAAACAATATGCACGTAATAACTGATTATACACTCCTGGAAATGGAAAAAAGAACACATTGACACCGGTGTGTCAGACCCACCATACTTGACCGGACACTGCGAGAGGGCTGTACAAGCAATGATCACACGCACGGCACAGCGGACACACCAGGAACCGCGGTGTTGGCCGTCGAATGGCGCTAGCTGCGCAGCATTTGTGCACCGCCGCCGTCAGTGTCAGCCAGTTTGCCGTGGCATACGGAGCTCCATCGCAGTCTTTAACACTGGTAGCATGCCGCGACAGCGTGGACGTGAACCGTATGTGCAGTTGACGGACTTTGAGCGAGGGCGTATAGTGGGCATGCGGGAGGCCGGGTGGACGTACCGCCGAATTGCTCAACACGTGGGGCGTGAGGTCTCCACAGTACATCGATGTTGTCGCCAGTGGTCGGCGGAAGGTGCACGTGCCCGTCGACCTGGGACCGGAGCGCAGCGACGCACGGATGCACGCCAAGACCGTAGGATCGTACGCAGTGCCGTAGGGGACCGCACCGCCACTTCCCAGCAAATTAGGGACACTGTTCCTCCTGGGGTATCGGCGAGGACCATTCGCAACCGTCTCCATGAAGCTGGGCTACGGTCCCGCACACCGTTAGGCCGTCTTCCGCTCACGCCCCAACATCGTGCAGCCCGCCTCCAGTGGTGTCGCGACAGGCGTGAATGGAGGGACGAATGGAGACGTGTCGTCTTCAGCGATGAGAGTCGCTTCTGCCTTGGTGCCAATGATGGTCGTATGCGTGTTTGGCGCCGTGCAGGTGAGCGCCACAATCAGGACTGCATACGACCGAGGCACACAGGGCCAACACCCGGCATCATGGTGTGGGGAGCGATCTCCTACACTGGCCGTACACCACTGGTGATCGTCGAGGCGACACTGAATAGTGCACGGTACATCCAAACCGTCATCGAACCCATCGTTCTACCATTCCTAGACCGGCAAGGGAACTTGCTGTTCCAACAGGACAATGCACGTCCGCATGTATCCCGTGCCACCCAACGTGCTCTAGAAGGTGTAAGTCAACTACCCTGGCCAGCAAGATCTCCGGATCTGTCCCCCATTGAGCATGTTTGGGACTGGATGAAGCGTCGTCTCACGCGGTCTGCACGTCCAGCACGAACGCTGGTCCAACTGAGGCGCCAGGTGGAAATGGCATGGCAAGCCGTTCCACAGGACTACATCCAGCATCTCTACGATCGTCTCCATGGGAGAATAGCAGCCTGCATTGCTGCGAAAGGTGGATATACACTGTACTAGTGCCGACATTGTGCATGCTCCGTTGCCTGTGTCTATGTGCCTGTGGTTCTGTCAGTGTGATCATGTGATGTATGTGACCCCAGGAATGTGTCAATAAAGTTTCCCCTTCCTGGGACAATGAATTCACGGTGTTCTTATTTCAATTTCCAGGAGTGTATGTAACTTTGAATGCTGTAGAGTCTTCTGTGGTGCTGAGTTATATGTAGGATGTTTGGAAATTTCCGTTGCAAACTTCTAGAACTTGTAGGGGGGAGTGAGTAAATAATATTCTGAATAGCACCCCATGTCCAGAAACGAGCCGTTTCCGTTATACGATGGTTTCAGTTTATATGTGTAACGCGTCCACGTCTGATACGGGAAAGAGAAAAGTCAAATACAAATCGTGTTCGACCCGTTCTCGGAACCTCTGGCACTGATTTCAGCATGATGGTGCAACACCTCACTTCTCACGTGCGATTAGGGGACAAACGATATGGTGAAAGATGGACAGGCCGAGGTAGTCCAGCCACGTGGCCGCCGCGAACTCTGGATTTAACTCCCATGGACTACTTAGTGTCGTGTCGTGTGCAAAGTTTAATTTCCGAGACTCCTATAAAGACAGAGGAAAATCTGCTGGCACGAGTTCTGGCCACTGCACTAAAAACAGGAGACACTAGGTAAGGTGGAGTGTACCAGAACGGGCTCCGTAGATACAATGTATGTAACAACGCTGATGGTCGCCACATTGAGCCGCTGTTGAAATGCATCAGCACTGCTCTGTAAGTTCAGTATGCTGGTTCGTGTTTGTTTTGGAATAATGTAAAAATATAATGTTTAAGTGTTAACATAAACGAATGTGCTTAAGTCATAAATGGATGTTTCGTTATATGAAGAAACAAGCAGTCCTGGTTCCGATGTCAATTTTTTTTTTGTTATTTCCCATTGATGCGTTTCACCTTTATTTAGCCACCTTCGTGTTGCCCTACGAAAGAAATACAAAACTTCATAATAGTGGCGCGACCACATCTAGTAAGGCTGGATCTCCAAGAAAATATTAAACAACTTAGTGATATTTGGTAGCGATGGGTATATAACATCCCAGCAGGTAACCGTTCGTTCTCAGAGCTTTAAAAGCACTGCGCGGTGTCCTATAAAACAGAAGATGATCGAAAGGTATTTTTCAAACAATATATGTAACTTGCTTTGTCCCTTATGGAATGTTCCTCACTGCAGTCTTCCACACTAACGTTCGTAAGTCCTTAGATGCACTAGACCTTGTGGCGGGCTGCCCATTGCGACTGCTTACAAGGATATGCGGGCCAATGAGAGTCTGGAGAAGTGAGGTCATGTGGATTTACGTCCTCTGTTGGCGTGTACGCATGGCGCCCCTCATCGGAGACGGCGGGCGAAGGAAGGGTGTCCTCGCCCGGCGGCGCCCTGGCGGAATATTTAAAACTGGTGTCTCACGTAGGTGTGAACGAAGCGCGGCTCTCTGGGTGTGGTTGAGGAAGATGCCGTCGGTACCGGAAGATCTAACGAAGAGCGGCACGTTTCGTCACGGGATCGTTCAGTCGGTGCGAGGACGTTACGGAGGTGCTCAACAAATTCCTGTGGAAGACGCTACAAGAGAGGCGTTGTGCAAAACGGAGAAGTTTACTATTGAAATTCCGAGAGAATACGTTCCGGGAAGAGTTGGGAAACATATTGCTTCCTCCCACACACGTCTCACGAAATGACCACAACGTGAAAATCCGAGACATTAGAGCTAATAAGGCGATTTACAGACAATCTTTCTTTCCACGCACTGTTAGCGAATTGAACAGGAAAGGGGGATCAGATAATGGTACTATAAGTACCCTCCGCCGCACATAGTACGGCAGAGTACAAATGTAGATGTAGATCACAACAAGCTAGGAGTGGGGCAAACGGTTCCTGACGGGGGATGTTTTGGAGGGGGCTTCCACTACGTCTCAGAATCAACGGAAACCTCGAGAAAGTTTTGGTCCAAATATTGGGATGGAAACCATTTTTAATTTATTTCTGGGACAATCAGATGTAGTACTGAATTTGTAAAGTGATACATGGTATAAACCCTATATTTACAACTTCTCTGTGCTGTTACATCAAGGGAGAGTCCGAAAGTGAGGAGGCGTCATGTGACAGTGGCAGATCTTAGCACTCCTTCAGAAGCCAAAAACGAGTTTAATATTCTAGACCTGTGATGCAGGAAGTGACAGATAAGAAAATATATTTTTCTACCTGATGAAAGAATACTTAGAGGGAATATAACTAATGCCATAGTCCTGTACAGGATTTTCACAACAAGTAACGATACCTCAGCAATGTGAAAACAGACAAACATAAAATGGTGTGTGTGTGTGGAATGGTGGAGGAGGGGGCTGTAATTGGATGTGTGTGGACACAACTTAGACGGAAAACAATTTTCAATTTTCTACCTCTTGGTTCATGTACGAGGCGAATGATTTTTTCGCCACTCCGCAGCTAGTTAATAAAAGAAAGTTGCCACTTCCAACATATGCACAAAGTATATATACAGGATGGTGGCGACCAGTAGAATGTATAGCGCTCCTAATTTCACTTCCTCAAATGTTACAACTCTCCAAAGAATATATTAACATGGATCATCTATTCGCGCTGATTGCTTGGAGCGTTTAATACCGTACTTTCTGTAAAGTGAGTAAATTTCGGCAAGAGTATAATAGACGTTCATCACAAATAATTTATCTTACGTGATCTAAGTCCACATTAGCTTCCTATAATTAAAACATTCTGCGCGTAAGAGTAGGCATGTTTACATGGACAAAACCCAAGGTTTTTCTGTCAGAAAGGAAGAAAGTTACTTTAACTTCCATCAATGTCGAGGTCATCAGAGACGGAGCACAAGCTCAAAAACGGATGAGCCTGGTGAAGTCGAGGTAGACTTGTCTTATCAACCACTCGGGAATTCGCCTGAGGCTATTTAGTAAAAAGGTGAGAAGTCCATGTCAGTATTGCCAGACGGCTATCTGAACATCGTTCAACCTAAATTTGAGACTACGGCCTCTACGAATGCGTCATTTTTCGAGAAGAAGGTTTCGAGGATGGGCAGGGTGCCTAATAAAATAAAAGGCAATTTACTCTTGCTTTATGGGCTATAGAATTAGAGTAGTTCTTTTACGTCAAAGAAAGTACCAGATCGGGTTGACGGAGGAGATAGAAAAGATCCAAAGAAGAGCGGCGCGTTTCGTCACAGGGTTATTTGGTAACCGTGATAGCGTTACGGAAATGTTTAACAAACTCAAGTGGCAGACTCTGCAAGAGAGGCGCTCTGCATCGCGGTGTAGCTTGCTCGCCAGGTTTCGAGAGGGTGCGTTTCTGGATGAGGTATCGAATATATTGCTTCCCCCTACTTATACCCCCCGAGGAGATCACGAATGTAAAATTAGAGAGATTAGAGCGCTCACGGAGGCTTTCAGACAGTCGTTCTTCCCGCGAACCATACGCGACTGGAACAGGAAAGGGAGATAATGACAGTGGCACGTAAAGTGTCCTCCGCCACACACCGTTTGGTGGCTTGCGGAGTATAAATGTAAACGTAAATGTAAATGTAAATGTAAATGTACTTATTACAATTATACGGACTGAATATTTGTGAGACCTCCGGAATGAAAACTTTTCGCCAAACAGAAAGACTAGCATCGGTGCTTAGCCAGTTTGATGCCCCACGGCAAAAAGTCTCCTCTCCATTCCCAGAAACCCTTAAGTCACCTAATCGTAGTCGCTGGTATGCCTTTAAGAAGGGAAGGTCTATAAAAAATTTAGAAGTTGTGTGAAACTCTTATTAAAATCGACTACCCTGATTAAATATATAAACGAACTTCCTAAAATTTAACTTACCTGCGCTCGAGTTTTCTGCGTGGTAATGTTTTCAGCTATATTAGTCAGGAATGACCGAACCACAGAATTTACAGAATTCAGTGAACTGGGACTCTATTTGCTGGGCGCTTAGGCCGCACTCAAGCCCATGTTCGTTATGTTTGTCAGTATGAAATATTACGGTTGAACTGTGTTCACGAAAGCTGAAACCGGTAGATAATGACCGTGAAATTAAACTTATATGGCTGTAACTCGATCATATACAAACCAAGCAGGCATCATAATTGGATTTCTTGCATGACTGTGGATTAATGGAAACATGCATAAAAGGGGAACTGAATATGGACCGCGTGGCGCAGACTCTCATCTGGATGCATTCCACATCCGCAATTTCCGTTGGCATTCTGTTTCATGTTGTTGATTTTTATTGATGTCTCTTATTTCAGATCAATGTTCTTTTATGTAAATAGTACATTAAGTTCATTACATGTTCCGTAGAATATCTGTTAGATTTCTGTCGAAATGAAGTGGGACGAGTCAGTTTATATATTATGCACCCGTGGCTTGGTTTTTGTGGTTACATAGCATACTGGCAATTTAAAAATTACTAAAAAGCATAATGATTCGAATACAATAAACCCTTACATGTTAGTCTTTGTCACTACTCACGTTACAAGTAAAATGTAAATGTAACAAGAAAATACTCCGCAGCTCGTGGTCGTGCGGTAGCGTTCTCGCTTCCCGCGCCCGGGTTCGATTCCCGGCGGAGTCAGGGATTTTCTCTGCCTCGTGATGACTGGGTGTTGTGTGATGTCCTTAGGTTAGTTAGGTTTAAGTAGTTCTAAGTTCTAGGGGACTGATGACCATAGATGTTAAGTCCCATAGTGCTCAGAGCCATTTGAACCATTTTTTTAACAAGAAAATAAAAATACATGCATACGATACTAGAGTTTCTGAGAGTGTATAGTTAAATTTTCGTCTGTGGAATAAAAGACGGTAGGCCGGAAGAAATTACTTCTCATTAGATTTATCATTTTCTTTTGTTACCTGTAAGATAGTTTGTGTTACAGAACAAATGATTAAAGATTTTGGTGGGTGCGTATTATACTCAGGAATGGCGGTCGAAGACTTCCAGTATAAGGAGTCATCCTCATTCTACCAACGACCTTGTCAAAGAGGGCGTAGGAGCAGAGACAGGTTGAGGACACCCTCTAGTCCTTGGGTTCGGAAATCCCTCCTTATCCTGGGATAATTAGCAGTAATCAACTGCGTGGGGATGCAGAAGATATTGGAACCACCGCATTAAAGACAAGTAACGTGTAGCCACAGGAAATGTCACTTATTAACGGTCATCGCCGGCAGCATCAAGCCGTTCAGAAGATAAGTGGAAAAAAAAGAATTTTTTAACTCGTTTGTGAGCCACTGGCAGCTTCAGAAAAGAGTACTGTACGCCATCTTTTCGTCTAATGTTGTGGGTTTGGACATCACTATTTTCAAATTGTGATGGACTCTGTGTGACAGACTTCATTTAGTGTAAGACTTTTGGGGGATTCTCGGTTATTCTTTGACTCCTACGCAAGTTCTTTGTTAGTATTATACTACATGCTGTAGAGAATTGAATATACGATGTTTTAATGAAATTAAATGGAAGTCCATTTACCCTCACTAATGCTTTGGAAAACATTTTAACATTTTCTTGGATTATATGAGAATGCAGGCTTTCTCAGCGAACCTCAATTATTAAATCTTCTCGGGTTGACAGCCGATTCAATGCGTTGTTCTCCGGCAACGTTTCAGCAAGTTTCTTACTTGATATCTTCATGAGAAGATGACAAGTAAGAAACTTGCTGAAACAGTGCCGCAGAACAACGCATTGACCCGACTGTCAACCCGAGAAGATTTCATTGTAGTTTCTTAGGTTGCTATATCTAACTGGATTAATTATAACAAATGTATCATGTGCAAAAACAACTAACTCTGCTTGATGAAAATCATTCACGTATAAACAGAACACGCGTGGAGTCACAGTTGTACCCTGTGAGACTACATTCTTAATTTCTCCCAATAACTAAGTTTTTCCATTTCCAGTATTGTTTGAATTACTGAGGACCACTTGTTATTCTCTTTTACGTGTTATTGAAACCAGTTGTCTGAGACAGCATGATTCTATACAACCTAAGCTTTTATAAAAGAGCGTCATAACTAAGCGAATATTTGTTGTCGAGTTATTCCTGTTTATACCTGAAGCGTTAGTGAGTAAAATAATATTTTCTTATCTATAATCTTAATTAAAATTCAGTTTCATACTCACCTTGTTCCTTTGGTTGTATAACTTAATGTTCAGTTTAAATCTGTCGGTACAGAAATAAACAATGCGTAATTACATGCTAAGAGAGCAGTTATTGAATCAGCGATCTGTGCTAGGGTTTGTTTCCTTTCTCTGCCAGCTAGAGGTCCCACAACGTTCATGTCGACTGCATGCACGAACTCCCGTGGGTCGCACGCACTTCTCGTGGAAATAGCAAGATGTATAATTGGATATACTTCTTCTAAAATAAGATTTAGCACAAAGATAAGATATCCTCGCATGCCAAGGCTTTGTTTAGTAATCAAAATTCTAGAACACAGAATACCAAGAAAAAGTGGATGCCTCGTACAAAGTACTTTCAAAGATCTTTTGGTTCGCTATTTTGCTGTTTCATAGTGTGGACTGGGCGTATTATTTCCTAAAGAAGTAAACAATGTTAATGTAATTCAACATTTAATACTTATCGTGTTAGATTTAAATAGAAAACTTGTGCTGGTGTTATTAGTTTGTGAGAAGGGACCAGAAAAACTGAAACAGGATTCAGAAACCAAGGCAAAGCAATTCAGTCTGTCTCAATACCGATTTCGAACATGAATAATGGATATTATTACTTTCCTCTCCTGTACTGCCTCTGCAAAACAGCACGGCCGTATTATAGCTGAGAGAGAGCTGGCTTTCTCATTAATCATCGTTCTGCAAATTAGAATTGGTGAGAGAGTTCGGGGGCTCTCGTGTCGGATAACGATCTTTTCTTCTAGTTAACTGACCCTTTACTGAAGTAGTAAGGACGATTTTTGGAAAACTCTGGTATAGTTTTCACTAAACTGAAATTTTTGCTTCGATATTAAAACTCTCTATCATACAAATGCACATGGAAATAAGAGTACATAATAAAAATGACCAGAAAAGGTTTGCACAAATGAATTTAATTATCATATCACCGCTTCTTCCATAGTAACTGTAAAACTATGTTTTAGGGTTCATTAGTTGGATAATATTTCTAAGGGAGATTCTATCGGATTATAAGTAAACTCCGCCCGAACAGGCGTCGGAAAGCCCAACGGTACCGACCGACCGCTGTGTCATTCTCAGCCGATGGTCGTCACTGAATGTGAGTATGGAGTGGCCTGTGGTCAGCACATCGCTCTCCCGGCCGTTCACAGTTTTTCTGACCGGAGCTGCTACTTCTCAGTTGAGTAGCTCCTCAATTGAGCTCACAAGGGCTGAGTGCATCCCGTTCACCAAAACCGCTCGGCAGACCAAGTCGGTCATCCATCCAAGTGCTAGCCAAGCTCGACAGCGCTTGACTTCGGCGATCTGACAGTAACCTGTTTTTCCACTGCGGGGAGTGGTGGTAACAGGTAGCAGGTATCTCTATATTTACATGGCCCGTCCAAAAAGTTTCGAGACTGATTTTATTCCTGGCGTATAAGCGACACCAGCGTTGTAACTATGGTGGCAGCTTGACCTAACAACTGTAAATAAAAGATGTGTATTCGACCAGTCAGTTGGGATCAGGCAGTGTTCAGTAGTGAGCGTGTGACCGTAGCGTGTCAGCGTTGTTGTCTCACAAACCGTAACCCCGCAACATCGGTAAATTAAGTGTTAAATACATTTTCCCGAATTTTATGAAGAAGAGAAAAGTCTGTGAAAAGTTTGTCACCATGACTCCGGAGCAAAAACAACGATGGGTGGACGCCTGCCGCGATTTGACTGAAATGCGAAACGCGAGCAATTCCTTTCTGGAAATAATCATCACGGGTGACAAGATTTGGTGTTATCAGTACGAACCTACCACAATACACGACTAAGTGCAGAAATTTACATGAGGGGCCAAGGATCTGCCGTAATAATCGACATTCAAGCCAATGTGACGTCAGAGTCGGACGGCACACCAAAGGCGGAAAATTCATATGGTTGTATGAAAGTTCTGTGGGTGGAACGCAAGTGAGAGGAGACTATGTAGAACACCTGAAGCATGAAAACCACGATTTCAATTTTACTCTGTTTTGTTTTTAATCAAATCTTGAAACCTTTTCAGAAGAAGAAGATATGCCAATTCATATAGCAACAGGTTGAGAAAATTGACACGGAGCTGTTTGAAGTAATGTCATTATTTTTACTAGGAGTCATTTAAATTATTACTGTAAGTGCTAAAGGCATGCATTCAGCAACTCGTGCGCACGTCACGCTCGTAGCCACCACCATATCGGAAACGCTGACCAACTGCTTCCATCAGTAAAGGTGGATCTCCCGGTAGAATCCCATCACAGCAGAGTCACTGACCGGCAGCACATGATAAACTATCAGCAAAAAAACTATTTAAATAGCCTCGGATCGGACGAATTGTCAGTCTTTTTCGACTCACACTCGTGAGTCTCGATAAACTTGTAATTATTCTGGCTATGGTGATGGACGTAGTGATGGATGGCTTGTATAGCGTTCGTGTTATTGCAACCTGTATTTGGGAATACGCTGGAGACAATTACTTACTCGGTGTTCGCGTATTTCTGCTTCTCAAGGACCCAATGTCTACATTGCCTAATCACTAGTACGTCGTGTCCTCATCTGAGGATAATCTATTGTATTGTTAAAATAAAATATCATTTATTATTTGACGTATTGCCTATTGGCTTCTGTCTCGGGGAAGCCGAAGATCCCGAAACCGAAGCTAATAGGCAATATGTCAACAAGTGTCTACGAAAGCCTCAACAGTTTTGTACATTTGTTATTTATTCAGCTAAAGGCCCTAATCCGGAAAATGAATATCTTATTAAATAACGAGCATATATTTCCAACGTAGAAACACATCCAATTTTTTTTTACTTGTGCTCATAACATTTATTAGTTATTGACCTGAACTTTACATGCCCAAGTTCCTAGTCTTGTCATAGTTTCATCTTAGTTTTGAGTATTGTTACTAATATTCATATTTCATTTTCGTTAGTAATTGTAGTTAAGAAAATCATAATTCAGTCTCAGTCTCATTATTATGCAGTTTTCGGACGTTGTATTTCTTCCTGTAATTTTCTGCTGTCTGCATAGTAACGTTAGTTAAATTAAAAAAACTGGTTTTACTAGTCATTTTATTAGTTAGTTCGAGTCAAGTCACCTGTTCATTTTATTAGTAAAATCCAGTTTGGCACTTTGTGCAGTTTATTAGTCACTTAAAGTATGTCAAGTAATTCTGATGGACGATAGTAATCAGCCTAACTGTTCATGGCATTTTTTAATAATTCACTGGTTTCCATTTATTAGCAGTCGCTATCAGAATGCTTTGGGTTTTATTCCGAAAGTAAAATAACACAGTCTGAAAATAAAATGTATATTTTTAATGGTAATAGCTGAGGGCAGAAAACAAATTGACGTTTCCCATTTTAAAAGTGAATAATATCCTTCCAATGCTTCTTACAATTATTGGAAGCGTAATTTTAGAATTAACATTCGTATTGCCGGCAAGTATGACGAAAAATCAGACCCAAGTGTTGTAGTAGTTAAAACACCGGGCTCTCATTCGCCATGAGTGGAGTTCAAGTCCCCATTCGGCCATCCTGATCTGGAAAGCAATTAAGACGAATTCCGGGTTGGTTCCTTTGAAAAAGAGGTGGCCGACTTCTTTCCCGTCCTAACAAGCAGACACAGCGTCTCTAATGAATATGCAGTCGACGGGACGTTAAACCCTAATACTCATTCTACCTTATTGTCAAATATAGTGGCTAGGGTCGGTTTTATCACAACAATGGTAGGAAAAAAAACAGAAAAACAGCAATTATGACATTACGAGGAAATTTATAAATCCGATTAGGAATACAAATAAAACTCATTTTCTCCGACAACAATACGCAACTCATATGGGTTCGTGGACAAAGAGGAGGGAGCACATTTCATCTGTACTCAACTGAGGTCCGGTGCTCGTTCCATTCGTTGTATTTTGAGCATCTGCAACTAGAGCTGTGCTGTACGAGCCCTGTGAGCGTGGGATTCTCATTTTGCGGAATTATTTCTGATCTCTCCTCCACCCCAACATATTTTTAAACGTATAAAAGTAGCGAAGTTTCCTTACACTAGACTCGTACTGCATAGGAATGTGGTTCAGTCTACGGGTGGCCACTATGATTTGAATTTTCCGTAGCTTCCTTAAATTAACTAAGGCCAACGTGGAATTGATTTTTCCACCATGACCATCCTTGACCAATTCCAGCGAACACTCTGCCTCTAATGACATCGGTGTCAGTAAACGCTATTCACCCTTCTTTCATTGCTCAAAGCGTGTAACATGACAGTACTATGTCGCTTTGGTGATTCAGTCTCTTAGCCATAATGGAGAACCAAAGTGAAATATGATAGACTATGGAAACAACGTGCGAAAACGATCCTGTCTTAAGTTATAAGGTAAAATAGTTTCAGACAACCAGTGGTAGACAGTAACACTCCTTAAGCAAGAAGTAAGGGAGCCGACATACCTGACAACATGTATTGATATGCCACGAACGGCTGGCAGCAAGTCAGGATAGGGACAGCGGTGATCTCGTCAATTTATTCATGCGAGTCATTAATTACGTGAAAAGGCATTTGGCAAGGTATGTCGCCAATCATTAACTTTCAGTGCCACCGATAATGCAAAAACTAAGTGTGTACCGGAGGCGTGAATGAGTCAGCCGACCGGTGTGGCCGTGCGGTCTGGGCGCTTCAGTCTGGAACCGCGTGACCGCTCCGGTCGCAGGTTCGAATCCCGCCTCGGGCATGGATGTGTGTGATGTCCTTAGGTTAGTTAGGTTTAAGTAGTTCTAAGTTCTAGGGGACTGATGACCACAGAAGTTAAGTCCCATAGTGCTCAGAGCCATTTGAACCATCTGAATGAGTCTGCTGCAATTAAACGCAACCTCGTCTGCAGCCTCTAAAGCAGTTCGTAAACAAAAAGTTACGTTACAAAAAACGATGCAAAAAGTAGGAATAGGCATTATGGCCAGAATCACATTTTGTTTTGTAATAATTTCCAAACAAAAATATTATTTTCGATTTAGAAACCATAAATTTTATGTTTTTAAACGGGAATTATTTAGTTTTTTGTATGTCGGAATAATTGTTTTCGAACTAAAAAATTAAAAATTATTATTAAATAAAATTCTTATTAAAAATTATTAATTATCCTATAAAATCGTGTTTAATTCGTTAAGTGTTGTCAAAAATGTCAGTGCCAGAAATATTGTTTTGATGATATCATCGGATCGATGCAAGGTACCAGAAACGTTAACAGACAATAACTCTACGTGGCGAAAATGTATAATTCTAAACGTAAATATGTTATAACATGTTTTCATTAGTATCACCACCATTCGTATCATCATCAGCCATCTGAAATTCGTTGTTGGGTGAGGGCCTCTTCTAAACTCCTAAACTTTTAGCTCCACGCTTCCAGGTCACTCCTACTCGTTTTCTAGTGTTATTTATCCATGTTCCACATGGCTGTTGTCTCCGTGTTTTGTTATCTCTTGGAATTCAGTAAACAATTTTCTTGGTCCGTGCACCATCCATTCGTCTGGCTACAAGTCCCACCTACTTCCACTTTATTCTCATTGCGCTCATAGTTACTCATTCTATTCCAGTCTGTTCCATAATGTATTTGTCTGTTTTTCGGTCTACCCTAATAATTTTCTATTTGTATGTTGCGACTGCGCACTGATCAGCCATCAGTTTTTTAATGGTTTCTGCATTTGAGGCCCATGTCTTTTTGTTTAAGAGCAGCGATATCGTACCTCTGCCAGCGATTGTCATCGTATCTTATCTACTGGGATGTGAATACCGCTATTTCTCTAGAATTTTGCGGACGGTTGAGCTTCCCGCCAACTGTAACCATTAGCGGACGTCCTCAGCAATGTGTTCGGAACTTCGTGCTGTTTTAGCCAACGTAAAAGGAGAGTCAGCGACTGCATCTTGACGAAGGTAGACATATATCGCATGCACGGGCCGCGACAGTGATCAGCGGGCAAAAATGATTTCCGTGACTTGTTTTAAGTTTCGACCACAGCGCAATTATTTTTAGCAATTTTCAGGAATATATGTTACTTAGTGAATATTAATTTATTACTGGAAGGACCTGGCAAAGCTAACGTCGCAAACATTGTAAGAATAGATCTGAGAGGCTGATTTGAGCGAGAACCGTTGTTTGAACTGCATGAGTACGAATCAGGGCTATTTACGTTACAGTTTTTTATACGCAAACTGAGGTAGGGCGACATTAAAACTGCTCAACTTAAAGCAGTAATATACGCTGTTTGGGAGCTTATTTGTACACATACATACTGGAAACTTTACTTCAAAAATCCTATTTGGTTTACCAAAAGCACTCGCAACCATTTCTACTCTTCTGTTTATTTATTTCAGTGTCCTCCTGGTAACTGCCTTCATTACTATAAATGTTCATCCATTGGCTGTATGACGTCATTGTTAATTTGTTCTGTTTTCTTTTAGATATTTGAGTTACGCATTAATTTTGCCTTATTGTAAGATTTTAAAGCATGCTTTCAAACTTGCTCTGTCAAGTTCTTCCATTTGTTGTTGCATATATGCACTACAGGCAAACAGTACAGTGCCACAAGGAAAATGAAGGTTATTCAAACATGTGTCATTAAAACGTATTGTTACACCATCTTCCTTGCTTAAGGGTCTTCCTCTATGACTTCTGCGTACAAGTTTGGACAATACAAAATCTCTTCGTCTGACTCTTCTTTCAATTGTGATTCCTCAGTATCCTGATAAAGTCTAATCGAAACTGAAGCATCGGTTTATATAACGTAGATAGATCCAGCGCCCAGATTCTCAAAAGCTGTCAGTACAGACTTTGTCCAAAGGGGCCCAAACGCTTTCTTGTAATCTATGCATCCCAATGTAAATGGTAACTAAAACTTATTACTCTGTACTTTGAATTCGTTTGAGACTTGCAGATACTCCATTTTACTATATTTTCTTCTAAAATCAGCTTCTTCCTTTGCTTAATTAAAATCTACGGTTTCCCTCGTGGGGTTGGTAAAAATGTCAGTAAATACCCTGTGCATTACAGAAGGGAGATTGATAGGCCTGTAGTTTTATATTTCTTGCGTGTATCCTTTCTTATGAAGGCGAATAATTATAGCATTGTTCCAGCTTTGAGGAAATGTCTTCTTTCAAAAAATTCCATGAATAATTTTGCAAGTTCGTTCTGTGTTATCTTTTTTCCGGCTATTTTCGTTTCTCGACTCTCTCCTTCGTAGCTCTAATAGTTTTATGCATCTCACTCAGCATTATTTTCCGAATGATATAATATTCATAATAAATAACCTGGGATTCTGAGGCATCAAATAAACAATAAAAACACTTAAATAAATTTTAGAACCTTTGTCAAAACTGCTCTAAAGTTGGTCATTGATTTTTAGCAATGTAATTTTACGATTTATCAAACTTTCATTCTGATGGAGACACCCTTAGTTGGTGTCGAAACGTAGGTCATTGTACCTAACAGCTATTTGCAACCGATTGGCTGTATAGTACTATGTTGAAACTAGTATATGCTTTCTGAGTAACAGCCATGTTTAAAACTGTAATGTCATTTCTAATAGAAGATAGCTATGTACTCGTCCTAGGAAGACGCTTCTACGTAGAGTCAGTGTTTCGATGTCAAGTGGTCAGAAACATTTGTCTTGAGCCTAATCTCTTCCAAATAGCTCGCAGGCCGGTGGAGAGCGCAGTCAGATCGAGTCCTGGGGATCTCAAACTTCTCGCTAAGTTTAATGGGAAAAGTTTAATGGCCAACTGTAATGTCGTGACTGACATATTATCCTCATCCACCAGCTGGGAGCTATGATAATCGTGAAACTCCGTTACCTTGAGCATGATGACTCACACACAGCAGCTAAATGTCCTTTTTTCTCTTCAGTGCAACAAAACTTTGCAACAGAAAAGGTTCGTCTTAACTAGTTCTCACTTAATATACGAGTAATTATATGTTTCAGATTGGACCTATGAGCAATGTGAAGCTTACGGTCAAAATCATCCTCCTTGTGTCTGGTTATAAAAATTAGGGAACAATATGCAACTCATACATTTGAGCTGCGACATAAGCACTAATAGGAGTGGTTTTCCACCACCGCACTTCAACCGATACAGTACCACCTGCAATCATAAGAGAGAAATTATCTGCATCCTGATCTAACACACTACGAATTTCTAAATCATGAGAGGGCTCACATTACTATGGAGAATTACAGTTTCCAATCCAGGATCCGTTTCTGGGGGGAGGATCATAGTTTGTTACTGTTCTGTCTCCCTTCGTCACCCCCCTCCCCCTCCATCTAAATACAACTTACATCACCTATATAGGCACGATTTTAATAATAATAACAAAATAAATAATACGATAAAATATAATAATAATAAATTATTTATCTGCCATAAAATATGTACAATATTTTAATGTAATAATAATTATTTATTTACGTCAGTGAATAGTTGGTGTAACGATCAAGAAATTGCTGTTCAGAAAAATATAGCCTTTGAAAGGCGTATGTCCGAAAATTTGAGAAGTACGTGTGTCACACAATTTAATAACAACAGTAACGACAAATTCTCACAATTTTGATAACGTATTAATTAACACATTATAAAATCGAATTCTGCACACACAGTCATTAATATTTCAATAAATACAACGATTGTGAACACTGGTCTGCAAACTATAGAAATACGAATGTGTAAATGAGTAGAATGTTGTTTCTTTGTGATTTCCACCTATGTTTGGGAAATCACTTTCTCGGTTTTTTTCTTAATGGAGGGTTTTGTCCATTCTGTCTTTATTGCTCTACGTTCTGTAGTTCTGGTTCTGCAAGTCTGTGGATTCACGAAGCGTGCCGTATTTGTCTTTTACAACAGACAGGTCAACATGCGAATCTACCTTTACCTGGATGGAGTCAGCAGTTCGTAGTCTAACGGTTCCTCTATACCCCGAGGCCCCAGATTCCATTGCCGGCCGGCTCGGGGACATTGCCCTCTCGGGACTTGATTTGTGTCCTATCCCCATCATACATCTCATCTTCACCAGGAGCGCAAGCCGCCGAAGTGGCGTCTGATGGAACCACTTGCATCTGGTGCCCGAACAACGCCATACGGGATCTCCCGGCCAATAAAGTCCTAGGATCATTTCATTTTACGGGGCTCGAATGTTACCGGTCCGGCCGCAGACCCATACACGAGAGCAGGCCCTGACATAAGCAACTGAAAATTATCCTTGTTAAATGTAGCTTGTAGGTTCTAAAATTCCTTGATATTTTGGAGATTCATAGTTCTCATGCTTCTTAATTCTCCTAAAGTTTGTTGTGAAACTGAGAATTTTTTTAGGGAGGGATCCCCCTTTCCCCTTGGATCCGCACTTGCAGAATGACTGAAAAGCATTCTCTG
Source organism: Schistocerca serialis cubense (assembly GCF_023864345.2). NCBI lineage: Eukaryota > Metazoa > Arthropoda > Insecta > Orthoptera > Acrididae > Schistocerca > Schistocerca serialis. Next base: position 436,406,449 of record NC_064640.1, on the reverse strand, counting down.
AGTTTTGAGCTGCATTTCCTTTCCATCCCAGCATTTAAATACCCTGTCACATTGTGCCATCAGTAAGTATACAACAGTGTATGTAAGTAACTGCAATTCCAAGTCTGTGTGCAATACCACACGGGTGGCAACAACGTTGCCAGATCACTTGGTTAGAGACGGATCCGTCTTCCTTAATGAGTTCAGATCGAGCGGGGTAGCATAGTGGTTATGAAAGTAGGCTGGGATTCTGGAGGAGTGGGGTTCAAATTCCCACGCAGACATTCAGATTTAGGGTCCCCGTGTGTTATGTGTACCAAGCAAAAGATAAAAAAATAAAGCAAAAAACACCGCGAGGGGCTGCGACCTCACAGAAACAACCACCTTCCTGTCACATCCCAGTCCCGAGCAGCAGCCTCCAGATGGCGCCTCTTCCTCCAGCCTGTCGTACTCGTCTGCCGATGGAGTGGACAGCAGTCAATAGGGAACGCTGTCAACCGCAGACAGCTTTGATTCCGCCTCATACTGGCGGACATGGAAATCCTTTCGCTGAGTGGTATCAAACCACGATGCGCCACGGATACTCAGACAGTTCCACACCAGTAATCAGACAGTTACAAACCAGCAGTTAGACAGTACAGTTCAATGTCTGCAGCTCGCTCAGTGCAGTATTCTGAAGACTAACTTCCGGCTTAGCAGTTGCTATTTACGGCGGCCTACGAACATTAACAGGATATCTACTAAGGCAACTATTAATGATGCTTAGTCTCAGACTGCCAAGAGATAGTAGTTATTTTTAATGGCACTGTATTAGGTTTAAGACGTCCACCTCGATAGCTGAGTGGTTGCATCTATCAAGCACCACAACCCTGCAACAATGTCGAACTGCAACATCCGACAATCACTGGACCAAGGTGTGGCGGGCTGTCCACACCACATACCTGTCCACATACACTCGTTCCTTGTGGTACGTGGTGGTTAATGGCAAATTAGCCACAGGCCAGCACCGCCATTCCATACATTTTTTTTTCCTTTTATTGAGTTTCGATTCCTCCCGAAGGGAGTGGGCGGGCTGGCAGCAACTTAGTACGCTGCTCTTCAGCCTACAGAATTTGTTTTTAAAAAATGAAGATAATAAATAATAAAAGCAGGTGATAAAATGGTGATGTAAATTCTAAAACGGCGGAAAATTGTGGAACAACAAAGGGTTAGTGATGCTAATAAAATGCACAAGAAGCAGACAGGTAAAATAAGACAGACAATTAAAAAACACGACGACAGTCTGATTTCTGTTCACAAGAGATATAAAAATCACATCCAGTGGCAGCATGATTTCTGTTCACAACACTTTGGAAAGATGCACACCACTGAACACTCACTTGAACACTGCACGAAAAAGTTGGCACAAATATGACACACCACAGCCGAGGGCAGATTGGGGGGGGGGGGGGGGGGGACCTGGACAGATGATGGGAAAGAAAGGGGTGGAGGAGAGGAAAAACGAAGTGGAGGGAGGGGGGAAGGAGCCGACGGAGGACGAGGACTCATAACAGGGGGATGGGGGGGCAGACACGAGAGGGAGTGGGGAAAGGCAGAGGAGGGGAATGCAAAATGACTTGGTGGGGGGGGAAGGGAGGCAGAGAGAGGGTAGGCGGGGAAAAAACAGGATGGAAGGGGGGAAGAGGGAGCTCGGGGAAAGGACAGAGGAAAGGAGGGGGAGATTAGGACCAGAGCTGTTCCATCCATCTTACCGATGACCCTTTGTGCCCACACTGCGCACTGCTTGATATGTGTTGCGACGGGCAACTGCGGGGATTTTATACAACGCATGCTGGCGTTCCTGTTGCGATGACAGCCAGAGTCAATCACACCAGACAAACTCCTACAACCAGATACGGTTTACTTTCCCTGCCGCCAGAACGAACACCGTCAACTGGCTGAAGGGCGTGGTGCTGTATTTTGCAAGCCTCACGTGATTTGTGGTTCCACCTGACGACGGTTCATGAGGCGTTCCGCTGCCATCCATTGTACCAGACGCGACTATCGAATCATTTAGGCGCATTATTCGAGGATCCTCTTGCCCATTTTGGTGTTCCGAGTACTAGAAGGCACGCTTGAAGACGACTCGTGGCATATGATTGATCCCCGAGGAAATGGTTTAGAGGGAGCCTCCCCTCAATTGATTAGTGCGGAGACGACCCAGAAACTTCTGATGGCGGTAGTAGGGCCAGTTAAAATAAATAAATAAATACATAATATCTAATTATAAATAAATAAACTTGCTCAAACAAAGTTCTCTTGATTCTGTAGGACCCGTTTCCTTGCTTGGCTCTGGAAGAGCGAAAATGGGACATTGTGGCCAGGCCTTGGAAGGCGACCCCTGCCCTCTTTGCCCCCAACCCTCCTCTCGGGCTTAAGAAAATGAAAGAAAGTGGTCAGTTTGGTGGACTGCCATGTGAGGGGAACGGGTTCGATTCCCGGCGGGGTCGGAGATTTTCTCCGCTCGGGGACTGGGTGTTGTGTTGTCTTTGTCATCACACGCCGAAGTGACGTCACCTAAAAATCCTTGCACCAGCTGACATGTCTATCCGACACGAGGCTCTAGCCACATGACATTTCATTCTTTCATGTTTAGAACATAGACTGCCACACATAACACTATACCTAATTTAGGTACAGTTTCGTAACACACTCTTAATAAATTTTATTTGTTATTTCTTATTGTGTTGCCACATGTTTGTTATAGTGCCATCCTATTTGGAAATTTATGGTAAGTTCCTATGGGACAAAACTGCTGAGGTCATCGGTTCTTAGGCTTACACACTACTTAATCTAACTTAAACTAGCTTACGCTAAGGACAACACACACACCTATGCCCGAGGGAGGACTCGAACCTCCGATGGGGGGAGCCGCGCGAATCGTTTCAAGGCGCCTCAGGTCGCACGGCTATCCCGCACGCCTGCCATCCTATCAAACAAGTGTTTATTCACAAGCATGTAAATCAGCCACCATTAAGGAACCATAATAGGGAAAGAGTTTTCTGCTACCGTGTATGTTTGGACTGTATCAATATGTTACTAGCATTTTGCTATTACATTCACAACACAGCGGTTTCCTTACATTGCTTAAATCTAATGCTGCAGTGCTACCCTGGCACAGGACATTCAGAGCTTGTGCTCCATCTCTATTGAATCCTTCGACTATGGAACGTCATATCCTGCCTTTGTTATTATTATTAATATTCGCGTAACAGCAGGGTATACTGTAAGTGAGATACACGAATTATTCATGAAATTGCTTTCTCCAGTAACTTTGAGAAAAAAACATTATGTTGATCAAAATCGGCAACAGTCTGTTTCACAAAGTTCCCGCAAAGGGACTTCGGTGCAACCAATACTTACACTTATTTTAGAGGAAATATCCTAGTCTCAAATGTGATCACTTGACTCGTTGGTAAATATATGGAGGGTTCAGAATTAAGGTGAACCAAGTCTGTTTTTGGCTATTTCTCAGTAGAGACTATCATTGGATGGTAAAAACATGATACTTTCAGCGTAGTATTGAGCCAAATACGTATCAAGACTTTCATCTCCCAGACGGAATTAGACTTATTTCTCTCAGAAGACAAATGGCTCTGAGCACTATCCGACTTAACTTCTGAGGTCATCAGTTGCCTAGAACTTACAACTAATTAAACCTAACTAACCTAAGGACATCACACACATCCATGCCCGAGGCAGGATTCGAACCAGCGACCGTAGCGGTAGCTCGACTCCAGACTGTTAGCACCTAGAACCGCACGGCCACTCCTCTCAGAAGACAGACAATTGTTTTCAGAGCTATATGTCTTCTTCATGACCCATAGAGCTTCATGGAGTAGTTTAAATATTTTGTAAATAAACGCAGAAACTTGTATCTCAATTTTAAAAATTTGTTGAAATGGCAAAAGACAAAAAAGTCTACAGTACCTTGTATCGACAAGTATTTAAGAGAGAGTCTAGCACGTAGCTCTGTTTTCGAGTCATGCACTGGAAAAAATCGAAACATCAAAACGGCTCTAACTCTATTGGAACGAACTCAAGTTCGTGATGTAAAAAAGAAACTATAGATTTAAAGCTCCTAGAGACTGGGCACTTATTTCTTCCAACTATTTCTGACTTCAGTATAATCGAATTCTAGTAAAATGGAGCAATATATTTACATACCATAGGTTTGCATCAAAACGATAAAATAAGCAAAGAGGAATGAGGGTAAATTCAGTGTTGTTTTAATGCTCACACATGATTTTTTAAGCACGATAGCTTTCGTTAATTCCATAAACAACAAGAAAATGGGCAAAGACAGCCTATCAACTGGATGAATATAGGGTGACTGAAATTTGAAAAAGTTTGACTCTTAATGTTTGTATTCAAAGAAAATGTCAACGATTTTTTCTTTCTTTAGAGAGATTAATCTGAAAAGGAAAGGACAAAGAAGACCTCTGCAGACTCTAGGACATGTGCATCAACATTTACTGTAACGGTCCAGAAGAACAGTGAGTGCACAGAACAAAAATGATGAAATCAGTCTAGCCATACTTCCAACCATACATCATATGTTCTTCAAAAGCAGTCCACCACAGTTGAATACATGATCTAGCGATGTAGCTTTAAATAATGACCCCTCACACTAATTCATCACGCATCGTATAAAATGTAAGTCAGTCACTAATATACAGGGTGCCCAGAAAAAATGTTCCAATGCTTAGGAAGAACGTAGCATGTATCAAGGGAAGAAAAAAGTTCCTCTGAACCCTGATCGTTAACCTCGTCTGCGTGTGTACGAGGACCAAATTTTGCACACAGAGGTCTTTGGCACGAGACAAAAAAAAAAAAAAAAGAAAGTTCAGATGTGTGTGAAATCTTATGAGACTTAACTGCTAAGGTTATCAGTCCCTAAGCCTACACACTACTTAATCTAAATTATCCTAAAGACAAACACACACACCCATGCCCGAGGGAGGACTCGAACCTCCGCCTGAACCAGCCGCTTTTTTTTTATTAATCTCATTTTGTTCGTTTTGTTCGTTGTATATGCTCGGGGCGGACGTCGCAAAACACCCGTTTCAGTTCGTCGTTGATCCATGAACTCAGTTATTTTTATTACAGAGGACAGCTAACCCTCTGACCGGACACGCTGAGTTACCGTGCCGGCGTCCGCTCGGCTAATCCCGCCCGGAGGCACGAGACAAATGAGGAAACAGTGTACGTACTAGACGTATACGCAGAACGACATTTTGGTATTGGTATCAACCACGCACCAAACGTACACTATGTGATCAAAAGTATCCGGACACATGGCTGAAAATGACTTTCAAGTTCGTCCATCGGTAATGCTGGAACTCAATATGGTGTTGGCCCATCCTTAGCCTTGATGACAGCTTCCCCTCTCGCAGGCATACGTTTAATCAGGTGCTGGAAGGTTTATTGGGGACTGGCAGCCCATTCTTCACGGAGTGCTGCACTGAGGAGAGGTATCGATGTCCGTCGGTGAGGCCTGGCACAAAGTCGAAATCGGGGATCCAAAACATCCCAAAGGTGTTCTAAAGGATTCAGGTCAGGACTGTGTGCATGCTAGTCCGTAACAGGGATGTTATTGTCGTGTAACCACTCCGCCATAGGCCGTGCATTATAAACAGATGCTCGATCGTGTTGAAAGATGCAATCGCCATCCCCGAACTTCGCTTCAAACACTGGGAAGCAAGAAGGTGCTTAAAACATCAATATAGGTCTGTGCTGTGATAGTTCCACGCAAAACAACAAGGGGTGCAAGCTCCCTCCATGAAAAACACGACAACACCATAACACCACCGCCTCCGAATTTTACCGTTGACACTATACACGCTGGCAGATGACGTTCACCGGACATTCGCCATACCCACACCCAGCCATCGGATCGCCACATTGTGTACCGTGATTCGTCACTCCACACAACATATTTCCATTGTTCAATCGTCCAATGTTTGCACTTCTTACACCAAGCGAGGCGTCGTTTGGCATTTACCGGCGTGATGTGTGTCTTATGAGCAGCCGCTCGACCATGAAGTCCACGTTTTCTCACCTCCCGCCTAACTGTCATAGTACTTGCAGTGGATCCTGATGCAATTTGGAATTCCTGTGTGATGGTCTGGATAGATGTCTGCCTATCACACATTACGAACCTCTACAACTGTCGGCGGTCTCTGTCAGTCATCAGACGAGGTAGTTCTGTACGCTTTTGTGCTGTACTTGTCCCTTCACGTTTCCACTTCGTTATCACACCGAAAACAGTGGACCTAGGGATGTTTAGGACTGTGGAAATCTCGCGTACAGACGTATGACACAAGTGACACCCAATCATCTGACCACGTTCGAAGTCCGTGAGTTCCGCGAAGCGCCCCATTCTTCTCTCTCACGATGTCTAATGGCTACTGAGGTCGCTGATATGGAGTCCCTGGCAGTAGGTGGCTGCACAATGCACCAAATATGGAAAACGTATGTTTTTGGTAGTGTCCGAATACTTTTGATCACATAGTGTAAGAACACGCACAGTATTCCACAGCGTACTACAGGACGTATGTATCTGTCAGGTATGTTATTTTTATATGAATATAGTTACTGGTCGGCCGAAGTGGCCACGCGGTTCTGGCGCTGCAGTCTGGAACCGCGAGACCGCTACGGTCGCAGGTTCGAATCCTGCCTCGGGCATGGATGTGTGTGATGTCCTTAGGTTAGTTAGGTTTAACTAGTTCTAAGTTCTAGTGGACTGATGACCTCAGCAGTTGAGTCCCATAGTGCTCAGAGCCATTTGAACCAATATAGTAACTGTTCCCGAAAGAACAGATACCATTTATGACCGTGCAGCTTCTCTAGAATAAATGATAATTAACTGAAACCCTCAGCTGCCGACAGGTGTTGTTGATATACCTTGATGGGGACAGCTGAAAATGTGTGACCGGCCCGGGACTCGAACCCGTGATCGCCTGCTTACATGGGAGACGCTCTATCCATCTGAGCCATTGAGGACACAGATAAATAGCTCAACTGCAGGGACTTATCTTTTGCGCGCTTCCCGTGAGACCCACATTCCTAACTGTCCACAATCTACATACGTAATGTTCCTAATAGATATTTGCCCATGCACTCATTACTCGCGCCCACTATGTTGACGATTCCCATTAGAGTTCCGGCAACCTGTGCACATTCGCACAGAGGAAGGTCAATGGCCGGGTAGTCTTTCAAATACGCATGAAGTTAGTAACTGTTCCCGAAAGAACAGATACCATTGATGACCGTGCAGCTTCTCTAGAATAAATTATAATTAATTGAAACCCTCAGCTGTCGGCAAGATATTCGTAATTCTCAGGAAAATAGGCGTAAGACGCAGGAAAAGACGGGTAATACGCAATGCGTACAAGAACAGGGAGCAGTCAAACCGGTAAGACCATAAACGAATATCTCCGATATCGGAAGGTATAACATCACTGCTGAAGCCATCAGAAACCACAGCTTTAGGAGTAACAAATACATTATTAATCTAACCTGGAAGTGAATCCATATCTAATTTCGAATTATGTGGGCTGTGACTCACAATAACGTTGCCCCCTTCAGAGCGACTTTCGTGCAGATCTGTGGATGGATTTTAGCGTGAGTGCGTTTGATGCTCTTCCCCCTGCAATCCGCAGGCAGAATTAAAAATTACGTTTGAGGTAATGTGTCTATACGAATACATTTTAGTGATCTGCCTGATTTCGTCGATAGCTAATAAAAGCTCATTTACTCTAATAAAAAATTTTGCCTAGAGTATCATAGGTTTACTTAACATGTACGATCAAATTTATTGTATGTCTCTCTCTGTCTCTCTCTTTTCCTCAGAGGAAATGTTTTCATACCTGTATAATCTTCACTTCCCTGTGTTTCACTTAGGCAAAAAAGTAGTATTTGTAAGGTTTTCGTACTGAATGTCAGGCTGCACGCAACTGTAGATAGGTAAAGACTTAAATGAAGTCTGCAGCTGGTGGTCTACTGGCTGGCGTTGCTGCCTCTGGGCCTCCGGTTCGATTACCGGCCGGGTTGGGGATTTTTCTCTGCCCGCAGACTGAGTGCTTGGGTTGTCCTCATCATTTCATCATCATCAATTGTGACAGTGGCTAGATTGGACCGTGTAAAAATTGGGACTCAACATCTAAGGTCATCAGTCCCATAGTTCTTAGAACTACTTAAACCTAACTAACCTAAGGACAGCACACACATCCATGCCCGAGGCAGGATTCGAACCAGCGACCGTAGCAGTCGCGTGGTTCCAGAGTGAAGCGCCTAGAACCGCTCGGCCACACTTGCCGACCCCAAACATCATCACCATCACTAAAGTGAATATCACAATACAGGTATATTTTAAACATTTTCAGTACTTCCTTAATTTCTGTCTACCGCTTGTACGTAGACTTTACTATCGTGGGACTTGATGAATCACTCTATACGAAACACTTGGCGAACACTGTTTCCTTTAATGGTATGACACTGAGACAAGAGTTTCACGTACCATTTGACACACAAATCTTACACTGTACGAAACACTTGGCGAACACTGTTTCCTTTAATATTATGGCACTGAGACAAGAGTTTCACGTACCATCTGACACACAAATCTTACGGCCTGCTATTTGTGAGTCTCGTAACGCACGGAAGCAGAGAATTGCTCTCTGCTTGCCTGGAAACTTTCACCTGTTCCCCAATATCGCGCAGTCACGCGAGATAGCTAAGGGCTGGCGGAAGAATGTGGGGTGAGTGTTAACCCGTGTTCAGCGATCTTCAGCACCTTCAGCGCACGACTGCACGCTGAGACATGTAATTCAAGCTGCTCTTGCGTGGTATGAATAGCAAGAAAAACAACAGCTTGATGTGGCATTCATTTAAAAGTATGCTGCTTTTCGGAGCCCATATATTTTGTGTAGTTATAACCACTACGTTTAATTTATGCTAAATCGTCTCAGTGATATAATTTTATTCGTTTCTTCTTCATTACATCTTACGTCTGTACATTTGCAGCACCACAGCAGTTTCTCTTTCATTTTGACTGACATTTCCGCTTATGTAAAGAGGTAATTATTCCTCAGGCTACCTAAATTTTTTGTCACTATGCGAGGACAAGAGTTTTTCATTCAGTTACGCAAAATATAGACGTTGGTATGAACTCTCCATTACTGACGTCAGCTGTCGTCATTTACAACAATATCAGTGATGAGCCTCCATTATTTTCTGTTATGACGATCTGTTCTAAATGGTTCAAATGACTCTGAGCACTATGGGACTTAACATCGGAGGTCATCAGTCCCCTAGAACTTAGAACTACTTAAAGCTAACTAACCTAAGGACGTCACACACATCCATGCCCGAGGCAGGATTCGAACCTGCGACCGTAGCGGTCCAGACTGAAGCGCCTAGAACCGCTCTGCCACTGCGGCTGGCACTATCTGTTCCAATTTACCGACAACATCCCCAGTTATCATGTAATCGTTACCACTAAATACCTATTTACTACTGAAACTGTGATATGTTTTGTCAGCAATAGTGCGACAGAGCGTTGTTAAGTGATAAACTCGTAAAATTAGAGTTTCAGACATATTGCTAAAATGTTCGCTTAAAAATTTATTCAGACTTTCTGCGAAGTTATTTTAAAAATTATTCTACATTTCATAAGTAAGATATTTGATTCATTGTGTCAGTGGAACATGACGCTACACAATCTAACATCGTAAGCAAACGCTTATCTCGAATTTGTGATGTTGTTGTTGTTGTGGTCTTCAGTCCTGAGACTGGTTTGATGCAGCTCTCCATGCTACTCTATCCTGTGCAAGCTTTTTCATCTCCCAGTACCTACTGCAACCTACATCCTTCTGAATCTGCTTAGTGTATTCATCTCTTGGTCTCCCTCTACGATTTTTACCCTCCGTGCTGCCCTCCAATACTAAATTGGTGATCCCTTGATGCCTCAGAACATGTCCTACCAACCGATCCCTTCTTCTGGTCAAGTTGTGCCACAAACTTCTCTTCTCCCCAATCCTATTCAATACTTCCTCATTAGTTATGTGATCTACCCATCTAATCTTCAGCATTCTTCTGTAGCACCACATTTCGAAAGCTTCTATTCTCTTCTTGTCCAAACTATTTATCGTCCATGTTTCACTTCCATACATGGCTACACTCCATACGAATACTTTCAGAAATGACTTCCTGACACTTAAATCAATACTGGATGTTAACAAATTTCTCTTCTTCAGAAACGCTTTCCTTGCCATTGCCAGCCTACATTTTATATCCTCTCTACTTCGACCATCATCAGTTATTTTGCTCCCCAAATAGCAAAACTCCTTTACTACTTTAAGTGCCTCATTTCCTAATCTAATTCCCTCAGCATCACCCGACTTAATTAGACTACATTCCATTATCCTTGTTTTGCTTTTGTTGATGTTCATCTTATATCCTCCTTTCAAGACACTGTCCATTCCATTCAACTGCTCTTCCAAGTCCTTTGCTGTCTCTGACAGAATTACAATGTCATCGGCGAACCTCAAAGTTTTTATTTCTTCTCCATGAATTTTAATACCTACCCCGAATTTTTCTTTTGTTTCCTTTACTGCTTGCTCAATATACAGATTGAACAACATCGGGGAGAGGCTACAACCCTGTCTTACTCCCTTCCCAACCACTGCTTCCCTTTCATGTCCCTCGACTCTTATAACTGCCATCTGGTTTCTGTACAAATTGTAAATAGCCTTTCGCTCCCTGTATTTTACCCCTGCCACCTTTAGAATTTGAAAGAGAGTATTCCAGTCAACATTGTCAAAAGCTTTCTCTAAGTCTACAAATGCTAGAAACGTAGGTTTGCCTTTCCTTAATCTTTCTTCTAAGATAAGTCGTAAGGTCAGTATTGCCTCACGTGTTCCAGTGTTTCTACGGAATCCAAACTGATCTTCCCCGAGGTTGGCTTCTACTAGTTTTTCCATTCGTCTGTAAAGAATTCGTGTTAGTATTTTGCAGCTGTGACTTATTAAGCTGATAGTTCGGTAATTTTCACATCTGTCAACACCTGCTTCCTTCGGGATTGGAATTATTATATTCTTCTTGAAGTCTGAGGGTATTTCGCCTGTTTCATACATCTTGCTCACCAGATGGTAGAGTTTTGTCAGGACTGGCTCTCCCACAGCCGTCAGTAGTTCCAATGGAATATTGTCTACTCCGGGGGCCTTGTTTCGACTCAGGTCTTTCAGTGCTCTGTCAAACTCTTCACGCAGTATCGTATCTCCCATTTCATCTTCATCTACATCCTCTTCCATTTCCATAATATTGTCCTCAAGTACATCGCCCTTGTATAGACCCTCTATATACTCCTTCCACCTTTCTGCTTTCCCTTCTTTGCTTAGAACTGGGTTTCCATCTGAGCTCTTGATATTCATACAAGTCGTTCTCTGATCTCCAAAGGTCTCTTTAATTTTCCTGTAGAATTTGTGATAATGTCTCAATTTTCAACAGAATTTTTGTAGATATTTTTTAATCGCAATGAAGATGGGCGTGTGTATTCAGAGTAACGTATGCAAAGTCCTGTACGGCTGTGATAAAGATAGCCGGCCGTAGTGGCCGAGCGGTTCTAGGCGCTACAGTCTGGAACTGCGCGACCGCTACGGTCGCAGGTTCGAATCCTGCCTCGGGCATGGATGTGTGTGATGTCCTTAGGTTAGTTAGGTTTAAGTAGTTCTAAGTTCTAGGGGACTTATGACCTCAGCAGTTGAGTCCCATAGTGCTGAGAGACATTTGAACCACTTTTTTGTGATAAAGATATAAAAGGACTTATTGGTAATTATCACAAAGTAGTTAAGGATAATTCACTCTGACTGTAGGTAAATAACACTTAATGTTTTGTGCCAAATATGGATTTTCGAAACCGTAGAAATATAATTTTTCATAGCGAAAGAGAAAAATCAAATTCTTTCTTACGTTGCTTCTCTGGGCATGCTGTAATCAAAAATTCACCCTTAACCCAGATTTATAATGGCACAGTTACGACAGACTCCAAATTAATCTCGTGGACGTCCTACTCGCTGCAACGTTTCGTTATTCCTTTATGTGTAGCTTGTTCAACGGGGTGGGTTACAGAGGCGTTGTCTTAACGTACGCTACGCCAGTCTTTCAACGTTTACGAACTGTTTAACAAGGCTGCCTTTATTGGGCACTAATCTCGGTCTGGTAGTGTCGTAAAATGTCCTCCATGGATTATAAAGTATACCCCTTCTGTTAACAGCACTTTTATCTTTCTTTCGTGTAATTTAAAGACTGAGATTAAATACGCCATCAGTCAACTTTCCGTGGCGAATGTCTGCCCACAAACAGAAAACTATATTTTTCTGACACTTGATAATTCCCTTCATAATCAATAAATAGGGCGGGTTTATACTTGAAATTTTAGTGCTACCAACTATTTTCTGTGGAAATTTTTGTATCAAGCGGAACGTTTGTTTCTAACATTGACTACTGGAAAAGAAATGTAATTTTTGTTGTTATACAGGCTTCGTCTTCTGGCAAATTTACTCTCCGCTGATTTTCCAAATTTTGCAGCGCTAGTAACATATTATACACCTATTGTGACAAGAACTAATACGTCTACAATGTTACTGGTAGCTGATGTATTACCTTTGAGGAAGCTTTGACCCCTAATTTCCTGATATACTCGAAGCTATCTTTGCTCTAAGGTCACGGGTCGTCACTAATTTATCGCTTTAGGTACCGAACGTAGCAAGCAGGCCTCGCCGTACGTGTAACTAATATTAGAACGGAACTTTGAGAAGTCTCTAATCGTTCTTACTGTTATAAAAATTGAGTATATGTTCCAATTTTAGTCGCTGATATTCAAACGAATTTAATGCATCCCAGTCCGGCAACGTTCTGCAATTATCACGTATATTCTCTTGCTTACATCGATATATTACATCAACGTGATAGCATCTATAGATATTATTGCGCCACTTACGTTGTATTGTACATAATGGCGCTTCTGATACCTATGAAACATATAACAAAAGAATAGGTGCAAAAATATAGCCTGGCTAAGCGAAGTGTGTGCCCGTAGGTCATTCTGGAACTACTGGACATGTAGTATGAAGTACAAAATGAAGATTAGGGTTAAAAATGCCGAAGACGACATGGTCATTATTAACGTAACAGACACTCGGACGAGTGAAGGAAGTGAAAAAACAGTCGGCCCTGCCATTTTCAAGTGATGGATCCCTAAAGCGATTTAGGGAAACCACAGAAAATCAGAGTCTGCATAACCGCAATGTGAAATGAATTTCGATCCTCCAGTATGCAGCATGCCTACAATTCCTTTACCCATTACTTTTCAAGCGCGGGGAATGAAACAAACTGTAAATAGTTGCAATTAACGTATAAAATATCCTCGGAATTTTTACTGCGTCAAACTACGCTGCAAACACGAGCTTTGGACGGTAGCCTCCATCGTTTATGTCAGGAAGACAGGTCTTATGCCTTCTCTGCCCGGTTTTCCCATTTTACGATCACCTAAGAAGATAAAAGAGATGCTGCGTCCAATTAAGGACAGTCGTGGCCTCAGGGGCCTTTGAATTTACAGGGCCCCTAGTTAGTGCTTTGTGCAAACCGCTTTGCTTTTTGTTGTGCATAGATCGTTATTTTCTTTTCTTATTTGAAAATGAGTGAAGAGACTAATCCTGTTCTATAGCGGGATTTGAGCAGGACTGCCACTATGCCAGAAGGGTGGAATATCCCTGCGACTATGCGTCAATTCTGCTTTCACAAAAGCACAAATTACGGGCGTAAATAGACAGCCCCGCGAGATGTGGGCGAGACTTGTTCCACCGCATCTCTCTACAGCCCGCGGCGACCCTATTTTATTATTATTTTTGTTTACACGTCAAGTTCCGTAGGACTAAACTGAGGAGTAAACCTCCAAGGTCATGAAACGTGTCACTACATGAAATTACGACATAAAAGTAATAACAGATAAAAATGAAATGTTTATGAACCCGAAAAAAGTCAAGCCATACGTTTAAGTAAACGCAATCAACAATACAGCAAGAATCAGCTTAATTTTTCAAGGAACTCCTCGACAGAATAGAAGGAGTGACCCATAAGGAAACTCTTCAGTTTCGATTTGAAAGTGCGTGGATTACTGCTAAGGTTTTTGAATTCCAGTGATAGCTTATTGAAAATGGATGCAGCAGTATACTGCACACCTTTCGGCACAAGAGTTAAGGAAGTCCTATCCAAATGCAGGTTTGATTGCTGCCGAGTATTAACTGAGTGAAAGCTGCTTATACTTGGGAATAAGCTAATTTTGTTAAGAAGAAATGACAGTAAGGAATATATATATTGAGAGGCCAATGTCAAAATACCCAGACATGAACAGGTGTCGATAAGAGGTTTGTGAGCTTACACCACTTATTGCACGAACCGCCCGTTTCTGAGCCAAAAATATCCTTTTAGAATGCGAAGAGTTACCCCAAAACATAATGCCATACATGATAAGCGAATGAAAATAAACAAAGTATACTAATTTTTGTGTCGAACAATCACTCACTTCAGATACCGTTCGAATAGTAAAAATGGCAGCATTAACTCTTTGAACAAGATCCTGAACGTGGACTTTCCACGACAGTTTACTATCTATCTGAACACCTAGAAATCTGAACTGTTCAGTTTCACTAATCGTATGCCCATTCTGTGAAATTAAAACGTCAGGTTTTGTTGAATGGTGTGTTAGAAACTGTAAAAACTGACTCTTACTGTGATTTAGCTTTAGTTTATTTTCTACAAGCCATGAACTTATGTCATGAACTGCACTATTTCAAACCAAGCCAATGTTTCACACAACATCATTTACTACCGAGCTAGCGTCATCAGCAAACAGAAATATTTTAGAGTTACCTGTAATACTAGAGGGCATATCATTTATATAGATAAAGAACAGAAGTGGCCCCAACACTGATCCCTGGGGCACCCCACACTTGACCGTGTCCTGCTCAGACCCCACATCACAGCCATTCCCAACACTGTGAATAATGACCCTTGCTGTCTGTTGCTAAAGTAAGAGGTGAACCAATTGTGATCTACTCCCCATATTCCGTAATGGTTCACCTTCTGGAGCAATTTTTTGTGATGAATACAACCAAACGCCTTAGTTAAATAAAAAAAAACCATGCCTAGCGTTCGAAACCTTCTGTTTAACCCATCCAGTACCTAACACAGAAAAGATATTATAGCATTTTCAGTTGTTAAACGAATTCTAAAGCCGAACTGTCCCTTTGATAGTAAATCGTGTGATATAAAGTGATCAATTATCCTTACATACACAGCCTTTTCAATAACTTTAGCAAACACTGATGGCATAGAAGTAGATCTAAAATTTTCTGCATCATCCCTTTCTCCCTTTTTATAATGCGGCTTTACTACTGAGTTCTTCAGTCGTTCAGGAAACTGACCATTCCTTAAGGAAAAATTACAAATATGGCTAAATACAGGGCTAACATGTACAGCACAGTACTTCAATATTCTGCTAGGCACTCCATCATGTCCATGAGAGTCCTTAGTTTTCAGTGATTCAATTACTGACTAAATCTCACACTTGTCTGTGTCACAGAGGAGTAGTTGAGACATCGACCCCGGAAAGGCATTTGCCAAGAGAGTTATATGATTCCCTGTAGAAACTAAATGCTCAGAAAATGATTGTTAAATACTGTACACATATCTGATTTATCAGTAACAGAAGTATTTTTTTACTACGAACTGATTTTATATCGTCGACCTTGTACTGCTATCCAGATACTTCCTTCACAACTGACCATATGGTTTTAATTTTATCCTGTGATTTAGCTATTCTATTTTCGTACCACCCACTCTTTGCCTTCCTAATAACATTTTTAAACACCTTACAGTACTGTTTGTAAGGTAGCTTGATTGTGACTACTTGTAACATTTTGATATGATTCCCGCTTTTTTCTACTAGTCCACTAGTCAGCCACCCAGGCTGCCTTTTACTACTAGTACCCCATTTAGAACGTTCTAATGGAAAGCAACTCTCAAAGAGCATGAGAAACGTATTAAGGAAAGCATTATAGTTGTCATCTATGTTATCGGCACTATATACATCCTACCACTCTTGTTCCTTGACAAAGTTTAAAAAACTCTCCATTGCTGTTGGATTAACTTTCCTGCATAGTTTGTGATTATGTATGACATTTGTTAGAGTACAAAATCCTTTTAGGGTTAAAATATGTGCATCATGGTCTGAAAGGCCATTCATCCTTTTACTAACAGAATGCCCATGTGGTAATGAAGAATGAATAAAAATATGTCTATGGCTGTGCTACTGTTCCCCTGCACTCTAGTTGGAAGAAACACAGTCTGCATCAGATCGTATGTATTTAGGAGAACTGCCAGCATCCTTTTTCCTGCACCATCGTATACAAAATTAATATTGAAATCACCACATATAACTAATTTCTGGTCTTCCTATAAAGTGAAGCCTCTCCCTTATTTTTCCTCGTGGCCGTCTGTCACGTTCAAGTGCTCGAATTATACAACAGAAGCTGTGCCTAACGAAAACAATCGAGGTTACCATCGAAAACTTTTTTTTTTTCTAGCTTGACTCGAGTAGAATGTTGAGACTATTTTATACCAGGCTGTCGTCACGAGGAACCTCGTTCCCAGTTGTAATCAGTGTCCTGTGTGTAATTAGGAGCTGACAGAGTTTGAAAGAGGCCTCATCGTGCGTTTCCACTTGGCCCGCTGGTCGAATCGTCCAATATTCATCTTTGTGGTGCATTTGGGTGTGACAGTGGCCCAATGTTTGACAGCATGGGAGCGTGAGGGTAGGCATACCTCTCGTCAAGTTTCCGGTCCACTATTTCTGACCACCAAAGGGAGAATCGCTGTATCGTGCACCAAGTACATCGTAGCCCCTTCACATCTGCGACTGGCATCCGACAACAGTAATGGACTCCCTGCAACATTCTTTTTATGACGCAACATTGGTCGACGACTAGCAGCAACTGGACTAGGAAATTGCCGTCACGTGCCTAGGCTGCGGTTAACACCACAACACAAAGTTTGCCGTGAACGGGAAGAACGGACTGCTCATAAATGGCATCGCATTGTGTTCAGCGATGAACACCGTACGACTATCATCGGCGAGCATGGCGGCGTCCGGTGGGGAGGTCCCTTTCTTCCAACGATTTGGAGAGGTACAGTGGTGTTATTACTAGCGTCATGGTGTGGGAAACCATTAGGTATAGCCTCAGGTTTCAGTTGGTAGTGACTGAGGGAACTCTGACTGCACAACGGTACGTCAAAGAGTTCCAGCGTCCTCAAATGTTATCTCTGATGCGACAGTGTTGTGGTGCCATTTTTCAAGACAGCAATGCTAGTCCAAACATGGGTCGTGTGTCCATGAACTTTGTCATGCTGATATACTCCCGGGGGTAGCAAGATCCCCATATCTGTTCCCGTTAGAACATGTGTGGGATCAACTAGGACGTCAATTCCGTCCAAGTGCCAACGGCAGAGATGTTAATGACCAATTGCAACAGTTGTGCGCCAGCTTGCCTCAGAAAAGGGTACAACGGCTTTATGACACCCTTCCCAACCGAATCAATGCATGCATCCAGGCTAGAAGGGTGCATCGTCATACCGATAAGCGGGATCATGCTGCCATGCTCTGTGTAAATTTGACTCGATATTGTAATCACTGAAATAATATCACATACCCTCTCAACCTGTTTCCTCGTTCCCTTCTGGTAGCTTCACATCTTTGTCAGGCAGTGTATAATTGAAATATTAGATATATCGATAATCTGTTTTCGCTTGGACGATTGGCGATAAGGAGCTCATAAAATCATTAATAACGTTTTTCCTCAAGCAAGTACTGAGGTAAAGACATACACATTTTCTTAAACTGAACTACAACTTTTTGTCTTCCAGAATAATTCAGGGTGTATCGAAAAGAATCATCCGATTTAAAACAAATCGCAACTATTACGTTATTTGAGATATGTGCGTGAACAACATACTGCTGGAAAGAGCAAACTCTCGAGATTTCGTAATTACCCACTTCAGTTCTAGTAAAAGTGGTGTCGGGACAACAGAAAGCGTTTTGTTTTCTTCGATTTGCGCAGTGCGGGTCAGTAATAACTGTTGAGCGCGACTTTCGCACTAGGTATGGTGTGGATCCTCCTAAAGCACAGAGCGTTAGACCATGGCATGAACAATTCCGAGAAACAGGTTGTTTGTGTAACGGCAAATCGCCGAGCCGTACCCAGTGTCTACATCTACATCCATACTCCGCAAGCCACCTGACGTTGTGTGGCGGAAGGTACCTTGAGTACCACTGTCGGTTCTCCCTTCTATTCCAGTCTCGTATTGTTCACGGAGAGAAAGACTGTATGTGTGGGCTCTAATCTCTCTGATTTTATCCTCATGGTCTCTTCACGAGATATACGTAGGAGAGAGCAATATACTGCTTGACTCCTCGGTGAAGGTATGTTATCGAAACTTCAACAAAAGCCCGTACCGAGCTACTGATCGTCTCTCTTGCAGAGTCCTCCACTGGAGTTTGTCTATCATCTCCGTATCGCTTTCGCGATTACTAAATGATCGTGTAACAAAGCGCGCTGCTCTCCGTTGGATCTTCTCTATCTCTTCTATCAACCCTATCTGGTACGGATCCCACACCGGTGAGCATTATTCAAGCAGTGTACTGTAACCTTCTTCCATTGTTTTCGTACTGCATTTCCTTAGGAATATTTCAATGAATATCAGTCTAGCATCTGCTTTACCGACGATTAATTTTATATAGTCATTCCATTTTGAATCACTCCTAATTCCTATTCCCAGATGATCTATGGAATTAACTGCTTCCAGTTGCTGGCCTGATATATTGTAGCTAAATGATAAAGGATCTTCCTTTCTATGTATTCGCAGCACATTACATTTGTCTACATTGAGATTCAATTGCCATTCCCTGCACCATGCGTCAATTCGGTGCAGATCCACCTGCATTTCACTAGAATTTTCCATTGTTACAACCTCTCGATATACTACATCCGCAAAAAGCCTCAGTGAACTTCCGATGTTATCCACAAGTTCATTTATATATATTGTGAATAGCAACGGTCTTACGACACTCCCTTGCAGCACACCTGAAATCATTCTTACTTCGGAAGACTTCTCTGCATTGAGAATGACATGCTGCGTTCTGTTATCTAGGAATTCTTCAATCCAATCACACAATTGGCCTCATAGTCCATGTGCTCTTACTTTGTTCATTAAACGACTGTCTGACACAGACATCGAACGCATGCGCCATAGTTTAACAAGGAGTCCGCAGAAATCCGTTCGCCGTGCAGCTCGATAATTCAACAAGCCTCGATGTCCGTCTGGCGTGTGTTGGGTCGGCGTTTACACATAGAAAACCATACAAAATTCGGCTACTGAAAGCTCTTCGTGAAGGTGGGGGGGGGGGGGGGGGGGGGAATTATAAAAGACTCTGTTTATGTGCCTCCGTTAGGAACAACAATTAATGAATTGAGGCATCGTATAGCAACAGCTGTTAAGCTGTAACTCAAGACATGCTCGCTGCAGCGTGGGAGCAATTTTAATACCTCATTGACATATGCCGTATATCTGAAGGGGGGACACATTGAACGCCTATGAAAAAGTATGGAAAAAATCTTTTTGAGTTTCCCGTTCATCAAAAAACAAAATTCATTGTATACGTCTATTAGTTTTAGAAATATAGACGTGCCAGATCGGATGATTCTTTTTGATACACCCCGTAAATGTCGCTGAGACAAATCCACTGACACAGATATTTGTAAAACTGACAAGAAGTCACAGACTGAAAATATATGTAATAGTGACAAGTTGTAACAAGAGATCAATTGCGTATTGTCTTTCGTATGATTTGACTGAAGAGCAGTGGGACCGCTATCTGAGCAGATTAAAGTTTTTTTATGGCATACGAAGTTCTGCAATCGTAATTCGTAAATATTTTTTTAGTTGTACAATAATCACTGGAAGTGCTGAATTGGTTGCCATGAAATTAGCTTGCATAGAATGTCAGTGAACTGTACCGAGAGCAGCAGAAATTTATGTATCCCGCTTAATTGGTACATGTAATTTATGCTTACCACCTCCATCAACATTGCCGAAAGGTTTCACGAGAAGTTTGGCTCAGAAAAAAATGTATATGAAATAAAGTAGCAGCAGAATCACATGTCCCTGCAACTCTTGTAGGAATACAGTGAGAAAACGATAACCGTCAGGTCAATTTGCTCCATCTCCTTCATAGAGGTAAATATCACAGTTTCCTTATCACATAACAATGATTGTTGAACGACAGACATTCATAATGTCGTCTGGAGTACTATGAACGCGTTGCCAGCAAGATAACCGTTCTATGGAGAATATATTGTAAATTAATTTCGGTAAATCATCAAATGAAAGTGACCTATGTAGTGAGTGAATCCTCTGAACTTCAATCAAACACATTGAAATGCAATAAAAGACTGGTCAACGATATTTTACCTCGGCGACAAATATTTGTGTTGAGAGGAACATGCACATCCATATGGTGAACCGTTCAAACAACAGCAATAAATACACTACTGGTCATTAAAATTGCTACACCAAGAAGAAATGCAGATGACAAACGGGTATTCATTGGATCAATATGTTATACTAGAACTGACATGTGAATACATTTTCCCGCAGTTTGGGTGCATAGATCCTGAGAAATCAGTACCCAAAACAACCACGTCTGGCCGTAATAACGGCCTTGATACGCCTGGGCATTGAATCAAACAGAGCTTGGATGGCGTGTACAGGTACAGCTGCCCATGCAGCTTCAACACGATTCCACAGTTCATCAAGAGTAGTGACCGGCATATTGTGACGAGCCAGTTGCTCGGCCACCATTGACCAGACGTTTTCAATTGGTGAGAGATCTGGAGAATGTGCTGGCCAGGGCAACAGTCGAACATTTTCTGTTCAAAAAAATGGTTCAAATGGCTCTGAGCACTATGGGACTCAACTGCTGAGGTCATTAGTCCCCTAGAACTTAGAACTAGTTAAACCTAACGAACTTAAGGACATCACAAACATCCATGCCCGAGGCAGGATTCGAACCTGCGACCGTAGCGGTCTCGCGGTTCCAGACTGCAGCGCCTTTAACCGCACGGCCACTTCGGCCGGCCAACATTTTCTGTAGCCAGAAAGGCCCGTACGGGACCTGCAACATGCGGTCGTGCATTATCCTGCTGAAATGTAGGGTTTCGCAGGGATCGATTGAAGGGTAGAGCCACGGGTCGTAACACATCTGAAATGTAACGTCCACTGTTCAAAGTGCCGTCAATGCGAACAAGAGGTGACCGAGACGATTAACCAATGGCACCCCATACCATCTCGCCGCGTGATGCGCCAGTATGACGATCACGAATACACGCTTCCAATGTGCGTTCACCGCGATGTCGCCGAACACGGATGTGACCATCATGATGCTGTAAACAGAACCTGGATTCATCCAAAAAAATGACGTTTTGCCATTCGTGCACCCAGGTTCGTCGTTGAGTACACCATGCAGCATCAAGGGTAACCACAGCCATGGTCTCCGAGCTAATAGTCCATGCTGCTGCAAACGTCGTCGTACTGTTCGTGCAGATGCTTGTTGTCTTGCAAACGTCCCCATCTGCTGACTCAGGGATCGAGACGTGGCTTTACGATCCGTTACAGTCATGCGGATAAGATGTCTGTCATCTCGACTGCTAGTGATACGAGGCTGTTGGTATCCAGCACGGCGTTCCGTATTACCCTACTGAACCCACGGATTCTATATTCTGCTAACAGTCATTGGATCTCGATCAACGCGGGCAGCAATTTCGCGATACGATAAACCACAATCGCTATAGGCTACAATCCGACCTTTATCAAAGTCGGAAACGTGATGGTACGCATTTCTTCTCCTTACACGAGGCATCACAACAACGTTTCACCAGGCAACGTCGGTCAACTGCTGTTTGTGTATGAGAAATCGGTTGGAAACTTTCCCCATGTCAGCACGTTGTAGGTGTCGCCACCGGCGCCAACCTTATGTGAACGCTCTGAAAAGCTAATCATTTGCATATCACAGCATCTTCTTCCTGTCGGCTAAATTTCGCGTCTGTAGCACGTCAGCTTCGTGGTGTAGCATTTTTAATGGTCAGCAGTGTATACAGGATATTTAAAAGAAGTCACATATTCCTACTGGAGACAATATTGGTCAAAACTAGAAGAAAAGATCCTGTACTGATATATCCGGAAACCAATGACTAGTCAGTCTGTCCTCCCATTCCCATCTGTTTCTTATGTAAAATTAGACATTATAATGCTGCAAATCGTTACACAGCCCTTCAGCCTCCTTCAAATACTCATCATGACTCCATTAGGATTGCGTCACAAGCGCTGGCCACATGCTCCTGAACGGATGCACATTTTGAATGCTTGGTCATACACTAATGCCATTAATTGTCTCCATAACCACAAATCCAACAGATTCAGGTCCTATGAATGAGAAGACCATTCTACTGGGCCTCTTCGGCTAATCCATCGCCCGTCAGACATTGCGGTGAGTTACTTTTTAATGATCTTCAGAAAATGGGGTGGCGATAGGAGGAGGAGAGAGGAGGTTAATGTTTAACGTCCAGCCGAGAACTAGGTCACTAGAGACGGAGCACAAGCTCGGACAGGGAAGGATGGGGAAGGAAATCTGCGGTGCCCTTTCAAAGAAATCATCCCTGGCATTTGCCTGAAGCGATTTAGGGAAATCACGGGAAACCTAAATAAGGAATGCCGGACGTGGATTTGAACCATCATCTTTCCTTATGCGAGACCAGTGTGCTAACCACTGTGCCACCTCGCTCGGTGGTGGCGACAGAAAGAGTATCCGGCTACCCTGTACTACTAACACTCCCAAATCCAAAAAAAATAACATTCCGACCCCATGAATACAAGGGATAAAGGCCTGGAAAAAGATTCTCTTTGATGTGGTGTGAGACACTAAATGAAGTGTAACGGATTAATACAGAAAATAAATTCCCTAAATTACATTAAGATCTCGCCGAGCGGTTCTAGGCACTTCAGTCTGGAACCGCGCCACCGCTATGGTCGCAGGTTCGAATCCTGCCTCGGGCATTGATGTGTGTGATGTCCTTAGGTTAGTTAGCTTTAAGTAGTAATAAGTTCTAGGGGGCTGATGACCTCAGATGTAAAGTCCCGTAGCGCTCAGAGCCATTTGAACCATTTGACATTACGATCAATATAAATTTTTGTGGATAAAAGTCTTCTTGATCAATTAATATACAGGGTGATTCCGTATGATGTTTCAAACTTTGAGTAATGGTGGAGAAAGGTAAATCTATCGATCTGAGGTAAGGGCCCCTCTTCCGGAAAAGAGCGAGTCGAAAAAAATAAACGAATAACTTTCTGATATCACTGTCAGTGGACGAAATGTACCGGTACTGTTGTTGCTAATATTGCAGGGTAGGCATCTTTCAGAGGTGGTAGTACGGACCAGAACAAGAAAAAAATATCTAGCAAATATGGGCTCTGAAATGCATACCTCTCTCTTAGAGCTGTGAGCACTTCTTCATCTTTGTACTGTGAAACACATCTCTTATACTGCAAGCTCTTTGCTTTCCATCTTTTTGGAGCAGGTAATATGGTCCAAAACAGGAAAAATGTGTCCAGTAAACATGGGCTCTAAAATGCATACCTTAAGAACTACGAACACTTGTTCAGTGGAAGATATGTGTTACATAGCAGCGAAGATGAACAAGTGCTCATAGATCTTGAGGTATGCCTTCTACAGCCTACGTTTACTCGACTTTGTTTCTTGTTTTGGTCCATGCTACCTGCTCCCAAAATATGGAAAACAAAGAGCTTGCAGTAGAAGAGCACCTCTGTCAGAAGAATCAGAGCGATTTTTGCTTATAACTTTCGACTCTGACGTTTGCGGACCAAGGGCGCTTATCTCAAATTGATACATTTGCCATTCTCCAGCGTTCCTAAAAGTTCGTAATGAATGGCCCTGTTTATACTTTTTTCATTTACTACTTTTCGTCTACTGCGTCGTCAGAGCTGTAATTAATTTTAAAATAACGTAATAATGAAAGGGGATATGCATACATTTGTAATCGACAAAACTGAAAAGATAAAAAATCACCCAACTTAGAAGTCAAAAAAATTTGAGTGTCAGTTGCAAAAAAACCATGGCTAAGTGGAGCGTCAGCTTCATGCCCGACTCAAAAGTTTACAAAAACTCAAGTGCTAGACCCAGCTTCATTTTTCAGGTCATATGCATATAAAATGACAGTCTTTAAACCTATAAACACTGTATGTAAACTGTAAAACACCTTGTTTTGAAGAGGTGCAGATTTACAGCTTCTAGAAATTTTTGTAATATCATGGTTTGCACACAGCTGTACTATCACATTATTAAACAACCCTCCTCAGATATAATGTGATGTATAATGGCATTTTCTGAAGATGCTTGTTAATAATTATTTATTGTCATGCATCTCATTAATTACGTCACACTATACGTGAGGAGGGCCCGTTTCTGACCGGAACTGGTTGTTTGATGAAGTAGCAATGAAGCTGTGTTCAAACCATGATCTTCCATAAATTATTAAATATGATTTCAACGGCTACGATTTCAAATTAATATAGTTTTGGTAGATGAGAAATTATGTGTTAATGACAAAAATGTTTCAGCGTTATAAATACAAATGTAACTAAACTTTCTAAGCGTATTAGATCTGTTTACTTTTAACGTATCTTTAATCTGGCGCATTAAACTATCCACTTTTTAATGGGAGAAGTAATAAAATAGAATCTTTCCCTGTGTAGCGGACTGTACACTTTAATGAAGCTCCAATTTAATTCTGTGTGGCATCTCGGAACTCAGTTCCAGACCGTTCGTAGATAACTCTTTATCATTTGGAGTAGAAGAGCACACCTCAAATCTTCTTTCTGCTGATATCTGTTTCCTACTTTTCAGAACTTCAGATTTCTCCTTACATACTTTGCCAACCTAGCACCCATGTAAGAACGCATATAGCGGAGAGCGGGCTAGCCACACTCAAAGCGCTGTGTCCTGAAGGAAGTTTCCACTCTACAGCGGGGCGAACACTGTAATAAAACTTCCTGATGGATTAAAGCTGTGTGCGGTAGCGAGACGCGAACACGCACCGTTGGCTTTCCCTTTAATGCTTTACCAGTTGCGCAACTTCAAAATGAGCTGTCAGAAGTTACTGGCTGCATCACAAACTGTCATTTTGCGAACTTTAGGGTTCCCGGAAAATTGTCGCGTATGTTCTGACACATCGTTTATGTCGCTCTTCAGTTCTTGGTAACCGCCAATATATTTTTAACAGCGCCTCAAATGTACTCACTGTAATACAGGGTGACCCAAAAGTCTGTTAACATTTGAAAATTCTCTAATTCGTGGAATAATGTAGGTAGAGAGGCAAAAATTGATACACATGCCTGAAACGACATAGCATTTTGTTGTTAACAAAAAGGAATGCAAAAACTGGCCAGCAGATGACGATGGACAGCAACACGCCAGTTGCGCAGCATGCGAATCATGTATAAAATGGGCTGTAGTGAGAGAGGAAGTCAGATCACTAGCCTGGCTGATAAACATCCACCGAAAAGTACAACTTTTTGCAGGATGGCGCTCCACCCCATATTGCTACATGTGTGAAAGTTCTCTTGTGCACATCGTTTGGTGCGAATCTAGAGCTGAGCCGCCACGCCCGTGTCATGCTTGGCCTTCCAGGTCCCCAGACCTCAATCCGTGTGAGTATTGGTTGTCGGATTGCCTGAAGTCGCGAGTCTACAACGATTGTCCGACCTTATTATGGACGCTAAAAGACAACATCGGACTGCAACTTCTCACTATACCTACTGACATGCTTTACAGTGCTGCTCACAACGTTATTCCCCGACCACAGGTATTGTTGATAAATGACAGCAGACATGTTGAGCATCTGCTATAAGGAACATCGTTTTTAGTAAAGTCTATTGTTATACTACTTATTGCTTTTTTATCATATGAAGCGCCATATGTTGGTCACTTTGAGCACTTTCTTGTGTGAATAAAACCTCATGTCATTTCAAGTATGTGTGTCAAAATTTACATCTCTAACTACATTATTTTGTGAAGTATTGGCTTTTCTAATGGTAACACAGTTTTGGGTCACCCTATGTAGTTTTAAGACTCGATAAACAGTTGAGTTTGCAACGCCAGTATCATGGGTTCATCGTTTGACATTAAAGGTCAACTGCTTTCACAAAGAGACAATTTGAAGTTTTATATAATTTGCTACACTAAAAAACTACATTCAAGGACCACGCGATACCGATCGCCCGCCGAGTCACCCTCTGCCATATTGCGTCATCCGCATGCAGCCTGAAGGGGCATGGTGTCAGCACACTGCTCTCCCCACCTTCGTGATTTCCACACATTGGAGCGGCTACTTCTCATTAAGTAGCTCCTCAGTTGGTGTTTCGAGGCTGAGTGGACTCCGTTCCAATCCTGCCACGAAGGAAAATTCCCTGGCAGTACCGGGAATTGAATCCGTGTCCTCCGCATGGCAGTGACACGCGCTGGCCACTCAACTACAGACGTGGACAATATGCTACACCGTCTAACATTTTTACTAGCTAGAGACGTCTTTTATGACCTGCAGTACGGTACTTGGCTCGCGCCTCTTCTTTTACAACTTCCTAGCACGAGATCTTTCCTCGTACTTAGAACGGCACGCAATACCGCCCTTCAGACTGCATTTTTACGTTCCCTTACGAGGGTGTAAGCATCCATGAGGCAATCGAGTGGCCCATCTTGAGCATGTACTTCTCCTCTTGTACTTTCGGCTTCATCCAAATTGATCAATAAGAATGTAATGGTGACAGGTGTGGAGATCTTACTGTCCACATAAACCACCATCGATGCTAGCGTTATACCTCTGCGAGAAAATTTTGAGACTTATGACAATGAGTTAACCTAATGTAAACAGTGCGATCGAACTGGGATTCGTTTCCGAATTACTCCAGCCGAGTATAATCAATAGTAAACGGTGAGGTAGGAGTAGACGTTCAAATTGTAACTTTACATATTAAAACCGGTCGCCAGCCTAATTAGGCATTTTTGTGTCAAGCAAAGTGATAAAGCAGAAGGCAGTGCTAAAGCTAACCTAACCTTCCTTGACACACATACTAAACTCTTTCCTTGTATCTGTTCATACTACAGCACAGTAACCTGACCTTGCAAATAAGTGTGCTACTAACAAACAAATGGCCAATGAAATAGTGAACAGTAACATATGCCTCTCAACAACACCTAACTTAAATGAACTAGCTGTAACAGTTTATAAAACCAATTACAGACACACATGAAACTAGTAGCAATACTGCACAGGGTAAAGCTTGAAATGATTCTGAATTTAAATCAGAAGGTGTGCTAATGATCATATTTATAATTTCATTGCTTAGTACAGGGTCTCTATGCCTGTGCATTAACGTACGTGCATTAGAATAGATAACACAATAAATAGTTCTTTCTTAAACTCGGTTTGAAGCAACTAAACAGAATGCAGATCTAACTACACTGGCATTGAAGGATCCTTTGCTTGGCTTCATTAACTAACTAACCTTGTACATGAAGGCCCTTAAATTTTCATGTTTAGAAGAACCACGCTCATTAACAAAACTTCACCAGTATGTATGAGAAATGGCAAGTATTCTTATCATTAACTATCAGTTAAGTAAAGCACAAGAAACTATAACTCTTTCAATAACAAATGCGCTTTCACAAGCAGTCTTTTGACCTACTCAGAATTATGACTGGCTGTGCAAATGACAACACAACATTAAATTCAAGTTCAACCACTTTCTCATAATAAATTAGGACACTCGGAATTAAATTCACTAGGATAGGATTCCTGTCCACTTTTGTGATTTTGGGATGGTCACGGAAATAAGCTAGAGTTTCTAGCGACACCACGATTATTATTAAAATCAACAAAATTTCACGAATACCTTGTCCATTTACAGAGTGCCAAATATCAACAATGTAGTGGAAGGCCGGTGGGACTGGTGGCGCAATTTACAGTGGCCATTAACCTGGTGGTGATGCAATCATAGCAATATTGTTGGCCTCGCCCTGTTACGTATCTTCTTGGCGTCGAAATTATGTTTGTATAGGACCAAAAACCACGCCATGATAATGGTATCACCAAATGCAGCGTCCGAGGCCCATAAATACTGCCCTTAAGGTCTTTTGGCCTCAAAACGCCAGAATATGAGCCACAATTATCCGCTACTGCTAACGAGATGTTAGCCACAGCACTGCTCAGCCCACTCCTTACCTGTCACAGAGGACGAGTTGCCACTTGCGCGTCAACCACACCTTTTTCCACTCTGCGAGGCTACTTCAGTAGCTGCGGGATCTCCCCACATCTTTTACATTCAACACTACGGTCTCTAACTATGTACCAAGTCATTTACAGTACATTATATAACAATCATTTCAGTAGTTATTTAAATTGACTAGCACATTTTAAACAACATCGTTCAAAAGTTCACGTAACTGAAATATGTATACGTAGTCAAAGAATTGCCATGATAGATACATAGATACGACATTCAATATAAGGAACACTACAAACTAACATAGACTTATCGATATGGATACAAAATAAGTCGAAAATAAGTGTTACATGGACATGTGACGTCACCAGATGACGTATCTCGCCACACAAGCAGCAGTTGTGCTTGGGTGTGGAGACATGATTGAGCGATGCAGTACTTGCACACGAGCCAACGGTCCAAATTTTGGACACCTTTTGTAAATATGATCAGTTCTAAACGTAGAAGTTGCAAAGTTATTATCCTCGCAGTAACGAAGTAACAGCTGTTTTTACTTTCTATTTCTCTACTTTCCTCCCTTCTTTTTTTGTTGTAGGCATTATGTAGCAAAGAAAACGTAGGCCATTTACTCGTGACGACGCATTTCTGAAGCTCATACTCATTCACTTGTGACGCAATATGGTAGGTTTTTGTTGCACTGCACTTTGCAATAAACCATTGGAGACCGCGGGGCGGGTAAATAAAATAATTCATGGCAGTATGCTCCGTCTGTGCAACTAACTGAAGGCAGTTTGTTTATTGCCATATGCGTTTCGCTTCTTTTATTTGTGAAATATCTTCAGTGTCCTTTAATAAATGAATCTTTTTATCTGTATAATAAATGTATTATGTGGTACTGACAATATGAAACTTTGGCACATTCCGTCATGTTTTTCTCTTGTATTTCTAGTTAGAATCTACTTTTGTAGCACAAATTTCGTGATGTGAAATTATTGTTCGGTGTTATTTACGATTTCCATTGCTGTTAGCCTCTGTGTGTGGTCCTGGAGATGTGTTCATTAGTCTCCAGCTCCAGGTGGCCGATTTCCGGCGTTCTTCAACCCACATATATTTCAATACATCGCTTACATCACTTGCACTTTACATTTTGTGTTCGACGTATCTGTCTTTACGGTGTGTAGCGTTGCCAACTGTCGCTGTGAATTTATCTTTCGTCTTTTGTTTGTGTTGTGTGTGTGTGTGTGTGTGTGTGTGTGTGTGTTGTTCTTTGTGTGAGGGTATATACATATACATATGTGTGTGTGCGTGAGAGAGAGAGAGAGAGAGAGAGAGAGAGAGAGAGAGAGAGAGAGAGAGAGAGAGAGAAGGGAGGGAGGGGAAGATTCGTTAATTATTTATTTTGGTTATGTCTCAGACCTCTGTTTGTTATTGTTTTAGTGGCTAACATGATCAGAGAATTATTGCTTGTATGGATTTGGTCATTAGGTACCTGCTTTTTCACTGCAAGGGCTCTTTGTATGGGAAAGTTTTCTTGCAATTTTAGGAGTTTTTTGTTGTGATTATTCACTCTGATACACTTCTTATGTATTCTTTATGTCTAGTTTTGAAGTTCCTACCTGTCATCCCCAGATATACTGATTCACATTCTTGGCATTCTAACTGGCATAAGCCGGCTCCTTGGTATTTATGTGGTTCTTCTGTTGTTTGTAAATGTGACTGGAGTGTGTTTCTTGTACTGTAAACTATATGTGATCCGTGCGCCCCTGGTAGCTGAGTGGTCAGCGCGACGGAATGTCATACCTACCGGTCCGGGTTCGATTCCTAGCTGGGTCGGAGATTTTCTCCGCTCAGGGACTGGGTGTTGTGTTGTCCTCATCATCATTATTTCATCCCCCGCGACATGCAAGTCGCCGAAGTGGCGTCAACCTGGAAGACTTGCCCCAGGCGAACGGTCTACTCGACGGGAGGCCCTAGCCACACGGCATTTCCATTTTATGTGTAATCCCTGTTTCTTTAACATATTTGCTATCTTGTGCGTTGCTAGCTATGTGTTTCTATGTTAAAGTGTACCATTTTTTTCTGTTAGTCATATCATGAGTTTTACTGTTTTGTGTTTCCGTGAGTGGTGTAGTATCTGTGGGGTTCTTTGATGTTCATGTCCTCCGCTTGTTTTCATTTACTTTCAGTTGTGTTTTAATTTTTTGGTTGAGTTTTTGCACTATATTAGTGTTGTAGCCATTGTTTGTGGCTATGAGTTGTACTGTTTGTAATTCTATTTCGTCGTTTTCTTTGCTGAGAGGGATATTATTTAGTCTGTGTAACATGTGTAGTAGGGCCGCTAATTTTTGATTTTGTGGATGAGTGGATGACGCACATATAATTGTGTCTGAGGCTGTTCGATTTCTGAAGATGTCAAATGCATGTTTATTGTTGTCTCTCTTTATTGTTATAGCCAGGAAACGTATTTGCTTTTGTGTTTCTTTTTCCATGGCGAATTGAATATTTTTGTTTATATTGTTTATGTTTGTATGAAGTTTATAAATTTTCTCTTTTAGTTTATCTACCATACCACTAAATAGAAATCTAATTGTAGAAACAGAAACCATCTTGACAGAGGAAGATAAACAAGAAAATAACACTATAATTAATGGACTAAGACAAGAACTAGTGAAGAAAGAAATAAACAACATAATCACCATGTCAAAGAAGGAGCAAAACAGGGATCTTCAAACGGAAAACAACACCACTAAGAAATTAAGAGAAAAACTATTGTCTAACAACATCAAAGTCACGAGACCTGACATCATAGTCAAAAGAGCTGATAAAGGGAACAGCACAGTACTTATCAAAGAAGAACAACCTATAGAAAAAATTAAAGATTTCATCTCCTCTAACAATATCACAAAACTGAAATTTGAGCCAACACCATGTGACCAGATATACATAAAAAACAACCTCAGAGACATCAGACACATACTCTCAGATAAACAAAAACAACACATCACACAGAAGAACCCGAAAGTACCAACACTCAGAAGCCAACCCAAGAAACCCCTTATTCCGTGAGACTTCTTATTAATTTCATGTATACACCATCATACCATGTGGCAAAACACAAGAACAAAATCGTAATGCAATATTATGAAATGAAGAACAGCAGAACAACAAAAAAAACACAAATGAACTCATAACGCAAATAAAAGACTTCCGCATCCCACAAAACAGCATCACTCGTTACTTTCAGCACGTTCACCTCAGTACCCACTGCAGACACGTTAAAACTAACTGAAGAGAATTTACTGACATACAACAAACTGTCTCCAGACAATATTAACGAAATAACTAAGCCGCTCAAAGCAATCACACCCCAAAATTACTTCCAATTTGAAAAGGAATTTTACTTACATGAAGATGGGCTTTCAATGGGATCGCCAATATGAGGAACATTGGCAAACATGTTCATCAACCGCACAGAAAACACAATTGTTGATACAGCATCACAAAGAAAGGATACAAAACTGTTTATTGGTACAGGCATGTGGATGACATAATCTGTATGGTAGGTGAACCAACAGAGAAAATTGATAAACTTCATACAGACATGAACAATATACATAAAAATATTCAATTCACCACGGAAAAAAACACAAAAGCGAATACATTTCTTGGAAATATCAATAAAGAGAGACAACAATAAACATACATTTGACATCTTAAGAGAGCCTAAAGCCAAAGACACAATTCTATAGCCGGCCGCGGTGGTCTAGCGGTTCTAGGCGCTCAGTCCGGAACCGCGCGACTGCTACGGTCGCAGGTTCGAATCCTGCCTCGGGCATGGATGCGTGTGATGTCCTTAGGTTAGTTAGGTTTAAGTAGTTCAAAGTTCTAGGGGACTGATGACCACAGCAGTTAAGTCCCATAGTGCTCAGAGCCATTTGAACCATTTGAACCACAATTCTATATGCTTCATCCAACCACCGACAAAATAAAAAATTACCTGCCCTGCGACATATGCTACTCAGACTAAATAATATACGTCTCAGCAAAGAAAACTATGAAAAAGAATAACAAACAATACAACTGTTCGCCACAAACAATGTATACAACATCCACATAGTACAAAAATTTACTAAAAAATTAAAACACAACTAAATATAAATAAAAACAAGAAGAGAATATAAACACCAAAGAACCCCACAGACACTACACCACACACAGACACACAAAACAGTACCACTCATGACATGACTAAGAGAAAAAAAATGGTACACTTTAACATACATACACAAAGCAACGCACAAGATAGCAAATTAATTAAAGAAACAGCGATTAAACAATGCTTGCATTACAAGAAGCACACTCCAGTCACATTTACAAACAACAGAAAAACCACAAAAATACCAGGGAGCAGGTTTATACCAGTTAGAATGCCAATAATGTGAATCAGTATATCTGGTGATGACATGTAGGAACTTCGAAACTATATATGAAGAACATATAAGAAGTTGGAAATACGAAAATAGCCGTTCTATCTTCGCTGAAGATGCTCTCACAAAGAACGACACACACACACACACACACACACAAAAGACGAAAGATAAACTCGCAGCGACAATTGGCAACATTACACGCAGTAAAGACAGATACGTCGAACAGAAAATGTAAAGTGCAAGTGATGTAAGTGATGTGTTGAAATAGATGTGGGTGGAAAAACGCCGGAAATGGGACAACTGGAGCATGGAGACTAATGAACACATCTCCAGGTCCACACAAAGAGGCTAACAGTGCTGGAAATCTTAAGTAACATCGAACGATAGTTTCACATCACGAAATTTGTGGTACAAAAGTAGATTCTAACCCGAAATACAAGAGAAAAATATGACAGAATGGAACATAGTAACATATTGTAAGTACCACAAAATACATTTATTATATGTATAAAAAGAAACATGCAATACAGGAAACTGAAGATGTTACACAAATAAAAGAAGCGAATCGCGTATGGCAATAACAAACTGCCTTCAGTTAGTTGCATAGACGGTGCGTACCTCCATGAATCTTGAAGCAACTAAGGAACGGCGGAAAACAGAAAAAATGATAAAATAAAATCATAAATCTTACTTCAAAGTAAACGTATAAAGGTGTAACAAAAAAAAAAGAAAATACTGCCCACCGGACGCAAGACGCGAACCCTGAGTCCTACGCGCTAAAGTCGTGGGCCCAGAGCGACAAGAACGAGAATATTTGACTTGGAGTGGGATGGTCTTGTGCAACAAACCGATTGGGTCAACCACTGTACGTACAGCGAGGTACATCATGTGGTGGCGTCACATGTTAAGCATCCACCATTCACTTTTGGGGTTTTTCCCGGCATTTGTTACCCCATTTGTCTTGCTTTAAGTTAAATGTCCCAATTTTATGAAAGTCGTTTCAGAGATTTTTAAACGTTAGTACGAATCACCCTGTATAGAGTTCATCACGAAAGTTTTAGTGGAACCTCCAGAGATATATAGTCTATAATGATACTTCTGGGTCTGTACAAAATCATGTCAATAATTCTGTTGCACTCTTCGTTTAAACGAAAAATGAACATAGGAAAAAATACTAATTTCTCTCAAAGCTTCGAAAATATAGAAAAGTCTCGAGTAAGACAAGCAAAGAAGTATCGATGGTATTTCAAAGCACTAGTAGCTGAATCATTGTTGCACATTCTTGATAAGTGAAAGTTAGCGGAAATTTTGGAGGACACTTGTAAAGTCAAAAAGAAACTGGTGCTTCAGAATGTCACTGTCACAACTAACAACTGAAAACGTTTAAAAGCTTTCGAGTGTCACGCATAACATAATTCGTGCGAAACCGACACTAGTAACTAACATTTGTGTATTCTACAAATTTTTGCCAGCTGTACCAGAAAATGTTTTCGCCAAAGTTGTGAAGTTCATTTATGTGATTAGCTAAAGTTTCACATTTTATCACTCTTCGCCCAGTTGTGAGTCTAAAGTGTACTGAATTCTCGACGATGGAATTAATAATCTGGCTGTTCCGTCAAATGGAAGTTTTGGTTTGTTGGCTGGTTACTTCGGGGGAAGGAAGCAAACAGCGAGGTCATCGGTCCCATCGGATTAGGGAAGGATGGGGGAGGAAGTTGGCCGTGCCCTTTTAAAGGAATCATCCCGGCATTTGCCTGAAGCGATTAAGGGAAATCACGGAAAACCTAAATCACGATAGTCGGACACTGGTTTGAACCGTCGTCTTCCCTAATGCGAGTCCAGTTTGCTAACCAACGCGCCACCTTGCTCGGTAACGGATGTTTCTTAGTGACAATAGATACTTTTACGAAAGCGCGTCGCTCTGTTGAGTGATACTACGATATATGACACAAATGTTAGCTTTCATCCGCTCCTGTTGTCAGCTTTTGAGTACGTCTGTGAGTGTTTCTGTTCGACCTTGTCACTTTAGTGATAGGTATAATTTCATTTATTCTAATTAGAATGGAACTCTATTGCAAATGTTTGTTCCTGTTGTGAAATGATGTGGCCGAAATTTGTGCACATTTGAAACCTGCTTTAATGCTGTCGAGCAACTTGAAGTTGTAGGAATAAGATCTATTGGGCGAACTACAGGTGCCTGAGATAACCCAAGTACCTCAGGTACTACTTCTCCTCCAGAAAATGCTTAGTTGGAAACTGTCCATTCACTTCATTGTCCGTAACGAGTCAGTGCCAGGACGAGCTGCTCCGTACAGAGGAAATAGACTCTAAGGCGCGAGCGAACGATAGGATGTTCACCAAGAAGTACAGCGTGCTGTCCGAAACTGACAGTAGAGCTGAGCCAAAGCGACACACTTCTCCCGTTCGGGAGTCTTCGACATATCGCACCAAGTTAAACAAAATGCGGAATGAGCGAAGCTATTAATTGAAATTTATTTGAACACATGACAGCAAGTGATATCTATAAAGGAAACAGAGGTACTGAATGGAAAGAAAAGCCATGTGCACTCAGTTTACAGGCCAAGTGTGTTCATTCAACGTATTGCAAAGGTCAACAGCAACTGAGGGCACTGGGTGCTACCGGTTGCAGATAGTAGCAAACTTACAAACTACGGTTATCATTTGGATTCCGAAACCACACTTAGCGCTTCCGAAATGTTCTAGAGAAGATTAAATCAACTAGCTTACCCGTGGTGATTAAAATTAGCTCATAGTCTGCAGCATCGTTCCTACAACGTACAGCAGATTTCTGGTTTAGAGCCGAGTAGAAAAATTGCACTAGCGACCTCTCCTGTCCTGTGACAAACTAGGTCGTGACTACCAATACGACTGAAAATTGTAGGGTCCCTCTGACAGTTCTGCAGGACATTACACATCAGAGGCTGCTAGCAGCGGAACATTATCTATCTGGAATGCACATAACGTTTGTTTATCTTTTTATTTCTAGATTAACCAAGCACAAGATAGAAACAGGTACAGAGGACTCCTAAAATTACTATCGTAGCCCTGGAAACATTCCCAACAGATGTCACTTTTGAGGTATTGGCAACGAACCTCAGAAGACTTCACAATAGTGCCAGTGCCACTTCCGAAGACTAACACAACCCACAAAACACTCAGTGCGGACAATTAACTGTAGACGAAAAATGGTAGTCCCGAAATAATTTTAAGAAACTTTGGAAAAACGGTTTGAGTAAGAATAATTTCCAATAATGAAAAAAATGTGGCTGGATCGTTCTATCGGTAACCAGGCTCGTCTCCAGATATAGCATAAACTTCAAAGAAAATGTCAGGTCACTAGTACTTATGGTAGTTAGTGTTGTTATAACTGCTGGAGGGGATTTTAACAACTCACAATAGAGTGGAAAACTTAAAATTTCGCAAGTGGCAAGAGAATTAAAACTTTAAAACTTCCACTTTCCTAAAAATTTTCTCTCGAAATTTACCGAGGATCTGTTATTGAGAAGCTTATATTTGGTGAATAAGATGTTGAAATTATTGACAATGAACAAACTTGGTGGCCTGGATGATATTCACATAGTGACTATATGAAAGATCACAATACATTGCACCAAAAATTAACAGTACAAAGGGCAAATAAAAGCAGAAAAGTCTACATATTTAGCAAAATACATAAGGAGGAAGTGATTTCAGACCTGTACTGCTATCATTTAACTCTGACTCATTTAACACATGAAGAGGACGGTGGCGAATAGCTGGTCAACCTCTTTAAAAATATTCATCTTGTAGAATTATTACGATTAGAAGTTCCCCTTGGTAAAACGATCATTATTAGAAATTCTCTTAAGAATAAGCACAAAGCAAAGAACAAATCCGTAGGTGGGCAGTTGTAAAGTGAAACACTATCCGTAGGGCAAAGCATGAAGTATTGAAAAAATAACGAAGAAATTACAACGTCTCCCCAAAACCCAAATATTTTTTGGTCATGTGGTAAGCTGTCAAAGTCACAGAAATAAGTGTCGAGCGAAGAGGAATTGAAGTAGGTATGAAACTAAAACCAAAATGTTGCTTTTCATTTTCAAATGTTCCTCCACACGTGATAATCACTGCTGGGCATTGAAACTGAAATGAAGATGGCATGCAGCATCAGCAATTGGCATGCTTGAAGATTCAAGCAATTAGCATTTAAGCGCAGCAGAAATATATAGGCAAGAATAAGGTCATATTCTGTACGTAAAGACAATTATGCATTACATTTCGCATTCAGAAACTGCAACTGAATG
This sequence comes from Schistocerca serialis cubense, assembly GCF_023864345.2. NCBI lineage: Eukaryota > Metazoa > Arthropoda > Insecta > Orthoptera > Acrididae > Schistocerca > Schistocerca serialis. The sequence continues at coordinate 436,369,227 of NC_064640.1, read as the reverse complement.
TCGTTTTGTGAGAGGAGCGTTTTTCGTGTGTGAAGGAAAAATTCCTACTAGCATGTGTCAGAATTCGTCAGCAACATGAGTGTCACTGTAGTTCATCGTTCATATGGGTCAGGAGGGCCGTATTAAACGCCGTACAGGATTTCAATGATGCCATGCGACTAGCGCCCGATAGGATGACATATTGTCCACTCGACCGTGCAAGGTCATACAGCCACATCAGGAAATGGGCTCGCTTATAGAAAGATCTGAAGTGGCATTGGGGACACAACATGATCATCACCTCTGATTCACATAGCCGGTAATTCGGACAGCGTCTATTACATTTCTAACATGTTAATATTGGTTACTGTTCACTATCTCTGAGGTCTCAATAACGCTATCTTTGAACATGACAACGCAAGAATGCACGTTGCCCATGCTGTCCTGATCTGCCTCACAAAGTGTGTTTGACTGTTGCCCTGACCAGCAATTTCTCCAGATTTCTCACACAGTGAAAACATCTGGTAACGGATTGCCGAGAGATTGGCATACCATCACTAACACATCTACTGCGACAAATGAACTATGGCACAGAGTAGAAATACCATGGTATGACTCGATGCCCAGTCGGGATAGAGCCATCGTCTTTGCAAGAGATGACAGCTCTTTGTTTCACATTGCGCAGCGTGTGTACCTACAAATGTAATTAATTTCTTCCTGTTACACTGTACACGCAAAATAAGTTAAATTTCGTTATTTGCTTTCCTTCCTAGAGCTGAAATTTTAATGGCGTGCAGTATATAAAGGACATCCGACAGAGGTGTCAATATTCCATTTCCGCGTCTGAAGTTGCGAGTGTTTGGAGGACCAGTTATCCGATTCGGATTTTAACTGGGCAATAATTTTATACATGTTTGAGTTTGACCCGGTTGTAATTTCCTTAGGATATGATCCCATCTGTCAACGAAGCAAGAACTGGTACCAATCGGAGGTTGTACGAGGAAGTGATTAGTGTTTTACGTCTCGTCGAAAACGAGGTCATTAGAGACAAAGCACATGCTCAAATTAAAGAAGCGCGGAGAAGGAAATAGGCCGTACCCTTTCAAAGGAACCATCCCGGAGGCAGCTTTGAACCGTCGTCCTCTCGAATGCGAGTCCAGTGACCACTGCGGAGCTTGTACGAGACATTTCCAGCTCCCGTATGTTAGCAGTGCACATTCGACAGCTAATGGGAACTGGTAGGATGTTTTACCCTTAGCTTTGTTTTGTGTACTGTGGCGGAGAGGTACAGTGCAGGCTGAATTTTCTGGCCTAGTCCTAATAGGTTTGTTTATGGGTTCAAGACTTTAGCTGACTGTTCTTTTGCCGGCCGGAGTGGCCGAGCGGTTCTAGGCGCGTCAGTCTGGAACTGCGCGACCGCTACGGTCGCAGGCTTGAATCCTGCCTCGGGTATGGATGTGTGTGATGTCCATAGGCTAGTTAGGTTTAACTAGTTCTAAGTTCTAGGGGACTGATGACAGCTGTTAAGTCCCATAGTGCTCAGAGCCATTTGAACCATTTTTTGACTGTTCTTTTAACGTGAGGTAATCTGCCAGAAGAGATAAGTAGAAAATAACACTGCGAGAAGACCTACCAGGAAGAAGCACAATCCAGAGACGTGCTATTAATGAAGAAGAGGGTAATCAATGAGAATGCCATATGTGAGCCAAAAGCCAACCAGCTACTCTTGAGGCCTCACCGGCTGATCGGCTGATTTAAACAATTTTGGAAGTTGACTGGAGCTTGTGAAATCTGGAAGTCTGTTGGCAACGCTCATGGGTGAATGACGCGGGTTGTGGACGCTCTGTAGCAGAGGTGGCCCTCGCTGTTTTCGGTGCAGATAAACTAAAGCCCAGGTAGACAATGGAAAGTAAGTTTAATTTAATGAACATAAAACTTCACCTCTCCTTCTTCGGAGCCTAATTACACAACACAAGTAATAGTGCACAAATTAAGTCTCTGTCTTCGAAATGAGAGAAAAAATTATAACTTTGGTGGACTGTCCGCCACGGAAAACTTGAAGTGGTCGCTGTAGGCGGCACACAAGTAAATGACCCAGTATAAACAAACGAACAAAATTTGTTTTGAATAGAGGGAAACACAAGTCAACTTAATAGTGACAAATCTTGGGAATCGTGAAACGAAATAAACTCCTGCGGTTAAGCACAAAGTCTTTCAACCCTTGGAATGAAGAAACAAAGTTTTATAGTTTTGAACTATTCTAGTAGCGGAAAAACCCAAATGAAGTCTTCTGATTAAAACGTAAAAATAACCCAACCGTCTGGTAATGAGAAAAACAAAGTGCTGTACTAAGCCTTGGCTCTGAAAGATAGGAAAACAACTCTGATCATAAGTTCTTAACGCACTTCAGATAAACATTGTCGGAGTAAAGTTCTTGAGTCACTTCGAAAAATAACTAAGTCTGTTCATAGTTCGCAACACATTTTGGATAACGACGAATTCCGATGGAAATTATAAATCTGACAACACAATCCGGCAGGGAACAGTTACAGTCTAAGTTTCAAAGAAGAACGCTATATGTCTGGCGAGGCAACCACAGAAATTATTATGAAATCAGGAATCGGTCGTCCTGTCGAAGCTGTGTCTTCTGTAGAGAGACCACGCTGCAGGATGCACGACGAGGAGGTTGACTCGGAAGGTGATTGCAGCGTAGGGACGACCTGGGAGTGAGCTTCTGATTGTGGAAATGCAATAAGCATTCGGCTCCGGGGCCAGGAAGCTCGCTCGGCGGGAATTCGCTACCAGGGCCCGTGAGGCGCGCTAAATATAGACTTCGGCGCCAGGAAACATTCAGTCTTGCTTCCTGCTGCGTGACTGGCGTAAGAAAGACGTCACTGGGGCAAGCGACCTCACCTGGCGCTTTGGTCACCGTCTGTGGTCGAGTGTGTAGCGCAGCTCCCGTATATCTTTTGCAAGGATGCAGGCTGCCTGCGTAACTGGGATGTACGAGGGTTGTTCGGAAAGTAAGGAACGATCGGTCGCGAAATGGAAACCACAGTGAAAATCAAAACTGTTTTCTTTGCCCATTTAGCTACATCTTCCAGGTACTTCTCTGGATAGTCGCCGCTCCGGCTTAGACATTTGTCGGAGCGTTATACCAAATTTCCAACACCATCGTCTTAGAAGGCAGCCGCCTGTGCTTTCTGATAATTCTCTACGCTGGTCTATAGCGCGTAGCCTGCGCCCAAGTGTTGTCTTCGTATCCAGCGTTTCATGTGGACAGAGATGATACTCAGGACGAGCCAATTAGGGCTGTGTTGTGGGTGATCCAACACTTCCCATCGAAAAGGCTGCAGGAGCGTCTTCACTGCCCCTGCAGAGTGCAGCTGAGAATTGCCATGAAGAAGGAAGTGCGTGGCAGTTGTGTTAGGTGGGCTGCATTCATTAAGGCGAAGCCTCTCAGCGGGCCCTCCTACTTGGCGGGAGACATCATTGTTCTACGCACCTTTACTCGCTCACAGTGCGCTCACAACTGTAAAGAGGGTCTTGATGCGATCGATGGGCATATTACAGACACTGCCCAAAACGTCTGTAAAAAGCCTCGTCAGATTTTCACAGTGGTTTGCATTTCGCTACCGATCGTTCCACACTTTCCGAATAGCCCTCATAGTTTGGGTTGCATGGGATAAGCACAAGCTCTACCTATAGCAAAACTGAACGACAATTACTAGAGTCAATTTACTGGTTCACGAGGAACTGAATGTCTAAATACGGAACACTGAGTCAGGACAAATACTGAGGCCCAGGAGGTCCACGCTATAGGCCAAGACTCCCCGTAGCTCGAGGACGACTGCTGGCTGCTCCTCTTCGCGCCGGATGTAGGCTGACGTAGGTTGATAGGTCCCGGGATGACTCGAGGAATGCTTCTGATTGAGAAACGGCAGTAGCGGTCACCATAATTGCCCAGAGAGCTCGTCCGCGTGCTAAAATACTGTTGTGACATATTTTTGAGTACGTGATCCTACGGAAGCGAGTAGGTCCGCGCTCACTGCACCCTCTTGTAGCGATGCCTCTGCCGCCTAAATTTTGGTTTCAGTGCTTTTCGTAAATCGTTTAAACTTGAGTCCCAACAACATAAACAATATAACTTTAAAACTGCTCACAAAATTAACCTTTATTTTCATAGTAAGCAACGAATACAACGAGAAATTGTCAAAAAGTAAACAACAGACTGTTTCACTTCATGACTACTAGGACATAAAGTTATCAACCTCCAACCATCTCCTGTGAAAACGAGCTCAGAAAAACTTCCATTGGAGATTTATGGCTTATATTTGGTCCGACATCTTCACAGAAGTCATACACAGATGCTACTTTGTACGATGGAAACCATCTTATTTCTGAGTTTATTATGACAGGCACATTTTCATTGCCATCTTCAACATTGTCATGAACTGCATTTTCAGTGAGTAGTTAGGATCTGGGTAAGGAGTTGGGCATGGGGCTGTGTGTTGTCTTTAGAGTAAGTTAGTTTAAGTAAGCTTAAGTAGTGTGTAAGCCTAGGGACCGATGATCTCAGCAGTTTGGTCCCATAAGACCTTACCACAAATTTCCAGTTTCCTGATGGAGAACATTTGCAGAAGCATCCTCAAGGTAATTTTCCAAAACACTCGGAATTTCTTCTTCTACAAGACGGACGTTTAGATCATGGGTGAAGGCTCGAAACTTCCACAAACACATAATGCCTTAAACAAATTACGGTCATAGATAAGAAGAAAAACCCTGACCTAAAATTTAATAAATTTACATCCAATTGCAAAGTTAATTATAAAATTACGTACAGCCCCAGAAATTTCCTGTCTAATACACTCACAAAAGCTGTAGCGAAAATTCAAATTTACGTTACAGTAACTTTATATGTAGTTACTTTCACTGTCAATGATCTCCTCAAAATGATCATCATGCAAAAACGGCACCTCAGGTAAATTATGCAACAAAAATTTACAGACACAAACCTCCTACAATGACGTAGCAAACACTCTGGGCCGACTGTTGCTCTGAAAGCTGTAAGCGACTGCTGCATTGCACTAGGTTCGTAGAAGTACCTCAGTGTACCCCTTGTAGTTTCTGTCTTGCAATAGCATCGACGGTTTCACGCGAAAGGCACTAGTACTTAAAAAAGTTAAAAAATAATTTTTTCAGACAAGAAACCACTGGGGCTCAGTGGGTTAAGGCGAATGTTGGAATGGTTCCTCTCAAAAGACATTGTCGATTCCCTCCCCAAACAAAGGTTGGGTTCCGTTTCTAATACTGTTGTCGTCAACAGGATGTTAAGCCCAAATCTTCCTTTCTTTCCTTCTTTATTAAAGTGTAGCAATGCCGAGAACGGACCCGGATCAACGATGAACGATTCCTTGTTAATCATCGAAGCAGTACAGCGCGTAATTCGTATCGCGCGCTGAAAACCGCTAAAAATACGTGGATTCCGGCCGCAGAAGTGACTGAGAGTCGATGTCAAGAACATTTCAAGGTAGCCATGTTGATTTCATGCTTCTAAACTTTTGAAAACCTTTGGACTCTCTACATCAGTAACTCTTATTGAAGAAACAACTTTCATACGGGACATCCAACTAGATTTGTAACAGGACTGAAATGTTTTAATTTGCAGAACGGAGATCTTTATCTTGGATGCATAAAAGGGTGTTACAGGGTAGGTTGTGCTGAGAAATAACTGTTAAGAAAATAAGTCTATTCGTTGCACCTTTTCCGAGTTAATTAGGATTGAATCAATCAGGCGATTTTGCGTGCAAATTCAAGTGGCACACCAGATACGATGTGTTAGTTGTTCTCAAAGCGTGGATGATAGCGCACGAGACATCGCAGCCTTTGGCTTGGGTTCGATCCTTACTACCATCCCATAATACATTTTTGTATCGCTCTATTGTTCGGTTTTAGGAAAAGAAACGAAGCACATTTCTGGCTGGCCACTTGAATTTGTGGACGAATCGACCTGGTTGGCTAACTTCAGTGCTTATTAACTCGGAACCGGTGCATCATACCCTTACAGGCTTTTCAGACTGTTTCTGACCACGTTGTATATGAACTTCATAAGTATATGTATACGTACCATACCCATGAAGTAATAAACGACGCCCCGTTTCGCCGGCCGGAGTGGCCGAGCGGTTATAGGCGCTACAGTCTGGAACCGCGCGACCGCTACGGTTGCAGGTTCGAATCCTGCCTCGGGCATGGATGTGTGTGATGTCCTTAGGTTAGTTAGGTTTAAGTAGTTCTAGGTTCTAGGGGACTTATGACCTCAGCAGTTGAGTCCCATAGTGCTCAGAGCCATTTGAACCATTTGACGCCCCGTTTCGATGATGTCATCATACCTCGCCTCTGTTTCACAGTGAAAATTATAAGATTTCTTCTATAACTGTACAAAACGTAAGTGGTTTCCATTTACGGTTTTTATAGTAATTTGTAAGCCTGACTTGTCCTCTTTCCAAGAGGAAGGTGGGCAGTGAATAAGAAAAACTTTGTTTTAAAAATCGGTTTTTCATTCATATATTTCTATTTACACAAATAAAAGAACTACATTATCTATTCTTTAACATATTTGGTATCTTCTGATTACTTTTGCCACACACAATGTTACTATATTCAGCTTTTCATGAAATTCCTTGTTAGCTTCTGATTTCACAACATATGGCACATGCTCCCTTCTTGGTCATTTATCAGGAACACTCCATCGTGATGGAAATCTTTGTTTAATGTCTGAGTATCTCTGAAAAAACTAATGCATCCTCTTCTTGCAAGCTTTCCCAACTTTGAATGTTGTATTCAGCTTTAGCTCTGCTACTAATCTGTGGAAATCTTCTGTTAGTTGACTTCTACTACCACGGAATTCATCCTTTTGACTCTCCAAGATCCGCTTATCTAAACGAGCTTCACACTCTTCACTCAGAATATAAGAAGTGCTCATCTGTCTTTGAACTGAATATTTTCCTGAATTTTTATACATCAGAGTTGTTTTGGAAACTTTGTAGCGTTTACAAGCACTTACTATGGGCATCCCAATTCCGCTTCCAAAGCTTAAAGCATTTAACTTTCTTTGTACTTGAGGACCTTCTTTTCCTTCCCCATGTAAAGTTACAGTTGGAAAACTGAAAAATTTGTACAAAGTAGTATGCTAAGCAACCAAGGCAGTGGTGTTTGACAGAAAGAAAAATGGACATTCAGAGCTAAAATTATATTGTATCATTCGAAGCTGACAGTGTATGTGCCACAACCTGACAGTGGGTGTCAGCTAACGTATTTCAAATAATATCGTAATACCAGAAGCTGAAACCTCAACTAGCCCTGAAGACATAGTTACAAATTGTACCATACATTGCCAGTTACATATCAGCATCAAACAACGTTGTAACAAGTTGCCCGCACGTCACCATTTTTAATTGAAAAGTTTTTTCTGCATATAAAGCTAAGAATTTCTTAACTTTGTTGCTGCCATAAAAATAGAAAAACTTCGATAATGTAAAAATAGATATTATTAGGGTAATTATGGTCAGTTCACATGATGACTGCCATTACCCTGATCATCGTGAGTGCCATTACCCCAAATGCATCCTGGATACGATTAGAGCAATGATAGGCAGTTGACATGATGACTGTCACTACTCCAATCATGGTGTCTATCATTACCCTGAATGCATGGAGGGTATTACTGAGCAGTTGATGGTCACCTGATATAGTGACTGCCCTAACTTGATCACGATGACTACTATTATCCTGAATGTATGGTTTTATTCAACAACTAAAAAATATATATGCCGACATTTGATGCCAGCTACTGGAGCTCAAATAGTTTTCTAGCACTGGAAACTAACAGAGCATGTGCCATTACCTGGCAGTGGATGTCATCAACTGGATCTTAAAACTGTATTGTAACACCATAAGCTGACAGTGTATGTGTCATAACCTGATTTAAAGAAACCAGAATTTGTCCTTATTATTTATTCAAATCTAGCCCCAACAAAATTGTAACACTACGAATGTGCATGTGAAACATTTTGTACTCTAAGACAGTCATTACCATAGCCTGAGTCACTATAATGTTTACTTATCTGTAACCAAACATAAAATGACGACATTTGGAGCAGTTTTTTACAGTTTTGTTAGGACTAATTAGGTAGTCAGCTTGCAGAGTTGGTGTATTAGTTGAGACCCAGTAGCTGACACTCACTGTCACATTGGGGCACACACTCTGTCAGCTCTTGGTGTTTGGTTACTATTTCAATTCTGAACACCTAGATGTTTGTGTCAGATATCACTGACTTGCATGCTTAGCATATTATTTTGTTCAAATTTTTCCCTTTTGCAACTGACACTTGACATGTGGAAAGAAAAGGAGAAGATCTTCAAGTACTAAAAGGAAATTACATGCCTCAAGCTTTGGAAGTTGCAAAAAATAGCATGCCCATAGCAAGTCGTAGTATACTGTACAAAGCTACCAGAACAACTCTGACGTATAAAAATTCTGGCAGATATCCAGTTCAAAGAAAGTTGGTCCCTTCCTGCATATTGGGTGAAGGATGCGCGGCTTGGTTAGGTGAGTGGATTTGAAGAGTAAAAAAATTGATTTCCTATTGGTAGAAGAAGGCCACTAGAAGGTGTCCACAAAATAGTTGCAGAGCTGAAGGTAGATACTCCATTCAAAGATAGGAAACCTTGTAAAAATTGGATAGATTTCTTTTTGCAAAGACATCCAGTCTTTACGCAAAGAATTCCAGAGACAATTATTACATCAAGATGCAGAGTTACTGATAAAACATCAAGAAGGGAGCACGTGTCATATGTTGTAACATCAAAAGTAAACAAGCAGTTTCATGAAAAGCTTGATATAACGACAGCGTGTTCTGCAGAACTAAACAGAAAGTACCAAAAATGGTAAAAAATTGACAATGTACTTCTTTTATCTGAATAAATATATAACTATAAATCAAAGAAAAACATTTTTAAGACAAAGCTTGTTTTTTTTTATTCTCCTCCCACCTCGCCCTTGGAGAGAGAACTAGCCAAGCTTACAAGTTACTTTATACACAGTAAATGCAGCCTACATGTGTTTTGTACAGTTATGGAAGAAATTTTTGTAGTCTCAACCATGTGACAGCACATTCAGTCCTCAGCAAGTTTACCTTAATCCATAAGTTAGATCACTAGTGCTAAGCGCGTTCATTTAGTTACAGAAGAAATCTTTACGTATGTTGAGAAATAAAAAAATTCTTTCTTCAAAGTATAATAAAAAGTTCGAAGTACTCACCAACAAGTGCATTTTAACCTAAGTTAGATCATCAGTGGTGTCCATGTGTAGTTTGTAATGTATTAGAACACAGCTGTACATATTTTGGTAACTAAGAGACACAAGTGTGGTTTCTCATAACTCGAAAGATAAAACTATTCTCATCGACATGTGCAGGTTAACATGTTATATCAGCAGTGCCAGTATGCGAGCCATATGTATTTTTCCCTTTTTTAATGTTACAGAACAATTACTTTACGACAGTAGTACCACGTGTGTTTTTTTGTTTGACATCTTTACATATTTTGATAACTAATACAGAAAATTTTATTTGGGTGCAAAGATCGAATTTTCGTCTGTAATCAGAGATCTTTATTTATGGTATACTTGCACCTTACAATAAGCGCCCCCTGTGTGTTTTGTTCTGGTATAGAAGAAATCATTACGAATTTTGATTAACAATTTTATTTTGATGCAGAGATCGAATTCTTTTCTCTGTGTTGATGCTAATCCATCAATGCCTTTGACAGTGATGTGTTCGTGACATTTGATGAATTTGATGAATTATAAAAATATGCAGTTTAAGTGATACGACGCATTATAGATCTCATCAAAACGCACGATTTATAATATGGTTTGTTGTCCTAAAGTATCGGAAAATGTAATGTCGGTGGATAAACATGTTACCACAAGTCAGTCTCATCTCAAAAGTAATTTTAAAAAATTAACTGCATTATCTTAATGAATTACTTTAGGACTAAAGTTAATGTCACGCTGACATTCACTAGAGAGTTTTAAAGGAGCGTAAATCACACACGCAGGAAGTATCTTTCAGAACTTTCATCATCTATATTCCTGATTATTTATCATCAGTGTGGTACCCATGCCCTGCTGGGTTCATGGACGAGACGGAGAAGATCTTAAGTGGACGTGTAGGATTTGTTACGGATTCGTTTACTTATTAATGCCAAAATATTTTATGAAACAACTTAAGTGGTTTTTGTTTCGAAGATTCGATTTGTAAAATGTCGTCACGGATCTAAAAACTTCAAGGTAACGGCACAACGTGGAACGAAATACACTTCTTTCATTCGTTTCGTTTTCATGTAGGTCACACTGAGCACATACGAACAACCGATCACATGATTGCCTGTTGCAATACATTTACTGAATTTGATTCTATTTTTATCAACGTTATTATTAAACTTCGTGGTGTAACGAATTACGATGCTACCCAGTGGAAAATAAATTCATCTATACGTGAATGAGTAGCAAATTGTTTTTCATCCTGGCTTTGCACCATGTACTAATTCGATAAAACTTATTTTGTTTATCATTGTGCATAGGATTACTAGCGCCCTGTTTTACGGTGGGGATTACTGCACGAGAGAACATGTTGCATACAGGACCAAAAGCACTGTACTTCGAGTAATAAGCTTATTGAAATCACTGCCACAATACCCTCCATTTGCACCAGCTTAATTTCGTATTATTACCTGCAAAACATGCCAAACGAACTCTGGAATTTCGATTCTGCCGATTGCCAGGCCGTTATCTGGAGCTGCCAACGGTTCTCTACAATCAACATACTGCTACCCAATATCCCAAACGCATTTTTTCCACTTCCCATTCAGTTTCTTTCCATTAATGCTGTGAACAATGCGTTCTGATATTTTCTGTCACAGCTGCAGATTAATCATTTTAGACACACAATGAGATAAATTAACTCGTACTCTACTTTATCATAGAATTCATTGAAATTGTTATCCTTTCAGTGTAGGTACAATTAGTCGTTTAATATCCTTTGTCAATGAAGAATTTGCAGTTCTGTAGCATATATCTTAACCTTTCCTTTCTCGTACTGTACTTGCTATAGTAAGGAGAACTAGACTGACATGTTCAGTGTTCCACACACTTTTTCTGATATTACAACGGGATTAATTTTCTGTTACTGTACGTGAACAAAATATGTGAGACTTACATTAAATGTACAGGATGATAATTATTGAACTATACGAAATAAAATCGTAATAACGTCTGAACGGTTTGCGTTAGGACGTTCAAACTATACGGTTAGCCGCGGGGTATGATGGGAATTAGTATGTTGGTTTAGCGACGAAGCCCACTTTCATTTGGATGGGTTCGTCAATAAGCAAAACTGGCGCATTTGGGGGACTAGGAGTCCGCATTTCACGATCGAGAACTCTCTTCACCCTCAACGGGTGACTGTGTGGCGTGCAATGTCCAGTCACGGAACAATCGGTGCGATATTCCTTGATGGCAAGCAGACTACTGAATGGTATGTGAAGGTTTTGAAAGATGATTTTATCCCCGTTATCCAAAGTGACCCTGATTTCGACAAGATGTGGTTCATATAATATGGCGCTCGACCCCATCGAAGCAGGAGAGTGTTTGATGTCCTGGAGGAGCACTTTGGGGACCGTATTCTGGCTCTGGGGTACCCAGAGGCCACTGGCATGAGCCTCGATTGGCCACCATATTCTCCGGATCTGAACACATGCGACTCCTTTTTTTTGGGGGGGGGGGGCTATATTAATGACAAGGTGTACAGCAATAACCCCAAAACCATTGATGAGCTGAAAACAGCCATTCAGGAGGCCATCGACGGCATCCATGTTCCAACGCTTCAGCGAGTCGTGCAGAATTATGCTATTCGCCTGCGCCACATGCCAATGATGGCAGGCATATCGGACATGTCATAATATAAATCCGAATATTTGTAGTGATGTTTGCATGTTAAATAAGGTGTGTGCACGCCGTAAGTTTGTAACCAACTTACGTGGTTTTTTTTTCATATAGTTCTATGATTGTCACCCTGTAACAAGGTTTCCAAGTACCTACAGCGCTTCATTCCAATGACACAGACTATGTAACTATAGTAACAAAGAGTATACTTACAGTAAATATAAAGAAAGATCTGATTTAATTCTAACTCGGAGGTTTTGCATAACAGTATCCCAACGACAACGGATTAGAATTGGAGGGAGATGGAATATGATAGATCCAGCAATGCCATTCTTGCGTAATTAAAAGAGTTGCTACTAGGCGATTCTTAATCCCTGCAGATCCACCAAACCAAGAGTAAAAATGAAGCAAACGTACCAGTATGCCATTTCGACATCAAAAGACGCAGTATTGTGTTGACACCTACCTATTGTAACCTCCCCACAAAATTTTATAAGATTGATAATATTATTTATGAATGCTAATGGACATTGCGCTAAGTGTAACCTCTCCACTGAAATTTTTAAAACAGAAATAATAAATGAATGGGAGCCAAGTGTAACCTCCCTAGCAATTAAACTTAATGACAATAAAAGTGAGAATCGCGATCTGACTCAAATATAAATTCTTCACACAAAAAAAATTAAAGTCTACTCAGTGATAAGAAAATCTCAGTGATAATGATAATTCGATTTTACCGAAATATCGGTCTTTGGCCCTGTGCAAAAATCAGAATTAAATTCTTACCTTATTGTAACAGCTAGTCAAATTTCTGCTCTTATTCTTGCGCACGGCTTGGAGGAACTGCATTGCAAATAATAATATTCCTTTTTTTTTTAATCTAATTGAAAACTGAAACTTTTCTTTAAGGGAAGTGGAACGAAATTAAATAAATTTGTTTTTGTAAAAATTGCTTTGAAATAAAAATTATTATTGGGGGCACTTGTTGGAAATTAATTACAATAAATAAACTTTACATTATCCGATGATTATCTTAATTAACAGTATACCTCATTCAGCATCTTGACCAGTGTTGCCGACAGACTACATCACACAACCGCACTGCGCTGCTACTACTGACCGACCGCTCTGCATGACGACTACTAGCGTACCGCTCGCAACTGTACTGCACGACTACTACTCACAGACTGTTCGTAACACTCGCGCGGTCAAGCGCATACTAACCACGATAATAGGCTCTCTGGTCAAAGATTTTAACGTGCCTCACCATCGCTGCTATGTTACATACGTGTTTCATAACCCTCCACTGGGGGGGCAAAAATTTGGCAGCGATGGTGAGTCATTTGGACTTGCCATCGCAAGAAATTTTTACAATTTACAGAATATTCAAATTTAGTACATAATTAAATGTTGTGCACACGCACCGAGTACAAAATATATCAGACAAAAACAAAATGTGAGTACAAAACATAGTAGCAAATCAGAAAACTGTATATACAAATTATTTGACAGATAACAGAGTGCACTGAAAAAATTCTTAACAAATGACATAAGTGCATACGCACAGTATTGAACATACAGAATGAGTACAAATCATATTGAAAAATGAGAAAAGTGCACAGGCACTGAAGTTCAGTAGAAAACATATTAACGCCTAACATAAGTGCACATGCACTGTAGTTCAGAACATATCATCAAAATAAAAATGTATATACAATATAAAAGACAAGAGTGTACATATACTGTACTTCAGAACAAATCGAAAAAATGTCTTTAGCATTTTCGCAATAAATAAACATAATGGCAAAAAAAATCATCATATTGAAAAATGAGAAAGGTGTACTCGCACTGGAGTTCAGCGAATCGAAAAAAAAATGTATAACCTATGAAAATAAATAATGTTAGCAAAAAAATTATTTTCACTATGTGACAAGAATTAGGATAGGAAAGGGAAGGATTGCATCATGGTTGTAGCACTTTAGATTGCACACAGCTGTTCTGAAAGTCCATATCTTTCCACAGAAGTACAACACCAAGTGACACAACTTGAAGTTCTTTTCCCGTCAGAATTTATCAGCGTAGCCAAGACACTGAACTGTCGTAGTAATATTCCATGTTTTCATTTTGGCAGTACATTAGGTACACCAAACAGTGGGACCATAATAACGTCTTCATCGCTCACGGTGGTGGACAGCATGTCGTGTCAACACCACGCTCTTACAAGGCACACCAACGTAGAATTAGTGCAAAACCAAAGATAGTGCTCCATGATCACTAGGATAAACAGGACAAATGGACATTGCAGTAACTCAGGGTAGTTAGCTCATAAGGTGAAGGACATTAAGTCACATAATATTGACAATTACAGTTTTCATTAGTAGTTTGCGGCATTCATAGCCCAGTTATTGAACATTTCTGTACCAAGTATGTAGTATTACAGAAAAATGTTCATTAATTGTTTTACATAGAATCAGTAACCTTCTTTTCCTAGTTACAAAGCATTATGAAATAATCGCGTTCTTTTCCAGTTACAAAGTATAGCATAGTTAATTAATCATTTGTCATTCCAATAGTAATAATCATTAGCCTTCTCCTAATTACAAAGCATTATGAAACAATCGCATTCTTTTCCAGTTACAAAGTATGGCATAGTTAATTAATCATTTGTCATTTCAGTAGTAATAATCATTAGCTTTTTCCTAATTACAAAGCATTATTAAACAGTCACATTCTTTTCCAGTTACAAAGCATAATTAAGAATCATTAGCCTTCTTCTAATTACAGTTAATTAATAATTTGTCATTCCAATATAGTAAGAATCATTAGCCTTCTCCTAATTACAAAGCATTATTAAACAGTCGCATTCTTTTCCAGTTACAAAGCATAATTAAGAATCATTAGCTTTCTTCTAATTACAGTTAATTAATCATTTGTCATTCCAATATAGTAAGAATTATTAGCCTTCTTCTAATTACAAAGCATTATTAAACAATCACATTCTTTTCCAGTTACAAAGTATGGCATAGTTAATTAATTATTTGTCATTCCAATATAGTATTAATCATTAACCTTCTCCTAATTACAAAGCATTGTGAAACAATCGTATTCTTTTCCAGTTACAAAGTATGGCATAGTTAATTAATCATTTGTCATTTCAATAGTAATAATCATTATCTTTTCCCTAATTACAAAGCATTATTAAACAGTCACATTCTTTTCCAGTTACAAAGCATAATTAAGAATCATTAGCCTTCTTCTAATTACAGTTAATTAATCATTAGTCATTCCAATATAGTAAGAATCATTAGCCTTCTCCTAATTACAAAGCATTATGAAACAATCACATTCTTTTCCAGTTACAAAGCATAATTAAGAATCATTAGTCTTCTAATTACAAAGCATTATGAAACAATCGCATTCTTTTCCAGTTAAAAAGCATAGCATAATTAATTCGTCATTTTCCAAGTGACATATTATTCATTGCTGTTCAGCATTACTCAGAACTTTCTCAAACTGGTATCACTATTTGGCACTGGTAATACATTTCTTGTCAGCAATGCATTGCGTTGGGATCGATAATTAATTGCTGAGGCATAACACTATTTACTTTTGACCTATTGCTACAAATGGGGATAGGTAACGTCATTTGTCATGAGTCAGCTGTAGCAAGGTTATGTAACAAGGCAGTATATGTGATCACATTTATAAATGATAGACACAAATGGGTAAAAAATAAAAAAGCAAGTACTATAACAGGTATAATAAGTAACAGGTTTAGTAAGTATCATGAAAAACTTCTCCTGGAAAATACAAAATGGATTATTGACCTGAAAGAAGAAACATATACTATGCTGAAAAGTAGTGATCTTCGAATTAACAGGTAGTGAAATGTGTATAAAAATGTATTCCATAGCTGTCCTTTCCAAAACTTTCCGTCATCCTACTATGCAATATAACACCTGCTGTCAAAACAAACTGCAACAAATACTTAAATAACTACATAGCCCAAATACATAACTTCAACATTATTCTCATCTGTAAAGAAAACTTCATTATCCATATCATCAAAACTTCATTATTATCATCACCTGTAGAGAAAAACTTCATTATTCATAACAGCATATTCTTCATCATTATTCATCAGCATTCATTATCATCTGCAAAAAATCACTTCATTACTCATTACATAACTATTCCTTATCTCTAGCATATTTCATCACTAAAACTAAGATGTGTAGTTCTGTCTGACAGCCTGCATCAATCACCTTGTATTCTGAAAGAAAAAATTAGTTAAGACTGCTATTCTACGATGAGTATAGTATATTCTTGTTAATGCTTGTTAATCCTGATCCATTTACTCTTCCTCATAAAGTTATTGCATCTTCTATCGTTTATTCCGTAGGTGAAATTCCCATTTCTGTTGAATTTATATCTTACACGCATCATTTCTTTCTGAAATTCATGAACAAAGATTAATGTCTTGCATTTAAATCATATACCCACTAAATAATGACTGGTTTATGGTAACATAATTAACCATACAGCATAACATGACAGAAAACGTAATATGTCAAAGACATTGACAGTGTTCAAAGCCAAAATGTACAGAGAATATCACAATGCAGCAGCAAAAACGTAAAACAGTCACGATCTTGAAGTGTTATAGAGCAACAAAAATGTCAAAATCAACTGGTGTGTGTTATATCTTAACTATTTCACAGTGCATACAAACAAAACTTGAAAACAATCATACACACAAAAAAAATGGAAAATGTGCACGGTCTGATGTGTAACGACAAGAAAAGCGACCTGCTAACCTTACCTTGCCGGGCACTTGCCAAGAAAAAATACGATAATCATCAGTAATTAGTCAGGTGAAATAATTGCATTAATAAATGACATCATAGTGTGTTGAATCATACACTGGTTTCACTCAATAAACGGTTTAATGTTTGAGATATGGTGGTTGCCTTTCGATTTTCTGCTTCTCAAAGTTTCGACGTGTACAACATTGGGGTGAGGGATGCTGCGAATCCGATATGGACCTGCGTATAGAAGTTCAAATTTACTGCACTTACCTTTTAATTTACTGGATAAATAGTGTGTACGTACTAATATCTTCTGTCCAATGTGAAAGTCTCGGCGTCTACAAACCTGTTTTTGCTGTCTTCTCCGGCGCTCTGCGGCACGTTTGATGTTGTTCAGCGCAATGTCAATTATTTCGTGGTGTCTTAGTCGACGACATTTAGGGAAGTTTACTAATTCTTTAATTTTGTTTGGTGGTTCAACGTTTTTCAGTATAACAGACGGAGATAACATAGTGGATTCATTTGGAATGGAATTAATTACGTCTTGGAATGAGAGTATGTGTGTATCCCAATCAATATGTCTTTTGTGGCAGTATATTCGGCACAGCTTACCAATTTCTTTCATTAACCGTTCACAAGGGTTCGAAGAAGCGTGGTACTTGGATATATAGATCGGAGAAATGTTTCTGGCTCGTAACATGCGTGTCCATACGCCACATCGAAATTGTGATCCATTGTCAGAAAGTACTTTCATCACATGCCCTACATGAAATAGAAAATGTTTTACAAATGCTTTCGAAACAGTTTTAGCAGTAGCTTTGCGTAACGGAGTGAAAGTAACAAATTTTGAAGTGAGCTCAACAGCGACAAAGATGTAGCAAAAACCTCTGTTAGTTCTCGGAATCGGACCAAAAATATCTACAGCGGTCATATGTCTTAATTTAACAGGTACAATGGGATATAAAGGAGGAATATGTGAAGTGGTGTCTGATTTAGCTTTCTGGCAAATTTTACAAGACGCTAAAACTCGTCGTATACGTTTCTCCATGTTAGTGAAATAACAGTTCTGTCTCAGTATAAGAAAACATTTTCGTGCTCCGTAATGTGCGTAACTTAAATGAGTGTACCAGATTAATTTGTTAACCAGTTCGTCCGGAATGCATAATAACCAATTGTTGCTGTCAGGATGAGAGCGGCGAAACAGAATGTCATTGCGTACAGTGTAGTGGTTTCTAATCGTAACATTATTCTTATCTAGCCAAAGGTGTTTAATTTCTTTCCACACATTGTCTTTATTTTGCTCTCGTGCTATGTCCTGTAATGACGATGAAATAAAGTTTTCAAATGCAACTTGCTGAATGTACATGACACTGAAATTTGCTTTGCAGAAGTTGGTTGCTACGTCTTGCTGATTGTTGCCGAGAGAACGCGATAGTGCGTCTGCTATAACATTTTGTGTGCCGGGAATGTGGACAATCGTAAAATTAAATTCTTGTAAATATAGTTTCCATCTGCTTAATCTGTCGTGAGTGAATTTAGCCGAAAGTAAAAATTGTATCGCTCTGTGGTCTGTGTAGACGGTGGTATGTCTGCCATAAAGAAAGTGCCGAAATCTCGTAAAAGCCCATACAACACATAATGTTTCCAGTTCTGTAACGGAATAATTTCGTTCAGCGGGTGACAAAATGCGGCTTGCAAATGCGATGTTTTTAATTACTGTAGAACCATCTTCTTCTATTTCCTGGAAAATGTGTACGCCTAAAGCGGTGTTGGAACTGTCAGTGGCAATGGAAAAATTTCTGGTAAGATCTGGGTGCGATAAAAGTGGAGCATTCAACAAAGCATGTTTCAGGTTCACAAATTCAGAATGTGCTTGCTTATCCCAAGACCAAATAGTGTTTTTACCTGTTAATTGACATAATCTGGGTGTGTCTAAAGCAGAGTGATGAATAAATTTACGAAAAAGGTTAATTAAGCCCAAAAAACTGCGTAATTGCTTCTTCGTCGTAGGAACAGTAATGTCACGTAGAGCTTGAAGTTTTTCCGGATCAGGTGCAATGCCTTCTGCTGAAATTACGTGTCCAAGAAATTTTATAGAAGTTTTGCCAAAGTGCGATTTACTAAGATTAACAGTAAGTCCTTGTGCATGAAAAGTTTGTAACAGTTGTTCAAGAATCAGATTGTGTTCAGACCAGTTAGCTTCTGCGATAAGAATGTCGTCTAAATACGTCGTGATTCTGTCCTTAAGTTCTGTCGGAAGTATTGTGTTCAAACCGCGAATAAAAGCTGCAGAAGAAATAGTTAAGCCGAACGGTAATTTGCGAAATTGATAACAGTCGCCAAAACAGAGAAAAGCTGTATATTTTCTACAATTCGGATGAAGTTGAATTTGCCAAAATCCCGATTTCAAATCTAGTGTAGAATAAATAGCTGTACCGTGAAATTTCTGTAAAAGTTCCTCTAAAGTCTGTGGTCGATCTGTTTCATTAATAATAATGTCATTAATGTGGCGTGAATCAAGTACAAGGCGAAGTGAGCCATCTTTTTTCTTAACAATATGTAGCGGGTTTATGTACGGACTAACTGCTGGTTCTATAATTCCTTGGTCGAGCATATCCTGCAATTCTTTTTTAACTTGTTCTCTATGAATATACGGAATAGGATAATGCTTAGCTTTAAATGTGTCGTGCTGTTTCACTTGAAATTCATACATAAATCCGGACATAGTACCAGGAATGTTGTCGAAAACTGGAGCTTGCTGTAAAAGAATTTTATGTAAGTGCGTTCGTTCGTCGTCTGTAGTTGCACTGCTTTGTCTAACTTTATCGGAAATCATTTGCATTACGTCGTAGTCAACTTCGTCTGTAGTATTATAGTTGTGTATGTACGTATCCGTGAACAATGTGGGATTACAGTCTATGTTACGTGTTGCGGAAATGACCTCTGTGCGGTTAATTGTTTGTTCTTCCGCAGATAGTGAGTGCTGAAATTCTAAAGCAAATTGTATATTTTCATCCTTCAACATTAAATAAGAATTTTGAAAATCGATAACTGCGTCGTGTTGTACCAGAAAATTCGTACCTAGAATAACGTATGTTGTCAATAAAGGAACAATCCAAAAATTTGAGTGGAAAGTATGACCTCCAATACAAAATGACAAATGCGTCTGTAATTTAACGTCTACTCATTTACTCGGTACTGCTCCTTTCACTTTTGTTTTGCCTAATGGTAATGTCGGATACGTATTCTCTTTGTTGCACTCGTTAAAAGTCTCCTCATTTATTACTGATATAGGTGAGCCGGAATCGATTACTGCTGAGAATTTCGAAGAACCAATTTTAATTTCAATAACAGGATGTGAAATGGTTTTCTGAATAACTGGTCTTTCCTGCAAGAGAGTGTCTCTGATATCGTCTAAAGTAATTACATTTTCGTGAACAACATTTTGCGTGTCAAAGGTAGTGCTTGTGTTATTAGAAGATGCGTCCTCTGCAGTATCTAGTCAGATTCTATCTGACGTGTTATTATTATTAGGAGGATGTTGTGGCATTTCTACTATTTGAACTGTTCTATTACTTCTTCCAGACGTGTTACGCTCTGGATGGTACCTACTGTCGGGTTCATTCATGAGAATATGTTCTTGCGTATGATTTTGCTGTTGGTGAGACCGACTGTTATTATATGTACGCTGATAATTGTGCTCATCGTTTTTACGTCTGTCGTAATAGTCATTCCTATACGGTGCATTACGATAGGAATTGAAATACTGTTTTCTTTGTACGTAGTTGTTTCCTTGCTGACGTACATTACTATTTGTTGTATCAGGGACTATACGTGCTCGCGGCGGAACATTAAAGCCTGGTTGACCTTGTGCATTACATTGTTGGTTATGTATTCCAACCGGCTGACTTTCATGCTGTTGTGGTGGAAAACGTCTATTGTTACCAAAATGTGCTTCCTGTTGCTGAAAATTTTGACGATATTGATAATCTGAATTTTGTCTGTGATTTAAGTTCTGGTAGTTGTCGTTCCTAAAGCGTCTGTTACTTTTCCTATTGAAATTACCTCCCTGATCATAATTACCGTAAGTTTGTTGACCTTGGTTATTATACGAAAGGTTTTTGTTTATAAAAGAATAATCAGATTGTTGTACTTCCAAGAGCTGTAACAAATCTCTGAATGCTGAAATATTTTCTTTTTGCTGACCCGTTAGAAGTGACACTCGTAATGACCGTGGTAATTTAGAGATGCATAATTGTATAAGTGCTGATTCACTGTACGGCTCACTTAGGTACTGGTTCTGTTGCACCATGTGCTCAAAAAATTGCGTCACACTGGGAAAATTGGAGTTCTCATAATTTGGTAAGCTAATTAACTGATCTTTAATTCCGCGCTGTGTCGTCTTCGACCAGTACGCTGACAGAAAAGCATTCTGAAATTCCTCTACCGAGTAGCATTGTCTCGCGATCGGTCTCATACGAGTTGCCGGTTCGCCTTCCAAAAAACTGCAAATAAATTCAAGTTTATGTGTTACAGGCCAAGTCGGTGGAAGAGCAAAGCTAAATTGTTGAATCCAATCCAGTGGGTGAATCGGCGTTCTATCGTTTTTAAAAACTTTAAACTTTCTCACTGACAGAAAATGTTTGTAATCGAAATTATCATCTCTGTGTGATGGAACAGGTTCAGGATCGTAAGAGAATCTATTGAACTGTGGTTTATCGGAATCTAAGTCCCGTACTCTCTGTAGATTACCCAAATTATACGCGCTGCGTGAGTCTGACAAATGTTCATAAAGCGGCGTCTGTTGTGGTATGTTATTAACTGAAATGTTTTTCATCTCTGTTACTTCTTGTTGTAAATTTGACAACTTCCTACGTAACGTGTTGTTAGATGAATCGATCTCATTAATTGTCTGCTGTAAATTTTGAAATTCAGGTGTTTGGTTAAATGAAACCGGTGTAGTATCGTCTGATTTATTGTCATTAGTATTTTCGATAACATCAATACGACTGGCCAATTCATCACATTTTTCAGTCAGTATTTTAACCTGATCATCGGTTTTAGAATCAGACGCATTAATCTGTTTTTGCAACTTACGCGTAGTTTCGCTCAGTTTTTTAACATCAGCTTTGATGACATCGCAATCCTGTGTTAGTTCTAATTGTTCGAATCTGTCTGTCACTGTTTGAATATTTACTGTGTGTGTATCTGTTTTTGATTTAAGATCAGAAATTTCATCCCGTAATTCCGCGTTCAACTGTTCTATGGTATTAATTTTGTCGGACACTGTAGTAATATTATTGTCTACATACGTCTTCGCTTTCGCGAACATTTTACGTTTGTCTTCTTGTCTTTGTGCAGTGATTGTTTCCATGACTTGCCGTTTTACTTTGTTTTGATCTTGAATAAATTTGCGGAAACGCGTATCACTGTTTTGTATGTGAAGATTAAAGCGTTCGTCAATCTGAGTATTCTGTTGTTCGAATTTCGCGTCTATCTTTGCGTCCATTGTGCGCGAAAGCTCTACCGTCATTGCTTTAAACTCATCCCGTAATTGTGTAGCTTTTTCAGAGCATTGTTTAGCGACTCCGCTAATTTCGTCTCTGAGTGTTTCTGTTGCGGCTGTCTGCATTTCCCTTAATTCTTGCGCAACAGACTTAATTTCTTCGCTATTTTTTCGCGAACAAGCCTCAATTTCCACGCGCAACTGTTCCTTAGTGTCATGGCACTGCGCGGCAACGGCTCTAATTTGTTCACTAAGCTGTCTGGAATTGTCGTCTAATTTCTCATTAAGCTGTTTGTTCTGTTCCCTAAGTTGTTTGAGATCTTCGGCATTATTGTCAAGTTTTTCATTTAAGTGCTGTTTGAGATTTTCGTTATCTTGTTTGACCTGTTCATTAAGTTGTCTAAAATTTTCGTTCTGTTCACTAAATTGTTGTTGTAGCAATCTTGCCATAATTTGTTCAAAGCCAAAGTTAGCGTTTATACTCTCTGTGCTGTTTAGTGGTGGATCTGGAACTTTCTCGCTTACTGTAACCATTTGGTTATTCTGAGATTTAGAAAAAGGTTTGTCAGTCGGATGTACACTGTCAGACATTATTTCGGAATTAAATAAATCCGTCCTACTTTCAGTACACTGTTCATTTTCACTAGACAAATTTGTCTGTACGTTACTTGAATTTTCCAAATCGGGTGTGTTAAGCTCGGCAGCGCTCATTACAATAGAGCGTTCTGCGTCATCAATTGTCGTCAAATTAACAGACGAGACGATTGAGTTCGTTTGTTCATTATCAGGGTAAAAGTCATCACTAGTGGTTGGAATGCACTGATTGTTAGTGAACGCAGGATTGTCATCACTACACTGCGTGTCATATGTCCTATCGGTAAAGTTGTTTGAGTCGGTAATTTCATTCATAATACTTCGCGATACACTATTCACAGTCTTTCGCGGCATTTTTGCAATAGTCACAATTATTCACAAAACAAATAAGCACAATGCAAAAGCAACACACAAATACAACAGAGCAACGAACTGCCGTTGACCTATAAAGAGAAAGTCACAAGATTAGTAAAAGCGTTGCTCTAAATCCTAATTATATTTAAGCAAATAAGAGCAGATATCTGACTGTCGCTCAAAAGATTCTCAACGAAATACGATCCTGGACTGGGTGTCGCCAAGTGTAACCGCCCCACAAAAATTTAAAATGAATGACAATATTATTTATGAATGCTAATGGACATTGCGCGAAGTGTAACCTCTCCACTGAAATTTTTAAAACAGAAATAATAAATGAATGGGAGCCAAGTGTAACCTCCCTAGCAATTAAACTTAATGACAATAAAAGTGAGAATCGCGATCTGACTCAAATATAAATTCTTCACACAAAAAAAATTAAAGTCTACTCAGTGATAAGAAAATCTCAGTGATAATGATAATTCGATTTTACCGAAATATCGGTCTTTGGCCCTGTGCAAAAATCAGAATTAAATTCTTACCTTATTGTAACAGCTAGTCAAATTTCTGCTCTTATTCTTGCGCACGGCTTGGAGGAACTGCATTGCAAATAATAATATTCCTTTTTTTTTTTAATCTAATTGAAAACTGAAACTTTTCTTTAAGGGAAGTGGAACGAAATTAAATAAATTTGTTTTTGTAAAAATTGCTTTGAAATAAAAATTATTATTGGGGGCACTTGTTGGAAATTAATTACAATAAATAAACTTTACATTATCCGATGATTATCTTAATTAACAGTATACCTCATTCAGCATCTTGACCAGTGTTGCCGACAGACTACATCACACAACCGCACTGCGCTGCTACTACTGACCGACCGCTCTGCATGACGACTACTAGCGTACCGCTCGCAACTGTACTGCACGACTACTACTCACAGACTGTTCGTAACACTCGCGCGGTCAAGCGCATACTAACCACGATAATAGGCTCTCTGGTCAAAGATTTTAACGTGCCTCACCATCGCTGCTATGTTACATACGTGTTTCACTATATAGGAACAAATGAACATTCTAATAAAATAAGAGCAATCAGAGCTCGCAAGGAAAGACTTAAATTTTTTCTGCGCGCTGTTAAAAATTGGAACGGAAGAAAAATTGTGCCAAAGTGGCTCGATGAACCTTCTGCCAGGCAGTTCAGTAGATATTGCAGAGTATTCTTGAGCTGTAGATCAGGATCTTACACTGCGACCTTTGGCGACCGCGGCGCAACGTTCGCATATGACTAAAGGAAAAGTGATGGCGTAAAATTTCTCACGACCATGCTTTGCCTCAGTGTCTGTGCTAATTTCCAATCCTACCCCTAGTGTCTGACAGTGCAGAAGCATGAGATGTTGTTGATGGGGATTTGTTCGTTGGATGAGGACGTAGGATACCTCATGTGAAATCTCTCGAACGTAATGCCTGAATTTGTGTGCACGTACCCCCGCAGCTCGGTCAGATTCATTCGGTTTCCTTCGTTGGCTTGTTCTGGCAGAGAAAGCGTTCATGATGACGTTAACACTTGAACATGCGCTTAAACGTATACTGTCGTGTGCATAGCCTGGTGTAGACCAGCACATTTGAACAGCTGGTCGCCATTATGTTTGCATAGTGCAACGAATAGACGCATAGCTCTTTAATGCTTACTGTTAGACTTGGCGCAAAAAGTAGATCCTCTTCGGCTATCAGCATACTCTAAAAAATTTTCCTTTGTAGTATTGCTACTAGCTGATAACTTTCTGTCGATGAACGTGAAATGTAAGACTTTGGTTACGCCATGTGTTATTTCATACTGTAGGGACTTTCTGACCACGGCCCTATTTCGCTCTCCTACTAATGAAGGATCTGAACGATCGTAAGGTGTTTTTTTTTTCTTAGAAAATTAACGGAAGTTTAGTACCACAAACATATTAATCTGTCCATCCTATAGATGTTTTCTCGTACCGACTACATGTAAATCACAAGTAAGTCAAATTCATTTTCTACTTTTGTCCACCCAATAGGTGTATTATCATACTGACTACATGTAAGTCATACGTGATTCAAATTAATTAAAATCATTTCCTACTGTTGCAGTGGCTCGACTGGAGGCTACTCAATTCATAACATCTCGCACACCTGTCCGTTATTGCTCACTTTTTCTCTCTGGCAGCACTTACGGGAAAATCCCGACAGTCTGCACATCTTCTGCCTTCGTCTGGCGGTAATTCCTGTTGGAACTTTCTACACAGTATTCTAGACATCTACGGTTGTAGTCTGTCCTAAACCAGGGGAATACCATTTTCTCGAATTATTCATAAGAACAAACGCTTGTAAATATTTATTACCACTGTCAAATGGTTTTTGCTCTTTAATTTATATGTTAGTTATGACTATTTATTTATCAAGTTATGATTTCATAAGAATTCATAATACAAATTTCATAGTCCACAATAAATTTACAACAGTTGATTGTAAATTGTAAATAATTCCAATACATATCAGCATCAGTGCAATTTTGTACTCTTTGGAGAGCATTATTTCCTTTGTTTGTCTTAGCCTATCTAGTTCCTTCATTAGGGCAGCAGAGTCCACGAAGCGAAATAGCAGTTCAACACGTGTACTCAGTTTTCCCTGAACGATTGTGTCTTCAGTATAGCATACTAACAAAAACATAATAAAGCCTTGAGGTCTTGGAAATTGTATACAGTGATATTACTAGAACTAACCCACCGATTACAGAAAATGTGTTTGAGGTGGTACCTCACACGAATAGTAGAATGTGGAAAGGCTCTACGGTGACGGAAGTACATTATTTTCAGTTCTTCATTTGTGTGGCCATATTGTTTGTAGTTGTTTACAATTCCTGGGGGAATTTTCGTTCAGTCGTTACAACTATAAGAAAATGCTTGTTTTTCTCACCAGACGCGTTTCGTGTTATTGAGCTAAAGCGTCATCAGTGTTCTGTAATTAAAGATATTTACAATTTGATTGTGTTTTTAAGATCGAAAAACGGTTCGTTAACAATTTGTTGCATTTTACTTACGATGATTTCCGCTTGGCTTCTCGCCTATATCAGGAAATGCTGTCGGCTAGCACGTCTTTGGTGTATTTCTTCATTAGACATTGATGCTTGTAGTCTAATTTTTCGCTGCTCTGCAGAACTATGAATTTCTTGCGTTTTACACAGCATACTTTTTCGTACACCATCGTTTATTGTTTATTTTTGTACTTCCAAGTGTGTTTGTGTTTTCTATTGTTGCCGTCATAGCATTGTCACTAGTTTGTCTTTGACCTATGTTTTTTTACTTAATTAGTTGTGTGTTATTCTATTAAATTACATTGCTGTTTATTTATATACTATGTAGGAGTAATGAAGTTATAGCGATGGCGTGTTTTTTTTTTATGAGTAGACATGCGAACATAGTAGTGTGTTGGAGAGCGAGTTGGAAGAAAAGGTGAGGAGCATGCAGTGAAATTAAACTGGGAGGGAGGGGGGGTCTCTGATGGGCGGCAGAGGGTGAAGAATGGAGTAGGCTCTTTTCTTCTTCATGTGATTTTTTTATTTATTTTACACAGTGTCTGGTTTCGAATATTTATTTGGTCATTGAGCAGCAATTTATTTTGCTTTAATGTTTTGTGTATGTGGAAATTTTATTGCAAAGAGTGGAAGTGTGTATCGTAATGCTTCTTACGATGTTCGTATCTTTTTCAATATTTCTTGGTATGTGGTATTCCTATTTTAGATGATCTGCAAATGTTGAATAGTCTGTACCGTATTTCACTGCTGTGATGTGTTCTTTGTATCTTGTGTCGAATGTCCTGCCTGTCATTCTACTGTACAGACAGTATGTGATCAAAAGCTGAAAATGACTTAAAAGTTCGTGGCGCCCTCCATCGGTAATGCTGGAA
The DNA here is from genome assembly GCF_023864345.2 of Schistocerca serialis cubense. Lineage (NCBI taxonomy): Eukaryota > Metazoa > Arthropoda > Insecta > Orthoptera > Acrididae > Schistocerca > Schistocerca serialis. The sequence continues at coordinate 436,342,047 of NC_064640.1, read as the reverse complement.
TTCAATATGGTGTTGGCCCATCCTTAGCCTTGATGGCAGCTTCCACTCTCGTAGGGATACGTTCAGTCAGGTGCTGGGAGCTTTCTTGGGGAACGGCAGCCCAATATTCACGGAGTGCTGCACTGAGGAGAGGTGTCAATGTCAGTCGGTGAGGCCTGGCACGAATCGGCGTTCCAAAACATCCCAAAGGTGTTGTGTAGGATTCAGGTCAGGGCTCTGTGCAGGCCAGTCCATTACAGGGATGTTACTGTCGTGTAACCACTCCGCCACAGGTCCTGCATTATGAACAGGTGCTCGATCGTGTTGAAAGATGCAATCGCCATCCCCGAATTGCTCTTCAACAGTGCGAAGCGAGAAGGTGCTTAAAACATCAATGTAGGCCTGTGCTGTGATAGCGCCACGCAAAACAACGAGTGGTGCAAGCCCCCTTCATGAAAAACACGACAACACCATAAAACCACCGCCTCCGAATTTTACTGTTGGCACTACGAAAGCTGGCAGATGACGTTCACTGGACATTCGCCATACCCACACCCTGCCATCGGATCGCCACATTGTGTACCGTGATTCATCACTCCACACAAAATATTCCCACTGTTCAATCGTCCAATGTTTACTCTCCTTACGTCAAGCTAGGCGTCGTTTGGCATTTACCGGCGTAATGTGTGGCTTATGAGCAGCCGCTCGACCATGAAATCCAAGTTTTCTCACCTCCCGCGAAACTGTCGTAGTACTTGCAGTGGATCCTGATGCAATTTGAAATCCCTGTGTGATGGTCTCGATAGATATCTGCCTATTACATATTACGACCTTCTTCAACTGTCGGCTGTCTCTGTCAGTCAACAGACGAGGTCGTTCTGTACGTTTTTGTGCTGTACTTGTCCCTTCACGTTTCCACTTCATTATCACATCGGAAACAGTGGACCAAGGAATGTTTAGGAGTGTGGGAATCTCGCGTACAGATGTATGACACAAGTGACACCCAATCACCTGAGCACGATCAAAGTCCGTGAGTTCCACGGAACCTCCCATTCTGCTCTCTCACGATGTCTAATGAAGACTGAGGTCGCTGATATGGACAACCTGGCAGTGAGTGAGAGCACAATGCACCTAATATGAAAAATGTATGTTTTTAGAGGTGTCCGGGTACTTTTGACCACATAGTGTGGTTTCACAATCTCTGGAACTGAGCTGATAGAAAGCAGACTCTTGAAGTCTGACTGGTTCTGATTTCGGTTTTGGAATGTACTTTTGTATTGAATTTTTTGTTTTTTAAACAATTGTCAAGCATTGTTTTTTGTATGTTTTATGTATTTTCTGTGTTAGTTTGTCATGGTAGGTCACTGCATGCCTTTTTTTTGTATTGCATATTGTATGCGTTGGTGTGCTTTTGGTTAGGTTTTTTCATTATCTGTGTCTTTATTTTTCCGTTTTTTTTGTGTAGCATTGTTTCTTTGTGTCCATTTTTAATGATGCTTGTTTTATAAAGGCTAACTCCTTTTGGTAATCAGACATTTTTAGGGGGCTCCTGTTCAGTCTGTTTAACATGTATCTGATTGCAGCCTATTTGTGATTCTGCAGGTGGTTTGAGATTGCATTTAAGATAGTGTCACTTTTGGGAGTTTTCTGTATCTGTCAAATTTATGTTTGTGATTCTCTTTTCTTATGTTTATGTTTAGAAAGTTGAGTGTGTTCTCTTGTTGTTCTTCTGTTGTGAAATTTATTTTTTTGTATACAGTACTTATGTCTTGTGTAGTTGCCGTATTCTATTTTTAGGTTCATCTACCATGCATATTATGCCATCCATGTACCTATACCAGCAGGTGATGTATTTTTCCTTTGTCATTAGGTCTTCAAATATCAGTTTTCCTATATGTTTTCTAAAGTTCCTGAAATAGGTGAACCAACGGGTAAACCTTCTTCGTGTATATAGTATTGTGATTGGATTCAAAATAATTTAGTTGTGTTATTATATATAATTACTTGCTTTTACGGCCTCATTGAACCACTTTAGTCAATCATTCCCTGGTCCTCTTCTTCAGTAAGCGCATGTTTCGTTCTTTCTTAACTGCCCAGTATCTTTTCATTAGTTCTGATTTTCTTTGTCTTTCCTCATCTGTAAATACCCTTTTCATTGTGTTATTAACTGTAACAATTTTATTTTTTCAGCTACTTGTTCGTGAGGTAGCTGATTGTGTGCTTTCAGGTTTTTTTCAATTAGTTTTATGGTTTTGTTAACAGGGATGTACGTACTTTCTACTTCAAAGGGAGCAGTGTTTCGGTGGCAGAAATTTTAATGTCTGTTATGTGTTCTACTAGCTGAGAGGTATTTCTTCTTATTCAATCATTTTCAAGTTTACAGTATTGGGTGAGCTGTTAATGCATTTGTTTTACTAGTAGGTATCTGGGAGCTGCTCTGATGTATAAACACACCATCAAACAAAATAAACGCTCAATGACCAAATAAATATTGGAAACCGGACACTGTGTAAAATAAATGAAAAAATCACATGAAAAAGAAAAGAGCCCCATTCTTCACCCTCTGCCGCCCAACAAGAAATTCATAGTTCTGCACAGCAGCGAAAAATTAGACTTCAGGTATCAAAGTCTAATGAAGAAATACGCCAAAGACGGGCTAGCAGACAGCATTTCCTGAAATAGGCGAGAAGCCAAGCAGAAATCATCGTAAGTAAAAAGCAAAAAATTGTTAACGAACGTTTTTCGGTCTTAAAAACAAATCAAATTGTAAATATCTTTAATTATAGACCACTGATAACGCTTTATCTCCATAAAACGAAACGCGCCTGTTGAGAAAAACAGGCATTTTCTTATAGTTGCAACGACGGAAGGAAAATACTTGCTTTCAGTCTGGTCAACAAACCGTCCTCGCGTTATTATTTTTCAAAAAGATGCAAGTAATTCTTCTCTGACACTAGCTGCTGCTATATAACAGGACCTGAGAACAACTAACTGATCTTTCTACGCAACACATCGACAGAACAACGAACATGGAAATTTGTTTCCACTGTATCATGTGCGTTGTCCCGCAACCATCGATGGGTATTATATGTTATTGATTCCAGCCCTTCTAAATGTATTTTCATTAGCAATTAGTATTAGCGGAAGCGCATCACTGATGATGTGTAGCTAGTGACAAAATTCAAATCGTGCAACAGTCTCCATTGTGAAGATACTGCACAGAGTTTAGGTGAAATGACATACACAATGTTTCTGCATTTAATGTTCGCCATGCACGTTTTCGTGGACCTTCTAGAGGTGCAGAAAGACATCGCTTCCTCGTTACAGGGCTGCGCTGAACGATGTTATTGTTGTGTTTCTGTTCTTGCCTATTTTGCATAATTCCTCGCTCAAATTAAACATGCTCTCTAACTTAACCATACACTAAAATTGCATATTGTGTATTAGTGAAAACGTGCAGAATTTTCAGTGACCACTTGTATAATGAAATAGTTACTTGCTGCTTCATTGTGAAGCTCTCTCAGTCGTTCACATTCACACAGCCGCAACCAGCAACAGTCAAGTACGAACTAAACAGCATGAAGTTCATGTAAGCAAAGCTATTCAAAGTGCGAACGTTCAGATCAAAGAGAAGAGGAGGGAAAGAATAAAGCCACTAGCCACAAAAAAAGGACGTTCGCAATTGACCACATGCTTATATGAACTTTTGCCTGCCCTCCTTCGTTGAATTTTTTGCACCAAGTAGTAGTGAACATGAGGCAGGTGAACTGTTTTTGTCAATAGTTTGGCGTCAGAAATTTCTGACTTACTTGAGCCCCCTGCGTGATGAACGATAGCATGTAAGCGCCTCGATTCTGTGGTTGTGTGTCGTGTTTTGAGAGTAATATAAATGCACCTTTTCCATCACACTCAAACATCAAAATATATTAATTGCTGTCTTATTAGGATACATTTCATGTCTCTGACTCTATTTATAGCTTATGCTAAGAACAACACACACACACACACACACACACACACATATATATATATATATATATATATATATATATATATATATATATATATATATATATATATATACTCCTGGAAATTGAAATAAGAACACCGTGAATTCATTGTCCCAGGAAGAGGAAACTTTATTGACACATTCCTGGGGTCAGATACATCACATGATCACACTGACAGAACCACAGGCACATAGACACAAGCAACAGAGCATGCACAATGTCGGCACTAGTACAGTGTATATCCACCTTTCGCAGCAATGCAGGCTGCTATTCTCCCATGGAGACGATCGTAGAGACGCTGGATGTAGTCCTGTGGAACGGCTTGCCATGCCATTTCCACCTGGCGCCTCAGTTGGATCAGCGTTCGTGCTGGACGTGCAGACCGCGTGAGACGACGCTTCATCCAGTCCCAAACATGCTCAATGGGGGACAGATCCCGAGATCTTGCTGGCCAGGGTAGTTGACTTACACCTTCTAGAGCACGTTGGGTGGCACGGGATACATGCGGACGTGCATTGTCCTGTTGGAACAGCAAGTTCCCTTGCCGGTCTAGGAATGGTAGAACGATGGGTTCGATGACGGTTTGGATGTACCGTGCACTATTCAGTGTCCCCTCGACGATCACCAGTGGTGTACGGCCAGTGTAGGAGATCGCTCCCCACACCATGATGCCGGGTGTTGGCCCTGTGTGCCTCGGTCGTATGCAGTCCTGATTGTGGCGCTCACCTGCACGGCGCCAAACACGCATACGACCATCATTGGCACCAAGGCAGAAGCGACTCTCATCGCTGAAGACGACACGTCTCTATTCGTCCCTCCATTCACGCCTGTCGCGACACCACTGGAGGCGGGCTGCACGATGTTGGGGCGTGAGCGGAAGACGGCCTAACGGTGTGCGGGACCGTAGCCCAGCTTCATGGAGACGGTTGCGAATGGTCCTCGCCGATACCCCAGGAGCAACAGTGTCCCTAATTTGCTGGGAAGTGGCGGTGCGGTCCCCTACGGCACTGCGTAGGATCCTACGGTCTTGGCGTGCATCTGTGCGTCGCTGCGGTCCGGTCCCAGGTCGACGGGCACGTGCACCTTCCGCCGACCACTGGCGACAACACCGATGTACTGTGGAGACCTCACGCCCCACGTGTTGAGCAATTCGGCGGCACGTCCACCCGGCCTCCCGCATGCCCACTATACGCCCTCGCTCAAAGTCCGTCAACTGCACATACGGTTCACGTCCACGCTGTCGCGGCATGCTACCAGTGTTAAAGACTGCGATGGAGCTCCGTATGCCACGGCAAACTGGCTGACACTGACGGCGGCGGTGCACAAATGCTGCGCAGCTAGCGCCATTCGACGGCCAACACCGCGGTTCCTGGTGTGTCCGCTGTGCCGTGCGTGTGATCATTGCTTGTACAGCCCTCTCGCAGTGTCCGGAGCAAGTATGGTGGGTCTGACACACCGGTGTCAATGTGTTCTTTTTTCCATTTCCAGGAGTGTAGTTAAACCGATAGCTACTGCATGGGGATGCCAGCTTCCACTCAAAGACAGGCTGTAAAAGTAGAAAAAAAAGTAACATGTAAAATAAATCAACAAACAAGCTGACACCCAGACAAAGCGTTTTCCGTAGTTTTAAGGCACCTCAAAAGAGGTTTCCAAAGTAGGTTCACCGGATAAAACTTCACTCGCCCCCTTGAAAGAGCGTAATGTTCGCTCTGGAGCGCTGTAGATAGTGTAGAGGTGGTACCAGGTAGGTCGTGTCACCCTCCACCGCTGACGTACGTCGTGGCAATGAAGTGCAATGTATGTGCCCGTCAGTTATGTGGAACAGGGCAGAAAGTTGGATCGACATGGAGACGTGGCTCGATGGCAGAAAAGAGTTATCTTGTTTGAACGTGCCCAAGACATTCTGTTTTTAGGAAGCCTACTCACACTAACTTGTATCTGCGAGTTGATAGTTGTCACCATCCAGCTCAGCGTGAAGGAGTACTTCGTACCTTGGTTCACAGGGCCCACGTTATCTCAGACCCTGAAGGTTTGGCAGCTGAGCTATTACATCTCGAAGTCACCTTTCGTCAGAATGGTTATAGTGAGAGGCAGATCAAACGTACGTTACGCTATCAGCCTTCTGTGCAACGGGTGAGTGACGATAGCATCGAAGTGGCACCTAAGCCTACGGCCTTTTTGCCTTACACAGGAAGCATTTCCAACAGGATTGGCCGTATTTTGCGGAAATATGATGTGAAATGTGTTTTTCGACCACCTTCCAAGATTAAGGCACTGTTGGCGTCCGTAAAAGATGATCTTGGTTTGCGTAAGACTGGTTTCTATCGTATTTCTTGCAGTTGTGGCACGTCATATATTGGTCAGACAATCAGGACTGTGGAAGACCGGTGTATCGAACATAAGCGTCACACACGCTTACAACAGCCGAGAAAATCCGCTGTTGCAGAACATTGCCTTGGCACCGGTCATCCTATGGAATACAACAACACAGAGATTCTGGCTTGGACGTCCAGCTATTGGGATAGTGTTATTAAGGAAGCTGTTGAAATCAAACTATCAAGCAACCTTATAAACAGAGATGGTGGATTTTGTTTAAATGCAGCTTGGAATCCGGCTCTTTCTTTCATCAAAAAACAGAGGGACAGAATTAGTGCTACCTCACCTGTTGATTAATAGTCACTATCGATATTTCTGATGTTAGTTATCTTTGTTTGTGTTGACACTTGTTCTTTGTGTGGTATCTTTCTTGTTTTTCCTCTGTGAATCGAGATATTAAATTCCCTTGCTCATTGTTTCCTCTTTGCATTTGTGGCTTGAGAATCGCAGGGTGTGCTACTGTCGAAACATCGGCGGTGGTCGACGACGTCACCCGTCAGCAAACCCGTAAGTTATTTAAATATTCTCAGACTAATTGATTTTACTTATTATAATTTTCTTTCTCATATCTTTTAATTCTTGTACCCAATATGGGGAAACATGTTTACAAAATGATAGCAGTTGTGTGTACTTGATTGTTGAAACCATGTACTGGAGTGGTTTTCTCTTGAATAGCTTTCACTAATCTTTATATCTAAGATTCTTCATGGGGATCACGTTTGACAGTTTTCTCCCAATAACAGATGACAAAGAGAGAGGGAAATTTATTCAGGTGCATGTTAATTTCGGAGTTGATGTCACTGACATTATACATTTCACTTGGACTGTTAACATTGGCCTGGCGTGAAATAATAAAAATTCTCTTTTCAATCTGATCGTAATCAAAAAGACAGTTTCTAGTAGCTGTTAACTTTCTTGGTTACGTATTCTCATACAATATTGTTATCCACTGATGCCCCTTCACTATGAAAAATTCTCGATGTATAATTTAAAACTTCGTTACTAGAGGAAGAGACCCGTGTCCGGTAACGTCATGCAATCATGCAACAGAGCGTCGAAGTTATAGGCACCGGTACTTGTCATTGGGCCACCCTTTGGCAGTAAACGTGTCTTTGTATGCTGACAGACCGTAGGCGGAAAGTCTCGCAGTGTTGTTTGTTATTCAGTATCGCTAATGATTACCCCGATCGCCAGTGGAGAAGATGGAGCTAGCTGGTGCATAGAAAGACCTTGTATCCTACGAATGCGATGCTCTGTTACCTTGGTGGATGATGGTTTCAGAGACGAGTTGCCATTCGCAGTTTGTTTTTCTCCTGAACCGTAGATAATATCCAATGTTTTTCGGTATACAGGAGAAAAATAAACTGCAGATGGAAAACCGTGTCCGAAACCGTCATCCATCAAGGCAACAGAGCATCACGTTCGTAGGATATAAAGCCTTTCTACGCAGCAGCTAGCTCTATCTTCTCCATTGGTGATCGAGGCAATCATTCGAGATCGCTGAATGACAAACACCATTGCGAGACATTCCGCCTACGGTCTGCGAGCATACAGTCACGTTTGCTGCCGAAGGGGTGGCATAGAGGCAGGCGCCGGTGCCTGTTAACTTCGACGTTCTGTAGCGTCGTTGGATGAAGTTGCCAGACACAGGTTTTTATATTCGGATTGTTCCTCAAGACATTCTCCACAACCCATTGCAGTTTGTGTCACCATTTCTGGGTCACCCTGTGTAAAGAGTACGAAAGCACTACATATCAACTTTCAGCACAGGTCTCCAGCATAATATAAAACAAACAACGATAGCTATAGGTGGATATAAAGGTATTTCGTATAGTTTATCACAGCACTCGTCACTGTTATGAAATCTTGGCAAGAACCCTTTTTAGGCACATGAGGGCCATACTGATACAACATGAGCTACTAGCTTTCATTCAGCACCACTGTTACTAAATGGTGATGAAGATTTGTCTCACCTGTGGAGAGTGTCTACACTCCTTCTATGGCCCATTCGGCTGTGATTCAGAGTAGTCCAAATTGTCCCAGGCTGGTGAAATCCAGGGGGCTTCTCCTGGATACAAGGCAGATTGAGGCATTGTGGAGTACACTTTTTCTTTGGCAACAGCGTTTTTATTCACCGATGGCATTAAATTCATTTTCAGTAAAAGTCCTGGCTATGATAAGGGTGGAATGTCTTGATGTTAAACTTGTTCGCTCCACAGGGAATACACAGTTCAATACAGGAAAGTCGGGGTATCAACAACCTTCTGGCATTCACGTAGCAGGGCACTATTCCGTCTGATATCAGGATAGGTAACCAGTATATGGGAGGAGATAGTATTGATCGGCTAGCAATGCATATGGATTCGTTAAGTTGCAAATTTGCCATTCTGAGATGTGAACTATTAAGCCAGACAGACAAAAATTAAATGAAGCCAAAATAGCGTAAGGAGCGTTATGCGTGAAATGTTCAACGAATACGAAAATAAAATTCTAGCTACCAGGTTGACAGAAAAACCTAAAAAATTCTGGTCTTACACTAAATCAGCAAACGGATCGAAGCCACAATGATGGCACTGAAACACAGGATAAAACAGAAATGGCAGTACTACTAAACATCTTGTTCCAAAACTGTTTAACAGGAGAAGATCAAACTGTACTTCCTCCTGTAATTCGTTGTACGAACGAGAAAATGACATATATCGAAATAAGTGACCAAAGGACAGAAAAGCAACTGAAATCACCCAACAGAGGAAAGACCACTGGGCCTGACGGGATACCAGTTCGAGTCTACATGGAGTATGCGAAAGAGCAGTGTACCTTAGGTCTCTTGAGGAGCGAGGCTTTCTTGATCATTGGAAAGAAAGTTCGTCGAACGGATGCACAAAACTATAGGCCTACATATATGTAGTCGGTCTGTTGTAGAATTTTGGAACATGTTTTATGCTCACGTATTATGACATTCCTGGAGACCGAAAATCTTCTCTGTAGGAACAAACATTAGTTAGAAAGACAAGGATCGCATGAAACCCAGCTCTCTTCTGTTCGTCCACAAAACACAAAAAGCAGTTGATACAGACACTCAGGTAGATACCGTGTTCCTTGACTTCAGAAAGGCATACAAAACAATTCCGGACACCACCTAATGAACAAAACACGAGCGTATGGAATATCAGGCCATCTGTGAGACTGGATTGAAGAATTTCTAGCAAACGGAACACGACATGTCCTTCTGAAGCCGGCCGCTGTGGCAGAGCGGTTCTAGGCGCTTCAGTCCGGAACCGCGCTGCTACTACGGTCGCAGGTTCGAATCCTGCCTCGAGCATGGATGCGTGTGATGTCCTTAGGTTAGTTTGGTTTAGATAGTTCTAAGTCTAGAGGACTGATGACCTCAGATGTTAAGTCCCGCCGGCCGGTATGGCCGAGCGGTTCTAGGTGCTTCAGTCTGGAACCACGCGACCGCTACGCTCGCAGGTTCGACTCCTGCCTCGGGCATGGATGTGTGTGATGTCCTTAGGTTAGTTAGGTTTAATTAGTTCTAAGTTCTAGGCGACTGATGACCTCAGCAGTTGAGTCGCATAGTGCTCAGAGCCATTTGAACCATTTTATGGGATTCGTAGCAGATAGGACTGACAGCGGAAATAGAGTAGATCCAAAGAAGAGCAGCACATTTCGTTACAGGTTCATTTAGTGAGCGGGAAAGTTTCAAGGAGATGCTCAGCCAACTCCAGTGGCAGGCGCTACAAGAGAGGCGTTATACGTCACGCTATGATCTACTATTAATGTTAGGAGAGCGTAAATTCCTAGAAGAGTCAAACGATATATAGCATCCTCATACACGGAGGCTTACCAGCAATGGTTTCTCTCGTGAACCAACGAGACTGCAACAGGAAAAGAGAAAGTGACACTGGTACACAAATATGTGGATGTAGACAGACGCACAGTATCATGCTGTTGAGTGTACCAATCCAAGTGCCGATACTCGAAGAGTGTCTGCTGACGATCCCCAACTTGTGCCACAGAGCTTATGTAGAATGTTACTTCTGCTTGTGAGATTAGCAGAAATTCGCGTCAAATGCTCCTTAAAGGAAAGTGTCCTGCCTAAAGTGATCACAATATATTTCGGATGCATGTTATGAAGAAGGTTGTCTTCCTCAACATAGACATCAAGGGTTCTGTGTGTCAATCTACTGAGAAGATGAAAACATGCAACTTATGTTTTATTTGAGTTAAGCTGTAGCCTCCATTTAGGGAAGTATTGGCTTAAGATGTGTAGATGTGTAGATCAGAAATTAGATTCTCTTCAGCTGTTTTGAAAGTTTTGTTTTGGGTAGCCCACTGCCCAGCCATCCGTCCGTGAGATTCCTTTAAAGCCTATATGCAGAGGCAGCCAGATAATCTCAAAGATCTCCTGGCTAAAACTAATTTGTAAACGAGAAAAATTTTAGGAAATCATATAGAATCCGAAAAATTTTGTTAGAAAAGTCTTCTGCTATTGGGTATGAGAATAGGAATAGCAACTGAGTACAAAAGTCTTACAAAACACATTCCTGCAGTTCGATGCACCTCACCGTTCGAATTATTACAGCCAAATTATTTTTCCACCTTGAATCCACCTGTTAACACTGCTTCAGACGGTTTTAATTGTTTTATTGTCGATAGAAACTGTCACAGTGAGTTGTGATCGAACACTGTCGTCCCTTCTAGAAAAGGAAACGAGTGATGATGAGTGATATTAATAGCGTTTATCCAAGTGACAGGCGTGGAATGTAGTACGAGCAGCAACACAGAATACGTCTTGCAGCGGTTGGGTTTGCAGACCGGCGCCGGACATGGCAACGAGTGGTTTGGCCCGGCCGGTACAGGGAAATCCACGTTCTCGCTACAGCGCCGGAGCTGCAGCCCAGTCGGACATCGATATCCACTTGAGCGGGTGCGGCCCGAGGCTAGCTGTCCTGCCTGGGGCTCTGCCGCCGCCGTCTGTCCTACACAGATCTCCCCCTATCAAAACAACCACCACTGCCTCTGTTTATGGAGCTCACTGCAAGAGAGCTCTTAAAGCTGCTCTCTTGTTTTTACGTTCTTTCTTCTCCCTGGCAATTGTACCATAAATAACGCCACTATATCGTCATAATTTTAGGAGAGGAGTGACATTTATGACGTATGACTACGAATCGTATGAACTCTGTTTTCGGTGTCTTCTCAGTTAAATGTTTTGTAACGCTCCCGTTCATTATTTTTCCTTAATTGCTTCAAAACTCATGGAGATATATTCCGTCTTTGCAACTAAAATAAAGACAGTTTGTCTTTTGCCATGCACGTTTCGATTCTTTTATTTGTAAAGTATATTCAGTGGGCTGCAATACATGTTCGTTTAATGAATTTAATAACTGAATTATGTAGTTGTTACAAGTATGTTACTATATCAAGTTTTCTTTTGTTGTTCTCTTGTTTTTAAGATTAGAAACAACTTTTTGCAGTACAAGTTTCGTGAAGTTAAATTATCATTTGGTGTTACTTTCGATTTCCGATGCTTTTAATCCGTGTATGTCGTCCTGGAGATGTATTTACTCGGTCAGCTTCCTCCAGATGTCCGATTTTCGGCATTTTCTCGACCACATTTATTTGAACATTTCACTGTTTATTTAATGTGTCTGTTTCCAGTGTGTAGTGTTGCCAACTGTCGCTCTTTGTTATCCTTCGTCTTTTCTTTGTTGTACACATAGATACACAACACAACACAAACAAAAGGCGAAGGATAAACACACAGCAACAGTTTTGTAGTGCACATGGTAGACGATTTATTATCCGAGTACCAGATTCAAGAGTAACTACTTCGCTGAACGAAGCTGCACAAATATTCAGTTGGACCTTGATAAGATTCCAAAGTGGTGCAAAGAATGGTACCTTGCTTTAAATGTTCAGAAGTGTAAAACTCTGTACTTTCTAAAACGTGAAAACGTAGTTCCCTATGGATATAATATCAGTGAGTCACAGTTTGAATCAGTAAACTCGTACAAATACCTGGGTGTAACACTTAGTTGGGACATGAAATGGAACGAAACGCTGCCTGGAGAGCTGGATGACAGTGCCACTAAAACAGAATTACTAACCACGATTTTCCGAAATTCCTGAACCAAAGTAGGCGATGTAAAAATTCTAGAATTCGAATCAAGAACACTTGCTAATATAAATAACTTAGAAGTAGATCTCGTCGGTGTTGCGAATCGCTTATTAAAGACTGGGCCTCCGGCCCAGATTGTATACCAGTCAGGTTTCTTTCAGAGTGCGCTGATACGATAGCTCCATACTTAACAGTCATATACAGCCTCTCGCTCGTTGAAAGACTGGAAAGTTGCACAAGTCACACCGATACCAAAGAAAGGAAATACAAGCAATCCGCTGAATTACAGACCCATATTACTAACGTCCATTTGTTGTAGGATTCTGGAACATAGACTTTGTTCGAACATTATGAATTATCTCGAAGAAAGCAATATATTGACAAATAGCCAACATGGATTCAGGAAATATCGTTATTGTGAAGCACAACTAGCTCGCCAGCCGATGTGGCAGAGCGGTTCTAGGCGCTACAGTCTGGAACCGCGCGACCGCATCGGTCGCAGGTTCGAATTCTGCCTCGGGCATGGATGTGTGTGATGTCCTTAGGTTAGTTAGGTTTAAGTAGTTCTAATTTCTAGGGGACTGATGACCTCAGAAGTTAAGTCCCATAGTGCTCAGAGCTATTTCAACCATTTTTGAACAACTAGCTCTTTATTCCCAAGAAGTAATGAGATTTCAGATTGATTGCAGATTTTTGGATTTCCAGAAGGCTTTTGATACCGTTCCTCAAAAGCGACTTCTAGTCAAACTGTATGCGTATGGAGTATCGTCTCTGTTGCACTACTGGATTCGCAATTTCCTGTCAGAAAGATCACAGTTCGTAGTAACTGACGGAAAATCATCGAGTAAAATAGAAGTAATATCTGGCGTTCCCAAAGGAAATATTACAGGCCCTCAGCTATTCTTATCTGTATAAACAATTTAGGATACAGTCTGAGCAGCCCTTTTAGATTGTTTGCAGATGACACTATCATTTTCCATCTTGTAAAGTCATCAGATGATCAAAATGAATTGCTAAATGATTTGTACAAGATATGTGTATTGTGCGAAAAGTGCCAGTTGACTTTAAGTAATGAAAACTGTGAAGCCATCCACATGTGTACTAGAAGGAATCCGCTAAATTTCGGTTATACGATAAATCGCACAAATCTAAAGGCTGTAAATTCAGCTAAATACTTAGAGATTACAATTACAAATAACGTAAACTGAGACAATCACATAGATAATGTTGTGGGGAAAGCAAAACAAAGTCTGCGATTTACTGGCAGAACACTTAGAAAATGCAACAGGTCAACTAAAGAGACGGGCTACACTAGGTTTGTCCGCCCCCTTCTGAAGTGTTGCTGTGCGATGTGGGATTCGCATCAGCATCAGGATTGACGGAGGACGTCGAAAAAATTCATGAAGGACAGCTCGTTTTGTATTATCGCGAAATAGGGGAGGGAGTGCCACGGGTATGATAGGCAAATTGGATTGGCAATCATTAAAACGAAGGTGTTTTTCGTTAGGGCTGGATCTTCTCATGAAATTTCAATCACCAGCTTTCTTTCCCAAAATATTTAACTGGCGCCCACCTACATGGGGGGAAATGATCATCATAATAAAATGAATTAAGTGTTCGTTTTTACCGCGCTCCGTTCGAGAGTGGAACTGTAGGGAAATAACTTGGTTCAAATGGCTCTAAGCAATATGGGACTTAACAACTGAGGTTGAGCGGGATTAACCGAGCGGTCTCAGGAGCTACAGTCATTGATTGTGCGGCTGATCCCGGCGGAGGTTCGAGTCCTCCCTCGGGCATGGGTGTGTGTGTTTGTCCTTAGGATAATTTAGGTTAAGTAGTGTGTAAGCTTAGGGACTGATAACCTTAGCAGTTAAGTCCCATAAGATTTCACACACATTTGAACATTTTTGAACTTATCATCTGAGGTCATCAGTCCCCTAGACTTAGAACTACTTAAACCTAACTAACCTAAGGACATCACACACATCTATGCCCGAGGCAGGATTCGAACCTGCGACCGTAGCAGCAGCGCGATTCCGGACTAAAGCGCCAGGAACCGCTCGGCCCCGCGGCCGGCTGAAATAACTTGAAGGTGGTTCAATGAACCCTCTGTCAGGCATTTAATTGTGAATTGCAGAGTAATCATTTAGATGTAGATCACTAGGCTCATTTGTGGGTAAAGTAGGTAGCAGACTTCGGTTTATTTGTAGAATATTAGGGAAATGCTATCAGTTTACAAGGGAGATTGCTTACAATGCGACCCATCCTTAAATGTTGCTGAAGTATGTAGGACCCGTACAAGACAGGACTAACGGAAGGTATTGCACACAGAGAAGGGCAGCACGAATGGTCACAGGTCTGTTTGACCCGCGGGAGAGTGTTGCCGATACGCTGAAAGAACTGAAGTAGCCGGTTGTTGAAGATAGACAGAAACTATACCGAGAAAGTCTACTAACAAAGTTTCAAGAAGCTGCTTTAAATGATGACTCTGGGAATACACTGCAGCCGGCCGGAGAGGCCGAGCGGTTCTAGGTGCTACAGTATGGAACCACGCTACCGCTACGGTCGCAGGTTCGAATCCTGCATCGTGCATGGATGCGTGTGATGTCCTTAGGTTAGTTAGGTTTACGTAGTTCTAAGTTCTAGGGGACTGATGCCCTCAGAAGTTGAGTCCCATAGTGCTCAGAGCCATTTGAACCAATATACTACAACCCGTTATAGATCGCTCCTATAGGAATCGTGAGGACATGATTAGATTAATTTCAGCACTCACAGAGGCTTGTAAGTCCGCAGCTCATGGTCTAGTTACTAGCGTTGTTGCCTCTGGATCACGAGGTCCCGGGTTCGATATCCGGCCGAGTTGGGGATTTTCTCTGCCCGGGGACTGGCTGTTTGTGTTGTCCTCATCATTTGATCATCATCATTATCACCATTCGTGACTGGTTATACTGGATTGTGTAAAAATTGGACTGTGTCAAAATTGGGACTTCGTATGGACGCTGATGACCGCGCAGTTGTCGCCCTACAAACCAAACACCATCATCATCAGAGGCATGTAAAGAATCATTCTTAACGTGCCCCATATGCGAATGGAACGGGTAAAAGCCCTAATAACTAGTACAATGGGACGTACCGATTGCTGTGCACTTCACAGTGTATAGATGTAGACGTAAACGTAGCTGTAGAAGAATGCTGAAGGACAAATTCAGAACAATAAATTTGTGTTATAACCCGACTAAATGAATGGGTCGGTTCATACGACACATACTGAGGCGTCTATGCATGATCAGTTTGGTAATGGAGAGATGTTTGCGGGTAAAAACAGAAGTGGGAGACCAAGGTTTCACTGTAGTAATACGAAGAGATGAAAAGTCTTGCAAAAGAAGGACTAGCGTGGAGAGTTGCATCAAACAAGCATTTCGACTGAAGACCATAACTACACTATAATACAGATTAAATAATATTCTTAAAAAAATTACAGTAAAATATATGTACATTCACATTTAATATTTTTGAAGGGAAAGGTTAAGATATACTCTGGTGTTTATGAAACAGACGTTCTACCGCGAAGAAGGCTTTGAAAACGTTCACACTATTGCCTTATAACTTTTCAGCAATATATATATATATATATATATATATATATATATATATATATATATATATATATTGCAGAAATGGAAAGTGCCGTTGATGTATAGTTTTCACAGAATGGATTGGTAGTCAGGGGTTCGTATAGTTAGCCTCTCTGCCGGCCGGGGTGGCCGTGCGGTTCTAGGCGCTACAGTCTGGATCCGCGTGATCGCTACGGTCGCAGGTTCGAATCCTGCCTCGGGCATGGATGTGTGTGATGTCCTTAGGTTAGTTAGGTTTAAGTAGTTCTAAGTTCTAGGGGACTGATGACCTAAGAAGTTAAGTGCCATAGTGCTCAGAGCCATTTTTTTGTTAGCCTATCTACAGACTGTAATAATACTTAGAAAGGGTGTTTCTTGT
Source organism: Schistocerca serialis cubense (assembly GCF_023864345.2). NCBI lineage: Eukaryota > Metazoa > Arthropoda > Insecta > Orthoptera > Acrididae > Schistocerca > Schistocerca serialis. The sequence continues at coordinate 436,325,568 of NC_064640.1, read as the reverse complement.
GCAAACATAAACGTTTTAAATGGAACAACGCCTATTCACATTGACATACTAAAAGTAGAGTAAATTAGAATGTCACTGGTGTTTGTTGCAGGATTCTAGAGCCAGCCGTTTACGAGATACCGTATTTTGAAACGTTCTCACACTGACACTTGTACAATACCTGCGGTAGCACACACTAAAGAACAATAGAAGTGAATACACTAGCCATGTGAAATCCGACCAGCAACGAGACATTTGATCATCACAGGTTGTGTTCAAAATGACCTCCGGCAGCGGCAACATACGCTTCCAATCTGGTATGGACCGACTGCTGCACACGTGCTAGCATTTCAGCGGAGATGTGCAAGCAGGCTGCAGTAATACGTCGTTGCATATCATCGAGTACAGTTGGTATGTCCTTATAGACGGCGTCTTTCGGCTTTCCCCACAGAGAAAAGTCTACTGCCGTCAAATTCGTGCAACGGGCCGGACAAGGTACAGATCCTCTGCGTCCAATCTAATGATTCGGAACAATTCGTGAAGACACACTGTAGTACTTCGTGCGCTATGGGCTGGACAGCCATCATGTTGGTACCACAGGTTCCTCTTAGTTTTCAGAAGAACGTCTTTTAGCATCCACAGAAAAGACAGTTATCTAGCTGGAACGTGCCATCGCAGTCGAGAAGGACATCAAGCACGAAGGGACGCAGGTTGCCCGCAATACTGTTCACGTAGTCCACGGCTGTCACGTTTCCTGCGATTACTACAACTGGTGTCCGCCCCCGTTAGCTGAGTGGTCAGCGCGGCGGGATGCCACGCCAAGGGGCCCGGGTTCGATTCCCGGCTGATACAGGAGATTTTCTCCGCTCAGGGTCTGCGTGCTGTGTTATCCTCATCGTCATTTCATCCCCATCTCCCACGTTCAAGTCGCCCAATGTGGCGTCGAATGCAATAAGTACTTGCCCTCGGCGCGCCGAATTTCCCCGAATTGGGGACTCCCGGCCCATAATACCATTCGCTCATTTCACTACTGGTCCCATGGAAACCCAGGTGAATGCTCCCATGGAATAATACTGCTCCCACCGGCTTGCGCCCTTGTCGCGGTGGATTTCTCGAGCAGCCGTTCACCCTCATGACGGTGTATTCGGAAGTGACCATCGACCTCTTGTGACAAGAAACTTGAGTCATTCGATTTGGCGGCACGTTCCCACTGAAACGGGTCCAATCTCAGTTATCACTTGCCGATTGCAACCGTAACTGCAGGGGCGTCCGTTGTGGAGCCCCATGTTCAACAGTGTGTTCTGAACGGTGTGCTCTGAAACATTTATGCCTGCACCAGCGTTGCATGCCATGAGCAGATATGCCATAGATCTTGGGTTACAGAATGGACATACCTCCAATCTCCACTTTTTGTGATGCAGTGCAGGTGTCCAACACCGTCTCGCCCATTCGTGGTTTTGCCGGCCGGAGTGGCCGTGCGGTTCTAGGCGCTACAGTCTGGAACTGCGTGACCGCTACGGTCGCAGGTTCGAATCCTGCCTCGGGCATGGCTGTGAGTGATGTCCTTAGGTTACTTAGGTTTAAGTAGTTCTAAGTTCTAGGGGACTGATGACCACAGCAGTTGAGTCCCATAGTGCTCAGAGCCATTTGAACCATTTGAATCATTCGTGGTTACACCGTTGTTGAATACCTTTCACAGAGGATGAAAACAACAGCACTCGTACAGCCAGCTTCGCCGTTCGCGAGATGCTCATTTTCAGGCGAAAGGACATAATAATCTGCCTTTGGTAAAAGTCGTTTATGTCAGCGGATTTCCCCATTTGCGGCCCGTATCTTCGCTAGAATGATTGCCCATTCGTCTCTACTCAACTTATATACTTTCTTTACAGCGTTACGTGCAAGAAACGCAGCAAGGTGGCATTCGCATAGGATTGGTTGGTTTGTGGGATTAAAGGGACCAGACTGCTACGGTCATCGGTCCCTTTTTCCAAATACTAAGAACACCCACAGAGAATAAAAACGATTAACAGAATAGATCACAGACGATACAAAGCAAGAGAAACTTAGACAAAGACAAGACAAAACGAACTAAAATCACACAGAGTGTGACGGTGGTTGGCCGACCATAGAATTAAAAAAGGAAAATCCTACCACTTAGAAATACATTAAAAAATCAGTTTAAAATCTTAGGCCAAAGGCCAGAATCAACACAAAACAATAAAATTCAACAGAAACACTCAGATTAAATGATAAAAACCTCCTGCCCGAATTAAACGTAAAACTAAGTCAGCAATAACAGAGTCATCTGTTAAAAGGGCAGGGAGCGTGTCAGGCAGTGCGAACGACTGCCTGAGCACAGCTAAAAGTGGACAGTCCAATAAAATGTGGACCACTGTCAAAACGGAGCCGCAGCGACATAAAGGTGGGCCCTCACGTCGCAATAGGTGGCCGTGCGTCATCCATGTGTGTCTAATGCGCAGCCGGCAGAGGACAACAGACTCCTTGCGAGAGTTCGCATAGGAGGTTGGCTCATTAGTGTGTAGCGTCTTATGTCTTTCTAGTGCAGCTACAATAATAGTTCTGTGGCAATTTGTGTCTAACATTAGCAATTACAAAGTCCAGTAACACTGTCCACCTGTCGAAATCTTGAATAATGACCTTTTTCAGCGAGGACGTGCAGGAAGAGAGTGAGTGACGTTCTGGAGGCTACTGACATGGATGTGGATCCACAGCGACTCCAGTGACGTCGCCAGCTGCTCTAGGTTTCTTGGGTTAGGATCCCTGACGCTAACAGGCCGATCGAGGTGGTCCCGCAGATTCTCTATTGGGTTAAAAGCCGGGGGTTTGATGTCCAGGGGAGTACGGTAAACTCATCTTGGTGCTCTTCGAAACACGCACGTACACTGCGAGCTGTGTGACATTTTGCTTTATCCTGCTGGTAGATGCCGTAGTGTCGAGGAAAAAGCAAACGGCACGTAGGGGATACATGGTCCTAAGTGTAGGAACATAGTTCTACTGATCCATTATACCTTCTCGATGACGATATCACTCAGGAAATGCCACGAAAACATTTTCCAAACCGTAACGCTCCCACCTCTGGCCAGGACCCTTCCATCAATTGTTGCAGGGTCATGCGCACCAACACCCATCTGCCCGATAGAGAATAAAATGTGATTCTTATGAAATGGCCACGTTTCGCCACTCAGTGGACGTCCAGTTGCGATACTGGCGTGCAGATTCCAACCTTCGTCTCTAATGAACAACATTCAGCAGGAGTGCATGAACCAGGAGCCAGTGCGGAGGCCGATATACAGCAATGTTCGCTTAACGGTCATTGATGAGATACTATTGGTTACCCCTCGGTTCATCTGGGCGGTCAGTTTCTGAACTGTTGCAGGTCTATTCACCTGGACACATCTCCGCAGCCGTTGTTCACCCCTGTCATATACGGCGCTTGGTGCACCACAGTGACATTGGCGCCGGTTTTGGATAGGGCCATTCTGCCATGCACAGTATACTTTAAACAAGGCGCCACGCGGTCGGTTTATAAACTTAGACGTTTCAGAATTTCATCCACCGTTGGCTCGATAACCAATGATCATGCCCTTTTAGCCGTCAGATAAATCGACGCGTTTCCGCATTACGACAACGATTGTACTGGAATGAGATATTCACTCTGCAGTGGAGTGTGCGCTGATATGAAACTTCCTGGCAGATTAAGACTTTGTGCCGGTCCGAGACTCGAACTCGGGACCTTTGCCTTTCGCGGGTAAGTGCTCTACGAACTGGGCTACCCAAGCAGCCCCCAGGCTGTGTCTAAGCCAAGTCTCCGCAATATCATTTCTTTCAGGAGTGCTAGTTCTGCAAGGTGCGCAGGAGAGCTTCTGTAAAGTTTGGAAGGTAGGAGACGAAGTACTGGCAGAAGTAAAGCTGTAGGACGGGACGTGAGTCGTTCTTGGGTAGCTCAGTTGGTAGAGTACTTGCCCGCGAAAGGCAAAGGTCCCGAGTTCGAGTCTCGGTCCGGCGCACAGTTTTAATCTGCCAGGAAGTTTCAACGATTGTACTGTTTCTACGCTTCCACCCCGATATGATTAGCATCCTCTCCACTGCTAGTGCCGTCTATGAGTGGGTCTTGGGCATTGATGTGAAATAGAGGTGGTGGTCCCATTACTGTGGCTAGATAATGTAGAAGCCATGTGATTTTTGTACTGAAATGTGGCACTATTTAGATTGTCATTTATCCATTCTCAATTTTTCTGTACAGTTACACCATACAGTTGTGAGGCACTAACTATTGAAATACACTTGACACATAACACGAGCGAAAAGCACTCGATTTGGACTTTTTTGCCTAATGTCGTGGGCAAGAAGTTTGTATGTTTGCATTATCTTTAGTTTTCAAAGTCTGGCTTTTTGCACATTGGTGTCTTTTGTGGATGTTACATATTTACCTTATGATTGCCTAATAAGCCGAAAACTCGTTCGTAGCAAACAAATGTTAATAAAAAACGGCCGATTGTTTGCTTTCCGTAAATTTAGAATTATAGTATCGTCAGTTTCATTTTTAAAACATTAATTCATGTATGCGCTGTAACTGTTAGTTGCACATTTTTCACATGGTTTTCACATATTCGGAAATACCATTTTTGACTGTCATGATGATTTGAAAATGGGTCCCAGCCCGAAACTAGTCATCGAGTGAATAAAAAAGTAAAATTTGCAAATTTGGACTGGTTTTTAGCTGTACTGATTAACAGAAGTTGCTGACCCACAGCTATTCCAGCCTGCTGAAGTTTGTAAATTAACTTCGATGAGGGAAAATCATACACGTGTTGGCAGAAAACTACATCTTCTTTTAGGCAGAAGTGATCCAGTTTTCTATCTCTGGTATATCTGCGGTGGAATAGCGCAATCTTCATTCGGGAGATCGACGGTTCAACCCTGCGTCCGCCCATCCTGATTTAGGTTATCCGTGATTTCCCTAAATCGCTCCAGGCAAATGCCGGTATGGTTCCTTTGAAAGGGCACGGCCGACTTCCTTCCCTGTCCTTCCCTAATCCGACGAGACCAATGTTCAAATGGTTCAAATGGCTCTGAGCACTATGGGACTTAACTTCTGAGGTCATCAGTCCCCTAGAACTTAGAACTACTTAAACCTAACTAACCTAAGGACATCACACACATCCATGCCCTAGGCAGGATTCGAACCTGCAACCGTAGCGGTCGCGTGGCTCCAGACTGTAGCGCCTAGAACCGCTCGGCCACTTCGGCCGGCCGAGACCGATGTCCTCGCTGTCTGGTCTCCTCCCCCAAACAACCCCAACCCAGTAGGTGATACAAACTGAGAGTGTACTGTAATTCAGAAGCAGGGAAGGGGAACCAGCGCAGTATTTTAATGAACAGCTGGGAAAAACCGGCCAAACACCAATCCTAGTCTGTCTAGCGTATCAGAACTACGATAGTAAATTGTCTATACTCTAGTCCTGCTCTTGTAGTGAATAGGCTGAATTCGTTGCCTGCCACTATAACAAGACAGAACAATTGGAACACGCCCCCCCCCCCCCCCCCCCCCCCATGATCGAGCAGCGGCCTGTGTTTCATTGGCGTCTGTACGGCCGCAAGGGGGATACAAACGGTCGCTAGTTGTCTGTTCGAACGGCGGGCCCGAGATGCCCCTCTGGGGAAAAGACTCCAGCGTGCACTCAGTGTGTTTTCCAGCTGTAGCTAACCGCAGGTTAGAAGAGGCCCTCCTAGAAACAAATAAAACCATGGGTTATGGGTTGCAGTCAGCTGCAGTTGTCGTAAAATGCTCAGAAAGATGAGATGTTTATACCCTCGCTTCGATGGAGAATGCAGAGAATCAATAAAAAAATTAACAGCAACTCGTGTGTCTGTGAGAAAGACCGTGTGTCAAGCCTACATTTTCTAAATTCAGATCTTAACAAAAGATATTTTAGAAAGTACTGGGAAGCTCTAGTCCTTTGTAAAATGGTGGTATAACTGAATATTCCGATAAATACATTACCAAACATTTTTTATTCAGGATATTCTATGTTGCAAATTTTACCTCAGAAGTTAAACGTATGTGTGATATGGGTGTCCTGTTCTTGGTTCGGTTAGTGTTAGCTATGGTTAAGAACAAAAATTAAGCACTTTCTTGGTTTGTTTTCACACATTAACTCTTCTTAGGCCATAGTCAGATGACAGCTGACTTCGCAGCTGAGATAAGTTGAAAGAAAACGAGATGTTAGGTGATACAGAAGATATGACATTTAAAATTACAAAGTTGATGTTAAACGTGGATTTCCTGCAAAAGGAATTATTACATTTTAAAACTGATATTTATGTCACGCTACAGGTCTCTCACATACACATAAATTAAAATTAATTTAACAGGGAGGGAAAGGAAGTTGTACTTCATCATTTTTAAAACTCGGCTAGCAAACTGTGTTAGATACATATATATTTCTAATATTTGCATTAGTACCCACATTCTAACTTACTTCTCTGTATAAAGAAAGCGCGACTGCTACGGTCGCAGGTTCGAATCCTGCCTCGGGCATGGATGTGTGTGATGTCCTTAGGTTAGTTAGGTTTAAGTAGTTCTACGTTCTAGGGGACTGATGACCATAGATGTTAAGTCCCATAGTGCTCAGAGCCATTTGAACCATTTTATAAAGAAAATTACAGTGTATATCGAATCGATGTTCATAAGGGATGTTGCACCATTTTTATTACTGCTGACTTGTCCTGTTGACTAGCATGTATTTTTTAAATTGGAATGTTAACAATGATTTCAGAGGTACAGGCATTGCCGAAGGCTATGAGTCTGATCGACCGTAATTTTGTTTGAACGATTGAATCGCGTAATGAAACAGATATGAGGCCATGGACAATGAAGTGGAAAGCTACATATTTGTAACTTTGTGGACTCGGGGAGGTTGTAGAGATTACAGTATGGGTAGCTGTTGTTTTTCTGTGAATTTTGAGAGGGTGTTTGTATGAGAAAATATGTAAATAAAAGTCCTACAGAATTGTAAAAGTGCATTCCTGCACCATTTTCATTATAGTTGCATAATGTTTAGGATTGATATGTTCAAGGAAAGGATTTAATTGTCAGGTACTACGATCCCACAAACACAGCTCCTAGGATATGAAACGAAACTAGTTTTGCACTGTGTAGGACTTGTATATCTTTAATTTTATCCATAAGAGCTATTTAAACGTAATTTCGTTGAAAACTTGAGTTTCAAAAGTACACTGACGGAAAGAAATCGCAACACCAAAAAATAATAAATGTAGAGTAATGAAAATTCGGGAATGCATTTGGCTATGTAACGTATTTAAGTGATTGACTTTGCAAGATCACTGGTTAATGTAATCGCAAGATACGCCATTGCAAATGTGAAATTGCTGGTACATTAATAAGCCGTGTACCGGTCATAATGTTGAATGCAAGCATGTAAACGTGCATGTATTGCGTTGTACAGGTGCCGGATGTCAGTTTGTGGAGTGGAGTTCCACGCCTGTTGCCCTTGGTCGGTCAGTACAGCGACGGTTAATGCTGTTTGTGGATGACGCTGGAGCTGTTGTTCGATGATATCCCATATGTACTCAATTCAGACAGATCTGGTGATCGAACAGGCCAAGGCAACATGTCGACACCTTGCAGAGCATGATGGGTTACAACAGCGATATGTGGGTGAGCGTTATCTTGTTGGAAAACACCCTCTAGAATGATTCTCACGAATGGCAACACAAAAGGCCGAATCACCAGACTGACTTACAAATCTGCAGTCAGGACGCGTGAGATAGCCCCGAGAATCTCCTGCTGTCGTACGAAATCGCACCCCTGACATAACTCCAGGAGTATGTCCAGTGTGTCTAGCCAACAAGCAGTCATCATTGTCACCGATGCAGAACCAGCTTTCATCAGAAAACACAACAGATCTTCACCCTCCCCTCCAATCAGCTCTCAGTTGACAGCGCTGAAGTCGAAAGTGGCGTTGGTTTGCGGTCAGTGAAATGCACGCTACAGGACCTCAGACTCGGAGTTGTCCTTGAAGTTACGGATTTTAAAGAGTTAGTTGTGACTCTGTGGTGCCAAATTCTGCTAAATTGCTGCTGCAGTTGCGATGTGTTGCGCCAGAGCCACACGCCGAACACGATGGTCTTCCCTCTTGGTAGTGCCACGTGGCCGTCCGGAGCGCGGTCTTCTTGCGGCCGTACATTCTCCTGACCACCGCTGCCCTCAGTCATGTACAGTGACAACATTTCTCCAAGTCATTCTGCAGTATCGCAAAAAGGAACATCCAGCTTCTCGTGGCCCTTAAACTCAGCGAGGTGTTGATAATCAGGCATTCCTGACAAACATCAACTCATCTCGTCCTGTCTCAAGGGTAACTAACGCTCACGACCGTTACAACATGTATTTAAAGCAGACCTTATTTGAATCCTCATAGTGGCGCTACTAGCGTCAGTCGTATACGATCGGCGCGGGATTTCAGTACACATAATCTTTCACCTGTAGAAACATGCTTACCAACTTTCTTTTATCTTGCACAACTCCTCCTTGGTGCTGCGATTTTTTCCCTTCAGTGTATATCTATGTCCCATGATCGCTAATTTAAGTATTTCTTATCCGAACCACGAGGAGACAGTCAGCAATGAAGCAATAAAGTTTCCTATATGCTACATGTTTCACAACCTAAATTTCATTGATTGTTCCACATATTTTTAGCGTATGGAAAAAAATCTGTCGATTTCAGTTACTATATGTACCATCAGGTCTCCATGTGTATATAACAAGGCAATGAATTGAATACGTATCTGATGCCAATAATGAGTAACAGCCAGGAACACACAGCAATGGCGAAAACATAAAAAAGGAACGCCAATACCAGCTGCTCACAAATCTTCCAGCTATGCAAACCGAACTTCGAAGCACTACTTGAATATTGGAACAACAATAACGCTGTGTTTATGTCCACAGTACGAAGGTACCAGTGTGGATGCGCGTCTGAAAGTGTCCATAGTACTCGGGGACTGACGAGGAATCATGAGCTGACACACGTCTACGGCACTTTGGAAAAGGGAACCTGACGTGTCAAGAATAAGTCATGGTGCTGTATGCACAGCACTCAACGTGTTAATTAACTGCAAGTCCGATATAGTGCTGTAATAAGCCTCATTATACATTATTGACCATAAGTGACTGTAGTTAATTCATTTTACCTGTCAGTTAGCCGTGCGGACTGGCCGCGTGGTTAGAGGCGCCATGTCAGGAATTGCCCGGCCCCTCCCGCAGGAGGTTCGAGTCCTTCCTCGGACATGGGGGTGTATATATATATATATATATATATATATATATATATATATATATATATATATATATATATATATACTCCTGGAAATGGAAAAAAGAACACATTGACACCGGTGTGTCAGACCCACCATACTTGCTCCGGACACTGTGAGAGAGCTGTACAACCAATGATCACACGCACGGCACAGCGGACACACCAGGAACCGCGGTGTTGGCCGTCGAATGGCGCTAGCTGCGCACCATTTGTGCACCGCCGCCGTCAGTGTCAGCCAGTTTGCCGTGGCATACGGAGCTCCATCGCAGTCTTTAACACTGGTAGCATGCCGCGACAGCGTGGACGTGAACCGTATGTGCAGTTGACGGACTTTGAGCGAGGGCGTATAGTGGGCATGCGGGAGGCCGGGTGGACGTACCGCCGAATTGCTCAACACGTGGGGCGTGAGGTCTCCACAGTACATCGATGTTGTCGCCAGTGGTCGGCGGAAGGTGCACGTGCCCGTCGACCTGGGACCGGACCGCAGCGACGCACGGATGCACGCCAAGACTGTAGGATCCTACGCAGTGCCGTAGGGGACCGCACCGCCACTTCCCAGCAAATTAGGGACACTGTTGCTCCTGGGGTATCGGCGAGGACCATTCGCAACCGTCTCCATGAAGCTGGGCTACGGTCCCGCACACCGTTAGGCCGTCTTCCGCTCACGCCCCAACATCGTGCAGCCCGCCTCCAGTGGTGTCGCGACAGGCGTGAATGGAGGGACGAATGGAGACGTGTCGTCTTCAGCGATGAGAGTCGCTTCTGCCTTGGTGCCAATGATGGTCGTATGCGTGTTTGGCGCCGTGCAGGTGAGCGCCACAATCAGGACTGCATACGACCGAGGCACACAGGGCCAACACCCGGCATCATGGTGTGGGGAGCGATCTCCTACACTGGCCGTACACCACTGGTGATCGTCGAGGGGACACTGAATAGTGCACGGTACATCCAAACCGTCATCGAACCGATCGTTCTACCATTCCTAGACCGGCAAGGGAACTTGCTGTTCCAACAGGACAATGCACGTCCGCATGTATCCCGTGCCACCCAACGTGCTCTAGAAGGTGTAAGTCAACTACCCTGGCCAGCAAGATCTCCGGATCTGTCCCCCATTGAGCATGTTTGGGACTGGATGAAGCGGCGTCTCACGCGGTCTGCACGTCCAGCACGAACGCTGGTCCAACTGAGGCGCCAGGTGGAAATGGCATGGCAAGCCGTTCCACAGGACTACATCCAGCATCTCTACGATCGTCTCCATGGGAGAATAGCAGCCTGCATTGCTGCGAAAGGTGGATATACACTGTACTAGTGCCGACATTGTGCATGCTCTGTTGCCTGTGTCTATGTGCCTGTGGTTCTGTCAGTGTGATCATGTGATGTATCTGACCCCAGGAATGTGTCAATAAAGTTTCCCCTTCCTGGGACAATGAATTCACGGTGTTCTTATTTCAATTTCCAGGAGTGTATATCAATTCGAATCTGACGTGCAGGGACTGATTGTGAAGCTCGAGCGTCATGGTAGAAGGTTGTGGGCATGTAGACCAGGCCTGTTCACCGATCTGCTCGTGCGAGCTGCCTCGCGCGCACCCCTCAGCAGTGAGCAAGCGGCTGGCTTACGGCGAGTAATGGAAAGGAAAGAGGAAGAGAGGGGAGGAGGAATCGGAACAAGGTAGCTTGGCACGAAAAACAGTTTTCAACAACTCTATTCTACGGTAGCTAATAGTTCTACGGGGATGTATCGTTTCGTGGTGGATAGCTAACGCATTTCGTGCCAAATTTATGTCCTAAAACTGAGAAATGACAATGAAATGAAACTTAACATGCGGCAGCTAAGTAAGAAAAATATTTGTTACAACTAATGCAGACTTTTGGTGTATGTCGTTTTCGGACAAAGTTTAAACTGACATCAATATGTATTTCGTGTCTGTTGTATTCAGACATTAAGCATAGAAACACTACACGTCAATACCACTTATTTTGCTTTCCACAAAAGCATCAGCGTCTGGTTACATTTTCTAAGCACTGCTAATTCGAAGACAAGCTTTCAACTTGAAGTCCGTCAGTGAGCTTCTATTGTGGATTTCATTCTCTACATTACAGAAAAAAGTTTCTCGCACAAATATGTAGGCCAAGACATCGATATAATTGTAGCTGCAAACTTGTGACGTTTTGGAAAATTATGTTGAAGAAAGTCTTTATATGAATCTACAAGACTAACATTATTGTGAGACTAATCGCTAAATTGTCTGTCACGTTGCACGTTTCTAAGCACTAATTGGTTCAAATGGCTCTGAGCACTATGGGACTTAACATCTGAGGTCACAGTCCCCTACACTTACAACTACTTAAACCTAACTAACCTCAGGACAGCACACACATCCATGCCCGAGGCAGGATTCGAACCTGCGACCGTAGCAGCAGCGCGTTCCGGACTGAAGCGCCTAGAACTGCCCTTCCACAATAGCCGGCTTAAGCACTAATTGTATCTAGGCATCCGGCATTGACATGTTATAAATTGATGCTCATGTGTCTGATCTTCACTTTATTTTCATTCCTCTGAGGGTACCGCATAGTTTGCACTTTCACTGCTCTGCATAATAACGTCTGACGGCCACATTATATCGCGAACACACACTTCTCAGGCGCCGAGCGAGCGTGTGCGCTCGTACTCACTTAGACGCCTCCTAAAGACTGGCAAGTTGCACAGGTCACACCAATATTCAAACCGAACGAGGTGGCGCAGTGGTTAGCACACTGAACACGCATCCGGAAGGACCCCGGTTTAAATCGGCGTCAGGATCCCCTGACTTACGTTTTCCGTAATTTACCTAAATCTCTTCAGGTAATACCGTAATGGTTCCTTTGAAAGGGCACGGCCGATTTCCTTCCCATTCCTTCCCTAACCTGATATGACCGATGACCTCGCTGTTTGGTCCCCTACCCCAAACCAGCCTACCAACCAACCAATATTCAGGAAAGATAGTAGGAGTAATCCAGTAAACTACAGGCCCACATCATTAACGTCGATAGGCAGGATTTTGTGTTCGAACATTCTAAATTACCTCGAAGAGAACGGTCTACTGACACACAGTCAACACAGATTTGGAAAACATCGTTCTTGTGAAACACAACTAGCTCCTTACTCACGCGAAGTGTTGAGTGCTATTGACAAGGGATTTCAAATTGATTCCGTACCTCTAGATTTCCAGAAGGCTTTTGACACTGTACCACACTTGTAGTGAAATTGTACGCTTGTAGAATATCGTTGCAGTTACGTGACTGGACTCGTGATTTCCTGTCAGAGAGGTTTGTGGTAATGGATGGAAGATCATCGAGTAATAAAGAAGTGATTTCTGGCGTTCCCCAGGGTAGTGCCATAGGTCCTTTGCTGTTCCTCATTTATATAAACGATTTAGGAGACAATGTGAGCAGCCGTCTTTGGTTGTTTACAGATGATGCTGTGGTTTATCGTCTAATAAAGTCATCAGAAGGTCAAAACGAATTACATAACGACTTAGAAAAGATACGTGCATAGAGCGAAAATTGTCAGTTGACCCTAAATAATGAAAAGTGTAGGTCATCCACATGAGTGCTAAAAGACATCCGTTAAACTTCGTTTACACGATAAGTAAGTCTAATCTAAAGTCCATAAATTCAACTAAATACCTTGGAATTACAATTACGAATAACTTAAATTTTAAAGAACACATAGAAAATGCTGTGAGGAAGGCAAACCAAAGATGCGTTTTATTGGAAAATGTAACAGATCTACTAAAGAGGCTGTCTACTCTGCGTTAATCCATCCTCTATTGGAATGCTGCTGCGCGGTGTAGGATCCTTACCAGATAGGATTAATGGAGTACATCGAGAAAGTTCTAAGAAAAACAGCACGTCTTGTAAAGTCTCCTCAGGGAGAGTGATAAAAACGGGAATCCCACGGAGTGGTTTTAGAAGTTGCGGGACTCTGCCACTAGAGATGGCTGCGACAGGCGGACGTCCGCACTACTCGATCACCTAAACGAGAGAGCAAAGACTCCAAGCTAGAGAATCTTTCTGAACGGCTGTCTCTAACGTTGTTTGATGAGTCTGGTGAATGATGATGATTTTTTGATTTGCACTTCAAATTCTTCACTTTTTCCATTAAAAAATAATTTTGTGGGCAGATGCTGATTAAACTAGCCGTCGGTTATATGAAAAGTGGGAAAGCATTCGCCATTCTAAGTGCCAAGTCTGGCATTTGTTTAGAAAAATGGAAAAATGTATCCCACTTTGTACATAATTGATACGTATCCAAAAATTGAGATGGTCTACTGATATCGCCAGAATTATGATGCTCACTGCAGAAGTAATGAGTCAAAATATAAATACTTTGCTGAGATCGTTCTAAATGCAATGCTAGGAATCTGACCGGTTCTAAGCGGCAATAAGAAAGTTTTTACAAGTCAATTCTTGCAAAGAAGAAAAGCAGCAACCAGCTACTGTTAATTTACACAATTTTTTTTTTATTTACACAAACCGGTAACCGGTAAGAGCTCTGACTCGTGTGGTTTGAGCTCGATTGTAAGGTGTAAATTATCCTTATTGGTTCTTGATTTTTATTCAGACCTCCTTTGCTCTGCTTCAGGTTTCGCTCTAACGCTTGATCTTGACTACTTTTGTATGGCAGTCGATTGCATTTAAGTAATGCAAATGGCATAAACAACTAAAATAAATTAATAAAAAAATGCCAGGAGGTGCGCGAATTAATCACTACCATATACAAAGTCACGAAAATGTAAAATTCATTGTTTGGCAAAAGGTTTGCGCAAATGTATGTGACCATCGTACTTGTGTGAACGAGCTCGATATGCCGCTCGATCAGGATTTCAAAAGCATAGGTACTCTCATCTACACACAAGGCTGACTCCCATAAAACTAATCAGCTGCGTAAGATTCAGCAACCACGAAACAATACAGAAAATGCTGACACGCTGGCATTCATTTAACACAGGGGAAGAAGTGTTCAGTAAACATAGTTACAGTGAGCTAGCTTACAACTGGACATGTGCTGTCTGATGGCCACAGAATGAATGAGTTATGTGATATTTAATAATCGCAAAGTAATTCAGGTAAAGCTGGCGTGGTGGTATTTATTTAACTCAGGGGGAAATGATCTATTCATGAAGCATAATTATATTGGTTTCGAACCGACAGATTCGTCTTCAGACGTCTGTTCACGTTCATATCACATTTGTTGTTCTCTACATCCGTTGCTGAGAAAAGCGAACAATTACTGTGAGCAACAACAAATGTAATATAAACGTGTAAAGCTATCTGAAGTTGAACCTGTTGCTTCGAAACTGGTAATGGCGAAAATTGCTGTAAATAAATAGTGTTATAACAGTGGCTCATTGCTGTTTACTTATTTGTAAGGAACAACTTGAAAAATATCAGTTTTCGACAAAAAAGCGGGAAGAAAGTTTTTTGTTCCAAGTACCATTAATACTAAGGTACTACATTTAATTTGTAGAAATACAGAAACAATCCATAAGGGTTTTAACTTGTAGATCTAATCAACAAAAATCATATATTTTATAATTTGGAACTCCAGAGTGAAGCTAGGCTTGACACAAAGACCAAATGGTTCAAATGGCTCTGAGCACTAGTGGACTTAACATCTGAGGTCCTCAGTCCCCTATAACGTAGAACTACTGAAACCTAAGTAACCTAGGGACACCACACACATCCATGCCCGAAGCAGGATTCAAACCTGCGACCGTAGCGATCGTGCGGTTCCAGACTGAAGCGCCTAGAACCACTCGGTCACACCGGCCGGCCACAAAGACCAAGTTCCATCTGTTTGCAATTAAGTCCAGAGAACACAGTAGCACGCAAAAGAAGTTTTCTGAAAAAATACTACTTATAACATTTTCCATTTCCACTCTTGTTATACCTACACACACACACACACACACACACACACACACACACACAAACTGGTATCTTAGTATATATGTTGGTTACTTCTAAGGAAATAACTTTTGCGATATCTGCGTTTTTGACATCCTTAATTTGTTGTATCAGGTTACTTGTATTCTTAAGCGTATATTCATTACTATACAGGGTCTCCCAGGAGGGAGGAACGGTCAGTATTCAGGGATATGACAGGAATGATCATTCGAAGAAAAGCTGTATAGTAAATATGAGTTCGAAAATGGATACCGTAAGAACTATGAGCACTTCTTCATCTTCGATACTGTGAAACAAATTTCTTCTACTGCAAGCGCTTTGGTTTCCATATTTTTGGAAGAGGTAGTATTGGAACAAAATGAAAAAAAAATGTGTAGTAAACATAGGCTATAGAGTGCATACCTCAAGAACTTTGTGCACTTTTTTGTCTTCGCTAATGTAACACACATCTCTTCCACTAAACAAATGCTCCTAGTTCTTAAGGCATGCATTTTTGAGCCCATGTTACTAGATTCTTTTGCTTTGAATGGTACTTCCTGTCATATCCCTGAATATTGGCCATACCTCACGTGGCATCTCGTATATGTAGTTTAAAGTAAAAATAATACGCAATTTTTTATTTACACAGTATGTGGGCTACTCATACAGTATACTATTCGTTTTGTAAATAAAAACCTTTATACTAACAGACAGGATTGCTTCCTTCATGAACTTTCGGTTGGCAATTTAGGTTCCGATTCAATTTTACTTAGCAGTTTTTTGATAAGAGCTTGGCATCAATTGTCTGCGTCTTTTCCAACGAGAAGGTTGTACTTTTTCTTGGTAGATTCCAAGGTTTTTCATGTAGTAGATCTTGCACATGACTACTACCATATTCCGTTTGTCTGCTTTGAATATTACGGCGTTGTTTCTCTCTATTTTTTCATAAATTTATTCCCAGAGAAGATATTTTCTTCTGCTGTTCATCCAACTTATAACTAAGTTACATTCCAACAAAACTGCTTCATCCTCAACACAAGAGGCAACGTCTGAGGTCATATCCATCATTTGGTTTTAGTTCCTATAGTTCATCGCACTGATAGTACTTTGTAATATGGATGCTGCCTCTTGATAACTTCCCAACATTTTTCTTTCTAAGATCCTTTATTGTATGATTATATGATAGCGGAACAAACACTGGTAGCAGTTACTTCTGTAAAATATGTGGGAGTATGCGTGCGGAACGATTTGAAGTGGAATGATCATATAAAATTAATTGTTGGTAAGGCGGGTGCCACGTTCAGATTCATTGGGAGAGTCCTTAGAAAATGTAGTCCATCAACAAAGGAGGTGGCTTACAAAACACTCATTCGACCTATACTTGAGTATTGCTCATCAGTGTGGGATCCGTACCAGGTCGGGTTGACAAAGGAGATAGAGAATATCCAAAGAATAGCGGCGCGTTTCGTCACAGGGTTATTTGGTAAACGTGATAGCGTTATGGAGATGTTTAGCAAACTCAAGTGGCAGACTCTGCAAGAGAGGCGCTCTGCATCGCGGTGTAGCTTGCTGTCCAGGTTTCGAGAGGATGCGTTTCTGGATGAGGTATCGAATATATTGCTTTCCCATACTTATACCTCCCGAGGAGATCACGAATGTAAAATTAGAGAGATTCGAGCGCGCACGGAGGCTTTCCGCGAACCATACGCAACTGGAACAGGAAAGGGAGGTAACGACAGTGGCACGTAAAGTGCCCTCCGCCACACACCGTTGGGTGGCTTGCGGAGTATAAATGTAGATGTAGATGTTTTTATGGATCTGCTATGCTGAATTAAATGTACCATTAATTTAGTTTTTCTTCTCTGTAATGATAATCGATGTCTTTTTTTTTTTTTTTTTCACTGGATGTTCTTCCAGTCTCAGAGATTTCTGTGGCTCTTTCCCATATCCCCATCTCTGTTGCTTTCAATTTCATCATTTCATGTTTCCCCCGAGTCCATCCTTTATAACCATAGCTTAAATTACTCCATTTAAACGTCTTGTGAAATTCCTTCTTGGTCCACACTAAAGAGCCAAAGAAACTGGTACACCTGCCTAATATCGTGTGGGGCCCCCGTTAGCACGTAGAAGTGTGGCAACATGACGTGGCATGGATTCGACTAATGTCTGAAATAGTGCTGGATGGAATTGACACCATGAATAATGCAAGGATGTCCATAAATCCGTAAGAGTACGAGGGGGTGGAGATCTCTTCTGAACAGCACGTTGCAAGGGGGCCCAAATATGCTCAATAATGTTCATGTCTTTGGAGTTTGGTGGCCAGCAGAAGCGTTTAAACTCAGAAGGGTGTCCCTGGAGTCACTCTGTAGCAATTCTGGACGTGTGTGGTGTTGCATTGTCCTGCTGGAATTGCCCAAGTCCGTCGGAATGCACAATGGACATGAATGGATGCAGGTGATCAGGCAGGACGCTTACGTACGTGTCACCTGTCAGAGTCGTATGTAGACGTATCAGGTGGCCCATATCACAGTCCCCTGCTGACATGTAGGGTCCGTGGGTTCATGAGGTTGTCTCCGTACTCGTACACTTCCATCCTCTCGATACAATTTGAAACGAGACTCGTCCTACCAGTCAACATGCTTCCAGTCATCAACAGTCCAATGTCGGTGTTGACGGGCATACGTGAGACGTAAAGCTTTGTGTCATGCAGTCATCAAGCCCATATCGATGGTGTTTTGTTGAATGGTTCGCATAGTGACACTTGTTGGTGACCCAGCATTGAAATATGCAGCAATTTTCTGAAGGGTTGCACTTCTGTCACGCTGAACGATTCTCTTCAGTCCTGTTGGTCCCGTTCTTGCAAAATCTTTTCCCTGCCGCAGCGATATCGGAGATTTGGTGTTTTACCGGATTCCTATTATTCACTTTACACTCGTGAAATGGTCGTAAAGGGAAATCCCCACTACATCGCTGCCTCGGCGATGCTGTGTCCCATCGCTCGAGCGCCAAACTAAGACCACGTTCAGACTCATTTAAATCTTGATAACCTGTCATTGCAGCAGCATTAACCGATCTAACAACTGTGCCAGACACTTGTTTTCTTACCTAGGCGTTGCCGACCGTAGCGCCGAATTCTGCCTGTTTACATATCTCGGTATTTGAACACGCATTCCTATACCAGTTTCTTTGGCGCTTCAGTGTATACTAAGGCGGTCGTTTGTTAACAGCTACTATTATTACTAAAGACATGTTTCGTTGTTGCAATTCTTCTTTGAAAATGCATTATACTTCTGTTGCTATCTGTTATTTTATTTGCGAAGTAGGAAAACTCATTTATTTACATTAGTAGTTATTTCCGTTTTTAATGTTTACTTTACTTTCCGTTGGATATACCTATCATCATTATTTTAGTCTTGTTTGCGTTCATTTTCAGTTTTTGGTTGTCCAGGGCATCACACAAACATTTTTGACATGTAGTTCATGCTATTTTCACAATCAGCTAAGACTACTTTATCATCAGCAAGTCGAGTACAATGTATAATTTGGATCCATTCAGTGCCACTAGCATTGCATTTTCTGTGGATAAATTAAGAAAATAGGGAATGAGGGGAAGAGACAGAGACAGAGACAGAGACACAGAGAGAGAGAGAGAGAGAGAGAGACATCAGCCTCATCGGACACCTCTTATCTAGCCTGTTTGTTAATATCAGTGATACCTATTTGTGTACTCTGATGTTTGTATAGATCTGGAATCTATCTTTTATCTCTCGAGTCTATTCTGGTTTTATACAGTTCTCTAAACAGAATCTTCGAGTCTGCCGTCTCAAAAGCCTTCTCTATGTCAATGAGTGCTGCGTACGTTTTTCTACTCATCTCAATCCTTCTTTCTAAAATAATGTGTAGTAGCGTTAGAACCACCCCGATCCTATTTCTGTTCGTAAATCCAAGTTGATGTTGGTTAATCTTAGTTCTTAATCTTTCTTTAACAATGCTGAGCAGAATTCTTGAAGCTTGACTTAGCAATGCCAAACTTTTAAAATTTGAATAATCACTGTCTTTCATTTTCTTACGTGTAGCAATTCTTTTACTTTTTATCAATAAAGTTGTTAGTTTTCATCTTCATAGCTCACTTACATAAATTTGTGCAGTTGTTATTCGCCTTAGCTTCAGAATTTTTAAATAGTTCTGCGGAGACGTTATCTGTTCCAATCCCAAAACTTTCGAGACTGGATAAATAAAACATAAGAAAAGTTAAGATATTGGTTTTATTTTTTAGGTGTTCTACATAGTCCCTCACCACTTGAATACAAGATACAGGACGTTCATATAACGGTGTGAAAATGTCGGATAAGTCCCTCTTTGAAATGTTCAACTTTCACGTGACATTTTCACCTTTTTCGGTCTTGGCGAACCATCAGAGCTTCGTTCTGCACTTTGTCATTTGATGGTAGGTTCGTATGTATAGCACCAAGTCTCGTCGGCCGAGATGCTTTTTTTTCAGAAAAGAACTGCCCGCATTTTGCAATTCAGTCAAGTCGCAACAGTCGTCCACGCTTCGTTGTTTTTGTTCGGGAATCAGAGAGTGCAGGTCAAACTTTACACACAGTGTCTCTTCTTCAAAAGGTTCTGGAGGATGTCGTGAACAAATTATTTAGCGATGTTGCTCTACTACGATTCGTGACACAACAACGTTGACACAATACAGCAGAGCGCCCAGTACTATTTTTTAATTTATTGACTTTTAGAACTTGCCCATAATGTCATCTCAACACTGCGAGTGTATACTACAGCTTGTTTTGACAGTGCAGAGTATACATTAGCTTAAGTCGAACACCACGTGGAAAACTTAACACACACAAGTGACTGGTCAAAAGCCAATCTGTTGTATACAGTTGTTGGTTCAAGCTGCTGCCGTAGTTACTGCGCTGACATCGCTTATTCACTAGGAACCAAATCAGTTTCGGAAATTTTTAGATGGACAGTGTATAAATTCAGTGGACAAAAAGTAATGAGATTAGGCTAGTACCTCATAACCATCATATACTAAAGGCAACGCCGTGTTAACGTTGCCATCTTTCTCCATCCCTCGCCATCTCTATTATACGGTTGTAGTTTCTGTAGTTAATTGTACTGGTAACACTTTGTAATACGGATAGAGTTGTAAAACTACCATGGGCTACAGTAGACTATCATAAAAAAGCTTAGACTACGGTAATTTTTCTCGTATTTTTGGTCATTTAAGATCGTAATAGTGTGTTGCATGCCTATCGAGCGTTACCTCATTTCGTTAGCTTTGTTTGCATATGTGATTAGTCTCTTACTAAGTTCGCCTAGGAAACGGCAGCGGTGAACCGTCTAGAAACTGAGTGAGGATATATAAAGGGTCACATAGCCTATGGAACATTTTTGTTCCACATAGCTATCTTCCTGTCTGTTTTTTAAAAATAAACAGCATTTATAGTAAAATCGAAACTAACAATTTTTAATTCAGATTTTATTCGATATTTGTTGATTTGTAGCACGAAACAGAGGAATGTTGCAGTGAAAATAGAAGAAGCAGCAATACAGATTTATGTTATAGCGCCATAAAACGTATTTTCTCCTAAAAACGTAAAATAAAAAAAAAAACGCAAAACAAGAGCATATCAAACATCGCTTCAGTACTTCGTCGAGTTTATATAAAACATGTTTCTGTTATTGCTAAACAACTTTCGCACTTATCAGTAATAACAGGAAACTCTTACCTTTGATCATGGTGGAGAACGTTGTGTTGAGTACAAAATAGCAATGATAATTATGTGGATTCATTTATGTTTGTGCATGTAAGTTATACTTGCATCGAAATAAATTGCTTTGGTTACATAAAAGCGCTGAAGTTACTCGATCAAGTAATTCTTAGTACTCATAAAATGCAGTTTATGTTTTGTAAGAATATGAGATACTGAGCAATCTGACACTGAACGACTCGTGGTTTTATTTATGTGCTATACAAATCAAACAAGCAAAAAACAAAGAGAAGTCGTCGGCTCCCAGTTTCTCTCCCACATATTCACTTACGTTTCTTTCCGTACTATTGCTACCAATACCACCGGTAATCCTACCATTTACTAAGACAGTTATGTATTGTGCTAGAACTACTGAACCGTAGTGGTTTTTTTTTTTTTTTTTTTTTTTACTGCAACGATAAATACGGATGTTCTCAGCCTGCCTCTTAATTTTTTCCCTGGATTTTTCCTTTAAAGATCTTTTATGAAAGTGTTATGTCGAATTAGGTATCGAGTTTGTATAATTACCTAACAAAAAGTAATTCCAAACTATTTTTTTGTTGGCATGTGTAATTTGTTCAACACTGATAACTATGTTATTTCTTATTGTAACCAAATGTTGGAACTGTGATTGCAGATCCTGAGCAACCGGCCGCTGAGCATCGTGAACGACGAGAACAATGGGCAGTTGGAGACGGACTGGCGGCACAGCGAATTTATCAACGAGTGCTTGCTGTGGCACAACGTGTACCGCCAGCGCCACAGTGCTCGGCCACTCGCGCTCTGCCCGCAGGTGAGCCGGCCTACTACGCCTGCGCCCACTGCCCGCTGCCCGCTGCCCGCATCGCCGCAGCCGCAATCGAACCACACCACCATTTCCTTTGTTGGTCGCCTTTAACTTAGCTCAGACAGTTCGTGCAGTCGTAAATTTCCTACAGTTCTGGCAAATACGTAACCGCTCCTGTGAATAATATCTCGTAGCCAGATACACGGTGGAGAAAAACAAACTGACAATATGGCCAGAACAGCGTAGGGAACATCTAATGGAACAAAATTTTTCAGATAATCATAGCTTAATTTCTCGTATTTCGGGTTCAAAAGTTTTGTAAAAGCCATCATAGTGGCTTTTGAGTGTATAAGCTACACACCTCAAAAAAAAGTTTCGCATGACCCCGGTTTCCAGAACTGAAGAAAGAGGTTGACTGTGGATGTTGTATTACAGACACAGTCCCTTTGACTGTTCAGAGATATCACTAAACCCGCCCAAAGATGTAAACAGCCATGCACGAGCAGCGCCTATTAGACGGAGGGGGTCCGACAGCCGATCAGTTCCAGTCATTCCAATACGAAGGAGGTACACGGCTCGTGTTGTCTGTAGTTCAACTGTGCCTAGACGGTCAGTACTGCGGTTCGACCACGTCCACATTGTTACTTTGTGCCAGGAAGGGCTCTCAACAAGGGAAGAGTCCAAGCGTCTCGGAGGGAACCAAAGCGATGTTGTTCGGACATGGAGGAGATACAGAAAGACAGGAACTGTCGATGACATGCCTCGCACAGGCCGCCCAAGGGCTACTACTGCAGTGGATGACCGCTACCTACGGATTATGGCTCGGAGGAACTCTGACAGCAATACCACCATGCTCAATAATGCTTTTCGTGCAGCCGCAGGACGTGGTGTTACGACTCAAACTGCGCGCAATAGGCTGCATGATGCGCAACTTCAATCCTGACGTCCATGGCGAGGTCAATCTTTGCAACCACGACACCACGCAGCGCGGTACAGATGGGCCCAACAACGTGCCGAACGGACCGGGCAGGATTGGCATAACGTTCTGTTCACCGGTGAGTGTCGCATACGCCTTCAACCAGACAATCGTCGAAGACGTGTTTGGAGGCAACCCGGTCAGGCTGAACGCCTTAGACACTCTTCCAGCTAGTGCAGCAGTGTGGAGGTTCACTGATGTTTTGGGGTAGCATTATGTGGGGCTGACGTCCGCCGCTGGTGGTCATGGAAGGTGCCGCAACGACTGTAAGATAGGTGAATGCCATCCTCCGACCGATAGTGCAACCATATCGGCAGCATATTGGCGAGTCATTCGTCTTCATGGACATCAAATCGCGCCCCCATCGTGCACATTTTGTGAATGACTTCTTTCAGCATAATGACATGGCTCGACTAGAGTGACCACCATGTTCTCCATATATGAACCATATCGATCATTCCTGGAATAGATTGAAAAGGGCTGTTTATTGACCTCGTGACCCACCAACCACTTTGAGGGATCTACGCCGAATCGCTGTTGAGGAGTGGGACAATATGGACCAACTGTGCCTTGATGAACTTGTGGATAGTATGCCACGACGAATACAGGCAAGCATCAATGCAAGAGGACGTGCTACTGGGTAATAGAGGTAGCGGTGTGTACAGCAATCTGGACCACCACATCTAAAGATCTCGCTGTATGGTGGTACAACATGCAGTGTGAGGTTTTCATGAGCAATAAAAAGGGCGGAAATGATGTTTATGGTGATCTCTATTCCTATTTTCTGTACAGGTTCCGGGACTCTCGGAACCGAGGTGATGCAAAACTTTTTTTGATGTGTGTATTGCCGGCCGAGGTGGCCGAGCTGTTCTAGGCGCTACAGTCTGGTACAGCGCGACCGCTACGGTCACAGGTTCGAATCTTGCCTCGGGCATGGATGAGTGTGATGTCCTTAGGTTAGTTGGGTTTAATTATTTCTAAGTTCAAGGGGCCTGATGACCTTAGAAGTTAAGTCCCATAGTGCTCAGAGCCATTTGAACCATTTTGATGTGTGTATTTATCTGCAATATTGCAGTTTCGGTCGTATAGTCAACAAGTGGCGTAACGGTGCTTCAGTGCATGTCAGAATCCAAAAATCTTCTGACATATATACACTTCACCGTTGTATCAACGTATTTTAACGTTGATTTCATCTTTAACGTGTATCGCACGAAATCATTATTCGTGTACACTGTTCACATGTAAACGAACATACTTCGCTTAAAATATTAATCGACCGCGACACTATTGCACTTGGCCTCCCGAGACCGTTATCGCAAACCCTCGTTGATTTCCGACCGGAACGGGGATTTTCATGGCTCGGGGACAGGGTGTTGTGTTGTCCTTACGTTCCTATCCTCATAATTGACATTTCACTATTGAGATGACTGAATGGACAAGTGAAGAAAGCCAATAAATTGTAAAAATAAATTAATTAAAAAATAAACACGCGGTGACATTACAGTAAACAAGAACAATGGTGACTAAGGGAAACGCATTCCATTATGAATGATTTCAAAGTGTCCTCATGAAATGTTCCGATTAAAACTCACGATAAGCCGACAGGAGCTCCCTCACTCCCAAGCGCAATAAGACTAAGGCCGACAGATTTAGGCCCAGACAGTAGTGGGATACAAACGTGAGCGTCGCTCACCATACGGCCCGACAGGACTGATGATACAGGTTGCCACTTCATTTCATAGCAGGACTCCTCTGGTTGTCATCCGCAGCACCCTTACATCACAGCGGATCGTCGACGATATTATACGCCACGTGTCATTGCCCTACATGGCAAGCCATCCTGGACTTACATTCCAATAAGATAATGCCTGCCCGCATACGGCGAGACTTTTTACTGCTTTTTTTCTTATTTGCCGAACGCTACCTAGGCTAGCAAGGTCATAGGATCTCTCCCTAATTGAAAACGTTCGGAGCATTATGGCAGGGCTCTCCAATCAGCTCGGAATTTCGACGATCTGACGCGCCAACTGAACTGAAGTTGGCACGAAATTCCTCAGGAGGACATCCAACAAGTCTATCAAGCAGTGCCGAGCCGAATAACTGCTTGCATGAGGACCAGAGTTGGACCACTGCGTTGTTGACTTGCTCAGTTTGTGAAGCTCTGGAAGCTCTGTCTCTTGAATAAATCACCCAGTTTTTGTTAAATTGTTCTCATTTATTTATCTGTACATGTTCAAAACATCTACCGATTTCCGCCCTATTCGGATAATTCCTTCATGGTTAATCGAAAACAGATAACATAAAAATTAAAATTTTGCTGTTTTTTGTCTTTAATAAATAAAAATGGAGAATTCACCACATGAATAGGCTGATAATAACTAGGAGAAAGCATTAGAAAAAGTCAGGCTTCTTGAAATGACAATCAAGGAAAGGGTTGAAAATTATTTATTTCCATGAAATACACTCCTGGAAATGGAAAAAAGAACACATTGACACCGGTGTGTCAGACCCACCATACTTGCTCCGGACACTGCGAGAGGGCTGTACAAGCAATGATCACACGCACGGCACAGCGGATACACCAGGAACCGCGGTGTTGGCCGTCGAATGGCGCTAGCTGCGCAGCATTTGTGCACCGCCGCCGTCAGTGTCAGCCAGTTTGTCGTGGCATACGGAGCTCCATCGCAGTCTTTAACACTGGTAGCATGCCGCGACAGCGTGGACGTGAACCGTATGTGCAGTTGACGGACTTTGAGCGAGGGCGTATAGTGGGCATGCGGGAGGCCGGGTGGACGTACCGCCGAATTGCTCAACACGTGGGGCGTGAGGGCTCCACAGTACATCGATGTTGTCGCCAGTGGTCGGCGGAAGGTGCACGTGCCCGTCGACCTGGGACCGGACCGCAGCGACGCACGGATGCACGCCAAGACCGTAGGATCCTACGCAGTGCCGTAGGGGACCGCACCGCCACTTCCCAGCAAATTAGGGACACTGTTGCTCCTGGGGTATCGGCGAGGACCATTCGCAACCGTCTCCATGAAGCTGGGCTACGGTTCCGCACACCGTTAGGCCGTCTTCCGCTCACGCCCCAACATCGTGCAGCCCGCCTCCAGTGGTGTCGCGACAGGCGTGAATGGAGGGACGAATGGAGACGTGTTGTCTTCAGCGATGAGAGTCGCTTCTGCCTTGGTGCCAATGATGGTCGTATGCATGTTTGGCGCCGTGCAGGTGAGCGCCACAATCAGGACTGCATACGACCGAGGCACACAGGGCCAACACCCGGCATCATGGTGTGGGGAGCGATCTCCTACACTGGCCGTACACCACTGGTGATCGTCGAGGGGACACTGAATAGTGCACGGTACATCCAAACCGTCATCGAACCCATCGTTCTACCAATCCTAGACCGGCAAGGGAACTTGCTGTTCCAACAGGACAATGCACGTCCGCATGTATCCCGTGCCACCCAACGTGCTCTAGAAGGTGTAAGTCAACTACCCTGGCCAGCAAGATCTCGGGATCTGTCCCCCATTGAGCATGTTTGGGACTGGATGAAGCGTCGTCTCACGCGGTCTGCACGTCCAGCACGAACGCTGATCCAACTGAGGCGCCAGGTGGAAATGGCATGGCAAGCCGTTCCACAGGACTACATCCAGCAGCTCTACGATCGTCTCCATGGGAGAATAGCAGCCTGCATTGCTGCGAAAGGTGGATATACACTGTACTAGTGCCGACATTGTGCATGCTCTGTTGCCTGTGTCTATGTGCCTGTGGTTCTGTCAGTGTGATCATGTGATGTATCTGACCCCAGGAATGTGTCAATAAAGTTTCCCCTTCCTGGGACAATGAATTCACGGTGTTCTTATTTCAATTTCCAGGAGTGTACATTAAGTGATAGACTTGGAGATTTACAGGATAACAAAAATCTAACCATGAAACTTATTTTGAGAAATAAGAAGTTTTTTCTGAGACAGTTTAGTCACGATTTTCATTTAGGGCTATTCTGTTCGCGGCTTTAACTTAATGACTTTATTGTGTACATTTATTTAGTTGAGTCAATATATTCCCAACGCTGAAACTTATTACTAAGATGTTTAACTTGTATTTATTTCAGTTTCATGTTTATAACAGTTTAAGTTCCAATTAAAACGCTTTTGAACGAAAAATTACTTCTTACACATGCAAATTTCATGTCAGTTTAACTTTCTAAAAGGTTAACAGTACAAAATGTAAGGGGTAGAAAAATATAAAAGAGTCAACGAACTTATTTTCTTATGACACTGAATTTTATAATTCTTTCAGGTAACTTGCCATAGTATTATTTAGTGTAAAGAATATTCCAATACAGCCTCCAGAAAAAACAATAATTTTGAAGTAGCTTATTTGTCGGATGATATTCGACATTTCCCTAATAGTTTCAGCAGGACAGTTGAAGTTAGGCTTCCTTTAAATTCCTATCACAGGCTGGTTATATTAGACGCGAATTTTCTGTGATGTTTGCTGTTTAAAGCTTCAGTATTAAATCAGTTACACTATAAGTACCGTACTGCCATAAACTTGTCAAGATTATAAGCTGTGCCATCGAAACACCACTGCTGTCAAATAGTCAACGTGTGGTACTGTTAGCTGTAATGTTGTCAATAATGAAATCTAAAGACAACATGTTTTAGTTTTTGCTAATGTACAGAAAGTATGAATGAATTTTTATTCTAACACGATATCAGTCAGTGCAGTAGAGCACAATAACCACAGTATAACACAGAAGCAGCTGATTCAGACAAAACAGCACTTCTAGACAAACTAAAACATGTTCGGTACCGAACAACTTCCGCGAGTACACCACTGACTGGCCGTGTATTTACATGAGTAACTACACAACGATGCATTTCCGACCTATGGTTATTTGTAAAGTTTTGCTTTATTCGGCATCCCCTACTCTGCTCTCGCCGTAATATCAGGCTACTTTTGTCCTCCATATATTTCAACATTAACCTGACTGGTGATAAATAAAAAGGAATTAGTTTTAAGCTAAATCTCGGAACAAATGAATTTTCATTTGCTTCATTTTGTATACTGTATGAATATTTCTAGAAGGCTCTACATCGCAGTACAGAAGGTTTCTCGTTGTAGTTGGAAACTGGGCCAGACACCGTTCTGTTATATCCAGCGCATGCTGAAGGTGAGACGCCTGTGGATGGAGCCATCCAAGGAAGTTGACGCACCCTACTCTACATCTTCATCTATTCTTCTTAAGAATACTATATCTCGTGTGCCACTATTATTTCTCCCATTTCTGTTACCGTTTGCGCGGAGTGCGAGAGAAGAACAATTGTCATTAAGTATCCGTGTGAGCTCCAACTTCCTTTATTAAACTGTCGTGGCTACTTCGCGAGATGTACATCAGAGGAAGAAATTTTTGCTGGCCCATCTTGCAACAGATGCTCTGCGAATGTTATGACTAAACATCTCCGTGAAGTACAGCGTCTGTCTTCAGGCATCTGCAACTGGGTTTTGAAGAGCATTTTTGTAAATATCACACGTTTATTATACAGACCCACGACAAAACAAGCTGTGATTCTTCTGATTTCTCTATCTCTTCTAATAATCCTTCCTGGTAAGCATTTCAGACTGAGAAAGAGTACTCAAGGATCGATAGAAAGCGGTTATGCAAGCTACTTCCTCTGTGGGGGAATTTCACTTTCTTTGAATTCTTTCAGTCAGTCTCAGCCTGGTATCTAAATTTCCTATAACTAGTTTTATGCAGTAATCCGACATACAGTCAATCTGGACATATAATTCCAGATATTTTACAGTTGTTACTTCTTCCAATGATTGATCAATACATTACCTTTCTTCATAGAGAAGACCAACTGTCAGTCGCTATATTACACGTCGATTCTCTGCAGATCTTTCTACTATTCGCAACGATTTTCTCTGCATTGCGATTCACCAGTATACAACTTCAATGTCTGCAGTTGCAGTACGCGCATGCGCGTGCTTTCCGCTTGAAGGAAGCGTATAAAAAATGGTCAAATGGCTCTGAGCACTATGGGACTTAACATCTGAGGTCATCAGTCCCCTAGAACTTAGAACTACTTAAACCTAACGAACCTAAGGACAACACACACATCCATGCCCGAGGCAGGATTCGAGCCTGCGACCGTTGCGGTCCCGCAGTTCCTGATGTTTTTTTTTTCTTTTTTTGCATTTTGTTCGGTATTGTTCGTTGCGTTTGATCTAGGCGGACGTCATAAGACATCCGTTCAAATTGACCGCTGATTCCTGTACTCAGTTTTTTTTTATTACAGAGGGCGAGCAGCCCTCCGACCGAACACGCTGAGCTACCGTACCGTGGACTGAAGCGCTTAGAACCGCTCGGCCACACCGGCTATCAGGAAGCGTATATCCTGCAAATTATGTTTCTCGCTTGTTTATGGAGAATTTATCACTTACCACCACCATCAGCGATGACAACTCGCGACAAATGAAATAGAAATTCACTAAACAACTCGCTATTATCACATTAAGTGCTCGCATTAGCTGCGTCATTCAGAGCAGAGCGCTCAAAACACTATTGAACGCTCATTGGCTGTCGGAGTATGCGTGGCGTGAGTGTGCAGAACAGGCCTAAACTCGACGTGACACCAACTACAATTGAGGCCTTCAGAGCACAAGTGACATAACTCCAACTACGGTAGTTTTGAGTAAGAGGAGCATTCATTAAGAAGTGTTCAAAAATGGTTCAAATGGCTCTGAGAACTATGGTACTTAACATCTGAGGTCACGCCTTCGTAGGCAATTACTTGAAGTAGGCATGGTACACAGGAGGAATAAATTTTAGAAGACCAAGCATATCCTTCTTCTTGTCAGTAGTCCGCCTGGTATTGTAAAGTCTCCCTTGTGTCACTGTGGCAAGGCTCTCAAGAGGTCTGCCTAACGTGTGCTTATAAAAATCCACCTCATGAAATTTTTCACCTGGACGGAAACTTGATTTAAACCTCATGGAAAATGGCACTACCCGTCCAAATTGCATCCATCTGATTTGCATCCAATTTAACGGATGCCCATCAGCAGCCCTTTTCCTAATCACTATGCAGTCTAGTAGCTCCTTCGTTGACAAAAAGTCGGCGTTCTTCATTATGCGAACAATGAAAGACTTTTTCTTTTTCACCCTTGGATAATATTTATCCTATTGCCAGCTGAGTAAATATATTGTTTTTTGCGACTGATTAATTCAATCAGACCAAAGTTTGCATCATTAGGCAGGTAGCTATGGCCAAGCATAATAAATTTGAGGTTTATTACTTCCACTTTCATTTCTGGGCCTTGCACTAATTTCATCAATGAAACACACACATTGCAATTAAGGTTCTGCCCTGTACATGAATCAGAATATGCCATTATTACTTTGTACGTCTTTGTGTATTCCTTAAGGTATTTCACAACATGTTGGGAACCTCGACCTCCTTTTGTTTCATCCCACATGTACATGTATCCGTTTCCCTCATTAAAAGACTGGCATCCCAGTTTATACATATATAAATTTCTCTTACAGTAGGCAACAGAAGTCTGCAGTTTTGGAAAGGACAGTGCCTTCTGTAAATCAAATGTAAACACGTAGTGGTCACTAGATACCGCGTTTCTATCTTGTTTCATCGACTCTCTTGCTTCTTCAGCCTGTGTTAGCTGTTCGTCCTTCTCGTTTTGCAGCATACGTCTCTTTTGTACATCGTCCTCAGCTGCAATCTTCAACTGAGCTCATTGCACGTTTTACAAGTATCTTTGGATGGAGGCTTGAGGTGTAGATCAAATTTTGAACTGAAAACATGATAGTAATATTTTGCTTTCACCAGTTCTTTGCCAGTGTTCCTAGACCGTTGACTATAGAGTTCATACATTTTCCTCGCTGTGAGATCTTGGCTGAGATATCGTCGATTGGGATTATCCTTTCTGGTATAACGCCTCTGCTAAGACAGAAACAACTTGATATGTTCTTGAACACCACTGTCGTCTATTTTATTTCTAAGTGTTTTCCATCCTTGTGAATCAGTCACAGCAAACACTTCCTCCTTTCCTACATACGTGCATAACCTCCCTTCATTTATTTGCAGTGTTCCTAAGGAGTATCTTTTGAACACCTGTATACTATTATTTCCTATCCTGAGAAAGTATTTGCATGTGACTGCTTTTGGAGAGCGAGATCCATCCTTCAAGCGTTTTCTTTGTACTGAGTTTGACTGAACAAGTCCCCAGCTATACACATTATGTCTGGAGTAGTCCGCTAATTTCCAAAAATTTTCCAATATTTCATTCCTCTTACTTGTCTCAATTTTTGCATTACATTCCTTCCTGCAGTTACATTCCTTGTCCTCAAATATTTTTTCTCGAACGTTCTTTCTGGTACGAGATATATACGACTATCCGCTGTTCCTGTTATTCTTACAGACGTTCCGTTTGCATGCGTTAGGAGTTGCGTCCTTTTACGTCCCCTGTGCAATTCCTAAGAATCTAAAAGTATGATAAAATGGTTCACATGGCTCTGAGCACTATGGGACATCTGAGGTCATCAGTCCCCTAGAACTACTTAAACCTAACTAACCTAAGGTCATCACACCCATCCATGCCTGAGGCAGGATTCGAACCTGCGACCGTAGCAGCAGCGCAGTTCTGGACTGAAGCACGTAGAACCACTCGGCCACAGCGGCCGGCTACAACACATGCAGTTACTTCTAAGAGACAAACACTGCAGATACTTGTATAAGTTGGTGTTTATCACATTGTCTGTAGTCTTTCCCCACTCCCTCTTGCGTCTGCCCTGCAACCCCCCCTCCCACCCTTATCAGTCCTCTCCCTCCGTCGGTTCCCCTCTCCCCCCACCCACACTTCGTTTTTCCTCTCCTCCTCCCCTTTTTTTCCCCTCATCTGTCCAGGTCCCCTCCATCTGCCCTTGGCTGTGGTGTGTCATCTTCGTGCCAACTTTTTAGTGCAGTGTCTCAAGTGAGTGTTAAGTGTTTGCGTCTTTTCCGAAGTGTTGCGAACGGAAATCATACTGTCGTTGGGTGTGATTTTTATATCTCTTGCGAACAGAAACCAGATTGTCGCCGTGTTTTCTTTTTTTTAATTATCTGTCTACTATTTTACCTGCCTGCTTCCTGTGTATTTTATTAGCATCGCCAACCCTTTGTTTTATGTTTTAACTTCCACAATTTTCCACCATTTTACAATTTACGTCACCGTTTTTATCGCCTGCTTTTATTGTTTATTATCTTCTTCTTATGTTTTAAAAATTCTGTAGGCTGAAGAGCGGCGCACTAAGCCGCTGCCAGCCCACCCCCTTCAGGGGAAATCGAAACTCAATAAAGGAAAAAAAAGGAAGTTGTCTGTTCTCAATATTTGATTTTTCTGCCAAAGCTATTGTTTTTATTACTCGATTAAATAAATACATTATATAATGCTAATACGATGAACAGACCTACAAGAATCATTACACACAGGCGTTTAAAATTAATTTGTGATGTTTATAAACTTATACATATTTTGATTTTAGAATCTGTAATAATTCTGGAACTATGGTTCGTGATAAGTCAAACACATGGAGTTATGTAGATAATAATCGGTTAAACCTGAATGTTGGCAGCACCTCGTCAGTTTCAGAAGAGAAGAAAAAACATTGATACACATTGTTGAACCATGCATTGAAATAATATTTACGGCTTGTCTGTGCAGTCAAGGGTGGTGCACTTGGGATAACATTTTATAAAGGTCTTGTAAATTCCTGGACTGGACGAGCAGGTCGTTGAGCTGGGTGCTCCACTGTACATGTATCACCTCAAGTCAGAAGTAATGAAAAGCGAAAATGGTCTTACACATAAATCGAAATCCATCTTCAGTTGGGCAATGTGTTGCAATTTCTTTGACAACTCATGACGAAATGTTTCAATTAGTGAAACATATTGAGTCACGTGTGGTCCAGAAATGACTGATTTGACCTATAGAAAAGTTTCGTGTTTCATGTGATGAACTTAAAGTTGATTTTTCCACAGGACTAATTTTTGTTTGACAGCATCAACCTTGTCTGCCCCATCCGTTACCAAATGATTCTCCCTTGCATTAGGACATTTAAATAATTGACATAATTTGTGATAACAACAATAAAAGAGCCGCCATCAGTTTAGCCAGCATTCATCGTCGTTCGTTGTGTTTGCTGCAATGACGTTCCAATAAATATTTTTCCAGCTCATAATACTGAGATGGCATATTAAACCGTTTGCTTGGCCATTAAACGATACGAAAAGTAGGGCAGTTCCCATTCGGCAATCAATGAGTGCCTTCTGCACTTTATCTGTTTTTGACAACTGCGTAGATGCGTAGTACTACTCATACAGAACGTAAATCTAATCTGATGCAAATAATACTGTCGGCAAACTGCTTGGTGCCTGAGAAGGCGACTGTCCAGCTCTGGCAGCGATCAGCTGCCGCCGTCATTGTCCTCTCCCACCTCATTCCTCAGCCCCACTCGCCGGTACACTTGGAGCGCTAGGCAGCATCACGTAGGAGCACTTTGCGGAATGCTGTTTGGCCGGGCCTATGTTACAGCCTCCGACGTTATCCACTGCATAACGAAAAAAGTGTAGCACCCAGAAGGAGAGCAGAAAACGAATCGAAACTTTAAGAATTGAGATGGTATGTGATGTTAATTCAGTGGTTACAGACCTGAGTTAAATTTCACGAAGCACTTGGCACTAAGAGCACACTTATCAGTATGTCGTTGTACGCCATTTGGTTTGGATGCAATCACTGATTCAGTTGGGAAGGGTGTCGTGAGGTAGTTGTATCCTCTCCTGAGGCAAGATGGTCCACAACTGTTGTAACTGGTCGTTCATATACTGGATACTGGCACTGGGAGGCAGTTGACATCCAAGCTGGTCCACGCATGTTCTATTGAGGATAGATCTGCGGTTTTCTGGCCACAGGAATACCTCAACATCACGCAGACAGATCGTAGGGACATACGTCCAGTGGGGGAGACCATTGTCCTGTGTAAAAATGACACCAAAATACTGTCACATTAGATATAACACATTAGGCAGCAGGATGTACATGACGTATCGTTGTGCTCTCAGTGCCCTGGTCATCTGTTAAGTGTCGAACCGTGCTTCATCGCTGAACACAATGTGATGCATTCATCAGCAGGCCATGCTTCCCAGTCACGCCACCACTCCAATTTATACATGCCACAGTATGAGGTGATTATAATTAAACTTTCAAACCGCTGTAGAAATAACACCACTGGTCAAATTGCAGCGGAATATTAATCGGAGAGCCGGCCGAAGTGGCCGTGCGGTTAAAGGCGCTGCAGTCTGGAACCGCAAGACCGCTACGGTCGCAGGTTCGAATCCTGCCTCGGGCATGGATGTTTGTGATGTCCTTAGGTTAGTTAGGTTTAACTAGTTCTAAGTTCTAGGGGACTAATGACCTCAGCAGTTGAGTCCCATAGTGCTCAAACAGTCATACAGTCGTCATTAATCGGAGAAGGGGGAAGACGTATGGCAGAAGAAAAATAAATAGTTACAAAATGTAGCAATAGGTGGCGCTGTAAGCATGATAATTTAATAGTGGTCGACTACAAATGACAAATGAATCATATAACTATGACTGAGGCGTACGTTTGACATTAAACAAACTGTACTATTCAGTGTGCAAAGGTGTAAAGGTGTGATACTTTTAGCCGGCCGCGGTGGCCGTGCGGTTCTAGGCACTTCAGTCCGGAACCGCGTGACTGCTACGGTCGCAGGTTCGAATCCTGCGTCGGGCATGGATGTGTGTGATGTCCTTAGGTTAGTTAGGTTTAAGTAGTTCTAAGTTCTAGGGGACTGATGACCTCAGATGTTGAGTCCCATAGTGCTCAGAGCCATTTGAACCATTTTTGTGATACTGTTAGTTACGTAAGCCCATCCACCACGGCAAGGTCGAATCACATCCGATGGCAAAAATCGGTTTTTAATTGCCATGAGACTAAAAATCGCATAAAAACCGTCACTCACATCGGTTTTTAATTTCCTGATGCGAAAAACCGCATAAAAAGCATCAATCACATCTGTTTTTAATTGTCTTGAGGCCAAAAACCGCATAAAAAGCATCAATCAAAATCAAATTGGAGTATTAATTTCCGTATGACTGGCGCAAAACATGTTCAATATGCTGTCCACCGTTTTCTGAACAAGTCGAAATCGAGAAACAGCGTGTTACACAACTGATCTAAGTGTTTCCGGGTTCACGTTCAGAATGTGTCGCGCAATGAGTGCCTTCAATGCAGCTAAGTTTGCAGTTGGAACACCGAACACATCTTTCAGATAGCCCCACAGCCAGAAGTCACACGGATTGAGATCAGACGATCGGGACGGCCAGGCTGTAGGGAAATGGCGGCTGATAATTGTAGCATTTTTGAAATTCCTCAGCAGTTGCTTAACTGGATTTACAATGTGCAGAGGTGCGCTATCAACATCCCTATCCACACATCCGCGCTGTTGGAGAGCTGGAATGACGTGGTTGCGCAAAAGACACTCATAGAGCTTACCAGTGACGATACAGATAACAGGACCGGAAGCACCTGTCTCTTCGAAAAAATATGGCCCTATGATAAATGATGCCGTAAACACGCACCACACAGTGACCTTTTCAGGATGGAGAGGTACTGGTTGATTGGCGTGTACATTTTCCGTAGGCCATATTCGACAATTCTGTGTATTGTTGTATCCCGTCAGATGGAAGTGGGTTTCGCCTGTCCACAAAATCTTCCATGACCAAACATTGTCCACTTCCTTGCGAGCAAGAAATTCTAAAGCAAAGGTCTCTCTTGCTGACAGGTCAAGCGCGGGATTAGCCGAGCGGTCTGAGGTGCTACAGTCATTGACTGTAAGGCTGATCCCGGCGGATGTTCGAGTCCTCCCTCGGGCATGGGTGTGTGTGTTTGTCCTTCGGATAATTTAGGTTAAGTAGTGTGTAAGCTTAGGGACTGATGACCTTAGCAGTTAAGTCCTATAAGATTTCACACAAATTTGAACTTTTTTTTTTGACAGGTCAACAGGAAGCAACTCGAACACGTGGGTAGTTTTGAATGGATAGCAAAGAAGGATGTTTCGTAGGATTTTATGCACGTGCTCACGGGTGTGTCCACTGTTCGGGCAATTCTCCGTGCACTACACGTTTGCACACCACCTCTCGTCTCCTCCTGCATTCCTGTGGCCACTGCTTCCAATGACGTCGAATCAGTTCGTTTCCTCCGTGTACCAGGTTGTAACCAAAAAGAACCCGCCTTCTCGAATTTCCGAATCATTTTCTCCAGACCCACTGCAGTCATCGGACCAACGCCTTTTTTCAAATACTTCAGTTTCCGGAACTTCTGCTGAGCGACCTATGCACAGTCATCATTCTTGTAATACAGCTTCACAAGCAGAGCGTGATCCTGCATTGAGAAAGTGGAGGTAAATAAAGAGAACAAACTGTAAATCTCTGACGTTCAGAAGTTTCAACTGCAACTAGTTGCTGGTAGGTATCCAGGGGAAGAGCAGAGGAGTGGTGCCCATTATTGACAAACACAGCAACCTCTCCTTTGGCTCTTTCCCCAGTCAGGTCATCCTTACGATACAGGGTATAGCCCTGTAGTGTAGGGGCATCAGATGCTTTGAAATGTGTTTCCTGCAAACACAAGCACAGAGGGCGTTGCTGCACTAGGAGTTTCAGTTCCTCCATGTGCGTCCTGAATCTGTTCATGTATAATGGGAGCCATCTGTCAGGGGGATAGTACTTCCATCCTGACTTTCTGATGGGGAGGGGATCCCACAATGGGTGGAAGCTCAGTTTTGGAGCGAGATGGTTGCCCCAATCCGACATCAAGCTCCATAGCCTCCAAAGGAGAAACGACAGAGACGTCAGAGAGGTCGATGTCGACATCGTCAGGTTGTTTTCTGCTCGATTTCACCGGTGGTTGACGTTTCGCCCTAGATTTTTTTCCCTGGACAGACTTGTCAGCCACAATCGTGGTTGCAGATGTGGCAACTTTAGACAGTGTATCAGACGGAACCCTTGGCGGGGCAGGGAGCTCTACGATGTCAGCAACCACAGCTTTCTCTGAAGGTCTCTGGGGAGGGACAGGCATTGAAACGACTGCAGCAGCACAAGTGCATGGATGCACGCCAGTAGCCCAAGTGCATGGACACATGGCAGGTGTTAGCGCCGACACTAGCAGCTTCCGATAGAGTAGCAGCGTCTGCTTTCCGTGTGGGCTGTTTAACAACTGAAGTGAAGGAGGTACCAAAAACCGGGGGCAGCATGACTTTATAGAGCTTTTTTGCTTCAGTGTAGGGGATTTGCTTAATAGTTTTAAACTACTATATCTTCCGTTCTTCCAGATACACGCTGAAGTCCCGACTCCAGATGGGGTGAGGACCTGAGCAATTCACACACTTCAATGGAGACAAACAATGGATTCCTTCATGAGCGGCCTGACCACACTTGCTACAAGTAGCTTCTCCATGACACCCAAGAGTAGTATGCCCAAAGCGCTGGCATTTGAAACACCGCATTGGGTTGGGTACATAAGGCCGCACACTTAAGCGAAGGAAACCTGCCTTAACATGCTGAGGGAGTTTCATGCTATTACACGTCAGGATAAAGGAGTCGGACTTAACAAGAACCCCATCCACCCTCTTCATGATATTTTGCACGTCAGCTATTCCTGCTGGAGTCCATTCATCTTTCAGTTCCTCCTTGGGAATGTCCACCGGAACCCTGCACGTCACAACGCCTTTGCTGTAATTCAAGGTGGTGTGCAGCTCAGTTTCGATGGCGTATTCCCCAAGGGAGTGTTCATTCTGGAGATTCTTATCTCGCTGGGAACTAGCGGTTTCCACCAACAGCGCCCCATTACGCGATCACTTAACAGATTTCAAACTGCCAGCAATGTCCTCGAGCCCTTTTTGAATGTAGAAAGGGTAAACTTTCTCGAAACTTTCCTTTTAACTATTAAAAACACATTCTGACTGCCAGCATGTGTTCTGTTACTAGTCATGATACTCTCAGATTCCGCTCCTGAGTCAGGAGGACTGGCTACACATGCCCTCTTGTTGGATTGGGTGTTGGAACTATCAGCCACCCACCCTTTCCGCTGGGAGGAGGCAAAGAAGATTTCAGAGGATCCATCTCGGTCCCACGAGCAGCTGGGGAACTAGAAGTTCACCTAGACAAAGCCCCATGTGTTTAGGTAAGCCCTTATACAACTGAGGTGCGGCAGGTTCCCTAGAGGTTGCCCGCTATCGACTCTTCCACCTGAACAGCCATGCATCTCATCAGCGCGCAG
Source organism: Schistocerca serialis cubense (assembly GCF_023864345.2). Lineage (NCBI taxonomy): Eukaryota > Metazoa > Arthropoda > Insecta > Orthoptera > Acrididae > Schistocerca > Schistocerca serialis. The sequence goes on along the minus strand of NC_064640.1, from coordinate 436,287,416 downwards.
CACACTTTGAGATTGAGGTTTTTTTATAGAGGTTTATTTCATTCTCGTGATCCGGGCGGTCAAGCCGAGATCCCCATTCCCTGAGACACACAATGTCCCACCGCCGCGCCGAATGGTTGTCGCTCAAGCATGCCCAGGGCTTACAGTGACAGGGGACTGGCGGTGCTTAGCAATCCCCAGCTCAGGAACCCCGCGGTCATCAAGTCCGTACCTGGCAAATGAATGCTGAGCCCCTGGGGGCAATATTCCGTTGCAATATAACGTCATTCTGACCAGTGGTGTTATTTCTACAGTGTATTTCGCTAGTACATCTGCTGCTAGTCTCCAACAAATGATGTGGGATGGCCCAGTATCTTGCATAAAGCCCATTACTTGCTCTCGGCCGGCCGCAGTGGCCGAGCGGTTCTAGGCGCTACAGTCTGGAACCGCGCGACCGCTACGGTTGCAGGTTCGAATCCTGTCTCGGACATGGGTGTGTGTGATGTCCTTACGTTAGTTAGGTTTAAGTAGTTCTAAGATCTAGGGGACTGATGACCTCAGAAGTTAAGTCCCATAGTGCTCAGAGCCATTTGAACTTGTTCTCGAATGGCAGGCGCTGACGTTAGTGGTGGTAAGACATGGTAGGCCGGAACCTCGACGAAGAGTGTGTCTGCTGTGATGCGGGGCGACGATGGTCGAACCGGGGACTCCAGAGGACGAGCTGAAGCCGGGACCCAACGCGCCGCTTTTCGTCAGGAGGCCAAGCGAGTTCAATAGCGTCAAGGGACAGTGCAGAGCTATACAGCGGTATTCGGAAGCATTGCTTTATTCACACCGTTTACAGTACTTTGCTGGGTGCAGTGTAGTGCCGGCGTGCCGCCCGCTGCGTTGCCCCGCGAGACCAGCCAGCTCAGCAACTCCTGGTATGCCGATGCTGCTGCTGTTGTCAACAAGGCCGCTCAGCTGGAAGTCATCCACACTCGCCCCGGTCGCCGCCACCGATGAGTCGCGTCTTGCGTCGCGTAGCTGCCTGCAATTCAGGAGACTGTTACAGTCCCTGGTCCCCACTGCCCTCCGCCCCATTTGGCCTCCTTTGTCCGACCATGGGACGAAGATGGTTGTACTGGTCACCTGTGGCCCTCGGGCCGCTGCTGCTCCCAGGACAGGACCGGACTCGAACCTGTGTCCTCCTGGATGAGGTTCCGCAAGTTGCCATTAGTGGTGCTTGCCGGATGGCAACAGCTGCCGTCGACTCTGGCGCTGCCGCGCCTCCTGCAGCCCACGCCTCTCCCAGACCCCGGTACGCCAGGTGGGAAGCGAACGTGGCCCATCCTGGACCCGCTGCTGACTGCTGTCACTGCCCTCCTTCAGGCAGACCGTGCAATCTCCAAGTACCGGCTGCCGTTCCGTCCCGCCCCGGTGTTGTGTCCCCGGAGGGAAAATACAGCCTGAACAAGTATATAGAAATAAAGAACAGGTTACACAGAATATTTACAACATCGCTGCCAGACTGGCCCCTATAAGCGTAAACGAGCACAGGTGCGATCTGCTACAGAGCTAAAATTTCCCATCTATTTATATTGCTTTTCCCCTCGCTTTTGACATAGTGTCAGAGAGAGGCAGAAACTATGGCAGGGGTAAATTCCCTTACGTCAGCCATTTACACATCGCCCTCCCGGCTCTGGCCTAGTGCCCCCGCCTCATACATCGCAATTCGGTTTCCTGCCTTGTTGTTGCACCACTCAAAACAAATCGTGCGTGCAATAACGCTGTCGCAGCTCCGCGCCATGTTTACTCTCCCTGGCCTACTGGCTGCCGACTATTACTACACACTGCCAGCGGCCCCAGACTTCATCGCCCAACCACGCCTTTACTTAATTTTAACAACATTTCCCTTTTCTGCGACCAAGACTAATACTAGCGCAGCAGCTGTCACATTCCCCCGTAGATAAACATCTGGGCACTGTAATATCTGAGTGCCCCCCCCAAATCTCGATATTGCATGATTCGACCAAATGAAAACCCACAATGAGGCCTCTTTCAAAATTAGTAAGCTGCTGATAAGAATTTATCACATGAATACATCGCATCTCCATGTCTTTCACAGTGATGACTCGATATCCTACCAAGCTTGATAACAAAACTAGACGCGAAACAACGCTAATGCACTAAACAAGTCATAGAGAATTGCAACTCTACTCACTTATATACTTGTCGATCGTGTGTACCACGTTACTATCACATTCGACCTTATCTTCTGTGTGTGTGTGTGTGTGTGTGTGTGTGTGTGTGTGTGTGTGTGTTTGACACTGACGGAAATACTAAGTATGACATCATTAAGCACCATTTCGATATTTATGAAATTTTGTGGAGATGTTCATCACACGACGATCAATCGTTTTTTACATTCAGAACAGATGTCTGTCATCAGTATCATCATGACGTGTGAGATCCATTGGTACGGAAACACTCTTGTATTCGCTGTGGTGTGTAAGCAAACAGCGTCTGCATGTGATCTTGAGGAATTTTTTGCCATGTCTGTAACACATGTTGTGTCAGCCCTTGAATCTTGCAGGCTGGAGACTGGTATGGAAACATACGTCTTACAATTCTAACCAAGGCATGCTCTTTGGGTGACAAATTAGGTGACCAGACATGCCTGCCTAGCATCCAATTCAAATGCGAGATCTTGCATTATCCTGTCAGAATAGGCCATCTACTACTCTGGTCCTGAAGAATATGACAACTAGGATTTATCTTTCTCACCACATATTGGTGGTTATTTAGCCTCCATTCAACAATTACCAAATCAGTCGTGTTGCCATATTCAGTGCCTCGCCACACCGTGATTCCACGCCTACTCGTCTTGGCGCACTGTTGTCCTGAATCCATCTCGTCGCCTCTCGTTTTCAGTCCTCTGCACAAGAAGCAACTGTCTGCAAGCTCTGTCGGTGTGCTGTACCCGTGTTACTCATTCTAATAATTTGACGTTTCTCAGAGTCCGGTTGAAACGAGTCAGTCAATTAGAGTCTGTCAATTAGCTGACCAACTGGTTTCATATTATTTTTCTTGCGTAGTCAAAGGATGAGAATAGTCGTCAGATATGAGATAAGGAATTGCACAATATCGATGAGTAACCCCTCACAACACACCAGTTTCTGTGCAGTTTAAGTACCACTTTGTGAAACAATGGTTGAGCAATTGTAATCACTCGTAAGGTAAATATTTTTCGCTCTCTGGTTAAAATTTGGTATGAGTACGGCACGACGGCGGAGAATGTTTTCCTTCTTTTCAGTCCAGCCGAAAACAGTCGTGGACTTCATTTTGTCACCTCTTCACAAAAGTATGGTTACGGCTCCAAGGCTAAAGGGGTTGACCCTTTAGAATTGCTGCGACTTTCGTGGCATGTGTGGCGAAGAGGCGTCTCACTGGCACGAGATGCTACGGCGAGACACGCCTTCCCGTTTTGTCTGCCTGGGAACAAATCAGTTACAAACATACGAGTTGTTTTCGTAATACAGCCAGTGTGATGTGCTTGCTTGGTTAAGCGCTAACCAGAGCAATAGGAAATGAGGCTCTTCTTTTCTGCCTTAAGCTATTCTTCCCTTGCCATTCCTCAGAATGTCACTCTGGCGCCGACCAGGCTCCAGCGACGCCTCCGTATGCAAGAGCTGTGTTGTGAGGCGTTGCTGCCGGCTGTAGTGGCCGTGCGGTTCTAGGCGCCACAGTCTGGAGCCGAGCGACCGCTATGGTCGCTGGTTCGAATCCTGCCTCGGGCATGGATGTGTGTGATGTCCTTAGGTTAGTTAGGTTTAAGTAGTTCTAAGTTCTAGGGGACTGATGACCTCAGAAGTTAAGTCCCATAGCGCTCAGAGCCATTGGAGGCGTTGCCGGCGGTAGCTTTCCGGTGCTCACAAACTATCCTGAGAAACAAAATTAAAGAATCACGTTTTCGAAACCCTGTAATTGTCTACCGTTACGACGTATAAGTCTGAAATTTGGCTCAAATGTGCCGACAATCTTCCTCTGTAATGGCGCAGAGACGCGACACCATGCGACGTCACCCTCGGGCTCGGCGAAACACGTGAGAATGCAATATTAACATCTGCGTGAATTAAACTGCAAAGGATCCTTCTAAGACCCCCAACCCAGTTCGACAACAGCCTCGGTGCCATGCACTCAACCTTATTGTGCACGTTACAAGTATGCCTGTCAGAAACTTCGACACTAATTTAACCTGGCGGCTGCTCAAGCGTCTGAAGGTTGGCAAATAGCAACCCAAGGGCGTCGAAGGGGTTGCTTAACCCTCAGGTGCTAGAGCAGCCGCTAGGCTGAATTCGTGTAGAAGTTCCTGATAGGTATATTTGTAACGTGCTCAATAAAGTTGCGTCGGTGGCACCGAGAGTGTTGCCCAACTGGGAGGGTCTGAAAGCGACCCTTTGCCGTTGTATTGACGCACGTGTTAACCTGTTAATGTTGGAGTCCCCCGTGATCAAGCCACAGGAAGCGGAAAACAGGCATAGTTACCCTTTACCGCTTCGGATTACGTTCAAATTTCTTCTAATAGTTTTCAAAGGTTCCTAGTGGCTCCAGTCTGTACGCTAGAGCAAAAACTGAGGTCGCGCTGGATTCGAAAGGGATGTGATTACGTTTAATGGGAATGCAGCACAACAAGGTCCTTACAGCAGGGTTGAAATGTCCGAGGGTCTTACGGGTGTCAAAGAACTTCAAGAGCAACTTCCTGTTGCTCATCACACTGCGACTTGTCGTTATTCTTCGCAAAATAATTGGGAATCAACGCTGCAGGGAAAGGGGTGGTTTCATTCAAATGGTTCAAATGGCTCTGAGCACTATGGGACTTAACTTCTGAGGTCATCAGTCCCCTAGAACTTAGAACAACTTGAACCTAACTAACCTAAGGACATCACACACATCCATGCCCGAGGCAGGATTCGAACCTGCGACCGTAGCGGTCGCGCGGTTCCGGATTGAAGCGCCAAAAACCGCTCGGCCACCCCGGCCGGCGTGTTTTCATTGACACCCTTAATGCCACCCCTTGAGGCCGTTTAGCTGAGATGTCAAAAGAAGCCTGAATGCGCTGCTGGGGAATACCCCGGCACGCGGTTTGTAGGCGAGTCCACAAAGCTTCAACAATGACTGCAGCAGGACCTGAACTAACAAGTTGCCGACCGAACGTATCCCAAACATGTCCGATGGGTGAAATATCAGGCGTACGGGCATGCCAGGAAACTAGTGGTTTCCGTCGTTCTTCGAAGAAGGCTTGCACAATCCGCGTCACATGCGGCCGAACATTGTCCTGCTGAAACGTGGTATGACAGACGGCCTGCAGGAGAGGCAGTGCATCGTGCTGTAAAACCGTTCTGATGTAGCCGTAGCTGTTCAGATCTTCCTCGAGACATAGGTGGCGAAAACGCGTGTTATAGGCAATGGCTCCCCAAACCTGATGTTTGTCCGCTATGCCTCTCAATAATACAGTCTGTCTGTAAGCGTTCACCACGGCGGCGTCAAAAGCGTATACGACCATCACTGTAGAACAAGCTGAAGTGGGACTCGTCCGAAAACACATTTGGCCACTCAGCACGCCAGGGTCGGCGTTCGCGTGCCCATTGCTGTCTGCGGCGTTGGTGGGTTCTGGTGATTGGAAGGCGACGCAATAACATGTGTGTTACCAGTCCAGCCCACAGAAGACGGCATCGAACCGTCGACGCAGACATGTTCACATCCGTTGCAGCACTCCAACGTTGCACCAACACTGTGGACGAAGCTGTTCTGTCCGTTACGGCGAAGCGGTCAAGATGGCGGCCGTCTCGCGCTGTGGTCACACTGTGTCGTCCAATACCCTTTCAGTGCCGTGTACGGCCCTCTTCTCGCCAATGGTTCCACATACGACCCACTGTTGAAGCAGCGTGCCCTGTACGAGCCGTATTGTCACGCAACGACAGACCCGCCTCCTGAAGACCGATCATTCTTCCACGTTCGAAAGCACTCACACGCTGATATTCCATCCTGCGATGTCGAGGAGGCATAGTGGCACTTAGTTACACGTTTCCACTTCGTATGACGGCTCCGGCCCGACTGAGCGTTGGATTACACTGACGTGTCTGGTCTCATAAAGGAGGGCGCTGTTGGGCCTACATGTACGTCACCTCTCTGTCATGTAAATCACTTATTATGGTTCCGCTGCTCTACTCGTCCTCTTATCGTTGCGTGTTGCAGACCATTGTTTCTGAGTGTTTCACTTTTTACAAACAGTAATGTAGTTTTCCTTGCGGCCCAACCACCAATGTACCATGTCCGTTTCTTACGTTACTTGAAGGTGTTGACTGATGTTCACATGTCCAGTTAACATGTAAATAACTTGAAGAATCAGTACTGCTGTCATTGTGCTTATGTGAAATATTAAATAATCTAATGTACATTGGTTGCCCAGAAGGTAATGCACCTCATTCTTTTCTTCAACAGTTTTTTATTGAACATAATGAGAATTACACACAAGAAAGAATGCTGTTTTATCTACACACCCTATTTTTTAAACTTAATCTCCTCCAGAGCGAAACAAGGGCGTGTATGGCCTGTTGGTACCAATCTTTGTCCCGGTGGCGGAGCCAGTGCTTCACTGTGTGAATCACCTCTTCATCGTCCTCAAAATGTCTTCCACGAATAGCATCCTTAAATGGCCCAAACAAGTGGAAGTCCGAGGGGGCTAGATCAGGTGTGTCAGGTGTGACAGCCGCGAATGGTCTCCCCGAGCATTGCAAATCGTTGAGCTCCGCCGAACCGCCTTCTGATGACCTCACCCTCCGTGCCCAGTGACCAACAGTACTTCTGTCGACAGCAGATGCTCCATAGACTTTGCACAAGCGTTTGTGAATATGACCCCCAGTTTCTTTCCGTGCAGTGAGAAATTCAATGACGGCACGTTGCTTGTAACGTACATCACCTACCGACGCTGTTTGAAACTGTCCTGCAGCTACGTAATCCGTCGGAAGTGACGGAAACTTGGCACGCTCACTCAAGAGACTTCAGATAATACATATTTAACGTTCCGCATTCGTAGCATTGTTTTCGGCTGAGAAAAAAAATGCAGTGCATTACTTTCTGGGCAACCCTCGTATATTGGACTTACAGTTCCCTTTACGTAGTTAGAATCAGCAAACACTTTCACAATAGGTGACCATAAGCTACACGTGCACGTAAACTTAGTATGCTGTATTGCTATCTCCTACTGAAAATTTCCGGTAATACGATACTGCAGTGCCTGTGTTGTTCAGAAGTACGATACAATGTTCCTTCGGACATGCATGCTTAACTGAAAGTCGCTTGGCCGGGGTGGCGGATAAATACAATATTGCATGCATGTCCGAATGAACATTATATCATACTTCTCAACAACGCAGGTACTGCAATATCGTATTTATCCGCCGACACCGAGCAAGCGTCTTCAGTTAAAAGGTCTACCCTGTACTGGAATATACATAACTGACGTACGAGTGCGGGTTGTAGACACATGGTTGACGACAGATGAAATTTTGCGTCTGGCCGTCATTTTCATTTTCGTCATTCCATTATACAGCTGATGGTTTCCGTATTCGCAGCTGCGAATACATTTCGTGAATTTCCAGTAAAGTTAGACAAACCTAATCGCCATCGTGTGCTCGTATCATTCTTCATCTGTAGGAACTGAATTTTTTGTAACGAAAATAACCTCGCAAAAGGATGAAATTATCCCACAGGCGTGGAAATACTGGAAATTTGCTTTCATAACGTTCGGTCAAAGTGTTCTTGGTGCAACGGTTTACATATGCGAGAGCAGTGATTCTCCTTGGCATGGGTTTAGCAACTTCTTGGTAGGTTTCCCGAGGTATCTTGCAGTAGATGTCTACGCACACTCACGCAATTCCCGAACATTACGACCCGATGGTTTGTGAGCTCGGAGCTGGCGCCCAGTAGCGTCCCAGATGTGTTTAATTGAGTTTAGATCAGGCGGATGTGGTGGCTAAGATACCAACGTGCGTTTACTGTCATACTCCTCAGACCACTATATCACGATTCTACCCTTCTGGTACTGACAGTTATCCTGCTGGAAGATTCCATCACCGTTGGGAAAGAGATCAAGCATGAAAGGATACTAGAGATACTCAATAATGCTCATGTAATCCACAATTGTCGTGGTGCCTTCTATTACTATCATAGCTCGTACAGAAGCACATGTGAATGTTCTCCATATCATAATACTGCTCCCACGAGCCTAAATCCGTGGCGTAGGTTACGCTTCGAGCAGCTGTTCGCCTAGATGACGGCGTACCCGGTCAAGACCTGATGTAACAAGAAACGTTATTCCTTCGACCTGGTGGCATTTTTCTACTGATCCACCGTCCAATTTCGATGATCCCGTGTCAATTACAATCGTAAATGATGACGTCGTTGAGTCAACATGGCAAAAGGTAGGGGTTTTCTGCTGCGGAGCCAATATTAAACAATGTGTGCTGAACTGTGTGCTCCGAAACGCTTGTACCTGCACAAGGATTGTACACTTTCGCCATATATGCCACAGATCTCCATTGCCTGATTTACAGGCGGGAAAGTCTCCGACATTCACATTCTGTGATGAGGTTTGGACATGATCGCATACCTGCAAGCACTTTCCATAGATGCACGTGGCAGTATCATTCGAACAGTCTATCAGTTTCGCCGTTTCCAGTATGTTCCCAGGCGCTAGACTATAACAATCTGTCCTTTGTCAAAGTCGTTCATGTGAGTGGATTTTCCAATTCGCGCCCCGTGTCGTCGCTTGAATGATTCCCCTTGACTCTCTGCTCTGCTTATACGCTTTCCATAGCACGTCACATTTCCAAGACACCACTAGCCGGCATTCAGTTTAGCGGTAGACTGTCTATGTAATATTTTGACTCGTCATGGTACGTACTGAAAATTACAGTCACTTAACACTCCACTGCGGTACACCTGAAACTACTTTCACAGCTGACGACGATTTCCCTCTGTTGCTAACGACTTGCTGTATCCTCTTTTCTGGGACGTCATCAGTCCAGTAACAAAATTGCCATACATTTCGCATATTCGAGCTAAGTTTAGTAAACAAAGGAGCGGGTCTGCCCCCGGTAGTTGAGTGGTCAGAGCGACAGAATGTCCACCTCAAGGACCCGGGCTCGATTCCGGGCTGGGTCGGAGATTTTCTCCGCTCTGGGACTGGGTGTTGTGTTGCCCTAATCATCATTGTTTCATCCCCATCGACGAGCAAGTCGCCGAAGTGGCGTCAAATCGAAAGACTTGCACCCGGCGAACGGTCTACACGACGGGAGGCCCTAGTCACGCGACATTTATTTTTATTGTCGTCTAACCACGCCGCCACAGGCAGTGCATTATAAACAAGTGCTCGATCGTGTTGAAAGATGCAGCCGCCATCCCCGAATTGATCTTCAACACTGGGAAGCAAGAAGGTGCTTAAAACATCAATATAGGCCTGCGCTGTGATCGTGCCACGCAAAACAACGAGGGATGAGAGCCCCCTCCATAAAAAACACGACCACACCATAACACCACCACCTTCAAATTTTACTTTTGGCACTACACACGCTGCAGATGACGTTCAACGGGCATTCGCCATACCCACACCCTGTCATCGGATCGCCGCATTGTGTACCGTGATTCGTCACTGCACACGACGTTTTTCCACTGTTCAATCGTTCAACGTTTACGCTCCTTACAGCAAGAGAGGCGTCGTTTGGCACTTTACCGGCGTGATTGTGGCTTAAGCCGTCGGCACACGGACCGTGCATCCGAACGTTGAGCGTTGAGCGTGCCGAGTTTCTGACGTCATAGCGTGGAATAGCATGTTCGGGAGTCTTTCTGAACGTACAGACCAATGTCTGGCATGTCAGATATTCTGAGCGTGCGTCTGAGCGATGACCAATGAGATGGCACAACGACACCTACGTCACACGCACGCCGTCTGCCTTCAATACAGAGTTGTGAGGCGCCATATTGGCATTCATTTCAAGCCTATATGCCGTTTCTGAGCACCAGCAAATTGAGAATCACTGGAAAACCCGTTGTTAACTTTGTGATTCGTTGCAATAAAATAATGAGAGACATCATATTCGTGGCAAAAGAATTATTGTAACTTGCGTATTATGAGGGTAGGCTATTGCAAGGCGGCTACATACTGAAGATCCACCCAAAACGCATTGTTCTTGGTACAATTTGTTATAAACAAATTTCAGTTAGTAACATATCTACGATTAAGGTTTGACAGCAAGCCGTAAAATGGTATGATTAGACACCAGGATTGGATGGTTGGTTTAGCGTAATGAGTAGCGTCCCTGTCCTCAATACAGTCGTTACTTGGGTCAGGGGTTCCCTTTTTTTTTTTTTTTTTTTTTTAGAGGTGACTTTGTTGGATTGGCTTAATCTACAGGACAGCTTGCGCTACTTGTATAAAGATATTTTGCTCTTTTTTCTTTTACACTTCGTCATTCACATGTTGCAAAGATTCTGCTACTGGGTAGGAACAGTGGAACTTTTATAAGCCTGTGTCCTTATTGATTGGACATAGTACTTTCCCTTTCGTGGACGATGGAAGAAATGTGCGTTTTAATATAGCTAACGTGGGAATTTTACGCGCGCCCGTTGAGTAAACTGTGTTATTTACGAACTAGAAACATCCCTCAACTGCCGCTGCAGTGCGTTGCGATCGTGTATACCACGTTGGGGCCCACGTACCGTATGCACAAGTCGCATAGTTCCTGAGCGTTCAGCAGCACGTTGAACTTGGCACGCTCAACGTTAACGTTCCACAGCACTGTCCGTGTGCCGACGGCTTTATGAGCAGCCGCTAGACCATGAAATCGAAGTTTTCTCACCTTCCGCCTAACTGCCATAGTACTTGCAGTGGATCCTGATGCAGTCTGGAATTCCTGTGTGATGGTCTGCATAGATATCTGCCTATTACACATTACGACACTCTTCAACTGTCGGCAGTCTCTTGTCAGTCAACAGACGAGCTCGGCCTGTACGCTTTTGTGCAGTACGTGTCCCTTCACGTTTCCACTTCATTATCTCATCGGAAACAGTGGAACAAGGGGTGTTTAGGAGTGTGGAAATCTCGCGTACAGACGTTTGACGCAAGTCACACCTAATCACCTGACCACGTTCGAAGTCCGTGAGTTCTGCGGAGCGCCCCATTCTGCTCGCTCACGACACCTAATGACTATTGATGTCGCTGATGTGGAGTACCTGCCAGTAGGTGGCAGCACATGCACCTAATATCAAAAACGTATATTTTTAGGTGTGTCCGGATACTTTCGATCACATAGGTATCTAAGAAAACCGTTGGCATGCAAAAGAGCTTTCAGTCGTCTCGGAATGGATAAATGCAAGTTCCGTATGGTTTTAAAGGGGACCTTATGCAATTCTTCCTGAAAATTAGTGGGAAGTTCGGGTAATGACGATGGAGGAGGATAGAGATCGCGCACCCTTCTCTCCAACGTAGACCACAAAGGCTCAATAATATTCAGATCTGGTGAATGTGGTGGTCAGAGTACATGCGACAATTCAGCTTCATCGTCACGAAACCATTTCTGGGATCTGGTGACTGTTGTTGCCATGGTAGATGCGAAAATTCAGATTCATGGTCACGAAAGCAGTCCTGAGCAATGCGAGCTGTGTGAACAGGGGCTCTGTGGCATTGGGGAACAAACATTGCACCATGGGATGGACCTGATCAGCGAAAATGGTCACATGATTCCTGGCAGTAATGGACCTGGGAGAGGACCTTTGGAGCCCATGGAATACCCCAATACGATTACCCAAATAATCACTGTATCCCAGCCATGTTTCACTCTTGGGACGTAAATTCGGCCAGAAGTTGCGAACAGTGTGAAACAAAACTTATCCGATCAAATGACTTTCTTTCGTTGCTCCACAGTCCAGATTTTATGTTTTCGGCACCACGTTTCCCTGTTATGGGCTCGGCTCCCTTGGTTATGGAAGCACCCACCATACGGGCACCAACAATTTGCCCACGTTCCAATTCGCTTAGCACCGACATCATGTATACACAACTAGACAGAATACTGTTTTGATCACGTCTGACACTTTCAATGTATTGAGGACATTGCAAAGATGCCGTTTGTGGTCAAATACAATAGCACAGCCTGCAGACCGGGCTAGAATCTACATTTATGTTCAAGCGTCCACTTCTCAGGGTGTATCCATAGTTTTGACTAACCCTGTGTTGTGCAGTAGTGGCTGTTTTTATTAGAAGTTTCTTTACAGAGGTTGTATACCGTCAACAGTCTTTCCCGTAATGAACTGTATTATTAGGTCCATAAGCACCCAGTGCTTGGTCAACGATTCTTCTACATTTCAGTCACAATTTCTCCACATACACCTGCTCAGACCTAAATGTTTCAAGTTTCACATTGGGATATGACATTACTGACTCTTTATGGTAGTTTGCTGAATATGTGAATTTTTCTTCTTGTTTTGGTTCACCTTCGTACTTTGTTAATCATTTTTGTTACACCTGCCTAGAGGTGACTGATACCAGTTTCAACAAGGAAATCGTCAAAGAAGACAGACCAATTTTTGCCATTAGGTGGAGCAGATTCCATCATGAGTGAGTTTCCGAAAAATTTGTGCTAAATAGATTTCAAAGAAAGCATTTACCATGTTTTCGCAGGATTTCCGGTCACACTCACCACTTAGTGTCAGATGATTACGGCATCGTCATATACTGCACTTGCTCTATGTCCGCTATATCGCCCAATAACTGAGTTGCGAGACTTTAGTGAGCACGAATACGGTATCTGTGGTATAACTAACTGCACTCATGCTCATAAATTAAGGCTAATGTTGATACATTTTGAAAAAACACTCTGGTAAGTGGTCTGTGGGCTTAAATCACCTCGTGCTATGACCATGCCGTGCATTTGACCTGCGGTCGTCGCACGGTGGCGCTGGCAGCAGTCCACATACCCAGGGGTGTGTTGATGCGTGTCAGAGTACGGTGCAGCGAGTAAATGTGTAGACGTTTTCAGACGTACTAATGGTGACTGTGTGTTGAAAATGGCCCAAAGAACACATATTGATGACGTTATGAGGGGTAGAATACTAGGGCGACCGGAGGCTGGTCAAACACAGCAGGTCGTAGCACGGGCCGTCCGTGTGCCACAAATCCATAGTGTACAACAGCACAAGAAGACTGATATCTCACCATCAGTGCCCGCAGACGGCCACGGAGTACTGCAAGTAGCCTTGCTCGGCACCTTACTGCAGCCACTGGAACACTTGTCTCCAGACACACAGTCTACAGACGACTGAACAGACATGGTTTATTCGCCCGGAGACCTACAAGGTGAAGCGTTTCGGTTTTTTGAACAATGGAATGCGTTAAAAGAAACACAGGTTTGTAAAAACAGGATTTACTTGAAATTTCGTTGTTTTTTATCAGCTTTAAATTTGTTTCGCTAAATGATGTAGTTCCTGTAGGTAACTGCACCGGATGGTGGGTTCAGTCTCGAAACCACACTGAAGCTCCAAAGAAACTGGTATAGTCATGCGTATCCAAATACAGAGATATTTAAACAGGCAAAATACGGCGCTGCGGTCGGCAACGCCTATGTAAGACAAGCGTCTGGTGCAGTTGTTAGATCATCGGTTACTGCTCCTGCAATGGCACGTTATCAAGATTTAAGTGAGTTTGAACGTGGTGTTACAGTCGGCGCACGAACGATGAGACACAGCATCTCCGACGTAGCGATGAAGTGGCGATTTTCCTGTACCACCGTTTCACGAGTGTACCGTGAATATCAGATATCAGGTAAAACATCAAATCTCCGACATCACTGCGGCCGGAAAAAGATCCTGCAGGAATGGGACCAACGACGACTCAAGAGAATCGTTCAACGTGACAGAAGTGCAGCCCTTCTGCAAATTGCTCCAGATTTCAATACTGGGCTATCAACAAGTGTCAGCGTGCGAACCATTCAACGAAACATCATCGATAAGCGCTTTCGGAGCTGAAGGCCCACTCGTGTACCCGTAATGACTGCATGACACAAATCTTTACGTCTCGCCTGGGCCTATCAACACCGACATTGGACTGTTGATGACTGGAAACATGCTGCCTGGTCAGGCGAGTCTCGTTTCAAATTGTATCGAGCGGATGTACGTGTACGGTTACGGAGACAACCTCATGAATCCATGGACCCTGCATGTCAGTAGGGAACTCTTCGAGCTGGTGGAGGCTCTGCAATGTTGTAGGGTGATGATGATGTTTGGTTTGTGGGGCGCTCAACTGCGCTGTCATCAGCGCCCGAATGATGTAGGGTGTGTACTGTTTGAGTGATATGGGACCCCTTGTACGTCCAGATACGACTCTGACAGGTGACACGTACATAAGCGTCCTGCCTGATCACCTGCACCCATTCATGTCCATTGTGCATTCCGACGGACTTGGGTAGTTCCAGCAGGATAATACGACATCCCACACGCCGAGAACTGCTACAGACGAGCTCCAGGAACACTCTTCTGAGTTTAAACACTTCCGCTGTACACCAAACTCAGCAGACATGAATATTATTGAGCATATCTGAAATGCCTTGCAACGTGCTGTTCAGAAAAGATCTCCACGCCCTCGTACTCTTAGATTTATGGACAATCCTGCACGATTGATGGTGTCAATTCCCTCCAGCACTGTTTCAGACACTATTCGAGTCGATGCCACGTAATGTTGCGGTACTCCCTTGTGCTAGTGGGGGTTCTACACGATATTAGGCAGGTGTACCAGTTTCTTTTGGTTCTTCAATGTACACTCCTGGAAATTGAAATAAGAACACCGTGAATTCATTGTCCCAGGAAGGGGAAACTTTATTGACACATTCCTGGGGTCAGATACATCACATGATCACACTGACAGAACCACAGGCACATAGACACAGGCAACAGAGCATGCACAATGTCGGCACTAGTACAGTGTATATCCACCTTTCGCAGCAATGCAGGCTGCTATTCTCCCATGGAGACGATCGTAGAGATGCTGGATGTAGTCCTGTGGAACGGCTTGCCATGCCATTTCCACCTGGCGCCTCAGTTGGACCAGCGTTCGTGGTGGACGTGCAGACCGCGTGAGACGACGCTTCATCCAGTCCCAAACATGCTCAATGGGGTACAGATCCGGAGATCTTGCTGGCCAGGGTAGTTGACTTACACCTTCTAGAGCACGTTGGGTGGCACGGGATACATGCGGATGTGCATTGTCCTGTTGGAACAGCAAGTTCCCTTGCCGGTCTAGGAATGGTAGAACGATGGGTTCGATGACGGTTTGGATGTACCGTGCACTATTCAGTGTCCCCTCGACGATCACCAGTGGTGTACGGCCAGTGTAGGAGATCGCTCCCCACACCATGATGCCGGGTGTTGGCCCTGTGTGCCTCGGTCGTATGCAGTCCTGATTGTGGCGCTCACCTGCACGGCGCCAAACACGCATACGACCATCATTGGCACCAAGGCAGAAGCGACTCTCATCGCTGAAGACGACACGTCTCCATTCGTCCCTCCATTCACGCCTGTCGCGACACCACTGGAGGCGGGCTGCACGATGTTGGGGCGTGAGCGGAAGACGGCCTAACGGTGTGCGGGACCGTAGCCCAGCTTCATGGAGACGGTTGCGAATGGTCCTCGCCGATACCCCAGGAGCAACAGTGTCCCTAATTTGCTGGGAAGTGGCGGTGCGGTCGCCTACGGCACTGCGTAGGATCCTACGGTCTTGGCGTGCATCCGTGCGTCGCTGCGGTCCGGTCCCAGGTCGACGGGCACGTGCACCTTCCGCCGACCACTGGCGACAACATCGATGTACTGTGGAGACCTCACGCCCCACGTGTTGAGCAATTCGGCGGTACGTCCACCCGGCCTCCCGCATGCCCACTATACGCCCTCGCTCAAAGTCCGTCAACTGCACATACGGTTCACGTCCACGCTGTCGCGGCATGCTACCAGTGTTAAAGACTGCGATGGAGCTCCGTATGCCACGGCAAACTGGCTGACACTGACGGCGGCGGTGCACAAATGCTGCGCAGCTAGCGCCATTCGACGGCCAACACCACGGTCCCTGGTGTGTCCGCTGTGCCGTGCGTGTGATCATTGCTTGTACAGCCCTCTCGCAGTGTCCGGAGCAAGTATGGTGGGTCTGACACACCGGTGTCAATGTGTTCTTTTTTCCATTTCCAGGAGTGTAGTTGTCTTGCTGAGTGATTGGCAGAAGGTAAACTGCGATGAATGGACAATATGATTATTCCAGAAGGGATGTTTCAATCTGTAGCAGCGTATGCGCTGTTTTCAAATTTCGTGCAGACTGTAACTATGTTCCTAGTCGCGCTCGATCCCAGAACCTTGACTCTCGCAGACAGAGCTGTTATTGACAGATCTGTCCCGGCACTTCTCAGACCCCACTCTTACAGCCCCACGAAAGACAAGTTTTGCGGCTCGAATCCCAGTCTGGCACAGTGTTTCTGCCTCACAGGGTGTTTCAATACTGCCCACACTTCGCTGCAGAATGAAAGTATCATTCAGGGAACAACTCCTATGCTGTTGATATTACACTACTATATCCTTCCTTTGAGGAGTGGTAGCCCCGAATGTTACGCAAGAGAGCTTCTCTAAAGTTTTCAAAAGTAGAAGAAAGGTACTGGTAGAACTGACGACATTACACGTGGCACCGACACCGGTGGCGTAAGGATGCACGGAGCTCCGCTCTGTGCTGCAGTCAGCGTCTCAGTGAGGTAGGTCCAGGCGCTAGCATTAGATAGCCCCATCAACTGAACTCTGGAACAGGACAGATACACCGAAATACTGCACAATCAAAATATCGTAATACTGAAACTTGGTTAGAATATTCTGTTAAGGCAACTTTTGAAGATATAATGGGAATTCATTTATCACTAACATCCATGATCGTTTATGTTAAATCAAGGAACACAGAACTGTGCGAAGGAATAGTTGAATCCAGTGGTGGAACAATTAAATTTAAAGAATATGATGGGAACGATAGTGAGGTCTCTGTTAATCACTAGCTTCGACCTCCCAAGAAGCAGAAAATCTGAACAACCATCAAAACATCGATGGAAACGATCTCCTATGGAAAGATAATTACTAATAATTCTGAAATAGGGTCTAACTTTCATACACAGATTAGAGATGACATTTATAGCTGAAACAATCTGTTTTGGGTTATACTTGGTCGTTAAAACCGCGCAAAATAACCGGTTTCTCAAATAACATATTTTCCGCTTTTTTCTGCAATAAAATTGCACTTCGAACAAAGATTGAAAAACTCTAATGAAGGTAAAGGACGAAGAGATCTCGATCGATATAAGGTTGAGGCTATGGCAGAAATCGGTCTCATTCTCTCCAGTAAAGATGGTGAAGATGAAAGAGGCAGGCGGCAATGGCAAGAACGAAAGGTCATAAGTTGATGACTTTCCTGTATGATCACTTTCGGATGGTATCAGTTTTTCACCCTGAAGCAACCACAAAATTAATGGTTCACTTATTTTCTCGAGTTTATTCCACATCAATATAATTATAGGCATATCACTCAAATTTTCCTTCTCTTCCAAGGGGCAATGTGGATGCATTCTTCTTATGCAATGTGCTAAGTTTGTTGTGCCTCTTCCGGTTTTTAATCTTTTAAAGCAAATGTAGCACCGTACTTCATTGCTACCTCACTTCTTAAAATACTGTACTTATAAACCACAGATAGTGACACTCTGTTACAAATATGATGTCGAAATACGACAGCGAGAAATTGCATATAGACAGGGTGGGGGACAAGTCTTGCACACTGGAGGCATATGCATACCGTCTGACATGCCATGCCGCACGGCATCACATACCTTACTGTCACAGCAACGCTGTACCGATTCTTACGTCATATGCTTGTTGCTAATTTCTAATTGCTGGCATTATTATTAAAATAGCATTTATCTTTCTGTCATTTTCTTTAATAATCAAGTATTTGACAGCAATGGGAATTTTATGAATAAACATTATTCGGTTGTAAGAAAAAAATTTATTCAAAAACCAAATATTTCTCACTTCTCTTGTGGAAATGAATGTGGCGTTTTTTTTAACTCGGTTATTAGTAAAACATGAAAAACTCTGTTGTAATCGAGACCAAACAAATACAGAAAAATATCGATTATTCAGAATTAAAATACCGATATCGGTTTTAACTGGTCGGTTTTTCCCATCCCTAACACAGATGATCCAAAACATTGTGGTCACTGTCTGTCACGAGACTGAATGTCGCCCGGTGCTGCTGCGGGCTCATGACGCTGTAAGGGAAATATACAAGCAGAGCAGTGATGAAACTGGAACCGTTCTAGAGGCGACAGTGACCATAACAGCGTACCTAACTGGCATAAGCGACTTTGGCCAAAGGCGGACTGTTATGTAGCGGTGTCAGGGAACGAGATCCTCGGAAACGGCGGAGCAGGTCGCCTGTTCGCCTGCTACTGTTGTGAGCGTCTGTGGGAAGTGGTTGAAAGACGGTAAACAACAAGTACGCAACAAGGTATTGGACGTCCGCACCTCTTCACAGAACGTGGAGGTCGCAGGCTTGCCCGCATTGTAAAGTGAGAAATGCGGCGATCTGTTGCAGATCTGACGACAGAGTATAATAATGGTGAGGTGCACGTGTTTCAGAGTACACCATTCAGCACATATTGTTGAACATGGAAATCCGACGTAGACGATCCTTACGTGTTCCCATATTCACAAAACGAAGTTGTCAATTACGATTTCAATGGTCACGAGATCATCGAGAGTGAGCCGTGGATCAATGTAAATGTGTCGTCTGTTTGGATAAATCACGTTTCATGTTACACCAGGTCGTTGGTCATGTCCATACATGCCGTCATCCAGGCGAACGACTGCTCCAAACATCCACCGCGCCACGGACGCAGACCGATGGGAGCAGTTTTAGGCTATAGAGGACATTCGCCTGGGTTTTATGGGACACGCATTAATCGAAGACGCCATGACAGTTATAGACTACGTGACCACTGTTGTGGATCACTAGCACTCTTTCACGAATGATGTCTTCCCTGATAGCAATGTCATCTTCCAGCAAGGTAACTATCTGAGTCACAAGGCCATAATCGTGCTACGGTGGTTTGAGGAGTATGATACTGAACTCACGTTGATGTCTTGGCCACCATATTCACCTGATCTGAATCCAGTTGAACACATCTGGGACGCTATCGGGCGTCAGCTCAACGTCTACAAACCACCGGCTGGTAATTCACAGGCGTGACCTGTGCGTAGACAACATATGGTGCCATATACCTCCTGAAACCTGCCCAAAACTTGTCCAGTTTGTAAATCATAGAATCGCTGCTGTATTGCGTTCCAAAGTGGACCAATGCGCTGTTAAACAGGTGGTCATAATGATTTGGCTCATCAGTGAATGAATGCGGACAATCGTTATACACTACAGTCAGCTGCCAACTTGTGCAACATATGGTTCATCTAGCAACGTACGAGCACAATGCATACAAACGCATGTGACTTACATTCCAACCGGAGATGAGATACGAGCATCGATGAGACCAATATTACCCTTAACCTACGCTGCTGTAGCCAACGAAGACAAAGTTGTGAACAAATCGCCAGAACTGATCCACAATGACCAAACTTGATATAAGGAACTAAATATGGAAGTTAGTGAACCAAAAGAAGAAACTCTGCATGAGCAGCAAGAAACACGAACAAATATCATAGAAGCCGCTACGGATGCTCAACAGGACGTATAACACCAAAAAAGGAGTCCGTCTGATGTACAACGTACAGAACTACACAAAAAAACTGAACGCCACAAAGAAAGTTCCAAAAATGTAGGAGACAGCAGTTCTCCAAGGAAAAATAACAAGCGAAAGATAGTCAAACAAAATGTAGAAAATATAGTGGATCTTACGCGTGAGAAGCCGAATGGGATCAACGAAGTGCAAGAACACCTGAAAATTCTGAAACGGAAAGTAACAACAAACGTTAATCAAGTTGTATAAAGTGTGCTCAGTCGGAGGACAACAAATAGAGAATCTCTCGACAGACTGACGCACAACTTCACACTGGGAAGGAGATGTTAGTAAGAGTGATGACACAAAGAAATAATCAACAAACACTCTCAGGAAATTGTAGGCGGACGAAACAGAAGGAATGGAGAAAGATAAACAAATGAGTGAATTGCGTGAAATTATGTTATCAACAATAAGCTACCAAGAAGATGAGAGGAGCAGAGCAGGCAGCGCCTCCCAGCCTGCCCAAATGGAATATTAAGAAGAGCCGATACTTTGGACAGCTTCTACGATGACGAATATTAAATCACTCTGAACAGGTGGACCTCAACTATATTACACACTAACACTCAACGTTAACAGAATACGTTCATTATTCCAAGAAAGTATCCTGCAAGACTTTTTATATGGTGCTAACAAATATTGCCTTATGACGGGAAGCGACAGACATACAACTTGCTGCGCGGAGTGGCCGAGCGTTCTGAGGCGCCATGTCACGGATTGAGCGGCCCCTCGCGCTGGAGGTTCGAGTCCTCCCTCGGGCATGGTTGTGTGTGTTGTTCTTAGCATAAGTTAGTTTGAGTAGTGTGTAAGTCTAGGGACCGATGACGTCAGCAGTTTGATCCCTTAGGAATTCACACACACACACACACATACACACACACACACATGCAACTAAACCAAATCAAAAGATAATGTCATAGTTAAGTCCTGGAAGAGGAGCAGAAATGGGAACCGCAACAACCATCAAAGAAGGGGTATTCCTAAAACATACAGAAAGTCGCCCGTATAGCAAGGGCATTGTTACAGTCATCAACGAAACATTGAGGTATTACTATTTACTAACCTTTCTGAAACAGCAACAGCCACAAGAGACGGAAAGCTTGACAACATACCTAGTTCTGTTATTTGGAAATCATCAGCAATATAGCCACAATAGAAACTTACAAGCAAGACTAAGAAGAGAGTTTGTTAACAGACGTCGACAAAGAAGAAGTGGAAGACACTATTGAAGAAACCCCAACAGTAAACCCTCAGGATCAGACGAAATTCCCTTACAATTTTACCATATTTTCTCCCCAAAAATGAAGAACAATAATTTAGGTTTATACATGGTATTCCAGGAGGAATGATCAATATTCAGCCCTATGGCACGAACGACCATTTGAAGCAAAAATCATCATATGTACATATAATATGGAACAACACTAGACTTGGCATGCAAAAGTAGTTTGGAAATTCAAAGTTTCACAACTGAATACAAGATCAGGGTGTAAAAGGTATAAGTGTAGAAATTTGTATTGGTGACTGCGGACGGACTACTGAACAACATAACGGAATCTTCTCACGAAATTCCAATCACCAACTTTCTCCTTCGAATGCGAAAATATTTTGTTGACACCGACCTACATAGGGAGAAACGATCACCACGATAAAATAAGGGAAATCAGAGCTCGTACGGAAAGATATAGGTGTTCATTCTTTCCGAGCGCTATACGAGATTGGAATAATAGAGATTTGTGAAGGTATTTCGATGGACCCTCTGCCAGGCACTTAAATGTGATTTTCAGAGTATCCATGTAGATGTAGATGCGTTTACGTCACTTTCAGACTAATAATTACAGCTATTACAAGTCATCTATTTTCACGTTGAGTAGTACCTCCAAATACATGTGGCAAGAGCAAGCCATTTGTGCTTACTTTACCCTCCTGGGTAGTAGGTCAGTAGGTCAGATGTTGAAGTGTGGACATGTGGACGTAAAACTGTTAGTCTATACTGACAGGTGTAGTCTACTTAGTGGTGCAGCTACGACGATGCAGAACACATCAGGTAGTAAATTATATGAAGTGTTTGTGCGAAGGCTGTTCGAAGTAGAGAAAAAACAACCAACACACTTTCATGTGTACATATTAAGGTACGACATCTACAAATAGCCGCTCTTATACCCACTACACCCTGTATTGTAGGATATTATGCAAGTGTCACGTGTTTTGCATTCACAATAGAATTTCGTTTCAGATGCCTGAAGAAGCTTTATCTACCTGAAATAAAAATAATCGAAAATTATGCGAAAATTAAAAGAGATAGAGCCAAAATAATTTTTCTAATGAGGGAACAACTAGAAGGATACAACGTAAGAGCACGAACGCAGAATTTAATACAAGGAAATGCAATATCAGAGTACCACAATATACGTGTGATCAAAATAGAAAACAGAAAAACTTTAACAGAGCCTGAAAAAGACCATGGAACGACAATAACAAAACAAAAAGTAATTAAGGAAGCGATATACACCGATCAGCCAGAACATTACGACCACCGACCTACTATCGATATAATGCAGCGTTACCCAGCAAGGAATGACTGCTACCCAGACACACACACGGAGCATGTAGTATCAGTGAGTGTGCTGTCTTTGTGTAAAATTGAGAAGGCTCGCGGTCTGCCTTAAGTTCGACCGAGGATAGTTTGTGATGGCCCAGAGGCACGGCACGAGCAGATCGGAAATGCACGACTTGGCGGGTGTTCGAGAAGTACAGCAGTGAGTGTCTTCAGCACGTGGCGAAACCAAGGTGAAAGCACGTCCAGACGTCATGCGGTTGCTCGTCCACTCCTCATTACACATGTCGGACGACGTAGGCTGGGCAGACATCTAAAACAGAACAGGCGGCGAAATGTTGCAAAACTAATATCAGACTTTAATGCTGGGCAGAGTACAAGTGTGTTTGAACATACAGTGCACCGAACACTCGTAACGATAGGCCTCTGCAGTCGATGATGCAATCATGTGCCAAGGTAAACACCAAGTCATGGGCAACTAGAGCTAGCCCAGAATACCATGGCCATAGATGCGCAGTCAGCAGGGCATGTGTGGGGAGAGCGGTACTGGTGGTGGTTACAGGCAGGCGGTGTAGGGAAGATGCCGAACGCTGGAGGGGAAGTGCCGTTTTAAACTGAAGCTTACACTCACACATTTTTTGTAAATATTACGTGGAACCCCTCCACGCCCACATGTGCATGGTGATTATTTAGAACAATCTGTCACCTTTGCTTTGGTTAGTACCTAAAAAGAAGTCTGCTGAAAATGCAGGGATTTATTTCGCTTTGCTTGTTAATGATTTGTAACTTTCCGAGAAACGTCATGAGTGGCGAATTTTGAGTAATCCCTACTCATTTCTCTCGATGCTGAGTTAAAATGTGCTTCTTTTGCCAAAAGACAGCGAAGTTTACACAATGTCAACTCAATAACATGTTTTGGAGACGCAACTGCAAGAGAATACCGAAACAGTGATTTTTTAAGTTTATTAAGTGAGGAAGTAAGGAACAGTAAGCTCAGTAACTTGTGAAAAAAAGCACATCCTCTGTACAAAATAAATGTGGAATGTCTTCACTTACGTTCTTCCAGAACCCATACCATTTCTCATTTCACCTGCTATTGATGGTCTCTAAAAACTACATTATTTCATCGAAAAAATCTGTAGGTAGTGGTATAGCGCAGTAGATAATATAGTTTTGGATAATAACCATATGGCAAAATATTCTCCTCTTTGCGTACTATCATTTGCCAAAATCTCATTTCTATATTTGAAACCGTTTATGAAATATGAGAAATGTTGTGGATTTTTCACTCTGGCTGTATCGCTGGCGCGGCACGATCGCAAATACGTGTGCTGCATCAGATCAGTTTTTTCGAGGATGGTGACAGAGACCTCCACCCAAGTGTAAAAAAGAAAATTGGATATGTTAGCTAAATTTCATATGCTGCAACATATTATGTGACATACTATGTGATATAAACCAAATGCAAAATCATAGCGACCCCTATTCTTCATTGCAAACTTTTTCGAATTTCGCGCAGTGTGTTACTTCCATGTAAATATCACAATAATTACACTACTGGCCATTAAAATTTGCTACACCAAGAAGAAATGCAGATGATAAACAGGTATTCATTGGACAAATATATTATACTAGAACTGACATGTGATTACATTTTTACGCAATTTGGGTGCGTAGATTCCGAGAAATCAGTACCCAGAACAACCACCTCTGGCCGTAATAACGGCCTTGATACGCCTGGGCATTGAGTCAAACAGAGCTTGGATGGTGTGTACAGGTACAGCTCCCCATGCAGCTTCAACACGATACCACAGTTCATCAAGAGTAGTGACTCGCGTATTGTGACGAGCCAGTTGCTCGGCCACCATCGAGCAACCGTTTTCAATTGGTGAGATATCTGGAGAATGTGCTGGTCAGGGCAGCAGTCGAACATTTTCTGTATCCAGAAAGGCCCGTACGGGACCTGCAACATGCGGTCGTACATTATCCTGCTGAAATGTAGGGTTTAGCAGGGATCGAATGAAGGGTAGAGCCACGGGTCGTAACACATCTGAAATGTAACGTCCACTGTTAAAAGTGCCGTCAATGTGAACAAGAGGTGACCGAGACGTGTAACCAATGGCACCATCACGCCGGGTGATACGCCAGTATGGCGATGACAAATACACGTTTCCAACGTGCGTTCACCACGATGTCGCCAACACGGATGCGACCACCATGATGCTGTAAACAGAACCTGGATTCAACCGAAAAAATGACGTTTTGCCATTCGTGCACCCAGGTTCGTCGTTGAGTACACCTTCGCAGGCGCTCCTGTCTGTCATGCAGCGTCAAGGGTAACCGCAGCCATGGTCTCCGAGCTGGTAGTCCATGCTGCTGCAAACGTCGTCGAACTGTTCGTGCAGATGCTTGTTGTCTTGCAAAACGTCCCCATCTGTTGACTCAGGGATCGAGGAGTGGCTGCACGGCCCGTTACAGCCATGCGGATAAGATGCCTGTCATCTCGACTGCTAGTGATACGAGGCCGTTGGGATCCAGCACGGGGTTCCGTATTATCCTCCTGAACCCACAGATTCCATACTCTGCTAACAGTCATCGGATCTCGACCAACGCGAGCAGCAATGTGGCGATACGATAAACAGCAATCGCGATAGGCTACAATCCGACCTTTATCAAAGTCAGAAGCGTGATGGTACACATTTCTCCTCCTTACACGAGGCACCACAACGTTTCACCAGGCAACGCCGGTCAACTGCTGTTTGTGTATGAGAAATCGGTTGGAAACTTTCCTCGTGTCAGCACGTTGTAGGTGTCACCACCGGCGCCAACTTTGTGTGAATGCTCTGAAATGCTAACCATTTGCATATCACAGCATCTTCTTCCTGTCGGTTAAATTTCGTGTCTGTAGCACGTCATCTTCGTGGTGTAGCAATTTTAATGGCCAGTAGTGTATGACCATTAACGAAATGATAGGCACATCATCATTAACCTGATATGCAAACGAAATTTTTTACCGAATAGTTCTTGTAAAATTGTTTGAGAAAGATTGCACACCATGCGCCTCGATTCCGTCAATGCCGACCGGCCGAAAGGTAGCAAACACTTTCGGCCTCCCCTTTCGAACAAACGAATGAACTCTCGCAGAGCTTTGGATGCAAAAAGGGTTAGTGCGCATCGGTCACATTAACCTGCGTAGACTCGACGACTGGTACTGGACGTTGGCGCAGTGGGAGACCGTTGCAGCATCTGATGACTCGCGATACCTTCTTCGTCATGGCGATGGGTGAGCGCGAATCCGTCGTCTTCCTGTGGAACAGCTCCTTGACGCCTGTACTGGCGGCGGCTTCGTTAAGCTCTGGAGAACATTCACGTGGGCATCCATGGCTCCAGTGACGGCCGAGGAGTACCGTACACAGGTTGCAGACCACATACACCCATTCATGACGATGATGTTTGCCAACAGCAGTGGCATTCTTAACAAGATAATGCGCCATGTCACAAGATCAGGAGTGTGATGGAGTGGTTCGAGGAACACAGTGGCGAGTTCCAGTTGATGTGTTGGCCCCCCAACTCGCCAGTTATGAACCAGATAGAACACATCTGGGATGTGATTGAACGTGGCTTCAGAGCTCATAGTTCCTCTCCGCGTAGTTTACGGGAATTAGGTGACTTGTGTGTCCAGATGTAATGCCAACTCCCTCCAGCGATCTACTAAGGCCTCATTGTTTCCATGCCACCAAGCGTCGCATCTGTTATCCGTGACAAACGTGGACATACCGGCTATTAGGTAGGTGGCCGTAATGTTTTGGCTAATCAGTGTGTAATTACGTAGGGCTTTCAAAAAGTAAGTACCCACAGAGTCCCACGCTAAGACTGTGAAAACAAGAGAGGCGCACTATCAGAAGAGGGTACATGTCCCGGGTTTCCTGCAGAGACAGTTTTGCTGTGGTACGGATAATAGGTACATCACAGTGTACTATTTAAATGACGTGGGAACTGGAAACATCCTCCAAAGTCGAAGTGTACAGGACAGTACAATTCTTGTGGGCAAAACGTCTAAATTGCATACAGATTCACCGTGAAACTCTGGTGGTATATGGGACAGATGCAATAAGGTGCCCAGGCATAGCGAAATGGTGCCAAAATTTGACCAAGGCTGCACAGACGTGAGTCGTGTTGATCGGGAAGCCCACATCATACCATATTTTCTGCAACATGAAAGGACATGTCGAGGAATGATTTTCCAACGAAGAGGACAGTCACATAGGGCTTTTCAGACGGCTCTGTGACAAATGAGCGGATTTCTGTCGTCTAGGAATTGAACGATTACCGACCGGTGATTTCAGAAACGTGGTGGCAGTTTTGACAAATCGTGTCATGTATCTGTGTCGCCTTGAAGTGTAGTGCAGTATGAAATAAAAGCTACTTGACCTGCCATAATAATGAGTAACTTAGCTTTTGAAGTCCCGTTGTATATCAGTTGTATATCGAACAGTTTATCTAGTTATGAAAATTTCGAAGCGAGGAATCGCAAGAAACATACAAGGGAGACTCAGAACAGACCAAAAAGGGAATTTAATAACAGGCATCGACGAAGGAGAACTGGAAGACACGATTGAACAAATGACTCTGAGCACTATGGGACTTAACTACTGAGGTCATCAGTCCCCTAGAACTTAAAACTACTTAAACCTAACTAACCTAAGGACATCACACACTGCCATGGCCGAGGCAGGATTCGAACCTGCGACCGTAGCGGTCACGCGGTTCCAAACTGACGCGCTTAGAACCGCACGGCCACACCGGCCGGCACACGATTGAATAGACCGCAACAGTGAATCCTCAGGGTTGGACGGAATTCCCTTACAATTTTACCAGATTTTCTTCCCATAAACGAAGAACAAACTTCTAAAATTTATGCGGGGGTTCTCAGGAGGAATGGTCAATTCTCGGAGATATGGCACGAACTATCGTCTGAAGCAAAGATATTCGTATGAACATATACCGCTGCTCTGAATGATTTCCGAGACAGAACACATTTAATTTACATAGTTATTTACTTTATCTATTATTTAACATATTATCAGGTTTACACTTGTACACATGTAGAACTGTTAGTAAACATTACACTATGATTTTTGCAAAGTATCAGTTAAAAAATACGTATTTTAACACATTCACCTTTAAGTATTATCGTACACGTCACGTTGCAACTGTTGTGCAGCTCGCAGTAAATGTTCGGATAGCCCACGGCCAACTTCAATGTATTTGCGCACTCTAGGGAGAACCTGCTGTGTTGCTTGTCTGAGTGCCTCTGCGAGTTCCCTAATGAGAGCAGCAGTGTCCGTGATGCGACCAAGCGCATTATCTCGCTTATTTACCTTTCGGTTTTACACCTCAGATTTCGCCCAACTCCATAAACAAAACACTAGCTCTGGCGATATTGGTGGTCAGTTACTTGTACTACCACGTCGAATCCAGCGATTAGGGTAAGCGCGATTGATTGTTTCCTCACACGTCTGGTAAAATGTGGAAGAGCTCGGTCATTTCCAGAAAATTCAAGTATTCCGGTCATTTGCTCTTCTAAAATGACTTACCTATCAAGGAAATTGATCTCCACTGTAGCGTGTCAGCTTTCCTGCGACTATCGATGATTATTACTTGTGTTGACTTCATTCCGTCCAAACTTGCCTTGGCCAGTGAAGAGTATTGATGGAAGAAAGTGACAAGAAATGTGCTAAGACACTCTGGTAAACACTCTACAAAAAGGAATTCGACTTGTCGGAAAGTGCCCACGGTATTCATCGACATCAGCAGGGGCACTGCCATCACAAAAGACGTAAACATACACCATATATGCATAGTCTTCATTCTTGTAGATGTGTAGCATTTTACGAGTCGTTAGCGCTGGTACAAACACAGTTAACAGATTCCTTTCCCTGGTACACTCTCAATCGCTCGCACTATCTCACACACAACACACCATGGACCACTGCTCGTTCAAGGGTCTAGTTCAATGGCAGACGTATATCCCGAACAAAGAGGTTGAAAGCAACAAGGTACGTTAAGCTAGAATGAGTGGGTAAGATACATGCGTGCGCACCACTAGCCCAAAAACAAATGTACATTAAATGTGTTCTGTCTCTGAAGCCATTCGGAATAGGGCATATGTCTATATGAAATTTTTTTCCCTCAAACGAGCGTTCCTGTCATGTCCCTGAATATCGACAATTCCTCCTGAAACCCCCTGTATAATCAATTAAGAGACCTGAATAGTAATTTACCAAAGGAACTTTTAGAAGAGATAATGATATTATTTCACAAAAACTGAGGAAATAAAGCAATTTGAACCTAAGACCGATTTTCTTATTGAACCTACTGTAAAATAATGGCGCGTACCCTCGAACAAATGTTAAGAATATTAATGGACATAGGGCAGTATTATACTAGTTTCAGCAATGGAAAACGTAAGCTAATATACACACACAAGATGATTCTTACTAACGTTTAACCCCGGAAGCGACGTAGATGACGCTGAGACAACTAATTTAATATGAGACACGTGGGGTCGCAAATGTCGGGAAGTACCCGAAAAATGCGTGAGGAATGTTGAACATGTGACGCCACTAGATGACGCACCTCGCCGCATGTGCAGTGCTTGGGCTTGGAGGGATATTTGAGCGATGCATTCGAGCAAACGGTGAAAATTTAAAACACCATTTGTAAATCTGGTCTGTTGTAAATGCAGAAGTCACGAAAGTATCATCCACGCTGTAGCCTAGTAAAATCTGTTCTTATTTTGTGTTTCTTTCCTTTCGTCCCTTCTGGTTTTGTTTACAGACACTATTTAGTAAGGAAAACATAGGTCATTTACTGGTAATGGCGCAGTTCGGAACCTTACATGTGACATGTGACATGTGACACAATACGGTACGTTTTGTTGTACCTTACTTTGCAATAAACCAGCGGAGACTGTGAGGCCGGTAAATAAAATAATAAATCTTACCTGAATCTAAACACATGATTGTCTGACGCAATGAAAAACGTACTGCCTGCCAGACGCAAGACTAGAACCCTGAGCTCCACGTGCTTAAATCGCGCACGTGGGCCCATAGCCACTGCGACGTCAATACTTGACTTGGGTTGGGATGATCGGGCGCGATAGACCGATAATCTCAACCGCTGTTCGTGCGGCGAGATGCGTCATGTGGTGGCGTCTTATGTTCAACATTTGTCATCCATTTTTGGAGTATTTCCCGATATTTGAGGCCTCGTGTGTCTTGTATTAAATTACTTGTCTCAGTATCATCTATGTCACTTCGGAGGTTTTTAAGTTAATAAGAATCACCCTGTATAATACCACAGCCCAAGGCTGTAAAATTAAATGTGCAATAAGGTAAACCAATACTTCTCATATACTCTGTCAATTTATTTAAAAAAATAATCCCACGGGACAAAGTATTAGTCACGTCCTCAAAAGAGCGCACTCACCGATTTAGAACGTTGTAGGCAGTGCAGAACTGATACCAGACGATCACGTGACATAGAAATGAAGGAGGAGGAGATTAGTGAGTAACGTCCCGTCGACATCGAGGTCATTAGAGACGTATCACAAGCTCGGATTACGGAAGAAATGGGAAGGAAATCGGTCGTGCCCTTTCAAAGGAACCATCCCGGCATTTGCCCAAAGCAACTTAGGGAAATCACGGGAAACCTAAATCAGGAAGGCCGGACACAGGTTTGAACCGTCATCCTCCCGAATCCGATTCCAGTGTGTTAACCACTGGGTCACTGCGTAGCTGCTAATCGGTTGTATGGAATCAGCATAATAAAATGGGCCCACGAGGAGAAGTGACCAAGTAACAGAAATGAACTACCGACTCTGGACGTGCCCATGATCACACTGTGAATGATGATGCTGATTATGATGATGTTGTTGTTTGGTTTGTGGGGAGCTCAACTGCACGGTTATCAGCGCCCGTACAAATTCCCAACCTTTTCTCAGTCCAATCTCACCACTTTCATGAATGATGATGAAATGATGACATCACAAACACCCAGTCATCTCGAGGCAGGTGAAAATCGCTGACCTCGCCGGGAATCGAACCCGGGACCCCGTGCTCGGGAAGCGAGAACGCGACCGCGAGACCACAAGCTGAGGATTACGGTGAATGAAGTCGCCTGTTCTTTTTTATGTATCATTATGAACTGTCAAACGTTTCTACAAGGAACACCGGTACTATATTGCTCGCAGACACGGTTTTGCCATTTTCAAACGATGTGTGGTGTCGATAGTACCGATGGTCGAATGAGGCGTTTAGCGCGCAGTTTGTGAAATTTGTAGGTCAGCCTGGATTTGGTTCTGTAGTGTTTTTGGTATTTTTCACGTTTCATGACACGGATCCACTCACCAACATTAATATTGTTGTCGCGTAGTCAGTCCGCGCTGAGCCTGCCGATGTGGCCGAGCGGTTCTAGGCGCTTCAGTCTGGAACCGCGCTATTGCTGCGGTCGCAGGTTCGAATCCTGCCTCGGGCATGGATGTGTGTGATGTCCTTAGGTTAGTTTGGTTTAAGTAGTTCTAAGTCTAGGGGACTGATGACCTCAGATGTTAAGTCCCATAGTGCTCAGAGACATTTGAACCATTTGAAGTCCGCGCTGGCCAGTACCTCCTTGTCGAACGTTGGTAGAAGCGGATGTTTTGTCTTGGCCGTGCTGGTGTGGAGGCTTTATTTGGAAATGCAGTTGCTGCAGCTTGGAACAATTGAGGTAATATGCATTCATGAGCACTAATGTTACAGGAAATGGAATGCCGTATTTAGAGAGCGTTTAAAGTTTAAACTTTTTCGATACTGTAACTTGTGTTTTTCCTATTAGAACATTGTCTGTTTATCCACTTCATATGAGAGGCAGTCAATTGAAAATGAGACAGACGGAAAAAGTAAGTAAACTGTTCATTATTTCAAAAGTAATCATCATAACTGTTAACACATTTACCCCTAATGCTAGACAAAATGATTCACGCCTTCAGGGAAAAATTTTTCCGTTTGCGACGGAACCATGATTGTATCCAGGCATGCACCTCTTCGTGCGAAGCAAATCGACGGTAACGAATATCTGTCCTCAGGGCTCCAAAAATATGGAACTCGCATGAGCAACATGCAGGCCCACACCCTGCCAAGGTTGTTTCGAGTACGCTGCTGAAGTTTCGCTGGGAAGCCCTTACACATCCGCCATGTAGTCCCGATTTCTCCCCATGCAATTTCCATATTTTTGGAGCGGTAAAGAAAGACAGTCGTGGCCGTAGATTTGCTTCGGACGAAAAGGTGCAAGCCTGGGTAAAATCATGTTTCCGTAAGCAGCAGCACACATTTTGCCATGAAGGTATTTATCGGTTTGTCTCATTGTGGGATAAATACACTCCTGGAAATGGAAAAAAGAACACATTGACACCGGTGTGTCAGACCCACCATACTTGCTCCGGACACTGCGAGAGGGCTGTACAAGCAATGATCACACGCACGGCACAGCGGACACACCAGGAACCGCGGTGTTGGCCGTCGAGTGGCGCTAGCTGCGCAGCATTTGTGCACCGCCGCCGTCAGTGTCAGCCAGTTTGCCGTGGCATGCGGAGCTCCATCGCAGTCTTTAACACTGGTAGCATGCCGCGACAGCGTGGACGTGAACCGTATGTGCAGTTGACGGACTTTGAGCGAGGGCGTATAGTGGGCATGCGGGAGGCCGGGTGGACGTACCGCCGAATTGCTCAACACGTGGGACGTGAGGTCTCCACCGTACATCGATGTTGTCGCCAGTGGTCGGCGGAAGGTGCACGTGCCCGTCGACCTGGGACCGGACCGCAGCGACGCACGTATGCACGCCAAGACCGTAGGATCCTACGCAGTGCCGTAGGGGACCGCACCGCCACTTCCCAGCAAATTAGGGACACTGTTGCTCCTGGGGTATCGGCGAGGACCATTTGCAACCGTCTCCATGAAGCTGGGCTACGGTCCCGCACACCGTTAGGCCGTCTTCCGCTCACGCCCCAACATCGTGCAGCCCGCCTCCAGTGGTGTCGCGACAGGCATGAATGGAGGGACGAATGGAGACGTGTCGTCTTCAGCGATGAGAGTCGCTTCTGCCTTGGTGCCAATGATGGTCGTATGCGTGTTTGGCACCGTGCAGGTGAGCGCCACAATCAGGACTGCATACGACCGAGGCACACAGGGCCAACACCCGGCATCATGGTGTGGGGAGCGATCTCCTACACTGGCCGTACACCACTGGTGATCGTCGAGGGGACACTGAATAGTGCACGGAACATCCAAACCGTCATCGAACCCATCGTTCTACCATTCCTAGACCGGCAAGGAAACTTGCTGTTCCAACAGGACAATGCACGTCCGCATGTATCCCGTGCCACCCAACGTGCTCTAGAAGGTGTAAGTCAACTACCCTGGCCAGCATGATCTCCGGATCTGTCCTCCATTGAGCATGTTTGGGACTGGATGAAGCGTCGTCTCACGCGGTCTGCACGTCCAGCACGAACGCTGGTCCAACTGAGGCGCCAGGTGGAAATGGCATGGCAAGCCGTTCCACAGGACTACATCCAGCATCTCTACGATCGTCTCCATGGGAGAATAGCAGCCTGCATTGCTGCGAAAGGTGGATATACACTGTACTAGTGCCGACATTGTGCATGCTCTGTTGCCTGTGTCTATGTGCCTGTGGTTCTGTCAGTGTGATCATGTGATGTATCTGACCCCAGGAATGTGTCAATAAAGTTTCCCCTTCCTAGGACAATGAATTCACGGTGTTCTTATTTCAATTTCCAGGACTGTATATCCACAAATATGGCGATTACTTTTGAAATGATAAACAGTTTATTTACTTTTTTACATCTGTCTCGTGTTGATTTGACTGTTCCTTATAATATCTGAAATAAATTACGTGGCACGTGTTCTGTCAATAGCCCCAACAGTGGCAAAAAGAACCATATCTGCGCTTAGGTATTTCGTGACCCAAGTGACTCGACGTCTCAAACACAAAATCTTACACGATACGCTAACGTTTGGAGGACTAAACCTTATTGGTGTTACTACTAAATCCAAAATTATATACGTGTGCAATAAGTATAGACAATGCCAAATTACACCAAATAGTCTAATGGCACACTTGTAATATGTAATAGTTGCACATCGGTTTCGCCCTCCAATAAATTTCTTGCACTTACCTAACGATGCTTTCCATCTGAAACACGTCCTCAGCTCATAATGCCGGAAAATAAAGTGACCAGTGTCAAAGAAGTATACAAAAATTAATGTAATTCTCACATAACGACTTACCAGCAGTCTGGACAGATATACATAATTGAGAGCCCGCATCAGCAATCAGACCGCCACTGTACACAGCAGTCAACAGAAAAAAGAAGCGAATCAGAGTTTAACGTCCTATCGTCAACGAGGTCGTTAGGAATGGAGCGCTATTTTGGATTGGGGAATGAAATCTGCCGTGCACTTTCAAAAGAACCAATTCGGCATTCGCCTTAAGCGGTTCTAGAAAATCACGAAAAACTTTAAGAAATCGCCATTTGACTGAATCGACGTCCGCCTCCCCCCCCCCCCCCCCTCCCCCCAATACGAGACCAGAATCTTGTCTTGCCATTGCGCTACCTCGCTCGGCCGTGGCCAGCCCGAAGATGGCCCTACGTCAATTTAAGTCCCTCACTTTCAGCCTCTTGTCTTCTCTCTGTCGCATGACGCTCTCCCCGGACAAAGCAACAGTTGTTCCATGGAATTTCGGGAGAATTGCAGGATGTCGACTACTTTTTGCCACGGCGTTTCAGCACAGTCTTCTGGCTATCCTCAAACGTACACTGGCGAAAGTACCCTGCCGGCGCTTGCATGGTGTACTTCCAAGCTGTGCAAGAGTTACTTTATTGGATGCGGCTCGGCTGTAAGTGTCCGTTGCTACGAAAGCTCTGTGGTGCAATCTGCCTTCTACATGAACAACTGGGCTGAAAGGAATGGGACAGAAACGGCAGGGGAAAGAAGTAGGAAGGAAATTATGATTTCCAGCCGCACAGAGCATAGCGGGAATGAAACAGCTAGAGTTAAAAATTTGTGCCGGACCAGGACAATAACCCTAGTGCTCAATTTTTCTAGAACGGTTGCCTTAACCGCCTCGGCCACATGGATACGCTCTTCGTCAGACCCAAAATCCCAGTTTCCCGCTCGCCGCACCGAAGCGTTCTCGCCCATTTACCTCCTTGACGTAGATTTCTGTCGCACATGTCCGACAGAACAGACACCACTAGCGATGAAGCAGCTTGGCCACATACACTCTAAGACAAAAATAGCGACGCAGCACGAAAGAATTATCCGAATTGGGCAGAAATCATATGTGATGTACATGTATAAACAAACAAATGATTTCGCGCCGGCCGCGGTGGTCTAGCGGTTCTGGCGCTGCAGTCCGGAACCGCAGGACTGCTACGGTCGCAGGTTCGAATCCTGCCTCGGGCATGGGTGTGTGTGATGTCCTTAGGTTAGTTAGGTTTAAGTAGTTCTAAGTTCTAGGGGACTTATGACCTAAGTAGTTGAGTCCCATAGTGCTCAGAGCCAGTTGAACCATTTTTGAAACAAATGATTTCAATTTCAGAAAAATTGGACGATTTATTCAAGAGAAAGAGCTTCACAATTCAGCAAGGCAGTAATGCATTGGTCCGTGTCTGACCCTTATGCAAGCAGTTATTCGGCTTGGCACTGATTGATAGAGTTATAATTGTCCTCCTGAGAGATATCCGACCAAATTCTGTCCAGCTGGCGAGTTACATTGTCAAAATCCCGAGCAGGTTCGAAGGTCCTGCCCATAATGCTCCGCACGTTCTCAATTGGTGAGAGATACGGCGACCTTGCCGGTAGAATTTGGCAAACACAAAGACATGCAG
Organism: Schistocerca serialis cubense; assembly: GCF_023864345.2. Classification (NCBI taxonomy): domain Eukaryota; kingdom Metazoa; phylum Arthropoda; class Insecta; order Orthoptera; family Acrididae; genus Schistocerca; species Schistocerca serialis. Next base: position 436,252,033 of record NC_064640.1, on the reverse strand, counting down.
TAGAAATTCTCAGCATATGCGGGCGGACATTATTTTGCTGAAATGTAACCCTTGGATGGCTTTCCACGAAGGGCAACAAAACATGGCGTAGAATATCGCCGACGAACCACTGTGCTATAAGGATTCCGCGGATGACAACCAAAGGGGTCCTGCTATGAAATGAAATTGCACCCCACACCATCACTCCTAGTTGTTGGGACGTATAGCGGGCGAAAGTCAGGTTGGTGTCCCACTGTTGACCGGGGCGTCTCCAGATACATCTTCAATGGTCAGTGGAGTTCAGTTCGAAGCAGGATTCATCACTGAAGAAAATTCTACTCCATTGGATGAGATTCCAGACCGAAGACATGTCCAAAAGAACAGACACCACTCATATGCATAATTCCATGTGCGCGGCAGCTGTTTCATGAAAAAGTTTGATGCAGATGCACGACTGACGTCGGAATTCCTACTGTAATGAGAAATCTGCGTGTAGGGATTAATGGCCGAGGACCGTTGCGGTGCAGCGAGCAAGAAGCGTGTCCAGGTGGGCGAGGCAGTTAAGGCAACCGTTTTAGAGAAACAGCATCCAGGTTCGAGTCCCTGTCCGACAGCCGGCCTGTGTGGCGGTGCGGTTATAGGCGCTTCGGTCTGGAACCGCGTGACCGCTACGGTCGGAGGTTCGAATCCTGCCTCGGGCATGGATGTGTGTGATGTCCTTAGGTTAGTGAGGTTTAATTAGTTCTAAGTTCTAGGGGACTGATGACCACAGATGTTAAGTCCCATAGTGCTCAGAGCCATTTGAACCATTTGAACCCTGTCCGACACAGTTTCAACTCCCGCCTCTGCATTCCCATGGCGCCCTCTGTGGCTGGAAGTCATTATTTCCTTCCTATCTCTTTCCTGTCCGTTTCCTTTCCATTCCTTACACCCCAGTTATTCATGCATATGTCCCAGCTGCTTCATCGCAAGTGGTGTCCCGACAGAAGAGACACCACTCCATGTGCGACAGAAAGAAATGGCTCTGAGCACTATGGGACTCAACTGCTGAGGTCATTAGTCCCCTAAAACTTAGAACTAGTTAAACCTAACTAACCTAAGGACATCACAAACATCCATGCCCGAGGCAGGATTCGAACCTGCGACCGTAGCGGTCTTGCGGTTCCAGACTGCAGCGCCTTTAACCGCACGGCCACTTCGGCCGGCCCATGTGCGACAGAACAGGCATTTCTAATGTCTAGATAGCTGCCTTATCTATATTACATCGATCATCTTCATGTCTTACAAGGGGAGGCCGCCAATTGTGAAATTCAGATTCGATTCATACTGCGCGTAATAAAAGCTCATGGCCAGATGCGTAATGTGGCAAAGCACCAAGATGCACTTCTCAGCCGTTGTCGAGAAAATCGACAGTTAAAAGAAACCGTTGCGGTGAAGTACTTTCTACGATTAACAACTTTCTACAGCGTCGTGGTGCAGCGGTAAGCGCTCGGGTTCGTAATCCGAATGTCGACCGATCGAATCTCGCGCGATGCAACATTTTTTTTAGTATTTGTTTTTTGTAATTCAAATATATATATATATATATATATATATAATTCCCGGCAATCAGTTGCAACAATTATGCACATAATAAGTTGTTGAAAGTCGTTTGTCGTGGAAAAACTGGCGACTTCGAACATCATTATGTTTTCCGTAAACAAAGTTGTATTTCACAAATGTTATTAATTGTCTTCGTAATGTTAACCACGTATAGTTAACGGAAGACGTAGAAACGATATTCCGAAAGGAATACGTATAGTGTAAGTCAAACGTTCGAATTAGAATAGAGACCCCACGAACACAAATTTGCTGTGGCAGGTATGAAATATAAACTCCGTTACTCGCTCGTTACACTTGAAGAACAGACGTTGGATGGGCCGAAACGAGCCGCCGCATAACTAGCGTAGTTGCCTGCTAACTTCGAAAGAAGGTAGATGCGGTCCCTAGCGCAACTTATAACATCGTCGAAAATCAGTGCGGACGGGAGAGCTTGAATTACAAAAAAAAATTGCATGGCGCGAGATTCGATCCGGCGACCTTTGGATTACGAACCCGAGCGCTTACCGCTGCGCCACAACGCTGGAGAAAATTATCAGCCGTAGATAGTATTTCACCGCAACGGTTTCTTTTAACTGTCGATTTTCTCGACAACGGCTGAGAAGTGCATCTTGGTGCTTTGCCACTACACCTCTGGCCATGAGCTTTATTATGCGCAGTATGAATCGAATCTGAATTTCACAATTGGCGGCCTCCCCTTGTTAGTAAGATAGCAGTTACGCATAGTAAGAAATTTACCAATGACAACAGTCTATGCGGTATTCAAATGGAATCAATCGTCTCGATTAATCTAGTTCTCAGAATGTCGTATTTCTACTGATTCCTTGATGATCACATCCCAGAAGTATGAAGTATGAGGCACAATTTACATTACAGTCCATGGAATGACCAGCATAAATACACACTAATTACACATTTTACGAGTAAAATGCTTCATTGGGTCGTCGGTGCAATTTTCGCCTTACAGTGTTTGAAAAGAGGTCAAATTTACAACTGTTCGCACCATATTAGAAGCCTCCAGTCTGTTACTGTCCAGTTTCTGTGTCGTCTGGTACACTGAAGACGTGTAGCTTTATAAGTTGAAACTTCCTGGCAAATTAAAACTGTGTGCCGGTCGAGACTCGAACTCGGGATCTTTGCCTTTCGCAGGCAAGTGCTCTACCAACTGATCTATCCAAGCACGACTCACGGCCCCTCCTCACAGCTGTACTTCTGCCAGTACCTCGTCTCCTACCTTCCAAACTTTACAGAAGCTCTCCTGCGAACTTTGCAGAACTAGAACTCCTGGAAGAAAGGATATTGCGGAGACATGGCTTAGCCACAGCCTGGGAGATGTTTCCAGAACGAGATTTTCACTCTGTAGCGGATTGTGCGCTGTTATGAAACTTCATGGCAGATTAAAACTGTGTGCACTTGCCCGCACTTGCTCGCGAAAGACAAAGGTCCCGAGTTCGAGTCTCGGCCCGGTATACAGTTTTAATCTGCCAGGAAGTTTCATAACAGCGCACACTCCGCTGCAGAGTGAAAATCTCATTCCAGCTTTATAAGTTTCTGCGAGTAATGGCCTTTTGTGAGGCATCTCACTCCAAATGTCCATTGTATGCTGTTCTCTTCACAATATTCGGCCAGAAATTGGTTGAGATGGAACTGCATTCACTGACAGCAGAAATTCCTGTCGGGTTTGAAACCGACTTTCTTGGCAAGGTGTGATTCTCGTCTCCAGTCCCTGTCCGTTAGGATGTTTCAAAAAATGGTTCAAATGGCTCTGAGCACTATGGGACTTAACTGCTGTGGTCATAAGTCCCCTAGAACTTAGAACTACTTAAACCTAACTAACCTAAGGACATCACACACATCCATGCCGAAGCAGGATTCGAACCTGCAACCGTAGCGGTCGTGTGGTTCCAGACTGTAGCGCCTTTAACCGCTCGGCCACTCCGGCCGGCGTTGGGATGTTTCTCGGCCTAATCTTCTTACGGGGTATAACATTGCTGTGAGTGATACACCGTTCCTCATACACACATCAGATGGTCGAGCAACTTGTGGCTTTGTCATGGGCACGTCCAAATACGATTAACTCCTTTCTGTCATTCTGTCACGTCTCCGCGTTGATCCATCTTACTGCGCTGATTCCATAGAAGCGAGTGGCAAACACAAACCGCTTCATTCATATGAATTACATCAGCGGTGGAGGGTCACATAACGACCTGATATCAGTTCTACACCATGTACAGCGCTACAAACCGTGGTTTTTCAGGGGCATAACTGATATTTTGTCCGGTGAGCTTAGATATACAGGTGGACAATGTTCTCTAAGCAAATCAACCATTCTAAGTGCAGCTAGAAACTGCAGAGACATTATGTCTTTCCTATCATCCAGGACTGATTTCTTATACGTCTGCCTCGTGATGACTGGGTGTTGTGTGATGTCCTTAGGTTAGTTAGGTTTAAGTAGTTCTAAGTTCTAGGGGACTGATGACCATAGATGTTAAGTCCCATAGTGCTCAGAGCCATTTGAACCATTTTTTTTTTCTTATACGGAAATGTTGACGTGAGCCCAATGGTCCTTTAAGTCAACCATAGATTTGACGTGCATATTACGCTATACTATGACAGCAACCTATGGAAGTCAATTAAATATTGTTGAAAGACTGAGAGCGATTATTCGAGACTGCATATAAATTATAAGTTTTATTTGTAACTTGTGTTGCAAGCGATAACGGTGTTTTTCTTTCCACAGCTTTGCAGTTACGCCCAGGCCTGGGCAAACCACTTGGCACACGTGAACACATTCTACTACCGGACAGACCGCGACATCGGCCAAAACCTGTTTTGCCGGCCTACTACGACCCTCCAGGCAGATGTCACAGGTGCGTAATGTACGTTCACGCTAAGTTATCAACCGTCCGCTTCGCTTTCATTGCTTCCCCTTCTTCAAGATGAGGATGATAACACTGGTAAACTGTGTGCCAGGAGAAAGTTTCAGCATGAACACTGCCTCGGTGCATTTGGAGAGATGTAGGTCTCTGGCGTCACGGGGTTTCATTCGCCAGTTCTATCATTTCTAACATCAACAACAAAACAACAAACTATATACGACTCAGTGCATACTTTTATCAGGCACACAGTGAAAACTTTATTTTTTTCCTCTAAAAATAGAAACGTAAGTTCCCCTGTCCTAAAAATTTCTCTTCACATTTGACGCAAATTTTGTTTTTTATTTAATACGTGCCCCTGTGCGTAATTAGTAAACTCTGTTTAGGCCTAGGTAAAACTGATGCCGGTACATGTAACTAGCACATAAATGATTTTGAAATTGGCAGTAAAAAGAATTTTTGTCCGTAAGAAGCAGTAAATCCTGAGCAACGTTATCGAGTGAGATGAAGAATATTAACTTGCTGTAATAATAACTTGTTAATCAGAATCAAATTATGATCCTCTGTAGGGACAATAAACCTAAGAAGAAACGGTAGTAACTGTTCGTTTCGTCAGCGGGCTACTGAAAAATGTTTCTACAGTTGTATTTCAATGTGGCTAGCAGTATTCTTCGTATTTGGTGAATTTTGTTCTATCGACATTAATTAGGGCATGGTCCAAGGCATATTTCTCTGTCTAACGTTTCGCCTTCCAATACTCGAGATATCATCAGATGCTATAATAACTCAGAAAGCAGTTACAAACTCAAACAGGCTCAGCAAGCCAAATTATTAGTACTTATTCACGCAACGGCTGGTTCGTGACGTCGTCAGACTACTGCTTAAGATGGCGGACTTGTAGCGACGTGTTTTTTGAAGCCTGCGACTTGTTAGTGTTTTAGGTGACCAATAAAGACAGTAAGACATCTACATAAAATAACACGTTAATAAGTTTATTTGCAATGTGTACACTTAATATTTGAGATATACATAACTTTGAAGTGTTGTTGGGTCCTTCTGTGGTTCAAATGGTTCAAATGGCTGTAAGCACTATGGGACTTAACATCTGTGGTTATCAGTCCCCTAGACTTAGAACTACTTAAACCTAACTAACCTAAGGACATCATACACATCCATGCCCGAGACAGGATTCGAACCTGCGACCGTAGCAGCAGCGCGGTTCCGGACCGAAGTGCCTAGAACTGCTCGGCCATACGGGCCGGCGGTCCTTCTGTGGTGCCGAGTTATACACAGTGTGAATAATGTTCTTGATAGAAACAAATAGTTTCGTGTTTATACAATCAGATAAGTCACTAGTAACTAATAATACTTAGTAGCTTTGCAATCTTCCGTACTAAGGTTGATAAGTCTGCAGATTCACAGAGCATTGTGATGACGCTCTGACAAGGAACCCCTTGAGTGCGAGGTAGCTAAAGGCCATGAACGTTTGTGGCATTCGACGCCCCACGTATTGTCTACCATGCAACCTCAATATTGGCTGCTATTGGCAACAGGGGCGAGACTGGAGGTGTCCAGTGGTGAGTACAGCATGAGGCTACGGAGCGTAGTTGAACTGCTTCGTCGAGAAGTACCTCACAACAGTGCTACAGTGCTAATGTTGTCGAAACAAAGCATGGCAATGGGAACCATAAACAAAGCAAACTTTGCGTTATATCTACAACAACAGATTCGGAAATTGACATCTCGTCACAAAGGAACCCAAGGAATTTCGCAGAGTGAGAAAAAAGTGGCAGGTGAAGTATCAGCATTACTGCAGAGTGGCTCAGTGGAATGTGTGGTGTCGTATACGCTCGACTGTGCGGACAATGTACATGAGGAGCACAATGATGACGATACGTGCTTAACAAGCGAGACTGATATTGAAACAGGTGTCGAGCCATGTAGTTCATGGCTCCTGTCGGACAGGGAGCTACAAATCCCATATACAGTGAAACGTAGAAAATGATAATCGTTGTCTAAGAATCGGGTGCCAAACATAATTACCTGCGTGGAAGATCATCCGCAGCATGGTAAAAAAACAATAATAAACAGATTTCGATTAAGTCCGCAGCAATACGACCGTGTAATGCCTAAGAGAAACAAAGGGTATTCCAGGAGGACCAGGCGTACTTGTTACAAAAACTGGTGTTCGCGCGTTTGTAGGATGCTCGATACAGCTTACAGAATGTGCAAGATAGTGACCTACTAGGTTATGCACATCAAATTGCGCGCGACATATATTTCAGTGATTTAAGGGGAGCAGTGGATGGTTGCATATCTTCAAATAGTACTACAGAAGTGGAAGATGTAAGGCAACGAAATTTCAAACATAGCGTCAACTTGACGATGCACAGCAAACTGCAGAATCCGCCCGAAAATTTATATATGAGATAAACAAACGTGTCCCATTGTTCAGTAAGGAATTTGTTTTCAGCTCCGACCTATCGGGATCTGAAGAGCAAATGCGTATGAAACGAACCCTGCAAAATAGAGCTATCAAGGTCAAATAACATCAGTGCCTTACGCATCCGTATACAATTATGCCGACTACTAATCTGGATGGTAAATTGGCCGGAAAGTTATTTATTGTGCTGCGAGGAGCTGGAGGTGCTCTTCCCCTACGTTTCTTTCTCGTACGTGACGTCAAAGCAAACAAGAGTGGAAAAATGGGCGTAAGAGAACTACAACTGTGGTTTGAGCACAGCTTTTGGCCAATAGTTGGTCAAGTAATTTGCTTTTGCTTGATTCCTGGTCTGCGTATAAAACAAAATACTGCTTTGGAGCAAACTATCGCTCCTGAAAAGTGTGTGACATTGAAAATAACTACCTGGCAGCACTGGACAAATTCAGCCCTCTGGATTTTTTTTCCAGTGCCTATAAAACATATTATCGCACTATCTGAAGCTATGCCTTAAAGGATAGCCAGTTTCACGATAAGCCCCAAGACTGACTGTTTCGCATTCGGTTGCATGCCATCGCATTTCATTAGTTCTCATCACCCCGTTTCACCAGTATGATTCTAAACTGAAGAGCCAAAGAAACTGGTACACTTGCCTAATATCGTGTAGGACCCCCGCGACCACGCAGAAATGCCGCAACACGACGTGGCATGGACTCGACTAATGTCTGATGTAGTGCTTGGAGGGAACTTACACCATGAATCCTGCTGGGCTGTCCGTAAAACCGTAAGAGTACTAGGGGGTGGAGGTCTCTGCTGAACAGTACGTTGCAAGGCATTCCAGATATGATCAGTAGTGTTCGTGTCTGGGGAGTTTGGTGGCCAGTGGAAGTGTTTAAACTCAGAAGAGTGTCCCTTGAGCCACTCTGTAGCAATTCTGGATGTGTGTCTTGTTGTACTGTCCTGCGCCGGCCGCGGTGGTCTCGCGGTTCTAGGCGCGCAGTCCGGAACCGTGCGACTGCTTCGGTCGCAGGTTCGAATCCTGCCTCGGGCATGGATGTGTGTGATGTCCTTAGGTTAGTTGGGTTTAAGTAGTCCTAAGTTCTAGGGGACTGATGACCCCAGCAGTTGAGTTCCATAGTGCTCAGAGCCATTTGAACCATTTGTACTGTCCTGCTGGAATTGTCCAAGTCCGTCGGAATGCACAATGGACATTAATGGATGCAGGTGATCAGACAGGATGCTTACGCACGTGTCACCTGTCAGAGTCGTATCTAGACGTGTCAGGGGTACCATATCACTCCACTGCACACGCCCCACACTATTACAGAGCCTCTATCAGCTTGAACAGTCCCATGCTTACATGCAGGGACCATGGGTTCATGAGGTTGTCTCCAAACCCGTGCACGGCCACCCGCTTGATTCAATTTGAAACGATACTCGTCAGACCAGGCAACATGTTTCCAGACATCAACAGTTCAATGTCGGTACTGACGGGCATACGTGACGCATAAAGCTTTGTGTTGTGCAGTCATCAAGGGTACACGAGTGGGCCTTCGGCTCCGAAAACCACTATCGATGATGTTCCGTTGAATGGTTCGCACGCTGACACTTGTTGATGGTCCAGCAGTGAAATCTTAGCAATTTGCGGAAGGGTTGCACTTCTGTCACGTTGAACGATTCTCTTCAAACGTCATTGGTCCATTTCTTGCAGGATCTTTTTCCTGCTGCAGCAATGTATTATGTTTTACTGGATTCCTGATATTCGCGGTAGACTCGTGAAATGGTCGCACGGGAAAATCCCCACTTCATCGCTACGTCGGAGATGCTGAGTCCCATCGCTCGTGCACCGACTATAACACCACATTCAGACTCTCTTAAATCTTGATAACCCGCCATCGTAGCAGCAGTATCGGATCTAACAACTGCGCCAGACACTTGTTGCCTTATATAGGCGTTGCCGACAACAGCGCCGTATTCTGCCTGTTTACATATCCCTGTGTTTGATTACGCATGCCTGGGCTCGGTGAGGATGCCACCGATACCGCAGCTTGTAGTGGATACGTATAGACATTAGACTTGCTAAGCTTGTTTGAGATTATAACAGATTTCTGAATTGTTAGAACCTCTGATGATGTCTCCAGCTAGAAGACAGCCAATAGGCAGAGAAATATGCCTCGGACCGCTGCCTTATGCACATGAAAAACAAACAAAGGTCTCATTATTTAAAGATAACTCTGGCTTCATAGCCAGAATTATGGAGAGAACCTTGAATTCGACACTCCCAGACTGCAAACATTTAAATCAAGATGAGCAACGTCTTTTGTAATACAGAAGATTTCGCTCAGTCTACAGACTTATACTATAGGTTAAGTTGACGAGTCTCAAACAGACCATTGGAGAAGCAGCTATTTTTGTACTGAAAAAACTTTGCAACATTGGTTTCAAAATAGAATAAGTGCAAAAAATCGGAACACAACTAAGAACGGACGATTGGAAAGGTAAGTGGCTGTATTAAGATTTAGAGGAAAGATGTAATGGTCTGAGCTACGTTGCTCTTTCTATGTTACAGCAAGTAACCTTAAGAAATCAACGCTCAGATAATACATCTGGGATAATTTGCTATTTACACAGCAAACTTCAGCTCAGCTAGCCGCGCAGGATTAGCCGAACGGTCTAGGGCGCTGCAGTCATGGACTGTGCGGCTGGTCTCGGCGGAGGTTCGAGTCCTCCCTCGGGCATGGGTGTGTGTGTTTGTCGTTAGGATAATTTAGGTTAAGTAGTATGTAAGCGTAGGGACTGGTGACATTAGCAGTTAAGTCCCATAAGATTTCACACACAATTGAACATTCAGCTCAGCTGACCATATAACCAAATTAATACCTTCAAGTGAGAAATACGTAATGTGTGTCTACCTTATATTACTGTCCTCAGGGAACAATTGGAACAAAAAATCAATAAATATTTTAATTAACTAAGAACTGACACAGAGGAAGCAAAGTATATGTTACGCATTAGACTTATTTTCGGAATATGATGAAGAGTGTAGACCAGAACGAACTAAACAGCTGCTCTGTGCAGATGCTCGCAGTACTGATTACCTTGCTCCAGAAAAAGAGTTCAATTTCTTATTCTGTCCTCAGACTTTCGAACGGTGTAGTACGTACTTCCTATCCTGTTCCGTTCTTTTTTCTCCGAATATTTAACACTATCAATGTCATTAGTAAACCGTACTTCATATTCAAGTCTTTGGCTCCTCCTAAAACATTTACATACCGCTGTTCATTTTATTATTAAATTAACTCTCGTTGGGTATTTGAAGACAAATTCCACCATCCTATCTTCTTCCAGTAAGATTTTTCCAGTAAGTTCTCAGCTCACGTATTCTGTTTAAAGTTTCGTATTTGATCTGTCGACTTGATTTGTAACATGCTTATTAACACGACATTTCAAATTTTCCCAGACACCTTGCATGTGTGTCCCCCGTTTCCACAGAATGCTGTGTGTTGTGGTTCACTTCTTCTACGAATCCTTTTCTCATCTGTGCTCCTTTCCTTTAAGACTTTCCCCCTTTCTGGTTCCCGCCACATTGTGTAATTTTGTATCATAAACAGCGAAATTTTTACATGTTTTAACGTTTTTCTCTGGGTTTGATATCTATTATATCGGTACTTTATTTACTCCGTAAGCATAAACTACTTCCACAAGACCTGGCGGACACATCTGTACCGAACGACCGCATTATCATCATCTAAATACGTACTCTGCAAACCACCGTACGGTGCGTGGCAGAGGGCACCTTGTACCACTATCAGTCATTTCCTTCCCTCTTCTACTCGCAAATAGAGCAAGCGCAAAACGACTGCCTACATTCCTCCATATGAGCACTTATTTCTTTTATCTTATATTCGTGATCCTTACGCTAAATGTATTTTGGCGGCGGTAGAAATGTTTTGCTCTCAGCTTCACATACCGGTTCTCTAAAATTCCTCAACAGCGTTCCTCGAAAAGAACGTCACCTTCCCTCCAGGGATTCCCATTTGAGTTCGCGAAGCATCTTCGTAATGCTCATCCTCTGACAGTGGCGTCATTGGATGCGCTATGGAGCCGCATGGGGCCAACACACTGCTCTCACGACCATAATCAATTTTCCTACCACTCGATCAAATAACTTCTCAGTTCGCGTCATGAAGCTAAGTGCATCTCATTCCGGTCCTCTCACAAAGGAAGAACCCGTGGCAGTACCGGGAATCAAACACGGGCCCTCCGTATGGCAGTCAGCAACGCTGACCACTCAGCTACGGAGGCGGACTTTTATTTACCCCGCGTCACATTATTCTCGTCATTCTTCTCTTTCCTTTTATTTCCTTAAGTCAAAATCTTTGCTAAGCATCTTGTCGATATCATTTAATAACTACCTTTTGTCTTTCTTATTACAAAAAAAAAGGTTCAAATGGCTCTGAGCACTATGGGACTTAACATCTGAGGTCATCAGTCCCCTAGAACTTGGAACTACTTAAACCTAACTAACCTAAGGACATCACACACATCCATGTCTGAGGCAGGATTCGAACCTGTGACCGTAGCAGTCGCGCGGTTCCAGACTGAAGCGCCTAGAACCGCGCGGCCACAACGACTGGCTTTCGTATTACAAGCAACAAAGACCATCACATTTATCACTTCCCATTCCATATATTCGATGAAAAATGAAACAGAATGACCAACGAACTCCATCCTGACTTCATTTCTATCTAGTGATTACTTGTCGCTTTTGGTTTTCCACGTTTTCGCATGAATCATATGCTTACGGCCTCTGACTCTCATTCATAAATATAATCTGAGTGCGGTAAAGAACTAATCCATTTCTGGAGTAAATAATTTGTTCTTCAGAAAAAGATCTTTCTCTATACCTGTTTTAGATATCAGCTGACATCTATGTTTATGATGATTTATGTTTGCAGGTCAGGAAGTAGTAACCTATTGGTATAGTGCGGTACGCCAGTACAACTACCTCAAGGAGCCTGACATCCTGCATGCCAACGTCAATGCAGGTAAGCACCCAGGTTAACACTACAGATTTATTCTCTCGTAGGAGTGTATTTCAGTTGTTCTCTACTTTTGCAGAGCCTAGAGCTGGAGTAGAAAGACAAGACTGTAGTATATTACATATTATCGTTATCTTGCATAGTAAGTCCATAAGAAAAACCACGTATTCCAAGCAGTAAAGTAGTAATACAAACTTTGGAAGTTTAACGAGAGCGTCTGCTTCACTAGAATAATATTACAGATCGAGGTGATGCAATAGTTAGTCCCTTCGAACAGCTGCCGAACACAGGTCCTGGGACCTATCCAAACTAAGACATTTCATTTCTGATCTACACTGGTCAAAGCAATCAGGAATCGCTCGAAGTACGCTGATAAACACTGCGGAGTACAACTACGCGGTATTGCTACGCGAACAAGGAAAATTCCCTTCGATTCTCTTAGACATGCCGACTGGACATCTAGTCAATAACTGAGGCTTTGCTCAAGCGTTGAAGCTAAAGGACTCGATGTCGATGCCCGTGTTTACGAGTAAAGCACGTGCAATGCCTCGACAGCGAGATTTACTGAAGCTTGTAGTTGGTGAGCCATTAGTAAGACAAAACCTGGCCAGTCACAGTGCAAGCTATCAAATTCCTTCGTAAATCGCTAAATTGTAATGGATACGCTCTCAGACAACGAAAGATATTTGAAGGCAGTCCGCCCCCGGTAGCTGAGTGGTCAGCGCGACAGACTGTCAATCCAAAGGGCCCGGGTTCGATTCCCGGCTGCGTCGGAGATTTTCTCCGCTCAGGGACTGGGTGTTGTGTTGTCCTAATCATCATCATTTCATCCCCATCGATGCGCAAGTCGCCGAAGTGGCGTCAAATCGAAAGACTTGCACCAGGCGAACGGTCTACCCGACGGGAGGCCCTCGTCACACGACATTTCATTTCATTTCATTCGAAGGCAATTAGAGTATCACGTTCAACAAGCAACCACCCTCGTATTCGTAAGTGCAGATCTTTCGAGGTCTATGAGAAAGCATTGGCTCTAATCGATACTGAGAGGAATAAACTGTTGTTGAACACCATGCGTCTGTGCGGTATTCTGGGTGTTCGGAAATTACCGTTACAAGCTTCTAGGACTTGTAGAGGAGAGTGAGTACATAATATTTTGAATAGGGCCCCATGTCCGGAAACGTACCATTTCCGTTCTACGCCGGTTTCAATTCGGATGTGTAACACGTCCACGTCTGCTGAGGGATAGATAGATAGGCCAAGGTTGTCTAACCGCATGGCCGCTGCAGTCGCCGGATTTAACTCCTGTGGACTACTTCTTGTGGGGTCAGTTGAAAAGTTTAATTTAATAAGCTCCTGTAAAGACAGAGGAAGATCTTCTGGCACGAGCTGTGCCAGCTGCACTAGAAATTGAAGAGAAACGAGATGGGATGGAGGGTGCGTACCAGAACATGCTCCGTAGGTACAATGTCTGTAAACGACGTTGCTGGTCGCCGCATCAAGCCGCTGTTATAATGCATCAGTGCTGTTCTTTACGTACAGTAGTCTGGGCTCTTTTTTATTTTGGAGTAATGTAAACAAGTAATGTTTAAGTGTGAATAGAAACAAATGAGTGATAAATGAATGGAACTTCCTAGCTGATTAAAACTGTGTACCGGACCGAGACTCGAACTCGGGACTTTTGCCTTTACGTGCAAGTGCTCTACTAACTGAACTACGCAACCACGACTCACAACCCTTCCTCATGGCTCTCCCGCCAGTATCTAGTCTCTTAATTTCCGAACTTCACAGCGAAATTTTTGGGCAGCACTTCTGGAAGAAAGGATATTGCGGAGACACGGCTTAGGCACAGCTTGAGGGATGTTTTCAGAGCGAAATTTTCAGACTACTGCGGAGTGTGCGCTTACATGAAACTTCTTGGCAGATTAAAACTGTGTGCCGGACCGAGACTGGAACTCGAAGCCTTTGCCTTTCGCGGGCACGTGGGAGATCATTTGCCCTCGAAAGGCAAAGGCTCCACGTTCGAGTCTCGGTCTGATGATGTTTGGTTTGTGGGGCGCACAACTGCGCGGTCATCAGCGCCCGTACAAAGTCCCAGTTGTTACACAGTCCAAGTTTTTTTTATTCGCTCTAATCCAGCCTCTGTCGCGAATGATTATGATGATGTAATGAGGACGACAATAAAAACACCTAATTCCCGTGCAGAGATAATCCCCAAACCGGGCGGGAATCGAACCCGCGACCCTGTGATACAGAGACAGCAACGCTAGCCGCTAGACAACGAGTTGCGAACGAGTGTCTGTCCGGCGCACAGTGTTAATCTGACAGGAAGTTTCACATCAGCGCACATTCCGCTGAAGAGTGAAAACTTCATTCTGGATAAATGTTTCGTTGTTTCCTTTCGAATTCTTGACTAATAATTGTACTGCGTCACACCTATTCAATTCCACAACTAGAAGCGGATCAGTTAAACACCTCAATTGAAATCGTCGTAGAACGGAAACGGCACGTTTCCGTACATTGGTTCCTATACAAAATATTATGTATTCACTCCCCTGTACAATTCCTAGAAGTTTGTAACAGGAACTGCCGAACACCGTGTACACTGCCCGTCCAAAAAGTTCCAAGACAGATTTTATTCCTGGGATATAAGCGATGTCGGCACAGTAACTACGGCGACAGCTTGAACAAACAACTGTAAACAACAGATGTGTATTCGACCAATCAATGTGAGGGGTCAACGTTTTGATGACATAACACATTGAAGCCAACGTGACGCGCGAGTTGGACAACATCCCAAAGAAGGGTTTTCCTGACAGTTTCTGTCAATGTTGTTGTGTCGCAAATCGCAATGGGGAAAAATCTCTAAATCGAATGTTCAAGACATTCTCCAGAATTTGTGAAGAAGAGAATTGTGTTGCAAAGTTTCTCCCGCACACCCTTACTTCCGAACAAAAACACCGATGCGTATACGCTTGCCACGATTTGATTGAAATACAAGAGGCGGACAATGCTTTTCTGGAAAAAATCGTGTATGGTGACGAGACTTGGTGTTATTAGTATGAAGCTATCAGAAAACGACAAAGTACAGGAATCCATGTGAGGGTTCAACGCTTTGACAACATAACACATCGAAGCCAACGTGACGGGCCAGTTGGACAACATCCCAAAGAAGGACTTTTCTGACAGTTTCACATGGTTATACGAACGTTTGTGCGTTGCACTCAAGTGTGTGTGCGTGGGGAGGGGGGGGAGGGGGGGGGAGACTATGTAGAACGCCTGAAGAATTAAAACCACCATCTCAACGTTTCTCTATTTTTTTTTTTATTAATCCAGTCCCGAAAGTTTTGGACTGACAAGGTACATGGTAAGCCAGTGTGGATGCACTTAGTGTGTCTGCCACAGTCTTTGACTACAGAGGTCTTGGGTATAGTGGCTCTGAACCACCTAGATAACCGTACACATTAAAGAGCTTGCATTCGGGACGGTGAAGTACACTGAACCCGGTTCCAATCCGCTAGGGAGATTAATGAAGAGGGCCAATGTGCCAGCCTGACGAGGTATGGTTTTTAGGCGGTTTCCCATATCCCATTAGGTGAATACCGGGCCGATAACTACGTCCGCCTCAGACACATGCTAAGCAAACATTTAAAAACTTTCTCACGCTTGCAAATAGAATTTACTGTAGACGCAGATAAATGGGATGTACTGCTTCCGGCCTGGAGGGTGAATAGTAAATTAATGACCTTAAATGTTTAGTCGTAAACAGCAGCAGCATCAGTGGTTCTGACCCCATTTGCAGCAGATGAAGACGTTACCACAAATCATAATCAACAGACTGATCTGTAGTACATCGAGCCGTTGTGGCAACTGTATCACCACACTTGGGCGTCATGGTCCGTGTGACACTACTGGAGGGTCACTACACATGACAAATGTCTCGTATCAGTGAGTCACGTTTCAAAATACTTTCAGAACATCTTTTAGCGTATACATTATCGTTACTCCACATGTTGAACCTTTAAATTATAGGCCTGAAATTTACAATGAGAGATGATGCCTACAAAAACTGGATAGTCATCTTCGTAAATGTCACGTCCATACACACCAATCCATAATGTGTTTCTTATTAACAGCGTGTTAGCAGGATGTTGTGGATGGGAGAACACGTAATGTAACTCAGATAAGTTACTTGGTTTTTTTATGTTAAGCAATACTACCTATCCGTTTGGATCTAGCGTAAAAGAAGGAAGGAAAATTAGAGTTTAGCGCCACGCGGGCGAACCCGAAAATTGCCTTAACGATTTAGGGAAACCACGGAAAAACTGAAGTTGGACTAGGGCTCAAATCCGCGTCCAGCCTTCCAGATTTAGGTTTTCCGTGATTTCCCTAAATAGCTCCAGGAAAATGCCGGGATGGTTTCTTTGAAAGTGCACGGCTGATTTCCTTCCCCATCGTTGAAACAATCCGATCTTGTGCTTCGTCCCTAATGACCTCGATGTCGACATGGCGTTAAACGCTCACATTCGTTCCTAAAGCTGGATTGCCGGAAAAGATTTAAATTGCCGTCCTCCCGAATGCGATTCGAGTACCTTACAACTGCACCATCTCGCTCGATAATCACAAATTACTCAGAAAGTAATTCACTGTCTCAAAAGGATATTCCAGTTAACTTAAGGAACATTGTAATTCACTGCAGCTTAAAGTAACAGGTAATACATCATGATAGCGTTATATAACGACAAAGCCAGAGCAAATAAAGCAGATTTTCATAATACGGAGCATTGAAACAGTCTCATCAGTACACAGTGCACTCGCATTCTTCCCTGTCGGGAACATAAGGTTGAATTCTTACATGCTAACGATCACGTAATATCGACTGTAATCTGCAATAAAATTTCAGAAACATATTGCATATTTTGATGTAACTTCCACAATGGTTGTGGACTAATCAGTTATACCTGTCACCAGGTGTTTAATGGCGGAGAGATCTGGATATCTTCCTGCTCGGAGCAAATGTCGTACACCATTTAGGGCCTTGAGCTTTCGCCCTTACCGTGACGAAGCAGCAAATCGCTTTCCTATCTAAAACGCCAGGTTAATGGCTTAAGGACTGCTCTTTTATCGTTCTGCTGTGAACACGAAAGACAAACAAAAGTATTAATTGATATTCCCATCCAGAAGATGTTGCCATGGCTCTGGTCTTTATGTCATAGGCAGTTGTACTATGAAGATGACGCACATCGTGTAAAAGTGCTACACGAACACGATCATTAACTGGATACTGGCATTCAGTCTTCACTGAATACAACCACCACCACTCCACTCACCAGTCAATCCTTTCACGCTACCAGAGGTGACATGCACGGTGATGGTGTGATGTACGAGGTGGCTTTGGACTTGCGCCTGGGAGGACGGCGGCGGTTCGAATCCCTGTGTGGCTATCCTGATTTAGATAGTTTCTAAAAGTAGCGCCATTTATCTTCTGTATATAAGGTAACACTACGCAGAGGGTTTCTGATTCAGAAATCTTATTTTAACATTGGTTGTGTGTGATAAGATCTAGTGTCGGAATTCGATAAAGGCAGGAACGTGACTGCGTGATATCGTTCCACGGTATTGCTGCTCGCGTTGGTCGAGATCCTATGCCCGTCATATGAATATTGAATCGATCGGTTCAGTAAGGCCATACTTAACACCACCAAGATCTGAACCACCCCATGCGATTGTCGCTTGAGAGGACAGACATATTGTTCGCTGTGCAGTGCAGGATCCCGTTGCCCGTCCCTGCATACCAATATACAGAGGGTGTTCGGCAGTTGCCCTGGCCAGCCGATTGTCCAGATATCGCACTCACTGAAAACATCTGACCATCTGTTGCCGAAAGACTAGCACGCTACTCCAATCGCCAGCCATTACGATTGATGAACTCTGGCAAGAAGTTGAAGCAGCATGGAATAAAGTACTCTCATTTCTCGTCCAAGCCAAGTTCTATCCACGGTTGCTGTCATGTATAACCCAAAATCAGCTAAAAATTTTATCTTATATACTTTATACCATACTGCGTACCATAAAGAAGCAAAATTTCGTTACAGTAAACCCTAACTACACTCCTGGAAATGGAAAAAAGAACACATTGACACCGGTGTGTCAGACCAACCATACTTGCTCCGGACACTGCGAGAGGGCTGTACAAGCAATGATCACACGCACGGCACAGCGGACACACCAGGAACCGCGGTGTTGGCCGTCGAATGGCGCTAGCTGCGCAGCATTTGTGCACCGCCGCCGTCAGTGTCAGCCAGTTTGCCGTGGCGTACGGAGCTCCATCGCAGTCTTTAACACTGGTAGCATGCCGCGACAGCGTGGATGTGAACCGTATGTGCAGTTGGCGGACTTTGAGCGAGGGCGTATAGTGGGCATGCGGGAGGCCGGGTGGACGTACCGCCGAATTGCTCAACACGTGGGGCGTGAGGTCTCCACAGTACATCGATGTTGTCGCCAGTGGTCGGCGGAAGGTGCACGTGCCCGTCGACCTGGGACCGGACCGCAGCGACGCACGGATGCACGCCAAGACCGTAGGATCCTACGCAGTGCCGTAGGGGACCGCACCGCCACTTCCCAGCAAATTAGGGACACTGTTGCTCCTGGGGTATCGGCGAGGACCATTCGCAACCGTCTCCATGAAGCTGGGCTACGGTCCCGCACACCGTTAGGCCGTCTTCCGCTCACGCCCCAACATCGTGCAGCCCGCCTCCAGTGGTGTCGCGACAGGCGTGAATAGAGGGACGAATGGAGACGTGTCGTCTTCAGCGATGAGAGTCACTTCTGCCTTGGTGCCAATGATGGTCGTATGCGTGTTTGGCGCCGTGCAGGTGAGCGCCACAATCAGAACTGCATACGACCGAGGCACACAGGGCCAACACCCGGCATCATGGTGTGGGGAGCGATCTCCTACACTGGCCGTACACCACTGGTGATCGTCGAGGGGACACTGAATAGTGCACGGTACATCCAAACCGTCATCGAACCCATCGTTCTACCATTCCTAGACCGGCAAGGGAACTTGCTGTTCCAACAGGACAATGCACGTCCGCATGTATCCCGTGCCACCCAACGTGCTCTAGAAGGTGTAAGTCAACTACCCTGGCCAGCAAGATCTCCGGATCTGTCCCCCATTGAGCATGTTTAGGACTGGATGAAGCGTCGTCTCACGCGGTCTGCACGTCCAGCACGAACGCTGGTCCAACTGAGGCGCCAGGTGGAAATGGCATGGCAAGCCGTTCCACAGGACTACATCCAGCATCTGTACGATCGTCTCCATGGGAAAATAGCAGCCTGCATTGCTGCGAAAGGTGGATATACACTGTACTAGTGCCGACATTGTGCATGCTCTGTTGCCTGTGTCTATGTGCCTGTGGTTCTGTCAGTGTGATCATGTGATGTATCTGACCCCAGGAATGTGTCAATAAAGTTTCCCCTTCCTGGGACAATGAATTCACGGTGTTCTTATTTCAATTTCCAGGAGTGTAGTTCGTGCTTCAGTATTTCGGAAATCAGCGATAATTATGATTGGTTTTTTAAAGCGAAGTGGAATGTCGTCTTACTGACTATATAGGGTGGTCCACTGATAGTGACCGGGACAAATATCTCACGAAATAAGCATCAAACGAAAAAACTACAAAGAACGAAACTCGTCTAGCTTGAAAGGGGAAACCAGATGGCGCTATGGTTGGCCCGCTAGATGGCGCTGCCATAGGTCAAACGGATATCAACTGCGTTTTTTTTTCTTTTTAAATAGGAACCCCCATTTTTTATTAATATTCGTGTAGTACCTAAAGAAATATGAATGCTTTAGTTGGATCATTTTTTTCGCTTTGTGATATTTGGCGAAAATGGCTCTGAGCACTATGGGACTCAACTGCTGAGGTCATTAGTCCCCTAGAACTTAGAACTAGTTAAACCTAACTAACCTAAGGACATCACAAACATCCATGCCCGAGGCAGGATTCGAACCTGCGACCGTAGCGGTCTTGCGGTTCCAGACTGCAGCGCCTTTAACCGCACGGCCACTTCGGCCGGCTGATAGTTGGCGCTGTAATAGTCACAAACGTATAAGTACGTGGTATCACGTAACATTCCGCCAGTGCGGGCGGTATTTGTTCCGTGATACATTACCCGTGTTAAAATGGACCGTTTACCAATTGCGGGAAAGGTCGGTATCATGTTGATATATGGCTACTGTGATCAAAATGCTCAACGGGCGCTTGCTATGTATGCTGCTCGGTATCCTGGACGACATCATCCAAGTGTCCGGACCGTTCGTCGGACAGTTGCGTTATTTAAGGAAATAGGAAGTGTTCAGCCACATGTGAAACGTCGACCACGACCTGCAACAAATGATGATGCCCAAATAGGTGTTTTAGCTGCTATCGCGGCTAATTCGCACATCAGTAGCATACAAACTGCGCGAGAATCGGGAATCTCAAAAACGTCGATGTTGAGAATGCTACATCAACATCGATTGCACCCGTACCGCATTTCTATGCACGAGGAATTGCATGGCGACGACTTTGAACGTCGTGTACAGTTCTGCCACTGGGCACAAGAGAAGTTACTGGACCATGACAGATTTTTTGCACGCATTATATTTAGCGACGAAGCGTCATTCACCAACAGCGGTAACGTAAACCGGCATAATATGCACTATTGGGCAACGTAAAATCCACGATGACTGCGACAAGTGGAATATTAGCGACCTTGGCGGGTTAATGTATGGTGCGGCATTATGGGAGGAAGGATAATTGGCCCCCATTTTATCGATGGCAATCTAAATGGTGCAATGTATGCTGATTTCCTACGTAATGTTCTACCGATGTTGCTACAAGATGTTTCACTGCCTGACAGAATGGCGATGTACTTCCAACATGATGGATGTCCGGCACATAGCTCGCGTGCGGTTGAAGCGATATTGAATAGCATATTTCATGACAAGTGGATTGGTCGTCGAAGCACCATACCATGGCCCGCACGTTCACCGGATCTGACGTCCCCGGATTTCTTTCTGTAGGGAAAGTTGAAGGATATTTGCTATCAGTGATCCACCGACAACGCCTGACAACATGCGACAGTGCATTGTCAATGCATGTGCGAACATTACGGAAGGCGAACTACTCGCTGTTCAGAGGAATGTCGTTACACGTATTGCCAAATGCATTGAGGTTGACGGACATCATTTTGAGCATTTATTGCATTAATGTGGTATTTACAGGTAATCACGCTGTAAGAGCATGCGTTCTCAGAAATGATAAGTTCATAAAGGTACATGTATCACATTGGAACAACCGAAATAAAATGTTCAAACGTACCTACGTTCTGTATTTTAATCTAAAAAACCTACCTGTTACCAACTGTTCGTCTAAAATTGTGAGCCATATGTTTGTGACGATTACAGCGCCATCTATCACAATGCGAAAAAAGTGGTCCCACTAAAACATTTCTCTACGTACTACACGAATGTGTAATAAAAATGGGGGTTCCTATTTAAAAATACGCAGTTGATATCCGTTTGACCTATGGCAGCGCCATCTAGCGGGCCAACCATAGCGCCATATTGTTTCCGCCTTCAAGCTAGACAAGTTTCGTTCTTTGTAGTTTTTTCGTTTGACGCCTATTTCGTGAGATATTTGGCCCGGTCACGATCAATAGACCACCCTGTATAAAGATAAAGAAGATTCTAGAAACCAGTTGATGACTGAGGATGTAAAAAAGAACATGCAGGAGAAGTTTCCAGAGAAGATAATGGCGTCAGTGATATAAGAGAATGTAGGGTAACAGAGCAAAGTTAAAACTACTAAAGGTAAGGGAAAATTTCGACAGGTTAATCAGTTTTATTGACATCAGTCCGGATTGCCAAAAGTATTGCATTCCATTAAAAGATACGCGACAATAAGTAATGAAAGAACAGTGTACAAAAGAGTCTCAACTAAAGGTAAGTTTCTTCTTTGAGCCATTATAAACAGATATGGGAGTTGAAAATATTGTTATGGAACCAACATCAGGTAGTTTTGCTCATTTGACTGCTGTGAACCATATTACTGTAGCCCGAGAAGACAGCAGTAAATAAATCGTGAAGTACGTACCATTCCACAGTAAACGTTGCACCTTCATTTTTGACTACATACAGCAATATATAGTGCAGTATTGTATACAGGATATTTCACTATTATAGGTATAAACGAAACGAATGAGTAGAAGACAATGATACAAGCAGATAATCCTAACAAACATAGGTCTGGAAACAAATGGTTTTCCCGATACGGCAAACATACAAGTGCAGTCGTGTCAGTGTTACATCACTGTAAATGTCTGAGGCTAGGTTTATTTCGAAACACCGCTAGTGAGACGTAAATGACAAAGCGATAAACTGCCCTTGTTTCATTTCATAGTCATTACGTGTACCTAAGTACTGGTAAACTGCGTTTCAACAAATGTCTCAATCATGTGTCGCCAGTATTATGCCTTCCCACGTCGGATTCTTTTGCGTGGCGACATTTAAAAGCTTTGGTGTTTTCCAGCACTGTTGATAGTGTTGATGAACTCCGGGAACGCTTTATCGATGACTGTCAATGCATTCGAATCACGGATGGGGCATTTAAACGTGTACGGGCTTCGATGAGGTGAGAAGACGTGCTGATGCCTACCTTCACATGAATCGTGGGCGTGTGGTACACTTTTTGTGTTGTGTTTGTCCTAGCTGCAGTTTGGATACTCTGGATCTCTGTTATAAGGTGTTCATGCACTCAGTCGTGATAAGTCTTATTGGGGAAAACCATTTTTTTGCGGACCTATGTTTATTAGGATTTTATGTACCGGGTGGTTATAGTTAAACTTTCCCTATTTGACACGTTATAACACGGAAACTAATTACAGTAGGAGTACCAAACTTGATAGCGTTAATATCAAGGACATGGGAAAGATAAATAATGTAGAATCAGTTCAATTGAAACACTTTCAACGTGAAGCTACGGTGCATCATACCATTACATATACAATTACTGCTACAAAAGCGGCCCAATATGGCGCTCATCAGTCTCCTTAAGAGTCTGAAAGTGCAGGATTGCATTCTGCACAGCAGAACGAAGCATGTCCGTAGGTATGCTGGCTACCTGTGCTTAAGATCAGCACATGTGTGAATGTTCCCCTGGTAAACCCCGTCCTTCAGGTGCCCCACAACCAGAAATCACAGGGAGTGAGATCAGGTGATCGCACCGGCCAAGCATTTGGAATCGATCGGCTGATAATTCGATCGTTTGCAAATGTGTTTCGGAGAAGCAGGGAACTTAACGATTGATGTGCGGTGGGGCCTCATCTTGCATGACAACTGTTGATTTCAACGCGTCTCTCTCATGTAGGACTGGTATGACATGCCAGAGAAGCATATCGCAGTAACGCTGGCCTGCCACACTGCACGTCTTTGGTCCTTGAGCACCAACCTGACCAAAAAAGAATGGGCCAATAATGAACGTAGCCGTTAAGCCACACCATACGGTGACACGTTCACCATACAGAGGAACTTCATGCACAGTGACTGGAGGCGAAGATCCCTACAGTCGGCAATTCTGTGTGTTCACTTGACCCGTCAAAGAAAAATGAGCTTCGTCTGTCCACAGGATGACCCTCGTCAACTTCAATCCTTGCGAGAAAGTGGAGAGGGAAGTCAATACGTCGTTGTGCGTCCTGCAGTGCAATCTACTGTACGATATGCATCTTGTACAGATACCATTTGAGAATGTTTCGAAGCACCTTCCGTACAGTAGACCACAGGATGTTCAACTGTCGTGACACAACACCTGCACTGCGTGACGATCGGGAATTGTGCGCAGCGTTGCCTGCCATAGCAACAGCGGGTTCATCAACCACCGATCGTCTGCCTCTTCCCGGAGCGACGCCTAGTTTTCCAGTTGATTCGAACTACATCATGCTCCTCACAGCAGGTGGAGAAAGAGGACCCTTCCATAATCCTTTCAGCTGGTGATATTCTCGAAGTGCAGCTGCAGCATTACTGTTGTTTTGATAATAGGGCTTCACCAATAATGTCCTGCTCCTGTTGTCCAACCTCGTGTTGACAAGGCAACAAGTGCACTGCGACTGGTCAGATGTGTGAGACCATGAATCACGATCACCTATCACGGGATCTGGTGGCCATAGTTGGAACTAGACGGTGGCGCTGTGACGCATGGAAATCATGCACCCCATACTCTGGACATTGCTGCTACCAAGGTTGTTACTCGTATGGTAATTAGTTTCCGTGTTATAACGTATTAAATAGGGAAAGTTTAATTATAACCACACGGTATATAGACTGAAGCGGCGAGTGAAAATTGTCACTCACCGCTTCAGTCTAAGGGTATAAAATCATATCTGTATGACGGCGGTAAAGTCTTGTAACTGTGTCATTTCTTTTATTAGGATTATCTGCTTGTTTAATTGTCCTCTATTCGTTCCTTTCGTTTATACCAATAATAGTCAAAAACACTGTACGTCAGACATGTTTAATGTAACATTTGCATATCTATTGTAATTTGTTTAATCCTATTTTTCATTGTTTGGAAACGATTATCTTCGTTATTTTTAAATTAAATGTACTGAACAGTACGTTACATAATACTACAGTTGATCTAGTTTTTCTTTAACCAGTACATATGCTGCATACTTCATTCCTAATTGTAGCTTCAGGTAACTACTTTATAAAACATTTATATAATTCGGTCTTTCAATAACTTGGACTGGGATACGCACCAATTAGTCCAAAGCAGTGTGGTTGCACTGTGGACTTTTCTGATCATAAGTATCTGGACACCTATTAAAACTAAACTAAACTCCTCCCAACAGGCCACGAAGGTCCACCGGTACTGACCGGCCGCCATGTCATTCTCAGCTTATAGGCGTCACTGGATACGGATATCGAGGGGCATGTGGTCAGCACATCTCGAAGTGCAGCTGCAGCATTACTGTTGTTTTGATAATAAGGCTTCACCAATAATGTCCTGCTCCTGTTGTCCAACCTCGTGTTGACAAGGCAACAAGTGCACTGCGACTGGTCAGATGTGTGAGACCATGAATCACGATGACCTATCACTCAGTCTAAGGGTATAAAATCATATCTCTATGACGGCGGTAAAGTCTTGTAACTGTGTCATTTCTTTTATTAGGATTATCTGCTTGTTTAATTGTCCTCTATTCGTTCCTTTCGTTTATATGCTACTTCTCAATCAAGTAGCTCCTCATTTTGCCTCACAAGGGCTGAGTGCACGCCGCTTGCCAACAGCGCTCGGCAGACCGGATGGTCACCCATCCAACTGCTAGCCCAGCCCGACAGCTCTTAACTTCGACGATTGACAGGAACCGGTGTTACTACTGCGACAAGGCCGTTGGATGGATACCTATTAGCAGACAATAATAAAGGATTTGTCCAACCTTCGTCTTTATGACGGCTTGAACGCTGCTACGCACACTTTCAAGGAGGTATCTGTATGTCTGTGCAGTACTGACAGTCCATTCTTCGTCAAGAGCCGAAAACAGAAAAGGTAGTGATGTTGGACGCTGGGATCTGGAGCAAAGTCGACGTTTTAACTCATCCCAAAGGTGTTCCACTTGATGCAGGTTGGAACTCTGGGCAGGCTAGTCCATTTTAGGAGTTTTATGGACCACAAAACATTGTCTCGCAGATGCCTCAGAGGCTGCATGTCATGCTGATACAATCATCGTCTCCAAACCGTTTCTCTACTCTACGCAAAACACAATGCTGTAGCATGAGTTCATATCCTTATGCATTTAGTTTTTTCTTAAGCGGAGTAATGTTCAAATGTGTGTGAATTCCTATGGGACCAAACTGCTTAGGTCATCGGTCCCTAGACTTACACACTACTTAAACTAACTTATGCTAAGAACAACACAGACATCCATGCCCGAGGCAAGACTCGAACCTCCGTGCCGCGCAGTCCGTGACGGACCATGTCCCAACCACGAAAAACAAACTGTACTGAATGAATGTGAATGTCGTGTGACCAGGGCCTCCCGTCAGGTAGACCGTTCGCCGGGTGCAAGTCTTTCGATTTAACGCCACTTCGGCGACTTGCGCGTCGATGGGGATAAAATGATGATGATGATGATTAGGACTACACAACACGCAGTCCCTGGGCGGAGAAAATCTCCGACCCAGCCGGGAATCGAACCCGGGCCTTTAAGATTGCATTCTAACATTCTATCGCGCTGTGGCCACTCAGAGCTACGGGGGGGGGGGGGGGGGGGGGGACGAAGACCTATACTGTAACACGTCCGTACTTCACTGTTGGCGCCACACATGACGACAGGTAACGCTCTCCAAGTATTTGCAAACGTGATTAATTACTCCAAATCAATCGTTTCCAGTCATCCACTGTCCAGTGCTGTCGCTCTTTGCATCAACTCAAGCGTCGCTTAGCGTTGACTATGTTTGGCTTATGGAGGAATACTCGATCATTGTACCCTATTACTTTTAACTCGATATTCACAGTCAGTGTGCCATCTAGACTGCTGGTAACACTTCGGAATTCACGTGTGATTCCTTCTGCTGATTTCATACGATTTTTTACAACCACCCTGCGCAATGTTCGATGGTCCTTGTCCCTCAATGCATGAGGTTTGCCTGGTCTTAGTTTAGCTTCGATGGATCCTCCGCATTTCGACTTCACAGTCACATCACCAGCAGTGTAGACGTGGGCACCTTTAGAGGGGTTGAAATGTCCCTGATGCATTTGTTACTCAGCTGACATCCAATTATTATTCCATATTCGAAGTCAATGAGCTCTCCTGACCGATCTACGGTGTGTGAGAAAATTAATGAGATTGATTTTTTTATCCACCACGGTTTTTTTTAACGAAAATGATGTCCCCTTCCCAGTGTTGGTAGCAACGCTGAAAGGCTCCAACTGGTAAGACCTTTAACACGTCGATCACGTTCTTTTGAGCGTGACTGCTACGGTCGCAGGTTCGAATCCTGCCTCGGGCATGGATGTGTGTGATGTCCTTAGGTTAGTTAGGTTTAAGTAGTTCTAAGTTCTAGGGGACTGATGACCCCAGCTGTTAAGTCCCATAGTACTCAGAGCCATTTTTGAACGTTCTTTTGAATGTTCTCCAGAGTCCCAAAATAACGTCCATTTAAGACTTCTTCGCCGCTCGGGGTAACTGCAGGGTCTGGGTGCCTTTCCACGATTCGCGCGGCTCCCTGTGTCGGAGGTTCGAGTCCTCCCTCGGGCATGGGTATGTGTGTTGTCCTTCGCGTAAGTTAGTGTAAGTTAGATTAAGTAGTGTGTAAGCTTGGGGACCGATGATCTCAGCAGTTTGGTCCCATAAGATCTTACCACAAATTTCCAAATTAAGACATTTTCCAATTTCGGGTAAAGATAAACGTCACAAGGACTCAGATCAGGTGAGTAGGAGGCTGTGGAACAACAGGAATGCCTTTTGAGGTCAAAAATTCCATGACTGAAGTGGGTGTGTGACATGGTGCGTTGTAATGACGTACATCTTCGTAAAACACTTGTTCACAGTTTGTCTTGGATAAACATTTTTTCTTATGCACGACACTCCTATTATCAAAAAAGTAAATCAGATTTGTTTTGATCTTTGATTTGCTCATTCGAGCTTTTTTCGGGCCAGGAAATGTCTCAGTGCGCCACTCCCCACTCTGCCGCTTTGTCTCAGTACCGCACTAAGAAATGTGGGATTCATCTCCTGTAACCACACGACTGAACCATTCGTGGTCATTGGCAGTCCTCTCAAGAAGACCAATGCACACATTTTTTCGATTTTCCTTCTGCTCATTTGTGAGGTTTTTCGGCACCATTTTGGCACAAACCGTTCGCATGTGCAAATTTTCGGTCAAAATTTGATGTACGCTGAAAGTGTTTAAGTTTGACAGGTAACGCACCATCATTATTGTTTAACGTCGGACTGATCTCACAAGAGCAAGCACACGTTTGACATTCTCGTCGGTTTCTGAACTTAAGATCTCTCTGAGCGAGTTCGTCTTCAACTTATTCTCTGCCATCCAAAAATGATTTGTGCCAGCGGAAAAATTTTACTCTTGATAGGGATGTTCCCCGTAGGCCTGTATCAACTCTTCAAAGGTCACATTTGCGGATTCCCAAGTTTAACACAAAATCTGATGGCATAACATTGCTCTAAATTCCGCTGTTCTACCTTCGTAACAGACAACAAAAACATAACTTCACTTGTGGCGCTCTCAAAAGTCACGTGATGGCTGTACAGAGCTGAAACTCGGCGTCTGGAAGGGATGAATATACCAGTCTGCACAAGTCGGACAACATAGCGCTGCTAGATCGTTCGCAATGTTGTCAGTCTCATTACTTCTCTCGCACGTCTCGTGTTCTGCTGTTACTGCTTTCCACTGACATCTAGTGGTTAACTCTGTGTTATGCACTGAAGGTCCAATGAAACTGGTACGCCGCGCGGAGTGGTCGCGTGGTGTGAGACGCCATTCACGGATTGCACGACCCCTCCCGCCGGAGGTTCGAGTCCTCCCTCGGACATGGGTGTGTCTGTTGTTCTTAGCATAAGTTAATTTAAGTAGTGTGTAAGTCTACGGGCCGATGACCTCAGCAGTTTGGTCCCTTAGGAAATCACACACATATATCGTATAGGGTCCCAACGAGCAGAAGTGCCGCAACACGACGTGACATGGTCTCGAAAATAGTTCAAATGGCTCTGAGCACTATGGGACTTAACTTCTGAGGTCATCAGTACTCTATAACTTAGAACTATTTTAAACCTAACTAACCTAAGGACATCACACACATCCATGGCCGAGGCAGGAATCGAACCTGCGACCGTAGCGTTCGCGTGGTTCCAGACTGTAGCGCCTAGAACAGCTCGGCCACACCGGCCGGCCATGGACTCGACTAATGTCTGAAGTAGTGCTGGAGGGAATTGACTTCATTAATCCTGCAGGACTGTCCACAAATCCGTAATAGCACGAGCGGGTGGAGGTCTCTTCTGAATAGCATATTGCGATGCAACCCATAATGTTCATGTCTGGGGAACTTGGTAACCAGTGGAAGTGTTTAAACTCAGAAGAGTGTTCCTGGAGCCACTCTGTAGCAATTGTGGACATGTTGGGCGTCGCATTGTCCTGCTGGAATTGAACAAGTCCGTCGGAATGCATGATTGAAATGAATGGATGCAGGTGATCAGACAGGATGCTTACGTACGTGTCATCTGTCAGAGTCGTATCTAGACGTATCAGGGGTCCTATAACACTGCAACTGTATACTCCCCACACCATTATAGACCCTCCACCAGCTTGAAGGGGTCCTATATCACTGCAACTGTATACTCCCCACACCATTATAGACCCTCCACCAGCTTGAACAGTTCCCTGCTGACATGGAGGGTCCATGGATTCAAGAGGTTGTCTCCATACCCGTACACATTCATCCGCTCGATACAATTTGAGCCGGCCGAAGTGGCCGAGCGGTTCCAGGCGCTACAGTCTGGAACCGCGCGACCGCTACGGTCGCAGGTTCGAATCCTGCCTCGGGCATGGAAGTGTGTGATGTTCTTAGGTTAGTTAGGTTTAAGTAGTTCTAAGTTCTAGGGGACTGATGACCTCAGAAGTTAAGTCCCATAGTGCTCAGAGCCATTTGAACCATTTTTTTTTTTATACAATTTGAAATGAGACTCGTCCGCCCAGGCAACCTGTTTCCAGTCATCAACAGTCCAATGTAGATGTTGTCGGGCCCAGGCGAGGCATAAAGCTTTGCGTCGTGCAGTCATCTAGGGTATAGGAGTGGGCCTTCGGCATCGAAAGCCCATATCGATGACGTTTCGTTGAAGGGTTCGCACGCTGACACTTGTTGATGACGCAGCATTGAAATCTGGAGCAGTTTGCGGAAGGGTTGCATTTCTGTCACGTTGAACGATTCTCTTCAGTTGTCGTTGGTCCCGTTCTTGCAGGATCTTTTTCCGGCCGCAGCGATGTCGGAGATTTGATGTTTTACCTAATTTCTGATAGTCACAGTATACTCGTGAGTGGTAGTACGGGAAAATCCCCGCTTAATCGCTGCCTCGGAAATGCTGTATCCCATCGCTCGTGCGCCGACTGTAACACCGCGTTCAAACTTTCTTAAATCTTGATTACCTGCCATTGTAGCAGAAGTAACCGATCTAACAGCTGCGCCAGGCACTTGTTGTCTTATATAGGCGTTGCCGAGCGCAACGCCGTATACTGCCTGTTCACATATCTCTGTTTTAAATATGCATGCCTGTACGAGTTTCTTTGGCTCTTCAGTGTATATTGGTGTCCCGACACTTTTGATCAGATAGTATATCTGCTATCCTTCCCAGTGTTAAAATTTTAATTGCTATCGGTGTATTTATTGACGTGTTGCAGGGCACTTCACGCAGCTGGTGTGGGCGTCGACGACGCACGTGGGGCTGGGCAAGGCGCGGTCGCGCTCTGGCAAGGTGCTGGTGGTGGCGCACTACCGGCCGGCGGGCAACGTGTCGGGCCTGTTCCAGCAGAACGTGTTCCCGCCGCTGGCGCTGCCGCAGCCGCAGGCGCCGCCGCCGCAGACGCCCGCCGAGGCGCGCCGGCGCACGCGCAGCCGCCGGCGCGACGACTCGGACAGCGAGTCCGGCTCGGCGAGCGAGTCGAGCGCGTCGGCCAACGCCTCGTAGCGGCTGCTGGGGGCCGTGCGCGGCACGCCCCTAGTCGCCGCCCTGCGAGCAGCGGGTGCGTACCTGCGCGCTGCCTCTGCCCATTCCGACTACTTTTATACCACTATTCAATAGCACCGTGTAAGTAGAGAACTCCTGCACCATTTCCGAGTGCTTCGCTTCTGCTCGCTTCCTTAGATTTACGTACACAAACACAACGCTAGTTTTTAGGTATACAGCGCACGAGCTGGTAACTTCTGTACTGTGCATGAGTCGCTATTGTATGAAATCTGGGTGGCTCTTGCTGCACAACCTGGACCCGAGGCAACAGCTTCTTCGACACTTACGAGAATCTGGACACGATACACTGACGATGCAAATGTATCTATAAACTACAGGCGTAGAATATTGCAGTGCCTGTGTTATTCCGAATTACAATGCAATGTTCTTTTGGACATGCATGCATGTCCAAAGGAACAGAAAATGGTTCAAATGGCTCTAAGCACTATGGGACTTAACATCTGAGATCATCAGTCCTCTAGACTTAGAACTACTTAAACCTATCTAACCTAAGGACTTCACACACATCCATGCCCGAGGCAGGATTTGAATGTGCAACCGTTGCAGCAGCGCGGTTCCGGACTGAAGCGCCTAGAACCGCTCGGCCACCGCGGCCGGCAAAGGAACAGACACTACGGCGACTACAGCCGTTACGAAATACATCAAATATATTCGCAATTTCGAATGTGGACAACCGTCAGCTGTATAATGGAATGACGACAATTAAACTTTGGGGCGGACCGGGAGTCGAACCCACATTTCCCGCTTATCGCGGGCGGTCGCCTTACCATTAGGCTACCCGAGCACGACTCACGGCCAAACCCAAACTATGCGTAGGAACATTGCGTCGTAATTCGGAATAATACAATCGCTACAATATAGTATTTATCCGCCGCCGGCCGAAGTGGCCGTGCGGTTCTAGGCGCTGCAGTCTGGAACTGCGAGACCGCTACGGTCGCAGGTTCGAATCCTGCCTCAGGCATGGATGTGTGTGATGTCCTTAGGTTCGTTAGGTTTAACTAGTTCCAAGTTCTAGGGGGCTAATGACCTCAGAAGTTGAGTCCTATAGTCCTCAGAGCCATTTGAACCATTTTTTTTATTTATCCGCCGACACAGGGCAAGCGACTTTCACGTAAAATATCTCATCTGTACGAGACTATACGTCGTGTATGTACGAGTACAGACTATAGACACATGGTTTATGACATGTGGAAGATTGGGTCTAGCCGTGAGTCGTGCTCGGACAGCCTAATGGTAAGGCGACCGCTCGTGAAAAGTGGGAAATCCGAATCCGAGTCTTGGTCCGGAACAAATTATCATTGTCTTCATTCCACTATACAGCTGATGGTTGTCCATATTCGGAATTGAAAATACATTTTATATACTTTGTACCGGCTGTAATCGCCGCAGTAACTCTTCCTGTGGACACATGCGTGTCCAAACAAGCATTGTATCGTAATTCAGAGTAACAAAGGCAATCCAATATCGCATTTATCTGCTGACACCAGGCACAGAATTTCACGTAAAATGTCTCGCCTGTACGAGAATATACATAATCGATGTACGAGTACAGGGTGTAGACACATTGTTGACGAAATAGGGAAGTTTGGGTTTCAAAAAATGGTTCAAATGGCTCTGAGCACTATGGGACTCAACTGCTGTGGTCATAAGTCCCCTAGAACTTAGAACTACTTAAACCTAACCAACCTAAGGACATCAAACACATCCATGCCCGAGGCAGGATTCGAACCTGCGACCGTAGCGGTCGTGCGGTTCCAGACTGTAGCGCCTTTAACCGCTCGGCCACTCCGGCCGGCAAGTTTGGGTTTGCCGTGAGTCGGATAGCCTAATAGTTGCCGGCACGGTAGCTCAGCGTGCACGGTCAGAGAGCTGGCTGGTCTCTGTAATAAAAAAAAACTGAGTGACAGGATCAACAACGAACTTCAACGGATGTCATGTGACGTCCGCTACCACAAAATACAAAGAACAATAACGAACAAATTTACAAAAAAAAAAAAGGATGGTAAGGCGACCGCTCGCAATAGGCGGGAAATCGGGTTCGAATCCCGGTCCAGCGCAAATTTTCATTGTTATTCCATTATACAGCTGATGATTGTCCATATTCGCAATTGTGAATAGTTTTCATGAAAAACTACAGGGTCTTTCACAAAACATTCAGTCGATTGCACAAGACTATATCTTCTACATGAATGAGAATAGAAACATCAAATTTATTTTAACTTACCCATAGGACTGCAAACTTTTTGTTTTCAATTGAACATTAGCCGGCCGCGGTGGTCTAGCGGTTCTAGGCGCTCAGTCCGGAGCCGCGCGACTGCTACGGTCGCAGGTTCGAATCCTGCCTCGGGCATGGATGTGTGTGATGTCCTTAGGTTAGTTAGGTTTAAGTAGTTCTAAGTTCTAGGGGACTGATGACCATAGATGTTAAGTCCCATAGTGCTCAGAGGCATTTGAACCATTTTTTTTTTCAATTGAACATTCAATATCACAAAGATACACAAGATGTTTAACAAAAAGTGTCACATATTAGTTCAGGAGGTAGTGTTGGCCAAATCTAGAAGAAAAGTTCCTATAATGATAGGTCCAGAAACCAATACCTGTTGAGCAGAGTTGTAAAAATACAGTAGATAGTCATAAGTAAATGTAGACTATGACAGTTTCCCTGGTAGCCTTCGTCAGCTAAGATCGTAACCGCCTTATCTGTACATTAGGACTTTTGCATACCTGTCGGGCAGTACCTCATTTCGATCGCGCTGTGTGCATATGCGACCAGTCTCTTACTACATTATCCCAGAAAACGGAAGGGGTGAACCGTCTAGAAACTGAGTGAGGATATATAAAGGGATGCGTAACCCGTGGAACGTTTATATTCTACATAGTTATCCTTCTGTCTGTTACTTAAAAATAAACAGTATTAATAGCAAAATTGAAATTTGCAATGTTTAATTATGGTTTTATTCGAAAACCATTGATTTGTAACGTTAAATAGAGGGATGTCGTGGTAAAACTAAAAGAAAACAATACAGATTGATCATATAGCGCTAGGAAGCACAATTACCTAAAAGAAAGGTAAAAGTTAAAAAACGCAAAAAGAAAACATGTCAAACATCGCCTCAGTACCTCGTCGAGCTTATATAAAACGTGTTTCCCTTATTCGGAAACAATTTACGTGCTTTCCAAGAATAACAGGAAACTATTGCCTTTGATCATGATGAAGAACATTCTATTGAGTCTAAAATGACAACAATAATTATGCAACTTCCTGGCAGATTAAAATTGTGTGCCGGACCGAGACTCGAACTGGGGACCTTTGCCTTTCGCGGGCAAGTGTTGTAACATCTGAGCTACCCAAGCACGAGTCTCGGTTCGGCACACAGTTTTAATCTGCCAGGAAGTTTCAATCCTACATTTACTACATCATTTATGTACTGTACCAAAATTGTGGGTTGGTTCTCCTTATTCCGCTTCAGTTACACTATGTCGGCGATTTCTGCGCAAAAACTTTTGTCTCGTACGCGTACACCATAATTACTCTACCACGCAAACATTGGAGTTACATTCGTCTGGTGTGAGACGTTCCCGGGAAGGGTCCCTGGGTTCGGTGAGGGGCGGCGGTGGGGTGAGTGGACTCCTGTGGCCTGTTGTGGGGTTGTGTACAACTGTGGACTACGGCGAGGACGAAGCCTCTCCGTCGTTTCTAGGTCCCTAGTTCCATACAATACAATACAATACAAACATAAATCGGATAGCAAGGAATTATATACATACAATTAAGTGTAATTTTTCTTCCCTATTCTCTGTGCTAGATGTGCACGTCCTCTACAGGACAATATTAAGACGTAAAAAACCATAAAACTTGGCAAATATTATAATAAATTTTCAATCAGTTATTCATAAAATGTGAACATAGAATACAGGTCGTTCAGACAGTAAAACCTATTCTAAACACAGTAACGATTTACAACAAAAGAGACAGACTAGCAGTCCTCATGGTACAGTTTTCGGTGCCTATTAGCGCTGCGCTTCGGTCTGCTAGATGGTTGCCGGCCGTTGTGACAGAGCGGTTCTAGGCATTTCAGTCCGGAACCGTGTGACTGCTACGGTCGCAGGTTCGAATCCTGCCTCGGGCATGGATGTGTGTGATGTCCTTAGGTTAGTTAGGTTTAAGTAGTTCTAAGTGTAGGGGACTGATGACCTCAGATGTTAAGTCTCATAGTGCTCAGAGCCATTTGAACCATTTTGCTAAATGTTTATGCCATGGCACACAACATTAGGAATGACGACACTGAATGGACGACCAAGGCAGTTCCCTCTTGTAGGGAACTACCATAGGGACTACCAGAGCTAAGTAAATCGACGTAAATATTAAAATATGCAGAAGTTGCAAAATCATTCTACTCACAGAGGAGTTTATCCGATTCCTTGCGTTTCGTGACGTAAATCTCCAGTTCTTCTAAAATATTACGTCCCCCCTTTTATGTATGTAAGCCTAATGCTGTTTTATTACTGGAGTAGGTGTGTTCTTTAAATCTCAAGTCAAAGAGCCCGCCCCTCTGACCGGTATAGCTATCACAGTCACGGTATGATATTTCATATACCCCAGATTTCCCATATTTATTATTCCAATGTGGCAAGTCACGACGATCTCGTGTTTTTCTACACACATCAAAAAGAGTTTTGCATGGCTCCGGTTCCCAGAACTCCTGAAGACAGACGTTGACTGTGGATATTGTATCAAAGACACAGTCCCTTTGACTGTTGAGAGATGTCACTAAAACCGCCCAAAGATGTAAATAACCATGCATGAGCAGCGCCTATTAGACGGAGGGGGTCCGACAGCCGATCAGTTCCAGTCATTCCACCAGGAAGGAGGTACACTGCTCGTGTTGTCTGTAATTCAACCATGTCTAGACGGTCAATACCGTGGTTAGATCGCGT
The DNA here is from genome assembly GCF_023864345.2 of Schistocerca serialis cubense. Classification (NCBI taxonomy): domain Eukaryota; kingdom Metazoa; phylum Arthropoda; class Insecta; order Orthoptera; family Acrididae; genus Schistocerca; species Schistocerca serialis. The sequence continues at coordinate 436,216,361 of NC_064640.1, read as the reverse complement.
TCGAATTGTTACTTTGTTTCAGGAAGGGCTCTCAACAAGGGAAGTGTCCATACATCTCGGAGTGAACCAAAGCGATGTTGTTCGGACATGGAGGAGATACAGAGAGACAGGAACTGCCTATGACATGCCTCACTCAGGCCGCCCAAGGGCTACTACTGCAGTGGATTACCGCCACCTACGGATTATGACTTGGAGGAACCCTAACAGCAATGCCACCATGCTGAATATGCTTTTTGTGCAGTCACAGGATGTCGTGTTATGACTCAAACTGTGCGCAATAGGCTGCATGATGCACAACTTCACTCCCGACGACCATGGCGATGTCTATCTTTGCAACCACGACACCATGTAGCGCAGCGCAGAACAGATGGGCGCAACAACATGCCAAATGGACCGCTCGGGATTGGCATCACGTTCTCTTCATCGATGAGTGTTGCATATGCCTTCAACTAGGCAATCATCGGATACTTGTTTGGAGGCAACCCGGTCAGGCTGAACGCCTTAGACACAATGTCCAGTGAGTGCAGCAAGGTGGAGGTTCCCTGATGTTTTGGGATAGCATTATGTGGGGCCCACGTACGCCGCTGGTGGTCATGGAAGGCGCCGTAACGTCTGTACGATACGTGATTGCTATCCTCCGACCGATAGTGCAACCATATCGGCAGCATATTGGCGAGGCATTCGCTTTCATAGACAACAATTCGCGCCCTCATCGTGCACATCTTACAAATGACTTCTTTCAGCATAACGACATGGCTTGACTAGAGTGGCCACAATGTTCTCCAGACATGAACCCTATCGAACATGCCTGGGATAGATTGAAAAGGGCTGTTTATGGACGACGTGATCCACCAACCACTCTGAGGTATATACGCCGAATCACCATAGAGTAGTGGGAGAATCTGGACCAACAGTGCCTTGATGAACTGGTGGATAGTATGCCACGACGAATATAGGCATGCATCAATGCATGAAGACATGCTACTGGGTATTAGAGGTACAGGTGTGTACAGATGTCTGGACCACCACCTCTGAAGGTCTTGCTGTAGGGTGGTACAACACGCAATGTGTGGTTTTCATGAGCAATAAAAAGGGCAGAAATAATATTTATGTTGATCTCTGTCCTAATTTTCTGTACAGGTTCCGGAACTCTTGAAACCGAGGTGATGCAAAACTTTCTTTGATGTGTGATTTTTTCAGGTCTTCTGAACGCTATTTTAACTCAGTTTCTCAGGAATATGTTGTAAACTTTATCCGATGTTTTGATTGTGTACTTCATGATGGCGAACTTGACCTGCCGTCTGTACATGTAAATTATTTCTCTTCTTTATGTTTTTTTTTAATTTTTTAAATTGTGGTGTTCATGATTCACTTTCTAATATTGTCCAGATAACGTAAACACCTTGCAGCCGGAAGAAGAGTGTCAGCGAACTACAACAGTGGACTAATCTTGTCACCCATTTCATGTCGCCTCTCCTAAGATTGTGTGCAGTGGCTTACACATCTAGCAGCCTAAGTGTATCGCCACTAGCCACCGCAAAAATGTGCCATGAGGATTGCTACTCTGTCTCTTTTATTGTAAAGACCTCACTCTGTTTTAAAAAGGTTTTATTGTTTTAACAACCTGTATTCCTCTTTCACACGTTGATTCAATTTTATTATAATATTTTTCATATTCTATGGTTTCTACGACTGATTGTTGTCTTATAGAGGGCTTGCGTATTTTCCACAAAGAATAAGAATGGAAAGTACACTTAATTGTATGTATGTAATTCCCTGATACCCGGTTTTCTGTTTAGTTGATAACGCATGAACATTTGTTCGCGAAACGCCGCCCATAGTATGAACCATGTGCATCTTAATAATAGCTTACTAAGCTCACATATAGCAGTAGTAAAAATATTTGTATTCGTTTCAGATCTTAATATAAGCTTTTCTTTTCTCTGTTGTAGCATCTGAAGATTACCATAGTAGACCGAAACCACTTATGACTGTGTCATAAGTGAAGTGTGTGTGTTAAAAGTAAAAACAAAATCTTATAATAAATCAATCACTGTTTCCTCAAATGCAATGTCGATTCTTCCAAAATCACAGACTTCACTTTGATAACGATGAAGCGGTGCCAACAGAGATGAGGTTGTGGCCCCTTCAACAAAGTCAGATGTTCTATCCTGACGGTATCAACAAAATAGTCTCTCGTTGGGAGAAGTGTGTTTCTTCGTCAGGGTGCCTATGTTGAGAAATAAGTATGTAAAGATGAAGAGTAAAGATGAGGAATGTTATTGAAGTTCGTTTTATTTAAAAAGCTTTAACAGTTTTCATATAAATAATTCGAGGGCGTCACTTTTCAGTACGTCATCTTACTAACACATTTCACGTCACAAGTGAAATGGCCCATATTTCAACTGGCATTGGTCCCCAAACACGATTATAAGATTTTTCTTCTGGTTTTCACCAATACTACCTCCTTTAGGCATATATAACACTTTTTTTAAACACCCTGTGACATGCATGCACATATAACCATGGTGCACTTTTTATAATTACTACGAAAGGGTTTCGCATTTTACGAATCTGGATTGATGTCGGCTGTTTGCGGAACATGAACATTTAGGCCGGACCGGAAGAAGAACCTGGATTCCGGTTTATCGCGAGCAGTCGCCATAGCCACTTCGGCTATCCTATAAAGTATCCAGGACCGATACAAACTTCCACATGTCACGTAGTCCACAATCCTTACACTAGTACATTTCGTGATTTCCTAACAGGGAGAGACAAATATTTTATCGTCACAGACGTTTTTGTCATCAATAATTTTATAATTACGTTTAAGATCAAAGTTTTCATTTATCTTTCACAAAAGTTCATTGTGCTCTCCTCTGGAAACCTGGACACACTGGAAACATCTAGACGGTACTCTGACTCGTCCCATACGTTTGTGAGCATGTCTGGATTTACTGAGTTCATTGCTGTTCCTGCATGCCGACGCAGTTCACCCAAAGTTGTTGGAAGGGGGAAGGGTATAGTAAGTCCCAAGCCTCCACAAAAAAGAAAAAAAACGTGAAATCAGTTGACTTTCCAGGTCAGTCCTGTGATGCGAGATCCGTATGCCCTTTATCCTTCAATAAACTCGTTGTTAAAAAATGCTTTTGCACGCAGCTGACAGTGCGACAGTGTTCCGCCCTCTTCGCAAATAAAATTTTCCAAATACTCTCGCAAGCGTGGCAGAAAACAGATCGCCAACGTCTACATGAATTGCGCACTAAAGAACGGGCCGTAAACCTTTTCCCGGGAAATGACGTAAAACACATGAATCTTTAGCGTGTCCCTCTCGTGATAGAATACGGTATGTGGCTGCTGTGTTCCCCACGTTCATACTTTTTAGCTGTTCACCTTTCGGTTTGAATGGCAAGTAGCCTCATCACTGAACACTAAAAAGGAAAGAAAATTGATATCTTCTTTCCCAGCGCCCAAAAGCAATTAACAATATTCTACATGTTGTTTTTCGATGCATTACTAAGCGGTTATAACAACTGGGTATTTTACATTTTGGGTCACATCGCCGCAAAACACGCTAACAGACACGTGATAGATGATTAACTGCCGGCCGGAGTGGCCGAGCGTTTCTAGGCACTACAGTCCGGAACCGTGCGACTGCTACGGTCGCAGGTTCGAATCCTGCCTCGGGCATGGATGTGTGTGATGTCATTAGGTTAGTTAGGTTTAATTAGTTCTAAGTTCTAGGGGACTGATGACCTTAGCAGTTAAGTCCAATAGTGCTCAGAGCCATTTGAACCATTTTTTTGATGATTAACTATCAGCTAGCAAGACGAGTAGACTTTTGTGGACGACGTACAATACTTTGTTGAACGTTCTCTTACGAATGCGCTTTGGCGAGCTGTGGATTTTCTCCTACATAAATAAACTTTTGTTGATTAAAACTGCGTGCCGGACCGAGACTCGAACTCGGGACCTTTGCCTTTCGCGGGCAAGTGCTCTACCATCTGCGCTACCCAAGCACGACTCACGCCCCATCCTCACAGCTTTACTTCTGCCAGTATCTCGTCTCCTACCTTCCAAACTTTACAGAAGCTCTCCTGCGAACCGGTTGTGCTGTGGAGATGGATGAAATCACGAGGGAGGAGGTAGGCACTGCGTTTATTCCGTATACAGGCGCACTCTCGGGGAAAATCACCCGCATTTTGAAGAAACACCGGGTCGGTACTGTGTTTTGTCCTCCGAATAAAACTCGTGCACTGGTGGGGAGCGCCAAAGATGACCTCGGTTTGAGGAAGGCCGGCGTGTACCAGATTCCGTGTCAATGTGGCAAGTCGTATATTGGTCAGACGATGCGTACCGTCGAGGATCGATGCCGTGAACACCAGAGGCACACTCGACTGATGTATCCGAGCAAGTCGGCGGTCGCTGAACATTGTTTGTCGGAAAATCACGCTATGGATTATGAACGCACAAGGATTCTGGTACAGGCGTCGAGATACTGGGACAGCGTTGTTAGGGAGGCTATCGAAATTCGCACCAATGACGACCTCATAAACCGTGACTGTGGCTATAATCTTAGCAAGGCTTGGGAACCAGCGATTGGGTTAATCAAGAGTAAATCGAGCAAACGTATAATTGTGACGACCACGACGGACAGAGCCATCACACCGACGTCATCTCAGACGCCGTCGCAATCTGTTCCACCGCGCGACCGTGGCGCTGGGCGCAGACGGCGGAAGGAGCGCGCCGCGGGCGGAGGGTATTTAAATCGGCCGCCGCCGCGACCGAACCCTGCTGAGTAGCAGTCGAGGGTTGAGCATCGCTCCTCTCACTCGCGTACTGTCAGCCATAGGCCCCCGCTTGCACGGGAGTAAAAACAGGAGTGATCACCGGCTCTGTTTTTATTAAAACATTGACGGGCACTTGCGCCTAGGTCTTAGCACGGACGGCACTTGGAGAAAATTTTGCATGGCGTCGCCTGGCAGAGTTGTCGTGTCTTCTCGTCGTTGTGGTATGTCGAGCTTGGGCGACGCCTTGGGGTCGCGGCGGTCTCTTTCCGCCGACGACACGAGGCGCGCTTTCTTGTTGCCGCGGGCCGCGCGGCCGGCCATCTCGAGCACCTCAGCTGCCGCAGAGTCAGTCTCTGCCCCCCCCCCCCCCCCAAGAATAGGGAAAAAGTAGGCCAGGACCTGGAAGCGGGCCGCGGAACCACAGAGGTCCAGAATTCCGCGTCTGCCATCGTGTTACTAGGGTCAGCACTGCAACCGGAAAACCCAACGGTGCCAACAAAAGTTGCAACTGACAATAACCTGGCAGGAAGCCCCCTTTTCGCAACCGACATGGCAAAACCACATAACACACAAACAAACATATACATCGTCAGTATTTGCGATCCCGCCCCTCCCTCCCCTCTCCTCAGCCCTCTCCTGCTTGCCAACAGCTGTGGCCTCCTTGCTGACCATATCCGCAACCTAAATGGCAAGCAGAAGCCCAGTCAACCGACAAAAATCCTTCCCAAACCCGCAACTGCCACCCAACCCCCTACCCGATCCCAGTTCCTTAAATCCCCCCCACTCAAGTCCACCACATCCAAGCAGCGGCGTGTAAGGAAGGACAAGAAGGAGAAGCACTCCAAGGGGAAAAAGCACTCCACCACCACCACCCCAACCACTTCCACACCCTCTGAGGAGCCTGCGCCCCCGACAGCACCTGTTGTCGTCCTAGGAAGGGACCAGGAAACACTGGCACTGGAAGGGAACCGCGTAACCGGGCAGGATTCGGATGGTTTCGTGCTGGCGAGGAAAACCTTTCGCCAGCCGAGGCTCCCGCCGGCCCGGGGAGTGTAACCCACCCCGAACAGGTTCCAGGCGGTGGCCGATGAGCCAGAGACATCACATGACACAACAACACAAACACAAAACCAGGTCACCCACCACCTCCCTCCGATCGTCGCGGAGTTCACTCGGAACTACGAGGAACTCTTCGAAATGTTAAAAACAGCAATCGGGGGAGGCAATTTCAAAGCAAAACCTGCTGGTGGTGACAAAATAAAAATAAAATTACTCACACTCGAGCACTACACCACAATAAAAACACTTCTCAACAGCAAAAACATACCCCACTACACTTTCCCCACAACAAAAACACGCAATAGAAACATTGTCATCAGAGACCTACCGAGACGAGTGGCCCCCCAGGCGATCAAAACAGACCTGACTGCCCAGGGGTACATAGTCAAGGCGGTACAACAGATGGGAAACATAGGCAGCAAATGGCCCCTGTATCAGGTCACACTGCCAGACGTCCCACAGAACAAAAGGGACATAAAGACGATCCTGGCGGTCCCTGTGACCACTGAACCACTGCACCGCAAAAACAAGACGGTGCAGTGCTTCAGATGTCAGGGCCTCAACCACATTGCGGCACACCGCTCAATGGCAGTGAGGTGCAGAAAATGCGCCGAGGCCCATGACACACGAACGTGCAACATAAAACACACGGACCCGCAAATAAGGTGTGCGCTGTATGGCAAAAACCACACAGCGGGTTACCAAGGTTGCGAGGTCCATAAAAGACACACACAGCAGGCAAAGGGCGCAAAGGCCGCCCCCCACACACGAAAAGAAAACACCACGAACCCATCCAGACACACAAGAAACCAAAACATGACAACACACACAGACAAGGCCAGACACACCAAGGGCAACATATGCAGAAGTGGTTTCTCCCCCGAGGAACCACGAAAGCATTGCCCAACCACCACAGCATCAGACACCAACACAAGAACAACACCGGAAAATACACAGCAACAACGACCAGGTCCACCTTGACGGAGAAGGCCCTAGGAAACCCCAGACACACTTCCCCTCCATGGATCAGTTGTTAGGCGTAATGGTGCAGACCATGAACCTCGTCATGGAAATGATGAAGGAATTCAGGGAAGCCCAAAAGCAGAACACACAGATCCTCGCTGCCCTTCAGGCAACAGTCCAGCAGTCGCTCCCCTCTGCGACTTCCTCAGTAGTATCAAAACCCCATCATGGATAGACGACCAAACATCCAAGGCCTGACAATGTGCGTCTTTAACGCAGACGGCATTGTTAATCAAGAGGTCGAGTTCAGAGAACTCATGAAGGAGTTCTCCATCGACAAATGCATGATGGGGGAAACCCACCTAAAACCGGGAATAAAAGCGACAGTCCCCAACTATATTAGCTATCGCAAAGACAGGCCAACCCAAGGCGGAGGGGTGGCCATATACATAAAAAGAGGGATCCCCCACCACCAGGTATTCTTACCAGCTACCAACAAAATTGAAGCAGTGGCGGTGGAAGTAACCACTGCCACTGGACCCCTAACAATTGTTGCAGTCTACCGACCCCCACATGACCAGATAGATGAGGGAGACATAGCTGCTCTAGGGCAAATTGAAGGCAAACTCGTAATAGGGGAAGACATCAATGCCAAACACCCTGACTGGAATTCTAGAGTAACCTCCAAAGCAGGCGCCAAACTTCAACAACTAGCGCGCACCCACCACTTCGAAACATGGGGTCCAGTCGAGCCCACACATTTTCCGAAAAACGGAAGCAGGCCCGATGTGTTAGACATAGCTCTCACTAGGAGGATCGCAGGATTTGTGACCGCAAGGACAATCAACAGAATGTCCTCCGACCACAACCCAGTGATTCTAGAAGTCGATGTGGGAGAATGGGTAGCAATCCCACGGTACCAGACGTCTTACAAACGCACAGACTGGGAGCGATACCAAGAAACTGTCGCCTCTGATATCGCTCGCGCTCCGCCACCTACTGCCGAAACAGTAGAACAAGCGCTACAAGACCTAACAGGCACCATCTTGCAGGCAGCGGAAGAAGCCACCCCTCCACAAAGGGATGGCCCACCGCCGCAAATACAGCTCCCGGAACACTTGCTAGCTCAAATTCGACATAAGAACAGAGTGGCAAAAGAGTGGAAGATCACCAGAAATCAGGCCACCAGGAGGCTGCTCAATCGTCTACAGAGAGAACTGAAGGTAGCTCTCAATGAGCACAGAAACCAGCAATGGCAAAACCGCCTCGCGGCTCTCAAAGTAGACGATCATACACTTTGGCAAGCAACCAAACAATTCACAAAAAGACGCGCTAGGATGCCGCCACTGCACGGCGAGCGGGGATTGGTCTACAGCAATGCTGAGAAGGCCAACGCCCTCGCCGACTCCTTCGAGAAGCAGTTTCAAACGGCAGAACCCCAGGATGAAGAGCATGAAGAGGTAGTCAGTCGTCAACTGGCCGTCTTCCTCAATGCTGAGGAGGACCCAGAGGACGAACCCATACTTTTTGCCCCCGAGGACGTGGCAAGAGTAATCAGGTCCCTCCCTACAAAAAAGGCGCCAGGGCACGACAGTGTCACAAACCAGCGATCACACACCTCGCGAACGTCCTCAACGAGATTACTCGTTCCCGTGTTTTCCCAGCTTGCTGGAAACATGCGGAAGTGGTCGCGATACACAAACCAGGGAAAGACCCTCTATTCCCGCAGCACTACAGGCCGATTAGCCTCTTGCCAACACTCAGCAAGATCTATGAGCGCCTCCTGCTAAAACCCATACAAGAACATATTACCAGAGAGCAAATTCTGCCGGATTTTCAATTTGGATTCCGGCAGAACCACTCTGCCCCATAACAGGTCATGAGAATGGTTGAAGCAGCCACAGAGGGCTTCAACCACAGAGGCTACTGCGGGATAGTGCTACTAGACGTAGCCAAAGCCTTTGATTCAGTATGGCATAGAGGGCTACTCTACAAGTTGTACTCACAAGGGTTTCCAGGGAGCATAGTTCAGCTAATCAAGAGCTACCTCGCGAATAGGACTTTCTCTGTCAAAGTAGAAACTGCCACCTCCACCAGAAGGCGTATTCGTGCCGGGGAGCCACAGGGATCGGTCCTGGGGCACGTATTGTACAGCTTGTACACTGCGGACACTCCAACGGCCCCCCTGGTGCACACCGCGCAGTACGCAGACGACACAGCCTTCTACACGAGAAATGCGAACAAGGACCTGGTCATTCATAGGCTACAGAGGGTTTTAGACGACACAGAAACCTGGGCCCGTCGCTGGCGCATCACCATCAATTCGGAGAAGACGCAGGCAATGCTGATTACCCGCAGGCTCGGAAGGCGCGAACCTCCTCAACGTCCCCCCCTCCACCTCCACCTAAATGGAACCCAACTCCCCTGGAGCAGAACCGCCAAGTACCTTGGCGTAACCTTGGACTCTCGTCTTACGTGGAAACCCCACATAGACGAGGTCCATAGGAAGGTTTGCGCCAGAATGTCCATCCTATACCCTATCCTGAACACAACCAGCTCCCTTCCCTGCCCAGTACCAGTAAATGTTTACCAGGCCCTGATCCGGCCAGTAATGGAGTATGCGTGCCTTGTCTGGGGATACGCGGCAAAGCAGCACCTGGACAAACTCCAGAGGCTGCAAAACCGCGCCCTCAGAAGGGCACTGCATCTACCTCTCGGATTCCCCACAGGCGACCTGCACGCCGCAGCCGAAATCCCACTCCTGAGAGAGCGTTTCCAGGATCTGGCAAGGGCCTTCTATGAAGGTTCTTCCAGATCCGGAAATGCACTGATCCACTCCCTAGGTCGGTATGACATGTCCCGCGATAAACACAAGCGCCCTATGACGATCTTCGACGATTAAGTCGAAGAGAAAATCCCAATACCCAATCCCTAATCCAGTTCCTTCCCATATATCACCAATCATCTCGCCTACCTCAGGCAAGTACCAGACACACTCACAACAATTCATCACTTATCACAGACACCAAAAATATATAGAAAAATCACACACACATGTACACAGGGGAGTAAAAGCCAAAAGGCTGCAAACTCCCCCTCACACTTCCCCAAAGAGGGGAAAGTATTAGATGAAAGCAAGCAGGCGACCGAACCCAGTTCCCGCTGAGCAGCCATAGCGTACGGATCTCCGTGCCGGCACGTTCACAGGAGCTCAGTCCGTCAGTTCACCTGATGATGGCAACATGTATGATCTCCGAAATATTGTGCCCGTTGAACACTGTAGACCGGCAGAACACCCGTGGATATTTTGATTATCAAATACGCCGGGAGAAACTCAAGAATCACGATTGGTATTGTAGTTGTAAATTGTCGTAGCTGTGTTGGGAAAGAACTAGATCTCCAAGCCCTAATAGAAAGCACTGAAGCTCAAATAGTTGTAGGTACAGGGAGCTGGCTAAAGCCGGAAATAAGTTCAGCCGAAATTTTTTCAAACGATCTAAGAGTATTCGGAAAGGATAGATTAAATACAGTTGGTGGTGGAGTATTTATTGCTGTCAGAGGTAGTTTGCCTTGTAGCGGAATTGAAGTAGATAGTTCGTGTGAAATAGTATGGGTAGAGGTAATACCTGACAATCGGACTAAACTATTAATTGGATCGTTTTACCGACCCCCCCCCCCCCCCCCCGAATCAGAAGATATAGTTACTGAACAGTTCAAAGAAAACTTGAGTCTTGTTTCAAATAAGTGCCCCGCTCATACAATTATAGTCTGTGGTGACTTTAATCTACCCTCGATACGCTGGAAAAATTATACGTTTAAAGCCGACGGTAGGCATAAATGTCATCCAAAATTGTACTGAATGCTTTCTCAGAAAATTATTTTGAACAATTAGTTCATGAGCCCACTCGAAGCGTAAATGGTTGCGAAAGCATACTTGACCTTTTAGCAACAAATAATCCTGACCAAATAGTGAGTATTGTGACGAATACAGGGATTAGCGACCACAAGGCAGAGAACCAAAAGAGATTCTGGTCCTACATAAAGCACACCAGGGGCAAGACTCAATCAATACCTTCACGACGCGATAACACCGGTGAAGTCACTGATGACAGTGCCACAAAAGCAGAGTTATTAAACACGGTTTTCCGAAACTCTTTCACCAAAGAGGAAGAAGTAAATATTCCTAAATTCCAATATAGAACAACTGCCGGGATGAAAAACATAGAAGTAGCGAAGCAGCTTAAATCACTTAATAAAGGCAAGGCCTCCGGTCCAGATTGTATACCAGTCAGGTTCCTCTCAGAGTATGCTGATAAAATAGGTCCATATTTAGCAATTATATACAAACACGCGCTCACTGAAAGATCCGTACCTAAAGCCTGGAAAATTGCTCAAGTCACACCAATACCCCAAAAGGCAAGTAGAAGTAATTACAGGCCTCTATCACTAACGTCGATTTGCAGTAGGATTTTGGAACATATACTGTATCCGAAAATTATGAAGTACCTCGAAGAAAACGATTTATTGACACATAGTCAGCACGGTTTCAGAAAATATCGTTCTTGTGAAACAAACTAGCTCTTTATAATCATGAAGTAATGAGTGCTATCGACAGGGGATGTCAAATTGATTCCATATTTTTAGATTTCCAGAAGGCTTTCGACACCGTTCCTCACAATGGTCTTCCAACCATACTGCGTGCCTACGGAATATCGTCTCAGTTGTGGGACTGGATTCGTGATTTCCTGTCAGAAAGCCCACAGTTCGTAGTAATAGACGGAAATTCATCGAGTAAAACAGAGGTAATATCCGGCGTTCCCCAAAGAAGTGTTATAGGCCCTCTATTGTTCCTGACCCCCCCATGAACCATGGAAATTGCCGTTGGCGGGGAGGCTTGCGTGCCTCAGCGATACAGATAGCCGTACCGTAGGTACAACCACAACGGAGGGCTATCTGTTGAGAGGCCAGACAAACGTGTGGTTCCTGAAGAGGGGCAGCAGCCTTTCCAGTAGTTGCAAGGGCAACAGTCTGGATGATTGACTGATCTGGCCTTGTAACAATAACCAAAACGGCCTTGCTGTGCTGGTACTGCGAACGGCTGAAAGCAAGGGGAAACTACGGCCGTAATTTTTCCCGAGGGCATGCAGCTTTACTGTATGATTAAATGATGATGGCGTCCTCTTGGGTAAAATATTCCGGAGGTAAAATAGTCCCCCATTCGGATCTCCGGGCGGGGACTACTCAAGAGGATGTCGTTATCAGGAGAAAGATAACTGGCGTTCTACGGATCGGAGCGTGGAATGTCAGATCCCTTAATCGTGCAGGTAGGTTAGAAAATTTAAAAAGGGAAATGGATAGGTTAAAGTTAGATATAGTGGGAATTAGTGAAGTTCGGTGGCAGGAGGAACAAGACTTCTGGTCAGTCAATTATAAACACAAAATCAAATAGGGGTAATGCAGGAGTAGGTTTAATAATGAGTAGGAAAATAGGAATGCGGGTAAGCTACTACAAACAGCATAGTGAACGCATTATTGTGGCCAAGATAGATACGAAGCCCACATCTACTACAGTAGTACAAGTTTATATGCCAACTAGCTCTGCAGATGACGAAGAAATTGAAGAAATGTATGAAGAAATAAAAGAAATTATTCAGATAGTGAAGGGAGATGAAAATTTAATAGTCATGGGTGACTGGAATTCGAGTGTAGGAAAAGGGAGAGAAGGAAACGTAGTAGGTGGATATGGATTGGGGCTAAGAAAAGAAAGAGGAAGCCGCCTGGTAGAATTTTGCACAGAGCACAACTTAATCATAGCTAACACTTGGTTTAAGAATCATGAAATAAGGTTGTATACATGGAAGAACCCTGGAGATACTAAATATATAATGGTAAGACTAGGAACCAGGTTTTAAATTGTAACACATTTCCAGGGGCAGATGTGGACTCTGACCACAATCTATTGGTTATGACCTGTAGATTAAAACTGAAGAAACTGCAAAAAGGTGGGAATTTAAGGAGATGGGACCTGGATAAACTGAAAGAACCAGAGGTTGTACAGAGTTTCAGGGAGAGCATAAGGGAACAATTGACAGGAAAGGGGGAAAGAAATACAGTAGAAGAAGAATGGGTAGCTTTGAGGGATGAAGTAGTGAAGGCAGCAGAGGATCAAGTAGGTAAAAAGACGAGGGCTAGTACAAATCCTTGGGAAACAGAAGAAATATTGAATTTAATTGATGAAAGGAGAAAATATAAAAATGCAATAAATGAAGCAGGCAAAAAGGAATACAAACGTCTCAAAAATGAGATCGACAGGAAGTGCAAAATGGCTAAGCAGGGATGGCTAGAGGACAAATGTAAAGATGTAGAAGCATGTATCACTAGGGGTAAGATAGATACTGCCTACAGGAAATTAAAGAGACCTTTGGAGATAAGAGAACCACTTGTATGAACATCAAGAGCTCAGATCGAAACCCAGTTCTAAGCAAAGAAGGGAAAGCAGAAAGGTGGAAGGAGTATATAGAGGGTCTATACAAGGGTGATGTACTTGAGGACAATATTATGGAAATGGAAGAGGATGTAGATGAAGATGAAATGGGAGATACGATACTGCGTGAAGAGTTTGACAGAGCACTGAAAGACCTGAGTCGAAACAAGGCCCCCGGAGTAGACAACATTCCATTGGAACTACTGACGGCCTTGGGAGAGCCAGTCCTGACAAAACTCTACCATCTGGTGAGCAAGATGTACGAAACAGGCGAAATACCCTCAGACTTCTAGAAGAATATAATAATTCCAATCCCAAAGAAAGCAGGTGTTGACAGATGTGAAAATTACCGAACAATCAGTTTAATAAGCCACAGCTGCAAAATACTAACAAGAATTCTTTACAGACGAATGGAAAAACTAGTAGAAGCCGACCTCGGGAAAGATCAGTTTGGATTCCGTAGAAATACTGGAACACGTGAGACAATACTGACCTTACGACTTATCTTAGAAGAAAGATTAAGGAAAGGCAAACCTACGTTTCTAGCATTTCTAGACTTAGAGAAAGCTTTTGACAATGTTGACTGGAATACTCTCTTTCAAATTCTAAAGGTGGCAGGGGTAAAATACAGGGAGCGAAAGGCTATTTACAATTTGTACAGAAACCAGATGGCAGTTATAAGAGTCGAGGGACATGAAAGGGAAGCAGTGGTTGGGAAGGGAGTAAGACAGGGTTGTAGCCTCTCCCAGATGTTATTCAATCTGTATATTGAGCAAGCAGTAAAGGAAACAAAAGAAAAATTCGGAGTAGGTATTAAAATTCATGGAGAAGAAATAAAAACTTTGAGGTTTGACGATGACATTGTAATTCTGTCAGAGACGGCAAAGGACTTGGAAGAGCAGTTGAATGGAATGGACAGTGTCTTGAGAGGAGTATATAAGATGAACATCAACGAAAGCAAAACGAGGCTAATGGAATGTAGTCGAATTAAGTCAGGTGATGCTGAGAGAATTAGATTAGGAAATGAGACACTTAAAGTAGTAAAGGAGTTTTGCTATTTGGGGAACAAAATAACTGATGATGGTCGAAGTAGATAGGATATAAAATGTAGACTGGCAATGGCAAGGAAAGCGTTTCTGAAGAAGAGAAATTTGTTAACATCGAGTATAGATTTAAGTGTCAGGAAGTCATTTCTGAAAGTATTTGTATGGAGTGTAGCCATCTATGGAAGTGAAACATGGACGATAAATAGTTTGGACAAGAAGAGAATAGAAGCTTTCGAAATGTGGTGCTACAGAAGAATGCTGAGGATTAGATGGGTAGATCATATAACTAATAAGGAAGTATTGAATAGGATCGGGAAGAGGAGAAGTTTGTGGCACAACTTGACCAGAAGAAGGAATCGGTTGGTAGGACATGTTCTGAGGCATCAAGGGATCACCAATTTAGTATTGGAGGGCAGCGTGGAGGGTAAAAATCGTAGAGGGAGACCAAGAGATGAATACACTAAGCAGATTCAGAAGGATGTAGGTTGCAGTAGGTACTGGGAGATGAAGGAGCTTGCACAGGATAGAGTAGCATGGAGAGCTGCATCAAACTAGTCTCAGGACTGAAGACCACAACAACAACAACAACATTGTTCCTGATCTATATTAACGACATAAGAGACAATCTGAGTAGACGTCTTAGATTGTTTGCAAATGATACTGTCATTTACCGTCTGTAAAGTAATCAGATGATCAAAACGACTTGGAAAATGGTTTAGATAAGATATCTGTATGGTGCGAAAAGTGACAATTGGCCCTGAATAAGGAAAAGTGTGAAGCTATTCACATGAGTGCTAAAAGAAATCAGCTAAATTTCGATTACGCGATAAGTCACACAAATCTGAAGGCTGTAAATTCAACTAAATACTTAGGAATTACAGTTACAAATAACCTAAATTGGAACGATCACATAGATAATATTGTGGGTAGAGCAAACCAAAGATTGCGATTCATTGGCAGAACAATTAGAAGGTGCAAAGAGGTCTACTAAAGAGACTGCTTACATCACGCTTGTCCGACTTATTCTGGAGTATTACTGTGCGGTGTGGGATCCGCATCAGGTGGGACTGACTGATGACATCGAAAAAGTACAAAGAATGGCAACTCGTTTTGTATTATCACGAAATAGGAGACATAGTGCCACAGGCATAATACGTGAATTGGAGTGGCAATCATTAAAACAAAGGCGTTTTTCTTTGCGACGGGTTCTTCTCATGAAATTTCAATCACCAGTTTTCTCCTCCGATTGCGAAAATATTCTGTTGGCATCCACCTACATAGGGAGAAAAGATCATCACGATAATATAAGAGAAATCAGGGCTCGCACAGAAAAATTTAAGTGCTCGTTTTTCCCGCGTGCCGTTCGAGAGTGGAACGGTAGAGAGACAGCTTGAAGGTGGTTCATTGAACTCTCTGCCAGGCACTTTATTGTGAATAGCAGAGTAATCACGTAGATGTAGATGTAGAACAGCAAACTACGCGTTACGCATGATTTCGCCAAATATTGGCGAGGATAGCTGATGGAGTATTATTTCTTTTTCTCTCCCGATGGGTCGATCTTACCTGCACCGGGAACCTGTTGTTCGCGTGCAATACCGAGTGCTGCTCGAAGGTCAAAATGAAACGAACGCTTTAATTACAGGCCCTTCTCGGAAAGTTACTTGTAAGTCCTCGTGGACACTGTACGTACAATCCTTTTAATCATGTCTTGAAAGTTTATTTGCAATCTCAGATTTGCCTTTGGCTTTCCTTTCCATGCCATTTATGCAAATATTAATAAAGACAAATGTAAAAATTGAAAATAAAAAGCTTTTCGAACTCATGAAATTCTAATTACTCTTACTGCTGCGCCAACCGCTGTTTAACAATTATGCTTACGTGAATAGCTCATGCCTCGTCTGACCCGCATCAGAAATGCTATTTTTCGCTAAACGCTTGACCATATGGAGCATCCACTTGTGTCTCTTTCATTTCTGGCCAAGTCCTGCATATATATTATAAATTTGGACGAAATCGGTGGTTAAGAGTAACCGCGGCCCCATATGAGACAGTCTCAACGTCATTCCCATCTATACGGCAGATCTTATTCATATGAATAGTTGGCACCACAAAAATATCACTTCCACTCTGAGAATGTGGCCTTCCTTTGATTAGCTTAATACGTGTCACTTTTTTTCTCGTTGTTGATTACGTGTTCCCTGTATGCCCAGTACATCTAATTTTTTGCTTTTGCACAAATTATGCGGCAGTTCTTCTTTTGTAGCTGACATGCTTTGAATGAATAAGATCTTCTCGGTGTTACAGCTGTGTCAGTTCATATAAAATTCTCGAGCTTTTGATGGCTGTCTCCTCTATTGTCGTCAGGAGTAAAACTACTGACTGTCGAGTTGGCACGATATTCCGTTTATTTACTCACGATTACGGCCGCTGGCAGAGGGGCGAAACGACGCGTGCGAGGAAGGTGAATTGGGCAGCTCATAGTAGCGTCGACCCGCAGTGGGTTCCTTAGTGACGTCAGGTGGCGCGAGGCGCCGGCGCCACGTTTGAAACTGCCGCTCCCGCCTCCCTACAAGCGTTAAGCTTTCGTCGTTGCTTCCTTTCAACATCCAAAGCCTGCCCCAACGCCCTGTTCAGTGAGTATCTCCAGTCTCTGTTGATTCTAATCTCAGCCGCCGCTTTCCTGCCATACTGTGGGGCAACGAGCAGCAAGTTAGACCAGTGTTCCGGTCCGCCACCAAGATAAGAGATATGTTGCGCCCTTTTGAAGACGACATAGCACTTCGTGTACCCCTTGCGTTTGGTGTCCCTTTCGACTGCGGCAGCATCTTCACAGGCCAGACAATTCGCACAGTTGCAGACCGTTGCACCGAGCGCAAGAGACGTTAAACAGAGGGGGCTCGACAAGTCGGCCATAGCTAACCATTGCCTGGAAAACGGACACAAAGTGTGGTGTCACCGCCACACACCACACTTGCTGGGTGGTAGCCTTTAAATCGGCCGCGGTCCGTTAGTATACGTCGGATCCGCGTGTCGCCACTATCAGTGATTGCAGACCGAGCACCGCCACACGGCAGATCTAGAGAGACGTCCTAGCACTCGCCCCAGTTGTACAGCCGACTTTGCTAGCGATGGTTCACTGACAAATTACGCTCTCATTTGCCGAGACGATAGTTAGCATAGCCTTCAGCTACGTCATTTGCTACGACCTAGCAAGGCGCCATTATCATTTGCTATTTATCTTGTGACGCATGTACCGTCAGACCGATGTTCACCAATTATGGATTAAAGTTAAGTATTCCAGCAGCTACGTACGTTATTGGCTATATTCATTACCTTGTCCTGTTCCAGACCTCACGCCATCCTGCGTGAGCTTAAACGCGTGCCTTTCGGCTTCACCTCATAGTGACTTGGCTGTCTTGCCAAGTCACAACACAAAGTATAGTTTGAGAACACGAGAGTCTTGGCTCATGCCCCAACGTACTAGTATTCCGTTATAAAAGAGACGGCTGAGATAAGAATGAACAGCAACAGTTTTAACAGAGGCCAGGGGCACACACTGAGCAGGGCGCGGGGACGGGCTCTGGACGTCGGAAGGAAGCAACGACGGATGCTCCAACGCTTGTAGGGAGACGAGAGCGGCAGTCACTCGGTTCCGTGGTTGGCCGGAGCTGCTATGAGCTGCCCAACTCACCTTCCTCCGACGCGTCGCTTCGGCCCTCACTGTTCGATGCTAGCGGCCGTAATCGTGGGTGTACAAGGGGAAAATCGTTCCAGCCCTGGCAGTCAGTAGCTTTCTTTACTCCTGATCTCGATGGCGGAGATAACCACCGAGAGCTCGAGAATTTTATTCGAATTGACGCACCTTGAAAACAGAGAAGATTTTATTCAGACATGAAGCCGCGGAAGACTGCGAGGACAAATATGCTTTCAATTTTTGTGAAAATGAGCGTTACAGTCGGCTTTGAAATGTAACTTTCGTTTTCTTGCTCATCTTGTCATGCTGATCCCGGCGGGGTCAGGGATGTTCTCTGCCTCGTGGTGACTGGGTGTTGTGTGATGTCCTTAGGTTAGTTAGGTTTAAGTAGTTCTAAGTTCTAGGGGACTGATGACCATAGATGTTAAGTCCCATAGTGCTCAGAGACATTTGTCATGCTGACAGCTGCTTCTGACGCGAAAGGATTAACCAGTGTAACCATCGTCTTTAGGGGACAGCCGAATACTATAGTCACGTGCTCTTCGTGGAGGGCTCCTTGCATGTTCCTACGAGTAGGAATACAAACCATTTGCAATGCAGAAAAATTTTCATACGGGTTACAGGTGCCTAGGTCCTCACTCTCAGTAATACCGACCACAGTGATGTAATGAAACACTGCAGGGAACAAACAAGCATTCATTGGTAGGCTTTCGAAACCTTTAATACAACTCCACTAAATATGAATACAACATGTAGTATTTCCCGCGAGAGACAGGTGACGCCGAATTTGTTGTCCTTCAGCATCCTTAACAGTCAATAACTTCCACCACAGCTTCTTGTTCTGCCTAATTCCTTGCAGATTCTGGTACTGGTTGAATACACTAACCTCATTTTCAGTACAATAAATAAAGACAAACATGAGATACGAGTGCGCAGGCTATTCGTGGCGATTTTCACGCTTCCTTTTACATGGCACTTGGTTCGCTGTCATTTAACAACCGCTACTTACAGACGGTCCTTTCGACTGTTTGTACATCACTCAACGCGTAATTAATCTCCTTTCACCTACATATACAGTCATGCATTTTTTGACGCGGTAAAGAAACAGTCATACATGCCATAGAATTCGATGTTGATGATTTGTGCGTCAGCACGCTAAATAGCGTGCTCATCAACGCCCTACCATAAGATTTGTATTTCATCTTAGTCTTCTATACAGGGTGTCCCAGAAGGAATGGGCAATATTAAGGAATATGACAGGAACGATCATTCGAAGCAAAAACGTCTAGTAAACACAGGCATACCTTAAGGACTATGAACACTTTTTCACCCTCGCTACTGCAAAACACACCTCTTCCACTGAACACGTTCTTATAACCCTTAAGATATGCATTTTAGATTCCATACGTACTACGCAATTTTTTCTTGTTTTGATTCACACTACCTCCTCCCCAAATATGGAACACAAAGAGCTTGCAGTAGATGAAATTTGTTTCACACTATAGAGGATAAAGAAATGCTGATAGCTCATAAGGTATGCATTTTAGAAGCCATGTTTAGTAGGCTTTTTTACTTCGAATAATCGTTCCTGTCATATTCCTTAATATTGACCATTCTTCCTGAGACACCCTGTACATGTTTTATGCATCTTTTAAATATCTTTTCTGGTATTGTTAAAAACGTGTCAGCGATGTTAAAAATTTTGAATGAATTGCAGACTGAGAAATGAACTTCAGAAGCGTTGCATCTTTCGCATATGAATCTAACAGGCTCACTTATCTACGCAGCAAACCAACATAGAATTTTAGAAAAAAAGTAGATCTTTACACAAAACATCTCTCATAATCCTTTACCAAACGATCAAGTTCTATACTCTCCAGAATATTCAGTTCTCACAATGTAAACTTGTACTCACGAGAAACCGACCATCTCCGCTTTCAGATGCTTGTGACCTGAGATATAAAGCTCACACATGAGACATTTATGAAATATCGAAGCATGTCAGTCACATTTTCACTTCTTTCTTTTCTATATTTCCGTCTGTGATATCCTATTAGATGTCGATTGATATTTGATGCCTGATGATTGCTCAAAACGCAATGTGGTTAGCGCTTCTGGTAGTGTAGAGCTGTTATTAGTAATTTCTACAGGTACAAATGGAGACTACATTAGTATTCTTGTAGCTTTGTCATACGTCTGTGTAAGACCAACCGAAGTATAAACCACCAGACCCTCCATTATATTAGTATTACAAATACTACTTTCATTTAACTTTAAATTCTACAGTAGTATTTACTAATTATGCATACTGCCTTAGTTGAAATTGTTTCCTAAATGAAAAACTGTGTTACATGTCGTTATAAGACTACCCTAGAGGCTGTTCTTCGTCAGGCTTGCTGCAGAGTAACTTCTAATTTTCCTTTGACCCTGTTATTACAAGCATAAATGTATCTATATGTCTGATTTTGTGATTAGCTGCAGCGTCTTTTACTGAAGGATAGTTCTCAGTAGTATGTCAGAAAATTTACACCTTCTACTAACTAGTCTCTGTGGATTTTATTTCACTCAGTATTAACAGTTTAAATTAGATACTAGATTATTGTACTCTCCCTCATCTTACCTGCAATGTAAGATTTGATTTATTTAGTTATTTTCCATCAAATTTTATTCTGACTGGTTTGATTCTAAATGCGAGCACTTAGGTAAAAACATGTGAGGTTTGATGTTTTCGACTTGGTACATAACCTTTAGAGAAATAACCCTGTCTGCTATTTTGCTGCATTCATTTCTTGACACACTACATTGCTGACACATTATACACTGCCGGAAAAAAAATTAGTACACCTGGAAAGACGATGTCCGATGACACCATGTGCCACCTGGTGGATAGTAGATGTACTGACAATAGTTTCAGCGTCGTCCGCCAACAGATAGCATAGTGGCTATCTATGGCTACCCTTTAATTGCGAATGCTCACAACCAGAAGGCTCTGTGTAATGCAAACGTGTGAAGCAAGTAGGCAACCACGCCACGGAGACGCACTCGTCTTTCCTAAAACCAACTGAGCGACTTTGAAAGGGGTCCAGGTGTGACCTTCTGAGTGACGGGTGGTTCTTTCGGAGAATTGCCACAGGAGTTTGACGTGCTGAGTCAGCTGTGCACCGATGCTGGTATCAGTGGTCAGGTAAACATTCTCACGCCCTTCGACGAGGTTCTGGACGTCCATGCAGCACAGAAGCCTCTAGCCCGTCTTCCACTAGCACCACAGCATCGATGTGCACAGCTCGACTGGCGCCGTCAGGGGATCACTTGGAAGTTGGATTGGCGCGCCGTGGTCTTCAATGTTGAAAGCAAGTTCTGCTTGCACGCAAGTGATGGTCGTTTGTGCGTGCAATATAGACCTGGCGAGCGCCGTCTCGTAGGTTACATTCGTCCAAGACACAGTTGCCCGTACCCAGGCTTATGTTCTGGGTTGCAATAAGCTACAACTCTCGTACACCTTTGGTGTTTCTGGTGGGGACGCTGACTAGCGATCAGTACGTGCAGAATGTTGTTAGACCCCTTTCTTTAGCCATTCTTGCAACAGGAGGGTGATGTGTTGTTCCAACAAGATAATACCCACCCACCTACTGCCACTGGGTGATGTGTTGTTCCAACAAGATAATACCCACCCACGTACTGGCCCTGAGTCTCAATGTGATCTGCAAGACGTACAGCAACTTCCCTGGCCAGCATGATCTCCAGACTTGTCTCCATTGAGCATGTGTGGGGATATGATGGGGCAAGAAACTACTCGTGTGATTCGTCAACTAACAACTCTTACAGAACTCCGTGAACAGTTGGGGCAGGCGTGGCATGACTTATCCCAGGACAGTACTTGCCATCTGTACGATCGGCAGGATGCCAGAGTCAGCCCCTGGGTTGCGCCCATGGAGGCTACACCATTTACTAGCATGGGTGTTTCAGCATGCGGCGATGTCTGATACCTTAGAACCGCTTGTGCTATTGATCTGTAAACATAACTGTTTCATGTACTCCATATGCACTGTTGCAACAATAAATCTTGAGTGCATTCGAAACCTCTAAATGGGTGTACCATTTTTTTTTTCCAGCTGTGTATATTCAGCACAAGCTCAAATTAGTTAGTCATATATTAAGCATTAAATGATTTTCACATGTCGTTACCTATCAAAACGACTGCTACATACGTGACTCGTAACAATACGAAGACTATGTGTATTAGATTCACACCTCCAGCACTGACGGATCCTGCATAGCCGGCCGCGGTGGTCTAGCGGTTCTAGGCGCTCAGTCCGGAACCGCGCGACTGCTACGGTCGCAGGTTCGAATCCTGCCTCGGGCATGGATGTGTGTGATGTCCTTAGGTTAGCTAGGTTTAAGTAGTTCTAAGTTCTAGGGGACTGAGGACCACAGACGTTTAGTCCCATAGTGCTCAGAGCCATTTGAACCATTTGATCCTGCATAAACAGCGTGAATTTTGTTTCACATAGTCGTATTTACATGATTGTTTGCCAACAATGGCATCTAGATTGCTTAATATATATTTTACTTATTACTCTACGTGCCGTACTTGCGATTTCAGTGTTGCCAAACTGCCACTCTTTGACGTTCATTTGTACTAAAAATGTTGGCAGGTCGAAAATTTCAGACAGCGTTTCTTCATTGCCAGTATGCAAGAAATAGCGCTTGAGGTACGCTTCTAATGATCTCCTAATAGCACTCCAGGCTTCCTTAACAATCGTTTAAGTGCTCCAGTATTCCTGTTACTTGCTTGGTTTAGCAGGACACAATACAGGAGTGCATCGTAGATTTTCTAGGAGTCAAATAATACGATATCTATCCACAATATGCTGTCTATGTTGTCTGCAGATTTCTGAGATACAATAATGGAGAACTGTGTTTTATATAAAAGAAGGGAAGAAGATTAAGGTTTAACTTCTCGTTGTCAACGAGACGTCATTAGAGACTGATTACAGACTCAGATTGGGTATGGATGCAGATCCATATTGATCTTTTCCTTTTCAAACAGTTCCGGCATTTGCTTTGAGCGATTTAGGGAAAGTATGGGAAACCTAAATGTTTCAACCACTCTCCTCCCGCAAATGAATCCAGTGTATTTCCACCGTACCACTTTACTGTGTTTTACACAATTTGCTATCACAAAACCTGTAATCATTCT
This sequence comes from Schistocerca serialis cubense, assembly GCF_023864345.2. Lineage (NCBI taxonomy): Eukaryota > Metazoa > Arthropoda > Insecta > Orthoptera > Acrididae > Schistocerca > Schistocerca serialis. Next base: position 436,193,125 of record NC_064640.1, on the reverse strand, counting down.
TATTTAGGAGTTGTTCGATCTTCCTAAAAGTTTTCGCACGTGACCACAAACATCTTCCATAATTATATAACAAAGAGGCACATTGTGAGTATAGCCTTATACTGAGGTGACGTAAGTCGTAGGATACCGATGTGCACCCATGCAGACGGTGGTTATATCGCGTACGCACGGCTATATTTACCAGTTCACTCTCAGTACTATTCATATCTACATCTACATCTATACTCCGCGAGCCACCTTACGGTGTGTGGCGGAGGGTACTTATTGTACCACTATCTGATCCCCCCTTCCCTGTTCCATTCACGAATTGTGCGTGGGAAGAACGACTGCTTGTAAGTCTCCGTATTTGCTCTAATTTCTCGGATCTTTTCGTTGTGATCATTACGCGAGATATATGTGGGCGGTAGTAATATGTTGCCCATCTCTTCCCGGAATGTGCTCTCTCGTAATTTCGATAATAAACCTCTCCGTATTGCGTAACGCCTTTCTTGAAGTGTCCGCCACTGGAGCTTGTTCAGCATCTCCGTAACGCTCTCGCGCTGACTAAATGTCCCCATGACGAATCGCGCTGCTTTTCGCTGGATCATGTCTATCTCTTCTATTAATCCAACCTGGTAAGGGTCCCATACTGATGAGCAATACTCAAGAATCGGACGAACAAGCGTTTTGTAAGCTACTTCTTTCGTCGATGAGTCACATTTTCTTAGAATTCTTCCTATGAATCTCAACCTGGCGCCTGCTTTTCCCACTATTTGTTTTATGTGATCATTCCACTTCAGATCGCTCCGGATAGTAACTCCTAAGTATTTTACGGTCGTTACCGCTTCCAATGATTTACCACCTATGGCATAATCGTACTGGAATGGATTTCTGCCCCTATGTATGCGCATTATATTACATTTATCTACGTTTAGGGAAAGCTGCCAGCTGTCGCACCATGCATTAATCCTCTGCAGGTCCTCCTGGAGTACGTACGAGTCTTCTGATGTTGCTACTTTCTTGTAGACAACCGTGTCATCTGCAAATAGCCTCACGGAGCTACCGATGTTGTCAACTAAGTCATTTATGTATATTGTAAACAATAAAGGTCCTATCACGCTTCCCTGCGGTACTCCCGAAATTACCTCTACATCTGCAGATTTTGAACCGTTAAGAATGACATGTTGTGTTCTTTCTTCTAGGAAATCCTGAATCCAATCACAAACCTGGTCCGATATTCCGTAAGCTCGTATTTTTTTCACTAAACGTAAGTGCGGAACCGTATCAAATGCCTTCCTGAAGTCCAGGAATACGGCATCAATCTGCTCGTCAGTGTCTACGGCACTGTGAATTTCTTGGGCAAATAGGGCGAGCTGAGTTTCACATGATCTCTGTTTGCGGAATCCATGTTGGTTATGATGAAGGAGATTTGTATTATCTAAGAACGTCATAATACGAGAACACAAAACATGTTCCATTATTCTACAACAGATTGACGTAAGCGAAATAGGCCTATAATTATTCGCATCTGATTTATGACCCTTCTTGAAAATGGGAACGACCTGCGCTTTCTTCCAGTCGCTAGGTACTTTACGTTCTTCCAGCGATCTACGATAAATTGCTGATAGAAAGGGGGCAAGTTCTTTAGCATAATCACTGTAGAATCTTAAGGGTATCTCGTCTGGTCCGGATGCTTTTCCGCTACTAAGTGATAGCAGTTGTTTTTCAATTCCGATATCGTTTATTTCAATATTTTCCATTTTGGCGTCCGTGCGACGGCTGAAGTCAGGGACCGTGTTACGATTTTCCGCAGTGAAACAGTTTCGGAACACTGAATTCAGTATTTCTGCCTTTCTTCGGTCGTCCTCTGTTTCGGCGCCATCAACACAGTTCTCTCCCCACATATTGACAGGTCTGAAAGAGTACGCAAAGTAATTAGTTAATGTGGAAGCTCGTATTATATTGTTTATTGCAACAGTCCTATTTCGACGTGATTGCCATCTTCAGGATATATCAGGGGGTCTGGTTATCCATACGACATCGATGTCTCAGTTGCTGTCACACTGCTGTATAAGTTTGCTCCTTTAATGTTGTCGGAGCTCTAGTAGGTGTATGATGTCAGAGTAATGTGGTAGCAATTGAGACATCGATGTCATATGCATATCAAGGCCACCTGATGTAACCTGATGATGTCCATCACGCCGAAATAGGCCTATTGTGATAAACAATGTAATCGAACAGAGCAGCGTCTTGACCTCATAGCATAATATATAACGTGGAAGCAATTAAATTATCTGTCTTGCAATACTTTCTCGCTGCAGAGACTGATACAGACGCAAATAAGCATTTAAAAATCACTAGTGTTTACACAAATAGAAAACTAAACATAGAACCGGCATCTGTATGTTCTTTGTTTAAGATACACAATTAAGTTTGTCTTCCACTTCAGATTGTTCTCGTTGCGTTGATACGTTTACAATAAATATTAGTTGTTGTTTTGCGCTTCATATTGTTTAAATGCCTTCAGGTACAATCCTTGCAAATGTGAGATAAGGAACTGGGAGCTTACAGATCTTTGAAAATCCATGAAATGTATAGATCCTTGACCACTCCTTACGAAAAAGGGATTTTGAAATGTACGAGCACAAACAACTGGTATTGCCTATAATTAAGGTTTCTAGCCCACAAATGTTTCGCGGCTGTGACCAACACATATGCAGTAAGTGTACATCCGCTTAGTACACAATGATACTTGGAATTAATGATAGTATGAACCCAGAAACAGAAAGAATAGCTGATGCTAATAGATTATAATCAGCCATTTGACATCCACTACTGAATAAAAACCACCTCCATATTTCTCCATACATTATGGTCTTCAGATACACAAATCCTTTTTGCTCCTGCATGATATCACCCACTGACCTTCCACTGTCGCCTTACTCTTTTTCTTTATCTGGAAACCAGTAAGGAACTTCCTTGTTCAACCTACTATCAATTTCTCTGGCTACGTGTCCTATCTACCTCCACTTAAATTTCATTACTGTCATAAACATGTGTTCCAATCCAGTCTGTTCCATGATCGATTTGTCTCATTATGTATTCTTCGGAGTTATTCCCATCATACATCTATCCACTGTTCGCTGTATAACCACCGATATATGAAAGTTTTTCACATTTAAGGTCTCTGTCTCACTGTGTAAGTCAAAACAGTAAACACAAACTAATTGAAAGTTTGCCTTTACAGACACATCAGTAGATTATTTTTGAGAACTCTTTCTAGTTTATCAAAAGCACTCCAGATTATTTATATTCTCCTATTTATATCTTTTCCTTTTCTCCAGAACTTGACATCAGCTCCCTCAATACAAAAACTCATTAACTGCCTCTATGACTTCATTTCTTTACAATTTATTGATTATGCCTTTCCTTCGTCTCATTGTAGTTGTTGAAGGTTATCTACACTACAAACAAACATGGCAGTGTCATCAGCAAAACTAAAGTAGCTCTGATATACACTGATCAGTCAAATCACTTTGACCACTGCCTGCCGCGGCGTTGGATGCTGCCTGGTGGCGCTGCGGGGAAGTGACGCGGTAACAAAAGTATGTAAGGGGAGGAGACGCGGACTGAGGATCACCCTAGCCTACATACGGGCTGCAAATAGGGAAATCCATTGAGGTAAGCGACTTTGACAAAAGTCAGACTCTTATTATGCACACCCTGTGTACGAGTATCTCGAAAACACAGGAAGAGGTAGAAGGGCCATGAAACTACTACTAGGCGTTCAATGGTTGGACGTCCACGACTCTTTACAGAATGGGAGGTTCGGAGGCCTGTCTGTTCTGTAAAACAGGATAGATGGTAATCTGTGGCATCTCTGCCGAAAGAGCACAACGCCGGTGCATGCGCAAGTGTTTTGGAGCACACCACCGTTCATCGTGTATTGTTGAACATGGAACTCTGGCAGCAGACCACCCCTATGTCTTCAGATGTTGACCCAAGATATCGTCAATTACGATTGCAGTGGGCACGGGACCATCGGGATTCGACCGTTGATCAATGGAAACGAGTCGGCTCTTCGGGTGAATCACATTTTTCTTGCACTACATCGATGGTCGTCTCCACAAGCGCCGTCATCGAAGTAAACGGCGGCTCGAAACGTGCAGCTCGCCACGGACGCGAACTGGTGGGAACAGTATCTCGCTATGGGAGACATTCTCCTGCGCTTGCATGGAACCTGTTGTAGTAATCGAAAACACGCTGACAGCTGCGAATCACCTGGATCCCGTCATGCTTGATGTCCTCTCCGACGGCGATGTCATCTTTCAGGGGTGTAATTGTCTGTGTCTCGTAGCCAGAACCGTGCTACAGTGGATTGAGGAGCATTATAGTGAATTCACGTTGATGTCTCGGCGACAAAATTCTCCTGATGTAAATCCTATGGAACCCATCTGTGTCGTTATCGGGCGCCATCACTGCGTTCACAAATCAGCGGCTCGTTATTTGCGTGAATTACATGATCTTTGCATAGACACCTAATGCCACGTACCTTCACGAACCTACCAATGAACTATCGGATCACTAATAGACAGAATCACTTATATCTTTAGTTCCAAACACAGGCAGACAAGCTATTAAGCAGGTCGTCATAATGTTTTGGCTTATCGGTGTACTCCATTAAGACGTGTTCCATTTCCATTTTACCAAATTCAGTAGCACCTAGGGATACTGGAGGTCCTTTTCGCACTCTTCCTTTATTTTTGAATTTCCCAGTATCCTGAAGAAGGGAAACACGATCTGTAGCACTGATTCAGTATTCTAAAATAGATCAAACCAATATGCTGTTTCCCAGGCACGGTGAACATAGATTTTGTTGAAAGATTTGTCAAAATGTCTCCCACATTGGTAATTAATACTCATTATCCAATCCTATAATTCTGTCAGTGTCTGACAAATTGTCTGCAGGAAATGGAATACTACAATAGTAGAAAGTCACCGTTAGAGACGACACACTCAGATAACTAGAATACTATATTAAGGGGAGTTAGAACGGAATTTTTTTTTTGACGCTTTCGGATTTTTATCTCATTATAAAAGTTGCAATTTTCCGAATAAAATGATATATACATTACTTATAAACTCATATGAGAAGTATTTTATTTTATTTTTTAAATATAATCTACACTGGTTGAAAATCTTAAAATTTTTACGCGCATTACTTCAAGATCTAATAAAATCGGTAATTTTTTGTATGGAAGGTTGTAGATTACTATGTTATAAAGGTTAAATTACGTGTTTCTTACGTGAGGATGGGCACCATGTTGAGGAAGTTGAAACAAAGTTTGATAAACAAGAAACTTTCGGGTGGTTAAACTATAAGAGGCAGGCTGACAAACAAAATGTTTGATGAACTACAGCAGTATTGTGGGACGGCCATTAGAAATAATACTGAGGATTTGTTGAAAATGAAGCAGGCAGTATGGGCTACCTTCTTCCACACACTGCCAACTGATGAAAAACCAGTACACCACCTTTGCCCTCCAGGACCTGATTCATGGTGCAATTACCGCAATGCCCAGTCCTCAAACAGTTCATACAGCCATAAACATTCCATCCCAGCAGCAGTCATGGATATCATAAAACCTATTTACAGAGACCTGACAAATCCTGAATTACTGAAGAAGTGTATACATGGTTAGACTCAAAATCCCAGTGAGTCGTTCACTAATATTGTATGTATTCGCTTACCAAAAAATGTTTTTGTTGGAATGAAGACACCAAAGTGGGAGGTCAGTGAGGCTGTTTTTGCTTTTAATGATGGCAACATTGGTAGGGTGAAAGTGCTACAGAATACGGGAATCAATCCTGGAGCAAACTGCATCAGAGAACTTGAAAGGATGGACAAGGCTCTCATTGATAAAGGAGAGTACGCAGCACCGTTGGCCACTAAGGAGTCTAGAAAGAAGAAGAAGAAAAACTTTGGTTAAACATCAAAAGGATGATATACAGTATGGTGCAGAGTGCTTCTGAGTGACTAAAATTTAAAAAAATTAGCATATATTAAGTGAGTTTCAATCTTTTGAAACTTTAGAAGCCGTTCCTGAAAATTTACAATTTCTGTTGTTTTTCCCTAAATCTAAGAAACCACTTCTAGTAGAGTATTCAGATTTTCAGTAAGAACATTCATATCCTGAGTCTACCGAATTGAAAGAAGAACATAATGTTATGCATAATTAAAATTATTTAGGATAACGCACAAAAAAGGACACAAAATTTTAACCGTGTAATTAAAAAATTGTATTTCCGAAATCAGTGGCTGAAATGCAATTATTGTAGTTCAGTAGACTCAGAACATACAGTTTAATGTCCCGTAAAAGTTTCATGTCAATGGCTACAGTGGTTCCTGAAACACATGGAAGCCAAGACACCAAATTTAACATTGTCGGGATAGTGCGTTCCAACTCCCCTTAAACCAAACAAGAGTACAGGGTGTTTAGTCAATCCCATTGTCCAGCTCGCACTGAAGCCGCGTTGTGCCGTCCCAAAGAACTTCCACATTACCAGTGCCAAAGACGTTTGATCGGTCGAGGACGAATGTACCTACATCAACTTCTAAAGCCATTCTGTTTCTTTGCTCGATGAAAATCCATTGTTTATTCTGTGTAATCGATAATAAGTTTGGCGAATATTGTGTACATTACAGAAAAAAGGTTGACAGGTACAGCAATTTTTTACATCCTACCTGTTTCCTTTCTCGTACAGTGGACAATTGCAACATTTTTCAGGTCAAGGAATTGTATGAAATAGCAAATATTTTGTAAATAACTTTACAATTTATATGTTTTTCTGAGTCATCTTTTGGGCTTTATTAACGTTTAAAGAAATCTTTGAATGCTTGTACAATTTTCCTCCATTGTTGGTTTCTGTGTCCTCCTCTAACTTAACTTGTGAAATGTGATACTTATTTAACATAACTTTCTGGTTTGTGTTACTTCTACATTTATTGTTTTCAGTTCTTTCTCAAACCACATTTTCGTTACACGTATATCTCACATCGTATTCAAGATATTTCCAAAAAGTTTTATTTACACGACATGTTCTATGATCTTCCTGCTTGAAAATCTTATTTCTTTTTTAATTGTTGCCTCATTCTATTTGACTTTTCTTTTCGTTTGTCTTCTATCAATCTGCCGTATCTTTTGCTGTTTGCCTTAGTACCTTTGTTACACAGTTGCCCTTTTTGTCTCTGTTGAGTTAATCTTCATTTTTATGATGTTCAACTTGTCTCATAATTTTCTCTGGTATAACTCCTTATCCTTAAATATAACGTACAAATTTGGTTTCCTGGCTGATGTGTTCGTTTCTTTTAGCTTTGTACTTATTTCTACTGCTCGATTATTAGTATATGATTACTTAGTAGTGTAGGACACAATCAGTACAATTTCTTTAGTGTTTAATAAAATACATTTAATTTTGTTTTAGGTGTTATTCGATCCTTGCCAAGTCTACTTTCTACTGGTATTAAGAATAAATGTGCCGTCCTTCTCAGCAAATTCTATTCTTGTATGACCTCTGACATTTCTGCTTCGTAATCAGCAGTTTCTTACTCCATAGTTTTTGTTCTACACTCCTGGAAATGGAAAAAAGAACACATTGACACCGGTGTGTCAGACCCACCATACTTGCTCCGGACACTGCGAGAGGGCTGTACAAGCAATGATCACACGCATGGCACAGCGGACACACCAGGAACCGCGGTGTTGGCCGTCGAATGGCGCTAGCTGCGCAGCATTTGTGCACCGCCGCCGTCAGTGTCAGCCAGTTTGCCGTGGCATACGGAGCTCCATCGCAGTCTTTAACACTGGTAGCATGCCGCGACAGCGTGGACGTGAACCGTATGTGCAGTTGACGGACTTTGAGCGAGGGCGTATAGTGGGCATGCGGGAGGCCGGGTGGACGTACCGCCGAATTGCTCAACACGTGGGGCGTGAGGTCTCCACAGTACATCGATGTTGTCGCCAGTGGTCGGCGGAAGGTGCACGTGCCCGTCGACCTGGGACCGGACCGCAGCGACGCACGGATGCACGCCAAGACCGTAGGATCCTACGCAGTGCCGTAGGGGACCGCACCGCCACTTCCCAGCAAATTAGGGACACTGTTGCTCCTGGGGTATCGGAGAGGACCATTCGCAACCGTCTCCATGAAGCTGGGCTACGGTCCCGCACACCCTTAGGCCGTCTTCCGCTCACACCCCAACATCGTGCAGCCCGCCTCCAGTGGTGTCGCGACAGGCGTGAATGGAGGGACGAATGGAGACGTGTCGTCTTCAGCGATGAGAGTCGCTTCTGCCTTGGTGCCAATGATGGTCGAATGCGTGTTTGGCGTCGTGCAGGTGAGCGCCACAATCAGGACTGCATACGACCGAGGCACACAGGGCCAACACCCGGCATCATGGTGTGGGGAGCGATCTCCTACACTGGCCGTACACCACTGGTGATCGTCGAGGGGACACTGAATAGTGCACGGTACATCCAAACCGTCATCGAACCCATCGTTCTACCATTCCTAGACCGGCAAGGGAACTTGCTGTTCCAACAGGACAATGCACGTCCGCATGTATCCCGTGCCACCCAACGTGCTCTAGAAGGTGTAAGTCAACTACCCTGGCCAGCAAGATCTCCGGATCTGTCCCCCATTGAGCATGTTTGGGACTGGATGAAGCGTCGTCTCACGCGGTCTGCACGTCCAGCACGAACGCTGGTCCAACTGAGGCGCCAGGTGGAAATGGCGTGGCAAGCCGTTCCACAGGACTACATCCAGCATCTCTACGATCGTCTCCATGGGAGAATAGCAGCCTGCATTGCTGCGAAAGGTGGATATACACTGTACTAGTGCCGACATTGTGCATGCTCTGTTGCCTGTGTCTATGTGCCTGTGGTTCTGTCAGTGTGATCATGTGATGTATCTGACCCCAGGAATGTGTCAATAAAGTTTCCCCTTCCTGGGACAATGAATTCACGGTGTTCTTATTTCAATTTCCAGGAGTGTGATTTTGCATCAATTCTCCATCTTGCAGTGGTATGTGATTTAATCTATGTATATGCAGTTTTATGTAGGAGTCTTTTACCTCTTCAACAGAATATTGGCATGATTAGTGAAAACACAGGTATGATTTCCAAGGAATGCTTTTCTTTATATTTAAAACAGTTCTAGCAGCTTTATCTGATACTTCTTCAATGCTTCCATCCAGATGGCTGCGTTGAAATTTTGAGACATTGCGATGAGTGTCACAGTCATCATCTTTGCCAGAAGATGATGATTGTAGTGCATCCACATACAGCCATTAATGTCTAGACTGGCAGTTTCACAGATAACACCTTAACGGTCGAAAACAGGAGCTATATACATGTCACATGTTGGAGTGTGGCTCGATGATTTCATTTCCAAGAACTGAACACCACACATAAATATGCGACCTCCTTTGATGATTGACATGATATACCCATCGACATGATGTACTTTGTCTCACTGATGTATAATATGGCGGTTTGCTGCACCATAATTTGTTAACATGGAGTCATCAGAGAATATAATACTTTTTAATGCGTTTCACAACTAATTAGGAGAAAATAACTCTCTGACTGATTTTTTTTTTCCATCCAGCTCCTGCGACAGTGACAGCTTACACATGTGAAACTTGTGACCATGCATTATTCGCTACACAGCTGTGAGGCTGTTTTAGGTGATCCGTATGTCAGCTTATGAAAAGCAGTCACTGGTATCAAACTCTTCCATATTTTCGCCTCTTTCTGGTCTTCGTCTATTGCCGCCAAGCTTTTTCAAACTGTTTGCTTGTCGAAGATGTTTTTCAGCGCGAAAGAACGCAGTGGTTGGTGATGCTTTTCGACCATGCTATTTCACATTTGCTATGTGCTGCTTCATCGGCATCATGTCGCCATTCACTGAGCATCAACAACATGTCAGTATACTCGTTGGATATGTATTCAACGTTTATCCCACGTTAGTATCCACTGTAGAACGAATACAGTTTATTGGTGGTATTAGATCTGCCTTCTATACGAAAGTGTAAAAATAAAATTCTAACCTAACGTGACCTCAAACAGCGTAGTGAGGAAGATTGTCGCTCCATGACGCAATTAACTTTGCGTCTCGTCCACAGGTCGTTTAGACTGCGCATATGGTTGTGCATTCAGGAAAATGAACACTAGTTTAAACACTTCACTTAGATTAATGTTCTGCCACCAGGACATCCATATGAACACAGGCAGTTTTATACAGCATTTTGAATCCACACCTAAAACTTTGAAGGCCTCCAGCTCATTATCTAAAATTGATAAAGAATTGAAGTAAATTAATTTGTACATAGTTGGTTTAAATAAATCAGTTACATGACAGGAAAAAATTATGTTCTATTTAAAAAATTATAACTCGTTACTGCAACTCTCTGGAAAACAACCAAATAAACTATTTACATAACTCTGCAGCAAGAATGTTCCAAGTAAATATTCCTTTCATTTATTATTTTGTGAGCTACCCAGAAAATACCTTACCTTACTAATCCTGTAAATGTATGTAGTGCTAGAGTGCTGCACCATTGTGTGTCCACGTTTTTGTGTTCTCATAAGACATCTCTCTTATCTAATTAACTGCCTTTTTTTGCAGGTGGTGTGCAGTCAGATGAAATCTATGGGCATTATGCAGTTGCAATGGCTGCTACAGCATTGTGTGTGTATTGAAACAATACTATAAAATGAGTGTTTCTGCTAAGACCAGACTCATATTTGTGACAATTGTTTCTTGACACATATACAAGCTACTGTGAATGAACTAAGTGATAATCTTTGCTGAAGTGAATGCAGAAATTGCATAACTGACCTCTTTGTATAGACATATATGTATAGATAGACATGTGCATGAGCTTCAAACAGTATATTTCACATCTACGACTTATTTTCAGGTATGAGCGCTGATGACATTGGAGAAAAAGTGTTTCAGGTGCTTACAGTACCTAATTACATTAACTACTGAGGTATTATAAATTTTCAGTATTTTCGATACATTTTGTTAAGTGGAAAACCGTTCATAAACTTACAGACAACTACTCTTAAAAAAAGACGACATAATTTACATTTTAAGCTAGCAGCTGATAAAAACAGCAACAGAAATTGACTATAGGGACCTGAACAGTTAATTTGTGCTTCAAGGATACAGGTTTTGCTCATGATCAATAGGTGCACTGATGTTAAACGTTAGTATTAGGTTGGAACAGGGCTTATTGATGATCTATATTTTTTTTATTTTGCCTACACTCCTCACAACGATTCTTGTATATGCTCACACATTTCACAATACAGAGGGCAGCTTCAATATTACTGTGTGAGAATCTGTCAGAAAACTAAATTGTAAAGTGTAACTAAGACACAAATGGGTTGGAATATTGCTAGCTGAAATATATTTAACTCTTTGAACGGCTAATAAGATATCACATATATTAGTCATCTATTTTTTCTATGCACTTTTTCTTTTTATCTCATTATGTGGATACATGTACAATAGGTAGAAGCCCTAAGTCTATTGTAAACAGCTGTATATTACATGTAATTGCTTTTTATTCAGTTAATATTTGTAAGTGTAGACATATTTTTATATGGTTAAATAATATTATGCTAACTGCTTGCACATGTGCTGATTGTATATACTAATTAGAGGAATTATACAACTGACATAAACTCTGCATGATGCAGACAGTCATCCTTTCATTAAAACAAAAGTGAAGATTTCTGTTTATTTGTTGGCCATAGCAACAAAGACAGAATTGAGACTGGAATTATATCTGGCTGTATCAGATCTATTGCTTTGTAATTAGCTTCACTCTTAGGTTAAAAAAATGCACATAAATAAAGTTATGTTATTTACAATGACTCATTTCTATAGCACTGAGATTTACCAATTGTATGAAATTGTTTACGTATCCACTAAACTCAAGTAATGGATATCTTTTGTACAGTAATAACTGATTTGTCATTTATTAGACTAATTTTTTAAAATACTCATCCAATAATATATTACAAGTGCCAGTTCAATAGATCAGCAGATACATTTCTTTCTATTTATAGAGACACTTTCTTTTGTCTTATTTACATCTATACATCATCACTTTCAGATTCAGTTTACTTGTTGCCTGACATCAGCATCTTTGTTACCTTTATTTTCTTTGTTTCCTATTCTAGGGATCCACACTTTATCTTCCAGCTGATCGTCTTTGATTTATAATAAAGGCACAGTACTGTTGTTTGACAACCAACAGTAAATTATTCTTTCTTCTTCTATTTCTCAGTGAATCTTCTTGAATCATTCATACTCATCAGTATTATAACAGGATCCTCAGTTTTTTTTCTGTTTTCGTGTGTCTCTAATAGCATGTGCTATTATGTGTCTCTGATTTCATGCACTATTAACAAATGTGGTACTAATTTTTATTTTGGCTCTGTCATTCAGAATATACCATGAATAAACTGCTGGAGATAATCAACACTACATTCAATATATCAGGTCAAATGTGTAATTACTGTATATACTCCATTGCACCTAGAAAGAGATACTAAAGTATGAAGAACATCTTTGTGGAGACATATTAACTCAGACCATAATCTACTAATGTTGAAATGGAAGCTGAAATTTTAAATAAGTGAAACTGTATGAGGAGACAGAACATTAACAGAATGAAGAGGAAAGTGTGAATTCCATATTTTTAGACATTGTAACCAGAAAAACATATGGTAGATGACGCACAGTGATGAGGAGTAAGTGAATAAATAACAATAGCTATGAATAGCGTATAATTGCAAGCAGGAAAAGTATCAGGGGTAACTGAAGAAATATTCGATCATGACAATGAAAATACAACACAGAAGCAGGTGCACCATGTTGACTGAATGAGATATATGGCAGGCACCCAAATTACATTGAGTGAAAGTGTAAAACAGTCAAACATAATACTGAAAATAAGGATGAATAAGGGTAATCTAGAACAGCCACGAATGAGACACACTGACGTGAAGTAAAATTTAATAACAAAACAGACAGACAAGAATGAGAAACAAAAATTAAATAAGTAAACAATGGCACATATTCTGTAGTATCACTCATACTGAATTAAATGGAGCTTCAGGAAACAATATACAAATATTCAGCTTTTGGATGTCAAGTAATAAAGTCATAAAAATATACTGAATGTTAGTATGCCAAGAAGGTATGGCCTAGAAGTATAACAGAGACTGAAGGCTTTTCTGCAACAGCAGGCAATGAGTTTGTATTTAGAACAATTAATATGTTGCTCACTAAGGCCTATACTTGATTGGCAGTCCAGAGCTACAATACTGTAATCTTTTTATATATCAAGAGTCAAAACTTGCAATATTGGATGGTATTTGCAGCATAATTAGCAGGTTAGAATACTAGTGATGGATGCAATTTTCATCAGAAAAATTTGGCTAGTGAAGAGAGCAGATATGGGAGTATAACATCTACAATTATCAGTTCTGGCGCCAATATCTTTGATTACATTTCATGCCTCATTAGATTATCTTCTTGGGTTATTGCATGGGGCTGTAATGCAATGCAGTTTCTCAGTGCTTTTACCTATAGCAAGCCATTTGCCAGTACTATGTGTTACGTACTTTCTATTTTATACTTATCTATGAAAACACAAGCAGAATACTACTTTATGCAAGAATTTATCAGAGTCAGTTAAATATTACTCTTATGTGTCAGATATATTCACACAGAGGTCAGTCAAAGACAGTGGCAAACCCCAACCATTTTCCATCACTACCTAAATTCGTTAGTAAGAGTTATCTTCCCATTTCATCAAAGAGCTGATTTGAACATGATTCCAGAAATAAATAAGATGCTTTCACAATTGTGGAAATTTGTTTGAGGAATTGGAACAAGAAAATTGCTCAATGTACTGAATATTATAAAGTCATTAATAAGTGCAAACTACACTTAGAGTTCTAGAAAAACTCTTTCTTTAACCATTTTTCCACTGAGGCAGCGCAGTGCTTTAGCCACATTTTTCTCACTAATATTCATTATCACTATCCTTTATCTGTATACTGATACCTTGATTCAAAGTTCAAAATTTTAAACTGTGTTACAGTGCAACAGTTTGTGTTTTGTGAACTGAAAGATAATACAGTAATAACTGAAACTCATTTTAAATTTACAGATAGTATATCTGGTGGCTTATGTCTTTTGTTTGTCTCTTTTTCCACATTTAATTAACTTAACAACTGATCACTGCAGTAATCTTTTACAACTATGAAGACATTCTTCATTGAATATCATGGTTGTCAGATTTCTAGTAAACTGAAATGTAATACAAGATTATTGCTTTCCATGTACTGAATGTAAAACCTATTCTTTTTTGTAGTTTTTAGTAGACATCAAATCATTATACAGACTACTTATGCATACATTGATTTAGACAAGTTACTCTGAAAATATGTAAAACCTCTATATGAGAGTGGAATAATAATGTTTTCAAGTATGCCTGACAGTCTTAGTTAGAATTCTATATAATTGAGCTTTAAATTAGCTATGAATACAAATAAATTCACTGACACAAGGCAGCTTTTGCTGTTCTTATGTAAGAAACATCGGTTTGCAGTTTAATTTCTAAATGTTTGTTTAGTAAGTGTTAAAATTAATATTTGAAATGTAACAGGCATTTGGACTGTCATATCTGCTCACCATGTGTGAACAACAAAGTTGATATTGGTCAACAAATGCAAGAAATGTCACTGTTATGTCTGAAAAAATTTCTACTCATTTATGATCAAGAGTCATTCTACAACAAAGATGAAATTTTGTATTTACTGATGCTATGGTGTGAATGGTGTTAAAGTAACTTTTATTATTCACATTCTGGCCTTGGAACAGCTTCTTATGAAATTATATTTCTGTCTAGCCAGATTCAAGTACGCTCTCGCCATGTTAAACGCTGAGTCACATCTAAACCCAGCTAATCATTTTATAAAATATTTATTACTTTCAGATTAATTGCTACTTTATTTTGTACAGCAATAATGCAGCTGAATTATCAGTTTTAATTCCATGCCCTATCATGTGCAGCATTTTAGCTCAAGTTAGTTTTAATGGTATGGATGAATTAAAATGTTCCTGATATTGGCCTCAACATTACTATGCCTATACTCAGGGTAAAAAATTCAGTGTTTGTTCCTCATTCTTTTACTTGATGGATTTTAGTCCACATAAAGACAATCAACTAAAACAAAGTCAGTATTCTTCATTTAAGTAGTAGGGTAGCATTTCTAACTAGCCATTGCCATTTTCTGGAAATTATTTTTAATGCTGATGGACTTTGAGAAAAATTTAGTGTTTATTCATATGCATTGACTGCCAAAATATCTTTGTTACGTTATTTCTTCCTTATAGACCTTTGCTGCAAGTATGATTATAGTGCAATTATTTGTTACTATGCACTTTTTATTATCTTAATCCTTATTATCTTAATCCTTATTTCTGACTAACTGCTGTTAGTCCAGTTGATGTACTCATAACAAATTTTAATATTCTGTTTACATTCTCTTAGAAAATCAACATGACTTATTTGTTGCCAACTATTTAATGCCAACATGTAAAATAAAGTCTAAGTACATAACTGATCTCATGCATATCTTGCATCTGTAATTTTCATATATAATCACTGATGTGACCTATTCCTCACTGTTCCTTAATATGTAACTGAATTCAGACTGCATGTCAACATGTGAAGCTGTTCTCAGTTTCCCTTGCAGAGTTTTTATGGATTATTGTCGCTGTTGATATCATCATTACTATTGTATTATAAGAATGGCAACTTTTTGTGCTGAATAGCAGGAAAACTAGGAAAAATATTCATAGAATAATTGCATGATTGCTGTGTCATAATCACATGCATGTATGAAATATGCTGTGAAAAATTTGATGTCATATTATCCTGAGAGACAGACTCCCTCTTATTTCTATATATCCATGTATTGTTGTTGTATTTAGATGTATTGTCTTTTGTGAACATCAATTGTATTCTCTGTGAAATGGTATGGTATTTAACATTTCACTTTAATAATATGAAGATACTTGGTGTCAATAGTACTAAAGATGCTACCTTGAATGTACACAATGTTTCTGTGATATACTTTACTGTGAATATTGATGTAAAATGTGTGAGAAAATCAATCGTCTTATTTTGTATTTTCTATTGCTTATTCTGACACAAACATATAATTATTATATAATATATTATTTGCATGTGAATGTTAAGTGTACACATTATTTGGTGTTATTAAAATATCTGGAATAACATAATTTCTCAGAGTTTTTCAAATGTCAGCAATATATATGCAACTTCCTTCCTCAACTGAAATTTTGTAATCGCTAAGCCTGTAACAACTATGTGTTCATCTCAGTTGATTTATAGTCATCTTACTATCAGTCTGTCACAAAAAGAAGCAATATTTGTTAAATATATAGCAGCCTGTTAAGTCTTTTAAAAACTAGTAATGCAGTATAAAGAATTTAAGTATCAACAGAGGAATAAACCAGTGACCTACTTCAGGGGAGAAGACAGTAGAACTACAATTTAGTTCCGGTTTTCAGAAATAGTTAGATAAAAGTTTATGTGGGCTCAAAACACCATTTCCACAAAGTTTTCATCTGAATACTCATTTAATGTTCTCATTTTTTTCTTATTTCTTGCAGAGAAGTGAAGCATAATGCATCAATCTCTGAAAGAGAAATTTATGATATAAGAAGTCACGTCTATCTTACACGTGGTATTGTTTGTCGTCAAAGTGGTTTTCCGATTCCCAGAAACATGTAAAAACATTTTGCTGAAGACCAATTCTATGATAGGCTTTGAGAACTAAACTACAAAGGAAAGTTCTGAGCGTATTGTACCTTTTGGTGCATATGCACTGATGAACCAAAACATTATGACTACTGCCCTCACGAGGTTGAATGTCTTTTGGTGGTGTTGTGGGCACGTGACGTTGCAAGGAAAGAACGTAAACGGAAGAGAGACGAACGGTCAGTCATTATAGCGAAGAAACAGGCTACAAATGCGGAAATCCAATGACATAAGCGGTTTTGAGAAAGAGCATATTTTTGTGCCGCTGCGGCTTGAAAAGAGAATCTTTGAAACGGTGAAACTGGTTACCTGGTGGCGTACTACTGTCGTAAGCACCTACGCAAAGTGGCTGAAGAATGGTGAAATAACGAGTAGGCAGTATGGTATTGGACAATTGCGTTTTATCACAAAATCCAGAGGTCGGAGGACCTTCCCCCCCCCCCCCTCCCACCCCCACCCACCACTCTCCTGTGTGCTCCAGGATAGGCAGTCATCTGTGGCAGATCTGACGATAGAGTACAATGCTGGTACAGGCACAAATGTTTCGGAGCACACCGTTCAGCACACATTGAGCTCCACATCACACCACCCCTACAAGTTCCTGTGTTGACTCAACGACATCGTCAAATATGATTGCAGTGGGCACAGCATCACCGAGTTTTCACAATGGATCAATAGAAACGTATCACCTGTCGAATGAATCACGTTTCTTGTTACAGCAGGTCAATGACTGGGTCCTTACACGCCACAGATGCAAGCCGGAGAGAGCAGAACTATGCTATGAGGTACAGTGAGTCGGGCTTCCAAGCCCCCTGTGGTGGTAATCGAAGGCATCGTGACAGCAGTGAAGTACATGAACATTATTGTGGACCACCTCCATCACTTCATGCTTGAAGTCATCCCCTATGGCGATGACATCTTCGAGCAGGATAACTTCCCCTGTTGCACGGTCAGTATTACGCTCCAGTGGTTTGAGAGACATTACAGGAAACTCACACTGATGTCTTGGCCAGCAAATGTGCCTGATCTGAACCCATTGGAACACACATCAGGCGCGAGCTGTGTGCCCGTGAACCACCATACCGTAATTTGTGGGAATTGCTTGACCCGTGCATAGACATCTGGTGCCATGTACTTCTGGAATCCTGTCAAGGACTTTTAATCTATGCCAAGCAGAATCTCTGTTGTGCTGTGTTTGAAAAGTGGAACTACACGCTATTCACATGTTTTGGCTCATTGGTGTCCTTGTTTGATATAAAGTCCTCAAAAGAGTTCATACCACCCTCACGACTTTCATTATTGTCTTTCTTTTATTACAAACCTCTTTTCTCAGTTCTTTTTTTTCTTCAGAAAATCTACCTGTGTAATAAACCTGTATTTTCAACGCAGTTCAGTAGAGTACACTGTGTCTCCGATAATGGATGGTACAGTGTGGTTTCAATACACTGTTCAGTCTGTCAACATGTCTCAAAGCATAATTTAACATTTACATCGTTGTGTCAGCACGGTAAACTATCCGGCGAATTAGCCTACACCATAGCGATGTCACTAGAAAATTCAGTCGTTGTCATGAGACACAAAATATAGAAAATCTGTCTTGTAACGGTCGCTAACGGTCAAGAACCACACATGATGACCACTATACCGAAATTATATCTCGCAGATACGCCTAGGAAAATGTAACAGAACTTAACACTGCCTGTTTGAAGGCAAGTGGGAGGGTTGTGTCCATCAGACTTCGCGGAACCGTTTTAACATGGTTAATTTCGCCTCTTGGCGTCTATTACATCTAGGGATGCGAAGAAGACGGGCTGAATCTTGATTAATAGCGTCAGACTCCCTATTCTGAGAGCGCAAGGTTTTTCTGACGCCATACGACCGCCGTAAAAGAGTCTGGAAGCAGTCGCGTAGTAATGCTGTCTCAGGTATGCAGTTACATGAGTTCATTATATGAAGGAGAGTCAGTCATATTTTGGATCGGTATCATGTACAAATCTCATACGACTCTCATCACAAGCTAGGATAATGAGAGGGCTGTGTATTATCAGGGCGGATTCCTCCACCCTGCTGTATGTCTCCGCAGAAAATACTTTGTCCTTTCATGTCCCGATGTGACAATCTTCATCAAATGTATTACTTTTGATAACCTAACTGTTATGTGTTGAACATGGAAGTTCCACGTTAGTTGTTGTCACCCATATTGCTTAAAAATTTGTATTTTTTTGTTTCTATTTTTTCAGGCTTCGATAGACTAAACCACGTATTCTAGGTCTTTTTTACTTTTAATAGTAAACCATTTGAATTAAACCATAATACTGCACTCACTTTCAGCGAATACATACTGCTGACAAGGTCTTCAAATACGGGGGCGTGGCTTACAGACAGAAAGTTTTATCATCTATGTACATGTACGTCTCTACATTAGTGTTTTCCCTTAAGTCATTTATTTGTACAAAGAATGGAAGAGGCCCTAATTTAGATTCCTGTGGCACCCCGTGTGGAACGTTAAGTGTGTCTGGTAACTGACTTCCTGAACTCACCACCTGCTTGCTTTTATTGAGGAATAATTTGATTAGTTTTAAACTTACACCACAAATCCATAGTACTCACTTTTAGAGAGGAAAGCGGAGTGGATTTTACAGTCGAGGGCCTTACTCAGATCGGAGAAGGTTACCTTTGTGTGAGCATAGTCCTAAACATTAATAAAATGTCCCTCACTAAGAGCGCTACGGCATACACAGCTGATTTTTTCTTGCTGCAACCAAACTGTGAAGTACTTAACACGTTGTTCTGTTCTAGATACACATACGTTTGCTGATACATGATACAGGGTGTTTCAAAAATGACCGGTATATTTGAAGCGGCAATAAAAACTAAACGAGCAGCGATAGAAATACACTGTTTGTTGCAATACGCGTGGGACAACAGTACATTTTCAGGCAGACAAACTTTCGAAATTACAGTAGTTACAATTTTCAACAACAGATAGCGCTGCGGTCTGGGAAACTCTATAGTACGATATTTTCCACATATCCACCATGCGTAGCAATAATATGGCGTAGTCTCTGAATGAAATTACCCGAAACCCTTGACAACACGTCTGGCGGAATGGCTTCACATGCAGATGAGATGTACTGCTTCAGCTGTTCAATTGTTTCTGGATTCTGGCGGTACACCTGGTCTTTCAAGTGTCCCCACAGAAAGAAGTCACAGGGGTTCATGTCTGGCGAATAGGGATGCCAATCCACGCCGCCTCCTGTATGTTTCGGATAGCCCAAAGCAATCACACGATCATCGAAATATTCATTCAGGAAATTAAAGACGTCGGCCGTGCGATGTGGCCGGGCACCATCTTGCATAAACCACGAGGTGTTCGCAGTGTCATCTAAGGCAGTTTGTACCCCCACAAATTCACGAAGAATGTCCAGATAGCGTGATGCAGTAATCGTTTCGGATCTGAAAAATGGGCCAATGATTCCTTTGGAAGAAATGGCGGCCCAGACCAGTGCTTTTTGAGGATGCAGGGACGATGGGACTGCAACATGGGGCTTTTCGGTTCCCCATATGCGCCAGTTCTGTTTATTGACGAAGCCATCCAGGTAAAAATAAGCTTCGTCAGTAAACCAAATGCTGCCCACATGCATATCGCCGTCATCAATCCTGTGCACTATATCGTTAGCGAATGTCTCTCGTGCAGCAATGGTAGCGGCGCTGAGGGGTTGCCACGTTTGAATTTTGTATGGATAGAGGTGTAAACTCTGGCGCATGAGACGATACATGGACGTTGGCGTCATTTGGACCGCAGCTGCAACACGGCGAACGGAAACCCGAGGCCGCTGTTGGATCACCTGCTGCACTAGCTGCGCGTTGCCCTCTGTGGTTGCCGTACGCGGTCGCCCTACCTTTCCAGCACGTTCATCCGTCACGTTCCCAGTCCGTTGAAATTTTTCAGACAGATCCTTTATTGTATCGCTTTTCGGTCCTTTGGTTACATTAAACCTCCGTTGAAAACTTCGTCTTGTTGCAACAACACTGTGTTCTAGGCGGTGGAATTCCAACACCAGAAAAATCCTCTGTTATAAGGAATAAACCATGTTGTCTACAACACACTTGCACGTTGTGAACAGCACACGCTTACAGCAGAAAGACGACGTACAGAATGGCGCACCCACAGACTGCGTTGTCTTCTATATCTTTCACATCACTTGCAGCGCCATCTGTTGTTGAAAATTGTAACTACTGTAATTTCGAAAGTTTGTCCGCCTGAAAATGTACTGTTGTCCCAAGCATATTGCAACAAACGGTGTAATTCTATCGCTGCTCGTTTAGTTTTTATTGCCGTTTCAAATATACCCGTCATTTTTGAAACACCCTGTATATTCAAAGTCTTTGGCTAGTACTAGGATTAGTGAAATTATTCGCAGGCTCAGCTTTTGCCACCTTTCTTCAAGATTGAAATCACATCTCAAGGAGGATCAAAGCATGTTCCAACGCATAACAACATGGAACTGGATGCTACCCAACAACAGATTTTTATTTCAAAGATGTGTAAAGATGTGTACTTTGAAAGAAACTGCCTTTATTTTGGTTATTTTTTCTTTTTATTTCTTAATAGAGTTATTTCTTTTTAGATCATAAGACTTATTGTTTCATTCCTATCTCGTCTTGAACCTGAGCCCACACATTTTCACTGATACACAGATGGTGCAAAACTTTTTTGGCCAGTTATGAATTAGCTCTGTCTTATAACGCGTCATTAAGAAATATTAGCACAAAATTCAAGATTTCCGGAACCTACACTATGTGATCAAAAGTATCCGGACACCCCAAAATATACATTTTTCATATTAGGTGCATTGTGCTGCCACCTACTGCCAGGTACTCCATATCAGCGACCTAAGTAGTCATTAGACATCGTGAGAGAGAAGAATGGGGCGTTCCGCGGAACTCATGGACTTCGACCGTGATCAGGTGATTGGGTGTCACTTGTGTCATACGTCTGTACGCGAGATTTCCACACTCCTAAATATCCCTAGGTTCACTGTTTCCAATCTGATATTGAAGTTGAAACGTGAAGGGACACGTACAGCTCAAAAGTGTAGAGGCCGACCTCGTCTGTTGACTGACAGAGACCGCCGACAGTTGAAGAGGGTCGTAATTTTTTAATAGGAAGATATCTACTCAGATCATCACACAGGAATTCCAAACTGCATCAGGATCCACTGCAAGTACTATGACAGTTAGGCGGAAGGTGAGCAAACTTGGATTTCATGGCCGATGGCTGCTCATAAGACACAAATCACGCTGGTAAATGCCAAACGATACCTCTCTTGCTGTAAGGAGCGTAAACATTGGCCGACTGAACAGTGGAAAAACCTCGCGTGGAGTGACGAATCACGGTACACAATGTGGCGATCCGATGGTACGTTGTGGGTATGGCGAATGCCCGGTGAACGTCGTCTGCCAGCGTGTGTAGTGCCAACAGTAAAATTCGGAGGTGGTGGTCTTATTGTGTGATCATGTTTTTCATGGAGTGGGCTTGCACCCCCTTGTTTTGCGTGACACTATCACAGCACAGGCCTATATTAATGTTTTAAGCAACTTCCTGCTTCCCTCTGTTGAAGAGCAATTCGGGGATGGCGATTGCGTCTTTCAATACGACCGAGCACCTGTTCATAATGCACAGCTTGTGGCGGAGTAGTTACACGACAACTACATCATTGTTATGGACTGTCCTGCACAGAGTCCTGACCTGAACCCTACAGAACACCTTTGGGATGTTTTGTAACGTCGACTTCGTGCCAGGCGTCACTGGCCGACATCTATACCTCCCCTCAGTGCAGTAATCCGTGAAGAATGGGCTGCCATTCCCCAAGAAACCTTCCAGCAACTGATTGAACGTATGCCTGCGAGAGTGAAAGCTAACATCAAGGCTTAGGGTGGGCCGACACCATATTGAATTCCAGCAATACCGATGGAGGGCGCCACGAACTTTTAAGTCATTTTCAGCCAGGGGTCCGGATACTTTTGATCACGTAGTCTACCTCTGCTTACTGAAACACAATAGTACTATATTTCTGTCACTCCTAACATCATAATTATTTGATATATACCCCTAAAGTACAGATTAAACTGTAGTAATCACTTTGAAAACATTTTTGCAACAGGGGCTCGTTATGTTCCAGCGGCAGTGTCACATTTTTTTGTGCCATTCATAGTATGACAACAGACAGGATAGATTGTATACTTCGATGCTGTAATTTATACAACGTTTTCTGCTAATTTCATAGCGAAAAGAACGAAGTCAGCAAACCGATTCAGAAATTGCACACTAAGTAACATCTACTCACCTTGAAGCTGCAGAATGACTCCAAACTGTATTACTTAGAAGCTACCCAATTTTGATGGAATCCCACAATATCCCGATTTTAAGTAAGGGCGTTGTGTCCTTTGAAGGGCTAGTGAATAAAGGCGTTCAAAACCTGAAAGAAGTATGAGAATGAGAGGGTATAATGCAAGTGCGAAGTATGGTAAGGAAGGTAAGTAGTGAACTAAAAAAAATCATGTTTTTTCTGATATTTAATTACACATTGTTGCCTGAGCACACATGGAGAGGATTCTTTCGCCTTAGAATGAAGTTTCACTTTTTAGTACAGCGGTCTAATAAGGCGATTCAAACATCAGTCCTATGGAAATGTTACCATATCATGCAAGAGTTAGCCAAATAGCACTAACTGAGGCCAAACCGTACTAGACGTACGGACATTGTCTCTTTGTCAAAAGTGTGTATAAACTGATGCGCTATTTTCCCCACTTATAGTCTAGATTATCCAATATCTAGTGAAGAGAAAAAAACTTGTCAATACAGGTCACAAAATACTACAACCATAAATTGGAGAACTTTACCATGGTCTCATTATTTGTTTCCTCATAAGCTCTGTGTCCAAAAATACAGTTATGAAATTTGATTCTTCAATACAGGTTGGTTCTTCTGAAGGTAGCACGAAAGCCTGTGTCTGCAAATATGCGTTGAATTATGAATTTTCAGTAGACTGTCACCCCCTCCATACTACCAGAAAACACGGCAGATTTTAACATGTTGGGCCGTCAGTCTTGCAGATGCAGACAGAGAAATCAATCAACTGACAGAAATCACAGTATTTCCAACAGTAAAGGGACTTTATTTAGGCCAGAAAACGTGTATTACAGAAACTAATGAGCATACATCGTCAGAGAATTCAACAAGAATGCATCGTGGGAAAACACTCTCCCTATCCTAGTCCACTAATTAGCGCTGATTAGCTGCATTGAACGATAAATCGTGGGTTCCTGCGAAGTTTGCATAATCACTGTTCGTATCTCCCCATTTCTTTTCTCACGAAGCTCTTCTATCCGCACCGCCCTCCACATATACAGGGTGATTCCGAGATTACGTTACAAAGCTTCAGGGATGATGTAGACAGTTGAATGTATCAATTTGAGGTAAGGGGCAGTGGTTCGGAAACAACCGAGTCGAAAGTTATAACCGAAAATTGTTCTGATACCGCTGACAGTGGTTGTACTATCCTGCAATAGTAGCAACAAGAACACTGATATTGTCTGTCAGAAGTATCAGAACGAATTTCACATATAAATTTCGTCACCTCAAATTGATACATTTTCCCTTCTCCATCATCCCTGAAAGTTTGCACCAGAATCACGGAAGCACCCTGTATCACGAGCACACAACATCGTAGGAAAACAACCATTCGAAATCTCCTCTGGTTCTTAAACTTCCAGGAAGTTTTCGAACAAAATTACGTACTCTTTATTCCATTAGCTCCAGATGCCTTTGGTGGCTTTCTACTCTTCTCGGAATTTCTTGAAGCAGTCCCTCGTAACTTATGGCTTTGGATACATCTGCTACGTTGTGAGTCGATCACGTACAAGTAAATACGTAAGTGTCAGTGGCTCAGGCTTGTCTTCCCATTCTGTAATTCCTCTGAAATTTTGTGTGACTTCTAGGTTAACCGAGCTTGTGCTGCGGTATCTTCGTCCAGCTGCTATCATCTTGAAGTCCCCACAAGCAGTGTTCGATGTATCCTTTGATTCGCTCCCCATCACCCTTGCCATCAACGGTGAATGTAGATGTGAATTTCCACGTGGTAGCTTGCTGAGCGTTATACTGAAGTGCGTTGCTTGACAGCTAGAACTCCATCAGTTCTGCGTGCGGGGAGTGAAACGTACCGGCCTCGTAAACGTAAACTGTGCTGGGCGCTCTGTGTCTTTCTACAGACCTCTGCAGTGCTTGAAGGAAGCACCCACATTTTTGTCCATGTAAACAGTTAATTTGTTTCCACGCTCCATACGTGACTGGAGTGGGTAGAAGGCCTAAAAGTTGGCATAACAAGACGTAGCCTCTGTCATGCACTTCACAAAGGTTTGCAGAGTAAAGATGTACTGGGTGGTTATAATTAAAGTGCTGCTACTCACGAAGGTTCAGCGTGAGCTGTAATTATCGTATGGAAGCAAAACTTAATAGATATGCTAATACGTTAATACAGATCCGATTTACGCTGGAAAAAAATTATTTTCCGTTATGGCCACCAAGTGCAAATCTGGCCTTGTACACTGTTTGTACGACGGTATGACATCCTTTTCATTTGAAAAGTCATAACACCAAAGAACAATATGTCTATCGAGAAGAGATACCATGTGCTGTTAGTGAAACTGTTTTATGTGAACGGCAGCATTTACAATGCTACATTGAGAGAGCATCACCAAGTGAAAGATCTGAGGAGAGGTCCGATGTCATTAAATGGTACAAAAGTGATGATAATGAAATTCGAAAACACGAGCGATCTTGGTGTGGCACATGGAAGGGGAAGGCTTCCTATCCCAGTGCAAGTTATTGCCGTGGTTGCTGTTGATTTAACCATGCCGCGCGGGGTAGCCGTGCGGTCTAGGGCGTCTTGTCACGGTTCCCGCGGCTCCTCCCGTCTGAGGTTCGAGTCCTCCCCCGGGCATGGGTGTGTGTGTTGTCCTTAGAGCAAGTTAGTTTAAGTTAGATTACTTAGTGAGTAAGCCTAGGGACCGATGATCTCAACAGTTTGGTCCCATAGTCCTTACCACAAATTTCCAGTTTTTGCTTTAACCATGCAGCATGTGCCCCAGGTAGTGCTAGTGATCGTGCGGCGTCGCGAGAATTTTCCGTCTCATGGTCAACAGAAAAGAAAGTTTTGCGGTCTATTTTACATTGGTACCCTTACAAGATCCAGACGGTGCAGCAACTGAGACTTCACGATCCGCAGCAACGTTCTGAATATGCACTTCAGTTTTTGGCATGGATCTAAGTTGATGACATGTGGCCTGACAATATTCTATGGAGTAACGCGGCACATCTTAACCTATAGAGGGCAGTGAATACACAGAACTTCCGAATTTGGGGCACTGTTAAACGGCATGTTGTACACGAGGAGCCACTGCACTCGCTGTACATGACTGTGTAGATTCACAAGCGCCTTCATTATCGGTCCTTTGATTTTTCGGTAGAATACACCCAGAGCGCCTGTCAAGTGTGCAAGTTATCGAGGCCTCCTTGTACAGCATGTGATTCCAGCTTTGGAAGACCGCAACGGTAAGGAAACCACTGTCTTCATGTAAGACGGGGCAACACCTCATGTCGCTCGCTGAGTGGAAGATCTGCTCAATGCAATCTTCCACGAATATGTTATCTCCAGAGGTTTTTCAGATGCATGGTCTGCAAGATCACCTATTCTGAATCCATGTGACTCTTAGCTCTGAGGATATCTACACTCCTGGAAATGGAAAAAAGAACACATTGACACCGGTGTGTCAGACCCACCATACTTGCTCCGGACACTGCGAGAGGGCTGTACAAGCAATGATCACACGCACGGCACAGCGGACACACCAGGAACCGCGGTGTTGGCCGTCGAATGGCGCTAGCTGCGCAGCATTTGTGCACCGCCGCCGTCAGTGTCAGCCAGTTTGCCGTGGCATACGGAGCTCCATCGCAGTCTTTAACACTGGTAGCATGCCGCGACAGCGTGGACGTGAACCGTATGTGCAGTTGACGGACTTTGAGCGAGGGCGTATAGTGGGCATGCGGGAGGCCGGGTGGACGTACCGCCGAATTGCTCAACACGTGGGGCGTGAGGTCTCCACAGTACATCGATGTTGTCGCCAGTGGTCGGCGGAAGGTGCACGTGCCCGTCGACCTGGGACCGGACCGCAGCGACGCACGGATGCACGCCAAGACCGTAGGATCCTACGCAGTGCCGTAGGGGACCGCACCGCCACTTCCCAGCAAATTAGGGACACTGTTGCTCCCGGGGTATCGGCGAGGACCATTCGCAACCGTCTCCATGAAGCTGGGCTACGGTCCCGCACACCGTTAGGCCGTCTTCCGCTCACGCCCCAACATCGTGCAGCCCGCCTCCAGTGGTGTCGCGAGAGGCGTGAATGGAGGGACGAATGGAGACTTGTCATCTTCAGCGATGAGAGTCGCTTCTGCCTTGGTGCCAATGATGGTCGTATGCGTGTTTGGCGCCGTGCAGGTGAGCGCCACAATCAGGACTGCATACGACCGAGGCACACAGGGCCAACACCCGGCATCACGGTGTGGGGAGCGATCTCCTACACTGGCCGTACACCACTGGTGATCGTCGAGGGGACACTGAATAGTGCACGGTACATCCAAACCGTCATCGAACCCATCGTTCTACCATTCCTAGACCGGCAAGGGAACTTGCTGTTCCAACAGGACAATGCACGTACGCATGTATCCCGTGCCAATCAACGTGCTCTAGAAGGTGTAAGTCAACTACCCTGGCTAGCAAGATCTCCGGATCTGTCCCCCATTGAGCATGTTTGGGACTGGATGAAGCGTCGTCTCAGGCGGTCTGCACGTCCAGCACGAACGCTGGTCCAACTGAGGCGCCAGGTGGAAATGGCATGGCAAGCCGTTCCACGGGACTACATCCAGCATCTCTACGATCGTCTCCATGGGAGAATAGCAGCCTGCATTGCTGCGAAAGGTGGATATACACTGTACTAGTGCCGACATTGTGCATGCTCTGTTGCCTGTGTCTATGTGCCTGTGGTTCTGTCAGTGTGATCATGTGATGTATCTGACCCCAGGAATGTGTCAATAAAGTTTCCCCTTCCTGGGACAATGAATTCACGGTGTTCTTATTTCAATTTCCAGGAGTGTAGAAGAACGCGTTTACCAGGAGCACGTTCGGTCTCTGACTGATCTAAACATTGCTCACATTCCACTGGAACTTCTGCGAGCAATTGTTTATCACGTCGTTTTACGGATGCAGCATCTCGTCGATGACTACGGTGCTCATATTGAGCAAACTGTATTAGCGGCGGTTAATGATAAAATCAACATTATGCTTTTCTCACTTGTTTGCCTTTTTCTGCCCACGTCCCATTCCTAATCCGTTTCATATGGAAACCTTTCTATACATCTTCCTTGCTTTCAGAGTGCCAGATTTGCATCTGGTGGCCAAAATTGGAACTATTTTTTCGGAATATATCGGTTCTGCATTAACGCATTAGAATATCTACCAAGTTTTACTGGCGTACGGTGATTACAGCTCACGCTGCACCTCTGTGAGTAGCCGCACTTCAGTTATTAGCGCCCGGTAGATAAATATACAGTTTCTTCGCATACTATCCGTGTTAGACGAGAAAAATTTTTGCCAGTGATTCCGAACAGTATCAATGGAGAGAATCGTTCAACTGGTACAAGAGACTCTTTGTCATGACCAAAACAAGCCTTCATAATGTTACGAAACTGACCGCGCTTTTGCCCGCATCTCGTGGTCGTGCGGTAGCGTTCTCGCTTCCCACGCCCGGGTTCCCGGGTTCGATTCCCGGCGGGGTCAGGGATTTTCTCTGCCTCGTGATGGCTGGGTGTTGTGTGATGTCCTTAGGTTAGTTAGGTTTAAGTAGTTCTAAGTTCTAGGGGACTGATGACCTAAGATGTTAAGTCCCATAGTGCTCAGAACCATTTGAACCATTTTTGACCGCGCTTTAGTGCATATTTGATTGTCTAGCAAACCCTCGGAATCTAGAATTCCATTCTCAATTCAGAAAAATTCAGGGGTATTATAAAAAGTTGAAGGCTAATATGAGTCTATTGGTAGTGGAAACGAGTGAAGTGATGCTGACCATCAAGTAGAATAGGGTGTAGGGGTAACTCAATGAGCAGCTGACATCCATCGAGACGAAGAAGTATATCATAGACTCTTATAGTAAAGGTGAGTCATAACGGAGTGAATGCAGACCAAACTCCCAATGTTGTTGTTGGACAACCTAATTTTTTTTTTTTTTTTAAAGCGCGCTTTGTGATTGTCCAGAGCTGTAATTTCTCCGGAGGTTCTCCTTTCAGCAGAGACCATCTGAAGCGAGGTACCTACCCCATCATTCGCAGTAGTCTGTCGTAGATTCTGTAACGTGTAAGGGACCAGTGTTTCTATCCTGAAGACTTACTGGGTCAGCGCCTCCTCTCCAGGCAAAGAAAAGACTGTTGTCGGTAAAAATCGTGGCCGTTGGCCTTGGTAATACGTTGACCAATATAGGTCCGTGAACTGTTTGGTGGTATGTTGAAGTTTGGCTGCAGCAGTGCCTATTGAGAGAAGATCAAGAGGTTTCCTCCGAAGGTCAGTGTTCCCATTATGACAAATTCGTCTTTTTTTGTATTTCCCTGACATGATTCGATACAAAGGTCACCCCTAGATTGGAGTCATGTCAAATTCATACTGTGGCTACGGCTCTATCAATTAACTTAAGGGGTAGTCCTCTTTGAACGCATGAAAAATAGGTGATGTTCGTGATTTTTCAATTAAAATAAAAAGTAATGTTAAATATGATGATACAGTTTTATTCCTTCCACTTTTATCTTTAAGAAATCATTTCTGTGTTCACATTGGACGCTCCGTGTAACCACTGCACCAGGTGGAAAGATCTCTTGCAGCCGGAACACTGGTCTTCGGCGAAGCTCTCTTGTTGGACCTGTCACAAAATAATCTAGTATAAATCATTTTCAGTACATTTTCTATCAGCATGCATAGAATAACAGAAAAATATTAACTTCTAATGAAATGGTGAGCTGTTGAAACGAATGTCGTTTTCTTCGCCTACAAAATCAAGACAAAGCGTGCACCGAAAAGAGACTTTTGAAGATATCGCAAAGTGGTTGTGTACGGTGATAGAAAGTCAATTTCTAATGTTGGCATCAAATTCCGATCAAAGTCTTATTACCGTTCTGAAGTTACGTTTCCCACCAATTTGAAAAATACGGTTTCCAGAAAAACCCGTCTAAATTATTTTGTAGCTAAGCTAAACACATCTCCAGTCAGCGGTCCCTGGACCATACAGCAATTTTAACCGGGTCCAAAACCAAGTCTTCCTCCATCTTCTTCGTGGCCACGGTGGTCCTGCGGGCCTCTTTGGCAGCTTCTGTCATCCGATGTTCTGCTTGGTCGGTACGGTTTTCGTCCCGTTTTGTGCAGAAGTTGTAACAGGCTGGTCCGATCTCAAATTCGAGCGCATTCATAATTTCCATAACCCCTGTTAGGCTGTCGTTGAAATTACGTACTGCCACACTGGCCCCCGCTGCGAATGGTTTTCGGAGACACTTTTTCACAGATCGCCTTGTAACTCGATTACAGAGTTTCTGGCGATTTTGTGATGTACAGTACAATAAAGCAAGTATACCAGAGAACATTTTAAGCCACAAAAAACCTATTTTCTGAAATTTTCGAAGAGCACTACGCTATTAAAAGTTTCCGCTTGTGACACAAAATGCTTATATCGTGAGGTTCAAATGAGTGTGCGGCCAATGAGTGTGAACTTTTCAGATGCAGTCATCGCAGACATTGTAGAAATAATCCTTCTCCCCCTTTAACTGACTCTACGACAGCTTGATATGGCGGAAGGCGTTTCGAAGGCGTTGAAACATAGGTCTCAATATTCTGTAGTTTCTAACTCCAGCTTGTGACAAAGCGGCTTTGCCCCCACCATCGTACTTTGTATTTTATATTCCTATATACGACAGGTACGATCCACACTAGATTTTTTTCTTTTCTTGCTGTTATTCTTCCAGATTCACTGTTCTAAATGTTTTTTATTAATTAGTTTTGCTGGAAATGAGGTATTTCAAAAGTTACTTTATTTCAAAGTTTTCAATCTAGAAGACATCCATAAAGATCTAATGAGCTAATAAACAGATCCAGAAAAGTACGCCATCTCTAAACTGTAGACCAATGTTTGCTCATTTCAAAGACGTGTTAAATTCAGTTCAAACCTAATTAATTCAGGAAATATAATTAATTAAACATTTTAACCAGCCCAAACTTTCAGCTCATATTATGACCAAACCACTATAAATTTTTGGAATATGTTAACATTTTATGAACCCAACGGCACCAATAACAAATATGTAACTGCTATAATTCTGAATTGCGTTATTTTTAACATCCAAATTTTAATAATCAATATGAATAGCATACCTAAAACTCAGCAAAAAGAAATAATTTACCCTACGGAAATTTCTAATAATAATCAAATAACCAAAATCATACAATATTCTAGCGCCTGTCTATATAAGGACGAAAAGCACGCAATTCTGTCGTAACGCTTCTAGTTTTTCTTGGAGTCGAGTCTTGGTCAGTTTGTAACTTGCTGTTTGAACGAGCCTCGGGATTATTCCAGGATATCAGTGACTACTAGAATCAGTGATATACTTAGTAAGTACATTTATAAACATGCTACTGCACCTTAACGAACCATTATCATTATTCCGTGCGCCTTGTAGACAATTTGTTGATCTGCTATAGGAAAAATTACTTTATGTGCCAATTAATTCATGACTCTCATCCTTCTGGCGGAATATACCTTTAAGTTATCTATCAAATGTGAGTACAAGAAAACCTGCACAAACATTTTTGATCTGTAATGAGGCCTGGTCTTTAGCGATAGAAATCAAACTCCATAAATAAATATGCGAAGTGATTTCGTGTGAACATTTAAAAAGAACTTCTCTTTTTATTTATTAAGAGATGCAGTCCTATTACAAACAGTTTCAGCTAAAGGATGAGTGGCGCAGCTACAGGTAGGTCCCCCTTGTATCCGTACAAGCTCATCAATAACGTACTTCGAAATCAAGCAAGACTTACCGTAAGGTAGACATGCGCTTTCGGCTACACGAAATGATTCACCTTCACTGTGTCCACAGCTCGTGGTCTAGTGGATAGCGTCGCTGCCTCTGTATCACGGTGTCGCGGGTTCGATTCCCGGCTGGGTTGGGGATTTTCTCCGCCTGGGGACTGGGCGTTTGCGTTGTCCTCATCATTCGTGAAAGTGGCGAGATTGGACTGTGTAAAGATTCGGAATTTGCACGGATGTTGATAACCGCGCAGTTGAGCGCCCCACAAACCAAACATCATCATCATCATCACCTTTACAGTGCTGAGTCAAAGTTGAATGAGTGCGCTGCATGGGTAGTGAATAACATCCTTGACTCTGTGTTTAGTTTGATCGGGGGTTGCCGTACTAGTCAATTAGTTCTGCAGTGCTGTGGCATTCACTTTTGAGGCATAGTTTTTCTGTGAAGGAGATCTCTTATTTGCGAATCTGGGAGAAACCATTTGGAATACTTTATTATGGAGCTGTAAACTCATTAATAATACTTTCTTGTTCCTTATATTGATGGAGAAGATTTTGGAGGAATTATAAAGGTAACGAAGGCATGCACAAGAATGAAATGTTTGTTTGTCAGAATTAATAACTGAAGAAAATCTTTGTCCCTCAGGTAACTAATAACTTTTATGGTTAGTGCTAATTCGATCTCTTTGTTTTCATTACGTCACAAATTATACACTGGCTGAGTTGCCTGTAATTTTTTAACTGAGCGAATTTCGCAATCGTTATAGTCTTCTTATGTTGTACAGTCATTTTTGTCAATTATCAGAGGTTAATTTTTCAAGAACGATTTTGACTTCTGAAATTTTCCCGGCGTATTTCTTCTTCTAATAATTTCCGGGTATGCAGCCGGATCCCGTCGACATTCTGCCACGATATTTCGGCCCAGAGACGTCCGGCCATCATCAGGTGAGTACACAACTACTGAAGAGCCCAGGTGCAGTCGCGGTATTTATGCCGAGTCTCGCGCATGTGAAATGTACTGGCATCCTACAGCGCATGCGTCAGGTGTTGACATGCGCAGCATAGCCGAGTTGTACGTGCTGCCCTCGGTGGTGGAAATAAAGGTTCATCTAGTCATTGAGTATCGAATGACACTGTCGATTCCGCTGTGATTGTATAATTTTAATAACAGGATTCCAATTTTTATCCAGCTGAAAGCCGTTGTCTCGATTTATAAGATTATTGGCAAGACGTATTTCCACTGATTCCTTGATTACGGAATCCCAAAAACCGGAAACCGGGGATAAAATTTTTGTTACATTGTATTCCATTGAATGTCCCAAAGAAATACAGTGCTCTGCTACTGCCGATTTTGACGGTTGCCGCAGACGGGTGTATCTTTCATGTTCTATACATCGTTCATGGACAGTTCTTGTCGTCTGGCCAATATATGCAGCGCCACATTCACAGGGAATTTTGTAGACGCCTGCCTTCTTCAGTTGTAAATCGTCTTTAACGGATCCAACCAGGGCCCGGTTCTTTGCTGGTGGACGGAAGATAACCTTGATTTTATTTTTCTTCAGTAATCGGCCTATTTTCGACGACACATTCCCGGCGTATGGAAGGAACGCAGTTGATTCAAAGTCATCATCTGCGTCCTCAGTGCGTTGCTTCTTGTTATGATAGTTGCGCATGGCCTTCCTTATTTGGCGAGAAGTGTAGCCATTCTCTTTGAAAACCTTCTCCAAGTGTTCTAATTCTGCGTGGAGGTTTTCATCATCCGATATTATATGCGCTCGATGTATTAAGGTACTGAGAACACCGGCTGTTTGTGCTGGGTGATGGCAGCTTGACGCCTGGAGATACAGATCTGTGTGAGTCGCTTTCCTGTACACAGAATGTCCTAATGACCTATCACTTTTACGGCGTACTAGCACGTCTAGAAATGGTAAAGTGCCCTCTTTTTCAATCTCCATCGTAAATTTGATGTTCTCATGTAATGAGTTTAAGTGATGAAGGAATTTCTCCAGTTCCTGTCTGCCATGAGGCCATACAGCAAAAGTATCATCTACGTACCGCCAGAAGACCGTAGACTGTATTTCTTTGGGACATTCAATGGAATACAATGTAACAAAAATTTTATCCCCGGTTTCCGGTTTTTGGGATTCCGTAATCAAGGAATCAGTGGAAATACGTCTTGCCAATAATCTTATAAATCGAGACAACGGCTTTCAGCTGGATAAAAATTGGAATCCTGTTATTAAAATTATACAATCACAGCGGAATCGACAGTGTCATTCGATACTCAATGACTAGATGAACCTTTATTTCCACCACCGAGGGCAGCACGTACAACTCGGCTATGCTGCGCATGTCAACACCTGACGCATGCGCTGTAGGATGCCAGTACATTTCACATGCGCGAGACTCGGCATAAATACCGCGACTGCACCTGGGCTCTTCAGTAGTTGTGTACTCACCTGATGATGGCCGGACGTCTCTGGGCCGAAATATCGTGGCAGAATGTCGACGGGATCCGGCTGCATACCCGGAAATTATTAGAAGAAGAACGATTTTCTTTAAAGTAGAAACCATCTCTATGATTCATAGTAAAGTTCTGAATATTTTGCACAACGAAATCACAGATTTTTTCTAACATGCAAAAAGAAATAAATTAGTAGTGAGTAGTCTATTTTCCTTTAGCTGCTGCATCTGCCGACGTGTATTTTCTTTCAAGAGCGTCAGTACTCCAGACACAAAAACAGCACGCCGAGGAAGAGGTAAGACACTTTTATTTCAGGACAGATCACCTTGCATTCTTTAGCAAACAGTTGTAGTTAGGATTTGTCAGATGAAGTTTTGGCAAGAAGATCAATTTTCAGCGAACAGTGTTGGTAATATCAATCAGTAATTTTCTTCCAGGCAGAGCAGTAATTAATTTTTGTGGATATTTCAGATCAAACATTGCACTTCATATCATGCAAAGTGCATAATGTACTTCAGCACTGAGTTTTAGTTAAATAGTTTTTCTGGAGCACACAATCAGTTTCTTTTGGCATTCACTTAGATTCATTTTATTTATTTCAAATTTTGCATTTCGTGAAGTTTAAAGTTTTATTTCACAAAACTATTCATATGCTCAACAAAGAGCCAACCAACAGTCAGTTTTGCTCAGCAGTTGAGTACGATACCTAAAGCGCACGTTACATGAGGAGAAAGTTTTTGAAATCAGTATATTCACTTTTCTCACATACAGAGAATTTTGTATAAAAATCTTACGTTACTTGCATGTCCAGAAGACGCTGTGGTGAAGTGTGTTTCATCCCCAAGATCCTGTTGTGACCTAAACTCGAGCTGTATAAATGTAAGTAATATCTGTGAAGTTAACGTGGGCCTTCCTGCCGGAACAAAAATCATGGTAACTAACAGACGTGGATTCAGGTTTCAGTTCTGGGATGGTGGTTGTGTGGAGCGGGGCAGGAGTGTCATGGGTTCTTATTGGCTCCCAGTAGCGGATTCAGAGAGGGAGCTAAGAAAACAGTAAAAATGAGACTGGCAGGAAGTGCAAAGTGGCTAAGCAGGAATGGTTAGAGGACAAATGTAAGGTTTTAGAAGCATATATCACTAGGGGAAAGATAGAATAAGTGATGAATACAGTAAGCAGATTCATAAGGATTATGTACGTTGCAGTAGCTACTCAGAGATGAAGAGGCTTGCACAGAATATAGTAGCATGGAGAACTGCATCAAACCATTCTTCAGACAGACTGGACATCACTGCGACAACAATATTGATAATACAGTTCTAACCTGCAGTATTCCCACGTCTCAAACTCCTGTATTATTTATCAAAAATACATAAGATTCCTCAGCAACACACACACACACATTTAGATCTTCCCATCACAGCCTATGATTCTGCCAGCCATTAAAACGAAACAGCCAATCAGCAAATAGCACCACAGTTGCCAACTTGGTAACTTTCAAAAGAATGCGAATGAAATGTATTGTGTTAATTTGTATGAGGGAGAAAATTTCCTGAATGACCTGAATGCATTAACTAGTGCCAAGTTCAAAAGCAGCCAAACAACCATAACTGCATAAATTAGGGCTATGTTCGAATGTATTCAAATTGTCTGAACTACGTAAGTTGGCATCGTATTCAAAAGTATCTGAATGGCATGAACTGTGTAAATGAAACACTCAGTACATAGCTCCAGAGGCACCATCTTGGCCATGTTCAAAAGTATGTGAACGACTTAATTGCATAAATTGGCACTGTGTTCAAAAGTATCGAAACGACCTCGGCCGCATAAACTGGTGCATGTTCAAATGTATTCACCCAAACGACTAAAACTGCCTGAATTGGCGCCATATTCAAAAGTGTCTGATTCACATGAGCTGTATAAATTATTGGCATGTTCAAAAATATAAGTCACTCCAGAGGTACCATCTTGCTCTGTAGGCATCACATTCAAAAGTATCTGAACTACCTGCACCGCGTAATTGAAATAGCTGATCAGTATGTAGCCCCAGAACAGACACCAGGACCATGTTCAAAGAGTTTTTATTCTTTTCTGTTAATCTTCTAGAAATATCTTCTTCTAGCAATATCTATAATGGAGGAGGAGGGAATGAATGTTTTTGGCATGGGAGTATGTTGATAGTCTTGTGTATAAAAAAAGTTTTTTTGCTAGGTTAAAGAACATAAGCTAAACACATCATAGTTTATACATACAGAATGTTATCTGCTTCTCGTTTAACTAGAGGTCAGCGATGTGTTGAAAGATTAATTCGTGCACAATGACTGCCACCATTTCCGAAAATTCGAATAATATTTATGAAATATGTGAGGAGACATGGAATAAACCATGTTCATGCAACAAAACAGCAGGAAAAGGCTTGAGTTGTATAAAATATAAGCGCAAATTCCACTTTTCGTGTGTACTGAATTTTTGCAGTTTAGTGGCTCGCACTCACTGTCGATCAGTATAGAAACAATCAGACAGCATTAATGTTGATGCTCAAGAAAGGGAAGCCGTCATGCAGAGAGTTCCACCCCTTCATGCGAACTTAGTCAACCTCATTGGCACTTATATCATTTTGTTATATTCAGTAGGTGTTTCACCTCCAAATGTGTTTTTTCTGGTTTTGTGTTTTAATGCCAAATTACATCCACAGTTTATTCAATAAATCCATTGTCATGAGACCGGATAATATGCATCATAAAAACCTTAAAATATGCATGCAAATATGTTTGAAAAATGCTTAAAAATGCATGAAAAGTGTCGAAATATGCAATATCAAATAGTAAAAAAACATGGTAGTTAATAAGTGCATTATATTTCGAAGTCGAACCTGTGCATATCATTTACGAGGAAGAGCGCCGGCCACGCGAAAAATCGTTACATTTAGAACGTTGATATCATTTTCTGAATACTTTCCGGTAGAGGTTAGGAAGGGGGCCTTTCTGGGATTATTTTCTAAAAATGTGCAAAATTGGAATGCAGTCCGAGTTTCAAGAATTGTTCCTTCTTTGCTGTTGTTGTCGGTAACAAATGGATGCGATGCGAGTGAGTCGCACCGAAACAGTCTATATGTCCAGGACCAACTTCGAGATATATCGCACGCTCAAAAACTCCGTAATATTTTATTTAAAAAACAACATACAATCATGAATTTTTTGAACAGCATTAACTTTTAATTAATACTATTGGACCAAAGCATCATTTACCATTTATTTTACATTTTTCTACTATTGTAAACATAAACGACCGGCCGGCTGGTGTGACAGAGCGGTTCTAGGGGCTTCAGTCTGGAACCGCGCGACCGCTACGGTCGCAGGTTCGAATCCTGCCTCGGGTATGGATGTGTGTGATGTCCTTAGGTTAGTTAGGTTTAAGTAGTTCTAAGTTCTAGGGGACTGATGACCTCAGATGTCAAGTCCCATAGTGCTCAGAGCCATTTGAACCATAAACGACCAAGTACTGTTCCAAATGTTCGGTAGTATGATTGTATCTTCGATCACTCAAAACATTTTTATAAGCAGAAAAGGACCGTTCTACATAAACTGATGTAACTGGGCAGTATTTGAATTTGGAAGCTATGTTGGCACTTATTGTTTCTGGTAAAAGTGCACCCGTCCCACCCATAAAACTATCAATTTGGCACAAGAGTTCAAAGCCTGGGCTACTGTTTGAAATGTTTTCAAACTTTTCTTTAAGTTTTCTTGGGAATGCCTCCGGTAATGAGGAGTTCACTAGAATAATTCTATTCAGTAACCGAATAGATTCATTCAGCGCCAAACCATGAGTTTCAAGCTTTTTAATAGTTGCAGGTATGTGGGAAAATGAGCGCTAATCATAGCAATGTCGTTTTTAGTACTGGAATCATTAAAAGCTTCCTTGCACTGGCAAACTATCAGAGCCTCTACACTATCGAAGACGTTTACTACCCATCTAATGGTCTCGAGATGTTCATTGTAAAACAACACAGCTTCGACCCACGTACCCCAACGAGTTGCCACTGGTTCGGGAGGTAAAGTCACATTTGGTAGTTTTTTTTTAGGTCTTCATGTGAGCAGGAGCCTTTAGAAACACTTTCTTTTGGATGAAATCAGTTTATTTACATTGACAAACGTGGAACGTACTTCTTCAGCAAGGCGATGTACTTCATGAGCAACGCACGTCACATGAATCAAATTCGGATAAAATACTCGGAGGGCTTTTCCTGCTTTTATCATGTAGGGAGCAGTATCTGAAGTAAACACAGACACCGTTTCATCTGCAGAAGATTCTGAAAATACTTTTCTAACAACCTCATTCACAAATCTGGCGATCTTAGAATCATTTACTTTTTCAAGTTCTTTGCAAGCCGCTAAATAGGAAGAAGAAGGCTCTTCTTTTAAAGCACCAACAATTAAATTTGCGATGTAACGGCCACAAGTGTCTGTAGTTTCGTCAACTAAAATCCAGAAAATGCTGTCCTTGAGTTCACTGTGTATTTCTTCCAGAACATTTACGTAAATTATCGGCATGTAATTTTTATGCAATGTTAGTTTCATCTGGTATATTTTGATTTAAGGAATATTTGCGTAGGAAGCCTTTGAGGATATGATTTGTAGGTTTGTGAAGAAGAATATTGCTTGCAATGAATGCTTCACATAGATCCATGTTAAACCGACTTTTCTGGTTGTCTTTGGACAAATCTCTGCTACTGCAACTTGCTTTAGTCAGAAGTTGTTGTCGCGGTCCTTTCTTCTGCATTCCTGCAATATGAAGACTTGTCTTGACCTGCTGGTCCATTTGAAACATTTTTTGCACCAAAAGTTTTTCTCGAAACTCGACAATGTAAAACAATTCCGTCATATGTAAATGTTCCAGGATGGTCAGCAATCCACGAAACGACGTTTCTTTATTCGGACGGCATGGCCCCGTTACACACTACGCGTTGTAAACACGTTCAACTGTGTAGAATTGAATAGAATGCCAAACTGAAACAATGGAAGTAGTTTAACTGTTGCCGACCGTACGGTATGACAGCGGAGGGGATTAACCGGGGGCGCGGGCGCAGGAGCATTGACTCTGTGTGCATATTCCTGTTCCTTTTCTATAATGATTTCGCTAGGCAGTGCCCTCTCGTTTAGCGATTGCACACAGTTCTACGTCGCGGTCAACCTGCGAGACATCAAAACTAGATCGATCTAGAGACCGCCCGTCAAAAGTTTTAAAATTTTGTATACATAGAGCGAAAATATGCATCGATACTAGTTTTTAGTTAAAATATGTAATAAGCAGTGGAAAGGAGCCAAATATCTTAATGCATATGCAACATGCAAATGCATATAATCCGGTCTCTAGTCATGACGAATAACCTTTCATTTCGTATAAATCAGTATACATTGATCACTTAAAAAGTTGAGTCTTTCTCTGTAGAATATTAGTTGATATTTATTGTTTTATCACAAGTTTGCCAACTTAGGATTCAGTGCTATTGGCACACACTTTATTAATTCTCGTTTATAGAGTCCGTTGTGCACAGATTACAGTGGTATTCTTTAAGGATGGTTCTGTTTGGAGGGTCAATGTAAGGCAGAAATTAACCACAGGTAATTCCCACATTACCATACGATCAGGCTTTGTGTAGGAATTGATGGACACTGTGCCAGGATCTTTCACAAATCAGAAAATTCTGATTCACAGTCAGATAAAACTTTGGTCATGGTTTCCATTTCTTGCATTGGTTTAAAAATTTATCTTTAAAGTATTAAAGATTTCTTTTTAGATCCACGGAAGTTGTAGTATGACTGCTGGCGTCTCATAACTAATATGCACGTTTATTTCACCATTCTTTCTCTGGTTCCATGTCTATTTAATATAATAGCGTCGATATCAGCATGGTATAATTTTTGGAAAGACTGATTATGCATGAATATGTTGCGTCAGGATTTCATTTAAGTGCTGATATGTTAAATAGCCACATGAATGAGAACTAGAAAAAAGCAAGTTTAGTATCAGAGGACGATCAGTGCAAATGTTTTAATAAGATGGAGCTTTGTCAGAATAGAGACGAAGGCGAGTTCAGAGAGGAGTTGGTTAACTATCCCACGAAACGGTCAGGTACAAGTGTAGGCGATATGGAGAGAGCAGAGACAGATTGCAGGAAACTAGATGAAGCGAACAATGTAAGTGGAGATGAATATGCAATCGATTTTTGACACATTGATGTTGCGGTAATAATAGGAAACGTTCCAGTAGGGAATTACAGTAGGCTGGTCACAGCACCAAAGTGCTACTCTTGGGTCTCGACACCAGAATCTACTACGAGGAAAAATACTCATGTGTACACCATCCTAGAATTCTAAAGAAGGTAGGTGGGAGGGGGCAGAAAGAAGCTAATGCATCAAAGATGAGGAGACAGAGAGAAACTAAGAATTTGGAAAAGGGAGACAGAAAACATGGAAGCCATATAAAGAAATAGGCATAGGGAATTTAAGGAATTCGTAGAAAGATCGATAGAAGAGATCAACAAAATCATAGGAGAGCTAACGAGGGTTAAGAAGATGTTAGCTAAAGCGAAATAAGTAGCAATCGAATGTAAGAAAGATGCGCGAGTAGCCAGGATAGAGGTGAACACAGCCAAGAAAGTGGCGCTAGCAGGCAGAAAATATGCAAAGCTAGCCCGCAGTGCCGTGAATCAAACTAAGAAAGTTATAACCACATTGCAAGAATAGGGTCTGAAAATATTCGAGAAAACTCAGGAAGAAATATCGAAGAACTTAGGAAGAATAGAGAAGATAGATGCACAGCGAGCAGAAACACATAACGATGACAAAGAAACGAGAGGTCCAGTAGAGACGGTGAAAAATCAAGTGTAAAAAAATACGAAGACAAAATGACCATCTAAAATGTGTGGAGCAGGGTATAAGAAAGGGAGTATCACGATCTAACCTAAAAGACCCGGTGCATGTGGTAGAGTTTCCAGTAGGTCGATCCATGCGTGTGTATCGGCCACAAGCCACGAGACACGAAACGGAGGCTGAACAACTGTACAATTTTGTACCACTCAGATGATGTGACGCGCATGTCATTTATGAAAATAATGCGGGCCACAACTGTAGAAACCCGAGTCACGGCGTTACGTACCATCTCGAGGAAATAAGAGTACCTGGAATGGGAATAAGACATTCGACACCCGACTTTATGTTGGCTCAGAACTTTAAAAATTATCAGGATAGTGTGAATACACCGCATCCAAAGGCTTGGATCGCTGATATTGATAGATCAATAGCACCATCCTAGCAACTCAGATATAAATTTGAGTTTATTTGCAGACACATGGAAAGGTCGGTAGCTAAGAAAATGCGAAGTAATCGGAATGAGTCGAATCATCACATTGGACTATGAAGATATAGCCAGTTGGTACTAGAAGAAAGATATGAAGCTATACGATAGGAGCTACATCCTATGATACAAGTCATAGTAGGAGAAGTTAATTTGAAGGGGGTTTTTGACAGCGGCAGCCATATCACCACCATATCAGAGACGGCATAACAAAGATGTGCAGAAAATCGTTGTTGGCTGACACTGTCGCTCAAGAAGACAAGAATCAAAGGGGTATTAGTAGGCAAACATACAGAAGTAAACCCCCAGACTCGTTCGGAATATGTGTAGGGGATACAAGTTGAAGGAAACTTTCTGGTCGTGCCAAACTTAGCAACTGATCTCATCATTGGCATGAATTTTCTGAAAAAACACCAAGAAATATTAGATGCTGCAACAGGGAAGTAATACTGGAGGAGGGTTCAGCCATTTGTATAGACTGTAAAGATCACACTACACAAATTAGGGTAGCGCGGAGTAGCCGCGCGGTCTAGGGCGCCTTGTCACGGTCCATGCGGCTTCCCCCCGTCGGAGGTTCGAGTCCTCCCTCGTGCATGAGTGTGTGTGTTGTCCATAGCGTAAGTTAGCTTAAGTTAGATTAAGTAGTGTGTAGGCTTATGGACCGGTGACCTCAGAGATTCGATCCCACCGTTTAAAGCTGAGTTACGCTAACAGTAAAGATGATGACAAACGCAAAAAAATGGTTCAAATGGCGCTGAGCACTATGGGACTTAACATCTGAGGTCATCAGTCCCCTAGAACTTAGAACTACTTAAACGTAACTAACCTAAGGACATCACACACATCCATGCCCGAGGCAGGATTCGAACCTGCGACCTTAGTGGTCGCGCGGTTCCAGACTGAAGCGCCTAGAACCGTTCGGCCACACCGGCTGGCTTGACAAATGCAGTTCCAGAAAGTACAACCAAGAAAACTGCGTGCAAGAGGAGGAGGA
The DNA here is from genome assembly GCF_023864345.2 of Schistocerca serialis cubense. Lineage (NCBI taxonomy): Eukaryota > Metazoa > Arthropoda > Insecta > Orthoptera > Acrididae > Schistocerca > Schistocerca serialis. The sequence continues at coordinate 436,150,216 of NC_064640.1, read as the reverse complement.
AATGAGGAAAGAAGTAAATGATGCAACTGAAGAGAAGATATATATCCTGCAGGACATTAGACCTACCAGCTGTAAAAGTATGAAACCGGATTTTACCTATAGATGGAGATAGCCGTCAGTGTAGGGCCCGTGAGACCGCGTCTGCAACGCCATCTGCTTCCTGTAACGGCTGACGACGAATGTCAACACACAGAAACCCAAGTTCCATACATCGGTATCTGTTTCAAACCTTTAAACATGTCGAGTTTTGTGCCTACGACCTACGATTTGCGGACAGTATTGGTTTTCTGTTATCATTTGAAGAAAACTGCTGCAGAATCGCATCGAATGCTTGTCGAAGCTTTCTGCGAACATGCTCTTGGGGAAACACAGTGTTTCGAGTGGTTCAGAAATTTCAAAAGTTGTGATTTTGACGTGAGAAACGACGAGCGTGGGAAACCATCGAAAAAGTTCGAAGACAACGAATTGCAGGCGTTATGGGATGAAGATCATACTCAAACTCAACAGGAACTCGAGGAACAATTGAATGTGATGCAGAAAGCCGTTTCTCATTGGTTGAAAGCTATGGGAAAGGAGCAAAGAAATGGGGAAATGGGTCCTGCATGAACTGAATGAAAGACAGCAAGCAACTTGGAAGACTACTTGTCTGCTCGCCAGATACAAAAGAGAGTCGTTTCTCCATCGAAAAGTGGCAGATGATGAAGAATGGATGGACTTTAAGAATCCTAAGCGTCGTAAATCATGGGTGAACCCAGCAAACCATCGCCATCCACAGAAAGGCGAAATCGCTTTGGAAAGAAAACAATGCTCTATGTTTGGTAGGGCCAGAAAGATTTCATCTATTACGAGCTGCTAAAACCTGGTGAAACCGTTAACACTGAACGCTAACAACAGCAAATGATCGATTTAAATCGAGTATTACGCGGAAAACGACCGGGATATGGAAAAAGGCAACTCTGTCATATTGCTCCACGATAACGCCCCATCACACACAGCAAAACGGGTCAGGGAAACGATCGAGGCGTTCAGTTGGGAAATACTATGGCATGCGGTTTATTCTACGGATTTGGCTCCGTCCGATTGTCACCTGCACTGGGACACGCTCTCGCTGAACAACGCTTCTGTTCGTGTGAAAATGTACAAAAATGGCTCGCTTCAAAAGAAGAACCGCTTGTTTTGTTGTGTCATCCACAACTTGCCGGAGAGTTGGGAGAAATACGTATATAAAAAGCAATGGAGATTATTTTGAATAAAATATTATTTATCAGTTTCAAACAATATACGTGTAATTACTACAACCCAATTCCGGTTTCATACTTCTACACCAAGTATAAAGAGAGAGGATTTACACAAGACTTTTGTTGAAAACTGCAGACTCATTTTTTTCTAAAACTCAGCACCATAGGGAATCTGCAATACGAATGCAGAGTGTAAGAGCACACGAAAATCTTCGTACCACCATACGTCATTCCAGTTGCCTATAGGTACAAGGTGTTCCTCAAGAATCGTAGGATGTTAGACGATGGCGTAATCGAACCCGCCAGGACGACATACAATAGGCCCCTTAGGGTGACTGAGAAGAAGGATGGTTTCCTTTGCCGTGTATTAGACTCATGGAAGATACAATAATACACCTGGAAACAGATACACCCGAGAAAATTGAAGAACTTTTGCAAAACTTTCACGGAGTCACTGTCTTCTCATCTATTGATTTTCAACCCAATTACTGGCAGACAGAACTGCATCTGGAGCGCAAAAAGTACATGGCATTCCTAGCGTTTGGTAGGTGTTACCAATTTAAGTGCATACCTTTGGATTGAATGTATCGTCATCTGCGTTTATACACGCATTATACGGTACAGGATGCTTCAAAAAGAATCACCCAATTTTGGACAGCAATAATTACAAAACAGGGGACATGCTACAAGGAAATGTGTGTTGTTTGAGTGGAGTGGCCTAAGGTTTCAAAAAATCGTCATTTGATGTCAGTCAGTGCGTAATCTCTGTTTGCATTCGGTTCGAAGAAAGATGTGGTAGTCCGCAGCTCGTGGTCGTGCGGTAGCGTTCTCGCTTCCCACGCCCGGGTTCCCGGGTTCGATTCCCGGCGGGGTCAGGGATTTTCTCTGCCTCGTGATGACTGGGTGTTGTGTGATCTCCTTAGGTTAGTTAAGCTTAAGTAGTTCTAAGTTCTAGGGGACTGATGACGATAGACCCTTAGTGCGGGTTGCAAACATTCAGGGGCAATCATACATGCAAGGGCAAACTTGATTATGACCTTAACCTATTCTCAGCTAAGTGGTTTATGACCTCCTGAGATTTGATTTATAACCCCCTGGGGATGATCCACCCTTCTGACAAACCCTCCACCTCTCCCTCTCTTCCTCTCCCACCCATCTGGGAACTCGCCTCACCGACACAAACACTTTGATATCAAATTAAGTTACTAATTAATCAAATCAATAAATTAATTACACCCTCCTCCTCCTGGGAAATCCTTCCAGCCCTTCCACCCCAACATCGCCCCCTCACCCCTCCTCCCATCCACCATTTGGAAACTGGTGGGAAAACGACTCAGTCTGTGCTGAAGAGGAAGGATCGCACGACACGAATTTCAATTACATAGCAAAGGATATGCTATTTACTTATATAATTTTATTTTCAGGAGCTGAATCTCTTTATTTGGCGGAAAAAGCTCACACTCAGCAACTAAATGTCCTAATCAAGTAATTACACTGCTGTTGACTGGAGGCGTTGCCTTGTTGGAAAATTTTCGTGTGTGTGCTCACCTTGACATGTAGGGATTGACTGAGCTAGTGCACATTGCCAACACCAAAGGATACCACATTCCCCCACCCCACGCCCCTTCCCTCACCACCTATCCCAGAAAAAATTGGTGGGAAAAAGACTCACTCTGTGCTGGAGAGAAAGGATTTCATGACACGAAATTCGAATCAATGTCAATAATATATTGATGCGTATTATTCATTTAATCAGTTTTCAGGGGACAAGGCTCTCCCACTTGGGTAGAGCTCAAGCCTGCAGCAAACAGGATATCTCTGACCCAGATAAGATGGAGGACATAGCAGGATTTGTGATGCTGACCACATAGAAACAATTAAGAGGATTCCTTGGAATAATTAACACTGGCAACTCCTCGACTCTGCTAACTTACAGGTAAGAAACCTCCATAGGCTTGGGATGCTGTTTCAGAACATGAGTTCTAATCTCTGAAATCAGCATTAATAAGAGCACTGATACTGTCACACCATGATTTATTGCAGGACTTCTGTATGGCCAGTGACAGTGCCTATGCCGGATTGGGCGTTGTGATCTTTCAAGAGTATGAAGAAAATGGACGTGTTACATAAAACGGTTGCTTTTGATAGCGGAGTCTTAACAGTGTGCGAGAAGAACTATACAGTCACCGAGTTGGAGGCTGTTGCTGTCATTTAGGGGTTTCAGAAGTTTATACTTTTTTTTCTAGAAATAGCAGGATTTTCACAGGCTGTAAAGCACTGGAATTGGTATTAACAAAAAAACTGAAGGATGAGAGATTTGCGAGATGGGGACTTTACCTCCAGGAATTTAACTTTACTATCACATGTGCACCAGGAAAACTGCCGCGCGGAGTGGCCTCGCGGTTTGAGGCGCCATGTCACAAATTGCTCGGCCCCTCCCGCCGGAGGTTCGAGTCCTCCCTCGGTGCATGTGTTGTGTGTGTGTGTGTGTGTGTGTGTGTGTGTGTGTGTGTGTGTGTGTGTGTTGTTCTTAGTATATGTTAGTTTAAGTACTGTGTAAGTCTAGGGACCGATGACCTCAGCAGTTTGGTCCCTTAGCTATTCACACACATTTGAACATTTTTTGAGGAAAAAAACACCATGGCAGATGGGTTGTAACACTCGCCTGTCGGGTTGATAGAGAATGTAAATGAAGAGATTGAGAGAAATTATTTCAGCTTATTTTATATTTGTAAAATCGTGACTGAAAATTGTGTGACACTGTCCATTCCGTTACCTGCTCTTCTAAGTACTCTGCTGTCTCTGACAGAATTACAGCATCGTCACCAAACCTCGAGTTTTTTATTTCTTCTCCCGGCATTTTAATTCCTACTCCAAATTTTTATTTGGCTTCCTTTACAGCTTACTCAACGTACACATTAAATAACATCAGGGACAGGCTACAACTCTGTCTCACTCCCTTCTCAAACAATACTTCTCATTCATGCCCCTCGACTCTTATAACTGCTGTATGGTTTCAGTACAAGTTGTAAATAGCCCTCCACTCCCAGTATTTTACCCATTCTGCCTTCAGAATTTCGAAGAGAGTGTTCTAGTAAACATTGTTAAAAACTTTCTCTAAGTTTAAATGCTACAAACGTAGGTTTGCCTTTCCTCGATCTATCTTCTAAGAGAAGTTGCAGGGTCAGTTCTGCCTCGTGTGTTCCTAAATTTCTCTGGAATCCAAACTGTTCTTCTCCGAGGTCGGCTTCTAACAGTTCTCCCAACCTTCTATAAAGAATTTGTGTTATCATTTTGCAATCATGACTCATTAAACTGATAGTTCGGTAACATTCACACCTGACAGCACCTGCTTTCCTTGGAATTGGAATTATTATATTCTTCTACAAGTCTATGGGTTCTTCGCCTGTCTCACATATCTTGCAAACCAGATAGAAGAGTTCTATTATGGCTGGCTCTTCCTAGGCTATCAGTAGTTCCGACAGAATGTCGTCCACTCCCAGGGCGTTGTTTAATATATATTGTGTTTAATATATGTAATAATATTACCATCAAGTACATCTCCCTTGTATAGACCCAGTATAACTTCTTCCACGTTTCAGCTTTCCCTTCTTTGCTTAGGACTGGTTTTCTATTTGACCTCTTGATATTCACACAGCTGTTTCTCTCTTCTCCAAAGGCCTCTAACTTTCCTGTAGGCGGTATCTATCTTTCCCCTGGTGATGTATGTTTTTATATTCTTACATTTGTCCTCTACCTATTCTAGCTATTCCTGCTTAGCCATTTTGCACTTGATGTCAGTCTCACCTTTCAGACATTTGTTTCCTTTCGCCCACTTCATTTACTGAATTTTTCTATTTTCTCCTTTCATCAGTTAAATTTAGTATCTCCGGTGTTATCCAAGGATTTCTACTAGGCCTTGTCGCATTGTTAATATATTTACGAATTTTTGATAGAGACTGCAGACATTTTATATGGAGAAATGATATTGTGTCACCTAATTCCTTGCACAGGTGTGTTGTGTGTGTGTGTGTGTGTGTGTGTGTGTGTATCACAGTCTTCTTGCAGTATCATATCCCTCATCTCATTGTGTGTATGTTTGCATGCGTGTGTGTGTGTGTGTGTGTGTGTGTGTGTGTGTGTGTGTGTGTGTATGTGTGTGTGTGTGTGTGTGTTCAAATGGCTCTGAGCACTATGGGACTTAACTGTAATGATGTAATTATTGTCATGTACTTTGTATTTTTCTATGATGTACATTCCAAAATGGTTCAAATGGCTGTGAGCACTATGGGACTTAACTTTTGAGGTCCCCTAGAACTTAGAACTACTTAAACCTAACTAACCTAAGGACATCACACACATCCATGCCCGAGGCAGGATTCGAACCTGCGACCGTAGCGGTCGCGCGGCTCCAGACTGCAGCGCCTAGAACCGCTCGGCCACTTCGGCCGGCTGTGTGTGTGTGTGTGTGTGTGTGTGTGTGTGAGCGAATGAGAGAGAGGGAGAGAGTGAGAGAGGGGAGGGGGGGTGAGAAAGAGACAGATGAAATTTACTCACATGGCAGGTTCTGCTGATAAAGCATCTCTTCGTTCTCCTGAACTTGCATATAGGCAAACCACGTGTGTGATGTGGGTACAGCACTAAAGTACAGTGTGGTATTCATATAAAGGGTGAACATTAACAGAACCGACAAACTGCAGGGACGGATTCCTGACTGGAAATGGAGGAAAAAAGTCCTATGAACATGTATCCTGAAATGCGACGTTGTCACGGTGGCTGACGCTGATGGATGAAAGTTCCTCTGACCACAACAATCAATGCTCCAAATCTTAATCCATCATATTCATCAACAAAAGAATATCTCAAGATGGTGAAGTTACCTATACAAGTACTGCCACGCCATGGAAATCTATCGTTAAAGATCCAGACCTTGTTATCGACTCCATAGCCATTCTCCTTCATTACCAGACGCGTCCATTTTTCAAAAGTCAGTTTCTCACTATCAAGACGAAACGTCAGATATGCATGGTCTTTCTCCTTCCCACAATCACTTACGGTTCCGAAATGTGGTCTCTAACAGCAACCAACTAGAAGATAGTACAAATCATCCAGAATAAATTTATAAGAACTGACATTGATACTCCCCACTTTCTACCGAACTCTGTTATTCACACAGACATCTAAATTACAAAAATACACACTATTATTCATAACAAGCCCAAAACTTCTAGGAAAAAACACAGTCCTCGCCCTTTCATCTCATTAGCTCAATAGGTCAAATGCCACCCTATCCCACATTCAAACTCTCCAGGATGATCCTGAACTGTCAAATCGCTTTTAATCCTCGCTAAATTCGACTTCTTAGCAACCTCCTGATTTCACTTACAACAATTCTCAGACGTTGTAACTTCCTCATTCAGATATCCCAGACTTAGAAATCAAAAATTGTTCAAATGACTCTGAGCACTATGGGACATAACATCTGAGGTCATCAGTCCCCAACTAACCTAAGGACATGACACACATCCATGCCCGAGGCAGGATTCGAACCTGCGACCGTAGCAGCAGTGCGGTTCCGGACTGAAGCACCAAGAACCGCTCGGCCACAACGGCCGGCTACAAAAAATGGAACCCTACAGTTTCGGACTTTTGGCGAATTGGTTCTAGGACTCCACATATCGCGGCTCGGCTCGGCAGATGTGGAGTGAACGCTGTGAAGAACACGGACATGCCGCGTACATGTATGAGACAGAGTTATCAGCATCTGACAAAGTTTGAAAGCGGCCGCACTGTGAGTCTGCATTCCACCGGCTGGTCGAATCATGCAATATTCAGATTTGTGGAGCGTTCGAATGTGACAGTGGCCCGATGTTGGACTGCATGGGAACGCGAGAGCAGGCATAACCGTCGTCCGACCACCATGTGGGAGAATCGCCATATTACTTACCAGTTGTGTCGCAACTACTTCACATCTGTACCTGCCAACCAAGAGCAAGTAATGTATTTCCTGCAACATTCTGTGTCATCTGCCTCCACTGGTCGGAGAACGGAAGCAGCTGGACTGGGAAATTAACTTCTCATGCGCAGGTTGCCATTAAGATCACAACACAAAGAGCCGCGTTTGGACTGGTGCCATGACCCAGAAGCAAGGATTGTCAATGAATGGCGTTACATTGTGTTCAGCGATGAACTGTGGACCTGCACTGTCCTGGAGGACCATTTTCAGCGAGTATGGGACGACCTGGGGAGAGATTCCATTCTTCCAATGTTCTGAAGAGGCATAGCGGCGTTACTCCTGCCGTCATGATGTGGAGAGCTATCGGGTATGTCTCCTGGCCACGACTGGTAGTGCCTGGGGAAACTTTGATGGCACAAATGACAGGCTGCATCCTCATGTGTTGTCTCCCATGTGACTGACAGTAAGTGCCATTTTTCAACAGGACTATGCTCATCCACACATGACAACTGTCTCTGTGAGATGTGTGCGTCGTGTTGAAGTACTTCCATGTTCATAAAAATCGCCAGATCTCTTCCAATAGAACTTGTGTGGGGCCAGGTCGCATGTCAACCTCGTCCCAGTGCTAGTATTCAGGATATCAAGGACCAGTTACAAGAGTTGTAAGAAAATGAAACGCTCCATCAGTGGCCAACATAACGGATTTACGCACACTGACTGTAACTGCGATGTCAGCACTCCAATCATCAACTGCCAACTGTTAGCAGTTGACAGTTGGAGTACTGACATCACAGTTACCAGTTACACGTAGTCTGCGTAAACTAGTTATGTTGGCCACTGATGCGTCGACTAAGGCCTGAAGACGGCGCACTGAAGCGCTGAAATGGTAGCTACACAATAAATAAGATCATAAGGAGGGCCGTAGGCGTTTCATTTTCTTACAGTAGTGAACGGCCGTGATCGCCAAGACCTCCAGTGAAAAGGATTGACATACAGTTACAACAGTTGTGGTTCAGCTTGCCGCGGGAGAGGATATAACGGCTTTATGACACCCTTCCCAACAGAGTCAGTGTATGGATCCAGGCCGTAGTGGGTGCAACGTCTCACTGATAAGTGGGATCATACTGCAAGGTTCTTTGTAAATTTGACTCCACTTTGTAATCACTAAATAACATCACATATCCTCTCAAACTGTGAAATTTACCTTCCTCTCCCCTTTCCAGATAGATCACTTTTTTTATCAGTCAGTATATGCACGGTGGTTATAATTAAACTTTCGATACCGGAGAGGATCCCCATGAAAAACAAGCGATTCTAAGACAGTGAAACTTTGTGGAAACATTTATAAGGACATGAGGAAGAGAAATAACGAATATATCATTTATAGAAAAAAATTTTGATTTCTACATGAGAGGGTAAAATTCGTTAATTGCGTACCATGTTTACGTTCCAGGTTACGAAAGTTGCAAAATGTGACGACCATCTAAAACCACGATAGCCTGGAAGCGCACTAGTCGTACCATTTCACAACTGTTCGCAGCACTTTTCGAACGGTGGACCATGAACTGTTCAGCAGTCGTGACGCAGCTCGTGCACTGCTTGAAGATCGCACATTGCGCCCAGAATTCTCAGCCATGATAACAGAAACTTCAACAATTTGTGGCGCAACTGGACGTCGGCCTCTCCCAGGAGCAGTTTCCTAATCGCCAGCTAATTCGAGTTTCCGAATCATGTTCTTCAACCCTGGTGCAAAAAGGTGACCTCTCTGTATCCCTTTAATGAGTCGGTACTCGCAAAGGGAAACAGCACTATTGCTGCTGTTTTGATAAAACAGCTTTAGGAATAAAGCTCTGTTCACCTTGTCCAGATCTATGCTGTCTGCAAATGCAATGCACACTGACGCTTGTGTTTCGCCCCATCTTCGCCGTTCCAATACTGGCGCCAAACGGAAAGTCGTGACACAAACGTTACTAACAACGCAAATCCTGCAGCCCACAGTCTGAACGTCATTCCAGCTCTGACGCAAAAAACCGCAACACCAAGAAGGAGTTGTGCGGCATAAACTAAAGTTGGCAGGTGTGTTTCTACATCTGGCAAAAGATATCTATTCAAGTTTCTCGCCAGTCGCATAAGAGAGGTGCTAGTAGCGCCACGATGAGTATGTAATTCTGGTCTGCTTTAATTACACGTTGTAACGGTCGTGGGCGTTAGTACCTATGAGTTCGGACATGGTGAAGTTGATGTTTGTGAATTGTGTTATTAAAAATGCCTTTAAGGCGCCATTATCAACAGATCACTGAGTTGAACGAGGTCGTGTAATAGGGATATACGCTAGATTTTTCTTCTGTGGTACTGCAGAAAGACTTGGAAGTAACTTAGACACTGTACATGAATACTGGTAGCGGTGGTCACAAGAATATACGGTCACAAGAAGACGGGCTCTGGATGGCCATGAGACAACTACTGAGAGGGAAGACCTTGGTGTTCGACGTATGGCTCTGTCGCATCGTACAGCATCTGCAGGAGCAATTTCAGCAGCAGATGGCAGTACAGTGACACAACGAACTGTTACAAATAGGTTACTTCAAAGACAGCTCCGGGCCAGACGCCCTGTAGTGTGCATTCCACTGATCCCAAACCACCGCCATTTGCGTCTTCAGTGGTGTCAAGTGAGATCTCATTGGAGAGCAGCCTGGAGCTTTGTTGTGTTTTGCCGGCCGCTGGTGGCCGAGCGGTTCTAGGCGCTTCAGTCTGGAACCGCGCGACCGCTACGGTCACAGGTTCGAATCCTGCCTCGGGCATGGGTGTGTGTGATGTCCTTAGGTTAGTTAGGTTTAAGTAGTTCTAAGTTCTTGGGGACTGATGACCTGAGATGTTAAGTCCCATAGTGCTCAGAGCTATTTTTTGTTGTGTTTTCTGATGAAAGCTTGTTCTGCCTCAGTGCCAGTGCTGATTGTGTGTTGATTAGGAGGAGGCTATTTGAGGGCCTGCAACCACCCTATCTATGTCATAGACACACTGGATCTACACCTGGAGTTAAGTTGTGGGGTGTGGTTTCGCATGGCAGCAGCAAAACTCTCACGGTTGTCCTGTAACACCCCACCCGTCACTTATCTGGTTTTGACGTGTGTTCACCCCAGCTAATTGACTAGCAGATCAACAGAGAGTGCAAAACTGACGCAATATCGGATAACACAAAGAAAGTAATTAGGCCCTGTGACTCCTGATTGAACTGCGGTGGCAGTGTTGACATTAATTGATTCAGAATTGATCCCTTTTAATTAAAAAGGCGTGCACATTGATGTTATATTCAGCTATTGAACACCAAATGTAAATGTTGAACATAAAATTAATCAAGAAAGTGACTTGGCATTTCAACTACTTGATTGAAAACAGATGCAGTCGATTGGCACCATTCCGCAGCTCATGGTCGTGCGGTAGCGTTCTCGCTTCCCGCGCCCGGGTTACCGGGTTCGATTCCCGGTGGGTCAGGGATTTTCTCTGCCTCGTGATGACTGGGTGTTGTGTGATGTCCTTAGGTTAGTTAGGTATAAGTAGTTCTAAGTTCTAGGGGACTGATGACCATAGATGTTAAGTCTCATAGTGTTCAGAGCCATTTGAATCATTTTTCGATTGGCACAAATTTATTTTAACTCACGACCTTCAATCATCACATTACATGACTGTGCTAACAGGCAGTGGGAATAAACTGCGTTTACGCGGAGTAAAGCGCGATAAATCAAAATTAATTCCTATCGACTGACCCAGGCATAATGCGAAGTGCGAGAAGAATTCTACAATACATGGTCCATGAAACCCTTGTGGAAACTTTGCCGACGTGATCCAACAAATTAATCAGTGGCCTAACTCAAGCCGAAGCGGGCGCAATATCACTGAATTTAGTGTGGCAGGGGCGGCGTCGTTGTGCGGACGTCGGCCAGCCTCGTGCTGCAAGGCTGCGCTTGTCTATTCACTCCTAGCTATCTTTCTCAGTACATAGCTGAACGAAAACTTCCTATCTCCAAGCTCAATTGTTCCGTTTGCTAAGTCCTAAACTGCCAAGATGCTCACTCTCTCTCAGCCAAGCTGAGTAAAGAGCGCCACGTCTGCACTCTAGGCAAGCTGGGAACGGAAAAACCTCTACAGAGACTTCTGCCAGTCCGTTCTTCGCCTCAGTTTCCCCTCCAGCAAAATCACTTACGCCAATTGCAGCGCAAGTCGCGTTAATTATGCATCGCTTCCCAGCGCCGACCAATACCTGCTCTGGGAAGTGAACAAATTCCCACAAAATTTCCCTTCCACCAGTTTTTCCAGAATACTGACTCCCACCGCTGTTGTAACCCAACGTGCTCTACAAAGTGTCGACATATTACCTTAGACTGCTCGATCTCCAGATCCGTCTCCAGTCAAACACATATGGGATACCACAGGACGAACACTCAAGCATCATCCACAATCAGCATTAACAAGCCCTGTATTGACCGATCAAGTGCAACAGGCATGGAACTCTATTCCACAAACTCAAATCCGGCACCTGTACAACACAATGCATGCACGCTTGTATGTTTGCATTCAACATTCTGGCAGTGACACTGATCATTCATGTACCAGCATTACACATTTACAGGGGCATAACTCGAGCTTATATTAACCTGTGATCTTGCAATATTAATCACTTAAATATGTTACCTAGACAGACATAATCGCGAAATTTCATTACTCTACATTAATTATTTTTTGGTGTTGCGATTCTCTTCCGTTAGTGTAGTTTCCTGTCAACACTTTCTCAAGTAGTGGAACTGTAACCACCATCTTTTACCTGGACCATGTGTAAACATAACATCTCTCTTTTGTAGAATTTTTCTTCAAGTGCGTATCAGCAGCACAACCCCACAATTGTATCCCATAATTTACAAATGGGAAAATTGTACCGTAGTATACTGATTTCACCATTTTATTACATACCAGATGAGTATCTAGTGTTTGCTGAGATATTTACTTATTCCAATCTTCTATGACTCTATCTCTTCCTCCCCCTCTTTCTGCCCATCTCTTTCATCCCTCTCTCTCTCTCTCTCTCTCTCCATCTCCTCCTGTCACCTCTCTCTGTCCACCTTCTCATATTTCCTTTCTCTGTCCATCTCTTCCTCTCCCCTTTCTCTGTCCTTCTCCTCTCCCCTTTCTCTGTCCATTTCCTCCTCCTCATATCCTTCTCTCTGTCCATCTCTTCCCTGTCCCCATCTCTGTCTATCTCCTGCTCTTTCCGTTCTCTGGCCATGTCCTTCTCTCCCCTGTCTCTGTACATATCCTCCTCTTTCCTTTCTATCCACTTCCCCCCTCCCCTATTTCTATCCATGTTCTCGTTACCCTACCTATGTCCTTCTCCATCTCCTCTCTGTCTGTCCATTTTCTTCTACCCCCTACCCAGTCACTTCGCTGTGATTGCAGCACATACCACTCCTGCCAACCAGGGCAGGACTGGATGTCTGCACTTGCATCAACCAATTTTATGTGCCTACTTCCTGTCAAACAAACCATCAGGTGGCGGCAAACCTTTGATATTTGATACCTATGAATCCACCACCGCTCTCTCTCAAGTGGCTGCTTCCCGTTTGTAAGTCAGTCAAAACGTGCAAACACACACAAATCAGGATGTTACCGCCACCCTCTCCACCACTCATGCAGACCTGGCGCTGGTTGTTGGTATTTCCCATTGTTCTCCTGCTTCCAGCGCTATGGAAACCTGCAGCAGATGGTGCAAAGGACTTCCAGAAGAACTAGGTAGTGCCTGTTGTGTGCCACCAGAAGCACACTAACCCTACCCGTGCACTGACCAAAGCAACAGATACCTAAGAAACCCCCAGCCTTTTTGAAAATGTTGGGCTGTGTGTGTCGTGGAAATAGGTCCCCATTCTATTACATTGATTGACTAATTAATCAACTCAATACTCTCTGTTTCAGACAGGTTTTCCTTGAATCATATTGGTGGATACTAGAAGTGATATATGTAGAGGGGAGTTCCAGGATTTACTACCGCAGATGCCTGATTTAACGACCATACTCTTTCCCCTTCCAGATTTTTTTCTTGTATCCTGTTAGCGGATACTGCCACAGGTGGGTCGTTTGACAGGAAGTCCATTACGTTGGAGGTAGCGGAGAATTTAAAATATTAGCTATATTCTGCTATGTCCTCAAACAATTTGCAGGAGATGCGGCAGCGGTTTGACTGTAATGTGCTTGCAATACCACTACTGGCAACAATAAATTGATCAAACGGCAATTTTATGTTGTTATTGGTTTCTAAATCGCTGTCTAATTCCTAAGTTGGTTCTCTTAGCTACGCCAGGACGAAGAATGAGGAGGATGAGGAAGATGAACGGTCTACCACGTGAGAGGAATGCAGCACATACGAATACCACTCCCATCTTTCTGCTGCAAGACCGAGTCCACTGGACTGTATCGAGATGCAGTAAAAACCACACACTTAAACCAGATTCCATTCCGTAGTAGCAGTTGTCATGCTTAAACGTCGCAGATCAAAGAAATGGTTCAAATGGCTCTGAGCACTACGGGACTTAACATTTGAGGTCATCAGTCCCCTAGAACTTAGAACTACTTAAACCTAACTAACCTAAGGACATCACACACATCCATGCCCGAGGCAGGAAGGATTCGAACCTGCGACCGTAGTTGTCGCAGATCGCTGGAACACTCGTACACCGATGCACTCTCATGCCCCTATGTCCATATGCAGTGCACCAGGCCAAATGATGACACAGTTGAGGTCAACTGCATCCGTGTACCCCACCTGGGCAGTTCAGGAGTCTTAGCTGTGGTTTGCACCTTCGCGCCATTAGCTGGAAATCCCCAGTTGCTCCGAAAATCGCGTACCTTCGTCACGCACCCGGTTTCCAGGCAAAGTCGTCCTAGGGAACCAGCCAAATATTTATCAATGTAATTACGATCAAGTATTACGATCGAAACGCCAATCTGGTGACATTTGAGAGTGAGTAAAGTATCGGAAATAGCTCCTCCTGACGACTGTGGGCCTGGAAACATTAATTTCCCTCGTAAATCTACACTGAAGCGCTAAAGAAACTGGTATAGGCGCGCGTATTCAAATAGAGAGATATGTAAACAGGCGGAATACAGCGATGGGGTCGGCAACCCCCATATAAGACAACAAGTGTCTGGCGCAGTTGTTGGATCGGTTACTGCTGCTACTATGGCAGGCTATCAAGATTTAAGTGAGTTTGAACATGGTGTTATAGTCGGCGTATGAGCTATGGGACACAGCATCTCCGAGGTAGCGATGAAGTGAGGATTTTCCTGCACGACCATTTCATGAGTGAGGAATCGTAAAACATCAGATCTCCGACATCTCTGTGGCCGGAAAAAGATCCAGCAACAACGGGACCAACGGCGACTGAAGAGAACAGTTCAATGTGACAGAAATGCAACCCTTCCGCAAACTGCTGCAGATTTCAATGCTGGGCCATCAACAAGTGCCAGCATGCGAACCATTCAACGAAATATCATCGATATGGGCTTTCGGAGCCGAAGACCCAATCATGTACCCTTGATGACTGCATGACACGAAGCTTTACGCCTCGCCTGGGCCCCTTCAACACTGACATTAGACTGTTGATGACTGGAAATATGTTTCCTGATCGAATGAGTCTCGTTTCAAATCGTATCGAGCGGATGGACGTGTATGGGTATGGAGACAAACTCATGAATCTATGGAGCCTGCATGTCAGCAGGGGACTGTTTAAGCTTGTGGAGGCTCTGTAATGGTGTAGGGCGTGTGTTGTTGGAGTGATATAGAACCCCAGATAGATGTAGATACTACTCTGACAGGTGACACGTACATTAGCATCCTGTCTTATTATCTGCATCCGTTCATGTCCATTATGCATTCCGACGGACTCTGGAAATTCCAGCAGGACAATGTGATACCCCATAGCCCAGGATTGCTACAGAGTGGCTCCAAGAACACTCTTCTGAGTTTAAACACTTCCGCTGGCCACCAGACTCCCCAGACATAAACATTATTGAGTATATCTGGTATGCCTTGCAACGTACTGTTCAGAAGAGATCTCCACCCCCTTGCACTCTTCCGGATTTGTGGATAGCCCTGCAAGATTCATGGTGTCAGTTTCCTCCAGCACTAATTCAGACATTAGTCGAGTCCATGCCACGTCTTGTTGCGGCACTTCTGCGTGCTCGCAGGGGCCATACACGATATTAGGCAGGTGTAGCAGTTTCTTTGGCTCTTCAGTGTATATGAAACGTACAAGACTCTGCGGCTCTGCATCGCCAGTTCGTGCAGTGGTCTGTGCCCATAAATTGTGACGTACTTTCAGTAAAGGACCGTGGTTATGAAGTAGGCGAAATTCTTTAATGCTGTTGCTGTTTGCGTTCAGATTAAGAAATGAAAACTGCAAAGAAAATATCAGAAAGGAAGACAACTGACAAGGGACTGCTCCTACTCATCATCACAACTTTCGTTCAGCTTGATAGGATATGCATGACTTGGCCACAAATGAAACTAAACTGACAGAAGTGGGGGCTCCAAATGGCCTAGCGTAAACACTCTAAGACAATAAAAAGAAACTCGACGCCCGCACTAAAGAATGCTACGGAAATTGGTGGATGTGATGTACATGTACCGATCAACAAATGATTACAATTTCAGAAAAAAATGGCTGATTTCTTCAAAAGAACGAGCTTTACAAATGTGCAACTCAGGAACGCATCGGTCCACCTCTGGTCCTTATGCGTGTATTTATTCATGCTGACATTGATTGACAGAGTTGTTGGATGTTCTTCTGAGGGATATCGTGCAAAATTATGTCCAATTGGCATGCTAGATAGTCGGACTCTCGAGGCGGTTGGAGGGCCATGCTCATAATGTCCCAAACGTTTTCAGAGATCTGGCGACCTTGGTTTGGTTTGACAAGCACGAGGACAAGAATTAGAAACTCTCGCCGTTTGTGGGCAGCATTATCTTGCTGAAATGTAAGCCCGGGGTGGCTTGTCATGAAGGGCAACAAAACGGGGCGTAGGATATCGTCGACGTATCGCTGTGCTTAAGGATGCCGTGGATAACAACCAAAGGTGTGAAATGAAGTGGCAGCCCAGACGATCACTCCTGGATGTCGGTCCATATGGCGTGTGACATTCAGGTTGGTATCCTACTGCTGTCTGGAGCATCTGCAGACACGTCTTCGGCCTAGAGTCTTATTAACTGGAGTAGAACTGTCTTCAGTGATGAGTCTTGCTTCGAACTGAGCTCCAATGGCCAGCAAAGACATGTCTGGAGACGCCCTGGAGAGCATTGGGATACCAACCTGACTGTCGCCAGCCAAACGACTCGACATCCAGGAGTGATAGTCTTGAATGCCACTTCATTTCACAGTAGAACTCCTTTGATTGTCATCCGCAACACCATTACAGCACAGCGGTACGTCGACGATATTCTACACACCGTTTTGTTGCCTTCATAGCAAGCCACCTTGGACTTACCTTCCAACAAGATAATGCCCGCCCACATACGACGAGCTTTTCTGCTGGTTGTCTTCGGCTTGTCAAACCCTAACTTGGTCAGCTAGGTCGCCGAATCTCTACCCAGCTGCAAAAAATTTCAGAGAATTATGGGCAGGGCCCTCCAATCACCTCACGAGAACATCCAACAACTCTATCAATCAGTGCCAGGCCGAATAACTGCTTACCCAAGGGGAGAGGTGGACCAACGCGTTATTGACTTGCTCAGTTTGTGAATCTCAGTTTTTCTGAAATTGTAATCATTTGTCTGTCTGTACATGTACATCACATCTACCGATACCGATTTCCGTCCCAATCAAATAAGTCCTTCATGGTGCGTCGGTTTTTACTTTTTTTTCTTACAATGTATGTTAGCGTGGATCCCAGCTAGACGTTGGCACAGCGGAAAATATTCTGAATGGTGATAAGAGGATAGAAGGGTTGAGCCCCTATATGGGAACATTCATTTGTTTTCAATGTTTGCGTTACTTACACTGTAAATTAATCGGAATAATGAAACTTCCTGGCAGATTAAAGCTGTGTGCCCGACCGAGACTCGAACTCGGGACCTAGGCCTTTCGCGAGCAAGTGCTCTCCCATCTGAGCTACCGAAGCACGACTCACGCCCGGTACTCACAGCTTTACTTCTGCCAGTATCTCGTATCCTACCTTCCAAACTTTACAGAAGCTCTGCTGCGAACCTTACAGAACTAGCACTCCTGAAAGAAAGGATACTGCGGAGACATGGCTTAGCCACAGCCTGGGGGATGTTTCCAGAATGAGATTTTCACTCTGCAGCAGAGTGTGCGCTGATATGAAACTTCCTGGCAGATTAAAACTGTGTGCCCGACCGAGACTCGAACTCGGGACCTTTGCCTTTCGCGGGCAAGTGCTCCACCATCTGAGCTACCGAAGCACGACTCACGCCCGGTACTCACAGCTTTACTTCTGCCGGTATCGCGTCTCCTACCTTCCAAACTTTACAGAAGCTCTCCTGTGAACCTTGCAGAACTAGCACTCCTGAAAGAAAGGATACTGCGGAGACATGGCTTAGCCACAGCCTGAGGGATGTTTCCAGAATGAGATTTTCACTCTGCAGCGGAGTGTGCGCTGATATGAAACTTCCTGGCAGATTAAAACTGTGTGCCCGACCGAGACTCGAACTCGGGACCTAGGCCTTTCGCGGGCAAGTGCTCTCCCATCTGAGCTACCGAAGCATGACTCACGCCCGGTACTCACAGCTTTACTTCTGCCAGTATCTCGTATCCTACCTTCCAAACTTTACAGAAGCTCTGCTGCGAACCTTACAGAACTAGCACTCCTGAAAGAAAGGATACTGCGGAGACATGGCTTAGCCACAGCCTGGGGGATGTTTCCAGAATGAGATTTTCACTCTGCAGCAGAGTGTGCGCTGATATGAAACTTCCTGGCAGATTAAAACTGTGTGCCCGACCGAGACTCGAACTCGGGACCTTTGCCTTTCGCGGGCAAGTGCTCCACCATCTGAGCTACCGAAGCACGACTCACGCCCGGTACTCACAGCTTTACTTCTGCCGGTATCGCGTCTCCTACCTTCCAAACTTTACAGAAGCTCTCCTGTGAACCTTGCAGAACTAGCACTCCTGAAAGAAAGGATACTGCGGAGACATGGCTTAGCCACAGCCTGAGGGATGTTTCCAGAATGAGATTTTCACTCTGCAGCAGAGTGTGCGCTGATATGAAACTTCCTGGCAGATTAAAACTGTGTGCCCGACCGAGACTCGAACAGTTCGAGTCTCGGTCGGGCACACAGTTTTAATCTGCCAGGAAGTTTCATATCAGCGCACACTCCGCTGCAGAGTGAAAATCTCATTCTGGGAATCGGAATAATGCTCAGTATATTGTTTTTATAATATTTTCACCAAAAAGCACGAAAAGGAAAGCTAAATGATATTTTGGGATTGCAAACAAATTTACAGTGAGGGATTGTAAGGCGTACATGAAAGCTTTGTGTATAAAACGAGATGTTGTTATTTTACATTTGATAACATACATCGTAAAAACAAGGTAGCAGTAATTTTCTCAGCATGTTGCAACGTTATAAACGATGCGTTTCCATAATTACATGATTGTTTTAGATTCTATAGAAAAACAAACATAATTTACACTCATAAAAGGTTCTCTCTCATAGCGCAGTTTGGCAGCAAATCACGCGCAATGCATCATTTCGACAAATATTGACGAGGATACCTGGTGATATACAGTGGAATATATTTTGGTGCAGTTTCTTTTTTCGATGAGATCAGTTTTAAAATTTTTTGTAATCTTATTGTTTACCGGCGATGAAAACAGACAGCGATGGGTTGCAGTAGCAGAGTGCGTTTTGGGGACAATCATTTTAATTCTGGACGATAGTAATCCTTTTTCGTCTTGAAAAATCTCGTCGCATAATTTTGGGTTTGTTTGTCGCCCGCATGAGTCAATTAACAGAAGAAATTTGTTCACCTACACCTAGGGCTTCATCACACTAGTCAAAAAGTTTTTGTATATATTGTTGTTATTTGATGAAGTAATGACGACATTCCTAATTTTACCGTGTACTCGTCCACCGATTTTTGAATCCTCTGTCCAAATGAGCCAGTACTCTCGTGTACTGTTGGCAGTAATTTTCCAGAAGGGGTTCCAGCACATTGCTCTTTATACGAGCAGGTAAGTTTGTTCATACCCTGTCATTTCACGAGAACTAATTTTGGCGCTAGATGATATCGGGTTTGGTTATAAGTCGACTAGCATTGCCAATTTGGAAAAAGAAAATGCGAATGTAAATATGTTATTATATATGACGTTAAAAATGTGTATACAGAGACAGAATCGAAGAATGAAATTTGTACCAAGGGTGGGATTTTAACCCGGGTCTCCCATTGACTTGGCACATGCACTAAAAACTGCACCACCCTGGCACAGTAGCTTTGAACAACTCCACGGACTACCCTCACCTCTCCTCAATCCAAATTCTCATTCATGCCTTGGCCCATATGGTATTCCCCCAAAAGTCGAACTGTATTTGAGAGGTTCTCAGACTGTACCGGACTAGCACCTCAGCATCGAACGAAACGGGGGATCCTGCCTGGGACCCAGGCATAGGTACTTTAATCAAATCAACTTATATGTTTCCAGAGACCTTCTCAAGTCTCAAACATCTATTATGTATATATACAGACTGAAGCGACAGTACACAAGTTAGTATCCCGGCCCTGATTCAAATTTTCGTTCATTGCTTTCATTTCCTTTTTATTTTATTATTTTTTTCAGTTTGGATAAATGTCTACTAATGTCCTCACTTCCGTTCCTAACCAGTGAGGTACAGACCACCACGAATCTAAGGTTACTCATACCCTCATTTTCTATTCTTCTGATGTCTTGTTGTTGGTATCCATTCAGCATTAACTTCCAGAAAGCAATGTTTACACCGCCGTTATATTGTAAAAATTTAGAAGTGCCTCCTGGCTGCTGCTCTCTAAGTTCCACTTCACTGTTCCACACAAAAACTGAAACTTTTTTAGCTTTGAAGTGGTGTCATGATGTTATGTATAGATAACATTGCAGCTCATTCTTAGATATAAGTACTTGTTGACCTGGTCTACTATTTTATTGTTGATAACGATATTAGCCCAGATTGGTTCAATTCCTCTGAATATCGTCAGTTTGGTCTTTGTGGTATGGACGTTCCGGATGGTATTGGATTGTTTGGGGGAGGAGACCAGACAGCGAGGTCATCGGTCTCATCAGATTAGGGAAGGACAGGGAAGGAAATCAGCTGTGCCCTTTCAAAGGAACCATCCCGGCATTTGCCTGGAGCGATTTAGGGAAATCACGGAAAACCTAAATCAGGATGACCGGACGCGGGATTGAACCGTCGTCCTCCCGAATGCGATCCCAATGTGCTAATCACTGCGCCACCTCGCTCGGTATGTATCTGTGTTACTACCATAAGTATTATTTTGAAATGTGTAGTTATTTTGTTTTGCGATTCATTAACGAAATCTATATAAAAACGAAATTGTGTGGATGGCAGTTGTGGTGTCACCGCCAGACACCACACTTGCTAGGTGGTAGTTTTAAATCGGCCGCGGTCCATTAATACATGTCGGACCCGCGTGTCGCCACTGTGTGATTGCAGACCGAGCGCCACCACAAGGCAGGTCTCGAGATACGGACTAGCACTCGCCCCAGTTGTACGGACGACGTAGCTAGCGATGCACATTGACGAAGCCTCGCTCATTTGCAGAGCAGATAGTTAGAATAGCCTTCAGCTAAGTCAATGGCTACGACCTAGCAAGGTGCCATTAGTAACATTGCATGTATCTAAAGAGTCTCACTTGTATCGCCACAATCTCCAGATGTACCAAAAGGATGGATTAAAGTTAAGTATTCCAGAAGCTACGTACTTTTCTTTATAGCATTCATTACGTATTCTGTTTCAGACCTCACGCCATCCTGCTTTAGCTTAGCGCGTGCCTTTCGGCTTCCTCTCATTGTGTCTAGGCTGTCTTGTCTAGACACAACATTTTTGGCGACGAGTCCAAAAAGGGTCTTGTTCTTTCTACTTGCTTCCATTTACTTGTGTCATGGCTTCGCCAGATGTACTGTCCGAATTTTATCGCTTGCAGAATCAGCAGACGCTGGCGTTATTGGATGCCCTTGGACAGCTCGTCCAGGGTCACCGTGCACTGCAAAACGATGCGGCTGCCGCCGCTTCATCGCTACCGCAGCCACAACATGCAGTTGCACCGCCATTCCGTAATTTTCAAGCAGACGTGGAATCCTGGACGGAGTGGTCACGCCAATTTGGATTTCATCTCGCCGCCTACAGAATTCAAGGTAACGAGCGGCAGCCTCATTTATTGGCGTGTGTAGGGGTGCAAACGTACCGTGTGATAGTGAAATTATTTCCCCGACGCGACGTAGCAACTCTGTCCTACGAAGAAATTTTGTCTGCTATAGATGCCTATTTCAAGGAAACAGTCAATGTCGTTGCAAAAAGGTATACGTTTTTTC
Source organism: Schistocerca serialis cubense (assembly GCF_023864345.2). Lineage (NCBI taxonomy): Eukaryota > Metazoa > Arthropoda > Insecta > Orthoptera > Acrididae > Schistocerca > Schistocerca serialis. The sequence continues at coordinate 436,128,439 of NC_064640.1, read as the reverse complement.
GTACAAAACGTACGGCCGGTCAGACTAATAGGGAGTGGCTTGCAACATTGCAAGGCCTTACAAGGGATTGTGCTTTTGAGTGTGAATGTGGACTCCCTTATTCAGATACTATGGTACGTGATGCAATAGCACAGAACGTTTCTGATGTTCGTATACGGGAACAGATTTTGAAACTAGTTAATCCCTCCCTTCAGCAAGTGATAGACATATTAGATAGACAAGACACGCTTGACTTTGCTCAGGAATCATTTGCAACTTCGCCAGCCGTGTGTCAAATTAACCGGCCCGCCGGGCGCGCTGCACAGAACGGTCGACTGCCCTCGCGCACGTCTGCGCAACTGCCGCCACGCTCTAAACCAGGTGTGCCGCACCAGCATACAAATGCAGTGAAATCATGCCCGCGGTGTGCTACTAGACATTCGCGTGAAAATTGCCTGTCACGCCAAGCTATTTGTTTTTACTGTAATAAAAAAGGACATGTTCAAAGTGTTTGCCAGAAAAAGCTCAGATCAGACAATCACAACCATTCCAGGCCCTTTGCTTCGCGCCGGAATCGAACCAAGAATACTCAGGCTCGTGAACCTTCGCCCATGGACATTCATGTAGTTAATTCCACTTCGTCCAGTGCCACTGTCTCTAACAGTGACTGTGTTCGTCCCACAAAAAGTGTGCGTCGACGTCGCCGGAAATCACGTCAATTAGCAAGTGATGCTGTACCTCTATCTGTTCAAATTGCACGAGACAGTCGCTCTTGTCGTCAGCAGGACAATAAACTTTTTGTAGATTTGGACTTTAATGGCAGGTCATACCATTCCAGCTCGATACCGGAGCTGCAGTTTCATTGCTCAATCACGACACGTACAAACAACTGGGCAAACCTCCGTTGCATGCCGCAAATGTTAAGTTAAATAGTTATTCAGGTCAGAATATTCCTGTGTTCGGACAGTGCAGCCTTCTTGCAACATATAAGGGACAAACAAAACTTGTGTCATTTTACGTTCTTCATTCTTCTTCTGCAGTGAACTTGTTTGGTTTAGATTTATTTCAGTTGTTTAACATGTCTATTGTAAATCAGGTCCTATCAGTGAATCAGACTGTGCCTTCCGCCAGTGTTTCTCGGCTATGTGAGGAATTTGCAGACATTTTTGCACTGGGCCTTGGTTGCACTAAGAACTATGAAGCACATTTGGAACTGACAGTAAACGCGCAACCGAAATTTTTCCGAGTGCGCAATGTTCCTCACGCATTGCGTGATGAGGTCGCAAGAACATTTCACGATTTGGGATCACAAGGTGTGGTTTACTGTGCACAATGCCTCTTCTCTTTCAGCTCCGCTTCATCGCTTACGCCGTAAAGGTGTTCCGTTCATCTGGACGACGAAATGGGAACGCGCCTTTCGCCAGTTGAAATCGGTGTTGCTTTCAAATACTTGCCTTACGCCATTCGATCCCGAGAAACCCCTTTTGTTGATGGTAGATGCATCGGATTTCGGGATCGGTGCTGTGCTTGCGCACAAAGATGGATCGCATGATCGCCCTATTGCCTTTGCGTCCAAATTGCTCTCGTCTGTGCAAAGAAATTACTCGCAGATAGAGAAAGAAGCTTTGGTTCTCGTCTTTAGTGTTACAAAATTTCATGATTTCTTGTATGGTCGTCACTTTACCATCATCACAGACCACAAACCTTTGACATCTTTTTTTCATCCGACCAAGCCTCTACCTCCGCGTTCAGCGCAGAAATTCATTCGCTGGTCTATTTTCCTCTCGCAGTACCGCTACGATATCTTGTATCGGTCCACTGCTAAGCACGGAAACGCCGATGCGTTGTACCGTTTGCCTGTTGCTGAGGATAGAGCATTCGATTCTTCCGAACTTGCTTGCATGTTCATTGATTCGGAAACCGATGAAGTGGTCGACTCGTTTCCGATTGATTTTCGTCGTGTAGCTACAGCCACAGCTGCTGGCCCGGTCCTTGCTACCGTTTTGCGTTTTGTTGCTACGTAATGGCCCTTGTCAAAGTCGCGGATCGAGGATCCGTTGGTTCGCCGATTTTTTGCTCACAAGGAGAGACTTTTTGTTCGACATGGTGTTTTGTTGTTGCGTTCTGATAATGATCAGTCCAGAGTCGTGGTCCCACGTTCGTTACAGTCCTCTGTTTTACGGCTTCTTCACCAAGGACATTGGGGTATAGTGCGAACGAAACAACTTGCTCGTCAGCACTGTACTTGGTTCGGAATCGATGCTGCGATTACGAATATGTGTTCTTCTTGCATGGCGTGTGCCGATCGACAATCCGCACCACCGCGGAAAGTCTTTGCATGGCCAAAAGCCACTTCCCCTTGGCAATGCTTGCACATCGATTTTGCTGGTCCATTCTGGAATGCTCGATGGTTGGTTCTGGTAGATGCCTTCAGTAATTTTCCTTTTGTTGTCCGGATGTCTTCCACGACGTCAACTGCCACCATCCAAACGTTGTCTGCTATCTTTTGCATTGAAGGTCTTCCGCAGGCTATTGTTTCCGACATTGGCCCACAATTCATGTCCGCAGAATTTCAGTCATTCTGCCAGGCCAATGGTATTCAACATCTGACATCCGCGCCGTTTTCGCCTCAGTCAAACGGTGCCGCTGAACGATTGGTCCGGACTTTCAAGTCACAGATGTTGAAGTTGAAAGAGTCGCATTCTCGGGAGGACACGTTGTTGCTCTTTTTGTCATCGTATCGCTCTCAGCCCCGAGAGGGTCGCTCGCCAGCTGAGTTGCTCCACGGTCGTCCTCATCGAACCTTGATGTCTTTGCTGCATCCGCCGCATCAGGTTCCTGTGCAGCGGCAGACTCCTGCTTTTGCTCCAGGCGACGTTGTATTCTATCGCAACTTTCACGGTTCACGGCATTGGCTTGCAGGGCGCATTCTTCGCTGCCTCGGCCGCGCGATGTATTTGGTTTTGGGGGCCTCTGGTGAGGTGCGTCGGCATCTCACTCAGCTGCGCCTCTGTCGTCGCACGGGTTCTGCCGCTCCCCGTCTGCTTTCAGCGACAGTGCCGTCCGGTCAGCGCCCTGGGGACCCATCTACTGGCTCGCCTCATCCCCAGGTGTTACCGACGATGCCTTCCATTTTGCCCCATGGCGACGCGCCGCCGCCGCCTCCGCCGCCGCCACCTGTCCTCCAGCCGGCGCCGCCCGCAGTGGACGCCTCGCTGCAACGCCAAGCGCCTCCCTGGGTCACGCGCCGCCGATCGCTTCCCGTGACCAGCCGTCCTCCGCCATGGAACTCTTGCCCGCGCCGGACCACATGGCGTCTTCGCGCGTCGGGTACCCCGACGCAATGGAGGTCGACCCTTCGGCCCCTCCTGTCTCTTTACGGGCGCATACACCGCATGTTGACGTGCACCCTGGACTCGGTTTTCAGGCGTTTCCTAGCTCCCCTCGGACTGAATGGCCGGGTGCGGGTGGCACAGCCTTGCCTGTTGTTAGGTTCCCCACCTCATCGCATACGTCAACATGGGGTCCTCCCCACGGCGTGCGGAAGCATTATAACACGACCGTTCGCCGATTTGCGGGGGAGGAATGTGGTATCACCGCCAGACACCACACTTGCTAGGTGGTAGTTTTAAATCGGCTGCGGTCCATTAATACATGTCAGACCCGCGTGTCACCCCTGTGTGATCGCAGACCGAGCGCCACCGCAAGGCAGGTCTCGAGATACCGACTAGCACTCGCCCCAGTTGTATGGACGACGTAGCTAGCGATGCACATTGACGAAGCCTCGCTCATTTGCAGAGCAGATAGTTAGAATAGCCTTCAGCTAAGTCAATGGCTACGACCTAGCAAGGTGCCATTAGTAACATTGCATGTATCTAAAGAGTCTCACTTGTATCGCCACAATCTCCAGATGTACCAAAAGGATGGATTAAAGTTAAGTATTCCAGAAGCTACGTACTTTTCTTTATAGCATTCATTACGTATCCTGTTTCAGACCTCACGCCATCCTGCTTTAGCTTAGCGCGTGCCTTTCGGCTTCCTCTCATTGAGTCTAGGCTGTCTTGTCTAAACACAACAGCAGTGGTCACCGTTGTTTAACACCGTGGAGTATCTCAATCTGTGTGGTGTCATCTAGAATTATGATATGTATCATTCTGTGTGCGATCTGCCTCTGCAGAAGCCGTTTTGAGCATCACTTTTGAGTGCTTTGTATTGCATTAACGTGAAGCAACAATCATTAAACGTTTAACTTTACTATTACTGTACTCATATTCCGACATTTCCCTATCAATAAATCGCTTATTTTCTGTTTCCTCTGAGTTCTCATCTAGCTACTTCCCTCGCCACAGTACAGCATGGCACAGTGTTGCCTCCAAGAGCATAATTCATTTGGCCATGCTGTAATTCTATTTCCACCTCTTCCAACTTCGTCTGTCGCAAGGTTGATATTGTGTCCTCGCCAGAAGATAGAGAGTGCAGCCTTTCCGAAACATCTCGCTCACATTGTGATCTTATGCAGAAAGAAGTCCACGAAGATTTAATTATGGTTATTATTAGACGCGGTTCACACTGAGGGGATACGATATGCAATGCGACTTGCGATGCGACGCGGAAGGAACCTGCTTCGGTGGAGCGAATAGCAAACTACCGGAAGCAACTTAACTGGTTCGCGCTGGAACGACAGTGATACAACACCGACAAGTATCTTTGTTGTATCATCCGGCGCGACACTGAGTACTGGTCGCTCCATGCATGTCGTACAATACACGGGGAAGAAAATTTCAAGTCATCCAATGTGGCTACATCCGTTTCTGTAGTTAGTTTCTCTGTAAAATTTTTACTTTTTTCGTAAAAAATTAACAAACACTGTTTTGGACTTCCCACATGTTCTCTGCTAAGTAGTGTTTCTCATTCGATTTCGAGGAAAGTAGTCGGAAAAAGAATTATTTTTCTGTATCTTGTAATCTGAAATCGGATCTTGATAATGAACTGGTTTCCTTTTCCTTATTGCCTGTAGTTATTGCGATACTTTGAAGTAAAATAAAACACTGTGTGGTATGACAGATCAGTGCCACCCCACAGACATCAAAGTTGGAAACGGAATTATGTTTCCATAAGATGCCAGAAATGGTCATGTGGGATTCAGCGGACCCAATGACGCACGCCCGCTGTGCCACTCCTCCAGGGGCTCTGGATTACGAGTGCCCTCTACTGCCACCATATAGGAAGCTGGCAGTAGCCAGAGAGCCATTTACGCTTGGAGCCTCTTCGCTACGTAGACGATGTCCAGTCGCGGCTCTGACACCATTGTTCGTGCTTAGTTCAGAGAGCCACTTCCCTGTTGATATCGAGATCTGGACTCTGTTTCTTGTTGCATTGTTTTAATGAGTCTTCGTATGCTTGGAGAAATATTTGTTCAGTAAAATTTCTGTTAATTTGTTCGCTAATCATTCCTGATCCTGTCAAGCTCTCCTACGATGAAAGCTGGAGCACCACTCTGTAGCCTATCTCTCTTCCCACACACCATACATATTTTGAAAAGTCTGCAGTGAAGAATGTAGGTGCTGGCTGATTTACTTTTGTTGTGTTTTAGGTCATACAGTGCCGCATACGAAATACAGCTAACATAATGAAATCATTTTTAACTGTGGAAAGAGAGTTATACCTCTTTTTACTGTCGAGAAAATATTTGAGCTTGTCCAAGAAGAGACTGACAGCTATGCTGCATACACGAGACTGCCACCTACTACGCAGAGTGGAGAGCTGTCTCTTGTTTCTCTTTTTCATTTGCTGCTGATACAAACTAAAGCTGGAAACTGAAAACTTACTGAAATGAAACAGACGCTGGTAGGTAATCGGCAGGTGATGCTGACTGGGTGATTTTGAGTCTATTCCCTCTGATTTCAGGAAACTTTTGACAGGCGTAAAAGAGTACTGGAAGCTGAATTCCTGTTACTTCTGAACGAGCCGCTGAATGAATACAATGAGAACATCTCAGGATTTTTCTTATTCTGAATTCTCCTCAAACTGAATCATATACTACCCTGCGAAACTGAATAGTTGTATAAACACCATTCTCTCTTCTCGATTGACATACTGTTCACTCACATTAAGGCTTGGCAAATGACAACGTGACTGGCATACCATTTCGTAGTGATTTATTGTAATTTTTAAATTCCGTTTTTTTTATCTTTAAAAGGCATATCTATTTTTACTTCTTTATGTTCTTTGCAATCGTTTTTATGAATATCTAATTTTACAGCGTGTATGGCATACCATCATACCAACTGAATCATATACTACTCTGTGAAACTGAACAGTTGTATAAACACCATTCTAGTTTTGTCAATATATAACCGTTATTTATTTGTGTACCACGCTAAATGAAGTTCCATACTAGGTATAATAGGCGGTCTTACAAAAAATTAACTTCTCATGCTTTTTTAACGTCATGAACACATTTTCACCAACTTACCTTACTGTAATGAATAGTTTCTCAGCAGGAGAAACACCAAGTAGAAAACATGTGTCCTGCATCGTCAGAGCAGCTGACAGTATTAGGTGGTTATAATTAAAGCGTAGCTACTCACAGAGGTCCAGTGGACTGCAACTATCATATGGTTTCCAGTCAATGATGAGGTCAATTTGATCAGAGTACCTAGTCCATTACATTTAAATACAGCCCATTCCATTATGGAGCTTGCACAGTGCCTTGTTGATAACTTGCGTACATGACTTTGTGGGGTCTGCGCCATACTCTAACACTACTATCAACTGTTAGCAACTGGAATGGCGATTCATGTGAGCAGGCCATAGTTTTCCAGTCGTGTAGGGTCCAACCGATATGATTACTAGCCCAGGAGTGGCGATGCAAGCAATGTCATGCTATTTAAGCCCCTATTACACGATGCACGTAAACCGGACACCTATGTACCAGCGTCCCAAGCGTGCATATCTATAACTACAAACTGGTCCTCGTAGACCTATTACACCATCCATGCTGGAATACCTGGCACACATGCGCAGTAGTAATAATTCGTTCTATCGCGCGAAACACAAGGGGGACGGCGTGACATAGTGAAACGTCATTCATTGAAATTATTTATGTCAGCTCAAGGTTTATATTTAATAAGAAATTGTTAATTATCATTTTTATTAAGTAATTGTTATTCTATTATGTAGGTTACTACTGTTCTGAATTACAGACTCAATAGTTAGTTTTATATTGCGACACCTAGCTACACAGGTACATTTACATCTAAATTTACATTTTGCACATGGGAGACCCAGTTGTTTTTCGAGCTATTTCCCTGGCAGTGACAGTAAATCTTCGGATTAGGGCACAACGACGACGAAAACGAAAAGCCAGATGTTGTTGAGTTCGACCCTGGCTGAAAAGAAGGAGTGATGGCAGGGATTATATTGCTTATGAAAGAACTGAGGCCTGAAGATCAGCAAGAATTTCGGGACTTCGTCAGGATGGACATGGCCTGTTTCGAGTAGGTGCTGTCTATGATAGAAGATGGAATTTGCAAGTGACACAGTCATGAACAGGGCTATCTCACCTTCTTGAAAGTAAGAATTAAATCATATATTTATATGTTTTGTGATCATACCAACCCAGATCACTGATAAAATACCAGTACACACCCTGTTATGTTTCAGACTGGTTGTAACATTACGTTTCCTAGCGACTGTGGAATTTTTTAAGAGTCCAGCTCTTAGCCAGAGAATAGCACAGTCCACCATTTCAGAAGTTGTTGTGGGTGTATGCACTACAATTTGCAACACTTTAAAGGACCAGTACTTAAAGGTTAACTTGCGTCATTTCTCTAGGTTTAGAAAATGGAATGCAATGTGCAATGTGCTACTCAGAGTTTTGCAGTCATTGTCTGCCACACTGGGTGAAACTGCATGGACTTTCTCGCCATCACTGACAGTTTCTATTTTCTGATATGCTGAAATAAAGCTAGACATGCAATCATATGAAACATGAAATTTCATAAGCTAAGGTATTACAATACAAATCGAAATTCACCATGTAACATTATACACATATTACTCAGAAGGAAACAATTGTCAGTGTACCGTATTATGACACAGTGGTTCATATAGACACCTTTCCTCGCTGTATGCCTTCATAGAGATGCTTAAGGCCCATTTGCTCTATTTCATTTCTACAACACGAAGTAGTCAAAAGAAAAAATGCTTTGACAAACAGTTAGTATAAAAAAAGTTTTTTTTCTGTATTTATGAAAATGTACTAACTGAAAAAAACGCGGAAAATCCCCAACACGAAAACTGAAATCAGCTACTAGCCACCAAACAATAATCAAATATAATAAATCAATGCATAGACTATTAACTGAACTGGAAGAAATGCAAACGAAAAAATTGGTTGGTTTTTATTTTATATAGATAAGTTAGAATTAAATGTCAATAAACACAATCCAATTTTTGGTGCTTCTTATACTTAGTACCAAAAGTAATTAATGATAAAAAGCTGTAGTTAATATGAAAAACAAATATGAAAAATGTTTTATTTATTCAATAAAATCAGCTATATAACCAGAAAAGGAACATGAAAGAGTACATAATTATAAAAAATATTGAATTAGAAATGGATGACATTTTTGGGAAAGAAGAAACTAATTTTCCTGTTCATTTAACATGTACTAACAAAATTTAAAAATTATTCAACTATTTCAGTTGCAATTTATGCATATGAAAGCAATCAAGAAGATAAAAATTATTGTATATCCTATTTACCGAAACATAAAATAAACAAGAAAAACATGTAAATCTCCTTTTAATTCGAAATGAAAATAATTCACATTATTGTTGAATAAAAAATCTTCCTGGATTAATTAGTTCACAAGTAACTAAAAATGGACATCAATTTTATCTTTATGATCGATGTTTAAGATATGTTTTATTGATTCATAACTAAAATTAGGTACTTATATAAACGATTGAAAATTACATAAAGAAGTAAAAATAGATATGCCTTTTAAAGGTCAAAACATTTAATTTAAAAATGATAGTAAATGACTATGAGTTTTGCTTGGAATTTGTGCAGATTTGAAATGTTTATTAAAAGATATTCAACCTTGTCAACCAAATACTGAAAAGTTGTATGTCAACAAATAAAACTTATACAATTTCATTCAGCTTTTATGGTAAATACTCTAATGATGATTATAAAAATAATGTTACTGATACAGGTAAAGGTGCATCAAAAAAAATTGTAGAGATTTTAAGAGAAGAATCAAGAGAAATTCCTAGAGTAAATGAATGAAACATTCCAATGAAATTAACTAAAAAAGATGTAATCATTGTCATATTTGTGAAAAGAACTTACTGATGGCGAAAAGAAAGAAAGAGATCACTGCCATTTAACAGTAAAATATCAAAGAGTTGCACATTAAGAATGCAATCTTAATTACCAAAATCCTAAATCTATTCCAGTTTATATTCATAATTTAACAAATTACAATGTTCATTAGTGTATTAAATAATTAGCATTTGCTAATAAAGATATTTACGCCATTCCAAATATTAAACAAGAAATATTTATTTTAGTAAACATGTTGAAGATGTATTACCTTTTAGATTTAGAAACATTTAAATTTATGGCATCAAGTATTGATAAATTGTCTTACAAAAGAGAAATTTACAGAAGCAACAAAATATTTTAAAGGTGAACAATTAGGTTTAATAATTAAAAAAGGAGTTTATCCTTACAAGTATATGTATTCTGAAGAAAAATTACAAGAAAATAAATTACCTAAAACTAATGATATTATTTAAAAATTAATAAATGTAATATTCCTGATGCAGATTATGAAACACCAAAAACACTTTGGGAAAAATTCAATATTAAACTTAGATGAATATACAAAATTATATAAAAAACATGATGTTTTGGTTTTGGCAGATATTTTTGAAAATATTAGAGATACATGTATTAAATCATACAAACATGATCCATCTCTGTATTTTCAAGTTCAAGGATTATCTTGAGATTCTATGTTAAAAATGACAAAAGCTAGATTAGCTTTATTACACGATTATGATATGATTTTATTTCTTAAAAAAAGCATTCTAGGTGGAATTGCTTAAAGTATTAAAAGATATGCTACATCAACTAACAATATGTGAAAAATTTTAAGGTGACGAAACAATCAAATTATATTGCATATTTAGATCCAAATGATTTATGTGGTTAGGGAATATCTCAATTTCTACCATTTAAAAATTTCAGTTGGGTTGAACCAAAATGTTTTAAGCTGTATAGATACTTAAAATGTAAGAGAATTATAAATATGATTTTATTTTAGATGTTGATTTAGAATTTGGAAGAAGATATATTGATTCACATAAAGATTTACCTTTAGCACCTAAAGGGGGAAATAAATTATGAAAACATTAAATGATAAAGAAAAATATGATTCACATTCTAGGAATCTTAAACAATCTTTAAATCTTGGATTAAAATCAAAGAGACTTCATAGAACCTTATCATTCAAACAATCAGATTGGCTGTAAAGATGAATAGATTTTACTATAGAAATGAGAAGAAAGGGAACTAACGATTTTGAAAAAGGTTTCTACAACATAAGTAATAAATAACTGATTGGGAAAACTATAGAAAATATTAAAAATAGGCGAATTTTTAAAATCATAATAGATCCAATAATATATGTGAATTACATTTCAAAACCAAATAATGAACATATTATTGTATTTTCAGAAAATTTACAATTCATTGTGTTTAATAAACAAATTTATAATGGAATGAATGCTCTATATATATCGAAAATAAAAATGTATCATTCTCATTACAATCTTATGAAATAAAATATTGTGAAAATATTGATTTATGTTATATGAATACTGATTCTTTTGTTTATGATATACGAACTGAAGGTTTTTATAAAGACGTGAACTCAAGTTCATACAAATGATTACCAAAATATAGTATTTATGAACTTCCACAGGTAAATAAGGAACTCCTAGGAAATTAAACTTGAAAATTGCAGAAAAATTATCTTAGAACAACTTAGCTTAAGATCAAAAATGTATACTTATAAACTTAGTGAAAAAGAAAAGAAAAAATCTAAAGGAGTTAAGAAACCTGTTGGAAAAAATCAAATTACTTTTGATGAGTATGTTTAACTGCCAAAATAAACCACTAGAGGAAAATGATTTTGATTAGAACATTCAAACATGAATTATATGCAGTTGACTGTAATAAAGTTCCAATGATGGTAAACATGTTGTATTATAAAATGGAATTAATGCATTGCCTTGCGGTCATTATAAATTAAATTCAAATAAAATAAAAGGTGATAAACATGATTTCTTATGAGAACTATACAACTGTACAGGAGATTAAATAAAAAATGAAAAACTAATTACTTTGTAACATTCTTTCATGTTACGCTAATGTTTTATAATTTTTCAAATAAAATTTACAAACAAATTTTCCAGAAAAATATTCAATAATGAAAGCTGCTTTCTCTATTTTTTGATGTTTTGTAGTTTATATATGATCTTTTGAATGATCACAGTTATAGATATATTTAGCAGAGTTTTTAACTTTCTTTACATATTTATCTCTAACAAGTCTTTCAAAATGCCAATTATGAAGAAGTTCTCTTTGTTTATTCCTCTTCCAATCTTTACAACCTCATTTTGGAGGAAAATTGCGTCTTATTATATTAATTTCTTTATGATTTTTTTCCTTGACATTAAACTAGACAAACAATTTTATTTTCTCTTTCCATTTATAAGAATTAAAATTAATCGAATTTAAAAAAAAAATTAATTTTGTTGTATTTAAATGAAGTCACTTGTGGATCTAAGGAAATAATAACCTTATCTTTACTAACAAACAAGTTATAGTAATCATTGATGAAAAAAAATAAGTTTCAGTTCTACACAAATCAAGTTGCTGATATTTTAGGCCGGCCGCGGTGGTCTAGTGGTTCTAGGCGTGCAGTCCGGAACCGCGCGACTGCTACGGTCGCAGGTTCGAATCCTGCCTCGGGCATGGATGTATGTGATGTCCTTAGGTTAGTTAGGTTTAAGTAGTTCTAAGTTCTAGGGGACTGATGACCACAGTAGTTGAGTCCCATAGTGCTCAGAGCCATTTGAACCATTTTTGATATTTTAGTAGATGAACATCCTACAAATCTAAGAATATATTAAACCAAAATATTGTAAAACAAATGAAAATTTCAATAGAACTTCAACCATGCTATTTAAAAATAATCATAGACACGCCAGATTTATTAATGAACCTGCTTTATATTCTTCAGTTACGAAATCCTAAATGGCTTTTGCAGAAAATTGTCAAGATTGGGTTATTGAAGAAGTTTTACGCACAATTAAAATATGGAGAATATAAAATAATCACTTTTTATGAAGATCAGATAAACCATTAAATTATTTTATAGAACAACTAAAAAAAACAAAGAATTAAGACATCGTTAATTTGGAAAAAAGTCATAGAAAAGTAGGAAAAATGAAAACAAAAATTCATGAAATGAATAATTGGAAGAGAAACAAATATTAGCATATGTTGTACCTTAATTAAGTTTTAATTTAATATGATTTAATTTAATTTAAAACAAACTATTTTTATATCAGGATTACATTATTTTAATTATGAACCTTATGTTATTCAAACACTATTTAAAAATGTACAAAATCAAATAGGTCATATCAGAAATTGGCATCCAAATTGTGGAGAATATTTCAGGATTATTTATGTACAAATTCAGGAAATTCATATCAAATAATGAAAGGAAATTTATGAATTGCTTGCCATCGAAATTATTGTAGTACTTTGGAAGTTATTCATGACAACACTTACATGGAGATATAAATTATCTAACAAACGTTTCTTAGAATATAAAACTAAATTTCCAAGGACTTTTTCGTAAACAAACATCCAATGATTTTTTTTGCATCTAATACAATAAATTTATTAAAACAGTATAATTCAAACCACTCAATTTAAAGTCCTCAAACGATTTTGACATTGCATCAGTTTTGTTAAGTTATATTTGAATATCAAAATAAACTTTATCTTCTTTAAGAAAACAATAAGCATAATGGTTATTATATAAATACCAAACATGTTTAAATTTTCAGTAACTAACTCTATTTATACAAAAAAATTATTTATATTTAAAAAAAATAGCATTAGTTTTATTTCCCCAACATTTGTGTTAATTATCAAAACTGAACCATTAACATTGCTACATTTCTTATTTAAAACTTTCTCAAGAAGATAAACATCTGGAAAACTCATTTTAAATCGTTCCAGTTCACAAAAATTTCCTTATATTTCTTCACCATTTAAATATTTCACTTTATAAGTAATAGGATCAGAAACTTCAATTACCAAAAATTATGTTGACCAATGTGCTACATATACTTTTTCAAAAATTCCTTTAAGTTTACTTATTCTTACTGTATCACCAATTTTGTATTTAAGTTGATTATGTAACAAATTTTTTATGTAAACAGTTTTCAGTAAAATATTTTCCATTTATTTATTTACATCTTTCAGTTGCATTTTTATTGTTGAATGTTTTGTATTATTATATTCATGAATTAATTTCAAAACTAAGTCAGCACATTTATAATTTCCTTGAAGAGCAAATTACTTCCAAATCTTTTCTTTCAATGTTCTATAAAATCGTTCAATGACAGTTGCTTTTAATTCACTAAAGCTGAATAATGATTAATGTTAAATTGTTTTGTTCTTGAGATTCTTTATTACAAAATTCTTTAGCATTACCTGCTTGCAATTTTTTTGGTTTTAAGGATGTAAATAATTTTTCGAAAGAATAAACTGTATTTTTACCTGTTTTGTCTGTAACTGGAACTGAACATGCAAATTTTGGAAAAACATATATAACAGTTAATAAATATTTCAAGAAAGAACATTAAAAAATTTGTTAAAATGAATATAAGTGAAAGAAAGTTATAATTTGTTAATCACGTACTTGGATTAATAACTGTTGGGTAATTTAAATATTTTGGAAAATAACCAGTAGAGTTCACTGTTGATAAACCAAAAATTAGTGAAAATGGATGTGAAGGAATAGATGGAATAATAAGACTGTTAATTAGAAAACAAATAACTAGATATGGTCTAGGAAAAGAATTCGATTCTTTTGATTTACAAAATTATTCAAAAATTTTATTTGATTCAAATGCAATGTATACTGAAAGTAATTCAAATAAAATAAACTTAATGAAAGGAAATAAATATAGTAATTGCTTAAAACAATTGTTGAAGAATATTTTCCTACTTTTCAGAAAGAAATCTTAATCACACATTAGAAAAAGTTGGTAAATGTTTAGTAAAAAAATATTCAGAAAAACTAATCGGAAATGTTTGGATGGGTGATGTTGGCCAATTAATCAATAGATTAGCAGTAATCCACTGAGAGGAATTAGCTGGAATTAATAATTTTTGTAATGAAAAAATGGAATAATTAATGTGTTGACAAATTTAGTGATATTATTATTAATGATCCAAAAGGAATTGCTTATTTAATCAGATTTTATAAATAATTTACCACACACGTTTAGGCAAAGTGAAAAATGTGGAAAAGGATTAGTTAATACTTTAACTAACAAATTACCATTCTAAATGCAACTTCCAGGCTATAACTTTGTGGTCTGGGAACCAAATTAGAAGAAAGATTCACCTACAAATCTTTTTTAACGAATTTACTCATTTTAGTTTTACAAACTGAACAAAGACCTTCAATTTCTTGTTTTCCATTTTTAGTGTTAATCTATGAGGATGAAGTGTTTCGGTAAACATTTTGGACTTCAACCAGAAATGTGATTATCGTTCGTCATTTGTATAGGATAAAAAAACAATTAATTGACTTCTAATTGTTTGTTTCTAAATACTTCAGTACTTTTAAATCTGTTTCCAATTTATTCGTCTAAACTCTTATTAACTGTCGAATCTAATAACTTAATTTTTCTTTCTAGTAACTTAATTTTATCTAATGTACGATGATGACTTGATTATTTGGATAAAGTAGTGATGTCCACCTGGAAATTTTTGTCAATTAGTGCCAAAGAATCTGTGAGAGGGATCTTAGCAAAAGGTGATACCACACTGAAGCTAACAAAACGGTCATAACTGCTTAGATTGAGAGCTCCCAGTCTATTGATAAAGTCAGCTGAGTTACAGATGTGATGTGATGTGAGCATTTGTGCACTAACGGTCTCACCAAAGAAGCGAGATGTTTGGCTAAGTCATACCACTGTAATAGTAATGAGTGTGGCGCAATTAGGTTTCTTATGGGTGGAGGGTCCCCCCCCCCCCACACACACACACACCAATGTGGTGACTGTAGATGTACTGTCACATCCATATTGTCAGCTGCAAATCGATGAATTTACTGGATGTGGGGCTGTGATGTTGTCCACACATCTAGGTACGATTACATGCTAACATGGGCCCATGGAGGTGATAAAAGTGAACGAAAAGCTATGATTAATAGAGGTTTAAGGGCAGAGGAAAAGAAGTGCCTAGACATGTGCCAAGGGAAAAAAATCTCTGCAACAGTCTGGATGGGTGTTAAGAGCAGTAGAGGGTTTCGTAGCTATCTGCAACAGATCACGTGTGGGTAAGATTAGTTAGTGATTGGGTGTCGTGTTACACTCGGTACCAGTGTCATAGCTTTGGTTTGTCATAGAGTTTGAACCAGAATCGACGTGAGGTACTGCTGGGCTGGGCACTGACGATGTCTCCTGGGCCAGCTGCACTGTCTGCATACCTGAAAAAGCCATAGCCGTCGTATTAGTGGTCAATTGGTCACAGAATCGATCGCACACTGTAGGAGGTAGTGTGGGTTCTGTTTGTGTTTAGTGTGCAGGATTTGGCTTCCCTGCTGCGACCGGTTGAACGACTTTGTGATTCATCTGACTGTGCCAGTCAGCTTTACTGTGATGCAGGGGTTCACCATTATTTGCTTTGTTTGTGTGGCGTACTTTGTCATAGGAGGTTAAGTGTACCTACTAAAGAGTGTCTTTGGACGATTGTGCTTCCACCTATGGTTGTGGTCGTAGTTTCCCAGATTCAGATGAAGGGGTTGTCTGAGTATCTTGAGTTTCTCTATAGTCATGCACAATGTTTTTTGAATATCTCTGAGAGAGTCTCGAAGTGGTATTCATTGTAAAGGTCTACAGTGCTTGTGTATCATGGAGCATTGCTTGTGATAGGTAGCACCTTGTTCTGTACGGCCTGCAGGCGACACAGGCATGTTGGAGCTGCCTGTCCCCAGACTGGGGCTGCATACATCATAAAGAATCTAAGCAGTGTAACGTATATGGACCTCAAACCCATCATATTCAGTGTACTTTGTCACTTTGTCTGTTGAGCATTGGGTAAAGTTGTTTGAGCCTCGCCTGTGCTCTGTTGGCGACGTAATGCCCCCCCCCCCCCCATGTTAGGTTTCGGTCCACCCAGATGCCTAGGTACCTGACTCTCTCACGAAAACGTATTGGTATTGGGCATGTGTGTGGTGTGATTTGTCAGCAATGTTTGTATTCGTGCAGTTGTTTCGGTCTGCGAGTTAACAGCACTGTCTCACACTTGTCGATGTTTAACATGCTCTGATTCCAATCAAGTCTCAGCTGCTCTGAGTGCAGTCCGTAGTCGTGAGTTGATGTGTTTTCCAGTCTCGCACTAGGATGGCGGTGTCATCTGCATAGATGACAACCATCGCATTACATGTAAATGGTAGATCATTTATGTAGAGGTTAAACAAGAGGGACCCCAGGATTTTCCCTTGGGGTACTCCAGCTTGTATACCACGTCATGTTGACTGTTTGCCCTGAATGTCACTGTTGAAGCATCTGTTGGAGAAATATGAATATATGAGATGTACCAGTCCATCGGAGAAACCAGCATCGCCAAGTTTTGCGTATGAGGCCAGTGTGCCAGAGTTGATCGAAGGCTTTTTCGATGTCTAGGAACACTGCTCATGTTGTTTTGTTGGCATTGTAGCCGTTTGTTATACGTTCTGTTACGCAGATGAGTTGTTGTGTTGTAAAGTGATGATTCCTGAAGCTGAATTGCTCTGGTCTCGAGGTGACATTGTTGATACACTGCCTAGTAAAGACATTTCAATATTACCTTCTCAACAATCTTGCTGAGCTTAGCAAGCTGATGGATCGGTAATTTTGTGGGAAGGGGTGGTTTTTTCCTGGCTCCTTGAACATTTGGACCTTGGCCGCCTTTCAGCAGGCAGGGAAGTGTTAGTGTTGTAGGATGACATTCGTGATGTGTATAAGACATTCTATGGTTTTGTCTGTGAATTACTGGACGATGTAGTTTTGAATGCCATCAGGACCAGGAGCTTTTCGAGGCTTGGTGTGCTTAATAGCCCACGTAATTTTGTGTGTGCTAATATGTCTCATAACGTCTGGTGCAGGCTGGACTACAAGTTGAGTAACCTCCTGGTCCATTTCAAATGCGAATTCTGGGTCTGAGGGACCCACATTCGGTATAAATGACGCAGCAAGTGTTCTAGCCATGAGCTCTACCTTCTCCTCCACGGAGTATGCAGGGCTGTTCGGTCCTTGTAGAGTAGGCAAGTAGTGTTTCTCCTTTGTGTAGTGCGAGATTCCACGCGCCTGGTCGAGTGGTATCCAGCCCAGCGAGTTTCTGGTCCCATTATGTAGTTTTAAATGTTTGTATTTTCTCCCATATAATTCCCTCGAGCCTGTTAATGTGCAGTTTGAACAATGGGCCCCTGTTACTCTGCCAGTATCTTTTGAGATGGTTTCTCATTGAGATGAGGCCCAGGATTTCCTGGGGCGGGGCTATTGAGTGTTGTGGTGGTGTAAGAACTGGATTGGCGTGAGTCGTTTCGTCCAGGACAGAAGCATTGAGTTCTTCAATAGACGTGCATAGCTTCATGTGTCTCTGGGATATGACTATCAACCATGTCCTTGAACTGGGTCCAATTCGTATGCTTGTAGTTTAGTTTCTAGCGTGGTTCAATATTCTGCAGTGTCTCTTCCATGTGCAGTATTAGTGGTAGGTGATCAGGGTCCAGATTGTTCTCAACTTCGACGTTGAGGGTGCTTGTGATACCCTTGATGAGAGCTATGTCTTTCACGTCTGGCCTCTGTTGTCTCTGTGTGAGCATGAGCATGGGTACATCTAGCACTACTAGTATGATGGAGTTGCGGCCTATTGAGTGTTCGTACACTTTTTTGCCCTTAGTGTTGCGTATTTGTGAGTTGCAGTCTCGATCTGTTGCGTTAAGATATGCAGCAGCGATTACTTGCAGTGCTATGTTGAATAATGTGCTGATATAGCATATTATAGTGTTCTGTGGAGAATTCTATAGCGATATCAGAGTGATGCATGCTTCAGTGAACTTAACCCAGGCAGCTATAGCCTCTGTCCTTTCGAGTTCAAAGAGCTCTATGATCATACGCTCTATGTCTTTGTGTATGATGATCGCTGTGCCGCCTCCCTCCATGCCACCCAGTCGGTCGGTACGATGGACACAATAACCAGAAATGCATAGGCTTCTGTGCAATTTGAGTAGTGTCTCATTCAAAAGAGCGATCTGGATGCCTTTTTGCTCCATGACTGCAACTAGTTTAGTCCTTTTGTTGTAGATCCCTTTAACATCCCAAAACAGGGTCTTTGTCAGAGTTCTGTTGTTTGTGTAATGGGGTGGGTGTGGTGTATTATCCATGAAAGAGTGTGATAAGTGCTGTGAGAGAAGTTTGTATGACAGCCATGCACAGTGTGGTGCACAGTGTGGCGACAAGGTTTAAGACCCTGATGAGAATTTTAAGGAATGCTTGGCTGGAAAATAGTGGCTCCCCTACTCCACCAATTGTTGTTAGGGCGTTGTTCTTGTTGGCCAGTAAGACAGCAGGCATGTTGTTGGCAGATGGTTCTGGTGTTGGTGTGGTGGATGGGCCAGCTTGAATGTTCGTGGTGCATGTGTCTGCTTGTGGCACGAGAGTAGTCAGGGTCAGAGATTTACTGTCTGCTTGACTGTGTGCTTGTGTGTTGTTGGCCTGTTGTTGGCGTATTTGTTGTGATGTTCTTGTGTTCCCTCTTCTGTTGTTGGTGCCCCCTCTCCTTCTCTGGTCTCTGAGCACTATGGGACTTAACAGCCATAGTCATCAGTCCCCTAGAACTTAGAACTACTTAAACCTAACTACCTAAGGACATCACACAAATCTCCTTCTCTGGGTTTTGGGTGCATCTGCTTTGTGTGGTTGCATGTGTGTCACAGTCTGTGACTACAGGGATTGGGGTTGTGTTATGTTCAGGTGCATGTGTTGTAACCAGTGCAGATGTAGTGGATTGTGTTGTCTGAACAGACAGTTTGTTTGTTACTGGGGCTGTTGATTGTGTTTGTGGTGGGCACTGAGGGTCCACTGCCCTCCCCTCACCACTGGTACCAGCAACTGTACCAGTTAAGAAGACGCCACTTCTCACTGGGCATGGGAGGGGGGCGGGGTGTTAGAGCTGGTCTGACGATTGCTTGGATGTTTTCGACGTTTTTGCGCTTCAGCGCCTCTTTGTACACATCACACCCTCTGACTCTGTAGTTGGTCGCATGTTGCCTGCCACAGTCAGCACATTTGCATTGGTCTGTTTGGCTTTGTGTGCACTGCTGTATTGTGTGGTTGTGCACACATTTACGGCAATGGAGTATCAGACTGCAGTATTTAGCCACATGACTAAATCACTGGGCTGGCAGCTGTGGCATTGTTAGGTTAGCTGTGGCAGTTCATGTACTTCTACAGTCACGGCCATGTGGAAGGGAATACCTTCTGCAGGTCGCAGGAGTGGGCCATGTCTGCCAGTTGGGTACGTTTTTTATGTGTCCAGAAGCCCATCATGAGGCTTGTGTTTAAGCATTCCCAAGGGCAATGAGCTCCTCTTGTACTGTCACATTTGGGATACATATGTCCGCTCTCTTTATCACAAACTGCTGTGTTCTTTCTTCGCCAGCTCTGAACATGTAGTGTTCTCCTTTCGTTCCCTAAGGAAGTCAAGTAGATCTTTGTATTCAGCTTCTGTTGCCTCTGGAAGTTTGGCGTAGAATTTTGTGTTAGCGTGTCTTCTCGCGAATGCTTTGTTGAGGGTACTTTGGTCCTCATAGTCGTGAATGATGACTGGAGGTAAACCAATCTGTGTTTTGTTACCAGCAGTGGCGGACTGGTGGTTATTTTGCACTTACACAGTGTAGTTCATGTTGTTACTCCTTATGTGTATTGTGCTAGTGGCTGAAACTGTGGGTATTGGCAAGAGCACTTGGCAGATGCCTTGTAAGTTTGTGGGCTCACTTGTTTGTGCGTTTTTCTTCTGTTTGCGCTCTGAACCTGCGACCTACAATGGTTTATCTTCATATGTCTGTTCTTCCTCTGAGGTCTTCAGTGCCAGCGATTTTAGTTCCCGGGACCTAATCAGTGAGAGTGGGTGTTAAAGAATTGATGCAGGTGGTGTCTCGAGTATGTGTTTTTCTGTCTCGCGGTCACGTTCTCGCTTCCCGATCACGGGGTCCCATGTTCGATTCCTGGTGGTGTCAGGAATTTTCACATGCCTCGAGATGACTGGGTGTTTGTGTTGTCCTCACCATTTCATCCTCATTCACGGAAAATTTGGAAATTTGCGGTAAGGACTATGGGACCAAACTGCTGAGGTCATTGGTCCCTAGGCTTACGCACTACTTAATCAAACTTAAACTAACTTATGCTAAGGACAACACACACACCCATGTCTGAGGGAGGACTCGAACCTCTGATGGAGGGAGCTGAGTGAACCTCATTCATGAAAGTGGCAAGATTGGACTGAGCAACGGCTGGGAATTTGTACGGGCGCTGATAACCGTGCAGTTGAGCGCCCCATAAACCATCATCATCATCTTCTTCTTCTTCTTCTTCAGGCTCTGGCGTCCTCATTGGTGAGATAGAGGGCATATTCATTAGTGTTGGAGTAGTTAGTGTGTGTGATTGTTGTGTTACAGTTTGAGCTTTGTCGTCGCCAGCCATCAATTGGACAATGCACTCCCATTCCAGGGCCATGACCTCTTGAGTAGTGGCGAGCAGGACAGAGATGCTCACAGGAACAGCAGGTACCTCTATCATTTGTGTTGCATGCATCATACTGCAGGTGGTAGGATGGGATCTGCTGGGGGAATTTGCCATCTCCCTGGTGTAAGGATTTTTTTAGGGATACACTATACTTTTGTTTTTCTCCTTGAGGGGAAAAGGCGTAATGTGTGTGCTACAGAAGTGGGGAGTCCCTTCGACTTATCTGAACGAGGTACAATGCGCGGTGCAAGAATGCGTAGGAAGAAGAAAAAAGCCTTATCCTATGTGATCACGCCAATGGCATTGACGTGCCCTACCACAGATCAGAGAGTCCCGCTGGGGAATGTGTAACCGAGGGTGCGGGAGCTTTGAGTCAAATGCTCTTTTCCGCTGAGCTCAAGAGTGCTTCAGTAGATTTTACGACAGTTTTACTGTTTCGGACGGCACGGCTGCTTTCACCGCTGTTTCGTCTTTGCTGCCGCTACCGCTGCTTCGATCCGCTGCTGCTGCTGCTGCTCGCAGCTAGTAGCTGACGGCCGTCCGCTCACTTCGGCTGCCGCGGTGCTAATGACCTGCTGACGCATAGACATCCTCTCGGGTCGGCTGCCGGGCTGTGAACGACATTTGAAATTCATTGTCGAACGCTCTGTTGTAGCATTCCGTCAAGTGTGAATCGGCCTTTTCGCTGTTGTTGATGTTATCATGGCTGGCCTAACTTAATATGAGTGTTTTTGATCCTAGTGATCAGATATAGGACTTTGATGGTTATAAGGAAGTTCGGAAGATAGTGTTTAAAACTGCCGATCTGAGATCAGACCATTGGTTGACTGGATCAGGCATGAAGATATTTACTACACCTCGATCTTACGAACGCAGTGATCTCTGGACGAATGTTACAAATAATATCTATGCTGTCAAAACAGCGTTTATGTCAAAGTTCATATACAAAGATACATCTGTTCTGTTGTTTGGTTTGTGGGCGTGATATAAACAGAGGGGCGAGGTACTGGGGACGCTGGTTTGATGAATGGTTGTGCAGCCACAGTTTTTTAAAATTAGGAATGTCGCGTAAAGAGTTTTTCGTATTGGCAACTGCTCACTTTAATTGTGCTTTAGTTTAGTGTAAATCATATAAACTCATACGGGAAATAACGTCATCGTTTATTTAATATGCCGCTCACGAATTGAGAGTGGGATGTTCATTGTTTCTTTCGCGTGTAGTACAACATGGCATGTGTTCAGCGGGCATTCGCACAGAAATTGTCAAAGTAAGTTTACTCTAGAATGACTGCAAACAAATTTCTTAATGAAGTCTGTAATTCTACATTTCGCCTTGTATTATATTACACTTGCGTCTATATCGTAAGTAATTTCACTCAGTCAGTGATCTCATTAACTTTCACGAATGCTCATAACTATTGTGTGGATGTTTAACTATACACCCTAAATTTTCTTCTAAAACCTCGGTGTTATTTAAATACCCTATTTCTCTTGACTGAAGTTGGTGTTAAAATGTGGTACACGATATACCATAATAAACATCACATAACATATAGGACAAGTATGTTGCAGTTTTAAGAAATCTCGCGTCATAATCTAGAAGTTGTGTCGCCTATTACATTATCCCTCTTACTTAGGCATAATTTAGAAGTAGTGTAACATTTATATTAGACAGTCTTCCAGATTCTGTTAATTGAAAGTCAACCTCTTTATTCTTTCATAGATATTTCCAGTTCAGTGACAGTGTATTTAATTTTTGCTTGGGCCCTCATGCTGTAGTGCGTACATGGTCATGTTGGAAGTTGTATCCCATGTCATCGTTCAACCTTAGAACTGATTTACTGTGCCAGTTGTTTGGGGATATGCTGATTGATATGGACACCAAGCCAAGGTTTCATGAGGCATTTTTATACACACAGTTCATTTTCAGAACTGAAAGAAGCACTAAGTGACAGAGGAGTAAAGCCATGAACTGTCCAAGGCTTGAAGCTGAGACTGTTGGATCTGTAGACCATAAAATGAATTGAGTCTCATTTTTACTACCTGAAACTCCAAGTAAATTTAAGATATATGTGCAAATGTTTTCACGAGATACGTTTAAGCAATCAGATATGTACTTAGTGGCTAGCTGCAGTCTTTTTAAGGCAAGCTTTCTGAATGTTTGAGGTTAAAGTATCAAACAGCAGTTTTCAAAAACAGTGATACATGCTATTCTTCTCTTACCTCTCTGGCGACTCCCTCAAATGAGTCTGACGAATGCCAGAATGGTTCCTCTGAAAAGACCAACTGATATTCTTCTCTTACCCAAAATTTGTTCTATGGCAGTTAACTATATTTGATCTGTGTGGTAGCATCTGTGACTGGCTAGACTCCATTATTGTAAACCACTTCACTTCAAATGTATTAGTTCCTAGACATCTTGGTCACATTAAAAGACATCCTTTCCCATAGGTGAATGATGAGTTGCAGCCTACTATCAGATACATGTAAATAGTCCTGGAACTCTAAATTCAATCTTTGCCTGAATATTTCACAGGATTCTAAAATGCAAATGCTGAAGCCCACAAAAAATATATATATATATGTGAATAGATAATGGCTTTCAGTTGCTGAGAGTACTTTAAATGTTCCATTCCACCCATAGAATCAATATATTAATGAGTATATTTTTGGCTTAGACTGAATCTGTATAAATCAGTAACATAATTTATATTGTCACACAGTTCAGTCAATGTGAGAGTGCTTTTTTTTCTAGTCTACCAAGCATAACCAATCACAATCCACAACTTTTTTTTTATTATACCCAACTTAAGATTCATAAAACAAAGAAAGAAAAAATTGTTACCGAGCAACATGTCTGAAGTCCATGTCACTCTGCACTGTAACTTTTCAGTAGATCCAAAGATAAGCCTAATGGACTGCCCTAGCAGTCATTTGTGGGAGTGAAATAAACAAAACTTGGAGCTATTTGATTTCAGTTTTTGTCTTTATCACAGATGATCATGTCATTGTTTCTTATGAGAAGAGGTCTTTGACTTTGACTACGAACCACTTAAGCATCATATTAAATTGCATTGTTGTATAGAAAAGGTCCTAGGCTGAATGGTGAGTCATGCTTAGACATACCATGGTGGCCTAATGGTTGTGATGCCTGTTCACAAAAAGTGAGAAATCGGGGTTAAAGTCCTGATGTGACACCAATTTTCAGTTGTCGCTACATACACATTACATAGCAGGTTCAGCATACCTAAAAAGTTTGTATTTGCATGTTTTCATATCATTGCACTTTCATTGACTTCATCTCTATTGACATATTCATTTTGGTGCATTTAAGAAATTTCATCCGGATTTAGATTTTCTGTAATTTCCCTAAATCCTCCCCAAGGAGCTAATAAACTGCTTCCCCTTCACCATGTCAGACCTACTTTTCTGCTTCCTTCTTTGTTGCAAGGTCCTCTGTGCTCACTTGTGACACCACATTGTACTCTCTTTATGCACAGGCTGTCTTTCTTTTCTTTTTCACTGACTTCTTACATTCTTCCTCCACTTTGCCATTTAGTTTCCTTTTTGCCTATCTTCCTTCCTGTGTGTTACTGATGGGTGGCTGATGTATTTGACACCTAAAGGATCACTGTGTAACATATAATTCCCACCTCTTGGGTTGATACATGGCTCACACATATTCCATGGTAATAAGGGAAGGGTGGTTGTCTGAGCTGGTGTCTTTCCAGTCCCCAGTTGATCCCTTTGTCTGAAGCTCAATTGGTATGAACACTCATGTAAGAAGGTTTAGTATCCTTATGCGAGGAATCCCAGAATGAAGGAATACAACCCCAGAGATGTTAGCAATTGTGGGGGTCCAAAACGCGATGAATACATCAAACCAATCTAGTAAGCCTCCATCCAACAAACAGAACTGTAATTAACCCAAGGAAATGATGAACCATCCAGTTAGTACATAGTGTCACACATGGAAGGAGGTTAGAGTTTTGTTAAAGTCAGTCTTGTTTGTCATTCAGCAGGGCATGGACACAATTTCAGGCTCACTGAAGTCATATTCCCACCTGTATAGTAGAACCATGTTAATTGACACAGACAGTGCCATTTAGGCTCAAACACTATTGCGAGCTACTCTCCTATGTGGATGCCCTGTTCGTGTAGAGGTCCATCACACACTAGATTACTCATGTGTGTTTATTACTACCCAGTGGTTTGACAGTCTGACCAAGGAGGAAATCCAAGGTTACCTTTTCAATCAGGGCATAAAAGCAGTACAATGGGCTATGAAGAAGGTAGATAATAAATTAGTGCCTACCCTCACCCTGTTCGTTACTCTTGCACGATGGAACCCTCATCAAAGTTCAAGGCAGTCCATGGAGTGTAAGATCCTGTATACCAAACCCGATATATTGCTATCAGTGTAATGTTTCAGCCGTACTCACATGTCCTTTAAAAATGCAACTAACTTTTGGGAGAGATGCACGTTAGGGAGATTGCCCACTCCCTTCCCCCAGTACATTAACTGTACAGGAGACCATGTAACTTTTTCCTGTGTATACTATGAGTCGCCAATTAATCCTAGGATTTTTATCTGTCACTTACCCCTTCTTTTGCCTCTGGCAGTGTTTGTTGATGTGAAAAATGCCAAGTTCCATACTCAGGTTCAGAATCTGTGTTAAACTGTAGATCTCCCTGTAGCTGGCTGGGTAAGTAAGTTTGAAGATCAGAAGGAGGCAGTGACATACCACCTCCAATAGGACGATGCTGACAAGGGAACCTCTCCATCGCACCCCCCTCAGATTTAGTTATAAGTTGGCACAGTGGATAGGCCTTGATAAACTGAACACAGATTAATCGAGAAAACAGGAAGAAGTTGTGTGGATCTGTGAAAAAATAAGCAAAATATACAAACTGAGTAGTCTATGGGCAACATAAGTAACATCATGGACAATATAAGCTCAAGAGCGCGGTGGTCTCGTGGTAGCGTGAGCAGCTGCAGAACGAGAGGTCCTTGGTTCAAGTCTTCCCTCAAGTGAGAATTTTACTTTCTTTATTTTTGCATAGTTATCTGTCCGTTCGTTCATTGACGTCCCTGTTCACTGTAATAAGTTTAGTGTCTGTGTTTTGCGACCGCATCGCAAAACTGTGCGATTAGTAGACGAAAGGACGTGCCTCTCCAATGGGAACCGGAAACATTTGATCGCAAGGTCATAGGTCAGCCGATTCCTCCACAGGAAAACACATCTGATATATTCTATACGACACTGGTAACGGCATGTGCGTCACATGACAGGAATATGTTGTCGATCCACCAAACTTGTACACATGGCGAATGGGTAAAAAGATTCTTCTACCTTGCCCGATTTAGGTTTTCTTGTGGATGTGATAATCACTCCCAAAAAAGTGATGAAAACACAAGAGTTTGTCACATTAACTGAAAATAAAAAAATTAAACTTTTCAGTCGATGGAAGATTTGAACCAAGGACTTCTCGTTCCGCAGCTGCTCACTTTACCACGAGACCACGGCACTCCTGAGCCCTTAGTGTCCTTGATGTTCCATATCTTCCCATGAACTGCTCAGTTTGTATATTTTGCTTATTTTTTCACAGTTCCACACAACTTCTTTCTGTTTTCTCAATTGATCTGTGTTCAGTTTTTCAAAGCCTATCCACTGTGCCAACTTATAACTAAATCTGAGGGGGGTGCGATGGGGAGGTTCCCTTGTGAGTAAAGCACTGGCATGTTCAAAACAATCTTTAGATTGATGACTGCCTTACTTTTTACCTCAATGAATGGGCTACATAAAGGTAAAAGGTCTCACTGTTGCTTGGGAAGTATTTGTCAACTGAAAGCCTTCCATACCACTGTCTGGCATTCACAGCACTATTCTTACTATGCTGTGACCAAAAACAGGGCCTACATCTGACTTCTCTGTGATTCACATGTAAGTGCTCGGCAGAGGGTTCATAGAACCATTTTACTTATTTCTCTGCTTTTACACTCCTGAACAATGTGGAAAAAATGAACACACAAATGTTTTCATTTGAACTCTGATTTCTATTATTTTATTAGGATGGTCATTTCTTTATGTGTAGGTGAGAGTCAACAAAATATTTTCACTTTCAAAGGAGAAAGAGGGTGATTGAAATTCCATGAAAATGTTTTGTCACAACAAAAAATGCCTTTGTTTTAATTACTGCCACCCCACCTCATGTGTGCTCGCTCTCTCTCTCTCTCTCTCTCTCTCTCTCTCTCTCTCTCTTCACACTATTCCACAATAATACAAAAAAAGGTGCCCTTATTTAAACTTTTGCCATGTCCTCCATCGAATCTCTCTGGTAAGGATCTCTTGCCGTGCAGCATTACTCCAGAAGAGGACAGATAAGTGTAGTGTAAGCAGTCTCTTTACTAGATTTGTTGTGTCTTGTAAGTGTTCTATAGATGAAACAGTCTTTTGTTTGCCACTCCATC
This sequence comes from Schistocerca serialis cubense, assembly GCF_023864345.2. Taxonomy (NCBI): domain Eukaryota; kingdom Metazoa; phylum Arthropoda; class Insecta; order Orthoptera; family Acrididae; genus Schistocerca; species Schistocerca serialis. Next base: position 436,100,868 of record NC_064640.1, on the reverse strand, counting down.
ATTTTCTGAATGATGGTTCAGTTTAAGTTACCCATTATTATTATTATCATCCCTAGGTATTCAGTTGAATCAACAGCCTTTAAGTCTGTGTAACCAAAATTTAATGTGTTTTTTTTAGTACTCATGTGAAGGACCTTATACTTTTCATTGTTAAAGGTCACTCACCACAGGTATTGACATACACATCTGCAGCCTCCAGTGTAGTATCACAATTGTAAAATCCCTAAGTGCAAAAGTAGCACTCTCAATTGCCACTGTTGTACCCTCACAATATTCTGTACAACCTTCAGCCACACACAGGAAGTTTCTTATGAGTCATACAGAGGAATGTAAATTTAAGATGGAACAGTATTGAGATGAATTTTTTGCTTACTTCAGCCCAGCAAAGGTGCAGACCCTTGCCCAACAAGCGTGGGAGAAAATGAAAAGGCAGAGAGAAATGTTCTTCCCTGTCACCATCTCAGAGATACTCCTCAAAGGCAGCACCATGCAAAGACATTGTGCAGCCAACGTCCACTTCATTGGTGTGAATTATCAACTGATCCTCTACCTTAGATACAGCTAATAAGCCTGGGGAGGAAAACCCCACCTCTGAAGAAATAGTGGAGCAGAATGATCCTCCTCCTCCTCAATCCAGTAGTTGAATTCATACAAATTGAGGCACCCCAAAGCTACCACAGTAATTACAACTACCACATTGTACATCTCTCATCCTGAAATATGGCTGTCCTTCAGTGGAGTGTATGTGGCTGCACATTGCATAGAGCAGAGCTGCACCTGCTATTACATTCACAATCCTCAGCTGCTTTATGCCTACAAAAATACACTCTTGAGACTGCACTGATCTTTTATGCTTCACTCTGGAACTTTATGTATCTTGGAGGGAATTTCAACTTGCAGTGGTGTAATGATGCTCATCTTAAACACTATCCATGGTTAAATCATTCAACTGAACACCCAGTTACAAGCTGTTGCTGTGAACATTTTGTTTCCAGTATTACATGTTCTTGTGTGACATCTAGACACCCATATCGCTTCTCATCAGGGCGGATGTACTACGGCTTATCACTCAGCTCCTAACACCTTTCTTACTGCACGGTGACTGCAGTGCCCATCATACCATTTGGGGCTCTCCCAGAGCCTGTAGGTCTATGTGAGCCATGCTCCTCGCATATATTGTGGACCAGCTTAATATTCTCCTTTTCAACACTTGCGAAACCACATCCAACATCTATTTCAGCTTCTACTCATTCAGCGTCGCACATGGGTATCTCCTCCTGAGGTTGTCCTCTATCTAGAGTATTCTATTGTTTCAGATGCACACTCAAGAGGCCATTCCCTGTGTGTAATTCACTTACATTCCATACATAAGATGATGGCAGATTTCTAAAGTTGGCTCTGTTTCTCATTGGCATCATTTGAGAAACAACAATTCCACAGCAGTGATTACCAGGTAGAGTACTTTACGAATGTGATCTTTATTGCTGATGAAAGTTTTGCAACAAACCTTGCTTGTCCAGTGGACTAAGGAATGCTGAGTCATGGTTCACATTCAGAGACAAAATCTGTGTGTTTTTTAATGACACCACACAGTGCGGAACTGAATCCATTATCAATAAATGTGTACAGAGAGCCATTGAATTATCAGAAACAGCAAAACAACCACTTGGATCACTCTTGTTAGTTTTACTCCCACTTCTGTGTGGGAAATTTTGTTGTGTTTTTGACCAAAAAAAATTGTTTCTGCTATACCCGATATGACCATTTCTAAGGATATCATTGTGTATTCTGTCAATATAATGAACATCTTTGGTTGGTACTGGCATCTTAAACTCCACACTTTACCTTCCTGCCTTCATACCTCAGAGATGAGCAGCAGTGGCTCAGGAGATCTCATTCAGTTCTCATAATTGTGAATGCTGTAACACAATTTTTACTGGAAGGAAGCTGGTGCTTGCTCTTTCATTAACACAACCCTAAGACTCATGACCAGATATAATTCACATTCAGGTGTTGTAACATCTATCTCCTTATGGCAAGCAGTTTCTCATCCATACATACAATCATATTTGGAAGCACAGCACATCTCCTATACATTAGTGTGAAGCCACCATAATCCCTGTTTCTAAGCCTGGTAAGGATAGGTACCTTTCTTGCAGCCACTATTCCATGTCCCTCTCCAGTAGTGTCTGCAAAGTGACGAAACAAATGATCGGTGGGTTGCTGGTAAGGTGACTTGAGTCTCAGAAATTGCTAACAAATATCATATGTGGTTTTCATAGGCATTGCTCTGTAAAACTTTCTGCAGCAGTGCAACATTGTAGCTGTACGTTTTGATGTGGGAAAGGCCTAAGACCGTGCTGGAATACGAGTATCATCCATATAACACACAGATAAGGCTTCTGAGGCTGCCTGCCTCATTTCATTCATGAGTTTTTAAAAGACTGGAGTCTTTTTAATGTACGCATATATTCAGCTCTGTTGAGGAATTTTATTCAGAATGATGTACCTCATGGCTCGTGCTGAGCTTAACATTATTTGTCATACTCCACAGGGGTCTCGCAACTCTTGTATGTGTGTGGCAAGAGTGTAGTCCCAAGCCATTGGAGGACTTGTTCCTTTCCTGTGCTGCAGTTTTACTCTCTGACTATATCTCCTCTCTGACTAATTCTCTAGGACAAGTTCCTGCTGACAGCGTATCTAACTCATAGGATGTCAATTCGAATTTGACCCACATTGTTCCTTAATTTTGTGCCAGTTATTTCTTTTAATTTGTGTTCAGTTCCCACTTCTGGGTTTACCTCCACCTTTTTCAGTATTTTTACAGATTGTGTAGGCTATGTGAAGAAGGTTGTGCGTACCAAGCATGGTAGTGAATCCATGTAGGTGGGGTCGTTACATACCCGTACAGTGGTAGCCCATTGACTACACAGGGATTGCATTGTTGATGCCCAAGCTGACACCACACCACATGTGCTGAGCAGTGGTGCCTGTTCATTCGCAGGCATGTGAATTCAAGCATTGGCCATATTGCTAGGTAGCCTTTGCTCTGGCTGGATGACATCTGTGGCGAGAACTCTCATTTGGAGTAGGCAGCATCATGGCAGAGATTTGGGATCATGAAACGAGCAAAGGTATCAGCCAGTGGCCATGAGGTCCCAGCAATGTCTTCAGACAGACCACAATTTAGTGCTGATTCTTATGATCCTAGAACTTTACCTCCTTGACTGTGCTATGGGAGGAAAACGAAACCAAACTACTTGTGAACAGTTACTGATTTGAACCCAAACAAATGGTTGGTCCTGCCCCTCTACTAAACCAATGTGTTTTGTGGAGAAAATTGAAAACATATTTGGTGAACTCTCTTCTCTTAGGATTTTGCAAAGTAGTTCCATCTTAATTAAGACAGCAAATTGTACACAGTCCTGGCCTTTACTGTGTATAAACAATTTGGTGATGCACCTGTTACCATCACACCCCATAAGAACCTTAATATGATACAGGGATTCATCTTTCACTGGGACCTTATGCTGTAGACAAACAAAGAACTGTGCAAACACTTAAAGAGACAAAGGATCCACTTTGAATGTTGTGTACGTTGTGGCCCACTAGATTGACAAGGTAGACAACAGTGCATTTCTCCTCACATTTGAAGGGGATTCACACCCAGAAAAGATCAAAATCGTGTGTTACTGCTGTGATGTGAAGCCATGTTTCCCACACCTGATGCAATGTTTTAAATGCTAACACTTTGGACATACAACTTCCTGGTGTACTTACAACCTCATTTGTGGAGACTGTGGCTAACCACTTTATGAAAATTAACCATCTTCTCTACCACCTTTCTGTATCAGTTATGGGAATGACCACCTTTCCCAATCCATAAACTGTGCTAACCTACTAAAGGAATGCAAAATACAGGAACTGGAAGTCACAAATCATCTTTGATATTTTGAAACTCAAAAAATATGATCATTTGTATCTGATCTCAGTGATATCAAACTTTGCTGCTACTGTGGCCAGGTCATCAGTTGTATCTGGTATATTTACTCTCTTGACATTGACATCTGGTAATAGTGCAAATAAACTTGACTATGATGCTGATAGGCCTGCCATTCACATGGTTCATGGAGCACCATCTTCGGGTACCACTCCCTGCTGTCATCTGGAGAAGCAGCTTCCTCCTCCAGCATCTACTGGTGACAAGGATAACTCTTGAGAACCCTCTCTCCAGAAATCACAGATCATACACCTAACACCAGCCATTGCCTGAAAGAGCTGTGGACAGTGGGTCCCAGGGGCGCACAGCCTTTTTTCTGTTTCTGCAGTCACAGTAGACAAGCCCTCACAACAAACTTGACCATGAAAAGTGGTGTTGGTGGTGGTGGAGGAGGAGGAGGAGGAGGAGGAGGAGGAGGAGGAGGAGGAGAAGAAGAAGAAGAAGGAATCTTGGCTACTCTGGGACCCCAGAGGCACCAACTCTCCTCACGCTGTCAAGCTCTGAACCAATGTTTGTTCATATTCCACATCCATTGGTGAGAGACAGTGATCCTGGTGTGTGATCTGTCCTTTTGGCCCCTTTATGCCTATCCAGGACACCCTCAGCTTTATGGTCCAATGGTACACCAATGGGTATTATTTTCACCTGCTGTAACTACAACTTCTAATTTTCTCCTGTTCTGCAATTTCTAAGAAACACACTGCACTAATGACCATTCCCACGCTGTATGAGATTACTATGCCTTGTGTTGGAGCTGTACTGACCCTGAGGCAGGTGGAGTCTGCACATTGGTTTGCACTGATTTCATCAGCGAGTGGATTCCCCTCCATACTATTTCTGAAGGAATTGCATTGGGAATGCAAATGACACTACTGATCACCATTTATAATGTTGAGTTGCCTCCATGCAGTGCACTTACTTACTTTGCGATGACCATCTGAATCCAACAGCTGTCTCCCTCACCTTTTTTCCTACTTTGGGATTTCAGTGTGTACCACCCCCTGTGAAGTAATACTAATTTGACTAGTAGGGGCCTTCTGATTGACTAGCTACTTTCCGATTTTGATCTGTGTCTCCTCAATGACAGTACTCCCACCCACTTCAGTGCCACCCATGTCACTTTTTCAGGTATTGACATGACAATCCCCTCCCCCAATCTTGTATTGTAGGTATCCAACAATTTTTGCAGAAGTGACTACATTTTGGTGAGCCTTTACCTTCCTTGTTACCGCCCAATGGACCAGTTACCATATTGTGCTATTCAAAGAGCCAAGTGGCAATTGAACACCTGTGCTGTGTCCACAAGGTTGTGGGATATGTCTTCGATGCCATTACCTGCACTGCTGGAGCTGCTGTTCCCCTTTCTGCAGGTGCCTTCTGCCACTGGCTGATGTCATGGTGGACCAAAGACATTACAAAGTGTCAAGATCCTCAAAGGGTCCTGCAACATCCAAGGTGGTTTCCTCCACAGACCACCTTCCTCATTTTCAAGTGGGTTCATGCTAAGACTTGCTGTCTATGTAAATACATGAAGAAGGAATACTGATAGTGTTACACCCCCTCTTTGGTAGTGTCTTCCCCTTCGTTCCATGTGTGGGCCAAGCTCCATGGTTTTCTGGGCCACCAAAGATCAAAAAGGGTCCCTGGTCTCTTCCTTCAGTGCTGTATTTTTACTGAAGTGTCAGTTCTTGCTGAACACCCTTCATTTCACTTAGCAACATCATTGGCGTCCTCTTCTTACCTGTCTACCTTTCCATCACATAAGTGTCAAGTTGAAGACATCTTCCTATCCTTCCCCTCCTGCCAGGCTGAATTATCTAATGAACCTTTCACTGATCTGGAAATGCTTCAGGCTCTTGACTTGTTACATGATATGACCCCAGGTCACAATTCAGTTTATAACCAAATGATCCAACATCTGAATGAATGTTACTAAAATGTTCCATCTACTCAGTGGCTTAAACAGTATTTGGCTAGAAGGTGGTTTCCCTTTGCAATGATGAGATAGTATCATTGCCTCAGTCCTTAATCCAGACAAAATCCCAACATCCATCAACAGCAGCTGACTGATTAGCCCCACCAATGTGCTCTGCAAGGATGGTAGCCAGTTGATTATGCTGAATTCTCCTCTGGGATCTTTGTCTCCTTATCAGTGTCATTTCTGGGAGGTATGATACACAACTGGCCATCTGGTTAGGTAGGAAACAGCAATCTGACAATCATGTTTCTAAATGCCAATGGCCTCTTTTGACCTATATAAGGCATACAACATTGATTGGCACCATCACATTTTACAAACCTTCCATGACTGAGACTTTTGAGACTCCCTACTACTTTTTGTTCACCAATTTTTACCCCACCAGTTAATTTGAATTAAAAAAGAGTTGATACATCACACAGCTGTTACTCTCTTCCTCATTGCCATCAATGGACTAGTGACCTCCCTAGGACCATTGGTCACCCCTGCACTGTATGTTGACAAGTTCTACATTTGGTATAGGCCCAAATCTGTAGCCTTGGCTAAATGCCAGCTCCAACACACCATCCAAGGGCCTCCATTTGGATCCTTTCTAATGACTTCCAATTCTCTTCCACAAAAAATGTGAGTCATACAATTCTGTCATTGTACCATGGTATGTCTTGACGTATAATTCTACTTGGGTACCCAACACTTAGATGTTGTTGCTCAGTGACAAGTTTTGGACTCCTCTTCGATTAAAAAAAAAAACCTGATATAGCTGCTCCATATTCATCAACTAAAGAGTAGTTGCATATGAAAGCTTAACACACTCTGCCAACACTTCTCAGAGTGCATATTGTGCTACTCTCTTCTATATTTACCGAGCCCTGGTTGCATGCTTATTGGACTATGGTTGTCAAGTTTATGCCTCATTGGTCCCTTCAGCTTGGAAATCACTGGACACATTCCATCATTGGCACTTGCACCTTCCATACTATTCATTTAGACAGTCTCTTAGCCAAAGTAGGGTCTTCCCTCTTCAGGATCTGTGGTACCAGTTCTTGCTCACTTTTGCCATCAGCATCTGACAATTTCCTAATCATCCATCGTATCACATTCTTTTTGCGTACATCAACCCCTGACGCCCGCCCTTGGGTGGGATTAAAGTTGGACTGTGTTTCATGGCCTTCTGCCAAGATCTCCAACCATATGTGCTCCCCGTGACCCCCTTCCTCCCTGGCCAGGGTTATTACCCAGACCACTAATTAGGACCAGTCTGTTTCAAGCTCGTTAAGTTTGTCACCTTCATGACCTTGTTGCTTCTGTTCCTCTGTTTTTCAGAACTGTCAGGATGCTGCTGTCATTTACACTGATAGCTCTAAAACAATGGAGAGGATAGAATATGCTTCTACATTTCCCACCAGTCAGGAACAACATTTGTTGCCGGGAATGTGTAGTGTTTTTATAGCAGAGCTCATAGCAATTAATAGAGCCCTACATTTTATTAAGCAGTGTTCACTCAGTCATGATTTAACTTATAGTGACTCAGTAATCATCTCCAGTCCATTGATTGATATTACCCCAGTCTCCCCACAATACCTGCTATTGAAACTCTTCCCTCCGTCCTTAGTTGTGCAACCAGCTCAGTTGTCTTTCTCTGACTCCCATGCCTTGTGGGTATCCCATGCAATGAACTGGTTGACCATTTGGCTAGAGAAGCAATTACTCACCCTACATCTGCTTTTATGATCCCAGTTACAGATTTGCAGTTGCAATAAGATGTCTCTTCAGAGATGGAGGAACATCTGGTGGACTACCACCTCTACTAATAAATTCTGCATTATAAAGGAGACCGGTACTGCATGGGACTCATCCATCCTGTCCAACCAGAAGGAATCCACCACCCTATTGTGCCTTCGAATCAGTCACCTCCAGTTTTATTTTATGCAGTGAGCCACCCCGCATGTTGTGGAGCCTTACAAACAGTAGCTCGCATTATGCTTGAATGTCATCCCTCCCCCCCCCCCCCCCCCCCCCCTTTCTAGCTCTCCACGCTAAGCATGACCTCCTGGATTCTTCGCCTCTGATGTTGAAGGATAACTTGCGGACAATTGATATGGTTCTCCATTTTCTCTGTGAAAGTAGTTTTTACTTTTTACTGTCTTTCCTCTTAATCAGGTTCATCTACATTTATACTCCGCAAGCCACCCAACGGTGTGTGGCGGAGGGCACTTTACGTGCCACTGTCATTACCTCCCTTTCCTGTTCCAGTCGCGTATGGTTCGCGGGAAGAACGACTGTCTGAAAGACTCCGTGCATGCTCGACTCTCTCTAATTTTACATTCGTGATCTCCTCGGGAGGTATAAGTAGGGGGAAGCAATATATTCGATACCTCATCCAGAAACGCACCCTCTCGAAACCTGGCGAGCAAGCTACACCGCGATGCAGAGCGCCTCTCTTGCAGAGTCTGCCACTTGAGTTTGTTAAACATCTCCGTAACACTATCACGGTTACCAAATAACCCTGTGACAAAATGCGCCACTCTTCTTTGGATCTTCTCTATCTCCTCCGTCAACCCGATCTGGTACGGATCCCACACTGATGAGCAATACTCAAGTATAGGTCGAACGAGTGTTTTGTAAGCCACCTCCTTTGTTGATGGACTACATTTTCTAAGGACTCTCCCAATGAATCTCAACCAGGTACCCGCGTTACCAACAATTAATTTTATATGATCATTCCACTTCAAATCGTTCCACACGCATACTCCCAGATATTTTACAGAAGTAACTGCTACCAGTGTTTATTCCACTATCATATAATCATACAATAAAGGATCCTTCTTTCTATGTATTCGCAATACATTACATTTGCCTATGTTAAGGGTCAGTTGCCACTCCCTGCACCAAGTGCCTATCCGCTGCAGATCTTCCTGCATTTCGCTACAATTTTCTAATGCTGCAACTTCTCTGTATACTACAGCATCATCCGCGAAACCCCCCTGCGGGTTCGGGGATTAGAATAGGCCCGCGGTATTCCTGCCTGTCGTAAGAGGCGACTAAAAGGGGTCTCAAACGTTTCGGCCTTATGTGATGGTCCCCTGTCGGGTTTGACCTCCATATCTCAAAATTTTTCCGAAGAGCGAGCCGATTGGGGAAGGGCGCCTTACTTGGTGCATTGTGTCCGTGTTGTGTTGAGAACTTTCGCCATCTTATTCGTCGTTGCATTGCAGTCTTGCCCGCTCTTCATCTCTTGGGCATGGATGCGCCCCTGCGTGCACTTTCTGCCAAGCACTGTGCAGGGCCATTTTCTGCACTGACGACGCCCATGGACCACATGTCACCTAACATCCAGCACGGTAGCCAGTCCGTTGTGGTGGGGCCGCCATGTACCCTCTTGGTTGTAGCCCCCTGACAACACAGGGATCGCTCTGCTGATGCCTGCGCCGTTCACTCCCCACGTATGCCAAGGAGTAGATGCCCATCTCCCTGGGGCATCAGGACTCCCGGCAATGGCCATCCTGCCAGGTGGCTATTGCTGTGGCTGGGTGGCGCCCGTGGGGAGGGCCCTTGGTCGGAGTAGGTGGCATCAGGGCGGATGACCCGCAATGAAGCGTGGTACATCATCTCTCGCTGGCGGCCAACCGCCAGCAGTCTCTAAGCGTTCTCGGGCTCAATTTAATGCTCAGAAGTACGATCCGAAAACGTTCCCTTCCCTGGCCACGCCGTGGGAAGAGCGTAAGTCTCAGGATGGAGGTAACAGTTATTTGCCCCGATTCTTAGTTTGCACGAGAGCTGATGGGGAGTCTTTTCTCTCCACAAAGCTTCAGTTCTTCGTCGAGCATTTAGAGGACAAGTTTGGGGAGGTGGAGGGCTTGTCTAAAATGCGCTCTGGGTCAGTACTGATACAAACGGCATCCTCCGCCCAGTCCCGCAGGTTACTTGCTTGTGACAAGTTGGGGGATGTTAACGTTTCTATTACACCACATAAGTGTTTAAATATGGTCCAGGGTGTTATTTTCCATAGGGATCTCCTTTTGCAGTCTGATGACGAGCTGCGCGCCAACTTAGAATGTAGAGGTGTTCATTTCGTCCGGCGCGTTCATCGGGGTCCGAGGGACAATCAGGTTGCTACCGGTGCCTTCATCTTGGCCTTTGAGGGTGATACGTTACCGGAAAAGGTCAAGGTGATGGTCTACCGATGTGACGTCAAGCCCTATATCCCTCCCCCGATGCGGTGCTTCAAGTGCTGGAAGTTCGGCCATATGTCTTCCCGCTGCACTTCCAGCCTCACATGTCGAGATTGCGGACGCCCATCTCATCCCGATACTCCATGTGCCCCGCCTCCCATCTGCGTCAACTGCGGGGAGCACCATTCACCTTGCTCGCCTGACTGCAAAGTCTTTCAGAAAGAGCGCAAAATCATGGAATATAAGACCCTGGACCGGCTGACCTATACTGAGGCCAAACGGAAATATGACAGACTCCATCCTGTGAGAATGACATCTTCTTATGCAGCTGCTACAACAACTGTGCTAGCTCCATCAGTTTCGAGACTTCCAGCCAGCTCGATAAGCAGTAAGACTCCTCCTGCCCCCTTGCCCGTGGGGGGCTCTGCCCAACCGGTTGCTCCGGCACCACCTACCTCAGGAGCAACCTCCTCCCACCCGTCGGGGACGTCCGTCCCCGCTTCTCAGCCGGAGAAGCGTCTAACTTCTTCGGCTACTCTCGCCCGTAAGAGTTCCCTTGGGACCCTCCCTTCCCAGGGTTCCACCAGCGGGAAGGATGACGGCCGCCAGTGGCATAAGTCCTCACCAGCGGCTGGGCGTAGGGCTTCACGATCCTCCTCTGTCCCGGAGACTGAATCGGTGAAGCCTTCCCAGCCGGTGAAACCCAAGGTTCAGCGAGAGAAGTCCAAGAGAAAGACCTCTAAGGCCAAAGAACTTGCGGTGGCACCAACCCCACCTCACCTTTCGCGCTCTGCGTCTGAGGATGAAGTCGAGATTCTAGCATCCGCTGAGGACCTTGATCTCGCTGGTCCCTCAGACGCCATGGATGCCTCTCGTACGGGTACTGAATCGGTGGCAGTGAGTGAACAAGCGGCGTAAATTGCCTTCCCAGTCCTTTCACGCCTTTCTCAGCCATGGACAATACCATCCTCCAGTGGAACTGCGGCGGTTTTTTCCACCATTTAGCTGAGCTCCGCCAACTTCTCAGCCTTCGCCCTTTCTTCTGCATTGCTCTCCAGGAAACTTGGTTTCCAGCGATGCGAACCCCCGCCCTCCGTGGCTATCGGGGTTATTATAAGAACCGAGCAGCTTATGAAAGGGTGTCTGGTGGCGTCTGCATATATGTCCTTCACACTCTGCACAGCGAGTCTGTCCCTCTCCAGACGCCTTTAGAGGCTGTCGCTGTACGCGTGTGGACGCCACAGGCTGTTACCGTCTGCAGTCTTTACATTCCACCGGATGGTGATGTCTCGCAGCATGTCCTGGCTGCACTGGTCGCCCAATTGCCGCCACCTTTCTTGCTATTGGGCGATTTCAACGCCCATAACCCTCTGTGGGGTGGGTCAGTGGCCACAGGTCGAGGCGCCATCGTTGAGCATTTATTGACGCAGCTCGATCTCTCGCTGTTAAATGATGGTGCCTTCACACACTTCAGTGTGGCGCATGGCACCTACTCCGCCATTGACCTTTCCATCTGTAGCCATAGCCTCTTACCATCTGTCCAATGGAGTGTGCATGATGACCTGTGTGGTAGTGACCACTTTCCGCTCTTTTTGTCACTACCACAGCGTCACTCTTCTGGGCGCCCTAGCCGATGGGCTATGAATAAGGCTGACTGGGATTTGTTCTCCTCCACTGCCGCTTTTGAGCCTCTCTCTACTGATGACATTGATGCGGTGGTTCAATCGGTCACCACCGGCATCGTTACTGCCGCCGAATCTGCCATTCCCCGTTCTTCTGGGTCCCCTCGGCGGAAGGCTGTGCCTTGGTGGTCGCCTGAGATCGCTGAAGCGATTAAAGATCGCCGGCGGGCGCTCCAGCGTCACAAGCGACATCCCTCCTTAGCCCACCTTATCGCCTTCAAACAGCTGCGTGCGCGGGCCCGCCTCCTTATCCGCCAAGGCAAGAAGGAGTGCTGGGAGCGGTATGTGTCCACCATTGGCCTCCATGTCACTCCCTCGCAGGTCTGGGCCAAGATTCGACGCGTCTACGGCTATCGGACCCCTGCCAGCGTCCCTGCGCTCTCACTGAATGGAGCCGTTTGTACTGACTCCGACGTCATTGCAAATCGCTTAGCAGAGCATTTTGCTATGAGTTCCGCTTCTCCGAATTACCCCCAGGCCTTCCGATCCATTAAAGAGCGGCTGGAACGTCGGAGCCTTTCGTTTCGCACCAACCACCCGGAATCTTACAATGCTCCATTCAGTGAGTGGGAATTTCGCAGTGCCCTAGCTGCTTGCCCTGATACCGCTCCTGGGCCAGATGGCATCCACTGTCAGATGCTGAAACACCTTTCAGTGGACTGCCAGCGGCGCCTTCTTGATCTTTACAACCGTCTTTGGGTCGAGGGGGAGTTTCCGTCGCAATGGCGGGAAGGCATTGTCATCCCCGTTTTGAAACCTGGAAAGACCCCTCTGGAGGTGGACAGCTACCGTCCCATTAGCCTCACCAACGTTCTTTGCAAGTTGCTTGAACGGATGGTGAGCCGGCGCTTGCATTAGGTACTGGAGTCTCGGGGCCTTCTGGCTCCGTCTCAGGGTGGGTTCCGTAGAGGCCGCTCCGCCACCGACAATCTGGTGAGCCTGGAGTCGGCCATCCGTACTGCCTTTGCCCGCCGTCAGCACCTGGTCGCTGTCTTTTTCGACATGCAGAAGGCGTACGATACGACATGGCGTCATCACATTCTTTCTACGCTTCATGGATGGGGTCTTCGGGGTCCTCTGCCGATTTTTATCCGCAATTTTCTGTTGTGTCGTACCTTCCGCGTGCAAGTCGCGGCCTCGTATAGTTCCTCCCACGTCCAGGAGAACGGTGTGCCACAGGGCTCTGTTTTAAGTGTCTGCCTGTTTTTAATAGCCATTAACGGGCTTGCTGCGGCCGTGGGAAATTCTGTCTCCGCTTCCCTGTATGCTGATGACTTCTGCCTTTACTACAGCTCTACTGGCATTGCAGCTGTTGAACGTCAGCTACAGGGCGCTATCCGTAAGGCGCAGTCTTGGGCTGTAGCGCATGGGTTTCAGTTTTCGGCAGCCAAGACCCGCGTTATGCATTTCTGCCGGCGCCGAACAGTCCATCCTGAGCCGCGGCTTTATCTTGCCGACGAACTCCTTGCTGTGGTGGAGACTCACAGGTTTTTGGGGGTGGTTTTCGATGCCCGGTTGACTTGGCTGCCTCATATCCGGCAGCTTAAACAGACGTGTTGGCGGCATCTAAACGCTCTGAGATGCTTGAGCCACACCCGCTGGGGCGCCGACCGCTCTACCCTGTTGCGGCTCTACCAGGCGTTAATCCAGTCCCGTCTGGATTATGGGTGCCTGGCTTATGGCTCAGCATCCCCATCTGCGTTACGGGTGCTGGACCCAATTCTCCACAGCGGGATACGCCTTGCCACTGGTGCTTTCCGCACCAGCCCTGTGGACAGCGTACTAGTGGAGGCAGGTGTACCTCCACTGCGGGTACGACGCCAACAATTACTGGCTGCTTATGCTGCCCATGTTTTTAGTTTGCCCGGGCATCCAAATTACCGTGTCCTGTTCCCGCAGTCGGTCGCCCATCTGCCAGACCGTCGGCCCCGGTCGGGTTGTCCGATCGCCGTACGCATCAAGGAGCTTCTCTGCGGGCTTGGGTTTTTCCCTGTTCCGCCTCCTTTCCAGGCACCTCTGTGTACACCCCCGTGGTGTGTTCCTCGCCCTTGCCTTCGGCTCGACTAGGCACAGGGCTCGAAGGACTCGGTCCCTCCAGAGGCCTTCCGCCGCCGCTTTTATTCCATCCTTGCCACGTATCAGGGCTCTGGAATTGTTTACACCGACGGTTCGATGGTTGCTGGTCGTGTCGGGTATGCACTAACTCTGGGGAACCATTCCGAACAACGGTCCTTGGTGGCTGGCTGCAGCGTTTACACTGCTGAGCTAGTCGCCATCTTTCGAACCCTAGAGTATATCCGCTCCTGCTCAGGTGAGTCCTTCGTGATCTGTAGCGATTCCCTGAGCGGTTTACGAGCTCTCGACCAGTGTTTTCCTCGTTCTCGTCTGGTAATGGCTATCCATGAGTCCCTGCATACTCTTGCGCGTTGCGGCCGCTCTGTGGTCTTTGTGTGGACCCCCGGTCATGTCGGTATCCCGGGCAATGAACATGTTGACCGCCTGGCGAAAGAGGCCACGTGTAAACCATCTCTGGATGTTGGCCTCCCAGAGACTGATTTGCGGGCAGTCCTCCGCCGAAAAGTTTTTGCGCTTTGGGACGCTGAATGGCGCGATCGGATTACACCCAATAAACTCCGTGCTATTAAGGAGACGAAGACTGTGTGGCGGTCATCCATGCGAGCCAACCGCAGGGACTCCGTCGTCCTTTGTCGGCTGCGCATTGGCCACTCCCGGCTAACACACAGTTATTTACTGCGCCGGGAGGACCCTCCTGTATGTCGCTGCGGGGCGGCTTTGACAGTGGCCCACATTCTGATGGCCTGCCCCCTTTTAACTGTGGTCAGGCAGACATTTGCACTGCCTGATACGCTCCCTGCCCTTTTAACAGATGACTCCACTATGGCTGACTTAGTTTTACGTTTTATTCGGGCAGGGGGATTTTATCATTTAATTTGAGTGTTTCTGTTTATTTTATTGTTTTGTGTTGATTCTGGCCTTTGGCCTATGATTTTCAACTGATTCTTTTTTTAATGTGTTTCTAAGTGGTTGGCTTTTCCTTTTTTTCTTTCTATGGTCGGCCAACCACCGTCACACTCTGTGTGGTTTTAGTTCGTTTTGTCTTGTCTTTGTCTTAGTTTCTCTTGTTCTGTATCGTCTGTGATCTCTTCTGTTCCTCGTTTTTATTCTCTGTGGGTGTTCTTTGCCTTTGGACAAAGGGACCGATGACCATAGCAGTCTGGTCCCTTTAATCCCCCAAACCAACCAACCAACCAATCATCCGCGAAAAGCCGCATGGAACTTCCGACACTATCTACTAGGTCATTTATATATATTGTGAAAAGCAATGGTCCCATAAGACTCCCCTGTGGCACGCCAGAGGTTACTTTAATGTCTGTAGACATCTCTCCATTGATAACATGCTGTGTTCTGTTTGCTAAAAACTCTTCAATCCAGCCACACAGCTGGTCTGATATTCCGTAGGCTCTTACTTTGTTTATCAGGCGACAGTGCGGAACTGTATCGAACGCCTTCCGGAAGTCAAGAAAAATAGCATCTACCTGGAAGCCTGTATCTAATATTTTCTGGGTCTCATAAACAAATAAAGTGAGTTGGGTCTCACACGATCGCTGTTTCCGGAATCCATGTTGATTCCTACATAGTAGATTCTGGGTTTCCAAAAACGACATGATACTCGAGCAGAAAACATGTTCTAAAATTCTACAACAGATCGACGTCAGAGATATAGGTCTATAGTTTTGCGCATCTGCTCGACGACCCTTCTTGAAGACTGGGACTACCTGTGCTCTTTTCCAATCATTTGGAACCTTCCGTTCCTCTAGAGACTTGCGGTACACGGCTGTTAGAAGGGGGGCAAGTTCTTTCGCGTACTCTGTGTAGGTTGGGCAGGGTTAGTTATGAGTGAGGTTTCTCTCACCGCAGATGAGCCTTGGGACGCCCCTTGTCTCTGTACTGGTACTTCTGAATTTATTTCTCAGTTCTGGCACCTAAATTGCTTTTAGTGTCTCAGTTTTACCACTCCTACATACAGGGAGTGAACAAAAATATGGAAATGCCGCAAACACTTCACATCACCATGCCTAATACTTTGTAGGAAAATTTCTGTCATTCAAGAAATGGATAAATGCAAGTTCTGCATGGTTTTCAAGAGAATCTTATACTATTCTTCCTGCAAAATAGTGGCAAGTTCAGGTTGTTATGATGCAGGTGGACAGTGATTATACACCTTTTCTCCAAAGTAGATGGGAAGGGCTCAATAATATTGAGATGTGGTGATTGTTGTGGCCAGGAGAGATGTGAGAGTTAACCCTTGTGCTCACGAAACCAGTCCTGAATGACGCCAGCTGTGTGAGCAGGGTCCTTGTCATCTTGGAATACAGCATCACCATTGTGGATCAGACGTTGTACAGTGGGATGCACCTAATCAGCCAGAATGGTCATATAATCCTTGGCAGTAAAGTAACCTTGCAGAGTAACTGTGGATCCCATAGGTTACCACAATATGACTGCCGAAATCATTACTGAACCCGCACCATTTTTTTTCACTCTTGGGGCGTAAACTGTACCAGAATTTGGAAATAGTGTGAAACAAGGCTCATCCGACCAAATGACTTTCTTCCATCGAGGTTTTATGGCTTTGGCACCACATTTGCCTGTTATGGGCATTTGTATAATTGATGAGTGGTTTTGGAATTCCAGCTCGCCCTGCAATGCCCTGTTTATGAAGCTCCCTTCATGTTGTTTTGGTGCGGACAGGATTCACACATGCAGCATTCATTTCTACAATGACTTTTGCAGTTGTTATTGTATTATTTTTTGTCACAATCCTCTTTGATGATCATCCATCACAGTTACTCAACACACACTTAGCATGTGATGTTTTTCCACTTTCCCTGTATGCAGTATAAATCTTCAATATGTTGTCTCTTGAAACACCTTGATTACAGAAGCACCCACAATATGAGCATCAACAGTTTTCTCACATTCAGATTCACTTAGTTTCAATATAATGCACTCACAACTACACAGAACACTGTTCTGACCACGATTGACACTTGCAGCATATTGAGGACATTGCACAGGTGCTGTCTGTGGTCAAATACAACAGCACGACCTGCAGAGTTGGCTAGCATGTGCATTTATGTTCGAGCATACATTTCTTGTGATTTTTCTATGTTTTTGTCCAACCCCTGTACTTTCATAATCTAATCAAACTTTCGCAGATGTCACTAACTCCACATGCACTAGCTCTTGACCAAGTCACTGGTGACCCCTCATTGTTTAGTCTTTTAACCACCAACCAACCAACTTTCTTTGCCATAGCAGTCAACCTTATTGTTGGATCATCTCCTGTCAGGCATCTCAGGCACTCTGTTTGTCTGTGGTTTCACAGTCTGTTGCAGCTCTCAGTGGACCTGTTTACTTGACTGGCAGCTTCAGTGCCGTCTCAAACATCTCTATCCATGGAGCATATTCAATAGCTTCTACCACCCTAACATGTCAGTTCTACTGCTGTTCCATTTGTCAGAATCACTTCTGACATCTATCTTACCAGGCAGCATGCTGTATCTGTCTTCAGAATGTCCTACACATTTTAAGTGGCACCTCATGGGAGCAAACTGGACAGTTCTTTTTCATTTGTATTGATTTTTGGTCCATTCAGTGCTAAACTATATGTGTATAGTACACTAATTGTCATAAAAAGAGCTGGACCTAGAAGGACAAGGCAGATGGTGATCACTGTTGGCAGGCAGCTAGATTGTACCACAAGTACAAAATGATTACACATTTAACTTTGAAAGACTAACATTTACTGCTCTTCACAGCCACAAAATGTGCATGTTAGTGTGGCGTAGGTCCCCTATGGTTGCAAATTCAAGCATCCACACGTCATGGGATGGAGTCATACAGGTCTCGGGTGTAGTCCTGTTACACTCCATCACATGGCACCTGAGCATGCACTTCCCACAAATTGGTGGGTGGAGGTGGAGTTATGATGACATGGTCTATAGTACTCTGCACATCCTTGACCAGGGAGGTATCAGGCAATGTGGCTAGCCATGGCAGTGTGTCCCCAGCTGCAAGGCACACTCGGGAGATGACAGCAATATGAGGACAAGCATTGACGAGTTGAAATTGAGCATGGGGGTGGGTGTTTGCGAATGGTGGAGCCACCACTCACAGGACCTCCTCCATGTACTTTGTTGCCGTCATGGAACCCATTAGAAAAGCTAACAGTGAATGGGCACCATAGGATATCAATCCCCACACCATCACACGAGGCTGGTGGGACATGTGATGAGAGACTACAAACCCTTCTTGGTGGTGCTCTCCTTTGCACCTCCAGATTCAGACCCAATGGTCATCGCCTTACAAGCAGAAGTGGAACTCGTCACTGAAGGTGGCCATCTGCTAGTGTTCAGGGTCCCACGTCTGCCTTTGCCAACACCAGATGAGTTGCGCAGGACTCTGCATTGGTGTGAATGGCAGGCATCATAAAGATCACTGTGCAGTAAGCCCTGCATCATGCAACCTACTGGCAGTGATACTAACACTTACGAGATTTTGTATAGAATGCAGAACAGCCCATTGTATGGCCCTATCATTGCCATTGGATCTGTTCACACATGCACCCTCCTTGTGATGCAGGCCAGACATCCATATCCTGTGTGTCATGCATACATTCCTTCCTGTATCCATTGCTGCTAACAATGGGCAACGGTGGTTTTTATATGACCTGTCTGGCAAGCAGTACAATGATAGGACCACCCAGCCTCTTGCAGCCACATGATTTGGCTCCTCTTGGACTAGTCTAGCTGGGCAACCCATTGTCGAACGTGTTTCCTGGCCATGGTGCATGTGCGGGTGATGCTCTAGAGATGCTGTCCACTGTCTTATTGGTCAGCAATGGTGTTTCAGGCCCTCTTATGTCAACCAGTGGGCACGACATCATGGCCCCACTCACACTCCCCGAGTGCATGGCTGAGCGTGCAAACTTAATCAACGATGTAGCTGATGGTGTGTGAGATACTCTCCCAGTTTGTAGTGGATCGATCGAGCCCCTGTGGGCACAGCTCTTTTTATGGTGATTAGTGTATGTTGACCTATATGACTGTCAGTTTTAAATCAACTTAACATGACTCATCATTGCAAAATCTGTTTGACCACTGGTGTGTTCCCCAACAGTCCAGCTATGTGTGCATGTTTGAGAGTGTCCGAACTATTGCTACTGGTCTGCATTGTGGCACAATGTTCTCCTTTACATATACATGGAATGAGTATGCTGCTAAGTCTTCAATTCTAGTATCTAACCCTCTAAGCTATTTTGTTCCCTTGGATGGTCTGTGTGTTGCTATATGTAGGAACATTCTGTTGGTGTGGCACTAACAATGGTCATCTCTTCATGGGACCAAATTTGTGGACATTAATCCCTCCCTTTACAGCTTCAGGAACTTATCCAAGTCATTGTGAGGAGATAATTCTATCTAGATTATTTACTGGGCACTGTCTTTTAAGCAATAGCCCCACACCACTTTGTGCTCTCTCTGTCAAACTGCTTTCTAATGCAATTTCAGTTTTTTAACACCTCATGATTTAATGTGTGTTTATCATCTTCCTTTTCCGCAGGTACAGCACAGACAATAGAACACATTCTACTCTTTATTCCCTGTAGCAGCATGGTGAAGATGATTTGATTTTGGTTGTTCTATTTGTTCATTTTACCTCTCCATTATGTATCTTGTTTTTAACTAGCTTTCCAGGTCCACCATCACTAGTCCTTACAGTTTTATCCACCTACTAATGCCACTCAGGCTCCTCTGCATTATCTAGCTTCAAGAACCATGGAATGCTGTACCCAGAATATGATCCTCTGTATGTTATGATTTGGGTGCTTCAAACCTAACCTGTTTTGCACCCACCTTAGTTTTAGTTCTGAAGGTATTATTGTACACTTAATAATGTGAGCCAAACAGAAGCATTTAACGCAGATGAGTTTCTGACACAAACTAGACATTGTGTATTCCTCAGTCTGGAAAATGACAAAAATGCCATTTGAATGTGCATCATATTGTAGCATTTACAGGAGTAGATTTCCAAGGATATAACAAAAATCTTGTATCACACATCTTTACAGTGTGCCATTTCCTCTTCGGAGTTTGTGACATACCTTCATATTTCTTTACCATAGTGGTTAATTCATGGATATCTTGTTCAGAAGAGATTGTTTCCAAATCCCTGTCCAGGCATCCATGTTTAGATTTTGTACAGTTTCCCGAAGTCACTTTGGTTGAATGTCAGGGTGGTTCATTCCTCGTTCTTATGTGATCCGAGCTTGCACTTTGACTCAAAATAGAACTCCTAATACTTCTTTATAAGGTTGATTTTCTATGCTGTGGATATTAACAGTGTGTCATCTGCGATGTAGAGTCCAGACATGTATTCACTCCATTACTTAACTGTGCCTGTACACAACCTTTGCTTGTCAGTTGCAGCAACTTGAGAGAGATTGAAAGTAGCATTAGGAACTACCACTTTTAGAATCCTTTCCAAGAAATGTTTATTTGTAATCATTCCATTTATCTTATTAATGCATCTGTATTAAAGTTGAAAGATGTTAACCTTAATTTCAAAAATATGCTGATGCCACTGGTTCTCACATTTGGTGAAAAATGCAGTGGACTCCAGCACATAAGGGATCTGAAAGTAAAGGTACTAGATATTTAAACATGCCTGACTGGACAGAACAGCTTCCTGTCCATTATTATTCCACATGGATTCTGTTTGGATCTACTAGTAACTTGTGTACAACTGTACCACATGCAGAGTGGTACAACATTCATATCTGAAGACCTCGGATAACATCTACTGCAAGAGATGGAAATAAAGTAGACTTGTTGGCAACAGACAGACCTCTCATCTGCTCATGTAGGGACTTGGATTGAAATGCATAGTTCACCAAGCTATAGAAAAATGTTTATCTAGCAGAATAATTAAAAATGGCAGAGATCCTACTGTATGTACTGACAGTGTCAGGAAGCTTCCTAAGAAACAAAACTTACAACATAATAGGTGCGCTGGCCACTGTGGCCGAGTGGTTCTAGGCGATTCAGTACGGAACCACGCTGCTGCTACGTTCACAGGTTCGTATCCTGCCTTGGGCATGGATGTGTGTGATGTCCTTAGGTTAGTTAGGTTTAAGTAGTTCTAAGTCTAGGGGACTGATGACCTCAGATGTTACGTCCCATAGTGATCAGAGCCACTTGAACCATAATAGGTGCAAAACAAAGCTTAAATCCAGAGAATGGAAGATATTACTTGAAACCTGTTCGGATACAAGTAGGGCAGTACAAAAAGCCTTAAATAACTTATACAGCAAAATACTATCACAGAATCTGTCCCAAAGCTACAAGAAATGTTGGTAATGGTAGGGCTGTCATTGAGATGAGAATGTAAGAAATGTAAGATACCAAAACAGAAGCAAAAGTTTTAAATTCTGTCTTTAAACATTCCTTCACAAAAGCAAAATCAAAAATGTTGTCATCATTCAATAGCTGTACATCTACTAAGATAAGTGCTGTAGCAATAAGTAATGAGTCCATGTAAAATTATTCACAGACTTTGTGAGAGTATTTGCTCAACTGTTGATAGCAATTTACAGCAGATAGCTTGAGCAGAGATGTGTTCTCTGTCACTGAAAGTGATGAAAGGACACGGAAATCTGCAAAAAAGATTTGGTGGTGGTGGTGGGGGGGGGGGGGGGGAGGGGGGGAACTAATCAACAGAACCATCATCTGTTATCACTCACATCTGTTTGTAGTAGAATATTGTAACATATTCCAAGTTCAAAAATTATGCTCTACCAGGACCAAAAGATTATATTCTCAATGGAAATAGGTATGAGTTCCACAATTTGTACACAGAGCAAACCAGATTGATTTGATGTTTTTAGACTCGTAAAAAGTTTTTAATTCAGTACCACACTGATGCTGTACGTGCTTATGGGATATCTAACCAGATCTGTGACTGTATCAGAAATTTCCTGACAGAAAAATACATACTTGTTAGTGTCATCTGCAGACACTGAAACAATGTCTGCTGTCTCCCAGGGGAGTGTAATTGGACTTTAGCTGCTCATGTTATACATTAATGTTTTAGCTAAAATGGTAGTTGCAATTCCAAGTTTTGCACAAAAAGTGCAGTTATTGATGAGGAAATTCTATCCATTAAAATTGACAGCAATATCCAATTAGATTTTGATAACATATTACTCTAATATGAAGGATAGCAACTATCTCTATATAAATAAATGCAAAGTTGTGCACTTCACAAAATTGCTGACATTTAGTTATTTGTGTGATGCATTAATTAGAAGAAAATTCATGAGAAAGCAGTATAGTATAGTTTCTCTGTGCAAGGTGTTGAGGTACAAAAATGTGAAACTGCAGAATTGCACATTTACTCATTGTTTGTTTCTGCATCAGCTGATGTAATTTCCAGTTCTATACTGCGAGTATTCATTTTGTTTGGGTATTGCTCAGTGGTGGATAATTTGTAATTTGGGTTTCCCATAGCCATATATACACTTTTTTCCTGTAGTCCTGAAATGCTATCCCTATATCACAGTGGTCACAGTGTGTTTCAAATTCAAAAGTGTATAATATCTAATGGCTTCAAGGCATTTTAGACAAGATCATGTTGCAATTACGTTTCTTTTGTTAAGATAAACATTCATCACAAGCTAATTGGGATAAGTGTGTAATTCAATTAAATTTTTGGATCAATTTTAATCAGAAAGGTAGATCCATTGAAGTATCTCATCCTGTGTTCTGTATGAACTGTTCTTGTGTGGTGTCACCGCCAGACACCACACTTGCTAGGTGGTAGCCTTTAAATCAGCCGCAGTCCACTAGTATACGTCGGACCCGCGTGTCGCCACTGTCAGTGATTGCAGACCGAGCGCCGCCACACGGCAGGTCTAGAGAGTCTTTCTAGCACTCGCCCCAGTTGTACAGCCGACTTTGCTAGCGATGGTTCACTGACAAATTACGCTCTCATTTGCCGAGACGATAGTTAGCATAGCCTTCAGCTACGTCATTTGCTACGACCTAGCAAGGCGCCATTATCATTTGCTATTTATCTTGTGATGCATGTACCGTCAGACCGATGTTCACCAATTATGGATTAAAGTTAAGTATTCCAGAAGCTATGTACTTTTTTTACTAGACTCAACTCCTTTAACTGTTCCAGACCTCACACCAGCCTGAGTGAGCTAAAACGCGTGCCTTTCGGTTACCTCATAGTGGCTTGGCTGTCTCGCCAAGTCACAACATCTTGCATAAGTAATTTTGCTGTCCATGTGCTGTAATTTCCTGTCACTGTTCTCACTCTCTCTTGTGCTAGGTACCTGGAAAATAGATATGTCTGTCTGGACAGTTTTGCCACATCTCCATCAAACAAGCACTGTACATTACTCTCTGTTTTTCATCATTATTTTTTTCATAGAAAATGCTTTAAATTTCCCAAAATGATGATGAGCAGTGGTACACTGTGGAGACTAGAGATTATCGCTATAATGTGGAGAGACCACATGGGAAATTGCTGTGACCACCACATTGCAGGAAGTAGGGCCTATTGTTTAGTTATGGAGAGTGAGTTTTATTTTATATGGCGTCAACCAATATCTCTGTTGCAAAATATTTTTTTATAGAATTGTTGTTATTAACATGTCATTTTGGGAAATTTAAAGCATTTTCTATGAAAAAAATAATGATGAAAAACAGAGAGTAATGTACAGTGCTTGTTTGGTGGAGATGTGGCAAAACTGTCCAGACAGACATATCTATTTTCCAGGTACCTAGCACAAGAGAGAGTGAGAACAGTGACAGGAAATTACAGCACATGAACAGCAAAATTACTTATGCAAGATGTTGTGACTTGGCGAGACAGCCAAGCCACTATGAGGTAGCCGAAAGGCACGCGTTTTAGCTCACTCAGGCTGGCGTGAGGTCTGGAACAGTTAAAGGAGTTGAGTCTAGTAAAAAAAAGTATATAGCTTCTGGAATACTTAACTTTAATCCATAATTGGTGAACATCGGTCTGACGGTACATGCATCACAAGATAAATAGCAAATGATAATGGCGCCTTGCTAGGTCGTAGCAAATGACCTTCACTCTTTTATTAGACCCATATCTTGGCATACTTTTGTTGTTATTAACATGTCACAGAGAGAAATAAATTACCTTCACTCTTTTATTAGACCCATATCTTGGCATACTTTCTAAATGCAAGCAAAAAAAATTGTCGCACTGGATTACCCAATACCACAATATCACTGGCTCATATAGCAAAGGACCATTTGGTTAATAGAGAACTCACTCTACAAACTACTGCAGCATGCATTGTTGTCAGAATTCAAAGTCTAGTAATCTGCACACTGATCAAGTTTATTGTAATGATAGCACTTGGTCTGGATGGTACACTTGAATTAACTGCAATGTTGTTTTAGTTAACCCGAATCAAGAAGCACTGTTTTCAAGTGTAGGTTCTTGGTGGGGTTTCTGGGCCTTAGTTTTGAGATTAACATAATTGTCTAACTTCAAATGTTTGAAACTAATAACAATAAAAATTTACAAACACCACCAATATTTTAGTTCCAGGAAACATAGAGGAGCTAGATCCTTCTCCTTTGTCCTTCATCATCCATGGAATCATTGTTTAGTATTTGTGGCTGTATTGTTTCTGTACTTTGCCGAATGCTCTGTGTTCATCCTGTAATTCAAAGAAATGACAGTGTGTGTCATTTTAAAGAAATCGGTTCACACAGACATAATCTGTATTCCTTAAAACTACCGACATGTTCTGTTCCATATTTTATGACCAAGTATGGCAGTAGTGGCAGAAAAAATATAATTTGGTGGGACTGCTTATACTTCAGTTACACAAGATCCATCTTACAACTGGGAACCAGAAATTTCAGGAGTACACATTTGCTCTAACGTCATTATTCAACTCATCGGGTCAACTTTTCCTCACTGTTCATGATGGATCAGTGGTAAAGAAGCAATCTTTAGTCATGGGCCTACCCATCCTGATTGAAGTCTCCTGTGGTTTCTGTAAATAGCTCTAGATGATTGCTGGGTGACTCGTTTAGCATAGCCTTCACCAACCTTAACAAACTGAACCAGTGCTCTGTGTATTGATGTCACTGTTAATGAGAGATTAAGCTCTGGTCTTTTCCTTACAAAGTAAGGTGATAGTGTGGTTAAGGGACTGGATTGGCTTTTGTGAAGAGCAGTGTTAAGATCCCCAATCGATAATTCAAATTTATGTTTTCTGTGTCTTCACTAAACCCAAATTCCAGGCTCGTTCCTTCTAAGGATACAGACGATTTTCATCCTAATGCTTTTACAGTACAATCTTGCAGTCCATCTGAACAATTCAAAGCACTTCAATGTAGATGGAGTAAAAACCACATGTTCAGCATGAAACTTCTTTGTCCATTTCTACTGTTACAGTGTTGCTAAAAGAGTGGTCTGTTGTTGGGATCATCGTACGGGTTGGTGAACATTAGAGACGCGTGAGGATGATAACAAGCACAGTTCATGCAATTGACTGGATTACAACCATGTTGTATTGTGGGACAGTAGGAGGATGTATGATTGTTCAGGAGAATTGCCAAACATATTGGAGATGAAGCATCAGTATTGGTGTCTGTGGTACAAAGACAGTGCACATTCTTGTCATGCTGTTTCTTGACAGTGGCAACATATGGATACACATATCACATGGGCAGCACATGAGTAGCTCTTCACCTATCACATGGTGACTCTGACACAAATTGGGATCAAGTGTCATAGCAATGCACAGGACTAACTCTAGAGAGCCATAGCATATAATTATTGGTGTACCCTTTTTGTATTAGTTGAGGTTGCAGGACCAGAATTCACCCTTTTAATGTTACCCAACATGTGCTCCAATTTGTTCATCAACTCACCAGGCCTTCAAAATCATCAGATCTCTCTAACAGTGAGTATGTGTGAGATGACATCTGGCCAATTCTACATTGCCTGTGACAGCCCTTAACCAGTTGCAACAAATGTGAAAGCAATGTGAAACACCATCTCTCCACATGACATCTGATACCTCTGTGATAGTCTGTATGCCTGATTGTGCAAGGCTGCATTGTAGCTAGAGGAGACTATACAAAATACTTAAGTTATTGTTAAAGAAAATCTGTGCATAGGTGTACAGCCAAGTGTTTATGATTACAAACAACTAGTGACATGCGCCCATATCAAAATTCCTACAGTAATTCCCGGCATGAGGCTCCACGTGCAGACAGAAAAACACTGCAGGGGACTTCAATTTATAGTATGTATAGATGTCCATTGTATAATATGTGATTATAACATAATTAATGCTGGAACCTTACTCTGTGGTGTTAATTTTTCATTATCCCCTAGTTGATTTAATGTTTTTAGACTCATGAAACTCACCAGATATCCATTTAATTACAGGCAACATGCTGCAGAAGTTAGAAGACAAATTGCATCATCATCTTACAGTCAGGATTCTAAGAATCAGAATCTCTTATCACTCTCTTCGGTGAGTATATCTTTTAATATTAGTGTTTTAGCTACGATTGATGATGTGCTATACTTTGGCTTCAGATTTGTCATCATTACCTTGCAGTTTCAACATCTATAGTTAATGACTCTCTGCTTGCTTTTCATCTGTAATTTATCTGTGAGACTGACTGGCCTGTCTGGAATTAAAATAATGCTTTAGTCTGTGGCAGTAAATTGTCTGGTACATGTTGTTTGTCATGTAGACACTCTGATTTATTTGTTTTGTCTCTGAACTTCAAACAAATGAATGATGTACTGATGTTTTTTGAAGTTTATGATAATGCAATGCAATTAAGTATTACATATTGTGTGGAATAAATTTTGATTCCACACAACATTTGGCGACCCTAAGTTTCCGAATCATGTGCCATAAAGATTGCATAACACACAGAAAAATTGAATCTCACGCAGAAATGATAAAATATGTCTAATGTAAAATTTTGCATCAACTGTGTTGCACAGGACTACTTGTGAACAACTTACTGTATCACACAATCTATGCCTACCACAATTAACATATAGTCCTGCAAGCACTGCCTTATCAGTGATAAAACATGTTCCTTAGTCCAATTGCAGTAAAAGCCGTGCTCTTCTGGTCAGGTAATCCTATATTGCGGTTCACCCAACTTCAGAGCCAATTTGTCTTGGGCCACGTCACCTCGGACAAAACTAAATCCATTTATGTGGTGCCTGCACTTAGCAAACAAATGGGTATGGAAGTACAAGGTATCCTAGCTTCAGTGCCAAGCACTGAAAAATTTACCTCTATCAAATGTGTGCTTATAATGTGCTTGTTGCAGTCAGAAGCCAAACGACTTGGTAAATTGCTTTGCACTGAAGAACTCAATAACTGCACACCATCTCAGCTACTTTGTCCTTTTTGCACACTGGCGGGGACTGCAGTTAACAACAATATTCTATGGAATATGTGGCTGTTATCTTGCCTGCAGATGCACAGGCAGTACAGTTTGCACTGGTAACCTCAATGATCTCGCTCAAACACCTGACGGAATAGTCAAATGTATGTCTCTCCCAGTGCATCAACCATCTCTGTCAGGACAGACAGTCCTTTGGAAGCATTGTAAGCACAAGTAACTGAACTAGTTAAGCAAGGTGCAGCTCTACAAATATGGCACTCCACACGAGCATCGTGATGGTGACACTCTTTCAGCAAAAACAAGCATTTCACCCACCAGGCTGTCAGTATCACAGAAGATTTGTAGCTGCAGGTCGGCCGTGTTGACCACCCTGTGACAGGGGAAAATGCCTCTGGAAATGAGTAGCAGCAGTGGTCAATTTCAGTCTGGGCAGCCATCATCTGCTCGTAACAGAGCACTTTACTAAGCTACAATTCTTCATTGATACAGGTGTAGGAGCTTCGGTTTACTCTTCTTCTCATCTTGCAGAGTGAAATACCAAAGGCAATCATCTGCATGCTGCCAGTGGACATTCCACCAAGACCTATTCCCTTGCCATTTTACATCTAAACTTCAATCTTCAATATGAATTCATACGGAGATACATTGTCACAGACCTGCTGTACCCAGTTGTTGGAGCAGATTTCTTATTAGTTTACAGCATCCCCCCACATCTTCACCATCAATGCCTGCTTGACTGTGTCACACAGTTGTCAAGTCATTGACACCTTGTGCCATGCCAATAACCCTGTTGCTGAAACTTCCTGGCAGATTAAAACTGTGTGCCGGACCAAGACTCAAACTTAGAACCTTTGCCTTTCGCGAGCAAGTGCTCTACCATCTGAGCTACCGAAGCATGACTCACGCCCCGTCCTCACAGCTTTACTTCTGCCAGTACCTCGTCTCCTGCCTTCCACTTTACAGAAGCTGTCCTGCAAACCTTGTAGAACTAGCACTCCTGAAAGAAAGGATATTGCGGAGACATTGCTTAGCCACAGCCTGGGGGATGTTTCCAGAATGAGATTTTCACTCTGCAGCGGAGTGTGCGCCGGTATGAAACTTCCTGGCAGATTAAAACTGCGTGCCGGACCAAGACTCGAACTCGGGACATTGCCCGCGAAAAGCAAATATCCGGAGTTCGAGTCTTGGTCTGGCACACAGTTTTAATCTGCCAGGAAGTTTCATTTCAGTGCACACTCTGCTGCAGAGTGAAAATCTCATTCTGGAACCCTGTTGGTGTGAAAGTGACTGCTGGTGATTCACATATAATGACTTGCTTTGTTAATTCCCTGGATTTACCCATCTATTGCCTGCTCCAGCACTGGTTAAAATTCAACGGTATGTAACATTGTCACCATACGGGAACCACCAGCCCATTTGTGGCCACCTCATCTGCCTCCAAAGTCAAAATTGCTAAGCAAGAGTGCTATTTCATGTTAGTGCAAGGGATCTATTGCCCGTTAGACAGTAGCTGGGCCTTGCTACTCCATATTGTCCCCAATAAGTGACACCCTTGGGGTGACTGTTGTTAAATTAATATCAGAATGATACCTGATTGCTACCTTGTGTCACATACAGAAGACTTTGCTATGCTGATTCTTGGCAAGAAAGTTTTCTCCATAATTGATCTCATCTGTGCCTTTTATCATACATCCATTACCCCAGAAGGTATTGCCAAAACTACTTAGCGCACCATTCAGATTGTGCAGCCATGCCATTCAGACTTTCTGGCACTTCATAGGTGAAATAACTAGAGACTTAGTTCTGGTATGTCTAAGTTGATGGTGTGCTTGTAATGTGTTGTCCATAAAAGCAGAGCATCTACCACACCTACAGCAAATGTTCAATAGACTAGGAGAGTATGGCTTAGTAATTAACCCATCAAAATGTGTCTTTGGAGTCATAGAAGTAAAGTTTTTACAGTACCTTATCAACACACAAGTAATGCTGATGCTGCAGGACAGAGTGGATGCTATTTCTCTGTTTCCACAGTTCACTCAAATATGTGAATTACACTGTTTCTTGGACTTGACAGATTTTTAGTGCTGTTTTGTGTGCAGTTCTTCATTGTTGGCAGCACTTCTCAATGAATTCCTAGAAGGTTCACTTAAACTTGGAGACATGGTGCACCGGACTAAAGAAAAGGAAGCATCCTTTGCAAGAGTGACAGCTGACATTGTAGAGGCTGCATTATTAGGTCATTCTCTCCCTGAAGCACCTCTCACAATTATGATGGATGCATCAACAACTGCCATTGGAGCTGTATTACAACATGTACAACATAACTGGCAACCCATGGCTTTATTCAGTAAAAAAAAAAAAAAAATCCTTCACAAGCAGATTGGCCAGTACTTGACTGTGAGCTCTGTGTAGCATGCTGCATTCAGAGACCGTAAGCCACTTGTGTTTGCCTTCTATCAGAAGCCAGGTGAGGCATCACCATGCCATTTTGACTTAACTGCACAATTTACTGTGGATATTTGACCTGTTGGTGGCAAGCAGAATGGACCAGCTGATGCACATTCTCAGGCTGATGCCGTTTCATGGGAACTTGACTTTGTAGCACTTGTCAGTACCCAGGAAGGAGAAAACAAACTAAAAACATTCCTCAAAACATTGTCAGGCTACAGCTCTTGATATAATCAGAAACCGTATTTTAAAATAGCACTGTACTGTGATGTATCAATCTCACAAGCATGACCCTTCATTACAGCAGATTTGTGCCAGCAGGCAATTTCCTCTCTCCACATCCTCTCCCATCCAGTAGTAAGGGCTACTCTATGTATAGTGAAAAAGGCAGTTGTTTGGCCAAATGTCAAGAAGGATTACAAGGAATTTGTTCACCAGTGCAATACCTTTCACCACAAAAAAATAACTCCACACATTACAGCTCCACTTGATACTTCCAACCCAACCAGTCAACAATTTGAACATGTCCACATTGTCATTGTTTGACCTTTACCACCATAAGGAGGATATCAATACTGCCTGACTGTGATTGACTGTTTCTTTCTTTGGTATGAAGCCTATCGAATTAACGATGCAAAAGCAGCAATTACCTCCTTTTGTAAGTGGATTGTATGCTTTGGTGTATCCCTCTGCATCACTATCAATCAGGGAAACCAGTTTGAATCATATCTTTTTAAAGCACTTTCAGCATTGTGTGACATCAACCAAATTCGCACCTGTGCCTACCACTCAGATACAAATGGTCTTGTGGAATTGCTGCATCAACAATTAAAGGCCTCACTTAGATGCAACACCACATGGATTGATGGCATCCCTATTTTGTACTGGGCCTCCCAAATGGCTTTCAAAGATGATGTTTAATGTGACAATTGCTGAATTATTATTGGACGAACAGTTTAATTGCCTGGAGAATTCTTCACCAACACATCTACATCACTTCTCTGCAGAGGGTTCATCAAACTACCTTCAGATTATTTCTTGCTGGTCAACTCTCGAACTGCGCATGAAAAAAACATACACACAAGTTTTTCCATGCGAGAACTGATTTCTCTTATTTTATTATGATTCTCATTTCTTCCTATGTAGGTGGGCACATTCAGAGGAGAATGTTGGTGATTGAAATTTCATGAAAAGATGTCATCGCAATGAAAAATGCCTTCATTTTAATGATTACTACTCCAGCTTGCATATCATATCCGTGACACACTCTCCTGTATTTTGCAATAATACAAAACAAACTGCCCTTCTTTGAACTTTTTCTGTGTCCTCCATCAATCCTGTCTGATGAGGATCACATACTTTGCAGCTGTACTTTAGAAGAGGATAGCCATTCATTGTGTAGGCATTCTCTTCAGTAGACCTGTTGCATCTTCTGATTGTTCTGCTAATAAAACACAGTCTTTGGTTCACCTTCTCGCGTAACATTTTCTGTGTGATCCTTACAATTTAATCTGTTCATAATTGTAATCACTAGCTATTGAGTTGAATTTGTGGAGTTTATTGTGTAACCAAAATTTAATGGATTTCTGTTAGTACTTATGTGACTGACCACACACTTTTCTTTATATAGAGTCAGTTGCCACTTTACCACCATAAAGATATCTTGTCTAAATCATTTTTCAATTTATTCTGATCCTCTGGTGACATTACCAGACAGTAAATGACACCATCATCTGCAAGCAATCGAAGAGGGCTGCTCAGATTGTCTCCTAAATCATTTATGTAGCTTAGGAACAACAGAGGACCTATAACACTTCTTTGGGGAACACCAGATATCACTTCTATTTTACCTGATGACTTTCCCCTCGATTATTACAAACTGTAACCTTTCTGACAGAAAATTGTGAATCAAGTCACACAGCTGGGACAACATTCCATAGGCATACAGTTTAATTAGATGTTTTGTGTGAGGAATGGTGTCAAAAGCCTTGTGGAAATCTAGAAATAAGTAATCAGTTTGAGATCCCCTGTTGATAGTACTCATTATTTTGTGCGAATAAAGAACTAGTTGTGTTTCACAAGAACAATATTTCTTGAATCCATGCTGACTATGTGTAGATAGACTATATTCTTTGAGGTAGTTCATAATGTTTGAACACAGTTTATAAAATTCTACTGCAGATCAGTGTCAGTGATGTGCGTCTGTAATTCATTGGATTACTCCTATTACCCTTCTTGAGTACTGGTGTGACCTGTGCAACTTTCCAGTCTTTGTGTACAGATTTTTCAGCTAGCAACTGACTGCTAAGTATGGCACTGTTATATCAGCATACTCTGAAACTAAACTAATTGGTAAACAGTTTGTGCTGGGAGAATTGCATTATTAAGTGATTCAAGTTGCTTCACTGTGCCAAGAAAATCAATTTCTAAGTTTCTCAGGCTGATAGCTGTTCTCGATTTGAATTCTGGAATATTTACTTTGTCTTCATTGGCAAAGAAACTTTGGAAAACTGTGTTTAGTAACCCCACTTCATTGACACTTGGATTTGTAACATTACCATTGTTATTGTGCAGTGAAGATATTGATTATGCCTTGCTGCTGGTGTATTTTATATATGACCAGAATCTCTTTAGATTTTCCTGCAGATTCAAAAAAAATGGCTCTGAACACTTTGGGACTTAACTTCTGAGGTCATCAGTCTCTTGCAGATTCAAATAATATTATTGAAACCTCAGACTTTGCTATATGCTTACAGATTCACAGTCTCTGTTTGGCTGTTTGAAAAGAATATTCTAACCAGCAACCAACTGTTCTCTATGACCTACAGTCCTGCAAACAGGTTTTCGTGTGACGTAATGCCATTTGAGAACATGTCGAACCGCTGTACGATGGCCCACATACGGTATTGGCACCACTATAGAACATTCAATGTTGACATCAGTGGCTCTTCCATCACATTACCTGTTGACAGACTGAAGCCAGCCTTTAACCCAACTGAGAGTCTCACCAATTCAGGGCCACCAGGTAACATCGACATGCTACCTATATCCAATACCACGAGGGCACCGGATGTACCTGGTCTTGTGCCTTCACAATCTGTTTCTTCGACTAAACCTCCAGTCTCAACTCATTTTGGGTGCCACCTGTGCTTCAACTGCAAATATCGTTGAAACTTGGGGATGAGGGGGAGCTGGCTTAGTAAGTTGTCTGATACATTTTGTCCCTGAACTTCCAACAAATGAATGAGATATACAGTGTCTTTGCAGTTAATGATTACACAGTGTAATTAACTATAGTTTGTGTTGAATAAATAGTATTTTCACATTACAATCCTAAAGGCACGAACGTCTTTCAGACTGTCTGCCTGTGGATCATGTGAACTCACTCTGTGTATTTTTGTATTTACACGGTTTGTATGTTTGTGAGGTGGAGGTAGGAAATCAGCATGACATTGTTCTAAACATGTTTGGGAATCTGTCTGGCAACCTTACTATGGCCCAGCCCAGTTTATCATCCAGCAGTAATTAATCCAGCATTCAGATTTTACTCAGATCTGGCCAGTTTCCCTGCCCCTTCTTTTATGTCTCTGCTAATTTAGCTTGTCACTGTGTTAGCTAGGCATTTTCCTGCAGTAAAACTACCATTTATTGTTCCCCAAAGTCTATTTATCAGATTTTTTTGTCTTTGTTTATAAGGTTATGTTTGATTTTTATATGTGCAACATTTGATAACTGTTCTTAAAGTTGTTCACCAAAAGTACTCTGTTGCAGAAGTAATTGACAACACTGAAACCTCGCCTTTCCTCCATGACAGTCTAGGAAGGATGGCATGTGAATACAGAAAATTGAGCAAACTGAAATACCTGTTATAAGATACATTACAGTGCCCTCTGTATGCCATTTCCTAACACATGTACATCAGAAGAATCTGTGATTATAAATGTAGTTAATAAGGAATAATCACAGAACCCAGTAGCCTTGTTTGTTGGGAATAGATTCTTCTACATTATCTTCTGTAGGATTCATGTTGTTGTTGTTGTTGTTGTTGAGAGAGAGAGAGAGAGAGAGAGAGAGAGAGAGAGAGAGAGAGAGAGCACGTGCACATTTATTAATCCTGTAAGACCATGAAACAATTATGGATATTAACTGAGTGCATATTTTTTAAATATTCAATATTTATTTACAGGCATCATTGTACGACGTTGTGGAGCCAATGGATTATGAAGAATTTGTTCAGTTAAATCAAATGCTTCTGGAACGGGATCCATTGCACCATGTCCTGGATTTTCCAGAAAATGATATTGAGGTGGTAGTAATACCTCGAAAAATTAGGACAGTGGATCCTGTAGTACCTGAGGAGCCTTCGTAAGCTACACACCATATTATCATATCTTTCAGGAGCAACTGTAAAATGTACTTATGTGTGTGATGAAAGTATTATGAAAAGGATAGATTGCTTCTCACCATGTAGAGGAGATGTGGAGTCGCAGACAGGCACACCAAAAAGACTGCTAAATATGTGAGCTCTTGGCCAAAATGCCTTTTTTGAAAGTAAATCAAAAATGCACGCGCACACGCATGTGAGAGAGCGCGCGCACACACACACACACACACACACACACACACACACACACATATTCACTCACTTATGCAAACACAGTTCACACACATGACCTCTGTCTCTGGCCACTGAGTCCAGACTGTGACTAACTGTGCATGATGGGAGAAGAAATCTGGAGGGGGAGGGTTGGTCGGGATGGTAAGGGGAAAAGATAGGAGTGTGGGGGTGGAGGACAGTAAAGTGCTTCTTGTGGGAGCATGCAGGGACGTGGTTCTGACAGGGTAGGCAGTTAGGTGCAGTTGGTCAGTTGTGAGGTTAGACATGGGGTGGGGAGCCGAGAAGGAGAGAAGTAGAAGAGGGGAGGGGGGGGGGGGAAGAGAGAGAGAGAGAGAGAGAGAGAGAGAGAGAGAGAGAGAGAGAGAGAGAGAGAGAGAGAGAGAGAGACTGTGGGTGTGTTGGTGGAACAGAATGCTGTGTAGTTCTGGACAGTGAACAGGGAAGTGGTGGGTGAAGGACAGGGACTGACAAAGGATGAGGCCAGGAGCCCATTGCTGTACCACACATTTGTTTATAGGTGATGCATTTAAAAGATGAAGTACAGGAATGTGGGATATATTGCAGAGCAAGTTCCCACCTGCATAATGCAGAAAAGCTGGCGTTGGTAGGAAGGATTCAGATGGCACAGGCTGTGAAACAGTCATTGAAGTGAAGAATGTTGTTTTGGGCAGCACACTCAATGACTGCGTGGTCCAGCCATCTTTTGTCCTCGGTATGTCGGTAGCCATTCGTGCCAACAGGCAGCTTACCAGTTGTAACAATGTAGAATGCAGGACAGTGGTTGCAGCTTAGCTTATTGGTCATATGACTAGTTTTACAAGTAGCCCTGCCTTTGATGGGATGAGCGATGCTGGTGACAGAGCTGGAGTAGGTGGTGGTGGTGGTGGTGGTGGTGGTGGTGGTGGTGGGACAGGTCTTGCATCAAGGTCTATGACAGGGGTATGTTCAGTGAGACAAGGGTTTGCGAGCAGGGGTGGAGTAGGGATGAACGAGGATATTGTGTAGGTTTGATGGGCAATGGAATACCACTGTAGGAGGGGTGGGAAGGATAGTGGGTAGAACATTTCTCATTTCAGGGCACAAGAAGAGGTAGTTGAAACTCTGGTGAAGAACGTGTTCCAGTTGATCCAGTTCTGGGTGGTACTAAGACACAAGGGGAGTACTCCTTTGTGGCCAGATGGTGCAACTCTGGGAAATAGTGGGTGATGGGAAAGATAAGGCATGGGAAATCTGTTTGTTGAAGAGGGACTGCTTGTCACTGCAGATATGGCGACCATGAGTAGCTTTGCTGTGCAGAAGGGGTTTCTTGGTATGGAATGGGCAGCAGCTGTTGAAATGGAAGTATTTGCTGGTGGTTGATAGGTCTGATATGGATGGAGGTATTGATGTAGCTATCTTTCAGGTGGAGGGCAACATCAAGGAAGGTGGCTTGTTGGTTTGAGGAGGACCAAGTGAAGTGAAGGGGGGGAGTAGGTGTTGAGGGTCTGGGAGAATTTCGATGGGGTGTCCTCACCTGTCTTCCAGATCATGAAGATATCACCAATGATTCTAAACCGTGTGAAGGGTTTGGGATTGTGAGCGCTTCAGAAGGATTCCTCTAGATTGCCTATGAATAGTTACTATAGAATAGTGCCATGCAGGAGCCCATTGCTGTACCACACATTTGTTTATAGGTGATACATTTAAAAGATGAAGTAATTGTGGGTGAAATGTAGTTGGTGATGGTGAACAGGAAAGAGGTTGTAGGTTTGGAATCAGGCAGGCATTGGAAAGGGTTGTGTTCAGTAGCAGCAAGGCCATAGGCATTAGGGATGTTAGTGTGCAGGGAGGTGATGTTCATGATGATGGGCAGGGTGCCATATGGTAAAGGAACAAAAACTATGGAGAGTTGGTGGCCTCCTCAAATCCTTAGGCTCATCCCAGAACCATTCCCCTGAGTCTCTCTCTCTCTCTCTCTCTCTCTCTCTCTCTCTCTCTCTCTCTCTCTCTCTCTCTCTCTCCCCCTCCCTCTCTCCCTCTCTCCCTCTCCTCACCCCCCCCCCCCCCCACTCCCTACACTCTTGCTTTCTACATGCTTCGTAAAGTCCATAAACCCAACCACCCAGAAGGTCCCTTTGTGGCTAGTTACTGTGCCCCCACTTATAGAATCTCTGCTCTTGTAGGCCACCACCTTCAGCCTATTACTCATAACTTACCCTCCTACATAAAAGACACCAACCATTCCTCCACTGACTCTCCATAGTTCCTGTTATTTTACCACATGGTGCCCCCCTCATCACTATTGAGGCCATCTTCCTTTACATTAACATCCCTAATGCCCATGCCCGTGCTGCTATGGAACAGCCCCTTTCCCAGTTCCCGACTGAATCCGAACCTACAACCTCTTTCCCAGTCTCCACGACCAATTATATAGCCATCAGCACTTACTTCATCTGTGAAGGCATCACCTATAAACAAATCCATGGTATGGCAATGGACACCCACATGGCACCATCCTATACCAACCTATTCATGAGCCATCTAGAGGAATCCTTCCTAACCAACCAGATTCCCAAACCCCTCATGTGGTTCAGATTTGTTGATGACATCTTTATGGTCTGGGTCATGAGTGAGAACACCTTATGCACATTCCTCAAGAACCTCAACACTTTCTCCCCCATTCACTTCACCTGGTCCTCCTCAACCCAACAAGCCACCTTCCTCAATGTTGACCTCCATCTTAAAGATGGCTGCACCAGTAACCTCTGTCGATATCAAACCTACTAACCACCAGCAATACCCCCACTTCAACAGATGCCACCCATTCCATGCCTAGAAGTACTTTCCATGCAGCCTAGCCACTCACAGCTGTTGCATCTGTAGTGATGAGCAGTCCTTTTCCAAATATACCAAAGGTCTCACTGAGGTCTTCACATACTAGAATTACCCTCCCAGACTTATACAGAAACAGATCTTCCATGCCCTCTCTCTCTAGTCACCCACCACCTCCTAGATTCCTGCTGTCCAGTCACAAAGGAGCACTACTCTTGTGACTCAATACCATCCAGGACTGGAGAAACTGAATCACATTCTCCTCTAGGGTTTTGACTGCCTCTCATTGTGCCCTGAAATGAGGAATATCCTACCTACTATCCTTCCCATCCCTCCCACAGTGGTATTCCGCTGCCCACCAAACCTAAGCAAGATCCTTGCCCATCCCTGCTCCACCCCTGTTCCCATCCCCTTGCCTCACTGACCTTATGCCTGTAATAGACTTAATGCCTCAACCCATTTCAGTCCAGTCACAGGTGTCACCTATCCCATCAAAGGCAAGGATACCTGTGAAACTAGTCATGCCATGTATGAGCTAAGCTGCGACCACTGTGCTGCATTCTATGTGGGCCTGACAACCAACAAACTGCCTGTCCCCATGAGTGACCACTGACAAACTGTGGCCAAAAGACAGCTGGACCACCCAGTCACTGACTGTGCTGCCTAAAACAACATTCTTCACTTCAGTGACTGCTTCACAGCCTGTGCCTTCTGAATCCTTCCTGCCAATGCCAGCTTTTCTGAAATGCGCAGGTGCTAACTTTCTCTGCAATATATCCTACATTTCTGTAACCCGTCTGGCCTCAACCTTTGTCAGTCCCTGTCCTTCACCCATCTACCCCCTTTCCTGCTCCCTGGCAGCATTACACAGCCTTCTGTTCCACCAACACACCCACAGTCTCCCCCCCCCCCCCCCCCGTCCCTTATGCCCCCTCCTCTACATATATCCTTTTCAGCTCTGTCCCCCCACCCCCTATCTAACCTCCCAACTGTGCTTAACTGGGCTACTCTGTCACCACCATTTCCCTGCTTGGTCCCACAAGCAGCACTTAACCATCCCCCATCCCTACCCTGCAACCCCTCTCCCTCCCCGCCCCGGCCTATCGCCACCACCCAGACTGCTTCCCCCATCATGCACTGTTGCTCACACTCTGACCTCAGTAACATGAGACAGTGGTCGTGTGTGTGTGTGTGTGTGTGTGTGTGTGTGTGTGTGTGTGGTGCTTGCATTAATGTATGTGTGTCTTGTCTGTTTTCAAAAAAGGCATTTTGGCCTAAAGATGACATGTTTAGCAGTCTTTTTGGTGTGCCTGTCTGCAACCCAACATCTCGTCTGTATGCTGTGTTCTTTTCATAATATTGTCATATTCAATCCTGAATTTTTTGTACTATGACTAAGTTAAGATTTGTGCAAAATCTGTGTGTCTGTCATACCAGCATAGAATTTTTTTTCTGTTTTTAAATGGGGCTAAAATTGTAACAATATCTTTTGTTATACACAGCTGTCTATGACAATAATGAAAATACCCATATGAGCATGATTTATATGGCATTATAACACATTTAACCCAGTGTAAAACTATGGTTTATCCTAAAAGTGGTCTATAAAATTTGTTAATTATATTCAAAGGAATATTATACATCTGACCTAGCATTGCATTCGACAGTTTCAACAGCAATAATAATAAATTAATCGTGTATTAGTTACTGTGCTTATGTGAATTTGCAGTAATGGTTGGGATGTGTGTTGGGGCTTGTCATGATCAAAGTGAACCTCCTTCTTTCTCAGATATATGTGTTTCAGGCTGAACAATATCCTTCAATGTGTCTGGTAGTGAAGTTTAATACTACCTATTTATTTGTAATTTCTGCTACCAGTCACTTTTATTTGTTTTATGTTTAATCTAACATAATAATTATCCCACAGAGTCACAGTTCACAAACATAGCCATTAGAACCAAAAATAATTAATACTACCTGTTGATCGTTCTACACTTGTGAAGTAGTCTGAACACCATTCTGTTGCATGTAATTGTGAATCAATTTTTTCATCTACTGTTACAGAGTATTGGAGAAACTAACTCTTACTTAAACAGTTATTGAGTGATGTTCATTAGGATAAATATTTGGTTAGTGTTGAAAAGATGCAACACCAG
This sequence comes from Schistocerca serialis cubense, assembly GCF_023864345.2. NCBI lineage: Eukaryota > Metazoa > Arthropoda > Insecta > Orthoptera > Acrididae > Schistocerca > Schistocerca serialis. Next base: position 436,061,479 of record NC_064640.1, on the reverse strand, counting down.
TCTAGGGAAAAGATTTATGAAGACACAGAGCCTTTGTCACCTTCAGAATATGCATAACCATACCCGAGCTCAGCAGTCTGCTTCGTAATCATTTTAATACTAAATCCAACTCTTCTTTTGTATTCATTTGTGTTAAACCTGACAAAGGTAATACATTATCACAGATAGTAATTCAGTTTTATTGGTTTCTAATGAAAGTTTGCGCCCGATGTACCTGAAGCACTGATGTACATAGCCCTTAAAATTTCAAAGCTATTGAGAGGTCAAACGTGACGTATCACAGAGGAATGTGTTCTGTACAGAGGTTCGTGCTATGTCTAGTGAGGGTCCTGGAATTTATCAAATTTCGTGGCAGCTATGTGAATGATGTTGCCCATATTTGTCAGAAGCCAAATAGAAATCAGTGTCAAGTCACTACGATTTAGGTATTACACGATTTCCATCGAACACATTATGTTATTGGTTACATAGGGGCCTGGGTCGATACCTCGTCCGTTTTTGGGATAACAGTGTGTCGAGTGTGGTGGAGCGAGCCAGTTGGTGCACTAGGCACTAATAATACAACATTAGTTGAACAATAATTTATTAATTTAAAGTTTAATATCACATATCCTTCTCTGTGGCACTGCCCGAGCCAGTGGCAGTGCGGCACGTGGCCTCGGAACGTAGTGACGCTGTCTCGGCAATCTTCACAGATTACTTCCCCGGCAGCATCTGTACACGTAAATCCACCGTCGGCTGGGTGGCTGGTCTCGGTGGCAGCTGGCGTAGCCCGTACAGCAATTGTTGCCGCTTGGGACAGTGACTGCGTATTACCAGAGCACACTTGTGGACATCGGAGGGGTGTGCTCTGGTAATCTCTCGATAGCTACGCACGGTGTGGACGTAAGCGACAGCATAGCCCTTCCACTGAGGAACGCCAGGGATATCGAAGCCTGGTTACGGGTACTTTTCAGGGGCAGCGGCAGTTAGTGCACCCCCCAGAATTATGTAACAGGCGGACAGTGTGCCAAACACCATGAGTTGGGCACAGCAAACTGGAGGTGGAAGCTCCAAGTCTTCTCATCAGTGGTTGCGAGGCCAGCAGCTCACAGCAACAGAGTACATCAGACCAGACAGCTAGCAGTTTCGAAGACGGAAGTCATCTTGGCAAATGGTAGCAGCACATCTGGTGTAATGCAATGTAATGTAAGGGAAAGCCCAGAAGCCTGCGTATTTATTGCTGCTCGGCTGAGACATTGATTTTATGGCTGGCTGATGATGACTAAATTTGGCCTACTTTCCCTGGCTCGACAGTTTTTACCATCCCTCTGTTTCACCAGAATGGCATTCAGGGCTTCAGCTTGTTGCTTTTCCACCATATCAACAGACTGATAGGTGTTCTTGTGAAACTTTTACTTTCTCTTATGAAATAGCTGTGCTGTTAGAATGACATTATGTCTTCTTCTTGCTGAGGTCATGTTGCTGAGTATACAATTGAGGCCTCTTGGCCATGGGAGGTGAGACAATGTGTTCTAGATTTACTCTGCTGTTTGCATTGTTGGCTATTTGCCTGTTTGTGATTATGACAGGGGGCATTGGTCTGACTTGCATTGGCTTCATAGGACTTTGAGAAAATTTTACATTTTCTCATAATATGCTTCTGCTGTGTAACATTTCCCTCACCTTTAAAAAGTTGCCCCAAAATTTTCTTAGTTTGCCTCTGAAATGTGCATTTTGCATAGATGATTACAACTTTACAATGTTCTCTTATTGAAACATTTGAAAAGTTTATTCACAAGATTTTTTGTTCTGTTTGTTCTTAATCTTATATTCTCTGTTTAGTCCTTATTCTCTAATAAAAGTTTACAATCCACTTTTGTATTCCTTATTACTACTATTTATTTCTCATGTTTGCCAAGGGAAGGTGTCAGTCTGGTGGATTTTTAAACCACTTTTTGCTACATCATGTGGAACTTTGTCTTTGACTCAAAAGTTTCCCTTACATTTTCTCAACACACACATCCTAAGACTCTGCTTACACAACTGCTACTCATAGTACTACCACATACGACATACTGGTCAACGTAGCTGGTTACCTCTTGTATTCTACAGTTACTTATAGATTGGATATGCCTTGCAATGTGATGCTTTTTTGTACCTTTTCTTTTTACAACCAACTTCCTTGTGCTATTCAGCACTTTGTGCGCATTGACTCTTAGTGATGCCATGTACAGTTTGGGTGGTTCTGCTTTCGTGACTATACTTTCGTGATAATGTAACACTTCCAACTGTCTCCTTCGGCTGAAACACTGTCTCTCTGAATTTGACTATGCTTTTAAGAACAATTAAACATTATCTTTTCTTACCTTCATTTTCTATAATGTTGCAAGTATCATAAAATGTACTGTGATCGTCAGGCACATGTTCCTGAATGGATTTGGTCTTGTCGACTCAATATGTAACGTTGCAAGCATTTTTCCTTCTCTGCTTCCTCCTCCTCCCTTCCTTTGGAGATAGTGATGCCAATCTAAGTGGTGACAAATCTGCATCCTTCAGAAATAAACGTGTCTGTACTAGTCCACTGTCCAGAACATTCACAACAGATCTAATATTGTCATTCCCCATAGTATGTACCTTAAAATCATTATCTGCACAATGCAAAAGTTAATGGCACATGTACTTTCTTGTACACTGGGTGCAGACCCCATAGCCTCAAAATAACCACCATTATCACCAAATGGCATAGATACTACTGCACCTAAACCAATACTTGCTTATACTCATTTGCTTCCATATAGCACACACTTACTTCATCTGGCACTGTGGATACTTCGCACTCCACAGTTTCATAAGATATTCAAGCTGATACTTTTACATTAATCTATGTTACTTTGCATCAACAACTTTTGATTCCTGACATCTGTTCGCATAGTGTAGTCTCAGATGATTACTTTTCAAATGTAATTCATGTCTCTTCTCAATCAAAAGCTGCATTACATGCATTCACTATTTGAAGCATATGCTAGTACTCGTGAGTTGCTGTGCTATCCTTAAATGAATTACTGCAGCTGATAAAATTATCAGTGTTTCCTCCAGGGTAGTCATCTGTGGAATCGACAATGACATTGTTGACCTACTAACAATTATACAAAACCCAACAAAAGAGAACAGCACAAAATAACAATGCAGACACATAGATACACTACAGTCAAAGACTTCTTACAACTTAATGTTCCACCACCATGGCTACTCATGAATAATCACTACCCCATACTTAAATACAATGAGTGATGATCCTTGGTTGCTCCAGAAGACAGTCCCGTGGGCAACAGTACAAATTTGTACACACAACAATGAAACCAATTGGTTTTTACACCTGATCATGACCCAATGCGACTGAACAGTGTTACACCTATTGCCCAAACCCAACAAGTGTCACACGTAGCTGCAACAAGTGCCATACGCAGCTGCTACTGTTGTATGATGTTGTTGTGGTCTTCAGTCCTGAGACTGGTTTGATGCAGCTCTCCATGCTACTCTATCCTGTGCAAGCTTCTTCATCTCCCAGTACCTATTGCAACCTACATCCTTCTGAATCTGCTTAGTGTATTCATCTCTTGGTCTCCCTCTACGATTTTTACCCTCCACGCTGCCCTCCAATACTAAATTGGTGATCCCTTGATGCCTCAGAACATGTCCTACCAACCGATCCCTTCTTCTGGTCAAGTTGTGCCACAAACTTCTCTTCTCCCCAATCCTATTCAATACTTCCTCATTAGTTATATGATCTACCCATCTAATCTTCAGCATTCTTCTGTAGCACCACATTTCGAAAGCTTCTATTCTCTTCTTGTCCAAACTATTTATCGTCCACGTTTCTCTTCCATACATGGCTACACTCCATACGAATACTTTCAGAAATGACTTCCTGACACTTAAATCAATACTGGATGTTAACAAATTTCTCTTCTTCAGAAACGCTTTCCTTGCCATTGCCAGCCTACATTTTATATCCTCTCTACTTCGACCATCATCAGTTATTTTGCTCCCCAAATAGCAAAACTCCTTTACTACTTTAAGTGCCTCATTTCCTAATCTAATTCCCTCAGCATCACCCGACTTAATTAGACTACATTCCATTATCCTTGTTTTGCTTTTGTTGATGCTCATCTTATATCCTCCTTTCAAGACACTGTCCATTCCATTCAATTGCTCTTCCAAGTCCTTTGCTGTCTCTGACAGAATTACAATATCATCGGCGAACCTCAAAGTTTTTATTTCTTCTCCATGAATTTTAATACCTACTCCGAATTTTTCTTTTGTTTCCTTTACTGCTTGCTCAATATACAGATTGAACAACATCGGGGAGAGGCTACAACCCTGTCTTACTCCTTTCCCAACCACTGCTTCCCTTTCATGCCCCTCAACTCTTATAACTGCCATCTGGTTTCTGTACAAATTGTAAATAGCCTTTCGCTCCCTGTATTTTACCCCTGCCACCTTTAGAATTTGAAAGAGAGTATTCCAGTCAACATTGTCAAAAGCTTTCTCTAAGTATACAAATGCTAGAAACGTAGGTTTGCCTTTCCTTAATCTTTCTTCTAAGATAAGTCGTAAGGTCAGTATTGCCTCACGTGTTCCAGTGTTTCTACAGAATCCAAACTGATCTTCCCCGAGGTTGGCTTCTACTAGTTTTTCCATTCGTCTGTAAAGAATTCGTGTTAGTATTTTGCAGCTGTGACTTATTAAACTGATAGATTACTGTTATAATCCAAGGCAATTCAGGGCCTTATGAATACATTTCCCTGGTATTTCCTATAAACAATGGCAACTCTGCAGATTCCCACAGTTTAACAAACGACACTCTGAGAGTAGAATTAATCAGTACGATTTGACATGGCCACAAACAATAACACAATTGGAAAGGCCGTCGGGAAAATGCTCACTCACTGCACTGCATTGTGTCAGGACGGATGTCCAGATGGTGATGACAATGGTGCTGTAGACTTGGTTCTGCTATGATGGTGGCAGACTACATAAAATCTCCTGACACCAATTTTAAGTGCATGGGTTGAGACCAGTACTGTTGTTGGAATGACAGATACTGTTGTTGGGATGACGAAGTGCAGTGTGTGGTGGAGCAGGCTTGTTGGCAGACTTTTCAATAATGATACAACACTAGTGGAACACGAATTTATTACTTTAAAGTTTACAATCATGATTCTTCTGTGTGGTGGTGCCCAGGCCAACAACAGTGCAGTACATGATCTCCGAATGTGCTGACACTGTCTCAGCAATCTTCTGAAGGTGTTGCCCCAACAGTGTACATTCACATAAACATGGTGTCAGGTAGGTGGCTTGTCTCACTAATGGCTGGAGTAGTCCATGCAGCAGGCATCGCTGCCCTGGACATTGACTGTGTATCTCCAGAGCACTCTCATGGACATTGAAGGGGTGTGCATGGGTCTCAGCAGCTCTGCACGGTGTGGAGGAGGACAACAGCATAGCTCTTCCACCTAAGAAGGCTGGGGATGTCGATGTGTGCTTACAGTTACTAGTCGGGGCAGCAGTGGTTACCACTCCTCCCAGATTCTGTGACAGGGAACATTGTGCCAAACACTATTAATTCTGCTCAGCATGCTGGAGGTAGGCTTCTCCCAAGTCTTCTCATCAATGATTGAGAGGTCAGCAGCTCACAGCGACCTAGTACATCTGATCACACAGGTGGCAGTTTTGAAAGCAGAAGACATTTTGGTGAATGGTAGCAGCACATTGAAGGGTCGGCATCATCGCTGGTGTACTGCAACGTAATTGAAGGGAAGATGCGGAAGCTTGAGTATTTATTATTTCTCTGCTGAAGCAGTGAAGTTATGCCCAGCCAGCAATGACTGACATGGCCTACTTTTCAGGGCTCTTCAGCGATCACCACCACCCCTCTGTATCAAAAGAATGGCTTTCATAGCTTCAGCTTATTACCTGTCTGCCATCATCAGGGCTATAGATATTCTTGTGAAACTTTTACTCTCTCATGTGAAATCAACCTGTGCTGTTAGAATGATATTACGTCATCTCCTCACTGAGTTCATGTTGCTGAGTTTACGAGTCAGACCTCTTGCTCGTGCGAGGTGAAACAATATCTTCTGAGTTTGCTCTGCTATTCATTCAGCTTTCTGTCTGTCTGTCGATCTGATTGTTACATGGGACATTGGCCTGGATTGTCCTGTCTGGAGAGACTTTGAGAAAATTTTACGTTTGCCCATAATATATTTCTGCCATGTAACAGTTGTCTTATTCTCTGTCCACTGGAGGTGTTTATAATAATCTCACAATTACTGGTATGCTAAATTGGTGAGAGGAAAGACTGTGTGAGAATGCAAGTTGTGTTGTGGTCCTTAAGAAACTGATTATTCCTTAATAGAACAGTATGTTTTGTTTAACAAATAACACTTTCCGGGTGTTGAGGGTAGTAAATAGTTCAAAATGATGCACTGAAATCATGTATCCCAGCAGAAACAAACTATGCAGGTAACAAGATTGGTCTGAACTGTTGTGGATCATTATTTCTAATTTCCCCATCAAACAAGGTTTCCAGATTTTGTCATAAATGAGAATGCTTTTGAAAGAAATCCTCTTTTTTGTAATAACTCTGCAGAGTTTTTTTGCTAGTTTTCAGGATTTTCTGCCGAATTAAAATATCCTTTTTTTTTTTTCCTTCTCCGTTACTGTACAGTTTCAGCTGTGTAGCCATTTTTAAAGTGTGTAGTACACTGGTGTGCAAAACTTAAGAACGAAAGTAACTTTCGCGTGACATGTCACTGCCAAGAGCAAAGCTCGATGAAACTTGGACCATATATAGGAAGAACTGCTATAGTATGGTATGGAAGGTAACTGAAAGAAATACATAATGAGGATAACAGAAATGACACTTTTATTCAAAGACAGTAATTACACTGCAGTCACTGAGAGGTATGATGGTCCCCTGGACATTACAAAAAGCAGGACAAGGTTCTTAATAGAATATGTGGTCACCATAGACAGAAGTGCATGCTCTGCAGTGTGCTGCCAATGCTGGCTACAGGGTTGGCAAGGAATTCTTGGTGTAGGGCATACCCTCATATGGCAGGAGGTGGGAACTCACAATGCACCCAGGAAGATTGTTGAATATGATTGTTTTATTAGTCAAGGTGTTATGGTGTTTATTAGTCAAGGTGTTATGGTGTTTATTAGTCAAGGTGTTATGGTGTTTATTAGTCAAGGTGTTATGGTGTTTATTAGTCAAGGTGTTATGCTGTTTATTAGTCAAGGTGTTATGGTGTTTATTAGTCAAGGTGTTATGGTGTTTATTAGTCAAGGTGTTATGGTGTTTATTAGTCAAGGTGTTACGGTGTTTATTAGTCAAGGTGTTATGGAGGCATATTGTTGCATGTGAATACTGACCTCTAAATCTTTGAATGTGGTACACTCACTGATCAACATTACTGTGACACTCTGCTCCTTCCCCATGTGCACCTTTTCAAGAGTGCAATTCGGCCTGACTGAATTTTTATGGACGACAATAGGGGCAGAAATCCATTCCAGTACGATTATGCCATAGGTGGTAAATCATTGGAAGCGGTAACGACCGTAAAATACTTAGGAGTTACTATCCGGAGCGATCTGAAGTGGAATGATCACATAAAACAAATAGTGGGAAAAGCAGGCGCCAGGTTGAGATTCATAGGAAGAATTCTAAGAAAATGTGACTCATCGACGAAAGAAGTAGCTTACAAAACGCTTGTTCGTCCGATTCTTGAGTATTGCTCATCAGTATGGGACCCTTACCAGGTTGGATTAATAGAAGAGATAGACATGATCCAGCGAAAAGCAGCGCGATTCGTCATGGGGACATTTAGTCAGCGCGAGAGCGTTACGGAGATGCTGAACAAGCTCCAGTGGCGGACACTTCAAGAAAGGCGTTACGCAATACGGAGAGGTTTATTATCGAAATTACGAGAGAGCACATTCCGGGAAGAGATGGGCAACATATTACTACCGCCCACATATATCTCGCGTAATGATCACAACGAAAAGATCCGAGAAATTAGAGCAAATACGGAGACTTACAAGCAGTCGTTCTTCCCACGCACAATTCGTGAATGGAACAGGGAAGGGGGGATCAGATAGTGGTACAATAAGTACCCTCCGCCACACACCGTAAGGTGGCTCGCGGAGTATAGATGTAGAGATGTAGATGTAGACAATGCATGACTGCATCAGACTACACTGATAGAGGAGCTCTTGAAATGAGAGGATATTTGCATATGGACTGGCTTGCTTGTTCCCCAAATTCCATCCCATTGAGCGCATGTAGGATATGTTGGGGAGACATATTGCAGCATGTCCATGTGTGCCAATGACCATTCAACAGTTGTCAACCACTTTGGTCGAGGAATGGAACTTCCTACACAAGAACTCCTTATCAACCTTGTGGCCAGCATTGGAGCACACTGCAGAGCATGCATTGCCACCCATGGTGATCACACACCGCATTAAGAATTGTGTCCCACCTTTTGTTATGTCCTACCATCATGAATGATAGTGCTTTGAGTTTATTTATTGTGTTTGAATAAAAGTATCATTTCCATTTCTTACATAGCGTATTTCTTTTACTTACCTACTGTAGTATACTTGTAACAGTTCTTTCTATGCATGGTTCAAGTTTCATCAAGCTATCTATGTTACTTGGCAGTGACACATCATGAAAAAGTTACTTTTGTACTTAAGTTTTGCACACCAGTGTACAAACCACCATACATGCATACATATTTAGGTCACAGCCAAAACAAGGTGTTCAAATGCAGTGTGGTGGCCAGAATTTGAAATAAACATAATAGCAAGTGCTTCTTGAACAGCTGTGATACAACATACCACTTGCAAGTATAAAACCATACTGATCGTCTGCATAATGCCATAGTTTACACCCAGTGCAGAGCAAGACTTCACGGTCTGTCTGAGTGATTGTTTCCTTTGTATTTAATTCATAGTTTAACTTGAGAAATCATACTTACACCATATAGAAATAGAAACTGTGTCCATAATGTGAGTTTGTAGGAAATTATTTCTTGTAATTCCTTCCATTTTTAAATGATGCCAATTGAGCTCTTTGATTTAACATTGCATGCTGTGTGTTACTGTTTTATGAGTAATTTATTTCTGCACCATTGTTACAATTTGTAGTAAGCAAAGCAAATTATTGATGTACCATTTTTCAGGGATGAGCTGTCACCACATGTTCGTGACTGCGTTCGTTGCTACACATCTGATTACATTTTTGTGAAACATAACTATAGGCAGTATTCAAGCAGTTGTTCCATACGAGATCGTTGTGGTGAACGTTTGAGTGTTGTTCAAGGAATTCCACATCAAGAATTTGAAATTGACTATGAAGAACCAACTACTTCTAGTACTCCTGATGAGGAAGTATTCAGGGTAAAGTATGAGCTGACATCTTGAGTTGGTTAAGTCCTTTTGAATAATTAACTTTTCAGTTTAACCCAAAGCTTGCGTACCTATCCAGTTTTACTAATGATGTGTGTATTTTTCATTGTCAGTTATAGTTGCTTCTTTTTGCAGTAAAAATAGTCTTTTTTTAATTTCTGCAGAAAATATATAGAACATTTATAAAAACTGAGCCATCTTTTGACATATAAAACATTACACAACAGTGATTCTTTTTTTTTGTTTTGTTTTGCATTACATTTAAAATTCCATCATTGTGACTGTGTGCTCAGCTTGTCTAATTGTAAGACAGAGGATCCTGATTTGATCGTTAAGAATCATTTCTTGTTAGGATGACTAGAATTGGTTCACTTCCTGTATAAGGATAACAAGAGTTGCTTGGAGGACAAGTAGTTACTACTTTTTCAAAAATCTAGCAGCAACAGTGCTCACGCTGCTATCCAGTGATACCTTAAGTCTAGGATGAAGCTGCAGTTTGTCAACAGTTTAATATCAAATAGGATGGTAGCACTATGGTGTTTGGTTTAGCATGAAAGTTCTTTCCACATTTGTAAATCCCTAATAACGTGTTTAGGTCATTTCAGACATTATTTTAGGTTGTTCTACAAATTTGTTATTTACAAGTATCTTTGATTTTCATTTCTTCTGTTGTTAGAGTTGAACTGATCTAGGATGGCCCATAAAATATAGCTCCAAGCTACCAGGTTAAAATAGTTCATAAAATGTGTGCTCTATTACTTATTTGACCATTCAATCTGCAGTTGGTGGGTGTAAATTTCCAATAACTTTTGGATTATGTTGCTCTGCCTAAATAGCAAGATATAAAGGGAAAGTTAACTGTCTGTTTTTACCCTAGAAACCTAAACTCAAATGTTTGGCCTAAGGGGATATTCATGTAGTGCTCCCCCAAGATTTCAGCCAACAGCTTACATATGTATTGTGCGTGATTGAACGTTATCCGTCATTGTTACATTCGAAATTTCTCGTGTTATTGGAGTACATTTAATTTGGCACATACTCTCACTGTTTTGTGAGAGACAGAAGTATCTAACAGCATATAATGAGTTGTTTCAGGCTGTTTGATGTAATAATATTTTACCACAAAATTCTTGGCTGTGATGTTATATGATAAAGTAGAAACTGCACAATCTTTCCACAAGGCAGTGATCTGTCATCTTCAGCAACTGATTTGCCTATTAAGAAGTGCAATGTATACCATAACTAGCTTCAAATATGCTGCTGCTTGAAGGAGAGGAAGGGGAGGAATGTCATCATAGGGGAAAATAACATACAGACCTTCCCCCCTCCCCTGCCCATATTTGCGAAGTGAAGATGAAAGTGCTGGCAAATGCACCTGGATAGTTGCAGTTGTCAGTGCCAACTCAAGCTGTCCTGGTTTCAAGCCACTATTGGTATTTTATATTGCAGAATTCTTTCATTCCAGCCTTGGTGGTGCCTCCAGTACTGGTTCCCTCAACTTACTGATTTTTGCACACTTTACTGATATTACATTCAGTATTCATATTAATTTGTTTGCTGTATATATCCCATTGAGCAGGGTGTCCTGAAACTTGCCAGGGAGACATCTAAATCTCATTGTAGAATAGAGGACAATGCTTACAACTTTAAAAGATGACACAGACTTAGTAATTATGTTTATTGGCAAGAGCAACACCACTGTTGTTATTTCCAACATAACTTATGTTGTCAAAATGATGCATTTATTGTGGATTTCTGCATATTATTCTCTCCTGAATGATAATATTCCAATAATACCATGAAAGACATTCTCCCTCCTTAAGACCAGCCAGTTCCTTGACCATGTCTTAAAGATCCTGAGAATACAAGCACCAGTTCCACCAAGTCTTTATGGCTTATCAAAGACACATAAAGAAGGGGCTGCAGTTTGTGCCATTGTTATTAATATTGTGGTCCAACATAATACCTGGTGAAACATCTGGCTTTTCTATTGAGTCCTCAGGTTAGCAAACGTGAAGACAACATTGACAGTTCAGAAAACTTCATACATTGACTCAAGAACTTGTATGTCAGGCAGAGATTTTAGTTAAGTTTCCATGTAGTCCTATTTTCTTCAGATCACTTTTATTTGATTCATTAAAACTTGGCTAAAACTGGCTAAGCTGGAAAATATTCTCATACATTTCTTCAAAATTTTCAATAAATTTGTGGTGTAGCTTTGGCTAACCTTTCGTCTGCTATATGTGGGTGTAAGATGTCAAGGATTGTTCTGTAGTCAATAGTCCTGAAAATTGCATTTTTTTAGATATGTAGATGATACCTTTTGCAGTCTACGCACATGTAACTGCAACACTATTTTTGTTCATAGAATTTGAAAACTTTCTCAATTCTAACATTTGTTCACTACAGACAAGAAAAATGGAGAATGTTCTTTTTCTGTATGTGATAGTTTATTACAATGTAGGCGAAATAATAACATACAATCTATATGAGAAGCCATCATGGCAAAATAGAATAAAAAAACTGAATTATGCAAATTACATTACCAAAACTACATACAACAAAAAAAGCCTATCTATAGATGCAAAATTAAAACACTATAAAACAGTTACACAACCAGAAATAACGTATGCAGCTGAAACTATCTTCAAAACAACTAATACAGCAGAAATTGACAGAATACTAAAAATAGAAAGAAGAATAATTAGGACATATATAAATAAACAGTATAAAATAAATGGACATTGGAGAATAGCATCAAATGAAACAGTATATAAGAAAATAGAACCAGTCATGAGCACAATCAGGAAGAAACGCATCTCATTCTTTGGACATCTGATGAGAACTCCAGAAAACAGAATTAGTAAAAAAAATAATATAAAAATTGTGGAATAGCAAGAGCGACATTAAATGGATCACAGAAATTAAGGAAGATATAAAAGAACTTCAAATTACAGTAGATGACCTAAAAAACAAGACAGAGAAAACCAGAATACTGCAAGACCCGCAAACCAGACTACAAATGAAAATCAATAAAAGGAGTACAGGAAGAGTTGTCTCAGATGAAGAAAGAAAGAAAGAAAATATCTGAAAGAATGAAGAAATATTGGGCAGACAGAAGAGCAAAACACCTTTCATATAAGAATAGCCTCTAATAATTATATTACCTAAATATATTAAGTTATTGTCAAACCAAATTGTATCCATGTGTAACAACTTGTTTAGAACTTTGTATTTTTGACTACAGTGGTCCAATGAAGGCCATAAAATAAATAATAATAAAAAAATAAATAACAATAAAGGCAGGGGTTCTGGTTGCAGTGTGTCTTGGAAGCCAACACATACTGCCTTGTATTTCAGATCTACCTGCTGCCATGACCCAACTGAATGTGATGCTACGCTGTGGACACTTATTCATATAGCACAAAATATATCAGATTCTGAAAGCTTGTCAGCAGAGCTTAGCCACCTTGCTTTTATTCACAATGGGTATTCTGAGAAGCAGATTCATCATGTGTGTTGACCAACACACATTAAACAACGATAGCAGCCAGAAGGTACAGAATTCAGCTGGGATAGTTTCTTGCCTTTGTTGGCTTCTCTTTTTAAAATGTGGCAGGATTTTCCAGAAAGCCCCAAATCAAATGCGTTCTCTGCTGCTAGTTTTGTACATGACATCTTGACCTAAGTACATCAGTAGGTGAGAGGTTCCTTATCAGCATGGGAAACCATACATTTGCCAAACATTTTACATGGTTAACGACAGCTATGATGAACATCACTGTAGCACAGGACTAGATCAACCAGAAAAATCTGATGATGTAGGTCAGTGTATACATGTGGGACACAATATGAAGGAAGAAAAAGTTAAGATACTCTTGCCACCCTTTACCTGGTGTGACTTCATAATTAACTCTGTGCTGCATTATTTTCTTTGCAGTGGACAGCCATTAATGGTCACCTCTCTGCCTTTTCAGTCAGTCTTGAGGCTGCAAATGCATGCAGGCCACAACACCAGTAGGGAGTGCCCATTGCAGGACAGATAGAAACAGGGACCATTATAGGTATCCCCTGTAGTGGATGCTATGCACCACAGGGTTAAATAGAAAGTTGAAATGCATAGTGAGCAAATTATACAGAAATGTAGGAAATTAGCTCAGTAAAGCATGGGTATAGATCCTGGTGGTGCTAGGACTTTACCTGTCACAGATGAAGGAATTTGTTGAAAATATACCGACAAGACCTTGAAATGACAACCAGGCTAAAAACTGACCAAGATGCATGTGTCAAGGTCTTTAGCATGCAAGCATGCTTTCTGTGCCAAACATCATATGGTATGAGGTTCATTGCTCAAGCAATGGGTTCTGGTTATCAGCTTCTCTGGGATGACATTGGCACTCATCCCCACATGCGAGTGCCTGCAGGTGTCAAGTCAGCAGGTCTCTACAGTTGAATAAACACCTCAAAATAATTCAGTACTTAATTCAAGGAAATATTATTAATTTTTTACATTACCTCTCATTCCACCTGGGAATTCTATAAGCAACGTACGATGACATTAGCAAATCGAGAAAATATTGAGAACTCGTATAGTAAGAAAATGTAATCATGCAAAATTAGGTTGAACTCATAATTGCACTAACAAACATTGAAGTGTCTATTGACTGAAGACACACCCACAAAAGGAGCCAAGGTAGCATTTAACAAAACCTGAAAATTTATTCACAGTTGGGAGAGTCCCAGAACAAATAACAGCGACAACAAAAGTTCTCATGTTTTTATGTGAAATACCAACTAAACAGAACTCCTAATCTTAATAATGGAAACGCTATAACAAGATTTCACTCATAGTGTCTCAAGTCTGGAGCACCACACAAGTTTAGTAAAACCAATTATGGGGACATACAGCACAGCCACAGTGCACTTCACTGAAGTTGTTGATTTGCAATCACCTGACAATTTAACAATAAAACAGTGAGTAAAAGAATAAGTGTGTCATAAGCCTCACATTTCCTAGCAAAATCAAAGTGCTGGAGTGAGCTGCATGACGATCCTCTATGTGGGTGATGGCACGTTTGGCACGTCGGGAGCAAGCCCTTGATTGAGAAGGTACTAATGCACTCGGTGCTTGGCACAGTCCGCTTGTTCCAATGGAACTGGCCCACTGTGGGTAGTACATTGGTCTCAATAGTCACTGGATGTCAGGATGCGTGGCACATGATCTGCTTGAGGAAATAATTATACATGCCCGACAACCTCTCTGGATGGTGCTAGTGTTGCCTGATGGCCTGGCAGTGGCAGTGATCTTCTGCGGTACTATGCTGTCAAAATTCTGTCAGCAGAAGACAAGCCATATCTCATTCTGTGTCGTGATTATTCTAGTATCTTAAAGTGCTGGTGTTTCTTGGTATCAGATCAATCCAACCCTCTCCCCTACCACCCACCCAAAAAATGAGGTGGGGCAGAGGCTGGTGTTGAAGTTCTCAGAGATGTTATTGCCTTCCATATTGGTGGGATGGGGGGATGGGAGTGGCCTGGAATCCACAACCAATAGGGTTGGATGCAACACCCGGCATCTGGCCCTGGGCTGGGCGTCCATGGATGATGCTGTTGATGTTCAGTTTGTAGGGCACTCAACTGCGCGGTCATCAGCACCCGTACAAAGTCCCTATTTTTACATAGTCCAATTTTTACTCAGTCCAATCTAGCCATTGTCATGAATGATTGAATGGTGGTGGTGGCGGTGGTGGTGATGAAATGATGAGGACAACACAAACACACAGTCCCCGGGCAGAGGAAATCCACAACCCAGCCGGGAATCGAACCTGGGGCACCGTAATCCAGAGGCAGCAATGCTAGCCACTAAAGCGTCCATGGAGGATAGCTCCAGGATGTCATGGGAGGGGGTGGGGGGTGGGTGGGGGGGGGGGGATGGTTGTGGTGGGGTCGGGCAGGAGCTTGGATGCGGTCTGAAGAACCCACTAATTGTTCTGTGGAATCATTTCACATACCAAGGATGATGCATAGAATTACTTTCACTGTCTGTTCATACACTGAAAATCATACTCTCGTGTGAAAGTCCTTAAGCTGAGCCATCCACTCATGATATGATTCAGCACCGAGTTCTTAAAAACTAAAAATTTGTGTCAAATGGTTGAGTAAATTTGGATGTTTTAAACTGATGAGTCAACGTGGAACAGATGACCCATGAATTCCAATTCTGATGCCGTGATGGGTGCCAACCACTCAAAAATAAGTCTGTCTGTGTGCTGCATCCTCTAAAGCAAAATTAAGACCAGATGTTTTATGTTCACTGTATCAGATTGTTCAGCCATGCTTACAGCCTAGCTAACTGCAACTCTGACAATGTGGGATAAGACCCGCGCATGGAAAAGCTGGTTACAGAGTCCTCATCATCCATAAAAATATCTGCCAACTGAGGATACTCTCACAAAAGAAGCCCAGGTAGCGTTTAACAAAACTTGAAAATTTATTCAAAGTCCGCAAAGATCCAGAACAAATAAGTATATTAACAAAAGTTTGTGCTCCTCATGTCTTTGTGTGAAGTACCAACTAAACAGAACTCCCAACCTTAATAACGGAAACAATATAACAAAACTTTACTCGTGGTGCCTCATATCTGGAGCAACACACAGTTTAGAAATAAACAATTTTCGGAAATTACAACACTGCCACAGTGCACTTGACTAAAGTCATTGAATCACAAATCACCTCTTAGTCTGCTGAGACAACAGTGAGTAAAAGAAAAACATTGTCATATGACTTATGTTGCCTAGCAAAGTCAAAGTTCTGGAGTGAGTGGTGTGATGATGATCGTCTAGTACAGGTGATGGCAGATCGAAAGCAAGCCTCTTATTGAAGAAGAATTAATGTACTCAGCTCGTGGCCAGTTTCACTCACCTTGACAGAACCGGCTCAAAATAGTTTTGAATTATCGGTGACCCCAGTGGGCACCGCTAGTGTTGTGTGATGGCCTGGTGGTGGAGACGATCTTCCACAGGAGTTTGCTGTCAAAGTTCTGTTGGTGGAAGACAAGCTTTAACTTGTGCTGTGTGGTGGCTGTGCTGGCAACTGACAATACTGGCTTTCCTTGGCACGAAGGCAAACATATTTGGAACATGCTTTTAGTGTTACTGTTTTTTACTTGTAGACCTATAAATTCTCTCCCATGGAGCTGCAGGGGGGGAAAAAAGAAAGGGAGGAGGAAGAGGTAGGTGGTAGATTGCAGGTCATGTCTCATTATATGGTATATATTGGGAATTAAAATTTTGCAAATACACAAACAAGGAATTGTCATTTCTTTGTGGTAACAGGGTGAAATTATCCAATGGGAATGTTTTGAATATCACCATGATTAGTAAACAAACGTATAAGATTGTTAGGAGATGGCTCCTGAAGAAGATATAAACTGAAAGAATAATAGTGGAGTAAAATAAATATACAAGTAGTTGTGTTATTGCTGACCACGGTTGTAAATAACGGAACGTCATTGCCCTGACAGTCAACAATAATAGTAATGTCAGACTTTTTCAGATATGCAGTTGTGTATAATGAAGTACTATCTGGAGAAGCTGCACAAATACACACTCAGATCTCAATAAGTTTTCAAAGTGGTGCAGAGATTGGCAATAGCGTATGAGGCTTTGGCCGTGGGAGAATGTCGAGCTCCTACATGTGGGGGCCTTCGGGTTCAAAGCCAGTGATGGGATTGGACATCCCAACGGCTGCTACGTTTAGAACTGATTGCTTACAGGAAGAATTGTACCTAAGAATATATTTTTACAATTTCATTTTGCATCACCACCCATATTTTGTTGCTGTTTACACTAATGGGTCTAAGTAGGAAGATATTATTAGTTGCCTTGTCGTGTTCTCTGACATTTTCCTCAGGATAAGGCTCCCAGAGCAGTTATCAATTTATTGTGCAGAATTGTTTTATCAATTTATTGTGCAGAATTGTTTGTTATCTTGTGAGGTTAGTGGAGCAGATGAGACAGCGTCATGACAAGAAATTCCTCATCTGCTCAGATTCCCAAAGTGCCCATGCCACTATTGGTCAGATGTACCGAGCAGATCGGATGCCACAAGAAGTGCAGGATGCTTTCCTTCTCTTGCTAAGGTAGGACAAGGAAATAATTTTCTGCTGGATCCCAGGGCACACAGGAATTCGGGAAAACGAACTCACTCATGTGGCTGCCAAGGTACACTTGCTCCCTTCCACGTCCTGCTCGCTGTTCATTCTCCCTGCAGACTGTCATCTCATTTGTGACCAAGACCACCTTGTGTTAGTAGGAGGCCCAGTTGCTAGAAGTGAGGAATAATAATCTTTGTTCTATAAAATCTTCAGTGCAACCATGACTTAACGTACTTCCAATCACGATGAGTAGAAGAAGTAGCTTAGAGTGAGACATTGCCCAATGACACGTGACTTTCTCTTAGATCACAAGGAGGCCCCATTGTCGGAGATGTGGGGTACAGCTATTAGTACAACATATCCTAATTGAGTGTCTTTTATGTGACAATCTGATACTTGATCTGGGTCTCCCACAGAACCTGCCATCTATATTGTGTGTTTTAAGTTTTTTATGATGTCTGGAATTTGCCCCAATGTATTGGGCGTGAGATTCTGATGTGTCACAGAATGGCTCAGTCCTTCATTATTTCTAAGTAGTCATCCAGTCACAGTCATATGTCCTGTTTTTAACTGTCTCTGTGCTGCTATTTTATCCTTGACTTTAGCTAGTTATTCAGCTGTGTTTCATTGGAATTTTAATAAGGGCTTTTCTGCTGCTCACCTTCTCAGCCACCTTTCAGCTCTTGTGGAAGAATGCAACTTGGTTTTCCAGTTTATCGCTATTTTTAGTAGATTTTCACCACACTAATCTGTATATCATTGATGGAAGGACACTGATGACCCTGCTGTTTAGCACCCTCGCCCATAAATCATCATCCGATTGGCAATTTGCTTTGAATGTTTGTAAATAAAAATGGTGCAGCTCACAAAATGCAAATGCAATGGCTCTAATATCAGTGAGTCCCAATTTGAATCAATTAATTTATATATACTTGAGTGCAACAATTTGCCGAGATTTGAAATGGAATTATCACTTAGTCTCAGTTGTAGGTAAAGCAGATAGCAGACTTGGGTTCATTGATAGAATATTGGGAAGATTCAGTTAGTCTACAAAGGAGACTGCTTACTATATGCGTGTGTGTCCCATCTTAGAATATTGCTCAAGTGTGTGGGACTTAACATGAAACAGGCCTAGCAGGGGATGTTCAATATATACAAAGAAGGGCAACATAAATTGTTACAGATTTGTTTGATTCACAGGAGAGAGTATTTTGTATGCTTTTGAATTTATTGAGTTTGCCAGTCTTTGATTAACATTTAGAAAGTGTACTACACTGTGCAACTCCAGTTTCCACTTGAATCTAGTTTGCAATAAATCTGGACTGTAAACTTTCCTGTTCATAGGTTGAGTCTGGGCTGTCGTCATCTCAGCAGTCAGTCCACTCTGTTGATACACCACGTGCAAGCTGGGCGAGCTTTGATCTCCGAAGCTCTGTTAGTGACATGCTTATACCTTCATTGTTGGAGAGAGTGCCTCCAGAAACAATTGATCAACTGAATGAGGCAAAAAGACAAGACAACAGACAGGTAACAAGTTTATCCTTTTTAGTATCAATTTGATCTCAACACCATTTGCAATGTGTTTGAAATATTGTTGCAAAACATGAACTGCTAGATCAATTCTTTTTTCTACTTGACATACATTATGTGGGCACTGGTACGTGTGGCTTTATCAATTTTACCTGCAGTAAAGTTTTAGGTTATATGATTGTGACATTAAAAATTTGAAAATCTAGCTTCAAAAAATTGGAAAATAAAACAATGTGTCTGAAGTCTGATGGGAAAAAGAGAGTATTAACTATTTTGCAGGATGGACTGTTCACCCTTTATCCTGTTCAAGATGAAGAAGAGATGATTGAGAAGCGAATCCCTGCTGAAATACCAAACGAGCACATGGGACACAGGATTTTAGTCAGGTGTTTGCAGCTCAGGTACTTAATCTTCTAGAACTTCATGAGATGAAAATTGTGTGCGAGGATGAGCTTGTCAGGTTTTTAATGGTGCTCATTGCCAGTGCTAGTCATTTTGCTTATTTTATAAAGTCATGTTCTAAGTTGTGAAACTCGGTTCACAGGATATGGAAGGTTCACTTCAAAAATTGTAGTCACTCATTTTCAAATTTTGTGTTTCAGTTATTAGCGTCATCATCATTAAAATCTGACAAATTCTTCTATAGTTGAAATTTATGTTAGTTATATTACAGTTGTTAACTTTATACATTATTGTCATTATTAGAGAATATGTGTCACGCAGATTTTAATGCTGTGTAGCTTACACAACCAGCTATCATTGCATAGCTGAATTATCAGCAGTTGTACCTGGGACAATAAATTGCCACCCATTAACAGTTATAGTCCACACAATTTATAAAAGTCACTTATACATTTTACTGGTTGAAACAGATAATTAATTTGTAGTTTAAGAGTCACTCTGTAGTAGGCATGTCTTGTATGTAATATATTGAGCTAAATTCATACCAGTAAACTCTCGATTCTTTAAAGAATCAAACTCCCATGTATAAAACAGCTTTACAGATCTGATTGCCTCAAAATAAGAAAAGTTTGAAATTAAGCTTAAAATTTGTTGGAGGTTGCTAAGTGCTCTCATTCACAGATACTGGATGAATATAGTTTGGGTATGTGCATGCTGTCAGTTACACTGCCACAAGACACTCACAGTTTCTTTTTGTAATACTTTTCTTATTCTGTTACTTTTTACCATAAGATTATACATCTTAATTTGTAGATTATGACAGCATTTAAAATTTTTTAAATTTGGTCAATAATTATTCAAAATATTGAAAATCAAACTTTTGTTGCTTCTCGAAGCTGTTAGGTAGGCAACCTGTAACAGATACCAGATTAGAAATACAGATTGTTGTAAATTTTATACTACTAATGAAAATACATTACAGTGGTCTCAGTGCTAGCAAGTTTGACCTGGCGTCACATCCTGTGAGTGTTCTTTGCTGTTGTTAAGATTAGGTGGGGAGTTTCGTCCAACTACCTGCAATGTGGTGCTAGATAATTGGCTAGTTATCGAACTGGGAAACTCTGTCTTTGAAATTCAGATAAAGGGGAATACAAACAACAACAAATTTTAGCTGATTTGCTTTAGTGTCTGTCTGCACAAACACTTTGAGAATACGAGATCTGATAAATTGATTAAGGTGTCTTGCTGATTAGCTGCTAGTCAACTCAGTCTCTCTTGCTGCTGCCTTTGTTATTACTATTGTGCATCTTGCACTATAAATTGTTATTTTCCTTATGTTGTAATACAGTCCAAGTGGTGATTGCAGCTTCATTAGCAGCATACATAAGTGTTCTCCAGCGGACCAGTTCCCACAAGTAGGAGATTAATGTCTGAAACAAACATCTGGAACTAGAAAAACACCTTCAGTCTGTTGGCATTAACTGTAAGGTACTTAATTTTCTGTAGACAGATTATTATATATGTCCTTTCATTTATTACTGTATTTGGGCCTCACTGTTGGCTGCCTCTACTTTGTAAGCTGTTGTCAAACAACATAACCTTATCACCAAAGTGGCAAAGTGGAACTCTTTAGGATTTAGTGACTTATTGTAATATTCTTTGTTCTTTAATTTGCTCTGAGCGTTCTCTTCTTCCACACTTTCGTGCATCTCCTTCATATGATTCTTTAACTATGCCTCTTCATGCTGACCATATCCAGTTACTCTGTGTGGTTTCACATTATACACAAAACTGCATATGGAACCCAAATGTTCCAGTCTGTTTGTGTTCTATTTACATAATGTCTCAGTATCTCAGTTTATGTATGATGCTACTTCTTCAGTGCACCATTCGTTTGAGGTTGATAGCTAGGAGAATGTACTTTTTCAATTCACTACAGTTTACTTAATCTCTTCATGGTATCCTGTATGAAAATATGTCCTACATAGTGACAGAGTTCCATATCCAAGTATAATTTTCTCAACCAACACTTGGACTAGGATGTCAGCATCCTACCTTTTAATATGGACTTATTCAAAGCATACTGAAATGTAAAAATACATCCATTTACTTGGTCAGTCTGGCTCAAAGATACTTGTTCACGCTTGCTACTTTTCTTTGCGTTCACACACACTCCCAAGTCTTGATGTCCTCACACTAAGGTTGTGATACAGTTTTATTATTGTTGCCTTTGTGCACACTCGTTTAGTTTTTTCCCTGGTTCCTACTCATTCTTTTTCCCCACCAGCTGCAGTATGTACCCCGTTAATAAGAACATCAACTGATTCATTATTTCTGCTGGCCTGAGAGTCCCCAAAACACGTAGCTGTCACAGCCAGTGCCTCCTCTTCCAGTTGGGGGGGGGGGGGGGGGCGGCATTGTCCACCAGATTTTTGCTACTTTTGTACATTATCTGATACTGTCTCACTGACATGTGAATAGCTTGAAGACTTCTTGAGTAATAGAAACCAATACATTGGCCTCAATGGTGAGTATCCATCAGAGACAAGGTATCATCAGGAGTGCCCCAATGAAATGTAATAGGACCACTATTATTTTCTAAATGATCTGGCAGACAGCATGGGCAGCAATCTGTGGTTGATGATGCTATCATTGTGGAATGACTGTAGAGGGTACAAGATGAATTATGCAAAATAGCAGCGAGTTCTAAATGTAGAAAAATGTAAGTTAATGCAGATGAGTAATAAACACAAACCTTTAATGTTCAGAAACAGCATTAGTAGTGTCCTGTGTGACACAGTCACATCGTTGAAATATCTGGGCTTAATGTTGCAAAGTGATATGAAATGGAATGAGCATGTGAGGATCGGATTAGCGAAGGCAAATGGAGTTTGGTTTATTGGGAAACTTTTAGGAAAGTGTGGTTCATCTGTAAAGGAGACCACATGTAGGATGCTAGTGCAATATATTGTTGAGTGCTGCTCGAGTGTTTGGGATTTGCATCAGATTAGATTAAAGAAAGACATCTAAGAAATTCAGAGGTGGGTTGCTAGATTTGTTACTAATAGTTTTGAGCAACACACAAGTATCATGGAGGTGCTTCAGGAACTCAGATGGGAAACACTGGAGGGGAGGCAATGTTCTTTTTGAGGAACACTTTGAGAAAAATGAGAGAAGTGGTATTTGAAACCGACTGCAGAACAATTATACTGCTAACAACATACGTGTAAGGACCATGAAGATAAGATATGAGAAATTAGGGCTCATATGGAGGCATATAGACAGTTGTTTTTTCCTCGCTGTGTTCATGAGTGGAACAGGAAAGGAAATGACTAGTAGTGGTACTGCGCTTCGGGCACACACCGTACAGTGGCTTGTGGAGTATGTATATAGATGTAGATACTGTTCTAACTTTAGCCCAATTTTCATTAGTCTTGACAGTGGGTTTGTTAAGTTATCTACCCGAGTTAAAGATTTAAATCTGCACATGTCAGAAATCTTCTGCCATTAATGTAAAATCTGAAGTATTTCACTCCCCAACTTATGGCTAACATCTTTGATCTTCTGTCAGTCTGTCTAGAATCCATTTGCCAATAGGGCATGGCTTAAAAATGACATTTATTTTTGCAAGAATTCACATTTATCAATGGGTAATTTTGAAGTATAATTGTGGAATATAAGCCATTCAGAAATTTCCTTTAGCCACATATTGTTTTTCTCTAAGGTAGAGTTAAATACCACCATGTCATTTACGTCAGTGAACAGTCTGTTGCCTTGTAGCCCTGTGAAAACAGTTTATTAATTTATGAAAAGTTTGTTGAGCTGATTTTGGGCTCATGGGCATACATTTACATTTGTTATTCTCCATATAGTGTACTGAAAGCCATCTTTTTCTTGATTTTCTTCAGTAGGATCTGACTACAGACCTTTTTTTTTTTTTTTTTTTTTTTTTTTTTTTTTTTTTTTTTTTTTTTTTTTTTTTTTTTTTTTGCTATATCAAGAGTGTCCGCTGCTCGTGGTCTCGCGGTAGCATTCTCACTTCCCGAGCACGGGGTCCCGGGTTCGATTCCCGGCGGGGTCAGGGATTTTTCCTGCCTCGAGATGACTGGGTGTTGTTGTGTTGTCTTCATCTTCATCATCATCATCATCATCATTCATCCCCATTACAGTCGGAGGAAGGCAGTGGCAAACCACCTCCACTAGGACCTTGCCTAGTACGGCGGTGCGGGTCTCCCGCATCGTTCCCCTACGCTCCGTCTCGGAGTATGGGACTTCATCATCATCATCATCATCATATTAAGAGTCAAAAAGTATTTGCCTGTACTAAAACTGTCGAAGATGTCATCTACACTCACCAATGGATAGAATACATTTAAGGAAAGTTCGTATAGGCACCTGTAGTCAGTGACTGTACATTAGTTTCACTTTCGTTCATCTTGTCAGAATCCTTGTCAGTGGAATTTTCCATTCACTTTTACTGGATCCTATTATATCATGTTCCAACATTTTCTCAAATTCCTGCTGCAGCACTTCTTTTTGCACTTGAGGTCTTCTCTAGAGATGCAAACAGATAATTTGCTTTCCACTTTGGGTAGCAGTTTGAGTCCAACCTTGATGGCCTATGTGTGTGGTAACGTATCTCCTGTCAAGTGGAACACATAGCTGAACATTGTGCATAGCTCAGTAATGACCATGTTTTCATACACTTTTAAGTAACTGACATGAATAATCTCTGTCAGTGTACTTACTCACACTTTTCACACACTTTTAATTAACTGGCATGAATATTCTATTTCAGCTTTCTTACATGAACATTTAGTTGTGGCTTGGTCATACTGACATGACATTCTCCAAACTGTCTGTCCGCAGCTCATGATTTAGTGGTTAGCGTTGCTGTCCCTGGATCACAGGGTTCCGGTTCAATTCCTGGTTGGGTCATGGACTTTCTCCACCTGGGGCCTAGATGTTTGTTGTCCTCATCATTTCATCATCATTCAGGAAAATGGCAAGACTGGAATGTGCGTTTGTATAGGCAATGCCATTGAGCCCCCACAAACCAAAAGTCATCATCATTGTCAGCAGCAGCAGCAGCAGCAACAGCAGCAGAACAACAGTCTCTTTTTTGGCATTGGTTCCATGGCTGGTAGTGGGAATTTTACTGAACCATTCTCAGCTATAGTTTTCAATGCACTCGTTCCTCGTGAGCCTGATCCTGTTCGTTTCCTGTTTTGGAGTGATAGTCGCACCTTTCACCCCTCTCATTCTACACACTCATTTCTCTGGAGGACCTATTATCAGCTTCCCTTTTACTCGTACATGTTTCTCATCACTTCTTTTTATTTTCTGTGCTGCAGACTCTGTTACCTGCCTGTATTGTAGGTTGGCAGTTAATTTTGGATTTCTATGAGCCATTTGTTTCACATACAATCCTATTTTAAAAGAGCACACTCTTTTGCACCAAACTTCATCTACACTCTTCTATTGATAACAAATTTCATCTGAGACTTTATGCCTTCCTGACATTCTAGCTCTGCAAGGGGATTATTGTTGCCATAGTCAGCTGTCAGTATTTTCCCAGACTAGATATAACCCACTTACGTAGTTTCTCTTCATTTTGTTCTTTCTCTGTGCCTGCCATGCACACTCTGTAAGCTCTTCCATAGTGACCAGTTTGTTTATATTTGAAGCATGTTACAGGCTTCAATCACGTACACAAGCTTATGTGCCCTGGCAAGTACCAGTGGGAGCACCTTACTATGTTGCGGTCCTTCCATTTTTCTACAGTTCCTGTAGAAAATGCTAGGATCACTCGTGTATTATCTACCCTATTCCTCACTACTGCTGGCTCTGTCTTCCTTGCTTGAAGCTTTTCATCACTTTATTTTCATTTTGTAATGCCGCACTGCCACTTTGCATACTTTTTTTCCCCTTTCTGAAGCTGTTGCACTTGCCTCCGTCAAAATTGATGTTGTTTCTCCTGCTAATTTCAATTTTCTTAATGAGTATACACTAATGTTTTGATTCTGTCGCTATAAATACCATGAATGAATACAGCTTTATTTGGCTTCCAGAATAGCGCAGTGCTGCCTACCAGCTCCAGCTCTTTCGGTGTGCCTTGAATGGCTTCTCTAAAGCGGTGGTACATGTGTAGAGTTGTGAGCACCATTACTCAAATAGTTTTTCACAAGACTAGCTCACGCATCTTACCAAGTGGCACTTAAATCTATAACTAGCAGTTTTTTACCTGTTGAACTGGCTATCCTGGTTCTCACAAATCTCAACAAAAAATAAATAAATAAATAAATAAAAATCATGTTACTCTGGATTTACAAGCTCAGTTGTTGATAAACACATTTGGAACATTTTTATTGCTGTCAAATGCAACATTAACTTAAGTCCTTCCCACAAACTAATATATTGCCTACTGGCTGCCTCTTACCTGTCTGTACTGTTCTATGCATTACTATGATTGTCCTGTGACACTCCGCCTAGGTTGTTTCACTCGTAGTGTGAAGATATGCAGCTACTAGGATAACTACCTTGGCCTACAGTCTTCATTGAACTGTAGCAATTGTTCTGGCTTTTTCTTCTCTCTTCTTTCTTTCCCATTTGCTCTGCTCCCTCTGCAAGCCAGCATACATTGTTATTGGAATGAAAGGGCCATGGTGTCTTTTACCTATTGTCGGGCTGAACTGATATTTTTGAGAGATTTGTGACCTATTCCAATAATTTGTAGCAGGTAGTTGCTGCTTAATTGAACCATCAACAGCAACCACCCAACACCTGACACCATAAAATATTGTTTATTCTTGCCTCAAGCAATCAGTCTGGGTATTTTATGACAGTAAGCAGGGAGGTCCATCAAAGAAGTTATGTAGAGGGTAGATAATTAGATAGTTCTGGAATTAGGAAACTCGTCTCTGAAATTCAGACATTTGGAAGTATGAAAAACAAATGTCAGCTGAACAGCTTCAATGTTAGTCTATCCAAACCCTTGAGGATACGGGATCTGACTACAGTTTAGAGACAAGGTCCACACAGTGTAGGTACACATGGCTAGGTATTGAACAGCAGAGCTAGAGCAAGAACAAAATGTGGTCCAAATGATCAACTGGCACAGAGTCCCTGTAACTGATTACCCCCCCCCCCCCCCCACCCCTCCCTCCTACAGGTGACACATCTACGATGCATATGTGATCGTGGCATATTCCACCACACTGGAGCTAATGCCCAGTTGCTGTGACAACAGTAAACCTACAGGTCCAGCTGCCAAGCTGGATATTGGTTTAATATTGCAGGCCAACAAATATTCTCATGTGACTTGCATACCATGCATGACCACTGGAGTTGCAGTTGCCAAAAGCAGAACTATCTGCTACACTGAGATTATTGCCATTCTCTAGAGTCTTCCTCCATGTTGCTGGAATGGTGTGATATTAGAAGCAGAAGCTTCATTCAGCTTGCCTTGTTTTTGGAAAACCTTCTTGCAGGAGCACAAGCACACCTACTCTTGCACTTAAACATATACCAACATACACTACATCCCTTCCTTATCTGTTCAAATATTTGTCTATGTAAAATGCCAAAGATAAAAAGCAATTCAGTATGAACTTAAATTATTTTTGCTTTATATAAGAACCTTGTATTTTCATCATTTTTTTTCTGTTTTCCATGGTTCCTTAGTTGCTTCGAAAGTTTTTGGAGGTATGCTCTGTCTATGGAACTACTTGAAGGAAGTTTGTTAATTACCATACATGTTTTGCTTATTTTATTTGTGAAGCATATTCAGTGGCAATTTTCAGTGCTGTTAGCCCATGTGTGTGGTCCTGAAGATGTGTTCATTAGCCTCCATACTCCAGTTGGCTGATTTCCGGCATTCTTTCAACCACATTTGATTCAACACATCACACACATCAAATGTGGGTGAAAGAATGCTGGTAATTGGCCAACTGGAGCATGGAGACTAATGAACACATCTTCAAGACTACACAAATGAGCTAACACAGCTGGAAATCACCACTGAAGATGCTTCACAAATAAAAGAAGGAAGCAAAACACGTGTGGGAATAAACAAACTGCCTTAAATTAGTTCCACAGACAGAACATACCTCCTCGAACTTTGTATTTGTTTGGTAACATGCTCTTTGCAATAATTAGGGCAATTCAATAATTTTGGAGCTTAGAGTAATTAAAAGCTCTATATTTCTTGTTACTACTAAATGATGACAAATATTTATTGATGATTCTTATGTGACCAAGTATATAGTGAGCCTGGCATTTAGTTTGCCAAATTGTCTGCAACTGGTATGTGTATGTACTCTAGACTTTTGATATTGCAAGTTACCACTGAATATTGTTCCTGTTACATTAAAGAATGGAAATGTGCAAAGATTTGCAATATTTGATGTTCTTTTAAAATTCAGTAGTGGACATCTGAGACGGCTCCGTAATAATGTAATAAATGACTTCTTGTTCTCATGAACACATGCAGGAAATATCTTCCCCTGCACATGATCCTGTGAGATGTGAAAAGGTAACATTCAACTGTAAATTGATAATTGCTGTTTACAAGTAAATGAAACCATTATTTACTTTTAATGTCATGCTCAGGAAGACTCTTTGTATGTCTGAAAGGCTGATAAATGTGGAACAAAAACAATTATTTTGACCGTTGTTAAGAAATATAATTGATTATATTTATAGTAACCACAATAGACCACAGCTCTTTTGCTTTTCTTGTTGTAGGGCATAGTTATCTTAGTATATATCATTGCTTTGCCTTTTTGAGTAAATGCTGATACTGTCATGATTTGTTTTCAGGCTAGAACTGGAAGTTGAACCAATATTTGCTTCAATTGCCTTGTATGATGCCAAAGAAAAGAAGAAAGTATCAGAAAACTTTTATTTTGATATGAATTCAGAAGGTCTGAAGCACATGCTGTCTTCTCATATTCCCTACAGTGACACAAGCACTCTTAGCAGGGCGTGTGTTTTTGATATCACATATCCTTCTTCTGATTTGTTTTTTGTAATCAAATTAGAGAAGGTGTTACAGGGTGACATAAATGACTGTGCTGAACCCTATATAAAAGATGACAAGGTGAGTGAAATGTGTGGCAACATTTTAAAAATATCTTGTATTTGAATAAATTGATGACTACATTAACTTGTTCCCACTGCATAGAATGTAAGTGATTCGTTAATTTTATTGTTCATTTGATTTTATTTAAGCTCTGTGTGAGTCTCTGTAGAATGGGAAAAGGGGGAGCCTCTAGGAGATAACATCTGCTGTGCTGTGCTTCAAAATATGATCAGTGCTGATCTTTCATTCTTTTTCTAAATCGCTTAAAGCAATATAACACTCTAGACACTACTTTTGATGGGCTGTTTAAGAGGTCTGAAAAATAGGCAAGGCATTTGTAAACATTGCCATGCTTTGTTTGCTAAGAATTTAATATTCATTGTACATGGATACCATTTATGCTGCCCTTTTTGTTTGAAGTACTAGCTGAGGTAACACAGTAATTACATTTCTGGATTCATACTACGTGTGACTGAGATTCAAATCCTCCATTGCATCAGTTTGATTCATGTTTGCCAGGATGTAGAATTTGGTAGTGGTAGTGGTTTTTTTGAGAAAAAGGGGGGAGAGGGGTGAATTCCTTCTCAGTTTCAAAACAATAAATATTTATGAAAATTTTGACATGTTGATTGAGTGCTGTCATTGATAGTGTTATTCACTCTAAACAACATTATCAAACAGAGCAGATATGGTTACTGGAAACGAAAAGTCTTCTAAGATGCCCCAATCTTACGTTAGCCAGTGGAACAAAACTTTTCTCTAAGCATGAAATACTGGCTATTTGTGAATTATTGTAATCCTGCTGTCTTCCTCCTTTACAGAGTCGTGAGAAACTGAAGACCAATGCTGTTACTGCTTGTGAACGTCTAGGGAAGTACAGGATGCCATTTGCATGGACTGCGATATATGTAATGAATGTCATTGATGGTGTCAACAGTTTAGAAAGAGAAAGCGGAAGTGACAGAGAAAACACAGGATCATATAGCTTAGGTAATTTTTTCCACTTTTTAATGTAAAATATATCATTCTGCCAAACAAATATCTCATTATCTGCCATTTTATCTTTAATGTAATAAGATTCCCAATCACAAGCTAGATGTTGATTGACTCTTGAAGAAAAAAATGATGATGATGATTATGATAATGAAGAATTCATCTGCAACAAAAATAATTCATTTCAAACATTTACATTGTTTGACTGTATGATGGGTTGAATGAGAGAATTCTCATAAGGACAATTGAAAGGAATTTCTCTGGCTCTATCTCTCTCTCTTACTCCCTTAACTGTGAAGCAGCCATAGATGTTAACTATGTTGTGCACAGCAGCATGTGCTACCCAAGGGTGGTAAATCTTTCCCTTGCCCACAGTTCAGTAGTAGCCATGCATACAGGTCTACAGATGATTCCTATACAGACCCACATAAAAAGCTGTGCAGTAGTTGTAATGGATTAGGTATGTTGCTTTCAAATGTTCGTGAAGAGATGGGCTGTATCAGTGAGATGACTGGAATAGTGTGTGTTCATTACTGGTCAGTATATGCAGCTACTTGCAAGATGTATGGAATACATTCCCCAGTGTACCTTACAGATAATGGTTAGGACCTGATGCAGATGACAACCTGATCCCATTTGCAGGAAGAAACTAAGAGAATGCATTGAACAATTATTAGAAGATGGAAATAAGCTCTGGGGTTCTAGGGACATTGGGAGAATGCTGTGAGACTGGCCATCTTGCACATACGGTAAGCTCCCAGTTGTCCGGATTAATGTGCATCAGAGACAGCATGAATAACTGAAAAAACACAATAATGCAAAATACATGTTTTTTTCCAGGAACTGCTATTTTGTGTTTTTACAAAATGTGCTACCTGTCACATCCGAAAACCACTGCATTACTTGATGTTACTGGCCAGAAACAGTGTATTGGAGAGTATCAGATTTTAGCTTCCAGAAAATGGACTGGCAAACATATAGACAAGAATCTGGCTGCAGACAGGTTACAGGGGTGGAGTCCTTGCAGATATCGGAGGACAAATGGGAAGCAACTTAAAAATATTTCTGGGATGTCCAGTGGGAAATCAGAAGGCACCTGCATAATAGTGTATTCTAAATAAAAATAATATTATAAATAATACTATGATTCTTACAGAATACGTCAGGGTCAGTTTTTTTTAGTTTTTCAAAAATCACCTAACTATGGACAGATAATCTGCTCTCAGTCAGGAGCTTGTTGTAGTTATAAATGCACTGCAGAGTGTGGTCCACTACTTTTATGTAAATGATGCATTGGGCATTTAATGGATTGACTGTACGTGGTTGATCGTCTCACTGACAATGTCCATTGAGCAATCAAAATTGGCATTAGAGCACCACCAGTATGTGGGGCAAAGTATTAATATTGGTGTGACAGATGTTGGATTGAGAATATTGCTGTAGTTGTAGTTACTTAATACTAATGCCTCAAGTTGTAGCTGTAGTATTGTGGTCTCCGTAACATGTCAGTCATATCCAAAAATATGCACGAGGAGCTTGTGATCTGTAATCAGTGTGACAAGTGCCCTGTAAACATAATTGCCGTGTGAGGTGGCTCAGCGTTTAGCACTTTGGACTTGCATTTGGGAGAAAGATATTTCAAATCTCTGGCCAGCCACCCAGATTTGTGTTTTCCTTGATGTTCTCCATCTCCAATGTCCTCATTGTTGATGGCGCATTAAGCTCTTAATTTTCCTCCCCAAAAATATAATTATGGAATTTTATGCTAATGCTCATTTTTCCAACCTGTGAATAGTTCATTTAAGTCATTACGGCAGTATTGTCATCACTGTACTCTACAAGATTTCCGCTTAATAATGACATGATGAATTAAAGCAATAGAAGTGAAGTTTTCCTGGTGTAATGAGTAATGCATTAAGTTGTGGGATTGTAGCACAATGATGTCAACATCTTGCCACAGTATTTTGGCTGACAACAATTCAGTCATATTCAGATGAGTGACACTGTGTCAAACACTCTCCTGAAGATGGCTGAATGGCTGTCAGCTGAAATTTCATGGCAAGATATCAACTTCGTCTGGATGTGATCCTAAAATCTCATGGAAAAGTATTTAATATCTGTCAAGAGGATTTTGCCCCAAAGGGTTCTTTGAGTGGTAATCTTATTAACATCTGTGCCACCTGAAATGAAATTTCTAGGTAGTTTGATAATGATGTGAGGGTGAGGGTTACCATCAGTTATTGGATGGTCATGAAATGGAAATTCATTGACCACATCCTATCCTGTTTTGACAATAGAGTCCAAGTGCTTGACTGCTGGCTTGATAAGCTGTCACTTATCTATGTTGCAACACAGACTTGTCTGCAGTAGTTATATAAGAAGAAAATATTGCAAGGATTGTGCTAGTTAACTATGGTGTTATTGAGATATTTTATACATTGATGTACATTACATATGAGGGTAAGTCAATTATTAGCCTTAAAGTAGGTATAAAATTTTATTGTAACCAAATAGGAAACTTACAAGAACATCATTTTATGACATAGTCTCCTTGTGTTTCAATGCACTTGGTCCATCGTTGTACAAGCTTCGTGATGGCCTCATAAAAGAAGGTTCTAGGTTGAGCTGTGAGCCAGGAATGCACCACTTCTTTCACTGCTTCATCTGAGGCAAATCGATGGCCCCTTAATGCCTGTGTGAGCGGACCAAACAAGTGATAGTCAGAAGGGGCAAGATCAGGACTACATGGAGGATGATCCAGTACTTCAGATTTGAGTTTCTGGAGCATTTCAGCAGTGTGGGCAGCAGTATGCAGACGGGCATTGTTGTGCAACAACACAACACCTTTTGACAGCAATCCTTGGTGTTTGCTTCAAATTGAAGGCTTTAGCCTGGCAGTAAGCATCTCACTGTAATGTACACTGTTTATTGTTGTGCCCCTTTCCCCATAATGTTCCAGTACTGGACCTTGTGCGTCCCAAAAAACTATAAGCCTCAGTTTTTCTGTGAGTGGTTGGGTCTTGAATGTTTTCTTTTATGGTGAATTTGGCTGTTTCCATTCCATACTCTGCTGTTTACTCTCTGGCTCATGTTGGTGGATCCATGTTTTGTCACCAGTAATATCCTGTCTAAGAAGTTGTCACCTTTTGTTACCATAGCAAGCCAAATGTTTTTTGCAGATGTCCAAGCATGTTTGTGTATGCAACTGTGTGAGTTGTTTTGGGACCCATCCTGTACAAACTCTATGAAACCCAATTCTGTTGTGGATGATTTCATAGGTAGAACCATAACTAATTTGCAGACGATGTGCAACTTCGTCAATAGTTAATTGTCTGTCTAAGAGAATTATTTCATGTTAATGCTCAATGATTTCTTTATTTGTGGCAATAAACAGTTGTCCGGCTCCTACATCGTGTGTGACACTTGTGCAACCATTTAGGAATTTTTCAATCCATTCGTAGACACTCTGTTGTGGCAAAACACTGTTCCTGTACTGTACTGAAAGTTTTCGATGAATTTCGGCCTCTGATACACCTTCTGACCACAAAAAAACAAATCACTGAATGTTGCTCTTCTTTGGTGCAAATAGACAGTGGAGCAGCCATGATTAACAGCACGGCAGCGACAACAAAATTAACCTAGCAGCTTGAAAATTGCAAAGATATAACAACAAATAAACAAAATATGCATCATCAATGTAAAATGGCAGTTCTACCAAAATAAACAAAAATATAACTAAATTGCTGATAATAATTGACTTACCCTCGTAAAATCATTTCTGGAAAATACTGGGAAGTGTGCAGTGCACTTGCAATAGTGAAGGGCAGCGTACAATATTAGCAGAAGCCAAAACGAAATGTAAATGGTTATCAAATTCTACGATTCTTGATCTAGAGATAACTGAAAATTTTCCTTCAACTGAATTAATTTCTGAGAAGTAGCAACTGCCTGTCATACAGGAAAAAACTCCTCTGAACATGACAAAACATAAGCATCTGTGATGGACTGCACTTGGAAAGTTGCCTTGAGATTGCCATAGATTTGCACAGAACAGTCTGATTTAACAACTACTACGATTCTGACAGCTCAAATAGTGGACAGAATTTCACATAGTTTCTCTTTTACGAATTAATTTAATGTCTTTCAAACCATGTTGTGAACGGTATATGTTACAGGATGTACCCTAGACAAAGGTCGGATGGCATTAACAAGAAAGGAGGTATGAACACTCGAAATTTTTTGTGCCTTCAAGGTCCTATTGCAACAGGGAAGGGAAGTTTATGCTTATGTTTATTTTGTTAAATTATATAACATCAGATCACTCCCATATTGAATTGACTGCAATAAACTGAAAAGTGTTAAATGAATCCAGCACGTATTGTTTGAGGTGATATCTTATGATAATGTCTGCATATAAGTGATTGCACTGGGTCTGGAGCAGATGGCACACCAAAGTTGACTTATATTTTGCAACTTGGTAGTCCATTCTTAACGAGATTTGCCTGATTTTTTTTCATACAGTTGGAGAATAGAACATGCTTAGACATTATATGCACTCTCTAGTACTGAGCTAAGTTTTTGTGAAATTTCATGGAAATGATAGTGTTACTGATTGGCATCTGTTACTTGAGCTACCACTAAGTAGTGACATCTCTATATGGAGTAGTTCTTCCACTATTCCTGCTCACAGTCAAATACCATGAAAGCTATGAAAGTAAATAGAGCTAAAGAAACGACAAGGACAATTGATACTCATTCTGCTCTGAATTCAGAATAATCTGTACCTTATTGAAGGTGAAATCTGCACAAACCTCTGCAAGAGGACAAGCAACAACACTGCTAGGTTCCCAGTTCCTCATCACCAGTTTTGTTCTAACTTCATCAAAATAAACCTAGACAGTTTTAGAATGGACAACAATATTTTATCCTTATAAAGAAGTCAAGAACAATACAGGCATTGCATAGAACCACAAAAACTGAATGAAGATAGTGAATATGAAAGAACTAATCACTGAAAACAAGATTTTCTGTATGTTGTGACAAGGTAAGGCTCAATACTGAGAAATGTGAAGACAGTAGGTAAGATGCAGTTGGAATAAACCCAAGCAAATGACCCAATGGAAGTTACAGTTCAGTCCTAAGACAGGGAATGTAGTTACAAGAGAGGTCTTGTGCAGTGTATAACAAATCACAGTACGATTATTGTTACATATATCCAGGTAGCAAACTCTCAACAAGTGTGTTGTGCAATGTGACCATCCTTGTTGAATTATTGTCCTTCTTTGTATCTGTTGATGAGGAAGCACTGTTGGTGCTTTATGCTGATGACCTACTGCTTCACACACACACTATTCTTAAAGGTTACACTACAAGTCAAAAGAGCATTGTAATGTAAATGAACTTTGCAATTGTCAAAGATGGCAACACAACTTACATTTTAGGCAAGACAAAGTAACCACTAAACAAATTTCCAAATGGTTATACATGATACTATTTTGTCTTTCATTGTTTCACGAAAATTTTGTCAAAGAAACTGAAATATTAAAACAATTATTATAAAGGAGTATCATACCAATACAGGTATCAATAAAGAAACTGACCTAACAGTTATTCAGTAAACCAAATCACTATAGTAAGTTCAAGCAGTCTGGACTATATAGAGTCAACTGCCAGAACTGTGACTGCTTATGTGTAGTTCAGGCTTGGAGGATTTTTTCATACTAGATTCAAAGAACACTTTGCTGCATTCCATCTAAAACATAAGAAGTTAGCAATCACAGACTATCTAGCAGAAAAATGCCACAAAACGGACTACATAGAAACAGACTGAAAGGTATAACATATTTATCTGAAAGATCTCAAACTAGACAATTTTGAAACCATTTAAAAACACAAGTTTCTCATGTCACATTCTTAGAGTACTTCAATGAATAGATTAAAAATAAATGCACCAGAATACTAAAGAAATTAAATAAATTCTTCAAATGTTCAGTGGTATTCATCTCGGGCGATCTGGATGGCGAAATCATTCGCTCAAATTGTCCAACCCAATGTTCTGACATGGTGCATTGTCATCCATAAAAATTCCATCATTGTTTGGGAACTTGCTTGTCTATTAGCACTGAAGACTCTAAGCAAATGCCTTTGCTCTCAGTTGTTAAGTGAAGGCCATTGGCCATTGCATTATCCTTAGTGAGAGGTAACGCCTGAAATTTGGTACTCTTGGCACAATGTTGACACTGTGGATCTCGGAATATTGAATTCTGTAATGATTTCTGAAATTGAATGTCCCATGCATCTGGTTCAGATAACCATTCTCTGTTCAAAGTCTGTTAATCCTCATCATGTGGCTGTAATCATGTTGAAAACCTTTTCGTGTGAATCATATGAGTACAAATGACAGATCCACCAATGCATTGCCCTGTTATAACTGGTGTACACAGTACTACCGGCACCTGTATATGCGCATATCACTATCCCATGAATTTTGTCACCTCAGTATATAATACAGCTGAAGCCACAGCCCATTAAGTAATACACATATTTTGCAGCGGCAATGGGGAATGATGAGAATTGATCACTTGCAACATTTCAGTATGCATATCAGTAAATTAGTTTAAGAAGCTTTGTTGTGATCTAACTGGCAAAGGAGGAGGAGCAACATTATCAATTAAATGAAACATACTTAAAATCCTTCATGTATTTTTTCCATAATTTTATGCATTTTTTTAATTAAAATTTACTATAATTTTATATATAGGAGTATTTTCATATTGACACAGCAAAGGCTGTCCTTCAGTGGTTAACTGAAGTTCTGAAGATGAAGCTGCTAAGAAAAGAGACTATGCATATCATAAAATTTTGGAAAATTTTTTCAGCTCATGTGTAGTGCAAACTATTTGGTTTGGATTCATTATTTCAACTCCACATTTGTATCGTTTATTCCCAGCTGTGACACATAGCCAATGTCTGATAACTTTGATAAAAGGATGAACTTGGGAACTGATGTGAGTGCCAATCCAAAAGCATCACATTCTTGTTAGATTTTGCTAGGATATATTTTCTGTCTCGTGTGGTACAAAAAGAATGTACATTTTTAGTAGTTGAATGGAAAAAGACAAAATAAAGGAAAACAGGAAAATAAAAATACATGAAAAAAGTGCTGCAGAGTGTTTATTTTCAGTGCTTTCCTGTTTCCTTTCTTGTCGAGAATTATGTGACAGTTTGTCACTACTAACAAATATTTTCACCTGATTTCAACATCAGTGACGTGTAACATTAGATCAATTAATGCCTCTCGTCATTATAAATTATTGATCAAGCTGTTTTCTGAGACACTAAAAGCAGATCAAAATCGTGTGAAATGACGTGCTAATGACACTGCACGATATGATCACTTTCCAAGGAGGGGAAAAGTTCTTGTTTTGTTAACTGAGAGCTACACTTCTCTATTCTGTTAAGTCTTTTGGCTTACTTAAGACAGCATGCAAAAGAATTGTGATTTTTTTTTTACAGACCGAAAATCTAGCAGCAACAGCTTTGACCAGTTCAGAAAACGTGCAAGTGATATGGGGTCTTTAACAAGAAGAGGATCATTAGAAAGGCGCAGCAACTTGGAAAAGCGTCGTAGTTGGTCTCCTGATGACTTTGGTTCCAATCTTGATACTTTTCGTCCAGTCACCATTACTGTGTCTAATTTTTTTAAGCAGGTCAGTACCAAATACTTTTTAGGTCAGAACTGAGGAAGTACTGTTATTGGTGTTCAGTGTATTGAAAACCAATGTAAGTGATTTTGTATGTGTGTGTGTGTGTGTGTGTGTGTGTGTGTGTGTGTGTGTGTGTGTGTGTGAGAGAGAGAGAGAGAGAGAGAGAGAGAGAGAGAGAGAGAGAGAGAGAGTGCAGGAATGCGGGAGAATGGTTTGTGCTGTATTTATAATCCCCTCCTCCACCTTTTCTACCTCCCCCTGCCCCTTCACCCCACATCCACCGCCGCAGTTTCTCTCTCTAAAGAAATAAGGATGGTAATGAAATGTTTGCAAAGTATTCTGGAAATTAATGAGTGATTGATTATTTTCAAAAATAGTATATAAAAAAGTAATTTGTAACAGTTGAAATGATAACTGTATTTGGATTTGAAAAATACAGGTTCTTGAGCTGTGCACTGTTCATCACCACCAGTCCTCAATCGTCTACATCCACATACATACTCCACACTCCACAATCCACTATACAGTGCACGATGGCGGTATCTTGTACTACTGTTACTCATTTG
This sequence comes from Schistocerca serialis cubense, assembly GCF_023864345.2. Classification (NCBI taxonomy): domain Eukaryota; kingdom Metazoa; phylum Arthropoda; class Insecta; order Orthoptera; family Acrididae; genus Schistocerca; species Schistocerca serialis. The sequence continues at coordinate 436,023,586 of NC_064640.1, read as the reverse complement.
CTTTCCTGTTCCACTCACTAATGGATTAAGGGAAAAATGGCTGTCCTCTATTACCACAAGTTCTGTGCATGTTCAGTGACCACTATACAACACAGTGGTGAAATGTGTGTCAGGGAGAGAGGTGTATTTAGCTGGATCACTTCAACCGTGACAATGTACAAGTCTTTATTGAGTTTAATTATGTGCAAAAGGGAATCTTGGCGATGAGCAAAATGGTCATTAGTGGAAAACTTCTGGGGCACCGGCTGCTTCAGTTATTTTAGTGGGAATGAATTGGTTTCCAGTTCTTCATCTGAAAGCCTTCCCAAAAGGATGGGTATACCATTTTGGAGCATTACAGTACTCAATGAAGTGGGCTGTCAATGCTGGGTGGGCTCTCTACTCTCGTTGGTTACAGTGTGGAGTGGATGGATGCCTATTAGGTGCTGAGCACAGGGCACTAGTAGAACAATGCTAAGACATCAAACATTTATTGTCCATAAAATACAATCGGTGATTTATTGACATTCCAGGCAGCTAGTGCTGGCAGGTGTGCCAGCAACAGGTGTCCACCGAGGTATGTGCTGACCAGAACTTGACCCGCAGCCACTGTGATGGTGCCTGAGTCAGTGGCATCAGCACCATTCTCATCATAAGGACACTGACCTCACAAAGTTATCGCATCACGACGATCGCACTGTCCGAGGTGGCTGACAGCTTCAGATGTGGATGATGGAGTATGTGTGCACACACTGTAGACAGCACACAGGAAATGCAGACTGTGACAGCAGAGTCTGCTCTCAGGAGCAGGAGGTGGACAGCTGAGACTGCACTCCCCCATAATGATGGAAGAGTGGTTGCTCATGCCCACACAGGAACTGGAGACCATCAGAATCGAAGGCGCCTGTAGTAGGACCCTCAAGTGACCCAGTGATCAGACTCAGCATCTATGGTGGCACTGCATCTTACAGCATCTGAGACTCCCACGATGGGGTTTGCTGTTCCATAGGATAGATGAGCAATTGGAAGACTGACATAGGACCCTCCTCCAGGCGGGTCAGCTGCAAACTGAGATACTTCCTCTGGAAATGTGTAGTATTTATGCAAGACTGGCCCATGTTCATTATGCTACCATGGGCAAGTGACATCACTTGGCCTGCTTTTCCTATCTGGCAAGCTTTCCTGAATGCTCGGTGATGTCTCAACTTTACATTTCAGGTACTCTGGCTGGTGTATTTTGTAGCACCAGGATACTGAATAGTTACTCTTGCATCTGGCTTACACTTCGTTACTTAGTTGCCTGTGGTCACCAGAATGATAACACCTCTCTCCCTATGACATAGTTGTTGCATTGGCATCTCAGACCACCCAGCTAATATGATATGTAGGAACTGGCATTTTAGTGCAGCCATAATATCTGCAGTATCGGCAGTCTCCCCATGTTGAAACTCCACTATGGTGTGTGGGACTGCAGGACCCACCTATTTAAAAATATTTTACATGGTGCACCTTGTGGGAATTAGGCAGGCTATCTAAGGCTTTAGGATCAGGGTTAGTCCACACTTCTGCACCAAGGTCAATGAGTTGCCACTTAGCATGTGGTGGCAACACTTTGTGATTGGCAAACCTATCAGACAATAGCCACATGATAGATATTTGCACACCATACCATTGCTGCCCACTGACGGAGTGTTATTTCTGTAATCGGCCATGACCAACATGAGCTTTTGAAATCCATGTAAAGGACTGCCTATTATTAACTGATACAGTTCATTTCAAAATTGTACACTAAATTTGGAGTAGATCTCCATCTCGGTTTCTTAAGAGGTACAGGACTATTTCATGTTTGACTAACTTAATGCAGGAGTGCACTCCAGATTTAACTTTTAAGGCCATATTTCATCTTCCTTTTTTTACATGTCTCAGTTTTAATATGGTATATGCTGACAATTTGAAGCAAGGGGATGCTGCTTTGGCTTTCCAGTTGTTTTTCCCAACTATATCTGAGGGATTTGTCATGTCAAAAAGTTGACTTACAGTTCCTATTTTCATTCATTAGTGGCTTTTGGTTCATATTCTGGTGTAATATGAAGTTGAAAATGCAAGTGTTTGTTGCACAGATGCATGTAATAAGGATAATACACGTTGCCTACACCAAAACCTCATGTAGAAAGTTCTTTAAACAATGGATGTACCTACAACAGCTTTACAGTACCTTTACTCCCTTAAAAAGTTCATTTTCAGAAGTCACATTTTGAAAAAAGCTGTAACATTCATAAATATAATACTTTGTGTGTGGCACAAAAGGGGTGGCATATTAAAAAAAAAGTTTGGCCACTTACCCATTGTACTCCAAATTTAGTTTCTCTTTTCCTATTCATCGCTGCCTTTGTTTACAGTTACTGACCTGTTTCTTAGAATGTAAGTTAATTCTTGGTATCTATATGTACATTGACAAAACTTAAAAGCATATGTCATTTAGTATTCATTATTAACAAGATTGACTCTTCTTATATTCCATTTCAACAGGCTATCTGTAATGATGATCCCGTATCACAACTAATTTGCTTACTATATTAATGATATTCCCGTACTCTTAGTGTACGAGGGGCATTTGAAAAGTCCGTGCAAAAATAAAAACTACTTACATGTTTGGGATAAATCTTTTTTTTATTTTTTGACATAGTCTCCTTTTAGACTTATACACTTCGTCCAACATTGTTCTAATTTGTTGATCCCTTCTGAATAACAGGAATCGTTAAAGTCTGCCAAATAGCTATTTGTTGCTGCAATCACCACCTCGTTTGAATAAAATCTTTGGCCTGCCAGCCATTTCATCAAATTAGGGAACAAATAGTAGTCCGAGGGAGCCAAGTCTGGAGAATAGGGGAGATGTGAAATGCGTTGGAATCCTATTTCCATTAATTTTGTGACCACAACTGCTGAGGTGTGTGCTGGTGCATTGTCGTGATGGAAAAGGACTTTTTTGCAGTCCAATCGCCAGCATTTTTCTTGCAGCTCAGTTTTCAAACAGTCCAATAATGGTGAATAATATGCACCTATAATAGTTTTACCCTTTTCCAGATAGTTGATGAGGATTATCCCTTGTGAATCCCAAAAGACAGTCGCCATAACCTTTCCGGCTGAAGGAATGGTCTTCGCCTCTTTTGGTGCAGATTCTCCCTTGGTAACCCATTGTTTAGATTATTATTTGGTCTCAGGAGTATAGTAATGTATCTACAGTGATGAAATGACACTTCAAGTCCTGTGGATTCTTGCTGAACAGCTGCAAACCATTCTTGCAACACTTCACACGATTCCCTTTTTGGTCAAGCGTGAGCAATGGTGAAACCCATCTTGCGGATAGCTTTCTCATATCCAAATGTTAATGTAAAATATTATGTTCCCATTCATTCGAGGTGCACACAGCACTAGCAATCTCACACACCTTAACTCTTCTGTCACCCATCACCATATCATGGATTTTATCAATGATTTGTGGAGTCATAACCTACACAAGGCATCCAGAATGTTCAGCATCACTTGTTCCCATATGGCCACTTTGAAAATTTTGAAACCACTTATAAACTGTTCTAATAGAAGGTGCAGAGTCACCGTAATGTTTATCAAGCTTATCTTTAGTCTCCTGAGATGTTTTTCATAAAGTAATGTTTAATCACCACACAAAATTCTTTTTCGTCCATTTTTTGACAATCACTCGACTTCCTTGATTCACACGAATGCCAAACACAAAGAAATAGACCAATATGGCTGAAACTTGGTGTGTGTTCTTTCCAAAGATGTTACTAAGTAAACATGACCTCGATAAGTGCCGGTGATGCCATGTCTCTGACTTTGCACGGACTTTTCAAATGCCCCTCGTATATAACCAGTTTTGGCCTCACACACAGCCATTTTCAAGTGATGTCAAATACCTTGTACAGGCAACCTCCACCTTAGTGTTCAACATATGTCTAATCTATTACCAAATTGTGCACTGACCAAATACATCGTGCATGATATGTTGTCTTTATGATGACAAAATTGTTTTTCTGAGTTACATTTGTAATGATTCAATTTTCACTGTGCCACATAATTTGAATTTTCTTTAAATATGTATGTGGGCTATTGTTAGCCAAATCTCTTTTGTTTATTGTAGGCCAAAAGTGGAACACTTCATAGTTCTTATAACCTCCTCAAGTGGTTTGAGAATACGTCATTCTCGTTCATTATTTAAATCTAATTTTTTGTCATCAAAGTTAAACAACACAGAAAACAGTTAAAAATTCTGATTTTCTTATCTTGTTAAGTGTGTTATTATTTGTTAATGTTGGCAACTGTTTAATATGGGTAACCTTGTTGGGTGGGTCCTTACAAGGGAACCTCCCCATCGCACCCCCCTCAGATTTAGCTATAATTTGGCACAGTGGATAGGCCTTGAAAAACTGAACACAGATCAATCGAGAAAACAGGAAGAAGTTGTGTGCAACTATGAAAAAGTAAGCAAAATATACAAACTGAGTAGTCCATGAACAACATGGGCAACATCAAGAGTGATCTGGGCATAGGAGTGCCGTGGTCCCGTGGTTAGCGTGAGCAGCTGCGGTACAAGAGGTCCTTGGTTCAAGTCTTCCCTCCAGTAAAAAGTTTAAATTTTTATTTTCTGACAATTACCAGAGCTCAGGCACTCACACATAATCAATTTCGCTCTCCAAAATTCCAGGACATGTTCAGATTTGCTTGGACATACGCAGGATTTGACGGTCTACACACGGAAAAATTTGAAAACGTTAAAAACATATTTTGACAGAGCACAGAGAAAACTGTGCGACTGTGAAACTGTTGCATTCATTTGTTGCAGTTTATGTGACACACTCTTATGTTTTCATCACTTTTTTGGGAGTGATTATCACATCCGCATGAAAACCTAAATCGGGCAAGGTAGAAGAATCTTTTTACCCATTCGCCAAGTGTGCAAGGTAGGTGGGTCAACAACATATTCCTGTCATGTGACGCACATGCCGTCACCAGTGTCGTATAGAATATATCAGACGTGTTTTCCTGCATCAGATGTTTTCGGTTCCCATTGGAGAGGCACGTCCTTTCATCTACTAATCGCAGAGTTTTGCGGTGCGGTCACAAAACACAGACACTAAACTTATTACAGTGAACAGAGACGTCAATGAACGAACGGACAAATCATAACTTTGCAAAAATAAAGTAAGTAAACTTTTCGTCCGAGGGTAGACTTGAACCTAGGACCTTTCGCACCGCAGCTTCTCACGCTAACCACGGGAGCACGGCGCTCCTGACCACTCACCATCCTTGGTGTTGCTTATGTTGCCCATAGACTACTCAGTTTTTATATTTTGCTGATTTTTTCATAGTTCCACACAACTTCTTCCTGTTTTCTCGACTGATCTGTGTTCAGTTTTTCAAGGCCTATCCACTGTGCCAAATTATAACTAAATCTGAGGGGGGTGCGATGGGGAGGTTCCCTTGTTAGATGAGGAATGAAAGTTTACTTATGTCATTAATTTCTGAGCTTGAGGATCAATTCTTCAATTCTAATGCTTATTATTTTATCCATGCTAATGGTGACTGAGAACTACAGCTGTGGATTAAATCATTTGATGAACTACAGTACCTAGCCACTCTTTCTGCCATGATATAGAGGGTGATTATAATTAAACTTTCAAACCGTTGTAGGAAAAACACCATGGTCAGAACATCATCGAATTGCAATGGAATATTATCAGAGAAGGGGGAAAATGTGTGGCAGAAGAAAAATAAAGAGTCACAAAATATAACAATAGATTGTGCTGTAAGCATCATAATTTAATAGTGGTAGACTACAAATGACAAATGAATCATCCAACAATGCCTAACGTGTACATTTGACGTTAAACAAATTGTACTACCCAGTGTGCATGGGTGTACTGATGTGATACTGTTAGTTACAGAAGCCCATCCACCACAGCAGGGTTGTATCACATCGGATGGGAAAAATCTGTTTTTAGTTGTCCTGAGACAAAAAACTGCATAAAAAGCATCAATCACATTGGTTTTTAATTGTCGTGAGGCCAAAAACTGCATAAAAAGCGTCAATCACATCAATTTTTAATTGTCCTGAGGCCAATAACTGCATAAAAAGCATCAATCAAAATCAAATCGGGTTATTTATGTCCCTGTGACTGGCGCAAAACATGTTCAAAATGCTGTCCACCGTTTTCTGCAACAAGCTGAAATCAAGAAATAGCGTGTTGCACAACTGATGAAACTGTTTCCAGGGTCATGTTCAGAATGTGTCGCACAATGCATACCTTCAATGCAGCTAAGTTTTCAGTCAGAGCATTGAACACATCATCTTTCAGATAGCCTCACAGCCAGAAGTTGGACAGATTAAGATCAGGGGATCAAGACGGCCAGGCTGTAGGGGAAATGGCGGCTGATAATTCTAGCATTTCTGAAATGGCGCTTCAGCAGCTGCTTAACTGGATTTGCAATGTATGGAGGTGTGCCATCTTTCATAAAAATGATCCCATCCGCGTATCCATGCTGTTGGAGAGCGGGAATGATGTGATTGCACAGACACTTGTAGCGCATACCAGTGACGGTACAGGTAACAGGACCGGAAGCACCTGTCTCTTCGAATAAATATGGCCGTATGATAAATGATGCCATAAACCTGCGCCTCACAGTGAGTGACCTTTTCAGGGTGAAATGGTACTGGTTGATTTGCGTGTGGAATTTCTGTTTCCCATATTCGACAGTTCTGTGTATTGACATATCCTGTCACATGGAAGTGGGCTTTGTCTGTCCACAAAATCTTTCATGGCCAGTCATTGTCCACTTCCACATGAGCAAGAAATTCTAAATCAAAGGTCTCTCTTGCTGGCAGGTCAACAGGAAGCAACTCATGCACATGGGTAGTTTTGAATGGATAGCAAAGAAGGATGTTTCATAGGATTTTACGGACCGTGCTCAAGGGTATATCCAGTGTTTGGGCAATTCTCCTAGCCCTACACATTTGCACACCACCACTCGTCTCCTCCTGCATTGCTGTAACCACTGCTTCCACTGATGTCGAATAAATTTGTTTCCTCCCTCTACCAGATTGCACACCAAAAGAACCTGTCTCTTCGAATTTCCAAATCACTTTCTCCAGACCCATGGCAGTCATGGGACCAACACCTTTTTTCAAACACTTCAGTGTCTGGAACTTCTGCATAGCAAAATGTGCACAGTCATCAGTCTTGTAATACAGCTTTATAAGCAGAGCGCGATCCTGCATTGAGACAGTCATGGCAAACGTCGCAAACGCAAAAGGAGGAAAAGCCGTTTACAAACTTCAGTGGGTCGTGCGCATGACAGTTATTTTCATTTATATATTCTGACACGTACAGCGTCATCTATTGATCAATTTTCACACTGTATTTTTCTTTTTTCTTCTGCCATACATTTTCCCCCTTTTTCGATAATATTCCATTGCAATTTGACGTCATTCTGACCAGTGGTGTTACTTCTATAGCGTTTTGAAAGTTTAACTGTAATTATAATCACCCAGTATTTTAGATATTCACCCACCTTCAGATAGCTTAATGCAATTGCGTACTCACCATTCATTTGACGATGGCATATTGAATATTGCAGCTGTCCTTTGTTTTTTCAGCATACATAATGTGAATGAAGGCGAATACCATACCATAAGGGCATACACCACACACAATAAAAATTGTCATGTAGAGATACTATACCTATAGTTGTCATTTTATTTGGCCAGCATGTAAATTGCTGTAATTTGAGCAATTTTGATGTTAATTGATTTCTGTTGCAATTTGTTGTACTTTCCTGTCATGTATCTACTAGTATAGGAGCTACTTTTATATTGTGATGTATTTTGTCATCTGTATTTATTGTAATTTTGGTTAAAGGAAAGTGATCGCTTGAGGGATGAAGACCTGTACAAGTTTCTTCAAGATTTGAAACGACCATGTTCTGTTATTAAAAAGTTAAAATCAATACCTGGGACATTGAAACTTGATATTTCGCCATGCCCAGAAGAATTAAAAAACTGTCTGACTCCAGAATTAGCAAAACTTAAACCATTTCCAGGTATTTTTTACTGCAGTTCTTCTTTTTGTATTAAGTTCACTGTAGAAAAATACTTATTTTGTTTCCTGTATAATCACTTTAGTTCTGATGGTGTATGGAGAAAAGTTATCTGTAGTATTTATTGAGAATCATTACATTCCATTGTATGAGACCGAAACATCCCTGTTGATTTATGTGACCATAACCCAATGGTTTAAGCTGATTAGTATGGGTACAGGGAATACTGCAACAGGTTCCGGGCTGCTATTATACTCGTGGAATATAGGTTTTTTGCAATAATTAAGGTCACTGTGAGTGTGCACTTGAAATCTGATGTATTCTCATTAAACACAATGGGAGACAGTCATTACCTCTATCTTGTGGGCCTACCCACATCTAATCTCAACACGGGTCCCATACATCAAAATACCATCACACAGTATCATTGTAATGTGCACATGTGCTCCTCGCTGCAGTCCATTGGTCGGCATGGTAGATGCGAACTCACGTTATCAGCACTTCATATTTTTGTATCCAGTTTTTGGTTAGAAGAAAGACTGCTTGTCACTAGTAGGTATAATTTAACGATTTACTGGGGATGAGTCAGTGCTGATGGGAGGGTGACACTGAACCGATACAGTACTTGTAATCCACATTCTGCTACACCATCACAACTACTGATCATGTGCAACATGATTACTTGCAGTTAAAACTTACTACACAACAGGTCTCATAGAGTCATGTACACTAAGGAGTTAAGTGTGTGTGTGTGTGTGTGTGTGTGTGTGTGTGTGTGTGTGTGTGTGTAATGACACACATATGCAGGAATTGGGTAGAAATTTAAACTGTTTCCAGCTCATTAATCCATCAGTTACAGTGTTGTTCAGCTGATGTTTCTGAACATCAGTTTTTTAGAAAATTTCAATATGTTATTTTGTTGTATCAAATTCAATTATTGCTGTTCTCAAATTTACCCACAAAATAGTTTTCAGTACTCATGATTTAGATTTTGCAGTTGTACAATAAGGAGAATAAGAACAAAAATGTGTTTCAAACCTGAGTATTCAGTTCAAAACAGTTTGAAGAGACCAACAATGAACAAAAAGTATCAACTGAAATTTGGTCAACAGAGGCTTTTCTCTGTAGAATACGGGAATGTTAATGAAAGTAAGATAGTAACATTAAGTGAATTTTCAGTTGGTGCCTTGCAGAACGTGATAAAAATATTAAATAAGAATCATTTCCTAATGTTCTGCAAAATTAAATTTATTAGCTCAAAGACCAGCTTTAGGCTTCTTTGGTCATTGTCAGGTAACAACTGAATGTCATGAATGCAGGTAAAATGATGTGTGAGTTACTAGGACATTATTTATTCAGAAGATACAAAAATGGCGAAATGTAGAGTGTGTACATTAACATTATCACTGTCAAAGCATTTAGTCATACCAAAAGAAATTTCACAAACATATGAAAATTGTGAATATAATAATAAAGGTCGTGGAAAGTTCTTGTCGAATGTAAATACCTTAGGATTAAAGAAGACCACTCACCAAAAAGCAGAAGCATTGAGTTGTCAATAAGCACATTCAAAAGAAAATAAACTTACTAACTTTTGGATTTATCCCTTGATGAGATTGTGTAAAACACACACATGCACGCTCTCAGACACATAAGCATGTGCATACACATGACTGGGCCCCTGCATGGTGCCAGCTTTTGTGTGTCCCTATTGACAACTCAACACTTCTGCTTTTCAGTGAGTTGTCTTCTTCAATCCTTGATGGATATAAGAATAACATACATTTAACAGCAAATCGGTGGTCTCAGAGCTCACTACAATGTACAATCAGTTGACAGTGAATTATAACACAGTCACTTTACCGTATATGGTACAAGCTCATACTGTGTGAAAACTTTGCCACATAATTATTATAACAAATAGAGTTTTTAGCAATACTTTTCACCACTTTATATAGTTTACCAATTGCTTGGTTCCTTACGTTATCTCATTACTTCCACCAATGTCTGCTTCACAAAACTAGAATTTTCTATTTCTCATTGAGTCTATCATTGTGATCTACAAGACACATTCTTACTCAGAAATCAGTTGTAGTTTGAGGAATTGATAAAATAATCTGATACTTGAATATATGTAACCATTTTAGGATGTTGGAAGCTGTGGATGAGATAAAGAACACACTGTTTGAGCAGAAGTCTCTGGAACATGCAAATACACAATCCTCAAAAATGCCTTAAGTATTACTTTGACATAGAGAGATCAGTTGGCCCCAAACTGAACCATCTACATTTGTATCTACATCTACAGCCACATCCGCATAAATTCTTTGCAAGCTACCAAATGGTGCATGGTGGAGGGTACCATGTACCACTATTAGACATTCTCTTTCCTGTTTGACTCTCAGGTGGAGAATGGGAAAAATGACTATCTGTATGCATCAGTATGATTGCTAATGTCTCTTATTTTGTCTTTGAAGCCCTTAAATGAAATGTATGTTAGCTACAGGAGAATCTTTCTACAGTCAGCTGCAAATTCTGGTTCTCTAAATTTTCTCTATAGTGTTTCATGAAAAGAATGTTGTCTTCCCTCCAGAGATTCTCATTTTGATTCATGAAGCTTCTCTGTAATTCTTGCATGTTGATCGAACCTATCACTAAGGAATCTAGCAGTGTGTTTCTGAATTGCTTCAACACTTTCCTTTAATTCAACCTGGTAAGGATCCCGAACATATGAGCGGCACTTGAGTGGGTTGCCCTAGTGTTCTTTATGTGGTCTCCTTTACAGATGAATTACATTTTGCTAGAATTCTCTCAATAAACTGAAGTCAACCAGTCACCTTTCCTACTACTGACCGTACCTGCTCATTCCATCTCACATTGCTTTGCAATGTTATGCCTAAATATCTGAATGATGTTACTGTTTCAAACGGCATGCCACTAATACTGTATTTGAACATTATGGGTTTATTTTACCTACTCATCTGCATGTACTTACATTTTTCTACATTTAGAGCAAACTGCCATTCATCACACCAGAACTGTGCTGTTGATAGAAGACTCACCATTATCCTCTCTTAGACCTTTATATTAATTCCCCTCCCGCAACCTCGAAAACACACCAACATCTGCAAATATTCTCTATTACATAGTGGTGTCAAGAACACATGTAAACTGGCATTACATTGTGATCATTGATGAGTCCTGTCCCTGTAAAAGCACAAATGTCCAGCAAAATTTGTGCGGAGGTACCTTGTCTGATACCTTGCTCAGTCTTGCACAGCTGTCATGTGAAACTGTTGGCAGGCCATGAATACCATTCAGTGCTCTGCAGCATCAACTAATCTCTACCCAACAGAAAATGTGTGAGGAATCTGAATGTGCTGTACAAGAAGGCATCTCTATGATGCAATATTCAGTAGTAGTTCCAGGGGTACTAGTTTTCTGAGCTGAATCATCATATGAAGTCATAAACACCGTACGCCATTGGACCTGTTGAGCCATTTGTGAAAGATGATGTAACATAGACTACTAAGAACAGTTAGGTGTTGATGCAGAGTGTTATAAATATTATAGCCGATTGTGGTGGCCGAGTGGGTTCTAGGTGCTGCAGTCTGGAGCCGCACGACCGCTACAGTCGCGGGTTCGAATCCTGCCTCGGGCATGGATGTGTGTGATGTCCTTAGGTTAGTTAGGTTTAAGTAGTTCTTTAGTTCTAGGGGACTGATGACCTTAGAAGTTAAGTCCCATAGTGCTCAGAGCCATTTGAACCAATTTAAATATTGTAGTCTGTTTACTGAAAAGTAATTGTTAAATATGAAAAGTTTCTTGTCCCTCCACTCCAAATTCCACACCACAGTTTGATACAATTATTGTTTTCTCGTAGTGTGTACTTGTAATTGTAGTTTCATTGTTATAGTTTGCATCACTTAAGTGTGTTGTTCATTTTCTGTATTTAGTAACTTCTGTTTTCTGTGCTGTTTCAGATGAAATGAGTCGGCCAACAAAAGAAATATTGGAATTTCCTACTAGAGAAGTATTTGTTCCTCATTATACATACAGAAATCTTCTGTATGTATATCCTAAAGACTTGAATTTTGCAAGCAGAGCAGGTAAGATTATTGTTTAAATAACTGTGCTGAATAATATCAGTAAGAAAAATATTTCAAAGTCATCATTATTATTATTATTATTATTGTTATTATATCTATACTATCTTGGTCTGTGGGCATATTCCATCTTGAGGGGAAATTTTCCTCCTATCTGATGAGGTGACTTCTATACATTAAGTTGTCCTATTGGCTTTTGCTGCAGCAAAAGATTTTTGAATCTTTGTTTCTGTATTCACCACACATTTTTGGCAGCATTGCACTTTTCAAGCATGTGGCACTTTAGTTACATTCATGTGCTGGGAAAATCTCAGCTTTAAATTGGTTTCCAATGTAAATTTGGTCCAGGTGGTACACAAACTAAGTGCCATTTGAAGTTCACCAGTATGTACAAAACAGTCTATTTTGATGTGAATAAATCAAGAATATTGTGATCTATATAGATTGGTATGGTAGCAGTTACAGATTGTCAAACACAAAATGAGAAAGCAAGCAGTAGGAGTGGACATAACTGAAATCTGTTTCTATAAACTTGAGTCCTGCAATACTTTGATACTGAGATAAATGTGTTGCATGAAGTATTGTAACATGTAGCCCTACTGAAATGTACTGTGGTGATGCATTTGTTTTTGGAAAGACAGCTGTACCACCCAACATAGAGTACAAAACTAATACATCTTGGTACACAATATATAAGTGGCACCTGTAGCCATTAACATTAATGACATGCAGTACACAGAAGGTATGATCCAGTAATGTGTGCGGATAATGTTATCTGGCAAGAGATGTCCAGAGTGCTGAAGAAAGCAAGTCTAAAATGCAAAGACATGGAGGTGATACTAGGCTTCTATAAGAAAGAATGGCCATGATTAGAAATTTTCAACATGAAGCAAAAATTAGGAAAGGTATGAGATATGGATGTGTTCTCTTTCCTTTTATATTCAGCACTAACCTCCATGTGCCTTTTGACCAAGTTTGTGAAACTACTGAGGTGGGAATCAAAATTGACATGCAGAATATAGACATGCTGTGTTACAGCAACGGTATGCTGTGTTCCTGGAGGCACAAGATGATCTGGAGAAGGTCATCATCACAGTGGAAAGGATTTTCTGTAATCAGTACGGTATGAGAATGAATGAGCGAAAGAGTAAAGTGATGGTATGCAGTACTGAAGAAGAGTATCAGCTTTCATGAATAAAATTTGGAAGAGAGGTTCTAAAAGTAATAGAAGAATTTATGTATTTGGGAAGTAGGATCATGAAGGATGGTAGAAGACAGAAAGAAATTGTGAGGAGATACAACAGGCCAAAATTCACTTAATTTGAGAAAGAACTTACTCATCAGCAAGAACATCAGTCTGGAAGTAGGGTAACGGATCATGAAAGCATCTTTTTGACTTGCTTAATGCCTAGGCATGTATTTGACCAGATTCAGGTTTCATCCAGTGGCTTTGCCATACATGCACTGCTGTTCATGCTCAGCACTTAGAGCATCTTCTGGGATGTGGCCTCTGCATGTGCATGACCTGTGACACTGTTGTATTTAACTCTGTAACAACTCTCTCTCTCTCTCTCTCTCTCTCTCTCTCTCTCTCTCTCTCTCTCTGTGTGTGTGTGTGTGTGTGTGTGTGTGTGTGTGTGTGTGTGTGTGTGTGTCACATATTCATAGGAACATTTTGTGTTGTTCTGATTCTAGGAAACACCCTACGACATGTTACAGATTTCTGGAGACCCCTGTATTTTATTGTCTGCAAATATTCAGAATTTTTTTCTTCTCTACTGTGTACTCATAAATACTTAATACGCATAATAACTGAAGGATTTATGAAACACAGAGCTGCTATTACCAGAGGAATCACATTTTAATATGAAAAAGAACAGGATAAGAAGCATAAATCAGAGGCATCTAAGGACTTTATAGTAGGAGGAATTTGTGGAGGGTCTGTTAACCTATAATTTTGTAGTTGTGTAATCTAATGTGTGCTCTGTTTTTGATAGGATCAGCAAGAAATATTGCTGTCAAAGTTCAGTTAATGTGTGGAGAGGAAGAACGACATGCATTACCTGTAATATTTGGTAAATCATCATGCCCTGAATTCATGTCAGCTGCATATACGGTCGTCAGTTATCATAACAAGTATGTTGGAGCTTTTGGGAATTATCTCTTATATTTTCTCATTTCATCAATATGCCATTGTCTAGCCACCCTGTAATGAGTAAATGTATAATGTGTTGTTTGAATTTCTCAGGTGTCCTGACTTTTATGATGAAATAAAAATGAAACTTCCAGCCAATCTTGGATCACAGCATCATTTACTTTTTACATTTTACCATATCAGCTGTCAACGAAAAATTGAACAACCGGTTGTTGAAACTCCCATAGGCTACACAGTAAGTTTATTTTTTTTTATGAAATTTGTGTAATTTATTAGACATAAAAGCTGCAGTCAGCAAGATTGTAGTGTGTGTTGCGAATTAATTTTGAAAAAATACAGTTTTTTTAGTCACACCTAAAGCAATCTGTGTAACTTATGCACATTCAGTAACTGTTAAGTTACTGATTGTAACTAAGGAAGAATCAAGATTACAGTGCCTTTTAAAATCTTACATATGAATTTGTCTGTAAAAGCCTGCTGGGGTGGCCGAGTGGTTCTAGGCGCTACAGTCTGGAACCGCGCGACCGCCACGGTTGCAGGTTCGAATCCTGCCTCGGGCATGGATGTGTGTGATGTCCGTAGGTTTGTTAGGTTTAAGTAGTTCTAAGTTCTAGGGGACCGATGACCTCAGAAGTTAAAAACACACGCACACACACACACACAGACACACACACACACACACACACACACACTCTTAATTAGTTAGTGTATAAGCCTCCAAGACCTGTTGTATTGTAAGTTTGAACTGCAAATAATCATGTTGTACATGATTATTTATTTAAACATTTATTTGTTTGTTTATTTTTTGCAAACTGTGTTGTTCTATTTTATGTTTTCAAGAGCGATCTCATAGTCAGGTATCAAATATCGTGTTGTTCCTAGTATCCTTATACATTTGTTAAATGCATTACCTAACATCACTTGATGTTGGAATCAGAAAAAAGTTAAACTTTCAGTTCATAATTGAGTTGTTAAGTAGTTGTCAGCCACAGGAATGGCTAACAACCAACTGTCAATCCAAATGAATTGCCACCACCGAACTGTGGCCAGGAGCGCAGTTGATCACCTAGTGACAGAACATGCTGCTGAGCACAACATGTGGGACTTCAATGACTGTGACTGCTTCATAACTCATGGATCTAGACACTTCCCCCTCTCCCTCCCCCCTCCCCGACCCCTCCCCTTTCCCCAATATCAGTTTCTCTGAACTACATAGATGAATGTGATTCTTGAAACTCACCTTTCCATTATGCAGCCCTCATGGCTTTAATCTCTGCTGGCTTCCATCCCACATCCACCTCTATCCCTGTCCTTGAGTGGCCCATTTCACTCTATTAATTTACATTCACACTTTTATCTCCACAGTCTCCTTCTCCCTCTGATCTATCCCCCACCACTTCAGTGTGTGACACATGAAATTTCCTGGGCCTGAGCCAGGACAGGTTCACCGGTTGCACACTCCTAGCCTGTTCCCTTACTGCATCCCCATTTAAGCCATCAGCCTCCCTTTCCTCTGCCCCATTTTCCTCGTGCCTCCCTTCTCCTCTCATCCACCCCACCCAATCAACCTCCTTGTCCTAGTTGGGCTAAGCTCTGAAGGAAGACAGTGTCAGAAAGCTCAGCAACATTTTCAATCTTGTTTATGTGCCTGTCATCTGCTCATCACCTGACCTATACAGAGATATTACATTTACTCCTTCCATTAATTGCATTCCACCTGGGGCTTCCCTGTGTCATACTAATATTTAAGGGGTAAAGGTGACAAATTTCACAAAAGTTTAGTTTCTGAGTCACCAATAGGCACATAAAGTAGGCTGAGAAATCACTAGCGTCTTGGTGAATCCATCTGCAGTGCAAATACACACACATATGCGCCTTTAAGACTACATTGTCCAGGATGACTACATTGTATCAGCATTGTGACTTGACTGGGGTCAGGGGGTTGTGTTGATGAATGGAGGAAGGTGGAGGACAGTGGGAAGGTGATTTGAGAAAGGATGGTTGATGGCTGTTGGCAGAGACAGCATGCACACAGGATGGAAGGTTATGTTGGACTTCTGGGATGAGATCACTGTCACATTGCAAAAGTCCATTGTAACCTTCAACCTATTCTCACATCATTAGTCCCATCCCAGAATCTCTCCACAGAATTAACCTCCCTCCTCACACCATCTATCCCCCCCCCCCCCCACACACACACCCCTTCTACATGCTTACCAAAACCCATGAACCAAACAATCCTGGATGCCACATTGAAGCTGTTTACTGTGTTCCCATGGAAAGAATCTAGGCTCTTTTTGAGCAGCACCTCCAACCAGTGGCCTGCAGACTACCTTCTCATCTCAAAGACATGACTCACTTCCTTCAGTGGTTCTCAGCCATCCACACCCCTTACTTATTGCTGTTGATACCACCTGCCTTTATACCAGCCACACCCATGCCCATGACCTCATTGCTATTGAGCACTCTCTCTCCCTATATACATTAGATTAGATTCAGTTTTCGTTCCATATACCCAAAAATGAGATGATTCTCATGGGTGTGGAGCAGGTCAGAAAGTATAACAAAAAAACATAAACCATCTGAATACGATACTAACCTGATCATTTGTCGGGAGACTGTCAAAATAGGTGAATACATTGCAGTAAACTGGAACTGCTAATATTCACAGAATTAATACTCTGTCAAAACGAAAAATAATTATGCAGTTTTAATAAATTCATCACACACAAAATACCTAATCTTGTCTGTTGTGACCAAGTGCTGTCACAACTGAAATCTAACAGACATTTTTACAGAAGCTGGTCTAATGTTCCCTGTTAAGATATTCAGCTATAGAGTAGGAGGAGTTGCCTATCAAAAAGTCTTTCAAACCTTGATTAAACTGTACTTTATCTGAAACCAAGTTTTTTTTTATGGTTTCTGGCAGTTTATTGAAAATGTGTGTTCCCAGACCAAGCTAAGTGATTTTAGGTCTTTATGTAGATTGCTCTTATTCCTGGTATTGATACTATGTATTGAGCTATTGCTTGGAAATAGAGATATATCACTTATAACAAATTTCATTAATGTATAAATATGCTGAGAAGCAGTGGTTAGAATACAAAGTTCCTTGAACAGGTTTCGACTTGATGTTCTTGAATTTACAACACAAATGAAACTTATTACACACTTTAACAAGCTCTGTGGTATGCCCTTCCCAATTGAATTTAGTATCAAGTTGTAATGCCAGAAATTTAACCTGTCAACCATTTTCATCTTCATGTCTTCATATGTTATACACATTCTGAAGGAAACCTCTTAGGTTCTGAGCTGCATACACTGGGTCTTTTCAAAGTTTAATGACAGTGAATTAGCATTAAACTATTTATTAGTGTCAGTGAAAATTTGATTAGCAGCCATTTCTAAATCTGTACTTGACTTGCTACTTATTGCGATGTTTGTATAATCTGCAAACAAAACAAACTTAGCATCTGGCAATGTAACAGACAAGAGGTCATTAATGCACACAAGAAAAAGCAACAGACCCAAGATGGAACCATGAGGAGCACCACATGTAATTAATTCCCAATCAAATGAAGACTGACTGCTTACTGCACAGGTATTTCGCAATGACACCCTTTGTTTCCTGTTAGTTAGATAAGACTCAAACCATTTTGTAGCACTGCAGGTGACATCATAATATTCTAATTTACTTAAGAGAATGCTGTGATTCACACAGTCAAAGGCTTTTTACATGTTGCAGAAAATGTCAGTAGCCTCTAATTTGTTATCTAATGAATTAAGTACATTTTCACTGTATATGTGAATAGCTTTCTCCGTATCAGAACCCTTAAGAAACCCAAACTGTGACTTGGACGATATATTATATGCAGTCAGATGCTTAGGGAGAGGCTTGAACACAACCTTTTCAAATATTTGTGAAAAAGCCAGCGAAAGTGAAACTGGTTGATAGTTTGGTGGTATCTCTTTATCCCCCTCCTTCTAAAGAGGCTTAACTTCAGCCTATTGTAGCCAGTCTGAAAGTGTTCTGCTGATAAGAGATTGATTACACAAATAACTTAAGATGGAACTCAACTCGTATGAGCACTCTTTGATTAACTTAGTTGATATATTATCATAACCACTAGAATACTTAGATTTTAAGGATTTTAAGATGGATGCTACTTCTTTGGGAGACGTCAGTGTCATTTACATTTTACTGAAGTTATTTGTGAAAACAAGTCTCAGCTACACCATTGCAATGTTTACTCATAACCCCAAGCTGTCACTAACAGAAATGAAGTACTTGTTTAAGAGGTTTGCAACACTACATGCACTTGTTAGCAATGTCTCATTTATTTTTAGAGCTATCTGTCCCTCTTCCTTTTTGGCCCCGCCTGTATCTGTCTTCACTATATCTCATATAGTTCTGTTTTGTTGATAGGGTCAGTAGGAACCACAGCGATATGAGACCCCATGATCCAAGAAGCCATTCCACCTCTAAATTAATTTTCCTAACAGAAGAGTTTAAATGAGGCTGGTCATGGCACCTCAGAACTGATACAAGCCAACACCAGTATGTCTCATTGCTGAAACGATCTTTACCAGTTCACTTGCAATTGAATAATTAGGATCCAAGTCTGTGCTGTTGCCCACCCCAACCACTATTACCACAGTGTCTTCCTTTGTAAAGTCTTTGCAAAGTGAGCCAACATCCTCTACCACATTGCCCAGACTTGCACTAGGTTTAACAAAACTTGTAACCAGCACCTCCAGCCAATTGCCTGCAGACTGTCTTCCCTTATCAAAAACGTGAACCACTTCCTTCATCAATTATCAACCATCCACACCCCTTACCCCTTACTCATCGCTACTGATGCCACCTGTGTTCACACCAACCACCCCCATGCCTGTGGTCTTGCCACTATTGAGCATTATCTCTCCCAATGTCATCCCAACTTCAGTTCCAGCACCTCATTCCTTATACCTGTAATCACATCCATACACACAATTCTTCCTATTTCAGTGGAAGAAAGACAAACAAATCCACATGGGAACCTGTATGGCACCCTTCTATGCCCACCTGTTTGTCAGCCATTAGGGAACCCCTCCTCCTTCCAGCCACCCAAAATCCCAAAGCCCATATCTGGTTCAGATTTATTGATGATATCTTTATGATCTGGACCTCATTTCTCCACAGCCTCAATATGTTCTCACCCATCCATCTCAGCTGGTCATCCTCAGTCCAGTGTGCCACCTTCATGGATATTGATCTCCATCTCTCAGGTGCATTCATCCATACCTATGTCCATCAACAGTATCTGCATTTTGATAGCTGCCATCCCTCTCACACTAAAAAGTTTCTTCTGTATAGACTGGCTTCTTATTGATGGCAAATCTGCAGTGACAAACACCACCTTGCCCAGTACTCAGAAGGTTGCACTAAGCCCTTCACAGACAAGCATTACTCCCAAACTCGGGTAGTAAATAGATTTCCTGTGCCAGATCCACATGTGCCCCCTAATCCTCTGACCATCCCCAGGAATCAGTTACAAAGAGTGTTCTGCCCCCCCTCCTCCACCCCCATCCCCCTGTTCCTCATCATCCATTATCATCTCAAACTGGACCAAGTTAATAATATGCTTGACCAGGGATTCCACTACTTATTGTTGTGCCTGGAAATGAAGGACATTCTACCAATAATCATGCCCATTCCTCCCAAAGTGGTATTCCACTGCCTAGCCAGTCTACACCTTATGCCACAATGGTCATATCCCTACGGAAGACCCAGGTGCAAGACTTGTCCAGTGTATCCTACTCCATTCCTGTCACAGGCATATCATATCAGAGGGAGAACCACCTATGAAACCATCATATTTTATACCAGTTCCACTGTAATTTCTGCACAGTGTTCTACATGGGCGTAATCACCAACCATCTGTCCACCCAAATGAATGGCCACTGACAAACTGTGGTCAAGAGCAGAGTTGAGCATACAGTGGCAGGCTGAGCGCAACATGCTCAACTTTGATGGATGCTCCACAGCCCATGCCACTAGATCCTTCACTCAGCACCAGCTTGTGTAGGTTACATAGACGAGAGTTGTCCTTGCATAACATCCTTCAAACCTGTAATCTTCCTGGCCTTTATCTCGGCTAGCCTGTGCCTGACATCCACCTTCATCCTTGCCACATGATTGTAACTTCACTCATCCTTCACTCACACCCTCGTCTCCACAGTCTCTCTCTCTCTCTCTCTCTCTCTCTCTCTCTCTCTCTCTCTCTCTCTCTCTGCCCAATCTCTCCCTCCTAATCCTCTCCCTTCCACAGTGTGCTGTTCACAACTCTCATGCCAGTGACCAGAAAAAGCTTATTAGTGCCACATTCCTATCCACTGCACTTGCTGCCTCTTCTTCTCAGTCATCAGCCACCCTTACTCAGCCCTCCCATCCACTGCCCTTCATTTTTTCTCCCCTCGTCCACTCCACTCAACAAAAGCACTGACACCAGTTGGACTGCAGTCTGGCACAGGCGTATTTAGTATTACCATATCAGCATCATACTAATGTCTCATAACTTTCATTTATGCCATTTATATCAGTCCATCCCATTGTAGGAGATGCAAACTAAACAACTCTTGTTAACAATGGAATGGTTAAAGATGAACATTCATTTTATAGTGGCAGCGTTGAATTGGTGGATACCCGTTTCCTTGGTAGTAGTTTCACTAGTAGTAGATGTGGACAGCAGGAATTTCTTTAATCCATTTATGCATGTTATATACTGCTCAGTGTGTGAACTCTATGGTCAGTGAGTATATTTATTCATCTCAGTTTATATTTGAGCCAAAATACATCAGTAGCTAATCTATGTAGATGCGACATTAAATATTTTAAATGCCATGTGATTTTCTTTTAGGTGTGGTGTTTGGAGAACACTAATTATTTTGCTGTTTTGTTCCCTTCTAGTGGCTTCCATTGTCCCCAGATGGCCGGCTCCAAGTTGGGGATTTTTGTCTTCCAGTAATGGTGGAACATCCACCACCTAGATATTCCTACATTCCACCTGACGTGCTTCTACCTGGTACTAAATGGGTTGATAACCATAAGGGCATCTTTAGTGTTGTTTTAGAAGCTGTTTCTTCGGTTCATACTCAGGTAACACACAGTTATACTGCATTTGATATTAATGATAGATTTCATTATCTTTGATGTGAATTTTCATTACAAACAAATTAATTAACTTTTAGGTAGCTACATATTAAGTAAATGAGTACATCCAAAGCTATACTTCATAGTATTTGTCTGATAGTTAAGAGATCATGGAGTTTGTTGTACATGTAAGCAAATAATGCGATGAACATGAGATACATAATGAGCAAATAATCATGTGGCAATGAATGTTTGAGAGCATTTGTTCCCTTGCATGCATATTTCTCATTGTAGTTTGGTCTAGTAATTTATTTAGTGAGTAAATATCACAGAATTTATTTCGTTGCTTTCCACACCAATGGTAGTGCACACAGCCTAACATACTTACATAATTCAGCAATTTTTTTTTTCCTTCATTCGCTGGTCGTATTGATCTATATGTACTGTGTTCAAGCGGAATGACTGACCTGGCAGAGAGGGCTCTTCACATATTTATTTATGGTGGAAGTGAGGCAGAGATAATTTTGTAATCTTCACTGATGTAAATTTCTGTTGGCATTTTGATCTTACTACAAAACTATTACAAGATTTATTTTGCTTATACTTCACTAACTTTGGGTTGTGTCCTGTTCATATACGCAAATGGTTCCCAATAATTTCCTAAACCTACGAAACTGTAATATTCAGATCAGTTTTTTGGTATATGTTATAGATTATTGAGCAAATTTTTGAAAGATTGTGTAAATAATGTTCTTAGTCGTGATGATTCATGTAAGAAAAGCGAAGAATGACCAAGTTAAATGTTTACGAAAGATAATGTTAAATATATTAGTTAGGTGGTGTTGTGTACATCACTTGTGTTTTGTAGAAAAATGCAGTGGAATGATTCTACTGCAGTAGTGTGGTAGTGTGTGTGTGTGTGTGTGTGTGTGTGTGTGTGTGTGTGTGTGTGTGTAATTTTCTGTCTGTCAAAAAAAAAGTGAATCACCCAGAGGTGGAGGAGGAAATGGAAGGAAACCTCACGGGTTGAGAGGGTACGTGATGCTATTTCAGTGATAACAAACTTGAGTCAAATTTACAAAGAACTTGGCAGTATGAGCCCACTTATGATGTTGCACGCCCTAGGCCTCGATGAATGCACCAGCTGTGGAGAATGTCACACAGACATTGTATCCTCTTCTGGCCCTCATCTTCTGTAACTGAACTGGTCCTTGATATCCTGGATACAGGAACTGAGATGGAGTTGACGTTTGAGCTGGTTCCTCACACATTTTGGGGACAGATCTGAGACTCTTGCTGGTCATGGGAGTACCTCAACATCCCACTGACAATTCTTAGACACACTTGCCGTGTGTGGACGATCATTGTCCTGTTGAAAAATGGCACCATGGCAGTGTCACGTGAGAGGTAACACATGAGGACACAGGATCTCCATGACATACCATTGTGCCATCTGAGTTCACCCAGTCACTATCATCTTTGACCTAGTCATAACCAGTGCCTTCCCACACACTAATGCCAGGAATAACACTGCTGTGCTTCTACGAAACATTAACTCATTCCAAGTTAACAGCATCCTGCATATGGAACTAATTCAATAGTCTAGCTGCTGCTAGTCTCTGACTGATGTTGCAGGATGATGCGGGGCGCTGCATGGAGCCCATTACTTTTTTTCAGATGGCGATCCTCCGCTGTAGTGCTCAGACACTGTCAGCTGGAACCTTGGTGACAAATGTCTGTCTCCACATTGCCATACAGTCCAACACGGGACGCTTTTACATCTGAATGTCCCACAACTCTGTATATTGCACAGTTTGACCAGCTGGTCAAATGGAGACCCACAATGAGTTTCCTGTGAAACTATGTCGGGTTCTGATAACACTGTCTCACATGTATGACATTGTTCACGCAACTTGACTGCTAATAACACTAAACATAAACATCACAAATGCACTCTGATGGATATTTTACATGTCACACAGAATTGCAGTGCTTAATCATTTACATACCCTTCAATGATGTTAACATGTACATAGACATCTGACCATTCCTTTTGAGTGCTTCACTTTTTTTTGTCAGGCAGTGCATATATAATCTAAAAATTTAATCAGTATTCTGTGGAGGGTGGGTAACTGTCAAGAAGAAACATTTTCATTTTGTGTTTGAAGTTATTTTGTTTGTCAGACATTTTACACCATTATGCAGTAAATTCAAAAACTTTGACTTATCAAAGTAAACTATTGGGAAGAGTAATGAAGGTCATTTTCCATCCGTTATTGTATAGTAAGTATTATTATTGCTTTTGGATAGTGGCAAATCATTTATAACAAAATTTTATATCAGATAAGATGTATTGTGAAGCTGCATTAAAAAACTGGCCTCTTTAAACATACATTTAAAAAATGATGATAAATGAGTGTGTCATTATTAATATTGTTCAGTTTACTAAACTGAAGATTTTTATTTCTGAATGTTGGGTTGTGCCTGGATCTTATAGCATAAGACATTGTTCACCTCCAAGACTTACTGCAGAATGAAGTGCTAAAGTTATTGAACCTTGTTCAAAAATCTCTGTACTGTGCTTATCCTACTTTAAATTTTCTCCTATATATGCACTCAAACACTTAGGCAATTGAGCCTTACATATCCACTCATAACTGTGGTGTCACAGCCAGACACCACACTTGCTAGGTGGTAGCCTTTAAATCGGCCGCGGTCCATTAGTATACGCCGGACCCGCGTGTCGCCATTGTCAGTTATTGCAGACCGAGCGCCGCCACACGGCAGGTCTAGAGAGACTTACTAGCACTCGCCCCAGTTGTACAGCCGACGTTCATAGCAATAGTTCACTGACAATTACGCTCTCATTTGCCGAGACGATAGTTAGCATAGCCTACAGCTACGTCATTTGCTACGACCTAGCAAGGCGCCATAGCATTTGATATTATTTTATATTGTGGTTATAACATGTACCGTCAAGAGAGATGTTCTACAATTGTGGATTAAAGTTAAGTATTACATCAACTACGTACTTTATTTGTTACTATTAATTCCTTTAACTGTTCCAGACCTCACGCCAATCTGCGTGAGCTTAACGCATGCCTTTCGGCTTCCTCTCATTGTGACTTGGCTGTCTTACCAAGTCACAACAATAACCATATACCTCACTTTCTTTTAACTCAACTTTGTGCATTTTATTGGTTAAATATGATTCCATCAATTGCTTGCCACACTTTGAAGTCCGTAAAATTACTCTGCATTATGGATATTTTAAATATTTAGTATAAGACCTGACTTATTATTTGAGGGAATCTCATGAGTATTAAATTAAATAATATCATCTACATCAAATGAGATCCCCCAAGCTGGGACACAGCTGAAGAACTGAACCGGTGCTTCACATTACCTATAACCACATCTGAACCGCAAATGAAATAGAGACTCTTTGATTACTACATGGGAGTAAATGACTGTAGCCATGAAAATTTCTATCTAAAGTGTGTTACTTGCAATAGTGATTTTGCATATACCTCACATCTCATCAGCAATGCGTTATATCTGACACCAAGAAGTAACAATGGTGGCATGTAGTGTCAGGTGTCCCCTAGGGTTTGGTATTGGTTCCTATCCTCTTTTCATTATATGTCAGTGATGTGTCATCAGTTTCGTCCTACTGCAAATACCATATGTATGCTATGACCTGCAGTTTTATCCAAGTGCAACACCAATAAATCTGAAGATAGCCATCAAAAATCTCAGTACTGGCCTGTGTGCGCTATCAAAATGGGTACAGAACATAAGGTTAAAGCTCAACCATCCAAAACCAAATCAAGACCGGCTGGTAATTCTAAGTCCATTAGCTTGAAAATCAGGTATCCCAATTATCTTTAACTCTAAATGGGACATATATTAGGTTCTCTCCCTCAGCAAAGAGTCCAAGAGTAATAATAGATTAATATCTAAATTGGACTGAGTACGTAACTGCAGGTTGCAAGAAGACTTCAGCATCATTCCATGCCCTACAAAAATATAAGAAGCTCTGCACTCTTGATCTGAATAAGAAACTTGTATAAACACTTATACTTCCAATCATTGATTACAACAATGTTATCCTGCAGGGTCTTTCTCAGGAAAGCTTATGGTGCCTGGCACTGCTTATGAATGCCTGTATTCAATATATCTGTGACGTATGACTCTTTGATCATATTTCACCATCATATGCACAGCTATCCTGGCTGTGTGTAGACAGGTGCAGAGATTTCCATAGCCTGTGTCTTCTCCTATGTCTTGTCCGTATACACTGTCCCTCATATTTCTGCTCAACCTTAGCGCTCTTGTCTGCACAACATGGCAGAAACACCCATTCCTGTCAGAGCAAAATCCTTTCTGTCCCACTCAATTGTGCAGCCACTTTCTCGAGGCCCTTTTAAGTGGCAGGAACCCAATTCTTATATTGAAGAACTGAATAACATATCTAGCTTCAGAAGACTGGTGACTACCATTGTCCCTGTATGCACTCATTACCCATGTACATCCTCATTTCCAGCCAGATCTTCTTCGTTTCCCAGTATTCTTAGCTGGTGCATTCTCCATAAAATCTTTTCCCCACAACTCGCTATATCAGAAAACATATGTTCTGAACACTTATTATTATTATTATTACCACCACCACCACCACCACCACCACCACCACCACCACCACCATCATAGTCATCATCATCATCATCATCATCATCATGATCATCATCAACATGTGCAGCTATATTTCCCACCCCTGATAGGGTGCTTGAAATGCCAATGCTTTGGACACATCTTCCTGTTTTATGAACAACCTAGTCTGTATAGACTGTGGTAGGCTGCTTCATGAAAACCCTCCATGTGAGCAACCACCATTCTGTATCAGTTGCAGAGATGAACACCTCACCATTCTCCAAAGTGTTCTACTTTAGTTGAGGAATGTAACATCCAGGAACTTTTAAGCTCTGATCATCTCTCATAGAATGAAGCCAGGAAAAAGTGCAATTGTTTATATCCGGTGCCAATGGTATTTGAATTTTGTCACTACTATGGCCAGATCATTTGCAGTACCTAGATTAATTACTCCCTCCATTTCCTCAGTGTCGATCACTGGTAGTCACTCAAGTAAATTAATCCTTATGGGAGATAGGCCTTGCTGTGTTGTGGTTCCTGCAGCACCCTCTTCGGGGACTTCAATTCCCTACACCTGTCCAGAGCAGCAGTATCCTCCTCTGGCATCTATATGTGACAGTGCTCCTTTTAGGAAACCCTCTGCCTGGAAATCTACAGACCACCTACCCATCACCAGTCAGTGACTGAAGGTGCCATTCTCTGCGAGTCCAAGGACTACCCACTCCTCTTCAGTTCCAACCACACAACAGATAACCTGATCCTCTAAATTAGTTGGATAGAAAAGGATATCCATAACGTGATTCTTGATAATTCAGTGCGACTGCATTGGGTATCCTGTCATATGCCAGAAATGCAACAACTAATGTCTTATTCTGTGATCTGTGTGGCTCTCTAAGAAATGCATTACACTGATGACCATTCTCCAACTCTTTGAGGTTTCTATGTCTGTTAGAAGAGTACCAGCCCCGAGAGAGCATCTGGAGGGCTCTGTACGTAGGTTCAGACGGATGTCAGTAATCTATTCCGAGGACCTAAAGTTAGTCATCACCATGACCTTTTGGCATCTCTTCCTTTCAGCTTTCAGTTGTTCATGAGTATCAGTGGTCTACCATCATTTACTCTGACGGCTCTAAAACCAAGGATAGAACGGTATGTACTTTTACAGTCCATGCCAGTCATGACCAACATTAGTTGCTGGGAGCATGAAGTGTTTTTTTCGCCGAGTTTATTTTATTTGTAGCAGTTTTCATAATTGGCAAATAAGATCAGGTCTGTAGTGCAGTGAGCATACATTTTGTTTGAACATACATTAACCCCCCCCCCCCAAGATTATCACATCAAGGACTAAGATTATGTAAGCCTTCAGTCAGTGCTTAGTAAATAATTGTTGCATTTAATTTGCAACAGTTGTTGCAGTAGAGAAATTCTGTACATACAATCCTGGAAATTGAAATAAGAACACCGTGAATTCATTGTCCCAGGAAGGGGAAACTTTATTGACACATTCCTGGCGTCAGATACATCACATGATCACACTGACAGAACCACAGGCACATAGACACAGGCAACAGAGCATGCACAATGTCGGCACTAGTACAGTGTATATCCACCTTTCGCAGCAATGCAGGCTGCTATTCTCCCATGGAGACGATCGTAGAGATGCTGGATGTAGTCCTGTGGAACGGCTTGCCATGCCATTTCCACCTGGCGCCTCAGTTGGACCAGCGTTCGTGCTGGACATGCAGACCGCGTGAGACGACGCTTCATCCAGTCCCAAACATGCTCAGTGGGGGACAGATCCGGAGATCTTGCTGGCCAGGGTAGTTGACTTACACCTTCTAGAGCACGTTGGGTGGCACGGGATACATGCGGACGTGCATTGTCCTGTTGGAACAGCAAGTTCCCTTGCCGGTCTAGGAATGGTAGAACGATGGGTTCGATGACGGTTTGGATGTACCGTGCACTATTCAGTGTCCCCTCGACGATCACCAGTGGTGTACGGCCAGTGTAGGAGATCGCTCCCCACACCATGATGCCGGGTGTTGGCCCTGTGTGCCTCGGTCGTATGCAGTCCTGATTGTGGCGCTCACCTGCACGGTGCCAAACACGCATACGATCATCATTGGCACCGAGGCAGAAGCGACTCTCATCGCTGAAGACGACACGTCTGCATTCGTCCCTCCATTCACGCCTGTCGCGACACCACTGGAGGCAGGCTGCACGATGTTGGGGCGTGAGCGGAAGACAGCCTAACGGTGTGCGGGACCGTAGCCCAGCTTCATGGAGACGGTTGCGAATGGTCCTCGCCGATACCCCAGGAGCAACAGTGTCCCTAATTTGCTGGGAAGTGGCGGTGCGGTCCCTACGGCACTGCGTAGGATCCTACGGTCTTGGCATGCATCCGTGCGTCGCTGCGGTCCGGTCCCAGGTCGACGGGCACGTGCACCTTCCGCCGACCACTGGCGACAACATCGATGTACTGTGGAGACCTCACGCCCACATGTTGAGCAATTCGGCGGTACGTCCACCCGGCCTCCCGCATGCCCACTATACGCCCTCGCTCAAAGTCCGTCAACTGCACATACGGTTCACGTCCACGCTGTCGCGGCATGCTACCAGTTTTAAAGACTGCGATGGAGCTCCGTATGCCATGGCAAACTGGCTGACACTGATGGCGGCGGTGCACAAATGCTGCGCAGCTAGCGCCATTCGACGGCCAACATCGCGGTTCCTGGTGTGTCCGCTGTGCCGTGCATGTGATCATTGCTTGTACAGCCCTCTCGCAGTGTCCGGAGCAAGTATGGTGGGTCTGACACACCGGTGTCAATGTGTTCTTTTTTGCATTTCCAGGAGTGTAGAAAACAGCACATATACACAATAAATTATGCATTTCATTTGTTTAATCTGTAGTTAGTTGTTGTAGTTTACGAATCTGTGCTGCAGTGAGTGATACCCCAGTCTATTGAAATGTTTACTGGAAGCTTTTCTGACTTATTCCGTCCATTCTACATAATTTCTGCATTCGTTTTCAAAGCAAGCAATTAAATCGCAATACCTAAGAGTTCCCCGTCTTCAAGTGCCAATGTATTCCCTATGAAGACAGTTCTAACTGACATGTCTCGGACATAAATACTGGGCAGTAATATTGTGCCATTCTTGGCCTTGCACTTTTGTACAGTATATTGACACAGTATTATTGCACAATAAATGTTGCGTGTAGAGGGCCTTTAACAGGCAGTCTCTCTCATCCTGGGGGAATGCGCACTCCTCCTGACACTCCACGCCAAGCATAGTACTCCTGATTTTTGCCTGTAATGTTGGTGGATGACATTTGGGCAGTTAGACTGGTTTTTTGTGTCCTCCAAGGAAGTGATATTATTCTCAGCTCTGATGTTTTAAACAGCATTCAAGGCTGGGCCGACATGGTTGGGATGCCTCACATTGCACATTAGGTCTGGGTTGCCCTCAACCATGCCTCCTTTGTCAGTTGCCCTGGTCATACTTCTTTTTACTGTGCTTTTAATTGCTCGTAAATGTGGTTGCTTTTAATTGCTCGTAAATGTGGTAAGCCCCTTTTTTTCTACTGCACTCTCTTTCAATTTTTTTAGGACTGCCCCACATATAACATTTCAGTGAAGGCAAGACCTTAATGTTTTGTTATCTGTGATACTAGTCAGTGTTGAAAGAACAGTTAAACAAGTCCTTGCGCTTTCTCAGAGAGAGAAGATTCTATTCCCATTGATGACTGTATTGGACTGATGGTGGAACAGTTATGGGAGAGACACCTCCCACAGCATGCTAAGCCCTGGGGAACATTAGGTTGCATCTACCCACTTAATGACTTGATTTCTTCCCTCACCCTATTTTACTGTTGTTGGCACTACTGGTGTTTGTTATGTATTTAGCCCTTTCACTTTTACAATCATGGGTCTCCTCTCCACCCAGGTAGAAGGAATTACTTATTCTGTTACTCTCTAACTGCAACATCGGCTTGCAGAAGGGATCGGGCATGGAGTAGGTGCCTCTAGCCACATTTGAGTCCTAGGGAACGCTTGTCTGCTTTCTGGTCTGCAGATCAACCCAACCCACATTTATCTTTCCTGCAATTGTTTCATATTTCTGGCATGAATATTGCTTTTAGTTTCTTGATTTTATCAGTCTTACATACTATCACAATTCGATCACATTTCTAGCTGATAATTCCAGATGGGCTACCTGTGAACAAGAGATTGGCGACTTCGCCGCTTAGTCCCTTAGCCCCACCAACTAACCAACCAAGAACCAAGTGAGCTTTTATTTTGTAGTTCATTCATAATTTCTTCAATTTCAAAAGTATTAATCACTGAAGTATTGAAAATTTGTTTCTTTAATATACTATCGTGCTTTTTGTTCAACTACCTACATTATTTTCCCAACAAAACATAAGAAATTATTTATTAATGAACTGCAGCTAGTCAATTTTCATTTATGTAACAAAGTTACCTGTATTTTATGAAAATAAACGATAATCACTCTTCATTAAGCTATTACATTGCATTATACAAATTCATCACCTAAATCATTGATGGTTTTTTTCCACTGTGTAATTATTTGTTCAAAAATATGTAACTATATGTCAGAAACCTGCACTAAGTATTTGGCATGTGAATAGCTCTGTTTTTGAAAGAAGTAGAAATTATTTCTCTGTGGTGGAAGAAATGCATACCTGTGCAACGAGCGGTTATAACAATTTCCTTGAGTTACTGCAACATTTTAAGTACATTATCAGTATGTTTATTTCTGAATGTAGTGCAGAACTCGTTAGAAGAAAGTGTATAAGAACTAAAATGTTTCTTTTGTATAATATAGAATAATAATACACACAGAGAATGTTTTAGTGAAAACACCGAAATGATATTAGTACTATTTTAGGAGGATAATGCCTGACATTCTACTGTTAGTGACTACATTACTGATTATGTATATCTGAATATTGCCTTCTTTAAAAAGTAAGATGACAATGAATTTCATGAAGTTAACAGTTTTTATTTAAGGAGTGTATTGGTTTTGTTACAGGATAAATACCTAGACAGGTTCTTGAATCTGTGTAGTGCTATAGAAGAAAGAAATATTCCTGTGCGATATGGTGAAAATTTAGAGAGTGAACTAAAATCAAGGTAATTGCTAGAAGGGAGAGTTATTTAATTGTTTGTCTTAATCTGTTTTGTTTGTATTCAGTAACTATACTTCAAAATGCAAATATTTGTTGAAAGAGTGACTGTGTGGTGGAAACACATCACTTCTGCAGCCGTGTACACACTGAACTTGAAAGATGTTTTCAAAACATGTTTACAGCTACTGTTTGAAAACATGTTTCAAAATACGGGAACAGTTATCCATAGCAGTGGCAGTACAGATCAAAAGAAACAATGTTTCAAGCCAGCAGCTACCACATGTCACCGCTGCACGGCAGTAGTATACATTTATGTACTGTGTTGTGCCATCTGCTGTGTAGAGCTGTTAGGTGTTATGTTTTCACTTGCTTTATTAAGTTTTTCCAGAAAGAAGGAGATAGGAGTTATGGAGTGGACAAGGCAGCAGACTGTCAAATTGTTATCGTTATACCAGACTGAAGACTGTTTGTGGAATATATGAAGCAAATAGTACAAGAATAAGAATAAAAACCAAGATACTGTGCAGAGAGTTGATGCTACATATTGACATAGACTGTGTGGAAAAGAAAGTAAGATCACTTGTCATAACTTGCGGGGAAACTTCAAAGATTAGTTAGATGTGCCAAGAGATTTTGGAATTGGAGCCAGACGATATTGACGTTTTACCTCAGTGGAGTGGCTGACAACCAAGCAGCCATCTTCAAGTGACATTTACAGCTGAAGATTGCTAATTCAGTTCACTGTGTTTATACCAAGATTGGTATGTGCATAGCTCTTGATTGCACGATCAACCTTTGTCGAATTAAGCACCCTCTGTCAAATCTTGCTGTGTATGAGGTGTGCTGGCATCTACATACATCTACATCTATATCTATATCTATACTCTGCAAACCACCGTGAGGTGCATGGCAGAGGGTGTATCACATTGTACCAGTTATTAGGGTTTCTTCCTGTTCCATTCATATCACATATATGTACTAATTAAAAAAAGGTATATGGCTTGTGAAACAATTGATTTGCACTTATTGCTCTATTATTATTATTATTAAACTAGCTTAGTGTCTGCTGATTCACTTGTATAGGCTGTATGGCCTGCAGAATTTTTTTTGTTTTTATTTAATCGAATTTTTATGTTGTTCACAAATTGCAACAACTTCTAAGCTTTTCACATTAATTAAGGCCATATAAACATAGTCTTTTCCAAATTTACTTCTGACCAAACAGTGATTGTGGTAGCTGGACACCATAGTATTGGTTAATCATTCTTTTTGTGTTCTTGTGGAGATATTTCCATAGCAACTTTCATCCCCTAAAAAATATTTCTTTATATTGAACCAGGAAGTGAAATACCAATTTTCATAAATTTAGCTTTAAAACATTTTTAATATAACAAAAATTTGCTTAAAAATTTTCATTTCCTGTTGCACTCCCTTAGGGCTTCAGTTTCCAGAAACACTGAAACGTAATTATTTTTTGTTTCTAACCGAGAAGCCAAATTCTACTTGTCATAGGTGTAGCCTTAAAAATACTTTAGTAGATCTTTAGTAATTATTTAGTAATTATTTATTTTCAAACAACTTTCGTCTGCTATTTTACCCCCTTAGTGGTTGAGTTTCCGAAAATACTGAAACATGTATTTCTTTATTTCTGACCGAGAAACCAAATACCAATTTTTGTAGGTCTAGCTTCAAAATTGCCTTAATAGTGATATTTTTTCCCCTGGAATATATAATGGAAGCTTCTGACGTATTTATATTCTTTATAACCCCACTTTTACATTCCTGGAATTAATGTTTTTCCACCATTTACGACATTTTTTTTATCATTTGCATCAAATTTCCTATGTCCACAATGTTAAATTGCATCTGATTTTGCATCAACATATTTATAATTTTCCCATGATTTACACATTATGAAAAAATGTATGTGGAGAAAAAAATGACCCTGGCCATCCAGTAGTGTTTACAAATATTATGTGGTTAAGTTTCTTGACACCATGGCACTCTACTCAGTGGATTTGAACCAGTAAATGTGTAAAAGTTGGAACAATTCATGCTGTATCTCCTGCCATTGCCAATCTATATTTGGCAGAGTGGCTGATAAAGAATAACTAGGTTTGTTCGAACAAAGATATCATGACCACTCACAACCATTTTCAAACTGTCTGTACAGTGCAAATGCAGTTTCATGATTGTTGTGATCATCGTGAAACCTTTGTCAAACCATATTTAGCATGTTTTGGTGTTTGGCCACTTGGAGCACTAGTTGATATCGTCATTCACTTTGCGTTGCTCAAATTTTTTTAGTTTAAACACAGTGCTGGTTATGTACTTTTCTCATGCTGAGCAAAACATGTTTCGAGAATTTATTCTTGTTGTCAAGTGCAGAATTTACATATGTATTTTTTGTGATGTTACATAAACGAACAATGTGAGTGATAATTTGTGTGTGTGTGGTTTTCCACATAACTGAGGAGGCACAGAACCTGATAAACTCAAATAACATGACTACAATGCAAGAGATGCAGAATAACACATATTCAAACACCACACATTATACTTATGTACATAGTTGCACTTGACAATGAGAAAAAATTCTCAAAATGCGTCGTGTTATGCATGAAAAAAATACATAACTAGTGCAGTATTTCATTATTTAAATAATGAATGGCAACTACAAGCTTTCGAAAACGTAGATTATGATGTATGAAACTGGGTCGAACATTCCTACTTCCCAGACAATTATCAGTTCCAGTTACATTAGTGATTTTTATTAGATATTAAACCTTTATTAGACAATAAACAAGCCCCTGACAAGTTGTTTGATGCCTGTTATCTACATATATCATACATAAGGTCAAAAATGCAAGGGGGTATCCTATACATAACTTTTACAGCTTAAAACATTATTTCCCACATTTTACTCCATTTTTTTTAAGTCCCTTGAAAAGTGTAAAAGCGGGGTTTCACTGTAGTTTAGAAGTGAAAGGAGTGAAACAGTTCATTGAATAGTGGAATAGTTGAACTGTTGACAGGTACATGAAGAGGAATGAAAACTTTGCTAGTTTTCAGATAAATCCTTTTTTCGGCTAGTGTGTGTGTGTGTGTGTGTGTGTGTGTGTGTGTGTGTGTGTGTGTACACACACACACACACACACACACACACACACACACACACACACAGTGGGAGAGGCAGCAGGTACACAGGATAGGAATGCAAAACACAAATGCCTGAACCGGTGATTTCATGTAGCACATGATGATGGTGACATGTTGGAGTGGATTGGGATGATGTGACAGAACAGAGGAAAGGGAGATTGTAGGGTAGAGGATGTCGGGTTGGATAGTGTAGATTAAGGTGTGGAGCACCCATGGAAATAGAGCATGTTGTGCCAATGGGTGGCCTACCCTGCTCTTGTACATTATTTGTCAGTGGCCATTCATTTGAGTCAACAGTTGGTTCATATTCATGCCCACATAAAATACTATGCAGAAACGATTGCAAAGTTGGTGTATGACTTTTACAGGTGGCCCTGCCTCTGATGGGATAGGAAAAGCCTGTGACGATACTGGAGTAGGATTTGCTGAGTGGGAGAATTGGGCAGATCTTGCACCTGGGTCTTCCACAGGGATAAAACCTATGTGGTAAGGGGATGGGAGCAGGAGTGACATAGAGATGGACTAGGATATTGTATAGGTTGAATGGACAGTGAAATATCAGTTTAGGAAGGTTGTGAAGGAAGTTGAGTATTAGGTTCCTCATTAGCTGGCACAATAATATCTAGTCGAAGTCCTGCTCCAATCCAGGATGATATTTGGTGATTTTGGGAGGGGAGGGGGGGGGGGTGCTTAGTACGCTGGTTCTTGGGGCTTGTGGGAGGTTTTTCATTCTGTTGGTTTTTTTTTTTTTTTTTTTTTTTTTTTTTTTTTTTTTTTTTTTTTCCCTCATACCTTTTATCTTTTATATGCTTTTAGTTTCATATCACCTTTAAAAACCTTATTCATAATCATTTTAACTGTCGTGCTACTCATAGCCGCATGACGGATAATATGTTTCTCAACATTTGTAACAAGCTAAAACCATGCTTCAGACTGCAATGACACTCAGATCATTACTTTTTACGGGCAGTTCACCACCCGTTCTATTTTGCCTTTACATGTCACAGCCCAACTCAAAGTTTCAACCTAAAATTAATTTTTCTCTGTAACTTTCAAATGTTAGTACAGTGTCCCACATTTTTGCTGTTTTGTCTGTGCTTCTGCATCTTCATCTACATGACTACTCCGCTGTTTATGCTTAAATGCCTGCAGAGGGTTTATCAGAGCTCTTTCATACACATTCTCTACTCTTTCAGGCTCTAACAGCATGCAGAAAGATGAACACTTAAATCTTTCCGAGCGAGCTCTGATTTCTCTTTTTTTATTACAGTGATTGTTTCTACGTGGGTGGTGTCAACAAAATATTTTTCCATTCAGAGGAGAACATTGGAGATTGAAATTTCATGAAAATGTCTTACCATAATGAAAAACAGCTTTGTTTTAATGATTGGCACCCCATCTCATCCATGACACTCTCTCCTCTATTTTGTGATAATACAAAATGAGTTGGCCTTCTTTTAAATTTTTTGATGCCCTAGCAGTACTCAGCAGAGGATGGACAAACATGGTGTAGGCATTTTCTGTAGTAGACCTATTGCATCTTCTGCCAATAAAGCACAGTCTTTGGTTCACATTCCTTCACAACATTATCTATGTAATCATTCTAATTTAAATTGTTCATAATTGTAATTTCTAGGTATTTAGTTGAATGGACAGCCTTGAGAATAGTGTAATTTATCGTGTAACTGAAATTGAATGGATTCATTTAGGACTTGTGGATTAACTCAGACTTTTCATTATTTATAGTCAATTGCCACTTTTCACATCCTACAGATATCTCATCTAAACCATTTTGCTATTGGTTTTGATCATCTGATGATTTTATTAAACAATAAATGACAGCATCATCTCCAAACAATCTAAGAGGGCTGCTCTGATTGTCTTCTAAATGGTTTTTATAGATTAGGAACAGCAGAAGACTTAAAACACTTCCTTGGGGAGTGCCAGATGTCATGTTTGTTTCAGTTCATGACATTCTGCCAATTACTACAAACTTTGACCTTTCTGACAGGAAATTATGAGTCCCATTGCATGACTAAGAGGATACTCCATAGGCACAAAATTTGCTTAAAGACACATGTGAAAAATAGTATCACAAGTCCTTTGGAAATCTAGAAATATGGAATCAGTTTGAGATCCTATTCGATAGCACACCTTACTTTGTGATAATAAAGAGCTAGTTGTGTTGCACTAGATGATACTTTCTAAATTCATGCTGACTGTATGTCAACAGATTGTTTTCCTTGAGATAATTCATAATGTTCAAACACAGTATATGTTCCAAAATCCTACTGCAAATTGATGTCAATGATATGGGTTTCTAATTCATTGGACATCAATGGCCATGCTGAGGTGGACACACTGGTTCCCATCAGATCACCAAAGACAAGCACTGTCGAGCATTGCCAATACTTGGATGGGTGACTGTCCAGGCAAGTTGTGTGCTGTTGACATTTTGCCCTTTCCTTTGTAGTAGAGGAAACAGCAGGGGTAGTGGTGTGGAGTCTCTGATGACCAGTTCCTGTGCCAGATGTCCTGGATTCAACTCCAAACCTCCCCACGGTGTCTCATAAAGTGAGGGCATGTGACACTGTTGGTAATCATCTATCCTTCAGATGGGGATGTAAGCTCAGCTGCCTCCTTGGTTCTGTTTGAGAGGAGTAAGCTATGTGCTGACACCAGGTTTCACCCTCTCCCTTCTCTGTTCTTCTCCAACACAAACATGATGATAGACCACACATACTCCCATTGCAGTCACTTATGCTTACCAGATACACTTACGCACACAGCTCTCATACTTGGCAAAGGAAAGGTACCTGCAGGCATGAAGGATAGGGAAAACCTTTCCAATTAGGCAACTGAACCTGCCGATCAGGGTCTCCCATCCATTCATGCCATGTGACTTCACTTTTATTCATCAGATTACTCCTACTTCCTTTCTTGAGTATTGGTGTGACATTTGTAACTTTCCAGTCCTTAGGCATGGATCTTTCATTGAGTGAGCAGTTGTATATGATTGTTAAGTATGAAACTATTATATCGGCATACTCTGAAAGGAATCTAATTAGTATACAATCTGGGCCAGAGGACTTGCCTTTATTAACTGATTTAAACTGCTTTGTTGTACCAAGGATATCTACTTCTAAGTTACTCACGTTGGCAGCAGTTCTTAATTTTGAATTCTAGAATATTTACTTTATCTTCCTGAGGGAAGGAATTTTGGAAAACAGTATTTAGTAACTCTGCTTTAGTGCCATAGTCATCGATAACATTATCACCACCACCACACTGTTTTTTGCTACTGATATACTTCACGTACAACCAGAATCTTTTTGTATTATCTACAAGATTTCAGGAAAGAGTTTTATTGTGGAAACTATTAAAATGTCTCACATTGAAGTTTGTAAAAAAATTTCAAACTTCTGTAAAACGTAGCCAATATTGGGATTTTGCATTCTCTTAAAATTGGCATGCCTTTTTTGTTGCTTCGGTAACAGTGTTCTAACCTGTTGTGTACCATGGGTGGTCAGTTCCATATCTTATTAATTTATTTGGTATAAATCTCTCCATTGCTCTTGATACCCTTCATTGAATTTAAGCCAGATCTGCTCTACATATTCATAGTTAGTTGGGAAGGAATGGAGAGTGTCTCTTAGAAAGGCATCAAGCAAATTTTTATCTGCTTTTTTAAATAGATATATTTTGCATATATTTTTCATGGGTTTCAGTGTCTCAGTTTTCAGTCTTGCTACAATGACCTTGTGGTTACTGATACCTGTATCCTTCAAATGCTCCCTATTTGCTCGGGATTATTTGTTGCCTTTTACACTTTGGATGGTCTCCTGAACTGATTATTCAAAATAATTTTCAGAGAAAGCATTTAGTACAATTTCAGATGATGATCTATGCCTAACACTGACTTTGAACACACATTTTCACCAGCACATTGAGGGTAGACTGGAGTCACCACCATCTATAATTGTATGAGTGGGGTACTTATTTGAAATTTTGAAATGGGACAAGTATCCACTGAACTTCTTAGCAACTGTATCACCTGAGTTGGGAAGTCAATGAAAGGAATTGTGTATCATTTATTACGGTTGTCAGGTACAACCTCTAAACTCAGAGGAACAATCTACTTCAATTTCACTACACAATAGACTACTTCTAACAGCAACAGACATGCCACTGCCAACTGTATTTAATGCATCCTTTCTGAACACTGTTAGGTCCTTTGTAAAAATTTTGGCTGAACTTATCTCCAGATTTAGTCAGCTTTCAGTACATATAATAACTGGTGCTTCAATGCTTTCTATTAGTGCCTGAGCTCTGGTTTTTTTAAACTCTGCTATCAAAATTTACTACTATAATACCTATGGTTCCTAGATCAACATTGTCCTGTGTTTGACCTGCATCCTTTGAGATCTGCATCTACATCTACCTGGATACTCTACAAATCACACTTAAGTGCCTGGCAGCGGATTAATTGAACCACCTTCACAATAATTCTCTATTATTCCAATCTTGAATAGTGTGCAGAAAAAATGAACACTGATATCTCTCTCTGTGAGCTCTGATTTCCATTATTTTATTGTGATCATCATTTCTCTCTATGTAGGCAGACTTCAACAAAATATTTTCGCTTTCGGAAGAGAAAGTTGGTGATTGAAATTTCATGAGAAGATTCCACCACAATGAGAAACGCCTTCGTTTTAATTGTGTCCATCCAAAATCATGTATCACGTCTGTGATACTCTCTCCCCAATTTTGC
The DNA here is from genome assembly GCF_023864345.2 of Schistocerca serialis cubense. Lineage (NCBI taxonomy): Eukaryota > Metazoa > Arthropoda > Insecta > Orthoptera > Acrididae > Schistocerca > Schistocerca serialis. Next base: position 435,984,370 of record NC_064640.1, on the reverse strand, counting down.
GATAATACAAAATGTGCTGCTCTTCCTTGAACTTCCGTAATGTAATCCATTAATCCTATTTGGTAAGGATCCCAGACTGTGCAGCAGTACTCCAAAAGAGGACAGACAAGAGTAGTGTAGGCAGTCTCTTTAGTAGATCTGTTACATTTTATGTGTTCCGCCAATAAAATGCAGTCTTTGATTTGCCTTGCGCACAACATTTTATATGTGTTATTTCCTATTTAAATTGTTCGTAATTGTAGTTCCTCGGTATTTAATTGAATTTACGGCCTTTAGATTTGACTGATATATCGTGTAAGTGAAGTTTGATGGAATCCTTCTAGCACTCATGTGGGTGACCTCCCACTTTTCATTATTTAGGGTCAATTGCCAATTTTCGCACCATTCAGATATTTTTTCTAAATCATTTTTCAACTTGTTTTGATCTTCTGATGAGTTTACTAGGCAATAAACACCAGCATTATCTTCAAACAACCTAAGACGGCTGTTCAGATTGTCTTCTAAAACATTTATATAGATAAGGAACAGCAGAGGGTCTATAACACTACCTATGGGAGTGCCAGAAATCACTTCTGTTTTACTCAATGACTTTCCATCAATTACTATGAACTGTGAACTCTCAGACGTGAAACCAGGAATCCAGTCACATAACTGAGACTATATTCCATAAGCACGCAATTTCACTACAAACCACTTGTGTGGTACAGTATCAAAAACCCTTTTGAAAATCTAGAAGTATGGATGAAATTTTAAATCCCTTGTCAATACCACTCAACACTTCATGTGAGTAAAGAGCTAGTTGTGTTTCAGAAGAACGATGTTTTCTAAATCTGTGTTGACTATGTGTCAATAGACCGTTCTCCTTGTGGTAATTCATAATGTTTGAACACAGTATACAGGGTTATTCTAAATGATGGACCCATTTTCAAAAATTCACCTGTATTCAAGTACAAATCCAAAATGAACAAGCTTTATACCAATGAAAATGGGAAGTTTCAAAGATTTTGGCGGGCAGCTGGTGATGGTTTCAGAAGCGGCCAGTAGAGTTCGCGCTGTAATAGGGCCATCATTCTGTTTCACTGTCAGTTGTGAGTGAGATGGCGGTTGTGGCGCTCAAGGTTTTCTGTGTTCTTGAGTTCGTGAACAGTGAGTTGCAAATTGCAGTGCAGCAGGCATTTTGTACCAAATTTGGTATTCAACTGCCAACTCACAAAAGTGGTAGCCATAGGTTTAAGCAGTTTAATCAGACTGGGAGTGTGTGCAAAGGAAAAAACACAAGCGGACCACATGTGTTGGAGGATGATGTCCAGCGGATTCAAGAAAGTTTTGTGCACAGTCCCAATAAGTCTACCAATAGAGCCAGTTGAGAACTTGAAATACCCCAATCGACTGTATGGAAAGTTCTGAGATGGCGTTTGATATACAAACTATATGGATTATAACTTGTGCAGGCTCTTAACCCCAATGACAAAGAGAAACTTCTCGTATTTTGTGGTTAAGTTCTTGCAAAGATGAAGGATGATGCATTTCTACAGCGTGTAATTTTTAGCGATGAAGCAATGTTCCACCTTAGTGAAAAATTCAACAGACAGTGTTCGCATATGGGGTTTGGAAAATCCATATTCACCATTCCAACATGAAAGAGACTCACCGAAGATCAACGTGTTCTGTGCCGTATCCTGTACAAAGATTTATGGACCATTTTTCTTTGCAGAAAGAACTGCAACAGGAATCAAGCACCGGGACAGGTTGGAAGTTATGGAAGATTCCCAGGACTTAATTTTCCAATGGGATGGAGCTCTGCCCCATTGGCACCATGATGTACGCGGCTTTTTGAATGACTCCTTCCCTCAGCACTGGATCAGTCACAGGGAACTTGAGGACCTGGCTCTACACTTTTGGCCACCAAGATCTCCTGATCTCACACCCTGCGACTATTTCTTATGGGGTTGTGTGAAGGAAGCTGTTTCTGTCCTGTCTCTACCAACCACACTGAATGATCTGCGGAACCGGATAACTACTGCCGTGCACTCAGTAACAGCAGATATGCTTTCACATGTGTGAGACGAATTTGGCTATTGCATCGATGTTTGCCGCACTGCCAATAGTGGCCACATTGAACATTTATAACATTTATCACATTTCTCATTATTAAATAATTATTATAACTAATTGATTACAAAGTATTAAATTTATTAAATTGATATCAAACCTCATGGGGGAAAAAAACTTTGAAACTTCCTCTTTCCATTGGTATGAAACTAGTTCATTTTGGATTTGTGCTTGAATAAATACGAGCTTTTGAAAGTGGGTCCATCATTTAGAACAACCATGTGTGTTCCAAAATCTTGATGCATATCAACGTTAATGATATGGGCCTGTAATTTAGGGGATTACTCCTAGTACCTTTTTTGAATATTGGTGTGACCTGTGCAACTTTCCAGTCTTTCGGTATGGATCTCTCATTGAGTGAGTGGTTTTATACGATTGTTAAGTATGGAGCTATTACATCCGCATACTCTGGAAGGAACCCTATTGGTATATGGTCTGGAACAGAAGACTTGGTTTTATTAAGTGATTTAAGTTGCTTCACTACTCTGAGGATATCTACTTATAAGTTACTCATGTTGGCAGCTGTTCTTGGTTCAAATTCTGGAATATTTATTTCATCTTCTTTGGTGAAGGAATTTCTGAAGGCTGTTGTTTAGTAAATCTGCTTTTGCTGCGCTGTCGTCGATAGTACTTCCATTGCTATCGCGCAGAGAAGGCATTGACTGTGTCTTGCCATTAATATACATTACATACGACCAGAGTCTCTTCAGATTTTCTGTGCCATGTTCTGAGGTAACGTTTCATTGTGGAAACTATTATAAGCATCAGGCATTGATGTCTTGCTAAGTTCGAGCTTCTGTCAAAGATTGCCAATCTTGATAATTTTGTGTTATTTTAAATTTGGAATGCTTTTTTGGTTATTTCTGCAACAATGTTCTTACCTGTTTTGTATACTGAGGGGATCAGCTCTGTCGTTTGATAATTTATTTGGTATAAATCTCTCAATTGCTGTCAATACTATCTCCTTGAATTCAAGCCATGTCTGGTCTCTACATGAATTGTTAATTTGGAAGGAGTGGAGATTGGCTCTCAGGAAGGCATCAAGTAAATTTTTATCAACTTTTTTGAATATGTGTACTTTTCATTTATTTTTGGAAGATTTGGGGATTACAATAGTCAGTCTCGCAATGACAGTCCTGTCTTCATTAATCCCTGTGTCCGTTTTGATGTTCATTATTAGCTCAGGATTATTTTTTGCTAAGAGATCAAGTGTGTTTCCACAACCATTTACTATTCGTGTGGGCTCATGAACTAAATGCTCGAAATAATTTTCAAAGAATGCATTTAGCACAATGTTGGATGATGTCTTGTCTGTACCTCTGGGTTTAAATGTGTGTTTTCGCCAACATATCAAGGGTAAACTAAAATCACCACCAACTATAATTGTATGAGTCAGGTACACTTTTGAAATTAAATTTAAGTTTTCTTTGAACCATTCAGCAATTGTATCATCTGAGTTTAGAGGTTGGTAAAAGGATCCAATTGTTATTTTATTCCGGTTGCCAAGAATGACCTCTGCCCATACTAACTCACAAGAACACCCTTTTTGTTTTTCCCAAGACATTCTAACACAAGACACATCCAGTCCATTCCACACAGCCTCGCCACCCTTGTAGCCGCCTGATGTGTGTAGTGGGCTGCTAACCGATTAAATGGGACGTGATACCCCACCACTGTGTGGTGCAAGGCAAGTAATCTTGAGCCTACATGGTTGCAGAACCATCTCAGCCTCTGATTTAGACCCTCCACTTGGTTCTGTGCCAGAGGTCTGCAGTTGGTCCCGTTGATGATGCTACAGATGGTGAGCCCTGCCTTTAACCCATGAGCAAGAATGTCAGTCTTTACCATTTGAGCTAGCCAATTGAAACCAGAGTGTGCTTTTCATGGCATCTGGAAGGACCAATTACACATCTGTGGTGACTGCCCCCAGTAAGCACACAGAGTACCCACTGAAAAGGGTCCCATTATGTGTGTAACACTGGAGCTCCCAGCTACCAATAATCCCACCCTCTGTGACTGCCCGGATTTTGCAGGCTGAGAGGGTTCCTCTAAAACAGGACAAGCAACTACATATGTTACAACCTGTTTGTCAGAACAATTTGGGAAGCCTTTCAATTGGCCCCCTGGAAAGTGTTTTGCTGTTTGATACACCTTGGGACAGCCTCCCAGTCAACAAAGAGTGAGGGATCAGTCTCAGTTTGGACAGTAACCAGCTTATCAACAGTAGTGGTCCAGTCACAAGAAATGTAAGGTGTGCTGGACATCCCTTAGATCCTTACATATACCCCCTCACTGTGATGCCCTTTGGCAACAGCCTCAAGCTGTGTGACTGAAGCCAGTAACACCTGGAGCTGTGAGCGGAGGTCACCAACATGGCCTTCATCCAAACACAGCAATCACAGTCCCTATCCACACTAAAACCAGTAGAATTCTACATTGCACAGTTATTAAAATGTGAGACTGTACCTAGTGAACGCTCAATTCTGCAAGAAATTTAGGAATTAAATTATTAACCACACAGGTAATTGAACATAAGTCATTATTGTTTGGAGCTCGTAAAAATAATTAACAAAAGAATGCTGTACTTGCTTGTTCTGCTGCAGGAACAGAACAAGGTGGCTTGGTGACAAGTGTAATTTCTTAGATAGCTGACGTGATTTTCAGTCCAGTTTTGTAATAATTTCACAATTTTTCACAAAGTTCACGTGTTAAACAACAAAGATTGTTGCTGCAGTGATTGGTAGTGTTTACCACTTGTGCAATCTGTTATTTTACAGCTGCAAGTGATGTATTTGAGAGAGCCACTAAATAGCCTGGGAAACTTTATGCACTACCTTCATTCTATGGCTACATGTGTTTTGTAGTTTTACATTTTATTGTGCAGTTTTCACTAAAATCTGCTTAATTTGTTTTAGCATATTGGAACTTACCCATTCAAAGTCTGAACCATTGGTCAAATTCCTGCCAGTTGTAATCAACAAACTTTTATTGCTAATGGTGAGACCTCCAACAGTAGCTGGGCAGATTCTAAATGTCGGTCATACTTCATTTGAAGCAATGGCAATGCTTGTAAGAAATATCTCGGTATGTATTTCATTTTTTCTTTTAAGTATGTATTTAAGATGTAGAATGAAACTGTGCAGAACCAACAAATAGTTTCAAAATGTAGTCCAGATATTTATTTCATTCTTATGATTTTTTGGTCTTAGGGTTTACTGCAGCTGAAGTCTGTGGATGTTTCTGAGAAACTGAAAAATAATATTGTAAAAGTGTTAAATTTTTTAAAAGTTAACAAAACAAATAGAAAAAAATGTACAAAAGTACACAGTAAAACATTCTTAAGTTATGATATCTCAGAAATTGTGTTTAATGTTTTTCATTTCACCTCAAAGTGAATATCTATTTTATTATGTACATTGTGTCTTTACTGGTTTCAAAATTGTGCCCATTCAATTTCTATTTTTACATTTTTATTGTGTATTCTTAAAGTGCTTGAAATGAGATTTAGTCTCATGAAAAATATAGGTCTCTAACTTTAAAATGGAATATTCTTTGTATTTTTAACATGGTAAGAATGAAGAGAAATTTGTTAACATCGAGTATAGATTTAAGTGTCAGGAAGTCGTTTCTGAAAGTATTTGTATGGAGTGTAGCCATGTATGGAAGTGAAACATGGACGATAAATAGTTTGGACAAGAAGAGAATGGAAGCTTTCGAAATGTAGTGCTACAGAAGAATGCTGAAGATTAGATAGGTAGATCACATAACTAATGAGGAGGTATTGAATAGAATTGGGGAGAAGAGGAGTTTGTGGCACAACTTGACAAGAAGAAGGGACCGGTTGGTAGGACATGTTCTGAGGCATCAAGGGATCACAAATTTAGCATTGGAGGGCAGTGTGGAGGGTAAAAATCATAGAGATGGATACATTAAGCAGAGTCAGAAGGATGTAGGTTGCAGTAAGTACTGGGAGATGAAGAAGCTTACACAGGATAGAGTAGCATGGAGAGCTGCATCAAACCAGTCCCAGGACTGAAGACAACAACAACAACAACAAGAATGATTTTACTGAATTGTGGAAAAATCGATTTTAACAATTATTGTTTACATTTGTAAATTGCTTTTTGTAGACTTTCATGAGGCCTACAAATCATTAGATTACTTCCACAACATTCCCTTTAAGAGTGAGAACCAAAACTTAAAAACTGGCATTTTACACAGAGACTTTATTTATTCTTTGTCATGTTTAATGTTATTCTGCAACATTAGGTATGATTTCCTGGAGGCAGTCAGACTTGTGTTCCAGAATAATTTTATGTACTATAGTATCACCTACCAAACTAGTTCCTTGGAAGTGGAGAAATACATCCTACAGAAGATATATTAAAATCATTAAAGAAAGTCCCCTTCATGCATAAACAAGCATATGTTGAATGGATAACCCTGTTTTTATGATAATATAACTCAAATTGTGAACAACACCATGTCAGAGTAGAAAATAGAGAAGTGGGGAATTGAGAAGGGCAGTAACTACCAGAGACTGAGATGACTGTGGTAGTGCAGGATCTCTATGACGAAACAGAGTCCCTGTGTTCAATTCAGATAATTTTAATTTTATTTCTACTTTTTTTGGGAAGGGGGGGGGGGGGGGGGAGGCAGAGATGTGAGGAGGGAGGTGTCTAGTTGGAACAGACTGTGAAGCCACCATTGAGTTTGACATTCTACTGAGCAGTTTGTATTGCAACTTAGTGATAAAGTGTGCTTGTTCCCAATTTGACAGAGGCCATTCATGTGTTTGTGAACTGTGGATTAGTAGTGCATACATAAAAAAACCAAGCAGTGATTAGTGTGAAGTTGATAGCATAGCTGCTTGTGGAGGTGGCCCTGCCTCTTGTGGCACAGAATGTAACACTATCAGGAAATAAATGGTATGTTCTACGTGGCTAATCAGGAAATGCCTTCACGTGGGTCTTTCATGTGAGTGAGACTCCCGTGGTAAGTGGGTGGAAGCAGGAATGGCATTAGGATGGACAAAGATATTTCTTAGGTCAGGCATGTGGTAAAATGCCACTTACGGTATTTAATCCTTGATGGAAATTTGGTCTTGGAAAATGTGGCACATTGAGTGACCTAGACTCTCACTTTCTCTGGTTTCTCTAAAACATATAAGTGAAAACAGGGATGGTTTCTTTGAGAAGGGGCAAAAAATTTCCTCCTTAATCTTTATCCTATCCAAGTTTGCATTCTGTCTTTAGCCCACAAGTTGGCTCATTGCATACTTTGTACACATATAAAGAATAGCTGTCTGTATGTTACCAAGGTAAATATGTTTGAGAAAAATCACAATTTATTCTTAGTTTAATTAAACAACATTAAAATAAACTCACATTTTATGAGCTAAATCCCTGCTTAATTAAACAATAATAAAATAAAGTTTCATTCTATCACTCTGATGCAGCGTACAAGTGTTACCCCCAGTGATGACACACTCAAAATGTTAAACAGCTCAGTTGCATTAGATCACAGCCAGCTGCATATTCGATTGCTAACTGTCCCATAGGCAACTGCCTCATTGTGGGATTGTGTCACTAGCTTTTAATCTAGCTTATTTTCTTGCACGGATTGTACATTTTTTCCTCACTTTGCTCGCAGTGTATTTTATGTTACTGCTTCTTACTTGGATGTATGATTTCAGAACTGAGCACCATGTTAGCTGAAGCAATAGTGAAGGGATACGTATGGGCTCGCAGTTGTAAAGGAATAATGGAATGGTACAAGACAATGTTGGTTGTGGTTAGCATACTTCATAAATAGGCACGCATGCTCTAGGGTTAACTTTCTTATTGTCAATAAGATCCTAAATGCAGATCTTCTTTCCATTTTGTTTCCACATTCTCTGATTCCCTCCATTGAATCTGCATGCTAATGCTGAAATGGTTCATCCAAAGACATTGTTGCTTGATTTTTTTTTTTTCTCCATCATTGCCCAACTCAAGTTTGTAGTCTATCTTCACTAAAAATTACTTCAACATAATGCTAAACTCTAAAGTTTTAGACACCTTCACACATCATATATCCTACGTTGTTCTCTGAATGCTTCATCTGAGATCTCCCAATATCTAACCCAGCTGCCCCCACCTCTCTCCCTATATTTAACCCCAAACCCCGTACACCGTATTCAGTCTCAAACCCCTCACGCATCATCCATCACCATTTTCCTTAAATGGATGGTGAATTTTTTGTTGTGTGTCTGTGTAAGATCGAATATCTCTAATTACCATCAGGGTCACTGTGGCAGGAACTAACATCGCATGAATTTGATTTACTAGGTGATGTGTAGACACTGCATAGCAGTATAATAAGAGATGTCACCACTAAATTTATTATAAAAAATAATACTTTAGACAGAATGTTGTGAGTGACGGTTCATGGGATATCATTGTTGAATGTGGAGTTGATCATTACATTAGAGATATAAGCACTTGTCACACTATCTGTCGCATGTGTTTTCTCTTTGCCAGTGTTGTCTTGTGACAGCCAGAGCGAGAGCACCAGCAGCAGCGAGTACTGTTTGTATAAAGCGTTTATTTTGCATTTTGTTTACGACCTTCCACTAAGGAAGGGATTCTATTTGTGTTTATCTGCTCTGCATAGTAACTAACAGTTCTTGATAAAACTTTACGTAGTTTTCGTGTTAGATTTCTTAGTGTTTTCTTGATCGTTTGGAACAGAAAGCGCCCTAAAACCGTCTTTTGTTTGTTTCGCGGCCGTTAGCCACTAGTCACTTGAATCAGCAGTTGTCTTGTGACAGCCAGAGCGAGAGCACCAGCAGCAGCGAGAACTGTTTGTATAAAGCGTTTTTGTACTTATTTGCTGCGCTTAGCTTTTAAATAGTTTTTCTGGGAAAACCTAGCGTAGTTTTCGCGTCTCGTATTTCAGTGAGTGTTTCTTGATTATCAGAGTAGCTCATCAGAAGATTATCTTGGGAATTTGTCACCGTATAGAGTAGGGTAAACATAGTCATGTGTAGGGACTGTGGTTGTTGTGAGCGGACGCAAGGAGAATTGGCCACTCTTCGGGGGCAGGTGGAGGCTTTGTCTGTTAGGCTCATCGAGCTCGAGGCGCAGGCGTCGGCTTGTAGTGGCGTTGGGGCAACTGTGGTGAGACCTATGCCTACTTCGGTGGCCTTGGAATCACATGGAACCCCTGATGTCGCTGCGTCTTCCGGCAGTGAGCATCTTACCGGTCAGCCATCACTCCAGGGTGAATGGCGGACAGTGGTGGGCTCGCGCGTGCCTGGCCGAAAGGCGAAGGTGGGATCTGGCCGCGTGGCAGCTGCCTTACCCCTTTCCAACAGGTACGGGGTGCTTCCTAGTGGTGATGACATCGTTTCCGAGCCACCACAGGATGCCTCGCCTGTTGGGCCAGTGGCCGATTCTCCGGCAAGGTCCCGACAGTCACAGAGGGCGGGCCTATTAGTTATAGGGAGCTTCAACGTTAGGCGGGTTATGGAGCCCCTCAGGAAAATAGCGGGTAGATCGGGGAACAATGCCAGTGTGCACTCGGTGTGCTTGCCGGGGGGTCTCGTCCGTAATGTGGAGGAGGCCCTTCCGGCAGCTATTGAACGCACTGGGTGTGACCGGCTGCAGATAGTAGCACATGTCGGAACGAATGACGCCTGCCGCTTGGGTTCTGAGGCCATCCTTGGTTCCTTCCGGCGGCTGGCTGATTTGGTGAAGACAACCAGCATCGCACGCGGAGTGCAAGCTGAGCTTAATATCTGCAGCATAGTGCCCAGAGTCGATCGCGGTCCTCTGGTTTGGAGCCGTGTGGAGGGTCTAAACCAGAGGCTCAGACGACTCTGCGACTATAATGGTTGCAAATTCATCGACCTCCGTTATTGGGTGGAGAACTGTAGGGCCCCCCTAGACAGGTCAGGCGTGCACTACACACCGGAAGCAGCTACTAGGGTAGCAGAGTACGTGTGGCGTGCACACGGGGGTTTTTTAGGTTAGAGGGACCCCCCCTTGGGCGAAACGATAAAATACCTGACGGCTTACCAGAGAGGACATTATCATCGTTGATAAAGAACGTCCGTCCTCAGAGACCAAAAACAGGAAAAGTTAACGTAATATTGGTAAACTGCAGGAGTATCCAGGGCAAGGTTCCTGAATTAGTATCTCTTATTGAAGGAAATAGTGTGCATAGGAACGGAAAGTTGGTTAAAACCGGAAGTGAACAGTAACGAAATCCTAGACACAGAATGGAATATATACCGCAAGGATAGGATAAACGCCAATGGTGGAGGAGTATTTATAGCAGTAAAGAATTCAATAATATCCAGTGAAGTTATTAGCGAATGCGAATGTGAAATAATCTGGGTTAAGTAAAGTATCAAAGGTGGGTCAGATATGATAGTCGGATGCTTCTATAGACCACCTGCATCAGCAACCGTAGTAGTTGAGCACCTCAGAGAGAACCTGCAGAATGTCGTGAAGAAGTTTCGTGATCATACTATTGTAATAGGGGGAGACTTCAATCTACCAGGTATAGAATGGGATAGTCACACAATCAGAACTGGAGCCAGGGACAGAGACTCTTGTGACATTATCCTGACTGCCTTGTCCGAGAATTACTTCGAGCAGATAGTTAGAGAACCAACTCGTGAAGCTAACGTTTTAGACCTCATAGCAACAAAAAGACCGGAACTTTTCGACTCCGTGAATGTAGAAGAGGGTATCAGTGATCATAAGTCAGTGGTTGCATCAATGACTACAAGTGTAATAAGAAATGCCAAGAAAGGAAGGAAAATATATTTGCTTAACAAGAGTGATAGGGCACAAATCACAGAATATCTGAGTGACCACCATCAAACGTTCATTTCTGAGGAAGAGGATGTGGAACAAAAATGGAAAAAATTCAGAAACATCGTCCAGTACGCCTTAGATAAGTTCGTACCGACTAAGGTCCAAAGCGAGGGGAAAGATCCACCGTGGTATAACAATCATGTACGAAAGGTACTACAGAAACAAAGAAAGCTTCATCATAGGTTTAAGAGTAGTCGAATCATAGCTGATAAGGAAAAGCTGAACGAAGCGAAAAAGAGCGTAAAGAGAGCAATGAGAGAAGCATTCAACGAATTCGAACATAAAACATTGGCAAACAATCTAAACAAGAACCCTAAAAAGTTTTGGTCATATGTAAAATCGGTAAGCGGATCTAAATCCCCTATTCAGTCACTCGTTGACCACGATGGCACCGAAACAGAGGACGACCGAAGAAAGGCAGAAATACTGAATTCAGTGTTCCGAAACTGTTTCACTGCGGAAAATCGTAACACGGTCCCTGACTTCAGCCGTCGCACGGACGCCAAAATGGAAAATATTGAAATAAACGATATCGGAATTGAAAAACAACTGCTATCACTTAGTAGCGGAAAAGCATCCGGACCAGACGAGATACCCTTAAGATTCTACAGTGATTATGCTAAAGAACTTGCCCCCTTTCTATCAGCAATTTATCGTAGATCGCTGGAAGAACGTAAAGTACCTAGCGACTGGAAGAAAGCGCAGGTCGTTCCCATTTTCAAGAAGGGTCATAAATCAGATGCGAATAATTATAGGCCTATTTCGCTTACGTCAATCTGTTGTAGAATAATGGAACATGTTTTGTGTTCTCGTATTATGACGTTCTTAGATAATACAAATCTCCTTCATCATAACCAACATGGATTCTGCAAACAGAGATCATGTGAAACTCAGCTCGCCCTATTTGCCCAAGAAATTCACAGTGCCGTAGACACTGGCGAGCAGATTGATGCCGTATTCCTGGACTTCAGGAAGGCATTTGATACAGTTCCGCACTTACGTTTAGTGAAAAAAATACGAGCTTACGGAATATCGGACCAGGTTTGCGATTGGATTCAGGATTTCCTAGAAGAAAGAACACAACATGTCATTCTTAACGGTTCAAAATCTGCAGATGTAGAGGTAATTTCGGGAGTACCGCAGGGAAGCGTGATAGGACCTTTATTGTTTACAATATACATAAATGACTTAGTTGACAACATCGGTAGCTCCGTGAGGCTATTTGCAGATGACATGGTTGTCTACAAGAAAGTAGCAACATCAGAAGACTCGTACGTACTCCAGGAGGACCTGCAGAGGATTAATGCATGGTGCGACAGCTGGCAGCTTTCCCTAAACGTAGATAAATGTAATATAATGCGCATACATAGGGGCAGAAATCCATTCCAGTACGATTATGCCATAGGTGGTAAATCATTGGAAGCTGTAACGACCGTAAAATACTTAGGAGTTACTATCCGGAGCGATCTGAAGTGGAATGATCACATAAAACAAATAGTGGGAAAAGCAGGCGCCAGGTTGAGATTCATAGGAAGAATTCTAAGAAAATGTGACTCATCGACGAAAGAAGTAGCTTACAAAACGCTTGTTCGTCCGATTCTTGAGTATTGCTCATCAGTATGGGACCCTTACCAGGTTGGATTAATAGAAGAGATAGACATGATCCAGCGAAAAGCAGCGCGATTCGTCATGGGGACATTTAGTCAGCGCGAGAGCGTTACGGAGATGCTGAACAAGCTCCAGTGGCGGACACTTCAAGAAAGGCGTTACGCAATACGGAGAGGTTTATTATCGAAATTACGAGAGAGCACATTCCGGGAAGAGATGGGCAACATATTACTACCGCCCACATATATCTCGCGTAATGATCACAACGAAAAGATCCGAGAAATTAGAGCAAATACGGAGACTTACAAGCAGTCGTTCTTCCCACGCACAATTCGTGAATGGAACAGGGAAGGGGGGATCAGATAGTGGTACAATAAGTACCCTCCGCCACACACCGTAAGGTGGCTCGCGGAGTATAGATGTAGATGTAGATGTTACAGTTTGCCCCTCTGAAAGCAGAAACATGTTGTGTGGTGCATTCTTTTGTCGCATCGGCTACTTGTTCTCAACAAATTCAGTATACTCCTGCCTGTCTCCCAGTTGCACATCACCACCTTATCACCCTCAAATCTGCACTTGTTTTGTGCGTTCATTCTCTTACAATGATACATACAGTTAAAAAAAAGTGTAAAACATAATTAAAACAACTTTCATTGTTTGTATCTATTTCATGTAAAAATTTTGTGCTTGTGCGTATGCTCTAAAACAATGTTCTTAAGCCTGGAGAACACTGAATGAATGTTGCTCTGACTGTAATTCTTCAGTTTGTTTTTGAAATTGAGCTTTGCTTCTGTAGGTTCTGCAGGAGGGCCATTGTGGACCTGGTGGGCGACATAGTTTACTTACCACATATATCAGTTACCAGTGTATGTTGCCACACTGTGCAGATATGTATGCAGAGAACAATGTTTGTCCTCCTCAGAGTCCTGAGAACACATCCCACCAGTTTACAGTCCCTCCACTCAGAAGCAGACATTTAAGGTATATTTAATTATCATTGGATCTGTGGTATTAATTATTACTTTCAATAAGTTTGTGGTCTTTTATGGTAAAATTTGCATGTATTTCATTGTAAATGGTTTTTTCCTGTAGGAGCAGTAGCAATCCTGATATGTATGCATCTCTTACTGGTGATGATGAGGTAAATTCATTAGCCAGAGGACTTGATCGTACATCAAGTATGAGGAGTGGTATGTATTTACTAAATTAAGGTTTTATGAAATGTGAGACACATTATGCTATGTGAAACAATCATTTCCACATTTATAGAATTAAGTCCATTGTAGTAACAAATAAGCACATTAGTATGGTTGGAGACTCCTTGATGGAATATAAATAATTTGAGAAGCAAAGGTAACAACTCGTGAATATTTCTGGTGCTGAGTTGTCGATATGCTCATAAACAGGACTCAGTGCTGTGGTAGCTTTCAGACGAATCATCCTTCTGATCTATAGAGCGCACATACACCTGTGTGGCTACACTGTCCTGGCTGCCAGAGCTGCAGGTCAACCTGTAGGTGTAACAGCTCACCAAATAGTTGAGGTGGTGAGTCATCCATCTCAGTGAGTAGGTGTGAAACTACAAATCCAAAGGTCCAGTGTTCAGTCCCAAGGAGGTTCTAGAATTTTCTCAGCCACTTGTTGTCACTTCACATCTGTCAGTCATTTGTGTGTATGAAAAATGCTGAGCTGCACCATGGTTTGGAGACTGTGTGACACTGTTTGACCCACTATAACTCGCTGGGTGAGTCATTATGAAAGTCAGAAAAGGCAAGGTATACCACTTCCAAAAGGACCATTAGTAAAGTACCATGGTATTCAATGCATGGCAGGTACATTATGTGCACTTGCATGAAATCAGCTGAAACCTTCCAGTGGGCATCCATTCTTGGCAGGAGACACTACTCTTCTAAGCATCTTTAAGTACTCACTGTGTGCTCAGAACTGAAAAGAGTGTTGTGACATGTTTGAAAGACATACTAGAGACACAGCCCAACATATCTGTGCAAAGCTTCTTTGGATTTTCACTGCTTGCATTTCATGACCGATTGGATCTTACTTTCTCAATAGCCGACTTATTATTGATGCTAATGGCATGATACTTAGAGAGGAGCTTTGTTGATAGGAGCACAACACGTATTGCTTTGGTAGTACATTTAATAAAGTGGTAATTGTACAGAGATGATTAGCTTTGCCCTAATGTGTGAAATCCTGAAGCTTTCTGCACATTTCTCACTGTAACCTAAAATCAACCAGCAGAGAAAATGGTTGATTCCCTCTTTATACTGCAACGGAAGCTGAAGTGTGTATCATTCTGCTGAGTACCATTGTTTGTATAAATTTGAGGGAAATATCTGACCAGATATAATAGAAAAGGAAGCCTGCAGGAAACCCAATATGACCTAAAGAATATGAAAAGTATATTTCTTCTGTGGTGTGCTAGCTATCTGCATTGATATTTCATTTACAGATCCTGCTGTGTCCGTGCATGTTTACTGAACAGTTTCTTGCCTAAATAAATGATGGTTGTCACAGTGTCAACAAAACACATACTGTTGTATAAGAGACAATATTATCTACCGAATAATGACACTAAAGCCAATATTGGTGTAAATATAGTGCAAAAAACTGGCATTTATATGTATTTTCTCAGTGATGTCAGTAGTAAGAAGCATTATAGTATTTGGAATGTGCACACATACAGCACTGGTAATGGTGATCTTTGGCAGTGTGATAATTGTTTATTTTTAATCTAAACCTACTGTTTGTAATTCCTATACATAAATCTTACGATTATTTGTAATCTGCCACACATTTATGCTTTTTCTAGGCCCCGGTCAAGAAAATTTTGCATATATTTCCAATGTTCATCAGCCACGTAAATTGCTTCACGAAGAACTGGCGCTGCAGTGGGTGATGTCTAGTGGAATAGCTAGAGAACTTGCAATGACAAATTCATGGTATGTAGCAGTATATTTGTTTTTTCTCCATTGCAACAGGAGACAATGTGTGATAGTTGTATAGTGTTTGGTTGAAGTTTTCTGCTCTTTACAAATTTATTTAGTCAAGAAATTCTTTGTTTGGACTTTTTTTTTTTGATTTTCCAGTTTTTGTTATTATCAGTTTGTATTATTTATTGCTGTAAGTGGTATACTATAATTTCAGTATGTTCAGACATATGACGTGGTATGTGTGTTTGTAAAACAGTGAACTGCCAGGTAAATGTTACAGATAACTGCAAGTCACTCAAGAAACTAATTTGCCTGTATCATTTCAGATTTGGCTAATAAGTTTCGTAGAAACTTAATACATAGGGGCTAGTTTCTAGCACAAACGAGAAAACTGTTTTGGAGCCTTAACATAATTATCTTTGTGTCATGGAGCTTGAGCTGCTATCACTAATCACTTTTTAATAATTCTCATGAATGTAACAATGTTTGTACTGATTATTTGTACAATTCAAGCTGTGTTAATACAATTTTCTCCGTAGGAAGTAACTGTTTGCTTCAAAGCTTTGCTTGATATTTACATACTTATTCTTATCCACATGAGGACAAAGTTTGGTATGTATCAAACACTGAGCAGCAGCAGACAGACAGACAGACAGACAGACATTCCCAGCCATGTAGCTGATTAGAATAATTACCAGTCTTAATTGATCAGCTGATATTGGTGGTGCGGACATGAAAAATGTGTAGGGTGGGGAGAGAGAGGAAGAGCAAAGAACTGTCAATGGTTTTGCAAAACGTGCAAATGTCCTCGAGGAAACTGTGAGCATCTGTAGAGGAAAATTCGAGGCAGGGTACAGAATTGATGAGAAACCAGTATAAGGAGAAGGTGTAGGATTCAGAGAAAATAAAAAAGGAAAATATGGATGTACAAGGCTAGAATATGTACCATGGGTAGTGCACAGCTTGCTTAGAGACTAGAGGGCAGAGTGGATGGGAACCAATGTGGGCTTAGAGGCAGGTGGAGGCTTGGGAATGGCAGAGATTATTGTCAGTGGGTTGCAAAAACAAGGGATATGCTAAACAGACAGTTCCAACTTGCTCATTTCAGAAAATCTAGTTTACACGGTTTATTATCTGCACTGACATTGTAGCAGAGAAACTAGGGTCCCATTCTCATTTTGTTTTGTTATTTGCCTCCTTAAATGAATATTTTCTTTTTTAAAAAAATTATTTGTGTTAGTGAGAGATGTGCCATAAGATACAGCTGTCATTCTGTAATTCTGAGAATAAGACCAAGTCCAAATTCGCTAAATTACATTAGTCAGAATGATTTCCTAATTAATTTTAACCATTTCATGTAACTAGTTTTGCTAGAGCTTAGTTCAGTTAACTAACAGTAATTATTTCCTATTCCAGCCATATTGTAAACATATAAACAGATGTAATTACTATATTACTGATAAAGTTAGGAAGATAACCCCTAGAAATCCATAATGTATTCATGTATCTTATTTCCAACACATGGTAGGAACATCAGCACTGAATTGTTTTCTGGGTAATTAACACTTTTATATATGGTATTGTTTATTTAGCTGTTTTTGCAGTATCGTCATCAAGAAGGCTTATTTCAGTCGAAATTCTTATTGTAATATAAATTTCAGACCAAAATCAATTTTTCTGTGCTATTCAATTAATTTGATAAGTAAAATTATAATTGTGAATTATCAAAATTACGTATTTAATAGTGTGAAACTTTAGTAGCCATTTTTGCAAAGCCATATAAGTACCGGGCCTGGAGCCATTTTAAGTCAGTCTGTTCCGAAATTCCAAGTGTGGAACCCATGTCAATCTGTACTGTAATAATGTAATGGTGCAGTGATGTGTTGTGAATAAAAGACAGATAGTGAAGTCGGACAGTTAACAATGATTGCTGATTAACTTTAATATGAAAGTGCCAACTTATTGTTCATTTGAGCAAGACTGTCTTTGGTTAGTTAGGTTATATTGCATGGTGGCAGTTGCCATATAATTAGAAGGTGCAGTATGTGCATACCCAGTAAATGAGTCTGAATTACATAATTAAGACATGGACAGGCCATAAGAAATTCAGTGGGGCGTCTGACATTCATGGAAGTAAAACTTATGAAGTCAAATGTGTGTGTTTGTTGACCGCATTATTGGCTGTAGATAGTGCTGCAAGCACCCATATTTACAGCCAGTTTTTCACCATGATTGATGCCACCAAGGAATACAAGCTGATATAGGACCAGGTATGTCACAACGTGGCAACTCAACTACACTGTCGGTGCAGGTACGTGTCTGCTTCCATCACGATTTCCACTGGCAGGGATACTAAACATGGAAGTCCTGAGGGAATGCGTTGCGAGGTATCTGTTAAAACCAAATGCATTAGGATAAGAAGTTTGTTCCACAACAGTTTTGCCCAGTTGACCCTTGGTTGCAATTTGCCTGTTGCAGCTTATCATGGTGGCTAGTAGAGTTGTGTCAATATTTTTTCTGAAACTAATAGATAATGGGGCTGCTTTCACAGATAACCCTGGCTTTGATGGCTTAACATTTGTCACCAACGAGGACTAGAATAGGTGAAGGTGTGGTTTATAGAACAGAGCCTATGCGTGGCTGTTCCACAGGCATATGGCCAAAGGGACTGGGACTGGAAACAGGATAAGCAAAGGAACAACTAAGGATACTACATAGGCTTGATGGATTGTGGAATGCCACTTTGGAAGAGCTGGGAAGTGTAGTGTGAAGGAGACTATTCAAGAATTAGTTTGTGTCATTGCCTACAGTCTACTGTCCTTTAACAATAGTTGAAGATGTTTCTCCACTGGAGTAGTTCATTTATTTTGCTTTGTTAAAATATTCTTTTTGTGCTCATTTCGCCTTATAGATTTGATAAGTGAGAGTGAGGCTCTCAGAAATTATGTAGACCACAGCATGTGGTGGGTTTTTGTTTCAACAGTTACTGCTTAAGGTATCAAGATGTGGTTACATGTTTTAGCTAAGAGAATCAGTTGTATTTTTCTTGTATGGTCTTATTTGTGTAAGAATTATTTGAGATTCAAGGGACTCAATACCCCAATATCTGTAAAATCACGTATAGGCTACAAAAAACTAATTGGAATAAATTACATTTTCCACATGACAGTGGAAAGTTAACACACTGGTATCAACTCTGGTGAAAAGGTGCCACCAAGATCTAAGACCCCTATAAAAATCACTAGCATTCATGTCTCATGCTTTCTTGTACAAATTAGTTGGCTTTGAGCACTTGTATCATCTCTGGAAATCTGTAAAAGGATTTCTTTTCCACACAATTCATAGTATGTTGAGCATGTATATAAATTGAGTCCACTTCGGTGAAGATAGTAAGTGTATTTTCTCTATAAGGTTTCACATTAATATTAATAAACTTTCTATTTTTCCAACCATTAATAATTTTTAATTTTGTGTATATTTGTAGGTTTTTCTCTGAATTGATAGCGAGGAGCATGGCAGAATACTTGGCAACATCTCGAAGCTTAAATACTCCACGAAAAATCAGATTTTCAGAACAGTTCACAGATGATATATCCACCTTAGTATCCACTATCACTTCTGATATAATTTCCCACAGCAACAGAGATGGAAAGGTAAGCGCTACTTGACAGATTGTTTTTATCAGCTTTCTTTTATCCTCTCAGTATTCAGTTTGGTGTACATACCTCTTCATTTTCCAGCTGATAACTAGAAGAGTTCTGAATTTTGTATTTTAATCCAGTCGAATTGCTGTTAAAAATAAGTTTATAACTTGAACAATTGATGCATTATTTCTTGTTACATAAAAACTAGAATGGTCTGTGCTGTTGTGACACACTTCCACTTATTGTATTGCTAAAAGTGACTGAGAGATTTCTGGCCCTGATATAACTATTTTCATTAGTTCTGTTTGCACCTATGGTCATTCAGATGCACATAAAGTTGGTTTCCATGACTGCCACATGTGAGCAGATTGCTGTTATATGACTCTGCTGCATTCTAAGCATGCTTATGCTGATACCAATCGTTAAAAGTCTACAAAACTAGCACTCTTGAAAACTCGTTGATTATTTACAAAATAAGTCACAAAAGAACTGGTAATGTAGTTTAGCAATCATCAGATTAGAGTGCACATTCTTAGATTTACTTGATGTTGTTTAGCAGTAGATGTAATATTCTCTCTCGTTCATTTAAACATTACTTACATGTCCAGTGCAGTCTGTATTTTGTGGGTGCCTCCAACTATAACAGTCAAAACTAGTTCTGGGCTCTTACTTGCTGTAAAATCGTAGAATATACAGTAATTTTGTGTGTTGTCTGATACCTTAGATACTGTTGAGTGCAATTGGGTGAGTTTATATGTTTCCTATTATGAATTTAATTCTTTATGTAGATACCACATTCCTTTCTTCCAGTCCCTCTGTTATATGCTCTGCACAATACTTCTCCTTCTGAAATTAGTGTGTTGTTAGAAGGAATTATTAAGATTTGTTTCTTAAAGGCATTCTTGGCTCTTTCTTCTGCTGAAATTCCATAGTAGCACTTGTATGAAGTGGGCAGAATTGCCCTCCCCATAGTTTTCACAGTTGTAGTAATTACTTTTTCCTAATTAGCCTTTGGGCTATTTATGACATTTTGTATTGTTGAGCTTGTCCTTTGTCTTTGACTGCCAAATTGTGTTTTAGAAGCATTAATGGTGAGAGATTGGGTATTCATATGGAATATTTTGCTTTTAGATTGTATTGAGTAATTGTTAATCAATATATGTGATTATTTTCAGTCATACTGAATTAATAACTTGAATACACATATTAATGATCCAGAAGTCTTAATGACCAAACTCAGTTCTACTACTCACTCTTATTAAAGTAGCAGCAGCCAGTTATTATTTCTCTCGCCATTAGATAATGAGCTTGTTATAACTGTTCTACATACATATTACATAGATTTATCCCCCTCCACCCCTGTTCATAACATTCACCAGTTTATCCATATGACACAGTATGTTCCTCCAAGAACTGGAGAAATATTCCATAAGTTCTACTAAATTGATTGTTACTGAATAACTGGATATCTATCAGTAAATTATGATCCTCTATTGACACACGGTTAAGTATTAGCCTAACTTAAGAAATTATGGAGCCTACCTGTTGGTGTAGGATATTTTATACCTCTGCTGATAACATTTTTGTTTCTCTTTTTACAGGTGTCGCAGAACCTGAATGCAAGCTTAGCATTTTTCCTCTTTGATTTACTTTCTATAATGGATCGAGGTTTCGTGTTTACTCTTATAAAGAACTATTGCAAGCAGATGTCTTCAAAAATTTCATCTCTGTCTGATGCAGCTTGCTTGATTAATTTGAAGGTATATTCTTACATGTATGCAGTTTCCTTATTTTATTCTCTTTCATTTCATATTGTGTTTAGTTATAAATACATAAATGTCATGTAGTTCACAGCCTGGTGAAAACCTACTGATTTTATGTCACATTGGCAGGTTGCATATCAAGTTTCCTATGCTTGTTTAGCTGTTATGAAGTATAGTAAAGCATTACATGTAGATGAAACCTGTGATTCTTCAAGGTATAATATTTGTTCTGGTAAAAATATAAAATTCTGTTGCCTTTATAGATGTCCACTGTGAGACAATAACCATTAGTTACCATCATTCTGATTGGTCACTACCAGAAGGCTTCAGAAATGATAAAAAAAATTGTGCCCCATAAATAATACATCTGCATCCACGTGGATACTCAGCAAATCACAGTTAAGTGCCTGGCATATGGTTCATTGAACCACCTTTACAAAATTTCTCTCTTATTCCGATCTCGAACAGTGCATGGAAAAAACGAACACCTACATCTTTCTGTGTGAGCTCTGATTTCCGTTATTTTATTATGATGCTCATTTCTCCCAATGTAGGTTGGAGTCAACAAAATATTTCTACATTTGGAGTATAAAGTTAGTGATTGAAATAGCATGAGAAGATCCTGGTGCAATGAGAAATGCCTTTTTTTAAAATGATGTCCACCCCAAATACTGGATCATGTCATGGATACTGTCTCCCCTATTTCTTGATAATACAAAATGTGCTGCTTTGAACTTTTCAATGTACTCCGTTAATCCTATTTGATAATGATCCCAGACTGTGCAGCATTACTCCAAAAGAGGACAGACAAGCATAGTGTGGGCAATATCTTCAGTAGATCTGTTGCATCTTCTAAGTGTTCTGCCAATAAAATGCAGTCTTTGATTCACCATCCTCACAACATTTTGTATGCGTTCTTTACAATTTATGTTGTTCATGATTGTAATTTCTAGGCATTTAGTTGGATTAAAGACTTTCAGATTTATCTAAATTATCGTGTAACCGAAGTTCAACGGATTCATTGTAGCACTCATGTGGATGACCTCACATTTTCCTTTATTTAGGGTCAACTGCCAATTTCTGCACCATACAGATATCTTTTCTAAATCAGACAGTAAATGACAGCATCATCTGCAAACAACCTAAGACAGCTGCTCAGGTTGTCTCCTAAATCATTTATACAGGGTGTTACGAAAAGGTACGGCCAAACTTTCAGGGAACATTCCTCACACACAAATAAAGAAAAGATGTTATGTGGACATGTGTCCGGAAACGCTTAATTTCCATGTTAGAGCTCATCTTAGTTTCGTCAGTATGTACTGTACTTCCTCGATTCACTGCCAGTTGGCCCAATTGAAGGAAGGTAATGTTGACTTCGGTGCTTGTGTTGACATGCGACTCATTGCTCTACAGTACTAGCATCAAGCACATCAGTACGTAGCATCAACAGGTTAGTGTTCATCACGAACGTGGTTTTGCAGTCAGTGCAATGTTTACAAATGCGGAGTTGGCAGATGCCCATTTGATGTATGGATTAGCACGGGGCAACAGCCGTGGCGTGGTACGTTTGTATCGAGACAGATTTCCAGAACGAAAGTGTCCCGACAGGAAGACGTTCGAAGCAATTGACCGGCGTCTTAGGGAGCACTGAACGTTCCAGCCTATGACTCGCGACTGGGGAAGACATAGAACGACGAGGACACCTGCAATGGACGAGGCAATTCTTCATGCAGTTGACGATAACCCTAATGTCAGCGTCAAAGAAGTTGCTGCTGCACAAGGTAACGTTGACTACGTCACTGTATGGAGAGTGCTACGGGAGAACCAGTTGTTTCTGTACCATGTACAGCGTGTGCACGCACTATCAGCAGCTGATTGGCCTCCACGGGTAGACTTCTGCGAATGGTTCATCCAACAATGTGTCAATCCTCATTTCAGTGCAAATGTTCTCTTTACGGATGAGGCTTCATTCCAACGTTTAGGCAGGCATTGTTGGTGATGTCTCGATTGGGCCCCATGTTCTTCCTCCTACGCTCAATGGAGCACGTTATCATGATTTCGTACGGGATACCCTACCTGTGCTGTTAGAACATGTGCCTTTACAAGTAGGACACAACATGTGGTTCATGCACGATGGAGCTCCTGCACATTTCGGTCGAAGTGTTCATACGCTTCTCAACAATAGATTCGGTGACCGATGGATTGGTAGAGGCGGACCAATTCCATGGCCTCCACGCTCTCCTGACCTCAACCCTCTTGACTTTCATTTATGGAGGCATTTGAAAGATCGTCTACGCAACCCTGGTACCAAATGTAGAGACTCTTCGTGCTCGTATTGTGGACGGCTGTGATACAATACGCCATTCTCCAGGGCTGCATCAGCGCATCAGATATTCCATGCGACGGAGGGTGGATGCATGTATCCTCGCTAACGGAGGACATTTTGAACATTTCCTGCAACAAAGTGTTTGAAGTCACGCTTGTACGTTCTGTTGCTGTGTGTGTCCATTCCATGATTAATGTGATTTGAAGAGACGTGATAAAATGAGCTCCAACATGGAAAGTAAGCGATTCCGGACACATATCCACAGAACATATTTTCTTTCTTTGTGTGTGAGGAATGTTTCCTGAAAGTTTGGCTGTACCTTTTTGTAACACCCTGTATAGATAATGAACAGTTAGAGAACGCCAGAAATCGCTTCTGTTTTACTCATTGACTTCCCGTCAGTTACTACAAACTGTGACCTCTCTGACAGGAAATCACGAATCCAGTCACATAATTGAGACAATATTCCATAAGCACGCAATTTGGCTACAAGCCACTTGTTAGGTATAGTGTCGAAAGCTTTCTGGAAACCTAGAAATATGGAATCAATTTGAAATCCCCTGTCAATAGCACTAACACTTCGTGTGAGTAAAGAGCTAGTTGTTTTTGTTTTTACAAGAACAATATTTTCTTAATCCGTGTTGGCTGTGTATCAATAGACCATTCTCTTCGAGGTCATTCATAATCCTCAAACAGAATATATATTCCAAAATCGTGCTGCATATCGACATTAATGATATGGGCCTGTAATTTAATGGATTACTCCTAATGCTTTTCTTGAATAATTGTTGTGACCTGTGCACCTTTCCAGTCTTTGGGTATGGATCTCTCATTGAGTGAATGGTTTTATACGAGTGTTAAGTATGTAGCTATTAAATCCGCATACTGGGAAAGGAACCCTGTTGGTATATGGTCTGGAACAGAAGACTTGGTTTTATTAAGTGATTTAAGTCGCTTCACAACTTTGAGGATATATACTTCTAAGTTACTCATGTTGGCAGCTGTTCTTGATTCGAATTCTGATATATTTACTTCGTTTTCATTGGTGAAAGGATTTAGGAACGTTGTGTTCATAACTCTGCTTTGGCAGCACTGTCATCGATAGTATTTCCATTGCTATTGCGCAGAGAAGGCATTGACTATGTCTTTTTAGATATGACCAGAATGCCTTTGGATTTTCTGCCAGGTTTCAAAACAATGTTTCACTGTGAAAACTATTTTAACAGGCTGTATACAACCTGGAAGATCCGGGAAAAACGTGGGAATTTTTTCATCTGGGAGAAAATCGGGAAAATTCTGGGAATTTTTTAGAATTCCGGGAATTTTTTGCTGTGTTAGTTTTCAGTTAAATTTTTGTAATTTTGGTTGGTAATAATCGATACTTTAACAGAGGATATCACTGTATCCCACTACAGCAGAATAATGCTGCAACAATGAAATGTGAGTGAGAAAACAAAATGAAAATAAACCATAAATTGCAAAGGAAATGTGCCATATACAACTACTAAACACAGTGCTCATACAAGGGTTTGCCAACAGCAAAATGTGTCAAAGGCCTTAGGAAGACTGTGCAATGCTTCATAACAACAAATTGCCTCCTAGGAGCTTGATGTCATAACTGTTTACATTAGATTCATTTTAGCAGTAGCGAGCGGGCTCATGCGCATGCGCAGTTGAGTGGCGTATGAGTAGTACCTTCTCCCATTTCTGGCTACAGAAATGTGGCTGTTGGCTGTAAGCAGTCGCAGCAAGCAGCTCGATGCTACCGGAAAAAATTTTACTGCTGCACCCAAGCTGCCAGATTCACGCATGCGCACCGGGCCCGTATCTATGAGGGAGGGGGGGGGGGGGGGGTCAAATTCATATTTCACAAAGCGCCTAGCATCCAGCACACATTGGTCTATCGATTACTCATATGATTTAGATGTGCATCCCTGTTTCTTTTCAAACACACGCTGTAAGTTGTTTTCTGAATGAATCATAAGCTGCATAGGGTAGTCGTGCGGTCTGAGGCGACTTGCCACGGTTCACGCCCCCCCGCCCCTCCCCCCCCCCCCCCCAATCCGGACGTTCAAATCCTCCCTCGGGCATGGGTGTATGTGTGTCCTTAGCGAAAGTTAAAGTTAGATTAAGAGATTAAGTAGTGTGTGAACCTAGGGACTGATGACATCAGCAGTTTGGTCCCATAGCAAAAACAAATCATAAACTGATTTTTGAATGCGTGCATAGTGTACGTGATGTCTGTCAGGGGAATCCTCGTTGCATCTAGAAGTAAACTTCCCTGCAGGCAAAAGGGGACCAGGCTATACAAGCTGAGCGGAGTAAAGCCGAACAAGTGAACACCAATGGCGTTCTGGTTATGCTGTTGTTTGGATTTGCAAATGATCAGCATTGCTATAGTTACTAGGGAAATCCGTAGTTTCCGACTACCAGAGTGGAAATAAATGACTAACAGGAGTAACAGGTAAGAAAGATTACGTATTATCTTCAGTGTATCCTGAAAAATGAAATTTTGTCAGAAAATTTTTGGCTAAATCGCTTCAGTAGTATGGGCAAGTTGTACAGTCCCCGTCTAGCAGCCGCTTAATTTCTATTCTGGAAGTAGCACAGAAAATGGTTTGTACAAACATAACGCCTAACCAGAGAATAATCAGGGATAACTAAACCGGTGATTCTGGCAGTGTTAGTGAAGTTAACCGGTGAATAAGTTTTGACAAAGGCAGGAATAGTTCCAGGATTAGTCATGACAAAATTGTTTGTTAGAGAGGGGAAGGAGAAGAAAGGGGGACAGTGCACAAGTTAGGGAAGAATATGACGATTCCAAATTTATATAAAAATCTCAAATTACTACTTCTCGATCTCATGCTCGAGAAAATTCAGTGTATGAATGAAATGTGAAACTATTTTGTAACATAAACCTTTTTGCTTGTAGTAGGCCTAATAGGCATTTTATGTTGGCCTTCGTGAATTATATTCTACATCTACATCTACATTGATACTCCGCAAGCCACCCAACGGTGTGTGGCGGAGGGCACTTTACGTGCCACTGTCATTACCTCCCTTTCCTGTTCCAGTCACGTATGGTTCGCGGGAAGAACGACTGTCTGAAAGCCACCGTGCGCGCTCTAATCTCTCTAATTTTACATTCGTGATCTCCTCGCGAGGTATAAGTAGGGGGAAGCAATATATTCGATACCTCATCCAGAAACGCACCCTCTCGAAACCTGGCGAGCAAGCTACACCGCGATGCAGAGCGCCTCTCTTGCAGAGTCTGCCACTTGAGTTTATTAAACATCTCCGTAACGCTATCACGGTTACCAAATAACCCTGTGACGAAACACGCCGCTCTTCTTTGGATCTTCTCTATCTCCTCCGTCAGACCGATCTGGTACGGATCCCACACTGATGAGCAATACTCAAGTATAGGTCGAACGAGTGTTTTGTAAGCCACCTCCTTTGTTGATGGACTATATTTTCTAAGCACTCTCCCAATGAATCTCAACCTGGTACCCGCCTTACCAACAATTAATTTTATATGTTCATTCCACTTCAAATCGTTCCGCACGCATACTCCCAGATATTTTACAGAAGTAACTGCTACCAGTGTTTGTTCCGCTATCATATAATCATACAATAAAGGATCCTTCTTTCTATGTATTCGCAATACATTACATTTGTCTATGTTAAGGGTCAGTTGCCACTCCCTGCACCAAGTGCCTATCCGCTGCAGATCTTCCTGCATTTCGCTACAATTTTCTAATGCTGCAACTTCTCTGTATACTACAGCATCATCCGCGAAAAGCCGCCTGGAACTTCCGACACTATCTACTAAGTCATTTATATATATTGTGAAAAGCAATGGTCCCATAACACTCCCCTGTGGCACGCCAGAGGTTACTTTAACGTCTGTAGACGTCTCTCCATTGATAACAACATGCTGTGTTCTGTTTGCTAAAACCTCTTCAATCCAGCCACACAGCTGGTCTGATATTCCGTAGGCTCTTACTTTGTTTATCAGGCGACAGTGCGGAATTGTATCGAACGCCTTCCGGAAGTCAAGAAAAATAGCATCTACCTGGGAGCCTGTATCTAATATTTTCTGGGTCTCATGAACAAATAAAGCGAGTTGGGTCTCACACGATCGCTGTTTCCGGAATCCATGTTGATTCCTACAGAGTAGATTCTGGGTTTCCAGAAATGACATGATACTCGAGCAAAAAACATGTTCTAAAATTCTATAAGAGATCGACGTAAGAGATATAGGTCTATAGTTTTGCGCATCTGCTCGACGACCCTTCTTGAAGACTGGGACTATCTGTGCTCTTTTTCAATCATTTGGAACCCTCCGTTCCTCTAGAGACTTGCGGTACACGGCTGTTAGAAGGGGGGCAAGTTCTTTCGCGTACTCTGTGTAGAATCGAATTGGTATCCCATCAGGTCCAGTGGACTTTCCTTTATTGAGTGATTCCAGTTGCTTTTCTATTCCTTGGACACTTATTTCGATGTCAGCCATTTTTTCGTTTGTGCGAGGATTTAGAGAAGGAACTGCAGTGCGGTCTTCCTCTGTGAAACAGCTTTGGAAAAAGGTGTTTAGTATTTCAGCTTTACGCGTGTCATCCTCTGTTTCAATGCCATCATCATCCCGTAGTGTCTGGATATGCTGTTTCGAGCCACTTACTGATTTAACGTAAGACCAGAACTTCCTAGGATTTTTTGTCAAGTCGGTACATAGAATTTCACTTTCGAATTCAATGAACGCTTCACGCATAGCCCTCCTTACGCTAACTTTGACATCGTTTAGCTTCTGTTTGCCTGAGAGGTTTTGGCTGCGTTTAAACTTGGAGTGGAGCTCTCTTTGCTTTTGCAGTAGTTTCCTAACTTTGTTGTTGTACCACGGTGGGTTTTTCCCGTCCCTCACAGTTTTACTCGGCACGTGCCTGTCTAAAACGCATTTTACGATTGCCTTGAACTTTTTCCATAAACACTCAACATTGTCAGTGTCGGAACAGAAATTTTCGTTTTGATCTGTTAGGTAGTCTGAAATCTGCCTTCTATTACTCTTGCTAAACAGATAAACCTTCCTCCCTTTTTTTATATTCCTATTAACTTCCATATTCAGGGATGCTGCAATGGCCTTATGATCACTGATTCCCTGTTCTGTACATACAGAGCCGAAAAGTTCGGGTCTGTTTGTTATCAGTAGGTCCAAGATGTTATCTCCACGAGTCGGTTCTCTGTTTAATTGCTCGAGGTAATTTTCGGATAGTGCACTCAGTATAATGTCACTCGATGCTTGTCCCTACCACCCGTCCTAAACATCTGAGTGTCCCAGTCTATATCTGGTAAATTGAAATCTCAACCTAAGACTATAACATGCTGAGAAAATTGATGTGAAATGTATTCCAAATTTTCTCTCAGTTGTTCTGCCACTAATGCTGCTGAGTCTGGAGGTCGGTAAAAGGAGCCAATTATTAACCTAGTTCGGTTGTTTAGTGTAACCTCCACCCATAATAATTCACAGGAACTATCCACTTCTACTTCACTACAGGATAAACTACTACTAACAGCGACGAACACTCGACCACCGGTTGCATGTAATCTATCCTTTCTAAACACCGTATGTACCTTTGTAAAAATTTCGGCAGAATTTATCTCTGGCTTAAGCCAGCTTTCTGTACCTATAACGATTTCAGCTTCGGTGCTTTCTATCAGCGCTTGAAGTTCCGGTACTTTACCAACGCAGCTTCGACAGTTGACAATTACAATACCGATTGCTGCTTGGTCCCCGCATGTCCTGACTTTGCCCCGCACCCGTTGAGGCTGTTGCCCTTTCTGTACTTGCCCAAGGCCATCTAACCTAAAAAACCGCCCAGCCCACGCCACACAACCCCTGCTACCCGTGTAGCCGCATGTTGCATGTAGTGGACCCCTGACCTATCCAGCGGAACCCGAAACCCCACCACCCTATGGCGCAAGTCGCGGAATCTGCAGCCCACACGGTCGCAGAACCGTCTCAGCCTCTGATTCAGACCCTCCACTCGGCTCTGTACCAAAGGTCCGCAGTCAGTCCTGTCGACGATGCTGCAGATGGTGAGCTCTGCTTTCATCCCGCTAGCGAGACTGGCAGTCTTCACCAAATCAGATAGCCACCGGAAGCCAGAGAGGATTTCCTCCGATCCATAGCGACACACATCATTGGTGCTGACATGAGCGACCACCTGCAGATGGGTGCACCCTGTACCCTTCATGGCATCCGGAAGGACCCTTTCAACATCTGGAATGACTCCCCCCGGTATGCACACGGAGTGCACATTGGTTTTCTTCCCCTCTCTTGCTGCCATTTCCCTAAGGGGCCCCATTACGCGCCAGATGTTGGAGCTCCCAACTACCAGTAAGCCCACCCTCTGCAACTGCCCGGATCTTGCAGACTGAGGGGCAACCTCTGGAACAGGACAAGCAGCCATGTCAGGCCGAAGATCAGTATCAGCCTGAGACAGAGCCTGAAACCGGTTCGTCAGACAAACTGGAGAGGCTTTCCGTTCAGCCCTCCGGAATGTCTTTCGCCCCCTGCCACACCTTGAAACGACCTCCCACTCTACCACAGGTGAGGGATCAGCCTCAATGCGGGCAGTATCCCGGGCAACCACAGTCGTAGTCCGATCAGGGAAGGCGTGGGACGAGCTGGCCGTCCCCGACAAACCCCCATCCGGACCCCCACAGTGATGCCCATTGGCAACAGCCTCAAGCTGTGTGACCGAAGCCAACACTGCCTGAAGCTGGGAGCGAAGGGATGCCAACTCAGCCTGTATCCGAACACAGCAGTTGCAGTCCCTATCCATGCTAAAAACTGTTTTGCAAAGAACGTCTGAACTAATCTACAGAGAGCGCAAACAAATCGACAAAATTTAAACGGTTATTAAAATACAAGATTGCCTAGTAAATGCAGTAATGCTGCTACTTGCGCACTGGTGACACTGCTCGGCGGCGGAAGGAGACTAAGCGAAATTACACTATTCAGGTACTAAAACGCGATGCTACACTCTCAAATACTATAATACGCCCGAAATTTATGAATTAAACAATGCAAGTACCAAAAACACGCAAAGAAATTAAGAATTAAACTATGTAACAAACGAGTGAGCTAGGAGTATACGACTTGCTGCTCAGCTGCTTATCCAACGGCGGCAGGGAGCACACTGACTGTGACCAACCGACACTGGCCGTTCAAAACAAAAACAGTAGACAAACAATTACGCGAATTTACACTATTTAGGTACTAAAACGCGATGCTACAACTCTCGAATACTATAATACGCCCGAAATTTATGAATTAAACAATGCAAGTACCAAAAACACGCAAAGAAATTAAGAATTAAACTATGTAACAAACGAGTGAGCTAGGAGTATACGACTTGCTGCTCAGCTGCTTATCCAACGGCAGGGAGCACACTGACTGTGACCAACCGACACTGGCCGTTCAAAACAAAAACAGTAGACAAACAACTACGCGAATTTACACTATTTAGGTACTAAAACGCGATGCTACAACTCTCAAATACTATAATACGCTCGAAATTTATGAATTAAACAATGCAAGTACCAAAAACACGCAAAGAAATTAAGAATTAAACTATGTAACAAACGAGTGAGTTAGGAGTATACGACTTGCTGCTCAGCTGCTTATCCAACGGCGGCAGGGAGCCGGAGGGGGGATTATAAAAATGACCATTTGTGCCGAATGTACTCTTTAAGTATGCACTTTAAACGTGCCATTTTAGTATGCTTCACGAAATTCCGATACTCTTGAGTATCCTCTGATGTCTTTTTTCTTTTATGACATAATATAGGATCTTCTGATGTTTTACACGTACGAACATACAGGCTTCCTGCATCATAGCAGCTGCCGAAGTGCTGTGGCGCCTGTTATCTGACGCTCTCTGATGACTACTGAAATGAGCCTATTTCTAACAGGTTGCAGGAAAATATTGCAAATGGTGGTTTGAAAAGCGTTACTTTCAAAGTAAATTTCCTTTTACGCAAGTTGAACTATGTGCAAGAATGTACAATAAATTTCTTAAATCACAGAGTGTTTGATGACGAGCCATTTAGAAGTATTTCGAGCCCAGAAGATCATTCATGTTGTTATTATGAGCAAATTGATGTAGTGCTATGGGAAGCTCTCTCTCCTCTGCTGTAGCTAATTTATTTGTGGAAAACTTTGAGGGCAAGTCACTGGTTACGGCTAAAAATTTTACTGGCACATTTGTGTGATATATGGGAAAGCTTAGCTTCTGTTGCAGCTTATTGGCTTTAGAGACCAATGTTATATGTGAAAGCTTTGCTTTTCTTGTAGCAACGCTATGTATATTAATTTAAAACATTAACTTTTCCTCTTTGTGTATCCGCGCTACTTAACAGTGATGTTGCTATTAGCTGACTACATCATGTGTCCTGTGGTCTGAATATCTGCTGTCATCGGCTGGCGATATCACGTGACATGAGCTATGACTGGCTTACAAAACCACATCGCAATCTCGAGTACAATGGTTCGGAAAGTAACCTGCTGTGTTTAGTGGAATTCGAATTTACACTTTTGTAATATGAAAATATGCAGTGTGCATGTTGCTGCACATCAAAAATCTTTCTGAAAGGAGTTTTCTTCCCTGAGTTTTGTTTTCTAAAGTGCCAGGAAATTCTTCGCCCGTGTGTAAAACCATAACCGTTCAAAGGATTGATAAGTTTTACAGTTGTGAGGGAAAATATACCGTCACTTAATAACACGGAAAAAGTGTGTTTTCATCCAGGAGAAAGTGTATTTTTAACCGGGAAATCTGTGAGAAATCCGGGAACTTTTTTTCCTTGACCACGTATACACCCTGTATAAGCATCTCGCATTGAAATCCATGCAAAATTTCAAGCTTCTGTGAAAGATTGCCAATCATAGAGACTTTGCTCTCATTTAAGTTTGGCATGCTCTATTTTGTTATTTCTGCAACAGTGTTTGGATATGTTTTGTGTGCCAAGGGGGATTAGTTCCATCGTTTGATAATTTATTTGATATAAATCTCTCAATTGCTGTTGATACTATTTCTTTGAGTTCAAGCCATTACTGGTCTACACAGCTGTATTGTTAATGTATATATTTCTTCAGCATACTAATATAGGTTGATTCATTACCTTGTTTCATAACAGTTATTAGGGCAGATGTTGTTTAAAATGTCTCAAAAACCTTTCCAAAATTTGGCTAAGTGGTAATAGGTACGCACTGCTTCATTCTGTAATTGGCTCTTGGGTTTCAAATTGCCCATTTTGGTTTGCTCACTTATATAGCCAACTTGTTCTTTTGCTTCTTAAAAATCTGATGTTCCCTCTTCTGTGAGACAGATAATGGAATTAATGGAGGTCTTGTTCATCACAGGTAGGAAGCTAATTAATTTATAGTCTTTTTTTGTCTTGTCTGTTACCTCTCTTGTAAAGCAGAAAATGTACAGCATTGTTGGAAATTGTCTTACTTTGCATTCATTTTCTAAATAATTTTGTAAGTTCTTTTTGTAGTACTTTTCTGCCAGATTTAATCATTTCTATTGAAATAACCTTGTCTCCTGGCATCCATCCTTTCTTCATATCCGGAATGGCTTTGTGTACTTCATTTGGCATTTTTTGGGATGTTGTTATATTCATTATTGACTACCTGTGTTTTTGGTTTGTCTTTTGAAATATACAGACATTTCAAGAAGCTTTGGATTGCACATACATTTTCTCTTTGTTGTTGGTTATTGTACCATTTCCCATTTAACTGATGAAGTGTCGTGTCCACCCAATGTAAGCTTATGTTTTGTGTTCTTTGTATGCTTATTATTTTTGGTTGTTCGCACATTCTCCCAGAGATATTGCCTAATGGTTTTGTTTAAAGCAACATATTTTATCACATTCTTATTATTATTTGGCACTGACATTTTGGCCAGTAGAATGGTAGGGGCCAGTGCCATCCAGTTGTAGTTTTTTCTCAAGTGTGACATGCTAACTGTGACGACTGTTTTGTAAGTATGTGCGGTACCTTGTGAAGCATATCTGGCTGCATATTGGCAACACTGCCCCCTGACATTGACGTCTGTCAACCGCAAAGTAAGTTTAATCAGAGTGTAAATTTATTTTACCAAAATTACGTGGCCAGTAATAGATTCCAGAGTCTTTATTTACGTTAAGTGCCTCTTTTTTTATCAGTGCTGCCATTGAGGTTTGTAAATTGGAATGTTTATTCAATGTAAGGAGTTTATTCAATGTAAGGAGTTTAATGAATAGGAAAATAGGAATGCGGGTAAGCTACTACAAACAGCATAGTGAACGCATTATTGTGGCCAAGATAGATACGAAGCCCACACCTACTACAGTAGTACAAGTTTATATGCCAACTAGCTCTGCAGATGACGAAGAAATTGAAGAAATGTATGATGAAATAAAAGAAATTATTCAGATTGTGAAGGGAGACGAAAATTTAATAGTCATGGGTGACTGGAATTCGAGTGTAGGAAAAGGGAGAGAAGGAAACATAGTAGGTGAATATGGATTGGGGGACAGAAATGAAAGAGGAAGCAGCCTGGTAGAATTTTGCACAGAGCGCAACATAATCATAACTAACACTTGGTTTAAGAATCATGAAAGAAGGTTGTATACATGGAAGAACCCTGGAGATACTAAAAGGTATCAGATAGATTATATAATGGTAAGACAGAGATTTAGGAACCAGGTTTTAAATTGTAAGACATTTCCAGGGGCAGATGTGGACTCTGACCACAATCTATTAGTTATGACCTGTAGATTAAAACTGAAGAAACTGCAAAAAGGTGGGAATTTAAGGAGATGGGACCTGGATAAACTAAAAGAACCAGAGGTTGTACAGAGATTCAGGGAGAGCATAAGGGAGCAATTGACAGGAATGGGGGAAATAAATACAGTAGAAGAAGAATGGGTAGCTTTGAGGGATGAAGTAGTGAAGGCAGCAGAGGATCAAGTAGGTAAAAAGACGAGGGCTAGTAGATATCCTTGGGTGACAGAAGAAATATTGAATTTAATTGATGAAAGGAGAAAATATAAAAATGCAGTAAGTGAAACAGGCAAAAAGGATGAAATTGATGAAAGGAGAAAATATAAAAATGCAGTAAGTGAAACAGGCAAAAAGGAATACAAACGTCTCAAAAATGAGATTGACAGGAAGTGCAAAATGGCTAAGCAGGGATGGCTAGA
Source organism: Schistocerca serialis cubense (assembly GCF_023864345.2). NCBI lineage: Eukaryota > Metazoa > Arthropoda > Insecta > Orthoptera > Acrididae > Schistocerca > Schistocerca serialis. The sequence continues at coordinate 435,949,855 of NC_064640.1, read as the reverse complement.
GGACAAATGTAAGGATGTAGAGGCCTATCTCACTAGGGGTAAGATAGATACCGCCTACAGGAAAATTAAAGAGACCTTTGGAGATAAGAGAACGACTTGTATGAATATCAAGAGCTCAGATGGAAACCCAGTTCTAAGCAAAGAAGGGAAAGCAGAAAGGTGGAAGGAGTATATAGAGGGTCTATACAAGGGCGATGTACTTGAGGACAATATTATGGAAATGGAAGAGGATGTAGATGAAGATGAAATGGGAGATATGATACTGCGTGAAGAGTTTGACAGAGCACTGAAAGACCTGAGTCGAAACAAAGCCCCCGGAGTAGACAATATTCCATTGGAACTACTGACGGCCGTGGGAGAGCCAGTCCTGACAAAACTCAACCATCTGGTGAGGATGATGTATGAGACAGACGAAATACCCTCAGACTTCAAGAAGAATATAATAATTCCAATCCCAAAGAAAGCAGGTGTTGACAGATGTGAAAATTACCGAACTATCAGCTTAATAAGTCACAGCTGCAAAATACTAACACGAATTCTTTACAGACGAATGGAAAAACTAGTAGAAGCCAACCTCGGGGAAGATCAGTTTGGATTCCGTAGAAACACTGGAACACGTGAGGCAATACTGACCTTACGACTTAGAAGAAAGATTAAGGAAAGGCAAACCTACGTTTCTAGCATTTGTAGACTTAGAGAAAGCTTTTGACAATGTTGACTGGAATACTCTCTTTCAAATTCTAAAGGTGGCAGGGGTAAAATACAGGGAGCGAAATGCTATTTACAATTTGTACAGAAACCAGATGGCAGTTATAAGAGTCGAGGGACATGAAAGGGAAGCAGTGGTTGGGAAGGGAGTAAGACAGGGTTGTAGCCTCTCCCCGATGTTGTTCAATCTGTATATTGAGCAAGCAGTAAAGGAAACAAAAGAAAAATTTGGAGTAGGTATTAAAATTCATGGAGAAGAAATAAAAACTTTGAGGTTTGCCGATGACATTGTAATTCTGTCAGAGACAGCAAAGGACTTGGAAGAGCAGTTGAATGGAATGGACAGTGTCTTGAAAGGAGGATATAAGATGAACATCAACAAAAGCAAAACAAGGATAATGGAATGTAGTCTAATTAAGTCGGGTGATGCTGAGGGAATTAGATTAGGAAATGAGGCACTTAAAGTAGTAAAGGAGTTTTGCTATTTGGGGAGCAAAATAACTGATGATGGTCGAAGTAGAGAGGATATAAAATTTAGGCTGGCAATGGCAAGGAAAGCGTTTCTGAAGAAGAGAAATTTGTTAACATCCAGTATTGATTTAAGTGTCAGGAGGTCATTTCTGAAAGTATTCGTATGGAGTGTAGCCATGTATGGAAGTGAAACATGGACGATAAATAGTTTGGACAAGAAGAGAATAGAAGCTTTCGAAATGTGGTGCTACAGAAGAATGCTGAAGATTAGATGGGTAGATCACATAACTAATGAGGAAGTATTGAATAGGATTGGGGAGAAGAGAAGTTTGTGGCACAACTTGACCAGAAGAAGGGATCGGTTGGTAGGACATGTTCTGAGGCATCAAGGGATCACCAATTTAGTATTGGAGGGCAGCGTGGAGGGTAAAAATCGTAGAGGGAGACCAAGAGATGAATACACTAAGCAGATTCAGAAGGATGTAGGTTGCAGCAGGTACTGGGAGATGAAAAAGCTTGCACAGGATAGAGTAGCATGGAGAGCTGCATCAAACCAGTCTCAGGACTGAAGACAACAACAACAACAAGGAGTTTACCAGTTCATTATCATAATCAGTGAAATGTTCATATCAAAATCTACATCTACATCTACATCCATACTCCGCAAGCCACCTGACGGTGTGTGGCGGAGGGTACTTTGAGTACCTCTATCGGTTCTCCCCTCTATTCCAATCTCATATTGTTCGTGGAAAGAAAGATTGTCAGTATGCTTCTGTGTGGGCTCTAAGCTCTCTGATTTTATCCTCATGGTCTCTTCACGAGATATACATAGGAGAGAGCAATATACTGCTCGACTCCTCGGTGAAGGTATGTTCTCGAAACTTTAACAAAAGCCCATAACAAGCTACTGAGTCTTCCACTGGAGTTTATCTATCACCTCCGTAACGCTTTCGCGATTTCTAAATGATTCTGTAACGAAGCGTGCTGCTCTCCGTTGGATCTTCTCTATCTCTTCTATCAACCCTGGCTGGTACGGATCCCACACTGGTGAGCAATATTCAAGCAGTGGGCGAACAAGTGTACTGTAACCTACTTTCTTTGTTTTTGGATTGCATTTCCTTAGGATTCTTCCAATGAATCTCAGTCTGGCACCTGCTTTACTGACGATTAATTTTATATGGTCATTCCATTTTAAATCACTCCTAATGTCTACTCCCAGATAATTTATGGAATTAACTGCTTCCAGTTGCTGGCCTGCTATATTGTAGCTAAATGATAAAGGATCTTTCTTTCTTTGTATTCGCAGCACATTACACTTGTCTACATTGAGATTCAATTGCCATTCCCTGCACCATGCATCAATTCGTTGCAGAAATTCCTGCATTTCCATACAATTTTCCATTGTTACAACCTCTTGATATACTACAGCATCATCCACAAAAAGCCTCAGTGAACTTCCGATGTTATCCACAAGGTCATTTATGTATACTGTGCATAGCAATGGTCCTACAACACTCCCCTGCGGCACACCTGAAATCACTCTTACTTCGGAAAACTTCTCTCCATTGAGAATGACATGCTGCGTTCTGTTATCTAGGAACTCTTCAGACCAAACACACAATTGGTCTGATAGTCCATATGCTCTTACTTTGTTCATTAAATGACTGTGGGGAACTGTATCGAACGCCTTGCGGAAATCTTTCCTTGCAATGACAGTGTTGTGATTTTAACTGAAAAAAATCATAAAAAATATTTAAATAATCATATTTTAGGCCACAAACTATAAAATGATAGATCTCATCAACTCTCAGAAATGATGATTAAACATTAGTATTTATCTACTATCAGTCACACTCAGGCCATAGCTTACTAAATGTTTCATATAGCTATTGGAAACAGAATGCAAATCTTACAATTTGAATAACAAACATCCATCTCATGATGTTCTGTGAACTGATTGATGTTATGATTTTTTTAGTCAGTTATACAATAGTTACAATAAGACAGCATGTACAATCATAAAACTGAGAGGGTCAGGTTCTGTCTGTCATTTTTTAGCATTATTAAAAAACATTTTGGAAACTATTTCAATGGGCTAGTGTCAAAAGTCTAACAATGATAGTAAGGGTCTTTGCTAATATGCAGATGTCTATTGATTGGCAGTTTGATTTTGTCATGTGATGAAGATAGTGGCTGTGATCATAGAATGCTTCAGTTTTATTTTGGTGTGGTGGATGTAATCAAAACATTTGTTAATTTTTTGTCATGGAATACACTTAGACCTATATCTTTTAGCTATTTGTTGTGTCATAGAACTGACAGATTTTTACCTTAATGTTTGGTATTAATGTGCCGATTTTCAGATGTAAGTCACTAGAAATTCTTGTGAGAAAGTATAAAGGAGAGGGAAGCAGACATGCTTAAAACATTTAGTCATCCCTTATTTCCATGTGATTCCTCTTCCTTGACAAATATTAACAACAAATGTCTGATACAGCAGTGAGATATCTACATATAACCTTTACCTTAATGCAGAAGTTGAAACAAAAGTGTTGGTAGTGAAAAAATACTTAAAAAATCTCTTATTCTCGTGTGCCTGGGTTAAAATGACAACTTATGCCTACCAGGACACAGCTGTGACATACTGTCTTCCCATTCCATAGTTCATTTTTGCAGCCTTCAGCCACTAGAGGGCTCCGAATTGTAGTGTGTCACAAGGCGGTGTGTAACATGTATATGTCGGTATGTGAGAAACAGCATACTGTAATCAAGTTTCAAATTGGAAGAGTTCATTCAGACATGGAGCACCCTCTCCTTCAGCATGGCATTGCCAGACCACACACGAGCACTGCGACATCTCCAACTATCCAGTGCCTTGGATTCACTGTCATTGATTGTTTTCTATACAGACCCACAATGGCCGCATCCAATTTTCATCTGTTTCCAAAACTTAAAGAACACCTTCAATGACTTCACTTTGATAGGGGTGAAGCAGTCCAAGCAGAGGTGAGATTGTGGCTGTGTCAACAGAGTGAAACATTCTACAGTGGTGGTATCAACAAAGTGGTCTCTTGGTGGGAGAAATGTGTTCATCACCAGGGTGTCTGTGTTGAGGAATGAAGGTGTAGAAAGTTAATAAGGTTTGTTGTATTTAAAATACTATAAGAGTTTTCACATAAATTCAGACACATTTCTTTTCAGCATGCCTTTGTATTATGCTCTTTGTTTTGACTCGCCAATCTTTCAAAAGTGCCGCCGCGCAGTTACGCGCATCCTCTACATGCGGCGTTGTCTGCCAGCCATGCAGCAACCGCGCCACCTAAGCAGCCAGCCAGCCAGTGGCCGCTAGACTTGGACTGAGTGCTGATTTGACTGTTACAGTGTACACACATCTTACTTTGTTTACTCGATCTGTGACTTCCATGTGTTGTGTCGTCCTAGAAATATATTTGTTCAACTTGACAGTATAACAATTGGCGACGAGGTAGTGTATTTTTCTTTTTCATCGTTGACCCACAGGTTTCCATGGCTACTTTAGAGCAACTATTGCAAGGTCTCATTGAACAGCAAACGCTTCTCATATCTGCAATTCGTGATTTCGTCGTGGCGTCTCTACCTCCTTTCCCTCCTTATGACGAGACGGCAGAAGAATGGTCTGATACGAAAAATGTCTTCGACAGCACTTCTTGTCATTTCATGTCGCGGACAAACAAACATGTAAGTCTCTGTTCCTTTCATGGATTTCACCTCAGATGTATCAGTTGTTGTCGCAATTGGCTCCTTTGAAAGATCCTGCGTCTTTGTCCTTTGCTGAAATGTGCTCACTTCTGTCTGTCTATTTTCAAAAGCAAACACGTGTGGTAGCCTCTCGTGTTGCCTTTTATCGTTGTCAAAAACAACCGAATCAATCCTATTGCGCTAGGGCTGTTGACCTTCAAGGCCTCAGTAGAAAGTGTCAATTTGTTACTGAAGTTCACAAAGAATCCTACGCAGATTCCGTGGTCCGGGATGCTATTATCTGATCGGCGCCTGACAAAGAAGTTAGGCAACGTGCCCTTCAGTTGACAAATCCGACTCTAGATGAAGTCCTATCCATCGCTCAGTCTTTTGAAATTTCTCGTGCCGCTGGAGTGCAAATAGAGGCATAGGATGACGTCGAGGAAGTACAACCTCTGTGCGTTCTTGACGAAGTGTGCGGCGTGTCCCCGCCGGCCTACGTGGCCGCAGTATGCTCCCAAGTGTGGCCTCGGCCTAACCATAAACAAACTTCTAAGAAACTGCAGCAAAACCCACAGCAACTTCCTTCATGTCCGCGGTGTTTTACGAAACATTCACGGGAGAATTGTCCCCAACTTTGGGCCGTGTGTTACAAATGCAAAAAGAAGGGTCATGTGTCATCCGTTTGCAAATCCGACCGCATGCCTGACGTTCATGAACGTGACGCTGATTCTGCTTCTGTGTTGTCTGTCAATGGTACTTCTTCCCTTTCAGGGAAGTCATTCCTCACTGTCCAAATCCTTGGTCGGGATGTTCACATGCAGGTGGATACTGGTTCTGCTGCCACTATCATCAATTCTCAGACATATCTTCAGTTGGGTTCTCCAATCCTATCACCTGTCACCAGGCAATTACGGACGTACTATAAACAGAAGATTTCTCTCTTGGGACGATTTGATGCTGAGGTCTCTTACAAATCTGTCGTTCGCACTGTTCCCATATTTGTGGTCGACCATAGTAACGCGGAGAATATTTTTGGTTTCGATGCCTTTTGCCTTTTTGGGTTCTCCATAGATGACTCTGTCAATATCGTCTCTGATGCTATTCCTTATGCTCAATTGGATTCCTTGTCGATGACCTTTTCGTCCCTTTTTTCTCCTGGGTTAGGCCGTGCAAACGACTTTGAAGCTCATATCACGCTCAAACCCACTGCTCGACCTAAGTTTTTTTGGGCTCGGCCCATTTCTGTGGCCCTTCGTGATCGGATCAAACGGGAGCTGGATCGTCTCACTGCTTCATGGGTCTTGCTTCCTGTCACTTCCAGTGAGTGGTCCTCTCCTGTCGTTGTCGTTGCTAAGCCCAATGGTGATAGTCATCTCTGTGGCAATTTCAAAGCCACTGTAAATGCTAAATGCCTCATAGACACTTACCTTATGCCCCGACCTGAAGAATTGTTCACTAAACTTGCTGGAGGCCGGTATTTTTCCAAACTTGACCTGTCAGAAGCTTATCATCAACTTCCTCTTGACGTTGCTTCCCAGCAGTTCCTGGTCCTTAACACGCCTTTCGGCCTCTATCAATACCAACGATTGCCATTCAGAGTTGCCAGCGCCCCTGCTCTCTTTCAGCGATTCTTGGAACAATTATTGCTCCCTGTCCCTGGGTGTATAAATTACATGGACGACATTGTTGTCACTGGCTCCACCACCGAAGAACATCTTCAGAATCTCCGCACACTTTTTCATGTCTTACAGACTGCTGGTCTTAAGTGTAATCTTCAGAAATCAAAATTTTTTCAGGCATCTATCACATACTTGGGGTTTCAACTCTCTCAGGATGGTATTCGTCCGCTTCAGCAAACTGTTGCTGCGATCGATGCTCTTCCTCGCCCTACATCTGCTAAGGAACTGCTGGCCTTCTTGGGGAAAATAGCATACTATCACAGGTTTTTACTGTCTGCTGCTTCAGTGGCTCAGCCGTTGCATCGCCTGTTGCGTAAAAACGTGCCCTTTCACTGGTCCGCATCATGCGATGTGGCTTTCCAGAAATTGAAGACTATGCTGAAACAGGCCCCATGCCTGGCTACTTATCGACCTGGCCAGCATCTTGTTCTTGCCACGGATGCCTCTTAATATGGGGTTGGTGCAGTCCTTGCGCACCGTTTTTCTGACGGTTCTGAACAACCCATTGCTTATGCCTCCAAAACGCTCACGGATTCCCAATGAAAATATTCTCAAATTGAAAAAGAAGCTTTGACATTATTTATGCTCTTCATAAGTTTGGTGTTTTTCTCTATGGATCCAAATTTCATCTTGTTATGGACCACAAGCCACTTGTTTCCTTGTTTCAGCCATCAACGTCGCTTCCCGACAAGGCTGCACACTGCCTCCAGCGTTGGGTTCTTTACTTGTCTCGTTTCAATTATGAGATTCATTTCTGGCCGATGGCTCAACATGTGAATGCTGATGCACTGTCTCACCTTCCCATGGGTCCTGATCTGGCATTCGATAGGGATGAACTTTTGTGTTTCCACCTGGATCTTGCCGAGCAGCAGGTTGTGGACGGGTTCCCCATCACCGGGGACTGGCTGGTGGCTGCTACGGGTTCTGATCCTACCCTCTCCCGAGTTTTACGCTGTATTCATGAGGGTTGGCCAGATCGTCCGTCCACTAAGACTTCTGACCCGTTGCGGAACTACTACGCTTTGCGTTACTGCCTCACGGCTAGGGATGGTGTTATCCTCCTCTCCTCCAAAAATGCTTCGCTGCGTGTTGTGATACCTGCATCTTTGCGTGCTTCGGTCTTGCACCTCCTTCACCAACGGCACTGGGGTGTGTCTTGCACAAAATCTCTGGCTCGCCGTCATGTGTACTGGCCCGGCATCGACTCTGAAATCGCACACATGGTTGCTGCCTGCGGCCCTTGTTCGTCACAGGCCGCCACCCGTAGTCATCTTTGTCACCGTCGCCTTCGCCTGAGAAGCCCTGGGAGCGTATTCATGCTGACTTCGTGGGACCTTTTTTAGGTAGTTATTGGCTTCTCGTTATTGACGCCTACTCTAACTTTCCTTTCATTGTCCATTGCACGTCGCCTACCACCGCTGCAACCACCAATGCTCTAGCTCGCATTTTCTCTTTGGAAGGCCTTCCCTCTACTCTTGTTACTGATAATGGTCCGCAATTTGCCTCTTCTGATTTTGCGGATTTTTGTGCCCGTCACGGCGTCATGCATGTCACAGCCCCTCTGTTCCATCCACAGTCAAACAGTGTGGCTGAACGACTGGTCCGCACATTTAAGGCTCAGATGAGGAAACTCCTGATTTCTTCTGCTGCTGATGATGCACTTCTCCAGTTTCTGGCTTCTTACCGTTTCAGCCCAATGGGCGACCACAGCCTGGCTGAGCTCTTACATGGCCGACAGCCCCGCATGCTACTTCATCTTCTGTGACCTTCCACCTCACGGCCGCAGGTGCCTTCGCTTGGCTGGTTCACCGCTGGCGACCTTGTATGGGTACGGGGATATGGCAGGCAGCCAAAATGGAGTCCTGGCCACGTCTTACGACACCGTGGCTGACGCCTGTATGAAATCCAGATGGACACGGGTGTTGCAGTGCGTCATTCAGACCAGCTTCGGCCTCGTGTGCTGGCAACGCCTGTTCCGAATGCCACTACACCACCTTTGGCTCTACCTGACGCTCGGGATCTTGGAATCTCTCATTACTCACAACGCACTCCTCTCACCATCATCTCGGTGCCAGCACAAGAACTGACGCCACCAGGAGACATGCCCATGCAGGAACCAGATGACCATCATCTGTCGGAGCAACTCTACTCCCCTCCTCCTCCTCCTACGGATGCCGACACATCGCCCATGTCTCCTGTAATAACAACCGGACTTGCCGCAATGGGTAGATTGGGGCACGAGGCCCCAGCAGATTCGACCCCCACGTCTCCTGTCACCTCGACCCATTATCATCAGGGACACTTCCGTCCGTATGGGAAGCCTCCTCCTTGAGACTTTACGGCCACTCAAACAATACCTATGGACGTTAGCAATCTACAGGCCACCTCCATCAAGACCAGCGCAAAAAATTCAAAGGGGGGGGGGAAAGTGTTGTGACTCGCCGATCTTTCAAAGTGCCACCGCACAGTTACATGCGGCGCTGTCTGCCAGCCATGCAGCAGCCGCGCCACCTAAGCGGCCAGCCAGCCAGCAGCCGCTAGACTTGGACTGAGTGCTGATTTGACTGTTTCTGTGTACACACATCTTACTTTGTTTACTCGATCTGTGACTTACATGTATTGTGTCATCCTAGAAATATATTTGTTCAACTTGATGTTATAACACTCTTGTGTTGAGGTATGAACTCTGCTAGTTCATATGAAGTATGTCTTTACTTTCCTCATACCCCTTACCATTATTACATGCTTGTATTCCTTTAGTAGTCCACAGGATAGAGGAATGCGGATATATGAATCCTCTTTTGTTGTAAAGCAGCTACTACATAGATTACATTATTATGTCTGATCATTCAGTTCATTATTAAACAGGAATTACAGTTTAAAAGCAGGTTTCACTAAAATGCTAGAACACTGCATAAATTTCCCTGTTCTTCTTGTGACTTCTGTAATGAATTCTTTGTGCCACTAATACTGCCTTCTTTCTTTTTTCAGTTGGACTTTCTAAGGATTGTTTGCAGCCATGAACATTTTGTAGCGTTGAATCTACCTTTTGGGACACCTTTTACTCCAAGCTCTGCTCCTTCATCACCAAACCCATCTATTTCGTCATCTACAAGCCAGTCATCATTTGTGTCAACACTTGTTGGAGGTGATTTAATGAGTTTTGCAGATCTGTCACCTGCATTTCGACAACAACATTTCCTGATTGGACTTGTTCTCACAGACCTGGCTACAGTCCTGGAATTACAGTAAGTTCATATTTCCAACTGTACTTTTTTCCTTCAACTTTTTGTTCTAAGTGTGTGTTGTATCCTGGAAAAAATATTTACTACTGTTTCTTTTTTTTTTTTAACAGAATAAAGAAAACTGTTACTTAAGATACAAATAAAGTTATGATGAGAAACAACCTCTTACTGTGTAGAGGAAGCACTGATTAGTACAGGGGTGGGCAGGAATCCTGCACGTGTGCAGTTAACAGGTGTTATGCGTGCACATAGGGGCAAGCTGGCCACCTGCTTCCCTCCCCTCCCCACCATACCGTCTCTCCACTCTTTCCTCTGTAATGCATTTTGTTTCCTAGCTTGCTTTATTGAATGAAGGAATAAGGTTAGTAGAAGAGCTTGAAAGAAATCATGGTTTGAAAGCGTACCTATTACCTACGATACGTTTCATTTAATTATCACAGGTGGAGTTTACAATACGTTTAATGTATGAAACAAAATTTCTACATACAGACAAACGCAAACAGTTACGTAAATTTTCATCACTGATGTTTGCTCTTAACCGAGACTTATTAATTTTCATAACGGAGAAAACTCACTCACAAACGTATGTTGAGCCAAACATTGACATTATCTTCATGGCTTCACGATGGATATGAGGAAACTCTTGCTGTGCAAAATCGTGATAAAAGTCTGTTACACATCTTGCCAAAAGGAACTTGTCTCTCAGATGAGAATTACCCTGTAGATCTATTAATTCCATTTGCAGAATGCGGTGAATATCATCTACAGAAACAGCAAATGGTCTCGAGAACCATTCAAAAGCTTGGAATAAATATGATATATCCCCAAATCGCTTGAGAAATTCCTCTTTCATTGCCCTAAGTACGGAAAAACATTCTTTGCAATTCTGTTCTCGCACAGTAGACAGTGTAGGGAAATGCACTGCGTTCCCTGACGAGAGCTGTCATTCCCATAGCTCGGGCTTGCTAGTGAAAACTTGCAAATCAGCCATTTCACAAATTAGCTGATTTTCTTCTTGCAAACTTGTGTTCAATGCATTCATGTGTCTGGTAATGTCCACTAAAAATGCAAGGTCGGCAACCCACTCTGGATTTTCTAACTTGGGGTCGTACCTTCCTTTGTCCTTTAAAAACTGATTTATTGGTATTCACGGCTCAAAAAATCTTTTGAGTACATTACCGTGGCTAAGCCAGCAGACTTCACTGTGGTATGGTATGTCACCGTACTCTTCCCCAATTTCAGCTAAATATGTGTGAAACTGTCTATGTGTAAGCCCTTGGGATCTCAAATAATTAACTGCCTGAATAACCACTTACATGATGTCCCCCAGTTTTGCTGCTTTTGCACAAAGTACTTCTTGGTGCAAAATGCAGTGGATGCCGTACAATGATTCTTCTGTATGCTGTAGCTTTTTTTCTTAGTAATCCAAGAAATCCCATTTGTTCCTCTTTCATTGCAGGTGCTCCGTTTGTTGTCACAGACACCAAACATTCCCAATTTAAGCCAGCTGAATATACAGCTTCATCAATGGCTTTTAGGATGTCCACGCTGGTGGTTGTGCTTTTTAAAGATATCATATCTAAAAAAGAAATCCCCTGTTATGCGCAGAGCAGTGTCTACGCCGCAGACATAAATCATTAATTGCGCGGTGTCTGAAATATCTGTGGACTCATCAAGTGCAATGGAAAGTGCAATTAACTCCTGCTCTGCACTCCTTAATTGAAGGTAAACATCACCTGCCATGGCACTTACACGACGACTTACAGTCTGCCAAGAAAGAGTGATAGCTTGAAACTGATTTGCATTCAGTGGGCAAAGTAAATCAGCAGCGTCATTCATGCACTCCTTTATAAACTCACCTTAAGCAAACGGTTTTCCAGCTCTTGCTGCATTAAGCGCAATCTTATAACTTGCACATACCGCTGGGCTATCATTGTTGTCATCCTGAAAAATTGAAAACAGTACTCCATAAAAAGTTAAATCAGTTAGATGAGAGACATGATGAAAGAAAGTTGCAGATCTCTCATGACAACAGCAACTTACGTCAGATTCATCTAGTATCATCAGATCGCTCTTCTTAAGCTCAGTCAATTTCCCCATCCACTCAGAATCTGACAATAAATTGTAATCGTCCTTGCGAAATTTATTATAATAATCTTCAATACTAAACTTCTGCTGACCGCGAGAATGCTACCACATCTTAAGCATATCGAATTTTCACGTTTTTGCACAAATCAAAAATGATCCTCCCATTCCTGTTTAAAAGATAGCAACTCTCCATGTCTCCATTTCCATGATTCACTCTGCATTTTCCGGTACTCCAGATACAATGTTCACTACGTAGTGGTCGCTTTGCATCAACATCCGCAGCTTAGCCTGGTACTACACTGCCGCAACCTGCCGGCTGTCGCCACAGCACCGGTCGACAATTGCACGCGAGTAGCACACGTGCAATGCTGTGTGCTCATGAGCCGCGTGCAACGTCTGCCTGCCCCTGGATTAGTAGACAGACTTGTGAACAAAGAGTACCTCAGCATGTGTACTTACATTCTTCATCAGAGTGTGCACACATGTACATACACACACTTCTCCTATGTAAGTAACCCAGCAAAGTGACACAGTGGTTAAGACACAGGACTAGCATTCGGGAGGATGAAGTTTCAAATATCTGTCATGTTGCCCAAATTTAGGTTTCCAGTATTTTTTTCTAATTCTTTAAGGTAATGATGATTCCTTCTGCAAAAGGTGATTTTCTCCCTCATCCACCTGAACTTTGGTTCCATCTCTAATGACCTTATCATCAACAGGACATTATACTCTAAATCACACTTCCTCCATCGTACATAAATGTGTGGTATGTAGATGGATATGTGTGTAGGGAGAGGGGGTGGGGGCTACGGAGCAGATGTTGTCCTCTGATGAAGATAGTGAGGTTGAAAACTTATCTAAAGTTTCAAATCAATTGTTTATGTGCCTATCTACTACTTGGTGCATCTCTACATCTTGAATATTGGCCTCTTCTTGTTTGTTTTCGAAATTTGTAATTTCTCATGTGTTTTTAGCAGAGTTGAAAGGATATTACCAGATATTCCAGTGATAGTTCTTCTTCAAAAATTATTTTCTGATTGCAATGTGATGATTGGTACATTTAAGTTTTTTAATGAATGCCTAGGTACTACATACATAACAGAATCAGATGGAATGGACAGAGCAGTTTTAATAATTACAGAGAAAATTTGTGTAACACTTTTCCCCCATATGTGAATTAATTGTTGTTTATTTATTTGACCTTTTAGGAATCCTAACCTTCATTTTAAAGTGGTCAACCTTGTGCGTAATTTGCTGACGTATCACGACAGTGACCCACGATTTGCAGAACCTGAATGTAGAGCACGAGTGGCTGCCCTGTACTTGCCATTTCTGGGTATTGTCATGGATGCCTTACCACAACTTCATGGCTTTTTCCCAGGAGCTAGAGGTATGATACAGATTGTGTACACATAAATTCAGTAACTATTTTGAAAATACTCTGTAGGCTGACTGTGTAATAACTAATAATCATGGGTAACGAATGCTAGTACAGTAGAACTCCAATTATCCAAATTGCAACTATCAGGATCACTTTGAGGAAAGACATTTGTACAGTATGACTAAAATTGTTGGTTTTGTTTGATAGTTATTACAGTATACGGTACACTGTACATTTCTTATCATTGTAAAATCAATTCGCAGCGAATGTATTAAAAGACAAAATCTTCCAGTGAATAGTGAATACAGTACGCACATTGTTGTATGCACATTGTTATATGTGCATGCTTGTGTTTGTAGTCCCTATCATTCAGCGCAGCTTACATCAGTCTGTGTAGTTACTTTAACATTTACACTGATTTGTTTCTATAAATTACGTCTTTTTTGTTTTGTTTTGTTTTATGTATGTTTTAATTTACTCTGTGGCATATGTCTTCTATAAGGAAACACATTGTCTTATCATTGACAAACAAAATAAAAGTCCTTGAGCAATTAGACAAAGGCATGAGTGGTAGGCAGTTAGCTGAGATGTTTAATGAGACACAAGCAGAAACAAGCCTTCAATTGTAAACTTTGTGTCTGTTCTTGAGACTGAAGATAGGAGTTTGTTGCAAAAAGCAATGAAAACAGCAGAAAACAAGGCACGTGAAGAGACCATATTAAAGTGGTCCTTGCAGCACCAAGCATCAGGAAACCCCCTTTCAGGTCCAATTGTTTGCGTAAAAGAAAAACTTTTCACCGAGAAAATCGACAGATTGTCTTAATTCAAAGCGAGCAATGCCTGGTTACAGAATTTAAAGGCAAGGCTCAGTATTCATGAATTGGATTTAAGTGATGAAAAACTATCAGCAGACCCAAAAGCAGCAGAAAAATTTATTGAAAAATTCAAAATTGAAACAGAATCTTATGACCCTGAATTTTTGATACTATGGAGATGAGACTGGCCTTATTTGGAAGGCTTAGTCTGAAACAGTCAACTTCTAAAAAGGAAACCAGTGCTCATGGCTATAAGATTAGTAAAGATTGTGTTACCATGCTGAACTGTGGTAACTCTACAGTAAAACACAAAATACCCTTTCTGTTGATAGGAAAATCAAAAAAAACCTGCACTTTCAAAAATACTAAGAGACTTCCTTTTACAAGAATCAACCACACACCTGGATGACTACTGCTTTGTTTTGCAAATGGTACAATTCAGTTTTCATACCTGAAGTAAAAGAATATCGAAAGGCTATAGGGAAAGAAGGTGCTGGTAATTCTGGACAGTGCACCCACCCACCCCACAGAAAGCTTCTTTATAGAGATGGATGTTTCAAAACACTCTTCATACCACCAAATTGCCAATTGACAAGTCGATTATCAAAACTATGAAGTAACATTATGGAAGACAGTTGTTGAGGAAGCTTTTGATAGATGATGGAATTGAAGAAGGTATTGTGGCTCATCTCAAAAATTGAATATAAAAGACTGCTCTTAAATAATGGTGGAAGCATAGTATTTGCTGCAGATAGTCACATTAAAAAGAACTTGGAATAAATTCAAAGGCATTTTGATCACAGATGAGGTACAGAAAAATAAAGATGAAAAGAAGCAGCATGAAAAGGAAAAGGAAGAAAGAGAAGCAGCGTTGTCACCGAACCAGGTGCAGGATCATCAGCTGGTGAAACATTTGCATATTCTGACACTGTGCTAACATGTGTGGAGCAGAAGCCTGAGTGTGACCATATACAGCAGCTTACCATGAAGCAGATGTGAGACTTCACTGCACAAGAACGACTGAAGATGGCAAAACGACTGACTGACTGACTGATATGTTCGAGAACTGACATCGTAAGTAAGTACAGTACTCCACAAAATCCAAGCAACATTGTTTTGTACTGATTGTGTTAATATTAGTGGTATGTATACACAGACTTAGCTTTTTAAAAATAAGAAGTTATATGTTTCCGTGCTTTATTGAATTATCTGGATTGGATCCAATACCTAAGCAATTCTTTATGTGTGTGTAAGTACAGAACTAGAAATGAAAGATCAGGGAGCTTGAAAATGGCATTGATACTGTATTTTAAGGTAATTTTGAGAAAAAATCTGAAGTTGAAGCCAAAATCTTCTGGTTTGTTAGTCTGCATCATACACACCTCAACAAAAGTTTGGAATATCATAGTGCTTCCTACAATGACTTCTTATAGTACACCCATTTAGGTTTTTACAGTACCTTATTAACAAAAGAAACATGATTCCTTCTGAAAACGAGAACAATTTTGGTTAGTTACAAAAAACAAAACAAAGCAGGCTCTCTCCTAAATGTACATATTGAAAAAAACAAAAACAGTCAAAATCTTTATCTCATGATGATGATGATGAACATCAGTCTTTAACAGTATGTCCTCCTCACAAACAGATGAGTTCCTCCACTCTTTGAGATATGCTCTTGATGAGAACCTAAAGTTTGTCATGGGGTACAAGTTCCCACTCCTCAATGGCAGCTTCAGTGACGTCATGAAGACTGTCAGATGGATTCGAACGCTGTGGAATGCCTGCCTTCAACAGGCCTCATGCATGCTCAATTGCATTCATGTCTGGGACTGTGCTGGCTAATGAATTTGGTTGATGTTGCATTTTTGAAGATACCAAGACACTGCTAGAGTACAGTACATTGTCATCGACTAGGATGAAGTTGACGCAAACTTCATGTCTGTAGGGCCTTACAATTGGTTGTAGCACGTTTTGGAGGTATTATTGACCAGTCCTATTGCCATAGATGGGAATTAGAGGGGTCCGCCATCCCATTGTTATTACTGCCCGGAACATTAAACCTCCACCTGCAGATGGATGAACTTCCTTGAACGTATCTGTATTCCTGGTGTCATCCAGTACATCTCCAAACCATAACATGTCTAGTGTCCGGTTGCAAACCAATTTTGGTCTTGTCAGCAAGTATGACATTACTCCAAGATTCGATGGTCCAGTTTTGATGTGCAAGAGCCCAGGTCCTTCAATTGCGTCAGTTCCATTGGTTCAGTGCAAAACTTATCAATGGTCTTCTGGAATGAAGACCACTCTAATGCAATCTTCTACACAATGTTTGGTCTGAGATACAAATCTCTTTTGCTCAGGAGGAGTTATTTCCAATATTTTTTTCCAGTTGATGCTGGGCACCTGCAAGCCAACAGTTGGAGCAAACGATCCTGCCTTGGTGTTGTCATAGGAAGACAACCACTGTGAGGTCTGTCGTCCATGTTTCCCATATCTCTGTACTTTCTCCACACCTTAGACTTTCTCCACACTTTGACATGTAACCATTTGGCAACATCTTGCAGTGTATATGGTGTGCTGAAAGTAAAGCCACGATCCTGACTCTGTCAAAGTTTTGTTTGCCCCTACGTGGCATGTTACTACAGTGCTGAACACAAAGTGAATGAAGCTGTTGTAGATACTGGCCTACTCTTCATGTGCTGCTGTCGCAGCGGTATGTTTACATGATAGGGAAATGGCCACAAAGCATGCCAATAGTAAAGACCATTCAGTATATGGTATCTAACTGGATAATGCATGAAGTGCCTAGGTCAATGAGACCTCTGATACTGCAGACTACATTCTACAATAGTATTATAAACTTTTGTTGAGTGGTATATTTTTTCTACATCTCAATGTTTAAACCCATCTGCTGGGATCTTCTTTGGGGTCGGTTCCATCAGATTCACCTGGTCCTACTCCAAATCCCATGCCACTTTTCTTGATGTTGACCTCCACCTGTCCAATGGCCAGCTTCACACGTCCGTCCACATCAAACCCACCAACAAGCAACAGTACCTCCATTATGACAGCTGCCACCCATTCCACATCAAACGGTCCCTTCCCTACAGTTTAGGTCTTCGTGGCAAACGAATGTGCTCCAGTCTGGAATCCCTGAACCATTACACCAACAACCTGAAAACAGCTTTCGCATCCCGCAACTACCCTCCCGACCTGGTACAGAAGCAAATAACTAGAGCCACTTCCTCATCTCCTCGAACCCAGAACCTCCCACAGAAGAACCCCAAAATTGCCCCACTTGTGACAGGATACTTTCTGGGACTAGATCAGACTCTGAATGTGGCTCTCCAGCAGGGATACGACTTCCTCAAATCCTGCCCTGAAATGAGATCCGTCCTTCATGAAATCCTCCCCACTCCACCAAGAGTGTCTTTCCACCGTCCACCTAACCTTCGTAACCTCTTAGTTCATCCCTATGATATCCCCAAACCACCTTCCCTACCCTCTGGTTCCTACCCTTGTAACTGCCCCGGTGTAAAACCTGTCCCATGCACTCTCCCACCACCACCTACTCCAGTCCTCTAACCCGGAAGGTGTACATGATCAAAGGCAGAGCCACGTGTGAAAGCACCCACGTGATTTACCAACTGACCTGCCTACACTGTGAAGCTTTCTATGTGGGAATGACCAGCAACAAACTGTCCATTAGCATGAATGGACACAGGCAGACAGTGTTTGTTGGTAATGAGGATCACCCTGTGGCTAAACATGCCTTGGTGCACGGCCAGCACATCTTGGCACAGTGTTACACCGTCCGAGTCATCTGGGTACTTCCCACTAACACCAACCTGTCAGAACTCCGGAGATGGGAACTTGCCCTTCAGTATATCCTCTCTTCTGATTATCCGCCAGGCCTCAATCTCCGCTAATTTCTAATTTCAATTTGCCGCCGCTCATACCTCACCTGTCTTTCAACAACATCTTTGCCTCTGTACTTCCGCCTCAACTGACATCTCTGCCCAAACTCTTTGCCTTTACAAATGTCTGCTTGTGTCTGTGTATGTGCGGATGGATATGTGTGTGTGTGTGTGTGTGTGTGTGTGTGTGTGTTTGTGTGTGTGTGTGTGCGAGTGTATACCTGTCCCTTTTCCCCCCTAAGGTAAGTCTTTCCGCTCCCGGGATTGGAATGACTCCTTACCCTCTCCCTTAAAACCCACATCCTTTCGTCTTTCCCTCTCCCTCCCTCTTTCCTGATGAAGCAACCGTTTGTTGCGAAAGCTTGAATTTTGTGTGTATGTTTGTGTGTGTATCGACCTGCCAGCACTTTTGTTTGGTAAGTCACATCATCTTTGTGTGTGTGTGTGTGTGTGTGTGTGTGTGTGTGTGTGTGTGTGTGTATATATATATATAAAAAAACAAAGATGATGTGACTTACCATACGAAAGCGCTTCAAGCTTTCGCAACAAACTGTTGCCTCATCAGGAAAGAGGGAAGGAGAGGGAAAGACGAAAGGAAGTGGGTTTTAAGGGAGAGGGTAAGGAGTCATTCCAATCCCGGGAGCGGAAAGACTTACCTTAGGGGGAAAAAAGGGCGGGTATACACTCACACACACACACACACACACACACACACACACATATCCATCCACACATATACAGACACAAGCAGACATATTTAAGTCTTTCCGCTCCCGGGATTGGAATGACTCCGTACCCTCTCCCTTAAAACCCCCTTCCTTTCGTCTTTCCCTCTCCTTCCCTCTTTCCAGGGTTATTACAATTGATTGAAGTGATTTCACAGCTCTACAATAACTTTATTATTTGAGATATTTTCACAATGCTTTGCACACACATACAAAAACTCAAAAAGTTTTTTTAGGCATTCACAAATGTTTGATATGTGCCCCTTTAGTGATTCGGCAGACATCAAGCCAATAATCAAGTTCCTCCCACACTCGGCGCAGCATGTCCCCATCAATGAGTTCGAAAGCCTCGTTGATGCGAGCTCGCAGTTCTGGCACGTTTCTTGGTAGAGGAGGTTTAAACACTGAATCTTTCACATAACCCCACAGAAAGAAATTGCATGGGGTTAAGTCAGGAGAGCGTGGAGCCCATGACATGAATTGCTGATCATGATCTCCACCACGACCAATCCATCGGTTTTCCAATCTCCTGTTTAAGAAATGCCGAACATCATGATGGAAGTGCGGTGGAGCACCATCCTGTGGTACGTTTAGCTCCCTGCTTGCTTTATTCGTCGACTTCCGCGGGCTACGTGTGAAACTTGCCCGCACGCGTTCAACCGTTTCTTCGCTCACTGCAGGCCGACCTGTTGATTTCCCCTTACAGAGGCATCCAGAAGCTTTAAACTGCGCATACCATCGCCGAATGGAGTTAGCAGTTGGTGGATCTTTGTTGAACTTCATCCTGAAGTGTCGTTGCACTGTTATGACTGACTGATGTGAGTGCATTTCAAGCACGACTTACGCTTTCTCGGCTCCTGTCGCCATTTTGTCTCACTGCGCTCTCGAGCGCTCTGGCGGCAGAAACCTGAAGTGTGGCTTCAGCCAAACAAAACTTTATGAGTTTTTCTACATATCTGTTGTGTGTCGTGACCATATGTCAATGAATGGAGCTACAGTGAATTTATGAAGTCACTTCGATCATTATAGACACACACACTCTTTGCCTTTACAAATGTCTGCTTGTGTCTGTGTATGTGCGGATGGATATATGTGTGTGTGTGAGAGTGTATACCTGTCCTTTTTTCCTCCTAAGGTAAGTCTTTCCGCTCCCGGGATTGGAATGACTCCTTACCCTCTCCCTTAAAACCCCCATCCTTACGTCTTTCCCTCTCCTTCCCTCTTTCCTGACAAAGCAACCATTGGTTGCGAAAGCTAGAATTTTGTGTGTATGTATGTGTTTGTTTGTGTTTCTATCGACCTGCCAGCGCTTTCGTATGGTAAGTCACATCATCTTTGTTTTTAAATATATTTTTCCTGCGTGGAATGTTTCCCTATTATATATATATATATATATATTTTTTTTTCTCCACGTGGGAAAAATATATCTAAAAACAAAGATGATGTGACTTACTAAACGAAAGCGCTGGCATGTCGATAGACACACAAACATACACACAAAATTCAAGCTTTCGCAACCAACGGTTGCTTCGTCAGGAAAGAGGGAAGGAGAGGAAAGACGAAAGGATGTGGGTTTTAAGGGAGAGGATAAGGAGTCATTCCAATCCCGGGAGCGGAAATACTTACCTTAGGGGGGAAAAAAGGGCAGGTATACACTCGCGCACACACACACATATCCATCCACACATACACAGACACAAGCAGACATTTGTAAAGGCAAAGAGTTTGGATGCCTCTGTACTTCTGCCTTGACTGACATCTCTGCCCAAACTCTTTGCATGGTTCAAAGAGCACCAGGATGAGTTTACTGTACTCCCCGGATCTAAACCCAGTTGAGAACTTGTGGGACCACCTTGTTCGGATGTTCGCTCCATGATCCTTGTGAAACGTAGTGCAGCTGGCCAGAGGTCAGGGATCAGTGTGGCTTCACATCCCTGTCAGTACTTCCCAGAACCTCACTGACTCTCTTCCTGCACGTCTCGCAGCGGTCCACACTGCAAAAGGTGGTTATTCAGGCTTGTGATAGTCATATTAATGTGACTGGATGCTGTAGGTAGATGAGGAATGAACAAGAATGTTGTATATGCAAACTTTGGAACAAGATAAGAGACTGAGAACAAAACTGAATGCTCACTAATGTAATGGCTAAAATTTGTATCAAAGGGAATGTAATTGTGTGTTAAAATCAAACCAATTTTTTGTCTGTTCCTGTAGACAGCATTTACCTGATATTAAAAGTTTTTAACTATTTCCTAAAGTAGCATTTGCTCTGTTTCACTCTTCTCAGTCATTTTACAACTACTGTTTGTGGTTTTGACTTACATTTACTGTGCCTGCTCTGACACGGTTTCAGTTTAAAGTTGCTTCTTTGTTTCTGTAACTGTAAACAAAGAGAGAGAGAGAATTTTTATTCGTATTTGCTTTTAAACATCGTAAGTTCATATATTAAGTTAAATAGTAGCCAAGTATGTCATAGCTTAATTAATTGCTTCCTATTTTAAATTTGAAATCACTAAGGAAAATGCGCTCTTAGTGACTTACAAGCAATCAGATTAGATGGAGCTGCTGTGGTGAAGAGAGTGCTCTTCTTTCTCAAAATGTCACATGACTTGGATGTTGTCACTTTGTACTGGCAGTTGGTGTGACAATAAAAAATATGCTGAGTAAGAGCCTAAGTGTCAGTGAATGTCATCATAGCTGGATTATAAGTACTCTGAGCATGTTACTATGAAGGCACAGAGCTTTTCACATGCAACTATGTTAAGAGTGTACCTTGTGAAGAAAGTAAACTGCTTTGGGCACTAACAGGTTGCTTACTGGGGTCACCATTGACTGTTGTGCATTGTAGCAGGAGACAGGTGGGCCACAGTGCACCTAATCACTGACTGTAATATGGAGGACTACTTCCTTCCTGTGGGAGGTAGAAGCCACCATCCCACATGTGTACCTTTCCCTCAAAGCACATAACAGGCCACAGAGATTGGTATGAGTGCAAGAACTTTGAACACTTGAAGCATAGAGTAATGTTGTTCGAACTGATGACTTGCAATCCACCCCAGTAAAAGTGCAAGCTGCTTGCCAACAGGGCACTATTCCGACAATGTAAGAAGGTAATTTTGTGTGTGTGTGTGTGTGTGTGTGTGTGTGTGTGTGTGTGTGTGTGTGTGAGGGGGGGGGGGGTGGAGCATATTTACATGGGATAAAAACTTGAACATTTCTCTGCCATCATCACCAACTGACAAGCAGTACAGGAACCAGTTTTTGATCAGTTGCATACATTCGTTTGCCTACAGCACCTAGCATGCAACTTGTACAGTCACCAGGATAATAATGCTCCACACTGTTGCTTCTGAATCATGTACGAATAATTTGAGGAACACTGTTAATGCAGAGTGCTTGTGTAGGTCCCTGGGTTACATGACTTCTATTATGCTGAGTGTATGTGAAAAGCCATTGAGTGAGGTGATAAATCAGTATCTGCGAGCTCTGTGTAGCGGTTAGAGTGATGTTTGATCAGAATAGCTCCTGGATGTGTGCCTAAAATTTAGTTGTTAATTCATGTACATGAGCCTCATTAGAGATATACTAAAACCATTTGTTGAACTACAGAATCTGTAATTTCTGCAAAACAAGTGTGTGGATTTTTGTTCTTTAACTGCCAGATTAATTTGTTCTCTTGATGGGGGAAATAAAACACACCTCTGTCATTTCTTTGTGCTAGTTTTTTTAATAGATCCAAGCCCGAGTAATGCATTTTGTGACCATTCAAATAACTTATCACATACCAAATAATATTGCAGTCACTTTTTGCACAGCTTCATATAGATAAAGACCCATGCAAATGAGAGATTTTTGCCTGATAGCACTCCACTACTCTGGAATCAGACCTTCATTTAAATTTCTAAGCACTGCTTGTGGCAAGAGGGGCAACTCGGACTGAACTAGTAAGATACATTTTGTGAGGTGGTGTGCCACTGAAGAAACAAACAATTCTGTGAAGGTTAATGAATGAGTGTGTCATGAAGGAAAAATTTATTTTGGTTTCTTACACTTTATTGATGTACATATGCTTATAACAACATACAGAGGAATCAGTCTAAAATAAATTATTTTCTTTTCAAGTGTTGCTGTCTGTGAATGGGATTACACAAGGCTTCAGTGAGGATCTTGTATATTATTTTCTCCAAGTTCGAAAGAAATAATGTCTTGATATAAAGCAACATGACTCATAACAAAACCACACAAGTTTGGTAAATCATGAGTGAATTTGAGAGGAATATTTTACCAGCTACATCAATGATATGCTTTAAGCCTTGACCCCAAAATATGATCACAAATAATTCATGAGAAATGTGTTGTAGATACAAATGTAGATTTTGAAGGATTTAAATTTGTACCAAAAACATGAAGAGCTGATGTCAGAATATTTCCATAAATTGAATGGAAACAGTTATTCTAATGAAATTTTTATTCTTTGTAACAAGGCAGTATAATTTATATTTGTATTACATGATGAGTGCAACTGTTGTGCTAAATTTGCTTTCTACGTATTTAGCATACTGCCAGAAACCAGTAAAAATGTAGAACAATAAACGTAACTGTGTAATTGCCTACCATTTGCCATAAAAATCAAATAATAAGAATGAGAATTTTAGTTTCAATAAAATATTGATGTTAGTTGGATGATGTACATTTCCAGAATATTAATGAAGTCATGGCACGTAAGATAGCCAATGCTGATCTTTTTTAACTTACTTTTCTGCAGGGCTTCGGGTAGTAGAGAGGTTATTGAGTAACTGTAAAGATATCAGCTGTGGCATTGTTTTAGTACTGTACTTTTTCTTAAATTAAAATTATTGTTTTGTGTACTTACATAATTTTTTCTGTGTTTCTCTTTAGAATAAATAATTTATAAAGTATGAATAACATTTACAGGTCGTATGTTGCTGGTACCAGGCTCAGATAATATGGAACCTCAAAATGGTATTGATCATTCTATTGCAATGGCAATTGCTGGTACAACAGTGTTTCCAAAGTCAGTTGGTCCTGATAATCCTCAAGGCCAACAGGTAAAGTACTGTACATAGTCTATCCTATGCTAAGTTTTCCTCATTTGGCTGGAGACATTAGCATCTACAGATGTTTAGTGCTTATTGGAAAAAGTGAAGTAGAGATTAGATGGCTATTTATGGAACTCAAAGAAGCAGCATCCAAACTTGATCTAAAAGTAAATGATCAGAAACCAAATAGATGATGAGTCAAAGATGTAGAGATGAACAAGACCACCAGTTACATCTAACACTTTGCAAACATAAATTTGAACACATTGAACAGTTCAAATTTCTAGTTGTATTGATAGATGAACAAAATCAGAGGCAAGTAAAAGTGAAAATTAGACTGCAAAATGTTAACAGAGCCTACTATTCTGTAGAAAAACATAGATGTATAACGTGAGAAATTCCAAATTAACACCCTCAGATTTTGAAGCTCTGATTGACTGCCCACTGCAGAAGATTCTTTGTAATTATACTCTCATGAATCATTCTTAAGTTCTCATTAGTTTTGCTGCTGACACTTGTACATCATATTGATATATTCCCATTTGTAATTTTTCTTTTGCATTTGCTTCTTAATTGCCATATTGTTTCACATCTTACTTTGTGGAGCTATAAATTTGTCATCTAAGTCATGCTTATTGAGAGAGAGAGAGAGAGAGAGAGAGAGAGAGAGAGAGAGAGAGAGAGACCGACCTTACTCTTAAATTATCTGTATTCCACCAAGGACTTTTCATTAGAAAATGAATAACATGTGAAGAAAAAAAAATGGAAGAGAAAATTACAGCAATTGGAAAGCAGTACTTGAAAATGTGTTAACAACAGAATCCAGGGACAAGGAGTTGTCAGAGGTGAATACATTTACTTCAGAGCTGAGTGGGAAATTTTTAAGGGATAAGTGTAAATAGTGACAGAAGTTCAGTATTACACTGGCGATATCACAAGTATGAAGAATGTCTGTAATGTCCCATTATCAGATCTCAGTTTTTCACTTGACTAATGGAGACCATAACAAGCAAAAGTCGGAACATGCAAGAAGTTAGCTGTGTGTAAATTAACTAAAGGAGACTGCATAACATAATGGCATCTCCATCATCAAAACTTCCAAAAGAACACATTCATAGAAGGTTTGTAGGAAACTACATAAATAACCACTATAACAGTGACTCTGCCATGCACTGTTCGGTGGTTTGCAGAGTATGTATGTAGATTTATTACATGATTTTTCTTACATTAGCACCTAAAGGGAGGGGGAGGGGGCAAGATTAATATCAAATTATTTAATGAAAACAGTTACAAGATCCACTAAGCCTTCTTCTCTGAGATGTATCACATTTGTAAACCATATTTAATCTGGTCCAGGGTTCATAGAAACAGTTACTCCTAAGTATTATTTTAAAAAATCTATGTTCTGCAGCTTCCTAGAGTTTCCAATATATCTATGCAGAAAATTAACATTTAAATCACCAGTGGCTACCTGTCTTAACAGCAGGGATATTACATCTAAAAAAATTCAGTATCTATAAGAAGTGGCCAGAGAAGTGGAGCAAGTCAGCTTCATAACTAACACTACTGCATCATAGAGTTTATCAGGAAATTAGAAAGCATAGAATTACAGTGTAGTATAAGTGTATTGAAGACAGTCAAGGGGATACTGAGTGCACACTGGATGTGCACAAGTAAACTTTTTAATATATGGAGATGGTATCTGTTCTTTCGGACATGTCCGAAAAAACGAATACCATCTCCATATATAGTTCAGGCTAACTGGCCATAACCTCCTCCTCCTGTGCGGATGCACACGCATTGCCCGAACTCTTACGAGACTCGGTCAGATTGTCTGCCATGAATAATGAGTGTAGTGGGCAGGGGCACTACGAATGTAGTGTGTGGGCATTAAGTTGGGAATTTGGGTCTCACAGGGAGCACGCAAGGGATAAATCCCTGCAGTCGCACTATCATCTGTGCCCTCAGTGGCTCAGATGGATAAAGCATCTGCCATGTAAGCAGGAGATCCCTGGTTCGAGACCCGGTCAGGGCACACATTTTCAATTGTCTCCGTTGATGTGTATCAATGCCTGTCAACGGCGTAGGATCTTGATTTCATTATCAAACTTTTTAATCTCTGTTGCTCCATTACAACTAGGGGACATTGGCTGGTATGTACTTTTCAATGTCAATAAACTTTACCAACAGTCGTACACTTTAAGATATTTTATTTTATTCTGAAAGCAAGCAGTTTCGGCAATTCATTTTGCCATCTTCATGCCCTATATGCTTTTTTTTTTTTTTTTTTTTTTTTTTTTTCAAATCAACGAACTTATCGTATAGCACCATAAAACTGGATATCGTGAAATCCAATCCCTGTGCAAATGCTTCATACAAAGACGTGACATGAGTTGCTGTCACGTCTTCGTATGAAGCATTTGCACAGGGATTGAAATTCACGATATCCAGTTTTATGGCACCCCTTCCTGAGGCAAAGTACTAGCAGGAATGTACACATAATGAAATTGTACACCCATAGTTTGTGAAACTGTGCTAGTACGGTATGTTGACTAGCTCATCAAAAAACTAAAATCAAATATAAAAGCTGTTGTGGTTATTGATGCAGCATTGTTTGTGTGGCAGAGATTGTCAGGTAAGACCTTATTAAATCTAGCACTGAACCTCAAGTAAAATTAAGGCACTTTTTTGCTCATAGTAACCATTTAAGTAAGAGACACTTCCAAGATGGTTTAGCCTCACAGAAAAGGCCTGGAGGTTAGACATTATACATACATTGCTCATAAAATTATGCGTCAGTCCCTCACAGTAATTCACATGGTGACAGTGGCATGGAGATAAAATTGAGTGTTCCTAACTTTCTGTTAACACTGTGTCCCATTGTGTCATAGTATTTTTTGTTTACCAGCAGTGTTTTAAAATTGATACTGTTTTGAATGTTTTATGCACCTTGTACTCTCACTTATCAAATTTTTGGTATGATTCAAACCATTGTTTAGTAGTTTCATGTCCAATTCTTTTAGTTCTGTGAAGAAAATGATACAATTGATGTTCATTGAGCTCTTTCCCCTGTCATAGTGTCTACATTTTAATCCTCATTCTTTTTCAGAATTGGAAATGTGGCTTGAGTTCTGATACAACACGTAATCTTCTTATTTGCTTTCTGTGGGTAATAAAAAATGTTGATAAAACCGTTTTGAAGCATTGGTGGACAGAGCTGCCTTCACAGAGACTGCATCAGCTCTTAGAAGTGCTCAATATTTGTATTTCTTGCTTTGAATATAAGGTAAGGCTGAAGATTTACTCACAAAATGTTTCAGATGTATGTAATCCAGGAACTAAGGAAACACAATAAATTGTTGTAAAATGATCATCATGTGCAAGCAGGGCAACTATTATATTTTATTTTTGTGGCATTAAAGATTTGAAGCTGTTCGATAATCACAAATAAATGCATATTTGTGTGACATTTAAAAACAAAAGCAGGCAGGCAATCAATCTTTGGCCTCTTTAGGGGTATAGAGCATCTAGGAGAACTCTCCATCCATCTCTTTCTTTGGTCATTTCAGTCAGTTCCAACCAACTCTTGCCAACTCTCCTTGCTTCCCCTCCCATCATCCTCTTCCTTGTATCTCTAGGCGTACCTCCCTTCCTTGTTACCCGGGGATTCCATTCCAGTGTCTTCTTTTCAGTTTTGCCACCTGACCTCATCAGTTTGTTTCCCATCTGTCTCCACTTTCTCTCACATATCCGGTCTTCTGTCCCAGGGGTTTTCAAACTGTGTGTTCTGGCTCCCAGTGGCCTTATAGCCTCATAATAGTGACATTACGGAAGCTTCATAAACATAATTATTTTGTTTATTTGCTTTCTGTGGAAAGAAACAATGTGTACGCTACTAGTGATATCTAGCCAGGTGGCAAGTAGGTGTTCTTACCATGGCAATGTTCTACAGATGGCACTCGAATTGCACTGTGTGGCTCATTTGTTTTTATTCAGCCATAATCAGTTTGAAGATTAGCTTTGTTGAATGCAGAGGTTTTTTTTTAATGTTGTTTGTATTCATTGATTTTTGTTTCTCTGTCAACATGAACAAATTTTTATGTGTAAATACAAAATGCATTAATTCAAATGTATCGTGCAGTTCTAAAGAGGTGAGTAGACAAACATGCAGGAAGTATGGCGGCAGTTACTTGAATTTCAGTTTTACATGTACTATTGTTGAAAATAAAGAACGACTGCAGTGTGCAAAGGGCATTTTAAAAGTTCGTGCGAAAATAAAAACTACTTACATGTTTGGGGTAAGCCTTTTTTGTTTATTGACATAGTGTCCTTTTAGACTTATACACTTCATCCAACCCTGAACTAATTTGTTGATCTCTTCCGAATAATAGGAATTGTCCAAGTCTGCAAAATAGCTATTAGTTGCTGCAATCACCTCCTCCTTTGAAGAAAACCTTTGTCCCGCAAGCCATTTCTTCAAATTGGTTAAGAAATAGTAGTCCAAGGGAGCCAAGTCTGGATAATAGAGGGGATGTAAAATGAGTTGGAATCCTATTTCGAATAATTTTGCAACATCAACTGCTGAGGTGTGTGCTGCTGCATTGTCGTAATGGAAAAGGACTTTTTTTGTGGTCCAATCGCTGGTGTTTTTCTTGCAGCTCAGTTTTCAAAGTATCCAATAACAATGAATAATATGCACCTGTAATAGTTTTACCCTTTCCAGATAGCCGATGAGGATTATCCCTTGCGAATCCCAGAAGACAGTCGCCATAACCTTTCTGGCCGAAGGAATGGTCTTCACCTCTTTTGGTGCAGATTCTCCCTTGGTAACACATTGTTTAGATTGTTGTTTGGTCTTAGGAGTATAGTAACATATCCATGTTTCATCCACAGTGTTGAAGCGACACTTGAAGTCCTGTGGATTCTTCCTGAACAGCTGAAACCATCCTTGCAACACTTCACATGATTCCAATTTTGGTCAAGTGTGAGCAATCGTTTAACCCATCTTGCTGATAGCTTTCTCATGTCCAAATGTTTATGCAAAATATTATGTACCCATTCATTTGAGACGCCTACAGCCCTAACATCTCACACTTCTTAAGTCTTCTGTCATCCATCACCACATCATGGATTTTATCAATGATTTCTGGAGTCATAACCTCCACAGGGTGTCCAGAACATTCAGCATCACTTGTGCCCATATGGCCACTCCAAAAATTTTGAAACCATTTATAAACTGTTATAATTGAAGGTGCAGAGTCACCGTAATGTTTATCAAGCTTCTCTTTAGTCTCCTGAGACGTTTTGCCTTTCATAAAGTAATGTTTATCACCACACAAAATTCTTTTTCGTCCATTTATTGACAATCACTCGACTGCCTTGATTCACACGAATGCCAAACACAAAGAAATAGACCAATATGGCTGAAACTTGGTTTGCGTTCTTTCCAAAGATGCTACTAACTAAACATGACCTCGATACGTGCCGGTGGTGCCATCGCTCGGATTTTGCATGGACTTTTCAAACACTCCTCGTATCATTTGTTTCGAAGTACTGGCTACTGAAAGCATTCTTCCTAATAAAATGAGATGACATTTTGAGTCAAATCATGGTACTGCTGTAAGCAAACCAAGAGAATACTTTCCCCACAAGTTAAAAGAAATCACTGAGGGAAAAAAGCTGTCACTAAAGAAGCTACAATTCCTCCAAAGGCTAATGAGACTAACATTTTGCAACAGTCGGATAAAATTTCGGCTGTCAAAAGTAAACAGCTATTGTGGAAGAAAAAGTTTGATGATACACATATACATTATGTTTTGCTTGATCTTTGCGTGGATTTAGAAGACAATGACTTTCAGTTGAAGAAAGATCTGAAGTCTGTTTTTGTGGACCATTTAACTGAAGTCAGTTATTACTTTCTGAAGTACTTTCCAGAAGAAGTTGGCCAACATAACTAGATCGAAGACCCTTACAGTATAGAACATCCATCAGCACTGAACAACAAGAGCAGTTGATTGCTATTTCTTCAGACTACACGTTGCAACCAGAGTTCATTCCTCATCACTGCTTGTGTTTTGGTACTTGGTGACGCAGGAGTATGTGCAAGTAGGTAAAAAGATCCCAAGGGTTTTGATATCTCCCTACTTACATGAGGTAGGTTTTTTGGCATTGACAGTTATGAACATAAAATATAGTTTGCGAATGAATGTAGAGAGAGGGATGTGAGTCACAGTTTCCAGTCTTTTACAGAGTTTTGAAAAACTGATGATGAAGATGTAAGTTCATCCTTTCCATTGATTTTGTTACAAGAATAAGATGTAATAATATTAAAAGTTGATTAAAATATGACATGCCAACAGTTAATAAAGAAATTACTATTCATATTACTATTTTTTTTAATTATCCCACACTTTGAGTCAGATGTCATATTCAAGAGGAGCCACAAATGCTTATGTTCAGGTCAAGGGTGCCAAAGGCGCAAACATTTTGGAAACCACTGTTCTATGTGTGTCTGGTTAGTTTTCCTCCAGAACTCCTTGTTACTTGGTTTTTCTAGTTACCAGCTATTTGCGATGTGCCAGAGACACCTATGTATGAAACTCTGTAACTGTGATGATGGTCTATTCTGAGTATGGCCCAAATTTCACTGGCATACGGGAGGTCAGCCTTCACATTTCTATTAAAGATATAAATTTTTGTTTCTATGTGATGATTCTGTTTCACCGTATTGTATATAATTGTATGAAGACAGAATTTCTTTTTGTGTTTCTTCACATCTTCTCCAGCTAGACCACCTTAAGTCACCACACTATCTGGGTACAGGAATGAGTTCACAGTCTCCGCCTCCTGCTCCCCTGTAAACAGAAGCTCTTCCATGTTCCCAGAATTTACTCTCATTTCCTGTGTTTTATGTATATTTATCATGAGGCCAGTAAGCTCTGCTTCTTTTTTTTAGAGAATTTAAATCATGTTTCATATTGTCAGCCATTGAGTGAACAGTCTGTGAAGTCCAAATCCTACAGACATTCATGGATTCCCCATTGGATTCCTCTTCTTGTGCCTGCTGTTAATCTTCTTGTAGCTGAGTCAGGGACAAGTAGAAAATGTGTTGGTGACAAAATATGTCCCTGCCCGACTTCAGTTTTTGTCTCTATTGACTGTAAGATTTCCCTTGTGGAGTACACAATGTTTGTAGCCATCATACAGTCTTCAGTTATGTTTAGGACTTTCTGTGGTATACCCAGGACCGTACTGAGACCATGGCGAGGATGTCCCCCACCAGTGGCACAGGTGGGAGAGGGGGGCATGAGGGGGGGGGGGGGGGGACAAAAACTAACCAAAAAGGAATAAACAAACAGGAAAATGATTTAATAATGAACCGGGAGAGATACATGAGTTCTTGTACTCCTCATGTTCCTGTCTTCTGCCTATGAGAAGAAGCCTTCCTCTCAACCTGAGGCTGTAAATGTGTGTTGTTGTGACAGTGTCATTGCGTCTAAGTATCATGATGATGTAGTGACTACTGCTTGATAGGCACAACTCGGATCGTGTCATCAGTGTGCATGGTTCACACAGCTTCTGCCTACACAGCTAACTTATATTCAACAATGGAGTTTTTGCTGCACTTTGCTTGCAGCGGTATTGTAGGGTACCAAAAGTTGGCAAGTGGGTGCTGAAGAAAATATGCTATTTGACTGAAGGATTCTGATTTTTGCCAGTTTCTGCCAACTGAAGGGTGGAGTGAAACTGTGTATGCTAGAAAGTTTCAAAGTATGAGATACGATAGTAACTGAAATGGGTAACAGGTCTCACATATGACAAGTCATTTTATCTCACTTTAATTTACTGCTGGGAACACCATAAATGAGAGCTCTGTATCTTATTCTGAAAGAATACACAGTAGAATTTGGTACATGTCATCTGATGAGTATTCATCATAGTACCTCAAACTGCTGCTTAGCATAAAAAAAAACCCATGCACGCTCCACGAGCACTCTGCTACCCAAGTAGCTGCTTCCTTTATGTAGTGCACACCTGATCTTTCAATGGGAGACCTATAATTCTCCACCTGATAACACAGGTCCAGAAACCTGAAGCCAAGACTGTCACAGGATTGACAAAGCCTTTGGTTGAGACCCTCCTCTCCACTAATCTATCTTGTGTAACTCGAATCACATCTGTATACAGTAACTACTGCACCCTGTATCTGTTTGTGTTCACCCTCTACAATTTTTATCCCCCAACACTTTCTTCCATTACTAAATTTATGATTTCTTGATGCTTCAAGATTTTTAGTAAAATCTACAGTGAAGGTCATACAGACTAACACATTTCATCTGGAAAAACCAAATTTTACAACACACGTAAGAGTTGGCAGTAATTACAGTTGCCAGTAATTACAGTTGCCAGTTTAATTGTAATAGCTTTTTATAATTGTAGTAACACTGTTCACGTTTACGTCGCACTTCACTTAGCGTAGACCGGGACTGTGTCCTAGGCATGCACGATGTTAACTGTGTGCACGGCCCGTGCTGCCGGAGTTGTTCTTGTTGTTGTTGCGATCTTTCTGGTGGCTACTGCACTCCTCCTCCTTCGGGGGGTGAAGCCACTGTGATCCACTGCGTCGGAAGGTGGAGCGCCGGGCAGGAGCGATGACCTCCACATCCATTAGATGGCCGGAGTTGAGGGGATCTGCCAACCCTCGAGCCGGAACCTTCGAATGCGGCTGGAAGTGACCCACACGAAGAGGCCCCCGTCGTCCCACAACCGGGGCCCGGGACAGAACGGGCGACAAGCTGTCGAACTCCGGATCCTGTTCCACCTTGGGAGGGGCAAGACCCAGTGGTGGGGACGAAGGGGAAGGGACGACCACAGGTGAACCAGCCTCCTGAGAAACCGGGCCTGCTAGGGGGGCCGGCTCTCACTGGGGCATCTCAAACGATGGCTATGCCGGTGCTGGAGCTACTGGAGGCTGCCAAGGCTGAGAACCATCACAGTGCGGCAGAGTCACAGCGGGGAGAGGAGGTAACGTCCACTGTGAAACCAACACAGGTGCCGGCAATGGGGAAGCCGGTGTCCGAGAGGGCGGAGGGTGGGTGCCCAAACGTGGACGTAGCTGATTTTGGTGACGACATACCACCCGGTCCCCCGCCTGCAAGGTATAGAGCCGGCGGCCATTTCGGCGCAGGACCACCGCCGGTATCCAACGTGGATTGCGACCAAACTCACGGGCCCAGACCGACATACCCAGTGGAAAGCCAGGTACTCCGTTTTGTGAAGACTGCCGAGGACCAGGCCGGAGGAGGTGCAGCAGAGTCCTAGGTTGCACCCATGGAGGAGCTCTGCGGGGCTGCGTTGTCCCATTGGTGTCGTCCGGTATGCCGTCAAGAAAAACGTCGATGCTTCCTCCGCAGGAAATTCGTGCACATACTTTTTCATCTGCGTCTTAAATATGCGCACCATGCGCTCGGCTTCCCCATTCGATTGTGGATGGAAGGGGGGAGAGCAAACGTGCCGAATACCGAAGCGCCTACAAAAATCCTGGAAGGTCTGCGAAATAAACTGCGGTCCATTGTCCGAGACTAGGGTGATTGGCAGACCTTCCACATAAAAGATTTTTGCTAGTGCCTGGATTGCAACTTCTGAAGTGGTTGAGGAGCAGCGAACCACATATGGGAATCGGGAATAAGCATCAATGACAATGAGCCAAAAGCCATTGAGAAACGGGCCCGCAAAATCGATGTGAACACGTTCCCATGCTTGGGTTGCCAGCGGCCATGAAGAGAACGCTGCCCTGGGAGATGCTTGTTGACTCGCACACTGGGAACAGGCGGCCACCAAGTGCTCAATTTCTCTGTCAATACCGGGCCAGTACACATGTCTGTGTGCCAAGGTTTTAGTACGGGAAACACCCCAGTGCCCCGCATGTAATAACGTGAGGACCTCCCTTCGTAAACTTGCGGGAACAACCACGCGAGGAGCTGTATCATCGGTAGCCAGAAGGAGAACTCCTTCCAAGACCAAGAGGCGGTCCCGTAGAAGAAAATAATTACGAAGAGGGTCCGAGGCTTGGCCCGGAGGGCGGGATGACCACCCCTGCTGAATGAGGCGAACTACTTGCCGGATCGGGTCAGCTGCCGTTTCCCTGGCGACTCGAGAACTAGTGATCGGGAAGCCATCAACCGCTTGGCGGGACGCCACATTCAAATGAAAACACATAATCTCCTCGCGATTGAACGTAGGATCCGGGCCCACCGGAAGACGGGAAACAGCGTCGGCATTGGCATGCTGTCCTGTAGGGTGAAAATGAATTTCATAATGGTACTTAGAGAGGAACAAGGCCCAGCGCTGTAGTCTGTGGGCCGCCCTATCCGGAATCTGAGAGGCGGGGCCAAATAACGATATTAACGGCTTATGGTCAGTGATTAACTGAAACTTCGTGCCATACAAGAAAGGGTGAAACTTGGTAACAGCGTAGACAATGGCCAAAGCCTCTTTTTCCACCTGGGAGTAATGGGCCTGCGTGGGACTAAGCGTTTTAGACGCAAACGCCAGTGGTTGCTCAGAAGCATCTGCGTTGCGATGGGCCAGGACCGCCCCCACCCCATACTGTGAAGCATCTGTAGCCAGGACCAACGGCTTATGGGGATCAAAAGTAACCAAACAAGAGGCTGACATGAGGAGGCCCTTCAACGAGGTGAACGCTCGCTCGCATGCAGGCGACCAATCAAAAGGAACACCCTTGTGCAGAAGGCAGTACAGGGGGTGGGCTATAGTGGAAGCCCTGGGAATGAACTGGTGGTAATAGGCTATCTTGCCTAAAAAAGCTTGTAACTCTTTCAGCGAAGCGGGCCAAGGAAGGTTGATGATACCTTGGACCAAACTTCCTAGTGGCTGGATGCCGTGCCGAGAGATGGTGTAGCCCACATACTCAATGGACGGTTGGAAGAAGGTTGACGTATGCAGGTTGCAACGCAAGCCCACAGACCTGAATTTGAGAAAGAGGGTGCGAAGGTTGTGCAAGTGTTCCTTCGTGCTGCGGCCTGTGACAATTATGTCATCCAGGTAATTAATACAATGAGGGTTTGTCGACGTGACATGCTCAAGATAATGCTGGAATATCGCCGGGGCACTGGATATTCCAAAGGCCAACCGCTGGTATTGGTAAAAGCCAAACGGGGTGTTGACGACCGCCAGCCGTTTGGAGTCCTCATCAAGTGGTATCTGATGATAAGCCTCCGACAGATCGATTTTCGAAAACTATTGGCCTCCCGCCACGGCGGAGAACAATTCATCAGCACGAGGCAAAGGATAGGTGTCCACCACCATTTGGGAATTAATGGTGGCCTTGAAATCGCCACAAAGACGTAATTTTCCCGAGGGCTTCCTTACAATAACGAGGGGCGAAGCCCACTCACTGCAAGAAATGGGAAGAACAACCCCTAGGGCTGTCAGCCGGTCTAGCTCTTCCTTTACCTGAGGTTGGAGAGCCATGGGGATCTGCCTCGCGTGTAGAAAATGCGGGCGAGCCAACGCCTTCAACGTTAAGTGAGCTTCAAAATCTGAAACATGCCCCAGGCCCTCCTCAAAAATATCGCGAAAGTCTGAGATCAAAGATTCCAATGATTGATAGGGAACGTCTTCGGAGACCAACTGTATGGTGTCAGCGATAGAAAAACCGAAAGCTTGAAAGGCATCCAGGCCAAAAAGGTTAGCGGAGCTCGCATCACTGACAACAATAAAAGTAATAGGCCGAGTGACTGATTTGTAAGTCACGTCGGTAGTGAATTGACCCAGTAGGGGAATGAACTGTTTACCATAACCGCGTAGATGCCGGTAAACTGGCGCCAATGGGGGCGATCCAAGGTCGGAATAAGTTTGTGCATTCAACAACGAAACTGCCGCGCCTGTATCTACTTGCAGTTGTAACCGGCGCGACCGAACCGACACCTCCATAAAGAGTTTGCGTGCCGATGCGTCGGGAGCCTGGCCCAATGAAACTTCCTGAATGTCAACGTCCATATCCTCTGTACCTGCTTCCTTCAATTCTTTTGAGGCTGAGCGGCAAACTTTAGCAATGTGACATTTTTTATTACATTTGCGACAAACTACCCAACGCTGGGGGCACTCCGACCGATCATGATGTATATAGCACGACGCACAGGACGTCAACAGGGGCCGGCGGCCGGAATTCTGTTTACGCGCCGTGTGGGAACGGCCGGATTGTACCGCTCGCACGTCGTCCACCCCGGGCACAGTGGACGCGGCCGCGCCGCCCTGAACCTCCGCGACATCGCACCACGCTTCCAGCTGTTGACCTGCTGTGTGAGAGACTTCATATGATTGAGCAATGGACAGGACTTCCTCGAGGGAAGGGTCTTCTAACTGCAGAGCCCGTTGCCGGACCTCCCTATCAGGGGCCGAACGAACAATGACGTCGTGTACCATAACGTGGGCATACGACTCTCGCGACTGCTCCATGACAAAATGACACTTGCGACTAAGACCGTGCAGGGTAGCGGCCCACGCCCGGTAAGATTGATGGGGCTGTTTCTTGCATTGATAGAACTCGACCCTAGCCGCCACAACATGCGTGCGGCGGCGATAATATGAAGACAGCAATGAACACAATGTGTCAAAGACAAGGACGAGGGTTCCTGCAACGGCGCTAGCTGCCGCAAAACTTGATACAGCGAGGGAGATATCCAAGACAAGAAGAGAGCACGACATACCTCCGCATTGGCAACATGAAACGCCTGGAAATGCTGCCGAAGGCGATGTTCATATGCGTCCCAATCCTCCGCCGTCTCGTCATACGGGGGAAAGGGAGGAGGGATCTGCGCCGGAGCAGACGGCGTGGAGGGCAACGCCGGAAGCACTTGTTTCATGGTGGCCATGAGCTCCGTCTGCTGCGCAACCAAAACCCGCACCAAATCCTCCATGCCGTGGAGAAGCTGCGAAACCGGAACGACGACGCAACACGCGAATGAACATCCCTACTCGTCGCCAATTGTGTAGTAACACTGTTCACGTTTACGTCGCACTTCACTTAGCGTAGACCGGGACTGTGTCCTAGGCATGCCCGATGTTAACTGTGTGCATGGCCCGTGCTGCCAGAGTTGTTGTTGTTGTTGTTATGCCGGCAGAGGTCGCGTCCGAATTCTCGCGTGCCCTCTGGTGGACGGGACTCTACTTGCGGCAACTACCGTGCGTGACGCGCTGTGCCAATGTGCGCCTCCCGCGATCTTTCTGGTGGCTACTGCAATAATCATCATATTATGTGAATAAGTCCGTAGTAACCATAGCCTAGCAAATATGCCTTAATGAAAACAGATAGACTAACCTTATGCTGCTGAGTGAGGAGGTGGAATAGCTAGTTATTCATGTGGATTCAGTTATGATAAGTGCCCTTAATAAAAGATTTATTTGTCTATTAAATTATGAACAGTTGTTTATGAGCCATGAATGATGGGTCACAACAAAGTTTATATTTGAATAAATTTACTATTTTTGTAAGGTGAAACATGATAATGGAGTAGTTCCTTTGAAATAGACATGGCCGATTTCATTTCCCATTCTTCCTAATCTGAGCATGTTCTCCGTCTCTAAGGCCCATATTACACTGTCAAAGATGTTTGACAAATCTCTTACATAAGCGAGGACAATGCCCTAACTTAAATATATAAAAAACTTAATGTAAATATCTTCAAAAATCCATATTATTTTCATTTAGCAAACAGAGAAAGTAGAAGATATGTATTTCATTAGTTAAAAACTGTGTCTACTGCCTTAAAAATATTGGTTTATTAGGACCTAAACAGATCCAATTAATTCCTGTAAATATATACTGTAAAACAGACGTAATTTTAGCAGAGAGTACAGAATGTCTGAGTAATATTCCAGTAAAACTGACATCCTGATTTGACCGGAGATGTCACAACCAGTTTCTTTGATTTAAAGGAGTTTTTCAAATGGGCATATAAGTAATTGAAGATGTCTTTGTGATACAAGGTGATCAAAATAAAACTGACCAAAAATTATTTCTGGAATTTCATGACAATGCAGTCTCAACAACAAAGAGATCACCCAAGAACAAGTGCATCTGTGTTTTCAGCAAGTTGGAACAACTGCACATGCAGCCTTCACATGAGTTCATGAGGTGTTTGATGAGGAGAGGAGAGGGCAGTCAGCAAAGGCAGTAAACTCTCCTGTTCTCTAAATCACCTGAATGACCTTCAAGAGCACCTGATTTTTTTCCTTGTGATTTTTATCTGGGTGGAAAATTGAAGGATTAGGTATACTTAAATAACAGCCACTTTCTCAGAGAGCTACAACAGAACACTGAAAATTCTATTGCTGTCATACCTTAGACTGAGCCACTGTATGTATGTTACAGTTTTGTGAATCATACAGAGTGCTGCAATACCATCAACAGTGGTCATTTCCTGTAAAGAGCAGTTATGTAATTCATTAACTTGGGGGTTTTTATTTTCTGTCAGATTTCTAAAAAAATTATAGCCTAGTTTTATTTTGCCAACACTGTATTGCTTAATGCATAGTACTTATTTAGATAATTACCTCTTTCTGTTATGGATGTCTATACTCCTGATTTTAAGAAACTTCCACCATCTTTCACAGTCTCATTTTTTCCATTAGATCTCAAAACAAAACATTTAGTTCTAGGATTTAACTGACAAGTTTTGAGTGTTGCTCAATTACAGTTTAACTTTCTCTAGAGTATTGCCTATTACCTTACTTTACTCATTTATACATTTCTGTTATTTACTCTTTTCTGTACATATAGCATAATGTGCAAGAGTTTGCAGATTCAAGTCAGTTGCATTTTAGTAAATAGAAACAATACCACTGATGTTTTGTAACAGTATTAGAGAAGTAAAATTGCTACTCGCCATATAGCAGAGATGCTGAGTCACGATAGGCACAACAAAAAGCTATAATTGTGTGCTATCGCTGCTATATGGTGAGTAGCAATGTTCCTTCTCTAATATTGTTACATTCCATCCTGGATTTTCCATTGTTTGATTTCCACTGATGTTTTGACTTTATAAGTACAAGTCCCTATCTGTTTGCACTGTTTTACCCCATTCTATGTTTCAGGGCAAAAAAGCTATTAAAAGATTCTCACAACAAAGTTTTCGTAAAACAACTGACATCAAATCTCGCTTGGAAGATGTAATTCTAGGACAGGGGTCAGCACGAAGTGAAATGATAATGCGACGTAAAGGTATGCATTTATGTTGATAATAATAGAAAACTATGGAATTTTGTTCTCCCATATGTAAGTGTTTTGTTTATAGTTCCAGAAAAGTCTTTGTACACAGAGTATTCTATTTATCTGATGACTGCACAAGTGGCACTCTAGATAGCGGGCGGTGGGTGCTCCGTTGCCCAGCAAATCAGATGCAGTGCTGCCCATTCGACAGGCCTGCATGGCTCTGGTGGGTGGGTGGATGGCAACACACTCCCATTTGTGCGGTCATCAGGTAAATGGAACACCCTGTAGAATCATATATTAATGTAATTATTCTCCTTGTCCATGCAGAGAAGAATCCTCCAGCTTCTCCTGGTTGGCCAGGTGATCGATTACGATGGCGCAAAGAACAAATGGCATACCGTCCCACTGCAGAACAGCCAGAACGACCAAGGGCTGAAGTTGAGACAGATGCTCATATAGAAGGAAATCTGGCCACTGAGGTCAGCTTTGTTATTCTAGATACATTGGAGCAAATTGTTCAGGTGCGTACTAAATATCAGCACAATAATTGTATCCCTCTTATTTGTTAAAAAGTCAGCCTGAAATAGTTGGAGGTTGTTTAGGTTGCTGAAACATGTTTTCACTGGAAGTTCTTTTTACTGGTTTTTTAGCTTTTTAAATATGTTCAACTTTCACTACAATTATGTGATTTGATGTGAACTCCATCTTTATTTGTGCTGATTTTCTCACTGACAAGGAAAGGTTCCCAGGGATTGGATTAACTTTTGGAAACCATATATATAGTGCTGTATTTTAGACTCCCAGGTATCACACCTTGGATCCATCAGTCAGAGTGAACCCTCATTTGTGAGTAACCAGTAAAAAAATGTTTTTTTGAAATTTAACAGGATGCTCTAGGGCAGGGGTGGGCAGGAATCCTGCATGTGTGTGGTGCACTTGCATGCGTGCAGTTAACAGGTGTTCTGCGTGCACACAGGGGCAAGCTAGCCACCCGCTTCTCTCCCCTCCCCACCATACTGTCTCTCCACTCCTTCGTCTGTAATGCGGTTTGTTTCCTAGCTTGCTTTACTGAATGAAGGAATAAGGGTAGTAGAAGTGCTTGAAAGAAATTATGGTTTGAAAGAGTGCCTTTTACCTACGATAGGTTTTATTTAATTATCACAGGTAGAGTTTACAGTACGTTTAATGTCTGGAACAAAATTTCTACATACAGACAAACGCAAACAGTTATGTAAATTTTCATCACTGATGTTTGCTCTTAACCGAGACTTATTAATTTTCATAACAGAAAAAAAATCTCTCACAATCGTATGTCGAGCCAAACACCGACATTATCTTCGCGGCTTCACGATGGAGACGAGGAAACACTTGCTGTGGAAAATCGTGATAAAAGTCTATTACACGTCTTGCCAAAAGGAGCTTGTCTCTCAGACGTGAATTACACTGTAGATCTATTAATTCCATTTGCAAATTGGGATGAATATCATCTACAGAAACAGCAAATGGTCTCGAGAACCATTCAAATGCTTGGGATAAATATGATATATCCCCAAATCGCTTGAGAAATTCCTCTTTTATTGCATTAAGTACGGAAACATATTCTTTGCAATTCTGTTCTCGCACAGTAGACAGAGTATGGAAATGGACTGTGTTTCCTGACGAGAGCTGTCTTTCCCACAGATCAAGCTTGCTAGTGAAAGCTTGCACCTTTTCAGCCATTTCACAAATTAGCTGATTCGCTCCTTGTAAACTTGTGTTCAGTGCATTCATGTGTCCCTTAATGTCCACTAAAAATGCAAGGGCGGCAACCCACTCTGGATCTTCTAACTTAGAGTCGTACCTTCCTTTGTCCTTTAAGAACTGATTTATTGGTATTCTCAGCTCAAAAAATCTTTTGAGTACATTACCGCGTCTAAGCCAGCGGACTTCACTGTGGTATGGTGTGTCACCGTACTCTTCCCCAATTTCAGCTAAGTATGCATGAAACTGTCTATGTGTAAGCCCGTGGCATCTTAAATAATTAACTACCCGAATAACCACTTACATGATGTCCCCCAGTTTTGCTGCTTTTACACAGAGTACTTCTTGGTGCAAAATACAGTGGATGCTGTACAATGATTCTTCTGTACGCTGTAGCTTTTTTCTGAGTAATCCAAGAAATCCCATTTGTTCCCCTTTCATTGCAGGTGCTCTGTCTGTCGTCACTGACACCAAACGTTCCCAGTTTAAGCCAGCTGAATCGACAGCTTCTTCAACGGCTTTTAGGATGTCTGCGCCGGTGGTCGTGCTTTTTAAAGATATCATATCTAAAAAATCCTCTGTTATGTGCAGAGCAGTGTCCACGCCGCAGACATAAATCACTAACTGCGCGGTGTCTGAAATATCTGTGGACTCATCAAGTGCGATAGAAAAAACAATAAACTCCTGCACTGCACTCCTTAATTGACGGTTACGTCACCTGCCATGGCACTTATACGACGACTTACAGTCCGCCGAGAAAGAGTGATAGCTCGAAACTGATTTGCATTCAGTGGGTAAAGTAAATCAGCAGCGTCATTGATGCACTCCTTTATAAACTCACCTTCAGCAAATGGTTTTCCAGTTCTCGCTATATTAAGCTCAATCTTATAACTTGCACATACCGCTGGGCTATCATTGTTGTCGTCCTGAAAAATTGAAAACAGTGCTCCATAAAATGTAAAATCAGTTAGATGAGAGACACGACGAAAGAAAGTCGCAGATCTCTCGTGACAACAGCAACTTACGTCAGATTCATCTAGTATCATCAGATCGCTCTTCTTAAGTTCAGTCAATTTCCCCATCCGCTCAGAATCCGACAGTAAATTGTACTCGTCCTTGTGAAATTTATTATAATGGCGTTCAATACTAAACTTCCGCTGACCAGCGAGAATACTGCCACATATTAAACATTTTGAATTTTCACGTTTTTGTACAAAGAAAAATTGATTCTCCCATTCCTTTTTAAAAGATAGCAAATCTCCACTTCTCCGTTTCCTTGATTCACTCTGCATTTTCCGATACTTCAAATACAACGTTCACTACGTAGTGGTCGCTTTGCATCAACGTCCGTAGCCTGTCGCCACTGCCCCATTCGACGATTGCACGCGAGCAGCACACGTGCAACGCTGTGCGCTCATGAGCCATGTGCAACGTTTGCCCGCCCCTGCTTTAGGGCTTAAAAACAATTTTACTATGCATAGTAGTGGTGTAACATAATGGATAAGGTACGCCCTGATTGCACATCAGGTTGTAGGTCCAATCCTGGTAGGTGCTTTGAAATTTTTTATTTTTAAATCTTTATCAAAATGACTTTTATAATTATTTTTATTCTGTTCATTGGCTGAAATGTAATTTTTTTAAATTTCTGATCCTTTGCTGCAGCATTTTCATTATTTTATTGACTTTTTTTGCTCTTATTTTTTTCCTATCTTCTTTTTTCATATGGACTCTGTTTATTTATTTTCATTTAGCTGTCATAATATTTAAAGATTTGAAATTTCTGGCATATAACAGTTAAAAACAAACAATGAAATAATTTATGTTGGTTGTGTAATTGTCAGAACTGTTTTTTGTTAAAAGATGTAAATTTTTTGTATTGTAATCATCACAAAAACATTTAAAATGTAAATTTTTATTGCACTATGAATAAAATAATTCTGATAATGATTGAAATGAAAAAAAGAGATTATAAAGTAAACATAATTGAGCCAAAATCAGGAATAGAAATAATGGATTCAATAACATGGACAAAATATAGGATGATAAAACTGAAGAAATGAAATCAAAGCTAATACATGTAAGTAATGAAAAACATTTGGATAAAGATTCCAAATAAAAGAAAATGATGGAAGAAAAAAATGAGAGCCAATGAAAAAGTTAATGCAGTGTTTAAAATGGTGTAACAAAGGATTAGAAATGAGAAGGGAAAAAAGAAAGAAAAAAATATTTAAACCAGTTCATTGAACAAAAATAATGATCAAAGTTATTTCAATAAAGATTTAAAAATAAAAAAGTTTCAAAGCACCTGATGGGAATTGAACCCAGCACCTTCTGCACGTCAGGAATATATCTTAACCACTACATTACACCACAGCTCTACGCAATACTAACATTTTAAGGCTCTAGAGCATCATGTGAAATTCTGAATTTTTTTTCATCGATTTCTCACAAATGGGGCCATACTTTGACGAATGGCTGCAGGGTGTGATACCTGGAACCCTAAGCTGCACCACCACATATGTGGTTTCAAAAAGTCAATTCCACCCTTGTGGATTTCTCCTTTTGAGATAATATTAGTAATATTTATCAAAATTTTTCATTTTTTAAAGGAACATGTGAAAGTGTACATCACACTTGATTCTTTTGAAAAACTACTTTTAATCTCTAAATTGGATACAAAAAGAGAACCGAAAAAGTCATTGGATACTATTGACTGGAAGGATAAGTTCCCTAAGATTGAGTGATAGCCATCTTATAGCAAGACTAGTAAATATGTAGAAATTCATTCTTAAACCAGGATTCTGAATAGTGTTGCCTTCTCAGTACAAATGTTTCATATCTTTCTTTTCCAGCATGGAACCAAAGAGGGACTTTTTTATGAAAGTACTAGGTTTCATCTGTATATGTTTCTACCATGCTATACCATATTTACTCGAATCTAAGCCGCACTTGAATCTAAGCTGCACATGAAAAATGAAACTCGAAACCAAGGAAAAAAAATTTTCCTAGATCTAAAGCCGCACCTGAAATTTGAGATTCGAAATTCAAGGGGAGAGAAAAGTTTTAGACCGCACCTCCAAATCGAAACAAGGTTGGTCCATTGTAACATGAGACACAATTTAGGTTGAATGGATGAAGATACAGCTACAGTAGTATGGTTTGAGTCGTAAGCTTAACAGTTAAGCTTTACCAAGTAGCCATTGCTATGTGTCAGGCACTCCGTCGGGTACCCTTACTTTTTCACATGCTTCGTCTGTTTGAACCGATTGCTTAGGTTCGTTGGTTTTGGGGAAGGAGACCAGACAGCGAGGTCATCGGTCTCATCGGATTATGGAAGGATGGGAAAGGAAGTCGGCCGTGCCCTTTGAAAGGAACCATCCCAGCATTTGCCTGGAGCGATTTAGGGAAATCACGGAAAACCTAAATCAGGATGGCTGGACGCAGGATTGAACCGTCGTCGTCCTGAATGAGAGTCCAGTGTCTAACCACTATGCCACCTCGCTCGAATTGATTGCTTATTTTGCTTTGATCTGATAAATGTCGTTCTCTTTGTTATAGGTGTTTACGTTACTCTAAGCTGAAAATGCATTATTGTACTGTGTCATGCATTGTTTGTCACATTCTGATAATGAGTGTTTACGACCTATCACCGCTCGCGGCATGGCTTGCTTTTGTGCTCGCTACCGCGGCTTACAATTAAAAAAAAAAAAAAAAAAGAAAAAAAAAAGAGGAATTGTCTCATAAGCGAAACAATGGCAAGAGACTGCTATTTGTTGCTACTTACACTGCTTTCTTTGATAATG
The DNA here is from genome assembly GCF_023864345.2 of Schistocerca serialis cubense. NCBI lineage: Eukaryota > Metazoa > Arthropoda > Insecta > Orthoptera > Acrididae > Schistocerca > Schistocerca serialis. The sequence goes on along the minus strand of NC_064640.1, from coordinate 435,905,268 downwards.
ATCAACAAGAACCAAAAAATAGACTGCATATGATAGAAGTTGTTCTGAACGAGAGTTTAGCGAAAAATTTTCTCCGTTTGAACATCTTTGCAGACACCTCTTTAGTACATTACATTCTGCACAGAAATTAGTCATTTCAGATTTATAAATCTAGTCAGTTGCCATGCTTCATCTCTGACTGTATCACTATTCAGCATAACACGAATATAAACATGACATGATATGTATATTCTTTTGCGTTTGCTGTTGTCTCACTCTAGTTTCGTAGTTTATTAGGCAGACAGGATTTAAATGAAATAGCAGCAAACATGAATGGCATAATGTTTACATTCTTCTACCTTTTCTTTTAATTTATTTACTGAGGCGGAGGTTTTGGCGCCAGTATTTATCTTTGTGACTGCAAAGCATGCCTTTGTAGCGCTACATATGTTCGACGGCAGAAGTTAGTTGTGGCAACACCTACCAACATTTTTCAGGACTTCCACTTACTTTGCACTCAATTCTAAGCCTCAGGCGGTTTTTTGGATTACAAAAACCGGAAAAAAGTGCACCTGAGATTCGAGTAAATATGGTAGTCACCATTTACTGATTGTGATTTTTAAATTGGTGTTTTCAGTGTTGATGGTTGGCGTTTTTGTCCTTTTTAGCTTACATGTTTGTGGTTATCAGTTTGAAAATTTTAAATGTATAATTGGAGACTTGGCTCTGATAACTTTCCTTTACCTGCTAGCTAACAGTGGACTAATAAATATTATTTACCATCATAGATGGAACAACATTGTCAGTTTCATATGTCTGATACAGTTGCAACAAAGTTCCAAAGTTCTCACAAGATTATATGCTTTAAGTATTGCCCTTTTGACATCTTCAACTCTTTTAAGTTCCTTGTGTGTCTACATGGGAGACATAATTTATTTGTCTTTGAGCATAGCATCTGATACCTCCCAGCCATGAAGTGACAGGCAGCTGCCCAAACTTTGGATAGTACGTTTGTTCTGCATATAGTTGTTTGATGTATGATCTCATGAGAGCTCCTCCTCCCTCCCCCCACCCCACACACACACACACACACACACACACACACACACACACACACACACACACTCACTCTGCTGGAGACATGTTAACAAAGTGCTACCATGATATGACTGTATTATCAGTATGTATGCTAAAGGTGATAGTTTGCTCAGCTGCACCTAGATTTTTCTATTAAAAATAATTACAATAATTTTGTGTATAGGTGTTTCATGGTATATGTAACTGATCATCATTTGCACATATTTACACCAAACTAAATAAATCAGATCAAAGCACTTTCTCCACAATCATTTAGACTAATTTCTGAGAGTGCAGATAACTTTCCTTTACCTGCTAGCTAACAGTGGACTAATAAATATTATTTACCATCATAGATGGAACAACATTGTCAGTTTCATATGTCTGATACAGTTGCAACAAAGTTCCAAAGTTCTCACAAGATTATATGCTTTAAGTATTGCCCTTTTGACATCTTCAACTCTTTTAAGTACCCATCATGTAACTTGTATTTTAAGAAGTTTTTTGTTAACCCTGGGAATCACAACACTTCCATACAAAAAAGCTGATATCTAATTTTAATAAGCCTCATCTGAACCCGAAGGCTGTTGTGAACACCACAATGTTTTCTCATGCATGGTCCTGTTGGAGGTGGTGTGCCATTGCCTCCTTCTGACCTTTGAATTGACTTACGCAGACAGTTATACGGGTATTTATAATTTGTAATTTTTTAATGCTATGGTAATATGTTATGTGTCCTTTAATGCAATATTTTTCTACTTCTCATTTGCATGAAGGCAGAATAAAGAGACCTTCAACATGTAAAAGATTTTTGGGTGAATTGGTAAGGAGACTCATTCTTTGTGTGCATAATGTTTGTCACCTGTGTAATGTAGATCGTTATCTGACAGACTATACATAGTTCATACACATAAACTGCTAACATATATTAAACCACAATGTAGAACAGAAAATCTATAAAGAAGTCAACAATCATGTTCAGCCCTTAAACAATGAATTTTGTCTAGACCACCAGTTATTTCATTACTAAGTTTTTCTTATGACTCATATTAATAACTGCATTCAGCATCAGATCTGTACACAAGAGGAACAAGTGCAAGAAGCATATCAATCTAAAATAGTATAGTATACAAGATTGGTAAGCTTATCATTTAATTTTCCTCATGGCTCATTTCTGCAGCTGCCTTAATTGGATCCCTTCACAAGAGCAGTAGGAGTAAGATAGTAAGGTGTCAAGTGCTAACCAGCCTAGTACATTGGACTATTTTAATTTGATCTGATACTTATATGTGTTCCTCTTGCGTACAGATCTGATAATGCCAACTAACAAAAAGTGTCATGGTTAGCAAAATAGTTGGGAGTATAGATAAAATTCTTTAAGTGCTAAACATGATCATTGACTTCTTGTCAGTGTGCACAAAAGCTAGACATGTTTCACCAGTCAAAAGACTCTTTGATAGAGGAGTAATACTTGTCAAATAAGAGGCATTGTTCATAAAATATTACATCATAGAGAGCATTCATGAAAGTCCTTACAAATAATACTTAGCCAATGTAGTACAACAGTGGTGAGAAGTTACTTGCTGCAGTATACAGATCCCATTTCCAGGGGCTTTAAAAGTGCACATTTTCCTCAGTCACAATTATGTTATCTTGGAAATATATAGGTTTCCACAGTGTTTTAGAGCTCAACTTACCACAAGACTACTTGTTTATTTTTTTAAATTACAGGCAGGGATAATGGTTGGTCAGTATTTGACTTCTGGATACAAAATTCCAGTACTGCCAATAAACACATTCATAATAGGAAAAAGCTATCCCTACCTTCAAGAACTATTATTTCCTTTAAGGAGGAAATAGGAATAGATGCTGGAAGGTTGGGCAACAGAAGAGAGTCACCCAGACTCCAAGTTGAGAGGAATCCTCTTATTGAGAAGATTAAGGAGAACAAAGGTGACTGGGGAGATGCCAAAGAATAAGAAGTCAAAGATTTTACATAAGTAAGCACTATGTCAGCGTTGGTCCAGAGTAGACAAGACAGAGTGAGAAGTAAATATCGACTGAGAAAAAGAGATTAGTGGTGGTATGAATAGTACAGTTAATAACTAATGGGGAAGCAGAATAGATGGGGTTGGGGGGGGGGGGGGGGGGGGAGAGACCAAAAAGATACAGGTGACATGAAGAAAAAAGACAAGAGAAAGGAAAAATTAAGAAAAAAGGTAAGAGAAAGGAAAAAATGAAGAAAAAAGAAATAGAGCATAATGTTGAATAAATAACCTGACACAACCAATGTAAAAAAAAGGGGGGGGGAGAGTTTATTAATGGAAGTTGAACTGAGGAGGGTAGTTTGATATGAAAAAATATTGGAGTAACAGGTAAATATCTCCAGAGTTCAATGAAACTAAAGTTGGGTGCAAGGAACCAAATAGCTCGTGTGGTGTACCAAACACTCAGGTCTTTTCAGGCATGCTGTAGAGCATTCTCAGTAACTGCGTACTGGGTGTCCCCAAGAAAACAGCATTTCTGTGTGCATTCCTATATTAATTTTGTTTAGTGGTGATCGTTCTTAAATGAAAGACTGTGAATCCATGCAAATTAGTAAATGACATGTCTAGTTTCTCAAGTAGCTCTGCCTTTTCTCTTTGGTTACCAATCTATTTCAGATTTAGTGATATGTTTTCATTGTTTGGCAATTTATTTTCATTCATTCTTTATGAGATTTCCTCATTTACCTTGTCTCCCTAATATTCACAACCAGTTGATATCTCTCAACCTGGGTCTGAATGACTTTCTCCTCCATCTCCACATACTGGTGTTGAGCTTGTGTCTGTTCTGATGCACCATGACTGGCCTCATTTAAACTCTTTTGTTAGGAGAGTTAATTTAGAGGTGGAACGGCTGCTTGGATCAGGTATGGGGTCTCACATTGGTGTGGTTTCTGTTGACTCTGTTAGCAGGTGGGACTATACTAGGCATTGCCTTCGCCTCAACGGGGAAGGGAAAACTCTCTGGGCTAATAGCAAATAACTTGGGGGGGGGGAGGGGGGGGGGGGAACACTGTCACAGTTGGTAAAGTACCAGTGGTTACAAGTGACAGAACAGCAGTTTTTTTAGGGTAGGGAGGGCAGAAACAAAAGATGTTCGGAGATGGGCTGAAAATGACATTCAGATTGATAAAACAGGCAGCCGGAAACCAAATTTTAGTGTACTCAGTTCATGCAGACAGCCTTAATTGAAACTACAGATACTCAAAAATTGACAGGAGGGTACGCTTAATGAGTTGCTTATTTGTATTTAAGAATTAGAGTTGAGCAAACCAGTTGAAATAATCTGCCCTTCTGAGCATCATGTGACCACTGGTATAGCTGTGTCAAATGTTACAGGATTCAAGATAGCTTCTTGCTTCTGTAGAGAAAATATGGAGAAAGGAGGAATTGCAACATTTGTCAGAAACTCTTTTGATTTAAAGAATGTTGATATTAATAAGTTTTGCTCAGAGCAGCACTTGGAAGCTTGTGCAACGGAAGTAGTATTTCGTAGTAAGTCCTTTATAATAGCAGGGATATATAGATCACCTTCAGGAAATTTTAATCTCTTCATAAAAAATCTGGAAGCTCTGTTGTCCCATCTCATGGTAAAAAAACAAGGAAATAATGGTTGCTGGTGATTTTAATGTGGATTTATTGAAAAGCTGTGTCATTGAACAATTATTGCAATCAGTAACACTGTCATTAAATTTAATTCCTACTGTGAACTTCGCATCTAGGCTATGCAAATGCTCTGAGACTGCTATTGATAAGACCTTTGTAGACAAATCTAGGGAAAAAAGTCATATCACAAAACCCCTAGTAAATGGGCTATCTGATCATGACATGCAGCATCTTGGGTTAAATGTTGAAACTTCTCAGGATAAAAAAATTGAGAAATTCAGGAAATTGCTCAAGTGGATAGATATTTATAATACTTCTAACTCAAATGGAAAATACAAAGCATCCATTAATAAAGTTACCTTCTCTTTTGAAAATTGTTTTCCCTTAAATGTAACTCAAATATCACAGAAGTCAAAACGTAAACCGTGGCATATACAAGGAAAAAAGATATCATGTGGGACAAAAAGGAGACTGTATCTACTATCTGGGAACAGCTCTGATGTTAGAATTGTAATGCATTACAAAGAATACTGCAAAATATTGAGGCAAGTAATCCAGAAATCGAAGCAGCTTTATTATGAGAAAACGATAATTTCATCAGGCAACAAAATAAAAACTGTATGGGATATAGTGGAGACAGAGACAGGAGGGGCCAAAAAGGGAAGAGAAACAGATAGCTCTAAAAATAAATGAGACTTTGGTAACAAATTCATGTAGTGTTGCAAACCTCTTAAAAGTTCACCAGCATTGTTGCGAAATGGTTAGAGTCTTATCTGTGTAACAGGAAACAAAGGGTGTCATTGCAAAATACCTGTGCAGTAAGCAGTCAGTCTTCATCTGATTGGGAAATAATTACATGTGGTGTTCCTCAAGGTTCCATCTAGGCTCCATTGCTTTTTCTTGTGTACATTAATGACCTCACGTCTGTTACATTGCCTGATGCTTAGTCTGTTTTGTTTGCAGATGATACAAACATTGCAATAAGTAGCAAGTCAAGTACAGATTTAGAAATGGCTGCTAATCAAATTTTCACTAACATTAATAAATGGTTTAATGCTAATTCACTGTAATTAAACTTTGAGAAAACCCACTATACGCAGTTCAGAACCTGTAAGAGATTTCCTTCCAGCATGTGTATAACATATGAAGACATGCACTTCAGTCCGGAACCGCACTGCTGCTACGGTTGCAGGTTCGAATCCTGCCTCGGGCATGGATGTGTGTGATGTCCTTAGGTTGGTTAGGTTTAAGTAGTTCTAAGTCTAGGGAACTGATGACCTCAGATGTTAAGTCCCATAGTGCTTAGAGCCATTTGAACCAATCATTCTATTATGTCATACAGGATCATATTCTCGGGTAACTAATCAAGCGGAGCAAAAGTTTTTAGGGCACAAAAGCTTGCGATAAGAATCATTTGTGATGTAAATTCAAGAATATCGTGTAGAAACCTGCTCGAGGAACTTTGTATTCTAACCACTGCTTCTCAGTATATTTATTCCGTAATAAAATTTGTTGCAAATATTAGATATCTATTTCCAACAAATAGCTCAATACATAGTATCAATACTAGGAATAAGAACAATCTTCATAAAGACCTAAAATCACTTATCTTGATCCAAAAGGGGTCCAATATTCAGGAACACACATTTTCAATAAATTACCAGCAACCATTAAAAAATTGGTTTCAGATAAAGCACGGTTTAAACAGAGTTTGAAAGACTTTTTGATAGGCAACTCCTTCTACTCTATAGATGAATATCTTAACAGAGACGGTTAAGCCAGCTTAAGTAAAAAGTCTGTTAGATTTCAGTTTCGACAGCACATGGTCACAACAGTCAGGATTAGATATTTTGTGTATGATAAATTTATTAATAGTGCATAACAATGTTTCATTCTGACAGCGTGTTAATTCTGTAAATATTAGCTGTTACAGTTTACCGCATTGCATTCACCTATTTCAACAATCTCCTGACAAATGTCCAGGGTAGTAAGTATTATATTCAAATGTTTTATGTTTTTATGTTATACTTTGTGGAATGTTCCGCACCCACGAAAATCATCTCATTTTTTGGGTCTGTGGGACGAAAACTGAATCTAAACTAATCTAATCTCAGTCTTCCCACACATATTTCTCTTTCCTCCCTGTTAAAACAACTTACTGTTCTGAAAGTTAGGGATAGTTGTGCCCCCCCCCCCCCCCCCCTCCCAATTGGCTGTACTATAGCTCGGGGCCTGTGGAAGGTAAATTTGGGCCTACCATTCTGTCTCCTTATAGTTTTACCAATTTCTCATGTGATTTCTCCTTTCAAGACAATTAACTGACAGTCTGTGTTTTTTAGACATGCTGTTTCTCTATTGGAAATTCTAACACATGCTATAATGTGGGTCATTCCATTCAGCAAAGCTTACAGAAGTGTCCATCACTAGTTATTCATAATTGATGAGATTTTAAACCCTATTATTTTTCTTGTAAATTACATTTCCTCAGATAAGAAAAATATTTGGTTAAACCATTACTGAGAACCCATGTCTGTTTTTCTTGTATGAAAGTGTGTTGTACTGCATTTTGTTATTAAATATGTATCATTTTCTGTATCAGTAGTATTTCTGTAATGACGAGGGGGGGGGGGGGGGGAGGGAGTTATGAGTTATTTTACCCATAAGTGTTCATAATACATCGACAGTCACAACTCAATTTCTTTTCAGGTTGCATCACAGACAGATAACTTGCAGGGACTACTTGGAGTGGTATTGAAAGTTTTGTTACATGCTCTCTCAAGAAATCAGAGCACTATAGTTCTTCAGAACATGTTTGCAACACAGAGGTCCCTTGTATTTAAGGTTAGTTAATAACAACAACTTGTCTTTGCATCATTATAAAATTATAACTATGTTTAAATTTTGTATTTTACTTCTCAACAATAATTTCCTGTAACATCATAAAAATGCAACTGATGTGTAGAGACTGCCTTTGATATTTTGTTTCAGTAGTACTTATGCCTTTGCAACAGATAAAATGCTAAAGAATGCTGAAACACACCATTGTGTCTTTAAGGGATGTTTTAGCTCCACAGAACAGTATGATATCGGAGGAAGACAACATTGACACATGTGGCATGGTGCTAATGATGCAAAGTATATTAGAAAACAATCCATGGGCACTGGATGCACTTACCATCCCTTTACTGGTATAAAACAAAATGTCATTACAGGGTGTGATATCTTTGAATGGCAAAATAGGCAACACAACTGCTCACAGTACTGTGCTCCAGGCCATTTAGTATATGAAAGGCAAAGGTCCCGAGTTCGAGTCTTGGTCCGGCACACAGTTTTAATCTTCCAGGAAGTTTCATAGTATATGATGTGTCAGTGTCTCCCATTGCCAGCATTTGCGCTTTTGTTACTGCTATTGTTTAGACGAGTGTCCATTGGATTTGACCCATGTCTATGCACACCATGAGAAAGGCGTACTCACTGGTGTTGGATGTCTCCCTAGGAAACACATGCAGTGGCATAAATTTTCCTTAACCACATTTTTGTTTGTTTGAAAAGTCATCAATCTTCTAACTGGTTTGATGCATCCATGAATTCCTCTCCTGTGCCTGTGTCTTCATTCGAGGGTAGCACATGCACATCCTTAATTACTTGTTGGATGTATTCCAATCTCTGACTTCCCCTACATTTTTTACTCTCTAGAATTCCCTGTAGTACCATGGAGATTATTCCCTGATATCTTTACACATGTCCTATCTTCCTGTCCCTTCTTGTCAGTGTTTTCTATATGTTCCTTTCTTCATAAATTCTGCAGCAGACCACCTCATTCCTTATCTTATCAGTCCACTTAATTTTCAACATTCTTCTGTAGCAGTACATCTCAAATGCTCAGATTCTTTTCTGTTGCAGTTTTCCCACTATCCGTGATTTGCTACCATACAATGCTGTGCTTCAAATGCATATTTTCAGAAATATCATCCTCAAATTAAGGTTTTTATTTGATACCAGTAGGCTTCTCTTGGCCAGGAATGCCCTCTTTGTCAGCTTGTTATGTCCTCCTTGCTTCATCCGTCATGGGTTATTTTACTTCCTAGACAGCAGAATTACTTAACTTCATCTACTTTGCGATTGCCAGTTTTAATGTTAAGTTTCTCTTTATTGTAATTTCTGCAACTTCTAATTCTTTTTGTCTTTTTCTGGTTTACTCTCAATCCATATTCTATACTCAATAAACTATTCATTCCATTCAATAGATTCTCCTTCACTTTCACTAAGTATAGCAGTCTCATCAGCAAACCTTATCTTTGATATCCTTTCACCCAAAATTTTAATCCCACTCTTGAACTTTTTTTCCCATAATTGCTTCTTTGATGTATGCATTGAACAGCAGGGGCAAATGCCTGCATCTTCCAATCTTATTGTTCCCTCTTGGTTCTTGTACATATTGTGGATTACCCATCTCTTCCTATAGATTACTCCTATTTTTCTAACAATTTTGAACACTTTGCACCATTTTTCGTTGTCTAATGCTATTTCTAGGTGAACAGATCCTGTGAGCGTGTCTTGATTTTTCTCCAATCTTGCTTCCATCATCAAATGCAACATTATATCTATCTCTCTGGTGCATTTACTTTCCCTGAAGCCAAACTGATGATCATTTAACAGATCCTCAGTATTTTTTTTCCCATTCTTATGTATATTATTCTTGTCAGCAGCTTCGATGCATGAGCTATTAAGTTGACTGTGCAATAGTTCTCATTTGTACCCGCCCTTGCTATCTTCAAAACTGTGTGGACGATATTTTTCCAAAAGTCTGATTGTATGTTGCCCGTCTCATAGAATCTGCACATGAGCTTGAATATTCATTTTGTTGCCCAACAATTTTAGAAATTCTGGTGAATGTTATCTATCCCTTTTGCCATATTTGATCTCAAATCTTACGGAGATCTTTTAAATTCTGTCTGTAACACTGCAGGCCTTCAGTGTACCTTTTCCACTTATCCACTCTCTCCTATATGTTTAACAGTGGAATTCCCATTGCACTCTTAATGTTCCCACCCTTGCTTTTAATTTCACTGAAGGTTGTTTGACTTTTTTATATGCTGAGTCAGTCCTTTCAGTGAGCATTTCTTTTTTGATTTCTTCACATTTTTCTGGGAGCCATTTCACCTTGCCTGCCTGGCACTTTCTATTTATTTCATTCCTAAGTGACTGGTTTTGCTTTATTCCTATCTTTCCTTGAACATTTTTGTAATTCCTTCTTTTGTTGATCAGGTGAAGTATTGCATTGTAGTTACTTTTCTCGTAGCAATGTTTGTCGCTCCAACATCTGTTACTGCCTCTTTTTTTAAAGAGTTCGACTGAACTGCCTACTCTGGTATTGTACCGTATTGGACCCTTTCGACATTATGCATCAGATGAAGAAAATCACTCTCGAATCTAAACTACAACTCATCCTTTCTCCCTGAGTCACTTATCAAAAGCAAGGCTGTACCTTTTTGTGATAGCAATGCATCTGGAGACTTGATGAACATGCAGGATAATATTGTGAAGCCTATGCAGTTTGATGGAGGTGCTCTGAAGTCTCTAGTCAGGGAAGGGGTGTGCTGTTTGGATTCCTTAAAGCACATTAGACAAGGTAATAATGGTGGTGCTGGTTTGTAGGGCAAGGTAAACCTTGCCTTCACTTGTATTGAATGTTGGTTCCATCTCAGGTCTCCTCACGAGCCATGAAGTGTCATTATGGGCAATAATAAATTCCTGGCCTCCATTCTGCTTGCTGTGATGAACCTCTCAATCTACCAATGATAATGTGACATGTAATGCCATCTAAATGTGTTTGCTGTCTCTCCTTGCTTCTCTGTGACTTGAATACCAAGTGCACAGCTAGAACACCTACACTCAAGCTGATTGCCCACACAGACCGTGACTCCTCCTTCTCCTTCTCCTTGCCCTTCTCCTCATCCTCTTCCCAGTCACCATTCCTTCTGGTGCAACTTTTATTATGTTATGTCTTATCATCTGGTGTCACAGCCAGTTTCTTTTTCTTATCTTATTTGTTATCTGTATTTATTTTTCTCATTCACATTGTGTAACCAAACTTTACTTCGAATTTTACCTGTGCATTTCACACCTTTGATACTTCTCCAATTCGATATCTCAAAAGCCTCTAAGCACTTCGTTCTCTCTCTGACATGGTGTTCGTGTTTTGACACCCTACAGTGCAACTTTCAATACAAAACACTTCACTAATCTTTTCCTTATTTATTTATTTATTTATATATTTAATGGACCACAGAAAATACTACTCATTATGTAAAACATTTCTTTAGCCATTATTATTACATTCCATCCTGGATTTTCCATTGTTTGATTTCTTTAGCTATAACTATCCTTGTTTCTATCCCTTTATTACATGTCATGTTACTGGTTATTTTGCATTATAGGTACCTGAAATTAACTTGTCTCAATAACTCATCACAAATCTTCATGTTTATCACCTTTTGATATTCCTCATAGCTGGTGCTCAATTCTCTTGATTGCCTTCTCATTTTCACACTGTAATACTATGTCATCAGAACATAATGTGTTTAATTATCGTTCCTCCTATTGTCACATCACTCTTTTGTGGGGAGCAGTTTTTAACTAAATCGTGTAAATATAAATTAAAGTGAGTAGGTGAAATCACACTATATTAGCAGCCACACATACAGTTGTGTTGTTTATAACTAATATAAATGTAACCTACACTGTGTCAATAAAATACGTAGACTTTGTAATCTTCAAAACATATTACTTACAATCGGTATTCAACAGTGAGAATTTTCAATAAATCTATTTTCTGCATTTTCTGTCAATAATTTTTGTAATATTGATGGGGCACCAAATGTACTTCTGTTTTTTTTTTTTTTTTTTTTCTCAGAAACGTGCACTCAGTTGCAATGAGCAGATACATACCAATATCTTGTAATAATAACTTTTTATTTCAGTTCCCAAATCTGTTATTTGATGAAGAAACAGAGCAGTGTGCTGATCTCTGTTTACAACTTCTGAAACATTGTAGTTCAAATATGGGCAGTGTTCGATCCCAGGCATCTGCATCACTCTACCTTTTAATGAGACAAAACTTTGAAATAGGAAATGTGAGTAATGTCATTAAATATTTCTTTCCATTGGTTTTTAAATAAATAATTTTCCTTGTCAGTTTTGTGTGTGTGTGTGTGTGTGTGTGTGTGTGTGTGTGTGTGTGTGTGTGTGTGTGTGTGTGTTTACAATTTAGTTGAAAAAACTCGAAAAATATACAAAAGATAACTAGCATTAATTGTATTGTGGTCCTATACATAACTGCAATTTCTTTAAAGAAAGAACTTCTGGCCATTCATTGCTCAAGAGTTCATTCTACAGAGGAAGACAGGAACAACCAAGCTTGATTAAATGAAAATAATTGTAGATGTTTCACTTGACTGTTAAAATGCACCAGCTGATCTGAAAGTAGTGCACTAGTAATGGAAGTTTGCTGCAATCCCCATGAGGCTAAGACAAGCCATTGAGGGAATTATTAATTCACCTATGAATTAAGCATTAACTCTGAGAATGTTACATTGAACCATATCTCACATTTAAGGAAGCATGAAAGCCACTGAATTAATGTTACCAATGAAATTAAGGAATCTATGGATGAAAATTAGAACACTCCTATTTCATATTGTGTGAATATGTGATTAAGTGTTGAAATTCTGCTGCACTTGTTGTTGACATGTTTATTGTAATAGTGAAATAGTTTTATTTCAACAAACACTGGTACTTGTATTAGTGAGAAAATGCTGACAACTAAACTGCTTGTCGACTGAGCATGCATACTGGATACGTTTGGTTTCTGTAATAACAAGGGTGCAGTCCTCACTCCATCACCTGTGCACTCCAAGTGAGGAAGGTGGCACAGTGGTAAGACACTGGACTTGTGATTGAGGACGGTGGTTTAAATCCCTGTTTCACTATCTAGATTTAGGTTTTACATGATTTCATTAAATTGCTTAGGGCAAATGCTAGGATTGAACATGGTTGATTTTCTTTCCCACCCCTCCCCCATCAGAGCTTGTGCTCCATCCCTAATGACCTCATTCTGTATGGAATGTTAGTAGTAAATGTAAGCATTTCATGTAATTGTGTTTGTAAATTGGTGTGTCACTGCAGTGTAAACTGGGCAGAACGATTTGAGGATATCCTGATACGATGTGGGCCAAATATTGTGTCGGTAGTAGGTTGAAATACAGCCACTGAATTTGGTCGTAGGAGGAGGAGAAAGCTGTTAAATATGCTTAGGTATACCAACTAAATACCATATTTGCATGAATATGAGTCATACTTTTTTTCCTAAATTTTGGCAATGAAAAGTCATGGTGTGTAATCCCCTTAGATCATAAGTCATCAATTTCAAAATGACATGTGCATGTATCTTGTAATGAATACCATTACAAGTTACTTTGATAAACCATGAAAGCTTTCTTTAAAAAAGGAATTACTGCACTGTTGCTTTTCAGCGCCCCGCGTATGTAATTGCACACTATGTTCCCCTACATTATTTGATGTAGTGCTGTTCAGCATATCGAGACCTGCATGGGACTGTAAATAAAAATTTTTGCATCAAAGCTAGACCATGCAATGCTGTAATGATATGCAACTGTTTTCATAAACTTGAGGCAATTTTTGCACAATTGCAGTTCTGAAATAAACAGATAAATTACTTTGTTGCATAAATGATTGAACCTGCCAATAAGAAACTTTAAATTCCATTGGTAAAATGTTTCTTTTACGTGCTATTTTGCAGTGCTCAATTTGAATCATTTCAGTTGTAGTGGCATTTCTACATTTTCTTTTTTGAACTACTAAATCAAGCAAGTCTTTTTCCACATCTCAATGTTTGCACTTTAGTCCTCAGAATGAACAATGACCTTTCAAACTATTTAAAACTTTCTGTTCACTTGCACATCACCTACAAACTTTTTTTTTTCATCTTATGAAGTCGATGTTCCTTTGCATAATGTGTAGCTGATAACTTGAAGTAGCTCAATTGTTATTAGGGTTCCCAATATAATTTAGTGTCTGCATCAGGTACATAGTAGCAATACTTAGTAATTAGAGGTAAATTTAGTAGTGTGCCCTGTATTTGAGATTTACTTTTTTACTATAACCTTGTGTCAAGAGTTTAGGTGCAGCCTATATTCACACAAATATGGTAATCAAGTGACATTCCTCAAGTACGTGGGATACAGTAGTCATTGCTGTTCATTTTTGGGAGCCACTTTGCTTTGAATGAAAATGGTGTAATAGTTTAGTAGTTTAATTCACTGAAACCTAGGAGCCATTAGTAGGATAATAGCTAAGAAGTCACAGTGTGAGGTAGCGAGTGCCATAACTGTGTCCCACAGTGTAATTTAACTAACATGGAATCCATCAAACAATGGGATGTCCTCTGAGAACATTAGGGCCAACTATAGCCAGAAAGGAATATTACCTTTAATTCAGAGCCCATCAGAATTGCAATGAGTTATGTAAACAGCAATAATCCAGTTTCAAGTTTGACTGTATGTGCATTTATTTCTGGAATGAGAAGTAATGAAAAATTAATACACGGTTGTGATCAAAACTTCTAAATTGTTCAGTATGATTCCTTGTTGGCTCAAGATTTTAGGGGTGAGATACTCTGACCTTTAATTCTACTGTGTCATGTGTGATCATTTATTATTTATTTATTTATTTGATAATGCTTGGCTTCATAGAACTCAGTTGGTGCCCAGTGTGCTACAAAATCAAGGTCAGTGTGAGAGAGTACATAACACAAATACCATAATCAACTTGCTTGCCAGATTCAGAGTTTATCAAATGTATCAAGGGATTTGTATGGTAGAAATAATGCAGCTAAGCCTGTCCTCCAACACCTATTTGAAAACTGGACGCTGCTATTAATATGAAATGGTAAAATATCCCTTTGTAAGTTTTCCATAGCTGCACTGCATCCAGGCCAAACATGTGAAAATCAGTTTTGTCTACTCATGCTGAGCCCATACTGCATGGTAAAAGTAGTTACTTCATTTATTTCTGAACTATGCAATTTGTGTAAAACTTGTGTAAAGCTATACCGACACGAATTACATTGCACCTTTGTCAATTATATTCAGTGACCTTTACAGTATTTGATTGTACACCTATGTATGTGTGGTTTCAGCTCAAATTAAAATTTTGTCTTCGTATTATATAATCTGTGATTGATGTTCGAAAAGTGTTAAATTCATATTGTGTTGGCCACCTCTTGTTGTATGTCTAATAAATTAAAAAATAATGAAGTAAGAAAGTGAAATGCTGTAAGATAAACTACTAGCATAATTATATCTTAATAATATGCTTTACCATGGTCCTCCAAAGTGTTTTTAAGTTTAGTTACTTAACAACTTCATAAAGCAAGCAAACATCTCCCCCCCCCCCCCCCCCACACACACACACACACACACACACACACACACACACACACACACACACACACACACACAATGCTGTAATTGTTTTGATCACTGTAAATGACTATTGAATCTAAAATATTTTAATGATGAGAATCTGTCACCATTTTTGTGCTCCTGGAGATTCAGGAATAAATCTATGTACAATGAATTATGAGTTAATCTCTGACATCTCTGACTGAATAGAAAAAAAAAATTCATTTTCCAGAATTTTGCTAGAGTAAAAATGCAGGTGACAATGTCTCTCAGTTCACTTGTTGGAACCAGCTCTTCATTTAGTGAAGAGTCATTGCGGCGCTCTTTGAAGACAATTCTCGTTTATGCAGAAGAAGACACTGAATTGCAGGAAACAACTTTTCCAGAGCAGGTTAGTCATGACACCGCAGCTGTTGAAGGTATTAAGTTCCTTGCTTTTATGATAAAATTTAGAAGGACAACTATAGTATACTTTTGTATTATGCGATATAACTAGTAAGTATTTTGATAACAGCAGCTGTCATGTGTTTCAATTTACATTTTCATACAGTTTAATGGGAAGTATGACATTAATTTAGATGTGTTGTTATAAATGTTTATTAATGTGATTTTAGTATATCATAGAGTATTTTATTGTAATGGCTAAAATTATGTCAAAAAATTTCCAGTACAGAATTATTTTTACAAAAAAGGAAGTGAACTGATAGCTTTATACCAGCTGGTTATATTTAAACTTTCCCTATTTAACACAGGAATTAATTACCATATGAATACCAAACTTGGTAGCATTAATGTCAAGGACATGGGGAAGAGAAATGTAGAATCAATTCAATTGAAATACTTTTAATGTGCTACTACAGTACATCATACCATTACATACAGGTACCATTACAGTTACAAAAGGGGCTCAATATGGTACCAATCACTGTCCAGAAGAGTCTGAAAGCACAGGGTTGCATTCTGCACAGCAGGATGAAGCGTGTCGGTAGGTATGCTGGCTACCTCTCTCATTATCTACGCTTCAGATCAACACGTGTGAATGTTCCCCTGGTAAACCCTGCCCTTCAGGTAGCCCCACAACCAGAAATCACAGAGAGTTAGATCAGGTGATCGTGATGCCCACACATTTGGAAATGATCCTCTGGTAATTCAATCATTTCCAAATGTGTTTCAGAGAAGCGTGTGAACTTCACGAGTGATGTGCAGTGGCTCCCCATCTTGCATGAAAACTGTTGAGTTTTATGCGTCTATCTCCTGTAGGGTGAGTATGACATGCTGCTGAAGCATATCACAGTCACACTGCATGTGTTTGGCCCTTGAGTGCCAACCTGTTCAAAAAAGAATGGACCAATGAGGAACGTAGCCGTGAAGCCACACCATACGGTGACATGTTCACCATACAGAGGAACTTATGCACAGTGACTTGAGGTGAAGATTCTCTCACTCAACAATTCTGTGTGTTCACCTCACCCATCAGGGAATAATGAGCTCCGTTTGTCCATAGGATAGTTCAGGGCCAGCTCTAGTCAACTTCAATCCTTGTGAGAAAGTGGAGAGCAAGTCAATATGTCGTTGTGCATCTTGTGGTGCAAACTGCTGTATGATATGGATCTTGTATGGGTACCATTTGATAATGAATGGTTTGAAGCACCTTCCATACAGTGGACCACGGGATGTTCAACTGTCATGACACAGCGCACACACATACTGCCTGACAGTCGGGAATTGCGTGCAGTGTTGTCTGCCATAGCATCAACAATTTCATCAACCACCTGTGGTGCAACCGGTCATCAGCCTCTTCCTGGAACAATGCTCAGTTCTGTTGATTCAAACTTCTTCATCATGCTCCGCACAGCTGGTGGAGCAAGAGGACCGTACTGTAATCCTTTCAGCTGGCAATATTCTTGAAGTGCAGCTGTAGCATTACTGTTGGTTTGATAATAGAGCTTCACTAATAATGTCCTGCTCCTTTTGTCCAAGCTCATGTTGACACTCAGCAAGTGCACTGCGACTCGTCAGTTGTGTGATACTATGAATCACGATGACTGATCATGACACCTGGTGGCCATAGTTGGAACTGGACGGTGGGCAATGTGACACATGGAAATCATGCACCCCATACTGTGGACATTAATGCTACCAAGTCAAGTACTCATACGGTAATTAGTTTCCATGATATAATGTGTTAAATAGGGAAAGTTTAATTATAACCACCCGGCATATAAGAATACTCTCCCGTTTGGAAAAAAAAGAAAGGTGATTTCCTAGAAGCCCTTAAATCAAGTTTGAAATCTAAATACATTATGAAATTCTCATTCTGTGTGTAACAGGTAAAAATCAACCACCTTGCTGTATGAGAATTTGTTTGAAAAGATGTAGAGTGGTTAAAATTTGAGGATCAAAACTGTCAAAATGGGATGAAGAATGTACACTTCAATACCATCTGTAACAATCGTATAACATGTGCTGCACTGCTTCAAAGAGGCTCACTTGTGGTAGAAAGCATGATAAAATGTACAGTAATGGAAAAACTTAGTACCATCAACTTGTCATTAGCAAGATTGTGTACAATGGCTCTGATACAGAGTTCCTGCTTCTGCAAGATCATGGAAAAAGGAATTATTGATTATATGGAAAGTATTCATTCCATTTTATGTGCCACAGTTTGATGATAATGATGATGATGACGATGAATTTGGAATGAAGTACCACAAGAAACCTACACTCTAACTGAATAACAGTATAAGAAAATTATTTATTGCACTCTCACTTCAGTTTCCATTTACAGAAATGATTTTTTGGTGCTATCAAACTACAGGATTCCCAAGAAAACAATAACATGGGGTAATAATAAGACATTAGAATAGCCCTTGGATTACAAAAGAAAAGAAAATTGTTTGAAGTGATGAGGACAAACAGAGATGTAGGGCTGATAACATATTTCAATAAATATTGTGCTGTCTTAAGGAAAGTGATCAAACAAATCAAAAGCTCTATACACACACACACACACACACACACACACACACACACACACACACACACGGGCTTTCCCCAGTTTATTCACGAGAAGAATGTAATATAGTGGAGAGATATACACAGGAAACAATACAAGCTGTCTTAAGCCTGTCTTCCACAGCGAAGTCAAGTCCACTCCATATCAAAATTCCACCTGTGACAGATAGCCTACAAAACAATGTGCGTAAAAAAAAAGTATTTATACAGTTCCATAGAGTAGCTAGAGGAGATAAAAATAAACACTTCTGTTATGAATGATAATTAATTGAAACCCTCAGCTGCCAACAAGTGGTGCTGATGTACTTTGATGGGGACAGCTGAAAATGTTTGCCCCGAATGGGACTCGAACCCGTGATCTCCTGCTTTGCATGGCAGACACACTATCCATCTGAGCCACCAAGGACACACGAGCAGTGCGACTGAAGGGACTTATCCCTTACACGCTTCCTGTGAGACCCACATTCCCAACTATCCACAATCTACATACGTAATGTACCTAGTAGATATTTGCCCATCCACTCTTACGGGAATCGTCACCTTAGTGTGTGCAAGTAATGAGTTGGAATTGAAATTGTAGCTCTGCATCAGGAGGGCTATTCAAGTAAGAAAATAGCAACAAAAGTTGGTGTAGCCCAATCTACTCACTATCTGGAAGACCCCAAGGAACATCGTACAGGGAAATCAGGTTATATGCGTTCAGAGTAAACATCAGAGGACTCGTACTGCACCTGAAAGTAGTTGTATCCCATGGTTGAAGACCTACACTTTCACCTTATTACACTGTATCAAAGCTCTGCCTATGACAATTATAGTCCACAATATAAATGCCTTAGCCAGACTGACAGCACACTTATTGCACACTTACTAGGTCACATCATAACTGACTCAGACTGGCCCTGAGCATACTTATTTGCAGGATTCTGTCGTGGTCTCATCAAAGGAGGCTCCTCTTTTAAAATGCCTTTGGGTAATGGTGCGACAGGGATTGACTGTAATGTTGTGGCAGCTATTCAGTTTTCATAGTGATGTCAAGTGGTGCTACTACATTTCTGAAATCAACAATTCGTATAACAAAATTAAATGTGTATAGACAGTAGTTAAAAGAGAATTTGGGAAATCAGATAAGGGATTGTAAGGACTTTGTTATTAAAGAAAACAGACAAGTAATAAATAAGTCAGGTAGCCAATATATTTAACAATCACTTACTTAAAGTAGTTCAGAAGCCTGAGCTGAACAGGTCAAGAGATGAAGCAGTAGAATATATGCAAGAAACAATGCCCCGTACATATTAGGTAATGACATCTACATAGATATTCCGCAAGTCGCACCATACAGTGCATGGCGGCGAGTACCCTGTTCCACTACTAGTCATTTCCTTCCTTGTTCCACTCGGAAATAGACAGAGGGAAAACAAATGACTATATGCCTCCATGTCAGCCCTAATTTCTCATATCTGTTCTTCATGATCCTTATGCACAATGTATGTTGGTAACAGTAGAATTGTGTGGCAGTCAGCTTCAAATGACTGTTCTCTAAATTTTCTCAATAGTGATGGAAGCCGAAGAAATTAATTAAAATTTGTATAATGGCTTGGACTTGAACCTGGGTCTCCTTGCTTACTAAGCAAGGAGACCAAGGTTCAAGCCCCGGCCATGGCAGAAATTTTAATGCATTTCTTCAGCTTCCATCATTATTGTAGATAAAGGTGAGACTCAAATATCTTGAAGAAAATGTAATTATATCAGATCTATTTCTCAGTAGTGTTTCTCAAAAAGAACATCACCTTCCCTCGAGAGATTCCCATTTGGGTACCCGAAGCATCTCTGTAACACTCTTGTGTTGTTTGAACCTACCGGTAACAAATCTAGCAGCCTGCCTGTGAATTGCTTCGACGTCGTCCTTCAATCTCACCTGGTACAGATCCCAAATACTCAAGCAGTACTCAAGAATAGGTCACACCAGTGTCCTGTATGCGGTCTCTTTTACAGGTGAACCACTCTTTCCTGAAATTCTCCCAATAAACTGAAGTCGACGATTTGCCTTCCCTACCACAATTCACATGCTCGTTTCATTTCATATCATTTTTCAGCACTATGCCCAGGTATTTAAATGACTTCACTACATCAAGCAGGACCACATTAATTTACATTTTTCCACCTTTAGAGCTAGCTGCCATTCATCACACAAACTGGAAATTTTGTCTAAGTCATCTTGTATACTCCTACAGTCACTCAACTTTAACATCTTACCATACACCACAGCATCATCAGTAAACAACCGCAGATTGCTGCCCACCCTCTCTGCCATATCATGTAAGTGTATAGAGAACAACAGTGTTCCTATCACTCTTCCCTGGGGCACTCCTGACAATACCCTTGTCTCTGATGAACACTCGCTGTTGAGGACGACATACTGGTTCTATTACTGATGTAGTTTTTGAGCCACTCACAAATCTATGAACTTATTCCATATGTTCGTACCTTTATTAACAGCCAGCAATGGGGCACCATGTCAACTGCTTTCCGGAAATCTAGAAATGTGAAATCTGCCTGTTGCCCTTCATCCATAGTTCTCAGTATATCATATGACAAAAGGGCAAGCTGAGTTTTGCATGAGCAATGCTTTCTAGAATCACGCTGATTCATGAACATAAGCTTCTCAGTCTCAAGAAAGTTTAATATATTCAAACTGAGAATATGTTCAAGGATTCTGCAGCAAACTGAAGTTAGGGATATTGGTCTGTAATTTGTGGGTTTGTTCTTTTACCATTCTTATACACTATGGGTCCAGTGCCATAGAGTACTCATTGTAAAACTGAATTGGGATTCCATCTGGACCTTGTGATTTATTTGCTTTAAAATCTTTCAGTTGTTTCTCTAGGCCATGCATGCTTATTACTGTGTTGTCTATACAGTAGTTTGTCCGATGGTCAGGTAATGGTATGTTTGCACAGTTCTTCTGTGTGAACGATTTCTTGAACATGAAATTTAAAACTTTGGCTTTCGTTTTGCTGTCTTCAACTGCCACACCAAACTGGTCAATAAGGGAGTGAATGGAAGCTTTACAATTATTCCAAGTTCTGTCATAGAATTTAAGAATGTAATTAATCCCATCAAAACCTGAAACTCTCACAGAGTTGATAGTATCTCAAGTAAAGTACTAAAATCCTGTTGTTGACATATATGCAATGTATGCAGTCTCATATGCAACACATCACTATCACAGGATGAAATGTGCTGTAGTCAAACCCTTTTACAAGAAAGGTAGTAAGGCAGATATTAAAAATTACTGACCAATTTCACTATTCTTGATGGTATTGAAAAAACTTATCTATGCAAAAGCCATAATACAACTGTCTCAAAATGACCCATTTAGACAGTCACAGTTTGGATTTCAAAAGGGTCTCTCTGTAAAAATTGCCAGTTTTCAATTCAAAAATAAGATAATAGAAATTCTGAATGACAAAATATTGCTTACTGTTATTTTCTGTGACTTTGACTGTGTAGTTCACAGTATTTTCTTCAGAATTTCAAATATAGTGGTATCAGAGATGATGTTGGTGACTGATTTTCATTCTGTGTAACTAAATGGATGCCGAATAATGCATTAAGTAACTTGGGGTTCACACAATGAAACAGCATCTTCAGAAAGGGGAATAAACACCACAGCTGTACAACAGGAATTAATATTGTGTCTACTCTTGTTCTTGTTATATATAAATAATCTTCCATTATATATCCAAGAACCAGAAACAGTTATCTTTGCTGATAATTCAGGTATTGTAATCAAACCTAATAACTACAATACACAAAAATAAAAATATTTTTTTTTGTGAAGATTAATAACTGGTTATCTGCAAATGTATTGTCATTGAATTTTGATGAAACTCAATACACGCTATTCAGTGCTGCACAATCATGACAATTCCTTTAGAATAATGCTCAAGGACGAATTAATGAATGAAATAGAGTATTCTAAATTCTTAGGTGTTTATAGTGATAAGAACCTGACCTTTAAGTCACATGTTACAGATCATCTTCAGTGTCTAAGCTCTGCAACTACTTCATTATGAATAACATCAAATTTTGGAGATGAAAGTTTCAAAAATTGGGTGGCTTTTCCAGTTTCATTCACTAATGTATAGTGGCATCATATTTAGGGATAACTTGTCGTTGAGGAAGAAAGTGTTTGTTGCACATAAGTGAGTAATAAAGATAATATGTTGTATCCACTCAAGAATCTCTTATAGACAGCTCTTTAAACTGTTGTGCATACTGAGAACTACTTTACACTTGCTCCCTTATGAAGTTAATTGTCAACAATCAGTCACAGTCTGAAAACATCAGTAACATTGATAAATATAACACGAGAAGGAGAAATGATTTACCTTATCCATCACTCACCTGTAGTCTGGCATGGAAAGTAGTGAGATATTGAGTCATAAAAATCTTTGACTGTCTACCCAGTGATGCAAAGAATTTAATGGATAATAAAATTAACTTCAAACACAAACTGAAGTAATATTTCCTTGTAAACTCTAAAAAATTTGTATTAAGGTGGAAGTATGTGTACCTGGGCAAGAGATGTAGAACATGTCAGTGTGCTGTCTTCCTCTCCCATTATCACAGAGGAAGTCTACTTCATTAAAAGTGTTTGGAGGATCACTTCACCCAAAGTGGAATGTGGTACCACTCCTGAACACACTGTAGTGGTGTACAGGATGGTATACGGTATACAAATTGAAGAATGTAGTAGGCATGTGGGACTGTGTTTTGGAATGTTGCACCATTGGACCAGGGTAATGAACTAGTAAACACATTCTATTTTTGAAATGCAGTGCTACTAATTTTCCTAGGTTAGGGATACAGTTTAACTTCAGCAAGTCTAGTTAAAAATCAATCACATGACTGGAAACTTGAAAATTTAGCATCTGTTTTTGACAAAATTTACACCATTGATTTTTTAAAATGATTAGAAATACAAATTTAAAAGGCTGTCATGCTATGTGCCTGAAGACAAAGCCTTACTACTTTGAAATTTCCTGTTAAAAAGTGGTGATTGAGGAGCTTTTTGACTGGAATGTTTACTTTTGCAAAAACTCCAACAGTTTCTTTCCAAAATGATCTTTGCTAGTTTTCTTCTTTTGACTTTATTTAAGCTTCTAGCAAATGATTGTCTCTGCTGAGAACAGCAGCATTTTCCCAGTGGTGAGCAGAGTGCTTCTTTGATGTAAGGTGTTTGCCAACATCATTTTATTTTCCCACCTAAGTCAGTAATTACAAAATAGTCAGAACATTGATTTCGACCTTTCGTGGGCATTCATAGTGGTCTGGCCCATACTTGAGAATACTACAGACAGAAGCACCAATGTACCGGGTGATCAAAAAGTCAGTATATATTTGAAAACATAAGAAACCACGGAATAATGTAGATAGAGAGGTAAAAATTGACACACATTCTTGGAATGACATGAGGTTTTATTAGAACCAAAAATAAAATTCACAAAATGTCGGACAGATGGTGCTGGACAGCAAAACGTCAGTGATTGCGCATGACAATCGTGTATAAAAGGAGCTGTAATGAGAGAGAGAATCAGATGCGCCAGCAATCGCAGCATGTTGACGTTACCTGAAAAGGTGCTTTTAGTGAAGCTGTATTATCAGAATGGGGAATGTGCTAGTTCAGCGTTATGATCCTATCACCATAGGAAGAGGTAAAGGTCCGTTGACAAATGCAGCTGTGGCGAGAATGATTTCGAAGTTTGAAGCCACGGGTTGTTTAGACGATAGACCCCATAGTGGCCGACCGAGCACAAGGTGTAATGCTGCTGAGGCAGTTCCGGAAGAAATGGAGACTGTAGCGGGTTCGTCTATGCATGAGGAAGTCAGCTCTCATGCAGTCACATGTCGCACCGACATTCCGTACATTACTGTTTGGTTGGCACTTAGGCGTACCCTCCGACCCTATCCATACAAAATCCATCGGCATCATGAACTGTTAACTGGCGATTTAGTGAAGCGGAGGGCATTTGCAGTGTGGGCATTTCAAAAGATGGCGGAAGATGACGATTGGTTGAGTAACGTGTTGTGGACCGACGAAGCTCATTTCACACTCCGAGGGTCTGTCAATGCCCTCAACTGTAGAATTTGGGCTACTGAAAATCCTAGAACTTTTGTGGAAACTCCATTGCACGATGACAAAGTCACGGTGTTGATTGGATTTACCACACCTACCGTTATCGGGCCTTTTTTATTTGAGGAAATGCGTGATTCTGGTTTTGTAACTGCTACCATGACGGGTGAGAGGTACGCCGATATGTTACAGAATCGCATCATCCCCAGCCTGGCTGATAAACACCTGCTGGAACGTACGATGTTTATGCAGGATGGCGCCCCACCCCATATTGCCAGATGTGTGAAAGATCTCGTGCGCGCATCATTTGGTGATGATCGTGTGCTCAGCCGCGACTTTCGTCATGCTTGGCCTGCCAGGTCCCCAGACCTCAGTCCGTGTGATTATTGGCTTTGGGGTTACCTGATGTCGCAAGTGTATCGTGATCGACCGACATCTCTAGGGATGCTGAAAGACAACATCCGACGCCAATGCCTCACCATAACTCCGGACATGCTTTACAGTGTTGTTCATAACATTATTCCTCGACTATAGCTATTGTTGAGGAGTGATGGTGGACATATTGAGCATTTCCTGTAAAGAACATCATCTTTGCTTTGTCTTTCTTTGTTGTGCTAATTATTGCTATTCTGATCAGATGAAGGGCCATCTGTCGAACATTTTTTGAACTTTTGTATTTTTTTTCTAATAAAGCCCCATGTCATTCCAAGCATGTGTGTCAATATGTACCTCTCTATCTACATTATTCTGTGATTTATTCAGTTTTCAAATTTATACTGACTTTTTGATCACCTGGTACTTAGCATAGAAGAACAATTGAAAACAACTCTATTCACATGTGAGGAGAAATAGTTTTGGCGTGGTTGAAATTCTGTGACAGGTTTCATTTTCCAGTTGCTATAGTCAAGACTGCAGAGTGCTTCTGTGTAGCATAGTGGGTTGTGAAAATTTCAGTTCCAGTGAAGTTCTGCACCTTGACTAACATATCAGAATTGTGATCACTTTACTTTCACTAAGTAGCAGAATGCACTTATTTCATCTTTCTGTCCAGATATGTTATAAGTTCTGAAGTCTAGAACTGATACTACAATTTGTTTTCAGGTTAAGGATCTTATTTTTAATCTACACATGATTCTCTCTGATACTGTAAAAATGAAAGAATTTCAAGAAGATCCAGAGATGTTGTTGGATTTGATGTACCGTATAGCAAAAGGGTACCAAAATTCACCAGATTTGCGGCTTACTTGGCTTGCGAATATGGCTCAAAAACACATGGAGGTGAGCTCTAGACTATAGGATTGTATACATACCTTATTTGTAAGTTATCAATAGCTGAGAGAATCTGTTGACCTCTCACCTTTTAAGGTTGAATACAAAATGGCACATGAGCACATAAATATTAGGGGAAAAATGGTTTGCTTTGGCATTTGAGCTCTGTTTTGTTAAGAGTAGGAAGCAGAACAAGATTTTAAAAAATCTGAGGAAGTAGTCATTGCTCCTTTTTATGTGCCTCTCTTTCATTGTGTACTTTATCTTGAGAGTAAATTGTAGTCTATGCACAGATTTTTATTAGGTATTATCGTTTTAATAAAACACACACACACACACACACACACACACACACACACACACACACAAACAGTATATGAATGATTGCAAAAACCACTGTTTTTAATTTATTGTTTCTATCCTAGAATTTCTATTAATACACCAGTGTTGTAATAATTATTTCTAGGTCAGATTACTTCACATAAGTGCTTATGGTAAAATTGAGTCAGCCCATTTTCCCCTTGTCAGCCTCATCCATTTTCCTTCTGTGATCAACTTCCCAGATTTTTTATGTTTGTGGTACTTGGAATTATTTTCCCAGCAGCAATAGCCATAGCAGAATGATAAAATCAGGAATTTAATGTATGCTGTTGCAGCTTAGATCCTGTCTAGGCAACCACAGATCACATCTCAAAGCCATGTTATGCTCGTATGGGAGATAAGAGATAATATACGAATTGTATAGTATGTAGCAGTTGTTGAGCTCCAATTTCTTTGTTAAAAACTCTAACATTTTCTTTAATCAGTGTATTGTAATTCCCTTGTCAGTTTCTCTGAACTTAGTGTAATATATATAGGATTTGTAAAATTTTTGTGATAACATTATTTTGATCTAATGCAAATGTACTGTCCTTTTCAGCGCAATAACCACACAGAGGCAGCAATGTGCCTTGTGCACAGTGCTGCACTGGTATCAGAATATCTTCATATGCTTGAAGATCTGCCACACTTGCCACCGGGTGCTGTAGGATTGGAAGGAATAACACCCAATGTACTGGAAGAGAGTGCTGTCTCAGATGATGTATTGAGTCCAGAGGAAGAAGGTGTATGTCTTGGGAAAGATTTTACTGAAAGTGGACTAGTTGGGTTGTTAGAACATGCTGCAAACTCATTTCATACGGTACAGTATATGTCTTGTATATGATGTATGTAATATGTATTCAACTTATTTGTTTCAAATGCAAAGGAAAAAATATTATTTACGTGTTGATTGAGATTCAGAAGTATTATTCTTGCAGTTTGCAATCTAACTCGTGAAATACTGATATTCATTTACCTGTAAGTTAATTAAATATTAGTTTCATACATTATCATCATAATGAAACTAGAATCTGCATTGCAATTTTTTTCATGTATAATTACTGTTACACTTGAACATAATACTTTTTGGAACAAAATGAACAAAACAAAACTGCTTAATGTTAACAGGCCAAAAATGACTTTAGTTTTGTATGGTCTTCTGAACAATAATTTTAGTGGGTGCTTTAGAACTGTATGTATAGTAAATTATTTCTTATATCTACATGATTTATCTGTCATTCATTGTCTATTGTTTCTTAACAAATAAAGCAGATGTGCAATTTTTGCATCTTAGTGATTAGAAGATTAGCTGTAGATTTCCTCAGCCCAGATATGAGGACAGTGTGGCAAATGTGGCATAGTGGCCACCATAACTTTTCTATGTAGTACTAATTTCTTAATAATCAGATAAGAAAACAAACTGTTTAGATGAGTAATCAAATGTAGGCACCTTTCTGCCTAACCTGTCACAGATGTCTTCTTATCAAGTTACCTCCCATTAGGAATGTAGATGCCCTCAACGACTGTGATATTACTTTCAAAATGATGGAGCACAGTAATCAGTCGTCCTTTTCCTTCGGGTTTTATTAAAGCAAATCTAGGTTTCAGCTAGTGCCTAGTCATTATCAATGCACTATTTCGTAGTTCCAATACATGTCCGACAATGTCAATCTCCTGTTGTTTGGGCCCTAACGACAGGGCACTGATGTACTAAGACATGTATTGGAACTATGAAATAGTGCATTGATAATAGCTAGGCACTAGCCGAAATCTAGATTTGCTTTAATAAAACCTGAAATGGTGGAGCACAGCAATCTGTTGAGGAACAGGTTGCCGTGTTCCATCATTTTGAAGGACTTCATACTCAGCCATATTATTATTAGTCATTTGAGTATATAATTGGAATCTTTGGTCTTCATGCATATACAAGGGAAGCATTAAAAAAGTATTTAGGAAATGGAAAATAAGTAATAAACACACTTACAGAAAATCTTGACTGTTGTTTCAGGTGTGTGTTTAATTAAAAAGGCATTTGCATCTTTATTGTCAAGTATGTGGAATGTAAGAAAATTCTATTACATCAAAGAAGTATTTGTCACAAATGTATGTTTTGTCTTTCAGGCTGGCATGTATGAAGCGATGAATGATGTGTACAAAATTCTGTTGCCTATTGCAGAAGCAAATAGAGATTACAAAAAACTGTCAAATATTCATGGGTTAGTATAGACTTTTGACTGTATGTATGAGAGAAATCTAGAAGTCAAAAGAATCAGAACTTCAATTAGCTAACTTAGCAAACACTTTTTAACATACATTGTTAAGTAATGTAAGTTTCTTGTAGATTATTTCTTTTCTCATTCCACCGAATCCCCTACAATCACTCATTTATACTTCTTTCAACCATCATTGATTGTACTACATTTCTCTGTCACACATTCAGCATAACTTTATTTCTGATAGTGATCAAATTCCTGATCCATGAAAATGTGTCACTGAGTAGTGGTGAGAAAGGGGGGGGGGGGGGTTGGAGAGGAGAGAGAGAGAGAGAGAGAGAGAGAGAGAGAGAGAGAGAGAGAGAGAGAGAGAAGCAAGAAACTCCCAAAATCTTGTGCAATAGAAAAGACCCTCTATGAGTCGATATAAAAGTTAACAAGTCTCTATGAAAATGGAGCACTTTCATCACATATTCAAATGAAGCCATCACCTTGCTGACAAAGAAAAGCTGAATATAAACAAACATGACAGTAAAAACACCTGAGCAAGAAGTGTTAAATAAATTTGAAAGCAAACTCTCGCAGCTGCTCATTGATCAAGTAGCTCCGAAATGCTGAATGGTAAAGTGATAAATTGACATACAAAATTGTTTCACTGAAGAGGATTCTGCTGTAATTATCTATTTCCATTGTCAGAGACTGAAAAGTGGAAAATGTATAGGCCGATAACACTGGAACTTGGGAAAAAGATTATATGTATCACATAAAGGCTTCCTATTAAGATCTTGATATTTTTTTAAGTGAGTGAAGAAATATGTTGTTTCTCCCCCATGTACAAAAAATAAAAAATTGGGCTTATATGAAGGCATATTGGTTGTCTTTCTACACATGCACCATCCGAATACTAAATAAGAAGTTTAGTATAATATTGTTATACATTGTATCATGGCTTGCGGGGTAGAAATGTAGATATACACTGATCAGACAGAACATTATGACCACTGACCTACTATTGATATAAACTCATCCAGATGATAGCAGTGTCACTTGGCGAGGAATGACTTCTAGTCAGTCACACACCCAGTGCATGTAGTATCAGTGAGCATGCTGTCCGTGTACAGAATTGGGAAGGTGTGTGATCTGTCTGAGTTTGACTGAGGGCAGATTGTGACGTCCCAGAGGCTTGGCATGACCATTTCGGACACTGCACAAATTTTTGGGTGTTTGAGGAGTGCTGTGGTGAGTGTCTTCAACAGATGGTGAAACCATGTCCAGACGACGTTGGGTTGGGCAGCCACCCCTCATTACAAATGTTGTACGTCATGAGCTGGACAGAGTGGTAAAACAGAACAGGTGGCAAACTGTGGCAGAATTAACATCAGACTTTAATGCTGGCCAGAGTACAATAGTGTCTGAACACACAGTGCACCGATCATTCCTAATGATGGATCTCTGCAGCTGACAACCCATGAACATGCTAATGTCCACACCACATCATTGGCAACTATGACTGAAATGGGCATGTGACTACCAGTAGTGGACGTTGGTGCAGTGGCATTGTTTCGCATACTGTGATGAACCCCAATACCTTCTTCATCATGCCATTGGGAGGGTTCAAATCCATCACCATCCAGGGGAACAGCTCCTTGACATCTCTACTGTGGGACAGAGAAAAGCTGGCAGCGGGTCCATTATGCTGTGGGGTGGAGCTTGTGCAAGTCACCAGGATGGCCAAAGAGAATCGTACACTGGTTGCAGACCACGTACACCCCTTCATGCCGATCATGTTTCCTGACTGCAGTGGAATTTTTCAACAAGATAATGCACCATGTCACTTACCAGAAATGGTTTGAGGAACACAGTGGCTAGTTTAGGTTAATGTGCTGACCCTCTAACTCGCCAGATCTGAATCCGATCTAACACATCTGGGATGTGATTGAAAATGGCATCTGAGCTCATTGCCCCCCCCCCCCCCTCCGGAA
The DNA here is from genome assembly GCF_023864345.2 of Schistocerca serialis cubense. Lineage (NCBI taxonomy): Eukaryota > Metazoa > Arthropoda > Insecta > Orthoptera > Acrididae > Schistocerca > Schistocerca serialis. The sequence goes on along the minus strand of NC_064640.1, from coordinate 435,875,103 downwards.
TTTACGGCAATTTGGTGAACTGTGTGCGCCAATTCCGTCCAACAACCTACCAAGGCCTCATTGCTTCCATGCCACAACTTGTCACTGTTGTGATCTGTGCCAAAGGTGGACACACAGGCTAATACGTAGGTGTTCGTCATGTTCTGGCCGATCAGTGTAGATGTACATGTACGTGAGGATCCCAAGGATGACTATGTTTTGTAGCCACATACAGAAATAACCAAAGTATCTGGTATCACAGGAAATGTTGCAATTGGGTTGTGTGAACTGATTGGCATCTCAGCAAAAGATTTCATGTATAGAATATATGACAGTTTTGTTGCTTCAACCTACACAAAGAGGATGATCTGATCATTGTAATTCATGTTTCCTGTTTTTCGTAAATCATTCAAATGCCAGGGTTGTTCCTTATGTGTATTCTTAGCTATCAACTGCACCATACTCTCGGTACTGCATTTTTTGTAGACACATTTAAGTGCTGTTATATGACCTGTTACTGATATTCATTCATTCATCCATTGTATAAAATTACGTGTGACTTTTTGCAGTTTCTGTATTCCCAAATCAAAGTTCTAAGATACAAAAGCCAAACAGAATTCAAAATAAGTTAAAATTAATGAAATAGAAATGTTAAACTGCCCTGATATACATCACTTTAAGTGAACATGTCCACTGATAATCTCAATCTTTCAGGAAATTACATGATGCATTTACAAGAGTTGACCAGCTGCAGGGAAAGCGTGTCTTTGGAACATACTTCCGTGTTGGTTTCTATGGAACTAAATTTGGAGATCTGAATGGAGAAGAGTTTATCTATAAAGAACCAACATTAACAAAATTGCCTGAAATTTTTAGTCGGCTTGAGGTATGTATTTAATTAATGTAACAATGTGCATTGTCATTTTCCATTTTTATTTTATGAGTGTACACAAACGTGCCCTGTCCCCTCTTTTTTTCTTCTCAACAATACAAATTCATTGCCCATGTTGTCACATAAATTGTATATCACATTTTCTGGCTATAGATTTCAGCACCATTTCCTTGATCTTCAGCTTGGTCATTTGTTTTTTTGCTTTTTTGCCGTTCTGATATTAGTACATGTCCATATCTCTACAATGCGTGCATACTTAAGACATTGGTAAATGCTGTAATGCTGACTGTTCTTGTTAGATGCATTTCTAGTCATAAACTTATCCATCTTGAAAAGCCAGAATGGCAACTGTGGAAGACGATCTCAACCTTTTCACATTCTGCCAGTCCCTATCCCTCATGAACCTGGTGCTGCAAAAACACCTTTTCACAGCACAGCCACCCCAGAACAACCTCTATTCCCTCTGCGAGATAATGTTACTCTTCAGTCCTCACTACATACACATCATCTCCAAAATAGAAACCCTTGCACTTGAACACTTGCTGGAGTACTGCAGACAGCACCTCCATAAATTGTCCAACCTGAGGGGATCCTACTCCCACCATGGGCACCACTATCCATTAAAACCCATCCCTCTCCCAGTGAACCCCCTCATCGACCTCTCATAGCCCGTACCCCACTTAGTTGACCACTTCAATTTATGACATCCTCCAAAACTCCCTCCCAGCACCCCACAAAACCCAGCACCCAGTTTTACTCCTTTTCAGAGGTCTAACCTTCAGCCCTAACCCCCCCCCCCCCCCCCCCAAATTTAACCATGTTGAACTTATCAAAGGCCCACTCTCTTTCTCACAATCCCTATAGTGGAAACACTTCTTTGCCACCAATCCCCCCCACCTAAGCACTCCCTGGTCAACTTTCAGGCATTCCCTACCTCCTTTCCCATTTCCCTTCCTAAGAGCACAAACCTTTCAGCAGGAGAAAAGACAGCCACACACAACGTGAAAACAGATCCAGACCTAATCTTCCTCCCCATAGACAAAGGCTCCACCATTGTCATGGTGAGTTGCAGTGACTACCTCATGGATGGCCCCCACCAATCGTATGAGTCCTCTGCCTAAAAGTTCTGCCACAGTGATCCCATCCTGGAAGGCCAATGTAACCTACAGCCCCTACTGAAATCCAGAGGCCCATCCCAGAACCTCATACCTGAGCCCCTCTCCCTCTTCTCCCCAATAACGCCCCACACATCTACCTTCTTTATGCACCTGAAAATCCACAAACCCAACAATCCTGTAAGCCCCACTGGCTATTGTGCACTCGCTGAAAGAATTTCCACTCTTGTTGATCAACACCTCTAACAATTGTGTGAAACATAGCCCCTATATTAAGGACACTAACCACTTCCTACATGGACTTCCCATCATCCCCACCCCTTTACATCCTAGATCACTACTCGTCACTGTTGATGCCTCATCCCTGTTCCGTGATTTCCCTGAATCCCTCCAGGTAAATACCATTATTGTTCCTTTCAAAGGGCACGGCCAATTTCCTTCCCTAATCAGATGAGACCGATGACCTCGCTGTCTGGTCTCCTCCCCAAAAACAACCCAACCCAATCATCCCTATACAGCGACATCCCTCATGCCCATGGCCTTGTTGCTGTCGAACACTATCTCTCCCAACATCCTTCAGACTCCAAACCCAATACCTCATCGTTACACACCTTGCCATCTGTATTCTGACCCACAGCCACGTTTCCTTTTAATGGAAGGGTTACAAACAAATCTGCAGCGCACCAACAGACACCTGCAGGGCACTGTCCTATGCCAACCTGTTTATGGGCCATCTAGAAGAAACCTTCTTAGTCTACCAAAACTCCCAACCACTAACCTGGTTTAGGTCCATTAATGACATCTTCATGATCTGGACTTGAAGCCAAGACGGCATATCCACATTACTCCACAACCTCAACACCTTTCCTCATCCATGTAAACTGGTCCTACTCTACCCAGTGTGTCACCTCCCTGGACATTCACATCCACACCTCTGATGGCTCCATCCACGCCTCTGTCGACATTAAACCCACTAACCACCAACAGCACCTGCATATTGACAGCTGCCATCCCTTCCACACCAAAAAATACAGCCTGGCCACTGGGTACAACATACTTGCAGTGACAAGCCCAGTATGCTGAAGGCCTCACAAAGGCCTTCACAAACAGGCATTACCACCCAAACTTAGTCCACAAACAGATTTCTCGTGACATATCCTCACACACCCGCAATCCTCCCACCACCCACAAAGAACCCCCCCTACAAAGGTGTGTCTCCCTCATTTGCCAGTATCACCTTTGACTGGAACAACTGAACCATATCCTTTGGCAGGACTTCGATTATCTGTCATCCTGCCCTGAAATGAGGGACATCCTACTGAGATATCTGTGCTAGCAGAATAGAAATGCGAAAAACACAAGTCTGAAAACAATTTATTGGACTCCCCAAAATGAAACAATAATACAATCTCCCAAAAAACAACCAACTCAGTCTCAACTGTGGATTGACACAGATACAAAATAACAAATAATAATAATAATAATAATAATAATAATAATAATAATAGAAAAGACCCAACTCTTCACGGGGAGCGAACACAAACAATTCTACTACATCAAGAGGTTTGTCAACTATACCATGAGATCGGCCAGCTAGAAGAGGCATGTGGCCATGGCTGCCGGGGCAGCAGCTTTGTATCCTTCCGAGCCATGCGTTGAACTGCCTTTTGCCAGCAGTGCGCCCTCTTATAAAGCCCGTTGGCAGATTTATCTGCTGGAACTATTTGCCATCAAATGCCTGGCATAGCAAAGTAGTTCCTAAGCTAGCTGCAACCTCTGGTGAAGCCATTCTGCAAGCTCCACAAACAGGCAGCGGTCCATGGCAGCCATTGGTAGTGACCTGGTGTTGTGTTGTGTTGTGGCCACTGATAAGTATTTGTATTGACAACACAGATGACGTAGGTTCTCCTGGTGAATATACACCCTGTGATGCAGGCATCTCGTGATGGTTGGACATAAAGTGGGATGCCGATACAGTAGGCCCTACGATGTCCGAAGTGGATGGCCACAGCACCTACTCCATCACAAGCTGTGAAAACAGCCATGTCATACAACAACTCTCCTGCAGACACTACTTAGCATTTTGTCAGGCCCCAGAGCTGTGGGCAACAGGAGACCAGGTGTGGTCGCATGTGCGGGATCCACCTCCATGGGCTTAGGCCCCTCTGCCGGAGGGTCTACCTGGGGTGTGACCGGCAGCAATGGCAGAGGCGGCAGTTGGGCAGAGGAGCACTGTCATCCCTGAGGGCTGACAGCCCTGGAGACAGCAGAGGAGCCGGCTGTGGACCACACCAGAGTCAAAGCTGGTTGGTATGCTTCCAGTAAACTGTGCCGTTGTCGAGGGTGACTGCCGCCATAGCGCGGCTGATGAACGGCGAGACCCTGGCGGAGACCCACTGGTAACGATGCCGGGTAAACAACACCATTGCCCAGACCGGATCATGAAAAGAATAACGGGGCTGTCTCAAACGCGGAGGAGCTGGGTGGGGAGAAGATGGAAACAGGAGAGATAAGGGGGACCGATGAGGACAGCCGTGATGTTTTTCTGCTGGGGATGATCCATCTTGAACAGTGGAACAGTAGCAGGAAAGAAAGATGGTAAGAGCATTGTCCAGGGAGTGTTGGGGACGCAATTTCAACATCTGGACTTTGAATGTCCAGACAAACTGTTCAGCTAATCCATTAGATGCAGGATGAAAGGGAGCAGTATGAATCAACTGGATGCCCTGAGAGGTGCAGGAGGAGGTAAATTCAGCAGATGCAAATTGAGGGTCGTTGTTGGTCACCAATGACTCCAGAAGGTCCTCAATGGCAAATGTGTGGGAAAGATGTTGGATGGTATGGGCGGAGGTCATGGAGGACATGCAGGAGATAGAAGGAAACTCATTGCCGGTGTCCCCAAGCATAAGCCAAGAGGAGCCGAGGAATGGGCCCGCAAAATCCAAGTGCAAACAGGAACGAGGAGAAGTAGGAGGAGGCCACGGGAACAGGCAGCAAGAGGCGCTGAATGGTGCTGTTGATAAGAGGGACATGAGGCCACCATGCGGGTGATGGCGGCATCCAGCCCCCTCCAGTAGAAATGCTGGCGAGCAAGCCATTTCATCAGGACAATCCCCCAATGACCAATGTGCAGATGGACGCACTGGGTTTGCTTTCATCCACGGTGACTACTTTGAGCAGCATTCCCTGCCTTGTGGGGGCAGTGTTTTCACTGCAGAGCTGGTTGCTCTCTTATCGTGCACTCACTCACCTTTCCTCCTGCCCTTTGGAGTCATTTGTCATATGCAGTGACTCCCTGAGTTGATTGCAAGCACTCAACCAGTGTTTTTCGTGGGACCCTTTGGTGCGCAATATTCAAGATGCTGTTTTTGCTCTCATCGAGTGTGGTCGTTCAGATACGTTTGTGTGGACCCCGGGCCAAATTGGCATTCCAGGAAATGAACGTGCGTGTCAATCGGTTGGCCAAGCTGGCCACCACTTCGCCACCCCTGGAGCTTGGTGTCGAGGAAAGAGACCTCTGGTCAGCCCTGCATCGCAAGGTCCGCGATGTCTGGAGCTCTGAATAGTCTGCCTTGACCACGCCGAATAAGCTCCGCATAGTAAAGTCATCCACGGCTGTATGGGACTCATCCTTGAGGAGCATGCGTAGGGACTCAGTTGTTCTCTGCCATCTCCGAATTGGACATATGCGGTTGACCCACAGCTATCTCCTTCGCCATGAGAACCCGCCCAAGTGTCGCTGTGATGCAGGACTGACAGTGGTCCATCTTCTGGTGGACTGCCCCCTTTTAGCCCCCTTGCGGCAGTCCTTTAAATTACTAGCTACACTTCCTTTAATTCTAGGTGATGATGCCTCTATAGCTGACTCAGTTTTACGTTTTATCCGTGCAGCTGGGTTTTATCACTCACTCTAGTGTGGGCGCTCTTGCATGATTTCTCAGGCTACACCCACTCCAGTGACTTTTAATTGTGATGTGGATACCAAAATAGTGTCTTTTATGGTACAAGTTGTGTTGGTACCTCTATCAACGCTTTCCAGCTGGAGGTTCTTCGTTTGTCATTGAGTGGTTGACCTTTTACCTGATTCATCAACCACTGTAGTCTGTTTTACTCTAGTCAACTATTTGCTCTGCTCCTTTTAAGTGTCTGCCATGTGACGTGCGATTAGCTTGGCATCCAGTGGAAAATCAGTGACTGCCTCGACAGCTGCATCATCCAGAAGGAAATGGGCAACTGGTCAGCATCGAACTTTGGGTCAGCACCCACTGGGAGATGAGAGAGATGATCAGCATTGACATGGAGAGCTGTGGCCTGAAAACAGATGCCATAGGAATATTCCGCAAGGAACAATGCCCAGCACTGGAGGCAGTGAGCACCCCTTGTGGGAATGGCGGCCGTAGTGTGGATCCCACACCGCACAGCAGTACTCCATCATCAAGATAGTTAGCCGTCCCCGTAATGACTCTTGTCAATGTTTCCAAATATTGGTGGAAGATGGCCAGAGCACTGCCGACCCCAAACGGGAGGCGGTTGTACTGGAAGAGCCCAAAAGGGGTATTGATTACCAATATCATTTCTGATGACTTGTCCAAAGGCAACTGGAGGTAGGTGTTCCGCAGATCAATTTTGGCAAACACCTTGCCGACGACAGCCAACCGGGACAGGGTGTCATCAACCTTGGGTATGGGATAGGAGTCAATAACAGACTGAGCATTGACAGTGGCCTTAAAATCCCCACAAATGTGAAGAGATCCGTTTGGCTTCTCAAGGACTATGATGGGCACAGCCCAACGACTATGGTGGATTGGGCTCAGGATGCCCACAGCCTCCATATGACGAAACTTCCCCTGTAGTTTGTCACGGAGGGCAAATGGTACTGAGCGAGCTTTGTGGATTTTCAGGATCATTGAGGGGAGGAGTTTGATATGAGCTTCAAACCCGGAGACCCCCAGAGATGTGGCAGAGAATACGTCTGGGAAATCTTCCAGAAGCTGCTGCAAGTGATTGTCTGCCAACAACAACTGGATGGCCGGGTCAAAGTCATGTATCTCGAGACCCAGTAAGGGAAAAAGATGCATCCCCAATAAGTTGGTGGCCTTGGGAGCAGCGACGACTAGAACCCGGGCTGTGACGTTGTGAGTGAGGTACTGGACCCGAGCCAAGAACTACTCCTGTAGCCAGATGACTTTGTTGGTGTAGCTCTTCAGAGAAGCATGCAACGAACGAAGTAGCAGTGAACCCAACTGACAGTGGGAATCGCCATCGATGATGGTCACTGAGGTTCCACTATCCATTTGAAAAGGGAGAGGAGTGCCGTTCAACCGCACAGTGAGTGTGATTGCTGCCGTCGTGTGCAGAAAAACTGACTGCGTGAAGGAAATTGGTGGCGCCGGGTCCGTCTAATCCACCACGGAGTTGGAGGTGTCGACAGCAGTGTGGTCCATGGCCATCACCGAAGATGACCAACAGACCTCGGCTCTGTGACCCTGCTTTCCGCAGGCCGAACATGTCACCCTCCGGAAGCAGCAATTTTTTCTCTGATGTGTGACAAAGCATTGACTACAGGAGGGCAACCATTCTGCTGCTGCTGCGGCGGCGGCAGCCACTGTTGACACAGTTGGGGACTGGTGCCCTGGTTCTGGAGGGCAGGCACGGCCTCAGGAGTGAGCCTCCAACGCGGCTGAGGTGATGGAAACCGGTATTGCGGGCTGCGAAGACCTGTGCCGGGAACTGCAGCATGGAAGCAGAGCAAAAGGGCTGCTCATGAGTGCGGATAATGGATAAACAGGTGTCTAAAGAGGGATCTTTCAGCTTCTGAAGATCAGTCCTTAAGGTATCATGGGGGGCATGGACAAGAATCATATCACGAATGAGTGCCGAACCATAAGACTGCTTGCAATGGGGGTTGCCTCAGAAAAAACGACATAGCCATCCATTCCCTGTATGAATGTGCGGGAAGCTTCTGACAACAGAACAACTTGTGATGTCCTGCCGCCACATGGACCTGAGAGTCAAAATAATCCAATAGGCTAGAAGTCAACACTTCATAGGAGAGAGCATGAGGTGATAAGCTTCCAGGCCCACATAGGTGAGGAAAAATGCATGATGCTGAATGTTTCCAGTGACATCATGAGCAATATAGTGTTGCTCTAGACGAGCCGCATAGTTGCCCCAAAGCTCAATGGATTTGTTGAACTTGGAAAACGCAGGGGGCACGCCATGGAGGCCCAGAAGTGAGGAAGCTGGGTGGGACCCCTGCATAGGCACCTCAACAGGGAACGTGGACATCACCTGTAAATGCTGAATAATGAGCTCGTTCGTTTGTTGCATACGTTCCAACAGTGCTATGACTCGTGCTGAGTGTTCATCAATACCTGGAATACCTTGCACCATAGCGGACAACAACCGAGCAAATGTGGGAAACTCATAAACCAACTCGTAGCCACTTAAGTATCTGCGCTAACAGAGTAGAAATGCAGAAAACACAAGTCAAAAAGCAATTTATTGGACTCACCAAAACGAAACAATAATACAATCTGCAAAAGATCAGCTGACTCGATCCCAACTGTAGTTCAACACAAATACAAAATAACTAACAATAATAATAATAATAATAATAATAATAATAATAATAATAATACAAGCAGAAACAGACACATACAAGATGATACCACAAATGCCTGAAGTGATAATTTTGGAACGTGAAGTCACCCAAGCAATTAATTCTACTCACAATTGGAAAGCCCCTGGAAAAGATAAAACAGCAAATTTCTGGCTAAAGAAGTTCACCTCAACACATTCATATCTAACTAAATTACTTAACAGTTACATTGCAGACCCATACACATCCCCTGATACACTTACACATGGAATAACTTATCTGAAACCTAAAGATCAAGCAGACACAGCAAACCCAGCTAAATATCGCCCCATAACATGCCTACCAACAATACACAAAATATTGACTTCAGTCATTACACAGAAATTAATGACACATACAACACAGAACAAAATTATAAATGAAGAACAAAAGGGCTGTTGCAAATGAGCGCGAGGATATAAAGAGCAACTGATAATAGATGCAGAGGTGACATACCAAGCTAAAACTAAACAAAGGTCGCTACACTACGCATACATTGATTACCAAAAAGCTTTTGATAGTGTACCCCACTCATGGTTACTACAAATATTGCAAATATACAAAGTAGATCCTAAATTGATACAGTTCCTAAACATAGTAGTGAAAAATTGGAAAACCACACTTAATATCCAAACAAATTCAAATACTATCACATCACAGCCAATACAGATTAAGCATGAAATATACCAAGGAGACTCATTAAGTCCTTTCTGGTTCTGCCTTGCTCTGAACCCACTATCCAACATGCTAAATAATACAAATTATGGATACAATATTACTGGAATATACCAACACAAAATCACACATTTGCTATACATGGATGATCTAAAACTACTGGCAGCAGCAAATCAACAACTCGTCCAATTACTAAAGATAACAGAAGTATTCAGCAATGATATAAATATGGCTTTTGGAACAGACAAATTTAAGAAAAATAGCATAGTCAAGGGAAAACACACTAAACAAGAAGATTACATATTGGATAACCATAGCAACTGCATAGAAGCGATGGAAAAAACAGATGCCTATAAATATCTAGGATACAGGCAAAAAATAGGAATAGATAATACAAATATTAAAGAAGAACTAAAAGAAAAATATAGACAAAGACTAACAAAAATACTGAGAACAGAATTGACAGCAAGAAACAAGACAAAAGCTATAAATACTTATGCTATACCAATATTGACCTACTCATTTGGAGTAGTGAAATGGAGTAACACAGACCTAGAAGCACTCAATACACTTACACGATCACAATGCCACAAATATAGAATACATCACATACATTCAGCTACAGAAAGATTCACATTAAGCAGAAAGAAAGGAGGAAGGGGATTTATCGACATAAAAAACCTACATTATGGACAGGTAGACAATTTAAGAAAATTCTTTATAGAACGAGCAGAAACTAGCAACATACACAAAGCAATCACTCATATAAATACATCGGCTACACCACTGCAATTTCATAAGCACTTCTACAACCCTTTAGATCACATAACATCAACAGATACGAAGAAAGTGACTTGGAAAAAGAAAACACTACATGGCAAGCACCCGTGTCATCTAACACAGCCACACATCGATCAAGACGCATCCAACACATGGCTAAGAAAAGGCAATATATACAGTGAGACGGAAGGATTCATGATTGCAATACAGGATCAAACAATAAACACCAGATATTACAGCAAGCGTATTATTAAAGACCCCAATACCGCAACAGATAAATGAAGACTTTGCAAACAACAAATAGAAACAGTAGATCACATCACAAGCGGGTGTACAATACTAGCAAATACAGAATACACCAGAAGACATGACAATGTAGCAAAAATAATACATCAACAACTTGCCATACAACATAAACTAATAAAACAACACGTTCCCACATACAAATATGCACCACAGAATGTACTGGAGAATGATGAATACAAATTATACTGGAACAGAACCATTATAACAGATAAAACCACACCACATAACAAACCTGACATCATACTCACCAATAAAAAGAAGAAATTAACACAACTAATCGAAATATCCATACCCAATACAACAAATATACAGAAGAAAACAGGAGAAAAAATTGAAAAATATATCCAACTGGCTGAGGAAGTTAAGGACATGTGGCATCAGGATAAAGTTGACATTATACCGATTATACTATCAACTACAGGAGTCATACCACACAATATCCACCAGTACATCAACGGAATACAGCTACATCCAAACATATATATACACAACTACAGAAATCTGTAGTTATTGATACTTGTTCAATTATCCGAAAGTTCCTAAATGCAATGTAACATATACCGTACAGTTAAAAGGAAGTCACGCTTGATCAAGATCTGCGTCACTTTCCATTTTTAACCAGACATAATGTCTGAGAAAGAAAAGAAATAATAATAATAATAATAATAATAATAATAGAAAAGACCCAGCTCTTCATGGGGAATGATCACAAACAATTCTACAATGTCAAGAGGTTCACCGACTATGCCAAGAGATCGGCCTGCTAGAAGAGGCGTCTGACCATGGCTGCTGGGGCAGCAGCTCTGTATCCTTCCGGGCGGTGCATCGAACTGCCTTTCGCCGGCAGTTCGCCGCCTTATAAAGCCTGTTGGCGGATGTATCTGCTGGAACTATTTGCGATCACATGCCTGACATAGCAAAGTAGTTCCAAGGCTAGCTGCGACCTCTGGTGAAGCTGTTCTGCAGGCTCCGCAAACGGGTAGTGGTCCCTGGCAGCTGTTGGTGGTGACCTGGTGTTGGTTGTGTTGTGTTTTGGCCGCCATTAAGTATTTATTTTGACAACACAGGCGACATAGGTTCTCCTGGTGAGTATACACCCTGCAATGCAGGCATCCCATGATGTTTGGATGTAAAGTGGGATGCCGATGCAGTAGGCTCTACGATGTCCGAAGTGGGTGGCCACAGCACCTACTCCATCACAAGCTGTGAAAAGAGCCATGTCGTATACCAACTCTGCTGCAAACACTGCTTAGCATTTTGTGGTGTTACGACTACCAAGCAGCTGTCCACTGGGATGAATGACCACTGCCGAACTGTTGGCAAAAACAAAGTTGAACACCCCGTGTGACAATATGCAGCTGAATACAACACACTTAATTTCAGTAGCTGCTTCACAACTTGAGCCATCTGGATCGGAACCTCCACTACCAGCTTCTCTGAATTGTGCAGATGGGAGTCGTGCTTGCAGCATAGCCTCCACTCCCATAATCATCCTGGCCTCAGTCTGAGGTAACCCATTGTCGCCATACCCTCCACCCAACAGTTTCCCTTTCCTCCATCCTGTCATCCTTCCCAGTTCATGTCGCCATGTCCCTCTCCCTGCCTCCCACCACCTTCTTCCTCTGCCCACCCCACCCCACCTGACACTACCCCCACCACAACCAGTATGCCTATCATAAAATGACATTGGCACTGAGAGTCTAGCCAGCAGGGGCACAGGTGCATGCATACGCTTGTGCGTGTGTGTGTGTGTGTGTGTGTGTGTGTGTGTGTGTGTGTGTGTGTGTGTGTGTAGTTATAGCTTTCAAATAAAACATTTTAATTTATTATATTTTGTTTTTTAAAACTAGGCAACCCTTGACTCTGTAGGATGCTTGTACTCTTTCAAAAATGTTTGCAAGATGAGTGTCATGTACATTTCAAAATTTTGTGTGATGTCGCAAATCCTCCCAGATTTTTGTTTTTTATCGCTAAGCCACATGGATTTGGCACATAGTGTTAGTTTTTCATGTCAACAGTTTTATTATTCATTAGAGAATTTTTATTTCAACAGTTTTGTACATTTATGTGGAACTGGATGAGCTGTGTAAAGTGCATACTTTTATTATTATTATTATTGCATGAATGTCAAGAGCTTTGATGGAAACCCAGTTCTAAGCAAAGAAGGGAAAGCAGAAAGGTGGAAGGAGTATATAGAGGGTCTATACAAGGGCGATGTACTTGAGGACAATATTATGGAAATGGAAGAGGATGTAGATGAAGATGAAATGGGAGATACGATACTGCATGAAGAGTTTGACAGAGCACTGAAACACATAAGTTGAAACAAGGCCCCGGGAGCAGACAACATTCCATTAGAACTACTGACAGCCTTGGGAGAGCCAGTCCTGACAAAACTCTACCATGTGGTGAGCAAGATTTATGAGACAGGCGAAATTCCCTCAGACTTCAAGAAGAATATAATAATTCCAATCCCAAAGAAAGCAGGTGTTGACAGATGTGAAAATTATCGAACTATCAGTTTAATAAGTCACAGCTGCAAAATACTAACGCGAATTCTTTACAGACGAATGGAAAAACTGGTAGAAGCCGACCTCGGAGAAGATCAGTTTGGATTCTGTAGAAATGTTGGAACACGTGAGGCAATACTGACCCTACAACTTATCTTAGAAGATAGATTAAGGAAAGACAAACCTATGTTTCTAGCATTTGTAGACTTAGAGAAAGCTTTTGACAATGTTGACTGGAATACTCTCTTTCAAATCCTGGGTAAAATACAGGGGTAAAATACAGGGAGCGAAAGGTTATTTACAATTTGTACAGAAAGCAGATGGCAGTTATAAGAGTCGAGGGACATGAAAGGGAAGCAGTGGTTGGGAAGAGAGTGAGACAGGGTTGTAGCCTATCCCCGATGTTATTCAATCTGTATATTGAGAAAACAATAAAGGGAACAAAAGAAAAGTTCGGAGTAGGTATTAAAATCCATGGAGAAGAAATAAAAACTTTGAGGTTCGCCGATGACATTGTAATTCTGTCAGAGACAGCAAAGGACTTGGAAGAGCAGTTGAATGGAATGGACAGTGTCTTGAAAGCAAAACGAGGATAATGGAATGTAGTCGAATTAAGTCGGGTGATGCTGAGGGAATTAGATTAGGAAATGAGACACTTAAAGTAGTAAAGGAGTTTTGCTATTTGGGGAGCAAAATAACTGATGATGGTCGAAGTGGAGAGGATATAAAATGTAGACTGGCAATGGCAAGGAAAGTGTTTCTGAAGAAGAAAAATTTGTTAACATCGAGTAAAGATTTACATGTCAGGAAGTACGTGTATGGAAGTGTAACGTTGACGATAAATAGTTTAGACAAGAAGAGAATAGAAGCTTTTGAAATGTGGTGCTACAGAAAAATGCTGAAGATTAGGTGGGTAGATCACATAACTAATGAGGAAGTATTGAATAGAATGGGGGGAGAAGAGGAGCTTGTGGCACAACTTGACTAGAAGAAGGGATCGGTTGGTAGGACATGTTCTGAGAGATCGAGGGATCACCAATTTAGTATTGGAGGGCAGCATGGAGGGTAAAAATGGTAGAGGGAGACCAAGAGATGAATACACTAAGTAGATTCAGAAGGATGTAGGCTGCAGTAGGTACTGGGAGATGAAGAAGCTTGCACAGGATAGAGTAGCGTGGAGTGCTGCATCGAACCAGTCTCAGGACTGAAGACCACAACAACATTATTATTTCTTTCTTTTCTCAGATGTTATGCCTGGTCAAAAATGGAAAGTGACGTGGACCTTGATCAAGCGTGACTTCCTTTTAACTGTACAGTATATGTTATATTTCATTTAGGAACTTTCGGGTAATTGAACATGTATCAATAATTACAGATTTCTGTAGCTGTATATATAAGTTTGGATGTAGCTGTATTGCATTGATGTACTGGTGGATATTGTGTGGTATGACTCCTGTAGTTGATAGTATAATTGGTATAATGTCAACTTTATCCTGATGCCATGTGTCCTTGACTTCCTCAGCCAGTTGGATGTATTTTTCAATTTTTTCTCCTGTTTTCTTTTGTATATTTGTTGTATTGGGTATGGATATTTCGATTAGTTGTGTTAATTTCTTCTTTTTATTGGTGAGTATGATGTCAGGTTTGTTATGTGATGTTGTTTTATCTGTTGTAATGGTTCTGTTCCAGTATAATTTGTATTCATCATTCTCCAGTACATTTTGTGGTGCATACTTGTATGTGGGAATGTGTTGTTTTATAAGTTTATGTTGTATGGCAAGCTGTTGATGTATTATTTTTGCTACATTGTCATGTCTTCTGGGGTATTCTGTATTTGCTAGTATTGTACACCTGCTTGTGATGTGATCTACTGTTTCTATTTGTTGTTTGCAAAGTCTGCATTTATCTGTTGTGGTACTGGGATCTTTAATAATATGCTTACTGTAATATCTGGTGTTTATTATTATTATTATTATTATTATTATTTGGTACTTATTAGTGATGAAAAGGTTGGTAATTGACACATGGAATAAATAAATGTAATGCACATAAATATCGTTTCACTACATTTTTAGTGGCCAGTCACTGAAATCGACTCCAATTATCAAGGTTCTTAGGAGTCTCTATGGAGACTGTATAAAGTTGATATGACTTCGTAAATGTGGCTGTAGGGAATCCAGATATGAGACTAAAATTTAGCAGAATCATCCAAAAACCGTGTAATTTACTCACACACTGTTTCACCTACAAAATTCCCATTTGCTTAATTCTTATGCGTTGTTGGTTGAGACATATATAAAGTCAGATCAATGGAAGAGAGAGAGGATGCAAACAAGAACTGAGAGATATGTTAAATTTTTGTTTAGTCATCACAAGAGCATCACAAACATTCAACAAATCCAATGAATCTAAGATGCTACAAGGAAGGCACTATTCACAAAGAAGTCTCTCTCTCTCTCTCTCTCTCTCTCTCTCTCTCTCTCTCTCTCTCTCTCACACACACACACACACACACACACACACACACACACACGGGTGATGACAAAACAGAATAAAATGACCCCCCGGGGGTCCACAGCTCTTTTGTGGATACGTGCGTAGTGAGCACGGGACCCCGAGCTAAAGTGGCCCTCCTTCCTTTCCGGGCTGCATACCTTCCTTTTCCGCATCCTTCCCCATCCCCCATCTTCGCCCCCCCTCCCCTCACCACCGCCTCTTTCCTTCCCTTTCTCCCCCTCTGGGAGTATGTTTTGTGCCTACGTCCGGAGACGGACGCTCAAAAGTGTAACGCTTTCTTCGCTTTCTCTGCTTGCAAGTCTTCGTCCTTCCTTTGTCCTTCTCTTTTCCTTACCTCTTCTCTTTACCCTTTTCTCTGCTGCAGCGTTTGAGACCTCTCTTCTCTCCTTTCCCTTTCTTTGTTTTTCCCTTTCTCTTTTTTCCTCCCTGTGTGTGTCTGAAGGCCGACCCACGCATTTCCGTGCGTAGCCGGTGATGGGGTAATGCGTAATTCCTCGCCCCGGGTAGACAGGTAGGACACGTACAGACCCCCTGGTAACGGCCAGGCCCAGGGAGGGATGATTACCCGAGCTGATACCTTCTAAAAGTGCCGATTGGTCCCTCCGTCCATTTCTCGGGAGGTGTGTCCTGAGGTGTGAACAATCACCTAAGGCGGGAGTGCCCTCAGAGAGGGCCCCCACAAAGGAGGAGCGCGCCATCGGAGACGCCGGTAATCATGGGGGATTCTTCCGCAATGGTTTCCTAATCTTCCACTACGTCTGCTCACAAGCGTAAGTTCACTGAGTCTCAGTCACAGACAGTTCTTCCATTGTTGCCACAGTTCCTTGTTGTTTCTCGGTCTGACGATGGTCACGACTTCTCCACAGTCAACCCTTTCATTATTCAGAAAGGTGTCGACGCAATTGCAAGTCCTGTAAAGTCTCATTCCAGATTACGGAATGGCACCTTGTTGTTAGAAACAGTCAGTGCCCTCCAGGCACAAAAATTGCTGCGTACTTCACTGCTCCACACCTTCCCTGTCCGGGTGGAAGCACCCCGCACTTTAAATTCCTCACGTGGAGTCGTTTATACACGCTTCCTCGACGGATTGTGTGATGAGGAAATTCAACACTACCTGTCTGACCAGTGCGTAACGGCTGTTCATAGAGTCATGAAAAGGGTTGACACGAACATCGTTCCAACCTGTACTGTCTTCTTGACATTTGACAGAGTTCAACTCCCATCGAAAATAAAAGCGGGCTATGAGATAATTTCCGTTCGCCCCTACGTCCCAAACCCTACGCGTTGCTATCGGTGCCAGCGGTTCAGTCATACCAGCCAGTCCTGTTCCAACCTGGCCAAATGTGTTACATGTGACAAGGATGCCCATGAGGGTGCTTGTCCACCTCCATCCCCTCGTTGCATCAACTGTATGGGTGACCACGCTGCTTCCTCTTGAGATTGCCCCATTTTTAAATACTAAAAGCTCATTCAGGAAATCAGAGTGAAGGAAAAGGTGTGACCTTTGCTGCTCGAAAATTATTTGTCAGTCGAAATCCCACTGTGCCTCAGACAGGAAAATACAGCACTGTCCTTGCCTCTCCTCGGCCAACTAAGGAGGCGGCCACGCAGACTTGTGATCTCACCTTTAGTGACATGGTCGTCAGATCGGCCAGTGCAAAGATCTCCCGTTCAACCTCCCCTCTTTCGCCTGCTCACTCTATGGCTCACCCTTCATCGTTTTCTGCTAAATCTCGATCCCAAAAGTCAGACACCCGGACTTCCAAAAAAGAGCATACTCGTGAAGATTTTTTACATACCCCAACTTCACAACCATCGGTTCCTCCTTCATCTAAACATCATGTTTCCAAGAAGGCTAATAAGAAACCCAGTTCCTCTCCTTCTCCGCCATGGCGTGTCTCATCTACAGCACCACCTGGCAGTAACCGCCCTCGGCCGTCTTCTGTGTGGCTGAGGCACACCGCTGGCGGCCGATCAACCGGTCGATCGCTGGTCGTAGGAGCTGCTCCTGAATAACCTATGGATCAGGATCTTCTGCCTTCGGCTGAGTGCCGTTCCATGCTGTCGGTCGCAAGCTCTGAGCAGTCGTTGAGTTAACGGCAACCTTGGTCACATTCTTCCATTTTATGTCCACCCTATGTCCATTATCCATTGGAATATCCATGGCATTCGAGCCAATCGCGATGAATTGATGATCCTCTTACGATCCTACTCGCCGGTCATCTTCTGTCTTCAGGAAACAAAGCTGCGTCCCCATGACCGCTTTGTTTTCCCCCATTTTCAGTCAGTCCGATTTGATGACCGTCACTTTCCTAGCGTCGACGATGAGGTCACTCATGTTACAGACGTTATTCTTACAGCTGCGGAACGTTCAATACCTTGCACCTCCGAATTTCCCCGGCGCCCCCCAGTTCCTTAGTGGAACGAGGCATGCCGTGATGCAATACATGAGCGGCGACGTGCTCTTCGCGTTTTCAGACACAATCCTACATTGGCCAACTGTATCCGCTATAAGCAGTGTTTCTCCCGAAGAAATGTGCAGCGGAAGTGTGACCTCTTGCTTTCTCCTCTCAAAATCGCGAAAGCTACATACTGTTTTCTCCATACGGGAACTCCAACATGCACCTTCACTCCCTCCTCAGAAGTTTGGAGTCGGATTCGACGGTTATAAGGCGCGCCTAGTTTCTCCTCGGTCTGTGGGCTCACTGTCGCGCATGATACATTACTGGACCCCGTCGCAATTTCTAACTCATTGGGTCAACATTTTGCTGAGATTTCGAGCTCTTCAAATTACCTGCCAGCGTTTCTCGCGAAGAAATGTGCAGCGGAAGTGCGACCTCTTGCTTTCTCCTCTCAAAATCGTGAAAGCTACATACTGTTTTCTCCATAAGGGAACTCCAACATGCACTCTCTTCTTCTCGCTCCTCCGCCCCAGGACCGGATGGTATCCACATCCAAATGTTTCTGCATTTATCATACCAAAGTCTGCGTTACCTCCTTCGCCTTTATATTCGAATTTGGACCGACAGCTTCCCGCCATCATCTGGGAAAAGTACTACCGTCGTTCCTGTTCTGAAACTTGGAAAGGGCAAACATCTCCCCTCTAGCTATCAGCCCATTTCTCTCACGAGTAGTGTATGTAAGGTTTTGGAGCGTATGGTGAATTGCCGTTTAGCTTGGTAGATGGAGTCCCGCAGTCTTTTAACACCTGCCCAATGCGGTTTTCGAAAGCATTGTTCTGCAGTTGACCATCTTGTTTCTCTCTCCACTTATATCATGAACAATTTTCTCCGGAAACGCCAAACAGTAGCAATATTTTTTGATGTGGAGAGAGCATACGATACCTGTTGGAGGACAGGCATCCTCCGCACACTGTTCTCTTGGGGCTTTCGCGGTCGGTTGCCCCTTTTTCTTCGCGAATTTATGGCAGAGCGCACATTTAAAGTGCGGGTGAACACTACTCTCTCCCGTACTTTCTCCCAAGAAAATGGGGTACCCCAGGGCTTCGTGCTAAGTGTTGTACTGTTTGTCATTGCCATAAATCCAATTATGGATTGTCTCCTTCCTGATGTTTCGGGCTCCCTCTTTGTGGACAATTTTGCCATCTGCTACAGCTCTCAACGGACCAGCCTTATTGAACGACGTCTTCAAGGCTGTCTCGATCGCCTCCACTCTTGGAGCATCGAAACAGACTTCCGCTTTTCTCCCAGTAAGACCGTTTGTGTTAATTTTTGGCGTCGTACGGAGTTTCTTCCACCTTCCTTACATCTAGGACCTGTCAACCTTCCATTTTCGGACGTCACTAAATTCTTAGGTCTTATGTTTGACAGAAAACTGTGCTGGTCCTCCCATGTTTCCTATCTTTTGGCTCGCTGTCTGCGATCCCTCAACACCCTCCGTGTCCTGAATGGTACCTCCTGGGGAGCGGACCAAGTGGTCTTTCTCCGCCTCTATCGCGCCTTAGTGCGCTCGAAATTGGTCTATGGAAGCATAGTTTACTCCTCTGCTCGGCCGTCTATTCTTCGGCATCTCGACTCTATCCACCACCGTGGATTACGTTTAGTGTCTGGAGCTTTTTACACCATCCCTGTGGAAAGCCTTTATGCTGAGACTGCTGAACCTCCGCTGTCCAATCGGCGAGCTGTCCTTCTAAGTCATTATGCTAGCCATTTGTCTTCCATGCCTGCTAATCCAGCCCACGACATTTTTTTCGACGCCTCCTTGGATTTAGGGTATGCAGGCCACCCTTCCTCCCTACTACCACCGGGAGTCCGCTTCCGTCAACTGCTCCATTCTCTTTCCTTTTGCTTTCCTAAAACTTTCTTGACAACTTGGGGTACAGCACCGCCTTGGCTCTATCCCCGGCCCTGTCTACTCCGTGATCTTTGTCAGTTTCCCAAGGATGGTACCCCTTCACTTGTTACCATCAGGCATTTTCTGCTCTATGTGCACAAATGAAGGATGCCACATTTATTTACACTGATGGCTCAAAGAGATCGTTTGGTGTAGGGAGTGCCTATATTGTTGGCGACACCCCAACTCGATTTCGGCTTCCCGACCAGTGTTCGGTTTATACTGCGGAGCTTTACGCTGTTCTCCAGGGTGTCCAATACATCCATCGCCATCAGCGGATACAGTATGTTATCTGTTCAGATTCTCTCAGCTCTCTCCTCAGTCTCCAAGCTCTCTACCCTCTACCCTGTCCACCCTCTGGTCCACCCGATTCAGGACTGCCTACGCTTGCTCCACTTGGGGGGGCGTCTCGGTGGCGTTCCTCTGGATCCCAGGACATGTTGGTATCTGTGGAAATGAGGCGGCCAATATAGCGGCCAAGGCTGCAAACACTCTTCTTCGGCCAGCTATTCGCACGATTCCCTTTGCCGATCTACGGAGTGTTTTATGTCGTCTTGTTGTTCTTTTATGGCATGCACATTTGTCGACACTTCCCCATAATAAATTGCAGGATGTGAAAGCTCTTCCCTGTGCTTGGACCTCTTCCTCCCGAACGCGTCGTCGGGAGGAGGTAATTTAAGTAGACTCCGGATAGGGCACTGTCTTTTTAGCCATCAACATCTTTTAAGCGGCGATCCTCCCCCACTCTGTCCCCACTGCTCTCAGCTGTGGACGGTAAGACACTTTTTACTTGAGTGCCCATATTTTACTCCGTTACACGCCCGTCTACAGCTGTCGCCTGAAATATCGTCCATTTTAGCAGATGACACGCGCTCAGCCGATCGCGTTCTCGAGTTTATTAGTGCCAGTGAGATGACGTCAGTCATTTGAAGCTCTTTTTGGGGACAACCAACCCTTTTCTGTGGTGGTTTTTTAAGCTCTCCTTCTGCTTTTAGTTTCTCCAATTTTTTTTAGTTTCGTTCCCATTGCTGCTGGTTTCCATTTTCGTTTTTTACCTTTTCCTAAGTCACAGACCGGGCACTAATGACCATAGCAGTTTTGCGCCCTAAAACAACAACAAAAAAAAAAAGAATAATAAAATGAAAGGAAGCTAATTATAACATTAAGAAACTCTGACAACTTGTCATTTTTCTTTCAAAAATAATCATTACTTGCTCCCACTTGACACACTTATGCTGGCCTTATCTTGTAAACTTAGTTTAGTTTTTTCTCAATTACATTACAGTTATCTGTGAATGTTTTTCACAACAGGCTATGTTGCCTAATCCTTGAACTGCAAATGGTGGTGGTGGAAAAAAAAGTTTTGTATTTATCTATTTCATTCCACTAGATGGAAAGGGAAGAATTTTTGAGCTCCACAAGCTAAAATATATCTAGAGTTTCAGTATGATTAGAACTGGACGAATACTAGTAAACCATACCAAAACATCATATAGCTGTGTAAAGTATTGCTATGTGGCTCTACCTCTCTACATATCCATGCAGTGATGTTTTGTTCTTAGTAGCTACATCCTCCCAATTGTTCATTTCTTCTTTTCCACATTTCTTCCCTTTAATTGCACTGTAAAACTGTACTATCAAAATAGGAAACGATTCCAACAATGTTATGGCAATTATGGTGGTGGTGTGTGTGTGTCTATATATATATATATATATATATATATATATATATATATATATGCCAGATGGCCTTCCTTTCACAGAGCAGTTGTCACTTACTCTAAGGGAGTAAAACTTTATAATTTTGTACTGTGCATATTTATATTGTAACAATTTGCTTTTTCTTTGATTATAGGTAGGAACCACCCTGTTGTTCTCACAAATTAGTACTATGAATATTTGTATTATAATGGTTTATGTTGTTTTTTCTTTATTGTAGGATGGAGCATCTTGCTATTTGCCCAAATAGATTCAGAAAAACTGTGTGAAAACCATTCTCAGTCTGCCAAGCATGTTTATCTGGAATGCAGATTTGAACCAAATCCAGCTAATTTACATACCTCAAAAACTGCATGTTAAGATTTTTTATTGCACTTTTGTGAAATAAATTTTATTATAGGTTTTTAATTTCTTTTTGTTTCAGAATTTCTATGCTGAAAGATTTGGATCTGAAAACATTGTCATTATAAAAGACTCAAAATCTGTAGATTTGAGCAGTTTGAACCCAGAAAAAGCTTATATTCAGATAACATACGTGGAGCCTTATTTTGAGTCTTATGAAATGAGATACCGAGTAACATACTTCGACAGAAATTTTAACATCAGTGAGTAGCTAACAAGTTACACAATATCTGCTCATTTCTGTTTTTGTTCTGATTGGCAACACACTTGCACTGATTTTATGAAATAATTGTATTTTTTCGCCTGGTTGTAAGAAGCAGGATGGCCACTTTATTCCACCATGATTTTGGCTTGTATGCCATTCTCAGGTGGTTTCAAAGTGCCCAAGAACACGTCATAAACCAAAATCAAACTGCAATGTGGAAAAATACATGACATCATGATATTTTATAACTGCACCTAGGATCATCAAGTACAGCATGTGAGTCTATCCTCAGTGATAGTCTTGTACAAATTTAATCAATATGTTGTTTTTCTCACCTTCATAACAGTATTTTCTACATTGTGAGTGAAGATATATGACATGCTTCATTTGATGAGCCAATGTATGGTCATGAACTTTGATGGTGTCAAATGTTTTGGTGTATTGTGGTTCACTTTTAGGTTATGGCCATGCTCAAAGCACTTTAAAACCACTTGAGAATAGCAGAACATGCCAAAATCGACTACAGAATAAATTGGATATTGTTCCCATTACATTCATGTGGCAAAAATGTTGTCATTTCTTATTTCTGCTTCTCCAATACTTTCAGTGCCTCTGATAAGAGGCAAGGATGTACGTTATCATGGCTATTTATAGTGTTCCATTAATGTGAAAAATTCCAGTAAATGTGAATTGTTTCTTTAAACTCTGTAAAATTAATTTGCAAGTGACAGAGAGTAGGGAAAATTAATAAACTGAGACAGAACTGATGTCCTTCAGCAGGCAAAATGTTTAGTACTGCTGATAGACACATACAAAGGTGATAATATTATTGTAGCTTTTGGAACCATTAGTTTATTCCTTAGGAAGGAGAGATGGAAGGGTTTGGGAAGATTGAAAAAAAGGACAGGTCACTCAGATCTCAGGATGTTGTGAAGACTAGGTAAATCCTCATTAACTACTTTGTTTTAACAAACTGAAGTACTTAGGAATGGCAACAGTAATGAGAAACTGGCAAGCCTGGAATGAGGAACTGATATTTAGCTACTAAAATGTGCTGTCTATATTAAGAGTGAGACAGACATGTAGGGAAAAAAGTCATTTTCTAAGAGATTTTGACATACATCACAAGTTTTATCAACATACGTCTCATATGCTATGTGGTAAGTACAATTTAGAGATCATGATCTTAACAACATTGTTGCAGTTAAATTTTCCATCTGTCTTTTGTGCATCTAGGACAGTTTGTGCTAAATATTGACACCCTAACTATGTTAGACTATCCTCATATTTCAGTGCCCTGATAATATTCCCATTTTTGTGTCATGCATCAGTTATTTTGTGAAGTTCGTGATTTTTTTAAAAAACTTCTTATTGTTCTTTTGTTGATTCAGAATCTCATTTTTTGTTTATTTGTTTAATTTTACATAACCTTTAAAATTACTGTACTTCATTTTTAGTTTTGTCATCATATGTAACTAATGTAGACTTCTTCATTTTATTTGAAGATGTAATAAAAAGGTTTACTCAGTTTGGAATAATGAGCTGTATTATAGGAAGAAATTGTAAATTATTTCATTTCCTCTTGTCCTAAGACAAATGGTGTTTTTAGGTCGTGTCACTTCTACAAATGTTTCCCTGTTTCTTCCCCCTTTATGTGAAAGATTTCCGGTGTCTTCTAGACTGGCTACAAGGGAATGATTAACATCCATTTTAATAATCAACCCAAGGCATACAGAATTTTTGTCATCTTATCATCTGCTGACCATGAGTCTAATTTTGTCAATAAGTATGTGATTCTCATATGCGTTGTCATTCTTGTTGTTCCCATTTCATTCTGCTGTGGTTTGCAAACATTGGAAAATGTGAATTGCTTAAAATTATGATAATAGCCACGTTGCTGATGAAAGGGACTTCAAGAAGTAGAAAGGATTAGGCCAGAACGTAAAGTAAATATTGTAAGGGTTACTGTAAAAGTTTTGTTGATGTAATGCTAAGTCCTGCTTTTTCAGTGTGTTCTCTTCATGTCTTTTCAAAGTATTTGGCTCAAATTGTATGCTCACAAAGCATTCCAGAAGAATCCATCAGAAATGTTTTACAGGGTGTCATTACTATTTCCACAGGCAAAAGGATTATATATTTTGTTTTCAGGCAGATAAATGACATGAAACCAGAAGCTGTCTGTGAAATGGATACAAAAGTGTGCCCAAGTGATTAGAGGCCTCATTCAACATGTTAGAGTGTCTATTCCAGCAAACATTGAGGGACCAGAGTGCAACCAACTGCCGATTGTAGTGCACATTGGGACAAACTGTGCAGATTGTCTGGATGCCGAGGTCATACTAAGATCATTCCAGCAATTGGCAGAGAAGATTGAGAAGATCACCTGATGCTGACTTTGCAGAAGAGCTGTGTCTCTTTGTCACCTGGAAATCATTGGAACAGAGGCCAAAGACCAGGGTCTGGCATTTGTCATGTGATAGTCAATCATACTGCAGAATCTTCCTGACATCCAAGCTTGTTGGCACCCAGAGAAAGGTCGATGCAGAAGCAGGCTTGTGGGGGCGTCAACCTGCAGCACACCATGATTGTGAACTGATTTTGGTTCTGAGCTGCTTTCCATGCTACTAGAGCTTTGGGCTGCTACACAATGATCAGTTGGGATGATTACAGTTCTATTAGTGGTAAGCATAAAAAGCGATACTGCGTAACATTATTATATGCCTTCTCTGTAAACTACGTAGCACAGGTAGTTGGGAACCCAACTCATGATGAAAATATATTGTATCCAATTGAAATAAATAGATTTGACATCCTTGAGAATGCTCACATTGAAATTGGTATTCAGTGATTGTAGCAACAATGACTATCAAAGGACAAAGAACAACTAAAACCAGCAGAAAGATTTGTATGTTCTGTTAACTAGATAAAAAGGTTATAGTGTCGTATCTCAGTGAGAAACTTTAAACTTTTAGGCCAGAACACCAGCATGTAGAGGAACTATGACTCAGGTTTAAAAGAATAGTTGGCCATGTACTGTATAGTTATGTACCCAGGAAAACAGCTCATGATGAAGAGGACCCTCCATTGTATACAGTCATTGTAAAGAAACTGCTAAAGAGACAGACTACTGAATATTAAGTGAAGAAAGAACATAAAGCTTTAAATCGAGAGATTTTGAATTAAACATTAGGCTGTCAAGAGGGCAATGCTTGAAGCCTTCAGTGACTACCATAGCAGAATATTATTGAAAGATCTCTCTCAAAATCCGAAGAAATTCTGGCCATATGTAAAGGATTTTTGTAGCACAAAAGTTAGTGTCTATACATTAATGGATGAGACAGAAACTGAAGTTGCGGGTGGCAGACCAGAAGCAGAAATGCTGAACTCTGTTTTAAAATGTCACCTTACAAAGGAAAATCCAGGATTATTGCCCAGTTTAATTCTTGTAACACTGCAAGGAGGAGTGAAATAGATATTACATTCAGTGGCATTGTGAAACAGCTGCAATTGTTAATATTAAATGAAGCTCCTGGGCCCGATGAAGTCCCTGTCAGATTCTATATCAGATTTGCTACTGACAAGGGGAGGCAATGACGTTTGGAACGTGGATTTACTGCAAACTTCGTACAATCGTAGTCATAGTACTCCATGAGGACAACAAAATTTGTAAGCCGTAGCATGTACTTCTCAAGCGTTATTGAGAAAATCGCAAGATAATTTCGGTCGTCGAATATATATCTGTGCGTGGCCAATTTAACTGTGAAGCAGCTGCAGCCCATTGTTGGAAGGAAGCACAGGTCATACTCATCTACAAGAAGGGCAGCATATGTGGACCACAAAACTGCCACTCATTATACTTGACTTTCATCTCTTGTACAATCTATGAACATATACTGAGCTCAAAAACTCAAAGAGATAAAGAGTGCACTTTAGTCAGTAACATAATCATGATGGAAAAAGACTGGAAAATCAGTATACATTATAAAGAAAGTAGAACCTCCCGCCCCCCTTTATTGCTATATTATTGTTTTAAGTGTGACACAGGGCAGTTATTTGTTTTGCACTTGACTTCTAATTTCGTAATTCCGTATGCAGTTCAAGTAAAAAAATTTGAACAGATCACTTTCATCTGCAAATAATTTGAACAAATCATTCATATCTTTAACATAAGTATCTCTTGTCAGTTTTCTTGTAATACACATGAATTTCTTATTTTAGGAATAAACTTAAATCCTGTACCTAGTGTTGGAATTCTGCTGTTTAATATCTCCAATCCATATCTAAAAGCAGTTCAGACAGTATATTACATAGCATTAGGAAAATTTTCTGCAAGAAGAACTAAAAATAATTTCTGTTGTTAAAAAATTGTTCATATGGATAAAAAATGTTCACTGCTATAGTTGAACTTTTTATCATTGTGTTATATTATTATTAATTACTCGTTTAATGTTAATAATGTGATAGATATACTGATAATGGTTAAGTTATGTACCACTCTTATATCATCTCATAAATTTTGTATTTCATTTTTAAAAAAATATTTTTTTTTAATAATGAGATGTAGCAAATAGAATGACCTCCTCCATGCAGACCAGCATATATTCGGAAAACTCTGAATATGTGAAACGCAACTCCCACTTTCCTCACATGACTTCCTGAATGCCATGGATCAATGCAGTCAGGTAGATGCAGTATTTATTGACTTCTGAAAGACATTTCACTCATTACCACACCTGTCCTTAGTATCAAAAGTCCAGTCATATGGGATGTCAAGTTAGATTTGTAACTTCACTACTGGCCATTAAAATTGCTACACCACGAAGGTAACGTGTTACAGATGCGAAATTCAACCAACAGCAGGAAGATGCTCTGATATCCAAATGATTAGCTTTTCAGAGCATTCACACAAGGTTGGCATCAGTGGTGACACCTACAACGTGCTGACATGAGGAAAGTTTCCAACCGATATCTCATACACAAACAGCAGTTTACCGGCGTTGCCTAGTGAAACGTTGTTGTGATGCCTCGTGTAAGGAGGAGAAATGCGTACCATCACGTTTCCGACTTTGATAAAGGTCAGAGTGTAGCCTATCCCGATTGTGGTTTATCATATCATGACATTGCTGCTCGCATTGGTCGAGATCCAATGACCGTTCGCAGAATATAGAAGCGGTGGGTTCAGGAGGGTAATACGGAATGCCATGCTGGATCCCAATGGCCTCGTGTCAATAGCAGTCGAGATGACAGGCATCTTATCCGCATGACTGTAACGGATTGTGCAGCCACGTCTCAATCCCTGAGTCAACAAATGGAGACCTTTGCAAGACAACAACCATCTGCACGAACAGTTCAACGATGTTTACAGCAGCATGGACTATCAGCTTGGAGACCATGGCTGCAGTTACCCTTGATACTGCATCGCAGACAGGAGTGCCTGCGATGGTGTACTGAATGACGAACCTGGGTGCATGAATGGCAAAACGTCATTTTTTCGTATGAATCCAGGTTCTGTTTACAGCATCATGATGATCGGATGTGTGTTTGGCGACATCGCGGTGAATGCACATTGGAAGCGTGTATTTGTCATCGCCATACTGGCATATCACCCGGCGTGATGGTATGGGGTGCCATTGGTTACATATGTCTGTCACCTCTTGTTCACATTATGACAGTTTGAACAGTAGACGTTACATTTCAGATGTGTTACGACCCGTGGCTCTACCCTTCATTCAATCCCTGCGAAACCCTACATTTCAGCAGGATAATGCACGACCACATGTTGAAGGTCCTATATGGGCCTTTCTGGATACAGAAAATGTTCGACTGCTGCCCTGGCCAGCACATTCTCCAGATCTCTCACCAATTGAAAACGTCTGGTCAATGGTGGCCGAGCAACTGCCTCGTCACAATACGCCAGTCACTACTCTTGATGAACTGTGGTATCGTGTTGAAGCTGCATGGGCAGCTGTACCTGTACATGCCATCCAAGCTCTGTTTGACTCAATGCCCAGACGTATCAAGGCCGTTATTATGGCCAGCAGTGGTTGTTCTGGTTACTGATTTCTTAGGATCTGTTGTTGTGGTCTTCAGTCCTGAGACTGGTTTGATGCAGCTCTCCATGCTACTCTATCCTGTGCAAGCTTTTTCATCTCCCAGTACCTACTGCAACCTACATCCTTCTGAATCTGCTTAGTGTATTCATCTCTTGGTCTCCCTCTACGATTTTTACCCTCCACGCTGCCCTCCAATACTAAATTGGTGATCCCTTGATGCCTCAGAACATGTCCTACCAACCGATCCCTTCTTCTGGTTAAGTTGCGCCACAAACTTCTCTTCTCCCCAATCCTATTCAATACTTCCTCATTAGTTATGTGATCTACCCATCTAATCTTCAGCAGTCTTCTGTAGCACCACATTTCGAAAGCTTCTATTCTCTTCTTGTCCAAACTATTTACCGTCCATGTTTCACTTCCATACATGGCTACACTCCATACAAATACTTTCAGAAATAACTTCCTGACACTTAAATCTATACTCGATGTTAACAAATTTCTCTTCTTCAGAAACGCTTTCCTTGCCATTGCCAGCCTACATTTTATATCCTCTCTACTTCGACCATCATCAGTTATTTTGCTCCCCAAATAGCAAAACTCCTTTACTACTTTAAGTGCCTCATTTCCTAATCTAATTCCCTCAGCATCACCCGATTTAATTAGACTACATTCCATTATCCTTGTTTTGCTTTTGTTGATTTTCATCTTATATCCTCCTTTCAAGACCCTCTCCATTCCATTCAACTGCTCTTCCAAGTCCTTTGCTGTCTCTGACAGAATTACAATGTCATCGGCGAACCTCAAAGTTTTTATTTCTTCTCCATGAATTTTAATACCTACTCCAAATTTTTCTTTTGTTTCCTTTACTGCTTGCTCAATATACAGATTGAACAACATCGGGGAGAGGCTACAACCCTGTCTTACTCCCTTCCCAACCACTGCTTCCCTTTCATGTCCCTCGACTCTTATAACTGCCATCTGGTTTCTGTACAAATTGTAAATAGCCTTTCGCTCCCTGTATTTTACCCCTGCCACCTTTAGAATTTGAAAGAGAGTATTCCAGTCAACATTGTCAAAAGCTTTCTCTAAGTCTACAAATGCTAGAAACGTAGGTTTGCCTTTCCTTAATCTTTCTTCTAAGATAAGTCGTAAGGTCAGTATTGCCTCACGTGTTCCAGTGTTTCTACGGAATCCAAACTGATCTTCCCCGAGGTTGGCTTCTACTAGTTTTTCCATTCGTCTGTAATGAATTCGTGTTAGTATTTTGCAGCTGTGACTTATTAAGCTGATAGTTCGGTAATTTTCACATCTGTCAACACCTGCTTTCTTTGGGATTGGAATTATTATATTCTTCTTGAAGTCTGAGGGTATTTCGCCTGTCTCATACATCTTCCTCACCAGATGGTAGAGTTTTGTCAGGACTGGCTCTCCTACGGCCATCAGTAGTTCCAATGGAATATTGTCTACTCCGGGGGCTTTGTTTCGACTCAGGTCTTTCAGTGCTCTGTCAAACTCTTCACGCAGTATCATATCTCCCATTTCATCTTCATCTACATCCTCTTCCATTTCCATAATATTGTCCTCAAGTACCTCGCCCTTGTATAGACCCTCTATATACTCCTTCCACCTTTCTGCTTTCCCTTCTTTGCTTAGAACTGGGTTTCCATCTGAGCTCTTGATATTCATACAAGTCGTTCTCTTATCTCCAAAGGTCTCTTTAATTTTCCTGTAGGCGGTATCTATCTTACCCCTAGTGAGATAGGCCTCTATATCCTTGCATTTGTCCTCTAGCCATCCCTGCTTAGCCATTTTGCACTTCCTGTCGATCTCATTTTTGAGACGTTTGTATTCCTTTTTGCCTGTTTCACTTACTGCATTTTTATATTTTCTCCTTTCATCAATTAAATTCAATATTTCTTCTGTTACCCAAGGATTTCTACTAGCCCTCGTCTTTTTACCTACTTGATCCTCTGCTGCCTTCACTACTTCATCCCTCAAAGCTACCCATTCTTCTTCTACTGTATTTATTTCCCCCATTCCTGTCAATTGCTCCCTTATGCTCTCCCTGAATCTCTGTACAACCTCTGGTTCTTTTAGTTTATCCAGGTCCCATCTCCTTAAATTCCCACCTTTTTGCAGTTTCTTCAGTTTTAATCTACAGGTCATAACTAATAGATTGTGGTCAGAGTCCACATCTGCCCCTGGAAATGTCTTACAATTTAAAACCTGGTTCCTAAATCTCTGTCTTACCATTATATAATCTATCTGATACCTTTTAGTATCTCCAGGGTTCTTCCATGTATACAACCTTCTTTCATGATTCTTAAACCAAGTGTTAGTTATGATTATGTTGTGCTCTGTGCAAAATTCTACCAGGCGGCTTCCTCTTTCATTTCTGTCCCCCAATCCATATTCACCTACTATGTTTCCTTCTCTCCCTTTTCCTACACTTGAATTCGTCACCCATGACTATTAAATTTTCGTCTCCCTTCACAATCTGAATAATTTCTTTTATTTCATCATACATTTCTTCAATTTCTTCGTCATCTGCAGAGCTAGTTGGCATATAAACTTGTACTACTGTAGTAGGTGTGGGCTTCGTATCTATCTTGACCACAATAATGCGTTCACTATGCTGTTTGTAGTAGCTTACCCGCATTCCTATTTTCCTATTCATTATTAAACCTACTCCTGCATTACCCCTATTTGATTTTGTGTTTATAACCCTGTAGTCACCTGACCAGAAGTCTTGTTCCTCCTGCCACCGAACTTCACTAATTCCCACTATATCTAACTTCAACCTATCCATTTCCCTTTTTAAATTTTCTAACCTACCTGCCCGATTAAGGGATCTGACATTCCACGCTCCGATCCGTAGAACGCCAGTTTTCTTTCTCCTGATAACGACATCCTCTTGAGTAGTCCCCGCCCGGAGATCCGAATGGGGGACTATTTTACCTCCGGAATATTTTACCCAAGAGGACGCCATCATCATGTAATCATACAGTAAAGCTGCATGCCCTCGGGAAAATTACGGCTGTAGTTTCCCCTTGCTTTCAGCCGTTCGCAGTACCGGCACGGCAATACCGTTTTGGTTATTGTTACAAAGCCAGATCAGTCAATCATCCAGACTGTTGCCCTTGCAACTACTGAAAAGGCTGCTGCCCCTCTTCAGGAACCACACGTTTGTCTGGCCTCTCAACAGATACCCCTCCGTTGTGGTTGCACCTACGGTATGCACCCAAATTGTGTGAAAATGTAATCACATATCAGTTCTAGTATAATATATTTGTCCAATGAATACCCGTTTATCATCTGCATTTCTTCTTGGTGTAGCAATTTTAATGTCCAGTAGTGTAGGTTGAGGATTTCTTGGTGGGGAGGACACAGCATGTTATGTTGGATGGAGAGACATCTCCAGGGAAGGGTATTGGGACTCTTGCTGTTCGTGTTGTATATTAATGCCCTTGCACATAATATTAGTAATGCCAGATTTTGGCAGATGATGCGATTATCTGTAGTGAAGTACTGTCTGAAAAAATCTGCACAAATCTTAAGTCAAATATTGAGCAGATTTCCAAGTGGTGTAGATGTTGGCAGCTTGCTTAAAATGTTCAGAAACGTAAAATTTTGCACTTCACAAAAAGAAAGTAAGTATCCTATGACTACAATATCAATGAGCTCCAGCTGGAATCAGTCAACTCATCCGAATACCTGGGTGTAACAATTTGTAAGGATATGAAATGAAATGAAATGAAATGATAAATAGTACAATTCTCAAGG
Organism: Schistocerca serialis cubense; assembly: GCF_023864345.2. Taxonomy (NCBI): domain Eukaryota; kingdom Metazoa; phylum Arthropoda; class Insecta; order Orthoptera; family Acrididae; genus Schistocerca; species Schistocerca serialis. Next base: position 435,843,174 of record NC_064640.1, on the reverse strand, counting down.
CTGTCAATTCAACTAAGTACCTGGGTGTTAAAATTACGAACAACTTCACTTGGAAAGACCACATAGTTAATATTGTGGGGAAGGTGAGCCAAAGGTTGCGTTTCATTGGCAGGACACTTAGAAGATGCAACAAGTCCACTAAAGAGACAGCTTACACTACACTCGTTCGTCCTCTGTTAGAATATTGCTGCGCGGTGTGGGATCCTTACCAGGTTGGATTGGCGAAGGACATCGAAAGGGTGCAAAAAAGGGCAGCTCGTTTTGTATTATCATGTAATAGGGGAGAGAGTGTGGCAGATATGATACGCGAGTTGGGATGGAAGTCATAAAGCAAAGACATTTTTCGTCGCAGCGAGATCTATTTACGAAATTTCAGTCACCAACTTTCTCTTCCAAATGCGAAAATATTTTGTTGAGCCCAACCTACATAGGTAGGAATGATCATCAACATAAAATAAGAGAAATCAGAGCTCGAACAGAAAGGTTTAGGTGTACGTTTTTCCCGCGCGCTGTTCGGGAGTGGAATGGTAGAGAGAGAGAGTATGATTGTGCTTCGATGAACCCTCTGCCAAGCACTTAAATGTGAATTGCAGAGTAATCATGTAGATGTAGATCACATAGCTCAGCTGGCAGCTGATTGTGGTTCATTGTTAGAATACTAGGGAAATGCAGTTAGTCTACAAAGAAGACTGTGTACAAAACCCTCATGTGATCCATCCTAGAATATTGCTAAAGTCTGTGGGATCTTTACCAAATTGGACTAACAGGGGATATTGAATGTATACGAAGAATGGCAGTACAACTGGTCACAGATTTTTTTGACTAATGGGAGAGTGTCATAGGGATGCTGAAAGAACTGAACTGCTAAGTGCGTTGAGATAGATGCAAAATATCCCATGAAAAGCTACTTAGAAAATTCCTGGGAGCAACTTCAAGTGATGAATCTAGGAATATATACAACCTTCTTACATATCACATCCAGAAGGATCACGACAACAAAATTAGACTAATTACAGTGCACACAGAGGCGTTTAGGCAATTATTCTCCCGTGTGTGTGTGTGTGTGTGTGTGTGTGTGTGTTTGTTTGTAGATAAACCTGTGAGGTATCATCGCTTGCCCCTATATTGGAATTCACCATATCTCACAGCTATGACTAGAATAATAATTCCCTTGGTCTTTCAACAAGAAACTGGACTCCAATTCAGTACAGCAGTTTGAAAGTGGCTTCCTCCACTACTTTCTCTGTAGTGGTAGCACAGCATGGTTCTTCATCAATGGCATTAAGCTGCCCTTCCTGGACACATGCAAGTACAAATATGTGTGGGGTTATGATAATGAAATGGCTGAATGGCATACCAACATTAAGGTATTCCAAATACCATATATAATGCTCTATTCAGCACAATTAAAGTTAATGTTTGAGAGTTCAGAACAGAATTAAATGTAAATGCTTTACACGTTTTATAAAGGCTTTTGTACATAGAAACATTATACATTACCTGAAAATTCATATGAAAATAGCTATATAACCTGTATTTTTTCTGCATTTTAGAAAGATTTTACTACGCAACTCCATTCACACCTCGAGGAAGAGCTCATGGGGAACTTCATGAGCAGTACAAACGCAAGACTATACTAACTACCGCAAACCATTTTCCATACATTAAAACTCGTATACAAGTAGTGGATAGAAAACAGGTATGTCAAACTATTTGTGTTCTGTTAGTGATTACTAGCAGTAACACTTTTAGGTGATTTAGTCTTGTGTGATGTGCCCTGCATATTCCAAATAGTTAATCTCAAAACTAATTTTCCAGAAATGTGTAATAACAGCTCATAGTAAAATATTGGGTTGATTATGATAACTGACCATTTTTTATAGTAGTAGAGATAGGAGGGAGTGGTGTTTTAAAAAAAATCCTGCCAGTGATAGCAATACATGTTCTCAAACCTGTCAATATGGCAGAAGTCAATATCACATTGGTCTAGATATAAAAAAAGAAGGGAAAGTCATAGTGCCTTGATAAATAAGCATATTTGCTCCCTGAAGAATAAGTTAAATTGTTAAAAAGTGAACATCTGCAGGGTCCAAATCTGCAAGTTGCAAATGTGAATATTGTTCATATTTTGGCTGTAACAATAAACTTAGATTTAAATAAAGAGAAAAGAAAATGATGGTTATACTGCTGGTGAATATATTTTAAAGTACCTTAACAGTCAATGTTTTGCCATATAAACATTATTTTCTTTACTTTTAGATTATTTTAACCCCTATTGAAGTTGCTATTGAAGATATTCAGAAGAAAACAATGGAACTTGCACAGTCAACACATCAAGAACCTCCAGATCCAAAGATATTGCAGATGGTGCTACAGGGTTGTATTGGTGAGCTATTTTTATAGTTTTAACATTAATGCATTTATATGAGTATAAATTTAGTGTTGGTGTTCAAACAGTATTTTAAAGGTAGGTAGTCATATCTCTCTCTCTCTCTCTCTCTCTCTCTCTCTCTCTCACACACACACACACACACACACACACACACACACACACACACACACACACACACACCTTCTGCATGTCCATAAACCTAACAATCCTGGTTGCTCCATCATCCATTGTAGCTGATTACTATGCTCCCACTGAAAGAATTTCAACAAGAATTTCAACTCCAACCAATTGCTCGTAGCTTAGCCTCTCATATTATAGATATGAACAACTTCCTTCACTGACTCTCAGTGATCCCTACCCCTATTATCACTTGGATTCCTGTGTGTCACTGTTGTTGCCACCTCCTTATACATCAAGATGCCCCATGCCCATGGCCTTGATGCTATCAAACACTGTCTCTCCCAACATTCTTCTGACTCTAAACCCACCACCTCAGTGCTTATACATCTAACTAATTACACATAATGACTTTTCCAAGGTTTGATGATACCAAGTTAAAAAGTGATGAAAATACAGTTCAACAGTATAAAACTATCTTGACAAATAGACTTAATGAAGCCAAAGAGCAGACAGGAGAGGATATTGAAAGATTGGAAACGGTTGAAGGAATAATATATGAGACAGCTGAAACTGTACTCAGGAGAAAGAAGCAATCGAGAACCCAGAACTGATTTGATGAAGCCTGTAGGAGGAAGATAAAAGAAAGAACCGAGGTAAGAAAAAGAAAGCTGCAGAGGAGAGATAGAGGTATGGTAGAAGAATACCAGGAGGAGAGAAGGGAAGCAGATAAGGAATCTAGGAGGAAAAAGAGAGAATTTGAATAACAGTGGAGTGATCTGTTAGAAGAAACAAGGAAATTCTATATGAGGGTTAAAGATATGGGGAAAGGATTCCAACCCAGAGCAGTTTTCTGTAAAGATAAGGAGGGAAATCTGATTGGAGGAAAAGAGCAGATTTTAGACAGATGGGTGGAGTATTTTAGTGAACTGCTGAATGCAGAATCGGAAAACGAAGGTGGGGTTGATGCCGGTATGGCAGAGAAGGAAGTAAACAGAGATGAAGAGCACCAGGGATCAGTAGCAGAACCCACAGTGGAAGAAGTTAAAGTTAGTATCAAGACTCTTAAAAACAATAAGGCTCCAGGAGAAGACAATATCACAGCAGAAATGATAAAATATGGTGGAGGAGAAGCTAGTAAGGGTGTTGCATGAGGTTATAGTGGAAATATGGCGCAAAGAAAACATACCAAAACTGTGGGGTACAGCAATACTCTGCCCTATGCCCAAGAAACATGACAAAGCTGACTCCAGGAATTATAGAGGAATTGCACTACTCTGTGTAGTATATGAAGTATTAGGAAAAATCATGGCTGGGCGGTTAAGGACATACGTAGAAGAGTATCTAGGAGACTACCAGTGTGATTTCAGAACTAATAGATACACTACAGACCAGATTTTCACTATCAGACAGCTGTTCATTGACTTCAAACAAGCTTATTATAGTATCAAAAGGGATCAATTTTGGAGGGCAATGCAAGAGAGAAGAGTCCCTAACAAACTGATAAGATTGGTTCAAATGACTTTGAGAAGAACAGTATGCAAAGTAAAGATCGAGGGCATTTTATCAAAGGCATTTGAAGTTAACTAAGGACTGCGGCAGGGTGATGTGCTCTTTGCTATTCTGTCTGATGTCGCCTGGGAGAGTGTAATGTGAAAGACACAAAACAACAACCCTGGGGGAACACTGTTTAATAGAATGACTCAGGAGCTTGCTTATGTGTATGATATTGATTTGTTATGCAGGAGGAAACAGGACCTGGAAGAAAAGCTTGAAAAAGTAGAAAGATATGGTGCGGAGATGGGACTGACCATTAATCAGTCAAAGACCAAGTATATGGTAACATCTAGTTAAAGATATAGTGAAGGAGAAAGAAGCATGACTTTGAACGGAAAAGAATATGAATGCTGTGAAAGCTTTAAATATCTTGGGTCACTGGTAACTGAGAATAATGATATGAGAGAAGGAATACATGCAAGGATTGCAGCTGGTAACAGGAGCTACTTTGCACTGGTTAAAGTGTTTAAAGCAAGAAGCCTTAGTAGGAATATGAAGCTGACTGTGTATCATACAGTAGTCAGACCTCTGGTGATGTATGGTTCAGAGACTTGGACTATGACACAAAATGATGAGTCATTGCTGAGATGGGAAAGGAAGATACTTAGGAAAATCTACGAGCCAGTGAACGATAGGGTTTTTTGGAGAATCAGAAATAATGAGGAGATCAGAGAGTTGTACAAAAAACCAGATATCATGACTGAAATAAAGAGTAATAGACTACGTTGGTTGGGACATGTAGAAAGAATGGTGGAGAACAGCACAGTAAAGAAAGTTTTCAAAGGAAAACCTGGTGGATGTCGTATAAGGGGCAGGCCAAGGATCAGATGGCTAGACAACCAGAGGACGACTTGAGAAGGATGAGAGTGAAAAGATGGAGAGCCAAGGCAGCCAGCAGAAAAGAGTGGGTGGAGGTTGTCCGTGAGACCAAGGCCCTACAAGAGCAGTAGCGCCAAGGACTAGTAGTAGTAGTAGTAGTAGACGACTTCTCCTTTAAGTGGAAAACATAAAACAACTCTACTGCTTGGCCATGGGCACCCGCAGGGCACCCTGTTATGCCAATCTGTTTGTGTACCATCTAAAGGAAACCTTCATAGCTTCCCAAAACCCTTGTCTGGTTCAGGTTCATTTGTGATACCTTCATGGTCTGAACCGAAGGTGGAGAGACACTATCCTCATTCCTCCACAACCTCAATACCTTTTCTCCCATTATCTTCATGTGATCTTCCTCAGCTCCACATGCCACCTCCCTGGACATTGGCCTCACCTCTCTGATGGCTCCATCCACACGTCTGTCTGTATCAAGCCCATTGACCACCAAAAGTACCTGCATTTTGATAGCTGTTATCTTTTCTATACCAGAAAATTGTTCCCATATTGTCTGCACCCATGGATGGTGTATCTGCCCAGTATAGTCCAGTCATCGAAGGGAAAGGGAAATTATGAGAATAAAATCATGCAGTTGCAGATTTTTGCACAGTGATAAGAGCAAGTGTCGTGAATAACACACTAAATAAAAATCATGACCAGTGGAGTGTGAGTGCTGGGGTGGGGGAGGGGGCATTTAAGGGTAACTTTTTTATGTTTTTCTCAATTAACTCAAAATTAGTGTCTTCTAATGATAATGTTTCTCAGTACAAAATTAAACTACATTAAATTTCATACAAAAAAGGTCCTACTCACTTTTTTGTATATGACTAAATTTTCTGTTTTGCATGGGATGTAAAAATCACTGATTATTAATAATTTTATTTTAACAGTAGAAAATTTCATGTTTGTCTTTAAATGGAGCCATTATTAATATTAATTGTGTGGACCATGTCTAAGTACAGTAGAACTGTATTAAGGGATACATTGTGTGTTAGGGGTGTAAGAAGGGGGAGGGGAGATTGTGGGGATAAAAGTGCAGGGGAAGGTAGATCAATGGATTGTGTTCATGCATTTCTCTCCATCATAGATCTGCAAACTGAAGATCTAGCAAGTGATTCCCCACTCTATCTACACAACTATATCACGAGAAGCAACTAGAGGATGTTCCACTTAGTTACACCGACCCTTCCCAGCGCACTTTAAGAATGACTGGCGACACAGGGCATGGACTTGTCCGGGAGTTGTTTATTTTCCACTGAATGCGTGAACACTACATGGAAAGCAGATATGTCTTACTATTAACGCTAACACAAGAAACACATATGGACAGAATATACATAAATCTCTGCATACTGATGTACACTTCTAGAGGGGAAGTTGATTATTAATCACCCTGTACACCAGCTGTAGTGTTCTTCCAGGACCATTATGAGCAATGCTCGCTTTTCAGTTTCACACAGGCTATACCTCTCCAGCATTTCTTGTCCAGTTGTCTTATATGAGTTATCAAAACAATTTTGCTGAGCTTTTGTTAATATAGATGAGTTATTTTTAGTTTACTAAATGAGTACTTTTTGCAGATGTTATGTAAGGTTTTATGTAAAATACCTTCCTGTAAACTGTGGCGGACACGAGTTTAATTTGTAAGTGTGGTGTTGTCAGTGACCTTCATAGTGTTGGTTGGAAAGGAATTGAATTGGTAACTGTACACTTGTGACAGTCTCTTCACTGTGGTAGACAGCTCCAGCTGTTGAGCTTTTTTGCATAATAGCTCACTTAACAACTGTGAATAAGTACTCACTTAATAAACTGCAAATAAATCCACTATATTAACACAAGAGGACTGGACTGGACAGGAAATGCTGGGAAGCTGTAGTCTCTCTGTAAACTGAATATTGAGCTGGACATGTAGTGGAGGAAGTTGTCTTTCTTGGAAGAACACTCTAGCTGCTGTACAACGTGACTAAGAACTAAGTTCCCCTCTAGCAGTGTAGATCAGTATGCAGGGATTTACGTATAATCTGTCCATATGCATTTCTTGTGTTAGTGTTATGAATAACATATATCTGCATTCCATGTAATTTTTACACATTTTGTAGAAAATAAACATCCCTGGGCATGTCTGCACACTGCATCACCAGTCATTCATAAGGCACTCTGCGGAGTGTTGGTGTGACTACATGAAACGCTGTAGTTGCTTCTTGTGATGTAGTGGGGCAGATGGAGTGGGGAATCACCCACTCGATCTTCAGTTTGCAGACTATGAATGAGGGAAATGCATGAACATATTCCAGCGACCTACCTTCCCTTGCACTTGTACTCCACTCCCCCCACCCCCCTCACTTCAACCTGCTACACTGCTGGACCATAATTTGTCCCTCAATACAGTTCTACACACTAGATGTGGCCTACACATTTAATATTTGTATTTTAACAACTTTAAATAAAGATGAACATTAATTTTATACCATTAAAACAATATTTTTAATAATCTGAAATTTTTTTATCCCCTATATAGTGCAAACTATTAGTCCTAGGGAAAAAATGAATAGGAACTTTTTTGTAATAAATTTAATGTAGTTTAATTTTAATATGTTGAACATGGCCGCACTTCAGCAATGGTTAGAGGTAAGTAACTGAATCCAAATAGCCAACCAGTTGCAACAAAAGGTAGTTTTATTCAACCTTTACCATGTTTTCAAGTCTACCCCTGTTAGCTGAGTGGTCAGCACGACGGAATGCCATGCCAAGGGGCCCGGGTTCGATTCCCGGCTGGGGCAGGAGATTTTCTCCACTCAGGGACTGGATGTTGTGTTGTACTCATCATTTCATCCCCATCTTCGATGTGCAAGTCGCCCAATGTGGTATCGAATGCAATAACTTGTGCTCGGCAGCCGAACTTCCCCAAATGGGGGACTCCGGGCCCACAATGCTGTATGCTCATTTCTGTGGTTTCAATGGATGTAAAAAAGATGGATTCAAAAAGATACGTAGCAAGATTTCAAATTATTTGGATTTCCAGTGTGAAATTTTGTTGCATGTTAAGACACAAAGGAACTGCAGACATTAGCTGCAAGTGGACATTGATTTAAATCAATGGGGAAATTTGAAGATGTGTGTCTAGTAAGCAGGAGACCCAGCTTCAAACCGTGGTCCACCACAAATTTTCAACTTTCCCCATTGATTTAAATCAATTCCCACTCACAGCCAATGTCTGCAATTCCTTTGTGTCTTAATTCATAGCGGCTGCTGGATCAAAATAGTGTCTAACATGAAAAATTGACCTATAGACAATCCCACCCCCCCCCCCCCCCCCGGCTTCACTACTTTTTCCCGTAATTGACATTTTTTTATCTTCATTGAGTGGGCTAGTATGGTGAAAATCTTGTGCAGACCTTCCCAGACAGGCACTATCACCAAAACCCAGTCCATCAACATGTTCCCTGTGTCATATCCTGACACTACTGGAATTCTCTCATCACTGCCCAAGAAACAGCTGCAAAGGAGGCCCCCCCCCCCCCCCCCCCCCAATCATCATACGAGGTGTGATCAAAAAGTAACAGGATTTTTTTTTTCCTTCAAGTATCTTTATTTATTCATCATCATCAACATCAACTTTTTTCTCTTCAAAGTACTCCTCCTCAGATATAATACACTTGTGCCAACATTTTTTCCGTTCTTGGAAGCACTTCTGGAACTCACTTTTCATTGTGGTCTTCAGCCATTTTTGTTTTCATCTCATCAATGGTGGCAAAATGATGGCCTTTCATGGTTCTCTTCAGCCTCGGGAATGGAAAGAAGTCACAGGGGCCCATGTCCTGTGAATATGGGGGCTGAGGCAACACAAACAAGCATTGAGGTGTGAGTGGGAGCATTATTGTGATGCAATTTCCAAAGCAGTTTTGTCACAGTTCTGGTTGTTTTCTTCAGATTACTTCACGTTAATGGCACATAACTTCCAGGTAGTATTTGTGAAACTTCCTGGCAGATTTAAACTGTGCGCCAGACCGAGACTCGAACTCGGGACCTTTGCCTTTGGCAGGCAAGTGCTCTACCATCTTACCTACCCAAGCATGACTCATGCCCCATCCTCACAGCTTTACTTCTACCAGTATCTTGTCTCCTACCTTCCAAAATTCACAGAAGCTCTCCTGCAAACCTTGCAGAACTAGCACTCCTGGAAGAAAGGATATTGTGGAGACATGGCTTATCCACAGCCCGGGGCATGTTTACAGAGTGAGATTTTCACTCTGCAGCAGAGCGTGCGCTGATATTCTTTATTGACTTTATGACCATACCACAAGGCAGGAATTCATGATGCGCTATCCCCTTGTAATCAAAGAAAACAGTAAGAAGAACCTTCACATGTGCTCGAACTTGCCAATTTTTTCAGTTTTGGCTCTTCAGGCAGTTTCTTTTGGGAAGATTAGGCTTCGATTTCAATGTCATACCTGTATACCCATGTTTTGTCACCTGTTATAACCTCCTTTAGAAATTCTGGATTGTTGTTGACTTCATTGAGCAATTCATGAGCGATCTCTGCACATCATCATTTTTGCTTGAAATTAAAAAATTTTGAAATGAACTTTGCTGCTACACATTTGCTTGACATAAGCCAGAGGATATGCTGACATCATCAGCAACCTCCCTGATGGTGATTCGGCAGTAATTGATGTGCTAGGATGTCCAGGGTGGTCATCATCTTCAGTGTCTCCTCAACCCTCGTTGAAATGTTTACATAACTCATAAACTCTTGTCTTACTCATAGCAGATTTGCTGAAAGCCACAGTCAATATTTCGAGTGCGGTGTTACAATTTATTCCGTTTTTCAAAGCAAAATTTAACGGAAAATTTTTGATCCATCTTTTTGTAACTAAAAATTTTCCAAGCACTTGAAAACACGTATAACCTTTTCAACTGTCAACAATAGACAAAATATTAAAAACAGCTAAAATGCAAACATACATCGGGAACTTGTGCATCAACAAAAATTTTGTAAATTAACTGTATAAAGCCCGTGAAACTAAAAAAAAAAAAGTTCCTGTTATTTTTTGATCACATCTCATATACCATTCCAGACCAGAGCAACTGGAACAGCGTCCTTCACCTGGGCTTTAACTATGTATCCTTCTATCTAGAAATGATGGACACACTACCCAACTTTCTTCCACCCCATCCTAAAGTGGTATTCGGCAGCCCACCCAACCTACACAATATCCTGGTCCATTCCTATGGCACACCCATTCCCAACTGCTTGCCACATGGACCATGTCCCAGTAGAAGACCTACGTGCAAATCTTGTCCGCTTCACTCACCCAGCACAGCCCCTTAAGTCCCATCGCAGGCTTAATGTATCCCATTGGAGGAAGGGCTACCTATGAAGGCAGCCATGTCACATAGCAGCTTTGCTGCAATTTCTGCACACCAATTTATGCAGGTGTGACAACCAGCCAACTGTCCTCCCAAGTGAATGGTAACCACCAAATTTTGCCCAAGAACAAAGCTGGCCTCCAGTGGCACAACATGCTGCTGAACACAAAATACTCTATTTTAGTGGATGCTACACCACTAGTGCCATATGGATGCTTCCCCCAGCACCAGATTTTCTCAACTACATAGATGGGAGTGGTCCTTCTAACATTTCTTTTGTTCTCGCAATCCTTTTGCCCTCAATCTCCATTAGTTCCTGCCCCAATCCCCACAGACATACACAGTTTTCCCAATATTCTCACCTTCCTCCGTTCTGTCACCACATCTCAATCTACTCCCCCACATTATCATCATTGTGCATGATGAGGCTCAACAACTCTGATGTCACAGCACTTGATTGTTTACTATGGTGAAGTTACTGACCTTGTCTTTCAACCATTGTCACTAAACTCCATCTATAATTTTTTTAATATTGTTGATCTGTCAGTATTCAGTTGCTATTAAAATTGTATTAATGAGTTTTATGTTAGGGCCATCTGTTTGCAACTGAATAAAGGCAATATTGGTTTTGCTGGGTGTGTTTTGCCTCAGTTTAATCGGCCTTCAGCTGTGGCCTGAAATACAAATACTTTTCATTTCATATACGGAACTTTCAGCTTACGTACAGTATTATGCTGTTGTACAAGTATTTGTAAGTTACTAACAGCTCTGACCGAGGCACCTTTTGGTCACTATATTTTGTTATGTACTGTGTATGTTGATATTATTCTACATGTGCTCTTGCTGAACTGTTGGTGAAGACACTTGCTGGTCATTTATCAGTTGCTTGCTCTCTACTGTGGCTTTGTGAGTATGAGAGTTTTCTTGTATTGGGATGAGATTTATTGTGATTATTTATTCTTATAATTTTCACATCTTCCACTGTATTGTCTTAAATGCTCTACAAATATGTTGTAATTAGTGTCATACTGCCAACATCTGATCTATTCTCTATATCTTGTGCTAAAATTCCTGCATGTCATTCCAACATACAGTGCTTTGCAGCTGTGGCATTTGAATTGGTATGTGCTTGATTCCTGGAAATTAGAGACTAATCAACTGATAAATGACCAGATGAGAGAGAGGATGATGATGATGATGATGATGATGATGATGATGATGCTGTTTAGTTTGGATTGTGGGGCACTCAACTGCGCAGTTATCAGTGCTAGTACAAATTCCCAACCTTTGCTCAGTCCAATCTCGCCACTTGCATGAATGGTGATGAAATGATGAGGACAACACAAACACCCAGTCATCTCGAGATGGGAGGGGGAGGGAGAGGGAGGGGGGGGGGGGGAGAGAGAGAGAGAGAGAGAGAGAGAGAGAGAGAGAGAGAGAGAGAGAGAGAGAGAGAGAGAGAGAATCTTTGACTATAGGCCACGGATTACATCTCACAGCTGGCAACACTTCACAACATAAACAATTTAATATGATGGAAGAGTGTTTGTGAAGTTTGTGTCCTGTGCTGGAAATGGTGTATATCACTACAAATGGAACTGCAGATTCACTAATAGTACATAGGCTGAACAATGTGTAACTTGAGTTTCTCCCAGCTTATAAAATGTTCCAACAGCGTATGGCAATGTGGCCATGTGACATCTTCGACAGTGACCAATAAGCAAAAACCTTCACCTCTATTTGTAAGTTCACTTACTAATTGAATCTGTACTCGATAACACTATCCCAATAACACTATCCTAATCCCAATAGCTGCAAGTACATGCCAGAATCTGTATGTTCTGATATTCCATAGAACGACCAGTGCCAAGGCAATGTTCTGCAATACCATATTTGCTCGGCTGTTGTAACCATGTGCAGTGCATATGTTTAATACATTGGTCTTCCACAGTCCTAATGCTTTGACCAATATTTGACATGCCACAACTGCAGGGGATACAGTGAACACTCACCTTAGGCAAGCAAACTGAGATCACCATTTTGTTGGAAATGCTATCAGTGTAAGGTAAAAAGACCATAAATTTAGTTGCCACCTCATTATTTTCACCACTCATACGATTCATTGCTTTTCGATAGCATAAAGTGCATCTGATCTGCCTCTTGCTGTAACCTTCAGGCAACATGTCACTGCTATGTGAGCTAACTCAGCTTGCGAACTTTCTGGGTATGAGATGACATGGCCCCTTTGTGAACAAAGGTACCGTGGGTGGACAAAAAAAAAAAAAAAAAAGGAAACACCAAAAAACCCAACACCTTACCATGCCTAATACAATATAGGAAACCTTTTGTTATTCAAAACAGCTTCCATTCATCTCAAAATGGATAAATACAGGTCCTGTATGGTTTTCAAGAGAATCTTGTACTATTCTTCCTGCAAAATAGTGGTGAGTTCAGATAACAATGATGGCGGTGGATCCTGCACCCTTCCCTCCAAAGTATACTACAAAGTCTCAATGATATTGAGATCTGGTGACTGTGGTGGTCATGAGAGGTGCAACAGTTCATTCTTGTGCTTGCACCAATGGTCCTGGATGACAAAAACTGTGTGAACAGCGACCCTTTTCTCTTGAAACATAGCATCCCTGTGGGGTTCATGGAGTACTACGATATGTCTGCCCAAATCATGGCCAAACCACCACCATGTTTCACTCTTGGGACATAAAATCTGACAGAAGTTAGAAAAAGTGTGGAACATGTTCCATAGTCAAGGTTTTATGGCTTCGGCATCACGTTTTCCTGTTACGGGCATTTGCATTACTGACGAGTGGTTTTGAAGTTCCAGCACCTCCTGTAGCTTCCTGCTTATAGAGCTCCCTTTGTGTTGTTTTTGTGCTGACAGGGTCCATGAGTGGGACATTTAGTTCTGCAGTAACTTTTTGCAGCTTTCATCCTTTTCCTTTTCGTCATAATTCTCCTGAGTTACTGTTTGTCATGATCACTCAACACACCCTTTCGTCCATATTGTGACTTAGTGAATGATGATTTTCCGCTTTTGCTGAATGCAGTTACATAGAACACAGTCCTGACCACGACTGATGCATGCAACATATTGAGAACGTTGCACAGGTGCTGTTCATGGTCAAATAGATTATGCAGACTTCGCAAGCATCATCTTTTACGTTCAGGCATGTGGTGTTTCCATGTTTTTCTCAAACCTCTGTATTAAATACCCCTTCATGTTGAGCCAGATGGTGACAAATATAACCCGTGACCGTAGACCAAAAACTAAATCCCATAGTTGACAAAACTACATAACATAAACTATATGGTGGAAGAATTTATGTGGAGTTTGTATACTGTCCTGAAATGGTGTTCGGTGATACAGGCAGAACAACAGCTTCACCAGCACTTCACCAAGCATACATTTAATAAAATATCAACATATACAATAAATATTAAAATACACTGCGTGACAAAAAAATTGGAGCACTCAGAAGATCTAGTCAGACGTCAATGTAACTTTGTGCATATCCACACTGCTGGCAGGTATATAAAGTATTTGAGTTGAAATTCTCTGTGACAGAGAGAACACCCTTCAGATTGCATAAGTGCTGTTTGTGTTTTGTGTTGTTACTAGGCCTAGTACAGTAAGTAAATGTCAGATGTTGAGTGTAATTTGTGAAGGACATGGAGAGCCTGCCATGTACCCATGTGGGATAGTGTTATAAGCACCTGACAGAGTTTGGAAAGGGATCTTCATGTGGCCAGCTGGTCAAATTGTGCAACATCCAGATTTGTAGAGCATTCAGATGTGACAGTGGCCTAATGTTGGACTGCATGGGAATGTGAAGGCAGGCATAGTCGTCGTCATCTTTGTCAAGGTTCTAGTCAACCACATCTTGACCACTTCAAGGGAGCATCACCGTTTGGTGCACCAAGCACATTGTAACCCCTTCACAACTGCACCTTCCATGTAACAAAAAGTAATGGGCTCCATGAAACATTTTATGTCATCTTGCTCCATTGTTCTAGACTAGCAGCAGCTGGACTATGGAATTACAGTCTCATGTGCAGGCTGCTGTTAACATCACAACAGAAACGGCCGCATTTGGAGTGGTACTATGGCTGGGAGGTATGGAATGCTGGTGAATGGCATTGGGTTGTGTTCAGGAGTGAATCACAGTTCTCACTACTGCAGGTGACCATCATCAGCAAGTATGATGGCGACATGGGAGAGGTCCTGTTCTTCCAAAGTTTTCGAGAGACACAGCATTTTTATTTCTGGCATCATGGTGAGGAGAGCCATTGGCTATGACAGAGAGAGAGGGGGAGAGAGAGAGAGAGAGAGAGAGAGAGAGAGAGAGAGAGAGAGAGAGAGAGAGAGAGGGGGGGGGGGGGGGGGGGGAAGGGGTATGATGTTAAATAGCATTTATTTAGTTCAAGTCTTCTGTTAGTCAAACTCGTAACTCATCTCGGATTACCTAAAGGTCCTTGTGAGAGACTACCTATCAGTAAAAGATAGAATTATTTGTAAGGTGTAAGACATTATTGTGTCATATGTAGTAAACAGCAGTAATACCTCCCAGATGCATATATGACAGATGTTTTTCTGATGATTATTTTGCTTCCAGGACTGTGTGCTGCCTTGTAAGAAATTTTTTATCTATCATTATACTAGGCCCTTGTGTACAAATTTTGGAAAAGCTGCTAACTGATAATAGACTATCTTTGTGCTTCTTTTCTTACATTGATGATTTCTTAATGCTGAACATTTGGTTGAGTACTCTTGCTTAAGAACTATTGTATCTATTACAAAAATAAACCATTTTGGTGAAAATTTAAAAATTTTGGTGCTGTAAATTGAAGAACTATTTTCCTCAGTGTACTGTAAGGCGTTTCTGCAAGGTTCAGACTTCAAATCGATAATTTTAGGATGTTATTTTATCATTTAACCTTCATCGTGTGTGTGTGTGTGTGTGTGTGTGTGTGTGTGTGTGTGTGTGTGTGTGTGTGCAGACTGTAGTAGGCCGGAACCTTTATATAAATGGTGTAACTGATTACACTTGTTTTGTTTAGGTACAACTGTAAATCAAGGGCCCATGGAAATAGCTGTTGTCTTCCTTTCTGAGCTTCTAAGTGGACAGAAAGCTCCAAATAAACTTCAAAACAAATTACGCCTTTGTTTCAAGGATTTTTCTAAAAAGTAAGTCGGTTTCATGGGTGAAAAGAAAACACTATAAGTAATGTAAGCAAATTGTATACAGAATCAGATTCATTTCTGTTGTTCCATAGATCTTGTAGCATAGTAGTCTTAAAATACTACTTCCATAAACTAACATGTCTGGTTTCCTACAGGTGCAATGATGCTCTGAAGAAGAATAGAAACTTGATTGGTGCAGATCAGAGAGATTACCAGCGTGAACTTGAAAGAAATTACAGTTGCTTTACTGAGCGCTTACTTCCCCTTATTACTGTAAACAATGCACATCGAACCTCGATTAACAAAAAGTAAAAACACTGACAATTGAATGTTACCATAATTTTAACTTTTTATACATTTCTACTTGTGTTGATAAATTTTTATCTATCTCTTGTGGGACATTATACAGTGCAGTCAGTTTTGTAAGTTATAAAAATCAAACAGTGAACTGATCTGTGAGACTTTTGTGTTATATAACTTAAATTGATTTTTCAGAAAGATTGGTTTCATAGTGTGCCACAGACATTAAATCAGCATAAAATGAGCTAAAAATGCTTCACTCTGTCTCGATACTATGACGAGCAGTGTGTTGCTATGAATATCTGTGATATTAAGCTACTATTTTATAACTAATTTATGCTCATGCGTATAATAATAGTGATGTTCAGAGTATCATTAGACTTCAACATTATGCTAGAATTAAATCTTGTGACTGACACCTTTGATGATTTTGAGCTGTAAGCTAGATAGTGTTTTGTCTTAATATTATTATTTAATAATAGTAATTATTGTAATGTGGGTACTCACTGTGAATTTATTTAATGTCTACATGAAGAGGAGATGTAAGATGTGCCGTTAGACTGTTCATTCCTTTAAAAATGCTTGTATCAATATCTCAGACAGTTTTGTTGATGTTATGAACAAAATTAGTAATGTTTTGAGTTCCATGTATGAAATCCTACAGCTCTTCATCTATCTGCATGAAGGATCCGGTGAAATGCAAATATATGTATGAAACTGTCAGTTCCTAACAGACTTAAATGTTGTACAGCACTGGGACATGAACCTGGGCTCAGGCTTTTCATGGACAGTGCTGTTACTGCGTTAGCCAGGTATTTTAGGTGGCATCACTCAGTCTGCCGCCAGTACCAACCCCTTACTTTCCAAATTCCACAGAGATTCTCTGGCGTGCTTTGTTAATCAAGTGCAAACTGAATATTTGAGTCTGCCTGTAAGTTGTGACCATATATTTTAGCCAGGAAGACCATAGCTTCTGAAAGCTGAAGGAATAGATTTGACTGAGATTGTATGCTCAGACTGTGCAGTATATAGAAATGAAAATTTAGACTGTATTAAAAGGCAAAATTGCATTCAATATGATGTCTGGTCCTCTATAAGGATGGATAATATGTGATGTTTTGCTTGTTAGTTTTATCACTTTTTTTGTGGGTCTCCTGCATTAGACTGAAATGTTTAGTAATGTATGTCAACTAATAACTCACAATTCACTGTTCTTGTCTGGTGTATAATTTTAACGCATTAGAGAGTTTTGTTCTTTATGTTTGAAGCTACTTTCAGAGTCTTAATTTTCTGAAACAATTATTCCACCGAAGTTACAGAACCTGAAAGACTAGGGTGATATCACATATCTTTATGGTGAGATCAGTGGTTTGTAACAAGATTTTCCTTACTCTGCTTTACTTGAATCTGCCAATTAGTTGACTTGGTATTCTTCAGATGTGAGTATATGATGTGTAACAATCAAGAAAGCAACTGGTGAATGCTAAATATTGGTTTAATTAATTTCCAGTACAGAAGAGGCAAAAATAAAAATCCCAGGTCCATTAATTTTTTAAAATCTTTCATTTTTATTTTATGGGTTTGTATTTATTGTCCCTCCTCACTGAAAATGGGATAATTTCAGATGCACTTTCTGACAAAAATATGCAGCATGGGTCAAAATTAGATAGATATATTTTCTAAAGTCCTGTGTTAATGTTGAAGTAATCAATTGTCTTCATTTTTTACTGCTTGTGCAATTCATGACTTTGATGCGTATAATGCCACAGCCCGTGGTTATGGTTTCCATGGTAAAAATGATATAAATGTATTCCAATTTCATGTAGTTATGGGCCTAGTCTATCTAAATGGTGTATATATCAGGCTGTGCTTTGTATGATTTCCAAATTTATTTATTTTTTTAAAATCTTCATGATGTTTATCCAAAATTGAGGCAGTGAGTATATTGCATAGTCAGAACTGTCTCATTTCCAGTAGAGCATTGCAATCTTACACTATACACATTTTCTTAACACCCAAGGTTCCTAGCTCTCAATTGGGGAAAGTTGAATGACTTCGACAAAACAGCATATCTGCATTTTATGGGTTTGTATTTATTGTCCCTCCTCACTGAAAATGGGATAATTTCAGATGCAATTTCTGACAAAAATATGCAGCATGGGTCGAAATTAGATTGGAGGTAAACGTTGTTATAGCACATGATCTTTTGTAAAGACTGGTACTTGTAATAAGCAGTAAAACCTGTAAAGCATATCTTCCTCTTTATAAAATGATCATAATTGTCTATATGGAATATTTAATTGGTAGAACTTCATTAGGGAAATGTAGCTTACTCATTTCCTCCAACTAAAGCAATCTGTGTGTGGTGTAGAACTTCTGTTATATGTTCCCTGCACCCTCTCTTGTAGTCAGTCAAGAAGAATTGTTGGGGGTGCTCTTATGTTTTCAAGCAGTTTATGAATTTCCTGCAGCTCGGCAACACCACTAAATATCATTCTCTTTTCAACTATTCCTTAGTTAGGTTGATGTGGCATTCACTTACTGTTGTTCCATGTGATTCTGAGGTAATTAATTTTGTATTGCGGTAAATTTTATCAGCTGAAATTTATATCAGAACAATTTTAAAATACAGTATTCACATGAGAAGTTATTGAACATATAGGCAATACTACCAGCAAGCTACAGAACATTGACAGATTTGTATATACCTAATACCTGTAATCCGCTACTTCCACTTTGTGTTTGTGTCATAAGAAACAAAACTTTCTTCGTGTCGTGTTACATCCAGAAATGTCATGTTATCATGACTCGATTATTAAGTGTTCAAAAAGGAAGACTTGAAAACATTAAGTCAACATTTATCTCGAATTACAGTGTGTGTTAAAATTAATAAAAACACATAATTAGATCAAAATCCATGATACAACTATTTCTGATGAAAGATCTTTTTCAGAAATAGATCATAATTTTATTCTTATAAGTTACATATATCTTTTGCAGTCAATTTTAATTTCATTTTCTCTATTTATAATGTCCTCTTTCTATTGTCACTTAGCAGTAAGTTTCTTGTGACAACATGTAAGCAGAATTTGAACAAAGTTGTTTCTTCAGTATTGTCATGACCGTGTACAATAAAATAACCATAAAGACAGGTCTAACCTAGGAATATCATTTACAAATGGCTGATACTGCAGAAGTAGTCATGAGTTGACAGTTAACACTGAATAGATTTCTTTTGTACTTTATCAGAGCTTGCATTTCCTTTTTTATCAGAATGCTGGTAACATGCAATAAGTATCTTAAGAAAACATTTTGAAAGCAAGAATATAGATCAAAACTTTTAGAAAAAGGAAAGCAGTGTGTGGCAATATGGTTGTTCTTGCTTCTTTTGACTTCAGAGTAATTTATTTTGTATTATTATTCGTAACACGCGGCAAAAAGATGCTGAAAGTTTCTTTTTTCCCCTTCATGATAATTCCTTCCAATATTCCGATAAAAAAATTGCAGTAAATTTTCACAGTGGTTTCTGTAGGATTCTGTGTGGCAATCTTGATGATGACATTGCTATGATATAAAATTTTGTTAATCATTTGTGGTTTTTAATTTCATGAAGGGAGATAATTGTCCAGGCACGAAAAATATTTGACAATTTCCTAATGAATTAAATATATTGAAACCCAAGGAAAAAATAAAATCTTTGCTACATCATTCCCACTTCATCAATGAATTTCTGAATGGACTGTGTAAATGTAGATTAAGATTAATGTAAAACCCTATCATGTAGCTAATCAAGTAATTTATCTCAGAAAATGTGTAACTCTAAAGATGCTCTACATCACAGCAAGATACTGCAAATATGTTCCGCAGAATGTGCAAGTAATTAAACTAAACTGAGGTTAAATTATATCATAAAAATTATTTTGTATGCAGATATGCAGATGAAAAAGTAACCTAGTAACCAGCAAAACCATCACCGTAAGATAGCTGACCACAATGAAACTGTTTTTCTTTGCATTTAAATGTAATTTTAAATTTTGTTAGCAGTTAAAATAAAAATTTGTTTCTGTGGGCTGTGCTTATAGAATTGCAAATGGGATGTGAAAGTTTATATATTCTTAATAGTATTTCTGTACTTTGTAACTGTGGCTTTTTTACATATCATATTAGTTTAGTGAACTGCAAATTATGTGCACGTATTTACAAGGTTTATAATAACTGACTTGTCTTATCCATACATCATCAGGGCTTGATGTATTTGCACAAATGTGAGCACATACACGCGCACATATACACACAGAGAGGTTTCTTTTTCATGTGCCTTATTTTGTCTGACAATTATAGAAATGTGAACTGGCTCAGTTTTAGTACAGTATAATGGTTTTTTAAATAATTTAAGAATCTATTCATTGTGTGAAGTAATTTCATAGCATCGTGATAAAATATATATATTATATGTGCGTTACAATTTTAAAGCAAATATAATTTTATTGATTAGAACTGTAAATTATGGTTTAATATGATTTGGAAATAAAAACTCAGCATAAACATTGTGACATTTCAGAAGTTTTTGAAAGTATTATTCTTGTAAATTCATAAATCACACAAATAAAGAATTATTATCTTTGTTCATTTTTTTAAATGTACTTTCAGGTTGTTTGACACTTGTACATCTACATCTGTACTCCGCAAGTCACCCAACAGCGTGTGGGAGGGCACTTTACGTGTCACTGTCATTGCCTCTCTTTCCTGTTCCAGTTGCATATGGTTCGTGGGAAGAACGACAGCCGGAAAGCCTCCATGCGCACTCGAATCTCTCTAATTTTACATTCGTGATCTCTGCAGGAGGTATAAGTAGGGGGAAGCAATATATTCGATACCTCATCCAGAAACGCACCCTCTCGAAACCTGGACAGCAAGCTACATCGCGATGCAGAGTGCCTCTCTTACAGAGTCTGCCACTTGAGTTTGCTAAATATCTCCGTAACGCTATCATGCTTACCAAATAACCCTGTGACAAAATGCGCCGCTCTTCTTTGGATCTCCTCTGTCAACCCAACCTGGTACGGATTCCACACTGATGAGCAATACTCAAGTATAGGTCGAACGAATGTTTTGTAAACCACCTCATTTGTTGATGGACTACATTTTCTAAGGACTCTCCCAATGAACCTTAACCTGGCACCCGCCTTACCAACAATTAATTTTATATGATCATTCCACTTCAAATCGTTCCGTACGCATACTCCCAGATATTTTACAGAAGTAACTGCTACCAGTGTTTGTTCTGCTATCATATAATCATACAATAAAGGATCCTTCTTTCTATGTATTCGCAATACATTACATTTGTCTATGTTAAGGGTCAGTTGCCACTCCCTACACCAAATGCCTATCCACTGCAGATCTTCCTGCATTTCACTTAATGGAGGTACTGTTCAAATGACAGGTGGATCTCAAAAAGTATTGTTTGAAAAGTATCTTGTGCAGTTCATTAAGCAGTAATTTAGGGTGGAGATAAATGTAAGGAGTTTGTGGGATGCACTTTCATGCTTCTTGTGTTAACTTTCCAACCATTGGCCTACAGCTATTTGTAACCACACAGTTGAGTGGTTAGCTGTAAATAAAGAATTTTATTTTAGAATTCCTGTTCATTCCAGTATACTAGCCGACTCAAAAGACTACTCACATTGCTAAGGAACTATTTGTCATGGTGTGTAGGGGAAATTCTTTTTTTTTATCTTGAACTGTGTTCTTAGGCTGTCGTAAGTTTCTCCAAAAATTCCTCAACTCAGTGGCAGTGGACAATTGGACAATCAGTTTACTGCTGATGTGTTGTTCTGCTATGCCAGAAGGCAAGATCAATGGATCTCCTCCACAGCCTAAATGATAACAACATACAGAAATATTTTGAGCAAGAGAAGGAATTAATACAGACATGAGGACTCAAACTGGTGTTTTTTTCAAGGTGAGCATTACTAATTTAACATATTTTGCTAATACACAAATTTGCAGCATCATTTCCATTTATTTACTGTATGACCTCATACACTACATTTTCTGGCACAAAAAAAAGTGTCTGTAGTCAATTGCTCACCTCCTATTACTAAGCAGATGGAGTTTGGTGAAACTTATTTAAGTGGTAATTACAGTAACAATGTTTAGGGGGTTTAATCAGTTTACTCAAGTAATCTCTTTAATTTTCTAAATCACTATTACCCAATTAAAGTAACCATTCAGCAGAAACAGGATCATCATGCGCCCTCTTATTTTGAGTCAGCTTATGAATTTTAACAAGACACCATAAAGGTAATCATTTAACTGTAGTTTTGACAATGGCTGTTCTATTGGCATGTCTAATGATGGGTAATACTTGATGGAAATCTCAACCAAATAGAATTATTTTGCCTCCAGAAGGGAGATTATTATTCATTATGTCCACTAAAAACCAATCAACAACACTTAGTGCATCTTTGGGAACCATTGTAATCTTGTCCTAAATTATGAGATCAGAAGCATGGAGGAGGTTGGCAGCAATGCCTGCCCATCTAACTGTTAAAACGATATTGATTTCTCATCATAAAATGTGACACAAAATATTATGGACAAATGTTTTATCGTAACCTCCCACCCCACTGATGAAGTAACAATTAGGAATCTTATTTCTTATTGAATGCAAGACTTCCCTAGCTATTTCTTTCTGTTTTTTCATTTAATTTGGCTTGCTCTTCATACATTCTTTTTCTATGTTGTAAGCTTCTATTGTGTGTTGTGTGTTGATTGCAACAAGGGTCGGCAGGTTGAACTGTTGGCAAGATTTGGCATGATATTTACAAACATCCTCCAGTTCTAGCAGTGAGAGGTTGTAGGCTTCAGGTAACATGTTTGTCTCCGAAAATCTTCTGAAAGTATGTCTTGAAATGTTGTCCACAACTCAGATGTACTGGCAGGAGAACAGAATATGTGGATGATGCAAAATGCCATCTCAGTTGCATTGTCATTTAGTGTTTAGCAGCCTCCTCTAAGCATTCTTTCCATTCGGTGTAATTCTTCAGCTTGGAGTAAGTCCCTCACTTTCCCAACAACTGAGTGCAGATCATCAAATGACTGCTGTTCTTTGATGTGAGGAAGTAGTACTCAGAGGTAATATCTTATGGTGTCGGCTGGATTGACAGTATAGATATGTTCAAAGCACTTGTTGTTTTTCTTGCGAATAATCCATTATCCTTTTGATCACACAAAATGTTCTGGAATTTCATAGTAAAATTATTTGCAGGCGATAATATTATCATTGCAAAACTTAAACAATGACATGAGTTTGGAATCTCTTTGAAGGTTAGTAGCAGCTTCTTATCCGACCTGAAAGTACACCATGTGTTCTTCCTGTATGAAGCCATGCAGTCATGTGCTTTATACAAATATTTAACAGATTTGATTGAAGAACAATGCTTGAGACTAGAATGAGATTTTCATTCTGCAGCGAAGTGTGTGCTGATATGAAACTTCCTGGGAGATTAAAACTGTGTGCCAGACTGAGACTCGAACTCGGGGGACCTTTGCCTTTCGCAGGCAAGTGCTATCTTCCAAACTTTACAGAAGCTCTCCTGCAAGAGGATATCTTCTGCAAAGTTTGGAAGGTAGGAGACGAGATACTAGCAGAAGTAAAACTGTGAGGGCGGGGCGTGAGTCGTGCTTGGGTAGCTCAGATGGTAGAGCACTTGCCCGCGAAAGGCAAAGGTTCCGAGTTCGAGTCTCGGTCCGGCACACAGTTTTAATCTACCAGGAAGTTTCAGTGCTTGAGACTGACATGAGAGCAGTATTTTCTGTTGAGAAATCTTGCAGTGTGGTACAATCCACAGATTATTAGTGATAAATGATAAGCTGTCACTGAAATGTCATAACTGCATGCCTATAATTAGGTTAGCCATTACACTTTAAATTAGTTTCCTCCTCAAAATCATTTGGGTAAATTTTGATACATTTTTGTTCTTGCCTGCAAGGACTGTTTTGATTGGTAGTACCGCAAGGTCTGCCAGCCGCTGTGGCAGAGTGATTCTAGGCGCTTCAGTCCGGAACCATGCGACTGCTACAATCACAGGTTCAAAACCTGCCTTGGGCATGGATGTGTGTGATGTCCTTAGGTTAGTTAGGTTTAGGTAGTTCTAAGTTCTAGGGGACTGACGACCTCAGATGTTAAGTCCCATAGTGCTCAGAGCCATTTGAACTGCAAGGTCTGTGTACCACACTTTCCTGAATAATGTGAAAAAGTTCAGAATCACAGAATCAGTTTCTTTATTTGGAATTTCTGCATGACTTAATAAAGAGTCTACATCTTCAGTTGAATGCATTTTATCTTCATTTGACAGAATGAGCAGAATGTGGTGCATGAGGGAGACAGACCTTTCTTGCGAAATTCAGTAACACAGACATAACCAATGAGTGTGCCTAGTACTTAAAAAAAAGGGGGGGGGCGTCATGTAATAACACTTTCAATTTTAAATGAAAAACCCCAGAAACTAAGTCAATTGAGAGGTAATTTCAGTCCACTTGGTGCTGCTAGTAATTGGGAGAAACAGATAAGGCTTACCTAAGCAGGCACAACCCCCCCCCCCCCCCCCAAATAGCTTATTAATAATTTTGAATATTGTGGAGGTTGCCAATATAACTTGCAAGAACAGCAGCAGCTCCCCCTAACTGTTCGTCTTCTTTTCAATAACAGCATTAAGAAAGTCCATAAAACCTATGTAGCTACAAGCTCTGAGTTCTCTTTGATGGAAGCCAATGAATCCCAACCTGAAGTCTTCTACTTTTACATAACAATTAATGATATATTGTTGAAATAATTTTCTTGGTGCCATCTCCAGCTGCCAAATGATAACAGTAGCACTGTAGCTGTGTTGTGACTGTTCTCAACGCAGTAGCATGTACTTGAACGTGTGGCTTACCTACAGTCCACCCAAAATCACCACATAGAAAGAGCAGGGGATAGCACAGTCAATAAGAATGTGGGTTGTGGTAAGATATTGTTGTAAGTGCACGTGTTCTTTTAGAATAGATGACAAAATCAAAACTGTCTGGTGATGTTCCGCCATCAGTTATAATAACAGCAGATTCCTCACGGACTGTAGGTGCACTGGATCTTCCAGGATGAAATGTATCGCTATTAGTGAATTGTATTTGAAAATCAGGTATATTGTGAGATACATCTTTTATGTATTTAAACAACTGTGCTATAAAGATTATGTGTATCAAGGAATGCTGGCAATCTAACCACTATTTCTTGCAACCAGTTCTACTGGCTTTATTCTCTATAAAATGTTGTAATGCAATATCAAAATCTGTAATGAACTGGCCAAAGTAAGTTTGTGCCACTCCTGGAGGAGGGTGAAAACTTCATTCCACATGATACAGCTGCCTAAGTATTTTAAAACAATATGCACCACTGCCAGAAATATCACCTGAGTTAAACTGAACTGAAACAAATCCAAAGCATTGTAAAATTTTGTAATATTTTCTAGGTCATTCTTAGTACAAGCATTAGACTGCTGTATGGGGTTTTGAAGCTCTTCCCAAACTTCAATGGGCTCTATGTTAACCTTTCACTTGTGGCAACACATGCTAGCTGAATTGTCACTGGACTCCCCTGTAAACAACCTTGCAGAGCCATGTATGCACATTTGGTCGATACTACCAGCACTGTGTGTCCTGAGGAAAAAGACAGGCAGAACAATATGTTTTTCAAAGTTTATGTAGTTATCTTCTCACACTGATATTGTGATGGGAGGTGAAGCAGATAAGTTGGTGACCAAAATTGTTGTCTTGCCCTAATTGTTGCTGAGCACTGAATCAGTCTTGCCTGGGATTGCACTGAGCTTATCTATACTGCTGAAGATGAAGTTGTCTTTGTTCTTCACTTTGTCTGGCATTTATTCTTCTGCTGTCTGCAACACATTCCAATGGTGTGGAGCACCCTCAGTTTGGAGGTCTCCCTCTCAGTGTGTCATGGAAACCTGAAATACAGAAGAAAAAAGTTAGTAGTCATTTGACAGATTTTGGTTCCTTGTAATTATTTGTTTGTTAAGAAAAATTAATAAGAAATAAATATTACTGGCAATAAATGATTGATTTACCTTTGTTGACAATGCAGATTAATGGTAGTAGAGTTACAAGAAGTGTAGCGTAAGATGATGTTGCAAACTATGTAATGTAATAATCAATTCAAAGTCAATTTACTTAGCTGATAAATTAAGTTATAAAAGTAAACAGTATGTGCCTGTGATGATGAACGCTGATGTAATTTAACTTATTCACGCAGTGCACAACGCTTACTTGGAAAGTAAACAGCTCCAACTGCTGTTGTGCAAAATGGTAAAAATAGATTTTCAGTAGATGACACCTTCTAATTTACTTACTTTGACGTGTGTGACTGAAATCACATGATAGACTATGGTTGCATTAAGAACTTAACAGCTGTCATGCATGTTAGTTAAACAGATTGTCAATAGATGGCACCTTTTACATTGCTTTTATAAAAATGTTTTCAGAATAAATATTACTGAAAACAATAACTTTAAACTAAGTGATTAAAACTGTGTGTTGGACCGAGACTCAAATTCGGGACTTTTGCCTTTCGCAGGCAAGTGGTCTACCTTCTGAGCTATCCAAGCACGACTCCCACCCTGTCCTCACAGCTTTACTTCCGCCAGTACCTCATCTCCTACCTTCCAAACTCTGCAATATCCTTTCTTTCAGGAGTGCTAGTCCTACAAGGTTTGCAGGAGAGCTTCTGTAAAGTTTGGAAGGTAGGAGACGAGGTACTGGCGGAAGTAAAGCTGTGAGGACAGGGCGTGAGTTGTGCTTGGGTAGCTCAGATGGTAGAGCACTTGCCCGCGAAAGGCAAAGGTCCCAAGGTCGAGTCTCAGTCCGGCACACAATTTTAATCTGTCAGGAAGTTCCATATCAGCACACACTCCATTGCAGAGTGAAAATCTCATTCGGGAAACATCCCCCAGGCTGTGGCTAAGCCATGTCTCCGCAATATCCTTTCTTTCAGGAGTGCTAGTCCTGCAAGGGTTGCAGGAGAGCTTCTGTAAAGTTTGGAAGGCAGGAGACGAGGTACTGGCAGAAATAAAGCTGTGAGGACGGGGCTTGAGTCGTGCTTGGGTAGCTCAGATGGTAGAGCACTTCCCCGCGAAAGGCAAAGGTCCCAAGGTCGAGTCTCAGTCCGGCACACAATTTTAATCTGTCAGGAAGTTCCATATCAGCACACACTCCATTGCAGAGTGAAAATCTCATTCGGGAAACATCCCCCAGGCTGTGGCTAAGCCATGTCTCCGCAATATCCTTTCTTTCAGGAGTGCTAGTCCTGCAAGGGTTGCAGGAGAGCTTCTGTAAAGTTTGGAAGGCAGGAGACGAGGTACTGGCAGAAATAAAGCTGTGAGGACGGGGCTTGAGTCGTGCTTGGGTAGCTCAGATGGTAGAGCACTTCCCCGCAAAAGGCAAAGGTCCCGAGTTCGAGTCTCGTTCCGGCACACAGTTTCAATCTGTCAGGAAGTTTCTTATCAGCGCACACTCCACTGCAGAGTGAAAATCTCATTCTGGAAACTTTAAACTATTTGTGTACTTTTCATCATAATTGGTGACAAAAATCTTGAAATGATGTTTCAGTCATTAATTTTGATTAAGTAATATATGAGATTGGGTGAAAAAAAATGTGAAGTAATATATGATTCAACTTCTGTTTGTAGTAGGTTGACTTGTATCAATTAAAAATTGTATGTATTAGAAAGATTTTTAGTTTCCTGTAAAACATGGATTTCTGAGAATGAGTTTTTGCTTTTTTAACAATAATATGCCGAGCCAAGAAAGTTCCATTTTGTTCTCTTATATAGTCACTTTGTGTCTGGAATGCTACTGTTTTGAGTATTTTCTAGCAGACAGAAGTCAATGACAAAACATCATCAAACACAGAGCATTGCATACTTGGAGACATTATGATGTTATATAGCCTAGCCATACTGTACATAAATATATTACAGGCTGCTTGTGTCTCTGAGACTATTTTTGTCACCAGTTTTGTTCTGTACAGAGGCATGGTATCACAAAAAAAAAAGTGAAATGCAGGCAGTTTTATGGAAGCAACTTTCTACAAAAATGATTCAAATGGCTCTGAGCACTATGGAACTTAACTTCTGAGGTCATCAGTTCCCTAGAACTTAGAACTACTTAAACCTAACTAGCCTAAGGACATCACACACATCCATGCCCGAGGCAGGATTCAAACCTGTGACCGTAGTGGTCGCGCGCTTCCAGACTGTAGTGTCTAGAACCACCCGGCCGGCCTACTTTCTACAAGGACCAATGGCTAATATTCAGTAATAAGCAAGTGCAACAAAATGCACAAAAATAGATAAGAACATAATACTATGGAAATCCTGAAAGTAAGGTCTCCTATATTTTTAGACTTTTCTATGTAATCACCATTTCAGTGAATGGATTGTTGTAGATGTTGTGGCAGTTTTGCAATGTCCACGTCATATCAGCTTACTGTCATGTCCTTCAGAAAGTGTTGAACCTCGACGTTCACCTCATTGTTGGAGCGGAAGTGCCATCCAGACAAATGTTCCTTCAACTTCAGGAACAGTTGGTAGTCGCTCAGTGCCAAGTCCAGACTGTCGTGGGAGGATGATCACATTACAACCAAAGTGTTGCAGAAGACTGAAAGTTCAAAGGGTGACACATGAGAGAGTGTTGTGGAGAAAGTGTGTATCATCCAAAGATCACGTGCCACACCAAAGTGGGCAATACATATTACTACCACAGATGTTACGAGGTCTCGCAGCAGTCTGCAGTGACATATGGGAGGTGCTCCTGAAGATCATGCCTCCCCTCTCAGCACAGCAGTGTCCTTGCACTGGTGGCCAAAACAGAGCCAAGCACAGAAGTGCTCTGCCCAGTTCCAGACCTCAGCTAACAACAATGAACATTATCATGTAGGACAGTGAGAATTAAAGTTTCTGATGAAAAGTACTTTTGTAAATGTTGCATTTTATACTGCAAGAGAACCATTTGTTAATATGTGCATGATGTGATCCTTTAGTAGTCAGTGACTTTTATAAATTATCCCAGTATGTCTGCAGCAAGAAAGTGTGTCAAAGTTAAGTAAATATTTTATTCATTGATGGAATAAAGTGAAATAATATTTCGTTTGTTCTAGTTTGATGAGTCTTCTCCCAGAGCAGGCAAAGAACCCACAGTTATTGCTGGATAAAAGTAGTTTCATCTAGTCATGACAAATGGTGACAATGATCAGTGTTTAACCAGCTTGTAATTCATGCTAGCTGCCTGCCTATTGCACGTCTTTTTTTTTCTAAATTTTATTTCTCTGCTTCTTGTCAATTGTATTTGTTTGTGTACTATTTTTCAACATGTCTGGGCCATCACAGGAAATGTGTCTTAATTGAAATTACACAGTTTCAGGCACAGCAGACTGAATGCTTGCTGCTCACTGTCAGACAACTGATGTTCTTACCGAACAAACAAACAAGCAGCACCACCGCCAGTAGCTGCCCCAAAATTTCGCCAATACCACAGCCAGGACAAAGAATGGTTGGACTACAAGGTGCAATTAGAGGTGCACTTTGCCACCTACAGAATTACGAGCATGGAGCGCTATGCTTCAATGGTTACTTTTTGGTAATCATTGGTTCCAAAGTCTACAAACTGTGTGTTGAACTGTGTGTTGAACTGTGTGTTGCACCTGTTTCCAAAATGTTATGTACAATACCCTTGTGCAATTGTTAGATGACTTATGACGGTGAAATCTGTGTAGCAGCTGCTTGGTTTAAATTTTTTCATCTGAAGCAGCAGCCTGCTCAGACAGCCAAACGGCAGATAGCAGGAATCTGAGGTCTCACCAGACATCACAAGATAGTGTTTTGGTGGCAATAACTATATAGCAGTTATACTGCATGATGTTATTATGCAGAATATATCAAATGCACACATTCGTGCTGCAATTCTCAAACTGCCAGACCTTCCTTTAAAAATTTTGTTGTTGAATCTGAAACAATTGTGGACTCAACAGAGGTTGATTTTGAGGCTCCTAGTGTTTCAGTTGTTTGTAGTGCACCAGACACTTAGTCTCATGTACAGAATAGTTCAAGTAGTTCAGAATAGAGCTCAAACAGTAAAAGCAGTGAGAGCAGATGTGTGTTATGAAACTCTGGGAGAAAATCATGTCCTCGAAAGTTTTTGAGGTATCATTGGGAAGACCATCCATGCTGTAATCCTGGCTTTTAATATGAACATGAAGGTCACATTCACACTGTGTGTTTAGGCAGGGTGACAGCTGCCTTCATGCTAGCACTTGGCGGCCACAGCTTTGCCGTCAACAAGTGTTCACAGTGCAGGCAATGCCACTCACTCAGACGCGAGCTGAAGCAAGTACTTCTGCATGAGAAAAAGCTTCCACTGCAATATGCTGGCAGGTGAACAAACTTTGTGTTCATTTAAAAGTGGAACATAAGGCAGTTATGTTACATTTGGACACTGGTCCTTCTGTTTCCCTGATAAACAGAGATATTTATGAGAGAATCAGTAGCCCATTGCTACAACAGCCTACTTCTGTTTTACCTGCCTACAATGGACAAGAAATTCCAGTCCTTGGCATGTCTAGTTTGCCAGTAACTTATCATGTACTCAATTCCAAAAACAGTGCAAGCATATTTCTATCAGATTTATTTGATTTTTTTCAGCTTGCGCATTTAGAACAATGTGTTGCAAATCAAGTGTCTCTGTGCCTCACACTATTGCAAATCAGTGTCTCTGTGCCTCACACTAACGTTTCTGACTTGTGTAGTAAGTAAAAGGAAATATTTGAACCATGTATAGGAAGGACAAAAGATGTTGAAGCTCACGTCCCTGTGAATGACGACACACAGTTGTGATTTTCTCTCACCTAACCTGCCTCCCATGCAATACAAGAGCAAGTTTCTCAGGAATTGCAAAAATGGCAAAAGAATGGGGCTATCAAACCCATTTCTGCAAGGCAATGGGCATTGCCCTTGGTCAGTCTGAAGAAGCCTTCAGGTAGTTTACATATGTGTGCTGACCTTAAGGCTACAGTTAAACAACAAACTGTAGTGGATTCTTTTCCTGTTTCATCTCTACAGGAATTGATGGACAGACTGGGACATGGTAGATGTTTTTTAAAAATAGATTTGCAAGAGTCATATGTATTGTTACAAGTAGGTGAAGAGTCTAAGCAATACTTTATGATAAACATTCACTTATGTTTGTTTCTGTTTCAAACACTGCTTCAGCTCCTGCAATTTTTCAACAGTTCCTGGAACAGCCAACAGTGGAAGTCCTTTCTTGTACTATCTGGACAATATTGTTGTCATGATTTGTACATCTGTGCAACATTTAGTAAATTTAGACTGTTTATTTCAAGTTCTTTCTGCAGCTGGCTTAAGGTGCAACAAGAAAAAGTGCTCCTTCTTCCAGGAAGAACTGAACTATTCAAGTCACATACTAAATGCACAGCGTATACATTCAACTACATCGCAGTTGGCTGCAATTAGAGATCTGCTGGCATCCAGTAACATTATGGAGATCCAGTCAGTCATGGGAAGCTCACCCTCGCTGAATAAAATTTATTCTAATGCTGTGTAAACTGCTGCTCTGCTTAACCAGCTGCACCAGAAGAATGTTTTCTTTGCATGGTCAAAAAAATGCCAGAATGCACTTTCGAAATTGAAAGAGGCTTTGTTAAGTCATAGATGTTTGATTCACTTTGGCCCAGATATGCCTATCATACTAGCTGTGGATGCATCTTCTTTTGGGATTGGAGCGATGCTCTCCTGTAACACTGGTTGTTCTGACAGATCTAAAAAAAAACACTCTTAACAAAGCACAGTGTAACTACAGTTGGCTTGAAAAGTGCTTGCCATTATCTATGGTGTTATGAAATTCCACCAGTATTCGTAGCAATGGAAGTTCTATTTGTTGCCAGGTCATCGGCCTTTGAGAGCCTTGGTCAATCTTGCCAAGTCTGTCCCACCTCAGACAGCACAAAAACTGCAATGTTGGACTGTGAGATTGTCTTATTATGAGTTGTTGTACAGGCCTGTTGCCCAACATTTAAACACTGACATGTTGTTGTGGTCACTAGTCGGTACTGCAGCAGACCAAACATATTGCAGGGGTTCACACCTGCAATTGCAGCTGGCTGTCCGGCAGCCACTGCCAGCACCGTCCACTGTGGTGCCCACGAAGGTGAATGCTCTCCTGCTGCTGACACCACCGGGGTTGGCCTCCACCAGTTGCCCGAACCAATGTCCAGGGACAAGACACCCTCAGAAGGTCATCACACTCCTCCATAAGATCCCTTGCCATCCAGCTGACCTCAGCGTCTGTGTGTCTGGATGCGGGCAAGAACCCAGTGACTGGTTTTTTGGCTGGAGTTCCTGGTCACCCCTGTGGTAAATACTAGGGTGCCGGCAGGGAGGCACCATCTGCCACAGTTACCTTCCCTCCCTCCTCATCTGCGTCTGTATTCAGTCCTGCCCCTGGTGTTGTCATGTGCATCTACCATATGTTATGAGTGTGTGGAGTTTGGGGGGGGGATGCGACTGCAACACCACAGCTAAGTTGGCTATGCTTATCGATACTATAGATGTTAGCATGTTAGCGAGGTTTCACTGCAGTCTGCAACAATGTATGGGAAGCACTCCCGAAGAGCACACCTCCTCCTCTCAGCACAGCAGCACCCTCACATAAGAGGTCAATATAGGGCTGAGCTTAGAAGCACTCTGCCCAGGCCGAGACCTCAGCTACAGCAGTGAACATTGCTGCATAGAACAGTGACAGTTAAACAGAACAGTTTGTTAATAAGAGCAACAAGTGATGCTTTGCCAGTCAGGGACAGTTGCAAATTATCCAGTACCCCTGAGCCACAGAATTGCGTCAAAGTTAAGGAAATCTTTTACTCATTAATGTAATAAAGCAACTAATATTTCATGTGTTTTATTTTGATGAGCCTTCTCCCAGAGCAATCAAAGAACCCACAGTTATGGTCAGACGAAAATAGTTTCATCTGGTTACAACAGAATGCTTATGTCCTTGCCCAACATACCTTTCTACAGTTATGAATTGCCCCGCTGAGTTTTTTCAGTGTTTCACACTACCTGTCAGTTGCTGTTTGTAGTCTTCTGTCAGAAAACATGGTACCCACCTTGCACACACTGTCTCATATTGCAGCTTTCCCATTACAATCCTGTAGATAATGCTTCAGGAAACCTCAGGAATCAAAACACAGAGAGCATCCAGAACGATCCTCCGAACTTTACACACGGTTTTCTCGATCTTCACGACTGCCTCATTGGAAACTGAAACTTTGTTGTGTATTTCAATGACTGGCTGTAATGTCTGCACAACACTTGCAAACATTTTTGACGACCATGCATTACTATTCATGAATTGCCAATGCACTTCATCCAGTTTAACACCTTTTGCATGCAAAAATCAAATAACTGTGTGAACTTTGCACTTGGCATTAGCATTCAATGAGAGCTCCATTTCGAATGGTTGTCAAGCCAAGACTGAGGACCTGAGTGAAGCATATGCATTGTTATTTGGAAGCATAGGCAGCACCACTAACAACAGTATGACCAACGACCATATAATCAGTTTTTACGTCTCCAAAAAACAGACCTTTTTCACGGGGATTGCCTTTGTATATTGCTGAGTGCATTGTAGGTTATAAATATACGGTCATTGTGAGACAATACTGCTTAAAGTTTCCACTGGTTTCTGATAGAACATTAAATGTGAAGTCAGAAAAAGTAAACACAGCAATGAAATTCACTAGAAGAAACCAAAGACAATTTCGGATAAATGTCTCATCTGACCCATTGTTTGGTACTGTTTATATTTCTAGAATTCTTATCCAATATAATTTATTGAACAATGGGAAAACTGTCAGCAATTGAAACAAATACAGCATTATCGATAAGAGTTTTATGATTTCTGCTCTTCTTCTTTAATTGACTCAGCACGAGGTGGTCACACAAATGTTCAACAGGCTACAGAGAGTTATGCTCCAAGAAAAGAACCTGTCAGATGATTCAGACCTTGGTGACGTTACTCACAACTCAAGAGAGTACCGCATCACAGTTTGATAAGCCATGCTCAAAACACTCATAGCGCCGCAGCTGTATGAACTGTATCATTGTCTGCCAGGAGACAGTTCTCTTCAGTGTGCCACATTGTGTGTGGTCTCCAACTGCCACTGAGTCTGCCAGCTGCAGTGTTTGCTGTTGTCTCCGAGACTTGGGCTCCATGGGCATTGTCGGCCAGCTCGACTCTGCGTGGGTGTCGCTCAGAGGCACGGTGACTGGACTTAAATATTTTAGAGGACTCGTACTAGTTTCAATGTCTAAAAAGCATCATTTAAATTGGGTATCCCATCACATTTAATGGATATCATTTTATTACTAAGTGCTGGGAATCTTTCTGATTGAAGATAACCTACACCATCTTCCTGCATCCCCTACAAAGATAATTAAGATCAAAGTAGAAATAAATCTGAGTTCATTAAAACCATATACAGGCTATCATTTATAATTTGTGGAATAAAAATGGAACACGTGACATTGGTATATTATATTCACTTAACCACGAACTCTACATTGCCTCGTGGAGTGCTGATGTAGAGAATTGAATATCCGAAGCAAACACTGTGTCTAATAATGTTGTAGCAATCCATTCAGCTGCAGATTTGTCATTTTCAAAATATTTATCGGCCTCCAGATAATTCCTGGGCATTCTTCTGCATCACTACAATTATTGCAATGTGCATACTATTCCTAGAGTTTTGACATCCATACAGTTATTACTAGGTGAATGTGATTATTTGCTGAAAACCCATTAAAAGGCCACAGATGTTCCCAGACCTGCCACAAAACTCTCACTAGATGACAGTCCTCATACATGTAAAAGTAGAGGGGCAACTATCCCCATTTGAGGTAACTAATATATAATATACTGCAGTGGGCACCCTACTGAAAAAACAACAAAGTGCTTAACAACCTTACAACATGGTAAAATTCTCTCAAGCTTCCAGCCATGTCAAGTGGTTTACAATCCATGGGCTTTTAGCCGAGTGCTCCCAGGCCATTGTCAAGTGGTTACAGTTGAATGATTGCTGCTGCCATTCTTATACAGTGTGCTGCCTTCAGTGATGTCACTGGTGCTTGCTCCAGTGCCATATATGGTGTACACTAGCCTTGCCCACTTCAACCTCCTGATGGCTGGGTTCCAAGCCATCTTCTTTTTGAGGGTGTTGCCAGAATTTTTTTATCTCTAGCATTTCTTCTATGATGCTGTCCCAGAAACTATTAGTCCATGTAATAATGGATGTCTTGCAAATGTAATGAAGTGTCTATTTTTAGAGCATTTTCTGCAACCCCTGATTTCTCAGGATACCACAGGCAAAAACATCTCTAGTTTTCTACATGGCATTGTTCAGTAATACATAAAATCTATATGACACAAAACTACCACACCCACAAGGTCTTTTATTCACTCCTAGCATACTGGGATGTACATTGTATTTTATAGGCCTCATTAGTTGTCAAATTTTAGCTGTGGCCCTGAAGACCGCATCAATTTTATGTCTCTTTAGGAGCCAGCTAATCTTTCCTGTTATTGAGCTACATAATGCCAAGCTTCTTTGTGTCCTCCTTGGGTGCCTTCTACTTGTGTTTCTTTGGTAAGATGGCTTGCAAAATCTGGCTGTTATTGTAGTCGTTTTCCTTGAATACTTTTTGCTAATGGCAAAGTTCCTCTGGAAGGCTTTTTCAATGTTTTAGATGGCTTCCATTCAGTGTACCAAGGTCCTCACAGAACAGAACTTTTCTATGGAGTGTGGAGATGACTGGTAGCACGCAGATATCGTTCCATGTGGCTGGGTTTCCGGTGAACATTGTGGCTGAAACCCAGTTTCCTTTATGGTGGATGAGGACATCAAGAAAAGGTCAGGCACGAGACGTCTCTACCTCCATCGTGAACTTGAGGTCATGGATGCTGTTGATGTGATCCAAGAATTCTCCGAGCCGTAGGTGATCTATTGATGTGATGGAATTACAATTTCCTCAAAGATAATTCTCCAAGCTTTTCGCGTCCATGACATCAGACAGTAAACATGACATTGACATAACAATAAAAGAAACTAGGCTTTGCAGGAGCCATGGCCAGTGCGATGTCCTCGAAGTACTCCATAAACAGGAGCTAATGGGCTCACCATTGCAACACCGTCCATCTAGTTAAAATATTGTCCATCACACAAAAAATATGAAGATGTCATATTGTGTGTAAATAAACACACAACAGTGTTGTAAAATAACTGGGAGAGAAGATCTAGAGAATTTTTGATAGGGATGCATGTGAATAATGAAGTCGGTTGTATTCTTGGCATGGTGCACACAGTGACCAATACCTATTGTAAGGAGGCTGGCAAATCAGTAAGCTGGTGATCCAATGGTCCTCATGATGGGATGTAGAGGTGTGCTGTTCTTATGAACCTTTGGAAGGCCATACAATGTACGTGGTCGAGGTGTCCGAGGGAGCAGCTTTTTAATGACATTTTCTTCCAGTGAAGACTGCTTAAAAAGCTCCAACATCTTCATTATTATTCTGGATGCATGGGTCCCTTGATAGTTTTCAATGTGTCTCCTCTTCCAGCAGCAACTGGACCTTCACATCATAGTTAGCTCATTTCATAATGATGGTTGTATTGACCTTGTCTTCTGGCAGAACTACAATGATAGGATCATTTCACAGCTTGAGAAGACCATTACCCTGAGTTTTTGTCGTGTTAAAAGGTGGCAGCTCGGATTGTGAAACAATGCAGCTCATTTCTCAACAAACTACTTCTGCAGTTTCACTGGGGAATTTGCAAACAGCTTGTTCCACAACACTTATGATGTCAACGAATGAGATACTTCTTTGAGATGTGCAAAGTTAGGTCAATGTGTATTGTCATGGACATGGCTCCTGCAAAGCCTAGTTGCTTTTAACTGTACATCAATGACATGTTTGTTTTCTAGTCTCATGGATGTGGAAAAACTGGGAGAATCTTTGGATCACATCAACAACATCCATGGCAACATCAAGTTCATGATATGGAGGCAAAAACAGATGCTGCCTGCCCTTTCTTGATGTCCTCATCTGCCGTGAAGATAATGGGGTCTCAGCCACAGTGTTTCCCAGAAACCCACCCATACGGATCAATATCCGCATGATACCAGCTATCAACACCCTTCACAGAAATGTTCTGTTCTGAGGACCTTGGTACATTGAGTGGAAGCCATCTTAGATGCTCAATGTTTTTCCGAAGGAACTGAGCCACTTGCAAATATATTCAAGAATAATGGCTACACAGCTGCCAGATTTTGCAGGCCACCTTGCTGAAGAAATTTAAGCAGAAGGCCCTTGAGAAGGACATGAAGAAGCTTGTATTTTTGCTGTTCTGTGGCTCAATAACAGGAAAGATTAGCTGACTCCTAAAGATGCACAAAATCAATCTGATCTTCAGGGTCCCACCTAAAATTCAACAACTAATGAGCTGTGTGAAAGAAGATTGACACCCCTGAATGCCAGGAGTACATAAAATACCATGTTGGTTTAGACAACTTCATGTCAGACAGATTGTATGTACTACTGAACAGTGCCATGTAGAACACAAGAGATGTTTTTGCTTACCATATAATTAAAAATCAATGGTAGCCGAACATGCTCTAGAAAATGGACACTGTATCGCATTTGCCAACACATCTGTTATTACATGGACTAATAGTTTCTGGGGCAGCATCATAAAAGAAGCAATTGAGATAAAAATTTCTGATAACACCTCCCTAAAGTAGGTGGCCTGCAGCTAAGCACAGCTTGGATACAAGCAATCAGAAGGTTGAAGTGGGTGGGGCAAGCGTACAACAAAAACATTAGCATATATGGCACTGGAGCGATCACCAATGATGTCACTAAAGGCAGCACGGCTGCATAAGGATGACAGCAGCAATCATTCAACAGTCACCACCTGACAATGTCCTAGGAGCACTCGGCTGAAAGCTCATGGACTTTAGACCACTTGACATGGCTGGAAGCCCAAGGCAATTTTGTCAGTGTATATTTCTGCAAAACTATGCATTCATGAAAAAAAAAGATACCTTGTCTACAACTATTTTTTCATCTGTTCTCTTTCCTATTACCAAATTCCAATCCTCCTCTACAAGCAAATTTCTCTCTACATCAAGGAACTAATTAATTTGTTTTCTCTCATCATACAGTATCTCAGTCTCATGTCATGAGTGGAGCTACAGGGATGCACTGAAAGGTAATGCCTCCCAAATTGTTATGTGAAAACTCTTAAAGCTTTTTGAGTAAATCAAATGTTATTAACATTCTACATATTTATTCTTCATGTCTACACATTAGTAGCCCTCTGCTGGTAACAGGCTCTGAATTGTAGCATGTAACATGGTGGTATGTAATGTAACTATGCCAGTGCATGACAAACAGCATGCCATAATTGTGTTTAAAATTTGAAGCCTTCGTCCACAACTTGGAGCACTCTCTTCTTCAGCATGACAATGCCAGACCAGACACAAGTGCTGCAACGTCTGCAACAATGTGATGCCTTGGATTTGCTATCATCGATCGGCCTTCATACAGCCCCAACTGGGCCACATGTGATTTTTATCTGTTTCTAAAACTTAAAGAATACCTTCAAGGACTTTACTTTGCTGGAGAGGTGAGATTGTGGCTTCGTCAACAAGTTCAAAAATCCTACAGTGACAGAATCAACAAACTGGTTTCTCCCTGGGAGAAATGTGTTCATCACCAGCATAATGAGTGAATCTTGGAGGGTTACCAGAAAAAAAAGAAAATCATCTAAGTATGAATATTAGCTGAAAGCCTTGTAACTTAGGGAGAAAACATACAGTGCAAGCTACATTAAGAGGCCATGTGCACTGATGAACTGCTGATTACAAATGTTGTTGTTGTTGTGGTCTTCAGTCCTGAGACTGGTTTGATGCAGCTCTCCATGCTACTCTATCCTGTGCAAGTTTCTTCATGTCCCAGTACCTACTGCAACCTACATCCTTCTGAATCTGCTTAGTGTATTGATCTCTTGGTCTCTCTCTACGATTTTTACCCTCCACGCTGCCCTCCAATGCTAAATTTGTGATCCCTTGATGCCTCAAAACATGTCCTACCAACCGATCCCTTCTTCTAGTCAAGTTGTGCCACAAACTTCTCTTCTCCCCAATCCTATTCAATACCTCCTCATTAGTTACGTGATCTACCCACCTTATCTTCAGCATTCTTCTGTAGCACCACATTTCGAAAGCTTCTATTCTCTTCTTGTCCAAACTGGTTATCGTCCATGTTTCACTTCCATACATGGCTACACTCCATACAAATACTTTCAGAAACGACTTCCTGACACTTAAATCTGTACTCGATGTTAACAAATTTCTCTTCTTCAGAAACGATTTCCTTGCCATTGCCAGTCTACATTTTATATCCTCTCTACTTCGACCATCATCAGTTATTTTACTCCCTAAATAGCAAAACTCCTTTACTACTTTAAGTGTCTCATTTCCTAATCTAATCCCCTCAGCATCACCCGATTTAATTTGACTACATTCCATTATCCTTGTTTTGCTTTTGTTGATGTTCATCTTATATCCTCCTTTCAAGACACTGTCCATTCTGTTCAACTGCTCTTCCAAGTCCTTTGCTGTCTCTGACAGAATTACAATGTCATCGGCGAACCTCAAAGTTTTTACTTCTTCTCCATGAATTTTAATACCTACTCTGAATTTTTCTTTTGTTTCCTTTACTGCTTGCTCAATATACAGATTGAATAACATCGGGGAGAGGCTACAACCCTGTCTCACTCCTTTCCCAACCACTACTTCCCTTTCATACCCCTCGACTCTTATAACTGCTATCTGGTTTTGATTACAAATAGCAGATAAAAAACAATGAATTCATATCCCATCCGTAAGCAAACAGTCCCAAATGCCATATACAGAGACAGATTTCAAGAGTTCCAGATTGAGCAGCCTCGGATGACAAATAGCCTACAGCAAATTCTACACACAGGGTGACAATTATTGAACTACATGGAAAAATAAAAATAAAAAATAAAAATGTAAATTAGTTACAAACTACAGTGTACACACACTTTATTGAACATGTTAATGTCACTACAGATATTCAGATATAGGTTATGACACGTTCGATACGCCTTCTGTCATTGGCGATGATGTAGAGCAGACAAATACAGAAATTCTGCATGATCTGCTGAAGTGTTGGAACATTGATGCTGTCGATGACCTGAATGGCTGTTTTCAGCTGAGCAATGGTTTTGGGGTTATTACTGTACACGTTGTCTTTAATATATCCCCACAAAAAGGAATCACATGTGTTTAGATACAGGGAATATGGCAGCCAATCAAGGCTCATGCCAGTGGCCTCTGGGTATCCCAGAGCCAGAATGCGGCCCCCAGAGTGCTCCTCCAGGATATCAAAGACTCTCCTGCTTTGATGTGGTCAAGCTCCATCTTGCATGAACCACATCTTGCCAAAATCACGGTCACTTTGGATAATGGAGATGAGATAGTCTTCCAAAACCTTCATGTACTGTTTGGTAGTTACCATGCCATCAAGGAATATCACACCGATTATTCCATGACTGGACAATGCACACCACAGAGTCACCCATTGAGGGTGAAGAGACTTCTTGATCACAAAATGCAGATTCTCGGTCCACCAAATGCGCCAATTTTGCTTATTGATGAACCCATCCAAATTGAAGTGGGGTTCGTTGCTAATTCCCATTATGCCCTGTGGCCAATCTAGCAGTTTGAACGTCATAATGCAAACTATTCAGAAGTTATGACAATTTTATTTCATATAGTTCAATAACTGTCACCCTGTAAGTGAGCCTTATCTTCAGTTAAGCTTGTACTCTAAGAAGGCCTTCTAAAGCTTACCTGCACCTCTGGAATACGGTTATTGGTTTTCATTGTACATATTTCTACATGAACCTACATCTGTATGTCACTTTTATTATACCAGTACTTGAACCAAAGGGTTCAATTAGAACAGAATCTGATACCTCCTTGGTTTGTGTTCTCTAGTCCCATATGTTACCGTGTATACCCAAATCTCAAAAACAAACTACGGCCAGAGTGGCCATTTGTTCCGGTAATTTATTGGAGAATAAGCCTCATCTAGGTTTTACACAGACTTAAGTTACAAACTAATGTCTGTACAATAAAAAGCAGGAAACCCTGAGTTTCATTTCCCTATCACCACCCTATCTACTTTTGTTGCGTAACACCCAAGCCTTTCTGTACTGCGTCCAACCACACAGATCTGAAAAACCTCAGCTTGACCTCATCGCCATTTGACTCTTGTCTGCAATTGCTCGTGTATCAAGAAATGGACGACCCCAAATCCCGCTGAGTGTCAGTATCTATAAAAGTATGCTGTGATCCATGTCAAGTTATGACATATAAAACTGCTGTCAGAGGTGGGGTCTTCACTGTGACAGCACCCCCACGCCATCTGCCATTGCAGCATTTCTATCCAGCACCAGCAGTGGCTGCACAAAGCAAATATGCCGCCGTCTCCTGCAGCCAGTGCCTCGGCTAGCAAATATGAACATGTCGGGCTGCTGCCAGCGAGGTCTCGTGCATTTGCATCTTCTTTGCCGTACACAACTGCTCTCGAGTCAGATCATGTCCATGCCAGTGTGCATTCAGTTGACAGTGATAGGACTCTGTACTTGGATCATTAATAGTTGTGTTAATGTTTCTCTAACCTTGTCATTATCCAGTCTGCAGTTATCAGCTGACTTAATTTTTATGTATGTATTGGTTGTCAATAGAGCATGCATACAGCAGTTATCGCAATAAAGTAGTTTGTTCTGGGCATGTCTTTCATGAGTGAAATGGATCCAGCATTGGTTCAATTGCTACAATAACAGTGGCAACAGCTTGAGCAACAACAGCAGCAGTTGGGCTTCTTTCATCCATTATTTACAAACACACTGGGAGCTACAGCCCCCCTTTTTCCACCATTCCCAGAAGCAAAGGAAGACTGGGACACATCCTTGGGGCATCTACAGTAGCATTTCAAGTAGATGATCCATCATAGCAAAAAGCATTTTTCTTGTCATGGATTGTGCCCGAAACGTTTCATTTGCTTCAGAAACTTGCCCCATTGAAAGACCCATCAGTGTTGTCATTTTCTGAAATGTGTGACTTGCTTAGTGCTTATTATCTTAAGCAAACCCACATGGTGGTTTCATTGCCAAACACTCCCACCCTGATTCTCTGATTCATGATGACGTCATTCATTCTGCTCCAAACAAGGGGTCTGTTACGAGGGTATACATTTTGAATATCCAACAGTTGAGGAGGTTCTGGCTATGGCTAAGGCATTTGAAGTGTCACAAGATGTGTGTAAACAGTTTGAGGTTGACATGGATATTTGCACTGTTGGCACAACATTGGCAGCATTCCCAGACACCCTCAAATTGTTCC
Organism: Schistocerca serialis cubense; assembly: GCF_023864345.2. NCBI lineage: Eukaryota > Metazoa > Arthropoda > Insecta > Orthoptera > Acrididae > Schistocerca > Schistocerca serialis. The sequence goes on along the minus strand of NC_064640.1, from coordinate 435,800,747 downwards.
AATAATTTATTCAGGCCACAATCAATGTTGCCGTTTTTCACTGTGGTTTCTCGTCATTTCCTGACTGCTTGCAGGTACACTCCCGCAACCGCTGCCCACATAGGCATGCCATGTGTGCCACTTGCCGTAAAAGAAGCCATGTGGCCGTGGTCTGTTGTAGCTCCCCATGTAGCCACGCTTTGGACGCAGATGTGGAGTTCACTGAAGTGCATAGTATTATACGAGTCCATGGCTGTGAGCTTGACGTGCCCAGCACGATTTACATTATGCTGTTGAAACAGCAACAACCATTCCATTTCGTGGTCAACACAAAGTCCCCTGTGTCCCTTGTGAACCTGGAAACATATCAACATCTGAGTCTATCTGCACTCTTCTCCACAAATCTTCATTTGGCCAATTATGGAAACCAGTTCACACCTGTTCACACAGAGTTCATGATCAGTGCTGAGTATCAACTCGTTATGAGGGCAATCCTGTTTTTGGTAGTAGACAGTGCGACATCGGAAACCATTCTTGGTCTCGATGCAGTCACAGCTTTTGGGTTTCGAATTCAAGATGCAGTCCATCTTGTTTCTGACTCTGTTTTGTTCCAGAACTGGATGACCTATGCTGTGAGTTTCGTCTCTTGTTTCCACCATGTCTGGGGGTGGCAAAGGATTTTGAAGCATACATCCCCATCAAACTGACAGTTGTATTTAAATTTTGACATGTTCGGCCTCTCCCTTTCACCCTGAGATCAGCAGTCAAGGAGGAATTTTACAAGTTGCAGAGCCTGCGTATCATTTAACTGGTTCCCTTTAGCTAATGGCTGTCATTCACAAATCTTCAGGGGACTTCATTTGGGTGGAGATTTCAAATCCACCATCAATGCTCAGTCATTGGTGGATTCTTATCTGATTTTGCAGATGACCAAATCCTTGTGAAACAGGCAGGTGACAAATATTTTCTCAAAAACTGATGTGGCAGAGGCGCATTTACAGCTTTTCTGGATTCCACTTCAACAGTTTATGGTTATCAATACCCTGTTTGGGTTATACTGTTACTCACGCTTGCCTCTTGGCATTGCGAGTGCCACTTCTATTTTTCAGAGATTCTTAGAACAGTTAATATGTGACACCCCCACTGTGCAAACTATCTAGATGACATTATTGTCACACGGTCCTCATGGCAGGAACATCTTGATAACCTTTGGACTCTTTTTCACTTAACTGTACAAGGCAGGCCTTAAGTCCAACCTGCAGAAGTTTTTTCAGGCAGAATTAGAATACGTGGGATTTTTTTTCCGAAGGATGGTGTCCACCCCATGCAGCATCATCTATTGGCTACTGCCAACCTTCCTAAACTGCAAAACCTGAAAGAACTCCAAGTATTTCTGAAAAAAAAGTCGGTTATTATTCAAAATTTATTCCCAATGTGGCAGATGTCGTTCATTCCTTTAACAACTTGCAGAAGAAAGGTGTTCCTTTTGTTTGGTCAGTGGACTGTGACAAGGCATTCGCCCACATCAAGTCATTGCTAATGTGTTTCCTGTGTCTTGGTACCTTTACATTGAGTAAACGGCTAGTTCTTGGAACAATGCATCCCAGCACAGACTTCGGACGGTTTTGTCTCACATGGAAGCTGATGCATATTAATAATCTCTGGCAAATGCCTCAAAGACGTTGACAGCAGTTCAATGCAATTAATTGCAAATAGAAAAGGAAGTGTGGTCTGCATTTTCCACATTTCCCTTTACGGAAACAATTTCCATTTCATCACTGACCATAAACTGCTAGTGGCATTGTTCTGCCCTCGTTCTTGGCTTCCTGACAGGACTGCACAAAGACTACAGCAGTGGGCTTTATTTTTGAGCACGTATCAGTACAAGATTCATTATTGTTCCACTGCTTGTCATGCCAATGCAGGTGCACTGTTAAGCTTACCTGTTGGTCCTGGCCCAGCATTTGACAAACAGATGTCTGTTTCCAAATTGACGATTATGTGCACCAGGTTTTGTTTGGGCTCCCAGTCACAGCAAACTGCATAGAGAAAGCCCTTCAGCAAGATCTAGTGCTCTGTCAGGTGTCGCAAGGTGGGCCCGATTGACTGCCTGCTAATGAGTTGGCCCACTCTGTGATTTTCTTCCTTCTTTGCAATCAGTTGGCAGTGGGTATTGGAACACTCCTCCTTAGTATGGATTTGGATGAAGCCTGTTTCGTCATATTACCAGTCCTGTGGTCCCAGATTCTGGCACTTCTCCACTGTGGCCACTGGGACATAATCCGGATGAAAATGCTAGTGGGGCATTTTGTCTGTTGGACTGGCATTGATTCAGTGATTGAGAAGCTTATCCATGGGTGCAAACAGTGTGCCAAGCAAGAGGCAGCCCATGAACATTTGCTCCATAAGCCCACTCACAATCTGGTGTGGGAGCACGTCCACATTGATTTTGCAGGTCCTTTTTGTCATTCCACGTGGTTGGTAGCGGTGGATGCACTATCAGATTACCACATCTGGAATGGTATTACTCACCACATGTCCACCCCATTTCAACCCCAATCGAATAGTGAGGCAGAATGTATGGTGCATACTTTTAAGAAGCAATTGGCAAAGTGCTTAGCAGACTTGTCTGCCTATATGGTGTTGCCTCTGTTCCTAAGCACATACAGGACCACCCCACTGAATGGCTTCAGCCCAGCAGTGGTTCTACACAGCTGACAATCCCAGTCACACCTGCTCTATCGTCCACCACAGCCTGTGGCATGGCCACCCCCTTCACAATATACTGTGGGCAATCCAATCTGAGTGCATACCTTCAGTCAGCAAACGGTGGGGCATCACTATCTTGCCATCTGAATCAGTTACATGTTCAGAAGGTTAACAACCTGCCACAGCTGCAGCAGACACTGTCAGAAGACCTCCCTGCAGATGCTACTGCCTTCCAGGGGTCAGACATCATGGAGGCTCCTGTATGTGCTGGTGGGCATTGATGATGTTGAAATGGAGCTGCTGCTTGCCCCGGACCCCTGACTGGTGTCTGACAGTGGCTGCCCATACACTGTACACTAATTGGAGCACTGGGCAGATATTCCCCCGTCATCACTGCCTCCATCTCTTGTTTCCACATGGACCACAGAGCCTCCATGTGCAGGGTCATCACCATGGCCAGTGCACCATCATCTGTCCATTTCTTCGTATACACCCCTCCACGTCAGAGACAGCAGACAGCCAATCCCCATGAGGACATGTCTTCTTTTTTCATATGCAGAAGAGGGGAGGGATGTGGTTGTGTGCCAGTGCACTCCACCACCACAGCATTTGTATCCAGCACCAGCGTGGCCAGGCAAAGCAAGTACATGACCATTGCTCACAACCAGTGCCTCTGGCTGGTAAATAACAAATATGTTGGGCTGCTGCAGTGGGGCCTCATCCACTTGCATCTTCTCCACTGTATGCAAATGTTCTTGAGTCAGACCGGCTCTGCACCAGTGTGCATTTAGTTGCAAGTGATGGGAGTCTGTACTCAGACCATTAATAGTTGTGTTAATGTTTCTCAAACCTTGTCATTATTCAGTGTGTAGTTATCAGTCAACCTAATTTTTGTGTATGTAGTGGTTGTCGATAAAGAGTGCTGATACAGCACAGGTTTAGATTCCTGACTGAGTATATTTACTAACTAGCACCTTAGAGTTTGAAAACAGAATTTTCTCTTAGAACTAGCAATGCCTGTCTAAGGACAAATCAGCTTGAGCTTTTGAGGTAGATCATGTACAATGAACAAGCAGAGCAGTTTTCTGTAGCTTACAGCAGGAGAGAATCAAAAAAGAAAAGGAAGTCACCGTCCTGTGTCACAGAATTGTGAGACCGCAATAAACAACCTGCAGCAGCAAACAAGAGAGGATGCCTTTCGCAGCAGTTATGACACTCAAGGTCAGGGCCACCAACACTTGAATCAGCAGCATGTGTGCTGACTGCACTGAATTCCAACAATAAGTTGCACAAGATGCCAATACTGCACCGCTGCCTGACAGACAAAAATGGTGAGTGAATCATAATGTAGCACAGAAACACCTAATATGACTCTGGAAGGTAGTGGGGTCCTCACTTTGCATATAGTTGGTTTGGTGGGTTTAAGTTAATTCTGAGAGTTTTTGATAGAAATAATGGTGTTTTTAGCATTTGAACAAACTCCAAGCCATAGTCACAGTGTGCAATTAAAATTTGTTAAAACTAGGATTGTGGGTGCAACTTGAAGTAAACTACTCATACACAATTTTACAGAAACTTGGGCAGAGGTGAAGGGAATTTTATTGGAGAACTATTAGTCAAAACTGTCTTTGACCTACCATGTGTGTTTATTATTCTCTAGTAGGCAGAAAAGGGCTGAAAGTATGGCTGAATGAGCGAGTCGCTTTGACACATTGCAACGCAATTTCAAAAGGCTGTCCAGGGAGTGATGAGGGAATCAGATGTTCTGGGAAGCCGTGCTGTAAATAGTAAGCTGGTGCAAGCAGCAAACAAGGAATTGAAGATGGGAGGATTAAAACCATCAGGAAGCAAGGGGAAGGGATCTGACACTAGCCCAAGCAGTGGATCTAATATTAACAAAAGAAGCATCGATCATCTCATGTAAAGAAAAGTTTGGTGAATCCAGTCACCCGAGAGACTACTGTTTCAGATGTAAGACAGGAGGCCATCATGCGAGGAATTGGACTACGAAGAGACATGGCAGAGAAATAGAAGTCATGCAGCTATATTGTGGTGGAGCAGAGAAAGAGACAACACATCCTCCAACAATGCCGAGAAGGATAAAGGAAATTCTATGCAGAGGTAATCACGGGGAAATTGGAGGCATGCAACCGATGGTGTGTCATCATTGTGATCTTCAAGGGCATCAAAGGTCATGTGATAAAGTGAGATCCATGATATGTTACATTTGTAAAGAACCAGGACACTTAGCCTGACAGTGTAATGCTGATGCCTGACTAGCAAACACAAAGACTCAGAAACCAGGAAATGAAAGAATGGCAAAGTTGTACTCAGTACACTGCAAGGGCAGAAACAATTTTGAAAATATAAGATGCCCAGGAAAGCACAGGAACCATGAATTTCATAGTAGATAACACTGTTCAAGTTTGCATAATAAAGGAATCAGCAGTGAAGGATATGGTGGTCAGTAACGCCAAAGAAAGAATAAAACTTAACAGACACTAAAGAAGTAATAGAGACACATGGAGCCACAATGTTAATGCTGAGGGTAGAAGATGGTGTTTGTGTGTGTGGAACACAAGTTTTGTATAGCGGAGGACAATTTAGATATATGGTATGAAGCGGGTCAAGGGCACATTGGTAATGTTACAGACAGAGCAGGAGTGGGAGATAGAGCCACGAAGAGAAGAGCAGTGTCTTATAGAATGGGCATTAAGTAGCTAAGAGAAACAGGTTGCAAGGGCAAATGTGACACCAAAGCTAACAGTACGAATAAAGGTAGGATTGGACTTACAGCAGAGAGAGAAGAAAAGCCTCCAGAGTGAGGAAGCAGAAGAAAAAGAAGTGATAAAACACCACATCAAAGAGACACAAGGAACAAAGATAAGCAGCAGATGGAAGGGAAAGTGTCCGTGTGAAGATATATACATAGGCCCAAGAGAAGAAAAGATTTCAAGGTTAACATGCAGAACACAGCTCTTACCAAAATAATAATGCGGAACCAGCAGTTGTAAATGAGCATTTATTTGCCTGTAACCTTGGTGACCATGCAAAGAGGCACACTCATCACAAGTATACTGAATACCACAGAGGAAGCAGTTATATTGGGATGTCCCAAGGTGAAGCAGTACCTGTCATGGGAGATGGTGAGGAATGCCGCAGATGAGGTATAGTTTCAGAGGACCAAGAGATAAGGTCGCAAATTAGCAGATTAAAGAAAGGCTTCAGTGGATCACTTAAACAAAGAAAAAGAAAATGACCAATAACCAGTAATTAGTGAAGAGGAGATATGAGCTGTTCTAAAGCAATTTCACAATTCGCCAATTGGTAGACACCAACGAATCGGCCACACATATGGCTGTATTAAAAGGCACAGAACATAAAGAGGTATGAGAAAAGACACAGAAGTATACATTCAAAGTTGCAAGAGTTGCTGGAAGAACAAGATTATGTAGAACAAGTTGAAGATGCCCTTAGTGTTGACTGAAATATTTAAGCGGGTACTTGATCATGATACCAGTACTGACGTAGTTGGACCACTTCAGATAACAGAGAAAGGTAACAGTTACATTCTCACAAAATTTGTTGTAGCAGAGCCTATAGCACAATACGATACCAACACAATACTGCAAGTGTTAGTACAGAGAATAATATGCACTTACAGAATACTATCAATATTAGTGAGTGGCCAAGGAGCAAACTATAAAAAAGATTTATCGTTAAATGAAGATCAAAAAGATTCAGTGGTGTGCATACCATCTGCAAATTAACGGAGCACTAGAAAGAATGGATCAAACGCTAGCAGAATATCTACACTATTATGTGGGAATGAAGCAGCAAAACTTGAATGAATGGATGCATTCTGACACTTTTGTTTATAACACCACACCCATCAACTGGGTTCACTCCATTAGAGTTATTTTTCAGGAGAGTATGCAACATACTCAGCACCCTACAGTGGGATCCATCCAAAATGTAACTATGATGATTATGTAATAAGACTAAAGGAAGGGATGCACTAGATGCGTTGGATGGCAAGGAGTTTTTATAAGGAATGTAAGGAGAACAATAATGAATATTATGATTGCACTCCCAAACTTCAAGGAATTCATGGCACGACACAAGGTATTATTACATGACAAAATTTTGAGAAGAAGGTGGCCAAAGAAATTAACAAGCCCATGGAGAGGACCTTTTTGTGTCGTAAGGACTTGTGAACCAAATGTAGTACAGTACTCTATTTAATTAACAAGATGTCATGACAGTACCTGTGAATACATTAAAGGAGTTTATTTAACTTTAGGCAAGTGAGGTTAAGACAAAGTGGAGTTGATGTGTTCTGAAATATAAAGGAGAAAGAATAGGCTAAATTCTACTTTAAAATTGATTAGAGAGAGATTTATGTATAGTAATTCAAACATGTGCAGGTGAGGGCGACACTGTGATCAGTCCTCAGAGACGGGCCAATGCTCTAGTCTCTTTGCCTCTATTAGTCTAACCCTTGCAGCAGTAGCAAACAGAATGAGAGGACAGAGAAGGAAGATATCAGTGAGAAATGTAACAGAAGCTTAGACATGTCAGATGCAGCAGCCAGTGCAGGAAGTGGAAAGAAGCATATGTTATGACCATGTGCATGTGAATTGTGATCCAGCTCATGGGAAAATCTCACAAGAAGTGCAACCCCTAAGTGAAATTATTCCTAACCCCAGTGTTTCATCACAGGATTGCAGATAATGGATGGAGATGATGTGATTTCTTATTGTATATATTTTTGTTACAGGGATGTATTAACTTTATTAGTGGAAAAATCTACTCATGTTTATATGACAAAGAAAAGAGAAACCCATCCATTTATGTATGTACCACAGTAACTACTGTAAGACAGAAGTGGAAAGTAGGAGAGCTGTTGTGACGAAATCATGAAAGGCTGCCAGAAAAAAGAAAAATCATTTAAGTATGAGTATCTGCAGTAAGCTTTGTGACTTAGGTAGAGACATACAGGACAAGCTGCTCTCATGAGTTCATTAAGAGGTCATACATGTTAAGAAACCACCGATTTCACACTGCGAATCAGAGGTAAAAAATGATGCAGTCACATCCCACTGATAACCAAACAGTCCTAAGTGCTATATATAAGACCTCAAATGCCAAACAAGGCAGATTTCGAGACATCAAGAGTTCCAGGTTGAGAAGGTTTCCAGATCGAGCAACCTTCAATGACCAGTAGCCTATAGCAAATTCTACATAAGTGAGCATTGTATTCAGTTAAGATGTACAGTAAGAAGGACTTGCAAAGCTTGCATGTACGTATCTCTGGACTGGGGTTATTGGTCTCCATTGTGCATTTGTATACATGTGACTTTCACTGTGGTGAGTACTTGAACCTACGGGTTCAATTAAGAGCAAGAAGATCTGACACGTCCATGGTGTGTGGTATCTGGTACCATACTTTACTGTGTATATCCAAATATCAACAAAGTCTAAGGCTGGGGTGGCTATTTGTTCCAGTAATTTCTTGGAGAATCCAGTAAGCCTAATCTACCTTTTACACTGATTGCATTTATAAACTAGTGTGTGTGCTCTTCTCCATGTTCATTACCAACACGTGAAGAAGCAGGCCTTTAAACCAAAGAAGTGTCTCATTTCCCTATCTTCACCCTATTTACCTCCTTAGTCTAACATCAGAGTATTTCTGTACTGTCTTCAGCCACATAGTCCTGAAAAAATCTCAGCTTGACACTGTTGCCTTTTCTTTTCAAAAATTTTTGTGACTAAAGCGCTTCTGGCTCGTTATTTATTTTATATGTGACATGCCACTTTAAATATTTAAATTTTGATGAAGACATTCTTAGAAGTGTTGAAACCTGGTCGAAAAGACTAAAAATTGTGACTGAGGGCTTATTTAGTTCAACTTTATAAACGGTCACTGAACCAAGCAGGCATATTTAAAACTCTAGTAAATATTGTCTCTGAAGTACATATCTTAAGAGCTATGAGTACTTGTTCATCATCGCTAACTTGAGACATGTTTCTTCTACTGAAAAGGTGCTCATAGCTTTTAATGAATGCACTTTTTTGCTTTGAGTGGTCACTCATGTTATATCCCTGAATATTATGGAATTTATTCACTGATTGTGAATTCTTTGATGTCAGCTGTATTAAGTAGAGATATACTACCTATTACTGAGACAACTGAAAATTTGTGCCGGATCGAGACTCAAACCTGGATTTCCTGCTTATCATGAGCAGTCGCCTTAACTACTCAGCTATTCATGCATGCTGCCCGGACCAAGTCAAACCTGTCTACATTTCCTAATGCTTGTAACATTACTTAAAGTCGTGGAATAAGGAGAATGAGACTACGTGTCTGACATTACTATCATCATTTTGCTCGTCTACACTAGTCATACTTGTTTTATAATGTCTGCTCCTTCAGATATGCATGCATATTTGAAGGAACAGACATAGCTGACAGTCCACAGCTGTATTAAATATTACAAAATTTATTTGCCGATTATGAATTTTTTGACATCAACTGTATTAGGTAGATATATACTATCTATTATTGACACATGAAAATTTGTGCTGAACTGGGATTTGAACCTGGCTTTCCTGCTAATTGCGAGTGGTTGCCTCAGCCATTTTGGCTATCTGTGCATGCTGCCCAGACTGATCCAAATCTCCATGTATCATACTCTCCTAATGCTCACAACATTACTTGGATTTCCCCCAGTACGGAAGATGAGACTACATGTTAAACGTTATCATCATCATTTTGCCCGTCTAGGCTTGAAATACTTCTTTTACAATATCTATCCCTTCAGAAAACAAATAGACATTGTAAAACAAATATCCTTGAATATTTACATTCCTCTTGGAAACCCTGTACACTTATACTACTGTGCTGGGTCTTGGCTTTGTGTCTATCTTGAATATCAACACTGTTTGTAGTATTTCACTCACATTCCTATTTTGTTATTCATTATTAGTATGTCTCCTATCTGATTTTGTATTTACAACCCTTTACTCATCTGACTAGAAGTTCTGTTCTGCCTGCTGCCAAACTTCACTAATTCCCACTCATTAATTTGTCTTTGATATACATACAGGTACAGAATAGTTCATCATTGTAATGGAACCAAGCAACACTAGAAAAACCATTTAGCATAGCACACATTAAAAATAGTGTATATAAGTATAACACTGAAACGTATGGTATGATTTTGTTCACATTACCCAGTGTGGGTGGACCAGTTGTCCACCACTTCTCCATGAGTGTGGCTAGTGAAAACTAACATGAACTGACAAACAATATTGGAATTCAATGTATGACTCACTATATGTGTATTTACACTTCTGTGGAATAGAGGTACCACTGCAAGAGCCACAGTAGACAAGAGTGTGGATCCTCAGATCTTATAAAATCCCTCATTTGACAATAATGGACTGACAAAAGCTGCTTCAAACCTCTTGAACCCATTTGCTGATTGTCGGGCTGGTGATATTATATTTGTGCGTAGAGTATTCTCTCACATGATAGATTTTCACACAGGTTAGCTGATAATAGCAACTACAACCAGCATCAATAAACTATAAAATCACTCAAAAAGAATGGCCATAATGAATCAAAATACTAAAAATGTGTGAAGTAATGTGTACTTCATCTGAAATATCTTTCATGCTTCGCAACAAATGTGGTAGGATTTGTGGTTATCCACCACTGAGGGATGAGGAACTGGAGATACACTTTGTTTCAAAAGATTATTGAGATCAGGGAAATATTAGGGCCATGTTGCATACTTATAAGCCATCAGAACAGTTGTATTACTTATCAATAATGCTTCTTAGTGAATACTGTACACAACAAATCTTGTCTTTAACACGTTGTCAGCTGTCTGTGAAAATATCTGTGTCTCTGTCACTTTCTTCATCACTATTTCAAAGTCCAAGCTGTATAACAACCTTTTCAAGTCCCTGCTACATTAAACCATCACAATGTCAATGTTTCTCTTAAAAATATTTTTAAAGTGTAAAGATGTTTTTGCTCGGTCTCCTACAGTTATTTCTTTTAGGCAGTTTCAAAGTTTTCAATGACAAATGTTACATGTTTCTTGCTGATCTGTTTCATTTCATTATGTTCCAAATAACTTTGTTGGATTCAGGCTGTGTTGGAAGGGAGGTAATCAGAGAACAAAAAAATTCACTTCCTTCTCTAATCTGTCCAGGCATAAGTTATTTGCCTTAACAATTTCTTACAGCTCTCACCTGACCATGTCTTTTGTCAAAGAGACTGTTCTTCTCAATACAACAGTGTATTTTTCTTGAACTGTGTGATATGTACCATTGTGAAATGAAACAATCCATTAGTATGGAAGATTTTATGTATGTCATTCCTGCAACTGCTTATCATAAATTGTACTGTTTATCGCATAGGCATAGGCTTTACATAGAAAACTAAGGCCCTCACATTTCTCTTCTGTACATGAGTACATTCTTTCTACTTAGCAAAAAACAAAAAAAGAATTACACTGCTTGTAGTGTCCATGAACAACGTCTGTGCTATTAGACTGTACCTCCTGCACACATGGGGCAATGTGACTTCCCCACTCCTTGGCTCTTGGCAGCTTGTGTTGCTGCTGCTAGTTCCAGTATTTGCCACTGGGGCCTGCAGTGCAGCGTGATGTAGTGGTTAGCATTTCTGCCTGGCGTGCAGCGGGTTGCCAGTTCAAATCTAATCACCAGCAATTACTTGTTATTTTGTACTTATAATATATGGAAGGTTCTGAAATAGCTTATAATTGTTATGTTTGTATATTCTATAATATTTAATGTTTGTATAAATAGCTGCACTCTACAGCCAGGAAGTCAGAATTGTTCTGGCTGTATGTAGGTGTCAATAATAAATGTGTTTCCAGTGCTAAGTGTTGTATTTCTTTGATGACCCTGCCTTCAGACTCAGATATGATTGTGGTTTAGACATGACATTGTTTAGTGGATATGCTGAGTACTTCAATACATCAACACAACTATGGCTCCAATCAGCACATCAGGCGTCCAAGCATCCTTCAGTGTTTTTCAGATATACTGTTCAGGGCAGAAAGAAATGGCTGAAAGAATTCAATAAAAGCACCAAATGCCATAGTTGGGATGATGTAAGGCGTTGGTACAGCCTAGAGATGGTTTGAGAACAACGAAGAGTAGTTCAATAGCTGGGACAAATTACAGGTTGAGCTGAAGAAAACATTTGGTGCCAATCAACAGCAAATCCACTTAGCAGAACAACAAATCATGAAATGGGCACAGAGTCATGTTGAAATGACAGTCACACAAAGAATGTTTTGGCCCTCTACAGTATTGTGAATCCAAAAACGACACAAGCTAAAAAAATCTCAGATTTGATGAAAGGCAACACGTACCAAGCTCTTCTGGTAAAGATGTCACAACAACAGGAATTAATGAAGTGGTGCCAGTGCATCAAGGAAATGCAACAGAAAAGAGTTGGATGAAAGAGCTATAATTCTCTCTCGAATTCGGTCCCTATGGCAGCTGTGGAAGACCGCCATGACATCGCTTCTCTCATAAGTCAGGTTTTAAGGGAAGACAGACAGTAGTTTATGGCAGCCCGAACTGTCAAAATGAGTACACAAGAGATATCAGCCATAAACGTTGACCCCCCCCCCCCCCCGTGGGTAATACATAATGTTGAAGAGCTGTATCAATCTCCACCACCTGTTGAACATGCCATGAAGAGTAAACTCTGACTTTAGCCACCACTATCAAATGACAATCCAGGGTCCGACTAACGCAGGTACAACCAACTCCTCCACCAAGTAAAACACACCACATAATAACAGGCATTTGAAGGACAGAGGACAACATGCCAGTCTGTTTTCACTATGAATGGCCTGGACATGTTGTGCACTACTGCAGAGAAAGAAGGTGAGTTTTTTATCGACCTGTGGACAGACGTCTTCACCATACCCTGGACGAGGTCACCCCTCCCCCCCCCCCCCTCCCCTCCCCAACAAACCATAGCCACTCCCTATCACTGTACAGAGGTGTCAACTAATCACCAAATTGCCAAATTCAGGAAAACTTAGCAAGGCAACCATCTATCGAAGTGAGGCTGGAAAATATGAAAATCCTTCTTGGACAATAATTATCAATGTGACAAGAAATCTCATCGACATCACCATCAATGGCCAGCCAGTCCCAGAATCCTCCACGGACAATAATTATCAACATGACAAGAAATCTCATCGACAACATCACCATCAACAGCCAAGCAGTCCCAGTGCTATCAGACTCTAGAGGCTTCTTTTTCTGTAATGTCGACTGCTTATTGTCACCAGCTAAAGAGGACTATGTTCTGTGATATGAAAGTGATTGTGCTGAATATCACAAATGGGAAATACATCCTGCCAACAGGAACATGTACTGCAAGAATAACTATCAATGACAGAACACAGCCCTTTGAATTCATCATTTTGAGCAAAGGTAGTTATGATGTTACAGGACATCTTCCAGATATCACAAGCAGTCACAAACTGTGGAAGATCATAGCTCCAGACTGACAATGTTATTCCAACAGGCACACATTACAAAGATGGCTCTGGGTGGTTGTTTGCCATTCCAGATGTGGTTATCCCACTGACATGAGTGTCAGTCATCAATTAAGATGACTAAAACTATGAACCTTTTGTTGACTGCAAAAAGGTACTCAAGCTCACAAAAGAAATCTGCTTGCCAGTGACAATCACAAGCACTGTACATGGCCAAGGAGCACTTCAGACCACTAATCGTCAGAAGCAACCATACACCATCTCGAAAGGCATGTGCATAAGGACGGCTAAACCACCACTCGAAGGGCAGGTTCGTGTCATTGACAACGAATTGTGCTCCACCATCACAACAGACAATGCTGGGAAAGAAGCTACTATCAAACTGCCTGTAGGATCTGACCTGACAGAGGAACAATGTCAGCAAGTAATACACATTCTGTGAAAATTTTTGGATGCTTTCAAATCAAGACTGCCGAAAAGACAGACTAGGTAGCTCATGGTAAAACACTGTATCAGCACTGGGGACTGTTCACCAGTCAGCTAGTGCTCATAAAGTTTCAGCAGCTGAATGGTGATTAATACCAGAGGAAGTGGACAAGATACTGCAAGAGGACATCATTGAATCTTCACAGACTCCTTGGTCCTACCCTGTGGTCCTGGTGATCATGATGTTTCTGCGTCGTCTACTGACAACTTAGCAACTGACAACTTAACCAAATCACGAAAAGAGAGATCTGTACAATGCTGCAGATTGACAACACCCTAGACTGGCTGAAAGGACCAAAGTATTTCCCTACTTGGACATGTATACAGGCTACTGGCACATTGAGGTTGAAAAGGCTGATCAGCAAGGCTGCCTTTGTAACTCCTGATGGTCTCTACGAGTTCAAAGTTATGCACTTTGGACTATGTAACATTCCAGGCACCTCCACACATATAATGGACAATCTGCTCCAGTACCTTATATTGTCAATGTGTCTTTGCTATCTGGGTGACATTACCGTTTTTTGAAGACATATGAAGAATATCTAAGCTGCCTGACAACCGTGGTGAGTGTTTTCGTATGTCAAGTCTCCACTTGAATCTGAAAAAGTGGGCCCCTCATTTGCAAGTAATTGATGAATACGAATTTCACATGGTCCTCTAGAGCCTTAATATAAATAGGTTTATGCCGAGTGATGGCATGATGTAATGGTTACGGTACAATCCTGATGTGGCTAAGGTTATGAGTCTGAGTCCCTTCAGGTGCTTTGAAATTTGTATTTTTAAATGTTTTTGAAATTCCTTTGATCATTATTTTAATTAATTAATTGGTTTAAATATGTTTCTTTTATTTATAATCCTTTGTCATGTCAGTTTATATTAAATTTTTCACTTGCTTTTTTTTTATTCTTTCTTATGAAGTCCACTTTGATGTATGGCTTCATGTCGTGATACCCGGGGCCCTAACTTACACTCACACCAGCGTATAGATGGTTTCGAAAAGTATATACCACCCCAACAGACCTCTCCTTGTAAAATGACAATATATTTCAGAGTTTTATTTATTCCACATCCAAGAGCTTCAATTCACTTAGGATCTTTGGAAGGAACTTTAGTATCTCTCTTTTTTTGTTGTTGTTGTCAGAAAATTAGAACAAACAGAACATATTTACATGTTCTGCACATCACTGAGGATCTCCTCACTATGGAATGGAAAGTATATCTAATCTTATGACTTAGAAATGGTACCATAAAAATTTCATAAAAATTGTCTAACATGTATGGTCTGCCTTATAACTCGCTATCTATCCCATTTGTTCTCTTCTTCTGTAAATGTTGTGATGATACTCTTGCACACTGAAAGTAGTTACCGACCAAAGGATATACCTAAGAGTAATAATAATAATAATAATTACTAATAATATAATTATTTAAATAATGCATGTCATTTCAGTTTGGCACGCTAATCATGGTCTCACAACATGTCTTTGTACGAACTGCAAAACAAGGATAACTTTCCTAATCACAGAATCTGAAATATGCTACTGCCCTTAATGTGATGGAAAGGAAAAGTCCTGATTGCCAAGTAATTGTAAAGGATGTGGCAGTCTTAGTCTACTTTAGGATGTCAAGTGACTGTAAAAACCTAAGATGAACAGTAATAACAGATCCAAGAGTAGAAAGTAGAAAGAAAGAAAGAAAGAAAGGACGAGGATCATCAGCCAAGAAATTAGAAATGTAGATTATGACGATTTACTTAAGAATAGGGTGACATACCCTATTAATTTCAGTGGCTTAGAAATTGAATAGGTACACAAAACTATTTATAAATGTCTTCAAAGAGGATGTGAGAAGATATGATAAAGGACAAATTAAAAATTATCTACACCGCATTTCATCATTTAGTGGCTGATGGCGCCATAACTAATAAAGAAGAAAGAACTGTGAGTACATTTCAAGATTTCTTACAATGTTTGTTCAACTCAAAAGATGAATTACAAAAACATCTAGTTAACAATGAAGGAAATGATAAATTGTTTGAAGTAATGATTATACTAGGTGACTAGAAACAAACAGAACAGTAAAAATGGCATGAATGATTCTGGTAGACTAAAAGGGTTTTCAAAAACCTTTGACACTTGAATAGAAAAACTTCAGTTGGTGTGTATTAACACTTTTAATCTATGGTGAAATAGTTTTTTTGATGGTTTTCACATTAAAGGCCTGAGTGTTTCTCAAATGCAGTGTAGCTGAAATACATTATAAATACAGTAGTTTTCCCCAAGGCGAACAATTTGCTAGGCTGAGCTACAGAAAAGTGGTACTTGCACTGCAGATTGCGCAATGACAACTAAAAGCTATAAACTCATTTTACAGATCAACTGAACCAACCAATACCAGATATCGACTTCATCTTGTAACGATGCTGTGGCATGTGATGTCATATGTGTGCAAATACAAAAATAACAGAATACTGCCAACATTTCTTGTGTTCATTTCTGTAATAAAGGTTGTGGTGACAGGCTGATCTGTAGCATAACCCAATGCCAAAGTTAGACTGGAAGGTGACAGTTTGGTTGCGAGCAGGTGAAGCCAGTGAATGTGAAAACAAAATCAAGGTTATGGTGACTAGAGAGTTTCATTGCTTTATATTTGACTGGATAGGAACCTCTTGCTAAAGTGTAGGCCAAGCCCCTCTCCCTCTCTCTCTCTCTCTCTCTCTCTCTCTCTCTCTCGTTGGTTATGTGGAAAATAATTAAATGTTTCAGTACAATCACAGGGGGGGGGGGGGGGGGGGGAATTAATTATTCCCAAAGAGAAGATAAATTCTGCTAGTTAGTGATAGGAAACTATGTACACATTTAAAAAATACCATACCAGGCATATAGGACTACTCTCATAAAGAAAACATTCAAAGAACATTATACAGTCATAACACTTCACACCATTCACTTGTTTGCAAGAGAAGAACGTTTATAAGTATGTTGATCACCAGTAGACCACTGATGTGGTTTGGATTTAAATGGCTTCCACAAATTGTTAGTTACATGTCAGCTTCACCAAAGCACTATTCACTGGGTGCACTTGTTGTTGGGTACATAAAAAGACATCTTGCAACTGCATTCAGCCGTGACAGATTCTATTCATGTCTGCTCCATCACTTGAACATCATCATCATCATCATCATCATCATCATCATCATCATCATCTCCTCTGGGAAGCATTAAAATATAGAGATGTATTTCATCTTCCTACTCTTCCACTCATTGAAACACTCTTTTTTTCTGGATGGCAATGATACGGCAATTGAAGGACCTATGTTAATGAATGAAAAACACACACACACACACACACACACACAGACAGACAGCAGACAGACAGACAGACAGACAGACAGAGAGAGAGAGAGAGAGAGAGAACTGATGTGGAGCCCTAGAAGGCTTACTCAGTTACTCGGAAATAAAAAGTGTGTTACACTGATGGAACACACACACACACACACACACACACACACACACACACACACACACAATCAATTTGGATATAAGAAACAATGCCCTAACTCAACGGAAACAAATGTATTAAGGATTGCATATTGTACCTGCATATCTTGCACACAGCTAGGAATTTCACATTTTTCATTCATGTCAAGCATACTGAGATCACGATAAGATGGCCACAGAAGTAACAACTTTACAATTGGAAATAATGACAACTTTCGCAAGTGGAAAAGTCAGGACTCAATTTTTAAACCACTGTACCTCATGGTGAAAAACACATATCTGTTAGTATATGTCAGTTAGACTAACTAGTTACAAATCTATCTTTTCATTATATCATGAAACTGTACTTGTAATTGCAGAAACTGTCTTTCACACTGCAGATTTGTGGAAGCTTGTGAAACAAAAAAAGAACTAATTGGCTGGCAGACTGTTTTTCACTTTCTAATTCATCTGTGGCCTCTTTTCAGGAAAACCATAACTCTTCCTGCAAGTTAATTTATCATATCTGTGAGTGGAATTATTTCTGTCAGTACAGCAGTGGCTTCATTATACTGAGTATGTAAATACAAACATAGTATAAAAGTTGTTTCAGCAAGTACTGACCGCTTGGTTTAGATATGAATTCAAAGAACAGAGGTCACTTTTCTTCACATACTGTACAATGCACTTTGCAGTATTTATTGTTATTGCAATGTTCAGGGCACAATTTAACAAGAAGTTTTTTCATCAAAAGTGTGACTAAGTACAGTGGTAATTCAACGAGCAGCACAAGGAAGCCATTCATGATTTTTCAAAGCTTTTGTTATATTGACACTTAGCCCAATGACAAAACAAAATTATGCAAAATGTCTGACAACATTTTACAGCCCACCATCTGTTGTTCTACTTCTTTCATAATATTCACTTTGATTTTCTTAACATCACAGAATTTAGAGGTAAATAAAACAATATTCACATGGGACCAGTCTGTGACTAAGTCAGTCCATGTATCAACTGTGCTTTGTTTATAACTCCCGTAGTACAGAAGGCATTATGCTGTTTTGAATTGCAGTAGTCTGTTTCTTGGCACGTTTACTTACAGTTGAGGGATGCGGCATTGCATGTGTAGAGCTGACTTCTCCATAGTGAGCACCTAGATCTATTAATACTTGGCATAGTTATTTGAAACCTTCACCATACACAGTATTCTAAAGTTTTATACCTTTAGCACGTATTGCAACACACTTTGCTGTAATGAATTCTTGTATTGCTACCGGTATTCCTGAAGGAGATGTCAGTGCGGATTTCTTACAAACTGTGTTTCTTAACATGAATTGTTCCTGACAAGAAACATAATACAGTTCAACAGGTAATGCACTATTCATTCATACCCAGTAGACTTGCTGTTTTCATCTACAACCAACCAAAATTTATTCCACATACCTATTTTTGGACCCTCCTGTTTCTTAAATGAGTACACATAGGTTTCAGTCCTATTTTACACTGTAACTTACTTTCTCAGGCTGCATAACCACATACATACACAGCAGCCCGTACTGGCTGTAGTCGCACATGGATAGACATGTTCATAACTTCCATGCTCTGCCACAATAACTGGTGCAGGTAGCACATTGTGTGTTTGCTTACTAGGTCATGCAGGACTCCAGTGGTGACAGACTGATCTGTAGTGTAGTCTGATTCTTAGGTTACATTGAAAGGTGACAGTTTGCTTGTGAATTGACAAAGCAGTATCATAAACTTCATTTAAACCCATTTTGCAGCCTGTATTATTATATACTAAACTCTGTCTGAACAGGCCTTGACAGCCCAACAGTACCAACCGACTGCCATATCATCCTTGCCCTAAGGCATCACTGGATGCTGATATGGAGGGGCATGTGGTCAGCACACCACATTCTTGGCTGAAGTCAGTTTAAGAGACTGGAGCTGCTACTTCTCAACAAGTAGCTCCTCAACTTGCCTTGCAAGGGCTGAGTGCACCCTGCTTGCCAACAGCACTCAGCAGACCCGGACAGTCGCCCATCCAAGTGCTAGTACTAGTTATGTACTAATCACTAATCACTCACATGATAAATGTATAAAACATTGTATTAGTCATTCAACACTGATTTCCTGTAAATTTATGATCATTCTGGAATATGTTAAGGGCAGCTGAAAATGAAAATAAAATAAAGAAACAAATGGGAGAGACCATTCACAAAATTAACTGTCACATACCAGCACGGGTCCAGTTCACTGATATGGGGTTGGTATGGCCTCTGTGGCACAATCAGGACATTAACGACCCTGTGGGTATTTGATTACCTTAATTAACCTTTATAACAGAGATGAGAGGGAGTAGAATCTCCTTGGCAGATTAACATTGTGTAGGTACACGTCACAATAACTTTTACCAGGTGATGGAAGCAAGAGGGAATTTGGCATCATTGGTCTGCCAAAGTCGTAAGTTCTCCTCTAAGCCAGTTTATTGAACTATTAATAAAAAAGACATGTGAGATGTCCAACCCTTTGCCCCTTACCTATGTACACTGTTTTATATAACTGCCCACAGTCTCAGCTAGAACCTTGTTTCCGTGTTTTAACGCCCTCTGTCAGCAGCAAGTGCATTTCTAGCACTTGTTCCGTTCACTTCAGAATCACTAGCACATTGGTTTAACTCACAAATTAATCAATGGGCCCTTGTCTTATCTTCCACGAGATAAGCACCAAACTATGACTTGTTCCATTACCAACTGAAATTCTACACAATAACAGATACAGGCTCTCACTCTTCAGTACTATTCAATGAAAAGGTAGGGTTTCTACTGACCCAACTGGTGCATTTGCTTCCACCAGAGTATCACACTCTTCTCATAGTCAAGGTCTTTTTTGTCCAAGTAGCAGCAGCCACCACCCTCTCAATGCTGCTGGGTGCTGCGCCTACTTGTGCACTCTTCAATTTCTCTGCTGACTCTGCCTTACACTGCACATTGATACTTTTATATATTCATTTTGAAGGCCTTCCCTGCTTGGACACAGTACCTTGTATCTGCTTTCCCTAGCTTATTTTTCTGTCTACCAGCATATTCCATTACTATAGACCTACATTGGTTTCCTTCTGTGGTGTAGAGATCTAGAGAGGAATATTCCTAATCACCGTCCAAGGTCTGGGAGATATAATGACTGTGGCCTGTCCAGTGTTTACCCGGTCATGCTATATCGATCTTGTCACACTTTCCCTTCCATGCCCTCGTTCAGCTACGAGATGAGTGTGAGGTGCTTCCTGAGAAGTACTGGTTGAACCTTTACAATATGCTTTGTTGGTCAAAACCATCTCCTTTTGATAATCAAATAGTTTGGGGGGTCTGACAATATATTTTACTCAATATCTGTCTTATCACAGTCTACGAAATATTGTAGCTTAAATGAAACAGAACAGATTGCTGCTCACCACATAGAGGAGGCATTAAGTGAGAGACAGGCACATTTAAAAACAGACTAAGCTATCAGACGAAGTCCTCCTCCAGTCTCATATATCCTTCCACTACCACCTACTCTAGTATTATCACAGGACTACTACCCTATCAAAGACAGGGCCATCTGGGAAAACAGTTATATGGTCTACCAACTTGGCTGCAGCAACTCTGTGGTGTTCTGCATGCCACTGACCACTAACAAGCTATTTGTCTGCATGAATGGTCACAGTAAAATTGTGGCCAAGAGAAAAGTAGACCACCCAGTTGCCAGTTGCTGAACATGTTGTGCAATGCAGTGTCTTTGCCTTCAACAACTGCTTCACAGTTCATGACATCTGGATTTTTCCCACCACTGAACCCACTTTTCTGAACTGCTCAAGTGGAAACTTTCATTGCAGCACGTCATTTCTGTAACACCTGGCCTCCACATGCCTCTATGCCCTTCCCAGCTCCTACAGCAGTCTCACAAAAACACATCTTCTGTCGCCAACTCAATGCACTTGCAAGTCCTCCCTCCCCCTCTCCCTCCAGGATAGCCTCCCAATGCTACACCTAGCAGCCCACCATTTTGTCCCTGCCACATCTCTTCCCTTTCCTTTCCCTTTCGAACAGCACTACAGCATCTTCCCCCATCCTTCTTTTGTACCTCCACTACTTAACCCTAGCCAAAATTGCTACTCACTGCTGTTGGGCCTCAAGGCCCCCAAAAAAAAGTGTGTGTGTGTGTATTTTGCAAATCGGAATGACAACTCTGTCTGACAGCTTAGTCTCCTTTTAAATGTGCATATTTGCCACTCAATGTCTCCTCTGTTTGGTGAGTAGCAATTTATCCTAATTCATATTGTTGTTATTCCATCCCAGATTTTCTACTGTTAAATGGCACAGAATTTGATTAAATTATCGTAGTGCTTTTCACGCTGTGCCATTACCTTTGGCAATTTAGGGGTTATCAGAAAGTGATTTAATTACACCAAAATATGCAAATGTACTTTGGATACAGTATTTAACAACAAATTTATTACTTACTCTATACACTCAATAACTGATGGTGATACTTATGAGCTTCACACATCTTCAATAAAAAAGTTGTTACTCTGATTAAAGAAAAACATCACCACCATAGGGTTCCTATGCAATTTGTATTTCAAAATTTCATCATGCTTCTAATCGGATCAGTGCATTATAAAAAATAAGCTATACATTTCAACGTTCATTTTGTACCAGTCTGCCACAGTGTTATGTTTATCAATACATCTAATGCACTAAGAATTCATTCCAGGTACACGGAACAAAAACTCCCCATCTTCACTGTCGTAATGAGAATCACCTATCTTGTATGTTCCTGGCAATTCGCTCTTATTTTTGTGTTGTTGGTCTTGATGTGGCTCCTTCTTCGGTTTTGTTGCATTCAGTCTTCCAGTGTCTGCAATCTTGTCACCTCCACGATATAATTGTTTTGGTGGAAGTGTACCAGGATTCAATGCTGAAAGTAATGAATTCAAAATGTTTGTGTATTTTTGATCAAACATACTTTTCAATAAAAGTGAAATGTTGACTTGAACATAACAGAGCTAGATATATGCAATTACTATTAGCACTGGAGAAAATTACACTTAACTGCTAGGATAAAGAAATACAGCTAAAATGTCTCAAAAATCAAATTATACTCCAACAGTCACCTGAGTTAGAAGGCCACATCACAAAATGTAAGGAGAGGGAAGAGACATTCAAACTAACTGCATGGGTGCAGATGTAGTGCTGTGAAATGGACAGCTAACACTTGCAAGAAACTCTACACTTAATTTAAGAAAAAAAGATGTTCAGAGTCAAGGCATCAGCACGATAAACAAATGTAGTTTAACAAGTGTCATCTTTTTCGCCCCCATCACCAACAGTGGTTGTGAAGTGTGGATCCTGGAGGGAGGAAAAATAAATAAATAAAATTGAAATTGATGACATTCCTTTGGGGTAAGTGGGATAGCATTGCCCCAAATGCCTGTAGTGTGTAGTGAAGAAAGCAAAGAGGACATCATGAACTTCTGGATATTTCCCAGATGTCATAGTAAATGCAGTGTGATGTCTTATTTGTTCTTGCTATTAGTTTTGAAAGTAGAAATACAACTTACAGGATACACCATTTGAATAATGAAATTTTTCGAGGCAGTCACAGCTCTTTTCCTTTGTAGGTTACTAATGCAAGTATGAATAATAGCAGTACGTTGTCATTTTCTGCATATGAATTTTTTTTAAGATGTCTGTTACAAATAAAATCTTTTGTGTTGCCATAAGTATAGTATTTATAAGCCGTATGAATTTACTTCCTTACTTAGGTAATTTTGTTTTATCATAATGTACACTAAGTATAAAATGTATTTTTGACACAGAGTTTTCAAATTTGGAGCTTGTTTTGAAGACACATCAGTGTGTTAACACTACATGTGCTGCAGATTGTAGCTGCTATAGTCTTTCCTTTACACATGAACTACGCTAAATAATTTAAAATGACGTAGTATGTCAAATAAAATAAAACTTTATGCCTTATGGTCATTTTCTCCAGCTAACGTGAACTGAATGTATCTTAAGATTTAGAAATGTATTTTAACATAAAGGCAAGTTGATGATGAATGATGTGCTGAGGTGATTTACTATTGTAGTGTTAGCATTATGATTTATTTGCAAAAACAGGAACATAAAACCTAAAACACAAAAATAGATTCTATCAATTTTGATGACTGCATTGTCAATATTTTACCCTAGGCTTCTGGATGTGGCTTCATAATCACTTTTGCTTTAGGAGACTACAATGTATTTCAAATTTTCAATGAATGTATTTAGCTGTTCATGGTAGTATGCTTAGTATCACTGTTCTGGTGGAAGAGAGAACTGTTTTCACCTACACCCATACTCTGCAAGCCACTGTTGAGTGTGCTGTGTACCACTGTTTCAAATCCAAACCTTAACTGCCACATGTGACTCTTTTCCACACTTAACAGCCATGTTTGAGGCTGAGCTACCTACTGTTTGAGACATGTAAAGTCTATACAGGGCTTAACCCTACACTTGCAATCCTAGGGAGTGGTATTTATTCTTAAAGTACATTGATTTGCATACCCAGTCAATAGAGGGCAGCACAGTTCAACATTCTTTGAGAGGCCTTATGAGGTTTGAGAATTTGGATATTTCTCTCAATAAGAAAAGTTGCCATCCCTAGTTTGAACACTATAGTGCTTTTACTATGCATGGTTCTTTGGAAGTGACACACCCTTGGCCTCAATCAACATGTGAACGGAGTACTCAGCTACTTACAGAAGAACCTACAGTTTCATATAGACTCGGACCCATGGTGAAACTTAGCATTTTCCACTTTTACACATCATTGGCAGAGAAGCAATAGGAACACTGACAGGGGATCGCATCTCAATTTTTGGATATGCATTGTGACACTCACTCACTCAGGTCAAGCCTAGAAGAAAGCCAATACCTCACCAGTTTAGCTTCACATTTTTTTTTTTTCCTCCCTGTAATATGGCTGTCTTCGATTGAAAATTACAATTATTTCCTTTTATAAGTATGAACCATAAAACCATACAGTTTGCTCTTTTAAAATTATTTATTTGTGATGAAGCAGCTTTCACTTCAATTAAATGCATTTTTCTTTTAATCATTAGTAACAGTTAAAACTGGATTAAGGATTTTGAGGCCAGCAAACTGGCATCTTGTAGTAATGTTGAACTCTTCAACTCTCAATACAGAGAGGTTTTACTTACAGTATCAAGTTCATTCCTACTTATTGTACAATTAGACTAAAGATAGTCAACATGTAGTTTGAAACCAAAGCTGCTGATTATCATTGCTTTTATGCGGTGACAACATCCATATTTACTGGATAATAAGTGCTGTAAAACATTCTAATAGGATTTTATGGATTATCTGGAAGTGTATACTACCATTTTTCTGAAGCTGATTAAAAGAGAATTTATGATGCAATAGGCTCAGAGCTATGGTAAATAAATTACTGACACCCAACAATACATGGAAACAATTAATGAATACTGTGAAATCACAGACATAGTGAAAAGATACACAGATTATGAATAAGCATTAAGGCAAGGTGGTGATAAAAGGTGTTTTGCAATCAATGATCCTCCTTAAAAAAAAATATTATTTTAATTTGCTGTCCACTACAAAAAGCCACTTAGTATCTGCATTTAAGCTTTATTCCAAACAATTATCAGATGACAGAATGACTGTACTCTAAAACACTTTTTCTTCCTAGTGATGTCATGATCAATGTAAACAGTAAAGTGACGATTAGTGATTTTCCTGAAGCTCTCATTCCTTGTGCACAACAGGTAGAAACCTGAGACTGAAGTTATAAGGCAAGCTGCTCAATAGTCCACGATCTTGACATCTGAACTTGCAAGCAGGTTCATATCAGCACACCAGCTAACGCAGAGTGTGAGGTTTCAGTTTTGTTGCAGGTTACCCTTTTGCAAACTGATTTCCTTGACTTCACTGAAGTCCATCATGCAAGGTAACTGAAGCAGTACCTTGTGAGAGAGATTTTTGAAACAGAATCACTCTTCCCAACTCTTAATTCATGCAGGGTTGCCCACTGCTGAGATCTTATTATGATACTGTATTGCATCTAACCACTTTCCAGCACCGGGCGTCATCTGCTGCTGACATAATGAACTTATAGTGAAATAACTTGCACAAAAAAGTATGCCCTATACATTATGTGGTAATGGCATGCAGTTAGATACCATTTCAACAGTACACAATAACTGAATATCTCAAACAGTTTTCATAACATCTTTATTGTTTACCGCAGAATGTGTGCAGTGGTGATCACTGAATAGATGCAAGTAGTGTAAAGAACTAGAGAAAACATTTTGAGAGTGGAAATACTGACTCCGAGTATTAGGCTTTCACAGGCCACTCCCCTTAGTTACCACACTGTAAGATTTCTATACATGACTTACCACAATAACTAACAGCTGCTTGGTGCGCCAAGCTGAGAGGGGTACCTAGGTGCAAGATTTGTGTACATTAGTAATGAAAACTGACAACAGCTGAAAATGCATGACAGTAAAGTGAAACGAGGGGGTTTCAAATGATAAGTCACTGGGGTGGAAAAATGATCTCGAACCGGCCCTGTTCACTATCATGGACAAAAATTTGGAAAGGATGAAGTAATGTATTAGCACAAACAAACCAACAGCCATAGGGAGAATTTTGAGTCTCTGTGACGTAGGCAAAAAAAAAAAAAAAAAAAAAAAAAAAAAAAAAAAAAAAAAAAAGGCTCAAGAAGGATGTTGTTAAGCTATTGTTCAGTAGTATAATGCACATCTTTAAGTGACACATATTTCATAACAGAACAAAGTAAGAAGTATGGCTTGGGAAATCAGTGTGGTTTCCTTTGCAGTTCAACAAAAATGGCTCCTTCAGATTACCAGTAACTTGGCTTTGACAAAAAATTACTATGAAGTGAACAATCGCAAAGACATCATGAGTTGGAATTTAGACATCAAAAACTCCATGTGGCTCCAAGTTTGTTCTAAAAAATGTATTTCAACAGAAAATTGCAGACCAAGTGCATAAAATTTATTTGAAATTTTGTAACAGACTTTTGGTGTTGATCTTTTTTTTCCTTACTTTTGAAAAGAACTACAGTGAACTCCCATTTATCCAAACTGTTTTTATCCAAAATCCGCTTTACCTGAACAAATTTTTCCAATTTTCACAGCTCTCATTGTCGCTGTCTGATGCACAGCACAGCTACGCTCTAACTGATGGACCAACGTGTTCTTGAGGCGATGAAAAAACGTTACGGATGCAAGCTGCTGGAATACTCCATCGGTGTGATTGATGCTCAAGAAGATTTTGTGCAAGCTCTTAAAAAAATTGATGGTTTAAGTGTAATTAATTGGATTGCTGATGCTTGGAATCTAATTCCTGCAATTTCTCTCATTAGGTCTTGTAAAAAACTCTTACATCATAAGGCAACTCATCAGTGGTGGGAAGAAGGAGGCAAAACCGAAACTCAAGGTGACATGCCACAAACAGATGAAAATGACGCAATTTTTGTGAGAGAAGCTGGAGAAACTACCTGGTTGTGAAGACGCAAACTTCGAAGACATTGAGGAGTGGATGGAAAACGACATTTTTTGATTTGACAGAGGAAGAAATCATCGAAATTGCGACCAATCAGAAAGCATCAGAGGAATATGTCTCTGATGATGAAGCAGAGAAAAATATTCCTCACACAGCTGGTTACGAAGCGATCCAAATCACCCTGGAGTACATCAACCAACAGGAGAAGCAGACTTATGCCGAAAGTGTTTGTTTCCAACATTGGAGATATATTGCCGCAACAAAAGTTTCTCAAGCCAAAAAACAAGAAACCATTACAGGCTTTATTACCAAAAAATAAATTCCAATGAAGTGTCCTAGAACTTCAATGTCCATAAGCAAAATTTTTGTTGTTGTTTTTACTTTAAAGTTCCTCTAGAGAAACTTTTCATTCCTTTGAGTAGTAGTTTATTTTGTATTCAAAAGAGTAGGTAATAAAATTAAAAGTCCTGTTTTTCCTGCTGCCAAAAAAGATGGATTTTTTCTGTCAGAATGCAAAATAAACGAGCTTTGTTACTCAGCATTTAAAAACTGAGTTTTCAATCATACTTTGGCACCTTTTTAACACATCAACACCATTTTTTCAGTCAAAAACACACAGGCTTATTCACAACCATATCAATAACATTCTACATATCCTACACACATTTTATGAACATATTTGGCGGTATTAACGCAATTCAGGGTGTTTCATGCGTGAAAACAGAGGGACTTTGGTTTATCTGAAATTTTTGTTATCAGAACCGGCCACCGTCCCAATTATTTCAGATAAACAGATGTTTACTGTATTGCTCATGAGTGGTGGTACAGTTTTTGTGATTTCAAATATCTGTTTGTAAAGTTGGTGCATAAACAATAGTTTCCACAATATTTTAAAGAATTACAGTGGTGGAATCAGGGGGAAAAATCTATCTGTTGCTGGCAACAAAATCAGTTAGTTATTCAAACATTACTTAAACTATGAACTGTGTGTGGGTGACAATACCAGATGAAAATAAAAGTATATACATCATTTACAAATTGTTATGACTAAATAAAATGGCTGGGTATTATCCACAAAGTTGAACAGGCTTAATCAACACAAAGTGATTGTGCACATTACAGAAAACAATAGTCTTCAACTTGAAGGAAAATTAGGATTTAATGTCCTGTTGAGTAGTCATTCGTGACATAGAAGCAGCTCAGAATAAGGAAGGAGGGAGCAGGAAATTGGCAATGTCATTTCAAAAGGAACTATCTTGACATTACCCTAAGTGGTTTGGGGGAACTGCAGGAAACAAATCTGGAGGGCTGGATGAGGAGTTATTTGAACTTCTGTCCTCCCAAATACGAGTCCAGTGTATTAACCACTGTGACACCCCACTCTCAACCTGAAGGAAGGTTCGTTCTACTGAGGGTGGTTATTAGTTGTGTTTTCACCTTGTATTCCACCAACCTAAGAGCTAACTCATCAAGACAACCCTGAAAAATACTCATTTTAACACTTAATTCAAACCACAATACTAGCTGCCTATTTTAAGACATAGCCTTTTTACGGAAAATTGTTTCCCTATGTGAGACTGATGTATGTGTATATTCCACAAGCCACTGTACAGTGCATGGTGGAGGGTACATCATACCAATGATATCTATTTTAGGTCCTATTTCACTATTTTAGTGTGTGAGGTGAAAAAATGTCTGTTTATATTCATCTTTACATGCCCTAATCTTTCTTATCTCATTTTAATGTTTACTAAATGACATATACAATTGTTACAGCATAATGGTCACACGCACTTCTTCAAATACTAGTTCTCTATATTTAGCCACCAGTGTTTTGCGAGAACTGCATCATCTTTCTTCCATGGATTCCCATTTCAGTTCCTTGGTGTTGTATTTTTGTATATGCTGTATCAACCTGTCACATTAGTAGCAGCATGTCTCTGAAATTATTTGATTTCTATTATCACATCTGCTTGATAAGGACTTCAAGCACTGGAGCAGGGCTGGGTTCACTCAAAGTCTTGTATGTAATTTCCTTTAAAGATGAACTGCACTTTCTCAGGTCCCTTCCAACCTCTCCAGTTCTTTTCCCTGATACCGATTTTACAAGATTGTACCATTTGAAATTTCTCCTTGGAGTTAACACTACATACTTATACAATGTGACATGCTCAAGATGTTCACCACTATCCTTGTAGTCAAACAGTATCAGGCTCTTAATCTTCATTTACAGGCGGTATCTTGTATTTATTCACAGTTCAAGAGCTGCCAATCATTACACCCAGTTATTACTCTGTCCAAGTCTTTCTGCATTCCCTTATGATCGTACTATAATGAGACTTTCTTGTGGGCAACAGCATCATTAATGAACAGTCTACTGATCCTATACGATAAACCATTTATCTATACTGACAACATCAGAGGTACTATTATGCTTTCATTGCTATAGAACTTTTGTAGCTGAGTACAACATACTGGATTTTATTAGTCAAACGGTCCTCGAGTCAGTCACATATTTGTGAAGATACTCCATATGATCATATCTTGGCTAGTAGTTGATGTTGTACATGCCTAATACATTTCAAAAATATGAGATGGCACAATCTACCTCTTTGCCTGCATCTAAGGTTAGCAAGATGTGTGTGATTACAGCACACAAGTGGTTTCTCTTGAATCCATACTAATTGAGAGACGCTCGATTTTCTCCGAGACTGTCATAAAGTTTGAGCTAAGAATATACTCTATATTCTAACACTCTCACTCAATGCATTTTATATTTGGTCTGTTGAAATAAGTTTATACAGTGCTGGTTTTCTTCTTCTTCTTGCCACCAGAGTGGATGTTTATGGGGTATAGTGTACACCTGACCTATCCAGAACAACTTCAGAAGTATCCACTGTGTATCGTAGGTCAAAGAATCTACAACAAATCTCATCACAGAACCAGTGAAGCCTCTGGTTTACACTAATGACTTTGCTCTGGACCAGAGGGCCCAAGTCAGTTCTCAGAACAATGCTGCAAAACAAAAGCTGTGCAGATACCTCATGAGTGAGGCTAGCTGTCTTCACCATGTCACCAGAAATAACTGGGAATGGTCTCGAAACTCATGTGAGGGACATCTTTAGTTCTGATGTAAGGGATGACCTCCAGGTGACTGAAACCTGCACACTCAATTACTGCTCGGCTCCTTCCACCTGGTCAACAATTCCTACAAGAGTACACATCATGTGGGCATTTTGACTGTTTCCCTTCCATGATCCTTTTCCCCTAAGAGGGGTCACTGTGCATCTATCATTGAAACTCCCTACCACTACTTTCTTTCCTGTCTGTGGATGACCTGACCATGACACAGAAGGGACCACTGTCTTATGAGCCAGAGATATATGGCCTGCTGCCTCTGCCTCATAAGTAGTGGGAGGTCACAGCCTTTCAGCATTAACCTCATACAACTTCCTCATGAAACATTGCCATGTCTGGGTACGTCCCACCAGCCACCATCAGATGACCAGCTGGCATCAGACTGGGGTTCTCTGTGGTTCACATAATCAAAAAGCTACACTGGTATGTTCTGAGACATTTCCACAATGGGAGAATATCCTGTCATTCCATCACTAGTGCAACATACAGCAGCCATATGATGCTAGTCAAAGGCGGCCAATGCAGCTTCCATCTGTTCATGAACAGAAGCCAACTCCCCCATTACGATCTCACAATGGCCGCAATCCCTAGCCATATCCTCATGTGTACTTAGCCCTTTCAAGGACAAAAATTAGGGGAATTAAGTGTAACACTAGGTTGCGCTTACATGAAGACTAAACCAAGATCAAAATCAAGCTGCTGTCATAAGAGTAAGTAGTGACTGCACAGTACCTGAGGCAGTACTCAATGTTATTTAATGGTTGCTGGATATTATTATTATTATTATTATTATTATTATTATTATCAGGGAACACTTGCATTTATGGTGGCACGTAACTATACAACTAAGTTAGCTCACTCTACACTAACAATTGCAAAATACATAAACTTTTACAATAAAATTAAAAACTTATAGAAACGGCTAAATAAACAGTTACAATTCACTTCTTGGCGGCATGTAAGAAAACAAGTAAACTACATGATGCAAACAAACTAGGTAGTGCTACTAATGCTCCTCACTGCTCTACGACTGAAGTATTACTGACAGGTAAAAACTATAACCTACACAGACACCACCAAGTCTGAAGTTCATACTACTGTTCATACAATCAATTAACTGAGCTAATGAGTCAGTCTTATGGAACACTAATTCCAGTCAAGGTAATTACTGAAGTTACACTGATCAATAGGACTTATCTTAAGGTCGAAGTCAGTAGCTATTATTATTAATATTGGTGTGTGCCACCAATTTGTTTTTATAAGTATATGTTGCTCCTCGAACTAACCAAAAGAGACATAAAACAAGAGCATATTTTCCAGTAATTCACACTAACTTACCAGAAGATGGAAGCTGAGCTTTTTCCCTTGACATAAATTTCATTAAATGGGTTTTCAGTTTTTCATCTATATCTAGTTTCCCGTCTTCCAACAGCTTCCAGTTTCTTTTTACACTTTCATTGTACTTCAGTATTCTCTCTCTATCTTGTGGACTCCAATTTGCCTTTAGAATTTTCTACTGAAAAAGAAAATCAAAATTATAAAGTGGCCAAACTAGTCACGAATATGAACATCTTCATCTGGCCTGACTGACTACATGAAGCATTTGCTCACCAGTCAGTGCATTTCTTCTTCAAATTTCTTACAGCTGATTGCTTTGTACGAGGTCATATCACAGTATATACACATGAGTACTTCAACTTACAGGAAATGATTCTAGGGAACAGCTCTTAAAATAAATTAAAAAAAAAAAAAAAGTGCAACAAAAGAAACTTCACAGTTTAGATACAAAAAAATCTGAGATTTACTATGTACAGCTCTCACATATGCCAGAAGAATATTTGAAACAGGACACACAAAATAACGCACAGCTTTCAGTACAATAATAAAAAAATGTGTTGTCCAACTGGAAGTTGTGCTGCCTTGTACTCAGTAAGTGAGTGCTGCAATTTCTTTTGAGAGCGCTCACATTATTGACTATAGTTCTCATGAGAGAGTATTTCTATTGTGACAGCAGCATCAGAGTGCCTAGACATTTGAATAATGGACTATTCTAAGCTCGTGACACTACACAGTAAATTAGTCTGTTGTCTCTTTTTTGGAGTAATTGGAAATACACATAGTTCATTTGGCGGACACTTTGGACTTTAAAAAGGTCTGAATTTTACAAACTGTTAGAGTGTTGTATTTAGGTTTTTGATGATGTAGATTCCGAGCTTTTGATCTTGAGAACCTGTGCTAACTTGGGTGAGGCTGAAAAACTACCAAATTTAGGCACTTTTTTTAGTTTTTTCCATATAACATGTTTCCCATTTCCATACGAGAAAATGCACTTGGCCCATTCCCATAGAGTGTTACATTTCCTACAGTATACACTGTTTAAAGGTATTTTTACACCACATACTTCTGAAGGTACAGAGTTTCAAAGAAATGGCAAAATTCTCAAATTATCAAAAACACTGCAAGAAGTACAGGTTTTAGAATTATAACTTTAATTGCATATTTTTTTAAAAAGGTGTCTGTAATGGTCAACATGTGACATCAAGAAGGGCCCGCCCTCCTTACCCTCAATGGGCTACTTATTTATGTGAAGGACAAGTTTAAAAAATGAAAAAAAGTAGTTATTCATGGCAGGTGCTTTTGACTGACAATGTTTATGACAACTCCCTGCCTGCTGATGTTCATTCAGTGCAGGTATGTAACTGACTTATACAGAAAAACTAAATTTTAATTACATCTAACACAACGTCAGTTTTAGTTGTTAACTGTACATTTACAAAAAAGAAAGTACCGAGAATGAAAAAAGATGTAACAGAACACAAAATCACACAAAAAAACTTAATGCCATGTTGTCTGACCCAAATGGAAAGTCAAACAGCATCAGCTTCTTCCTCCTCAGCAATGATGTTGTCAAATAGGACTTCCCCATTCTCATAAGTTCTCTCAGTATCCTCCTCATTTAGGTGGATTCTTCCATGCATGGCCGCAAGAATGTTTGCAAATGGAAGAGCACTGGATTCCTATTTTTTTGCAGTCACAGGCCCCTGTGCTACACCCTGTGCTATTCACACAAAAAAGATTATCAGTAATGAGTACCGAGATGCATTTTTTATTGTAATGAACATCCCCAAACTGATGGACTCATTTTGTCTCACATGTTGGAACCACAATTTTTTCACAAACTTAGAGAACTGCCAGTAGCAAAGACCATCCAGGGTATATCTGTTCATGACTCCACAGCATAATGTCACATTGCAACTTTCCTCTGCTTCAAGAATTGACTTGCTATTGCATCTGGCTGTTTGAAAACATCAACTAAGTTAGATATGGGAGGGTTTTTCTCAAAAATGGTGCAAATTTTCTTCTTTTCTTGTCATAAGGTGGTTGAAGTAGTGTCCCACCTATCTGCTACATGATGGAAAAGATTATCACATGGATTAAATTTGCATGATGTTGATGAGTACAGAGTACTGGGACACTCTTTTGGAAACAAATGTTATTTTGGAAAGTGTCTAATTCTGTCTGCATGTCTTCACTTGTGATTATAACACTACAGAAGTCAGCAGCCTCTGACATAGTGCATTCACTATCATCACACTGACATCATCTATTTCCTGTTTAATCACAATGTCCTTTGGTGCCATTTCAGTTATTGGCATTGAAATAAAGTTCCCACTGCTTGTGTCGCTGGATTAAAAAGACCTTGTCACACTGTAATGGCTGTTGTTCTGGAGGCAACAAATTCTGTGGGTGAGTGGAGTAAAGCCCAGAGAGATCGTTCTGCTGCTTTGGTAATGGGCGTTAGTAGGGTATCCATAAAAATTACTATGACATTACACTGAAAGTGTTGTTATACATAATCCACCTACATCTTGCAAACTGACTCAAATGTGGCTCTTGTAGTTATATTCCAAATAACTTCACATAGAAGGTGTTCACCAATTACTGCACATTAGTGCATGCCAAGGTCCACTTTTTCCTGTGTTGGAGTAAAAGCTGCATACAACGCTGGCTTTGTGCCCTTGAGCATACTGGCTTCAGTGAAGATAGGCATGGGGAATGGCGTAAGCTCAGACTTGAACAGTTATCTCACTCAGTCATCATACTGCTTGGAAATGCGAACTCAGAAAAGAGTAAGAGGATTACCTACAACTGTTTCATGTGCAAATTTCACTGCACTTTTTTTTAAAATGATAAGTACATTGCCTCCTTAGGCAAATGTTCAGACAACCATGTAAAAGCTTCTCACTGTCAAGATTATTCCTGTTTGCAAGGAACTTCTCATACCTAAATGTTGTTCAGATGCTCCTGAATATGCCTCGGTGAACATCTCTATTTGTTCACAAGGTTTTGGAGATGTAGCATACTTGAAGTCCACTGGGATAACACACTTTATGTTATGCTGTAACAATGAGTCAGCACTCCATAACCCTTCCTGCCCTCATTATGACACGCTCTATGTTTAACCAGTTGCCTGAATAGAATTATTCAGTATGATGAACAGAGAGGCAGCCTTCAAGCATGAACTTGTAAAATTCCTGAGAATTCATTTAGCCTTACTAATTTGAGTATCGCACAGACATCAGTCCACCTGCCAACTCTCTCAGGTAACAAGGGAAACTACCCATTGCACCCCCCTCAGATTTAGTGGTAAGATGGCCAGTGGATAGCCAGTCAAAGACTAAAGACAGATCAAGCATAAAAACAGGAAGATGATGTACTGAACTGTGGGAGAAAAAAAAGCAGAATAGAAACAGGACAGAAATGTAATACAGAGCAGCCTGAAAGAGGAGGGTCATTGTGGTTAAGTGGTCACGGTGGTAGAGTGTAAAGTGGGTGAGCCATCTTCGAAACTAACTCATGTCATTATTTTTTTTTTTCCCCCCACAATGTTCTGTAGTGTCCGTCCCATCATTGAAATGTTTTTTTTCTCTTTCTCCAATCTTGGCAGTTGTCATACTAGAGATAGGTTATAGAACATGAGTCATGTTGTAAGAACACGTTACTGTCACAAGTAAATGAGGTTATAGAACATGAGTCATGTTGTAAGAACACGTTACTGTCACAAGTAAATGTGATGAATAGTGAGAGCAGGTGAGATACCACACAGATGTCTCACAGAAATGAAAACAACAAATAAACGGGTGTGAACTATGTTATAAAAAAGGAATTCAATGGTAAAAACTTCCAAAATAGCACACAATTTCAAAAACATTAAAAACATACATTTTGACAGGGTACAGAGAAACTGTTGTATTTATTTGTTGCAGCTTATGTGACAAACTATTATATTTTCATCATTTCCTTGAGAGAGAGCACATTCACATTCATACAGACACCTATATGGGGCAAGGAGGCACACCACACTCACTTACCAGGTGCACAAATTAGTGATGTCTATAAGGTTTTCTTATATCATATAACACACGTACTTTCACTAATACCATGTATAACACACCAGATGTGTTTTCCAGTGGAGGATTTGGTTGACTTACTGCCTTGTCATCAAATGTTTGCAGTTCCTATTTGAAGGCCACTTCCTTTCGGCTGTCAATAGAATAGTTGTGCAGAATCAACTGTCATTATAGGTCCCTTCCTTACATCTCACAGTTGCGAATGGATGTTGCACCACAACACAGACACAAAAATGAATTCAGTGTACAGCAGGGATGGAGGTTTGAACACAGCTCACCTGCTTGACAGTCCAACACTGTGGCCACTGAACCACGACACCATCGCTATTTTATGTTGCTCTATATTGCACTTCCTGTCCTTGAACCGTTCACTGTTTCTATTCTTTTTTTTTCACAATTCAGTACACTTCCTGTTTTCATGCTTGATTTGTGTTCAGTTTTTGATGAACTGTCTGCTTGGCCCTCTTACCACTAAATCTGAGGGAGGTGTGATGGAGAGTTTTCCTTGTAAGCAGAAATACATCCCACTGATAGGTAGTGGTGGGGAGAGGGGTTGATTCTAGGGATTGGTAAATGCTGACAATTGGAGGTATGTATGATTAGGCTTCTAAAAAAGTTGCAAAAGTAAAGTTATGATGCTAAAATCTTCACTTTTGCAGTCCTTTAGATAATTTTGAGAAACTTTCTCATTCTTTAAAGCTCTGTATCTTGGTAAGCATGTGATATAAAAACATGTATAACTAGTGTAAACTGAAGGAAATTTAATACCCCAGAAGAGAAGTTGAAATTCTTTTTGTCACAGAATGCAAAGAGAAGAAATTATAGAAAGAAAAAACTGACAACAGTTCCAAAAATGGTGTGGTTTTTTTGGCTCTAGAGTAGTTCTATCATAGCATACACCAGAATGAAAGTAAGCACACTTCCTCCTTGCAGTTGCATTAACAGAAATAAGTAGGCCTAATCTGATGGTGAACACAGCAAAGGTTTCCACCAAGGAATTAAAATTTTAAACTTGATTTTTTTTCCTGTTGATTTTCATGTTTAGAATATGATTTACATAAAATTTCACATCTTCCATAACAATGATTTTGCCATATTTAACTAGAAGTTTTTTTTATTAAACTTTTATTTGTCAGTGTTAGTGGCAACACATTATTGTAGAAATCAGGAAAAACACTGGTAACAGAACCCTACAGTAGCCTGCGCAGCCCAACCTACCACCCGCATTACACTATTACAGATTCAAGTTGCCTTTTTGTTGACAATTGAGATATACTCCACCTCTGCTTCATGCTGATTTCCAGTTCTCAAAGTCTTGTGCATAGTCATACTCTCAATTCCCTATGTTCCAAATTTACATGGGAATAAAATAGTTTACACACAATGTAATGGTTTTGCTACATCGAAATCTACTGCTCTAGGCTTCCCATTTAGTCCTGAGAGAGCAATGAGAATAAAGTCTTTACACTACCAAAAAGCTTTTTGCTACTGCTGCATCATGGAAGGCAACAATATAAATAAATATGTACATAAAAAATAAAAGTTGATATAATGGTAACTGCGCCAATGAGGAGAATAACAAATATTTTGTGCTGTTAGGGCTTGGATGGTTATCTCAGGGGTTGGGATACATCTGGTATTAATTAAGAGAATATTTATAGGCAATACACAATAACAAGACATTAATAATTCACACTGACAACCCTAAAGTTAATTTTTAATTTCACAGGATAGAAGTCTCAAATAGTCTGTCTCATGGCAACAGGCATGTACTATTCTCACACTGTCTCTTAATCATACACTAGATCCACATATAATCTAATGCAAGCATACCTTTACAGCAGTCTGTGAAACTGGAAAGCTTTCTGAGAGTCTAGCAACATCCCACTCTTCTGGGTTGTTGTTATGAAGATATCGCATCTGTTCTTTTTCTTCCCAGAACACCATACTTGGTTCCTTGGCTTTCTTGAAATACTTCCTTTCAACAATTTTCATTGCCTGCACATGTTTCTGTCTTTTGATCTCTCTGAAATAAGAAAATACAATTAATAAACAATGTACAGTATTAAAAATTTATAGGTACACATACATTCTTACATTAAAAATCCAATAAGCTTTACGAGTAACGCTTTGTCCACTGATCAGGTTAGCATCAACAACATATTAATACTGAATGCTAAGAATAACTAAATGCTTTACAATTCTAAGGCAACCCTGTTTTGTAAACTCAAAAACATTTTGCTTAATTTCTAACACGGAAAAACGGTGCGGTATATACAGTCTTAAAACTGACGTTGAGAATGTACATAAACGTAAATTAACTTTGTCAACTAATCAACACAATGCAAATGAAAACACACTATTCTCAAGCACCAAGTTTCCACTCAACATTTGCGCACACTATGGACTCCGTATACCACTTTACACCGTGTGGCGTATGTTAGTAGTTACAAATGTTACTTTTACAACTGAGATAGACGTTCAAAGTTTCATAACATAAACTAACCTTTCATGGTCATCAAAAGCTTTGTCAGCATTCATTACGTCTAACTCGGAATCATCAATATCATCTTCAAAATTCATCGGTAGGCCCTTTTCTTCCTGCGAAATTGCCCGTAGTCTCAAATTCACTCCAGGATTGTTTGGCGTCGACTCTTTGAGTTCACGAAAGTGTTTTTTCTTTGCCATGTGCACCGTAGTCGAAATATTTTTCCACAGTTTTAACTGCAAAAAGCGAGCCATATCAGAGTAATTTTACTCTTGTTTATACCGTTTCAGGTCTGGAACTCTTCAACGAAATCACATATTGTATGTAACTGAGATCTCACGCAACCATACCAAAAATATTATGAATCAACTCACTACTGTTTATTCAGGGCGTCCAACATCACACTACATTCTAGAAATTCCCGACTCCGGTAACGAAGCGAGCAGAACTACAGCGAGCCTTGTGAAATTCTGCGATCATGAGCGGCGTGCAACACAACTGAAACAAAATATTTACTAGTGACTACATTTTAATTGAAAGAACATAGAAATTAGAGGCAGCTGGAAAAGGATTGTCTTTCTACAGGCTTACAGTTTGCTTCAATTTCCCGACAATAACAGGGCATAGCCAGGCACAATGAGCTTAGTGCCAACCGTAGAAAAACATATATAAAAGTAAGCGCGGCTTCTTGATGCTGAGAAATACGGTGAGATCTATAGTTAATAAACAACGGAGGATTGTCGCCATTTATATAAAATTACTATCGAATTACATGTACGAAATTTATGGGAAGACATCTGGAGTCATACAAGTGAATTTGTACATTACATATAAAGTTCGCAGTAACCGCGTTAAGTTCGGAGAACCATAACTCAATATATATCCCTGTCTCCACATGCCATTTGGTCCACCAGTACTAGTGGACATCTGGTATTATGTGAATCTAAGTTAACTGTACTAAAATACGTTCTGGGACATATGCTAAATTGTTATAACATTGTATCACTGATTTTTCCGTCTCACATGTCCTACGCACGTGGAGCAGACAGGCCGCTGAGAATCTCTCTTGTTACAGACAATTATCGATGAGTATGGAGGTGGAATGTCGGATACGCTTTGACGTTCATACGAATTAATATCTTGCTGTTTAGTATTTGTTAACCAACTACCCACTTCCCCTCCCATCCAAAACTTGTCACGTAGATCATCGTAAATAGGAAACTGATAAAACTATTGCTACAAGGAACTTGTAGCTGCAAAATCACAAAGGACTCTGATATATGGTGTCGACAGCACCTAACACACCAAAAAAACGTACTTGAAAATTGAAATAATCTCTAGAAACGTGTCATGCAAGTGATAAATAACTGCTCCTAGCGTTTCCAGCAGCTTATTATCAATGATGTAGTGGGACTGCAACATGTGCCTTCCACCCACATAAGAATCTCCGCCCGACATCTAACGTAACAACGGACGTCTGAGGTTCAAAGACCAAACGGCAGCAACCTGAATTTTGCTGCAGTGTGCGCAAATCTCACCGTATCATGGCGCTTTGCAGTGATCTCCGGAGAGGAAATGCTCGGGCGACCTAGCTTAGTAGATGGCTGGAGACAGAATGCCGCGCTGTAAAGCACTCTGCAACGTCCCTCCCACCTATGAGAGTCTCCGGTCACAACAGGCAGTGTCCAGAACAGACAGAGCTCGTTCTGGGAGCGTTAAAACGATGCAGTAGCTGGGAGAATGCGAGGAGCGCCCACGTGTTGGTATTAACAGTGATCGCAGACCAGACACTAACCATCGAAAACAGAGGCTTGTTAGGGCACAGAGGATGCCATCAGTCGAGTCATCCAACGGTAGAGTAGAAAACAAGCTGTATTAAACACTCTGATTTTTTAAATTACAAGTCTCCCTAATTCTCGGGGATACTTTCCACCACTACGGTCGCAGGTTAGAATCCTGCCTCGGGCATGGATGTATGTGATGTCCTTAGGTTACTTAGGTTTAAGTAGTTCTAAGTTCTAGGGGACTGATGACCTCAGATGTTAAGTCCCATAGTGCTCCGAGCCATTTGAACCATTTGATACTTTCCAGAAATGAAGTGTTATTAAAATTCCACAGTAAGCGTAGGCCTGGCACCCAGCAGTGAGTTTTACGTAATAATAGAATTTGAGAAAATCGTTAAAAAACCTAATGCACACATACCTTTGTAACTAATAGTATGCTTACAATTCCAGTTGCAGGGATTATTGAGTGTAACTTCCTGTCGACGTCGAGGGTGTAGATTATTAAGCAATCATTTTTGAGTACGCTTACTCTCTCGTAACCCACTGTATATTTTGCGTAACATATCGACAAAACGCGCTTGAAAATCGGAATCTTGTCCTGAAACATGTCATGTCTGTGATGTATAAGTCGAGTTTTTAGATCGGTCCAGGTGGGTAAACTTACATATATTTACTGTAGCTTATTACCAGTAGTGTGACGTGGTGGTCTGTAACACATACTGTTCTGTGTATTAGACAGGTAATTTGTAACGAGGGATGGACCGTTTTGAAACATAACGATGCTCTTATTGTCATTCCTTGCGCTCTTCCTCTGCTATAACAAAATCATCTGGTTTAAAGTGCTGGACGTCAAGATTTACTTCGAATCCTTTTTTTGCTGTTCTAAATGTGTTATGTTTTCATCGTGAGAGTATCAAGGGTTCCCATATACAGGTGAAAGTGACTTCACGAACATCCCACATCTATCAATCCATTCTGGTAAGGGTCTTCGGATAACGAGCAATTACCATAACCTTACATATTTTTAAGTAACACTCCACGAAACACACACCTGAAAATCCGAATTATTTTCCGAAACGTGTTATAAAAATGACAAATAATTATATATTAATCATGACAGGAAATTCAGATTATTACAAAGGCTGATTATACAGATTTCAGGAACATTAATTACATCTCAACTTTCATATAAATAAATTTTTTTTTACATATCATCGTTTTGGAGATATTCCCTCTGAGCCTAAAATGACAAATTACCTTTCGGGGTGTGTTCTACCTCTTACAAGTGACATTGGGCACAAACAGAAAAATACATATTGCAGTATTTTGCCTCCACTACACACCCACCTAGTTTCTTCAAGATCGTTTATTGACACTTGGAGTGTTCCCTTGTAATTGGGTTATGCCTGTCAGTACATACTAATCCTTTTGCGTCCACGCGTTCACAGTTCAACACCTGACCTGCTACCCATGGGCAAATAAACATTAATGGCTTGCTCCTGCCTTATGTTCTTGGAGGTACTAAACAACCTAACAACATACGACTTGTAATAGTGTAATTATTAGTGTGCAAATGAAGTAACTACTGATGTAATGTTGTTCAGTACACCGTCTTCAATCACTTGCGTAGCACTGGTATGCTATTTGAGCTCTTGATGTTCATACAGTTGCTTCAGTTTTCTCCAAACACCTCTGTGATTTTTTTGTAGGCAGCACCTATCTTCCCTCTACTGATGTAAGCGTCTGCAGCCTTGCATTTGTTTTCTCTCTCGTCCTTAATATTTATGGAAATCGTAGGTATTTTTTCGACAGCTTATTGACATTAGTGTATCTTGGTGGAACTGTAACACATTTCCACATATACTGTTGCGTTTGTAGCGTTAGAGCGATTGGGCGGGAGCACATAACATGCGAAGAAAAAATAACAAACCGGCGAATCACACAATGTGATTTTATTAGTAGTGTCATCATGTATTCTAATTTAAGGATTCATCTCCGAAAGTGACGCCATGGACACATGACCATCTTATAAGCTTTTATTGCTCCCTAGTTGAACAATTTCCGCACTGGATTATTTAACAACAAATACACTCTAGCCTGTACCATCTGCAAGCAAACTGGCGAATGATCGCATCACTCTACAACTATTTACAGTATTGTCGATTCTCCCTCAGCATTCCAAAGACGCACAAGGCTGTAATCCTTGACGCTGAAGTCGATAAATGCAGAGCGATAGTACTGATTGTTAACCTGATTGTTGCTTGTTGAAATCTGAAAACGCTGTTAACACCCCTTAGATATTGATGGCTGACTTTATCGAAGGTTTTTCTATATGGTATGTTCAGAAGCTCTAATGTATGTGCCCGATGCTGCCAAGAGGGAAAGGCTGTGAACTAAAGCCGGCCGGAGTGGCAGAGCGGTTTTCTCAAATAAGTCAAGACACATTTTCTGCTTTTCAAAATGCGAATATTGCCGGTTCAAATGCACTGCCGAATAGCATTGAGGAACATGTTTCAGACACCAGTGCATTGTTATTAAATTTAATGCAACAAATGGGACAAAAGCTTCAAAAGTTAGACACAATGGAACAAAATCTTCAAATGTTAGATGCAATGGAACAACACCAGAGACAAACACAGCAACAGTTAGACGCAAAGGAACAAAATCAAAAACAATCACAGCAACAAATGGAACAAAATTAGAAACAAATTAAAGAAACACTTCAGCAAACACGTGAAGATTTAATTACTGAGTTACATAACATCGAATCGAAATGTCAAAAAGTCTGTAATGACGTAAAAACACAAATTTGTGAGCATTTTCAACCTATGTTTTCGCGGCATGAAAATGCATTACAGAATCACGAAGCAGCCATAAAAGAACTGCAAACCATT
The DNA here is from genome assembly GCF_023864345.2 of Schistocerca serialis cubense. Lineage (NCBI taxonomy): Eukaryota > Metazoa > Arthropoda > Insecta > Orthoptera > Acrididae > Schistocerca > Schistocerca serialis. Next base: position 435,758,224 of record NC_064640.1, on the reverse strand, counting down.
GTTCATGAAAATCACACCTTGCGGGCTAAAATTGACTCAGTTGCATCTACCGATTCGGTTACGCAACTTGCAAAAACTCAGGAAAACTTAAAGGACACAGTAGATATTCTGAATATTGGTTCAGAAAGACACACGGAGAAAATTAGTTCATTATCAGAGAAAGTAGTCGAACTTTCGGATCAGCTAAATAATTTATCTACGAAGGTAGATCATAATCTGAATGACACAAGAGCGGTAGTCTTTAATGATACAGAAGAGTATGAACAAATTAGGAAATTCAAACAAAACCGGAATCAAATTAATACGCAACACAAAAGAGAAATCCGGGAAGTACAAAATCAGTTGGCACAAGTAATATAAGAATTACATATTTCAGAGTACACCCGCGCTCCAACACAGGAAGAGGGACATAGAAATACGGAAAAGCCACAAAATAATAACACAGGGCATTTCGGAAATTATGAAAGAAATTGGCAGGGTGCACCGAATTTTGAGATGGAACCGCCGACATGACGTAACAATGACCGTTATGCGACTCGCCGACACAATGACTTTGACTATAAGCTGTTCATTACTACACGAAAATTCAAAATATTTAAGAATTCTGGCAACGACATTCATCCACAAGCGTGGCTTCATCAATTCTCTCATTGTTTTCCTCGCAACTGGTCATTGGAGCACAGATTAGAATTTATGTGTGGCTACTTAGAGAATGAACCAGCTGTAAGAATGTGATCGGTCATTCACGATTGCTACAGTGAAGGATAATTTTATCATGCCTTCCTCTCTGCATATTGGTCTCAAGCTACTCAAGATAGCGTAAAACATAGCCTCATGATGATGAAACACTTTGAACAATCTGAATTTTCCAGGCTTGTAAAATATTTTGTATACATGTTGCACAAGAATCAGTACCTGTCAAACCCATATAGCCCCTCAGAACTCATCCGCATTTGCTTAATCAAATTGCCTGAACATTTACGACATATTATTTTGGCAGGACGTTGCAAAGACGACATTGAAGCTTCTCAGGACTGTTACAAGAATAGGAAATTTACACTGGCACTGCAGGACGCGGAAACAGGAAAACAATCATTACAGGTCACATTCATCACAATTCCGCGATGACAGAAATAATAACTGGACACGACAAGGCTATTCTTACAACTCAAATTGTGATCGAAACAGACGCCACCCGTATACCAACCGTTGGCAGAGTAAAAATAATTACAGAGAAAGATCACATTTCCATAGTAATGAATGTGACAGAGACAACCACAGAAACAGACAATATGGGAACCAAACCAATTATTATCAAGGGAGACAGAATAACTTCAGACACAATGGTCAACTGTGCAGTTACGACTCTGGGAGAAGTTCTCCACCACGTGACTGACAAGAAAGAAATTACAAAAAATTACCGAAATGACGACAGACGATATAATCATAACGACAGACCTGAATGTCATCAGAACTGGCGGGATTCAAACAGGGCAGGGCCCCCTCGACAAGGTGAATTTGTAGAAGTTTGGTCTCCTAATCCTAATAACGACACGCGCCAACAAAGAGACAGGCAATTATTCGCACCGCAGGCATCCATGTGCGCCGGCTGGCTCAGAGAAACATAACATAGACGAAATTTCTGCATTCTTTACCGATGTATACAACATGATAATTGCTTTGAAGCTGAAACTCTGCACACTAGAGAGGGTAAAGGATTGCATCACATTTCACATGTACAACCGTTTATTGAAAGATAATCTGATTTTTTACTTAATCTTTGCTATAAACTTTTTCACGTCACGTTACTAGTATGCTTTGTCACACTTAGAAACTGTTAACATGCAACAATGTTTTGAAGTCAACTATACATGCAAGAACCTAGGGAACTTATTTAGACAGTAATTTCGAATGCATTTTTATAGTGAACAGACGACGCAGTGTTATTGTGTGTACATTCTTCCTTGTTAGTTGCACGATTTTGTAGCGACTATAAGTCTCACATACTTAGAATGTATACCGGTACTGCTAATGAGATTTTAATGCAATATTTTGGTTTACTTGAAAATACATTCTGGATTTAAAGTACTTTCTGAGAGATACCAGATGACACAGTGGTTAGTTTATTTGATAGCTACACAATTAAATCACAAATCTACTAATGTGTGACAATTTACATTGTTGCTTTTGCAGTGTATCTGTTTTATGTCTCCACAGTTTTTCTGAATTCTTCTGGAAAGTAAAACATGTTTTAGTAGTAACTTTTATGGTATAGCTACAATGAGACAGCCTTTTTTGTAGCAACACAATACGTTACAGTATAGTACTTTCTTGATGACAGTAACATACGTAATAACTATGATATCTATACGCAAAGCATTTCACTTTTATTTATGATGAGATAAGTACATTGACTTCTGCAGAACTTACCTTACGGAGGATGATAACTACGACACTTCCACAGAATTATCTTACAGCAAGACGCACATTTAGCACTAAAGGACACGCATTTGAGTGATTAATTTTTGTACTTAAAAAAATATTTTTAAAGATTTTTGAATTACAAAGATACAAAGAAAGTTTTCGGTTATACATTTCATTCGATTGATGTAAGCTGTAACACCTGAGGGTATAATTACATTAATCGTCAGGGAGTACACGCCTACTTGGTGTGCTAAGTGTGTGGCGAGCGCTAGGAGCCCTAGCTAATATGGTATTTGCTTATACAACTTTACACATCAGTACCATATTTCTCTAACACAGAATTCCACGGCTATCTGATTATTTCACAGAGAAACAAACATTTTTTTTCTACATCAGTGACAGATGTTTACGCAATTACACAGTTGGATAACTTCACACTTATGAAATTGTATTTTTTCTGTACTTTGTGAACTGTTCATACACTCCTGGAAATTGAAATAAGAACACCGTGAATTCATTGTCCCAGGAAGGGGAAACTTTATTGACACATTCCTGGGGTCAGATACATCAGATGATCACACTGACAGAACCACAGGCACATAGACACAGGGAACAGAGCATGCACAATGTCGGCACTAGTACAGTGTATATCCACCTTTCGCAGCAATGCAAGCTGCTATTCTCCCATGGAGACGATCGTAGAGATGCTGGATGTAGTCCTGTGGAACGGCTTGCCATGCCATTTCCACCTGGCGCCTCAGCTGGACCAGCGTTCGTGCTGGACGTGCAGACCGCGTGAGACGACGCTTCATCCAGTCCCAAACATGCTCAATGGGGGACAGATCTGGAGATCTTGCTGGTCAGGGTAGTTGACTTACACCTTCTAGAGCACGTTGGGTGGCACGGGATACATGCGGACGTGCATTGTCCTGTAGGAACAGCAAGTTCCCTTGCCGGTATAGGAATGGTAGGACGATGGGTTCGATGACGGTTTGGATGTACCGTGCACTATTCAGTGTCCCCTCGACGATCACCAGTGGTGTACGGCCAGTGTAGGAGATCGCTCCCCACACCATGATGCCGGGTGTTGGCCCTGTGTGCCTCGGTCGTATGCAGTCCTGATTGTGGCGCTCACCTGCACGGCGCCAAACACGCATACGCCCATCATTGGCACCAAGGCAGAAGCGACTCTCATCGCTGAAGACGACACGTCTCCATTCGTCCCTCCATTCACGCCTGTCGCGACACCACTGGAGGCGGGCTGCTCGATGTTGGGGCGTGAGCGGAAGACGGCCTAACGGTGTGCGGGACCGTAGCCCAGCTTCATGGAGACGATTGCGAATGGTCCTCGCCGATACCCCAGGAGCAAGAGTGTCCCTAATTTGCTGGGAAGTGGCGGTGCGGTCCCCTACGGCACTGCGTAGGATCCTACGGTCTTGGCGTGCATCCGTGCATCGCTGCGGTCCGGTCCCAGGTCGACGGGCACGTGCACCTTCCGCCGACCACTGGCGACAACATCGATGTACTGTGGAGACCTCACGCCCCACGTGTTGAGCAATTCGGCGGTACGTCCACCCGGCCTCCCGCATGCCCACAATACGCCCTCGCTCAAAGTCCGTCAACTGCACATACGGTTCACGTCCACGCTGTCGCGGCATGCTACCAGTGTTAAAGACTGCGATGGAGCTCCGTATGCCACGGCAAACTGGCTGACACTGACGGCGGCGGTGCACAAATGCTGCGCAGCTAGCGCCATTCGACGGCCAACACCGCGGTTCCTGGTGTGTCCGCTGTGCCGTGCGTGTGATCATTGCTTGTACAGCCCTCTCGCAGTGTCCGGAGCAAGTATGGTGGGTCTGACACACCGGTGTCAATGTGTTCTTTTTTCCATTTCCAGGAGTGTATTTTTTCGGGACCATTGTGATACTATGAGAGCTTTGAATGTTGTATTTGGTAAGGGATCATGATTTTTGAAGTACGTTTGAGGTAGATGACTTTATTGAAGGGTCCGCAGCTCGTGGTCGTGCGGTAGCGTTCTCGCTTCCCACGCCCGGGTTCCCGGGTTCGATTTCCGGCGGGGCCAGGGATTTTCCATGCCTCGTGATGACTGGGTGTTGTGTGATGTCCTTAGGTAAGTTAGGTTTAAGTAATTCTGAGTTCTAGGGGACTGATGACCATAGATGTTAAGTCCCATAGTGCTCAGAGCCATTTGAACTTTATTGAAGGTTTTGAAATTATTGAAAGAAGCTGCGACGATTTTGAGATGTGATTGATCTGTTATGATGTTATTATTATGACGACGATGTGTATTATGCTGTTGAGGTATGTTTATGATCAATAAGCTGATGCTATATGAGGAATTTGATTATGTTATGTATTTATTATGATGAAATATTGAAGAAGTGTTGACGAATATGTATATGTGTAATAAGGTAAGGAATAATGAGTAGTGGTTAGGGACTCTGATTTATGAAAAAGGATATTTGAAAGCAAGAATCGTACTTTAAGAAATATGAAATGTGTGTACATGCGTGATCTATCACAACACTGCTACTCATGATATTTCGTTTCTACACATTTCTTCCGTAATTTTTCGACCAGTGAAATTTTGTTGGTATCATACTGTCACTGTAGTGGAGCTGCTGTCATAAATGTTTCGGTAAGGAAGTTAAGTGACCTTGACATAATGCATTGTGGGTGCCTAGCTGCGCCAGTCGCCTGGAGAAAAAGCCATTAGGTGGAGAAAAAAAGAGGCCATTAACCTCACTGTTGACATTCCTTTGTAGAAAGTATCGCAAATACGACACACTCATTACTTAGAAACATATGATCTCACTTTGGAGCTCGTACTTTGCTCTACTTACTAAAATGTTTATGAAATGATGGGAAATATTCTTACATCTGCACACCTGATTATGACAAGTGTCTTTCTACGAGAGTTGAGAGAATTTCTACTGACTTATGAAATGCCACATGGCTATTGAATGATGTTTTTATGCTTTGCTTTGTACATAGTTGCTTATTTCATTTGATATCTGGTTTCCAGCTGTGTTGCAGCATTGGTTTTATAAAACAAAATTAAATGCATTTGCTAATGTGAACACTTTCTGTCAACAGATCTATTAAATAATAATTTTATGATCCACATTCCTCAGAAAAAGAGCACTTGGAAAGGAAAGAGCAATAAGAAGGGACTAATAACAGTATTGGCATACATAATTCTCTTTTCAAGTATTTGGTATTTTTTTTGTAGAATAAGTTGTTGTGGTGCACCACTTTAATGACATAGACATTAAGATGTGAATAGACATTTCCCTTATATGCATTGTTGTCTTTAGTGTACTATTTTTTCTGCTTGTGGGTTTGTGATGTTTAGATATAAGTTATTGCATTTGCTGCTGCTGTTTGCCAGGCATAGTGCTACTGAATTTCACTTTGTATTACTCTGTTAAGTCAGTTTCACTACTGATTTATTTTTCTTGTTTGCTGCACTTTGCCTTATATTAGTTGTAATATTGCATTTGCTTTGCTAATTTAGATATACTGCTGCTTGCTTTCCCAATTTGCATTTTTTTGTCATTGCTGTTTGTGTTAATTGTTGTGTGCTGCTGCATTGCCTCAACTGTTAGTTTATGCATATGAGCTCAGTAGATTTAAGTTAGCTTAAGAGGGGGTAGGCTATATAAGATAACGAGTTGCGATGAATTGGAAGAAATGCATTGAGAAGTTATACGAAAAAAGTTTGTAAAAAAATGTACTGTAGAATGAAGAATAATTATATTGAAAGAGGATATGAATAGAATACAGAAAGCAGGTATACATAGGACTTTTTGGGAATAATGATGAACGAAGGGAGATCTCCAAGAAGTAAAGAAAGTTTTGTTCGCAAAATACAGCAGTAAAACAAACCCTGTCCTATCCTTTTGTGTTATTCCGCTATGTGTTTGTGTACCCTTATGTATTTGTGTTCTTCCTGTCTTTATGTGTTTATCTGATACGAGTTATGTTGTAGACTTTTTCTAATATTATGTTATTTACTTTGTAAAGGTGTTTAGACATTATTTATTCTGTTTTGTTTTAACGCTCATGTGTGAAGTTGATGTTTCGAAAATTATTCCGATCTTTTATGTATTTACTTATGTCATAATTCCTGGAACACCGATGTATATGTTATTTCGATTCTTTTGTAACTACAAATGTTATCGCTATTATTATGTTCTTTAATGATGTATTTTGTACCTTTGCAATTGTATTCTTATGTTGTAAATTTATTATTGTGTAGACACCAGTTCGTCAAATTAAGTTTCATTTCACTGCACACGTTTCTGCTGGTCATAGTATATGCACAATATGTGAAAAAAGGGACTGTTAGTGCTTGCACATGTGTTGATAATTCAGCAAGGGACTGGTTAACAGCATTGCTGGTTCTAAGGACAATTCCAAAATCTTTGTGGGTGCACAAGTGGTGGTTTACGGACTTGCTATATTGTCCGCAAGACTCTTCGATGGTGATTGTGCACCTGCACAGTTGCAACAGATGGCTGCTGGCCGTCTCTACAAGGACTGAAGTGGGTATGCACCTTTGATGGCCCACCGATACCATACTCTCTACCAGGACTACAGTGGGTCTGCTCTGTGATGACCTACCTACCAATATTCTTCAAAACTTCAACTGACTCTGTTGTGGGTTTGCTCGGTTGTGGCCCATTACCTGTCTGCATGTCAAGAGACAGCACTGTCTTTCTGTTGGAAGGACAACACTACTTCTTCAAAACTGCATGGAAATCCACTACTTCCGTGTGCATTTTCCTTTACTGCTCAGACTTTGAGAAAAATAAGAAAACTGCAATTACTATAGTGATGAATGATCAGGACTGTCTTTATGAGATCAATTTTTGCTTTTGACCAACATTGCATCAATAAGTGTGTGCATTTGATATCTTTGTTATTGTAATTATGAAACATTTTATCAAATCATTATTGGCCACTGCCCAAAACAATTTGTAAAATTTTTTGTGGGGAGCATGGGGGCTATGTAAGTAGGCTGTTTAGATTTTTATGTTGGTAACGTCACCTAGTGCTCCATATGAAAATCACTGACTGTGCTGCGTGAATATTTGCTATTGTAGTGTTGGGCAGTTGGATGTGAACAGCGTGTAGCGTTGCGCAGTTGGAGGTGAGCCGCGAGCAGTGGTGGATGTGGGAAGAGAGATGGCAGAGTTTTGAGAGCGGACGGTCTGGACGTGTGTCCGTCAGAAAAACGAAATTTGTAATACTGTATATCATGAACTGATATATATATGATGACTTTTGAGTATTATTAAGGTAAATACACTGTTTATTCTCTATCAAAATCTTTCGTTTGCTAACTATGCCTATCAGTAGTTAGTGCCTTCAGTAGTTAGAATCCTTTATTTAGCTGGCAGTGTTGGCGCTTGCTGTATTGCAGTAGTTCGAGTAACGAAGATTTTTGTGAGGTAAGTGATTCATGAAAGGTATAGGTTATTGTTAGTCACGGCCATCCTTTTGTAGCGATTATTGAAAGTCAGACTGCGTTGCACTAAAAATATTGTGTGTCAGTTTAGTGTTGATCAGAATAAGTAATGAGAGAAATGTCTGAATACGTTCAGTTCTGCTCAGCTGTTTGAAAATCAAATGACCTAAGAGGTTTAACAGCACTGTAATTCGTAATTTTCCAAAGGGGACGTTTCAGCGTGTACAGGTACAGCTGTCCATGCAGCTTCAACACGATACCACAGTTCATCAAGAGTATTGACTGGCGTATTGTGACGAGCCAGTTGCTCGGCCACCATTGACCAGACTTTTCAATTGGAGAGAGATCTGGAGAATGTGCTGGCCAGGGCACCAGTCGAACATTTTCTGTATCCAGAAATGCCCGTACAGGACCTAACACGTGCAATGTTGCATTATCCTGCTGAAATACAGGTTTTCGCAGGTATTGAATGATGGGTAGAGCCACGGGTCGTAACACATCTGAAATGTAACGTCCACTTGTTCAAAGTGCCGTACATGCGAACAAGAGGTGACCGAGACGTGTAACCAATGGCACCCAATACCATCACACCGAGTGATACGCCAGTGTGGCGATGATGAATACACGCTTCCAACGTGCGTTCACTGCGATGTCACCAAACACGGATGCGACCATCATGATGCTGTAAACAGAACCTGGATTCATCCGAAAAAATGACGTTTTGCCATTTGTGCACCCAGGTTCGTCGTCGAGTACACCATCGCAGGCGCTCTTGTTTGTGATGCAGCGTCAGGGGTAACCGCAGCCATGGTCTCCGAGCTGATAGTCCATGCTGCTGCAAACGTCGTCGAACTGTTCGTGCAGATGGTTGTTGTCTTGTAAACTCCCCATCTGTTGACTCAGGGATCGAGACGTGGCTACACGATCCGTTACAGCCATGCGGATAAGATGCCTGTCATCTCGACTGCTAGTGATACGAGGCCGTTGGTATCCAGCACGGCGTTCCGTATTACATTCCTGAACCCACCGATTCCATATTCTGCTAACAGTCATTGGATCTCGACCAACGCGAGCAGCAATGTCGCGATACGATAAACCGCAATCGCGATAGGCTACAATCCGACCTTTATCAAAGTCGGAAACGTGATGGTACGCGTTTCTCCTCCTTACACGAGGCATCACAACAACGTTTCACGAGGCAACGCCGGTCAACTGCTGTTTGTATATGAGAAATCGGTTGGAAACTTTCCTCATATCAGCACGTTGTAGGTGTCGCCACCGGCGCCAACCTTGTGTGAATGCTCTGAAAAGCTAATAATTTGCATATCACAGCATCTTCTTCCTGTCGGTTAAATTTCGCGTCTGTAGCACGTCATCTTCATGGTGTAGCAATTTTAATGGCCAGTAGTGTATCATGTGATAAGACATATGCCGCGAGCATCAAGAAGAGGCCGATTTAAGGACAATGTTGTAGTGTTATAAAAAAATAAAAAACCACTATTTTGAAGTAGCTTTGAAGTAGCTTGTTGGATTAACTAGTAATGGATTGAAGTAAAATTCTGAGTAATTCATGTTTCTTACCATTTGTGATAGTAATAAAAGGGTGAGGAAGGGGAAAGGCTGCTAAATTTTTATTTATCAAGTGAGAAAGAGAGGAGAGGAGGTGGGTGCCTTTGAATGTAACACATACAAGTGCGTGGGCAAGACTAAGCATTCCTGGTGGAGCGGGGATGGGGGTGACCTTGAGGATAACTAATGCAATTGCTTCAGGTGTAACATAATACCTCTTACTTTATCTCTCGAAGGTCTTCCTTTTCTTTCCTTATTAGTGGAATGAGATGCATCGACTGATGTTTATCTGAGCTTACACAGGTACTGGATGGTGTTGAGAAACACCTGAAATCTTGCTGCTTAGATTTGGATTCAGCAAAACAGTTCATGATGGGGAGAGGACTCTCCACAATACATAGTCATTGTAAGGAAACGTCTAAAGAAATAGAGAGTAATTAATAAAAATTGTAGAACAGATCAAAGAGCTACAGATTGAGAGATACTGAAGAAAAGACTTTTGGCTGTAATAAGAACAATGCGTGAAGCCATCATGATTACTGTAACAGAATATTGTCGAATGTTTTCAAGAAAGCCGAGGATTATTACCTCAGTTTAGTTCTCGTACCACTGTAAAGATGAGTGAAATGGTTACTAGTGCCAATGGTGTTGAGAAACACCTGAAATCGTTAATATTTAACAAAGCTCTAGGGCTATATCAGATTATATACAAAATTGGCGACTGAGTTAGCTCTTCTTTTGGCCATACATACCAAGGTCCCTCGAACAAAGAACTGTACACAGTGGAAGGAAGAAAGGACAGGTCAGACACATCTACAAGAAGGGCAACAGAAGCGATTCACAAAAATATCGTCCAGTGTACTTGGCATTCATCTCCTGTAGAATTTTAGAAAACACTGTGAGCTCAGACGTAGTGAGGTATCTGGAACAGAATGACCTTCTCTATGTCAATCAGCGTGATTCCGAAAACATTGATTATGTGAAGTCCAACCTGCACTTTTCTCACTTGACTTACTGAAACACGAAGATCAAGGCAGTCTGGTAGTTTAAATGGCTCGAAGCAGTATGGGACTTAACATCTGAGGTCATCAGTCCCCTACACTTAGAACTACTTAAACCTAACTAACCTAAGGACATCACACACATCCATGCCCGAGGCAGGATTCGAATCTGCGACCGTAGCAGCAGCGTGGTTCCGGACTGTAGCGCCTAGAACCGCTCGGTCACAGCGGTCGGCACAGTCAGGTAGATGCAGCATTTCTCGATTTCCTGAAAGCGTTTGACTCAGTACCACAACAACACTTATTATCAAAAGTACGATCGAACGGGATATCAAGTGAAGTTTGTAACTGGATTGAGGATCGTTTGGTAGGGAGGACGGGCCAAGTTATCTTGGATGTAGATTGTAGAGTCATCGACAGACGTAGAAGTAATTTCAGGCATGTCCCACGGAAGTATGTTAGGACCCTTGCTATTCATATCGCACATTAATGACCTTGCATACAATATTAATAGCGACCTAGGACTTTTTGCAGATGAAGCAGTTATCTATAATAAATAACTAAGAGAAGCTGCACAAATATTCAATCAGATCTTGATAAGATTTCAAAGTGGTGCAAAGATTGGAAACTTGCTCTAAATGTTCAGAAACGAAAAACTGTGCACTTCACAAAACGAAAAAATGTGGAATCCTATAATATCAATGAGTCAGAGTTGGAACTGGCCAACTCATAGGAATATCTGGGCATAACCGTAGTCAGAGGGGGAGTTATCTGGATTCAAGCTCACCTGAAATATTGGCGAAGCTAAAAAAAAGGGAGAAGTTATCTTAAAATCGATTGCAATTTAATCTTTATTTTAAAATTTCTGTTTCCATACCATGGGAGTAGCGCGGGGGAGCCGCGCGGTCTTTGGCGTCTTGTCACGGTCCGTGCGGCTCCTCCCGTCGGAGGTTCGAGTCCTCCCTCGGGCATGGGTGTGTGTGTCGTCCTTAGAGTAAGTTAAAGTTAGATTAAGTAGTGTGTAAGCTTAGGAACCGATGACCTCAGTGGTTTGGTCCCACACCTTACCACAAATTTCCAATTTTTCCACATCATGGGTATTGTCGGTGTAGCGTAGTACCCAACAGGAACAAGGAAAGTAATGAGCTCGCGTTGGCGACAATATTAGTACCAATATATGGACTGAGGCTGGAAGGAACGTGGTTTGTCCGGAGTGCTGGAAAGTTCAGGTAACCCCGTCCTTCCACATCTACTTCTACAGACATACTTCGTCAGCCACCATACGATGCATGGCGGAGGGAACCCTGTACCACTAGTTGTCATTTCCTTCCCTGTTCCACTCGCAAATAGAGCCAGGGAAAAACGACTGTCTGTATGCCTCCGTATGAACCCTACTTTCTCGTACCTTATCTTCGTGGTCATTACACGCAATGTATGTTGCCGGCAGTAGAATAATTCGGCAGTCAGCTTAGAAATGCAAGCTAGGTAAGGGTCCAATGTCGTAGAGTACTCTCTGTAAAATCGAACTGGGATTCCATCCGGACCTGATGATTTATTTTCTTTCAAATGCTTCAGTTGCTTCTCTACACCAGGTATGGTTATTACTATGTCGTCCCACTCAAGGTCACGCGTTCTACTGTGAGAGCCATCTATTGAGCACCCAGAGAGTTACCCAGAGAGCATCCCAGGGTGCCCCAGAGAGCTACAACACCAAGAAGAATCGCTTCTCGGCTTTTGGCAAGATCAATGTGTAGTATTGTGGCCCTTAAAAGGGCCTTTTTTGAGAACTGCTTTCAATGGTTATACAGAGTACAGTCACCCACAATGCGACAATCTTCCAAAGAGGATGAACCACTAGCCTTCACCCACAAGTGAACACTACAATCCGAATTTATCTCACAACGTCTACGACAAGACAGAGATAAACTACCATGTGGCATAAGGTAGGAACCCTCACCAGAAATAATAATCTCAGATACAGGTATAGTACGGTAAGCCAAAATTTCACGACTTTCAAAGGATTCCAAACCAGGTCTTCCAGCACTATTACAAGCAACGAAAGCAACTGTTATCCATCCGTTACCCAAACTGGAAGAAGAAGAAACTTTCATTAAAGAAAAATTTAACCTCGCGCCACAAAACAAAGTAGGTCCATTTATAAGAACAAATTGAGCAGTTTTACCTACTCCCCTTACTTCGTTCTTTTTCCCCTTCGCGGAAGATGTCGAAGCACCAAGAGTGCCGTCCACATTTACAAGTGTTTTGTAAACAAGCAATCATCGGCGACGCGTGACCTTGAGTGGGACTTAGCCGCTGAGCGAGGCAGCCGGGCAACACGGCCTCTAGTATTACTTAGGCCGTGTTGCACTATAATCAAGATTGCGCAACTTCCGGCGGCTGTTACTGAATGGGCCGCCTTATCAGTCCACATCCGCTGCGTGCGCCAGGACTGATGCTATATAAGGAGCACACTGTCCTGCCAGCGCATTCACTCTTGTGTGAGTGAATAGCCACTGAGGCACTGCTTCTTACAATGGTTCGTAAACGTTATTATCGTCGTCGCCGACGATTGCTTGTTTACAAAACACTTGTAAATGTGGACGGCACTCTTGGTGCTTCGACATCTTCCGCGAAGGGGAAAAAGAACGAAGTAAGGGGAGTAGGTAAAACTGCTCAATTTGTTCTTATAAATGGACCTACTTTGTTTTGTGGCGCGAGGTGTTGCCCGGCTGCCTCGCTCAGCGGCTAAGTCCCACTCAAGGTCACGCGTTCTACTGTGAGAGCCATCTATTGAGCACCCAGAGAGTTACCCAGAGAGCATCCCAGGGTGCCCCAGAGAGCTACAACACCAAGAAGAATCACTTCTCGGCTTTTGGCAAGATCAATGTGTAGTATTGTGGCCCTTAAAAGGGCCTTTTTTGAGAACTGCTTTCAATGGTTATACAGAGTACAGTCACCCACAATGCGACAATCTTCCAAAGAGGATGAACCACTAGCCTTCACCCACAAGTGAACACTACAATCCGAATTTATCTCACAACGTCTACGACAAGACAGAGATAAACTACCATGTGGCATAAGGTAGGAACCCTCACCAGAAATAATAATCTCAGATACAGGTATAGTACGGTAAGCCAAAATTTCACGACTTTCAAAGGATTCCAAACCAGGTCTTCCAGCACTATTACAAGCAACGAAAGCAACTGTTATCCATCCGTTACCCAAACTGGAAGAAGAAGAAACTTTCATTAAAGAAAAATTTAACCTCGCGCCACAAAACAAAGTAGGTACATTTATAAGAACAAATTGAGCAGTTTTACCTACTCCCCTTACTTCGTTCTTTTTCCCCTTCGCGGAAGATGTCGAAGCACCAAGAGTGCCGTCCACATTTACAAGTGTTTTGTAAACAAGCAATCGTCGGCGACGACGATAACAACGTTTACGAACCATTGTAAGAAGCAGTGCCTCAGTGGCTATTCACTCACACAAGAGTGAATGCGCTGGCAGGACAGTGTGCTCCTTATATAGCATCAGTCCTGGCGCACGCAGCGGATGTGGACTGATAAGGCCGAGAAGCCGAGTAAGGGGAGTAGGTAAAACTGCTCAATTTGTTCTTATAAATGGACCACAGTTGCTGGTTTGGAATCCTTTGAAAGTCGTGAAATTTTGGCTTACCGTACTATACCTGTATCTGAGATTATTATTTCTTGTGAGGGTTCCTACCTTATGCCACATGGTAGTTTATCTCTGTCTTGTCGTAGACGTTGTAAGATAAATTCGGATTGTAGTGTTCACTTGTGGGTGAAGGCTAGTGGTTCATCCTCTTTGGAACATTGTCGCATTGTGGGTGACTGTACTCTGTATAACCATTGAAAGCAGTTCTCAAAAAAGGCCCTTTTAAGGGCCACAATACTACACATTGATCTTGCCAAAAGCCGAGAAGCGATTCTTCTTGGTGTTGTAGCTCTCTGGGGCACCCTGGGATGCTCTCTGGGTAACTCTCTGGGTGCTCAATAGATGGCTCTCACAGTAGAACGCGTGACCTTGAGTGGGACTTAGCCGCTGAGCGAGGCAGCCGGGCAACACTTGTAAATGTGGACGGCACTCTTGGTGCTTCGACATCTTCCGCGAAGGGGAAAAAGAACGAAGTAAGGGGAGTAGGTAAAACTGCTCAATTTGTTCTTATAAATGGACCTACTTTGTTTTGTGGCGCGAGGTTAAATTTTTCTTTAATGAAAGTTTCTTCTTCTTCCAGTTTGGGTAACGAATGGATAACAGTTGCTTTCGTTGCTTGTGTAGTATTGTGTTATCGTCATCGCCGACGATTGCTTGTTTACAAAACACTTGTAAATGTGGACGGCACTCTTGGTGCTTCGACATCTTCCGCGAAGGGGAAAAAGAACGAAGTAAGGGGAGTAGGTAAAACTGCTCAATTTGTTCTTATAAATGGACCTACTTTGTTTTGTGGCGCGAGGTTAAATTTTTCTTTAATGAAAGTTTCTTCTTCTTCCAGTTTGGGTAATGGATGGACAACAGTTGCTTTCGTTTCTTGTAATAGTGCTGGAAGACCTGGTTTGGAATCCTTTGATCCTGGGAGTAAACTTTGAAAGTCGTGAAATTTTGGCTTACCGTACTATACCTGTATCTGAGATTATTATTTCTGGTGAGGGTTCCTACCTTATGCCACATGGTAGTTTATCTCTGTCTTGTCGTAGACGTTGTAAGATAAATTCGGATTGTAGTGTTCACTTGTGGGTGAAGGCTAGTGGTTCATCCTCTTTGGAAGATTGTCGGCACTCTTGGTGCTTCGACATCTTCCGCGAAGGGGAAAAAGAATGAAGTAAGGGGAGTAGGTAAAACTGCTCAATTTGTTCTTATAAATGGACCTACTTTGTTTTGTGGCGCAAGGTTAAATTTTTCTTTAATGAAAGTTTCTTCTTCTTCCAGTTTGGGTAACGGATGGATAACAGTTGCTTTCGTTGCTTGTAATAGTGCTGGAAGACCTGGTTTGGAATCCTTTGAAAGTCGTGAAATTTTGGCTTACCGTACTATACCTGTATCTGAGATTATTATTTCTGGTGAGGGTTCCTACCTTATGCCACATGGTAGTTTATCTCTGTCTTGTCGTAGACGTTGTAAGATAAATTCGGATTGTAGTGTTCACTTGTGGGTGAAGGCTAGTGGTTCATCCTCTTTGGAAACAACAATTGTATTTATGGGGTGATACGAATATTGGGAAGAGTACTTTGATTGACAAACTTGTCAAGAAGTATGAAGTGTTTTTGCCTTTTCCTGATAATTTTGGGTTTGGTGGCTACATTGAGGGATTTCATCAGGTGATATTATTTGAGGAATTTGAGTGGAATAAGTGGAGACATTTTAATTTTATAATTAAAAGAGTTATGGAAGGCGGTAAGGTTGCAGTTAATGTGAAAGGGTCACCGCCTAAAGAAATTTGCCACCGTGGCCTTGTGATATTTGTTAGTAATGCAACGAAAGCAACTGTTATCCATCCGTTACCCAAACTGGAAGAAGAAGAAACTTTCATTAAAGAAAAATTTAACCTCGCGCCACAAAACAAAGTAGGTCCATTTATAAGAACAAATTGGCACTCTTGGTGCTTCGACATCTTCCGCAAAGGGGAAAAAGAACGAAGTAAGGGGAGTAGGTAAAACTGCTCAATTTGTTCTTATAAATGGACCTACTTTGTTTTGTGGCGTGAGGTTAAATTTTTCTTTAATGAAAGTTTCTTCTTCTTCCAGTTTGGGTAACCATTGAAAGCAGTTCTCAAAAAAGGCCCTTTTAAGGGCCACAATACTACACATTGATCTTGCCAAAAGCCGAGAAGCGATTCTTCTTGGTGTTGTAGCTCTCTGGGGCACCCTGGGATGCTCTCTGGGTAACTCTCTGGGTGCTCAATAGATGGCTCTCACAGTAGAACGCGTGACCTTGAGTGGGACTTAGCCGCTGAGCGAGGCAGCCGGGCAACACGGTCAAATGACGGAATGTTTGTACGATTTTCCAGTGTGAACGATTTCTTGAATGTAAAATTTAAAACTTTGGCTTTCATTTTGCTATCTTCAACTGCCATATCATACTGTTCAACAAGGGACTGAGTGGAAGCCTTAGACCCGCTTAGCGATTTTACATGGGACCAGAATTTTCTCGGGTTGTCTGCTAGATCTTTTGCTTCGGTGTGACGGTGGAGCCGGCCGAAGTGGCCGTGCGGTTAGAGGCGCTGCAGTCTGGAACCGCAAGACCGCTACGGTCGCAGGTTCGAATCCTGCCTCGGGCATGGATGTTTGTGATGTCCTTAGGTTAGTTAGGTTTAACTAGTTCTAAGTTCTAGGGGACTAATGACCTCAGCAGTTGAGTCCCATAGTGCTCAGAGCCATTTGAACCATTTTTTTTTGTGACAGTGGTAGTTGTATGCTTCGCGCATAGATCTTTTCACCGATACTCGAATCTCTACTAACCTTCGCCTGCCGTCATTTATGGGTTCCCTCTTGAACCGAGAGAGCAACGGCTTCTGCTTCCTCAGTATCCGCCGAATTTCGTTGCTAAACCATGGTGGGTCGTTTCCATCCTTTATCCACTTACTAGGCACATAACTCTCTAGACCACAATTTACAACCTGCTTAAACTTTGCCCATAATTCCTCTACACCCATCTTACTGGAACTAAGTGATGCCAATTCACTGTCTAAGCGAGATGCTAATACCTGCTTATCTGCTCTATCTAGCAGAAACATTCTGCTAGCCTTACTGACTGATCTATTAACTTTCGTAATCACAGTTTCTATAATGACATCATGACCGCTAATCCCGTTTCTATACCGACATTATCGATAAGGTCCGGCCTATTCGTAGCTACAGGGTCTAAGATATTTCTATTCCGTGTGGGTTGCCGAGATAGCTGCTCAAGACAATTCTCCGAAAACGTGCTCAGAAGTATTTCGCATAACCGTTTGTCTGTACCCCCCCTCCCCGCAATGAATGCATAGACATCCCAATCTATACTCGGTAGGTTAAAGTCGCCTCCCACCAGTACTGGATCATCTGGATATTTACGCACTACTGACCGTAGAATTTCTTTGAATGAATCTAGAATTGTCACTGTAGAATCGGGCGGCCGATAAAAACGTCCGACAATTAATCTACAACTGTTATACGCGACCAGATGACTTCACTGTCACACTCAGCTTCGACCTCAATAGAGAAAATATGCTCGTCAACTGCAATTAACGCTCCCCCTCCTATGGCCTCTAATATGTTTTTCCAAAATACGTTCCACGACTCGCTATATGAAATGGTTATGTGGCATTATTGACCGGGAGGCCCCGTCCGGGGAAGTTCGGCTTCACCGTATGTACTGCGTCCGGTGCGTCGAAGTGGTGGTTCCCGTATTCGTCTGCGACGATGGAAGAACTCCATCCGCAAATAAACTCTTTCAAACACTAGGACGGCAGAAGGCGGTCTTCTGACTAATATACTCTAATACTGTCTTCTCCTCTCTGTGTTCTACAGATCAGAAACGCGAACTCCCAGCCACAAGGACAGAGTTCAGATAACGTCTCAACGTAAGTATAGGCAGAAGACGTGCTCTCGATTACTGAGCGTTGCGTTCTCAACGACGACTTCCAACCTGGAGGTGAAGTCCAGAATCGTATAGGTTCGCAACAGAACAGTGCCTAACTGTTTTAACTACATACTATATTGAGAGCAAAGACAGCAAGTCCGTCTGTACCAACAAAAGCTGATTTCGAGCGACCGTCACACATGGGCGCTCACAACGGAAGATCTCTTCTCTCCACCGCTGGCCTCCCAACAAGGTTCGGCTCCTCACCATCGTAATTCAAAAAACGAATCATATTCCAGAAACCACGGAATATTCTCCATCTCTCCAGATTCTTCCGAACGCCGAGCAACCATATTTTAGTCTTCTGTCGTCCAGCGCGGAAAGTTTGTGAGGAAAAACCTATACTCGTACAATGGTACGCTTCTGAGTAAAAATCCTTGGAAATAACCCAGCCTGCGTGGTTTCCGAGGTGCCGCTTCTTCGTTCCTGTCACCTGTTCCAAGATTTTCGTAGTTTCCGAAGTACAGTCCTTCTAGTTCGGCTACAATTTCGACTGGTCGCGACTCTATTGTGCTCCAGCGCTTAGGTGCTACGACGTCCGTCTTGCTATTTCCTGTGTTTAAGCAGGACCAACACACCTGTGTGGGCCTTCCACCCAGGGCTTAAGTTTCGACTGCTGTTTCATTTCCACTGCCGTTCCAACCTCTACTAGTATGATAATAAAGACACTCCGTCATCTTTCACGCAATAATCGTTAACAATTAAATACAAGGTGTATGTGACAATGTCGGTCTCCTTCAAATATTCATATATACGATGTACTACCTATCAAATAATACCCAATGTGGTTGCAGATCACGGCAAAGTATGTGGGCGAGTGCTTGCAAGGTGCTAAATTATAGCCACCTTACAATACCCACACCTAACGAACTATTTTCTACTAGGATGGGGTAATTCTTATAGTATTATATCATCCAGTACAAAATCATATGACTGTCAATTGTCTGTATAAGTGAACTAATAAACACACAAGGACAGAGGAACACTTCAATCATGATATGTTCTTCTACAGTCATTCTGCATTCATTCATGGGTTTACTGCCATAAATTTACTCATTACATGTTTATTATAATCTGTCTACCCTTTATGTTTGGGACATTTTTCCGAGACGTGACAACTGGAATATATAATATCAAAAGAAATTATCTAACATTACAAAATTTTTTAAGCTGTTTCAAAAATGGCAATTCCCATCTTTCTTTAGACTTAAGGCCCATGCTCTCTGTTATTCATCCATCCCTAAGACATAGGTTGAGGCAAGGAATATTAAAGTAAAGTATCCTAACCTTTTCAAAGTGGTCATCCAATAGATTACATGTGCTTCATTTAGCTATTAATATGCAAGACAAGCAGTTACATCAATTATTCAACAGGTTATCTATTGTTCATTATACAAATATATAAAATTCTTTAATACAGTCTGCGTAATTTTTACTTGGTCATATTTTTGCTCTTGGCCTACATCACAAAAAAAACATAATTTCACAAACTGATTGGCCAAGTCTAGTGTTACCGTTTTGTGTATACTCATTAAACATTTCCAAAATCTTATGTTCTAAAGCGTTCTTTGACCTACTGCATTTACATTTACTGTGACAATTAATATTTGTAATAAGAGTTCGGATCGACCACAAATTTTAACTAATATGTTTGTTCACAGTGTGTTAAATGTAATACATAAACATTAAAAACCGATAGCATCATTAACAAAGAAATGACAAACAATAATTTTTACATAAATACATACGCAAATACAATTATGGAAATACACAAATATAAAAAACAGGGAGGACATTGCATCATTATTAAAGGTAATATCAGACAATATTTTTACATGAATACATACACAAATATTTTCTTAAGACTACTCAGAAAAATAAGTACAAAAAGTTTACACAATGATAGATATCGCAAACTGTTAGTTTTTGGGTGTAGCTGTTCAGTTTTCACGACATTATGCACCTTTTTTTTTTTTTATCAAGAGTCACACACTGATTCGGATTTCAAAACACACTTTCGTCTTCATTTGTGTATGGGGATGGAAGCTACAATTTTTTTTTTGTGAAGTTTAGGACGTGAAGATTATTTGAGATGGGATTTTTTGCGTTTACTAGTCAGTCTTTGGACCCTCAGCCTATTGTTGATCTTGTCAGGTTACCAGTCTCTCGCAGAATTGATGATGTGGAAGGATCCTTGGATTATACAGCCAGGTAAGTGGGTGTGTGATTTGAAACAGCCAAGTTTTCGTCGAATTTGCACACAGTATGAGGGAGGTACAGTCAGGTAAGATCGTTATAGGTCACCTAGAATTCTTCTGCGTTGGCTAAGAGAAGTGTAATTGTGCCTAGTCTTCAGTTCTTCATGTTTCTATGTTTGTGTTCCTATTCTTCTGTTCTTCATGTCGCTTCTTTACTGCTATAGGTTATGCTTCTGTCTGGTGGAGGACTGCAGAAGAAAAGCAAATATAGTTCACAGTCCTTTTCAGCTCTTAGCAGTTCCGCTGTAGGCTCAACTGACTGTATTATGTGTGCAATTGGTTTATCTCGTCTCCATCGTGTAGTACAACAGTGGAGACAAGTCATTAGTGACCGTTTAAACACCCATCTTGCCCCGATCAAAAGGGCTGCTATTGATGGTCGCTTGTTACCTGCTCTGTTGTCGCCACCCGAGTCCTTCAGGCAGCAGATGAATAGCCCACGTCTGCGACCGGGCTTTGGTTTACATATGGCGTCCCGTTAGCCTCCCGTTCCGTCCGCACGCCATGTTGTTCCTTCCAGTGTGTCTCGCAAAGTTTTTTTTTGCGCATCCTATGCTCACTATTGCCCACAATTAGTTTCCAATTTACAACAAATACTATACAATATACAACACAACATTACCGACATTTATGAAATATAAAATTTTAAGATTCACTCACTAGATTCATTCCTAGATCGTTGATAGCTTTCTGTGCTGAAAGAAAATCTACACCGATTATTATATCAGCTGTTAGTTTCGGTATTATGAACAGATCTGCAGTCATATGGTGTCCTTGGCAATCAAGGTATATATATGTTTGCTGCGATATTTCCATACCATTTCCAACTAACACACCTCGTACTTTTGCTTTTTGTACTGTGAGCACCGGTGGATTAACTGAATCTTTGCATTTAGCAAACAGCCTATCTGACATAGCAGAGAGTTCACTTCCACTACCTATTACAGCAGTACCCATAATTCCTTCAATTTGTGCTTTTACCACTGGGTAGATTTCCTGTTTGGGTAACGTTTCCTTTTCATCAAGTAATATCTCCCTAATGTCCTCATATTCTATAATATTTATATTATTAGTTCCGAGATGGTTTACAGGCGCATTTTCTCTAGTGCCCGTCGTCTGGCCTGGTCATTGTTCATTTTCCATGTTATTTTGGCGTACTCTCTCAGGGTTAGGTGGTCTAATTTCAATCGATTGTTCCCGATTCCTGTTACTATTCATTCCACCGCATCATTGATCACACCGTTGACACGTTTCTTTATTGTCGCCCCATGATGAGCCATTATTTTGTGGCTCCCATCTCTGGTCATTTTGTTGCCTATATTCTCTGTCATAGTTCCTGCATTGACCATTATTCAAGATACGATCTCTCTGGTCCATGTTTTGATGAGGCGGACGATTTACATTGTTTTGCAATTATGGCCTCTATTATTCCCTCCGTTGTTCTCCGTTCTTTCACCCTGCACGTCTCTCTGCCTACGTTTTTCTCGCGCCTGCTGCTCGTTGAAAGTGAACTCTAACTCTCTTAGGATACCCTTGAACCTTTCTACATGACTTCCACATCGGCCGATGAGCGTTTGATGGTAGGAAATTGGCAACTTCATGTAACACAATCTTATGATCTCAGCCGGAGTGCAAGGGTCGTCCAAATACTGATTCTCCTTGGTCAAGTTTTCGAAAAACTTCACTGCACTACGGAACCCTGAACTCTCCAAGTCTCTACTCATAATTATTTCCTGCTTGATCTTATCCCGTGTCTCCTTGAACCAGTAATTGTCTAAAAATGCGTCACGAAACTCTTCGTATAACGTGCACGTTTTTGCAATGTTCCGCATGCATTCAGGCGTCGTTCCCTCGATATGTGAACATACGAAGTCCAGTTTGTATGGCAGAACCCAGTGAGGAGGTAGTGATAAATCTGATTGACCAATAAAGGTTTTCCGGTGTAAAACATTACCCTCGTCTTTGCTGTAATGCTGAAATTTTCGTACAGAGATAAAATGCTTAAAATCGAAAATTTCATTGGGGTTTCTTCCCGCTCGGCCTATCACATTCGCACTTGGCGCTAACATTCCCTGTCTATCGTTACCTTGGGCATCCCCTCTTCTATTCCCTGTCACGATTTCCTCACTGCAAAAATGTACCGTTGTGTGCATTATCGGATAACAATTATGCATATGAAATATTTCATTGCTGTTCTCCGTACTCACAATTTGCGATCCAGTCGTGGCGTGTGTAGATGCGGGGACCATATCTCTAGCGATATTTCGTTGCTCTGCAGATACGCTTCCAGTCTGTAGTTGACGAGCAACTCTTACATTCGAGCACATTCTAATAACGTCTGGGCTTGGACATGATCATGTAGAGTTTGAACTGGCTCTTTCGGTTTCTGTTGTTTCCAAATCGCCTACTGCTTCTTTTCTGAGAGGTGATTTTTGCCTTGGTTGCGATCTGACTTCCTGAGATAACTGCTTAATTTCGCTCTTTATGTTGTGTTTAAATTGGGAGAGCTCCTAGGTCAATGCCTTTGTAGGGATAATTTCACTACATAAAGGAAAACACTTGTGTGGAATTTATACTGTGAACGACCACCTTTAGTGTACCGCACAAACACACTTGATACATACGTTAACGCGGGAAAACGAACACTCCCGTGTCCTCCAAAGAACCCCGCTCGTAAAGAGAATCTCTCAGTGTGTTGTCGACTATCGACTTGTCACTCCCACACCTTATTTGGTGCAATTTCCGTCTTTTGCAGCTGCGTTATTCCTACTTGTTTGACGCGCCTCTGCAACTTCATTAATGCACATCTACCTACCTTTGTCGTATTTTCTGTCTTCTCTAATGTTTCAATAGCAATCCGCTTTGTGCCCCTCGCTAGTAATCGTGCCTCATTCGCGGTTCTTCTGACCTCCTCAATCTCTCGTTCTAACTTGGTTCGGAGCGTCACTACCTCATTTTTCACTTCTCTCCTTTCATGTTTTATTGACCGAATTTCGACACTAACGTTCTGAATTTTACTTGCCATTTCAACACTAACGTTTTGAATTTTACTTCCCATTTCAGCACTAACGTTTTGAATTTTACTTCCTATTTCAGCACTAACGTTTTAAATTGTACTTCCAATTCAGAGCGTATTTCATGATTCCCTCTTTTATTTGATCTGCCAATTCAGGGCGTACTTCATCATTCCACTTTTTTATTTTCTCTCCCAATTCAGAGCTGACCCCTTGAATTTTATTTCCCATTTCTTTGAAGTATGAAAGGATGTCCAACACACCTGCGTTATCTAAATCTTCCCTCCTACTGTGGCTTTCACTTTCTCTACTCTTAGGTGATCTTCTGCCCGTTTCCCTTTCCATTTCTTGGCATTTAAAAAGTCATTACCGCGTGCCCTTGATATGCTGCCTCGGGACGATGTCACTGACGGTAATCTACCACAATTCTTAGTTGTTCTGCGTTCACTTGGACTCCGTACATTGTAGTCCCGTATCTTTACGATTGCCTCAGTGTGTCTCTGTTCCTCATCTTCGCTATCAGATTGCCCACCTTGGGCTAGAATGTGTCTATCATCCTCAAAAAACTCCCTTGGGTCGGTATTCTCCTTACCTGTGCCTTGTGCCGCTAACATAGCTAACTCTTTCTCATCCCATAGGCTCTCTTGACTACCCCGTGTATCTGCCATTTCTATATTGTTACAACTCGTGCTGTGTTGTGCTACTAAGCTCGCTTTCACCCTAGTTAACATCGACTGATCCCTGATAGCAATTCTCTCTTAAAATACACTCAATTTACAATACCCACATTTATTATGTAACAGCAAGTAAGATAAATATATACAACAAAGACGCTAAACTAAGGGCAACGTCGTGAACGAGCAGTGTCGTTACAATACAAGCAAAATACAGTGATTAATAACATTACAAGATGAATAAGTTGCAGCCTGCAGGCTGAAGCGCGACTCCTCTGAAAAGAAATATATTAAGACACAAATATTATTTTTAATGTTATCACGCGACTTTACCACTACAAACTATACACTGAAACCTGTGATCACTATCAATATCACCTAAAGATTAAATGGGGAAAAATATTATTTGAAAATTTCCACGATTTCAAACTACTTTATGACTACTATCAGAAGACTCAATGTAGGATCCTGGCAGGTTCGTCATATCCAAGATGCTACTCCAGGTGGGTGTAAACTGAATGTGCGCAACGGAAAATAATAAACGCTAAAATGAAGATTTGGCCCTGTCTGTCTACCTCCTGAAGCAGATCTTAGGATCTCTTAATGGACGTTAACATATAAATTACAACCTAAACATAAATGAGTGATTAAGTCAACGAATACTACTAAATGATAAACGTTGTTCCTGCTTATATATTTACTGTAGATTAAAAAAAAACTTTATATTACAAAGTTTACATTTCCTAAGTAAAATTGCGAATCAATTGCCAACTCTGCCCCTTATTATGATTGCGCGATCTAATATCAATAACGCGTAATGACTGACATCATCTACGTACCAAGCAGTAGAAGACACTACTTTCAAAGATGATCTACGGTGGTGTGGAACCTCAGTGGAAATAAAATAACGTGATCACAGTTGTTTAGCTTTTATAGCCCTAATACGCCGAAGTGATTTGAGATATCACCGTATGTACTGCGTCCGGTGCATCGAAGTGATGGTTCTCGTACTCGTCTGCGATGATGGAAGAACTCCAGCCATAAATAAACACCTTCAAACACTAGGACTGCAGAAAGCAGTCCTCTGACTAATATACTCTAATACTGTCTTCTCCTCTCTGTGTTCTACAGATCAGAAACGCGAACTCCCAGCCACAAGGACAGAGTTCAGATAACGTCTCGACGTAAGTACAGGCTGAAGAGGTGCTCTCAATTACTGAACGCCGCGTACTCAACGACGACTTCCAACCCGGAGGTGCAGTCCAGAATCGTATAGATTCGCAACGGTATAGTGCCTAACCGTTCTAACTATAAACACTCCTGAGAGCAAAGACAGAAAGACCGCCTGTACCAACAAAGCTGATACTGGGCGCCTGTCACACACGGGCGCTCACAACGGAAGACCTCTTCTCTCCACTGCTGGCCTCCCAGCAAGGTTCGGCTCCCCACCATCGTAATTCCGAAAACGAATTATATTCCCGAAACCACGGAATATTCTCCCTCTCTACAGATTCTTCCGAACGCCGACCAACCATTTTTTAATCTTCTGTCGTCCAGCGCGGGAAGTTTGCGAGGAAAAACCTATACTCGTACAATGGTACGCTTCTGAGTAAAAATCCTTGGAAATAACCCAGCCTGCGTGGTTTCCGAGGTGCCGCTTCTTCGTTCCTGTCACCTGTTCCAAGATTTTCGTAGTTTCCGAAGTACAATCCTTCCGGTTCGGCCACAATATCGCCGGTCGCGTTTCTATTGTGCTCTAGCGCTTAGGTGCTACGATGTCTGTCTTGCTATTTCCTGTGTTTAAGCGAGGCCAAGACACCTGCGTGGGCCTTCCATCCAGGGTTTGAGTTCCGTCTGCCGTTTCACTTCCAGTGTCTTTCCAACCTCTACTAGTATGATAATAAAGACACTCCGTCTCCTTTCATGCAATAAGTTAACAATTATTTACAAGGCGTATGTGACAGTGTCAGTCTACTTTAAATATTCATATATACAATGTACTAACTATCAAATAATATCTAATGTGGTTGTAGATCACGGCAAAGTATGTGGATGAGTGCTTGCAAGGTGCGAAATTATAGCCATCTTACAACCTTGGGACTGAAATATTCGGAGCATATTCTTCCGTGACTAATACTTCTATTCTTGCATCCAGTACCAATTTACTTTGAAGAATGTTATCTTTCATGAAACAATGCAAAATTACCCCGAATTTTACTGGCCCAACAAATGTTTTCTTTATTTTTACTGAAGGACTATCACAGTGGTTTACACAGGAACTCGAAGCGAACACGCAACTAATTACTGTCTCAACGAGTAAATCTAGAGCACAATATGTAAGGAAATGTTCGTGTAAATTCGCTATAGATGATTTGGTGCATAATTTGATGCTGTTTGCTAACTTTGATGTTTTCGATTAAACGCTTAATATCGGAAGAATCTGAGAAAACCCCAAAAGTCCGAAATTTCGGTGGTTTTCTCTTCAGCACGGCTGAAGTTCCACTCAGAAATCGGGGAAAATTTGGAAATTTGTGGTAAGATCTTATGGGACCAAACTACTAAGGTCGTCAGTCCCTAAGCTGACACACTACTTAATCTAACTAACGTAACGCTAAGAACGACACACACACACACCCATGCCCGAGGGAGGAGCCGAAGCTCCGACGGGAGGAGCCGCGCACACCGTGACAAGACGCATCTAACCGCGCGGCTAGAAATCGGGGAAAACTCAGATTACTCATATGAGAGGCCGACTTGAGTGATTCAATTGTTTCCAGAACTACACTAATTTTTGGATGGTGAAAGTCTAATTTTCTTCACCTAATAACTGTGACATGCAATTTCGCGTGTGGTCCTTTGTATTGTCGGTCCGTGCAGTAAACGGCTATTGCAAACCTTAGCCGCCTAACACTGTTACAACATGCTTTCATTACTGTTAATAAGTACGACATTTAAACATTAACGTTCCTATTCTGCGCTGTCACGAAGCCTTATAATTTTCGTCTGTCATCCCTACCGCCGGCCGCTGTGGCCGAGCGGTTCTAGGTGCTTCAGCCCGGAACCACGCTGCTGCTACGGTCGCAGGTTCGAATCAAGCCTCGGGCATGGATGTGTGTGATGTCCTTAGGTTAGTTAGGTTTAAGTAGCTCTAAGTTCAAAATGGTTCAAATGGTTCTGAGCACTATGGGACTCAACTGCTGAGGTCATAAGTCCCCTAGAACTTAGAACTACTTAAACCTAACTAACCTAAGGACAACACACACATCCATGCCCGAGGCAGGATTCGAACCTGCGACCGTAGCGGTCGCGCGATTCCAGACTGCAGCGCCAGAACCGCTCGGCCACCAGCGGCCGGCAAGTAGCTCTAAGTCTAGGGGATTGGTGACCTCAGATGTTAAGTCCCATAGTGCTTAGAGCCATTTTTTTGTCATCCCTACCATAACAATGAGCGGGGTGGAGACTCTCCTTGGGAAAGACGGATTCAACCCCAGGGCTAGCCATCCAGATTTAGGTCTTCCGTGATTCCCAGTTCTCTCTAGCCGAATGTCGGCATGGTTCCCTGAAAAGGAAACGGCCGCTTTCCTTCCCTCGAATAATAAAAAAATCAGAGCAAAGCTCCGACAATAATGACCATAGCTGTTATCAAGACATAAAACATTAAGCTTACTTCCTTACTTTTGCCATAGCAGATGATCGATGGGCCTGCGAAGTGGAGCCTGTGGAAGATGGAAATTCTTTTCTCTCTTGATGGGCATTGTGCTGTTTGGCCCGCTCACCAATTCGTTATTGTTCGGTACTATATCACTTACTGGAAAGACGAGGATTGCCGATACGTATGCACAGACGTTCACTGCCATCTCCAAGCAACGTGTAGTGCCATACAAAACCCATCTCCATGGAGAGACCATCGTCAGAAGAATTTTGCTGTCTGATTTCTGCTCGATGATGAATGTTATAATTTATTATCTAAATTTTAGGTGTAAATACACATATTCAAAGCGTCGGTTTGTTTCCTATTAAGAGCAAGACGATTTTTTAATCGAAATATTACGTGCACATTCGACTGAGTGGTCCCAAATTAGACTAGTGCGATATTTGTTTCATCGATCTCTATTGACAGCGACAACAAAACACGAAGAATAACCAGTACTCCAATAGTAACGGCACCACTCTGGCCAGCGCTGACTGCTATCGCAACGTAGCTGTGCTGCTCAGGAACTGTTGCTGGAATAAGGGTTTTTTCCTTGTTTTACTGTCGCTATCAATACAGATCGATAAAACAAATATCGCACTAGACTGATTTGGGAACGCTCAAGCGAATGCGCACATAAAATCCACCTTCAATAATCATTTTGCTCGTAAAGGGAAACGAATCAACACTTTCTGTCGACACTGGGCCTCGCACCAAGGACTTGATGGGCAGTATTTGTATTGGGCTGACTCCAGCTATACATTGCAAAAATGTAATAGCAAATCTCTGACAAAAAAAACAGAGAAAATGCAACTGACAACTTTTACGAGAGACACCCAGTATATATTTCGTGCCATTCTGTGTTCTATTACAAACCCACTTTATTAGAATGTCCACTTGTTGAACCCCCCTCCCCTCCTATGTATAGGGTGACGATTATTGAACTATATGAAATAATATCGTCATAACTTGTGAACGGTTTGCGTTAGGACGTTCAAACTGCACGGTTGGCCACGGGTCATGATGGGAATTAGTTGGGTTGATTTGGGGGAAGAGACCAAACAGCTAGGTCATCGGTCTCATCGGATTAGGAAAGGATGAAAAAAGAAGTCGGCCGTGCCCTGTCAAAGGAATCATCCCCGCATTTGCCTGAAGTGAGTTAGGGAAATCACGGAAAACCTAAATCAGAACGGCCGGACGCAGGATTGAACCGTCGTCCTCTCGAATGCGAGTCCAGTGTGCTAAACATTGCCCCACCTCGCTCGGGTGGGATTTAGTATGCGCATGCATGGTTTGGTTTACCGACTATAATGAGCGTAGTGCTTTTAAAACCTTCCGAACATAGGGTGGAAAGTATGCGTGAGTGACTGACAAATTTTTACTACTGTTATGAATTTTTAAATCTATGGAATAGTGACCCACACTATCAGCTCATTTTTTTAAAAATTTTATTATTTTAAGTAATTAGGTGATGGGGAAAATTAAGTTAAAGAAAAGTAAAGTAAGTTTAAACTTTGATATTTATTTTAAAATTCATCAATGTTCAATAAAACGTATAACACATGCTAAATCTGTCTCAAAGGTGGTGCCTTATTTATTGTTGCGAATTAATTAAGAAAAGTGTTACTCAGAAGGGGTTCAACTAGCATAAAACGTGATTTTGAAAGAATAGAAAACAGGATGGGATACTGCATTCAAACAAGCACACAAAGATAGTTCAAGGATATACAGAAAAAGAAACAACCATCACCAATCCATTCTATTTAAGCAAAGAAATTCGGCTCCTGACGTAGTCGTGTTCCCATTGGATAACCACAGACTCCCCCCCATGATCCATAGACCTTGCCGTTGGTGGGGAGGCTTGCGTGCCTCAGCGATACAGATAGCCGTACCGTAGGTGTAACCACAACGGAGGGGTATCTGTTGAGAGGCCAGACAAACGTATGGTTCCTGACGAGGGGCAGCAGCCTTTTCAGTAGTTGCAGGGGCAACAGTCTGGATGACTGACTGATCTGGCCTTGTAACACTAACCAAAACGGCCTTGCTGTGCTGGTACTGCGAACGGCTGAAAGCAAGGGAAAACTACGGCCGTAATTTTTTTCCTGAGGGCATGCAGCTTTACTGTATGGATAAATGGTGATGGAGTTCTCTTGGGTAAAATATTCCGGAGGTAAAATAGTCCCCCATTCGGATCTCCGGGCGGGGACAATTCAGGAGGACGTCGTTATCAGGAGAAAGAAAACTGGCCTTCTACGGATCGGAGCGTGGAACGTCAGATCCCTTAATCGGGCAGGTAGGTTAGAAAATTTAAAAAGGGAAATGGATAGGTTAAAGTTAGATATAGTGGGAATTAGTGAAGTTTGGTGGCAGGATCAACAAGACTTTTGGTCAGGTGAATACAGGGTTATAAATACAAAATAAAATGGGGGTAATGCAGGAGTAGGTTTAATAATGAATAAAGCAATAGGAATGCGGGTAAGCTACTACAAACAGCTCAGAGAACGCGTTGTTGTGGCCAAGATAGACACGAAGCCCACGCCTACGACAGTAGTACAAGTCTATATGCCTACTAGCTCTGCAGATGACGAAGAAATTGAAGAAATGTATGACGAAATAAAAGAAATTATTCAGATAGTGAAGGGAGACGAAAATTTAATAGTCATGGGTGACTGGAATTCGATAGTAGGAAAAGCAAGAGAAGGAAACGTAGTAGGTGAATATGGATTGGGGTTAAGAAATGAAAGAGGAAGCCGCCTGGTGGAATTTTGCACAGAGCACAACTTAATCATAGCTAACACTTGGTTCAAGAATCATAAAAGAAGGTTGTATACATGGAAGAAGCCTGGAGATACTGACAGGTTTCAGATATATTATATAATGGCAAGACAGAGATTTAGGAACCAGGTTTTAAACTGTAAGACATTTCCAGGGGCAGATGTGGACTCTGACTACAATCTATTGGTTATGAACTGCAGATTAAAACTGAAGAAACTGCAAAAAGGTGGGAATTTAAGAAGATGGGACTTGGATAAACTGACTAAACCAGAGGTTGTACAGAGTTTCAGGGAGAGCATAAGGGAACAATAGACAAGAATGGGGGAAAGAAATACAGTAGAAGAAGAATGGGTAGCCTTGAGGGATAAAGTAGTGAAGGCAGCAGAGGATCAAGTAGGTAAAAAGACGAGGGATAGTAGAAATCCTTGGGTGACAGAAGAAATATTGAATTTAATTGACGAAAGGAGAAAATATAAAAATGCAGTAAATGAAGCAGGAAAAAAGGAATACAAACGTCTCAAAAATGAGATCGACAGGAAGTGCAAAATGGCTAAGCAGGCATGGCTAGACGACAAATGTAAGGATGTTGAGGCTTATCTCACGAGCGGTAAGATAGATACTGCCTAGAGGAAAATTAAAGAGACCTTTGGAGAAAAGAGAACTACTTGTATGAATATTAAGAGCTCAGATGGAAACCCAGTTCTAAGCAAAGAAGGGAAAGCAGAAAGATGGAAGGAGTATATAGAAGGTCTATACAAGGGCGATGTACTTGAGGGCAATGTTATAGAAATGAAAGTGGATGTAGATGAAGATGTAATGGGAGATATCATACTGCGTGAAGAGTTTGATAGAGCACTGAAAGACCTAAGTCGAAAGAAGGCCCCGGGAGTAGACAACATTCCATTAGAACTACTGACAGCCTTAGGAGAGCCAGTCCTGACAAAACTCTACCATCTGGTGAGCAAAATGTATGAGACAGGCGAAATACCCTCAGACTTCAAGAAGAATATAATAATTCCAATCCCAAAGAACGCAGGCGTTGACAGATGAGAAAATTACCGAACTATCAATTTAATCAGTCACAGCTGCAAAATACTAACGCGAATTCTTTACAGACGAATGGAAAAACTCATAGAAGCCGACCTCGGGGAAGATCAGATTGGATTCCGTAGAAATATGGGAACACGTGAGGCAATACTGACCCTACGACTTATTTTAGAAGCTAGATTAAGAAAAAGCAAACCTACGTTTCTAGCATTTGTAGAATTAGAGAAAGTTTTTGACAATGTTGACTGGAATACTCTCTTTCAAATTCTGAAGGTGGCAGGTGTAAAATACAGGGAGCGAAAGGCTATTTACAGTTTGTACAGAAACCATATGGTAGTTATAAGAGTCGAGGGACATGAAAGGGAAGCAGTGGTTGGGAAGGGAGTGAGACAGGGTTGTAGCCTCTCCCCGATGTTGTTCAATCTGTATATTGAGCAAGCAGTAAAAGAAACAAAAGAAAAATTCGGAGTAGGTATTAAAATCCATGGAGAAGAAATAAAAACTTTGAGGTTCGCCGATGACATTGTAATTCTGTCTGAGACAGCAAAGGACTTGGAAGAGCAGCTGAATGGAATGGACAGTGTCTTGAAAGGAGGATATAAGATGAACATCAACAAAAGCAAAACGAGGCTACTGGAATGTAGTCGAATTAAGTCGGGTGATCCTGAGGGAATTAGATTAGGAAATGAGACACTTAAAGTAGTAAAGGAGTTTTGCTATTTGGGGAGCAAAATAACTGATGATGGTCGGAGTAGAGAGAATATAAAATTAGACTGGCAATGGCAAGGAAAGCGTTTCTGAAGAAGAGAAATTTGTTAACATCGAGTATAGATTTAAGTGTCAGGAAGTCGTTTTTGAAAGTATTTGTATGGAGTGTAGCCATGTATGGAAGTGAAACATGGACGATAAATAGTTTGGACAAGAAGAGAATAGAAGCTTTCGAAATGTGGTGCTACAGAAGAATGCTGAAGATTAGATGGATAGATCACATAACTAATGAGGAGGTATTGAATAGAATTGGGGAGAAGAGGAGTTTCTGGCACAACTTGACTAGAAGAAGGGATCGGTTGGTAGGACATGTTCTGAGGCATCGAGGTATCACCAATTTAGTATTGGAGGGCAGAGTGGAGGGTAAAAATCGTAGATGGAGACCAAGAGATGAATACACTAAGCAGATTCAGAAGGATGTAGGTTGCAGTATGTACTGGGAGGTGAAGAAGCTTGCACAGGATAGAGTAGGATGGAGAGCAAACCAGTCTCAGGACTGAAGACCACAACAACAACAACAACAACAACAACCACAGACTGGTATTGGGAGTTTAGACGAAGATCGCATTTTTCGATATACGAAGATCACGTGTTTCGACTCGCCGGTTTTGATATTCCTGCGCAAGGATGGCGCTTAAAGGCTCTTTGTGTGCAAGCAGAGAACATCGACCAAGGGTTTACTGCCGCTTGACAGTAGGCTTCCGGCAGAAATGTTAACAGGCACCGTTGACGTCTGGAAGTTCCTCGAGACGACACCTGTCAAAGGGCTGCCCGCCCCTTTATCACCAGTCTTCTGTCGTTTCACCGCTGTTATGAGTGCTCTTTGACGGTTAGCCTAGTCGTGCGCGTGCACTTCCCGGCCGATTTTCCACTCATTATCGGTCTGTGACAGTACCAATCTTTTGCTCACCTGCTGCGGCCGTCTTGTCATGGTCGCGTCCGCGTGGTGATCTGCCGGCATATGGATTTCTGCACGACCTACTGCTCGCCGTCTCAGGTCATCAGCCCCACAGAGGCCGATCATTAGCTGCAGGTGTAAGGGAAATTTGTTCCCGGCACCCTTCTTTTGTTGTCGAGCGTCCGAGTGGTTCTAGGCGCTTCAGCCTGGAACCACGTGACCGCTATGGTCGCAGGTTCGAATCCTGCCTCGGGCATGGATATGTGTGATGTCCTTAGGTTAGTTAGGTTTTTTTTTTTTTTAAAAAACTTGTTTATTTAACACAATACATTACAACTACATGAAATACATCAGTAACCCACCACCTCAATGATTAGTAGGTCTATTTGTTATACTACTAGAATACAGCAAATACTGCATTTCACTATTGCAACTGGCTAGCTTATGGACAAGGTTGATCTATTTGCTATTCTACTTATCTAATGTATTCTGCAGCGATTACAAGTGTGCCAGTTGGTGTTACAAACCTACTGTTTATGGCCTGCTCACTGAGCTAAACCCATGTGAGCGTGCCCCTGGCACTGGGCTGGCCAAATCTGTGTTGTCGCTGCAGTCCCTACTTGTTAGTGTTGTTAGTGTTCTAATCTACTACTACTACTAATTTAATTGGTACTATGTCTAATAGAGTGCAGTTGTCATAGCCTGTGGGGTGATGCACTCGCTCTCCTGGTCCAGTAGCGCGGCGGATTCCAGTCATGGGAGACTGGCCAGCTCCGCACCCGGCGGTATGGCGAGTACATCTCAGTCTATTCCGGTTTTAATTCCTCTATCTCGTGTTCTTAAGAATTCTCGCAATATCTTCTGAGATACCTCGCTTGCCAATGTATTGAGAATACTGAAGGTATCGGCACGTCGCAGCAGGGCATAAGTGTCATGATCGGGTAATTGCGCTCGCAGGTCATGCGCCACATCATCGTATAATGGGCAGTCATAGATGATGTGCTCAGGTGTTCCGTCTAGAACGCCACAGTCGCACGCTGGTGTAGCCCTTTTCCCAAACCGACATAGATATGTCGGGTATCGTCCATGTCCTGTGAGAAAGTGCAATAGTCCCCTGCTAGGCTCGAAGTGGGTCATCCCAAGTCGCTCTTTGATGTTTGGCAGTAGCTGAAAGACCCTTCTGCCAGCTTCTTCATTCTCCCGTGATGTTTGCCATAACTCTTCCCCCCTTCTTTTAATGGCAGGTTTATCTCCTACCTGAACCCCCAAAATGTCCCTTATCTTATCTATTTTCCCCTTAGTGACCCAGTACCATGCGGCCTGTTCCCTTATCTTTATGTCTAACGGGCATAAACCCATTAGCACCAGTAGAGCCCTCCCAGGAGTTGTTCTGTAGGCACCCACAGACCGCATTATCATATTTCTTTGCACCCTTCTCACGGCCATGGCAGGCATCACCCTCGTGAGCCTGTGAGCCCAGACCCCACACGCATACCATACTACTGATGACAGGATGCTGTTATGATATAATTTTATGAGAGCGGGTGGCAGGTGAAATCTTTTGTGACCAATATTTATGAGGTTATTCAGGGTTTCTATGGCGCGTAATGTAATGGTTTCGATGTGAGATGTGTAGCTCCATTTTTCGTCAATAATTACTCCTAGGTATCGCGCTTCGCGGTGCCGAAGAACTGATGTTCCATCAATTCTTACGGTGGGATTCCTGACCAGACTGCCTTTTAGAAGTAGGTATGTTGATTTATTTGGTGCAACTTTCATTTTAGCTTGTTGACACCATTCAGCTAGTATATTGATTGCTCTTTCTACTTTAGGTTCGAGTTCTTCGCGGCTACGGCCGCCGACCAACAGGAGGAGGTCGTCAGCGTAGGCTATCACGTCTAGCACGTCCTCGCTGAGTTGTAGATTTTCTAACAGCGGTTCTATATTTATGTCCCAAAAGAGTGGCCCCAGTACGGAGCCCTGGGGACACCCCTTCGTAATGGTCTTACTTATTTTGTCGCTAGGCGATGATAGCCAGACCTCCCTGTCCATGCAATAGCTCCTTCGACAGCCATAGAGGGGCCCTGGGCACTCCTTCTCACGCAAGCGGGAGAAGAGCGAGGGCCACCACAGGTTGTCAAAGGCGCCACTGATGTCCACCATGATGCCGATCACGTATTTGTATGGGGCAGAGCCACAGACCTCAGCCGCCAGGGCGATTGCGTCAGACGCCGATCGCCCCAGCCGAAAGCCGAACTGCCTGTCGCTCATCTCACACAAAGTTCTGTGTGCGGTCAGTCTGTCAGCCAACAGCTTCTCTAACAGTTTCCCCATGATGTCTAGGAGACATATTGGTCTGTAGGACTTTGGCTCCATGGGATCTTTATCCTTGCCCTTCTTGATGATAACCATGTTTGCCCTCTTCCAAATGTTTGGGAATTTGCCAGTCCTAAGACATTCGTTGTATAAACCTGTGAGAGGTGCTGCTAGCTGTGGGGCAAGGAACTGCACCACCTCCGCTACTATACCATCTGGCCCTGGTGCCTTCCCCTTTTTCAACGATTTTATATGTGCAGCAATTTCTTCCTCAGAGAAAGGGTACACCCGGGTGTTGTTGGTGTACTCCTGCTGATCTGCCCTACGGATTTGCTGTTGGATCTCTGTTTCTTCATTTTCCTCGTCATCTGAAAGTAGAGTCCTCAGGAGGACCTCGGTGGTCTCCCGCCAGGACTCTGTTGTTCTTCCAGCCTCTCTGAGAGTAGAGAGGACCGCTGGGGACCTTATCTTCTCCCTGACCAACTTGTAGGGAACTCCCCACGGGTCAGTTTCCAGTTGTCTTAATACGTAGTCCTCCCAGCTTTTCATTCTAACCTGTTTTAACTCTTCCTGAAAGGCTTCCTTTACTTCTCTGTATTGCTGCAACCAGTATTGTTTTTCCGGCCAGACGGCACTTCGCTGGTAGTACCTCCTCGCCCGTCGGACAGACTGGCGCAGACGTTCGAGGTCGGCAGTCCATGGCGATGGGGAGGCCGCTACGGCCCTTCTCCTAGTCGGAACAGCGTCTTTTACCGCCCTAACCACTGATCCCACCAGTTCCTCGGCGTACCTATCCACGTCCAAGTCACCATCAGGCAATGGAGGAATACTACATTCTCGAGCCAGGCGTTCCCAGTTAGTTTTATTGAAGTTGTATTGTGTTTCTCACCCCAGATCCCAGCGGCACTCTTCCTGACTGAGTTGAAAGATGATCAGATTGTGGTCGCTTGTGGTGACCTGATCTTTAACTATCCAGTTATGGATATTGCTACTGATGTTAGATGTGGCCAGGGTGACATCAATGTTGGTCCCTAATCCACCTCCACCTGTATAGGTGGGGGGATTTCCTGGTTTATTGGCCACGACAAGCTGTTGGGCCATGATGAATTCCTCAGCCTTTCCGCCATTTGCATCTCTGGTGCCGCTGTACCATAGGGGGGATTTCGCATTCATATCTGCCGTAATGATTACTTTCTTGCCTTGTAACGCCGTGGTCGTTTCCGCGAGATGATTTAGGTGGTCCTCGAAGTTCCCTCCATACTGGAAATACATATTTACTATGAAAACCAAACCAAGGGGCGTCTGTAATTCCACGACGTTACAGTGCCTGTTCGATAGCTGAGTTATTGTTGTTGCTCTCAGCCCTTTATTTGTAATGATCATGACTGCTTGGGGTTCTTCCCCGGTGGAGATGACTTGCCAGGAGGCTGACATGAAGGGGATTTGCCCAGCTCGAGAATATGGTTCCTGCAGACAGATTACGTCCAGTCTCAGCTCCTCCACTATCCTTCGTAGCTCCTGCATGACAAGGCGACTATTGTGAGTGTTAATTTGTCCGATAACAACCTTTGGTGACATTATGGAAAGTATGTATGGAAATTACACTCGGGCCATGGTTTGTTCCAGTTTGACGCTATTTGCCCATTGGCCAAGACAGACTGTGCATATATTTCGTTTAGCTCGAAACTTTCCCCTCTCCTTTCAAACACCTTTTTGAGCAAGTCACGCAGGGCTCCGAATTCCTCAGCTGTATTCTGTCTACAGCCTCCATTGTTGAAAAGGTGACTCTTCTTCCATATTTATGCCCTACACGTACGACGTGCCGAAGTGCTGTGGTGAGGATGGCCGGCTGCTCCAGGTGGGAGAGCTGCATAGCAAATTCTAGGTTTGGGTAGATTCTCCTAGGGTCTACTCCTATGGGTTTTGATGTTGTTGTGTCAAGTTGTGTAGTGCTTGTAACAGAGCTGTCTTGTACGATTGCTTTGGTGGTGTCGTTTTGTGTGGGGCTTGTGGTGTTTGTGTCTTCAGATCTTGGGTCATGAGTTAGTGTGTGGGTGCTTGGTGTTGGCGTGAGTTGCATTGTTGTTGCCGATCGGGCGACAAAGTTCGCCGCTTCAGGGTTAAGTGTAGAGGTGACCCCTGGAGGGTCATTGTTTACGGGTTCGGCCTGTGTGGTTGTATCTTTTATGGGGTTTTTTTTTTTCGTCTACTTCTTCCTCTGGTTCTGTTTGTGTGCTTATACTCCTCAAGGTTATTTCTTGTTTCTTAATGTTCTGGACTTGATTTAAGAAATCTTTGAATTTGCGTGCTCTTTCGGCGTCTCTTTTTTGTTTGCTGGGGGATTTCCTTTTCTTAGCTATCCTAATTTGGTTTTCTGCATCAGCCATAATCAGTTCTGGCTATTAGTCTCTGTTCTAACATCTTGTAGGTTGGGCAATTTCTGCCAGATGCCCCACAGGACTTTTTTCTTCTGTGTGTACATGGCACACAGATGCTTGTTTTGCTGCAATTTTTTTCTGAGATGATCTTCAGAACCACACCTGGAGCATGCCGGCTTTCTGGTACAATATTTATGTATGTGGTTGATGTCTGCACAGTTGTGGCAACGAGGTACCACCAAGAAATCTTTAACATTTATGGCGTGAAAGCCTATGTATACCTTGCCCATTGCTGTTAGTCTTTTCCAGAGAGCCCCTGAGACCTCCGCCACATGGTGGACTACATCTCGGTCCCTCGGTCCTGTCCTGAATCTTAATCTAAAATCTTTCATGAAAGTCTCCATGTACATATCATCTAGATTCTGTTGGTACAGAGTATCACAGAGGTCCTCATTAGTTAATGAAACTGGAACATCATATAAGATGACCAGTGGGTTCCTCTTTCGTGGGGGCTCACATCGGACTGATTTACAAAGTTTCTGGTTTGCCAATATCTTGTCTTTGTCCTCTTCAGTGGCAACGTCAACAATGACTACGTTCTTGGTTGCCTTAACTCTGTTAATCTTTATCTTGTCTTTGGCTGGGTTTACAGTGGTTGCAAAGACCTCTTGAACTTTCTTGATGTCCTATCCGGGGAGTGGTCGCAGAAAGACCGCTGTGTCAGGTCTTTTCGACACTTTCGCGATCGTGTCCTTGGTCGATTGAGGCTTTGTTGCCGTTTGCGCAACAACGCCGGCCCATGATTTTGTTGGTTGCTTCCTGAGCCTATCGTTTTCTTTTTCTAGCTCCTCTATCCTGCCCTCTAACTTCGCATTAACAATTGACCATGCCGCCAACTCATTTTTGAGTGTTTGATCGGCTGCCTGACTAATTTTGCCGTTTTTGACATTTTGGTCAATAAACTGGCTTAACCTCATGAATCGATCTACAGTGCTCTCCTCCGTCGGTTGATTCAAGCCATCTTGTGGCGAGAGATCAGCTAACATAGAAGCCCTCGTGGGCGCACTCGATTCGCTTGCCTCATCTGTAGCCATCATTACCATATTGACAAGCGAAAAAATTGGGAGCCACGTCTCTTGCCCCGGACCGGCTCCTCTGGCATGGGGGGGGACTAAAGATGCAGTTCGCCCACCAACCTCGTCCCTAGGTCAAGGGCATCCCTAAGCCGCCGAGTTCAGCACACCGTTGCCAGTGTCCTGGTCTCCTTCGGTGGCCTCGTCACCGACGATTTCTCCCAGTGTTCCTCGGCAAGTGCACCCCGCACTCCGGAGAAGGGGATGCACTTCTCGTCCTTCACCGTCTACTAGCCCGAGCTCCCACCTGCTGGCCAAGGACCCACTCCTACTCAGGTGGCGGGCCGGTCACCCAGTCGTTCGACGGTCTGGACCCATCTAACCTGGCCCAGGCGATGTCACCACCCCCTGGGCTTGGCAGAACACGCCCCGGTTACCCACGGGTGCGGCGAAGCGCACTTGCCGACTCGCGCCGAGGTCCCACGCTGACAAACGAGGTCGCCGGCATGCAGAGCACCAGCTGGTCTTGTGCCCTGCGAATTGGGGAGGGACAGATGGTTGGTCCCTCAGACACAGCTCCCCCTGTGCCACGCACCCTTCGCTTTCGCCTTGGGTTGGGGGCGTTTAACGTCCTACCATGACGGGAGTTTAACGTCCTTCCTTGACACAACGACAACCCTCACCGTTCCACAGCCTGGAGGTGTTATGAGAGTGATGATGTGATAAAATGATGGTATGGCCCGGGTCTTATGTTGTGGAGTTTGACATCATCGAGACGGTGTGGCACTCAAACCCGAGTTACGTTCCCCGGAGGGCCTCCACACGTACTGGGGGATCATGGCCGACCATTTCTCACCCACCGCTTTTGATAATTCACGGTGGGCCAGTGCGGTTCAGTGAGGATTGCACCCAGTTAAGGGCTAGCCGTTTAACGTCATGCATGGACGGCACTTCCCGTGTTAGCTTCGCCCCATCTAAGGGGGTTACTGAGCGCCGGGGCCACGTCAAGGCCACGGGATAGGACATTACGGTCCCCGCCCCACTCAGGTTCCTCTGAGCCACAGAGCACTTCAGACAGTCTGAAGATTTCCGGGAATCAGAGGGTCTCCTGGCGGTTTTAACCCAGTTTCGGAAGGCAACACACCTTCCCCAGGTGGCGCCACGCAGACCGCTTTCCCGCTTAGTTAGGTTTAAGTAGTTTTAAGTCTAGGGGACTGATGACCTCAGACGTTAAGTCCCATAGTGCTCAGAGCCATTTGAACCATTTGTTGTCGGGCGCGGTCCAGAAATGGCATGGCTGGCAGCGTGTCCCGCTGGGAAATCCATATGTTTGCGGCTAATTCCTCGTCAGGCTGCACCCCCTGTCTCGTAAGAGTCAGCTGGTTCGCTTCTCCTTCTCAACTGCATTCACAGAAATTGTTCATCATAGTTATGTGATTACAAAACGCCAAACATAATACCGCTTAGTACTGTTTGTCACATTTTTTAAGAATAAAAGTGAGACAAATTCGTAAATAAAAGTTAAATGAATTGACAATATAAAATTATGTAAATCCACATCACTAATGTGGCGCGACTCAAACACTCCAGTTCCATTTTAATAAATGAGACACTAATTATTTATTCACTAAAATAAATAGGATTATGCCTTGTGCAAGGATAGATCAGGACAGCATAGGGTTCACATGTTATTTACACACACACATGCACACATGTTGTCTATTCTACTAACTACCCATACACATGAATTACTCAGAATTTTAATTCAATCCACTACTAGTTAATCCAACAAGCTACTTCAACACAGTGTTTTAAAATTATTATTATTATTTTTTAGAACACTACTACATTGTCCTTAATTCGGCCTCTTCTTGATGCTCGCGGCATATGTCTTGTCACATGATACACTACTGGCCATTAAAATTGCTACACCACGAAGATGACGTGTTACAGACGCGAAATTTAACCGACAGGAAGAAGATGCTGTGATATGCAAATTATTAGCTTTTCAGAGCATTCGCACAAGGCTGGCGCCGGTGGCGACACCTACAACGTGCTGACATGAGGAAAGTTTCCAAACGATTTCTCATACACAAACAGCAGTTGACCGGCGTTGCCTCGTGAAATGTTGTTGTGATGCCTCGTGTAAGGAGGAGAAATACGTACCATCACGTTTCCGACTTTGATAAAGGTCGGATTGTAGCCTATCGTGATTGCGGTTTATCGTATCGCGTCATTGCTACTCACGTTGGTCGAGATCCAGTGACTGTTAGCAGAATATGGAATCAGTGGGTTCAGGAGGGTAATACGGAACGCCGTGCTGGATCCTAACGGCCTCGTATCACTAGCAGTCGAGATGACAGGTATCTTATCCGCATTGCTGTAACGGATCGTGCAGCCACGTCTCGATCCCTGAGTCAACAGATGGGGAGTTTGCAAGACAACAACCATCTGCACGAACAGTTCGACGACGTTTGCAGCAGCACGGACTATCAGCTTGGAGACCATGGCTGCGGTTACTCTTGACGCTGCATCACAGACAGGAGCGCCTGCAGTGGTGTACTCAACGACGAAACTGGGTGCACGAATGTCAAAACGTCATTTTTTCGGATGAATCCATTTTCTGTTTACAGCATCATGATGGTTGCATCCGTGTTTGGCGACATCGCAGTGCTCGCACATTGGAAGCATGTATTCGTCATCGCCATACTGGCGTATCACCCGGCGTGATGGTATGGGGTGCCATTGGTTACACGTCTCGGTCACCTCTTGTTCGTATTGACGGCACTTTGAACAGTGGACGTTACACTTCAGATGTGTTACGATCGGTGGCTCTAACCTTCATTCGATCCCTGCGAAACCCTACATTTCAGCAGGATAATGCACGACTGCATGTTCCAGGTCCTGTACGGGCCTTTCAGGATATAGGAAATGTTCGACTGCTGCCC
The DNA here is from genome assembly GCF_023864345.2 of Schistocerca serialis cubense. Taxonomy (NCBI): domain Eukaryota; kingdom Metazoa; phylum Arthropoda; class Insecta; order Orthoptera; family Acrididae; genus Schistocerca; species Schistocerca serialis. Next base: position 435,716,258 of record NC_064640.1, on the reverse strand, counting down.
TGGCCAGCACATTCTCCAGATCTCTCACCAATTGAAATCGTCTGGTCAATGGTGGCCGAGCAACTGGCTCGTCACAATACGCCAGTCACTACTCTTAATGAACTGTGGTATCGTGTTGAAGCTGCATGGGCAGCTGTACCTGTACACGCCATCCAAGTCCTGTTTGACTCAATGCCCAGGCGTATCAAGGCCGTTATTACGGCCAGAGGTGGTTGATCTGGGTACTGATTTCTCAGGATCTACGCACCCAAATTGCGTGAAAATGTAATCACATGTCAGTTCTAGTATAATATATTTGTCCAATGAATACCCGTTTATCACCTGCATTTCTTCTTGGTGTAGCAATTTTAATGGCCAGTAGTGTAAATATGGAGGAACTTTCCTTAAACACGCATAGTAAAAAGAACAATGGTTATTTACACGTAAAAACATTTATACCAGTTGACACACCTGCTAAGAGACTCACAATTATACTTTTACCATACTCATATGTTTATAGGGAAAACAGTAAGAAATTTCACCTAAACTTACCTTATTACAATTAATCACACAGATGACTGAGAAAGGTAGAAATATTTTCATCATACAGGTTATACAACATTTTATGACCCGTTTTGCTTCCACTTCGTTTGACTTCTTTAAGTTACCATTCGATTCCAAATCAGTTATTACACCTGTGATGGTTAATCTGGATTCATTTCTCATTAATGGCAGAATTGTGGTCTCCTCTATTCTGTAAAACGATTTAATCTTAACATCCTAATGAACTTACGACTGACACAAAAGATCCGAATGCTCCTGTAGTTTGAATGACAAATGTTTTGCTTCACCCTTAATACACTCCTGGAAATTGAAATAAGAACACCGTGAATTCATTGTCCCAGGAAGGGGAAACTTTATTGACACATTCCTGGGGTCAGATACATCAGATGATCACACTGACAGAACCACAGGCACATAGACACAGGGAACAGAGCATGCACAATGTGGCACTAGTACAGTGTATATCCACCTTTCGCAGCAATGCAGGCTGCTATTCTCCCATGGAGACGATCGTAGAGATGCTGGATGTAGTCCTGTGGAACGGCTTGCCATGCCATTTCCACCTGGCGCCTCAGTTGGACCAGTGTTCGTGCTGGACGTGCAGACCGCGTGAGACGACGCTTCATCCAGTCCCAAACATGCTCAATGGGGGACAGATCCGGAGATCTTGCTGGCCAGGGTAGTTGACTTACACCTTCTAGAGCACGTTGGGTGGCACGGGATACATGCGGATGTGCATTGTCCTGTTGGAACAGCAAGTTCCCTTGCCGGTCTAGGAATGGTAGAACGATGGGTTCGATGACGGTTTGGATGTACCGTGCACTATTCAGTGTCCCCTCGACGATCACCAGTGGTGTACGGCCAGTGTAGGAGATCGCTCCCCACACCATGATGCCGGGTGTTGGCCCTGTGTGCCTCGGTCGTATGCAGTCCTGATTGTGGCGCTCACCTGCACGGCGCCAAACACGCATACGACCATCATTGGCACCAAGGCAGAAGCGACTCTCATCGCTGAAGACGACACGTCTCCATTCGTCCCTCCATTCACGCCTGTCGTGACACCACTGGAGGCCGGCTGCACGATGTTGGGGCGTGAGCGGAAGACGGCCTAACGGTGTGCGGGACCGTAGCCCAGCTTCATGGAGACGGTTGCGAATGGTCCTCGCCGATACCCCAGGAGCAACAGTGTCCCTAATTTGCTGGGAAGTGGCGGTGCGGTCCCCTACGGCACTGCGTAGGATCCTACGGTCTTGGCGTGCATCCGTGCGTCGCTGCGGTCCGGTCCCAGGTCGACGGGCACGTGCACCTTCCGCCGACCACTGGCGACAACATCGGTGTACTGTGGAGACCTCACGCCCCACGTGTTGAGCAATTCGGCGGTACGTCCACCCGGCCTCCCGCATGCCCACTATACGCCCTCGCTCAAAGTCCGTCAACTGCACATACGGTTCACGTCCACGCTGTCGCGGCATGCTACCAGTGTTAAAGACTGCGATGGAGCTCCGTATGCCACGGCAAACTGGCTGACACTGACGGCGGCGGTGCACAAATGCTGCGCAGCTAGCGCCATTCGACGGCCAACAGCGCGGTTCCTGGTGTGTCCGCTGTGCCGTGCGTGTGATCATTGCTTGTACAGCCCTCTCGCAGTGTCCGGAGCAAGTATGGTGGGTCTGACACACCGGTGTCAATGTGTTCTTTTTTCCATTTCCAGGAGTGTACATTAAACCAAGCTTTCCTTCATTCCCATAATCAAAATTATTTAATCCTCCTCTATCTTCAAGAGGGAAATTTCTTAAATTCAATACATATAGTCTGCAGTGCATCCCGCACCAGCGAAAACGATAAACTGTAATGCTCACATCATCAGCAAAACACATAAACGTCAGCTTTCTTGGACACCAATTAACGCAGAATAATCTTCCAGGCTATGGCTCAACATCAATGAAGACTACAAAAAGACCCATATTTATGTTCCAATCTCCATTTGCTAGAAAACTGCTCGTCGTTTGATTACCACAACAATACCTGAAGGCTACTTAAATTACACAAACTACAATTCTTCCTTCACCTTGAAAGGAATCAATCTACAGACGAAATCCACAGACAGCACTTTACGTATCCAGCCATAAGCAAAAAAAATCTATCATCAATATTAGCATATCAGCGCTCATATAGCACGCATACTATAGTAAGAGATCCTCATTTATACCGGCAGACAGAGAATAGTGATAGGTAGATAGTAGCACTGAAAACAGAAAATCGGAAACAAGGCTACTAACAGCTGGGGACATGAGTTTGCCAGGCCCATAATATCCACAGATCGGACATTCCACTGAGTTTTATAATGTGAGTTAATCAAATTCAGATCTTCCTCCACTCAGGAGGGACTCAATTCAATCCACAAAACCCATAAACAGCACTTCAAATAGTCACAAACAAATATCTTCATCACTGTACCATCTGAGTTACCGAAGCACGACTCACGCCCGGTACTCACAGCGTTCGCAGGAGAGCTTCTGTAAAGTTTGGAAGGTAGGAGACGTGATACTGGCAGAAGTAAAGCTGTGAGTACCGGCCGTGAGTCGTGCTTCGGTAGCTCAGATGGTGGAGCACTTGCCCGCGAAAGGCAAAGGTCCCGAGTTCGAGTTTTGGTCGGGCACACAGTTTTAATCTGCCAGGAAGTTTCATATCAGCGCACACTCCGCTGCAGAGTGAAAATCTCATTCTGGAATCTTCATCACTGTATTGGAACAAACATATTATTCTAATTGCATATTAAAAATTTAAACCTAAACAATTCTTTCTCATCATGGTCCTACTTACTCAATGTATGGCTTCACATTTGATACATGATGAAGCCCTTTCGATTTCTTTGATCGAAGGGTTTCAGCTTCAATTGCATTTTCATGGGGGATCCTCCTTACCCGAAATGGACCGTTAAAAAGATTAAAAAATTTCTTACACACACCTGACCGTTTATTAGACAACTTTTATGATCTAATTAGAATCTTTTGTCCCACATGAAACACTATCTTCCTCACGTTTTTCTTGTACACCTTAACTTTTGCTTCTGCAGCACTCTTGATGTTGCGTAATGCTAGGTCCACAATAGCGGTACGCCGTAGTCTCGGTTCTGGTGGCCAGGGCACCACGTCCTTGAGTTTGCTTGGGGGCTCCTTGTTTTTCAGTACAGTGACTGGCGGAAGCCTTGTTGATGTATTAGGTAACTCATTTAGTATATTCTGGAATGTCTTTAAGTGTGTGACCCACGATCGGTGGTCACGACTACAGTATAATCTACATAATTTCTCTAATTCTCGCATAATACGCTCACTGGTGTTCGAACTGGAATGAAACAGAGAGATATAAATAGGTTTAATTCTCCTTTTCTGAAGCATCCGCTGCCAGTATCTCGATCTAAATTGTGGTCTATTATCTGAGACAACCCTTTTCACAGGCCCGACTTGATGTAGATACTGTTTTGAGAATGCAGTTGCCACTGCCTTTCCTGTGGCTCGTCTCAATGGGGTCAAGCATACAAACTTGGAGGTTAGCTCCACCGCTACAAAAACATGCAAATCCTTCTCTAGACCGTGCTAATGGCCCAAATAGATCCACGGCCGCCAGGTCACCAAGTTTGTTTGGTAAGATCGGATGAAATGGTGTCCGCACACTAAGTACACGACGATTGCGCCGGAATATGCTGTTAAAATAGCACGTTTCCTTCAGCTTCTCAACATATTTCTGTGCCCCAAAGAGCCCATAGCTGAAATGTACATACCACATGATTTTGTTTACGAATTCTTCCGGAATCGTCAACAGCCATCTGGAGTCGTCCGGGGCTCGTTTCTTGAACAGGATTCTGTTCCGCACCAGGTAGTACTGGCGTATCGCCACATCTCCTTATCATGCCACTTCTCTTTTATATCTTTCAGTATTTCGTTCTTATCCTGTTCGTCCGCTATGTTACCCAGAGAGGCGGTAACAAAGTTCTCGAACGCAACATTCTATAGGTATAAGATGCTGAAAGTATTTTCGCCGGGTTCCCCTTCATCCTTGTGAGGAGGAGGATATTAGTGTTTAACGTCCCGTCGACAACGGGGTCATTAGAGACGGAGCGCAAGCTCGGGTGAGGGAAGGATGGAGAAGGAAATCGGCCGTGCCCTTTCAAAGGAACCATCCCGGCATTTGCCTGAAGCGATTTAGGGAAATCACGGAAAACCTAAATCAGGATGGCCGGAGACGGGATCGAACCGTCGTCCTCCCGAATGCGAGTCCAGTGTGCTAACCACTGCGCCACCTCGCTCGGTCATCCTTGTGAACCAGGCCTACAGGAACGCGTGACAGAGCGTCTGCAATTATATTTTTCTGTCCAGGAATGTATTCTACAGTAAAATTACCTTCCTGTAGGTATAGTGCCCAGTGTCCTAATCTCCCGTGCGTAATTTTTGTGCTCATATGAAATTGGAGTGCACGATGGTCAGTTTACACCCTGGTAGTCCTCCCAAATAGGAAATACATAAATTTCGTGAATGCCCATACCATCGCGAGTGCCTCGAGCTCAGTAACTGAATCATTTTTTTCACATCGGGAGAGCACCCTGCTCCCAAACGAGATCGTCTTCCAAGAGGTAGGGTCATCACCTCCATCAGTTTGAAACAGAACCGCACCCAGTCCAGACAAGGAACTGTCCGTCATTAAGCAGAATTCATTTGTCAGGTCGGGATGCACGAGGCTAGGTGCCTCTACCAATGCCTTTTTCAATTTACAAAATTCGTTCTGTCTCTCCTAGTCCCAGACCCACAAGGCGTTCTTCCCTGTTAATGCACATAGACGAGGTGTACCAAGCACACTAAAATTCATAAACTGCTTATAAAAATTACACAGGCCTAAAAATGCTCTCAACTATTTTTTACTCGTTGCCATTGCACAGCCCGCTATCGCCGCAATTTTCTTGGGGTCAGGTTGTATTCCATTTGCCGAGACGATATGCCCTAAGAATTTTGTGTTCTCGCGTCCGAACTGTGACTTTTCTAGGTTAACAGTTACACCTGCCTTCTCGAAAACATCCATCAGTCTGTTCAGGACGTCATTATGGTCCGACCACGACTTTTCCACAATTAAGATGTCGTCCACGTAAATTGTCACTCGCTGCTGTAAATCATCAGGCAGAATGCTGTTCAATCCTGTTATAAAAGCAGCTGATGAGACGTTCAATCCGAATGGGAGACGCCGAAATTGGAAACAATTTCCATAGCACAGGAATGCCATATATAACCTGCAAGACGAGTGCAGAACGATCTGCCAAAAACTCTGTCTCAGGTCAAGTAGTACCCTTACCCCATGGAAACGTTGTAAAAGTTCCTCAAGGCTCTCAGCCCTGTCCATTTCTGACATAATAACTGTGTCTATCTCTCTCGAGTCTAATACCAAACGAACCGGGCTGTCGCGTTTTGGTACGACAAGTAGGGGTGAGTTGTCCGAGCTTACTGCCCGCTCAATTATCCATTGTTCCAACATCTTATTTATTTATTTAGGTAAATCCCTTTATCGCCCCTGGAGTCTCTGAAAATACCCACTCGTGATTCTTTAGTTAGCAATATAATTTCTCTCTTTCACTGTCCATGGTTCTAACACCAGCGATGCTTCGTCTCAGTACATCAGCAAAAACATCTCTCCCATGCTGGCCAGCCGTAGAACCCGACCCACTTACATAGTTAACAAGTAGCTCCAGTTCAGGTTGCGACTCGGTGTGAGCTAGAAATCAGAGGCAGCTAATTTCCGACTCGGCGCGTAATATACTGTACATTCGTCAAGCACTACACCAATGGGGCGATCCCCAACTTGAACTGTCATTTTTCCTCCACCCACATCAATTAATGCATAGTGGGCATTCATGAAGTCATTTCCTAAAATCATTGCCACATTCATCATTGGGAGAGTAAAAAAATTATACTCAAAATCTCTTCCCTGGCAAGTAAAATTTAGCCGAGTCTGCCTTCGCATTTCTACGCTCTTACCGTAGATTGCGCCCCTCACCTTCATTCCTCGCACTTGAAAAATGGGCCAAATCCCCGTCCCCTCGCATTTTCGAAGTGCTGCCTCGCTAACAATCGAGAAGGGGCTCCTAGACATATTTCCTTTATTGAAACTGTCACGACTGGATTTACTGTCGGAATTCTAGCACTGGAAGTCTCTTGCAACAAATCTTTTCTAATGTCTTCCCTCTCTATAAACCCAACATAATCATTTGCATTTTCGATCGTTTGTTCTGATTGAGCGCCTTCTGCACTCACCGCTTGTCATTGTTGGTTTTGCTCGTTCCTGTTTGCTTGGTCGTGCCTTGGATTAGCCGATCTAATTTCTACTTCGGGTGGCGCACCAGCTGCGTTTCTATTTCCACCCTGTTCACCATGGTACCGTTTGTGGTTCCCATAGCTATTTCATCCACGATAGTGCCCGCGTTCTCGTTCATTGCCGTTGGTTCTCCTGTTTCCTTGTCCATTTCTCCAGTTTCTATACGGTCGGTGCCGATCATTATTCTGGTCATGCCGCGTTGACCAGTCAGGGCGTTGGTTCCTACTTCGCCCGCGACTGCTGTCGCGCTGCCGTGCCCCGTAATAGTCTTGAGCCTGATTAGGTGGGCATTCACTGGTATCGTATTCCAACTCCTGAAGTAATGTTTTAAAGGCTTCCATGTCATCCTTGCATCGTCCCGCAAGGATGGTGTGGCGCAAATGCATCAGCAGTTTTTGACGCATATTCGAATTAACTCCGCGGGTCCGTACGGGTCATAAAGGAATTGATTCGACTGCAGCATGTGGTCAAACAAACGTGCAGGACTGTCGAAACCGGACTGATTTAGGTTTGGCAGCATAATTATGCTGTGCTTCACCCTATCATGTGCCGCTTCCGACCAGCAAGCGGACAGAAACGCTTGTTGAAACTCTCTTGTTGAGTTGCAATGTCGCGCTGCGGATCTCATGCGTATTGCCGGTTCGCCTTCTAGGTACCCACACATGTTTTCAATCTTATGGGAACTTGCCCAGTCGGGGAGAAGACAAAATTGAAATTGGTCTAGCTATGCCCTTGGGTTTATCCCTTTTGGAGAATTACTAGATATTTCGAATTTCCTCACCGTTAAGAAGTGTTTAAAGTCAAGCCCCCGCATTTCCTCCCGGGGAGACGGCTCCCGAAAGTTCCTACTTCTTCCTTTTCTGCCCCTTGAAGCACATTATTTCCTGTCGTCATATTCCTTGTCGTGGCCGGAGTCCCTATCTGTATTGTCCGGACGATTCTTTTTAGTGCTGGTGCTTACTTCTGTGTCACACCCAAGCCGTCTTTCCAGATGGGCACGCGTTCTTGCAGTTCGTCTGTGACATTTCTGTGTATCCTTTTGAAATTTTAATAGCGAACGCACCTCTTTGGTCTCTGCAGCCGCTATCGGTGTTGTCTTGGCATCGCATTCTGCGATCGTAATCGTCCGTACGATATCCACTAATTTAGCGATTTCATCTCGTATTTGCTTATTTTCGTCCGCCCCAGTTTGCTTCAGCTGTTCCATCTCCTGTTCAAGGACGAGAATAGCATGTCTATTGTTTGTCATCTCCCTGCTAATGCACTCGGGACAATGCGTCCCAGCTTCCTCAATCCTAGATAACACCTGTACTTGGTCACGTTTCTACCTCGTGGAATTTCCCGAGCAGCTGCCCCTCTCTCTCTTTCACGTCCTCATCGCGGCTCAGCTTACTCGCTTCTAAAGCGTCCAGACGCTGATCGATTTGGTCGAATTTACTCCCTATTTCTATCATAATATCCTTTTTTATCTCAACTGCCAGATTTTTTTAATTCCCTTGAGACATTATCCGACAGTTTCCACATCGACTTACTTACTTTTTCTGTCTGCTGCGGCTGTTTCCCGTCTAGTTCTCGCATCGAATTATCGAAAGATTCTTTATTTTCTCGCAATGACATATCTACTTTTTCTGCCTGCTGCGTCAGCTTCTCACCTCAGTTGTCGCATCGAGACTTTCATGATCTCTGCCAAATCAATTAGGTTGCTTGGAGGAAAACTAATTTCTGGCTTAGCTGTGACCCCGTTCGTAATGTTTTGATTTTCAGTCCCGGCTGGAGGAGCCGTATGCGCATTTTCTAAGTTTAGAATCGTGGCAGCACAGCTGAAATCTGGTTCATTAATTGTTCGTTCGCTTGTATAACATGCGAAGTACTCCCCAATGTATTTTTAGATCCTTCCGCCGCGTCAGTGTCAGAAACTAAATTATCCCCCTGTTCCATGTTACTTAAGTTGTTGCGCCGTGTACTCTTAGATTGGTTACGCGTCTCTATTTTCTCTACTTAAACCCGCTGCGCGAAACCGTATTTTACAATATATATATCCCCCCCAAAATTACAAGTCACACCAAACGTACACCTTTAACACAACCTAGTACGCAATTTGTCATACGCGAAAAAAAAGATTATATATCCTTCATCCAGTCAGTGCAAATTACAAGCAGAGTACATACATATAAGACGCGTAATTATAGAAAAAAAACAACAACACAACAACGCCGCTCAACAACGTCGTGAGTCTTTCTAAAGTTTGCTCAGAAACAACGCAGAAGTTGTTTGAGCGCTGAAAAAAATTTAGATTAGTACATCCTACGCAATCCAACATATCAGCAACTCCAAGGTCTAGCGGAATCAAAAAGCAGGGTCGCCATGTATAATGAACCCAGTGTTTTTAAAACCTTCCGAACCTAGGGTGGAAAGCATGCGTGGGTGACTGACAAATTTTTACTACTGTTATGAACTTTTAAGTCTGTGGAACAGCCACCCACACTATCAGCTCATTTTTTTGTAATTTTATTATTTTAAGTAATTAGATGATGGGGAAAAATAAATTAAAGAAAAGTAAAGTAAGTCTAAACTTTGATATTTATTTTAAAATTCGTCAATGTTCAATAATACGTATAACACATGCTAAGTCTGCCTCAAAGCTGGTGCCTTATTTACTATTGCGAAGTAATTAAGAAAATTTTACTCAGAGGGTGTTCAATTAGCACAAAAGGTGATTTTCAAAGAATAGGAAACAAAGAATAGGAAACAGGATGGGATACCGCATTCAAACAAGCACACAAAGGTAGTTCAAGGGTACACACAAAAAAAAAAGAAACAACCATCACCAATCCATTCTATTTAAGCAAAGAAATTCCGCTCCTGGCGTAGTCGTGTTCCCATTGGATAACCACAGACTGGTATTGGGAGTTTAGACAAAGATCACGTGTTTCGATATATCCACAATCTTGAATGAGATTTTCACTCTGCAGCGCAGTGTGCTGAGATGAAACTTCCTGGCAGATTAAAACTGTGTCCCGAATCGAGACTCGAACTCGCGAGCTTTTCCTTTCGCGGGCAAGTGCTCTACCATCTCAGCTACCCAAGCACGACTCAGGAGCCGTCCTCACAGCTTTAATTCCGCCAGTGCCTCCTCTCCTACCTTTCAAACTTCACAGAAGCTCTCCTGCATACCAGGTATGCAGGAGAGCTTCTGTGAAGTTTTTACTGTTTTAAGGCTATTAGTTAAAGTTTAGGGGTAATTTATTGCAATTTTGCCGATTTTCTCTAGCACCCCGACCACTGACCACCTTCCATTTCTATATTTACAGTTTTGGGGCACTTAGTTACACTTTTTGGGACAATTTGTTGCAATTTAGACGATTTCCTGCCAGTTTTCCAAACACCCGCTTATCAAGATCGTCATCCAAAGACACACATAATATACACATAATACAAGAAATTTAATGCTTAACAACAACCACAGTGATTTATTTAACATATACGCTCTTGATAAATAAAATTACACTAGTATTGCATGGTTCAAATGGTTCAAATGGCTCTGAGCACTATGGGACTTAACTGCTATGGTCATCAGTCCCCTAGAACTTAGAACTACTTAAACCTAACTAACCTAAGGACATCAAACACATCCATGCCCGAGGCAGGATTCAAACCTGCGACCGTAGCGGTCGCGCGGTTCCAGACTGTAGTGCCTAAAACCGCTCGGCCACTGCGGACGGCTAGTATTCCATCTTTTTAAACAGTTTTCCACACTCATACTGTCACCAACGCCGCCGCCACCACCACCACCACCACCACGACCGCCACTGGCATAAGACACAAAAAACAACAACACCCTTGAATATATGTAGATCGAAGCGACGAATGCAAATTTGTACCAAGGCCGTGTCTTCTGCTCACTAGGCAGATGTGCTAGCCACTACGTCACCCTCTGGCACAGTGGCGTTGCACAACTGCGTGGTCGGCCGTTGTGGCCGTGCGGTTCTAGGCCCAGCAGTCTGGAATCGCGTGACCGCTACGGTCACATGTTCGAATCCTGCCTCGGGCATGGATGTGTGTGATGTCCTTAGGTTAGTTAGGTTTAAGCAGTTCTAAGTTCTAGGGGACTGATGACCAAAGATGTTAAGTCCCATAGTGCTTAGAGCCCTTTTGAACAACTGCGTGGACTACCATAACACGTCTCCCTCCTCCATCCAAATTTCGATTCATGCTGCAGCCTACTTGGTATTCTCTCTAAACTCGAGCAGCACTGCAGAGTCTCTCCAACTGTATTGGAATATCACCTTGGTATCGAACGAAACGCCCTGCCTGAATCCCACCCATAGGTGCTCAAATTAGATGAAACTATATGGTTCCGGAGACATTTCCAGGTCTCAGATATCTATAATGTATATATGCAGACTAAAGTAATGACGTCAGCCTACTTATCAGGAGACCTGGGTTCGAATCCTCACCTTGGTACAAATTTTCATTCATCCCTTCAGTCTGCATGTATACATCACAGATGTCTGAGATTTGAAAAGATCTCTAAAACCATGTAGTTTCATTCGATTCACAGCACCTTTATTATAAACAACAAAAATGTGGGAGAGTTTCTCCCGTGGTCAGTAGTGTATATTCTAAGTGCACAATGTCATGACAGTGCTGTGTTGCACCCCTTGTTTTCGACAACGAGCACTACTATATAATAGCCAGTGTAAATTCGCACTTGGGAGTACTCACTCCCAGCAGACACACACTACATGAATAAAATATCTCGCCTCACTCCACCCAGCAATAGCAAGAACAGACAGTCCATTGTTTTAGTCGACAGCTCCATCCAAGGCAGCATCTAAATTAAGGGCGATAGTCACAGAATAAAGTACAACAAAGCCATTTCTAACTACAAAACTTATTGAAGCAGTGTATTGCATGGAATTGTTTCTCTTGTAGCTGCTTTTAGTTTGATTTGCGCTCTGAATATACTGTATGATCAAAATATCGGGACACCTACAAAGCGCTATGCTCTCGCTGTAACAACCATAAACCAGCCTTGTTTGTGGTGAACATTTGTGCATAAGCATTTAAGCCCCCACTCCAGTGCTGGAGAACAGATAACATTTGTCTCTACATGCCGGCTGCTAGCTAGAAGGTGGTGTCCAACCTGAGCACTGTAAGTAGTTAGTGGGCAATCCGTTTTCAATTCACTTCATTGTTATAACTGGGCCTCTTAATCCTCCACGATATTTCCAGCAAAGAAACGCTTTTTAGAACGTAGGTGTAGTTAATACCACACAACTGCTTTAGAATTCCTAACTAAACAGAACGTGTATACTATAACACTGCACGCTCCATACAGCTTTCCCATATGCAGTATATCAAGGCTGCATCGAAAGCCAGTTGTGTAACATAGATTTTATGTTACGTCAAGAATGTATCCACTTTACGATGCATTGTTGTCATTTCGTGAGACATATGGAGGAGGAATAATATATTACCCACAGCATATTTCTTCCGATTTTTGCAACAATAAACTTCTCCAGTATACGCGACGCATTTCTTGCAGCAACAGCCACGGTAGTTTGTTCAGCATCGTGCGTCGACAAAACGTTCCGTTGACAAAGCACATAACCCATCATTGGATCTTGTCTACATTTTCTATTCATCTGACCTGCGAAGGGTCGCAGTCTGATGTGAAATATTAAAAAAATGATCGAACAAGTGTTTTGTAAGCCACTTCTTTCGTGGACAATATTCCAATCTGCTTGGCTCCCATTTTTCTACTATTTGTCTCATGTGGGCATTACACTCTAGGTTGGTTCGGATGCCTGTTTACATACATTATTTTACATTTGTTATGTTCAGCTCCAATCGCCAATTCCCTGCAGGTCTTCCTGTAAATCGCTACAGCTTATTGGTATTGCAGTCCTCCTAGAAAACAGCATCGTCTGCCAATGGCCTACACGTAAACACATATTCTGCAAGCCACTATACATCGCATGAAGGGTGTGGGGGGGGGGGGGTACATTGTAACAGTACTATCGATTTTTGTTCCTGTTTCACACACACATAGCGATGGAGGAAAAAAATGATTATCTATATGTTCCTGTATGTACATTAACCTCTTTGAACTTTCGGACATGCACAGATACCATCGGTGACCATGCAGCTCTCTAGAATGAAATTATAATTAAATCAACACCTTAAGCTGTGCCAGCCGAGCGGTTCTAGGCGCTACAGTCTGGAACCACGCGACCGCTACGGTCGCAGGTTCGAATACTGCCTCGGGCATGGGTGTGTGTGATGTCCTTAGGTTAGTTAGGTTTAAGTAGTTCTAAGTTCTAGGGGACTGATGACCTTAGAAGTTAAGTCCCATAGTGATCAGAGCCATTTGAACCATTCTGAACCTTAAGCTGTCGAGAGGCGTTGATGTACATCGACAGGGACAGTTGAAAATGCGTGCCCCGACCGAGACTCGAACCCGGAATCTCCTGCTTACATGGCAGACGCTCTGTCCATCTGAGCCACCGAGGGCACAGAGGATAGAGCGACTACACGGACTTAACCCTTGCACGCTCCCCGTGAGACCCACATTTCCAACTTAATGTCCACACACACATGAGTGTAATGGGCAGGGGCACTACGAATGTAGTGTGTGGACATTAAGTTGGAATTGTGGGTCTCACAGGGAGCGTGCAAGGGATAAGTCCCTGCAGTCACTCTATTCTCTGTTCCTTCGGTGTCTCAGATGGATAGAGCGTCTACCAAGTAAGCAGGATATCCCGGGTTCGAGTCCGGGTCGGGGCACACATTTTCAACTGTCCCCGTTGATGTATATCAACGCCTTTCGACAGCTTATGGTCTTGATTTAATGATCATTTCTTTTATCTTATTCTTATGATTTACACCAAATATACGATGGTGTTGGCTGGAGCTATCAAATTTGTCCACTGGATTATTTATAATGATATGGCTGCCTTGCAGATCAGCCATAACCAATGAAGTAATACGATTGATCAGTAATAGTATTTTGTGAAATATTTTTTCCGTGAATGAATTACATTTCATTCAGCATCCAGGCATCTGCTGCTGCTTTGTGTAGCCATTCCACGTTGGGTCTCTCTAGATGCTTACTCCTGGGTATTCTAGGATAGTTACCGTTTCCAGCAAATGTCTAATAGAAGAGTACTCATATCTTCTTCTATATATGCACAGTATATTAGTTTTCTTTACAGCCAGTCTCTGTAACAACTGAGTAGCGTTTTTTAAACTACTTCTTTCGTTGATGAACTACATTTCCTTGAGGAATCTGTCAGCCCGGCATGTCACTTCAAGTATCCATTCCATTTCAGGTCCCTCTGCACTCTTTCTCTTTCCAGCAGTATTGTAACAGAAGAGCACTGAATTTCTTCTTCATTTTCAGCACAATATGTTAAGATCTGTGCACAATAATAGTATCTGTGGGAACAGTAACAGTTTAGGATGCTTTTCTCAAAATCTATGGAATAAGAAGATGTACAGTGCCCAGTCCGCCACATATTTGCCTACACGGTTAGATAGTAATAGCCCACCCAATACTATTAAAAAAACGTGCGTGACAAACTAAATTCTCCAAGACTGTAGTTGTACTGGAACATTTGTTAATTGTGAGAATATAGGGGAAGATATTTTAATAGTTGCCCAGAACTATGATCAAAGAGAGCTTGTTGGTGCGCCTCTAATTATACATAGCTTAGCATAACTGACCTGCTCTTTATCCAGTGGCAGTTTACATTCTTCCATTATGATATTTGTTTTCCACATATACTCCAGTTTTCATTCTCTCCTCCATCTTCACTTTTCTTTTGCATATGCATAATGCTTTAACTGCACTTAAAGCTGCAATTTCTTTAATAGGGAATGGTGTAAGTCCGTTTGACATATTGGCTCTTTTTCCTGCGACCTGCAGATTAACATTATTTGTGGGAACCAATCATAATTTGGTAATATTGCTATTTGACGGTACTGTAGAGAATAATGTCTCAAAGCGATACATAACTGCAAACCCCACACTCTACGAGTGTAATCCCAAAAGTAAGGTCTCCTATTTTTTTTATAAGTACAGAACTCTGTTTGTACGTTGCTTCCTGAGGTTTCCCGAAGCACCGCTTACAGAATTTTAACGGAAACATTGAACTACCGGAAGGTGTGCGCAAGATGGGTGCCACGCATGTTGAGGACCACATGCGGCAATGAGTTGATGCTTCCCGCGCATTTCTTCACCGCCTTGCCGCCGAACAGGACAACTTTCAGGACTCAACTGCCACGGGTGACGAAACCTGGGCATACCACTTTACACCTCAGACCAAGCAACAGTCACGCCAGTGGCGGCATCCTTCTTCGCCAAAGCCGCGGAAATTCAAACAAACATGGTCTGCCGGTAAAGTCATGACAACCGTTTTTTGGGATCAGAAAGGGATATTGTTGGTCGACTTTATGCCCACTGGGATCACAATTAACGTTGACAGGTACTGAGAGACCCTGGAAAACTCGAACGGGCAATTCAGAACCGGAGAAGAGGAATGTTGAGCAAGGGCGTACACATTCTCCATGACAACGGTCGCCCACACATCGCTCGGCAAATCGTGGCTCTCCTGCAACAGTTTCAGCAGAACATAATCACCCACCCACCCTATAGTCCTGCCTTGGTGCCCAGTGACTATCATCTGTTCCCTAAGTTAAAAGAACATTTGGCCGGAAAGCGAGTCAGCTCCGACGACGAGGTGAAAGAAGAGGTTCATAACTTTCTGAACAACATGGAGTCGACCTGGTATGACATGGGCATACGAAAACTGCCACGGCGTCTACAAAATTGAATCGACAGAAATGGTGATTATGTCGAAAAATAGCTAAATGTTCAAGCTGTAAACTGATGTAAACCATTGTAGTAATAAACAGGTCTGTGTACTTATAAAAAATATGAGGCCTTACTTTTGGGATTACCCTTGTACTTGCAATGTTTTGATGACTACAATCCGTGTTAGATATCTGATACCATACTCGTATATTGTGACAATCGGTCTGCATCTGTTTTGTATGCACACTACTATTCTACATCTACTTAGGGTGAAAATTTAAGTGGTTATATATCTTAAATTATTAGCCTCAGTGTCATTTTAAAGTGAGGTGTCACCCCCAGACAAATATACAATCATTACATCTCACCCAGGGAACTGTCAACGTCATGATCACCTCATCCAGCTTAATATGTGGTGCTGGTAATGTGAATGGCTGACAACACGCTTGAGGATAAACTCTGTGGTGGTTCACCTGAAACTTTTTCTTCTTCTGCACTTAAGGGATTAGTCAGTTGCGTTTCCAGCTTCCCAGTTTGATCTACCTTATACGGTGACCCACCCACAATTCTTAAGTATGCTTGGTGGTGTACTTACCCAGAAGTTATGGGTGCAGGCGTGATGTGTGGAGTTTTGGGGTTACAGATCGGTGTTGTGGACTATGCAGCACACATTTAAAACGTGTATCGTTGAAGTTTTTTTCCTAGAAGCGAAGTAAACCATTCCCCTCTTTATTATTTATAGAGCATTGTCATCCTACCAATGATTCTTTGCTTATAAAACCACCAATGACCCCATTTTTTAAAACAAGAGGGTGATGCTAACTTATTTTTGTATCGTGCATATAACACTGCGATGTATTTTCCATGAGAGTACAGCGACACAATGATTGTAATTTGCAACGAGTGTATTATTCCACTACATACCCCATAGGTCTTCACAGTAAGATTCTAGTGCCAGAGGAGAAGCCACAATATTGCTGTAACATGGAGTACATTGTTACAATCCCGTTTGCTTATCTGTAACTGAGAATACTATCATAAATTGTAAAAGAATCTGTTGTACATATCGATTTTGGTGACAATATGGAGGAACGTTTTTCGCATTGTGTATTTATTAACATGTATAGATACGAATGTGAGATGGGGTGCACTGTAGGAAAAATACCATCACCATGGAATTATAAATAGCAGCTTACTAACATATTCTTTAGTCAGGATGATGTGTATTGATGCATCTAATATGCAACAAATATGCATCTTTTGTCTGGATAGTGTTACTCTACACCTCAAAAAACCTGCTTAGGAAGGAGATTTAGCGGCTTATATTTATTAAAGTATCAGCTTCAGCGAGAGAACACTATCAAGCCAATAGCACAATTCACTTAGCCATTAGTATACAACAGCTGAAGTAAAAGACATGGTAACACTAGGCAATTGTTAACGTCAGAAGTTGCTCTAGCGTGGTGGCCACTATATGGTATGAATGACACTGTTATAGTTTTAGCAGGACTAAGATGGCTACCTAATCCTAAATCTCCATTCATATTCAAAGTATCATATAAACTAATTTTTATCGCTATATGCCACAGGAGGAGCAATGGTACTCATACAGACACCCTCTACAGCAGAAGCGGCAATATGTGACCCATGAGAGTTTTTGTACTGCTATATATCAATTAAATTACAACAGAAGTATATATATATATATATATATATATATATATATATATATATATATGTGTGTGTGTGTGTGTGTGTGTGTGTGTGTGTGTGTGTGTGTGTGTGTGTGTGAGAGAGAGAGAGAGAGAGAGAGAGAGAGAGAGAGAGTGTGTGTTTTATAATCTAAATGGTTTAAGGGAATGGTTTAAATCTGTTTAACACAGTGGCTGTTTTTATTAAGACCTGCGGAAAGCATTGTTTGCAGGAGCCAATAACAGCAGCAGTTGATGGGATATGAGAAAGTGAGACTGGGTCCACTTCCGTTGGAGGATCATGGGGCGAGATTTTGTAAGAATCAGTAAACATGAAGGTATATTTAAGATAAGTAATACTGTAACATACTCCAACACATTCCATGTGTTTAATGTATGTAAGGGGGTGGCTTTGGCAGTTAACATTGTGTGTGTTTGTAGCAGATTTTTAGGGTGGCATTCGGAGAGAGAAGAGGAGGGATTGTTCCTTGAAGGACTTGGTAGATGCTGTGTCTGGGAGGGGAATCTGTATCAGGGTTGGATGGTAAAGAAAGCAGCCCACTCCTGATAGGGTATGCAATAAGAATACAAATTTTCTTGTGCAAAATCTTTATTAATTTGCACATACGCTTACACATATAATATGAAAAAAATCTAGACAGGAAAGCGGAGTACAAGACGTTAGATATTTGGAAATTTGTGGTAAGGTCTTATGGGACCAAACTGCTGAGGTCATCGGTCCCTAAGCCTACACACTACTTAATCTAACTTAAACTAACTTACGCTATGGACAACACACACACCCATTCCAGAGGGAGGACTCGAACCTCCAACGGGGTGAGCCGCACGGACCGTGACAAGGCGCCTTAGACCGCGCGGCGGAGTACAAGATTTCTGCATTTACTGTATACAGGGTGAATATTAATAAAACCGACAAACTGTAGCTACGGATTCCTGACTGGAACTGGAGTAGGTAAGATCCTATCGGTATGTGTGATTGATGCAGCGTGCTGTAAGCAGCAGAATGGTCCAATATTCATGTCGGGTACAAGCCGAGATGGTGTTCGTGTACGGACAAGCAGATGGAAACGGTCGAGAGGCAGCATGGCTGCACCAAAATCAGTACCATCACAGACATCAACCACGTCACACAAGACGTTCGTGTCATTATGGCTCCTTTCAGACAGACGAACGTACCGGGAGGCGGTAGACTGTGCGTACACCAGATTTGGAGGACCGAGTTCTACCTGATACTGAGACGAACCCCAGCACAAGCTCCAGGCAAGTGGCCCGCCAACGCGGTGTAAGCCAAAGTACGGTTATGTATGTCCTGCATAACAACCGCTAATACCCTTATCACCTGAAAACCCATGGACGCTACTTTGAACACCGTTTTGACATGCATGAGATGCTGCTCTGTTCTGTGTTCCAGGACGATTTGTAGTCACTGCACGCACACCGTATATTTCCAGACATGTCCGTAGTACCTTTTTTCCTCCATTTCCGGTTAGGAATCCGTTGCTGCAGTTTGTCGGTTTTTAAAGTTACTGGCAGATTAAAACTGTGTGCCGGACCGAGACTCGAACTCGGGACCTTTGCCTTTCGCGGGCAAGTGCTCTACCAACTGAGCTACCCAAGCACGACTCACGCCCCGTCCTCACAGCTTTACTTCTGCCAGTACATCGTCTCCTACCTTCCAAACTTTACAGAAGCCGTCTGCCTCTTAGCGTCTTAGAACAGTACGGCGGAATTTGACGTTAATGGGCTACGGCAGCAGACGACCGACGCGAATGCCTTTGCTAACAACAGCGCCTCTCCTGGGCTCCTGATCACATCAGTTGGACACTAGGCGACTGGAAAACAGTGGCCTAGTTAGATGAGTCCCGAATTTACTTGGTAAGAACTGATGGTAGGGATCGAATGTGGCGCATATCCCACGAAGAATGCTCCCTAGTTGTCTACAAGGCACAGTGGAAGCTGTTGGTTTGCTCCATAATGGAGTGGGCTGTGTTTACCTAGAATGGACTGGGTCCTCTAGTCCAACAGAACCGACCATTGACTGGAAATGATTATGCTCAGCTACTTGGAGAATATTTTCAGCCATTCATGGACTTCATGTTCCTAAACATCAGCGTCATGTCACCAGGCAACAATTGTTCACAGTTGGTTAGAAGAACATTCTGGACAATTCGAGCGAATGATTTGGTCATCCAGCTGACCAGAAATGAATCCCATCGACCAATTACGAGACATAGCAGAGATGTCGGTTCGCGCACAACACTCTGGACCGTTAACACGTCCGAAATTACGGATGGCTATGGAGGCGGCGTGGCTCAATATTTCTGCAGGGAACTTCCAATGACTTTTTGAGTCCATGCCACGTCGAGTTTCTGCACTACGCTAGGCAAAAGGAGGTCCGATAGGATATTCGGAGCTATCCATGACTTTTGTTTACTCATTACATAATAACATCACGGATGAAGGATTCCACATACGATACGCCACACTGTTTACACTGAAAACAACACTTGTACGCCAAGCCTTGCAAGATAGCAGCCCATGATGAGTAGGATTACTTATGTAGCTTAGCACATTGATTGAATTTGTATCTGGTTGTACCTACGTGGGTTTGATGACCGTAATATATAGTCAGCAAACCACAAACATCAGAAAAGCTGAAAATACTGGGGTTTGACAGTGGGCTTGGGTTTTACACCACTTCATACAATTTATTACTAGAAGATATTAAGAGCGCACACTGACAATCCGTGTCATTTATTTGACTGGTCTTACAGTAAAAAACAAAACGATGTGAATAGACCTCCCAACTCTCGGTTGCCTCGTCGAAGTAAGCGAATGGCGGAGTGGGAGGCGACGAAACTGCAGCTGCCGGCTATTGTTGGTTCTGCAGCAGTTGTAACAGCAATTTCTGCTGTTGCTGGTGGAATTCCCATTATGGTTCTTGCTGGTGTTACAGTTGTTGTTGCGGCTGGAAGTCCGATTGTTTTTGTTGCTGTGCTGTGCTGTTGTTGCAATCGTTGTTGCTGTAACTGCTGATGCCACAACTTTAGAAACTCGGAATGTAGGCACGCTTCACTTATATAGGTGTACCATGAGAAACTTCTCATCGCCACTTTTCTGTCCTGCTCTGCTTAGGTAGAGTAAAGTTTATGATCACTCGCACTGGCGGTAATGTAGAAATTGGCGGGACAAACAGGCTGTTCCTGACGACCATAGCCGCCGAGTTCACAAAATGAATGGCTACCAAAAACAAGTCCCGAGCGTAGCAAAGCCGCCAAGTGTATACAACAGTCCAGGGAGCAGTCTATATAACAAATGTAAGACAGGCAAGGCCAATACTCTACTGCTCACCACGAACCTACTATGCTGTCATAGTAGGAGGAGAGGTGATACTCCTACGTGGCGCGTCCCAGGTGGCGGATAGGGAAGTCCTCACCGGTTTACTGGCTGACTTGAGTGAAATAAAATAGCTCTCGCGGACCAAACACACCCTCTGCGGTTAACAACCGGAGTTGTAAATCGGAGCTTGCTCCAACTAAGGTTGACAACCTTCGACAGTCAAAAATGGAAAGGTCTTTTAGGAAAAATAAATGGACATTGGAGAATAGCATCAAATGAAACAGTATATAAGAAAATAGAACCAGTCATGAGCACAATCAGGAAGAAACGCATCTCATTCTTTGGACATCTGATGAGAACTCCAGAAAACAGAATTAGTAAAAAAAATAATACAAAAATTGTAGAATAGCAAGAGCGACATTAAATGGATCACAGAAATTAAGGAAGATTTAAAAGAACTTCAAATTACAGTAGATGATCTAAAAAACAAGACAGAGAAAACCAGAATACTGCAAGACCCGCAAACCAGACTACAAATGAAAATCAATAAAAGGAGTACAGGAAGAGTTGTCTCAGATGAAGAAAGAAAGAAAATATCTGAAAGAATGAAGAAATATTGGGCAGACAGAAGAGCAAAACGCCTTTCATATAAGAATAGACTCTAATAATTATATTACCTAAATATATTAAGTTATTGTCGAACCAAATTGTATCCATGTGTAACAACTTGTTTAGAACTTTGTATTTTTGACTACAGTGGTCCAATGAAGGCCGTAAAATAAATAATAAAAAACTCTACTGCTCAGTGGCGCTCAGGTTTCAAAGACTAGCGAGAGGCTGGCTAGCAAGGGCCGGGCAGCGATATCTACCAGCATACCCGCGTGGGCTCCGCGCGATATGCTTGCAGCGGCGGCGGAAGGAAGCTGCGGCTTGAGTGTGTAGCCCAGGTATCTCTGACGCCCTCTTCCTAACGATACTCGAGCTCGGACGGGAATCCGTATCACTGACGGATGCTAATTAAACATGTATACTACTGGCAGGCCGAGATCTCCTTGTTTCAATCAAAACACATTTTTGCAACATTTTAACATACTCACCCGAGCCACTGCTTACACAACCTTCAATTACGATCCCCTTCTGTAGCTCGTGCAGTGTCAAGCCTGGCTCCAGACCATGGGAACGCGCTCTTCTCTGATTGGTTGATTCCGGCGCTGGTCGGTAAGAATTGTACCTGTCCCCATATAAATAAGAAAATCCCCTGCCTGATCAGTCATAACTTTTAAATGTAATTTATGTTAACTGACAAAATATTATTTCCAAAATGCCAAATATGCTTCAGATAACCATATCTTGACTCGTCTTACAGACTGACATAAAGAGAGTGCTTTTCTGATATAATTACTGACTGTTTTCAGATTTATCTTTCTCCCGATATACCAGACTCCAGTGTAACCAACTTTCCCGTATCTCCAGGGATCTCTTGTATCAGAGCAGTTTTGTTTTCAGTGCTCCAGGCTCCGTTATTAATCGCCTGTTTCTCCCGCATATTTCACCAGTGATGACTGTTATGTATATTTTTTTCAAGGAAGATATTGCCCTGCATAGTCTGTTTTCATTTTGAAATAAGCACTTTATTTCATGATTTACCTCTATTAACAAAATTTGTCCCCTTGGGCATTTACAAGCAACCTGGTAGTGAAACAATTATAAAAAGTTACACCAGCTTCAAGAATGGAAAAATAAAATCGGAAATGTACACAAAAACGTCTTATACACCTCAGCCACAGTGGAAAACTACACTAAAAAACCGTAGCACCTAAAAAAATTAATGTATAATAATCAAATTTCGGGAATACATTTGTCTAGGTAACATATTTCAGTTATTAACATTGCAAGACCACAGGTGCGAGGTAAGTCGTTGAAAATGTGAAATGCTGGTACGTTAACAAACAGGGTAACCGCCAGAATGTTGAATGATAGCATGCAGACGTGCAGGCAATGTGTTGTTCAAGTGTCTGATGTCAGTTTGTGGGATGGAGTTCCATGCCTGTTGCACTTGGTCAGTCAATACAGGGACTGTTAATGCTGTTTGTGGATGACGCTGGAGTTCTCATCCGATGATGTCCCTTGTGCGCTAGCATTGGAGACAGATCTGGTGATCGAGCAGGCCAAGGCAACATGTTGACAATCTGTAGAGCATGCTGGATTACAACAGCGGTATGTGGGCGAGCATTATCCTGTTGGGAAACATCCCCTAGAATGCTGTTCGTGAATGGCAGCACAACAGGCCACATAACCAGACTGAAGTACAGTTTTGCAGTCAAGGTGCGAGGGATAACCAGGAGAGCGCTACTGCTGTCATACGAAATCGCACCCTAGACCATAACTCCAGGTGAAGGCTCAGTGTGTCTAGCATGCAGACAGGTTGATTGCAGGCCATCAACTGGCCTCCTTCTAACCAACACACGGCCATCACTGGCACCGAAGTAGAAACAGCTTTCATCAGAAAACGCAAGAGACTTCCACCCTGCCCTCATCACTGACACCGAAGTAGAAATAGCTTTCATCAGAAAACGCAAGAGACTTCCACCCTGCCCTAGAATGAGCTCCCGTTTGACACCACTGAAGACGTAGATGGCGGTGGTTTGGTGTCAGTGCAATGCACTTTACGGGGCATCTAGCTCACAGTTTTACTTGAAGTAACCGATTTGCAAAACAGTCTGTTGCGTCGCTGAGGTGCCAACTGCTGCTCCTATTGTTGCTGCAGATGCAGTATGATGCTCCAGATCTATGCGCCGAACACCATTGTCTCACCACTCGGTAGTGTCACATGGCTACCCGAGGCCCGGTGTCCTTGCAACTATACATTCTCATGACCACCTCTGCCAGCAATCAGATACAGTTGCTACATTCCTGCCAAGTCTTTCTGCAAGTTTTCCCAAGCAGTATTAGACAACCTCGTTCAAATTCAGTGAGGTGTTGATAACGGCGTCTTTCTCGTCTCAAAGGCATTCTTGACTAACATCAAAACACAAAGTCCAATCTCAAAGGCAACTAACGTTCACGACCGTAGGAGTGTTTAAAGCAAACCTTGTCTGCATGCTCATAGTGGAGCTACTAACTCCACTCTTATACGGCTGGCGCGAAATTAAAATAGACATCATCTCTCGTGTAGAAACACGCCTACCAATTTTCGTTTATATCGCTCTGTTCCTTTTGGTGTTGCAATTTTTTCCATCAGTGTATAATCACATATCTTATTTTCCACGTATCAGTTTGAAGGAAGGGCTACCTGATGGTACTTGCAATAGACACTGCTAGTGAAAGTAACGAGCACAACATGTATGTACATCACGAGTCAGCATAGTTAACACAAAAAACATAACAATATCCATTAAATTTGGTATTACCGTCAAATAACGTTACAATTTACTTACGCCGATGTGAATTCCATCTGTAAAATGGCAAAATGCAACCCTTATGAGGGCCTTTGTCGCGATGCCAGCGTCAGTCACACTAAATCCGTTCGTTTACATTTAAAATAAAACTCCACATGGCATGACCAAGGTCTGAAAATCAAATGGAATACACGCCATGAAATAAAATGCACATTGCAAAAATAAAAACAACCTATGCAGGACAATACCTTCCCTGAAAGTATTTGGAGCCACTGTGGGCTCATATAGATCGAAGGTTAGGATTATTAACCCAGAGAAGTACTATCGGAAGTTCAATTCCCTGGCCGACATATCTCGAAAGATCTCGAAAAGTTTTCGTATAATGACCACAATTATTATCTACATTGTCTTATTTTCTTTCTTCTCACGGATTTTCGGAAGCAAGACAGCTTGTCTCAAGGGAGTGAGAGAGGCGGAGAAAGAGTGAAATAGCCTAAGCGTTTAGAGGGGCATGAGTGGGAGAATACTTGCTTGTTCCCAGGTCAGAGCTGCAAACCCACGGATGCGCTCGTCTCGTACCGATCAGAAGGCCAGTAAACCGGTCACAAAACAGATTTTTGTCAACTTCGAGATATGTGGGGCACGATTTGAACAAGAGTTTGTCGTCGTGCCAGACTTAACTACGGAAGTAATTATTGGGTTAGATTGGCTATTAAAGTACCGTGCAGTGATTAATTGCGAAAGCAAAACTTTGACATGTACGTCACAAGATAAAACAATAGTAGTTAGTTTTGACGAGGCAGGAGACGGTGTGCATAGGCAATACCAGCCTATACACATTGTTAACTGGCCGGATGGTATTGATGTAGGTATGAATTTGAACTACTGTAATGTGAGGAATCTCGGCATTGACAGAAGTAAAAGTTTAGTGGAAGAGATAATCAAATTCCCTCCACGCATTGACATTAGTATTGGTGTGAAAAAAGATCGTTTGCGAGAAGTAATGAAGCTAAAAGCCGATGCTCGCATACGTCGTCATGACGCTAAAGCGCGTTTTGCTAAGTTTTCAATCGGAGACTTAGTACTTGTAAAAGCTCATGAGAAATCGAGCGAGATAGACCATGAAATCTCTAAATTTAAGTTTGTATATAATGGACCATATAAAGTCATTGGTATACCTCACACAAATGCTTATAATGGACCATATAAAGTCATTGGTATACCTCACACAAATGCTTATTGCTTAGAGTATCCAAGCTCTGGAAAGCTATTAGGTATACGGAACATTGTAAACCTGAAATTGTACCAAGGATTGATTAATACCACAGAAAGGGTAATTTGTACAGTATGTAAATATAGAGTGTAAGATTTAAGGATGTGCCATGTTGCGATGCTTTTGCCTGACCTAGAGGTCATTAAAGAAGTTGTAATTAATAATTAATTAATGTTGATTAAATGATTTAGGAGTTACTGAATATTAATCAATTTTAATACCAAGCTGCTAGTTTAAGTTTTCAGCTGAGTCACAGTAGATTAAGCAATGTAAATATGATTTTGTAACTAGCTGTAAGATTCCATGAATATGTGTTTTACTAGTCATTGCCGATGTACTTAGACGCTGTTTTAAGTTTCAGGCTTGTACATGTGTGATGATGGACAGTGTTGAGTTATCCACTGTGATAGTGTTAATGGACTCCTTGAGATTACTCGGGAGTGAGTTTTTCCGAAAGAATTCAGTGAAACGGACGTTCTGGAAATGCCGTTACACAGGCGAGTGAGATCAAGCGTGCCGCACAGGCGGGCGCAACAATACTGGCGAGGCGGTGCCGCTGTCGGCTCTTGTGCCACTGTCGGCATTCTTTGTACTTGCGAGTACGGAAGGCGGAATTGTTTTTCTTCCCGGACAGATGATGTGAAAGAATTCTGCTGTCAATACTTATGTTTTTTTCGATCTACTGAATATTATTTTCTTGTTTAGCATTAAGTGGACTCTCATGGCAAGCGTATTAATTACGAAAAGGTTATATAAAATGTGTATTCTGTGTAATTAATAATTAATTTGCGTATTTTGATCTACCTGTTTTTATGACCATGTACTCTGATTAATTTTGTAAATAGTATTCCATTTCATGATAGTGTTACGGATTTTGACGATTTTGGAATAGCTAAACCATTTTCTATATCTTCTATGAATTTTAATATGTTGTCAACCTGTTTTATTTTGTGCAAGATGACAGAGTGGAATAAGATTAGGAGTGTCTCCACTCAATTATTATGGTCTAAAAATTGATTTATGATTAATTAGACGAATGCTAAATTTTGTTGATGTTTTGAGCATATGCATTTCCGCTGTTTCTTTTTTGAGACATTTTCTGAGTCTGTTTACGTTACACGAACATCCTCAGACAATGTGGGGCACGTGTAACGCCGGAAATGCATATCCTCCTATTTCCATCTATTGTACGATTATTTTTTTTCCTTGTTTTGTTACCTCAAGATATGACATTTCTGTCTCTTTATATATTGTAATTGTTTTACTGTTTGTATATATATATTTATGCACTCATGTCGATGTATAATTGGTTTGTTTCGTAAATATTATTTGTATTTTTACGCTGGGTCTTGCCTAGGGAAAACTGCTATCGAACGATTACATCGATGGGTCGTGTGAAGAATCAAAGTGTGTAGGATCTTTGGTAGTGTTAACTCTGCCGCGTGGAGCGCGGGCAGAGAGAGGCTGGCTGGAGTAGCGAGTGGAGCAGGTGTTGTGTGACGCTCCCGCGAGTTGCCGCGCTTTCGGGGTTTGGCAGCATGTAATTGCGCTCGACTCGCGATGATAGTTTCTGACATGGTGTCGCGGACGGGAAGCATTAGCTGGCGCACATCAAGAGCCCGTTTCGCCTGGTGACCGTGTCGAGAAGAAGGCGCGCCAACATCCAGCTTCTGCAACAGCGACGGCCGACAATGAGTGACTGTCGCCACCTCCTCGATCGACGGCTTCAAACCTTCAATCAACCAACAAGGACGACTAAAAGCACGTAAAGTTTCAGAACTGTATGGCAGACCTCAGCTTTTCAAATTGTTCCATTTGCCTCGCAAAATTACAGCAACTTAGCATGAACCTTTGTTGCTCATTGTCCCAATTGCATTGCCAAGCAGGGTCCCTTCCTTTTCCGAAATGAGCCCGAGGGTCGTTGAAATTCAAACGCCAGCATCATTCGATTTCACTGCTTTAATTTCAAAGTTCAGCTGGCTACCATATTTAGGTTGCACAAGCACAAATTAAGAGTGCGAGTTTTGTTACCGTATTTTAGTTACCTGTGACTGCAGCTCAGCTTGGTACGTACTAAATTTTACTATTGTTAATTGTTCAGAATCATTTAATTCAAGTTCAAAGTTAATTCTCTTATTTCTAAATTGCGTAGATTCAAGTAGCTTTTGAAATGATTGTTGAGGTAGTCCAAGACTAACCTTATTTTACTGAATGTCGATGTGCTTCAGAAAGAAAGCTCACTATTAACTTCAGTCACTAAATTAACTTTCGATTTTCCAGTTTTATTAATTCTTTTGCTAAATTAAGTCAGAGTGTAGCGAAATTTATTACTTCTGACAAACTTTCAGTTTTCACACTACACGTGTCAACCTTCAGTTGCCACGCTTCTAGTGCTAATTATATGTGTAATTACCTTTCTTTTTCAGTTACTATAGTAATTGTCCTTAGGACTGGCGACCGTAATTTCCCCCAAATCTCAAATATCTAATTACCGCTAGTTAATTGTTAACGTAACGGCCGCACATTTACTTTCTTCATTAACTTTACCCCTTTTCAAAATTAATTTCCACCAGTTTCATTTGCATTTTTCCTTTCATTTAGATGTAACCCTTTCCTCCCTCTTTACCGACAGATTAACTTCGGTGACGATTGCTTTTCCCAAATTTCCATTAGGTACACGCGGTTTAATTTTTCACTGTCATTAAGGTCGATAAGTGAGGGGGAGGTTACACGTGGCGACCTGGTGACAGGACAATCTTCAGATTTGAGGTTGTTCTGGACACGAATTTTGCATTGTGCAAATCTCGTAACAAAGTACTGGTTACGAAATGGTAGATACGTCAGCGAGAATATTAGTGTGAGGAATCCTAATTAGATTTGAGATTTGTTATTTATATTGAAAATTATTAAAATGGGTGAAGGCAACAATTACCAAAATTTGGTAGACTTGGATACGGAACAATCGGTCGAACAGTGGGAAACGCGCACCGCGGTACCCATTGTTCAGGGGCAGGCGGCGAACATGAAAGACGCGACCGCCGAAACGCAACAAAGAGCAGAAATGGAATTCCAAACTTTAGAAAATGTTTCGGATTCGGAAGTGAAAATCAAATCTGAATCCCTTGATGACGAATACGGGGGGAAAATTAAAGAGGAAGCCGCTGCGGAAGTAAAACCAGTAGTTTCCGGGAATTGAACTGATTTATTGAATGTTTTGATTAACGAAATCAAGAGTCAATCGGCCAAGCAAGAAGATCAGGCTGCCAAGCAAGAAGCTCAGTCTGAAAAATTTGAACGGATGCTAGACAATCAGAACAAAGCTATTAACGTTGTTATCAACAATGTCGGAGTTGTTAACACAAAAGTTGATAAAATCAAAGAAGATATTGTTGTAATTAATACCGAAATCGGTAATCTTAAACAGGAAATGATAGGCGTTCAGGCGGAAATTGCGAGCATAAATACTCGTTTTAATTCTGAAACTAGCAGAATCGAGAAAAGTGTAGGAGAATCAGTTGCTCCGATCATCGAGAATAAGGTGACGGAACAAATTCAATTAGTGAAAAAAGAGGATCAACAGAAGATGGAAACTTTAAATGCTTTAGTGTCCGAAGTAGATATTAAAGTGAGGAAGCAGGCTAATACCTGCGAAGAGAAAAAGAGGGAAGTGGAAACGCTTGCGACAACCACTTGCCAAGTAATTACGAGAGTTTCGGAATTAGAAAAGAAACTTGACGAAAAACAGAGCTATGTGCCAATCTGTGCTCATAGTTCGGAATTGTTGACGAAAGAGGAGCGGTTCGACCCCTTGAAAAAAGGCGGTATACACCCGACGGACTTCATAAAAAATTGTGAAAGAGTTTTACCCAGATCATGGACTAATGAGAGAAAAATTAATGCGGTTATTGATGTGTTGGCTGGTGATGCCAAGCGTTGGGGCTTAAACCTCAACATTACGAACCTGACTTTTGACGAGTTTAAAAATTTGTTTCTGGCTGAATACTGGTCAGAGCAAAAACAGCAAAGTGTCTGGCGCGAATTTGTCGTATCGAGGCCTTTCGATGCGAATTCGCGCGGCTCGATGAAGGAGTTTTGTGAGGGCTGGATCCGCAAGTTGGAATATTTGCGTGATCGCCGCACGGAATCCGAAATAGTCTAGGAACTCTACAAGAAGCATCCAGATGATACAAAACGCTACGTAGGAAGCAATTACAGGACAATCAATGATATCCTGGAAAGAGTGGAGGACGAGGACAATTGGCGCAATAATCGCGACAGTGGCAGAGGCCGTGGTAACAACAACGGGTACCACAGCAACCACAACAACGATAACCACGGGAATAACGCATACCGCAACCATGGCAGCAATAACAGTAATGGTTCGGACCGTAATAACAATCGGTACAATGCAAATAATAACAGGAATGACGGAAACCAGTATCATACTAACGTGATACGGGCTTCACAGAATAGTAATAACGCCAGAGGGTGTGATCAGCCGCCTCAGCAGCATCCGGGGAGCGTATCTGCTGGGACGAGACAGGGAAACCATTAGCCGCGCCGGTGAGGGGCCGACCAGGCGTGGAGAAATTTTGGCGGCCCAATAACAGGAGAAAACCCAGGTGTCGTCGTTATGAAAATTCCGTGTGGAATAATCAACGGCGGGAGAGTGTGCCAGTGTTAGGAGAAAGGAGTGCGCCCACAAGTAGTAGATCAACTGTATACACGGCAGTAGAAAATACATTCACTGTCAGTGAGAACAATTTAAGTAGTGTTCCGGAAATCGATTATAAAGGGGCAGCTGTAATACCCACAGCGGAACTGGAGATTGAGTTTAAGAATGATTCGCAATTGTTGAGAGAAGATCAGATGTCGGATAACACGTCCGTCATTGAGCGAGGGCATGCAGAGAGGGATGAGGTCTGGTTAAGGCAGTTCGGTCGCTTATACGACGAACTAAGAGATTATAGGGGCCTGTACGGGAGAAGCATTTATGGAGAGCGCGGGCAGAATTTGCCGCGTCTCGTCCCACAGGAAGATAGTATTTGTGAAGTGATGGAAAGTTCTGGCCCTAACCGGCAGACTTTACCAGAAATAGTTGATGTTAATGGGGAGCACGAGCAAGATTCGTCGTGTTTCGTCCCGCAGGAGTTAGATGTTGAAGTAGTAACGGAAAGTTCTGGCCCTAACCGGCAGACTTTATCGAAAGTTATAGTGATAGAAGTAGCCGACCCATCCGACGCAAACCTCCAGTTTAAACGTTGCGAGAGTATTAAGGAGAAAGATTACGAAAATTTTAGTGATAGCCGGGCACGATTGGTAGAAAAGCACATAGATTACAGCGTGTATGAGGTTAGAGCTGACATTATACGGTCAGACGATAACAGTGTGGGTTGCGCAGATCTAGTGGAAGTAATTGCAGATACTACTGGGCACATTTCTCCAGGTAGATTGGCAGATGAGATCAATCTGACTAAAGAGGAATCAACGAAGGTGACAACTAGTGAATTGATAGCAAAGCAACACTCACTAGTTGACGAGTTACAGGAAAAGGTTTCGGTATTGGAGGCGAAGCTACAGACTAAGCCTCAGGACAGACGTGTTGAAATTAAAACTGTATGTGAACAGAGGCTGAAAAAGCCGCCAGATAAACCGGATTTAGGATCTAAGCCGGATGGTTTTTTGTGGAATGACCTGGATATAGACGCGGATTTACTGTGGGAAAATAAAGAAACAGTCGAGGACAAGTGTAGACAGATAGTAGTGTCTGTTAATATGCACGACCTACAACTAAACGTATTAATTGACACCGGTGCAGAATTGAGTGCTGTATCTGAGAAAATATTTGAGTTACTGAAAGACAGACCTGGCATCGTAGTTATGCCAGTAACAGGAGTGAAAATTATCGGTGCTACTGGGAAGGCCAGTAAACCGGTCACAAAACAGATTTTTGTCAACTTCGAGATATGTGGGGCACGATTTGAACAAGAGTTTGTCGTCGTGCCAGACTTAACTACGGAAGTAATTATTGGGTTAGATTGGCTATTAAAGTACCGTGCAGTGATTAATTGCGAAAGCAAAACTTTGACATGTACGTCACAAGATAAAACAATAGTAGTTAGTTTTGACGAGGCAGGAGACGGTGTGCTTAGGCAATACCAGCCTATACACATTGTTAACTGGCCGGATGGTATTGATGTAGGTATGAATTTGAACTACTGTAATGTGAGGAATCTCGGCATTGACAGAAGTAAAAGTTTAGTGGAAGAGATAATCAAATTCCCTCCACGCATTGACATTAGTATTGGTGTGAAAAAAGATCGTTTGCGAGAAGTAATGAAGCTAAAAGCCGATGCTCGCATACGTCGTCATGACGCTAAAGCGCGTTTTGCTAAGTTTTCAATCGGAGACTTAGTACTTGTAAAAGCTCATGAGAAATCAAGCGAGATAGACCATGAAATCTCTAAATTTAAGTTTGTATATAATGGACCATATAAAGTCATTGGTATACCTCACACAAATGCTTATAATGGACCATATAAAGTCATTGGTATACCTCACACAAATGCTTATTGCTTAGAGTATCCAAGCTCTGGAAAGCTATTAGGTATACGGAACATTGTAAACCTGAAATTGTACCAAGGATTGATTAATACCACAGAAAGGGTAATTTGTACAGTATGTAAATATAGAGTGTAAGATTTAAGGATGTGCCATGTTGCGATGCTTTTGCCTGACCTAGAGGTCATTAAAGAAGTTGTAATTAATAATTAATTAATGTTGATTAAATGATTTAGGAGTTACTGAATATTAATCAATTTTAATACCAAGCTGCTAGTTTAAGTTTTCAGCTGAGTCACAGTAGATTAAGCAATGTAAATATGATTTTGTAACTAGCTGTAAGATTCCATGAATATGTGTTTTACTAGTCATTGCCGATGTACTTAGACGCTGTTTTAAGTTTCAGGCTTGTACATGTGTGATGATGGACAGTGTTGAGTTATCCACTGTGATAGTGTTAATGGACTCCTTGAGATTACTCGGGAGTGAGTTTTTCCGAAAGAATTCAGTGAAACGGACGTTCTGGAAATGCCGTTACACAGGCGAGTGAGATCAAGCGTGCCGCACAGGCGGGCGCAACAATACTGGCGAGGCGGTGCCGCTGTCGGCTCTTGTGCCACTGTCGGCATTCTTTGTACTTGCGAGTACGGAAGGCGGAATTGTTTTTCTTCCCGGACAGATGATGTGAAAGAATTCTGCTGTCAATACTTATGTTTTTTTCGATCTACTGAATATTATTTTCTTGTTTAGCATTAAGTGGACTCTCATGGCAAGCGTATTAATTACGAAAAGGTTATATAAAATGTGTATTCTGTGTAATTAATAATTAATTTGCGTATTTTGATCTACCTGTTTTTATGACCATGTACTCTGATTAATTTTGTAAATAGTATTCCATTTCATGATAGTGTTACGGATTTTGACGATTTTGGAATAGCTAAACCATTTTCTATATCTTCTATGAATTTTAATATGTTGTCAACCTGTTTTATTTTGTGCAAGATGACAGAGTGGAATAAGATTAGGAGTGTCTCCACTCAATTATTATGGTCTAAAAATTGATTTATGATTAATTAGACGAATGCTAAATTTTGTTGATGTTTTGAGCATATGCATTTCCGCTGTTTCTTTTTTGAGACATTTTCTGAGTCTGTTTACGTTACACGAACATCCTCAGACAATGTGGGGCACGTGTAACGCCGGAAATGCATATCCTCCTATTTCCATCTATTGTACGATTATTTTTTTTCCTTGTTTTGTTACCTCAAGATATGACATTTCTGTCTCTTTATATATTGTAATTGTTTTACTGTTTGTATATATATATTTATGCACTCATGTCGATGTATAATTGGTTTGTTTCGTAAATAT
Organism: Schistocerca serialis cubense; assembly: GCF_023864345.2. Classification (NCBI taxonomy): domain Eukaryota; kingdom Metazoa; phylum Arthropoda; class Insecta; order Orthoptera; family Acrididae; genus Schistocerca; species Schistocerca serialis. Next base: position 435,682,886 of record NC_064640.1, on the reverse strand, counting down.
TATTTGTATTTTTACGCTGGGTCTTGCCTAGGGAAAACTGCTATCGAACGATTACATCGATGGGTCGTGTGAAGAATCAAAGTGTGTAGGATCTTTGGTAGTGTTAACTCTGCCGCGTGGAGCGCGGGCAGAGAGAGGCTGGCTGGAGTAGCGAGTGGAGCAGGTGTTGTGTGACGCTCCCGCGAGTTGCCGCGCTTTCGGGGTTTGGCAGCATGTAATTGCGCTCGACTCGCGATGATAGTTTCTGACATGGTGTCGCGGACGGGAAGCATTAGCTGGCGCACATCAAGAGCCCGTTTCGCCTGGTGACCGTGTCGAGAAGAAGGCGCGCCAACATCCAGCTTCTGCAACAGCGACGGCCGACAATGAGTGACTGTCGCCACCTCCTCGATCGACGGCTTCAAACCTTCAATCAACCAACAAGGACGACTAAAAGCACGTAAAGTTTCAGAACTGTATGGCAGACCTCAGCTTTTCAAATTGTTCCATTTGCCTCGCAAAATTACAGCAACTTAGCATGAACCTTTGTTGCTCATTGTCCCAATTGCATTGCCAAGCAGGGTCCCTTCCTTTTCCGAAATGAGCCCGAGGGTCGTTGAAATTCAAACGCCAGCATCATTCGATTTCACTGCTTTAATTTCAAAGTTCAGCTGGCTACCATATTTAGGTTGCACAAGCACAAATTAAGAGTGCGAGTTTTGTTACCGTATTTTAGTTACCTGTGACTGCAGCTCAGCTTGGTACGTACTAAATTTTACTATTGTTAATTGTTCAGAATCATTTAATTCAAGTTCAAAGTTAATTCTCTTATTTCTAAATTGCGTAGATTCAAGTAGCTTTTGAAATGATTGTTGAGGTAGTCCAAGACTAACCTTATTTTACTGAATGTCGATGTGCTTCAGAAAGAAAGCTCACTATTAACTTCAGTCACTAAATTAACTTTCGATTTTCCAGTTTTATTAATTCTTTTGCTAAATTAAGTCAGAGTGTAGCGAAATTTATTACTTCTGACAAACTTTCAGTTTTCACACTACACGTGTCAACCTTCAGTTGCCACGCTTCTAGTGCTAATTATATGTGTAATTACCTTTCTTTTTCAGTTACTATAGTAATTGTCCTTAGGACTGGCGACCGTAATTTCCCCCAAATCTCAAATATCTAACTACCGCTAGTTAATTGTTAACGTAACGGCCGCACATTTACTTTCTTCATTAACTTTACCCCTTTTCAAAATTAATTTCCACCAGTTTCATTTGCATTTTTCCTTTCATTTAGATGTAACCCTTTCCTCCATCTTTACCGACAGATTAACTTCGGTGACGATTGCTTTTCTCAAATTTCCATTAGGTACACGCGGTTTAATTTTTCACTGTCATTAAGGTCGATAAGTGAGGGAGAGGTTACAAGTTGTAAAAGGGAAGTGCAATCAGTGACGAAGCTTTCATTTGTGCTCAGATGATTCATTTGAAAATTGTTTCGCACGTGATTATGGCCGCACAATGGGATTTTGAACACGGAAAGTAGATGCAGTTAGTAGTTGGAAATCGTTAGGGAATTCAGTATTCCGACAGCCATAGTGTCAAAAGTGTGCCGAGAATACCAAATGTCAGGCATTACCTCTCACCACGGACGGAGAGCAGTGGCGTTTGCGTAGAGTTGTCAGTGCTAACAGATAAGCAACACCACGCGAAATAGCTACAGAAAGGAAGATGGGACGTACGAAGAACGTAACCGTTAGAACAATGCTGCGAAATATGGGGTTAATGGGCTATAGCAGCAGACGAGCGACGCGAGTGCCTTTGCTAACAGTACAACATCGCATGCAGCGCCTCTCGTGGGCTCGTGACCTCATCAGGTAGACCCTAGGTGACTGGAAAATAGTGGCCTGGTCAGATGAGTCTCGATTTTAGTTGGTAAATAGCTGACGGTAAGGATCGAATGTGGTGCATATCCCACGAAGCATTGCTCCCTGCCGGCCGCGGTGGTCTAGCGGTTCAGGCGCTCAGTCCGGAACCGCGCGACTGCTACGGTCGCAGGTTCGAATCCTGCCTCGGGCATGGATGTGTGTGATGTCCTTAGGTTAGTTAGGTTTAAGTAGTTCTAAGTTCTAGGGGACTGATGACCACAGATGTTAAGTCCCATAGTGCTCAGAGCCATTGCTCCCTAGTTGTCAACAAGACACATTGCAAGCTGTTGGTTGCTCCATAATGGTGTGGGCTGCATTTACCTGGAATGGACTGCGTCGTCTGGTCCAGCGGAACTGACCATTGACTGGAAATGCTTATGTTCGGCTACTAGGAGATCATCTGCAGCCATTAATGGATTTCATGTTCCAAAACGACAATCTCATGTCAGCGAACCACAGTTGTTCGCAACTCGTTCGAAGAGCATTCTTGATATTTAGAGCGAATAATTTGACCACCCAGATCGCCCGAAATGAATCCCATCAAACATGCATGGGACATAATCGAGAGGTCAGTTCGAGCACAAAATCCTGCACCGTCAACACTACCGAAATTAATGCCAACTGTAGAAGTAGCATGGCTCAATATTTCTGCAGGGGACTTCCAACGACTTGTTGATTCCATGCCACATCGAATTGCTGCACTACGGCGGGCAAAAGGTGGTCCGACATGATATCAGGAGGTATTGCATGACTTTTGTCACCTCAGTGTACACTTTCTATTCCTTCCACACACATTCTAATAATATAAAGCTGGAATTTGATTTTAAACTATTAAAAATTTTGTGTCTGAGGGAATTCCTATACCTCCAACCTATTAATAAATCTTGTCTATATGGTAAATTCATACTTCTATATACACTGGTGTCCAAAATTAAAGCAACAAACCGCTATTTCTCCGTCCTGTGTATAATTCACGATATAATCATACAAACTGTCAACCAGATGTCCGTACGATCCTGTTCTGCACGAAAAATGGCATTCCGGTCAACGGACAACCACGCCAACGATGACATCAGGGCACCTATGAAACAAGGTAGTGTTTGCTGGGTAGCCCTACATCCACAATCGCTGTGTATATGATCACAGACGGTGCAGTGTGGCACAGAGGAGATGCTTACCACACTCTCTGTGGTGGAGGGCTATAGAAAGAAAGGAAGTAGAACACTAGCAAACTCATTTGGCCCGATGGCTTAATGTGAATCACTCCGTTGTTCCTCGGATGTGACGACAGTTTGCAGAGACTGAAACTGTATCCCGAAAACCAGGGTAGGGCCGATCACGTGTGTCTTCAGAAGAGAGGGCCGTTATTTGGCTGTAAGGGCACCACATTACCGCCTTGGTACTGCGCGGCAACTGGCATGTGAGCTCGCAGCATCCACTAGATGTGTTGTATAGAGACAAACGGTGTGCCGAAGGCTTCGGCAGAGTGGCCTTTATTGTTTGAGGCATGCTGTAGGTCAACCCCTGGCGCGTCTTCACATAAGGGAACGTCTACAGTGAAGTCACCAACATGCCACCTGGACGATCGAACAGTGGACCAATGTTGTTTTCACAGATGAGTCCCGATTTAGTTTGGAGAGTGATTCTCAATGGGTTTGCATCTCGAGGGAACTTGGAGCACGATTTCGGGGACCAAACATTGTGGAAAGAGACCAAGATCGAGCAGGATCCCTAATGCTGTTGGTTCTGACTATGTTTACCACTCGAAACCCTCTTCATGAAACTGTATGGGTGAATCGGCAAAGGTTTAACTGCTGTCAGGTATTGTGACGAGATCTTAGAACCTCATTTGTGGTTGTTGCGTGGTGCTGTGGACCCAGACGCCGTAGCCATGGACGATAATGCTCGACATCATAGAGCTCGGGTGGTAGATGTTTTCTTGGAAGCGGAAGATATTCACGCATGGCGTGACACGCTCGCTCTTTATAATCGAATCCCGTAGAGCATGTCTGGGATACACTAGGGAGACGGGTTGCATCACTTCAGAATCCACCAACCACCCTCCAAGACTGCGAGCAGCTCTGCAGGAAGACTGGGCGTTACTGCCTCAACATGAGACTGATGACATGAATCACAGCATACCCAGTCGTTGTCAAGCTTGTACTATTGAAGGGGTCACACCCCATACTGAATACATTAATCAGTTGTCAGAATGTGTGTGCAAATCCTTTAAGTTGGTAGAAACATATGTTTCTGTTGTTTGCGTTCTGTATTCTTCACATTGCTTCTACTTTACTATCACTTGTTTGTATTATTTTGTGGCAAAATAAACACAACCTTGCAAAATTTCCTTTTGTTGCTATAATTTTGGACATCAGTGTAAGTGCTTAGGACGAAGTTTCATTAACTTTAGCTCACGAAAACGAACGAAAGCAGAATCGCTGTCTGGCATATGGTTTAGCTTCTCGCTATGTGCTCGCATGCTGCAGTAAACTAGGTGACGCATTACACAGCATGGGAGACAACTACTTGTGCTCTTCTTTGTACAGCATCCTCAGAGCCACCAAACTGCTTCTAAGACTGAACTAATTACAGCTACACCACAGAATTCATTGATCGCTACTCATGTATCTCACCATAAGATCATTTTGGCATCGATTTTTTTTTTTTGTCAGCAAGGTTTTGATTTCGGTTAAATCTGTGATGAAGCTCTCTGCTTTGCAGTAACTTTCTGACAAGGCTACTGAAGGATCCCTGGGGTGGTGAGTGTTGGAACCAAGTGGCTCAGGACAAACATTGTTGACAACAAACAATGTCTTTATTGACTTTGGTACATACTGCTTTGAGGCTCATTGAGGCAAACATGCCTCTTGTGTTTGGCGCTGGCAGGCGATGACATATGGGCTCCAACGTCCACACGTATTGCTCTTTCGGCGCCCAGAAATGCTGACGGAAGGCCCGTGGACAACCACCAGCCTACTAGGCCACCGCCATGACGTCAGCGGCGCACCGCTTCTCTCGGTGATGACATCGGCTCCTCTGGACGGTCCCGCTGGCCCACGCTCGTGCATCATTGCGGGGCGTGGAGCCTGCTCTGCTTGGGGTGCTACTCGCTGCCCCTGGCGGGAGTCGGACGGTGCCCCCCTTGAAACTCAGTACGCAGGCTGGCGGCTCTGGGGTGTTAAGTACTAGTAGAACAAATATAGAACAGAATGCCTGTTTCTCTGAATGCACGTTTGTCTACTAGCTCTTCCTAAACGGATGGACAGAGCCCGGTAGCATATTCAACGCAATTTAGTACAACTATTCTGCGGAATTTATGGTTTATTTCTATGTTGTGTTTCCGCTAAGAGGTAGAAATTTTCTTTGACAGTGTGTTTTGAAATGCAACCCTTCTTAATATATGAGAAATGTTCAAAATGTAAGAGGGAATTCGTACTTTTGTATATTGCATTTGTGCGATTTGCACGACTTTTTCTTCATTGTGTTGGTAAAGATGTCCGAAAAGTATCTGTTCAGTGTTAGCCATATCAGATATTTAGTTTAGTTTCAGCTGTAAAAGAGCTGTTCCATAACCCTTTTTATAAATTAACTGTGCGCTGGATAAAAACCCAGCATTAGATCCAGTATTCACCACAATAATCCAGATGCTTCCATTAACACTGCTATCAATGCCCGGGTCATGACAACATTTTCTGTATGTAATGTTCTTGTCCACCCAAGTTTCCTCGATATAAAAGAACTTTCTGCTTTGCTCCTTTAATTTCCATCTCTCTATCAGAATCTTTCTTTTACTTACATATCTCTCCCAGATTATCCTTATTTCACGTAGTGTCTTGTTCAAAACGTCTTTCTGCCGAGGAAAATGGATTTTTTTATTTTACAGTAATTTGTGTAATGCGTAACGTTTTTTTTATGAATGTAAAAGTCATCCATGGTTCATTAGTTACCGACTTTGTAAAGCTGTTCGTAACGATGGGTCCCCCCCCCCCCCCCTCACCCCATGTTTTTAGCGCTCCTTTTCGGCTATTCTACTAAACCATCTCATCCATTTTCGCTCTCCTTTCTGATATGTCCTATTGTGACATAGCTGATTTTCGTATAAATTGCAGTCATTTAATTGGGACTGTCAAACTGGCCAACGGTTCTTTTTGTGTCGATTAGCTAGAATTACGTTAGAGAGAACTGAACGCTCTTTATTCTTCATTTACCACTTCTTCTTATTATGCACGTGTTCCTGCAATGTAGTACGCTTATCCATCACACCTGAATAAATAAACGCATCACTAAATATATAAACTGAAGTGACTGATGCTGGTAACTAAAATCGCATGACCAGGATCGACGTAAATCACGGCACATTACTTTGCAGTACCAGACAGAAAACGTGCACCTGACTTTGGTGTGCCTTCGAGGTAGCTGCAGGTTTCTTCTGGGAAATGCCACTTCCCACACGAAGAGCACTGCTCACTCGTCAACTTACCGAGATAAAATCCACCGTTCGTATCCAGATTTTCTCCATATGTTCTATCTAAGGTAGTGGTTTACAACCTGGGGGTAATTATCCCGGAGGTGTAAAATGAAATTTTCTGATGGGTAAAAACTAAACGGTTTAATTCTGCTTCAGTCACTAAACTAAGCTATTATCAAAAGATTATTACTCTTATCAAAGACTACCAAGAATGTTCGTGTCATCAAATTGTTTCCAGATTGCAGCCCACGGCATCAACAGCTTCGCTGCCCTTTCCGTGGCATCATCTGATTTGCATTCCGCAAACCAGAGCATCTAGCGATGGTCCGCGTCAGCCAGCATTCATCAACATCGATCGTCATCACGCTACATGCTACAGTCTCTTGTTGATGCCCATAGCAGCAACAGACGGCGTGCAGAGGCTCATATAGCAAGTAGACGTTAGTGGGGAGATGGCGGATTTCCAGTTGGACACAGGCACGGCCGTGTCTCTGACCAATGAGGAAACGTACCGTCGCGTTGACTCCCGACAGCTGAGGTCCCACCGATCAGAGTGGTGATGTACAATGGCCGTTGTAGGGTTGCATCATAGTCCAAGCTAAGTGTGAAAACGTAGCTCAGCAGTTAACCTTGTTAGTAGTCAATTCTTAGACAACAACTAACATTTTTGGCTTAGGTACTATTGTTCTTTTTGGTTTTCAAATTCAGGAGCAGATGAATATAATTTCAACTGCTTTGTCATTCACAGAACTTAATACAGTGTTTGTGCAATTTCAGCAACTGTTTGACCCTACATTAGGTTGTTTAATAGAGTTCCAGGCAAAAGTATCCTTAAAGCAAGCGGCAGTGTCTAAATTCTCTAGAAATCGTCCAGAGTCATTCTCCATGCGTGAGAAAATTAAAGCATAACTAGATAGGCTGGGAAGTATGAGAGTAATGTCCGACTCGGTAGCTGCGCACTCAGCGCGGCGGATTGCCAAGCGTAGGGACACAGGTTAGATTCCCGGCCGGGTCGGAAATTTTCTCCGCTCGGGGATTGGCTATTGTGTTGTCCTTACATTCGTTTCGTCATAGTTGACATTCCACTATTGCGATGGCTGAATGGGTACATCTCGAAAGCCAATAATTTTTAAAAAAATATGTCGGAATTACCGCCAGGCAGTGGTATGCGGTTATGGTCACAGTTAAGAAACCAAATTAATCATTTAGAATTTGGGTGATTTTGACCAAGCAAATATCGATCTGTATTCAGTTCCTAGACCAGGTGAAATGTTGGCAAGATTGGTTGGGGGCCATTATTTTTCAAAGACATATCTCGCTGACCCCTACATTAAGTTGCCTGTAGATGATCAGACGAAACAGTTTTTACAGATTAATATGCTGTTCGGCATGTATCGTTATAATAGTTCGCCATTTGGGGTGGTAAGCGCTCCAACGATATTTCAGAGATACCTTGAGCAACTGATCCAAGATATCCCCAATTGCGTTAATTATTTAGTTAGCTTTACAATTACTGAGGCCACGCAGAAGCACCATCTGTACAAGCTACAGATGTCGTCTGAGCGGCTCCAAGTCCATGTCTGTGTCGCCACCTCGACAAATTTAGTTTCTTTGAGCTGACTCTCAAGTACCTGGGATATATTAAGTAAAGATGGGCTCACATCCATGGTTCAAATGGTTCTGAGCACTATGGGACTCAACACCTTAGGTCATAAGTCCCCTAGAACTTAGAACTACTTAAATCTAACTAACCTAAGGACGTCACACACACCCATGCCCGAGGCAGGATTCGAACCTGCGACCGTAGCAGCCTCGCGGTTCCGGACTGCAGCGCCAGAACAGCACGGCCACCGCGGCCGGCTCACACCCATGCAGGATCATGTGGATTCAAACACCAACTTACAGGTTCCTAGGAACTTCAAAGAACTTCAGTTGTTCCTTGGCAAAGTTAATCATTATGTCAAGTTTATTCCCAGTGTGGCCCAGAGTTCCCACCCGCAAAATGAACTGCTTAAAAAAAGTGTTAAATTTGTCTGGTCAGATGCATGTCAGAAGAGTTTCTAGCAGCTTGGAAAGTGCTTAGGTCCGCCCTTGTTTAGCAACGTTTCAACCGGGTAAACGTTTGACGCTTGCCACTGATGCTACAGATTGAACCATTGACGCCACGCTGAACAAAAAATGTGATAACAGCAGGGAACAGCCCAGTTCTTTTTCATCTAAAATATTAAATGCTGCACAGAGGAATTATTCGCAAATTGAGATAGAGGCGTTGGCAATCATCTATAGCGTCAGGAAGTTTTACGTGTGTTTCTATGGTACTAAGTTTTACCTGATCACCCATCACAAGCCCATAATTTTGCTGTTCGGCCACCATTCGAAACTCCATAGTAAGTCAGCCCAGTGACTGCAATGGGGGGCGTTGTTCCTAAGTAACTTTATGTATCAGATCCGTCATCGGCCCCCGTGCAGCACTTAATCGCTGACACACTTCCGCGCTTGCCGTGCGACCCAGATACAGGGTTTGTAAAGCGTACAGCTCTGTGTTTTGTCTTAGACACAAATAAGCGACACACCCTTGACGAATTCCCGATTACGGCGCGCAAAGTGGCAGCAAAAACGGGGTGTGATTTGCTCCTACGCAGTGCGTTGTCTGCTGTACATAATGTACTGTACTGAAGGCAATGGCGCGGCGATATGCGTATTGGCATGATGTTGACGCCGTCACACAGGTAGAACATTCTGTTTGGAACTACCAGGCCAGCGCTCACAATCAATCAGCCCCAGCACATCGTATCAAGCACCGGCGACGCCCTCATCATTTCTGCCAGAGAGAATATTTTGATTTTGCTGCGTCATGCTGGGAAGCAATGAGGTTGCTAGTTGTTGATGCCCCCTCTAACTTTCCACCTGTGATACGTATGGCTACCACTACCACACTACTACCTGTGCACTGACCATCACATATCCCATAGAGGGGCCATCTTCCACCCTGGTTATTGACAATACCTCTCAATTCGAAGTATCTACATTTCAGGATTTCTGTAAACAATCGCATTAAGCACCTGACCACCACCTCTTCCCATCTGCAGCCAGTTCCAAAGCAGATCAAATGGCTAGGACCTTGAAAATGCAGATGCACAATATAATGACGACAGCCGACTCTAGGAAAGCACTCACTATCTTCCTCACTTTCTACTCGGTCCACCCCTACAAATGGATGAAGTCTGGTCGACATTTTACACGGCCACAGATTACACACACTGTTTGACCTACTGTGCCCATATCCGCAGGTCCATGGCCAACTTACACTCCCGTATCCGAGTTCTCACTTTTGGCTGTTTGGCACTAGGATGCAGCAAATACTTGAGGTTGTCGCCAGCCAGGAGCATTAAGTCTGGCTTTTCAGTAGCCAACTGGGCAAGATCTACACAACCACACCTACGAGACGCTTGCACAACAATCTGTCTGATACTGTTACAGCCTTTGCCCTCATGTCTGGTGTTGGCAGGCGGTCGATAATGACCAGCGATGGGAGCCAATGGAGATGGAACTACTTTCAACCATTAAGCAACAGCTGACTCCCATCAACATCGGCAACCCCCTCACTACACAATCGGTGGAGGATGAACGTTTCCTGGTTGTGGTGCCCACGGAGGCTGAACTGCAACAGTTCTCCATCTCCACCATATCCGACACCCACTCCTCTCCAAGCAGGCCCCAGCTAGGCGCCAGAAACCATCGATCATCTGGTACTCCCACAGACAGCACCACCTTCCAGTCCAGCCGATCACATTGAGAAACTCTCACAGAAATCTTTTACGGGGCTCTCAGCATCTCCCTCTGGCCTTCCTCATACAAGTCGACACAGGTCGGGCCATATCTGGCCTTATGAGCCGATTAAAGGGAGGAAGGGTTTAGTATCGGATAGTGATTCGGATTCCCCTCTCAACCTGAGTATCGATAGGGAGGACACGTCAGAGACACTTGGGCTACACACTGAGGCCGCAACTTCCTTCCGCACGAAGCGCTGCTGCCGTTGCAAGCATGTCACGTGGAGCCGGCGTCTGGCGAGGGTAAGCCAGCAAATATTGTGGCCCGGCTCTTTCTAGACAGTGTCCCGTTAGTCTCTGAAGCCTTCAGTTACGCGCCACTGAACAGCAGAGTTCTGACCTTGCTTGTCTTTCTTTTGTGATTTGGACTTCTTCTAGAGTGTTGTATGCTCTTGTGACGACTTTACTGCGCTCTGGACTTATTTTGGCTACCGGTCCACATCGCGCACTCCTCCGTCATTGACCTCAGCAATCGCCATGCGAGTGATCATAAATTGTGTTAGCTGGCTCCGAGCACTATGGGACTCAAAATCTGAGGTCATCAGTCCCCTACAACTTAGAACTATTTAAACCTAAGGACGTGACACATATCCATGCCCGAGGAAGGATTCGAACTTGCGACCGTACCGGTCGCGCGGTTCCAGACTGAAGCGCCTAGAATCGTTCGGCCACAGCGGCCGGCTAAATTGTGTTCTATCTACGTACAGTAGGATATAAAAGTTTATGTTATGCTACTTTAATTGCGCTTCAGTTAAGTTATTAACACTGTGTGACGTATTAAACAGAAGTCCCTTGGAAACTACATGACTGTGTGGTATTTTTCTGAGCATAACAACGTGCTGACCTTTGAGTGAAATCTGTCTGTTTATAAATTGACTACATCAGGATTTAGTAACAGGAAGTCGTGAGTTCAATTCGCTACTAACTGTTTCTGTGAATGTTGCATGTGAAATTACAGCTGAACTTTAAATAGAAATCCTTGACAGACGTTTCTCTTGACGGGACATCCGCAGCTGTTATTCATTGTCAATGATAAAATCTGCTGCAGTTGTAAAAATTATTCATTTCTAAAATGGAAAGCATTACGCCGTTTCGGGACATATGTCGTATCTTCAGGAGCATATTAAAATGTGAGTCCACAAGGGATGGGTAATTAAGGTTAAAGTAGGTTAAAATAGTGCATCCGTGGTATATGGCATGCCTTTGCAGTCCTAGATCTGCCAGAAAGCCTCTCGCTGGTTTCAACTTTAGGTTGCGCTTCGTGCTGGTCTGATTGGTGTCTACGCAGCAGTGTGTTCGAAAGATCGCCTATCTGTCTTCATGTAGACCAATGTGTGGCGCGCCCCTAAGACTGGACCGTTGACTTCATCTGCGAGAGGCTTTCTGGCAGACCTAAGATTGCAAAGGACATTCTCTTGCATGCCATGTACCAAGGATGCACTATTTTAACACATTTCAACCTATTTTAACCATAGTTATCCATCATTTATCGATTCATATTTTAATTGGCCTATGTAACTGAAGATGGGACATGTGTCCTAAAAACTGATAGTGTATTCCTTTCCAGAAATAAATATTTTTTGCAGCTGTAGTGGATTTATCACTGACAATAAATTCTTGAGTAGTGTACCAGGAACTTGCAGTTACTATTAAAGTAGAGTGATTGGCTGGTCTGGGATCATACAAAATTTAGTCTTCAAAACAATTAAGTCAAGTATACAGGAACCTAACCCCGAAAAGTATAGTGAATTTTTGAGCTATTTCAAAGCAAACATGATGCAGTCAGTCTAGGAACACGTGCAATGAATTCATAGTTTTTCACAGCTTTTCTTGGCTGCGGAACTTTATGTGTCACCCTAGATGAGGCGGCGGAATATGTGGAGTTTAATGAGATATCTCTTGCATGACTTCAACAGCCGTGTCGCTACAATTCTAAAGTCTAATTTTGCCACCCAATCTGACAAAAATTTCTAACTAATTTCGATCTTAAGTAAGTCAATAAACGGATCAAAATCATAATCATCTATTCAGCCACTAACTGAACGTAACGGCACCGAAACAGAAGATGGCAATCAGAAAGCCGATCAGAATGACCTCATTGATCGGTCGTGCGAAACTCAACTTGCGCTTTTCTCACATGACATCCAGAAAGCTATGGATCAACGCTATCAGTTGGATGCAGTATTTCGTGATTCCGGAAAGCAACTGACTCGGTACCATAACGATTATTAACAGAAGCTCGGTTATATGGTACGCCAAACAAAATTTGTTACTTGGTTGAGAATTTCTTGGTAAGAAGGACGCAGCAAATAATCATGGACGGAGAGCTATACGTAGAGGTAGAAGTAACTTCAGACATGTCCCTGTGAAGTGAGTTGGGTCCCCTGTTGTTCATGTTGTGTATGAACGGCATGGCAGACAATATTCATTGTATCATCAGATTTTTTTGCAGATAATCCAGTTACCTGCATTGAAGTACTGTCTAGAAAAAAGACTCCATAAATTTCAGCCAGTCATGATAAGACTTAAAAGTGAAGTAAAGATTGGTGACGTGCACTTAATTTAAAGAAAATTAAAATTATGCACTATAAAAAACTAAAAATGACTACATTATCAATGACACACAGTTAGAATCTGTCAAATCTTACAAATAGTTGTGTGTAACAATTTGTGGGGATATGAAGTGGAATGATCACATAGTCGTAGGTTAAGACAGGTGGCAGAGACCGCTTTAATGGCAGGAAACTGGGAAAATACAGTAAGTCTAAAAATGATTACATGCGCGCCTCATCTTAAAACATCTTTAAGCGTGGGGCGCTCATATTAACTATAACTGAAAGGGGATATAGAACGCATAAGAAACGAACTGGAATTATTATTTAGGTGTTTCGATATAATTCAGTAGCCAATTTTCCAACTCGTGTGCAGCAAAATAGTACGACACCGGCTGATAACATTTTTATAGACAGCGCTCAGGCTGAAACAATGGCTACACAACTGATAATGGACTACTTGATCATGATGCGCAATTAAAGAAAATAAACAGTATGACATCTTACAATCCGCATTCAGGTTCATACAAAGCAGTGGGGTTTATTAATGAGAACAGGATACAATCTTTTAATACTAAGCTAAAAAGGGTGACATGGGATGAGGTATACTCTATGTGATCAAAAGTATCCGGTCACCCCCCAAAACATAGGTTTTTCTTATTAGGTGCATTTTGCTGCCACCTACTGGCAGGTACACCATACCAGGGACCTCAGTACTCATTAGACATCGTGAGGGAGCAGAATGGGGCGCTCAACGGTCCTCACGGACTTCGAACGTGGTCAGGTGATTGGGTGTCACTTGTGCCATATGTCTGTACGCGAGATTTCCACACTCCTAAACATCCCTAGGTCCACTGTTTCCGATGTGACAGTGAAGTGGAAACGTGAAGGGACACGTACAGCATAAAAGCGTACAGGCAGACCTCGTCTGTTGACTGACAGAGACCGCCGACAGTTGAAGAGGGTCGTAACGTGTAATAGACAGACATCTCTCCAGATCATCACACAGGAATTCCAAATTGCATCAGGATCCACTGCAAGTACTATGACATACGCGGGAGGTGAGAAAGCTTTGATTTCATGGTCGAGCGGCTGCTCATAAACCACACAACACGCCGGTAAATGCCAAACGACGCCTCGCTTGGTGCAAGGAGTGTAAACATTGGACAATTGAACAGTGGAAATACGTTGTGTGGAGTGGCGAATCACGGTACACAATATGGCGGTCCGAAGGCAGGGTCGGGTATGGCAAATACCCGGTGAACGTCATCTGCCATCGTGTATAGTGACAACAGTAAAATTCGCAGGTGGTGGTGTTATGGTGTGGTCATGTTTTTCATGGAGGAGGCTTGCACCCCTTGTTGTTTTGCGTGGCACTATCACAGCACATGCCTACATTAATATTTTAAGCATCTTCTTGCTTCCCACTGTTGAAGAGCAATTCGGGAATGGCGACTGCATCTTTCAACACGATCGAGCACCTGTTCATAAAGCAAGGCCTGTGGCGGAGTGGATACACGACAATAACATCTCTGTAATGGACTGGGCTGCACAGAGTGCTGACCTGGATCCTATAGAACACCTTTGGGATGTGCCAGGCCTCACCGACCGACATCGATACCTCTCCTCAGTTCAGCACTCCGTGAAGAATGGGCTGCCATTCGCAAGAAACCTGCCAGAAACCTGACTGAACGTATGCCCGCAATAGTGGAAGCTATCATCAAGGCTAAGGGTGGGTCAACACCATATTGAATTCTAGCATTAGCGATGGATGTAGTCACGAACTTTTAAAATTTTCAGCCAGGTGCTGATCACATAGTGTATGCAGAAAGATGTGCTAATGTCAAACTCAGTTTATTTGAAAGTTGGTTTCCTGAACATTATCCAACCGTTCCATTAACAAAACAAGAAAGCCGTGGATAACTATGGGAATTTAGTTCTCATGTAAGAAGAAAAGGGAAATTTATCTAAGTCAAGATGGGACGTTACTTACATACCAGAAAAAAATACTGTAGCATTGCAAGGAAAGTCATTAAAATGTCCAGAAGAATGTATGTCCTGACACAAGGAAATACACTGAGGTGACAGAAGTCATGGGACAGAAACACAAGCAGCACATATACAGATGGCAGTGGTATCACGTACACAAGGTATAAAAGGGCAGTGGAACTCTCATTTGTACTGAGGTGATTCATGTGGAAAGGTTTCCGACGTGATTATGGCCGCACGACGGGAACTAGCAGACTTTGAACGCGGAATGGTTGTTGAGAGCTAGACGTAGAGGACATTCCATTTCGAAAATCGTTAGAGAATTCAGTGTTCCAAGATCCACAGTGTCAACGGTGTGCCGAGAACACCAAATTTCAGGTATTATCTCTCACCACGGACAATGCAGTGACCTATGACTTGCACTTAACAACTGAAAACAGTTATGTTTGCGTAGAATTGTCAGTACTAACAGACAAGTAACACTGCGTCAAATAACTGCAGAAATCAATGTGGCACGTACGACGATCGTATCCGTTCGGCACTTTGCGGCAAAATTTGGCTCAAATGAGCTAAGGTAGCAGATGATCGACGCGACTGCCCTAGCTAACAGGACTACATCTACCTCAGCGCTTTTCCTGGGCTCGTGACCATATCGATCGGACTCTGGACAACTGAAAAACCCTACGCTGGACATATGAGTCCCGTTTTCAGTTGGTAAGAGCTGATGGTAGGGTTCGAATATGGCACAGACCTCATGAAGCCATGGACTTAGTTTGTCAACAAGGCACTGTGCAAGCTGATGGTGGTAGTGTTTACATGGAATGGAGTGCCTCCCCTGGTCCAACTGAACCGATCATTTACTGCAAATGGTTGTGTTCGGCTAGTTGGAGACTATATGTAGCCATTCATGGGCTTCATATTCTCAAATAACGATGGAACTTTTACAGATGACAATGCGCCATGTTACGGGGTCACAATTGTTCACGACTGGTTTGAAGAACACTCTGGATAATTCAAGGGCCTGACATGAATACCGTTGAACATAATCGAGAGGCCAGTTAGTGCACAAAACCCTGCACTGACGACACTTCCGCAATTGTGAACGGCTATAGAGGCTGCATGGCTCAGTGTTTCTGCAGGGGACCTCTAACGAATTGTGCTGCAATACGCAGGGAAGAAGGAGATCCGACACGATATTAGGTGGGATCCCATGACTTTTGTTACTTCAGTGTAATGTAGATGGTAAGATTAGAAGAGTATGGGGCACTGACAAACGGGAGGCAAGACAGCCAGTCAGTGTACAAGATTCCATAACAATCTAAATGACAATGTTGGGACTGATAATTCACAAGCTGCAAGTACTTTTAACATTCACTTTCTAATCGTAGTAGCAAATATAGGATTCAATTGTACAGCAAAAGGAGAAAGAGACTGTATTAAAAATGCCATTCCACAAAAGTTTAAGCAGCCAGAAGTAGCACCAACATCCGTCAATGAAATTAATATAACTATAAAATTAAAAAAAAACAACAAAAAGATCTTGTGTGGCTGATGGTATTTCAAACAGAATTTTGAAAAGTTGTTTCATTTTAATAAGTAATGTCCTTAGTGATATACGCAGTGCATTACGGGCACAGGGAATTTTTCAAGACAGAATAAAATATGCAAATATTAAACCGCTTCCTAAGGAAGGTGACTAGACAGTTTCTTTACTGACATTTTTTCCCAAAATATTCGAAAAATTAATGTACTCAAGAATAGTCGCACATGTAAGTGGAAGCAATTTACTTAGTATGGCACAGTTTGGATTCCAGAAAGGTTGCTCGACTGAGAATGCTGTTTATGCTTTCACTCATCAAATAGTAAAAGCCTAAAATAGTAGTGTATCGCCACTTGGTATTTTTTGTGACACTCTCAGGTCTTCGATGGTGTAGGTCATGATACTCTCCTAGGAAAAGTAAACTTTTATGGAACTGATGGCTTTACGCACAGTTGGTTTTAATCATACTCGGCCAACATAATGCAAAAAGATGTGCTGAATAATTAAGACGATGTCGTAAAGGTAGAAAATTTTAGTGACTGTGGTAAAAATCAAGAAGGGAGTCCCACAGGGTTCAGTTTTGGATCCATTCCTATCCCTTATATACTGGGTGGTTATAATTAAACTTGTCCTATTTAACACGTTATAACACAGAAACTAATTACCATACGAGGACCAAACTTGATAGCATGAATGTCAAGAACACGAGGACGAGAAATAATACAGAACCAGTTCAATTGAAAAAAAAAAAGGTTCAAATGTCTCTGAGCACTATGGGACTTAACATCTATGGTCATCAGTCCCCGAGAACTTAGAACTACTTAAACCTAACTAACCCAAGGACATCACACAACACCCAGTCATCACGAGGCAGAGAAAATCCCTGACCCCGCCGGGAATCGAACCCGGGAACACGGGCGCGGGAAGCGAGAACGCTACAGCACGACCACGAGCTGCGGACAGTTCAATTGAAACCCTTTTAATGTGGTACTTCGGTACATCATACCATTACATACCGGTACTATTATTGCTGCAAAAGGGGCTCAATATGGCGCCCATCAGTGTCCAGAAGTCTGCAAACGAAGGACTGCATTCCGCACAGCGGAACGAAGGATGTCCGTAGGTATTTTCGCTGTCTCTCTTGATATGCTGCGCTTCAGATCAGAACATTTGTGAATGTTCCCCTGGTAAAACCTGTCCTACAGGTAGCCCCACAACCAGAAATCACATGGAGTGAGATTAGGCGATCGTGCCGGCCAAGCATTTGCAAACGATTGCCTGATAATTCGATCGTTTCCAAAAGTGGTTCGGAGAAGCAGGTGCAATTCACGAGCGGTGCAATTCACGAGCGATGTGCGGTGGGGCCCCATCTTGTATGAGTTCAATGTGTCGTTCTCCTGTAGGGCGCGTATGACATGCTAGCGAAGCATATAGTAATCCTCACCAGTAACACTGCACGTCTTTGGTCCTTGGGCGCCAGCCTATTAGAAAAAGAATGGGCCAATGATGAACTTAGGCGTGAAGCCACACCATTCAGTGACATGTTCACCATACAGAGGAACTTCATGCACAGTGACTGAAGGTAAAGATACCCACACTCGGCTACTCTATGTGTTCACCTCACCTGTCAGAGAAAAATGAGCTACGTCTCTCCATAGGATGGTCCAGGGCCAGCCCTCATCAACTCCAATCTTTGCGAGAAAGTGGAGAGCGAAGTCAACACATCGTTGTGCGTCCTGTGGTGCAAGATGCTGTACTATACGAATCTTTTACGGATACCGTTTGAGAATGGTTCGAAGCACCTGTCGTACAGTGGACCACAGGATGTACAACTGTCGTCACACAGCACGCGCACTGCCTGACGATCAGGAATTGCTCGCAGCATTGTCTGCCATAGCAACAGCGATTTCATCAACCACCTGTGGTCCAACTGGTCGTCGACCTCTTTCCGTAGCGACGCCCAGTTCTCCAGCTGATTCCAACTTCTTCATCATGCTCCGCACACCAGGTAGGGAAAGAGGACCCTTTCGTAATCCTTTTAGCTGGCGATATTCTCGAAGCGCAGGTGCAGCGTTGTTGTTGTTTTGATAAAAAAAAAACAGGCTCCAAGCACTATGGGACTTAACATCTGAGGTCGTCAGTCCCCTAGACTTAGAACTACTTCAGCCTAACTAACCTAAGGACATTACACACATCCATGCCCGTGGCAGGATTCGAACTTGCGACCGTAGCAGCAGCGCGATTCCGGACTGAAGCGCCCAGAACCGCTCGGCCACAGAGGCCGGCTTTTGATAACACAACTTCACCAATAATTCCCTACTCCTTTTGTCCAAGCTCATGTTGACACGCCAGCAAGTGCACTGCGACTGGTCAGGTGTGTGAGACGATGACTCAAGATGACTGATCACGGTACCTGATGGCCATAGTTAGAACGGGACGGTGGCGCTGTGACGCATGGAAATCATGCACCCCATAGTCTGGACATTAATGCTATCAAGTTTGGTACTCTTACGCCGTACTGAATAATTTTCTAGGGTAACTCATCACTTAGTAAGAAAACGTTGATTGTATAAAAGCGAGCAGTAAGAATAGTATGTGATGTTCACCCACGGACGTCGTGTAGGTACCTCTTCAACGGCGTCGCAGTGCACATGTTCGATAATGATATTCATCATAAATAATCCATACCCGTTTGGAAGTTGGAAGTCAAATAAATGGCTCCGTTTCCGCATTACGACAACATTTGCATTGTTTTCCTCTTCCCCGCACCCCCCTTCCTCCCCCACCGCGCTTTATATACTCTCCACTGCTAGTCATATTACGTGCGTTTGTGAGTGGTTATTAATCGTCGACGTCGAATATAGGTGGTTAATGTGTCTGGGCTGTGCATTCTAAACCTCACTGCATGCAGGGACTCTCACGCTCCACAGTGGCATGGCGACTGCACGGGGGTGGGTGCTCTGCCCGACGACCAGTATGTTGTGTTCCGTTGACACGCATCAGCGACGTTTTCTGAGATTTTGCCTACAGTATAGAGATTAGACCAACGAGGAGAGGCGTCGCGTGCTCTTCTTGGATGAGAGCAGGTTCAGTCTGAGTTGTAATTCTGCTCGTATCATCATAAGGCGAGAGGTAGGAACCCGTGATGCCCCCCAGGAATATTGCGGAACCAGATCGTTTTGGTGGTCCAGGTGTTATGGTGTGGAGGGACATAATGTTGCATGGGCGTACTGACCGGCAACCCACTGAACATGGTACACTCGCCGATCAACTTATTGTGACACCGTGCTCCTTCCCCATGTACATCTTTTCAAATATATATTCGATTCTGACCTCATTTTTATGGATGACGATGCGTGGCCGCATCGAAGTGCGCAGGTGGAGCAGCTCATGGAATGAGAGGATATTCGACGAACGGACTGGCCTGAACGTACACCGACTTACATCCCACTGAGAAGCTATGGGATGCAATGCGGAGGCGTATTGCTGCACGTTCACATACACCAACGACCATCCGCAGTTGACAGCCGCGCTGGTGGAAGAATGGAACGCCCCACCACAAGAACTCTTTACCAATCTTTTGGTCAGTACGGGAGCACGTTGCAGATCACGCATTGCCATAGTTGGTGTTTACAAATCCTGTTAAGAACCATGTCCAATCTTCTGTAATGCCCACGGGACGATCGTGAATCATGGTGCCTTCAGTGTAATTATTGTCTTCGAATAAAACTGTCATCTCTGTTCTCCCCGTTGCGTTTTTTTTTCAGTTACCTCCTGCACAAGGATAGTGTAGCAGTTCTATGTATGGTCCAAGTTTCATACAGCTATGTTACTTCGCAGACACACATCGTGCTAACGCTTTGCACACCAGTTGTACAACTTTAATTTAAAGACCCAAGTCGGGATTGTAGTAGAATCAACTGATCACTCTCATACCATTCCATACCCAGCGAATAGTCACTAACCTAACTCCTGCTTCTGCAGAGTTACCTCAGTGCAAAGAGACCATAATGTTGATAACAGGAATATCTTCCTGCTACAATCTGAATGTAAGCCTATAAATTTTATATTATGTTACTGCAACTCATGACAGTTCTTACCTAAGCCACGGAATTTATGGAAGCGTCAGGTGAGTAGTTGTTTTCTGCTTCACATTTAGATATCGATCTCATAAAAATCCTCATCTCTCTGAAATGCTTCGAATGAGAAATGCGTCATGGTAATCCTGGTTGCAATACCTTTATAGCAAGTACTGGAATTCAGTATTAAAGTTACTGCACAGAACAAATGTGCTTCCTGGAGTCTCTTGGTTTAAGACCACACCACAGGTAAATGCAATGAACTACTCACTTTTACTT
This sequence comes from Schistocerca serialis cubense, assembly GCF_023864345.2. NCBI lineage: Eukaryota > Metazoa > Arthropoda > Insecta > Orthoptera > Acrididae > Schistocerca > Schistocerca serialis. The sequence continues at coordinate 435,662,240 of NC_064640.1, read as the reverse complement.
TGTTTATTTCAAGCAGCCTCATCTTTTTCTTTACAAGTATGATGGTACCCAAATATTTTGAGCCATTTCGTCTGAATTTGTTAGTCCATTGTAAGAGTACGATTAAAATTACGCTGTTTCACTACATCTAGTAAGTGCTGAGAATGAATTTGAAGACAGCAACAGAGTCACACTAGTTTTGGTTTCGTCTTTTATGGTGCAGCCAGCTGTAAACTGCACTCAGAGCGTACACTTCTTTCGTTCGAATAATTTTATTAGCACAGAGACTTAGAATAATGGAACCGGAATGGCATCAAAAGGCATCAGATCTTTTAAAGAGCAGGAATACTTCGAATTATTATTGAACTTCGAGATTACAGAGATTCTTGCAAAATCTCTTACTCACAAAAAAGTAGTTTTGACTAAGCGTCCTGAACGAATTATGTGGCAGAATTGCAGGTATTATCTCTCTCTCTCCGATACTTCAGTATATTTTGATCGGAGTGGTAACGTGTTTGAAATATCATTAATTGTAAGAAAACTGAGTTTACAGGCAATAAATACAGTTTCGTCAAGAACAACGAGTTTGCTGATGTTTGCAATATCGTAGTATCACAGTCTAATATATACAGTCGCGACACTTACTGCTCTGAAAGTTGTTACCATTTGACAGTTCAAGGGACACTAGCGCCCCTAGAGGCCAGGAAGCTCGCCTTCCTCTGACAGCAGATGCGACGTAAAAATAATGTTTGTTTTTAATTCGTTTTGTACGTAATTTGCAAAACAGTTAGTATATTTTTGCGTCACAAGTGTTAGGAGAACAGCGAGAGACGTAAATGATCGTGAAATATAAGTAAACAGAGCACGAACTATTGAATGAAGTGACATAAGCTGCAACATATTCTTGAAGAAATAATTAAGAAGTAGCTTACAATCGCACTTATTCCACTGAAAGTGAGAGAATACACACTGTATATCCCACATATGAAGTATATAGATGCTCTTCCTTGTGTAAAAATGAAGCGACATATCACTTTTAATTACGTTCTGCTTTGCAGGAAGCCTGCTTCCAAAAATACAATTTCCATCTTATTCTTTGTGGTAGCAGCTTATCTCAATAAAAAGCATGATTGTTTTAAAACTTTATTATATCCCATTGATACATTTAACGAAAATAAAATTAAATGAATGAGTCAATCCTAACACTTTAGCAACCCAAATGAGCCAGCTTCATAACTTTTTTATTTCTTCTCTTGCTCCTACAGACTAAGTCTTGATTCCTGAATTTAATAATGTAAAAGAGTCTCACTTTCAAAAACAGTCTTATTAACAGCAGCTTGGTTTCAGCACAGCACCCAGGTGGAAAATTGGGGATGTCCATCAACATGTTCACAAAGAAAGCACCACAATTACTTATGTGAGCATATTCATCAAAAGTAGAAGTCATCTTAGTCTCACAATGAGTTAAAAATTCTTTAACATCTTCTGTACAAATAAATAAGGCTTCCAAAGTAGCCTTCATAACTTTTAAAATGACAATAAACTTTCTCATTTGCGTCTAAGTCTTGGCTGCCATCTACAAGTACTGTCCTACATTTATAACAGTCATGAATTGTAAGCAGTTTAATACACAACCAAACACGTATCTCATGCTGTTTGCCTTTACGAGGTCTGTTTAGACTTCCACATTTGGTAGTCTGATCACTGAACTCGTGTCACTGACGCCCAACAGTGGTGAAACAAGTAATTTGGGCGCTGCTTTCATATCCACTATTGTCTGACCCCAGTTTATCCCCTCACACTGTGTGTGTTCATTAATTTGCTTAAAGCACAATTACTGGATGCAGCACAAAACTGTCATGGTGATGGGTTGCTACAAAAACCACCTTTATGCCTTATCACTGAGAAAAAGTTTTCCAGTGGATCTTGATTAATTTTGCATGTTAATATATATAACTTGGTTTCATCCAAAACATCATCAACAAACATGTTAAAAGCGCTTATGTTACCCAGAAATCCTTTAACACACTTAATCCTAATAGAAACATCTTTCCCATCAACATCTACAAATTTCCATGACTATATCCATGGCTTCAGTGTCTTTAATATTTCCAAATGTCTTGAGGCACTTGTAATGCAGTTCCTTAAGGATACAGGCCCGTTAACACTATATGCATTAAATATGTCAAAAATATCGTTTACTTTTTGGCAAAAATCTGCAGTAGCAATAGCAGATGATGATATGGTGCCACAAGTAACAAGTGTCTCAATGCCTGCTGCTACTGTATGACTCAACACACGAACTGCAGTGCTTACCTTCATTTTTGAAAATACTGGCAGTTGGACAGCTCTTTTAGTGAGCTTGGGGGCCAACTTGTGCTTCCTTTCACAATGACTTGAGTACAACTGACAAATGTCCTTCCATGAAGCAGTGCCAATCCATCCTTCATCTGTTGTATGGATAATGTTATACCTGAATAAATTATTACGTATGCTTTTTATCAAGTGTAGGGTGTCATAAAAAAAGTAGATCTTACACCCTTCGCGTACTAAGCATGGATTAACTGGTGTGATACCCAGTCTGTGCCTCCACTCCACAAAATCCGAGCCTTGGTCAGTCACACATGTTTTTACAACCAAACCAATCTCTGTGAGTTTTTTGACAACTTCAAAAAATATTCGCGTCAGATGTGTGGCTCCTACTGGTCCTTTGGAGAAATAATATACTAATGGCTGTTTAAAATTTGAGAAGATGCCGTTAATCATTATAACTAATGCAGTATTGGCAACCACAGACGTACGTATGAAACCCATGTCTTCAAATCCAATAAACGATCCCTAGAGCTGTCATATATCAAATTTTCCATTAGTGAAGTCTCATCCATAGACAAATTAACAATTATATCAGTTTCTGGTAACTGCTGCACTTTCTGCTTTAAAATACGAAATCTGTTATTATTTATCCCACAATTTAATTATATATCTTCCACATACCTTTTTAAGGTACGTATTGACGGAAGGCTAAAACAGTGTGATAAAAAACTGTATGCCTGAGTACTATAATACAACAATGAACCACGAACCATGGACCTTGCCGTTGGTGGGGAGGTTTGCGTGCCTCAGCGATACAGATGGCTTTACCGTAGGTGCAACCACAACGGAGGGGTATCTGTTGAGAGGCCAGACGAACGTGTGGTTCCTGAAGAGAGGCAGCAGCCTTTTCAGTAGTTGCAGGGACAACAGTCTGGATGATTGATCTGGCCTTGTAACACTAACCAAAACGGCCTTGCTGTGCTGGTACTGCGAACGGCTGAAAGCAAGGGGAAACTACAGCCGTAATTTTTCCCGAGGGCATGCGACTTTACTGTACTGGTTAAATGATGATGGCGTCCTCTTGGGTAAAATATTCCGGAGGTAAAATAGTCCCCCATTCGGATCTCCGGGCGGGGACTACTCAAGAGGACGTCGTTATCAGGAGAAAGAAAACAGGCGTTCTTCGGATCGGAGCGTGGAATGTCAGATCCCTTAATCGGGCAGGTAGGTTAGAAAATTTAAAAAGGGAAATGGATAGGTTAAAGTTAGATATAGTGGGAATTAGTGAAGTTCGGTGGCAGGAGGAACAAGACTTTTGGTCACGCGAATACAGGGTTATAAATACAAAATCAAAGAGAGGTAATGCAGGAGTAGGTTTTATAATGAAAAAAACATAGGAGTGCGGGTAAGCTACTACAAACAGCATAGCGAACGCATTATTGTGGCCAAGATAGACACGAAGCCCACGCCTACTACAGTAGTACAAGTTTTTATGCCAACTAGCTCTGCAGATGACGAAGAAATTGAAGAAATGTATGATGAAATAAAAGAAATTATTCAGATAGTGAAGGGAGACGAAAATTTGATAGTCATGGGTTCTAGAATTCGGTAATAGGAAGAGGGAGAGAAGGAAACGTAGTATGTGAATATGGATTGGGGGGAAGAAATTAAAGAGGAAGCCACCTGGTGGAATTTTGCACAGAGCACAACTTAATCATAGCTAACACTTGGTTCAAGAATCGTAAAAGGAGGTTGTATACATGGAAGAAGCCTGGAGATACTGACAGGTTTCAGATAGATTATATAATGATAAGACAGAGATTTAGGAACCAGGTTTTAAATTGTAACACATTTCCAGGGGCAGATGTGGACTCTGACTACAATCTGTTGGTTATAAACTGTAGATTAAAACTGAAGAAACTGCAAAAAGGTGGGAATTTAAGGAGATGGGACCTGGATAAACTGACTAAACCAGAGGTTGTACAGAGTTTCAGGGAGAGCATAAGGGAAAAATTGACAGGAATGTGGGAAAGAAATACAGTAGAAGAAGAATGGGTAGCCTTGAGGGATGAAGTAGTGAAGGCAGCAGAGGATCAAGGAGGTAAAAAGACGAGGGCCAGTAGAAATCCTTGGGTGATAGAAGAAATATTGAATTTAATTGACGAAAGGAGAAAATATAAAAATGCAGTAAATGAAGCAGGAAAAAAGGAATACAAACGTCTCTAAAATGAGATCGACATGAAGTGCAAAATGGCTAAGCAGGCATGGCTAGACTACAAATGTAAGGATGTAGAGGCTTATCTCACGAGCGGTAAGATAGATACTGCCTAGAGGAAAATTAAAGAGACCTTTGGAGAAAAGAGAACTACTTGTATGAATATTAAGATCTCAGATGGAAACCCAGTTCTAAGCAAAGAAGGGAAAGCAGAAAGGTGGAAGGAGTATATAGAAGGTCTATACAAGGGCGATGTACTTGAGGGCAATGTTATAGAAATGAAAGTGGATGTAGATGAAGATGTAATGGGAGATATCATACTGCTCGAAGAGTTTGACAGAGCACTGAAAGACCTAAGTCGAAACAATGCCCCGGGAGTAGACAACATTCCATTAGAACTACTGACAGCTTTGGGAGAGCCAGTCCTGACAAAACTCTACCATCTGGTGAGCAAGATATACGAGGTGCATTCAAGTTCTAAGGCCTCCGATTTTTTTTTCTAATTAACTACTCACCCGAAATCGATGAAACTGGCGTTACTTCTCGACGTAATCACCCTGCAGACATACACATTTTTCGCAACGCTGACGCCATGATTCCATGGCAGCGGCGAAGGCTTCTTTAGGAGTCTGTTTTGTCCACTGGATAATCGCTAAGGCAATAGCAGCACGGCTGGTGAATGTGCGGCCACGGAGAGTGTCTTTCATTGTTGGAAAAAGCCAAAAGTCACTAGGAGCCAGGTCAGGTGAGTAGGGAGCATGAGGAATCACTTCAAAGTTGTTATCACGAAGAAACTGTTGCGTAACGTTAGCCCGATATGCGGGTGCGTTGTCTTGGTGAAACAGCACACGCGCAGCCCTTCCCGGACGTTTTTGTTGCAGTGTAGGAAGGAATTTGTTCTTCAAAACATTTTCGTAGGATGCACCTGTTACCGTAGTGCCCTTTGGAACGTAATGGGTAAGGATTACGCCCTCGCTGTCCCAGAACATGGACACCATCATTTTTTCAGCACTGGCGGTTACCCGAAATTTTTTTGGTGGCGGTGAATCTGTGTGCTTCCATTGAGCTGACTGGTGCTTTGTTTCTGGATTGAAAAATGGCATCCACGTCTCATCCATTGTCACAACCGACGAAAAGAAAGTCCCATTCATGCTGTTGTTGCGCATCAACATTGCTTGGCAACATGCCACACGGGCAGCCATGTGGTCGTCCGTCAGCATTCGTGGCACCCACCTGGATGACACTTTTCGCATTTGCAGGTCGTCAGGCAGGATTGTGTGCACAGAACCCACAGAAATGCCAACTCTGGAGGCGATCTGTTCAACAGTCATTCGGCGATCCCCCAAAACAATTCTCTCCACTTTCTCGACCATGTCGTCAGACCGGCTTGTGCAAGCCCGAGGTTGCTTCAGTTTGTTGTCACACGATGTTCTGCCTTCATTAAACTGTCGCACCCACGAACGCACTTTCGACACATCCATAACTCCATCACCACATGTCTCCTTCAACTGTCGATGAATTTCAATTCAAATTCAGAAAACGAATGATTGCGCGCTGTTCAAGTAAGGAAAACGTCGCCATTTTAAGTATTTAAAACAGTTCTCATTCTCACCGCTGGTGGTAAAATTCCATTGCCGTACGTTGCTGCCATCTCTGGGACATATTGACAATGAATGCGGCCTCATTTTAAAACAATGCACATGTTTCTATCTCTTTCCAGTCTGGAGAAAAAAAATCGGAGGCCTTAGAGCTTGAATGCACCTCGTATGAGACAGGCGACATACCCTCAGACTTCAAGAAGAATATAATAATTCCAATCCCAAAGAAAGCAAGTGTTGACAGATGTGAAACTTACCGAAAGATTAGGTTAATAACTCACGGCTGCAAAATACTAACACGAATTCTTTACAGACGAACGGAATAACTAGTAGAAACCGATCTCGACGAAGATCTGTTTGGATTCCGTAGAAATATTGGAACACGTGAGGCAATACTGACCCTACGACTTATCTTAGAAGCTAGATTAATGAAAGGCAAACCTACGTTTCTAGCATTTGTAGACTTAGAGAAAGCTTTTGACAATGTTGACTGGAATACTCTCTTTCAAATTCTGAAGGTGGCAGGGGTAAAATACAGGTAGTGAAAGGCTATTTACAATTTGTACAGAAAGCAGATGGCAGTTATAAGAGTCGAGGGACACGGAAGGGAAGCAGTGGTTGGGAAGGGAGTGAGACAGGGTTGTAGCCTCTCCCCGATGTTGTTCAATCTGTATATTGAGCAAGCAGTGAAGGAAACAAAAGAAAAATTCGGAGTAGGTATTAAAATCTATGGAGAAGAAAAAAAGCTTTGAGGTTCGCCGATGACATTGTAATTCTGTCAGAGACAGCAAAGGACTTGGAAGAGCAGTTGAACGGAATGGACAGTGTCTTGAAAGGAGGATATAAGATGAACATCAACAAAAGCAAAATGAGGATAATGGAATGTAGTCGTATTAAATCGGGTGATCCTGAGGGAATTAGATTAGGAAATGAGACACTTAAAGTAGTAAAGGAGTTCTGCTATTTGGGGAGCAAAATAAGGAATGATGGTCGAAGTAGAGAGGATATAAAATGTAGACTGGCAATGGCAAGGAAAGCGTTTCTGAAGAAGAGAAATTTGTTAACATCGAGTGTAGATTTAAGTGTCAGGAAGTCGTTTCTGACAGTATTTGTATGGAGTGTAGCCATGTATGGAAGTGAAACCTGGACGATAAATAGTTTGTACAAGAAGAGAATAGAAGCTTTTGAAACGTGGTGCTACAGAAGAATGCTGAATATTAGTTGGGTAGATCACATAACTAATGAGGAGGTATTGAATAGGATTGGGGAGAAGAGAAGTTTGTGGCACAACTTGACTAGAAGAAGGGATCGGTTGGTAGGACATGTTCTGAGGCATCAAGGGATCACCAATTTAGTACTGGAGGGCAGCGTGGAGGGTAAAAATCGTAGAGGGAGACAAAGAGATGAATACACTAAGCAGATTCAGAAGGATGTAGGTTGCAGTAGGTACTGGGAGATGAAGAAGCTTGCACAGGATAGAGTAACATGGAGAGCTGCATCAAACCAGTCTCAGGACTGAAGACCACAACAACAAGTGCAAATAATTTAGTGTCATCTTTCCATCTCGCACCACGATTTCCATTCAGTGGTATACTGATTTGGCTTATCAATAAATCGAGAGCATCTTTTTTCAAGTACTTGGAACCAATACTTTTTAAAATGAGCTTGTCCTTTTCTACTTGTGTCCTGTGACGTTGTGGTTGCAGTTTATTCTTACGATGGGCACTTTCCTTGTCACGTAGTAATTTTGTACGACGTCTAATGATTTGCACGTTTTTACATTTCACACCATTTTTCAACACGCGAATAATTTCACGTAATCTTCAAAAGATGTCTGTGTTGCAGATTCCGTTGTTAGTGATTTTATATGTGTCTCTCGTGTAGTAACACTTGTGGTAGTTGTTTCTTCTGTGTCAGAAGACAGTTTTATTGTTTTTGCGGTGACACTTTCACGTTTCTATGGAAATTTTCTCTTCATTATCACTAGTTGTGGCTTATTCGGCACGTCAAATAACGTAGGAACTGCATTCCATACGAATGTCTTCTTTTCCTCGCTCATGACCTGGTTTGACTCGAAATGTAACGCACAAAACTTCACGTTATTGTGCAAATAAAGGACATGTTTTTGCAGCAGGTCCTGTCTTCTACTATTATAAACCATTTCTTGCTCCTAAAAAAGAAAAATAAATTCAGTATTTCGATACAGTTTAGAAAAAAATCGTAAATAAAGAGCGCTCTAATGTGATGTTTCATACCTCTCAGGGTCCTTAGGAAACCTGAAGAATGACAAATGTGGTGTCTTCTTCCTATTATCACTGCAATTGATTGCGCTACATACGCTGCCCTTCGTATAAACCATCTTAAAAATGAATATAAACGATACTGTTTACATTTACTGAATACCGTATTCAGCAGCGTAGCTTCTCCACCGCTTGGGGCGCTGTTGTAGCGGTGTATAACAAAAATCAGCAAGAGTGTCGCGACTGTATATATTAGACTGTGTATATTGGACTGTGGTAGTACTGATCTACATATGCATCGACTGCCATGTAATGCAGTGTTCCCTGTTGGTGTCTTGTGGTACTAATTCTGCGCAGTCACACAACTGTACGATGAAGAGGTTCGAAAACTCATATGGAAACTTTCGGGTGTGAGTTGCATAGAAGTCGGGCAGCTAGAAATTCAGATCTTGCGGTTATGCAGGGTGTTTCTAATTCCTAGTACAGACTTCTAGAGGTTCTAGAAGGGACTTATTAGATAAAGTTTGATAAGGAATACGTCTCAAGAAATGTACAGTTTGTATATAAAATTTATTTTGCTCGCGCTTGTAACCGAAACGTTCATTGCTACTCTACGACTATAATGCCACATGTAACTGGATACACAAATGCCTGCAAATCCCACATGAACTCGTACCTGAAGGGTTAGTGTTTTTATTTTCACGGAACTGCAACTCGCTTTTTTCTTTCGTAGTACTGCTTTTCTTTCTAACTACGAAAAGACAGTAGCTTACATGCCTGTGCGCACTTATTGCCACATTCATTGATGGGATTGTACTAACGAAGAATTTTTCTCCACCTTGATGGAAGTTAACAGAATCTGCGGCCTCACACTGTACGTCCGGCGTTTTTATGCCGCTGAGGCCAGCTCCGCGACCATTAGTCACAAAAAATAGCCGTCTGCCCTGCCTTCTCTACGTCACTGTCCTATGGCTTCCTCCTGTCTTCGCCCACTTGAGCATAACGTATTTCCACACTTAATAAAACTAAATCTTTCTCGACTTTTACGCCACAAAATATTTATTGAACTTTTAGCCGGTGTTCCTAATGTATTTTTCTAATTTAATAAGGCACTTTATATTACAGAACTCTATCATCAAAGCGCAGAGTTGATTGGATAGTTCTACCCCTGGTAGAACAATGCTTTAATCTTTTCACAAAATAATTCATTGCCTACCTTACCCACAGCTTCAGTGAGTTTGTGGTTCCAATCAGCTTCCACAACAGCAGTTAGCCTCAGTGAGACTCGACGAGAGCTGTGGTAACTTGGCCGTAAGAATTCCCTTGATAAAAGAACAAAATCTATGAATGCTGGTCGCCGGTTCTGATGGAGCAAATTTTATTCAACGTTTCTAAAGGAAACGTAAACGTAATTCAATTTTTAAACTTATCTTTATCTGAATTCTTTGTTTAAGTCAAATGACTTCTTTTAACTGAAATAATGACGTATTTTACGTTAAACGTCCTTCAAACAGCAGCAAAAGATGGATAAGCTGACTAAAGTAATTGTAGCACACTTGCTACTAGAGTAAATTTTAATGTGCAACGTGACCAAAGAAATTTATCGTGTTAATAGTCACTTTAGAAAATTCTGTCAAGGATCTTTACTTTAACTGAAATTTTCTCTCAGAGAGTTTAACTAAACGACCCCTTAATGTATTAATAATTCCTTAGGCCTGAGAGAGAGTTCATCATTGTGTTCTAACAATGTCTATGATGACAAGTTTTTCTGGTAATATTAAACTTCAGAAAAATATTTATACACTCAGAATTATTCCTTAAATTTACTTAAATAGAAGTAACATAACTTGTTAAGGCAAGTAACAGTTTATACGTAGATGCTGACAAGGGAATGTCAGGGTAGTCATCTCGAAGAAAAGAACAAAACTGTTGTTTTGTTACTGTCTAGAAAGAAAAACTCTTTCTAAAGTTTTGGCTCCTACCTTGCAACTGTATTGACAGGATCGGGAGGAATAGGTCGGGCGGTAATAGGTTTCCCCTCTCCACTAAAGCCCCCCCCCCTCCCCCATTTACGTATCGCACTGCAAGCAGAGAAGTGGTCACAATATGCCAGATGGGTTTGTATTTGCTGTTAGAGTAGATCATATTATATCTGTGGTGTGGACGTGTGTATCTAGTGTTATTAAGTGTTTCACACTAGACAATGAGACGGGTAGTAACTGTGAAACTGTTGCTGGAGTATTTTGGTGTTACAGAAAATATACCTACAAGAGAAGACCGTGTTATTTATGAGCAAATAAAGCATCAGCTGACAGAAGAGGATGCTGTAATAGCAGAGGTTACTATACTTTTAAGAGATCGAGAGGCATCAGATGAAAAGACATCAAATGAAGAAAATGATAGTGCCATGGCTGTGAGGGATGAAGCGACGTCAACAGAGGGGGGGGGGGGGGGGGGGGGGATTTCCAGGGAAGCAGCGGTTCGTCTTGTCAGTCATCACCTCCAAGAAAACGAACAAAGTTTCCAGAAGGCCTATGGTACAAGATATGGTCAAAACAACCAAGGGAAAAAAAGATGGAAATGTCGATCTTCCCCACCTGTGTCGCCCTGGGTTAGCAGCTGACATGACACCGAACCTGAATATTACAGCAGTGTTGGCACAGAAAAGGAAAATAAGGAGCGAGATTGTGTTACTAATCTTTGAAAATAGGCTAATACAACGTCATACGTCAAATCCAGAAATTCTGCACGTTATCAGTTTGTACAATACATGACCGCACATTAAGACATGGGGCCCTGAAAATAAAGAAAACAATTGATCCTCACAATTCACTGCAGTTCACAACTTCAAACACGTTGGTAAAGAAATTTAATGTAAGAATAAGACTGTCTGTCGCAAAATAACCCACAAAGTCATCAAGTGCTTGGTTGAAGGGGATGCCGATATTAAACAAAAAGCTTATCATTTCGTGAGAGATATCAGACATCTCACTGAAGAAACACGTCTGTCACCAGATCAAGTAATTAATGCCGACCAATAAAGATTTGGTAAAGATCTACGATTTGGACGGATTCTCGCAGAGAAGGGAATGTCTTTGGTGCGATTGGATCCATGGAGGCAACCACACACTCTTACAGATAGTGTCTGGGACTGTGATGGATGGTACGCTGCTGCAACAATTTAATGTCCTTGTATCGGAGCCCACTGGCCACTTTCTACATCTATATCTACATATATACTCCGCTAGCCACCAAGCGGTGTGTGGCGGAAGGCACAATCCGCGCCAAAGTCATATTTCCCCCCCCCCCCCTCCCCCTCCCCCTCCCAACCCCTCTGTTCCACTCGCGCGAGGGAAAAGCGACTGTCTGAATGCCTCAGTACGAGGTCTAATTTCCCTTATCTTTGAATGGTGCTCATGTGCGATTTGAAAGTTGGCGGTAATAATATATGCTCTACATCCTTGGTGAAGATCGGATTTCGGAATTTAGTGAGCATCCTCTTCCGTTTAGCGCGCCGTCTATCTGCAAGTGTGTCCCACTACAAACTTTCTATGGGATTTGTAATGCTCTCGTGGTGGCTAAATGTACCAGTCACGTATCTTGCCGCTCTTCTTTGGACCTTCTCAATCTCTTGAATCAGACCCAACTGGTAAGGGTCTCATACAGACGAACAATTCTCCAAGACTGGACGAACTAGCGTATTGTAAGGTATTTCCTTTGTTGAAGGACTGCATCGCTTCAGGATTCTACCAATAAACCGCAATCTAGAGTTCGCCTTACCCGTTACTTGTGTAATCTGATCATTCCATTTGACATCATTTCGAATAGTCACACCTAGATACTTGACGGACGTTACCGCTTCCAAAGACTGGGCATTTATTTTGTACTCGTACATGAATGGGGATTTTCGCCTTCTTATACGCAGTAGGCTACACTGCTAACTGCCAGTCATTACACCACGCATTTATTTCTGCAAATCCTCACTGCTTTGTTCACAACTTTCGTGTGATAGTACTTTCCTGTAGACTACAGCATCATCGGCAAACAGTCTAATGCCGCTGTCAATACCATCAACCAGATCGTTTATGTAAATCGTAAAAAGCAGCGGACCTATTACGCTGCTCTGGGGCACACCTGAAGTTACTCTTGGTTCTGTTGAAGTTACCCCGTTCAGGACGACGTACTGCTCCCTGTCTATTAGAAAACTTTCCATCTAACCGCATATGTCATCGGATAGACCGTAAGCGCGCACTTTTTGTAGCAAGCGACAGTGCGGAACTGAGTCGAACGCCTTTCGAAAGTCGAGAAATATGGCTTCACCTGGGAGCCGGTATCTAGGGCCTGTTGTATATTATGCACAAAGAGGGCCAGCTGTGTCTCGCATGACCGCTGTTTCCTAAAACCGTGCTGGTTTCTGCAGATGAGCTTCTCAGAGTCTGGAAAGGACATTATGTCTGAACACAAAATATGTTCCATGATTCTACAACAAATCGATGTCAGTGAAATTGGCCGGTAGTTTTGTGCATCCGATTTTCTACCCCTTTTATACGAGTAGATTGCTATGACCTGGGCCTTCTTCCAGTCCCGTGGAACTTCCCGCTGTTCCAATGATCTCTGATAGATGATGGATAAGAATGGTGCTATATTTGTAGCATAGTCAACATAAAATCTTACGGGAATACCGTCTGGGCCAGATGCCTTCCTGGCGTCTAAGGATCTTAACTGTTTTAGAATCCCAGATACACTAAACACTATGTGAGCCATCCTTTCCTTTGTTCGATAATTGAAAGGGGGAATGGCGCTGAAGTCCTCTACCGTAAACGAGTTTTTGAAAGCTAGGTTTAGAATTTCGGCCTTCTGTTTATCATCACCAGTTACATTACCCGTACTGTCCTGCAAATATGAATATAAATTTACCGGACATTAAGGAGTTTGCTAGCAAATCTGCTAATATGACGAAGAGAGACGTAAAAGTCTTCCTAGAACGAGTAATGTGGCCAGATATACAAACAGTATAACTCTACAGCTCATGAAGGTGATTTCAGCAAAGTGCACAGGCACTGTGCAACTTGCCGACGTTTTCTGCTTTTGTCCATACAAAAATTTTGCAAAATTTATCACAGATACAATTATGGTATCGTCTGACGATGATATTAACATACGGCGTTGTGACCACTTATTACGCCTTCGGTCGTCTGTGTACTTCCAGTCCTCGGCGGCACGATTCCCCAACTTAATCAAATTTGCATCTTTCATTCCGCAACTTAAACAATAGAGACGCCTTTCCCAATCATCTGCCATGACCACTGCTGAATGTTAGCACTGGTTGCACTAATTCAAAGTTCTCAAAATCATTACGGTATGGACGGAGCAATACTCGCGTTCGCAGCCTCTGGCTGTCTTTCAGCAACTGTATTTTTCACCACTTTGCAAATGGACCGGCGTTGCAAAGCCACTTTGTCTGCTGGAAGGAAGACCCAAAGTGGATCCTCTTCGTAACTGCATTTATTTTACTGATAGAAAACTATCAAACCAGAGATACAAAACATAAATTAATGATCAACTTAAAATTACTAACAGTTATTGCATTGCATATTTTTATTCAGAAATGTTGCATGACTTCACTTTCTAGGTGACATATTTTCCCCTGAAACAACCGTATTGTTGATATGAGAAATTTCTTACACAAATTACGAACTGTTGTGAAAACTTATTCACAGAAATTTAGATTACGTCACTTACGCGCCGTTTCTTGATGAAATATGCTTATGGGATGATTCAGCAAGAAGTATACTTCATAACTTACACTCTTTGCATCATAAGCTCAACAATTATAAGTTGGCGTCTTCTAGCAGGATAACATACCCTAACAAAATTTCCCACAATTGTATACTAAAACCAGTAATATCTAACTCTATACATTTACGTAAGTGTACCTTGTATAAAAGTTCTTATATAATAATTTATAAACAGAAATTTTCCACCTTCTGTGACATATTTGTATGAAATTCAATCTCTTTAATTCAATCACATATTTTTACACACATATACAAAAACACTTTATACTCTAATGCGATCAACTCATCGTTGAACTTTCTGGGCAGGCGACATACTTTATGAGTGTCTTTTCACCTTTATGCATGTCCTTCTCTTTTCATATTACTTTTACTGCTTTCTAGTGTTTCTTCTGCTTACTCTTTCCATTGCACTATGTATTTTACACGGTATGTATAAAGGGCTTATCGTGAAGCACAGTTTCTCACACTGACGTGCACAAATCTGGTTTTGACATTTTCTGTAACTTTGAGAAATCTTTTAGGGTGTGATGCTTAAATGAATGGTACTTCCGAAAAAACGAACTGAATACATACACACAGTATACATTTTCTGTTAAAACTTGATACGTGTACGAGATCACCTATTTTACATTTGGGCGTCCTAATTGTTTCGTGGTTTTGATGAATTTTAGCCTCAGCTTGGTTTTTCATCTTGTCTTTGAGCATCGATTTTTTAACACTGATGTCTAATTCATCCCGCGGAGGATACTCAAGTAACTGCTTAAATAATGTATTAGTTCGTCTTTCGTTTAGGACCTCTCCTGGAATGAAACCAGTGCGCTCCTTTGTTCAAAAAAATGGTTCCAATGGCTCTAAGCACTATGGGACTTAACATCTGAAGTTATCAGTCTCTTAAAGTTAGAAGTACTTAAACCTAACTAACCTAAGGACATCACACACATCCATGCCCGAGGCAGGATTCGAACCTGCGACCGTAGCAGCAGCGCGGTTCCGGACTAAAGCGCCTAGAACCACTCGGCCACATCGGCCGGCCGCTCCTTTGTTAATAAATACATAATTTATTCACAATCATTTTCGTAAATGCCCTATTTCTTACAGTTTCTGTGACAATAGATCGTAAATAGACGGCTTATTTCCCGCATATGTTGTTCCCTGCTTATGGAATAATCTCACCATCTTTTCATACACTGCCTTTGATGCTATTTTCCTTATTGGGTATTCGACAAACTGTCTGATCTGCCATTATTCGTAGATCTGACTCTTTTCGTTCCTCTTCCAGTACTCAGTGCATACCATTCATGCCTAGATCCTAAACACGAATTCACTTCTTCTTCGTACACTAAACATTCCGTTTTCGACTGCATGGTATTGGCTTGATATCTGTCTGGTCTTTGCACGGAACGTCTTATCCAGAGGTCTTTTCTCCTCTTCATCTTAACATCTTGACCGACTTTTTCTCGTAGAACTATTCTACATTTCCTACTGTCACATCCTCCTCTGCTTTATCCGTCAGGTTATGCCTCTCTGCCACGGTCTCGGAAATTTCTACCTCTCCTACTATTTTAGTGGTTCTCTCTGATGATAATGATGCTTGGTCGTCTACTACTTGTTGTTGCCTCACCTATTCTTTAAATAACTCACGTAGGTTAAAATCAGTCCCGTCTACTTCTTTATCTAGAAAAATTAACTCATTCTCACTGCTGCTTTCTTCTTCCTTGTCTTCCTGTGGATGTTCTAATTTGTACAAGACGTCTACGAAAGTACTGTCGAGCTTATAAGTTTCTACAATATCGGATACTTCGTCTTCCATTCTATTACATGATTCAATTCCGTGACTGTGTACTACTGCTATCACCGAGTATTTATTGAGATCATCATGGGTCCTACTAACTTCGTGTCCAGGTTAGAATTAATCTCTACATCTACATCTATATTTACACTCCGCAAGCCACCCAACGGTGTGTGGCGGAGGGCACTTTACGTGCCACTGTCATTACCACCCTTTCCTGTTCCAGGTGCGTATGGTTCGCGAGAAGAACGACTGCCGGAAAGCCTCTGTGCGCGCTCTAATCTCTCTAATTTTACATTCGTGATCTCCTCGGGAGGTATAAGTAGGGGGAAGCAATATATTCGATACCTCATCCAGAAACGCAACCTCTCGAAACCTGGACAGCAAGCTACACCGCGATGCAGAGCGCCTCTCTTGCAGAGTCGCCACTTAAGTTTGCTAAACATCTCCGTAACGCTATCACGCTTACCAAATAACCCTGTGACGAAACGCGCCGCTCTTCTTTAGATCTTCTCTATCTCCTCTGTCAACCCGACCTGGTACGGATCCCACACTGATGAGCAATACTCAAATATAGGTCGAACGAGTGTTTTGTGAGCCACCTCCTTTGTTGATGGACTACATTTTCTAAGGACTCTCCCAACGAATCTCAACCTGGCACCCGCCTTATCAACAATTAATTTTATATGAAGATTCCACTGCAAAAAGTTCCGTACGCATACTCCCAGATATTTTACAGAAGTAACTGCTACCAGCGTTTGTTCCGCTATCTCTGCGTTGAAAGCCTCCTGTTTCTGAGCAAGTTGATTCTGGAGATGATGATTATATTGTGCGAATATATCTCTGAATATGCATGTATCTCTGCACCGTGCACCTTTTTACTAACTTTCTCTATCCCTATGATTCCTCCTCGTTGCAATTCGACTTTTTTATCGAATTCTTTACTCTTCTCAACATCACTCGCTTCCTTCCCCTGTTTGCGTTCTCTGTTGACGTCATTTATAATCACATGCACCATGACTGGCACCACCTCCTCTAATTCCACTTGCTGACCTAGAATCTCTCAGCTCCTCTACTTCTAGCCTGTGTTCACTTCTATTTCATCCCCTTCACTAGCGATTGTTTCTTCTTCTCTTTCCACCGTCTGTATCTCGAAGTTAATGCTTTTATAGATTCGGTTTCGAAACTGCTCTTCATGCAAACAACGCTTGATATTCTCGCCCCTATTTCCTCTTTCCCAGTACTTCGTATAGTGTCTATTATGTTTCTAGTCCATTTCTTCTTTCCTGCGTGTGTCAGGTCCTTGACCCGCGTGGCACTTTGTTTTCTGCTTCTTCTTGTACCCTGTTACCCTGATAAGAATAACCTTCTCGGCCTCTTCATCTTCTCATATTAATCTATGGTCCGTCTCTTTCACCTCGTTCA
Organism: Schistocerca serialis cubense; assembly: GCF_023864345.2. Lineage (NCBI taxonomy): Eukaryota > Metazoa > Arthropoda > Insecta > Orthoptera > Acrididae > Schistocerca > Schistocerca serialis. Next base: position 435,644,883 of record NC_064640.1, on the reverse strand, counting down.
AGTCCGTTTTGGTTACTGATCCCTCGTTGGTTGCGGGTTTCGCTCCATCTTCTTAAAATCCGCTTCGTTGCGGAGGAATTTTCTCGCGAAATGCCGCGCAGGATTAGCCGAGCTGTCTAAGGCGCTGCAGTCATGGACTGTGCGGCTGGCCCGGCGGAGGTTCGAGTCCTCCCTCGGGCATGGGTGTGTGTGTTTGTCCTTAGGATAATTTAGGTTAAGTAGTGTGTAAGCTTACGTACTGATGACCTTAGCAGTTAAGTCCCATAAGATTTCACACACATTTGAACTTTTTTTTTTCTCGCTAAATTCCAATCACCAAATTTCCCCTTCGAATGCGAAAATATTTTGTTGATGCCGACGTACATAGGAAGAAACGATCACCATGATAAAATAAGGGAAATCCGCGCGCTATACGAGATTGGAATAATAGAGAATTGTGAAGGTGGTTCGATGAACCCTCTGCCAGGCACTTAAATGTGATTTGCAGAGTATCCCTATAGATTTAGATCTATCCTCGTCCTCTACTTTTTCCAAAAATGCATCAAAAGTATGATGATTACTCTGTATGTATCATTTAGAATCATCGGGCAGCTTTCACCAAAGCTCTCATACGATATCTGACTCAGACCTCCTACACTTCAAATACTCCAACCTCTTGAAGCACAAGTCGCAATACTCTTTCATGGATCTGTGTTCATGTTCTGGCATTCTTTCAACGACAAATTCGCACCACAAGCTGCCCTACTTCTGGATAGACCAAAACTCTTCCAGAAATGTATTCAGAAATCCGAAAATTTTGTTCTATATATCCAAGTTCAGTCCCCAAACGCTCAGCATTTTTATGTAGTCGAATGGATGCCAATTTACTTATTTGTTCTGACTATGAAATTTATGCTCTTTACTCAAGTGCTATTACGTGTATGAATCTGAACTTGTAGCAGTTTGATCTATTTACGAAGTCTCGTTGCTTCTTGTTTCTGTACGCAAGAACCTACTCTTTATTGCACACTCATCGCAGTGATATACAGCTCTTCAAATTTGGCAGTAGTTTCTTCCGAAAGTTCTATCTTAAGTACAGGTACCTAGTATTTCCTATCAATTAGAGATTCTACTGTATCCTCTACCCTCTTAATTTCAGAGTCGAACCTTTCCTCAAGTTTGGAAACCCTTGTCTGAATTTTGGTTATTTCAGTTTCCATGTTACCTATTGATTTACTTATCTCTGTGTTTGCGTAGTCAAATTGGCTAAATTCGCATCAATTTTTCGAGAAAGCTTTGTATGTTCAGTCTTCATCTGATTCTTGACTCCATTTTTTCAATTTCAGATTCCTTGCTTCACTATCGGTTTCCAACTGTTTCATTTTGGTTTCCATCTGAGTGGTAACTCACTAAATCGGCAACAGTTTCCAGTTGTACTGCCTCCATTGTTAGATTCGATCCAGTTTCAGTTGATAGCCGAAGCATATCTTGCTCCACATTTCGAACTGGGTTAGCTACTGTTTTACAGGTTGTCGCCATGAACCTACAAATTTTGGTATCCAGTTTACAAGGCCAAATTTACGACACTGAAGGTTACTTAAATCAAAATTTGACTAAGTCCTTTCATGCAATATCACGAGAAATCGAACTGTTCATCGCAACTTTACAACTGTGACGCCACATGTTGTCGAATACACACATACCTATCAATCATACGTGAACTCATACCTGAAGAGTTAACAGTCTTAAGTTCAAAAGAGTGCGAACCACCTTTTTCCTTTCGTAGTACTATTTCTCTTTCTCACTACGAAACGACTGTGCCTTACGTGCCAGTGCACTTACAGCCATGTTCATTGATAGGACTGTATTAAGTGAAGAATTTTTCTCTGCCTTGGAGGGAGTTAACAGGATCTGTAGTCTGACACTGCAAACGTTGCCGGCACGTCCGGCGTTTTTATGCCGCTGAGGCCAGCCACGCGATCATTAGTCACAAGAAATAGCCGCCTGCCCTGCCTTCTCCATGTCACTGCCCTGTGGCTTCCACCTGTCTTCGCCCAGTTGAGGCTATGCGTATTTCTACACTTAACAAAACAAAATCTTTCTCGCCTTTTAGGTCATCAAATATTTATTGAACTCTTGACCGATATTCCAAATGTATTTTCCTAATTTGAAAAGGCACATTATACTATCGTACTTTATCACCAGAGGGCAGAGTGGATTGGGTGGTTTGATCCAAGATAGAACAAAGCCTTAATAGTCACTCGAAAAAATTCATTGTCTACCATACGCACAGCTTCTGTGCGTTTGTGGTTCCAATCAGTTTCCGCAACAGCAGTTAGCTCGACGAGAGCTATGGTAACTTACCTTAAGAATTCCCCTGAAAATCGAATGGAAATTGCGGAGATTGGTCGCCAGCTCTTATGGAGCAACTGTCAGTTTACTTTTCCAATGGAAACGCGAATGTAATTAAAGTTTTAAATTTATATTTATCTGAATTCTTTGTTTAAATAAAACTGTACTTTTAACAGAAATAATTATGTATTCTACATTAATCTTTCTGAAAACTCAAACATGAGGTGGATAAGCTGTCTTTAATGTAATTGTAGTACACATGCTATTAACGCAAATTCTGACGTGCTGTGTGACCAAAAAAGATTGTCACATTACTAGTCACTTTAGAAAATTCTTTCAAATTTAAATAAGAAAAGCGATCTTGAATGTAGTAACTATTGTTTAGCTCTGAGGGAGCGTGCGATATCGTGTTCTTACGATGTTTATGACTACAAGTTTTTATCATAATCCTAAACGTCGTAAAAACACTTATTATTAGTTAAATTTACTCAAATAGAGAAAACAGGTCTTTCTAAGGTGAATAACAATTTAAAGTAATTACTTTAACCTCCTCTATTTTCCTAAACTGCATTACATATTTTGAAATGTTGACTGAGCTCTCTGACAATTCTGAAAACGGTTAGTAAACGTAATAACTTTCTTGCCTTGAATAAGTAGATTCCGAGTTGCGGCTGTTAGAGATGAAGTGGCAGGTAACTGATGTCTTCACGTCTCAGTATCGTTGTCTATTATAGTAAAATTGTAACAAGCCACTGTACCCGTTGACGCCATTATACTCTTGCTATGTGCACCCAACGTTGTCAACAATTTCAGTTCGTAAGCTCTTGCAATCTTCAACTTAAACAATAGAGACGAATTTTTCCATACATCTGCACCTGTCACTTTTGAATATTAGTACTGGTTGCAGTAATTCAGAATTCTCAACATTACTATAGTGAGGACAGATATCGACTCTCCCTTTGCCTGTCTTTTCCATTGCTTTGCAAAGGGCTCGGCGTCGCAAGGCCACCTTGCCCGCTGAGAGGAAAACCCAAAGTGGATCCTGTTCATATCTATATTTATTTTACTGATTGAAAACTATTAAACCTTAGATGCGTCCCTTACAATATCACGGTCAATGATCACTTTAAAACTACTAACAATTACTGCATTGCGTATGTTCATTCAGATATGTCGCATGGCTTCCCCTGAAACAAGCGTATTGTTGGTATGAGAAATTTCTGGTATAAATTATGAAAAGGTATGAAAAATACTGTACGTGAATTTAGATTGCGTTACGTGCCTCACGGTGCGCACAAAACTAAGAAGAGAGCGCTACAGTCATTCGCTGTTTTAAGTATGATATCACCTGCCATTGTCGTCCGACTACGAGAACGGTTACGACAAACTGGTACGTTTGCAACTATGGCGGTCGACTGTGATGCATCACGGACGCGACACACTCTCGACTTTGAAGAGGACGTCCTTCGTCACACAGAAGAGAACCCGACGACGAGTACCCGAAACATTGCAAATGTCATGGTCTCCTAAAGGGCGCACAAGTCAGATCTCATTGTCACTGCTGTGGGCACCGTGACGCGGGAGATTGGAAAGTAATCCGATCTTCAAACATATTTTACAGCCAAACGGTACACTTACGGATAAGGGTTCTATGTTAACATTGCATCTTCTAAGTCCCCTTCACAAACTCCAGAATCTCTTATAGGAACTGTGAAACACTCTGAATTTTTCGCGCATGGCAGTACAGGCAATTTTACGTAATTAATTTTTCTTGTGAGAAATATGCACTTGTTGATTAAGGCCGTTGAATTACTGTGGTCCCAGGGGTCGGGTTACAACTATAAGTGGCAAAATTTACACATAAATCGCATACTATAATAAAAACAGGACTTGACTGATCATGTAAGACAAAATTTGATGATCAATGTAACATTATTTATGTAGATTAATGTAATAAGTTTGTTTCATTCTTGCATGTTATTCATTGGGTAAACGATTATTAAGAAAAGAGCTGCACTACTGTTTTATGACTGTAAATTTTAAATTCGTGTTGGAACCCATTAAATCCATAATACCATAAGAAACTTGCACAACTAGATATAGCAGTTGCTACCAGATGAAATTAAAGGCCCCGGGCGACATCTGTTTTGTTCAGTAAGGATAGTTAATCTAACGTAATCGTAAACTGCTGTATTATTAGCGCAATACGTTAAGGATACTCATTTGGTCATGAGCGATTAGCAATGAATTTTTTTGGGCTGATAATTTGGCCACGGACGACTGATGTAATTAACCAAGTTTTGGAACTTACGGAACAAAAAATGTAGGTCCAATAAGAGTGCTATGACAGTCCACTTAGTTAATTAGTTCCCTTTTCCATGAGTAATATGCACTTTAAACGTTATGAAGCAGAGTGCGTTAACGTAAAAATGGTTCAGATGGCTCTAAGCACTATGGGACTTAACATCTGAGTTCATCAGTCAACATCTGAGTTCATCAGTCCCTTAGACGTAGAACTACTTAAACCTAACTAACCTAAGGACATCACACACATCCATGCCCGAGGCAGGATTCGAACCTGTGACCGTAGCAGTAGCGCGGTTCCGGACTGAAGTGCCTAGAACCAGACGGCCACAACGGCCGGCTGTGCGTTAACGAAAGAACGGTTTCACACGTTTCTTTAAACAGATATAAGTATTTCCCTATACATTGGCCGTTTGCAGATCTGTAGTTGACCGTTTATTTTAGTTCAAGAATTTCTGTATCATACTAAAGTTTTCAGTGTGAGAACCTTACTTTGCATTTCAAAATTCTACTTCCGTCTGCCAGACATTTCATTTTTGTAGACAGAGTCTTACAATAGGTGTACTTCGCTCTAAAGCAGAGAGTAGTATAGCTTGTTTTTCTCATTCCACTGTTGTCTTTTAAATGAAATTAGTGGCTGCATTAAAATACGATTGCACTTCTCTTGAAGATGATACACGTAAAGAGCTCTCTAATACTATAACCGTGGATGAAAACCTCGAGAAAGCGCACGATATTGGCTTGGATGATCTGCAGTTAAAAGTGTACGAAGTCGCTGACATCATAAGCATACGAGAAGGTATTTTTTACACGACCAGTCACCTAAGTGAAAGCACTGTGCAAGGTGTGTGTCGCATTTGTAGAATGGCGAACATTCGCAAATTTGTAAATTAATCGATAAGCAATGTTTGAAGAATCCAACTAATCTTGTACGCAAAGCTGTTGCTGTGGATGACGCGATAGTTCACCACTTATACCACAAATGAAACAGCAACAACGACAGCGGGGAGGAGTCGATTGCATCGAAATAATAAAGCACTCCGTTTTCAGGCCACAAGTGGCCCATCGGGACCATCCAACTGCCATATCATCCTCAGCTGAGGATGCGGATAGGAGGGCCGTGTGGTCAGCACACCTCTTTCTTTGACCGGAGCCGCTGTTATTCGGTCGACTAGCTCCTCAGTTGGCATCACGAGGCTGAGTGCACCCCGAAAAATGGCAACAGCACATGGCAGCCCGGATGGTCACCCATTCAAATGCCGGCCACGCCCGACAGCGCTTAACTTCGGTGATCTGACGGGAACCGTTGTATCCTCGGCGGCAAGGCCGTTACCGACGCACCGAAATAATGGCGAAATATATTTCATCCGCCTTAAAGATTATGGACCGTGTTTTCTGAGATGCGGTGGGGATTCTTCCTACTGGTTGTCTTTCAAAGAATGAACTAATAAGTGGCAAATACTATGTAAGTCCTCTGGTCCCACTGGCTGCAAAATTGCACGAGACGAGGCCTTGTTTGCAACAGAAATGAACACGGATAGCTAATTATCACTAATGGTGTTTTATTGATAGGAAGGAGGAAGACTAGTGTTTAATGTCCCGTCGACAACGAGGCCATTAGGGATGGTTTCTTTGAAAGAAAACTGAGGGACCTGAAATAACGACTTCTTGGAACATTTACCCTACTCACTACCAGGTTAATCATAAAATTTGATTTATCACTTTGAGAAATAAAGTTTCGTCATCAATTTTTTGTACATTTGCAGGTGATGGTACTACTGATACATTTTGAAATTCCCACTCCACAGTACCGTAGCAGGACACTAGAGAAGAAAAACCAAAGTGGTGGAACTAGCTGATATGCTACGGTCGCAGGTTCGAATCCTGCATCGGGCATGGATGTGTGTGATGTCCTTAGGTAAGTTAGGTTTAAGTAGTTCTAAGTTCTAGGGGACTGATGACCACAGATGTTAAGTCCCATAGTGCTCAGAGCCATTTGAACCAATTTTGAACTAGCTGATAAAGTTTTGGTGGGCTGCGCCATTTTGTTTTCGGCTCCTCTAGTACTGTGCCGTGGGGAATCCAATGTGTACCAGGAGGATAGACACGTACCTGCGAACAATAAAAAAATTAATTACGTATCTTTACTTTCTGAAGGCGATAATTAATATTTTATGACTACCTCTCGTAGACTGGCACTTTATTCCGCTCACTCGATTTATGGAAAAAGAAAGTTGTAACTGGAAATCGTTGTGAGTCTAGTGAAGAGTATACAAAAGGCGTGAGTGGATACTTTGCAGCCTGCCAGAACTGCACTTCCGGGATGGCATCTTCTCATTCCGGAAGAGTTTGATAGGGTTCACACACGTATGTTTATTTCTGACCCAAGAAGACGGCGTTTCACCGCCAGGTGGAAGAGTATATCGGTAGACGGCTCTCCGAGTGTGCTCAGCATGTGTGAACTGCGCGAGTGGATGGTGCCGGCGGGCTATCCAGACGGTATCGGCGCTGCCGCAGTTGTCAGCGCCAGACCGGCTTCGAACGCAGGGTCGGTCTGAATCTGCAATATCGACCGGCGCGGCTGTGCCGTGGCGCGGCCGCTCGCCTCGCTGGCGTGGCGTGTCCTGCCGCTGACGTCTCGCTGTCCTCTGTCCGCGCTTCTTGCCACGTGCCACCGATGGGACGGCATGTCATAACCACACATAGGTTTCACCTTGTGTCTGCACCAGGGAAATATAAAAGGGCCATTACTTTTTATGGTCTACCCTGTCAGCCCATAAAGTTTCTAGACAAGATTAATAAGAAAGACGGTAACGTTAGAGTGGAGGTTGTAAGGCTTTACTTGTTTTACGTAGTCTTCCCCCACTTTAAGCCATGTGAAACCGTCTTTGGGATGTTCAACTCGCGCTTCACATTGACTTGAATATCGGTAATGTCGTCAAAGTGGAGATCCGTTATAAGAATTTCAGCACCTTGTTTTGTATCATGCTGGTGCTGCTAACAGTAAGTTTTGTTAGCCACAACGAATTTTTTCCAGAAAAGAATCGTCCACATGTTTCATTTCAATTATGTAGTACGCAAGTGTCCACGTGTAGTTTTTGTTTTGGAGTCAAGGAGTGTACATCCAACTTTGCTCGCACTTTTCTCTTCTTCAAATCGTTCTGGGGTGCACACTTGATTTAGAGGTGTTGCTATTTGTGACAGAACAATTCTGACACTCTTCAATCACATGTCCACTATTTAACATCGCCTGCTCGCAACTGACTGCTCGATTGCACATCTGTTGTTTCAAGTTGCTACCACAGTTACTGCGCTGACGCCGCTTATACACCAGGAATAAAATCAGTCTATGAAATTTTTGGACTGACGTTGTATACTCTAGTTTCCATTAATCAAAAATTATTCATCAAATTTTTGACAGTCGTGTTCACAATACACACATTTTAAAAACGGTTTCGCATGTTTATTTGTTAACCAGTTATTGCTGCAATAAAGAGATAATTCAAAATTACTCGATGTTATTGTTGCGGTATTAACAACAGAAAGTCATTGCTGTTGATTAACTATTCTCTTCCTAACCTGATTAGTTAGAAAATGAAGATGTACGATACGTATATAGTTTACCAATAAGTGGTTGACTATAGTTTCTAGCTGCTGGAGGAGATCCGATTGTCGTTTCAGGTCAATCCCAAGAGCAGCTTAAGTTACCTACAGGTTTTTTTCTTACCGGTAGTATGGTTGTATTTGATTGAACCTTATAATTATGTACTTTTATTATTGTTGTTGTGATATTCAGTCTGAAGCCTAGTTTGATGCACATCTCCATGCTAGTCTACTCTGTGCAAGGTTTTTCACCTCTGCATAACAGTTGTAACCCACATCCATTTGCACCTGTACACTGTAATCTATACTTTGCCTCCCTAAACCATTTTTAACCTATATTTCTCCCCCCCCCCTCTTCCAGTTGTGAAACTGACTATCCCCGATGCCTCACTATGTATTCTATCAAACAGTCACCTCTTGTGCAATAAATTTGTTTTCTGCTAAGTTAGATTCAGTAGCTAATAGTAACGCCACGAGGCTCAACGGCCTGGTGCATGTCCCTCAAGTGGATACCACTTCGGTATCTTACGTGACCCTCAGTCATTTGCATTTGGTGTTCCCCAGACTGTCACCTATTCAAGTACCAACTAGGCCCGAAGTTACATAACTTCGGTGACGGGAGGGGAAGCGGTGTATCCAAAGTGGTAAGGCCATTGGCAGTGATACGTCTTCGTTATTCAATCTGCGCATCTAATCTAGAGCATTCTTTCTTACTTACGCTATCAAATCCCACAAAACAACTACTCTCGCAAATAACTGGATTAGACACTGATGTAGTGGCTTTTAGTACTCCCTGTCGGTGTGACTATATGAAACTCCATGAAACATCGATTATGTTGGCGAGTCATCCTGAACCATGGTGGGGAGTTATCCTGATACATGTTCGTTCAACCACTGGCACAACTCACGGACATTGTTTGCAGCTGGGTTTGAGGTGTGTACATCTATCAACCAACTACTCTTGCGATTAACTGGATTAGAAACCGATTTAGTAGGATTTAGTAACCCCTTTCGTCCTGATTCCATAAAACACCGAATGTGTTGGGGAGCTATCCTGATCCATGACCATTCAACCGGTACCACTCTATCATGGAAATATGTCGCAGCTGGGTTCAAAGTCCTTAGATCTCGCTCAGTGGCGTCCCCGATGTCTTTAGCAGGACTGAAGAGAGCTTGCCACGTGGACAGCATACATATTTTCAGTTCCGTGCAGCATTCCTCAACCCATTCGGACACAGTTCGGGATTGACTAGGTGGGGAATTATTTTACTGAAGTTGCGGGTCGACTTCACTGTTCAGTAGGGAAACAAATGGATGCACATGAGCGGCCAGGATCTTCGCCGGGGAGAGACGATAGCAAATATATCAGTGGCTCTATTTCAGCCCCCACACGGGAATACCTCAAATACCTCCCTCAACTCTGCTCTGTTGACAAACGAGATACATTGTATCATGTCGGTTTCATTGCTACTCAACATCTATACACAGCCAGCCAACTCATGGTGTGTGGTGGAGGATATTTGTGTACCATTGTTACTTACCCGTTTCCCCTTCCTGTGGCGAATTGTCCTTAGGTAGAAATTATAAGTTCAAATCTCTCTAATTCTACCTTCATATTCATTTCGTGAGATATACGCAGGAGGAAACGATATACTGGTAGACTCTTCTGGAAACATATTCTCTAGGAGTGTGACGCACGACGCCTCTCTTGTAGGGTCTGCCATTGGGGTTGTCTGAGCATTTTCGTGACGTTTTCGCGCTTACTAAATAAATCTGTAACGAAACGCGCTGCTCTTCTTTGGATCTACTCTATTTCCTCTGTGAATCTTGCATAGTGCACATCCCATACCGACGAGCAATATTGTGTTATTAGTCGAACGAGTGTTTTTAAGCTGCTTCCTTTGTGGGTGAACTACACTTTCCGCGTATTCTTCCAATGAATCTCTGTTTGGCATCTGCGTTACTTGCACATAATTTTGTCTAGTATGTCCTCTTTAAATAGCCCAGTAAGCATACTTCTAGATATTTAATACTGTGACAGCTTCCAGTGATTGTTCTGCAAACGTGTGATCATAATATAATGAGCTCTTGTTTCAATTTATGTGCAAGACATTACATTTGTTTATGTTGGAGCCCACTACCATTCCCTGCGCCAGGCGAAGATCCTCTGCATGTCTTCCTGCTTTCCGCTACAATTTTCTATAGTTGCGATTTCTCTGTATACAACAGCATCATCAGTGAAAAGCCTCAGGGAACATCCGAAGTTATCCACTAGGTCATTTATGTACACGTTCTTCGTAAGTACCTCTGACGTTCCAGAAGACAACCGCGTGAAAACCACAAAACGTACAAAAAATGACCCATGTAAGGAGACAGAGAATCTGTCGAAGTTTCTATTCGTAATACGTGCGGTGGCGTAGTTGCAGAGTTCACTCCTAGGGGGTAGGCATGTCAGAACATGTAGACATGTTATATTGAGGTGACAAAAGTCGTGGAATAGCGATATGCTCGTATACATATGGCGGTAGTATCAAAAATGGTTCAAATGGCTCTGAGCACTATGGGACTTAACTTCCGATGTCATCAGTCCCCTAGAACATCACACACATCCATGCCCGAGGCAGGATTCGAACCTACGACCGTAGCGGTCGCACGGTTCCAGACTCTAGCGCCTAGAACCGCTCGGCCATCTCGGCCGGTGCCGGCGGTAGTATCGCGTACACCAGATATAAAATGGCATTGCATTGGCAGAACTGTCACAGGGTCACAAATTCCTGAAATTTAATTATTGTACATTAATTACTTTTTAGTGCTGCAAATTTTTTTCCGTCAATGTATTTATATAGAGGCCGAAGACCTGAACGTAACTGTCACTGCTTGCGGAAGAACTAATAAACATTAATATTGTCTGAAGCCTTTAGGAAGAAAATAAAACACCGCTAGCAATGATCACTAACTAGTAAATACACAGTGCACTACACTAGCCAAAATGCAAGTCCTAGTGGGACAGTTCATAGTCAAAGTTTTGTGCTCTTAAACTTAGTACGGGTTAAAGTCGCAGAAGAACAGTCCAGTATGGTAAAACAGTCAAGTCCGGGGTAGATACAAAGACAAGAAATCTTACAAGTCCACTAGCTGATGACTGTCATGAAGCACGGCGTTGTAGTTGCGGCGCTCCAAAATGAGTTCGTGACTGATGGAATGTGACTGCATTCAACGCCTGGCCCAGGAAGCCCACTCGGAGTGAACTGGTCGTCGCGGTTTTTTTTTCCTTTATCGTTATTTTAATACCTTGTACAAAAGGTAGGCCGGCAGGGGCCTATCTACGCCGCTCTTCGGCCACAGAAAACCATAGAACAGATAAGATGTAGACAGATATACAAAAAATATTGACATCAAACAACAGGTGACACACATAATGATAAAAACGAAGACGTTCGAACTGAAGACAGTGAATTGCATAAGCAAGTGCAAACGTACACGAAGGCACAATGGGTATACTGTCGAACGATGGAGGACACTGAAGAGACACAATTGCACTGGAACGGAGAAACACTGCACAGAACACACTGACGATGATCTTCGACGCACTGCACACACTCTCGTCGTGGCTCGAGCGCTGGCCTATATACAGCCCAGGCGCCAGGATACTGTAGGTATTGCTTTCAGTCACCTGGCCCGAGGGAGAAAATGGATCTGTGGGGCCCACGACGTCTGTCAACGCCTTTCTTTTTCTTTCTTTCTTTCTTTCTTTTTTTTTTTTAAAAAAAAGAAAGAAGACTGGAACCCCTCCACGCCCACACCGGCATGATGGCTAACACAAAAGGTCTACTACCATCTTTGCGTAAGTGTTAGTTTTCACTAAAGTGAGGTCTCGCAGGATATGTTTGTGTCAACGCCTGGGATGAAGTCTGGTGCCCGGGCGGACCGTGGCAGAGTTGCGACTGTCTGCGGGAAAGCTGGCACCTAGGAGCTTTGTGACCGCTGCACTCACATGTAATGTAGGTTGCCGGCTACGTAGGCGCAAGACCTACCCACGGAATTTTGTTTGCTAAGAACTCTTCAATCCAATTACACAGCTGGACTGATTTTTTGTATAATCATATTTTATTACTGTTAGCAGCGAATACTAACGATATCGAAATCAATACATCAAATGTTTTTCTATGCTTTGAGCATTCATCGGTAGTGTTCCTGTGTCCATGCCGTTTATGTGCCGTGACGCGCTGAGAGCAGAGGTATTCTTGTGGGAGACTGGCTTCTGTACCCGGTGCGGCGGCGAGAGGGTGGTTCAGTGTGGTATGTCTGCGGTGGGGGTTTTCTCCAAACTGCTGTACTGATGGTACAGACACGGTGGCACGAGAAGAGCCAAACGCGTGAATGTCTTCAGAAATGGAGTGTGCCATGCATTGGGTAACCATAGCCCGTCGGCGCTCAAACGCACTGAAATTGTGCATTTTACCCTTATTGCGTTCGACAGCGATCAGTGTAAGGCCTGACGACATTCCAGTCATGAGACACACTTTTGTACACACTTGTTCGACTCCTGTGTATCAACGTTATGGATTTTATTAATATAAAATTTAAAAAACTGAAGTACAACTTACAATTCAGAAAAACCTGAAAGAGCTGGGCTGACGTGAGGAGAAATCTTTGTGGTGGAAGGATGATACCAGAAAGTCCGTAAGTCCTAGCAAAAGTGTTATCATCACAGCAATAAATAGTCCCTATACGAATCCGTTGTTCAATCCATAGCAAGTAGCCAGATTCAAATTGCGTGTTATGAGGAAGTCTGCAGTCTTCACTCGGTGAACGAACTGACTGTGGAACTCCCAGTTACAGCTTGTAAAGATATTCTGGCGTCTAGGTGGCGAAACCTGGTGATTCACCGGGAGCGCCATCTTCCCTGAACTGCCACGCCCGCAACGTCTTTGACGCGATAACGTCGATATCTTCTGTGGTGGAAAACATGCCGTTATCCGTGAGTGATGGAATAGATAGCTAACTATTCTGTTTATCATGGTGACAGGAACTCAGTCTCTCTCCTATTGCCGGCTGTTGTGGTCGAGCCGTTCTAGGCGCTTCAGTCCGGAATCTCGCTGCTGCTACGGTCGCAGGTTCGAATCCTGCCTAGGGCATGGATGTGTGTGATGTCCTTAGGTTAGTTGGGTTTAAGTAGTTCTAAGTCTAGGGGACTGATGACCTCAGAAGTTAAGTCCCATAGTGCTCAGAGCCATTTGAACTAATTTCTCTCCGATTACTCGCGAGCGTATTTCCACAATAAGAGCTGCAAAATATAAAATGAAAATGAAAACTGTTAGGTGTAAGACGTTTAATATTCCCACACTAGATACAACTGTGACATGTTTGGTAAATATGAACGTCATACTCTCATACAGCATAACTGACTTTTATTTCCTTTGTTAACCACTGATCGCCACATCGGCTGACAACAGCTCGTCCATGACTCTGACTTTGGAAAACTTGAGTTACTGTTACTATTTTTCGATCAGTTTCTCCTCCATATCGTCATACACGAATATTACAGCTTTAAAATTATGCACTGAAGCGGATGAAACTTGGCCTAACTGTGGAACATATAACACAGTATAAAAAAGAACAACAAGAATGCAGAATTAGTGTTGAAACTTAGAAGAGACAATGAAGGAAAATGTTCAAAGGTGTGTGAAATCTTATGGGACTTAACTACTAAGGTCATCAGTCCCTAAGCTTACACACTACCTAATCTAAATTATCCCAAGGACAAACACACACACACATGCCCAAGGGAGGACTCGAACCTCCGCCGGGACCAGCCGCACAGTCCATGACTGCAGCACCCGAGACCGCTCGGCTAATCCCGCGCGGCCAAGGAAAGAAGATTTGCCTGTTGACGACTAGGTGATTATCTCAGAATGGACGAAAGTGGGGCTAGAAATGAGCCGTGTTTTTTTAATGAGAAAATCTCAGGCACCTGCTTTAACTGATTTAGCGAAACTCGTCTAGAATGGGTGTCTCTGTCTTAAGCAGTTCTGATGATGAGGTAGAAAACCTCTGCAAAGATGTACAGGAACTGGTAAGTAATGACGAATGTCTCTACATGAAGATATCGCGGCAGTTGAATCAAAAAGTAAGAGAATAACAAAATGATGATTCTTCAGTAGGAAATTTTGGGTATTACAGTTGAAATGGCACAGATTCAGCAGAAATATAACTTACCGATGACAGCCACATGTTTGCTCTTAACACATTCTTTCCAAAGAAAACTCATGGAAATAGACATCATAAGCACAAAATGAAATGAAAAATGAAACTGACAATTACAATATTTCACGGCTGCAATCACATAAATGAATGCAGTAGTGTCATGATTTAATTAAAACAAACAAAATAAACACTTAATGTTTCGACAAGAGGATTGTATAGAACTATCATTAAAAATTGCTTATCTGTTGTAACATGGTCGTATTCTAGTGGGTTTTATAAGAGGCCCAAGGTCATATATTCAAAACTAGGGAATCTCGACTATGCGTAATTCATGCTTGAAACGCAAGGAACTAATGAGTTACATTTTTATTTCAAAAGTGACACCAGTTAAGAGAGAGAGATTAGTTCTCTCTGCATTACTTGACTTACAGTAATATATGATACTATCGATGATGGTGCCTATGAGCTCCATTGGAAGCGAAAGTTACTCTTCTCAGAAAGCTGTCTTCAGAGTGGCAATGGACTGGAGATAAAAGACTGCGGGCGGCAACGCTCCTGAGAGCGTTTCAATCGCGCGCTGTTGGTTTCGGACTGGGAAATGAAATAGCCACTTCACACCTCTGGTTGCTGTTGAAGATGTTCATGTAACAGACGAGTCCTTTTTGCTCCAGCTTGGGATCTTGTAGGTCAGGACTGAAATAAGAACAAAAGCAAGCATCTGTCGTTTCTTTAAATTTACGCAGTTAATCGTTTCACGTGGATGTGTATGAACATCCGCTTAAACATATATCACCAAACATTCGGTTACAGGTCGTCTAGAGACATGTCTTCACGAACGTTTGATGGATGGAACAGGTTCGGTCTCTTTGCCCGCGAAATCTTCTGCCGTCGCTTCACTACCTAAGGTGTGAAAGACGACTGTTTTGTTACGCAACCTTTCATCATAGCAAAAACGTAAAATGTTTACGTTACATTTTGGTAGTGAGGTCTAGTCGTAGTAGTAGCAAGAGTGGTAGTAGTTCTATTCATCCGTACACCACTTTTACAAGGATGCAAGACATGTCTTGGTATTACAATTTAAGAACAACAAAAATAAGGCAATTCATATATACAGTCATTTACATACTTACAAGTATAGTTTGACAGGGATGGGACAGGTAGTTGGCCTTATAGCAGAAACCATCCCGGCATTTGCTTCAAGTAATTTAGGGAAATCATAGAAAACCTGAATCAGGATGGCCGGATGAAGATTGGAGCCTGCACCCTTCCGAATATAAGGCCAGTCTGTTTAAAATATTGCTTCCTCATTAGGTTCCCTAGTGTACAATACCGTTATACAGAGAAATGCTAGTGCTACACTCTTCATTCATTTCTCGCTTCCAGACAATGCACCCGCTAAACACACTATACACACATTGTTTCATTATGTGACACTACTTGCACTGTCAGCTGATGTCAGGACCACAACGAAGATGTCTAGCCTTCTTTCTGTGTACCGCAGCTTCCCATCTGCTGACTTCAAAAACTGAGTCTGGATCCCTCTATAACGAGTGAGTTGTTGAGTTTAGGAAGAAGGTAAAGTGTCAGTATTATACAACGATTAGGCTTAAGAGCAAGTTTTTCCAGAAAAGGAAAAAAAGGAGGAAAAAACACAGTGTGAAAGTGTTGTGTGAAATGATATATGTTTTATCATCGTTATTCTTGTTTATTTGCTACAATGTTTACCAAATACCTACCCCGTGTTGTCTAAGTAATCCTTTAATGCACAAAGTGTATTGCTTAACAGGTACTATAACTGCCTTTTTATGAAGTTTGTTTTAGTGGTCTTTAATCTCCTTGGGCAATTTATTCCACAGTTTTGTTATTTGGTAGAAAACGCTGTTTTGAGTTTTATGTTTATTATTTCTTGTTAAATATTATTTCAGTCTAGCTCTTGGTCCATGGTCATGGGCGGAGAGGTTTGTGCAGTAATTATCAAGGTTATTTTTAATGAATACAGCTAATTGATAAACGCGCTCACATCGCGTAGTCAAAATCCCCAGTGTTTTGAAGTAATCTTTACTAATCTTTACAATGAGCTCTGTTACTATTTTTCGCTATTATCCTTATGGCTCTTTTCAGTAGTTTGAAAACTGTGTTCATATTTTGTGCATTTGTTCCTCAGAAACGAATTCCGCAGCTAAGAACTGAGTGTACATATGAACAGCACGTAACTAAAAGATGCTGCTTGTTATATACTGATCACATGACTCTAAGGGCATAACATGCTGATGACATACTGTCTGCAAGTACCTTTGTGTGTTCACACCACTTCAGTTGAGAATCTATGTTCATTTTACATGTACCTCTAGCTCTGTATCTACACTCTGCAAACCACTATGCGGCGAATGGCAGTGGATACGTCCTATTGTACCACTTATTAGGACTTTCCCCTGTCCATTCACATATGGAGCGCGGGAAAGATGATGTTTAAACGTCTCTGTGTGTGCTGCACTTAATCTAATCTTGTCCTCATGATTCCTATTGGAGGCAAATGTAGGGGTTTGCAGTAATTCCTAGAATCATCATTTAAAGCCGGTTCTTGAAACTTTTTAACAGACTTTCTGGGGTTATGTTCTGTGTATCTTCAAGAGTCTACCAGTTCAATTCTTTCAACATCTCTGTGACAGTCCCTTGTTAGCCCTATTTGATACGGAACCCACACACTTGAGCTCTATTCTAGGATGGGTCGCACGAGTGATTTGTAAGTAATCTCGTTTGTGAAATGGTAGCATTCCCCTAGTATTCTACCAGTAAATCGAAGTCTGCTACCTGCATTACCCACGACTAAGATTATGTGATAGTTCCATTCCTAGAAAAATTGTGTTTGTTACACAATCTGTAGAAGTGCTATCTTCTTTTAATTTAACAGTGTCATTTTCCCCTCTTCATATTGAAATTAATGGCATTTGTTTTTCTTACGTTGAAAGTCACTTCATCGCATATTGATCAACTGTATAGTTCCTTGAGGGTTTCATTTGCTTTCCCTACAAGGGTTCTCTTGTTTTCTCCTTGACTGCAATATTGCTGTCATCACCAAAGAGATTTTTTTCCCAATGACTAACACTTTTGGGAAAGTCATTGATGTGTATCAGGAGCAGTGTTCCCCCTAACATGCAACCCTGAGGTAGATTAATATATTTTGGTTGTGACAAGTGTTTTAATAAAGCCTAGACCTATTTGAGGTATGTGTTATCTGACTGTTAGTACCCTATTTGCAAGGTATGATCGGCACCTGTCATTAGCTACACCTCTTATTCCTAACACTTCTGCCTCATTTAGTAGAATCTGACGGTCAAAGCATCAAAAGTCTTGGAAAGATTTAAAAATACGACTGTAACAAACAATTTTTGTGAATTCTACCATGTCTGATTCTGTGCTTCTACCACAAAACCAAACTGATTCACTTAGAAGTTTGTCCTTATTCCAGTAATGCGTTAAGCGGTTTTTCGCAATTAATGAATTACCTGTACTTAATTGTTTCATTTATAAAAGGTGTGCCCCAATCAGCAGATCTCAGACCCACAGTTCTCCTGGATGTATTCATATTGTGGTCCTTGACTTGTCCACTGTTGCAGGTCCATGGCTTCATTTTATGTTAAAACCCCTTAATACCGGGTGTAGCTAACTCGCATTGTACGGAAGTGAAGCAAGTAAAAGCGCGGTTAACTGTTTTACAGCGCTAGTGTTGGAGATTCTACATGAAGCTACCATCACCTCTGATATGTGATGCAATTTCCTGAATGTTGCGAATACTTCTAGAGCGACCAGCTGTTCGTGTCTTTGTTCACGACACACACACACACACACACACACACGCGCACGCGCGCGTTCGCGCGCGCGCTCCCACTGGAAGTTATCTTTAGTGTTTGGATAATTCTAGCTAGATACAGAAGTCAGTTCAGTTCCGAAAATTATTTTTTGGTCTGTAGTATCTGTGAAGTGACATAAATCACTTTTTGATGTAACAAACTAGTTGCACGTCCAAGTGAACCTGCAATTACTGTTTTTGTAAAAAAAAAAAAAAAAAAAACACATCATTAGGCTTTTGTGTACCTTTGTGGAGGCATGTCTGAGATGAATGAAAGTGAAGTGAAAGAAAATATTTCAGTTGATTTGTTGGGTCAGAATACTTCTGTGACCAACTGTGTTAATTACACTCCTGGAAATTGAAATAAGAACACCGTGAATTCATTGTCCCAGGAAGGGGAAACTTTATTGACACATTCCTGGGGTCAGATACATCACATGATCACACTGACAGAACCACAGGCACATAGACACAGGCAACAGAGCAGGCACAATGTCGGCACTAGTACAGTGTATATCCACCTTTCGCAGCAATGCAGGCTGCTATTCTCCCATGGAGACGATGGTAGAGATGCTGGATGTAGTCCTGTGGAACGGCTTGCCATGCCATTTCCACCTGGCGCCTCAGTTGGACCAGCGTTCGTGCTGGACGTGCAGACCGCGTGAGACGACGCTTCATCCAGTCCCAAACATTCTCAGTGGGGGACAGATCCGGAGATCTTGCTGGCCAGGGTAGTTGACTTACACCTTCTAGAGCACGTTGGGTGGCACGGGATACATGCGGACGTGCATAGTCCTGTTGGAACAGCAAGTTCCCTTGCCGGTCTAGGAATGGTAGAACGATGGGTTCGATGACGGTTTGGATGTACCGTGCACTATTCAGTGTCCCCTCGACGATCACCAGTGGTGTACAGCCAGTGTAGGAGATCGCTCCCCACACCATGATGCCGGGTGTTGGCCCTGTGTGCCTCGGTCGTATGCAGTCCTGATTGTGGCGCTCACCTGCACGGCGCCAAACACGCATACGACCATCATTGGCACCAATGCAGAAGCGACTCTCATCGCTGAAGACGACACGTCTCCATTCGTCCAACCATTCACGCCTGTCGCGACACCACTGGAGGCGGGCTGCACGATGTTGGGGCGTGAGCGGAAGACGGCCTAACGGTGTGCGGGACTGTAGCCCAGCTTCATGGAGACGGTTGCAAATGGTCCTCGCCGATACCCCAGGAGCAACAGTGTCCCTAATTTGCTGGGAAGTGGCGGTGCGGTCCCCTACGGCACTGCGTAGGATCCTACGGTCTTGGCGTGCATCCGTGCGTCGCTGCGGTCCGGTCCCAGGTCGACGGGCACGTGCACCTTCCGCCGACCACTGGCGACAACATCGATGTACTGTGGAGACCTCACGCCCCAAGTGTTGAGCAATTCGGCGGTACGTCCACCCGGCCTCCCGCATGCCCACTATACGCCCTCGCTCAAAGTCCGTTAACTGCACAAACGGTTCACGTCCACGCTGTCGCGGCATGCTACCAGTGTTAAAGACTGCGATGGAGCTCCGTATGCCACGGCAAACTGGCTGACACTGACGGCGGCGGTGCACAAATGCTGCGCAGCTAGCGCCATTCGACGGCCAACACCGCGGTTCCTAGTGTGTCCGCTGTGCCGTGCGTGTGATCATTGCTTGTACAGCCATCTCGCAGTGTCCGGAGCAAGTATGGTGGGTCTGACACACCGGTGTCAATGTGTTCTTTTTTCCATTTCCAGGAGTGTATTTACAAATGGTTCAAATGGCTCTGAGCACTATGGGACTTAACATCTGTGGTCATCAGTCCCCTAGAACTTAGAACTACTTAAACCTAACTAACCTAAGGACATCACGCACATCCATGCCCGAGGCAGGATTCGAACCTGCGACCGTAGCAGTCCCGCGGTTCCTGACTGAGCGCCTAGAACCGCTAGACCACCGCGGCCGGCCAATTATTTACACATATATACTTTAATTAATTACAAGTTACCAGAAATTCGTATGAAGATACTAACTCAACACAGTTTCGACTGACTACATTTCACTTTTATTGGGATGTGGGAATTTTAGTGAACTGCTAATACTCGGAAACTTTTATTTTATTAGCGATTCTCGAGGTTTTATGCAGCACGAAATGCAACTAGATATTTCAGGGCTCGTGTATCACTTGCGGAAAGGGCCTGTGACAGTTTCAAAATTCCCCTTAATAAACAAAATGATCTAGCTTGCTCTAACCTGAGACAACTGTCTCCAAAACGAGGCATCGTACGAAAAACTTGCTCTAAGTGAAAGGTTAATGCTGGTAAATGGGACTTCCATCTGCGCTGCAATTGGCTACCTGATACCCACCCTCCCTGCGAGGGCGGGGTCATTTTTATATTTTCAAATGAGAACGCCCCATTTTATTGCATTTTCGGATTCTACGCTAAAAATGCATACAGTTTACTCAAACCATTGTTATCTATTCGTGGTAGCTAGCGCTGTAATCAAAAAATATCAAGTGTGCCTGTTTTTGCAACTAATAACCGATACATTTGGCTTTTCATTTCATTTTCGATGTAAATGTAAATCTTTGTATTCTAACGGTTGGTACTGATGTTCAAACGTTACTTGAGTGTTAAAAATGTGACAGTCGCGTACAAATAATATCTCTAGACATTGGTTTTTCTGGTAAGAAAGCTACCTGTATGGTAATGTAGTTTTCTTTTCCCCACGGGGTTGATTGTGATGAGTCCCCAAACCACTGGAATACTTGATTTCGGTGGCCGCCCTCGGACCACGCCAGCAGGGTGACTAATTTCGTTGTATGTTTCTATCCAAACGCTGTAATTATCTCGCTGGCCGCTATGTGGCTACTGGTAGGTTGCAAACCAAAACCATTGTAATAAGGCAAAAT
The DNA here is from genome assembly GCF_023864345.2 of Schistocerca serialis cubense. NCBI lineage: Eukaryota > Metazoa > Arthropoda > Insecta > Orthoptera > Acrididae > Schistocerca > Schistocerca serialis. The sequence goes on along the minus strand of NC_064640.1, from coordinate 435,623,668 downwards.
GCCCATGAAGTGATAGTGACAGGCGCATCTGACATGGATACTCAGCGAAAGCAAGCGCCCAATCGCGAGATGCAAGATTACTCACCCATATTAAACATCCCGATGGGAACAGGAAACTATTACACCCACATAGTTATTCCTGGATCACACTAAACATAGTTTCTCACTGGGCATTGAAATAACTAACCATATTGTACTGTGCAGTCAAATTGGCTACACTAAAGAAAATTTCGAACGTTAATATCAACCGTAGAACAAGAAAGTTTACATTTACATCGTAGGTTATATGTAGAATGAAATGCGTCGGTTTTTAATTGCAAAAATAGGCGCACTTAAAAAGTGTCGATTACAGCACCATTTACCACGATAGGAAAACAATGAGTTGAGCAAACCGTACGTATTTTTTGGTGGAGAATCCGAAAATGCAACAAAAATGGGGGAGTTCGCATTTTAAAATACAAAGCTGACGGATTCCAGGACCCTGTATATTCAGGGTGCTTCAAACTTCCGCCGACGAAAATCGACGAGATTTAGAAGATGTCTTGGGGAACAAAATGAGGATAGGAACCCGTGTCTGGAAGCGGTACCCAACGACGCTACCGGACGTCGAAGTTAACAGACGCCGGCGCCTCCCGCTACGCCTTCCCTTCGGCAGCAGACGTGACTGTACGCGAACGCACCGCGAGCAGAGCGCCTAGCAGTGTATCTGACAGCAGTCTGGACGTTAGGTGGTGCTGAATGCCGTCACGACTGTCACACCAGCACTGTAGGGACCGCTAACACGGTAACGGCAGAGGGGACCAACAGACTATGTAGCAGAAACACAGCGCTCAATGATAGTTTGTCGCGTGCTGGTGTGCCGCATCATTTTTATTTGTACTTTTTTATTTTATATTTCTTTCTTATGAGGTCAAACTGTTTAGGTCATCGGTCCCTAAGCTTACACACTACTTAAACTAACTTACGCTATGGACAACACATACACCCATGCCCGAGGGAGGACTCGAACGTCCGACGGGGGGAGCGTGCCGCATCACTCAGACTTTCAGCTGTGCCGAGCAGCGCGATATGTATTTTGCGTGTAGTGAAACGAGAGGCAATGGGCGCACAGCGTAACGTATCTATGGGCAACGATATTCCAATAGGGGTCAACTGCACAATTCCACGTTTGCGGCCATCCATCGGCGTCTGGGTGAAACAGGTGATATCACACATCATCGATACGACAGAGGTCACGCGCGAAGCGTACGCACGCTACGATTTGCGGAGGATGTACTAGATAGGATCGACGCAGACCCATCCGCAAGCACCCACGCTATGGCACACGGAATGAAAAGCCCCCACTCATCTTGGTGGGAGCTGCAAGTGGAAAGAAGATATCAATCCCATCTTCAGAAGACAAAGGAACTGTTGACCCTCGATTTTGCTCCGCGTCTAGAGTTCGAGCAGTGGTCTCTGCACCGTCGCGGCGGGTAGCTGCATTACATAGTGTATGCGTTGTTCACGGAAGAGGCCTCCTTAAACCGTTAGGGTGTCTTCAACGCCCACAATTTCCAAGTGTGGGTGGAGGCGAACCTCCTAGCCATCCTTGAACGAGGTAATGAGGAAAAATTCACCATCAATATATGGGCCGGAATGGTCCACGATTACTTGACTGCCCCCTACATGCTTCCCTCTCATCTCACAGGTGACAGCATAAAACGTTAATCCGGGAAGTGCTGACGGATTTACTGGAGGAGGTACCACTTGCAGTCAGTGGACGTATGTGGTTTGCTATCGAGCACCCACACACTTCAGTCAAGTTGCCAGAACACGTCGTCGCCCGCGGGGAATCGTTTGCCCCTCAGAACATTTTTAAGGGGACCAAAAATGGCATACTCACAGATCCGGACTGTATGGAGGGTGGCCGATAACCTCCCATTTGAATTTCTGAAGGAGTGCCGGGACCGTGTTGGCCGTATGAGGTTTTGCATTGTCATGGAGCAGAATGGGGCCACAGGTGAGATTGCCTGGTCGTTTTGATTTGATCGCTTGGCAAAGGATGGTCAAGGTTTGCGAGTAACGCTGGGCATTCACTATTGTCCCGTGCTGCAGGAAGTGAATCAGAAGGGAGCCACCTTGGTCAAAGAACAACGTCAGCATGGCCTTTCCTGCACTCGTGTTGACGACGACGTCCAGCTGTACGTGCGGGACTGGTTAACATCGCAGCCCCAGGAATTTTATGAGGCAGCCATTCACGGCCTTGTGTCACAGCAGTGGGACAAGTGCCTCAACAGCCAGGGTCAATATTTCTAACATACAGGTACTGGTTTCTGTACTTATGCCTCCTGCTTTTTTTTTTTTTTTTTTTTTTTTTTTTTTTTTTTTTTTTTTTTTTGGACGCTCCTTATACATTGATAAGCCAAATCTTTGTGACCAGCTACTTAAAAGCGTGTTGGTCCACTTCAGGAACGCAATTCAGCAATGATTCTGCGCGCCATGCATCCATGCATTCGAAAAGTACGTGACAGGGTTCCAGAGTTTTGTGGCACTAGATGCCTACGCACAGGTCACACGCTTCCCGTAATTTACGAGCGGTTGGTTTGTGGACACAGAGCTGGCGTCCGATAGCGTCCCAGCTGGATATCATCGGATTAAGATAAACCGAATTTTATGGCCAAGACATCAACGTGAGTTCACTATCATCCTCCTCAAATCATTGCAGCACGAACAGTTAACCTGCTGGAAGATGCCATCGCTGTTGAGGAAGACATCAAGTATTAGAGGTTACAGGTGGTCCTTAATAATATTCACAGAGTCCACAGCTGCCATGATTCATTCAATTACGACCGCAGGTCCCATGAAAGCCCAGGTGAATGTCCCTCATCACATACTAGTGCCCCCACCAGCCTGCGTCCGTGGCGCACTAAACGTTTCAAGCAGTCATTCGCCTGGATGGCAGCGTGACTGGACACGACCATCGACCTAGCTTAACAATAAACGTGATTCATCCGATCAGGCGACACGATTTCATTGATCCGAGGTCCAATCTCGATTATTCCGTGCCCACTGTAATCATAATTGAGTATGTTATTGTATGAAAATGGGAACACTTAGGGGTGTTATGCTGCGGAACACCATGTTGAGCACTGTGTGCTGAACGGTGTGCTCCAAAACAGTTGTGCCTGCGCCAGCACTGTACTCCGTAATCAGATCTGGCACAGATCGCCGCCTACCCTGCTTTAGAGAGAGGGCCAGTCTCCGATCCATACGTTCTGTGATGTGGTATAGACGTCCAACTTCTTGTCGCGTAATCTTGATTTCAGCATTCTTCAGCCACTTTCCATAGATGTTCACGACAATAGCACGCGAACAGTCTTTCAGCTTTGTCGTTTCCGAGATGCTCGCTCCCAGACACCGGACCACAACAATCTGGCGTTTGTCAAAGTCGCTTGAGTCGGCGGATTTCCGTATTTGCGCCACTTATCGTCGCTAGAATGATTTCCCATTCCTATATGCTACGCTGATTACTTCTATTACCGCATGACGTGCCATCTGCGCCACAAGGAAGCATACAAATTCGCGCTGGACAGTGGTCATAATGTTTTGGCTATTATATTTCGGCAGATATTTTGCAGTTTCGTTTTTGCAATGCGCAGCAGTAGTTTGCCTTAGCAAATGTTGCTCACGGCGTCCTTCATGCGACGCGTAGTATCAACGGGAAGCGATGGTTTGTTTACGGCTGCAAACAAAATTATTTGTAAAATTGAATTTTACACGCCCATTCGATAGAGCAGTCCTAAATTAGCCCAATGCGTCATTTGCTTTATCGATGTGAATTAACGGAGACAGTAAAACACGAAGAATAACAAATTCTCTTAAATGTCTTAAGCAATTTCCTCCTTTCTTGTCAGAGTGTTGTGTGGTTGATATGCATATGAGGCGATGAAAACCAGAATGTCAGTCTGTGAGTGTGTGAGTGTTTTGCTGTCCAGCGGTGTGACGAGTGCCTCTAATGATATTTGAACGGTAGTGTTTCTTCCTTCGTAATAGGATTGCCTGCTTCATTCACAGTTATCTGTGCATTTCTATGTTTAAGATTCAATGCTTCGATAATGGAGCTGTTTTTGAAGACAGTTAAGGGGCCTTCCTTTACTTGTCATGATCATGACTCTACTCTGCGTCGTTCTTATCTGTTCGTGGGAATCCCTTTCTTGTCACGTTAACTGTAAATTATATAACTGGTAACCATTTGTCCTGTGTATGTAACAGTACTAGATTACATGATCGTGAAGCAATTTTTATTGTGTTAGTTGTAGGATTTTGACACGAGGAACACTTTCCTTTTGGCTTGTTCATGCATTGATAACATTATGTGCTGAGGGAGTGGAGATGGTCAACTCTTAACTGTGTTACTCCAGCTAGGGAAGTTGAGGAGGAAGAACCTGAAACATTTCGTCTGGAATTATGTTGTAAATCTTAAGATGATAGTAGATGTCGTCACTGTGCAACGTTCTGCGCAAAGAAAATAATTCGTCACGTCGTTGAAATTGTAATGTTTAGAACCAGGAGATCGAGGGATCGGAATCAATTTCCAGCGTTAAAAAGCCTAGGAAATGGAATTAAGTGTATGTCCTGATGGGTAATGATTTGACTTTCTATATGAGATGCTCTAGTGAACTACTGTCTGTGACTGTGTGTCTTGTTCCTTGGTACATGCGACAATTCCAGAAGATTTAGCCATGAATTCATTTTCTTTGAGAATATTGCAAGGTGAAGACTCTTGTTATGTGTTTTCAAAACTCGCTTTCTGTAAATTTGTAAATTTGCAGGAAACGCAAAAGACTGTTTAGGTTTGTATATGGATGAAAATTTTCCAAACTTCATACGTAATGTGTTAATTTACAAATAGCAATTGATACTCCCATAAATCAGAAGAACAATCTGCATACGTATATTTTAAAAGAACCATGAACATATCAAATTGTTGCAAAACTTGCTTTCTACATAACATATTGATGTACAACTTTCTTTATCAGGCAAGAAAACACGGTAAACAAGTATATTAAATACATATTTTTAAATATTACTGACGTAGCATACAGTAGAATTCTGGAAACATCCCCTAGGCTGTGGCTAAGCCATGTCTACGCAATATCCTTTCTTCCAGGAGTGCTAGCTCTGCAAGGTTCACAGAAGAGCTTCTGTGAAGTTTGGAAGGTAGGAGACGAGGTACCGGCAGAATTGAAGCTGTGAGGAGCGGTCGGGAGTCGTGCTTGGGTAGCTCAGTTGGTAGAGCACTTGCCCGCGAAAGGCAAAGGTCCCGAGTTCGATACAGATTTTATCTGTTAGGAAGTTTCGTAGTATGCAGTAATTACATTGAGACAAATATTTAAGTATTTTAAGTAAATCCAATTAATATGTTTATAGTCCAGTGTCGTACTTTGTTTCCCCAACATCTACATTTTTCCATCACACCACTTATATTTGCACTATCCACAGCACTGTTCGACCTAAATATATTTTCATAGAACTCATTGGGTATTTCAGTGAATCTCAGAAGCTTGTCTATATCTAGACTCTTTTATTTACAGACTTGATTCATCGCTTTCACTTTTTGGGCAGCGTCCATGGTTGTAAATGATTTTTGTTCCTTTTGGAGGATCCCTGCTACAGTTCACTCCCCACAGTATGTGTGTCTAACAGAAATCTCAAGCTTGAAGTTGCAATGCTTTTTGTACTGAATAACTCGGGATTTGACAGTGCTGAAAGGCAATGTGGACTTTAAAATACTGCTATACTTCTATTTGAGATTATACATATTCCTGTCATTTTGCAATGCTTTGACGGCACCATGGTTTCAGAGGATGTCATGATACTGCTTAGGTGATATAATTTATTCTTTCTCTATGTATTTTTCCGCATATTACCGAACACCTCTTCAGGATCCAAATAACTGTGCCCCGGATTGGGAAGTAATGACATTTCAAGGAATCTTGATAAAGTTACCATTAAAATACTGGTCTTGTTTTGTGAAATACATTAATCAGAGGAAAGTCTTAGAAATCTATTTTGAACCCCTCCCCTTCGAAGATTATTTTCCAGGCGTTCAACGCAGTCCTTCTCTCCTGTGGGAAATTCATTAGCTACACGTACTATTTGTGTTTTCACCCATGTGTAAAAGATTATTTTGGCCTTATCCACTGGCGTTTCATTGGTCTTGATACACAAATTGTACAACCACACCTACCTCAGATAAAATACTTGTCCTACTTAAACCTTAGGAAGGGGGTGGTTTTGCTGCATATCAAATACTATTATCAGTATTAGTCTCAATTGTTTCCTACAAAATTAAAAAAATGATTGCACTTAATTTGTGTAGTATGTATTCAATTCTTGCCTTTTTCTCCTGATTTAATTGTTTTTGGGGTCCTTGATTTTTGACAAATATTCTTTGCAAGTGGGGCATATATCAGAGTGAGGATTTCCAAAACCCAAACTGAATTTATTACAGAAAATTTGCTTGCCCTTTGACAATGAACATTCATGCTTCCTTCCCAATGTTCTCTCTTGGCTGAACTGAGCGTGTATGTTATTTAAGTTAAGACCTGCAGGCAGGTATGCTCCGTGTGTACTTCTTACGACTGTAATGATAGTGTCCGCACTTCTTTACGTGATTTATAACTGCTTGTGTAGTTTCCATTCTCTCTGTTGTTACTCGGGAACCGCTGCGATTCCCTCCAGGATTTTTTTTATTTATTAGTAAGTATAGCGCAGTACGAGAAAGCCTATCTCGTGATGCTCTTGTGATAGCTTGAAATGATTTTGCGCAGAAATATACGCATCTGCCATCACCGTGATTCTTAAAATACTTTGTGGACACATTGTTGGGCTTACTAGCTCCAGAGCCATCCTTTTGTCTTGCAGGGCTGCTGACCTCCATTCTTTGGATGCATTCATATACAGGACCAACTGCAATTTGTCGCTGTGTCCGAAGTTCCTAGTCCTGCGAAATGCTTCCACCCCGAAGCTGTTGACAACGCTGGAGAATAAGCAGCATGTGTTCTTCACTACAGAAGCCCCCAGAAATGTCACAGGTTAGGGATGGAACATGTTAGTATCACCCGCGACATTGCAAAAATGGTTCAAGTGGCTCTGAGCACTATGGGACTTCTTTGGTCATCAGTCCCCTCGAACTTAGAACTACTTAAACCTATCTAACCTAAGGACATCACACACATCCATGCCCGAGGCAGGATTCGAACCTGCGACCGTAGCGGTCCCGCAGTTCCAAACTGTAGCGCCTAGAACCGAACGGCCACTTCGGCCGGCGCGCGACATTTCATTCAAGTAGCTTTACTAGTTGGTAAAGTACATTTACGTAACCACAGAAAGTAGGGCTCTCGCAACGTGCCACTCAGAACAATATCTTTACAAGTTAATGAATAATTCAATTTTCGGAAAAATTATGGAAAATGTTAGAGAATATCGTGAAATTAATATAATTTACGAGTGGGATGTGTGTTAGGGCAAAAGAGATTACATCGACAAACCGAATTTCAAGCGGACCAACATCCTCAGTGAAGGACTCGTCGCTGTGGAAACAGCCAAGGTTGCAGTGCAGTTCATGAAGGACCAACACGAACATTGAAAATGGCATTATTAAAATCAAAATACTAATCTCCCTACAAAAACTAGCAACAGAAAGCGAGTTTTGCTGTATTAGTTCCGTGGTAGAACACGAGATTTTTCATAACGGAGGACATTTGGCAGCTACTAACCATGGAAGTAATTGGCTTCTGAAAAAACTGTTATATGAATAAGAGAGGCTAAATAGTAAATAGTAAATAGTAACTATCGTAAAAAACTCATTTTGGCCAGTTTTGCAGAAAGCGAGTTTTGAAAAAAGATCCTTTTCATTTACTGATGTGAATTATCAGAAACTTGAAAGGATAAGGTATCATAGTAACTACAGGGCAAGAAGAACGAGAGAGATTATGAAGTATGAATATTGTGTAAAGACAGATTTAAGTTTTGCGGCATAAGTAAATAAATATATTTTTTTGATGCCACAGAGACTGAAGTGAGCTGTGAGAGTGGAGTATTAAAGTTACCAGCTGCTAGTTATGCTATGTGCAGGTGGAGAAGCAGATTAATTTTTGAGCTGAGGAACGTACCTCCTGAGACGAGTGTATAGATGTGTATTAGGATCTATGCGGTTTTTGAGTCTTGTGCTGAGGCTTTGTGTCTGTTCGGAAATGTTTGATGATTTCTTGTCATTAGCAGAATAAATGTCATGGAGAAAATCACGGTCAACAGTGAGTAATAAAGTTGTGATATGAGATGAGGGTATCAACCACGACTAGCGATGGCTGACAATAGAAGTGAAGATGGCCAGTAAACTAAAGCCCAGGTTGCCACAAGGAATGACAAAGACGAGAGATGTCAGGTTCTGGAAGATTGTAAGAAGAGTAGCCAATCTTCTGCTACCATGTTGGGTAAGGACATGTTTTGTTGAATGTTACGATGAACGGTGATATGTATTAATGAATGTTATTCCTAGGGATCAATCTAATGATAATTTTCTTTCAATAGCTATTATGAGGATGTTATTATGTTACAGGAGACAAATTAACAATAACTGAATAGACCCTGAATGATGTGGTAACTTGCAGATGATATTACGAGATTCTGTTAAGGTGATTTGCTGGAGACGTTTTGAGGAGTCTCGCCAAAGACGTCGACAAAAAAATCATGTCAAGACGAGAAAAAGAAAGATGGTATGATGGGGATACTGTAGCCTGGGAGCCCCACTGTAGAGCGATGTACACTACTGGTCATTAAAACTGCTACACCAAGAAGAAATGCAGATGATAAAGGGGAATTCATTGGACAAATACATTATACTAGAACTGAATGTGATTACATTTTTACGCAATTTGGGTACATAGATCCTGAGAAATCGGTACCCAGAACAACCACCTCTGGCCGTAATAACGGCCTTGATACGCCTGGGCATTGAGTCAGACAGAGCTTGGATGGCGTGTACAGGTACAGCTGCCCATGCAGCTCCAACACGATACCACAGTTCATTAAGAGTAGTGACTGGTGTATTGTGACGAGCCAGTTGCTCGGCCACCATTGACAAGACGTTTTCAGTTGGTGAGAGATCTGGAGAATGTGCTGGCCAGGGCAGCAGTCGAACATTTTCGGTATACAGAAAGGCCCGTACAGGACCTGCAACATGCGGTCGTGCATTATCCTGCTGATATGTAGGGTTTCGCAGGGATCGAATGAAGAGTAGAGCCACGGGTCGTAACACATCTGAAATGTAACGTCCACTGTTCAAAGTGCCGTCAATGAGAACAAGAGATGACCGAGACGTGTAACCAATGGCATGCCCATGCCATCACGCCGGGTGATACGCCAGTATGACGATGACGAATACACGCTTCCAATGTGTATTCACCGCGATGTCACCAAACACGGATGCGATCATCATTATGCTGTAAACAGAACCTGGATTCATCCGAAAAAATGACGTTTTGCCATTCGTGCACTCAGGTTCGTCGTTGCATGCACCATCGCAGGCGCTCCTGTCTGTCATACAGCGTCAAGGGTAACCGCAGCCATGGTCTCCGAGCCGATAGTCCATGCTGCTGCAAACGTCGTCGAACTGTTCGGTCAAATAGTTGTTGTCTTGCAAACGTCCCCATCTGTTAATTCAGCGATCGAGACGTGGCTTCACGATCCGTTACAGCCATGCGGATAAGATGCCTGACATCTCGACAGTTAGTGATACAAGGCCGTTGGGATCCAGTACGGCGTTCTGTATTACCCTCCTGAACCCACCGACTCCATATTCTGCTAACAGTCATTGGATCTCGACCAGCGCGAGCAGCAATGCCGCGATACGATAAACCGCAATCGCGATAGGCTACAATTCGATCTTTATCAAAGACGGAAACGTGATGGTACGCATTTCTCCTCCTTACACGAGGTATCACAACAACGTTTCACCAGGCAACACCGGTCAACTGGTGTTTGTGTATGAGAAATCGGTTGGAAACTTTCCTCATGTCAGCACGTTGTAGGTGTCGCCACCGGCGCCAACCTTGTGTGAATGCTCTGAAAAGCTAATCATTTGCATATGACAGCATCTTCTTCCTGTTGGTTAAATTTCGCGTCTGTAGCACATCATATTCGTGGTGTAGAAATTTTAATGGCCAGTAGTGTATATTGATTGTTGTCGTAATTGTGGTAGCCTTGTTTGATTAGCAGAGATCAGTTGTGGACATGTATCTATTGAATCGGGATGCCCATGCCTGTGTCAGCGGACATATGGTAGCATTTGACTAGATGCACGGGGATCAGTTAGTGGCACGAAAGTGAGTAAATAGTAGCAGACCAAAATCTCTCCTAACCCTCCCATACCATTTATCTTCTTTCTGAGGAGAGAAGCACTCATTAGTACATGACAGTACTTAGATTTGGCTTTATCTGTATGTACAGACACTGTTGTGAGTCTCATCCTATCTGTGGAGAGCACATGTATGTTAGAGATACTCTAACTCAGTGTTATTGTACCAAGCGTTGTAAAGTAAATAACTTTTCGATTAGGCGTATACATAAGGTTTAGAGCTTCATTTCTGATTTGATGTGTTTTGAACCACAGCAGAGTGTCAAATAGGAATAAGTTGTTTCATGTAATAGCGTTGAGTCCAAAGAGCTGAGAGATAGAGAGCCTGAGATATGGTTACACAACGGGCTGTCACCTGAGACGACCTCCCTGCGATGTCACGGGACCCAGATTAGCGACGAGCGGAGTAAAAAAGCTGGCGCGGAATGGGCGTTCACTTTCCGGCACGCAACCCAGCGACCGCCAGACTCTCGCCGTGAATCTTGTTTTTGAGTGACCAGCTGATAGCGTTGGCTCTCACACCTGCCTCTGGCAACCATGTACCAGTTGACTGAATGACGTCCGTAGTAGCCGTGTGGCACTCCCAAGGGCGACCCCTGCCTGCCCAGCAACACGAGAATGCACAGGACACTTGTGACCAGGCGTTGCTTAACCGGATCCTTACTACCTGCTGTGGAGGGGGCAGGCTGGAAGCTGCCGTTTTTCCTGTGCGTAGGACGACAAAATGAGAATCGCTACACGCTACCTGTGTCTACTAGTTTGCGTATTGTAGCACAATGTCGGCGCGTGGATGACGGATGGATGATCTAGAATGCACACTGTTCTGAAAATTGATTTTCTTTGACATGTTTTTAGTGATGATGTTATTAATGACTTGTACCGGGACACGACGTTTATTTTCCTTGAGGTTTGGATAAACTGAGATGGGCATTCCTTTGAAACGTTTCTACATCTACATCTACATTTATACTCCGCAAGCCACCCAACGGTGTGTGGCGGAGGGCACCTTACGTGCCACTGTCATTACCTCCCTTTCCTGTTCCAGTCACGTATGGTTCGCGGGAAGAACGACTGTCTGAAAGCCTCCGTGCGCGCTCTAATCTCTCTAATTTTACATTCGTGATCTCCTCGGGAGGTATAAGTAGGGGGAAGCAATATATTCGATACCTCATCCAGAAACGCACCCTCTCGAAACCTGGCGAGCAAGCTACACCGCGATGCAGAGCGCCTCTCTTGCAGAGTCTGCCACTTGAGTTTATTAAACATCTCCTTAACGCTATCACGGTTACCAAATAACCCTGTGACGAAACGCGCCGCTCTTCTTTGGATCTTCTCTATCTCCTCCGTCAAACCGATCTGGTACGGATCCCACACTGATGAGCAATACTCAAGTATAGGTCGAACGAGTGTTTTGTAAGCCACCTCCTTTGTTGATGGACTACATTTTCTAAGCACTCTCCCAATGAATCTCAACCTGGTACCCGCCTTACCAACAATTAATTTTATATGATCATTCCACTTCAAATCGTTCCGCACGCATACTCCCAGATATTTTACAGAAGTAACTGCTACCAGTGTTTGTTCCGCTATCATATAATCATACAATAAAGGATACTTCTTTCTATGTATTCGCAATACATTACATTTGTCTATGTTAAGGGTCAGTTGCCACTCCCTGCACCAAGTGCCTATCCGCTGCAGATCTTCCTGCATTTCGCTACAATTTTCTAATGCTGCAACTTCTCTGTATACTACAGCATCATCCGCGAAAAGCCGCATGGAACTTCCGACACTATCTACCAGGTCATTTATATATATTGTGAAAAGCAATGGTCCCATAACACTCCCCTGTGGCACGCCAGAGGTTACTTTAACGTCTGTAGACGTCTCTCCATTGATAACAACATGCTGTGTTCTGTTTGCTAAAAACTCTTCAATCCAGCCACACAGCTGGTCTGATATTCCGTAGGCTCTTACTTTGTTTATCAGGCGACAGTGCGGAACTGTATCGAACGCCTTCCGGAAGTCAAGAAAAATAGCATCTACCTGGGAGCCTGTATCTAATATTTTCTGGGTCTCATGAACAAATAAAGCGAGTTGGGTCTCACACGATCGCTGTTTCCGGAATCCATGTTGATTCCTACAGAGTAGATTCTGGGTTTCCAAAAACGACATGATACTCGAGCAAAAAACATGTTGTAAAATTCTACAACAGATCGACGTCAGAGATATAGGTCTATAGTTTTGCGCATCTGCTCGACGACCTTTCTTGAAGACTGGGACTATCTGTGCTCTTTTCCAATCATTTGGAACCCTCCGTTCCTCTAGAGACTTGCGGTACACGGCTGTTAGAAGGGGGGCAAGTTCTTTCGCGTACTCTGTGTAGAATCGAATTGGTATCCCGTCAGGTGCAATGGACTTTCCTCTATTGAGTGATTCCAGTTGCTTTTCTATTCCTTGGACACTTATTTCGATGTCAGATAGAGAGCCTGAGATATGGTTACACAACGGGCTGTCACCTGAGACGACCTCCCTGCGATGTCACGGGACCCAGATTAACGACGAGCGGAGTAAAAAAGCTGGCGCGGAATGGGTGTTCACTTTCCGGCACGCAACCCAGCGACCGCCTGACTCTCGCCGTGAATCTTGTTTTAATACAGCATGTTACCAGCAAACATAGGGGATGTTGTGGTATTGTCTGCACTGAATTTTCGTTTAGAAACACATACTTTAAAGTACATATTCCGGTACAATCGTGACAGACGCACCTCTTTAGCCTTACCATTGATGTATTTGGCTTGCCTGTGCTGTGTCTGGTTTTTATTTTTCCGCCAACCGTGTTTTTGTTGTTGTTTGTGTGTTTAGAAAGACATGTCGATACCGGTAATCCGTTTTTATTTATTTTTTTGCGGATTTGGTATGGGGAACTTATTTGATGTGGTTTGATTATTTATGGATTATATTCCGTATTGTAGCACCGTTTACTCAAGTTTTTTGCTGTTCATTGGTGTATTGTGCGTCCTGTTACGTTGCTGTGGCTTAGACACATATTTGACTGCACGATTTACGATTTTTGATGCGCCTTTGACAGTCGTTTGTTTTACTGTTTAGTTTTGGATTGAAGGCCGCAAAATTTGAATTTGTTCCGCTCGTGTGCGGTTCTCCTGTAAGAGAGAGAGAGTGTGTGTGTGTGTGTTGTTTGACAGTATTGAACGTGTTGAAAAATACACTGAAAAATAAATTTGTTGCAGAGTACTGTTTGGTCATTGATGATTTTCTTGCCCTGTGTGATAGGTCTTGGGATGTGGTTATTTTCTTCTGGTGTTGATGTTGTGGTCTTCAGTCTGAAGGCTGGTTTGATGCAGCTCTCCATGCTACTCTGTCCTGTGCAAGCCTCTTCATCTCCGAGTAATTACTGCAGTCTACATCCCTCTGAATCTGCTTGCTGTATTTATCCCTTGGTCACTGTCTACGATTTTTACCCCCCCCCCCCCCCCCAATGCATCCCACCAGTACGAAATTGGTTATCTCTTGATGTCTCAGAATGTGTCCTACCAAATGATCCCTTCTTCTAGTCAGGTTGTGGCAGAAATTTCTTTTCTCCCCACTTCTTTTCAGTACCTCTTCATTAGTTACATGATCTACCCGTCCAATCTTCAGCATTCTTCTGTAGCACAAAATTTCAAAAGATTGTATTCTCTTCTTGTCCAATCTGTTTATCGCCCATGTTTCACTTCCATACATCGCTACTCTCCATACAAATACTTTCAGAAAAGACTTCCAGACACTTAACTCTATACTGGAAGTTAACAAATTTCTCTCCGTCAGGAACGCTTTTCTTACTACTGCCAGTCTACATTTCGTATCCTTTCTACTTCGACCATCATGAGTTATTTTGCTGCCCAAATAGCAGAACTCATCTACTACTTTAAGCGTCTCATTTGTTAATCTAATTCCCTCAGCATTACCTGATTTAATTCGACTACTTTTCATTATCCTCGTTTTACTTTTGTTGATGTTCATCTTACATCCTCCTTTCAAGACACTGCCAGTTACGTTCAACTGCTCTTCCAGGTGCTTTGCTGTCTCTGACAGAATTTCGGTGTCATCGGCAAACCTGAAAGTTTTTATTTCGTCTCCATGGACTTTTATTCCTACTTCAAATTTGTCTTTGGTTTCCTTTACTGCTTGTTCGATATACAAATTGGCTAACATCGGGGACAGGCTATAACACTGTCCCACTCCCTACTCAATCATTGCTTCTCTTTTATGCCGCTCGACTGCCACCTGGTTTCTGTACAAATTATAGATAGCCTTTCGCTCCCTATATGTTTCCCCTGCCACCTTTGGAATTTGAAACAGAGTTATCCAGTCAGCATCGTCAAAAGCTTTCTCTAGATCTACAAAGACTAGTAACGTAGATTTGCCTTTCCTTAACCTACCTTCTAAAATAAGTCGTAAGATCAGTATGGCCTCGCGTGTTCCTACATTTTTCCGGAATCCAAACTGATGTTCCCCGAGGTCAGCCTCTACCAGTTTTCCCATTCTTGTGCAAAGAATTCGCGTTAGTATTTTGCAACAACGACTTACTAAACTGATAGTTCTGTAATTTCCACACGTGTCAGCAACTGCTTTCTTTGGAATTGGACTTACTATGTTCTTTTTGAAGTCTGAGGGTATTTCGCCTGTGTCATACATCTTGCTCATCAGATGGAGTTTTGTCATGGCTGGCTCTTCCAAGGCTCTCGATGGTTCAAACGGAATGTTGTTTACTCCCAGGGCCTTATTTTAATTTTCAGTTCTTTGTCAAATTCTTCATGCAGTATCGTCTCTCCCATCTCATCTTCATCTACGTCCTCTTCCATTTCTATAATATTGCCTTCAAGTTCATCTCCCTTGTATATACCTTCTATATACTCCTTCCACCTTTCTGCTTTCTTTTCTTTGCTTAGGACTGGTTTTCCATCCGAGCTCTTGATATTCATACAGGTGGTTCTCTTTTCTCCAAAGGTCTCTTAAATTTTCCTGTAGGCGGCATATATGTTTCCCTATGTGATATATGCTTCTAAATCCTTACATTTGTCCTCTAGCCGCTCTAGCTTAACCATTTTTCACTTCCTGACATCATTTTTTAGACGTTTATATTCCATTTTGCCTGCTTCATCTACTGCATTTTTACATTTTCTCCTTTCATTTGCTAATTTCAATATCTCTTGTGTTTCCCGTGGATTTCCACTAGCCTCTCCTCCACGTATACAACCTTCTTTCATGATTCTTAAACCAAATGTTAGGTATGATCATATCATGTTCTGTGAAAAATCCTACCAGGTGGCTTCCCCTTTCATTCCTTTCTCCCAGTCCGTATGCACCTACTTTTCTTCTCTTCCTTTTCCACCCATCGAATCTAGTCCCCCATAACTATTAAATCTTCGTCCCCTTGAACTATCTGGAAAAAACTTGTGCTGCTGTGCTGGATGTGACCTTCGTGTCTACAATAATGCGTTCACTATGCTCTTCATAGTAGCTGATCCACGTTCCTATTTTTTATTCATTATTCAACTTACTCCTGCGTCACCCCTATTTGATTTTGTATTTATAACCCTGTATTCACCTGACCAGAAGTCCTGTTCCTTCTGCCACCGAACTTCAGTAACTCCCACTAATCTATTTGTAAGCTATCCATTTCCCTTTTTAGTTTTCTAACCTACCTGCCTGATTAAGTGATCTGACACTCCACTTTCCGATCCGTAGAATGCCATTTTGTTTCTCCTGGTGACGACGTCCTCTTGAGTAGTCCTCGCCCGGAGATCCGAATGGGGGACTATATTAACTCCGTAATATTTTACACAAGAAGATGCCTTCATCATTGAACCATACAGTAGAGCTGCATGCCCTCGGAAAAATTTACGTTTGCAGGTTCTCCTTGCTTTCAGCCGTTCGCATTACCAGCACAGCAAGACCGTTTTGGTTGATGTTACAGGCCAGATCAGTCAATCATCCAGATTGTTGCCCCTGCAACTACTGGGAAGGCTGCTGCCCTCTTCAGGAAGCACTCGTTTGTTTGGCCTCTCATTAGATACCCCTCCATCGTGGTTGCACCTACGGTACGGCTATCTGTGTCGCTGAGGCACGCAAGCCTCCCCATCAACGGCAAGGTCCATGATTCATCGTGTCATCGTGGGGAATTTATTTATGTTGTTAAAAAATGGTACAGTTGATTACTGTGTTTTATGATCTGGAGGTCTGTTTCTATGCCACTGGGGTGTTAATTCTTTTCGATGAAGTGGTCTGCAAATGTGAAGAGTGTGCTGTCACTTTTCAGAGGTCTCAAATGTTGTGGGGCGTTTTTTGTGTTTTCTCTGTTGGTGGTTGTTACTGGTATGTTGTGCTGTAATACTGTTGTGTGTGTTTGGTATCAGTTATGCTCTTATGTTATAGTTAAGTTTGTCTACAGGGTCCATTGATCATCACCGGTCCAAATATCTCACGAAATAAGCGTCAAACGAAAAAACTACAAAGAACTAAACTTATCTAGCTTGAAGGGGGAAACCAGATGGCGCTATGTTTGGCCCGCTAGATGGCGCTGCCATAGGTCAAACGGATATCAACTACGTTTTTTTTTTAAATAGGAACCCCCATTTTTATAACATATTCGTGCAGTACGTAAAGAAATATGAATGTTTTAGTTGGGCTACTTTTTTCGCTTTGTGATAGATGGCGCTGTAATAGTCACAAACATATGGCTCACAATTTTAGACGAACAGTTGGTAACAGGTAGGTTTTTTAAATTAAAATACAGAACGTAGGTACGTTTGAACATTTTATTTCGGCAGCGTGATTACCTGTAAATACCACATTAATGCAATAAATGCTCAAAATGATGTCCGTCAACCTCAATGCATTTGGCAATACGTGTCACCCATAAGGTGACAAATAGCACCAGAGCTATTGTAAATTTGACAGATAAGGTGCAAGATGCAGCCACAACTTCTGTCCTCACGAAAGGGTTGAACTTTGCACCTGTACCAAGGACCATACCGAAACGGGACATCATCAGCAGCGTAGAGGAAGCAATCCGGGGCCTACCCAAGGAGGAAGCTGAGCAGATCCGAAGGGAGACCTGCAGGATCATCGACAAGTCACGACTCCCTAAAGCCAACATTACTGCGCCGGAGCGAGAGGCTATCCGCGCACTGAGGGATGATGCTGACATCATGGTCCTCCCAGCAGACAAGGGAAATGCGACGGTGCTGATTCGCACAGTCGACTACCAACAGAAAATCTGCTCTCTGCTGCAAGACCCAGCCTACAGGAAACTCAACAAGGACCCTACATCGACGATGACCAGGAAAACCGTGACGCTACTGAAGGACTCAGATCTACCAGAGGCAGTGCAGAAACGGCTGTATCCCAGAGCGCCAACGACACCGCGCCTGTATGGATTGCCCAAGATTCACAAAGATGGGGTGCCTCTACGGCCGATTCTGGACACTATCAACTCGCACAGTTATGGACTGGCCAAATACCTGGCGACACCATTGAAACCACTGGTGGGACACTGCAGTCATCACGTGAAAAAGTCCGCAGGTTTCGTTAGAATACTGAAGGACATCCGAATACAGAGAGATGACCTACTCGTGAGCTTCGACGTCACCTCCTTGTTCACGAAAGTACCGCTACAAGACGCTTTGGCGCTCCTTAATCAGCACTTCGAGCCTGAAACAGTGAAGCTGTTTGAATATGCACTTACGACCACCTACTTCAAGTGCAATGGAGAGCATTATGAACAAGTGGATGGAGTGGCCATGGGATCTCCCCTTGCTCCAGGTATCGCGAATCTTTATATGGAACACTTTGAGGAGGTGGCACTACAAACTGCTCACCGTAAACCCAGGCACTTCTTCCGCTATGTGGACGACACTTTCGTGATTTGGCAGCATGGCAGGCAGGCACTGGAGGAGTTTATGGACCACCTAAACGGCATACATAAGAATATCACCTTCACGATGGAAGTAGAAGAGAATGGCTGTATTCCATTCCTGGACATACTGATCAGGAAGAAAGCGGATGGCACGCTGGGCCATTCAGTATATAGAAAAAAGACGCACACAGACCTGTAACTCCATGCAACCAGCTGCCACCATCCGGCGCAACGCCAGTCAGTACTGACCACCTTGGTACATAGGGTGCACGTCATTTGTGACAAAGAAAGCCTCTCAGACGAATTACACCACCTAAGAGAGGTATTTCGGAAAAACGGGTACAGTAAAACACAGATTGGCAGGGCCTTCAAGAGGAGACAGGCCGACAAATTTCAGGAAGAGGAAGAGGAAGTTAACAAGAGACTCGCCTTTCTTCCATATTTGGGGCCCACATCAGCCAAAATCGGGAGGCTATTAAGAAAATCAAACATAAATACCGTCTTCCGACCACCGCCGAAGACGAAAGAGCTGCTGGGCTCAGCCAAAGACCCACTCAAACTAAACACACCTGGTATATACAGCATTGCCTGCGAATGTGGTGTGCAGTACATTGCTCAAACGCAGCGCTCCATCTCTAAAAGGTGCGAGGAACACATCAGGCATGTTCGACTTGGACAGATAGAGAAATCTGCTATAGCTGAACATGGCATCAAAGAAAACCACACCTTTGATTTCGAAAACACCAGAGTGCTGTGCCGAGCCGGGAGCTATTGGGATAGCGTCATTAAAGAATCAATAGAAATACGGGTCCACGAGAATCTTGTGAACAGGGACGAAGGCTATCAACTGATCGCGGCCTGGAATCCAGCATTAGCCGCAATACGCCAGGAACGCAACAAGAACCGTCCAGCTCACGAGACGCGATCAGAATGCTCTGACGGAGACACGAACGGCGCACCCGCTTCCCCCTCCACCCCGCCCGCCGGCTCCTCTGGACCCAGCCTCCCGCGGCCAGGTGGTGGGAGGCACACCGCAGGTATAAAGGGACCGGCATCCGCAAAGTCTCGGCACTTCGCCAGAAGATGATGAGTATGTCACTCGTCGAAACGTCGCAGTTTGAAGACACCGCCACCCGGCTGGAAGCCCGAGAACTCTTCGCCATGTTGGAAGCAGATCGCCATTCTGTCATGCAGTGAAACATCTTGTAGTAACATCGGTAAAACATTACGTAGGAAATCAACATACACTGCACCATTTAGATTGTCATCGATAAAATGGGAGCCAATTATCCTTCCTCGCATAATGCCGCACCATACATTAACCCGCCAAGGTCGCTGATGTTCCACTTGTCGCAGCCATCGTGGCTTTTCCGTTGCCCAATAGCGCATATTAAGCCGGTTTACGTTACCGCTGTTGGTGAATGACGCTTCGTCGCTAAATAGAACGCGTGCAAAAAATCTGTCATAGTCCCGTAATTTCTCTTGTGCCCAGTGGCAGAACTGTACACGACGTTCAAAGTTGTCGCCATGCAATTCCTGGTGCATAGAAATATGGTACGGGTGCAGTCGATGTTGATGTAGCATTCTCAACAGCGACGTTTTTGAGATTCCCGATTCTGGCGCAGTTTGTCTGCTACTGATTTGCAGATTAGCCGCTACAGCAGCTGAAACACCTACTTGGGCATCATCATTTGTTGCAGGTTGTGGTTGACGTTTCACATGTGGCTGAACACTCCCTGTTTGCTTAAATAACGTAACTATCCGGCGAACGGTCCTTACACTTAGATGACGTCGTCCAGGATATCGAGCAGCATACATAGCACACGTCCGTTGGGCATTTTGATCACAATAGCCATACATCAACACGATATCGACCTTTTCCGCAATTGGTAAACGGTCCATTTTAACAAGGGTAATGTATCACGAAGCAAATAACGTCCGCGCTGGCGGAATGTTACTTGATACCACGTACTTATACGTTTGTGACTATTACAACGCCATCTACCACAAAGGGAAAAAAGTGGTCCAACTAAAACATTCATATTTCTTTACGTACTACACGAATATGTAATAAAAATGAGGGTCCCTATTTAAAAAAAACGCAGTTGATATCCGTTTGACCTCTGGCAGCGCTTCTAGCGGGCCAACCATAGCACCATCTGGTTTCCCCCTACAGACTAGACGAGTTTCGTTCTTTGTAGGTTTTTGGTTTGATGCTTACTTCGTGAGATATTTGGCCCGGTCACTATCAATGGACCACCCTGTATAGTGTTTATTTTGTAACTATTTTTGTGGCAATCTGATTATGTATAGTTCTTCCACATAGATGTCTTTGTCCATTGGAATTCTGTTCAGTTTGTGTATGAAGTTTCTGAGCCCGATCGGTTTGTGGGCTGTCAGGTAGATTGACCTGTTGTGAATAATTATACTGGCTGATGTGGGTTTTTGCATATTGATAACCGGTGTTTTAGATTGCGCTCTCTATTGTGATGGATAGGAAATTATTTATTTATTTATTTTTCGTCCGTTTCAGTTTGCAAGTTTGAAGTGGATTTTTGTGTGGGCGGTACTGATGTCTCTGTGCAGCTGTAGTATCCGGTCCTGTGTTTCATTTACGAAGAAAATTACGTCATCAACATAACAGTACCAATATATTACTTTCTACTGTTATGGTTTTCCAGCAAGCCACTTGTGGATGATCTCATAGCGAGACCTTTCTGTTGGACGTAGAATTAATCCTTAAATTCGAAATAATTTAGTCCTTTGATTACTGATGTATGCAGTTGCACTCAGAGAGGTGAGTGGTGATGGTGACGAGCCGGAGGGCCCAGTGGAACGACTGCTGAGAATAAACAAGACTTTTATTCAATCTCAGTACGTGCTTTGTCATGGCTCAGCGAGGCAGAACAAGCTTCACCCTGTTGACCCTGAGCGGCACTGAAGAACGGAGTGCGGCTTCTGTCCTGAGGAGAGGATGCTAGATAGGTTTCCCGTAAAGATGACGGGAGGCCCGTGGACGGTCGGTGGCCTTAGGCCATGAGCATGACGTCAGTGGCGCGCTGCTGCTGCACTAATGACGGTACCTGGGACAGTCCCTCGGCTCCGCACACATTCACTGCGGTGCTGCGGAAACAGCTGCGCGTGGGTTTTGACTCGCTGCTCTCTGGCAGGAGTCAGACGACGGCTGTCGCTGTGGCACTAAGTCCTCAGCATGTAACTCAGTGTTGATCTCAGCAGCTGCAGACGGCAGGTTGACGAAGCTGTGGCACAAAGCCGCGACAGGAACTTAGTGATGGTGGCTGTAAGTGCAGACTGGTCTGGAGCCCATGGCTGCTACTGGTGATGCCCAGTCGTCTTGCTATCTGGCGTGGCCTTGACATCGTGGTGGTGCTGCTGGACCTCGCCTGCTTAGCTGGATGGTAACGTGCTCGCCTTCCAAGCAAGCGGGCTCGGGTTCGACTCGAAGGCGGGTTGGAGGTTTCCTCCGCTCGGGGATTGGTTGTTGTGTTGTGCCGCACGGGATTAGCCGAGCGGTCTAGGCGCTGCAGTCATGGACTGTACGGGTGGTCCCGGCGGAGGTTCGAGTCCTCCCTCGGGCATGGATGTGTGTGTTTGTCCTTAGGATAATTTAGGTTAAGTAGTGTGTAAGCTTAGGGACTGATAACCTTAGCAGTTAAGTCCCATAAGATTTCACACACATTTGAACATTCTTTTTTTTTTGTTGTGTTGTCTTCATCATAATTCCATTCTCATCACCGGCGCGCAAGTCACCCGATGTTGCGTCGAATGAAATAAGACTTGCACCTGGCGGTCAAACTACCCCAGACGGGGCCTCCCGGCCAACGATGCCATACGCTCATTTCATTTCATTTTTTTTTCTGGACCTCGGCGATGAGAAGTGCTTCTGCCTCAAAATTCAGCAATACTTACATCACTCTGAGGAGCATTTGTTTCATCAAAACCTGATACCTGGTCACGTCGCCTGTAACATGAGACTGACTTACCCCGGTGTGGTGACATGGACCCGCCCAGGGTAATTACCGCTGTGCAGTGCCATTTTCCGCTGAGTGCAGCTAGCCTTGTCTCTCTATCCCTTTATGTGTACGTTATTCTGATCCAAATGTCGTCAAACTGCGACTACCGGCCTGCGTTTGCTAATGCAATACTTCACGCTGGCCTTGTCACTACTTATTACTTTTACGAGAAGACTGGGAAGCAATACTACACTACACTTACACTTACCCCCCCCCCCCCCCCCCCCCACCGCCTCTATGGAGAAGACCAGGTTCCTCGGGCCTCGCTTCAGCCCAGTTCTCTAATGCTATTGAAATTACCTTCTGTAATATAGGTACATGCTACTAGATTCGCTATCCCTAATTACTACACAAATATTGTATTAATCTTCAACTTCGTGAATCTATTTTTCATCCCTTGCTCAGGGAATATAGCCTGTGGGAACTCTAATTACCCTTGAATCGGGTTTCCGCTCAGCTTGTCCTTTCAAGTGCGTAAGCACTAGGCAGAGCAAAATCAGAGCTATTGTGACACTAAAGGTCACAATTGTCTTACGTCTAGCATCTTGATACTGTTCCACATGTTGCAACAATTACTTTGAGAGTGATCGACCCCTTCTGTGCTGCCATCATCCGACATAGTGAATGGTCCAGGCTTGATTCCCAGGGGTTATAAAGAAAGGTAAGGTTTTGTTTGGATAATGTCTCTAAAGGTTCATGTGGCCAATACAGCTTTGGCTGTGTCACATTCAACATTGTAACCTCCGACGTACTAGCTGTTGAATGAAATTTAGGTTCTGTAGTATCAAGCATAGTCCTGTTGATTAACAATCTACTGTATAAAGCATTTAGCCTTAGGTTAAGATATAAAATGACCTTAGATCACGCTTAACCTGGAAATCTGCTGTGTATAAACGTTAATCGTTAATCATATCGCCGTGAAGTCAGATCACATTTTACTAACGAAAATTCACAGTTCAAAGTCAGGGTCTCCCTCCCTCTCGTATACGTCTCACCAAACAATATGCTGTATTCAATACCTCAGTACCCTTAGCAGTTCCACTATTCACAACATAGCAGCTGGTAAATCAGGCTCTACATTCACCCATAACGACTTTCCGGTGCTACTTGATACATAATCATGACGATTAAGCCTTAATATCGTTGTTCGCGAAAATTCAGTGCAGCTGATACCATAATATCCATTACGTTGGCTGAAGACATGATATATTTCTTTAGATCTTTGACAGATTTCTATTTGCTGCCACAGGACACACACAATTTAAATAAATGGTAAAGTGCACAAAGTTTTAAATAACAACAAAATCCGATGGAACATATTTCCCACTATAAATAAAATGTATATATATATTTCAGGAGAAACTCACTGAGAATGCCACAACTGTAGCGAAACTTGTTTGGGTATTAAAGTAAAACAATAACTGTGTATTAAAATTTTGTATTTGTGGGGATCAACAGCTTCCAGATGCTTAATAAACGTAAACATGGTCCGTAGTAGGCTGTAACTCGATGTTCATTTAGTCGTGCGATCAGCTAATTTCGACTAAGCGTCATTGTCAAGCGCGTTTGTAACATCTGTATTCCCTGTCATTTTCAAATCACTCTTAATTACAAGTAAAAAGTAGCCATATTCCGTAATTTTACAGAAGGATCCACACTACAGTGACCCATTTTAAGATCTTATCCTGAACTTTGCTCTGTGTACAACAACATAGTAACTGCATCGCTCTATTAAATGTTATAAAAATGATACTCAGCACAAGCACGTTAGAGGCCACTTTCTACAAATTGGGTTGCTAGCAACCATTCATGTACTTTTTACATTCTTCAGAGCCATGAAGCCTACTAGCGGTAATGCATCCAGTTATCACATGGACTTTGTCGGTTAAATAAAGAAGGTTGAGACTGTGAAGGGTTATCTTGGAAGTTGTCACTAAGTTGAGAGAGTCATTAGCGTCTGCGGCATATGAACCGAAGGGTCTGTGTTTAACAGAGGAGAGACAGTGCTCAAATAGTTGATTGCGGCGATAGCGAAGACGAATTCAAGAGACTACAGGCCAGCTCATTTTGTCAGACTTACCACTTCCCTCATGCCATCCTCTAAGTACTGTTAGAGGGAATTCGCCCCAGTGGTCCTTACTTGTTTCAATTATTTTATACTCATGAGTCAGAGTGTAGTGCAATGATTAAATTTCGTGTGACGCTCCGAAATCCCAAGTCAGTATCTTGTTATGTATTTCTTTTACTCGTGTCTTATTTTTTACGACTAACACCTGTATATTTATTTTATACCCTTCTGGAATGGAATTAATTACCACCATTATATAATTTTAATTTTATTGCTGTGTATATGTGTGGGTGGGCTCTGTACTCAGGGAGCTAAATGTACCTATAAACATTTGTGGCCCACCACTCCATTCTTATTTTCTATTGTGGGTGTGTGTACTCGTTACTATCAGGAGTTAATCATGTTACTTATTCCTCAAATATTTTTCCCCAACAGTGATAGTGAACGATTGTCATTCATTGTTTTTCAATACTTAGCATCATTGTCACCATGACTAAAGAGATCTGTGTATAAAATTTTGCTTAACTATAAAGTTAACACATAACGATTTCTTACACAAAGTTATCTTACCACACACACACCATCACGTACACTTAAGTTGAATTTTAGCAGCATCTTGTTGAGTGTCATTTGTTTGAGGGGGCGATGATCCCAATGAAAAATTAATTATGTTATTGATTCTGAACTGTGGCAAGTTGGCGTTAAGATGTGACGAGACTATAAAGAAGAGATACTCAATCTTCTTAAAGCATTATACCATTGGGCACCGTAGACAGACTGATAAAAATAATATTGTAGTGAGTATGAAATTACTGGAGGTTCGAAGAAATGAGTTGATACGAGCGATGAAAGAAGTAGTCAATGACTATAGGGAAATGAAGAATCTAGAACAGTACATAAAGTTGTTAAATAAATAAAACTTTCAACAGGTAACTAATGAGTCCATCTGGGCGAGCAGAGAAGTTTAGGCGTATTTTAACTATGGTACACCCCAAAGCCCGCGATCCAGTCGATATACTGCATGGGGTCTCGAAAGTAATAACGTAGTTTTAAGTCACTATTTAACTAGTTTTACGGTGTGATAGCTAGAGAGAAATAGTCAAGCAAAAAACTCTAAAATTTGCCATATTACAGGAGGTGTGGAACGACAGCACTTCCACTCCAGCATCATATATCTCTACAGAATGAAAAAAAAAAAAAGTTTAACAGACAGCGGTCTCGAATAACTAAGTGAAGAGTAAATTCCAGTCACTGTGCTGCACTAATACCAATTCAGCAGAAAACGAAGTAAGCCAGGGTTAAAATAGTGTGTTGAACTGCCTCCCCGCACATAATTATGCGTTCAACTGGCTCCCCTCACGTAATTACAGCGATGAGCATGTACTGGGTGAAAATTACTGAAATATATTAAAAAAACGTAAATTAGTTACAAACTACGACGTGCCCACACCTTATTCAACATATAAACGTCACTACAGATATTCTCATTAGGTTACGACATGTTCGATACGCCTGCCATCATTGGTAATGATGTGGCGAAGACGAATAGCGAAATTCAGCATGACCCGCCGAAGTGTCGCATGTGTCCAGATCCGGAGAACATGGCGGCCAGTAGAGACCCATGCCAGTGGCCTCTGGGTAGCCCAGAGCCAGAATGTGGTCCCCGAAGTGACCCTCCAGGACATCAAACACTCTCCTGCTTCGATGGGGTTGAGCTCCGTCTTGCATGAACCACATCTTGTCGAAATCAGGGTCACTTTGGATAATGGGGACGAAATCATCATCCAAAACCTTCACCTTCGGTAGTCACCGTGCCATCAAGGAATATCGTACCTATTATTCCGTGACTGGATATTGCACACTACACAGTCAAACGTTGAGGATGAAGAGATTTCTCGATCGCTGAATGCGGATTCTCAGCCCCCCAAATGCGCCAGTTTTGCTTATTGACGAACCAATTCAAATGAAAGTGGGCTTCGTTTCTAAACCAAAGCATGCAAGCTAATTCCCATCATGACCCGTGGTCAACAGTGCTGTTTGAACGTCCTAACACAAACCGTTCAGAAGTTATGAGGATTTTATTTAATATAGTTCAATAATTATCACCGTGTAAGTTAGAGATAGTTGCCGTGTCGATGTGTTGCTGTCAGTTCGATGAATGGAATACTTCAGCGGAGCACGAACCTGTGTTGTCGGATTTTATACTCGCCATCTGAGTAGTAGTTGCGCACGTGATGGACAAAATGCAACATTACATATGTTGGAGACAAGATCGTCGGTGCTGCACCTTCGAATTCATTCTGAAAATGGTAGTTTCTGGGCTACATTTCTGAGGACTTTTGGGAGTCTATATTTAGGCAAATCTGTTACAATCAGAGTCAGGAGACCTAGACAGCAACGTGTGAACTAAACGGAATGCCACCAGTACATAAACGGACCAAAGCTGAGTACAGTATTTGCAAATTCTGAGTTAAATGTCAACAATTCGTACCAGTCTCATCTTTTGGGACTTCAGCCTTGCTATGGTGTAAAAGAGCTACCCCTCATCATCGCAGGTCAGCGTGCATAGAGATTGGAAGTTACTCACTCAACTCGCAATTTGATCCTTCAATTATGAAAATGGTAGCGCAATCAGATTATTTGTGTGCCATCGGCAGTCTACGAATGTGTTAAAAAGTTTAAGGTGATGATCGTATGGAGAATTAATACATGGGATGAAATACGATTCTTGGGGTAACTGTTCCCGATCATCGAACAAGGTATTATGCTAGAAAAGCCTCATTGTATGTAGAGCTCACTGAGGTTCGTTGCACTTGCAACTAATAACACATAACTGTAGATAGGTTGGCATACGCCGGTAAAGAGTTCTGAGCATGCTAAACAACGACTGATCAACCTAATAGCCGGTATGTCCACCTTTGGCACAGATAACAGCGACGACGCGTCCTAGCATGAAAGCAGTGAGGCCTTGATAGGTCGCTGGAGAGAGTTGGCGCCACATCCGCACACACGTCATGTAATTCCCATACATTCTGGGGAGGATGGCAATGAGCTCAGACGCCACGTTCAATCACATCCCAGATGTGTTCGATCGGGTTCACATCTGGCGAGTTAGGGGGCCATAATACCAACTGAAACTCGCCACGATGTTCCTCAAACCACTCCATCACACTCCTGGCCTTGTGACATGGTACTTTATCTTGTTGAAAAATGCCACTGCCATTGGAAAACAGGATCGTCATGGAGGGGTGTACGTGGTCTGCAACCAGTGTACGGCACTCCTTGGCCGTCATAGCGCCTTGCGCGATCTCCACCGGACCCATGGGTACCCACATGAATGTTCCCCAGAGCATAACGCAGCCACTGCCAGCTTGTTATCGTCCCGCAATACAGATGTCAAGGAGCTGTTACCCTCGAAGACTGCGGGTTCGCAATCTCCCACTGGCATAATGAAAGAGGTATCGGGATTCAGCACACCCTGCAAAGCACTGCCACTGCGCCAACGTCCACTGCCAATCGTCACGTGCCCATTTAAGTTGTAGTTGCTGATGCCACGGCTCTGGCATTGGTACATGAACGGGTCGTCAGATGCAGAGACCCACCGTTAGGAGTGACCGGTGCACTTTGTGTTCAGATCCTCTTGTACTCTGTCCAGCATTAAAGTCTGATGTTAGTTCCGCCACACTTTGCCACCTGTCCTGTTTTACCAGTCTGCCCAGCATACGACGTCCGACATCTGTAACGAGGGGTGGCCGCGCAACCCACGACAACTGGACGTTGTTTCACCTTGGTTTCACCACATATTGAAGACACTCACCACAGCACTCCTCGAACATCCAACAAGTCGTGCAGTGTCAGCAATGCTCGTACCAAGCCTCCCGGCCATCACAATCTTGCTCGGTTGCTCGGTCAAACTGAGATAGATCGTGCGCCTTCCCCATTCTACACGCAGACAGCACGCTGACTGATACTGCGTGCACCGTGTGTGTGTCTGACTAGCAGTCTTTCCTCGCCAGATGACGCTGCTACCGCGTGGACGGGTTTTATCGATAGGAGGTCGGTAGTAATCATTTTCTGTCTGATCAGTCTACAAAAAATAGTTATATAGAGTGAAAAGTGATGTAAAGTACATTGATGACGAAAAAACTCAAAGCCTGGGTCTGAAACAGTCATTTTGGAGTACTTACGTACAACTCACAAAAGGAGCTATCTGATCGATTCTCTGTGGAATTTCATCAAAACTACAGTAAAAAAATGTTCAGAGGTTAGGAATTCTAACATTATACCCAACAGATATTCTTAGTTATGAACTCGTGGGATCTGTAGCAGATATCATGGAATCATTTAAAATTTCCTCTTCGATGACATTTCTGTTGACCGTACTGGGTTTGACAATGTTGACTGGGAAACACCCCTTGAAATTCTGAAGGCAGCAGGGATAAAGTAAAGGGGGCAAAAGATTATCCATAACTTGCACAGAGACCAGAGTGCTGTTACAGAAGTCGAAAGACATCAAAAGGCAGCAGCAGTTGAGAAGGAAGTGAGACGAGTTTGCATAATGTTATTTAATTCTAACTCTGAGCAAGTTGTGTAAGAATCCAAGGAGAAATCTCCAAAGGGGATTTAGGTTCCGAGAAAAGAATGACAAGTTTTAAGGTTTGTCAATGACACTGTATTTCTGCAGTTGAACGGAATGGATAGTGTCTTGTAAAGATTCTAATAGATGAACATCAACAAAAGTGAAACAAGGATAATGGAATGTAATGATGAGGGAATTAGATTAGGAAATAAAATTCAAAAAATGTAGAGATGATGTTCCTAAGAACTGAAGAAAAATGATGAAGACTGGATGGGTAGATCGAATAATTAACGAGGAGATACTACATCGAATAGGGGATAAAAAACAATTAATGGTACAACTTGAATAATAGAAGGAATCAGTTGATAGGACACGTCCTGAGGCATCAACTGATAGGCAGTTTGGCAATAAAGGGAAGATTCGAGGGGCAAAAATTGTTGGGAAAAACCAAGGCTTTACTACCGCAAGCAGGCTCAAGTGGTGCAGGTTGCAGTATTGGTGCAGAGATGAAGACGCTTGCACAGGATAGAATAGCGTGGACAGCTGCATCAGACCAATCTTTGGACTGAAGACAACAACACCTCTGTCAAAAATGCACAGAAAAATGTTAAAAAACCTGTAGGTTGACTTTGTATGGGCTTCCAGGACGAATGCAAAAGGAATTGAGTCATAAAGGAGAGAGTCTCAGATCTATGTTGCAAAGCTTCGTTGTTGCACATTTCTTTTCTTCTGTATGGAATATTCTGGAAGTAATTTAGAGCCTTTCGTTGGGCTGTTGTAGTCATGTGTATATACTGCGCCAAATCTCTTGTACCTCGCGTTCTTTTAATTAGCGTTCTGTAATCTTTGTATGTGATTAGTCGTACCATGACAGAGTAACTTTGGTTTAGATTGCCCACAGAGACGGAGAAAATAAATAAAATTATAATTAATGAAACAGGGTTCGATTAATTACCTTGGAACTCAAAGCAATATCCATTTCATAATAAATATTGTGTCTTGAGGATTTTTAATTATTACTGTAGATTAAGTCGTGATTTTATACTAAAGCAACTTGAATGATCTTCTGTAAAGTAATGGATTTCGTCACCACTTGCTGTTGTGACTGGAAGGTTTGTGCATCATCTTTAGGTGTTACAAGTGGTCAACACCTATCTACTGCAAGGTCAAAGCTGAAAACTCAGATAGCTAGGCCTAAGTGTCCTGTTATAGCCATGTCGAGTAACGTTATCTGAACTGGCCAGTCGATGCCATACTATTACTTTCTATGGTTTCTGTTTGAAGTGTTAAATGAAAACTAAAACTAAACTCCGCCCGAACAGGCCATGAAGGCCCAACGGTACCGACCGGACGCCGTGTCATCCTCAGACCACAGGCGTCATTGGATGCGGATATGGAGGGGCACGTGGTCAGCACACCGCTCTCTCGGCCGTCTGTCAGTTTACGAGACTGGAGCTGCTACTTCTCAGTCAAGTAGATTCTCAGTTGAAGTGTTAAATGGCACAACGATTTTCTCCGACTTCGTTTCCAAGTCGGCTCTTGACTCGTCTAGGCGAAACCAATACGCCACATGCCACGCTGTCTGAGCTGGGCTGGAGCGTCATGCTGCAAATGATTCCTGCCTACGGGGATATTTTCCGGATGTAGTGCTTGCGTCCGAAGTGGGACACTGTGTAAGAGAGCTCCAGTGGCTGAACGAGATCATCCGCCAATTATGTCTTCAGTCAATCGGATATAGGTGCTCAATATCAACATCTACATCTATTCTCTGCAAACCACTGTGAAGCGCATAGCAGAGGGTATGTACCAATGAGCCAATTATTAGGTTTTTTCCCGTTCCATTCACGTATGGGGCGCGGGAAGAATTATTGTTTAAATGCCTGCAAGCGGACTGCAATTAATCTAATGTTGTCCTCGCAATCCCTATAGAAGCTATACGTAGGGGTTTGTAGTATGCTCCAAGAGTCATCATTTAAAGACGGTTCTTGATACTTTGTAAGCAGGCTTTCCCGGTATCACTTACGTCTATATTTTAGTATTTGCCAGTTTCAGGTTCTTCAGCATCTCTGTGACACTCTCGCACGTTTCAGACAAACCTGTGAACATTTTTGCTGCCCTTCTCTGTATACCTTCGATATGCCTGTTATTCCTACTTTGTACAGGTCTCGCACACTTGGGCAATATTCTTGGATGGGTGGCAAGAGTGATTTGAAAACAATCTTCTTTGTACACTGAATGCATTTTCCCATTAGTCTACACCTGCTTGACCCATGACTGAGCCTATGTGATCATTCCATTTCATACCTCTACGAAGCGTTACACCAAGAAATTTGTATGAGTTGATTGATTCCTGTTGTCACTCACTGATATTATAGTCACAGTATACTACGTTCTTTAGTTTTTTGAAGTGCTTAATTTTACATTTATGAACATTTAAAGTAATTTGCCAATATTTGCAACAATCATATCAAGATCTGTCCGCCCCGATAGCTGAGTGGTCAGCGTGACGGATTGTCGTCCTACGGGCCCGGGTTCGATTCCTGGCTAGGTCAGGGATTTTCTCCGCTCAGGGACTGGGTGTTGTGCTGTTAAGCATGTGTGAGTGTGTCGTCCATAGCGTAAGTTAGTTAAAGCCAGATTAAGTAGTGTGTAGGGTTAGGGACCGATGACCTCAGCAGTTTGGTCCCATAAGACCTTACCACAAATTTCCAAAAATTTTTCAGACAGTATTTCATTACAGATAACTGCAACATCTGCAGAGAGTCTGAGGTTACTATTAAAATTATCCTGATGGTCATTAATATACAACACGAACAGCAAGGGTCACAACACACTTCCGTCTGGTACACCTGAAGTTATTTCTGTATCTGTCGATGATTCCCCATCCATGATAACTTGCTGAGCCCTCCTTTCAAAAAATCCTCAATCCGTCACAAATTTGCTTGATACCCCATACGATCGTGCTTTCCATAATAAGAGTAGATGTGGAACTGAGCCAAATGCTTTTCGGAAAGCAAGAAATACTGCATCTGCCTGACTGCCTTCATCCAAAGCTTTCAATGTGTCATGTGAGAAAAGTGAGGGTTGGATTTCACATGAACTATGTTTTCGAAATCCATGCTAGTTGGCATGGAGGAAGTCATTCTGTTCGAGACGTCTCGTTATGTTTGAGCTTAAAATATGTTCTAAGATTCTACAACAAATCGATGTCAGGGATATTGGAAGGTAGTAGATCTACGAATGATTATGTTTAAAAGAGGGGGTAACTCAGCAGCAGATTCAGTGTAGGATCTGGTAGAGATTACATCTGGCAGTGGAGCTTTGTTCAGTTTTAACGATTTCAGCTATTTCTAAACACTACTGACACTGAGATTTATTTCACTCATCTTTTCAATGATACAAGGATTAACCTGGGTTTTTCTTTGTAAAGGAACATTTGCTTTGCTATCCTGGATTTCAGTTCCTGTCTCATCCGAAAGTGACAGGGCGCTAATTTTGGTCCCACTAACAGCCTTTACATAGGACCATAATTCCTCTGGGTTTTCTGATAGGTCGTTTGACAAAATGCTGCTACGGTAGTCACTGAAGGCTTCATGCATTACTCTCTTAAGAGACAAATGCGTTTTATTCAGACTCTCTCTCTCTACAGCCCTATGGTTTGCTTTACATCTATTAGGCAGTAGTCTCTGTTTCTTTAGAAGTTTCTTTACTGTGACTGCTCACCATGGACGGTGCCTCGCCTTACGAACTGTTCTACAGTGTACATATCTATTAAGTGCAACTACATCTTCATCTAAATGATTACCTCTGCAGTTCACACTTAAGTGCCTGGCGGATGGTTCTTCGAACCACGTGCAGACTATTTCTGTACAGTTCCACTCTCTAACAGTAAGAAGGGATAATGAACACTTTAGTCTTTTCGTACGAGCTCTGGTTTCTCTTATTTTATTATGATGATCGTTTCTTCCTATGTAGTTCGGTAACAATAAAATATTTTGACATTCAGAGGAGAAAGTTGGTGATTGAAATTTCGTGAAAAGAACTCGCCGCAATGAAAAATACTTTGTTTTAATTTTTTGCCATCCCAACTCGTTTATCAAATCCGTCACACTCTCTCCCCTATTTCGCAATAATACAAAAAGAGCTGCTCTTCTTTGAACTTTTTCGATGTCTTCCGTCAATCCTATCTGGGAAGGATCCCATACAGCACAGTGGTAAGCTTTTATGGGACCAAACTGCTGAGGTCATCGGTCACTAGACTTACACACTACTTAATCTAACTTAAACTAACTTACGCTAAGGACAACACACACACCTGTGCCTGAGGGAGGACTCGAACCTCCTACAGGGAGAACAGCGCGAACCGTGACAAGACGCCTGAGACCACGCGGCTACGCCGCGCGGCCAATACTCTAGCAGAGGACGAACAAACATAGCGTAGGCAGTGTCTTTAGTAGACTGGTTGGATCTTCTAAGTGTTCTGGCAATAAAACTTAAACTTTGGCTTGCCTTCCACGTAGCATGGTCAACTATTCTTTTAAACTTTGCTCTTTATACCCGTGTCATGTGCTAAAAGTTTCAAGGTCTTCATTGAGATGTAGGTGGGACTATACCAGGCACGGCCTACATCTCAACAGGAAAGGGAAGGGGAAACTGGCTGGGGTAATAGCAGGAAATTTAAGGGGGGGAGGCACTGCCATGAATGGTAAAATACCAGTGGTTACAGGTGTTGGAGCAGCACCTTTTTTAGGATAGGTAAGACAGAAAGACGTCAAGTTCTACGAGAGGTCAGGATTGAAACAAATCTTCAGTTTAGAAAAGAAATTCAACAGCACAATTCTAGCACATTGGATCACCAATCACAGCTATCAATTATAAATTTTCACCAATCACCAGAAATTTTATCTCCACCAAGTTGTATCTCAGTCCTAGGTAATTGCATTGATGAACTAAAGTCACCCAACCCAATTGACATAATCTGCCTCTCTGAACACCATGTGACCACTGGTATAGGAACTAGGCCTAAGCACAATGAGAAACTCAGACAGGAGAGTACTGCAAATGTTAGAATAAGGAAAGGTTCTCATAAAAGTATAATTAAAAATAATGTAAATATATTTCATCAAAATATTGGGAGTTTAAAGAATAAAGTAGATGAGCTTCTGGTTTGTTTGGAAGATTTAGAAGCTGAGAATGAAATAGATATACTATGCCTGTCTGAGCATCACATTGTTACTGATATGGATAAGGTAAATGTAAGTGGTTATAAGCTCTCTGCACATGTAATGAGAGAAAATATGGAGAAAGGAGGAGTTGCCATATATGTCAAAAGTTATCATTGTGCGAAAAGCATAGAAACAAAAAAGTTTTGTGTAGAGAAACATATAGAAGCATGTGCCTGTGAGCTTAAATTAAATAAAGGCACATTTATAATTGTAACTGTATATAGGTCCCCATCAGGAAATTTTCATCTATTTCTGAAAAATTTGGACTCCTTGTTGTGCTATCTGTCAGACAGGGGGAAGCAAATTATTATTTGTGGGGACTTCAATGTAGATTCTCTGAAAGAGGGTAATAGGAAAAATGACCTTGAAGTATTACTCGGTTCTTTCAATTTGACACCCGTTATTGATTTTCCTACTCGGGTGGTAAAGGATAGCAGCTCACTGATAGATAACTTCTTTATAGACCAAGATAAGTTTAACCAGATAAATGCTCAGCCTGTTGAGAATGGTCTTTCCGATCATGGTGCACAGCTAGTTACAATATATGACATAGCTCCATTCAGCAATACTAAACAGTCCTCCAAAGTAGTACGTTCAGTCAACAATTTAACAATTGCAAATTTCAGGGAAAGCCTACAGCAGTTAGACTGGGATGAGGTGTACCGTGAACCTGATGCCAATTTAAAATATAATTTATTTCATGACATTTTTGTAAATGCATTTGAAAACTGCTTCCCCAAGAAAATAGTTAAATATACTCGTAAGAAACCTTGTAACAAACCATGGCTTACTAAGGGTATAAAAATATCTTGTAACCAGAAAAGGGAAATGTATCTGACAGCAAGAAAGAGTAGTGACCCAGAAACTATCAAAAATTATAAAAACTACTGTGTTATATTAAGAAAAGTTATTAAAAAATCCAGGAATATGTGTATCATGTCTGAAATCAGCAACTCTGATAATAAAATTAAAACAATTTGGAATATTATTAAAAGAGAAACAGGTCAACCAAGAGCAGAGGAAGACAGTATTACCATCAAATTGAATGAAAACTTTACGAACAAAAAGTCAGAAGTTGAAAATATTTTTAATAATCATTTTCTAAATGTTGTGGATATAGTAGGATCCAGGTGTTCATTAGAAGATGCTAGGCTGTTAATGGAAGAGGCCATACCTATGCAATTTGCTACAATTGAAATCTCACCCACTTCTCCCTCTGAAATTAGGAAAATAATAAACTTGCTTAAAAGCAAAAACTCACATGGAATTGATGGCATTTCCAGCAAAATACTAAAAGCTTGTTCTCAACAGATAAGTAAGATTCTCAGCCACCTGTGTAATAGCTCTCTGGAACAGGGCATTTTCCCTGATAGACTGAAATATGCTATTGTTATACCTTTGCATAAAAAGGGGGATAGATCTGATGTCAACAATTACCGTCCAATCTCCCTTCTAACAGCTTTATCCAAAATTTTTGAGAAAGTAATGTATTCAAGAGTAGCTTCACATATCTGTAAAAATGAAGTACTAACAAAATGTCAGTTTGGTTTCCAGAAAGGTTTTTCAACAGAAAATGCCATATATGCTTTCACCAGTCAAATTTTGAATGATCTGAATAACCGAACACCACCCATTGGGATTTTTTGTGATCTCTCAAAGGCTATTGATTGTGTAAATCATGAAATTCTGCTAGACAAGCTCAAGTATTGTGGCATGAGTGGGACAGTGCACAAATGGTTTAATTCGTACCTAACTGGAAGAGTGCAGAAAGATGAAATAAGTAGTTCTCGTAACATGCAAAGATCAGCACATTCCTCAAACTTGGGGACTATCAAGAATGGGGTTCCACAAGGGTCAGTCTTGGGTCCTTTGTTGTTCTTATTATATATTAATGACTTGCCATTCTATATTCATGAAGAGGCAAAGTTAGTTCTCTTCGCTGATGATACAAGTATAGTAATCACACCTGAGAAACAAGAATTAACTGATGAAATTGCCAATACTGTCTTTCAGAAAATTACTAAGTGGTTCCTTGTAAACGGACTCTCTCTGAATTTTGATAAGACACAGTACATACAGTTCCGTACAGTGAATGGTATGACGCCATTAATAAATATAGACCTTAATCAGAAGCATATAGCTAAGGTAGAATATTCCAAATTTTTAGGTATGTCCATTGATGAGAGATTAAATTGGAAGAAACACATTGATGATCTGCTGAAACGTTTGAGTTCAGCTACTTATGCAATAAGGGTCATTGCAAATTTTGGTGATAAACATCTTAGTAAATTAGCTTACTACGCCTATTTTCACTCATTGCTTTCATATGGCATAATATTTTGGGGTAATTCATCACTGAGGAATAAAGTATTTATTGCACAAAAGCGTGTAATCAGAATAATAGCTGGAGTCCACCCGAGATCTTCCTGCAGACATTTATTTAAGGATCTAGGGATATTCACAGTAGCTTCTCAGTATATATACTCTCTTATGAAATTTGTTATTAACAACCAAACCCAATTCAAAAGTAATAGCAGTGTGCATAACTACAATACTAGGAGAAAGGACGATCTTCACTATTCAAGATTAAATCTAACTTTGGCACAGAAAGGGGTGAATTATACTGGCACTAAAGTCTTTGGTCACTTATCAAATAGTATCAAAAGTCTGACAGATAACCAACAAGTATTTAAGAAGAAATTAAAAGAATTTCTGAATGACAACTCCTTCTACTCCATAGAGGAATTTTTAGATATAAATTAAGAAAAAAAAGGAAAAAAAAACAAAAATATTAAAAAAATAAAAAAATAAAATAAAAAAATAAAAATAAAAAAATAAGGAAAAAAACAAAAAAACACAAAAAAATAAAGTTGTTATATTAACTTAAGTATGTTGTTAAATTAACCTAATTATGTCATGCATTGGAAAATTCGACTCGTTCCACATCATTACGAAATATCGTATTCATGATCCATGGAACTAGTATTAATCTAATCTAATCTAATCTAATGTGACACTACTGCTTTTTTATCTATTTTACGGAACAAATATATAACTGTTTAGGTTGTCCTTTGTACTTTGGTAACCATTGCTGTCACAACTGTATAGTGGTCATTGACATTAAGTTCGATGTGGACATCTTCAAAAAGTTAGATTTCTTTGTTGCCATTAGATGTAATATATTTTCATCATGAGTGGGATTCCGAATCGTCTGTTCTAGGTAGTTTTCAGAGAAGGCAATTAGTAATGTTTCACAGGATGTCTTGTCACGCACACTGCTACCAAAATTGTAATTGTCCCATTTGATTTAGTCGGTTATAAAATTATCCATCGATGATTACATTACGATTGAGGAACTTAAGTACAAGCGAAGTGCGGTTTTCTCCGAAGTTTTCGGTTACGTCGTGTGGAGAATTTGGTGATCGATAGAAGAATCCAATTACAATTTTTGTCTACCACCGACACAGACTCTTTCCCAAACAATCTCGCATGTAGCTTCAATTTCTATCTCGGTAGATATAAATGCCTTGTCTACTGTGGCAAACACGCCACATCCATTTCGCATTAGCCTATCCTTTCGATATACTCTTACATTTTCCACAAAAATCTCACTGCTATTGATGTAAGGTTTTAACTAACTTTCTGTACCTTGTCTGAACTAAGCGATCTCGGATGAATGTTTTCTTATATTTACTGTGGTGTCACCGCCAGACACCACACTTGCTAGGTGGTAGTCTTTAAATCGGCCGCGGTCCGTTAGTATACGTCGGACCCGCGTGTCGCCACTATCAGTGATTGCAGACCGAGCGCCGCCACACGGCAGGTCTAGAGAGACTTCCTAGCACTCGCCCCAGTCGTACAGCCGACTTTGCTAGCGATGGTTCACTGACAAAATACGCTCTCATTTGCCGAGACGATAGTTAGCATAGCCTTCAGCTACGTCATTTGCTACGACCTAGCAAGGCGCCATTACCAGTTACTGTTGATGCTGTAAAACATGTACCGCCAAGAGCGATGTTCACCAATTATGGATTAAAGTTAAGTATTCCAGCAGCTACGTACGTTTTTTGTTACTCTCATTTCCTTGACCTGTTCCAGACCTCACGCCAGCCTGCGTGAGCTAAAACGCGTGTCTTTCGGCTTCCTCTCAAAAACGGGTTGGCTCTCTTGCCAACCCACAACATTTACTATATATACATCGTCAAGTCACATTAATGTCAGCACTTGTAGAATGCCTGAATAACCACCTTCTGCAGCGCGAACCGCTGGGGCACGTGCGGGAAGAGAGTCAGTGATGTTGTGGAAGGTAAAAAGTAAAGCAAAGTCGTATGGTGCGAATAACTGGAAGACCTCGAAGGACTAGTTCTGCCGCCTAATTGGAAACGTTTTCCTTGGCCTTCGCACCCAAGGGCACCTTACCTTCACGATGTATGAGATCTGTGTACGGAAGCGTATCTCTTAAGTGTAGGTGACTGGGATGGGTGTGTTGCATTGTAGTGTAATGTTCGTGTTGGAGATGAGAGAAGGGAGAACGTGACACCCGGTGTCGGCACATAGCCAACTCCTGTCGAAGAGCACCAAGGGGGTCGCCGAAAGTAACGTTCCCATCCGATGGACTGATCACATTAACAATGTCGCATGCTTCACTTCATGAGACACTGCGGAGAGGTATGGAATTGGATTAAGGACATTGGGAGCAAAGACTGGTGATCAGGGACTACACAATACCAACCCTCCTGCCACTCGTCCTGTCCTCTCTACCGTAAAGGCAAAGAGGAAACTGTCAACAGCGTACGGCATACACGGACGCGCATACATTCAAGTAATGGCTACGCCAGACATTGCTTAATTTCGGTGATCTGACTGAAACCGGTGTATCCACTTTTTTAAATATATTACCACTTTCTTCTAGAATAGCACGGCGGAGGCGCGGGAGCAGAGTGGGCAGTGGTCGAAACCCGAGGCCTGGCCACAGTGTCGCCCTCACGACCACTGAGCCGGTGTTGCATAGGAAAGTAGGAGACATGGTAATTAACTGAAGTGTAAAGTTTTTAATCTATTTTTTGTTTATTTCTTATTTTTATTTTTTTGCTATTATTATGGAACTGTGAGGAGCATAAGTCACTTATGTAGACGAAAACACAAGACCGGAAAAAAAGACGCACTTAATGCGCGCTCTCCCATCCGAAGACGTCTAGGATAGATCATAGGCGCCTGAAACTCAGACAGCGCCGCCGGGGAGGTAGTGCCCTCATGTCCCGTACCCACTAACTAAGTGGTGGTGTAACAAAGACCCCTAGAAGGTAGTTGTCAAATAAGTCGTTAAAGTGGCGTTGTTCGAGAGCTGCATGGGATCTTTTTAAGTAGTCCCAGAAGTAGAGGTGGGATTTTACTCCCTCACTGAACAAGTAACTGACTGTCCACCCCTATATCCACGTAATGGCATGATATGTGGAGGCGGAAAAATGTGTGACCTCCGGGTATAGAAATATTTGTGGCTCGATCGCATCAGGTAGAACTCGTATGTAGCAGGCAGTCATTTGCTGCACGAATCTGGAGACGTGTGAAGAGGCGCAGGTCGGACGGTGGTGGTCAGTACTGAGATGCTGGCAAAGGAGACAAAGAAGGGAATCTGACAAACTGATTTTGTGTAGTCACTGTTTTGTGGCAAATTTCCGGTTGACTATATATCACATCTCCTGGACGTTGGTAGAGAGAAAGGGCTGGTGGATGGTACTCTGCACTGTGAGCCACCAGATTGAGGGATATTAGGTCTCCAGTACATTAAGGGGGACACGGCGCAATAGTAGAGTGTAAAAATCCTTGGCCTTGGGTGGACGCCTGTCTGGGAGACCAACATGTGCGTAACTGTTGTCGATGAAGAAGGCTGGAATGCGAGGCAGCTGAGATGCGATGTGGCTGACAGACACCGGTGATGAGGTAGATGCAGGCAAGAGGACATCAAGCAAGCTGCGTGTTAGGTACGTGACTCGTTTGGTTTATTGTTACCTCACAGTGCTCATATACAAGGCTGCAGCTCACATCCGGATGTTGACGAGTCAGAGGCCACCATCCTCTGGTGCAGAGTAAGGCTCTCATATGACTTTAAACATGGAACCAGCCGTATGATAACAGCCAAGGGCCACCTGAAGGCTGCAGCCAATCGCCTTCGGTAGAGGGGGCACTTACACGATGTCGTCCAACTTCGATGCCACATAACAATTAGGGAACTCGATGCATTGAAGGGTGTCCTGGTGATGCAGGATGGTCTGGCAGACGTCGTTGCGGATGACATGTGACAGGAGACGGAAATTCGTCGAGGCTGTGAGTGTTACCGTGTGGATAAAAGTAACGCACAGGTACCAGAAAGTCTACACTAGTGGATGGGTGCCACTTCACCTTCCTGGAGGCCTGGTGCGACGTACATTGCAGACGATTTGGCCACGTTCATGACACTGCCTTTGGCAGCCCTACAATGCGTAATCAATTCGAGGACTGCTTGACTCTCAGAGCATCGCAGAAGAGGAGTAGAAGGTCGTCAGCGTATGCCTAGCAAGGTGCGTTGGCGAAGGGCAAGTTCGGAGAGCTCGATCGACAGGTCCCCAATGAGGGCCTCCAGGACTACAGCATGCAGGAGGGTAGAGAAGGGACACCCTTGCCGAACTCAGTGGCGAATACTCGTAGATACCGGTCTTGTCAAATGTCTGTTGACTTGGATTTGGGAACTGGCACCACCGTAAAGGCGCTAGAGGGTGTCGATGAAGGGAGGTGGGACGCCCATGAGGACTGCCACCGAAAACAGAAAATGGTGACGCACTTTATCGAAGCCACCATCGAAATCTATAGTAATGGCCGCTATGAGGAGTCTAAAGGTTGCCGCCATCGCAATTAAGTTGCGGCTTTCGTCTATGGCAGTTTGTATGTTAACCTGTCCCCCAGGCGTCGTTTGCTCTGGGGAAAGGATGCCAGGGAGTAGCAATTCAGAGACACATTGCCAGTACGTGGGGGAAGATCTTGTAATCTGCATTGAGAAGGGTGAGTGGTCGATAGTTTGTGAACGTCAAAATGTGGAATGGTTCGTAGGTCGGATTGATGACGTCGTCAGCGAAGGAGGCGGGACTTATAGGTCAGATGTCATCAGTTTCTGGAACATAGTCGTCCTCCGGTTGCCATGAACCACTGGAAGACTCAGTAAAACTCAGTCAGTAAGCCATAGATACCGTTCGATCTGTTGACTGCACCCTTATCGACTGCATCGTTGACTTTGACTCATGTGACTGCAGCTGTTAAAGTACCCGCCTGTATTTGGGTGTATATGGGTGACCTAGTAGATAGCGTCGGAAGTTCCATGCGGCTTTTCGCGGATGATGCTGTAGTATACAGAGAAGTTGCAGCATTAGAAAATTGTAGCGAAATGCAGGAAGATCTGCAGCGGATAGGCACTTGGTGCAGGGAGTGGCAACTGACCCTTAACATAGACAAATGTAATGTATTGCGAATACATAGAAATAAGGATCCTTTATTGTATGATTATATGATAGCGGAACAAACACTGGTAGCAGTTACGTATGTAAAATATCTGGGAGTATGCGTGCGGAACGATTTGAAGTAGAATGATCATATAAAATTAATTGTTGGTAAGGCGGGTACCAGGTCGAGATTCATTGGGAGAGTCCTTAGAAAATGTGGTCCATCAACAAAGGAGGTGGCTTACAAAACACTCGTTCGACCTATACTTGAGTATTGATCATCAGTATGGGATCCGTACCAGATCGGGTTGACCGAGGAGATAGAGAAGACCCGAAGAAGAGCGGCGCGTTTCGTCACAGGGTTATTTGGTAACCGTGATAGTGTTACGGAGATGTTTAGCAAACTCAAGTGGCAGACTCTGCAAGAGAGGCGCTCTGCATCGCGGTGTAGCTTGCTTGCCAGGTTTCGAGAGGGTGCGTTTCTGGATGAGGTATCGAATATATTGTTTCCCCCTACTTATACCTCCCGACGAGATCACGAATGTAAAATTAGAGAGATTCGAGCGCGCACGGAGGCTTTCAGACAGTCGTTCTTCCCGCGAACCATACGCGACTGGAACAGAAAAGGGAGGTAATGACAGTGGCACCTAAAGTGCCCTCCGCCACACACCGTTGGGTGGCTTGCGGAGTATAAATGTAGATGTAGATGTAGATGTAGAGGCTGTGCCTGGCTTATTGCAAGATGAAGTCGTCCGTACTGCCGTTGGCATCATCTTCCCTGTAAGAGAGTCGATAGTCTTCGACGAACACGTAAATGATGTCGGTCTCATTTGGTCACCCACAAG
This sequence comes from Schistocerca serialis cubense, assembly GCF_023864345.2. Classification (NCBI taxonomy): domain Eukaryota; kingdom Metazoa; phylum Arthropoda; class Insecta; order Orthoptera; family Acrididae; genus Schistocerca; species Schistocerca serialis. Next base: position 435,581,128 of record NC_064640.1, on the reverse strand, counting down.
TCATATTCGACACAAGAGTGTCGATGAGCTATCGACGATGCCATGGTTCGTCAGACACAATTTGATGCATGGACGGAATTTCCTGTCACTCCTGGTCGTGGCGTCGCGTCCGTATCATCACACACTGCAATTAACGGCGTACTAGCGTAATTATCCTCCCCTTAATTCTGTGACTTTCTATCTGGCCGTCTGTGGTAGGCATCTGATCGTCCAGATCTCGGAGGGTAGCATAGTAAAAGTTGACAGAGTGACAATGTCATTCGGCCAAGTCCTTTCTCTATCTCATCAGTACCCTCCGGATTGCTGGTTTGGCGCAGTCGATCCATCACATCAGCGTCGAACAGTATCTGGCAAGGTGTCGCTTGCAAGCTGCCCATGCCGCAGTGATTCGCTGGCGACAATCTGGGTTATGCAGATGAGAAGTATTCTGTTTCGAACGCGCACGACTGTGCCATACAGATCAGGGTGGAAGGCGGACCAAGCGGGTCTATGTGCAATGGCCAGAAAAGACCAGTAACCAGCGTTCAGCGTCCTGTACCACAGACGTAAGATCCTGCGAGACATGTATCCTGTGTGGACGATTTGCAGAAACGCTTGTAAGATACATATTTCCAGAATGGTCGCCATGTCTGACTTCTCAGGTATCGCGAAGCAGGAAGTTCTCCACCACTAAACGTAGTCCCGGGAATGCAGTGTAGTGGGGAGTCTGATCTTTGGGTGCAGACTGCCGTTAAAATCGCCTGCCATCAGGCAGTGTTAGTATTTCCCGAAAAAAAGAAAACAGGGGGCGATATCTTCATAATAAAACCAGGCTCCTTCATGTCTTTGGGTGGTGCCCGATGAGACCTAGACATTAACAAAGAGTGTCCTCGTGCTGTGAGTGTCATGCCCTAGCTGATGGAAGGGAGGTGACATAGGTGATAGGATTCCCTTTGCAGACGTAGATAGCCACTCCATGCCACATGGGATCACCTGTGGAGGGGTGGGCAGTATATCGATTTATATGCGAGAGATTGGCCATGAACCTCTTGCAGGAGGACAGAACAATATCAGAAGCCCAGAACATTTACCACATAAAATGGATTTTTATCCGTGAATTGATGTTGTTGGTGTTGATAGTTGCTATCCAATAGGTCTGGTGGCGGACCGCTGGAGGCTGATCTGCTGTAGCGTCAGTGCAACAACGCAGGCTTCACGGTGAAGCATTATCCTGCTCGCCCCCCTCCCCCTCCCCCCCTCCAGAGGGCTTGGGGAGAGTACGATAAGCGGAGCGGATCCGACGACGCAGGGCCCCGTAACGGTGTACTGAGAACACACTGGGAGGTACCGAAAGGGATGTCGAGCCATACTGTCTCAAATGCCATGGCCAGCTGCACTAGGTTTCATGGCGCAAATAGTCCGATCGAGTTGGTCCCACAGATCCCCGATTTGGTCTAAATCCGGGGAGTTTGGTGGCCAAGGGAGTACGGTAAACTCGTTATGGTGCTCTTTAGACCACGCACATAAAGTGCAAGCTGTGTGACACGTGACGTTCTGATACTGGTAGATGTCATCATGCCGAGGAAAAATAAATTGCATGTAGGGTTGTATATGGTCCTCTAGAATAGATGTAGATTTGTGTTGATCGACTGCGTCTTCCGGAATGACGACATTACACAGGGAATGCCACGAAAACGTTCCTCAAACCCTAATGCTCTCTCCTCTGGCCTGGACCCTTCCAACGATTATTGCAGGGTGTTTGCTTTCAGAAGTTTTACGCCGAACACGCCAACGGCCGTCTGTTCTATGGAGCATAAAACCCCCATCCATCTGAAGAGGCCACTAGTTGCCTCTGAGTGGACGTCAACTTGCGGTATTGGTGTGAAAATGCTAGCCTTTTTCGCCGATGAACAGCAGATTTCGCTGGACAGTCGTTGAGGAGACACTGTTGGTAGCCCCTTTGTTCATCTGGGCGGTCAGCTGCTCAACATTTGCAAGTCTATTCGCCCGTACACATCTGCGCAGCCGTCATTCATCCCTGTCATCTATAGTCTGTGGTGCACCACAGTTGTCTCGATGCAGGTTTTGGATATCGCCGTTTTGCCATACACGGCATACTTTAACCACGGCTGCGTGTGAGCAGTTTACAAGATTAGCCGTTTCAGAACTACTCCCACACTTGGCCTGAAGGCCCATAATCATGCCCTACCTGGACATCAGATAAGTCGTCCAGTTCCGCATTAAGAAAACCGCTGCACTGATTTCCGCGTCCCTCCGACAAGCTTTATATACCCACCACAGGCAGTGCTGCTATCTGCCGTCTATGAATGGCATTTGCGTGACTGGACCGTGTAGTTGTTCTCTGACCGATGCGTTTCATTAATAAGTAGTTTCAATGGTATTCTGGACATTTTTATGAACTCACAGACTTACGATTCGTGTACAAAAGAACTTCAGCGTTAGATGTTGCGAAAGAAAATGACTGGAGAATAAAGCAAATGTTGTGGAAATCTTGAATTATTGACAAAATGGTTCAAATGGTTCTGAGCACTATGGGACTTAACTGCTGAGGTCATAAGTCCCCTAGAACTTAGAACTACTTAAACCTAACCAACCTAAGGACATCACAAACATTCATGCCCGAGGCAGGATTCGAACCTGCGACCGTAGCGGTCGGGTGGAATTATTGACACTATTCCCATAGGTAGAGTGCAGCATTATAGTATCTGTAATTTGCTGTAACCGCTGTTGTTGCAGATTCCTTTGAACATCCATATTGAATTTGTTACTACACAGGAAAAATAAAATGGCAACAAAAGAGTTAATCCAAGGACGTGACAGGTTGCTACGAGTGACAATGTGTCCATTGAAATGTGAGAGGACAGGCGCAGCGGATAAGAAATGTCTAACCACAGCAGGACAGTAGAGAAATTCTAATAATTAACGATCTCGGGGATACAGTGTAGTCGGGCTGGATGCTGAGAGCAGTAGAAGAGAAGCAAAGGAGATTTATTTACGCGGTTACTGGGGTGTACATGGAAGGCAGCAATACTGGAAGTAGAGCGTGTCATAAGTGTGATAAATTGCTTTTTACGATCAATATGGGAGGAGAAGAGAAATGGAGTCCATTGTAGATCTATACAAGTGGAATGACAGAGGCAACGTCCTTAGCTCTCTTGTCTATAAAAATTAAGAGAATGGAAATATTAATGATTCGATCCATGAAAGTTAAACCATAAAGACACCATCGTAATTGATGAATAAAAGCAAATGAAACACAAGTGAGTAGTGGCCGCTATACTGACAAAGCGACAGGCAGCAAAATCAGTAGCTTAGTCGGGAATCACCCAGAGGGAGAAGAACATGACGCTGACTTTTGAGCACGGTGCTCATGCACATGGTCTGCCGGTGCCTTCCTCCGACTCAGCAGAGAACTGTCACAAGTGTATCATGTATATGACTGAGATGAGTGCATCGCTAATGTGGTGTTATTAGTGTTGCTAAGATGAAAATGAAATGAAAAGAGAAGAGATGACTAAAAAATGGCTCTGAGCACTATGGGACTTAACATCTGAGGTCATCAGTCCCCTAGACTTAGAACTACTTAAACCTAATTAACCTAAGGATATCGCACGCATCCATGCCCGAGGCAGGATTCGAACCTGCGACCGCAGCAGCCGCGTGGTTCCAGACTGAAGCGCCTAGAACCGCTCGGTCACCGCGGCCGGCATGGTACATTCAATTACGACCGCAGGTCCCATGGAAGCCCAGGTGAATGTCCCTCATAACATACTACATGCCCCACCGGCCTGCGTCCGTGGCGCACTACATGTTCCGAGCAGTCATTCGCCTGGTTGTCCGCTTGTCTGGACGCGACCATCGACTTGGTTTAACAATAAACGTGATTCATCCGATCAGGCGACACGATTTCATTGATCCGCGGTCCAATCTCGATTATCCCGTGCCCACCGTAATCATAACTGAGTATGTTACTGGATCAAAATGGGAACGCTTAGGGGTGCTACGCTGTGAACGGCCGGCGCAAACAACGATATTTACCAAACAAAAGGCTAATGATGACAAGTGTTAGTGCATGTTAGGGAGCTGCGTGCACGCTGTAAACGCGACATATTGTCAATCTTTAGCTACTGAAATAGTATGATAACATATATCATGGCTGGAGTGCAGTATCATCTGTAGAGACAAACTTTGACATCCATCCTATGTGCCATATTGCCCCCAAAATTCATTTCCGTACCACATCGTTTCAGATTGCCCTTCGAGATTTTGGATCGCCCCAGCGCTGCACCGTTTGTTAGTGCGGATTGCATACATTCACCCCCCCCCCCCCCCCCCGAGAATGTCATAGGTTTTATGGGTTTTCCGCAGCCAGCACGTGGGTCCTTTCCCTCTCCCATGAACTCACCTCACTTCCCCTCCTTTCCTCCACCCTTACGCCTGGAAAATGCGGGAAATTGTAATTTTGGTGGGAAATTCAAAATTTGCGGGAAATTCAAATTCGTTGGCGGGAATATCAAATTTTGAGTGTTCAGAGACAAAGTGACCTACTTCACAACACCACCACCAGAGGGTGCTGTTGGCCCTTCCCACCCACACCACCACCTCTCCCACACTACCCCACATCCCTTCCCCTCCTCCATTTGTGTGGGAGCTTCAGTCTGTGCTGAGCTGGATGAGTTTAACGGTTTTACTAGCTGTAATCATGCAGTTGAAGACTGTGCCCATAGATCCATGCATGCTGTTTGGGAAGGGATGATACTGAACAAGAGCATGAAGAACATGAATGCGCTTCATGTGATTCAGCTAAAGCAATCAAATCCCTCTGCCAGAAAAAGTAAAGCCTAACAAAGGGTTCGTATTTGGTGATGTTGCTGTGGAAAACCAAGATCAAATTGTACGTTATGTCTGTATGGACATTGACGTGTTTCATTTGAGTCAGACATATTCCAGAATCTCGAAACAGTTGATGAGGTATAATGCAAATCTCATTATAGGTTTCAGACAAGACAATTTGAATCCAAAACACATTTACCAGGCAGATGTAGGAACCGACATGTCATTCAATGGTTTTGTAAAGATATGTGCAGATTTCTGGAATGAAACAAAGTACAGGGTTGTTGTTATTGATAAATCGAGAAAACTGAGTGGCGCTTGGTACAGACAGAACTTCCAGGAGGATGTATGGTGAAATAATAAAATTCCCCGGTGTACGCGCGAAAGCAGAAAACCAATGCAGTGCGAAATACAGAGACGTTATAAAACCGTTATCATTAGCTGGTCGGTATAGCAGTGGTGATGGTATTGGCATCCAGCATGCAAGAGTCAGCAATCAGTCTCCTCAGTATGTATACTACGACGACCCAATGCGATAATAGATCGACTACGACTGCTCATGGATTCAGTTGCTGTGGGCAGTACCACTCATTCGAAGGAAGTTGTTTCAGTAATTTCAGAGCTTAGAGAGGGATAACCGAATGAGTATGAAGACAGTAGTTCGAGAACTGCACAAACTAGCATGCAAAACATGCCCTCATAGGCATGATATGATTTTTATGACTTATGGCAGGTTGATCTTGTAGATATAAGGGAATATTCACATGAGAATAAGGGATTCAAATATATTTTAGTGGTTATTGAAACATACTCCAAATTTTAGTGGGCATTACCAGCTAAAGCAAAAACTGGGAGTGATGTCGCGGATGCAGACAGGGACAAATCGATGTCCCGACAACCTCCAGACCGATCACAATGGAGAATTTTACAACAGGTATTTCAATTCCGTGATGCAGCGGTATGTAATACATCACTATTCAACATTCACCCACCTGAAAGCGAGTATCGTGGAACGTCTGAACATAACAATAAAAGATTAAATGTGGATGCGTTTTACTCTTCGCGGCTCATGCAAATGTACAGATATCCTCCCGTAAATAATTGCACAGTATAATCGAACCAAACATAGCACAATAAAAATGAGACCAACCGATGTTCGTGATGATGGGCTCATGGACATGGTGTACTATTGTATTAAAAAATTCACGTAAACAGAAATTGAATGTAGGGGATTTCGTACATATCTCAAAACACAAGACAGTATTTGAGAATCCATACCCCCCAAGGTGGTGGAGTAAGATATTTACAGTTTCCAAAGTGCAGAGAACAAATCCCAGATTTTATATCTTAAAGGATAGCAATGGCACTGAAATTTCAGAATTCTTTTACACAGAGGAAATGCAGAAGAGCTCGGAACCACGCTTGTTTCTCACAGAGGGAATAGAGCAGTAGGTAAATGACAAGGTTTTCCCGCGACACAAAACAGCTGGATGATCTACTATACAGGGTGATTCAAAAAGAATACCACAACTTAAGGAATTTAAAACTCTGCAACGACAAAAGGCAGAGCTAAGCACTATCTGTCGGCGAATTAAGGGAGCTATAAAGTTTCATTTAGTTGTACATTTGTTCGCTTGAGGCGCTGTTGACTAGGCGTCAGCGTCAGTTGATGCTAAGATGGCGACTGCTCAACAGAAAGCTTTTTGTGTTATTGAGTACGGCAGAAGTGAATCGACGACAGTTGTTCAGCGTGCATTTCGAACGAAGTATGGTGTTAAACCTCCTGATAGATGGTGTATTAAGCGTTGGTATAAACAGTTTACAGAGAATGGGTGTTTGTGCCATTTCAGCCAATAAAGTTTTTGGTCCCTTTTTCTTCGAAGGTGCTACTGTAACTGCACTACAGTATCTGGAGATGTTAGAGGATTGGCTGTTCCCTCAGCTCGAACAAGAAGCACAACAATTCATATTTCAGCAGGATGGAGCGCTACCACATTGACACTTATCTGTCCATAACTACCTGAATGTCAACTACCCGAGGCGATGGATCGGCCGCCAGGCAGCCCGTGACAGAGCACTTCATCACTGGCCTCCAAGAAGCCCTGATCTTACCCCCTGCGATTTTTTCTTATGGGGGTATGTTAAGGATATAGTGTTTCGGCCACCTCTCCCAGCCACCATTGATGATTTGAAACGAGAAATAACAGCAGCTATCCAAACTGTTACGTCTGATATGCTACAGAGAGTGTGGAACGAGTTGGAGTATCGGGTTGATATTGCTCGAGTGTCTGGAGGGGGCCATATTGAACATCTCTGAACTTGTTTTTGAGTGAAAAAAAACCTTTTTAAATATTCTTTGTAATGATGTATAACAGAAGGTTATATTATGTTTCTTTCATTAAATACACATTTTTAAAGTTGTGGAATTCTTTTTGAATCACCCTGTATAATGGGGTGCACAGAGCACAACCGACACAGTAGCATAACTTGCGTGATAGGAGAAGCGTTACGTGACGCGGTAGTATTCTCGACAGTCTTCCTGTCGAATTGCACATTCCGCGGAATAATTACTGTGGACCTGTACAAAGCTTCAAAAACGTTTGACTCGTGGTGATAAGGGGATTAACCTCCTTCTGAGGCGTGTTTAGAACACGGCATTGCATACACAAAACATGAAGATCTCCCAGGACGTCAAGTCACAGAGCGAATTTTAGCTGATAAGGCTAACGCGATACGTAGAAGAAATGATACTGGTGTAGGACAGCGCACTGTGGCATTTGTAGCTGATAGAACCATGAGTGGTAAAAGTTGGGCTTAGTGGTGATAAATTTCAAGCAAGTTATGAATGATGCACGTCGTGCGCTGATGAAGAAGAAGAAGAAAAAGAAGAAGACAACAATCAAGAAGAAGTAGAGGGGTGTTTAAAAAACTGTATCCTGACAGCGATGCAGGCAGCTAAAAGCGCCCTGAAGCGTAAAGGTCCCGTTAAAACACCCAAGGTTCTGCCGATACCAAAGACATTAAGTGGAATTATTTCCTTTCTCATTCCTGCACCTGAAGGTCTGTCAGCGATGGGTTCACTTTCTGGTAGTGCTGCAGCTATTCCCAGAACAGTGAAGAATTTGCAGACATCACATCCCAGGAGCAGCTAGAGGAAGCAAGAAGACATAACAGCAGCCATCGGAAGAGAACTATACCTTAAACTATCAAAGAAAGGATTAGGTCTCTTCATAAATAAAAGAAAGAGCCCCTTAGCTATTCTACCGGACAGACCGCTTACAAACACAGATCTGCTCAAGTTTGGCAGGAAAAAGTTCGGCATTGTAAGATTCCGTGGTGTGTTTCTGGGGCGTACATTACCGAAGACTATGTGGAAATCCAGAGAATGTGGAATTGTGAATTTAGATGTATCTGGGGGTCCGGGAACCCACTGGGTGGCGTATTTGGAGACTTGCAGTCGTCAGAGGAGTTACAACGATACTGGATCGACGGAGAACGTATGTTCTACAATTTTCATCGCTACCAAGACTTTAATATCTACTTATGCGGGAATCTGTACATCATGTTCCTCCTAACGTTTACGGAAGAAGTACATACGAGGGTTGGAACTTTAATAGTGGCAACTATTTAATTACAGCTCGTACAAAAGAGATACATGTTTCAAAGTTTTACTGACCTTCAAAGTAGTCACCAGCATTGTGTATAACCTGTTGCCAGAGATGTGGAAGTCGTAGGATACTCTTAGCAGTGCCAGTTGTGATGACAGTTCGAGTGGAGCGGTTGATTGCCCAACGAATTTGTAGCAGTTATGGAGCGAATGCCGCGAAGTGTTTCCTTTAGTTTAGAAATCGAGCTGAACTTATGAGGGCTTAAGTCAGGGGAGTGCAGTAGGTGGTATAGCACTTAGCGCCCCAGCAGTCAAACAAATCAATAACAGCTTGTACTGTACATGCTTGAGCATTGTCCTGCAAAATGGTCAGGTCCTGCAGAAAGTGTCATCACTGCTGTCTCTAAGCTGGTCATAGGTTCTGTTCCAAAAATTAACAGCATAGAGACAGAAGTGCACCACTTCACAACAGAACAACAAGGTGATAACATGAGCAACCTATCAGTTTCTTAAATCAGTGGGTCTGTAGCAGTGCAGTGACGTCGTTCGACGTAATTATCCCGGTGGAATATGGCTAGAGCATTAAACGCCAGGAAGACATCTCGGATAAACCTTATGCATGAACGAGATTTAACAAGAACGATGAAATTAGGATTATCATTCAACACCAGGATGTTGTTGACTTCCCATACGAGAGTTTCATATATCTTGATGGATAATTTATGAAAAGGGATGTAGGCAGAACATCAACTCTTAAAATGTATGTCTCTACTTCTCTCTTGGATTTCAACGATTTATAAAATGCGAGCCAGCGGATAGAACAGAGGAAGAGTACAAGAGATTTACTGCGTGTATACCTTTAAAATTGCTTATGGCCATACAGAGAATCAGAACATCACCATCAATAAAATAATATAGAAGATGCCACACATCACAGTATTGGATGAAGAGTGTTTGAAGCTTTTAAAAGTTCTGAAACCCTATGTATATCTACCATTACATATCAATTCATGGGAGGTTTTCAAGTCCCCAAAGCTACCGAATGCAAGTAGACAAACGTGGTCTATTAAAACCTCCTCTCAGCTGGAGGCTCATGAATCCATGGACCCCACATATCAGCAGGGGACTGTTCAAGCTGGTGGAGGCTCTGTAATGTGGGGTGTGTGGAGTTGGAGTGATATGGCACCCCTAATATGTATACATATGCCTCTGACAGGTGACACGTAGGTAGGCATCCTGTCAGATCTCCTACATCCATTCATGTCCATGGTGCATTCTGATGGACTTCAGCCATTCCAGCAAGACAATGCGATATCCCATACATCCAGAATTGTTACAGAGTGGCTCCAGCAAACACATTTTTGAGTTTAAACATTTCTGCTGGGCACCAAACTCCTCAGACATGAATATTATTGAGTTTATCTGAGATACCTTGCAACCTACTGTTCAGAAGAGATCTCCATCCCCTTTTACTCTTACTGATTTATGGACAGCCCTGCAGGATTCATGATGTCAATTTCCTCCATCTCCACTTCAGATATTAGTCAAGTCCATGCCACATTCTATTGTGACACTTCTGTCTGCTTTATGGGACCCTACTGATATCACACAGGCATACCAGTTACTTTGGCTCTTTATGTATGATGATGAGTGTAGACTATTCATATTTAAAGATGTTGCCTTCATAGCTTACACAGAAGATAACAGAATAATACAGCAAACGCTGCATCACCAAGATATTTAAAGGATGTGAAGTGTGCTAACACACAGAAGACACATTTCTACCATCGAATTCACTGGGGTGATACCATCACCTATGGGAAGGGAAAGGAGAAGATCTAATGCATGTGAGTACATATTATATGCCAATTCTGGACCAAAAGCATATTTAAAAAATCCATTTTTTCTAATTAATCTGTTTAATTAATTAATTAAGTCAAGTGATTAATCATTTAATTATAATTACATATTTTTTAAAATCCCGTGACATAAACCAAGATTTTAGTTTTACTGTACCCCAATTCAAAAATTTATCTATACCCAAAAACGAAATTTTAATGAAGTTAAAAAAATAAAACATTTTCAGCTAAAAATTCTAATATTCAACAAACTAAATTTATTCAACTAAAATTTTAAAAAATTGAAATTCATTCAAATTCAGTGATATGAACTGATTTACCTTCATTTTGTGTTTGACTTCGATATATGAAGTTCATCAAACAATTTTTTCAAATTTAATATCATTTGAAAAGGTTTTAGTATACTGATCTGGAAGAGAAATATTATATATTAATGATCTATAAGTAATATTACTTTTTGATCATATTTGGTTACCAAAATTTCAGGTTTGGAAATATTGTCATTTATGTTAATTTTGTGTTATATATATATATATATATATATATATATATATATATATATATATATATATATATATATATATATATAACACAAAATAAGGGTGGCTGATGACCTTAGCTGTTTAGTCCCCCTTAAACATCCCAACAATCACCACCACCAACATAAAATAAACATAAATGACATTTGGAAATAAATGGATATTCTATTGTAGACATAATAATGTTTTCCTTTTTAACTGTGATAAATCGAACAGTTTTGACAAATAATTATATTTTTTTATTAGACTTTCCATCATACATTGGACAGTCTGTTTCATCAGTTTCAACAAAACTAAAATTCATACAAAGTTGCGAATGATTTGGATCACTCCATCTATTACCAATTTTAATATTAATTTCCATTTCCTTGTTTGGAATATTTAGATTATTTATTGTTTTCTCATTAACAGGAAATGAGTAAAATTGATAACTCTCGAATTTGTTCATGAAAAAAATTTCATTAGCTCATATTTCAAATTACAGTTAGAAAAGCACTATTGAAGTTTATCAAATTATTATTTTCATCAGTTGTAGTAATTACTAAATTTTGAATATTATCAAAAACTAGAAAATTTATAGGTCTATGTGCTCCATTAATTATTGCTCCTTCAAATTCAGCATTTGGTTTAAATAATAATAGTTTCTCTACAGAAATGATCTGTATGCTTAACAAACATTTCATCAGCAATATTAAAATTTACATTTGTTAATTAAAATGGAATAATTTTAGGAACATTATTAGCAATTGATTTACAGTAATTTGATTAACCTAAAATTTGTCACATACAATCTTCTTTATCCATAAATAATTTAACATCACTTTCAACAGTAACTCTGTTAAAAATTTTATCTGCTTTAATGTGTACATTAGGTTTTTTCATTCAATAAACTTTCTCAAATTTATCAAATTATAGTGACTAACAGGAATTTTCATCTTTTCTTTATTTCTGAAAAAATTATTATTTTTTGATGTCATGTTTGAAGTTAAAAAAGTGAATAAATAACTACCTATGACACATTTTTATGTTTCTCCAATTGAAAGACATACTGGAACTGATTGCTTTTATGTAACTGCAACATATTCAAGAATACCAAAACATTTGGAAATAACGCTAATGTTTTACATATTTTCATACAAGATACAAATTTATATCATATGTATAAAAATTTTTTGGTGGTGATTTGAAATTCAATGATTTTATAGAAATACATAATAAATGTTAATTACAGTAAATATGACAGGAAAATTAATAACAGCAAAATAGCAGGAAGATTAAGAACATTTTAAACATTGAATGTTAACACTGAACATAAATGCTAAACATAAACTTTAAACACAAGCATTAAATATAAATGATAAATATAAGAAATGCTAATGATTGTGTTTTTTTTCCTTTATAAATGTTTGCTAAATATTTTTGTTCAAAAGGACAAAGTTCAACATATCATATGATCCAGAGACTTTTAATAAAACTAGATGAACTAGAAGAAAAGAAGACCAATTGAAAGAAATGTTTAATAAATGGAAAAAAACCTAGAACAGTGTATGAAAAACATAAAAATGAAGATTAACTAATCATCAGTGCAACTGAACAATTTAAATGAGGAATCGAAGAATTAGCTGATAACATCTAGATGGGATTTGAAGAGAAGAGAGAAGTTGAAAAAGAAATGTTTGTTATGATCACAATTATGTAGAAGACGTAAATATATTTCAACAATTAAACAATATGATGGGGATAAGTGAGATTACATATTAAGTGAATTGGAGATACAACATTTATTTAATAAATGTGAAAAAGAAATTAAAGACAGAAAATTGAATAAAATCAAATAGATATAAGTAAAGGAACATAAGAATTTATTAATCATAATGAAGATCAAGTTTTTGCATTCAGGCCTGTTTTTACATTTAAATTTGTTCATATGCATCCAGTTCTTTTAATGGGGATAAATTACAAATTGGCGATATGAAGATACAAATGGATTGATGAATCTCTTAACTAAAACACAAATAACTATGGAAGATAAGAATTCACCATTTACTGCTTCTGATTTATCGAATTATACAGACAAACTGATCCATTCAGAAGCGTTATATTCTGATAATAATACAAAGAAAATGAAATCAAATAAGGGTAATAATTATAAATATTTGAAAAAGCAATTTGTGGGTCTTTATCTTTCCAAAAAATTACCAACAAATTTAGATTCAAGTCTGCTGTAAACGAAGTTAATGATTACTTACAAAATAGACAGAAAAACCAAGAGAATAAAGCTGGATGAATGATGTCAGTAAATTCACTGATAGACTAGCAGTAATTAATGATGAGAATTAGCTCAAAGTAAAAATTATCTCAATGAAAATGTTGTTATAACAAAAATGTTAACAAATAACTATAATGATTTTATTAATAATAATGCAAAAGGAGTTTCATGTTTAATTGGATTTTAGAAGAATTTACCATACACATTTTTGAAAAGTGTAAAATATGGAATAGGATTGGTTAATATGTTAATTAATAAATTGCGACTTCAATTATATATTCCTGGTTATGATTACTGAGGTCCTGAAAAAAAATAGCAGAAAGATTCACTAGAGGCGATAAAGAACTTAATTCATTAGATGATGTTTATAAAAAATATCACATTACTAATAGAGATAATAAAGATTTTAGAAAAAAGACACAAAGCAGATAAAGCATGTGAATTAAAAAGAAAGAATGGATCCATTCATACTATAAATAAAATGAAAAGTTAGTAGGACCTGGAATTAGAGGAATGATGTGTGCAAAACGAAAATTAGAAATAGGTATTGATATTGATGATAAAGTGTGGCATTTATAAAATATTACTTCATTGAGTGTTAATTTATATAAATGAATAACTTTAGTAGTGATTACTTCTAAATGGTAAAATTTCAATTCTATTAGTCTATTAAAGCTGAATTCAATAACAACCTGTTTTTTCTCAAATAATAAATAAAAAGAAATAAACTAAACACAAAGATGGATTTTAACCAATTTTACTTGCTGTGTTAGGTGCGATTGGTTCATTACCTGGTGGTGCTGTAGCGATTACAAAATCAGTTCATTATAAGCAAAAAATGTAAAAAATAAGAAGAACAAAATTGACACAGTCCAGTAATAGCAAATAAAGTGGCAGCTTAAGGTGATCCAGAGTGCAAATGGAAAAAGCTTAAAAAAGGAAAAAAAATATTTGAAATAAATAATAAAAAATATAATAATCCATTATCAAATTTCGATGTAGAAAACCTAATTCGAAATTAAATTTTATATCTTCATGGCACATTCATGATTGAAGAATTAATCGATATACCAATGAGTATTCAGTATGGAATAGTTATTTTAGGAACATTTGATGATTTTGGTACTTATTGGATTTGTTATTACAAGAATAAATCTATTAAATTTGCTTTTTATTGATGGTAATAGACCTAAACAATTCGTTAACTAGTTAGAAAAATAATTTATATTGTTATGACAAAAGTGTAAAAAATTGTAACGAAATTATTTACAATCATTTGGTTTTATTTGTTTGAAAATTATTATTAGATAATTAAAAATTTCAGTGTATTTTATATATAAATAATGGAAATTAATTGAATTTGAAAAGCATAAATGATTAGGAAAACCACCAATTTTTTGGTTATTAGAAACAAAAATCGATGGTGAATTAGCTAATCATAGTAACATGATAAACATATTACAATCTAAAATTAAAAATGTTCAAATATCAGGACCAAAGACTACAATAGGTTGGACTTAAAAATTTGAAAACTGTCTATCAAAAATTAAAGATTTACTACTATCATTAGATACAAAAATTATAAATAAATTAGATTCGAAATTTAAAAAATAAAAGAATTATTAAAGTCGTTACAAAAAATATAGCTATAAAATTATCATTAGATACAAAAATTAAAAATTTATTTGCTTCCTAATTCCAAAAATTAAATAATCATTAGAATCACTAGAAGTAAAAATCAAAAATAATCAATAATCAAAAGGTACAAAAATGAAACCATCATTAGATTCGGTAGAATGAAAATTGATCTAAAACAAATACATCAGAATTTTTGAAGGAAGAATTAAAAATATTCAGTCATCAATAGAACCAAAAATAATGGTGTAATCAAGAAATTTTATAGTGAACTGAAAGATATTTCTGTTGTTGCTACGAGTTATCAATAATAGAGACCCCTGTAGTAAAGCAGAAATCAGAAATTGTTCACTTATTGGATGATAGTTTATCTGATGAGTTAAAAACGAAACAGTCATCAGAGGTGGTAGAGTTTAAAAAGGATAAGTTAGATATGACTGATCAATCAGATGTTTCATTTCGTTTTGATGATTCTGGTATTGGAGCTAGCTTTTCGTCGCCTGAGTGCGATAAAAAACCAGCTAGTGAGCAACCCAAAGATACTGGGGCTATTGATTTAAATGTTATATTACAAGCAATAGCTACCAGTAATGCTAAAATGACAGCTAAATTAAAGTATGAGATTGTGGCCAGCCAAAATAATTTTAATAAACGATTGGAGGTAATGGACAATACCTTCAAGCCTTGTTGCAATAAGTTGAAAGAGGATCTGGACAGTTTGAATTATAAAATTGATTACAATCATGAGGATATTAAGAAAAAGGTTGCTCAACAATTTTCTGAAATGTATAAAACAGTAAAATCCGAAGTTGCTGAGATTCGCAAAGACTTCCAAATGGAAGATGCGAAGCTGGAGCACAAGTTAACAGAAAAGATCGAGGCAGAATCTGAACTGTGCTCAGATAGGTTTAAAGATGTTAATATAAAAGTAAACATATGTCAAGCAGAGGTAGATGCAATGAAAACTGATACTACTCATATTGTGCAAAGAGTAGATAATGTTGAAATGAGAGTAGAAAATATTAGTACTAACATTGCTAACATTGAGAGTAAAGTAGCTTCAGTTGTAGGTGCAAACGCCGCATTTATCGGATGTCGGCAGTTCATGCGGTTCGATCCAGACAAATATATCCACCCGCTAGATTTCTGGAACGATTTTGAAGATGTGATTCCACCAACTTGGTCTGAAAGAGAGAAAATATCATTTATTAGAGCAGGTGACGCCATGCGTTGGTCAGCTGATGTTATGTTGAAGTGTAAAACATTAGCGGAATTTAAAACAGCTTTCATTAATGAGTATTGGTCTAGCAATAAGCAAAATGAAGTGTTGAGAGAATTTTGGAGTGGAAAACGCTTCAATGCAGGCTAGAAATCTATTAAAGAGTTTGCTAGGTCATGGATTTCACGTTTGTCACATTTGGTGGAAAAACTGAAACCTGAAATGATAATACTAGGTCTTGAAGCCAAACTGCCATGGTATTGGCAAACTAGAATTATATCTGCCCCTAGAGACAATCTTGATCGTTTCATTGAGTATTTGGAACGTTTAGAGCGTGTTGCTGCCAATGAGGAGCAAGCACGTAATAACAGAAATGGTAATAACACTACTAGTAATTTTAAGAACGAGCAGAATTGCAATGTAAACATCAGAACAGTTGGTGTTCGCCATCCTAAGAGAGGTAGGAATTGGAGAAATAATTATCAGAACCAACAATGGCATCCAAATGATAGTAATTTTGTTCCGAACAAAATTATGCAGGTAAACAACAGTGCTGAAAGCAATGCTGTGCCAGTTAACTATAATGGAAATAAAGGAAACAGTAGTAGGCCGAGGCAGGAAAACTAGTTCCCGTCTATGAGGACACTGGCGCTCACCAGGCAGTTACTTTTCCTAAGCCAGTAATTACAGTAATTGGTAAGACTGATCAGAATACTCAGACTGAACATGTGGATGAGGGGTCGGTAGCATCTAAGGATACAGCAGAAATATTAGATCACTCACAGTATTTAATAGATACCATGTTAGAGACGCTTTCTAAGTGGCAAGAGAAAGAGAAGGCGCAGCAGTGTAACGGTAGGGAAGAGCTACAAAATACTGAATTGTCAGGTGAAGAAGCAGAAGAAATTCATGCTTATATTTACGATAAGGATGATGTGCTCTTATCTAAAGTGCCTGTGCAGGATGTTGATACTGTACTAATAGATTTAGGACAGCAGGTAAGTGAGAATGCAGAGGATAGCCTGTTGTGCGTCGATGAACCCAGTAGCTGTGACCAGTTGTCACTTGAGAAGGAACCCGACGATAATAGTAATAGTGGTTTAGCTGTAACTAGTGTTATGCTCGGTCTGGAGGCGCAGAATCGCTCAGACTACAGTAATTTGGGTCATGTTCAGCAAACTAAATGTAATGAAGTCGTGCGGTGATTCGATTTAAAATTGGTAGACCGACTGGAAAAGGCAGCTGAAAATGTAATTCAGGAAACCCCTACACACTTTGATCTAAATGTAATGAAGACAGATGTCGATCACTTTAGTTGGAGACAAATCCAAAAGGAACTATTGGATGAGTTTGACAAACCACCTGTACAACCTAGAATAAGCCACTTTATAATAATAGTGAATATGTTGGGTATCAATGTACGTTGTCTATTAGACAGTGGAAGTGAGGTGAGTGCGATATCTCAGTCCTTCTTTGATGCATTACCTGCTAAAGACAAGCTTACAGTAATGAGGGTATCAGGAGTAAGAATAATTGGTGCTACTGGCAAGGCGTCAAAATCGGTAAAGCAAGAAGCTCTACTGCCCTTTGAAATTAATGGTAATTTAATTGATCGTCCATGCTTAATTGTAAACAATCTCAGTATTGAGGTTTTAATTGGCATAGATTTCTTGTCGAAATATCAGAGTGTTGTTGACGTTGAAAGAAGCCAGTTAAAATTGGTCTTGCCGATAACCGGAGTAATTACGGTACCTTTTATTGATAAACATGTAGTAACTAATGATGAAATTTGGGAGCTGCCTAAATGAGTTCTGAAAAATAGGAGATATTGGGACGAAGGTGTTAATCTTAGTAAAAGTAAGCTAAACACAGACGAAAAGAAGTAAAGGCTAGGGCAAATATAAGGAAAAGAACATTAGAAAGAAAGAAGCGTCATGACGCAAATATTCCACCCGCCGCCCCACAACTTCACCACAGGCGGTGCATTATGAACAGGTACTCAATCGTGTTGAAAGGTGCAGCCACCATGCTCTTCAACAGTGGGAAGCAAGAAGGTGCTTAAAACATCAATGTAGGCATGTGCTGTGATAGTGTCACGCTAAACAACAACGGGTGTAAGCCCCTCCATGAAAAACACGAGCACACCATAACACCACCGCCTCCGAATTTTACAGTTGGCATTACACACACTGGCAGATGACGTTCACCGGGCATTCGCCAGACCCATACCCTCCCATCGGATCGCCACACTGTGTACCGTGATTCGTCACTCCACACAACGTTTTGCACTGTTCAATCGTCCAATGTTTAGGCTCCTTGCACCAAGCGAGGCGCCGTTTGGCATTTACCGGAGTGATGTGTGGCTTATGAGCAGCCGCTCGACCATGAAATCCAAGTTTTCTCACCTCCCGCCTAACTGTCATACTACTTGCAGTGCATCCTGATGCAGTTTGGAATTCCTGTCTGATGGTCTGGATAGGTGTTTGCTATTACACATTACGACCCTCTTCAACTGTTGGTGGTCTCTGTCAGAAAACAGACGACGTCTGCCTGTACGCTTTAGTGCTGTGCATTTCCCTTCACGTTTCCGTCTCACTATCACATCGGAAACAGTGGACCTAGGGATGTTTAGGAGTGTGGAAATCTCGCGCACAGACGTATGGCACAAGTGACACCCAATCACCTGACTCCGTTCGAAGTTCGTGAGTTCCGCAGAGTGGCCCATTCTGTTCTCTCATGATGTCTAATGACTAGTGTTGTCGCTGAAATGGAGTACCCGGCAGTAAGTGAGTAGGTGGCAGCACATTGCACCTAATATGAAAAACGTATGATTTTGGCGGTGTCCGGATACTTTTGATCGCATAATGTATTTCAAATGGCCTGTTCTACTGAGGCATATATTTATACTTACTCTGAGCACATAATAATATTTTAGATGATAAAAAGTCACCAGTTGTGATCTTCTGCGAGCTATCGAAAGCATTTAATTGTTTCATTCATAATATTTTATTAGAGAAATTAAGGTTTTATTGAATACATGACTGGTTTAGCTCCTATTTAAGAAACAGTACGCAGAAAGCTATACTAGGACGTTCGAGTAATAGAAATAGGTACGCCACATCATCTGCATGGGAAGAAATTCCTGTGGGCGATCCACATGGTTCGATAATGCGTCCATGCTGTTCTTGCTCTTCGTTAATGACCTGCCATTTTAGTTGAACCAGGAGACAAATGTCATCCTTTTTGTAGATAATACTGACATTATTGTCAGGCCTAGCAAAGAAGCACCGATATGATAAATAGTGAATGATGGTTTGTTAATTATAAACTAGTTTTGAACAAATAGAGTAGCTTTAAAATGTAAAAATAAATAAATAAATACGAATTTGGCTTCTGTTGCCTCTGAAAATAACATACTACTTCCTACTAATGTTGCCGAGTTAGAAACATAGCCAAACATAGTACAGCAATACAAATTTAGATGCTGGCTGGCTCCATAGATGATGAAGATACTGAGAGAACGAACGATAAAAGAAATTATTCAGATGATTACAGAATACGAAAACTGAATTGCGATTGGGGACTGGAATTCAATAACACGAAAAGGAGGAGAAGGAAAAATAGAGGGAGAACATTGACTGGGCACGACAGTGAAATCCTCATTAATTTCAGTTTCTAATTCTGAGAATTCATCTTCAGAGACCGGTTCCGTCGTAACTTTCACACTATTCTCATCAATGTTTTCCATTGTTAGTAGCCTATGGGAAGCAATTAACAAATACTTTAAATGTTCTTGATTTAATTTAATTGCTTGACCACGACGAACGATGCCGGCGCTGTGTACCAGCAAACGTGATGCGAAGCGTCGCGACATAATGCAGGCAGCAGAAGTAGCAGCTGTGGCAGTGAGGATGATGGCGAGTATCGCCTACTGCAGTAGTTCCAGGGGTGGCTGGGCACCGGCGAGCGCGCGCATTAGCTTGTAAGCAGCTGTAGCTCGCAAGTCTTTCTGTATACTTCACTTCGGTATCCTATTAGTGCCTACGGAGTTCGCTGTTTTGTACCGATCACTTCACTGTTCAGTTTCCCGGCCTATGCGCACCATATGTGGGGCGGCGGGTAGATAGTAAAATTATTTAATGCTTCGCCGTCTTTTACGAGAGCCTGAAACCTATTTTTGCGGTCGGCCAGAAAGCGATGGAGAACATACTGACCATAATTTCAATTCTGCAAGTCCAAAAAAATGGTTCAAATGGCTCTGAGCACTTTGGGACTTAACATCTGGGGTCATTAGTCCCCTAGAACTTAGAACTACTTAAACCTAACTAACCTAAGGACATCACACACATCCATGCCCGAGGCAGGATTCGAACCTGCGACCGTAACGGTCGCGCGGTTCCAGACTGAAGCGCCTAGAACCACTTGGCCACACCGGCCGGCCTGCAAGTCCACATTCTTCTTGTACTCACTGTTCACTCAACGGGAGCAGGAACTATGATCATAAATGAAAGTTTTGAGTTCTAAATGATAAAATTTCATACGCACAGCACGTAATATTCCTGATAATAATAATAATAATAACATTGATGTCGCTATCAAAAACAGCACTATGAGCAGTCGAGAGGCGACCTCTACAGTAAGTTGCAGTTAAATGGTCTTCTAATAACCAAAGTTAATTGCTTGCCACAAAAGCGGAAAATAGCATTACCACTTGACACGCGGTTTTGTTAACATTACGGGTGGCACACAAACAGTTACTTCCGTGAAATCTAAACGATCCAGGACGGTATACAGTACTAGCGAATTCACTTCCTATTTGTACCAAAAACATGCGTTTAGTAGCAGATTGGCTGTGACGTCATCCGAGGCAATGCGTAAGCCGGCGTTTGACTGACGCGGACCGTACCATAGCGGGATGCGAAGACTCCCCTTCACTGCCTCTCAGGCAGTATGTATATATGGTTGCAGCGGACGGCCGAAGGGAACATGTGCCGTCATCTGCTGTATGCCCACCGCGCTGCTGCTACGGTCGCAGGTTCGAATCCTGCCTCGGGCATGGATGTGTGGATGTCCTTAGGTTAGTTAGGTTTCAGTAGTTCTAAGTCTAGGGGATTGATGACCTCAGATGCTAAGTCCCATAGTGTTCATAGCCATTTGAACCATTTTTGCTCAGTCTGGCACCGCGCGACCGCTACGGTCGCAGATTCGAATCCTTCCTCGGGCATGGATGTGTGTGATGTTCTTAGGTTGGTTAGGTTTAAGTAGTTCTAAGTTCTAGGGGACTGATGACCACAGAAGTTAAGTCCCATAGGGCTCAGAGCCATTTGAACCATTTGAACCATTTTTGCTGTATGCCCAGGTAACAGCCTCTAAATGGCCGCTTTCTCGGACACACATATTTTGATAACTGTGTCATGAATCAACTTCCAATCTTGATAATTTTTATATGAATGGAATTAAGTAGGCCTTACTTGCAGAAAAAGTATTAGTTCGACTGCATTTCGACTTTACCGGCTAGAATTTTTAGAACGGAACTGGCAGTAGAACATGACCTCTGAATTACAACTTTAAGAGATCTCGTATTAATTGGTATTTACATCAAAGCCTTGAAACATGTTGCAGCTTTATTATTTAATGGATGTAATCAAGTTCTGTCATCAAAACTTGCTATCATTAGTAATTTAATTAATTAATTTGTGGGTGGTTCATGGTGTGGGTTCCTGTTGTCATGTCCTAGTTCATGAACCACAGGCAACGTATGAGTGGCCAAGTAAGTGGTCCTGATAGTCGGGATACCAGTTACTTTGGAATATAGCTGGGCATCTCGGACATATTCTGAGTCGTGGTCAGCTTTGTGCTCAGACGGCAAAGACTACCAAATCCACCGGTTAGGCCCTTTAACCGTTAGGGGTAAAACTCAATGGGACCCGGGGCAAGTAAGGCTAGCAACCTGCTTCCGTGGTACTTTAAATATGATGCTGGGAACAATCAGAGCAAAATGCCTCGGACCTTTGGAGGTGACGGAGTTCCACCTCTAATTGACAAACCAGGGACTCCTAAGATACGACTAGGCAAACGAGTGGTAACAAGATGGGGAGCTATTAATATCAATGGGGGCTACACGGGGAAGAAGGTAGAGCTGGCAGAGGCTGCAAGTAAAATGGGGTTGGACGTTTTAGCTGTTAGTGACATTCGGGTAAGGGGTGAGAAAGAAGAGGAGGTGGGAGAATACAAGGTCTACCTGTCAGGAGTCAAAGCAGGAATAGCACAATGGGGTGTAGGGCTTTATATCAGGAAAGAAACGGATCCCAGCGTAGTTGCAATAAGGTATGTAAAGGAACGACTGATGTGGATGGATTTGACAGTGTCTAGCAAGAAAATTAGGATTGTGTCAGTATATTCGCATTGTGAAGGGACAGATCAAGACAAAGTGGATAATTTTTATGACGAACTCAGTGATGGAGTTGTTAGAGTAAAGGACAAGGACAGTGTTTTGCTCATGGGTGATTTTTGTGCCAGGATTGGAAATCAAACAGAAGGGCATGAAAAGGTTATGGATAAATTTGGAGAGGATATGGAGGCCAACAGGAACGGGAAACAACTCTTAGATTTCTGTGCCAGTATGGGCTTAGTAATCACAAACTCCTTTTTAAACATAAGAACATTCACCAGTATACTTGGGAAGGCAGGGGAACCAGATCTGTCATTGACTATATAATAACAGATCAGGAATTCAGGAAGGTCGTGAGGGACACACGTGTATTCAGGGGATTCTTTGATTACACTGATCACTATTTAATCTGCAGTGAAATTAGTATTGTGAGGCCGAAAGTGCAGGAGGTCAGATCGACATGTAGGAGGATAAGAGCGGAGAAACTTCAGGATAAGGAAATCAGGCACAAGTACATAACAGTGATCTCAGAAAGGTACCAGTTAGTTGAATGTAGTCAATTACAGTCATTGGAAAAGGAATGGACAAGGTACAGGGACACAGTACTAGAAGTGGCTAAAGAATGTCTAGGAACAGTAGTGTGTAAAGGTAGGATGAAGCAAACAGCTTGGTGGAATGACACAGTCAAGGCAGCCTGTAATAGGAAAAAGAAGGCGTATCAAAAATGGCTACATACTAGAACTCAGGTAGACAGAGAAAGTTATGTTGAAGAAAGAAACAAAGCCAAACAGATAATTGCAGCATCCAAGAAGAAATCTTGGGATGACTTTGGAAGCAGGTTGGAGACTTTGGGTCAAGCTGCTGGAAAACCATTCTGGAGTGTAATTAGCAGTCTTCGAAAGGGAGGTAAGAAGGAAATGACAAGTATTTTGGACAGGTCAGGAAAACTGCTGGTGAATCCTGTTGATGCCTTGGGCAGGTGGGGGGAATATTTTGAAGAGTTGCTCAATGTAGGTGAAAATACGATCAGTAATGTTTCAGTTTTCGATGTACAATGGGATAGGAATGATGGTGGAAATGGGATCACATTTGAGGAAGTGGAGAAAATGGTCAATAGATTGCAGTGCAATAAAGCGGCTGGGGTGGATGAAATTAAGTCGGAACTCATCAAATACAGTGGAATGTCAGGTCTTAAATGGCTACACAGGATAATTGAAATGGTGTGGGAGTCGGGACAGGTTCCATCAGACTGGACGAAAGCAGTAATCAGACCAATCTTTAAACATGGAAACAGAAAAGATTGTAACAACTACGGAGGTATCTCTTTAATCAGCGTTGTGGGTAAAATCTTCTCAACTATTGTTGAAAGGAAAGTGCGAGTATTAGTTGGGGACAAATTTGATCAAAAACAGTGAGGGTTTAGGCCTCTTAGAGGTTGTCAGGACCAGATCTTTAGCTTATGGCAAATAATGGAGAAGTGTTCCGAGTGGAACAGGGAATTGTATCTATGCTTTATAGATCTAGAAAAGGCATATGACCGGGTTCCTAGGAGGAAGTTATTGTCTGTTCTACGAGATTATGGAATAGGAGGCAAACTTTTGCAAGCAATTAAAGATCTTTACATAGATAGTCAGGCAGCAGTTAGAGTTGACGGTAAACTGAGTTCATGGTTCAGAGTAGTTTCACGGGTAAGACAAGGCTGCAACCTGTCTCCACTGTTGTTTATATTATTCATGGGTCATATGTTGAAAACAATAGACTGGCTGGGTGAGATTAAGATATGTGAACAAATGGTTCAAATGGCTCTGAGCTCTATGGGACTCAACTGCTGAGGTCATTAGTCCCCTAGAACTTAGAACTAGTTAAACCTAACTAACCTAAGCACATCACAAACATCCATGCCCGAGGCAGGATTCGAACCTGCGACCGTAGCGGTCTTGCGGTTCCAGACTGCAGCGCCTTTAACCGCACGGCCACTTCGGCCGGCCATATGTGAACACAAAATAAGCAGTCTTGCATACGCGGATGACTTAGTTGTGATGGCAGATTCGATTGAAAGTTTGCAAAGTAATATTTCAGAGCTAGATCAGAAATGTAAGGACTATGGTATGAAGATTAGCATCTCCAAAACGAAAGTAATGTCAGTGGGAAAGAGATATAAATGGATTGAGTGCCAAATAGGAGGAACAAAGTTAGAACAGGTGGACGGTTACAAATACTTAGGATGCATATTCTCACAGGATGGCAACATAGTGAAAGAACTGGAAGCGAGGTGTAGCGAAGCTAATGCAGTGAGCGCTCAGTTACGATCTACTCTCTTCTGCAAGAAGGAAGTCAGTAGCAAGACTAAGTTATCTGTGCACTGTTCAATCTTTCGACCAACTTTGTTGTATGGGAGCGAAAGCTGGGTGGATTCAGTTTACCTTATTAATAAGGTTGAGGTTACGGATATGAAAGTAGCTAGGATGATTGCAGGTACTAGTAGATGGGAACAATGGCAGGAGGGTGTCCACAATGAGGAAATCAAAGAAAAACTGGGAATGAACTCTATAGATGTAGCAGTCAGGGTGAAAACGCTTAGACGATGGGGTCATATTACACGCATGGGAGAAGCAAGGATACCCAAGAGACTCATGGGTTCAGCAGTAGAGGGTAGGAGGAGTCGGGGTAGACCAAGGAGGAGGTACCTGGATTCGGTTAAGAATGATTTTGAAGTAACAGGCTTAACATCAGAAGAGGCACCAATGTTAGTACTGAATAGGGGATCATGGAGGAATTTTATAAGGCGGACTATGCTCCCGACTGAACGCTGAAAGGCATAATCAGTCTTAAATGATGATGATTAATTTGTGGTGATGACTATGGGACCAAACTGCTGACGTTATCGGTCCCTACACTTACGCACTACTTAATCTGACTTAAACTAACTTACGCTAAGGACAACAGACACACCCATGCCCGAAGGAGAACTCGAACCTCCGACGGGGGGTACCGTGCCAACCGTGGCAAGGCGTCCCAGACCGCGAGTTTTTAGTAAATTACTCGAAAACCATTATAGGCAGCTTAATGAGGTCACATAGTTAATGTTTTTGTATCAGACTGGAGCTTCATACCAACTATCATTTTTCTAAATCTAATATTTTACGTATTCAATTTTTAGTAAAAAGGTAGATTTTGACCAAAATATTATTCCGATCAAGGTGAGACTTGCAAAAGTTGACTGTGTCTTACATGTGGACATTCTGAACAATTTTTGGCTTTCTAGCTTTATTATTTAGCGCCAATTGTTTTTTATTTGAAACTATGTATTTAGGGAAATATATTTATCTGATCACTCTGAGATTTAACAATTTAAACATTAATGTACTGAAGCACATGCTACTTTAATTTTTAATTTCTTCCATAGATTATGGTCCAATACTTGTATGCTGCGCACGGGCGCTGTATGACGTGGCGCTAGTAGCAGTGAACTTTGGTAAGTCCTGGCACACTCGCTCGTCTCTGTATCTCTAAAATGATACAGCGCTTGTTTCGCCAGAATTGCAACACGGAAAGCAACATTGCATAATGAATATTATTCACTCATCATGAAATGCATATAGATTCTTATTAAAAGAATCGTCCGTTTCTATACTGCTGCCGTTGGACTTATATTTTGTTTAGACGTCAGTTATGCTATACTGATCTGGAACATCCATATTGTGCATTTAAAATATGTTCTAACTTAACTGCCTGCGCTACTTATTCATCTTCTGTTCAATCTCTGTTGCGTATTCTACACTTCCGTTGATATAATTTCAATCAACATATAACGTTTGGAGTTGTGATTATTTTATCGATTTTTGTTTGACTTACGGATACTTGTTTACATACATGTAGATTTTTCTTGTTGTGTGTTTAAAAAGTACAGAGAAAGAAATTTCACTTCTGCAGTCTGTTCACTCCAACATCTACGTTTCCAATCACTGTGAACTGGATGGGACAGAGCACTTCTCATCCAATTTAGCTTTTCACTGATGACCTGGAAATAGGAAAAACTGTTTACATGGTGTCGCATGCACTATAATTATTCCTGGTTGACATTTATCTGTAGATTATGCTCCATTCACAAATGTTTGCATTCTCTCTCTCATAATGCGCAACTCGGAACAGAAAGTCACTAAACGAATAAGAACTTTACACACAACGGACAGCAAGGACAGACAGACAACGTAGCATTAGCCAACACTGTGCTGGCAGTGTATAAATGATTGCTGTAACAACGTTTTTGGACTTTTTTGACTTTTAGTCTGTTTGCCATCAGCACCATTTGTGGCTTCAGTAACAACGAATCTGCAACCACATCCGCTGGTATTATTTGTACAAATTCTCGTATCCAAAACGCCAATACGTAGCCAGACGTTCACGGATTTTTGCTTCTTTTGATATGAAGTGAATTTTAGTCACCAAACTAACGTCATTTCCATAAAGGTATCTGATTTAATGGAGAATCGGGCGAGAATCTGCTTCGCACAGAATTTTCCGGGATACAACAGTCTGGGTCTATTTGCACTTGCCTGTCTTGTGACTGTGAGAAACAGACTCTCACCAGCGTTTACCTATGGTGCTTAGAATGAATTCGCTCGACACTAATTTGGTAGACGGAAACATAATTCTTAGAAATCCTGACGGACAGTATTAAGCGACAGCTTAATTACTGTCTCAAGAGTCTGCAGGTTTTGCAAGGAAGCCTGTGATTAACGATATTACTATTGTCAAGGTTTGCGGTTTTTACACTCCTTTCTCAGTTTCTCAGCAGAATAGCCGATAAAGTTGTCTTGTTCCGTCTTTAAGTGCTTACTCACATACACATCCGTCACGCAAGGAAGATTACATGTGCAGCTCTTGCATAACTATAAGAACTTTGGCGACTACGGTAATTCCAATTTCGAAACAACGAGAAATACAGCATTAAGCAAGAAGAAATGAATTGTTTTGAAAAGAGAAAAGGTAAGATAAAAGTTCCGTCTATATCAATTCTTTTAATTTGTCTGAATCATGAATTTCATTCCCAGTCGTGCGAGCATGCTGGGTTGTTGGTTCTTTGCAGTCAGGTATCCCCGCAGACTTTGGTTGGCCAGAGGGAATCCGAATTGGACTATTAAGAGGGAGGATTCCAGTTTCTGCATTCGTCTGATGACCACGGGAAACCTCCCGTAGCCGGCCGGTGTGGCCGAGCGGTTCTAGGCCCTTCAGTCTGGAACCGCGCGACCGCTACGGTCGCAGGTTCGAATCCTGCTTCGGGCATGGATGTTTGTGATGTCCTTAGGTTAGTTAGGTTTAAGTAGTTCTAAGTTCTAGGGGACTGATGACCTCAGATGTTAAGTCCCATAGTGCTCAGAGCCAGCCAAACCTCCCGTAAACCTCTAAGGGAATGGGCGATTGGAACTACAATTATCAATTTTTTATATGTTTATGTTCCGTGTATGTATGTTTTCTGTGTATCGTGTTTTGTGTGTCGATGCCATTTGACTGGGATGGGGGAGCAATTCGACTGCGAATTCGGTGAAGAATTCTTACCGGTATTCGGTTGAAGGGATTTGGAGCCACAGAAAACCTGAATCAATACGACTAGGTAAAAATTTGAGCTAAGTGGCCATCGAAAACCAGTTTAGTGTCTTAACTTTCTCGCCGGCTCGTTTTGTGAAATTACTGCGGGTAAAACACGGTCCATAAGACTCTCTTCAGTTCTTCTGGAACACGTTATGATTTCTCGCGGATATTGCATAAGTGTGACGATGTTTCATTATTACAGATGCACTGTAACTGACACTTCAAATTCCACTCTCACACTTAATTAAATCGCAAAGAGTTGCTTCTGAGCGCGCAGATTTTTAGTTCCTCAAATGATTTATTAGGGCTTTGTTGTTTTTTAATTTTTTTTTTAGCACGGCCTTATGCAGTACACAATGTATTTCTTTGTCGCACCACAGAATAGAATTCTGGGTGAACATAAATTTTTTAAAAGTTTTTCTGCGACAAGCACGGAGCCTAGCTAAGGCATGCTTTAATGCAGTGTCTCAATTCGAATGTAAACCATGAAGGAAAGCCGGAGGCAAATAGCGAGGCACACAACTGGGGCGTTGCCACACAACGCTCGAGTGGAGAGCACAGAATGTGACTACAGCAGAATGATCAGACTATAATGTTACTCTGTCAGCACCGCAAGGTGAAGAAAGATCACTTATCACACACACACACACACACACACACACACACACACACACGCGCGCAAGAATGCCTCCACAGCAACTAACAATTGCGGGAAGTGTTAATCTGAAGATCATAAAGCAATAGTTCGTTTATTGAGGAGCAGTATAGAGCGCTGACAAGCCTAGACAAGAGGGCGAAATTCACTCATCACCACAGTTCGATAACATCAGAGTCACCAGGTAATCAGTATAAATATTTGGACTTCACAGGGGCAGTCGGTATGACAGTCTTGTAAGTTAGAGAGCAACCACGTTGAAGCTATTCTGTGATGTGCTGCCTACAGCCCGTCTGATGACTTCAACTACGCGACAACAGCTAGTCAGCCCGATGCTGTGGATTGCCAATGCTGCCATTCTTGCTGCTGCTACTGATACGAAGACTGTGATATTTCCCATACAAAATACGTAATCAGAATACAGACGGAATGCTAAATGCCATTGTGCCTCAGAATACTAATTGTTCTGAGGACGGATTGAAAATGATTCTGTTTAGTTTTCAGTTAAGATATAATTTGAACAAGCTCCCACTGTAGCTGATTCTATGCGCGCTACGATTATTTTTCTCGTTATGATAAAACCATGTGTAGAGATCGCCTTACGAGGGCGATAACTTTGGTGATTTTTACAGCGTTAAAATGTAACACGGTGAGATGAAATACACTGAAGAGACAAAGAAACCGGTTCAACTGCCTAATATCGTGTAGGGCCCCCGCGAGCATGCAGAGGCGTCGCAACACGACGTGGCATGGACTTGACTAATATCTGAAGTATGCTGGAGGGAACTGACACCATGAATCCTGCAGTGCTGCCCATAAATCCGTAAGAGTACGAGGGTGTGGAGATATCTTCTGAACAGCACGTTGCAAGGCATCCTAGATATGTTCAATAATGCTCACGTCTGGGGAGTTTGGTGGCCAGCGGAAGTGTTTAAACTCAGAAGAGTGTTCCTGGAGCCACTCTGTAGCAATTCTGGACGTGGGGGGGTGTCGCATTGTCCTGCTAAAATTTTCGAGGTCCGTCGGAATGCACAATGGACACGAATGGATGCAAGTGATCAGACAGCATCCTTACGTACGTGCAACGTGTCAGAGTCGTTTCTAGACGCATCAGGGGGTCTCATATCACTCCAACTGCACACGCCCCACACCATTATAGGGTCTCCACTAGCTTGAACAGTCCTCTGCTGACATGCAGGGTCCATGGATTCATGAGATTGTCTCCATACCGTCCATCCGTTCGATACAATTTGAAACGAGACTCGTCCAACCAGGCAACATGTTTCCAGTCATCAACAGTCCAAAGTCGGTGTTGACGGGCCCAGGAGAGGTGCAAAGATTTGTGTCGTGCAGTCATCAGGGGTACACTTGTGGGCCTTCCTCTTCGAAAGTCCATATTGATGACGTTTCGTTGAATGATTCGCACGCTGACACTTGTTGATGGCCTAGCACTGAAATCTGCAGCAATTTGCGAAAGGGTTGCAGTTCTGTCACGTTGAACGATTCTCTTCAGTCGTCGTTGGTCCTGTTCTTGCAGGATCTTTTTCCGGCCGCAGTCATGTCGGAGATTTGATGTTTTACCGGATTGCTGATATTCACATTACACTCGTGAAATGGTCGTACGGGAAAATTCCCACTTCATCGCTACGTCGGAGATGCTGTGTCCCATCACTCGTGCGCCAACAATAACACCACGTTCAAACTCACTGAAGTCTTGATAACCTGCGATTGTAGCAGCAGTAACCGATCTAACAACTGCGTCAGATACTCGTTGTCTTATATAGCTGTTGCCGACGGCAGCGTCTTATTCTGCCTGCTTACATATCTCTGTATTTGAATACGCATGCCTATATTAGTTTCTTTGGCGTTTCAGTGTATATCGCAGTGCACAGCAAGAATAATCGGACTTTAGAATATCAAACAGTTTATACTGCAGGCTCTGAAAGAAGGGATGCAAATACACATATGATGGCGCGCTGATGACCAGTAATCGTCGCATCACCGAACTTACATCTCCCAGCGGAATCAGGTTGCTGAAACATATAACGAACTTATACAGGTAATTAGTGACATTTATGGCGTATATTCAATAAATAGAAAGTCATTTTAACTCAATATCAAGATTATTAAACGTGATTAGAGACATAAAGATGGCATTCTTACACGCATCTAGTTAGAAGAAGGAGTGGGAAGTAAGTAGGACTCTAAGAAACTTCCTTTGTTTCATATAAATGAAGAACGAAATTAATCCATCAACACCAATACATCGACATCAACGATATACATATATATCTGCATAGTACTTATTCAAACCACAAAATTTAATTTATTGTATCGCCCCCTTGATTGGCTGTGACTTGGGTTGGAACGACTTGGAGTGGCCATTCAAATGCACTGTCAGGGGTTTGTTTCATGAGACTTGGAAAGATCACATTTTAGTTACATTATTAGAGGTATAAATATTTGCGGTAGTTGTATTGTTCATCAAGTATTTGTTAATGGTTGATTATTAAGGTTTCACATTCGTACTACGATTTTATGTAATTGCGGTATACAGTGATATTTTATGTTATAGTTAGCTAGTTATATAAAACAGTTATTACATTATGGTTTAAGCGTCTTCAAGGCAAAGCTTTTGCAATTAGCAAATATGGAAAAAACCTGTATCACTGATCAGAGCTGATGTTTGAAAACATTTTATGGTCAACGACATAGCATAGTGCATTGAACTTCGCAGCTCAAAATGCTTAATATGAGCTTTCTTCTATGACAAATGCTTTATATATTTAGTTATAACTTCCAGTTTCTTTCTGTTTTAAAGTTGTAGTGACTTCATACAAAGTGATTACAATGCGTAGCTGATTAGTGTTCGCTTGTGGTACTGACAATAAGGGTTCTAGTTCATGAGGTGTATGTTTTCAGTATCGGACATACGTTGCGGCAGACAATAACTAAGGGTGTTGGAACCAAATTAATGGCACAGGTGATGTTATTCATCCGTGTTAGGACACATCTAGGTACTCAGCCTCTTGTTAACAGGTCATCATCCGGAATAATAGGCACCAAAAATGAGTTCAGTTTGCCCGGCATCCCAAAGTTACCCCCTCCCCCCCTCCGCCCATATAAATTATATAGATAAAATAGGCAAAGATGTCCATATCTGGTGAGGAATATATATATAGGTATAGTTTTTGTATAAAATTGGCCCATGTTTAGTGTGGGAAGTATTTGAATCTTTTACGGTTAGAGTATCACTTCTTTTATTGTCACAGTTAGTTGTAAAGGAGTTCATTTACTCAAGATTAGACATTTTTATTAACGCCTTAGCATGCCCAATACGCCTGTGCTAAATAACTCTATACGGTTTTAGCTATAATTCAGGTCAATAATGAGGGCGTGCCAAGTAAAGCCCAGACAATCGGAACTTACATCACTCCGCGCAGAGCGGTTAGCTCAAGCCAGTACACAGTTGCCTCATACTCAACGGCTGTGCGGAATTCCTGAGTGCCTGTGACGTGTATGAAAAGCAACCACAACGCACACCTAGTCCAGCTTCCATTACTCTACCCGACACCAGGAGTTGTTAGCGAGTCGCTTAGTCCATTTCAAGGTGAGTGCAGAACCTGACGCAGAGCATA
The DNA here is from genome assembly GCF_023864345.2 of Schistocerca serialis cubense. Taxonomy (NCBI): domain Eukaryota; kingdom Metazoa; phylum Arthropoda; class Insecta; order Orthoptera; family Acrididae; genus Schistocerca; species Schistocerca serialis. The sequence goes on along the minus strand of NC_064640.1, from coordinate 435,548,891 downwards.
CGCCAACATTTTAGTTAGCCGTCCGTAATGAAACGCTCCCACACCGTATTGTTCCAAGTGTACCAGTGTACGTTCACGTGGCATGTGTCCATCACTGTCCTATCTTCTACCGTACCTGCTACCACAGTAACCTTTCGAAGTAATATTTCACTATAACACAGTTTATCATTGCATTACTTATAGGCCATGCTCTCGCGATTTGACACATGGATTCCAAGATTTTCATTATAATATAACTAGACAATTTGCCCACAAAATGAATAGACACATACATCTTCTTGTAGGAACCTTGCGTCTTAGCAAAAAGATATATTTACGTTCATTTATCAGCTTCCTATATGCGATTCTGGCGTGACTCGTCTAATATTGTTTTGGGAAGGTAACATAATTACATAGGGCAGGGCAACATTGTCTTTTATTGGGTAATATTCAACCTGTGTATGCAGTGCCAGACCAACTAAAAAGCAAAATTCAAAGGAAAGTAGAAAAAGAATAAAACAAACGCTCAAAGCTGGGCAGAATATATGCTCGTGCTTTCAAAAACTCAACGTAGGCCTATAGTACTCATTCAAAGAATGCCTACTCACTTATCCTAATTTCTGCATTGCTTTGGTATGACTAACACTAATAATATTTTACGTATATAAACTTGTGTAGTAAAAGTGCTTCCACTTTTTGTTGGGTCTAAAATAGTGATCTCAGAAGTGATAATCCTTACAACTACTATTTACATACATACGCATAAATTGGCAAGTATTCAAATGGTTGAGGCAGCATTATACGTAGCAAATTATGCCTCCTCCTGGTTAATAGTCAGGAAGTGGGAACTATATTCACCCAAACACCTACTCTTAGGCGTCTTCCTCTAGTGAGTACCTAAATCTGAGTGTCCTTAAGTTAATAGTATCTTTCCTTAACGTTTTTAAGGCATCTCCCTTTTCTGTTTGACTCACAGTTCCTGTAGACATTACAGATTAACCAGTTATAAATCACTTTCAATCGGTACACTTAAACATAGCTACTGCATATACAAAAATAAGATCATCTACTTCTGAAAACACTTTTTCAAATCCTGATGGGAATACGATGCCTTCATTTTATCATTTTTAGCTTAAGCAGGAAGATAACATTCATGATGGGGTATTCTCACAATCCTATAAGAACCAGTATAAAAAAATTGCGACTTACAATTTTTCTTGTGCATATGTGATGACTTCGAGTGAATTCGAAGAAGATAGCAATCTCTGATCTGGTATTTTTATTTTTAAAAGAGTAAACCACCATTTGACTGCGTATTACTTTATTTATCTTCTGTATAATCTAGATTTCGGCTTTTACCCCACTATCAACAACAATGGTAAAAGTTGATATACCATTATTATGTCATATCTGTTAAGGCAGTCCAAAGCAGGTAAACAAGACTAACACATGTCTTTATGATCTTGCATTAACAGTAATTAATAGTCAGTTGTTTTTTCAATTAGTTCTGTCTATTTGGACAAGTCTTGTGGTAAACGTGGCAGTGAATCTGCTACATTGTTGTCTCTTCCGGATACGCAAATGACTAAAAAATTTTACTGTTGAACAAACAAAGACCATCACACTAAATGGAGGTGTAGTAGCTTGTATGACATGAGAAAGCTCAACGCCTGATGGTCACAATAGACATTAATTTTTGTTTCGTAAGTGTCACAGTTGAGTTTCAAAACTACCGAATCAGTGCTAAAGTTTGTAATTCACTAGTGGAGTATGAGCATTCGCATTCAGATAAGATGTGACTAGCGAAACTTATAGCCCGAATATCGCTTTTCTCCTCTTCCTCATATGACTGAAATAAACAAGCTCCTAATCCAGAAAATAATGTGTCAGTAACTAAACAGAAATCGTTAGCCACATCAAGATGATGGAGAATGTCGGAATTTACTAAAGTCTCTCTTACTGCAGTAAAATCGTTGTCACAACCACTCATCCAAATCCACAATGAGTTTTTCTTCAAATGGCTTAGCAAGTTTGTACTGTTTGAAAGCTGATTTGATACAAATCGACGAAAAAATAAGCATAGGCCTGAGAAGGCTTTAAGTTGCTTCTTACTACGTGCGTACAGAAAATTTGGATAGCGCTGATCTTACCGTGGTGAGATGCTACTTCAGTAGAGGCACTAATGGGACCAAGAAATTTGATCTTCTCCTTGACAAATTTAGACTTTTGCAAATTAGCGGTCACTCCTGCCGCCGAGAATTTGTGTAGTGTCATTTCTAATAACTGTACATGTTCTACTCACATGTGAGTAGTTTTTAGTATATCATCAACCGACATATGTAACTAGGTCAAGCAGTTCAGGTCCTACGGCAGACAGTATCTAGGGCGGTTATAAGTTCTCCTGAAGTCACATTTAATAAGTGGCAGAATACAGAATTTATAACTTCTTCCACCGAAAATAAAGGCAGTGTATTTCCTAGATTCTTCGCTAAGTCTTACCTGCCAGTACGAACTTCCTAAATCGATGCTAGTGAAGAATTTAACCCCAAATTGTTCATTCATATTTTCCAGACGAGTTCGTACAGGGATGACAATCTTGTTACTTGCCCTCGCATCCAATACAAAATCAACATTGATATCAGGTTTTGCCACAGCTAACAGCAGACTCCAGGAGGGCGACATAGATGGTTCTATTATATGACACTCAAGCATCTGTTTTATTTTTCTATTAGCTGATGCGTGCTTAGACCATGGGTTGGAATAAGTACTATAGCAATAAACCTCATGGAGGCAGACTTCCATGTGACACAGATAAGTGTGTATGATGCCAGATGTTCTAATACATGCACGTACTTTAATGATAAACTTTATAGGTCAGATTATTGTGACGAGTCAATAGTGGTAGACTCCGCTATTTAAACAACTATTTTAACCTATGTATCCTCAACCTGATCACTTTGTGTAGATATATTACAGATGGCTGCTGTCATGGTTTTAGCGAACTTTCCTATTAGCGCTTGGCAGTACTTACCATCGCCTATTTCTGTCTTTACCAGACCTACTATGACTCTTTGGTTGTCGACGCTCAAATAGCATTTACCCCTAGAGAAGTCTGTTACTGTGTATTGTGTCCTTATCTCATAAGATATCAGGGCCCAAAATACATTCGTCTATTAGTCAATTTGTGATTAAGATGGGCATTTTATTACTCCAGTCCCTAACTTTACTTCTGTCTGTGCCTTGATTCTGACATTCCGTGGTTTAACTCCAATAGCACCCAGGACTCTATAGTTCTGGATGGGATATGTAGGTACTATTGAAACTTCGCATATTTCATTTTGTAAACTAGTTGAGTAATAATTACCATAGCCCTGTATCAATCACGTCAGTTAGTATACCTCCTACCACGGCATCCATAATAGTCTGTACAGTCTCTTTAATTTGGATACTACATTCAAATTGATTTGTGACTAACGCTTCGCTGATATGAGTATTATCACTATAATGTAGCATTATATTGGATTTTCTATGTTACTCCCGAATGATCACATGGTCAGCCTTTTATTGTGTAATGTGATTGTGTCTGGGTTGTTGATCCGGTGTTGAAGGGCAGCGATTCATCTGCCACTTCAGTTATATTTATTGTCTGGTGTTGGGTTCACCAGTCATCTGTAATAGTACGGGTATGTACTGGCGCCTCATGCGTATTATTGCTGTTATTGTGATTATGAGTTTGTTGTTGGTCATGACCTTCCATGCATGAATCCCATCTGTTGACGTTGCTGTTGATGTTGTTATTCCAGTTAGTATGGTGATTTTACCAGTGGCCATTCTCATTTTGATAATATACTGGAAAATAGCGGTTATCACCTTGCTTTTTTTAAATTAAATTCAGGTGGTTCGCGATTTATGTGCCTTGAATTTCGCATGTGAGGCGGTCCTGCTACCTTCTGTAACGTATTCCGTTGTCTTTTGGAGCCGACCGGGGTGACCGAGCGGTTCTAGGTGCTACAGTCTGGAGCCGCGCGACCGCTACGGTCGCAGGTTCCAATCCTGCCTCGGGCATGTATGTGTGTGATGTCCTTAGGTTAGTTAGGTTTAAGTAGTTCTAAGTTCTAGGGGACTGATGACCTCAGCAGTTAAGCCCCATAGTGCTCAGAGCCATTTGAGCCATTTGTCTTTTGGACAGTTATGGTTTTATCACTGTAACCGCAGCGAAGCAGATTGTACCGCACTGTTGTTGTAGTGATCGTTGACTTTCGAGTCCTCTTGTATGATATCAAGAGCATTCAAGGCCGACATAAAGTGATCAAAGCCAGTTTCTGGTACTTGCATTCATTTATCCCTGAGGTCCATAGGCAATTTGGCCTTTAAGACTCTGACAACCTCCCGGTTAGTATTAGGCTGTTTCCAGTAACTAGTTTTATTTATATTTATGTATACACCTCCTTTCTAAGTCTTTCCTGCAAAGACTCACTGAACATTTTGTTAAAATTGCCCGCTCAAGTCGACTATAGTCTTGGTAGTTCTTGGCTGTCTCAGTGGCCTATAGGGTGGCTTCCCCCTGTATGAAAGCTGTGATGTATTGAATTCTTTGTTTATCACAGTTTTAAAAATCTTAATGAACACAACAGGAGGTATCCTTTTTCTCTTCTCAGTTTTTTTCTAATGATGAATACTTGAAACTGCCTATGTTTAAGTAGATTTCCATCCAGTAGGACGGATGACAATTTTGGCACTGCAGCCATACCATATAACACACAATCAAGCGACATGCCATTGTGATTCATTTCATTACCATACCCTATATATATATATATATATATATATATATATACACATATATATACATATATATATATATATATATATATATATATATATATATATATATATATAATGATTTTTGACCACTATTAAGGTAAATACATTGTTTGTTCTCTATCAAAATCTTTCATTTGCTAACTATGCCTATCAGTAGTTAGTGCCTTCAATAGTTAGAATCCTTTATTTAGCTGGCAGTATTGGCGCTCGCTGCATTGCAGTAGTTCGAGTAACAAAGATTTTTGTGAAGTAAGTGATTCATGAAAGGTATAGGTTATTGTTAGTCACGGCCATTCTTTTGTAGGGATTATTGAAAGTCCGATTGCGTTGCGCTAAAAATATTGTGTGTCAGTTTGGTGATGATCAGCTGTTTGAAAATCAAATAACGTAAGGGGTTTACCAGCACAGTAATTCTTTAATTTTTCTAATGGGAGGTTTCAAACTTAAAGGCATGAATTTGGCGTTCTTACACGCATCTAGACAGAAGGAGTGGGAAATAAGTAGGACTGTAAGGAACTTCGTTTGTTTCATATTAAAGTAGAATGATACTAATCCATCGACTTTAATACATCCAGATCGAGGGTATACACGTACTTCTGCATAGTACCTAATGGAACGACGTAAGTTAATTTCTTATAAGACCTGAGCACCTCCGACCAATCACTCACTCACTATGAGTCTATTGTGGGTGACAAAAGAGGTGCCAACCTCACACCCTTCGGAAGAAGTGCACTCTTGCTGCCCTCTGGCTATATCTGTGTGCAGCTGCCAGTGCCTCGTCTGTTTCTTGTTGGGAGGCGAGGACATATTTCTGCAAGGCTGCTGTCATCTTGTGAGGAGCTGTTGGCCGCTGACCAGGGGGAAACCAAATTGACCACGAGAGCGCCTTGGTGGATTGGTTCGGCAAGCTGTCAGCATCCAGGTTGGACGGGCAACGCCTGCAGACCTCCCGGCCGGCATCCTGTATGAAGCTGCCTTCACTGAGAGTGCAGTCCCTGACCACGCCAAGCACCGTCCACACCTACTGAACCAACTGCTCTCAGCCACGCTCGCCGCTCTGCCGCCGCCGGTCAACGCCACTGAGAAGCTACGTATTTTGCATTGTATTAATCAAGACACTAAATGTATTCATAGCCAACACCTCGGGTGTGCCACTGGGCCACACTCCCGCACTCTGAGGTTCGCGTCCTGCACACGTATAGACCACAGTTCCTTGGGTCTCTGCATCTTTTTTATTTCCCCAGGCATGTTTTGACACCTATGTGTCATCTTAGGTAGTTCTCGACTAATTTCTGTAAAATATCATACAAAGTTCATGGTTGTTTTTCTTTCTTAGGCCTAAAAATCGTAGCACGTGCATTTTATTTAATTTGTTTCGATTGCTCACCTGGAATTACAGTGGTTGTGAAAACTGACTTTTCTGTTTTTTTTTTTGTGTTTTCTGTCAATTTTGACAGCATGTCATCTGCAAAATAGTTGTGGTGTGCGTACTGTAAGACCTTCGGTAGACACACCATCAGATTATTTAACTTGTCGCTCTAACGAAGTAGGCGAGTGTCAGCAATATGTCTCGTGGTCTTATCGTGGCGTGTTGATCTTCTGCCGTTAGGTCAGACGATAGAAATGCCACTTGCACGCTTAGAGTAGCAGATCGACGGTGACCAACTTTAAACAGAACTTGATTAATTTTCACACAAATTTATTAAAATAAAAAAAATCATAGATATTACATAACTTGATTCTGGATGCTGTTTACAATTGACAATCTGAAGTTCCTTTGGTCTTGGTACGTTAATCTTATTCTCACATATCTCTGATACTTGACAAAGTGTCTATACATTTATCTTCATGGCTATGTACAGGAATATGGTAATCTTATTAGGCGCAGACTGAAACTTGACTATAGACTAATGCAGACTAATGCAGACTGGTACAGACTAATGCAGACTAATGCAGACTGGTACAGACTGGTGCAGACAAATGCAGAATGACTAATCGGAGGTCTGTACACTCGTTATAATACCTCGCGCATTCATGTATCACTGCACGAGTGTGATCCGCAAGGAGAAAAGGTTCTGCGTTAGCAGCAATCTCATTGGCTGCGTTACATATTAATACGCAGATCGGCGGAAGCAGAATTTGGTCCGTCTCTAAGACAGCGCCATCTCGTAGTGCGGAGACGGACGAGCGCTGCGCCTGCGCTGTTGTGCTTAGCGGGCCGCGCTCTATTGGGAAAGTTGTGTACGCGCTGACTACGCGGCACTATGTACACAACAATAGTCATGAAGAAATTTACTTCTTTTAAAATGCATTTTTAATGAGTAGTGATTATTTGTGTCCCTCTACTGATATTTTCGTCAGGTGCGTGTTTATGGTGGATTTCTCTTACTGTTCGCACTGTGTGCACAGTGTTCCACATCATTTCTTGTATCCACTCTCACATTTGTTCTGCACACATATTTTTGGGAAAACGATATTTCAGCGAATACTTACGTTTTCGTACTCAAAGTAGAAAATTTAGAATGGACCTGGATAAGTTCAAAGAACCAGAGGTTGTTCAGAATTTCAGAGAGAGCATTAAGCAACGACTGAGTGAAACAATGGAAAGGAATACAGTAGAAGACGAATGGGTAACTTTGAGAGATGAAATAACTAAGGTAGCAGAGGATCAAATACGCAAACAGACTGGAGTACAAGAAATACTTGGATATCATAGTAGGTATTGAATTTCATCGATGAAAGAAGAAAGTACAAAAATACAGCAATAAAGCAAGCGAGAGGAAATTCAAATGTCTAGAAAATTATATTGGCAGGAAGTGCAAAATGGCTAAGCACTACTGGTTGGAGAGCGAAAGTAAATTTACAGAAACATGTACATCTAGGAGAAAGATAGATACCACCTACGGGAAAATTAAAGTGGCGTTTGGAGAAACGACAAGCAGATGTATGAATATCAAGAGCTCAGATGGAAAACCAGAACTAAATAAAAAAGGGGAAGCTGAGAAGTGGAAGAAGTACGAGTATATAGAGGGGCTCTACAACGGAAACAGACTTTAAGGTATCATCATAGAAAGAGAGAAGGACGTAGATGAAGATGAGATGGTAGATGTGATACTGCGAGAAGAATTTTCCAGCCCACTGAAAGACCTAATCCGAAAAATTCCCTGGAGTAGAACTGCTTATATTCTTGGGAGAGCTAGCCCTGTCTGAACTATCCCACATGGTATGCATGATAAATAGGACAGGGGAAACAAAGTAAGGTTTCAAGGAGAATGTAATAATTCCAGTTCCAAAGAAAGCCAGTGCTGACAGGTTTGAATACTACTCATCTATCAGTTCAATAAGTCATGAATGCAAAATACTAACACTAGTTATTTACAGAAAAATGGAATGGTAGAAGCCGACCTCGAGGAAGATGAGTTTGGATTTCGGAGAAATGTTGGAACACGCGGGGCAATACTGACTCTACGAACTGAAGACAAGTTAAAGAAAAGTAAACTTACGATTATAATGTCTATACACTTAGAGAAAGCTTTTGAAATTGTCGACTGGAATACACACGTTAAATTTCTGGAGGTATTAGGGGTAAAATACACGGAGTGCAGTGGTGTTTACGGTCGCAAGTTCTAATCCTGCATGCTTAGAGTAGCAGATTGACGGTGACCAACTTTAAACAGAACTTGATTAATTTTCACACACATTTATTAAAATTAAAAAAAAATCATAGATATTACGTAACTTGATTCTGGATGCTGTTTACAATTGACAATCTGAAGTGTGTGATGTCCTTAGATTAGTTAGGTTTAAGTAGTTATAAGTTCTAGGGGACTGATGACCTCAGATGTTAAGTCCCATAGTGCTCAGAGCCATTTGAACCATTTTGAAGTTGAACATAAATCAGACATCGTTTAAAAGACTCGAAAGGTGTGAAAGGCAAGCAGTGGTTGAGAAGAGATTAAGGCAGAGCTGTAGCCTATCCCTAATGTTATTCAATTTGTGCTTCGAACAGTCTGTGAAGGGAATCAAGGAGAAATTTGCAGAAGGAATTAAAGTTCAGGGAGAAGACATAAGAATTTTGAGGTATGCTAATGACATTTAATTCTGCCAGACACAGCAAGGGATTTTGAAGAACAGTTGGAAGGAATGGACAATATCTTGAAAGGTGGTTGTAAGATGAACATCAACAAAAGAAAAACAAGGGTAACAGAATCTAATCGAATTAAATTAAGCGCTGCCGAGGGAATTCTATTCGGCAATGAGATACTAAAAGTATTAGATGTGTTTTGGTATATGGGCAGCGAAGCAACTGATGATGGGCGGAGTAGAGAGGATCTACAAGACACGGCCTACACATGGATAGGAGAGGGAAAAATAGGCTGGCTTAGCTTCTTGCAGAAAATGTTCTGGGGCCACCATCGCACAATGCAAGATCCCTGTGGTCAGCGCACTGGTGTGAGATAGGCTTCTTTTTTAGGTCAGAATCGGGATTTAGGCACTTTGTTTTGAAAGAAGTCAAAATAATAGAAGAACCCCACAAAATTCTTAAAAATGGAGAGAAACTTAAGGTTAGCTTATTTCATCAAAATATTAGAGGACTGAGTAATAAGGTAGAAGAGCTTCTCGTCTGTTTGGAAAATTTAGAAAGCCCTGAAAAAGCTAGACATTCTGCGTGTATTTGAGCACCATATAATCATACGGTTAGATGAGTTACATATAAAATATCACAATCTAGCAACTTACTCATGCAGGACTAACATGAGAAAAGGAGAAGTTGTTACATATATTAAGATAAAACACAAATTAAGAAACACTGAGATTAGTAACTTTTGTACTGATCAGCACATGGAAGCATGTGCTTGTGAATTAATACTAAAAAAAGTTCATTTTTAATCATAACTGTGCTTAAATCTCCACTGGGAGATTTTGAATTGTTTATGTGGAATCTGGATTCCTTACCATGTTGTCTGTCAGACAGCAGGAAGCAGTTAGGTGTCTCTGGTGACTTCAGTGCAGATTTTGTAAAGGATTCTGAAAGGAAAAACGATCTGGAAACCTTATTTGAAACGTATATTTTGAATTCAATAATTAACTTTCCAGCACAGGTAGATAGAGTCACTAGGGCCCTAGTTGATAATATTTTCTTTGGTGAATCTCAAAGCTAGAAAATAACCCAGTAACAAATTCTTTCTGTGATCATAATGCACAGTTATTTAGGCTAAATAACATATTGTCTTACAGTGTAGATACTCCTCAGTGGATTTAGGTTCGAATAATTAATAACTCCAGGACAATTTTTTTTAAGAATAGTTTACGAGAGATGATCTGGGCTGAAATTTATAATGGACCAAATGGTAACATAAAATTTAATCTTTCCATGAGAAATTCATATCATTATTTGAAACAGCTCTCCACGACAGCTAATCAGAAAGGATATTAAAAAGCCAAGTAGAAAACTATGGATCACTAGAGCGATCAAAGTATCTTGCGAAGGGAAATGTAACTGTCGGCAAGAAGGAGTAGAGATCATGCAGTAGTTGCACACTACAAAACTACTCAGATTACTAAGAAAAGTTATTAAGAAGTCAAGGAATGTGCACATAAAGTCAGATGTCAATAAGACTTAAGTCTATATGGAAAGTAGTGAAACGAGAAACAGGACAACCAGCCACAGAACAGGGTAAAATCACAATTGAACTGAATGGAAGCGCTATAAATGACGAATCACATGTAGCAAATATATTTAATAATCATTTCTTAAATATAGTAAACAATGTAGGGACAAACAGTTCAACAGAAAAATCACAGCAGTATGTGGAGAAAGGAACTCTCATAGAATTCAATAAAATGAATGTATCACCAACTTCTTCTGAGATTAAGAAAATTATACATTCTCTCACAAATAAAAGCTCTGGTTTTGATGGTGTTTCCAATAGAGTACTAAAAATTTGTTCCAGTGTAATAATCCACGTCTTTTCTAGAATATGTAATGCATCATTAACACAAGGTATTTTTCCAGAGAGACTGAAATATGCCACTGCCAAATCCCTCCACAAGAGAGGTAATAGGAGAGGTGTTAATAACTACCGACCTGTTTCACTGCTGACATAATTTTCCATCATTTTTGAGAAGACGATATATTCTAGAATAATATCTCATCTGAGCAACAATAATATCCTCAGCAAATCACAGTTTGGATTTCAGAAGAGTTATTCTACTGAGAATGCCATTTACATGTCCACTCATCAAATTTTACGAGTATTAAATAGTAAAACAGCTCCGTTTGGTATTTTCTGCGACATATCTAAGGTATTTGACCGTGTGAATCACAATAATCTCTCAGATAAATTGAAAGTTTATGAGACTGGTGATATAGCCAACCAGTTGATAATGTCATATCTAATCAAAAGATGTATTCAGCCAATGTAGTTTGGTAGTGAAACATGGACTGTGGGAAAACCGGAACAGAAGAGAATCGAAGCATTTGAGATGTGGTGCTATAGACAAATGTTGAAAATTAGGTGGACTGATAAGGTAAGGAATGAGGAGGTTCTGTGCAGAATCGGAGAGGAAAGGAATATATGGAAAACACTGATAAGGAGAAGGGACAGGATGATAGGACATCTGCTAAGACATGAGGGAATGACTTCCATGGTACTAGAGGGAGCTGTAGAGGGCAAAAACTGTAGAGGAAGACAGAGATTGGAATATGTCAAGCAAATAATTGAGGACATAGGTTGCAAGTGCTACTCTGAGATGAAGAGGTTAGCACAGGAAAGGAATTCGTGGCGGGCCACATCAAACCAGTCAGTAGACTGATGACAAAAAAAAAAAAAAAAAAAGAGTTTGGAGATTTTATTATGAATGTGGAGAAATCATGTAAGGGGTTCCCCTAGGCTCAGTTTTAGGAGCACTATTGTTCCTTATATACATAAGCGATTTTCCATCTAACATGCAACAGGCAGAAATAGTTTTTTTTGCAGTTGACACTACTATTGTAATCAACCCAAACATACATACAGAAAAAGAAGAAACAGTATACAGTCTTCTTAAAGGTATCATTGACTGGTTTTCTGTGAATGGTCTCACCCACGATTTTAAAAAGACACAACATATCCAGTTCTGCAGATGTAGAGGCGGGTCTACACTGAGCGCGCCGCGCCGCGCCGCGCCGTGCTGCGCCGCGCAGCTGCACCCCGTGCACAGCTGTGAAGGCCGGTTCCCACTAGGAATGCCGCGCGTCAAAACCGCGCGTCAGCGGCGTGGTTGCCATGGAAACGGCGTCAGCGGCACGGCGCGGCGGGCTCTGCGTCGCGGTTTGACCATGTCGAACCGCTTCCGCTGCCGCGTGCCGCGCTCCAGGTGCGCGCCGCCAATCACAGAACGCGCTGAGCGTGACGTCAGGTATGGAACCCTGGGCCACACGAACTTTCGCCGAACCGCTGGCGCAGACGCGGCGGCAGATATGAAATACTTATCATCCGATTCCAAGGAAACTATTCGGTAGAAAAATTTGATTCTTGGGCATGTTACAGCCTGATGTCTTCTCTCGATAAAGGACCGAATTTCTTTTCGTTATTCGTCGTGGTTACTTGCTGTATCCCATTTACGTAAACCTTTACACGAAATTTTAATGAGTGTGCAGAGGTAAAAACGCATTGCGTGGACTTTGCGTACAGTTCATTTTAGGTAATACATTATTGCGTATGAAATTTAGTCAACATATCCAAATTGTTTTTAAAGCTGAGAGCAGAACGATAGCTATCACCGTTCTCGAGATATTGAATGATATGTCGGCGGACGGGCTGTGTGGTGACCGAGCGCGGGTCGCTCGCGACGCGACTGATACTTCGTCCTGCTCGTCGTAAACCATGTGGTTGTATCAACTGCAAATTTCGTAAACGGTTCAAGAAATCGAAACGCGTTTTTTGCAAACGATAACTTGTAAACAGTCATGTATTTCGTCGCATGATAAATATCCAAAATCTGTTTATCTACCGAGATATGAAAGTAACTACAGTTTTTCAGAAGGGATAGATGAATTGTTTTAAACGGCATTTAATAGCATGTGGAATGAGAAGTTAAACCGAGACTAATTTGCTGGTACGTCATAAGATGTCATTTGCTAAGTATCTACAGCTGTTGATTATTTTCTTTCGTAAGTAACAAACGTTTGTTTATTTATCCAGTGTACTTTATTGGTTCAAGACGAGTTTCACCTTTTACTTTAAGGCATCTTCGGTGGAATCTAGAATGATTATTGGTTCAAGACGCGTTTCGCCTTTTACTTTAAGGCATCTTCGGTGGAATTTAGAATGATTAAGTTTTGTTTTGATATGTGATACTTGCAGATTATGAAACAGTTCACATCTTCTTTTACGTGAATAACTGATTACTTACAGTGAATCGAGTTTTTGGCAGACATCTGCTTTTCCCCTCACCTGGTCACATGCTGGAGGTTGAACTAAAACTTAGATTATAGAACATAAGCACATTTTCATGTTTGCTCTTTTTTCTTCTGTCACCAGCTGTAGAATTTTACCGAAAACACTGATTTGAAGTCGTAAGTACAGTGTGTTCACCTCATGTCCCTTCCTGTCTGGTTTGTTTATGTACATGTTGCCAACCTAAAAAATTATATGCTGAAAACTAATGTTTGTTTATTTCTGTTCTCCTTATATCTGTATGTGTGTGTGGCTATCCAGTGATAGTTATAGAAAGTTGAAACTGAATGCAGTAGGTGTCAGACAGTGGTTGAAAGATTTGGTGTTCAGCTGATTTCAGTTTTCGTTTAAATGTTTTGTGGAGGAGTGCATGGAAGAGTAAATTCACTGCTTACATTAATAGATAAAATAGTAGAATAGCATTTCAACAGATGATTATTATCAGAATATATCACCCAGCCCCTTTGTCCTCACTCTTTGACGCCTCATAATATGTTCTGTCAATTTAGCCCTCTGGTAGTCAAAGTTGTGCTGTAATTTCCTCTTCCTCCTCTATTTAATTCCGTACCTCTTCTTTAGTTACACGATCCTCATATCTAATCTTCAGCATTCTTATTGATCACCACGGTTTGAAAGCATCCATTGTCTTCTTGACAGAACTGTTCATCGCCCACGTTTCACTTACATACAAGGCTGCACTCCTCACAAATACAGCACTCCACACAAATACCTTTGTAAAATAGTACCCAATCATTAGAATTTATGTTTGATGTGAACAAATTTTCTTTTTCAGAACGCTTTTCTTGCTAATCACAGTCTTCATTTTATATCCTCTCTACTTCTGCCTTCTCAATAACTGCTTCCCTTTCAAGTCATTTATGTCTTAGAAATGCAGTTTGGTTTCTGTACAAGTTGTAGATAATCTTGTGGCCCTGTGTTTTATCTGTGACATCTCCAGAGCTTCAAAGAATGTTTTAATTAAGATTATCAAAACCTTTCTCTAAACAAGCAAATGCTATAAACACAATTTCGCAGTTCTTCAGTGCGTCTACTTAACTAAGTGGTAGGATCAGTATTGCCTTGCGTGTTCAGACATCTCACAGGAATCTAACATTGTGCTTATGTTAGTTTGTACAACCCCTCCCCCTCTCCTCTGTACATATTCCTTCCACTTTCTAGCCTTCTCTTATTTACTAAATTCTGGCTTGCCAAATGAGTTCTTGACAGTTGCTTCTCCTTTGAGCAAAGTTTTCTTTGTTCTTTCTCATTTTCATTCCCCTATGTTTTGCAAGTGCAAAATCGCGTTGCAATTTTGGACTTTCTGTCAACTTCATGTTTAGAAATTTCCCATGGCCTACTTTATTTGCTGCATTTTTATATTTTTCCCTCTTGTCAAATTTAATGTATCACGTTTGATTTAACGATTTCTACTTCCCGTTCACATACTCTGCTGTATACACCACTTCTCTCAAAGGGCCGGCCGCGATGGCCAAGTGGTTTTAGGCGCTTCAGTCCGGAACCGTGCGACCGCTACGGTCGCAGGTTCGAATCCTGCCTCGGGCATGGATGTGTGTGATGTCCTTAGGTTAGTTAGGTTTAGGTAGTTCTAAGTTCTAGGGGACTGACGACCTCAGAAGTTAAGTCCCATAGTGCTCAGAGCCATTTGAACCATTTTTTTCTCTCAGAGATATCCATTCGTATTCTAGCGGATTCTTTTCCCTGTTTCAGTCAGTCGTTGCATTATGGTAACTTTAAGATTATCGAGAAACTGTAGGTCTTGACGTATTCAAGTTCCATTTCCTTAATTTGTTACCGTTTACTGTCTCTTTAGTTGTAAACTGCAGCTCGTAACCAATAAAGTATTTTAGGTTTGCGCCTGCACCGGTAAATGTCTTATAATTTAAAATCTGGTTTCGAAAACTTTGTTCCAAATATGTATTATTCTTTCATGATTCTTAAGCAAGGTGCTGGCGATGATTACATTATACTCTGTGCAAAATTCTATCAGTGGCTTCCACTTTCATCCCTTCCCCCAAGCCTTTGTGTTCTTAGTGTTTTCCTGTACCTGCTACCGTATCAGATTTTAAATTTTTGTCTCGTTTAACTATCTGAATAATCTCTTTTGTCGTACACTGTTTCAATGTGTTAGGAGATAGTGAACAATCATGAACGGTAGTCATGAAATCTGTTTATGGTGAAATGAGAAAATATGAATAATGAAATATGTGAAACAGTACGTTGTACAGAAAATGAAAAATTCGTATGTCTTCACCCAACTTCGTTTTTCCTTCGTGTAGGTGTAAGATATAGTTAATCAAACGCACCTGGCGTTTCAGTGGGTCCCTCCCCGTACCTCAGTGGCTGTCCATCGTTGGCTACCGCTAGCGTCTGCCACTTCCAGATGGGAACGCCAATTCCGCGAGCCTCCGCGTCAAAGCGGAAAACGCTTGCCGCTACCGTTGCCGCACGACGCGCTGCCGCGCTCTAGTGGGAACCGGCCTTGATAGGAGTGCGCCGTCCACGCCCCGTCGTGCCGCTCCAAGGCGCGCACTGTGTTCCAGTTGGAGCGCGCGCACGGTCTGAAGATGGAGCGAGCCGAAGCCCCGTCTAAACTGAGCGCGCGCAAACGCACCACTTCCTTTGATGTACCGACAACAGCCGCAAAACTGCGCAGCGCGGCACGACGCGGCGCGGCGCAGCGCGGTTCGCCGTCCACACTGAGCGCGCAGAGCCATTTTGCACGGCACGGCGCGCTCTGTGTGGACTCGCCTTAGGGCTACTACACCAATGATAAGTGTAACACATAGTGAGAAAATAATAAATACTTTGGCAAGTTCAAAATTCTTACGTATTCATATTAATGAGATTTAAAACTTAAAAAGCACATTTTGAACTTCTAAAAGAAGTTAGTTCACTCAAATTTGCACTTAGAATCATTGAAAAAATTTGAGCAGAGACAAATTAGTAAGTTCAGATACTTTGCATACTTTTATTCAATAATGACATATGGAATAATGTTCTGAGGTAACTCATCTTTAAGAAAGAAAGACTTCATTGCCGAAAAAGTGCTGCAAGAGTAGTATGTGGTGCATACCCACGATCATCTTGTAGATATCGTTTAAAGAACTGGGCAGTCTGACTACTTCTTCACAGTATATTTATTCCCTCATGAAGTTTGTTGTACAAAATCTACTGTGCTTCATAAGCACCAATGAAATTCCATTAAATTTCAATACTTCTATGCAGCAGAGCATAACGTCGTAATATACGTGCATTAGAGATGGAAATTTTTTGTACCAAAATCAGTCAGCGTAACAATTATTTGCGAGTTATTTGAGCTTTGCTAATAGTGAAATGCAGCTGTTTAAGTGGAAATTTGACACTGGTGTACTTTGTCTCAAATCCGGAGGCATTTTCTGTGTTTCGATCAGGATGGCATTCGTCGGTTTTGATTTAAATGTTCCCACGATTTAGTTAAGTTATTCGAATGTTACATGAATCGTAATTGTTAAATCTTGCTGTGAAATGAAACGAATGAATTTCACAATTCTAGTACACTTTCTTGGTGATAAAACAACTGGCTTAGCTTTTTTTAGAATTTTATTCCGTACAGGGAAAGATACTTATCTATGTTCGGTCTACCTTCTCGGGTGGGACAACAATAGACCACGTAGCTATTTCAATTCCTTATTCATTGTTCTCCGCTTTTCTTCCAGTACTCTTTCATCAGTTCACTATATTTTTTCTTCCTTCTTCTGATCACCACAGACCAGTTTCAGACCAGCTTTTTTCACTCTCCTACCGGAATTCTTTTATATTCGATACTTCTTTCTTAATCATTTCCGTCAGTTGTTTCTTCAGCTTATATATTATTTCTTATGTCCTTTTTTACTTCATGGATCGTACATATATTTGAAATTTTTTTTGGTTAATCTACTGTCTCGCATTCGATATAAATGTCCTAAAACACCAGTCTTCCTTTTCTCGTTGCTTTTGATGTGTTTTCGATGTTTCAATAAAGTTCATTATTACTACATAATTTGCAACCTTCCGTAGCTTTTCGTGGGCCTAATATTTTCCTTTCTAATATGTGTAATCCACCTAAATAATAATTTACTATCGACATCAGCTTGAATATTGACATTCTGGCTTTACTAATGTATTAAAATGCCTTATTTTTTCATTTTCAGACAAGCATTTTTTGTCATAAAAGTGTTTAAAATGTCATATACCCTTCCCATTTTATGTATCCTTTCCTCTGAAGTAGCTTTTTCCAAACCATCTTCTTGAATTAACTCTCAAAGATATTTAAAGATTTAACTTTTTCAATTTGGCCAGTATCTGCTTCATAAATTTCGGATCATTTTTAATGTTTGTAAAAAATGTAGTTTTTCCTTCAGAAATTCTTAACCTGGCCCTACTGCCTATTTCTTCGAAAAGATTAATTTATGTTGCAGCAGATGTCACATTTTCAGAAAGTATAAATAAGTCAGCAACACATGGAAGACAGTTTATTAAAATGTTTTGTTTCCTCTTCCAACCTTATTGACTTATTCTTATACTCATTCAGTTTTTCGTTCCAAATTCTCATTCATCTTTGTAGAACAGAATTAAAAAGAACTGGTTATAGGCCATCAGCTTGCGGTACATTTATGTTTATTTCGAAGGACTGAGATATTTCTCCCATAAACTTAACTTTACTTACTACATCAGTAAGTTTTCACATATTAGATTTCCTAATTTAGACTTTACACCAAATGCTCTGGGAATTTTATCTATAGTTTTTCAACGGACTCAAAGACATTTTTCCAAATCAACAAACATTTGGTGAATGGTTGACTTCAGATTAAATATTTGTTCAGAACATGAGCTGCCCTTACTATGACCACTTTGATATTCACCTAAATGACTGCCCAGTGCTGTTTCTGCTCTGTTTAGTAAAACCTTGGAAAATATTTACGTTCAACTCGTAGAAAAGGAATTCGTCTGTAGTTGTTAACGTCTTGCTTATTGGTTTATTTATACATTGGACGTATCAAGGCTACTTTCGCTGTCCTGGGATTTTTTCTGCTTTCCAGATTTCCTCAGAGATTAATTTTAGTTCATATTTTAGTTTTGGAAGAAAAAAATTAAAAGTTTCACTTTAATAGAGTCTTCTCCATTAGCTTTATTGTTTGTTAAGGTTTTAATTACTTCTTCAATTTCTATGATAGTGAAAGGTAAATCTTGTTCTAGATTTTCTTGAGTGTTGGAGAATTTCAGGTTATGGATTGGTTCTGGAAAGCTGAGAAGCTGTTCAAAATACTTTGCAATTATTTCACAATTTTCAGTATTGCTTAGGCCAAGTCTGCCATTTTTATTGGTGAAACAGACATTTGGCATTTGATATTGCTTCAGTCTTCCCTTAAATGTTTGATAAAAATCATGGGTATTATATTTTGAAAGGTTTTCCTCAGTTTCTGCAAGTTTGCAATTTTCATAATCTTTCAGTTTTTCTAATTATCCTTACTGTTTTTTCTTTTTTTTTGCTGTTTAAATTGATCATAATGTTCAACTGTTCATTAGTATTTCCACACTTTTCGTTTTTTGTCCCTTTCTATTAAACTTTCTTTACATATTTTATGACAAAGTATTTTATTTTTATTTTTAATTGACCTAAATGTACTCTGTGCAGTGTTATTAATTTCTTTGGTTCATTCTGGCTAGTTGCCATGTTTAGCTATTTTTATTTCATGCTACCCACCATGGACCTTTCCATGGTGGGGTGGCTTGCGTGCTTCAGGGAAACAGATAGCCCTACCGTAGGTGCAGCCACAATGGAGAGGTATCTGTTGAGAGATCAGACCAATGTGTGGTTCCTGAAGAGGTAGTTGCAGGGACAACAGTCTGGATGACTGACTGTTATGGCCTTGTAACATCAACTAACATGACCTTGCTGTGTTTGCACGGCGAACGGCTGAAAGCAAGGGGAAACTACAGCTATAATTTTTCCCTAGGTATGCAGCTCAACTGTATGATCAAACGATGACATCTTCTAGGGTAAAATATGACGGAGGTAAAGTAGTCCCCCATTCGGATCTCCGGGCGTGGACTACTCAGTAGGATGTTTTAATCAGGGGAAGCAGAACTAACACTCTGTGGGTCGTAGCGTGGGATGTTAGATCTCTTAATCAAGCAGGAGCGCTAGAAAATTAAAAAGGAAAATGGATAGGTTCAAGTTAGATGCAATGGAAATTAGTGAATTTCGGTGGGAGGAGGAACAGGACTTCTGGTCAGGTGAGTACGGGGCTACAAATACAAAAACAAATAGAGATAATGAGAAATTGGGGTAATAATGAATAATAGGATAGGAATGCGGCTAAGTTATTATGAACAGCACAGTGAACGCATTATCGTAGCCAAGATAGACACAATGCCAACTCCCACCACAGTAGCAGAAGTTTATATGCCAACTAGCTCCACAAATGAAGAGATTAAAGAAATGTATGACGAGATAATGAAAATCGTTCATATAGTTAATGGAGACGAAAACGTAATTGTGACAAGCGAGTGGAATTCGATATCAGAAAAAGAAAGAGAAGGAAAAACACTGGGTGGATATGGACAGCAGATAAAGAATGAAAGAGGAAGCCGCCTGATAGAGTTTTGGACAGAGCATAATTTAATCATCGCTAACACTTTGTTTAAGAATCACAAAAGATGGTTGTATACGTGGAAGAGACCTTGAGACGCCGGAAGGTTTCGCACTGATTATATAACGGTAAGAGAGAGATTTCGGAAACAGATGACAAACTTAAGACGTTTTTAGGGGCAGAAATGGACTCTTACCACAATTTATTGGTTATAAACCGCAGTTTAAAACTGGAGAAACTGCAAAACGTAGGAAATTAAGTAGATGGCACCTTGATAAGTTGAAAGAACCAGATGTTGTTGAGCGTTTCAGGGAGGGCATTAGGCAACGACTAACTACAACAACGGGAAGGAATACAGTAGAAGACGAATGGGTAGCTTTGAGAAATGAAATAGTTAAGGAAGCAGAGGGTCAAATAGGTAAAAAAAAACAAGGTCTAGTAGCAACCCTTGGATATCAGAGACGATATTGATTTTAACTGATGAAAGGAGAAAACATAAAGATGCAGCAAATGAAGCAGGCGAAAAGGAATACAAATGTCTACAAAATGAGGTTGACAGGAAGTGAAAAATGACTAAGCACTAGTGGCTAGAGAACAAATGTAAGTCTACAGAAATATATATAACTACGGGAAACTGTACAAAATAAACGGACATTAAGGCAATATGATAGAAAGGAAAGAGAGCGTAGATGAAGATGAAATGATAGATGGAATACTGCGAGAAGAATTTGACAGAGAACTGAAAAACCTACGTCGAAAAAAGGCCGCTGTAGTTGATGACATTCCCTCAGAATCGGTTATACATTTGGGAGGGCCAGCCATGTCTAAACTGTCACACCTGGCGTGCAAGATACATGAGACAGGGGAAATACCCTCAGACCTCAAGACGAATGTAATAGTTCGGATTCTTGCTGCCGGATGTGAACACTACCGAACTATCAGCTTATTAAGTCGTTGTTGCAAAATATGTACACGAATTCATGGATTCCGGAGAAATGTAGAAACATGCGAGGCAACACTGACACTACGACTTCTCTTAGGAGAAAGGTTAAAGAAAGAAGAATTTACGTTTACAGCATTTCTTGACTTAGAGAAAGCTTTTGACGGTGTTGGCTGGAATACACACGTTAAATTTCTGAAGATAGCAGGGGTGAAACACACGAAGCGAAATGGTGTTTACAACTTGTGCATGAAGCAGATAGCATTTAAAAGAGCAGAAAAATGTGGAAAACAAGCAGTCGTTGAGAAGGGAGTGTGACAGTGTTGTAACCTACCCCAGATGTTATTCAATCAGTACACTGAGCAGTGTGTGAAGGGGAGCAAGGAGAAATTTGCAAAAGGAATTAAAGTTCAGGGAGAAGAAATAAAAGTTTTCAGATTTGCCAACGATGTTGTAATTCTTGCAGCCAAAACAAAGGACTTGCAAGAACTGTTAATGTAATGGACAGTATCTTGAAAGGAGGTTATAAGACGAAAATTAACAAAAGCAAAACAAGGATAATGGAATGTAGTCGAATTAAATCAGGTTGTGCTGAAGGAATTAGGTTACGAAACGAGACACTTAACGTAGCAGATGAATTTCGCAGTTTGGGCAGTAAAATAACTGATGATGGCAGAAGTAGAGAGAATATAATATGCAGAGTGGTAATGGAAAGAAAAGCGTTTCTTGGAAGTCTTTTCTGAAGATATTGGTCAGGGGTATAGATATGAAAATGAAACATACACGACAAACAGTTTAGACAAGAAAGAATAGATGCTTTTGAAATGTAATGCTACAGAAGAATGATGTAGATTAGATGGGTAGAACACGTAGCTAATGAGGAGGTACTGAGTAGAATCAGGGAGAAAAGAAATGTGTGACAGAATAAAAAGAGCGCATCAGTTGCATGGACACATTCTGAAGCATGAAGGGATCACCAGTTTAGTACTGGAGGGTTTTGTGGGGGTAAAAGTCCTAGAAGGAGACTAAGAGATGAATACAGTAAACAGATTCAAAAGGATGTGGGTTGCGGTAGTTATTCGGAGGCGAAGTGTGTTGTTTCTATTTTCGTTTTATTTTATTAGGTAAGAATTTAACCCATGAAGTAGAGGGAGTTGTTCAAATGGTTCAAATGGCTCTGAGCACTATGGGACTTAACATCTATGGTCATCAGTCCCCGAGAACTTAGAATTACTCAAACCTAACTAACCTAAGGACATCACACAACACCCAGTCATCACGACGCAGAGAAAATCCCTGACCCCGCCGGGAATCGAACCCGGGAACCCGGGTGGGAGTTGTCAGGCAGACATAGTTTAAGTTTGTGTTCTATCTCTTATATAGTTTACATCACTAGGTAGTAAGTCAAAGATTGTTATGGCTAATTACCTCACTCGCTTCAGTGCCACACTAAGGCTTAGTGAAGGATATTGTGAGTCGTCATCTTATAATAACTTCACTGGTTAATCGTCCCTGAGGCAGTATTTGCTACTGTTACGTCTTCCTTTTTTTATATTGTGGGTGCGTATGCGTGCGTGCGTGTGCTTGTTTGTGTGCATGTACGTGCATATGTGTGTGTGTGTGTGTGTGTGTGCGTGCGTGTGTGTGTTTCATATTTTTGGTGGTGTAGAAATACAACGTCAGCAGAGTCACACTAGGCCAGGTTATACGTGGTTGAGTAGGCAGTCGGTACTCCCATTTGGCTGTCTGTCTGTGTACTGCGCTTTTATGTTCAGAGAGTTAGTGCTCGTTTAGCAGCTTGCGCTTTTCATTTTCGTGGCAGTGTTTATTAGCATTGCCTTCGGCGCCGTCTAAAATACATCAAAGATGTTTTTTATTACTCTTGGAATTTATTCTGTGAGTATAGTAATTTTAGTAGAGCAGATGTATGCAAGCGCGCCCATACAATAGTTTGTAGGAGGTAGTGGCGCTAGACCTTGGGGGTGTGGAGTATTTTGAATATTTTAGAAGACGAATAGCAACTTGTAAGTACCGTTAACAAAGTTTCAGTTCCATCTCGCTGAAAAAATGCGTAATACCAGTAAATCTTTTTCTTAAAAGAAAAATACGTGACTATATATGTGTTTTTCTTCCCGTAAGAGCTAGGAGGAAGGCGGTACATCTAGGAACTACATTGGCCGCGAAAGACAGGCTTCCGGCTGCTGCCTCAAACCACAGCGGCATTGGGGCATAAGTGGCAAAAGCTGTGACACCTCTCGTATCGCTGAAATCTTCTGGAAACCACGATGGCACTGTGCTTTCCGTTGGGCAAAATCTGAATGGTTTGCCTTCACAGGACAGTGAATCGTGGACAGTGGCGGCATCTAGTCTCTCTGACCAGAGAGTGAAAGTGAGAATTAACCTCACTACTTTCCCTTACTCCTTAACATCAGGTGTGACGTGCTGCCCGTTGGTAAGATATCTAAGCTGGTACATGGCGCTTTGCCTGATGGACTAGTGGCTCAATTCCCCCCCCCCCCCCCCCCAAAGTCGGACTTTCTCAGTCAGTAGGTATAGTGGCCATTGGCAGTTAAGATGTTATGTATGTAAGAGAGACCTCGGGAAAATAGCAGGCACGTCGGTGAGGAGGGCCATTGAGCATTCGGTATGCATTCCGGGAGATCTCGTTAGGCACATGTAAGAAGCTCTATCGGGAGCTATTGAATGCGCCGGGTAGAACCGACTGGAAATAATGGCTCATGTTCGCAAGAATGGCGCCTGCCGTCTAGTTTCTGAGCCTATCCGCAGCCCCCTTAGAACTGAATCCATTGCTGTCCACCAGTTTCGAGACGAGTGGAATGCTTGTACTAGAGGATCAGGCGACCTCGTAAATGGATTTCTCGACCACCGCTATCGAGTGGAGGATTGTAAGGCACGCAAAAATAGGTCGGGCGAGCGCTACGCACAGGAAGCGGCTACGCAGATAACAGAGGTCGTGCGACATGCACATAGCCATTTTTTAGATTAGTGCAAATTATCTGTAGGATCACTGATGATGTACCTGACATAACTTCAAAAAGGACAGTATAATGTGCATATGTATTCAACAAGCCAAAATATCAGATATCTTACCTGGCGGCACTTGGCTAAAATGCAAAATAATTTACTTTGACGTTATTGCGAAAAGTAATCTCAGAAATAAACCGTGACGGTGCAAGCTCTTTCTGTTACCGTAATTAAACTGAGCATGTATTGTCTCTAGTAAGTACGTTTCCGGATAATAACACGAACACATAACACGCTATAAATCAATTGTAAATCTTGCCTTTCTCTAGGATTTAATACAACTTTTATCTGGTGAGTGTATTTCAACGAGTGAAGCTATGTAATGAATAAGCAATGTGAGAATATATCGCTTAACACCAAGTCACATTTTATTTCTGAATAAATACACCCTGTCCAGAGCAAGAACATAAGTGGGAATTTAATACGGCCGCAGTAAATTTTATAACAATTCTTAGCAACCATCCAGTCGTATTAAAAGACGGCAGCGATTCAAATTGAGCGCGTCAAGCGCCTACATAAAGCTACGTTATCTTTGGTGAAGCTAAAATGTATCGTGAATTACTAACATTCTGCTATGATATATCAAAACGCACATAATGGGGGAGACAGTATTTATAAAATATATGAGGCTGCCACCATTTTAATATTACTCGCTGAGCTACTGGTTGTTTCCTTATTTTTCATTCTATGGTATGGCCAAGTTAATTTAATTTCTTTATTTTTTATTTCATTAGGAACACAGATTATTTATCGTTGACAGAGGGCTATGGTTATAGGTTTCTCTTTGGATACAGTTTTGTTTACATAGTTATTTCATACATTACATGATTTGGTTATGTTCACAGTTTTTTTACATCGTATTGCACCGTTAATCTACACTGAAGAGCCAGAGAAACTGATACACCTGCCTAATATCGTGTAGGCCCCCGCGAGCATGCAGAAGTGCCACAATACGACGTGGCATGGACTCGGCTAATGTCTGACGTAGCGCTGGAGGGAATTGATACCATGAACCCTGTAGGGCTGTCCATAAATCCGTAAGAGTACGAGGGGCTGGAGATCTCTTCTGAACAGCACGTTGCATGGCATCCCAGATATGCTCAATAATGTTCACGTCTGGGGGGTCTGGCGGCCAGCGGAAGGGTTTAATGGATGCAGGTGATCAGGCAGGATGCCTACGTATCACCTGTCAGAGTCGTATCTTCATGTATCAGGGGTCCCATATCACTCCAACTGCACACGCCCCACACCATTATAGAGCCTCCAGCAGCTTGAACAGTCCCCTGCTGATATGTAGGGTCCATGGACTCATCAGTTTGTCTCATGATCAATTAAATTATGCTATCAACAAACACATGTAACCAACACATGTAAAATTCCTTTAAGCATCTCTGTTTCAGGACTGCCTCTTGTACCTTAACTGCGATCTATTGCACAAACAGCAAGTGTGTCTAAACAGAGACAAGGTGCTTTGCTCGTTTACCTGTGTATTTCCACCAGTACTCACTTGTTCCAAGCTCAGCGAGGTCAATACTTAGCAGAAAAACTAAATCTGAACAACAGATAAATTCAGAGCAAAATCCTGCAACTAACTTAACGTCCCCTACTCAGTGTAGAATTATACAAAGTCAGCAATTGCTTAACCTAGGCTTAACTTATTAAATGGAGAAGACGTACTCTTTGTTGCCTGAACTTCAATTAATCACTTTGTCATTGAATGAATGTGTCCATGCCGGCCGCAGTGGCCGAGCGCTTCTAGACGCTACAGCCTGGAACCGCGCGACCGCTACGGTCACAGGTTCGAATCCTGCCTCGGGCATGGATGGGTGTGATGTCCTTAGGTTAGTTAGGTTTAAGTAGTTCTAAGTTCTAGGGGACTGATAACCACAGCAGTTAAGTCCCATAGTGCTCAGAGCCATTTGAACCATTTTGAATGTCTCCATAATCGGACAGCGCAGGTAGGGGTTGTGGGATCACTCACGGGAAAATTCCTGCAGTAGTGGGTGTTAGAGCTGCACCTTTTTTAGATTGAAGTCAACTGATAGGTATTCCTGCTTAAGGGAAGTCTCTCTAACAAAGGAACCACTTTTGACAAAGCTTAGGTATCCGAGTAATGAGGGAATTAGTATATTTCATCAAAATATACAAGGTATTAGAGATAAAGTTAGTGAACTGCTTATAGATAGATTATTGGTATATCTGAACATTTCTTAAATAAGGAGATAATTCAGAGGCTTCCTTTACCAGGATACAGGTTGGCTGGCAGCTTTTCTAGGAGCTCTTTGCGGTGTGGGGGAGTAGCCATGTATGTGAAAAACGGCATCCCATTTGAGTCAATTGATGTTTCAAAGTACTGCACTGAAAAAGTGTTTGAATGTTGTGCAGGTGTGGTTAAATTTAATGGAGCTAAGCTTCAAACTGTTGTTATTTATAGATCCCCAGACTCCGACTTCACAACATTTTTGCTAAAGCTAGAGGAGGTTCTTGGTTCACTTTATAGGAAATACAAAATGTTAGTTACATGTGGTGATTTCAACATTAATTGTGTAAGTGATTGTGCAAGGAAAAGGATGGTGGTAGACCTCCTTAATGCATATAATCTTATGCAAACCGTACTCTTTCCAACGAGAGTGCAAGGGAACAGTAGAACAACCATAGACAACATTTTTGTTCATTCCTCATTACTAGAAGGGCATTCTGTTAGCAAAAAGGTGAATGGCCTTTCAGATCATGATGTACAAATTTTAACTCTAAAAGATTTTTGTGCTGCAACACATGTCAAATATAGTTATCAACATTTTAGGAAAGCTGATCCAGTTGCTGTAGAGACCTTTGTAAACCTTATCAAGGAACAAGAGTGGCAAGATGTTTATAGCGCTGATACAGTAGATGATAAATATAATGCTTTTCTCAAGACTTTTCTCGTGCTCTTTGAAAGTTGCTTTCCGTTAGAACGTTCAAAACAGGGTACTAGCACAAACAGGCAGCCTGGGTGGCTGACTAGAGGGATAAGAATATCTTGTAGAACAAAGTGGTAATTATATCAAAACGTTAGAAACAGGCAAAATCTAAATCCAGCAGCCCATTACAAACAGTATTGTAAGGTGCTTAAAAATGTTATTAGGAAGGCAAAAAGTATGTGGCACGCAGATCTCAGGATAAAATTAAAAGCATATGGTCAGTCGTAAAGGAAGTGGCTGGTCTGCAGAGACAGGTCGAGGATATAGAATCAGTGCTTAGTGGGAATGTCCGTGTTACTGATAAGTCGTGTATATGTACAATATTTAATAATCACTTTCTGAATATAGCAGGTGAATTACATAGAAACCTAGTTCCAACAGGGAATCACATAGACCTCTTAGAAAAAAGTGTTCCGAGACTGTTACATGAAATGCTCCTCCATGATACTGACAAGAGGGAGACTGAGTTAATAATTAAATCACTAAAGACCAATAACTCTCATGGATATGACGGGGTATCTAGCAGAATACTGAATTATTGTTCTGTGTACGTTAGCCCAGTACTTAGCAATATCTGTAACTTTTCCTTTAAGAGCGGTAGGTTTCCTGACCGATTAAAGTACTCGGTAGTGAAGCCACTTTATAAAAAGGGAGTCAGGGATAATGTTGACAATTTTAGACCTATTTCCATGCCATCGGTGTCTGCTAAAGTTATCGAGAAGGTTGAATATACACGGTTACTGGAGCATTTAAATTCACATAATTTACTGTCAAATGTACAGTTTGGTTTTAGAAATGGTTTAACAACTGAAAATGCTATATTCTCTTTTCTCTATGAGGTTTTGGACGGATTAAACAAAAGGTTGCGAACGCTAGGTGTTTTCTTTGATTTAACGAAGGCTTTTGACTGTGTTGACCACAAAATATTACTGCAGAAGTTGGACCATTATGGAGTAAGGGGAATAGCTTACAATTGGTTCTCCTCTTACTTTAAGAACAGAAAGCAGAAGGTAATTCTCCGCAATACTGAGAGTGGTAGTGATGTTCAGTCCCAATGGGGAACTGTTAAGTGGGGCGTTCCCCAAGGGTCGGTGCTGGGGCCACTGCTGTTTCTTATTTATATAAATGATATGCCTTCTAGTATTACAGGTGATTCAAAAATATTTCTGTTTGCTGATGACACCAGCTTGGTAGTGAAGGATCTTGTGTGTAATATTGAAACAGTATCAAATAATGTAGTTCATGAAATAAGTTCGTGGCTTGTGGAAAATAATTTGATGCTAAATCACAGTAAGACTCAGTTTTTGCAGTTTCTAACTCACAATTCAACAGAATGGGCCTATTATAAGCGAGACGGAAGAGTTCAAGTTCCTAGGCGTTCGGATAGATAGTAAGCTGTTGTGGAAAGCCCACGTCCAGGATCTTGTTCAGAAACTAAATGCTGCTTTATTTACCATTAGAACAGTATCTGAGATAAGTGACAGTTCAACACGAAAACTAGTCTACTTCACATATTTTCATACACTTGTGTCGTATGGTATTATTTTTTGGGGTAATTCTTCTGATTCAAAAAGGGTATTTTTGGCTCAAAAACGGGCTGTTCGAGCTATATGTGGTGTAAGTTCGAGAACCTCCTGTCGACCCCTATTCAATAGTCTGGGAATTCTGACATTGCCCTCACAGTATATATTTTCTTTAATGTCTTTTGTTGTTAGCAATATTAGCCTACTCCCAAGAGTTACCAGCCTTCACTCAGTTAATACTAGGCAGAAATCAAATCTGCATGTGGAACGCACTTCCTTGACTCTTGTGCAGAAAGGAGCGCAGTATTCTGTTGCATCCATTTTCAATAAGCTTCCACAAGAACTCAAAAATCTTAGCAGTAGCCCAAACACTTTTAAGTCTAAATTGAAGAGTTTCCTCATGGCTCACTCCTTCTATTCTGTCGAGGAACTCCTGGAAGAGCTAAAAAATTAAGCAAATTCCAGTGTTGCATTGTTGATTTTCTTTATTTAAACTTAAGACTTTTCGCCCGAATATGTTTTTTATATTTCATTTTATCTGTTTCTACTATCGTGTTATAATTCCATGTATTGACTCGTTCCATGACCATGGATACTTCTCCTTAATTTGGTCCCATGCAACAATAAATAAATAAATATTCTTGAATGCAGTTAAGAAAAGATTCTCTCTTCGTCACTAGCACATGGTATTTCCTGTCCATAGTTTATTGAGTGGAATGTCATTCATATCCAGGTACACGCATTATTCCTCGATTCATATTACTTCCCCAAGTGAAATGTCTTATTTCTTTTTTGTAGTAACGTGTAAAAAAATACGTTTCAGTAACATAATATTATGCTTCATATTTACAGTTAGATCATAATTTTTTCAGGTCTCTACTACTATAGAACAGGTGATCAGTACTACAGCCAAGCAAATGCATACATTGTATAAATTTACGCTTTTACAAGTACACATGTGCTGGTCAGAGGCGTGTACCAAGCCCGAGCGGCCTGCCGGGCACCGTAGCCACTACTGCCGGGCGAGACTCGACTCGCGCTGCCTGGTCAGTCGATCGGAAGGCACCGAGGCCCGCTGGCCGCGCGCTTTCCGTCCAGGGCCCGAGGCCGCCCGGGCGCCCGTGTGGCTCGGCTGCTCGACAAGTCACGCGCTCTGCAGGCACTACACTGTTGTGGACGCGAAACGAAATCTCTGTGGCCCGTTTGGACCCAGTTTCTTACGTAACACAGTATATACCGCCAGAGTATTTCAAAAAATGGCTCTGAGCACTACGGGACTCAACTGCTAAGGTCATTAGTCCCCTAGAACTTAGAACTAGTTAAACCTAACTAACCTAAGGACATCACAAACATCCATGCCCGAGGCAGGATTCGAACCTGCGACCGTAGCGGTCTTGCGGTTCCAGACTGCAGCGCCTTTAACCGCACGGCCACTTCGGCCGGCTAGAGTATTTCACATATGGTCTTATATAAAATTAACTGACGAGTGTAACATCAGGAACAAGATGTTTCCTTAAATCTCCTCCGTTGTTTGTAATTCCGAAATGAACGTATTGTTACGAGCATGTGAAAAACTCTGTACCTCACAGTGAAGTGAAAATAGTTAATTTTATCAAGTATCGTTCTATTAATTATCGATTTGTTTTAGTACTGCTTGAGGAAATGGCAAGTATTTAAAAGCTTGTATTGACTCACACAGAAGTTAGGTGGCAGAACTGTTCTCATACTGTATGAAGTTTATCTTTTCCTCGCCAGCGACAACTTCCCCTAGGCAAAGTCTGACTTCAGACTGGCTTATTTGGCAGACATTTTCTTAAAAATCAACACTTTAAATTTATTACTTCGGGGACCAAACACTAACCTTCGTACTGTGAACGACCATATTGTGTCTTTCATTAAAAGTCTTACAGTATGGGAAATATTTTTAAATTTCCGTCAAACTGAGTGCTTAGTTTTGTAAACCCTCGTCGCCGGTTTTGTAAAGGCCTCGTCGCTACTGCTGTGGAGGCCGAGTTTGTGAGTTCGTGAAACGGCTTCTTGTGAGTACGCTGCTAAAATGATTTCTTCCCGTCACTATTACACAGCAATACCCTAGGGTCAGGTAACAGGATAGGAGAACAAAGATTCTACAACACTCCAACAAATTAGTAACAAAGTCACACAAATGAGTTATAAGGTTTACGTATCTTTGTGACTTGTTCAATAATGAAGTCTGCAACACTGCTTGTAATATAACACAAAAAAGACCCTCAATCGCTAAGTGCAAATAACCGTAGGTAAACTTCAATGTACATAGCAAATGCAATTTACAACAACTGTCTGTTCACTTCTAAGAGTTCACTAAACGACGTTCGCTGTTTTAAGTCAGTCCTGGACGACGATCTATAACCAAGTGGGCGAGAGCTGCTCTTCTGCCATCCGAGTAGGTTTCTTTCCGTTGTCCTCCGGTCATTGGCGGACTGTATTCGGCCGGCAACTGGCCGAGGCGAAGTCGATATCTTCATCCTCAGCGCGGTCCGTAAATCTGTGGAACTCGCGCAAGCGGCGAGTCTCTATGGCACTGGCACCAGCTCGTATCTTTGCGCCTGTGGTGCTTTTGGCCTGGCTGTCTCTCCTTCGGACGACACACCACTTAGACTCCCTTTGCGATATGCTAGTAGACATTTTTCTTACTTCAGATTAAAATGTTAAGAACATAATTATAGAACATTTGAGGGGGCTTGGAAGAGCTTCAAAGATTGTTTCCGACTCTGTCTAGTAATAACGACTGGATTCGCAATCTCATTGAAGATACGATAATTATGAAATCCACATGAAGTGTGTACTAAAATGGGCAGCTTCTCTAAACTTCCAGTAACTTAAAGTTACGAAATGGAAATGAGCGTTTGGCGTCATTGCCCGAGAGGCCCCTTGCAGGGCAGGTCCGGCCACCTTGGTGCAGGTCTTATTACATTCGACACCACATTGAGCGACCTGCACGCCGGATGGGGATGAAGTGATGATGAAGACAACACAACACCCAGTCCCTGAGACCACTCAGCTATCGGGGCGGACACTTAAAGTTACAGAAACGTTATAAACCTTTGTCACCGTTAAGTTTCTGGTTAGGCTTAAAGGCGGAGTTCCCAGTGCTTTCAAATAAGGCGGTAACAAATTTATTAGCTATCTCGTCCATATATTCAGGAGAAACGTTTTTTATTTCTCAGACTTATATAAAAAATAAATACAAGAGAAGACGTCTCGTAAAAAGTAATTCGAGACTGTTTTTAACTACTGTGATTCCTGACTTCAAAGGTGTGTACCATCCAAAGCAATCGGATACTGCTCACCGAGTTCCAAGAAACTGTCGAGCCAGTTAATTCTATAATGAAATCTTGTAGGTAAACAAAAAAGAGTAAATACTTTAATAATGCTTACTAGACGTACCCACCGTGCAAAAGTCTTCATCAGCCCTTTCGATGTGATACAGCTGAAACGTAAACCATATAACAGGATATGGCTATTGAACCGTTTGCTTGGAATTCTATTATATATATGTTACATTGCGAGAAATTGTCGATCAGGAAGCACGTATCTTACACTTGCAGTACGTTGGTACTGTGCTCCTTTTTCTATCACTGTCTGTGCAAGATCTTGCAAGGCTTCTCCTGTGACTGTTATGAACTGCCGTAAATCTGTTGCACACATTCTTGCACACTTCTCCACCACAATGGATTTTGCTAACGCCGGAAGGTTGCTGCTACTATTGATCTCATGACTAGGCGAAGCTCTTTCGGTATTGAAGTATCGCCACGGGGTACTGCCAGTACCACCACGGAAAGCTAATAACTTACGATAGCTACTTCATTCTGCAAAGCCTACAGATTTTTTATGATTATGTGCAACCAGTGCTAAGTTTTGCCATACCATGCTATCTCCTGATTTCTTCAGACGAGTTTAGGTTCCCTCTTCCAGTTTCATGAAAAGTCCTTGTTTTGTTCCATACATTTTCTAATGCTTAAACGTTGGGAGGACCTTTGCTTTTTGATATCTTTTCTTGGCCGGCCGCGGTGGCCGTGCGGTTCTAGGCGCTCCAGTCCGGAGCCGCGCTGCTGCTACGGTCGCAGGTTCAAATCCTGCCTCGGGCATGGGTGTGTGTGATGTCCTTAGGTTAGTTAGGTTTAAGTAGTTCTAAGTTCTAGGGGACTAATGACCACAGCAGTTGAGTCCCATAGTGCTCAGAGCCATTTGAACCATTTGATATCTTTTCTTGACATAATAATAATAATAATAATAATGTATGATGACCCAAAAGTGCTATCAAGAAGAGCAAAAAATTACGAGTTGCTTACGCTCTGATCACTTCGTGTCTTGCGCCGAATTGTCGGCATAAGGCACAGGAGCGTGTTAGCGACAATTTCTGGAACACCTGCAGTCGTTATCTGTACGTTATTGGAGACGCAACTTTGCGGTCTTCAGTTGCAGTTCTCGGAACAAACAACCCTGCCACATTAGCTGCGCACACACGTCCAGATTTCTGCAACAACGGGACAGATCACGCGCAGAAAATCCATGACTTTCCCTTGGTTTTCAGGTGACAGTAAGCTCTGGTTGCTTCCAGTATGGCCAAGAAGTGGCTCACTCATCACACCGAAAAAGCCGGCTGCGGTGGTCTCGCGGTTCTAGGCGCGCAGTCTGGAACCGTGCGACTGCTACGGTCGCAGGTTCGAATCCTGCCTCGGGCATGGATGTGTGTGATGTCCTTAGGTTAGTTAGGTTTGTTCTAAGTTCTAGGGGACTGATGACCACAGCAGTTGAGTCCCATAGTGCTCAGAGCCATTTGAACCATTTTTGAACACCGAAAAACTAATAAAATTTTACCTTAGGAGACCTCATTTTCTGGAAAATAATACAGGAGCATTACACGCACAAGAATATAAAAATGTGATGTATGAAGAGATCGTTTAAGCATTCTAGATAATATTCCATCACCGACCGGGGTGGCCGAGCGGTTCTAGGCGCTACAGTCTGGAACCGCGCCACCGCTACGGTCCCAGGTTCGAATCCTGCCTCGGGCATGGATGTGTGTGATGTCCTTAGGTTAGTTAGGTTTAAGTAGTTCTAAGTTCTAGGGGACTGATGACCTCAGAAGTTAAGTCCCATAGTGCTCAGAGCCACTTTTTAATATTCCATCTCTTGACCAAAGTGTAATAAAAACTTAGCTATAAAATTTGAGATCAAGTTTCAAAAAAGAGCTCACAAATGTATAAGGCTGAGAAAGAAGCTGAAAAAGGAAGGATGAATTGTATAAACCAATGTAAAGTTGCTTGCACTATGTTCATCACTGTATTACGCATTACTGTTTGCATGTATTATTTTGTACTACAAGTTACTTTTCTTTACAAAGGATCAAGAATGTCCTTTTCCTAGTATATCAAACCTTCACGATTTTCAGAGGAGTGCCGACGATTCAGAAAGCAAATCCGCTCGCGTGTAGCCAGTCATTCCTGCCTTCCCAGCACTGTTCGTTTCCCTATTGTACCGAGCCCTGATGAATCCCGAGCTCGGCTGGTACCCGACGAGCCTATTCCCGGTACAGTTGAGCAAGACAGCCCGCGGAGTGGGCAGCAGAACGGCGAAGTCGGCCGCAGGCGGCATCGGGCGGGTAAATGTAGCAGGCTGTACGACTCTGGTGCTACTTAGTTAGTTCCCGTCCCATAAATACATATCTACTTTCCCACACTACATGGAAAGTGTCCCGTTACATAAATTTTCTTTATAACATGTTTGAGCCGTGGCGAGACAGATCGATTTACCTTTGCGTGATTATCCTCTACGTCTCATACACTGATGCGCCAAAGAAACTGGTACAGGCATGCGTATTCAAATACAGAAAAAAATGTTCAAATGTGTGTGAAATGTTATGGGACTTAACTGCTAAGGTCATCAGTTCCTAAGCTTACACACTACTTAACCTAAATTATCCTAAGGACAAACACACACACCCATGCCCGAGGGAGGACTCGAACCTCCGCCGGGATCAGCCGCACAGTCCATGACTGCAGCGCCTAGACCGCTTTTTTTGTTTTTTTTTCTTCACTTTTTTTTAAATTTTCTTCTTTTTACCCTTTAATAAAATGGAACTAAAAAAAAGCAAGTGCCACCGCCACTTTTCATCCTATAACAAAAAAATCTGGGCCACTTCAGGCGTTGGCTCCTGACTAAACCTACCCCAGAGAGCTGCCTATATACCAGGGGAAATATGGGAAATCAAGGTTAGGGCTATCCGTACAAACAAAACAAAATCTTCCTTTTTCTGAATTTTATTTTTATTGTTTTTTTTATTTTATTTTATTTATTTTGTTTTGTTTAGTTTTGTTGTGTAATTGATCAGAGGCCTTCTGCGCCTCGCTGGTAATATGTTGAGTCACGTCTTCTCGAAATTGATGTGTTCCGTTCAATTGTTCAGAAATGTTCATTGGTTCAAACAGGAAACCTTCTTCTCTCTTGGCTTAACACATTCCAGCTGCGAGGCGGCTCGTGGAAAGCACTCCCAAGGAAGTTCGAGAAAAATTGTCTGTATTTTGGGTGACGGACAACGACATAATGACGGTCATTGAGGTATGTCCAAAAATCGAGTACAGAGTTTACAGTTTGTCCAAATAAGTAGTGAATGGCATGTCCGCGAATCCAATTCACAGCATTGGTCTTTGTCCGAGGAAAATAGTCACGTTCCGGAAATAATAATGAAAGGGGAGTAATCCGATCCGGAATGTCCCGCGTTAGAAAAGCCACAATACGTCGAACCAAGTGCCAAACCTCCGCCGCCGGTCCGCAAACAAACCGATGTTCATCATTGTCTGGCACTCCACACGTGGAGCATAGAGGTGATTGGGCGAGGTGGATACGATGAAGGCGAAATTGGTTGATTTGCTTACCATTGACAGTTAGGTACCAGACAGATTGAACATTCGTGTCAAGGTAACTGGCGAACACCGCGCGCCATACATGACGCCAGTCAACCTGGGGGAACTTTTGTTCAATCGGGTTAGGTGGACGACCTAATTGGAGGACATTGTATACTGCCTTCGTCTTGAGTAAAAGCTGTCTTGGTAAGGTGAGGCGTAGATAACTGAGTTCCAGAAAGAAGTACCGTATATAATGCAACTGGGCCGGAACATCCGAGATCATCACTGGGGCTGACAGTGAGACCGGCGAATATGCCGACAGGAGGAGACCAGTGAGGCTCGTTGGGCAACCTGTCCGTACCGTCATCTGGGAGCTGACAAATAGGGCGCGAGCTCTATGCGGCACGTGAAACAGACCTATCCCACCTCGTTCACAGGGAAGAGTAAGGGTTGCATAGTTAACTTTGAACAACAGCCCAGAGCTGACGAAAGATGCCATCGCTGCCAACATGCGACGTGCCACAATAAGCGGGAAAGGTAGAACTTGTGCTACATGGGGAACTCGGGATGCGATATATATATTGACATATCGAACTCGTTGGAGAATATCTAGGGATCGAAGGCGATGGTCCATAAGACCTGCTCTGATCATTAAAAGGAGGCGTCGGCAGTTGATGGTGGCTGAACGCCGGAGATCAGATGAAAAATCTATTCCCAAACAACGAATGGTATCAACGGTGGGGAGAGGTGTAACGCACTCCACGGGAAGTCCCGTGCCAATGAACATAACTTGTGACTTACGTACGTTTAAAGAGCTACCCGACGCCTCACCATAAGTCGCTACCCACGTCAAAACAGCTCGAACCTCGTCGGCATTACGTAAACAGATGACTACATCGTCAGCATAGGCCGTGCAACAGAATCGGTAGCGATCTATGGACAACCCTACCAAACGTTGTCTTAGTCCACATAGCAAGGATTCCAAGGAAAAGGCGTACAAAATTGCTGATAGAGGGCAACCTTGACGTACGGATCGACCTATTATTATCGGTGGAGTGAGTCTGCCATTGTACATAATCCTGGATGAGGAACCCCGCAGAAGGCGCATCACTACCGTGATAACGGCGACTGGGAAACCCATATGGTGGAGAACGGCTGTAAGGAACGAATGGTCAGCCCTATCAAAAGCTTGACTAAAGTCCAAAGATGCAAGTGCCCCAGAGAGGCGTTGTGCCTGGGTAACGGCGATCATATCCCTGTAGCGGCATAAAGCCGTGCGGATATTACTATCCCCTCCCAAAGATGCTTGTTCTGGCGACACAACATATCGGGCAACGTTCTTAAGTCGTGCTGCCAAAAGGCAAGTGAAGATTTTCATATCACCGTTAAGGAGGGTGAGGGGCCGATAATCACTGATATTGTTGCCACCGTGCGGTTTATGTACAGGAATAATAATTCCTTCCATGAAAGCGTCCGGCACAGGTACTTCCGGAGACACCAGTTCCCGACAGATGGAGGTGAAGGTGGACTCTAACAAATCACGGAAGGTGCGATAAAATTCGAGGGGAAGACCGTCGGGTCCTGGGGAGCGATTGATGGTTCCTGCCCAGATCGCATCGTGGACTTCCTCATCAGTCACCTCTGACATCAAGTCAATCGCCGCATCTCCTGGGATACCACCGAAGTTGAGCTGTGAGACTTCCTCGATCAACTCTGGGGAATGTGGAATTTCGGCGTAGAGCTGCTGGTAGTGGGCGTGAAGCACATTCCCTATTGCAAATTGGGTTACGTAGCGACGCCCTTCTTGATCTGTTAGGACGTGAATCAAGTTTCGGCGTCGATTTCGTCGTTCTTGGATGATATGGTACATCGACGGATGTTCATGAGGCATGCGACCAGCAGTACGAGATCGTACTATCGCTCCTTCCAAATGCCTTCGCATGAGATTGGAGATTAGGGCCTTAGCTTGGTTCATCCTTGTATGGCGCTCAGGGGAGACTGGCATCGTGGAGCATTCTCGTAGGATCCTGTAGTAAAAGTCCATAGTGCTCTTCCTCCAGGCGACTGCATCTTTGCCATACCGGATGAAAGTTTTTCGAAGAGCAGGTTTTGCACACTGGATCCACCAGGATATGGTAGACGGATACGTGGGTCGGCGTCTATTACATGTGATCCAAGTGTCTTCTATTAGAAGTCGAAAGTCAGGTGAATTAAGAAGTGCCGTGTTCAGTTTCCATAAACCACGTCCGTGCCATACTGCCTGTCTTGTGAGAACAACATCACAGAAGTAAGCCTCATGATCTGAGAAAGCAACAGGCCAGATTTCAGCCTGTCGAGTGTGTTGAATTAGGGATCGCGAGATGTAGATGCGATCCAGTCGGCTAGAGGAGTGCGCAGTGTAGTACGTAAAGCCCAAAAGATCACCGTGAACATGTCTCCACGTGTCGACAAATTGCAGGCGCGTGACGACTGTTTCCAGAGCTGCGCATGGTGAGCGACGCGGTAATTGATCCTGAGGTCGCTGGGTGCAGTTGAAGTCTCCACCCATGACCTAGTCATCGTGTGGTCCCATAAAAAGGGGTGTAACTTCATTCGCGAAGAAGGCATTGCGTTCACGACGGTAGCTGGAGCCCGACGGCGCATAAATGTTGACGATGCGTACACCAAAGAGAGTAAGGGCCATACCTCTGCCGTTGGGGAGGTATAGGACATCTTCGGCAGGAAGACCTTCGCATAAGATGATGGCAACACCACTACCGGTGTCCGAAGCGGGAGAAAGATGCACCGTGAAGCCATGTGGTGGTGAAAAATCGGCGACATTCACTTCCTGAAAAAGCGCAATATCTATGTCCGCATCATAAATCATATCGCGGAGCAGCGCCAGTTTGTGGGGCGCACGAATGGTCGCGATGTTAATCGTTGCGACACGATAATGCTGGTGTTGCAGTCCCACAGGCACAGTTGGGGCTTCTTCAGGAGCGAGAGGTCGTCGATCTTGCCGGTCCGCTGAAGAGGCTGCTATTGTGGAGAGTTTGCGGGCGCGGGCGCAACCGATGGGGGTGCCCCATCATCAGCAGCGTCCACCCCAGTCCCTTCGATCTCCACGTCGTCTGCCCAGGAGACTGATACTGCGGTAGGGCATCGGCTGTGAACATCATCCACGTGGAGAGGAGACGTAGTTTTCCTGTCATCGGATAGGCTCTCTTCAACGTCGACCTGTGGGGGCGACGGCGCCAGTAAGGAGGGGTGTTCGTTGCCAGTGGTCGCCTGTGGCGGATCTTTCGCATCAGACTTTTGGTCATCAAAGAGCGGTTTGTCGTCCGTCTTCGGGTCTGCATCCCTGGTATCCATCCGTAGAATGGATCCATCAGGGGGTGTACGGCTACGTTTCTTTCTCTTTCGTGTCGACCCTTGTTTTCGAACAGGTCGTTCAGAGTCCGATTGCGGGTGGCTTTCGTCTGACTCTGGACCAGTCTGAAGGAAAGCAGAAGTAGGTACCACTCCCGGATCAACGTCCATCTCAGTAGCATTTACAGTCACAGTGCTGCAATGATTCGGCAGGTCAGGATCTGGCGTCTGTGGCACCTCAAAAGGAATCTCAGGAGCGGTTGCATCTACCTGATCAGACGACGTCAACGGAGCAGGAAGACTCTGTGTAGAGGTGCTACTTTCCTGGGCAACCTTGGCGTATGTGACAGGGATCTGAGTCATCACCGCTGGGGACGCTTCCTCGCCGACCGGCGTCTGGATCAGGCGGCGTCGCATGCAGGCGGACCTGACGTGGCCTTCTTGTCCACAACCCGCACATGTTCGGGGTTTGCCGTCGTACATGACAATGGCTCGCACCCCGCCAATGGTCAGGTATGATGGTGTATGTTTTGTCAGTTCAATTTTGACCTGAAGCACGCCATTAAGGACATGGTAGGTCGTGAAGGTTTGCCATTTTTCCTCTACGTAACCGATGACGTTACCGTATGGCTGTAACGCAGAGACAACTTCGTCCTTCGGCACTTCAAAAGGTAGTTCAAACACCCCAACCGTGCGTTGACCGTACTCTGCGAGTTCAAGTGTTACAGCTCCGACGCGACCATCAGCGTATTTGAACTTAAGTCCATTGGCATGGCGGCGAATAACATCTTCACACACCTCGGTGTTTGTCATTTTAATATGATCGACACTACTCGTGATCGAAAAATGGATTCCGATAACGTGGTTAGGATCTAAACGAACTTCTTCACGTATGAACGTTTCAACTTCATGTGCACGAGGTCGCGCATGTTCAGCTGGGAAGGAAACTTTAAGAGTCGCACGGCGGTAAGTGCTCGACATGTTGTTCACGGTGGACGGACACAAGCCTTAAAGCTACGACGCGGAAGTAAACAACGCCCGCAGCGGAGCACTGGCCGGCGCGCGGGGCCGTCCGCACGCTGCCACGGCTGAGAGCCGACTGACCGCTCGGCTAATCCCGCGCGGCTCAAATACAGAGATATGTAAACAGTCAACATAAGACAACGTCTGGTGCAGTTGTTAGAGCTGTTATTGCTTCTACGATGACAGGTTATCAAGATTTAAGTTATAGTCGCCGCACGAGCGATGGGACACAACATCTCCGGGATTGCGATGACGTGGGGATTTTCCGTTCTACCATCTCACTAGCGTACCGTGAATATCAGGAATCCGGTAAAACATCGAATCGCCGACATCGGTGCTGCCGGAAAAAGATCCTGCAAGAACGGGACCAATGATGACTGAAGAGAATCGTTCAACGCGACAGAACTGCAGCCCTTCCGCAAATTGCTGCAGATTTCAATGCTGGGCCATCAACAAGCGTCAGCGCGCGAGTTATTCAACGAAACATCATCGATATGGGCTTTCGGAGCCGAAGGCCCACTCGTGTACCCTAGATGACTAGTACTTCAGTCATTAGTCGAGTACATGCCATGTCATGTTGAGGCACTTCTGCGTGCTCGCGGGGGCTCTACACGATATTAGGCAAGTGTACCGGTTTCTTTCTCTTTTCATTGTATATCGACAGTGGTCAACTCGGTTACGACCACAGGACATGATCGAGGGGAGCAAATGCTCAGTAGTGCTCGCTTGTTGAGCGAGCGCCAGAGAGAAACAAGGTTGGATGGTGTTCGTTGAGACGGCGTGTGCACTGGTGCGCTTCTAATATTAGCTGTGCACTTGCTACGGACTTAAGTGGCGAACGGATGGAACACGCCTGTATCGCCGTGGTGGTGTGAAGTGCGTCGCGGCGAGAGTGTTCGCTGGCCTGGCAAGAGGAAGGCCACACACACGGCCAACCGACTCGGCTCAAATTTGACAAATCGTTTGTGTACAACCTAAAACGAAGGAATCTAAGATGTTTTGGGTCAACACCCCCGCTTTTTTGAGAAAATCACCCCTAATGCTTATGACGAGCAATCGACTCAAAATTGGCGGGATCGATAGATAATTGTAAATAGAGCATTTTTCATCATCAGGTATGGGGTCCGAAAACGCATACTTTTCCAGAAATCGAGGTAAGAAACTTTTACAATTGCCGCTTGTGTACCCACATGGAAAACGCTTTCGCCGATAGCACCGTTAGCGCAACGGCCAAGGTAACTGGCTGGGAATCGGAGAAACTTCGCGAATATTCTTCTTTCCGTTTGTATTTTTCCATATGTCAATTGATAGGGATAGGAGGATTAATAAGGTAAGTAAATCAATAAGGAATGATAATAATAAGGTAGGCAAATAAATTTCTCAAACCTCTTGGCGTAGTAAACGACTAAAATGTTACTCCAGGTCACTTTACAATGGCTCTTCCAGTCACTGTTACGTGTCCTCACTTTTCTTTGAACAACTAGATGGATGGTCATTTAAACATTCGAAACAAATATACTCATGGCACCAAGAACATCTAATGAATGCAATCTTTCGACAGTTACACTGTTCGGCGGAAAGCAAACTTGGTTTACATTTAAAAATATGTGTTTTTCGGGAATTAATTTTGATGCGTAGCACGCATACGATATCATTGCCTGAAAAATCGGTGCTGAAAGTTGGTTATGAACTATGCTGTGAATAGTTATTGCATCCGTGCGGTTGTGCGATTCCCGCTGGGTTTCCAGAAGCACACTGCAATTCTGAAGCCTGGAAATAAAGTTTTTAACCTGGCGATAGAAATAAACATCACACGGCTGGCACACAGATGTGCAGTTTGGCGGTATTACTTTTACTGTGCATTCGGCTGACCCTCGCCATCTATAAACATTGTATCATATATTGTAATATTAATTTGTCCACTCCAGGAATCCAATATGAGACAGAACTTATTATCAGAAACGTATGGTTTTAAAGAATTCTCAAGAAATGTTCTGTCAGTTTCCCGGATAAATAGCAAGTAAGGTAAACATTTTTGAATGAGTCGGTTAAACGATTGACCTCTTCTATAAACCGAGGACCAAATGTAACATTCGTTTCTTGTAAACACAGGAAAACTTAGGCAACACTTTTTCAGAGGCTGTGATGGCATATTGCGCCGCGTGCCAATGTGTTACTTTTTTTCTCCCTTATGCGATAACGTGCGTCGAATGCTCACCCGATACTTCCATCCTGTTTGATCGATGTTGATCACGTAATCACGATGGAAATGGAAATGAGCGTTTGGCGTCATTGGCCGGGAGGCCCCACGCGGGGCAGGTCCGGCCGCCATATCCCAGGTCTTATTACATTCGGCGCCACATTGGGCGACCTGCACGCCGGATGGGGATGAAATGATGATGAACACAACACAACACCCAGTCCCTGAGCGGAGAAAATCTCCGACCCAGCCGGGAATCGAACCCGGGCCCAGAGGACGGCAATCCGTCACGCTGACCACTCAGCTACTGGGGCGGACACGTAATCACGATTAAAACAGGTCATAAGTGGCGCCGTTTGCGTGCTGAAAAGAGCCGCCACTTTCTGTATATCTTCTATATTTTGTAACTCCTTATGAGAGACGTATTTAGTGACGTGCCGTTGACGAATATTTACTCAGATTTGAAATTTCTTGCCCAAGATAATTATGCAGCAAACGTAAAATCCTCGTTGACCGTATATTGAAACGCTGCACTTGCAGCCCACTCCTGAAATATTATCTTTGTTACATTCTCGTTACGACAACGAGATTCGACAAATCGGTCGTATGTCCACTTATTTATCGCATGGTATTTGTCGTATCTTGTCCCTCCTTTAACGACATCACTTTCTCACAATTTCAAGTCCTTCTTCCTTTTCAGGTCTGTTGTTGCTCCATTCTTTTGCAGTGTTTGTAAGTTCCAATTTGGATGATTCCTGGCTAGCGCTACCGCCTTTACTTTTACTTCAAGGGGTATAGCGCCGTAGTTCAATTGTTTAGTAATCGGTTCGTAATACTCATCAGGCACAGATAAAGCACATATTCCCAGTGACGTGGAGATTTCCAAAGTGTTATCACCATATTGCGATTCACTAGTCGGGATATCTTCCACCGAATCACCTTCTGCTTCGTCTTCATGGTATAGTACTTCAGTATCAACAAAAGTCATTTCGTTCGTCATCTCCAAAAATCGCTCGACGATAGCCGCTCCTACAATCTGGAACGCTGAGAAACAGAACTGCCTGCTTCCGGTAGCGCATTGATAATGCATCTATCTTGCAACACTTTTACAAACCAAAACACAGCGTCGGTAACTTCCCGCTTGCCATCGTCTGTGACAGGCTCCCAACTATACAGGGCTATTACAAATGATTGAAGCGATTTCATAAATTCACTGTAGCTTCATTCATTGACATATGGCCACGACACGCTACAGATACGTAGAAAAACCCATAAAGTTTTGTTCGGCTGAAGCCGCACTTCGGGTTTCTGCCGCCAGAGCGCTCGAGAGCGCAGTGAGACAAAATGGCGACAGGAGCCGAGAAAGCGTATGTCGTGCTTGAAATGCACTCACATCAGTCAGTCATAACAGTGCAACGACACTTCAGGACGAAGTTCAACAAAGATCCACCAACTGCTAACTCCATTCGGCGATGGTATGCGCAGTTTAAAGCTTCTGGATGCCTCTGTAAGGGGAAATCAACGGGTCGGCCTGTAGTGAGCGAAGAAACGGTTGAACGCGTGCGGGCAAGTTTCACGCGTAGCCCGCGGAAGTCGACGAATAAAGCAAACAGGGAGCTAAACATACCAGAGCCGACGGTTTGGAAAATCTTACGGAAAAGGCTAAAGCAGAAGCCTTACCGTTTACAATTACTACAAGCC
Source organism: Schistocerca serialis cubense (assembly GCF_023864345.2). NCBI lineage: Eukaryota > Metazoa > Arthropoda > Insecta > Orthoptera > Acrididae > Schistocerca > Schistocerca serialis. The sequence goes on along the minus strand of NC_064640.1, from coordinate 435,505,388 downwards.
CTGACACCCGATGACAAAGTCAGACGCTTTGAATTTTCGGCGCGGTTGCAACAGCTCATGAAAGAGGATGCGTTCAGTCCGAAACTTGTTTTCAGTGATGAAGCAACATTTTTTCTTAATGGTGAAGTGAACAGACACAATGTGCGAATCTGGGCGGTAGAGAATCCTCACGCATTCGTGCAGCAAATTCGCAATTCACCAAAAGTTAATGTGTTTTGTGCAATCTCATGGCTTAAAGTTTACGGCCCCTTTTTCTTCTGCGAAAAAAACGTTACAGGACACGTGTATCTGGACATGCTAGAAAATTGGCTCATGCCACAACTGGAGACCGACAGCGCCGACTTCATCTTTCAACAGGATGGCGCTCCACCGCACCTCCATCATGATGTTCGGCATTTCTTAAACAGGAGATTGGAAAACCGATGGATCGGTCGTGGTGGAGGTCATGATCAGCAATTCATGTCATGGCCTCCACGCTCTCCCAACTTAACCCCATGCGATTTCTTTCTGTGGGGTTATGTGAAAGATTCAGTGTTTAAACCTCCTCTACCAAGAAACGTGCCAGAACTGCGAGCTCGCATCAACAATGCTTTCGAACTCATTGATGGGGACATGCTGCGCCGAGTGTGGGAGGAACTTGATTATCGGCTTGATGTCTGCCGAATCACTAAAGGGGCACTTATCGAACATTTGTGAATGCCTAAAAAACTTTTTGAGTTTTTGTATGTGTGTGCAAGGCATTGTGAAAATATCTCAAATAATAAAGTTATTGTAGAGCTGTGAAATCGCTCTAATCATTTGTAATAACCCTATATATTACAGCGCTAGTCGAAGGGTGTACATCCTCCATTATTCAGATTATGCACCTAAAAGATATGACACAACAAACTATAACTAGTTAGTACAGCATAAAAAGACGAGCTAATTACTACAAACTACATACAGTACTCGTCATATGTTACTTACGTAAGAGCACTGTATTCATTCACAAAACGTATTTCATTCGGCGCATTAACGATGGAAAAATCACTATATGTATCCACGAGGTTCGCGGCAGCCTAATGACGGAAAACAACTCTTTCCGATTGACTTCTATAAGGCTCGTGCTGGACACCTTCACTCTTCCAGGTTCACAACTATGATATGAAGAAGAGGGAACCGGGACATCTCTCTCCCCGCGTGCATTCTGTTCCGTGCCTCGTTGTAAACGAGCGTCGCGCTGTTGGCTATCTGTGATCCCTCGTGAGAAATTCGCAGCACTCTTACTCGGAGTTGTTTTCATGTGATGAGGCTTAAAAGTTTAATACTTTGCTAACTCACGGCGTTTGAGAAATTAGTTTGCCTACCTTATTATTATCATTCCTTATTGATTTACTTGCCTTATTAATCCCCCTATCCCTATCAATTGAGATATGGAAAAATACCAACGAAAACAATAACACCCGCCAGGTTTTTTCGAGATTCGCACCCGGGTTTTCCGATTCCCAGTCAGTTACCCTGGCCGTTTCGTTATCGGCGCTGACGGCGAAAAGCGTTTACCATGTGGGTAGAGAAGCGGCAATTGTAAAAGTATCTTTCCTCGATTTCTGGAAAAGTTTGCGTTTCCGGACCCCATACCTGATGATGAAAAATGCTCTATTTACAATTATCTATCGATCCCAACAATTTTGAGTCGATTGCTCGTCATAACCTTTAGAGGTGATTTTCTCAAAATTGCGGGGGAGTTGACCCAAAATATCTTCGTTTTAGGTTGTACACAAGCGACCTGCCAAATCTGAGCCGAATCGGTTGGCCGTGTCTGAGGCCTTCCCCTTGTGAGACATAGCGGACGGAAACTTCTACTGCATGCCTTGGGAGGAGCCATTGTTGTTGCGATACGGCAGTACGATGGTGGCAAATTTTTACTGATACTTGTGAAATAATTGTCTGGGGTCGGTTCCTTAATCAGCACGGTAGTTGCTAATGACCAAGTGGTTAACTTTTGTTCATTTGTTGAAATATGAACGGGTTCCTTTTAAACTGTGTGCTTTCATTTGTTCTGAGACTGTGCTCATATTTCGTTCATGTGTTCCAGGTAGCTTAATAACTGTGCTTGTAAATCCTGGAGCTTGTAGTGATGGCTGACGAGCATTGCGTGTGTCATGGCTTATTGGTTCCTTGTTACCGCCATGTATTCCGTCACCTGACGCCGGTAGCTACTCCCACTGGCTCTGGGCGTGAGATCAAAGTTTGTTATCACTGTAAGTCTTCAGAAAAGATGCCGTCTTAATGATATGTAAAATTTAATTCTTAAAATGGCTCAGAAAGTAATTCATTTTAAGTTTTAACAGATTTTTAACTTTGTTTGTGTCTTCCAGTTTTACATGGATCTCTAGTAAATTTTGTCACTGTAGGACATCTTTGGCTTGTAGCCACAGTAACAAGGTCTAAATAAGAAGTTGCGATTGAGTTTTCTTCTGTAATGATTGCTTCTTTAAGTCCGTTGAGGACGTGATCAAGATGTAGTTAAGATACTAGGTATCCTCTGGGAAATTTTATCTGTAAAAAATTTGTTTTAAAGTATTATGTGTTTATTAGCTAATCCAAGCCCTCTCCATTCCACCACCTAGCTCCTGTAAACCGCACCATTAAAATGTAAGCTACATTTATCTATACATTGATGATCCAAAACTTAGATCACCTGCTTAATAGCTTGTTTGTCCGTCTTTGGAACGAAATATGTCACTGATACTGCATATCAGCGATCCGACAGTTCTTTGGTAGGTCTATGGAGGTATGTGGCATTAGATGTCTACGCACAGGTTATGTAATTCGCTTAAGTAACGGCCCGCTGATTTGCGTGATGGCACCCGATAGCGACGCAGATGGGTTCCATAGGATTTACATTAGGCGAATTTGGTCAACATGAGTTCACGATAACGCACCTCAAACTGCGCGGTTCTGGCTCCGAGATGTGGACAATTATACCGCGTAGAAGATGACATCGCTGTTGGGGAATACATCAAACATGAAGGGATGCAGGTGGTACGCAGCTGTCAGCGTGTCTTCGATTACTGCCATAGACCGAGAAAGGTGGCGCAGTGGTTAGATACTGGACTCGCATTCGGGAGGACGACGGTTCAATCCCGCGTCCGGCCATCCTAATTTAGGTTTTCCGTGATTTTCCTAAATCGCTCCAGGCAAATACCGGGATGGTTCCTTTGAAAGGGCACGGCCGATTTCCTTCCCCATCCTCCCTAATCCGATGAGACCGATGACCTCGCTGTCTGGTCTCCTTCCCCAAACAACCCAACCCAACCCAACTACGATAGGTCCCATGCGAGCACCGGAGAATGTCCCCCATAGCATAACACTGTTCCCACCAGCCTGCGTCCGTGGCGTGCTGCACGTTTCGAGCCGCCGTTCACGTCGATGACGGCATTTGTGGAGATGGCCATCGATCTAGTGTAGCAAAAATGTGATTCACCCGAAGCGCCGACACGTTTCCATTGATCGTCGGTCGAATCCCGATGGTCCCGTGCCCACTACAATGGTAAATGACGATGTCGTTGTGTCGACATGTGAACGCGTAGGGATGGTCTGCTGTGGTGCTCCATGTTCAACAATGTACGATGAACAGTGTGCTCCGAAGACCTTTTCGTGCGCCCCCCGTGTGCTCTTTCGGCAGAAATGCCACAGATCACCATCTATCCTACTTTACAGAGCAGAAAAGCCTTTAAACCCCGCCGGCCGAAGTGGCCGCGCGGTTCTGGCGCTGCAGTCTGGAACCGCGAGACCGCTACGGTCGCAGGTTCGAATCCTGCCTCGGGCATGGATGTGTGTGATGTCCTTAGGTTACTTAGGTTTAACTAGTTCTAAGTTCTAGGGGACTAATGACCTCAGCAGTTGAGTCCCATAGTGCTCAGAGCCATTTGAACCTTTAAACCCCACGTTCTGTGAAGAGTCATGAACGTCCAACTATTTAGCGGCTAGTGGTAGCTTCACTGTCATTCTACCTCTTTCCGAAGATGCTCGCGCCAGAGGGACGTGACACTCGACCAGCTTCGCCGTGTTCAAGATACTCGTTCACAGCCTCTGTGTAATAATAACTTGCCCTTTGTCAAAGTTGCTTATCTCAATGGATTTCCCCATCTGTGACCCATATCTTCTCTAGGGTGATCCCCCCCTGTCCGTGTGTGCTCCGCTTATATACTTTTGTTACTGCGTCACGTGCTCTCAACACCACCAGACAGCATCCAACGTCGCGGTGGGTAGTGGTCATAATGTTGCGGCTTATCGGTGTAGATATCTACCTTATAGTATGGGATCATGGATGATTCAGTGATCTACCTATCCAACTTGTTTCTTATCTTTCGAGTGACTGAAGTCTTTTCGATCAATGGATGAAGTAGCAGGGATGGCATGTTGGTGACACTGGTGTCCCCGAATTATACCAGGTCTTCCGTCAAACACTCAATGGTCAAGAATGTATACTCTTACCTTAGTGTCCCTTAATAATGATCACGCGGGTCAATTCTGGCTGCTGCCTGTCCATACAGTTAATCCCACTGTTTATCATTTGAAATTTTTAAACCTTGGAAACATTTACCATCACCAAAGTTGGTTTTCAGCAGTTCTGTCAGTACCTTCACACTGTCAACATCAAATTGCTATCTCGCAGGCGAAAGGTCGATCATAACGTTTCTTTCGCATAGAAACTTCGTTCTTAGGATGAAATCTACTACCAATAAATCTGCCGCTAAGAATGTATATAATGTGGTGTCACCGCCAGACACCACACTTGGTAGGTGGTAGTTTTAAATCGGCCGCGGTCCATTAGTACATGTCGGACCCGCGTGTCGCCACTGTGTGATCGCAGACCGAGCGCCACCACAAGGCAGGTCTGGAGAGACTGACTAGCACTCGCCCCAGTTGTACGGACGACGTAGCTAGCGATGCACACTGATGAAGCCTCGCTCATTTGCAGAGCAGATAGTTAGAATAGCCTTCAGCTAAGTCAATGGCTACGACCTAGCAAGGCGCCATTAGTAACATTGCATGTATCTAAAGAGTCTCACTTGTATCGCCACAATCTCCAGATGTACCAAAAGGATGGATTAAAGTTAAGTATTCCAGGAGCTACGTACTTTTCTTTATAGCAATAATTACGTATCCTGTTTCAGACCTCTCGCCATCCAGTTTTAGCTTAGCGCGTGCCTTTCGGCTTCCTCTCATTGTGTCTAGGCTGTCTTGTCTAGACACAACATATAATATCGCTACATTTCTTAGGCGAAGCGGTGTGCAATCTTGCCATTCAGTGTTGCGAGACCTGGTGTCTGTTGCTCCCAGTATATTGCAATTTCTATCTTACATATCCTGTGGTAAAAATCATCAGAGACAGCTGACTGCAGCACCCATATCCAATACCACTGCCGTTAAGATGTTGCGTGCGTACATATTCTCAGCGGACTGCAACGCATTAATGGGTCGACTATCGCACTTAGTGCCATCCCCACTGACATAACTTCTTTGTCGTGTGTTTTTTTGTGTTAGAGTATGTATTTGTACGGATGCCTGCTGAGAATAGGTCGAACAGCAAAGTAGATAGGACGGAATCTTGAAAAGGCTGTTTATTTGTTTCTTTGGACCAACAGTGTCTATTTTTTGTCAAGAACAGGCTCCTGACGTTCAGCACGAAACAGAGCTTGTACATAAACAGACGCGGAACGCGTTGATTTCTGAGCTTTTCGGCCAGCAGGTGTTGATATACACTGTCACATACGTTTTTTTTCTGTGTCAGAACTGTCAATAGGTATTTATTCTCGGTATAGGTGCCCTGTAAGTCGGTCACAAAAGGAATAAGTGTCTCATTTGTCCGCTTCCCCTTTCTGATCCCAGTTTACGCAGATAGGAAATGTTTATGATTCTCAACCGAGCATTCTAGTTTATTTGATCAGACTTTACAGTGTCGTATACAGAAGTAGTGTGATAAGCGTGTACAACGAAGAGCATTCTGTTTGCTTCCTAGGATTTTGCTTTGGTATAACACTAGCCGTCATTAACTCTGGGTTGTAGGCTTTATTAGTTCATAAATTATTTATGACGCACATTAACGGATTCCTCCTTCTGCTGCAGGTGTTTTAGTATTGTGCACTGGATGTAGTTTGGACTGGGCGGTATACGTTTGAAATTTCCGTGCTGAAGCACCTTATTCCTTTAAAACTTTCCCATACTAATTTTTGCAGGTTATCTCGAGATGTTACAAAGGTTTCGTTAGGTTTCTCTCTTGTTATTCATCTTCTCTCTCTCTTTTTCTTTTTCTTAAAAAGACAATCAGTCCATCTTGGCCTGCATTCTATTCTGATTCAGAAAATTTCACTCTGTAGCTTGTCCCTTATACGTTCTAAGTGCTACTCTGTTCTCTTCGAACACAGCCTCACGTTCTCCAGCTGACCAGATAGATTTTAGTCTATCAGAAACGTAGACAGATGTGTTTTCAGGGATGGAGCTTTCTGTCACCCTTCCTATATCCCCCGTCCAAAAATTTCAGGGACTGCTTTTGCTTCTGGCGTATAAGCGATGTCAGCGCAGCAGCTACAGTGTTAGCTTGAACTAACAACCGTAAATAGCAGATGTGCATTCATCCAGTCAATTGTGAGAAGGCAGTGTTAAGTCGTGGATATGCGACTGCCGTTTGTCAACGTTGTTGTCACAAATCGAAATGGAACAACATTTCTAAATCAAAAGTTCAATACAGTGTCCAGTAAATTTTGAAGAAGAGGTAAGTTCGTGCAAAGTTTGTCTCGCACACATTGACTACGGACCAAAAATAACACGTGGACGCCTGCCACAATTGGAGTGAAATGTAAACGCAGACTATTCGTTTCTGGAAACAATCATCACGGGTGAGAAGACTTTCTTAAATTTATTGGCTTTCAGACGTACCTATAATATCATCTCAATAATGGTATGTCAATTATGACGATACGAACGTAAAGACAACACAATACTCAGTCTCCGAGCGGAGAAAATCTCCGATCTGGCCTGAAATCCAAGCCAGGTCCCTTCGATTAGCAATCCGCCACGGTGATTGTGCAGTTATCGAGGTGGACTTCTGAGAAGATTTGGTGTTATCAGTACGAACCTACCACAAAACGATAAAGCGCAGTAATTCACATGAACCGCAACACTTTGACGACATGACCAACACTCAAGCCAATGTGACGTGCTATTTGAGCAACAGACATGCCAAAGAAGGATTTTTCCTACAGTTTCACGTGGGTGTATGAACATTCTGTGCTTTGTAATCAAATGGAGGGAGATTATGGAGAATTCAAAAAATGGTTCAAATGGCTCTGGGCACTATGCGACTTAACTTCTGAGGACATCAGTCGCCTAGAACTTAGAACTAATTAAACCTAACTAACCTAAGGACGTCACACACATCCATGCCCGAGGCAGGATTCGAACGTGCGACCGTAGCGGTCACGCGGTTCCAGACTGAGGGGCCTAGAACCGCACGGCCACACCGGCCAGCTATGGAGAATTCCTGAAGCAGTGAAGCTACTATCTCTGTTTTATCAAATGTTCAAATGTGTGTGAAATCCTATGGGACTTGACTGCTAAGGTCATCAGTCCCTAAGCTTACACACTACTTTATCTAAATTATCCTAAGGACAAACACACACCCATGCCCGAGGGAGGACTCGAACCTCCACCGGGACCAGCCGCTCAGTCTAGGACTGCAGCGCCTTAGACCGCTCGGCTAATCCCAGGCGGCTCTGTTTTATCAATCGAGACTAGAAACTATTTGGATTGGCGAGGTACGGACGTATACAGAGTGTAGATTTGACGGAGGGATAGGTTTGTTGCGTGCTGCAACATCATGCCAATATGTATCATACTGATATATTTTTTACGAATAAATCCATGTAGATCGCTTAATATACTTTCATTTATTACGACGTTTCTGCTACTGCCATCATCAGTAGGTAAGAAATGGACATGTATTGAGTGATCTAGGCTTCCTTATTCCACAAAGCGATAGTTCGAGTTACTTTTCTAAAACATTTTTGATAAAAATGAGTATATCCTGTAATCAATTGTTTCATCCCCGCGTGTAATAGCATCCCATGGAAAAGGAACATATTTCCGCAGTAGCACATATACATACCTTTTGTTCTTTGACAACTCTTAGGTTTACCATGTTCATCTGAGCGCGCTTTCCTCTGTAGTATACTCTCAGTGAACATCGCCAATGAGGCAAGGCGCACAGACGAGTGCACTCACAGTAAGAGCATTTATGGTGCTACTCTGTGATAGATACAGCAACTAAATTTATGGGATTACTATCCGTAATACTGTTCGCACGACAGTACTAACGAATTTATCGATTAAAACGCTTTACGGCATTTTGTGATTTCTGCTGTATACAAATTGTACTCAAGGTGGTTAGTTTTTATTGTTTGACAACCAAAAATTGTGATACGCACTGTACGGGACTAAAGTATTGATTAAATTCTCGCTATTCCTTTCCTTGCCCCCGTGGCCGGAATGTTGTTTTACGAGGTTAGTTAACTACCTGCTGAAGGTCTGTGGGGACCGGTGACGGAGTCAAACTTGTTGCTGTACGTGCGTAACTGGCGGGGAGGAAAGTTGCTCCTGTGCCAGTTATCCTCTGGGTACCGGAGGGACGGCTTCTTGGCTCTGCAGATTTACTTGAGGCGTTGCTATCAAGTTGGGATAAATTTTGCTCCTAAGCAACCCTGCGGCCTGTTTGCACGCAATGTCTTGAAAAGCCACGATCTGTTTAATGAGTTTCTCCTCAGTATGCTCTGAGCAGCTTATATCACTGGACGTATTTTGGCGAGAACAGTCTACGGCTACTATCATCGTCAAAACGTAACAAAAGAAAATATATCAATAACTTATATTAAGCGACGTAGACGGCTCTATTCGGAAAAATTCATAGTCAGACACATTCAGGGGATTTATTTCCTTTGTTAGTAAACTCACCTCATTGTTGCTTTCGTTCGTACCTATATAGGGGGAAGCCGAACTCCAGTGACAAAATTTCTGAGATTGCTCCCCACCGAGCGAGGTGGCGCAGTGGTTAGCACACTGGACTCGCATTCGGGAGGACGACGGTTCAATCCCGTCTCCGGCCATCCTGATTTAGGTTTTCCGCGATTTCCCTAAATCGCTTCAGGCAAATGCCGGGATGGTTCCTTTGAAAGGGCACGGCCGATTTCCTTCCACATCCTTCCCTCACCCGAGCTTGCGCTCCGTCTCTAATGACCTCGTTGTCGACGGGACGTTAAACAATAATCTCCTCCTCTGAGGTTGCTCCAAGATATTTTACGGGTATTTTGGTGTAAGGGATCCGTGGTTTCCAGCATATCGTTACAGATTAATATTTTTTTCGGCTGTTTATCCCAATTAACTTTGTTTCTGTGAAAATACCTTGGCAGCAGTCAAAAAGCCTGTAATATGCAATCACCAACAAGTGTAACACAAAAAATAGAGTGAGCCGTGAGTGGCTCGTGTTCCCGCCATCATTTATTTTACACCCTGTTACGTACTTCCACCTCACTACGTTAATTTAAATTACCACTGTCACTCAGTTGCTGCTTTGCCTGACCGTGATCGGTGTTAGCAGCGCGTATCGATATATCCCCTTTCGTAGTATCTTTGTTTGACTGCTAATACTTCCCGGCCGTTGTCTGTTGTGAGGAAGTTCGGGCTGCCAGTCAGTTGGAATGCGTCTGGAGCGCCGTCCGGATCTGCCAGTCGGGGAGCTGCAGTGCGGCACTAGTGCAGTCGGGTTGGAGCAACAGTGAGGTCTGCGTCGACATGGCTCGCCCGACCATTGCCGCCACGCATCACTTGAGCAAGGCCACGGTCTTGGTGGATCGTCGGTCGGTCGTCCTAGCGGACGACGCGTTTTGGCTCGCCAATCTTTCATAAGTCGGCTGTGTGTGTTTGTGTGCATCGACTCCCGATTTCTCTTCGTGTGTGCTTAGTTGCTGTTGGGTATCGTTCAGGTCTTCGTGCAAGTGTTTGTCAGTTTGTGTGTGTAGTTGGCGTCATTTCCACTGACGACTATTTTAGATGTTGTCGGCATTCTGCGGGGAGTCGGTCGGTTGTAGCGGACGAGGGAAGTTGTCTCCGCGCGGTGCAGTCGGATGGGTCCGCTGCCGGCCCTGCGCAGTGTCGGATCGTGTGTGGAGCTGTCTGATCGCTACGAGCTTCGTGGTTCACGTACCCAGGACGTGAAAGTTGACTAGTGGTCTCCACTACCCCAGCCACGTCCATTCCTGTTGCGGTGATTGGTTTCGGTGGTTTGCTGTTGGGGAGGTTTTCCTGTAAGCAACACAGTGTCTCTACTGCTGAAACTGAGCCTCCATGCGGAGCAATTAACTATTTTGGTTGCCAAAAATTCAAGTGTACCAGCAGAATTTTCTGCCTTGGGGCCGTTAGTGTTGCAGTTACCTGCCCTGGCCACTAACGTAATTTCAGGCAGCGTCCTTCCTCACCTGTTGTAGCTGTCCAACATGGTGTGCAATTTTGACAGCTAATACATACATCATTGTGGATTATCACGTTCGTAACCTTTGGTGTTTGAATTCTCATGTACTGATTGATGGCAAGCAAGTTGCGTCGGTTGGTCCGTGGCTATCTCCTGGTTGGGTTCCATCGAATCATGTGTACTTGGGCTCACCACCTGTCTCGCCTAAGTGAACGAGGGCAGGCCGACCTCCATGTAGGCTACTGAGTGCCGTTGTCTTTATTGTCTTTCCCACCGGTGTTTAATTATGTTTTCAGCTACTTAAAATTGAAGGCTTAAGGTTTTTTCTTTTTCTTAAAAATTTTTCAATATTAATTGTGGGCTTTGTCTTACAACCTTATTCTTAAAATTATCTTTCAAGCTTAAACGCTGTGACCTTCTGCCTTTAAAGGTCTACGGTAATGTTGTTGTTGTTGTCTTCAGTCTAGAGACTGGTTTGATGCAGCTCTCCATGCTACTCTATCCTGTGCAAGCTTCTTCATCTCCCAGTATCTACTGCAAGCTACATCCTTTTGAATCTGTTTAGTGTATTCATCTCTTGGTCTCCCTCTACGATTTTTACCCTCCACGCTGCCCTCTAATACTAAATTGGTGATCCCTTGATGCCTCAGAATATGCCCTACCAGGCGATCCCCTCTCCTAGTCAAGTTGTGCCACAAATTTCTCTTCTCTCCAATTCTATTCAATACCTCCTCATTAGTTATGTGATCTACCCACGTAATCTTCAGCATTCTTCTGTAGCACCACATTTCGAAAGCTTCTATTCTCTTCTTGTCTAAATTATTTATCGTCCACGTTTAACTTCCATACATGGCTACACTCCATAAAAATCCTTCAGAAACGACTTCCTGACACTTAAATCTATACTCGATGTTAACAAATTTCTCTTCTTCAGAAACGCTTTCCTTGCCATTACCAGTCTACATTTTATATCCTCTTTACTTCGACCATCATCAGTTATTTTGTTCCCCAAATAGCAAAACTCCTTTACTACTTTAAGTGTCTCATTTCCTAATCTAATTCCCTCAGGATCACCCGACTTAATTCGACTACATTCCATTATCCTCGTTCTGCTTTTGTTGATGTTCATCTTATACCCACCTTTCAAGACACTGTCCATTCCGTTCAACTGCTCTTCCAAGTCCTTTGCTGTCTCTGACAGAATTACAATGTCATCGGCGAACCTCAAATTTTTCATTTCTTCTCCATGGATTTTAATTCCTGCTCCGAATTTTTCTTTACTTCTTTACTGCTTTTTCTTTACTGCTTGCTCAATATACAGATTGAATAACATTTGGGAGAGGCTACAATCCTGTCTCACTCCTTTCCCAACCACTGCTTCCCTTTGATGTCCCTCGACTCTTATAACTGCCATCTGGTTCCTGTACAAATTATAAATAGCCTTTCGCTCCCTCTATTTTACGCCTGCCACCTTCAGAATTTGAAAGAGAGTATTCCAGTCAACATTGTCAAAAGCTTTCTCTAAGTCTACAAATGCTAGAAACGTAGGTTTGCCTTTCATTAATCTAGCTTCTAAGATAAGTCGTAGGGTCAGTATTGCCTCACGTGTTCCAATATTTCTGCGGGATCCAAACTGATCTTCCCCGAGATCGGTTTCTACTACTTATTCCGTTCGTCTGTAAAGAATTCGCGTTAGTATTTTGCAGCCGTGAGTTATTAAACTGATCGTTCGGTAAGTTTCACGTCTGTCAACACCTGCTTTCTTTGGGATTGGAATTATTATATTCTTCTTGACGTCTGAGGGTATTTCGCCTGTCTCATACATCTTGCTGACTAGATGGTAGAGTTTTGTTAGGCCTGGCTCTCCCAAGGCTATCATTAGTTCTAATGGAATGTTGTCTACTCCCGGGGCCTTGTTTCGACTCAGGTCTTTCAGTGCTCTGTCAAACTCTTCACGCAGTATCAAATCTTCTATTCCATCCTCATCTACATCCTCTTCCATTTCCAAAATATTGCCCTCAAGTACATCACCATTGTGTAGACCCTCTATATACTCCTTCCACCTTTCTGCTTTCCATTCTTTGCTTAGTACTAGGTTTCCATCTGACCTCTTGATATTCATGCAAGTCGCTCTCTTTTCTCCAAAGGTCTCTTTAATTTTCCTGTATGCAGTATCTATCTTACCCCCTAGTGATACATGCTTCTACATCTTTACATTTGTCCTCTAGCCATCCCTGCTTAGCCATTTTGCACTTCCTGTCGGTCTCATTTTTGAGAAGTTTGTATTCCTTTTTACCTGCTTCATTTACTGCATTTTTGTATTTTCTCCTTTCATCAGTTAAATTTAGTATCTCTTCCGTTACCCAAGGATTTCTATTAACCCTCTTCTTTTTACCTACTTTATCCTCTGATACCTTCACTATTTCGTCTCTCAAAGCTACCCATTCTTCTACTGTATTTCTTTCCCCCATTCTTGTCAATCGTTCCCTAATGCTCTCCCTGACGCTCTCTACAACCTCTAGTTCTTTCAGTTTATCCAGGTCCCATCTCCTCAATTTCCCACCTTTTTGCAGTTTCTTCAGTATTAATCTACAGTTCATAACCAATAGATCGTGGGCAGAGTTCACATCTGCCCCTGGAAATGTCTTACAATTTAAAACTCGGTTCCTGAATCTGTCTTACCATCATATAATGTGATACCTTCCAGTATCTCCAGGCTTCTTCCACGTGTAAAACCGTCTTATTTGATTCTTGAACCAAGTGTTAGATATGATTAAGTTATGCTCTGTGCAAAATTCTACCAGGCGACTTCGTCTTTCATTCCTTACTCCCATTCCATATTCACCTACTATGTTTCCTTCTCTTTTTCCTACTGTCGAGTTCCAGTCACCCATTACTATTAAATTCTCATCTCCATTCACTATCTGAATAATTTCTTTTATCTCATCATACATTTCATCAATCTCTTCATCTGCGGAGCTAGTTGGCATATAAACTTGTACTACTGTGGTGGGCGTGGGTTCGTGTCCACAATAATGCGTTCACTATGCTGTTTGTAGTAGCTTACCCGCATTCCTATTTCCCCATTCATTATTAAACCTACTCCTGTATTACCCCTATTTGATTCTTTATTGATAACCCTGTATTCACCTGACCAAAAGTCTAGTTCCTCCTGCCATCGAACTTAATTCCCACTATATCTAACTTTAACCTATCCATTTCCCTTTTTAAATTTTCTAACGTAGCTGCCAGATTAAGGGATCTGACATTCCACGCTCCGATCCGAAGAACGCCTGTTTTCTTTCTCCTGATAACATCGTCCTCTTGAGTAGTCCCCGCCCGATCCGAATGGGGGACTATTTTACCTCCGGAATATTTGACCAAAGAGGACGCAATCATCATTTAACCATGCAGTAAAGCTGCATGCCCTCGGGAAAAATTACGGCCGTAGTTTCCCCTTGCTTTCAGCCGTTCGCAGTACCAGCACAGCAAGGCCGTTTTGGTTAGTGTTAAAAGGCCAGATCAGTCAATCATCCAGACTGTTACCCCTGCAACTACTGAAAAGGCTGTTGCCCTCTTCAGGAACCACACGTTTGTCTGGCCTCTCATGAGATACCTCTTTGTTGTGGTTGCACCTACAGTACGGCTATCTGTATCGCTGAGGCGCGCAAGCCTCCCCACCAACGGCAAGGTCCATGGTTCATGGGCGGTAACATATTCTAAAATTTTGGAGCTTAATTGTGGCCTTCAGCCATTTGTATTGCAACTTGGATATGTTTGTTCTATGTACTTTGCTTTGAGGCTTTCCACCTAGCTAAGATAGATTTTTAAAATTATTTTATTGCTATTTTAATTATATTCTTATCTTGTTGATTTTTTAAGATTTCTTGTTTGGAGGCCTTAAGCTGTGAAAGAGTTGCATTTGATAAAGGTTCGGCTATGTGCCGCTTTGGTTGTAAATGTGTTATTAAATTACAATAAATTACAATTAGAAGGTGAAATTGACCCCAACCTTATTTGGGCCTTTCCACAATCCTAATAACCTGTTCTGTCCAGCGGGCTTGTGTGAAGTGTTTGTCCGCACGTTCATGTCTGTCGTTTGAATCCTAGGGAACATTGTTATAAGGCGTTCATGTATTCAGTCACAGTACGTCGTAACGAGAAAAACCATTGGTTTCTGGAACTACTTTTGTTATCATTATGTGTGTGTTTCATTGTCCTCGGCTCGCCCCATTCGTGGGTACCTATATAGGGGAAGCCGAACTCCAGTGACAAAATTTCTGACGTTGTTCCACGATATTTTACGGGTATTTTGGTGTAAGGGATCCGTCGTCAGCAGCAGCTCGTTACAGATTAATAATATTTTCGGCTTTTTATCCCAATTAAGATTGTTTCTGTGAAAATACGTTTGCAGCAGTCAAAAAGCCTGTATTATGCAATCACCAACGTGTGCAACACAAGAGTAATGCAACAACTCTCAGATAAAATATTTCTACTTTTATCACAGTGTGTTCAGTCTGTTTTGCCAGTGTGCAGTACATTACGTAAAAATGCAGAATCGTACCCTTTCAGGTATTGTTCAAAAAGTTGACAACAATGAAGACGGTAATGTATAGCAATTATCGATTATTAAGGCTGTGAGTGGCTCAGAAAGGAGCTCAATTTGCAGTAACATTTTTTTGTACATTCGCACAGTACCATAAACTATCCAACAAATAGCAGAGCGAGTTTCAAATCTAACTTAAAATGATTCCATTGACGAATTTCTATTTGAGCTGGTAGCCAAAAAACCTTTAAGTGTAGTTGCATGAGTAGGACTAAAAAATATATTCGTTAAAGTTAACACTAACCATATGTACATATCCCGTAAACTGAATCGTTCGATAGAATCGTTCAAACGGTTTATGGAACATGTAACCAACTAACTACACCATCGACTGTCTTACACGCTGAAGAATCCCAGGAATTTGGCATACTGTTTCAGAGGTTGCGACAATCCTAGGACCTATGTCCATGTGATTATAGACCTGAGTCTCTCAAGCTAGTGTTTTCACATGTCACCGGAAGAAAAAGTCCGTTAGTGACCTCGCTGGCTATGCAACAGGACAACCGCGACAATCCGGTGTTCTCAAAACTAACGAGCCACCGGAGACACGGGTCACTTATTCCAAAGTCTTCATAAAATATCCCTGAACATCGAAATTTTGTCGATGGAGGTCAGGTTTATCCTGTACTAGCGACCCACCCCGGCTTCACAAGGGTAGCGCTAAGATCTATGGCTGGAAAGCTTGTTAATAAAGTGTAGTGCCATGGGTTGACTAAAGCGGTATCATTCTCTTTAACTTCCCTATATATTGTAATAATCTCACTAACGGAACATACACTGCATGCAGTATTAAACGTAAGATTTCTTACTCAGAGATGTCTGTCATGATGTTACAAACAATTCATTGTTTAGTACTTCTAAATTGAGTAATGTAAACCTGCAAATCTCGGTGAGTAGAACATATTGTGCTATACTACTGGATTTTAAGGCACAACATACTTCAATTTTGGTTCAGTTACATGCAGGTGGTATTACATCCACGAGATCCCCGGTAATAGCCCTTTCCATCTGATGCAATAATTTTCTAACTGACCTGTGGTATAACCTACCAACGCTCCTGTCCTTACTTCCCACGAAATATGTTCTAGTACCATACTGATTCACTGACTGCAAGTTTAACTGCTGCTGATTAAATGCACCTGTTTCTGGCAGTACACTGTGAATATTATTGCAGGGTAAGTCGCCATTATCCAGGAACCCTTCCGGATTACCCGCGTTTATATCTACCGTCTTTGCTGTTTCCGTGTGTTCCAGTTCTCTTTGGTTATGTTGACGAATCGCTTCTGCAGCTTGCTCTCTTCAATCTCACTGCGTTTCAGTTGCCGTTGACTCCAAGCATGATGCCTGCGGCTGGTTGATGATCTGAGACCGCTGACGGGACGGAATCCGCATTAGGTGTGACTGTCGGCACGTCTTCGTAGCCACCACTTTACAAAATGGCTCACTCCACTTCCTCTATCGCACTGAACGCCACTAGGTCAGACGGATTGAGAACTTCGTTGTGACTCAACCTCCCCCTATTGTGCCTCTGAGCCAGATAGAAGAGTCTCGAGGTGGAAAAACAGCTGCTAAACAATGTGAAGACGAGAACACTAGGTAAACATCAGACAGAAGGTATGAACCAGGATCAATATACACTACTGGCCATTAAAATTGCTACACCAAGAAGAAATGCAGATGATAAACGGCAATTCATTGGACAAATGTATTATACTAGAACTGACTTGTGATTGCATTTTCACGCAATTTGGGTGCATAGATCCTGAGAAATCAGTATCCAGAACAACCACCTCTGGCCGTAATAACGGCCTTCATACGCCTGGGCATTGAGTCAGACAGAGCTTGGATGGCGTTCACAGATACAGCTGCCCATGCAGCTTCAACACGATACCACAATTCATCAAGAGTAGTGACTGGCGTATTGTGACGAGCCAGTTGCTCGGCCACCAGTGACCAGACGTTTTCAATTGGTGAGACATCTGGAGAGTGTGCTGGCTAGGGCGTCAGTCGAACATTTTCTGTATCCAGAAAGGCCCGTACAGGACCTGCAATATGCGGTCGTGCATTATCCTGCTGAAATGTAGGGTTTCGCAGGGATCGAGTGAAGGGTAGAGCCATGGGGCGTAACACATCCGAAATGTAACGTCCACTGTTCAAAGTGCCGTCGATGCGAACAAGAGGTGACAGAGACGTATAACCAATGGCACCCCATACCATCACGCCGGATGATACGCCAATATGGCGATGACATATACACGCTTGCAATGTGCGTTCACCGCGATGTCGCCAAACACGGATGCAGCCATCATGATGCTGGAAACAGAACCTGGATTCATTCGAAAAAATGACGTTTTGCCATTTGTGCACCCAGGTTCGTCGCTGAGTACACCATCGCAGGCGCTCCTGTCTGTGATGCAGCATAATGGGTAACTGCAGCCATGGTCTCTGAGCTGATAGTCCATGCTGCTGCAAACGTCGTCAAACCGTTCGTGCAGATGGTTGTTGTCTTGCAAACGTCCCCATCTGTTGACTCAGGGATCGAGACGTGGCTGCACGATCCGTTACAGCCATGCGGATGAGATGCCTGTCATCTCGACCGCTAGTGATACGAGGCTGTTGGGATCCAGCACGGAGTTCCGTATTACCCTCCTGAACCCACCGATTCCATATTCTGCTAGCAGTCATTGGATTTCGACCAACGCGAGCAGCATTGTCGCGATACGATAAACCGCAATCGCGATAGGCTACAATCCGACCTTTATCAAATTCGGAAACGTGATGGTACGCATATCTCCTCCTTACACGAGGCATCACAACAACGGTTCACCAGGCAACGCCGGTCAACTGCTGTTTGTGTATGAGAAATCGGTTGGAAACTTTCATCATGTAAGCACGTTGTAGGTGTCGCCACCGGAGCCAACCTTGTGTGAATGCTCTGAAAAGCTAATAATTTGCATATCACAGCATCTTCTTCCTGTCGGTTACATTTCGTGTCTGTAGCACGTCATTTTCGTGGTGTAGCAATTTTAATGGCCAGTAGCGTAGCTAGCAAACTGAGAAACACCGAGTGGGGAGCACAGCCCAGCTTCCTCCGCACACCCGCTCTGTCCCTGTGTTTCTTTGCTGCCGAGTACGTCACTCCAGTCTAGTAGAGCTCTACACAGTCCAATCAAGTTCATGTGGCTCTTCATGAGACAGGCCTCATGGCCACCGCGTACCTAAGACCAGATCTTTCCACTCATGGCAGTAGCACCTCCAGACGTAAGAAGACAGATTCAGATTCTTTATTGGTCATTCAGCATTATTACATGCAATAGACTTCGTCAGTTCACTTAACCTATTAATTTTACAAAATAAATTTTTACAAATTTAAGTTGATATTGGGCATTTCTAAAAATTCTTCTAATGAATAGAATGGATTAGTTAACAAGAAGTTATGTACATTTTCTTTAAATAATTAGTCAGGCTTGATTGGTGCATTCTTAGACAACTTGTTATATATTTTAATTGCTATATACTTACGTCTATTGTTAGTTTTAGCTAATCTATTTTGTGGCAACAGCAGATAAGTACAGGTTCTTGTATAGTAGTCATACCTTTGATTTGTTACACTTAAATTAGGTAGTTCAGCAAGCATGTAGTTAATGCTGTCAATAATATATAAATTAACTGTTAAAATTCTATATTTTATGAACAATGGTTTACAATGTGTCCTATTATCTACCTTAGCCATTACTCTGCTTTCTTCTGGATCACCATAATTTCATTTATTTTTCTACTGTTTCCCCAGAGTATTAACCCATACTTTAAAACAGATTGAGAAAAGGCAAAGTACGCTGTCCTTACGTACTCAAATGTCACAAAACACATCAGTCTCTTCAACAAATATATAACTCTTGACAGCCTAACCACGATGTGATCAACATGAGAGTTCCATGTTAGATTGTTGTCAAGTATGAGACCTAAAAACATTGCCTTTTGTTTTTCTATTTTTGTAGTCTTTGGTATACTGAACCGCATATTCTGGGTCTTTCCCTCATTTAATAGTAGACCATTTGCATTAAAGCATGTTGTATTTTCTTTTTCCAATTTCATACCACTTACAAGGTTATCAATTGCATGGTTTACAGACAGAAAAGTTGTATCATCTGCATACATATGTCTTTACATCTATGTTTCCTGGTAAGTCATTTATGTGTACAACGAAGAGAAGTGGTCCCAATTTAGATCCCTGCACCACTGCGTGTTGAACCTCGAGTGTGTTTAACAGATGATTTCCTGAACTCACCACCTGTTTCCTTTTATTGTGGTATGATTTGATGAATTTTAAACTTTTATCACATATTCCATAGTACTCAAGTTTAGAGAGCAAAAATGAGTGGTCAACACAGTCAAAGGCTTTGCTCAGATCACATAAGATTACCTGTGTGTGTGAGCATGGTCCTCGAATGCTGCTAAAATGTCTCTGAGCTGTATGGCATGTATAGCTGACCTTCCTTTTCTGTAACCAAACTGTGATGCAGTTAACATATCATTCAGTTCTAGGTACTCATACATCTGCCGATATATTGTGCCTTAAAAGACTGTTCCTAGTACTGGAATTAGTGAAATTGGTCTGTAGCTTGCAGGATCTAAATTGATACCCCTCTTAAAGACTGGAGTCACCTTGGATAGTTTGAGAGGATCAGGAAAAACCCCTTCTACGAGACACGGGTTTATAGAATACGTTAATGGTGCTGCAATGTAATGTATGATTTCTTTCAATAGATTGTTTGACATATTAAAAATATCTGTACTGTATGAATTTTTCATTTCTTTGACTATTTTAAGAACTTCTTGTTGGCATAGCTCTTTAAAGTGTTTCAATGATCTGGCACCGCGCGGGTTTAGCCGAGCGGTGTAGGGCGCTGCAGTCATGGACTGTGCGTCTTATCCCGGCGGAGGTTCGAGTCCACCCTAGTGTGTGTGTGTGTGTGTGTGTGTGTGTGTGTGTGTGTGTGTGTGTGTGTGTGTGTGTGTGTGTGTGTGTGTGTGTGTGTTGTCCTTAGGATAATTTAGGTTAAGTAGTGTGTAAGCTTAGGGACTGATGACCTTAGCAGTTAAGTCCCATAAGATTTCACACACATTTGAACTTTTTTTTTTTTAATGATTTGGCCCTATTATGATTTAGGTTTGCACTCTTAAGATAATCTATATATGTTACATTGGGTTTACTGATCAATCATCAGCACAGCTTACAAAATATTTGTTGAATGTATCTGCTGGTATTGGGACTGTCTCGTCAAAGTTTCATACTTCAACTTTAACAGTATTAATTACTGACCAGGCTGTTTTGCATTGGTTTTTACTATTTTTAACGAGATTTGTGTTGCTTCTTTGTTTCACCAATTGTAGCTCTATCTTATAGAGTTTCTTAGTGTTTTTTTTCCGAGATCCTTAATTTCATTAGAATTATTTACTTTGCCAAGGCGCTTCAACAGCAGTGGCTTATTTTTTAGATTCTCCAGTTCTTTGGTGTACCACAATTCACCCTTTCTTGTTTTATGATATATCTTTTGAAGAAGATGGGCCTTTAAAGTACCTACTAACTAATTGTGGAATGTTTCATAAACTGATTGGGCACTGGAATCGCAGTTTTGAAATAATTTGTCCCAGTTTGTTATGCTAAGTTGGTGTGTTAGTTTTCTGAGATTGCGTTTTGGTAATATTAAGGTATTAGATATTGTTAACTTTTGTGCAGCCTTGCTCTCATCCCCGTTCATAAAATGTCTTAACTCTACTGTTAACATGGAGTGGTCTGAGAAAACAAATCCCTTTACCTTGGTGGAGTACATACCATGAGCACAGTTGACAAAAGCATTATGCAAGTACGCTTTTAGTCTTGTTGGTTCTGAATTTACATGATGGAAGTTGCGTGCTGCCTTAGCCTATTCAGTAACTTATTTACACTGGGTTTGTTACATTTTTACATCAGAGCTTGAATTAGTCTCCCCCAATTACAGTTACATAGTGTTTCCACTTCGTTATGTAGCAGAGTACACTGTCTAAATTATCTAAGAACGTTTTATCATCTGAGTCAGGGTAATGGTAGATACATGCTATAAGTTTTATTATATCATATATGATCCCGGTAATTTCAAAGTGTTTCCCTACACATGCCCAACTAAGATTTAGTGCTCTACACTCTTTCATTTGAAACATACATAACAGTACCACCATTACGGTACTGAGATCTGCAAAAACTGTTTCCATGTTTATTACCTTCTGGTACATAGTATTGTATTTGTTCTTGTTTAGGCCAACGTTCAGATAGACATAAGAAAGAATGCTTATTCTGTGGTAATGACTTCTCTAGAATTTCTACTTTACTTTCAAAACCCTGAATGTTTAAAAATAGGATGTTGCTGTGACTTATCTGTGAGTTAGCAGGCAGGTTTTTCACACTTTTGTTTTCTTCTTGGCTTGAAACCATAAAAATTATCACTGAAGACCACAGATGTATTTTTCTCTTTGGCTCCTCCTTAAGCACTGCTGTGTTGCTGCTCCAGTTGCTGCTGTTGCTGTTGTTGTTGCTGCTGCTGCTGCTGCTGCTGTTGCTGCTTCTGATTATAATGATGGTGCCGCTGCTGTCTCACTTATTTCTGGTGTTTGTTGTTCCACAACTGCTGTGCCTTTCTGTGAATTGTTAACATTTTGGGAGTTCACTTGCATTAATAAAATTTCACCCCCAGGGGGTCCACAACTCTTTTGTGGATACGTGCGTGGCGAGCACGGGGCCCCGAGCTATTGCAGCCTTCTTTCTCTCCAGGGCTGCATTTCCTTCCTCTTCCACTCCTTGCTCTTTCCCCGTCGCCCTCTCTTCTCCCTCTCTTGGTGTCCTTGCTTATGTTGGCCCCGCTATCCTCCTGGTTCTGTTGGTTTTACAATCCGGCTTTGTTGCGTAATCATCTCAACCTTTTGGCATTCCTGGGTCCCCCTCTGGGGTTCGACCTCCATTACAAAATTTCTCCTCTGTAGTGTGAGCCATTTGGGGAAGAGCACCTTACCTAGTGTCTCCGACGTGCGCCCTCCTAGTACATTCCACCATTTCTTTCACGTCGTTGTCTGATGCTAGGGTGCATAGCCAGCACGGTAGCCAGCCTGTGTGGTGGGGTCGCTATGTACCCTTTTGGTTGAGCCCCCTGAACACACAGGGATCACACTTCTGATGCCTGAGCTGTGACCTACTCATACATGCCTTGGAGTGGTTGCTCGTCGTCCTGGAGCATCGGAACTCCCGGCAATGGCCGCCGTGCCCGACCGCCCTTGCTGTGGCTGGGTGGTGCCCGTGAGGAGAGCCCCCTGATCGGAGTGGGTGGTATCAGGGCGGACACTATGCAAATGAAACGCATACGGGTCCAGAACTTTGGTCGTCCTTCTGCGGCCGTCTCTCTGCATGGAACTGATTCTTATAGTGCTGCTTCTCTTGCCCTTTCGGCCTTACCTTCCAAGGCTACCCCCTGGGAAGAGGGTCAGGCCCATCGGCTAGGGGCGAAACCTTTCCCCCGTTATCTAGTTTGCAGCAGGACTGATGGAGATACTATCACAAATACCAAACCTCTATTCTTTGTGGAACACATTGAAGACAAGTTTGGCGAAGTGGACTACCTGAGCAAGATGCGGTCGGGTTCGTTGCTGATCAAAACTGCTTCAGCTGCCCAATCTGCGGCCCTTCGTGCCTGTACCCATCTTGGCACAATTCCTGTGTCGATTACCCCCCCCCCACCAGTCTCTAAATATGGTACAAGGTGTGATTTTTCACAGGGACCTCATCCTTCAAACTGATGAGGAACTTCAGGACAATCTCGGACGGCGGGGTGTTCACTTTGTTCGGCGTGTTCAGAAGGGTCCTAAAGACAATCGCATTGATACTGGTGCCTTTATCCTGGCCTTTGAAGGGGATACCCACCCTGAGAAAGTTAAGATTATGGTTTATCGATGTGATGTGAAGCCGCAAGTCCCACTTCCTATGAGGTGTTTAAAGTGCTTGCGTTTTGGCCACATGTCTTCTCGCTGTTCCCAGGCCCCTCTCTGTGGTGACTGTGGACGTCCACTCCATGAGGGGAGTCCCTGTGTTCCCCCTCCTGTATGTGTAAATTGTCATGGTAGTCATTCTCCACGTTCACCAGATTGCCCAGTATATAAGAAGGAAAAGAAGATACAGGAGCATAAGTCCCTCGATCGTTTAACCTACACAGAGGCCCGTAAGGAATATGCACGACTGCACCCTGTGTCCATGACATCTAGTTACGCCTTGGTTACATCTTCACTCCTTCCTCCCCCTTCCTTACCCCCATCCCGGACCCCTCTCCTCCCCCCCTCCCCTGCGGCTCCCACACCTTCTCCTATGGGCGCTGCTCCCCCTCCCCAGCCGGAGAAGTGTCCCACTCCTTCGGCGTCTGCCGGTCAAGGGCGCCTCTCCCGGGATGCCCCTTCCCGGCACCTTCCAGTTCAAAGGTCTGCTGACGCGCGACGACCGCGAGAGCCGCTGTCTGTCGGCCCCCAGGTCGCCCGGTCTCTTTCTGTTCCTGATCTTGCTGCAGCTGGCTCCTTTATGCCACACAGCCCTCCTCGATCTCAGCCTGAAAAGAAGAAGAAACATAAGTCCCGGGACAAAGAGCCTCTGTTGTCACCGGAGGTCCCTTCCCAGACTTCACAACCGGATTCTGACCTGTCGTTCATGGATGTCGCTCCCTCCTTGTCGGTGACGGGTAGGGACCCGGCGGTATGACTGGATTTATCGTGTTCAGCCCTCATTTAAACCATCGTTCTGTGGTTCTCCAATGGAATTGTAATGGATACTATCGTCACCTTCCGGAATTGAAATCCCTTCTTTCGTCCTACTCTGCAGCTTGTGTGGTTCTCCAGGAATCTCATTTTACTGATGCTCACTCACCGACCCTCCGTCGGTTCCGTGTCTTCTGTCGAAATCGGGTCGGACCCTTGCGGGCTTCTGGTGGCGTTTGTACGTTGGTCCGTACAGACATTGCTAGCACGTGGATTCCTCTCCAAACTACATTGGAAGCGGTTGCTGTTAGGGTCCACTTAGACTCTGCAGTCACAGTTTGCAATATTTGTCTCCCTCCTGACAGGACTCTTACACCTGCTGCCTTAACCACCCTTCTTCAGCAACTTCCTCCTCCCTTCCTCCTCCTTGGGGATTTTAATGCTCATCATCCTTTGTGGGGCAGTGCCTTTCCAATCTAGACGAGGTCTTCTTATAGACCAATTTATTGCAGACCACGACCTGTGCCTTCTTAATGATGGCTCCCCTACTCATTTCAGTGCCGGTCATGGTACCTTTTCTGCCATTGATCTTTCTCTTTCTTCTCCCTCACTCCTCCCTTCATTACACTGGTCGCCACACGACAATCTTTGTGATAGTGACCATTTCCCGTTGATTATCACGCTCCCTTCCCGCTCCCCGATGGACAGGTTACCTCGTTGGTCTTTATACCGCGCCGATTGGCCTCTACACTGCACAGGTCGAGTTTTCTCCCTCTTGTTCGGGTTGTATTGATGACGTCCTACGTGACGTGTCTGACGCGATTGTTCGCGCTGCTAACCTTGCTGTCCCGCGCTCATCTGGACCATTTCGTCGCCGGCGAGTCCCATGGTGGAGTACCGCCATTGCCATTGCCATCCGTGATCGCCGTCGAGCTTTGCAACACTTTAAGAGAGACTCATCCGTAGCCAGCCTTACTACCTTTAAACGCTTCCGCACTAAATCCCGTTATTTAATCAAACAGAGCAAGCGGATATGTTGGGAACGATTCGTTTCTTCTCTTGGTTCTACTGTCCCTCTGTCACGGGTATGGGCTACACTTCGTTCTCTCCAAGGTTGCCACCGGCAGTCCACCCTCCCAGGCCTTCACCTCCCAGATGGCATTTGTACGGACCCATTAGATCTTGCAGAACATTTTGCGACCCATTTTGCAGTGGCGTCAGCGTCAACCTCCTATCCAGCTGCTTTCCTTCATCAAAAACAGCTGGCTGGAGCTTCCACCTTATGTTTCACCCCTAGTGAGTCAGAATCTTACAACGAACCTTTTACTGAGTGGGAATTTCTTTCTGCTCTACCTTCTTCTCATGATACGGCCCCTGGCCCAGATTCCATTCATAACCAACTGCTTCAACATCTCAGTGCTCCACAACGGCAACATCTTCTTCGGGTGTTTAACCGTATCTGGCTCCAGGGTGACTTCCCTTCTCAGTGGAGAGATAGCATTGTGATTTCTGTCCTTAAGCCTGGTAAGAACCCCCTATCTGTTGATAGCTATCTGCCAATTAGTTTGACCAATGTTGTTTGTAAGTTACTTGAACGGATGGTAGCCCGTCGGCTCAATTGGGTCCTCGAATCTCGGGATCTATTGTCGCCTTACCAGTGTGGCTTTCGAGAGGGACGGTCTTCAATCCATCATTTACTTCGCTTGGAATCCGCAGTTCGTCAGGCTTTTTCCCAGCGCCGCCATTTGGTTGCAGTGTTTTTTGACCTTCGCAAGGCCTATGACACGGCCTGGCGCCATCACATCTTACTTACCCTTCAACAGTGGGGTCTTCGGGGCCCACTCCCGATTTTTATCCGCCAGTTCCTGATCCATCGGTCATTCAGAGTTCGAGCTGGTACTGCTTTTAGTTCTCCACGGACCCAGGAGACGGGCATCCCACAGGGTTCTGTCTTGAGTGTCCTTTTCCTCATTGCTATCGATGGACTTGTGGCCTCTGTCGGTCCCTTGGTCGCCCCTGCCCTGTATGTGGATGATTTCTGCATTTGGGTTATTTCCTTCTCGATGGCATCTGGTTCAAATGGTTCAAATCGCTCTGAGCACTATGGGACTCAACTGCTGTGGTCATAAGTCCCCTAGAACTTATAACTACTTAAACCTAACTAACCTAAGGACATCACACACATCCATGCCCGAGGCAGGATTCGAACCTGCGACCGTAGCGGTCTCGCGGTTCCAGACTGCAGCGCCTAGAACCGCACGGCCACTTCGGCCGGCGAAAGAGCTTGAAAGTAATTTTCGTTCACTACATTCATGTTTCTTTCACCGTTTTCTGTATCTTGTATATTCTGTTTGCGTCTTTTGTTATTCACTTCCGTCCAATTCTCCGACATATTCGTACTTTTCGTGGCGCGATTTTGTCATGTTCCGTTCACTTTTTTCTTCTTCAAGTTCCATGATATCCATCTTCAAGGAACTGATAATAAATTATAAACTAGACACACGTTCGCTGAGCTTTGTAATTTCATCCTTACATCTGTCACAATTTTTCTTTTTCACAGCAGAATTCACACTTTTTCTCGGAGACACACATCGAACTAGCAGCACAGACTGAAAATAAGAAGCACAAAACAAATCCAAAGCATCCTCTGCTTGGTGTTCATGCTTATCCAGCATGATTTAAATCCAGAAGCAGCTTCCTGCTTACAGCAGCACCAACTCCAACTTCCGAAGGAGACCGCCGAACTGAGCTGTGGAGGACAATGTCCCCTGCAGGATTATGGGCAGCAAACGAAAAGCTACCATATGGCTGCTAACTCCAGTACGGGACTTGAAAGACCCACAAAAGATTGAGAACAGAAGTTATAAAGTGCAAAATTAATTTGAAGGCGTGAGATACCAATGGTGATGAACTTTGTGAATGAGGCGCAAGGCAGGACTCTGAACACTTTTTGCTTTTCAGTAATCTGAGCGAATCCTGTGACGTGGAAGGCTTGTTTGCAGCAAATGATCATGCTGTTCTGACTGTTGAACATTGGACTCTCAAAATGTGAAATTCTCTCGATCATTAAGGTTTGATTGAAGAATTAGGATTATATCGTGATTAGTGTTCTTTTAGACATGGATAAATAAATAAATAAATAAATAAATAAACATTCTTTCATAAAATACCTGTCTGTCATGAAAGAATACTTGCTGTCCCGAGTAACTCTATATGCAGTCCGACTCGGTAACTGCGAAGTGAGTGTGGCACATTACCAACAGGGGCGCGGGTTCGATTCCTGGCCGGGTCGATTTTCTCCGCTAAAGGACTGGGTGCTGTGTTGTCTTTACGTTCGTACCGTCTTTACTGACATGAAAGTCGACTCAGTGTCATATCGTCTTTCTACTACTGAGGTGGCTTAATGTGCAATAAACTTCAATAAAGGAACTATGAATACACCGTGTGACAAAAAAGAACGATCAAACATTCAAAACACTTTCCCAGCACGCAGAAGAAGGAGAAAAATGTTCTACTCACGTGAATGGGAAACGTTTTATTTCCACTGGAAGACTAATTTTGTGCAACTCATCATAGTACATTAACCATGGAAAACACAGGAGCACTCCCTCTCAGATCAATGCTATCGTCCGTCGACTTATAACTAACAGATTCAGTGACAAATGGATAGGAAAAAGTGGACTAACTTCTAGGCCTCCACGTTCTCCGGACCTAAGTCCACTGGACTATTTTCGGGGCATTTCTACATCTACATTCATACTCCACAAGCCACCTGACGGTGTGTGGCGGAGGGTACTTTGAGTACCTCTATCGGTTCTCCCTTCTATTGCAGTCTCGTGTTGTTCGTGGAAAGAAAGATTGTCGGTATGCCTCTGTGTGGGCTCTAATCTCCCTGATTTTAACCTCCTGGTCTCTTCGTGAGGTATACGTAGGAGGGAGCAATATACTGCTTGACTCCTCGGTGAAGGTATGTTCTCGAAACTTCACCAAAAGCCCGTACGGAGTTACTGAGCGTCTCTCCTGCAGAGTCTTCTACTGGAGCTTATCTATCATCTCCATAAAGCTTTCGCTATTACTAAATGATCCTGCAACGAAGCGCGCTGCTCTCCGTTGGATCTTCTCTCTCTCTTCTATCAACCCTATCTGGTACGGATCCCACACTGGTGAGCAATGTTCAAGCAGTGGGCGAACAAGTGTACTGTAACCTACTTCCTTTGTTTTCGGATTGCATTTCCTTAGGATTCTTCCAATGAATCTGTCTGGCATCTGCTTTACCGACGATCAACTTTATATGATCATTCCATTTTAAATCACTCCTAATGCCTACTCCCAGATAATTTATGAAATTAACCGCTTCCAGTTGCTGACCTGCTATATTGTAGCTAAATGATAAAGGATCTTTCTTTCTATGTATTCGCAGCAGATTACACTTGTCTACATTGAGATTGCCATTCCCTACACCATGCGTCAATTCGTTGCAGATCCTCCTGCATTTCAGTACAATTTTCCATTGTTACAACCTGTCGATATACCTCAACATCATCCGCAAAAAGTCTCAGTGAACTTTCGATGTTGTCCACAAGGTCATTTATATATATTGTGAATAGCAACGGTCCTACGACACTCCCCTGCGGCACACCTGAAATCACTCTTACTTCCAAAAACTTCTCTCCATTGAGAATGACATGCTGCGTTCTGTTATCTAGGAACTCTTCAATCCAATCACACAATTGGTCTGATAGTCCATATGCTGTTACTTTGTTCATTAAACGAATGTGGGGAACTGTATCGAACGCCTTGGGGAAGTCAAGAAACACGGGATCTACCTGTGAATCCGTGTCTATGGCCCTCTGAGTCTCGTGGACGAATAGCGCGAACTGGGTTTCACACGACCGTCTTTTTCGAAACCCATGCTGATTCCTACAGAGTAGATTTCTAGTCTCCAGAAAAGTCATTATACTCGAACATAACACGTGTTCCAAAATTCTACAACTGATCGACGTTAGAGATATAGGTCTATAGTTCTGCACATCTGTTCGACGTCCCTTCTTGAAAACGGGGATGACCTGTGCCCATTTCCAATCCTTTGGAACGCTACGCTCTTCTAGAGATCTACGGTACACCGCTGCAAGAAGGGGGGTGGGGGGTGGGGGGGGGGGCGGGGGGCGGGGGCAAGTTTCTCCGCGTAGTCTGTGTAAAATCTAACTGGTATCCCATCAGGTCCAGCGGCCTTTCCTCTTTTGAGTGATTTTGTTTCTCTATCCCTCTGTCGTCTATTTCGATATCTACCATTTTGTTATCTGTGCGACAAACTAGAGAAGGAACTACAGAGCAGTCTTCCTCTGTGAAACAGCTTTGGAAAAATACATTTAGTATTTCGGCCTTTAGTCTGTCATCCCCTGTTTCAGTACCATTTTGGTCACATAGTGTCTGGACATTTTGTTTTGATCCACCTACCGCTTTGACATAAGACCAAAATTTCTTAGGATTTTCTGCCAAGTCAGTACATCGAACTCTTAATGAACACTGGTACAAGATGCTGGGAGTTTAAGGGCAAGTGCATGGAACGCTGCTAAACCATACGCAGTACAGACACACATGAACGCATCCGAAATTCAATGCGACAAACAGCCTCATGGAGGTTCCGGGGTTATCCATTACATAATTAATACATAGTATGAATAGTAACGTTCCTATAAAACTGCATTGCGGTACGCCTGAAACTACTTTTACAACAGAAGACTTCTCTCAGTTAAGAACGGTATGTTGTGATCTATTTATTCAGAATGTGGGTTCAATCGTGGAATAACGTAGTGAGCTGCGTTTCACAAGATTGTTGATTGTCGGCCCATGTTGATTCTTATACGGAAAATTTTTGATCTCCAGATAAGTCATAACTCAGCATAAAGTGTCTTATACAAATATAAACTTTTAAAGTGACGTTTTTGAGTAAATTCTATTGTTTCATTTCGCAATTATACAGTAAATACACTTCACCTGCACAATAAACATGACATTACGACGGGCACTCCAGAGGAAATGCACGCAGTGGTGTGTGGTGACTAAATAGTATTATGTTTGAGGAAGAAGCAAAATAAAAATAAAAAAGGAACAGTAGTACATATCTGTGGCGGCCTGTAGCCAAAGCTGAAGCGTCCACCACTTGTTGGTTTCGCAGTAGCCAAAAAAAAAATCAAGATGGTGGTGGTAGGACACACTCGCGCGCACACGCCTACCCGTATTTTGTTCCTCTCTTTCTCTGTTTTACAGTCATGCAGGATCGAGGAATTATGCCTGTGTGTTTTTTATCAGAACCCAATCTTGTTTTAAGAAAGATTTATCTCCTTTTCTTCCTGTGCAAACACACATGCTTTCACACTTTCAGGTATTTAAATTATTCACAATAAAATCAGTTATCACCATCATCGTATTTCAGGTGGTAGTGAGCCCAGGCTAATGCATTTACCTTTATCCGGAAGTATAAAACGTTGATCATCTTGCAAACATGGACATAGTTTATGTTGTTTAACAGTAGAAATTACATGGCGCTTTGACTGATTACGTACTGCAGAGTTATTTTAACTTCAGAATCCAGCACACATTGCCTGTAATCATCGACGGTCAAGTCATTAACAGAAGATTGGTTTACACCATTTACTTTGTGCATCGTGTGTAGTGATTTGAGTGCATGCGTTTGTTTGCAGACGACAATTTCGGTAACAGGTTCCTCATTCAATTCGTTTTACGTCAATCTAACCTCTTCTTTATTTACCCGTGAAATGTCGTATCTGTTATTTACAGGGAAACTTGAACTATCAAACCACTTCTGATATCCTCGTAAATATTTGCAGCTTTAATTTAATAAATTAAGGTATCAGTGTCTGTGTTTTACTTCATTCCCCAAAAACATATTTAATACACATTCATAATGAAAGTATATAAGAGAGGGTTTTGAAATATCTAAAATGGCGATTCGCACTGCAGTGAGTTTATCAGAGACCAGATGAAGCGTGTTTAGTTCAACGCTAACTAAATTTTCATTAAAAATAACTTTTGTTTGAAAATTCGTTTAGTAATGAATGCAGCTGCTCCATATCTAACTTGTCAGTGTGTCACTAGCTTTATGTCCCACATCTTTCACAAATTTTGCAAGGTTTTGCCAAACACAATATTATTCATAAATTTTTAAAAGAATTTTTGAAATTATTTCTCGCACTCACGCGTGTTTAAGTATTAATGAAAATGCGTGGCTTCATCCTGGGAGCTCACCTAAATGGTAAAATTCTGTGAATCTCTTTTAATACCAAATTGTGTTGCAATTTTTTGTGTTCAGGCTTATGTAGTGAATAACATAGTTTCTCTTGATTTGTCGGCAGTTGAGGTGGCCAATAAAGACAGTAACACATGTACAAAAGGGTAACACAAGAAGTGTATTTACAACATCCACACGTAATAACTGAGGCATACGTAACTTTGTGTTGAAGCATGGTCCTTTAGTCGTGCTGAGTTATATACGATGAGAGTAATGTTCTCGGCAGAAACAAATGCTCTTAAGAGCTGATACGATTTGCAAGTACTAGTAACAAATGGTGCTTAGTAGCGTCATGTTACTGCGATGTATTTTCGTTGCTGTAGCCTCCCATTCTAGAGTTAAGTCTGTAGATTCCACAGAGAGAGGTGGCGCAGTAGTTAGCACACTGGGCTCGCATTCGGGAGGACGACGGTTCAATCCCGCGTCCGACCATCCTGATTTAGGTTTTCCGTGATTTCCCTAAATCGCTCCAGGCAAATTCCGGGATGGTTCCTTTGGAAGATCAAGGCCGACTTCCTTCCCCGTCCTTCTCTAAACCGATGAGACCGATGGCCTCGCTGTTTGGTCTCTTCCCCCAAACAACCTAACTCTGTAGATCTACTGAGTGTGGGGCGAAGCTCTGAATGTGGCTGCTTAATAAGATTCGCAGACCAGCTGGAATTGCAGACAGTGAGGCCTTGTTAATTCAGCATCTTTTGGTGGTGTGTATGCATTGCGCCTCCCACTGGAGATTGTGAGCGCCGACGGCGCGCTGGCGAAAGGCTTAAAAGTGCCATCTCCAGCGTAGCTGAGAGCTGCGAAGGGCACACTGGGTGCTGTCGACGAAGACACTGTCAGCCTGCATTCTTTATTATACACTGAAGAGCCGAAGAAACTGGTACATCTGCCTATCGTGTAGGGCCCCAGCGAGCACGCAGAAGTGCCGCAACACGACGTGGCGTGAACTCGGACTAATGTCTGAAGTAATGCTGGAGGAAACGCTCACCATGGATCCTGCAGGGTTGTCCATAAATCCGAAAGATTACAAGTGGTTGGAGATCTCTTGTGACCAGCACGTTGCAAGGTATGCCAGATATGATAATGTTCACGTCTGGGGAGTTTGTTGGCCAGCGGAAGTGTTTAAACTCAGAAGCATGTTCTTGGGGCCACTCTGTAGCAGTTCTTGACGTGTGGTGTTAGTGTTCTGCTGGAATTGCACAAGTCCGTCGGAATGCACAATGGACATGAATGGATGAAGGTGAACAGACAGGATGCTTACGTACCTCACTTGCCAGAGGCGTATCTAGACGTATCAAGGATCCCATATCACTCCAACTGCACACGCCCCACACCATTACAGAGCCTACACCAGCTTGAACAGTCCACTGCTAACATGCAGGCTCAATGGATTCATAAGATTGTCTCCACACCCGTGCAAGCCCTTCCGCTTGATAAAATTTAAAACGAGACTTGTCCGACCGGGCAACATGTTTCCAGTCATAAACAGTCCAATGTCGGTGTTGACGGGCCCAGGCGAGGCCTAAAGCTTTGTGTCGTGCACTCATTATGAGTACGCGATTGAGCTTTTGGCTTCTAAAGCCCATATCGATGATGTTTCGTTGAATGGTTCGCACGCTGGCACTTGATGGCCCAACATTGAAATCTGCAGAAATTTGCGGAAGGGTTACACTTCTGTCACATTGAACGAGTCTCTTCAGTCGTCGTTGGTCCCGTTCTTGCAGGATCTTTTTCCGGCCGCAGCAATGTCAGAGATCATATATTTTATCGGATTCTTGATATTCACGGTACACTCGTGAAATGGCCGTGCGCGAAAGTCCCCATTTCATCGCTACTTCGGAGATGCTGTGTCCCATCGCTCGTGCGCCGACTCTAACACCACGTTGAAACTCACCTAAATCTTGATAACCTGCAATTGTAGCAGCAGAAACCGATCTAAAAACTGCGTTGCAGACCGCAGCGCCGTATTCTGCTTGTTTATGTATCTCTGTATTTGAATACGCATGCCAGTACCAGTTTTTTTGGCGCTTCAGTGTATGAGGCGTAGAGGCCTATCTGATGGTGGTGACATAAAAACAAAGCTGAATGAATATCTTAAATACTCTCAGGATATCCATGAAACACTTCTACATTAGAACGGTCTGGTGCGTTTTCCACATCGCAAGCTTTAACACCCTTTGAAGAAAGTTATTCAGTATTGAACACCAGAAGGTACTGTAACATCAGCCAGGTGTAAAGGCTATTCACATCAAGATATATACTGTAAGATTCGTTAATTTTATCATAACTCACCATGAATCTGTTGTTTGCTACAGCATGTCTTCATGAACAGCAGACAATACCACCTTTGCGTCTCTTTCAGTAAATTGGAGCTGTTCAGTATCGGTAGGAAGTTGCAGTTCTGCTCTAGTTATCTTCACACAGAGCGTCAGATGCCAAGTCAGGTAGAGTAACATAATTTGGAGGTCCAGTTCATATCTTTTAAGACATAATACGTGAAACTTTTCGATTACATCAACAAGGAGTAGCGTATCAGTTTTGGTTCAAATGGCTCTGAGCACTATGGGACTCAACTGCTGAGGTCATTAGTCCCCTAGAACTTAGAACTAGTTAAACCTAACTAACCTAAGGACATCACAAACATCCATGCCCGAGGCAGGATTCGAACCTGCGACCGTAGCGGTCTTGCGGTTCCAGACTGCAGCGCCTTTAACCGCACGGCCACTTCGGCCGGCCGTATCAGTTTTCAAATACACACATAAAAAGATTTCATCACCTCAGTCCCGATAGTTCCTGAACCTGTACAGGAAATTGGAATAGAGATCAACATAAACATCATTTCCTTATTATTGTTCATGAAAACCACACATTGCATGTTGTACCACCATACAGCGAGACTTTCAGGGGTGGTGGCCCAGATTGCTGTACACACCGGCACCTCTAATACCCAGTAACACGTCCTCTTGCATTGATGCAAGATTGATCCGTAGTGGCACACTATCCACAAGTTCATCAAGGCACTGTTGGTCCAAATTGTCCCACTCCTCAACGGCGATTCGGCGTATAACCCTCAGAGTGGGTGGTGGGTCACGTCGTCCATAAACAGCCCTTTTCAATTTATCCCAGGCATGTTAGATAGGGCTCATGTCTGGAGAACATGCTGGCCATTCTAGTCGAGCGTTGTCGTTATCCTGAAGGAAGTAATTCACAAGATGGGGGCGCGATTTGTTGTCCATGAAGACGAATGCCTCGCCAATATGCTGCCGATACGGTTGCACTATCTGTCGGAGGATGGCATTCACGTATCGTACAGCCATTACGGCGCCTTCTATGACCAGCAGCGTACGTCGTCCCCACATAATACCACTCCAAAACAGCAGGGGACCTCCACCTTGCTGCACTCGCTGGACATTGCGTCTAAGGCGATCAGCGTGACCTGATTACCTCCAAACACGTCTCCGATGATTGTCTGGTTGAAGGCATTTGTGACACTCATTGGCGAAGAGAACGTGATGCCACTCCTGAGCCGGCTGGGGTGGCCGAGCGGTTCTAGGTGCTACAGTCCGGAACCGCAAGACCGCTACGGTCGCAGGTTCGAACCCTGCCTCGGGCATGGATGAGTGTGATGTCCTTAGGTTAGTTAGGTTTAAGTAGTTCTAAGTTCTAGGGAACTGATGACCTCAGAATTTAAGTCCATTAGTGCTCAGAGCCATTTGAACCATTTTTGTGCCACTCCTGAGCGGTCCATTCTGAATGTTGTTGGGCCCATCTGTACCGCGCTGCATGGTGTCGTGGTTGCAAAGATGGATCTCGCCATGGACGTTCGGGAGTGAAGTTGTGTATTATGCAGCTTATTGCGTACAGTCTGAGCCGTGACACGTCCTATGGCTGCACGAAAAGCATTATTCAATATGGTGGCTTTGCTGTGAGGGTTCCTCCGAGCCATAATCCGTAGGTAGCGATAATCCACTGCAGTAGTTTCCCTTGGGCGCCTGAGCGAGGCGTGTCATCGTCAGTTCCTGTCTCTCTGTATCTCCTCCATGTCTGAACAACATCGCTTTGGTTCACTCAGAGACGCCTGGACACTACCCTTGTTGAGAGCCCTTCCTGGCACAAAGTAACAATGCGGACGGAATCGAACCGCGGTATTGACCACCTAGGCATGACCAGCCGTGTAACTCCTTCCTAGTGGAATGACTGGAATTGATCGGCTGTCGGACCCCATCCGTATAATAGGCGCTGCTCATGCATGGCTTTTTACATCTTTGGGCGGGTTTAGTGACATCTCTGAACAGACAAAGGGACTGTCTGTGATACAATATCCACAGTCAACGTCTATCTTCAGGAGTTCTGGAAACTGGGATGATGAAAAACTGTTTTTGATATGTGTATAAATGGGAATACTCTCCTTTTGTGTTACACCTGTATATATTACGCATACTGCCTGCTGAACTTCACAAATGTTCCAGTAAAAACATTTCATCGTTCACATGCTCACACGGAAAAATAAATCGTACATTCGAATAACTAGATGAAACTTGCGGTCGTCAATAAAATATGTCCTCATTATCTTGAGTTCGACTGATTTCAAGTACGATGGACACTTTTCGAGAGAGCATACCAAAAAATTCTGCAAATTGATAAATCTGAAACTTATACATCTGCTCTCTGGGGAGAATACTCAACTACCCTTTATAAATAATTTATATTTCTCTCTGTTAGATGGCATCAGACATGGGTTTGGTTAATCTTCATTGTCGCCGTCTGGTCACGTATGTTCGTGCTCAATAAATGGCTGTCGTAATTGTTAAGATTATGAAATATGACTGGCACGGTATAGAAGATCATTAGTTGACGTTACAGCTGGGATACGCAGCACTTCGATGTACACTCGTGAAATTTCAGAGTCTCTGTGGGCAACATCATCTTAATTAATCCTTTCAGTCCCGACAATAGGAAAGCAAATATAATTTTGAAATTTTTCACAAGACTACCCTTTATTAGAATAGTGTAGGGATTGCCCACTGCCGGGCTGGAAATTCATCCTGTTTTTGTCAGGATGTAGACCGAATATCTGTGTGGTGTACTTTGACGCAATAAAACAGTATTCAAGATTATTCCTTTTATTACTCGCAACACAAGTCGTTGCTATGTCTTCTGCGACGACTAATGTGTACGTAATCGGGAGAGGAATCGCTGAATCCAGCAGCGGACTTTCTGCTGCTGAAGACGCTGCATCAGTTTGGAGAGGAAGTCGAAAACATCCTTCTGCGCTGGTTTGCCACCTGCTAGCGAGGTATGCACACCCAGTCGGTAGCCCTGCTTGCAGATGACGGTGACTACAACGTGTGTGTTTGATTCACACGTCGTTTCCGAGAGTACTCAATTCCTCCCACATCGCTGCCCGTGATGTTTCCTCAGGTGAATCGCGATGTCGGATGCCGTGATGTAATACTGAATGCTGAACCAGGCCGCCAGCGAAGTAGACTGTGACTCGCGCGACGCTGGTCTTAAGACAGCTTCTATCCTGGACCGGAGCCGTGCTGGTAGCCCCCTGGAAAACCCATCAGTGCTGGCTGCTACCCTGACTTGAGTACTGGATGCTATACCATAACCAGAGAATCGAGTACAAACGACATGAACGCCTTCGGTCCTACTGATCGACTGCTATAAGCTGGTGGGGATAGAGTATTCATAAATAATTCATAAAGACCGAATCGGTTCTGCTCGTGTCTAGTTGCCAGTGGTCTTCAATACCTCTACATTTGCTTAACGAATTAGTTACATGTTTTTACTGTTTAGTTAAATTACTGTTAGGCAATATTTTGTCCTACCTAGTGTTTCTTACATAACGTTACAAGAGTAACGAAGGCAGTTCGGCCTGTGTTCTAACGATTTTCTGCTGAGCTTACTTTGTGTCACACTCAAAAGTGTCAGGGTTGCTAACATTCTGACCGATTAACGGTGTTGAAATGTTTACACTTCGCGGGTGGCGGCTGTAGATACTTCCGCGTGATTAACGCTGGCTGTTCGAAATTAGAAAATTTTACTCTGCCATTTCCTTAATAATGTACGGTAGCGTAACAGTCCCCTCTACTTTAATAAAGTTTGTCCCGTATTTAACCCTTTCCTGTTTGTTTGGTTAACTGTCTTACATATTTATATCTTCTTTGAACCTCTTACTCCTTGAAACACGAAGAAAATCTTATCCTAGCTCAACATTATTTTTCTAACTTTCTTCTTTTTACATTTTACTCTAAAATCTCTTACTTACTAGTACGAATCCATTCCAATGGAATTTCATGGACGGTTGTTCCCTTTGCACGATTCATTCTCTTTCCGAGACAAAAGTAGACTGCATAAATAAACGCTAGTATCCCTATAACACTAGTGATTCATATACACATTGATTGTAACGATATTTTGTTTACGCTTCCCTTGATATTTCTGTACATGCTGTAGCATTTGATCGACCGAAATTTGTCCTTTTTCTGTAATGACTAATTCATCTATTGCCAGTAGTGAAGTGGGATCTAAAGTATTATTACTGAAAATTAGGTTATGCTTGCATAACACGCTAAAAGGTTTCTCTGGCAGATACAACATTGGTGGTACCTGTAATCATAGTAGGAAGGTGAAACTTTGTTCTGGCTATTTCACACTTGGTTTCATTTACTAATAATCCACTTTGTTTTACCTTTAAATTTGTCATCCATGTAAATATGTTGTTATTATTTCTTTCTTGTCTCAGACGCTATGTCTGGTTAAAAATGGAAAGTGACGCGGACCTTGATCGAGCGTGACTTCCTTTTAACTGTACGGTATATGTTACATTGCATTTAGGAACTTTCGGGTAATTGAACAAGTGTCAATAATTACAGATTTCTGTAGTTGTATATATAAGTTTGGATGTAGCTGTATTGCATTGATGTACTGGTGGATATTGTGTGGTATGACTCCTGTAGTTGATAGTATAATTGGTACAATGTCAACTTTATCCTGATGCCACATGTCCTTGACTTCCTCAGCCAGTTGGATGTATTTTTCAATTTTTTCTCCTGTTTTCTTTTGTATATTTGTTGCATTGGGTATGGATATTTCGATTTGTTGTGTTAATTTCATCTTTTTATTGGTGAGTATGATGTCAGGTTTGTTATGTGGTGTTGTTTTATCTGTTATAATGGTTCTGTTCCAGTATAATTTGTATTCATCATTCTCCAGTACATTTTGTGGTGCATATTTGTATGTGGGTACGTGTTGTTTTATATGTTTATGTTGTATGGCAAGCTGTTGATGTATTATTTTTGCTACATTGTCATGTCTTCTGGGGTATTCTGTATTTGCTAGTATTGTACACCCGCTTGTGATGTGATCTACTGTTTCTATTTGTTGTTTGCAAAGTCTTCATTTATCTGTTGTGGTATTGGGATCTTTAATATATTTTCTTAGCCATGTGTTGGATGTGTCTTGATCGATGTGTGGCTGTGTTAGATGACACGGGTGCTTGCCATGTAGTGTTTTCTTTTTCCAATTTACTTTCTTCGTATCTGTTGATGTTATGTGATCTAAAGGGTTGTAGAAGTGGTTATGAAATTGCAGTGGTGTAACCGATGTATTTATATGAGTGATTGCTTTGTGTATGTTGCTAGTTTCTGCTCGTTCTATAAAGAATTTTCTTAAATTGTCTATCTATCCATAATGTAGGTTTTTTATGTCGATAAATCCCCTTCCTCCTTCCTTTCTGCTTAATGTGAATCTTTCTGTAGCTGAATGTATGTGATGTATTCTATATTTGTGGCTTTGTGATCGTGTATGTGTATTGAGTGCTTCTAGGTCTGTGTTACTCCAATTCACTACTGCAAATGAGTAGGTCAATATTGGTATAGCATAAGTATTTATAGATTTTGTCTTGTTTCTTGCTGTCAATTCTGTTTTCAGTATTTGTGTTAGTCTTTGTCTATATTTTTCTTTTAGTTCTTCTTTAATATTTGTATTATCTATTCCTATTTCCTGTCTGTATCCTAGATATTTATAGGCATCTGTTTTTTCCATCACTTCTATGCAGTCGCTGTGGTTATCCAATATGTAATCTTCTTGTTTAGTGTGTTTTCCCTTGACTATGCTATTTTTCTTACATTTGTCTGTTCCAAAAGCCATATTTATATCATTGCTGAATACTTCTGTTATCTTTAGTAATTGGACGAGTTGTTGATTTGTTGCTGCCAGTAGTTTTAGATCATCCATGTATAGTAAATGTGTGATTTTGTGTTGGTATGTTCCAGTAATATTGTATCCATAATTTTTATTATTTAGCATGTTGGATAGTGGGTTCAGAGCAAGGCAGAACCAGAAATGACTTAATGAGTCTCCTTGGTATATTCCACGCTTAATCTGTATTGGCTGTGATGTGATATTATTTGAATTTGTTTGGGTATTAAGTGTGGTTTTCCAATTTTTCATTACTATGTTTAGGAACTGTATCAATTTTGGATCTACTTTGTATATTTCCAATATTTGTAGTAACCATGAGTGAGGTACACTATCAAAAGCTTTTTGGTAATCAATGTGTGCATAGTGTAGCGACCTTTGTTTAGTTTTAGCTTGATATGTCACCTCTGCATCTATTATCAGTTGCTCTTTACATCCTCGTGCTCCTTTGCAACAGCCTTTTTGTTCTTCATTTATAATTTTGTTCTGTGTTGTATGTGTCATTAATTTCTGTGTAATGACTGAAGTTAATATTTTGTATATTGTTGGTAGGCATGTTATGGGGCGATATTTAGCTGGATTTGTTGTGTCTGCTTGATCTTTAGGTTTCAGATAAGTTATTCCATGTGTAAGTGTATCAGGGAATGTGTATGGGTCTGCAATGTAACTGTTAAATAATTTAGTTAGATGTGAATGTGTTGAGGTGAATTTCTTTAGCCAGAAATTTGCTATTTTATCTTTTCCAGGGGCTTTCCAATTGTGAGCAGAATTAATTGCTTGGGTGACTTCATGTTGCAAAATTATCACTTCAGGCATTTGTGCTATCATCTTGTATGTATCTGTTTCTGCTTGTATCCACCGTGTATGCCTGTTATTTTGTACCGGGTTTGACCATATGTTGCTCCAGAAGTGTTCCATGTCTGTTATGTTTGGTGGATTGTCTATTTTAATGTGTGTGTTATCTATTGTCTGGTAAAATTTCTTTTGGTTTGTGTTGAATGTTTGGTTTTGTTTCCTTCTATTTTCACTTTTTTGTATCTTCTAAGTCGTTTGGCCAATGCTTGTAATTTCTGCTTCTTTTCACATTATTATTATTATTGTTGTAGTAGTAGTAGTAGTAGTAGTAGTAATTTATTATTGCTGACTCTGGTGAAAACATGGAATATAACCAGTGACTGACAATTCAACGAAAAGTGTTTGCAGCATTAATACTACTTTTTTACGCTCTGGTGCTTCCAAATTTCCTAGGAACACCTGAATTTTACAAATCGCTTGTCAGTTCCAACTAACTGTAGTGGACAAATGATCATAAACTCGGTGACACAATTGCTAATATCTCCTGTTGACGTAAGAAAATGTGTATGTAATTGTTCTGACACAAGTAACACTTCATTAGATTTCACTTGTACCCACTTATCGATAATTTTCCATTTGGCCGGATACGGATGACTCGTGAAACACTTGTGACGAGAATTTAATCTTGCAACTGGAAACTGTATGTTAATATACACGCTAGCTCGATCTGAATAAACTTTACCTGTAGAAACGTGAAAGACGTAAGCTACGTTATTTTTCATTAGCGGTACAACGTGTTATATCCCTGTCGGAGATTTTTTACCACTTGCTGCGGTCGTAATAGAAGCTGTTGTATTACCAATGTTGCACTCAACTGTCCATGTGTGACATGGTGTATCGCTTCTTGCACCCTCTGAGTTTCTATTCCCGCATCTCCCAAGCTATTCGCTAGTCCGCGTATCAATTTGGCTATTATCAGTTTCTCATCTAAGTCATTAACTGATTGTGTATCTCTCTTTAGTCTTTATTCAGTGTTTCCATTGATCCTTTCGTATACTATTGCAAATCGGTTGCTATTTTTTGCATTGTTCCCTTTATATTTAACGCTCCCAGTCCATACTTGTACACTGGACTCGCATTCGGGAGGACGACGGTTCAATCCCGCGTCCGGCCATCCTGATTAAGGTTTTCCGTGATTTCCCTAAATCGCTCCAGGCAAATGCCGGGATGGTTCCTTTCAAAGGGCACGGCCGACTTCCTTCCCCGTCCTTCCCTAATCCGATGAGACCGATGACCTCGCTGTCTGGTCTCCTTCCCCAAAACAACCCAAACCCAACCCCAACCCCATACTTGTAATTTGTGTCGTATGGCAACTAACTGTTATTTCTGTCTTGCTTGGTATTTCTTGTACTATCCCTATTGTACAATTTAAATTTGCGATGTCATCGTTATCTGCTCTCCCCAATATCGTTTTTAATAAATTCCCACGGCATCTAATCAACCTCTTTTCTTTTGTGCTAGCACTTCTGTCATCTGCTGTATCTGAGCCCGAAATTTCACGTAGGAATACTTCAGTTCCTGGTATTCTTTCTGTTCATCTGTTAGTATTTTCCTTTTTTCTGTTTCTGTAGATACATTTATGAATATATTCCGTAAACGTCGAATTTCATTTCTTACTCCCAGATGTCAAACGTTGAGTTTTAACGAGCACTTCTCTTTCATGAGAAGCAATCTAGTTGTCGTGAGAACGAGATTCCATTTTTCAGCGGCTTGTTTTTAATCACCTCTGCTTTGCATATGTGCAAGAGCATTAGACTCATGATATTATATTGCGATGTCGTCTTCGACACCACCTAGGAGAAAGGAATTACCATGAATCCCTTTCCTCCTTGGGTAAAAGAGTATGTCACAGAAAAACTACCACAGAAATAAAAAAAAATATTAATCTTGGTAATCCATCACTAAATTAAACACAGTCCACTGCTATTTTATCATTTATTTCTAATACCTAAGCTCAAAGCATGCTCTGTGCTACTCTCATTCAGCGTGGCAATTTCTTTTTCTGTGGTAAAGATGCAGGCATTTATGGTCATCTTAGAAGATTTAACTCGCCTAATGTGTGCAACCGATGATTTCGTTGGTAACTGCAACTTGACATTGAGCAGTAAAGTCATCTCCACTACCTGGTACAGTCATTGAAATTTTGTCAAGAATTTCTTCGTCTTACTTTTTGTGGTATATGGATTTGCTAGTAGCACCAATTGTCCTGCTCAGTACTCGAGGTAATTTTACTTGCTCTCTGCCCAATTCGCACTTGACGATTCAGTACCTTTGGTTTTGCATGTTTCACTCATTGCCAAACCTCTTTTAGTGTATTCATGATTGCTCCACATGTTTTAAAATGTTCCTAGCTTTGGCTGTATTAAATCAAAATGTGAAGGCATCTTTCACCCATTCACTAGTTCATAAAGTGAAAGATCTGCCACTGTGTGGATTTTTGAGTTGTACTCACTCATCACATAGCCTAAATAGGCATCACTGTCCAAATGTTGGCTGTTCATGTAGTGACTTAATATCTTCGTTGCAGTATGGTGGACTCATTCCATACGACCGTCAGCTTGTGGCTGGAAGAGAGTATACAAAATTTCTTTACTTTCAGTAGACGACAAAACTGTTTCATCAGATCAGACATAAAATTAGTTTCTTGATCTGTGTTTATAATTTCTGGTACACCAAACTTAATTAATGAAGTGTTAACCATGGCTTGGGCTATAGTACTCGCTTTTTGATCTAGTATTGCTGTCAAAATATGTTGTCTTGAAAAATGGTCGATCATCATCAGTACATACTTATTACCCACTAAACTTATATTAAATGGTCCCAATATGTCAATTCCTATCCCTTGAAAAGACTTTTACGATTCTGGTAATGTCTGAAGTTTTATCTTTTGGCGACTCAAATCTGTCTATTGAGCACATAGAGTGCAATTTCTTCATGTATTGCTCTACATCACTACGTTGTTTCTCCACCAAAATCCTTATGCTATTAGTCTGTCAGTAGTTCTCCTACCTTCGTGTCCCGATAGGGCATGGCCAAGTGCTATATGTGACACTTCAGTTCATAGTGCAGCAAGAATGACACTGTAATGTCCACTTTTAGTTGATGTACATAGTACACCTTCTTCCAGAAAAAACTGGGGTTATTTACTGTATACTTGACATTCTATATCCACTGCTTGTGCCTTTTACAGGTCTACAAATTTCTGTGTGGGGTAGCCGCGTGGTCTGAGGCGCTTCGCCACGTTTCACGCGGCTCCCCACGGCGGAGGTTCGAGTCCTCCCTCGGGCATGGGTGTGTGTGGGTTGTTCTTAGTGTAAGTTAGTTTATGTTAGATTAAGTAGTGTGCAACCCTAGGGACAGATGACCTCAGCAGTTTGGTTCCATAGGAACTTACCACAAAAAAACTACTTCGTATTAAAAATCACTCCATTTCAGTGCTCATCTTGTTAGCCTCCTCCTAGTCCTAATAACCACTTCAGAGCAACATGATGAGTAACAAGTTT
The DNA here is from genome assembly GCF_023864345.2 of Schistocerca serialis cubense. Taxonomy (NCBI): domain Eukaryota; kingdom Metazoa; phylum Arthropoda; class Insecta; order Orthoptera; family Acrididae; genus Schistocerca; species Schistocerca serialis. The sequence continues at coordinate 435,461,634 of NC_064640.1, read as the reverse complement.
GAATTTACAACCATATAGGTGGCAACAGAAATACAAAATACCATATATCAGAGCTAACATCTCCTTTTCTGCAGTAGAACAGTTCTTCTCAGTTTTGTTCAGCTGGTGAGATGCATATGTTATGAATGTTCTTATCCGTGTAAAATTTGACTTAAAATGACATCCAAAGCTATACTGCTTGCATCATACGACAATACAAATTCTTCAGTAAAATGAGAAAAAATTAATACAGACTCTGAAGTCAATATCTCTTTCAAATTTTGAAACACTGTTTGACATTCTGGTGTCCACTGAAACATAATCCCTATCTAGTCTAGACAATTTCTGCAAAACCATTGATAATTTTTTGGTAATAATTGCCAGTCCAAGAAATGATTGTAACTGCTTGACTGTGTAACTAAAAAACATGTACAACTGAAGTGAGGCGAGGCTCCGTATTTACTCCATCTTTGTAATAATATGCCCCAGGTAAGTGACATGTGACTAGGCAAAATGACATTTATCAATGCTTAACGTGAGACAAGCTGTTTCAATTTATCAAATTCTTGACTTAGGCACTCTGTATGTTCATCTAGTTCTTTCCAAAAAACAATAATTCCATCCAAATAGACTATGCATTTTTTTTTGTTTTCAACCTCTGAAGAACTTCACCTGACGAGCGTTGATGTGTTGCAGGTGTGTGTTCTAAAGTGAAAGGGATTCTGCAATACTGTGAGTGGATGATGATGTAAAAGCGTTTCCAGCCTGTCTTCTGGAAACTCTTCAGTCTGGTGATACCCACTCCTGAAATGTACGATAGAAAAGAATTTACATCGTCCCAGGGACCAGAATCTGGCTGTTTATTTCCCTATCATGTACTATACTTCTTTGTATAAAAATGCTGTTCATTCAACAGATGTTATATTACACATAAAGCTTGTTGTGAAATATCAGTCATTGTAACCCAAATTAACTTTCTGCACCTTCTGCCACTGTCATGTGAAACAAGTTCTAATGTACAATTACAGTTTGTTTGCTTCAACCTCATCAATGGGTGTATATTGTGACACGGAAACATTTGCAACTGTTGCACCCATCGCAAACGAATCCCCATTGAGTTCAACTGTTTGTAGCCAAAGATCTATTTTAGCATAGTGCCCAACCAGAAAGTATAATCTGAGTATTGCACAAAATCTATACCCCACTGTTGGCAGCACTTCCATTTACTGATGAAAATATGTGTTTCCTACCCTAAACAATGTTGTCTCCACTGTATGTTTTGTTATCCCATATCGCCCGCAATTGTATCTCTGCAATATCAGTCTCCTCTTGTCCATGAGGTCCAGAGTTACAACTGATACATGTGCCAGTATCTATTAAAAACTTATACTTCCTTTCATTTATCCAAGCTATCAAGCAACAATTCGTCTCTGTGTACGTTTTTACAGTACTGCTGTTTACTGGGAGCACTTCCCACCTGAAGGAACATTCCTGTTGGCGTTTAACTTCTACTTTTTCAGATTGTACTTGCTGTGCTTTCTAAATTCACAGTCCCGAGCCTTATGTCAGAACAGCTGGCAGAGCATTGTGGCTGGCGACACTTTGCTGATCACGGTAGTAACATTCTTTACCAGATCTGAATATCTTCTGTTCAGAAAGCACCATAGTTCCACATCCACTTCTTGGGAATGTGCAGCAACATAAAGTGATGCAGCTAAATGCTCAGGGTTTTCCATTTGCACCCGTCATGAAAAATCTTCGTGGATCCCTCAGAGAAACATATCTAATGCCGTATTTGCCGCTTCTTAGAGCAGCACTGTCTGCATCTGGATTATGTGTCGGGTCATAAGTCTCTGTATTGACTTAGTGTATTTTGTCATAAAATCATTCCACTGTTTCATTCGCCTTCTAAGTCAAAGTATTGAGTTTCTACCTAAAAAATCGCGTACTATTGTTTTCCATACCCCTGACGCACTGAATGTGGCTACCTTATTAAGCACTAAATGATACAAAATGGTTCAAATGGCTCTGAGCACTATGGGACTCAACTGCTAAGGTCATTAGTCCCCTAGAACTTAGAACTAGTTAAACCTAACTAACCTAAGGACATCACAAACATCCATGCCCGAGGCAGGATTCGAACCTGCGACCGTAGCGGTAAATGATACAAGACATAAGTTTTTCGCGTCACCTGTTTTAGGTAAATTGACCTTCCGCAAGCATGTTTCATCTGAGCAGCTACTTAATGTGACTGTGGCTAGTGCATCGTCTTTAAACTCAATAACGTCCTGTGTTGATTTCCTGGAGATGAGAGTAAAGGGGTTCGCGGTTGAAGGATCACCGTATGAAGGAGGAACATTTACAACAGTTTTAACTTCATTCAAACCTGACTGTGTTCCTGTTCCCCCAATAAAGCTTATAACTACTGACTTAGTTGTTCGTTAAGTGCTTTCATTGCAATTTGGAAACTCGCTCCGTAAGAGCGTTTGTCGCCTCGTTAGTACTAGCTGACCGTGTCTGTGCCATTTTTGTGCAGTTTCCTTTTCTCTTTTTTATACGAATCAAACCAGTATTACTCATGACAATAACTAAATAGCCATAGTTGCAAAAATAGAAGAATTACATCTAATTACTACGCCTCATCATTAACCAAAGACACTCAACAATCGTCTGCCCTGGACCGTATTTTCTACACATAGTACATGTTGTTTGTACAAATCTATCACATGATGCACTGTGTCCCATAAATCAGAAGTTTTGCAAGGAGTCGGAACAAGATACTCTTGCCCACTATTACCTTTGAACTGCGATAAATATGCCTTTTCTCTCGGTCTACTCAAGGTAACTTCAAAGTCTTTAAGTTATAACGTGGAAATAGCAAAAAAGGAAAGTTTTTTCTTTTGTGAAAACACACTGTGACTGTTGCTGATGATGTGGCGGATCGTTGCCTTCCATCTCTTACTGGCACTGGGCTGGAGCACTTCTGAGCACAAATTTCTAGGGATCAACCACTGCCAGGTTGGAAATCTTTAAAGTTTTGTCAGGATGCAGACCGAGGACCTGTATTCAAGATTATTTCACTTATTACTCGGAACAGAAGTCGTTGCCATGCCTTCTGTGATGGCCATTGTCTACGCAATCTGGAGAGTAATCCGCTGAATCCAGCACCGGACTCACGGCTGCTGAGAACGCGATGTCGAATGCCGTGCTGAATGCTGAACCTGGCCGCCGCAAACTAGGCTATCAGACTCAAGTGACACTGGAGTTTTAGGGTAGTTTTTCTCCTGGACCGGAGCTGTGGTGGTAGACTCTGGATTAGCCATCAGTCCTGGCTGCTGTGCTGGATTCACTACTGGATTTTTCAATAAAAAATCATTCAGTTTCAGCGATTACATACAGCTGTCCCTCAAACAGTTCGACGCGATTGCTGCCTCTGTACAATTACACTTGCAATACCGCTCGTTATAAACGCAAGGAATGTAGTGGGCTATGCTGAACGGTATATGCAAATGTACTTGACTGGAATACAAACCACGGAGTGACTAATACGACTGCAAGCAGTAACTGTTTCTAACACACACTCCGTACTGGCAGGATTTACAAAAGGTACATTCAGTTTATCAAACTTGGTAAATTCGATAAACTCATTCTTGCTACTAGGCACGACATAGATGACAGGCTTAAACTCTGCATATTCAACTAAATGTGCGTCTAAGTTTTATTTGGAATGAAAATAGCCCAGTCAACTCTCACGTACTTCAATTCAACGCTGAAAATCTGTAAAACTACTACATGCTATCCTCTAAAGATTATTTATCCACTAGAAATGCTATGTATCTATAACAAAACTGCAACATAAAAAGATTTAGATGTTTCTCGTGACATTGTTTTGTAACACATAACAGAAAAACCAAAATTAGTCCTTATCTCTCTTGTCTCCTTCAGTCATTGATTTATAATCAGAATACTGTATGTGGGAGATGTTTGCAGAGATGCATTCATTCTGTTTTTCGAATATGTGAATTTTCTTCAGCTCAGATGAAATTATATGTTAAAGTTTGATTTGTTTTCACATCGAAAATAGTTAGACACACGTTCTACACCATTATTCACAGGATATAAACCTGTTAGAATAGACCATTGTCATGTGAATGTTTATTACTGTTTGTTTATTTGACAGCATTTCTGGCATTTCGTGTATAGTCATGCGTAAAACTCTTTATCACTGACATTAAAACACAGTTGAACTATTTCTTTCAACATCCAACCAGAATCTTTCTTTTGAAAAGTCTAAAATTTCTTTAACAGTTTATCGATAACATTATTCGAGTACCAGTTATCACTAACTTTGGTGTCATTAAACTCGCATTATTTATTTTGTACACACTCGGCTTTTACATTCAGCCTCAATAGGAACTCATTCAAGATCATTGGTTGGATCGGATTTTGTGTGTTATGGTACAGGTTTATCCATTATTGCGAACTTAATACTTCATTAACGCAATACTATTGCTATTTCAGTCCCAAAGTCGACGACAATGTCAACGATGTTCAGCCTGCTGAGAGACTTGTCAGCCAAAAGTCTTCTTAGGTCTACGATCGTGTATAAGACGACAGCCAGTGTAGTCCTTTGACTACTGCTCCGATCGAGTGCTGAATGTCAGGCCCTGCTGTTGCAGCAATATTGAATGAGAAAAAAAAAGAACGAGAGTTTCAGCAAATAATAAATAGGTGAATTTGAGGGAGACATCGATGTTACATTCATAAAAGGAGAGAGAGATGATAAATCTGAATTAACAAGAAAACTGTCAAAAGGAGACTAGCTCTGAATCAGAATCAGAAACATGTGTAACAAAGGCCTCAGTGCTATACTGTGGGAGAAAAGAGGAGATCGAAATGGGCTTCGTGAATGACGTGGCTAAACAGAAAAGTTTCAGGAAGGAGTTTTAGTAGATGAAAAATGACAGACGTGATGTTTTTTGAGAGTTGCCACGCGTGTCTTTGAAAGAAAAGCGTTGGACGAAAACACCAACCAAGATGGTACTATATCAATACTTCGCCTCGAGTGGCAGCCCCCTGCTTTTATAACCCATCTAAAAAAAATAAATGCGATTAATCAGGAAGTTGCTATAAGTCCTATCTTTTCAACAGAGACATAATATTGCGCTTTCACGTTTCAAAGGAACAAAAACATTAAGCCGGAGGCTTACCCAGCTACTGGGACCAATGGTCACGCTGCCCAATGCTGCCTCCACCGAGCGAGTGCTCTTTGCTATCAGAAAACCTGGTGCTGTATGCAATAACTTATACGTTACGGAAAACGATTGTAACTTCAAATCAATTCGTTTAAAGCCTTGTTGGATTATTGAAACCAACGCATGCAAAAATGTATAGCTTTCTGAAGGTGGTAATTTTAAGGAATAATAAAACTTTTATAATTTTTTTGAAAAAAAAAAAACAAAAAAAACCTTAGCAGATCACTTGAGATGAAGTGAAGGTCGCAACGTAGGTAATCGTGATGAATTGAATCCATCCATAAGACATAAGGTCGAACAGAAGGCGATGTCCACACATTCCAATACCAGACACTTATTTGCTACAGAAAACGTATTACACATAAATAAAACAAACCGCACTCTGTCAAGAAAACAAAGTCCTTTTCTAAATCATGAGTGAGTGCAGCAAGAATATGTCAGCTCTAAAGTACGACTATTTTCACAAGAAACTTTGACGTTTCGTTGATGGCTTATGTGAATCAAATGCATATTGAATATTTTTTTAAGTTTCTGATCTGTTCCATTTTTTGATGGTCTATGGTGTTGCCGGTTACTCAGTCATCAGGATTAAAAGGGTGGAGCGACTGATTGAGCTTGGCTCACACATTTTACGTAAAACATTTATTGAACTTTTATTAAACTTTTATTAAATTTAACATTAACCCACCTCAACATGCCAAAGGCTCGCACCTCAAAGAAATATGAATTTAGGAACATTACTTAAAATACTTAAGTTTTAGTTATATGAATCACGTAAGAAAACAGTTCAGCAAATAACCTCTCATCAAGACAGCCATAGGCAAAATTTAATGTCTTTCAATTATTTGAACATATTTGATAGTAACGTGAATTTAGAGAACAAAATATTAGAAGAGAAAGGCTGGTACGCAACGCAACTGTCAAAAATTCTAAGCTGAAGAAAGAATTAATGTATTAGTTATTAACTAACAAATATTGACTGTGCTGTACAAAGCACCACCAACATCAGTGAAAAACGTGTGAAGGCAAAAAGCATTGAAGAAGCGTGTGACAAAACGAAATGTAACCGTGTGACATCATAAAGAGATCTTAAAATGTCTCCCAATCAGCGGCCAACACCAAGCCACAATCTGTCTAGTACCACCTCAGAAACCACAACAGAAACCAGCACCAACAGCAAGCCAGCTACACTTAATTATGATAATTTAGAATTTAACTTACTTTTAAGTTGGCTGGAGGAAGAAGAGATACAGCGGATGCTACTTAGATTGTGCCATCTAAAGGGAGATTCTCTCTGTTTTCCAGTAACTGAGCGGACAGACAGACTCATCCTAAGGACAGAAGATATTCCTACGTCGGCAGAGCCGCTGCTCGACCACTGAGTAACAATTCCGTCAGCTACATTTCAGACCTTCCTTGTTGGTGACGTTATTATGAAGTGGAACCACAAAGGAACAAACACAGCTAAACCAGGACAAGGGAGACCTCAGGGGCGTCATGAATTGCCAAGTGTGGCTGTAAAGAATCACATGAATTCAGTAGCAGTAAACACTATTAAGTTTCATGGTGCTACTAGCAGTCCAGCCAGCACAATTAGTGTGCTTAGAGAGTTGAAAATAATGGGGAACAGTTACCTAACAGCTGCTCATATGCCACACATTGCTGTACTCAGTGCTAAGTGATGTCTGACATGGTGTAAAATGTGCTGCAACTATACAGTGCATGACTGGAAATGAATAATTTGGAGCGATGAATCACATTATACCCCATGGAAATCCGATGCAAGGGTCTCGGTTCGGCTAATGCCTAGAGAACATGAGCTTCTATCATGTGTAGCGCCAACAGTGAAGTATCATGGGGGTGATGTTATGTTTGGGAGTGTTTTTCATGGTTAAGGTATAGTCCTCTTATTGCACTTAAAAAAACCTAAATGTAGGATATGACCGCATTTTACACTATTATTAACTGTGTACAATACAGAAACATTTTGGAGACGATGATTGTATCAGTATGACAGTGCGCCTTAGCACAAAGCACCATCTGTGAGGCAATGGTTTGTGGACAATCATATTCCTGGAATGGACTGGCCTGCCCAGAGCTCCTACCTGAACCTAACGCATCATCTTTGGGATAAATTGGAATGTTGACTTTTCTCTAGACACCAATGTCCAACATCACATCGTTCTCTGGTTTTAGCTCTTGAGGAAGAATGGGCTGTCACTACTCCACAGACATTAAGACACCTCATTGAAAGTATACTCAGCAGAATTTAAGCCATCATAAAGGTGAAGTGTGGAGATACCCTTAATTAATATCCACTGTCGCAAATTTTCTGTAAGATGGAGGACAATTTGCTACGATTTTGCTGTAACAAGTACTTTACATGTTTGCTGTAACATAAACGAGTACTTTACTTTTCTGCTGTAACATGGGCAATTTGTTGCAGTTTTGCTATAACATGTTGCAATAATGGTTATGCATGGATCATTTTATTATAATTTCTTTTTACGATTATCTGTAATAATGGGAGAGAACAAAAATGATCTTGATGTCCACAGTTGGACTAACACTGGTGAATTGATGGAGTGATTAGTTTTCTTACCAGCGTCAAAAAGGAAGTGTAATAATTCAGCATTTTCAGATTATGAATCTCTTTGCGTAACTACTGTGTGGTCTTTTGATAGAAAACATCATGCATTGGAGCTTAAGAACAGATGATGAGGTACTGAATTCCATTTCAGAGAAGAATTGAAAACATAAGTTAAATTATGGGGGCAAAATAATGCGCTCAACTGTCGCTTGACTGAATGGACTTGTAAAATGCTGCTCTACTGAGGGCATATTTAATTTGACCTCCTGGAGAGGGCAGCAGCCAGTTTTAATGGTTTTGAACCTGAGAAGTGGCAGTCTAGTTTACCACAGGTTCCTCTTTGTGAGTTAAACAGTGGTACTCAATTTCCTTCTTCAACAAATTATAGTTTTTCCAACCTATGTAGACACACAGCTCAGAGGTGAAGACAGGAAACACCTGCGTTTGAGTTCCTTGAATCTGCATATCTTCTAGATTTATGTTCCTGTTCCTTCAAATCTGAAAGTGGAATATGAGACTTACATAAACAAGAAAGGACTAGTCACGACTTGCAGATTAATGGTGCAACTTAGTGCCTAATCGGTTTTTTCCTATTGGAACAATTTGAAAGAAGTTAGAACTAGTTTGAGCGTGTTGACAAACGGAAGGTGTGTTATGAAAGCAGAGCTCCCAGTATGAGTAACACGTTATTGGTGCTGGACTGTCATAGACGCCATTGTAGCCATCTTTGTTCAATGCTTTCTGATTTTTGGACACAAAATGTAAGAATGGCACGCACTACATACTACTTCTACTTATAAAATTTACGTTTTGCTAAGCGCTTACTTGTAACTGAAGAAAGCAGGGATGTTGCAAAACTTGAACCACGTGGGCGAGAGTGGCAAACTATATGCACTGGAAGAATAATGGCAGAACCCAATCAGAATATGCATCCACACCAAATCTGGAATGGCAATTCTGTGTTGTCTGAATGACTGTAGAATACACCTACCATCAAGAAAGATTTTGGAGTTTCTGTGATGCTTAGTTTCACTTCTCAACAGTGGCATAATGGGCAGGCTATATCATGGAAGAATGAACAACCTGGACACAAAAATCAAATGGCTCTGAGCACTATGGGACTTAACTTCTGAGGTCATCAGTCCCCTAGAACTTAGAACTACTTAAACCTAACTAAACTACGGACATCACACACATCCATGCCCGAGGCAGGATTCGAACCTGCGACCGTAGCGGTCGCGCAGTTCCAGACTGGAGCGCCTAGAACCGCTCGGCCACTCCGGCCGGGAACCTGGACACAGCTGATTATGAAAATAGTAATACAAACTAATGGAATATCTTATTTTCATATGTGCCTAAAAGAAAACTCTGTATATAAAAATGTTAGTGACTATTCATAAGGTATCACACAAGGATCTATAGCAGAAATTAAAGTTCGCTGTCTAAAACATGACCTGTGGCTCTGTGTTTCAGTCACAAGAGAGTTTAGTTGTCACATATAAAGTGATTCGTTTTGGCTATGATACAAGCACATTAACCAGAAGTGAATCTGAAAATAATACACTCGCTCATGGGGGAGTAGTTTATAGATTCTCAATGATTTTTGCTTTTGAAGCGTATGGTGAGTAAGAATGCTTTTATCACATTGAACTATTTCTTTTTCAGTATAAAGAACCGGCTAAATGTTACATTAAGGGAATGTTATACACAGATATTGTATACAATGTGTCTCACATTTACTCAAATTGCAACAATGTACTGTTTGCAACATAAGATGTCTTAAAAAGTGTTGTACGTATCGTGTTTGTGTCAACATAAAATATCTAACAATTTGTGCTGCAAAACAAAGTTAACTGTGATTGTAATGTGAATGGAAATGTGATTTATTGTAAGAAATTGAAAAAAAATTCTTACACAACATTTTTTTATCTACAGTATTTTTATTATGGTTTGTTTCCTCCCATTCCCTGGGTAGCATTAACATAATGCTGATGTCTCCTTTAAGTAACACTTACAGAGAGCGAGTGTGTGTGTGTGTGTGTGTGTGTGTGTGTGTGTGTGTGTGTGTGTGTGTGTGTGTGTGTGTGTGAGTGAGTGAGTGAGAGAGAGAGAGGGGGGAGGAGGGAGGGAGGGAGGGAGAGATGATACGGAGGAGGACATTAATCACTGTGTGTGTGTGTGTGTGTGTGTGTGTGTGTGTTATGGTGTCAATTCAGGGAAAAACGCATACATAATTTTTTAGCACGATTTCAATTCAGATGAATTTCCACAATTTTTTTTAGAAATACTGTAGTAATGGCAAAATGTTTTACACAGTTAAACTGATTTTTATGTATTTTTTGTGAACAGGGAACCATTTTACACAGTTCAAGGGCAGGTGCAGGTGGAGATGGACATAGAGATGGAGATAAAATTGCAGAGAAAGAGAGAGAGGGAGGTGGAGATGGAAGTGGAGTTAGAAATAGTGGTGGAGATGAAAGTGGAGTTGAAGGAGGAGACCCAGAATCGATCATGTACACAATCGAATATCAGCCGATGCCTCACGCAGGAGTGCCTTCTTCCAAAACGAACATCCAAGTGCTCTGAATCACCCCCTTGAGCTCTTCATTCGGAAAGTCCTGGTCTCCACGTGTCTTCCATAGTGTTCCGCTACTGTTTGCTTTTCCATTGGCTGAATGCCATTCCCACCAAAAATTCATCGTTATTAAGTTCTACAGACATGATCTGACCCAACTGCACCACTTCATGGACTGAACTAACATATTACAAGAATATTTTACTAAAGTAATATTATAAACATTCAGTCAAGCTCAGACCATTCACAATAATTACAAATAAAGGTTTGTTCATAAATAGGTAAGCTAGTATTTTTGAGAAAGTGCACTCACATTAAATGACAAGGAATGCCGTTAATTGTTGTTTAAACAATTATTTGTGCCTTCTTGACAGAAGCTTCTAATGGTTCTCTATTCAATTGTGGCATTCACTAACAAATTCGACTGACCACTTTTAAATTTTCTCAGTTCGTTAATGTTGTTGTTGTTGTCTTCAGTCCTGAGACTGGTTTGATGCAGCTCTCCATGCTACCCTATCCTGTGCAAGCTTCTTCATCTCCCAGTACTTACTGCAACCTACATCCTTCTGAATCTGCTTAGTGTATTCATCTCTTGGTCTCCCTCTACGATTTTTACCCTCCACGCTGCCCTCCAATGCTAAATTTGTGATCCCTTGATTCCTCAGAACATGCCTACCAACCGGTTCCTTCTTCTTGTCAAGTTGTGCCACAAATACCTCTTCTCCCGAATTCTATTCAATACCTCCTCATTAGTTATGTGATCTTCAGCATTCTTCTGTAGCACCACATTTCGAAAGCTTCTGTTCTCTTCTTGTCTAAACTATTTATCGTCCACGTTTCACTTCCATACATGGCTACACTCCATACAAATACTTTCAGAAACGACATCCTGACACTTAAATCAATATTCGATGTTAACAAATTTCTCTTCTTCAGAAACGCTTTCCTTGCCATTGCTAGTCTACATTTTATATCTTCTCTACTTCGACCATCATCAGGTATTTTGCTCCCCAAATAGCAAAACTTCTTTACTACTTTAAGTGTCTCATTTCCTAATCTAATTCCCTCAGGTTCACCCGACTTAATTCGACTACATTCCATTATCCTCGTTTCGCTTTTGTTGATGTTCATCTTATATCCGCCTTTCAAGACACTGTCCATTCCGTTCAACTGCTCTTCCAAGTCCTTTGCTGTCTCTGAAAGAATTACAATGTCATCGGCGAACTTCAAAGTTTTTATTTCTACTCCATGGATTTTAATACCTACTCCGAATTTTTCTTTTGTTTCCTTTACTGCTTGCTCAATATACAGATTGAATAACATCGGGGAGAGGCTACAACCGTGTCTCACTCCCTTCCCAACCACTCCTTCCCTTTGATGCCCTCTACTCTTATAACTGCCATCTGGTTTCTGTACAATTTGTAAGTAGCCTTTCGATCCTTGTATTTTACCCCTGCCACCTCTAGAATTTGAAAGAGAGTATTCCAGTCAACATAGCCAAAAGCTTTCTCTAAGTCTACAAATACTAGAAACGTAGGTTTGCATTTCCTTAATCTATTTTCTAAGATAAGTCGTAAGGTCAGTATTGCCTCACATGTTCCAATATTTCCACGGAATCCAAACTGATCTTCCCCGAGGTCGGTTTCTACTAGTTTTTCCATTCTTCTGTAAAGAATTCGTGTTAGTATTTTTCAGCTGTGACTTATTAAACTGATAGTTCGGTAATTTTCACATCTGTCAACACCTGCTTTCTTTGGGATTGGAATTATTATATTCTTCTTGAAGTCTGAGGGTATTTCGCCTGCCTTATACATCTTGCTCACCAGCCGGTAGAGTTTTGTCAAGGCTGGCTCTCCCAAGGCTGTCAGTAGTTCCAATGGAACGTTGTCTACTCCCGGGGCCTTGTTTCGACTCAGGTCTTTCAGTGCTCTGTCAAACTCTTCACGCAGTATCGTATCTCTCATTTCATCTTCATCTTCATCTACATCCTCTTCCATTTCCATAATATTGTCCTCAAATACATCGCCCTTTTATAGACCCTCTATATACTCCTTCCACCTTTTTGTTTTCCCTTCTTTGCTTAGAACTGGGTTTCCATCTGAGCTCTTGACATTCATACAAGTGGCTCTCTTTTCGCCAAAGGTCTCTTTAATTTTCTTGTAGGCAGTATCTCTCTTACCCCTAGTGAGATATGCCTCTAGATCCTTACATTTGTCCTCTAGCCATCCCTGCTTTGCCATTTTGTACTTCCTGTCGATCTCATTTTTCAGACGTTTGTACTCCTTTTTGCCCGCTTCATTTACTGCATTTATATATTTTCTCCTTTCATCAGTTGAATTCAATATATCTTCTGTTACCCAAGGATTTCTACTAGCCCTCGCCTTTTTACCTACTTCATCCTCTGCTGCCTTCACTATTTCATCCCTCAAAGCTACCCATTCTTCTTCTACTGTAATTCTTTCCCCCATTCTTGTCAATTGTTCCCTAATGTTCTCCCTGAAACTCTGTACAACCCCTTGTTTAGTCAGTTTATTCAGGTCCCATCTCCTTAAATTCCCACCTTTTTGCAGTTTCTTCAAATTTAATCTACAGTTCATAACCAATAGATTGTGGTCAGAGTCCACCTCTGCTCCTGGAAATGTCTTACAATTTAAAACCTGGTTCCTAAATCTCTGTCTTACCATTATATAATCTATCTGATACCTTCTAGTATCTCCAGGATTCTTCCATGTATACAACCTTCTTTTATGATTCTTGAACCAAGAATTAGCTAAGATTAAGTTACGCTCTGTGCAAAATTCTACCAGACGGCTTACGTTTTCCTTTCTTACCCCAATCCATATTCCTACTCTCGAATTCCAGTCACCCATAACTATTAAACTTTCGTCTCCCTTCACTACCTGAATAATTTCTTTTATCTCATCATACATTTCATCAATTTCTTCATCATCTGCAGAGCTAGTTGGCATATAAACTTGTACTACTGTAGTAGGCGTGGGCTTCGTGTCTATCTTGGCCACAATAATGCGTTCAGTATGTTGTTTGTAGTAGCTTATCCGTACTCCTATTTTTTTATTCAGTATTAAACCTACTCCTGCATTACCCCTATTTGATTTTGTATTTATAACCCTGTATTCACTTGACCAGATGTCTTGTTCCTCCTGCCACCGAACTTAACTAATTCCCACTATATCTAACTTTAACCTATCCATTTCCCTTTTTAAATTTTCTAACCTACCTGCCCGATTAAGGGATCTGACATTCCACGCTCCGATCCGTAGAACGCCAATTTTCTTTCTCCTGACAACGACGTCCTCCTTAGTAGTCCCCGCACGGAGATCCGAATGGGGGACTATTTTACCTGTGGAATATTTTATCCAAGAGGACGACATCATCATGTAACCATACAGTAAAGCTGCATGTCCTCGGGAAAAATTACGGCTGTAGTTTCCCCTTGCTTTCAGCCGTTCGCAGTACCAGTACAGCAAGGCCGTTTTGGTTAGTGCTACAAGGCCAGATCAGTCAATCATCCAGACCGTTGCTCCTGCAACTACTGAAAAGGCTGCTGCCTCTCTTCAGGAACCACACGTTTGCCTGACCTCTCAACAGATACCCCTTCGTTGTGGTTGCACGGTACCGCCATCTGTATCGCTGAGACACGCAAGCCTCTCCACCAACGGCAACGTCCATGGCTCATGGGGGGAGGAGTTCGTTAATAGCTCTTTCAAATCAACATTTAAATAAAGTTAAGGCTAAAATAGAAACATGTTCATTAAAAAATTACACAAGTTTGTCAAAATATGAAGTATTCATGCTGCATTCATATGGTGGGTAATTGCGGAGAATATGATGTTCTGACAAACGTTTGCATAATAAAAGTGATATAAAAGTCGTCATAAACGATAAATAAAATAGATACAGATGAGTGGCTTTGTAGGATAACAGCTATTAAGCAATTCTGTAATCTGAAGTATCATCTGTTGAAGTCGGATGAAGTATTTAAAATTTGCTAATTCAGAGGTTAATTGTTAAAAAAATGTATTCAGATTTGCTTTAATACTTGACTGTAAATTGTTCTACATTCTCAAAGAGCTTCAAGAAGCCATCTTTCTGCTTGTCAAACTCTCTGCCATTTTTGGTGCAACTTCTCTGCCATGTGCGCAACATCCATCCATATTCCCAGCTTTTGGATTTACCCATTTCCAGCGACACTGTTAGTATTTGTACTTGGTCTGCCTCTTTGGGTCACCTAGCCACACCTACTGCAGAGCGCCCTGAGCCCTGAACCTGCCAGCGCACAACTGTGCAACAATTGCACCTTGCCTCATACCACTTCTAACTGGCCAAATCGCTCGCCTACATATGTATTAAATTACATGATTGAGTTGGAGATGGAGATGATAGAGATGAGGAATACTTAAATGCATATGGTGATGGAGTTGACAGAGATTGAGAAAATAGTGATGATGGAGATGGGGATGATGGAGTTGGAGATGATGGAGACTTAGATTGAGATGCTAGAGATAGATATGGAGATAATGTATATGGAGATTACAAGAGAGGAGATGATGGATATGGTGATGATGGATATTGTTATGATAGATATGGTGAAGATGACTATGAATATGTTGGAGATGGACATGTTGGTGATGAAAATGTTTCAGATGGAGATCGAGAAGGAGATGTTGGAGATATCACAGGAGAAGGAGATGTTGAAGATGAAGATGGAGATGGAGATGTTTGGAGATAATGATGAGATGGAGATGATGGAGATCGAACTGATGTAGGGGGAGATGATAAAAATGGAGATGATGGAGATGGAAATCTAGATATAGGAGCTGGATTTGGACATGGAGATATAGATCAAAGTGGGGCTGATGGAGGAATAGATGATAGAGATGGAGATTATGGAGCTGGAGATGATTGAGAGAGAGATGGCGATGGAGGTTATGGAGATGATGAAGATGGCAGTTGTGGAAATGATAATAAGGATGATGGAAATGTAGAAAGGGTGGAGAATTAAATGATGAAGGAGGAGATGATAGAGATGTAGAGAGGAGTTATGGAGATAGACATCGAGTTGGAGATGGAGATGATGAAGATGGAGGTGATGGAAGTGAAAACAATTGAAATGGAAATGATTTAGGTGGATATGGAAGTGATGGAGATGTAGATGGGGATAGTGGAAACAGAGATTATGGAGATGGAGCTGGACAAGGGTATGGATATGGAAATGATGAAGATGGAGATAATGAGAGGAGATGAAACTGATAAAGATAGAGGTGATGGAGATTGACATGATGGAGTTAGATGTGGAGATGTTGGATATGGAGGTAGGACTGAGATGTAAGAGATGGACATAAAGACACAGATGAAGAAAATTAAGATGGAGATGGATATGAAGGAGGTGGATATGATGGAAATGTAGGAGGTGCGTTTGATGATCAGTAATCTCAGTCCAAACATCGAGATTTTAGTTAAAAAAACACTTAAAACCAACTGTAAAGTGATGGAAATGGATGCATCTTTCTGTTTAATCACATCTCAGTAATACTGAATGTATTAAGTTAACTGATGTTTTCTAAAAACGTGTATTCCTTGCTTGTCAATTTATGTCTGTGATGTATTTGTGAACAGGAAGTCGACAAGGGTGATAGTTTATTCTCTTTTTCTTGATTATTGAACCCCCAGTTCTTCACTGAACAGTGACAGTATCTGGAATGTATTTTACTGCTTGTACCTGCTGTCACCCTATGCATTGTATTATTTCGCAGCGCTGCTCTGCCTGATTACGGCACTACGCAATGAAAAGATTATTCTTGGTCGCTGTGTTGTGCCTGTATCGAACTGCAGACGGGGGCAATCGCTTTTCTATTGTCTGCTAGTGTCCTCTACTCATCAGCTTGTGCTTCATGTTCTGCTCTCCTCTTAGCTCGAATGTACCGTTCTTTCTTTGTTCGAAAAAAACCAAAGGCAGTGGCCGGCCAGTGTGGCCGTGCAGTTCTAGGCGCTTCAGTTTGGAACCGCGTGACCGCTACGGTCGCAGGTTCGAATCCTGCCTTGGGCATGGATGTGTGTGATGTCCTTAGATTAGTGAGGTTTAGGTAGTTCTAAGTTCTAGGGGACTGATGAACTCAGAAGTTAAGTCCCATAGTGCTCAGAGCCACTTTTTAATATTCCATCTCTTGACCAAAGTGTAATAAAAAGTCCCATAGTTCTCAGAGCCATTTTGAACCAAAGGCAGTTTACTGAGAGTGAAAGAAAAAAAAGGACTGAAACAGCAACTAATCCTACAAATAATGGTGTTTGACCTAAAGTTATTCTTTCTAATCGTACATTAATTGATGTTGTAATAAAACTTATTGCCTTAAGGTTTTTCGAACGAAGCAAGAGCTCAGAGGAAGGTATTACATGAAGTACGAGCTGGTCGGACAGGAAAAAAATCAATAACAAAATTTCCCTCACCGACAAACATAGGAAGACAACGCGACTGTTTTACAACTTAATAATTAGTGACGAGATGGTTCATAAAAAGATGCACATTAGCGTAAATTTATATAATATTGTTTACGAGAGCAATTGTTGTAAGTTAATGTTATTACTTTTCACTGGATGACCCTTTTGTGGAGCATAACGCAGGCTGCATCTACTCAAATATTATGAACACGTTACATTTGCATTGCCCTGTTATAATAATTACGACAGTCAAAAGAATATTTCTAACAAACTAACCTGATTACAAACTGGAGAGTCTGCTGTCGATCGTGTATTGTCGGCTGTCTTCGGTACTGTTCGCGAGCAAGAGAATATGAGCTGCGCGCGCATCGTGCCCACATGCGGATGGATTGTATGTGGTGGGCCATTTGAATATGGACGCACAAGTGGCTGACTGGCTAACTTCAATGTTAATTAACTCTGAAACAGCGCAACTTATCAAATTATTTTTCTTAACAATTATTTCTCAGTACAACCTACTCTGCAACACCCTTACAAACTTTTCAGACTGTTTCGGACCAGCCTGTATACTCGTTAAATAGTATTAAATTCTTAAGATCTGAATATGTATCTCTTGTTTATTTGAATTCTGTAATGTTCGTCAGTACTGTTTCCTATTCAGCTGCGTATCTGGTAAATGTGACTGTTTCAGCAGAGAGAGAAAATCCGATTTTACCAGTGAATTCAGCACCCCAAAATTAGGTAAAGCCGCTCATTTACAAACCAGATGTAGTCAAAAAGTGTAAATTTGTAGACTAGTTTATAGATGAATAACGTACCGCCCTGAAGACTGCAAGGGCCGTAGGTTTTTGTGTTACTGCTATCTGTATTTACTGTGGACTTCAGGGACGCTTTGTGGCTGTTACTGCGGTAATAGTTTTTCACGTCACAAGCATAGTGACTGTGCGGATAGGTAACACAGCAACGCGGTGCTTGCATCTTATTTACCATCCCTATCAAAATAATGAAGCGTCTGACACTCTCAGTGTGTGAATATCTTGATGTGTCGAGGTCTGCCAGAGACGTCCTTAGGGAGCTAATTAAACCTCCAGCACCGAGACTACACGCGTGCTGCGAAACGCTGAGCGGACATCTATCGTGGGTACGTAAAACTTCTCACAGGTATTTCCAGACAAGTTTATCTTTCTATCGACTAAATTACGTACGTAAGATGTAAGTGCTTTAATGACGTTTATTGCCGCGCAGGGTAGCCGTGCGGGCTGAGGCGCCTTGCCGTCGGAGGTTCGAGTCCTCCCTCGGGCATGAGTGTGTGTGTTGTCCTTACCGTAAATTAATTTAAGTTAGATTAAGGAGTGTGTAAGCCTAGAGACCGATGACCTCAGCAGTTTCGTCCCATAGGAGGTTACAATAAAAAATGATATTTATTTATGAGTTTTGCTATTTAATCAGGATAATTTAACTGGTTGGATCCTTTTTGAAAAGTTGTTTGCGAACATGTCGGCCTTGTCACTATGTCAGTTGACTTTATTATTCAAAAAGGAAAACAACTGAATTTCGTTGAGGAAACACTTGCAAACTAGTTTATTCTGTGATCTTCGTATCAGAATGTGTAAATAGGCAATTTTCCTATGTTAAAAATATGATTCAAATTGTTGTTATTCTGATTGATTATAACATTGAAATAGCATTTACGGTCAATGTTCTCACAAAATGTGTGTTATTTTCATGTAATCCAAGCTTAAAAATCATTAAATATCAACATCTGGTCACGTGATCGAAAACACTCTGTTATTGGCTGATACTCTGGTGATGTTACAGGCTAGGAGTAAGACGAAGCTACACGTGTGTTCTAGGAGCATTAGCCGAAGATACGAGGTTTTTACGTAGTTTTTCTGAATACAGTTTAGGTATTTAGTGATGGGAAACGAAATTACAACTTTTGAGTAACAATAAAAAGGAAATTTTTGAATGCCGATAGTGGAAGCCTTGCGAAAATTAATGCGTTATGCTCCATCCATTTAGAGCAGCGATATGTGCAACGACGGACAATCTTTTCCCTGCTCGCTGCAAGATGATTCAACTCTCTCAAAACTAAGGAATTGTAGAACTTTTGCAAATGGACCCTTATATTATAACTAGATTGTCGACTGTCAATCATGAGCTACGAGCCAAAGTGCAATAAAATAATTCTTGGCAAAACTTAGTGCGGAGTTCCTCTACAGAAGAAACTCAGCAGGGATACTCTATTTTGCAGTTGTTCTGTGGCGCAACGGACAGCGCATCCGACTATAGATGAAATCATTTGTTCGAGTCGTGGAAAGGTTATACGAAATACGAAAACAGTGTTAGCAAGAAATAATTGAAGCAGTTATTTGGACTGTGGGATGTGTTGTATATAGCTTCATATTAGTCTTAATATGAGATCTGGTCAACAAAGGATAATGCATTTACTTTGCGAACAAACAATTCACGTTTTTGGATAGCATTGGCAGTAGAGAAGATATCACAATACAGCCACAGTACAGTGAAGTATAGGAGATTATACGGAGAGATATAAAGCGTGTGCAACATTCAGGTGGCACAAACGTAAGGGCTGTGATGTTTGTGAGTGTAAACTAACGTTGGTGTCTGAAGCAGTCTTACTTCATCTTTATGTAATATGATGAAACTGCAAAAGTTTAAACAATAAGAATCCTAGTTGGACAGTACGAAGATGAAAACATTATTTCTAATAAAGTAAAACGAATGTAGTCACATTAACTGGAAAATATCTTTTTGAACTTAAAGCATGTGAACAGCGATTGCAAATGTAAGTGCATGTAAACAGGACGGAAAATACAATTATATTCTGTTTCTCTTCGGTGTGGTGAAGTCTTGTAAATGTGATTTGGTTTTCATATGAGGGGACTGTCGAGTCGTTTTACAAATAAGTTAAAATGTTCTTTTAGGTTAGATTCGAACCAGCTATCTGTGGACATCAAGTCATAAAACTCGACGGTCTACTCCTCTAACAACTTCTTTTTTTCGCATTTTGTTCGTAATTGTTCTTTGTGTTTGGTCGTAGCGGACGTCACATGACATCCGCTGAAGTTCGTTGTTCATCCTTTCACTCACTGTTTTTATTACAAACACCGGCCAGGTCTCTGAGCGAATACTCTGACCTACCATGATGGCGCTGAGCAACAGAAGAATTGAGGGGTAACCAGCTAAAACGGCAATTTTCACTATGAGTATAATTTCGGCGATTGACGCAGTCCTTCTTTGTAACAGTGGGAGGGTGTATCTTGGGGGTAAGTTAATGTTAACTTCACAGTCCAACACAATTTTAATTAAGTTAGTGAACTTTTGCGTCAACATGGTGGCAATTTGCCGGTATAATGCAACCACATTTTATGCATCTTCTCATTCTCTGGAACACTCAAAAACAACTTTTCAGGAGTTTTTATAGGCGTATATGTACGGTACGGTACTACGCGCCATTTGTAACCCATTTCCCGAAACGTAAATTCCAAAACAAGACACCACTGTGAATTAGTATTATGACAGTAGGAGTAGCGAGCTAGCCTGTGACGTCACAGGCATCACGTGACTCGAATGGAGAGTTTTAGCGCGCTTACAAATTATTTGAATTTCATTTCCGTTTTTGTGGAGGGATTCCGAAATTCCAGAGGGAAAAAAGCGTGTTAGGAGTATAAAATGACGTAATTAATCATTTAAGACAGTTTCCAAACAACACTGTTATCTTTTATGAACTGCTCGTGTTTTATTTAATGTACTGTTGCAGCACATTTTTACGATGTATTCAACTATAATAGTGCACTGTTCGAAGAGCGCAGGTAAGTGCGAGGAAGCTGGTCGAATATGCGATCGGTGTTAACAACAAGACATACGAAACATTATCCAGTGAAAGTGTTGTTTGTAGTGGTTTTTCACACATGTTAATCGAGCTTTGAGAAGAATTCACTATTTCGTCTCAGTCACGCAACACTCAGAAAATGCAGGGTAGTCCAGTACGTGCTTCGCGACTACAAAAGACGTACACGGATTAGAATAATTCAATAGATTCGGCTGGGGCCGACGTGGCTACAATTTGTTACGTACAGGCAGTTTATAAGACGTAACTTTATTGGCCGATTGGTCCCCTAAATTGGCTACTCCGCCTCCAATTTTGTCTCCCTTTCATGGGACTTCATTTAAGGTTGAAAGTGTGTTCCAGCTTGACAATATCAGTCATGTAGCTCGCACCGTGTGTCTACAAAAATGACGTCCACTGTTCTTACTGCAATTTCCCAAGAAATTGATTTCACGTGCACTTCAAGACTTGGTTGTTCTTCTCTTCAAAAACTCACCTTCAGCAACAGCCTATGCCTAGTAATTAAGTAGTATTTCTCTGTAAAATTACTACGTGAACGGAAATCATTTTTGAGGATAAAATGCGAAACCCATATTTCAAAGGTTAAGGAAAGGCAAACCTACATTTATAGCATTTGTGGACTTAGAGAAAGCTTTTAAAAGTGTTGACTGGAATATTCTATTTGAAATTCTGAAAGTAGCAGGGGTAAAATACAGGGAGCGAAATGCTATTTACAACTTGTGCAGAAACCAGACGGAAGTTATAAGAGTCGAGAGGCATGAAGGGGAAGCAGGGGTGGATAAGTGAGTGAGACAGGGTTGTAGCCAATCCTCGATATTATTCAGTATGTATATTGAACAAGCAGTAAAGGAAACCACAGAAAAATTTGGAGTAGGAATTAAAGTTCAGGGAGAAGAAATAAAAACGTTGAGGTTTGCAAGTGATAGTCGTTCGGTAAGAGACAGCGAAGGACTTGGGAGAGCAGTTGAATGGAATGGACACAGTGTTGAAGGGGAGATATAAGATGAACATCAACAAAAGCAAAACGAGGATAATGGAATGTAGTCAAATTAATTCAGTTGATGGTAAGGGAATTAGATTAGGAAACGAGAAACTTAAAGTAGTAGATGAGTTTTGTTATTTGGGCAGCAAAATAACTGATGATAGCCGAAGTAGAGAGGATATGAAATGTAGACTGGCAATGGCAAGAAAAGCATTTCTGAAGAAGAGAAATTTGTTAAAATCGAATATACAGGGTGTTACAAAAAGGTACTGCCAAACTTTCAGGAAACATTCCTCACACACAAAGAAAGAAAATATGTTATGTGGCCATGTGTCCGGAAACGCTTACTTTCCATGTTAGAGCTCATTTTATTACTTCTCTTCAAATCACATTAATCATGGAATGGAAACACACAGCAACAGAACGTACCAGCGTGACTTCAAACACTTTGTTACAGGAAATGTTCAAAATGTCCTCCGTTAGCGAGGATACATGCATCCACCCTCAGTCACATGGAATCTCTGATGCGCTGATGCAGCCCTGGAGAATGGCGTATTGTATCACAGCCGTCCACAATACGAGCACGAAGAGTCTCTACATTTGGTACCGGGGTTGCGTAGACAAGAGCTTTCAAATGCTCCCATAAATGAAAGTCAAGAGGGTTGAGGTCAGGAGAGCGTGGAGGCCAAGGAATTGGTCCGCCTCTACCAATCCATCGGTCACCGAATCTGTTGTTGAGAAGCGTACGAACACTTCGACTGAAATGTGCAGGAGCTCCATCGTACATGAACCACGTGTTGTGTCGTACTTGTAAAGGCACATGTTCTAGCAGCACAGGTAGAGTAGCCCGTATGAAATCATGATAACGTGCTCCATTGAGCGTAAGTGGAAGAACATGGGACCCAATCAAGACATCACCAACAATGCCTGCCCAAACGTTCACAGAAAATCTGTGTTGATGACGTGACTGCACAACTGAGTGCGGATTCTCGTCAGCCCACACATGTTGATTGTGAAAATTTACAATTTGATCACGTTGGAATGAAGCCTCATCCGTAAAGAGAACATTTGCACTGAAATGAGGATTGACACATTGTTGGATGAACCATTCGCAGAAGTGTACTCGTGGAGGCCAATCAGCTGCTGATAGTGCGTGCACACGTTGTACATGGTACGGAAACAACTGGTTCTCCCGTAGCACTCTCCATACAGTGGCGTGGGCAACGTTACCTTGTACAGCAGCAACTTCTCTGACGCTGACATTAGGGTTATCGTCAACTGCACGAAGAATTGCCTCCTCCATTGCAGTTGTCCTCGTCGTTCTAGGTCTTCCCCAGTCGCGAGTCATAGGCAGGAATGTTCCGTGCTCCCTAAGACGCCGATCAATTGCTTCGAACGTCTTCCTGTCGGGACACCTTCGTTCTGGAAATCTGTCTCGATACAAACGTATCGCGCTACGGCTATTGCCCCGTGCTAATCCATACATCAAATGGGCATCTGCCAACTCCGCATTTGTAAACATTGCACTGACTTCAAAACAACGTTCGTGATGAACACTAACCTGTTGATGCTACGTACTGATGCGCTTGATGCTAGTACTTTAGAGCAATGAGTCGCATGTCAACACAAGCGCCGAAGTCAACATTACTTTCCTTCAATTGGGCCAATTGGTGGTGAATCGAGGAAGTACAGTACATACTGACGAAACTAAAAGGAGCTCTCACATGGAAATTAAGCTTTTCCGGACGCATGTCCACATAACATCTTTTCTTTTTTTGTGTGTGAGGAATGTTTCCTGAAAGTTTGGCCGTACCTTTTTGTAACACCCTGTAGATTTAAGTGTCAGGAAGTCTTTTCTGAATGTATTTGCCTGGAGTGTGGCCATACACGGAAGTTAAACGTGGACAATAAACTGTTTAGACAAAAAGAGAATAGAAGTTTTCGAAATGTGGTGCTACAGAAGATTGCTGAAGATTAGATGGGTTAATCTCATACCTAATGAGGAGGTACTGAATAGAATCTGGAGAGACAAGGAATTTGTGGCACAACCTGACCAAAAGAAAGGATAGGTTGATAGTGCACATTCTGAGACATCAAGGGATCACAAATTTAATACTGGAGGGAGATGTGGGTGGTAAAAATCGTAGAATTAGACCAAGAGATCAACACAGTAAACAGATTCAGAAATATGTAGGTTGCAGTAGCTTTTCGGAGATGAAGAGTCTCGTAGAAGGCAGAGCAGCATGGAGAACTGCATCAAACCAGGGTCTGAACTGAAGACCACAACAACAACGACTGCTCAAAACATTTCAGCTTGCCAAAGGGACTTGCGAGTGGATTAGATGTACTCTCTGAATGGCTGCATTAGGCGTGTGCAGGATATCCTGGAATGAAAGGGAGCAGACAAAGCAAAAGAATTTAGTAGCTTTCAGTGGATCTGCGTTCTCCGAGGCGAGAACGGATGCCACAAGCAGGAGTTACTGTTTGTACATAACACTTAGTTCAGTGTTTTTCTCACATGCTTCTGTCAAGAATCAATAATTTGTGAGTGTTTGTGTGAGTCGACTAGAGTTTAGTTCTATTTTCTAAGTGCTTGCGTTGTTTTCCTGCATTAGCCTTTGTGTGATATCATTTTTTAAAGAAAAGTAACTGTTTATACGGGGTGTAACATAAAGGTATGGGCAAACGTTCAGGAAACATTCCTCACACGTAAGGTAAGAAAATATATTATATGAACATGGACTCGGAACCGCTTTGTTTCCACGCTAGAGCTCATTTTCTATTTCTCTTTATAACCAAAATAATGATGGGAAATACACAAACGGAACGTATCAGAAATACATCAAACGATTTCTTACACGAAATTTTCAACATTCCTTTTTGCTTACAGTAGGTAACTCTTTCCTAAATGAAGTTTTCAAAATGCCCTTCGTTAGTAAGCGTACATACATCAACCCGATGTCGCATTGAATCCATGAAGCGTGTATGTATTCTTGGAGAACTGCATATTGTTTCACAGCCTTCCACATATGGGCACTAAGACTTTGTGCATCTTATACTGAGATTCCGTACACAAGACATTTCAGATGCTCCCACAAATAGAACTGTAATGGGTTTAGGTACAGAGATCGAGGAGACCAAGGAACTGGTGTACGTTTACTCATCCATCTGTAATGGAATCTGTTATTTAGAAGCCTACGAACGCAAACACGAAATGAAGAGGAGCTCCATCGGTGCATGAAGTAGATGTTCCGTCGCACTCACAAAGGCACATGTTCTAGCAGAACACGTAGATTATTCTCTAAGAAAGCATGGTAAGTTTCTCCGTTTAGCCTGGGTAGAAGAACATGAGGCCCTAACAGTCACTAACAATGCCCGTCCAGGCGTTCACAGAAAATCTTTGTTAATACTAGATTCTCTATGGATACACCAGCGCATCTCAGTGCGACGGCGGGTCGATGCATCGTATTCTTGTTAACGGTGGGCATTTTCAACATTTCATTTAGGAGCGTGTTTCATACTGTAACCAAGAAGATATTTTGAACATTTCATGTAAGAAAACTTTTCATGAATTGCTGGTACGTACTGTTTATTTGGGTTTCCCATGATTAATGCGATTATCAAGAGAAGTAGAAAATGAGATCTCACGTGGAAAAAAATGTGTTGCTGGACCCACGTCCCTGTAACATACTTTGTTTCACCAACGTGTGAGGCATGTTTCCTGAAAGTTTGGCCATACCTCCTTGTTACAACCGGTACACAAAACTCCAACGACAAACTTTCGGAGGTTGTTCAGGAAAACCTTCTGAGTATTTTGGTGTAAGGGAACCACAGTCTCTGGCGGCTCGTTACAGATTGGTTGAATTTAGGTTGTAAACAAGGCAGCAGCGGCATACAAACTATTTCTTTAGAGAGGAGCGAGCAAACCCATTTACTGATTTCGTCTTTCAGCAAAACCGTTAAGAATACATACATACCGATAGTGTGGGAAGGTGTGTTAGATAATCAGCGCTATGTTTTTGTACAGAGAGAAACAACTCAATAATAGTAATATGGACCCAGTTTTATAGGTCGTGCCCTTGAAGACAATTTCGTTGCTGTAATTTTTAAAAAGACATCATTTATCTGACAAGACACTGGTTCTACTTTGTTTTGAGACCATTTGTTGTTGTTGTTGTTGTGGTCTTCAGTCCTCAGACTGGTTTGATGCAGCTCTCCATGCTACTCTCTCCTGTGTTCTTCATCTCCCAGTATCTACTGCAGCCTACATCCTTCTGAATCTGCTTAGTGTATTCATCTCTTGGTCTCCCTATACGATTTTTACCCTCCACGCTGCCCACCAGTACTAAATTGGTGTTACCTTGATGCCTCAGAACATGTCCTACCAACCGATCCCTTCTTCTAGTCAAGTTGTTCCACAAACTCCTCTTCTCCCTAATTCTATTCAATACCTCCTCATTAGTTATGTGATCTACCCATCTAGTCTTCAGCATTCTTCTGTAGCACCACATTTCGAAAGCATCTATTCTCTTCTTGTCTAAACTATTTATCGTCCATGTTTCACTTCCATGCATGGCTACACTCCATACAAATACTTTCAGAAACGACTTCCTGATACTTAAATCAATATTCGATGTTAACAAATTTCTCTTCTTCAGAAACGCTTTCCTTGCCATTGCCAGTCTACATTTTATATCCTCTCTACTTCGACCATCATCAGTTATTTTGCTCCCCAAATAGCAAAACTCTTTTACTACTGTAAGTGTCTCATTTCCCAATCTAATTCCCTCAGCATCACCCGACTTAATTCGACTACATTCCATTATCCTCATTTTACTTTTGTTGATGTTCATCTTATACCCTCCTTTCAAGACACTGTCCATTCCGTTCAACTGCTCTTCCAAGTCCTTTGCTGTCTGTGACAGAATTACAATGTCATCGGTGAACCACAATGTTTTTATTTCTTCTCCATGGATTTTAATACCTACTCCGAACTTTTCTTTTGTTTTCTTTACTGCTTGCTCAATATACAGATTGAATAGCATCGGGGAGAGGCTACAACCGTGTCTCACTCCCTTCCCAACCACTGCTTCCCTTTCATGTCCCTCGACTCTTATAACTGCCATCTGCTTTCTATACAAATTGTAAATAACCTTTCGCTCCCTGTATTTTACTCCTGCCACCTTCAGAATTAGAAAGAGAGTATTCTAACCAACATTGTCAAAAGCTTACTCTAAGTCTACAAATGCTAGAAACGTAGCTTTGCCTTTCCTTAATCTTTCTTCTAAGATAAGTCGTACGGTCAGTATTGCCTCATGTGTTCTAACATTTCTATGGAATCCAAACTGATCTTCCTCGAGGTCGGCTTCTACCAGTTTTTCCATTCGTCTGTAAAGAATTCCCGTTAGTATTTTGCAGCTGTGACTTATTAAACTGATAGTTCGGTAATTTTCACATCTGTCAACACCTGATTTCTTTGGGATTGGTGTTATTATATTCTTCTTGAAGTCTGAGGGAATTTCGCCTGTCTCATACATCTTGCTCACCAGATGGTATAGTTTTGTCAGGAATGGCTCTCCCAAGGCTGTCAGTAGTTCTAATGGAATGTTGTCTACTCCCGGGGCCTTGTTTCGACTTAGAAAAGGAATTCATATTTTCTGTAGACTGCAATATCAATCGGCCAGAGAGAAGCCTTTTGTTGTTATTATTATTTTACAAACACTGTGCTTCACATCTTAATGAGAAAAGAAAAACGTAATTTGATTAAAGAAGAAGGCATTTATTTTGTTTTTATTTAGACTAAAAACTTTACGTACAATTTCCAAATGTAGTTTTCCTTTTGACAGTTCGGGAAACAAATTCTTCCATGAGATCCATAAGGTTAATTTTTCCAGCCTTGTCTTGATGAACATGGAGGAGGAGTAAATGGGTTAGTCTCGTCTGGGTCATTGTTGATCTGAGGCAAGTTTTAAGTCGACTCAAGGCGCTGAATGATCTCCCACAGGTTGCTGGCCATACTGCAACTGTCAGAATCAGACTGCTGAGGCGAATAACTTCCACAGAGAGTTCTTTAACCCTACCAGGTTCAGGAATATGTTTTCTACCAATAGCGAATATATTACATGTTTGTGTACCAGTCGCAATGGTTCGCAGCACTTCGAGCTGTGCATGGAACCTGTCGAGGTAATGTGTCTCTTGTATGTACTCCAAGCAATTCTTCCAAACGTTGTGTAGATGGAGGATGTGTTTGGGAGGACGTATTAAGTATCTCTTCAAGTTGGGATAGTCGCTTTAGATTCTCTTGGTTGAACCTTCGATCAGTCTCATTCAGAAGGAGATCAATAGTTTAAAATAAATTTTTCCTGTATTTTCGTTCTTGAGAAAATTCCTTTGGAACAGACGGTGTTTCTGTGTGTTGCAATTTCGCTGGTATTTTTCTTGCTCGTGAGATATTCGGGTCTTTCGTATTTAGGTTTTTTGAATAATCTTTGGATTTCTCTAACAGAATATCAAATGCTTCCGTAGTCCTAAGATTTGCAAGAGCTACTTTTAGAACCTCTAACTGAGCTCGGTACATTCAATATTTCGGTCACCGTTTTCTGGTCCCGCTCATAGTTTTCCCTGAAACGTGTCAAAGATTTTACTCTTACAGCCCATCGGATGGGACACATCGGAATCAGTCGTTGAGCTTTTGGGTCTGGATTCGTCTCATCAACACCAGATGGTAGCACAGCACGTTGCGGATTCTAGAATTATATTTGAGACGTCTTTCACAGTTGCCAGTACATCGCACAATGAATCACAGCTTCTTGAAACTTCCTGTAGTGCCAGATTCAAACAATGATTGCTGTCAGTGGATGTAACAACTCTTTGGTTGGTCTTGAAGAAGGATTTGCTTCACACCTTTATTCCGCCCAGACATATTAGCTGCACCATCGAAACAGTGTGCGTGTAGGAACTCAATTTCTAATGACAGTCTGTAATATTTCTGGCTTTACAGCCGTCATATTCAGGTAAAAGAAGCTCTTCTTAGAGCAGTAGAGAAGGCAGCAGTGACAAGATGACGTAATATGATGTGAGGTACCGATGACAGATGGTTTGTTCGGTATGGGTATCGTGAGAAAGACCGCCTAAATTGTGATCCTTCTCCGCGATTGGCTGCTGCGTTCGGAAGTTGCGCGCCAAAACAGTAATCTTATATTATTAATATTAGAAAAACTAAACAGCGCATTTACTTGAATTTCAAATTAAAACATCCCTCAAGAGTGTGCCATCATTCCTTTATTTCACAAGAATTAATAACCAGCAGACTAATAAACAACTGCTAAACGAAAAGGCAAACGAAGCACTTCGGTGATCTTCGGATCGCGCCTAAGTGGATGGAGGGCGAAGTGGTTCAGCTGCAAGGCCATAACTGGTTCGGCAGTGTCAGAGGACAGATATATTGTATGCCGCAGTATCAGTTAAGACTTAAATTGGAATGTCTTGTTCGTAAATGTGAAGGCTGGTTCGGCAAGTCTCGGAGGACAGACGTGTTGTCTCCCGCGGTCGTATCAGTTAAGACTGAAATAACAATGTCTGGTTTGTAAATTATAACTTGTTCGGCAGTCTCGGAGGACAGACATGCTGTCTGCCGCGGTCGGCATCATTTTAAGACTATTCTAATAATGTGTGGTTATATGGACATGTAGTTGAGAACAGAACGGAGACCGAGCGAGGTGGCGCAGTGGTTAGACACTGGACTCGCATTCGGGAGGACGACGGTTCAATCCCGCGTGTGGCCATCCTTATTTAGGTTTTCCGTGATTTCCCTAAATCATTCCAGGCAAATGCCGGGATGGTTCCTCTGAAAGGGCACGGCCGACTTCCTTCGCCATCCTTCCCTAATCCGATGAGACCGATGACCACGCTGTCTGGTCTCCTTCCCCAAAACAACCAACCAACCAACAGAACGGAAAAATGCAGTCCGTTATTTTGTTGAGCAATGGAAATTATTTGTGAATCTAAAGTGGAATGTAATTGCGCAGTTTCTCGTGTTCTGCCGATAAAAAGCGATTGGCATCCCATATAAACAAACTAACTGAAGATTTAATTATTCACATAATATCAGACCCTCGCTAAGAGTTTCTTACAGCCTCAAGATAACGGATTCATGACCTACATGCTGTTTTCCTCGCAAGGGACGAGAACTGTAAGACTGTTGGTTGGTGAACATTTATTAGATCTTATGCATTCCACTCAGCGCAGTGGAAGCAAATAGGCACTCCGCGTGTGCTGCAAATCAGTAACACGCCATCTGTCGTAACACAGAGGAAGTATGAAGGGAAGAAATTTTCGAGACAAAAGGTTTATAATACGCATATATATCGCCCTCTCTCTCTCTCTCTCTATCTCTCTTTTTCAACTTGCCGTAAGCCTTAGAAGGATATCTTTAATGGTAGTGGCCCCAGCGTTTGCGCCTTGGAGTCCGGCGGACTATATAAGCCAAGAAACAGTTCTTTTATTTCGAGCATCTCAGGATCATCAAAACGTGCACAAGTAGTGAAATGCTCATAGCCAGCCACGTCCGTCGCTGAATCTGCCCTAGTTCCGTAAAATGGGGAATTTTTTTATTTGCTGCACAATTTCTCGCTGGATCATGTGAGCCATAATTTCCGGTACTTCGTTTCGTATCGCTGGCGCCAATCAAATTACACGGTGTTTCAGCCATATCTTCAGTTCTGTCACATCATTCTTCCTCTCATCGAGAAGCGTCATGAGGTTCCCAGAGACCACGATCTCTCAGTTCGTTTCCTGTTCCACCCAGGAACCTGAGTGAACTGATACTTACTAGTAAAGCGGTTCTGGCTTTCTCATGAACGGTCAGCAGATGTCACGCGATTTGGGCAATCACAGGTGTGCTATTTTCACGTTACTGAATAATTGTGGGAGACTTTCGATGAAAAGGACTCTTCTCCAGTATCTTGAAATTTTCCGCAGCTTTCTTCCAGTTACAGAAACCTTCATTAAGAAAAGTCGTCTCTTTCTGTGGTCTTCTATTGCTCACTAAGTAGATGGATGGAATGTAGTCGTAGCAGAAAACACTGCGGCTCTTTTCTTCGTAATGTAGCCACAGAGAAGCCACAAACCATTCGGATTTACAAGATTTTGTTTCTCTGATGGGTGAAATTTTGT
Organism: Schistocerca serialis cubense; assembly: GCF_023864345.2. Classification (NCBI taxonomy): domain Eukaryota; kingdom Metazoa; phylum Arthropoda; class Insecta; order Orthoptera; family Acrididae; genus Schistocerca; species Schistocerca serialis. The sequence continues at coordinate 435,430,749 of NC_064640.1, read as the reverse complement.
ATCAAAAACAGGTATACTTGAAGTAGAGCCCATAGTGTTTTCATGTGAGAATGGGGTGTCTGCATGCCTTGACAGTCCTATGCCACAACCTTTATGTCCATCGCTTCTACCTTAAATCGTTAAGGATAAAAACAAGCAACATGACGTATCACACACACACATCATACTAACATAAAAATAGCTTTCCGCAAGCAAAGTATGTTAATGGTGAGCACATAGTATAATAGCACAAACATGGGAATAAACACTAATAGTTGACCATAAACTATTTAGCTTACCAGCTATCAGACTGAGACTGGCCACTGTCATGGGTAACGTTAATACAAACGATCTGAGCTTTTTTAGTGCTTCTACCACCTCCAAAAAATTCCTTGATAGATTTTTGTGAGGTTGTACATACTACACCTAAAATAATAATAATCGTACCCATGGATCGATGTACACATAGAAAGGGAGCGAAAAGTTAGGTACTGAAATTTAAAAATGACGCTATTACTCACAAAATGTGTACTGCCATATTTGTTCAATGATGAACTGCCGTGTAAGGCGCTGTGTTTCTGTGTTTATTTGACATTCAAATTTCGGTTGTTAAATCGTAAATTGAACAATATTTGTACTGTTACATGTGACATTTGTGTTGAAACTGGTATGAAATACAGAGAACTCAAATCTCGTTTTCTGTGTACGAATGCTTTTCTCAATGGTTGTGTAACAGGCAAGAATGAAGCCGCACTCGCAGTATATTAAAACGTTTTGCCTGAAGCGACTATATATTTTTACTTGCTGCTGTTTTTGCGACAAGTTTTATTGTAAACATTGACTTCCGTTATTGCACTGTACTTTCCCTTTCGTATGCTAACGGATGGCATTAATATACTTCCATGTTGTGATAGATAAAAGACATCTCAGTATTTATTGTACAGAGAACTATTCATCTCTTTGCGTACTATTATTTGCTGAAAACCTTGTTTCAGTATCTTGAACTGTTTACCGTATGTGTAGTGAATTGTCACGCTGCACTCCGCATGGCGTGCAGTAACTTATCATGTGCAGCTAATGCCCAATACGTATAACCCATTTACTCGTCACTGGAAATATACAGCTTTCCTACCACGACAAAAAAATTACATAGGTACGATAGCTTCAGTTGGTACGCTGCAACACATGACCTAAAGTCCACAAAACGTGAAATAGCCAGTGAGATCATTCTTCACTTCAAATTCTTCCGATTACGTTCAATGAATTACGGTACTTCATTTACAAACATCTTAAAAACTATGAATAATAACGAAAAGGCGGGTACTTCTCTGCCAAGCATGAATATTCGGCTATAAAATATCAAATATTTTATGGAATCACATGAAAAACGTTGCATAGCGAAAAGAAAAGCCCCACGCAAATCCAAAAACAGTATTTTCTTAATTTTTGTGTGTAAATAGTAAAACGTTTTCCGAACAAAAAAATTTCAGAAAAGGATGTAGCTTTGCCTCATTTACATAAAGCAATAATCAGTATGACTGAAAATTCGGTTTCCGCTTCGGTTCTTTTGTGTTGCAGTGAAAGAGTTTTTCGCAAACAGTTTGCGACAATAATACCGCGTTTATGAGCCAGGAATAACGAATCGCGATAATGAGTGTGGATTATAAATCAGTGCGTACTAAACTTCAGGATAAAATTATCTATAATGCCTTGGTAAACTGAGGGCTGTTTTTTGCATGAAAGACATTATCTAAGCAATAGTTGCCACGTCTAATTGCGAGCATTGCTTAACTACTATCTCAGAGTTGACTGCGAGAAATATAGCCCCTAAACAAAGCAGCGTGAGTTAAATCATGAGTGTATTATGTATTTTTATGAGACGTAAATGGGGGATATTTGTAACTAGTCAAATTAATTAAAATTTTCTTACTGAAATGTGAATGTAGTGCGTGTCATGAACTATGAATTTCATAACAACTTGCTATATAGTAATGAGTCGGAACATACATCTCAATTTTCTGATCCTGCAACAGCAGTGGATTTTCTCTTGCTGTGGAATAAAACGATGATCTGAGTACACTGTCCTGACGCCTAATTTTAGGACAAACTGCAATGGGTTATGGAGGGATTTTCTTGCAATACTACGCCTAGCTCAAACACATAGTCAAAATATTAGTTTTCTTGCAGCTTGCAAGAATTATTCCATCTTAGTTCGCGATATGATGTTATATGTACGTAATATGCACCTTTCTGTACGAGTTTAACTTATATTGTTACATAGTGTTTCTCAACACCTTTGTTGATTAAACTTCTACTTGCTTTGTTGTAGTGGTAGGGACGCTTATTCACGGACCGTTGTTATTTATTTCTGGAACATTTCTTCGCTTTTTCTTACTTGAATCCTTGGGGCTGACCTGTTTGCCAGTGATACGGATAGTCAAGCGAGTTCTGAGTATTCCAGTGAAGATCCAGGCACTGTTTTGTCGCTTTTGCATTGACATTTGGCGTCCCTTTTAACTCAAAAGCATTTCCAAAAATAACTGACATCTTTTTGCAAATACTTTCCGCTACGCCATAGCTCCACTCCCCCTTTCCATATAAGTCTCACTGAGAAGTGTGGGAATATAATTACATTTACGTTTTTCAATGAACTACTGAGAACAATCAATACTGGGCTAGGAGATTTATGACAAATAAATGGCAAAAATAATTACATACCTTTCACCACAAAGGTTCACTTATATCGTATCGAAACTGCAAATCAAATGTGTGTGTCTTTATCTCTGTATATAAAACTGGAGAAAAATCGTTGGTTATGCTGTACACGTTTCACTTTCGTTACCAGAGCAACAATGCATAGCGATGTAAGTACGGAGTTAAGGCATGACGGTCGTGAAGGGAGAGAAAAGGGGGGGGGGGAAATGTTAGAATACTGCCTCTCCTCACATTTAGGTTATCAGGTTGTTTTTATTTCTTTAAATGTTGGATTGTTCGTAGAGCGCAAGCCAGTTCAGGCGTATCGACTGCTGTGTGGGCATTGTTGGCCGGTGTTTGTCATTTTCGACAGGACCGCACGTTGCTTGTGCCTGCGTGATCGCGAGACTAAACTGATCCAAAGAAGTTGATCACCACCTGCAGATCTCCTAACGTGTGTGGACTTAGATTCAAGGGAACCGAAGGGTATGTAATGAAGGTGGTATCAATACTTGTTTCGAACAGTATATTATTACGCAGGTGGAGATGATAACTGCTTTCAACGTAAAGGGACAGTAATACCAATTTTTTACAGTCAAGATATCTGCCTTAAGTTTGGCGATCCTCCCCCAAATTCCGGGCACTGGCCACTCTGTAGCTCGCCTATACGACATAGCCAGCCCTGAGGGCCCGATCAGTCTCAACTACTGTTCGAAAGTGCTACGCAGAATTTCTTACATATGCATGTAGAGGCTGTCCCTCATTAGGAGTCACAGACTGAAAAATGGGACCAAGGGAGATGAAAGAATGCAGTAGGTGTTATGAGATGCTTTAGTCAAAAGCAAAAATCACTGCCAACAAAAATGCTGATCCCAAATTTCTTGACGGTAGCATAGTTTATTCACTGGCTCAGCCTATAGATCAAATAAACCTACTAGTGAATTTTGGGAGGGGGGGGGGGGGGAGGGGAGGGCAGAAACGGTATTTGGAGGGGGGAGACTGCACCTCCTGCCCCCTCCCCCTCCCTGGTTGATGCGCCGTTGCAAGGGAGTGGTTACAGAGGCTTGTTCTATAATCATTTCAGTCATAACTATTGTCACCAATGAACTGCACAGAGGTGACAAATGTCATGGAATAGCGATATGCATATATGCAAAGGACGGTAGTATCGCTTATACAAGGTATAAAGGGCAGTGCATCAGAAGAGCTGTCATGTCTACTCAGATGATTCATGTGAAAAAATTTCCGACGTGATTATGGCCGCACGACTGGAATTACATGACTTTGAACGCGGAATGATAGTTGGACTGCGTCCACAGCTCCCTGCATGGTGCTTGTAAACCACAAATATTGGATTAACATAAGAAGAAGAAGAATATGTTTCATTAAATAATGGTGATTCAGTGGGAGGAGTTGAAGTTACATTTCACAGCTCACGCTGATAGACGCTTCCACTGGAACTGTCGACCTTTCACGAAAAGTACAGTCAGTCTTCCAAAGCGCTAGAGGCGAGTGTTCATCTGCTGTGGTGTAGTCATCTTGTGCAGAACGTGTACAATTGAGGCGATGCTGGTGACGAGCAAGGATTATTTTAATAAGTGTACTACATGTAAGCACACAGCTGAGGACTGTGTCCATAGCTCCCTTCATGAGGACTGCAAAGCAAAGGTAATGGATGAGCGTAAGAAGAATACTTTTCAACAAATAATGGTGATGCATCGTGGTGGGTTGAAGATGCCTTCAGAACTCATACAAATGCCTGCCTGTGCTGGAACTGCCTACCCGTTTTAAAATGCACTATCAATATGTCTAAGAGATGAATGTGTGTTCTTCACCAACTATCCAAGACTGCCTGGGCTAGTTCACAAAACTGCCACAGAAAGTAGATGAATTGGGATTTGCTCCCCCACCACTTTCCTCAGGAACCAGCACGAATGCAGCATTCCCCCCTCAACCACCTGAAAATTGGTGTGGTCCAATAGAGATGCACGAATGCTAAACTGGTCACGTGATCATGACGACATGGGGGATATACAGCGAATGTGGAAACCAACTGGTCTCAGTCAGTGGAGTAGCAGTCATGAAGCGTCAATAGCAGCAGCTGCAGCAGCTGAGATGGTCCAGCGCCTTCCAGCAGCAGAACAGGAATAACCAGAAGAGTAAGTACTCATTTGCTACCATTACTGTGCATAACTGTTCTTTGTCAAGTTCCATTTCTTTGTTCAACTTCATGTCTTTGTCTGTGAATGCTTATTGTTACTTCTTCTTCTCTATTCAGTGGGTTCCTGCATGTCGAGACTAGCAATGACCTCGAGCGAGTCTGGACTGGCAACGACCGCCAACGTGTCTGGACTGGCAACGACCTACAGCATGTCTGGACTGGCAGCAATCTCCAGCGTGTCGGAACCTGTAGCAGCCTCCCACCTGTCAGGATCTACAGCAGTGTGGGGCCCTGTATTACACTTGACCAGTATGTTTGCGCAGTATAGCGCGTTGCTGTTATCCATCCTGCTCATCGATTTAGACAGCCAGTGGGTCCCTGAATCTGCGAAGAAGTGTGTCAGGGGTCCAACATCACACAGTGCACGTCAGTACTGGTCTCAAACAAATGCACCATCTCAGAACATTCCAGAACATACTGCAAAGACAGGGTGTAGATGCAATGGGAGAGAATCAGGCGATTCCTCCCAGTGCTCTATTGCTATTCAATTCAAGTTATAATTTAACAGATAGCTATTCAAAGCGTTTAAATATTAGTACAGAAACATTAGTGGATAGTGACTGTCGAGTTGCGTTAGAGATCGAAAATGCACCGAGAAGTGTTAAACTGCGGTTTATGAGATGGAATGGGATTAAGTGTGTAATGCAGAACCCTATATCACTCAGTATATGACCACAGAGTACAATCCACCCCCTTCTCCCACAGACATTTCATTGCAGGTCTAATGCTATCTATAACATTGCTATACGATGGTACTGCACTCATGCTGATATTGGGTGATCGGTCCATTTATTTAAAGTATTCAACCATTACAGACATGTTCAGTTTATAGATGGCACTCTCCTTTGTGCTGGAAAGACTGAACAGATGCTTGCCTTATGGTCAAACTGTATATAAAGACATTGTGAACTATCTCCATACATATAGTGTGCATACAGATAATTTAAAACATTACATCAACAGGATGTCACAAGAAGAAGCTAAAGAAGTACCCATCACTTTGAGGGAAATACAGGTTGAATTCTGTGCATACAAGAAAGCTTTATTTGTCAGATTCTGTAGTTGCGTGAAGAAAGACCAACTGAATCTGTTGTTATGCATCCTGTATATGACCATTGAATAAAAACAATATACACTACTGCAAACAGTGCTTTATTTTTCCTATACCTCTCATAATAATGTAACTATTCGCAGTATTTTCAACGCAATACCTAGAATACTGCAGCAGCAGCAACAATCTGTCTGAATCACATCGTCATTGTCAAACTGAATGATAGACGAAGCTTTCAGGTGTAAATATATTTTCTATAAAAACCCATTGCACGTCAATACCTGATGTAGTCGGTATCATGACAGTGTGAGTGAAGCACTAGTACTTTGTTGTAAGTGACTGGGCCTGTCATGATAGGAAGAAGACCAGAAGAAGAAGAAGAACAACAACAACAATAACAACGGGCTACTCCTCCCAATAATATACAGGCGATAACTGTAGGTCTATCCAATTGTGGCAAGTCAAATGTTGTCATGTCACTGCTAACACACCGAGATGGAGGTTGATTTGAGCATGTACATGTGTTCTGAAAAATTCTGTTTGAGGCCAAGTATCAGTTGCTGCAAAAGTTACCACAGGGTGTTGATAGTTTAACATACATGACATTCAGTCAAAGCAGTGAAATCCCTCGACCAGAAAACGTATAGCCAAACACTGTGCTCATATTTTATGATGTTGCTGTGGAATACCAGGATGAAATTCTACGCTATTTCTGTTTTGGTTGTTATATTGGTTTTGATGTTTTGTTTGAGTCAAACATATTCCAGAATCCCAAAACAGTTCGTGAGGAAATGCAAACCTCATTGCAGCCTTCAAACAAGACAATGTCAATTTAAAACACGTTTACTAATCTTGTATAGGAACCAATACGTCATTCAGTGAATTTGTAAAGATATGTGGCAATCGCACACAGTACAGGTTTCTTGTTATTGATAAAGCGAGAAAACTGAATGATAGTAGGTACAGATGCAACTTCCAGGAGTTTATAAACAGAGTAATCGTCTATACACAGATGGAAAATCTTAGCCTCTCGAATGTAAAGTTGAGGTTCAACTCGTTCAAATGGCTCTGAGCACTTTGGAACATCTGAGGTCATCAGTCCCCTAGAACTTGGAACTACTTAAACCTAACTAACCCAAGGACATCACACACATACATGCCCGAGGCAGGATTCGAACCTGCGACCATAGCTGTCGGAGGTTCCAGACTGAAGCTCCTAGAACCACTCGGCCACACCGGCCGGCTTAAAGTAAAGGACCTAGAGACGTATTCCCCAAAACTTCTGAGACTGGTCAACCAATTAAATGCTGGGGTAATTCCACTTGAAAAGAAAATGAAAAACTGTAAAGGTTGACGGAACTGGACAGAAAGTAGAGGAATTACGTGTAAATGTTGACAATATTAGATGGGATGTTTATAAGGCACAGCCTCCGAAGGAGTATAAAAAAATGTCGACTAAGCATAAGGTCATCGTGGCATGGAGGGCTGTTCGAGAAAAACTGTGGCTGTTAAATTTAGGAAATTTTGACTGGAGAAAACACTGACAGAAACCTTTAAACCAGTTACTGAATCTTTCGATGAACCCACAGTGAAATTACACAGTGATGACAAAGTTGCTGATTTCATTAACGACCATAGCAGTAATAGGATAGACAAAATATTTGGTGTCAGCAGTGAAAACCCATACATGTTGGACACACAGCCGATAAGTTTAAAAGAAACAACAGTAGAAGCAGATCACAGGGAATTTCGTAGAACAGATGGTCTAATGAATCTCATTTTCCTAAATCCTGCAAAACTTGCAAATTATTCACCCAAAGATCTGGAGATGCTGAGTGAAATACTGCAAATGAACAGCGTACATAAACAAGTGAGCAACCAACACAGTCCAAGTTTTAGAACCATTATGAAACCTATATTAGATGCTCGATATAGCACCGGTGATGGTACTGACATCCAGCAGAAAATAGTCAGCCATTGACCCCAGCAGTATATATACTACGATGATCCCAATGAGCTAGTAAATCGACTGCAACTGATCGTGGCATCAGCTGCTGCTAGTAATTCCTCTCATTCAATTCAGGTTGTTTCAGTAATTTCAGAGACTACAGAGAGAGGTATAATCGAATAAGAATGGAGACAGTAATTTGAGAACTGCAAGAACCAGCATGCAAAACATACCTTCATAGGCATGTTGGGATTAAAGATTTGGATGACTTACGACAGGCTGATCGTGTGCTATGAGAGAATAGTCACATGCGAATAATGGATTCAAATATACGAGTATTTTAGTGGTCATTGATACATTCTCTAAATTCGCCAGGGGGTTACCTCTTAAAACCAAAACAAGGAGGGATGTTGCACAGATGTTTGAGCTTTTGTTGGAGACATGGGCTAATCGACATCCTGACAACCTTCAAACTTAACGTGGTGGAGAGCTTTGCAATAAGTACTTAAAGACTGTGATGCAGAAGTATGAAATACATCACTACTCAGCATTCACGCACCTGTAAGCGAGTATCATGGAATATCTGACCAGAATAATAATTGGTGAAATGTAGATGCATTTTAATCTATGTGGTTCATACAAATGGAGAGGCATCCTCCCAGAAGTAATTTCATAGGATAATAGAAACAAATATAGCACAATAAAAATGAAACCAATCGATGTTCATAATAATGAACTCAGGGAAATGGTCTACTGTTATATTAAAATGCCGGATCCACGAAAAAAGAAATTTAATGAAGCTGATTTGGTACATACATATCTCGAAGCACAAGACAGTGTTTGAGAAGTCACACCTACCTGACTTGTCGAGTGATATATGCAGAGAACGAATCCCACGATTTAAACCTTAAAGGGTAGAAGGGGCACTGAAATTTCAAGATACCTTTACACAGAGGACGTGCACATCTCAGAACCCCATGTGTTTCTCATAGAGAGGGTTATAAGATGTCAAACCAAGCAAGAATGGACTTGATCTCTTCATGAATTAAAAAAAAATGATTACAACTAACCATCCTACAGGAGAGATCACTTACAACTACAAATCTACTCAAGTTTGTGAGGGGAAAATTCAGCATTACAAGATTCTGAGGCGTGTTTATGAGTGATACATTACCGAAGACTATGTGGAAATCCAGAGAATGCGGAATTGTGAATTTAGATGTTGCTGGGGGATCCAGAACCCACTGGGTGGCATATGTTAAGAAAAAAAAACAAATAATGTCTACTACTTCGATTCATTCTGAGACCTGCAGCCACTAGAAGAGTTATAGTGATTCTTCACTGGCAGAAGACGAGTTATCTTCAATTTTCTTCACTACCAAGACTTCAATTATTACCTGTATGGACATCTGTGCATCATTTTCGCTTAATGTTAACGAAGAAACATGTACATAAGGAGGTGCATTAGGCATCCAATCGTCAGTTGACCTCCAAATGCAATATGGTATATTCTGACTTTAAAAGAACGATCATCAGTATTGCGCGTGAATTACTTCTCACCGACTGGTTTCAGCTGGGGACATACAACAACATTCCGAATATCATAGAGCTAACAATAAAGTTCATCTGGAAAATAATTGTAGAAAAGAATTTGTGGAAATAGCATCTGGTGCATACTGACGATTTAAATGATGTTTTAAAACAGTCTTGGAAAAGGATTGTGCTATGTGTACACATCAATACACGTAAATCTGAAATAAATACATTGAATGCAACAACTAACTTTAACGAGAAAGGTTCGGTAGGACAGCTACTGGGATTCACAAAAGGACAGGCTTTGAAGAAGGATCTTACTAAATTTTACAAATCAGATCAGGCAATGGATATACTTCCTGGCAGCACTATCCGTGTCGGGTGTAACATTGCAACAAACTCTTATCTCAACAACAAATTGGTTCATACAGTTTACAGATTCTTTCCATCAGTTGTAACTGGGTATAAGATCTTTGAGACCCCTACCATTGCTATATAGCTCCCATTAACAATTCAGACATTGGACTATCTGGAACTGCATATTGCGGATGAGAGTAATGAACTTGTTGACTTTATTGGTGAGGAAATTATTGTACGACTACATCTAAAGCGGGATCGGCAGTGACTCCGAACGGGCCTAGATTTATCGACGACAAAAACCGTAAAATTATTGGATTCTGTCGGAGACCGGAAGCAGTGGTGACCTTCAACGAGTCGGAACTCGCAACAGTCAGCAGATTCCCTGCATCCAGGTATTGTCAACGAAGACGTGATGGGTGTAAGGTATAAAACCGTCAAACACAAATTTCAGTGTGGCACTTCACAACAGAACACCAAGGTGATAACACGTGCAACGACTAGTTTCTTAAATCAGTAAATTTGAAACCTCACAATTCGCCAGTCTACATAACCAACACATTGTAATGCGACGAGTGTATTATACGCCACTATACTTCTCACATAAACCTTATGCTTCAACCACATTTAAGAGGAACGATGAAATTAGGATAGTCATCCAGCACCAGGACGCTTCAACTCTCCCATGCAAGAGTTTCATATACCTGGAAGAGGAATTTAAGAAAAGCGATGGTGCTGCTACAAAGGGATCGAAGCTTTCATGTAATGCTTTAGTGTTATAGTTTCATGAGGGAGTATGAACTTAATAGGGTCAAGATTGACTGTACATGTAATGTGGGTATAACATCAGATCTTAAAACATATGTCTCTGTTTCTCCCTCGACGTCGGATTTGAGCAGTTTAGAAAATGAAGAATGGTTTGAACACAAACCAGAAGGTAGAACTTCTAAAGAGTGGTACAGGAGTTTTACTGCGTTTATACCTCTAAAACTGTTTATGGCTTACTTTGAGAATAAAAGCTGGTCGTAGGTTGTGTTCCAAAAATGAACAGCGTAGAGACAGAAGTGATGACACTTTCATCAGGACCTCACCATAATTTTGCAGGACAGTGCAAGCTGTTACTGATTTGTTTGATTGATGGGGCTGCTAAGTGCCATACCACCTACTGCACTCCCCTGACTTAAGCCCTCGTAAGTTCAACTCGATTTCTAAACTGAAGGAAACACTTCACGGCATTCACTTCAGAACTGTTACAAATTCGTCGGGCAATAGACCGCGCCGCTCGAATTGTCAACACAACTGGCACTGCTAAGAGTATGCTACGACTTCCACATCGCTGGCAACGGGTTATACACAATGCTGGTGACTACTTTGAAGGGCAGTAAAACTTTGAAACATGTATCTATTTTGTACGAGCTGTAAATAAATAGTTGCCACTATTAAAGTTTCAAGCCTCGTAGTATTCAAGATGAAAATTTAAAACCACATAGCGAATGAGATGCTTCGTGATACCACTCCATTTCTCCCCCGAATATATATGATGATGTTCTCCTCTGCAGCAATGCCTTGTTTGGGGGGATGTGTGAGCTCACAGTACAGAACTGCACTGCACTTAATGGAGGGATATCACGGTTGCTTGAGAAGTTGCGTGAGCTCTCTCTCTCTATTGAGGAGAAACACTATCTTAGAAACCCTAGGGGGTCTTTGTACCCTCCTGCTTGGTTCTCAGTTCGTGAAAATAAGATTTGTTTATCGAAAGCGTCCTCAATCACCACGTGGTTCAACTCTGGCCTGACGTTATTAACCTGGTGCTGATCCCTATTACGCCAGGGGAGAGTGCCGCTGACAACCACAGAAACACTATGACTATGGGATGCCTTAGCAGAGCACTGCCGCCGGTATTCATTGCCCCAGCGCGAGCTCCTGGGGTGGGATGATGCAGGACGACGACATGCAACAGTAGCATCTGATCCAGCTGGCCGCTGTCGGTCTCCGCTGCCCCAGAAGGAGCACCCGAGGTGAGCTGAATCTGGATGGTGGGGTATACCTGCTCCAGACGGCTGTTGCTGTGGTGGTGGTAGTGGTGGTGTCTGCCACGGACGCCAGAGTGGGACCACAGATGTATCTGCAAGCTTCGTCCTGCATGGCGAGGCATGCATAATGGAGCTGGGTTTGCTTGGTGTTACCAAGTGCCTCTGTACGCACACCACAGCGTACTGTGATGGTGTGACTGTGAAGAGAGAGAAGGAGAGCAGGTATATATGTTATAAACTCGCCTGCTGCTGCTCTAAAGAAAGGAAGAATACTAATTCCTCATCTCCCCAGGTCTCATATTCATTTGGGATGCAGTCTACGCACTCAGGCATTGGAGAGGAGTTGCGGTCACAGAACTCTCTCTCGCACGCCATATCCCCACCCAGTTCGGCAGGGGGACTGTGGCTGAGGGAGCTGCCACTCATGTTGATCTACGGATGATGTAACACGAATAACGAAAAAAATAAAAGCTCGAAACTTTTTTCTTCTTCTATATATACGACGAAACCTGATTCTTCATGCCTACAGATATGATGGCTGTTAAGTGGGCTGCTCACTGCGGTACCTCTCAACTAATCTCTCAGTCTCATTGAGCTCCCGTACTGTAACAGGAAAAAGAACCAAAGAGTTCCTCTAACGTGAATATATACTACGAAACTTTGAACAGTAAATTATATACTCACATATCTGATCTGCTGGTAGAATAACGGCTGGGTGCTGTTACACGATTCGAGGTGGCTGTGAACAACCACATCAACCGATCCTCTTTCAGCATCCAACCACCGAACCAAATACTCTTGCATTTCGTGCACGAAAATACACACACACACACACACACACACACACACACACACACAGAGAGAGAGAGAGAGAGAGAGAGAGAGACGCTAAATTTGAGCTAAGAAAACACTTGATATTTCTCGTATAACGAGAATACACTGACGCTAAATTACGAATGAGAATACACTCACAGTAGTAGTTCTAATGAAATGGCAAACACATATGGCTAGTAAGTCCCCGAAATAACTAGCACTGAGAAAGTTACATAGAGCTACCTGGTCCAGACACATTACGATCAAACATGTATACGTTGTCTCTCAGCCTCCAGTTGGGTCACAATTTCGTGGAGATATGATGAAACAAGGATAAGTAATCATTACTACGAAATTCGTAGGACTAAGTTACAGTATTTAATATGCAACTCTAATACTGACCATCACACACGTGTGGAAGCACGAAATTATATACTTATGTGGTAATTCACTCTCCTCTTTCTGCCTTGGTCGTTTACCATAACTGACACTGCTGCTGTGCTGGCAAAGTGCTTCAACTTGTACTGGCTGACAAGCAAACTGATGAACAAAGAATCACAGCTGCGGACTAAGGCGGAATGAGGGTGGCTGTGTCAGGACTTGGTTGATAAAGAGCGAAGCTCCACCCTCTTTCTTGTGGCAGCCAATAGGAATGCATGAAGGGCGATCGAGAAGTTGGGGAAAGTCTGGGGATGAATGCTGGACCACAGACACATTGTAAGTCTTTGTCCTAAGGGCAGGAACCTGGCAATGTTGCCCTTCGTCTTTGACAAGCAGAGACCCGCTGGCTTCTACTGGTAAACCTTCGTGAGCATACCTTTTCTGTATGTAGATGGTAGCTCCATGGTTATAGACTCTTGATAGAAGAAGTCTGACAATGAATTGAAGAGTTTTAGGGAAGCCTTTGTCAGCATTCTGGACACCTTCCAGGAGAGACCGTTTCCAGCTATGTCACTGGCTTGTTTTATCCCTTGAGTTTTAGGACGGTCTCTGAGGCATTCTGAACCACCCCCCCACAGAAGACTCTTTAGTCGTCTGCATCAAATTAGCTAGCTTTACAATTTTCCTCAGATTCATGGATGTCTTTGAAGAATGGAGCAGTTCCTGGAAGTATCATTCTTTGTCGATGAGAGCAGATGTTCACAATTATTTTAGAGAAAGGGTGCTGATTACATTCCCTAAAACTCACCCACTTGAAAGGGTGGATTTGAAGCAGCGGTTCCGGTGGTTAGCGTTCTTTGTCTGTGTTCGCCGATCTTTCTAGGAGGACCTTTGAAGCCGCTGTCGCTTTAGAGTGGGGCGGTTCCTAAGGCATACACTATAAAGGATCCCGGTATCGCTTAGAGCCATTTAGCCTCTAGGTAGGAGTATTTTACAACCATCAATGGAAGCCACCTCGTTAGCCCAAAAAGAAATCTCCCGCCGGCAGGCGGCCTCTGCTGCCTGTACCTGACTCGCACCGCCATCACGCCACCGCCGAGACGGGTTCCCAGCCTTCTGCAGACACCACGTGCGCACGTTCGCGATCTCGATCGTGTTATGAGTTAGGTTAGGTTACGTCACGTTAGGCGCGCGGCAGTGACGGGGTTTTTTCTAGCGCCACGCATCTGCTCGGAGTTGATAGTGGAAGGGTGCATGTATCATTCGACTTGCGATACGTGTTAGGTGATCTTTACTGTTTGTTTTAAATATCAGTTAGCGATGTTTTAATGAATCATATAATGATATGTAATTAGGATACGTAATTGCCAATACATGCACCTCCCACACCGACAGCCGAACTTTTCCTCAAATAAATAAAGACTGTACCCTCCTCTCCAGCAGCTCAGCACAGACTGAGCCTTTTTCCCACCAATTCACGAGTGGGGAAGTGGGGGAGGGGAGAGGGGGAATGGGAGAGGGATACTGGATGAGGGGAAATCCGAGAGCGCCCTCTGATGGGGGTATTGTGAACTAGGGATCTAAAATCTGAAACTCCCGCCATTTTTGAATTTCCGACCAGTTTTTGAAATTCCCAAAATTTTTAAAATTTGGTGACATTTTTAAATTTAATTAATTTGCATATAAATTTCATTAATTTCATATTAGTTTAATTGTGACACTGCAACATCCTCACCCCCAGGGATTGGAGGAGGGGCGACCACCCAAGAAGAGTCGCCATCTTGGATCAGTTTGGCAACAATATAGAGCTGCGTCACTTCGGCTTTGTTGTCCTATTAACACTGACAGAACAGACTGATCACACTGTGGTAAAAGTGTACGTGTTTTGTCTGAGGGTTGTTGCATTACTCTGTGTTGTGTGTTGCTCATTTTGGTTATTACATGTTACAGGCTTCTTTGCTGTTCAAGCTACTGTCACGGCAACAGGGGTAATCGTGGTAATAATCCTAATAAATCGTGATTATGTAGTGGCTGCTGGCAACCTGGGTCCCTTATACCAAAATACTCAGAAGGTATCTCTGAAAGTTTGTCAGTAGAGTTCCAGTTCCCCCTGTATATGTTCTCAGTAGCATTATTTATTTTTGTGTCAAGAGTGCTGTTTTTGCAATCATTATTAAAGTATGAGAACTCTGTACAGCAGATTTTAGT
Organism: Schistocerca serialis cubense; assembly: GCF_023864345.2. Classification (NCBI taxonomy): domain Eukaryota; kingdom Metazoa; phylum Arthropoda; class Insecta; order Orthoptera; family Acrididae; genus Schistocerca; species Schistocerca serialis. The sequence continues at coordinate 435,415,531 of NC_064640.1, read as the reverse complement.
GTTGGTTTTTACTTGCATTGTTTATATTTCGTGTGGGTCGCAACTTTCCCGATATCACTAAATGGATTGAAGAGGATGATAATGAAACTCGCAAACTAGAGTAAGCTTGGCGTGGCCCCTGGAAGAGAAAAGCGTCCTTTCCCGGTGGAAGTTATTAACGAAGTTGAAACTTCCTGGCAGATTAAAACTGTGTGCCGGACCGAGACTCGAACTCGGGACCTTTGCCTTTCGCGGGCAAGTGCTCTACTGTGAGGAAGGGCCGTGAGTCGTGCTTCGGTAGCTCAGATGGTAGAGCACTTGCCCGCGAAAGGCAAGGGTCCCGAGTTCGAGTCTCGGTCCGGCACACAGTTTTAATCTGCCAGGAAGTTTCATACCAGCGCACACTCCGCTGTAGAGTGAAAATTTCATTCTACTAACGAAGTTGCTGTTGCTGTAACAGACCATGCACCACGTGCTCCAGGTAGTTTTAGTCCTCAGGCAGTGTCACGAAAATTGTCCTATACTACGGTCAAAAGTATGGAAATTTTTCCGGTCTGTTTTACACTGGTACCCGTACAAGATCCAGATTGTGCAGCAACTGTAACCTCTTGACCTGCACAGGGTCGTACCGTGGCCTAGACGTGACTAGCTTCCGCCAAGACCGTAGACACAGAGAGGGCAAAAAAACTGGCCTAGGGAGAAAAAAAAAATCTTGAAAGACGGTTTAAGAATTAACCGAGAGAGATACGCCAACTCACTTTGCCGCCTACACAGCTAGCTCATGTTTAACAATGGAATTATTGCTGCAACTTCACCATGGTATTGTAGGAGATCAAAGGCTGACGAGTAAGACAAACACACTGCCCGACTCTGCATTGTTGCCTAATTTATTCAAAATGGCAGATCCAAGATGGCGGCCATAGATACGGCAACGTTACAGTGATGTCATGGTGGGAAGTTCAAATTTTGGTGCAAAATAGGTTAACTGCGCTACCTGCACTAACCTAACTCCCCCTTTTCCCCCCTACTCCCTCCCCCTCCCCTCTCTCATCTGGAAACTGGTGGGGAAAGTACTCAGTCCACGCTGGGCTGCTGGACAGAATGAACGCAAGTCTTTATTTTGTGTGCATTGTTTATATTAACAATTTGAGTTCTCATAGGCAGTAGCTCAATCCAGTATGTTCACCCTGAAGTCCAGAGGACCTAGCTCACAGCACCATCATCAGAGGGCGCTGTTGGGCCTCCCCTCCCATGACATAATCCAAGATGGCAGTGTAGGGGAAAATGGCCGGAAATTCGCTGAATCTGTATCTAGCTGATTGACTGGGAGGACAGACATATTTGTTTACTGTTTAAAATAGATGAGATGTCTGTGCTGGAGAAGCAGGAGTTTAACGGGTTTATTAGCTGTAATCATGCAGCTGAGGACTGTGTCGATAGCCATCTGCACCATGGTTGGAAAGTAATGATATTTGAGGAAGACGAATACGCTTCATCAAATAACGAATATGCAGCAGGACCACGCTTGTAACGCCGGAAATGCATATCCTCCTATTTCCATCTATTGTACTATAATTTTTTTCCTTGTTTTGTTACCTCAATATATGACATTTCTGTGTCTTTACATATTGTAATTGTTTTAGTATTTGTAGATACATATTTATGCATTTATGTCGATGTATAATTGGTTTGTTTCGTAAATATTATTTGTATTTTTACGCTGGTTCTTGCCTAGGGAAAACTGCTATCGAAAGATTACATCGATAGCTCGTGTGAAGAATCAAAGTGTGTAGGATCTTTGGTAGTGTGAACTCTGCCGCGTGGAGCGCGGGCAGAGGGGGAGTCTGGCTGGAGTAGCGAGTGGAGCAGGTGTGTTGTGTGTAGCTCCCGCGAGTTGCCGCGCTTTCGGGGTTTGGCAGCATGTAATTGCGCTCGACTTGCGATGATAGTTTCTGACATGGTGTCGCGGACGGGAAGCATTAGCTGGCGCACGTCAAGAGCCCGTTTCGTCTGGTGACCGTGTCGAGAAGAAGGCGCGCCAGCATCCAGCTTCTGCAACAGCGACGGCCGACAATGAGTGACTGTCGCCACCTCCTCGATCGACGGCTTCAAACCTTCAATCAACCAACAAGGAAGACTAAAAGCACGTAAAGTTTCAGAACTGTATGGCAGACCTCAGCTTTTCTAATTGTTCCATTTGCCTCGCAAAATTACAGCAACTTAGCATGAACCTTTGTTGCTCATTGTCCCAATTGCATTGCCAAGCAGGGTCCCTTCCTTTTCCGAAATGAACCCGAGTGTCGTTGAAATTCAAACGCCAGCATTAAAATAATATAATTAGATTTCACTGCTTTAATTTCAAAGTTCAGTTAAAGTATTCATAGCTGGCTACAATATTTAGGTTACACGAGCACAAATTAAGAGTGCGAGTTTTGTTAGCATATTTTAGCTTACCTGTGACTGCAGCTCAGCTTGGTACGTACTAAATTTTACTGTTGTTAACTGTTCAGAATCATTTAATTCAAGTTCAAAGTTAAATCTCTTGTTTCTAAATTGCGTAGAGTCAAGTCGCTTTTGAAATGATTGTTGAGGTAGTCCAAGACTAACCGTATTTTACTGGATTTCGATGTGCTTCAGAAAGAAAGCTCACTATTAACTTCAGTCACTAAATTAACTTTCGATTTTCCGGTTTTATTAATTCTTTTTGCTAAATTAAGTCAGAGTGTAGCGAAATTTATTACTTCTGACAAACCTTCAGTTTTCACACTACACGTGTCAACCTTCAGTTGCCACGCTTCTAGTGCTAATTATATGTGTAATAACCTTTCTTTTTCAGTTACTATAGTAATTGTCCTTAGGACTGGCGACCGTGATTTCCCCCAAATCTCAAATATCTAATTACCGCTAGTTAATTGTTAACGTAACGGCCGCACATTTACTTTCTTTATTAACCTTACCCCTTTTCAAAATTAATTTCCACCAGTTTCATTTGCATTTTTCCTTTCATTTAGATGTAACCCATTCCTCCCTCTTTACCGACAGACTAACTTCGGTGACGATTGCTTTTCCCAAATTTCCATTAGGTACGCGCGGTTTAATTTTTCACTGTCATTAAGGTCGATAAGTGAGGGGGAGGTTACACGCTGTTACACTTCACAACTCATGCTGACAACTGCATGTGCTGCAACTGTAGGTCATTTGATGACAGTCCAGTCCGAAGCGCAAGAGGCAAGACATTCACTGTGGTGTGTGTGCGCTCCCCGCCGCGGAGGCCACAGGCACGGCTCACAGCACGGCCACGCGGTAGCCGCAGGGGTGGCTGCGTACATCCTTTCACGTTGGAAATACCCGGAGCCTTCTTCCTTCCCATCCCCGGCGCACGGATACTCTTTGTCGTTAAACATGAACTGCCTCGGGAGTTGTTACATCTGGTGCTTAAGCAACGTGCGGAATTCTGTCAGATACATAACTTGAAGATGTCACAGGAACTAAACGTACCACTGCACGAGAGAGAGAGAGAGAGAGAGAGAGAGAGCTTTGCCAATGACGCAAGAATATTTAAACAATTTGCGATGTAATTACACGTTTTATTTTGAGGAATACCACCATCGCTATACTTGAACACAGACTCTAAAGAAAGATCTGAGACACTTCGCGAGCTTTTGTGCGAAATACCCTTGTCTTTGAGCACGAGCTGCTTCAGGAGTTACTAAACGCAACTGAATGTGTCTCTAAATGCACTTTCAAAAATATCAAATGGTTCAAATGGCTCTGAGTACTATGGGACTTAACATCTTTGGTCATCAGTCCCCTAGAACTTAGAACTACTTAAACCTAACTAACCTAAGGACATCACACAACGCTTAGTCATCACGAGGCAGAGAAAATCCCTGACCCCGCCGGGAATCGAACCCGGGAACCCGGGCGCGGGAAGAAAGAAGGATCCTTTATTGTATGATTATATGATAGCGGAACAAACACTGGTAGCAGTTACTTCTGTAAAATATCTGGGAGTATGCGTGCGGAACGATTTGAAGTGGAATGATCATATAAAATTAATTGTTGGTAAGGCGGGTACCAGGTTGAGATTCATTGGGAGAGTGCTTAGAAAATGTAGTCCACCAACAAAGGAAGTGGCTTACAAAACACTCGTTCGACCTATACTTGAGTATTGCTCATCAGTGTGGGATCCGTACCAGATCGGGTAGACGGAGGAGATAGAGAAGATCCAAAGAAGAGCGGCGCGTTTCGTCGCAGGGTTATTTGGTAACCGTGATAGCGTTACGGAGATGTTTAATAAACTAAAGTGGCAGACTCTGCAAGAGAGGCGCTCTGCTTCGCGGTGTAGATTGCTCGCCAGGTTTCGAGAGGGTGCGTTTCTGGATGAGGTATCGGATATATTGCTTCCCCCTACTTATACCTCCCGAGGAGATCACGAATGTAAAATTAGAGAGATTAGAGCGCGCACGGAGGCTTTCAGACAGTCGTTCTTCCCGCGAAGCATACGCGACTGGAACAGGAAAGGGAGGTAATGACAGTGGCACGTAAAGTGCCCTCGGCCACACACCGTTGGGTGGCTTGCGGAGTATAAATGTAGATGTAGATGTAGAAGCGAGAACGCTACCGCACGACCACGGGCTGCGGACTTAAAAATATCGTTGCACAGCAGTTTGCTTCAATTTTGCAATGTATACCGCCACTCTTGAACACAGACTCCAAAAAAAGATCGCAGCACACTTATTAAACCTCTCAGTCTTCCTCCACTACTCTGAAATATTTTCATATTTTCATGCATGAACAAATTAGCTAAAGTGTCTAACGTTTCAATATATTTGCAGATGTTGCTGTAAACAATTTGTTTCAAATACACTCGCACACAAAACACTGCACTGTTTCCACAGGTGCACGTGGAACGGAAATACGTTACGGCAAAATACACTCGAAAAAATAAATCGTGCCAGAATATTGTTTATAAATTGAAACTAAAATAAATGCGCGCAAATTCACCACGTCGAAACACTGAAGACGACCCTACATCACGTAAAAAAATACTGTTGAATACGCTAGCACAGTAGTTTGCTACACGAGGCACGGTCGCAACACAGGACCCGCAAAGCGACGGCGCTATCGTCAGCGGCCGCAGCTCGCCACAGCGACCGGAAGCGGGGTTTTCTGGCCGGATCCACTAACGCACAGAGAACCATGGCCGGGCGGACCAGCACCACCTTGTCCTGTGTGCTCAGACCGGCATTCATCAGTAGATGGGGATGGAATGCTGCGCTCCTATTGCTGCACGGGGTAGCCGCACGGTCTAGGACCCCTTGCACAGTTAGCGCGGCTACCCACGTCGGTGGTTCCAGTACTCCTTCGGGCAAGGGTGTGCGTGTTGTCCTTAACGTAAATTAGTTTAAGTTAGATTAAGTACTCTGTAAGCTTAGGGACCGATGAGCTCAGCAGTTTGGTCCCATAGGAACTTACCACAAATTTCCAAAATTTGCAATCCTAGTGGTTCCTGAAAATACTGTTCAGGTCGTTCCGCCAAATCAGTGTGTCTATATCAACCCTACCCCCTCCACTCCCGGTCTCATTCTGCCAGTGTCAGTTCGCCACTGTGGTCGTCCTTTTAGCTGAGTGTGTGTCCGTTTGTTGTTGAAGATGAGGCGTTCAGCGACATGAAACACGATCAACGTTAGGGGCAAAAGACGTAGAATTGTAGAAGAAGAAGAATATGAGCTACCACTTGTTTTTGTAAGTATGTGGTTATGGTGCTGAAATCGGGAAAGCCGGCCGGTGTGGCCATGCGGTTCTAGGCGATTTAGTCTACGGTCGCAAGTTCGAATCCTGCCTCCGGCATGGATGCGTGTGATGTCCTTAGGTTAGTTAGGTATAAGTAGTTCTAAATTCTAGGGGACTGATGACCTCAGATGTTAAGTCCCATAGTGCTCAGAGCCATTTGAACCAAATCGGGAAAAAATTTATTATGTTAAAAAATTCTCTTCGGTAATTCAGTTTCTTTTCCTTGTTTTACATCCAATTCCAGGATTTTATCCTGGATTGAGAGGGTAGAGGGGAGGAGGAGGACGCTGGGCCACAGTGAACTCTCCCTGTCGAAGTCCAGCCTCCTGTGGAAAGCCTACAACTAGAGCTGCCACGTGAGTATTAAAAAAAATTTCATGGTAGTAGTATAGTAATTTTTTTTTGTTTCGTTGGTTTATTTCTTATTTCATACTTGTACTAATTATAGCTCACATGGTGACATTGTAGCTCGAGCTGGAAGCTGAAAAAATGTAGCAGCCACATGATGTAGAACAGTCTCCACCAGCAAATATACAGCGCCAACAATCGCGTAAGTATAGAAAAAAAGAAATATCTATGTAGTAGTAGTTACGTAATTCAAATGAAAAAAAGTTTCGTGTTGTTACAACAACTGTTCTAGAGAGGCTACACCTCCTAGGCATGCAGCTGGATGCTGTTCACCAACTGCAGCAACACTCTCTGGCACCCAGTGATATAGCAGAGACATTCTGTAAGTGGAAAAAGAAAGAATTCTAATTTTGTTTGTTTGTTTGTGTCTGTAGTATAAAAGGTTTTCCTTCATCTTCTTATACATACATCTTCCTGTTGTCGTAGACGATATGCATCGAAGGCATCATATCTGTTCTGGCGAGGATGAGATACACCTGAATGGGTCAGGGAAATGGCCATAGACGAAGAGCTGCAAAGGAGGCAGCGGGACCTGACCCTTTTAGAGGATGCGTTTCCTGAAGGGGTGGTGGAGGTACCTGACAATCTCAATAAAATGTTCACAACGTGGACTCAGAGCGTGAAAGGTAATTACTCACTCCACTTGCTAATAATCAGTGTTCTTTCTCTCATTGCAGCAGCGGCAGCCAATGTCTAGAACGTTATACTTAATTCTTTTTCGTTATTGTACAGCGGATGCGTCAGGGGGACAATTGATGCAATACAGCGTGGCTCGGGTACTGGAGAGCATGAAGCTTTTAACTTCGAGACGGTGTCCTGTGAGGCATGTTTAGCCAGCAAGGGCGCCGCTAGTCGCCGCGCGGGAAGCCGCCGCCGCCACTGCCGCTCCCTCCCCCGCCGCGGCCGCTACAGCTACTCCAGCACCGCGTCTCTGAGCCGAGCAAGGAGCTACCACCCATGAGGCTACTGGGTCAGACCTACAGCAGTAGCAGCAGCATCGAGAACCGACGCCACGGGCAGGCTGTACCCACTGGCCTGACACGGTAGTACCGCCTCCTCCTCCTCCTCCTTCCCAGCCTCGTCAGAATCATCGCCGGCAACGAATGGATGGTATGTGTGCCTTGGTACATAGCTTTGTGCACCTCGTGACTCCATCATCGTCAGAATGGACATCATTACCCTGTAGTGGTAGTAGCAGTAGCAGTAGTAGTAGTAATGGGGATGATCCTATGGCTATCGGCAGTTCCCTCTCCCGTTTTTTAAGTGAAGGACATCAGGTCAGTGACAACATACCGTTTAAAAGGACGGAGCAAGTGCTGGAGCGTTAGTCACCTCGGCTCACTCTGAAGATGGCTGGACGGTATTCAAAAAATGGTTCAAATGGCTCTGAGCACTATGGGACTTAACATCTGTGGTCATCAGTCCCCTAGAACTTAGAACTACTTAAACCTAACTAACCTAAGGACCTCACACACATCCATGCCCGAGGCAGGATTCGAACCTGCGACCGTAGCAGTCGCGCGGTTCCGGACTGAGCGCCTAGAACCGCTAGACCACCGCGGCCGGCTGGACGGCATTCAGCGGAAGTATTAGGAGAAGCTGAATTTATGCGGCTGCACTGTCTTTACGCCTCGAAAACATGAAGATGCACAGTCGAACTGTCTCCACTCATTTAATCTCCTCTCTTGACTGTTCGGTTGTCCTGGTAGCCAATACAGACACAGCACCAGGGTTCCCACGGTGGGGGAGAAACCCTCTGCTTTGCATATCCAGAGAGGAGCAAATCAGAGACTCAAAATCTCTCTTGTCTGAAAAAAGATTTTAGACTATGGAGGCATCGTTCTCGCGGTAAGCGTGGCCATGTTTACACGGAAAAGATCTACCTATACAGGACCACAGTCCCCCAAGAAATCTAATCTTTCCAGGCCGACCACTTCCAATTTCTGAAAGAAGGCTGTTAAGCTTCCCAGACAGTCGTGCCTGTAACATATGTGCTTTTTCCGCTTGCTAAAAGAACCTGGTGACTTCCAGACATCAGGGGAATTACAGTCTTGCCTCCATTAAACACGTGCACCAGCCGCTTTGATTGTATCATCCCAGCTTCTAACATGAGAATGTTTATAGTTTTATGACCATCCCACTGTGTGCACAAAAGTCAGATTAGAGCGGTCTCTCTTGAATGGCTTCCTCCACCCACTTTCCGCCATCTGGCCGCCTTCATGATGGACTGTCGCCCGGCCCAGGTAAAATGTTTTGCGAGCCGGTGCCCTCCTACTGTGACCCTAAGTTGGAAGAGTGGAGTGCCACGGACCAAGGTCCCTCTGCAGATACAATTCACCGAGCGCTGCTTCCCCGAATCACTCACACAGCCAGGTCACGGAACAAAACATCTATGGACCCCAATCCATCTTTCTCCCTGTTCTCCATCGCTTCCACTATGGCCCCTCTGGTGTAAGTTCTCTACAGGCTACACATGCAGTTATAAGAACATTCTGATCACAATTTCCTCATGTAAAAAAGTCATAAGTCACACATACCAAATATAGTATTGGAGAACACGGAGATCATGACCTAAAACATGAATATAAATCTGACCGCCAGAGTAGTTAAAGTGAGAGTGGTTTGCCACCTTTCAATATGTAGCAGAATTCAGATCTTTTAAAAGCTTAAAATGCTCCTCGTCTGATTCACTGATGTGAGGTATTTTCCATATTATCTTGCTGACTGTGATCATATTCTCCTCTTGAGTTCCTTGAACGTATGAGTTATTACCTGTCGTACTCTGTACCAGAATGCGTCCCTGTTTAACATTCATAACAATCTACCTCATATCCTCAATGTAGCCCGTAAGCATTTTTAGAGATATGCATGCAGTAAATTGTTTGTACTCTAGAGCTGTTCTGTCTGCCAGGTCGTCCGTGAACCATCCTGTATTTTCTGAACCATTCAAGTCTGTGGGTGATGCAAGGATATACATTTTAAGGGTTGATGATGTACCAACATTGCGTGTACGGTCGATCTCAGACTCACTAATTTCATAGCATGATACAGGAATGCTGAAGCAATACGTGTAAGCTTGGATCCCACAGTAGTGCTGCTGTCGGTTTTCTTGAAAGATCCCTCCAAATATATGGAACTCTTGCACAGGAGCGTCTGCAGGTCTTGGTGTTGGATGACAATCCTAATTTCATCGTTTTTGTTAAATGTGGTGCAAACACACGGTTTATGCGAGAAGTATTCCTGATATATAATTCGCTCATCATACTCTACTGGATTGGTTATGTTAAGTGAGGACGTCATTGCGAGGTTTCAAACCAACTGATTTATGAAACTGGTAGTTCGCTCGTGTTACCACTTTGTGGTTTGGCAGCGTTGTAACGTGGTGTGCATTGTGTGCACTGGTTTTATAGTGTACGCCCATCCTGCCTTAGATGTAATCGTACAACGATTTCCTCACCACGAAAGTCAACAAGCTGATCTGTCTGGTCCACGATACGCAACTCTAAACAGTCAAATGTCTGAACTGTCACTGGAAGATATATTGGATTGGTTGGAGTGTCAACAATCTTACATCTTGTTGCAACTGAGGGGAAGAATCCGTAAATAGTATAAATCAGACTGTAGTTGAGATAGGAGTTCGTTGCAATGTTACACTCGATTCGGATTGTACTGACAACTTACGCTAAGGACAACACACACACCCATGCCAGAGCGAAGACTCGAACCTCCGACGGAGGGAGTCGCGCGAAACGTGCCAAGGCGCCTGAGACCACACGGCTACTCACGCGGATACTGGCAATATGTCTACAATACCATCACCTTCTCTAATACGCCTCCCAGCACACATGTTATGCTACTGCGATAGTTGTGGACTCAGCACCTTGTTATATAGCAAATCGTTATCATCAATCCAATTGTTTTGTGGTGCAGGAAAACCAAGCCATTTGACTAGCGTTCTATTTCCCCGACGTCTTAAGACTCTCTCCACGAGAAACACATCGGGTTCTGAGCTTTACTGCAACTCCTTGGTGTAGAAGCAACCTACAATTTCTACACCTTTACTATCCTTCAAGATATAAGTTCTAGTATTCGTTCTTTGCACATTTGAAACTGTAAATATCTCTGTTGACCAGTTTCATAGCTATGATATCTCGAATGCTTCTTCTGTTTTGAGATACGTACCAAGTCACCTACATTACATTTCTGTTTGCGAGAATCCAGGCATTTTAATGCGATAGTACACCATATACATGAGTCCATTATCACGAACTTCTATTGGTGTAATTTTTATTGTGGTATGTTTGATTGGCTTATACTGAGAAATTATTTCTCGGTGGATATCTGTCCATTTGCATGAGCCGCGAAGATTAATACGCATCCACAATTGACCTTTTATTTTTCTGTTCAGACGTTCCACGATACTCGCCTTCAGGTGGGTCGATGATGAGTAGTGATGTATTCCATACCTCTGCGTCACGGGCTTGAAATACCTATTGTAAAACTCTCCACCGTGATCGGTTTGGAGGTTGTCGGGCATCGATTCATCCCTGTATGCAGCAAACGCAACATTTCTCCCCATTTTTGTTTTAAGAGCTAATGCCCAGGCAAATTATGAGTATGTATCTATAACCATTAAAATATATTTGAATCCATTATTCTCATGCGAATATTCCATCATATCTACAAGATCAGCCTGCCGTAAGTCATCCAAACCTCTAATCATAACATGATTATGTTTGCGTGCTGATCTGTGCGGTTCTCGAACTAATGTCTCCATATTAATTCGATGGTACCTCTATCTCTAAGCTCAGAGATTACTGAAACAGCCTCATTCGAATGAGCTGATGCCATGAGCAGACGTAGTCGACCTATTAGCTCGTTGGGGTCATCATAGTAGGTATACAGCCGGATTCAGTTGTTCGCTGCTACACTACTGGCCATTAAAATTGCTACACCATGAAGATGACGTGCTAAAGACGCGAAATTTAACTGACAAGAAGAAGATGCTGTGATATGCAAATGATTACCTTTTCAGAGCATTCACACAAGGTTGGCGCCGGTGGCGACGCCTACAACGTGCTGACATGAGGAAAGTTTCCAGCCGATTTCTCATCCACAAACAGAAGTTGACCGGCGTTGCCTGGTGAAACGTTGTCGTGATGCCTCGTCTAAGGAGGAGAAATGCGTACCATCAAGTTTCCGACTTTGATAAACGTCGGATTGTAGCCTATCGCGATTGCGGTTTATCGTATCGCGACATTGCTGCTCGTGTTGGTCGAGATCCAATGACTGTTAGCAGAATATGGAATCGGTGGGTTCAGGAGAGCAATACGGAACACCGTGCTGGATCCCAACGGCCTCGTATCACTAGCAGTCGAGATGACAGGCATCTTATCCGCATGGCTGTAACGGATCGTGCAGCCACGTCTCGATCCCTAAGTCAACAGATGGGGACGTTTGTAAGACAACAACCATCTGCACGAACAGATCGAAGACGTTTGCAGCAACATGGACTATCAGCTCGGAGACCATGGCTGCATCACAGACAGGAGCGCCTGCGATGGTGTACTCAACAACGAACGTCATTTTTTCGAATGATTCCAGGTTCTGTTTACAGCATCATGATGGTCGCATCCGTGTTTGGCAATATCGCGGTGAACACTCATTGGAAGCGTATATTCGTCATCGCCATACTGGCGTATCACCCGGCGTGATGGTATGGGGTGCCATTGGTTACACGTCTCGGACACCTATTGTTCGCGTTGACGGCACTTTGAACAGTGGACGTTACATTTCAGATGTGTTACGACCCGTGGCTCTACCCTTCATTCGATCATCCGGGCGAAACCCTACATTTCAGCAGGATAATGCACGACCGCATGTTGCAGGTCCCGTACGGGCCTTTCTGGATACAGAAAATGTTCGACTGCTGCCCCGGCCAGCACATTCTTCAGATCTCTCACCAACTGAAAACGTCTGGTCAACGGTGGCCGAGCAACCGGCTCATCACAGTACACCAGTTACTACTCTTGATGAACTGTGGTATCGTGTTGAAGCTGCATGGACAGCTGTACCTGTATACGCCATCCAAGCTCTGTTTGACTCAATGCCCAGGCTTATAAAGTCCGTTATTACGGCCAGAGGTGGTTGTTCTGGGTACTGATTTCTCAGGATCTATGCACCCAAATTGCGTGAAAATGTAATCACATGTCAGTTCTAGTATAATATATTTGTCCAATGAATACCCGTTTATCATCTGCATTTCTTCTTGGTGTAGAAATTTTAATGGCCAGTAGTGTATATGATCAATCTCAGTACCATCGCCGCTGTTGATATCGCTCGAGCTTTCTCCCACAGTTACGCAGGGTCAGCCATCGTTAATCGGATTTGGCATGTTAATGTTTAAGGGGTGGCCGGATGCCCTTCCTGCCGCCACCCGATACCCCCCGGGATGGAATTAGAGTACCCCAACTGTCTGCGTCGAGTGTAACCCATGGAATAGTGCGAAAGTGTTCAGATGTCTGCAAGCCGTGTAACTGAGGCGGAACATGGGTACCAGCCCGGTATTCACCTAGCTGGATGTGGAAAACGGCGTAAAAACCACATCCAGGCTGGCTGGCACATCAGTCCTCGTCGAAGCAGCGCGTTAGCACTGTCGGCTACCCTGGTGGGTTTCTTTTCACCTGTATAGTATATCCCAAATAAAGCTTTTTGGTATGCAATAAATTCCAAGTGTATCTCCTTCAAACTGATGACTATCTCACAGTACTCTTGTTTTTCACACACACATTTAACCTGTTTCTCTTTTGTCTCTGCGTTAATGTGCAAACAAAGGTACAAAACCAAATTATCAATATGTACACTATGAACACATAGAAAGTTTACAACATCATTGTATGTGGAGTCTACAGTCAGCAACCAGCTACTCGTTCCCTCCAATACAAGGTGTAGCATAGTATCGACATCGTATAAGTTCGTAACTAAGGCATGCTGAAGATAAACACTCTTGTCACCTGATTTCACACATACTGCAGAATCATCATACTGCTGTTGTAAGAGGTATATGCTGCCTGCGATATGTAAGCTATAAGAGAATCTGAGACCAAAGAGCAGTGTTTACTGCAGTACGAACTGTGTAGCAGTAGCAGTAAGTTGTTGCTAGCGAGCAGTCGGCTGTCTGCACTTGTCTGTCCTGTCTGGTGTATCATGTTGGCTGGGCCGGTCGCGGTGCAGCGATGCCGGAGCCTGAGTATTATTGTATAAGGTAAAAAAGCAGCCTCGCGCATATCTAGTAATATTATGTAAACTCACATGTAAATCTTTTAAAAATGTCCTAATAATAATCTTTGTCTAATTTCTAACAAGCATTCATTTCAATTTAAAGAATTTAATATTTTTTTTAATGCATGATCATTCTGATTGTTGCAAAAGAAAAAATCATTTGCTTCCTTTCATAAATAACAAATGTATAGGCCAGCACTGCACAGATCTGTGCCGGAAAAGAGCTATTGTAAGAGCAGATAGTTGCCAACTTTATCGAGGTGAGAATTTTTGCTTTTTATTCAGAATGATCTTACAGGGCCATGACGCAGCACTGCTGTCGTCCAAATTTTACCAGGTTACTGAATTTATTTTTTATTACGAGGTTTAGGAATTTTTCTGTTTCGAGCTTATATTAAATGAGAAAAGAATTTTGTGGGTGCATTAAATGGGAACCAATTTTGTTCAGAGGTTACACAAAAAATAGAATCATATTATTATTATTATTAATTAAGTTTTTTTTGTGAGGTTACACAAAAATTAGAATCATTAACCAAATAATATTTAAATTATTTCGTGTGGGGAGGTTACACTTGGCGACAACCGGCCAGGATCGGATTTCCTTTGTGAATCTCTGAGAAGTAGTCATATGTCTGCTCTTATTTACTTAAATGTAGTTTGCATCTGGCACAACGCATTTACTAATTTGTCACTCTTTCTTTCACAGATCATCGGAAATTTATTGCTCTTTGTTGTAATTGTTTGTTTCATTTCGCTTTGTCTTTGTTTCATTTGTGCTTAATTTTGATTTGTGAAAAAAATGCCGCGAAAAACTCTTAACAGTACATCGCGATGTGCAATGAGTGAAATTGCCGACTCGATTAATTTGACCGATAATACTTGCGACACTCAGTTTAATGGCGATAATCCTCCATTTACAGACAATCAGTGCATACCGATCACTAGTAATGATTTTAATGCTAATGTAATTATGTCCAGAGTAAATGTAACAATTGATGACGCGGCACGTTCTGATACAATGAACGCTGCTCAGTTTGACACACCCGGTTTGCAAAATTTGCATAGTGAACAGATAAATTTTTCTCACGAAGATGAACAATGTAGGCAAAATACGTCAAATTTATTTGATTCCGAGGTAGTGACCAACAGTGCACATCTAATTAGCGAACCTTTTCAAGAATCAGAAAATGACCAAATGGTTACACAAAACGTGACAAATTCAGGTACACCACCACATAGCTCAGAGAAAAGAGTCGCTAATTTTGGCTTGGATCAAATTATGGCAGTATTGCTACAACTTAATGAAAAAATAGACAACAATTCCAAACAGTCGAGGAAAGAACAAGTCGACATTCACAAACAACTTAGTGAAAATTTCAAACAACAACTTAATGAAAATACCAAACAACAGAATGAAAGACAAGATAACAACTTCAAACAACTTAATGAAAATTACAAACAACTCAATGAAAAATTAGACAACAATTCCAAACAGCTTAGTGAACAGATTACAGCCGTTGCCGTGCAATGTCATGATACTAGAGAACAATTACGTGAGGAAATTAAGGCTTGTGCTAGGAACAGTAGTGAAGAAATTAGATCTGTGGCACAGGAATTAATTAATACACACGCAGCCACAACTAAAATACTTAGAGAAGAAATTAGTGCAGTCGCTAAACAATGCTCTGGAAACGCAACACAGTTACGCGACGAGTTTAAATAAATGTCAGCAGAACTTTCACGTACACTGGATGCGAAAGTAGACGCGAAATTCGACCAACAGAATAGCCAAATTGACGAACGTTTTAATCACCACCTACAAAACAGTGAAACGCGTTACCGTAAATTTATACAGGAACAGAATAAAGTAAAGCGACAAGTCATGGAAATAATTACTGCACAGAGACAGGAAGATAAACGTAAATTGTTTACGAAAGCAAAAACATACGTAGACAACAATATTGCTACAGTATCAGTCGAAATTAATGCTATCAAACAGTTGAACACCGAATTACATGATGAAATCTCTGATCTTAAAACAAAAACAGACACACACACAGTAGACTTTCAGACAATGACCGACAGACTTGAACAATTAGAACTAATACAGGATCCCGATGCCATCAAAGCAAACGTTAAAAAATTGAACGAAACCACATTAAAATACAAAAACAAATTAATGCTTGTGATAGTAAAAACGATGATCAGGTAAAAGCACTGACTGAAAAATATGATGAATTGGCCAGTCGTGTTGATGTTATCGAAAGTAATAATGACACCAAATCAGACGATACGTCACCTGTTTCGTTTAATGAAACACCCGAATTTCAAAATTTACAGCAGACGATCAGTGAGATAGGTTCGTCCAATAATACATTACGTAGAAAATTGTCAACTTTACAGCAAGAAGTGAAGAAATGAAAAATGTTTCAGCCTTTAACACATCACAGCATACGCCACTTTGCGAACATTTGTCAGACTCACACAGCCAGTATAATTTAAGTAATTTACAGAGAGTATGTGAGTTAGATTCCGAACAGTCACAGACAAATAGATTCTCATACAATCCTGAACCTGTTCAGACGTACAGAGACGATAATTTTGATTACAAGCACTCTCTATCCGTGAGAAAATTTGAAGTATTTAAAAATGACAGAGCACAGATTCACGCTTTGGACTGGATACGACAATTTGTTTTTGAATTTTCACCGCCATTGCCTGTAACGCAGAAACGAAAATTTAATTGTAGCGCGTAATTGACCTCAGGGGATTCATTACACTTCGATGAATATATGCCGTAGCGTGCACAGGGCCCCGAGCCGTAGTAGTGCTATTTCATCTTTAGTTTTCTGCACTGCTGCCTTCTCTTCTACTATCCTTTATATCTATCAAAACAGCTCTTCAACTATCGATCTATCTAGGATTAGAAACGTATAAAGAAAACCTGATATGACGAGTTTTACCTGAAAGTGACAGTTTTCATTAGACTCTCTCGAGATGACAAGAACTTCCAGCATAATTTTAATAAGTCACAAAATTTTTAATTATCAGTATGTGTAAAATTATCAGCAATAGCAAACGCATTTTGGTAACAATACAGGTTTTTCTCCGCAACAGCATCAAAGCCAGCTGGTTAGCATACCTAACCAATAATGTAATGTACAAGGTCAACCAAGCTTTAATGTTTCGCCACCTACACGTATAGCGTCGGCCACACCAAATAGTAACGCACAGCAGCAAGGAAATAACTACGTACAGAAAACACATCATTTCAACTCATATCGCAATGCACCGTATAGCAATGATTATTATGACAGACGTAAAAGTAATGAGCACAATTTTCAGCATACGTTTAATAACAGTCGGTCTTGCCAGCAGCAGAATCATCCGCAACAACAGATTATCGTGAATGAACCAGACAGTAGATATCATCCCGAACGTAATACGTCAGGAAGAAATAACAGAACAGTACAAATAGTCGAAATGCCACAGCATCCTCCCGCAAATGATAGCACGCCAGATAGAATTTGACTAGATATAGTACAGGTTGCATCTTCCAGCAACGCAAGCAATACTTTTGACACGCAGAATCTCGTTCACGAAAATGTTATTACTTTTGACGACATCCGAGACACTCTCTTGCAGGAAAGACCAGTTATTAAAAAAACCATTTCCCACCCTGTCATTGAGGTAAAGATTGGATCATCTAAATTTTCAGCAGTAATCGATTCTGGATCACCTATGTCAGCTATAAATGAGGAAACTTTCAACGAATGTAACAAAGAGAATACCTATCCTACGTTACCATTAGGCAAAACTAAAGTAAAAGGAGCAGTATCTGGTAAAGAAGTAGATGTAAAATTACAGACACATTTATCATTTTGTATTGCAGGTCATACATTTCACTCAAATTTTTGGATTGTTCCCTTATTGACAACAGACGTTATTTTAGGTATGAATTTTCTGGTACAACACGACGCAATTATTGACTTTCAAAACTCCTATTTAATGTTAAAGGATGAAAATGTACAACTGGCTTTAGAATTTCAGCACTCTTTATCTGTAGAAGAACAAACAATTAATCGTACAGAGGTCATTTCCGCATCACGTAACATAGACTGTCATTCCACATTGTTCACAGATACGTACGTACACAACTATAATACTCCAGACGAAGCCGACTATGACGTTATACAAATGATTTCTGATAAAGTTAAACAGAGCAGTGCAAATATAGACGACGAACGCACGCAACTACGCAAAATTCTTTTACAGCAAGCTCCAGTTCTTGACAACGTCCCTGGTACTATGTCCGGTTTTATGTATGAATTGCAAGTTAAACAGCACGACACATTTAAAGCCAAACATTATCCCATCCCGTATATCCACAGAGAACAAGTTAAGAAAGAATTGCAAACTATGCTTGACCAAGGAATTATTGAACCGGCAGTTAGTCCATACATAAACCCACTCCATATTGTTAAGAAGAAGGATGGTTCATTTCGTCTCGTACTTGATTCGCGTCACATCAACGACATTATTATTAATGAAACAGATCGCCCACAGACACTAGAAGAACTTCTACAGAAATTTCATGGTACTGCTATTTATTCCACGTTAGATTTGAAATCGGGATTTTGGCAAATTCAGCTCCATCCGAACTACAGAAAGTACACAGCTTTTCTCTGTTTTGGTGACTGTTATCAGTTTTGTAAATTACCGTTCGGTTTAACTATTTCTTCAGTAGCATTTATTCGCGGTTTGAATAGTATACTTCCGACAGAACTTAAAGACAGAATCACAACGTATGTAGACGACATTCTTATTGCAGAAGCTAACTGGTCTGAACACAATCTGATTCTTGAACAACTGTTACGAACTTTACGTGCACAAGGACTCACAGTTAATCTTAGCAAATCGCACTTTGGCAAAACTTCTATAAAATTTCTTGGACATGTAATTTCAGCAGAAGAAATTGCGCCTGACCCGGAAAAACTTCAAGCTTTACGTGACATTACTGTTCCTACGACGAAGAAACAACTACGTAGCTGTTTGGGCTTAATTAACTTTTTTCGTAAATTTATTCATTACTCTGCTTTAGACACCCCTAAATTATGTCAATTGACGGGTAAAAACACTATTTGGTCCTGGGATAGCCAAGCACATTCTGAATTTGTGAATCTGAAAGAAGCTTTGTTGAATGCACCACTTTTATCACATCCAGATCTTACTAGAAATTTTTCCATTGCTACCGACAGTTCTAACACCGCTTTAGGCGTACACATTTTTCAGGAAATTGAAGAAGATGGTACTACAGTAATTAAAAACATCGCCTTTGCGAGTCGCATTCTGTCACCTGCTGAACGCAATTATTCTGTTACAGAACTTGAAACATTATGTGTTGTATGGGGATTTACGAGATTTAGGCATTTTCTTTATGGAAGACACACTACCGTTTACACAGATCATAGAGCTATGCAGTTTTTACTTTCCGCTAAATTTACACACGACAGATTAAGCAGATGGAAACTTTATTTACAAGAATTTAATTTTACAATTGTTCGCATTCACGGTACACAAAATATTGTAGCAGACGCACTATCCCGTTCTCTCAGCAACAATCAGTAAGACATCGCAACCAACTTCTGCAAAGCAAATTTCAGCGTCATGTATATTCAACAAGTTGCATTTGAAAATTTCATTTCGTCGTCATTACGAGACATAGCACAAGAGCAGAGTAAAGACAATGTATGGAAGAAATAAAACACCTTTGGCAAGATAGGAATAATGTTACCATTAGAAACCATTACACTGTACGCAATAATATTCTGTTTCGCCGGTCTCACCCTGACAGCAACAACTGGTTACTATGCATTCCTGTCGAGCTTGTTAACAAATTAATTTGGTATACTCATTGAAGTTACGCACATTATGGAGCCAGAAAATGTTTTCTAATACTGAGACAGAACTGTTATTTTACCAACATGGACAAACGTATTCGACGAGTTTTAGCGTCATGTAAAATCTGCCAGAAAGCTAAGTCAGACACGACTTCACATATTCCTCCGTTACATTCCATTGTACCTGTTAAATTGAGACACATGGCCGCTGTAGACATTTTTGGTCCGATTCCCAGAACTAATAGAGGTTTTTGCTACATCTTTGTCGCTGTTGAACTCACTTCAAAATTTGTTAGCTTCACTCCGTTACGCAAAGCTACTGCTAAATCTGTTTCGAAAGGATTTGTAAAACATTTTTTATTTCATGTAGGGCATGTATTGAAAGTAATTTCCGACAATGGACCACAATTTCGATCTGCTATATGGACACGTATGTTACGAACAAGTAACATTTCTCCGATCTATATATCCAAGTATCATGCTTCTTCGAACCCTTGTGAACGATTAATGAGAGAATTTGGTAAACTGTGTAGAATATACTGCCATAAAAGACATATTGATTGGGACACACAAATACTCTCATTCCAGGATGTAATTAATTCCATACCAAATGAATCTACTATGCTATCTCCTACTGTTATACTGAAAAATGTTGAACCACCTAACAAAATTAAAGAATTAGTATCCTTTCCTACATCTCGTCGACTACGACACCATGAAATAATTGACATTGCGCTGAACAACATCAAACGTGCCGCAGAGCGCCGGAGAAGACAGCAAAAACAGGTTTGTACACGCCGTGACTTTGACATTGGACAGAAGATATTAGTGCGTACACACTATTTATCTAACAGAGGAAAGAGTAGATGTAGTAAATTTGAGCTTCTGTACGCAGGTCCATATAGAATTCGCAGCATTCCTCACCCCAATGTAGTACACGTCGAAACTCTGAGAACCAGAAAAAGTAAAGGCAATCACCATGTCTCCAATATTAAATCCTTTATTGAATGAACATACTTTATGATTTATCACACTGTAATGCCATTTCCTGATTTTTATATGACCACTTATACAATTATATTTATATGAACACTTATAGAGGATTATTATATTTTTTCTTGGCAAGTGCCCGGCAAGGTAAGGTTAGCAGGTCGCTTTTCTTGTCGTTACACATCAGACCGTGCACATTTTTCCAGATAAACTTACACATTTTATGACCACTTATGCACTTATATTAATGTGACTACTTACTGTTGATTATTATTTTTTTTTTCTTGGCAAGTGCCCGGCGAGGTAAGGTTAGCAGGTTGCTTTTCTTGTCGTTACACATAAGACTGTGCACATTTTTCCAGATAAACTTACATATTTTATGAACAATTATGCAATTCTATCTAGTGACATATTAATTTTATCAAATTCTCTCTCCATTAAAGTCTTCAACTCTCGCCTCTATCAACTACACAACATACAAGCTGAACACAAAGAAAGTCATTTCCTGTCGTTATATATCAGACCGTGCACATTTTCCATTTTTCATGTATGTATGATTGTTTTCCTGTTTCTTTGTATGCACTATGAAATCTTTACGATATAACAAACACCAGTTGACTTTGACATTTTTGTCTTATGATATCTGAACATCGTGACTATTTTACATTTTTTTGCTACTACATTATGATACTCTGTGTACATTTTTGCACCTGCACACTGTCTGTGTTTTTGTCATATTACGTTTTCCGTCATGTTATGCTGTATGCTTAATTATATCACTAGAAACCAGTTTTTATTTAATGGGTATATGATTTAAATGCAAGACATTAATCATTGTTCATCATTTTCAGAAAGCAATAACGTGTAAAAGAAATAAATGAAACAAACCACAGTGGATTGCTATGAAATGGGAAGTTCACCTTCGGAATGAACGAAAGAAGATGCAATACCTCATCACGAAGAGTAAATGGATCAGAATTAACAAACATACTGAATAAGGTTTTATAAAAATATAAGAATACTTTGTAACTGGCCAATGAGTGCCAATAATTATTTTAAATATGTTGTATGTCACTTGAATGATGAAAAATGTTTTGTACTATTCAATACTTGCTATATGTTTAGTAACTGGCCAATGAATGCCCTGTTTCTTATTTTAATTTTGTATTATGTCACCCACATGCTATTATATATGAATAACAGTAGCTTTATGCTACACTCGTTAGCTCCTGTTTTGAATGATGACTTCTGATGGCTTGTAACTGGCCAATGAGTGCCAATGATTGCTATAACTAGGTGAATTATGTTAATACTATGCCATTCATTAGCTCCTGTTTTGAATGATGACTTCTGATGGTTTGTAACTGACCAATGAGTGCCAATGATTACTGTAATTAAATGAATTATGTAAATGGTATGCCATTAATTAACTCTTGCTTTGAATGATCACTTTTAAATAATGTATAAAAATGGTTTGTAACTGGCCAATGAGTGCCAATATTCACTGTAATCAGATGTTTTAGTAACATTATTCTGTAATACTTCATACATAGTACAGAAGTGTTCAGTAACTAGGCGATGAGTGCCAACAATTAGTCAAATCGGTTGATACACTAGTGTAATTCTCAATGATGACTAGCATGAGACTTAATGTCCTTCACCTTCTGACCTAATTACCAGAAATTACTGCAATATACGTTTGTCATGTCTATCCTTATGATCATGGAGCACTATATTTGGTTTCTGCACTAATTCTGCGTTGGTGAATGAGTGTGGTGTTGACACATCATGGTGTCCACCACCTTGAACAATGGAGATGTTACTATGGTTCCACTGTTTGGTGTACCTAATGTACTACCAAAATGATAACATGGAATATTAATACGACATTTCAGTGTCTTGGCTACACTGATTAATACTTCAGGGAGGAGAACTTCAGATTGTCTCACTTGGTGTTGTGCTTCTGTAGAAAGATATGGACTTTCAGTGCAGCTACGTGCAACCTAACGTGCTACAACCATGATGCAATCCTTCCCTTTCCTATCCTAGTTCTAGTAAAATGGTAACAAAAAAATACTACAGTGCGTATGCACTTTATGTCATTTGCTAATATGTTTTGTACCCATTGCGTATACGTTTTGTCATTGCTTGATATGTTCTGTACTACAGTGTGTATGCCCTTTATGTCATTTGTTAATATGATTTGTACTCATTGCGTATACATTTTGTCATTGCTTGATATGTTCTGTACTCAGTGCATGTGCACTATATTTCATTTCATGTTATGCACTTATATATATGTATATACTATGTGACTGTAAACTTAGTTAATTAAGAAAAATTGCGTATATATTTTGTGATTTCTTGATATGTTCTGTACTCAGTGCATGTGCACTCTATTTCATTTTATGTTCTGTACTTATATATATGTATATACTCTGTGACTGTCAAGTTAGTTAATTAAGTAGATTTTAGAAAAATTTGTTGCTCATGGCAAGTCCAATTGACTCACCATCGCTGCCAAATTTTTGCCCCCCCCCCCCCCCCCAGTGGAGGGTTATGTAAGAGGTATATGCTGCCTGCGATACGTAAGCTATAAGAGAATCTGAGACCAAAGAGCAGTGTTTACTGCAGTACGAACTGTGTAGCAGTAGCAGTAAGTTGTTGCTAGCGAGCAGTCGGCTGTCTGCACTTGTCTGTCCTGTCTGGTGTATCATGTTGGCTGGGCCGGTCGCGGTGCAGCGATGCCGGAGCCTGAGTATTATTGTATAAGGTAAAAAAGCAGCCTCGCGCATATCTAGTAATATTATGTAAACTCACATGTAAATCTTTTAAAAATGTCCTAATAATAATCTTTGTCTAATTTCTAACAAGCATTCATTTCAATTTAAAGAATTTAATATTTTTTTTAATGCATGATCATTCTGATTGTTGCAAAAGAAAAATCATTTGCTTCCTTTCATAAATAACAAATGTATAGGCCAGCACTGCACAGATCTGTGCCGGAAAAGAGCTATTGTAAGAGCAGATAGTTGCCAACTTTATCGAGGTGAGAATTTTTGCTTTTTATTCAGAATGATCTTACAGGGCCATGACGCAGCACTGCTGTCGTCCAAATTTTACCAGGTTACTGAATTTATTTTTTATTACGAGGTTTAGGAATTTTTCTGTTTCGAGCTTATATTAAATGAGAAAAGAATTTTGTGGGTGCATTAAATGGGAACCAATTTTGTTCAGAGGTTACACAAAAAATAGAATCATATTATTATTATTATTAATTAAGTTTTTTTTGTGAGGTTACACAAAAATTAGAATCATTAACCAAATAATATTTAAATTATTTCGTGTGGGGAGGTTACACTATAATAGATACTGTCACATCAGTTAAGGCGAATGTCCGGAAGGGTACGAATTGGATAATACTCTGTGGCCATCTGCTGATTGATGTAGTGCTCTGAACGACATATTTCGTCCTAGTCGAGCTCAGAAACAGCCACTTTAACACCCTTTGATGCATTTCCATTTTCTATTCTCACATGCAAGTCCCAGCCATGATGTGCTTCTATACCCACATTTACACATTTCGTTGCACTAGGAGTTAAATTGTATGTATAACTGAAAAGCATGGGTGCACTTGATACCTTTTTATCCACAGCATCTGCGTTCTTTTCCAGTGTTAGCACAGGGATGTTCTGGTGGGATGGGTTGTATGTTGGTGATCAGTGCCATCCTCCATCCTGCTGTTGTTTACGACCACCAGCAGTATTCGGGGTGTTGGGAGGAGAATACCCAAAATATGGCCATGTGATAGGCTTTGGCCAATAGGATGGCAGTATCTGGTGACATCATAGGAGGAGGGATATGGGGTAGGCACAGAAGCTCTTCGGCCTCAGTCTCACTCAGTCAGCTGGCAGCAGGTGGGACATGTGTGGAACCTTCCCATCCACAGCATCTGCACTCTGTACCTGCACTACCACAGGTAATTTCTCATTGCATGGGTCGTATTTCAGTGAGCAGTACTGCCCTCCATCTTGCTGTTGTTTAGGACCACCAGCAGCATTCGGAACGTTAGGAACAAACTAGGTGTCCTCATTGCTGAAATCGATGAGTGGGACAGATAATAAATAGCTTCTTATCCTTCTTCAGCAAGTGGGCTATGTGCACTACAGGATCCCACATGGTCGCTACAGGTTCAGACATGCTGGAGGTTGTTGCTGCCACAGGTCCTAAGGTCGGTGCAGGTCTCAACAAGATGGTGGCTGAGGTTGCTACAGGTCTGATCGCTGTAGAGGTCGACATATTGGTGCTTGCCCCTGCAGGCTTCAACCGGTCAAAGGCTACTGCTGAACAAAGGGGAGGAGGAAGCATTACATACAGAGCAAGACACAGCAACAACCAATAATAATAAAAGTACTGCTAACTACGGACAATGATGTGATATGGGGTGCTTACTTTTCCGTTTCATACAGTTCGGCAAGGCTATGCTGGATCTCGACGGCTGGTGACACTTCATGGTTCTTCTTGTGCTGCTGCTGCTGGCTGACTGAGTGAGACTGAGGCTGAGGAGCTGCTGTGCCTGCCCCTATATCACTCTTCCTGTGGTGTCACCAGATACTGCCACCCTATCGGCCAAAGCCTATCACGTGACCAGCTTCTGGGTTTATACTGGTTGCCGCTCTTTCTTTCTGGAGCACTGTCTTGGATTACATCATGGGTGGGGAGTGGGGGAGGACTGACAGTGCACTTTCATGGCGGTGTTGTGAACTAGGTGAGTTGGATTCTGGACCTCAAGGTGAACACACTGGATGGATCTACTGCATATGAAAATTCAAATTGTTAATATAAACAATGCATACAAAATAAAGACTTATGTCCTTCACATCCAGCAGCCCATCATGGACTGAGTCCTTTCCCCACCAGTTTCCAGATGGGGGAGGGTTTGGGGGAGGTGGAAGGTGAGCAGGGGGGGACTTGTGTTAGGTTAGTGGAGGTAGCCCAGTTGAGCTATTTTCCCATCAAAATTTGAACTTCCCACCATGACATCACTGCAACATTGCCACAGCTGTGGCCGGCATGTTGGATCCGCCATCATGAATAAATTTTGCAACGATGCTTTGCCCTACTACTAGTGTGTACTGAAGCGAATATCCTACCTGACCAAAGGCCTGCGATTTCTCAAGATTTATGCCAACTGAGGACAGGTGTGACATTGTTTACGCTTCAGTGCTCCAAATTATTTAATATAATAAAAAGTGAAATGGGAAACAGGTCTGACATACAACACAGCATTTCATCTCAGGAACGCCTAAAATGATAGCTCTTTATCTCATTTAGCACATTTTGGAGTCAAATACAGCAGAAATGTCAATGCAGCAGAGCTAGTTATCGAATTGTCAGCTTTCAAATTACAGTAGGTGAAGAGCACTGACACAGCTCCTTATCTTAAGATTTGGAAGGTTCTCCACTTCAAAGTATGGGTTATGATATGCTTATCCAGTCATCGAAATAGCTTTCAGTATATTTACGACAATTCCAGTAAGTTCAGGATCTTATCAACACTGATAAAAATGATAAAAGACTACTTAAGGTCGAGTATAGGTGAAGCAGACTGTCAAATTCAGATATCTTGTTAATAGAATACGACATAGATGCTAAATCTCACTTGAATCCCATTACTAAAGGAAGGTAATGGAAACTACAATTATAATAAAAACGTAATTCTTGAAAAAAGATGTTCTCAAGATTTTTATAGCCCTTTTCCTCTTGTGTCCGATTAGTAATTTATGCTCCATTAATAATTTATGAGGATCAAACAAAATCTTAATTATTATACCTCCTACTAAAATCGGTAGGGAGTCGCAGACATAAAAAATAAGACTTAGACTTTGTTTTATTTTCAGTTTTTTTAGAAGCAGTGTTTCTCATTTGTTGTTGGTGTTGTGGTCTGCATTCCGAAGACTGGTTTGATGTCGTACTCCAGGCACGGCAGATTTGACAATATTTTTCGCATAAGTAACTTACCATTTGGCGCCCCCCTTCTAATCCCCTTTTCCAGTGTATACTTTAATGCGTGTTAGTATTCGCTACTACTCTGAGGTAACAAAAGTCATGGGATACTTCCTAATATCGTGTCTGACCTCCTTTTGCCCGGCGTAGATCAGTAGCTTGACGTTGCGTGGAGTCAAAAAGTCATTGGAAGTCCTCTGAAGAAAAATGTAATTGCAAATATATAATGTCAAATATATAATAACAAAAATGTTGCCGGGCAGGATTTTGTGCATGAACTGACCTCTCGATTATGTCCCATAAATGTTCGACGGGATTCATGTCGGGCGAGCTCGGTGGCCAAATCATTTGCTCGAATTGTCCTCAATGTTCTTTAAAGCAATCGCCAACAACAGTGTCCCAGCGACATGGTGCACTCTCATCCATAAAAATTCCATCGTTTTTTGGGAACATGACGTCGATAAACGGCTACAAATGGTTCCAAGTAGCCAAACATAGCCATTTACTGTGAATGATCGGTTCAGTTGGATCATAGGACCCAGTACATTCTACATCTACATCTACATCTACATGGATACTCTGCAAATCACATTTAAGTGCCTGGCAGAGGGTTCATCGAACCACCTTCACAGTTCTCTATTATTCCAATCTCGTATAGCGCGCCGAAAGAATGAACACCTATACCTTTCCGCACGAGCTCTCATTTCCCTTATTTTATCGTGGTGATCGTTCCGCCCTATGTAAGTCGGCGTCAACAAAATATTTTCGCATTCGGAGGAGAAATTTGCTGATTGGAATTTCCGTCGCAACGAAAAACGACTTTCTTTTTATGATTTCCAGCCCAAATCCTGTATCATTTCTGTGACACTCTCTCCAATATTTCGCCTTTCTTTGAAATTTTTCGATGTACTCTGTCAGTCCTGCCTGGTAAGGATCCCACACCGCGCAGCAGTATTCTAAAAGAGGACGGACAAGCGTAGTGTAGGCAGTCTCCATGATAGGTCTGTTACATTTTCTAAGTGTCCTGCCAATAAAACGCAGCCTTTGGTTAGCCTTCCCCACAACATTTTCTATGTGTTCTTTCCAATTTAAGTTGTTCGTAATTGTAATACCTAGGTATTTGGTTGAATTTACGGCTTTTAGATTAGACTGATTTATCGTGTAACAGATGTTTAACGAGTTCCTTTTAGCACTTATGTGGATGACCTCACACTTTTCGTTATTTAGGATCAACTGCCACTTTTCGCACCATCCAGATATTTTTTCTAAATCGTTTTGCAGTTTTCTTTGTTCTTCTGATGACTTTATTAGTCGATAAACGACAGCGTCATCTGCAAACAACCGAAGACGGTTGCTCAGATTGTCTCCCAAATCGTTTATATAGGTAAGAAACAACAAAGGGCCTATAACACTACCTTGGGGAACGCCAGAAATTACTTCTGTTTTACTCGATGACCTTCCGCCAATTGCTACGAACTGTGACCTCTCTGACAGGAAATCGCAAATCCAGCCACATAACTGAGACGATATTCCATAAGCACGCAATTTTACTACGAGCCGCTTGTGTGGTACAGTGTCAAAAGCCTTCCGGAAATCCAGAAATACAGAATCAATCTGAAATCCCTTGTCAATAGCACTCAGCACTTCATGTGAATAAAGAGCTAGTTGTGTTTCACAGGAACGATGTTTTATAAACCCATGTTGACTGTGTGCCAATAGAACGTTTCCTTCGAGGTAATTCATAATGTTCGAACACAATATAGGTTCTAAAATCCTGCTGCATATCGACGTTAATGATATGGGCCTGTAATTTAGTGGATTATTCCTACCACCTTTCTTGAATATTGGTGTGACCTGTGCAACTTCCCAGTCTTTGGGTACGGATCTTTCGTCGAGCGAACGGTTGTATATGATTGTTAAGTATGGAGCTAATGCATCAGCATACTCCGAAAGGAACCTATTTGGTATACAGTCTGGACCAGAAGACTTGCTTTTATTAAGTGATTTGAGTTGCTTCACTACTGCGAGGATATTTACTACTCATGTTGGTAACTGTTCTCGATTCGAATTCTGGCATATTTACTTCCTCTTCTTTTGTGAAGGCATTTCGGAAGGCTGTGTTTAGTAAATCTGCTTTGGCAGCACTATCTTCGATAGTATTCCATAGTCATCGCGCAGAGAAGGCATTGATTGTTTCTCACCGCTAACATACTTCACGTACGACCAGAATCTCTTTGGATTTTCTGCCAGGTTTCGAGACAAAGTTTCGTTGTGGAGGCTGTTATAAGCGTCTCTCATTGAACTCCGCGCTAAATTTCGAGCTTCTGTAAAGGATCGCCAATCTTGGGGATTTTGCGTCTGTTTAAATTTGGCATATTTGTTTCATTGTTTCTACAACGGTGTTCTAACCCGTTTTGTGTACAAAGGGGGATTAGCTCTGTCGTTTGTTAGTGTATTTGGTATAAACCTCTCAACTGCTGCCGATACTATTTCTTTGAACTGAAGCCACATCTGGTCTACACTTCTATTATTAATTTGGAATGAGTGGAGATTGTCTCTCAGGCAGGCGTCAAGTGAATTTTTATCTGCTTTTTTGAATAGGTATATTTTTCGCTTATTTTTCGAGGATTTGGGGATTACAATGTTCAATCTCGCTACGACAACCCTGTGTTCACTAATCCCTATATCGGTTTTGATGCTGGTTATTAACTCAGGATTATTTGTTGCTAAGAGGTCAAGTGTGATTTCACAACCGTTTACTATTCGCGTGACCTCATGAACTAACCGCTCGAAATAATTTTCAGAGAATGCGTTTAGCACAATTTCGGATGATATTTTATGCGCACCTCCGGAATTAAAAATGTATTTTCGCCAACATATCGAGGGTAAATTAAAGTCATCACCAATTATTATCGTATGAATCGGGTACGTGTTTGAAATCAAACTGAAGTTTTCTTTGAACCTTTCAGCAACTGTATCATCTGAACTGGGAGGTCGGTAAAAGGATACAATTATTATTTTATTCCGGTTGCCAACAATTACCTCTGCCCATACTAACTCACAGGAAGTATCGACTTCAATTTCGCGACAAGTTAAACTACTTCTAACAGCAACAAACACGCCACCGCCAACCGTGTTTAGCCTATCTTTTCGGAACACCGTTAGGTTCTTTGCAAAAAATTTGACTGAGCTTATATCCAGCTTTAGCCAGCTTTGAGTGCCTATAACGATTTGAGCATCAGTGCTTTCTATTAGCGCTTGGAGCTCTGGTACTTTCCCAACACAGCTACGACAATTTACAACTGTTATACCAATGGTTCCTGTATCTATGTTCTTCCTGTATTCAGCCTGCGCCCTTTGTGACTGAAGCCCTTCTTGTGTTTCCTCAAGACCCTCTAACCTAAAAAACCGCCCAGTCCACGACACACAGCCCCTGCTACTCGTGTAGCCGCCTCCTGCGTATAGCGGACACCTGACCTATTCAGCGGAATCCGAAACCTAACCACCCTTTGGCGTAAGTCGAGGAATCTGCAGTCTACACGGTCGCAGAACCGTCTGAGCCTCTGATTCAGACCCTCCACTCGGCTCTGTACCAGAGGTCCGCAGTCGGTCCTGTCGACTATGCTGCAAATGGTCAGCTCTGATTTCATCTTGCAAGCAAGACTGGCAGTCTTTACCACTTCTGTTAGCCGCTCGAAACCAGAGAGAATCTCTTCTGATCCAAAGCGGTACACATCATTGGTACCGACGTGAGCAACCACCTTCAGTTGGCTGCACCTTGTGCTCTTCATGGCATCCGGGAGGACCCTTTCCACATCTGTAATGACTCCATCCGGTATGCACACGGAGTGCACATTGGTTTTCTTACGCTCCTTGTCAGCCAAGTCCCTAAGGGGCCCCATAACGCGCCTGACGTTGGAGCTCCCAACTACCAATAATCCCACCCTCTGCGATTGCGCGGATGTTGCAGGCTGAGTGGTTTCCTCTGAAACAGGACAGGCGACAGCATCCGGCTCAGCGACAGTGTCAGCCACAGACAGTACCTGGAACCTGTTTGTCAGACAAACCAGGGAGGCCTTACGTGCGGCCGCCTGGGAAGTCTTTCGCCGCCTGCTTCGCCCAGGGGAAACCTCCCACTCGACCACTGGTGAGGGGTCAGCCTCAGTGCGAGCAGTAACTGGGTTGGCCACCGGTGAGGACCGATCGGAGGACTCTGACGTGCTGGACGTTCGTTTGATCCCCACGGCCGGGCCACAACAATGGTGCCCATCCACCGCAGCCTCAAGCTGTGTAACCGAAGCCATTACAGCCTGAAGCTGAGAGCAAAGTGTCACCAGTTCGGCTCGCAACCACACACAACAATCGCAGTCCCTATCCATACCAAAGACCGTGGAAAACTAAACTATGCAGATAAACGGACTATCCGCACGTGCTGCGCAACTCTACTGTAGAACCTGACGAAAACACACGAACTGTGTCTAGTAATACGCAGATATTCAAGAACCTAACTACCGAAGCACTCAGGTGAAATTCAATAATTTGCCCCTGATAAGGAGCTTGTAACATGTCAAAAAATTGGTTTACTTTCTGACGCAAACGAAAACGCGAGAACTGTGGCTATCAGATTTTAAGTTTACACGCAGAAACTCAAGAAACTAAACTATTAAAGCACACAGATGATGTAATAAAATTCGCTCCTGGTTAGCGGTTTACTTATCTGTTGCTGCGTCTGTCGCGGTCGGCTACTGCTGCCTGACTGGTTGTTCCATGTAAACACAGTCCACACAATTATGGAGCCACCACCAGCCTGCACAATGCCTTGTTAACAACATGGGTCCATGGCTTCGTGGGGTCTGTGCCACACTAGAACCCTATCATCAGCTTTTGCCAACTGAAATCGGGACTCATCTGATCAGGCCACCGTTTTCCAGTCGTCTAGGGTCCAACCGATACGGTGACGAGCAAATGAGTGGCTCTGCAGGCGATGTAGTGGTTCAAAAGATGGTTCAAATGGCTGTGAGCACTATGGGACTTAACATAAGAGGTCATCAGTCCCCTAGAAAAATGACTCTGAGCACTATGCGACTTAACTTCTGAGGTCATCAGTCGCCTAGAACTCAGAACTAATTAAACCTAACTAACCTAAGGACATCACACACATCCATGCCCGAGGCAGGATTCGAACCTGCGACCGTAGCGGTCGCGCGGTTACAGACTGAAGTGCCTAGAACCACTCGGCCACACTGGCCGGCGCGATGTAGTGCTGTTAGCAAAAGCACTAGTGTCGGTCGTCTGCTGCCATAGCCCATTAACGCCAAATATCGCCACACTGTCCTAATGCGTATGTTCGTCGTACGTCTCACATTGATTTCTGCGTTTATTTCGGGCATTGCCTTTTAGCACTGATGACTCTACCGAAACGTTGCCGTCCACCACTGCGTTGTCCGTGGGGAGAAGTAGTGCCTGAAGTTTGGTATTTTCGGCACATTCTTGAGGCTGTGGATCGCGAAATATTAAACTCCCTAATTATCAATAATTAATTTAGAGAGATTCACTTCAGTTAGCCAGTCCATATTTTCTACATCATCGTTGTTCTGTAACCATTTCTGTAGTGCAGCTATGTTCAAAGTATTGTATTTCGACCATCATCCGTTATTTTACGGCTCAAATAACAGGACTCATATACTACTTTTACTATCTCACTTCCTAATCTAATTCCCTCGCAATATACACTCCTGGAAATTGAAATAAGAACACCGTGAATTCATTGTCCCAGGAAGGGGAAACTTTATTGACACATTCCTGGGGTCAGATACATCACATGATCACACTGACAGAACCACAGGCACATAGACACAGGCAACAGAGCATGCACAATGTCGGCACTAGTACAGTGTATATCCACCTTAAGCAGCAATGCAGGCTGCTATTCTCCCATGGAGACGATCGTAGAGATGCTGGATGTAGTCCTGTGGAACGGCTTGCCATGCCATTTCCACCTGGCGCCTCAGTTGGACGAGCGTTCGTGCTGGACGGGCAGACCGCGTGAGATGACGCTTCATCCAGTCCCAAACATGCTCAATGGGGGACAGATCCAGAGATCTTGCTGGCCAGGGTAGTTGACTTACACCTTCTAGAGCACGTTGGGTGGCACATGATACATGCGGACGTGCATTGTCCTGTTGGAACAGCAAGTTCCCTTGCCGGTCTAGGAATGGTAGAACGATGGGTTCGATGACGGTTTGGATGTACCGTGCACTATTCAGTGTCCCCTCGACGATCACCAGTGGTGTACGGCCAGTGTAGGAGATCGCTCCCCACACCATGATGCCGGGTGTTGGCCCTGTGTGCCTCGGTCGTATGCAGTCCTGATTGTGGCGCTCACCTGCACGGCGCCAAACACGCATACGACCATCATTGGCACCAAGGCAGAAGCGACTCTCATCGCTGAAGACGACACGTCTCCATTCGTCCCTCCATTCACGCCTGTCGCGACACCACTGGAGGCGGGCTGCACGATGTTGGGGCGTGAGCGGAAGACGGCCTAACGGTGTGCGGGACCGTAGCCCAGCTTCATGGAGACGGTCCTCGCCGATACCCCAGGAGCAACAGTGTCCCTAATTTGCTGGGAAGTGGCGGTGCGGTCCCCTACGGCACTGCGTAGGATCCTACGGTCTTGGCGTGCATCCGTGCGTCGCTGCGGTCCGGTCCCAGGTCGACGGGCACGTGCACCTTCCGCCGACCACTGGCGACAACATCGATGTACTGTGGAGACCTCACGCCCCACGTGTTGAGCAATTCGGCGGTACGTCCACCCGGCCTCCCGCATGCCCACTATACGCCCTCGCTCAAAGTCCGTCAACTGCACATACGGTTCACGTCCACGCTGTCGCGGCATGCTACCAGTGTTAAAGACTGCGATGGAGCTCCGTATGCCACGGCAAACTGGCTGACACTGACGGCGGCGGTGCACAAATGCTGCGCAGCTAGCGCCATTCGACGGCCAACACCGCGGTTCCTGGTGTGTCCGCTGTGCCGTGCGTGTGATCATTGCTTGTACAGCCCTCTCGCAGTGTCCGGAGCAAGTATGGTGGGTCTGACACACCGGTGTCAATGTGTTCTTTTTTCCATTTCCAGGAGTGTACTTCTACTGCATTCGATTATCATTGTTTTTACTTCCAGTTATATCATCTTATAATTTACTTCGTTGAAATACTCTTCCAAGTCCTTAGCCATCTCCAACAGAAGTACAATGTCATCAGCAAATAGCAAAGTTCTCATTTCTTCTTCCTGAATTTTAATTCCCTTCCTAAATTTTTCTTTGGTTACGTTCACAGCTCCTTTCACAACTACTGCATTCCTTTCATTTCTTTCGGATCTTGTAACTGGAGTCTGATTTCTCCACAATTTGCAAAAATATTTGAAACCTGTATTTCAGTCCTGCTACCTTTAAAATGTCAGTGAGTAAACACTTTCAACATCTGTCTCTAAACATACAAATAATGTAAATGTAGGTTTGCATTTTCTTAACCTTTCTTTTAGGATAAGTCCTACGTCAGTATTGCCTCGCACGTTTTTCCATTGCTCCGAAACCGAAATTGATCTTCCCTAAGGTCAATCATTACATATTTTCCAGTCTTCTCTAAATAATTCATATCAATATTTTGCAACCATCACTTATGGTCCGGTGTAGTATTCACATAGGTCAACAGCTGCCTTCTTTGGAATTCGAATTACTACATTCTTCCTGAAGTCTGAGAGTATTTCGTCTGTGTCATATATCTTGGGCACCAAATAGAATAATTTTGTCATCGCTGGCTCTCCCAAAACTCTCAGTACTACTGAGGGAATATCATCTACTACAGAGGCGTTTTCTCCACGTGAGTTTAAAGCGATCTAACAAATTGATCTCTCAGTATCATATTCCCATATCATCTTCACCTACATACTCTTCCCTTTGTAAAACGTTGTCATCACGTTAATTTTCCTTGTTGAGATCCTATACACTGACTAGTCAGAACATTTATGACCGCCGCCAGGCGATAGCAGCGTCATGGTGCATACAGTTATCAGTGAGCGTGCTGTCCATGTGTATAGTGAGGAAGGCGCGCGATTTATCTGAGTTTGACTGAGAGCAGATGTGTTGATCTGGAGGCTCGGCACGAGCATTTCGAAAACCACCACTTGTCGACTGTTCGAGGAGTGTTGTGATGATTGTCTTCAACGCGTGACTAAACCATGGTGAAACCACGTCAGACGTCGTGGGGTTGGGCGGCCACCCCTCACTACAGATGTTGAACGTTGTGGGCTGGGCACACTGGTAAAACAAGATAGGCGCCGAACTGTGGCGGAACTAACATCAGATTTTAATGCTGGGCAGAGTACAAGTGTGTCTGAACACACACTGCACCGAACACTCCCAACGGTGGGCTTCCGCAGCCGGCGAGCCATACAAGTGTCGATTTAACATCACGACATCGGTAACTACAACTGAAGTGGGGACGTGACCATCGACACTGGACGTTTGCGATGTAGCAGAGCGCTGCGTGGTCAGAAAAAACACCGATACCTTCTTCATCATGCCGATGGGAGGGCGAAAATGCGTCTTCTTCCAGGGGAACAACTCCTTGACACTTGTACAGCGGGACAGCGGGACCCCACGACGTCTGACGTGGTTTCACCATGGTTTAGTCACGCGTTGAAGACAATCATCACAACACTCCTCGAACAGTCGACAAGTGGTGGTTTTCGAAATGCTCGTGCCGAGCCTCCAGATCAACACATCTGCTCTCAGTCAAACTCCATTGAACATTAGTGTGGGTATTCATGGGTTCAGTAGAGCTTGTGCAAGGCATTATGACGGCCAAGGAGTATCGTACACTGGTTGCAGACCACGTACACCCTTTTATGACGATCATGTTTCCTGCGGCAGTGGCATTTTTCAACAGGATAATGCGCCACGTCACAAGACTAGGATTGTGGTGATAGGATGGTTCGAGGGACACAGTGATAGTTCCAATTGATGTGCTGTTCCCCCTCCCTGCCCCCCCCCCCCCTAACTCGCCAGATCTGAACCTCATCCAACACATCTGGGTTGTAATTGAATGTGGCATCAGAGATCATCGCCCCTCTTCCCACAATTTACAGGTGTCAGGTGACTTGTGTGTGCAGATGTGTTGCCAACTTCTTCCAGCGACCTACGAAGGCCTCATTACTTCCATGCCATGACGGGTTGCTGCTATGATCCATGCCAAAGGTGAACATACCTGCTATTAATTAGATGGTCTTAATGTTTTGACTGATCAGTGTATATATTCCTCCCACATTTCAGCTTTCCTTTCTTTGTACAACACTGGCTAGAGCTATCCCAGCTCTTGATGTTTATAATGTTGTTTCATTTTCCTCTAAAGGTCCCTTTTAATTTTAATATAGGCAGCACCCCTAATTTGTCAAGTTACGTATGCTTCTACAGACTTCCATTTGTGTCCTACCCTGTGTAATGAGGCACGAAATTAAAGCGTCACCCATCCACAAGGATCAGCTCAGTTTGCAGGTAAATATAAGTTCAATTTAGTGTTTTGTTTATGTATTTGTAATATTTTGTTATGTTTGTAAAATATTTAAAGTTTTGTATTTTTGTTTTGTATGTTTCATGTTTGGAGAGAGCAGCGCAACTCGCGGAAACAGCATCTTCACTGCCGGAACCAGAAAGAAAATTGCTGGCCACTAGACGTTGCGAGTCAACGGCCAAAGAGCAGCAGAAGATCCTGTGACCAGGTTGTTGCGTCGAACCTCCAACATCGAAATAAATAAAAATTTGTAATTTTACATTGTAATTACGTCACAGAATGTTTAGTTCATGTTGTATTTTGTTCAGTTCTGTTTTGTCGAGTCTGATGTTCACATCTGTATGTAGCATATACGAAGACAATAAAACAGTGTATGCTCTAAAGCTTAAATACGTGTTCGAGAATTATTTATGAAGAGTTATATTGAGGAAGAATTATTACTGAATTTTTCCAAGATATTAATTTCCAGAACAGTTTGATTTCGATGTTTTGAATCTTAAAGGTTTGACAGTCTGATTTTAATATGGGGAAAAATTAGATAACTTGCAAGAATATAATTTCCAAGAAGAAACAAACGACATCTAAATTTCAAAAGTTTGCGCAAACCAGTCGGACTGAGTGATGTAATTTTGCACAAACGACTCAACTGAAGGTGTTTTAATTACAGTTTCGTTCAAGAATCTTTTACAGAGAACTTTAAAAGAATTTAAATAATTTTTTGAAGTTTTTTGTAAACGACGTAGGTGACGAAGTCTGCACATGGTCATATTTCAAACAAAAATCATTGAGTCATACGCGTCGTTACACTACACCTGTTCTTAATATTTAAGCACTTCCTGTGAATATCAATTTTCAGACACCTGCATTCCCTTTCGTCTACTTCATTTGCTGAATTTTTTTATTTCCTTTTTTCATCAATTAAATTCAACATCTTCTGTGATATCCAAGAATTTATGCTATATCTTGTCTTTTTACCTACGCGATCATCTGCTGCCTCCACTATTTCATCTCTCAAAGGTATCCATTCGTTTTCTGCTATATTCTTTTCCCTGATTCAGGCGAACGTTGCCTAATGTTCCTTCTGAAACTCTGAACAGCCTCGCATGGCTTCAATTTATTCATGTCCCAGCTGCTTAATTTCTTGATTTTTTTTCAATTTTTCAGTTTCAGTCTGCAGTTCAAAACCAATAAATTATGGATAGTCCACATCTGTCCCTGGAAATATCTTACAATTTAAAATCTGATTTCTAAATCCCTGTCTTACCATTATGTAATCGATCTGAATAGTACCAGTAGCTCCACGTCTCTTCCACATATACTAACTTCTTACATGATTCTTAAACCAAGTGTTGGCGATGACTAAATTATGCTCTGTGCAAAATTCTACTAAGTGGCTTTCTATTGCATTCGTTTCCCTCTGTCTATTTTCTACTATTTTTCCTCCTCTTCCTCTTCCTATTATCGAATTTCAGTCAAACATCACAATTAAATTTTAATCTGCCTTAACTATCTGAATTATTTCCTCGTCTCATCACCCATTACATTACCCTATCCCATTTTGTGTTGATAACCTGTTCTTCCTATTGTTGCACTTCACTAATTCCTACTATATCAAACTTCAGACCATCAATTTTCGTTTTAAAGTTCTCTAGCTAGCAACTGATTAAGAGATCTAACATTCCCTGCCTCGATCCATAAAATGTCATGGTTTTGCACCTGTACGTCCTCTTCTGCTGTATTACTGTACCGTATGGTATGGTATCAGATAGGATTGACGGAGGACAGCGAAAAAATTCAAAGGAAAAGCGAAAAAGTTCTGTGTTATCGCCGAATAGGGGAGAGAGTGTCACGGACATGTTACGTGACTTGACTGTCAATCGTTAAAACAAAGGCGCCTTTTCACGAAATTCCAATCGCTAATTTTCTCCTCCGAATGTGAAAATATTTTGTTTGCGCCCACTTACGTAGGGAAAAATGAACATCGTAATAAAATAAGAGAAATCAGAGCTCGCGGGGGGAGATTTAAGTGTTCGTTTTCCTGCGCACTTTTCGAGAGTGGGACGGCAGCGAAATAGCTTTAAGGTAGTTTAATGAAGTCTCTGCCAGGCACATTAGTGTGAACTGCATGGCAGTCATGTAGTTACAGATATAGGTGCAAAGTAGTTCACGTCCAAAGATCGAAATGACGTATTATTTTATCTCTGGAATACTTTGCCCGAGTGGATGCCATTATCATTTAAACCACACAGTAGAGCAGTATGCCTTCGGAAAAGAAAGTAAGGCCTGCATTTTCCCCTTACTTTCAGCCGTTCGCGTTACCAGCACAGCAAGGCAATGTTGACTGATGTTACAAGGCCAGTTCAGTCAGTCATGTAGCGTGCTGCTCTTGCAAGTACTGAGAAGACTGCTGCCCCTGTTCAGGAACCGCGTGTTAATATGGCCTCCTCATAGATACTCCGTTCTGGTTGCGCCCGCGGTACTGTTATTTGTATAGTTTCGTCCATTATTGTCATTCGAAAAAACCGAGACGAAGGCAGTAAAATGAAGGAATCGTAATGCCATTGCCTAGGGCCGAAGATGTGGTCCGTATAGGAGCGCTGAGGCCCCGAACTCGCCGCCAGAAGGACATGGACGCACACTCCCTTGACGACAGTGTGGCTCATGCACGCGTCGGTCGTCCAATGTAGTCAGTAGTTTACCTTACCTGCAGTAACGTTAGGAAATAAAAAAAAACACTGTGTTTGCAATAATTGAACTTCAACTCGAATTCACAAACAAGGCCCACATGTATGTTCGTTTTCAGTAAAACACGACATTATCCACATTGTTTGCAGCACACATTATTTTCCAAAACATCCGACAATAAAGACACATTAATTATCGCTTATTTTGTAGTCCCGGAATGTAGTTTCTTGTATTGTCCTTTAATTCCAGTTAATTTTCTTTTTGAAGCACTTTCAGGTGTAGTGGCTGAAGCATCACTCAGTCAGTGTATCAGTACCAGCGTAGAGGTTAGACGCCACTGGGACGTCAAGTACTTATGTAGACGATAAATCAGACGAATTTTGAGTACCATTTCCTTTCTCCGCCAATGAACACGCTTTTCAAATACCTTAGATCTTGGGATGTTGAAAGGAAGAAAACTCTACGACTTCGCCAAATATGACTTTCACAACAAGCACATGGGTTTACTCACGAAGGAGACAATAAAAATGTCTTGCAATGCAGCAACCGGAAAAAATAACTCTATTGTGCTTAATTATATCTCTGGCAAGGCTGGCTGTATGAGGCATGTTTCGTGTCTCATAAAGACACAATTTTAGACGGGAACCTCTAAATATTTCGAAAATGAATTTTCCCAGATATCGATTTACTCATCGAAAAACTCATTCTATATATCCTGAAAGATGTGTCTGCTAACTCTGGCACGGGAATGTCGCGGAGGCAGACCTCGAATGTCCCGGCGACTTGCATGACGCTCACGCCGATTTCCCATTACGTCCGGAGCACTTAGCCCCACGTAATGGTACCATTCCCAAGTTGGTGGCCATTCGCACTAACAAGTAAATATACACTGCCCATTACCATAACTGTGGTGTCACCGCCAGACACCACACTTGCTAAGTGGTAGCCTCTAAATCGGCCGCGGTCTGTTAGTATACGTCGGACCCGCGTGTCGCCACTATCAGTGATTGCAGACCGAGCGCCGCCACACGGCAGGTCTAGAGAGACTTCCCAGCACTCGCCCCAGTTGTACAACCGACTTTGCTAACGATGGTTTACTGACAAAATACGCTCTCATTTGCCGAGACGATAGTTAGCATAGCCTTCAGCTACGTCATTTGCTACGACCTAGCCAGGTGCCATGTTCAGTTACTATTGATATTATGAATCATGTACAGTCAAGAGCGATGCTAATCATTAATGGATTAAAGTTAAGTGTTCCACCAGCTACGTCTGTTTTTCTAAAGTCTAATTTCCTTGTCCTGTTCCAGACCTCACGCCAGCCTGCGTGAGCTAAAACGCGTGCCTCTCGGCTTCCTCTAGTACCCGGTGTTGGCTCTCCTGCCAACCCACAACATTGGCGACGAGGCAACACCGCGTTCGTAACTATACTGCCCTGATTTACTTGTGTAATGGCTTCGCCACCATCTCCAGATGTACTGTCCGAATTTTATCGCTTACAGAATCAGCAGACGCAGGCCTTACTGGATGCCCTTGGACAGCTCGTCCAGGGTCAACGTGCAATGCAAAACGATGTGGCAGCCGCCGCTCCACCGCTCACGCAGCCACAAAACGCAGTTGCACCAACTTTTCGTCCTTTTGATGTGGCACTGGAAAGCTGGACGGAGTTGTCACGCCAATTTGGATTCCATCTCGCCGCCTACAGAATTCAAGGTAACAAACGGCAGTCTTTTTTGTTATCCTCCATAGGGGTGCACGCGTACCGTGTGATAGTCAAATTATTTCCCCGACGCAACGTAGCAACTCTGTCCTACGAAGAAATTTTGTCCGCATTAGATGCATATTTCAAAGAATCAGTCAATGTAGTTGCCAAACGGTATACCTTCTTTCGTACAAAACGTACGGCAGGTCAGACTAATCGGGAGTGGGTTGCAACCTTGCAAGGCCTTACTAGGGATTGTGCTTTTGAGTGTCAATGTGGACTCCCTTATTCAGATACTATGGTACGTGATGCAATTGCACAGAACGTTTCTGATGTTTGTATATGGGAACAGATTTTGAAACTAGTCAATCCCTCCCTTCAACAAGTGATGGACATATTGGATCGGCAGGACACACTTGACTTTGCTCAGGAATCATTTGCTACTTCGCCACCCGTGTGTCAGGTTAACCGGCCCGCCAGGCGAGCTGCACGGAACAGTAAACAGTCCTCGCGCCCAGCCGTGCTGCTGCTGCCAGGCTCTCAGCCATGTGTACCGCGCCGGCAAGCAAATGCAGTGCTAAAATCATGCCCGCGGTCTGCTACTAGACATTCGCGTGAAAATTGCCCGTCACGCCAAGCTATTTGCTTTTACTCTAATAAAAAAGGACATGTTCAAAGTGTTGCCAGAAAAAGCTCAGATTGGAAACTCAAAATCATTCCAGGCCCTTTGCTTCGCGCCGGAATAGGAATCGAACCAAGGATATTCGGTCTCACGAAACTTCGCCCATGGAAATTCATGTAGTTCATGCCACTCCGCCCAGTGCCACTCTATCTAACAGTAACTGTGTTCATCCCACAAATAGTGTGCGCCGACATCGCCAGAACTCCCGTCAAGTCGCAAGTGATTTTGTACCAGTGTCAGTTCACATTGCACGAGACAGTCGCTCTTTTCGTCAGCAGGACAATAAACGTTTTGTGGACTTGGACATTAACGGCAAAGTGATACCATTCCAGCTCGATACCGGGGCTGCAGTTTCACTGATCAATCAAGACACTTACGAACTGCTGGGCACACCTCCGTTGTGTGCCGCAAATGTTAAGTACCTATTCAGGTCAAGAGATCCCCGTGTTAGGACAGTGCAGCCTTCTTGCAACATACAAGGGACAAACAAAACTTGTGTCATTTTACGTCCTTCGTTCTTCTTCTGCGGTGAACTTGTTTGGTTTCGATTTATTTCAGTTGTTTAACTTGTCTATAGTAAATCAGGTCCTATCAGTGAACCAGACTGTGCCTTCAGTCAGTGTTTCTCGTCTACGTGCAGAATTTGCAGACATTTTTGCACCGGGCCTCGGTTGCGCTAAGAACTATAAAGCACATTTGGAACCGAAAGTAAACGCGCAACCGAAATTTTTCAGAGCTCGTAATGTTCCCCACGCATTGCGTGATTAGGTTGCAAAAACATTACACGATTTGGAATCACAAGGTGTAATTGAACGTGTGAAGGCTTCTCTCTGGGCATCACCCTTAGTAATTTTGCCAAAACCTTCAGGAAAATTGAGACTTTGTGTGGACTTCAAGGCAACAGTGAATCCACAACTAGTGACTGCAACTTTTCCTTTACCCCGCCCGGAAGATCTTTTTGACAAACTGTGCCCGTGTAAGTATTTTTCGAAGTTGGACCTGGCAGATGCGTACTTGCAAATACCGGTGGACGAAGAATCCCAGCGCTTTTTGGTGGTTAACACGCATCTTTGTTTGTATCGATTCAAACGACTGCCATTCGGGTGTGAATCCGCCCCTGCATTGTTTCAGCAATATCTACAAACTGTTTGTGCATCGGTCCCTACTGCAGCAAACTATCTGGATGATATTGTGATCTCTGGACAGACCGAAGAAGAACATTTAGCCAATCTCAGAACATTATTTCAGGTCTTGCGACAAAATGGTCTTCGCTTGCGGAAGGACAAATGTGTGTTTTTTGCTCGTGACTTGCCATACCTGGGACATGTACTCAATGCCCAAGGCATACATCCAGAGCACCTCCGTGCCTTACAAGACTTGCCTTCGCCGCAGAATTTGAAGCAGCTACAGAGTGTGCTGAGCAAAATTCATTATTACCATCACTATGTTCCCCACGCCTCTTCCATTTCAGCTCCGCTTCATCGCTTACGCTGTAATGGTGTTCCGTTCGTCTGGACGACGGAATGGGAACGCACCTTTCGCCAGTTGAAATCGGCGTTGCTTTCCAATACTTGCCTTACGCCATTCGATCCCCGGAAGCCCCTTTTGTTGATGGTGGATGCATCGGATTTCGGGATCCGTGCTGTGCTTGCGCACAAAGATGGATCGCGCGATCGCCCTCGAAATTATTCACAGATCGAGAAAGAAGCACTGGCTCTCGTATTTGGTGTTACAAAGTTTCATGATTTCTTGTATGGTCATCACTTTACCATAATCACAGGCCCACAATTCATGTCCGCAGAATTTCAGTCATTCTGCAAGGCCAATGGTATTCAACATCTGACGTCCGCGCCGTTTTCGCCACAGTCAAACGGTGCCGCTGAACGATTGGTCAGGACTTTCAAGTCACAGATGTTGAAGTTGAAAGAGTCGCATTCTCGGGAGGACGCGTTATTGCCCTTTTTGTCCTCGTATGGCGCTCAGCCCCGAGATGGTCGCTCGCCGGCTGAGTTGCTCCACGGTCGCTCTCATCGAACCTTGATGTCTTTGCTACATCCGCCGCATCCGGTTCCTGTGCAGCGGCAGACACCTGCTTTTGCTCCAGGCGACGTTGCCTACTACCGTCACTATCGAGGTTCTCGGCGTTGGCTCGAAGGGCGGATTCTTCACTGCCTCGGCCGCGCTATGTATCTGGTTTTGGGGGCCTCTGTTGAGGTGCGTCGGCATCTCAATCAGCTGCGCCTCTGTCCTCGCACGGGATCTACCGCTCCCCGTCTGCTTTCAGCGACGGTGCCGTCCGGTCAGCGCCCTGGGGACCCATCTACTGGCTCGCCTCAGCCCCAGGTGTTTCCGACGCTGCCTTCCATTTTGCCCCATGGCGACGCACAGCCGCCGCCGCCGCCTGTACTCCCGCCGGCGACGCCCGCAGTGGACGCGGCGCTGCAACCGCCGGGCGCCTCCCTGGGTCACGCGCCGCCGATCACTTCCCGTGGCCAGTTGTCCTCCGACATGGAACTCTTGCCCGCTCCGGACCATATGTCGTCTTCGCCCGTCGGGTGCCCCGGTCCGATGGAGGTCGACCCTTTGGTCCTTCCTGTCTCTCTGCGGGCGCATACATCGCATGTTGGCGTGCACCATGGAGCAGGTTTTCAGGTGTTTCCTAGCTCCCCGCGGTCCGAATGGCAGGGTGCGGGAGGCACAGCCTCGCCTGTTGTTGGGCTCCCCACCTCGTCGCATACGTCAACGTGGGGTCCTCCCCACGGCGGGCGGAAGCCTTATGCCACAACCGTGCGCCGATTTGCGGGGGAGGAATGTGGTGTCACCGCCAGACACCACACTTGCTAGGTGGTAGCCTTTAAATCGGTCGCGGTCCGTTAGCATACGTCGGACCCGCGTGTCGCCACTATCAGTGATTGCAGACCGAGCGCTGCCACACGACAGGTCTAGAGAGACTTCCTAGCACTCGCCCCAGTTGCACAGCCGACTTTGCTAGCGATGGTTCACTGACAAAATACGCTCTCATTTGCCGAGACGATAGTTAGCATAGCCTTCAGCTACGTCATTTGCTACGACCTAGCCAGGCGCCATGTTCCGTTACTATTGATATTATGAATCAAGTACAGTCAAGAGCGACGCTCATCTTTAATGGATTAAAGTTAAGTATTCCACCAGCTACGTCCGTTTTTCTAAAGTCTAATTTCCTTGTCCTGTTCCAGACCTCACGCCAGCCTGCGTGAGCTAAAACGCGTGCCTTTCGGCTTCCTCTAGTACCCGGTGTTGGCTCTCCTGCCAACCGACAACAATAACCTCCAGCAGTGCCTGAGTTTGGGAACGAAATTGGTTTGAATCACCCGTACCATCTCTTTCAACCAGAGTCTGTGGTTGAGGAGTGTATTGATTCAAATGCCGAAAAGAGGGCTGTCGTGATGCTTTATTTCGAAAAAGGTTTCCTTAAATTAATGAACATCGCGATTTTCGGGAACAGTACGGAAAATGTTAGAGGATACCGCGATATCCGTTCACTTCATCGTTGCGAGGAGCGTTATGGCGCACAAGATAATATCGCCATGCCAAACTTTAAGCGGAGCGCAATTTTCAATAAAGGACTAGTCGCTCTGGAAATGGCTAAGATTTCGGTACGGTTTATGAAACCTATCTATGTCGGCATGTGTGTGCTCAACCTCTCCAAACTCCACA
The DNA here is from genome assembly GCF_023864345.2 of Schistocerca serialis cubense. Lineage (NCBI taxonomy): Eukaryota > Metazoa > Arthropoda > Insecta > Orthoptera > Acrididae > Schistocerca > Schistocerca serialis. Next base: position 435,370,837 of record NC_064640.1, on the reverse strand, counting down.
TGTATAGTTTTCGCTACAAGTTCTCTAAGCAGCACTTTGGTAGTGTAAAGTTACTTTGTATTGATACAGACAGTTGGATCTACTGGGTGCAAGGCTGCGATCCATATGAAGTATTTAGGTAGCATCCCGAGGAATTCGACATGTCCGGATTGGCGGTCGATAATCCTTATGGTGTAACAACACAAAACGGTAGGGTTATTGGTCTGATGAAGGACGAGGCGAATGGCTCGCAGATTGTGTAATTTGTTGGGCTCCGACCTAAGATGTACGCTTACCGCACAGATACTGGCGCCACCCAATGGTGGGCTAAGCGTATGCAGCGCGCGGCCTCAATGCTTCTAACGATCGTGGACTACAAGTCGTGTTTTTCAGATGGCGGTGGTGTTGCTTCCCCCTAAGTTCAAATGGCTCTGAGCAGTATGGGACTCAATATCTGAGGTCATCAGTCCCTCAGAACTTAGAACTACTTAAACCTAAGTTACCTAAAGACATCACACACATTCATGCCCGAGGCAGGATTCGAACGTGCGACCGTAGCATTCGCGCGGTTCCTGACTGAAGCGCCTAGAACCGCTCGGCTACCTCGGCCGGCTTCAGCTAAGTGGACGCATAAGATGTGCCAAGTAGGTTTTAGATCGCAGGATCATATGGTGCAACCACGTCGCAACTGAAAATCGTATAGTCACGCCATGACGACAATCAATTAATCTGTGATGATGAGATTGGAACCCTACCATTCTCACACTGTTCACCTGAATGTGATTGAATGCCTGTGTATGTATATGAGGCATTTATTTGTAAATAGAGAGAGATGGACGTGTTTGTGTGCGGAATTGTATCATTAATCACTTGTCATGGATAACACTGTGAATGTGAGTAAATACTTTATCTGCACACTGTGTGTGCTTACATATATAAATCTGTGTGTGTGTTGTGTGTGTCTTAGTTTTTTTCCTCATGCTACTGACGTTGCTGTTGTTGTAGATATATTGTAAATAAAAAATCTCACTGATTTCTCTACTCGTAATAAGTGTTGTGTCTCTGCATACACACATATTGTAAATAAAAAAATTACCAAAGAATGTTTCGTAAACATACATTTTAAATATGAAGTGAAATTGCTGAAGAAAAATTTTTAAAATAGAAATTTTACCAAAGAATTTTTATTTGCAAGACACATATTTACAAAAAAATTCTTTGTTAAAATTTTTATTTTATATATATTTACAATACTGACCAAACATGTCCTGTTTATGTGCCGTGAATTCGGCCTGGATTGCATTTAATCCTGTCGGGGCAATTACATACACTGGTATCCCTTCAGAATATTCAGTGTCCACACTTACATGATCAACTTTTATAGATTGCGGCGCTTGTGGAATACTGATCTAGCTGGTCCCACTTTACTTTAAGGTATGTTAAGATGTAATAAAGTAATGGGTTGTTGCTCTGACATATTGCCACAAGTGACATAGTTTGTCCAATACAATTACTGATGCAGACTGCTGGTCACGTAAATGCTGTTTGATGTATATGGCTGCATCATCAGCTCTTAACTTGACCATTGCCTCTCCATACATATCCACTTCTGATGCTTTACCTTTTAATACCTCGACATTAATTGGCATAAGCAGAGGACTATACTCATCAGTCACTTTCTTTGAATGCACTCCGTCGTATCACACAAGTAGTCTAATACCAGCCACGTGTAGCGAACTTTAGTGCCACGGTATGTTGATGATTTTCACTTATGGACCGTCTGACAGCAACTGAATAAAACACAATTTTAGTGCCATACGCGTTTCGCCTTTATTTTCTGCAAGGCATCATCAGTGGCCTGTAATATGTACATATGTTAGCTATTTTATTTACATTTTTGTCACTGTGCCTATAGGTTATAAACAGTTCTGGTGGTTGATAGGCACAGTGACAAAAATGTAAATAAAATAGCTAACATATGTACATATTACAGGTCACTGATGATGCCTTGCAGAAAATAAAGGCGAAACGCGTATGGCACTAAAATTGTGTTTTATTCAGTTGCTGTCAGACGGTCCATAAGTGAAAATCATCAACATACCGTAGTATTACGCGCAACTGAGGAGGATAGGACCAAAAAATTGAAGAACTTTAGTGCCACTTCGCTGTACATTCTCTCTGTCGATAACAACTTCAAAACCGCTGCCTGGCACTACCCCTACCTTCACACGCTTTGAAACTGTTAAATTTAACTTGTTAGCGAAGAGCAGTGGCAGAATTCTGCTAGCAGCAGCACTCGACTGCTGTTTCAATGCTGCTGGCTGTGGTTGATCGGACGCCAGCAGGTCGGGCAGCTAAAATGCAGAATGCTACTGTGATTGCTGCTAGTCGAACTTCAACATCGAGAAGCTCAGCTGCTGATGCTGCTGCTGCCACTACTACCGTTGGTTGTGGCTGTGTGGAGTATGCAGTTCTGCAACAATAATAAAACAATAACGTAAATATATATGCACACATATATAACAATAATAACAGCAGCAATAATAACGAGTAAGTACTTACTTTCAAATGTAGTCTTCTTATCATTCCTCCTGGTTGATCGCTGCTGCTGAATGCGTTTCATCATGATTACTGCTCGAAGTACTTGACGCAAGTGGTACTGGTGCTGCTGAGGCATTTGATAGTATAAAATGCTACGCCACGCGGAGTCCCCGGGCTCAGGAGCCCATTAGCCGAAAGGCTTTAAAATCAAACGCTATTGGATTCACCCCCCCTTCCCCGACAAAAAAAAAAAGAAAAAAAAACCTAGGGAAAAAGTGCGAGGAGAATAGACAGAGCTACTCAATGAAATTATAGAACCGTCAAACTCGCACAAAATTTTGTTTTTGTTTAACTGGTGACATGTTTCGAACCTTAGTCCATTATTAAGCCATCCAAACACGTGATACCATAATGTATGTACAGTGACTGTATTGCTTGTGTGAGTGGCTCAGTGCAAGGTAGTATTTGCATACGACAGTTCAGTGCTGCGTGCAGCAAAACAATAACCATTCGCCTTTTAAATAAAAAGAAACCTCTGTGCAACTTTGATGGTTTCGTAATTTCATTGAATCATTGTAAGTTGCTGCCTATTGCCATCCAGCATGCTAGCAGTGAGTAGGGAGCGCAATTACGTAAGAGACCAATTAGTAACCAATTAATTTAGTTTCTGTCTTATCAGGGACCAAGACGTAAATGAGATAAAAAATTCACCACAACATGTCCTGTCACACTACTTCGGTGATCATAAAGCTGTAAATACCTCAATCAGTACGGATGTTACAGGGAATGTTAAGAAAAATATGAAAATATTTTTGCATAGCAAAATGACACATTGGAAATTTCTGCGTATCTGAATAGCCAACATCAAATATTCATAATCTTCATTGCGACGTGGTCTGGAGCTGCGATGAATTTTTGAAATGAATGTGTTATGCCTTCAGCTGACATTTCGTTTACTTGATATACTACCGTACAATTTCAGCTTCAGGCGATTTTCATGTATCTCTACAGTAGTACTTTATCCTGTTGCAAGGAAGATTATAGAATCATTGCCCAGCCAGGCACAGGGCCGGCCGCTGTGACCGACTGGTTCTAGGCGCTTAACTCCGGAACCGCGCTACTGCTACGGTCGCAGGTTCGAATCCTGCCTCGGGCATGGGTGTGTGTGATGTCCTTAGGTTACTTAGGTTTAAGTAGTTCCAAGGCTAGAGGACCGATGACCTCAGATGTTATGTCCCATAGTGCTTAGAGCCATTTGAACCATTTGAACCAGGCACAGGGTAAAGTGCTTATCGATATTTGAAAATGGCCCAAAGCCGAAAATGTACCATTGTACATGAAATAAACGAAATGCCAGCTGAAGGCATCACAAAATCATTTAAAAATATCAATAATTCAGTTCTGAGGACGAAGTAAAGGAGCGAAAATGTGTAAAATTCAAAAGTACTGTACAATACACCTTAAAAAACCACGTTTCGGGCAAGGTTTTAAATGTTGGGAAAGATCCACTAGGGCTTAAAAGCCATTTTAGAAGATTTCTACAGAAGCAAAAAGCGCTTCATAGCAGAATTATGCGAAGTCAGAGCCTAGCTGGCCAAAAAAATTGAACGAAGCAAAGAGGAAGAAACGATCAATGAATTTGAAAATAAAATTTTGCAGACCGAGCTGACTAAAACCCCTATGAACTTCCATCTTAAGCAAAGGTCGTAAGCGGATCGACATCGTCTGGCGCCGAAACGAGAAAAACAGAGAGAAAGTCTAAATAATGAAGGCTTTGGAAATTTTTTCACTGTGGAAGATTACTCCTTTCAACTGTCACACGAACGTCATAATAGCATAAATTGAGATAAATATTCTAGGAACAAAACGTCGGCTACACTCCCTTAATATACACTACTGGCCATTAAAACTGCTACACCAAGAGGAAATGCAGATGATAAACGGGTATTCATTGGACAAAATGGTTCAAATGGCACTGAGCATTGTGCGACTTAACTTCTGAGGTCATCAGTCGCCTAGAACTTAGAACTACTTAAACCTAACTAATCTAAGGACATCACACACATCCATGCCCGAGGCAGGATTCGAATCTGCGACCGTAGCGGTCGCTCGGCTCCAGACTATAGCGCCTAGAACCGCACGGCCACTCGGGCCGACTCATTGGACAAATATATTATACCAGAACTGACATGTGATTACATTTTCACGCAGTTTTGGTGCATAGATCCTGAGAAATCAGTACCCAGAACAACCACCTCTGGCCGTAATAATGGCCTTGATACGCCTGGGCATTGAGTCAAACAGAGCTTGGATGGTGTGTACAGGTACAGCTCCCCATGCAGCTTCAACACGATACCACAGTTCAAGAGCAGTGACTGGCGTATTGTGACGAGCCAGTTGCTCGGCCACCATTGAACAGACGTTTTCAGTTGGTGAGAGATGGGCAGCAGTCGAACATTTTCAGTATCCAGAAAGGCCCGTACAGGTCCTGCAACATGCGGTCGTGCATTATCGTGCTGAAATGTAGGGTTTTGCAGATATCGAATGAAGGGTAGAGCCACGGGTCGTAACACATCTGAAATGTAACGTCCACTGTTCAAAGTGCCGTCAATGCGAACAAGAGGTGACCGAAACGTGTAACCAATGGCACCCCATACCATCACGCCGGGTGATACGCCAGTATGGCGATGACGAATACACGCTTCCAATGTGCGTTCACCGCGATGTCGCCAAACACCATCGCAGGCGCTCCTGTCTGTGATGCAACGTGGAGGGTAACCGCAGCCATGGTCTCCGAGCTGATAGTCCATGCTGCTGCAAACGTCGCCGAACTGTTCGTGCAGATGGTTGTTGTCTTGCAAACGTCCCCACCTGTTGACTCAGGGATCGAGACGTGGCTGCACAATCTGTTACAGCCATGCGGATAAGATGCCTGTCATCTCGACTGCTAGTGATACGAGGCCGTTGGGACCCAGCACGGCGTTCCGTATTACCCTCCTGAACCCACCGATTCCATATTCTGCTAACAGTCATTGGATCTCGACCAACGCGAGCAGCAATGTCGCGATACGATAAACCACAATCGCGATAGGCTACAATCCGACGTTTATCAAAGTCGGAAACATGATAGTGAGCATTTCTCCTCCTTACACGAGGCATCACAACAACGTTTCACCAGGTAACGCCGGTCAACTGCTGTTATTGTATGAGGAATCAGTTGGAAACTGTCCTCATATCAGCACGTTGTAGGTGTCGCCACCGGCGCCAACCTTGTGTGAATGCTCTGAAAAGGTAATCATTTGCATATCACAGCATCTTCTTCTTGTCAGTTAAATTTCGCGTCTGTAGCACGTCATCTTCGTGGTGTAGCAATTTTAATGGCCAGTAGTGTAGGAAGAGCATGTGGACTGGGAGTTACATGTGAGATTCTGCAGGGATAATGCGTAAGTATTTGCACCCTTCTAGTAGTAGGTTATCGTAGATCACTGGAGCAACGGAGGGTATCTAGTGACCGGAACAAAGCGAAGATCATTCCACTTTTTCATGCGCTGACTCCAATCTGCTGTAAAATTTTGGAACATGTTTCGTGATCACAATTGTGACGTTTATGGAGAACGAAAACCTTCTCTTCAAAATTCAACACATATTCTGCAAACAGAGATTTTGCGGAACTTAGTTCACTCTGTTTGTCCATGAGATCCAGAGCACCGTAGTATTTTGCTCCCAAGTTGATATCGTGTCCCTTGAATTCAGGAAGGCAATTGACACAGTTCCACCTTGGCACATTATGAACAAAATACGAGCTTACCGAGAATCGGACGAGATTTGTGACTGAATTCAGAACTTCCTTGTACACAGAACACAAAACATCGTTCTTAAAGGAACAGCATCGACGGTTGTAAATGTAATTACAGGAGTACCCCTGGGTAGTGTAATATGGCCTTTCTTACACAGAGTGACACAGAAAAACGGGAACACTTCCACGATCCAATAAAACTAGAAGCGATGAAGGAAAGAAACTGCATTCATAGTAACTGGAACCTTACAACTTTGCCATTTATGAAACATTGATGCCATTTAACATTTTAAAAAAATTCCGTCCTTTAGATGGCGTCCTCCTGTACAAATTCATTCGTGAAATCTGCTATTGAGATTCCTCATTGACCGCTGCAACGTTTCAGCTGGGATACTATGAATTGCATCCAGAATTCTCTGTTTTAACTCATCCAGGGTTCTAGGTCGTGTCGCGTAGACTTTGCTCTTGAGGTAGCACCACAATAAAAAATCACAAACGGATATATCCGGCGATCTAGGAGACCAGGGAATGTTACCGAATCGTGAGATCAGACGGTTGCCAAACAGTTCTCGCACATATGCCATTGATTGCCATGCAGTGTGTGATGTCGCTCCGTCCTGTTGAAACCAGGCTTCTTGAACGTTTGGAAAGTTGTTCAATGCAGGTGTAACGAAAGTTCGTAACATCTCCACGTAACGATCGGCACCGACAGTTATTGTGTTTCCCTGTTCATTTGCGAAAAATACGGTCCGATGATCCCATTTGATGAAACACCACACCATACTGTCACTTTACTAACGTGTAAAGTGCACTCATGAGCGTCATTAGGAATTGTGTTTGCCCAGTAACGGTAGTTCTATTTATTCACATAACCTGTGAGAGGAAAATGAGCCTCATCTGACATCCACAACTTGTTTAGAAATTCATCGATATTGTTTATATTGTTTCACCATTTGTTGACAGGCTCCTAATCGTAATCGGTAATTGCTATCTTTCAATTGTTGAACCATCTGTCTCTTGTACGGATGAAATTTTAAACAAAGATGAAGAATTCTGTGAACAGCCTCCCGCGACATTCCATCCACTACTGCTTGCTTACGAATTGAACGCCATGGGCTCCGTAAGACAAACTCGCGTACAACATCAATGTTCGCTGAAGAATGCACACTTCTTGGTCGTCCTGTTGGTTTCTTCTTGAGGCCAGATCTAGTTTCTTCAAAGTTATTAATCCAACATTTTACCGCGTGTTTCGACGGAATGGCACAATGTAGTCCTGAATTACAAAAATGTCTAAACTCCCTCTGCGCCGCTACCAGACTATCGTTGTGTCTATAAAACATTTTTATGGTTAACGCGCGCTATTGTCCGTTCCTCTGATCCATGATTATTGAAATAGCGGACTGTTTGCACGCTGTCACGAACCCCCAGTGCTGCCACCTGCCCATGGCTGCGACGACTCATTTAAAACGCTCCCGTAATTCTGTGTCACCCTGTACCTTGCATACACACATTAAAAAAAAGTTTTGCATCACCTCGGTTCCGAGAGTTCCGGAACCTGTATAGAAAACTGGAATAGAGATCAACATAAACATCATTTCCACCCATTTTGCCGGCCGTTGTGGCCGAGCGGTTCTAGACACTTCAGTCTGGGACCACGCGACCGCTACGGTCACAGGTTCGAATCCTGCCTCGGGCCTGGATGTGTGTGATGTCTTTAGGTTAGTTAGGTTTAAGTAGTTCTACGTTCTAGGGGACTGATGACCTCAGAAGTTAAGAACCATAGTGCTCAGAGCCATTTGAACCAGTTGAACGATTGTCTGGTTGAAGGCATCGGTAAAGAGATCATGATGCCAATCCCGAGCGGTCCCTTCGGCATGTTGATGGGCCCATCTGTACAGCGCTGCATGGTGTAGTGATTGCAAAGATGCACCTCGCCATGGGCGTTGGGAGTGAAGTTGGACATCACGCACCCTATCCCGCACGGTTTGAGTCGTAACACAATGTCCTGTGGCTGCACGCAAAGCATTATTCAACATGGTGGCGTCGCTGCCAGGATTCCTCCGAGCCTTAATCCGTAGGTAGCGGGCATCCACTGCAGTAGTAGCACTTGGGCGACCTGAGCGAGGCATGTCATCGACGGTTCCTGTCTCTCTGTATCTCCTCCATGTCCGAACAACATCGCTTTGGTTCACTCCAGGACGCCTCCACACTTCCCTTGTTGAGAGCCCTTCCTGGCACAAAGTAACAATACGGTCGCGATCGAACCGCGTTATTGACCGTCTAGGCATGATTGAACTACAGGCAACACGAGCTGTGTACCTCCTTGCTAGTGGAATGACTGGAAATGATCGGCTGTCGAACCGCCTCCGTTTAATAGGTGCTGCTCATGGATGGTTGTTTACATCTTTGGGCGGGTTTAGTGATATCTCGGAACAGTCAAAGGGACTGTGTCTATGATACAATATTCACAGTCAACGTCTATCTTCAGGAGTTCTGGGAACCGGGGTGATGCAAAACTTTTTTGATGTGTGTGCGTGTATATGATCTGACGCATCACGTCAGAGGCTCCATGATGCTTTGCGCAGATGGTGCAGTTATCTGTAGGAAGGTATCAACCCCAGAAGACTGTAGCAAATTGCAAGAAGATCTCCAGAGAATCAATGATTGGTGCAGAGAATGATATTTGACCCTGAATATAAATAAGTGCATTGTAGTGCGCATAAACAAGCGAAGAAATCCACTAGTGTAAGGTTACACTACTGGCAACAAATCACTGGATACAGTAATTACCATAAAATACCTACGAGTAAGCATACAGAGCGACCTTAAGTGGAATGACCACAAGAAAGACATAGTAGGAAAGGCAGATGCCAGCCTGAGATTCATAGGAAGACTCTAAGTGTAGTAGGAAGCAATTTTTATCCTTGTCTTGCGAACTGTATTTCACCCTTTGAATAGGTACACTCTTCAAATGACTAGATGTGCTCTATCAGTGAAATTTATCTGAATGTATATGACATATATGCCTGAATTTACAAGTAAAATGGGCAAAACGCCTTTTATGGATTTGAGGGAAGTATTTTTTTTAACCTTTACTAATAAAATTTCACTTTTTTTTATAATTCAGTTATCAAAAACAATCAAAAAACAGTTTTAGTATAATTCATTATAACATTTACTTACAATTAATATTTTCCGGCCCCATACTGAGCATCATCTGAATCATACTGACCTTCTTTTCTTCTCTTGGTCCCTCTTCTTTTCTGTCTTGCTTCTTTTGTGCATTTTAAATTCGCAGCTTCTGCTCTGCCGCTTCTTTCTTTATCTACTTTCACCAAGTATTCTACAGTATTTTCACTAGATTTCATGCCCACTGCTTCTAAAACATACAGTTTTCTTGGTACACCATCAACGTAGCAAAAATTGACCACAAACACCAGATTTGAGGGTGGCAATCTGAACAAATACTGTTTTCTGTAACTTGGTCCAGATTACAGAATTAACACACTGATTTAAATTTTGTGTTTTCCAATGAAGAAAGTATCTTTACAGAGTTCTCTAAATGTAGGTTTCATTTCATTAATTACTGCAGCAAGTAAAGAGTGTTTATGATAATATGTTGCTTTTCTCCTGTAACTGCACCTAGTGTCAGGATCATTCAGACAAATAAAATGCTGAGGATTTTCATTTGCGGAAAACTTGCGTAAAATGTCTGCTCATACAGCTTTCTTCATGTTTTCTAAATTCCCAACATTTATTCTTATGGGGAAACTATAACAATTCTGTAATATAATTATTCTAACATTTGTCTGGCGACCTTGCCATCTATGTTCTTACCATTTTCTTTTAATAACCTTCTCAACCTGGACCCTATTCTCTTCTGCACATGCCCAATGCATTTGGAAATTGTGGCACTAGGACCATAGGATTATTCTGCACAAATGTGGTATTAAGCCTTGTTCACACCATCTCATAAACACTGTTTGCATCTAACGCCTCTACTTGCCACAGAAGGATTAAAAATCCTGAGAACTCCTGCTGCTTCCATCTCACTACTTGGACCAGCATAATTCTTCCGACAGTAGTGTTCACGCTCTTTCTCGGTTTCACTGCCACAAGTTATACAGTATTTGATTAGAATCTCTACGTCAGTTACCTTGCCAGTATCAAATGATAATAGCTGTCACAACACCACTTAGTGAAGAGTGACCACGTTGCTGCTAGTTGCCATCAAAACATACACAAATATCACCACGTTCACCGTCATCACTTTCCTTGAGTGCTTCAACTGCTTTCTTCAATGAGAGGTTATGGACTTCAGCAACAACAGTTTCAATAATTTCATGATAAGTCACAAATTTTGATGATAGATTTCCAATGTCAAGCGATGCACAAAAGAGTTTGCCTACCGGCATTCCATTACCAATTGATATGAGACTCTGAACTAGCCTTTTGTGCCGGCCGTTGTCGCCAAGCGGTTCTAGGCGCTTCAGTCCGGAACTGCGCGACTGCTACGGTCACAGGTTCGAATCCTGCCTCGGGCATGGACGTGTGTGATGTCCTTAGGTTAGTTAGGATTGAGTAGTCCTAAGTTCTAGGGGACTGATGACCTCAGATGATAAGTCCCATAGCGCTCAGAGTCATTTGAACAATTTCTTTAGCCTTTTGTTATTCTTGTACGTATTATTATTTGCCATTTGTGATGCCACTGCTGTAGCAACTGCTTCACACGTTGACCAATTCAGTGTCAGTTTCGACACAATCCCTCTGTGGGCACTGATTCTCTCCCAAAGGTATGTCACCACTACATATTCCGCAACCAGTATTTTTTGAAAATAAAATCAGAGAGCGTGCTGGAGTTCACCACAGTGTTTCAAAATGGGTGTACATCTTCACAAGCTGACAGCGAGGAAATGCTTTGAAGATACTGACATTTTGTTAAAACTTTATTTTTACAAAGGTGTGAAGCTACTCTACAATACATATCTTTTTCAAAAATTTTGGATATGGCAGTCAGAAGAGAGATTGGGCGGTAGTTGTTGACATCAGACGTATCCCCTTTTTTATGTAGTGGTTTAACAATGGCATACTTCAGTCTATCTGGGAACATACCCTGCTTCAGAGAGCTATTACATATGTGGCTAAGAATCCCACTTATTTCTTGGGAACAAGCTTTTATTATCCTGCTGGAAATGCCATCAATTCCATGTGAGCTTTTATTCTTGAGAGAGTTTATTCTCTTCCTAATTTCAGCAGGAGAGGTGGGTGGAATTTCAATTGTATCGAATGGTGTGGGTAAGGCCTCTTCCATTAACTGCCTTGCTTCTTCTAATGAACATTTAGATCCTATTTTCTCTACAACATTTAAAAAATGGTTATTCAAAATGTTTTCGACTTCTAGCTTGTTGTTTATCAAGTTTCCATTCGCTTCAATGGTGATGCCATCATCCTGTACTCTTGGTTGCCCTGTCTCCCTTGTAATAATATTCCAAATTGTTTTGATTTTGTTATCAGAGGTATTAACCTCAGACATGATGCACATGCTTCTGGACTTTTTAATTACCTTTCTTAATGTAGCACAGTAGTTTTTATAATATGTGGCTGTTTCTGGGACATTACTCTTTCTTGTTGTTAGATACAGTTCCCTTTTGTGGTTATAAGATATTTTTATTCCTTTAGTAAGCCAAGGTTTTTGCATGGTTTCTTATAACTAGATTTAACTACTTTCTTGGGGAAACAGTTTCCAAATTCTCTTACAAGTGTATCATGAAATAAGTTATATTTTAAATTAGCATCGGGTTCCTTGTGCACCTCATCCCAGTCTAACTGCTGAAGATTTTTTCTGAAATTTCTAATTATTGAGTCATTAATTGAACACACAACTTTGGAGAGTAGTTTTGAATTACTGAATGGGGCTATGTCATATACTGTAACTAGCTGAATATCATGATCGGAAAGCCCATTCTCAACAGGACAAGAATTTATGTTTTTAAACCTGTCTTTGTCTATAAAAGTGTTATCTATCAATGTGCTGCTGTAGGAAAATTAATGATAGATGTCAAATTGAAAGAACCGAGCAAGACTTCCATGACATTTTTCCTGTTACACTCATTCAGTGAATCAACACTGAAGTCCCCACAAACAATAATTTGCTTTCGCCTATCTGACAGATAGCACAACAAGGCATCCAAGTTTTCCAGGAATAAATGAAAGTTCCCTGAAGGGAACATATATACTGTTACAACTATAAAAGAGCCCTCCTTCAGTTTAACTTGACAGGCACATGCTTCTATATGTTGCTCTAGACAATACTTTTTTGTATCTAAGCTTTCTACACGGTGATAACTTTTGACATATATGGCAACCCCTCCTCTCACCTTATTCTCTCTACTCGTATGTGCAGCTAACATTTACCTTTTCCATATCAGACACAATGTGATGCTCAGACAGGCGTAGTATATCTATTACATTATCAGATTCAATGTCATCTAAACAAACCAGGAGCCCATCTACTTTATTCTCAAATCCCGGAATATTTTGGTGAAAATGGTAACCTTATTTTTTACTTTACTTTTGTGAGAATCTACTTTTTTCTTTAATCCACCAATATGTTGGTTAAATATGGTAACATTATTATTTACTTTCCTGTTGTGAGAATTTTGTGAGTTTTGGACTTCTTTAGCACCTGCCTGTCTGAATTTCTCATTGGACACTGATATTAGTCTAAAAAAGAGGTACATCCATGAGTACTAGTGTCCCCCCTTATGAAATTCGCTAACAACACTGCCAGTTTACCCTTCCCTTTCCTATTGAGGTGTAGGCCATGCCTTGTGAAATCCCCCCTATCAATAGCCTCAACAGGAACCAATCCAATGTCTGATAGAGTGGCCGCCCTATGCAACTAATCCAATTCCATATTTACCCTCCTGACAGAGCGGTTCAACTGGGGCTGATCACGCCGCATGAAAGCAGGCACCAGCCCAGCATTGGTATGGGTCGTTGCCGAGGCTATTTTCACCACATCAGACTCAATACTGTAGCCCTGGTCCCTATCAGTACTGTTTCCCACTCCAGCCACTACCATCACATGATCCTGCTTTGTGAATTCCTTGCACAAGGAACCTATATCCTCTACCACCTGGCTAAGACTTGCACTTGGCTTGAAAAAGTTTGTGACTTGGTAGCTGTCACCCACTTTTTCCTGCAAAATCTGGCCCACACCGCTTCCATGGTTGCTACCTAGCAACAGAACTTTCCTCTTACTTCCTCCTTTTGTTGAAACTGTTGGTTTCCTAGTGAGATTCTGTTGCATCTTAACTACATCTACTTCTACTGGAGCCTCTTCCTTACTTAACTGTGGTAGCAAGGCAAATCTATTGGTTGTGCCAATTGGGAAACTGTCAGACACTGTCCTCTTTCTGTGGCCCCTGTTCCCAGCTACCACTTCCCACCGCTGATTACTCTCCTCCCCCCTTAACCTCTTCAGTTCCTCCCTCGCTCTGTCCAAATCAGCCTGAAGGTCTCTAATTTTCTCCTCCTGTTCAGCTATAATACTATCTCTTGAGAAAACCCTGCAAAAGAATGGAAGAGTCTCGTTTGCTTCCCCAATTCCCACGTCGCTACAATTTCCCCAATGAAACCACCAGTCACAACAGCTGCACAAAACCGCTGAACTAACTTTCCTACTGCAGATCACACACTTAGTATCCATGGTAGTTTGGAAATTAGTTAAGAGATTTACTAAGTGATAACGATAATATATTAAACACAGATGCAAAAGGACACTAAATATGTTTTGTAAACTAATATGTAAGTAAATTAGTACCAAATGCACTGAAATTTGTGGCATAACGCTAAATATGCACGATCAAAAATTAAGCCTAAACAGCCGAATGTAACCAAAACGAACTTTCTCCGATAAGTGGAAGAATACGTAAATAGAAGAAAAACCTTTAATGGCAAGCTTAAAGAGCACACTAATGAACGTATTTAATTAGTTAATCTATACCATCCCATGAGAACTATTATCTGGCGTTGAAGAAAACTGCCATTTATACGTAGACAATAGTCAGGCAAGGTTTGCACATCTTGCAGTTTGATCAAGAACTTATCAGACCACACACGGTCATAAGCTTTTTGTTTGTCTAAAAATATAGCCGCTGAATAATTGCAAACATTCATATTATAAACTATGTATTCTGTGGCTCGCAGTAGTTGAAGTTCAGCTGAAAGTGAAGGCTGGAACGCAAGCTGATCTCACCTAATGATGTCCTGATCATGGATAAATAGTCCAACGTTGGGCAAAATGAGGCGTTCCAGCAACTTCGATAAGAAGGAAATTAGGCTGATAGGACGTTAGTTAGACGGTAGACTAAGGTCTTTGACATGTTTTGGGATCGGGGTGGTTCGTGCGACCTTCCACATACCTGGAAAATAGCCCAGGCTCATATAACTTCTGTAAACCCTTGTGAGTAACACTAAGGGCTTGCGTAGAAGATGTTTTAGATGTTCGTTTGTAACGCCGTCTGGTCCAGAGGCAGAGTGAGTTCCCAAGTAGTGGATTAAAATCTTAACCTCAGCTGGTGTGGTCAGCGGCGGTTCAAGGTGTTGAGGAGACTCTCTTGCATTCGGAGCTCTGCGACGTTGTTCCTCAATGTTATCATCGTCGACCAAGTCATCAATGGTGTTGTGGGCCTTGTCCAGCGGGTCGTATAGAAGTCCTGTGGACCCCAGATAGGCCGCTTCCGTGGCCGTGGTTTACGGAGTTGTCTGTCCAGACTCTAGTGGTCGCGAGTCTGGAGGGAAAAGGAGGTCATTTTGTCTTCCCACACTTGCTGCTGGGATCCTACAGATCGGCGGTGGAGTTCTCTAGAGAGCTTCTTCATCTCCCTGTGATTATCCGAATTCCTGTAGGAGTGCTGTCACGCACTGTTCTTGAAGTATTTCAATTCTTGAAGCAGTGGAGAGAATGTACTTTGGTGTGAGACCTGATGTAGCATGACAATATAAGTCCAGTGGAAGGAATGCTTGATCTTCCCTACAAATTTCAGATGACTTTATCGATGTGATTAACAGCTGACACGTCATGGATGGGATGGATGTTATTATTGAGCCATCCCGCGAATTGGAGCAAATTGTTCTCAGTTTGCAGTGGTAGACAATGGTGCTGGCAAGAAGTTCAGGATCTCACACAGTACACCAGGGATGGGTTGGTGGTCTGATATAAGGTCGTTGACCGCACGCAAATGAAGATCTAGTTGTAGGTTCTTGAGCATTACAATCTCCAGGACAACTGGGCTGTGGGTTGGATGTGCATCGAGTCTTCTGGGCCAAAGGTTATAGCCTCCAGGCGCTCCTCCATGTTGTAAAGACGTATCCCACGTGGATTGGTGAGCTGAGAATGCCAGGCGAAATGTTTGGCGTTCAAGTCTCCACCTAACAACACCTCAGGGAATCGATCGAAAATGCGCTGGAAGTCGTTCTGCTCAAAGGGCCTCTGAGGACTCAGATAAGCAGCGAGGAAGGTAATAATCCCATAGTACGTGAAAGTCGTAATTGCAATGGCCTTCAGAGTCTCCAATGGGGGGAGAGCAGTGTGTGCATGGGTGATTGAGTTTTTGATAAAAATGGCTGTTCCACCCCCATGGCCGTGTGCCCAGTCCATCATGTAGTTTGTCATGTTTTTTAGTTCATATGTCCGAGTTGGACAGAAATGTGTTTCAGTAACTAGGAGAATGTCGATACGATACTAATGTACAAATTCTTCCAGTTCCAGTTATTGTCGAAAAATTTCATGTGTTAAAAACGCATAGGGAGGGAGGTCTCTGGTCCGAACGACTACAAGGCCACGACTGGGGACAGAGATATGGCTCCCTTGAAGAGCATCAAGAGTTTCATTAGGGTGTTTGGTGCGTTCTTGAATTTTTGTAGAGTATCCTTGATGACCCATTGTGGCATAGAAGTAATGAAGTCTTTCACACTTGTGAAAAGTCCTAAGATGTCCATGGGGGTTTGGACATTTGCCTGAGTTGCAACTGGTTGGCGGCCCCATGGGATTGAAGTGGAGGTAGATGATGTCCAAGCTGGAGGCTGGCATTGTGGCATTCTGGCATGAAGGACATGTCTTTGTGTCAAAGACATGTCGGTACTATTGGAGGTTTGGTGGATTGCTCCTACTCTTCTCAGACAGTCCGCCCCTGACCCATATATATGCGAAGGGCTTGTTGGAACTCGGGTCAGCCGCTGTTGGTAGCTGAATGATCGCTATCACAGTTTGCGTACCTTGGCCTCTGAATGTGTGGCTGTACAGGATTGTAACTGATAGTTGCCCCAACACCAAATGCATCTGGCAGGTAGATCACAATAATTAGATGTGAGAACAAATTTGAGGCAGCACCAGCCTTGTGGAGGGCCACCCCGAACTGGTATGTTTCTGTCTTGATTCACGTATCCATTATACGGGGAAGGTCATAGATCGAGTCACTTGTTGCTGCTGCAGGCAGGGAGACGCAATAATTATTTATTTATCAACTCTACAGCAGTTAGTTGTACATGTTCAACTGCTTACTAGGAATAGTCATAGAGTGTTAATCGTCACTTCGGAAAAATATAGTTACGTTTTTTTTGCAGGTATGTGTCTGCAGTCCATGTCGCATGGAAATAGTAAAATACCCCTACCATAGTACTGTGGCACGCCGCTAGAGGAGCAAAAACAAATTTTTAAAATAATATTCGTGTTCAGCGGTAATAAGTAATTGAAACTTTTTTCGGTTGAGACACGGAATTGACGTTAGGAGCATGAATTTACACATAGAGTTGACACTTTCTGGAAGATATTCCTCAACGAAATAATATTTCCTCGTAAATGTCGTTGGAACTGTTTGTAATACGATCACTCATACATGCACAAGTTGTTCACATTTCTCTTTTAAGAAACCCTAAGGAAGAAGTCTGGAAATGTATAACCTAGTGATATCTAGCAGGCAAATTTGTTGCACCACTTCTTTCGACCACCTCTCTCGACTATTGTAATTGTGATCTAATATCTTCGGTGCTTTTCACGAATTAATTGCTGGGCAATTATCACACCCAAACCACATAAATCTGTGTTCTTGAAGGTCTTCAAGCAATAATAATAAATCGTCCTCCAGAAAGTTTGCATACGTTTGTCCATCCAAAATGCCCCCACAAAAAAAGGACCAACGCGTCTGTAGCCCATTATTCCACAACAAATGTTAACTGACTTAGGAGACTGATTGTCTTCAAACAACCAGTGCAGATATTTCAGGTTCTAGCAATGCAAATGCTGTCTGTTGAACTAAATACGAAGGATTCTACCGAAAACAATAATTTGCGATCAAATCTGGATTTATTTCTGTTAGTTCACAAGTCTACTGACCAAATGTAAGGCGGTTATGAAAACCATCGCCTAATACTTTCTAATGTATCGAAATATGATAGACATGGAGTCTGTGACGTCAAAATTTTCTGAGAGTACTGCTCTGTGATATTCAGGAATCACCAGCAAAACTTCTAGAACGGATGTGACGGTTTGCAACAATTGTAAGTAACGACTTACCCCAGTTACTGTTGTTTACGAGCCATTTTATCTGTTTTTGTGCTTACGTTTATTGTAAACTCTTTGACATTGTTTTAAAATTGAACACATAGACGACATTTTTGGCGATAAACCTTTACCATAAAGAGTGACATCATTTGTGATATTTTTTCCTGATTCACCATGCATTAAAATAATTTCAGTTTATTTTTCAACAGAATAATCCGTTTCACACACTAATACCTGACAGCAACAGCTCTCATACAGAAAACAGTGGAATTGACTAAGAAAAGATTAATAAAAGACCATAATAAAAACGCCATAATCTATTCCAAAAGACTGATTGAATACAAACTCAGCTGAACTAACTGTCAGTAATTCTTTGTTCGGAACTAGTATTTATGTAAATACAACCCACTTCCCCTCGGTAGTGGTGGTACAGTCGGTGTAATCTTTGACTTAGGCTCGGTAAGTGGATTCATGATTGTAGCTTCAGTTCCGTAGATGATTCGAAGACACGTTTCAGCTCAAAGTTATTCATGTTTCTTGTAGGACACGAATGTGTAGTTAAGAATAGGGGGTTCCAATTTTTAAAAATGAAGTTGCTCTCGGTTTAGCCGCAAACACGCCATCTGTTAGTAAATGAATAGTATGATCTTGTAGGACCCTGTTAATCACGGGAATTTAGTGTTTAGTGCTTTCTTGTGGGGAACGGCACCTACTGTGTGAATGATGGATGTATGGGAAGCAGATGTAAGTCTTAAGTCTGTAAATAGTGGAAGTTTAATTTTAAATATTGTGCATAATTTTACTGTTCTTAACTGAGGATCACTGAAATGAATAATTTACTTTAATTTTTGACAACACTTGATCGTAATAGCCAAGTGACTAGCTACTGTGTGAATGACGGATTTAATGAAAGCAGACGTAAGTATTAAACCTGTAAATATTAGAAGTTTTTTTTTAAAATTCATGTACATAATTTTACTATTTATTGAGTGAGGATCATTAAAATCATGGCAGTGAGTATCATTAAAATTAATGAAACTCAAGTTTTTCTAATTACATTTTTCTAATGTGTTATCTGAAATGTTCCACACCCAGGAGGATCCCCTCTTTTGTGGGTCTATCGAATGAATAGTTAATCTAATCTAAATTCCTTTCCTAGCCCTATCGGAGGTCTGCCTCTCATCATCGCTGATGACACGTTAAATGCTAATCTTTTATATTTTTCCTTTTGCCTAATCAACTGGGGACTAAAATCACTATTACAGGGAACAAACTGAAGCACTACGGTATTCAAAGCTGAAAGTTAGTTTCATTGCGACAATCCCGTCTAAGCTGATACACATATTGAAGTGTGGAAATGGAAAACGTTCTAAGTTCCATTTTTCCAAAAACACGTTTCCAGTACTTGGTGCTTTGTTACATGTCCTTCAACTTGTTACAAATGTAAAATCATGGAAACAAGTATTTCGAACATTCATTACTACAAGTTGCATGGTCTTTGTGCCAAGCAGTGTTTGCCTTAGGAGTTCAAGTGACATGCGTCAAAGATTTACGCACGACTGAAGAGTCAGCTAAAAGTATAAACCCATTCCATGTAATTACAATGCATACAACTGACTTCTTTGGTTTTAAATATGCTGCTGAAACAATGTTGTCATTGAAAACATGTAACATCTCCAGATACAGTTATGATCATCCATCTCAAATAGCTATTAAAAACTTTTACTCTAAAATAGAAGAATGAACAAATATCAGTTTATTCAAAGGAAGAAAAACCATGGCAGATGTATGCCGTGCCGTGCTTCATTTGAAAGACCATCAAAGTCTATCTGTTGTAAAACAGAATGACCTGTTGACGATATTGCCATTTCTTCCTCAACAGCCTGGGGAGTTTTACAGTAAACTTTGCAACAACTGATTCCAAGAATGGGGTAGAGTAAAAACAGTAGTCAATGCGTAGATGTTAATAATGTAAATATTTTTTATTTTTCTTATGTATCACTAGGCCTGTTATGTATTTTGCTTCAGGTAATCAAGTTTAGTTGGTTACACCACCGTTTTTTAAGTGTAACGTATCTGATCGCGGACTCATTTACAGACTTTTGGTCTTCTGTTGATAATACTTCTCTCATGAAATGAAACAAAACCTGTGTGATGTGAACAAATAAATAGGAATTTCGTATAAACTCTTTGACATAGAAATCAACAAATGTAATCGTCTATCATGTTGTGGGTTTCGGAATGTCTCCCGTCCAAAGCGTTTCTTTTCTGATGTTGGGCACGCATGTAGGTCTAAAACTTTTCAGTCACCCGCTGTTTCTGCACGCGAGAAACGCCCGAGTTGCGTATATGAAATACAGACCACTTGCTGTGAAGAAGAAATAGAATTATTTGCTGCCAATCGCTTGTCTCACCTTTGTTCTCGTCCATCAGCTTGCACATCGAAGCCTGCAGGGGATTTTCCACGCCCCACGCTGCCAGTGGCAATCGCATACGTGCAGGCAGCCTTTGTTCTGCCACTCCTGCGGCCGCTGATTTCATGCCCTTTGCCCCTTCTGTTGTATTAAATTAGCAGCCTCCGCAGCACGCAATATTTATCCAATTAGCCAGTACAACATCGATTTGTGGTCATTTGGCAGTTCGCCTCGTCTCATTATACCTGCGAAATATCACCACTTGGTACCCACGAGTGGAACAAAGCCTCATTGAAATAGAGCAAAGTTGTTTTGGTGGTCAAAACGCTGGACTGGAGTTTGGTCCTGCTTGAAATTCGTCTTGAATAACTTCAGACCGACACCGAGATGGCTCCTTGAACAAACCAACGGTAGATTCCTTTCGTAATTCTGGTTCAATTATGCTATATTCTTTTAACGTACTGTGTTTAAAGAAAAAATTAAAGCTTCTTATTCAGAAAGCGGTCAGGTTTTAGAAGGATGCTGGAATTTTGTTTTCTGTGGATGTGTACTTGTGCAACATAAAGAATAATTAAATATATATTTTATGGGGAACACATACTAAAATTATGATTTTAAATCTATCTGATGGCTCTGGATTTATGTGCCGCTATTTGATTATGTAGCCAACGGCCTTGCCACAGTGGTAACAATGGTTCCCGTCAGGTAACCGAAGTTAAGCACTGTCGGGCTTGGCCAGCACTTGGATGGGTCACCGTCCGGTTCTGCCGAGTGATGTTGCCAAGCGGCGAGGGTAACTGAGGAACTATGAGACTGAGAAGTAGCGACACCGATCATGAAAACTAACAACGACCGGGAGAGCGGTGTGTTGAACACTGGCCCCTCCGTATGCGCAGGCGGTGACGTCTAAGGGCTGAGGATGACAGGACGGCCGGTTTGTACGGTTGGGTCTTCAAGGCTTGTTCGGACGGCGTTTGCTTGTTTGTTTATGTGATTACATAAGAGTGTTGAGTTCATATCGTTTGTCTTGAAGAGCTTAGATCTGTAGTGTGGTAGAAGTGTGTAAA
This sequence comes from Schistocerca serialis cubense, assembly GCF_023864345.2. Classification (NCBI taxonomy): domain Eukaryota; kingdom Metazoa; phylum Arthropoda; class Insecta; order Orthoptera; family Acrididae; genus Schistocerca; species Schistocerca serialis. Next base: position 435,349,474 of record NC_064640.1, on the reverse strand, counting down.
ACTTTGTGACTCATGAAATGCTGCTACGCGAAAAACTGAAATAATTGGAAAAGCAGAGAACTATAAAGATAAAATGTGAACAACCACTGTGAAGCTTGTATTGTAAGTATTGATACACCATATAGAAGAAAGGACGACTGTAGTTCCCTGAGATTATTCTGAGTGAGTGAACATGTGAATTTTTTTTTTTACATGTATTCTGAGCTTTTACAACTATCATTATACAATACTATTTAAACTGCCTGCCAAAAAAGTGAAGCACCTAGAGGACGAGGAGGAACCGAAACGAAACTTCACTGGTTAGAATGTATGTAATGTTTTTCAGTGAATCCAAAATCGAGTCATATTTACAAAAATACTTGGCAGTATCACCCAATTATCAATATTGTGTTGCACCCCATATGGCTTGGATGCATCCTCTAGTTCCGGTGGGAAGGGTGTCACAAAGCCGTTGTATCCTCTGCTGCGTCAAGCTGGCCCATCGCTATTGTAACTTTTTCTTGATATCCTGGATATTGGCACCGGAATAGAGTTGACATCCGAGCTGGTTCCACATCCATTCTGTTGGGGACAATATGTGGACCTTACTGGCCATGTGAGCACCTCAGCTCACGCAGACAGTTCATAAAGACATGTGCCATATGTGGACGAACATTATCCTGTTGAAAAATGACGCCACGACACTGTCGCTTGAGAGGTAACACACGTGGACATAGAATGTTCGTGACATTCTGTTTTGCTCTCAGTGTTCCCTCAACCATTACCATGTGACATGAAATCATACGAGATGGCTTCCGAAATTATGTCAGGAGTAGCACTGTATGCCTCTCCAAAAAATTTGAATAATGGAACCAGTCTCCAGGTCGCCGCCATTCTGGCCAACGATGGGCATCAGGGGTTGTCCAGAACTGAGATTCATCGGTCAGCACAATATCTCCCCATTCATTAGCAGCTCATGCTTCACAGCCATAGGACCACTTCAAACCCAGCCGTTTGTGTTGTGGTGATAATTGCAGCCTACTCACAGGAGGGAAAATAAATAGACCGGTACCGAGCGAGGTGGTGCAGTGGTTAGCACACTGGACTCGCATTCGGGAGGACGACGGTTCAATACCGCGTGCGGCCATCCTGATTTAAGTTTTCCGTGATTTCCCTAAATCGCTTCAGGAAAATGCCGGGATGGTTCCTTCTAAAGGGCACGGCCGACTCCCTTCCCGAATCTGATGAGACCAATGACCTCACAGTTTGGTCTCTTCTCCCAAATCAACCCAACCCAACCCAAATAGACCGGCTGTTGCTAGTCTTGAACAAATGGCGCAGAATGTCACAGAAGGTTGCAGGGAGACCAATACTTCTTCTCAGTTTGCAGGTGCTAATATGAAGGGGTAATGGTATGCTTGGCACACAATATGGCGATCCTCCAATGTGGCGGTCGGATGTGGTAGACTGGAACCTTGGCAACGGGTGTGCCTGTCATCATGTCCCCAAGCAGTCCAACACTGGGCTACTGTCACATCCTAATTTTCCACAAATGTGGATAATGCACGGTTCGACCAGCCAGCCAAATGGAGACCCACAATGACGCCACTTTTACACTCTGCATGATGCTGATAATGCTGTATCACACGTTACACGGCATCTCTGTCTCCCTCACAGTGATCACACCGCATCTGATGCTGTTCATGCCCCCTTACAAATGCTACCAGATCTGATAATTACACTAACGGAAAACAGCACTAATGCACTCTGGTGGCAAATTGAAACTGTAATCATTTACATATCCACCAATGGTGTGTTACACTAACATCCAACTGTTTCTTCTAGGTGCTTCATTTCTTTTGTTAGGCTGTGAAATACAGTTTTGACTAATATACGCCTGCTCCTTTAACAAAACGACGTATAAAAGGCGATATATTCTCGTCTTTCGAGCATTGCAGTAAGGCTGTGTGTATGGGGAAATAGGAACCTACGCTGACCAGAAGTTGTAGTAGGTTAATTGTTGCGGTGAGTGAACACTTCAGCAGTTGATGTGATGCGGTCGAAAAATGGTTCAAATGGCTCTGAGCACTATGGGACTTAACTGCTGAGGTCATCAGTCCCCTAGAACTTAGAACTACTTAAACCTAACTAACCTAACGACATCGCACACATCCATGCCCGAGGCAGTATTCGAACCTGCGACCGTAGCGGTCTCGCGGTTCCAGACTGTAGCGCGGTCGGTTCGGTAATAACGAGTGCCTGTTCGATGAGTAATGTCTGCTGACAATCGGTGTCCCAAATGTCACAAACCCAGTGGCGAGACGCACGTTGGGGGGTTGAGGCCTTGATAGTCGACCTTCGGCGAGATGTGGCTAGCGGCCGGTTAGCCGCAATATGACGTGCTTGCGACCCCAGAGTGGATCCAGCGCAGCCAAGAGTAGGGCATCGGAACAGTAACGTCTTATTCGTGATTCACTGTGAGCGGAGACTATTCATTTAGTTAAGTCTATCGCGTAATGGCACAAAGACATCATTTGGATGATGTTTAGCAGGGTAGAAAAAAATGTTCAAATGTGTGTGAAATCTTATGGGACTTAACTGCTAAGGTCATCAGTCCCTAAGCTTACACACAACTTAAGCTAAATTATCCTAAGGACGAACACACACACCCATGCCCGAGGGAGGACTCGAACCTCCGCCGGGACTAGCCGCACAGTCCATGACTGGAGCGCAGCAGGGTAGAAACATCAAACATCTTAAAGCAGCTCAGACAATGACCACTGACTCGGCAGCGCTGAAAGTGCCACAAAGTGTCATGTCATGACCTTCGCGACGGTTCACAGACACAGGAAACTTTCGTCATAGGGCAATACAAGGTCGGCCAACAGTTACCTGTCTGCTTCAGGACAAATTTGTGGCGCTTACTTCACAATAAAATCAGCATCCACAAACATGTTCCGCAAGCCACTCTGCAGCGTGTGCCGGAGGGTACTTGTGGCGGCGCTGTCATTTGACGCCTTTCTTGTTCCTTTCGTGAATAGTGGCTGGGAAGAACAAGCCCCTACATGAACTTGTATTACTCTGATTCATACACCATTGTAATATCGCGAGGTAAATGTGAAAGGAAGAAATTAGAGGGGATTTCAGTAATTAATACAACACATTTTTTCTGAAAGCAGGTTGGTTTTATTCAGGATTCCAATACAACATATTACTCCTCACTCTTTTGGTTACAAAACCCTATTTTTCAAAATAATCTTCGTTCAATGCGACTGCCTTACGCCACCATATTGGGAGGGTCTGTATGTCCGCATGGTACCACTCTACTGGTCAACGTCGGAGACAATTGTCTTCCTGTATAAATAACCTCAGCACCATCAACGTACTGCTTCCCGCGGAGTGCATCCTTCATTGGGACAAACAGATGGAATTATCAATGTGCAAGATCCGGTCTATAGGATGCATGAGGAAGAACAGTCCAATAACGTTTTGTAACAATGTTCGACAAAAAATTGACACTATTAGCCTCGTAACGCGCAAGCAGTTCTGCACATATGGTCCTCCTGTTGCTCTTTATGCTCCGCTGTTAAGCGGCGAGGAATCCAGCGGGCATATACAGGGTGACCGGACCAAATATCTCACGAAATAAGCGTCAAACGAAAAAACTACAAAGAACGACACTCGTCCAGCTTGAAGGGGGAAACCAGATGACGCTATGGCTGGCCCGCTAGATGGCGCTGCCATAGGTCAAACGGATGTCAACTGCATTTTTTAAATTAGGAACCCCCATTTTTTATTAGGTATTCGTGTATTACGTAAAGAAATATGAATGTTTTAGTTGGACCACTTTTTTCGCTTTGTGATAGATGGCGCTGTAATAGTCACAAACATATGGCTCACAATTTTAGACGAACAGTTGGTAACAGGTAGGTTTTTTAATTTAAAATACAGAACGTAGAGCCGGCCGGTGTGGCCGTGCGGTTCTAGGCGCTTCAGTCTGGACCCGCGTGACCACTACGGTCGCAGGTTCGAATCCTGCCTCGGGCATGGATGTGTGTGATGTCCTTAGGTTAGTTAGGTTTAAGTAGTTCTAAGTTCTAGGGGACTGATGACCACAGATGTTAAGTCCCATAGTGCTCAGAGCCATTTGACCCATTTGAACAGAACGTAGGTACGTTTGTACATTTTATTTCGGTTGTTCCAATGTGATACATGTACCTTTGTGAACTTATCATTTCTGAGAAGGCATGCTGTTTAACAGCGTGATTATCTGTAAATGCCACATTAATGCAATAAATGCTCAAAATGATGTCCATCAACCTCAATGCATTTGGCAATAAGTGTAACGACATTCCTCTCAACAGCGAGTAGTTCGCCTTCCGTAATGTTCGCACATTCATTGACAATGCGCTGATGCATGTTGTCAGGCGTTGTCGGTGAATCACGATAGCAAATATACGGTACTTCAACTTTCCCCACAGAAAGAAATCCGGGGACGTAAGATCCGGTGAACGTGCGGGCCATGGTATGGTGCTTCGACGACAAATCCACCTGTCATGAGATATGCTATTCAATACCGCTTCAACCGCACGCGAGCTGTTTGCCGGACATCCATCATGTTGGAAGTACATCGCCATTCTGTCATGCAGTGAAACATCTTGTAGTAACATCGGTAGAACATTACGTAGGAAATAAGCATACATTGCACCATTTACATTGCCATCGATAAAATTGGGGCCAATTATCCATCCTCCCATAATGCCGCACCATACATTAACCCGCCAAGGTCGTTGATGTTCCACTTGTCGGAGCCATCGTGGATTTTCCGTTGCCCAATAGTGCATATTATGCCGATTTACGTTACCGCTGTTGGTGAATGACGCTTCGTCGCTAAATAGATCGCGTGCAAAAAATCTGTCATCGGCCCGTAATTTCTCTTGTGCCCAGTGGCAGAACTGTACACGATGTTCAGACGCCATTTTGAAGGCTACGTATAGCGCCGCCACCTATCGTAACTTCATGAAACTGTAGGGGCTGAAGCGGGAATAATCCACGATGTCCACAACAAATTCCGCATTTTTTCACCCAAAACTGGTCAAGATGAAAAGAAAAAGTGTTGCACAACATATTGAACGCCCCTGATATATGGTCCCACTCTTCTTGGAACATACGCTCTCGGAATTCTACAGTATACTTCTCCACGATAACGCCTCTACTACAGGCTCCAACAACCCTACCACACCAAAGTCAAAAATTAATTATGATTGTAGTGTTGCTCACGCTGCCAAATATTGCATTTTCTGGCAACAATAAAGTTATATTATGTGGCAGGTGTCATTAGAGCACAGTTAATAAAGTCATTTCTTGAAATAATGGCTAAACTAGGCACTCATCTTTTCGTGTTTCCCACGCTGGTCTCGTTGTGAACACATGGCTCAATCCTCGAAAATCTAGGTAGTGATGATTCCAAGTTCGGATGCAAAGAGGCCTAGGTGTTATTCTGCGATATTCAAAAGTTTTATAGATGTGTTTCATAAAACATTCTTGAAGATTAAACTTTTGCAAGTTAAGACAATGGTGACGTAAAAAAGTAATCAGCAGTCCGAATTTAAGTTACACTTCTTTTTTATTACTTTTGTTGCAATATCATGTAACTTGTTCCAAAACATCACAATATAAAACATACTTGAAAATATCTTCCTCACTGTTTAAGTTCACATTTCATAAACTGACTACAATTTGCGTCTTTTTAACATGACGACCAAAGCTTGACTCTCTAATAACCGCTTATGCGTCCAAAAATCAGAGTTACAAGTACGTCAAAGATCATAGTCACAAAAGGAAAGAATACACGTAACAATAATATCATTGCAATATATACATATCGATGTATCTAAGTACCACTACATTAATTAAATCAAAAGTGAATGTTGTCACAGAAATATGTTAACTGCAATATAATCCATCTGAAACCTTCGAGTATCTGTGGGCCTCTTCCATGTATACAACCTTCTTGTATGGTTCTTGAACCAAGTGTTAGCTCTGATTAAGTAATGCTTTTTCCAGAATTCTACCACGCAGGTTCCTCTTTCGTTTCTTAACCCCGTTCCACATTCACCTACTACGTTTTCTTCTCTTCCTTTTCCTACTATCGAATTCCAGTCACCCATTACTATTAAATTTTCGTCTCCATTCACAATGTGAATGATTTCTTTTATCTTATCACACATTTCATCAAGCTCTTCGTCATCTGCAGAGGTAGTTGGCATATAAACTTGTACTACTGTGGTAGGCGTGGGCTTCGTGTGTATCTTGGCCACAATAATTTGTTCACCATCCTGTTTGTAGTAGCTTACCCGCACTCATATTTTTTATTCATTATTATACCTACTCCTGCGTTACCCCTATTTGATTTTGCATTTATAACCCTGTATTCACCTGAACAGAAGTCTTGTTCCTCCTTCCACCGAACTTCACTAATTCCCACTATATCTAACTTTAACCTATCCATTTCCCTTTTTAAATTTTCTAACCTACCTGCCCGATTAAGGGATCTACATCTAAATCTACATCTACATACATACTCCACAATCCACCATACTGACATTCCGCGCAACGATCCGTAAAACGCCAGTTTTCTTTCTCCTGATAATGACGTCCTCTTGATTAGTCCTTGCCCGGAGATCCATATGGGGGACTATTTTACCTCTGGAATATTTTAGCCAAGAGGATGCCATCATCATTTAACCATACAGTAAAGCTGCATGCCCTCAGGACAAATTGCAGCTGTATTTTCCCCTTGCTTTGGGCTGTTCGCAGTACCAGCACAGAAAGGCTGTTATGGTTAGTGTTACAAGGTCAGATCAGTCAATCATCCAGACTGTTGCCCCTGCAACTACTGAGAAGGTTGCTGCCCTCTTCAGGAACCACACGGTTGTCTGGCCTCTCATCAGATATTCCTCCATTGTGGTTGCGCCCATGGTACTGCTATCTGTATCACTGAGGCATGCAAGCCTCACCAGAAATGCAAGGTCCACGGTTCATGGAGCGGGGGGGGGGGGGGGGGGGGTATAAAAGTAACCTTTCGAAATCATCATAAATGTATATGAAACTTTCAGTTCATGTTGATAATTTTTGAAACTTGTACATGAATTTCTGTTTGATAAACCAACATTTAGTGGTTTATTAGCTGAACAATTTGGAATACAACTGTCTAACTTTTCCTTATGATTATAATGTAGTAAATACATATCACAGAAAATTTCGATGCCTTGTGTTTCATGTTGCGAATTGAAAAGTCGATATATATCTTTTATCCAAAAATGAAACTACTATTTTCTTCTTTAAAATTTTAAAGATTAATATGCTTATCTTGTTTATATTCAGTTATTTTTAGTGGATATTCGTGTTATTTTTCGTTAAATGTATAAACATTAAAAGATACCTTAATTTTGTGCTCAGTGTGTGGAATATTGTCACTCTCTATTGGAAATTCAATTTTTTGACCTTTTTGGTCGTTATTCGCTGTTAGACTTTTACATTTATTAATTGTTTGTAGATCTGTATTTGCTGGACATAATGTTCATTTTATGGAATGCAAAAAATATCTTCGATAATTATTTTTAAGAGTAATGCAAGTTTGTGTACTTTATTTTTTCTGTTAATCCGATGATAAATGAACTTTTCAAAAGGTTATGTATGTTTATTGCTAATTGTAATACAATAAATAATTTAATTTAATTTCAGTTAGATCCTCAAGATTGAAATTGTTATGTGCCATAAGCTATTTTTTTTACATTTTTAGAACATTTTATCAATGTCTTCTCTTCATTATTGAACTTAAATGCCGTGAAAATGTATGAAATTTATTTTTAATGTGTAGCTTAATTTTAAAATTTCTTTCACTATTTCTGTAATTTTTGGTTTTCATGTATTTAAGCAGAAATTTGATTCAAGTAAGTTATGACTGTTCTCTAAATATACTGGTTGTAATCTATTTCCAAGTGCTGTATTAACTGGATTCTGATTAACTTTTCCCTAATCTTTTGTTTTCCAAATACATTAGAAGAAATATTTCTTTCAAATGTTTAGTCATCAATTTCAAGAATTTCATCGTTATATTCAGTTTCAAACTGAGATACATGTTTCCAAATATTTTTCTTAATATGTTCCTGGATAATGTGAATTCTAATTAAAAAATCAATAAAATCATACTTTTAAAATTATAATATCCAGGATAACTGATCTCCATCAATTTTGATGCTATTCATATGAGAAAGGTATTTATTAGAATTAATGAACAATGGCAGAATTTAAAAAATTATTAAAATTATAAAAAATTAGGTGTGTATAAGAAAAATAAAAGAATCCAAAATTATTATGTGTTAATTGAGTATTACGTTAAGGTAAATTTAATTGAGTTTGAAATAAAGATAAATGTAGAATTAATATTTTAAAAATATTTCTCATTGGGTTAAAGCTGATTTTTTTATCATCTACATGTTTTAGATTGGATAACAGAAAAACATTTTACTTGAAACACTTAATAAATGAGAATTAAGAATTTGTTAAGTGAAATGATAATTAAATGGACACCCTAGCTGCAAGCAGGCGTTGATATACTTCATTTGGGACATGTTGAAAATGTGTGCCCCGACTGGGACTCGAACCCAGGATCTCCTGCTTACATGGCAGACGCTCTATCCATCTGAGCCACCGCGGGCACAGAGGATAGTGCGTCTGCAGGGACTTATCCCTTGCACACTCCCTGTGAGATCCACATTCCCAACATGTCCACACCACTACATTCACAGTGCACCTTATAGATGTTTGCCCATCATACTCATTACTCGTGGCAGATTAATCTACCAAGTCCCGTACGAGTTTGGGCATAGCGTGTGCGTTCGCACAAGAAGGTCAATGGCTGGGAAGCCATATTTTAACTATATATGATGGTAGTACCTGTTCCCGAAAGAACAGTTACCGTGGATGACCATGCAGCTTTGCTAGAAATGAAATGATAATTAAATGGACACCCTAGCTGCAAGCAGGCGTTGATATACTTCATTGTTCAGTATTATTAAAAATAAATTTTACTTAGTTCAAGCTGATTTAACTGCCTACACAGTTATTATATTTGGTGTATTCCAGAGGACGACTTTTAATTTTGCTTGAATATTTGTCTTTAGATGATGGATTTGAGTATAAGCAATTAAAATTTTTAATTTATTGACACATTAAAAATATCTTTGTTCAGTCTGGTGAATTTGAACACAATTTTCATAATGTTATATCTAGGGTTTTGCTATATTCTCGAGTACAGTTTTCACATTTATTTGAAAGTTTGTCTTCAGGTGAGAGATTTCAGTAAAAGCAATCAAAATATTAAATTTCTTGACAATCAATACATTGATTTGTTTTATTTATCACACTCAGTTTGTTCATAATAATTCAGCACTAATAATATTTTTGAGTGTTCATCATTGATAAAGATTTTTAAAAGTTGCTTATCATAACAATTTGAAACATATTTTTGACATGAAGGCAGAATTCGATTACTATTACCAGTTTTTTATGATACTCTTTAAAAGACTATCTACACATTGTCCTACAGCCACATTGAGTATATTTTTGAACTGCAATTATCAATTGATTTTTCAATTTCACAAATTTTATACTTTTCAGTTTTGATGTGGTCTGGTTTGATGTCTTATAACTGCTTCATCACTACTGTTTAATAGAAAAGAATTTTCTCAGTTAAAAAACTATGGTAGTGAAATGTTCAACATTTTCGAATTTATTCTTTAGAACAGGAACTAATTCAGATGTTTTAAAATAATTTATACAAAATATAATAATATTTAGGTAACAAAAAATTAATAATATGAAAGAAATTTTTTCTGAAAAACAAATTTTGTAATAAATTGATGGTATCCAATATAAAAATAAATGTGAAGTAACAAACTGTTAAATATATTTGATTGCATTAATCAAAACATTTATCATTTAAACTTAGGAAGTTGGTGTAAAGATATTTGTTTCTACTGTTTGAACAGAAATATATAATGATTACAAATGATATTTTTTAGTTTGTTCATCATAAATTTGCAGTGGCTCTAAGCATACCCCATAAAATTTTTAAAATTAACAAAAGATCTTGCATTAAATCTTTAAAAAATTCGACCAAGCTAATAGTGAAATTAATTACAGTTATGCATTAACTCCATGGGTATGATTATATACAAAATTAAGTAAAACAAATACCACCAACAAATTTATGAAAAACTTGCATTTTACGCACAGTTATAATTTAAAAAAACTAGTAATGCGATTACGAAGTTGAGTTTCAGTTGAAATTAAAGGCTATTATACAACAACTGAGTCTGTATTAGTTGATTATCTGGAATATACAAGTAGTGTCCAACAAAATGAATCTCAACAACATGCAAACAAATAGGAAAAAAAACTAAAAAGCAGAGACCAAAAATTACCAGAAGTAAAGGAAAAAACGTAATGTCAAGTAAGGTTAATGAAAAATTTCGAAATAGACTTAATCATGTTATATGTCCCATTAGAACGAACTCTTTACAAGAAGATAGTTTTCATAAAGATGGTGGGATAATTAAAAATAAAATTTAACCACATTATCAACATATAGTACTGTGTTATAAAATATTATTAAGATATTTTTATTGACATGATTAATTTGGAGGCAAAATATGTAAGAACATATTTATACCTCCAAAAATATAGAGACATTCAATATATCTCAAGGAAATGCAACAAAAGTTAAGAAGACAAATGAAAAAATTAGTACAAATCTTAAAGATGAAGAAAGAACACAAATAATAAGAGAATGTTACTCAATATTGCCTAAGAAAGGAAAAATAAATAGAGAAATTTTTGGTTATACTTGTTTATAATGGTAAAAAATGATTGAATGAATGCTATATGTACTTTAACTAAAGAAATATTTGGGGATATAATTATGTTTGTATACTACTATGTTGTTTTCAATAAATATAACAATACATATTTCGTTACCTTTCAAATTAAATAAATAATTCACACAGTCATCAGACATCTGATTTATGAAGTAAGATATTTAATCATCAGGATAAAAACCATATAGAAAAAAAAGAGTGTAAATTTCTTTGTGCTGAAACTGTTCATTTATATATAAATTTTTATCTTTATTTACCCAACTATTATGTGAATTATCAAATTCTAACAATTTAATATAAACCATTTGACCTTTTTTTCTCCAAACTTCTCAAATAGACTTTTTTTCAGTCCTCACTCAGAAAAATATCCTCTTATACATTTTAATTTGTATGTAACTGGATTTGATAATATAGCAAATTTAATTCTAAAAATTTCTGCTGACCAGTTAGCTGTATAGCCTTTTCCAAAAAGCTCTTTTTACTTGCTTAGTCGCACTGCATCTACTATTTTATATTTTGATTTATTATTATGTACAACTTCAGTTAATTCATAGTTTTTTCTTTAACATCTGTTGCCTTCATTTTATTACTGAATGTATTACATTATTATATTCATTAACTATTTACAAAAGTAAATCAATCCATTTGTAATCACCTGAAAAACAATTTTTAACATTTTTTCAGCTGATCTTTCTTCCTTAAATAAGGTATACCTCTTGGATTACTCTAAATAAAATTATTAAACTTGCTATTTAACAGTTTTCATATAGTAACTTTTTCATTATGATAATTTTTATTTACAATTAATTCCTCGTCATGAATTATTACTGATCTGTCACTTACATCTCTAACAGCTTTCATTCAAACATATTAAACTGGGTTTACTGTATACTGTTTGGTTAATTCTGTTCCCCTGTTCTAAGCATTTCGAAAGTCTGTTGTTAAGTATGGAAAATAATCTGCAACAATTCCTTTTATAAAGGTATTATATTAAATATCTTAATTTCATTTTATTTAAACTTTTATTTCAGAATATATTATTCCTGAATCGAATGATAATATAGGCTTTGTTTATTTAACCAAAAGAATTGAATTTAATTTACCCATAACAATATGATTTTTTGTTATGAGATTAATTAATCAATCTGTACTCTGCTGTTCCTTTTCATCAATAATTATTTTATCTCCATCAGGCTTTACTGGTGACTTACAAGTATATTTTACATTCAAACAGGTTTTTATTGAAAAACTGTATATTTACTTTTCTTAATTCATTTCATCATTCCTTCAATTATGTTTTGAACATTAGACATAGTCTTCAACTTCTATTCTTTTCGATTTTTATTATCTTCTTCTTACTTATTGAATATTCCTTGTATCTCAGATTCAGTTAATGCATAATCTATTGGTGTTACATTTTCAAATATTTTAAAGTAATAAGTGTGTGCTTCACTATGATAAGGGACAATTTGTTTCTCAATTTCTCGACTTGCTTTTTAAAACATTTTCACTGAAACCTTCAATTCCTTGTTTGACGTTTTCAGTGCATAAATAACAGGTGATGTTCTTTATTAAGATTCTCACATTCTGTTCTCAATTTTTTTCTTCCATTTTCTATATTATTCCTTTAATTATTCAACCCTTTTTTCTATTTTATTTACCTTGTTTAACCACTCATAGATCTTATTTCGACAAAATTTAGCTGGGCTAAAAAATTAATAACTTATTTGTACATATATTTATAAAATTTATACTTATGTGTAATGTTTATGTTTAAAGTTTATGTTATGTCTATGTTGAAGATTTATAACTGTGTAGCGAATTTTTCAGTTTAAAAAAATTTTAATCTTATTTTAATGTATCTATTATTAATTTTTCCTGATCTGTCTATTGTCAAATATGCACACTGGTTCTTAGTTCAACCTTTACTACATATTTCTTTGAAATTACCAAAATTTAAACCTCCACCATCAAATTCATGGTGGATGTGATTTTAATTTATATATTCCTGTCTAAATATATTTAAAATTTAGAGTATTTTGATAATTGTTTAGGTGTTTTTGAATAAGTTTCAGTTAAATGAAATCAATCTATTTCTATATGCCTACTTCTAGTAAAATATTTTCAAACTTGATCTTGGTTTTCAAAAGTGAAATTATCAAATAAAACAACATAATTACCTTAACATTCATCCAATGGTATGTCATTGTTATTTTCAACAAAAGTATAAAAAGTTTTGCAAATATTCTGTTTAGCTGTTTTACATATTTTCATAAATTCTTAAGATTTTAGTCGATCTAAAATTTAGAAATGAACATGTAAATAATGCTTACATCCCAGATTCATCATCCTGGAGCTACGATATAAGTATCGATCATCAAGGCTGTTTTGCCATCACACTTGGACCAATCAAAAATCAAACTGAAGTAGGTTAAAGTTTATCACATTTATTTTTTAACTCTTTCCTTTAATTCTTATTTCTCGATCCCAATCTGCTCTTTAATCAGTATAATTTACTAGTAATGTAATAATTCATCAGTTCTCTAAAAAAGGAGGAGGAGGAGATTAGCATCTAACATCCTGCCAACAGTGTGATCATTAGAGATGGAATACAAGCTTGAATTAGGGAAGGATGGAGAAGGAAAGTGGTCATGCTCATTTGAAAGAACCATCCTGCATTTGACTAAAGTGATATAGGGAAATCATGGAAAACGTAAATCATGATAACTAGATGTGGGTTTGAGCTGTTATCTTCTCGAATATGAGTCCAGTATGCTAACCACTGTGCCACCCTGCTCGCTCTAAAAAAATTGACTTATAACTGTAACTTTTAGCGATTGTCATAATAATCTCACACTAGTTAGTTTTATACAACGTTCTTAACTCGAAATATTACCTCGAAAAATAATAAATTGTCTTGCACCAGAGAAATGATACCAATTCCTTTTGGTCAAAACAATTAAAAATGTTACAGATACGAATTCATACATATTAAAGCAGGGCTTCACAACATACAAGCTCGCAGAGCAAGCTGTGAGCAGCAAGGCGCGAGCATGGAGCAGCGCGAGCACGCTACCCCCACTACCGAACCAGAGCGGAGAGTGGGGAAACTCACGTGGGGCACACAACAGCTGCCGCCAGTCAATGTAAATCTGTTGCCGCCTGCAGGGATATCACTCACGAATTATTACTGTGACAAATGAAACAAATAAAGGAGAATGTACGCATGCCACATAAATTTATTAGCTTAGTGTATGCCTCTACATTCGCATTAATTTGTGAACTGTCACACAATAAAAGGTGTCACTGAAGTGTGGGATTCTCGGTTATCTTGTACTTTTTGCCCTTTACAATTGTGTCTATGTTCGGAGTAATTGTTCTTGTGCATTTTAGACGCAGTGTGCAGTTTAAATTTCGATCAGACAATGCGTTTCTCTGGTGTGTCTTGTTACATTTCATTGCAGAGAACAGTTGTTCACAAATATACGTGGAAATCTATCCTGAGGGAAGTGTCTGTAAAATTCCAAAATGTTTTTCTTGTTCTGAAATTTGTCTCTGTATTCTCTGTCACACTGCAGGTCAATAATTTCTTGCTGCAGCTCAGGACGAATCTCTTAAATATTCGCTGAATATGGAGAGAACAGATCAAAATCACTATCTAGTGCTGTCAGATCTTGAAAGCGCTGATCAACTAAACTATGTGAATAAAGTTCACAGTCTTTGTGAACATCTTGCATGGATGATAATTTAGGAAAATGAGCTAGGCTTCCTGTTTCCAGCTGACTCACCCAAAGTGTCAATTTAATTTTAAAAGCTTGTATTCGATCTATGAAATGAGTAATTAGCAGATCTTTACCTTGTAGTAAAACGTTCAAAGCATTCAGATGGCTAGTTAAATCTGCTAAGAACGCGAGATCACATTCAAACGTGCGCGCGCATTTCCCCTCCCTCCCTACTCCGCGACCTTGCACCTGCTCGCGAGCACGTGCCTGAGCAGACGCGAGTACTCGCGCTCAAAACCGTCCAGTTGTTAAGCCCTGTATTGAAGCCTATGGAATTTTAAATAGAGCTGTTGTTGAAAGCGATTTTAAATTATATGTGACATAAAAGATAATATTGAAAGTGTGTTGGGATTAAATAATCAAATTATTCTGGCTAATGAAAATATTGTTGCTAGTTAAAATTATATCATTTGAATTACTTAATGTTAATTTTAATATAGCTGATGGAATGTTAGAGAAAGATGATGATTATTTTCATCACAGTACTAATATTATTGCTTGATCTTGTTTCCATCCAGACTCCCCATTCACGAGCGTTGTGATTGGCTAGAGCACTCGCGCCATGTGTTCAGTCCACCCACAAACATATTTAAACACATACGAAATACTGGAGTTACATTTAAATAACTGAAATTAAATAAATATTCCTATGGCTGGACCATAAACACGCTCTAACACACATTATTAAATACATAAACAATTATATAAGCATATATCAAAAGAAAAGAAGCAAATGGTAGGCCAGGAGCCTAATGTCTCTGTGCTTTCTAAAACACAGTAAATAATTGACCAGTTTTTTCATGAATAGCATATATCGGATATTAACAAAGACTTAGATGAGTCAATATATTTATAAGCATGCCACTACCATTTTTTCGTGTAACTGTGGAGTACTTATGACCTGACGCGATCGATAGTAATCGGCCACTTTGATCTCCAATAACTCATGCACTATTTAAGTTACATGCCTGTAATTCATACCAATTTATGATTACACTAATAGCTTTCTAAAAACACAGTGATCGACAAAATCGGATGAAGCGTTTATATTTTGGAAATTCGTTGCTCGATGTTACTAATATAATTTACCATCAGATACAAAACTTTAAACTAACACAAAGATATTGAAAATCTGATCACACCATCAGAATCGTCGAGCAAAAAATGGTAATCTACATGTTTCTTTTTGATGTATCATGATTCATCGTGCTACTTTTAATTTCTGTACGAACTGTGAAATGTCTGCCATTAAGATTTCACAAACTCCCCCATCTCTGGCACTCCTGGCATAGACATCTCCTTCATTGACACAAAGCACCGTCTTCATCACACCGAAATTCCCAGCCATGCGGCTAGACCATGTGCTGGGTCTACCCCTCTCGTCCAGTTAACGTTTGGCAACACGTGTTTGCTACTAGGTCCTGGCTTTGACGAGCGTCCTGTGCGGCCACACCAACTTAGAATATTTTCAGGGCACCACAATTCACCCATTACCTCACAAACTTTTAGATCCCAGTTTTATGATTAACATTTTACTACTTTTCTTTGAAATATTTGGAACTTCTTGAAAAATCTTTGGACATATGACACAGATATTCAAGGCTGTCTAAAGACAATTCGAAATTATTGGTTAAAGTGCTCGAAAATGATGAAAATGTTTGAAAAAACACAAAAACTGTTGAAAGGTTGAAAAAAGACAGTTTTTATCTTTACACATCAATTTAACTTTTCTTTGTTATTAAAATGTGACTTTTTGGCAAAATTGCGATTATTGATGTATTTTTCCACATTTTTGGTGAAATTTAGCTGTAATTTCATGGTTATTTACATTTGTAAGAATTATGCCGAGAAACCTAATATACATTTACTGCCAGCAAACCTTAATGTTTTTATTGCTTCTCTCTGAATTTTAATTCCCTTCCACAGTTTATGTTTGGCTCCTTTTACTACTTGCTCATTGTGCAGATTAGATAATGTTGGAGATAGGCTTCAACTCTGTCTAACTGCCTTCTGCATTACCACTTCCCTTCCAGATCGTTCATTATCAGTAATTTCAGCATGGTTTCAGTACAAGTTGTACACAACCTTTCGTGTCTCTATTTTTTACGTGTTATGGTCAATTTGAAGAGTAAATTGCAGTTAATACTCACAAAAGCATTATATGTTCTTACATTTCTTCGGAATTGAAAGTAATCTTCAGGAGATGGGCTTATACCAGTTTTTACATTCTTCGGCAGATGATTTGTGTTAGTATTTTACAACCATGTCTTATTAAACTGATGGTTCGGTAATATTCACACCTGTCATCACCAGCTGTCTTTGAAACTGAATTTTTTTCATCCTTCTTGAAATATTTGTGTGTATTTCGTTCGCTTCATATATCTTGTGTGCCAGGTGTAATAGTTTCATCATGGTATGTTCACCCAAGGATCTCAGTAATTCGAAGGAACGTCGTCTACTCCAGCGTTATTCCCATTGGCCTACTTTATTTGCTACATTTTTGTATCTTAACGTCTCGCCAATGAAATTCTTGGTCTCATAAGTTATTAAAGAATTTCTGCTGGTCCTTGTCTGTTTGCCAAATTGAGACTTTGCTGGCTTCACTATTCCTTATCTCAAAGATACCCAGTCGTCTTCTGTTGCATTGATTTCCCCTGTTTCTGTAAATCTTTGTCTAACACTTCCTATGAAACATCCAGTGGTACTCTCATTTTATCCAGGTCCCATCTGCTTAATTTCCTGCTTACTTTTCAATTTCTTCAGTTTTGATCTGCAGTTCACAACCAAGAAATCACCAGAATCTGAAGCTTCGCCTGGTTGCGTTTTTCAGATTACAATCTGGTTTAGAACTCTCTGTAGTATTCGTTTACAATCTATTTGAAACCTTCTGGCATCTCCAGGTCTCTTCCATGCACACAAATTCTTTCTATGATTATTAAACCAAGTATTATCCATGAGTGAATTGTGCTCTGCGCAAAATTCTACCCGTCTGCTTTATCTTATATTTCTATCGTCCAGGCAATATATTCCTACGACTTTTTCTTCTCTTTTCTCCTTCTATTGAAGTCCAGTCTTCCACCACAGTTACATATTCCTCTCCCTTAATGATCTGAATAGTTTCTTTTATCTCATAGCTCATTCTGTCCATCGTCTGCGGAACTGTATTACTGTGTTGGATGTTGGCTCAGTGTTTACACTGGCGACGATAATGCGTTTATTATGCCATTCATAGTAGTATTCATTTTCCTTATTCATTAGTATCAGACCTACTCCTGCATTATAATTGCTTGATTTTGTGCTGATACCCTTGTACTCACTTAAACTGATGACCTGGTCTTCCTGCCTCCGTACTTCACTAAATCTCACTATATTTCACTAATTCCCACTACATCTAAATTAATTCTAGTCATTTCTCTTTTCTGATTCTCTAACCTATCTACCTGAATAAAGGATCTAGTATTCCACACTCCAATCCCTAGAACTTCAGATTTGAATTTCCTTATAACAACTTCCTCCCGAGTAGCCCCATCCAGAAACACGGCTGGGAAGCTACTTTTGCTGTTAAATATTCCAACCCCGTTGACGCTATCAGCATTAAACCATACAGCAGAGCTGTATGTATTAGGTATATATAATGGCTGTAGTTTCCCCTTACCATCAGCCATTCGCAACGTATTGTCCTTGTAGATTGAAGTCCATCAGTTGAGGTCTGTGGTTTCGAGTACTGCCATCCAGAGAAAGATTTACCAGCAACACAAGAAATTGACAGAATGAAATATCTTCGCTCTCTCTTCAAGACGTTAAGGAACGAGTTTCTTATATTATTCATGCCTGTCTCTAGATATTTAGCACCCGTCGAATTTTGTGATGTTAAGGATAGAGCTACTTTTGCTGGAACTGAATATTAAGCGATATGTTGAACCTACAGATGATCGACGCCTGGCCCAGATGATTCTGAATATTGTCGTGAGTCTGGTATCTTTATGAGGTGGGCGCAAGGGCAGTGACAGAAGATTCAAAGAAAAATCAGTCGTTACATCATGAGCTAGTTCAGTGAATGAGAGGGGTCACAGAGATGCTGATGTAATTCCGATGGCGGACATAAAGGGACAGGCGTAGTGTACTACAGAGAGGTTTACAGTTAAAATTTTGAAAGCGCGTCCCGTAAGGTGAGCGGCATATTATTCTCTCCCACACATAGCTCACAAAATGTCCATGAAGGTAACATCAGAGAACTCTAGATTTATACGGAGGCTAACTAACATTCACTCTTGCTTCGCACCATGCGCAAATGGAATAAGATGGAACCGTGCGAGATTGGGAGTGGAAGGTGGAATTAAATGACACTGGTACGAGAAGCACTCTCCAGCACACACTGTGAGATGCAGATGTACTACATATCTGCATCGGTGTACCATGACGTGGACATCTCAACGTTCGATGCAGATTCCTGTGCCTCCATCAATCCACCACAACGGCGGAGAAATTCTGTGTACAAAAATATGTGTTTCTTTCACGTCTCATGATTCTCTAAATGGCACACTGTACAAAAGTAAGTATGAGATCATACACGATCTATAAAAATTGATTATGAAGAAGTGCAAGGCTGCAAATTATCCATCAAATGAAGTCTCATTTCGACAAAGACAGGGATACGTGATTTAAATGTGTAACAAGTGACGTTTGACTCATTTTGAGATGTTGAAATGTTCTGATAGTGATCCTTAATGAATTATTGTTTAGTGTTTCCATTCTTACAGAATTTAAAGAGCGTTTTAAAAATCAATATTCTCTGTAAGAAATATGCAATTCCAGTGGCTTCAAAAGGAAGGAAAAACTAAGACTGACGTTGTCAAGAACTGTACAGAAAAAATAAGCTCTTCATGACGTCTCAATGCAACATGAATCGTTAGAATTGGCTGACGGGTGCTGAGAGGCAAATTTTCGTTTTTATTGCGTTCTTCGCTTTGGCTGTATGAAGTGCTTGTCTCGTGAGCATATGTACACATCGCACCTACCCAGAAAAATACCTCACGAATGGCTTCATCCTGTGTGTTCAGCAGTTAGCGCTTGATTTGTAGTGTGACTTGTATTTATTACGCCGCTTAGACGCTATTGTGTGATAAGGAAAACAGGCAGCAGCCTGCTAGGAAATTACGGCAGATGACAAGTAAGAAACAAACCAGAAACACTCATCGTATAGGAAACTTTTCTAGTGACGTAACCTGGAATATGCGGACATTCTCGGCGTACGGAGATGACGTTGTTTTCTCGGTTTTTTACTCGAGTAACTACGTTAATGATTTGCGATATGAGAGTCAGCACTATAGCCGTTATGTTATGACGAATTCCATAAGATGTTGAATTTCCATTCAATATTAATGCGTTGTTTGGCTGGAAACAATAGACTTCTACCAATCTAATATTTAGTGTTCTTCTGCACAACTTTCTGCAGTATACTTGCGCGGAACCAGTGGTGCCCCGATTGCACTTTAGAGCATTTCTAAGCTCATTCTTATTTTCGCTCATTCGAAGTAGAATCAGTTTCTTACACTTCCCCTTTACATTGTCTTTGTATGAACTGAGGTCGGCGGTTTGGCTGAAAAATTTCTCCTCAGGCTTCTCGACGCCCCAGCGAACAGTCTCTTTAATAGTTTCTGTCATTCAAAGTAATATTCTACACAGTTTTCGCTATTGTTTTGTATTTCCGTCTTTACTTCGTTAATTTCTTCGGCTGCAGTCAAGTGGATCGTGGAAATTTCTGTTTCTGTGTCATGTCAGGTTACCTGATCATGTTAAATTATTTGGTCTTCGAGACTTACGGTTGGAGTGTTCTGTCGAAGTAATCCAGTACCATCTTTTTGTATCTACGGTTTCACTTTAGCTTTGAATATTGTGTGGTTAAAAGTTGTAGGTAGTCTAGATATGAGTGCGATTTGTTTTCTGTTGTGTAGAGCACGAACTATCTTAACAACCAAGCAATAAGTTTCTCCTGCGTTCGGGTGCGAGCGCCACTCCGGTTTGGTGACAAGAACTGTTGTAATTAATAGTGGGTTTGTGCAAAAGATATTGGCCACTTTTCTGGTACATTTCCATGGTTAGAGCTGTGACTTGTACACAAACGTTGGGTACCATCCGCATTTACACTACACAAGCTACATTACGGTTTGTGACGGTGGGTAACTCTCGAGACACTATCGTTTTCCTACTTTTCCGTTCTATTCACGAATGGGGCGTGGGAAGAAAGACTGTCGATATACTTCTGTATGAACCATAATTTCTTTGATTTTTTTCGTCGTGGCCATTTCGCGAGACGTATGTGTGAGAAAGTAATTTGTTACCCAACTCTTCTCCGAATCTACAATCTCGGAATTTCAGCAGTAATTGTCTCCGGGACACATAACGTCTCTCTCAGCGACTGGAGTTTGTTGAGCATCTCTGTAACGCTATCGCGCTTCGTAAACAATCCCGTGCCGAAAGGTGGCGCTCTCCGCTGGATATTCTCTATCTCTTCCGTTAATTCTACTTGGTAAAGATCCCACACTGATGAACAGTTCTCAAGAACCGGTAGAACAAGTATTCTTCTCTCGATGATGAATCATATTTGCTTAAGAGTCTTCTACTGAATCTCAGCCAGGCAGCTACTTTTCCTACAATTTGTTTTAAGCTCCGGACAGTGACTCCTAGTATTTTACGCTCGTTACTGTGAAACTTTTAAATAAAATTTAACTATTGTAATTTAATGAATATAACGCAACTATTAAGTTTTACTTGGAAACTCTGCGACTTTTAAATTACCGTCACATTGTCGCCCATGTACGCTGATCTAGTATAGTCTTAGCTACCCCACTTCTTAACATGAACATTAACAATGGTAATTACATTCAATGCGTGTAATACCAATTAATCTAGACTGCATCCGAATATCCGTAAATGAAACTGAATACCAGTAATGTTATGAATAATACCCAGAGTGGTTTCGTCATGAAACAGTCCCACACAGTAGCTACCTAAAATATGCACTGCTACAAAAAATGTATCCACTGAATTTATCTTAAAAAATTTCAAATGAATACTGTTCCTAGTTCTTCTTCTTACCTTGCAAGGATAACACGGCTCTGCTCTGTCTGCGTTCTGCGAAAATGAGAAGTGCTGATCTGCGTGTACTAGAAATAAATCACTGCACTGCAACCTGCCTCATCTTGTTTTGTTTTAAGTTGCTCAAAAATGGCTCTAAGCGCTATGGGACTTAACATCTGAGGTCATCAGCCCCCTAGACTTAGAACTACTTAAACCTAACTAACCTAAGGACATCACACACATCCATACCCGAGGCAGGATTCGAACCTGCGACCGTAGCAGCAGCGCGGTTCCGGACTGAAGCGCCTAGAACAGCTCGGTCACAGCGGCCGGCTTTTAAGCTGCTTTCGTAAGTTAACCTTCTGCTGTCTTACCAAAAACGCAGGTCACTGTCCACGTAAGAATGCAAGGCGTGACAGTGCAAATTTAACCAGAATTACCTTTCATTTAATTGTGAGGATTTGCTTCAGTGAAATATTTGTAAATAAATAAAAGGTATTTTGAAATTGAATTAAAGTCTTTTGAACAACAGAGAAGTGACTTGCGCTAACATGAACTATAACTTTTCTTCAATGTTGTCGTAAATCCTAAAAAACACACAATATTTAAGTTACGTGGAATTTACTCTCTGCCTTCCTAATGAAATACTTCTAATTAACAGCAGAAAGGGAAAGACAATTAGAATACTGACAGAATACTGACTATGTGACTGGTAATTGGCACTGGATATCAAAACATAGGTATTGTTAAAAACAGTTCAATCTTTGCACTAAAATAAGAATTCGGTTGGCACTTGCAGCAAATAAAGTCAGTGCAAATTAGCTTTTTCCAAATGAGCCGTCTCTACAAAATCCTCTTAAAAATCTTCCTTTATCATTAATCCTCAGTTACACATCAGAATGTCAAATAAAATTTACATTTATTTATGTTCCGGGTAAAATGCCAGTCCCTGCACCAAGAATCGGTCCTCTGTAGCTCCTTCTGCTTTTATTACAGTCTTCTGGCTTCCTGTTGACAATAGTGTCGTCTGCATAAAGCCTCAAGGCTTCTAGCGTTATCCACTAGATGGTTTAGCTAAAGGGTGGCTATAATTAAACTTTCGCTATTTGAGACAGTGTAGACAGAAAACTATTTACCGTATGGGTACCTAACTTTATAGGTTTGATGTTCAGACTGTGCGCTACAGGATTTGCGTTGTTAGGAATGTTAGTGTCATGACTTGCCGCTAAGCGACGGTACCGGTAAGGCGACGTAGGTTTGAAACACAAGCAGCAGTGTGCATTACCGATGCAGTCAGCGTGGGTCTGGATAAGGTGAGCAGGGCTTTACTCGCAAAGCTGTTTTATCAAAACAACGACAATAGTGCTGCTGCTTATCTCGAGTATCGACGCATTAAAGGAATATGGAGAGCTCCTCTTTCCGCAGGGAGATTGAAGAACATGATCCGGAAGTTCGAAATAACTGGTAGTTTGGGAATTACTTCTGGGAAAGGCCGATGATTAATTGCACCACAAATTGTTGAATCAGTTACTGTTGCCACGGCTGAGAATGCTGGACGCAGTGCGCTATCTTCAAGCAATGTACGAGCTGTGTCGCGATAGCTGAATATTCCATGGTCCACTTTCGAAAAGTGCTGGGAACAACTGTGAAGTGGTATCTCTGGTGCGGTTCCAGGCTTTTGTGGATGCAAATTGTCGTCACATTCAGCAACGTTTGTAATCTTGAATCTAAACGTGGCACACTATTACCAAATGCTTCCCTCTCATGTTGAAATTAAACTGTGTTTCTTTCAGTGCTCTTTTCGTTATTTCTCTTCCGTGTGTCCATTCATTTGTAATCTTGAATATAAACATGGCACACTATTAACAAATGCTTCCCTCTCATGTTGAAATTAAACTGTGTTTCTTGCAGTGCTCTTTTCGTT
Source organism: Schistocerca serialis cubense (assembly GCF_023864345.2). Classification (NCBI taxonomy): domain Eukaryota; kingdom Metazoa; phylum Arthropoda; class Insecta; order Orthoptera; family Acrididae; genus Schistocerca; species Schistocerca serialis. Next base: position 435,325,766 of record NC_064640.1, on the reverse strand, counting down.
ATTTCTCTTCCGTGTGTCCTTTCATTGTCCTACGATCACTTGTTTTTAATGGGGGCCCCCTCCACTAGCGAAACTTTAATTATAATCACAATGTACACTCTACCCCTTGGAAGTACTCCAGAAATTACCTTTCCATCTGTCGATCTCATCGGGTTAAGAATAATGTATTGAGTTCCATCTCTTAGAAATTCTTAACAGCCCAGCATTTGCCTTAATGAGCGTGGTAGCCCGCCTAAAATCCTCTCTCAAGCTGGCCGGTGAGCCAGGCCGACGTTTGTTGATTTGCCGAGCTGCTTCTAACAGAATCTTGTGAGATGGCACGCTGCGCCTTAAGCTATACGAGCAGGTCGCCAGTTTTCAAAGTGTTGAACAGAAAACGTACAGCTGTCCTCAGTGTCGAAAGTTGGTTTGAACACTGCGGTACTTTTTATTGGATCTGATATGATTCGGTGGCTAAACGGAAGAGAGTCAGAATATAAATCCAAAGATCTGCACTTTACTTCTTAGTCGGTCTAAAAATTCGTTTTGTTGTCAATTATCGATTCTTTCACTTCCGGCACAGACTTATTACTGTGAAAAATTCCAAATTAAACAGTGGCTCGAAGTTTACGTTAAACTTACGTCTCTCCATAAAGGGCTAAGTAAATTAGTTCGAAGGTCAGAGGAAGTTGTACACAAACAAGAAAATGAAAAAGCTGCTCCCTATAGTTTACGTACGTTCTGTATATACTTGGCAGGCACACTATCCATACGACGCAAAGCATGCGTATTCCTGCGTCTAGTAGCATAATGTCACAGCACTGGCTTTTAAAGCCGATGGTCGAGCTCTCTAGATGCGTGGAGCCACTTCCAGTGCCCGTCGATTTTGTATGTGATCGCTCTGTATGTTGCCAGCACTCCGTTCATACTGAAAGTCAGATGATGTTCCAGCTTGATTTCTTAGCACATTACTTGAGGCATAATGCTTTATCAGAGGCAGACGAGAGATGTTTGTTTCGAAACAAATATACTTTAGCTGCATTTTCTTAAAGTGCACTTTCAACTGCCACAGAGCTTCGGACAATTTGTTTTCCACAGTTTCCTCCGCAAAAAATTTTCGCTGATCTGCACTCAGAAATCTGTAAATAATAGTTATCAATACTTGGCTGTTAGTTCAAATGGCTCTGAGCACTATGCGACTAAACTTCTGAGGTCATAAGTCGCTTAGAACTTAGAACTAATTAAACCTAACTAACCTAAGGACATCACACACATCCATGCCCGAGGCAGGATTCGAACCTGCGACCGTAGCGGTCGCTCGGCTCCAGACTGTAGCGCCTAGAACCGCACGGCCACTCCGGCCGGCTTGGCTGTTAGTATGTAAATTGAACAACAGCGATAAAATACTTTCTTTAAAGAAGCCTATTAGTTTCGGGTCTCTTCTAGCTTTGCAGCCCTACAGTTAGACGAAAATATTTTTATTCTGAAGTAGGTTTCGTATGATTTGTGATGTTTTAAACCTTCTAACTAGTTTATTCCGTCAGCTCAGTAGGAGCTGATTGCTCATTGTAACATTCTGTGTGTAAACAAATAAAAACGAGCCTAGTGATCATCCTGTTTACGAAATCATCTTGAAGATATATTCTTCAGTTAATAATTTGAGAAATGCAGCTTTTGATGAATATGGAAGGGCCGGCCGGAGTGGCCGTGCGGTTCTAGGCGCTACAGTCTGGAGCCGAGTGACCGCTACGGTCGCAGGTTCGACTACTGCCTCGGACGTGGATGTGTGTGATGTCCTTAGGTTAGTTAGGTTTAATTAGTTCTAAGTTCTAGGCGACTGATGACCTCAGAAGTTAAGTCGCATAGTGCTCAGAGCCATTTGATGAATATGGAAGTAACCTTATGAGTAATAAGGAGTGTTTCACTTGTATCAAAAATTCCACGCGGTCTCACTTTTTTAAGCATTTTAGGCAGCTCACATGATAGTGAGGTAAGTACCACTTATCGCGCTTCTTCCCTGGCTGTAGTATGCCTCCTACATGGGTCTCCCTCCTAAATTTAGACAGCCTGTGAGTCTTGTTACAGTTTTTCACTAGCTCTATATCTACGGTTCCCTAGTTTGGAAATCTGTTTTCTGGTTGGTAATCCATGCTCCAGAGATGGCACTAGTTTTGTTAATTACGATGTTGTTACAGGAGTAATAACCCTTTAAAGACGTTTAATTTCCTGATATTCCACAATTTTTATCCTCAGCTTTAAATTAGTGCCGGCCTTCCATTTGCACGCAGCCTATGCGCAATCTAATAGGCAGTAACATCTAATAGTTCTCCTCCCGCCTGGGTCAGTTACAAGCACACTCGCTGATTCTTTCAATGTCAGTCATACTCTGGCTTACTGAAATTCGGATTAGGTTCAAACACCCTGATTTTAACAGCCCTAACATTTGTCATATACAGGGTGAACATTGATAAAACCGACAAACTGCAGGGACGGATTCCTGACTGGAAATGGATGAAAAAAGATCCTTTGAACAAGTGTCCTGAAATGCACCGTTGCCGCGGTAGATAGCGCTGACGAATGAAAGATTCTCTGACCACGTGTCGTGTGTTCCTTGTGTGTTGCAGGTTGTGTGATTGACGCAACGTACTGTAAGCAGCGGAATGGTCTGGTATTCATATCAGGAACACGCCGAGATGGTGTTTGTGTACGACTAAGAAGATGGAAACGATCGGGCGGCAGAACCTAGTTCTCCAGGTCTTGTGTACGCACAGTCCGCCGCCTCAATGCACGTTCGTCTCTCTGAAGGACCCGTGACATGCAAGCGCACAAAAAATGCTTGAAATGTTGTGTGATGTGGTTGGCGTATGTGAGGGTACTTGTTTTGGTGTAGCCGTGCTGCCTCTCGTCCGTTTCGATCCGCTTGCCCGTACACTAACACCACCTCGGCTTGTTCCCGACATGAATACCTGACAATTCTGCTGTCTCCATCACAAGGAACACACGGCACGTGATGAGAGGAACTTTCATTCGTCAGAGCCATCTAGCGTGGCAACGATGCTTGGACACAAGTTCATATGACATTTTTTCCTCCATTTCTGGTCAGAAATCCGCCCCTACAGTTTGTCGGTTTTGTTTATCTTCGTCCTGTATACAAGACTCGGACAAAAATATGAAACATCACGTGGAATGTATGCTTGAACATAAATGCAGATGCTAGCCAAGCCTGCAGGTTGCGCTGTTGTTTTTGACCACGAACGGTACCTGTGCAGTGTCCTCAATACGTTGCAAGTGTCAGTCGTGATCATAACAGTGTTCAGTGTAGCAGAGAGTGCATTATATCGGAGCTAAGTGACTTGGAACGTGGGCAGATTGTTGGTGCTCGTATAGCGGGTGCTTCCGTAACCAAGATAGCCGGCCTCGGTGGCCGAGCGGCTCTAGGCGCTTCAGTCCGGAACCGCGCGACTGCTACGGTCGCAGGTTCGAATCCTGCCTCTGGCAAGGCTGTGTGTGTTGTCCTTAGGTTAGTTAGGTTTAAGTAGTTCTAAGTTCTAGGGGACTGATGACCTCAGATGTTGAGTCCCATAGTCCTCAGAGCTATTTGAACCATTTCAACGGTAACCAAGATAGAAAAAGTGTTTGGCGTTTCAAGAGGCAAGGTATCTAAGTTTTATATCGCATGCAGGGAGGGCTGAAAAGCATCGCAAGCCAAATCACAACGTGGACGGAAGAGTGTGTTGTGTGATCGTGACAGACGGTCATTGAAGAGGTCAGTGACGGAAAGTAAGAGGACGGCAGCTGCAAATGTCACTGCAGGTCTGATTGGAACTCGTGAACCCTGTCAGCACCAAAGCAAAATAAGGAAGTTCCATAAACGGGGAACTGCAGGGCGAACTGGAATTCCAAAGCCACACTCAGTGGTGAAAACGTGGTGCCGAAGCCATAAAACTTGGACTCTGGAGCAGCGGAAAAAAGGCATGTTGTACGATGAGTCTTGTTTCATACTGTTTCCAGTTTCTGACCGATTTTACGTTCCAATAGTGGTACATGACGGTGCTTAGGAGATGATTTGGGCGGCCATATTGCGATATTCCGTGGGCTGCATTGTTACTCTGCAAGGTCGCATTACTGCCATGGATTATGTCAACATTTAGGCTGATCAGGTCCGTCCCATGGTACCAATGGTGATACTGTGTTCCAAGACGACGGGATCCCTGTTCACACAGCTCGCAAAGTCCAGGACTTGTTTTGTAAGTACCAAGAGGAGCTGGCGCTTCTTCTCTGACCGCCACCTTCACCAGATCTGAATATTATTGAGTCTTTGCGGTCTACTTTGGAGAGAAGGGTGCATGATTGCCATCTATCTACATAATCGTTACCTGAAATTGCCACTATTTTGCAGGAAGAATGGTACGAGATTCCCTTGAAATAGATACAGGACCTGTATTTATCCATATCGAGACGAGTAGAAGCTGTTTGAGTTCAAACGCGTTTCCTGCACCGCATTAGGCGTGGTAACATTTTGTGATTTTGGTGTTTCCATGTATTTTTCCAACCCATGTACTTAAAAACGTACAGTACCGCATATTTTGGACAGTTAGTTTTCTTCAAGTTTCAGGAAGACCTGAAGTGACGTTCCTGGTATATGGAAATGTCGTGTGGCTAGGGTCTCCCGTCGGGTAGACCGTTCGCCTGGTGCAGGTCTTTCGATTTGACGCCACTTCGGCGACCTGCGCGTCGATGGGGATGAAATGTTCCTGGTAACTTACACGTCGTGGTCTGTACTTTAGGTGTGTGACTGAACGTTTGTGACGTTATTTGCTCGTTGATAAAAACTGACCCGATTTGCAGTCACATCTTACTACAAGATAAAGAAAGAAGCTTAATTTCGCAAGTAAGTAACATAAGTTTCAATTCGACTCCTCTACGGCACTCTGAACTCATCATCCAGGAGCCACTCCCGCCGGGAGTTCGAGTCCTCCCTCGGGCATGGGTGTGTGTGTGTTGTTCTTAGCATAAGTTAGTTTAAGTAGTGTGTAAGTCTAGGGACCGATGATCGAAGCAGTTTGGTCCCTTAAGAATTCACACAAATTTGAAAATTTTTCATCATCCAGGGTGTAGCATTATTTCCGGCAGCTACAGCTCAAAAACCGATGAAGAAACACGCGTTTCAGTCAGTCGTATAATCTGGAAGGCCAGTATCTGAGTCCTTGGTAGGTGAGGTTATTGTATGTATATGCAGTTCTATCACGACGATTTAAGAGTTATTTTCATTTGTGCGACCGGAGTACACTTTGGTACTCATATTGGCACAGATTTCAATTCAATGTTTTAAAAACGCTGTTTGTGATACTAGTCTCATTTCTCTGGTAGCGTTAATGCAGTGGTTAACACACTGAAGTCGCATTCAGGAGAAGTAGGTTGCAAATCACGCGACAGTCAACCAAATTTTGTTTTTTGTGGTTTCCCGATATTATGTAAGGCAAATGCTTGGCTGGTTCCTCCAAAAAGTCTGCTACCTGTTCATTTCCCATGCTTGTGCAGCTGAGCTGACGCTACGTCTGTATTGACCTTGACGCCCGTGGAACTTCAAAATCTATTCTTTTCTTGTTTCACTTGCTCTTGATTAGATTTTTTATCAAGAACTCTGTGCCACTGATAATGCGTGGTTCATTGCGTATTTGTCAGAAACGTGCAACTGCTGTTATTCGCTCAATATTAAGTCGTCTGTATTTACAGAGATGACTCTCATTGCTAGTTCTGATTTTCTGCAATAGAATGACAGACATGCTATATTTTAAGATTAAAAAAATTATTTGAAAAACGTAATTGCCATTTCACAGAGCGCCTAGCGATAATTTTTGTGCTTTCTTAGATAATATTGGTTCTAAACGCTGAAAATAATGTACTATTTCACTTTGTTGAGAACTACTTACAAGGGAACCTCCCCATCGCACCCCCCTCAGATTTAGTTATAAGTTGGCACAGTGGATAGGCCTTGATAAACTAAACACAGATCAGTTGAGAAAACAGGAAGAAGTTGTGTGGAACTGTGAAAAAATAAGCAAAATATACAAACTGAGTAGTCCATGGGCGACATAGGCAATATGATGAAGAACGTCAGCTCACGAGCACCGTGGTAGCGTGAGCAGCTGCAGAAGGAGAGGTCCATAGTTCAAGTCTTCCCTCGAGTGAAAATTTTACTTTCTTTATTTTTGCATAGTTATTATCTGTCCGTTCGTTCATTGACGTCTCTGTTCACTGTAATAAGTTTAGTGTCTGTGTTTTGCGACCGCACCGCAAAACCGTGAGATTAGTAGACGAAAGGACGTGCATCTCCAATGGGAACCGAAAACATTTGATCGCAAGGTCATAGCTCAACCGATTCCTCCACAGGAAAACACGTCTGATATGTTCTATACGACACTGGTGACGGCATGTGCGTCACATGACAGGAATATGTTGTCGACCCACCTAACTTGTACACTTGGCGAATGGGTAAAAAGATTCTTCTACCTTGCCCGATTTAGGTTTTCTTGTGAATGTGGTAATCACTCCCAAAAAAGTGATGAAAACATAAGAGTTTGTCACATAAACTGAAAATAAAAAATTAAACTCTTCACTCGATGAAAGATTTGAACCAAGGACCTTTCGTTCCGCAGCTGCTCACGTTACCACGAGACCACGGCGGTCCTGCGTTGCCTGTGTCCTTGATGTTCCCTATCTTCCCATGAACTACTCAGTTTGTACATTTTGCTTATTTTTTCACAGTTCCACACAACTTCTTCCTGTTTTCTCAATTGATCTGTGTTCAGTTCTTCAAGGCCTATCCACTGTGCCAACTTATAACTAAATCTGAGGGGGGTGCGATGGGGAGGTTCCCTTGTTAGTCCCTAAATTTCGGAATAGAAAGAGATAAGCTCCTGAAGCTATCTGACTGCTGTTTGCATGTGCACCTCGTTAAGTGTTAAGACGGTTGTTAATTATTACTCTTAACATGCTTTCCACTGGAGAGCGTATGGAGCACACATCGTTCTTCTGATGTACGAGTAGTCATGGGCACATATCGATATGTGCTTCCGGCCATTGATCCATCACTGACACGATTAAAAACTATTTTAAGTCTCAGCGGAGAAAACTACTTTAAGACAATTAAAATTAAAGACAACGGTCTTACTTATAACATCATATGGAGTTATAAGGAAATGTAGAGAAGTCGTTGAGGTATCATTGATCACAAAGTAAGCTGGGTAGATTCGACTGAAGAAGTTTCTCATCAGATATTGAACAGAGAGCTCAGTGTTCACTCTAAGTTCTTTAGGAAAACAGTGAAAGGCCTACACCTGGGTGATGGAATGGGGACTTCAAACTCAGTTGTTCAGAATAGTAGTTTAGAGTGTATTACATCACTTGGTAATGTCAAGAGAATAAATAGATGCCTTGGAAATACAGATAACTATGGTTCATCGTTGTTATTGTGGAAGCTTCTTCATCTCGGCATACATATTGCAACGCACATCCCTTTGAATCTGCTTACTGCAGTCACGATTTGGTCTCCCTTTAAAAAATGTTATACCCTCCTCCCTCGCCCTCCCTTCCCCTCTATCTTTCTAGCTCAGCCAGATTCACTCATCTAATCTTCAGGAGTCATCTGCACTACTACATTTAGAAGGTTCGTTATTATTTTTTTAAAAGAGAACTAATTCCTGCACGAAGTGATTTTTCTGAGAAATACCACGGATGGCGAAAGTGAAACAGCCATTGCGCATGGCGTTGCCAGGAAAATAGTCTGGATGGTAGCCCATAAGCCCATATATCTTGTCACCACCGTCTAGCTGGAACTGATTTTCAAACGTCTGCAACAGCAGTGATTCGAATCAAGGTTTTCCTACTTAATTGCTGTAGTACTGAGTTATTTTATTGCGTTTTCTGTCAGTACATAAATTTATGAGTTCATCCTAACGGCCCTACACATATTCCGTGTGTTATAATCGATTGAGAACTACCGATTATGAGGTCCCTGGCTTGCTGACTTTGTTGATACTTACTCCTCTCTTCTTCGATTACTGGTAGTTTCATCATGTAATGATTGGTTGGGCTGAATTGATCAAGCACAGTGGACTGAGATGTCACTGTTAGTTTATAGTATCCTTCGTCGAAAGAAATTATTGAATTATAATAATAAAATCAAACGTGCCTCAGTAACCGAGATCGCTAACACACGCTCATGCAGTGGCGCTCGTCTCGGAGGTGAGCCTGTTAGAATTCTGGTGGTGAAAAATTTTCACTGTCAGTGTTTGGCCAGCAGTAGGAGGAGAGGTGGTGGCTTATGGTTGCTCATCACCAGTCTTTACACAAACGTCCTGGATTAAATTCGAAACCTCTTCGTAGTGTGTCATAAAGTGAGGGTATGTGACATTGTTGATGGTGATTCGACCGACGGATGGGGACTTTTAGATCGGCTTTCCTGCTGGTGCTATTTAAGAGGAGTAGGTTATGTGCTAGCAACGGATTTCACTCTCTCGCTTCGTTTCATCAGTAACAACACGAACCCAACACTACACTGTCCGAGCACTCATCATAGTATGAAATTCTCACTCTGCAGCGGAGTGTGCTCCGATATGAAACTTCCTGGCAGATTAAAACTGTGTACCAGACCGAGACTCGAAATCGGAACCTTTGTATTTCTCGGGCAAGTGCTCTACCGACTGAGCTAACCATGGACGACTCCCGCCCTTTCCTCGCAGATTTAATTTTGCCAGTATCCTTTCTTCCAGGCGTGCTAATTCTGAAAGTTTCACAGGAGAGACGAGGTACTCGCGGAATTAAAGCTGTGAGGAGAGGGCGTGCGTCGTGCTTGGTTAGGTCAGTCGGTAGAGCACTTGCCCGGGAAAGGCAAAGGTCCCGAGTTCGAGTCTCGGTCCGGCACACAGTTCTAATCTGCCCGGAAGTTTCACTCACCACAGTCATCCAAAAGACACAGATACACACTTGACGCTTCATAACAGACCAAAGGATGGCAAACGTAAACCATTTCCACTAGGACCTCACCTGGAACGGCGATATAGGACTCCTGAATCTGCTCCCATACATTGATTCCCTGAGTATAGGACTGCTTTGACTTTAAATAACAAAATGACGCCACGACATTCGAGTAAAACTTCAATTTTCACGAACGTTCTATCTTGGACGACATTTGCTAATTGGAAATTACTATTCAAAACATTCCTACACGCAACCATTAATTTCAATACACTACTTGGCTATGATTCGAACCCTTCCTACTACCGACCACATTTGTAGAACCACTCCCCTTTAACGACCGCCGCGCAGGTGCGCTTAAAAGCAAGCAACCGTAAAATTCACAGTCGAGCCCAGACATGCTTAACACCTCGTTCTCACACCTCACAGGTGTTGTGTTTGTTCCCGTATCGATCGAGTTGCAGCAACAGTGACCTCACACAGTCCAAGTGGAAAACGTAACATCTCGCAGAAACAGTTTTTATGTCGCCCACTCTTGGGATCACTGTTAGCATACAGAGAAGGAGTTATTAGGTCAGAGACGAAACGTAATATTGGCACAGTGTGCAGTGACAGAATTTGGGCCGGCCCGGTGCGCAGGGTCGTCGGCCGACCGCAGCGTGCCGGTTGCATTACTTCATTACAGCGCGCCGGCGGCGGCGAGCTCAACACGTGTCCTCTAACACGACCGCCCGCTCGTACTGTGGAAATTCTGAAGTTTAGCACGCCTCGGTCGCTCGCATCGATCCAGCTCACAGCGCACTGGCTGACGCCCAACACGCCGTTACCCAAAGATTCCTCCCACCGCTGACGCTTTACAGTGTTAGCGCACTTGTTGTAGCGTTTCGTGTGCAGCCAGCCATTATTAGCCAGAAACGTGACTACCACTTCACCTCTTCGGTATATGAAGTACTTATCTGTATTACGCCTATCAAACAATACTTATGCGACTCTGCATATACTTGGTGATTCAGATATGGGTTTTATGGAACCCACATCGCCTTCAAAAACCACGCAAGAGATTATCATATTCTCTCACTCGCTACGCACGAACTATTAGTCATGCAGAAAAAAATGAACAGGAACTTTTCGTAGGAAATTTAATGTAGTTAAATTTTGTACTGGGATATGTTTTTGCTAGTGGCTGTAGTTATCGAATTAATAAAGAAAAACGTAAAAAAGTGACCTTCAAACAAGTTTTTCTTGAGTAACGCGAAAACCGTGGCCTCCAGCGGAAACGTAACACAGTACAAAATTTAACTACATTAAATTTCCTGCAAATAGTTCTTGCTCATTTTTTTTCTGTAGGAGCAGTAGTTCGTATGTAGCGAGGTAGAGAATATAAAAATTGTACACGTAGTATTTGAAGGCACTGCAGGTGGCATAAAACTAATAGATAGGAGTAGCTGAACCACTCTGTATCATAATGTACAACGAAAACTGATACTGTTGAAAGTGTGCAGTAATAGAAGCAAAAACATTCCAGTTAATCTGATTCCACGATCGAGTCGTTTGCTACATAAATGCCGCGAGGGACTAGCCGAGCGGTCTAAGGCGCTACAGTCATGGACTGTGCGGCTGGTCCCGGCGGAAGTTCGAGTCTTCCCTCGGGCATTGGTGTGTGTGCGTGTGTTTGTCCTTAGGATAATTTAGGTTACATTGTGTGTAAGCTTAGGGACTGGTGACCTTAGCAGTTAAGACCCATAAGATTTCACACACATTTTTTTGCTACATAAATGCGAATACGTGCTTACGAACCGCCACTGACTTCATAAGCAGTATTTCTGCAGTTAGTAGAATGCATCTGCAATGTAAACTTTTCAGTTAAATCTCTAACGAAACGGCCTCAAACTTCACTATTAATTATGATACACCCTATACAATTCTTTCTTGTTGATAATAGGGATATTCGATGATAATAGATATTTACGAAATATCGATGCTGAGAGTGTAAACTTCGACACTTCTTTATCGATACTTAAGTATGTGAAATATTGAAACATCGACGCTAAAGATAAAATATGGACTTCCAGTGTTGTCAAAAAATACCAGGCTTCTTGTTATAACGGTCAATATTTTTTTCTTCATTCAAACGAACTTTTTTCCGAACCGTCTTATAACGATGCCAGCGCAACATATCTGCGACTTCTAAAACGGAGGACGCGGACGGTACTTTGTGGTGGTGGTGGTAGTGAGGGAAATGAGAGGGGGGGGGGGGGAGGGGGGAGGTGAGCCAAGAGAGAGAAACAAAAGCTGATTTATGGAGTTTACATTATAAAATAGCAAAAGAGAAGAATAATTCGCAATCTGTAACAGAAGTGGACCTGTCATTACAGCTCATTTATTATCTGAAAGATCGTCCTTTAGATCTTAAACAAGGTCAGTTAGAAGTAAGAAATCACATTATCTGTACTACAGGGTGGCCCACGGGAAATACAGTAGTTTATTTTCGATTGGCTACTCTGCTAAGATATATATCTTCTCGCGCCAGCTTTCGCATCTAATCGGACTCACATAGTATGCCATTCAGCCCAGTACGGAACTTTGGTCAATGCAGGCAGGTACAGAGGCAGGGGAGGAGTCCTGTCGTTTCCGTCGGATGCAGGGCGTTGCAGCTATCAAACCCGCAATGCGCCGTGGGAGGGACTGCAATTTCTGTGTTCCAGACAGAAGGACAATAGCCAGGTGGATGAAACAGTCCCGTGAGACTGGCCTTGTAACCAATGTGACGCGTATGGAACCTGAATTACAGTTAGAACGCCTGAAATTGTATTGGACGAGTACACGCAGCGCTGCAGCAAAGGTCACAGCGATCTGTCCGTCGCCTTTCCAGAACATCACAAATCCCTCGCACGTCTTTGCAGACGATTGTGGAACAAGATTTAAAGGTTCATATCTATTAACTGAAATGGTCTCAACAGTGACAACTAGGAGATAAAGTGAAGAGGCGAAATTTCTGCACATCATTAGTGGCAAAACTTTCCAGGATGACGAATTTTTGACAAACCTTGTGATGTCTGATGTGGCAAACTTTCATCTGAATAGATTCGTTAGTAAACAAAACTTCCGATATTACTCTGACACAATCCCACGGTTCATTCACGAAAAGCCCCATAGTAGCCGAAACGTTATCGTTTGGTGTGCCATTAGACAGTTCATTGGAATCGTTGGGCCACATCGTTTTGAAGACAAAAACGGTGGTCCATTGAGTGTCAGTTCCGGGCGGTATACAACCATAATTAACAACTTCTTTATTCCACAGGTGCAGCGACCCTGCTGTCGAAAAAGCGACATGGTTTCAGTAAGATGGGGCTACAGCTCATACGGCCCCTAATTCAGTGACTACACTGAGGCGCCACTTTACACAATAATTACTCTAATATTAATCTACATCTACATGATTACGCTGCAATTCACAAATAAGCGCCTGGCAGTGGGTTCATCGAACCACCTTAAAGCTGTTTTTCTATCGGCCCACTCCCGAACGGCGCGCGGGGGAAAAAGAGCATTTAAATATTTCCGTGCGAACTCTGATCTGTCTTATTTTAGCTTGATGATCATTTCTCCTTATATAGGTGGCCGCAGATAGAATATTTTCGCAATCGGACAAGAAAGTTGGTGACTGAAATTTCGTGAGAAGATTCTGCCGCTACGAGAAACGCCTTTGTTTTAATGATTGCCACTCCATTTCACGTATCATGTCTGTGGTACTCTTTCCCTATTTCGTGATAATATATTACGAGCTGCCCCTCTTCACCATTTGATGAGCATCCCATACCACTCAGCAGTACTCCAGAAGAGGGCAGACAACAGTGGCGTAGTAGACCTGCTGCCATTTTCTGAGTGTTCTGCCAATAAATCGCATTCTTTGGTTTGCTTCCCCCACAACATTATCTATGGGATCTTTCCATTTTAAGTTACTCGTAACTGTAATCCCAAAGAATTTAGTTGAAGTTACAGTGTTTAGATTTGTGTGATTAATTTAGAGAATTTCTTTAGTACCCATGTGGATGACTTCACACTTTTCATTATTTAGAGTCAACTTCCATTTTCACACCATATATATGCGCGGGGTAGCCACGCGGTCTGAGGCGTCTTGTCACGTTCCGCGCGGCTGCCCCCTTCGAAGGTTCGAGTCCTCCCTCGGGCATGGGTGTGTGTTATCCATAGCGTAAGTTAGTTTAAGTTAGATTAAGTAGTGTGTAAGCTTAGGGACCGATGACCTAAGAAGTTTAGTCCCATAAGATCTAACTACAAATTTACAAGAAAAAAATTTCTAAATCATTTTGCAAGTGATTTTGACCATCTGATGACTTCAGAAGACGGTAAATAACAACATCGTCTGCAAACAGTTTACAAGTGCTGCTCAGTTTGTCTCCTAGATCTTTTATGTAGACCAGGAACAACAGAGGGCCTATAACACTTCCTTGGAGAACACCAGATATTACATGTGTTGTACTCGATGATTTTCCGTCAGTTACTATGAACTGTGGCTTTTCTGACAGGAAGTCATGAATCCAGTCGCACAACTGAGACGATACTCCATAGGCACGCAATTTGATTTTGAGGAACGGTATCGAAAGCCTTCTGGAAAACTAAAAATATGGAATAAATTTGACATCCGGTTCTAGGTGCTTCAGTCTGGAACCACGTGACCGCTACGGTCGCAGGTTCGAATCCTGCCTCGGGCATGGATGTATGTGATGTCCTTAGGTTAGTTAGGTTTAATTAGTTCTATGTTCTAGGGGATTGATGACCACAGATGTTAAGTCCCATAGTGCTCAGAGCCATTTTTTTTTTTTAAATTTGACATCCCTTATCGATAACACTCATTACTTCGTGAGAATGAAGGACTAGTTGTTTCATAAGAACGATATTTACTGAATCCGTATTGACTACTTTCAATAAATCGTTTTCTTCTAGGTAATTCATAATGTTCAAACACAGCATATGTTCCAAAATCCTACTGCAAATCGATATGGGTCTGTAATATAGCGGATTACTCCTATTCCCGTTCTTGGGTATTAGTGTGATTTGTGCAACTTTCCAGTCTATGGGTACGGATATTTCGTCAGCGAGCGGTTGTTTATTATTACTAACCATGGAGTTATTGTATCAGCATACTCTGAAAGGAACCTGACTGGTATAAAGACTGGACCGGAGGCCTTACCTTTATAGAGTGATTTAAGCTGCTTCGCTACACCAAGGATATCTACTTGTAAGTTACTCACGTTGGCTGTTGTTCTTGATTCGATTTATGGAATAGTTATTTCGTCTTCTTTGGTGAAGGAGCTTCGGAAAACCATGATTAGTAACTCTATTTTAGCTGTGCTGTCATCAGTGACACCACCATTGCTAACGAGATTCGGCGATATTTTATGACTGGAGAGATCACCTGATCTTCCAGGCGCAGATTATTTTCTGTGAGGTCATCCCACGGAAACAAGCTTTTTCACGGCGACTCCCCAATACTCATGTGTTGAAAGTCACAATCGGGGGAGAGATAGAGACCATTCCCCAATAAATGATTGAGAACTTAATGTGGAGCTTCCGCGAACGTCTTCAGAAATTCATCTCCAATGAAAGAAGCCATTTGTGCCACGTACTTTTTAAGAAATAAACTTCTATTTGGCTTTTGAGTAATGCAATGTGTTTAGAACAGCCATCTGTATTTATAGTTGTGTAAATAGACAATAAACCCCACCCTGCAACTATCAAAAGCTACAGAAAATGAACATCAATACTTGACTGTATAGCCGCACAGTTAGCTTTTGGAAGGTAGAAAGGGAAACTTCTCTCAAAAATGTTATTTTTAGTCTGTAGATAAAAGCTTGTGGGATATGTTACATTAATTATTGCTGTACTTATTGAAATATGATACTGGATATGTTTGTGTGTGGTTTTTAACACCGTTCTATAAATCCATCATTTAACATCGGTGTTCAAAGCAGCGATGTTTTGGAGTCAACTGTTTTCGGCCATCAATGTTTAGGCGTTGATTACGAAATCGAAATCAGCGTCAATTATTTGCCTATATCGCACGTCCCTAGTTGATACCGATGCTTCTTGAAACACATGTGGAGAAGTTTTGAAAATGTATCAGAAGTTTTTGAACATTTCACATGAATTCAATATTTTTAATATAATGATTCAATATTTTAATTGTTACTGAAAGCGGTCCACAATCTTCATCCTCCAACAACTTTATATGTATGAAAAAGTTATAACACATAAATTTGCTTTAGATTTTCTCCTTAAGCAATGATCCGTGCTTGAATCCATATTTGGAAGACAGCGCCAGTCCCTAAGGATGATTAACAAATATTCATATTAATGTTAATGAGCGTGTCAAGCCTATACAGTTTCGAGAAAATGTGCGAATTAGTATCATAGAAAAAACAAAAATTTCTCAGAACTCGATAGGTGCTCTGTACAAAGATATTCAGGAGAGATAAATATATGAAAATAAAGTCTGTACCTAGTTAGTTGACGAATTATTGAATATTATTATTGTTATATGATTGCGCGGTGTCTGTTCTTTCGGACATGTCCGAAAGGACAGACTTTACGCAGAACCCGCAGTTGTGATGCGTATTATATAAATTGAAAGTGGAGGGGGAGAAAGGAAAGGAATTATTGATATCAGCTGCATTGGGAATTTGTGCGGAGTCGGCGGCTACGAGGAAAAACGCGTGCTGGGCTGGGATCTCCTGCTTACTAGGCAGTTGGGTAAGCCACTGCGCCAGCCGGACACAATGGTTGTCGCAACTCCGTGGACTATCTCGGCACGCATCTCAGCCGACCCACAATCCCACCCAACGCCACCTGTCCACAGTCCCTGCCCATTTCCTCCGTGCTCGCTACCTTGAGATTCCGACAGGAGCTCAGACATAGTTACGCATCCGCACTGAAAAGGGCACAGGTCATCCCCGTTTTCAAGAAGGGACGTCGAACAGATGTGCAGAACTATAGACCTATATCTCTAACGTCTGTCAGTTGTAGAATTTTGGAACACGTATTATGTTCGAGTATAATGACTTTTCTGGAGACTAGAAATCTACTCTGTAGGAATCAACATGGGTTTCGAAAAAGACGATCGTGTGAAACCCAGCTCGCGCTATTCGTCCACGAGACTCAGAGGGCCATAGACACGGGTTCACAGGTAGATCCCGTGTTTCTTGACTCCCGCAAGGCGTTCGATACAGTTCCCCACAGTCGTTTAATGAACAAAGTAAGAGCATATGGACTATCAGACCAATTGTGTGATTGGATTGAGGAGTTCCTAGATAACAGAACGCAGCATGTCATTCTCAATGGAGAGAAGTCTTCCGAAGTAAGAGTGCTTTCAGGTGTGCCGCAGGGGAGTGTCATAGGACCGTTGCTATTCACAATATACATAAATGTCCTTGTGGATGACATCGGAAGTTCACTGAGGCTTTTTGCGGATGATGCTGTGGTATATCGAGAGGTTGTAACAATGGAAAATTGTACTGAAATGCAGGAGGATCTGCAGCGAATTGACGCATGGTGCAGGGAATGGCAATTGAATCTCAATGTAGACAAGTGTAATGTGCTGCGCATACATAGAAAGAAAGACCCCTTATCATTTAGCTACAGTATAGCAGGTCAGCAACTGGAAGCAGTTAATTCCATAAATTATCTGGGAGTACGCATTAGGAGTGATTTAAAATGGAATGACCATATAAAGTTGATCGTCGGTAAAGCAGATGCCAGACTGAGATTCATTGGAAGAATCCTAAGGAAATGCAATCCGAAAACAAAAGAAATAAGTTGCAGTACACTTGTTCGCCCACTGCTTAAATACTGCTCAGCAGTGTGGGATCCGTATCAGATAGGGTTGATAGAAGAGATATGTGTGTGAAATCTTATGGGACTTAACTGCTAAGGTCATCAGTCCCTAAGCTTACACACTACTTAACCTAAATTATCCGAAGGACAAACACACACACCCATGCCCGAGGGAGGACTCGAACCTCCGCCGGGACCAGCCGCACAGTCCATGACTGCAGCGCCTAAGACCGCTCGGCTAATCCCGCACGGCCGATAGAAGAGATAGAGAAGATCCAACGGAGAGCAGCGCGCTTCGTTACAGGATCATTTAGTAATCGCCAAAGCTTTACGGAGATGACAGTTAAAGTCCAGTGGAAGACTCTGCAGGAGAGACGCTCAGTAGCTCGGTACGGACTTTTGTTTAAGTTTCGAGAACATACCTTCACCGAGGAGTCAAGCAGTATATTGTTCCCACCTACGTATATCTCGCGTAGAGACTATGAGGATAAAATCAGAGAGATTAGAGCCCACACAGAGGCATACCGACAATCCTTCTTTCCACGAACAATACGAGACTGAAATAGAAGGGAGAACCGATAGAGGTGCCCAAGGTACCCTCCGCCACACACCGTCAAGTGGCTTGCGGAGTATGGATGTAGATGTAGATGTAGATGTAGATGAAAGTGGTGGATTCGTTGCCCATCGAGGCGAATCAATTACGAGAGTGAGTCAAATGAAAACCTTAAATATCTTTTATTGTGCAGAAGTGGTACAAAGCTGTATCAGTTTTCTACATAATCTCCCCCACGCTCAATCCAAGTCCTCCAGCGCTTACAAAATGCATAAAATTCTTTTGGTAATCCGCGCAACGACTCATGCACCGCGTGGCGTACCTCTTCATCAGAACGGAACTCCTTTCCTCCCATTGCGTCTTTGAGTGGTCCAGACATATGGAAATCACTTGGGGCAAGGTCTGGTGAGTATGGTGGATGAGGAAGACACTCAAAATGCAGGGCTGTGATTGTTGCAATTGTTGTACGGGCAGTTTGGGGCTTTGCATTGTCATGTTGCAAAAGGACACCTGCTGACAGCAACGCACTTCGCGTTGATTTGATTGCAGGCCACAGATGATTTTTTTTAGATCTGTGTGTGATTCACTGGTGACAGTGGTCGCCCTAGGCATGTAATACTCCAAAATGACGCCTTTTTCGTCCCAAAAGAGAGTCAGCATAACCTTCCCTGCTGATGGTTCTGTTCGAAACTTCTTTGGTTTTGGTGGTGAGGAGTGGCGCCATTCCTTGCTCGCTCTCTTCGTTTCCGGTTGGTGGAAGTGAACCTAGGTTTCGCCCCCAGTAACTGTTCTTGCAAGGAAGCCATCACCTTCTCGTTCAAAGCGCCGAAGAAGTTCTTCACAAGCATCAACACGTCGTTCTCTCATTTCAGGAGTCAGCTGCCGAGGCACCCATCTTGCTGCAAACACTCTGTGAAACTGGAGCACATCATACACAATGTGGTGTACTGACCCATGACTAATCTTTAAACACGCTGCAGTGTCATTCAGTGTCACTCGGCGGTTTTTGTTCACTATGGCTTCAACTGCTGAAATGTTCTGTGGAGTCACAACTCGTTGTGCCTGACCTGGACGAGGAGCATCTTCCACTGAAGTCACACCATTTGCGAACTTCCTACTCCATTCGTAGACTTGCTGCTGTGACAAACATGCATCACCGTACTGAACCTTCATTCTACGATGAATTTCAATAGGTTTCACACCTTCATTACGCAAAAACCGAATAAAAGAACGCTGTTCTTCCCTGGTGCAAGTCGCAAGTGGGGCGGCCATCGTTATACTGATACTGCGACGGTAAGTGTGCATCTGCACTATGCTGCCACCTGCAGACCATTCTGCAAGCTGTTTGTAGCACGCTTACCAACTTACAGGATAACGGCGCGAAATTTCGATTTGTTATTACAAATTTAAGGTTTTCAATTGGCTCACCCTCGTATATGAATGTGGGGGGTATGTTCTTTCGGCTTTTCACGGCTCAGCAGTTCTATATTCAAAGAATAGGAGTTACGCATTAATCAAGGTCGTGAAAGTTTCCACTACGGAAAGTTACGTATTCTCACTAAACACAAACCTCTAGACAGTCACTGCCAAATATCTTGAAATATCGTCACACGCTGTTGTTACAATCTGCACACATTACCAACACTGAAGTTCATTGGCCGGCATGATAAACGCATATCGACACTCCATATTTATAATCACTCGTAGCTAAGAACATTGTCTCACAATTTGTTATATTCCTCGCGGTTTACGGGGGGGGAGGGGGGGGGGGGTCGACCCACAACGATGTGGACACTCACTCAGTCTGCACGATACTCCTCCTTCCGCTACGCCATTACAACCACTGACTTACTATCCACTGTCTCAGCTACACCTGGCAACATTATCTCTTGCTTGGCGCACTTGGCACTTGACTGTCGATTCTAGGCCTATGCTCCACCTGTGCGGGTAAAATATGCTTATCTTTGAGTTAGGGACCGTCAATCATTACACTTTGTTTCTCTACTTTTCACGGATTAATATTAAGCTCCCCGTTCTAGCCTGAGTCAGGACAAACAGTACCGACCGACCACCGTGTCATCCTCTGCCGACGGTGTCACCTGGATGCGGTATGGAGGGACGCGGGGTCAGCGCACCGCTCTCCCAGCCGTTGTCGGCTTTTCAGACCTTGGAGCCTCAACTTCCCATTCAAGTAGCTCCTCAAGTATCATCAACAGGCTGAGTGTACACTATTTCAGCCCCTCCTCCAAGAAAAATTTCCCCTACGAGTACCGGGAATCGAACCAGGATTCTCCGTATGGCAATCCGCCATGCTAGCCCTTTTCTTTCCCTTCATTTTGTTCGTTTTTGATCGTTGTGTCTGGTCATTGCGGACGTCACATGACATCCGTTCAAGTTCGTTTGTTGATCGTTCCACTCAGTTTTTTTATTACCGTGCCGGCACCATTCAGCTACAGAGGCAGGCGTGAGCTCATATAAAGTTTTTATCTACTATAGCTACTACTAATTTCTAATATTTATGTGACAGTTACTTCTAAATGATGAATCCTCTACAAAATATAAGTCTTTTTGTGACATCTATGTCTTCATGTGAACATAATGTAAAATATTTAGAATCACTGGTTTGATGTAAGAGAGGGTCCAGGATCATAATCTTGCCAGGATAAATAGATCAATAAAAATATAAAAAATAAAAATTTAACATTTATACATACGTTTACACCGAAAACTTTATTGTGTAGAGCAGAATTACTCACAAATCGAATTACTCAAGAGTTCCTAGGTAGGTACAAATTTTACTCTTCTGATTTCACCCTATCTGATGGTTTAAGTAAATCATGCAGTCGAATGGTGAAATGATGCCTAAAATAATCGTAGAGTACCAGCGAGCCAACGTGCATTGCCCATGGCATTTGTGATACAGAATGATTTAACAAGACCGTTTTTATAGTTTATAACCTTTTTAATAAAGCCAATTGGTGACTTCTTGTCGGGCGCCACAAGTTTTATATTTATTGCATAATGCTGCCCTACCTCCCCGCTTGTGTAGATACTGAGATGTTAGTAACGTTTATGGCTGTGCTTTAAACTAGAGAATGCTGTACGCAGTACAAATGATAGGCAAGCGGCATAAATTAGCTATCGAATGCATTGGAACAAGGGCATCTATGTTTAGTAATCAGAGACGATATTCACATAATTTTAGTTAGTGCCCATAGTGTACAATGCTACGAAAGTTAAATATTGTGACAGCGTTTTCGTATGTCGGTAAAAGATTGTACTCTTTATCAAAACAAATTTCAATGTTGAGCATAATAAAAGTGGGACATCCTTGACGGTGCTCTGTGTGGTTAAAGCCATTCTGATTCTCTGGACTACATGACTAACTAGGGAAGTCTCTCGGCTAGAACAGGAATTCTGTGTTCCAACTGTATTTAGAAGGTTTACGTACCACTGTGATTAGGATGGTGAAAGCATTCGATTATGTTACTCTTCGTTTGCTCACTATTGGACTTTATAAATGCACATAAGGTTCCTCAACAAAATACATGAAACAATATATAGAATCAGAGTGGGCACATTTGACGAAAACGAAATCTCAGAATCACACCCTTGAGATGCAAAATCAAATGCCACTTGAATCACTGTCTTGAATTCAGCAACATGTGCGAGGGTATTGTACCCAGCCGCTTCCGAAAAATATTGAAGTATACACTGGAGGAGACAGCTTATTACGATAAACAGAATGTATGTACATTATGAAAATTCTGTTTTGAAATTTAGTGTCAAAGTCACTACGGGGAATCCTTATGGAGGCTGCTATCCTTCTTGCATATTATTTACATTGCCGGAAGAAATACAGGGTGATTCAAAATCACTTTTATAAACTAACATGGCACATCGGGTATACAGCAAGGATCAATAATCACATAGGAAGCGGGGGTTGCAAAAGGCCATCCGGGGTTACTAAATGGCGTTTTAGTTACTTAGTCACATGCTAAAAATGGAGCCCCACTGCAGGAGATGCTCAAAGTTTTGTCCAGATGCACCGAGACACGTCTGACATCGACGTTGAACTGAACTGTGCACCCACTCAAAGATACCTGGTGTATTTCAAAGACATCGTGCTGCCGCATCAATCCTGCCCACTAGTTTCTCTGGTGATGTACAAGTGCTTCACACACAAGGTCGTTCAGATACCTCTACAGAAAAAAAATCGGTTGGGGGCTGATCGGGTAGTCGTGGTGTCCATGCGACTGGCCACCACGACCAATTTAGCGGCCGGGTAAGGTTGTCTCCAAATGTGCCCTCACTTGTCTGTTGAAATGCGCGGCGGTTCCGGCGTGCTGAAATCTAATGCTTCGATTAATAGGCATGGGAACATAACTGAGCATGTCTGACAAAACCTTTCACAGGTATAAGAGATACGTGCGACCATCAAGTTGGCTGGGAGAATGTACGGCCCATTTAAACGGTCTCCGACGATGCCACCCTTCACGTGACAGAAGCGCCCTCTCGTGGCGCTAGCGACCTCAAATTCCTATATGATTACAGATCCTAGTTGTGTGTCCGATGTGCCATGCTAGTTTGTAAATGTTTTCTTGAATCTACATCTACATCTACATCTACATCCATACTCCGCAAGCCACCTGACGGTGTGTGGCGGAGGGTACCTTGAGTACCTCTATCGGTTCTCCCTTCTATTCCAGTCTCGTATTGTTCGTGGAAAGAAGGATTGTCGGTATGCCTCTGTGTGGGCTCTAATCTCTATGATTTTATCCTCATGGTCTCTTCGCGAGATATACGTAGGAGGGAGCAATATACTGCTTGACTCTTCGGTGAAGGTATGTTCTCGAAACTTTGACAAAAGCCCGTACCGAGCTACTGAGCGTCTCTCCTGCAGAGTCTTCCACTGGAGTTTATCTATCATCTCCGTAACGCTTTCGCGATTACTAGATACTCCTGTAACGAAGCGCGCTGCTCTCCGTTGGATCTTCTCTATATCTTCTATCAACCCTATCTGGTACGGATCCCACAGTGCTGAGCAGTATTCAAGCAGTGGGCGAACAAGCGTACTGTAACCTACTTCCTTTGTTTTCGGATTGCATTTCCTTAGGATTCTTCCAATGAATCTCAGTCTGGCATCTGCTTTACCGACGATCGACATTATATGATCATTCCATTTTAAATCACTCCTAATGCGTACTCCCAGACAATTTATGGTATTAACTGCTTCCAGTTGCTGACCTGCTATTTTGTAGCTAAATGATAAAGGATCTATCTTTCTGTGTATTCGCAGCACATTACACTTGTCTACATTGAGATTCAATTGCCATTCCCTGCACCATGCGTCAATTCGCTGCAGATCCTCCTGCATTTCAGTACAATTTTCCATTGTTACAACCTCTCGATACACCAAAGCATCATCTGCAAAAAGCCTCAGTGAACTTCCGATGTCATCCACAAGGTCATTTATGTATATTGTGAATAGCAACGGTCCTATGACACTCCCCTGCGGCACACCTGAAATCACTCTTACTTCGGAAGACTTCTCTCCATTGAGAATGACATGCTGCGTCCTGTTATCTAGGAACTCCTCAATCCAATCACCCTGCATACATCAAAAGCTGTATACATTTTGTTGTTTTTGGCGGAATGATCATGCATTCAATGTCTTTACCCGTAAATGAGTGATTTACTATTGTTGTGTCCTCGTGAGGACTTCAAGAATCATAAAGTAGTTTACACTTCTGGTTATTTTCAGCGTTATCATTAACAACATTCACGGAAAAGATTTTGAAATGGTCTTTTGACATTATCCCGCTTGTGCTAGCCTCAGAATGTATGTCTGATGGAGAATTGTCTTCAATAGCCTTTTTAACTTTCGAGCCTGAAGTGCTTTGCTGAAGACAAATGTACAGGTTTTTTTTCTTATTGAGTGTCCACCTATTTAAAGTCCAACATTTGTTGTGTCACTACGAATTGTACTGTGTAGACTGAACCAAAACATCTGTTGATTTTTCCCTGTTTTAGATATCGTTTCATCAGAAGGTAGTTCATAAGGAAATCCACTTTGATCAGTGTTCCAAATGCAGAGTGGCTGTATCTGGAAACTTGCCGGTTCCTGGTTGACTGCTTCGAGAAAACGGGCCCTACGCTGGCAAATATTTTGGCCTTCCTGTACATCTCTGGTTGTTATGAACTCTGTAACGGTTCAAATGGCTCTGAGTACTATGGGACTTAACTTCTGAGGTCATCAGTCCCCTAGAACTTAGAACTACTTAAACTTAACTAACGTAAGGACATCACACACACCCATGCCCGAGGCAGGATTAGAACCTGCGACCGTAGCGGTCTCACGGTTCCAGAATGTAGCACCTAGAACCGCTCGGCCACTCTGGCCGGCGAACTCAGTAACGTGTCTACGGCACATTCTGTGTTCGTTCTTGACACATGCTATGAAAGCTGCCACACATTTGAACTTTGTATGACCAATTTCTCTTGCTTTTTGCATTGCCCATAAGTTCAGGTGCCAGTAATGGACACATTTTCCTTCAGTCGTTGCTATGTCTAATTGGGATAGACTGTGTTGTTTTATCTCTAATTCTTTGGTTGCCTTGTTTCCTCGAAATGGGCCGCACGGGGTAGCCGCGTGGTCTTAGGCGTCTTGTCACGGTCCGCGCGGCTTCCCTCGTCGGAGGTTCGAGTCCTTCCTCGTGCATGGGTGTGTGTGTTGCCCTTAGCGTAAGTTAGTTTAAGTTAGATTAAGTGGTGCGTATGCTTAGGGACCGATGACCTCAGCAGTTTGGTCCCATAAGACCTTACCACAAATTTCCAAATTTCCAAAATTTCCTCGATATGGATATGCATTACGTCTCGTTTTCTTCATATATTAAATATTACTTTGATGTTCGATGTGCTTTTTATAAATGGCTGTCTCTTCAATAAGTCTCTGTAGGTCGTAACTTTGCGTGGAGGTGTATGATAATCACTATAAATACATTCTTCCGAAAATTTTGTTAAAATACTGACAGTATCGGATATATTTCCTGGTGAATATTCGTAGTCACCAGAACTATTAACTTTTTTTTTAGGAGTACTGTTTCTGCCACTGCCACTAGCACTACAGTCTTGAACACTATTAATCGCGTTACTGTTTTCTTCATCCACTATCCTATCCAATGTAATTTCAGTTAAGCAGTCATATGAATATTCATGTTTGTGAATAATTAGATCCACTCAGAACAGTGCTAAAGTGTCATCATCCTGTCTTACACGTCTTCCGTTGGATAACGCCTTCTTAACTTGGATGCGACAATATTTAAAACGTTCCAAATACGAATGGATCCGTTACTTTTTGCTGTCTATGTATGACAGTACTGACACACGTATACTAAACACGTCAACTACTTGTTGATGTAACTGATTGACTGGCGTGTTAATTCCTCCTCCTTCGAGTCTGCAGTCGCTGTTGTGTACAAATCAAGAGCAATACAATTACACGACGTCGCAGGCGTGGTTAGAAATGTGGGATAGGTCTGTTTATAAATGCTTAAATACAAATTCCTGTTCGAGCCGAGAGACGTCCCTTGTGAGTATAGTGACAATGTGTTTATGATAATGTCCAAACGGAGGTGTTTTGTCATTGCTTCCTTCAGAGACGTGAATGATGTGTTCGAACTACCTCGTGAGCATAAATGATATGATAGCTTATGTAGTGTGCTGTTGGTTTTATTAATGAAGAACTGTAGGTATGAAGAGGAAAGGGATATTTTGCGATGGTTTGTACCGTAATCGTCTCTAATTAACACTCTGAATTTAACGGGCGAATCACTGTGACTCTCGGACTCATTCCTCAAGGCAGTGTGCAGAGGTTTGATACCAGAATAATGCCAACAATCTGATAAGAAGATGCATGCGGCCACAACTTTTTCTCTGGCAGATCACATTACAGCGAAAAATATTTCTTCGAGCATCAGGATACGAACCAATTACTCTCAGGTTGCGAGTCATTTAGTTAGCGACCTCATTAACAGACGCGAATACAGAACTCATTGTTCTCATGCCAAGGTACCACAGCTAAATTAAATTACAGTCTCGATTTCTTTTGTCTTTCAGTGATATTGTAAAATTATTATTTGCTAACTTTGTCTCACAGAACACTTGTCT
Organism: Schistocerca serialis cubense; assembly: GCF_023864345.2. Taxonomy (NCBI): domain Eukaryota; kingdom Metazoa; phylum Arthropoda; class Insecta; order Orthoptera; family Acrididae; genus Schistocerca; species Schistocerca serialis. Next base: position 435,300,238 of record NC_064640.1, on the reverse strand, counting down.
CAAAGACTTAAAAAAAATTCTACTAGTTTTGTTGATCGTCAGATGATTAACTGTTATAAATTTTCCTCTCGTAATTTAGCTGCATCTACACTCCTGGAAATGGAAAAAAGAACACATTGACACCGGTGTGTCAGACCCACCATACTTGCTCCGGACACTGCGAGAGGGTTGTACAAGCAATGATCACACGCACGGCACAGCGGACACACCAGGAACCGCGGTATTGGCCGTCGAATGGCGCTAGCTGCGCAGTATTTGTGCACCTCCGCCGTCAGTGTCAGCCAGTTTGCCGTGGCATACGGAGCTCCATCGCAGTCTTTAACACTGGTAGCATGCCGCGACAGCGCGGACGTGAACCGTATGTGCAGTAGACGGACTTTGAGCGAGGGCGTATAGTGGGCATGCGGGAGGCCGGGTGGACGTACCGCCGAATTGCTCAACACGTGGGGCGTGAGGTCTCCACAGTACATCGATGTTGTCGCCAGTGGTCGGCGGAAGGTGCACGTGCCCGTCGACCTGGGACCGGACCGCAGCGACGCACGGATGCACGCCAAGACCGTAGGATCCTATGCAGTGCCGTAGGGGACCGCACCGCCACTTCCCAGCAAATTAGGGACACTGTTGCTCCTGGGGTATCGGCGAGGACCATTCGCAACCGTCTCCATGAAGCTGGGCTACGGTCCCGCACACCGTTAGGCCGTCTTCCGCTCACGCCCCAACATCGTGCAGCCCGCCTCCAGTGGTGTCGCGACAGCCGTGAATGGAGGGACGAATGGAGACGTGTCGTCTTCAGCGATGAGAGTCGCTTCTGCCTTGGTGCCAATGATGGTCGTATGCGTGTTTGGCGCCGTGCAGGTGAGCGCCACAATCAGGACTGCATACGACCGAGGCACACAGGGCCAACACCCGGCATCATGGTGTGGGGAGCGATCTCCTACACTGGCCGTACACCACTGGTGATCGTCGAGGGGACACTGAATAGTGCACGGTACATCCAAACCGTCATCGAACCCATCGTTCTACCATTCCTAGACCGGCAAGGGAACTTGCTGTTCCAACAGGACAATGCACGTCCGCATGTATCCCGTGCCACCCAACGTGCTCTAGAAGGTGTAAGTCAACTACCCTGGCCAGCAAGATCTCCGGATCTGTCCCCCATTGAGCATGTTTGGGACTGGATGAAGCGTCGTCTCACGCGGTCTGCACGTCCAGCACGAACGCTGGTCCAACTGAGGCGCCAGGTGGAAATGGCATGGCAAGCCGTTCCACAGGACTACATCCAGCATCTCTACGATCGTCTCCATGGGAGAATAGCAGCCTGCATTGCTGCGAAAAGTGGATATACACTGTACTATTGCCGACATTGTGCATGCTCTGTTGCCTGTGTCTATGTGCCTGTGGTTCTGTCAGTGTGATCATGTGATGTATCTGACCCCAGGAATGTGTCAATAAAGTTTCCCCTTCCTGGGACAATGAATTCACGGTGTTCTTATTTCAATTTCCAGGAGCGTATATGTGTACTCCGCAAGTCACTGTTAAGTGCATGGCGGAGTAGATATCGTACCAATATTACCGACTTTCTTTCTTGCTCCATTCGCATACTGAGCAAGGGACAAAAGGTTGTCTATTTGCCTCTCTGTGTGTCCTATCTCTCTTATTTTATTATCATAAATATACGCGAAATATACCACGGTTTCAGCATTATGGTCGCACAGTCTTCTTCCAATACAGTGATCTCTCTAATTCCCAACAGGGTTCTTGTGAGAACTACGTCTTACTTCCAGAGATTCCAGTTTATGTCTAGAGCAGCGTTTCTGTTACTCTTTCGTATGGGCTATATCGCCCTCTTACGATTCTGGAGCAAAAGCGGAGCAAAGCTTCACTGCGCTGGCCACAGGCAGGGCAGTCGGAACTGCCCGCTGCCGTGTCATTCTCAGTCAACTGCACATTTGGATGCGGTATGGAGGGGCGAGGGATCAGCGCACCGCTCTCTCGGCCGTTGTCGGCTTTGCAGGCCTTGGAACCGCCAATTCGCATTCAAGCAGCGCCTCAGTTGGCATCACGAGACTGAATGGACCCCATTCCAATTCTACCGTAAAACATAAACGTAAACAGTCTCTGGGGGACACTTAGGCACCGATCGAGCGCCGTGTCATCCTCCGCGAATGGCGTCGTTGGATGCTGTAGGGAGGGATATGTGGTCAGCGCACCGTTCTTCCAGCCGTTGTCAGTTTTCGTGACCTGGAGCCGCTATGACTCGGCCAGGTAGCTCCTTAGCTGGCATCACGGGACTTAGTGCAACTCGTTCCACCCCTTCCACTAAAGGAAAAATCCCTGGCAGTAGCTAGAATTGAACGCGCGTCCTCTGCGTGGCAGTTATCTACACTGACCACTCACCTACGGAGACGGAGAAGAGTCTAGCAGCGCCTCTCTGAAATCGTTCAACGTCTGTTGCATGTACACATAGTTACCATTGCAAACACCAGAACAATATTCTAGAACTGATCGAACTTACGTTTTGTATACGATTTACTTTGCAGATGGGTTGTACGAGGGGCGTTCAATGAGTAATGCAAAATATGTTCTTCGGAAAGCAGGTTGGTTTTATTCAGGATTCCAATACACATATTCTTCCCCACTCTTTTGCCTGCGAATTATATTTTTCGACGTAATCTCCGTCCAGTCATACGGCCTTACGCCATCTTACTGGGAGGGCCTGTACACCAGCCTTGCTGCGTGAATAACCTCCCTATCATCCACATACTGCTTCAGGAGAGTGCATCCCTAAATGGGGGAAACAGACGGAAGTCGGAAGGTGCGAGATCGGGGCCGTAGGGTGGACGAGGAAGAACACTCCAATAACGTTTTGTGAGCTCCTCTCAGGTGCGCAGACTTTGGTGAGGTCTTGCATTGTCATGGAGAAGGTGAATTTCGTTTGTATTTTTGTGGCGATAAACACGCTTAAGTCGTTTCTTTAATTTCCTGAGTAACACAGTGTACTTAGGAGTTAACCGTTGCATCACAAGGGAGGACATAAAACAGAATAATCCCTTCAGAGACCCAGAAGACCGTCGCCATTACTTTGCACCTTCTCATCGGAGGAGTGGTGGTGTGGCGCCACTCTATTCACTGCAGTTTTGTTTCTGGTTCGAAGTGATGAACTTATGTTTTATGGCCTGTGACGATGTTCGACAAAAAATTGTCACTATCAGCCTCGTAACGTGCAAGCAATTTCGCACAGATGGTCCATCGTTCCTCTGCATGGTCTTCTGTTAGGTGGCGAGGAATCCAGCGGGCACACACCTCTGAGTACCCCAAGTGGTGGAGGAGTGTGTCAGCACCACCAACAGAGACGTACAGTTGAGCAACGAGGTGTTTGAGTGTGATCTGTCGATCACATCGAATGAGAGTGTCCGCACGTTCCGACACTGCAGGAGTCACAGCTGCGTGCGGCCTACCGGCACGCGTGGGACAGGTTTGCGCAACCTTGTTGCGATGATGACAGACGCCTCACCCGTGCTTTCGTTTACTGCTAGGTCTCCGTAAAGATTCTGCAAGCGTCCATGAATATCTACGATGTTCTGGTTTTCCGCAAAAGAAACTCAATGACAGCTTCCTGTTTGGAAAGCAGATTCGTTACTGACTCCATTTTGAAGGCTAAGTATAGCGTCACAAACGATCGAATATTCATGAAACTATAGGGCTGAAGCGGGAATATTTCACGATGCACCACAGAACATTCCGCATTTTTTCAACCGAAATTGTCCGAGAAAGAAAAAGGTATTGCATTATTTATTGAACGACCCTCACACATTCGCCGTCCAGTATAACTTAGCGGGTTGTATTAGTCAAATATCGCTCGAACCACTCACGTGTTTGCGAAGTTACTGCATGTGATCGTATCTTGGCAGTCAACGATGAGGTACAGAATCGAATTCTTTCGAAAATGTAGGAACACGGAGTGTCACTGTTCACCTTGGTGTGTTGTTTGGAAGATTCGTGTATGAATAAGGCAATCCGTTTAACACGAGTGGTTTTTCCCTAAATCTGAGTTTATTCTTTGAGAGAAGCTTGTTTTTATCCAGGATCGTCATCATGTTTGAGCATAGAACATGCTCCAGGATACTGCAACAGACGGGTGTCAGCGATGCAACAAAAGATGAAATGTTTGTTGCAAAAAGGTGCCTACGAGGGTAGTTCAAAGAGTAAGTTACACTTTATTATGGCAGGCCAAGGAACTTTTATTATATGTTCCACTACACTTCAAAGTTACACAGATACATGACACTACTTTTAAAACATACTTACCAAATATCTGTAAACAATGGAACGTCATACCAATTGTTCGATTTATCGACGGTAGAAAGGTGCTCCTTGGTCACGGGTGCATTCGACAACAGTGTAAGATGGCTATTTTTTGACGATGTTATTGGTTATGTTAATATTTGTAAGGGAAAATGATTTATTTGAAGAATTGTGTCAGAGAAACAGTTGTTAGGCAAGAGTATCTGTGTCTGCGATGGCAGCACTGTGGAATCGTAAATTTTTGACAGTCAGAAGTGAATAGCTGCGGTGTGCAGCAGGTGGGAGTCGTTGAGTGTACAGTGTAATGCATGGACGCACGTTTGGAACTATGTGAGGTGCAGCTTCATTACGAGGAGGAATGTTGACTCAGAACAATGGCTGGATAGCATCCGGACATAAAAACGGCTTTGAAATAAATAACTAGGTATTATTTGATGAGGTAAAAAGTTTATTTTTAGTTTTGTAGACTAGTATTGTTGGTCCACTTCACCTCGGCACAGTCGTGTTTTTGATAATTATTCTATTGACCGATCTTCTGAGTCAATTTACTGTACCACGGAAGTTAGTAGATTAAATGAGTTTTCATATTGGAGTCTATAACTGATTTTGTTTCTTTATAAGATCCTTCTTAAATGAAATTTCAGAACTTAAAGGTTGAGTCATGTGTTTCATTTTCATTCTGTGTGAAGATTATGAACCCAGTTTCCATGGACCAGCTGCTTTTAGCAGTAATTTTTTAGCTGTTGCGGAGTCTTGCTGTGTTTCTGTTTCTGCCAGTACTTCATTTTGTAGGTGAGATTCATAATACGTGATTGTTTAGTTTCCTTTGTGCACTGTAGGTTCTGTCAGTCTCTTTATTTTACCAGGGCCGTATGTCAGTGCAGAAATTTTGGTGAGTTTCATGTTACATTCTTATACAGGTCGACGCAACAATTTGGATTTTCCTTTTATATAGTTACGTTTTTTATTTTTTTTCCAAACAGACTGCATTGACCAAGTCTACTGAGTGTGAAATTATTGTTTCGTTTATGTATTTGCTTGTGAATGAGATCGGTTTTCACACATACAGGATTCTTTTCAATTTGATGTAAGTGATGCGGCTTTGAGCTCAGTAGCACATTTATGTTTTCAGTTCATATTCCCAGGTTTGTATTTACGATAACATAGACACACACAAGTAAAGGCGACTCACTTACAACCGCTGTGTGAACGTCTTCGCCTTTGGAAAATATCTTTCCCTCCAGATGTCGAAGACATGGAAATGGCATGGTGCAAGATTTGGACTTCCCGATCAGCGTAACCCACGCCTGTGCGACCCTAATCAAATATCTAGCACTATTCCACTACGACAGGACGCTACATTATGCCATCCAGAATTTCAAGATTAAATTGTGCGGAATTTAGACCCTTGGCCTACAAAAACTGTACTGTCCTGAATACTTCAACTTTGCAATACGTTTCCAATTGCGGCGCCATTTCACCCTCCACCTGGTACCAATACCTCAGCAGAACTGCCCGCAGGGCACCCACAACATCTATTTTCTTCTGACAATGTGCCACTCTTGTTGCGCAATACTCTTAGCGTTAACGAACATGTGTAACTTACTTTTTGAAGTTCCTATGTATATATGTAATGTGAAAACGAAATAAAACAGGCTTATTTATCTTGTTTGTCGTTTAGAGCAGGCAGACGCAATAAAACCTACATTTCCAGAGCGGAAGTAATAAAAGGTACCGCATGAACAATTTATTTCTTGTCGCCAAAAACATCAGTATACTCTGATGCTAATGCATGCTCCGTTGCATGCATGACTCATCTGGAAAACGTGTTGTGGGGACCACGATGTCACGTGCGTGCTTGGGTTCCGCACGCGAGCACGCTTCTTTTCCAGCTGTGTTTTAAGCAAAGTGCTACACTATGCGTGATATTCCTTGATGATGAAGCAAAATTGTACATAATTCGAACACTCTGAGAGAGAAAACTTCCTTTTCGTTCTTTTCATAATTGATGATGATGAGCGTTTGGCGTCATTGGCCGGGAGGCCCCTCGCGGGGCAGGTCCGGCCGCCATATCGCAGGTCTTATTACATTCGGCGCCACATTGGGCGACCTGCACGCCGGATGGGGATGAAATGATGATGAACACAACACAACACCCAGTCCCTGAGCGGAGAAAATCTCCGACCCAGCCGGGAATCGAACCCGGGCCCAGAGGACGGCAATCCGTCACGCTGACCACTCAGCTACTGGGGCGGACTTTTCATAATTAATTCATTACTGCTGAAAAAAAAAAAGCTGACTGACACTTTGTGACATGTAAACATCATTCTCCGTTTTAATTGTCCAAAAAGTTATGTGTTTTGTATATAGTAAATGGCCTACAAAATGTATGACTTCATGTGAGAAACATGAAATGACTTCTACATCATCATGCTTCGAAGAAATAACTGACATGTTTTTGAGTGTATGGTTATGTACAAACGCCAGAGCGTTACACGACGACAGATTCTCAGATAGTTTTTATGACAGTTCCCTCTCTGATAAAATACCGTCAAGTTAGCAGCTAAATTTCTTCCGACACAGTCTTCGGTGTACTATTTTTCATTCAGTCTTTGTTTGCCACTACCGTACGCTTTCCATTACCACTTCCATTGTTTCAAGCTTACACTGTTTTTATACACTTTCTAATGACCTTTTGTGAGTATGGATTATATCCAGTAAACATACTGCTCTCTGAGTCTTTCCAACAAACAAGTTTACGATGTTACGATGTCTTCCGAATGTCGTATACGGCGCTTCCGGCAATGTACCGTGGGTGACACAGTTTCCGCCCACTAACGCGTGATGTAGAAATACCGATGGAAAGCTGCTTCGTGTGGCATATTCTGTTCTGTACCCTTCCACTGTGCAGTCACTGTCAGAAACTGAACAGGGTAGTCCTTTTCATGTGTGGGTCCACAGCCGCTGTAAATTTCTTAAAGGAAGTCTTTTTTCCTGTGTAGATAGTGTTTTATTTTGAAATAAACATTTTATTTCAATAGTTAGCAATTAGCTTATATCACCCCCTTGATCATTATCAAGTTACATCACAACAGAACCCGCGCGGGGTAGCCGAGCGTAGGGCGTCTTGTCACGGTCAGCGCGGTTTCCCCCGTCGGAGGTTCGAGTCCTCCCTCGGGCATGGGTGTGTGTGTGGACCTTAGCCTAAGTTAAAGTTAGATTAAGTAGTGTGTAAGATTAGGGACTGATGACCTCTGCAGTTTGGTCCCATAAGACCTTAGCACAAATTTCCAAAATTTCACAACAGAAATTTTTACGCTTGCAGCACGTTATATTCTACAGATAACTGCGGGGAAAGACCAAAATGTGATGCTGTGCCTAATAAGAGCTTTCACGACCATATTAGACACGGACACAACCATCACAAATGGTGAGTCCATATATATAATGGAAAAAGTGCAACGCTTATGCGGGTTTTGTTATTGTACCAACGTATATAACGAATTAAAATAATGAAATGGAAACATAAATGACGTTGGGTGTTGTCCACGTTGACGCTGCCCACGCCTCGTCGTCGTCAGTAAACTGAGCCTTCTAACTTTGTATTTATCAGTACCTGTCTCAGCTCACTTGCTACTACGCACGTTTCAACTCTTGCAAAATTCTTTCTACGCCGCAGGTAAACTAAGATTCAGGCAAAATGAAAAATGTTACTGTATTTGCCACACGAGACGCAAATATTTGTCCAATGTAATGTTCCCCTCCAAGGCCTACAAATTATCCTTCATAGTTTTGAGACTATTGTAAGTATTATTTTTCTCTCACACTTCACCAAATGCACTTTCAGTTCTTTGCAGAATATGATTACACACGGAAGAAGGTTATAAATTTAACAGAAGTGTCGATGACCTAAAACTCAGCACGCTTTTGAGGTGGTAAGACGCCAACTTCATTTTTTAACCGCTGTATTATACAGGTTGTGTCACTAACTATGGCCGCCTAGGATAACTCCGAAAGTAAGATAGTAACTGAAAAGTTTGGGGGACAAATGTTGCATGGGACAACGGGGGTCATAATATTACGTTGGGTTTTTTGTTGCTAGGTGGGGTCGCGTCAGGGATATGACAGTCAACTTTTATTTTATTTTATTGGTTTTTATGGGATGCTATAGTACGGTACTTACCTTTCTGATAGCGGCTCTCGAGACGCATCCAATGGTATGATACAGTAAGGTCTTTGAAGGTCAACGAATGTCAAAAAGGTGGCACGAACGTCCATTTACAGGAGGAGTTCGAAGTGATAACAACTGGTATCAATGCAGTGCTGCAATCGTCTTATCATGGATTTAGTGGTATTCCTTATCACTTCGACACTTATCGAAGCACATGCTCTGACAATTATCTCTCGTATATCGTGCAAATAGTAAATATTCGCCGAATACGGCGTATCCATCTAACGTGTCATTGACATGTAAAGACCATTCGACGGTTTGGCAATATAACACTAATAGGAACGATAAGACTAGTATTGTCGAATCAAGCGAATATGAATGATGTATTCCTTCGAAGAACAAGTCGATATGCTTCTCTTTTACGGAGAATTCCAACGAAATTCAGTGAGACCTAGAGACCTATACGCTGAAAGATATCCTCAACGTACTCACCCTACACGTCGTACATTTAAATATGTGTATGATAAATTGAGAACAACTGGATCTTTAACGCATCGGAAACATATCCGGGAAAGGAAAGTTACTAACGAGGAAACGGAAATTGGTACTCTTGCCACTGTGGTCAGAGAGCCTTGTGTTAGTTCTCGTCAAATCGCAAGGGAATCTGGGATGAGCCAGAGTAGCGTTGTTCGTGTTCTGAATCGCCATAAATATTATCCTTACCATATCAGTCTCCACCAAGAATTAACTGGTACGGACTGTATGCGTCGCGCTGAATTATGCCGATGGGTTCAACTTCAGGTTCAGAGGGATGACACATTTATAAATTTCATTTTATTTGCTGACTAGGCTACATTCGCGAACCATGGAAATGTCAATTTGCATAACATGCACTATTGAGCAACTAAAAATCCATGATGGCTGCGGCAAGTTGCACACCAAAAACCGTGGTCGGTGAATGTGTGGTGTGGGATTCTGGAGGACAGAATTATAGGCCCCTATTTCATCGAAGGAAATCTTAATGGTAGGAAGTACACCATATTCCTGCAAGAAACATTAGGTCTCTTATTGGAAGAAATACCTTTAGGAACAAGGAACAGAATGTGGTATCAACACGATGGGTGTCCGGCACATTTTTCGCTGATGGCTAGAAATGAGTTGCAGAGACAACTCCCAGATTGTTGGATTGGACGCGGAGAAGATGTGTCGGGGCCGGCTCGTTCGCCAGACTTAACACCTCTGGATTATTTCTTGTGGGGATTCGTAAAAGACATTGTATGTTAGGATGTTCGAAATACACCTGATGATATGCGAGAGAGAATTGTCAGAGAATGTGCTTCCATAAGTGCCGATGTGATAAGGAATACAACGCAATCCACGATAAGAAGATCGCAGCACTACATTGATACCAATGGTCATCACTTCGAACACCTTCTGTAAATGGACGTTCATGCCACCTTTTTGACCTTCGTTGACCTTCTAAGACCTCACTGTTACACATCATTGGATTCGTCTCGATAGCCGCTATCAGTCAATAAGTACCAAACTATAGCATCCCATTAAAAATAAAAAAACAAAGTTGAACTTCATATCTCTGAAGCGACCCCACCTAGAAACAAAAAACCAACGTCATATTATGGCACCCGTTGTCCCATGCAACTTTTGTCCCACAAACGTTTCAGCTCCTAACATGATTTCGGAGTTATTCTTGGTGGCAATAGTTAGTGACACACGCTGTTTATTCGCCCCTGTAACTATCTGGACGTATCTTAGGCAAAATGTAAGAATTCACAATATTAAACAAGAGAATAGAACTACAGTCGCTTTATGTCGATAACTAACCGTATGCTAGATCCACGGAGAGCAACAAGACTCAAAATGATGACACTATATACCACTCATAGCACTAGCATCAGTGAAAACGAACAGTGCATACAAACCAACCCCGAGTGACATTGATCGTGGAACATCAAAACAAAGAAAGCTTATAGAAACATATTTCATTAAGAGGTGGAACACTAGCTCACAAGGGAATGGTCTGGTCCGACATATCGAGACCTACCCTGAAATTTTTCACACGGGAAGAATACATGAAAGAAAAGTTCTGTCAGAATTGTAGCTGCTAGGGTGCACTGTAAGTACTTTTAAGAAATGTTATACTTCTTCATTTTTGACGCACGAAGAACTGCTTATAGCATCGGTTTGTACAGCCTTTTCTTGCCTAGCTGAAACTCGGCGAATAAGCAGACGCAGCTATGACGTGAGAACGTAGCGCCGTCCAGAGCGAAGTTCAAAGTGCACACACGCAAATTTAAGCACTTAAACCGCACCAAAAATGTCGCAAATCATTAATGTTTTGAGTAACGTACAGTTCATATCGTCAGATAAACTGCTATAGGTGTAATGTACACAAGTAACTTGCAGAGGTAAGAAAATCAAAGCAGTGTATGATGTTACACAACAGACGACTTCCATCATTCGGGACTTTACATTGTTGTCAGTCAGTATTTTATAACAATTCCTGTAACAATGTGCTTATGATAGTTTTTGAATAACTTTTTTTTTTTTTACTAACAGTGAAACAGTTACTTGTTAATTCCCTGTAGTCGTCACAAAATGGGAGGTTTCTATTGGATGACGCTAACCAACATTTTCGTTACATCGAGCACATCTGACAGACGAAAAATTAATGCATTCAGGCATTTCACAGAAATTATTAATTTTATTTTGACAGAAATGGGATGGAGTAAGAAATTTTTGTATGTCCATCCTTTGACTGGAGGTCTTTGGCACCAATGAAAAAGAAAAAAATTCTAACGATCGACATACAGGATTCATTGTTCTGTACATCAGAAAGGACTTTGTGCTATATTTGCAGGCATGAAGCACGTGAAGAAATTGATGGTACGAATAGCAAAATTTCTGAAGTCACATACAGGTTGTCAGTTACAACAGTTTTCGATGGAGGTGAACGAAGAGTATGGAGACATTATACATCACTGCGAAGTACGTTGGTGAAGTCAAGTTTTCGGTTTAAAACTTGCTATTGCTGAATTTTTGAAGGAGAAAAGAAGTTCAGGAACGAAAATTAGAACATGTGGAATATATTACAGACCTCGCATTTTAAGTGGTCTTGACAGCATCCTGCCCGCAATAAGAAAATGAAAAATGACAAACAACTTCTTTCTAACCTGTTGGGGATGCATTTCAGATGAAAATCGTGTTGTAGAAGGGACACATTCTGACAACGCACAGCCAAGTTCCCTAAGCTCACTGGTGTTAAAGAAAACGCGAGGTTTGATGAATTCATTGTGGCCTTGAAAGAATTATAGGGTCCTACACGTTTTGAGGACACTGCCAATCTGACATTTCTTTTCGAGCTGTTTTCGAGGTCGCTTGTCATTTCAGTTGAAAGCACCGCTGTGCATGTGCAGATGTAACTGACTGACCTGCAAGGTAATTCGCGTTTAATGTTGAAACTGTCCAGAAAGTCTAAATTGCTTTCCTCAGGTAGTTTCCACGTTTCCATAGTTAAGTTGCAAAAGTGTTACAATATTTCGACCAGCATATGTCTATGAAATAAGTTTTTAGATTATGAAACTAAATAAGTCAGTATTACGTGGCAATGTGAGCCACAAAATCTGTGAAACTGTCTTCGTCTGTCCGTATGCGGACAGTTTGTACCAGATAAAAATTACGCCTTCAGCTTGCCGAAAATAATTCGCTATTACTAAAAGTTTGTTTAGCTTTTTACCTATCTTACTGTGATATGGTCAATATAAAACCTAATCGTACGCAATGCAACTGCATTGCCATCTAAATGCGGCGCGTTCGCGGCTTTCCCCTCCTCACTCAGATAGTGCGGCGCGACGGTGGGGAAAGTGTGGCAGCCAGGTTGAGCGCTATGGCACTTACACCGGGGCACGGCCCGCGAGCCGAATTCTTGACCACCCCTGCCCTATACTATTACCTATTAATGACATCTCCTCTATCGTGTACTTGAAACTTGGTAATTTTGTGACTTCCTTTCCTGTGTAATTTCCTGAATCTGTTTAACTGAGTCGAAAACGAATAACGTTCATCTCACTTGCATTTATGCGAACCCAATCTCTATTATCTCCACCGCTAACGGTGAAATGACTCATGAGCAGGTCTAAATCTTTCAAATAGTTTTTCTTCCACAGATTTGTGAATTTCAGTTTGCTGCATATTTCGTACTTTGTGTAAATCGCTCTTCCATTTATACAATACACTTTCAGATTTTACGAAACGAAACTAGCTTTGCTCACTGCTTAAATTCAAGAGTGTTCTCCCTCCTTCATTCACTCAAATATACACATTAAAAAAGTTTTGCATCATCTCGGTTCCAAGAGTGCCGGAACCTGTACAGAAAATTGAGATAGAGATCAACAAAAACATCATTTCCGCCCTTTTTATTGCTCATGAAAACCACACATTGCATATTCTATCACCATACAGCAATACCTTCAGAAGTGGTGGTCCAGATTGCTGTACACACTGGTACCTCTAGTACCCAGTAGGACGTCCTCTTGCATTGATGCATGACTGTATTCGTCGTGGCATACTATCCACAAGATCATCAAGGCACTGTTGGTCCAGATTGTCCCACTCCTCAACGGCGATTCGGCGTAGATCCCTCAGATTGTTTGGTGGGTCGCGTCGCCCATAAACAGCCCTATTCAATCTATCCCAGGCATGTTCGATAGGGTTCATGTTTGGAGAACATGCTGGCCACTCTAGTCGACCGATGTCGTTATCCTGAAGGCGGTCATTCACAAGATGTGCTCAATGGGGGCGCGAATTGTCGTCCATGAAGACGAATGTCAAGCGAATATGCTGCCGATATGGTTGCACTATTGGTCGGAGGATGGAATTCACGTATCGGACAGCCGTTATGGCGCCTTCCATGACCACCAGCTGCGTACTTCGGCCCCACATAATGCCACCTGAAAATAGCAGGGAACCTCCACCTTGCTGCACTCGCTGGACAGTGTGTCTAAGACGTTCAGCCTGATGGGGTTGTCTCCAAACACGACTTCTATGATTGTCTGGTTGAAGGCATATGTGACACTCATCGGTAAAGAGAACATGATGCCAATCCAGAGCGGTCCATTCGGCATGTTTTTGGGCCCATCTGTACCACGCTACATGGTGTCGTGGTTGCCACTGACGTCGGGAGTGAAGCTGCACATCATGCAGCCTCTTGCACACAGTTTGAGTTGTAACATGACGTTCTGTGGCTGCACGAAAAGCATTATTCAACGTGGTGGCTTTTCTGTCAGGGTTCCTCCGAGCTATAATCCGTAGGTAGCGGTCATGTACTGCAGTAGTAGCCCTTTGGCGGCCTGAGCGAGGCATGTCATCGACAGTTCCTGTCTCTCTGTATCTCCTCCATGTCCGACCAACATCGCTTTGGTTCACTCCGAGACACCCTGGACACTTCCCTTGTTGAGAGCCTTTCCTGGCACAAAGTAACAATGCGGACGCGATCGAACTGAAGTATTGACCGTCTAGGCATGGTTGAACTACAGACATCACGAGCCGTGTACCTCCTTCCTGTTGGAATGACAGGAACTGATCGGCTGTCGGACCCCCTCCGTGTAATAGGTGCTGCTCATGCATGGTTGTTTACGTCTTTGGGGGTGTTTAGTGACATTTCGGAACAGTCAAAGGGACTGAGTCTGTGGTACAATATCCACAGTCAGCGTCTATCTTCAGGATTTCTGGGAACCGGGGTGATGCAAAACTTTTTTGATGTGTGTAATTTATAGTCTGCGATTTATAAAATTTTTCCGGCGAATTAAATGTTCAAACGCATTTTTGGCTTGTAATCGGTCGTTGTTTAATTCCTCGCATTGTATTTCGACAGGACACCTGCCAGTCATTACAGATGAGCCATCGAAGACTGACGAAGACTTCTCTGTTCAGCCATACATAGCGCCCTGTCAGTATTCCGCACATGCATGAAGATTCAAGCTGACAGACAGACCACACTTCCCAGCGGCATCGCCCTCGCTGGTGGAAACGCGGAACTCAGCTGTCCTCTGCGTTACCGTTCGCCGTGGCCGTTGGCGCAATCTGTCGTCTTCGATTAGAACAAATCGTGAGGATGGTGGGGCACCACGAACTATCCAACTGGTAGCCGCTACCACAGATTCTCCGCCAGACGTATTTCCCACGGATTTAATAACGGGAGTCCCCAAAATACCGGGTGATCAAAAAGTAAGAATGGCCGAACGGTTCTAGGCGCTTCAGTCTGGAACCGCGCTGCTGCTTCGGTCGCAGGTTCGAATCCTGCCTCGGCCATGGATGTGTGTGATGTCCTTAGGTTAGTTTAAGTAGTTCTAAGTCTAGGGGACTGATGACCTCAGATGTTAAGTCCCATAGTGCTTAGAGCCAGAGCCAAAAGGTCAGAATAAATTTGAAAACTTGATAAACCACAGAATAATGTAGACAGAGAGGTAGAAATTGACACACATGCTTGGAATGACATGGGGTTTTATTAGAACAAAAAAAAAAACAACAAAGTTTTGCTAGACGCGTGAAAGATCTCTTGCGCGCGTCATTTGGTGATGATCGTGTGCTCAGCCGCCACTTTCGTCATGCTTGGCCTCCCAGGTCCCCAGACCTCAGTCCGTGCGATTATTGGCTTTGGGGTTACCTGAAGTCGCAAGTGTATCATGATCGACCGACATCTCTAGGGATGCTGAAAGACAACATCAGACGCCAATGCCTGACCATAACTCCGGACATGCTTTATAGTGCTGTTCACAACATTATTCCTCGACTACAGCTATTGTTGAGGAATGATGGTGGACATATTGAGAATTTCCTGTTAAGAACATCATCTTTGCTTTGTCTTACTTTGTTTTGCTAATTATTGCCATTCTGATCAGATGAAGCGCCATCTGTCGGACGTTTTTCGAACTTTTGTATTTTTTTGGTTCTAATAAAACCCCATGTCATTCGAAGCGTGTGGGTCAATTTGTACCTCTCTATCTACATTATTCCTTGATTTATTCAGTTTTCAAATTTATACTGACTTTTTGATCACCCGGTATGTTGCTGTAGTCAGAAACAGAGTTTCATCATACTCCATTGAATGTCCAGTGGAAATATAGTGTTCGGCAATAGCGGACTTTCTTAGTTCAAAAAGGCGAGTGCAACGTTGATGTTCAATGCAGCATTCTTTCACCATGCGTGTGGTTTGTCCTACGTAACTCATACCGCATTGAGAAGGTATTTAGTAAATTCCGGCCTTCCGCAATATCAAATCGTCTTTCATTGACATCAAAAGGTCAGCAATCTTAGATAGCCGACGCAAAATCACCTTCATATAAAATTTTCAGAGGATTCTTGCTATTTTAAACGAAATATTGCCCTCAAAAGGAAGAAAGCGAAAGAGTTTGCTGGCGTGTTCTCCTCTTTATCCAGTTCCTGATTCTCTGTTTTAACTGAAAGTGCCCTGTTGATCTATCCTTAGGTGGGCGAGCGCTTTATGGAAACTCTCTAGCTCTCGGACAATGTGAGTTCTGTGTACGAGTATTTTAAGCACTCTCATCGTTTGCAACGGGTGATGACAACTTGACGCTTGCAAATGAAGATCAGTACGAGTGGGCTTACGATATACTGAATGCCCCAGAGGGCATCATTCTTTCGTCGAAACAAGAAAGGCAGACAACCATCTTTCTTTGTCTCCTTAGTGAAACGAATGTTGTTATGAATGGCGTTGAGATGGTGAAGAAATTCCAGCAATTTATATTCTCCATGAGGCCACACTATGAAATTATTGTCCACATACCACCAAAATACAGTTGGTTTAAGGGCAGCTGATTCAAACCCACTCCCTTCGAGATCCTCCATAATAAGGTTGGCCACCAACGTAGCCCTAGGCTACGCCGTCAGCCTATTCTTGGTGGAATATTAAATGGGTTGAGGACAGAGAATGCCGAAACGAAGCAGTGATGTCCACCTGGAACTTTTGCAAATTAGTCCCAAATAATCTGCGAGAAGGACCTTTGTAAATAGTGATACCATATCAAAGCTAATCAAACGGTCATAATTGCTTGGACGGAGGCTCCCAGTCTATTGATATAGTCAGCTGAGTACGGATGTGATAGGGGCATTTTCCCACCAACGGTCTCAGCAAAGAAGCGAGATGTTTGGCTACTTCATATATAGGTGCTCCAATGTTGCTCACTATTGGACGTAATGGAACACTTTCCTTATCTATTTTTGGAAGGCCATACAATTTTGATGGTACACAACCAAGTTTTCTTGACCTCTTGATGATCTCTTCAGATAAGAAGAAGGAATTGTGTGGTGCCGAAGTTTCCCGTTGTACACGTCCTGTAGGATCACAATCAATCCTCCTATAGGTAGAATCACTTCATACACACTAGGAGATAGCAAAACGGTTGCGTTACCTTTGTCAACCTTCAGTGCCGCTACATTAGTGTCCTCTCATAGATTTAATGGTACAGCCCTTTCTGCAGAAGTTACTATGTCGAGGAGGCACTTTCAAAAGAGCACGGCAAGTTGCCCTTCTTATTCCGTCTGCAGCTTCCGAATGGAGGCGGCATACGGCTTCTTCAACACCACTCAGAAATATAATTGAAAGCAGTGCTCTGGGTGTAGGTGCAAAATTGAATCCCTTGCTTAATATAGACTGCGTCGCATCGTCTAAATTTTTCTCCGTGAAATCAACAACGTAATGGCGTGCAGTTACCTCTTGTGGCAACGACTGCTGTGGCAACAGAAGACCAAATTTTAACATCTGCCGTAAACTTGCATCTTTATGGATCCAGTCGATCTTGGCTGAAGTCACTCCATCAACCCAAACCAATGATACAGGAGAGAGATGTGCTGCAGCCTTTGGAAGCAACTGGTACGAGTGTTGTGAAATGGCATCCAGTCTTCGTCCTGAATACCAAATCCTCTCTTTGACAATAGCATGACTAACCATCTCAGTAATCGTCCGTGCAGCGGCAGTCTTAATAAAGTGCGTTACTCTGCCAAATTTTGGCATTGTGCCATGGTCCCTATATCTCAATAAAAGGGTTAAAGAACATAACAGCTTTGATCCCTTACCATGTAACTTGTCGAAACTTCGAACGTGTGAGGTCATCTCCTCACCGTATCATCGCATGAAATTTCGACCGAACATCTGCCAGTCATCTTCAGGTGAGCCATAGAAGACTGACGAAGACTTGCTCTGTTCCGCCATATATAGCGCTGCCAGTATTCCGCGCATGCGTCGAGATTCGAGTTGACAGACGGACCACACTTTCCAACATTCAGTTCACTATGGAAATAGAGAAATATGGTAGTCTTCCTTTTTTGGATGTCTTGATTAAGAGGAAAGGAAGGTGGCCCTCTGGGGCATTCAGTATATCGTATGCCCACTCATACTGATTTGTATTTGCAAACGTCGTCATCACCCCTGGCAAACTATGAGCGTGCTTAAAACACTCGTACACTGAGATCACATTGTCACAGAGCTAAATAGTTTGCCTAAAGAGCTCGCCCATCTACAGACAGTGTTCAGAAAAAATGGTTCTTCTACCCAGCTGATTAACAGAGTACTGCCAGTTGAAACAAACAATCGGGAATTTGATAAAGAGGAGAAAACACCGGCAAATGCAAGGAATGCTCGAAGTGCGCTGTATATGGCAGAACAGAGCAAGTCATCTGAAGAAGACTGGCAGGTATCCAGTCGAAACATTTGCGTTGTATTGAACGACGGCCAGCTACATGCCCGAAATTTGTTTGAAAGTTTAAAACATTTTCTTTGTCGCTGAGATATATTGTTGTACGCATTTTCTTTCGGCTGGGAAGGAATTGTCTTTTTGTCCCGGACTTTGATTAGAACAACCATAATCAATGGAACCACAATTCACGTAATCGTCAGAGTTTTTTCCTGTGTCTTCTAATGCTTCCACAATTTCTACGAGATGTCGACGTAATTCGAATGAATGTCAAAGAAATGAACTAATACATAACGCATATGTAGGTCTGTATGTATGTATTCTGGAGAAGTAAATGATTTCGGTTGCATATCACGTTTTTCATGTTCCATCTTTGCAAAGTTGGAAACATTAACTTGATTACGCATTACTTTGAAACTCTGCAGCCTGGACAAATACAGATGCAATTAGCAAGCATATACAAAGAAAAAAAATCAGCATTATTTACGTTATTAACACCTAGCGATACCGTAAAGTCAACTACTAAGTATTTTGGATATCAAATGAGTTGCAAATTTGAGCGAATAGTAACTGTGACTAGTCGTAAGACAAACTATCAATGGAAACTGAAATTCGCTTCACAAATTATGGTTATGTTGTGGCGTCTTATCTGTTTACCGATGTGCCATCAACCAAGGAAATGTGCCTGCCATGTTGCCCATGTACGGTCTGCTAAGCTAGGATAGGGATGTAAATTTATCCAACCACCTAGTGAGTTATAAATTTGGAAACTTTCAACATTTTTTAAATACTGACAGTGTGTCTCAGCAATTAAAACTTTGACAGTGTGTTTCTTGCTGCGCATTCCTCCCGTAAAAAAAAAAAAAAATTGAGGGCAGGTTTCGGCACGTCGGATTGGACTGTTTTCTTGTCAGCAGGGAAAGGACGGGAAGTGGGGTCAACCGAGACCTTATTGAAGGAAACGTCTAAACATTTGTCCTAACTAATTTAGGAAAACTAAGAGAAACCTAAACCCAGATGCCCAGGAGTGTTGAAACCACTAGCCCGATGCCTTAACCACATACTACGTGGGTTAGCACTAAGAACAATACTGTTAGTGGCACAGAAATGACGTCAAGATCTTAAATTGAAGCGAGCTGCACATATTGACAATCTGCGGGCGAGTGACAACATCTAAACCTCTGGTTCTCAAAGAGCTTGAGTACGATGTTACAAGGTGGCTGCTCTATTAGAAATTGGAACTACTGATACAAGTACAACCGTATACCCCGCTCCAATGAAACTATGGCTTGTTATAAATGAATTCAAGACCCAGTAGTCAACTCTATAACGTTAGCTGACTTCGATAGTAAAAAGAAAATTAAATGAGTAGCTCACACTGACTGCGCAGCTATTGAGTGGTAGGCACTGCACGTATAACTGAACATCAACCAATGTGATATTCATTCCCAAGATCCTATCAAAATTACTAAAGCATAATAGTGATTCACTTATGGACGATCAACGTAATTGTAATAGTCAAAGTTGAAAAATGAACAGGCACCGATACTGGTAACACTTTTCAAAGTATTTTGAATAATGATCTACTTCGAAAGAATTGACAATGTATGACCTATTACGATTGAACACATCGATACCATAGTCTCTACAAGATAGCCTATGGAACATGAACACATACACTTTACAGGATATGCCACAGCTATTCTTCACTCAGAAGGGACGTTAAGAATTACCGTCATCCCTAAAATGTCCATGGAGAGAACGAGGTATTTATACCTATAAATGGGGGGAAACTACCTGAGAAAACAATTGCTTTATTTCTTTCATGTGTAGCAGATAGACAAAAGTGGCGCACAAGCAATAAGCCAAAACATAAATAAATGTTCAATAAATGACTTGGAAAAGTCGAAATGAGGACCAGAGCGTGTAATTAGATTGTATGTTGAATTCAAAATAAGGAAACAAAGGACACTAGTCACTTGGCAGTCGCGATACACGTGTAACAGGAATCAAAAACTCCAGCAATAACAAAGATTGGAATATGTATGTATAACTACAAGAAAATTTCAAAGTTAAAATGAAGGTACAGTGACAAAATTGATTGTATAATCATTCTCACTGAATGACCAGAACACGATTCTGTAACCAGCTTCACACCTAAGAAAAGCACAAAGCCTCGGAACCTTTGTAGTAACACGCTCCAGAATATCAGCTCGCCTCACAATACAGTGCAAGTTACCACCTCGAAATAAATAAAAAAAATAATAATTCGTGGGATAAAGTAACCACACATATGATTCAGTAGCAAAATTTTCCTTGTGAGCAAACATTTATTTACTTATTTATTTGGCCTTCAGAGTGCGTATTTTATTTAGACACTGTACACTGATTTGTATGGAGAGAATATATAAATTCACCTATACAGGCATAAGAGCTTGAGCTGTCATGATTTTGTCCACCATAAATTGATATCTACATCTACATCTACATAGATACTCCGCAAGCCAGCGTAAGGTGCGTGGCGGAGGACACCGGTACCACTAATGGTCATTTCCCCTCCTGTTCCACTCGCAAATAAAGCGAGGCAAAAACGACTATCTGTGCCTCCGTATGAGCCCTAATTTCACGTATCTTATCTTCATAGACCTTACGAGCGATGTATGTTGGCAGGAGCAGAATCATTCGGCATTCAGCTTCAAATGGCGGTTCTCTAAATTTTCTCAATAGTATTTCCCGAAAATAACGCCACCTTCCCTCCAGGGATACCCATTTGAGTTCCTGAAGCATCTCCGTAACACTTAAGTTTTGTTCGAACTTACCGGTAACAAATCTAGCAGCCCTCCTCTGAATTGTGTATGTCTCCCTTCAATACGACCTGGTACAGATTCCAAACACTCGAGCCGTACTCAAGAATAGGTCGCACCAGCGTCCTATATGCGGCCTCCTTTACAGGTGAGCCACTTTTTCCTAAAATTCTCTCGATAAACCGAAGTCGACCATTTGCCTTCCCTACCACAGTTTTTACATGCTAGTTCCACCTCCTGTCACTTTGCAACATTACGCCCAGATATTTAAACGTCTTGACTGTGTCAAGCTGGACACAAGTAAAACTGTATCCGAACATTACAGGTTTGTTCTTCCTACTCATTCGCATTAACTTATTTTTTCCACATTTAGGGCTAGCTGCCATTCATCACACCAACAGGAAATTTGGTCTAGGTCGTCTTGTATCTTCCTACAGCCACTCGACTTCGACAACTTACCGTACACCACGGCATCATCAGAAAACAACCTGTCCGCGAAATCATTTATGTATATAGAGAACAACAGCGGTGCTATCACACTTCCCTGGGGCACTCCTAACGATGCTTTTATCTCTGATCAACACTCGCCGTCGAGTACAACGTACTTGGTTCTATTATCTAAGATGTCTTCGAGCCACTCACATATCTGTGAATTTATTTCATATGCTTGTACCTTCGTTAACAGCCTGCAATGGGGCACCGTTTCAAATGCTTTCCGAAAATCTAGAAATGTGGAATTTGTCTGTTGCCCTTCATCCATAGTTCTCTATACATCATGTGAGAAAAGGGCAAGCTGAGTTCCGCACTAGCGATGCTTTCTAAAACCATGCTGATTCGTGGGCATAAGCTCCTTACCCTCAAGAAAGTTCATTATTTTCGAACTGAAAATGTGCTCAAGGATTCTGCAGCAAACAGAAGTTAGGGATATTGGTCTTTTTTCCAGTCGCCTGGGACTTTGTGCTGGGCGAGAGTTTCACGATAAATGGAAACTAGATAAGGGGCCAATGCCGTAGAATACTCTTCGCAAAATCAAAGCGGTATACCGCCCGGTGATTTATTTGTTTTCAAATCTTTAAGTTGCTTCTCTATGCCCGGTATTCTTTTTTCTCTGCCGTCCATACGGGAGTCTGTCCTATGGTCTAATGACGGTATATTTGTACGGTTCTCCTGCGTAGATTTAGAAGTTAATTAGAGAGTTGTGATCTATCAGTTCAAATCATTACGGAAATTGCATCACAACCAAGATATTAAAATGAAAAATGTGTACCATTAAACTTAAAGTTTTTTCCCAAAACTCTTATGGAAATTAGCAAGCACTTTATAAGGTCGAATGTCTCCATTAAACAAAAGAGAAAAAGCTGATTGAAGGAGATGATATCCCACACTCAGCAATGTCTTCAAAATGTCCAGCCTTTCACAATCAAATACGGGACACTAAAACAACGTGTGGTTTTCATCAGCTTTCGATTCACAATAAAAAGGAGGACTGTCAGTGTTGATCATATGTAGATAGAGATGAAAAGAGGCGTGGTTGAATCGGAGATGAATGATTGCGGAAATCGTTGATTGGTCCAAACGTGTCTTCGTAAATCACGGCTTTGCGGGAATTAGAGGTTGTAACGCCACATGTTAACCACTTTTCGTTTGTTGGAACATGTCTCACATCTCTTGTCACTGATGTTTTCCGTGGCTCTTGACCTCATGTTAAGTAGCCTGTGTACGGCAGTTTCAAGTCATGAACAGTGCCTACAGAGCCAGATTGCTTCGGTAATACGCCAAAGTCCCTCATTACAGCGGATGACAGGGTGGGATACACCCACAGCAAATGGATGGTCTGCCCCCTTCATGTACTGCGAACATATTTCAAAACCACATACAATATATAACGGTTGGTTGTTTTATCCTCTCTCGGTGTTGAATATTTTTAAGGGAGTCATACACAATAAATATCCTCGGGAAGGGAGTTGTAAATACAAAACTGAGTTTCCAATAGTGCCACTATCTTCTCGGTAAAAACAGGAGCGCTTTTAGGCAGTTTGAACATTTTCCGGAGTTGGAGCTGAGAGCATAAAGAAGCGCGTCCAGCATCTTCATCTTGTGGAATTAAGGATCCTTCAGTATAAGTACAATGATAATCAGGCCACCGCACTGCAACAAGAAGATAAAAGCTACAACTGACATCAGTGCTGTCTGAACTGGTCTTACGAACGTAATAGACTGAAATCTGGCAGCTGAGTGTGTCTATATCGTATTCACATAAAGACAATGCGAAGAACATCAAATAGAACGTACGATAGGATACCACGTATTAATACTACTATATACGGCTGGAAGTTTAATTCTTCAGTAAGAGGCACTCCATTGTCGGTAAATGCAGTCTTGACTTTTACAGACTGAACTGTCCGTGAGGGCCGTGCCTCGAATATCAAATTTATCTGACAACGTCTGGCATCATCTTCAAGAGCATCTCCCCTTCCTCTGCTAAACGAGCATTTGTGGGCATTTTTCTCTGCATCTGTCCACCAACGTATTTCAGAGGATAATGTGCAAAGTCCCCTGACTAAGTAGTCGTTTAGTTACACTGTTCTTTAATTGCAGGTCTGGGCTAGCATCACTAGTGGCTGGTTTCATTTCACGGTTCGTTTCTTTACCTTTCCTATGTAGTACGTTGGAGGTTTCCAAGTGCTGAAAGCCTGCAAGTTGGCTATATGAGATCGTAATCCCTTTAAAAGGAGTTGGCCGTCATAAAAAATTGAGTTCCGGGCAGAGGCACAGTCTCAGGTAGACAGGCCGGCATACGTAGCCATTCTTGTCCTCCAGCTCACTCCCCAGGCGGAACATAGGATACCCGCTTTTTCTGTTAGAAATAAACATAGAATGCTTCACAGAAGACTTTTAGCAAGGTAAGAGATCTCTTGCTAGGTATGTTTTCCCTCAGGGCATGTGAATTTTCGTAAAGACGCCTCGGAATAGTGTTCGATTTAAACTTTCAGAGTCCAGCTTTCTAATTGGGCTGTACTGTTACTTTCTGGATAGCCCGCGCGTTTTCCTTTTGTCTACATGAAAGACATAGGAGAGGCCCTTTTCAGAATTGTTCAATGGAATGGGAGAGATTTTGTGCTTTCCTCCACGTAGGAGCCTAATTGGTTCAACGTAAAGAAAATCTACGAGGGTGGGAGATTGTTTCCTATCCTCGCTTGAATTTTATTGGCCAGTGAGTTGTGGCTCTGACGAAAAGCAGCAAAGTTTCAGAGCGACGAGAAGGAGAACACTTTACTGTAGGCCTTTGCAGAGTAATGACTTCACCTTAAGATTTAGAAGAGTTTACTTCATTTTGGATTTTCAGAGAGTTAAGACCTCATGTTACGAGAGGAGAGTGCCTGACGAGATGTCTTGCTGCCACTAGAAGGGGGAGACTGAAATCATATTCTCCGGCAGTTGCTGCCGCCGGCTGCCTTACCCACGCTCACATGTTTTGGTAAGGTGGACCATCGTCGCTCTTGCCGATATCATTCAGATGCGAAATTAATTCGCTCCCTTCAGGAGCCGAGTATCTAATGTGAAAGCCATGGTTGCAGCTTGTTGCTCTCAGTGCTCATTTTGGCAAACTTATGGTGTTCATTCGCGTCTCTCCGCGTGCATCCTATATTTAACTAACAACGTAAGTAATCACTGGTCATGTCCGCGAATTATTAACGTAAATGTTTTTCATCCTCCCCACCCACCTGGAGCAAAGTGATCCTTTAGAGTTATAATCCCTTGTCCGATTGTCAATATTTCCTTTCAGTATATCAGTGGGCGATTCTCATGTTGAAAGACATTAAATGTAATTGTTACAGTGACCATTTGTTTCCATTCACAGTTAGAAGGTCCCTCCTTCCATCAGTATCTATGTGAGTGGTGTAGTACCCATTTCTGTCCTTGTTTTCTAAGGCGCTGCAGTCATGGCCTGTGCGGCTGGTCCCGTCAGAGGTTCGAGTCCTCCCTCGGGCATGGGTGTGTGTGTTGGTCCGTAGGATAATTTGGGTTAAGTAGTGTGTAAGCTTAGGGACTGATGACCTTAGCAGTTAAGTCCCATAAGATTTCACACACATTTGAACATTTTTTGTCATTGTTTGTTGGGCCAACCCTGTTAATTTTCGTTTAAGTAAGACGTTTTCGTTGCGCGACAGTATCCTTCCCTTAAATTAATTTTCATGATCATGTAGGAAGGTTCCTTTCTCCGTTGGCCACCAGAGTTTGGTCCTGTGCATTACAGGGGTACGCACCCACAGCTCCAAGACAGGCACGGATGGTTCTGTATAGAAGTGTATCTAATTTGGAGAGCTAAATCTTACATTCATTGTGATGCAGTAGATAGACAGCCATAATCTAGTAGAGTTCGAATAATTGCTCTGTGCGTAGTGAATAAGGTACTCTGGTGCGCTCTTCAACAAACACGGGTGAGTGAGCGAATTACATTTAAAACCTCTTCACATTTAGTAACAGTAGTTCTAATGTGAGGTGTCCAGCTTACCCGAAAGTCAAATATCATTCTTAGGAACCGAGTATGAGATTTCATTTGGGAAGCGTACTTTTCACACGTGGTACGACGACGGTGCGAAAAGTGTTCGAACTGAAAAAAAGGACGATCACCGTTTTCTCAGCCGAAATCTCCAACTCTTTAGTAGACAGGCGTTCACTGATGTGTGCTACGGCAGTGCATGTCCTTTTGGTCTTAAGATGTATCTTAGCAGTTAAATAAATATATACATCGTCCACACACTGCAGTATTTTAGTGGAGGGAGTTATTTTAAATAATGAGTACACAGAGAGGACTTAAAGTCGCACCCTTTCGCTAGTCCTGGGAGACATGAAAGGCTGGCCGATGTGGCCGAGAAGTTCTAGGCGCTTCAGTCCGGAACCGCGCTGCTGCTACGGTAGCAGGTTCGAATCCTGCCTCGGGCACGGATGTGTGTGGTGTCCTTAGGTTAGTTAGGTTTAAGTAGTTCTAAGTCTAGGGGACTGATGACCTCAGATGTTAAGTCCCGTAGTGCTTAGAGCCATTTGAGGCAAGAAAATATCCGAGCAAGCAGCCTTTGAATCTGATGTAGACTCTTGATTGAGCGACATGAGTACTTATACCTTAAATCATTCTCGAAGGAATTTCGAATTCCACCAGTTTGTCCTAGAGAATCGTAATACGTGCAGTCGGTGGCAGAATTTGTGGGACCCCTCGCTTCATCGTTGTACTGAACTACGCAGTTTTACTGTCAGTTAACACAGCATAACACGCAAAGAGACCAACTACTACCAACATAGTGTCTATAAGCGTGAAGCCGAGAACTATTTGAACATTGTGAGACTCTTTTACATAATGTGGGAGACTATGTCGCTGCTGATTTATTTATCTCTTGTGTATCTGCTGTGTTCAATAAACTAACGGAAAAACGCTATTTGGTATGTACTGTACTAATACAAATGAATTGTAATTTATCATGGTAACGTTATGAAAAAAGTCATTTTTAATAAAGTATTCCAAATTGTAAAAAATTAGCAGGATAATACGCACTTCGGCTTCGAAACGGTCTGTGCGTACGTTCAGTCTACAGCCATACTTAAGAAGCACTACATATCTATCAAGAAAGAATCCAAAATGCAGCAGTAGGGCTAGATACATAACAAAATCCAGTTAACAAATCTTTCAGTGCTACAAGTAAGTCAATACAATTGATAGAAGCAGACAAAGTAGGCACTAACAAGTGGGCCATTCAGCAAGTTTTTCACCTTTAGACCTACAGAGTACAGAATCAAGATAGCGACAAAACGTATGGGGCAGTAGTTGTCTTAGGATTTCTTTAATGATTGTCGATCTGCCTGTGAATGGTTCTTTCACGAAAGAGGTAAAAATCTTGTCTCCAGCGAGATTAGAATCGAAAACTAACACACTCTACCACTTGAAGAGCAAACATTTTACCGCTAAGCTAGTATACAACTACGCCAAAAACTCTCCCTTGTTGTCCCAGTGATGATCAGGACAGAAAATTTCCAACGTAAATAGCGAAATGTGCTGCCTTTTCTGTTGGAGCGAAATTCTTCGCTCCAGAATCACACATTTTCTACCTTTAATTCATCCCTTAAGTGCGAATAATTAAGAATATTTAATCTAAATGACAAGGAAATATCGAGTGAATTTACCCGGATAATCCAGAACCAAACAGGGAAATAAACTGACGGTAACATAGTTGTCAAACTTATTCTACAATGTCATCAATTCTCCATCATACTAGCGACAGGCAGACTACGTTTCCCCAGAGTCGATATGAATCTTCAACTGACTTCCAAAGGGGAAGTTCGCCCTTCGAAGACGCAGTGTCGCAGCAGAGATACGTAGAATAGGGCTATGAAATTTGTTCGCATGCCAGTAATTAAGATTTGGAACTAAAGCATAGTTACAAATGATATCCAGATGAACCGACCGAACGTCGAACATCATACATAAAGTGCAAGGAAAATTATTTCGCTGGTTCCCCTCTTCTGCGGCTACCATGGGTGAGAAAATAACATTCATTTTAATATTATATACTTCAAATCATTTTCCTTATAAATGCTTGCATTGGCACCACCTCTAACACATAACACAAATGAAAAGACAACATATCACTTCTTGTGGAAGCTCGTGTTTTGTATTCAACTTTGATGTGTTAAAAATAACATATATTTCCAAATCACAAAAGCAAAACCTGCTGGGTAATTTTTCGCAACGACTAAAAGACCGAACTCAAAATAAACGAACCGAAAAAAAAACAAGTGAATCATTCCAGTGTTATTTCAATTCCACAATTTGACAACCTGAATGAAGTAGCAGTTTTGATGAGACTGTGTGACATGGAACGAAAGCGCCATCGGTAATGTTTCAAATGCGGCATTCTTAAGCGAAATTGACATTAATTCTATAACATGAGAGAGACGAAAAGGTTCGTCTGCTCGTAATGATTACAATATAAGAACTGGTGATGAATTATCAAAACCAGCGAAAAGCGCCTGATGAATGAGCCTTCCAATTTTCAGACAGTTTAAGAAAAAGAGGAACCAAAGTAACAAAAAGAGATTACACTAGATGAACATGGGACGAAATTTCTATGCAGAATATCGTACTTGTTCCATTTTGTTCATAGTTTATTTCTCACTTGTTTCACATTAATGATCCCTCTAGGTTATCACAACTTTCTTATGTGAATTATCTAGGTGTAACTGTTAAAACAGACTGCTGTTTTAAATACTATGGCACTTGTGGTTGCATCTGACTCAATGGACAACGTTAATTGTAATTTCATTTCATCTTGGAGGCTACTGAAATGACTTACTAACACTTTCAAGATAGTCACTGTGCACACCAACTTCTCTCTTGAGACAATTGTTCATCATCTCTTGCTTAGCTAAAAAGTTGAGGGTCGTATAAATATAGTGATACCAGAGAGACACAGGCATCGAGACCAGAAACTTTACTCTTTACATCACCGTGAAGTAACCTAAAAAGTTGAGCTTTGGTAAGGCAACGAATGGAGGTTAATTAAATAAATTAAACATTTCGAGATGAAACCTAAATCATTTCTTATGTGAGTATTTCTTGTCTGGGACAGCTCTTATACAGCTAACAAATTCCAAATACTTGTAACTGACGAGGTCTTCAAGTCGTTTTAAACACTTTTGGTAGCTAACTCGAGGTCACAGTGGGAAGCGTCGGCTACCCGTTGCTATAGTCATCCCAGTTCTGGTGCTATGCAATCTACATCTACATCTACATTTGTACTCCGCAAGCCACCCAACGTTGTGTGGCGGAGGGCACTTTACGTGCCACTGTCATTACCTCCCTTTCCTGTTCCATTCGCGTATGGTTCGCGAGAAGAACGACTGAAAGCCTCCGTGCGCGCTCTAATCTCTCTAATTTTACATTCGTGATCTCCTCGGGAGGTATAAGTAGGGGGAAGCAATATATTCGATACCTCAGCCAGAAACGCACCCTCTCGAAACCTGGCGAGCAAGCTACACCGCGATGCAGAGCGCCTCTCTTGCAGAGTCTGCCACTTGAGTTTGTTAAACATCTCCGTAACACTATCACGGTTACCAAATAACCCTGTGACGAAACGCGCCGCTCTTCTTTGGATCTTCTCTATCTCCTCCGTCAACCCGATCTGGTACGGATCCCACACTGATGAGCAATACTCAAGTATAGGTCGAACGAGTGTTTTGTAAGCCACCTCCTTTGTTGATTGACTACATTTTCTAAGGACTCTCCCAATGAATCTCAACCTAGTAACCGCCTTACCAACAATTAATTTTATATGATCATTCCACTTCAAATCGTTCCGCACGCATACTCCCAGATATTTTACAGAAGTAACTGCTGGCAGTGTTTGTTCTGCTATCATATAATCATACAATAAAGGATCCTTCTTTCTATGTATTCGCAATACATTACATTTGTCTATGTTAAGGGTGAGTTGCCACTCCCTGCACCAAGTACCTATCCGCTGCAGATCTTCCTGCATTTCGCTACAATTTTCTAATGCTGCAACTTCTCTGTATACTACAGCATCATCCACGAAAAGCCGCATGGAACTTCCGACACTATCTACTAGGTCATTTATATACACTCCTGGAAATTGAAATAAGAACACCGTGAATTCATTGTCCCAGGAAGGGGAAACTTTATTGACACATTCCTGGGGTCAGATACATCACATGATCACACTGACAGAACCACAGGCACATAGACACAGGCAACAGAGCATGCACAATGTCGGCACTAGTACAGTGTAAATCCACCTTTCGCAGCAATGCAGGCTGCTATTCTCCCATGGAGACGATCGTAGAGATGCTGGATGTAGTCCTGTGGAACGGCTTGCCATGCCATTTCCACCTGGCGCCTCAGTTGGACCAGCGTTCGTGCTGGACGTGCAGACCGCGTAAGACGACGCTTCATCCAGTCCCAAACATGCTCAATGGGGGACAGATCCGGAGATCTTGCTGGCCATGGTAGTTGACTTACACCTTCTAGAGCACGTTGGGTGGCACGGGATACATGCGGACGTGCATTGTCCTGTTGGAACAGAAAGTTCCCTTGCCGGTCTAGGAATGGTAGAACGATGGGTTCGATGACGGTTTGGATGTACCGTGCACTATTCAGTGTCCCCTCGACGATCACCAGTGGTGTACGGCCAGTGTAGGAGATCGCTCCCCACACCATGATGCCGGGTGTTGGCCCTGTGTGCCTCGGTCGTATGCAGTCCTGATTGTGGCGCTCACCTGCACGGCGCCAAACACGCATACGACCATCATTGGCACCAAGGCAGAAGCGACTCTCATCGCTGAAGACGACACGTCTCCATTCGTCCCTCCATTCACGCCTGTCGCGACACCACTGGAGGCGGGCTGCACGATGTTGGGGCGTGAGCGGAAGACGGCCTAACGGTGTGCGGGACCGTAGCCCAGCTTCATGGAGACGGTTGCGAATGGTCCTCGCCGATACCCCAGGAGCAACAGTGTCCCTAATTTGCTGGGAAGTGGCGGTGCGGTCCCCTACGGCACTGCGTAGGATCCTACGGTCTTGGCGTGCATCCGTGCGTCGCTACGGTCCGGTCCCAGGTCGACGGGCACGTGCACCTTCCGCCGACCACTGGCGACAACATCGATGTACTGTGGAGACCTCACGCCCCACGTGTTGAGCAATTCGGCGGTACGTCCACCCGGCCTCCCGCATGCCCACTATACGCCCTCGCTCAAAGTCCGTCAACTGCACATACGGTTCACGTCCACACTGTCGCGGCATGCTACCAGTGTTAAAGACTGCGATGGAGCTCCGTATGCCACGGCAAACTGGCTGACACTGACGGCGGCGGTGCACAAATGCTGCGCAGCTAGCGCCATTCGACGGCCAACACCGCGGTTCCTGGTGTGTCCGCTGTGCCGCGCGTGTGATCATTGCTTGTACAGCCCTCTCGCAGTGTCCGGAGCAAGTATGGTGGGTCTGACACACCGGTGTCAATGTGTTCTTTTTTCCATTTCCAGGAGTGTATATTGTGAAAAGCAATGGTCCCATAACACTCCCCTGTGGCACGCCAGAGGTTACTTTAACGTCTGTAGACGTCTCTCCATTGATAACAACATGCTGTGTTCTGTTTGCTAAAAACTCTTCTATCCAGCCACACAGCAGGTCTGATATTCCGTAGGCTCTTACTTTGTTTATCAGGCGACAGTGCGGAACTGTATCGAACGCCTTCCGGAAGTCAAGAAAAATAGCATCTACCTGGGAGCCTGTATCTAATATTTTCTGGGTCTCATGAACAAATAAAGCGAGTTGGGTCTCACACGATCGCTGTTTCCGGAATCCATGTTGATTCCTACATAGTAGATTCTGGGTTTCCAAAAACGACATGATACTCGAGCAAAAAACATGTTCTAAAATTCTACAACAGATCGACGTCAGAAATATAGGTCTGCTCGACGACCCTTCTTGAAGACTGGGACTACCTGTGCTCTTTTCCAATCATTTGGAACCTTCCGTTCCTCTAGAGACTTGCGGTACACGGCTGTTAGAAAGGGGGGCAAGGTCTTTCGCGTACTCTGTGTAGAATCGAATTGGTATCCCGTCAGGTCCAGTGAACTTTCCTCTGTTGAGTGATTCCAGTTGTTTTTCTATTCCTTGGACACTTATTTCGATGTCAGCCATTTTTTCGTTTGTGCGAGGATTTAGAGGAGGAACTGCGGCCTTCCTCTGTGAAACAGCTTTGGAAAAAAGTGTTTAGTATTTCAGCTTTACGCGTGTCATCCTCTGTTTCAATGCCATCATCATCCCGGGGTGTCTGGATAGGCTGTTTCGAGCCACTTACTGATTTAACGTAAGACCAGAACTTCCTAGGATTTTCTGTCAAGTCGGTACATAGAATTTTACTTTCGAATTCACTGAACGCTTCACGCATAGCCCTCCTTACGCTATCTTTGACATCGTTTAGCTTCTGTTTGTCTGAGAGGTTTTGGCTGCGTTTAAACTTGGAGTGAAGCTCTCTTTGCTTTCGCAGTAGTTTCCTAACGTTGTTGTTGTAACACGGTGTGTTTTTCCCGTCCCTCACAGTTTTACTCGGCACGTACCTGTCTAAAACGCATTTTACGATTGCCTTAAACTTTTTCCATAAACACTCAACATTGTCAGTGTCGGAACAGAAATTTTCGTTTTGATCTGTTAGGTAGTCTGAAATCGGCCTTCTATTACTCTTGCTAAACAGATAAACCTCCCTCCCTTTTTTTATATTCCTATTAACTTCCATGTTCAGGGATGCTGCAACGGCCTTATGACCACTGATTCCCTGTTCTGTACATACAGAGTCGAAAAGTTAGGATCTGTTTGTTATCAATAGGTCCAAGATGTTATCTCCACGAGTCGGTTCTGTGTTTAATCGCTCGAGGTAATTTTCGGATATTGCACTCAGTATAATGTCACTCGATGCTCTGTCCCTACCACCCGTCCTAAACATCTGAGTGTCCCAGTCTATATCTGGTAAACTGAAATCTCCACCTAAGACTATAACATGCTGAGAAAATTTATGTGAAATGTATTCCAAATTTTCTCTCAGTTGTTCTGCCACTAATGCTGCTGAGTCGGGAGGTCGGTAAAAGGAGCCAATTATTATCCTAGCTCGGTTGTTGAGTGTAACCTCCACCCATAATAATTCACAGGAACTATACACTTCTACTTCACTACAGGATAAACTACTACTAACAGCGACGAACACTTCACCACCGGTTGCATGCAATCTATCCTTTCTAAACACCGTCTGTACCTTTGTAAAAATCCCCAACTGGCATCCCACAATTTCACCGAAAAGCTCATTAATGATATAGTTTACCGAAGAGGGCCGAGAAGAGAGAATAAAAAGTGCTAAACGCACGGGAAATCAAACATATTAGTTTCCATCCAATCAATACCGCTTTTATGTTACTTTAACGAGCCTGGATATCTCATAGTAGTTCTGCTGGATGCAAGACATAGTGATTAATTTCGATAGTATATTAGTTTCTCAAGACCGGCTTTTGGAGCTTCTGGGGTTTGGCCGCACTATGTTTCTGGTGTGGAAATACTGCAAGAACTCAAAGTTCCACGCACGAGTGAGGAGTTACATCAGCAGTTTCCTGAAACAACCTCTTACAATGTGGTGCCGCAGTAGATCACTCTTGATATAGTCGAAACTTCGATTGACGAAAGAAGGGTGAAAATAAGTGGTCACTTATTTTGTCTTCGATGCTAACAGTCAATAGTTTCCGAGAAAACGACAAAATTTGGATGCTAGTATGTCAGTTCGCACACACGGCGCATAACAAGCGGGTTGGCAGTATAGTGGCTAACAGCAAAGGTTCGAATTTTTGTGCTCCGTGTTCAGATCCAATATTATGTTGCTATTTTTTTTTACTTTTTTCCGTGGAAGTATGTAACATCAATGACATCAATATTTTTGTGACACTGGGAAATGCAATTGGATGTTTTACAATACAAGTAAGCATTTCAGATGTGTTTAAAATTAGATTTTATCATCACATATCTTACATAACCTTAAGGAACTAACAGTAGCTGGTAATGATAAACATATAAATTCTAGTACATCAGTTTTTGCTTTGATGTTTACTTTTATACTGCAGGTGAACCAGTGTATGCGCCGGGGCAATATCAACAATAAAAACGTTCGGAACATAAGAAATCGAAGCACCACTAGCAATGTGTGAGGCACATACTTCAGTCACAGTCTTTGACCTGGTTATTAATAAGAAAAGCAACTTCTTTAACATTCTAAACACCTCGCGATCTGGCGATGGTTTTGCTGTAAACCAAGTATATGAAAGCACTTTCTCGGAAGCTGGAGTCTACAATTGATCACGGGTCCAAGAGTATATTTTATTAATTTCGTCGCTTCTGCTTGTGACTTCCCTTTGCTGTGTGATGCGAACAGGGCACGTCTGTAATGGCGAGCGTAATTCTTCACCTGTCCATGAAAGTATACGTCGTAGGGTTGACAGAATGGTATACACTTTGGAGGAATCACTTCTAATGAATACCGACATTCCGATTTCATCGACAAACTGTATTCCGTTCTGTCAACCCTGCGATGTATACTTTTATTGACAGGTGAAGTATTACATTCACTCATTACAGAAGCGCCCTATTCCCATCGCATAAAAAAAGGAAATCACAAGTAGAAGCGGTGAAACTAAAAAAATATACGCCTGTATCCGTGTTCAACTGCAGGTTCTAGCTTCCGAGAAAATACTTGCACACGCTCCGCTGCCAAGAAGTTATCGCCAGGTAGTAAGATATTTGGAACGTTAACTAA
Organism: Schistocerca serialis cubense; assembly: GCF_023864345.2. Classification (NCBI taxonomy): domain Eukaryota; kingdom Metazoa; phylum Arthropoda; class Insecta; order Orthoptera; family Acrididae; genus Schistocerca; species Schistocerca serialis. The sequence continues at coordinate 435,265,869 of NC_064640.1, read as the reverse complement.
GTTGTAATTGCTAATGATATTCACGTTAAAGAATACCACTGTAGGACATATGCATTTGCACATTACTGGCGTTTCTTCCATTTTTTATGATTTGAATGTTTGTGTGATAGATAATACTCTGCGGAATACATGAGTTCAGTTGAAGTAGGAAAGTAAAAATAAAAAAAAAGATGGATGTACTAGAATTTATATGTTTTCATTAACAATAATAATTAGTTACACAAGGGGATATAAGATTTTTGATGATAAAATTTGACTTTAATAATATTTGAATTGCTTACTTATTTTTAAAATGATTTTATTGTATTTCTCGATGTTACAAAACTATTGATGTCATTGATGTCACTTACTTCCACGATAACAAAAGTACAAAAATAACAATATGTGATTGGATTCGAACACGGAGCGCAAAAGTTCGAACCTGTACTGTTAACCACTAGGAAACCAACTAGCTTCGTATAGCACCATGTGTGTGACTGATAGAGTAGCATCAAAACTTTGACTGCCATTTTCCCGGAAACTGTTGAGTTTAACACGTTGATGATTTACAGCGGTAAGTATAAAATTATTTATATGTAGTTGCAAACTGTGATTATGATTATACATCAGCTTTACAAGTGTTTAATGGCAGAAGAAAATTTGTGTCAGACTAGGACATGAATCTGGATTTCCTGCTTAACGTGAGCGATCGCCTTTACCACTTTGTCTATCTGTGCAAGTGACCTGGTCCTACCCAGACTTTCATATGTCACAGTGTCTACGTCCGCTTCTCGCTCATAGACTATCAGAAAAAAAAATAGCACACTCTTTTAGGGGTTTACAATTCACTCATCATTTATTGTTGCAATATTCATTTTTGTTGAAGTACGTGAAATGTTTTCATTTACAGACCAGTAGCCTAAGTGGTTCTGAGGTACCGGGTACCGACCCATTCTGAAACATCCATGATAGTAGCAGTGTAGCCAGTATGGGCGTCAATGCAGGTGCTGACTCTGGCATCCAGTCGATCGAGTCCGCAGCTCGTGGTCGTGCGGTAGCGTTCTCGCTTCCCACGCCCGGGTTCCCGGGTTCGATTCCCGGCGGGGTCAGGGATTTTCTCTGCCTCGTGATGACTGGGTGTTGTGTGACGTCCTTAGGTTAGTTAGGTTTAAGTAGTTCTAAGTTCTAGGGGACTGATGACCATAGATGTTAAGTCCCATAGTGCTCAGAGCCATTTGAACCATCCAGTCGATCGTATAGATGCGAGTACTGTCCTGGTATTCGTTATGCCACGCATGCTCGACCTGCTCACGTAGTTCTGTATAAGTAGCTGGCTGACGAGACACATCCCGCACGTGCTCGATCACGCCTTGTAGAGCACGTTGAGTTTCACATGCAGTGTGTGAGCGGGCGTTATCTTGTTGGAACAAAACATCACCTTCCTGTTACAAGAACTGCAAAAGAACGAGTCTAAGAACATTGTGCAGGTACCGAGCGCTGGTTGACCACGAAGCGTATAACGTTTCTCATTGGATAGACAGAATTTTTGTAGGCGGAGCTTAAGGTTAACATTGAGACCCTGATTGATCAGTTGAAAACACCGCCAGATAGCTTTTCTTAAACCAACTTTGGTAAATTGTAGTAAGGAGAAGTTAGAAAGAGTTGCTTCTGAGACAGCGAGGTGTGTGGGGCTGCCTAACCAACGACAAGGTAATGAACGCACGATATGCCGTATGAGAGTGCATAAGCCTTCACTCAGAACTGCAGAAGTCTCATCTGTTACACCCCCTTTTTACGTAATACTAGTGTCGATCGTCAATTAAACTTCATGGTATTCACATTTGCTATTAGAAGTTAAAATCTGAAACGTGACGATTTTTCTGTTATATAATTATTGAGAAGCCACATCAGCCACTGTAATTTACGACAAGTTAAATAAGTAATTAAAGATAATTGAGGGTCACTGTAGACCATTTTGATAGTTTTCTCTTTTATGAAACTTAACTTCAACCTAGATTATAGATGTGATATGGCATAGGTCATCCTTCGATCCATTATGGAACTTGGAACCCATTCAGGGAATATTCGTTCACATTTTTGTTGAACGCAGTTGGTTTTTATCATTCTGTATTAAAACATTTCCTTTTATCAATAGTTCAATTTATAAACAATGTTTTGTGAGTACAATAAAATTCCAATGGTAAACTAAACTGCTTTTTCGACGTCATTTTACCAGCTAACTAAAAACAGGAAAGCCTTGAACCCCTTCCACTAAATTTAGTTAGTATTAAGATTCTTTTACAGGGAGTGCAATGGTGCTGACGCTGAAATCATTAAGTATTTGATTATATCATCGCTAGTCTCCCTGAAATCTTCTGAACTCTACATGTCATGTGTGGTCTGGCGTCTCCTTACCAGCAACAGGTCCCAGTTCAAACTAGTCAATTTCCAAAAAAACATGCTCAGAGTGTCGTTGCGCGAAAGTGGTAGGGAGACATGACTTAGAGCAAACAGACGCCACACAGAATTTTAGATAATGGCGACCCTGCCAGGATGGTAAAATACCATGATTGATGGTCGACCACATGCCTAACCATGTCAGAAAAATATCCTGTTGAAAAATTTTCGTAACAAAATTTTTTTCTGAAGGGTATAAATAGTCGAAAACAGTAGCTGCAGCGACAGATAGTAAGAAAGTATTTAATAGAAAGTGAGACATTCTAGCACAGACAATAGCATAATCAAGTTATGATTGTTATAATTAAGTTTTCTCTCCAATGCAAGCGCACAGGTGGCGGTAAGTGAATGAATTGTCAGTCTTGTGTATAATAAGTGTCAAGTCGTGTGAACAAAAAGTTTATGAAACGCGTGAGATCGTATGAGCGCATGTTGACGCTAAGTAGGGCGCGTGAATTGCTTTTAAAACAGAAAATAAGGGTAACGGAAAGATTAGCAATGGCAGATCGAGACCTTGACCGAATTGAGGTAGAGGCCCAGCATGAGGACGGACAAAGAATAGAGGACAGTACAACATACGATGCAGTACCGCGAGAAATAGGACAGATAACGCACCATAACGAGGATAATGTACGCCAAGGCACAGAAAACGTAGGTCAGCATACGACAGAGGAGCAGGAAAGTAGAGAGACAGCCGATGAGGATTCTAACTTGCGTCTTGAATATGTAGAACCCATAGTACAAGTAATCAGAGCTCCCTCACAACAGAGTACAAGGAATTCGAGCAGAAAGGTGCCACCGCACAGTTCAATGCAACCGGTTGCGAACCAACACTTGGGCGAAAACACAGAGCGTAGGACGTCGGAAGAAAACGCAATAGGACCCACCAATCTGGCAGAATTATTACAACAAATGACGGAAACCATAACAAGGCGAAATAAAGAAATTGCGAACCAAATTCAAATTCAGACTGCAGAAACCACGAGACAAATGCGTGAGATTAAAGAACAAAACAAAAAAAATTCAGTTACACCTAAGTCATATTGAAGATGAGGCAAAAGAATCTATAAAAGTGATAGGAAACTTAATAACAGGTCACAATCAATTGAGAACAGACATTGCCAAGGTACTAGTGAACGTAGAAACATTGCGTAATGACATTCAGGACGAGATCAAAAAATTACGTAACAGCACCCAGGGAGAAGTTAAGAAACTAGAGAAATAGATAAACGTAAGTACTAGACAATCAGCAGGTACAGCTCGTGAAATTGTTGAAAACAGTGTGTTACACAAACGTATCACAAAAGCAGCGCTGAAAAGATATGATAATCGTATAGTCAAATTAGAAGCGCAAACGAAGCAACAATTTCAGAAAATTCAAACAGAGTTGTTGCAAACCATTGAAGAGTGTAGTGAACAGGATCGAACAAGGACTGAGTCTGCAACCACATTTGTATCGGTAACAGCAACGGAAAAACAAGCAATTAACGAAGATATCATGCATTTTCGAATTCAATCACAGGCTGAAAATAACGTACGTGAAAACAGACAGCCTGCACAGCAAAAAACACGTTTCGAAATTCTTGATGAACAAACGGCACCACAAACAAATGCGGAACCACAAATGTATGTTTCAAGACAGTTTGGATCGTGCAATGAAGCGGCAAGCTTAGCCAGACAAGATACCGAACCAATATGTGACAATGGAAAGACAGGTCGCGAAGAGTATAGTGCAATGCATTCAGCTACACGTTCACAACCGATGGAAGAAAATTATTGCGTACCACTTCAACGATATTACGCAAGGGTAGGCGAAAGTTACAGTGGACAATATCCAATGGGTCTACCACAACCGGAAAGAACGACGGGAGAAATGATCAGGAACAAAAGTGGCGAAGAATCGTGAATTTCATATAGAACCATGACGAAGTACGACAACGATCATTTCCTCACAGTCAGAAAATTTCAACACTTTCGAGAAGGAAACTCGCTACATCCACGAACTTTTATTGAACAATTCCGAGTAGGATTGCCAGAACACTGGACGCTAGCACACAAATTAGACTTTATATGTGCACACATGTCAGGAACAGTCGCAGAAACCATGCAGAATGTTCCAGCGACATGCCGATCGTCCGAAGATTTCAGAGAGAAGTTTCTCTTACGATATTGGTCCAGCGAAGCACAGAACTGAGTGAAGTACCAATTATTACAGAACCCATATTTTCAAAATTCAGGAGAGAAGAGTCCCCTGAAATTTTTCGAAGTAATGGCAAAGAAAAATCAATGCTTAGATGTACCATACAGTGACGGAGAGTTGATTAAATTATGCGCGATGAAGTTACCATTGAAATAATAGCAGTCTGTTGTAGGTCGCGGAGGCAATGACGTCGGAGCATTTAAAGGAATTCTATTTATATTTTCGGAAGATGACGCAAGAAAAAAACGAAGCGCACGTGAAAACGAAAGCAAAAAGCAGTTGAATCCACAAGACACAGTACGAAGAAACAATAATTACGAACCACGTGATAACTTCGCACCAAGAAACGACAACAGATTTCAACAAAGAAACGGTTATGGATTTAGAAGAGAATATGGCAACAACTATAATTCACACAGGAACGGCAACAACTATTACAGAGGGAATGATGACAACCGGAACAGGTATTGGAGAACCAATAGACCGACAAATTATCAACAAAGAAACCAATATCAACAAGCTGAACGAGAAAAGAGAATACAGATAGAAGAGGTGGAGGTAAGACCATCAAACCTCGAAAAACGTTCGAATTGACAGCTAAGCGCCCATGTCAAAGAGAATGACGCACCGACCCAGGACAATTGCAGCACCTTGAACAGAGAAGTAAATACCTTATCACGAGAAGAGAAGAAGGAAGAAACAAAACCGCAGGGACCAGATGAAAACGAAGACAGGAAAATAACGATATTGTGTTGGGACGAAATTACTTGGGAGAATACTGACGAGGAAGATGAATTACCAGAGGCAAGCACAACGAATGTAGGAGGAAAGGATGAAGTAATGAGTATTGCAGAGCTATTTGAGATGGAAACCAGGGAAAGTGAATTCAGTGAGGATAATGCGCTGTCAACAGAAGTTGAAAATAAGTTACTAGTGGGCACACAACCCAAAGTGTGTAATGAAGGAAGTTATGAGGCGATAATTAGGGCATTTAAATGCGATTATGTGGAAGTAGCGACGAAGAAGGAGAAGATAAGCGAAGATGAGAAAAAAGTAGCGGATGTTGAAGAAAGTGTAAACGTAGGAAGAAATAGAGAAGAGGAAATAAAAGAGAGAGAAGTAGCAGTCGAAGCATATCCTACAGAAAGTTCGAATTCACAGGGGAAAGTCCTGAAAAGACTCATGTATGATTCAGTGGAGGATTCGTTGATGCAAGAAGAAGAAGAACAGAACCAACCCTTTCAAATTCAACCAATTGTGAAGGCCATGGTAAAACATATCCCAGTCAATATTGTAATTGATAGCGGAAGTGAACTGACCGCGATCTCAGAAAATTTATTCTTGCAGTGTAATGCCAATGAGGAATTGCCAGTTCTGAAAACACGTAAGATTAAAGTACGAGGTCGTATTAGAAACAATGCTGCGGAAGTTACGAGACAAACAAGGTTAACTCATTTTGTGCCAAGGTCAAAAGATCGAAGCCAACTTCGTGATTATACCTAAACTAACTGTAGATTTGATTATAGGTACAGATTTTTTAAATGAGAGATGAGCGATAATAGATATGGGGAAAGGTAGCGTAACATTCAAGAATGTCACACTTCTCTTTGAGCAATAGCTAAAGTTAGAAGAAATACCAGTTAGAAACAAACAATTAAGACTGATGCGAGATAAAGAGGATGAAGAATTAGAATGGTATGCACAAAAGGGGGAATCGTCTCAACTCATGTTAGAAGTCCATAAAGAAATTGACAAAAAATTTCAAGAAGTTCAAGTAAATAATCAGCACAATATTTCAAGTTTATGTTGCAGATAAGATCATCAGGAGAAACAAGAATGAAGAGAGAGGAAGGTGGGAAAAAGAAAATAGTTTCAATAAAAACAAAAGCAAAAATAACACCAATAGTAGCATAGATTAAGGTGAAAGGATAAAGTGTAGATAGTCTAACAGCATGAAATACTAAAATGCTATACACCATGACACTATGCAAAAATAAAAAACGTAATTGAGGATTCTTGTAGAAGTTAAGACTCAAAATATCTTAGAATTGTAACATAGAAAGGATGCCGAAATTAGTAAAGCTTTTTAAAAAGGCGTAAAATAATGTAGGTACTAGACATATGTTAGATGATTATAAATAAAACTTTTTGTAAGAACCATTGTAAAAACTTCAGCAAGAATGAGATGCAACGAACCATAAGTTGCAACGAGAGAAGTATCAAGAAAGAAAAGTACGTAATTAGCAAGACACGATTCCTACAAGGCAGAAGCGTCGAGAGAACGGAAAGGACAAGACCAACAAAGGGCACTTGTATCCGAAGTTGGCAGCAAATCTACCGGTAAGGCGAACCCTGCTGGGACACAACATGGCACAGAATGCCAGAAGGGTCCCGGGACGCCCCGACTCAGCGGAGCGTGCAAAAAACGGCCTGACGAGAAGACAGCTTGGGCAAGCCACCATTGGCAAAAAATATGTGTAAAAGTCACACTACTGCTATTAAATAGCACGTTGATGCACGAAACTGAAGAAAACTTCCACAAAGTAAAAATGACACGTCCAAACAGTTTATCAAACTGTTACTAAGAGGAGAACTTCAAAGCGACTAGTTATCAATAAATATTCCCATATCCTGCCCAGAGAAGAACCAAGAATCAAGTAAGGAGCAGAGAAAAAGCAGGAAGAACAGAAGTTGAAGATTCGCAAGATTGAGACCAAGAAAGAAGATGGGTGAAGAATAGACGACATACCTTCCCAAATCCCAATCCTATTGTAAACTAGTCGTCTGCGAAGTATTACAACGAAAAACAACCGCTTTCAGCGACACATAACGATGACTTTCACGCATACAAAGCCATTAAACCAAGAGATTCCGCACTCACAGCTCCATTCCATTATGGGACCTCCACAACAGCAATACACTGTTGCAAAGTCAACAAGGAATGACGAACGAAGCTGTACATCAAATACTTGCCCACATCCATCTCGCTCAAGTCCATCAACTTTGTGCAAAAACATTCGTCAACCTCATGCATAAAAATTCATAGGATAATGAACATGTGTTAAATCATGTGATGTAGGAATTGTGCAAAAGACACGTGTATAAAACTAAACAAGTAAAGCACACCAGTCAGCTAATAAACTACAAAATAACAGTCAGTGACTATGGATTTAGGTAAAAATAGACTATCGATAAAAATAAGTCATTAGTTCTGAAATAGACAGTGTATAAAAAACAAAAGTAAGGCATAATAAACACAAAAACTATATGCTACTTATTTTCTCCTGATAAAAAAATAAAAGAATAACTATATTTTACTTATTTTCTCCTTATAAAAACAAAGAATAAAAAAATATCTTGTTGGATGTTTTCCCCCTTTTTTTTTAACATTTGTACCATTTGTTAGGATAATATATCAATACTTATGTATGTATATTTCTTTGTCAATGCAATTCTTGGAAATAATTCTTATTTGTTAGTGTAACAATGTTGAAATGAGTGTCTAGAAACAAAAACATTTTACTTGTACAAGATATTTAGAAAATGTGTTAGGAATAGGTTTTACTTAATTGCTATATATATATATATAAGAAAATCGATGTGAAAGATTCTTCTCTTGTCAATATAAACATATTTTTGAGAATAATGTGGAAGAATATAAAAATATAAATTACTAACAAAAACTAGCAGAGAACTAGAATAACATGGCTGAACAGTACGCAACAGAATTTAGATAAAGGAATAATTTTTGACTGACTTAGACAACGATTCAATCATTGCCTAACTCCAGTGCAAAAATTAAGTTCGAAGGGTGATGATATGTAAGGTGTCAGGCAAATCCAACACCTTCCATGAAAACCCTGACATGATAGCAAATCCGGCAGTATGCCACATAGCTCCGAATAAATCCTGACATTAAATTAACCAAAGTAATACGATCAATGAGTGAGCAAATGGAATACCACAGACTAACACAAGAACGCCTAAATGCATGTCATACCTTCCCACCCTGAAACAGACACAGTTCCGAGGGGAGAAACGAGAACAGAAGCCGAGAGCAGGGTCGTGTAGGCTAGGAGGCCCTACAATAAGGGAACCCACGTCGCCAGCCGACCGCCAAGACCACCACCAGCCCATGTTGAAAGATAGAGGCCTCCAGAAGAACAGTATAGTTCTTACTATAACACTAAATGGGCCACACCAGCTATAAATTTTAGCGTGATACTATACGCGTCTCTGATACGTAGCAAACATTAAAAACATTTCCCCACCACGAAACGTATAACGTTTCTCAATGGATAGACAGACTTTTTGTAGGAGGAGCTTAAGGTTAACATTGAGACCCTGATTGGTCAGTTGAAAACACAGCCAGATAGCTTTTCTTACACCAACTTCGGTAAATTGTAGTAAGGAGAAGTTAGAAAGAGTTGCTTCCGAGACAGCGAGGTGTGTGGAGCTGCGCCGCCCGCCGCTCGTGACGCTGCCTAACAAACGACAAGGTAATGAACGCACGCGATGCCGCATGAGAGCGCATAAGCCTTCACTCAGAACTGCAGAAGTCTCATCTGTTACACCCCATTTTTATGTAATACTAGTGTCGATCGTCAATTAAACTTCGTGGTATTCACATTTGCTATTAGAAGTTAAAATCTGAAACATGACGATTTTTCTGTTATATAATTATTGAGAAGCCACATCAGCCACTGTAATTTACGACAAGTTAAATAAGTAATTAAAGATAATTGATGGTCACTGTAGACCGTTTTGATAGTTTTCTCTTTTATGAAACTTAACTTCAACCTAGATTATAGATGTGATATGGAATAGGTCATCCTTCGATCCATTATAGAACTTGGAAACCCATTCAGGGAATATTCGTTCACATTTTTGTTGAACGCAGTTGGTTTTTATCATTCTGTATTATAACATTTCCTTTTAACAATAGCGCAATTTATAAACAATGTTTTGTGTGTAGAATAAAATTCCAGTGGTAAACTTAACTGCTTTTTCGACGTCATTTTACCAGCTTACTAAAAATAGGAAAGCCATGAACCCCTTCCACTAAATTTAGTTAGTATTAAGATTCTTTTACAGGGAGTGCAGTGGAGCTGACGCTGAAATCATTAAGTATTTGATTATATCATCGCTAGTCTCACTGAACTCTTCTGAACTCTACATGTCATGTGTGGTCTGGCGTCTCCTTACCAGCAACAAGTCCTAGGTTCAAACTAGTCAATTCCCTAAAAAACACGCTCAGAGCGTCGTTGCACGAAAGTGGTAGCGAGACACGTGTTAGAACACACAGACACCACGCAGAATGTTAGAGGCTTAAGGCAGGAAAACATAAATACCTACAACAGCTGCAAAAGAGCTGAATGCTGAAATTATTTTCCCTGTTCTTTATTTGTGATGTTCAAGTTTCAGTCTTAATGATGCTTTAGACCCAAATCATAGTTAGAGAAATGCGAATAACTCATTCGCTTACGCTAGATATTTCTGCTCTGTCACTGCAGTGCCAGCCAGTGACACTGCGTCTCCGAAAGACGAGGTTTCCCAGTGGCAGCCTGCTCAAGATTGAGCTAAGATTGGCTGAGATAGTGTACTCTGCCTGTCGCTAGTCTAATGGACAATTGGAAATGTAGAATATGTATGGCAACGACATGACCGTCGATTTACTTCCGGTTCGGCTCTGAATTATCCTGGTAAATTCGGTCGAGATTATCCTGTCAAAAAAATGGTTCAAATGGCTCTGAGCACTATGGGAATTAACTACTGAGGTCATCAGTCCCCTAGAACTTAGAACTACTTAAACCTAACTAACTTAAGGACATCACACACATCCATGCCCGAGGCAGGATTCAAACCTGCGACCGTAGCGGTCACGCGATTCCTAACTGACGCGCTTAGAACCGCACGGTCACACCGGCCGGCATTATCCTGTCATTTAGATTAAATATACCTAGTTATGCTCACCTAAAGGATGGCACAGAGATCGCAAATTTGTGGTTTTGTGTCTAAGAATCTAGTTACAAGAGAAACTGCAATTTACTTCGTTAGTTACGTTGCGAATTCACTGTTTTAGCCATCATTCGGACAAAAAGGGAGCGCTTTTTGATGCAGTTGTATGCTAGTTTAGCTATAAAATGTTTGCCCTTCGAGTGGACGACTGCGTTAGTTTTCGTTTCTAATCTCGCTGAAGATAAGATTTTTACTTCTTCTGTGAAAGAGCCACTAGCACGCAGATCGAAAATCAGTAAAGAAATCCTAAGACAACTTCTTCCCTATATGTTTTGTCATTATCTTGATTCTGTAATCTGTAGATCGAAAGGTGAAAACTTCCTGTGTGGCACTCTTGTTAGTGCCTGCTTTGTCTGCGTCTGTAAATTGTATTGACTTATTTGTGGCACCCGCGTTAGTTGGCGCACCCGTGCTACCGGGATGCTCAAGAAACTCCATTGACAGACGCTACAAGAAAGGTGTTGTGCAATACGGAGAGGTTCACTACTGAAATTTCGAGAGAGCACTTTCCGGAAAGACCTGAACAACATATTACTTCTTCCCACATACATCTCGCCTAATGACCACTACGAGAAAATCTGAGAACTTGGAGTTAATAGAGGGGCTTACTGACTGTCACTTTTCCCACGCGCCGTTCACGAATGTAACATGGGAGGGGGGATCAGTTAATAGTACCAGAACTATCCTCCGCAGCACACCATTAGGCGGCTTCCGGAGTATGATGTAGGTGTAGATGTTCGGATCGGATAATATTTCAACCTCACGTCTGTAGAGAAAATGTTGGTAGCACTTCCTCTCCACCGAAAGCATAGCTCTGCAATTTAGCATAAAGATACGGCAAGGGATCTTGCGAATTCTGTCACCGGCTATACGTGGTCTTAAATTCCCTTAACGTCAAGAAATGCGGCGACTACTGTTTGTTTCGTTTGAAAGGCAGGCGCGATATCCATAGCAAGCGAATACAGATTGTCCATAGATCCTATGCCTTTTCTGAATCCGAATTGGCTCTGAGGCATCAAGTTACTATTTTCGAGCCATCGTGCCGGTCTCCTTTCTGCAATTCGCTACAGTGTTTTTGCAACACATGAAGAGATCGGTCGGTGGTTGGAGACAATGCTTGAATCCTTTCCACTTTTCAGAATTGGTATTATGACTTGCATCGTCTATGTTGGCATGACGTCCTGTTGCAGCCAATACCGATTTCCCGGGTTCGATTCCCGGCGGGGTCAGGTATTTTCCCTGCCTCGTGATGACTGGGTGTTGTGTGATGTCCTTAGGTTAGTTAGGTTTAAGTAGTTCTAAGTCCTAGGGGACTGATGACCATAGATGTTAAGTCCCATTGTGCTCAGAGCCATTGAACCATTGAACCCATACCGATTGGAAGTATATGAGTACATGTTTCGCTTCCATAAGCAGATTCTCAAGCATAGAGTAATGAATAAAATCAATAGCAGGACAGCTGTCACGTGATAATTTTAAAGTTTCATTGAGGTCGTCTTGAGAGAAATGACGCAGTAGAATATGATGACGGTCATCGTCAACAGGATACGGATTACTGAGCACCTCGACAAATTCCTCTAAGCAAGCCGTGGTGATAGGAAGAGTGGAAGGCAGTCAACTGTTTCTAGAAGCCTTTGTTTTATGCCAGATGATAGATATACTGGCTGCTGTATTGACTGAAGAACAATACTTAATCCAGGTGTCGTTCTTTGTTTTTTTTTTTTTTTTTTCGCGTTTCCAAGAAATTGTCCAAGGTAGAATTCTGGCGATACGTTTTCAAAGCAAGACAGCGTTTGCAACTTCTCGAGAGCATCCGGGATTCCTCCAAGGAGGGGAACGTTGCTTCATAACACTGAACTCCTTTTCTCTTAGGAATGCTTACCTCCGCTGCGAATTTCACAGCTTCCATAGCATAACTTCTTCCCATAAGTCACTCCGCATGGGTTCAAGTGTCCATCGAACTGTGCCGTTATATTTGTCCTCAATTTTCCACTTGCTACTAGCGTAACGTATTTGTAGAGTATCAACATTTAATGTGGAACTCTACTTGGAGGTAACTGGATCCCATTGAATCTTTTTTAACATGCCAATCAGAAATTCTGTCTGTTATGTCTCCTCCCTACACTATATGATGGGAATTCAAGTCTGTACCTGTTATAAAGGGATACGGAAGCTAGCTCATTAAGTATCTTCAGCCATCTTCCACGATGCTGTGGTGGGGCAACCTCATACACCGAGACTTCATCGGTTCGATATACAGGGTGATCTTAATTAAAGTTAAGCTTTCAAAACGCTGTAGAAGTAACACCACTGGTCAGAATGAAGTCAAATTGCAACGGAATATTATCGGAGGAGGAGGAAAACGTATGGCAGAAGAAAAATAAATAGTTACAAAATGTAGCAATAGATCAAACTGCATGTGTCAGAATACGTAAATGAAATCACCTGTCATGCCCACGACCCATTGAAGTTGGTATAAACACACAGGGTACACTGATTTTCCTCCTTTCGCGTCTGCGACGTTCGCTATGACTGTCTCAATGCAGGATCGCGCTCTGCTTGTAAAGCTGTGTTACAAGAATGATGACTGCACACGTCGCTCTGCAGAGGTTACATACACTGAAGGGTTTGAAAAAAGGCGTTGGTCCGATGACTGCCGTGGGTCTGGAGAAAATGATTCGGAAATTCGAAAAGACGCGTTCTTTTGGTGTGCAACCTGGTAGAGGGAGGAAACGAATTGATTCGACGTCAGTGGAAGCAGTGGTCACAGCAATGCAGGAGGAGACGAGTGGTGGTGTGCAAACGTGTAGTGCACGGAGAATTGCCCGAACATTGGATACATTAATTTACCGCCCGGGGTGCCGTGCGGTTCTAGGCGCTACATTCTGGAACCACGGGACCGCTACGGTCGCAGGTTCGAATCCTGCCTCGGGCATGGATGTGTGTAATGTCCTTAGGTTAGTTAGGTTTAAGTAATTCTAAGTTCTAGGGGACTGATGACCTCGGAAGTTAAGTCCCAAGTGCTCAGAGCCATTTTTGAACCATTGGATACACCCGTGAGCACGGTGATTAAAATCCTACGAAGCATCCTTCTTTGCCATCAATTCAAAATTACACATGTGTACGAGTTGCTTCCTGTTGACTTTCCAGCAGGAGAGACGTTTGCTTTAGAATTTCTTGCTGGCATCGAAGTGGACAATGATTGGCCGTGGAAAATTTTGTGGATAGGCGAAGTCTACTTCCATCTGACAGGGTATATCAATACATAAAATTGTCGAATTTGGACAACGGAGGCCGAAGTGGCCGAGCGGTTCTAGGCGCTACAGTCTGGAACCGCGCGACCGCTACGGAAGCAGGTTCGAAACCTGCAGCGGGCATGGATGTGTGTGATGTCCTCAGATTAGTTAGGTTTAAGTACTTGTAAATCTTAGGGGACTGATGACCGCAGATGTTAATTCCCATAGTGCTCAGAGTCTTTTTTTTTGTTTTTTTTTTTTGGGCAATGGAAAACCATTTCATCCTGAAAAGGTCACTGTGTGGTGCGGGTCTATGGCATCATTTATCATGGGGTCATATTTTTTCGAAGAGACAGGTGCTTCCGGTCCTGTTACCTGGTAAGCGCTGTGAGTGTCTTTTGCGCAACCACGTCATTCCAGATCTCTAACAGCGTGGATGTGTGGATGGGTTCATTTATATGCAAGATGGTGCACCTCCGCACATTGCTTATTCAGTTAAGCAGCTGCTGAAGCGCCATTCCGGAAATGCTAGAATTATCAGCCGCCATTTCCCTACAGCCTGGCTGTCCCGATCACCTGATCTTAAATCCTTGTGGCATCTGGTTGTGGGGCTATCTGAAAGATGTTGTATTCAGTGTTCCGATTGCAAATTAGCCGTACTGAAGGCATGCACTGCGCAACACGTTCTGAACGTGACCCCGGAAACACCTCGATCAGCTTTGGAACATGCTCTTTCTCGATTTCAACTAGTTGCAGAACATGTTTCGACCCATTCACACGGAAATTAATAATCCGATTTGATTTTGATTGATGCTTTTTATACGGTTTTTGGCCTCAGGACAATTAGAAACCGATTTCTCCCGTCCGATGTGATATGACCTTGCCGTGGTGGATGGACTTACGTAACTAACAGTATCACACCTATACACCCACGCACACTGAGTAGTACAGTTTGTTTAACGTCAAACGTACACCTTAGGCATTGTTGTATGATTCATTTGTTATTTGTAGTCGCCCACTATTAAATTATGATGCTTACAGCGCCCTCTATTTCTACATTTTGTCACTATTTATTTTTCTTCCGCCATACGCTTTTCCCCTTATCCAGCCGGCCGAAGTGGCCGTGCGGTTAAAGGCGCTGCAGTCTGGAACCGCAAGACCGCTACGGTCGCAGGTTCGAATCCTGCCTCCGGCATGGATGTTTGTGATGTCCTTAGGTTAGTTAGGTTTAACTAGTTCTAAGTTCTAGGGGACTAATGACCTCAGCAGTTGCGTCCGATAGTGCTCAGAGCCAGCCCCCTTATCCGATAATATTCCGCTGCAATTTGACGTCATTCTGACCAGTGGTGGTATTTCTTCAGCAGTTTCGAAGTTTAACTTGAATTATAATCACCCTGTATATAGCTATTATTCAAATGGTTCAAATGGCTCTAAGCACTATGGGACTTAACATCTAAGGTCATCAGTCCCCTACACTTAGAACTACTTAAACCTAACTAACCTTAGGACATCATACACATCCATGCCCGAGGTAGGATTGGAACCTGCGACCGTAGCAGCAGCGCGGTTCCGGACTGAAGCGCCTAGAACCGCTCGGTCACAGCGGCCGGCCCAGCTATTATTAGCTCGCAAACTATTTAAAAGATGGCGTTATCCAGCTTTGATCTATAAATGGTGTGGACGTTGTCCTCCCATGGTACCAATCCGGTTCGAAAACTGGAATGCCTGTTTGTGTTTTTACTTTGCATTGAGAACTTATCTTTATAAACGACGTCGTTGTACAGCTTTCAACTATAAGTTGATTTGGATGTCTTTCTCCTCAGGAACCGGTCAGTTTCGAACCCTGTGTCGTAATTATTTTTAAATTTATATAACAAACTTATCTTTGTACTTCACACGTTTATCAATGTTCTATTGTGAAAATTGCAATAATGTTCATTTGGCACTGTTGTAATTACTGCTGGCTGTCTGAAGTTCTTCTTTTCGTGTTTTTATTTTGCATTAACAACTCACGTTTGTACAACGAACCTTTTTTGACTGTTCTACTGTCGACACTGCAATTATATTAATATGTCACTCTTGTAGCCACTGTTGTCTATGTGGTCTTTGCTGCCAAGAGATAAAAATAAATAAGTAAGAAAAAGTACAGTGAGACCACTGGAACGCTTTTGAGAGCAGGTTGTATTCTCACAGCAACTAACTTGATATTGTTGCTTCTTACATTGAGCGGGTGTGGTTTATACAGCAGAGAATTTTTTAACAAGGTAAAATCACCACCGTTCCCACCGAGACGATCCTCCCATATTATGAAATATTATTTAAAGTGAACAGTCCGCTAAGACTTGAACCATGTTTCACATGTAAGGGCTATATCATGCTGACTACTGAATAATTCTCTTTGCAAGCTTTGCACCAGTGGTAGTGGTCCACCGGCATTGCTAGGAGGAGTAGCAACAGCAACAGTCTAAAGTAGCTATGTTGAAATAAAAAAAAGACATTTTCAACAGCAGCGAGTAAGTATTTGCAAATATATTTGTGATATTGTTGCTGTTATAATCCTTTATAATTGTTTTTCAGCAGTCAAACATTGATGTTGTTGATCTTATAATTGTTTATTACTGTTCTTAGCACCCAATCGCACTGTTGCTTTCAGCAGCATAGCATGAGAGCAAGCTGCATTGTCTTCTCATCAGCATATGTCGAGAAGAGTAAAATTAATTAACATTTCTGTATTTTGGTCTTGATCCAGTTAACGCGGTATGTCTATCTACAACAGCAGCGCCAATACGCAGTGGCGTGTGGTAATGGTAGTTGAAAAATGACTATGAGTGTGTGGTGGGATAAGGGATTGATGACATAATGTGAGTACAGCATTATTATTATTGTTATTTCTTTTCTCAGACGTTATGTCTGGTCTAAAATGGAAAGTTACGCGGACCTTGATCAAGCGTGACTTCCTTTTAACTGTACGGTATATGTTATATTGCATTTAGGAACTTTCGGGTAATTGAACATGTATCAATAATTACGGATTAAAGCCATAAAAAAGGTATTTCACAGGAAAAAAGATAGATACGTATTGGAACATGAGACCATACCCTCTTTGTACCTGTCAAACTACTGGCTGGAGAAAGAGTTAGAAGATGCCAATGTGGATTTAAATTATAAAATTAAGCTGGGTGTTATTAGAAGAATGTGCTGTTTTCTGTGTGTAAATAGGTAGATATTATCATTTTTACTTTAAATAGCAATTGTGAGTAGCCATACGTTGGAGTCCACGTGGAAAATGTTACAATTGAGACTCTTTACTGCATTAAGGGACATATAAAACCCGTCTCACATCCGGACCTTCTTATATGTACACCTAACATCATAACAACGGTTTGCAGAGTTTAAAACTGATTCTGAATGTTCTCATCAGTTATCGTCAGCTATTATTTGCATTCATCCTGCTACATATTTGTACTTATTGTTAACACTAGCAAAGAAGTCCGTTGGGGAGGTACTGCTGTAGCCAGCCAAAGCAACCACAAATAGGAGTACGTTGCAGTAATGCTCGAAAAGTTTGGAGTCGAGACCGTTTACTGGATTAAGAGACACACGAAAAGGACCTGTTTTATAAAGCTCCACTTCCAACTGGATCTACTTAAAAATGTCGTCGTTATATTGCGTCTAAAATGTGGCGGACTAGATGTTGTTGCACAGAAGTAGCGGTTTTGGCAAACGGATGGATGTCTACCAATTTACGTCACGATAGAATCTTATAGGTGGGAGCAAAATGGATCGTGTGTTTGACCTTGTACAAAGATCAACAGGATTTACAACTGTACTCTGCACTACACACACAAAAGAATGGTACCAATGAACGAATAACTTATGGAAGAGTTTAAGTGTTCTGCACTTTGTCTACTGAAGCAATAAAATCGTATTACGCGAAAAATAGAACCTTTTAGTTAGAAACATAATGGATCGTACGTTCCACCTCCAGAAAGAACAACAAACTATATTAACAACTCACTCTGCACCAGTCGAAAAACGTCAGAGTCGAAACTGTTTACTAGATTAAGGGACACACAAAAAAAAAAAAAAAAAACCTGTTTTAAAGTTCCATTTATACTACGTGATCAAAAGTATCCAGACACCCGCAAAAACATACGTTTTTCATATTAGGTGCATTGTGCTGCCACCTACTGCCAGGCACTCCATATCAGCGGCCTCAGTAGTCATTAGAGAGAGCAAAATGGGGCGCTCTGCGGAACACACGGACCTCGAACGTGGTCAGGTGATTGGGTGTCAATTGTGTCATATGTCTGTAAGCGAAATTTCCACACTCCTAAAGATTCCTAGGTCCACTGTTTCCGATGTGATAGTGAAGTGGAAACGTGAAGGGACACGTACAGCCAAAATCGTACAGGCCGACTTCGTCTGTTCGTCTGTTGACTGACAGAGACCGCCGACAGTTGAAGAGGCTCATAATGTGTAAGAGGCAGACATCAATCCAGATCATCATACAGGAATTCCAAACTGCATCAGGATCCACTGCAAGTACTATGAAAATTAGGCGAGAGGTAAGAAAACTTGGATTTCATGGTCGAGAGGCTGCTCATAAGCCACATATCACGTCAGTAAATGCCAAACGACGCCTCGCTTGGTATAAGGAGTGTAAACATAACGATTGAAGCGTGAAAACACGTTGTGTGGGGTGACGAATCACGGTACACAATGTGGCGATCCGATGGCAGGGCGTGGGTATGGCGAATGCCTGGTGAACGTCATCTGCCAGCGTGTGTAGCGCCAACAGTAAAATTCCTAGGCGGTGGTGTTATGGTGTGGTCTTGTTTTTCATGGAAGGGGCTTGCTCCCCTTGTTGCTTAGCGTGGCACTATCACAGCACAGGCCTACATTGATGTTTTAAGCACCTTCTTGCTTCCCTCTGTTGAAGAGAAATTTGGGGATGGCGACTGAATCTTTCAACACGATCGAGCACCTGCTCATAATGCACGACCTGTGGCGGAGTGGTTTCGTGGCAATAACATCCCTGTAATGGATTGGCCTGCACAGAGTCCTGACCTGAATCCTATAGAACACCTCTGGGACGTTTTGGAACGCCGACTTCGTGCCAGGCCTCACCGACCGACATCGATACCTCTTCTCAGTGCAGTACTCCGCGAAGAATGGCTGCCATTCCCCAAGAAACCTTCCAGCACCTGATTGAACGTATGCTTGCAGGAGTGGACGCTGTCGTCAAGGCTAAGGGTGTGCAATCAACATGTTGAATTCCAGCATTACCGATGGAGGGCGCCACGAACTTGTAAGTCATTTTCAGCCAGATGTCCGGGTACTTTTGATCACATAGTGTATTTCTGGATCAGCTTAAATAAGGCATGGTTACATTGTGTGTAAATGGTAGCAGGCTAGTTCTTGTTGTACACCTACTCCTACGCATAGAAGTAGTGGTTTTAGCAAACTAATGGATGCCTACCAGTTCACGCCACAGTAGAATCTTATAGCTTGGAGCAGAATGGATGCTGTGTTTGGTCCTGTGCAAAGACCAACAAGCACTGCTTACTAATGTACTCTGCGCCAGGCGAAAATACTGGATTAAGCGATACACAAAAAAAAACCTATTAGATTTTGTCTTTGTTTTTAACAACAGCTAAGAAAAACCACTGGAAAGCTGGTGCTTTTTGACAACTTTAGTAACCGTAAACAGCCGTACATTGGAATATTGTTTGGAAAAATGTCGGAGTCGAGACCGTTTACTGCCTTAAGGGATACACCAAAAAAATTCTGTACATCTAAATGTGATGAGTATCTAACAACTCACAGCAGAATGGATCAATTGTTTACTCCTGTGCGAAGACCAACAATCGGAATTTGTAACTGTACTCTGTATTAGTCACTTCCATGCAG
Source organism: Schistocerca serialis cubense (assembly GCF_023864345.2). Taxonomy (NCBI): domain Eukaryota; kingdom Metazoa; phylum Arthropoda; class Insecta; order Orthoptera; family Acrididae; genus Schistocerca; species Schistocerca serialis. Next base: position 435,246,066 of record NC_064640.1, on the reverse strand, counting down.
TATCAATTAACAATTAACTTAACAGCACAATTACTGTGTAATGTTTTAACAGTGTTCTGCCGTAATAAGCCCATGTGCATTGCTAATGTGTTCCGTAAACAAAAAAGAAAAAGAAAACTGGGAAAGGAAGACATCGAAGTTAAGAAACAAATAAACTGGGATCTATGGCGTAGACAGCTGCCATAAAGGAAATATATAAAAACAGCAGCAGAAGGGAAAACAAGAAGCTGTTGCAAAATATGCACAAGTGACTTTTACGTATTGCTTTGAACACAGAAACATATTAGCATTTAACGTAAAATAGCAATGGCGGTTGGCGATACGTTGGAATACCGGTAGAAAAAATGCACGAATCGAGATGTTGCACACCTAGCAAGATAACGAGCGCTTGTTCTGCAGTGTTTAAAACCAGTGGAACAACAGCTATTAAAGGTAATTCGTTTGCGAAAATCGTTAACTTAAAATTCTACACAAAAGTTCCACATGAAGTGAGCGAGCAGGGCTGTCAACAGTGTGGATTCATTGATGTAGCAAAAACGTATGTGAATTCCTAAGGGACCAATCTGCTGAGGTCATCGGTTCCTAGGCTTACACACTACTTAACCTAACTTACGCTAAGAACAACACACACGCACCCATGCCCGAGGGATGACTCGAACGTCCGGCGGGAGGGACTGCCCAATCCGTGACATTGCGCCTCAAACCGTGCGTCCACGGCGCGCGGCAACTCATTGATGTCTGGGTAGTTTTGAGCACAGCGTAGAAGCGCTTAGAGCCGCGGTGACCAAGGCTGAAGCTCGCAGTGGGCAAAGACAAACAATGAGCAGTAGTATCAGATGCTAATCTACATCGTGGTCTCTCTCAACCTTTTAGCGCGTATATCTCTCTCAATTAGGAGTCAGATAACGCTGTGGTTCTAACAGATCTCTCTTATAGCTGGCAGCTTTCGGTCCCCAACCACTTCCACCCCTCACCGACTCCACAGGCGGCGGCAGCGGCAGCGGCAGGAGCGTTGGCCAGAGCTGCATCTGGAAGGTGAATCCACCTGAATTAGGTTCGGGATATTGTTAATAGTGGATCCACAACACACTACATCTGAGCGTTGGTTCTGAGAGAGATAAGGCAGTGCTCCCCAGACGTCTTTTTAAAAAAAAAAAAAAAAAAAAAAAAAAAAAAAAAAAAAAAAAACTCATAATTGCTTACGCATCAGACCTGGCTGTGACGGCTATTACGACACTGTTTACTACAGCCACGAGCATCTAGCGTGCGTGATATCATTCCCTACCAGCTTAGCCGGTCGTCACCCCAAATTATGGTTAGGTGCTGGAAATGCCCAGCGCGTTTTGGGAACAGACTATCTCAGCGAAAACTCAGTATGAGCACCCTGTCATACTGAGTCTTTTTTCTGTAAGCACTGCATAAAGCATTTCGAGGGTGATTGCTTCTTGAGTAATATAGTATCCATGTAGCAATGTCACCGTTTATACTTCTATAGGAAAGTACAGTAGAGTGACTACTGCAGTGGATGTGACTTCAATAATTAATCGGCAATATTAGCCCATTAGCGCTTTTTGTGTGGGTGGCTATGAACTACGATGAAGACTTTTAAATTTTTTTACACATGTGAAATGCCTTCAAATAAAAAAAGTATCACATGACACACTGTTTGAGGTCGGAAGTGTAGAGCACTTGGCTTTTCTACTAAATCTGCCATGAGGCATTGCCAGTCACTGTCGAATGCTTACTGATCCTATTCTTATATGGTGGGAGAATGTGAAGAATTTTCGGACGTTCTCGACACCCTTGCCGCAACCGAAACCACCTACAGCGTCGGTGGGGGAGGTAGTGGTTGGAGACACCAAAGCTACAAGCTACAAGAGAGATCTATTACAACCACAGCACAATCTGACTCCAAATTGGGAGGGAGAGCTGTGCTAAAAGAGATCACGATCATCATGTAGATTAGCGCCTAATACTACTACTCACAGTTTGTCTGTGCCTGCTGCTTTGAGCGCTCTCTGTAGCGACGTCTGACAAGCACCCACACAGACAGTCTGCAATTTGTCACCATTGCAGAGTAGAACACTAAATAACGACAACAATGATGCTGCTGCTGCAATGGCACTGTGTTATTAATCCTTTAGCTCACCACACACTTATCATTATTTTTTCTAATTACTCACCCCACACACCACTGCATATTCGCGCTGCTGCTATAGATACACATACCGCGTTAATTGGATCACGACAGGTCGACGAACACACGGAAATATTAATTAATTTTTTCGGCTACCCACACCACATACCATTGCGTACTGGTGTAAAAGTTAACTTGCTGGCGGAGCCCCTAGTCGACATATCCTGACGAGCAGGCAATGCAGCTCGCTATAATGCTGTGATGCTGGAAGCTACATTGCGACAGGGGGTTGAAAAACAGTTATAAAGAATTTTAACAGCAACAAAATCAATGTTTGATAGCTGAAAAACAATTGTAGACAATTATAGTGGCAACAATATCAAAAATGCACTTTGTGATCAAAAGTATCCAGACACCCCCAAAAACATATGTTTTTCATATTAGGTGCATTGTGCTGCCACCTACTGCCAGGTACTCCATATCAGCGATCTCAGTAGTCATTAGACATCGTGAGACAGCAGAAAGGGGCGTTCCGCGGAATTCACGGACTTCGAACGTGTTCAGGTGATTGGATGTCACTTGTGTCATACGTGTGTACGCGAGATTTCCGCACTCCTAAAGATCCCTAGGTCAACTTTTTCCAATGTGGTTGTGAAGTGGAAACGTGAAGGGATACGTACAGCACAAAAGTGAACAGGCCGACCTCGTCTGTTGACTGACAGACACCGCCGAGAGTTGAAGGAGGTCGTAATGTGTAATAGACGGACATCTATCCGGACCATCACACAGGAATTCCAAACTGCATCAGGATCCACTGCAAGTACTATGACAGTTAGGCGGGAGGTGAGAGAACTTGGATTTCATGGTCGAGCAGTTGTTCATAAGCCACATATCACGCCGGTAAATGCCAAACGACGCCTCGCTTGGTGTAAGGAGCGTAAACATTGGACGATTGAACAGTGGGAAACGTTGTGCGGAGTGACGAATCACGGTACACAATGTGGCGATTCGATGGCAGGGTGTGGGTATGGCGAGTGCCTGGTGAACGTCATCTGCTAGCGTGTCTAGTGCCAACAGCAAACTTCGGAGGCGGTGGTGTTATGGTGTGGTCGTGTTTTTCATGGAGGGGGCTTGCACCCCTTGTTTAGCGTGGCGCTATCACAGCACAGATCTACTTTGATGTTTTAAGCACCTTCTTGCTTCCCACTGTTGAAGAGAAATTCGGGGATGGCGATTGCATTTTTCAACACGATCGAGCACCTGTTCATAATGCACGCCCTGTGGTGGAGTGGTTACACGACAATAAGATCCCTGTAATGGACTGTCTTGCACAGAGTCCTGACCTGAATCCTATAGAACACCTCTGGGACGTTTTGGAACGCCAACTTCGTGCCAGGCCTCACCGACCGGCATCGATACCTCTCCTCAGTGAAGCACTTCGTGAAGAAAGGGCTGCCATTCCCCAAGAAACCTTCCAGCACCTGATTGAACATATGCCTGCCAGAGTGGAAGCTGTCACCAAGGCTAAGGATGGGCTAACATCATATTTAATTCCATTATTACCGATGGAGGGCGCCACGAACTTGTAAGTCGTTTGCAGCCAGGTATTCGGATACTTTTGATCACTGGTTGCTTGTCAATATCAATATTCGACAAATTCTAATATTTGCAAATACTTACTGGCTGTCTGCCACTGCTCAAAATAACTTTTTTTCCAACATTGCGAATTTAAACTGCTTGCTGCTGCTGTTGCTGGCAATGCTGTTAGACGACTGCCATTGGCATAGCTCGGAAAATTGTATGGACAGGGGAGTAAGAGGACAAGGGGTCAGCACCAGCACATTTTTTAGTGCAGGTTGCCAACATCAGGGGCAGGTATTCACTCAGAGGCAAACCTATTGTTCTCCTTTGATTGTCAGATAGTTAACGTATTGTTCTCCTTTGATTGACATTTCCTTAACCTATTGTTCTGCTAAAAGGATCCTTCCTTTTGATTGATAGGTCCTCAATCTACTCTTCCCCTGCCCCTCCCACCCCGCACCTCTCCGGAAACCTCCAACCCACCCCCTCGCCCTCGCTGATACAGGTACACTTACAGGTCTGAGTTATTCGAATAGCCTCCTCTCACTCTTATCAATTTTATTAACTATTTAATAAAATTGGTCATTTAATTAACCTCTCCCCCTCTGGTAAACGGTCACCTGGAAATTAGTGGGAAGAAGATTCAGTTGATCAGTTATTTGGAGGGAACTGGATTGTAGTCTATGAAATACTGTTTAAACAATTTAGACAGTGTATAGAATATTGTTTAGTTATTTATGGCCGTGTATGGAATATAGTTTATTTATTTATTTACAGAATTTTTCGTATAGGTAAGAAAAGGGGTTCGGTATGCTTTCAACTACCTAGTTTCAACTACTTTTCAAGTTCATGCAACCAATCACTTCCACATCCGATAAACAGGCAAATAGATCGATGTATGCAGGAAATGACTTAGGAATTTTGGTAAGTTAACAAATAAGACAGGCAAATATCGTCTTACAAAATATTTGTTAACTTTTGCATATACATTTACACACAGAAAACTCTTTCCTTATTTTTGATAGGCGAACTTTAATAATGTCTAATTTAATTTTTAACTTATAACTTAAATCCACATCTGAATCATCCTTGGTCGTTTGCGCGCCAGGTACATATAATCTGCGGCCTCGAGCTCGACTCCAGTCCACAATCAGCAGTGGATGGTGAAACTTTGGCAATGCCAGCCACTTGTACTGGAGAAACGTCAAAAAAATCATCAAACAGAAATCGACCGAAGAACCCAATACAGAAGTCAACAGGCAATTTGTCAATAAGTGGCCACGGAAGCCTTAACAGTTTTTTTCTTTAACACTGAGTACTGCACAGAAATTAGTCACTGATTTCAACTACAATAAATCAATAAGCAGAAGCCAACAGGCAGTTTGTCAACTACCAATTCAATGGGAAACGTAGTTGTGAAGTTTTTTCATTTAAATAAAATGGTTCAGTGGCACTCGAAATGCCAATGAAGGCAAGGCAGCTTGTGGTGGCTAATAGGCCAGGTAATCCCCCTCTCCCGCCACCTCCAATGGCGGTAGGGTTGAAGGTACTATCATAGACGTCACACTGGCGTCACATGGTGCCGCAGACAATATTATGAGTTGGGCAGTGTACGACAACGCCACTACAAGTGATCACAACTTAATAATAGTTACATTAAGTGTCAGAGTGTGCCACTGGGACCTAGGGTGGGAAGTTCAGTCAGTTACAATCGAACTGATTGGAGGTGTCTAGCTACAGTGTGTGACATTCCGACATTGCCAGAAGATGACGACAACGTAGAGGAGGCACGCCGAAGAACTGGTTAGAACGCTTACCACAGCATGGAAAGCGGCCGTGTCAACCAGGAGTAGAGCCGTAGCGGCCTCTTAGTCACCATGGTCTGCCGAGTTGGGACAAATGAATCAGTCTGTCAGAAGGACGAAGAGGTACTACAATCGAAGTGTCCTGTGGGAAGATAAACAGTACCGGCTTCAGCAATACTGGGAAGCCTAGGAACTCTTTCAGAAGACACTAAAAGCTGTTAGACTCCGCAGCTGGGAGCGGTATGTCCTGGACCAGCTGGCAGTTGACCCCTGGAGCGTTCCATTCAAATTAATAAGAGAAAAAATCGGATCGGCTACGGTGCTGTCGACCGTCAGGAAGAGGTACCGCATGATGGAGTCTTGCCGGGAAACTACTGAGGTTCTCCTCCGGTCCTTGTTGCCTGACGATAATGCGGAAATAGAGACAGATGTGAAACGTCGTATCAGAGAGGAAGATCAGGCACGGTATGTAAATAATATCATAGTATACCCGTTTTTGGAACAGGAAGTGGCTGCTCAAATAAAATATTTTAAGAGAGGTAAATCCCCAGGGCCAGATGGCATTGTAGCGGAGGTGGTGCAGTTCCTCACCTCGTGGCGCCTCTAACGAGGCTGTACAATGAGTGCCTTAGATTAAAGAAATTTCCTACCAATTGGAAGAAGGTCGATGTAGTAATCATAAAGAAAGGTCTGGACAAGGATCTCACGATGACAAAATCATGCAGGCCTATTCGCCTGCTAGGCATCCTTGGGAAACTTTTTGAAAAGTTGTTAACTGACAAACTGGTAGCACACAGAGTGCTGTGAAGGATGAGCGACAGGCAGTTTGGCTTTCAGCCGCGGCGGTCAGAGTCCGACGCTATTGATCTGGCTGCCGAGGTCTGTGGCTCAACTCCACACATCTACATTGTCGGCATCATGGTGGATATCAGTGGCATCTTTGACCACCTGTGGTGGCCTACGCTCTTCTCCTGCTTGAGGAAGAAGGAGTGCCTAGGGCCGCTATACGGCTGTCTGAGGAGTTATTGTGAGGGGACGGAGTTCTGGCTATCGTCCCCCAGTGGGAGAGTTAGTAAAAGAATAATAATGGGGTGTCTGCAGAGCTCTGTCCTTGGGTCACTCTTTTGGGATATTAATATGGAACATTCATTTAACAGTATAAAACGCAGTGATGTTGTGCAGGTGACCTCCTGCTGGTAGGTGGCCGTAGCCGCGAGGACCTAGAACCTAAGATACAGCGTGCAATATCTCTGCTATCAGAGTGGTGCCGGAAAGTTAGAATGAAGATCGCCCCATATAATTCTACGTATATGTTATTAAAGGGACAATTAGTTAGAAACCCAACTGTAAGACACGATGGTTCGCCACTTATTCGGCGCCGTGAGGCCCGGTAGCTGGGAGTCATTGTTGACGAAAAATGAAACTCCGTCACACACGTCGAGACCGTGAACCAGAAATCGCTGGAGCTACTTAACAATCTCATTGGAATTGGGCATAAAAGGTTCCATCACCTGGCGAATCTAACTGAACTACACTACTGGCCATTAAAATTGCTACACCATGAAGATGACGTGCTACAGATGCGAAATTTAACCGACAGGAAGAAGATGCTGTGATATGCAAATGATTAGCTTTTCAGAGCATTCACACAAGGTTGGCGCCGGTGGCGACACCTACAACGTGCTGATATGAGGAAAGTTTCCAACCGATTTCTCATACACAAACAGCAGTTGACCAGCGTTGCCTGGTGAAACGTTATTTGATGCCTCGAGTAAGGAGGAGAAATGCGTACCATCACGTTTCCGACTTTGATAAAGGTCGGATTGTAGCCTATCGCGATTGCGGTTTATCGTATCGCGACAATGCTGCTCGCGTTGGTCGAGATCCAATGACTGTTAGCAGAATATGGAATCGGTGGGTTCAGGAGGTTAATACGGATGCCGTGCTGTATCCCAACGGCATCGTATCACCAGCAGTCGAGATGACAGGCATCTTATCCACATGGCTGTAACGGATCGTGCAGCCACGTCTCGATCCCAGAGTCAACAGATGGGGTCGTTTGCAAGACAACAACCATCTGCACGAACAGTTCGACGACGTTCGCAGCAGCATGGACTATCAGCTCGGAGGCCATGGCTGCGGTTACCCTTGACGCTGCATCACAGACAGGAGCGTCTGTGATGGTGTACTCAGTGACGAACCTGGGTGTACGAATGGCAAAAGGTCATTTTTTCGAATGAATCCAGGTTCTGTTTACAGCATCATGATGGTCGCATCCGTGTTTGGCGACATCGCAGTGAACGCACATTGGAAGCGTGTATTCGTCATCGCCATACTGGCGTATCACCCGGCGAGATGGTATGAGGTGCCATTGGTTACACGTCTCGGTTACCTCTTGTTCGCATTGACGGCACTTTGAACAGTGGACGTTACATTTCAGATGTGTTACGATCCGTGGCTCTGCCCTTTATTCGATCCCTGCGAATCAGCGGGATAATGCACGACCGCACGTTGCGGGTCCTGTACGGGCCTTTCTGGGTACAGAAATTGTTCGACTGCTGCCCTGGCCACCACATTCTCCAGATCTCTCACCAATTGAAAACGTCTGATCAATGGTAGCCGAGCAACTGGCTCGTCACAATATGCCAGTAACTACTCTTGATGAACTGTGGTATCGTGTTGAAGCTGCATCGGTAGCTGTACCTGTACACGCCATCCAAGCTCTGTTTGACTCAATTCCCAGACGTATCAAGGCTGTTATTACAACCAGAGGTGGTTGTTCTGGGTACTGATTTCTCAGGATCTACGCACCCAAATTGCGTGAAAATATAATCACATGTGAGTTCTAGTATAATATATTTGTCCAATGAATACCTGTTTATCATCTGCACTTCTTCTTGGTGTAGCAATTTTAATAGCCAGTAGTGTATATCATAACAGCATCCTTATTTCGATCGTGGGTTACGGCTCCGCACTTTGGGTGCACAGGCTCACGAGGGTCATGCCTACCATGGCCGTGCGAGGAGTGCAGCGGAATATGCTGCTTCGGTTAATCGGGGCATACAGATCAAGTCTGGGAGGGGCCTTGCTAGACATAACGGGCTTTGCCCACTTGACATCAAAATACGAGAGTAGGCAGCCTGGTACTTGGTAAAGAGGGGTAAAATTGAAAGACAGATGAGATCATGGGGGTTCAAGCAGGGGACAAAATTTCGCGAGACCGGTGAGACAGGGTGCAGAACACACCAGTTTTTGCTAAGCATTGCAGATGGATGAAACGTAATTATTTTCAACCTATCAGAGATCTGTTGCACTTTCTCACGAGACATGGGCCCCATCGGACATACCTGTGCCGGTTTGGGAAGCGGGCGACGCCTTTGTGTGACTGTCGAGCCTTGGAGGGCACAACTGACCACGTGGTCTATGAGTGCCCATACACGATGATGTGGTAGCCGACTTGAGACGACAGCTACTAGCTCATGACACTCATCACCCAGTGAGACATCAGAATACCTTAGAGATTCTCAACAGCTTGGCTAAAGAAGTATCCGCCAACATCTTAAAGGAATAGTTGAGGGATAATGAATGAAGGTAGAAAGTCGTCAAAAGAAGTAACTACGCACTTGTCCTGTACCGCCGTGGTGTGGACTGGCCAACCGCCTTTACGGTCGGTATTCTCCACGTCATGTAGTAGGAGGGAGGTGCGTGTCTCATCGACGTAGTTTTTAAGACAGTAATAGAGTAGCTAGGTAGAAATAAATTTTGAACCCAGTAGTTAGTATTCCACAGTTCTTAATATTCCAAGTTCTTAGGGCCAGCCCACTGGGGTTAGCTCGGTGGGTACGGCCGAAGTAGCAGGTTTATACATACAACCAAAAAAGTTTTGCGTCACCCCTGTTCACAGAACTTCTGAATATACTTTGACTGTGGATATTGCATCTCAGACACAGTCCCTTTGACAGTTCAGAGATGTCACTAATCCCGCCCAAAGATGTAAACAACCATGCATGAGCGGCGCCTATTCGACAGAGGGGGTCCGACAGCCGATCAATTTCAGTCATTCCACCAGGAAGGAGGTACACGGCTCGTGCTGTCTGTAGTTCAACCATGCCTAGACGGTCAATACCGCTGATCGATCGCGTCCGCATTGTTATTTTGTGCCTGGAGGGGCTATCAACAAGGGAAGTGTCCAGGCGACTCGGTGTGAACCAAAGCGATGTTGTTCGGACATGGAGGAGATACAGACAGACAAGAACTCTCGATGACATACCTCGCTCAGGCCACCCAAGGGCTACTACTGCCGTGGATGACCGCTACCTACGGATTATGGCTCGGAGGAAACCTGACAGCAACGCCACCATGTTGAACAATGCTTTTCGTGCTGCCATAGGAAGGCGTGTTACGACTCAAATGTGCGCAACAGCCTGCATGATGCGCGACTTCACTCTCGACGTCCATAGCGAGGTCCATCTTTGCGACCACTACACCATACAGCGTGGTACAGATGGGCCCAACAACATGCCGAATGGACCGATCAGGATTGGAATCACGTTCTCTTCACCGATGAGTGTCGCATATGACTTCAACCAGACAATCGTAGGGGACGTGTCTAGAGGCAACCCGGTCAGGCTGAACGCCTTAGACACACTGTCTAACGAATGCAGCAAGGTGGAGGTTCCCTACTGTTTTGGGGTGGCATTATGTGGGACCGACGTACGCCGCTGGTGGTCATGGAAGGCGCCGTAACTGCTGTACGATACGTGAATGCCATTCTCCGACCGATCGTGCAACCATATCGGAAGCATATTGGCGAGACATTCGTCTTCATGGACAACAATTCGCGCTTTCGTCGTGCATATATTGTGAATGTCTTGCTTCGGGATAACGACATCGCTCGACTGGAGTGGCCAGCATGTTATCCAGACATGAACCCTATAGAACATTTCTGGGATAGATTTTTTCCCTGCTTCAGAAACAGTTTGGTATCGGCGGACACATATTTGTGTTTGAGAAAATTCGTCCAGGATCGTTCTCGTTTACAGGTGCTCTAAACGAGCTTTCGCTTAGCAACTTGTCTTGAGAAATCCTGATTCCACCATTGAACTGAAAGATCTTTCGGCCTCCGGATCGGTTTGACTTGACATTTGGAAAATACGGCCACCTCATTTATTAGGAAATGAACACATTGTAACGTTCGTCTGCGGGCCTTTGCAATAAACCTTCAAGGTCTTCCTTTATATATATTTTATACGCATCTCAGTTTGCTTTGCGCATGTTCCATTTTGATGACTACATCTATGAACCTGGATCACTCTCATTTATCGTAGTTATTCGAATAGCAAACTGATCAGGTCCCAGCGGGTAGGGCACACCTCCCTCTTAAATTCTCGGTAGATATTCGAAGAACACAGGATGATGTCTATTACAGACGAGCGTCTTCCAGGCCCCAGGATGAGAGTTGGGCTACGGTTGTTCACAATAAATAATTTTAATTCATCTATGATGTCCAGAACAGCTGCTCCATATCGATCGTTCATCTCGCATCCCCAGGACGTATGGTGCGTATTGAAGTCTCCACAAAAAAGAAAATAGGATTGAGCTGAATAACCTATGTATACCACTCATCAGTTTAGATTTTGATTCCTGGAGAACAGTATAGTTCCACTATGGAGAGGTCTAAAGTCTTTTTACGAGTGCGCACCACTACCGCTTGAAAGCCTCTAATGTATGTGTGTGGTCACGTATCTAGCAGAAGCAGGAACTGAGGATCGAACAAAGAGTGCAAATCTGCCTTTTCCATCATGTCTGTCTTACCGAAAAATGTGGAAGGCAGGGAGCGAGAGCAATGAATGTGGTTAAAACGGAGTTTGAGACAGCAGCAATGTGTATGTCTTGTGAAAGTAATTCTCTTTGCAGGGTTTCTCTGTTGGAAAGGACCGATCCGACATTTCGTTGTAGAATTTTAATCGCAATTTTGCTAAATCAGAGTTTCCAGTAACATCTGGCGTATCGCTGTGGAATTGTCTGGTCTTTGTGGTGCCGTTTGGATTTCGTAAATGACCCGCACAATAAGATGAAAACGTTTGTCTTAAAATGTGAGTGACACCAGAACGAACGGTCTGCATTTTTCCATCTCCGGAGTAGAACTTCCGTTAAAGATTTGTTCAGCGACATGGCGGCGAAGTGTTGCGATGGGTACGGATTGCTTCAGATCGGTCCCAGTGGCAGGTCGTTCGTATGCAGAGATGGAGGAAGCATCCATATGAGCGCGGGCGCCGTGCGGGCGATCTGGCGTCGCTGCTTTGTGACTGCATATCTGTGCGGTTGAGTCTGCAGGGCTGGGAAGGCTCGTTCATCACGCAGAGATGGAGGAGGCTGCACTGCTTCAGCATACGGCCTATGTGAGACAGCCGTCTCGGCTTCCACCAAAGTGGCGCCTTGCCTAGTAGCGACTTCATTAACGTACCTATGGCGGGCGCACTCTTGGTACTCCCAGTTTACCGCCTCGTGCTCTTGGTTGCAATGTACACATGGGAGCTGAGTGGACGGGCAGTGGGCTCGCGCACAGTTTCCGTCAAATTTAGTGCATCTTACAGCAGAGCGGCACTGGCTGCTCACATGATTAAATCTCAGACAGCTGAAACATTGCCGCACAGAAGGGACGTATATATCCGCCAGACAATGCATCTGGTAAAGTGAAACAAAGTCTGGCAGTACTTGCGAAGCAAACTGAACCACACACTTTCCAAATGCTGCGGTAGTGGTAATGCCGTCCATCACCTCCTTTTATGACATGCACCTGACGTGCAAGACGATCTAAGAGTGAAACTATCGCATGCGGGAGTTCTTCCTTATTTAAGCTGGTGTCAACAATTCTGCTTCCGCCCTGGCTCATCATAACGTGACTTGGTATGTAGACCTCCAGTTCGTGAGCAGAAAGTACCGAGTACTCTACCAGTAAGATGGCTGCTCTAGGAGAGTTAAGTTCAATTTCGATTGTGTTCCGTCCTATTGATAAGATATTTATTATGTCTTGCCTACACTGGGAATTCCTTGTGCGCAAAAGGTTTCCAATTGCCATCGGATGCAGCCTACCAACGTTTCCTGCAAGTCCCTCCACATATGTACAGAAAGGACCGATATCATTGTCTCGATAACGATTACTTTTATTCACTGCATAAGCTGAACGACCGAGGGAACAGTATTGTTTGTCCCACGAGATGGTGCAACACTAGAATAGCTTGGCAAATGCACATTCAGGGATGGGTTCTCAGCTGCGGGGATCTCTAATGGCAAAGCTTTATCTACGCACTGCTGCGATAAGTTGGCTACTTCCCTTGGTTGGTTGTTGTGTTGTTCCACTGCTCGTTTGTCGCTCTTCTGTTGTTCCTCATGCTCCAATGTCCGCTTCTGTACGGTACCCGAAGCACCTGCAACGGATGAGGTAATGGTGCCATTGGTGGGATAACCACTGAGAACGATACGCAAATCGGAGCAAACAACGATACATGATTACAAGGAAGTTAACGCGCCGGAATCTCGGCGCAGAATAACGCTATAACTATGCTACGTATGAGTAGGCTACAGTTATTCTTCCCTTTAAAACGGAATTATCAGCACATTTTTCAAATACCTTGGAACCCTTCTTTGGTCCAATAACCGTTTTTAAACTGCTGTTAGAAGGACAGCAAGTTCTTTCCATGATCTGTATGAGATCGTACATGTACCTTATCAGGTCCTGATACATTTCCTCTGCTGAGATATTTTAGTTGACTTTCAGTTCCGCTATCCCTTACTTCAATATTACCACAGAATTCCAATGGGGTAAGCAACATTTGTGTTTGTGAACAGTGTCAATCAGTACTTTTACTCTGTACTGGTCATGATCTATTATCATTAATCTGAAAGGGAGACAGTACCTCGTGAGAGATGTTTCCCTTCGCGTTGACGTAAAACTTTTGGACTTAGAAGATGTAAATGTTATAGTGGTGTATGAATTTTTGAAGACAGCGAATGGTCGCCTAAGGTCAGCAAAAAAAGTGTTCAGCAGATACCTACGAGTATTATCGTTTACGCGGCACTCCCCGTCGGAGGTTGGAGTCCTCTCCCGGGCATGGGTGTATGTGTTGTCCTTAGCGTAAGTTAGTTTAAGTTAGATTAAGTAGTGCGTAAGCTTAGGGACCGATGACCTCAGCAGTTTGGTCCCATAAGGCCTTACCACAAATTTCCAATTTTTTACTGTCGTTTAGGAACTCAGGGAGACTGCAATAAAACTGCAAAACGCACTCCTGGAGACAACGAGATGTGCTGCGATATGTAAGAAGTCGTTTACAGGAAATATGTCCAATAGAACATGAGGTGCCCAGGATCGTTTTTACAGGAACATATTCCCAAGTGACTACTTGCATTAGAGCCTGAAGTAATACCGTAATCTCCATTGAGAACACAATTTGACGGGCATTCAAGCAATGTGTGCAGAGAACTAGTGGCAAGACGCAACCAATACCTTCACTGCGCGATAACAACGGTGAAGTCACTGATGACAGTGCCATTAAAGCAGAGCTATTAAACACGGTATTACGAAACTCCTTCACCAAAGAAGACGAAGTAAATATTCCTGACTTCCAATCAAGAACAACTGCCAAGATGAGAAACATTGCTGTAGATATCTTCGGTGTAACAAAGCAGCTTAAATCGCCTAATAAAGGCAGACTGTATACCAGTCAGGCTCCTCTCAGAGTATGCTGATAAAATAACTCCATATTTAGCAATTATATACAACCACTCGCTCACAGAAAGATCCGTACCTAAAGACTGGAAAATTGCTCAAGTCACACTAATACCCAAAAAAGGAAGTAGGAGTAATACGCTGAATTACAGGCCTATATCAGTAACGTCGATTTTCAGTAGGATTTTGGAACATATACTGTATTCGAACATTATGAAGTACCTCGAAGAAAACTATTTACTGACACATAGTCAGCACGGTTTCAGAAATATCGTTCTTGTGAAACACAACTAGCTCTTTATACTCATGAAGTAATAAGTACTATCGACAGGGGATGTCAAATTGATTCTGTATTTTTAAATTTCCAGAAGACTTTCGATGCCGTTCCTCACAAGCGTCTTCTAACCAGACTGCGTGCCTACGGAGTATCGCCTCAGTTGTGCGACTGGATTCGTGATTTCCTGTCACAAAGGTCACAGTTCATAGTAATAGACGGAAAGTCATCGAGTAAAACATAAGTCATATCCGACGTTCCCCAAGGATGTGTTATAGGCCCTCTATTCTTGCTGATCTATATTAACGGCATAGGAGACAATCTGAGTAGCCGTATTAGATTGTTTGCAGATGATGCTGTCATTTACCGTCTTTCAAAGTCATCAGATGATCAAAACTACCTGCAAAATGATTTAGATAAGATATATGTAAGGTGCGAAAAGTGACAATTGACCCTGAATAAGGAAAAGTGTGAAGTTATTCACATGAGTACTAAAATAAATCAGCTAAATTTCAATTACGCGATAAGTCACACAAATCTGAAGGCTGTAAATTCAACTAAATACTTAGGGATTACAATTACAAATAACATAAATTGGAACGATCACATAGATAATATTGCGGGTAGAGCAAGCCAAAGACTGCGATTCATTGGCAGAACACTTAGAAGGTGCAACAGTTCTACTAAAGAGACTGCTTACACCACGCTTGTCCGTTCTATTCTGGAGTTTGCTGTGCGGTGTGGGATCCGCATCAGGTGGGACTGACGGATGACATCGAAAAAGTACAAAATAGGGCAGCTTGTTTTGTATTATAGCGAAATAGGGGAGATAGTGTCACAGATATGATACGTATATTGGAGTGGCATTCATTAAAACAAAGTCGTTTTTCGTTGCGACGGTATCTTCTCATGAAATTTCAACAAGCAGTTTCTTCTCCGATTGCGAAAACGTTCTGTTGGTACCCATCTACATAGGGAGAAATGATCATCACGATAAAATAAGAGAAATCAGGGCTCGCACAGAAAAATTTAAGTGCTCGTTTTTCCCTCGTGCCGTTCGAGAGTGGAACGGTAGAGAGACAGCTTGAAGGTGGTTCATTGAACCCTCTGCCAAGCACTGTATTGTGAATAGCAGAGTGATCACGTAGATGTAGATGTACATCCCAAAAAAAGCAGGATGGTGAAGCTGTTGTCGATTTTTCACTTTTATATTAGTTCCAAATACAGATAACGAGCGAAGGGAACAATGCAAGAAACCCTCATTCCTCCCTTCGTATAGCTTCTGTTGAAGGTGGTTTGCCGTTTTCCTCCTCCAGACCTTTATTAAGTTTGAAGAGTGCATCTCTATAGTGTGGACAGCTATGATGAGCACTTTGGTACAACTGTGTAGTGTTCAGTCTATGTCTTCAAAAATGGTTCACATGGCTCTGAGCACTATGGGACTTAACATCTGTGGTCATCAGTCCCCTAGAACTTAGAACTACTTAAACCTAACTAACCTAAGGACATCACACACATCCATGCCCGAGGCTGGATTCTAACCTGCGGCCGTAGCGGTCGCGCGGTTCCAGACTGTAGCGCCTAGAACCGATCTATGTCTTAACGGAAGACTAAGGAATGAATAAAAGGGAGACGGTTAAAGTCGGTGCCATCACTTAGCTCATGTCTCTCGAGTAGCAACAACAGTGACAGTACGTATCAGGCCAGCCATTAGCCGGCCGCGGTGGTCTAGCGGTTCTAGGCGCTCAGTCAGGAACCGCGCGACTGCTACGGTCGCAGATTCGAATCCAGCCTCGGGCATGGATGTGTGTGATGTCCTTAGGTTAGTTAGGTTTAAGTAGTTCTAAGTCCTAGGGGACTGATGACCACAGATGTTAAGTCCCATAGTGCTCAGAGCCATATGAACCATTTTTTGAGCCAGCCATTACAATTAACTTCAATAACATGAATAGGGTTCTTATTCCACCAGGAGAAGTAATGTCAAACATAAAATCTTTAAAATAAAAACAAAAAACTAGTATTCATATTAAAATATCAGGATAGTTAATTAAAGAGTGTTCTTCTGAGATCAACCGAGCGAGGTGACGCAGTGGTTAACACACTGGAGTGGCATTTGGGGGAACGACGGTTCAAACACGCGTCCGGCCATCCTGATTCAGGTTTTCTGTGATTTCCCTAAATCTCTTCAGGTAAATGCCGTGATGGTTCCTTTGAAAGAGCACCGCCGATTTCCTTCCCCATCCTTCCCTAATCCGGGGTGGCGCTCCCTCTCTAACGACCTCGTTGTCGACGGGAAGTTAAACGCTAACCTCCTCCTCCTCCTAACATGATAAGTTATTTGTCTAACCAGTGATTTATCACTCGAACAGCTGAAATATTCTAAAGTTAAGTCTCTGTATTATAAAGGAAATAGTGAAATACCGTCAATCAGCGGTCCAATTTCACTTTTAGCAGCATCCTTGAAATAAATTTATAAAAGGTATTATACAAATGGTTTCCTAACCTGCTGACTACAAATATTATATTGTCAAAGTCACAGTCTGTATTTCTAAAACGCTCCTATACTGATCAGGCTAATTACACATACAACTAGAATGTACTTAATTCATTAGACAATAAATTACAGGCTAATGATATATTCTGTGAAAAAATTATAATATCCTTTAACTAATATTACGATGTATTAGAAATTGTAGCAACATTTTTGAAATCGTATCTCTCAGATGGGAACAAGTGGTGTCAGTAGGAAAGAGTCCTGTATCACACTGATCAAGCTGTGAGTCATCATCCAACTGGGAACTAATTACACGTGATGTCCCACATGTCTCCATTTTCAAGCCATTACTTTTTATCGTATGTACCGTGAACTTTCATCGGTAATTTTACCAGATGTCTAGATGGTCTTGTTTGCACGTGAAATCAACATTGTAATAAATGGCAAATCAAATATAGTATTACAAAGACTGACTAATGAATGCTTTGTCACTAAACTTTGAAAAACATGCTATATGCAGTTAAGAACAAGAACGAGATTGCCCTCCTGTGTATGTCTAAAATATGAAGACACCCAAATCGAAGAGGATCACAGTGTTAAATTCGTGGGATTACACCTTTATGATAAATTCAAATGGCAGGAACATACCGTGGAACTGCTAAAGCACCTAAACAAATTTTTAATTGCATTATGAATGTTGTCAGACATAGGTTTTATAAAAATAACAAGAAAGTAGTATACTTTTATTCCGTAATGTCTTAAGGAATCATTTTTTGGGGTCACTCAACTAATCCTTCCCGATTCCAAAGTCATATAATTCTAATTATTTGTGGTGTAATTTCAAGAACGTCTTGCGGAGGCTTGTTCAAAAAACTGAGGATAATATTTCCCAATGTATTTATTCCTTAATTAAATTTGTCATAACACTATACTACTCTTTCAAACCAGCAGCTGAGTTCATGGAATGAATGCTACAAATAGGAATAATCTTTACATTTCCTTTCATTTAAAGTTACGCACTTTAGTCCAGAAAGTTGTTTATTATTCATAAACTCACATTTTCAACAAGTTGCCAGCAGCCACAAAAACTGAACTACTAATGAAATCCACTTTAAGAGTAGCGTGAAGGACCTGTTGGTGGGAAACACTCCTACTCCACTGACTAAGGTTTATATATTGCTCATAATATCAATTCACGTGATTGTTACATAAAATCAGACTTCTGCACATTTTCACTGCAATAATCCCATGAATCTAAATAGTGTTGTAAACTGATTATCGCTTTGATGATGCGTGAATACAACAACCTAAGAATTATCATATGCACCTCAATGCGTTACACACACACACACACACACACACACACGCATACATATATATATATATATATATATATATATATATATATATATATATATATGTGCGTGTGTGTGTGTGTGTGTGTGTGTGTGTGTGTGTGTCAGTGTGTATGTATCCGCAGCTAATTATTTCGCATCCTGTTGTAGGAAGAAATTTTCAGCGCAAGTATTTGCCATGCTGATTTCTTCCTACACCAGGATGCGAAATAATTAGCTGCGGATACATACACACACACACACATATATATATATATATAGTGATAAATTTGCTGTTACCTCTTAAATAAAAATGTACTTACTTAATATTTTTGGCTTATTCCACATCTATGAGGATCATTTCACTTAGGATCTGTGGAAGATAAATTGACATATCTCTTATTTTTGTAAATATGTATAGCGTATTCCTGTTTTATATCATGTTCTGCTCCTTGAGGATCTCCCCATTACGGATCTATTTAATAAAAATATTTGTAGTATAATCTTATATAATAAAAGTGCCACAAGCCGTCACTTCAAGATATCAGCGGAGTGGTTAGGTGTATAACCTGAAACAGTACACTATATTTCACAGTCATGAACTTTAAGCCAACAACTCTCAATTATTAGCAGGGCAAATACTTGCACTGAAAATTTCTTCCTACAACAGGATGCGAAATAATTGGCTGCGGCTCGAACGTCAGCGGACTAGAGAGAGCAGTCTCGACTCTGGAGTATTGTACGTGGATGGCGATTAGGAGAGTCCGCAATACATGGACACGATAATTTAGTAAACTGTACAGCACTGCCACAAGCATGTAGACTCGAACATCTTCACCCAGTACGGTGATATTCACAGACTTAAGTACTGTGCCCTACCTCCAGACGTGAGTGCAGTATGACATATGAAGGGCTTATTTCAATAGTGGTACAAGTCCAGTTTTGTTCATTATGAGATACAGTGTCCTAAAGTTTAATGAGCGCTGAAAAATCTGCAGTTGAGATACCAGAAATATTCCATTATATATACTTGAATGTTTCTGGTATCTCAACTGCAGATTTTTCAGCGCTCATTTAACTTTAGGACTCTGTATCTCAGAATGAACAAAACTGGACTTGTACCACTATTGAAATAAGCCCTTCATATGTGACGTGCAGTTAACCGCTGTAACAACCCACCTCGCGTAGTATCGAACGCCAAAAGAAATGACTGTAGATGAACAGAGGAAGTGAAACAACAATGGTTTAACCAGGATGTAAGAAACATGGCAATCAACATGAGGAGTTTCCCTGCGTGTTTAAATACAAGTAGTGTAGTAGCACGGTAAGTAGCGTCATTGAGACGGAACTTGTGGTATTGATTGTTTTCAGTGTGATACATTAGCCGGCCGGGGTGGCCGAGCGGTTCTAGACGCTACAGTCTGGAACCGCGCGACCGCTACGGTCGCAGGTTCGAATCCTGCCTCGGACATGGATGTGTGTGATGTCCTTAGGTTAGGTAGGTTTAAGTAGTTCTAAGTTCTAGGGGCTGATGACCTCAGAAGTTAAGTCCCATAGTGCTCAGAGCCATTTGAACCATTTTCTTTTATACATTAGCTAACTGGTTATTTCTGTAAGAGCAATTTTTGCACAGTAAAGTACATGAATTGGTTTCATAAGGATAATGTAATCACTCAGGGCTCTCAATAAAAGATGGGCATTATGAAGACACCAGATTTAAGATGAAGGTACAGGGTAACCGTTATTGAACTATTTGAAGTAAAATCGTCATAACTTCTCAACGGTTTGCATTAAGACGTTCAAACTGCATGGTTGGCTGTGGGGAGTGATGGGAATTAGTATGCGCACGTATGGTTTGGTTTTTCGACGAAGTCCACCTTCGTTTGGATGGGTTCGTCAATAAAAAAAAATTGGCGCATATGGGGTACTGAGGAACCGGGTTTCACGATCTAGAAGTCTCTTCACCCTCAACAGATGACTGTTTGGTGTGCAACGTCCAGTCACGGAATAATTGGTGCGATATTCCTTGATGGCACGATGACTACCGAACGGTACGTGAAGGTTATGGAAGATGATTTCATCCCCATCATCCTAAGTGATCCCAATTTCGACAAGATGTGGTTTATGCAAGACGGAGCTCGACCCCCATCGGAGGAGGAGAGAATTTGATGTGTTGGAGGAGAACTTTCGGAACCGCATTCTGGCTCTGGAGTACCCAGAGGCCACTGCATGTGCCTCGATTGGCGGCCATATTCTCCGAATCTGAAGACATGCGACTCCTTTTTGTGGGGCTATGTTAAAGACAAGGTGTACAGTAATAACCCCAAAACGATTGCTCAGCTGAAAACAGCCATTCAGGAGGTCATCGACAGCATCGAAATTCGGACACTTCAGCAGGTCATGCAGAATTTCGCTATTCCTCTGCGCCACGTCATCTCAAACGATGGCAGGCACACGTCACAACCTAAATTCGAATATCTGTAGTGACGTTTACATTTTGAATAAAGTGTGTGCACGCCGTAGTTTACGTTTTTCCCATGTTTAAGTTTTTTCCATGTAGTTCAATAATTGTCACCCTGTGGGTAGCGCAGTGGTTAAGACACTAGGCACGTATTCGGGAGAAGATTGTTTTAAATAGCCCTCCTCATCATAAAACAGTTTCTCCACGAAATAATTGCCGTCATGGAAATGCTGAGATAGCTCCTTCAACATTACCTCGCGCATATACCCTACTCGGTTTGTGAGATCCAAGATTTTCCTCCATATCTGACGACCTCGAGGTTGACTGTGTGTTAAAAATTAAACTTCATTCCTTAGTTCATCTTTGTCGTTCAAAATCCGATTTGGGTAACGCATTTCACCCCAAATACAAAAGACTCATATTTTTGGTATGCATATGTGAAATTTGTTCACTTTCTTTTCAAATGACTTGAAAACCAATTTCAGTGTACACTTACTGACAAAAAAAAAAAAAAAAATGAAGCGCCGATAATGAGAGGAGGAAAACGTTACAGGTTGAGAAGGTATGTAATGTTATTTCAGTGATTACAAAATCGAGTTATATTTACAACAAACTTGGCGCTATGAGCCCACTTAGCAGCATGACGTTGCACCGACTCTAGCCTGGATGAATGCACTGATCGGTTGGGAAGGGTGTCATAAGACCGTTGTATCCTCTCCTGGTGCAAGCTGGCCGACAAATGTTGTAACAGATCTTTGATATCCTGGATACTGGCACTGGGACGGAGTTGATGTCCAAGCTGGTGCCAAACATGCTCTGTCGGAGACGCAATTGGCGATCTTGCTGGCCACAGGAGTACCTTAACATCACACATACAGAGACAGATAGATACGGGGCTTATATGGGCGAGCTCTGTCCTATTGATAAACGGCACCACGATACTGTCGCGTGAGATGTGACCATGAAGACGCAGAATATCTGGGATGTACCAATGTGCTATTCATGCTTCCCGGCCATGGCACGACTCCAAACGGAGCCGTTAGTATTGTGTGAACAGTAGCTTACTCATGGGACGGTAATGCCCTATTTCGACTTCTTCTAGCCTCTGACTGACGATGCGGGATCACACAGAATGTTGCAGGGAGTCCGTTGCTTGTTCTCGGATGGCAGGCACAATATGAAAGGGGTGCAATTTGCTTGGTGCGTAATAAGGCTTCTAGTGGGCACACATGGTCGAGCGGAACTTCGACGATGAGTGTGCCTGCCTTCACGTCCACATGCAGTCCAACATCGGGCCATTGTCACATCCGAAACCTCATAAAACTGGACACTGCACGATTTGACCAGCCGGTCGGATGGAGACCCACGATGAGACCAAAGTCAAGTGCTGTCACGAGCTGACAACGCTGTCTCACACGAGTACGCGGGGTCTCCGTGCCTTTCAGTCATTACTCGACATCTGTCGTTGTTCACGTCATTTATATACCCCACCAGACGTGGTAACAACACTAAACACAAACAACACTAATGCACTCTGGTGGCGATTCCACCTGTCAGAGAATTGCAACATACCTTGCTGATATGTGTACGTGTGCAAAGTTACATTGATATCCGAGCATGTCTCCTGGTGCGTCACTGTCTTTGTGAGGCAGCGTATATTATTAGTTATTCACTAATGAGTAATTTAATTAGAGAAAGCTATCAAGTAGCGTATTGTGCTCCATATTGCAATGATTAGGGTAGAGAAACGTTGTGCCATGGATTTCACGAGACACCAAAAGCATTAGGGAGCCATCATAATCGGTGACAGGTTAACTGGCGCACACAACACAAAGGTTGGTCTTGACAGGAATGAAAGCTCTCGTGTCTGGCTAGATGGCGTTTTAGAAATGCTCAATAGGACTGAGATCAAGTGGCCTGCGGTGCGGATAAGACCACATAAGTACCCGCATGCCCGTGGAGACTTCCTCAAAAACTTATAACACAATTCAGAAGCTTGAGAGTGATGCATCTCCTTGTCATCTTAAGGCTGGTGTAGGAGAACAGACTGATGAAAATGACCGAACGGTAGGTGCCCGTGTCACCCGCCAGTGACAGACCGCCAGAGGCCACATTTTATCTCGTGTAAACATCGTTCGCACGACAATATCTCCATCATTTGCCTCAATGGTACCTGTTGGCAAGCCGAATGCAAGCCTCATGTGACATTCGAAGTGCTCGTATGCCGTCATAGGCGTATACCGTCTTATACCGCAGACATTTATACACTTTTCTGGCGTCTCTTCATCTGTGCTAATATCTCCTTACCCTGTGACATCCCGTAAGTAGAGGTCCACGTGTCTGAGGGTACCTACTTTATTACGTGTGGAGGAGCTTGTTCGTGTCGGTATGACTGGTCACAATTATTGTTGCCCAGCACGGAATCGTCGAGTGATTTTTTTTTCCTTTTTTCCCTGTAATTCGTGTGTCTACTGTCACATTCTACGATAGCCGACTGTGATCCCTGTTGTCATCACGTTGTTCAAAAAATGTTCAAATGGGTGTGAAATCTTATGGTACTTAATTGCTAAGGTCATCAGTCCCTAAGCCTACACACTACTTAACCTAAATTATCCTAAGGACAAACACACACACCCATGCCCGAGAGGAGGACTCGAACCTCCGCCGGGATCAGCGGCACAGTCCATGACTGCAGCGCCTTAGTCCGCTCGGCTAAATCCGCGCGGCTGTCATCACGTTGTTGCCACTGAGATTTTCTTCTGTTGCTTACTGTTTCCCCCGAATCGTGATATTCACGCTAGAGATCAGAAATGAGCACCATAAACTCGCTTTAAACTCGACAGCGAGTCCTGTGATGTCATCTCCGAAATCGCCGTCTCCGTGTGCCCGCAGACTCGACTCGTGAGCCTCTACCACAGCCCACTCGTCACCTGAGCCTGTTATTTACTACAAGTGGACTCGAACCGGCAGGAAGTAAAGTGAATACACGAGTCGAGGTATAACGGTGGACTCGCGGCATTTCCTCTACATACGCAACCGTTTTGAAAGAAATTTATGCCAGTAAATTGTTAACTACTATTCACTTACTTCACACAATCATGTTTTCGGTTGGCTGTTTGGTTGGTTTGGGGGAGGGGACCAAACAGGGAGGTCATCGGTCTCATCGAATTAGGAAAGGATGGGGAAGGAAATCGGCCGTGCCCTTTCAAAGGAACCATGTCGGTATTTGCCTGAAGCGATTGAGGGAAATCACGGACAATTTAAAGCAGGATGGTCGGATGCGGGTTTGAACCGTCTTCCCCCCGAATGCGTCACCAGCGTGTTAACGACTGCGCCACCTCGCTCGGGCATGATTTCGGCTTTGGTTGGTTCAAATGGCTCTGAGCACTATGGGACTTAACAGCGGAGGTCATCAGTCCTCTAGAACTTAGAACTACTTAAACCTAACGGTCGCGCGGTTCCAGACTGAAGCGCCTAGAACCGCTCGACCTCTCCGGCCGGCGATTTCGGCTTTATAATCGTTCTCATGTGCAAGCTGATGTGTCACAAAATGTCCGCCCTTCCTAAATGACGGAAGCAAGTTATATACCAACATAACGACTGATCGACTGGCAGTGAATGTTGATCTGTTTGTACATACATTCATATAGATGAAACTTTTTCGCAGCCTTATAGCAATATTTAATGATTTATTTCAATATTTAACATCTATTCAGAGAGTGTGTAACAATTACGTTGACATACACACACTTTTGATGCGTTATCGAGTCTGTAGGCACAGTACCAGGGAACATGGCGTGAGGATGAAGTGCATTCTCTGAATGGTGATAAATAATTAAAATAAATTACAGAAATGATTGGCAAGCTACACCACTCGTGGTTAGCCCATAAACGCAAGATTACATGAGCAAATGAATACAGAAATGGTGTGCTTTTTTGTTGCAGAGATATAAGAGTGACGTTGCTTTGCCCTCAGTTTTCGTTTGACGTAGCACGTACGTTTTCTCGTCGTGGAGATGGAATAAACAAGAATACAACAATTGCCTTTGCACTGAACGAAATTTATATGTTTTTCGTCCGAAGCGTAGACTGTAGCATGAAACTCATTCCAGAATCAGTCTTTCTGTACTGGAACACGACTGCAGTTGTGTACTTCGCATCAATTAATTTTCGTCTTACATCCTCCACAGTCACACAAAACACAGCTTCGTTAAGGGCCATCTGATCTCGACAACCGGTCATTTCGCCTCGTCAGTGCCACTTTACAGCTTCCATTCTCACAGTAAGTCACGACTAGTTTTACGCTCCTGCACGATTCAGTAACAGAGAACGAGAGTATGAAGCGACCGCAGCGCCACAGTTCTCGGACTCATGTTTGACGGAACTACAGTGGGGACGAAGGCAGCCCATTAGTACAGATTTGTGAAGTACGCAACCCGAACATTGAACTACTACTCGCTCCGTTTCAGAACTCTAATTCAGACTATACCTTTGACGCGGTGCCACGCGGGACATCCAATTCCTGCAGGACGGCGGAGATGGAGTGTCCCATACTTCCGGCGAACACGGTGTGACGGTAATCAAATGCGCTGGTATTGAGCGACTTACGCATAATGCATTCGGCTGACACGTGTAGGTATTATAACGCTCCAGTAATATGAAAACCGAACTATTCCAATTGTCGTAGGGCAAAAGCACTCCCTCTCTCCTACACAGCATCCACCTTTAGTCCATTACTCATGTCTCTATGTCTGCCTTGAACACTTAATAGAAAATTTTCTCTTTCTCCGTCTAAATGAACAGACAAGATAATTAAACCACTCCTACGTTCTAGTTCAAATGGCTCTGAGCACTATGGGACTGAACTACTGAGGTCATCAGTCCCCTAGAACTTAGAACTACTTAAACCTAACTAACCTAAGGACATCACACACATCCATGCCCGAGGCAGGATTCGAACCTGCGACCGTAGCGGTCACGCGGTTCCAAACTGACGCGCTTAGAACCGCACGGCCACATCGGCCGGCTACGTTCTAGTCCCGTGATGTATTCTGCTCATAGCGCTCATTACAATAGGAGTAACAGCGTAGGTACCGTTACTCTCATTCTTTGGAGTGTCTTCATCTCTTTTTCATCTCGTCTAGGTTTGCTGTCTCTTTTCGATTGTCAGTTTTTGAAAGTGTTTCTTCATTATCAGGTGCTTCTATTACAATTTGTTTTGAATGAGCTGAGCAACTATTATCCATGCAGGCACGTCAATTGCACGGACTGCTTGTTTACGGACGCGCTGATTCTGGGTTTCAGTCTTTCAGCAAGACACAGAAATGACTAATAAAAAGTTATTGTCAAAAGTCATTACAGACGATTAGTTGTGCAGTTTCGGGTCCGATACAAAAACAAGGCAACTATCTAGCTCAGGACACTACGGAGTTAATGACTCTGACTGACAGTTAGCATTGACCTTTTTTACCCCCTTTTGTTCTATAGTGTTCGTTGAATTCTTTCGGGATGGACGTCCGTTGACACCCGTTCAGGTTCTCCGTTCATGCGTTCACTCAGTTTTTTTTAATTTTTTTTTTTATTGCAGAGGATAGCTAACTCTCTGACGGAACACGATGAGGTACCGTGCCAGCAGAAAACAAGTGTTAGATTTAAATCAATGGTGAAAGTCGAAAATCTCTACCAGACGAGGGTTGGAACCCAGATCTCTTGCTCACTAGGCAGATGCACTGACCACTGCGCCACCCGGACACAGTTGTCATAGCAAGTGCATAGACTACTATAGCACGCCCCTCTTCACGCTCAAATTCTCAACTTACCCACACACTACAGATGTAGTGCTCCTTGCCCATTATCCTCATTATTCGCCGCATTTTGCCCGTTCCCGTTCGAGCATGGTGTGCATCTGCATTGAAGTAATCATTGGGCATCCTCGCCTTAATAATACATGTGGTGCCTGTACTTTTGGACATGTCTCAATAAAATTAATGCGAGGATGGCCAACAGTGTCTTAAGTGTGGGTGCACACAACACTCGAACTCTACCAGGAATCAGCGAAAAGCAGGGAGTAATGAGGATAATGGGCAAAGGGCACTACATCGGTAGTGTGTGGATAAGTTGAGAATGTGGGTCTGACTGGAGGCGTGCTAGGGTAGTTCGCACAGTTTCGATGACGACTGTGTCCAGATGACGCAGTGGTCAGCGCATCTGCCTAGTAAACAGGTTAGCTGAGTTCGAATCGTGGTGTGGCACAACTTTTCAGCTTTCTCCATTTATTTAAATCAATATCCAATGTCAACTAATGTCACTAACTCCTTTGTGTCTTGATTCTTAATGGCTACAGGATCAAAATGGTATCTATTCTTTCAGACATGTCCAAAAGAACAAACACCACATTTATAACCATCCAGCTAGTGTAAGACTGCTGCACCAGCACTGTCGAGGAAATCAGAAGGGATGAGAATCAGCAGGAAAAACAGTCTCCACCGTTCAGCTCTAAGGATTGGTTCCTCCACCACGACAACAACGCCCTGGGTCACACAGGATTGAGATTCCGGAAATTTTTGGTAAAAAGAAAAAAAGAAAAAGAAAGCAGCCATTTTTAAATAACCCTGCTCTATCGACATAGCCGTCCCTAACTGTTTCCCGTTACTCAGGGATATACAGAGAAGCGTTTTCAGGGAGAAGAGGTGAAAAAAAGACGACGAAATTGTGAAACTCCATTTACGAAAACAAGCACCCAACAGAAAAACATGATCCAAGAATAATGTCTCAGTTCCGAGGACGGATCACCAACAAGAGCATCACATACCCTGAACCAAAGAGAGAAGTCTGAAAAGCTTGGGGCCGGCCGGTGTGGCCGAGCGGTTTAGGCGCTTCAGTCTGGAACTGCGCCACCGCTACGGTCGCAGGTTCGAATCCTGCCTCGGGCTTGGATGTGTGTGATGTCCTTAGATTAGTTAGGTTTAAGTAGTTCTAAGTTCTAGGGGACTGATGACCTCAGAAGTTAAGTCTCATAGTGCTCAGAGCCATTTGAACCAATTTTTGAAAAGCTTTGTATTTAAACCAAGACTATGGCGCAAAATCTGGTAACAAGAAATATTACGTCTCTGCATCCCCTCCTCGCGCCACCAAACAACACTGCTTTGTAAAACTTATGGGCGAGATTCATAAAGTAACGTAACGTATTAACTACTCTATGAAAACGAATGAAAGTGCGGGAGCAGGTTGTTAGAGGTTTCCCAGTAGTGCGCATAAAGCTGGACGTCATTTTTGGCGTGAGGTCAACGTGACTATAACGTCAAATGGGGCTGGACCCGCTACAAAAGGCAAGTGAAGGAACGGGAAAAGATAAGTATGTGCCAATAAACGAGCAGTTACGGTGCATTGTGGTGGTGTTCGTCACTACAAGATGGCCCGGTGACAACATTTAGATGATTTCACATGGGGAAGAATCATCGGGAAACTGGAAGGAGGACGAAGTGTGACGGGTGTAGGCTAGGAGTTTAGATTCGCTCACAGCATTTTTTCACGTGCATGGCAAGCGTTCCGAAATACAGGCTCAGTCAATAAACCGAATATTAATAAAATTATAAATATATGCTCGCCTAAGAAGCACTTATAGTGGTTAGGTGCTCAATCAGCTGAGCTATCCAAAGACTTAGATCACGGCTTGGATAGCTCAGTCTGTTGAGCACTTGTATCGCAAGAGGCAAAGGTCCTGGGTTCGATTCCTGTTCGAGCACACTATTTTAATCTGCCAGGAATTTTCAGTTCAGCACACACTACGCTGCAGAGTGAAAATCCTTTCTGAATATTAACCAGTCGCTTAGCCACACCTCGTTCGAAGGGGTGGGACATGTTAGGGATTGTATGTAATTGAAGGGGGGGAAGGCTATTCTGCTGTTGGGAAATCAGGAATAGGTCTTATGTGTATTTATACGCTGTCTTGCCTTCTAAGGATGAGGTAATGAATTCGGTTCATAGATTAAGGCACTATAAAGAATTTTCCCATTAAAGTGTTTTCTGGTTCAACCTCCATTTTTACTGCGAACAAAATACGTACATTTTACAGTCCCTCACGGTTCCGTTACATTATTTTTCCGTGAACTTTAGGTATTCGGTACGAAATAAAAACGTATGATTATCCGTCGTTATTATTATGACTTTTCTCACTCCATAAAGAAATCTAAGACATGAAAATGTACATGATGTATGAAATCAGCGTCGTGTTTATTCTGCTGGCTGTGTTATAACTACACTCCTGGAAATTGAAATAAGAACACCGCGAATTCATTGTCCCAGGAAGGGGAAACTTTATTGACACATTCCTGGGGTCAGATACATCACATGATCACACTGACAGAACCACAGGCACATAGACACAGGCAACAAAGCATGCACAATGTCGGCACTAGTACAGTGTATATCCACCTTTCGCAGCAATGCAGGCTGCTATACTCCCATGGAGACGATTGTAGAGATGCTGGATGTAGTCCTGTGGAACGGCTTGCCATGCCATTTCCACCTGGCGCCTCAGTTGGACCAGCGTTCGTGCTGGACGTGCAGACCGCGTGAGACGACGCTTCATCCAGTCCCAAACATGCTCAATGGGGGACAGATCCGGAGATCTTGCTGGCCAGTGTAGTTGACTTACACCTTCTAGAGCACGTTGGGTGGCACGGGATACATGCGGACGTGCATTGTCCTGTTGGAACAGCAAGTTCCCTTGCCGGTCTAGGAATGGTAGAACGATGGATTCGATGACGGTTTGGATGTACCGTGCACTATTCAGTGTCCCCTCGATGATCACCAGTGGTGTACGGCCAGTGTAGGAGATCGCTCCCCACACCATGATGCCAGGTGTTGGCCCTGTGTGCCTCGGTAGTATGCAGTCCTGATTGTGGCGCTCACTTGCACGGCGCCAAACACGCATACGACCATCATTGGCACCAAGGCAGAAGCGACTCTCATCGCTGAAGACGACACGTCTCCATTCGTCCCTCCATTCACGCCTGTCGCGACACCACTGGAGGCGGGCTGCACGATGTTGGGGCGTGAGCGGAAGACGGCCTAACGGTGTGCGGGACCGTAGCCCAGCTTCATGGAGACGGTTGCGAATGGTCCTCGCCGATACCCCAGGAGCAACAGTGTCCCTAATTTGCTGGGAAGTGGCGGTGCGGTCCCCTACGGCACTGCGTAGGATCCTACGGTCTTGGCGTGCATCCGTGCGTCGCTGCGGTCCGGTCCCAGGTCGACGGGCACGTGCACCTTCCGCCGACCACTGGCGACAACATCGATGTACTGTGGAGACCTCACGCCCCACGTGTTGAGCAATTCGGCGGTACGTCCACCCGTCCTCCCGCATGCCCACTATACGCCCTCGCTCAAAGTCCGTCAACTGCACATACGGTTCACGTCCACGCTGTCGCGGCATGCTACCAGTGTTAAAGACTGCGATGGAGCTCCGTATGCCACGGCAAACTGGCTGACACTGACGGCGGCGGTGCACAAATGCTGCGCAGCTAGCGCCATTCGACGGCCAACACCGCGGTTCCTGGTGTGTCCGCTGTGCCGTGCGTGTGATCATTGCTTGTACAGCCCTCTCGCAGTGTCCGGAGCAAGTATGGTGGGTCTGACACACCGGTGTCAATGTGTTCTTTTTTCCATTTCCAGGAGTGTATATAAAGTACGAAGTACATCTTGTTGTTATTATTTCAGAGTCACAGCTTTCTCTGCCACAGTCTGTCAATATCTCGACAGTAACGTTACTAGGATGTGACGTACACATTACTTGTTCGGATTTCTATTTCTTTTAGAACACCGGCAAGTTCAAAAATGGCTCTGAGCACTATGCGACTTAACTTCTGAGGTCATCAGTCGCCTAGAACTTAGAAATAATTAAAGCTAAGGACATCACACACATCCATGCCCGAGGCAGGATTCGAACCTGCGACCGTAGCGGTCACGCGGTTCCAGACTGAAGCGCCTTTAACCGCACGGCCACACCGGCAAGTGATTGTGCTTTCAGGCAGCAGGTGGACGCCAGAGTCTGAGCGGGCTGGTGGCTGCGGTCGAGATTGCAGGACCCAGCTGACTGGCAGTTCAATCAAGTAACCTTGCCTGCATAGCTAGTGCCACTGGATTTGACCAAACGGCTTTTTCCATACGGACCGCCCCTATGCTCAACTGAAATAGTCTTACGTCCTCTCGTGTTTCCAGAGATTAAAACGGCGTTCAGAGGTGAAGGATTTTTATTGTCACTTGAAAATTTCGCGTCGCTCAAAAGAACTGCGTTTCTCTGCGCTTTCGCATTGTTAAACCACGTAAAGAAGCTTTTATATTCTGTAGCAAAACTTTGGTCTTTTTCCACCTCTTCTGTCTGTAATTTCGCAATGTCAACATTTCTCTCACTTCGTACTAGACATAAAATTAAAAAAAAAATTCAAAACGCTCTCAACTCTTTGAGAAAGTAAAAAACCATCCTCTTCAGATGCAGAAATAAGTTTGTTTCTTACATCCTAGAATAAATTTCCCATTGCTCCTGCTTCTTCAGGGTACGCCAGAAATGTTCCGACAACATGTGACTTGAGGAACAAATCGAGGACAGCAATCCGTGTCTTCAAGACCACCACTTCGGCAGCAGACGTGACTTTGTACGCTGACGGACCGTAGGTGCAATGTCTCGGAACATTGTAAATCAGTGATAGTAATTGATTGCCATGATCGGCAGTGGAGAACATGGGGCTAGCTGCCGTGTAGAAAGGCCTTGTCTCCTATGAATGCGATATTCTATTTAGTTAATATAAATACGTCTCAATTGTGGACTTATTGTTTTTGGTCAGTTCCCTAAATCTCGTGCTTGAATTCAATTAATCTCGTAATTTTCTTGTTAAATTTTTGAATAGTTCTGAAGTATCAGTTTTTGTTTCTTCTTGCTGTAAAATGGTCACAGAAACTAGAATTAGCGACATGACAGATGAAATGTTCGCTTGATACCTGCCTAAGTTTCTAGCAATTTCTTCGAATGGTTTCCTTATTTCTACAAATTTTTGAACATATATCCAATCTTCACTACAGATCATCGTGATTGAATTTCAACGCAGGTACAAAAGTAGCGAATCCTTGAGCTTTGAAAATCGTTCCATCGTATAGAACGTGTTATTTCGGCTGTACATAGAAGAAATTAAATTAACACATAGGATTTACACAAAAACAAAACACACAATACTTAAGATATACCATAAAATTAAAATTCATTTATATGTGTTTAACAATATATACCGTGTTGAGCAATCCTGAATGACAGATGAAGCAGGTTGATATCTCGGTTTATGCACCAAGCGAGGTGGCGCAGTGGCTAGCACACTGGACTCGCATTCGGGAGGACGACGGTTCAATCCCGTCTCCGGCCATCCTGATTTAGGTTTTCCGTGATTTCCCTAAATCGCTTCAGGCAAATGCCGGGATGGTTCCTTTGAAAGGGCACGGCCGATTTCCTTCCCCATCCTTCCGTAATCAGAGCTTGTGCTCCGTCTCTAATGACCTCGTTGTCGACGGGACGTTAAACAGTAATCTCCTCCTCCTCCTCGGTTTATGCGACCAGGGAATGATTGAAGTTTGTGAAAATTCTTTTCAGTTTCAGCTCGAATACAATGATGTATCTGATGCATTGCACAATTCACATCATCAAAGCCAGACAGTTGCATTGCTTTAATTATGTTAGATCCACGATTACGAACAATACAATGCATTGATTGGTAATTTATGCCCCATTCTTAATGTATCGTTTCAAATTATGTCGATATTACATCTCCTGTATGACGCCCAGTCATGACTTCACATTTCTAAATAATAGACATCTTGTGAAAATCCTTTGCAATTCCATGAGAAGTCAAACTAAGTAATGAAGTTCCAGAATGTAGATAAGACCATATGTCAGATACTTCAAGTAAATTTTTAATTTTTTTTTGACAGGACAGCTTATTGTACAAGTTATCTCACAAATACGAAGTAAAAAAATTACGATGTTTCTAACTTTCACTTTGGAAGAGCACTATTTATTACTTTGTGAAAGCCTGTACCCTCAACAAACTTAAACAGTAAGTACTGGAGGGCAATCATTTCAGCAGTCACATTATCCGTTTGTTGAGACTTCATTTGTGAGAAATCCCAATAATCATTTACTTGCAGACTTTGTTGCAATGTAAGTTGTTGTTTAGCATCTTTGGCCGGAGCAAAAGAACCTATAACAACGATACAATAAAAACAGGAAAATATCACAAGAAATTAAATACTTAAAAAGTAAAAAAAAATCATATTGCAAGTTGTTGTGTAGACAACGTCAATAATTCGCAGCGTGCCCAGCTAAAGCGACAAGAAACGTTTCTGAACCAATTTATAAACCACGCTGCAGTTTCTCAGTAGGGTGTTAATTTATACATATTGGGTTTTATTCTTCATATTACATACTAGGGCCGGCCGCGGTGGTCTAGCGGTTCTAGGCGCTCAGTCCGGAACCGCGTGACTTCTACGGTCGCAGGTTCGAATCCTGCCTCGGGCATGGATGTGTGTGATGTCCTTAGGTTAGTTAGGTTTAAGTAGTTCTAAGTTCTAGGGGACTGATGACCACAGATGTTAAGTCCCATAGTGCTCAGAGCCATTTGAACCATTTGAACATACTGGGTTTCAGTAACTTATTTACCGTTATTAGTGTTTATTTTAGAACTGATGATGGTAAGAAAGCTACCGACACCTGGTATGCAATATGAAGAATAAAATGCAATAAATAAATTAACCTACTACCGAAGAAATGAAACGTAATTGGTATTGGTTCAAATATAAACAGTTACGTGAGTACCATAACTTTCTCACAGATAAATGGAAGACAAAATTCTTAGAAACGTTTTTATATAGAGTGCGATAACTTCTTAAAGTGCTCGCCTCGGACTGGACTAGGGGCACGGACATAAAACCAGTTTAAAATTCTAGCATTGCTACCAACGTAACTCGTGTGCAGCTCACGTAGTACAGTGGTGTATTTATTCCGTGCCACAGACTATTATATGTTTATATAATTAAGTGCTGGCAGCAACGAGAAAAAGCACATTATCTATCGACTTGTACTAACACGCTCCGACCAGAACTACGGGTTGAGTGAGCTCTTTAAAATGTTACCATATTGTGAATAATTCGGTTAAAACAGCTTTGCAACAGTGGTGTACGGAGCTCACCCTGTAATAATCTAACTGTATTATTAGTACCGACTACATTATTGTACAAATATTGACTAACCCTTTGCTTTTTCGCTTCCACTGAAAGTTCAATAGTTTCATATAACTTCTCAAACGCTGGAAATTTCTCGACACGAAATGATTTAAGATGACTCGCCAATGCGTTGGCCGTCACAGATTTTGCATTTAGCACTAAAATCATTAATGTAAAAGAAATAGTTTCAAGTAAGACTTGTTATTTGTTTCATTATTGCACTCTTAACTAACGTTACAAATGGCTTGGTTCAAATGGCTCTGAGCACTATGGGACTCAACTGCTGAGGTCATCAGTCCCCTAGAACTTAGAACTACTTAAACCTAACTAACCTAAGGACATCACATACATCCATGCCCGAGGCCGGATTCCAACCTGCGACCGTAGCAGTCGCGCGGTTCCGGACTGAAGCGTCTAGACATTGGAAATTGTAAATATCGTAAAATATCCAGGAGTAGCCATTTGCAGCGACCTAAAGTCGAATGACCATAGAAAGCAAATTGTAGGAAAATCAGATACCAGGCTGAGAATAATTTGTAGAATCTGAAGGAAACGTGATTCACGTACGTGAGAAGCGGCTTGCAGAAATCTTGCTTAAAGATATAGGACGCTTACCAGATTGGCTTCATAGAAGGGAAAATCTCAAGAAGAGCGGCGCATTAAGCTATGGTGGAATCCTTTATTCGGCGCGAGGGTGTTAAGAAGCAGTTCAGCAATCTCAAGTGGCAGACGCTACAAGGGAGACATTGTGCATCAGAAAGAGATTTTCAATTGAAATTTCGAACGCATACGTTGCAAATAGAGTATGGCAACATTTTACGATCCCGCCCTCCCTCCGCCCACCATATACGTCTCGCGAAATGACCGCAACAGGAAAATCGGAGAAATTACATCTGATACAGAGGTTTACCGACTATCATTCTTCCCACGCGGCGGTCTCTGCTTGTACAGTGAAGGCGGAGAAGGCAGTGGTATCGTAAGTACTCTCCGCCACACACTGTAAGGTGGCTTGTGAAATATACACTACTGGCCATTAAAACTGCTACACCAAGAATAAATGCAGATGATAATCGGGTATTCATTGGAAAAATATATTATACTAGAACTGACATGTGATTACATTTTCACGCAATTTGGGTGCATAGACCCTGAGAAATCACTACCAAGAACAACCACGTCTGGCCGTAATAACGGCCTTGATACGCCTAGGCATTGAGTCAAACAGAGCTTGGATGGCGTGTACAGGTACAGCTGCCCATTCAGCTTCAACACGATACCACAGCTCATCAAGAGTAGTGACTGGTGTATTGTGACGAGCCAGTTGCTCGGCCACCATTGACTAGACGTTTTCAATTGGTGAGAGATCTGGTGAATGTGCTGGCCAAGGCGGCAGTCGAACATTTTCTGTATCCAGAAGGGCCCATACAGGACCTGCAACATGCGGTCGTGCATTATCCTGCTGAAATGTAGGGTTTTGCACCATCACGTCGGGTGATACGCCAGTATGGCGATGACGAATACATGCTTCCAATGTGCGTTCACTGCGATGTCGCCAAACACAGATGCGACCATCATGATGCTGTAAACAGAACCTGGATTCATCCGAAAAAATGACGTTTTGCCATTCGTGCACCTAGGTTCGTCGTTGAGTACACCATCGTAGGCGCTCCTGTCTGTGATGCAGCGTCAAGGGTAACCGTAGCCATGGTCTCCGAGCTGATAGTTCATGCTGCTGCAAACGTCGTCGAACTGTTCGTGCAGATGGTTGTTGTCTTGCAAACGACCCCATCTGTTGACTCTGGGATCGAGACGTGGCTGCACGATCCGTTACACCCATGCGGATAAGATGCCTGTCATCTCGACTGCTAGTGATACGAGGCCGTTGGGATCCAGCACGGCGTTCCGTATTACCCTCCTGAACCCACCGATTCCATAATCTGCTAACAGTCATAGGATCTCGACCAACGCGGGCAGCAATGTCGCGATACGATAAACCGCAATCGCGATAGGCTACAATCCGACCTTTATCAAGGTCGGAAACGTGATGGTACGCATTTCTGCTCCTTACACGAGGCATCACAACAATGTTTCACCAGGCAACGCCGGTCAACTGCTGTTTGTGTATGAGAAATCGGTTGGAAACTTTCCTCATGTCAGCACGTTGTAGGTGTCGCCACCGGCGCCAACCTTGTGTGAATGTGTAAATAGGCGGTTTATGTTTTCTTCGTGGTAACGCCACGTAGCGCTCTGTATGAAAATCACTGGCTGTGCTGTGTGCAGTCTGTGGCTAGTTTGCATTGTTGTCTGCCATTGTAGTGTTGGGCAGCTGGATGTTAACAGCGAGTAGCGTTGCGCAGTTGGAGGTGAGCCGCCAGTAGTGGTGGATGTGGGGAAGTGAGATGGCGGATTTTTGAGAGCATCAGAAACAGTACATTTGTAAGAATGGATGTCATGAACTGCTATATATATTATGACTATTAAGGTACATACATTGTTTGTTCTCTATTAAAATCTTTCATTTGCTAACTGTGCCTATCAGTAGTTAGTGCCTTCCGTAGTTTGAATCTTTTATTTAGCTGGCAGTAGTGGCGCTCGCTGTATTGCAGTAGTTCGAGTAACGAAGATTTTTGTGAGGTAAGTGATTTGTGAAAGGTATAGGTTAATGTTAGTCAGGGCCATTCTTTTGTAGGGATTATTGAAAGTCAGACTGCGTTGCGCTAAAAAAATATTGTGTGTCAGTTTAAGCACAGTCATGTATAATTTTTCTAAGGGGACGTTTCAAAATCTCTGAAAAGCTTATCATTTGCATATCACAGCATCTTCTTCCTGTCGGTTAAATTTCGCGTCTGTAGCACGTCATCTTCGTGGTGTAGCAATTTTAATGGCCAGTAGTGTTAATGTAGATGTAGAATATGAGGCTACTTAGAAAAACCTTTGCAATTAATAGGTATCATAGATTGCAAGAATTATATTTATTGAATTACCGTCGAACATTGAATTATCTGTTCTCTCCTCCGCCCTTTGTTGATTTTAGACAGCTAGCACACTCGAGTTGTTCCAAAGGAGCGTCCAGCTGTGAGGAGTACAAGGCAATCGGTGGGACGCCGGCTGTTTCAACCTTTCGCCTGAGAGGCCATGTTACACTCTGTAAGGTTGCTGATAATCTCTTCATATTTTTTGGTCCCAGTGATGTAATAATGTTTGAATAATATTTCCGAAGTTTGACTTTACAGAATTCTTTATTTGATATTCCTACCATGATTTCAGCCTTAAGCCATTATCAAGTACAAAAATGATGGGTGTAATTAGACTTTGCGAAGCGAAGTCGTCTCCAAGATCTATTCAACTGGGTGCCTCAGCGCGTAGATAAGTACAAGATCACCGAAATGTGTAGCAGACAGGTATCAAACATGCTTTCCAGCTATAGAACAACTGAGTCTCATAATGATCACCAACACAGTAATTACATGTGGAGTGAACATGCTCTGTAAATATACTATGGAAGTCACTGGTTGAGTCAACCAGTGACTAACTCCAGTCCACTCTCTACTCAAGATTACTTTTACCATCACTTTTTCTTAAGCACTACTTGTCCAGGATTCTGATGATTCCTTTTAGCTTAACTTACAGTTACAGTTCCCTCTTCAGCCTCCTAGGGTCTGGATATCTAGTCCACCGAGATTTGAACAGTGATTGGGTTCCAATTTCGTCTCTTGTTCGCGTCTTGCACATGCAAAAAAGGACAACGCTTATCTTCTACGTGTCCCTGCGACAGCTGGTGTGGAAATGGTCAACGTTGTTTCCCTGTGGTACGGATTCTTCCTGTACTGACTCACATGCTGCTCCAAGGTCTCCACAGAGATTCGTCGCTCCTGCTCGTTAATGAGTCTGTCTGTAGACTGAATTAACTCGGGTCCTGAAGTCTGGTTCAACATAATCAGATTCGCGGCTGGTAACACTTCCAGTGGTTCCTCTGTTCTGTACAATAGAGTCTGTGAAATGTTTGAAAGTGTTATCCCTAGTGCTGTGGCAACTAGAAGGAAAGTAAGTGTCACTATTGCACGTGATGTCCCGTTTGTTAACAATTCACTTCTATTCAGCTCTAACATTTCGCTGTCGTGAGTTTCCCCTTTTCACTTTATTGAAGGTGGAGTAAAACCAATGTGTCTTAACCTATTGGAAGTACAACTAAGATCTAATCATCTATTTCTTGTATTACCTCATATGATGACAATCCTGTATTCGTGTACTGCTTGGAGTTGTACGCTGAGACCCCATACCTTAAACAAACATCCCAGTTGGTATGGTGTGCGGTCGATAAGTGTCCTAGCATCTTCCCTATAGTTCTATGCACCCTTTCTATTCTGCTTGATGATGTAGGGGACTCATTCTCAGTTCCGTCACACATAGCAGCTTACACAGTGCCTTGAACAAATATTACACAAAGTTATTTCCCCGATCCGTAACTCTCGTTTCAGGTACTGCGAACTTCTGTGCCTAATTGTTTACTAGCCCTTGCGCCACTGCTGCTGCCTGTTGGTTGGGCATTATAACCATTTCCACGTTTCTTGAAAAATGGTCTATAATCATGAGTACATGTTTATTCTCTGCAAGTGTTTTGCTGAAAGGTCCTAGAACATAAGTCCCAAGCAGTTCAAACACTGCCAATTCTTTAGGTAACCTCTGCAGTGGTACTCTCATCCAACACAAAACTGCTCTCTGTGCACACTGTAAGAAATTCGACACATATTGATCCATGTCCATCCTCCTATTCTTCCACCAGTACCTCTCTGCTACTCTTCTGTTGGTAGACGACATCCCCCACGACCCACAACACGTGATTTTGTGTCTCTTGTAACACTACTTCCCTCAGCTTCGCTCTCATGATCCCAACTTGGTTTCTCTGCACAGAAAGCCATCCTGTATACGAAACTGTGATTATTTACTAAACTGTTTACATTCATCGTCCCTCTAATACGCTGTCTGCCGTTCCTTAATCTCACTATCACCTATTTTCAATAGCGCGGCCTTCCTCTTCAAACGGTCTGTGCTCCCATGTTTCTTTTCAGGTTTATATACGAGCTCCAACTCAAACTCACTCAATTGTGCTGTCTATTTTGGCAACCCACTGGATGGATCTTTCGATCCTAGCAACCATTTCATTGCTCTAGGATCCATTATAACACAAGATTTTTTCCCATAGAGATAACACTTGAAGTAGGCGAATCCATAGGTAAGACACAACATTTCTTTTTCCCTTGTGGCGTAATTACTCTCTGTTTAGTTCATTTGTTTTGATGCATGGGCTACTGGTGCTTCATACCCTCTATTTCTTCAGTCAACACACTACCAAGTGCATGGTTCGACACATCAAATGACAGAACGAATTCTTTATTGAAATTTGGAAACACTACAATGAGACTTGATGTCAAAGTTTCCTTCAGTGTATCAAAAGCACGTTGAAAATCTTCAATGGTCTGGCAACATCTTCATGAATCTTCTATAATAGTCTGCGACTCTAAAAAATGATTGTAGTTTCTTCATTGATTCTGGCACCGTAAATTCATGTATAGAGGCAATCAACCTGCCCTGTCCTTAATGTTAAATTTGCAGCCCTCAATTTCAGGAATCCTTCCCTTACGCATTGTACATGCTGGTCCATATCACTCGCAAAGACGATTGTATCATCCAGTTACACCATGGATTGATGTGATTTCAGTCCTCTGAGAACTACATCCAAAAACATCTGGCGGTGGTTTCTTTAATTCAAAATGTATCCTTCTGCACTTATAATGACCCCACGGTGAAGAAAATACTGTTTTTGGTCGGTCCTCTGGAGCCAATTCTAGCTGATGGTAGCCACTCCTTGTGTCCATCGTTGGAAAATACTCGCACTGGCCAAAACAGAGTATGGTTTCCGTGACGTTCAGCAAAAAGAAGGCATCTGTTACAGTCTTCACACTCAAATGTTGTTAATCGCAACAAAACCTGTACTTCTGTGATCCAGCCACTGATTTCTTGAGTATCACCACAATTCCTGCCACCCCCCCCCCCACCCCCCACGCCAAGCTATTACTTTCTTTAATAATGACACCCTTCAGCTGCTGATCGGCAAATTCCTCTAGAATCAACTGCAAGTATCTCGGGACTCTCTATGGTTTGCAGTAAACAGGTGATTCGTTTTCTGTTGGTATTCGGTGCTGCTTAACACGAATTGCTGTCAATGGACCTCTCAGAAGAAACAAATCATTTAATTCCAATGGTAACTCTTCCATCTATTCCACGTTATCTCCCTTTAGGTGGTTCACCTTCCATCGTTATATAGTCTCCATGGTATCTTTGCGATTGTCCATGGCCGACACACCCCCTGTGTCAGTCTTCCTCCTCCAGGATATCCATGATAGCGATAAACAGCGCCTTTGTCAACCTTATTTCTCAGCTCCGAAGTATCTGCAAACACTGGTACCATTTTCTCACCATTTACCAATTGTATGCATACAACACTTCTTCTCACCGAACAACCTGCCTGATCCAATACGTTATTTATTACCATTGGTTCCATCACACACAGCATCCCTACATGTAAGTTAGACTTATCATTAACTCAATTGGTACCCTTGGGTTCACAATTGTGTGAATCTGTCTTAGTGTAATTGCTCACAGTTTCAATGGTTTGTCGTATGTGATAGACTCAACTCGCGACATTGCTACACTGGGAGTGGTTTCACCGAACTGAAACATTTTTTCGTCAAGCTCCATTCTGTGCTGCCGAAGATAGATTTTGGCTCAATGCTGATGCAAGAAATCCAATCCCAGAACCGTCATAGCCTTCACTCATGAATGATACAATCTCTACACATTGTCTGAGCTGAACCATACCAAGGCAAAAATCTATGTTGACCGATCCTAATGGTGTGACACCTCTATTCCCCACTTCACGCAGTCTGTACCATGGTGGGTTTCACCAGATCCCCACTGGCAACCGACACATGTGCCCCTGTATCCAACAACATCGTGCAATTGTTTTTCCCTACAGTTCGTGTGACCACGCAATCCACATCTGCACTGGGAACGATTGTAGGTTGGCCTCGGGTTCCCTTTGGCGTTTAACGTCTGCTTCTTTCCCAGTCCCCTACCCCTGAAACTACCGTTACCATTACGCAGACCTACGTCGACTGTCGCATAGCTGGTCACATTGCTTCCGTACATTCCCCGTCTGTCCACTCTTATAACATCTTATGCTGGTTGAAAACAGTGTCCGTCTAACTTGTGATCCGGTTGACATGTCATTTTCTTCACACTCTACCACTAATCTGATAACTGAACGCAAATCAATCATAACCTTTGTTCACACTCTCCTTGACATTTCCAAACGCAACCCTCTTAAAAATGCGTCAATCGCCCTCTGCTCAGCTTTGCTCAAAAGTACTTCATTCACCACAGCATTCTTTTCGATCTCATATGTACAACCACTGATCTCGCTCACCTTATCCCCAAATTCTATTACTAATTCCGCATGGTTCTTTGATACCATGCCCAACTGTTCCCTGAAACGTCAGTCACTGTTCTGCTTTGTAAACCTTTGAACTAATCCCTTTCTAAATTCTTCAACTGTTCCAGCTCCCTTGAGAGCCTATTTAAAACCTGCATAAGGTTTTGCTTCTCCCGTTAATCTTACTTTTGATATGCTCAATAGTTCCGCGGCAGACCACACTTCCATCTCTGCAAATATATAAGATCCTCCACAAAGCCTTGCATTTCCTCACCTGATTTGCCAGAGAAAGAAGCAACTAATCTTGTGACTGACAAATTTATTCTTCGCTGTGGCGACTGCAGCCAACACCACCTACATTACAGGCCTGCGCGCACACTTGTGACGTCAAATACTGATGGCCAGGTCTGTATGGAAACACTCCTGTTAAGCACTCTGCAGCTGTAGGAACTTTCCGAGTTTCAGAGCTGAGACCACATAGGGATTCTCGTGCTTTCCTCTTCTACATGGCCTTGTAATGAAAGTATGGAAATTTATATCATTGCGTAAAGGAATTGCACAAAACTGCTCTATGTTATTTCACGATGTAAAATTATTTTGACGATTTGCCTTAAATACGCGTTTCTAGGCTTGAATACAAACTGTAATTTTAAATTCTGTCAATATGCAACAACAAGCAGACGTGTTCGGTTTTAAATAAAGCAGCTGGAGCTCCTACAGAATTTAAGAATTTGTTTCCCGGTTATTTTCGTAAATTTTCCTCTACACTTAAAAATTTGCTGACCTCACACGAAACTCAGGTCATTCGACGAAATGGAGCACCTTCTGACATAATGTTTAATAAATCAAAAAACCCGAAAAAATA
This sequence comes from Schistocerca serialis cubense, assembly GCF_023864345.2. Lineage (NCBI taxonomy): Eukaryota > Metazoa > Arthropoda > Insecta > Orthoptera > Acrididae > Schistocerca > Schistocerca serialis. The sequence continues at coordinate 435,203,629 of NC_064640.1, read as the reverse complement.
CTTTATTTCCCTATTTCTCCAGAACTTTAGAACCTTAAACATGAAAAGATTGTTTCTCCTATATCCTTGACTGAAATTTGTGTCACAGAGTGCTGTTAGTTTGATCACAATGCACTTACCTCGAAATTCTGCTTTATAATGCTTAATATGTCGAACACTGAATTCATTAAAACAATTTTCTAAGGTAGTTTACTCAAATTGAAATTATTTCCGAATAGCTGTATATGTAAAACTGAACAAAATCATTCTGTAGGTCTTCCAAATAAAAGTACTGGAAACGCAATAATCTGGTAGGCATGATACGTAACTGCTTTTAAAAACAATTGGCATATGTGGTGCAGTGGAAACAAATAACACGCTATAAATTTTTTGTCACTTACTTATCCTTGAATTATGCGTAGACACAAACTCCTGTCTGGGAATAGCTGCAATCTAGCGATTTCTCAACTTCACACATTTCGGAAATCGAAACAAGTGCACTTTCATGCCCTTTTGGGATTTATAATTTCCCTGGCAAAAGGGAACGCAACACTTGTATCCCATACTTCGAAGAACTGTAGGCGAATACTCTAATAAATCTATATCGGTTTCACGTGGCACACACTGTCAACACAACATACACGTCAACAGGACTGCCGACTAAAGGTAAGATGGCCAACAGTTTGTGACGTCACTTGCCAATATGGCCGCTGTGCGTAGGCCTTGTATCTAGAAGGCTTTGCTGCAACTCTACTATACCACGTAACTCTGTACTGTCTGCTGTCACTTGCGCTACCTTTCCCAATAATATGCCAAGTGCCTCTGTTTCCGACACACCTTGCGTCGCTGGCTCTACCAATGCCTTTTCCTACACGGCACTCATTTTGGGACACCAACAATTACATAAAAAAATACATTAATCTAATTCTTATCTCTAATCATCAGCCATTTCGATTCTCGGACTGTCTAGCCATATACCCATAATGCTTACCTGCCAGATATAGTGCTGGACGACCTAAATTACACTGCATACATCTGACAAGTACTTCCCAATCATGATCTCCATTTCTCTTAAGTGTGACAAATCCACTGACTCCTTACTTTTAGTAAAGTTCACCCTTGGAAGAGCACGACTGTCAAGCCTCTTTTCAAATGTTCAAATGTTTGTGAATTCCTAAGGGACCAAACTGCTTAGGTCATCGGCCCCTAGACTTACACACTACTTAAACTAACTTAACCTGAGAACAACACACACACCCATGCCCGAAGGAGGACTCGAACCTCCGGCGGGAGGAGCCGAGCAATCCGTGACATGGCGCCTCAAACCGTGCGACCACTCCGCGCGGCGCCTCTTTACCATGACAGAAACAATTAAATTTCTCGATTGAGTATGCAGTAACCTCTAGGGTCCGACGTTACGCTGAAATGGCGATGTCAGTACTCTTGACTCCAGTGAAAAAGACTGGTGGCAAATTGGTGCAGGGGTTCGCCGTGCGTCACTAGACAGGCAGCCAAGCATTACGAGCTACTTTACTGCGGCGTCCCGTTGTAATTCATTACAGGCAGTGTCAGTGTGACTGCTCCGCTGTTTCTGTGTGTGTGTGTGTGTGTGTGTGTGTGTGTATGTGTATGTGTGTCGTCCAGCAGACAGAGAACGGTGAGACGTGGTACAAATTCTCTTTTGAAGAGCGCGCTTCCGCGCGTAGTGTGAAGCAGTCGCCCTCCGTTTCTGGCGGTGGCGCCGCTGTGGCAATCGCAGCTTTGGTGTCTCCCTCTGGTGGGAAAGGGGAAACGTTGCCTGTTCACGTGCATTTAAGTGGCGCTATGAGCTCGCCTGTCAGTCAGTCTGGGTCAGTCTCTCGTCCCCAGCTTTCTAGTTTGTCTCTCGTCCGCATTTGTTAGGCAGTTAGTGTCTGTCTGTCGTTCGGAGTGCTAGTATGTCTGTCGTTAGGATCAACCTTTAAGGCCGGCAAAATAAGAGTCTTTCCACTCCGCCAGTATGAGAACTCAGCGAGTGGTCGCCCGGTCGGGGCTTAGTTCCTGCATCTGAGTCTGCGCGTTAGGCCGCCAGTTTGCTCAGGCAATGGTCATTGGCGTCTGGATCGATCGGTTGGTCGGTCGCGCACTGAGACACAAGATAACTTGTCCGTCTTGAGCGTCGGCGCATGTGAGGTCGCCAAGTGAGTCCAGTGGGCCGCGGCGTATAGCGAGGGGTAGTGACTTCGCAGTCGACACGAGAGCAACAGGAGTCAACCCACGACATCAGTCTGGCCGGTGCGAGCTGCGACGCCGTGAGACGGGATATCGGCGCGCCTTCCTGCGTCTGTTAAAAGCGCCTAGCAGCGGACGGTTCGGGAGAGCGATTTGGGGGTGCTGCGCCAGGTTTTCTCGAGAAATCGTAGTTTATTAGAAGTTAAGTGATTGGTGATATGTTGTTTGATTTACTCTTATTAAATTCTACTTGTTTTCTTGGTGAGGTTACCAGCCGTTTTGCTTTGGGGTCGTCCCACCATTCTTCTCCGTTTGCCCACCCGAGGGAAGGTGGTTGTTTATAAATTGGGTGGTCCGTTTTTCCATTGTGGAGTAGGGGCGGGTTAGAGCAACCTGCGGTTCAGGTTGTCCGGTAATCTCCCTATCAATCTACCGTACGTTAGTAGCTGCCTCTGTCATGTTTGTCGGATTTGGTGTGTTAATGAATTTATTGCTTAGAGTGTAATACCTGAAATATGTTTTGATCTTTGGAAACTTTGATATTATTGCCTATGATCTTGAGAGGCGGTATCTGTGGACTGTAGAGCATCTTAACTATTGTTTGGCCAACCTTGTAGAATTTTATATAAGATAGCATTTCATGGGCTTTTATTTAAATGATAATTTTAGTATATAAAGTTGCCACCCTTTCACCGTAAGACTTTTCTTAGAAGTTAAAATCAAGTTGCACCTTCAGTGGCAAGGTTAATATTTTAATTGTTAGTGTTTTGTACCATTTCCATCCCTCCTACGGGAGTGCATAGTTTGTGTGCTTGTGTAAATTGTTAAAACTCTTAAAGTTATCTGGTGTGTTGCAGATTTGCACCAGTGTAGTCTTTCAGAGGCTGTTGCGAGCGGTCGTAGCTATGGCTGTGTCAAAAGGGAGCCCCAAGGTTCTCTGCCCGAAAGCTCATGCAGTCAAAATTTGTTTCTTTCCGCCTCTGAATAAATTGTAACTTTGATATTTAGAGGGTGCTTTCTGGTTATAATTTTAAATCTGTTTCTTTTAAAAATGCTTTTAGGCACTATTAAAGTAAATAAAATTCCCATTCGTTAAAAGGAATTTGGTTATGATTTCATCAGTTACTCCCTGGCAACTACTTCCATGCTTACATAGTGTAATTAAATGTGTTAATGTTCTTGATGAATCGATAGTAAATAAAATAAATCCTTAAGAATATTCTTTGAAAATAAATCACGGTTCAAACGGTATAGGCTGAGAAGAAGCGCGTTACGCAATTGCTTCTGCAAGCGACGACTCCGGGCTCCGGCGGCTACGGCTGGCTGTGGCCGCGTCTCGCGTTCCTCGCGCTGGGCGGTAGGCGGCGGTAGGTGACGTAACGGCCGTGACCCACTGACTCGCATTGACTGGGCGGGCCTAGTGTGCTCGCGGCTCTGCGCTCTATGACCTCAGGGATGCCCTGACGAACTGCAGATGGCGCTCCGAGTGTCACAGCCAACATGGTTGTAGAGTTGCGATACTGACACAAGTGACAAAATGGTTACGTATTTATACGCTTTCGGGGTGCGCTTAATTGAGATTTGCTATGCCTTGCGGCGCATGTACTAAGCATATCCGCAGTTGCCAGTGTGGAAGGGCTTTCGCTTTCCGCCGCGTAGGCACTGCTGTTTCAACTGTTTCCCCAGGCCGGATGTCCTCACAGTGCTGCAACAGCTGTGTTATACTTTTTAAGGCATAACATCCGCTCTCTCCTGCGACTGGTGCTGCTGCAATCTACTTCCTACTTTGCGCGTTTCTGGACAAATGTGATCGATGCGCTAGAGATTGCAGAGAACTCACCGTGTCATTCTTAAGAGAAAGTAAGTTTCAGAAGAAAATCAGCTTCACGAGTACCCCAAGGGAGTGTCACACGAATGTTACTTCTCATAGCATACAGTGTGAATCACCTACGACGTAATGCTCCTTTTATTTTGTGAACGGTTTCAGATATCGAAATGAGGTTTCCGGCAACTGATAGTCCGCCAAAGGGCAAGTATTTTGGTGTGCGAGAAAGAGTGGGATATTGGACCAAATATGGTTTTTAATGGAATGATATACTTCTTTAACAGCATCCGAAACTGCTTGGAAAGACGAGTACAGTAATATAACGCTTGTTAATTTTCATATTGAAACTCTTCTCAATCGAATCGGAGAAATTACCAAAATTGGAAAGCAATGAGGACAGAGTCGACTATTGCGGTGTAAATAAAGCCACGCAGAGCTCTCGTGCTAGGCTCCGCCTTATAAGCAGAAAGAAAGGTTTAGCTACTAAGAAAAATTTTACTTCCCCTATGACACTGATAAAGAGTCAAAACATGTTTCAGATGTCTCTAAGCACTATGGGACTTAACATCTGAGGTCATCAGTTTCCTAGCCTTACAACTACTTAAACATAAATTAACCTAAGGACATCACACATACCCATGCCGGAGACAGTATTCGAACCTGCAAACGTAGCAGCAGCGCGGTTCCGGACTGAAGCGCCTAGAACCCCTCGGCAACAGCGGTCGGCGATAAAGAGTCAAATATGGTTTCTGTATACAGATCTATGATATATGATAGCTTCTGGCGCGTCAGATGGGGCTTAGGGAAACTATTTCAGATGTATGTATAGATTTTTGTGTAAAAAACTGCAGTTTCGTCAGGAAAATTTCCATTCAAACCCTCATCGTCACTGCTTAAACAGTCGACAGGCTTGATACGACATAGCCCAGCATGAGCGTGTTTAGAACGCAGTAGCCGATTCCGGCTAAATTGCCTTTCAATTTTAGAATATTTCTCGGGTTCTTTTGAGACGACTTTCAGCCTCAAAGTTAACAAGCGTTATATCACTGTGCTCGTCTTTTCAGGCGGTTCGGGTGGCGTTAAAAAGTATTTCATTCCATTTTAAAAACCATACTTCCTTCAATATTTCGATCAATGCAAGCTTTAAGACTTTATCACACACCAATGTACGTGCCCTTCAGCGTACTATCAATTTCCGAACACCGCTCTTCAATATCTGGAACCGTTCACAAAATGAAGGGGGAGTTTTACGTTATATGACTAACCCTGTACATAATCGATGGCCGGCCGCGGTGGTCTCGCGGTTCTAGGCGCGCAGTCCGGAACCGTGGGACTGCTACGGTCGCAGGTTCGAATCCTGCCTCGGGCATGGATGTGTGTGATGTCCTTAGGTTAGTTAGGTTTAAGTAGTTCTAAGTTCTAGGGGACTGATAACCACAGCAGTTGAGTCCCATAGTGCTCAGAGCCATTTGAACCATTTTTGAACATAATCGATGTAGTGTCGGATGCTCCGTGATGTTTGTGGATTATTCTGTTGCATACAGAAAAACTGCAACCCTAGAAGCTTGCACCAAATTGCTCGAAGACCGGCAGAGGATCGACATTTGGTGTACGGATTGGCAGTTGAACCTTAGTGAAAACAAATGTAACATGTTGAGCATAAATAATTGGAAATAGCTGTTCTTATTTGATTTCATGATTTCCGAAGAATGACTGGAAAAAGTTACGTCCATTAAATATCTGTCAATATCCGCACGGAGCGACTTACAGTGGATCAACCACATAAAAGTAGTAGTAGGAAAGGCAGGTGACAAACTGGGATTCGTTGGACGAATCTTCAGTGAGTGTAGTCCACAGGCGTAGGTATCTTACAAAAAACAACAGGTTGTTTTAGTTAGCGCGGAAACGTCACCAAGATTTTCATCTAACAACCCTGTAAGACGCTACGGGAAAGGGTTTGTGTATTACAGCGTGGTCTACTGTTGAAATGCTGACAGAATACGTTCCTAAATGAGCCACCCAACATCTTGCCTCCTACATGTATCTCGAGAAACGTCAACGGAGGTAAAATTAAAGATATTTAGGCTAACGTTGTAGCTCTGCACTCAATAAACACGGCACAATAATAAACACAAATTAAAGGTGTGATCTGTAGTCACGAAATAGGTATGCGCCCATTTTATGAAATTTAAAACGTTGAACAGTGCTCATATGGACGTTGGATAAATATATAACAGTCACTTGATGTAACACAACTGCCTTATTGATCCATTTCGAATACACTCATTTTCAGAGTATCTCAAATGGTGCAAATGGCTCTGAGCACTATGGGACTTAACTGCTGAGGTCATCAGTCCCCTAGAACTTGGAACTACTTAAAACTAACTAACCTAAGGACATCACATACATCCATGCCCGAGGCAGGATTCGAACCTGCGACTGAAGCGGTCGCGCGGTTCGAGACTGTAGCGCCTAGAACCACTCGGCCACCTCGGCCGGCTCAGAATATCTCGAAAAGGTCACAAAAATCAAGGGTAGCACAGTGATGGTAGATAAAAGGCAAACAAGAAAATACAGTAAAGAGTGCACTAAAAACGCATACCAAGTTAGGGAGAAGAACTTTATATAGGTGGTATGGATTCATGTACGTAACAGAGTACCCAAGGCATGACATAATGCCTAAGATAACAAAGTGGCCAATAGGTGGCGCTAGTGGTAATATACAGTAGCGTTGAACGCATGAGCCCGCATCTCGTGGTCGTGCGGTAGCGTTCTCGCTTCCTACGCCCGGGTTCCCGGGTTCGATTCCCGGCGGGGTCAGGGATTTTCTCTGCCTCGTGATGGCTGGGTGTTGTGTGCTGTCCTTAGGTTAGTTAGGTTTAAGTAGTTCTAAGTTCTAGGGGACTGATGGCCATAGATGTTAAGTCCCATAGTGCTCAGAGCCATTTGAACCATTTGAACGCATGAAAAAAATATAATTTAAAATACAACGAAAACGTAAAAGAATGACCATATGTATCATGAACCACAGCAACACAATTAAAATGTGAAAATATACCAAAAAGGACATTGCTCATACAACGTTGGTAAAACAACACAGTATATGTAACCGATATTGGGGTATGGAAGGGAGAAAAAGGGGGCGAAGCATCTTTGTCAGTTCTCTATGACTTCATCTCCCACGCTGACCGCACCTTCTCCACCTATGTGATTGCCGTCGACATCAGCATCCATAACCGCTCCCTTGCCGACCTTCGGCGGTGGCATCAATTCCTCCTCACGATCCAAGCTGACCTTGTTCCCCTTCCCCAGCACGCCAGGCCCGAAAGCAACACCACCCCAGACGTTGTCATTGCCTCTGCCAACGTCCTTGGGCGTATCGCTGTCGACATCCTTGACCCCACAGATAGCGACCACCTCCCTGTCCTTCTTACCATAACGTCCGCTCACCATCCGCCCCAAGCTCCCTGCCCTGCCCCCCTCCCAAGGTAGTCCATGACAGCCGTCGCGCCAACTGGGATGCCTACCGGGAATCCACCGCCACCCGGGTCGAAAGCCACCCTCTTACCTATCATCATCCTGACGACATCATCCACACTTCGTCCTTCCTTCAGAAGGCCATTACTGACGCCGTGGAGGTCCATGTTCCTACTAAAACCATCCACCCTCACCGTCCCACTCTCCGTCCGCGGGCTGTCCTCCTCCTCCACGAATCCCGCTTCCTTTATCGCTCCTTCCTGCGCACTCGTGACAGGGATACACGCCAACGCCACTGGCAAATACAGCGAAACGTTTGGAACCTCATTACAGCAAAGAAACTCCGGGACTGGCGCCAGACCGGTACATGACTCAACGCCACCCTCCCTATAAACTCCTCCCAGTACTGGTCAGCCTTCCATCGCCTTAATGGCTCCCATTCGACTTCCCATTACCCCCTTCTCCATAACGACCGCCCCCTTCCCGACAACCTCAGTAAGGCCAACCACTTCACTTATCATCTTTCCGAGATCTTCTCTGTCCCTGAGCATCCCCCTTTGATTGGGAAAACCGTCATGGAATGCACCGACACCATGGTCACTTCACTTGGTCCCAGTCTCCAGTAACTGGGGAAGTAGCCCCCTCCAACATAAACACTCCAATCGCAGCACAAGACATTAAACTTATCCTCTGGTCAAAACGCAACACAGCCCATGGTCACGACTGTATCGCCAACCACCAGCTCAGGGAATGCACCTTCTCCTTCCCGAATGTCCTTGCCAATTTATACAACGTCATCCTCTCTAACGGTTTCTACCCTGACCTGTGGAAGACTTCCCATTCCTCAGACCCAACAAACACCTTTCCATCGCCTCTTTATATCATCACATCTGCCTCACTTCCGCCTTCAGTAAGGTCTTCGAATCCATCCTCGTATCTATCACCACCTTAATCAACACCACCTACTCCCTCCCCCCTCCTTTCTGGCCGGCCGGGGTGGCCGAGCGGTTCTAGGCACTACAGTCTGGAACCTAGCGACAGCTACGGTCGCAGGTTCGAATCCTGCCTCGGACATGGATGTGTGTGATGTCCTTAGATTAGTTAGGTTTAAGTAGTTCTAAGTTCTAGGGGACTGATGACCTCAGAAGTTAAGTCCCATAGTGCTCAGAGCCATTTGAACCATTTTACTCCCCCTTACTCAGTGTGGCTTCTGACCTCCCCTTCTCCGCCAAAGACTAAATCCTTAACCTCGTCCACCTTCTCTCCCTCCGACTTAACTCACGTCGCTCCGCCATTTTTGTGTCCCTCGACCTCCAAAATGCCTACAACCGCGTATGATATTCCTATCTCCTCTTTAAACTCCAAACCTACGCCCTACTTATCAACTTTGTCTCTCTGGTCGCTTACTTCCTCTCATACCGTCCTTCCCCTGTCACCCTCCATTATACCAATTCCCATATCTTTTATCCCACTGCTGGTGTCCCCCAGGGCTCTGTCCTCTCCCCTCTCCTCTATCTCCTGTACACCACAGATATGACCAAGCCATCCCCACCTGTCCACCTTCTCCAATATGCTAATGGCACCGCATTCCTGGCTGTCTATCCTACCCTTCAGTGGTCCCAATGCACCCTCCAAGCCCACCTTGCCCAGTTAACCACTTGGTGCAACCAATGGTTCCTTCATATTGTCATGTAGAGGAATAACGAACACTAACTTCACTTAAAGAAGGTTTATTCAGCACTTGCACATACAAGAGCGCGAAGCGAACTGCCTCCAGCCAGAACACATACGGTATATTTCGGTGTGAAACTTCCTGGCAGATTAAAACTGTGTGCCCGACCGAGACTCGAACTCGGGACCTTTGCCTTTCGCGGGCAAGTGCTCTACCATCTGAGCTACCGAAGCACGACTCCTGGTTCGCAGGAGAGCTTCTGTAAAGTTTGGAAGGTAGGAGACGAGATACTGGCAGAAGTAAAGCTGTGAGGACCGGGCGTGAGTCGTGCTTCGGTAGCTCAGATGGTAGAGCACTTGCCCGCGAAAGGCAAATGTCCCGAGTTCGAGTCTCGGTCGGACACACAGTTTTAATCTGCCAGGAAGTTTCATATCACCGCACACTCCGCTGCAGAGTGAAAATCTCATTCTGGAAATATTTCGGTATATTTAAAGGGAAATGAAGAACGAGAGATTGGGTTCAATGTCTGTTCAGCTTACTCCCTTATGACTCTTGAAGCATCTCGGTTTTTTGCTCGCTGTGCAATCCAAGTGCCTTCTGAACTTCCTCTCTCACTATCTTACGAAGATCATTTGTGAAATTAGTTTCTTCCTCCATCACAGACATCGGTACGACGTTTGGAAGCCGTTGAAACTTCTTGGGTGTAATTCTTTTTTGATGCATTGTCTCGATATACTGTCACCATTTTGTGAAACTGTTAGCTGTCAAAACCTCCTTCAGGAGGTACATGTCCTCAGCAACACCCTTCATGAGATGTGCAACCTTGTCTTCCTCCTTCATTCTAGGATCCACTATTTTACACAGCTTCAAGACATCTTGAATGTAGGATGCTGTAGTTTCTCCTGGACGCTGTGCCCTACACTTTCATTTATCTTCAGCCTTGCACTTCTGTCGTCGTGTGTCGCCGAAGTATTTGCGCAGTTCCACCTGGAATACTTCCCAGCTAGTGAACTTCTCCTCGTTGTTCTCATACCATTGCTTGGCAGTGCCCTCCAAGTAGAAAAATACGTTAGCGAAACACACGGTGTCATCCCATTTGTTAAATTTGGCTATACGCTCATATACCTTCAGCCACTTATTTGGATCTTGGCCATTGTCACCAGAGAACCCGGAAGGAAGTCTCATGTGGTGGCACACAGTTGCTGTCATCATAACGTCCTCTTCTTCTTCTATCTCCGATAGATTGCGATCTGTGAAATATGGCTCGAACTAAGGTTCCTCGTCACGTAAACGGCGACTTGGTCGTGGCCTGATGGGAGCCACTGTGTCGTCGATAATGTGTGTATCACAAGTTTCAATACCCAGCGTCTCCACCAGAATAATGTAACGTAGAGAAAGGTGTAAGTTGATGAATAACGAACACTAAGTTCACTTAACGAAGGTTTATTCATAACTTGCTCATACAAGAGTGCGGAGCAAACTGCCTCTGGCCAGAACACATACAGTATGTATACAGCTACAGAACATTCCAGTACAATGATTCTTGCCATTTGTGGATACTTCTAGAATGTACGTAAACCGAATAAAGAAATTAAAATTTTACAGTTCAGATGAGTTTTCAATTCACGACTCTCCATGCAACAATCTAGTATCATAACCACTACACTGCGGCGTCTGCGCTACTCGACTTCTTCTGTGACAATATCAACCCTTTCAAACCATAGGCAATCATCATCAGGCCGCACCACCCGCTCCTTCTGTCTCCATGATTTCTACCGAACCATTTATGGCCGTCCCATTCAGCTCAGCGCCGCCCTAAGATACCTTTGCCTCACCTTCATCTCACCTGGACCCCTCATCTACTGACCATCCAGCAAAAAGCCCATTCCCGCCCCCGCCTGCTGAAGCTCCTGTCTGGCCGGACATGGGGACTGCAACCTTCCACTATTCTCGACACCTACAAATCCCTAATCCATCCTATCCTCTATTATGCCAGCATTGTTTGGATCTATACCACCCGCACTTTTATATGACCCTCCAAATCTTAGAATGCCTTTTGTATCCACCTTCCTTCGCCCACATGACTCCTGTATGACCTCATCCCCTTCACCCTCCACCTCCTTTTCCTCCAACATATCTGCATCCTTTACACTGTCCACAGGCTTGATCCCCCCCACCCTCTGGTGATCTCCTTCCTCTCCACCCCCGCCTGTTGCCATGCCTGTATTGCTGTGTCCCTCCCTCTCTCCACCTCCACACCCACCATCTCCTTCATCAGAGCAATTTCCAGCATCTCCCCCTCTCAGATGTTGAAATTCAATATAACATATACCCTTCCTACCAACTGTAGCCTGCCCTTGTCCCCCCCCCCCCAGGGCCCCCTCTTTTTTTCTCTCCTCGTTCACTCAGAGCGGATTTTCCTCCTTCCCTCCCCCCCCCCCCCCGAGTCTCTGCACCTCCACCTGGACTGTTTCCCTCCCCCAACCTTTCATCTCCATGGCCCCCGTTTGGTGCACCCCCCCACCCGTCTCCCCGTCTCTCCCCCCTCTAGCACCACCCCTCCCCCTTTCTTCTCTTCTCCCTCATCTCTGTACCTGTGGCAGACCCTCTCAGTTGTTCATCGTTATCAGTGTGCTATGTCAATGTTGTATTTTGTGCTGTTCTCCCATGGTGTCAAGAGCTGTGATTTTCCTCATGTGCTGGACTTGTACATAGTGTTCCGGTCAGTAATCGTTATATGCTACGCCGCCCATCGCAACTTTTATGCTCCGTCTGTACTTCACCTTGTGTTTCTTTTAATCATCATAGTGTGTGGTTTTTTTTGTACAGTTTTTAAATTTTTATCACCATTTTTTCAGTGACCCCTTTTTATGCTATCTCCCATTATGTTTCCCCTTTTATATATCTGCTTCGCCGTATTTCCTACTTTCTGTTGTTTTAAACGTCTCCGTGTTATGCACTGTCTCTCGGCTGAAGAGCGGCACTTATGCTACTGCCAGCCTGCCCCATATGGGGCATTGAAATACAATAAAGAAAAAAAACATCTTTGCAGAAGGATACATTTATTTTAATACAGGAATGATGACAACAAAGTAAAGAAGTATGGAACATGTTTAGAACCGAAATTCTGTTACACACACATCAGAAAAAGTTTTTCACCACTTCGGTTCCGAGAGTGCCGGAACCTGTACAGAAACTTGCAATAGAGATGAACATAAACTTCATTTCCGACCTTTTTATTGCTCAAGAAAACAACACATTGCATGTTGTACCACCATACAGTAAGACCTTCAGAGGTGGTGGTCCAGATTGCTGTATACACCGGTACCTTTATACCCAGTAGCACGTCCTCTTGCATTAATGCATGCCTGTATTCGTAGTGACATACTATCCACAAGTTCATCAAGGCACTGTTGGTCCAGATTGTCCCACTCCTCAATGGCGATTCTGCATAGATGCCTCAGAGTGGATGGTGGGTCACATCGTCCATAAACAGCCCTTTGCAATCTATCCCAGGCATGTTCGATAGGGTTCATGTCTGGAGAACATGCTGGCCACTCTAGTCGAGCGATGTCGTTATCCTGAAGGAAGTCATTCACAAGATATGATGTCTATGAAGAGGAATGCCTCGCCAATATGCTGCCGATATGGTTGCACTATCGGTCGGAGGATGGCTTTCACGTATCGTACAGCCGTTACGGCGCCTTCCGAGAACACCAGCGGCGTACGTCGGCCTCACATAATGCCACCCGAAGACATCAGGGAACCTCCACCTTGCTGCACTCGCCGGACAGCGTGTCTAATGCGTTCAGCCTGACGGGGTTGCCTCCAAACACGTCCCCGCCGATTGTCTGGTTGACGGCATCTGCAAAACTCATCGGCGAAGAGAACATGAAGTCAATCCTGAGCGACCCAATCGGCATGTTGTTGGGCCCATCTGTGCCGCGCTGCTTGTTGTCGTGGTTACAAAGATGGACCTCGCCATGGACGTCGGGAGCGACGTTGCGTATCATGCAAACTATTGCGCACAGTTTGAGTCGTAACACTGAAGCAAGCCAAGAGCTGTATCGTGTGTGAGATACAGAGGTGACCGAGTGTGCCGCGACTTACCCCAGTTCACTGCTAGTAGCGCCACGTCACCTTAACGCGTCTGCGCGTAGCACGCAAGTATTGCACCACAATTAAGTATGAAATTAAAAATTAAAAAATGTGTTTAAAACTTCGTTAAAATATAGTTTAGTGTTTTAATGTTCCAAATACCAAGTCTTTGTGTTCGAGACTTTACAGTTTACGTAGAAATGCCGTTTTAAGAGAAAAATAAGTGGCACTAAATAATGAAGCTAGAAAGCCAGAATTTGGTCAGAAGATGCAGTTAGAGCTCATAAATAAGTGGTGCAGGTTTCTCAAACCTTATAACAAAAATTAACACCGGAATCCACGTTTTTGGAAAAAATCAGAGGCGCTAAGTAATGGACTCAGGAACATGGAAATTTGTTTTATGCTTCTGTTCACCCCAGAAATAATAACTGAAAGACCACGTTAAGCTACCTCTTATAGTTTTTGAGTAATTCAGTAAAAACCAATTATGTAACATTAATGTACCCAATTGTTGTAGATTAATTACCTGTGATTTTAATGATAGAGAATTTTGGTTAAAATGGTTGATAAAACATACCAAGTGATAGAGCTATACCAAATTTGAGAGTTTTAGTATTAATAACTGCCGACATAAGTTCTAGTAAAGATATGGTTCAGAGGTTAGTTCCACTATAAAAATTCTAGAAGGCAAAGTTTTCATTCTAGCGAGGTGAAACTTTTTCGGTGATTTCAAACAACTTAAGTGAATACAAATAAATATTAAGAGATTTCTGAAGTAATTTGTAACTATATTATTAAAGTTTATGTGCCAGAGAAAGCGGTCGTAGAGGCTGCTGCAGTATGCAGACAGCTGTAGACAACAGATGTTCCTTCGGCCGCCCGAGAGGCAGTAGTAAGGTTCACTTCACGATCGGTTACTGTAAGATCCACGTATGTCAAACGTCGGATCTCGCACTGCCTTGGACGACGTCACAGCCGAACTGTATCAATGCGCGTATTTTGCGGTAAAAACAGATAGTGAACCAGCGAGGAATTTACACCGTTGTGGATCGCTTAGAATTCGCCAAGTAATTGTTAGTGTGCCGTCCGTGAGAATTACAATTCCGCGTGGCATGTGGTGACTTTATTTCTACTTTTCTGGCGAGCATTAATTTGGAACATTTATTGCAAACTTTCATTCAGTAATTTTAGTCAGGGTGAAAGACAATCTGGTAGGAACGTACCGTAGAGGTCGCCTCTGAAATGCTAAATGAGCTGTTAGAACAGAAAGACTTGCTTTCAATTGGCAATAGTGAATTTCTCAGTGTTGTGTGCGAGAAATCTTACATAATATAAATTTTGACTGGAACTTTATACTTTTATTTAAGATCATAGTCCTGATCCCGCAAAGAAACAGGAGAACGGAAACTTTTCTTTCAGTGAGCTGGACTAGAACGTGACCGTGCAGACTGGAAACTAAGGTCAGTATGTTTCCCTTTGCATTCTGGCTATCACCGAATTAGTTGCCAGGCTCGCGTGAGTAAGACGGTATTAGTAATTTTTACCCGCCGTCCCACATAATGTGCCTATTGGCCGGGAAACTGGAAGCAAATCAATATGATTGAACAGTGGATGTGATTGGCAGAAATCAGCGAACTCGGTAGGGACTAACAGGATACCGAAGTGACATAGGCAGAAACTAGTGCGGGAACAGTGTTATAATTTATTCGCCAGTGTAGTGAATAAACAGTGGAGGCCGACTATAGGAACTTGGATCACGACGGAATGAGGAAGGAAGCCGCCGCTGGATCGCCGTTGCCACTGGAACTGAAGGTAGAAAGAGACGGTGGTGCGTCATCGCTGAACTGCGTGGGTCGGCGAGACACCTGCAAGCTGCGGCGAGCGCTCACCTCCCCCTCCCCCCCCCTGGAGCAACTGCAGTAAGCGATACCCGCAGCCATCTTCACCGCCACAGTTACTGCTGCCTGCAATACATCACCGCGACGCCTCGCATCACGGTTGCTGGTACACCGCGCCGACAACATTCGTCGAAGTCAAGCAATTAAGTTAAGTCAAGAGTATTTAAAGTATTTGTTAATTGCTGCTAACAGGTTACTAGAAATGGATACTTATGTAAGTTTGAAAAAGGAACAGGTCTCTGACCATGAATCCTCAGAATCAGAAACTGAATTTAATGAGGATGGTTCCGTTGAGCCAATAAATGTAAAGTAGAATCCGATTTGAATTTCAATGAAACTTGTAGGTTAGAACCAGTCTCTGATGAAGGAATTATTAAGATAGAAGTCAAAAAAGAGCCGACAGAGTTAATACCTTTATCAGATAGTGAAACCGAGCTCAGTATGTCCCAAATTCCACCAGGTCAGAAAATTCGAGAAACTCCTTTGAATTCAGTGGGAATGCCAAGTAGCAAAGTAGAGGCTCCAAATTGGATGCAGTTATTGTTTGGTAAACTTGAATTGCATCATAAAGAACTGAGGGACGGTAACAAAAACTGAAAAATAAAATTGATTCTAGGTTAAAGAACTGAAAGATGAAATTAAATAAAAAATGAACAGTTTAAATTACAAGATGGATGGTATCCATCATGATATTCAAGTGGAAGTAGGGAAACAGTTAAGTACAATGCATAGTACTTTTAAATGCAAAATTGACATGGTTTGCAAAGATTTCCAAGAGGCAGATGTACTTTTGGAAGGGAGGTTGTCAGAAAGAATAGGCAACGAATCCAGACTTTGCTCCAACAGAATAAGTGAGGTACAGATTAAGGTAGATACCTGTCAGCAAAATATTGACGAAGTAAAAGAAACTTGTAAAGAATTTTGTGAAGAGGTGGACAAAAGATGTTCTGACAGGGTAGAAGCAGTAGAGTAACGAGTAGAAGAACTGAATAATAACATTTCCAACTAGAAAATGGAGTAATTTTTGTTAGTTCTAGTAGTAGTACTGTACTGCATGTGGCTTCAGTTGACGCCGCTTTTATAGGGTGTCGACAATTCTGACGTTTTGATCCAGATAAACAAATACACCCTCTTGATTTCTGGAATGACTTTGAAGATGTTTCGCCTAATGCGTGGTCAGAAAGGGAGAAAATTTCCTTTATAAGATGTCATTTGTCAGGAGATGCTTTGCGATGGTCAGCTGATGTAATGATAAAACGTAAAACTTTGTCTGAATTTAAATCTGCATTTCTTTACGAATACTGGTCACACAATAAACAAAATGATGTTTTAAGGGAATTTTGGAGTGGTAAAAAGTTTTCACCAGGACGTGAATCAGTAAAAGATTGTTCTAGGAAGTGGGTTTGACGACTGTCACATTTGACAGGAAAGATGAAACCGGATATGGTTATTCTGGGTGTAGAAGGTAAGCTGCCTAGGTACTGGCAGAAAAGAATCATCATAATGTAGATAAATTCATTGAATACCTAGAGAGGGTAGAAAGAACAGCTGCTGCAGAGGAGCAGATGCAGCATAACAACAAATCGTCTAACAATCAGGTACAAAACAGAAAACAAGACAGTGGGAAAGTGAATGTTAGGAGTATGGAAGTTAGAAACACAAGGGCAAATCATCGAAATCAAGGCTGTGGTAGAGTAAGAGGGGGTAGACATTCATCATGCTTTCGTAAAAATTATTATGACGAAAGTAGAAATGTAAACACAATGCCATTAATACCAGAAGGAGGACAAAATGCTACCATATCTAATGCTGTAGCAAATGAACACAACAGGCCGCATTTGGGGAACTAAATCCCGTCCATGAGGAAACTGGCGCTCAACAGGCAGTAATAGTAACACAGCCAATAACAGATACACAAACAACAGTCAGCCAACATACACAGGGGTGACGAAATAGGAGCAGAAAGTACCAGTGATGTGTTAATCCACTCTCATAACATAGTGGACAGTATTTGGGATTACGCTGGAGAAATGGGTCAAAGAAGGACAAGAATACACTGTAGATGACAGGGAAAAAATAATTAACCGATTTGAGTCTGATATGGAAAAAGACGATATAAAAGCCTACATCTTCGATAATGATGGCAATTTAAAAGCTAAAGTTGAGATAGGGGAGGTAGAATTAGTTTTGCAAAATTTTAGAGAGGAGGAGTTGATGAATGAAGAGGGTAGCAATAGTAATGAGGTGAAGGAACCCAGTAGCTGTATTAAATTGGCACAAATGGTAGAAGCTGACGACATTATTATAAGTAGCAATGTTGCGCAGGGACGCAGTTGCTCAGATAGTTTGGCCCATAGACAGCAAACAGAAGTAGAGGGAGTAGCCAAATACTTTGATTTGAAACTGGTGGACAGGTTGGAAAAGGCTGCGAGAAATGTTGAGATTGATGAGCCTCAGAATTTAAATGTAAATGTATTTGCAACTGACCAAAACTACTTTAGCTGGAAGCAAATTGAGAAGGATTTATTAGAAGAAGTGTATGAGAAACCTGTGCAATCCAACTACCAGGGCAGTTCAGAGTCTAATGTGCTGATGCAACTATAACTGTTCAAATTAAAGGTGAATGCTCGCCATAATTTGATGATAATGTTCATCAAACGTCACGCTAAATAACGGTAGAATGTTTGTCCCGCGACGGCACGTGAAAATACGACATACGCAGACGGAAGATAGGTCATTAAAGTCATCCCAGAATTAACACTTCACTTGAAAATGATTTCATGGTTATGCGTAACCTGAGTAACTTAATATGGCATCCGAGGCTGTTTATAGCAATGATACCGACGCGACGCAACTCCCGACACAGATGGTGTGCTATTACTCCCGACACAGATGGTGTGCTATTCAGCGTCTGGAGAGAACTGGGGCCTTATTCTCTCGCGCAGCGTTCTTATATATAAAGCCGCGGTGCGGACGGCTAAGGGAACGCCTGATCAAATCGGCTCTCCTGACTAGCCGCTGGGCTAGTAATGCACCACTTTAAGTTATTGAAAAAATCATCGCTTCCTTTGCTGATGGCCGATGAAGCTCTCAATTTAAATGTGCCTTCAGCACACAGGTAAGTAATCATAATAAAAGTCTGACGTAGCTAAGTCAAATGTTTTGGGCAAGAGAATTAATTTCACTACACGCAGTATACGAGCTCTGAACTTGCCCTTTGGAGATACGCTATCGCTATAGTTTTACAGTTACTCAATTGAAACTTCTCACATCTTTATGATTATATCAGATCTCCCTTCTACTTAAATTTATACATCCTAGCCTTATTTATTCGCCTACTTAATCTATCTTGCTTCCTTAATTTTTTAAGACAAAAAACCAGAAAATCATGAATTTCAACTAAAATCTTAATTTGTGAGATCCAGAAGACTGTTTCAACTAAATTATTATGAAAAAGGAATCTAAATATAAATTTTTAAGTCTCTAGCTCTTTTCTGTTGTGCCAATGATTTTTACAGAAAAACGTCCAAATTTCAAAAATGGTTACAGTTATTGAACTGACATTCAACACATATTGATTTAGTATTACTCCTGACATGCTAGAAACGTTTCAGGTTATTTACTTGATTTTTAAAGTATTGCACAACATCTATGACATCAAAGCTAGTTACAGCGGACTAGGCTGGCACACAATGGAAAGACTGATGATAATTTTATACGGCGTGAGTAGGCTGCTTCCCTACATCACCCTCTACTTAAATTTTTTTTTGAATGTTATGAATGAAAAAAAATTTAATTACAAAAAGGGAAGCAAGAGTACAGCTTAACTCTCTATGAAAACTGAAATTTAAATGTAAACATATAGAAATATTAAAAGAAATCTTATTACCTACTTCAATTATTTAAATTGCTGACGTGTTCACTGCCTCTTAAGCAACATTATCACTCATAATTTAAGAAAAATCAATGAAACAATTTGGCATACATATTGCCTTAGACAAACACATAAAATATATAAAATTATGGAAATCTTAAATCCATTA
Organism: Schistocerca serialis cubense; assembly: GCF_023864345.2. Taxonomy (NCBI): domain Eukaryota; kingdom Metazoa; phylum Arthropoda; class Insecta; order Orthoptera; family Acrididae; genus Schistocerca; species Schistocerca serialis. Next base: position 435,184,426 of record NC_064640.1, on the reverse strand, counting down.
AATGCATTTTTACCTACACAAATTGAAAGAAAGTAACACAGTTATTCCTGATACATAAACAGATAATTATATCTTACCAGTCTTTTCTAATCCTGAAAGAAAATTTCACAATTCATGACATTTTCATTTTTTACACACGTGGTTGTAGCCGCTTTGCTGGCGTTCTACACTTCCATTCACAAGGGTAGAGGAGGGGAAGTTGCTATGGTGTGCGCCCTTCACGTTCACTCTAAATTACATGGGGAAAGGGGAGGGGTCACTGTGAGTTGTGTCCAAGTCACTCCACGCTTTCACGCAGCTACCAGGGTTCCATTATCTGGTTTGTCCTGTAGAACAAACAAAAAGAGTGCCTCAGACTCTGTTCACTTATTATCTAAGGGCGGGTCACAATGAAATGGGGATATACACATTTCATCTTTCAATATTTTGCTGGAACAAAGTTAACAGAACTTTTTCAATTTTACTCTCGCGGTTACTTAACTGTCATAAAATCGGTAAACAAATGGCTCAAAACGCCTTTAGCGACGTACTAGAGAAAATTTATGCTCAAGGCATACAATCATGAATCCTATGTAATCTCCATTTGTTATTTCCGGACCAGAACACTGAACCAATGCTCGGTACATTCCTGATACATTTGTATTTTATTTACTTAGCTGACTCATCTTCGATTACCTTATTCTTAGAGATAGTATGAGTATATTTTGATTAGTAGTTATCTTCTCAGCTTCTTTGTATATGCGAGTAACTTGCGGTAATAGTACAGTTCTGAGTGTTCAAAACACACTACGTTTAGTTGACTACTAAATCCACTTATTGGTCCTCTGCTGCTGTGTCAGTTCCACATCGGCAATTATGTACTTACTTCATCGAAGTGTATTTATGCTGAGCTATAAATAATGTTTCACGTCTGCCATTATGTTACTCAAATATGTTGCTAGTGTATGTACTTATTTAACACTCACTCTATTAACATTTAAAGCATAGGATAGCACATTTATTTCATATCTATAGTGTATTGCAGCTGATCAGTTTGCTCACGTGGCAATCCATTTCCACTCGATCGGACGCTGAAACCACAGGTAGTCTCTCTCGACCTACCACTAAAGTGCATTAACTAATTATGGACGAGCGTAATGCTAAATTCCTTAAACCTATAGGACACCATGAGCTGCTCTGTCTCATCTAACATAAGGGTACCTATGGTCGCATTCACGCCTCCAACTCATAACCTCAATACATGTAGGTGTGTCCTGTCACACACTACACCAAATAACGGCCAGCTCCAACCTAATAAATATTTCAAAGACGTGTCCTTCACGTCTCAACCACAAACACTGTTCAATTCTATTACACTGCCATTCCTTGCTACACAAGGTGAGTTCATTTTTACAACTTATCTGCATATTTTTCATAACACTGAGCAATCTCTTTTACTATTAATTAGTTAGCTCTACAGCATACAATAGGTTTCACTGCCACTTCAGATCCTGCTTGTACACGAATTTGTATATCTTTTTTAAATATTATTGTGGGACCATTTCCAATAAAACAACAACTTTGTACTTATAATATTACCAGGGTTCTATACATACTTGTTACTCAAATACATTTGTATCTTAATTACGTCATACTTCTCTATTGTTTATGTCACTGTTAGGTTTGTCACATTAGGTATTTTCTTCACTAATCGTTGGATAGAATGGTTACAGAACTCATGGCTTGATAGCCATGACGGAAAATTTTTGTATTGCAAAGCAGGAGTCGAAACTTTGGTGGATAGGAAAGATGAAGAGAGTGAGACCTGAAACGGAAAGAAGATCTCACGTAGCTGGGACTGCACAACTGCCACACTGTGTAGAGGTTCCAGAACAACCTCCTCCCTACAGAAATCATTAGTTTCAGAAAATTTTCGTGTTGGAAAGAAGGGGTCGAAATTTTTGTAGATAGGAAAGATGAAGAATGAGTGAGACCTGAAGTGGGAAAGAAGATCTCACACAGTTGGGACTGCACAGCTGCCACACTGTGTAGAGGTTACAGAACAACCTCCTCCCTACAGAATTCATTTGTTTAATGCTGGCTTCATAGTCATGCCGGAAGATTTAGTATTTGAGAGTAAGAGCCGAAATTTTGGTGGATAGGAAAGATGAAGAATGAGTGAGACCAGAAAAGGAAAGAAGATCTCACACAGCTGGGACTGCACAGCTGCCACACTGTGTAGAGGTTACAGAACAACCTCCTCCCTACAGAATTCATTAGTTTATTATTGGCTTGATAACCATACCGAAAAATTTTGTGTTGGAAAGAAGAGGTCGAAATTTTAGGTGGATAGGAAAGATGAAGAATGAGTGAGACCTGAAATGGAAAGAAGATCTCACACAGCTGGGACTGCACAGCTGCCACACTGTGTAGAGGTTACAGAACAACCTCCTCCCTACAGAATTCATTCACTACCTATGAACTTCTTTAGGTCGATCACGTTCCTGAGACCTAATAGCTTTTTACTCTTGGGGTACTTTAGCCTATATGCATTGACATGTGGTTTTCCTATTATCCTGAAAGGTCCTTGGTATACGAACATGAATTTCTTTGTTTCTGCATTTATTTTCTTTGATTTTTCCTTGTTTTACACAAGGACTAACTGACCTATTTCAAAACTAGTGGGTATAGCTTTTGCGTCATGACGCTTCTTTCTCTCTAATGTGTTTTGCTTACTTTTACTGAGATTAACACCTTTGTCCCAATATCTCCTATTTTTCAGAACTCGTATAGCCAGTTCCCAAGTTTCATCATTAGTTACTATATGTTTATCACTAAAAGGTACCGTAATTACTCCGGTTATCGGCAAGACCATTTTTAACTGGCTTCTTTCAAAGTCAACAACACTCTGATATTTCGACAAGAAATCTGTGCCAATTAAAACCTCAATACGGAGATTATTTACAATTAAGCATGGATGATCAGTTAAATTACCATTAATGTCAAAGGGCAGCAAAGCTTCTTGTTTTACCGTTTCTGACACCGTGCCAGTAGCACCAATTATTCTTAGTCCTGATACCCTCATTACTGTAAGCCTGTCTTTACCAGGTAATGCATCAAAGAAGGACTGAGATATCGCACTCACCTCACTTCCACTGTCTAAGAGACAACGTACATTGATACCCAACATATTCACTTTTATTATAGGGTGGCTTATTCTAGGTTGTGCAGGTGGTTCCTCAAATTCATCCAATAGTTCCTTTTGGATTTGTCTCCAACTAAAGTGATCGACATCTGTCTTCATTACATTTAGGTCAAAGTGTGTAGGGGTTTCCTGAATTATATTTTCAGCTGCCTTTTCCAGTCGGTCTATTAATTTCAAATCGAAACACCGCACGACTTCATTACACTTAGTTTGCTGAATATGACCCAAATTACTGCAGTCTGAGCGATTCTGCGCCTCCAGACCGGGCATAACACTAGTTACAGCTAAACCACTTTCACTGTTATCGTCGGGTTCCTTCTCAAGTGACAAATGGTCGCAGCTACTGGGTTCATCGACCCCCAACAGGCTACCCTCTACATTCTCACTTACCTCCTTTCCTAAATCTATTAGTACAGTATCAACATCCTGCACAGGCACTTTAGATAAGAGTACATCATCTTCATCGTAAATATAAGCATGAATTTCTTCTGCTTCTTCACCTGACAATTCAGTACTTTGTAGTTCTTCCCTACCGTTACACTGCTGCGCCTTCTCTTTCTCTTCCCACTTAGAAAGCGTCTCTAACACGGTATCTATCAAATACTGTGAGTGATCTAATATTTCTGCTGGATCCTTAGATGCTACCGACCATTCATCCACATATTCAGTCTGAGTATTCTGATCTGTCTTACCAATTACTGTAATTACTGGCTTAGGAAAAGTAACCGCCTGGTGAGCGCCAGTGTCCTCATAGACGGGAACTAGTTTTCCTGCCTCGGCCTACTACTGTTTCCTCTATTTCCATTATAGTTAACTGGCACAGCATTGCTTTCCGCACTGTTGTTTACCTGCATAATTTTGTTTGGAACAAAATTATTATCATTTGGATGCCATTGTTGGTTCAGATAATTATTTCTCCAATTTCTGCCCCTCTTAGGATGGCGAACACCTACTGTTCTGAAATTTACATTGCCATTCTGCTCGTTCTTAAAATTACTACTAGTGTTATTAGCATTTCTGTTATTACGTGCTTGTTCCTCATTGGCAGCAACACGTTCTACACGTTCCAAATACTCAATGAAACGATCCAGATTGTCTCTAGGGGCAGATATAATTCTAGTTTGTGAGATCCATGACCTAGCAAACTCTTTAATAGATTCCTTGCCTACATTGAAGCGTTTTCCGCTCCAAAATTCTCTCAACACTTCATTTTGCTTATTACTAGACCAATACTCATTAATGAAAGCTGTTTTAAATTCCACTAATGTTTTACACTCCAACATAACATCAGCTGACCAACGCATGGCGTCACCTGCTAAATGGCTTCTAATAAATGAGATTTTCTCTCGTTCAGACCAAGTTGGTGAAATCACCTCTTCGAAATCGTTCCAGAAATCTAGCGGGTGGATATTTTTATCTGGATCGAACCGCAAGAACTGCCGACACCCGATAAAAGCGGCGTTTGCAGCTACAACTTGTTGTATACTATCACTACCAGAAGTTACTGAAGCTACTTTACTCTCAGTGTTAGCAATGTTAGTACTAATATTTTCTACTCTCATTTCAACATTATCTACTCTTTGCACAATATGAGTAGTGTCAGTTTTGATTGCATCTACTTCTGCTTGACATATGTTTACTTTTATATTAACATCTTTAAACCTATCTGCTTCCCCCATGAACCATGGACCTTGCCGTTGGTGGGGAGGCTTGCGTGCCTCAGCGATACAGATGGCCGTACCGTAGGTGCAACCACAACGGAGGGGTATCTGTTGAGAGGCCAGACAAACATGTGGTTCCTGAAGAGGGGCAGCAGCCTTTTCAGTAGTTGCAAGGGCAACAGTCTGGATGATTGACTGATCTGGCCTTGTAACATTAACCAAAACGGCCTTGCTGTGCTGGTACTGCGAACGGCTGAAAGCAAGGGGAAACTACAGCCGTAATTTTTCCCGAGGACATGCAGCTTTACTGTATGATTAAATGATGATGGCGTCCTCTTGGGTAAAATATTCCGGAGGTAAAATAGTCCCCCATTCGGATCTCCGGGCGGGGACTACTCAAGAGGACGTCGTTATCAGGAGAAAGAAAACTGGCATTCTACGGATCGGAGCGTGGAATGTCAGATCCCTTAATCGGGCAGGTCGGTTAGAAAATTTAAAAAGGGAAATGGATAGGTTAAAGTTAGATATAGTGGGAATTAGTTAAGTTCGGTGGCAGGAGGAATAAGACTTTTGGTCAGGTGATTACAGGGTTATCAATACAAAATCAAATAGGGGTAATGCAGGAGTAGGTTTAATAATGAATAAAAAAATAGGAGTGCGGGTTAGCTACTACAAACAGCATAGTGAACGCATTTTGTGGCCAAGATAGACACAAAGCCCATGCCTACTACAGTAGTACAAGTTTATATGCCAACTAGCTCTGCAGATGATGAAGAAATTGATGAAATATATGACGAGATAAAAGAAATTATTCAGGTAGTGAAGGGAGACGAAAATTTAATAGTCATGGGTGACTGGAATTCGTCAGTAGGAGAAGGGAGAGAAGGAAACATAGTAGGTGAATATGGATTGGGGGGAAGAAATGAAAGAGGAAGCCGCCTTGTAGAATTTTGCACAGAGCATAACTTAATCATAGCTAACACTTGGTTCAAGAATCATAAAAGAAAGTTGTATACCTGGAAGAATCCTGGAGATACTAATAGGTATCAGATAGATTATATAATGGTAAGACAGAGATTTAGGAACCAGGTTTTAAATTGTAAGACATTTCCAGGGGCAGATGTGGATTCTGACCACAATCTATTGGTTATGAACTGCAGATTGAAACTGAAGAAACTGCAAAAAGGTGGGAATTTAAGGAGATGGGACCTGGATAAACTGAAAGAACCAGAGGTTGTAGAGAGTTTCAGGGAGAGCATAAGGGAACAATTGACAGGAATGGGGGAAAGAAATACAGTAGAAGAAGAATGGGTAGCTCTGAGGGATGAAGTAGTGAAGGCAGCAGAGGATCAAGTAGGTAAAAAGACGAGGGCTAATAGAAATCCTTGGGTAACAGAAGAAATATTGAATTTAATTGATGAAAGGAGAAAATATAAAAATGCAGTAAATGAAGCAGGCAAAAGGGAATACAAACGTCTCAAAAATGAGATCGACAGAAAGTGCAAAATGGCTAAGCAGGGATGGCTAGAGGACAAATGTAAGGATGTAGAGGCTTGTCTCACTAGGGGTAAGATAGATACTGCCTAAAGAAAAATTAAAGAGACCTTTGGAGAGAAGAGAACCACTTGTATGAATATCAAGAGCTCAGATGGCAACCCAGTTCTAAGCAAAGAAGGGAAGGCAGAAAGGTGGAAGGAGTATATAGAGGGTTTATACAAGGGCGATGTACTTGAGGACAATGTTATGGAAATGGAAGAGGATGTAGATGAAGATGAAATGGGAGATAAGATACTGCGTGAAGAGTTTGACAGAGCACTGAAAGACCTGAGTCGAAACAAGGCCCCGGGAGTAGACAACATTCCATTAGAACTACTAATGGCCTCGGGAGAGCCAGTCATGACAAAACTCTACCATCTGGTGAGCAGGATGTATGAGACAGGCGAAATACCCACAGACTTCAAGAAGAATATAATAATTCCAATACCAAAGAAAGCAGGTGTTGACAGATGTGAAAATTACCGAACTATCAGTTTAATAAGTCACAGCTGCAAAATACTAACGCGAATTCTTTATAGACGAATGGAAAAACTGGTAGAAGCGGACCTCGGGGAAGATCAGTTTGGATTCCGTAGAAATGTTGGAACACGTGAGGCAATACTAACCTTAAGACTTATCTTAGAAGAAAGATTAAGAAAAGGCAAACCTACGTTTCTAGCATTTGTAGACTTAGAGAAAGCTTTTGACAACGTTAACTGGAATACTCTCTTTCAAATTCTGAAGGTGGCAGGGGTAAAATACAGGGAGCGAAAGGCTATTTACAATTTGTACAGAAACCAGATGGCAGTTATAAGAGTCAAGGGGCATGAAAGGGAAGCAGTGGTTGGGAAAGGAGTGAGACAGGGTTGTAGCCTCTCCCCGATGTTATTCAATCTGTATATTGAGCAAGCAGTAAAGGAAACAAAAGAAAAATTCGGAGTAGGTATTAAAATTCATGGAGAAGAAGTAAAAACTTTGAGGTTCGCCGATGACATTGTAATTCTGTCAGAGACAGCAAAGGACTTGGAAGAGCAGTTGAACGGAATGGACAGTGTCCTGAAAGGAGGATATAAGATGAACATCAACAAAAGCAAAACGAGGATAATGGAATGTAGTCAAATTAAATCGGGTGATGCTGAGGGGATTAGATTAGGAAATGAGACACTTAAAGTAGTAAAGGAGTTTTGCTATTTAGGGAGTAAAATAACTGAAGATGGTCGAAGTAGAGAGGATATAAAATGTAGACTGGCAATGGCAAGGAAATCGTTTCTGAAGAAGAGAAATTTGTTAACATCGAGTATAGATTTAAGTGTCAGGAAGTCGTTTCTGAAAGTATTTGTATGGAGTGTAGCCATGTATGGAAGTGAAACATGGACGATAACCAGTTTGGACAAGAAGAGAATAGAAGCTTTCGAAATGTGGTGCTACAGAAGAATGCTGAAGATAAGGTGGGTAGATCACGTAACTAATGAGGAGGTATTGAATAGGATTGGGGAGAAGAGAAGTTTGTGGCACAACTTGACTAGAAGAAGGGATCGGTTGGTAGGACATGTTTTGAGGCATCAAGGGATCACAAATTTAGCATTGGAGGGCAGCGTGGAGGGTAAAAATCGTAGAGGGAGACCAAGAGATGAATACACTAAGCAGATTCAGATGGATGTAGGTTGCAGTAGGTACTGGGAGATGAAGAAGCTTGCACAGGATAGAGTAGCATGGAGAGCTGCATCAAACCAGTCTCAGGACTGAAGACCACAACAACAACAACAAACCTATCTGAGCACAGTTCAGATTCCGCCTTGATCTTTTCTGTTAACTTGTGCTCCAGCTTCGCATCTTCCATTTGGAAGTCTTTGCGAACCTCAGCAACTTCGGATTTTACTGTTTTATACATTTCAGAAAATTGTTGAGCAACCTTTTTCTTAATATCCTCATGGTTGTAATAAATTTTATAATTTAAACTGTCCAGATCCTCTTTCAACTTATTGCAACCAGCCTTGAAGGTATTGTCCATTACCTCCAATCGTTTATTAAAATTAGTTTGGCTGGCCACAATCTCATACTTTAATTCAGTATTACTGCTTTTGACCTCATTTATTTCAGACTTTAATTCAGCATTACTGGTAGTTATTGCTTGTAACATAACATATAAATCAATAGCCGCAGTATCTTTGGGTTGCTCACTAGCTGGTTTCTTATCACACTCAGGTGACGAAAAACTAGCTCCAACACTAGAATCATCAAAACTAAATGAAACTTCTGATTTATAAGTCATATCTAGCTTCTCCTGTTCAAACTCTACCACCACTGATGACTGTTTAGTTTCTAATTCATCAGATAAACTATCATCCAATAAATTAACAATTTCTGATTTCTGCTTTACTACAGGGGTCTCTATTACTGAATCATTGCCCCTTTTCACACTACTGCCAGGAGACAATACTTCATATTTCACCTTAACATTACTATTTTCATGCATGTTTACACTTGAACCGTTGTCTGGATTTACAGTTCCCTCAACAGACATAGGTTCTAATTTAAGTTTAACCTCGGTTTCTTCTGGCAGTTCCATCGCCGACAGTCTTTTAGTGCAAGTTAGTAAAATTTTTAACAGCTTTTCACTTAACTTAGTTCCTTCTGCACGACGTATGGCGTTGCCGGCACGGCGTACCAGGATTACTGACGCGACGCGGCACGTTGAACTGCAGAAGGCACTCCGACGGCTGCTGTGTGGCCCGCAACTGCAGGCGCGTCTCCGGTTGCTCCGGCGGACGACTGCGGTGAGATGAAACTGGCTTCTCGCGATGCCGGCAGCGCTGCTAGACTCAGTGCCAGCTCCGTCAATCCAGATGCGTTGTTAATCCAATTGCGTCGTCCACGTGCACACGTAACACTATCACTGTTCTATTACTCAGTTGCGTGTCGCATTTCACTCCCAAATTCGAATATTTAAAAATCACTTTCACTATTACTCAGTTTCTTTCCCGGCCGATGCACCATATGTGGGGCGGCGGGTGGAATTATGCTGTTTTATATTTAAATGTTTGGTTTGTAAGGTAGAAACATTTCCTGGCCGATGCACCATATGTGGGGCGGCAGGTGGAATTAATTGTTATATAAATGTTCCTATTATTTATGCTGTCTTTTGCCGTTCTCAACACTGGCTCTCTAACTACAATATTGGCAACCAGAAAGTGATTAGCAAAACGTGAAGCCTATAATTAGAATTCCTAGTGGCTAAGTCAAATGTTTTGGGCGAGAGAATCTATCTTGCTTCCTTAATTTTTTAAGACAAAAAACCAGAAAATCATGAATTTCAACTAAAATCTTAATTTGTGAGATCCAGAAGACTGTTTCTACTAAATTATTATGAAAAAGGAATCTAAATATAAATTTTTAAGTCTCTAGCTCTTTTCTGTTATGCCAATGATTTTTACAGAAAAACGTCCAAATTTCAAAAATGGTTACAGTTATTGAACTGACATTCAACACATATTGATTTAGTATTACTCCTGACATGTTAGAAACGTTTCAGGTTACTTACTTGATTTTTAAAGTATTGCGCAACATTTATGACGTCAGAGCTAGTTACAACGGACCAGGCTGGCACACAATGGAAAGACTGATGAGAATTTTATACGGCGTGAGTAGGCTGCTTCCCTAAAACTGTATGGAGAGTGCTACGGGAGAACCAGTTGTTTCCGTACCATGTACAGCGTGTGCACGCACTATCAGCAGCTGATTGGCCTTCACGGGTACAATTCTGCGAATGGTTCATCCAACAATGTGTCAATCCTCATTTCAGTGCAAATGTTCTCTTTACGGATGAGGCTTCATTCCAACGTGATCAAATTGTAAATTTTCACAATCAACATGTGTGGGCTGACGAGAATCCGCACGCAATTGTGCAATCACGTCACCAACACAGATTTTCTGTGGACGTTTGGGCAGGCATTGTTGGTGATGTCTTGTTTGGGCCCCATGTTCTTCCACCTACGCTCAATGGAGCACGTTATCATGATTTCATACGGGATACTCTACCTGTGCTGCTAGAACATGTGCCTTTACAAGTACGACACAACATTTGGTTCATGCACGATGGAGTTCCTGCACATTTCAGTCGAGGTGTTCGTACGCTTCTCAACAACAGATTCGGTGACCGATGGATTGGCAGAGGCGGACCAATTCCATGGCCTCCACGCTCTCCTGACCTCAACCCTCTTGACTGTCATTTATGGGGGCGTTTGAAAGCTCTTGTCTACGCAACCCCGATACCAAATGTAGAGACTCTTCGTGCTCGTATTGTGGACGGCTGTGATACAATACGCCATTCTCCAGGGCTGCATCAGCACATCAGGGATTCCATGCGACGGAGGGTGGATGCATGTATCCTGGCTAACGGAGGACATTTTGAACATTTCCTGTAACAAAGTGTTTGAAGTCACACTGGTACGTTCTGTTGCTGTGTGTTTCCATTCCATGATTAATGTGATTTGAAGAGAAGTAATAAAGTGAGCTCTAACATGGAAAGTAAGCGTTTCCGGACACATGTCCACATAACATATTTTCTTTCTTTGTGTGTGAGGAATGTTCCCTGAAAGTTTGGTCGTACCTTTTTGTAACACCCTGTATAGTCAGTAATGAAGTAGCAAATTGATTGATATGATGTGTCTAGGATTTTGGCTTTTCCCGTAATCTGGTAATTTACCTGGTCTCAGCGGGAACTGCTACATTTGCTAGCTTTCTAACGGGGTGGGGACGAATATCAAGGGAACGAACAAATGTCGTCAAATGCTATAATAGGAATCTGATGGAACTGATCGAGTGGCGGTTAAATTGTTATCAGACAAGATGTGGACATAGGTGACTAGACTCCTCTATAAACGAGAATAAATCAGAACAGACAACACCCGGTGTTGCCTCTGATAGGAGAATACGCCGTTGTGGAAGGTAAAAGAGTTTAGGGGTGTATTGGTCGTCGTTAATTGTTAAAAGGGGGACGCTGCAGAAAACAAGGTATTCATGTGATCTTTATGATTAAAAAAAACATTGTTATGACTGTAGTGTGCACAGGACCATCATGATTAATCCATAAACAATGGAAACGTGTCACAATGTCAGGCGAAGCATTTTCTTGTTACATGACACCGTTGGTTGTTGTAGTTCGGGTCCACCACGAGGTGTAAATTGTCTGGTGGAGGCGTGGAGGCAATATTATGCTATATAGGATGATCATCTGGACCCACTTTAGCACCGATAATTGTAGCAGAAAGAGGCTTCAGAGCTGTAGGTTTTTGTCTGTGTTACCTCTGACCACTTTCATCTTATATGGCTGACATCTCCCTTTTTAAGACATACCATTTTCTAAAAGGAATTATCACATAAAATTCCGTAACCATCCAAACATACTTTTAGGAACATGCTCATATATTTCATCTTATGTACTGCAATCCACATAACCCTTTCCTTCCATCAAGTCATTGGATACCAAACCCGTCGAGCTTATTTTCACTATCGACGCGTTCACCGAGAGACTTTGACATAATGTTCAGGCTAAAAATTGCAAGTATCTTAATGTAGCAGACGAGATAGTATTGCTTGCTGACGCTAGCTCGAGTGGTTCAAATGGCTCTGAGCACCAATGGACTTAACATCTGAGGTCATCATCCCCTTGAACTTAGAACTACTTAAACCTAACTAACCTAATGACATCACACACATCCATGCCCGAGGCAGGATTCCAACATGCGACCGTAGCACGGTTCCAGACTGAAGCGCCTAGAACCACTCGGCCACAGCGGCCGGCGCGGTGACGCTAGCATTTATCTATAATAAAGGAGCGTAAAATCATTAAATCTACTGGCAGCCGTTCAGTAACATAATGTTTCAAGTGATAAGCCCCAAATTAGTCTCAGCATGGCACATTAGCGAAGAGCCACGCAGAATCTTTCACGTCGTCCTACAAATAATTTCTATAACTAAGTAAGTGACCAAATTGGAATACTGACCACTCATGGTTCTAAGCATGGGATTCGAATTCTAAAGAAATAATCATGGGTTATGTATAAGTGTATGTATGTGTAAGACATGATTATTTAAATATAAGACATGCAGGAGTGTATGTATAAGACACATACGAAATAATCAGGGATTATTTGTATATAAGTCACCATCCGTGATTATTTCTTCTTAATTTTAGTCTCATGCTTAGAACCTATATACACTCCTGAAAATTGAAATAAGAACACCGTGAATTCATTGTCCCAGGAAGGGGAAACTTTATTGACACATTCCTGGGGTCAGATACATCACATGATCACACTGACAGAACCACAGGCACATAGACACAGGCAACAGAGCATGCACAATGTCGGCACTAGTACAGTGTATATCCACCTTTCGCAGCAATGCAGGCTGCTATTCTCCCATGGAGACGATCGTAAAGATGCTGGATGTAGTCCTGTGGAACGGCTTGCCATGCCATTTCCACCTGGCGCCTCAGTAGGACCAGCGTTCGTGCTGGACGTGCAGACCGCGTGAGACGACGCTTCATCCAGTCCCAAACATGCTCAATGGGGGACAGATCCGGAGATCTTGCTGGCCAGGGTAGTTGACTTACACCTTCTAGAGCACGTTGGGTGGCACGGGATACATGCGGACGTGCATTGTCCTGTTGAAACAGCAAGTTCCCTTGCCGGTCTAGGAATGGTAGAACGATGGGTTCGATGACGGTGTGGATGTACCGTGCACTATTCAGTGTCCCCTCGACGATCACCAGTGGTGTACGGCCAGTGTAGGAGATCGCTCCCCACACCATGATGCCGGGTGATGGCCCTGTGTGCCTCGGTCGTATGCAGTCCTGATTGTGGCGCTCACCTGCACGGCGCCAAACACGCATACGACCATCATTGGCACCAAGGCAGAAGCGACTCTCATCGCTGAAGACGACATGTCTCCATTCGTCCCTCCATTCACGCCTGTCGCGACACCACCGGAGGCGGGCTGCACGATGTTGGGGCGTGAGCGGAAGACGGCCTAACGGTGTGCGGGACCGTAGCCCAGCTTCATGGAGACGGTTGCGAATGGTCCTCGCCGATACCCCAGGAGCAACAGTGTCCCTAATTTGCTGGGAAGTGGCGGTGCGGTCCCCTACGGCACTGCGTAGGATCCTACGGTCTTGGCGTGCATCCGTGCGTCGCTGCGGTCCGGTCCCAGGTCGACGGGCACGTGCACCTTCCGGCGACCACTGGCGACAACATCGATGTACTGTGGAGACCTCACGCCCCACGTGTTGAGCAATTCGGCGGTACGTCCACCCGGCCTCCCGCATGCCCACTGTACGCCCTCGCTCAAAGTCCGTCAACTGCACATACGGTTCACGTCCACGCTGTCGCGGCATGCTACCAGTATTAAAGACTGCGATGGAGCTCCGTATGCCACGGCAAACTGGCTGACACTGACGGCGGCGGTGCACAAATGCTGCGCAGCTAGCGCCATTCGACGGCCAACACCGCGGTTCCTGGTGTGTCCGCTGTGCCGTGCGTGTGATCATTGCTTGTACAGCCCTCTCGCAGTGTCCGGAGCAAGTATGGTGGGTCTGACACACCGGTGTCAATGTGTTCTTTTTTCCATTTCCAGGAGTGTATATATAGGCGTTGAAGAAAATATGGAAACGCCAAAAATCCAAAACATTACCATTCATAATGTGGTGCAGCAAACCTGGAAGCATTCAAAACAGCTTCCAGTAGTTCCTGAATGGATAAATACAGTTCTTGTAGGGTTTCTTTCCCACAAAATTGTGAAAAGCTCAGGTAACGATGATGGAGGTGGACAGCGATCACCCGCCCATCTCCCCCAAGTAGACCGCAAAGGCTCAATAATTTTAAGCTCTGGTGACTGTGGTTGCCAGGGGAGATACGATAAGTCATCCACGTGCTCACATAACGAGTCTGGACGATGCGAAATGCGTGAGTAGGGACCCCGTCGTGCTGAAACACAACATAACAATTGGAGAACAAACATTGTAATGAGACGGGCCTGATAAGAGAAAATGGGTCACACGATCCTTGGCAGTAATGGGAGTCCATGGAATACCACGGAATGACTGCCCAAGCCACCATCGAACCCCCTCTAAGTTTCACTCTCGGAGCGTAACCTCGGCGCCAGCCGCTGTGGCCGAGAGGTTCTAGGTTCTTCAGTCCGGAACCGCGCAGCTGCTACGGTCGCAGGTTCGAATCCTGCCTCAGGCATGAATGTGTGTGATGTCCTTAGGTTAGTTAGGTTTAAGTAGTTCTAAGTCTAGGGGACTGATGACCTCAGATGTTAAGTCCCATAGTACTTAGAGCCATTTGAACCACTTGTAACCTCGGCCAGATGTTGGAGACAGCGCGAAACAAGACTCATCCGACGACATGACATTCTTCTATTGCTCCAGGTTTTACGGCTTCGGCCCCATGTTTTCCTGACACCAGAATGTGCGTCTCTGGTAAGTGGTTTTGGGATTCCAGCTCATCCTGCAGTTTCCTGCTCATGACGTTTCAAACGTGTTGTTTTGGAGTCTACAGGTTTCAGGAGTGCAATATTAAGTACTGCAGTGACTTTTGTAGCTGTCGTCCTCTTTAATTTTCATCATCGTTCTCTTCAATGAGCATTTGTCACGATCACTCGACACAGACTTTCGTTCTCTTGTGATTTATCTGATGATATTATGTGTGTTGATTGGGGGATGGGGAGGGGCGAGGAGGGAGAAGGGAAAGGAAAGGGAAGAAAATATTGATGTCAGCTGCATCGGGAATCAGCGGTGACGAGTGAAAATGTGTGCCGGACCGGGGTTATAACCCGGTATCTCCTGCTTTCTAGGCAGTTGAGTGAACCACTCTATCACCCGGACGCAATGTTGATCGCAATTGTGCAGACTATCTCAGCACGCCTCCTGGTCGACCTACAGTCCCACCTATCCGCAGTCGCCGTCCACGTCCTCCATACGCGCTATTTCCAGATTTCCACAGGAAGTGCATCCGTACTGAAGGTGGTGAAGTCATTACCCATTGGGGCGAATGTCCGGAAAAAAAGACACCACACATTCATATAATTGATTTCGGATGTGTCCGAAGGAACATACACCACTCATTCACATAACTGATTCCCCTTGATGGGCAATGAATCCAGTACCTTCCGCGCGGATGCACAATTACGTTCGACCCCCTGCGAAAATTTCGAAGTGGCGAGCGTGGCAGGCATGGACGGATACTGTGGCTAGGTGGCATTAGGTGGGAATTTGTGTTTGCCGGGAGCCATGCCGAGACAGTCCACGCAATTGTGATAAGCCCTATCTCCAGATGGCACAGTGGTTAACGCAACTGCCTATTAAGCAGCAGATTCCAGGATTGAATCCCAGTCCAACAGACATTTTCACTCGTCACGGCTGATTCTGCATAAAGTCCCAATGCAGTTTACATCGATAGTTCTTTCACTTCCCTTTCCTTTCTCCCCCCCCCCCCCCCTTCCGTCTGTCTTCAATTTACGTAATACACTCCTGGAAATTGAAATAAGAACACCGTGAATTCATTGTCCCAGGAAGGGGAAACTTTATTGACACATTCCTGGGGTCAGATACATCACATGATCACACTGACAGAACCACAGGCACATAGACACAGGCAACAGAGCATGCACAATGTCGGCACTAGTACAGTGTATATCCACCTTTCGCAGCAATGCAGGCTGCTATTCTCCCATGGAGACGATCGTAGAGATGCTGGATGTAGTCCTGTGGAACGGCTTGCCATGCCATTTCCACCTGGCGCCTCAGTTGGACCAGCGTTCGTGCTGGACGTGCAGACCGCGTGAGACGACGCTTCATCCAGTCCCAAACATGCTCAATGGGGGACAGATCCGGAGATCTTGCTGGCCAGGGTAGTTGACTTACACCTTCTAGAGCACGTTGGGTGGCACGGGATACATGCGGACGTGCATTGTCCTGTTGAAACAGCAAGTTCCCTTGCCGGTCTAGGAATGGTAGAACGATGGGTTCGATGACGGTGTGGATGTACCGTGCACTATTCAGTGTCCCCTCGACGATCACCAGTGGTGTACGGCCAGTGTAGGAGATCGCTCCCCACACCATGATGCCGGGTGATGGCCCTGTGTGCCTCGGTCGTATGCAGTCCTGATTGTGGCGCTCACCTGCACGGCGCCAAACACGCATACGACCATCATTGGCACCAAGGCAGAAGCGACTCTCATCGCTGAAGACGACATGTCTCCATTCGTCCCTCCATTCACGCCTGTCGCGACACCACCGGAGGCGGGCTGCACGATGTTGGGGCGTGAGCGGAAGACGGCCTAACGGTGTGCGGGACCGTAGCCCAGCTTCATGGAGACGGTTGCGAATGGTCCTCGCCGATACCCCAGGAGCAACAGTGTCCCTAATTTGCTGGGAAGTGGCGGTGCGGTCCCCTACGGCACTGCGTAGGATCCTACGGTCTTGGCGTGCATCCGTGCGTCGCTGCGGTCCGGTCCCAGGTCGACGGGCACGTGCACCTTCCGGCGACCACTGGCGACAACATCGATGTACTGTGGAGACCTCACGCCCCACGTGTTGAGCAATTCGGCGGTACGTCCACCCGGCCTCCCGCATGCCCACTGTACGCCCTCGCTCAAAGTCCGTCAACTGCACATACGGTTCACGTCCACGCTGTCGCGGCATGCTACCAGTGTTAAAGACTGCGATGGAGCTCCGTATGCCACGGCAAACTGGCTGACACTGACGGCGGCGGTGCACAAATGCTGCGCAGCTAGCGCCATTCGACGGCCAACACCGCGGTTCCTGGTGTGTCCGCTGTGCCGTGCGTGTGATCATTGCTTGTACAGCCCTCTCGCAGTGTCCGGAGCAAGTATGGTGGGTCTGACACACCGGTGTCAATGTGTTCTTTTTTCCATTTCCAGGAGTGTATGTATCACAGTTGTGGATTCCATGTGGTGTCTGTTCTTCAGGACATATCCCTAAGAACAGACACCATCCACTCATATAATTAGCGGATGATGTTTTTCTGCTTCCCTGTATGAGGTATAAATGTCCGATATGGTGCCTCTTGAAATGCCAAACACTTTGGCTACTCTTGGTTATGGAAGCACCCACCATAGGAGCATCAAAATTTGCCCACCTTCGAATTCACTTAGATCCGACATAATGCACTAACAACTACACAGAACACCGTTCTGACCATGACTGCCACTTGCAACGTATTAAGGGAATTACACAGGTTCTGTTTGTGGCCAAATACAACAGCACCACCTGCAGGCTTAGCTAGTATTTGTATAAACGTTCAACCATGTGTTTCTCGTGGTGTTTACATATTTTGTCCAGCTCCTGTATAGATATATGGAACAACTTTTGTTATAGACAAAATATTCGCTGACGCTTCCCTGCGACGCCAGGCGTCCTTCAATATTCGCCGGCCTAGGACGACAAGGATTCACCGAACTAGCAGGGTCTCCTAGCCTGGTGTGTTGAATGCTATGCTGTATACTATCTACACCAGTAAATGGTAGAGTTACTTTCAACACGAAAATTTAAGACTGGGTATGTCTAAGCGGAGAAAGATGTTTTAGAAACGAACCAGGAACTTTATGTTTGCTGTGCTAACCCATTTTCATACTGAGTATGTGACTGGATTGTAGGCAACACAAGGGGTACACACACGCCACAGAGCGTATGCTCCCTGGTACCTCTCAGGGGCATAACCAGTATACAAGGACACACAGCATTGCCAGAGAAGTATCGGAGAACATTTCGCCTCTAACAAAAGCTATCCTCCACGACATTATCTATTAACTGTATAGGTTTGATACAAACAAAGACTTTGAAACCCCTCATGTATACGGTGTCCCTCCCAAGAGTCGTCACGTGCATTTTATCTGGTGCTCCGGCATATACAGAGTGACTGAGGAGGAATGTAACATAATTTGTTAAGTTATCCTACATGTGGAAATAAATCGAAAAAGTACTATGAACATGTGTCCGATTTTCGATCATTACAGAACTGGAGTGGGTTGAAGACTACACACGTCATGAATGGATATGAAGAAGTGTGAAAATTACTCTACGAAATGCTGTTCAGGCCCTGTGGTGGACATAATAATGGTGGGACAAAAAACCACCGTCCGAACAGGCCTTGAAGGCCCAGCGGTGCCGACCGGCCGCCGTATCATCCTCAGACCTTAGGCGTCACCGGTGCAGATACAGAGGATCATGTAGGCTCACACCATTCTCCCGGCCACTCAGTTTTTGTGACTGGTACTGCTACTTCTCAGTCAAATAGCTCCTCAATTGGCCTCACAACGGCTGAGAGCACTCCGATAGCCAATAAAACTCGACAGATCTAGACAGTTACCCTTCTAAGTGCTAGCAAAGCCCGACAGCACTTAACTTCGGTGATTTGACGGGATCTGGTGTTACCACTAGGGCAAGACCGTTGGAAATGGTGGGGCGGATGACTGATTTATCCCACAAGAGCTGTGGGGGTCTCCAACACATGGCACCACTGTGAAATCGCACTGAGGTAACAGCTGCAAGCGTACCCAGTGCACAATCACGGATTGGATCAGTGAGCAGTCATGAGGCAGTTTGTGTGTCGTGCTTGAGTGTTGTTTAATCGGGCAAGTCCATTGTGCCCATGAATACACACATGTTATTCGTGTACAGTTATTGTAATGGCAGTGCCCATGTGGGTGTGATGGAATAGCAGCATCGTTTCCCTGGCTGATGAACTTCCTGTGGCCGGCTGCGGTGGCCGTGCGGTTCTGGCGCTGCAGTCCGGAACCGCGAGACTGCTACGGTCGCAGGTTCGAATCCTGCCTCGGGCATGGTTGTGTGTGATGTCCTTAGGTTAGTTAGGTTTAAGTAGTTCTAAGTTCTAGGGGACTTATGACCTAAGATGTTGAGTCCCATAGTGCTCAGTGCCATTTGAACCATTTGAACCTCCTGTGCCAACGTATTTCCCAGGTTCTTCAAACATTACGTGAATCCCGACCATTATCCAGAGTAAATGTAAAATCAAAACGTGAGGACGTCCAGTCAGTAGTGGAAAAGACGACATTACAATGGAACAACGGAGTCCCACCACCAGTACATGGCGCGCAAGCCATCAGCTCCATATGCCAAAAATGCGAGTGTGTCGTATGTTACATCCAAGAGCTTGAACCCATTCCATGTGCCGCCCATGCAGTATATGCATCCAGGTGACTCAGTAAGCAGACAACAATTTTTTGAATGGATGACTGTACAGTGCGCAATACACTTTATTTGCAGACGTGGCTACATTTACTCGCAGTGGTATCATGAACACCTGCAGTTCTCATACATGGACGATGGAGGACCACATGACACAAGGGAAACAAGATTCCAAGCTAAGTTGTTAGAGAACGTCTGGTGTGGTATGACTGATGACCTGGTGATAGGGCCTGTGTTCCTCCCAAATCGCATGACAGCCGCAGCATATGCACGTTTACTGGTAAAAGAAGTAACGGCACTTTTTGAAAACCTAACATTAGAGCAATGATGGCAAATGTACCTGCAGCATGACTGATCAATTATTCGCGGTACCAGACAAGTATCCCAGTATCTGAATAACACTTTTCCTCAACGGTGGATTGGCTGTGGCGGACCCATTCACTGGCCAGCCAGATCACACGACATAACCCCATAAGACTTTCGTTTATGGTCGTTTATGGGCGACGATGGATACTCGTGAAGAACTTGTCGCTCGCATCACCGTCGCTATTGCCCGCATTAAAACTGGCCGAGATGACGTTCGATGTGCAACACAACACACGCTTCAACATATTGGCAAGTGCAGTGAGATGGGTGGAGGACTTTTTGAACACCTCATATACGAAATGGATATTTGTGATAAGGTCTTATGGGAGCAAACTGCGGAGGTCATCTGTCCCTAAGGTTACGCACTACTTAATCTAACTTAAAGTAGCTTCAAACTGCGGAGGTCATCGGTCCCTAAGTTACGCACTACTTAATCTAACCGAATCTAGCTTCAAACTGCGGAGATCATCGGTCCCTAAGTTACGCACTACTTAATCTAACTGAAACTAACTTACGCTAAGGACAAGGACAACACACCCACCCACCCACTCATGCCACCCATGCCCTAGGGCCCTGGAGAGAAGGAGAACTCGAAACTCCGTCGGGGGGTGGGGGTGAGCCACGCTGGCCGTGACAAGACGATTCAGACAGCGCGACACCCCCTGTACGATGAATAAATCATCTGTCTCACCATTATTCTGTCCACTGTAGCTCCTACACAGCATTTTGGTAACTATTATTCACACTTTTCTTCGTACCCATTCGTCGATGTGGGTATTGTTCAACACACTCCAATTCCGTAACGATAGAAAATTTATTTTCACGTGCAGAATCACCTCACAAATTATGTGACATTTCTCCTGAATCACTCTGTATTTGTACGTTTTTTTCAATGTCTAGCTGGAGTCTGTCCAAACAAATACAGTTCATCACACCTTTCATGCGAAGTCCAGAGTCGTTGGAAAGAGTCGATTTGTTCCCCATTACAAGCATACTGCGTTTTAAGGCGGGATTTTGCGTATCGTTTGAATAGATGTCTCAAAAATTAATCTAGTGCGATACGCTTTTTTATCTACATGTATTTACAGGGCCAGTAAAACACGAAGAATAGCCAATACTCCAGCGGCAACAGCAGCGCCCTGGCCTGCGCTGAATGCTACCGCAAGCAGCAGCGCTGGCCAGTCGCTGTTGGCGTACTAATTATTCTTCCTGTTTTACTGTCCCTGATAACACACATCGATGAAACAAATATCGCGCTAGACCAACCTGGGACTACTCTATCGAATGGACACGTAAAATTCCGCCTTAAAAAGCATTTGGCTTGTAGTGTGAAGCACTGCTCGTCTGACATCTTTTGCGAGTGACACCCGTAAACTACACTGCTGTGCAAAATTTAGGGACGAAAGTAGCTTTCGCATGATGGCTCATATAAATCTACGAAACTTGGATCGCTACGGTAAAGTGCTGTACAGCATAGTATAGTGACTGAAAGAAATATGCAATGAGACAGACAGAAATGACACTTTTATTCAAAGACAATAATTAAACCGTGATTCATGATGGTCTCCTGGGCATTACAAAAGGCGATACATTGTTCTTAGCCCGCATCTCGTGGTCGTGCGGTAGCGTTCTCGCTTCCCACGACCGGGTTCCCGGGTTCGATTCCCGGCGGGGTCAGGGATTTTCTCTGTCTCGTGATGGCTGGGTGTTGTGTGCTGTCCTTAGGTTAGTTCGGTTTAAGTAGTTGAAAGTTCTAGGGGACTTATGACCACAGCAGTTGAGTCCCATAGTGCTCAGAGCCATTTGAACCATTGTTCTTAATAGGCTGCGTGATCACACAGACGGCAGCGCGTGCTCTGCAACAGGTTTCTAGGCTGGCCACACAGTTGATCAGGAGTTCTTGTGATTGAGTGTTCCATTCCTTCACCAGCGTGATTGAGATGGATAGTCATTGGTGTATGTGTTCATGCTGTAATACGCGTCCTCACACACCCCACACGTGCTCGATGGGATTTAACCCGGGGGAAAGTTCAGGCCAGTCCATTCTCTGAATGTCTTACCGTTACAACAGCTCCCCCAACTGTGCTGTTTGATGCGGTCGCGCATTGTCACCAATAAACATGATGTCAGAGCTACATGCACCGCTGAAGAGAAGGACATGAGGAAGGAGTGAGTAGAGTGTCACAATAGCGTCCGGTGATTGTGCCGTTTTCCAAGGTTTAGAGGTCAGTACGCCCATTCAACATTGTGCCCCCCCACCATAATACCTGGCCCACCAAAATGATCACGTTCGACAATGCTCGACGTACTCTCACATTTCGAGACTTGGAAAGACGTTATGCACCCAAGAACATTGCCGAACGTAATTTTTTGGGTGCTTCATGTGTATAGTGTGGGGCCCCGACACAATAAATCCTAGCTGCACGAGATAGTTTTCGGAAAAAGTGTTCAGTACTGCTTCACAAAACTGGCTGTCCATACCTCCTGCAAAGAATCCATAGACTTTGAGTGTATAGTCGATAGGTTTCATTTGCATTCCACTAACATTGCGTGATGAGTGTAATTCCGCGGTACTGAAAGCAGACTTTCATTGAATGGTTGTACAACTGATACGGTGGAATGGAGGCTACTTTTCTCCATCTGTTTTCATTTGAATGCCCATTATTATTTGCGGCTCTCCAGATGTGTCGCAAAGGGGGCTAGCACCTGGCTCTAAACTATATCAACACGCGCGCATCTTCTGTAAATGGCATTTAGTCGGATCTTGCTATACTATGTGATCTAAAAAATCCAGAAACCCCCAAAAACAAACGTTTTTCATATTAGGTGCATTGTGCTGCCACCTACTGCTAGGCACTCCATATCAGTGACCTCAGTAGTCATTAGAGAAACGTGAGAGAGCAGAATGGGGCGCTCCGCGGAACTCAAGGACTTCGAACGTGGTCAGGTGATTGGGTTTCACTTGCGCCATACATCTGTACGCGAGATTTCCGCACTCCTGAACATCCATATGTCCTCTGTTTCCGCTGTGATGGTGAAGTGGAAGCGAGAAGAGACATACAGCATCAAAGCGTACAGGCCGACCTCGTCTGGTGACTGACAGAGACGTCGACAGTTGAATAGGGTCGTAATGTGTAGCAGGGAGACATCTATCCGGACCATCACACAGGAATTCCAAACTGCATCAGGATCCACTGCAAGTAGTATGACAGTTAGGCGGGAGGTGAGAAAACTTGGATTTCATCGTCGAGAGGCTGCTCATAAGCCACACATCACGCCGGTAAATGCCAAACGACGCCTCGCTTGGTGTAAGGAGATAAACATTGAACAGTGGAAAAACGTTGTGTGAAGTGACGAATCACGGTACACAATGTGGCGATCCGATGGCAGGGTGTGGGTGTGGCGAAAGCCTGGTGAACGTCATCAGCCAACGTGTGTAGTGCCAACAGTAAAATTAGGAGGGTTACTGTTATGGTGTGGTCGTATCTTTCATGGAGTGGGCTTGCACCCCACGTTGTTTTGCGTGGTACTATCACAGCACAGGTCTACATTGATGTTTTAAGCACCTTCTTCCTTCCCACTGTTGAAGAGCAATTCGGGGATGGCGATTGCATCTTTTAAGTCGGTCGAGCACATGTTCATATTCACGGCCTGTGGCGGAGAGGTTACACGACAATAACATCCCTGTAATGGACTGCCCTGCATAGAGTTCTGACCTGAATCCTAAGAACACCTGTTGGGTGTTCTGGAACGCCGACTTCGTGCCAGGCCTCATCGACAGGCATCGATACTTCTCCTCAGTGCAGCACTCCGTGAGGAATGGGCTGCCATTCCCCAAGAAACCTTCCAGCACCTGACTGAACGTATGCCTGCAGAGTGGAAGCTATCATCTGGACTAAAAGTGGGCCAACACCATACTGAATTCCAGCATTACCGATGGGGGGCGCCACGAAATTGTAATTCATTTTCAGCCAGGTTTCGGATACTTTTGATCACATAGTGTATACACTGTTCGAAAGAATTAATGGAACAGGTTTACAAATCCTAGTACGTTCACTCTAATTTGTTACTACTTTTTGTCTCATTTCGTTCGTCACTGAGCGTATGCAAGAGACATTTATAAGCATTCATCTGCATAAGAGTGCAAGGTGACAACGTGAAAGAAAGAAAGTGTTACAGAATAGAAGTGTCATAATAAGTTAGTATTTCTGAAAAAGTATTCAACCGAAAGGTTGTTTCGTCGTCTTACCGTGTATCTCAATGCATCGTTGTCTATTAACCGCCTGTGTAATTGGCAAAGTGAGGCAGGTCAGTTCACAAATGGCATGAGACAAGATCATGGACAAATAACAGCCTCATGTTGCTGTAATAACAAGTTTGAAAACTGGTTTGGTGCAGCTCTTTACGCTAGCCTATCTTGCTTAACTTTTTTCGTGTATGCGTACTCGCTGCACCCTGGACTCGTCTGAACCTACTTACCGTATTCAAACAATAATCTCCGCTGCTATAATTTTTACCCCAAGCTCTCTCACCATTTCCAGATTAACCATTCCTTAATGTCTCATGACGTGTAATGTCGGTTTTCACCTTCCTTAAGTCAAGTTGTGACATAAATTTCTTTTCTCTTCAATACGATTCATTACTCATTCATTAGTTATCCAGTCTGTCCATATAGTCTTCAGAATTCTTCTATAGCACTACATTTCAAAAGCTTCTGTTCTCTTTTAGTTTTCGATATCTAACGTTCCTATAATTCTACATTCCTAACAAATACTTTAGGAAGTGAATAGCTAACACTTAAATTTGTATTCCAGGTTAACATATTTCCCTGTTTTCAGTAAAGATTTTCTTACCACTGGCAGGTTGCAGTTTATATCTTCCTTCCTTGAGAAACATTGCTGCTCAAATAACAAAACCCGCTCACTACCTTCAACGTCTCATTTCATAATATAATTCCCTCACCATCACCTAATTTATTTTAGTTTCACTGTTTCACTCTTGTTTTACTTATGTTGATGTTTAGACACTCATTAAGACACTCATTCCTGTGACCTCACCATTGAAGTCATTTTTAGTCTCTGACAGAATTATTTCGTCTCTCTGAACCTAAATTCTTTTCCTAAATATATATCTAGTTTCTTTAATGCTTTTTCAGTGTATGAATTGAATAACACGGGGGTCAGGCTACAGCCCAGTGTCACTGTCACCTTAACTGATGCCTCTGTTTCATGTCTTCTGACTCTCTGAAAATCCGGTTTGGTACCTGTACAGACTGTACATTTAACTTCCTGTACATTATCGATGATAATTTCAGAATTCCAAAGGATGTATTCCAGCCAACTTTGTGCAAAGCCTGTTCTATATTTAAACATGGTATAAATATATGTTTTCCTTTATCTTCTAAGTCCTATGTTCAATATTTATCACGTGTTCTTAAATTTCACCGGAACCTAAATGGATCTGCCACTAAGTCTGCTTCTTGGACTCGTCCACCCTTCTGTCGATAATCCGTGTTAGTATATGACAACCATAATTTATTACCCTTTTATAAGGCTTGACACGATCAAAAATGTGGAAAAGCTCTCTTAGTCCTCACTCAATATTTTATGTAGAACACGAGGTTATAAAATGATATGACAAGTTTCGATTGTGCTAGCAATCATCTTCGGATCTCAAATGGACAGAAAAAAATGTTGTCCAAATAAGTTCTACTTACTTACAATACGTAGAATATAAAAAGGAAAGAAAGTGACAAAGAACACAACATAAAATATCATTATAGAGTGTAAAACGTAACATGTTGTACAATCGAGCAATGAATCATTAAAACTAAGGGGTTTCTCGCGATGTTGCAATTGAAGAAAAAACAAACGTGCATCTGCCAGAAGACACCACTATATGCACAATTACGTAATAAAAATTGTGTAGCAAAACGAAGTTAAACAATATACAGTGGAAAAGGAATGTTGACAGGTTAACTTAAGCTAGTAAAAGGGTTCAACAATCGAAGATAATAAGATATGGGGTGAGTGTATGAAAAGATAAAACAACAATTCTAACGAGGAGGCTGCTAACTGATAACAATGGGGTTTCTTATTAAATTACCAAGTAGTTTGATAAAGAAAATGCAAAGAACTAAGTAGGAATGTTGTGCCGCCAAAAGGTTAATTGTAAACCAGTAGATTACTAAATAGTTCAATGAACAAAATCCGAACTACGGAAGGGCAGAGAGGGAACGCCGTTATGTGTCATAGTAACATACTTCGTTTTTGTTTCCTGGGCCTTATTCGTGACTGATCTACCTATACGTGATTCATATCATTTCTTGATTTTTCTATAAGCTATGGTAATGCGGTGGTTTTATAACTGTTTGTTACAGCAGTCTGTCTCAGTGTACTGAGTCCTTTATTTATTTCATTTTGTTGCAATGGCAAGCGTATTTTAACATTTTCACATAACTACTCTAGTGATCTGACACTTTGATGTCATATGTGAAAATGAGATATAGTGATATGTGGTTACAGGAGTGATTCTGACGCTTACTGACTCGTGTAAAGACAGGAAGCTTCCGGGAGTGCTTTTGCAAGGGCCCTTTTGCACTCGTGCACGGTATATGGGTGACTGGGGGAATAACAAGATGCAGGGCACCGGAATGAAGAGATATCTGCTGGTTGCAATGCACTTATCGATAATACAACTTTCCCTCCTACCCTTCTGTCTTTTGCAATTTTTTGTTAAATTATTTCGTAATTTAGTGACGAGCAATGAACTTCGGACGGTACAACATATCTTTCTCGTACCTTATATTTTATTTGACAAGGAGCACCTCCCACTACCAATTAGCAGCCCTCTCATTAGAATTATTTTTTTATCTTCACATATACTTTCACCTCATTTTATTATTTTCAGTTGTCGAACTACTTTAACCAACGTAAGTTAACCCGACAACATTCTTCTTCTAGTGTATATTATTTAACTTCTTTTTAATATGGCAGATGTTGTGCGATTGTGGACACAGTTGTGCCCACCAATATATACACGTTTGTTTTTTTCTTAAATAGCAACACTGTTGTTGTTGTGGTCTTCAGTCCTGAGACTGGTTTGATGCAGCTCTCCACGCTTTTCTATCCTGTGCAAGCTTCTTCATCTCCGAGAACCTACTGCAGCCTACATCCCTCGGAATCTGCTTAGCGTATTCATCTCTTGGTCTCCCTCTACGATTTTTACCCTCCACGCTGCCCTCTAATGCTAAATTGGTGATCCCTTGATGCCTCAGAACATGTCCTACCAACCGATCCCTTCTTCTAGTCAAGTTGTGCCACGAACTCCTCTTCTCCCCAATCCTATTCAGTATCTCCTCATTAGTTATGTGATCTACCCATCTAATCTTCAGCATTCTTCTGTAGCACCACATTTCGAAAGCTTCTATTCTCTTCTTGTCCAAACTAGTTATCGTCCATTTTTCACTTCCATACATGGCTACACTCCATACGTATACTTTCAGAAACGGCTTCCTGACACTTAAATCTATACTCGATGTTAACAAATTTCTCTTCTACAGAAACGCTTTCCTTGCCATTGCCAGTCTACATTTTATATCCTCTCTACTTCGACCATCATCAGTTATTTTGCTCCCCAAATAGCAAAACTCCTTTACTACTTTAAGTGTCTCATTTACCAATCTAATTCCCTCAGCATCACCTGATTTAATTTGACTACATTCCATTATCCTCGTTTTGCTTTTGTTGATGTTCATCTTATATCCTCCTTTCAAGACACTGTCCATGCCGTTCAACTGCTCTTCCAAGTCCTTTGCTGTCTCTGACAGAATTACAATGTCATCGGCGAACCTCAAAGTTTTTATTTCTTCTCCATGGATTTTAATAC
Source organism: Schistocerca serialis cubense (assembly GCF_023864345.2). Lineage (NCBI taxonomy): Eukaryota > Metazoa > Arthropoda > Insecta > Orthoptera > Acrididae > Schistocerca > Schistocerca serialis. Next base: position 435,156,561 of record NC_064640.1, on the reverse strand, counting down.
CTACTCCGAATTTTTCTTTTGTTTCCTTTAATGCTTGCTCAATATACAGATTGAATAACATCGGGGAGAGGCTACAACCCTCTCTCACTCACTTACCAACCACTGCTTCCCTTTCATGTCCCTCGATTCTTATAACAGCGATCTGGTTTCTATACAAATTCTAAATAGCCTTTCGCTCCCTGTATTTTACCCCTGCCACCTTTAGAATTTGAAAGAGAGTATTCCAGTCAACATTGTCAAAAGCTCTCTCTAAGTCTAATCTTTCTTCTAAGATAAGTCGTAGGGTCAGTATTGCCTCACGTGTTCCGATATTTCTACGGAATCCAAACTGATCTTCCCCAAGGTCGGCTTCTACTAGTTCTTAAATTCTTCTGTAAAGAATTCGCGTTAGTATTTTGCAGCTGTGACTTATTAAACTGATAGTTCGGTAATTTTCACATCTGTCAACACCTGCTTTCTTTGGGATTGGAGTTATTATATTCTTCTTGAAGTCTGAGGGTATTGTTGCAGCTATTTTTCGTTAATTATGTCGAAAGAAACCCCATGTAAATCCCATGCTACAGACAGTAACGTCGATGATAGGAGAGTATTTAGGAGTACGTAAGAATTGTGCTCAAAGCAGGGAGAAAATAGATGAATAAACGGCATTTCATCAGTTGAGCGGAGCGCCACGGGTTTTCTCTTCTACAGCATTGCTTTACTCATAGAGCGCGCGTAAACACTTCGAATGCACCTCGGCAGGTGACACAAAGCCTTACGTAAGTCTCTCTTATTTCGACACCACTAGATCGCTGAACAACAGAAGCCGTAAAAATATCTTCACCCTTTTCACGTCAGTGCTTTCTGTTCTGCAGCAGCACCACTAAACCGACTTGTTTTCTTGCTCTTAATCTGTTGTTTGTTCATTGTGTTACAATGCAGCGGATCTTCCCAAGACCGTCACGTGCCGATATGCGCACGTGTACGGACACGCAAGGCGGCAAACAAAGAAAGAGTCGAGTAAGAATTAATATTCCGGGCGGGAAAGAGCGCCTGGTTCCCGGCACGAATCCACCCGGCGGACTTTTGTCGAGGTCCGGTGCATTGTGTTGCAATCCAGCGGATCTTCCCAAGACCGTCACGTGCCGATACGCGAACGTGTACGGACACGCAAGGCGGCAAACAAAGAAAGAGTCGAGTAAGAATTAATATTCCGGACGGGAAAGAGCGCCTGGTTCCCGGTACGAATCCACCCGGCGGACTTTTGTCGAGGTCCGGTGAGCCGGCCAGTTTGTGAATAGTTGTTAGGTGATTTTCCATCTGCCCCGGCGAATGCGGGCTGGTTCCCCTTATTCCGCCTCAGCTACACTATGTCGGTGAGTGCTGTGCCAACGCCGGCCATTGTGACCGAGCGGTTCTAGGCGCTTCAGTCCGGAACAGCGTTGCTGCTACGGTCGCAGGTTCGAATCCTGCCTCGGGCATGAATGTGTGTGATGTCCTTAGGTTAGTCAGGTTTAAGTAGTTCTAAGTCTAGGGGACTGATGACCTCAGATGTTAAGTCCCATAGTGCTTAGAGCCATTTGAACACTTTTTTTTTTTCTGCGCAGACAAGTTCTCCACGTACGCGTACATCACCATTACTCTACCACGCAAACATAGGAGTTACACTCGTCTGGTGTGAGATGTTCTCTGGAGTGGGTCTACCGGGGGCCGAACCGCACAATAACCCTGAAAGAGTGGTTCGGTGTGGGGCGGCAGAGGGGCGCAGTGGACTGCGGTAGTCGTCGTGGGGTTGTGGACCACTGCGGCTGCAGCGGGGTTGGAGCCTCTCCGTCGTTTCTTCGCCCCCGGTTAACATACAATACAATAAAATACAAGAATTAATAAACAATCAATTAGGTGACACATTCAGCACCATTAGGTAACAAACGACTCTTCGATGTATCCATAATTTCTCCATTAATTTTTTTTCGAGTTACTTGAAAATTTAGTCACGATTTAAATCGTTAACAAAACTTCCGAGAAAAAAAATCATGATAATCATTCCTAAGGTACTGAGGAGCTGAAATCTGGAAAGAGATTTCAGCTACTGTCATTTCCAGAGCCGTTAAAGGCCCACTTAAGCTAAAACAGCTTGTCAAAATTTACTACGTTTGCCAAATATTTGACCTTGTAAAGTGCAGTTTGACATGTTTGTCAGACATAGGGCATGTTTGACGTGTTTGCCAGAATTACTGACTGACGGAAGATTGGACAAGATGGCGGACGTTGTTTGTGTCGATCTTTCACTACACATGATTAGTTAAAAATAGGTGTATTACAATCTATTTCACTGTATCGTGAGTTTCTACAATTATGGAAACTGAGCCGTGGTAAAAATTGCTGTTTTGAAGAGTGCGCCGCAACGCGTAGTGTAAAGCAGTCGCTTTCTGTTTCTGGCGGTGGCGCCGTTGTGGCTATCGCAGCTGTGGTGTCTCCCTCTGATGGGAAAGGGGAAAAGTTGCCTGTTCACGTGCATTTAAGGGGCGCTGTGAGCGCCGCAGGAGGTCAGTCTGTCAGTTTGAGTCTAGTCAGTTGGTCAGCCGGCTCAGTGTCAGGCAGTCAGTGTCTGTCTGTCAGTCGGTGTGCCGTACGTTAAGATGGTCAGTCGGAGTGAGGCTATGTCAGTCTCCCGTCACCAGTTGCTGGTCTGTCTCTCGTTTGCATTTCTGCGGCAGTTACTGTCTGTCTGTCGTCGGATCAAACTTTAAAGCCAGAAAATGAGAGTCTTGCCACTCCGCCAGTAACGGAACTCAACTAGTGGTCGCCCGGTCGGGGCTGAGTTCCGGCATCTGTGTCTGAGCGTTAGGCTGCCAGTCTGCTCGAGTTGCTCGGGCAACGGTCATTGGCGGTTGGATGGGTCGGTTGGTCGGTCGCGCACTGAGACACGAGATGACTTGTCCGCCCTGAGCGTCGGCGCATGTGAGGTCCCCTCGTGAGTCCAGTGGGCAGCGCCGTATAGAAAGGGGTAGCGGCTTCGCGGTTCACACGAGAGCAACAGGAGCGAAACCACGACATCGGGCTGGCCGGGGCGAGCTGCGACGCCGTGAGACGGGAGATCAGCGCGCCTTCCTGCGTCCGTTGAAGCGGCTGGCAGCGGACGGTTCGGGAGAGCGTTGTGGGTGCTGCGCCAGGTCTTCGCCAGAAATTGCAGTTTATTAGAAGTTAAGTGATTGGAGATATGTTGTTTTATTTACTTGTTAAATTCTACCTGTTTTCTTGGTTAGGTCACCAGCCGCTTTGTTTTGGGGTCGTCCCACCATTCTTCTCCGGTTTGGGTGGTCCGTTTTTCCCTTGTGGAATTAGGAAAGTTTAGAACAATCTGCGGTTCGGTTTGCTTAGTAACCCCCCCCCCCCCCCTGTCAATCTGCCATACGTTAATAGCTGCCTCTGTCATGTTTGTCGTATTCCGTGCTAATGAATTTATTGCTTAAAGGCCGAATTCTTGAAATATGTTTTTATCTTGCCTATCATCTTGCAAGGTGATATATGTGTGATGTACAGCACGTTGTACATTTTATGTAAGTCTACATTTTATGAGTTTTATTTAAATAGTCATTTTAGGTTATAAGGTTGCCACCTTTCCACCGTAAGAGTCCTAAAAAAAAAAAATTGCACTTTCGGTGGCAAATAATTTGAGTGTTGTACCATTTCCATCCCTCTTACGGGATGCATAGTTTACGTGTTTGTGTGAGTTGTTAAAAATTTTTTAGTTTAAAGTAATCTGGTGTGTTGCAGATTTGCACCAGTGTACTCTTTCAGAGGTTGTTGTGAGCGGTCATGACTACTGCCGTGTTGAAAGGGAGCAGGCAAGCTTCTCAGCCCGAAGGCTCATACTGTTTTTTGTGGCGGCTTTCGTAGCGACAAACAATTCGCTGTAGAAACGGCTTACGAAGTCACCGCCACACTTTTAATAGCGGGCCGACCGGTCCGCTGGAACAGTGAACAGAAAGATGAAAACCCAAACACTCTGATTAAATAAAAGTCGGTACTTATCTTTATTAACGAAGATACAGAAACAAAGTAGTGAACTTCGTGTCTACAGAAATCTGTCTAGTTCGAGTCGGAGCGGCTAGGTCAACGTCGGCTGACGACAAACAACAACTCTGCTGCGATGAACACACAACTGACTAGCAAGTACACAATTCGGTGGCGAGTATACAACTGAGCGGCGAATACGGAACTGTCCTAGCGCTCGCGACTCCAGCGCTTAAGAACCCAGAAGCCAGCGGTGGCGCGCGCAGACTTGAGGCGATTTCCTGTCTCGCTGGCGCTGCTTATGCGGACGGCGTCCGGACTTTGATGCTGCCAACCTTTTGGCAGCGGGCTCGGGTGGCATTACTGGCTAGGATATAACACTGTTAATATTGTTCTTTCTGCCTCTAAATAAAATTGTAACTTGATATTTCGAGGGTACTTTTCTGCTTATAATTTTGAATCTGTTTTTGTAAAAGCTTTTAGGAATAAAATTCACATTATCGCTAGTAAATAAAGTAAATTCTTTAAGAAAGCCCGCATCTCGTGGTCGTGCGGTAGCGTTCTCGCTTCCCACGCCCGGGTTCCCGGGTTCGATTCCCGGCGGGGTCGGGGATTTTCTCTGCCTCGTGATGGCTGGGTGTTGTGTGCTGTCTTTAGGTTCGTTAGGTTTAAGTAGTTCTAAGTTCTAGGGGACTGATGACCGTAGATGTTAATCCCATAGTGCTCAGAGCCATTTTTTAAGAAAAGATTTTGAAAGTAAAAATTTAAAGTTCAGGAAGCGTAATTAAGGATAAATGGTAGTTCATCAAAATGACAGCAGTATGGCATCTTACCCAGTCATATACAGGGTGATTCAAAAAGAATACCACAACTTTAAAAATGTGTATTTAATGAAAGAAACATAATATAACCTTCTGTTATACATCATTACAAAGAGTATTTAAAAAGGTTTTTTTTCACTCAAAAACAAGTTCAGAGATGTTCAATATGTCCCCCTCCAGACGCTCGAGCAATATCAACCCGATACTCCAACTCGTTCCACACTCTCTGTAGCATATCAGGCGTAACAGTTTGGATAGCTGCTGTTAATTCTCGTTTCAAATCATCAATGGTGGCTGGGAGAGGTGGCCGAAACACCATATCCTTAACATACCCCCATAAGAAAAAATCGCAGGGGGTAAGATCAGGGCTTCTTGGAGGCCAGTGATGAAGTGCTCTGTCACGGGCTGCCTGGCGGCCGATCCATCGCCTCGGGTAGTTGACGTTCAGGTAGTTACGGACAGATAAGTGCCAATGTGGTGGCGCTCCATCCTGCTGAAATATGAATTGTTGTGCTTCTTGTTCGAGCTTAGGGAACAGCCAATTCTCTAACACTCAAACTGTAGTCCAGTTACAGTAGCACCTTCGAAGAAAAAGAGACCAAAAACCTTATTGGCTGAAATGGCACAGAAAACGTTCACCTTAGGCGAGTCACGTTCATACTGAGTTGTTTCCCGCGGATTCTCAGTGCCCCATATACAGACATTGTGACGGTTGACTTTCCCGTTAGTGTGGAAAGTTGCTTCACCACTAAACACAATCTTTGAAACGAAAGATTCATCTGATTCCATTTGATCAAGGATAAAATCACAGAAATCGATTCTTTTAATCTTATCAGCTGCAGACAGTGCTTGAACCAATTTCAGACGATAAGGTTTCATAACTAACCTTTTTCGTAGGACTCTCCATACAGTTGATTGTGGAATTTGCAGCTCTCTGCTAGCTCTGCGAGTCGATTTTCCTGGGCTGCGAACAAATGCTTGCTGGATGCGTGCTACATTTTCATCACTCGTTCTCGGCCGTCCAGAACTTTTCCCTTTGCACAAACACCCATTCTCTGTAAACTGTTTATACCAACGTTTAATACTCCACCTACCAGGAGGTTTAACACCATACTTCGTTCGAAATGCACGCTGAACAACTGTCGTCGATTCACTTCTGCCGTACTCAATAACACAAAAAGCTTTTTGTTGAGCGGTCGCCATCTTAGCATCAACTGACGCTGACGCCTAGTCAACAGAGCCTCAAGCGAACAAATGTACAACTAAATGAAACTTTATAGCTCCCTTAATTCGCCGACAGATAGTGCTTAGCTCTGCCTTTTGTCGTTGCAGAGTTTTAAATTCCTCAAGTTGTGGTATTCTTTTTGAATCACCCTGTATATCGCAGGAAGAGCTTAAGAAGGAAATCAATATTCTACGCATAACATACAAGCCGGAGCGCAATGGAATTTTAAAAAATCATAATTCTTCGAGTCTTCCACGGACAATGTGGACTATATGTTCTCATGTTGTGTTATTTTAATGAACTGTCATGAGAGGCCCAATTAGAAGAGAATAAATTTTCGCACACTTGCGTCTTCTATTTCAGTGTGAGGTTGAAGTAACTCTAAGCAAGTTATTAAAAGTTTCACTGTCCATCCGTAGAAAGTTAGTGTAAACGTCAGATTTTGAGTGTAACGTTTCCTTTAACATATTTTCATGTGTGTATTTCTCTATCGTTTTAAACGATTTCCTGGACTAGCCTCTTGTTTTCTTCTCCTTCTTTTTCTTTAAACACAGTGCCAGAATCAAAGTCAGAAACGCTTTATCTGCATTTGTAGCCATTCCCTCTAGTGGCAAAATACAGCGTACACGAAAAGCGTCTACTTCAAAAGTAAAATTAAATGTACAAGTTTTGTTGGTACATGTACGAGCTTGTTTGACACATCCGTGGCTAGATAAGGCGCTGCAGTCATGGACTGTGCGGCTGGTCCCGTCGGAGGTTCGAGTCCTCCCTTGGGCATGGGTGTGTGTGTGTTTGTCCTTGGGATAATTTAGGTTAAGTAGTGTGTAAGCTTAGGGACTGATGACCTTAACAGTTAAGTCCCATAAGATTTCACACACAGTTGAACATTTTTGGCTAGATAAGAGTGAATTTCACGAACAAGTTTGTTTTTTTAAGAGGGCTTTAACAAATTATTAAAAGTTTCATTGTCCATTCGATGAAAGTTGATGTAATCATTCCTTCAGCAGGTTTTCATGGGTAAATCTCTCTCATTTTATGCCTTTCCCTAGACCAGCATCTTGTTTCCTTCTTCGTTAAACAGGGTGCCAAAGTCATGCCAGAAACGCTTTTTCTACATTTATGGTCATTATCACTACTCTCAAAATACTCATGTACACGAAAAGCTTCTGCTTCAAGGTGAGGTTAACTTGACAAACTTTGTTTGTACGTGTACGACTTGTTTGACAAATCCGCAGCTAGATAAGGGCAAATTTGACAAACAAGTTTCGTCTTTTACGGGGATCTTAATAATTTACTCAGAATGGCGCCAACAGTTAAAAGCTGTTATGGTGTAAATTAGCGGCATCTTTCCCGAGGGAAGCGTAGTGATACGGTGAAAGCCGACGTTCTGACGGTTGGGTCTTCGCCAATATAGAAAACCTGTATCTGATTAAAGCTGTGGTCAGTTACTATGTCTCAGCAAGCAAGCTTTGGACCCATGGCCTCCTACACAGTCGGAAACGGCTCTAATTTTTCAGTCGGAATGTTACTGGGGTGTGGCACCGGTCCGGCTACTTAATGTTGACCGTCGCTATGTCCGTTCATTCAGTTTGAGCTTTGAGATGTACCAGCAACTGTAGTCTCATCATCATTCGCAACCGCATCTTGCTACAGGAGCTTATCGCCACGCAGTAGTAGCAGGTTAGCTGTTCATTAGCTTGAGCAGAACATAACAATATCGTTCGAATACCCACAATGTTTCGTTCACTTGTTGAGCGCTGATATTTCGCCCTACGACGGCAAACTAACAGATTCACCAAAGTTTCGCCCTTTACTACCTTCATCTACATCCCATAGTTCAGCGTTCTCTCTCCGATTTGATCGCGCTTCTGTGTATCCATCTGTGATTAAATACATGTTCCCTGTGTCGTTTGTGGTTGTGTAGCGCCAGTGGTGGCTGCTCTCGGCTTAATATTTTGTTTTGCTCAATTCTGATTTCTGAATATATCTCTGTTTTTTTGTTCCTCCTAAATACCTTTCTTATTAGTGTTGCGAGATCCTCTCACCTTTCCCAGTATACAAACAGATCAGGGAAAAGGATCGTTGACGTCGCCTTACACGAAACTTTCTAGGACATTAAAACTGTCTGTCGGTCTGAGATTCGAACTCGGGACCTTTGTCTTTCGCGGGCAAGTGCTCTACCATCTGAGCTACCCAAGCACGACTCACGACCCTTCCTCACAGATTTAATTCCGCCAGTACCTCGTCTCTTACCTTCCAAACTTCACAGAAGCTCTCCGGCAGACCTTATGGAACTATCACTCCTAGGTGAAAGGATATTGCGGAGAAATGGCTTAGCCACATCCTGGAGGATGTTTCCAGAATGAAACACAATGAAATTTTTCACTCTGCAGCGGTGTGTGCGCTGATATCAAACTTCCTGGCAGACTAAAACTTAGTGCCGGTCCAAGATTCGAACTCGGGAGCTTTGCCTCTCACGGTAGAGCACTTGGTCGCCAAAGGCAAAGGTCATGAGTTCGAGTATCGGTCCCGCTGCAGAGTGAAAAACTTCATTCTGACGCCTTACACGGTCAGGTACTGGAAAGCAAATCAAGTTCAAATCCCGGCTTCGTGTTAATATCTATCGCGTCCGCAGACTGGAGGAAGCTCTTTTCATTTCTGCTGCCTGGGACTGCATGAACTGTGGAAGACAGGTGGGAGTGGTAAAGCGGTGTGTCAAGTCTCTAGACCAGATATCCGTATTGAGCTTTTTTAATAGGAATTAAAGTGACTTCCACCTCTGTCATTGTTTAGTGTCTCGGAAAAATGTCACTTTTCTACGAGATGTTGGTTTCTTACTAGGCTGCACGTGAGGCGGTCCTTTTGCCGGAGGAATCCAGCTGAATATCCCCTCTTGTAGGATCTACACCAGTAAAACACTTAAATTCAGGTTGGTACGCTTTACTATCTCTTAACAGTCATAGCCTTTAATATAAGAACTGAAACAAGGGAGCATGTGTTTTGTTTTGTTCAATGTAAATATTTCTCACCTTTACGAAATGACAGTGCAATGAAAAATTATCAACCGGTCTTGAAATCGAAAACTTAATTTTGTAATGGTAACCTAGTAAAAAGTTGATCATAGTCATAACATTTGCAAGAAAATAACAAAGCTTAAATGAGAAAATTCCCGTATTTAAATTTAAGTAGCCACGTATCCTAAAGACTGTTGATATTTTAGCATCTAGAGACATCGGAATGATATATTTTTATTCTTTTTCGAAGGTAATTCTGTGATGGATTTTAAAAAAATAGAAGTAACGTCATTGAAGATTTGACTGATCCAACTTCCTGATCTGTCTTTTCTCCTCATTTGTCATCATGAGCTAAGATCGACCAGAAACATGGAGGTTTACTTTTCACATTAGTGTCGAAATTGTAGCATCAAGTGACATGGGTTCGGAATCGACAGCATGTGCGTAGACCTCAGCCGGCGCACCGTGTGCTGCTCACAGCTACGCGAAGAACGACACCTTTACACCTCCTAGAAGCGCATTGCCGGGACAGGCCGTCCTTTCATCGTCCGCTGTCTCGGATGAGGGGCGCCACGTATTCACGCCACCACAGGATGTAAATCCACATGACCTCACTAATCGCAGCTCCAGTTGGCCGGGGCATCCACAGCTCGGCCCTAGATCGAGTGCGTCTATAGACGTATGAACATTAGTGTGGAAAACTGCAGTTAGGAACAATACATCGTCGTAATTATTGTCTTATTCAGTATTTAGTGTCTTATACAGAATGGTCAGAAAAAGTCTGAAAAGTTTGTAAGAGTGTTGCAGGGTAGTTTATGCTGAGAAGTAATTGTTAAGAAAAAAATCGTTATTTTGCGCCGTTTACGAGTTAATTAGCAATGATGTTAGTCAATTAGTCCGTTGCGCGTGCAAATTAAAGCGGCCCCCCGGAGACACTGTCGCCAAACGTGTTCTTCGTTTGGTTTCCAAAAATCGAACAAGAGACAGGTACAAAAACTGGACGTGGGATGATAGTAAGGATCGAAGCCGAGCCAATGGCTGAGCAGTCTCGTGCGCTATCATCTACTCTATGAGAACAACCCACTTAAGACATCGTAATTATGGTCGTGTCTCTTTGGTGGATTGTGTTCTGACACCAATGGAAACCAAGAGCTGCCAATGAAATGACTTTCTTCTGATACTACTTCCTACTTCACCCCTTAGTAATAGTAATAGAGAGAAATAGTGCTAGGTTAAAGCAAGTTTTAATCCGTCAGGAGAACTGAACCCAGCTGGTCCATAAATGTGGAATCACCCTTTTAAAAGAGAAATTTAAAGCCACGTAGTGAGAGGTGGGAAAGGGAGGAAAATTTCTGAGGCTGTGTTACAAACATAGCGGATATTTAGGAAGCCGCAATCTTGGATGCAACGTGTAACTTTCAAATGGAAGGGAGGTCATGTTACATATCAAATAGATAGAGAATTTCACGAGGAAAAATAACGTCTTTCATTTGTGAATGGCTTTAGTCATTCTCGAGTTATGTCGCATATTGCACGGAACTAGACGGTTGCTGCTGATAACACATAAAGGTTACCGGGTGTGCTCCACCTGTAGTCCAGCATCTTACAAAGTAATTATTATCCACTTCACCAATTCCTCACGCACTTTAACCAACACATGTACCGGAATGAGACCACATACATCAACAGTCAACTCCGAGAGGGGTGAAAATTTTCAGATCTCCGTCACCTGCACATTTGCTTTACATATCCTCGTACATAGAAATATAGTGGATTTAATATGGGAGAAGAGATGGCCCCTCCACCAGACCTCTATGACCGACCAATCTCTGGGGAAACAGGATATCTATTTAAGCCAGGAAAGCTAGCTCGTAATGAAGTGGGACACCATCGTGAGGAAGTAAAGCTGGAAACGTCCCGTCCTCAGACAACATCGATAGCATATCTTCGTCTAACAACTGCAGAAAGTGGCTGCTGTTAACATGCCATAACTTTCGATGCGCCAGCTACCTTTCATGGGTTCCTCCAAAAGGGGTTGACATCTCGCCAGTATTTATCATTTCCTTTATTTACCTCACCGTGAACACAGAAATTAGGTTCATCCTTAAACATTACGATTAAAGAGAAACAATGATTTTCGCCCGACTTGCGTGTCACCCAGTCTGCAAACTGAAACCGACGATCTGGATCGTACTCGGTGAGATGTTGTAACATTTTCACTTTGTAAGGGCGCGATTTATGCGTGGTCAAAGTTCTCATTACTGATGTATGGGTGGCCCTAGTTTCCTGCGAGATGCGGTGAGTACTGCAGTGCATTCTGGACTCTTATCGAGCGATGTCACAACACTTGATTGATGCTGCTTCACCTGTTCGATCACCCAGCTTTCTGTTTGTCTGCGACAGAGCCAGTATAATGCAATATCGCGAGAAGTTCCATCACCACTCCGTGGGTAATGGTCGGTGTGGGTGGCACTGGCCGAAATTCTCCCTGATAGTACGGGTGATCTTCTCTCCTGATATCAGGACGATCTGAATGCATTCGGCCAGTGTTAACGATATCAGCTTTCACGTCACCGATAAGGAAGAAAAATCAGTCGCAACTCCAGGGTGAATAAAGCTCAAATGCTCCATTGTTTTTTTCGTGTAATTCGGTATCTGCTTGATACGTCACACCAATCCATTTTATTTGAAAATTATGCGTCGTGTTCAAGATGGCAGCTTCCTAAATGGCCTCCATGTTTTTGACGTAGCCTCACAGATTTTTCGCAACTCCTGTCTCATACTACTTGACTTTAAATCTCTGTTTATCCATTTGTTTTGATTGTAGAAGTGCGGTTCCATCACTATGGACGACTCTGTACATTTATAGTGAATCTAGGTGTGAACGATTTGGGTTTGAACACTCCTGTAAGTAAAACAGAATGCGTATGTAGTTCAGGTTCTCACTAGGTACTCAAAAACTGATAGTGTATGTAGGCACTAACGGTGACGATCGACCAGAGGCAATTTGGTCTATACTTTATGATGGAAGTATTTTTTATCATAAGGACGCTAACATTTATGGTAATTATAACGGCTGGAAAAATATATCGATTTAATGTAAGCATGGACAATAGCAGCGTACAGCCAATATGTGATTAAGACTGAAGTAAAACGGCCGATACATGGATCTGGCAGCACTCCCTCTCACGTCACCAGAAACGTCAGTGTCCCACCGAGCTTAGCGTCGAAGAACCTCTAAATGAAGAAGAAACATGAAATCATGTACAATTATCGCTTTTCGACTACATGGACCTCAGTGTAAGCATGGGGGACAAGAGTCAGGCTTAGAGAGATAGGATTTTCCCAACATTACATTACGTCTCGAAGAAGGAACAGAGCGAGATGGTGCCATGACAAGGGACTGGATTCGTATTTGTGAGGTCAGTGGCTCAAAATGCCCGTCTGGCCATCCTGACTTAATCTTGCCATGATTCTCCCTAAACCAGGACACAGAGTATCAGGACGCAGAGTACACACATACTTTCCGAACACCCGAAAGCGAATGAGTATGAAATACATAGATCCGACACATGGTATGGTCCACTTGCTTACAGGGCATGGACAGGATCCACAACATCTCCATAGTGTTGGAATAATTGACACAAACATATGCACATGTAGAGAAAACGGCACAGCATAACACATCACGTTATATTGCGACATGTTTAGACACACAGGACCACAACAGCACGACACTGACATACCACAAGGTATAAGACAGCCGGATGGTTGGTTAGAACTAAACACCATCACAGACAAAATTTCACAAGCGCTGCACACAGCATACCGACAGGAACGACCATACATGAGACGGAGAACAGGGAATCACTTTACAAGAAAACACAACACATGGAAAGATTCCGATAACAATACAACCACTGACTCGGATCCCTCAACAAACTCAGAGCAAGACAACATGGATACAAAAACAATGTAAAAGTAAATAGTAGAACAATGAAATATAAAAGTATATATAGAACATAGCCAGTCATCGAAAATGTTTAAGGATCGTAATTATAGATAAGTAACACGTAAATAATTACTAAGTTTAATTTCAGAACGGCTTACATTACAGAAAAACTCTAAACCAAAATTTCCTGGAGAGGCGAGGCTCGACGAACTTACAAGGCTCCCGTCCCACAGGAAAAGCCATGCCATTGCCAGTAATTATTTAGGAATGTCGTACTACTGTCAAATGGTATCTAAACTGTAAATTTCCATAATAGATTATTTATCATGATGCATTACTAGAAACTGCACTATAACGGCAACATTAATATGAGGAATATATGCTAATTTATTACACATACGAAAAATTGTAAATAACGTAATTAAATACAATTTGTACTTAGATCTAAGCAAATTGCTGCTCCATCTGCTACTGGATCGAAGTTGTTCCGATACTCTCCCACCTGGAACAACCAGGTAGTGGGGAAACTACTGTCAAAAACATTTCCTATCATCTTTTAGCTTCTTCTTAAGTAAACAGGTTGTTTCTGTTTCCTTTTCCTCGGATTGTGCTCATTTTATACCAATATTAATTCATTGTTGTTACTTTTGTTTTATTGCTAAAAACAAATTTTGTTAGAAATATGGAACAATGTACTGTGATATGTGAGATTGTAAAATGTACGACCATCTTCTCAAAATAGGCAGCAGGTTTTGAAATATGCAATAAATGCAGGTTGCCTATATGCATGTGCAATCTTATCAGTGACATCATCTATCGTATCAAACATGTCATCAAACCACGCCCCCTTTGCCCTTCCTCCTCTCCTCTCCAGCAAACCAAAATACATATTGGTGTAAGTAGCTCAGTTATGCAAGTGAGGAATTAAAAAGAAGAATTCAAGCTGGCGGAACTATAGCAGCTTCGCTTTATACCCCATCCCTCTCTCCAGCCAATCTCAGCGAAGTATTAAAATGAGAAAATGAGCTGCGCGAAAATGGCGCCAAGTTCAAAGATACGCAGTAACAAATTACGTAATCTTCATTTTCCTAGGCGCGAAGATCAGGGTACGTATTATTTCTGTGACAGTCAAAGATATTTGCGTACACATACAATACATACCTCTATATTTAACAAGTATAATATTAAATGATGTGTGAAAATGGTGTCAAGTTGCATTGTTTCTGAACGTTCACTTCAAACTCAACAATATTTACGAAAACACACACACACACACACACAAAAAATACACCACAAAAATTATAGATATAAATTTTATTACAAAAAAATTTCACAGTGAACTTTGATAGATTGTGCTGTCGCACGCAGTGGAAAATACGTATTTAATCCTCGTCTTCCCCACTTTTTAAAATATCATCTACTTGGTTGTTACAATTTTAGTAAATATTTAAGACGTCTCCATCAGACAACCGAAGGGTTGACTGCTGTTTCTACCTTAATAAAAGCGAAATGGCACTGAATTTCATTTCGTGGGTAAACTGTATACAATATGAATAATCTATTATTAACGTAACAGGCAACCAGCTTGTTGTACCGGAACAGAAACATTTCAGTGTAAAAAATACGTTCATAATTATCATACACTTCAAAAGCGACAAAGTGTCAGAATCTGTTAAGAACTCCCTCTGAAGCGAGTGTATTATCTTTGAATTCGCTTCTGAAATAGCATTTCGATCATGTTACAACTAAACACTTGCGAACTAAAAAATGAGCCGAAACAAACCAGATATATTTTTAATATATCTTATTCTTACACTGTGTGATACTTTGTGAATAGAAACTTACATATTTTATACACAGATTTTTTTCTATTAGGCACGTAAAGATAAGGATTAATACTTTCAAAATTTTCAAATGTGTGTGAAATCTTATGGGACTTAACTGCTAAGGTCATCAGTCCCTAAGCTTACACACTACTTAACCTAAATTATCCTAAGGACAAACACACACACACCCATGCCCGAGGGAGGACTCGAACCTCCGCCGGGACCAGCCGCACAGTCCATGACTGCAGCGCCTGAGACCGCCCGGCTAATCCCGCGCCGCGATTAATACTTTCTAAAACGACTGAATCGATATTATTCAGTCGTCCGAAATATAACTTGCACATAACGCCACTACTGAGAAAGTCAAAATCACCAGGGATGATGGTCGAGAATCTTAGCGGCAGATATATTTTGCACTCTTTCAGGTGAACCAGCACTGCTATTCCAAATTTAGTGTTGACATGTGAGAACTGGAACTGGATGGCACACACTTTCTCCAACACTGATAATTTTATAGTGTGTACTACGCTCCCTCTCGCACCCACATGCTTCAAGTTTTGTAATATGAGATCCTACTTTAATGCATTACAAAAAGTAATTGGTAAACAAAATATGTAGATTATGTTACTAGTAGTGCAAGTGTGAAAGTCGTACTTACATTCTGCGATGACAGTGACTATGATGATGATGGCGATATCTCTGATGGTGCAGCATGAATTACAAGTTGCTGCACCGAGTGCACCTGCTTTGACGAGGGGTGCTCACAAGTAATGCAATAATTTTTTTCCGAAAGCAGTTTGATTTTATTCAGGATTTCAATAACAATATTATTCCCCACTCTTTTGGCTACAAATGCCTGTTTTTCAACATAATTTCCCTTCAATGCGACGGTCGTACGCCACCGTATTGGGAGAGCCTGTATGCCCGCATGATATTCTACTGGTCGACGTCGGAACCAACGTCTTGCTGTACCAGTAACCTCTCCTTCCTCCACGCACTGCTTCATTGGGCCAAACAGATGGAAATCGGAAGGTGACAGATCCGGACTGTACGGTGGGTGTGCCAGAACGGTCCAATGAACTCGGGACCTTTGCCTTTCGCGGGCAAGTGCTCTACCAACTGAACTACCCAAGCGGGACTCACGCCCCGTTCTCACAGCCAGTACCTCGTCTCCTACCTTCCAAACTTTACAGAAGCTCTCCTGCGAACCGAGTCTCGGCACGGCACACAGTTTTAATCTGCCAGGAAGTTTCATATCAGCGCACACTCCGCTGCAAGGTGAAAATCTCATTCCGGTCCAATGAAGTTTTGTGAGCCTCTCTCGGATGTGCAGACTTGCGTGAGGCCTT
The DNA here is from genome assembly GCF_023864345.2 of Schistocerca serialis cubense. Classification (NCBI taxonomy): domain Eukaryota; kingdom Metazoa; phylum Arthropoda; class Insecta; order Orthoptera; family Acrididae; genus Schistocerca; species Schistocerca serialis. The sequence continues at coordinate 435,140,378 of NC_064640.1, read as the reverse complement.
GTGTTGTCATGAAGAAGGAGAAATTTGTTTGCATTTGTGAGGCAACAAATAAGCTGAAGTCATTTCTTCAGTTCCCTGAGGGTAGCACAATACACTTCAGAGTTAATCGTTGCACCATAAAGGAGGCCATCAAATAGAATAACGCCTTCACAGTCCCAGAAAACCATCCCCAAGACATTACCAGCTGAGGTCGCGGCTTCGAACTTTTCCTTCGGAGGAGAGGTGGTGTGGCGCGCTACTCCATGGATTGCCGTTTTGCTTCCAGTTCGAAGTTGTGAACCCATGTTTCATTGCCTGGACGAAATTCGACGAAAATTGTCACGATGAGCCTCTAATGCGCAAGCAACCTCGCACCGATGGTCCTTCGTTGCTCTTTATGGTCTTCTCTTAGGCGGCGAGGAACCGAGCGTTAACACAGCTTTGAATAGCCCATGTGGCGTACGAGCGTGTGTCCAGCTTTGCAGCAAGGCTTTTGATTGTGATCCGTCGGTCACCTCGAATGAGAATGTCCGCAAGTTCTAACATTGCAGGAGTCACAGCTGTATGCGGTCGGCTGGCACTCAGGAGATAGGTCAGATATCGGCGACCTTATTTTGATGATGACAAACGCCTCTCCCAAGGACTCACTGTGAATTTGTTCACTGACGTATCTCCGTAGACGTTCTGCAAGCGGCTATGAATATCTGCGATGCTCTGGTGCTCCGTCAAAACAAACTCAATGATAACTCTCTGCTGGGAACGCACATCCCTTATTGACACCAATTTCAAGGCGATGTATAGCGCCCCCACCTATTGGAACTTAATGAAATTATGGAGGCTGAGCAGGAATATTCCACGATGTCCCACAACAAATTCCGCGTTTTTCAGCCGTAATTGGCCGAGAAAAAAAGTGTTGCATCGCTTATTGAACGCCCCTCGTATAACATGTCACCATACTGAGTCAGCAGATAAAAATGCGTTTACTAAGCATTAGTCAGCCCGCCCGATTGGCCGTGCGGTCTAACGCACGGCTTTCTGGGTGGGAAGGAGCGCCTGGTCCCCGGCACGAATCCGCCTGGCGGATTTGTGTCGAGGTCCGGTGAACCGGCCAGGCTGTGGATGGTTTTTAGGCGGTATTCCATCTGCCTCGGCGAATGCGGGCTGGTTCCCCTTATTCCACCTCAGTTACACTATGTCGGCGATTGCTGCGCAAACAAGTTCTCCATGTACGCGTACACCATCATTACTCTACCACGCAAACATAGAGGTTACACTCGTCTGGTGTGAAACGTTCCCTGGGGGGTCCACCGGGAGCCGAACCGCACAATAACCCAGGGTTCGGTGTGGGGCGGCGGAAGGATTCAATGGACTGCGGTAGCCGTCGTGGGGTTGTGGACCACTGAGGCTGCGGCGGGAACGGAGCCTCTCCGTCGTTTCTAGGTCCTCGGTTAACATACAATACAACACAATACAAGCATTAGTCAGCAAGTTTTCTACACTTCTGTTGTTTCAAGGTTTTTCTCTCCTTGCAACGAACATGGTCCAAGCTCTGAGAAACTCAGAATGTCAGTCTCTGCAAACAGGGGATGGATAAGCGTACCCTACAACTCGTTGCCACAATTTTGCGGAAAAAATAAATTTGCAGTATTTTTTCACTATTTAACATGCACATGATGAACCAAGACATTGTGGATTTTAGGACACCGCAACTCTACTAATACATCACCAGTTGGCATTGCCTTGTGCACTAAGATGGGTCCTGCAGCTTGGTACGCTTGCTTGCGTAAGGAACTCTGCAGATGTCATACTGGCTTGGCTTATAGCTTCAGTTCTATTGCAGAATCGTATACAGTATGTTTCCGAGACTCAATACACGCTCTTCTATGTGCAGAATCCCATGCAATAATTATATGAACTGTTTCCGAATCTGCGAAGTGCTCTTTTTGCGGACGTCTCTCAACTGATGGAGTACTTTCATACGCACCTACAACTGAGTCTTTTACTTCACTTTTGTCAGCAGTATTAGACTTCAAGCAGTAATCGATGTTTTGCAAAGCTACAGGGTGTTTCAAAAATGACCGGTATATTTGAAACGGCAATAAAAACTAAACGAGCAGCGATAGAAATACACCGTTTGTTGCAATATGCTTGGGACAACAGTACATTTTCAGGCGGACAAACTTTCGAAATTACAGTAGTTACAATTTTCAACAACAGATGGCGCTGCAAGTGATGTGAAAGATATAGAAGACAACGCAGTCTGTGGGTGCGCCATTCTGTACGTCGTCTTTCTGCTGTAAGCGTGTGCTGTTCACAACGTGCAAGTGTGCTGTAGACAACATTGTTTATTCCTTAGAACAGAGGATTTTTCTGGTGTTGGAATTCCACCGTCTAGAACACAGTGTTGTTGCAACAAGACGAAGTTTTCAACGGAGGTTTAATGTAACCAAAGGACCGAAAAGCGATACAATAAAGGATCTTTTTGAAAAATTTCAACGGACTGGGAACGTGACGGATGAACGTGCTGGAAAGGTAGGGCGACCGCGTACGGCAACCACAGAGGGCAACGCGCAGCTAGTGCAGCAGGTGATCCAACAGCGGCCTCGGGTTTCCGTTCGCCGTGTTGCAGCTGCGGTCCAAATGACGCCAACGTCCACGTATCGTCTCATGCGCCAGAGTTTACACCTCTATCCATACAAAATTCAAACGCGGCAACCCCTCAGCGCCGCTACCATTGCTGCACGAGAGACATTCGCTAACGATATAGTGCACAGGATTGATGACGGCGATATGCATGTGGGCAGCATTTGGTTTACTGACGAAGCTTATTTTTACCTGGACGGCTTCGTCAATAAACAGAACTGGCGCATATGGGGAACTGAAAAGCCCCATGTTGCAGTCCCATCGTCCCTGCATCCTCAAAAAGTACTGGTCTGGGCCGCCATTTCTTCCAAAGGAATCATTGGCCCATTTTTCAGATCCGAAACGATTACTGCATCACGCTATCTGGACATTCTTCGTGAATTTGTGGCGGTACAAACTGCCTTAGACGACACTGCGAACACCTCGTGGTTTATGCAAGATGGTGCCCGGCCACATCGCACGGCCGACGTCTTTAATTTCCTGAATGAATATTTCGATGATCGTGTGATTGCTTTGGGCTAACCGAAACATCAGGAGGCGGCGTGGATTGGCCTCCCTATTCGCCAGACATGAACCCCTGTGACTTCTTTCTGTGGGGACACTTGAAAGACCAGGTGTACCGCCAGAATCCAGAAACAATTGAACAGCTGAAGCAGTACATCTCATCTGCATGTGAAGCCATTCCGCCAGACACGTTGTCAAAGGTTTCGGGTAATTTCATTCAGAGACTACGCCATATTATTGCTACGCATGGTGGATATGTGGAAAATATCGTATTATAGAGTTTCCCAGACCGCAGCGCCATCTGTTGTTGAAAATTGTAACTACTGTAATTTCGAAAGTTTGTCTGCCTGAAAATGTACTGTTGTCCCAAGCATATTGCAACAAACGGTGTATTTCTATCGCTGCTCGTTTAGTTTTTATTGCCGTTTCAAATATACCGGTCATTTTTGAAACACCCTGTAAATCCTCTAAAAATTAAGCCTGGTTTACACTGGCACCAACGAGCAGACAAATCACAACCAGTCGCCTGCACATGCGTTTGCACTAGAGAGAACAGAAAAGAACACAAACACAGCTTATAAAACATGCGTTATTGTTTTTTGACGCAAATAGTTGGTACACTATGTAGCTAGAGCCACAATTCAAAACTTTGATCGATTGTTTTGCACGCTGTTTTTGTATATTTAAGCAAAACGGAATAGGAAAGGGACTTTAGGTGTCTGAATTTGTACGTAAGCTTGAAATATATGGATATGGTGCACTTAACAATGAATTGCAGCTCTGGTTTTCTATAGCATTATCCCAAAACTTTGAACATACGTTGGTTAATGCTTCTCAATACAGCTGAGAAGGAATTTAAAATCAGAACACTAGCATTTACACTCTGGATATTAGCAATTAGAGTCATTTACATTAGTGATGGTCCGCAGCTCGAGGTCTCGCGATAGTGTTCTCGCTTCCCGAGCACGGGGACCCGGGCTCGATTCCCGGCTGGGTCAGGGTTTTCACCTGCCTCGAGATGACTGGGTGTTGTTGTGTCATCTACATCATCATCATTCATCCCCATTACGGTCGGATGGAAGGCAATGGCAAACCACCTCCTCTAGGACCTTGCCCAGTACGGCGATGCGGGTCTCTCGCATCGTTCCCTACTCTCTGTTACGAAGTATGGGACTTCATCATCATCATTAGTTATGATTTTATCTTTCACCAGCTGCTATATCTCGATAGTTTCTGGTTTAGCACTTCAAGGACCTTAGGTATAAAGAAGATAATGTCAAGGAAATGTGATACGAAATGTACATACGACCTGTCATATAGGCAACGTGATATAATCTGTTATATTGTTAATCAGAAGGCAGATAGCGTGGTTCTGGGTAACCCGTCATCTAAAAATCTGTGACAAAAGAGTCATACATCAGCTGTGTAATTACAGCTGGAATACACTAAGGTGAAAAAAGCCATGGAATATCTCCTAATATCGTGTCTCACGTCCTTTTACCCGGCGAGGTGAAGTAATTCAACGTGGCACGGATTCAACAAGTCGTTGGAAGTCCCCTGCAGAAATAATGAGCCATGTGCCTCTATAGCCGTCCATAATTGCGAAGGTGTTGCCGGTGCAGGATTTTTTCACGAATGGACCTCTCGATTATGTCCCATAAATGTTCGCTGGGATGCATGTCGGGTGATCTGAGTTGCCAAATCATTCGCTAGAACTATCCAGAATGTTCTTCACACCAATCGTGAACAACTGTCGCCCAGTGACAGGGCGCACTGTCATCCATAAAAATTCCATTCGGAACATGAAGACCTTGAATGGCTGCAAATGGTCTCCTTGTAGCCGAACATAACCATTTAGAGTCAATTATCGGTTCAATTGGACCAGAGGACCCAATCCATTTCATGAAACACAGCCCACACCAATACAGAGCCATCAAAGTGCTCTGTTGACAACTTGGGTCCTTGACTTCGTAGATTCTGCCCCACACCCGAACATCAGCTCTTACCTACTGAAATTGGTACTTCTCTGACCAGACCTAGGTTTTGCAGTAATCTAGGGTCCAACCGATATGCTCACGAGCTCGGGAAAGGCGCTGCAGTCGTAGTCGTGCTTTTAGCAAAGGCACTTGCTTCGGTCGTCTGCTGCCATAGCCCGTTACCGCCAAATTGTGCCTCGCTGATCTAACGGATACGTTCGTCGTATGACGCATATTGATTTCTGCGGTTATTTGAGGCAGTGTTGCTTCTCTGTTAGCACTGACAACTCTACGCAAACGCTGCCGCTCTCGGTCTTTAAGTGAGGGCCGTCGGCCACTGAGTTATCCGTGGTCAGGGGTAATGTTTGAAATTTGGTATTCTCGGCACACTCTGGACACTGTGGATCTCGGAAAACTGATTCGCTAACGGTTTCCGAAATGCAGTTTCCCATGCGTCTAGCTCCAACCATCACCCCGCGTTCAAAGTCTGTTATCCCCCGTCGTGCGGTCATAATCAAGTCGGAAACCTTTTCACACGAATCACTTGAGAACAAATGAAATCTCCGCCAATGCACTACCATGTGTACGCGAGACTACCGTCATCTGTATATCTGCGAATCCCTATCCCATGACTTTTGTCACATCGTTGTAAATGTGAGTGTGATCAGATCTTTCGTATATTTTTAATGAGCATAACAGATTCATATTTGCACGTGTCTACTTTCGAGGAAAGTTAATGTGCTTCTCGTTTTTAATACAAAACTTGTGCTCACTCCCACCTAATGCAAGTGTCTCGCCTATCTCACGTCTCCAGTTGGAAACTACGGGCCCTTTGTCAGTCTTCTATTTCTGTTCCTTCAGCATTTGTGATGTGAATCCCGGAAGAACCTATGATATCTACACTCCTGGAAATGGAAAAAAGAACACATTGACACCGGTGTGTCAGACCCACCATACTTGCTCCGGACACTGCGAGAGGGATGTACAAGCAATGATCACACGCACGGCACAGCGGACACACCAGGAACCGCGGTGTTGGCCGTCGAATGGCGCTAGCTGCGCAGCATTTGTGCACCGCCGCCGTCAGTGTCAGCCAGTTTGCCGTGGCATACGGAGCTCCATCGCAGTCTTTAACACTGGTAGCATGCCGCGACAGCGTGGACGTGAACCGTATGTGCAGTTGACGGACTTTGAGCGAGGGCGTATAGTGGGCATGCGGGAGGCCGGGTGGACGTACCGCCGAATTGCTCAACACGTGGGGCGTGAGGTCTCCACAGTACATCGATGTTGTCGCCAGTGGTCGGCGGAAGGTGCACGTGCCCGTCGACCTGGGACCGGACCGCAGCGATGCACGGATGCACGCCAAGACCGTAGGATCCTACGCAGTGCCGTAGGGGACCGCACCGCCACTTCCCAGCAAATTAGGGACACTGTTGCTCCTGGGGTATCGGCGAGGACCGTTCGCAACCGTCTCCATGAAGCTGGGCTACGGTCCCGCACACCGTTAGGCCGTCTTCCGCTCACACCCCAACATCGTGCAGCCCGCCTCCAGTGGTGTCGCGACAGGCGTGAATGGAGGGACGAATGGAGACGTGTCGTCTTCAGCGATGAGAGTCGCTTCTGCCTTGGTGCCAATGATGGTCGTATGCGTGTTTGGCGCCGTGCAGGTGAGCGCCACAATCAGGACTGCATACGACCGAGGCACACAGGGCCAACACCCGGCATCATGGTGTGGGGAGCGATCTCCTACACTGGCCGTACACCACTGGTGATCGTCGAGGGGACATTGAATAGTGCACGGTACAGTCAAACCGTCATCGAACCCATCGTTCTTCCATTCCTAGACCGGCAAGGGAACTTGCTGTTCCAACAGGACAATGCACGTCCGCATGTATCCCGTGCCACCCAACGTGCTCTAGAAGGTGTAAGTCAACTACCCTGGCCAGCAAGATCTCCGGATCTGTCCCCCATTGAGCATGTTTGGGACTGGATGAAGCGTCGTCTCACGCGGTCTGCACGTCCAGCACGAACGCTGGTCCAACTGAGGCGCCAGGTGGAAATGGCATGGCAAGCCGTTCCACAGGACTACATCCAGCATCTCTACGATCGTCTCCATGGGAGAATAGCAGCCTGCATTGCTGCGAAAGGTGGATATACACTGTACTAGTGCCGACATTGTGCATGCTCTGTTGCCTGTGTCTATGTGCCTGTGGTTCTGTCAGTGTGATCATGTGATGTATCTGACCCCAGGAATGTGTCAATAAAGTTTCCCCTTCCTGGGACAATGAATTCACGGTGTTCTTATTTAAATTTCCAGGAGTGTATATTCTTCTATTAGAAACAGTACACTCTTCCATCACTCATGCAACTAATGCCAACAACGACAGAAGTAGAAAAGATGACAAACGATACCTTTGCGCACTGCTAGGGACGTGAAACTCCTTGAAAGACTGACAGCGAATGGGACACAAGTGACTGCTCTTCCAGCGAGGTGAATGCGATAAGACACTGTGTTATCAGACGTTTACTCGAGCATCTTAAAGAGATTCGCTCTCGCTTCTTAAAGGACAGGAAAAGGCTTTTCTGTTGAAAAATGTTTTATACTGGACAACTCTGGCACAGTCATATAGGATACACTTATCTGTTTCCTGTTGCTGGAGAAAAATGGAGGAAGAGGTGAACTGGAAACTGGAAACCTGTGGAAAATTGATGACTAGAAATTTCACACAGGATGAGAAATTTCGATTAATGTGCAGGCTCTTTCACTGCTGACTGAGCATGAATATTTGAGTATAAAAGCTAGGCTTCAGTTGGTGTCAAAATCGTGAGGTCGTATGAAACTAAAAACATTTAATACATATAATACTATTAACAATATTACATTTTGAACTTAATGACTATTCATGCATTTTGTTGTCATTCAGTGTTACTGATTACTTACGCATGGTTTTTTTTTTTTTTTTTTTCATTCAGTGTTGTAGTTTCTGCTGGCAGTTGGAGAAAAAGCAGTCATTTCCCGGAAAAATACACCGAAATTCGACACGCGTGGCCACTCTCTGCAGAAATAAAAAAAGGTCGAAGATCTTTCATTTACTAAGTCTTTTGCTTATCCTCTTAGTTACCTCCTTCAAAATATCTAAGAATGTAACTCAAATGCATTTTCACTCGGTGTTACAGAATCTACAAATCTACAGCAGCGAATATGTCATCTAGTATCAAACAGTGGATAATGTGCAATCAACAGAGAATCTACAGCAGTCATGGAATTAGACATTGCTAGGGAGATCTTTCCTGTCTTGGAGACTTTGTTGTATTAACAGTAATGTGTGAACCGGTAGCAAAATGCATTCCATTAGATGATCTAGAATGGCTTGCAGTCACATCTGGATTTAGAAGCTGAAAGTGTACTGGTGTGAAAGGTAGATTTGATAGATGGATTTAAGGAGCCTATACATTTTGTGGATGCCTGTATTCACGTTTTCGAGAACAGCGTTCATTTAATCAACCAACCCCTTAAAATCAATTTTGCAAGGTTCTGCAAATTTGTCTTGCTCAAGTTAGGCGACGAAAAACAGATGTATCTCAATACAAGGAATGCGAGTTTAAAATAATCCGAAATTAGTGATGACTGATAGTCGAAACAAAGCTCCGGGAGTAGACAACATTCCATTAGAACTACTGACAGCCTTGGGAGAGCCAGTCCTGACAAAACTCTACCATCTGGTGAGCAAGATGTATGAGACAGGCGAAATACCCTCAGACTTCAAGAAGACTATAATAATTCCAATCCCAAAGAAATCAGGTGTTGACAGATGTGAAAATTACTGAACTATCAGTTTAATAAGTCACGGCTGCAAAATACTAACCCGAATTCTTTACAGAAGAATGGAAAAACTAGCAGAAGCCGACCTGGGGGAAGATCAGTTTGGATTCCATAGAAATATCGGAACACGTAAGGCAATACTGACCCTACGACTTATCATAGAAGACAGATTAGACTTAGAGAAAGCTTTTGACAATGTTGACTGGAATACTCTCTTTCAAATTCTGAAGGTGGCAGGGGTAAAATACAGGGAGCGAAAGTCTATTTACAATTTGAGCAGAAACCAGATGGCAGTTATAAGAGTCGAGGGACATGAAAGGGAAGCAGTGGTTGGGAAGGGAGTGAGACAGGGTTGTAGCCTCTCCCCGATGTTATTCAATCTCTATATTGAGCAAGCAGTGACGGAAACAAAAGAAAAAAATCGGAGTAGGTATTAAAATCCATGGAGAAGAAATAAAAAACTTTGAGGTTCGCCGATGCATTGTAATTCTGTCAGAGACAGCAAAGGACTTGGAAGAGCAGTTAAACGGAATGGATAGTGTCTTTAAAGGAGGATATAAGATGAACATCAACAAAAGCAAAACAAGGATAATGGAATGTAGTCGAATTAAACCGGGTGATGCTGAGGGAATTAGATTAGGGAATGAGACACTTAAAGTAGTAAAGGAGTTTTGCTATTTGGGGAGCTAAATAATTGATGATGGTCGAAGTAGAGAGGATATAAGATGTAGACTGGCAATGGCAAGGAAAGCATTCCTGAAGAAGAGAAATTTGTTAACATCGAGTATAGGTTTAAGTGTCAGGAAGTCGTTTCTGAAAATATTTGTATGGAGTGTAGCCATGTATGGAAGTGAAACACGGACGATAAATAGTTTGGACAAGAAGAGAATAGAAGCTTTCGAAATGTGGTACTACAGAAGAATGCTGAAGATTAGATGGGTAGATCACATAACTAATGAGGAGGTATTGAATAGGATTGGGGAGAAGAGAAGTTTGTGGCACAACTTGACTAGAAGAAGGGATCGGTTGGTAGGACATGTTCTGAGGCATCAAGGGATCACCAGTTTAGTATTGGAGGGCAGCGTGGAGGGTAAAAATAGTAGAGGGGGGGCCAAGAGATGAATACACTAAGCAGATTCAGAAGGATGTAGGTTGCAGTAGGTACTGGGAGATGAAGCAGCTTGCACAGGATAGAGTAGCGTGGAGAGCTGCATCAAAGCAGTCTCAGGACTGAAGACCACAACAACAACGATAGTCCGCTGAGGTTACTTGTAACATGTAAGGTCACTTGAAACTTTTGAGAGAGATTATGGCTGGGTATTGAAGGAAACACTTCAACTGTGTGTTAATTTAAATTAGGATAAGGGATTATATGCAGGGGTTTACACAAAACTGCCCAAAGAAATAGCAGATAAAACCGCAATAATGAATATTGAATCAAAGGACAATGAATGTATTGAGTGATTAATTTTAGCAAGATCGCATCCTGCAAGTAACCATGGAGAACGTATGCCTGAATATAATCTACAATGACTCACATAGTTATTCGATGAGACGTGATGTATTGTATTACCCTTCGTACAAGTGATTTCAGTAATAATAAATGACTGGTAAAAAGGAAATACAGATTCCTGTAAGGAAGGTAAAAACTAAATGTCCATTGTTCTTAAAATGAACATTACAGATACAAACATAAGAATTAACAAACACAATCGGCCGACCACTGTGGCCGAGCGGTTCTAGGCGCTTCAGTCCGGAACCGCGCGACCGCTACGGTCGCAAGTTCGAATCCTGCCTCGGACATGGATGTGTGTAATGTCCTTAGGTTAGTTAGGTTTAAGTAGTTCTTAGTTCTAGGGGACTGATGACCTTAGATGTTGAGCCCCATAGTGCTCAGAGCCATTTGAACCAATTTGAACAAACACAATCAAAACAGAACCCATATTGCACAAAATTATTCGGACGCCTTTGTTTCTACTGACGATCCAAAAGTTCAGTAACGGGTGGCAATTCCTTTCATCTCAATTGCTTCTCTCAGTCAATTTGGAATGCTCTCTACTAATTTCTGGGTGTACTCGGAAGATACTTCCTGTCGCTGTTCTTGCAGTTGTTCTCCAGATGTGGTCGGTGTTTTCCTTATTTCTCAATCAAGTATGTCCGAAAGATTCTTACATTCAAGTTTGGTGACCGAGGGGGCGGATGAAGCACCTTTCCACGGTTAAACAATAACATCTTCACATTCCAGGTCAGATATTTCGGGCCGTTATCTTGATAAAACTTAAAATGTTCCACAGTCCTCATGTTTTCAGCACTCTTTTGCATGTTGTCCCTAGTATTCTGAGGTTCTGGAATTAGTCCATTTTACCCTAAATAAAAACCAGTTCACCAGCTCGATTCGCCGACATGCACCCCCACACCTTCATTTGCCCGCTGCCATACTTCACAGTTGTTTTGAGACCTTTTCTCTTGAAGTTGAGTATTAGGTCCACAGTCCTCATGTTTTCAGCACTCTTTTGCATGTTGTCCCTAGTATTCTGAGGTTCTGGAATTAGTCCATTTTACCCTAAATAAAAACCAGTTCACCAGCTCGATTCGCCGACATGCACCCCCACACCTTCATTTGCCCGCTGCCATACTTCACAGTTGTTTTGAGACCTTTTCTCTTGAAGTTGAGTATTAGGTCGCCGGCAAACAATTATCCTTCCATCAGATTGAAATATGTTGAATTTACTCTCGTCAGTAAATATAGCGTCATTCCACCACATATTGTCTTCTCTAACATGCTCTTATTCTCTTTATTTGATTTATTTTACTTACGAAGGGCCTCCGTTTGCAATACGGTCGTCAAAGTTACCTCGGAGCACTTAACTTGGGGTGTCTTTTCGTTGTTCTGATGATATAACGATCCTTTCGCATAGAAAACATTCTTGAACGTTCCGTATGCGGTAGATTGTCAATCTTATCTTCTTGTCAATCTTATCTTCCTCCTGGAATCTTCTGATTATATCGGAAACTGTAACTTTCTTCATTTGTAACATTTCAGCTATTTTACAATTTTTGGCTTCACCATGGTGAAAAATTACTAGCTGTCGCTGTTCGAATGTGCACTCTCGTCCTCTGCGGCCCATCATTACTTCATCTGTACACAGCACACTAACTCGCTGAATGTTTACGTTCACACTGTCCGTGGCTACTCTACACGTGGCCTCTGCAGGACAACTGACTGTGTCCGAATAACGTTGTTGACGCACGGCGTTAGCATGTTCCAGAGACGCTGGTCCTCCCCTGTTTCCTAAACATAAACAGTTTACCGCGGTGTTGACTCTGTAAAACAGGGATACCAACAACTAGTTTGCGTGTACACTATTTTCATTGAAGCATAGGGCCAGTCTATCGCAAAGGCTCATTATTATTGAGTGCCCGAATAATTATGTGAATCATTGTATATGCAAACAAATTAAACTTTGTCAACATATCGTTATCTGCAGGGCTGAAACATGTTGACATTTTCGAAAAAACAGAATAATGACGTCTCTGTAAATATCTACGGCGTCCAGTATTCTGATTATGAATGGTGGGTCGCAGATGATAAGAGAGATGACAAAGAATTCCGAGTTGTACCACTGTATATCACAAAATACGATTGTGTGAAACATGAAAATCTATTATTGCTGCATGTTGATAATATAGACATATGTCATCTCTATTGCTGTCAAGGCTTGTATGAAGCAACATTACCGATCATCACCATTAAATTGTAGTACGATAATGCTGCCTGTGCTATTTTGATTTCCAGGTAAAATTAGACCCACATTTAATTGACTGCGCACATTTTAAACCAATCAAAAGTACATCTCCTAATGGCAGGAACGAGTTTGTAAAGTTTACTAAATTAAGCAACAGTTGCTAATTGTTGTCGTTGCTCTGGCCGTGGCTGGTATTTCGATCAGGCACATTTTTAAAAACCATTCAGTATAGCTTACCGCCTACACTGCACCGATGACGACGAATATTCCGAGTTTAACTGTGCAGAGTCAAAGATTGCATGGAATTGTTCACTGGACAGATGTATGCAATCGCTGAGAGTTTGAAAGATATTTACTGCAGTAAGAAGATGTTAATAAGCCTTGAAGCGTTTCACTTAGTAGAGGTCTGCCATGTTTGCCGGGAACCATTCGAGGAAGGCGCTACTAAACACGGAGACCATTGTTATTTCACTACTATGTACTGAGGTGCAACACATCCTAACTGCAATGTGAACTGCAGGATTCCCTACAAAGGGTGTAATGGGTATAAGTGTAGATATTTTTATATGAGGTGCCCTATTGTGTGCACACATCAGTGTGTATTGCTTTTTTTTTCTCTGTGTCGAAGAGTCTGGTCTTAGGACCAGATGTTTCCTGTACGGCCATACAGCGTGAACGACGCCTGGCAGTACAGACTTCCCATTTTGCATTCACGCGTTCACACTTCAATATCTGATCGGCTGCCGTGGGGAAAATGAAAATTAGTGACTTCCTTGTGGCACATGTACTTGGATGTACTACCCAACCTAAAAACATATTACTTGCAGTAGCTATAATTATTAGCCCGCAAATTATGTAAATACTGATATAATGTTGTTCAGTACACCGTCCTCAGTCACCAATACTGATATCTACACTTACACCCGTTACACCCAGTTACAGTACCCTCTGTATTCCGCTATCTGAGCAGTTACCATGGGTATTTCTTGATCATAAACATCTGTGAAGGAAAGACAGCAGATGATGATAAAGAAATTAAATTAAATCCAGGTCGCTTTTCGCTTCTGCCATCAACATGGAAAAATGTAAATCTTTCATGAAGTGAATTGCTGTGTTGCACCAAGAGTAATACTGCGAGACAAATTTCCGATTTATCGACTCGCTAATTGTCTTGACATGTTCACTTGACAATTAGCATCATACCAAAAATTACATGAAATCAAGATAATGAGAACATATATCCACAGGATCACGAATGTAACCTAATTAATCAGAAGGGAAATTTTCGGTGTGAATGCGTGAGCAATGAATAGGTTTTACTGGAAGATCGCCTATAGTCAGTCGAAAAGCTTACTAACAGGCGTACGAATACAGAAGCTAAGAACCAAAGAACTCGCAGTGTATGGAGTATAATCTACTGTAAAACACTTGAAGAATATTCCGGTTTATACACTGACGGAAAAGAATCACAACGCCAAGAAGGAGGTATGCTACATAAACTAAAGTGGGCAAGCGTCTTTCTACATCTGAAAGATGACGTCTACTCAAATTTCGCCCCAGTCGCACAAGAGCGGAGCTAGTAGCACCACTAGGAGGATGCAAAATAGGTTTGCTTCAAATACACACAGTAGCGGTCGTAAGCGTTAGTTACCTTTGACATTGGACGTGGTGAGTTGATATTGCTCAAGAATGGTTTTGAAGTGACAAAGACACCATTATCAACACCTCACTGAGTTTGAACGAGGTCGTGCAACAGGACTACGAGAAGCTGCATGCTTCTTCTGCAATATTGCAGAAAGGCATGGCAGGAATGTAGCTACTGTACATGATTGCTGGCAGCAGAAGTCCCGAGAATGTTCAGTCGCAAGAAGACCGGGCTCTCGACGGCCACGTGACACTACTGAGAGGGTAGACAATGGCCATATGGCACAACTGAGAGGGTAGACCATCGTGTCCGGCATATGGCTCTGGAGCATCGTACTGCATCTGCAACAGCAATGTGAGCAACAGTTGGCACCACAGTGACACAACGAACTGTTACAAGTGGGTTACTTCAAGGATAGCTCCTGTCCGGGCGCCCTGTAGAATGCAATCCAATGACCCTAAACCACCGCCATTCGCAATGTCAGTGGTATCATGTCACTTGAGAGCTCATTGGAGGACAGGGTGGCAGTCTGTTGTGTTTTCTAATGAAACTAGTTCTGCCTCGATGCCAGTGATAGCAGTGTGTTGGTTAGGAGGCCAGTTGAGTGCCAGCAACAAACCTGTCTGCATGCTAGACACACTGAACGTACATCTGGGGTTATCCCACGCACCCTAACTGCAAATTTGTACGTCAGTCTGGTGATTCGCCCCGTTTTGTTGCCATTCATGAACAGCATTCCTGGGGGTGCTTTCTAACAGGATAACGCTCGTTCACTTACTGCTGTTGTAACCCAACAAGCTCTACAGAGTGCCGACTTGTTGCCTTGGCCTGATTGATCACCAGATCTTTCCCCAGTTGAATAGATATGGACGTCATCGGACGACAACTACAGTGTCATTCACAAACAGCATTAACAGTCCCTATATTGACCGACCAAGTACAACAGGCATAGAATTCCATCCCCTAAACTGACGTCCGGCACCTGTACAACACAATGCATGTTCCTTTACATGCTTGCTTCAACATTATGGCGGTTACACCGTAATTAGTGTACCAACATTTCATATTTGCAATGGCTTATCTCGCGCTTATATTAAACCTGTGATCTTACGATGGAAATCACTTAATTCTGTTACCTAGACAAATGTATTCACGCTATTTCATTAATCTACATTAGTTATTCATTGGTGTTGCGTTTTTTTTTTGAGTTATTCTATTTCGAAATTGTCGTGCTACTATTTTCTGATGTGTTCGAAAACTTTTGCGGTATTTGCCTTATTCATATGAACTGAATCCTGTGAATCACATCACTTCACCTAGCTTGACCTAACAACATCTGCTGGGAATTGCTTAGACAGAATTACAACTTATACCTGATATCGAATAGCTTCAGTTTGTTGAAAGAGGTATTAGAGACACAGTTGTCCATTGTTCTTGCAGAGATGCTATGGCCAGATTCATGTCCAATTATGATGACAAAACTGACGAATCTTACATTATGTATCTTGATGTGAATAGTCTATACAGCCGGGTGATATTGTAGTGGCTTCCTCCAAAGAGTGTCGAAAATTTTGTGTTGGAAAACGTACGAGACAGTTCCATTACAGGGTACATTTTAGAAGTGGAGTATTCACGATTTACTTTCAGAATTGCCCTTACGTCCAGAAAAAAAAAATGTCGTCACCATGCGATGGCAAGAAACTAAAGAAATTATTTTCGACCCTATATAACAAGGAAAACTATGTTATTCACTACAGGAATCTGAAACAATGTTTACAATTGTATATAGAAAAACCACACAAAATGTACGAAAGATTACTGGTAACGTACTGGGAAGGTCGATTTAGGGCAGCTGCATTAACTACCAAACCAAATTTTCAAAGGTGTGTAATTTTTAACGAATGTCTGGCTGCCATTGATTTGAGGAGGTTTAATGTGTTCCTAATTAACCCATTACAGTAGGAGTAGCCATTCTCAATATTTCGAAAACCGTCTTACCGAATTTCATTATGGATGTTTCCGGCAAATCAAGGTGCAAGTGTGCTACACAGGCACCATAACATTTAAGATAAAAAACAGGTTGGTTTAATGAAAGACAAACTTGTGGTGAACCTATTACAGAATTTGTTGGCTTTTGATCAAAAATGTATGCCCTCGAGGCAGAGTCTGTGTGTATAATGTGCAGAGCATATGGTATAAAACGATCGTCTGTTAATAGGTTAATCATTGACGATTACGTGCAATGCTTATTGGATTCAGAAGTATAAACGACTGTGCAGTACGTAATTCAGTCTAATAAAATGTTGCTTCTACTACTAAACAACACAACTTTTCTTTATCTCTACACGACAATAAAGGTTTGGTACTTTCAGGTAACGTAAATACTGTGGCTTGCGGTCCTTATCACGTCAAAAACGACGAAGTCCGATTTTATTGTGAAAAATGCAAATACCTGTAAAAATGTAAATAACGTAAATACTTGAAAAAATGTAATTTGTAACTGAAGTGAAGTCACATGCTTATTTCCACGTTATACTGATGTATAGTTGTAGATGGAAATTTTAATGATGAATCATAGTTGCTCAGATAATGAATGTAAGAGTATTATATACAAAAATATTGAATGTAAATACATGGTATGTAAAAAAATTGTATGATAAATATTATTACAAATTAGATAGGTTTTGTTTGAGTTTTTTCTTTCTTCTGCAATATTTTGTTTGTGCTTAACGCAACATAACATAGCGAGATGTGTCATCTCTCTCTCTCTCTCTCCCTCTCTCTCTCTCTCTCTCTCTCTCCCTGTCTCTGTCAGCACACTTGCCTGGGGCTGTTTGTCATCAGACCCTTGAGACATGGCGAGATAAGTCCCTTACTGTCCTCTTTCTCTCTTGTGCAGCAAGTGACAGCACTGACGCCCATAACATGTTTCTCGGATGTGTGTGCTACTAACGATTAAGATAGAGTATTTATATTGTTTCAACATGGCACAAATAGTTTAGGTCGATACTTTTTTTAAACGTTACGCAAAATTCAGATGTGTGTGCGTGTACGTATGTGTGTGTGTGTGTGTGTATGTGTGCCTGTGTCTGTGTCACTAACGATGAAGCTAGAGTATTTATAGTTTTTCTGAACATGGGAGAAAAAGGTGAGCCAATATTGAGTCCCACAGTGCAGTGGATGTCACCTACTGGAGTTACTTTTTAATGTTGCGTGGGTACACATATGAAATGACATTTAATGATGCGCCACAGGTGGAAAGAGAAAAAGATGTGAAATGTACTATCGTGTATAAATAACACAAATGTGGAAATATTTAGCGTACATACACACACACACACACACACACACACACACAAACACACACACACACACACACACACACACACACACACGAGATGAAGTTTAATTACAAGGCAGAGGTGGAAAGAGAGATACGAAAAATATTTTGTGGGACAAATTTAAACGATGAAACAGTACAGCATTTGCAGGGGTACGTGCATTCTGTGTGTGTCACTGACACCTCTCCACAGAATACAGAGTAACTGTCCTCTGACCATCCCATCATTGGCCACTGGCTATAATCGTCCACTGATGATCTTTGTGGAATAATCTGTTACAGTTTCATGTGATATAATGATGAATGGAGCAATTTCTTGTAATTTTGTTTGATGCTTAGCTATAACCATATAATGGAGGGAAATCTGTTACAATTTCGGGAAACTGTTTTTAGTAACTTTGATTTACTGGCACTGCCATCAGTAACATTACTATCTTTAACGTACAGTGAAGGTATTTATTGTGTCTTGTTACGTCACACATGGCCAGAATCTATTTCAGTTTTCTGCCAGATTTGGAGACAGTGTTTCTATGTGAAAACGAGTATCTCGCACTGAAGCCCGTCCTAAATTTTGAACTTCTGTAAAACTTTTCCAATCCTGGGAATTATGGATTCTTTTACATTTGACATGCTTTTCTCATTGCTTCTCAAATAGTGTTTTGATCTGTTTTGGGCACAATCGGCGGTCAGTTCCATTTCTTATAAATTTATTTGGTATAAATCTCTCCATTGTTGTCGGTACTGTTTCTTTCAATTCAAGCCAAATATGGTCTACACTTATGAAGTTAGGTCGGAACGAATGGAGGCTGTCCCTTAGGAAGTCATCACGCGAATTTTTAACTACTTTTTTAAACAGATATATTATGAGTTTATGTTTTGGTGGGTTTGGATGTTATGGTATTCAGCCTCGCTACAAAGACCTAAAGTCATTAATCACTTCATCTGTTACAACGCTCCCTATCTGCGTCAGATGAATCACGTTTCACGCTGCAATGGACAGATGACCGTTTCGTGTACGGCGTGAAACGTCTGAAAACAAACACCCTGTAACAATCTTCAGAGGGTTCCAGGCTGCAGGAGGGAGCGTAGTGGTCTGAGGAATGTTTTCGTGGCATTCCCTGGTTATCTCGTTATTCCGGAAGGCACAATGAATCAACACAAGAGTGAATCTATCGTTGAGGACCATGTCCACCACTACAAGCAGGCATGATGGCATCCATCAGCAGGACAATGCAACGTGTCACATAGCTTGTAGTGTACGTTCATGGTTTGAAGAGCACGAGAATGAGTTTACCGTACTCCCCCGGCCACGAAACTCACCAGATTTAAACCAAACCGGAAATTTGTGGGACTACATCGATCGGGCCGTTGGCATAATGGATCCTCAACCGACAAACCTAGTGCAGCTGGCCATGGCACTGGAGTAGTTTTCATGGCTTCACACTCTAGTCGATATCTTGCACAACCTCACCGACTCTCTTCCTGCACGTTTCGCAGAGATCTGCACTGCAAAAAGAAGTTACTCAGGCTTTTGACAGGTGATTACATTACGTGACTGGACAGTGATTAGCGCTTGGAGCTCTGATTCTTTCCCAACGCTACGACAGAGTACTACTATAATACCTACGGCTCCTACAGTCCACTCCACAAAGCCCCCACAACCTGTGTAGCCGTTTCCTTTGTGTAATGGACCCCTGATCTATTAAGCACGATTCAATACTCCTACATGGTCGCAGAACCCTCTGAGCCTCTGATTCAGATCCTTCACTTGGCTCTGTACAAAAGGTCCACAGAAGATCCTGTCGACAATTGGTGAGATGTACCTTCATCTCGCAAGCGAGACTGTTAGGCTTTACCAATTCAGACTGCCACTGCAAACCAGAGAAAATCTCTTCTGATCTAAAGGGGCACCAGATTAGTACCGACGTGAGCCGCTATCTGCAGTTGGCTGCACCCTGTGCCCTCCGTGTCACCAAAAAGGACTCGTTCCACACCTGGGATGACTCACCCTGGTATTCACACAGAGTATACACTGGATTTCTTCCCCTCCTTGGCAACCATGTCCATAAGGGGCCCTATTACGTGCCTCACATTGAAGCTCCCAACTACCAATAATCCCCCCTCCCCCTTCCCTGTGGGACTGCTGGGATCTTGCAGACTGAGAGACTTCCTCTAATACAATCAGAGCGACTGCATCTGGCTCACGATTTTTATCAGCCACAGACAGCACCATAAACTTGTTTGTCAGACGAAATGAGGAGGCCTTTCGATAAGCCCCACGGAAAGTCTTTCACTGCCTGCTGCACCCTGAGTGACCATTCACTCAACCACCATGTGAGGGGTCAGCTTCCGTGCAGGCAGCAGCTGGGGCAGCCACAGCTGTGGAACGATTGGGGGGCAAGTGGGACATGCTGGACATACCATTTTCATCCAAAAAGGAAGTTATTTGAAGGCTGACACCTGAGGGAAGCAATTATAGGAAGAAATGATCATTGTAATAAATCAGATTTTGCACGAAGAGGTTGAATTTTCCGTTTTACTATGCACTGTTCGAGAGTGGAGTAAGTAGACAAATAGACTGAAGTTGGTTCGAAGTACCTACTGCCAGGCAATTAAGTATGAATTACAGAGAAGTAGTGTAGATGTAGAATTTTGTATTAACATGGAGGGCAGTTTATTATAGTTTTGAGGTAATTTCTTACAGTTCACTGTAACATGAAACATGCTGATACAGTTTGGTGCTGTATTTTTACCTTTTGGGGCAAGCTGATATAGTTTCGATGGAAAGTTGGCACAGATTTTGGGGGGTAAGCTGACACAGTGAACGTAGCGGTCGCGTGGTTCTAGACTGTAGCGCCTAGAACCGCTCGGCCACCCCGGCCGGCAAACTGATACAGTTTGAGGTAATTTGCTACAGTTTTGTGGCAACATAATAAAGTTTTGGGTCAAGTTGACACTGTTTTGTGGTAAGCTTATACAATTTTTTGGGCAAGTTAATGTACACTCCTGGAAATTGAAATAAGAACACCGTGAATTCATTGTCCCAGGAAGGGGAAACTTTATTGACACATTCCTGGGGTCAGATACATCACATGATCACACTGACAGAACCACAGGCACATAGACACAGGCAACAGAGCATGCACAATGTCGGCACTAGTACAGTGTATATCCACCTTTTGCAGCAATGCAGGCTGCTATTCTCCCATGGAGACGATCGTAGAGATGCTGGATGTAGTCCTGTGGAATGGCTTGCCATGCCATTTCCACCTGGCGCATCAGTTGGACCAGCGTTCGTGCTGGATGTGCAGACCGCGTGAGACGACGCTTCATCCAGTCCCAAACATGCTCAATGGGGGACAGATCCGGAGATCTTGCTGGCGAGGGTAGTTGACTTACACCTTCTAGAGCACGTTGGGTGGCACGGGATACATGCGGACGTGCATTGTCCTGTTGGAACAGCAAGTTCCCTTGCCGGTCTAGGAATGGTAGAACAATGGGTTCGATGACGGTTTGGATGTACCGTGCACTATTCAGTGTCCCCTCGACGATCACCAGTGGTGTACGGCCAGTGTAGGAGATGGCTCCCCACACCATGATGCCGGGTGTTGGCCCTGTGTGCCTCGGTCATATGCAGTCCTGATTGTGGCGCTCACCTGCACGGCGCCAAACACGCATACGACCATCATTGGCACCAAGGCAGAAGCGACTCTCATCGCTGAAGACGACACGTCTCCATTCGTCCCTCCATTCACGCCTGTCGCGACACCACTGGAGGCGGGCTGCACGATGTTGGGGCGTGAGCGGAAGACGGCCTAACGGTGTGCGGGACCGTAGCCCAGCTTCATGGAGAGGGTTGCGAATGGTCCTCGCCGATACCCCAGGAGCAACAGTGTCCCTAATTTGCTGGGAAGTGGCGGTGCGGTCCCCTACGGCACTCCGTAGGATCCTACGGTCTTGGCGTGCATCCGTGCGTCGCTGCGGTCCGGTCCCAGGGCGACGGGCACGTGCACCTTCCGCCGACCACTGGCGACAACATCGATGTACTGTGGAGACCTCACGCCCCACGTGTTGAGCAATTCGGCGGTACGTCCACCCGGCCTCCCGCATGCCCACTATACGCCCTCGCTCAAAGTCCGTCAACTGCACATACGGTTCACGTCCACGCTGTCGCGGCATGCTACCAGTGTTAAAGACTGCGATGGAGCTCCGTATGCCACGGCAAACTGGCTGACACTGACGGCGGCGGTGCACAAATGCTGCGCAGCTAGCGCCATTCGACGGCCAACACCGCGGTTCCTGGTGTGTCCGCTGTGCCGTGCGTGTGATCATTGCTTGTACAGCCCTCTCGCAGTGTCCGGAGCAAGTATGGTGGGTCTGACACACCGGTGTCAATGTGTTCTTTTTTCCATTTCCAGGAGTGTAGTTTGGAAGTGAGTTGATACAATTTTGCTGTAACATGGGGGGGGGGGGGGCAAAATGTTACAATTTTGTTGTAACATGGAGTGCAATTTTGGTGATCAATTCAATTTTTTTAAACAGTCTCAGTGTCGTAGTTTATGAACTTTTCTGTAATGTTTGTAATTAGTTCTTTTATGTTACATACATGTTACAGTGTGCTGCTCTGATATTTTTTCAATGGTAAACTATTCTGAGTGGCAAATATTTTCCAAATTCATAACATTTTTATACGTCATTATAATATTATGCTGATTTAATAGAGAGGTATGTAAATATCCTTGACTTCCACAGAAATAATGCATTTCCTTGACCATGTGCTTAGTCAAGTGAAGGTTACATAATTTTTTTCTTCAATTCTTCGAACTTGGAGCCATTTTTATGCAATCGTCTGACTCATTTTAATATTTTGCTGAAATTCGCTGGAGAGGGAAGGGGGTACATGCACAACTGGTCTAGTTCCACCACCTTGAATTCTTTCTTTAAAATTTCCCACTAGCACAGCTGGGCTAGTTCTGACATCTTGGATTTTGATTGGCTCAGAAGGAGAGGAGGAGGGGGCGGAAAGTGGGAATTTTTTGTATGATATCACTGATAAAGATGATGATGTCACTGATAAGGCTGTCCTTCCATGTACACAATCCACACTAACACTTCTCAAGGTCAAGTGGCCACATCTTGAATTTTGCTATTAGTGGTATCTGGTTTCACATACTTCAGCACTGCATTTAAATGTGATGTATGTAGGAATGCCCGTAAACACGCTGTTCATGACCAACTTCCTTCCTCAACTCGAGCGTGTGTTCAGTCTTAAATGAACTAGTCATTAATGGAAAATTAAACCCTAATCTTCCTTACTTCGAAGAAGGACATGCTCCTGCAACAACGATACATGTATGGAACTTGTGTATAGGTGAATATGATAGACAGTGGTGAGCAACTATTGGATGACACAATGTCACCACTTGATGGGATGACCACCATCTACTTTGCATGGCCGTACAAGACTACAGTTTCATCCACAGAGTTTTTTTGATGCTGGAGCACTACATTGGATGTGAGCCCTCTACGATGATGATTCGATGCAGCCTGCTGCCGCCATGAACAGTGGCATTTGGAAATTGCAAACGGTTACACTGCATTGGGTACACATCCTCTGAGTTACAAAATGCAATTTCTTCAAATGAGCACTGCTTCAACCTGTAGTATTATGCTGGTTCATATGTATTATACAGTCCCACTAGCATACTTTGTTGAGCTGCTTAGCGGTGAAATGCCAAGTGTGATGATTGGTGGCTGTAACATACAATCTTAGCTCTTACATTTACGGCGATATGAACAGCAAAAGATTCATCAGATACGTTTTAGGATCCGAGGTACTGCCCCTCATTCAGGCAATGCGACAACGACATAGTTCATTGCGAGGATCATGCAAGCTTTCCTTGAAAAACGTGGATACTTGTCTGCCCCGTACATTTGCCTAAATCGTTGCCCATTGAACACATCTGCATTAGTTACGAATTTTTTGTTACCATCCTGCAGCAATTACTTTGTTGATTTGCATATCACCCACATAAACGGAGAGTCTCCAGGAACGTGCACAGGTCCTCTTTGGCCCTATGCAAACTTGTTCAGGGATCTTGATTGTGGAACGTAGGAGTTTTATTAACGTCTCAGTGTCGTAGTTTATGAACTTTTCTGTAATGTTTGTAATTAGTTCTTTTATGTTACATACATGTTACATACATCTCAGTATTGTAAGTTTCCGAGACGCTAGTGTGACTGGATTGAAAGGGGAGGAGGTGAGTTAGTATACATCTCTCGATCGAAGACTATGCTCCATTTTCCTGTATTCAATCAGAACAACCATCGATACCAGCACAACATTTCATAACAGGTGAGTGAAAGATGACGGAAAGCCGTCTCCACTAAGACTCTGTTCAGGACAAAAATGGTATTGTCTCGTTCTCTCATTTGAGCTTCGATGAATATATGGGTTTACTTTCTACTGTTTAACAGCAAGAACATCACCGTAAAACTTCTTATATAACACACCTTGCGTAATAAATTCTGTTAAACTCGACTACATACATAAAGCCAATTACGACGGCTATTCGAAAAATAAGGTCCGATTGGCCGCAAATTGGATACCGCGGAGAACGGTGAAAATAAAAAATGTTTTACTTGAAACAGGTTTCTACAACTTTCAGCCACTTCTCTACATAATCGCCGCCCCCCCCCCCCCCCCCCCCCGAATTAGACGTCTGTCGTATTGTTTTCACAACTTCCCAGCACCCTCGTCATAGAAGGCATCCGCCTGTGCTTTTCGACACTTGTTTACACTGGTCAGCGGTTCGTTGTCTGTGCCAGCCGTTCATGTGAGCAGATACGAACGACAGAGAGAGCCACGTTCGGGCTGTCCCACCGAAAACGCTGCTGGGGCGTTCTCATTGCCCCTGCAGTGTGCGACTGAGAATTGTCACGTAGAAGGAAATGCATCAGAGGGACGTTATACGGGTCTGCATGAAATCACGCGAAAGGTCTCAGCGGGCACCCATACTTGGTGTGAGACACTATTGTTCTAGACATCTTTACGTGCTCACTGTGTGCTCAGAAATGCAAAGAGCGACGCGACGTGATCGACAGGCATACTAGAGACACTACCCAACACATCTGTGCAAAACTTCATCGGATTTTCACTGTCGTTTCCATTTCGCGACTTACCGGACCTTACTTTCCGAATAGCCCTCGTATTAAAATACCATGCTCCCATTGAACGATATTGCAAAGTTTATTATTTTCCAAAATGGTTCAAATGGCTCTAAGCATTATGGGACTTAACATGTAAGGTCATCAGTCCCCTAGACTTAGAACTGCTTAAACCTAACTAACCTAAGGACATCCACACACCCATGTTCGAGGCAGGATTCGAACCTGCGACCGTAGCAGCCGCGTGGTTCCGGAATAAAGCACCTAGAACCGCTCGACCGCAGCGGCTGGCTATTATTTTCCATTTCAGTGTAGACATTTAACCGTCAGATGACATAATTTAGAAGCATGTATCTCAGTTTGGTTTCTCATGCAGTTTTTAGGATGAACCAGCTATTCTGAAATACACTGGTGTCCAGAATTAAGGCAACAAACTGCTATCTCTCTGTCCTGTGTCTAATTCACGAAATAACCATACAAACTGTTAACAAATGCGTTACAATCGTGTTCTGCACGGAAGCTGGCATTCCGATCAACGGAAAAATCACTCCAGCAATGACGTCATGGCACCTATCAAGCAGGGTAGTGTTTGCAGGGTAGTCCTACATCGCTGTGTACACAATCACAGACGGTGCAGTATGGCAGAGAGAAGACGCCTACAGACTCTCTGCTGTCAAGGCCATAGGATGAATGAAAGCAGGAGAGTCGCAAACTGATGTGACCCGATGGCTTAACGTAAATCGTTCTGTTGTTTCTCGGATGAGGCGACAGTTTACAGATACCGAAACTGTATCCCTGAGACCAGGACAGAGCCGCCCACTTGTCACATCAGAATGAGTGGACTGTTATTTGGCTGTAAGGGCACGACGGTAATGCCTTAGTACTGCACTGCAACTGGCATCTGACATCGCAGCATCCCCTGGCCATCTTGTATCGACACAAACAGTGTACAGAAGGCTTGAGCAGAGTGGCCTTTATTGTTGAAGACCTGCTGTCTGTTTACCTCTGGCGTGTCTTCAAAGAAGGTAACGTCTACGGTGGAGCCGTCAACATGCCACCTGGACGGTCGAACGGTGGGACAACGTTCTTTTCACAGATGAGTCCCGATTTAATCTGGAGGGTGCTTCTCGACAGATTTGCACCTGGAGGGCACGTGGAACACGATTTCTGGACCCAAACATTGCGGAAAGAGACCGAAATCGAGGTGGTTCCCTATTGGTGTGGGCAGGGATTATGTTGACCACAGAACACCTCTTCATGAAATTATATGGGCGGATCAGCAAGGTTTAACTGCTGTCAGGTACCGCGAGGAGATCTTGGGATTTCATGCGCGGTTGTTGCGAGTTGCTGTGGGCCCAGACTTCGTACTCACGGACGATATTGTTTGACCTCATAGAGAACGGGTGTTCTTTTAGAAACGGAAGATATTGCACGCATGGCGTGGGCTACTCGCTTTCTCGATTTGAATCCCGTAGAAATGTCTAGGATGTCGTGTTGCATCACGTCTAGGGAGACGGGTTACATCACGCCAGCATCCACCAACCACTCTCCAAGACTTACGAGTAGCTCTGCAGCAAGAATGGACGTTATTGCCTAAACATGGGATTGATGATATCATTCACAGCATGTGCCGTCGTTGCCAGGCCTGTATTCGTGCCAGAGGTGGTCACACCCCATACTGAGCACATTGGCCTGTTGTCGGAATGTGGGCAAATCCGTTAAGTTGAAGAAAAAAAACGGAAAACATTTTTGTCTACCGCTATGCATGTTGCAACTGATTACGTTCTGTATTCGTCACATTGTTTCTACTATACTATCGTATGCTTATGCTATTTTGAGGCAAAATAAACACAACGTTGTAAAATTTCCGTTTGTTGCTTTAATTTTGGACAGCAGTGTACATTAAAATCTCAACATAATAACTAAAAGGAGGAGTTCCGATGTCATAAAACATTTTAATACGGAAATCAGAAGCTCGGTTTTCGTTGTGGTCGAGCGGTTCTAGGTACTTCAGTCTACATCTACATCCATACTCCGCAACCCACCTGACGGTGTGTGGCGGAGGGTACCCTGAGTACCTCTATCGGTTGTCCCTTCTATTCCAGTCTCGTATTCTTCGTGGAAAGAAGGATTGTCGGTATGCTTGTGTGTGGGCTCTAATCTCTCTGATTTTATCCTCATGGTCTCTTCGCGAGATATACGTAGGAGGGAGTAATATACTGCTTGACTCTTCGGTGAAGGTATGATCTCGAAA
Source organism: Schistocerca serialis cubense (assembly GCF_023864345.2). NCBI lineage: Eukaryota > Metazoa > Arthropoda > Insecta > Orthoptera > Acrididae > Schistocerca > Schistocerca serialis. Next base: position 435,113,301 of record NC_064640.1, on the reverse strand, counting down.
CTGTAACAAACGCCCGTACCGAGCTACTGAGCGTCTCTCCTGCAGAGTCTTCCACTGGAGTTTATCTATCATCTCCGTAACGCTTTCGCGATTACTAAATGATCCTGTAACGAAGCGCGCTGCTCTCCGTTGGATCTTCTCTATCTCTTCTATCAACCCTATCTGGTAAGGATTCCACACTGCTGAGCAGTATTCAAGCAGTGGGCGAACAAGCGTACTGTAAACTACTTCCTTTGTTTTCGGATTGCATTTCCTTAGGATTCTTCCAATGAATCTTAGTCTGGCATCTGCTTTACCGACGATCAACTTTATATGATCATTCCATTTTAAATCACTCCTAATGCGTACTCCCAGATAATTTATGGAATTAACTGCTTCCAGTTGCTGACCTGTTATTTTGTAGCTAAATGATAAGGGATCTATCTTTCTATGTATTCGCAGCACATTACACTTGTCTGCATTGAGATTCAATTGCCATTCCCTGCACCATGCGTCAATTCGTTGCAGATCCTCCTGCATTTCAGTACAATTTTCCATTGTTACAACCTCTCGATACACCACAGCATCATCTGCAAAAAGCCTCAGTGAACTTCCGATGCCATCCACCAGGTCATTTATGTATATTGTGAATAGCAACGGTCCTATTACACTCCCCTGCGGCACACCTGAAAGCACTCTTACTTCGGAAGACTTCTCTCCATTGAGAATGACATGTTGCGTTCTGTTATCTAGGAACTCCTCAATCCAATCACACAATTGGTCTGATAGTCCATATGCTCTTACTTTGTTCATTAAACGACTGTTGGGAACTGTATCGAACGCCTTGCGGAAGTCAAGAAAAACGGCAACTACCTGTGAACCCGTGTCTATGGCCCTCTGTCTCTCGTGGACGAATAGCGCGAGGTGGGTTTCACACGACCGTCTTTTTCGAAACCCATGCTGATTCCTACAGAGTAGATTTCTAGTCTCCAGAAAAGTCATTATACTCGAACATAACACGTGTTCCAAAATTCTACAACTGATCGACGTTAGAGATACAGGTCTATAGTTCTGCACATCTGTTCGACGTCCCTTCTTGAAAACGGGGATGACCTATGCCCTTTTCCAATCCTTTGGAACGCTACGCTCTTCTAGAGACCTACGGTACACCGCTGCAAGAAGAGGGGCAGGTTTCTTCGCGTACTCTGTGTAAAATCGAACTGGTATACCATCAGGTCCAGCGGCCTTTCCTCTTTTGAGCGATTTTAATTGTTTCTCTATCCCTCTGTCGTCTATTTCGATATCTACCATTTTGTCATCTGTGCGACAATCTAGAGAAGGAACTACAGTGCAATCTTCCTCTGTGAAACAGCTTTGAACAAAGACATTTAGTATTTCGGCCTTTAGTCTGTCATCCTCTGTTTCAGTACCATTTTGGTCACAGAGTGTCTGGACATTTTGTTTTAATCCACCTACGGCTTTGACATAAGACCAAAATTTCTTAGGATTTTCTGCCAAGTCAGTACATAGAACTTTACTTTCGAATTCATTGAACGCCTCTCGCATAGCCCTCCTCACACTACATTTCGCTTCGCGTAATTTTTGTTTGTCTGCAAGGCTTTGGCTATGTTTATGTTTGCTGTGAAGTTCCCTTTGCTTCCGCAGCAGTTTTCTAACTCGGTTGTCGTACCACGGTGGCTCTTTTCCATCTCTTACGATCTTGCTTGGCACATACTCATCTAATGCATATTGTACGATGGTTTTGAACTTTGTCCACTGATCCTCAACACTATATGTACTTGAGACAAAACTTTTGTGTTGAGCCGTCAGGTACTCTGTAATCTGCTTTTTGTCACTTTTGCTAAACAGAAAAATCTTCCTACCCTTTTTAATATTTCTATTTACGGTTGAAATCATCGATGCCGTAACCGCTTTATGATCGCTGATTCCCTGTTCTGCGTTAACTGTTTCAAATAGTTCGGGTCTCTTTGTCACCAGAAGGTCTAATATGTTATCGCCACGAGTCGGTCTTCTGTTTAACTGCTCAAGGTAGTTATCAGATAAAGCACTTAAAACTATTTCATCTACATCTACATCTACATCTATACTCCGCGAGCCACCTTACGGTGTGTGGCGGAGGGTACTTATTGTACCACTATCTGATCCCCCCTTCCCTGTTCCATTCACGAATTGTGCGTGGGAAGAACGACTGCTTGTAAGTCTCCGTATTTGCTCTAATTTCTCGGATCTTTTCGTTGTGATCATTACGCGAGATATATGTGGGCGGTAGTAATATGTTGCCCATCTCTTCCCGGAATGTGCTCTCTCGTAATTTCGATAATAAACCTCTCCGTATTGCGTAACGCCTTTCTTGAAGTGTCCGCCACTGGAGCTTGTTCAGCATCTCCGTAACGCTCTCGCGCTGACTAAATGTCCCCATGACGAATCGCGCTGCTTTTCGCTGGATCATGTCTATCTCTTCTATTAATCCAACCTGGTAAGGGTCCCATACTGATGAGCAATACTCAAGAATCGGACGAACAAGCGTTTTGTAAGCTACTTCTTTCGTCGATGAGTCACATTTTCTTAGAATTCTTCCTATGAATCTCAACCTGGCGCCTGCTTTTCCCACTATTTGTTTTATGTGATCATTCCACTTCAGATCGCTCCGGATAGTAACTCCTAAGTATTTTACGGTCGTTACCGCTTCCAATGATTTACCACCTATGGCATAATCGTACTGGAATGGATTTCTGCCCCTATGTATGCGCATTATATTACATTTATCTACGTTTAGGGAAAGCTGCCAGCTGTCGCACCATGCATTAATCCTCTGCAGGTCCTCCTGGAGTACGTACGAGTCTTCTGATGTTGCTACTTTCTTGTAGACAACCGTGTCATCTGCAAATAGCCTCACGGAGCTACCGATGTTGTCAACTAAGTCATTTATGTATATTGTAAACAATAAAGGTCCTATCACGCTTCCCTGCGGTACTCCCGAAATTACCTCTACATCTGGATTCTTTGTCCCTGCCACCCGTTATGAACGTTTGAGTCTCCCAGTCTATATCCGGCAAATTAAAATCTCCACCCAGAACTATAACATGGTGGGGAAATCTACTCCAAATATTTTCCAAATTATCCTTCAGGTGCTCAGCCACAACGTCTGCTGAGCCCGGGGGCCTATAGAGACATCCAATTACCATGTCTGAGCCTGCTTTAACCGTGACCTTCACCCAAATCATTTCACATTTCGGATTTCCGTCAATTTCCTTCGATACTATTGCACTTCTTATCGCTATAAACACGCCTCCCCCTTCATTGTCCAGCCTGTCTCTGCGGTATACATTCCAATCTGAGTTTAGGATTTCATTACTGTTAACGTCTGGTTTCAGCCGACTTTCTGTCCCTGGTACTATATGGGCGTTGTGACCGTTTATTAATGAGAGCAGTTCTGGGACCTTTCTATAGACGCTCCTGCAGTTTACTATTAGCACATTAATATTGTTATTCCCTGTTGCATTTTGCCTACTCCTACCTTGCCGCGTCTCAGGAGGCGTCTTGTCGGGCCTAGGGAGGGAATTCTCTAACCTAAAAAAACCCCCATGTGCACTCCACACGTACTCCGCTACCCTTGTAGCCGCTTCCGGCGTGTAGTGCACGCCTGACCTATTCAGGGGGACCCTACATTTCTCCACCCGATAGCGTAGGTCGAGAAATTTGCACCCCAGATCTCCGCAGAATCGTCTGAGCCTCTGGTTTAAGCCTACCACTCGGCTCCAAACCAGAGGACCGCGAACGGTTCTGGGAACGATACTACAAATAGTTAGCTCTGATTCCACCCCGCGAGCGAGGCTTTCCGCCTTCACCAATTCCGCCAACCGCCTGTACGAACTGAGGATGACCCCTGAACCCAGACGGCAGGAGTCATTGGTGCCGACATGAGCAACAATTTGCAGTCGGGTGCACCCAGTGCTCTCTATCGCCGCCGGTAGGGCCTCCTCCACATCTCGGATGAGACTCCCCGGCAAGCAGACAGAGTGAACACTGGCCTTCTTCCCCGACCTTTCCGCTATTTCCCTAAGGGGCTCCATCACCCGCCTAACGCTGGAGCTCCCAATAACTAATAAACCCCTCCCCTCGTGTGCCTGCTCGGACCTTGCTGAAGGAGCAGCCACATGTCCACTCACAGGCCGAGCGGGCGATGCCACACGGCCAGCCTCCACATTTACCCTCCGCCTCGTGCGCCGCGAACGCCGATGAACCCGCCACTCCCCTTGGGGAGAGGGTAGCCCAACCGCGCCCGGTATCCGCGAAGATGTCTTGACAGCAGGGACAGTGGGTGAAGCATGTAACACCTGGGGTGTACCTTGCGACGCACCAGACTCCCCACTGCCGCTACACTCCGAGGCAGCAGCCTGAAGACGGCTGACCGCGGCCATCAACACGTTCAGCTGTTCGCGAACAGTGGCCAGCTCCTCCTGCGTCCGTACACAGCAGTCACACATCCTATCCATCCTAAGGAATCAATTTACTGAAGAGAGTTAATCAACTTTTAACTAGACTGCTAATTCACTAAAGGCGGCTGATTATTGACTAAACTGTGATTGCTAGCCACTTCTTGTAGAAAACAATGAAATTAGCACTACCTGTCTCTGGACTGTATTGAAAACAAACACTAGCACTACTGGCACTATGGTTGACTAAAGGGACTCTCTCTGACTGTATTCAAAACAAACACGAATTCTATGGAACAATATTAATAGCACTCGACAATTCAAGCTTCCTAAAAGCAAAAACACACGGAAGAAGAAGTGACAAGTAAGAAAAATACAGTTAATACTTAAATTAAGGTAGCTCGCTGCACAGCAGACGTGAAGCAGACGGCGGTTAGGACGACACTGACAGTCCGGAACCGCGCGACTGCTATGGTAGCAGGTTCGAATCCTGCCTCGAGCATGGATATATGTGATGCCCTTAGGTTAGTTATGTTTAAGTAGTTTTAAGTTCTAGGGGACTGATGACCTAGATCTTAAGTCCCATAGTGCTCAGAGCCATTTGAACAGGCTCGGTTCAGGAAACGATGGTGGGGAACTCGGCCGTACCCTTTTCAGTGGAACCATCTTGGCATTTGCCTACAGCAGTTTAGAGAAATCACAGACAGCCTAAATCTGGATGACCCAAAAGGGAAAATATTTTAATGATTTCGTACACGAGTCCTATTATCGCCTAAAATTGCAATATAAATTCCATCACAGGTCAAAGACTTCCCTTTTGTCATCGTATAAATGTCAAGAAGACAGTGAGTGGTGCACAGTGAACGCTACTCCAATGAACTGCATTCAGATGTGAAAAACGTAAACATATATCAGAGGGGAAAATTCCAAACACGAAGGAGAGTGAGAACTGGTTGGTCGCTCTTAGGAAACAGGAAGGACGTGCACCTTCACCGACCACTGCTTGCCGTTTGCCACTTCCTTTCTCCCACTCAGAATCTAAACAACCAGTCTTGACTCTCTTACAACTCGTCCTCAAATGTCTCTGGCAACAGAACTACACTATGTGATCAAAGGTATCCGGACACTCCCAAAAACATATGTTTTTCATATTAGATGGATTGCGCTGCCACCTACTGCCAGGTACTCCATATCAGCGACCTCAGCAGTCATTAGACTTCGTGAGGAAGCAGAATGGGGCGCTCCGCGGAACTCACAGACTTCGAACGTTGTCAGATGATTGCGTGTCACTTGTGTCATACGTCTGTAAGCGAGATTTCCACACTCCTAAACATCCCTAGGTCCACTGTTTCCGATGTGATAGCGAAGTGGAAACGTGAAGGGACACGTACAGCACAAAAGCGTACAGGCCGATCTCGTCTGTTGACCGACAGAGACTGCCGACAGTTGAAGATGGTCGTAATGTGTAATAGACAGACATCTATCCAGACCATCACACAGGAATTCCAAGTGCGAAAACTCGGATTTTATGGCTGCTCATTAGCCACACATAACGCCGGTAAATGCCAAACGACGCCTCGCTTGGTGTAAAGTGCGTAAACATTGGACGACTGAACAGTGGGGAAAACGCTATGTGGAAGGACGAATTATGGTACACAATGTGGCGAACCGATGGCAGGGTGTGGGTATGGCGAATGCCCGGTGAACATCATCTGACAACGTCTGTAGCGCCAACACTAAAATTCAGAGGAAGACGTGTTATGGTGTGGTCATGTTTTACTTGGAGGGGGCTTGCGCCCCTTGTAGTTTTGCGTGGTACTATCACAGCACAGTCTTCCATTGATGTTTTAAGCTCCTTCTTGCTACCCGCTGTTGAAGAGCAATTAGGTAATGGCGATTGCACCTTTCAACACGATCGAGCACCTGTTCATAATGCACGGCCTGTGTCGGAGAGATTATACGGCAATAACATCTCTGTAATAGACTGGCCTGCACAGAGTCCTGACCTGAATCCTACAGAACACCTTTGGGATGTTTTGGAAGGCCAACTTCGTGTCAGGTCTCACCGACCGACATCGATACCTCTCCTCAGTGCAGCACTCCGTGAAGAATGGGCTGCCATTCCCCAAGTAACCTTCCAGCTCCTGATTGCATGCATGCCTGCGAGAGTGGAAGCTGTCATCAAGGATAAGAGTGTGCAAACACCATATTGAATTCAATCATTACCGATGGAGGGCGCCACGAACTTGTAAGTCATTTTCACCCAAGTGTCCAGATACTTTTGATCACTAACTTAACAGAAGCACCAGCATGTGAGCAAGAAGGAGTTCAGCAACAATTAAAAAATGTTACAGGAGGTTGCTCATTAAAGACCATTGATGTACTGCCATCGTTTAGCACTGGGTGTAAGCGACTGCAATGGAAGTAATTAAAAACAGAATAACAAAATAAGAACATACATTAGTGTACAGCTGCGTTAAAAATAAGGAAGGACGGAAGGAAAGTTAAATATCCCGAAGACAGCGAGGTCTTAGAGAAGAAAGCACAAGCTCACATTACGAAAGGATGGGGAAGCAAATCGACCATGGTCATTTCCAATGGGTTATCCCGGCATGTGCCTGGAGTGATTTAGCGAAATCATTGAAAACTACATGAACACATGGATGGGGAGCCAATGACTTGAGCCATCATCCTCCCGTATGCGAGTCCAGTGCACTAACCACTGCGCCAGATCGTTCGGTGAAATGTAAGGAAACACGAACAGTTATGAGAACGTCATTTACAGGTTTCATCATAATTAACTGTGAATACTGACGGGAATGCAGTGCTACATCCACGTGCGAGAGCAACACGAGGAGTACCTCCTGAAAAAGGTACAAGTTTACAATAAACTGTAATATGTATCATGATGAAGTAGTACGTTATTTCTTGTTAAGGTACACCATGCATAATGTGTGAACCCATTTAGGTGGGAACGTAATGGAAAAGTCTACATTTCAAATAAAGTATCTGATCAAAAGTATCCAGTCACCTATTACTAGACTTTAATCCGGATTGTGTCAATCCTTCGCCTTTATAGTGGCTTGAACTGTGCTGGGGACATTTTCAGTGAATTGTCTGATTATACGTGGAGGAGTGACAGCCTATACTCCCTAGAGAGCGTAAACCAGAGAAGGTAGTGATTTTGGACGCCGGGATCCAGAGGTATTCCATTTAGTTCAGGTCGAGACTCTTGGAAAGCCAGTATATTTCAAGAATCTTACTGTGCACAAACCGTTGCCTCACAAATGATGCTTAATGACAATGTACATTATCATGCTGACACATAGTCTCCAGACTTTTCCTCCACTGAATACAGTACACTATTATGTAAAATTCATTCATATGGGGCCGCATTTAGCGTTTTCTTGAGCGTAATAAGGAGAACACGCCCCAACCACGAGAAATATCCTCATACCATAACACAACCTCGTCCGTACTTCACTGTTGGCACAATAGATGACAGCAGGTAATGTTTTTCAAGTATTTGTCAAACCCAAACACTTCCATTGGATTTCCAAAGTGTGTAGCGTGCTTAGTCACTCCAGATCACTCGTTTCCAGTCGTCAGCGATCGAGTGTCGTCGCTCTTTATACCACCTCCAGTGCCGCTTACCATTTGCTATAACACTGTGTGTTTTATAAGGAACTACCCAATCATTCTCTTTAACTTCCTACGACAATAACATCCCTATAATGGACTGCCCTGCATATAGCCCTGACTTGAATAATATACAACACCTTTGGTATGATTTGGAACACCGACTTCGTGCCAGGTCCGACCGACCTCCATCGATACCTCTCCTCAGGGCAGCACTCCGTGAAGAATGGGCTGCCATTCCGCAAGAAACCTTCCAGCACCTGACTGAACGTATGCCTGCAAGAGTAGAAGCTGTCATCAAGGCGAATGGTGGGCCAACACCATACCGAATTCCAGCATTACCGATGGAGGGCGCAACGAACTTGTAAGTCATTTTCAGCCAGGTGTCCGGATACTTTTGATCACATAGTATATATTCATTGAAGCGCCAAAGAAACTGATTTATGCATGTGTATTCAAATACAGAGATATGTAAATAGGCAGAATACGGCGCTACGGTCGGTAACGCCTATATAAGACAAGTGTCTGGTGCAGTTCTTAGATCGGTTACTGCTGCTACAGTGGAAGGTTATCAAGGTGTAAGTGAGTTTGAACGTGGTGTTATAGTTGGCGCAGGAGCGATGGGACACAGCACCTCTGAGGTAGCCGGCCGGGGTGGCCGAACGGTTCTAGGGGCTACAGTCAGGAACCGTGCAACCGCTACGGTCGCAGGTTCGAATCCTGCCTCGGGCATGAATGTGTGTGATGTCCTTAGGTTAGTTAGGTTTAAGTAGTTCTAAGTTTTAGGGGACTGATGACCACAGCAGTTAAGTCCCATAGTGCTCAGAGCCATTTTTTAACCTCAGAGGTATCGATGAAGTGAGGAGTTTCACGTACGACCATTTCACTGGTGTACCGTGAATATCAGGAATCCGGTATAAAATGAAATCTACGACATCGCTGCGGCCGGAAATAGGTCCTGCAAGAACGGAACCAACGATGACTGAAGGGAATCGTCCAGTGTGACAAAAATGCAACCCTTCCGCAAATTGCTGCAAATTTCAATGCTCGGGCATCAACATGTGTCAGTCTGCGAACCATTCAACGAAACATCATCGATATGGGCTTTCGGAGCCGAAGACCCATACGTGTACCCTTAATGACTACACGATACAAAGCTTTGCGCCTCGCCTGGGCCCGTCAACACCGACATTGGATTGTTGATGACTGGAAACATGTTGTCAGGTCGGGCGATTCTCGTTTCAAACTGTATGGAGCGGATGGACGTGTACGAGTATGGAGACAACCTCACGATTCCATGGACCCTGCATGTCAGCAGGGGACTGTTCAAGCTGATGGACTCTCTGTAATGGTGTGGGGCTTGGGGAATTGGAGTGATATGGGACTTCTGATACAGCACATAAGACTCTTGCAGGTGACACGTACGTAAGCATCATGTCTGATCACCTGCATCCATTCATGTCCATTGTGCATTCTGACGGACTTGGGTACATCCAGGAGAAGAATGCGACACCCCACAAGACCACAATTGATACAGTGTGCCTCCAGGAACACTCTTCTGAGCTTTAACACTTCCGCTGGCCACCTGACTCCCCAGACATGAACATTATTGTAATATCTGGGATGCATTGCAACGTGCTGCTCAAAAGAGATCTCCACCCCCTCATATTCTTACGGATTTATGGAGAGCCCTGCAGGAATCATGGTGTCAGTTCCCTCCATCACTACTTCAGACATTAGCCGAGTCCATGCCACGACGTTTTGCGGCACTCTTGCGTGCTCACGGCGGCCCTACACGATATTAGGCAGGCGTATAATTTTCTTTTGCTCTTCAGTGTATATACCGAGATATAAGACAGCCTTCGAGGTCAGTGGTGCAGTGTAAGTTCCCTACATTCCATCCACATGCAGTTGGCAGTTGCCAGTGCGGTTTTGCTCAGTCCAGTTGAAAAATGAGATTTTCGGCATGTTTTGGCAATTGTGGAGAAGCCAGATCTCCAACATGTACAGGTGATTGGTTCTTGTAACCATATTTTACAGCAAAAAGGAACGGAGTGTAAAACCGTTCTCAGAATCGGCCGTGATTCTAGGAACCATCTTTCCACAAAAAGCAACGGTCCATAATCATTTGTCCGGGTAACGGTGCAAGACACATAACGCTTTGGAGAGTCTCTCTCGTGCTCGACTGTGGCATGTGGCTCTTGTGTTCCCTGTATTCCTACGGTGTGAGAATTAACTTTTACATTTCAATGGAACTGAGCCTCATTACTCAACACTACACGTTTACAGAAGTTGTTTTCTTCTATCTCCAATTCCAGAATGAGTTCACAGAATTCTACATGTTGTCATTTGTCGTCAGCAAGAAGGACTTGTGGCACCTGAATCCTGTGTGGTCTGAAACACAAACGTGGCCGCAAAACACACCAGACAGACATATGAGCAGTGGCTAACGCCCGGCTGGCGCAGTGAGTTGTCTTCCGTGGACTACATAAGCTATCAGAGTCTTGGAATTGCTGGTCAGATCGTTGAACACTTTGAGCTGCAGAAGGATCAGTGCCATACTCTCGACGAAAATCACGCTGCAAAATTGTAGCTGAATTGTATCTGTTAAAACGGTGACGCAAAACGCTTTTTGTTGCTGGGTTATCGTCATCTCGACACCATGCGCGCTGTGCAATGAACGAGCGAGCGAGAACCATGGAGACGCCTACCACCAGCCATATAAGCCGGAAAATTACAACTGCTTCCAACGTAATTTTTTAGTTTCGATATCTGGGTTAATATTTGCCCCAAGTTTCTATCTTCATTCATGTAGAGATACAGTCATGTAATGTAAACTCACCTGACAAATAGTTAGTCGCCCCAAGAGAAAGCATTACAAGTACCATCTAATAGAGAGTAATTCCGCCGCTGGACTTGATAACCGCCAGGATTCGGTTAGGAAGTGAGTCACAAAGATTTTGCAGGTAAGTCGCATCCAGGTTAAGCCACTCACTGAGGATTTGATCGAGCAATCTAACAACTTGCAAGTACGCCGATGTCGGTGTTTTACCCGCTGTTCCAACATGTTCCACAGTCCTACAGATTTTCTATGTGGTTGAAGTCAGGTGATTCTCCAGGCCAATTGAGATGTAATAGGGTGGGAGATTGTTCAGAAAACCAATCAACATTCTTCGAACTCGTAGAACTTTGTTGTTATCTTTATGTGCCTGTGTGAGCAACGGCATCTTGCGAGGTGGTCGACTCCAAATGTTTACTGCATGCCGTTCCCGGCGCATCTTTCAGTCAGGATCCTTTTCTGACCACAACACTGACGTCGTATTTCGTAACCACGTGTGTTACACCACATTGTAGAGCCGTTGAACAGTCCGCCCTGAAACAACAACAGATCCAACAGTTTCACACACCATATGGCTATCGTCACAGCCAAACGCGATTGATGCTTTTTGCCACTCTGTCACGTCCTTATATTTAGGCATGTTTCCGTACAATGTCTGGATGAAAGATATGTGTCTCACCGATCGCTACTCCCTTAAACACATGTAGAGACAGTGCGTGCGCGGTTGAGTACGTGACTCGATCGCTGCGCCATCTGTAAAGGCTTAAAAATTCATCTGTGCGTCCTCACCGGGCTGAGTAACTTTTTGTCCGATGAGCTTAGAATAAACGTTTTTGAAACATCTTGTATCTTAACAAGTAAAGACAGTCCATAGCCCATAAGAATCAAAAGAGTAAACTGAAAAATTATAGCAATTGTAGGTGGCATACAACACTATGTGAGCGTAGAAGCTGTAGGGGGAGATTAGAGTGGCAGTTTTCGGCAGCAGAGCACGCGGCTGGCGGTTGCTACGGTGCGGTGGCGAGCAGCTAGTGATTACGCGGCCTTGGAATAACCCGAGCAGAAGCTTGACAGGGGAGCGTATGGTATGTGTTGTAGTGCATGGAGGAATTTATATGCCAGAGAAAAATTGATAAAAATCGAACTAAGAGTGACACGGAGGTGCGAGCTGCCACTCATGGACAGAGAAATATGTAAAGCTAAATTATCTAGACGCGCCACAAAAATATATAATAGATTAAAACTTACTGTTGTCTTAAAAACTGTAAATTTGTGAAAGCGCAAAAGCTAATATGTCGGCAATGCTTTGGCAGATTAATATGAACAAAGTGTTTACGGATGCGGCTAGCAGAGCTGCATCGAGCGATCATAGCCGATTTAGCAGAATATGTATCATTTTTGAATGAGATGTGGGAATATGGGATTCGACTGAGAGAAACTGTGTTTTTGGTAATAAATAAATTTAAAGAGACGAAACTAGCGGCAGCATTCTAAAGTCTAAAGAATTATTTGTGAAGAAACGGTTGCAGTTACAAAAAATTGGACTTTAAATTGTTATTTCCCGGAAAATTTCCGTAATTTTCGAAGCATCATATATGTTTTTGTGTTTAGTTTTAGAATATTCGTAATTTTTTTTTTGTCAAATGTTGTTTTGAGTTAGGCAGTCGTTTGGGGGGTATAGGGCGGCCATCTTTGGGGAGTTGAGTTTGAGCAACGCTAAGAGCCGGACGTGCCGCCCATCTGAGGGGTAGTATTGGGTTGGTAGCCACGATCAGAGACAAGTATGTATGTAGCGACGTTCGAAAACGATCAAGTTGAGCGCAATATAGTGATTTAGGACAGCAGACAAGAGTGTACTTTGTGAACATGGCGACATATGAATTTTATAGTGAAGTGTTGTGGCATCAGTTATTAACGGCCGCCGCTACGTAAAAGCCCCTCAGACCGAATTTTAAGTGTTTAGTCAATATATTGAAGACTATTCGTGGAAAAATAGAAATAAACTATTTGTTCAAATTATATATCAAAGTGAGTGACTCAATATTTTTAAATTTCACTGCAATACCTGCCTGCATTACATTTTTATATTTTATTTCAGCTTAAAAACTGAGTTTACGACAGGTGTGAGCTGGCACCTTATGACGGAAAACGTAGCCGAACATTGAGACCACACACATCTCTGGGCCGATCAGTTAAGCTGAGTGCTGAGTGTAACAAATATATATATTTTCGTACCATAGCACTTGGGGGCTGGAGTTAACTATTCAATCTACAGAGCGCAGTGTCCAGTACCGTAGTAACTACTTCCAGTAACCTATAAGAAACTGCTATGTCAAGCTCGCAAAGACCGATACGTAATCAGCAGAGCTTCTACTCGGCAGAAAAGAGAACCAAGTCCTTCTCAGTTAAATAGTTAAATGCATGTTAATAAGTACTTGATACTTATTGTCCGAGTGTCCATACGAAAAAATAGGTTGGGATAAAAATATAAAGAAAGAACCTCAACAAGAAATACAAGGAAGAATGGAAGGAAGATTGGGATTAACGTCAAGTCATCATCGAGGTCATTCGAGACGGAGCACAAGCTCGAATTGTGTGAGGAGTGGGGAAAAAAATCGGTCGTGCCCTTTCAAAGGAACCACTCCGCCTTTTGCCAGGAGCAATTTAGGGAAATCACAGAAAACATAACACTGGATGTCTGGATGCAGCTGTGAACCGTCGTCCTCCCGAATGCGAGTCCCGTATACTGCGCCACTTCACTCGGTATCAAGAAATACACTGATGTGACAAAAGTCACCGTGTCGGACCTCCTCCTGCCCGGCATAGAGGAGCACCTCGACATTGCATGGACTCAACAAGTCGTTGCAAGTCCCCTGCAGAAAAAGTGGGCCATGCTTCCTCTATAGCCTTTCATAACTGGGAAAGTGTTGTTGGTGCTAGATTTTGTACGCGATAATGTCGTATAAATGTTCGATGGGATTCATGTCGGGCGAGCTTGGCCGACGCACCATTCCCTCGAATTGTCCAAAATACTGTACAGATAAATAGTGAACAATAGTGGCCTGCTGACATGGCGCATTGTCATCCGTAAAAATTTCGTCGTTATTTGGAACATGAAGTCCATGAATGGCTGCAAAAAGTCAGGGATCGAATCAAATGGACCAGAGGACCCAGTCTATTTTGCGTAAACACGCCCACACCATTATGGAGACACCACCAGCTTGCACAGTACATCGTTGGCAACTTGGGTCCATGATTTGGTGGAGTCTGCACCACACTCAAACCCTATCATCAGCTCTTAGCAACTGAAATCGGAAATAATCTGACCAGACCACGATTTTCCAGTCTTCTAGGGTCCAACTGATACGGTCAGAAGCCCAGGAGAGGTGCTGCAGGCAATGTCGCGCTGTTAACAAAGGCACTCGTGTTCGTCTGCCACTTCCCATTAACGCCAAATTTCACCCCGTTGACCCAACGGATACATTCGTCGTACGTCAGATATTTATTTCTGCTGTTACTTCACGCAGTGCCTATTGTCTGCTAGCACCGACAACCCTACGCAGAAGCCGTTGCTTTCTGTCTTTGAGTGAAGGCCGTCGGCCTCGGCGAAATCCGTGATGAGAGGTAATGCTTAAAATTTGCTATTGTCGGCACACTCTTGACTCGGTGGATTTTGGAATACTGAATCCGCTAATAGGTTCCAAAATGAAACGTCCAATGCATCAAGGTCCAACTACCATTCCGCGATCAAAGTCGGATAATTCACGTCGCGTGGCCATAATCAGGTCGGAAACCTTTTCAAAAAATGGTTCAAATGGCTCTGAGCACTATGGGACTTAACATCTGTGGTCATCAGTCCCCTAGAACTTAGAACTACTTAAACCTAACTAACCTAAGGACATCACACACATCCATGCCCGAGGCAGGATTCGAACCTGCGACCGTGGCGGTCACGCGGTTCCAAACTGAAGCGCTTAGAACCGCACGGCCACATCGGCCGGCAAACCTTTTCACATGAATCAGCTAACAAGGGAACCTCCCCATCGCACCACCCTCAGATTTCGTTGTAAGTTAGCACAGTGGATAGGCCTTGAAAAACTGAACACAGATCAATCGAGAAAACAGGAAGAAGTTGTGTGGAACTATGTAAAAATAAGCAAAATATACAAACTGAGTAGTCTATGCGCAAGATAGGTAACATCAAGGATAGTGTTTGCTCCGGAGCGCCGTGGTCCAATGGTTAGCGTGAGTAGCTGTGGAATGAGAGGTCTGTAATTCAAGTCTTCCCTCGAGTGAAAAGTTTACTTTCTTTATTTTCGCAAAGTTATGATCTGTCCGTTCGTTCATTGACGTCTCTGTTCACTGTAACAAGTTTAGTGTCTGTGTTTTGCGACCGCACCGCAAAACCGTGCGATTAGTACACGAAAGGACGTGCCTCTCCAATGGGAACCGAAAACATTTGATCGCAAGCTCATAGGTCAACCGTTTCCTCCAAAGGAAAACACGTCTGATATATTCTATACGACACTGGTGACGGCATGTGCGTCACATGACAGGAATATGTTGTCGACCCACCTAACTTGTACACTTGGCGAATGGGTAAAAAGATTCTTCTACATTTCCCGATTTAGGTTTTCTCGTGGATGTGATAATCACTCCCAAAAAAGTGATGAAAACATAGGAGTTTGTCACATAAACTGAAAATAAAAATTTAAGCTTCTCACTCGAGGGAAGATTTGAACCAAGGACTTCTCGTTCCGCAGCTGAGGGGGGTGCGATCGGGAGGTTCCCTTGTAAGTACAAATGAAAGCTCCGCCAATGCACTGCCCTTTTATACTTTGCATACTGGATACTACTGCCATCTGTATATGCCTCCAGAATGAGATTTTCACTCTCAGGCGGAGTTTGCGCTGATATGAAACTTCCTGGCAGATTAAAACTGTGTGCCGGGCCGAGACTCGAACTCGGGACCTTTGCCTTTCGCGGGCAAGTGCTCTACGCTCTACCAACGGAGCTACCCAAGCACGACTCACGCCCTGTCCTCACAGCTTTACTTCTGCCAGTACCTCGTCTCCTACCCTCCAAACTTTACAGAAGCTCTCCTGCGAACCTTGCAGAACTAGCACTCCTGATAGAAAGGATATTGCGGAGACATGGCTTAGCCACAGCCTGGGGGATGTTTCCAGAATGAGATTTGCACTCTGCAGCGGAGTGTGCGCTGATATGAAACTTCCTGGCAGATTAAAACTGTGTGCCGAGCCGAGACTCGAACACGGGACCTTTACCTTTCGCGGGCAAGTGCTCTACCAACTGAGGCAAAGGTCCCGAGTTCGAATCTCTGCCCGGCACACAGTTTTAATCTGCCAGGAAGTTTCATCTATATATGTGCTTTTCTTAATTCTACGACTTCTGTTACCTCAGGGTAAAGTCACTGGTGCGTAATGAGTGTCGAAATACATAACGGTGGATTCGTTTGGCGACTGGTAGGAAATGAGCGGGCTACGACAGTCCTCGGTTGAGTGTGCAGCAGGCTTTATTTCCGCTG
Source organism: Schistocerca serialis cubense (assembly GCF_023864345.2). NCBI lineage: Eukaryota > Metazoa > Arthropoda > Insecta > Orthoptera > Acrididae > Schistocerca > Schistocerca serialis. The sequence continues at coordinate 435,096,842 of NC_064640.1, read as the reverse complement.
ATGGCGCACACCGCGCCAATCAGCAGGAAGCGGGCTGCCGTACCGGTCACAAGACGTTAATGAGGGCCACAAACAACCGGCCACACTAGCATACGTAACTCTGCTCCACATTCATCAGAGTGCAGCGATGGTCTGGAATACGTCCAGGAGCTCATGCGGTTCCAGAGGATTAACCTTTAGCGACAAAGCGTTCAATGCGCTATAAAAGCAACACCACGTTTGTGGTAAGAGCTGCTACTATTTTACGCATATAAAGCGTTGCTCTAGGGCTGCCGGAATAAACATTGTTCTAGGCGTTTCAGTTCGAATCCCTCCTCGGGCATGGATGTGTGTGATGTCCTTAGGTTAGTTAGGTTTAAGTAGTTCTAAGTGTATACCCCCACGTGCAATGCGGAAACAGCATGGGGATAATTTTGGGCGCTAATGTTCTACAAATGCCTTTTCTAAATCAATTCTATAGCAAAGAATTACTTTAAAACTTCACTTTCAAGATCGAACACAATATTGACTTTATACAAGAACGAATCGTCCTACAAACAGTTCTAACTGATTGATTATTTAAAAATTTACTTTACACAAAGGATTAATCTACGCAAAATTTTCTCTATTTTTTCATAATATTTATATATGGAGAAGGAGAACTAAGTTCTCTAGCTGTGAGCATTCCATGAGACAAATGCTTCAATAAGATCTCGGTACGACATTTAATTTTACAACAGAGTTCTAACTGCGCGCAAGCTTGCAAAGCTGCAGATTTAACTTGAATCACAATTATTCACAAAACACTTTTCAGAATCCAGAAATACTCTCATTGTCATCTTATTCAGTCATTCCCATCAAATGTGTATTCAATATTCAGTAGCTTAATTTCAGATAAAAATTTCGTGACCATTCAGTTTCACATCTGATTCCCAACACACCTCGACTAATAATAATCTCTTTCTGTTAGCGCCCTCAGGAAGAGAAGGTGTAAGAATACAACGAAAAATCTCGGACCAATATGTAAAAACTTAACAGTTCTGTAGTAGCCAAGATGATATGCACACCTCACACTGATTACGAGGAAATGTGAGGACCTGGGACGCAGAGAGTATCGAAAACCGGCATACTCGGGCCGATACCTGTAAAAACTGTCAGACTATCACCCGATCCAGAAGAGAGGAGTGATTAACATGCTCGTAATACGCGAAAGACGAATATGTGAGCCATAGCACCACGGACAAGGACACGAGATGCAACACCTGGAAAGTGTTCTGAGGAGCAGTTGCATGAGAAGTGTCAAATTTACAAATCGGAAGAAGGGATGTCACGTACGGCGTTTCTGCCATACATTCGCAAGCTAACAGACAGGTTAGGTCATATATTGTGCAAATATGGTCTAAAGACTATTTATAAGGCTGATAAAAGAGCGTCTCAGATCGGTGAAAGACAAAATGGACCCACTTACATTCTCTGGAATATAATGCATACCATGTACATGTGAAGAGGTTTCCAACATGTGGGGATTTCCAATTAAACATACTGTATGTATAAGAAATACCACACTGAGGTAGATAAATCCTTGTTAAGCCACCACTACAATATTAAACTGTGTGACATCATAGTTTGCGTGTTAAAACGAGAGCGTTGTTGGAAATAATGACGTCGTATCAAAATTGTGAGGTTTATCGGTTTCCAACCAAAGACACTGTGTGTATAAGCATTAGCACAGAGCTCTAAAATACGCATCTAGAGACAGCTGACCAGTATCTGCAACCACGTCCAGTGAAAAGTAGATCACCTGCAGGGCAGCCCACGCTTCTAAGACCATTGCGTGGCATATGGCCATGAACAAACCGCTCCAACAGAGAAACCGTGGAGAAACTCGGAGTATTTTAGGTGTAATAGTCTCTGATGCGGGCGTCCTGGATGCTGACACGGAAGACACCGGCATGAAAGCATCCACTCAGTGAGAGCCATCCCACTCACGGTAATAATGGAAAACAGGTCCAAAGAAGTCGGTGGAATGGAAAATGTGTGGAGTGTATTGCAGATAAGCGCCAAGCACTTACCTCCATTCTTTCTCTCTCTGGACCAATCAGAATGAAGCTTTAAAAACTAGCACTTATAGGTTGGTGACGTCAGTCTCTTGTCGACCAAAGCTCCCAGACAGAATAAAAAGCCATGTGACACGATATAAACTATTGCATTATTGTTAGAGAATGTGTGACATTGCTAGAAGACAACTAACAAGTAAAAACTTCGAGTAGGAGAGCTACCAGTTCTTCTGCGTACATCACATCAGGAGTATTCACCTGGAGTTTCTTTCAAATCCCAGGCAAAATAAAAATATTATGACACGAAATAAACTCTTACAATATTAATGTGCGATGTCAATATACGACTCGTAAATAGATACGGAGTATGTCTATACATACTTACTACCAAAATGAGACTGAGCAATGGCCACAGTAAAGCAAAAAAAATAAACTATTTGTACTTACCAAGTCATCGACTTACAGCGGTAACAACATCTCTGTCACTACGTGATAAAATGCGGCCATAGAGAACTGCAGTGTTCACGAGATTTCTGCCGATATGCCTCCGAAAAAATTTCTGACTAGGTGCCGCGCGTCTCTGTCGGCGCTGCCGTCACCGCCACTGCAACAGACGACTGTGGGGACCGCGCATGCCGACTCCGGTGCTGGGAATACTGACCACGCCGCCCAACACCTTCGCAATAGCGCTCATTGCGTAAATGGGATGTCTAGTCATGGGGAAGAACGCCTGCAGCCCTAATATGTGGACATCGGTTGACAGTAACAGCCAGAGAACGTCCTACGCAAAACTGGTAAAATGCAGGATCATCACTCAGTGCGTGTGTCGCTAGTGGTAATGGTCAAGAAATACCTATCCTGCACCCTTGATCGTAATGTCCAGAATAGAGAGGATGCTCTCTGAGCAGTAATGAAACAGGATCTCAGGAGAGCCCTCACATTGGTGGCGACGTCTGTGATCGCAGGAAGCCGGTGCTGGTAGTGTGTCATCTGCCAAAGACGTGCAACACCCACCGGACACTGAACGCAGGCAGGCATAAAACGTTCTAACAAATTTTTTCTTATTATTTGTCTCTCTAAGTACTGGCAATAATAGCAGTAATGACATACTACAAACTTTAGCAGAGTTTTCCCATTTCCCATGCACCAGGAATTTATTAAGTCGACTGTACAATGAAAAAAAATCGTTCTGAGACAAATATGCAATAACTTGTGTCATGTCGATCATCATGATGCAGTGGTAAAATACGGTTGATGTATTGCAAGACAGACCCATACACCGCTTCCAACTAAGAAGAAAAACAAAGATCGATATTTTTTAAAAAAAGTTATAGTCAACCCATGTGTTTTATAAGACCGCTGGCCACATTTCGTATCAGTGAATCATTTGTTGCTTGCGGAAATGCCGTAACATATTCCTTACTAACTTAGCAGAAGACTTTACCAAAAACCAATAGCGTAATGCTGTACTTGTTAACAGTAGGTTCGATCAACACACTAATAATACATGAACTCAACACGAAAATGATATTGAGAACTGGCATTCACAGTCAACTTACATTTCCTGAAAGATAAGAGAAAAATTAGAGCCCATGCAGATAAACGGTTTCCTCCCTAGCGCCGTTTGTGTGAGTAGCACAAGGTATCGTGTGGAGTATGTGTGTATTTGAAAAAAATTACGCAAGAACGTCATGATCTCGTCACCCTCTTATCTGCAGTAAGCAACTAGAGTTTAGACAAGCGTTCAAAAACATGATGAATCAATGTGCAAGCGCTTGTCTGATATTTATTTGACCACATACATGTGTAAACACTGAACTGGATTCACATCTCTGCAATAAAACAGTATAGTTCTAATTTTTGCAAGTGACACGAGGTGTCCTCCGCCGCTGGCTTTCGGCGTATGTGTGATCTAAAAATTTAGCGAGAGACGTCATGATCATGGGACCAACTTACAAGCATACAAGGACCTAAAATTCGGACCAACAGTAAATGAGACAAGACTCTACGACATGTGTGCAGAATTAATAAGTGTCTGTCTGTTTGACGGATCAGTCTGGACATACACCGATAAGCCAGAACGTTATGACCACCGACCTACAATCGATATGAACCCGTCCAGGCGATAGCAGCGTCACCTGACGAGGGATGACTGAATGACTGCTAGTCAGAGACACGCACAGTGCATGTAGTATCAGTTGGGGTGCTGTCTGTATGTAGAATTGGGAAGGCGCGCGAGTTATCTGAATTTTACGGAGGGCAGATTGTAATGCCCGGAGGTTCGGCACGAGCATTTTGGAAACTGGATGACTTGATGGGTGTTCGAGAAGTGCTGTGATGAGTGTCTTCAACATGTAGCGACACCAAGGTGAAAAAAACCCACGTCCAGAGGTCGTGGGGTTGGGCGGCTACCCCTCATTACAGATGTCGGACGTCATAGGCTGGGCAGACTGCTAAAACGGGACAGGCGACAAAACTGTGGCTTAACTAACACCAGACATTAATGCTGGGCAGAGTACAAGTGTGTCTGAACACACATTGCACCGAACATCCTAACGATGGGCCTTCGCAGGCGACGACTCGTGCATGAACCAATGTTAACACAACGACATCGGCAATTACGACTGAAATGGCCACATGACTATTTGCACTGGACGTTGGGGGCAGTGGAAGAGCGTTGTATGGTCTGATGAATCCTGCTACCTTCTTCATGATGCCGCTGGGAGGGCGCAAATCCATCGTCTTCCAGGAGAACGGCACCTTGACACTTGTACTATAAGACAGAGACAAGCTAGCAGCGGATCCGTTATGCTCTGGGAACATTGACGAGGGGATCCATGGGTCCAGTGGAGCTCGTGCAAGGCACCATGACGGACAAGGAGTATCGTACACTGGTTGAAGACCACGTAAACCTCTTCAGGATGATCACGTTTCTCGACGACAGAGGCATTTTTCTACAAGATAATGCGCCATCTTAGAAAGCCAGGAGTGTGATGGAGTGGTTCGAGGAACACAGTGGCGAGTTCCAATTGATGTGCTACCCCCCTCCCCCCCGCAAGTTCACCAGATCTGACCCTGATCGAACACATCTGGGATGTGATTGAACGTGGCGTCAGAGTTCATCGCCCCCCTCCCCGGAATTTATGGAAATTAGGTGACTTGTTTGTGCAGATGTGGTGCCAGCTCCCTCCAGCAACCTACCAAGGCCTCATTGGTTCCATGTCACGACGCGTCGCTGCTGTTATCCGTGCCAAAGATCGACTTACAGGCTATTAGGTAGATGGTCATAATGCTCTGGCTCATCAGTGTATGCGTATGTCAACCGTGGACTGGCTGTAAAATAGGCTTCTATGGAAGAGCTACAACATAGTTCCCACGAAAAACAGTCTGTGTGTTCTTCTACACTACTGGCCATTAAAATTGATACACCAAGAAGAAATGCAGATGATAAACGGGTATTCATTGGACAAATATATTATACTAGAACTGACGTGTTATTACATTTTCACGCATTTGGGTGCATGGATCCTGAGAAACCAGTACCCAGAACAACCACCTCTGGCCTTGATACGCCTGGGCATTGAGTCAAACAGAGCTTGGAGGGCGTGTACAGGTACAACTGACCATGAAGCTTCAACACGATACCGCAGTTCATCAAGACTAGGGACTGGCGTTTTGCGACGAGCCAGTTGCTCGGCCACCATTGACCAGAAGTTTTCAATTGGTGAGAGATCTGGAGAATGTGCTGGCCAGGGCAGCAGTCGAACATTTTCTGTATCCAGAAAGGCCCGTACAGGACCTGCAACATGCGTTCGAGCATTATCCTGCTGAAATGTAGGGTTTCGCAGGGATCGAATAAAGGGTAGAGCCACGGGTCGTAACACATCTGAAATGTAACGTCTGCTGTTCAAAGTGCCCTCAATGCGAACAAGAGGTGACCGAGACGTGTAACCAATGGCACCCCATACCATCACGCCGAGTGGTACTCCAGTATGGCGATGACGAATACACGCTTTCAATGTGCGTTCACCGCGATGTCGCCAAACAGGGATGCGACCATCATGATGCTGTAAACAGAACCTGGATTCATCCGAAAAAATGACGTTTTGCCATTCGTGCACCCAGGTTCGTCGTTGAGTACACCATCGCAGGAGCTCCTGTCTGTGATGCAGCGTCAAGGCTAACCGCTACCACGGTCTCCGAGCTGATAGTTCATACTGCTGCGAACGTCGTCGAACTGTTCGTGCATATGGTTGTTGTCTTGCAAACTACCCCATCTTTTGACTCAGGGATCGAGACGTGGCTGAGCGATCCGTTACAGCCATGCGGATACTGTAACCTCCCCCTCACTTATCGAACTTAATGACAGTGAAAAATTAAACCGCGTGTACCTAATGGAAGTTTGGGAAAAGCAATCGTCACCGAAGTTAAACTGTCGGTAAAGAGGGAGGAAAGGGTTACATTTAAATGAAAGGAAAAATGCAAATGAAACTGGTGGAAGTTAATTTTGAAAAGGGGTAAAGTTAATAAAGAAAGTAAATGTGCGGCCGTTACGTTAACAATTAACTAGCGGTAATTAGATATTTGAGATTTGGGGGAAATTACGGTCGCCAGTCCTAAGGACAATTACTATAGTAACTGAAAACGAAAGGTTATTACACATATAATTAGCACTAGAAGCGTGGCAACTGAAGGTTGACACGTGTAGTGTGAAAACTGAAAGTTTGTCAGAAGTAATAAATTTCGCTACACTCTGACTTAATTTAGCAAAAGAATTAATAAAACCGGAAAATCGAAAGTTAATTTAGTGACTGAAGCTAATAGTGAACTTTCTTTCTGAAGCACATCGAAATTCAGTAAACTACGGTTAGTCTTTCAACAATCATTTCAAAAGCTACTTTAATCTACGCAATTTAGAAATAAGAGATTTAACTTTGAACCTGAATTAAATGATTCTGAACAATTAACAATAGTAAAGTTTAGTACGTACCAAGCTGAGTTGCAGTCACAGGTAAGCTAAAATTCGGTAACAAAACTCGCTCTCTTAATTTGTGGTTGTGTAATCTAAATATTGTAGCCAGCTATGAATACCTTAACTGAACTCTGAAATTAAAGCAGTGAAATCGAATGATTCTGGCGTTTGAATTTCAACGACACACGGGTTCATTCCGGAAGAGAAAGGGACCCTGCTTGGTAATGCAATTGGGACAATGAGCAACAAAAGTTCATGCTACGTTGCTGTAATTTTGTGATTTGAACAGTTTGAAAAGCTGAGGTCTGCCATATAGTTCTAAAACTTTACGTGCTTCCAGTCTTCCTTGTTGGTTGATTGATGGTTTGAAGCCGTCGATCGAGGATGTGGCGATAGTCACTCATTGTCGGCCGTCGCTGTTGCAGAAGCTGGATGTTGGCGCGCCTTCTTCTCGACACGGTCACCAGGCGAAACGGGCTCTTGATGTGCGCCAGCTAATGCTTCCCGTCCGCGACACCGTGTCAGAAACTATCATAGCACGTCGAGCGCAATTACATGCTGCCCAATCCCGAAAGCGCGGCAACTCGCGGGAGCGTCACACACCACACCTGCTCCACTCGCTACTCCAGCCAGACTCTCTCTGCTCAGCCCGCGCTCCACGCGGCAGAGTTAACACTACCAAAGATCCTACACACTTTGATTCTTCACACGACCTGTCGATGTAATCGTTCGATAGCAGTTTTCTCTAGGCAAGACCCAGCGTAAAAATACAAATAATATTTACGAAACAAACCAATGATACATCGACATAAATGCATATATATATATATATATATATATATATATATATATATATATATATACAAATAGTAAAACCATTACAATATGTAAAGACACAGAAATGTCATATATTCAGGTAACAAAAATAAGGAAAACAAATTTATAGTACAATAGATGGAAATAGGAGGATATGCATTTCCGGCGTTACAATACGATGCCTGTCATCTCGACTGCTAGTGATACGAGGCCGTTGGGATCGAGCACGGCGTTCCGTATTACCCTCCTGAACCCACCGATTCCATATTCTGCTAACAGTAATTGGATCTCGACCAACGCGAGCAGCAATGTCGCGATACGATAAACCACAATCGCGATAGGCTACAATCCCACCTTTATGACAGTCGGAAACGTGATGGTACGCTTTTCTCCTCCTTACACGAGGCATCACAACAACGTTTCACCAGGCAACCCCGGTCAGCTGCTGTTTGTGTATGAGAAATCGGTTGGAAACTTTCCTCATGTCAGCACGTTGTAGGTGTCGCCACCGGCGCCAACCTTGTGTGAATGCTCTGAAAAGCTAATAATTTACATATCACAGTATATTCTTCCTGTCGGTTAAATTTCGCGTCTGTAGCACGTCATCTTCGTGGTGTAGCAGTTTTAATGGCCAGTAGTGTAGTTAGCCGTCCACAGTTCCTTTCTGCTGACTTGAGGTATGAATCTGCCTTCACCAGATAACTCACACCACCTCTTAAGACCACCGCCTGATAGAGGAGCCCACGCACCGTGATAGAGACACCTGCGTGCTGTCCGAGTCAGTCACTGAGCTCTATGAAGGTAATTTTAAAAAAATTATTTTGTTACTCTGTTCATGTATGTAACTGTAAACGTCTGTGAGTTGCTGGATGTGCCCATACAGTCTTATTACAATTAAAAGCAGTCGAAATCATGTGTAAAACAAAATGCACTTTTAGTAACAAATTGATTCTAACACGTACTCGATGCAGTAAAATATTCAGGTGTAAAATGCTCGACGTTCAGATTTTACTATGCATCCTCCTCTCTCCTGGCTCTCATATGCCATTAGAGCTCTGACAACGCCTCGTCTACGACGCTGTCTCCGAAGACGAAGCACAAATCGTGTAATATCGGACTCAAGTTCTGCGTCTGATGCTGCCGAAAGGGCAAATCTGTAGATAGTATATTACAAAATCCTTTTATTTTCTTTCTCTTGTAAGTTGGTAAATGAGACACTTCGTTTGTAAAATGTCCATAATACTTGCATGTCGTGATTACCTCTGCCGGGTAATTCGTTTAGAAAACATATGTTTAAGATAATTGTATATCACATCTATTTACACAACCTGGTATAAATTTAGGCTGATGAGCAAATCACGTAACCCAATGCAATTTTTTGCGTAACACACATCGAAAAACCCGTCGAAACATTTCCGGAAACGTGGTATGTAAATGATAAATAATTATATTTTAGATTAATCATAATGGGTAATCATGGGTGTTTCATGGCTAATGGCTCTGAGCACTATGGGACTTAACGTCTGAGGTCATCAGTCCCCTAGAACTTAGAACTACTTAAACCTAACTAACCTAAGGACATCACATACATCCATGCCCGAGGCAGGATTCGAACCTGCGACCGTAGCGGTCGCGCGGTTCCAGACTGTAGCGCCTAGAACAGCTCGGCCATCCCGGCCGGCTGTGTTTCATGACATATTACTGACATTAGCTTGGCGCTGTGGAGCTGTGACACACTTGCAGATGTGATTTTATCTGTTGCAGCGTTAGAGAAACACATCTGAGAAGGTTATGTTCCCCTCATAGTTGCGAGCGCATAATAAAGCATGATTCCCGCTACTGGTTCTATCGGAAGTATCCAGACGCCTGTAACGTGGCTGACAAACAGATTTCGGTTATCCAGAAGAGTGGCATAGAATTACACCATGAGACATTACACAAAACAACTGCCAGTGTCGCCGACCGAAGTGGCCGTGTGGTTAAAGGCGCTGCAGTCTGGAACCGCAAGACCGCTACGGTCGCAGGTTCGAATCGTGCCTCGGGCATGGATGTTTGTGGTGTCCGTAGGTTAGTTAGGTTTAACTAGTTCTAAATTCTAGTGGACTAATGACCTCAGCAGTTGAGTCTCATAGTGCTCAGAGCCATTTGAACCATTTTTGAACTGCCAGTGTCGTTGTTTGTATAATCAATTACCACTTTAAATAAGTAAAGATATAGGTATACGGTGCATAGTTGTTATGACACATTAATACTCTTAATTGTCTTTGTTTAAGCAGCGTACTGATGTGTGGTATTGCATCCTACCATTACCGAATATTCCATTAAAAGTAGAGTCCTCCAGAGCAGGTACACAGACAACTAAAACATAACACTATTCTAATATTGGGAGTCGCAACCGGAAGAGACGACATGATCACATGATCAACATATAAGCTCGTATTTTTTCCAGTAGACAAATTTCAGAATGACATTAAGATTACATACAAGAAACTTTAACAGATAATGGTCTAAGTCCGCTCGACACATTGACTCGGCGTGGATTTTCAGTGACTGGAGTAAAATTGTTTTTAGTGATGAGTCCCGCTTTGAACTTAGCCCCGATGACCGGCGGAGACGTTTCTCGAGTCACCGCAGACAGTGATGTGATGTAAACCTGACTGTCGCCTGTCATATGGCCTGACAATCGCCAGTGATGTTCTGGGGTGCCATTTTATTTCATAACAGGACCCCTTTAGTTGTCATCTGCGCCACCCTTAGATCACAGCGGTTGGTCGACGATATTCTAAGCCCCGTTTCGTTGCCCTTCATGGCAAGCCATCCTGGGCTTACATTTCAACAAGACAATGCCCGCCCCCATACGGCGAGAATTTCTACTACTTGTCTTCTTACTTGCCAAACCCCGACTGAGAACGTTTGGAGGATTATGGGCAGGGCCCTCTAACCAGCTCAGGACTTTGGCGATCTAAGGCGTCACTCGAACATAACTTGGCAAGATATCCCTCAGCAGGACATCCAAAAACTCTGTCAATCAATACCAAGCCGAATAACTATACAATGTGATCAAAAGTATCCGGACAGCTAGAAAACATACGTTTTTCATATTAGGTGCATTGTGCTGCCACCCACTGCCAGGTACTCCACATTAGCGACCTCAGTAGTCATTAGATATCGTGAGATAGAATGGGACGCTACGCGGAACTCACGGACTTCGAACGCTGTCAGGTGATCAGGTGTCACTTGTGTCATAGGACTGTACCCGAGATTTATACACTCCCAAACATCCCTAGGCCCACTGTTTCCAATGTAACAGTGAAGTGGAAACGTGAAGGGACCCGTACAGCACAAAAACGTACAGGCCAACCTCGTCTGTTGACTGACAGAGACCTCCGACAGTTGAAGAGGGTCGAAATGTGTAATAGGCAGACATCTACCCAGACATTCACACAGAGTTCGAAACTGCATCAGCATCTATTGCAATTACTATGACAGTTGCCAAGCAGGTGAGAAACCTTGAATTTCATGGTCGAGCGGCTGCTCATAAGCCCCACACCACACCGGTACATGCCAAAAGACGACTAACTTGGTGTAAGGAGCGTAAACACTGGGCGATTTAACAGTGGAAAAACGTTGTGTGGCGTGACGAATCACGGTACACAACGTAACGATCCGATGGCAGATTGTGGGTATGGCGAATGCCCGGTGAACATCTGCCAGCGTGTGTAGTGCCAACAGTATAATTCGAAGGCGGTGGTGTTATGGTGTGGTCGTGTTTCTCATGGAGGGGGCTTGCACCCATTGTTCTTTTGCTTGGCAATATCACAGCACAGGCCTACTACACTGATGTTCCCACTGTTGAAGAGCAATTCGAGGATAGCGATTGCATCTTTCAACACGACCGAGCACCTGTTCCTAATACACGGCCTGTGGCGGAGTGGTTGCACGAGAATAGCATCCCTGTAATGGACTGGCCTGCACGAAGTCCTGGCCTGAATCCTATAGAACACCTTTGGGATGTTTTGGAACGCCGACTTCGTGCCAGGCCACACAGACCGACATCGATAGCTCTCCTCAGTGCAGCGCTCCGTGAAGAATGGGCTGCCATTCCTCAAGAAACCTTCCAGCACCTGACTGAATGTATGCCTGCGAGAGTGGAAGCTATCATCAAGGCTAAGGGTGGGCCAACACCATATTGAATTCCAGCATTATCGATGAATGGCGCCACGAATTTGTAAGTCATTTTCAGCAAGGTGTCTGGATACTTTTGATGACATAGTGTACTTGCATAATGGCCAGACGTCACCCGACGCGTTATTGACCTGCTCAGTATATGAAGCTCTTTCCCTTGAATAAATCATTCAATTTGTCTGAAATTTTAACCATTTGTTTGTCCATAAATGTACATCACATTCACAGATTTACGTCCCATTCGGATAATTCCTTCGCGGTGTTTCGCGGTCGGTGTTCTTTTTTCTCCCTCTTTCTTTCCTGTTCTTCGCCCGATGTTTACGTTGTCCGGAAAGTACACTGCCATCCTGCCACCCATTTATCCAGGGAAGCTACAGAAATCTACAAGTATCGTGATAGCTTCAACAAAATACGGGAAAGGCTCAAGGTGAACGGATCCTGGATTCCCGTGCTGCAGCCAACGACCGTTGCAGGTAACAAGGGAAGAATCACAATAGCAGTGACCTTGGAAAATCCCTTGGACGTTGGGGTGCCTGTTGCATATAATGTGCGGCCGCGAGGTCGATTCCATTCCGCCAACCTCGGTGGAGGCTGACACTTTGACAATGCCAGCCATTTGTGCTGGCGAATCGTTAGAAAATCGTTAAACAACGTTGGTCGAAGAGCCGGAGACTAAAAATAACGCATTCTGAGCCGGCCGGAGTGTCCGAGCGGTTCTAGGCGCTACAGTCTGGAACCACGCGACTGTTACGGTCACAGGTTCGAATCCAGCATCGGGCATGGATGTGTGTGATGTCCTTAGGTTAGTTAGGTTTAAGTAGTTCTAAGTTCTAGGGGACTGATGACCTCAGAAGTTAAGTCCCATAGTGCTCAGAGCCATTTGAACCGTTTTTGAACGCATTCTGAAGATATGTTTAATGTATTGTATCACCTACAATATATATCACATGGTAGTCGTGGGATCCCGACTAACGTGAGTAGAAATTTCACGGATAATTTAAGCGATATTGATAGGTCACAAACTTGACACTGTCAAAATCCGAGGCATTCTGGTAGATGTTACATTCCCACGCAGTCCAACTCGTGGTTGCCCTTCATTGCCCTACAAATCTGGACATTGCACGATTCTACCAACAGGCCAAATGGAGACCGACAACGAGGGTCCCCTCAAAACCTGTCAGTCATTGATAATAGTATCTCACACGAGTATGCACCATCTCCGTGACTTTCACAATGATTACTGATATCTGACACTGTTTACGCCAATAAATACCTACCAGGACTGGAAAGAACGCTAAACACTGACAACAAATTGTTCAAATGGCTCTGAGCACTATGGTATTTAACTGCTGAGGTCATCAGTCCCCTAGAACTTAGAACTACTTAAACCTAACTAACCTAAGGACATCACACACATCCATGCCCGAGGCAGGATTCGAACCTGTGACCGTAGCAGTCGCGTGGTTCCAGACTGTAGCGCCTAGAACCGCTCGGCCACCCCGGCCGGCCACTGACAACACTAATGTACTCTGGTGGCCATTCTACCTGTCACGGAGAATAGCAGTTCTAGGCAATCGAAGTCATTTTCCAGTTAAATGACCTTTAAAAGTGGAAATGTAAGTGTGTGTTCCCTACGCACAGGGCCAGGACATTAATCTTGAACGTCATCAAAATAGAGGATAGCAGGGAATTCAAAAATTCAAGATGGCAGGTGGAGGGAAATTCAGAAATCCGAGGTGGTGGTTGACAGGAAATTTAAAAGTGCAAGATGATGGTGGTTCGAAACTTAAAGTAAAATCCAGGATAGTGGAACTAGCCCAGTTATGGTGTGTAGCCTTTTCCCTCCCCCTCCTCCTCGCCAGCCAGTCACAATTATTAAAATGAGATAAAAATGATATTATCTTCGAAGATACGCACTATTTCTGTAACTTTCACTTGAAGATTAATGATATTTGTATATGGTATTTACCTCTGGATTGCGAACACGCATACACTCACGGACACTTCTGTATTTAATGTGCGTAATGTTGAAATGATTAAGTAAATTGTGTAACAACGGTGTCAAGTTCGAAGATATGCAGTAAATTTTTACGTATCCTTCGCTTGAATATGTGCCACGTTCAATGACATGCATTATTCCTGTCACCTCCTCTTGAAAGTCAAGGATATTTGCGTAAAATTTCTTGCGCATACATAACTCTGTATGCAGTCAGCATGATATTAAAATGCGGCAGTCAATCTGTTTTCGGAAACTAGTGTGAGATGTCTGCCTCTGACCCCCTTCCCTCATTCACACACACACACACACACACACACACACATTGCTGGGTAACGCCAAAGGCTATTGATGGATGGATAATGAGTTGGATAATGATATTAGTTTACGGGGTGACCACCATCATCCTGCATGCTATTGAATGGGTAAGCTTACAGGGTAACTGGGAAAGATGATAACAACACCTCGGATGGTGCAGCAAGCATGGCAAATCTCCTCCAGCGAGGCTTCCTACTTTATAGCACGTACCACACTGAACCAGCAGGCAAAAATGTGATTACTAAGCATTAGTTAGAAAGTACTATCTTGCTGAAGTAAGCATCATATTTCGAGGTTTTACAAATTCACAAGAGACGCGATCCAAAGGGCAAGGTTTTACGGTATTTTTTTTATTTTTTTCCATTTTGAAAAGACGTTTAATAATTCGGGCGTGTCTCACAAGACACTGCAGTGTCCGAAGACCTCCACTGGAATCAGACAGTGCGGGACTGAATGTTATCTCAAGACCCTACGATCTGTCATATGTCCAGGCGTTGCAGTTACGTGAATTGTTTCCACACATTTTGTGGGTTTCTGTTTCAACAGATGGAATGCTTCACACGCAACAGCTATTGAGCCATTGTAAACTTCAATCAATATTGTTTAGTGTCTTGCCGTTCGTCGAGCACTCTTCCTTCCGACACAACGGTCACGACCCTCCAGTAATCTGCTCCAGATCGATAGGCGCTCCTCCTTCGGAAACTGTTTACACGTTTTGAACCTCTACTGCCGATAAACAATCTGTTTACACTCTGACTGTTAACATGCGTCATAAGAGGCACCATCATCACTCATAGACAGCATGTACAGTAACAACGGCGGCGCTACAATTGACGGAATTAGCTACCATCTGCGGGTCTCGTGCCTTTGAGACGCCCGCAGATATTACTGTGCCTGCTGTGTATTGAAATGACAGTTCAACAGCCAGCAAACAGCTCATCACTCAGCTCTGGGCCTCTCACTGGCCCATCTGTCAGAGCCTTTACTGACCCTACACCACACCGCACCGCACTACCACGCTACTCCAACGTGATGATACTCCACATCGAGCGGCTAGCAGTCTTCATTCAACCCTCTCGCTCCCTTCAACGCTGGCCTCCCTAGGACTCTGTGCCGCTGTACCAGTAGTAGCAGCAGCCGGCCGGAGTGACCGAGCAGTTCTAGGCGCTACAGTCAGGAACGGCACGACCGCTACGGTCGCAGGTTCGAATCCTGCCTCGGGCATGGATGTGTGTGATGTCCTTAGTTTAGTTAGGTTTAAGTAGTTCCAAGTTCTAGGGGACTGATGACCTCAGCAGTTAAGTCCCATAGTGCTCAGAGCCAGTAGTACCACTGTCACTGATCAATCAGCTATTTGTGTGCTACCTTTACAACAAAGGATACAAAAGTTGGTGACGTGAAAGCATCATTTTCCAGTGTAATTATCTTGCGTCACAGCAATCCGACGTTCCCACCATATCCTTCTTGGTTACTACCTCGTGATCAAACCGGATGCTGCTACAGCCGCTCCAAGAAGTTGGATGTTTGTGTTGTCCTCATTATTTCATCATCATTCCTGAAAGCGGGGAGATTGGACTGGTCAAAAGTTGAGAAATTGTACGGGCGCTGATAACCGCCCTGTTGAGCGCCCCACAAACTAAAGATTATCATCATCATCATCAAGAAGTTGCAGCCAAAGTTAGCTGCCCTCACGAGTGTGGCACAACACGTTGCGCCTATTCTTCTGGGTAACTTGCGACAACATGATTTTCTCGACTCCCTGGGTGCGTTGTCATTTCTTATTCTTTTCCTTCTTTCGGTGTAGATCTTTATCATGCCTTGTGCACGTTATTTTTGTTGCATTTCGTTCCTGCGGCGTAGATCCTCCTTGAGCTCCAACATATGTCATATTTTCCGCTTCTTGAGGGTATTTTTAGTGATTTTTTTTTTCGTATCTCGTGCCCTTGTGTCAATTTCACTTTCCCTCATGTTTTTTTTTTTATGAACTGGTATTTTCCATTTCAGTACTGCTACAGTCGGTGGATTGTCCACTCTCCAGGCATCATGCTTGCTCAACCGTGCACATCACTTCTTTGACGTCTTTGACGTTCTCGCTCTTTTTCAGCTGTTCTTTTTCCCAGAACCACCCATCCCAATCTTCCTCCTCCGGGAGTATCATTTCCTCTTTATCCACTGTTTTCTTGTGTTTCTTTTACAGTGACCACTGCCACACAGGCTTTGTGGCTGTCGCGACATTGTAATTCTGGCGACCACAATGGTCGAGTTCGGTCTCCCAGATCCACCTATATTCTGCCGACGCACGCTGTCCGTTGACACCGTCGTGTTTTTCCCGGCCACATTCGTCGAGCCCTGTCTCGATGGCGGCCACAGTGGTCTCCCAGTGCCATCCGTACCCACTAACGCCTAGCTGACCCATCGGGATCGTCACTCCACTGGCTGCTCTTGTGGCTTTCTTCATCTGTTTCTGGCAGTGTACATGCGCCTCACTGACTAGCTCCAGTTGGTCACTGGGTTCATGTCTGTGGGTCACCAGCTGGTTGTCTGTGGCCCTGTGGTTGCTCCTTCTGGGACTGCCAAAACCGGCCATATTAGACCGTGCCTCTGGCGCCATAGTTCTCTTGCATTCTTGCTTTTCATTTCAAGCTTCCTTTACACCTCCTTATTCGCAGCTAGCTCCAGGCTGCACTCCACTTCTGCGGATGTTGCTCCGCAACCTCAATTTCCGTGTTCT
This sequence comes from Schistocerca serialis cubense, assembly GCF_023864345.2. Classification (NCBI taxonomy): domain Eukaryota; kingdom Metazoa; phylum Arthropoda; class Insecta; order Orthoptera; family Acrididae; genus Schistocerca; species Schistocerca serialis. The sequence continues at coordinate 435,079,788 of NC_064640.1, read as the reverse complement.
GGCTGACAGGCTGCAGGTACCAAGAACTCCTCTCATCTTTAGATGTCCTCTGCATTGACCTGTGTTAGGCGTTCCATCATGTGGATACCCACCAGCACTGTGGTCTCCTTCTTTTGTTGGCCCTCCTGACCCCATCCTGAAAGACAGCTCGCAGGTTCTTTCGGATATTATAGGTATAGTGTTTAGCTGTTTGTAGGCCACTCCTGTTTGTGGTAGAATGCCTGTGACCAGCAGGTCACCTGCTGCAGAACCACAGGCGCTTCTCCTTCAGAGACTGTTTGTATGCCTCACTAGTACATCATATGTTTCGAACCTGTACTGCCAATAAATTGTTTACTCACCGATCGTTAAAAGGTGTCACCAAAGACACCATCATCGTTCATAGGCAGTGTGTGCTGCAGCAGAAGCAGTGCTACAATCGAAGGAACTAGCTTCCACCTGTGGTTCACGTGGCGATCAAGCACTGGCGAATATTCGTCCACGTACTGGTGGCTCAACCTCCAGCAATCAGATCTTCACTCAGTTCTAGGACAAGCTAATGGTGACTTATTGACTATCCGTCGGAGCTTTCCATCGATTCTACGCCGCACCACACTACAACATTGCTCCTGCAGCTACCAGGGATGACTTTCCACATAGAGCAGCCAGTAATATTTGTTAGAGCCTCACACTCCCCCTGACCCTCGCCTTCCCAGGACTTTGTGCCACTGCACCTGTAGCTCTACACTGTGTACTTGTGCTTGTGTGATCATTGGACTAATATCACTATGGAATTTCATTCTGTTACTCATATCTGATCAAGGGAGATCTTTTGGAGTGTTACTCAGACCCTGTCTTATGTTGAACTCGGCTTTGTGATGATGTAATAAAAGTGCACTTAAATGCAAATCCCTTATCAATCAGTCATTTACATACAACCTTTACAACAAAGGATAAAAGATAATAGATCTTCACAAAGCTAATTCTTCTAAACATTCAGCCTGGTTTACATCAGACCGAGTGAACAGTCAATTCGCCAGTGTTCATTAACATTTACTTGTACCAGCATTTCACTCTAGAGAGAAGAGAACAGGAACATAGCTTATGAACGCTGTGTTAATATTTTTCTTCTTTTACGAAAATAACTAGCAATACTATATTGTTAGAGCTGTGATGCAACACTTTTAATCATATTTTAGTTCCCTCTCATTATTATAAACAACCACTAACCCATTCCATTCTGGAATATGGGCTGTGTCTGCTCTTTGCCTTTATGACGACCTGACCTCTGCTAGGCAGGTTTTGAAGACATTCGTTGAGGTGTCATCCCATTCTTCCTCAATGGCCAAATCCAAAAAATGTGATGTTGTATTCTGAAGCCTGTCGGCGTTCTAACTCATGCCGCAGGTGTTCCATGGGTTCTGGTTGGGACTGGAGGCAGGCCAATCCATTTCAGGAATGTAACTGCCCACAAACCATTGTCTCACAGATGCTGCTTTATGATAGGTGTACTGTCATATAGATACAAAAAAATTATCCGTCCCCTCTGCTGTATATAGTAGACCGTCCCCTCTGCTGTACATAGTAGACAATTCTATAAAATATCGAAGAAAAAGACACATAATCAGCATTGTTTCAGAAAATATCGTTCTTGTGAAAGAGAACAGGGTTTATATTCTCGCAAAGTAATGAGTACTATCAACAGGAGGTCTCCGGGTAAATGGTTTGCGGTAAGCGGTTAAATGACAAAATAGTTAAACAGTTAAATGGTTCAACAGTAAACGTTAAACAGTAAACAGATGTTGTTCAACATCTAGTAAAGTCATCAGAAGATGAATAAAAATTACAGAGTGATTTAGAGAAGACACCTGTATGGTGCAAAAAGTACCAATTGACCTTGAACAGTAAGCTCGCCTACCAAAAGAATTTTCGTTCGCGTATGCGCATTCGTTCGCTTATGGACATTCGCTTGTGTAAACCAGGCTTTTGGAATCTGGCATTTGAGTAAGTACGTGCGGCTTGTATGTGATAGAAATAAATGGCGATGATTTGATTCGGTTCACCATAACATAAAATTTAACTCACAGTGTAGTTGGTCTGCAAGCAGCAGATGAGTGCGATTAGACCGCAAAATTGCGGAACCGATGTGAAGAGTGCTTTTATCTGTTTCCTGTTGGTAGAAGTATAGAAGAGGAAGAGGAGAATTTAACTGCCAAAACACATTTAACGAGAACTGAGTATTTCACTAGATATGAGAATGTGCATGCCAAGTCTCTTATTCAGCAGGAATTCGCACATGAGATAATAAATTCCAGCTGACTCAGTAGGAAGGTTGAAAACTACTCGGAACTATTCAGCTAGGAGGTGAGGGTTTTACAAGTAGAGCTTCAGCTCAAGCAAGGCATCGACGTGGCATCATTGTAACTGTGAACAGCATTCAGTGATTTTTCTCACGCACAACCAGAAAATGTAATTGTGACAAATACACATTTTACTAATGAATTAAGGATTACTAACATTCTTACAACTTTACCTTACTAAATGTATTCTATATGCAAATAAATTAAACTTTGCCAACATACTATTCGTAGCAGGGCTGAAACACCTCACGTTTCCGAAGAACAGAACCAAGATCTCTGTCAACATCGATGGCATCTAATCTTCCGATTATGAATGGATGACTGTGAAAGACAGGAGAGATGACAAATAATGGTGAGCTACGTATCAGAAAATATCACTGTGAGACATAAGTTTATTAATGTTGCTGTTTGATAATGAAATATATATATATCATTTTTATTGTATAAAAGAACTCGTTTAGGCTAACACAAAGTAGTACTATCTAGTTGTAATATGTGAACGCTATCTGTGCTGTTTACATTCCCAGGAAAAATTAGATGCACATTTAGTTGACTGTGCATAGTTTAAATCAGTCAACGGTATATTGCCTAATGGCAAGGAAGACTTTGTAAAATTTACAAAGTTCAGTAACAAACTGAAGCTACCATTTGTAATTTATGCTGTTATGGAATGAGTTTTGAAACCAGTTGCTACTTGCAGTCATAGCAGTGCCTCTGGTTCGCATTCCGATTGGGTGCATTCGTATAAACCATTCAATACTGCGTACTACATAAACTGCAAATATGAGCAGGAATATTCCCTGTTTAAAATGTATTCTAAATTAAACCTGAAGAAGAATTAGCGTTTCGCGCAGCAGAGATCTGTAATATTTACCAGGAATCATTTGAGGACTGCGGTATTAAACACAGAGATCATTTTCATTTTACCGGGGTGTATCAGGACACAGCACATCCCGGCTGCAATGTGAACTAGAGGCCTGACTGTTCAATGTCCACCATAATCATAATATTGCGATGGGCATTTCTTTATCATGAACATTTGTGAACGAAAGACAAGAGATGGTTACAATGAAGTTAAATGAAATTCAGATGAAGTTCCTCTTCTGCAGTCTAATAGGGAGAAATGAAGAGTGCAAAACCATAACACTGAAAATGTCACGACTAGTCCAAATTGATTTAATAGTGAAAGTGCATTGTATGTGCCACTCTCCACCTGCTATCGTATTCAGAACTTTCAAATTGTCAACTAATAGCACTCCAGTGGCAAGAAATCTAACGTGCCTGTCATAATGTTGCATGTGCCCAGATTAGTTGCCAAAACTCTGGTTCTAATTGTGATACACGCTAGCAGCAATGGCGGATCACGAGCAGCAGACACTAAACACTAGGAGAAAACGACCTAGAAATGAATATACGTGGAAGAAGAGTGTGCAGAAAAAGAATAGAAACAATGGGTTTAAATACGAGAAATGTACAAGTGGACCAGAAATCTGAACCGTTGTTGTCTTACGCTATTGTGACTCGTTTGTTATCTTGTTGCCATTACTGTGTAGCGTTTCTCCGTTCGTTTACATACACGGATTAACTGTTGTTACTGCTGGTACTTTAGTGTTTTCAGCTTTTAAAAAGTGTAATTTATTCGTTCTGTGGTACATAACATTGAGTATTATTACTGGTATAGTGTAAGTATACTACCGAGGTTATATTTGTATGTTTCTGACGACTTTCAAGTGTCACTTTTCATGGAGAACCTTTCGTCTAGAGCAGGCATGGACAATCTTTGGTGACCAGCGGGCCGAATTCACATACGTATTTGAGTTCGCTGGCAGCATTATCTCATGACATGACAGCAGTGCTCCTAACACATAAAGTCAAAACAAATTGGTCTGTGACGTTAATGCTAACGGGGTAACGGACTGTAATGAATGACATTCCTTTCTCAACAAGCCGTGCCAATAAATTATGACTCAAAAATAGCATTGTTGAATGTAAGTTTATATTAATAGTGATAGTGATAGACATCCATGGGGTTGTGAAGCAGCTAAATGGGTTGAAAATAAATAAATCGCCAGGTCCTGATGGGATTCCAATCCGGTTTTAGCTTGCATTTATCGCGAATCTCTTGCCCAATGTAAAGTCCCGAGCGACTGGAAAAAAGCGCAGGTGACGCCTGTATATAAGAAGGGTAGAAGGACGGATCCTCAAAATTACAGACCAATATCCTTAACATCGGTTTGTTGCAGGATTCTCGAACATATTCTCAGTTCGAATATAATGAATTTCCTTGAGACAGAGAAGTTGATGTCCATGCATCAGCACGGCTTTAGAAAGCATCGCTCCTGCGAAACGCAACTCGTCCTTTTTTCACATGACATCTTGCGAACCATTGATGAAAGGTATCAGACGGATGCCATATTCCTAGACTTCCGGAAAGCGTTTGACTCGGTGCCCCACTGCAGACTCCTAACTAAGGTACGAGCGTATGGGATTGGTTCCCAAATATGTGAGTGGCTCGAAGACTTCTTAAGTAACAGAACCCAGTACGTTGTCCTCGATGGTGAGTGTTCATCGGAGGTGAGGGTATCATCTGGAGTGCCCCAGGGAAGTGTGGTAGGTTCGCTGTTGTTTTCTATCTACATAAATGATCTTTTGGATATGGTGGATAGCAATGTGCGGCTGTTTGCTGATGATGCTGTGGTGTACGGGAAGGTGTCGTCGTTGAGTGACTGTAGGAGGATACAAGATGACTTGGGCAGGATTTGTGATAGGTGTAAAGAATGGCAGCTAACTCTAAATATAGATAAATGTAAATTAATGCAGATGAATAGGAAAAAGAATCCCGTAATGTTTGAATACCCCATTAGTAGTGTAGCGCTTGACACAATCGATTAAATATTTGGGCGTAACATTGCAGAGCGATAGGAAGTGGGACAAGCATGTGATGGCAGTTGTGGGGAAGGCGGATAGTCGTCTTCGGTTCATTGGTAGAATTTTGGGAAGATGTGGTTCATCTGTAAAGGAGACGGCTTATGAAACACCCCTACGACCTATTCTTGAGTACTGCTCGAGCGCTTGGGATCCCTATCAGGTCGGATTGAGGGAGGACATAGAAGCAATTCAGAGGCGGGCTGCTAGATTTGTTACTGGTAGGTTTGATCATCACGCGAGTGCTACGGAAATGCTTCAGGAACTCGGGTGGGAGTCTCTAGAGGAAAGGAAGCGTTCTTTTCGTGAATCGCTACTGAGGAAATTTAGAGAACCAGCATTTGAGGCTGACTGCAGTACAATTTTACTGCCGCCAACTTATAGTTCGCGGAAAGACCACAAAGATAAGATAAGAGAGATTAGGGCTCCTACAGAGGCATATAGGCAGTCATTTTTCCCTTGTTCTGTTTGGGAGTGGAACAGGGAGAGAAGATGCTAGTTGTGGTACGAGGTACTCTCCGCCACGCACCGTATGGTGGATTGCGGAGTATGTATGTAGATGTAGGGTAGATGTAGATGTATATTCACCCAATCATCACGTTTTAATTTATTTGCGCGTCGTAAACAGCGTGTCTTTATCTACGACTTTTTGCAATAGCTGGCTTAAAATTCCATTGGAAAATTCTGTAACACCGTTAGTAACGAAATTATGCTCCTGACATGTAAATAAACGAAATTATGTAAAGATGTGATGCCAGGCTTCGTGAAATGTCATCATGGAGAAATAAATTCCTATAAAAGTAGCTGTTCGTAGCTAATTCATTATAAATTACTCATAGTTTCAACAGCTATAGTGTTCTAAGACGTCCAAAACAGACGAGAATTAGTTGCTAATATTTATACGAGAAGAACTGTACAATTGTGAACAGAATGGCGATTTGTCAAACTGATAATAATTGTTCTCACACAGTGAATACATGTTGGTAATACTGAGAATATTTTGGATGGCATCAGTACAGTTCCTCGATATTTCTGATATTAGCAGTGAAGTAACACTCGCCCTCAGACGGTCAATATATTGACGTATTGACAATATTATTGAACGTGTGGGCCTCCAGACTTCGCTGCGTAACTTGTATCATTGCTATTGGTATGCACAATTTGTATGTTGCATATGTATACTGCACAAAAAGGCTGAAACTGCTTACACCAATGACAACAGAGGTTTTACAGACTGTACAGTCAATAAGAAGACAGTACGCTTGTGACGTGACAGCAGCACCTGTAATGCATAAGTTCGAAGACATCTGTGACATGCAGGTTTGCAGATAATATATTTGGACTTACCCTAATATATTCAAGAGAACATGAATGTTATCATACATAGTGAAATACAAAAACTCGGCCATACACCCAAAAGGAACCTCACCTGCCTTGACAGCAGCTTGCCCAGAGAATAAGGTAGAATTTTGCCGTCGTCACTATGACAACAGACGGCACCTCACCTATCGATGTTCATATTTATCTTACCGCTGTAATTTAACTAGGCGTCTTGGTTTCTTACAATTTATCACAATAACTCATACACCAAAATAAAACTTTTCAAAATCATGTGATTCCACTTGAAGCCCATCTGAAACATTTCGACTTTGTCTAAATCCAGCACGCTGAACACACAAATTTTGCCATCAGCCATTAGGAAAGCTGAAACGTTACAGTTAATAACTATATTTACAGTGGTTTATTGATTTAAAAAGTGAGCTCTGAGTTTGAATTTTTAACACAATATTGTTGATATCTGGATTTATGTCACTGATACTGACTCTTAATGTATTTCCCAGGATTTCGTCTGCTAACCTTGTACGTGTGTTGCATTTATTTGTTTTCAAAAGAGAAAAAGTTGTCCACACTTATATTTGCTTCCAAGAAGACAAATTTTCCTTCTTGCAAATGATCTCAGTTGCCGATATTTCTCTTCGGTCAAATAAGTTTTATAAAATTCGGCCAGGTGTACTTTTTCAAATTTGGATTTTAAAAGCAAATCTTCCTGAAGTTCAATAAGTTCCATTTGAAGATTTTCTGGGGACTTTTCTACATCACACGTTATCGGGTTAGCAAATATAGCAAACATGCTGTCTGCATTTCTGAAATCAGAAAACCTTGAGGTAAATTGCACTAATAATGATTTCAGTCCATCAGCATAAGTAACATAATCAACGTTTTCAGGAGTTGACACTGTAGGAATGTGGTAACAATTTCCATTTCTCATCTGCATTTCCCACAAACGCACATCTGTCTGAAAAGCTTTCAGATGGTTGTATAATTGGTGAATTAACCGCCCTTGTTTCTGGAGTTTATGATTTAAGTAATTTAGATGAACTGTGATGTCACCAGAAATTCTAAATCACAAATCCGTTGGGAATCATTTATTTCAGCCAAAGGTTCCCCTTTGATAGCCATAAAATGTGCTATTTCTCGTCGAATTTCATAAAAACATTTTAGCATTTTGCCCTTACTAAGCCATCTCACTTCGAAATGGTAAGATAAATCTTCATGTTCAGAACACAGGTCGCCCAAATATTGCTTGAATTTGCGGTGATTTAGTGCATGGGACTTAATGAAATTGATTCCCGTCGCAGCCACGCCCATAACATGTCTTATTTTAATTGATTTAGCACACAAATTTTGTTGGTGAATAATATAGTGAAGAATTGTTTAACTTTCTTTGTCAAAATTTAGTTTAGAATACTTTTCATTTAATATGCCAATAAAACCTTTTCGTGAACCGATCATCGCAGGTGCTCCATCAGAAGAAACTCCAGCGAGTTGACTCCACTGCAAGTTGCAGGTTTCGATGATTTTTTCTACTTCGTGAAAAACATCTTTACCAGTAGTGATTCTTTTTTAATGACTGAAATGCAAATAATTTTTCCGTTATTTGGAATTTCACATTTACACCACGAACAAAAGTGACTAACTGAGCTGTGTCTGACAAATCAGTGCTCTCGTCCAGAGCACTGGGAAATGTTTCGAAAGTGGCAGCGCCATCACACAAACGTTTTTAATGTCACCAGCCATCATCTCAGTTCGTCGAATTACTGTTCGGCGCGACATACGTATCTGTTCAAACACTTCTTTTTTTTATTATGACATAGTACTGCTGCAATGTCCAAGAGGCACTCATTCACGAATTCGCCTTCAAAAAGAGGCTTTAATGACTTGACAGTGTTCCTGCTCACTAAAAAAGTAGCTTTAATGAAATTTTCACACTTTGTCCTCGGTTTGGCAAACATTTGCTGTTGCTCGTCCAAATTGGAAATTAATAACTTAATTTTGTCTTCCCGCAGTTGCCCTTTAAGCTGTTACTGGGCAGTGTGTTTCGTAGAAAAGTGCCTTTTATGTTATATTCTTTCACAACAGATAATGGTTTACTACTCAACAAGCAAACATGTTTATTGTTGCTCATCGTGAAGAAGTAATCCTCAGTCCACTTCTCCTGGAATTGACGACATTCAGCATCTACTTTCCCGTTCTTAACGGCAGACATTTTGTGAATAAACTCGACGCACAGAGACACTTGCACGAAATTAAGAAACAACAGAAACAAAATCAGAACTTCACGCGCGAACTGATAACAGAGAACTAGTTTGTTCAGCGGCACCTGCTGCCGTTGTTGAAGTCGGCACGTTTCGTGGGCAGTCGCTAATTTTAGTGGCATTATTGCCTACTACAAGCGTTTGCGCACTATCAATGTGTAGCACACACGTAGGCAATAAATAACGTTCTGATTTGACTGCTGTGCTGCAGCAGCGTTGGGAGGTAGCTCTGTACCGCGGTACAAATGCAAGGTGCTAATGAGGTATCTGTGGCTTCCACAGCAACAGCTGACGCAGCAACAGCCAGTCGCTGAGGAGAGCTCTTGCCTTCGTGGCGTCCTTTGGCTTGTAAACACCGGTCATCCGCAATGCTCTGAGACGTGTCAGCAGGCTGAGCTTTGTCTAGCCAAGTCTTTAAGCAAGACTTTCACTGATCAGCATCATGAGCTGCAAACCTGTGCCGAGCCTAGCCGAGCGTTGGCAGGAATACCCGACATTGCGTCCCGGCCTCTCTCGCGGATATCGTCCGCGGGCCGGATTGAAATCAATCGCAGGCCCGCCGGTTGCCCACCCGTGGACTAGAGCAGACCTACACTTGTGAGCATATTTAAGAGGTCTCATTCGTGCTACTTTAATCAGGGGGAGACGACATGGGAAATATGAAACAGGAGTAGACAGCCGAAGACAGAAAACGTCTAGATATATGTTACCAACAATTGCTACTTGTGAAGTACAAGTATGTCTTAACACATTTTGTCAGACCTTCTTTGCACTAAGAGAAGACTAGAAATCCTTCGGCAAAAATCAAGTCATGTAGTAAGGGTGTGTGTGACAAACGGAGTAGCAGCCAACTAAAAAGAGCTGGACAGTTGGAAAGAAATTGAAGAGTTTATCTCTTCCATCCCGTCTCGAGAAAGTCATTACTCGAGATACGACAATCCCAATAAAATGTATCTTTCACCGGACCTAGATGTCACAAAAGTGTGTCACGGATTCAAAGAAAAGTAAGAAGCTGAATTCAATGAAACTCCTCCTATTTCTCCTCAGTGTCTTCATGAGATATTCAACAGGGAATTTAATCTTTCTTTTGCCAAGCCAAGGTCAGATACGTGCTCTGTTTGTGACTCTGGGAACATTGATTTACGAGCCAGTAGGAACCCAATGGTTGGAAATGTCGCTGAGAAATCGTTAGTAGTACTTTATCAACGCCAGGAAAAAGCTGTTCAACGCTGCATGCCGAGTGATAGTGCTAAACCAAAACGTCCTACTTCAGACACCAGCGTACTCTCATTTGATTTACAGCAACAGATATACATACCTATCCTAATGCATTCTCAGATGTATTATAGCAGACAAGTAGCATGTATGAAATTGGCTATATATTTAGAAGATGAAAACATGAAAGACCTTAAATCTAACAAAAAGAAGCTTTTGTTATGGTGTCACAGCTATACTCGTCAAAATAAAAAACAGTTTGTTTTGGCCTTACTTTTAACTGCAGTTGCAAAAGAAATATAAGAAGAAATTGTAACGAAATTTTTTGATTTCTGGTCATACCTACCTGTCATGAGACAGAGATTTTCGTATGACTAAAAAGGACAAAAGCGGTTGTAATCCTTTGATACTAAGAGACCTAATGGAAATTATAGGCAGTCCATGTATCAAAAATCCATTCTATATCACAATACAAAATGAGTTTTTCGACTGTAAAACTATTACTAAAGGCTTTCTCAACACCAGAAACCTACAAACAAGAGAAGCGACAATGATATCGATATCAAAACAGACATTTGGTGTAGTAGACGTGAAAAGAGGGTGCTCTGAAGTGAATCCATGGACATCGATCAATAATTTGCAGACAGACTAAACCCTGAATGACTTTTAAAATGCTAGTGTTGAATTTAAGGGAACACCACTGTCGCAGAGGAAGAGGAAGGAAATCAAAGCCATGTTTCTAAACTTAGAAGTGGAAGCCAAGCCTTTCTCTGACGAACTGTTGATAACCATTGAGTATGTGTTATCAAACTTACGTAGTTTTGAACAGTCGCTTTGAATTGGTGCTTTGCTTGCATTATATACTTATACCTTCACAGTAATTATATGAACAAATCTGTTTAATTACCTTCAAAATATTGTGTTTCTTTTCAGTAACCAAGTTTATTATGGTCTAATGTATTACGTTCTACTCACTAAAATCAGTCTCATGTGCAACTTGATCTGGACTTCTAACGTTCTGACTTTCATAATACACTACTGGCCATTAAAATTGCTACACCAAGAAGAAATGCAGATGATAAACGGGTATTAATTAGACAGATATATTTTACTACAAGTGACATGTGATTACATTTTCATGCAATTTGGGTGCATAGAACCTGAGAAATCAGTACCCAGAACAACCACCTCTGGCCATAATAACGGCCTTGATACGCCTGGGCATTGAGTCCAACACAGCTCGGATGGAGTGTACAGGTACAGCTGCCCATGCAGCTTCAACACGATACCACAGTTCATGAAGAGTAGTGACTGGCGTATTGTGACGAGCCAGTTGCTCGGCCACCATTGACCAGACGTTTTCAGTTGGTGAGAGATCTGGAGAATGTGCTGGCCAGGGCAGCAGTCGAACATTTTCTTTATCTAGAAAGGCACATACAGGACCTGAAACATGCGGTCGTGCATTATCCTGCTGAAATGTAGGGTTTCTCAGGGATCGAATTAAGGGTAGAGCCACAGGTCGTAACACATCTGAAATGTAACGTCCACTGTTCAAAGCACCGTCAATGCGAACAAGAGGTGACCGAGACGTGTAACCAATGGCACCCCATACCATCACGCCGGGAGATACGCCAGTATGGCGATGACGAACACACGCCTCCAATGTGCGTTCACCACAATGTCACCAAACACGGGTGCGACCGTCATGATGCTGTAAACAGAACCTGGATTCATCCGAAAAAATGACGTTTTGCCATTGATGCACCCAGGTTCGTCTTCGAGCACACCATCGCAGGGGCTCCCCTCTGTGATGCAGCGTCAAGGGTAACCGCAACCATGGTCTCCGAGCTTATAATCCATGCTGCTGCAAACGTCGTCGAACTGTTCGTGCCGATGGTTGTTGTCTTGCAAACGTCCCCTCTGTTGACTCAGGGACCGAGAAGTGGCTGCACGATCCTTTACAGCCATGCGGATGAGTTGCCTGTCATCTCGACTGCTAGTGATGCGAGGCCGGTGGGATCCAGCACGGCGTTCCGTATTACCCTCCTGAACTCAACGATTCCATATTCTGCTAACAGTCTTTGGATCTCGACCAACGCGAGCAGCAATGTCGCGATACGATAAACCGCATTTTTAATAAAGGATGGGGCCCCTCCACGCCCACACCAACGTGGTGACCAAACCAAAAGTTCTACTGTCACCTCCGTAAACATGTTAGTTTTTGAATCAGGCGTCACAGGATGCGGGCTGTGATGTTATCCATGCGTCTGGGTAAGATTACTCATTAACATGGTCCATCAGGAGATAGAAGTGGTCGAAAACGATTGAAGGGTAGCGGTTGTAAGGGCAGAGGAAAAAAAGTGTCAAGGCCAGCGCCAAGGGAAAAAAACCTCTGCGACAGTAGGACGGGTAGTAAGGGCAGTAGCGGCTTGCTAGCTGCGACAGAGCATGCAAGGTGAGGTAAGGTTAGCGTGAGGTATCGTGCATCGTTACCTATGTGCTGCGTGTTCGTTAGCTGGGTCAGTCCGGGTGCTGCGGCTGGGCTCGCTTGTAGTCTGCTGGGCCGGCCGCAGTGGCTTCCTCCCTGTAACATAAGAGTTCGGCGCGGCAACGCATGCGTTGCTGTTAGCCCCTCTGCTGCGCCTTGTCGTCAGTGACTTGGTGCAGTTTCATCAGGCTGGTGCAGAACGGCGGCGATCGGCTACCGTTCAGCGTCCTCCTCTACTGCACGGCGCAGGCCTTCTGCAGTGTAGCTTCGAGCAGCTCCGTATGTTCAGTGAGCTGCGCCGCTTGAGCGTCGGAGAAATGCACGCCGTTCGCTCGCGCTTGCGTGATGATGGCTGCCTTTTTGTCTTCCCGGTCCCTTGGAGGGGCCGCTTCCGCAGCGGTCTGCGTCACCACCGGTTGCGCTGGGGCGGCGGTTTTCTTCTTTGCACCTTTCACCTGCGGTGCTGCTGGGACAGCCGCTGGGATAGGCGCGCGAACGTCCTTCTGCGAGGTCGCAAGAGTGTTCGCAGGTACGACTGCGCTGAGGCCTTGGGCGAAGACTGCTCGCAGTTGCCTCAAGGCCTCTTCCTTCTCTGCAGCCACGGCGGCTGCGAAGGCAGCCCTCTCCGCCACCATGACGGCTTTGAGGGCCGCTGTGGTCTTCTTCACGGCGGTGCAGAGTTCGAGGTCACACTTCTTCACGGGAGAGCGAGCTGCGTCCTGGCTGCCCGTTTCCGAGCGGTCGTCCCTGCCCCTGGCAGGTGGATCTGCTACCTGCTCCGTCCCTCAGCTGCGCCGGGCTGTTCTGCGCCCTACGCCGTTTCCGACGTCGTCTTCGCTTCTGCCGCTGCGTCGGTGCGGCCGCGGCCGCCTCGCCGCCCCCGGCACGGTTGCGACTTGAGAAAGCTGCACAACCGTGCCAACTGGTGACGTGCGGGCCGCCACACCGGACACAAGTCGGCAGAACGTTGCTGCCGCGGTCGCAGGCGCGGCTGTCGTGCTCGCCTGAGCACTTGACGCACCGCGCCGCGTTGCGGCAATACTTCGCAACATGGCCCTCGCCCTGGCACCTGAAACACTGGGGCAGAGGGTCCATGGCGGTCGGGAGAGCCTCTGTCGTAACCGGGAAGCCCAGCAACTTCCGCAAGTCGAAGATGTCGCTCCCGCCGTCGACCGTTTGCACGGTCACGGCATACAGCGGCGCCCTCTTCCTGTTGGTCCGGTTGTGCAACCTTGCGGTTGCATTACCAAACCCGGCTCGCAGCAGCCCTTCCCGGACCGCTGCCTCATCACAGCACCAAGGTAACCCCCTGAGGAGTGCCTTGGTCGTCTTCATCCTTCCTACGGAAGGTGCCTTCTCACGCGCCGGCGGCGTGTCGACGATGTGGTCGGCCACTGCGACCTTGATCGCCCTGTGGTCGGCCACGTTTGCAGCTGGAACGCAGATCAGCGAGTCTGTATCGACAGACTCGTGGAACACCTCGTTCCGAGCGCATTTCGTGATGGTGTCGAACAGCGCTGTCCACCCGCCTTTGCACTTGACGTACAAAGGGGGGACAGGCCGCGACACGTCTTCTCGGGAGTTCCTTGCATGGTCTGCAGACTCAGTGAGTTGCACAACCGAAGGACCCTTCGTAGCGGCAGGTTTCCTCTGCGCACCCTTCTTTCCCATGCTGTGAGGCGCGGAACACGACAATCTGCACGCGTTGTGAAAACAACGCTCGACAATTTGCTCTCCGCGGCGCCCACAGCACAGAAACCTCTTCAGGAGCTCTCAACGGCCGAGTAAGCGAAGCGCGCAATGGCAGCGATGCGCTCGCCTCGCCAGCTCAGGCCGCTCTTGGTGCCGATAAACCGCAATCGTGATAGGCTACAATCTGACCTTTATCAAAGTCGGAAACGTGATGGTACGCATTTCTCCTCCTTACACGAGGCATCACAACAACGTTTCACCAGGCAACGCCGGTCAACTGCTGTTTGTGTATGAGAAATCAGTTGGAAACTTTCCTCATGTCAACACGTTGTAGGTGTCAACACCGGCGCCAATCTTGTGTGAATGCTCTGAAAAGCCAATCATTTGCATATCACAGCATTTTCTTCCTGTCGGTTAAATTTCGCGTCTGTAGAACGTCATTTTCGTGGTGTAGCAATTTTAATGGCCAGTAGTATAAAACGCACTTACAACATTTCGCCAAAAATGGAAATTACTGTTGCTTTCAATTTTTGTGTTATGGATGTAAAAATGCCAAATATGTAAGTATCAAGAATGAGATTTTCACTCTGCAGCGGAGTGTGCGCTGATATGAAACTTCCTGGCAGATTAAAACTGTATGTCGGACCGAGACTCGAACTCGCTAGGTTCGCAGGAGAGCTTCTGTAAAGTTTGGAAGGTAAGAGACGAAGTACTGGCAGAAGTAAAGCTGTGAGAACTTGGCGTGAGTCGTGTTTGGGTAGCTCACTTGGTAGAGCACTTGCACGCGAAAGGTAAAGGTCCCGAGTTCGAGTCTCGGTCTGGCACACAATTTTAATCTGCCAGGAAGTTTCATGTAAATATCTGTAAAATACAAATTACACATTGTAATTTTAAGTCACTGCCACCTCTGTAACTGATATGACTTTTCATATTCCTTTCCGATTAAACTCATGTTCTCACTACCTTCATGTGTACTTTTCGGTGGAAATTTAGCGATCCATCATAATTGCTCAGATAGTGCGTGAGTAAAAACACTGAATTATCCTGTGATACTGCCAGGCGTGGTACGAAGAGTTATCAACAGAAGGCGCCACGCCCCAGGCAGTAACAGCATGGAGACTCACACATTGTATGGGCAGTTTCCTCTAGATGGTACTCATACTAAGAACTACTTTGTACTTCCGCTCCAAGAAATTCAGATAGTGCCTGCACCCGCCAATAGTTACGTCTGCCACTATAGAGACTTATGAACCCGGAACTATTTGATGCATCCGCCAAATACTCCACAGGATGCCATTCATACGCCAAGCACACGATTTACGCGACTGCACGCCGACAATTGGCCAGCACCAGCTCCATTTAGCACTGAGTTATCGCCCAGCAGTCGACAGCAGCCGACGCCGCAGTTCTCAGCAGTTTCCTACTAGTTATCTGCAATACCGACCAGTCTAGTCCTAGGACGGTTTACGCTGTCAAACATTCATTAAGAGACAGTCGAAGTGTTTACTTACTGAGGGACTGAACTTAAACTCTTTGAACTTCACTTAGTTCGCTAGCAATTACTTACTGTGTTAGGTTAGATTGGGTTCATCAGCTCCACGTATTCTCACAAAACAGGAGATGAGTATTTTGTGATGTGTATCCTTTTAATAAGTGTTTGATAATGTACTCATGCGTTGCCACTAGTTATTCTGTTTCAGATATAGTTCTCAGTGAAGAGTGTGTAACTAGTGTGCCGCTAGGCAACCTTTGATTTACACAACATATTGTATTTGAAAACGTCGAATACAAACTCGTTGTATGTAAAAATAATCTATTAAAATTTTTTAAAATAAATTTTGTGTTTAAAGTATTTGTTCCTTGAGTTTTTCCTTCCCATCCACTCTTCATGCAACATAACATCAGCGAGTTGACACGCCTGGTCCCTCTCTAAGCAGCCAGCTGGGCTTCGTGTCATCAGACACACTAGACGTGAGGAGGTATCCCCCACACTGGCCCCCCTCTCTCTCTCTTTCTCTCGCTGCATGTGGCTGCACTGATGTCAATAAACCAGAAATCAGTAGATACAAGCTCCCAGGTAGATGACAGTTTCCTCCACCTTCGGAAGGCGTTCGGCACGGTTCCGCCTTGCCACCTAGTGAACAAATACGAGCTTCTGGAGTATCAAACCAACAGTGTGAACGGAGACAAGACTTCAGACGTAATAGTAACTTTGAGCGTGATCAGGGGCGTGTTATAGTACCCTTACTTTCACAACAATATAAATGACCTAGCAGAGAACATCGGAAGTTCCATGAAGCTTTTCACAGATGATGCTGTTGTGTGCAGAGAAGTAGCGACGTAGTAAATTCTAGTGAACTGCAAGACGACGTAGAGAAGATCGACATTTGGTGCAGGGAGTGGAAATTGACCCTCAGCACAAACAAATGTAACGTATTGCGAATAAATAGACAGAGGGACCCTTTACTGTGTGATTATGCAATTGCAGAACAATCATTGCAGGCAGTTACTTTCATTAAAAATATAGGAGTATGCGTATTGAGCAATTTGACATAGAGTTACACATAAAATTAATTACGAGTAAGGCAGATGCCATACTGAGATTGGAAGAATCCTCAGGAAATGTAGTCCATCAACAAAGGAGGTAGCTTGCAAAACACTTGTTCGACCAGTAATTGAACAATGCTCGTCAGTATGGGATCCATACCACATCGGACTGGTGGAGGAAATAGAGAAGATCCAAAGAAGAGCAACGCGTTTCGTTACAGGTTCATTTAGTAAGCAGGAAATCATCACAGAGATAATCAATCCAGAGGCACACGCTGCAAGAGAGGCGTTCTGCGTCACAGTGTGGATTATTGTCAAAGTTCCTAGAAGAGTCAACAAAAATATTGCTTTCTCCTACGTATATCTCGGGGAAACACCGTGAAGATAGACTTAGAGAGATTCGAGTCTACACGGAGGCTTATCGGCAGTCGTTCTTCTTGTGAACTATTCGTGACTGGAACAGGAAAGGGGAAGTGGCAGTGGTACATAAAGTACCCTCCACCACACATTTAAGGTGGCTTGTGGAGTATAGATATAGAGGTAGAAGTAGAAACGTGTGTGTGTGTGTGTGTGTGTGTGTGTGTGTGTGTGTGTGTGTGTGTGTGTGTGTAGGTGGTTGGTTGTGTTGTACACACGCAATTCAGAGGCGAATATGTTACACCATTTTATGTAAATATCTTTGACTTTCAGGTTAAGGTTACGGTAATAGCGTATATCTTCAAACCAAACACCGTTTTAGGCAGCTGACGACATCATTTTCATATTACGCAGATTAAATACTGATGTATCTATATGTACATGCAATTTAGAGGTAAATATCATAAGCAAATATTTTTGACTTTCGTGTGGAAATTACGGCAGTAAATCATATCTTTGATCTTGGTCCCATTTTTATGCAACTGACTGCCTCACTTTAATGCTTTGCTGAAGAGGGAAGAGGAGGGGTTACAAACAACAACTGGGCTGGATCTGATATTTGGATTTTTAAGTTTCCCACCAATTTTTAAATTTAACTATTCAGCTTCTTGGAATTTTAAATTTCTCAGCATCTGTCACCTTGACTTTTTAATTTCCCACTATCCCCTTCTTCATGACATCATTTGATCAAGGTCATTGCCACTGCCCTGTGTGTAAGCAAACAGCACTAACACTTGTACTTTTCAAGGTCATATATGGGCAAACTGGTCTGGAATATCTATAGATACATTACTTAAATTATTTATATTCCCGCCTATGTTGTGTACACGCAAGAAGTTATATTTACATTTAACCATGTCTTCTCGTCCTTCACTTGCACTGTCAGTACTATTTATTCATTTGAACTGAATATGCTTAGATACCTCTTTTCATCATATTAAATGCCTTTGGAACCATTGATGCCTCCACGGTGTTCTTCAGGATTTTTTCCTTGTATGTTTGAGAATCGTCAATTAAGTAAACGCAGCTATTTCACGTGTATGCATTTCTGGACGGAAAATCTGTGTAGCTGGTGTGCCAGATATATCCGACAACTGCCACTGGAGTGCATACTTCGTTACAGTGGATTCATTAAGGAAAAGGAGCTTGCTGTTTTATTTAAAATCCAGCAGACCCACCAAGTAAACAGATGCACCAATTAAGAAAATTCCTTTCCTCTTTACCGAGTGAGGTAGAGTTGAGGTTAAGACACTGAATTGTCATTCGGGAGGACATGGATTGAATTCTCCTTACTGTCATCCGTATTCAGGATTTCCGTTGTTTCTTTTATTCATTTAAGGAAAATGCAGGTATGATTCTTCTGAAATGGAAAAGACACAGTTTCTTGCCAATATGTTTCCATTTCAAGCTTGGGCTTTGCCTCTAATAACCTTCTTCTCAAGTAGACAATAAAACACAGTCTGATTTGTTTCCTCCCTCACTGCCATCTCTATATTTAGCATGTAAGCAATTAACAGACCGTGCAGAAAGTACTCCAAACTACTCACATGAAACGATATTCGACCTGGGAATGTTCTGTTTTGTAGAAATGGATAGTCAAGTATATAGCAACAAATGAGGTGCAGTTTGATTACGAATCGGTTATTCGAAATTTGATCAAAAAGAAAATCATGTGAAACACCCTATAGGAAAAATCATAAAGATAAGGGATAATTTTCTTTGGGAAAATATTCCTCTAACTTGAGACGTCATAAATGTTTGAATTCCTAAGGGACCAAACTGCTGAGGTCATCAGTCCCTACACTTACACATTACTTAAACTAACTCAAAGTAACTTTCGCTAAAAATCACAAACATACCCATACCCGAGGGAGGACTCGAACCTCCGGAGGGTGGGGCCGCGCAATCGTGAGATGGAGCATCAAACCTCACGGCCTCTCCGCGTGGCTGAGACGTCATAGTATTCTTTTAAAGACTGCAGCTCATTAATACACATCACCTCAGTTATCGTATTTGTCTATCCCATTTGGATGTATGTAAACATTCAAAGATGTTATATTTTCTGAAATGTGGTTGTAAGTGTGTTTAATTCTTGAAGTGTAGTTGTCTACACTTTTCAGGCTTTTTGCTTCGTTCCAAAATAGCGACTAACTCGTCTGTGTCGGTGTTCTGCAAACTTAGCTGACCATTTTTTCAATATCCTCAGGTACTGAAACTACGGAATATCTTGGAATTATTACTCATTAGCAACTTAATTCATTGGGCACAGAGGCAAGCTCATTGAATAAAGAACTCGTTATCTAACATATTAATGCCATCCTCAGGCTAATGTACTGTACATATATGGAGGGTAATGTAGAGTTGGATAAGTGAATGGGAAATGCAGAAGAGCATTCAGAATATCTACAGAGATGGTATAGAGCAGCGAAAGAGTAACACGGAGCGCTAGACCGAGATGAAAGAGTAGTAGAATATGGTAAATCTCTTTGAGCAATGTGTAATAGTGCACGTGATGCACCTGTGAAACCAGCCACTTCCTTCACAGAATGACTTTTTTTGGGTCATCTGTCTTCCGATTCATTTGATGCGTCCCGCCACGTATTTCTCTTTTGTACCAACCTCTACATCTCAGAGTAATAACTGCACCCACTTTCTTCAATTATTTGTTGGATATATTCCATTCTCTGTCTTCTCCTAGAGTCCTTGCCCTCTACAATTCCGTCTAGTACCACGGAAATTATTCAAATGGTTCAAATGGCTCTAAGCACTATGGGACCTAACATCTGAGGACATCAGCCCCTAGACTTAGAGCTACTTAAACCTAACTAACCTAAGGACATCACACACATCCATACCCGAGGTAGGATTCGAACCTGCGACCGTAGCGGCAGCTCGGTACCGGACTGAAACGCCTAGAACCGCTCTGCCACAGCGGCCGGCTCGAAATTATTCCTTGATGTCTTATCACAAATCATATCATTCTGTCCCTTCTTCTTGTCAATGTACCCCACATGTTCCTCGTCTCGTAGATTCTGTGGAGAAATGCTCATTTCCTATGTTATCAGTCCAACTATTTTTCAGCATCCATCAATAGCACCACATCAGGAACGCTTCGATTTTCTTCATTTCCAGTTTTCCCACAGTACGCGATTAACTTTCTTAGAATGCTGTCCTGCAAAAGGACGTATCAGAAATTTCTTTCTGAAATTAAGGCCAATTGTAGATACTAATAGACGTTTTTTGGCTTGGAATGCCCTCATTGCCTGGTCTGGTCTGCTTTTTATGTCTTCCTTGCTTTGTCCATCCTGTCTTATTGTGCTGCTAAAGCAGCCGAGGTCCTTCACTGTCTCCAGCTCGTGGCAGCAAAATTTGATGTTCAGTTTGTGGCTGATCTCATTTTACCGCTCCTCATTACTTTCGACTGTCTTCGATTTACTCTCAATCCAATCCAAGTGTGCGCTCATTAGACTTCATGTTCCATTCAACAGGTTCTGAGATTCTTTCGGACTTACATTAAGGTTACCATTCTCATCAGCGAATCATATCATGGATATCCTTTCACCCTGAATTTTTATCCCACTCCTGAACATTTGTTTTACTTCCTTCATTGCTTCTTCGATGTAGCCTATAGACAGAACAGTATGGGCGAAAACTCCAACCCTGTCTCACACCTTTTCTTTTATTCCGAAGGCTTTGTTCTTGGTCTATCATTCTTATTTTTCCCTCTCTGTCCTTGAACATATATGATACGTCTTTCCCTATAGTTCATAGCTATTCCCTTGAGAATTGGGAATACCTTGCACTATTTTACATTGTCGAACGCATTTTCTAGGTTGAAAAATCTTACGATCTATGGTACACCTAAAGGTTGTCACCATCTTCTGCTACCCTGTCACCGTTTTAACCAGGAGCGCCCTCCTCCGAGATGACAACTCTTGCATCCACTGAGTTAACGTGTCGTTGACAGGTGTAAGAGATATCACACAGTTGGCCTGTTTCACAAATTCTCCGTATTCGAACTCCACTAAACAACTTTGTATTCATCTAGAAACACGTGCCAAACGTCAGTATTGGTATCTTCGCATTCTGTCCGACATCTTCATGATTTTGCCACTGGGTGTTTGCACAATGATGTCTTCTACCAGCAGCAGCTTCTACAATTTATATAATTACTGTGGCGGATCACCACTGCTATTATGGATTGTGAGATTTTGAAACTTTATTACGACAAAGGATGCAAACATTTTGTCCAGTGAGTGTATTAGTCAGTGCAATGAGTTTCCATTCATTTGTAAATATTTCTTAAATGTCTTTAGCCATTCGTTTGGTTCAAGCACGCACTCTGACGATACAAAATTACCGGTATTTAACTAACAATATAGTGTTCTAGGACTTAAACATGAGTATGTTCTGTAGAACTACATATTTATAACTTTAAGAAGTACATTGTTCCCCATTTTCCTCTTCAGTACCACTTATCGGTTATGTTTGTTTGTGTTGAATGACTCATTGGACAAGGGAATAGAATGGAAATTTGGTTTTAAAGAATTTTCCGTACCTCTGAGTGAGGCAGAATAATGCTAAAGACGCTAGACTCGAATTCACAATTTCTTCAGTGATTCCACTCAAGAGCTCATCTTTAATGACTCGGCCGAGGGTTGCAACTTGCGTCAGAGAAGCGGGAAAGTCGACCGAGTAATATGCGCGTCATGTAATACCTCAACCGACACTGGAAACAGAATAAAAGAAATTGGAAGCATTACTTTTCAGCACGCCCTCATGCAGCGCGTGAATCTTATTCCTTACGAAAAGAGACGACATTAATAGAGCCAGTGAACAACATCACTAAAAGTCTTTTTTTTATTTGCGATAAAAATTTTTTCTGCTTCATTAGATGCAATACGTTTGACACACGAGGGAGTGCTGAAAAGTAATGCCTCCGAATTTGTTATGTGAAAACTCTTTAAGATTTTTTAATAAATCTGACTTAATTAACATTATACATCCTTATTCTTCATGCTCACATACTTATTTCTCAACCTACTCATCCTGACGACGAACACACTTCTCGCAACGAGAGACCAGTTTGTTGATACAGTAACTGTAGAATATTTGAGATTGTTGATGGAGCCACAACCTCACCCTTGCTTGCACCACTTGAACACTATCAAAACGAAGTCCTCGATGATGTTCTTTAAGTTTAGGAAACAGATGAAAATCGGATGAGACCAAGTCGGGACTGTATGGAGGATGATGAATGACAGGGAACCCAAGGGGTCGGATCGTTGCAGATGGCGCAGTGATCGTGTGTGGCTGAAGGAGAGGATGCTCAATCTGTGAACGATATCTTAGAATTCACGTTTTAGGTTTTCTTAGGGTCTAGTAGTACCTTGCAGGGTTCATGGTGGTGCCTGTAGGCGTGAATTCAAAATGCAACGCACCTCGAACATCCCAGAACAGTGTGACTATGACTTTGCCTATTGCTGGCGTAGTCTTGACCTTTTCTGGCGCCGGTGACTATTTGTTGCGTAACTCCAATCATGCTCTCTTGTTTTTGTGATCAAACTGGTGAACCGAGCTTTCATCACGGTACAGTGTTGTTAAGTAGCCATCACCATCCTGCTCAGAACACAAAAGAAATTGCTGACATCTGTCCAACTCCTTTGTTTCACGTCAGAAGTGAGTATTTGAGGCACCCACAATGCACACAGTTTTCTGTACCGCAGTTCCATAATGATGGCCTGTACACACTCTTGTTATGTGACACACTTACCTGAGAGCTGTGTCTGTTTTATCTGACGATTTTCTCAGATGAGTTCATCAACCCGATTCCGATGAGTGTCGTCGGTCGCCGTACATGGTTGTCCACTCCAAGCTCTGTCAGACATGTTGAGATTAGCACCACCGTTTCCTTCATTACGAGCACGAACAACCCAACGTTGCCTGTTAATGATGTCGATACAATCATCTCCGTATAAAGATTTCATTCTTACATGAATTTCAATTGGAGGCACATTTTCTGCGCCCAGAAACTCGATTACAGTACGCTGTTTCTCACGCACCGACGTAATTGGGCTACACACAGTCATTTTACACGCTACAACTCGAAGCCCTCTTTCGGCCGAGGATTGCAACTTGCGTCAGAGAAGCGGGAAAGTCGACCGAGTAATATGCGCGTCATGTAATACCTCAACCGATACTGGAAACAGAATAAAAGAAATTGGAAGCATTACTTTTCAGCACGCCCTCATGCAGCGCGTGAAAATATTCTGGACTCTGCAGGGAAGGCCGATGCTTGTCTATCATCGCAGGATGTTATTTTGCTCGCTCAGTAGTCATTATCAATAAGTAATAACGTGAACTCTGTGATCCTAATGTTTGTTTAGTACTTGCTCTGTGAATTATTCTGTGCTGCTTGCCAACAGATGGCCGTGGTTTTCAAGCTATTGCCTTACGACCTCCATCGCCCGGTGCCCCACCTTCCGTTGGAGTACCGAGCGATATCGATGTAGATCCGTTGTCAGACCTCACTTTTGTAAGCAATTCCTAACACGAATATCATTCAAAGCGTTAGCTGTTTTATCTGTTTGCAGCCAGCTCCGCATTTGTATTGGGATTAGCGACCTTATGGCATAGAGATAAAAGACTCCAGTAATCAACTGAAATAATTTACACGAATCACGAAACGAATGCGCAGCATCCTTTTTATGAAACCAAAATAGAAAGTAATGCTAAGGAGTGCTGATCTCTCAGCAAGGAAGCCATGAGAGCTTCTACTATTCATATTTACTTGACGTGCTATCTCAGAATGATTTACTTAGAGACAGCTCATTCTTGCTGTTTAACTGTTGTGGAGGATAGTATCTTATAAATTTGTCAGTTGCATTGCTGCGAAGGATAAATCACGTTGCCGGCAAGATTGACCGAGCGGTTCTAGGCGCCACAGTCTGGAACCGCGCGACCGATACGGTCGCAGGTTCGAATCCTGCCTCGGGCTTGGATGTGTGTGGTGTCCTTAGGTTGGTTAGGTTTAAGTAGTTCTAAGTTTTAGGGGACTGATGACCTCAGCAGTTAAGTCCCATAGTGCTCAGAGCCATTGAACCATTTTTTTTTTTTGGATAAATCACGCTAAAACCACCTATAAGAGAGACACATTGCAGTGCACATAAAAATTCTCGTAGGATCCTAGTAAATCTGTAATGTGAATAAGAAAACGTCTAGGAACGACTCTCAGGTTGGAACGTACACTTATATTGTACTTATAAATCGAGCGTGAATCCAAATTGTGTCATTTGGTATCTGTACCGATATATGATGAGTCATACCTCTAACCAAAAGCCATGTACAATATGTGAGTTCCGAAGACGCACAAGGTAACCTGTACCTAACATCACACAGTATCTTCGCCGGTGACCTTAACCTGTGTACCTAACATTACGTTTCATTTCTGTTTCTACGAGTAGGAATGCATGCACAAGGTGAACCAAAATTGACGCACTCTGTCGCCCCAGCGCAACTCCTTGCATACTAACAGTTCAAAAATGTCTCTAACAGAACTCCATCCCTTGCATATTTTCGGTAGAAAATGGACTTCACAGAAGCACTATTTGGCAACACTGTAATCACATGATCGACAAGTAACTTCGTTCAGTAGTTTTTAGTTGTATTGTGCAGTTAGCACATTGGTTGGAGTCTTGCGTTAGGATACTTGATTTCGAGAGTTCCTTTCCAGGTCTAGATGTAATTTTCTACTATTTTCTAGACTGCATGTTTCTTAAGCGTTATACAGCAATTACAGCTAGTCTTTCGGATATTTGTTCTGTTGTCTTTCACACACTGCACCTCTCCATATGTTCCTGTCCATTGTGAGCTTTACCTTTTCCTCCCCTCCCCCCCTCAAAAAAAGATGCCAACTCCACCACTTTCCTTCTTGGTTTATCCTTACTTCTTTCAGCCTAGATAGTTCCCCCTGCAACTTTGAAAATCACACAGACAAATCTTCTCAGTAAAGTGTTTCGCATTATTTCAGCCACTACTTTCTAACTCAGTTTCCACTATACCTTTCTGCCACTAGTTCAATCGATTAGTACCAGCTACCAGCTATCGTGCTTACCACTTCCATGTTCATTACATTTCTTTACGTCACTACGTCACACATAAGTCTAACGCCCCACTTCACCGGTAATTATTAAGCTCTGTTACTATTTTTATTATCATCATCGGGTAACGACTAATTGTGTCTTTCGGCTTCTAGTCAACTGGCAGCTCTTACTGAATGTGATATGTATCTCCACATTGATAAGTTTTGTAATTATTTCTGCCCGATGGCAGCTAAATAGCTGTGTTAATTATTACTCTTCATGAATATATTTCGCAAATCTGACCAATAATTGGTACGTTCAACGTTAAAAAACTGCAATTAATGTTATATATCGCTTAAGAAATAGTGTAGGAGAGAGTTGCTGGCCAGAGTGGCCGTGCGGTTCAAGGCGCTACAGTCTGGTGCCGAGCAACCGCTACGGTCTGAGGTTCGAATTATGCCTCGGGCATGGATGTGTGTGATGTCCTTAGGTTAGTTAGGTTTAATTAGTTCTAAGTTCTAGGCGACTGATGACCTCAGAAGTTAAGTCGCATACTGCTCAGAGCCATTTGAACCATTTTGTAGGAGAGAGTTATATACCTAGAGCATGTTATGCTATGTTATGTTATGTTATGTTAACCGGTGACCTAGCAACGACGGAGAGGAACCGTCCCCGCCGCAGCCGCAGTGGTCCGCAACCCCACGACGACTACCGCAGTCCACTTCACCCCTCCGCCGCCCCACACCGAACCCAGGACTATTGGGCGGTTCGGCCCCGGTGGACCTCCCTGGGAACGTCTCACACCAGACGAATGTAACTCCTATGTTTGCGTGGTAGAGCAATAGTGGTGTACGCGTACGTGGAGAACTTGTTTGCGCAGCAATCGCCGACATAGTGTAACTGAGGCGGAATAAGGGGAACCAGCCCGCATTTGCCGAGGCAGATGGAAAACCGCCTAAAAACCATCCACAGACTGGCCGGCTTACCGGACCTCGACACAAATCCGCCGGGCGGATTCGTTTCGAGGACCGGCGCTCCCTCCCGCCGGGAAGGCCGTGCGTTAGACCGCATGGCCAACCGGGCCGGTACCTAGATGATAGTGTACCTAGAACACATGAAATTTTTGGTCGGCACTTCAGTCTAGTGGCTGATTTTAGATTCAGATGAAGGTATCCTCATTAGAGACTGCTATTACCAGTGTCCGCCATTTTCTAGTCTTTGTTGTTATTGGAGATGGGGACGTGTTTCGTTCAGAATTTGCAAATATTTCGACTTCGAAACATTTAAGTGCTATAGAATATGTTAAACTTATTTGGAACATACTGTTATTTCTTTGGACAGATTTTTATGGTATTTGAAATTTTATATATTTTAAAGCTATTTACATAAGGTGTGAAAAGTTAAGTCATACTGCTATGGCCGTGCACCATCATGTAACTTGAAACAGAAGAAGGTATTTTGCCATGAAACATGTGATCTTTGGGAATTAACTGAGAGTACTTAATGTCTTAACAATTTTACCTATTTTGAGAATGGAAATTTGTGTTTGTTTCCAATAGCTTCAGTTTCAAAACGAATGTAGCGTGTGACTGGTTTTCGATAATACATCTGCTTAATTTCTTTTCTCTTAATGATTACTGGTGTTCATTAGAGCAATAATGTAACAGATTGACCACTAAATACCGTACTGACAAGATTTTCTCGATTACAACGCTTTCAAATTTGAATACAATATTTGTTTTTATTCATAGCTATTATTTCCTCAGTAACTGCAGTATACATTTCTTAATAAAATTCAGGCACCAGCTGCATATTTACTTTCCTTTCACTTTTCCCCTTTCAACACATTAATTCGTCATCCTCAGAATCTTAATACTGGTTTAGCAAATGTTAATATCTTCTTCATAGAACAAGCCCAACAACTTGACTATGCACACAAATGAGATTCATTTACAGTAAATTATCAATTAGATTTTATAATTGTCACTTACAATATGTAAATTTTTGGACGTGTCATTGCACTGTGCTTCTGTGAATAAGATATTGACATTTGTTAAACCAATGTTAAGCTTCTGAAGATGATAGATAAATCTGTTGACACCGTTAAAGCTAAATAAAAATAACTGTGCCACTGACGACCGAATTTTATTCTGAAACAATATTTGTTCCTCAGTACATGACCATATCGTACTTTTTTACATTTGAAAAAACCTAAATTTTTCGGATTAATTTTTGTAATTTCAGAAAAAGATTGCAGCACGTAAGAGGTGGCTGCCATCATTTAAAAACAGAGTATGAAAATATATTAAACTTCCATTACGGGGCTGGGCAGAGACGAAAGTCTGACAAGTGTTCCAAGGTACAATATTCTACCCTATTCTGTGTCTTTCTTGGGAAGATCGAAATCAGAAAAAATTAACACAAATTTAGAATCGAACTCTCAAACTCCAGCATTCTCAGGCAAAACTCTACTCAATGCATTAACTAGGGAGCACATCTATTCAGTGTAGAATGAAAATAGCTGTCGTATAAGTGATTACAGCGTTGCCACGCTGCCTTTCTCTAATGTCTGCTTTCTACCGAAAACATGTGAGGAGGAAAATTATCTTATATATATATATATATATATATATTTCTGTACCGTTAGCATGCAAGCAATCGCGCTGTGGCATAGTCCGTGAGAAACTCTTGTTCATTTTATTATCCATGACTGAGAAAAGTAGTGTGGATCGTTGTAGATACTCAAAGTAAATAGATAACCACATCCTCGGATGAGCCTACTGTACTGATGCAATACGTAGCAGACAAGGAAGCCACCCGAAAAGATTTTTGTAATGGAAAAAACATGCTAGCATGAAGGACAGCCATCATTATTGCTGCTACACCGACGGAAATCGAAAGTGTTACACAATGAACCACTAGTCGAATATTTAGCAAAGTTTGTGAAGATGTTCGTTACATAACGGGTATGATGTGATTAAACTTCAATTGCACGAGTATACTCGTGTACACATTGTAGCATGGATGTACACAACCTCTGATTTCTATCTTAAGGAATTCCTTGCAGTGCCTGAACCAGACCTCGTGTCAGGTCATGAAGACTGATGCCTGGAAGTTGGTATGGAAGCATATCTCTTCCCATCACATTTTCGACATGCTATACAAATTGAGGAACCAGGCAGGATATCCAGGATCCGTACATTACTAAAGACGTTTATGATGTAAACTACAATGTGGGGCCTTGCGTTAACATGTTGGAATATGCTGTTTGCTACCCTCGTCGTGAAGGACGTGACAATAGATTTTACCATTCTTGCGTCCGCCCCGATAGGTGAATGGTCAGCGTGACGGACTGCCGGCCTAAGGTGCCCGGGTTCGATTCCCAGCTGGGTGGGGGATTTTCTCCGCTCAGGGTTGGGTGTTGTGTTGTCTTCATCATCATTTCATCCCCATCCGGCGCGCAGGTTGCCCAATGTGGCGTCGAATGTAATAAGACCTGCACCAAAGCAGCCGGACCTGTCCCGTAAGGGGCCTCCCGGCCAATGACGCCAAACGCTCAATTCCATTTACCATTCTTGCCACATACTAGCGAACATTCAGCCCCGCTTCAAGGATTATCAAATCAGTCCTGTTGTTATAATCAATAACACCCCATATCCTGAATATAGGCGGTGGAGAGGTATGAGTTTCGAGGACCGCTTGCTGTGACCGTTCAAGAGATCGTCTACTGACACGTAGTCACCGATCTGACATTTACAAAGAGAAGCAATGCATATCGCTGAACACTGCACAACGTCCCAGCTGAGTGTGTCTCGACATCATGCAAGTCTCTGTTGTCTGTGGCATTGTGCCAACGGTTCCGCTACAGATCACACAAATCTAAAGGATGTCAATTCACCTAAATACCTAGGAATCACAATTACGAACAACTTGAACTGGAACGATTACATAGTTAATGCTGTGGGGAAGGCAAACCAAACACTGCATTTTACTGGCAGAATACTTAAAAGATGTAACTGATCTACTAAAGAGACAGCTTGCACTACGCTTGTCCGTTCTTTGATACAGTATTGCTGTATGGTATGGGATAATTATCAGGTAGTAAAAGTCCAAAGAAGGGCAGCTCGTTTTGTGCTGTCGTGAAATAGATGAGAGAGTGTCATGCATATGATAGGCGTGTTGGGGTGGGAATCACTAAAACAAAAGCGCTTTTTGTTGCGGCGAGATCTTTTTACGAAATTTAATTCAGCAACTTTCTACTCAGATATCGAAAATATTTTACTGCCGACATCCTACATAGGGGGGAATGATCACCGTAATAAAATAAGAGAAATCATAGCTCGTACGGAAATATCTGAGAATTAATTTTTCTCATGTGCTTTTAAAGAGTGGAACGGTAGACAGATAGTCTGAAGGTGTTCTATAAAATTTCGGGCGTGCAGCCGCATAAATTCAGTTTCTTCTTCTAATATTTCGGTTGAATACCGTCCAGCCATCTTCAGAGTTAGCCGAGGTGACTAACGCTCCAGCAATTGCTCCGTCCTTTTAAACTCGAGGACCGAACCACTGCGTATGCGGGCAAAGATACACAAGGCGCCAGAGACGTTGATAGGCTGCAAAGTGGTGTAACATATGCATGGAAATTACATCTATGGCTGCGCAGTCGAACCACACGGTGATATCGATGTGTCACGGAGAGCTGTACCGTCGCAACGTCTTTGTGATTTAATTACAGAAATTGCCGGATGCCATGATTTGTCCAAGCTGAAGCCGCTATCTCTATTAATTAAATTCGTCACCAACTGAATTTCGATTGCTTCTTTCACTACTGAGCCCCAGATAGATGAAGTCGAGGATAAAATTTCGACATTATCGTACACCATAGAGTGCCTAGTGTCAATACAGTGCTCTGCCACCGCAGATTTATTAGGCTGAAAGAGACAGGCGTACCTGCGGTGCTCCGTGCATCTCTCCTGGACTGTACGTGTCGTCTGTCCGATGTATGAACGGCCGCACTGACAGGGGATCTAATAAACCCCAGGCTTCCGAAGCACCAAATCGTCTTTAACAGAACCCAGGAGTGTCTTCGATGGACGGCGAAAAATTACTTTCATTTTGTGTTTCCTGAGGATCAGTCCTATTTTTGACGAAAGGTTTCCCACGTATGGCAGGAAAACCATGGATTTAAAACTTTCCGTGTCTTCTTCCGCTTTTCTTGTGAAGTAATTGCTGGAGCGTTAGTCACCTCGGCTCACTCTGAAGGTGGCTGGACGGTATTCAGCCGAAATATTAGAAGAAGAAACTGAATTTATGCGGCTGCACGCCAGAAATTTTATGGAACGGTCTTTACGCCGCGAAAACATGAACATGCACACAGTCTGAAGGAGATTCGAAGAACCATTGCCAGACACTTAAGTGTAATCATATAGATACAGGAGTAGATGCAAACGAGGCACGGCAACTAGAAATCTAAATGCAGCTTCTAGTAATCGGTTCCCGACGGTTCATGGTGATACTTTGCCTATAACCTGCCCTTGGCACGTAGCACCTAGCATTCGTCTGTTTGTCAGAGCCAGTCGAACAATCCTGCGATCTTCTTCATGGTACAGTCCTTCTGAAAAAACCCGTGCCTAATTTTCCTGCAACGCTGTTGTCCTTAGTCCATCTCGTCAACAGTCCTTCTGGAGTCATTGTCCTGCAGCTGTCTGTGGAGTCTGTCTACCGGTATGATTCTCCCATGTCCTTGCCAATAATCCGAATTTTTCCAAAGTCCAAAAGATATAGATAAGATGCACGTGTAGGGCGTCTGGGTGCCCTGTGTTACGATCTACGGCAGAAAAGTTGGAGTAACGTCAAACACACAAAATAGCCATCGTGCTCTCACTCCATTTTTGTCTGTACTGTCCATCCTGAAAATGTGGATGAAATTTAAATCAGTACATCCCAAAGGCATGTAAATATTTTAGTATCGATTTGGTATCATTCGGTCATTATTTTCAATCTGGTCGCCGATGTGGCGCCTAAATGAAAGATTTGCACCCAGCCACTGAACCCCACGAAATCATTATTATCAGGACGTTACGACGAACGCAGCGGAACTGAGAGTTCTGTTAAATGATCGTTGATTGTGTTGCACTAGATTACCAGAGTATTAATTTTCGCTTTCAGAAAAAAGTGAAGGAAACATACGTCACGTAACTCACTGTACATAAGACCATGTTTGCTCAGTAGACTGCACCGAACGATGTAGTTCAGCGGTAAGATAGGAAAAGCATTTGAGAGAGCGTCGGATGAAATTCTCTTCTGCCATTTTGATTTACTGTTCCCAGAGTTTCCCAAAATCACTTAAGGCAAATGCGGTCAATTTTCTTACCATTTCCTTTCCCATTATAACGTTGTGCTCCGTCTCTAACGTTCTCGTCGTCGATAGAACGTTAAACCCAGATTTTCCTTCCTTTTTTCCATTGTGACTGAAATGGGTATAGGGAGAGATATAGGGCACAATGACGTGTGGTTGTCGGTTTCTGACTCACCAAACGTTGAAATTTCGGAACAAAATTTCAGATACAACGATTGACATGTGTGACGTAGTGGTAAAGCGGAAACGACAGCTGCGACCAAGGGGTCCATAACCTTTGCCGATTGACTTGTGATGAAGTCAGACCATTAATCCATTATAAAACACGGATAAACACTTTCGTTTCATATGCGAAAGTGTTATCAGTAGCGGTACACTCGACGAGAGGTGTTCGAGCATTCACCTCATGGGAGATATGCTGTACATAAAGCCTGAAACTGAGGAGTCGCAGCTCGTTGCAGTAATTTACAACGCGTCGTGTGTTGACCGTAGAAAACAGATGAATACCAGCATCAGTTACTGTTTTAGTTAAAACACGTCATAAATTGGTCATCTGCAGCGCCGCAACCGGGTAGCAGCCTAGAACATTATTGACACCAGAAAAGGTTCACAGTTGTAATAGCTTGTTGCTCGTCACAGAGTAAAGTAACTTTTCTTTAAAAAACATATTTCGGGGCTAAGCGATTTTTTGATTACAGAAAACATGAAAAAAAGAAGTTTAACACGAAAACGCTCAACACAAAAAATCGGTGATGTGAAAAAATTCTGCCGTGCCAAATACATATTACGTAATTTCACACTTTCTCTTTTAATATGATACACACATTGCTTAAAACGAAAAGTTTTAGCTTCTATATGGACAATACATGATTTCAGCAGCCACAATGATACGTATATTTTTTTACTTAATTTTTCTGTCTCACCGAGCAAAGTAAAAAACAATTGATATTGTTTCTCTATTACCGCTTATCTCTGGGCACTACCACTGTCAAAACATTTCCGTCACTTATCGAATTCTTTGATGGGTTCTACATCTACATCTACATCTACATCTACATTTATACTCCGCAAGCCACTCAAGGGTGTGTGGCGGAGGGCACTTTACGTGCCACTGTCATTACCTCCCTTTCCTGTTCCAGTCGCGTATGGTTCGCGGGAAGAACGACTGTCTGAAAGCCTCCGTGCGCGCTCTAATCTCTCTAATTTTACATTCGTGATCTCCTCGGGAGGTATAAGTAGGGGAAGCAATATATTCGATCCTCATCCAGAAATGCACCCTCTCGAAACCTGGACAGCAAGCTACGCCGCGATGCAGAGCGCCACTCTTGCAGAGTCTGCAACTTGAGTTTGTTAAACATCTCCGTAACGCTATCACGGTTACCAAATAACCCTGTGACGAAACGCGCCGCTCTTCTTTGGATCTTCTCTATCTCCTCCGTCAACCCGATCTGATACGGATCCCACACTGATGAGCAATACTCTAGTATAGGTCGAACGAGTGTTTTGTAAGCCACCTCCTTTGTTGAAGGACTCTCCCAATGAATCTCAACCTGTTACCCGCCTTACCAACAATTAAATTTATATGATCATTCCACTTCAAATCGTTCCGCACGCATACTCCCAGATATTTTACAGAAGTAACTGCTACCAGTGTTTGTTCCGCTATCATATAATCATACGATAAAGGATCCTTCTTTCTATGTATTCGCAATACATTATATTTGTCTATGTTAAGGGTCAGTTGCCACTCCCTGCACCAAGTGCCTATCCGCTGCATATCTTCCTGCATTTCGCTACAATTTTCTAATGCTGCAACTTCTCTGTATACTACAGCATCATCCGCGAAAAGCCGCATGGAACTTCCGACACTATCTACTAGGTCATTTATATATATTGTGAAAAGCAATGGTCCCATAACACTCCCCTGTGGCACGCCAGAGGTTACTTTAACGTCTGTAGACGTCTCTCCATTGATAACAACATGCTGTGTTCTGTTTGCTAAAAACTCTTCAATCCAGCCACACAGCTGGTCTGATATTCCGTAGGCTCTTACTTTGTTTATCAGGCGACAGTGCGGAACTGTATCGAACGCCTTCCGGAAGTCAAGAAAAATAGCATCTACCTGGGAGCCTGTATCTAATATTTTCTGGGTCTCATGAACAAATAAAGCGAGTTGGGTCTCACACGATCGCTGTTTCCGGAATCCATGTTGATTCCTACATAGTACATTCTGGGTTTCCAAAAACGACATGATACTGATTTTAGTTTCGTCCACCTACGCTCAATGGAGCCCGTTATCATGATTTCATACGCGGCGATACTCTACCTGTGCTGCTAGAACATGTGCCTTTACAAGTACAACACAACATGTGATTCATGCACGATGGAGCTCCTGCACATTTCAGTCCAAGTGTTCGTACGCTTCTCAACACCAGATTCGGTGACCGATAGTTTGGTAGAGGCAGGCTGATTCCATGGCCTCCACGCTCTCCTGACCTCAACCCTCTTGACTTTCATTTATGGGGGCATTTGAAAGCTCTTGTCTACGCAACTCCGGTACTAAATGTAGAGACTCTTCGTGCTCGTATTGTGGACGGCTATGATACAATACGCCATTCTCCAGGGCTGCATCATCCATGCGTCGGAGGGTGGATGCATGTATCCTCGCTAACGGAGGACATTTTGAACACTTCCTGTAACAAAGTGTTTGAAGTCACGCTGGTACGTTCTGTTGCTGTGTGTGCATTTCCGGACACATGTCCACATAACATATTTTCTTTCTTTGTGTGTGAGGAGTGTTTCCTGAAAGTTTGGCCATACCTTTTTGTAACACCCTTTATATATATATATATATATATATATATATATATATATATATATATATATATATATATATATATATCGATTTCAAAATATTTGGTACACATGCTGCTTATTGTCTAGAAAGAAGTAGAAGCGGTACTATGGGGATAAGAACCACCTGCCTCCCATAGGGAGTGTTGGAATGTGTTCCAGGGGCATGCAGGTGGGCATGGGTAATCAGAAGGATGGGGAAAGGAGATATATAGTGATAGGGGAGAGCATGAGGTGGACAGAGAAAGAGAGAGGTTGAGGAAATGGGGATGAGCAGATGGAGAGAGAGAGAGAGAGATAGAGAGAGAATGTGGAGGAGATGGATAAAAAGAGAGGAGGAAGTAGGAGATGACAATAGAGACAGGTGGAAGAAGATGGATAGAGAGAGGAGAAATAAGAGATAGACAGAGAGAGTGGGAGGAGATGGGAAGAGAAAGGGGCAGAAGGAGTGAATAGAGAGCAGGGAGGAGGAGATGGGTAGAGGGAGGGGAGGAGGATATGGACAGATAGAAGTAGGAGTAAAGACAGATAGAGAAAGAATTGGTAAGTGATGGACAAGTGACAGGGGATATTGGGATGGACAGAGGGAAGGGGAAGGAGGGGATGGATGGACAGAGGAAAGGATAATATTTACAGAGAGAGGGGGAGGAGGAGATAGACACACATAGAGCGGTACGAGGAGATCGCCGGAGAGAAGTACAGAAGGAGATCAGGAGATAGAAGGGAGAGGAATGGATGGACTGAGATAGGGGAGAGAAGGAGATGTATAGAGAAAGGAGAAGGAGGAGATGATCAGAGAAAGGGTAGGAGGAGGTGGACAGGGAGAGTCAGGAGGTGAAGATGGGCACAAAGAGAGGGGTTCTGCTGAACTATGCATATATGTGACTCTTGTGTGTGTCTGGATAAAGCTTTGTGTAAAAGGCTACTGCACATACGAAAATGTTATGTGTGTGTGTTTTCTATGGCTCTTCTTAATCCACTGTATCTTTTTCAACAAAACTTGACACACAGTACTTATTATCTAGGATAGACATCTGTGAAGGTAGAAACAACTAGCTATCATAGGGGGGGGGGGGGGCAAGGGTGAAAAGGGCTGGTAACTGCTGGCATCTAGGCTGCCACCACGCAACGAGTGTGTTATGCCGGTAGTATTGTTATGTGTTCCAAGGGGTATATGTGTGGATGGCTGCATCTGAACGGAAGAGAGGGGAGATGGAGATGAATAGTGAAGGGAGGGAGGATGATATGAACAGACAAAGAGAGGAGGAGGTGGACAGATGTAAGTGGGACTGGGATGTGGACCAAGAGGGAGGGGGATGAGGAAATGCAATGGAAAAGGGAGGAGAAGGAGATGGACAGAAAAGGTTGGTGAGGAGGAGATGTGTGCAATATATGTGCTATACATGTACATGAGTGAAGCAGCAGGTAAAAGGCTAGTGTACTATAAAAATGTATTTTCGTATGTATGTATGTTCAACATATCTTCCTACACTAGTGAATTGATGTGAGCCTAATGTGGTACAAATATATCATGCTATCTGGAAAGAAGCACTTACGGGGTAAGAAATTTGAGAATAAGAGAACTTAGCCACTTACAAGAAACTCTACACGTAATTTCAACCCTTTACGGAACTTCCTCGCTGAACAACCCACAAAATAATGGGAGGAAAAAAGTTTATCGTTTGTTACATTTTCCCTGTTCGCATATACCACATATACCACTAAATGTGCCTACAATATTTTATCAATGTACGACACGTAGTTCAGGACATACGACGTCATAAACAGTGAAATGCGTGAAAACCTGCCGCTTCAGTTATGATGTTTTAATTTAGTCCCTCATCCCTACTAACCCTATTATATATTTCGCCGACAATATCTGCATATAGCACTGAGTGTACCTGCAAAATTATATTATTGCACGATACGTAGTTCAGAAAATATGACGTCATAAACAATGAGATACGTGAAAAACTGGGTTTACTTAAAACGAAGCACGAATTACCGGGCCCACACTCGTCCAGTGTTCGATAGTGAAAGCACCTAGCTACTTCCAACAAACTTTAAACTTAATTTCAAACGTTTTGTAAACTTCTAGTCGCCCACATTCTGAAGGTCAAATGCTTAACACTTTAACTCATTTGTGAAGCAATCAGAAGTTTTAAATTGTTTCGTACAGGGGAATTGATTCTTTAAAGAAAAGCGGTTTATTGGTTACTTTTTATCTGGAAAGATGTACTGTGGGGTTAAGAACCACGTACATCCTACACGAGTGGAAATGAAAGGGAGTGACATTGAAGTATAGCTCAGGAGCAGCTGGGGCAACAAATTTGTTAGATACATGAATCATCATTTGAATAAAAATACTATGGAGTAAGATTTCCCAGTACCACTAGGTGTGGAGGTGTGAATGTGAGGTTGACGTAAAAATGTCGATAACCACCTGTTGACATTTATTTCTTGTATTTAGTTGACTTGGATGCTTTTCAAATTACAACGTGCAATTTATCTCTTATTTGTACTGTTCATTGTGTCAATCCAGTTGCTACAATGAGCACTCTGTGGCTGAATGTCACACACAAATCTAATATCCTCTCTGGACTCGAATGGTGTTAAACACCAAGGAATAAGTTATATGGTGTAAAACAGCAGAGAATCAAACATGTAAGTGTGCAATATGTATCACATATGCATATGTTGAACATCTCTCCCTAAACACCTGGATCACTTTCAACCAAACTTGGTACACATGTTACTTACTATCGGTAAATAAATACTATGGTGGTGGAAACCACCAAACTTCAGTTGGGTGGAGCGATCAAGAAATAGCCAAGCAAAGGGGGGAGACAAGATGGACAGAGAGAGGTGTTAGGAGGTTCTGGACAGATAGAAATTGGAGGAGAAGGTGGACACATAGAGGTGAAGCAGGTAATGGTCAGTGGGAGGAGGTCAGAAGTTGAACAGAGAGAGGGGAAAAGAGGAGATGAATAGAGAGAGGGGAAGAATGAGCTGGACTAGCAGGAAATTGGAATAAATAAATACCTAGGCAATGATGTGTTATTCAGCTACTATGGCAATATGTCTGGAAACACATGTGTTATATGCATACAGCCATAAAACATTGTCAGACAGAAATGGAACTTCATACACATGCACACTGTTGGTGGGCATGCAAATGATTATAACAGCAATTCTCTGTGACTCGTAGTGCGGTCACCAGAGTGCATTAGTGTTGTTTGTGTTTAGAATTGTTACCAGCTCTGACAGGGTACACATGGCGTGTGAACAGCGCCAGATGGTCAGTGCTTTCTGAGGAGGACACCGAGAGGCTGTGTACTCATGTGAGACAGCGTTATAAGCACCCAACAGACTTTGACAAGGACCTCATTACAGGTCTCCACCTGAGCAGTTGGTCGAATACACATATTTGTGATGCTTTCAGATGTGCCAATGGCCCGATGTTGGACTGTATGGGAACGTGAGGGGCCAGACATACATGTCAAGGATCCAGTCGATACATCTGACATCACAATAGAGGATCCCAGTGTTGTGCACCAAGCGCATCGTAATCCCTTCACATCTCCATCTACCATCCGAGAACAAGAAATGGACTGTGCGGCTGGTCCCGGCGGAGGTTCGAGTCCTCCCTCGGGCATGGGTGTGTGTGTTATCACGGACATCTTGTGTCCTCAAGTGTTCTCTCTCATGCGGCAGTATCGTGGTGCAGTTTTTAGACGGGACAGTTCTCGTACACTCGTAGTATGTGGCTATGTGTAGCCTACTGTTTATATCTTCGTTACATGATGAAGTAATTTTCGCTGTTGGCTGCTTAACGAACTCTGAACAGGAAATTATAATAACTCTCCAAAACACACACACACACACACACACACACACACACACACACACACACACATACATACACAGGTGCGCCCACGCGTGGTCACTGTTATGTTATATTTTTTCTTATTTTGAATTTCTGAAGAAGGGATAATGTTCTAATATAGAGAATAATAAACGTTAACGTTCCTTCGAAGGAAATACTGCGGCATTAATTTATTTCCTGTGCTATGATAAATGAGTCTATTGCTTTCAAAATTAACCGTGTTGCTTAAATGAAAGCCAGAAAGCGGTATATCTAAGGTTATCACTTTTTTTTGGGGGGGGGGGGGGGGAGGAATTAATGTATTGGTTCTCTCTTACATACGGTGTCGGTATTTTCTAGGCTGTTATCGGATATTCAAGAGAAGCGTAGAGTATTCAAAGCACAGATGCTACAGCCGGCGTCCCTTCTGGCGCTTCGCAGTGTATGCTCTCGCCACAGTGTCACGAAGCGTCGCCTAAGAGGTTTGCTTTCTCGCCGCCTCGACGGGAAGTCAGCTGCACGCAACGCAAACAGGGTAACCGTGCACTTTGGACGCCGGTCCTTCGCACCTACGTCGCTAGCAAACGCTGCACACCTCGCCGAGTGTTAGCAGCAAACAGATACTGACGCTGAAAACGAAGAGTGATGCGGTTGCCGCAAGACTTTTCGCACTTCTTCTGTAAATTTAATTTTGAAATAAGCTATCATTTAGAGACGTGTTAATCAGATGTCACATTTACGTCACAACTGCGCAGTTAGCGGTTATACATTCGTACTAACACTCGGGCGGCGGCGTTGTAGAAGAAAGATTAACTGAAATTAGTTGGAGAATTTCGAAAAGCTGTAATGTAGCAGCGATAAAAAGATCTTGAAAAGCTATTTTCTAGTCCCTTTATGATTATAGTTCATCTTTCTAGACAGTTACCGAGAAGAATCCACAAAAAAATACATCTTTTAAAAAAGTGCTTCGTTGTCGCTCACAAAAATGTCCTCTACAGTGAGGTATGTATCGACAACAGGCTTCCACAATGGCTGAAAACAGTCAGTGGATGAACTAATTACTTTCAGTTCCAAATTCAAAATTTTCCTCCTGTCTTACTTTCGTTCTCCGCTGGAATACTTACGGTCCATTAAACAGTGATCGTTATTAGTGTAACTTACAAAATAAGTGAAACTAAAAAGTGTTATAGAAATGATGACTCAGTATCCTCATTTGATTCTTCCGGATCGAGATTTGGTTTTTGTCTAGTTTTCTAAAATCATTAAGGTCGATACTGCCACTTGATGCTCTTGTAATCAGAAATAAAAATACTAAAACAAAAAATACAAAACTATAGTTTCTATTGTTATTAACATTATTGCTTCTCTTTCTTTATTTCGCTGAATTAAGGAGTACGTTTAAATTTGGTAACTGGCTTCTTATCAAATCAAAATCTCTTCGAGAATTTACTATGAAATGATAATTAAATCGACACCCTAGCTGCGAACAGGCGTTGACATACATCATTGGGAACACGTTGAAAATGTGTTCCCCAACCGCGATTCGAACCCCGGAGCTCCTGCTTACATCGCAGACGTTCTATCCATTGGAACCACCGAGGGCACAGAGAATAGTGCGCCTGCAGGGACTTATCCCTTATACGCTCCCTGTGAGAGCCACATTCCCAACATGTCCACATCACTAAATTCGTAGTGCACCTAACAGATGTTTGCCCGTCACACTCATTAAAATATGGCTACCCGGCCATTGACCTTCTTGTACGAACGCACACGCTATGCCCCAACTCGTACGGGACTTGGTAGATTAATCTGCCACGAGTAATCAGTGTGATGGGCAAATATCTATTTGGCGCCCTACGAATGCAGTGGTGTGAACATGTTGGGAATTTGGGTCTCACGGGGAGCGTCCCTGAAGGCGCACTATCCGCTGTGCCCTCGTTGGCTCACATGGATGCTGGCTGCTGTGACCGAGCGGTTCTAGGCGCTTCAGTCTGAAACCACGCGACCGCTACGGTCGCAGGTTCGAATTCTGCCTCGGGCATGGATGTGTGTGATGTCCTCAGATTAGTTAGGTTTAAGTAGTTCTAAGTTCTAGGGGACTGATGACCACAGAAGTCCCATAGTGCTGAGAGCCATTTGAATAATTTTAGCCGGCACGGTAGCTTAGCGTGTTCGGTCAGAGGGTTAGGTGCCCTTTGTAACAAAAAAACTGAGTTAACGGATCAACGCTGAACTTGAAGAAGTGTCATAGGCCGTCCGCCACTAACAAATGTAACGATCAATTACCAACTAAATGAGATAAAAAAGAAAAAAAGGCCCAGCTAACATTAGAAATAAAAAGATGAATAGAGTGTCTGCCATGCAAGCGGGAGATCAGAGGTTCGAGTACTGGTCGGGGCACAAGCTCGTGGTCGTGCGGTAGCGTTCTCACTTCCCACGCCCGGGTTCCCGGGTTCGATTCCCGGCGGGGTCAGGGATTTTCTCTGCCTCGTGATGACTGGGTGTTGTTAGGTTAGTTAGGTTTAAATAGTTCTAAGTTCTAGGGGACTGATGTCCATAGATGTTCAGTCCCATAGTGCTCACAGCCATTTGAACCAACCTGGTCGGGGCACACATTTTCAACATGTCCCAAATGATGTATATCAACGCCTGTTTGCAGCTAGGGTGTCGATTTAATTATCATTTCATTCTGGAGAAATTCTGGTCATCAATGGCATCTGTTCTTTTGGGAACAGGTACTATCTTCATGTACAGAATTTACTATGTTTTTTCTTCCATTTTTTGATCATTTTTGGCAGTCTCCTTTTAAAGCTTCTACGTAAATCTGTCCATCTTTACCGCTGTTCCAAAGGCTCAGCGATGCATTATCTTTTCTTCTGGTGTGTTCATGTCATAAAAAAATCTTCCCCAGTCTTTTCTAATTAACTGATTTGGACCTATTTGTTTCTAATAGTGTTGATAATAGTTTGGTGAGTGTATTGTTGTCCCTTCTATAACGTGCTGAGTACAGTGGGGGATGAATGAGTCGCGGTGACAGGCCGGTGGGTCCAAGTGAAACGCTGTTGACAGTTACAGATGATTTTTATTGACTTTAATACATGACGTAGTGAGGCAGGCACGCCTCTCCATGTTGGCCCTGGCAGGTGCTGATGAATGGGTGGCGGCTTCTGCCCATAACTGCTGAGCTGCCGTCCTGAGCTGCTGAGGCACGTGGCCCTTGGAGGTCATGGCTGTTGACGTCAGCGGCGCTATGTGTTGTGGTGCGACGGTATTCCACTTGGGGAACGGCTCCGCACGTGGCCGCTGTTGTGGCGTGTGGAGTCTGCTGTGTGCGGTGTTCAACCCACTGCCCGCGAACAGCAGTCGGATGGCGGCTGACGCTGTGGCGCCCTCCCACAAGGAAGTTCCGTGAAGGACTTAGTGCTGGCGACAGGTATAGCTAGTCTCTAACACATGGCTGCTGCTTGCGGAGCCCTTTCGCCTTGCTCTCCGGTGTAGCACTGGCGTCGTTGTGGTACTGCTGGTTTACGGCTACAAGAAGTGCTCCCTGCCTCAAAATCCATACTGATTTATATGTCTCCGGTACCCATTTGTTTCACTAAACCCTGCAGCTAGTCACTTCGTCACTCGCCCTAGTGTGGTGACATCATACGACTTGCCATACGGTTACCGCTGTGTAGTGCCATTTACTGCTGTGGTCGGTTATCGTTGCTTTGCAATCCAGTGGCCTTTATTAGGCAGTAGCTTACTCCTTTTCTTCTCATAGACATCCCGAGCTTCAAAGAAAAAGCGCTCTGAATAAACACTACTTCCTGAGGTCGACAAATACACTCCTGGAAATTGAAATAAGAACACCATGAATTCATTGTCCCAGGAAGGGGAAACTTTATTGACACATTCCTGGGGTCAGATACATCACATGATCACACTGACAGAACCACAGGCACATAGACACAGGCAACAGAGCATGCACAATGTCGGCACTAGTACAGTGTATATCCACCTTTCGCAGCAATGCAGGCTGCTATTCTCCCATGGAGACGATCGTAGAGATGCTGGATGTAGTCCTGTGGAACGGCTTGCCATGCCATTTCCACCTGGCGCCTCAGTTGGACCAGCGTTCGTGCTGGACGTGCAGACCGCGTGAGACGACGCTTCATCCAGTCCCAAACATGCTCAATGGGGGACAGATCCGGAGATCTTGCTGGCCAGGGTAGTTGACTTACACCTTCTAGAGCACGTTGGGTGGCACGGGATACATGCGGACGTGCATTGTCCTGTTGGAACAGCAAGTTCCCTTGCCGGTCTAGGAATGGTAGAACGATGGGTT
The DNA here is from genome assembly GCF_023864345.2 of Schistocerca serialis cubense. Lineage (NCBI taxonomy): Eukaryota > Metazoa > Arthropoda > Insecta > Orthoptera > Acrididae > Schistocerca > Schistocerca serialis. Next base: position 435,037,082 of record NC_064640.1, on the reverse strand, counting down.
CGATGACGGTTTGGATGTACCGTGCACTATTCAGTGTCCCCTCGACGATCACCAGTGGTGTAGGCCAGTGTAGGAGATCGCTCCCCACACCATGATACCGGGTGTTGGCCCTGTGTGCCTCGGTCGTATGCAGTCCTGATTGTGGCGCTCACCTGCACGGCGCCAAACACGCATACGACCATCATTGGCACCAAGGCATAAGCGACTCTCATCGCTGAAGACGACACGTCTCCATTCATCCCTCCATTCACGCCTGTCGCGACACCACTGGAGGCGGGCTGCATGATGTTGGGGCGTGAGCGGAAGACGGCCTAACGGTGTGCGGGACCGTAGCCCAGCTTCATGGAGACGGTTGCGAATGGTCCTCGCCGATACCCCAGGAGCAACAGTGTCCCTAATTTGCTGGGAAGTGGCGGTGCGGTCCCCTACGGCACTGCGTAGGATCCTACGGTCTTGGCGTGCATCCGTGCGTCGCTGCAGTCCGGTCCCAGGTCGACGGGCACGTGCACCTTCCGCCGACCACTGGCGACAACATCGATGTACTGTGGAGACCTCACGCCCCACGTGTTGAGCAATTCGGCGGTACGTCCACCCGGCCTCCCGCATGCCCACTATACGCCCTCGCTCAAAGTCCGTCAACTGCACATACGGTTCACGTCCACGCTGTCGCGGCATGCTACCAGTGTTAAAGAGTGCGATGGAGCTCCGTATGCCACGGCAAACTGGCTGACACTGACGGCGGCGGTGCACAAATGCTGCGCAGCTAGCGCCATTCGACGGCCAACACCGCGGTTCCTGGTGTGTCCGCTGTGCCGTGCATGTGATCATTGCTTGTACAGCCCTCTCGCAGTGTCCGGAGCAAGTATGGTGGGTCTGACACACCGGTGTCAATGTGTTCTTTTTTCCATTTCCAGGAGTGTATTTTGCAGCAAGATTTACCAAACACGAGAATTTATCTTCTCTTGCTTGTCACCTCGACTATAGGTTGCCATGACGTGATATGTTCTTAATACTTAAATATAGGTGTATTTCAGTTGCAACTGCATTTTTTTCTTTCGTCGTCCCGGTATGAGCTGTGTTTATTTCTGCAACCCATAAAAGATGAGTGTATAGTCTGGATTAGACTCTTTTTCCTTGCTTCTCATTATCTTTACCCGAATAGGGGACGAATTCGAGCTATCGTCACTGCTTGTTTCACAGTTCATCTTTATGCTACAAAATATACCGCCTTACTTTTTCTCTTAGCAATTGACTGGCGAAAACATACGTTTTACTGCGTGGATCTAAAGTGGTAGCCACCAAATAATTTTTACTTGTTGTGCTGTCTTCAAATCGTTCTTGTAACCCTTGTTGTATGACTAACCTCACCTGGCTTAATCTGGGTGTTAGCTCTGACGTGCTCGTTTTATCGCGCATTAATGTAACAGCAAACGGAATAATTTCAGAAATGCAAGCGCATCCGGAACTTGTAATTTTTGTTATTTTTTCTGATGGTTGTAATAATTTCAGAAGTTACTCTAAAAGCTTCCATTGTGCAGCAGTGAGACTGGCAATATCACAGTCCATGAGATTGACTGAAATGGCCCGTTTTTGTTCCATTAGCCTTGCAATCATATAATAGGTGGAATTCCACCCCATATATAGTAAAAGAAAAAGACAAAAAGATGATTTTTGCAGATGATATGGTAATATGGGATGATAAAGAGGTAGATGTACAGTTACAGCTTGATGCGTGGAAGGAAATAATGAAAAGGTATGGATTAAAAATAAATAAAGATAAGAGTGAAGTAATCGTATTTGGAAGGGAGAAAGGAATCAACGGAAATATTACCTTGAATGGAGAACCCCTCAAAGTGGTAGAAAGTTTCACTTATTTAGGAAGTGAAATATCTAGGGATGGAAGAATAACTAACGAAATTAATAGGAGGTTACAGAAGGGAGGCAATTTCTACCAAACAATAAAACATCTGATTTGGAACAACGAAGTTTCATAAAGAGCAAAACTCCTTATGTATAAGAATTATTACATCCCTATTGTCACCTATGGTGGAGAAACATGGACAATGACAGAAAGGGACTGGAACAGACTGCAAACAGGGGAAATGAAATTTCTCAGAGCAGTTAGGGGAAAAACAAGAATGGACAGAGTAAGGAATGTAAAGATTAGAAAGGACCTCAAACAAAAAAGTATGAGAGAAGAAATTGAAAGAAAGAGATTAAGATGGTATGGGCATGTTAAGAGGATGCATGGGCAGAGACTCCCCAAAATTATGGAAGAACTAAAGATGGATGGGAAAAGACCTAGAGGGCGCCCAAGAACAAGGTGGAAAATGGGAGTGAGAATATCTGTTGAAAGGAGAGGTGTGACCTGGCAGCAAATGGACGAAGAAAAGTGGTGGGAGGACCGAGCCAAATGGAGAGGACTATTCAGCACCCAGACCCGGCAGTAGCTGGAGCGGGATTCGGATATAGATAGATAGATAGATAGACAGACATCTTACAACAATTCATGCTGAGGAAGATCCCAATCCTTTTGGATAGAATGCAGTTTTTCCTGTAAATTTGTATATATATAAACGAACAATCACTTTTTAACACGTTTTTATGAGGTCGGATACTTGTCTGCTTTTTTCGGTACAAATTTTGAAATTGATTTTGGACTAGTTTCCTGATAAGCTAGAACTTGAAATTTTCAACATAGGTGAGACCTGGATGATACTGCACTATTAACTCGCTTTTGAGTCTGGAGTGTGTCGAGGGGTACTTTGTTTTTCGGTCTGTCTGTCTCTGTCATTTCGGTACAAATTTTGCAATTGATTTTGAACTAACTTCCAGATAAGCTAAAGACTTGAAACTTTCGATTTGACTCAGAAATGGATGACAATGCAACATTAATTCGCTTCGAGTCTGGTGTGCGGCGGAGGGTACTTTCATTGGACGCTTTCAGTTCGGTACAAATTTTGGAACTAATTTTAAACTAACTTCCCGATAATCTAGAGACTTGAAACTTTCAGCTTAGATTATAACTGGATGACAATGTAATATTAGCTCGCTTTCTTTCCTGGTGTGTGACGGAGAGTAGGTACTTGGTGTACCATGGATATTTCCCTGTTTTCTTGTTCAAGTCGCGAATGGTTGCTGCCAAGCTTCCCTGTCAGCTCGATTCTCTCTAGTTTTTACATTCGCGGTCTTCTCACGAGATACGCCTATGAGGCAGCAATATATTGGTTGGCTCATTTAAAGAGAAACTAAATTACACATGTAGTTTACCACATGTCCTGCTGTAATCTTATCAAAATGTTTGAAATCAACTAAAAAATTTCACACACACAAGACTAAAACGCAGAAATTAACTACTTACATAGAAAAACTTTATAATATAACATGGTTTTAATACATATTGATAAATATTAAATAATCTCTCCTAGCCCCATACCGATTCCTAACGCCATACAGCTAATCCAGAAAATTTGTGCTTGTGAATTTTTAATAGCTATGACATTACCTGTGAAACTGAAAAAATGGGGCGTACGTATGTAGCTGGTGATGTAGTTTTCAGTACAAAATATTTACCTTCGACACAAATAAATGGCTCAATAATCAAATGATTTTGCATTCGTGGACATCATCACACATTACCTATAACACGGAATGCAAACTGTCGTTAAAACATGACAAGCTTCCTCTCTTCTTCATATTGTGGTGTCACCGCCAGACACCGCACTTGCTAGGTGGTAGTTTTAAATCGGCCGCGGTCCATTAGTACATGTCGGACCCGCGTGTCGCCACTGTGTGATCGCAGACCGAGTGCCACCACAAGGCAGGTCTCGAGAGACGGAGTAGCACTCGCCCCAGTTGTACGGACGACGTAGCTAGCGACTACACTGACGAAGCATTGCTCATTAGCCGAGCCCATAGTTAGAATAGCCTTCAGCTAAGTCAATGGCTACGACCTAGCAAGGCGCCATTAGTAACATTGCATGTATCTAAAGAGTCTCACATGTATCGCCACAATCTCCAGATGTACCACAAGGATGGATTAAAGTTAAGTATTCCAGCAGCTAGGTACTTTTCTTTATAGCATTCATTACGTATCCTGTTTCAGACCTCACGCCATCCTGCTTTAGCTTAGCGCGTGCCTTTCGGCTTCCTCTCATTGTGTCTAGGCTGTCTTGTCTAGACACAACATTTTTGGCGACGAGTCCAAAAAGGGTATTGTTCTTTCTACTTGCTTCCATTTACTTGTACAGAATTCAAGTTAACGAGCGGCAGCCTCATTTATTGTCGTGTGTAGGGATGCAAACGTACCGTGTGATAGTGAAATTATTTCCCCGACGTGACGTAGCAACTCTGTCCTACGAAGAAATTTTGTCTGCTTAGATGCCTATTTCAAGGAAACAGTTAATGTAGTTGCAAAAAGGTATACTTTCTTTCGTACAAAACGTACGGCCGGTAAAACTAATAGGGAGTGGGTTGCAACATTGCAAGGCCTTACAAGGGATTGTGCTTTTGAGTGTGAATGTGGACTCCCTTATTCAGATACTATGGTATGTGATGCAATAGCACAGAACGTTTCTGATGTTCGCATACGGGAACAGATTTTGAAACTCGTCAATCCCTCCCTTCAACAAGTGATAGACATATTAGATAGACAAGACACACTTGACTTTGCTCAGGAATCATTTGCAACTTCGCCAGCCGTGTGTAACATTAACCGGCCCACCGGTAAACTGCCCTCGCGCACGTCCACGCAGCTGCCGCCACGCTCTAAAGCAGGTGTGCCGCGCAAGCATACAAATGCAGTGAAATCATGCCCGCGGTGTGCTACTAGACATTCGCGTGAAAATTGCCCGTCACGCCAAGCTATTTGTTTTTACTGTAATAACAAAGGACATGTTCAAAGTGGTTGCCAGAAAAAGCTCAGATCAGACAATCACAACCATTCCAGGCCCTTTGCTTCGCGCCGGAATCGGAGCGAGAATACTCAGGCTCGTGAACCTTCGCCCATGGACATTCATGTAGTTAATTCCACTTCGTCCAGTGTCACTGTCTCTAACAGTGACTGTGTTCGTCCCACAAAAAGTGTGCGTCGACGTCGCCGGAAATCACGTCAATTAGCAAGTGATGCTGTACCTGTATCAGTTCAAATTGCACGAGACAGTCGCTCTTGTCGTCAGCAGGACAATAAACTTTTTGTAGATTTGGACTTTAATGGCAAGGTCATACCATTCCAGCTCGATACGGGAGCTGCAGTTTCATTGCTCAATCACGATACGTACAAACAACTGGGCAAACCTCCGTTGTGTGCCGCAAATGTTCAGTTAAATAGTTATGCAGGTCAGAATATCCCTGTGTTAGGACAGTGCACTCTTCTTGCAACGTACAAGGGACAAACAAATCTTGTGTCATTTTACGTTCTTCCTTCTTCTACTGCAGTGAACTTGTTTGGTTTAGATTTATTTCAATTGTTTAACTTGTCTATTATAAATCAGGTCCTATCAGTGAATCAGACTGTGCCTTCAGACAGTGTTTCTCGTCTATGTGAGGATAGAGCATTCGATTCTTCCGAACTTGCTTGCGTGTTCATTGATTCGGAAACCGATGAAGTGGTCGAATCGTTTCCAATTGATTTTCGTCGTGTAGCTACAGCCACAGCTGCTGACCCGGTCCTTGCTACCGTTTTGCGTTTTGTTGCTACGCCATGGCCTTTGTCAAAGTCTCGGATCGAGGATCCGTTAGTTCGCCGATTTTTTGCTCACAAGGAGAGACTTTTTGTTCGACGTGGGGTTTTGTTGTTGCGTTCTGATAATGATCAGTCCAGAGTCGTGGTCCCACGTTCGTTACAGTCCTCTGTCTTACGGCTTCTTCACCAAGGACATTGGGGTATAGTGCGAATGAAACATCTTGCTCGTCAGCACTGTACTTGGTTCGGAATCGATGCTGCGATTACGAATATGTGTTCTTCTTGCATGGCGTGTGCCGAACAACAATCCGCACCGCCGCGGAAAGTCTTTGCTTGGCCAAAAGCCACTTCCCCTTGGCAACGCTTGCACATCGATTTTGCTGGTTCATTCTGGAATGCTAGATGGTTGGTTCTGGTAGATGCCTTCAGTAATTTTCCTTTTGTTGTCCGGATGTCTTCCACGACGCCCTCTGCCACCATCCAAGCGTTGTCTGCTATCTTTTACATTGAAGGTCTCCCGCAGACTATTGTTTCCGACAATGGCCCACAATTCATGTCCGCAGAATTTCAGTCATTCTGCAAGGCCAATGGTATTCAACATCTGACATCCGCGCCGTTTTCGCCTCAGTCAAACGGTGCCGCTGAACGATTGGTCCGGACTTTCAAGTCACAGATGTTGAGGTTGAAAGAGTCGCATTCTCGGGAGGACGCGTTGTTGCTCTTTTTGTCATCGTATCGCTCTCAGCCCCGAGATGGTCGCTCACCGGCTGAGTTGCTCCACGGTCGTCCTCATCGAACCTTGATGTCTTTGCTGCACCCGCCGCATCGGGTTCCTGTGCAGCGGCAGACTTCTGCTTTTGCTCCAGGCGACGTTGTATTCTATCGCCACTATCGAGGTTCACGGCGTTGGCTCGCAGGGCGCATTCTTCGCTGCCTCGGCCGCGCGATGTATTTGGTTTTGGGGGCCTCTAGTGAGGTGCGTCGGCATCTCAATCAGCTGCGCCTCTGTCGTCGCACGGGTTCTGCCGCTCCCCGTCTGCTTTCAGCGACGGGGCCGTCCGGTCTGCGCCCTGGGGACCCATCTACTGGCTCGCCTCATCCCCAGGTGTTACCGACGATGCCTTCCATTTTGCCCCATGGCGACGCATCGCGGCCGCCTCCGCCGCCGCCGCCTGTCCTCCAGCCGGCGCCGCCCGCAATGGACGCTTCGCTGCAGCCGCCAAGCGCCTCCCTGGGTCACGCGCCGCCGATCGCTTCCCGTGACCAGCCGTCCTCCGCCATGGAACTCTTGCCCGCTCCGGACCACATGGCGTCTTCGCGCGTCGGGTACCCCAACGCAATGGAGGTCGACCCTTCGGCCCCTCCTGTCTCTTTACGGGCGCATACACCGCATGTTGAGGTGCACCCTGGAGTAGGTTTTCAGACGTTTCCTAGCTCCCCTCGGACCGAATGGCCGGGTGCGGGTGGCACAGCCTCGCCTGTTGTTAGGCTCCCCACCTCATCGCATACGTCAACATGGGGTCCTCCCCACGGCGGGCGGCAGCCTTATAACACGACCGTTCGCCGATTTGCGGGGGAGGAATGTGGTGTCACCGCCAGACACCACAATTGCTAGGTGGTAGTTTTATATCGGCCGCGGTCCATTAGTACATGTCGGACCCGCGTGTCGCCACTGTGTGATCGCAGATCGAGCGCCACCACAAGGCAGGTCTCGAGAGACGGACTAGCACTCGCCCCAGTTGTACGGACGACGTAGCTAGCGACTACACTGACGAAGTATTGCTCATTAGCCGAGCCCATAGTTAGAATAGCCTTCAGCTAAGTCAATGGCTACGACCTAGCAAGGCGCCATTAGTAACATTGCATGTATCTAAAGAGTCTCACTTGTATCGCCACAATCTCCAGATGTACCACAAGGATGGATTAAAGTTAAGTATTCCAGCAGCTAGGTACTTTTCTTTATAGCATTCATTACGTATCCTGTTTCAGACCTCACGCCATCCTGCTTTAGCTTAGCGCGTGCCTTTCGGCTTCCTCTCATTGTGTCTAGGCTGTCTTGTCTAGACACAACACATATATCCTTAAGGCAACCATTGTGCTCACCGTTGCTGTCTGCAGCTCGTGGTCGTGCGGTAGCGTTCTCGCTTCCCACGCCCGGGTTCGATTCCCGGCGGGGTCAGGGATATTCTCTGCCTTGTGATGACTGGGTGTTGCGTGATGTCCTTAGGTTAGTTAGGTTTAAGTTGTTCTAAGTTCTAGGGGACTGATGACCATAGATGTTAAGTCCCATAGTGCTCACAAGGGAACCTCCCCATCGCCCCCCCCCCTGAAATTTAGTTATAAGTTGGCACAGTGGATAGGCCTTGAAAAACTGAACACAGATCTATCGAGAAAACAGGAAGAAGTTGAGTGGAACTATGAAAAAAATAAGCAAAATATACAAACTGAGTAGTCCCTGTGCAAGATAGGCAACGCTCAGGAACGCCGTGGTCCCGTGGTTAGCGTGAGCAGCTGTGGAACGAGAGATCCTGGGTTCAAGTCTTCCCTTGAGTGAAGAATTTAATTTTTTATTTTCAGACAATTATTATCTGTCACCAGTGTCGTATAGAATATATCAGACGTGTTTCCCTGTGGAGGAATCGGTTGACCTATGACCTTGGGATCAAATTTTTTCGGTTCCCATTGAAGAGGCACGTCCCTTCGTCTACTAATCACACCGTTTTGCGGTGCGGTCGCAAAACACATACACTAAACTTACTACAGTGAACAGAGACGTCAGTGAACGAACGGACAGATCATAACTTTGCGAAAATAAAGAAATTAAAATCTTCACTCGAGGGAAGATTTGAACCTAGGACCTCTCGTTCCGCAGTTTTTTTTTTTTTTTTTTTTTTTTTTTTTTTTTTTTTTTTTTTTTTTTTTTTTTTTGATAGCTCTTGCTGACCACGGGACCACGGATCTCCTACTCTCACGCTCTCCGTGATGTTGCCTATCTTGCACAACATGGATACTCAGTTTGTATGTTTTGCTTATTTTTTTCATAGTTCCACATAACTTCTTCCTGTTTTCTCGATTGATCTGTGTTCAGTTTTTCAAGGCCTATCCATTGTGCCAATTTATAACTAAATCTGAGGGGGGTCCGATGGGGAGGTTCCCTTGTCAGAGCCATTTGAACGATTTTCACCGTTGCTCCACTAACTAGGTCTCCAATCCGTCCGGATTTCCCCGGATTGGCCCTACTTTTGACGGCTTACAGAGGCGTGCTGAAGGGATTTTTATACAACTATCCAGGGTAAACCTGGAACTTTTTTCGCGCCTGAGGAAATTCGATTGACTGGAAATAAATTGTAGTTAAAATTCATTAAACGAGGACCTAGCCATAGATTGTTTCTTCGTTTTAGTCTATTAAAACATAGTGGCAAGCACGCTTAGCCTCTCTGTTATGTGCATGCAGTATGTTCCAAATTTGTCTTTACAACTTTGATGATGTATAGTTTAGAAATTGAAGTATGTGGAAAGGCCCAGTTTGCAGTATAAAGTTTGCACACATCTAAAGCTGTTTTTTCCCTTATTTTCCAATGTTAGTTATTAACTAACCACCCTCCAGCATTTGGAGCAGTGTGTGGAATAGTTAGTACAGATGAGATCTGGTAGCCAGATCTTGGGGAGCCCCATTACATTGTTTTCTTCAGGCGGGACTTGCACAAACTCTGAACTTGTATCAGAGCAACAATAACACACTTTAATGTGGACATCCTAGGCCGCACATGGAACTGGAATATTTCTTAGGTAACCTATGTGTGAAAGACGGCAAATGCAATTAAGGTGACCATCCATCCCCCTGTCCCTCCGTACCGCCCTTTATCATGACAGTCACAATTTTTCTCTGTCCCAAATTTTTTCAAAAGTAATTCGGGACATCTATTTACCCCGGGTATAACAGTAATAAACGATCTATCTCGAACTGTATGTCCATTTCACCTGTATGATTATGCTGTCACGGAAAGGGTGTTTCCACAAATGAGTAATGTATGGAGCAGTTGGAAGGTGCACGCAATTGGACAAAACATCTGAACTGTCTTCTCAAGCCCAGGGTGTTAAACAGACACTCTATATAAATATGAAGCTGCCCCTGTAAGGAAACTAATACTAGGTGAAATTAGAAATGTTGCTGTCACATAACTAGAATGCATTGAAAGGGTACAGCACCGCCCAACATTGAAAATAGGTACGAAATTCTTTTCAGAACAACACATTTTTTGTGTAAAAGTAACTCAATTTCAATTAATACAGCGAAGCCGGATACCAGTGTGGGAAAGAATGACAATTTATTTATTTAATTGATCACATGTGCACTCCCTCAAAATAAATCCCTACATCCAGTTTGGTGAGATCTGTGAAAGGAATGAATGTATGGTCGTCTGCTAACCACAGATAGTGAATCGGAATATATGATCATCTTTGAGTCGATCCTTTGGCTACCTTTGGTGAGACCAAAGAGATGGAAGTTACCAGAGCTTTGAGCGTCTGAAATGTGGCTGACCAATAAGGTAGCAAGGTGCTTCTCCCACTTCGAGAGAGGTGCGAGAGAATCAGAATACGGCCATGTTTCAGCACTCTGCCGCTGAACCTTCTGCTGTAAAGACCTGTTTTTTTTGTTGTGCTCCGTGATGAAAGAGTGGAGGCATGGTATGGATGTGGAATATTTAAGAGTAGTTAGAATTAATACTTTCTCTTTCACAGGACCTTTTGTGGGGAAAATTACAAAGTGAGGCAGGTAATTTTAAGGGGATTGTAGTAAACCAACGGTCACAAAGAGCCCACGTGTAGTTGTAAGTTGAGATACTTCCGTGAGCTTAAGCTGAAATATTTAAGAATTAATAGCGTGTGTACAATAAGCTGAAATAGAATTAATAGCGTGTGTACAATAAGCTGAAATATTTAAGAAATAGCGTGAGTATCATAAGTTGAAGTATTTAAGAAATATCATTCCGTGTGACGCTGAATTTAAACTCTGAGAGAGAATCAAGGTGAGTCGGCCGTTTTTCCAGCAACGCCACTTGGCTTGCTTGCATTGCACAGGAAGACGTGCGTTTATCTCCAGAGTTCACAGTAGGAAAGTAGAATTACAAAGTGGGGCAGTGTCGTGTGAAACTGGGATAAATATTGATTGAAGTGGGAAAGCGGAAAAGTGATGAAGTTGTAACCGTTCTTTGTGTAATATTTCATATTGTTGTGTTGTGTATGTCTTGTAATTTGGGTATGTGTGTTTTGCATGGGAGTAGCAAGGTAGTTTCGAAAGATTTGTGGGTATGCCTGTTCCTTCTGTATCGCTCGATCTGGAGGAAAGTTTCGTGAGGATTATTGTGAGAGGCGAAGTGTGAGGTATAATAAAAGATCCACCATCCGATCCAGGGAGTGCACTGTTGCGGTAAATAGATTACGAGACCATAGTATAGAGATTCACTAACGTAAAGCCATGCCCACTGGGCGGAATTTCTCATGTGATTTTGTTGTAGGTTGTAGAATTTGTGTGTTTAGGAATAAATCAAATAGTGAAAAGAAAGAGATTGGTGGCCTTTTTCATTAAATTGTATGTTATCGTAATGTCCCGAATTTATATAAAAGCCGTTAAATCAAAGACAAAAGGTAAATGTGGTATTGCCAGTGCGTAGTGTACAGTCAGAGTTCTATAAATCACTGATAGTCATATGCGTGTTTCCGTTGCGTATTATTCATACAGGAGGATAATTTGTAACTAAATAGTAAGATACGAGAATTCATGTTGCTCGATAAATTAAGGAAGAATCCACTCGCTTGACAAACCACTCATCTTGCAGGCCTGACTGCTTGATGCCACAGTATGAGAAAGGCAAGTGGGTGCCTCTCATAATTTCGACCCTGCCAGGATCCCGTTTTTTGCCACGATAATTTTGTTACCAGGATATTTAATTTGTTGCCAGGATCCCGTTTTTTGCCACGATAATTTTGTTACCAGGATATTTAATTTGTTGCCAGGATTCCGTTTTTTGCCACGATAATTTTGTTACCAGGATATTTAATTTGTTGCCAGGATTCCTTTGCCAGGATCGTTTTTGTTAGGATATTTTGTTGTTAGGGTTTGCTGTTAAGATTTTTTTTATGGAATGTATCGTGATAGCGCTAAGAAGTAAAATTTTTTCTGTTTGCAAATTCTTTCTGGATTGGTGAGGATCTTTTATTTTATTTTATGTAATTAATTGCTATATCGCACAAGGCTGGAAGATCGTTTCATAATTTTTTTTGCGTAATGTCCGTAGTAACTAGGTCGCAGTCGAAAAGTGTAGCCACCATGGAGAATAGCGATTCTGGGGTGGACGTAGCAGTGCAGCAGGAAGTAGCTGTTGACCATGGGTTAATGAGCGAGAAAGACAAACGCTCCGAACGGGCTGTATTGTTCAGTGGACCGCTGCAAGGGGAACCTTTATGCGGTGGGCTTTGTCCACAAACGCGGGCTTTTCCCGACGACGCGGGCGAACCGAGACTAGGCCAGGTGTGCGGTGAAAGTGCAGCTACCCTTAGCGAAGCTACGGTTTCTCAGGCGAACGAGGTGAGCGCGTCGAAAGTAGGAAATAACGATGTGATACTGCAGTTTTTACAAGCGATGAGTAGGGAGACAAAGGAAAGATTTGAAGCAACTAACGAAAGATTAGAAGCAATCAATAGAGATAATAAGGAGAGAGATAGGGAGAATAAGGAGAGAGATAGGGAGGCTAAGGAGAGATTGGAAGCAATGGATAGGGAGACTAAGGAGAGATTGGAAGCAAATAAGGAAAGATTGGAGGCAATTGATAAGGGAAATAAAGAGGCAATGAGGAAGCTACACACAGTTATCGATGAGCGTCTGTCCGCAGTTAATAATCGGTTAGATGAGGGGGAGAAGAATCTGGATGCGGTGCAGCAAGAATGTGATGCTGTGAAAGAAAAAGCCAATAATTTGGAGGTACGAATAAGTGCAATAGAAAGCGATATTACAGAACATAGGGGCGTGTGGCCGGATGAGCGAATCAAAGAGATAGTGGGGGACTTACTGGCAGATAAACAAGGGGCATTAGACAGCGTGGAAGCTCAAGTCACACGGCAGGAAATGGCGCTAAATAAACACAGGGATGAAGTTGCGGAGGTAGTGGTCAGAATGAATACGATTAGCGCAGATGTAGAAAAGATCAGTATAAGAGGCGAAACAGGCTCTGACAGTACGCAGCGAAAGGTTTATGCCGACCAGGAGGAGATACAATCACTATTACAGTTTAAAGAGGCACAATTGGAAACAAATAGGAAACATAGGGAAGAACTAGCACAGTTGCAATTAGCGTGCAGAAGCGAAGGTGAAACACCACCAGGTAGATTGCAGAGGGAGACTGAGATAAATTCAAAAAAATGTGTTGTTCTGAAAAGAATTTCGTACCTATTTTCAATGTTGGGCGGTACTGTACCCTTTCAGCATAAATTAATAAAAGTGAAAGTTTGGGATCTATTCTAGAAAGACAAAACAGCTATTTCCTTTTTCGTTCTATATATAATTTATCACTGTGCTTTCAGGGGTCAAGTGATACACAACAATCATCTTCAATTACTTCCAACACTCAATAACAAAATATTTAACTCTTGGACATATTGAACTGGCGATTATTAAATTCGCTATCTCTACATTACACAGAAAAGAATGATGAAAAATCTTCATCAGTTAACTTACGTGTATGATGGTGTAGCCGGTCAATGCACTGAGTTGATGGAGAATAATTTTACTTTTTAAACCAATGAAAAATTCAAATGTACTCAATATGAGGGTAGGTTAGTATCCTAGCTTTTTATATTCGAAGGTCAAAGCATATGCAAGTTGGAGAGAGAAAAACCTCGACTCAACATTTACTATGGCCTAATGCGCGATGGTACTTTACCAAGCAGGATGTGCAATGGCGTTGTCTCCATGCTTGATCTGAAATGCTAATTCCCTACTCTGGCCTTGACTGAATTCACTCAGTCTCAACTTTCCTGCGTTCTGTAGAACATTAACTTTTCCCTAGTCGAAATAATTGTTATTGCACACTTGCTACGGCTTGGAGCGACGTGCACAATTTTTTTGAGTGCAAAAATTGCCGCAGGAATAATTAACTACCTCTTTGCTATCTGTCACCACGATACGTGAAGCATATCGTCCAAACTTTGCAGAAGCATAGCTCTCAACGCCCTCGCTATTTTCCACACACTTGTGCGGTCCACCGCGAGACGAGAGAGGTTTCTAGAAATTTTGTTTCTCAAAATGCTTTTATATAATTGAGATCTCCCCACCGTGTCGCGTCTGCATCGCCCTGTATGGCTTCAGCCAATCGCCATCTCGTTAGAAGTGAATTTTATTTTTCTTGCCGGGTCGCCGCATAGCCCTGTTAAAGCTGTTCAGCCACTTACCCTCGGTCCCGGCCTTATTTACATTAAAAGGAACAATGTATTGTTCTGGCCTTATCCATTTCTGTGCTGTAGCTGGCCGTTCTCTTGTTAAGTGGGGTTTTCCATTGCCCCTAACCACCTGCTTGGTTCGTCTCCAAAATGCGTTTCACTTTAACTTATTTATGCATGCCCCTGTCCTTATATTGGTAGATATTGTTTTGTTAGTTTTCGGTACATGAGATTACTGCAGTTGCTATTTGTTGATATAATTATTATTTTCTGAGGATGTCATACTGTATCAAACTGTCATTATGGATCAAGCTCATGTAAGGTCCATAAAATCTGGACACCTTACACAGTGACAAAACACAGTTTGATGCAAAAACTACGAAAGCAGTGTTAGTGACTAGAGTGAATTATGATGAAACTTGAGTTGAATGTTTTCATAGGGCTGTTGATGACTACAGACATGCTGAAGAAAATTTACAGTACTGATAAATATGCTTGCTTGCACCCCTTCATCTTAGAAGGCACTAATAAAATATAAATTAATATACTTTTTGTAACAAATTAAACTGATAGTTTGCATTTACTACGTTCAATTCGGACTTCCTTTGTAATATCAAAATTTTCTAATGTGTCCCGAATTCGGCCCTATAAAATATGGTCAGCGTAACACACAGAATTCTGTTAAGCAGCTACTAGAACCTTAGATGTATATGTACATTATGCTGCAAACCGCGCTTTTCTACCTACCCCATTTCTGAAATACATATGATCAAAGTCGTAAAGACAATTTTGAACACCCATATATCTTTATTGAGACAATGAGACGCTGCCGACAATGGGTGACCGCATACACTGCGACGCCGCCCCTCCCGCCAGACAACTGAAGGTATTAAATGTCATTTGCTTTTTACTCATTGAGCTGTATAAAACTTATTTCATTTGCATCCGTTTTCTTTACTGCAAGTTTGTACCACATCTGAATATGAACGTCTCCATAATACGCTTTCACAAATACTTGTTACTGTCATGTGTAATTTATATCTGCTGTTCGGTAGGAGGCGGGCGCCTGCTCTCGCTGTTAGCACTGAAACGTAAGTGAGGAAACATTCCCCCTGTCATGTCTCCACTCCCCGCGCAACATCATGATCATCATCCGATTTGACCCACAGGTCTGGGGTTCTCGAAGTTTTTGTCTGGGGTCGGCAATTTAAATGATGACAGGTCTACCACAGTGATACGTCAGGTTAACTAGTTCCATGTTAAAGACACCTGGAAAAATTTAATCCACGACAGTACACGAATCAGTTTTAATGATGAAAAGAAAATTTACTTCATTCAGTTCACAATTAAATGAACATGCATACCGCTTATGTTAACTTTGGCATACCTCTGAGATACGTCTTCACTTAGGACTACCCTCTGTTAGTATAATGGAGCACTGCTTTAGTTCAGCTAATTAAAGTATTGCAGGCTGGTTTCACACAGACGAATGAATGGATAGCTCGGTCAGCTAAAACACTGAAGGGAGGTTTCAGTTAAAAGAATGGGTGCATGACTCAACTAACGGGAAAACTGCTGATTGTTTTCACTTGAAAAGAGAGAATGAATAATTCAGTCAATATACAAAGCTACAACTGCGTATAATCTTTTCATTCGACTGCTCCCGCTGACTGCTTGCACTCGAAAAAAGATAAATGAATAATAATCCAACTAATGGGTAAAACTATAACTGACTGACAGGATTGTTTTCATTCGAATGCTTCCACACATAAGTTTCATTCAAAAGAATGAATGTGTAGTGCGATCAGCTGAACGATTGTTTTCATTCAGTTGCTCCCACAGGCTGGTTTCACTCGAAACAAAGAATGAGTAGTCCAACTGACCGAATCTATTGTTTCATTCGGTTGCTCCCACAGATTAGCTTCACTCAAAAGAATGAATGAATAATTCAACTGATACTTATAACTACAACTACATGAGTCGATTGTTTTCCAACAACTGAATGAATCGATTGTTTTCATTCAGATGTTCCCATCGCAACTGAAAAGTAAGGGTGGCTTCGTGTTTTAGACCGCAGCAAAGTGCTATTAGTCTGTCTTCTGAAACCAGCCCTTTCTGCTAAATTTACTGCCTCTTTGTTATGTGCTATCATTTAGGCAATTAAGAGATGGTATTTTTCAGCTTTGGGATAATTAATATCCCATGGTTTACGTATTTCAGCACATTCTTCAAGAATCGGTTGCTTTTTTGATATCGAAGGTTTATTTGTATCCGTATCTTGATCTGTAATTTCTTGCCCCTTAGGAAGTATGAAATGCAACTTACTATATTCGTCGCTGTGTTTATTTCTCAAATAATCAATCATTCCTCATGTAGTTGCCTTCTTTCCAACGCCACCCCGATAAATTTTTATTTCGCGCAATTTACACACAACTATTTTCGAATTATTTTCATCGTTCTCGAAGTTTGTCCATATAGACGACTTTTTTTAGAAGCCGTAATCGACTATTGTTAGTTAGCTACATTAGAGTAGCTTTTTCAAATGCACGTATGCTCTGAGTAACTTCCTGTGCTACTTGTCGACTTCCCTAAGCAAACCCACTATTAATTGCTAACAGTTGCAATCCTGAGAACACTTCTCCAAGCCTCTTTACCTCGTTCTGTAGTTCCCAAACATTAAACACTAAGCCCAGGGACCAACTATGGATGGACAATTCTATGATTTGTTGCCTGAAAACTACAACACTTTCGTTCAGGTGGTGATCCTGTAGCAACCCCACTTCGCCTCCGGTGAAGAGATACAGCACTATCAACACTAGTATTCTTCTTCTCTGGCCCTCCATCGTATGGTAACCTCAGAATAGGGACCACTGTCACCGTCCCTCTTCTCAGAAGCCCGCTGTCCCCAACAGCACAGCTCCACACTCCCACAGATAAATCCTAACTACCATACAGTCTTAAGTAAAACAACGTCAACCACCCTTACTATAAACAAAATAAAGCAAAAAAAAAATCACAAAACGTAATACGTAATGGGTACTTCATAGGCCATAATGCATATCTGGAGTGCGATATCTGGACCTCCTTCTCTCATTGTCTATCCCTTCGTTTCTTTTTCTTCCCTGGCTACCTCCTTAGTCTCATTCCCACTTCCTGTGTAATGGCTTCCAGAGCACCGTCGAGCGGTCATATAAACACCCAACATACACACTTGTTGAGCTTGTAGGGAATTGTGGTTTTATATTTAGCGGTGAAGTACCCTCAATGAGTTGGTACAGGCCCTGGTACGATGTTACAAACTTTTTCGTTTTTCCTTTCCGAGTACAAGGACTGGAAAACGTTATCCACTGTCACATTTCATAGTGTGACAACGTTCCCATTCGCTTCACTGCATCCTCCTGTTTTTCCAGTGTCTCCATATTCGCTTGCTGGACCCTCCTCCATATTTCCATCACTTTTCTTAGGACTTCTCAGAGTGGCTAATTGTTCCCGTCTCCCTTGGTCTAATCACGTTGAATGGTGATGGCATCCTCTTCCTATACACCACCTCAAATGGCGGCCACCCTGTGCTAGCGTGTACTTTGCAGTTATAAGTCCTAGCTACAAAGTTTAAATCAGTGTCCCAGTCTGAATTCTATGCATTTATTTAATAACCCATCATTTTCCCAAACGTCCGGTGAACCCATTCTGTCATTCCGTTAGGCTGCGGATTAAGTGGACTTGTTCTTAATTTTTGCACTCTTTCTACACAACTCTTTCATCAGGTGTCACATGAAGTTTGTTACCTGCTCTTTAATTATCGTACCTAGCATCCAAACTTCAATATTCACTTGTTTACCAAAGCTTGTGCAGCTGTGACAACGTTTTGGTTGAGCATTGGCACCATCTCTACATAAAAAGAAAAATGATCCATTATAGTCAGCTCAAAAAGGTTACCGTCTAGTTTCTAGACGAATGGTACTAGTACATCTATCCTAATGTCACTAAACAGTTGTGTCACCTCTGGCAACCGGTAGAGTAGCACATATTTCCTGATCAAATCAGCTCACTGCACATACTCTACACAACTTCTAATGTATTGTTCCTTTATTACCTTTTCTGCTCCTCCAACAGTATGTATCTGCCACTCAAAGAATTCATTGCTCTGCAACCCCCCTGGTCCGACAAGAAAAGACCATGCATCTCACTTAACATCCCCTCTTTCAGCACCACTGGCATAACCACTGTGGACTTAATTTTGTCTCTGTGCACAACAAATCATCATGTAAGCTGAACTGCTGCTGCTTGCTGAATTACTTACATTCCTCATTGTTGCTCTAAGCTGCCTGCCGCTTGTCAGTGTCCTGATCAAGGACTTGTATCTCCGCTACGTTTCTGCTAAATCCGTCCACATTTCCGTGTTTCTTCCCAGATATGTGGATTACTTCATACTCAAATTTGCTGACTTTCAATGCCCAACTCATCAACCTATTCGATGCGTCCTTCAAATCTAGGAACCATTTCAAAGGAGTGTGGTCCGTTACTGCTTTGCATTTTCTACCAATAGGTAACACCGAAATTACGTTACTCTGTACACCAAACTAAGCATCTGTCTCTACGTTTTGGAGTAATTCCCTCTGCTCCTTTCAACTGCCTCAATGCAAAAGCAACAGGATGTTGCCGACCATCCACTTCCTGATTTAAAACACACCGAAGAGCATTATTTGATTCGATGCGTCACATGAGTATATGAACTCCTTCTGAAAATCTGGATACACCAACACTGGACTCAACATCAACACTTTACTCATTTCGACAAATGCTCCCTGGCACTCTACCACCCATATAGAACTAACACCCTTTAACAACTGAGTAAGCGGTCGTGCTACAAATCCCCTCACAAATTTTCTATAGTAATTTGTGAGACCAAGAAAAGATTGCACTTTCTTGGTCGTTCATGGTATTTTAAAATTTTGCATCTCTGGTACTAACCTCAGGTCCATCTTCACACTATCCTTATAACGACGTGGCCCAAATTGTTGACTTCTTACAGAATAAAGAGAGTGTCAAATGGGCTGCTCGTAGACACTTGAATAGTTCCATCAGACATTGCTTATGTCCTTGCACATGGCATCAGGATACACTAGATACTGCTGAGATTTCAAACCTCTCAGCATCCCGACCAGTGACCATTGGTATGTTGCCTGAATGGCATCCTTCTGCACTTAAAAAAAAAAAAAAGAACTGTGCACTACAAAGGAATTATCCAAATGGGGCAGAAATCGATAAATGTGATACACGTGTACAGACAAACCGTTAATTATAATTTCAGAAAAACTGGATGATTTATTCAAGGGAAAGTGTTTCACAAATTCAGCAAGTCAGTAACTCGTTGGTCCCCTTCTGGCCCTTATGCAAGCAATTATTCAGCTTTGCACTGGTTGACAGAGCTATTGAATGTCCTCCTGAGGGATATTGTACTAATTTCTATCCATTTGGCGCATTAAATCGCCAAAATCCCGAGATGGTTGGCGAATCCTGCCCATAATACTACAGAGGTTGTCAAATGGGGAGCGATGCAGTGACCTTTCTGGCTAAGGTGGTGTGCGGTAAGCACGATGACAAGCATTAGAAACTCTCGCTGCGTGTGAGCAGGCATTATCTTGCTGAATTTAAGACCAGGATGGCTTACCATGAAGGGCAATAATCACAACCAAAGGACTATGAGAAGAAATGGCAAACCAGATCAACACTCCTAGTTGTCAGGCAATATGGGGCAGACAGCCAGGTTGATATCCCACCGCTGTCTGGGGCGCCTTCAGACTCATCTTCGGCCTGGAATCTCACTGATTGGAGCAGTGGAGCAGAATCGTCTTCAGTGATGTGTTACGCACCAAATTGGGCCCCAATGACCAGCAAAGACGTGTCTGAAGATGGCCCAGACAACGGTAGGGTACCTACCTGACAGTCACCCACCATATGGCCCAACAACTTGGAGTGTTAGTCTGGGGTGCCATTTTTCTTCATAGCAGGGACCCTTCAGTTGTCACCTGCGGGCCCTTTACAGCACAGCAGTACGTCGACGATATGGTGCACCCAGGTTTATTGCCCTTCATGGTCAGCCATCCTGTGCTTACGTTTCAGCAGGATAATGCCCGACCGCAAACGGCGAGAGTTCCTATTGCTTGTCTTCGGAGTTGCCTTACCAAAGTCGTCGTATGTCTCCTCAGTTGAGAACGTTTGGAGAATTATGGCCAGGGCCCTTCAACCAGCATTGGATTTTGATGATTTAACGCTCCAATAGCAGAGAATTTGGCACGATATCCCTCAGGAGGACATCCAGTAAGTCCATCAATCAATACCAACCGGAAAAACTGCTTGCATAAGGACCAGAGTGGCACCAACGGATTATTGACTTGTTCAATTTGTGAAGCACTCGGCCGGCCGAAGTGGCCGTGCGGTTAAAGGCGCTGCAGTCTGGAACCGCAAGACCGCTACGGTCGCAGGTTCGAATCCTGCATCGGGCATGGATGTTTGTGATGTCCTTGGGTTAGTTAGGTTTAACTAGTTCTAAGTTCTAAGGGACTAATGACCTCAGCAGTTGAGTCCCATAGTGCTCAGAGCCATTTTTGTGAAGCACTTCATCTTGAATAAATCATCCATTCTTTCTGAAACTGTAATCATTTCTTTGTCTGCACATGTACCTCACATCTATCGATTTCCGTCCTTTATCGATAATTCCTTCGTGGTGTGTCTTTTTTTTTTATCTTAAAGTGTATATTAGTAATGACCCCACGGTGCAGAAAACGCTGTTTCCAATCTATCCTCCAGAGCAACTTCTAATTGATCGTACAAACTCTTTAAGTCTACAGTCGAGAAGTGCTGGGCTTACCCTAGATTATCTATCGTCTCTGTGACGTTCGGAATCGGGTAAACGTGTGTCACAGTCTTATTATTTAAGTAGCGGTAATCACAGCAAAAACCATAATTCCTTGAGCCATCTACATACTTCTTGACTTCTTGGGCACGATTAAGATTCCCGCCCCAGAGGTAAATTTACTCGTATCTATTAGCCCGCCAGACAAATGTTGATTTATAACTTCCTCTAACAGTTGTTGCATTGGCCGTGGTACTCTGAATGGTCTTCGGTAGATCAGTGCTTCTTCCCCGTCAGAATCGTATGCTGTATGACTGGTGTACCAGACAACGGCCCTTGATAAAAGAAACTCCAGTAGCAGGTCATCCATCCGCGGACTCTCTAGCCCTTTCAAATGCTTCAAATTGCGAGATGCGGTTCTAGCAAGATCCTGTGCCACTCCACGGCCTATACTCTCTGTGTGGCCATCTTCCTCATCCGGAATTTCCAACGTTGCCAACGATGTTCCTTTCAATAACATCACTTACTAGGCGTGAAAATGATCTTTATTGAAGAGTATCATGTTGTCTTCACCCCTTCGTTTTACTAAACAACATACAGTATCCAATACTTCCGTCCTTCATGGGTTCCACTATATACAACACATTAACTGGTAAATCAATCTCCACATTCACCAACAGCGATTGTCCGCAGCCTCCCAATACACAACAATGTGAATAAAGCCTTAATGTCATTCACCGCTGTTTAAATGGATTTGTCTCGTATACCATACACTCCTCGCAGCAGATCAGCATTGACATCATTTTCCCCTAACTGAAATGTGCTCCCACTAACTTCCACTATACGTCGTCGAAGGTCAGTTATGGCATGATGTTGATGTAGAAAGCCCAACGCCAGGATCATACTGTAGTCTCACTTCCACGAGACACCGCCTCCACACAATGACTAAACTTGGTAGCCACCAACGACCCAATTGCTCCTATATCATTGTCCCTTCCTCCATTCATCTTGTGCGATGGCTGGTTCCACCACCTCCTATACACTAATCCTCTCGAGACCACTGAAAGATGCGCTCCTGTGTGCAACAAAGTCTTATATTCTCCGCCATTTATTACACCCATTACGGCGCATTCCGTCTATGTATTCGTTTTTAATGAATTCATTTTCACCGGGAACTCCTTTTGATGAATGCGGGGCTCCCTCTTATAGGCTAGGCGCAAATTGAGACACGTATAGCGCGTGTGGCGCGACGCAGCGCAGCCCGCAGTTTTGAAACTTCACAGGTTCCAATGGGACCGCGCAAATTGCGACGCGACGCGACTGGGACGCGACACGCGCCTCCGCCAGGTCGCGCGGCGTTGTGGTTGCGGCACAGTTTCTCGCGCCGCGCGTCGCGCTTGCCTCGCTAGCACCGTGGGAAATTTGAGGAGGGGAGCGGAAAAGTAGCCCGGCCATATGCTCACATCGGAACGGCGTATATTAGTTGTGGTAGTATTGCCCATACGATAGATTTTGCCTTACTTTGTACAAAACTTTATTGTCTTTGGGTAGTGTTTCGTTTTTCCCCATTTAAACGTTCCAGCTTTCTTCGTTAGTACATTATACTTTTCTGTTATTTATATCTGTATAGTTTTTTTTGTTTTTTTTTCTGTCAAGAAAAATGCATACTTCAGTAACTGATGAGCCATTGGCCGCTGGAATTGCATCATATGCCTCCGCGATGTTTTCAGGTCGCAAGGAGGGACAGAGGATAGTGAATAAGGACGCAAAGAATATTATAAAATCATGTGATTAAGAAGCAAGGCAGGAAAGTAAAACAAGGTTATCTCTTCGCAGACTAGTATGCTGGCGTATCTGTACGATCTGTTACAAAAATTTAGAAAAGGATAATCTCCACAGGTGTGGCCCTTTTCTGCTCTTGTTAAAAAGCGTCCAAGATCTGAAGTATAGAAGTCTCACTGCGATTACTTGGATATGGATGTAATGATATAATACGACACGCTGTTCTACATGCATGTGAACATGACATTTTTATTGCAAGCTAGAAACAGTCGAAAAGCACAAATAACAATGTTTTAATTGGTTCGCCGTGATGAGAAAAAGCATTTCAATTGTCGCATGCACGTTATCAGCATTAATAAGCTAATTATACAACAGGCTACACAAATGAAATGAAATGTCGTGTGGCTAGGGCCTCCCGTCGGGTAGACCGTTCGCCTGGTGCAAGTCTGTCGATTTGACGCCACTTCGGCGACTTGCGCGTCGATGGGGATAAAATGATGATGATCGGGACAACACAACACCCAGTCCCTGAGCGGAGAAAATCTCCGACTCAGCCGGGAATCGAACCCGGGCCCTTAGGATTGCCAGTCCGTCGCACTGACCACTTTTTTTTCTGAATTTTATTTTAATTTTTTTGTTTTACATTTATTTATTTATTTATTTATTTTTTGTGTAATTGATCAGAGGCCTTCTGCGCCCCGCTGGTAATATGTTGAGTCACGTCTTCTCGAAATTGATGTGTTCCGTTCAATTGTTCAGAAATGTTCATTGGTTCAAACAGGAAACCTTCTTCTCTCTTGGCTTAACACATTCCAGCTGCGAGGCGGCTCGTGGAAAGCACTCCCAAGGAAGTTCGAGAAAAATTGTCTGTATTTTGGGTGACGGACAACGACATAATGACGGTCATTGAGGTATGTCCAAAAATCGAGTGCAGAGTCTACAGTTTGTCCAAATAAGTAGTGAATGGCATGTCCGCGAATCCAATTCACAGCATTGGTCTTTGTCCGAGGAAAATAGTCACGTTCCGGAAATAATAATGAAAGGGGAGTAATCCGATCCGGAATGTCCCGGGCGGCATTGACAACAATAAAAAATGAGCTGGCGGCATGGGCCATAGCCAACGCCAAGCTCGAAGGCCGCGTTGAAGAATTAGAGAAAGAAAATGAAAGATTGCGTAAACAACCGGTTAAAACCTGGGCGGGAGTGGTCGCACAAGCGCCACCAAAGTCACAAACAACCAGAGACACAATCGCAAAAGTATCCAAAAGAACAGACACAACGGTGTTCCTAAGGACCCTACCCGGTCAGGACACCAGTGTGAAAAAGATACAGGAACTGCTCACCACCACAATCAACCCTATAAAAGACAAAATCAAAATAAACAAGATCAAACCAAGTAAGAATTCCGTAATTGTAGAAGTGGCCTCTGAAGAGGATAAAACTAAATTACTAAACAATGCCAAACTAAACTCGGTGGTCAAATGCGAGCCACCGAGGAAAAGAAACCCGTTGATCATCCTATATGATGTACCAACTACTATGACTAATGAGGAGATACACGAAACCATTAAAGCACAGAATTTCGAAGAAATGACAGAAGACGAATTCAAAGAAAACTTTAAACTGAAATTTAAAACAGGACCTCGGGACCGTGACGTGGTTCACCACGTCGCCGAGGTCTCCTCTCAGATGTGGAAAAGAATTACTACAATGGGCAAACTTTATATTGGCTTTCACGCCATAAACGCACGCGACTATCTTGTGGTACCGCGTTGCCACAACTGCGGAGATCTCGACCACGTTCTGAGGCACTGTACCAGGGGGTCGGTCTGCTCGAAATGTGGTGAGGATGGACACGTCCGCAAAGATTGTAGGGCTGCAACAGTCTGCATCCCATGCAAAAGAAGGGGCAAAAAACCTTGCGGCGCCACTGGGCGAAACTGCCCCACCTACAGACGCCTGGAGCAACGGCTGATTTCAAGGATAGACTATGGCTGATCAAGTAAAAGCGAACAGGATGCCCAAAAGAAAATCCCCGAGCAAAAGGAGGAGGGATGCCATGAGGGCAAGAGCCTTTAAGATATTTTTGAGGTCGCTCACTGACGCCTCAGTCATCACCAAAGACGTGAGTACCCAAACGGAATCCACCACAACCGATAGAGGAACTCAGACTGATCCTCTCAAAGTCAAGTCTCCCTCCTCCCAAAGCCGGGGGAAAACGCCGACCAAAGAACAACGGCAATGGCATCCTGCAACCGAGACGGCGGCAATCCCAACTGAAGAAAGTAGGAACATCAACCAACCACTCCAGGAAAATAAAATAACTAGCTCTTGCGAACTAAACATGAAAGATCCTGTTGTGAGATTGCCACCCATTGACCCAGTCAGAGTCTACCCAAATCTGGAATTTACTATGCAGTTAGCAAGATTAGAGCAGCCGACTACCCTGACCACTGCCTTAAGACACGTGGTCCGGGTGGGACATGAATATGGTAGGAAAGTCACCTTCTCGGTAATGGAGGCTGTAGACAGAATCCAACTTAAGTCAGTGAATCTCCCCACCGACTTCGGAGCCCTGCGAGACTTACTCAAGAAGGTCTTTGAAAGACGTGGCGAAAAGTTTGACTTGAACGATATATATGAACAAGCAGTTTTAGCAAATGGACGTATCACATTTGACTGGAACAAGACCTGGCCAAATGACAGAATCCATACATACTTTCCGTAAAAACTAATGACAAAAATCACCATTGGACAACTTAACGCCCACAACAGCAGACTTGTGATGCAGGAGCTACGCAAGGAAGTGGAGGAGAGGAGACTGGATCTGATCTGCCTGCAAGAGCCGTACTCCCTAAATGGAAAATTAGTTTTTACAGCCGCGACATGGCAAGTTATAAGTAGAGGAGAAGACCCGAAATCGGCAATAATTATCACTAACAAAATCTTAAGAGCCATAGTTCTGACACAATTCACAACAAGCCACTGCAACGTCGTGGAGCTGCAATCTCCATCTGGTAACATTATCCTAATCAATATGTACTTCCAGTACGGTGATGACATTGAAAGACACCTGACACACCTTACCACAGTTATCACGGCATTGCGGGGGCGAAAAGTAATTATAACTGCCGACATAAATGCTAAATCCCCCCTATGGTACAGTGGCACAAGAGACCCAAACGGTGAGAAGGCAGAAGAGGCCATCATGGCCTTGCAGCTAGTGGTGGTAAATAAGCCTGGAAACCCTCCGACATATGTGGCGGGAGGTGGCCAAGGCACAAACATCGATGTGACCTTGGCTACGCCTAACGCGGCACACCTAATTCAACAGTGGGAAGTGGTAGAAAACGCCACCACTAGTGACCACAACCTCATTACTTTCAGTGTGGGAGACAGGGAGAGCTGCTGGACCATGGGGTGGGAGGTGCAATACAATTACAAAAGAGCCGACTGGGAGAAGCTAGCTAGGGAGTGCGACATTCCTGCACTACCAGAAGGTGACGGACACTTGGACTATGACATAGACAACAGAGCTGAGGAACTGATGACGACAATAACTCGAGCGGTAAAGGCTGCTGTACCTACTAGGAGGAAGGCCATAGCGGCCTCTCCGTCACCATGGTCAGCTGAACTGGAGGAGATGCGCCAGTCTGTCAGAAGGCTCAGGAGGCACTACCAGCGCAGTGTCGTCTGGCTAGAGAGACAAAGACGGCTGCAACTATACCGGGAAGCGAAAGAAAATTTCCAAAGACGCCTACGTGAGGTCAGATCTGAAAGTTGGGAACACTTTGTTCTAAATCAACTCGCTCTAGACCCTTGGGGAGTTCCCTACAAGCTTGTCCGGGAAAAAATCCGCTCTCCGATGGAGCTCTCAACCGTCAGGCGTGGGGATGGGATGACGGAGTCTTGGCAGGCTGAGGTCCTTCTCCAGTCCCTGCTGCCTGATGACACAGCGGATGGAGAAACTGACGAACAACAGCAGCTGCGGGAGAACTATAACAGCAACGAATATGAAAACAACACGGCAGTCTACCCCTTCTCTGAAGAGGAGGTAGCTGCCCATATAAAATCCCTGAAGATAGGGAAAGCTCCCGGGCCAGATGGCATTGTGGCGGAGGTGGTGCAGTTTCTGGCTCCCCAGATAGTCGCCCCTCTAACTCATCTCTATAATGAATGTCTCAGGCAACAAAAGTTCCCTCGAATCTGGAAGAGGGCAAATGTAGTGATTATTAAGAAAGGAGCTGACAAGGACCCAGCAGAAACAAAATCCTACCGCCCAATCTGCCTGCTTGATCTGCTTGGGAAGGTTCTGGAGAGACTGCTGGCTGACAGACTGGCTGCGCACCGAGTGCTGTACGGGATGAGCAGCAGACAATTCGGCTTCAGGCCTGGGCGATCAGCATCTGATGCAATCGCCCTGGCGGCTGATGTCTGTGGCTCTACCCCGTACAAGTACGTTGTTGGCATCATGGTGGACATAAGTGGCGCCTTCGACAACCTATGGTGGCCTTCGCTCTTCTCCTGTTTACGGGAGAAGGAGTGTCCAGGGCTGCTATATGGGTGTCTGAGGAGCTATTGTGAGGATCGGGAGGTCTGGCTATCATCCCCTAGCACAAGGGTAACAAAAAGAATCACCAAGGGATGTCCCCAGGGCTCCGTACTAGGTCCCCTGTTTTGGGACATCCACATGGAACCTCTATTAGACACACTACAGCAAAGTGATGACGTGCTAGAGGTGATAGCCTACGCCGATGACCTCCTCCTACTGGTTGGCGGCCGAAGCCGAGAAGACATAGAACCTAAAATAGAACGTGCAATAGGAACACTACAACTTTGGTGCCGAAAAACTAAGATGACAATTTCACCAACAAAGTCAACTTATCTCCTTCTAAAGGGACAGCTAGTCAGGAATCCAACAGTTAGGATAGAGGGCTCACCAGTTCTCAGACGACGTGAGACTCGATACTTGGGCATCATCATTGATGAGAGGTGGTCATTTGGCAGACACATTGAAACCGTAACACAAAGAGCCTTACAAGTACTCAATAACCTCATCTCCATTGGACATAAACGTTTTCACCTCCCACCACATCTTATCAAACTATATCATAACAGCATACTCACCTCCATAGTGGGTTACGGTAGTCTGGGCACATAGGCTCACGAGGGTGGTGCCCGCCATGACAGTGAGAAGAATACAAAGAAACATGATTATGAGATCAACGGGGGCTTACAGGACCACACCGGAAGGGGCCCTATTAGTCATAATGGGACTATGCCCCTTAGATATCAAAATTCGAGAGCAGGTTGCTTGGTACTGGGCAAAAAAGGGGAACGTGGATAAAATAGAAGAAATTTTAGGGAGTAGGACTGAAAATAAAGTTGAGATCAGGTTAATAGGGGATCAGCTGTGGCAACATTCATGGGAAAACGAAGAGACAGGGCGAAGAACCTTCAACTTCTTACCAGACGTCAGGGAAAGAATGGAAATGAAGTATTTTGAACCAACTAGGGGACTGATTCACCTTCTCACTGGCCATGGACCCTATCCGACATACTTATGTCGATTTGGAAGAAAGGCGACACCCGCGTGTGACTGTGGTGTTCCGGAGGGTACTCCTGACCATGTAGTCTACGAGTGCCCCCTTTTCAATGATGTGGCCTCTGTGTTACGCGACCAACTACCCCACAATGACACATTGAGACTGTTGAGACAACGCGACACTTTTCAGACTATCAACGAACTGGCAAACGCGGTATCACAGAAAGTCTTAAGGGTCTATCTGCGAGAACCGAACTAGCACCTTACTAAGACACCTTAAATACCGATGAAGTCCAGCACCCTGTTCCCAAACCGCCTGAGCGCGGAAAGGCCGACTTCTTCAGTTGAGAATCCGCTGCGCTCGGGATTGGGGGAGTGGGGTGCACTTATAAACTGAATTACACAACGCACCCAAACTTGACCCTAGGATAAGTTTAGTTGTAGAACCTAGTTTATAGACTTTAATTATAGGAACCTGCAGCGACTAACACCATGGCCTGCCCAGTGTCAGGGGCACGCTCATTGGGGTTAGCTCAATGAGCAAGGCCTTATAGTAGGTTTATATTTCCAGCTGACACATTTGTAACGCTGCAGGCTATAGTGACTAGTCCATAGTTAGTAGTTAGTAGGATACCACTTAGTACTTAGAACATATAACTATGCCCATTGTAGTTTTCATATAGTGCACAACTAACTAGTTACTAAGTTGTATGTAGAATAGCTGCAATAAGATGAATAAATGTACATGTATTACGGCCCACTAATCACATAAGGTAGTGGGCTATATTGTATGATTAATATGTATTTGGAAATAAAGAATTTTTTTTTATTTAAAAAAAAAATGTCCCGCGTTAGAAAAGCCACAATACGTCGAACCAAGTGCCAAACCTCCGCCGCCGGTCCGCAAACAAACCGATGTTCATCATTGTCTGGCACTCCACACGTGGAGCATAGAGGTGACTGGGCGAAGTGGATACGATGAAGGCGAAATTGGTTGATTTGCTTACCATTGACAGTTATGTACCAGACAGATTGAACATTCGTGTCAAGGTAACAGGCGAACACCGCGCGCCATACATGACGCCAGTCAACCTGGGGGAACTTTTGTTCAATCGGGTTAGGTGGACGACCTAATTGGAGGACATTGTATACTGCCTTTGTCTTGAGTAAAAGCTGTCTTGGTAAGGTGAGGCGTAGATAACTGAGTTCCAGAAAGAAGTACCGTATATAATGGAACTGGGCCGGAACATCCGAGATGATCACTAGTTCCAGAAAGAAGTACCGTATATAATGGAACTGGGCCGGAACATCCGAGATGATCACTGGGGCTGACAGTGAGACCGGCGAGTATGCCGACAGGAGGAGACCAGTGAGGCTCGTTGGGCAACGTGTCCATACCGTCATCTGGGAGCTGACAAATAGGGCGCGAGCTCTATCCGGCACGTGAAACAGACCTATCCCACCTCGTTCACGGGGAAGAGTAAGGGTCGCATAGTTAACTTTGAACAACATCCCAGAGCTGACGAAAGATGCCATCGCTGCCAACATGCGACGTGCCACAGTAAGCGGGAAAGGTAGAACTTGCGCTACATGGGGAACTCGGGATGCGATATATGTATTGACATATCGAGCTCGTTGGAGAATATCTAGGGATCGAAGGCGATGGTCCATAAGACCTGCTCTGATCATTAAAAGGAGGCGTCGGCAGTTGATGGTGGCTGAACGCCGGAGATCGGATGAAAAATCTATTCCCAAACAACGAATGGTATCAACGGTGGTGAGAGGTGTAACGCACTCCACGGGAAGTCCCGTGCCAATGAACATAACTTGTGACTTACGTACGTTTAAAGAGCTACCCGACGCCTCACCGTAAGTCGCTACCCACGTCAAAACAGCTCGAACTTCGTCGGCATTACGTAAACAGATGACGACATCGTCAGCATAGGCCGTGCAACAGAATCGGTAGCGATCTATGGACAACCCTACCAAACGTTGTCTTAGTCCACATAGCAAGGATTCCAAGGAAAAGGCGTACAAAATTGCTGATAGAGGGCAACCTTGACGTACGGATCGACCTATTACTATCGGTGGAGTGAGTCTGCCATTGTACATAATCCTGGATGAGGCACCCCGCAGAAGGCGCATCACTACCGTGATAACGGCGACCGGGAAACCCATATGGTGGAGAACGGCCGTAAGGAACGAATGGTCAACCCTATCAAAAGCTTGACTAAAGTCCAAAGACGCAAGTGCCCCAGAGAGGCGTTGTGCCTGGGTAACGGCGATCATATCCCTGTAGCGGCATAAAGCCGTGCGAATATTGTTGTCGCCTCCCAAAGATGCTTGGTCTGGCGACACAACATAGCGGGCAACGTTTTTAAGTCGTGCTGCCAAAAGGCGAGTGAAGATTTTCATATCACTGTTAAGGAGGGTGAGGGGCCGATAATCACTGATATTGTTGCCACCGTGCGGTTTATGTAGAGGAATAATAATTCCTTCCATGAAAGCGTCCGGCACAGGTACTTCCGGAGATAGCAGTTCCCGACAGATGGAGGTGAAGGTGGACTCTAACAAATCACAGAAGGTGCGATAAAATTCGAGGGGAAGACCGTCGGGGCCCGGGGAGCGATTGATGGTTCCTGCCCGGATCGCATCGCGGACTTCCTCATCAGTCACCTCCGACATCAAGTCAATCGCCGCATCTCCTGGGATACCACCGAAGTTGAGCTGTGAGACTTCCTCGATCAACTCTGGGGAATGTGGAACTGCGGCGTAGAGCTGCCGGTAGTGGGCGTGAAGCACATTCCCTATGGCAGATTGGGTTACGTAGCGACGCCCTTCTTGATCTGTTAGGACGTGAATCAATTTTCGGCGTCGATTTTGTCGTTCTTGGATGATATGGTACATCGTCGGATGTTCATGAGGCATGCAATCAGCAGTACGAGATCGTACTATCGCCCCTTCCAAATGCCGTCGCATGAGATTGGAGATTTGGGCCTTAGCTTGGTTCATCCTTGTATGGCGCTCAGGGGAGGCTGGCATCGTGGAGCATTCTCGTAGGATCCTGTAGTAAAAGTCCATAGTGCTCTTCCTCCAGGCGACAACATCTTTGCCATACCGGATTAAAGTTTTTCGAAGAGCAGGTTTTGCACACTGGATCCACCAGGATATGGTAGACGGATACGTGGGTCGGCGTCTATTACATGTGATCCAAGTGTCTTCTATTAGAAGTCGACAGTCAGGTGAATTAAGAAGTGCCGTGTTCAGTTTCCATAAACCACGTCCGTGCCATACTGCCTGTCTTGTGAGAACAACATCACAGAAGTAAGCCTCATGGTCTGAGAAAGCAACAGGCCAGATTTCAGCCTGTCGAGTGTGTTGAATTATGGATCGCGAGATGTAGATGCGATCCAGTCGGCTAGAGGAGTGCGCAGTGTGGTACGTAAAGATCACCGTGAACATGTCTCCACGTATCGACAAATTGTAGCCGCGTGACGACTGTTTCCAGAGCTGCGCATGGTGAGTGACGCGGCAATTGATCCTGAGGTCGCTGGGTGCAGTTGAAGTCATCATGATCCAGTCATCGTGTGGTCCCATAAAAAGGGGTGTGACTTCATTAGCGAAGAAGGCATTGCGTTCACGACGGTAGCTGGAGCCCGACGGCGCATAAATATTGATGATGCGTACACCAAAGAGAGTAAGGGCCATACCTCTGCCGCTGGGGAGGTATAGGACATCTTCGGCAGGAAGACCTTCGCGTAAGATGATGGCAACACCACTACCGGTGTCCGAAGCGGGAGAAAGATGCACCGTGAAGCCATGTGGTGGTGAAAAATCGGCGACATGCACTTCCTGAAAAAGCGCAATATCTATGTCCGCATCATAAATCATATCGCGGAGCAGCGCTAGTTTGTGGGGCGCACGAATGGTCGCGAGGTTAATCGTTGCGACACGATAATGCTGGTGTTGGAGTCCCACAGGCACAGGCGGGGCTTCTTCTTCAGGAGCGAGAGGTCGTCGATCTTGCCGGTCCGCTGAAGAGGCTGCTATTGTGGAGAGTTTGCGGGCGCGGGCGCAACCGATGGGGGTGCCCCATCATCAGCAGCATCCACCCCAGTCCCTTCGATCTCCACGTCGTCTGCCCAGGAGACTGATACTGCGGTAGGGCATCGGCTGTGCACGTCATCCACGTGGAGAGGAGACGTAGTTTTCGTCTCATCGGATAGGCTCTCTTCAACGTCGACCTGTGGGGGCGACGGCGTCAGTAAGGAGGGGTGTTCGTTGCCAGTGGTCGCCTGTGGCGGGTCTTTCGCATCAGCCTTTCGGTCATCAAAGATCGGTTTGTCGTCCATCTTCGGGTCTGCATCCCCGGTATCCATCCGTAGAATGGATTCATCAGGGGGTGTACGGCTACGTTTCTTTCTCTTTCGTGTCGACCCTTGTTTTCGAACAAGTCGTTCAGAGTCCGATTGCGGGTGGCTTTCGTCTGACTCCGGAACAGTCTGAAGGAAAGCAGAAGTAGGTACCACTCCCGGATCAACGTCCATCCCAGTTGCATTTTCAGTCACAGTGCTGCGATGATTCGGCAGGTTAGGATCTGGCGTCTGGGGCACCTCAGAAGGAATCTCAGGAGCGGTTGCATCTACCTGAGCAGACGACGTCAACGGAGCAGGAAGACTCTGTGTAGACGTGCTACCTTCCTGGGTAACCTTGGCGTATGTGACAGGGATCTGAGTCATCACCGCTGGGGACGCTTCCTCGCCGACCGGCGTCTGGATCAGGCGGCGTCGCATGCAGGCGGATCTGACGTGGCCTTCTTGTCCACAACCCGCACACGTTCGGGGTTGGCCGTCGTACATGACAATGGCTCGCACCCCGCCAATGGTCAGGTATGATGGAATATGTTTTTTTCAGTTCAATTTTGACCTGACGCACACCATTAAGGACATGGTAGGTCGTGAAGGTTTGCCATTTTTCCTCTACGTAACCGATGACGTTACCGTATGGTTGTAACGCAGAGACAACTTCGTCCTTCGGTACTTCAAAAGGTAGTTCAAACACCCTAATCGTGCGTTGACCGTACTCTGCGAGTTGAAGTGTTACAGCTCCGACGGGACCATCAGAGTATTTGAACTTAAGTCCATTGGCATGGCGGCGAATAACATCTTCACACACCTCGGTGTTTGTCATTTTAATATGAACGACACTACTCGTGATCGAAAAATGGATTCCGATAACGTGGTTAGGATCTAAACGAACTTCTTCACGTATGAACGTTTCAACTTCATGTGCACGAGGTCGCGCATGTTCAGCTGGGAAGGAAACCTTAAGGATCGCACGGCGGTAAGCGCTCGACATGTTGTTCACGGTGGACGGACGCAAGCCTGAAAGCTACGACGCGGAAGTAAACAACGCCTGCAGCGGAGCACTGGCCGGCGCGCGGGGCCGTCCGCACGCTGCCACGGCTGAGAGCCGACTTACCACTCAGCTACCGGGGGCGGACGGCTACACAAATGAAGGAAATGGTCGGTATTGTTACGAAAGTAGGAATATCCTAAAGGAGTGTTATGATTAGATATATTTAATTTGTTGAAATGTATTGTTGACAAAGGCCGATCTACTTTCATGACAATGTTTTTCGAACTCAAGCTCACAAGGCACACATGGCTATCTTGTGCATTCCTATCGCGCCCATTATCCTCCGCTGCTGACAATACACTAACCATTGTGTTGTGCGACAGATAAATTGTTTATTTTTCTCAATAACAACTATTTTATTCGCGATCACACATTGTCAGTTTGGCAAGCCGTAGGTGAGTAACCAGTATCTGACATGTGCCTATCATTCTGCCTGAAGGAACGCTAGTCTTTATTTTAATACTGCTCAGATCAAGAGAAGGATTAAAATCCTTTGGTAAGTTTCCATTCCCGTTGCTCAGTGTTAAAAATACGATGGGTTACGGGGATTCCACCAAAATTCCAACAGAGTTGGCAATCTATTTTTGGGTGAGTTGTTAACCTTTTCTCATTCGAAGAAGCATCACCGTTTGTGAGTAACGGCCACATTTCTCTTGGTGACTGGTGTAATTATACTTTCTTTGTCACAGTGTAATTCGCCAAACTCATCTCACAGCAGCTACAGAGACAGAATTCCGAAACGGAGTGCCCCATTAAACAAGTAATTGGCAGTTACAGAGCTCAATAGCTTACGGAAAACCTCATAGTGTCGATTTGAAGTAACATAAAAGAAGAAATTTCATGTTTATTTTCATACTAGTAGGCTCTTGTTTCGCTAGCTGTCGATAACTCTTAAAAAATTACTCACTGGAGTGAAATAAATAAAAAGGGAAGTATAAATATTGATATATAGGTAAGTACTGATATATAGATAAGAAAGTTCCGTGTGTTTAAGAATTGGCAAAACACTCTCCTCCTTGTGTGCTATCATTAACCAAACTTTCGTTTCGATGTCTCGAGCGTTTTAGGAGATATGAAAGATGTTGTGAGTGTTTCATTCCCTCGGGCGTGAGATCGGAAGTGAGCGCGCTACATGGGATCCATTTTCTCGAGATCGGAGGAAGATAGAGACCTCCTCCCAAGTCTGAACAAAAATTCAACATGTTAGCTAAATTTCATACGCAGCAACATATGGTGTAATGCGCACCAAACGCAAAATCATAGCAACCCCTAATTTTCGTTGCAAACTTTTTTTGAGTTTTGCGTAGTGTCTTACTAAAATGTGTACATCATAATAAGAATCGTCATTAGCGAGATGATTGGCACTTCGACAAAAAGCTGACATATAACGCTAAAAGTAAGGCAAAAATCAAATATTTTCAGTGAATAGTTTCTGTAAAATCGTTTGAGGAAGATAACAGGGTGCGCGCGCTTTGGTTCTGTCAGCGCAGAGCGTCGCCAGTCGGCGCTTGCTAAGTATGTTGTACGCGTCGCAATATGCGCTGCATCCGCGCGACTCGTGCGACACGTGCGTGTCGTGCTGTAGTGTCGTGTCACGTCACACGTGTTATACGCGTCTCAATTTGCGAAGTTTAACAGACCCTTCCTACCCTCGGACCGCCTCTACCACTACCCCTGTATCCCTGTTGATGATGTACACCTCCCCTACAACCATTCCTATTAAACTGCTGGTAACCCCTTCTTCGATACTGGTAGCACTGTACATGCTCCATTTGGTCACAAATAAAACACGTGTCATCGATTCCTTATCCGTGTCGACCTATGGATTTTCTCGTATTGCAACGCCAATTTAACACCTGCATTGAGATCTTTAGGCGCCACAATGTGCACCCACCTCGACAAGTTCGGTGCTAAAAACCTCAGAAAAGCATCAAGTGCCCGTTGTTCGACGTCTTGCAATACCACTTCGTTCACCTCGTCGTTCTGTGATAACTCAGAAGTGTGCCCATTAACATTCCTAAGCCGGCCGCGGTGGTCTAGCGGTTCTAGGCGCTAAGTCCGGAGCCGCGCGACTGCTACGGTCGCAGGTTCGAATCCTGCCTCGGGCATGGATGTGTGTGATGTCCTTAGGTTAGTTAGGTTTAAGTAGTTCTAAGTTCTAGGGGACTGATGACCACAGATGTTAAGTTCCATAGTGCTCAGAGCCATTTGAACATTCCTAAATCTATCTTCGTAGTCTTCTGCCGCCTCATCGAGCCTTCTCGACTCCATACCCAACAGCTCACGGAGAAACTGTGCATTGTTTTGTTTCCTATACCACTGATCCAACCCTTGCCTCAGTTGATCATTAGTTACCGCATTGCGGAATACTTCCGTACACCTCATGAAGAACTTCGCCTCTTCCACTAAATGCAAGTTTGCAATCTGTAATAATTGTTTATCCGACCAACCGCCTATGCCAGGCAATGGCTGAAAATCCTCTACGAACGCCAACACATTTTCAGACGCCCTACCACAGAAGGGAGAAACAAGTTTGGGAACAGCTGGATCTACTCCTAAATTCTGCGATTTTAATATCTCTGCTTCATCACATTTCTCTTCCAAATTATTAGATAAAGTTATCCCATTTGTCCTTAACTGAGCTAACTGATTCGCTAATGATTCTATAGCCCCATCGCTGGTGACACCCTGTGTCTTAGATGTTGCCATTACCTCACCTTTACTCTTTTTTATGATTCAGAAAAACAAGGGGAAATAACAAAAATTAAAACAGATATAACACTCTGCAGCTAGTCGTATTATTACCCTATTTCCTCTGCCTAATCATTAGCCAGCTGAGCTTTCGATATTGCCTAGCCATGTGCCCAAAACGATTAGAAGCAAAAGAATTCACCGCTACTGATTTAGCACTGGGGCAGAATGCCCAATTAAATTGCACTGAGAACAACCAACAGGCACCAACCATTCATTCCCTAGCACCTAAATTGCTAAAAATCCACTGGTTTCTGCAGTTTCACAAATGTAATCATCGTATAAACATGCCCCTTAAATTTCGGCCCTATTATAGACATCACCCACTGGTTTCTGCAGTTTCACAAATATAATCATCGTATAATCATGCCCCTTAAACTTCGGCCCTATTATAGACATCACCCGAGGACAAAATGGCCTCACTCATCCTAGAGGAAGATATTGCGGGCTGTGGCTCAGACGTCACGCTATGGGGAGCGGCATGCCCTCTGCTGTTTATTGGGTACAATGTCGGTTCCCCTGGCACCACTCTATAGCGCCCTGTGCACTCTAGAGGGTGAGATAGTGGGCGTGACCGGCTGGTGGGTCCAAGTGAAACGCTATTGACAGTTACAAAATGGCTCTGAGCACTATGGGACTTAACAGCTATGGTCATCAGTCCCCTAGAACTACTTAAACCTAACTAACCTAAGGACAACACACAACACCCAGTCATTACGACGCAGACAAAACCCCTGACCCCGCCGGGAATCGAACCCGGGACCCTGTGCTCGGGAAGCGAGAACGATTGACAGTTACAAATTACTTTTATTGACTTCAGCATATAACGTGGTGAGGCAGGCACGCCTCTCCCCGCTGTTCATGGTTGGTGCTGATGAACGGGCTGTTGCTTCTGCATGTAGCTGCTGAGCCGGAACATGCGTTGATGAGGGCAGCGACCATTAGAAGCCACGGCCGTTGACGTCAGTGGCGCTAGTGTTGTGCTGCGACGGCGTTCCACAAGGGTAATGACTCCACGGCTCCGCACGCGGCCGCGGTTGGGGTGTGTGCACGGGCTTCAAACCCACTGCTCTCAGACAGGAGTCGGACGGTGGCTTGTGCTGTGGCGCCCGCTCTAGGAACTCAGCGTTGGTGGCGACAGGCAAGGACGGTAGGTCTGCGGGGCTGTGGCATCCAGTATCGTGAACGACCTAGTGCTGGCGGCACCTTGCCCCGTCTCGAACTCATGGCTGCTACTACTGGAGCCCAGTCGTCTCGCCATCCGGTGTAGCACTGGTGTCGTTGTGGTGCTACTGCTTTCCGGGGGCGAGAAATGTCAGCTGCTGTCAAATCCAGACTTATTTATTTGCCTCCGGTACCCATTTGTTGCGCTATAACTTGGCACCTACTCACGTCGCTCATAACACTCCTTAGCGTGGTGACATCCCCCCGCTAGCAGAACGGTTACCGCTATGCGGTGCCGTTTACTGCTTGGCTCGGCTATCCTTGCATCGCAGTCCATTGGCGTGTCTGTTATTGCGAGCCACATACCGTCACGAGGGCCGCTACCCCCCTGCCGCTGTTAGCGCAACGCTCTACGGCGGGATCCATGCTACTTGTCCTTACTTTTACTAAACACTAACAATTTTCTGTCCATAGACTGGGTAGCGGCAGTGAACTTCTATAAATATGGGCACGAATTTGAAGTGTCTCTTACACAGGGTGTTGGTGAACACATGCTAATAAATATTTGTGTATAGAGGTCAGATGTTGTGCTCTTCTTCGAAAATTCATGCCGGCCGGTGTGGCCGAGCGGTTCTAGGCGCTTCAGCCTGGAACCGCGTGACCGCTACGGTTGCAGGTTCGAATCCTGCCTCGGGCGTGGATGTGTGTGATGTCCTTAGGTTAGTTAGGTTTAAGTAGTTTTAAGTTATAGGGGACTAATGACCTCCAATGTTAAGTCCCATAGTCCTCAGAGCCATTTGAACCATAGCAACTTCTCTCCTTCTTGTTTGTGTTGGTGCTAACTCCCACAGTGTCCGACACAACACCTGTAAAATTGTCCCACATTCAATTTTTAGTGGAATTTTCCTGCTTTTAGATGCATATTTTCCATGTGATAGGTTTTCTCGTAAGACACCTGAAACTGAACTCTAACTGCGGAGGAAATGGAACAATATCTGTGGAATGTCGTTTATTGGGAGAGTGAGTGACAGAGCTATCCGCTTACAGCGAATGAAAACAATAACAGCAGTCGCTCTCTTGCATCCTCTTTCCCTAACTATGACTTACGTTATGATAGCGCCTGCGATCTTGATTTTTGTAATACTACGATGGAGTCTCCTGAATGTTCTTAACACGTGATAATTAAAGAAACTTGCAGATTTTAAACTATGCTTTACTGGTATATTACATGCTAAGGATTTGAAAGTCTGTGAATAAATAATTCATGCTTAATATTTCAGGGAAAGATCAAATTTTTTATCCTTTTATATGACATCTAATATTCCTACGTAACACTTTTTAAAATACAGCAGGTAAGTGTTACTATAATCAGCTTCATGTACGCAACAAAACAAACCATATTATTGTATTTGGGATTTTGTAAAACGTTGAGTCGTGACTTGATGTAGTATTACTGGTGCATAAACCACATTGTCTAGGACAATTAATTCGAAACCCAGTAATTGTATCCTATTGCGGCGCATAAGTTTGAAATTTGGCTCAAAGCTACCTACAACATTCCTCTGCAATGGTGCAACAGCGTGGCATCGAAGTGTGGCATTGTGCAATGTCACCTTCCGGCTTGACAACTCTTCAAACAGCAACGTGTCTACACCTACGAAAAAAGGTCACTGCTCAGAAGCTATTGTGAAGTGTAATAAGGGTTAATGATGTCACATTGGCGCCAAATTTCACCACAATTCTGCTCAACGCCACCACGGACGTTACACACGATGGGAAGGTGGTCACACCATGTCTTATCCGTACTTCACCGCTTCCCTTGACGCCTCTGTGTTGGAGGTCTCAACTGCGACACCCAGCGATGAAATCTCGTGGTTTTTCTTTCGGGCTGCCGAGGAAAACATTTCAGACAGGCCGTCGCTCAGAAGCGACACGAAATGACCTTTGGGGGTGACGTAAAGAAACCACGCTTTTCCTTTAGTCGTCGATTCCCACACATTTCGTGGTCGAAAACGTCAGTTGGCAGTGCGATGAGCAACAGGACGATGTTCGTGAGAACCTTTGACATAGCTGACACCCGTCGGACGATTCAGTCCTTCTGTAGGGCATCGTGGGGCAGCAGCTGCACTGAAGGTTATCGCACCCCTTTGGAGTGCCTTGTGACCACAATATTTGCTATGATGTACAGGGTGGAACCACTAGGGACCGATTCTACCATTCGACGAAATCTGAACGCGATCTGAAGCAGCAAAGAATGCTTATTCCTCCTTAGTCCTCTTGTTTCATTCCCTCCTGTGGCTTGATGACACAGGAGTACGACATTGACACATACGTGAATAAAACGGCAAAGGTCCCCTCTAAGACCAGACAGTTCAGAAACATACTTGGTGCCATCCGGTCATCTTTGTAGAACATCATAAAAACCTAACTATGCGGACAGAACCTGCTGCTGCTCTTGCACCTAGTAGTAGGCCATCCAGAAATGTAGGTGTGTCGAAGAGGTAGCTTGTTGCTGGCATCTAGAACAACGTCACAGGTTTTCTCCTTCAAGTTCATTTTGAAAGTTGTCGAACTGGGAGGTCTTCGAAGGATCCTTTACCGTTTTATTCACGCATGAGTCAGTGTCTCACCCCTCTGTCATCATGCCCCAGGAGGACGCGAAGCCGGTGGGATGAAAAAGCATTAGCATCCTTTGCTACTTTGGACTGTGCTCAGATTTCGTCGAATGGTTTCTAACGGTGTCTAGTGTTTGCACTCTATACACTATAGGAAAAATTGAAGTTGCACTACGCTTGTGCTGTGATCATGTTGAATGTGGTTACTGACTCACGATGTCCTTACAGAAGGACTGAATATTCCGAAGAGTGTCCGCAATGTCAAATGTTGTGAAGAACGTTACGAATGCGTGGTGTCTGTTCTGTCGGACACAATGCAGACTTCGCAGCTATTATACATCATGTATAAACTGAGGGCGGGGAGAGGAAGAAAGGAAAGGAAAGTGTTCACTGCTGTCAGCTACGGCGGGAAATTACGCGAAATCAGCAGCGACGAGTGACAATGTGTATCGGACTGGGATTTGAACCTGGGATCTCCTGCTTATTAGACAGGTGCGTTAACCACTGCGCCACACGGGACACAGCGTTATCGCAACTGCACGGATCATCTCGGCACACCTCGGCCAATTCACATTCCCATCAAGCTACACCTATCTGCAGGCCCTATCCATTTCCTCCATGTTCGCTCTCCGAGATTCCCATAGGAGGTCGGCTGTATTTGTGCATTCGCACTGAAGACGATGGATCCATTATACAGCTCGGCCAATCAAATTATATGAATGTATGATGTCTGTCCTTTCGGACATGTCCAAAAGAACAGACACCATGCGTTTATATAGTCTCCACCTTTAGTTTACATAGGTTGGGAAGAAGGTCGTGCTGCTCCTCATTACGTTGCCAACCGTTGTTTCCGTCCGTGAAACGTGTGGCAGTCAATGCGCGAAGGAAACGGTGGTTTCACTGACACCCTTCATGCGTCCGCCTGAGGCCTCTTCGTGTCGATCCTGAGCGGCGATCCATCTGAAATGTTTTCCTCTGCCAACCATAAGAAAACCGCGCGATTTCAATGCTGGGTGTGGCGGTTCTGACCTGGCGTCAAAAGAGGAGGTGAAATGTGGATAAATAGGTGACGGTGGAGGAGTGGAGGGGGGGGGGGGTCACGACCGTCTCATAATATGACACGTCTATGGGGGCGCTGGGCAGAATTTTGGTGAAATTTGGTGCCTATGTGACACAGTTAACCAACCTCACACCTCAAATGAACCTCTGAGCTGTGGCGTTTTTTTCACATGTGTAGGCACTTTGTTGTTTTGGGCATCGCCGAGTCCGATACTAACGTTGCAGTGTGCCGCGCTTTTCCATCATTACGTAGGAAGGTTGTAAGCACATTAGGGCCAAATTTCAAACATGCGTCGCAATCGGAGGCAGTTACCGGGTTTCGAGAAAGTCATCCTTTAATTGTGTTGCGCAATGTATATAGAGTTGATTTACTTCTTATAAGCTAAATTTTTTCATTGCTTATTATTTCATTGTTTCCAGATAGAAGGTTTGCAATTTTTTCTGCGACTTAGGAAATTTCGTTGACAGTTTTAAGGAACAGATTTAGAAAAAGTTATGGAAAAAAGGGAAGCAATATTTTTTAAAAATTGAAATGAACCTGTATAGTTTGAGAATTGATCACGTAAAGAAGTGAATTAGTACTACCTCTACACTTTGTAATCAGTGCGAGATTTCAACAGTGAAAATTATTTCTCAATAAACACACATTTAGACATTGCTGGCCGGCCGCTGTGGCCGAGCGGTTCTAGGCGCTTCAGTCCGGAACCGCGCTGCTGCTACGGTCGCAGGTTCGAATCCTGCCTCGGGCATGGATGTGTGTGATGTCAAAAATGGTTCAAATGGCTCTGAGCACTATAGGACTTAACATCTGTGGTCATCAGTCCCCTAGAACTTAGAACTACTTAAACCTAACTAACCTAAGGACATCACACACATCCATGCCCGAGACAGGATTCGAACCTGCGACCGTAGCGGTCACGCGGTTCCAGACTGAAACGCCTAGAACCGCACGGCCACACCGGCCGGCTTGTGTGATATCCTTAGGTTACTTAGGTTTAAGTAGTTCTAAATCAAATGGTTCCGGGCACTATGGGACTTAACATCTGAGGTCATCAGTCCCCTAGAACTTAGAATTACTTAAAGCTAACTAACCTAAGGACATTACACACATCCATGCCCGAGGCAGAATTCGAACCTGCGACCGTAGCAGTCGCGCGGATCTGACTGAAGCGCCTAGAACCGCTCGGCCACCGCGACCGGCAAGTAGTTGTAAGTCTAGGGGACTGATGACCACAGATGTTAAGTCCCATTGTGCTTAGAGCCGTTTGAAACATTTTATGAACACATAGCTCTAGAGGAAACGACTGTTTTATAATTTCGGAAGTTTCGACTACACAAAATCAGTAATTAAGTA
The DNA here is from genome assembly GCF_023864345.2 of Schistocerca serialis cubense. Classification (NCBI taxonomy): domain Eukaryota; kingdom Metazoa; phylum Arthropoda; class Insecta; order Orthoptera; family Acrididae; genus Schistocerca; species Schistocerca serialis. The sequence goes on along the minus strand of NC_064640.1, from coordinate 434,994,419 downwards.
CTCTCTCAGTTGCGGCAAATAATTGGCGTCATGGAAACAAGGGGTGTAAGTTGTGTCAATACGTCGATCATTCATTCAAGAGAATGGTTTTAAGTGCAGAACAGGTTCACGAGCGCGCGCGCGCACGTATGCATTCACAAAACTTCAATAAACACTAGCTGTTACAAGCTTGCCGTAACGCTCGAACTCCCGATCTATGTGGTTTTTTTTGCAGTGTCATATAGTAAGCGTATAACACTTTCCTTAACCAACCTGATCAGTAATAAACTTATGAGCAATTTTTCAAACCGTTTATTTTATCCTTCAGCCTAGATTTCCATGGATACACACATTCAGGTCTGTTTCTTAGTGGGTCAAATGCCAGCTAAGGTCGCTTATACCAATACAGATAATTTTTCAAAGATTTTGCAAATAATCCCCAAGCCATTGACTTGAGTTTGCTAAAACCGGTTTTACGTTTTCATTCTTTCCACAGGCGTCCGCAGGGAATGTAGACTGTATATTAACTACAAAGTTCTGGAATTGATTGTGTGCCCTTCTATTAAATCGTAGATTTGGTATTTCCATGCACGAGGAGAAATAATGTAGCCTTAGACTGAGGTGAGGAAAGTGACTGGATAGCAATATGCACACATACAGATGACGGAAGTATCGCACAAAAGGTATTAAAGGACAGTGGAGTTATCATTTATACTCAGGTGCTTCAAGTGAAAAGTTTACGACGTGATTAAGGCCCAACGACAGGAATTAACAGACTTTGAACGCGGAATGGCAGTTGCATCAGTAGTATACACTCCTGGAAATGGAAAAAAGAACACATTGACACCGGTGTGTCAGACCCACCATACTTGCTCCGGACACCGCGAGAGGGCTGTACAAGCAATGATCACACGCACGGCACAGCGGACACACCAGGAACCTCGGTGTTGGCCGTCGAATGGCGCTAGCTGCGCAGCATTTGTGCACCGCAGCCGTCAGTGTCAGCCAGTTTGCCGTGGCATACGGAGCTCCATCGCAGTCTTTAACACTGGTAGCATGCCGCGACAGCGTGGACGTGAACCGTATGTGCAGTTGACGGACTTTGAGCGAGGGCGTATAGTGGGCGTGCGGGAGGCCGGGTGGACGTACCGCCGAATTGCTCAACACGTGGGGCGTGAGGTCTCCACAGTACATCGATGTTGTCGCCAGTGGTCGGCGGAAGGTGCACGTGCCCGTCGACCTGGGACCGGACCGCAGCGACGCACGGATGCACGCCAAGACCGTAGGATCCTACGCAGTGCCGTAGGGGACCGCACCGCCACTTCCCAGCAAATTAGGGACACTGTTGCTCCTGGGGTATCGGCGAGGACCATTCGCAACCGCAAGCTGGGCTACGGTCCCGCACACCGTTAGGCCGTCATCCGCTCACGCCCCAACATCGTGCAGCCCGCCTCCAGTGGTATCGCGACAGGCGTGAATGGAGGGACGAATGGAGACGTGTCGTCTTCAGCGATGAGAGTCGCTTCTGCCTTGGTGCCAATGATGGTCGTATGTGTGTTTGGCGCCGTGCAGGTGAGCGCCACAATCAAGACTGCATACGACCGAGGCACACAGGGCCAACACCCGGCATCATGGTGTGGGGAGCGATCTCCTACACTGGCCGTACACCACTGGTGATCATCGAGGGGACACTGAATAGTGCACGGTACATCCAAACCGTCATCGAACCCATCGTTCTACCATTCCTAGACCGGCAAGGGAACTTGCTGTTCAACAGGACAATGCACGTCCGCATGTATCCCGTGCCACCCAACGTGCTCTAGAAGGTGTAAGTCAACTACCCTGGCCAGCAAGATCTCCGGATCTGTCCCCCATTGAGCATGTTTGGGACTGGATGAAGCGTCGTCTCACGCGGTCTGCACGTCCAGCACGAACGCTGGTCCAACTGAGGCGCCAGGTGGAAATGGCATGGCAAGCCGTTCCACAGGACTACATCCAGCATCTCTACGATCGTCTCCATGGGAGAATAGCAGCCTGCATTGCTGCGAAAGGTGGATATACACTGTACTAGTGCCGACATTGTGCATGCTCTGTTGCCTGTGTCTATGTGCCTGTGGTTCTGTCAGTGTGATCATGTGATGTATCTGACCCCAGGAATGTGTCAATAAAGTTTCCCCTTCCTGGGACAATGAATTCACGGTGTTCTTATTTCAATTTCCAGGAGTGTATTAAGTCACTATGTGCCAGACCACAAGAGTAATGTATAGTTACTCGTCGGATATGCTCTCGACATCACACGTTGGACGATAGTATTTTTCATACGGACATGGAAAAATAAGTTGGAACTTCATGCAAATGCTTCATGCAAATACACTTTTTTTACATTATATTACCTCTCAAATGTCATATAAATTAAATGATAAGACCAGTGATGAAAAAATAGATTAATAATTAAGTTGGCGTGGGAGTCAAATCGTCGTGTTATACTCGCTCGTATTTCGAAGCTGGAACGCTAATCACTTGACCACCATGAACTTCAACGTACGGCACCTGCCAACAGATACATAAGCTATATAACGGACGCGTAAAACTTCTCTTGCGATTTTCTCGGAATGACCAGAGTAGTGCACCTTCCTACTTGCACACTACGTTGTTTAATTAGCCTACTAAAGGTGTACAAAGTTTGAAGTAAATTTATGGTCCCAACGTCGTGGCCTCCCTTTGTTTGTATACGGACTGAAGCGACTGCCATCACACAACGTCGCCCCATTGACCAGCCGGCAGCGGCGGCAAAGTTACATAGTCACTACCTCAGCGAGTGAAGCGCGGCGTCAAGTCCCAGGCACGAGGCCAGCACGGAACAGCGACATACTCCGTTCAATCCGTACAAGTCAGTCACGTTGGCTGGTGCAGATGCATAGCTCAGTGCGAATAACACACGAATATATACAGGGTGGTCCATTGATCGTGACCGGGCCAAATATCTCACGAAATAAGCGTCAAACGAAAAAACTACAAAGAACGAATCTTGTCTAGCTTGAAGAGGAAAACCAGATGGCGCTATGGTTGGCCCGCTAGATGGCGCTGCCATAGGTCAAACGGATCTCAACTGCGCTTTTTTAAATAGGAACCCCCATTTTTTATTACATATTCGTGTAGTACGTAGTGCAATATGAATGTTGTAGTTGGATAACTTTTTTCGCTTTGTGATAGATGGCGCTGTAATAGACACAAACATACGGCTCACAATTTTAGACGAACAGTTGGTAACAGGTAGGTTTTTTAAATTAAAATACAGAACGTAGGTACGTTTGAACATTTTATTTCGGTTGTTCCATTGCGATACATGTACCTTTGTGAACTTATCATCTCTGAGAAAGCATGCTGTTACAGCGTGATTACCTGTAAATACCACATTAATGCAATAAATGCTCAAAATGATGTCCGTCAACCTCAATGCATTTGGCAATACTTGTAACGGCATTCCTCTCAACGGCGAGTAGTTCGCCTTCCGTAATGTTCGCACACGCATTGACAATGCACTGACGTATGTTGTCAGGAGTTGTCGGTGGATCACGATAGCAAATATCCTTCAACTTTCCCCACAGAAAGAAATTCGGAGACGTCAGATCCGGTGAACGTCCGGACCATGGTATGGTGCTTCAACGACCTATCCACCTGTCATGAAATATGCTATTCAATACCGCTTCAACCGCACGCGAGCTATGCACCGGACATCCATCATGTTGGAAGTACATCGCCATTCTGTCGTGCAGTGAAACATCTTGTAGTAACATCGGTAGAACATTATGTAGGAAATCAGCATACATTGCACCATTTAGGTTGCCATCGATAAAATGTGGGCCAATTATCCTTCCTCCCATAATGCCGCACCGTACATTAACCGCCAAGGTCGCTGATGTTCCACCTGTCGCAGCCATCGTGGATTTTCCGTTGCCCAATAAGTGCATATTATGCCGGATTACGTTACCGCTGTTGGTGAATGACGCTTCGTCACTAAATAGAACGCGTGCAAAAAATCTGTCATCGTCCCGTAATTTCTCTTGTGCCCAGTGGCAGAAATGTACACGACGTTCAAAGTCGCTCGCCATGCAATTCCTGGTGCATAGAAATATGGTACGGGTGCAATCGATGTTGATGTAGCATTCTCAACACCGACGTTTTGGAGATTCCCGATTCTCGCGCAATTTGTCTGCTTCTGATGTGGGGATTAGCCGCGACAGCAGCTAAAACACCTACTTGGGCATCATCATTTCTTGCAGGTCGTGGTAGACGTTTCACATGTGGCTGAACACTTCTTGTTTTCTTCAATAACGTAACTATCCGGCGAACGGTCCGGACACTTGGAAGATGTCCAGGATACCGAGCAGCATATACAGGGTGTTACAAAAAGGTACTGCCAAACTTTAAGGAAACATTATTCACACACAAATAAAGAAAAGATGTTATGTGGACATGTGTCCGGAAACGCTTAATTTCCACGTTAGAGCTCATTTTAGTTTCGTCAGTATGTACTGTACTTCCTCGATTCACCGCCATGCTTTCATACGGGATACTCTACTTGTGCTGCTAGAACATGTGCCTTTACAAGTAAGACACAACATGTGGTTCATGCACGATGGAGCTCCTGCACATTTCAGTCGAAGTGTTCGTACGCTTCTCAACAACAGATTCGGTGACCGATGGTTTGGTAGAGGCGGACCAATTCCATGGCCTCCACGCTCTTCTGACCTCAACCCTCTTGACTTTCATTTATGGGGGCATTTGAAAGCTCTTGTCTACGCAACCCCGGTACTAAATGTAGAGACTCTTCGTGCTCCTATTGTGGACGGCTGTGATACAATACGCCATTCTCCAGGGCTGCATCAGCGCATCAGGGATTCCATGCGTCGGAGGGTGGATGCGTTTATCCTCACTAACGGAGTACATTTTGAACATTTCCTGTATCAAAGTGTTTGAAGTCACGCTGGTACGTTCTGTTGGTGTGTGTTTCCAGTCCATGATTAATGTGATTTGAAGAGAAGTAATAAAATGAGCTCTAACATGGAAAGTAAGCGTTTCCGGACACATGTCCACATAATATATTTTCTTTCTTTGTGTGTGAGGAATGTTTCCTGAAAGTTTGGCCGTACCTTTTTGTAACATCCTGTATAGAACACGCCCGTTGGGCATTTTGATCACAATAGGCATACATCAACACGATATCGACCTTTTCCGCAATTGGTAATCGGTCCATTTTAACACGGGTAATGTATCACGAAGCAAATACCGTCCACCCTGGTGGAATGTTACGTGACACCACGTACTTACACGTTTGTGACTATTACAGCGCCATCTATCACAAAGCGACAAAAGTTATCCAACTGAAACTTTCATATTTCTTTACGTACTACACGAATATGTAATAAAAAAATGAGGGTTCCTATTTTAAAAAAAAACGCAGTTGATATCCGTTTGACCTATGGCAGCGCCATCTAGCGGGCCAACCATAGCGCCATCTGGTTTCCCCCTTCAAGGTAAACGAGTTTCGTTTTTTGTAGTTTTCTCGCTTGATACTTATTTCGTGAGATATTTGGCCCAGTCACTATCAATGGAACACCCGCAGTGTGCCCGCACAGGGTAGGCGCAGGTGTATACCGTGGACGCCATAGATAGGCGCCTTAAAACCAGCAGCAGTCAACCAATAGGTGACCCTCCCGCTGGAAATCGCAAGTTCAGCTTCCAGTGTAATCTACATTTGGGGGCAGTCCATAGCTCCGCAGCCAGCGGCGGTGGCGGTAGCAGGAGGCTGGATGACTCGCGTCAGGTCGATCACTGTGGTGCCGGAGCTGACTGCTGGCGGTTACAGCTGCAGCAGGAGGCAGTATTTACGGTGGAATGATTCAGCACTATTCTGACGCTACGTTATCCTTCTCATGTAGACTACGGCTGACTCAGACGGTGCTGACTTGGATGTGTGGCAGTCCACTGATACAGTGTGAAACGTCCCCCTAGAAAAATTGTACATGACTGTCCTTAAACTGACACACAATATTTTTAGCGCAACGCAATCTGACTTTCAATAATCCCTACAAAAAATGGCCCTTACTAACATTAACCTATACCTTTCACAAATCAGTTACCTCACAAAATTTTCGTTACTCGAACTAATGCAATACAGCGAGCGCCACTACTGCTAGCTAAATAAAAGATCCAAACTACTGAAGGCACTAACTACTGATAGGCATAGTTAACAAATGAAAGATTTTGATAGAGAACAAACAATGTATTTACCTTAATAGTGTTCAAAAGTCATAATATATATAGCAGTTCATGACATCCATTCTTACAAATTTCAAAACTCTGCCATCTCTCTCCCCACATCCACCACTGCTGGCGGCTCACCTCCAACTGCGCAACGCTACGCTCTGTTAACATCCAGCTGCCCAACAATACAATGGCGACTATTACAACAATGCCAACCAGCCACAGACTGCACACAGCACAGCCAGTGATTTTCATACAGAGCGCTAAGAAAACCTAAACAGCCTACTTACAAGTGTGGCTCCCGAACATTCATGTGCCGGCAATATTCTAGTCCGCATAGCAGCGTCGTACCTTTTCTGGTGCCAGGGTGCAGTCTTTCTTCAAGTTATCTCGGCCTCTCGCTAACGTCTTTCTTAAGACAACAGCGATAACTCTCCTATAGCTCGGTCATGGGATTCAAACGACGAGTGAAAAGGCAGTGGCGCAACATCTCTAGTATTTTCCTTGCTACTTCTTCCTACAGCCCTTCTAGAGTTACAGAAGATGATCGTTTCAACACAGTAACGACCTGATTATAGCGACCATTTCCAGCACATCATAAACATGACTGCAGCATAACTGTCGGACAGCCTCCATTCAGTCTTACCCGACAGAGCTATTGTAGTGGAGTCTGAAGAAAGCGGTTGTGACACGTTGTACGTGTGTTCATTCATACGTCTATGGACTGACAAGCAAAACAGAAGAATACAGGAAAAATGTGTACAATTCTAAGGACGAAAAAATATCCCCTTCACAAATTAGGACCTTCGGAACCTCTATGGGGTGCAACCCAGGGCTACATTCAGAGTCCAGAAGTGCAGTTCGCTTGACTGCACGATCACGTGTCAAACTAATGAGATGAATACTATTTTGGTACAATCCTAGACTGTTAAAAGTCGATTCTAGAGGCACTTTGATGGTGGATTTGTGAGGTTTCACACATTCATCTAGTTGGAAATACTCGTCCTGGGCTACAATTTGCAAGAAGTCGGTAACAGAGCTTTGACTTTCAATAGCGTGTTTGGTACTTGATTCCATCTGGACTTTGCTGGATAACGGTACATGACCCCCCCCCCCCTCCTCCCCCTCCCTCCAACCCGCAGCCGATGAGTCCAGATGCGTAATGTAAATGGTAGCTACGCAGTGAATTATGCAAAACCTTGTCCTCTCAAACGATGACAAGAATGTTGGTCTTGCACCGTCATTTAAGTAAAAAAATGGTCGCGGAATCTCTAAACAACGAAAAGACAGAGTATGCCCCCGTTGCCGAATTATAATAACTTAAGTGTACTTAACATAAAAAGAAAGTAAATTTACATATTAAGCAAAACATTAACAATTAACCATTGATAAACAAGCGGAAATTACTTGGCTACATTACAGATGCCATCGGGTGAATGAAACTGGAAGGATAAATAAGAAAACTCGTCATTCCAAACAATCTTGCTGTAGACGGCCTTCAGTAAGTACCACTCAACCATATAAAAGATTGATAGTTCTGGTTGGGCACCGTATGGCCAACTTTACCGAGAAATATATAGGCAACAGTCCACTAGGATAACTGCCAACGGAAGTTAACATAAAAGAGAGACATTATCGCATTGCTACAAATGATCATGTGTTTCCATAAGAACCTCAGAGAATTTCTGTCATTCATGTTCTACTTCTTGAATCTATCAATCACGGGAAAGGAGCTATCACCATTGAAAAGACGCATTCAGGGGCTGAGGTCGTGGTCTGCTGCCATCAGAGTCTCGCTCTAAAGGCGAAGACCGTTTTTGTCAGAGTCATGTGCCAGTAAGTAAACATTAGTGTCCGCCGCAGGCTGTACGCTCCACAGCGTCTCCGGAAGATGAATATCCCTTAAACTACTCTTATATATGCTGCACTTATAGCCGTCCATAATTGCGGGCCGGCCGTGGTGGCCGAGCGGTTCTAGGGGCTTCAGTCCGGAACCGGGCGACTGCTACGGTCGCAGGTTCGAATCCTGCCGCGGGCATGGATGTTTGTGATGTACTTAGGTTAGTTTGGTTTAAATAGTTCTAAGTTCTAGGGGACTGATAACTTAAGACGTTAAGTTCCATAGTGCTCAGAGCCAATTGAACCACAATTGCCGGCCGGAGTGGCCGAGCGGTTCTAGGCGCTACTGTCTGGAACCGCGCGACTGCTACGGTCGCAGGTTCGAATCCTGCATCGGGCATGGATGTTTGTGATGCCCTTAGGTTAGTTAGGTTTAAGAAGTTCTAAGTTGTAGGGGACTGGTGACCGGAGACGCTAAGTCTCATAGTGCTCAGAGTCATTTGAACCATAATTGCGGTAGCGTTGCCAGTGCAGGATTTTGTGCACGAACTGACCTCTCGATTATGTTCCATAAATGTTCGATGGGATTCATGTCTGGCGATCTGTGAGACCAAATCAATCGCTCGAATCATCCAAAATGTTCTTCAAACCAATACGAACAATTGTGACCCAGTGACATGACGCTTTGTCATGCATAGAAATTCCATCGTTATCTAGGAATATGAAATCTGTGAATGACTACAAATGGTCTTCAAGTAGCCGAAAATAACCGTTTCCAGTCAATTACCGGTTCAGCTGGAACAGGGGACACAGTCTTTTCTACGTAAACAGAGTCCACACCGTTGTGTAGCCACCACCAGCTTGTGCTGTACTTTGTTGACAACTTGGGTCCATGGCTTCATGGGGTCTGCGTAATACTCAAACCCTACCATCAGATCTTACCAACTGAAAGTAGAGCTCATCTGAGCGGGCTACTGTTTTCCAGTCGTTTAGAATTCAACCGACGTAGTCACGAATACAGGAGAGGCAAAGGCACTCACGTCGGTCATCTACTTCCATAGCCCATTAACGCCGCATTTCACCGCACTGTGCTATCGAATACGTTCGTCATATGTCCCACATTAATTTCTGCGGTTAGTTCACGCCGCGTTGCTTGTGTGTTAGCCCTACGCAAACGCTGCTGCTCTCGGTCGTTAAGTGGAGGCCTTCGGCCAGTACGATGTCCGTGGTGAGGATTAATGCCTCAAATTTGTATTCTCGGCACATTATTTACACTTTGAGCCCCGGAATATTTAATTTCCTAACAATTTCCGAAATGGAACGTCCCATGCGTATAACACCAATTACCATTCCGCTTTCAAAGGCAATTAACTCCCGTCGTGCAGCCATAATCACGTGGGAAACTTTCTGACATGACGCACCTGAGTGGAAATGACTGCTCCGCCAATGAACTGCACTTTTGTGCCTTGTGTACGCAATACTACTGCCATTCGTATATTTGCGTCTCTCTATCCCATGACTTTTGTCACCTCAGTATAAAAGTGATGACACTCTTGGGAGAGTCAGCTACGTTACTGTGACGAGGAGATCAGAGAGGGATAGACATACTACACTCGAACAACAGTGTGTCTTACGTTTCGAGTATCTTTTTCACTCCTGTTTCGTAAATGGTGCAATTGATATTATATAAGGCAAATATGAAAGGAGCCAGCCAGAGGACAAGCTGACGTCTTTCAACTTCACCAAAGAAACTCAAATATGTTCGACTGTAAGAAGCCAATCAGCATTATATGCTAGAAGACATGAAATAACGTAATAAATCCATTAAAACTGCCAGATGTGAAGTTTGGAAGTAAATACATTGTTACAGATGGTATCAAACTTTTATAAGCGTTTATTTCCTGTTTCTCCGCTTTGAAGGGTACTAACATGATCATTTTTTGGTTATGAAATATGCTCACCATTTAATTTTCAAAGTACTTTTTCTTAAAGACAGTGCGGGAATACCTATCACTTGTATGACATATATTAAGTTATGTGTACTCCTTGTCAAATTTAGTTATCTGGACACGATACGTTTTCAACGTCATCGAATAACTTACATAAAAAAATGGACATTTTAGAATCTTGGTCTAGCGGTTCAGGCGCTCAATCCGGAACCGCGCGACTGCTACGGTCGCAGGTTCGAATCCTGCCTCGGGCGTGGATGTGTGTGATGTCCTTAGGTTAGTTAGGTTTAAGTAGTTGTAAGTTCTAGGGGACTGATGACCACAGATGTTAACTCCCATAGTGCTCAGAGCCATTTAGAATCTTGACTGGTCTTGAGTAAATTTCTGAGGACGCCAATGCTTCTTCGTGTCGTTTACATGGTGGCCTAAACAAGGTGAGGCGCCTAATTTTTGCACTTCGGATAACTTTTGATTGTCAATTCGTCTGGACAAATTAAGGGGCAAAGACAAACACATTTTCACACCTTCACTACCGACAGAGATACAGGCGTCAAATTCTTTTTAAATAAGATTATAGTATTTCTGCAAATCTGAATGACAAAAATTAAGAGACGTAACTCTTTTACAGGTCTTATAAGAATGAGTATCGCTATGTTAGATAAGATGATTTTTGTGGCGTTGTTGCAGCCGTTCTTGTAGAACGCCGCCCGGAAGTTTGCGGCACTCTCCTCGGTAATTAGCGCCGCCGAGAGAGCGATACCTTAGTTTACACCATTCTCGATGTGAAGGGGGCAGTGGAGTAAACTTCCGACTGGTTCACCATTCAAACGTCCGCAACAACTTAAAAAACATTCCCATGCTCTGTTTTATTTAAACCGTAATTTCTTGACAGACCTATAAAAGAGCTATATCACTATATTTTTCTAGTACAAATCTGCTATTCTGACATTCTGGCACAAAAATACTATACTTCAATTTAAGAAACGTAGATAATGCCTGTACAACATAATAAATGATGTCCAAAGCGGTTAGTTTTGGACACTATTCGTCTAAGTCAAAAGAACAGCATGACACCCCAACAAAGCAAAGTTTCTAAGCTATTCTTAAAATTACACTATTTACTATTACGCCCGACAATGTAATGAAGCCAGAATAATTTAAATCTACCATTTGATAGAATCGCAGACAACCATTCTCAAAAATGCGTGAGACCTCTGTAATGAACAGAAACGCCGTGCTGCAGATTCCACAAGAGGGCAAAATCCTCTTTTTGACTTCCTTTGCAGATGTCTGTTGCTCTGGTAGAGTAAGGGACATACAGCAGCATATCTAATCAAAACAACTGATAATTTGTTGCAGAGATCAATGATGATAAGGTACCCAGCTTCCACAGCGCGTGGAAGGGCGGGGTTGGGGGGTTAGAGGAGCTGACAGTTGCCCCTCTTCTTATTAGTTAGTGACATATTCCATAGATCATTTGAACGATGTTTCTATCGAAATGATGTGGAGGGACTCAGTTTACACTATATGTGTGCGTAATTAGTATCAACACTACCGAATAAATTCCTTTTCTATCCTACGGATGCAACAACACTTAAAAACTAAGTTTCTTTTCTACAGGCTGCCAGTTTTTAAAACAAAAATTTGTCCGTGGGATATAAGGAGCTGTCAAGCAGAAATGAACTAGGTCTGAAACTTGCTTTGCTCCATGCGTGACATATTATGTAGTTGGGCAAACAATCAAAAAACTTGGTTGCGGTTTATTAAACTCTTTTCTGAGAATCTGACAGTTTTAATGATATGCAATAAAGGTCATTTTTTCCTCTAGAGTTGGAGATATGGACATCACTATTTTTTAAAATTGTGATGGGCTATTTATGAAGAATTTCGTCTGCGAATATATGTGTTATTGTGGTACAGTTAAAGTGCCTAACTCCTTGAAGAGTTACCTACGTGACGACGATAGGTAAACACCATATATTATTCTTATTGCTCACATTTGTTCAATTAATACATTCTTTCTAAGTGATTTCGTAAGACATTATTGAGTGGAAAAATCCAGAATACGACACGAGGATGATCCGTTTATTTCCAAGACTAGCAATGACACGAAGTGCAAAAGTAGGTGAATTTCATTTTTTGAGTAACTCAGTAATACGCTGACAGCGGTTCAAGTTTTCAGCAATATGTACACATAAAAATTTTGGACGTTAATCCCTAAACTTCTTTCTTTGCTTCCTACACCAAAATCTCTGCACTCGGTCCCAATGTTCTCTATCACCTGCCTAAACTTGACACAGCGTTATCTTGTGACCTGGGATTCTACACTCAGCTTTTTCTGAACCATTGGGCCTGCATCCCTAACGTGACTGCTACCTAGAAAAAGGACTTTTTTTCTGCTTGAATTTTCTACCGATCTGTCCATAAAGTTGTTCCTATGAGTCTACTGCGCTCTACTTTGCTCAAAAACTGGTTGAGGCTCTTTTCCTACTTCACGTCAGTCAAAGTGACTGTTAACCGGAATTTGAAACATGATTTTTGAGATTTCCTCGTGTTGATTATTAATTATTACCTTTCTTGAGTTCAAACTGTCTTTTTTCCCTTTCAACCTATGGAATTCATCTTGGGCCATTTCTCGTTCTGTTTGAAGGACACAAATCTTTCCTCCCTGTTCCACGATTCGCTTGTGTCGACTGCTAATCTGCAACTCCATTGGAGTGCCTAATCTGATAGTTTACTGGCCTCCATACTATAATCGCCCCACTGGAACACTAACCCACAGTCCTGATATTTTTCAACGATATTCACTAAAAGTCTGATTTAGGCGGTGGCGCGGCACTGACCTGTTGTCCCGGACGCGGGCGCTCGTGGACGATGAAGTGTTAACACCGTCGGTACTCGCGCGTGTTGTTGTCATGGCACACAATTTTACAAAGACTACGCTCCAGTTTACGTTCGACAACGAATATGTCAGACCCAAAGCTTTCGAAATAGAGGGTTTTTTGAGGAACGAACTTCGTTTACCTGCTACAGACCTAATTGGAATACACCTGTCCAATGTAAGCAGTAGAATGTACGTGAAGATGACCGATGAAGTTGCGTGTGAAAGAACTCTGGCCGCTGCTCAGAGAGGATTTAAATTTCGACACTGTGATGGCCATATCAGCGATGTCACAGTAGCTCTTTCAGGCTTGGGTGTGAGAGTCATTCGGATCTTTGAATGGCCGTATGAGGCGCGCAGAATCGATGGTTACTGAATCGCTGCGACCATATGGAACGAAACTCAATCATAGGCCTGAACGCTGGGCAAGTCTTAGCACCTATCCCGTGCTATACGGTGTCCGACAGTTGCGGATCGTCCTTAACAAACATATCCTTTCTTATTTATACATTGGAGGATGTCGAGCTATTTTGATTTACGATGGCCAGCCACACACATGTTCTGGCTGTGGTGGAGAAGGACATATCCATTCGGAGTGCATACAACGCCGCGCCGTGTAACTTCCGCATGGAGAAGCGTCACAGCGAGATGTTCCCAAGCAACTGCTGATGACGTACGTGTCGGTGGCCCGCCAAGAGGTGTTGCCAAGTTCGGAGCGTGACAAGGATGTGTTGATGCAAGAACAGACCGAGTTAAGGGAGCATGGAGGTGAAACGAAGAATGCCCCTAGACCCACGTCACGTCAGATGAGGGAGGAACCTTCCGCGCCCTCACATGTAGCACGCGTCGAGACAGTGGCGCCAGCAACGGACCAACGAACGATCGACGAGCACAGTGAGGCGTCGCCTATGGCAGCAGAGGGCAGGGCACGCAAACAGCGATCGCCGAAGCGTTGCAAAAAGCGTCGCCATAGTTCGGGTGACACGTCCCTCCCCCCCCCCCCCCCCCCTAGCCCAGGGGACACGGAAGTTAGTCTAGCCTAAGAACTGTCTGTCACGGAACGCGTACCTTTAGAGAACGCTGAGAGGATTCCTTCAGATGGTGACAGGATGTCCTGCCTTCCAGACGGTCCCGCTTCATTGACACCGACTGACCCAGCACTGCCGACGGAAGAGTCAAGGACACCAGTGTCCCGGCAGCCACATCGAAATACATGAGGACGTTTCTGGGATTGATGACCACTGCGACTGGGCGGAATCAGTCGAAGACACACAGGAATTGACACCCCCAATTGATGACAACTCACTTACAGGATGCACACCACGGAACGAAAACAACGGATGGCAATCCGTTGGCGGGCACCCCTCCGAGCACGAATAGTGGACTAAAGCCCTTGGAGTTCACAATGGCGTGACAAGAGCATGACAACGACAACGGACCAAGCATATAAGGTGGGCACAGCGAACATTAACACCACACGTTCGCTTGCAAAGATGCAGCTTTTCCGGGATATGATTTTCGCCACAGACGTTTATATTCTGCTGGTGCAGGAAACCTGCAATGCTGCTTTTCCCGGAGTGCATGGTTACAACACTTATCTATCGCCGACTCCGACGTGGCACAACGGTATTAATCCGGTAAGGGATTCAGATTCCGGCCAAGGTGGCCGAGCGGTTCTAGGCGCTACAGTCTGCAACCGCGCGACCGCTACGGTCGAAGGTTCGAATCCTGCCTCGGGCATAGATGTGTATGATGTCATTAGGTTAGTTAGGTTTAAGTAGTTCTAAGTTCAAGGGGACTGATGACCACAGCAGTTAAGTCCCATAGTCCTCAGAACCATTTGAACTATTTTTGGATTCCGATGTGTGATCTCGATTACCTCCCTTCGCCTCGGGGTTTGGCTATGACCGTGAACGGAATTCGTATCGTCAACATCTATGCACCCTTGTAACGCCGGAAATGCATATCCTTCAATTTCCATTTATTGCACTGCAAATTTTTTTCCTAATTTTGTTACCTGAAGATATAACATTTCTGTGTCTTTATATATTGTAATTGTTTTACTGTTTGTATATATATATTTATGCATTTATGTTGATTTGTTTTGTGAATATTATTTGTATTTTTACGCTGGGTCTGGCCTAGGGAAAACTATGCTATCGAACGATTACATCGATAGGTTGTGTGGAGAACGAAAGTGTTTAGGATCTTTGGTAGTGTTAACTCAGTCGCGTGGAGCGCGGGCAGAGGGGGAGTCTGGCTGGGGTGGTGCAGTGGAGCAGGTGTGTTGTGTGAAGTTCCCGCGAGTTGCCGCGCTTTCGGGGTTTGGCAGCATGTAATTGCGCTCGACTTGCGATGATTGTTTCTGACATGGTGTCGCGGACGGGAAGCATTAGCTGGCGCACATCAAGAGCCCGTTTCGTCTGGTGGCCGTGTCGGGAAGAAGGCGCGCCAACATCCAGCTTCTGCAACAGCGACGGCCGACAATGAGTGACTGTCGCCACCTCCTCGATCGACGGCTTCAAACCTTCAATCAACCAAAAAGGAAGACTGGAAGCACGTAAAGTTTTAGAACTGTATGGCAGACCTCAGCTTTTCAAACTTTTAAAAATTGTTGCATCACAAAATTACAGCAACTTAGCATGAACGTTTGTTGCACATTTTCCCAATTGCATTACCAAGCAGGGTCCCTTCCTTTTCCGGAATGAACCCGAGTGTCGTTGAATTTCAAATGCCAGCATCATTCGATTTCACTGCTTTAATTTCAAAGTTCAGTTAAAGTATTCATAGCTGGCTACAATATTTAGATTACACAAGCACAAATTAAGAGTGCGAGTTTTGTTATCGTATTTTGGATAACCTGTGACTGCAGCTCAGCTTGGTACGCACTAAATTTTACTATTGTTAATTGCTCAGAATCATTTACTTCAAGTTCAAAGTTAAATCTCTTATTTCTAAATTGCGTAGATTCAAGTAGCTTTTGAAATGATTGTTGAGGTAGCCCAAGACTAACCGTATTTTACTGAATTTCGATGTGCTTCAGAAAGAAAGCTCACTATTAGATTCAGTCACTAAATTAACTTTCGATTTACCGGTTTTATTAATTGTTTTGCTAAATTAAGTCAGAGTGTAGCGAAATTCATTACTTCTGACATACTTTCAGTTTTCACACTACACGTGTCAACCTTCAGTTGCCACGCTTCTAGTGCTAATTATATGTGTAATAACCTTTCTTCTTCAGTTACTATAGTAATTGTCCATAGGACTGGCGACCGTAATTTCCCCCAAATCTCAAATATCTAATTACCGCTAGTTAATTGTTAACGTAACGGCCGCACATCTACTTTCTTTATTAACTTACCCCTTTTCAAAATTAAATTCCACCAGTTTCATTTGCATTTTTCCTTTCATTTAGATGTAACCGTTTCCTCCCTCTTTACCGACAAATTAACTTCGGTGACGATTGCTTTACCCAAATTTCCATTAGGTACACGCGGTTTAATTTTTCACTGTCATTAAGGTCGATAAGTGAGGGGGAGGTTACACGTGGCGACCTGGTGACAGAACAATCTTCGGATTTGAGGTTGTTCTGGACACGAATTTCACATTGTGCAAATCTCGTAACAAAGTACTGGTTACGAAATGGTCGATACGTCAGCGAGAATATTAGTGTGAGGAATCCATTTGGCACTTATATTGAAAATTATTAAAATGAGTGAAGGGTGAAGGCAACAATTACAAAAATTTGGTAGACTTGGATACGGAACAATCGGTCGAACAGTGGGAAACGCGCACCGCGGAACCCATTGTTCAGGGCCAGGCGGCTAGCTTGGAAGACGCGACCGCCGAAACGCAACAAAGAGCAGAAATGGAATTCCAAACTTTAGAAAATGTTTCGGAATCGGAAGTGAAAATCAAATGTGAACCCTTGATGAGGAATACGGGGGGACAATTAAAGAGGAAGCCGCTACGGAAGTAAAACCGGTAGTTTCCGGGAATTTAACTGATTTATTGAATGTCTTGATTAACGAAATTACGAGTCAGTCTGAAAAAATTGAACGGAAGCTAGACAATCAGAACAAAGCTATTAATGTTGTTAACAACAATGTTGGAGTTGTTAACACAAAAGTTGATAAAATCAAAGAAGATATTTTTGTGATTAATACCGAAATCGGTAATCTTAAACAGGAAATGATAGGCGTTCAGGCGGAAGTTGCGAGCATAAATACTCGTTTTTATTCCGAAATTAGCAGAATCGAGAAAAGTGTAGGAGAAGCAGTTGCTCCGATCATCGAGAATAAGGTGACGGAAAAAAGAGGATCAAAAGAAGGTGGAAACTTTAAAGGCTTTAGTGTCCGAAGTAGATACTAAAGTGAGGGAGCAGGCTAATACCTGCGAAGAGAAAAAGAGGGAAGTGGAAACGCTTGCGACAACCACTTGCCAGGTAATTACGAGAGTGTCGGAATTAGAAAAGAAACTTGACGAAAATCAGAGCTATGTACCAATCTGTGCACATAGTTCGGAATTGTTGACGAAAGAGGAGCGGTTCGACCCCTTGAAAAAAGGCGGTATACACCCGACGGATTTCATTAAAAATTGTGAAAGAGTTTTACCCAGATCATGGACTAATGAGAGAAAAATTAACGCGGTTATTGATGTGTTGGCTGGTGATGCCAAGCGTTGGGGCTTAAACCTCAACATTACCAACCTGACTTTTGACGAGTTTAAAAATTTGTTTCTGGCTGAATACTGGTCAGAGCAAAAACAGCAAAGTGTCTGGCGCGAATTTGTCGTATCGAGGCGTTTCGATGCGAATTCGCGCAGCTCGATGAAGGAGTTTTGTGAGGGCTGGATCCGCAAGTTGGAATATTTGCGTGATCGCCGCACGGAATCCGAAATAGTCTGGGAACTCTACAAGAAGCTTCCAGATGATTCAAAACGCTACATAGGAAGCAATTACAGGACAATCAATGATTTCCTGGAAAGAGTTGAGGACGAGGACAATTGGCGCAATAATCGCGATAGTGGTAGAGGCCGTGGTAACAACAACGGGTACCACAGCAACCACAAAAACGATAACCATGGGAATAATGCATACCGCAACCATGGCAGCAATAACAATAATGGTTCGGACCGTAATAACAATCGGTACAATGCAAATAATAACAGGAATGAGGGAAACCAGTATCATACTAACGTGATACGGGCTTCACAGTATAGTAATAACGCCAGAGGGTGCGATAAGCCGCCTCAGCAGCATTTGGGGAGCAGATCTGCTGGGACAAGACAGGGAAACCATTAGCCGCGCCGGTGAGGGGCCCACCGGGCGTGGAGAAATTTTGGAGGCCCAATAACAGGAGAAAACCCAGGTGTCGTCGTTATGAAAATTCCGTATGGAATAATCAACGGCGGGAGAGTGTGCCAGTGTTAGGAGAAAGGAGTGCGCCCACAAGTAGTAGATCAGCTGTAGACACGGCAGTAGAAAATACATTCACTGTCAGTGAGAATAATTTAAGTAGTGTTCCGGAAATCGATTATAAAGTGGCAGCTGTAACACCCACAGCGGAAATGGAGATTGAGTTTAAGAATGATTCGCAATTGTTGGGAGAAGATCAGATGTCGGATAACACGTCCGTCATCGAGCGAGGGGATGCAGAGAGGGATGAGGTCTGGTTAAGGCAGTTCGGTCGCTTATACGACGAACTAAGAGATTATAGGGGCCTGTACAGGAGAAGTGTTTATGGGGAGTGCGGGCAGGATTTGCCGCGTGTCGTCCCGCAGGAAGGTGGTGTTTGTGAAGTGATAGAAAGTTCTGGCCCTAACTGGCAGACTTTACCAGAAATAGTTGATGTTAATGGGGAGCACGAGCAAGATTCGTCGTGTTTCGTCCCGCAAGAGTTGGATGTTGAAGTAGTAATGGAAAGTTCTGGCCCTGACCGGCAGACTTTACCGAAAGTTATGGTGGTAGAAGTGGCCGACCCATCCGACGCAAAACTCCAGTTTAAACATTTTGAAAGTATTAAGGAGAAAGATTACGAGAGTTTTAGTGACAGCTGGACACGATTGGTAGAAAAGCACGTAGATTACAGCGTGTATGAGGTTAGAGCTGACGTTATACGGTCGGTCGATAGCAGTGTGGGTTGCGCAGATCCAGAGGAAGTAATTGCAGATACTACTGGGCACATTCCTCCAGGTAGATTGTCAGATGAGATCAATCTGGCCAAAGATGAATCAACGAAGGTGACAATTAGTGAACTGATAGCAAAGCAACACTCAACAGTTGACGAGTTACAGGAAAAGGTTTCAGTATTGGAGGCGAAGCTACAGACTAAGACTCAGGACAAACGTGTTGAAATTAAAACTGTATGTGAACAGAGGCTGAAAAAGCCGCCAGATAAGCCGGATTTACGATCAAAGCCGGATGGTTTTTTCTGGAATGACCTGGATATAGACGAGGATTTATTGTGGGAAAATAAAGAAACAGTCGAGGACAAGTGTAGACAGATAGTAGTGTCTGTTTATATGCACGACCTACAACTAAACGTGTTGATTGGCACCGGTGCAGAATTGAGTGCTGTATCTGGGAAAATATTTGAGTTACTGAAAGACAGACCTGGTATCGTAGTTATGCCAGTAACAGAAGTGAAAAGTATCGGTGCTACTGGGAAGGCCAGTAAACCGGTCACAAAACTGATTTTTGTCAACTTCGAGATATGTGGGGCACGATTTGAACAATAGTTTGTCGTCGTGCCAGACTTAACTACGGAAGTAATTATCGGGTTAGATTGGCTATTAAAGTACCGCGCAGTGATTAATTGCGAAAGCAAAACTTTGACATGTACGTCACAAGATAAAACAATAGTAGTTAGTTTTGACGAGGCAGGAGACGGTGTGCATAGGCAATACCAGCCTATACACATTGTTAACTGGCCGGATGGTATTGACGTAGGTATGAATTTGAACTACTGTAATGTGAGGAATCTCGGCATTGACAATAGTGTAGAAAGTGAATTGGAAAGTATTGTAGACGGTGTGTCAAACGTAACACACGAACAAAGACGAGGCCTGTATGAAGTAATAATGAGGAATAAGAGTGTGTTTCCAGACAAACCGAGTATTGGTGTGAAAAAAGATCGTTTGCCAGAAATAATGAAGCTAAAAGCCGATGATCGCTTACGTCGTCATGACGCTAAAGCGCGTTTTGCTAAGTTTGTAATCGGAGACTTAGTACTTGTAAAAGCTCATGAGAAATTGAGCGAGATAGACAATGAA
Source organism: Schistocerca serialis cubense (assembly GCF_023864345.2). NCBI lineage: Eukaryota > Metazoa > Arthropoda > Insecta > Orthoptera > Acrididae > Schistocerca > Schistocerca serialis. The sequence goes on along the minus strand of NC_064640.1, from coordinate 434,974,232 downwards.
ATCTCTAAATTTAAGTTTGTTTATAATGGACCATATAAAGTCATTGGTATACCTCACACAAATGCTTATTGCTTAGTGTATCCAAGCGCTGGAAAACTATTAGGTATACGGCACACTGTAGACTTGAAATTGTACCAACCTAGGATTGATTAATACTACACAATGGGTAATTTGTACAGTATGTAAATATAGAGTGTAAGATTTAAGGTTTGCTAGATTGCCATGCTTTTGCCTGACCAAGAGGACATTAAAAAAGTTGTAATTAATAAGTAATTAATTTTGACTAAATGATTTAAGAGGAATTGATTAATAATCAATTGAAAAATCCAAGCTGCTATTTTAAGTTTTCAGCTGAGTCACAGTAGATTACGGAATGTAAACATGATTTTGTAACTAGCTGTAAGATTTCATAAATATGTGATTTACTAGTCATTGCCGATGTACTTAGACGCTGTTATAAGTTTCAGGCTAGTACATGCGTGTGATGATGGACAGTATTGAGTTATCCACTGTGATAGTGTTAATGGACTCCTTGAGATTACTCGGGAGTGAGTTTTTCCGAAAGAATTCAGTGAAACGGACGTTCTGGAAATGCCGTTACACAGGCGAGTGAGATCAAGCGTGCAGCACAGGCGCGCGCAACAATACTAGCGAGGCGGAGCCGCTGTCGGCTCTTGTGCCGCTGTCGGCATTCTTTGTACTTGCGGGTACGGAAGGCGGAGTTGTTTTTCTTCCCGGACAGCTGATGTGAAAGAATTCTGTCGTCAATATTTATGTTTTTGTCGATCTGCTGTATATTATTTTCTTGTTTAGCGTTAAGTGGACTCTCATGACGAGAATATTAATTATGAAAAGGTTATATAAAATGTGTATTCTATGTAATTAATTATTAATTTGCGTATTTTGATATACCTGTTTTCTATGACCATGTACCCTTATTAATTTTGTAAATAGTATTCCATTTCTTGATATTGTTAGGAATTATAATAATTTTGGAATAGCTAAACCATTTTCTATATTTTCTGTGAGATTTAATATGTTGTCAACCTGTTTTAATTTGTGCAAGATGACAGAGTGGAATAAGATTAGGAATGTCTCCACTCAATTATTATAGTCTAAAAATTGATGTATGGTTAATTAGACGAATGCTAAATTTTGTTGATGTTTTGAGCATATGCATTTCCGCTGTTTCTTTTTTGGGACATTTTCTGAGTCTGTTTAGGTTACACGAACATCCTCAGACAATGTGGGGCACGTGTAACGCCGGAAATGCATATCCTTCAATTTCCATTTATTGCACTGCAAATTTTTTTCCTAATTTTGTTACCTGAAGATATAACATTTCTGTGTCTTTATATATTGTAATTGTTTTACTGTTTGTATATATATATTTATGCATTTATGTTGATTTGTTTTGTGAATATTATTTGTATTTTTACGCTGGGTCTGGCCTAGGGAAAACTATGCTATCGAACGATTACATCGATAGGTCGTGTGGAGAACGAAAGTGTTTAGGATCTTTGGTAGTGTTAACTCAGTCGCGTGGAGCACGGGTGGAGGGGGAGTCTGGCTGGGGTGGTGCAGTGGAGCAGGTGTGTTGTGTGAAGCTCCCGCGAGTTGCCGCGCTTTCGGGGTTTGGCAGCATGTAATTGCGCTAGACTTGCGATGATTGTTTCTGACATGGTGTCGCGGACGGGAAGCATTAGCTGGCGCACATCAAGAGCCCGTTTCGTCTGGTGGCCGTGTCGGGAAGAAGGCGCGCCAACATCCAGCTTCTGCAACAGCGACGGCCGACAATGAGTGACTGTCGCCACCTCCTCGATCGACGGCTTCAAACCTTCAATCAACCAAAAAGGAAGACTGGAAGCACGTAAAGTTTTAGAACTGTATGGCAGACCTCAGCTTTTCAAACTTTTAAAAATTGTTGCATCACAAAATTACAGCAACTTAGCATGAACGTTTGTTGCTCATTTTCCCGATTGCATTACCAAGCAGGGTCCCTTCCTTTTCCGGAATGAACCCGAGTGTCGTTGAATTTCAAACGCCAGCATCATTCGATTTCACTGCTTTAATTTCAGAGTTCAGTTAAGGTATTCATAGCTGGCTACAATATTTAGATTACACAAGCACAAATTAAGAGTGCGAGTTTTGTTACCGTATTTTAGATTACCTGTGACTGCAGCTCAGCTTGGTACGCACTAAATTTTACTATTGTTAATTGCTCAGAATCATTTAATTCAAGTTCAAAGTTAAATCTCTTATTTCTAAATTGCGTAGATTCAAGTAGCTTTTGAAATGATTGTTGAGGTAGCCCAAGACTAACCGTATTTTACTGAATTTCGATGTGCTTCAGAAAGAAAGCTCACTATTAGATTCAGTCACTAAATTAACTTTCGATTTACCGGTTTTATTAATTGTTTTGCTAAATTAAGTCAGAGTGTAGCGAAATTTATTACTTCTGACAAACTTTCAGTTTTCACACTACACGTGTCAACCTTCAGTTGCCACGCTTCTAGTGCTAATGATATGTGTAATAACCTTTCTTTTTCAGTTACTATAGTAATTGTCCATAGGACTGGCGACCGTAATTTCCCCCAAATCTCAAATATCTAATTACCGCTAGTTAATTGTTAACGTAACGGCCGCACATTTACTTTCTTTATTAACTTACCCCTTTTCAAAATTAATTCCCACCAGTTTCATTTGCATTTTTCCTTTCATTTAGATGTAACCGTTTCCTCCCTCTTTACCGACAAATTAACTTCGGTGACGATTGCTTTTCCCAAATTTCCATTAGGTACACGCGGTTTAATTTTTCACTGTCATTAAGGTCGATAAGTGAGGGGGAGGTTACACCCTACTGATCAGGCAGTCGACGGCCGGGAGCAATTTTCTATTCGGAGGAGGTTGCCCCCCTATTCCATGTGAGGTGTGACCACATCTTGGAAGGAGGGAATTTTAACTGTGATCTCACACTGAAGGATCATACTCCTAATTTCAGTTTCTGCCACGCATAAAACACGATCTGCCGGGACATGGCACTAATGAACACGTGTGAAAACATCCATGCGCAGCGAGAGGGCTACGCGTTTTTTACTAGCGACTCGGCGAGCAGGGTGGATCGGATTTATGTTTCTGACAGATTAAGGGATCACGTGTTGGCTGCTGAACGTTGACCCACATCTTTTACGGATCACCTTGCATATTTATGCACGTTAACCCTCCCACAGCAGCGGGTGTGGCGGAGTCTTAGTTCATGGAAACTTAATTCATCCATATTGGTGGATCTCGAATGTCGCCAGCGGATCGAAGAAACATGGCAGACATGCACTCGCCGTCTGCCGCTGCACCGCACGTTTCTTTCATGGTGGCTGCAATGTGCAAAACCGGCGATGCGAAGAGCTCTCATAACGTATGACAAGGAAAAAGCGAAATGGCTCCGAGATACACTTGATTATTATTCATAGTGCTCCGCGACCTGTCCTCCAGGGCCCCATCGCCCGAGCGTCAAGCGGAAGTCCATCACATTCAGACGTGCATTTTATCAATCTCGAGACGTCGACTGGAAGGACTTTCGATCCGTGCTCGGTGCTTGGACAACGTCGATGGAGAACGTATTAGCATGCATCATGTGTCCAAGGGAGATGCGCGTAATCGCCTATCCTTGATCATAGTGGTCCATGATGACGATGGTCGGCCCTTGACGTCACAACAGGACATTGCTGCTGGGTTTCTGGAGCATTACCGCCTCCTTTCCACTGGGACGCCGACGGACAGTCGGATAGGAGAAGAAATTTTGTGACAGATGCAAACGGAGGTGGATGGTCCGAATGCAGAGGCGCTATTGGAACCCCTAACGGAAGATGACATACGGAGGGCATTCACGAAGGGTGCGGTGCATAAATCCCCTGGGCCAGATGTGTTGATACTTGAATTTTATCAGGAATTTGCGGATTTAATGATGTTGGTGTTGGTGTTGATGTATAATGAGTTATTGAGCCCTGACACGGACGTTTCGTCGCAGTTCATAGCGGGACTGCTTATACCGAGATCGACAGCGAGTGTCAGCACCCATCAATTTAGAGCGCTCACAATGCTCAATACTGGCTATAAGATCTTTGCGCGAATGTAGGCGGCAAGGCTCAAGACAGTAATATCCAAGACAATACCACCAACCAGGCTTGTCTGGGGGTTCGGAGCAACATCCATTCTATACTAGGTGAATGCCGTGACATAATTTCCGTGACGGAAGCTTGTAGCATGCGAGCAGCGTTCGTGTCGGTGGATTTTGATCGTGCCTTCGACAGGATCAACCATGATTTCCTTGACTCGACCATGCGACGCATGGTGATACCTCAGGATTTTATTACCGTCTTCATGCGCCTCCTTCGCGGCGCTTCTTCGACGGTGAGAGTCAATGGCAGGAAGGTAGGAACGATTCCTGTTTGCAGCTCAGTTAGGCAAGGATGTCCCTTGTCGATGATGCTGTTTGCAATAGCGCTCTAACCACTGATGCAGGCTCTTAGACGGACTCTTACAGGCGTCCGACTCCGTGCGAGTTCCTTCACGTGTCGTGCATATGCCGAAGTAAGTAAGGTGGTTACTCTTCTTACTACGTACAGAGTAGCTGCGGGAGGCAGGGTCATCATGAATAAAACCAAGATTATGCACATCTGACGAGGGCTGGATGCTCTGCACAGTCCGTTTACGACGGTGGACATCTTGCGATGCTTAGGTGTATTGTTCACCCGATCGCTACGGCAATCAGCGGCGGCGAGGTACCGACGTCTCCTCCAGCACGTCCGACTGCACATACGCAATTCACTCCGAACGCACGACCTGCTCGAAAGGGTGGAATACACTAATGTTCATCTGGCATCGCGACTGCCACACCTAGCACAGGTACTTCCAATGCCACATAGCATTGCTGACGGATTAATGGCGGCCTTTGTACACTATGTCAGCCAAGGAATGACGTTTAAGATCAAATACGAGACTTTAACTCTCCCACACCATTCTGGAGGACTTAATCTCACAAATGTGTGGAACAAGGCTCCAGCTCTATACCTGCGAAAGAAGCTACGAACTTGGAACCAACGGCAACCCGTCTTCACGTCGGCGATCCTGGACGTGCTTCTTCCCCCGTCCTTTGAACCGCCGGCGGCGGTAGGCACAATATTGCCCACTTTTTCTCACGTTGCGCAATTCTTTGTTGATTTTAGTTATGTTCAGTTACAGATACCTTCTACAAGAATCCCCACTACTCGTGATATATGTCAATACTTGCGGCCTCATCATGGCAGCAACGTTGTCGACCTTAAATACCCAATGCAAGATTGGCGACAGATTTGGCGAGCTGTCCATACGCCTCTCCTCACCAGGGCAGCGAGAGGAAGTCATTATTGGCTCCTGTTGGTTGACGGAGCACAGTGCAGACGTAGGTTAGGAGGGAAATGTAATAGTGTTTTACGACGGAGAAAAGGAGAGAAAAGTAAAATTTAATGACAAAACAACAGTAGGTAGAATACAAGGTTTTTTCCGTGTATGCCGATTGGCAGCTTGTGAAGAGGAAGACGAAGAGGAAAATTTAGTTGGCGTAATAGAAGTGGTATACCTCTGTAGAGTGACGATGAAGGAAATGAGCTTACATGGGAAGACATTAACAGCAAAATAAATAAGAGTTCTGATAGAGGGAGTGTAGCAGCTGGCGATCTATCCTGATTAATTGAAACATTCAGGGACATTTCTAGAAAAACACTTGGAATAATAAAAGGCTCGCCAAACCTTACGAAAATAAAACGTCATAAACCATTTATAAAGCCGCCCTATCCGATACTACAGGCTAGAAAAAAGCCGCGGAAAAGGAATTAAAAAAAAAATGCTGAATACAAACTAATAGAGAGAACCTGAAGTCAGTAGAACAGCCATTTAGTCGTTGCGCTAAAGAAAAACGGAAATGTGATACTTGCATTGGACGCACGAGTCGCCAAAAAAGAATTTTAACCATAAAGGGGTCGATCAGTAAGCACAGACCCCTAATTCAAATTTCCCATTTTCGAATTAACATCTGGATAAGATTGAGTTCAGCTGGACCCACAACTGAGGTCCTATACAGCATATTTATACGACGGTAGAGGTTATCAATACAAAGAACTATCTTTTGAACTGGACGTATCGGTATCAGATTTTATCAGAACACTATGCCGAATGCTGGGTGAAAATCTGTTACAAAAAATTACCATTTATGTGGATGATACACTATGTGGTCAAAAGAATCCAGACAACTGGCTGAAAATGACTTACAAGCAACTGGCGTCCTCCATCGTTAATGCTGGAATTCAGTATGACCGAGCGAGGTGGCGCAGTGGCTAGCACACTGGACTCGCATTCGGGAGGACGACGTTTCAATCCCGCATCCGACTATCCTGATTTAGGTTTTCCGTGATTTCCCTAAATCGCTCCAGGCAAATGCTGGGATGGTTCCTTTGAAAGGGCACGGCCGACTACCTTCCTCTTCCTTCACTAATTCGATGAGACCGATGACCTCGCTGTCTGGTCTCCTCCCCCAAAAACAACAACAATTCAGTATGGTGTTGGCCCACCCTTAGCCTTGATGACAGCTTCCTCTCCCGCAGGCATACTTTCAAGCCGGTGCTGAAAAGTTTCTTGGGGAATGGCAGCGCATTCTTCACAGAGTGCTGCACTGAGGAGAGGTATCGATGTCGGTCAGTGAGACCTGGCACGAAGTCGGCGTTCCAAAACATATCAAAGATGTGCTATAGGATTCAGGTCAGCACTCTGTGCCGGCCAGTTTATTACAGGGATGTTATTGTCGTGTAACCACTCCGCCACAGGCCGTGCATTATGAACAGGTGCTCGATTGTGTTGAAACATGCAATCGCTCATCAACATTGGGAAGCAAGAATGTGCTTAAAACATAAATGTAGGTCTGTGCTGTCATAGTGCCACGCAAGACAACAAGGGGTGCAAGCCCATCCATGAAAAACACGACCACACCATAACACCACCGCCTCCGAGTTTTACTTAAGGCACTACACAGGCTGGCACATGACGATCATCGGGCATCCGCCATACCCACACCCTGTCATCAGATCGCCTCATTGCATACCGTGATTCGTCACTCCACACAAAGGTAACTGTATCACATTGTAATAACTGAAGTAAAATGTTCAAACGTACCTACACCCTGTCATCAGATCGCCTCATTGCATACCGTGATTCGTCACTCCACACAAAGGTACATGTATCACATTGTAATAACTGAAGTAAAATGTTCAAACGTACCTACGTTCTGTATTTTAATTTAAGAAACCTACCTGTTACCAACTGTTTGTCTAAAATTATGAGCCATATGTTTGTGACTATTACTGCGCCATCTATCACAAAGCGAAAAAAGTGGTCCAACTAAAACATTCGTATTTCTTTACGTACTACACGAATATGTGATAAAAAAATGTGGGTTCTTATTTAAAAAAACGCAGTTGATATCCGTTTGACCTATGGAGCGCCATCTAGCGGGCCAACCATAGCGCCATCTGGTTCCCCCCTTCAAGCTAGACAAGTTTCGTTCTTTGTAGTTTTTTCGTTTGACTCATATTTCGTTAGATATTTGGCTCGGTCACGATCAACGGACCACCCTGTATATCAAGATATAGGTCTGCTTCGAAACCCCACTGAACAAGTGATCAAATAAATCTACAGACTGTGCAGAGTATTTTGTCACAACAGTCATAGCAAGTGGGCACAATGGATTAGTGCGTTTGAAGATATCATCAATGTCCCTTATGACCCGATGGACAATCTATTTAATCAAGTTCCAGCCAGCCTAATTAGAAATTTAATAACAAAAGCCCCAGGTATACAAGTTACATGGGAGGAAACCATCCAGAGGGCCGAACAGATGCCAATTAGAAGAGCTGGAGCAAGAGAAAGATAGTTTGACAAACTGGTGGTTCCTATAAATTACAAGATCAGGGATCTAATGTTAATACGTACATATGTTTAGTCAAAAAGGATGATCATGAGATAAAAAAAGGACCCCGCAACAAACTGGAACTTGAAGAATACATGTGTTGTAAGCACAATGGAAATGAACATACTGATAATGCAAAGAAATATTTTACAAGAGATTTGTCAGCCCCAGAAGAGGAGGAAGAGGAAAATAGAAGAAAATAGCAATGCTGAAAAATTAAGACCTAATAGTGATACATGTGTCAGTCGTGACAATCGAGAATGAAGAGTGTCGGTACTGTGCAGTTAGACTTAGATATGCTTCTCTTAAGGGCACTGATATATGTTTAGATTGGTTGTGATGCTGAACAATGACAAACAAGTGTTATATGTGTACACCTGTCTTTTTTCTAATTAAAGTTGCTGTAAACGTATTCAGTTATGCAGACACCTAGTTAGACTTTCACATTACAGTGTACTAATTTCAAAGGTAGAAAGAGTGAGCTCAGCTCTTTCGACACTTATAAGGTGGTGTAGCAGGTGCTAGCGGCCGTACAGACTCTTATGAGAAGAAGCTGTGGCTCACAAAGCATTGTGTGTTGTTACATATCGAGAGCCGGTGCGACGAGGGGCTGCATTTAACTGCAGAGCGGCGCTGCGAGGAGCAACAGGCAGTCGGCGAGGCGTCATAAGACGGGAGTGAGAGAACTCAGCAGCTGGCGCGACTTCTTCAGTGAGCGCAGACATCAAGCTCATCAGCTGACAACAGCAGGTGCTGGCCAGCTACAGGCAGAGACAGTGCGTATGTAATGCAATGCTATACCAGGGTAGCGTGCCAGGAGTGCGAGTTTATGGACCATCGCAGTTATTATCGGTGAGCCTGTGTTCGGATTTTGTTTGATATCCAACTAGTGTCTCCCTGTGCATTGCAAAGACAGGTTCATGAATGCACGAAATCATTTTTAGCTTATTTGTGGTATTTTGTCTTTATTTTTGGAGCAAACTGACTTTTACACTCTATTTCTTGAGTCATATTCATTAAATTTCAAAAACTTTTCTGTGACTGATTTCGTTAATTTGGTAAAGCTTATTGATTTCTAGATTTTTTGTCATAAAAAACACCAATTTCTACTTAAAACTTACCTGAATTGCATTATTTGACTCAGGGAAAAAACAAAAAGTGATATGAAGAATTTTGAGAAATGTGTTTTTGTACATTTTTCTGTTAGTGTGGAGCTTTTTATTTCATGAATTTTGAAATGGACTAAACTTCATGTAACTATAATTTTCAGTCTGATATTGCGGTGTGAAAAATTTTGAAAACGGCTTTCTACGTAATTTTCTTTCGGCATGGACCTTCATTTGAATTGAACTGAAACGAAATGTAATTACATTCCTCAATTTTATTCTGCAGTGTAGATACTTTTGAGAAACATGTTGCTACTTACTTTTCCTTCAGCTTGCCTTTGATATTTCATTAAATTGAAACGACATATAATTGCAATTGTCAATATGACCTTTTCCTGTCTAAATAATAATACACATTATGAAACTGAATATATCTTTTAAATGTCCAAAACAATAGGGATTGATGGATGTGGCATCTTGTCGTGTTCTGACACAGGATAGAGGGAAGACAGGGTGTTGAGGTTAGTCTGCAATTTCCGAGCGTTGAGGAGCAACTGTAGAAAGACAAATTCCCAGTGAAGGCAAGCTGATGAGTTTGATCAACCCCAAACACCGTCACAGGGCATCTACGAGTATGTGGACTCTGGAACTCGACTGGATGCTTACATCAGGAGACTCATGGAATTCAGGGGTCTGATTAACACTATTTATTTGCGATCAGACTAACTAATACACGAAGGCTAATTCTAAACATTAGAAAAAGCAGGAGTCGGCAACCCAGCGATATGACTAAGAACTCTTCCTGAATACAAAACCAAGGGCGCACCATTTCTCCCTTCCTACAATCTACCCAGAAATCCACCGGCACTTAACAAGCTTCGGCCGAACTGGCGAGTCGCTCTGCACCTCCAGGGCGGTCCTTGCCAACGGCATTTAGATTCCTCCCCTACCCCTAATCGGTAGGTAGGGATGCTTCTGAATTTCACACTAACAAACTCCAACTTTGGTATCAACAACGTTCAGATGAATGCTAAACGTCACTGCTATTCCTGTTATAGCCAATAATAACAGTGTTTAGCCCACTTGGCCCTGCCCTACGTCCTACGGTGGGTGGTGACCGTTATAGTGACATTCTAACCTGTGTAAACCCACTGATGTTGCAGCTCTCAGGAGCAACTATCAAGCTTGCTGCCTCTGCTACGATGTGTCTTTTCCTGACCCTCCTCTACAGTGACGCCTTACATCAGCATCTAGGAGTTCTCTGAAATGAAACTTCTCCCCTGGGACAGCTGCCCAGAGAGTCTGCAAATTGCAGGGCCTTAGTGTTACTATTTATCTCCAGTAACCTAAACGCTACCACTTTTGCCTGCTGTCGGCCTTGTGTATCTAATTTCCTACCTTGGAGTGCCCTTGATGGCTCCCAACAGCTTTAAGCGTAACAACGTACCAGTTATTATGTCGTCAATGTGTAACAATTTGTGAAGTACAAGTTTAGAAAAAAGAAAAAGGAAAGATAATGTTGCTAAGCTATGAGGGCGCCATTGTAATTTTCAATCATTAGTGGGGAATTCTTTTTAGTAACTGAGGGGAATTTTTTCATTTTTCAAAAATCCTTGTTTCACACAGATTTTGAAAACAGTTAGTTTGGGGGGGGGGGGGGCTGAAAGTGCAGATATCGATCTTGTACTTGAGTGATCTAATGTGCTCTAGCACTTCTTTTCTACAGCGCAGCTACATCGCTGACAGGGATGCCTCACAATTCTAGAAGTGAGTGATTGGGGCCTGGAGATAGTTTGGCATGAAGGAGTGAGCCACTCGTGCTGGAGCATGCCTGCAGAGCAGATCCTGATTGACCACACTTTCAGCGACACCGTATAAAAGTGAGGTATTTTGTGGAAAGATTATAGAAAGTCACACTAGAGCCGTCAAGCGAGTTGGATGTGTATGCATGTGAGCGAACTGAGAATTTTGAAGCTCAGGATTAATTCTATATCGGGGAATTGTTATATACTGAAAAGGCGATCACACAGTAAAGAATCTACAATGGTAAATTTATATAAGCTCGTGATAGATGAGTGACTGTAATTGTAGTGCAAGTGTGATCAGAACAAGAGGTACATGATACTTGAATCAATAATGCAATAAATGAACTGTATCGTACAAAAGTGTTCAGTTCTTACAACCTTTTCATTATTGGTGGATATTTTGGAAGGAAATCAATTATATAACAGTGTGGAAGACTAGATAGGGCATGCCCTGTATGCTCACGGTCAAAACTTTAGTTTACAGCGCATGTACCTTGGGAGTAAGTTCGCTCTACAAAACAAGCTGCTTATGACTCACTGATGCCAAATTTTCCAACCAGCCAGACTATAGCGAAGAATAATCAACTAAAAATAAATAAATAGTATTAGGACAGCTTATACAGTGTAGCCATATCTATGATTTTCTCAAAAGTATCCCAAAACATTTATCGAAAAATTCACCAAAGTCTCTCAATTGTGTAAAGAATAATGAACTATTGCTTTATTACCGAACTCCAAAAAATCGTTTATGGAGTGGCTCACCACTCTCATCCATGAATTTTTATTTGAAGTTATACATCATTTGCTTTGAAAAATTAAAATAAGTATATAACATACTCTTGAGGAGTAATTAAAAACCAATGTTTGTTATAAAATACAATTAACGAATTAGTAATGTGTAGTCGTTGACCATGATGTTTACTTAAAATACTATTCCGCAAACCCTGAAAAACGCTGCATAAAATCGAATGCTGTTTTATATTCCAGTTGCTTACTGTCACCAACAGATGGCTGAACTGTTAAAAACATAAAGTGTTCGTTCGTTGTACCATGAATTGTTTACTGTCACCAAATGGTGTCTGCTCAGGTAAAAAGTTAAGTGTTGAACTTTGTACAATGCCCCATTTAATAAACAACATAGCCCTAAATTAATTATTTTTCAATCTATGATACTTGCCAGATGTCACAATATTCTAAAACTTCTGCAAAACGCATTGGCAATGCAAAAGTGCGTTGTTTATTTTGATTACCACAATAATTACTTCAAGCCTTTTCCCAGTGCAAGTCCATCTATGAAACATGATTGTGAACTGTAAACTATGAGTTACTGGAGGGGAGCGAGAAGATAATTTATCATAGAAAAATATAATCGATAATAGTTACTGCAAATCACTGGGACTTACTTCAGCTGAAGTACAAAACGTTCTACAGGTCAAATCAATTATATTACCTCATCTATGACGCTTGTCAACTGCCACAATATTGTAAAATGTCAGGACACAAAGGTATTAATTACATTAGCTGCTAATTGGCATTGGTTTAAACCAATGGAGAAAGTTGAAAATTTGTTCTGGGCAAGAATTCAAACCCAGGTCTCCTACATACTAGACAGATGCGACGGCCACTACACCATCCAGACACAGCGGTCATCGCTACTGCATGGAATACCCAAGCACACCTCCCGTCAGACCCAAGTACTCAACTTATTCACAAGCTGCGTACTAATGTAATGCCCCTTACCCATTATCGTCACTACTCGCGTCATTTCGCCGATTCCCACACTGAATAGATCAACTGGTCGTCCTCACTTTAATTATGTATGTGGTGTCCGTTCTTCCAGCCATGTTCAGAATAACAGACACAACATACATAATTAAGGTGAGGACAACTAGTTGATCACTTCAGTACGGATGCTCGACTTCTAATAGTAATCGGTGAAATGCTACGAGTGATGAGGATAATGGGCAAGGGCCACTAAATTAGTAGTTTGTGGATAAGTTGAGTATTTGCGTCTGACAGGAGATGTGCCGGGGTATTCCATGCAATTACTATGATCAATGTGTCAGGATGGTGCATTGGTCAACGTATCTGTCTAGTAAACAAGAGACCTGGGTTTGAATCCCAGTCCCGCACAAATTTTCAACTTTCTTTATTGACTTCCGTAGAAATGTTGGAACACGTGAGGCAATACTGACCTTACGCCTTATATTAGAAGAAAGATTAAGTAAAGGCAAACCTACGTTTCTAGCATTTGTAGACTTAGAGAAAGCTTTTGACAATGTTGATTGGAATACTCTCTTTCAAATTCTGAAGGTGGCAGGGGTAAAATAAAGGGAGCGAAAGGCTATTTACAATTTGTACAGAAAGCAGATGGCAGTTATAAGAGTCGAGGGGTATGAAAGGGAAGCAGTGGTTGGGAAGGGTGTGAGACAGGAATGTAGCCTATCCCCGATGTTATTCAATCTGTATATTCAGCAAGCAATAAAGGAAACAAAAGAAAAGTTCGGAGTAGGTATTAAAATCCAGGGAGAAGAAATAAAAACTTTGAGGTTCGCCGACGACATTGTAATTCTGTCAGAGACAGCAAAGGACTTGGAAGAGCAATTGAACGGAATGGACAGTGTCTTGAAAGGACGGTATAAGATGAACATCAACAAAAGCAAAACAAGGATAATGGAATGTAGTCGAATTAAGTCGGGTGATGCTGAGGGAATTAGATTAGGAAATGAGACACTTAAAGCAGTAAAGGAGTTTTGCTATTTGGGGAGCAAAATAACTGATGATGGTCGAAGTAGAGAGGATATAAAATGTAGACTGGCAATGGCAAGGAAAGCGTTTCTGAAGAACAAAAATTTGTTAACATCGAGTATAGATTTAAATGTCAGGAAGTCGTTTCTGGAAGTATTTGTATGGAGTGTGGCCATGTATGCAAGTGAAACGTGGACGATAAATAGTTTCGACAAGAAGAGAATAGAAGCTTTCGAAGTGTGGTGCTACAGAAGAATGCTGAAGATTAGATGGGTAGATCACATAACTAAGAGGAGGTATTGAATAGAATTGGGGAGAAGAGGAGCTTGTGGCACAACTTGACTAGAAGAAGGGATCGGTTGGTCGGACATGTTCTGAGACATCGAGGGATCACCAATTTGGTATTGGAGGGCAGCTTGGAGGGTAAAAATCGTAGAGCGAGACCAAGAGATGAATACACTAAGCAGATTCAGAAGGATGTAGGTTGCAGTAAGTACTGGGAGATGAAGAAGCTTGCACAGGATAGAGTAGCATGGAGAGCTGCATCAAACCAGTCTCAGGACTGATGACAACAACAACATTATTGACTTGGACATGTGTGGAAGAACAGACACCACATATATTATAAAATGTGGCAAACATGAAAGAAAATGTAAGGTTTACATTGCAACGGTATTTAAATACATAAAGTTGGTTCAATCTTATAATGTATACTGTTATCACCCAACTTTTTCCGTCGCCATTTTAGTTGGTGTTGAGCAAATATAGTGTACGACTGTAAAAAATTACAAATATTATAAATGATTGAACAAACTGCTTCACTCAGAACTATGGCTCACTAAAAACTGAAATGAATTACATAAATATCTGAAAAAGATATGACCACAACACAACACCATTTTAGTGAGGAAGAAAGGAAGATGTTCGATTTTACGAAGGAACAAGGTATTTTATTACAGTGTATTACGTAAACTACTGAACATATACATTGTTTATAAACATTCAAGAGACGACCACGGATGTTAACAGAGAGATGTGACACGCGTAAAGACCATAACAGAGACAATATCTCGAAAATAAGAAACTTTAGTGACGCTTTAATGATTTTTATACACTACTGGCCATTAAAACTGCTACACCACGACGATTATGTGCTACAGGTGCGAAATTTAACCGACAGGAAGAAGATGCTGTGATATTCAAATGATTAGCTGTTCAGAGCATTCACACAAGGTTGGCGCCGGTGGCGACACCTACAACGTGCTAACATGAGGAAAGTTTCCAACCGATTTCTCATACACAAACAGCAGTTGACCGGCGTTACCTGGTGAAACGTTGTTGTGATGCCTCGTGTAAGGAGGAGAAACGTGTGCCATCACGTTTCCGACTTTGATAAAGGTCAGATTATAGCCTATCGCGATTGCGCTTTATCGTATCGCGACACTGCTGCCCGCGTTGGTCGAGATCCAATGACTGTTACCAGAATATGGAATCGGTGGGTTCAGTAAGGTAATACGGAACACCGTGCTGGATCCCAACGGCCTCGTATCACTAGCAGTCGAGATGACAGGCATCTTATCCGCATAGGTGTAACGGATCATGCAGCCACGTCTCGATCCCTGAGTCAACAGATGGGGACGTTTGCAAGACAACAACCATCGGCACGAACAGTTCGACGACGTTTGCAGCAGCATGGACTATCAGCTCGGAGACCATGGCTGCGGTTACCCTTGACGCTGCATCACAGACGGGAGCGCCTGCGATGGTGTACTCAATGACGAACCTGGGTGTACGAATGGCAAAACGTCATTTTTTCAGATTAATCCAGGTTCTGTTTACAGCATCATGATGGTCGCATCCCTGTTTGGCGACATCGCGGTGAACGCTCATTGGAAGCGTGTATTCGTCATCACCATACTGGCGTATCACCTGGAGTGATGGTATGGGGTGCCATTGGTTACACGTCTCGGTCACCTGTTGTCCGCATTGACGGACTTTGAACAGTGGACGTTACATTTCAGATGTGTTATGACCCGTGGCTCTACCCTTAATTCGATCCCTGCGAAACCCTACATTTCAGCAGGACAGCAGACAGCACGACCGCATGCTGCAGGTCCTGTATGGGCCTTACTGGATACAGAAAATGGTCGACTGCTGCCCTGGCCAGCGTATTCTCCAGATCTCTCACCAACTGAAAACGTCTGGCCAATGGTGGCCTAGCAACTGGCACGTCACAATACGCCAGTCACTGCTCTTGATGAACTGTGGTATCGTGTTGAAGCTGCATGGACAGCTGTACCTGTACACGCCATCCAAGCTCTGTTTGACTCAATGTCCAGGCGTATCAAGGCCGTTATTACAGCCAGAGGTGGTTGTTGTGGGTACTGATATCTCAGGATGTATGCACCCAAATTGCGTGAAAATGTAATCACATGTAAATTCTAGTATAACATATTTGTCCAATGAATAACCGTTTATCATCTGCATTTTTTCTTGGTGTAGCAATTTTAATGGCCAGTAGTGTATCATATGTGGCTATCTCACACTTAGCAATATAATAAAGATCAAATTAAATATTTCAGCATCCAAATTGTTTTTCGAGTAAAATAAAATTGTACTATATCTGAGATTTCTCGTAATTTGCGCTCACAATGAGCTTCGAATTAAATATTGCCCCACGTATATTGTATGTATTACTTATTAAAATACTGACAGCTTACATGCCGGCACTACTTTAACAATAAATTATAGCTTAGTAGACGAGAGCAGTTACACTGCATTAAATTCATCTAAATTTGTAAAGCCTGGGTCGCATATGAGCGCTACCAGTTCTCTAGCTTACAGCTTAAAATTAACCACTTCAAAAAAAAAATTACACACAACATTATTTATTATTAAATTACACACAACATTAAGTTCTTCTGGAGCACCATAGCCTAAGATTTAGCAAAGTAAACAATGGCAACGTTGCACAAGCAGTTACAGGTTTTCCCCATCATATTACCTAGTCTAGGTAAGACTTAATGTTCTCAAGTACAGCTTTACTTAATTTTTGCTTCCAACTTCAGATTATAATCGATGGTTCTCGAAATTCCTCTTCGATAGATAGTATTTCATTGAAGTTTAAATTATTTTCCACCAAAGCTAGCAAGGATGCTAATCGACTTACCAGTTCATTTGGTTTGACATCTAGTCGCGATTTGTTGGAGACCATTTTCCAGTGGTTATCATAATCTTCTTTCCCTTCGTCGTTTCCAAGAAGCATGATCTGGCACTCATTTTTACCCTCACACGATCTTCATCCTTAGAGGAGAAGTGCTCCATTAATAAGTAATCATAGCAGACCGCATCAAAACATCAATATTCATTACATAAAATCCTATCGTATTCGAGAGAATCACTTGTTGTGACATCAATAATGTAAGAAACGGTGCTGAAGTGGTTGGAAAATAACGTGCCCACACTGTTGTTGGCGATGGTGAGCAAGGTGGTCTTCTGTATTTAAGAGGCGTGGTGTCACCTATCTTTTCATTTATTGTTTGGATGTGGAGCGAGTAAGTTTGTTAGTACCGTTGACTATTAATTACCTCATATTACTGACTGCACGGCCTCAACATAACTCCTAATACCTCGTACCACTGATTGCACAGCATGAAGTTAAGTTATATTTTGCATCACATAGTGGTTTATTTAGGATTTTTAAACATATAACCTAATATCAGTCACCCTGTAAACTATCGCCCTTGGTCACTGACAACCATTACTTGTTGACCGTCTTCGATTACTGATCATCATTGATCACTGACCATCACTGATTACTGACCAGCACTGATCCCTGACGACCGCTAAGCACTGAACACCATTGACCACTGACCGTCCTTGATCACTGATCATCATTTACCCATGTTATCCATTTTTATCTTTCAGGGGGGTTCAGAATGGACTGCTGAAGATTTGAAAATGGCAAAACAAGCTATTGTTGAAGGATTATAGATTAGAAAGGATACTGAAAGTTTTAAAATACCTTTTACCACTTCGTAAATCAGCTTAAGGAGAGGAAACGAATCGTACATGAGGTAAGGAAGGAAATGTGGACTCCATGTTAAAACAACTGAAGCTATTGCGTGTTTAATGAATCAATTTCCCATAAGATTCACTGAGTAGAAATGTAAAGTAAGATATTTACATAGTCTATTACCACTAATTAAAAGAGATATTAATGATATAAGGCTATTGAAATGTTCTTTAACGAAGCATTGGCCTCCAACATGTTGTAATTTGCTGTTGGTTTAATTATTTTTCCTCCACCTCCGATTCCTATTAATGATGATAGCACGTGAATATTCAACAAACCTCTGCGTTTTCATTATACTCGTTTCCAGTCACCCATAACAATTTACCCTTGATCAAAATCACTTAAATCGACAACTTTCCCCATATTCGGTAGCCTAACGAAAAATTTATTTTTGTATGAGCGATTTCATTTTCAAATTCTTTAAAATTTCCCGTTTACTGGATAATCAGTTAATGATTTTTTTTATACTTTTGATGAGGTACCTTGCAAGTAATAACTGATACGAATATGGCAATATACTAGCGAAACGTACCACTGCATAAAAATTGTTACTGTTGACAAAAATTATATAATTTTCAAATAAAGCAATAATTTAGTCCATTAAATTTAGGGCATGCATCCACGAAAATAAAATGCCTTGCACTGATATTTCGGTCGCGTATCGTCCGACCACCCTCGAAGTAAGTCGCAAGAGAATGTCCGAAATTTAATGGACTATTCATTACACTGTGAAAAGTTGAAAATGCACATCAAAGCAATAATTTGTTTGGTTCTCTGTCGCCTAACCTGGTTCCACGAATGCCGTTCACGCAAAATGGTTTGTCATACAGACATCGAGAAAAAGTTTGCATGTCATGAATCGCAAGGCATAGAGTCTAATATGACTCAGGTATAACCAAAAAACTAAGTCATAGATCGTGTAGTAACCTGAAGGTAAGTGAAATAGTTTTGAATGTCGTATTCCGGTAGTATATGTGACATCTGTCCCTCGTGAACTCTATTGCATAGCTCAAAAGACATTTTACAGTCCTTGTATGCATTAATGGGTTATCGCACCAGATCTGTATTTTATAACAACTGAGTCTAATGTGAGTTTGCAGCGAGCTCGATAAAAGCACGCCCGCGTTGGATTTCACCTGCAGCCACAATAAAGCTACGAGCTCTGCAGTTGACATACAGTATTTGCGAGACCTATCCAGCCCGCAGTGGAAAAGCAATTAACCTTTGTTACCCGGTTTTCGTTGGTAACTGTCAATAGCGGAGCCACTAGTTCTCCATCCTATGACACAATTGCATTAAATCAGTGAAGCGGCGCCCTGGCGTTAGTAACGGAACGATGCCTGCTGTCATTCCGACAATAACGTCACCCGAACAAGGGAAACAATTACATGGCAGCCTCCTTCCATACGCCAGTGCACCGTGTTGTAGCACCAGACTCCCTGGAAACTGTGCTACGGATCGTGCGCGGCGGATTGATTACGAGTTTTTTATCGGTATTTCGGGACACATGCGGGCAGGTCATTCTATAGCGCGATGGGACACTGGGGAGTTACGTAACGACCTCCTGAATTTGGGAGGCGCTTGTGGAGATCAGCAGAGCTGAACCGAGATGAGATGAATAGCCCGCTGACTCACGCAAAACCACGACTGAGTACGACACTATTAGCCTGTTGCATTTGTAACTTCCGATTGTTAGTTCAACATTTGCTCTTTGCAAATGGTTTATTTTCCATTTTTTATGTTTTTGTTTCTAAACCACGGCAGGCACATTACGATATTTGAAACTATATGCAATGAAATGACACTTCTCTAGACTAAGGTCTGCGCAAATGAAATGGAGACTCTACTTATATGTAAAAAAATTTTAGTACCAATATTATAATTTTTATTCATGTGGAACTGTACAACTGTACGTAACACCCATTGATATTGATACAGCGATCCCAGAGCGTAGGAAGAGAATGGATTGCTTCAGTGTAGAAACTCCCGGGTTGCTGACTGATCTAATTTTCCAATGCGACCTGCACTTCCTTGTCACTGGTGAACCCCTAATCTTTCAGAGATTGTTTTAAGGTGCAGAGGATATGTTAGTCACAGGAGGAGATATCGGGGATGTAAGTAGCATGTTCCAGGATTTCCCATCGAAATTTTTGAAGGAGCTTCAGTGTCTATTTGGCCACGTGTTGCCTAGCGTTGTCTTGAGAAACCATATTCCATTCGAGAGCTTACCCTTGTGCTTGTTCTTGATTACCTGTTTTAGTCTCAGCAACGCGATGCGGTACTGACCAGCGTGAAGTGTTGCATCCAGTGGTAGGTAGTGACGGGTAGCGGTCCTCCTTGGTCGAAAAAGAAAATGAGCATCACTTTTCCGGCTTTTGGGGTAGAATGAGCTTTTTGTGGATAAGGGGAGCCAGGATGCCACTACTCCTTGCTCATCAGTTTGGAGGCAGAATCGAAGTGGTGATACCACGTTTCGTCACATGCCACAATCTGAACAATAAAATCCGTTCCTTGCTCCGCATATCTCAATAGGTGGGTCAGGCAAACACTCACTCGCCGTCTTCTGATTCCCTCTAAGATTTATGGGTAACCACTGTGCACAAACTTTTCATAACGAAGCTTCTCATGAATCATTTGATGCACAGTTCCTTTTCTTATCGATAGTTCAATAGCAGTGTCACGTGTCCGACGATTCATCTGTATAAGCTCCTCCACAGCGGAAATTATGGCACTGGTGATGACAAGGTGTGCCTGCTCAGGGTGTGGGATGTTCTTGATGTTCACACGTCCCATCTCGTAATGTTGACACCGCCGGAATATTGTGCTCCCTACAAGACACCGTTCTCCATACATCTCTTTCATCCTGCGACAAATGTGTGCAGCATTCTCCCCTTCTGTGTGAAGAAATTGGATAACCACTCTCTATGCTGATTGGAAGGAATCCAACGAATTGTGTAAGAAAATTTCCAGAAATGAAGAAATTGTTGCTAAGCTGTTAACTTCGCGTGTGAAACTGACAAATCACCACACCATCTCTCAGCAAACACATTCTTCCACTGGGATTACACACAACGTCGCTACCCCAAAAGTCTCTTTCTCAATTACCAATACCTTATGCACTCTAAGACAAAAAAGATGCCCCATGAAAGAATTTTCGGAATGGGGCGAAAACCGGTAGATATGGTGCACAAGTACAGACAAACAAAAGATTACAATATCAGAAAGACCGGACAATTTACTCAAGAGAAAGTTTCACAAAAAGAGTAAGTCAACGCGATGATCCTCCTCTGATCTTTATGGAAGCAATTATTCGGCTTGGCATTGATTGACCGAGTATTTGGATGCCATCCTGAGAGATATCGTGGCAAATTCTGCCCAATTGGCGTGTTAGGTCTTCAAAATCCGGAGCTGGTTGGAGGAACCTGTTCATAAGGCTCCGTATGTTCTCAGTAGCGATGAGATCTGGCGACTTTGATGGCCTAAGTGGCGTTTGGCAAGCATCAAGACAAGCAATAGAAAGTACTAACTTTTAATGTTGGAAGTATCATCCCATCCCTAACTTTAATTTTTAAATTACACTGACGAGCCAAAACATTATAACCACCTACTTAATAGCTTGTTTGTCAGTCTTTGGAACGAAATACATCACTGATTCTGCGTATCACTGATCCGACACTTTATTGGTAGATTTTTGGATGTATATGGCTCCAGATGTTTAAGCACAGGTCAAGTAATTCGCGTACGAGTTGATAGCGCCCGATAGCGACAGAGATGGGTTCCATATGACTTACATCAGGCGAATTTGGTCGCCGAGACATCACACTAGAACCGTTCTGGAACCAATACGTGGACAATTATACTGCTGAAAGATGACATCGCCTTAGACGAAGACATCAAGCATGAAGGGGTGCAGGTGGTTCGAAGCTGTCAGCGTATCATCTATTACTACTACAGGCCCATGCAAGCGCAGGAGAATGTCTCTGATAGCATAATACTGATTCCACCAGCCTGCGTCCATGGCTCGGTGCACGTTTCGAGCCGCCATTCATCTCGATGACGGCGTCTGAGAAGACGACCATCGACGCAGTGTAGCAAAAAGTCATTCACCCGTCTCGTTTCCATTGGTCTATGGTCGAATCCCGACGGTCCCGGGCCCACTGCCGTCGTAAATGACGATGTTGTTGGGTCGACATGCGAACATGTAGGAGCGGTCTGCTGCGAAACTCCATGTCCAACGATATATGATGAACGGAGTGCTCCGAAACACTTGTCCGCGCACCAGCACTGCGCTTTTTCGGCAGAGATGCCACAGATCACCATCTGTCCTACTATAAAGAGGACACAAGCCTTCGAACCCCACGGTTTGTGAAGAGTCGTGGACGTCCAACTATTTAGCGTCTGGTGGTAGTTTCACTGTCCTTCTACCTCTTTCCGTATGTAACTCTACCGCCCTACTCGGACGTAGGTTAGCTATATAAAGCCTGTACTGTAATAAGTTCACGGGCTTCACCTTATGAACAAGGATTTTAGTACAAAAGTTGACCGCGTGTACCTAATAGAAGCAAGATCGGACTTATACTCAGTCAATAACTACAGTGATGCATCAAGCAAATGTACAGTATAATTATTCTTTCGCATGGACAAGAAGTACACACAGTAGATGCTACCTATAACTAACAATTCGGTCGCCAGCCTACTTAGGCAATTAGTGAGTTTTTCCTTGTACAAGTGGGTGCATGTACAAGCATAGTGACACGTAGTAATGATGAGTTATATGGCAAAGTTTGGAACCCGAAAAATCCACTGAACTAAAGTTTTCTCTTTTTTTGTACTAATTTGGACGAGCTACATTTACACAACACCACACAGTAATGATTACTACGAACTGCATTTTGTATGTTGAGCAGACTGAAATCGGGCATAGATTGCCCTAGCGTCGACAATCTTAAAAGTACACACACAATATCACTATGAATAATGGAAAAACTCTAATACATTTAGGATAAATATAGAATTTAGCTTTACTGGTCAAATTTGATCAGTACACATCAAGGTTTGAACGAATGAACAAGAGCAAAAGGGGGGGGGCCCTGAAACTGTTATGGTCGTTATTCTGAAACTATCTAGTACTGAAGGCAAATTAACACACAAAATTATCAATCTCTGGATAACTACTCTTTTGTCTTACTTCTGAATAATTTAACTGTCATTATTTCTGTCTCAAATTAATTAAATAACATCGCTAACTCCATCCAACATAGACTCTTTTGTTCTTTACCAATATTTGCAACAGCACACAGAACTATAGATTCCTTTATGGCATAGATTAATCTGCTGATAATTTTCATTAACACAAACATTAAACTTTCAGTTTAGGATACTCGGATTGCACAATACGAGGTAAGGATCCTGTCTAGGTCAGTGATCAGGATAAGTCATGGCTAAAGCAATTCTGGTGAAAGTCACGTTATTATTGAACCATTAGAAACAGTTTCGACACTGGTCCACACAGATACACTTCTAAGGATGAAATAAATGTTTGACCTGTGCAAGTCGGTGCGGCGGTTGGCGGGCAGCGAGATAGCGGGCAGCACGGCACACATGCAAGCACGGCTAAGGCTCACACAACATCGGCACTTTCCATCTTCTTAGCGTCGTAATCTTTCCAATTTTGTGCCTCAGAATATAGCCATGCCAAGTAGTCGTCGGAATCGGTTCATCCGAGGCTCAATGGAATCCACTTTTCCTGGGTAGCCTCCTCGGTACAGTACGTGTACTTCCGACTGTTGCTCGCCTCCGACTGTGTTACTGAGCCCGTTGTGCCGAACCGCGCCCAGTGTGCGTTTTCCCGCCTCGCCTGCCTCCACCTTTTCCCGCTCCCCTACAGGTAGGGTATTCACCACAGGTTTTCTACTACACATATCCTAATGCATTACCTACGTATGGACCAAGTGTATAAATTACAATTTTCACATCTTACAATAGTTTTAACATTAAATACACTTTCCTTTGATTACCACATTATTTGAAATCTAACATAAATAATATTCGTTTCAAAAGTTACTCACAGTTTCTTTAACATGACACGAAAAGAATCGAAAAAGAAATTCAACACATTGCTATTATTAATTTATCTAAATTCATAAAGAAAAAAATTCTTCTACGTATAATTCTCGTTACACATGCCCCTGTTTCCAGAAAATTTTCTTAAGTCCAAATTTTATGGGAACACTAAATCTTACAATTATACAGTGGTTCTGAATTTTTACTTAACTGTCCAAAAAGATTTACACTACATATCTCCTTTTGCTCACTGTATATAGGTTTACACTTTTTTTTTTTTTAATACTTCAAGAATACTGACTTGTCATTTACTCAAGTGCCTTTCGCACAGTCCAACTTCCCATCACAATCTCACTAAAATAGCAATTTACTTATTTTTTCTAAATTTCTCAAAGAAATAATTTAAAATTCTGAAATACAAACATATAACTACAAAAACAATTTCATATTTTGTATACAATATAAGATAATTTGTCGCTGCTTGCTTTGAATAGCAGTCCATTTTCTTACTTACTAAACAAAACACACACACATATATTCAGAAAATTAACTACATATATTTGCTGCCTATTATGTGGATTTGGGCAGTCCTTTTTACTTCATATTGTTACATCTCCTGGATCACATTTACAATTTTCCATCGATTATTTATCTGCCCTCATTGGTATTTGGCAGTCCTTCATATTATAGTTCATACACTGCCCATTTTCATTTTTGACAGTCCCATCTTTTATCTGGCTGATAGCATTTATCCTTTCTTTCAGCCCTTTTCTCCATACATTTTTACAGTTACAGTACAATTGGTAATCTGAAACTCACATAACTACATTAGCACACTTTCAAGGGTATACAGACATTTACAAAGATTAGATACATTTAGGATAACTTGGGTTCAGCATAAGATACAGCACATTTACTCGTTCCTAGGTACATACAGTTTCAGGTCCACAATATTTCTTACACCTAAAGGTCTTTTGGATTTTGGGTAGATCAGGTAGTAAGCATTGTCGTGTGGAATATTCTGTATTAGATATGGTCCATTATAAATATATTTAAATTTTGAAATTTCATGGTTTAGTTCACTAGACTTTTCGTGGGTTTTTAAAAGAACATAATCTCCAATTTTAAATTTTGAAACTTTTAAATTTTTATTGTGTCTTTTAGATCTAGATTCAGCCTTTTGCTTTGCCCTTTTTATCACCAATTCTTTCTTTTGATCCAATCCTAAACTTGTACCAGGTGGAAACTCTAGTTTTTCTTCAATTAAACTTTTACTACTTCTGCCTAACAAAATTTCTTCCGGTGGAAATCCTGTAGTTTCATGATGTAATGTGTTCATGACATTCTCAAAATCCGATATAAATCTGCCCCAGGCTCTATGATGGTGACTGCAGTATGTTCTACACAATCTCCCTATTTCTCGCATGTACCTTTCAACCGGGTTGCTAGCAGGATGATAAGCTGAGATATATTTAACCTCCACACCATTTCTCTCCATTCCTTCTTTCCAAATTTTGGATATGAACTGGGGTCCATTGTCAGATAGTACTGCTTTGGGTTTCCCGATGGTCCTAAAGTATTCGACCATCCTATTAAATACAGCTTTTGCTGTTGCTTTTTTCAAGGGGTATAATTTCACAAATTTTGAAAATACTTCCAATATCACCAAAATATACGCACAATTTCCCGAAGTCTTCGGGAGGGGACCATATAAATCTACCGATAATAAGTCTAGGGTGTCTTCAGGCAACGTACTTTGCATTGGTCCCTTACTAGTTTTGTTCGGCACTTTGGCTTTTTGACAGACATCACATGACTTAATTCGTTCATTTACCTTCTTACTGACACTACCAACAATCACTACTACATTATTCAATTTATCCAAACATTTCTTTGGCCCACTATGCCCCAATGCTAAATGAAAATAATCTATGACCTCGGTATCAAACTGGTGTGGCCCACACACTCTCCATTCCTCAGTGGCTAAATCTTTCCTCCTATATAAAATGCCTTTAAATATTTTGTAATATTTCTTAATTTGAGGTTGCTGTACACTGTCAAAATTTACCTTCACTGATTTCCAGGTTGAATCCTCATTCTGATGGTATCTCATATTTTTACATATCTGCTCCATTTTCCTCTTTCCTGAAACCTCTTTCATATACCTTATCTGAAAAGTACCCTCTTCACCATTTTCATTTGGCACTTCACTCATACCATTAGGCAATCGAGATAAAGCATCTGCCACATAATTCTCAGTACCTTTAACATAGTAAATATCGTAATCAAATTGTTGTAGGTACAAAGCCCAACGAGTCAGCCTACCATTAAGTAAACGGCAATCTTTAAGAAAAGTTAAAGCTTTGTGGTCAGTATGTATAATGAGCTTATGGCCCCACAGATAATTTCTAAATTTCTTTAGCCCCCAGATAATGGCTAAAGCTTCCTTTTCCGAAATAGTGTAGTTCATCTCGTATTTTGTTAGAGTTCTACTTGCAAATGCGATAGTCCTGTGTTCGATTTCTTTATCATTACAGATTTCTTGGAAAACTTCTATACCAATTCCATAAGCACTGCTGTCAGTACTCATATGGAAAGGTTCTGATAGTATGGGGTGATGCAAAACATTGTCATTCAAAAGTTCGTTCTTCAATTTTTCAAAATCTCTCATGCACCCTTCAGTCCACACAAAAGCACTATTTTTCTTAAGTAAATTATTCAGATGAGGACTATTAAAAACTTGCCCCATGACGAACTTTCTATAGAACCCACATAAACCTAAAAAGGCTTTCAACTGTTTTCTATTTCTAGGAGCCGGACATCCTGATATTGCACTTAACTTTTCCGGATCCTTGCCAATGCCATTTGTAGTAATAATGTGCCCCAGAAACTTTATTTCTGATTTCACAAATTCACATTTCTTCCACTTAAGTGTCATGCCCCCTGCTTGTAGAGCAACAAAAACTTTCCGCAACAACTCGCAATGCTCTTGCCATGCTTCTGTAGCAATCAGTAAATCATCTACATAAATGGTTAGCTGGGAACTCAGTTCTCTCCCTAACACAAAGTCCAGTGCCCTAATAAATACTGCCACAGAAGTACTAAGCCCAAACGGCACTACTTTATACTGATAGCATTTCCCGGCAAATAGAAAAGCGGTATATTTACGGGATTCTTTACTTAATGGGATTTGCCAGTATCCGGCTGTCATATCCAGACTGGTTAAATACTTTACGTTATAAAATTTTTGGAGCATTTCGTCCAGATTTTCAGGTCTGTCTATTTCCTTCTTTACAATTTTGTTCAAAGTTCTAGCGTCGATAACTACTCTCACTCCCCCATCCCTTTTGTTCACTATGATAAGGGGACTGTTATACTCGCTGCTACTTCGTTCGATTACCCCCCACTCTATCATTTTATCTATTTCCACTTGAACAGCCTGCCTCTTTGATATGGGTATCGAAAACGGTCTTACGAAGAAAGGTTTATGCTCTATGGTCTCAATCTGGTATTCAAAATTCTTAACTAGGCCAGGTTTGTCCGAAAATACGGGGCGGTTACTATCTAAAATTTCAAGCAATTCTGCTTTCTGTTCGGTAGATATTCCCTCTAAATTTTCCACCATTCCCTTAAATTCATGCCCCTGCTGGTCACTCTCATTTAATAATCTCTGGACATGGTACACCTCGTACTTGCTTGTCAACCCATCATTCCCTTGGTCGATCTCCAACAACAAAGAATCGATTTCTGAATCAAACACTTTCCCACGTTCCTCCAAAATTAATTCCAAATTCCTAAATGTACTATTTATTTTGATCACTCCCTGGCTACAGTCAATAATAACCTTTTCTTTATCCAACCAATCTATCCCCAAAATCATTTCAGTACTCAAGTCTGGCACAACCAAGAAATCATGTTCAAAATTTTGTCCTTTTATACTGAATTCAACCAAAATCTGGTTCTTTACCGGCTTGCTAGCCTTACCAGTTGCACCAACAATTTTTACACCTGTCACTGACATAATTACTAGCCCAGGCTTATCACAAATATGTTCGAAAAATGACTGAGAAACTGCACTTATCTGAGACCCAGTATCAAGAAGTACTTGCAATTCCACGTTATAAATTTCAATTGGTATTATAGTTTGTTTAACCGTCGAATGTTATTCATTACCGTGGTCTTCCTTGAGCAAATCCGGGTCGACAATAACATCGTCCCAAGATATGCTTTTAACATTCACTTCACATATATCTGGCGGTTTCTTGGGTTCCGGAAGTTCAAAGTTATCAATTACCTGAACTCTTCGCGAAATAAACCCTGAGTCGTCCGGTGGTTCTTTCTTTCTTTGTTCGGTCTCAACGT
This sequence comes from Schistocerca serialis cubense, assembly GCF_023864345.2. Taxonomy (NCBI): domain Eukaryota; kingdom Metazoa; phylum Arthropoda; class Insecta; order Orthoptera; family Acrididae; genus Schistocerca; species Schistocerca serialis. The sequence goes on along the minus strand of NC_064640.1, from coordinate 434,946,080 downwards.
CTGGATTTTGCTTTGAAGTTTCTTCCTCATTAGGTACAATACCGCAATTAACTGCATCCCTATTATTTTCACTGATTTTCTGATACCCTCTTTCAGTAAAAGTATATTCATTTTCCTCTACACCTGAAAATTCATCTTCACTAGAGTCATCACTACTCTCTTCCTCTACATCAGATTCACTTAAGTACGCTACTTTAGCACAATAGGGAGAGTTAGTACATTCATTTTCGTCTGTATTTGTGTATCTTTCATCATCCGAACTATCGTCGGAATCCGACCATTCCGGATCGCTTTCAGGTTCTAACATAAAAGCTTTTCTGAGACAGGCACGAAGTCCTTCCTCTGTATTGTCGTCAGGCTTGGATTTCAATTCAATCTCCTCTTTTGGCAAAACGGCCCCATCCTCTGCTTTATTCACATCCACTGTGACTTCATATTCGGTGTAATTCTCGTGGACTTTAATTACTTTCAGGTAATCATCTACCCCTTCTACACGGTGCCTCTCGGTAGCAGCTTGTACTATTGGCGGACTGTTAGCAGGAGTTATTTCTTCGTCAATGCTGAGGATTTCATCCTCCAAATCCTTCCTATCATTAACCTTCATCCTATTGGCGGCACGCGTACTTTGCGCGGCGCTATTTATTCTCCCCTCTTCAATTTTGGGCCACGTCACTTTATGGACGTCCCTACTATCTCTCTTTCCACCAACTAATCTCTTCGCCTCATACTCCCTTTTAAAATCCTCCCACTCACATTGCTTTAGTTTTCTCTTTTTTTGTACTAATTTGGACGAGCTACATTTACACAACACCACACAGTAATGATTACTACGAACTGCATTTTGTATGTTGAGCAGACTGAAATCGGGCATAGATTGCCCTAGCGTCGACAATCTTAAAAGTACACACACAATATCACTATGAATAATGGAAAAACTCTAATACATTTAGGATAAATATAGAATTTAGCTTTACTGGTCAAATTTGATCAGTACACATCAAGGTTTGAACGAATGAACAAGAGCAAAAGGGGGGGGGGGCCCTGAAACTGTTATGGTCGTTATTCTGAAACTATCTAGTACTGAAGGCAAATTAACACACAAAATTATCAATCTCTGGATAACTACTCTTTTGTCTTACTTCTGAATAATTTAACTGTCATTATTTCTGTCTCAAATTAATTAAATAACATCGCTAACTCCATCCAACATAGACTCTTTTGTTCTTTACCAATATTTGCAACAGCACACAGAACTATAGATTCCTTTATGGCATAGATTAATCTGCTGATAATTTTCATTAACACAAACATTAAACTTTCAGTTTAGGATACTCGGATTGCACAATACGAGGTAAGGATCCTGTCTAGGTCAGTGATCAGGATAAGTCATGGCTAAAGCAATTCTGGTGAAAGTCACGTTATTATTGAACCATTAGAAACAGTTTCGACACTGGTCCACACAGATACACTTCTAAGGATGAAATAAATGTTTGACCTGTGCAAGTCGGTGCGGCGGTTGGCGGGCAGCGAGATAGCGGGCAGCACGGCACACATGCAAGCACGGCTAAGGCTCACACAACATCGGCACTTTCCATCTTCTTAGCGTCGTAATCTTTCCAATTTTGTGCCTCAGAATATAGCCATGCCAAGTAGTCGTCGGAATCGGTTCATCCGAGGCTCAATGGAATCCACTTTTCCTGGGTAGCCTCCTCGGTACAGTACGTGTACTTCCGACTGTTGCTCGCCTCCGACTGTGTTACTGAGCCCGTTGTGCCGAACCGCGCCCAGTGTGCGTTTTCCCGCTTCGCCTGCCTCCACCTTTTCCCGCTCCCCTACAGGTAGGGTATTCACCACAGGTTTTCTACTACACATATCCTAATGCATTACCTACGTATGGACCAAGTGTATAAATTACAATTTTCACATCTTACAATAGTTTTAACATTAAATACACTTTCCTTTGATTACCACATTATTTGAAATCTAACATAAATAATATTCGTTTCAAAAGTTACTCACAGTTTCTTTAACATGACACGAAAAGAATCGAAAAAGAAATTCAACACATTGCTATTATTAATTTATCTAAATTCATAAAGAAAAAAATTCTTCTACGTATAATTCTCGTTACACGTAGATACGACAGTAGCACTTGTACATTCGACCAGTTTACCGTTTTCGAGATCTCGTTCAGAGGCTCTGCGTAATAATAATCTGCCCTTTGCCAAAGTCGCTTATCTCAATGGATTTCCCCATTTGCAATCCGTATCTTCGTTAGGGTGATCCCCTGTCCGTTCATGGTCCGTTTACATAATTTTGTTACCGCGTCACGTGACCGCAACACCATCAGGCAGCATACAACGTCGCAGTGGGCAGTGGTCATAATGTTTCCGCTTATCAGTGTATAAATTTGTGAGTTAACGAGCATTTAGCTCTCATTTAAGTATATGACCGAAAGAGTCAGCCAACAGGAATTTTGAAACGAACCCCACAGCCCAAGACCGCGTGACACAAAGGGCGCAGATTCACCGCGATATGGGGAAACTCACAGGCGTCCATTGTCTATTGAGGCCTAAGCACTGTAGTGTGCGAGTGAAACAGACGAGAACCTACATCATAGGGAAACCCAGTAGAGGCCTTTTGTGGCCAAGGAGACGTAGCAGTGTTAAATATGGCGGACGTAAGATCGGCCATAAAGGGAAACATTTATGAAAACTATTTAATTCTGTAGTAATGCAGGGAATCAAGGTACAGTAACTTTAATCTCCCGTCCTCCATTACTTTTCATGGTGATCCCAATGAAACTAGAATATTGATCATATGTGTAATAGTTTAGGTTGGTTGGTTGGTTTGGGGAAGGAGACCAGACAGCGTGGTCATCGGTCTCATCGGATTAGGGAAGGATCGGGAAGGAAGTCGGCCGTGCCCTTTCAGAGGAACCATCCCGGCATTTGCCTGGAGTGATTTAGGGAAATCACGGAAAACCTAAATCAGGATGGCCGGACGCGGGATTGAACCGTCGTCCTCCCGAATTATAGTTTAGGATTTACTGTTAGAGTGAAATTAATAAGTTTTGTAACAAAGACCAGAATTCTAAAACCTGAATGCTTTGGTCGATCTTAACGATCGACATTTCATATAGAAGCGCATCATTAAAAAGACTAATGGTGTAAATATCAACTCTGTAACTTTAAAAGATATAGTAAATTTAAATTACCAATATTTTTAGTTACGCATCAGATCATCATTTTTCCTACACAAAACACAGTGAACGCTGACAGCATGACACCTTATTGAATCATTAGGTAATAGAATATTTGTTGTAAGGTTTAGTGCATAATAGTTACCTTTGTTCTTTATTTATTTATCAGGAAGCACATTGGTGCAAGGCTACTGGCCGTGGCATTCAAAGCTAAGAAGGAAATTGTATGGGTTTTATGTAAAAGAATTTAAAGTTTATTATGTAATGGATATTATTGTTTCTTTATTTACAACATGAAAGCTGTCAATCTTTGATTACTTAAATATGTTAAAAGTAATGTAGAATAAGCTTAGCCAATCAAATGGACAGCTTCATGAAAGGGAACTGCGCTAGTCAGTTGAGCGAAGATGTTCGGCGGGCGGGAAACGTGGCCGAGGAAGGGCAGAAGACAGTGCTGGTGGAGACGCGGAAACGGACGGTCGGTCTTTAGGCAGCTAGGAAATGAAACGACTTAGAAAATTTCACGTTGTGGGGTATCACGGGAGTTAGTCTCTGAGCGGTCAGCATCCGCACGCCTTGTTTCAACTGAAACGTTCCGCATACTTATCGAGGTGCAGTAGTGAACTTGTATTTCGCGATGAGATTGTGAATGATAGAACTGCGTCAAATGGATATGAGCTTGAGTGTAACAATAACTCTAATGCGACCACTTTCGAAATTAGTTTGCTTTCTGAACAAACATTATTCTAACCAAATCGCAACTGTGTGGGCTACATATTTTTAGGGTCATTAATTTAGTTCCCAATATTACTATTACTGTTATTATATGTCACATTAACGTCATGCAATTTTGCAAACTTGCCATCAGCCAGACAATTTAACCAAAGGGTCACAAGTGTCTACTTTAGGGCATGTAATGTGACACGTGCGGTTCAACCCCTAGACGAGTTTGATCCAAGACGTTTCGACTAAGAGGAACCGCATGTGAGCCCGAACATATCTGGGATGTTAGCTCGCACATTCTAAGTTTTAAGATGCACTTTTTTAAAAATGCTCAGATTTTGGGCATTTAAAACTGAATTTGGCAAATTCGAGGACAAATGCCAATTTATAAATGTCCTGTGCACTGAGAATTTGCCCAGCCCACATCATTAGCCGGAATAGCCTGTTACAGGTTTATCCCATGTTGTTTTACTCATGTACGTTTTCATGCCGTGACAATAAGCGAGCAGGTGGCGTAGTGGCGAAACACTACACGGGGTTCAGATACCCATGCGGCCAGTTACGAGTATATATATTCTGTGGCTTTTCCTCAATCGCTTAAGGCAAATATCACGGTCATTCTTTTAATAAGGACAGGGGCCATTTTGTTAGCTATACAGTCTGAGCGCGACTCCTTCCATAACGACCTCGTCGCTGACCGGAAGTAAAACAATAATCTCACATCCTCCTGTGCTCCTGTGACAACACTGATAAAATCATTGCACACGTACTTTCGTTGACGCCACACGAGTAAATTCACTACTACGCCACATACTTATAAATGCTTACGCATTTCATCCACTGGGACCAATATTTTTCATTATTCATGGTTCTCCAGTTATTAAGAGCGAATATTACAAATACACAGCGAAGCTGCCACCATTATATTGTTTGGAAAGTCTGTTAACTGTCATAGACGTGTAGAAGGTGTTTCGAAAGTCATGTCCCATAGGACTAATAGGACAAAAAGAAGAAAAAAATGTCTAGTAAATACGGGGACTAAAGTGCATACCTTAAAAGCTATGAGCACTTTTTCGTCTTAGATACTGGGAAACAAATCTCTTCTACTGCAAGCTCTTTGCTTTCCATATTTTGAGTGGTGGTAGTATGGACCAAAATAAGAAAAAAATGTTCCGTAAACATGGGTTCTAAACTGTATACCTTACGAGATATGAATACTTGTTCATCTTCGCTAATGGGTAGTATATCTCACCTACAGAAAAGTAAATAAATAAAGCGCACTTTAGAGCCCTTGTTTACAGGTCCATTTCCCTTTTTTTCGTCCATATTAACACCTCTGCAAGTTTGCCGGAGGTGATCTGGTTCACCCTATTTGTCCAACTGCACGTTAAGATTGAACCATCGTGCGTATTTTAAATACAAACAGGAAAAATTGTCACTCATCGCGTGTCATTAATGTTTTTAATGTGTGTGAAATCTTATGGGACTTAACTGCTAAGGTCATCAGTTCCTAAGCTTACACACTACTTAACCTAAATTATCCTAAGGACAAACACACACACCCATGCTCGAGGGCGGATTCGAACCTCCGCCGGGACCAGCCTCACAGTCCATGACTGCACCGCCTTAGACCGCTCGGCTACCCCCCCCCCCCCCCCAATCCTCCCACGGCGCGTGTCATAGTTATTTGGCTGTCTGTAGTCGCACTTTTATTTTGGCCCTGTGGCAACTGATTTCAGTACCAGATGTCATCATCAGGCTATACTACGATCTAAAAATCACAGTACACTGTCAAAATGATTATCTTTGGAATATTTATAGAATATTTCTTATCTATAATAGCAAACGCATGGTATAGCGTGCATGCTGAAAATATAGCCCGATTCTGGAGCGCAGCCATGAAGCTGGCGTCCCCACCGCCTTTTACTCTGCACTTCACTTTCGTCTTCCACCATCTTCTCCATATTCCACCCTCCCCCTCCTCCTCCAGCACGTAACCTGTACAATATTACGATAAGCAGATGTATCGTATTTAGCGTAATATACCACATTGTTAACTATGTTTTAAATGATGGACGTAAATGTTGAGTTTAAGATGTTATGGATCCAAGTACCTTGATGTTTTAAAGGCACTCGACTTACTATCTTAAGTTGCAGGTGCACAAGGGATCTATTGACGCACAACGTTACACATTGAGGCGAAAAATGTCGTGGGATACGTCGTAATATAGTGTGGGACCTCATTTTTCCGGCGTAGTGCAGTAACGACACCATTTCCATTCAATAGCGATATGCACATTTACAGATGGCGGTAGTATCGCGTACACAAGGCATAAAAAGGCAGTGCTTTGGCGGAGCTGTCGTTTGCACTCAGGTGATTCATGTGAAAAGGTTTTTGACGTGATATGGCCGCACGACGGCCATATCGGCTCAGTTGGATCACAGGACTCAGTCCATTTCATGTAAACACAGCCCAAATCATTATGAAGATACCACCAACTCGCACAGTGCCTTATTGACAACTTGGGTTCATGTCTTCGTGGGGTCTGCACCACCCTCGAACCCTACCATCAGCTCTTACCAACTGCAATCGGGAGTCACCTGACCACGCCACGGTATTATAGTAGTCTAGGGTCCAACCGATATGGCCACAAGCCAAGGAGAGCCGCAGTAGACGGTGTACCGTCAACACGTGAATTTGCGGCGGTCGTTGCTACCATAGCACATTAACGGCAAATTTCGCCACACTTTCTTAACGGAAACGTTCGTAGTACGTTCCACATAGATTTATGCGGTTATTTCACGCTGTGTTGCTTGTCTGTCAGCACTGAAACCCTTCGCAAATGCGGCTGCTCTCGGTCGTAAAGTGAAGGCCGTTGACCACTGCGTTATCCGTGGTGACAGGAAATGCCTGAAATATGATATTCTCGGCACACTCTTGACACTGTGGATCTCGGAATATTGAATTCCCTAAAGATTTCCGAAATGGAATGTCCCACGCATCTAGCTTCAACTACTATTTCGCATTCCAAGTCTGTTAATTCCCGTCGTACAGCCAAAATCACGTTGGAAACCTTTTCAAATGAATCACCTGAGTACAAATGACAGCCCCGCCAATTCACTGCCCTTTTATACCTTGTGTACGCGATACTACTGCCATCTGTATATGTGCATATCGCTATCCAATTACTTTTGTCTCCTCACTGTATAGCGACACAGCATGAACAGAATTAAGTTACAAGTACAGGATTTAAATGCCACAGAGGATAACATTCACGTCACAACACGACTGTATGAATTAGTGTTGTGATTGTTTGTTGTTTTCTCCTAATACCAAAACCCATCGCTGTAGCTTGTCGTGACTGAGGGTTAGATACTGTGACTGCCATGGAGGAAGCGCGATGTGACCTCGCTGGGAGCTCCATCGTACCTATGGACACTGCTGCGAGAAACATGAATCTGCAAGTGCCGTCTAAGATCGCCAACTGACGGTTCCGTTGTAATACGTAGCGATGCTGCACCACCATTCCCGCCGGCCGGTGTGGCCGTGCGGTTAAAGGCGCTTCAGTCTGGAACCGCGTGACCGCTACGGTCGCAGGTTCGAATCCTGCCTCGGGCATGGATGTGTGTGATGTCTTTAGGTTAGTTAGGTTTAATTAGTTCTAAGTTCTAGGCGACTGATGACCTCAGAAGTTAAGTCGCATAGTGCTCAGAGCCATTTTTGATCCACCATTCCCTCTGGAAGTTGTATATTTCTTCAGGATAAATAAATTATTGTTCAGTATATAATGGTATTATTATGAACAGCAAACACTTGATTAAAATATTCATGGCCAGATCGATGTTTCGGAGTGGTGTACAAACAGTAAATGAAAACACAATAGCCAAGATTTATTATTAAGTTTTTAGTGTTTTATATTGGGCACAGCTTTATTCTTTGGTTTATTGTTTATCTTCTTCCATATATATCTCACACAATTTTCATTATTTACATATCTTTTACATTGTGACTTTTTGTAAGAAAAAGAGGGCACTTTCATCACTTCTGGCCGTAATTTTCATCTATTTAAAGAATAAGGGTAACCTTTACTTTGAGTATGTGTCACCCCTACTCGGGACCCAAGCATGACAAATGAGTGGTAAGGTTAAGGAAGGAGCTGCCTATACTTTAAGGTTGGACTTTGTACCATGTATTTGCTGTCGCAGAGAAAAACTATTTTGTAAATTATCCTTAAAGAATTATTTTAATTGGGTATTCCGATTTTTTGATCGTAGGATGGCCTGACGATGGTACTTGGTATCTGAACTGGTAACGAGAAGGCAAAATAACAATTCGTCTGTTGACTAAATCAAACAATGTACGTGATCGAGTTGCCCGCTTTTCCAGCTGACATTATGTCGTGAATATTAAATTGCAAATATCACTGAACAGGTGTCTTAAAATTTTATTGTGTGAATGAAATCATTTTTGGTCTTCAGTCCAGAGACTGGTTTGATGCAGCTCTCCATGCTACCCTATTCTGTGCAAGCTTCTTCATCTCCCAGTACCTACTGCAACCTACATCTTTCTGAATCTGCTTAGTGTATGCATCTCTTGGTCTCTCTCTACGATTTTTACCCTCCACGCTACCCTCAAATACTAAACTGGTGATCCCTTGATGGCTCAGAACATGTCCTACCAACCGATCCCCTCTTCTAGTCAAGGGGTACCACAAATGTCTCTTCTCCCTAATTCTATTCAATACCTCCTCATTAGTTATGTGATCTACCCATCTAATCTTCAGCATTCTTCTGTTGTACCACATTTCGAAAGCTTCCATTCTCTTCTTGTCCAAACTATTTATCGTCCAAATATCACATCCATACATGGACACACTCCAAACAAATACTTTCAGAAACGACTTCCTGACACTTAAATCTATACTCAATGTTAACAAATTCCTCTTCTTCAGAAACACTTTCCTTGCCATTGCCAGTCTACATTTTATAATCCTCTCTACTTCAACCATCATCGGTTATTTTGCTCCCCAAATAGCAAAGCTCATTTACTACTTTAAGTGTCTCATTTCCTAATCTAATACCCCGAGCATCACCCGATTTAGTTCGACTAGATTCCATTATCCTCGTTTTGATTTTGTTGATGTTCATCTTATATCCTCCTTTCAAGACACTGTCAATTCCGTTCAGCTGCTCTTCCAGTTCCTTTGCTGTCTCTGACAGAATTACAATGTCATCGGCGAACCTCAAAGTTTTTATTTCATCTCCCTGGATTTTAATTCCTACTCTGAGTTTTATTTTGTTTCCTTTACTGCTTGCTCAATATACAGATTGAATAACATCGGGGATAAGCTACAACCCTGTCTCACTCCCTTCCGAACCACTGGTTCCCTTTCATGCCCCTCGACTCTTATAACTGTCATCTGGTTTCTGTACAAATTGTAAATAGCCTTTCGCTCCGTGTATTTTACCTCTGACATCTTCAGAATTTGAAAGAGAGTATTCCAATCAACATTATCAAAAGCTTTCTCTGAGTCTACAAATGCTAGAAACGTAGGTTTGCCTTTCCTCAGTCTATTTCCTAAGATAAGTCGTAGGGTCAGTATTGCCTCACATGTTCCAACATTTCTACGGAATCCAAACTGATCTTCCCCGAGGTCGGCTTCTATCAGTTTTTCCATTCGTCTGTAAAGAATTCGTATTAGTATTTTGCAGCCGTGGCTTATTAATCTGATAGTTCGGTAATTTTCACATCTGTCAACACCTGCTTTCTTTGGGATTGAAATTATTATATTCTTCTTGAAGTCTGAGGGTATTTTGCTCGTCTCACGCATCTTGCTCATCACATGGTAGAGTTTTGTCAGGGCTGGCTCTCCCAAGGCTATTAGTAGTTCTGTTGGAATTTTGTCTACTCCCGGGGCCTTGTTTCGGCTTAGGTCTTTCAAACTCTTCACGTAATATCATATCTCCCATTTCATTTTCATCTACATCCTCTTCCATTTCCATAATATTGTCCTCAAGTACATCACCCTTGTACAGACCCTCTATATACTCCTTCAACCTTTCTTCTTTCTCTTCTTTGCGTGGGAGTTGGTTTCCATCTGAGCTCTTGATATTCATACAAGTGGTTCTCTTTTCTCCAAAGGTATCTTTAATTTTTCTGAAGGCAGTATCTATCTTACCCCTGGTGAGATATGCTTCTACATCCTTACATTTGTCCTCTAGCCATCCCTGCTTAGCCATTTTGTACTTCCTGTCGATCTCATTTTTGAGACTTTTGTATTCCTTTTTGCCTGCTTCATTTATTGCATTTTCATATTTTCTCGTTTCATCAATTAATTTCAGTATATCTTCTGTTACCAAAGGATTTCTTCTAGCTCTCGTCTTTGTACCTACTTGATCCTCTGGTGCCTTCACTATTTCATCCCTCAGAGCTACTTACTCTTCTTCTACTGTATTTCTTTCCCTCATTTCTGTCAATCGTTCCCTAATGTTCTCCCTGAAACTCTCTACAACCTCTGGTTCTGTCAGTTTATCCAGATCCCATCTCCTTAAATTGCCACCTTTCTGTACTTTCTTCAGTTTTAATCTACAGTTCATAACCAATAGATTGTGGTCAGGTTCCACATCTGCCCCTGGAAATGCCTTAAAATTTAAAACCTGGTTCCTAAATCTCTGTCTAACCATTATATAATCTATCTAAAACCTTCTAGTATCCAGGCCTCTTTCATGTATACAACCTTCTTTTATGCTTCTTGAACCAAGTGTTAGCTATGATTACGTTATGCTCTGTGCAAAATTCTACCAGGCGGTTTCCTCTTTCATTTATTACCCCCATTCCATATTCACCTACTACGTTTCCTTCTCTTCCTTTTTCTACTATCGAATTCCAGTCACCCATGACTATTAAATTTTCGTCTCTCTTCACTATCTGAATAATTTCTTTTATCTCATCATACATTTTATCAATCTCTTCGTCATCTGCTGAGCTAGTTGGCATATAAACTTGTACTACTGTAGTAGGCGTGAGCTTCGTGTCTACCTTGGCCACAATAATGAGTTTACTATGCAGTTTGTAGTGGCTTACCCACACTTGTATTTTTTATTCATTATTATACCTACTCCTGCAATACCCCTATTTGATTTTGTATTTATAACACTGTATTCACCTGACCAGATGTCTTGTTCCTCCTGCCACCGAACTTCCCTAATTCCCACTATATCTAACTTAACCTATCCACTTCCATTTTTAAATTTTCAAACCTACTTGCCCGATTAAGGGATCTGACATTCCACGCTCCGATCCGTAGAACGCCAATTTTCTTTCTCCTGATAACGATGTCCTCCTGAGTAGTCCCCAACCAGAGGTCCGGATGGGGGACTATTTTACCTCCGGAATATTTTACCCAAGAGGACGCCATCATCATTTAACCATACAGTAAAGCTGCATGCCCTCGGGAAAAATTACGGCTGTAGTTTCCCCTTGCTTTCAGCCGTTCGCAGTACCAGCATGGAAAGGCCGTTTTGGTTAGTGTTACAAGGCCAGATCAGTCAATCATCCAGACTGATGCCCCTGCAACTACTGAAAAGGCTGCTGCCCCTCTTCAGGAACCACACGATTGTCTGGCCTCTGAACAGATATCCCTCCGTTGTGGTTGCACCTACGGTACGGCTATCTGTATCGCCGAGGCACGCAAGCCTCCCCACCAACGGCAAGGTCCATGGTTGAAGGTGGGGGGGGAATGAAACCATACAAATTAAAATTACAGCTGCAACGCAGGACACAGATATACATTCTACGTATTATGACTTAGGAGAAGAATATGTAAAAACGAAAAAGCAGGACAGATAGGGAAATTAGAAAGAAGTGCCCCCTCCTAACCCTGAACCCTTCCGAACAGCCCCCTCCTCACCCCCACAGACCTCCTCTCGTCCCCCACCCCTCGCAAATCCGCAAATCAATGTTGGTAGAAAGGAGTTTCTATAAAAACATAAAGATCTTCCCTACCCAACGGTATAGACTCTAGTACTACTTACTACCCACACCACTTACGGCTGTTTCTTATACTATTGCCCACCAAGGCTTATCAGTTATATGAATGCGTGGTGTCTGTTCCTTCGGACATGTCCGAAAGGACAGATACCACGCATTCATATAACTGATTCGCCTCTATTGGCAATGAATCCACGACCTTCTGTGTGGTTGCTCAGTTATGTCCGACCTCCTACGGTAATCTCAAAGTAGCAAGCATGGAGGACATGGGCGGGGACTGCGGATAGGTGGTGCTAGGTTGTGTATGTTGGTCGGCCTAGAGGCGAATCGAGATAGTCCGCGCAACTGCGGTGAACACTGTGTCCAGGTGCTGCACTGGGTAACGCAACTGCCTAGCAAGCAGGAGCTCCCGGGTTTGAACCCCGGTCCGACACAAATTTTCGCTCGTCGCCGCTGATTCTGTGTAAAGTCCCAATGCAGCTGACATCAACAGTCCCTTCCCTTTCCTTTCTTTTCTCCCTCTGTTTTTAGTTTTCATAACATGTATAACAGCTGCGGATTCCGCATTCACTCATTCGTATAATAGTTGCCATGTTACTCCACGGCAGTCAGTGCAGAGCAGTGGTACCCAACAGTGAGTGAGAGGCGGCCCAGACAATGGAGCATCTTGGAATAATCGCATGGGTCGCAAGAGGGATATATGGCTGTTAAGGAGAAACAAATATCGTATAACCTCTACAGCATTTGTCACACTCTTGTTGAGTCAAACGTGAAGACTTTCCCATGACTAGGCTTGTCGTAACTTTATGTAACGCATTGATCGACTTCACAACATTGTCAACAGCTTGGCGGATCCTTAGAGGTTATTAACACACCACCAAGAAGGAGGACTTGCTAGGCTGAGATCTCTGCTGGTCAGGTGTCATATGATAGTATTCTAGCACTGTCGAGTTACGTCATAATAAGACAAACAGTATGAGAACTGTAAAACAGAAGATATAAAAACGGACCAGCTATTGCTGCTTTGTATTTCCTCACATGCAGTGAAGAATATGGTGACTGTCAGCTTTGTATTTACAGTCTGACAGTAAAAATCTAACTAATAGAGGGAATTACATGTTAGTGTGGCATGGCGTGCAATCGAGTCATAGAGGTCAGGAAACAGCTTATAGAAGCTTGAAAATTTTTAACGTTTGCCACATGTCGGATTTTGAGCATATAGCAGCTGCTGGAGAATTAAAATTTCTTGTTTTATCTAGTATTCAATACAGTGAACAGATCTAAAGCTTTCAAAACTGCTGTTAGGGTATAGTGCTTTGATTACTCTTCAGGAGGGAACAATGGACAGAAACACCAATTTTGCCATGTTACCTAGCCAATACAGCAAGCGCATCTATTGCTTCCCTCTCACGCTTGTAAGGTGCCACCAGTTGTTAAGGTAGCGAAAGAAGTTTTCAGACGGTGACTGATACCTAATCTCTACATACCGTATTTGAAACTGGCTCGCCAAACTCCTTATACTGTGTTGTCTGCCACTGTCTTGTGACTGCCCATTTAGATTGGTGGATCGTGTTGAACATAATGTGTTGTAGTTTTCTTTATAACATTATTCTTGTTAATACATAAATGTTCTGTCTAGTCGTATCTGAATTTTTTATACGTCGTAACAGTTTATTTGTACATTAAAAGAGGCTGTAAGCATACTTACTCAAATTAGTATTATAAAAGATTATATTGTATTCTGTACATTGGAAGCTAAGAAAATGTCACACCTGATTCCCTCCTTCCATATCACAGCTATCTGCACACCTTTCCAAGTCATCTAAGCGCGATTGGGAAAAAAAAACCAAACTCCGTCCTTTCAACTGGTGATGCAGGAACTGAGTTCCTAAATACCCAGAGACCAACATTTAAAGCACTTATTGCAGTCGTATTATAGATGTGTGTGTATGAATTTGTCGAGGAGGGACGGTACTGACAAACATGAAACATGAGGTAAATAAATGCACGAATATTTAAGATGGTTGCAGGCCACGTAATATGAGGAACTGCTGACGAAAGTTTTAAGTGTTAACACTACTTCATGCTTCTCATCCGCACATTCCGCGGCGCCTCAGCTTTAGCGAAACGTAGTAATTACGCCTCAATTTCCTCATTTCAGGCGCTTAACGAACGAAGCGAATGCTCACGTGCGGCCCTAATGAGATTTCCTGTGGACCTCGTTTGTGCACTTGACCAATTTAGAGCGACGCCTGCGTAAGCAGATTCTAAGTGTCTTTCCTAGCGTCGGTAGCAGTCTGGAAAGTTTCACACCTCGGTAATCAACAAACAGAATTAGCGGTCATTGTGCGCTTCAACAACGCAGAATTCACAAACAATTTTTTTCTATTACACGAGGCATGTTTTAACGTTTCTTTCGAGACTGAGGACAGACTGTTTCCTTAAACGTGCTCTACCTGGCGCGAATCACTTCGAAACAGCTTCTAAGTAACTGCTACTGAACTGTTCAAGGAGACATTTCAAAATCGTATAACAGTCAAAATCGTATAACAGTTGATTAATTCAAGATCACCTAATTACCACAAATATTCACGTTGCCGGTTTCAACATATCATTTCCATCGTTACATGTGATAATAACCCACAAATAGTTTCATTATGGTATATAAGCTCTAGTTAAATGATTATTGAAAAATTGTGTTAAATATGTCAGTAAGATACACGTCATGTCATCATATGCTCAGAGAGTCCGCTTGGAATCAGAAGCTGGTTTTCTTTAGCATAGGCCCTTCCTTAGTTTTCATTTATCATTTGTCTCTCGCCTAACGGAAAGTCCAAAGCGACTATAAAAAAAGCACTTGTTACTTCTATACATAACAAAGGTAAAACAATGATCCGACAAAATTATAGAACAATATCCTTAACATTGGTTTTCTGCAGAATTAAATATTCTAAGTTCGAATAAAGTACATTTCCTGGAGACAAAGAGTTTCTTTCCACAAATCAGCACGGATTTAGAAAGCATTGATCGTGCGAAACTCAGCTTGCCCTTATCTCGCACGACACCCTGCAAACCATGGATGGAGGGGAACAAGCATATTCCATACTCCTAGAGTTTCGGAATGTGTTTGACACGGCAGAGAGATTAATAACTAAGATACGAACGTTCAGAAAAGGTTCCCAGGTATGTGAATGGCTCGAAGACTTCTTAATTAATGGAATCCATTACACTGTCCTGGACGGCGAGTGTTCATCAGAGAATTGAGTATTATCAGGAGTGCCACAGGATAGTGTGCAAAAACGACCTGACAGATAGGTTGAGCAGCAGTCTGTACCTGTTTGCCAATGAAGCTGTAGCGTACGGGAAAGTGTTGTCATTAAGTGACTGTAGGATGATGCAGGACGTGTTAGATCGAATTTCTGTTATGTATGATGAATGACAGCTTGCTCTAAATATAGAAAAAAATTGAATTTTATTTCGAGAATTACAGGAACGTGCAGTTCATATTTAAAGGAGACCGCTCATGGAGCTCTCGTGCGACCCATTCTTGACTAATTCTCGGATGTTTGGGATCTGCACAAGGTAGGATTAAATGAAGACGTCGAAGCAATTCAGAGGCGTCTTGCTAGATTTGTTTCCGGCAGGTTCGATCAACATGTGACTTTATGGAGATGTGCGTGAACTCAAATGGGAATCACTGAAAGGAAGACGACGTTCTTTTCACGAAACACTATTGAGAAAATTTGGAGAACCGGCATTTTTAGCTGACTGCAGAATGGTTCTACTGTCGCCAACGTACATTTCGCACACGGTCCGCGAAGATAAGAGAAATTAGAGCCCGTACCCGCATAGACTTTCGTTTCCACCACGATCCATTTCCGAGTGGAATGGGAATGGTAATGCCAGTTAGTGGTATAAGGTACTCCCCGTCATGCACCGTATGGCGGCTGATGGGAAATGTGGGTAGATGTAGGTGTTGTACACTTATTTTCAGTGCACTACAGGTATAAAGATAAATGATTTAAAAATATGAAGCCAAATGCAACTACTCTATAACAAGCCACCGGAGACAACACGTCCCTTGTACTAAAATACTCATAAAATATAACTGAAGAACCTATGAACTTTTATCCGTGGAATTCGTATTCACTCCTTACATGACGTAACTGATTGATTCGGTACCAGAAAACACTGAAGCCAGAATATCAGCAACAGGAATCCTACACCCATTTTGACAAACGGAGAAGCAGTGGCTCATTGCAAAGAGCCCACTTGCATGTGCTCGAAAAAATGTCCCCTGAGCTGTTGACAGCATTGATCGATTTTTGTGTAATTACGCAGCACACAGGTAATAACAAAGAACGTGTATCTACAGAGGAAGAATTTGCGTTTTTCATGGAGTACTAAGAGAAAAACATCGGGAGTACTGAGATAAATACTGTTTTCAATTTTTGCAAATGTTAAAACATAGCGTCTGGTGGGAGGTATTCGGTGAGACGTGCAAAGAATACAGAATTCCAGCAAAAACATATAACCGGAGCTGGAATCTGTGAAAGTTACTCACAGTTTGTCAAAGTGAATTTGAGTGCACCTGAACAAGAACAAGGCTCTTACTGACAGATTATTGGGCAATAAAATATACATTTGCATCCAGTTGGCATGTGGTTACTTATACGCTCAGAAATAATGTTTATAAAATGATTTACTTTTCTCGGTCCATAATGATGTTGGGCACACAATTAAGAAGCAGTCGGCACACAAAGCTCCTCAAATTGTTGATGTAAGTCGAATTCAGACATCAAAGAGTTTCTTTGAAAACCACCTAGTCCAGATGTCTAACAGCAATGTTGTACCACACTTTGCACGTCACTAAAAGTTCGAAATGTTGTTCTAATGTATTACTGAGATACTAGACCCTCTGAACAATATTAAAATTTGTTACTGAGGTTCATTTTATGTTTTTGACATTATGTAAAGGACGGAAAATCATAAATATATTCACAATAACACTGAGATTGAAACATTTCGTGTGACTGATTAGTTGTGATAATCGAAATTAGTAGCAACAATAAAAATTTTCCATACCAGCTGATGATAGTTCAGGCCGATTTTCAGCGAGCGTATGCAAACTGTGGGGCACCACTTACTAAAAATATTTACCATTAGAGTTCCAGAAAAGAGTTATCGTTGTACTAGCCAAGACCAAAGTAGACAATAATTATAGAAATTATTGAGACGTAAGTGTGAATTATCATCCTTGTAAAATGTTGAGTCAAATGCCCTAGAAAAGAATTGAAAAGGTGGTGAGGGATGATTAGTTTGTTTTCAGAAAAGGTAAATGTACCAGACAGGATGAGCTTGCACTTAGTAATCTATGGAAGCATAATGACAGCTTATGATACTTCTAATAGAACTTGTGGATCAAGAGAAAGTCTCCGATTGTAAAGTGGAATAATGTGCCCACAGTTCTGAAGAAAGTGGTACGAAGAAGACGACAGATAAGTAATCTGCAATATGTGCAGAAACAAGGCAGGCGTATTAAAAGTGGAAGGATGAGTAGATTTTGAGATCATTGTTAGGCGTAGTTGTACTGGCTGGTTCAAATGGCTCTGAGTACTATGGGACTTAACATTTGTGGTCATCAGTCCTCTAGAACTTAGAACTACTTAAACCTAACTAACCTAAGGACATCACACACATCCATGCCCGAGGCAGGATTCGAACCTGCGACCGTAGCGGTCACGCGGTTCCAGACTCAAGCGCCTAGAACCGCACGGCCACACCGGCCGGCGTAGTTGTACTCTATCACCCCATACCGAAGAATTCGTGAGGAACGGTGAAAGTAGCTCTTTGATTATTTTTTTTATTAAACACTGAACTACAAAATTTCCCCTGTGAAAGAAACCCAAACTTAACCTATTCATTTATTACCCACAAAATACAAACCCAACGCAGTCTGACTGCTATACATTGACAACATGACTTCCAATAATTAACACAAAAGAATGGCCCTGAAGTGCAAGAAATCCTAACAGTGATACAAATAAAAAAAAGAAATTAATGAAGTATGAAACTACCTCAAATTCTGTTAACTGCCTAAACTTATTTCAGTCACGAATCCCGATGATGAAAACCCCATTCTTTTTCATAAGTCACTTACCTCACAGAAAATCTTCATAAAACGAATTACAACAACTACAGCAAGTAGCAACAACTACCAGCTAAATAAAAAGATTCTAACTACTATATACTATATACATTCCAGTAAGTAGCACAAAGTTCAAACTCCAAAGTTTAATCATATGTTTACAAGTAGTAGTGTATGTCGTGTTTGTGGAGTATTCTGCAAAGAAGTGTCAATAGTGAGGTCAATGGCCTCTCTTTTCCACAGCTATGCGAACACTTGCGGAGTGCGGCCAGCTTCAAAGTGGCTGAAGCGGCACCAGTAAAGTTGAAAGGCAACACAACAATTGGTAAATTTCAAGGAGGCTAGCAGAGCAGCCCAACACAGCAGAGCATTACGTCAACGTCACATATACTCTTCACCAAAATATTTACGACAGCAGTATCAGCTACAACGACAGTTTCATACAAATAAAAAAAATTCACAGCAGGGTAAGTGTGAAAACGAAATCTCATCACTAACAGTGTCCAAAAATTTCCGTCAGCATTCTGATACTCACATTCACATATATACTCACATTTCATATTGACCATAACCGTATCTCATCGTCATAATACACATCGCCGTCATAACAATATCATCATAACACATCAATCACATCGCAAAATCGTCGTAGCTTCCTTCATTAATCTCTAAAATAACCTCAAATATGCTCTCTCCTCGTTTCAATAGTGTCATCTACCTCAAACGTACATAAAAAATCATGAGCCCATACAATATACATTACACAAAGCTCTTGCAGTATCACAGTGGTTCCGAAAATATATGTGAACAGTTCACAAAATGCAGACAAAATACAAATTCATAAATGCAAAGTAATTACCTAGACATGTGTCAGAGACGTAAAAATATTCATTTCTCTCTGTTAAATGACCAGATACCTGTGTAATTCTGTGTTAGAGAAATATGGTACCTATGTACCATATAAGCAAATACCATATCAGCTAGGGCGCCTTGCACTTGCCACACTCATGGTACACAAAGTAGGCGTACCCCCTTGAGGGATGATGTAATTATACCTCAGATCTTTCAGATTAAAACTGCGGAATGAAACGTATCATAGAAAACCTTCTGTGTATCATTGTAGTTCAAAAATATTTCTGCCGCGCGGGATTAGCCGAGCTGTCTTAGGCGCTGCAGTCATGGACTGTGCGGCTGGTCCCGGCGGAGGTTCGAGTCCTTCCTCGGGCATGGGTGTGTGTGTTTGTCCTTAGGATAATTTAGGTTAAGTAGTGTGTAAGCTTAGGGACTGATGACCTTAGCAGTTAGGTCCCATAAGATTTAAAAAAAAATATTTCTAATAATGTTTCAAGTACAAAAAGTAATCACTCAAATAGTGTCATGTAGCCCTAAATTGTACTTCTGGCTGTAAGAAAATTTCTATCATCGCTTAGCGGTAAAAATGTGCCGAATGTCGTAATTACTTTAGTTCATAAGCAAAGTTCTACAAAAATCAATTTACTTACTTTGTCATATACAAAAGTAAAGTGCTATGCATATAAATGTCGTATTTACTACGTTCATTACCGTGACCTTGGAAGTACTGTACTGTAACGTATTGTTGTGTTACGAAAATAACTGTCTCATTGTAGCCATGCCACAAAAGTCATAACCAAAACGTGTTTTACTTTCCAGAAGAACGTAGAAAAATTGTGCAGATATAAAACAGATATAGCGTAAAAGCAATAATGAAAATTGTGTTACTCGTTAGCAGCGTCGTAAATAATTGTGTTGCTGTCAAACAAACCAAATACTGTGTCATCTGTGACCTCTCATAAAGTTCTTTAATTAAAAATGACTTTTCAAGTAAACCAAAATGTTGCATTAAAACCTCCTTAACAGTATATGTTCCAAGACTGTGAGCATTATTGTCATGACGTAATCGTGCAACTGACAAGCGAAAATGTACTAATAATAAGACTATATCACCTGTTCCCTACAAAACTGTTCTCGTAAAATTACTGTCTTAATATCTTTCTTGACTGGATAGTTAACTTTAAAACATCGCTGCATGTTAACAGGTTTTAAATGTGACAAAGCGTAATAATTACTTGAAGTGAAAAATTTTATAACAAAGACTAAGTCAGAAAGCATATTATTTCTGAATAAACACTTTTGCATGAGAAATGTGGTGTAATCTTTACTTTTCTTAGTACGCAGAATTTCAGCTTCAACACAATTATCATGCGGTATACGTCGGATCCTGTAAGGTCCGTTGTAAATTAGAAAAAAAATTTGACTGAAGTGTTTCTTCTTATGCGACACTCAACAGGCTTCAATAAGAACTTTTTGACCAATGTGTAGTTTCTTTGCATTTGTCTTACGGTAAAGTTTTCTCCTTTTGACTGCAGCAGAATTTATATGTTTTAATACCCAAATCAGTTATGTCTTTATGTCGAAGTTTACGTGTACTCGCAAAAGGTACAAGCTCTCTGATTCTTTTTGGTGTTTCCTCATTCTTCAGTAGAAGAATAGGTGGTAGAGCAGTGGAATCATGAGGCATTTCATTCAGTACATTTTGAAATGAGTGTAAGTATGTATCCCAGTGCTGATGCTTCCTGTGACAATGCAGTCTGCAAAGCTTATTAATTTCTTTTATAATGCGTGAACACTACTACCATGTGAACACTACAGTGAAATAAAAACAGGTTTGATTTTACGATTGCGAAGCATGCGTGACCAAATAGCAGATCTGAAATTGTGGTCCATTATCTGAAATGACCTTGTCAACGTGTCCAACTTCACGTAAGAAATTTTTAACAAATCCGTTGGATACAGAACGTCCAGTGGCTTTGCGTAACGATGTGAAAGAAACAAATTTTGAAGTACGTTCAACAGCGACGAAAACGTACAAAAATCCATTCAATGTTTAACAAGGGGTCCCAGAATATCAACTGCAGCTAATTCTTTTAAACTAGTAGGAATAATAGGACACAATGGAGGACGATGTGAGACGGTAGACGGTTTAGCTTTTTGACAAATATTGCAAACAGACAGAACTCTCCTATTTCTCTTTCACATGTTGTTAAAATAACAAGTCGTCCGAAGTATATGATAACATTTTCGCGGACCAAAATGCGCTTAGCTGAAATGAATGTACTAGATGAGCTTATTAACAAAATCGTCAGGAATACACAGTAAGCTTGGTATCAACAGTGGAACGTTTGAAGAGTATGTTATTTCTAACCAGGTAATAATGGCGAATCTGCGTGTGTGTCTTCATACCATTTACTTTTAATATCTTTCCAAATCGTATCCTTGTCTTGCTCATGAGCAATGTCCTATAAAGACGCAGTGATGAAATTTTTGAGTGTAAAGAATGTTGAAATTTTTCTCTAGGTTAGCGTCTGTGTTGCTTTTCACAAGGCCGGACGCTGCTCGTGAAAGTGCGTCCGCAACAATGTTTTCCGCGACAGGAATGTAGACTATTGTGAAGTGGAAGCTTGTAGAAATAATGCCCAACGTTTCAACCTGTCATGATTTTATTTTGAAGACATGAGAAATTGCAAATGCTCGATGATCACTATAAACTTTTACATTTTTGCCAGACGAAATTTGTCAAATGCCCAAACGATAGCTAAAGCTTCTAGTTCAGTGACGGAATAATTTTTCTCAGGTTTTGTTAGCACGCAGCTATCAAAAGCGATGTTTTCCGAACAGTAATGTCATTTTCTATAGCTTCTTGAAATAAATGGGCACCAAGACCAACTTTATAAAGATTCCATTCCAAGACAGAAAGCCTGTGACAGATCTGGATAAGCTAAGATGGGCGCGTTAAGCAGCACTTCTTTCAAAGAATCAAATTCCAACTGTGCCTGTTCTTCCCAGTTCCAAAAACTGTTTTTTTCCAGTGAGAGAACAAAGTTTTGTAGTTACTAGAACTTGCATATTCAGGAAACGACGGTAGAAATTCACGAGACATAGAAAACTGCGAACTTGTTTTTTTGTGGATGGAACAGGAATAGCTCTGATTGCTTCCAACTTTTCAGAATCCAACTGAATGCCCTCAGAAGAGATAATGTGACTCACAAACTTCACTTTTGTCCTACCGACTTCAGATTTTTCCAAGTTATCTGTAATGCCAGATTCAGCAAAAATACGCAACAAACTGTTGAGGATACAATTATGTTGTTCCCAAGAGATTTCTGCTATTAAAATATCGACCACGTACGAGGTGATGTGTCGTTTTAAAAACTGTGGTAATATGGAATTTAGTCCACGAATGAATGCTGCCGAAGAAATATTCTAACCAAAAGAAAGTTTCCGAAATTGATAACAAACGCGGAAACAAAGAAAAGCCATATGTTTTCTACATTCTGGATGAAGTTCGATTTGCCAAAAGCTGAATCTGAAATCAGTTTAAGACAACACCTTCACGCCATTGAAATTCTGAAGAAGTTTTTCCAACGGCCTGTCTGTTTCAGGAATGATTATGGTATTTATTTGTCTGGAATCTAAGACAAGCGTGATCGATCCATTTTTCTTCTCAACAACATGTAACGGATTATTTTATGAGCTTACCGCTGGTTTAATAATGCCCTCGTCAAGCATAGATTGTAATTCCGTTCTGACACGGTCCCTATATTGTGCCGGAATTACGTATGGTCTGACGCAAAATTTTGTATGCTCACTAAAACGAAATTTGTACTGAAATCCTTTAATTGTTCCTGTTGTTTGAGTAAAAACTGTGAAATGTGATTGCAAGATGTCAAAAAGGTCCTGCCTATCAATGTCACTACAGTCCTCAATTGTTTGAATTTTTTCTGAATTGAAACATTAGCATCTAATATGTCATCAATATCATCCCTGTCTGTACTTGCAAAACGATCATTAGTGTCAAATTCCGTCGAAAGTTCCAAACTGTGATCTGGCAAAAGGTAAAGCCGATTAATTTCGCCGGCCGTGGTGGCCGTGCGGTTCTAGGCGCTGCAGTCCGGAACCGCGGGACTGCTACGGTCGCAGGTTCGAATCCTGCCTCGGGCATGGATGTGTGTGATGTTCCTTGGGTTAGTTAGGTTTAAGTAGTTCTAAGTTCTAGGGGACTGATGACTTAAGATGTTAAGTCCCATAGTGCTCAGAGCCATTTGAACCAAGTTGCTGCTATGTTAGTGACAACTTGTGAACAGTGACCAAGAGAGCCATGGAAATAAAAACATCGCAACGCATCACAATGAGACTGCCATGCCAGAAGAACAAAGTGAGCGACCGGTACAAAACATTTTCGTGCAAACATCAGTCCAGCTTCCAAAGTGACATCGCCTCTTACTAAGTTTTCTCTTCTTCCACAGGATGACCATAGCATTTACAAAAAGACTATGTACCATCAGTATCACCTTATTGCAAAGTTGTTTTTGTAATGCCATTTAGCCTGAAGATGAGGTATAAGCCTCGAAACATGTCGCTAAATAAATAAGTAATACAATAGTTGACTAACTTTGTGACTGGTAGCGGTAATTAAAAAAAAAAACTTTATATATTTCTTGAGACAGTCACCTTCGAAAAAACGTCAAAATGGATTCAAATTCTATTGTTATTCTGCCAATGGTTGTCATACGGGTGGTATCTGTTTTGGTCACGATTTGCGTTGTAACAGTAGACTTGTGTACGGTTATTGTTTCTGTCGTCACAAAATTGTGATGGATGTGACCCATAGTTGTTGTTGTATTCCTGTTTTCGCATCATGTCAATTTCCAATTCTTGCAAACGTTTTCGATATCATCTTTACAACGTCCAGCCAAAATAATATGTCTTAAGCGTTCAGGAAATTTAATTAAGCAAATGCGAATAAGTTCCGAGGAGCTGTAAGGATTTGACAGGTACTGATTCTTGTATAACAGATCTTCAAAATATTTTAAAGGGTTGGAAAATTCAGACTGTTCGAAAAGCTTAATCATTATAATACTGTGTTTTACTCGATCGTGTGTAGTCTGAGACGAGTATGCAGAAAGGAAGCCATGATAAAAATCTTCTCTGTGACAATCGCGAATAACCGATCGCATTCTTACATTTGGTTCATTTTCTAAATAGCCACACATAAATTCTAATCTATGCTCTAATGACCAATTATGAGGAAAACAATGAGAAAATTGATGAAGCAAGGCTTGTGGATGTATGTCATTACTAGAATTCTTCAATGTTTTAAATTCAGGCGTTGTGATGAAGAGCTTATAGTCGAAGTAATCGTGTCAGCGAGACGCAGATCGGTCATTGTTACGTCGTGTCGTCTGTTCCATCTCAAGACTCGGTGCATCCTGTCGACTCCTTTCAAGATTTCCGAAATACAATGTGTTATTACCGTGTGACTTTCCCATGTTTCTAAATCCCTCTTCCCGCGACGGAGCGCGAGTATCCTCTGAAAAATGTAATTCTTGTTTTACCTGTCCCAACTGATCTTGTACTTATCGAATTTCTCTCTTGTGTTGCGTGTTACTTTGTTTCTGACTCTGATTAAATTTCCTAATTTTCGCGTACTCCCCTGTGTGATAAAAGCTACCGGTCTTGTATCATTCAAATCATCATCTAACTTCGTATATAAGTTTTTTCACTGATCCACACGTTCGGCTATTTGTTCCAGCGATGTGCTGCTTTCCTCCGTGCGTTTTTCCGAGCCAAGTTGTAGAGTATCCATTTTTGTGGTAATCGGATCTACTGTGTCCTTTAAGTTTCCCTGACCTTTTTCAAGTCGCTCAACCGTATCGGTAGATGCAACAGAGTCAATTTTAGCCTGCAAGGTGTCGAGATTTTCATGTACAATGGTCTGCAGTTCTTTTATTGCTGCTTCATGGTTCTGAAATGTGTCTTCACGTCCCAAAAAAAAAAAAAAAAAAAAAAAAAAGCTGAAAATGCTTTTTCTGTCTTCAGAAATGTTTTGATATTTCGATTCGATTTTGAGTATCTCAGCGGTTAAATCTTTACGTGTTTGTTCAACTGTTTGTTTAATTTCGTCAGTTGTGTCTAACTTTTGAAGTTGTTGCTCTGTTTGTTTCTGATTTTGTTCCATTGTGTCTAATGTTTGAAGCTTTTGGTTTGTTGGATCCAATTTTGAAATTAATTGCAATAACAATGCATTAGTGGCTGAAACATGTTCCTTTGTGTTTTTCGTCAGTGCATTTGCACCGGCACTATTCGTATTTTGAAAAGCAGTGAGTGTGTCTAGACTTAATTCAGAAAGGTGTATTGATGCAAAACCTGAATCTACGGTATTTGCAAGGTTTTGTTCTGTTATTTCGCAATCCTGAGGCGAACTGTTACCGACCGATCGATCGTCAATAGTTCCCTGTTCACTGATTGTATCAATTCCTATCCTGTTATTTATTGTCTGGTCCCTGTCCCTACGCACTGTTACCAAATTATTGTCGTGAACATTTCTCAATTCGTTACTAGAAGGTGCTAGCAAGCTACGCTTGTCGTCACTGTCATTTCTCATTTTGCTTTGCAGCCTAGTGTTACGCTTTTCACACGCCATGATTATCACATTTTACACTATAATACACGAAGAACAATCTGAAGATCAAAAATAAGAAGCAGCTCTAAAATAGCATTGAAAACAATAAATACCTAATTAGTTGCAAAAGCGACTGCGAGATACTTAGTGCAAAACCCCACGCATGCCACAACTGTGTACTTTACTCATGACAATACAGAACAAAAATAAGAAATTCCATACATAAAATTACGTGCTAGTAGTGAACAATAACTAATTTCTAATCTTGCATTAATTATTGAAACTTCAAGGAAATCAGAAGATTACAGTGAAACATCCTCGGCTAAGGGTCGACAGGTGAAACTAGCTCTTTAATTTTTTATTAAACACTGACCTACAGAATTTTCACTCACAAAGACAACTCAAACTTAACCCAATCGTTTATTACCCACAATATACATCCACTCGCAATCTGACTGCTATACATTGACAACACGGCTTCCAGTAATAAACACGAAAGAATGGTCCTGAATTGCTAGAAATCCTAACAATGGTGCAAACCGAAAAAAAAAAACGGTTGAGAGAACAGAATCAACACAGTTTAGATGCGGCAACGCCAGTATTGTTAGTTAGAACTGTGTACCAAAGTTTCAAGTTAAATGTATGTACATAGATATGTGACTATTCTTCAAAACTGCTCAAACATAAGCAGTACTCTTGTACAGTGCACGAGTTATAAATATACACTCCTGGAAATGGAAAAAAGAACACATTGACACCGGTGTGTCAGACCCACCATACTTGCTCCGGACACTGCGAGAGGGCTGTACAAGCAATGATCACACGCACGGCACAGCGGACACACCAGGAACCGCGGTGTTGGCCGTCGAATGGCGCTAGCTGCGCAGCATTTGTGCACCGCCGCCGTCAGTGTCAGCCAGTTTGCCGTGGCATACGGAGCTCCATCGCAGTCTTTAACACTGGTAGCATGCCGCGACAGCGTGGACGTGAACCGTATGTGCAGTTGACGGACTTTGAGCGAGGGCGTATAGTGGGCATGCGGGAGGCCAGGTGGACGTACCGCCGAATTGCTCAACACGTGGGGCGTGAGGTCTCCACAGTACATCGATGTTGTCGCCAGTGGTCGGCGGAAGGTGCACGTGCCCGTCGACCTGGGACCGGACTGCAGCGACGCACGGATGCACGACAAGACCGTAGGATCCTACGCAGTGCTGTAGGGGACCGCACCGCCACTTCCCAGCAAATTAGGGACAATGTTGCTCCTGGGGTATCGGCGAGGACCATTCGCTACCGTCTCCATGAAGCTGGGCTACGGTCCCGCACACCGTTAGTCCGTCTTCCGCTCACGCCCCAACATCGTGCAGCCCGCCTCCAGTGGTGTCGCGACAGGCGTGAATGGAGGGACGAATGGAGACGTGTCGTCTTCAGCGATGAGAGTCGCTTCTGCCTTGGTGCCAATGATGGTCGTATGCGTGTTTGGCGCCGTGCAGGTGAGGGCCACAATCAGGACTGCATACGACCGAGGCACACAGGGCCAACACCCGGCATCATGGTGTGGGGAGCGATCTCCTACACTGGCCGTACACCACTGGTGATCGTCGAGGGGACACTGAATAGTGCATGGTACATCCAAACCGTCATCGAACCCATCGTTCTACCATTCCTAGACCGGCAAGGGAACTTGCTGTTCCAACAGGACAATGCACGTCCGCATGTATCCCGTGCCACCCAACGTGCTCTAGAAGGTGTAAGTCAACTACCCTGGCCAGCAAGATCTCCGGATCTGTCCCCCATTGAGCATGTTTGGGACTGGATGAAGCGTCGTCTCACGCGGTCTGCACGTCCAGCACGAACGCTGGTCCAACTGAGGCGCCAGGTGGAAATGGCATGGCAAGCCGTTCCACAGGACTACATCCAGCATCTCTACGATCTTCTCCATGGGAGAATAGCAGCCTGCATTGCTGCGAAAGGTGGATATACACTGTACTAGTGCCGACATTGTGCATGCTCTGTTGCCTGTGTCTATGTGCCTGTGGTTCCGTCAGTGTGATCATGTGATGTATCTCACCCCAGGAATGTGTCAATAAAGTTTCCCCTTCCTGGGACAATGAATTCACGGTGTTCTTATTTCAATTTCCAGGAGTGTATATTGTCATTCAAGTGGAAGTAGAATAAGAGTTATAGTAAAATGAACAAATATTTTATGTGTATTGTTGTAACCACTCGTCCCCTCCTGAAGTGAATCTACGCTTACTATGCCACACAACAAATGTTGATGAGGCTGTCCCAAATGTTTTATTTTTGTCCACATCAACAGCAGGCACGTATAAATGGAAAGATTAGCTCACGATATGACGTAATGAAGGATGGCATAAAATATGTGAGAAAGCAGAAACTCATAAAATAAAGAAGAATAATGCAAATGATATTTATTTCCACAGAGCTCACAAGTTTCAGTACAAAATAATTCAAATTGTTTTCCTACTGTTAGGTCGTACAGATGAGATTGGAGAGGTAAAGAGTTTTAATGAGAAATATTTGTCTGTATTTCTGGAAGACTGGAAGTTAGAGAAATTAGATTGTAAAACAAGGAAATTATCTGCACACAGTCTAGGATGGCGGGTTGTTACTGAGCAATGGCATGGAGGGGAACCAATACCTCCCTGGTTAGCTAGCATAAGCGTCCGCATCAGCAGCGGTACAGAACGATGTGTATTGATTTGGATACCTTACAGTGGTCCTCATAATTTCAGGACAGTGATTGTTCAATTCTGTTGTTAAAAATAACGTGCTTCTTTAGATTTCATTCTTTTCGTGTCTTCTGCCATCTAATACGCACAATCGGCGAATATCTCTGTGGTGTTCACAATTTCTTGTTACGTGTGCCTACCATCTAGAAGTTAGCTGTGCATCTTATGGGGAGATAAGTTGGTTGGTTGGTTGATTCAAGGGCGGGGACCAAGGGAGATAAGTATTCACTAGTTATTGCTCTGTTGTAGTTTAAGTGTGTCTTAGAATTTTCGGTTTACTGTAATGTAGCGTGTCTTTCTTTCTTTGGGCCTTTGTCCCGCTACAACGCGGGGTCGGCCTGGTTATTACGGATGTGGCAGCGTTAGTTGCAGAGGGTGGCCGGATGCCCTTCCTGCCGCCATCCCAAATCCCCTGGGACTTAAACAGTGTACCCCAGCTGTCGGCGTCTACTATAAGCCTTGAAATAGTGTGAACGTTTTCAAATGTCTGTAAGTCGTGTAACTGAGGCGGAACGTGGGGAAGAGCTGGGTATTCACCTACCTAGATGTGGAAAACCGCCTAAAAACCACATCCAGGCTGGCGGATATACCGGCCCTCGTCGTTGCCGGGCGGTTTCGATCCAGTGCCGGCGCGCCTACCCGAGTCCAGGAAGCAGCACATTACCGCTCTCGGCTACCCTGGCAGGTTGTAAAAGTAGTGTTATATGTATTAAATGTGGATGTTGCAATAGGTTGGTGAGTATCAGAGAAAATGTCAGAACTAAGTGTTGGTGTTCTAGTGAGGCGATTATAGTATGGAGGCCAGTGAAGTATCAGATGAGGCACTCCAATAGAGTTGCAGATTAGTAGTCGCCACAAGCGAATCGTGGAACGGGGAGGAAAAATTTGTGCCCTTCAAGCGGAATTAGACTGGTTGAAAGGGAAAACAGACAGTTTGAACTAAAGAGAGGTAATAATTAATAATCAACAAGAGGAAATCTCAGAAACCATGTTTCAAATTCCGATTAACAGTCAGTTTGACTTACCTGAAATAGGAGAAGAGCCTCAACCAGTTTTTGAGCAAAGTAGAGCGCAGTAGACTCATAGGAACAACTTTATGGAGAGATCGGTAGAAAGTTAAGCAGAAAAAGTCATTTTTCTAGGTACAGTTACGTTAGGGATGCAAACCCAATGGCACAGAAAAAGATGAGTGTAGAATTTCGGGTCTGAAGCATCATGAAACGCTGTGTCAAGTTTAGGCAAGTGATAGAGAACATTGGGACTTCATGCAGAGATTTTGGTGACTTCTAATCAAGCTGCGGACCTATGCGGTATCGTCTCAGTTGTGCGACTGGATTCGTGATTTCCTGTCAGGAAGGTCGCAGTTCGTAGTAATAGACGGCAAATCATCGAGTAAAACGGAAGTGATATCAGGTGTTCCACAGGGAAGCGTCCTGGGACCTCTGCTGTTCCTGATCTATATAAATGACCTGGGTGACAATCTGAGCAGTTCTCTTAGGTTGTTCGCAGATGATGCTGTAATTTACCGTCTAGTAAGGTCATCCGAAGACCAGTATCAGTTGCAATGCAGTTTAGAAACGATTGCTGTATGGTGTGGCATGTGGCAGTTGACGCTAAATAACGAAAAGTGTGAGGTGATCCACATAAGTTCCAAAAGAAATCCGTTGGAATTCGATTACTCAATAAATAGTACAATTCTCAAGGCTGTCAATTCAACTAAGTACCTGGATGTTAAAATTACGAACAACTTCAGTTGGAAAGACCACATAGAAAATATTGTGGGGAAGGCGAGCCAAAGGTTGCGTTTCATTGGCAGGACACTTAGAAGATGCAACAAGTCCACTAAAGAGACAGCTTACACTACACTCGTTCTTCCTCTGTTAGAATATTGCTGGGCGGTGTGGGATCCTTACCAGGTGGGATTGACGGAAGACATCGAAAGGGTGCAAAAAAGGGCAGCTCGTTTTGTACACTCCTGGAAATGGAAAAAAGAACACATTGACACCGGTGTGTCAGACCCACCATACTTGCTCCGGACACTGCGAGAGGGCTGTACAAGCAATGATCACACGCACGGCACAGCGGACACACCAGGAACCGCGATGTTGGCCGTCGAATGGCGCTAGCTGCGCAGCATTTGTGCACCACCGCCGTCAGTGTCCGCCAGTTTGCCGTGGCATACGGAGCTTCATCGCAGTCTTTAACACTGGTAGCATGCCGCGACAGCGTGGACGTGAACCGTATGTGCAGTTGACGGACTTTGAGCGAGGGCGTATAGTGGGCATGCGGGAGGCCGGGTGGACGTACCGCCGAATTGCTCAACACGTGGGGCGTGAGGTCTCCACAGTACATCGATGTTGTCGCCAGTGGTCGGCGGAAGGTACACGTGCCCGTCGACCTGGGACCGGACCGCAGCGACGCACGGATGCACGCCAAGACCGTAGGATCCTACGCAGTGCCGTAGGGGACCGCACCGCCACTTCCCAGCAAATTAGGGACACTGTTGCTCCTGGGGTATCGGCGAAGACCATTCGCAACCGTCTCCATGAAGCTGGGCTACGGTCCCGCACACCGTTAGGCCGTCTTCCGCTCACGCCCCAACATCGTGCAGCCCGCTTCCAGTGGTGTCGCGACAGGCGTGAATGGAGGGACGAATGGAGACGTGTCGTCTTCAGCGATGAGAGTCGCTTCTGCCTTGGTGCCAATGATGGTCGTATGCGTGTTTGGCGCCGTGCAGGTGAGCGCCACAATCAGGACTGCATACGACCGAGGCACACAGGGCCAACACCCGGCATCATGGTGTGGGGAGCGATCTCCTACACTGGCCGTACACCACTGGTGATCGTCGAGGGGACACTGAATAGTGCACGGTACATCCAAACCGTCATCGAACCCATCGTTCTACCATTCCTAGACCGGCAAGGGAACTTGCTGTTCCAACAGGACAATGAACGTCCGCATGTATCCCGTGCCACCCAACGTGCTCTAGAAGGTGTAAGTCAACTACCCTGGCCAGCAAGATCTCCGGATCTGTCCCCCATTGAGCATGTTTGGGACTGGATGAAGCGTCGTCTCACGCGGTCTGCACGTCCAGCACGAACGCTGGTCCAACTGAGGCGCCAGGTGGAAATGGCATGGCAAGCCGTTCCACAGGACTACATCCAGTATCTCTACGATCGTCTCCATGGGAGAATAGCAGCCTGCATTGCTGCGAAAGGTAGATATACACTGTACTAGTGCCGACATTGTGCATGCTCTGTTGCCTGTGTCTATGTGCCTGTGGTTCTGTCAGTGTGATCATGTGATGTATCTGACCCCAGGAATGTGTCAATAAAGTTTCCCCTTCCTGGGACAATGAATTCACGGTGTTCTTATTTCAATTTCCAGGAGTGTATTATCACGTAATAGGGGAGAGAGCGTGGCAGATATGATACGCGAGTTGGGATGGAAGTCATTAATGCAACGACGTTTTTCGTCGCGGCGAGACCTATTTACGAAATTTCAGTCACCAACTTTCTCTTCCGAATGCGAAAATATTTTGTCGAGCCCAACCTACATAGGTAGGAATGATCATTAAAATAAAATAACAGAAATCAGAGCTGGAACAGAAAGGTTTAGGTGTTCGTTTCTCCCGCGCGTTGTTCGGGAGTGGAATGGTAGGGAGATAGTATGATTGTTGTTCGATGAACCCTCTGGCAAGCACTTAAATGTGAATTGCAGAGTAATCATGTAGATGTAGAGGGAATGAAAGAAGATTAGGGATTAACGTCCAAATTTTTATGTATACATACTGCTGAAAACCTGAACCGCTAGAAGCATATTACTGAGTTGCTCAAAAAAATTAAATTCACCTACTTTTGCACTTCGTGTCATTGCCAGTCTTCGAAATAAACGGATCATCCTCGTGTCGTATTCTGGATTTTTCCACTCAATAATGTCTTACGAAATCACTTAGGAAGAATGTATTAATTGAACAAATGTGAGCAATAAGAATAATATATGGTGTTTGCCTATCGTCGTCACGTAGGTAAATCTTCAAAGAGCTAGGCACTTTAACTGTACCACAATAACACATATATTCACAAAAGAAATTCTTCATAAATAATCCAACCCAATTTTTAAAAATAGTGATGTTCATATCTCCAACTCTAGAGGAAAAAATGACCTTTATTACACATTAGTAAAGCTGTCAGTGTCTCAGAAAGGAGTTCAATAAGCCGCAACCAATTTGTTTGATTCTTTGCCCAACTACATACTATGTCTCACAAGGAGCAAAGCAAGTTTCAGACCTAGCTCATTTCTGCCTGAGAGCTCTATATATTCCATGGACAAATTTTTATATAAAACTGGCAGCCTGTAAAAAAAGAAACTTAGTTTTTAAGTGTAATTGCATCAGTAGGATAAAAAAGTAATTTTACGGTAGTGTTGATACTAATCACGCACACATATCGTGTATACTAAGTCATTTCGATAGAAACATCGCATCGTTCAAATGATCTATGGAACATGTCACTAACTAATAAGATGAGGGGCAACTGCCACTTCCTCCAACCCCCTCCCCCCCACACCCATGGAAGCTTGGCACCTTCTCATCACTGATTTCTCCCACGAGTTATCAGTTGTTTTGATTCGATATGCTTCTGTATGTCTCTTACTCAACCAGAGCAACAGGCATCTACAAAGGAAGTCAAAAAGAGGATTTTGCCCTCTTGTGGAATCTGCAGGACGGAGTTTCTGTTCATTGCAGAGTTCTCACGCATTTTTAAGAATGGTTGTATGCGATTCTACCAAATGGCAGATTTAGTTTATTCTGGCGTCATTACATTGTCGGGCGTAGTAGTAAATAGTGTAGTTTTAAGAATAGCTTACAAGTTTTGCTTTGTTGGGGTGTCATGCTGTTCTTTTGACTTAGACGAATAGTGTCCAAAACTAACCGTTTTTGACATCATTAATCACGTTGTAGAGGCATTATCTATGTTTCTTAAATTGAAGTATAATATTTTTGTGCCAGAATGTCAGAATAGGAGATTTGTACTAGAAAAATTCAGTGATATAGCTCTTTTGTAGGTTTGTCAAGAAATTACGGTGTAAAACAACAGAACATGCGAATGTTTGTTACGTTGTTGTGGACACTTGAATGGTGAGCCACTCGGCAGTTTACTCCACTGCCCCCTTCACATCGAGTATGGCATAAACTTTGGTATCGCTTCCTCGGCATCGCTGATTGCCGCGGAGAGTACCGCAAACCTCCGGAACACCAAAAAAATCATCTTATATAACATATCGATACTCATTCTTAGTTTTCACCCGAAAAAGAGTTCCGGCTCTGAATTTCTCTCATTCAGAGCTGCAGAAAATACTATAACTTTATTTAAAAATAATTTGATGCCTGCATCTCTGTCGGTAGTAAAGGTGTGAAAATTCGTTTGTCTTTGTCCCTTAATTTGTCCAGAAGAATTGAGAATCAAGAGTTAACTGAAGTGAAAAAATTAGACACCTGACCTCGTTTAGGCAACCATGCAAACGGCACGAAGAAGCATTGGCGTCTTCAGAAATTTACTCAAGACCAGTCAAGATGTTCATTTTTTATGTACGTGTTTCGATGACGTTGGGAACTATCGTGTCCAGACAACTAAATTTGACAAGGAGTAAACATAACTTAATATATTTCAAACAACTGATAGGTATTCCCGCAGTCACTTATGAAAAACTACTTTGAAAATTAAATGGTAAGCATATTTCATAACCTACAAAAATATCATGTTAGTACCTTTCAAAGTGGATAAATAGGAAATAAACGCTTATAAAGCTTTAATACCATCTATAATAATGTATTTACTTCCAAATTTCACATCTGACGGTGTTAATGGATTTATTGCATTATTTCATGTGTTCTAGTATACGATGCTGATTGGATACTTACATTTGAACATATTTGAGTTTCTTTGGTGAAGTTGAAGGACGTCAGCCTGTTCTCTGGCTGATTCCTTTCATATTTGCTTTATATGATATCAATTTGCACGATTCTGGAAACAGAGATGAAAAAGAAACGTAACACACACTGTTGTTCGAGTGTAGTGCATCTGTCCCTCCCCGATCTCCACGTCACAGTAACGTAGCTGACTCTCCCAACAGTGGCATCAGTTTTACACTGAGGTGACAAAAGTCATGGGATAGAGACATGCAAATATACAAATGACGGCAGTATCGCGTACACAAGGTATAAAAGTGCAGTTCATTGGCGGAGTTGCCATTTCTGCTCGGTGAAAAAGTTTCCCACGTGATTAAAGCTGCACGACCGTAGTTAATAGCCTTTGAAAGCGGAATGGTAATTGGAGTTACATGCATGGCACTTTCCATTTCGGGAATTGTTTGGAAATTAAATATTCTGTGACTCAAAGTGTGAAGAATGCGACGAGAATACAAATTTCAGGCATTAACCCTTACCACGGACATCGCACTTGCCGAAGGCATCCACTTAACGACCAAGAGCAGCAGCGTTTGCGTAGTGCTAACAGATAAGCAACACTGCGTGAACTAACAGCAGAAATCGATGTGGGACATATGACGAACGTATCTGTTAGCACAGTGCGATGAAATGTGGCGTCAATGGGCTATGGAAGTAGAAGACCGACGCGAGTGCCTTTGCCTCTCCTGGATTCGTGACTACGTCGGTTGGATTCTAAACGAATGGAAAACAGTAACCCGTTCAGATGAGCTCTGCTTTCAATTGGTAAGAGCTGATGGTAGGGTTTGAGTGTTGCTCAGACCCCATGAAGCCATGGACCCAAGTTGTCAACAAAGCAGAGTGCAAGCTAGTGGTAGCTACACAACGGTGTGGACTCTGTTTACATGAAAAGGACTGTGTCCCCTGTTCCAGCTGAACCGAAAATTGACTGGAAATAGTCATTATCGGCTACTTGAAGACCATTTGCGGTCATTCACAGACTTCATGTTTCTAGACAACGATGGAATTTCTATGCATGACAAAGCGTCATGTCACTGGGCCACAATTGCTCGTATTGGTTTGAAGAACATTTTGAACGATTCGAGCGATTGATTTGATCACAAAGATCGCCGGATATGAATCCAATCGAACATTTATGGAACATAATCGAGAGGTCATTCGTGCAAAAAATCCTGCACTGGCAGCGCTACCGCACGTATGGACAGCTATAAGGGCAGCATATATTTTGCAGAGGACTTCGAAGGACTTGTTGGTACATGCCACGTCGAGTTGTTGCACTACGCTGGGCTAAAGGAGGTCCGACACATTATTAGAAGGTTTCCAAGAGTTTTGTCACCTCAGTGTATATGTCGAGCAAGGGAATCAGTTTCCAACTCTCATCTAGACTGGAGCTATTGTTAGAGACGCCTTCGGCCACCCTATGGATAATGAGGGCCTGCATTGCAAGGTTACACAAAGGGAAATCTCTCCTCACGTCTAGGATATGCAAGTTAGACCGCTCACACACGCGCTCTGTGGAATAGCGGCGCACGAACACCTGTGCCCACAGAGTCACCTCAGGAGCCTCTTTGTCACCACATGTATATTCGTTACACTCTCGGAAACTGTGTAGTTGGGAGGCCCAGACCAAACACTGCGTGCCCGCCTGGTGCCGTTCCGTCGCCAGCCAGACCAAGGAACGCCCTGTTCCTCTGTGGCTACAAAAGAAATTGCTAGAGACAAACGTGGAAATTGTTTATGGGGTTGTACGTCGCGATGAGGCTGTGATGTAGCCCTCGGTACAGGGTCGTTTTCACGCTATTGTAAAGACCCACAAATTGGATGGCATTGAAGAGCCGGTGTGGGAAACGCAACTCGTACGAGTTGAAGCTGATTTCTCACGTTGATGTCTGGACGTTCCCTTGCAATGCGAATGTGTACGCAAACGGCTTCGTTCAGGGTCCTTTTCAGTCCGCCGTCTCTAACAAACGAAAAAATGTTGAGGCTTTCCGAATACCAGAATGCCGCGACGACCTAACACCGGGTCAGCTGTTAAAACATTCTGCCTGTTTCGTGCATGGAAGTTCCCACTGAGATGATTAAGAGAGGGAACAGACGTTTCGATCTCCACCCACCATGGGCTGGCAACGAATTGGCAGCTATGATTGGCTGAAGAGTAGTTTAAGCGGTATTCCTCTTCCGGAGACACTGTGGAGCGTACAGAGAGGAAATTTTAAGAAGCGTTCGGTTTTGAGAATTCACAAGAACAGCCTGTTTTTTTCACCTAAAGGGCTCTCTGCCTATCAGACTGCGGTGGACACTGATGTTTACTTACTAGCGCCTGACTCTGGCAAAAACGGACTTCGCTTTCAGAGCGAGTTTCTGATGGCAGCAGACCACGACCTCAGGCCCTGAATGCGTCATTTCAATGCTGATCGCTGCCTTCCCGTGATTGATGGATTCAAGAAGTAGGACATAAATGACAGATATTCTTTGAGAGTTCTTATGGGGACACATGATCATTTGTAGCAATGCGATAATGTCTCTCTTCTATGTTAACTTCCGTTGGCAGTTGTTCAAAATGGTTCAAATGGCTCTGAGCAGTATGGGACTTAACATGGCAGTTGTCCTAGTGGAGTGTTGCCTATATATTTCTCGGTAAAGTTGCCCATACGGTGCCCAAAAGGAACTACCAGTCTTTTAAATGGTTGAGTGATACTAACATATAACATGGCAGGTAAAATTGTCTCCGTCTCAGCACTGACAGCCGTCTTCAACAAAACTGTTTGGAATGACGAGTTTTCTTATTTATTCTTCCAGGTGCATGCTGCCCACCCGATGGCACCTGTAATGTTGCCAAATAATTTCCGCTTGTTTATCAATGCATAATTGTTATTGTTTTGCTTCATATACAAATTTACTTTCTTTTTTGTTAAGTACTCTTAAGTTAATGTAATTCG
Source organism: Schistocerca serialis cubense (assembly GCF_023864345.2). Lineage (NCBI taxonomy): Eukaryota > Metazoa > Arthropoda > Insecta > Orthoptera > Acrididae > Schistocerca > Schistocerca serialis. The sequence continues at coordinate 434,908,880 of NC_064640.1, read as the reverse complement.
ACAACGAGGGCATATTCTGTCTTTTCGTAGTTTAGACATTCCCCGACCATTTTTTTTTTATTTAAACGACGGTGCAAGACCAACTTCCATGTCATCATTTGAGAGGAAAATGTTTTGCTTAATTCATTGCGTAACTTTCATTTACATTACGCATCTGGACTAATCGGCGGCGTGGAGGAGGGTTGGTTCAAATGGCTCTGAGCACTAAGGGACTTAACTACTTTGGTCATCAGTCCCCTAGAACTTAGAACTACTTAAACCTAACTAACCTAAGGACATCACACACATCCATGCCCGAGGCAGGATTCGAACCTGCGACCGTAGCGGTCGCGCCGTTCCAGACTGTAGCGCCTAGAACCGCTCGGCCACTCCGGCCGGCGTGTAGGAGGGAGGGGGAGGAGGGAGTCATGTACCGTTATCCAGAAAAGTCCAGATGGAATCGAGTACCAAACACGCTAGTGTAAATCAAAGCTGTACGACCGACTTCTTGTAAATTGTAGCCCAGGACGAGTAATTCCAACTACATGAATGTGCGAACTCTCACAAATCCACCCACAAAGTGCCTGTAGAATCGAGGTTTAGCAGTCTAGGACTGAACCAAAGTAGTATTCATCTTATTAGTTTGATGCGTGATCGTACAGTCAAGCGAACTGCACTTCTGGACTATGAATGTTGCCCTGGGTTGCATCCCATAGAGGTTGCGAAGGTCCTAATTTGTGAAGAGGGTATAATTTCGACCTTAGAATTATACACATTTCTCCTGTATTGTTGTGTTTTGCTTGTCAGTCCATAGATGTATGAATGAACACACGTAAAGCGTGTCACAAGCGCTTTCATCGGAGTCCACTACAATAGCTCTGTCGTGTAAAACTGAATAGAGGCTGTCGGACAGTTATGCTGCAGCCATGTTTATGATGTGCTACAATCAGGACATTACGGTGTTGAAACAATCCTTTTTTGTAACTCTAGAAGGGCTGTAAGAAGAAGCAGCAAGGCAAATATTGGGGATGTTGCACCACTGCCTTTTCACTCTGCGTTAGAAACCCATGACCGAGCTGAAGGAGAGTTATCGCTGCTGTTTTAAGAAAGATATTAACGAGGGGCCGAGGAGACTTGAAGAGAGACTCCACCCTGGCACCAGAAAAGGTACTACGTATCCAGCCTCGACGCTGCTATGAGGACTAGAATATTGCTACCACATGAATGTTCGGTAGCCAGACTGCATCAGTGGCTAACTGGACTGTCACGCATTCAAGTCAGCACCGCCTACAGCAGCCGTAGCCTACGTGAGATGAATAATGTCGTGTCAAAATAGGGCTGGATCCTTCCACCGTAAATGCTGCCTACGCGGTAGCTGTAACCGCCAGCAGTCAGCTCCGGTAGGTACTCCACGACAGTCATCGACCTGACGTGAGTCATCCAGCCTCCTGCCACCGCCACCTCCGCTGGCTCAGCTTGCGCATTCCAGCGGGAAGGCCACCTACTGGTTGACTACTGCTGGTTTTAAGGCACCTACCCGTGGCGTCCACGGTATACACCTGCGCCTACCTGTGCGGGCACACTCTGCTTCGAAAGACGAACGTGTATAGCGCGACGGTTTGACTCCCGCTCGAACTTAATTATTAATCTATTTTTTCATCACTGGTAACATAAAGAAAAAAAAAGTGTATTTGCATGAAGCATTTGCATGAAGTTATGTTTTCCATGTCCATATGACAAATACTATCCTCCTACGTGAGATGTCGAGAGCATATACGACGAGTAATTGTACGTTACTCTTGAGGTCTGCCACATTGTGACTGATCCAACTACCAGTCCGTCTTCAAAGTCTGTTAATTCCTGTCGTTGGGCCTTAATCACGTCGTAAACGTTTCACTTGAATCATCTGAGTACAAATGATAGCTCCACCAATGCACTGCCCTTTTATGCATTTTATGCGATATTTCCGTCATCTGTGTATGTGCATATCGCTATCCAATCACTTTCCTGAACTCAGTCTAAGGCTACATTATTTCTCCTCGGGTACTGAAATACCAAATCTACGATTTAGTACAAGGACAGACAATCAGTTCCAGAATTTTGTAATTAATATACAATCTACATACCCTGCGGACGCCTATCGGTAGAATGAAATGGCAAAACCGGTTACAGTGAACTCAAGTCAATGGCTTGGGGATTAATTGCAAAATCTTTGAAAAATCATCTGTATTGGCATAAGTAATCTTAGCTGGCATTTGACCCAGTAAGAAACAGACCTGAGTGTGTGTATACATGTAAAACTAGGCTTAAGGATAAAAAAAACTATTTGAAAAATATGCTCATAAGTTTATTACTGATCAGGTTAGTTAATGAAAGTATTATACGCGAACTATATGACACTCTGTAAAAAGAACCACTTAAACCGGGAGTTTGATCGTTACGGCAAGATTGAAAGTGCTACTTGTGTTTATTGAAGTTTTGTGAATGCATACGAGCGCTCGGGCACTCGTGAACCTGTTCTGCACTTAAAACCATTCTCTCTAATGAATGATGGACGTATTGACACAACTTATATCCCTTGTTTCCATGACGCCAATTATTTGCCGCAACAGAGACAGTACTTAATTATTAATTTCGTGTAGTCCAAACTTCCAAAATTATAAAACAGTCGTTTCTTCTACAGCAATGTCTAAGTGTGTGTATACTGAGAAATAATTTTCACTGATGAAATCTGGCACTGATTACAAAATCTAGAGTCAGTAATAATTCACTTATTTACATGATTAATTCTCAAACTATACAGGTTCATTTCAGTTTTTAAAAAAACATTGCTTTGCTTTTTCAAAAACATTTTCTAAATCTGTTCCTTAAAACTGTCAACGAAAATTCCTGTTCCTTAAAACTGTCAACGAAAATTCCCAAGTCGCAGAACAAATTGCAAACCTTCTCCCTGGAAACAATGAAATAATAAGCAATGAAAAATGTTAGCTTAGAAGAGGTAAATTGACTCTATATACATCGCGCAACACAATTAAAGGATCACTTTCTCGAAACCCACTAATTGCCTCCGATTGCGACGCAAAAGTTTGAAATTTGGCCCTAATGTGCTTACAACCTTCCTACGTAATGATGCAAAAGCGCGGCACACTGCAACATTAGTATCGGACTCGGCGGTGCTTCAAACAGCAAAGTGCTTACACATGTGAAAAAACGCCACAGCTCAGAGGTTCATTGGAGATGTAAAGTTGCTTAATTATGTCACAAAGGCACCAAATTTCACCAAAATTCTGCCCAGCACCCCCATAGATGTGTCATATGATCGGTCGTGAAACCTCCCTCCTTCCCCGTCCCCTCCTAATCAGCATTTCACCTCCTCTTTGACGGCAGGTCAGGACTGCGACACCCAGCATTGAAACCGCTCGGTTTTCTTATGGGTGGCAGAGGAAAACATTCCACACGGATCGCCGCTCAGGATCGACACGAAGAGGCCTCAGGGGATGGTATGAAGTGTGTCAAGGAAACCACCTTTTTCCTTCGCGCATGGATTACTGCACGTTTCACGGTCGAAAACAACAATTGGCAATGTAATGAGCAGCAGCATGACCTTCTTCACAACCTATGTAATCTGCGGGTGGAGACTGTATAAATGCATGGTGTCTGTCCTTTTGGACATATCCGAAAGAACAGAATCATGCATTCATATAGTTTGATTGGCCAAGCTGGAAAATGGATCCACCGTCTTCAGTGCGGATCCACAAATACATCCGACCTGCTGTGGGAATATCGGAGAGCGAGCATGGAGGAAATGGATGGGGCCTGCAGGCAGGTGGTGCTAGATGGGAATGTGAATCGGCCGAGGCGTGCCGAGATAATCTGCGCAGTTGCGATAACGCTGTGTCCCGGATGACGCACCTGCCTAATAAGCAGGAGATTCCAGGTTCGAATCCCAGTCCGGTAAACATTTTCACTCGTCACTGCTGATTTCGCGTAATGTCACGATGCAGCTGACAGCAGTCATCCCTTTCCTTACCTTTCTTCCCCTCTCCAACCTCAATTTACATATACTGTATAACAGCTGCGAAGCCTGCATTGTGAAAGTTCTTCACAACCTTTGACATTGCGGTCACTCTTCGGACTGTCCAGTCCTTCTCTAAGGACATTGTGAGTCAGTAACCCCATTCAATATGATCACATCCCTTTGAAGTGTAGTGCAACTGCAATTTTTGCTATAGTGTATAGTGTGCAAACACTAGGGACCGTTAGAAACCATTCGACGAAATTTGAGCACACTCCAAAGCAGCAAAGGATGCTAATGCTTTTCATCCCACCTGCTTCGCGTCCTCCTGAGGCATGATGGCAGAGGGGTGAGACACTGACTCATGCGTGAATAAAACGGCAAAGAATCCTTCGAAGGCCTCCCCCTCGGTGCCACTCAAACGTCTTTTTTGAGCACTTTCAAAATGTACTTGAAGGAGAAAAGCTGCGACGTTGTCCTAGACGTCACCAGACAAGCAACCTCTTCGACATATCTACATTTCTGGATGGCCTACTAGCAGGCGCAAGAGCAGCAGCAGCTTCTGTCCGCATAGGTAAGTTTTTAAGGTGCTCTACGGAGGTGGCCGGGTGGCGCCAAGTGTGTTTCTGAACTGTCTGGTCTTAGAGGGGTCCTTCGCCGTTTTATTCACGTATGTGTCAATGTCGTAGCTCTGTGTCATCAAGCAAGAGGAGGGAATGAAACAAGGGGACTGAGAAGGAATAAGCATTCTTTGCTGCTTCAGATCGCGTTCAGATTTCGTCGAATGGTAGAAACGGTCCGTAGTGGTTCCACCCTGGTCACAAGGTACTCCAAAGGGGTACGATAACTTTCAGTGCAGCTGCTAACCCAGGATGCCCTACAGATGGGGTTGAATCGTCCGACGGATGTCAGCTGTTTCAAAGGTCATTACGGACGTCGTCCTGTTGCTCATCGCACTCCCAGCTGTCGTTTTCGAGCACGAAATGTGTGGGAATCGACGACTAAAGGAAAAGCGTGGTTTCTTTACGTCACCCCCAAAGGCCATTTCGTGTTGATTCTGAGCGACGGCCTGTCTGAAATGTTTTTCTCGTCCGCCCGAAAGAAAAACACTAGATTTCATCGCCTGGTGTCGCAGTTCAGACCTCCAACACAGAGGCGTCAAGGGAAGGGCTGAAATATGGGTAAGACAGGGTGTGACCACCTTCCTATCGTGTGTAATGTCCATGGTGGCGCTGAGCAGAATTGTGGTGAAATTTGGCACCAATGTGACATCATTAACCCTTATTACACTTCACATAAACTTCTGAGCAGTGACCTTTTTTTCGTATGTGTAGACACTTTGCTGTTTGAAGAGCTGTCGAGCCTGAGGGTCACACTGCACAATGCCACGCTTCGATGCCACACTTTTGCACCATTGCAGAGGAATGTTGTAGGTAGCTTTGAGCCAAATTTCAAACTTATGCGTCGCAATAGGAGACAGTTACTGGGTTTCGAATTAATTGTGCTATGCAGTGAGGTTTATGCATCAAGTCACCACTCAACTTTTTACAAAATCCCAAATACAATAATGTGGTTTGTTTCGTTGCGTACATGAAGCTGATTATAGTAATAACACTTACCTGCTGTATTTACAATAAGTGTTACGTAGGTATATTAAATGTCATACAAAAGGATAAAATAATTCATGTTTCCCTGAAATATTAAGCTTGAATTATTTATTCACAGACTTTCAAATTCTTATCACGTAATATACCAATAAATCACAGTTTCCCATCTGCAAGTTTCTTTCATTATCATGTGTTAAAAACATTCAGGCAACTCCATCGTAGTATCACAAAAATCAAGATCGCAGGCGCTATCGTAAAGTAAGTCACAGTTAGGGTAAGAGGATGTAAGAGAGAGAGAGAGATTGTTCTTACTAATTTATAGCTCAAATATTTAATGAATTCCATTACGTAATACTTGAATTTTCTTTTATTTCTACTGTTATTGTTTTCATTCGTTGTAAGCAGATAGCTCTGTCACTCACTCTCCCAATAAACGACATTCGACAGATATTGTTCGCCGGCCGGTGTGGCCGAGCGGTTGTAGGCGCTTCAGTCTGGAACCGCGCGACCGCAACGGTCGCAGGTTCGAATCCTGCCTCGGGCATGGATTTGTGTGATGTCCTTAGGTTAGTTAGGTTTAAGTAGTTCTAAGTTCTATGGGACTGATGACCATAGATGTTAAGTCCCATAGTGCTCAGAGCCATTTGACCCACTATGGGACTTAACATCTGAAGTCTTCAGTCCCCTAGAACTTAGGACTACTTAAACTTAACTAACCAAAGGGCATCACACACAGCCATGCCCGAGGCAGAATTCGAACCTGCGACCGTAGCGGTCGTGCGGTTCAAGACTGTAGCACCCAGAGCGGTAGCGTTCTCGCTTCCCACGCCCGGGTTCCCGGGTTCGATTCCCGGCGGGGTCAGGGATTTTCTCTGCCTCGTGATGGCTGGGTGTTGTGTGCTGTCCTTAGGTTAGTTAGGTTTAAGTAGTTCTAAGTTCTAGGGGACTTCTGACCACAGCAGTTGAGTCCCATAGTGCTCAGAGCCATTTGTAGCACCCAGAACCGCTCGGCCACCCTGGCCTGCAATATGTTTGTGACTTTCACTATATATGCCACAGAGCAGTAACAGTTGTAATTGTCGTTAAATTGAGAATAAGATAAAATACCAGTAACTGTGTGCATCCGTTAACTGCAACAACCAGGCAAGTTTGCACTGATGTGTGTCACAGTTCTGATGCGTTACTAAGTGGGAACCGATTAACAATAGGTAGCTGCGCATCAGCACGCTGTTAACTTCTCAAAGGAATGCTTGTTATTACATGATCTGAATAATCAATTACGTCATTTGTTTATCTCGTCTATTGTTCAAAATGTCTCAACACTGTTTCTCTTCTTCATTTTCAAGGAAGGAAGTCCTGTATCAATCTTGGTCAGTAGAACAGGAGCGTTAACACAGTAGAACAAAGAGGCTGAAGAAAATCAGCTGTGTCCTATTCAAAGACACTTAGATTAAGTGTCTTGGTGAAACCACATAACGTCTAAATATGGGTGTCTGGAATGTTAGTCCTTCAGTAAGACCATGGTTTACGTATATCTTACCGCAATTCTATAAAATTCCTAAGTTATCTCCTTTAGTTTGCTACCATTCCTTAATCGAAAAGTTGATACCAGACGAAATGTGTCAGACACAGTCCTTACTCTCTGAGTTTTCCTGGTTTTCCTTTCGTTTTTTCGCTTCATTTGGCATTCAAAGAATCTGAAGTGCATGACCGGGAAGGAGGATTACGCTGCACTGCCCATTTCCTCAAAAACTCGCTTTTGTAGAATTATGATTTGTCATATAAATAAGAAAAATTCCATTTTTGCAAGTGGATTTATTTGTATGTACGAAACCTGTTTTTTTCGTGGGTATCGACGCATTAAAGGATTACGGAGAGGTACTCTTTCCGCACCAGGATACAAGAACATTATTCGTAAATTCGAATTAACTGGCGATTTGGTATTTGCACCTGGGAGACGCTGACTGACAACTGCGCCACAAATGTGCGCTCTTCAAGCATTCAAGCATTGGACGAGTTGTATCACGACAACTGAACATTTCATGGTCCACTATTCGAAAAGTGCAGTAGCAGAGCAATGCCTAGTGCGGTTCCAGGCTGACATAGATGCAGATGGTCGTCAAATTGAACAACATTTGTAACCTGCAACATAAACATGGTTCACAATTAACAAATGCTGCCCTCTCACGTGGAAATAAAAATTTGTTTTCATTTCAATGGTTTATTTCGTTATTTCTCTTCCGCATGTCCTTGCAAATGTTTCCACAAAGTTTCGTTGCCCTACGATCACTCGGTTTTTATGGAGGCATTCTCAACTAGCCAAAGCTTAATTATGATCACCCTTTATGGACCAGTTGTAATCCTTCTAAGGTGGACATCTACTGCTCTGCAGGTGCAGCAATGTTCGTTCCACTGGTTCAGTATACAGTGCTACTGAACCTAACACAACATACACTTCCGCCTACGAAATTGACGCATGTACGTGTAAATTTTGCGTTAATGGGCTATGGCAGCAGAAGAGCAGAAGACCGATGCGAATGCCTTTGCTAACAGCACGACTTCGTCTGCAGAGCGCTCCTAGGGTAGTGACTATGGAGGTTGGACCCTAGACGACTCAAAAACTGTGGGCTACTCAGGATGTCTAGATTTCAGTTGATAAGAGCCGACCCTAGTGTTAGAGTGTGACGCAGACCCCACAAAGCCGTGTACCAAAATTGTCAACAAGGCACTGTGTGAGCTCGTGGTGGCTTCGTAATGGTGTGGGCTGTGTTTACATGGAATGGACTGGATCCTCTGGTCCAATTGAACCAATCATTGATTGGAAATGGTTATGTTCGCTTACTTGGAGAGTATCTGCAGCCATTCGTGGACTTCATGTCTCCAAACAACGATGACATTTTTATGAATGTCAATGCGCCATGTCGCCGGGCTACGATTGTGACTGACTGGTCTGAAGAAGCTTCTGGACAATTCTAAGAATGATTTGCGCACCCAGATAGCCTGACATGAAACCTATCGAACATTTATGGGACATAATAGAGAGCTCAGTTAGTGCACAAAATCTTTCACCGACACTGTCGCAGTTATGGTTGGCTATAGAGGAAGCATGCTTCAATATTTGTGCAGGGGACTTCCAACGAGTCCATGCCACGTTGAGATGCTGCAGTACACCGTGCAAAAGGAGGTCCGACGAGATATTAATAGGTTCAAATGGTTCAAATGGCTCTGAGCACTATGGGACTTAACTTCTGAGGTCATCAGTCCCCTAGAACTTAGAACTACTTAAACCTAACTAACCTAAGGACATCACACACACCCATGCCCGAGGCAGGATTCGAACCTGCGACCGTAGCGGTAGCGCGGTTCCAGACTGTAGCGCCTAGAACCGCTCGGCCACCCCGGCTGGCTATTAATAGGTATCCTATGATTTTTGTCACCTCAGTGTGTACATCAAAGGTAGCAACTTACGCAGTTGACTATTTGTAATTCATACAAAGCGTTTCTTTGCGGACCACTCCCCGTCTAGAAACTATATGCTTTGCTGAACAGGGCTACAAACACCCATTTCACATTTCAAGAAACGCCCCACATATACAGTGTGTGTACACCGAAATGCCATATTTGCAGTTTCTCTATCACAAAATTGAATGAGATAAGTTTATCTCCTTCTCAAGAATAAGTTGTAGGTTAAGGTGACATAATAATGATACAAAATCACCAAATTTGTATCAAGTTTTGAAAGAAAAAGTGTCACTGCTCAGAAAAAAATTGAAAATATTTTGAGAGTATAAACTGCTTCAAAATGACACTGTATTTGATTCTTGAAAGTTATATATGTAGACTAGAAAAAATAAAAGCAGTGTATCATTTTTTGGACTGAAGTTCTTGAGTATGATACGACTGGTCGAAAATATGATTAATACACGTGTTAAAAGAGGTGCCTGATAGTGAAAAGTGGCATTATGAGATTTCTGGAACAGGTTATGTTCATCGGGTGGTGTTTCTAAATCAAAAAAGGATACGGAATTTTTCGTAAAGGATAGGATATCTGCTTAAGATGACTAATGTATTATATCTCTCTCTATAAGTCACTATCAAAGTACTTTTTTTCACACATCAAGTGGGTTTTGGTTTAGTGCCAACTAGAGTTGCACTCTACCAAAACTACGGTTTTGTCATAAATAGTAGTATTACCAGTACTATTGCTAGCATTGGTAGGGAAAGAAACATAAATGAATGTGTGTAAGAGAAACTGAAAGCCGAAGACTGTTATTTGCCTTTTGTTTATTATGTACGTAATTAGAACCACATATCCTTCAGAGTTTGTCCATTGCGTATTCTATATCATTACAAAATATAAATTGAAATTTTTAAGTATTAAAAATCTGTTGATCCCGTAACTTCAATTAATATTGTTTCAAATACAATATATATACACAAACATAAAAAACCTGTGTTATTTTCGTTGTTTTTTGTACTCAACAGACCATTCTTCATCATGATCGAAGGCAAGAGTTTCTTGTTATAACTGATAAGAGCGGGAACTTCTTTTATATGAGTTCGATGAATTATTGAGGTGTCTTTTTTTAGGTAGTTCAGTTTTCTAGCACTATATGATAAATCTGTATTTCTTTGATTTAGTTTCTGCTACAACATACCTCTGTTTCATGTTACAAATCAACAGTTTCCGAATAAAACCTGAAATGAATATCGACACTTTCAGTTTTGCTATATATACTGTTTACCTTTAAATAATATCAGGAGGATAACTATGTAGAATGAAAATGCTCCATGGGTTACATGGCCCTTTACACGGTATACCCTAACTCAGTTTCAGACGGTTACAGATTTCGGTTTCTAGCGGAATCGAGTAACACAAAAATCGCATACGCAAACAAAGCGATCGAAATGAGGTAACGCCCGATAGGCGTGCAACACACCTAACGTACAGGTAACGCGGTTACAGTCTTAACTGACCAAAGCTACCAGGAAAACTATCGTAGTCTACGCTTGCTTGTGATAGTCTACTATAGTCTACGATAGTTTACAACTCTACTGATAACTAATGAAATGCGTTAATTTTGTGTGTGTAAGAATGACAATCATCTACAAATGTCTGTCACATGTGCAAAGTTTATGGTGGATTAGAGAAGATCTTCAGCCCTATCATGAATGTAATTCATCAAATGATATGCAATGGTAACACGATATCCCGCCGACCATATGACAACATGATTCAATATTCATTAATTTTTAAAGAGCTATTAAGAAATTATTAAGAAGTTCTTTGCACATTGTTATATTTTAAGTGTCTCTTCGGCGTGATATGATCATTAAAAAGGAGATTTCTACGTAAGCATCAAATTTATTACGCAGTGTCTTACTTTTGAGGACAAATGACAAGAAAAGTTACTTATTGTAATGCACTATATCGTCTCACAATCTAATCTGATCTGTCTGAATATCAACTCAACAGTGGTATCTCCCTCGATAAGGAATAAGGTAAAATGATTAGATGGGAAAACGAGAGTATGTGCGGGAACTTAACCATTGCAGAGGGTATATTACGATAGTGCTTCCAAATTACTGGGAATAATAATCATGCAGACTACATCGCTTGGAGAAATCGCTACAGGACAGTTAAAAGAACCAAGTGGTCTTCTATTCGCATTTGTACGTAACTTTAGAGGAAGTTCTTCACACATTAATACTACTATCGCGAACAAAGATATTTATCATTGAACTCCACTCTAACGACGAATTAGTCACTAGCCACATGGTCTCAAGATCGCGCACAAAGCATCACGGTTCTGTCTTTGGAAAAATTACTCACTCAGAAATATTCATTTCGCACACGAATTATATAACATAACGAAAAATCACTAGATACAAAACTGTTCAAAATCAGAACGAAATGTGTTACTTAGCGTGGGTACCCAGTGGTTCCACATATATGAAAACTGAACAACGGAAAAATTATGAGCAAAAAGTACAAAGCGGCTCAGATCTAATTGAACTTCACACGGAATAAGTAGAAAAATACCCAAAGAATATACAGGGGAACAAAAAGGCACTGATGCTCACAAGTTTATTGATTTTCTAATTGAGACACATCGCGACGTAATCTAATTTCGTGTCCACTAGGAACACACATTTTTACCGACCAAGGGCCGGAACACGTCTACACAAAGTCAATCTCTGACCCTTTTCGAGAGTGGAGACTATATTTTTTAGTAAAGGGAGGTGACGCCAACTCCACTAGCTCATGAGAATGGACAGAAAAGCTGCTACACTTACTCGCTGTTTTAGAAGACGACTCGAACGAGGCGGGAAGGCGTGTGATTTTCTTAAGTTGGTTCAGGGAGACCTCTTTGCGAGACCAAAAGGCGAAATTGAGGAGGATATTAGTGGTTAACGTTCCGTCGACTACGAGGGCATTAGAGACGTAGCTCAAGCTCGGATTATGGAAGGATGGGAAAGAAATCAGCATTGTCCTTTCAAAGGAACCATTGCGGTATTTGCCTGATGCGATTTAGAGAAATCACTTAAAACCTAAATCAGGATGTTCGGACGCGGGTTTGTACCGTCGTCCTTCCGAATGCGAGTCCAATGTGCTAACCGCTGTGCCACCTCGTTCCATAGAAAAAGTTAAGTTCTAAAGGTTGTTGCTGCTACATGAGAGAATAAGCAAAGGAACATCTTTAGTTTCTACAAAGCATTCAAACCACTCACCCATGCTTTCAAACTAACTCGGGGAAAGGGAACTATTATGGCTACACGATAGAGACCTCGGCATTCAGGAAAATAAGACAAAATACTTTCCTTGAATCATCCCTCACGTATCAGTGTTATTTGATGAAGCAAATTAAGAGCAACAATATCACGCCATCGCAAGACAAAAAATGAAATTAATTACAAAAGGAGTGCGAAACAAGTGCATATCTTTCAACGTGGTATTGTTACGTACATTGAAGATAGAAGATTGAGGTCTTAAAAATGAGATATAGACAGTACAAAAGATACATATGTGTAACTGGGACTTCTCTGTGGGGGGATATTTTTAGGATATTTGTGGCATGAAACGTCCGTCAAGGAGAACCACAGAAATTTCTTCACTTATTTTTCCTATTTTTAATACTATAAAGTCAACCAGCAACGGGTAGAAATAGTTTACAGTTATTCCTAATATACTGACAGCAATACAAAGCTAAGAGATACAAAAAAGTATCACTGTCATTTTTTCATGAACATCGACAGAACCGTTAAACACGAATCAGATTTCTCGTTTGAAATTTCCCACCCAAGTACTAACACAAGGAACAGGGAATTTCCCTTGCACATCACTCTTATTAATAAGAAAAATGGCTTTTTCACTTAATTTGAAAACTATTTCGTCATTTACACCGACTCTAGAGCCATAACTTATAGATCATTTCCAAGAACTTTTTGTATGGTGTGGACATATCTGTAAATGGATGAATTCCTCTGTCCTCTTCGAAATTTAATAAGATACAATCTCTTCCACTTACATGTTCTGGATCGGTCATTACAACAGAATCTGGTGTGGATTCTTCAAAGGGATCGACATTATCCATTATGTTGCCATTCTTCAGAGATGTCGGAATCAGCATACGTCTCCTTATTTTTCTTTATTTTTTGTGTACTTGCCACAACTTTGTTCATCTGCATCGCTTTCTGGTTCTCCTGCTTTCGGCCTACTCCTTTTTGTTTGAAGACTTTTCCTTTTCAGCAACGTGTTTACTGCTAGAAGTGTGGCGTCCTGCTCTTGTGTTTCTGCCATAAGGAAGGTCGGCAACCTGCGGTACACAACTGTGTGGCTGGCGGCTGGGCAGTAGGCAACAATGTATCACTTTTAGGAATGAACCGTATCAATTTTTGAATGGAGGGTTTCGTATTTAAGGATTATATGGTTTGCTTGCTAACAAATGAGTCCATAATGAATAGCTCAGCAGATAGGACACATTTTTCGGTGTATGTAATACAAATGTGGCATGTAGAAATCAAGATTCAGTAAATGTGGAAAACGTACTAGTACTTTGTGCACAGCCTGCCCGCTTAGCCGTGAGGTCTAACGCACAGCTTTCCTGGCGCGAAGGAGCGCCTGGTCCCCGGCACGAATCCGCCCGGCGGACTTGTGTCGAGGTCCAGTGAGCTGGTCAGTCTGTGGATGGTTTTTGGGCGGTTTTCCATCTGCCACGGAGAATGCGGGCTGGTTCACCTTATTCCGCCTCAGCTACACTACGTCGGCGATTGTTGCACAAACAAGTTCTCCACGTATGCGTACACCACCATTACTCTACCACGCAAACATAGGGGTTACACTCGTCTGGTGTGAGATGTTCCCTAAGGAGGTCCACGGTGGGCCGAACCGCACAATAACCCTGGGTTCGGTGTGGGGCGGCGGAGGGGTGAAGTGGATTGCGGTAGTCGTAGTGGGGTTGTAGACCACTGCGGCTGCGGCGGGAACGTAGCCTCTCCGTCGTTTCTAGGCCCCCGATTACCATACAATACATACAATACAATACTGTGTGCCCAGTTATTTTCATATGAAAGTGCTGTATTTGAATCAAAATTATTTGAAGTTACGCGATCAACAGATTTTTATTACTTATAAACTTTTAACACGTGTATCAATCATATTTTCGACCAGTCGTATCATACTTAAGAAATTCAGTGATATTCTCGGCATGCATTGAAACTGTGGATATGGGAATATTGAATTCCTTAAAGATTTTCGGAATAGAATGTCCCACGCGTCTAACTACCATTCCGCGTTCTAAGTCTGTAAATTCCAGTCGTGTCCCATAATCGCGTCGGAAAGCTTAACACTTGAACCAGCTGCGTACAAATGACAGCTACGCCAATGCATTGCACTTGCATACCTTGTGTACGTGATACTACCGTCATCTGTATACAGGGTGTTCCATTTATCTTGACCACCCTAGATAGCTGTTTGTCTGGATGCAAATTACAAAATGTTTCAAGCAAATGTTCTTTAGCTGTCAGGGGGCATCAATCAGCGTCATTGCCTTCGGTGTAGCTTTGTTTTTTTAGAAAGATATGAACAGCGGTATGACTATTTCAAATGGCACCATGTATTTTTCATGCAGCAATCCATTTCCTCTCCTAAACACCTATTCAAAAATGTATCACGATGTACCATTCACTGAAACACAACGTTATTAATTACATAACACAACACTGACTTTGAGCCCGGGATCAAAAACTCGTCCACTTGCTGAAGTTGTCAGAAAACAAATGAAAACCAAATAATACATAACACAAAATTGACTTTGACTCTCCTGTACTGTTGCCTACGAGCAGAACATTCAAAAGTGCTCAAAGCGGTGACCCTGGACACCGATACACTGGTGCACTTGTTGAATGAAAGAATTATTTACTGTTTCAAGTGTTTCCTGCTGAAAAGAATTACAAGCAAGCACGATACGTTCCTGCATGTCCTCTGGAGTTGTTGGGTTGTTGGAATATCGCCACAGATAACGTCTTTAATGCGTTCCAAAAGTAAAAAGGCCAGAGGATTTAAATCAGGAGACCTAACAGGCCCAGTAACTGTTCGTCCTTGACCAATCTATCTGGCGGTTCAGAACACGACGTTCACATAACGCGTTCTGTGCTGGACATCCATCGTGTTGATACCACATAATCATTCTGGTTCTTAGCGGCATTTCATCCAGAAGAGGAGGAAGACTTCGTCTGGGGAAGTTGGCATACGCTGTGCCGTTTAGTCTACCATTGATGAAATAAGGGCCAATAATTGTAGTACCAAGCATCACACACCAGACGTTAACTCTCCTCTGACGCTGATGTTCCATCAGTCTAAGCCATCGTGGGTTGTCACTGGACCAATAATGCATGTTCCTTGTATTTAGGTGTCCTTTGTTTGAGAAGGAACATTCATCGGTAAAGAAGTTAGAGCTGGCGAGGATTTGCTGCTGTGCCCACTGACAGAACTGTACACGATTCTGGAAATCATTCCCATGCATTTCTTGATGTAGGTGTACATGGTAAGGATGGAACGGGTGAAGTGGAAGAATACGATGTACACTGGTTTTAGGAATGCCAGTCTCGTGTTCAAGCTGTCGTGTGCTCACGTGTGAATTGATAGCAACGGAAGCGAGAACAGTAACTTCGGCAGCTTCGTCTGTGCGCGTGCAACGTCGATTGCGTTGTCGTTGGTTGAAACTTCCCCTTTCCTGAAGCGTCGCAACAAGGCGAGAAAACATCCATCGGGAAGGTGGGTTCTTGTCACGATATCACTCTCTGTACAGTTTCACTGCCTGCGTAGCATTTCGCCTACCTTCAACAATAACAATAAAAGAATCGTTATGTCGATGCAGTTTGTAGGAAGTACAGCCTTTACTGTATGCCTACTCTACACAACAGTATTTAGAAGGAGTAAACTACTGTACTAAATTTACCAGTACATAAGAAAACAGTATTGCAATTACTGTTCTGCTAACTTACATTCCTCATAGATGAGTAGCATTTCTACCTTCTCTTCGTTGGTTTTCATTCTACTCACACAACTCTTCAACTGTCGATTGTTGACGAAATGATGGGTGTGCATTCCACTTATGTATACATTTGTCCTCTGTCAACGTCAGCCGGTGGATGTGTTCCGTTACCCCAAGTACCTGCACTAAGCGCTGTGAAACGTTTCTGAATAGGTCTTTAGGAGACAAACTGAATTACTAAATAAAAAATACAGGGTGCCATTAAAAGAAGTCATACCGTTGTTCATATCGTTGTAAAAAAAAAAAAGGCTACAACCAAGGCAATCATGCTAATTGATGTCCCCCTGACGGCTAAAGAACATTTGCTTGAAACATTTTGTAATTTGCATCTAGACAAACAGTTTTTAGGGTGGTCAAGGTAAATGGGACACCCAGTGTGTGCACATCTCTATCCCACGACATTTGTCACCTTAGTGTATTTCGCCCATTACGTAGATCCTGCAGCTCTCAACCCTGTGTCTCAAGTCTCGGAAGTCGCATCCAGTGCGGAAGTTCTCGGCTCATACCTTCCAATCGACTCAAAATCCAAAGACCGCATTCATTTGTAGGAACAATGGTACAGCTTCGTTAAAGCATCGCAAGCAAAGCTGGTTGTTTTAGTTTCTCTACCCGAAATAGCCATTTAAAAACATAAATATGATCTCGTAGCCCTGGCGATGGGCATCATTTGTTCCATTGTGGGCAATGAACTGCAACAGGTCGCAACCTGTGCCCTCAGTTCTGCTTCGATAGCATAGTCTCTCCATCAAGTTGAATAACGTCGTCACGCTTGCATACAAAGGGCCGATGATTCTCTTTCTTATCTCCGAAGGGGTACAATTATTTGCTGTACGTTTGAACTATCGATGAAAAATAGACCTCTTTTACCAGGGCGTGCTGAGAAGTAACGTCTCCCGTGAAAACTCTCTTAAAGCTTTTCCTAGCGAAACAAATGCTGTTAACGTTATTCTTCATGCCTACATACTTACTTCTCTACACAGTGACTTTGTTGACGGAGTCACGATCTCACCTCTGCTTGCACCGTTTCATCAAAGTGAAATTCTCTAAGGTATTCTTGAAGTTCTGGAAACAAATGAAAATCGGGTGAGACCAAGTAGGGACTGTATGGAGGGTAACCGATGACAGTGAAACAAAGGCGTCGGATTGTTGTAAAGCCGGAGCGCTCGTTTGTGGTCCGGCATTGTCATGCTGAAGGACAGGATCCTCCACCTGCGGACGAACTCTTCGAATTCGAAACTCGATTACAACACCCTGTTTCTCACACACCGACATAGTTACGTTACACACCGCCATGTTACGATCTTCAATTCAGTGCTTTCTAGGGACAAAGGGCAGCAAATAAGTAAAAATGAAGGATAACGATGCAAAACGGTAATAAAGTTTGCTTTATCTTAGCAACTTTAAGAGTTTTTACATGAAATATTCTGAGGCACTATGTTCCAGCACACACTCATATATTTTTGATGTTCTACCAGAATAATGATGCTCCCAGTCCTGCTGTTCAGGTTCACGTCTTGAAGAGTATAGCTTTGCAAGAAGAGTAGCAGTAACGTCTTAGGGTACTCATAAATATGAGAGAGAGGAGAAAACTTGTCAGCCTAGTATTGAAAATGCTGTTGAATTTACATTAAGAGTGGACTGAAGTCTCTATTCATGGCCAGCTCGACCAAGGATAGTACTTGAAACATATTTCCTAACCATTGGGCATGGCTTTAATTTCAGACACCTTAGATGAGGCCTCAATCGAGAAGTTTTTCTTATAAATACGTTTTTACTAACTGGAGAATATTTTCTACTGAAGTCAGTGGCGTCCAGTAACCACAAATTCACAATTACCTCACAAACGCCTTGTTTGCAAACCTATGTTTACGGGAATGGTTTGCTGCCTGTATGTTTTTGATGGCGGAGGTTGGTGGGGTGGTGGTGGGGAGAGGGGTGGCAGGTCCTTCGATCGTAGTGTATAAACTCGCAGCACTTTCTCCCTCTACATTAATGTCTTTATGTTGTTACACGTTTTATCACCAAAAAGAAATGGTTCAAATGGCTCTGAGCACTATGGGACCCAACTGCTCTGGTCATAAGTCCCCTAGAACTTGGAACTACTTAAGCCTAACTAACCTAAGGACATCACACACATCCATGCCCGAGGCAGGATTCGAACCTGCGACCGTACAGGTCGTGTGGTTCCAGACTGTAGCGCCTTTAACCGCTCGGCCACTCCGGCCGGCGCTACGTTTTATCAAATCGTTCAACTCTGTAATTGAGTAGTACCCTACTGGCTATTAAAATTGCTACACCAAGAAGAAATGCAGATGGTAAACGGGTATTCATTGGACAAATATATTGTACTAGAACTGACTTGTGATTACATTTTCACTGAATCTGGGTGCATATATTCTGAGAAATCTGTACCCAGAACAACCACCTCTGGCCGTAATAACGGCCTTGCTACGCCTGGGCTTTGAGTCAAACAGAGCTTGAATGGCGTGTACAGGTACAGCTGCCCATGCAGCTTCAACACGATACCACAGTTCATCAAGAGTAGTGACTGGCGTATTCTGACGAGCCAGTTGCTCGGCCACCATTGACCAGGCGTTTTCAATTGGTGAGAGATCTGGAGAATGTGCTAGCCAGGACAACAGTCGACCATTTTCTGTATCCAGAAAGGCCCGTGCAGGATCTGCAACATGCGGTCGTGCATTGTCCTGCTGAAATGTAGGGTTTCGCAGGGATTGAATCAAGGGTAGAGCCGCGGGTCGTAACACATCTGAAATGTAACGTGCCGTCAGTGCGAACAAGAGGTGACCGAGACGTGTAACCAATGGCACTCGATACCATCACGCCGGGTGATACGCCAGTATGGCGACGAAGAATACACGCTACCAATGTGCGTTCACCGCGATGTAGCCAAACACGGATGCGACCATCATGATGCTGTAAACAGAACCTGGATTCATCCGAAAAAATGACGTTTTGCCATTCGTGCACCCAGGTCCGTCGTTAAGTACACCATCACAGGCGCTCCTGTCTATGATGCAGCGTCAAGGGTAACTGCAGCCATGGTCTCCGAGCTGATAGTCCATGCTGCTGCAGACGTCGTCGAACTGTTCGTGCAGATGGTTGTTGTCTTGCAAACGTCCCCATCTGTTGACTCAGGGATCGAGACGTGGCTGCACGATCCGTTACAGCCATGCGGATAAGATGCTTGTCATCTCGACTGCTAGTGATACGAGGCCGTTGGGATCCAGCACGGCGTTCCGTATTACCCTCCTGAACCCACCGATTCCATATTCTGCTAACAGTCATTGGATCTCGACCAATGCGAGCAGCAATGTCGCGATACGATAAACTGCAATCGCGACAGGCTATAATCCGACCTTTATCAAAGTCGGAAACTTGATGGTACGCATTTCTCCTCCTTACACGAGGCATCACAACAACGTTTCACCAGGCAAGGCCGGTTCAAATGGTTCAAATGGCTCTGAGCGCTATGGGACTTAACTGCTGTGGTCGTCAGTCCCCCAGAACTTAGAACTACTTAGACCTAACTAATCTAAGGACATCACACACATACATGCCAGAGGCAGGATTCGAACCTGCGACCGTAGCGGTCGCGCGGTTCCAGACTGTAGCGCCTAGAACCGCTCGGCCACTCCGGCCGGCGCAACGCCAGTCAACTGCTGTTTGTGTATGAGAAATCGGTTGCATACTTTCCTCATGTCAGCACGTTGTAGTTGTCGCTACCGGCGTCAGCCTTGTGTGAATGCTCTGAAAAGCTAATCATTTGCCTATTACAGCATCTTCTTCCTGTCGGTTAAATTTTGCGTCTGTAGCACGTCATCTTCCTGGTGCAGCAGTTTTAATGACCAGTAGTGTACATCGCACGCGTACTATACGTTCCTCCAGAATGTATAAAAGTTGGAGCTACTGCACAGGCTTACGGAAAGTTACACATAGAAATGTTTTAAGCTCTAGAAAGTATGTATGCAGACGTTTGTGATCTCAACATGAATCCTGCGTTGAAGGCGAGAACAAGTGAAGACATGTCAGCGGCCCTGCCGAGATGTAGGCAGCGGTTCCATTCGTATCACCAACCTTCTTATTTACACGTTCATGCGACAAGTTCGTTGGCGGAAGTGTATGTTGTGCTAGGTTCAGCAGCATTGTATTTTGAACCAGTTGAACGAGCATGCTGCACCTGCAGAGCAGTAGATGTCCACCTTAGAAGGATTACAACTGGTCCATAAAGGGTGATCATAATTAAGCTTTGGCTAGTTGAGAATGCCTCCATAAAAACCGAGTGATCGTAGGGCAACGAAACTTTGTGGAAACATTTGCAAGGATATGCGGAAGAGAAATAACGAAATAAACCATTGAAATGAAAACACAATTTAATTTCCACGTGAGAGGGCAGCATTTGTTAATTAAGAACCATGTTTATGTTGCAGGTTACAAATGTTGTTCATTATGACGTCCATTTGCTTCTGCGTCAGCCTGGAACCGCACTAGGCATTGCTCTACTGATGCATTTTTCGAATAGTGGACTATGAAATGTTCAGTTGTCGTGACACAACTCATCCAATGCTTGAAGAGCCGACATTACGTCCAGCATTCTCAGCCATTACAAGAGCAGATCCATCAACAATTTGTGGCCCAGTTGGTCGTCAGACTCTCCCAGGTGCACTTACCAAATCGTCAGTTGATTCGAAATTACGAATAATGGTCTTCTATCCCGGTGCGGAAAGAGAACCACTCCGTATTCCTTTAATGCGTCGATACTCGCGAAAAAAAAAAAAAAAAGATTTCGTACATACAAATAAATCCACTTGCATAAACGGGACTTTTCTTATGTATATGATAAACCATAATTCTACAAACGCGTGTTTCTGAGGAAATGAGCGGTGCAGATTATGCCTCTTCCCGGTCATGCCCTTCAGATTCTTTGAATGCCAAATCAAGCGAAAAAACGAAAGAAAACCAGGAAACTGAGAGAGTAAGTACTGTGTGCAACACATTTCGTCTGGTATCAAGTTTTCAATTAATGCGTGGTAGCAAACTAAAGGGGATAACTAAGGATTTTTATAGACCTGCAGTAAGGTATACGTAGACCATTGTCTTACTGAAGGACTAACATTCCAGCCTCCCGCATTTAGACGTTATGTGGTTTTGCCAAGACACTTTATGTAAGTGTTTGATTTGTAAATAAAGCTGCCTTTTCCTGCTGCTAGTTACTTTATTTATCCCATACGCGTTTCCTCTTCTCCTGTTCTAAGGCATCATCAGTGGTATGATTTGCTGATCTGCGTTTCCTCACATCTGCTCTGGAGGTCGCACTACCACTTTTATCACTGCCATATAATCACATCTTTGTGTTCTCGCCTTCCACAGACTGCTCATCATGTTTCTCACTCATTTTTGTGGTGGACAATTGTTCTTTTGTCACTCGATACAACTATTTCGTCGATCACTGTTTTTCACATCGTAAATAATAGAATAACGTTTGCAAAAAGTATTAATAAAATAAGACTGTCCAACATAATAATACGACGAAATAGTTGTATCGAGTGACAAAAGAACAATTTTCCACCACAAAAAGAGTGAGAAACATGGTGAACAATGTGTGGAAGGCGAGAACAGAAAGATGTGATTATATGACAGTGATAAAAGTGGTTGTGCGACCTCCAGACCAGATGTGAGGAAACGCATATCAGCAAATTATCCCAATGATGATGCCTTAAAACAGGAGAAGGCGAAACGCGTATGGGATAAATAAAGTAACTAGCAGCAGGAAAAGGCAGCTTTATTTACAAAACAAATATTTATATGCTTGTTGCGGAAGATGGCCACACAAACAAAATTGTTATGTAAGTGTCTTTGAATAGGACACAGCTGAGTTTCTTCACCGTCTTTGTTCTGCTGTGTTAACCCTCCTGTTCTAGTGCCCAAGATAACAACAGGACTTCCTACCTTGAAAATGAAGATGACAAATAGTGTGGAGACGTTTTGAATAATAGACGAGATAAACAAAACACGTAATTGATTATTCAGGTCGTGGAATAACAAGCATTCCTTTGTGAAGTTAACAGCGTGCTGATGCGCAGCTACCTATTGTTATCCGGTTCCCACTTAGTAACGCATGAGAACTGTGACGCACATCAGCGCAAACTTGCCTAGTTGTTGCAGTTAACGGATGCACGCAGTTACTGCTATTTCATTTAATTCTCAATTTAACGACAAATAAAAATGTTACTGCTCTGTGGCGTATATAATGGAAGTCACACGTATATTATATACCTTTTCTTCCTGAGTAAAGACATTTCTCAGGATGCGTTAAGGCTGTAACCTTCAGAGATTATAGATTGTTTCAGCTTTAGTTATTCAGATGACGGGGGGAATAACGTAGTTAAGAATGCACACTATGAGCTGGAAGACAAATGTGTTCTGGTATGAACTGTTAAGGCCACACTATAAAGCAATTTAAGTAGCGAACTTTGCTAAACGTCTTTGGGATGCTAGTTTAAGTATTAATACTCTTTAATAGCTATACACTCGTATGTTGTCTCATCAAAAGTGTCTGGACCTCCTTATGTAATACGGAATTGACCACTAGATGCCATGAGAGGCGAACCCGCAGGGCATAAAAGGAGGTGGGGAGTGTCGTGTTGTCAGTAGAGAATCAGTAAAAGCAGAATGGGTCGGTCGGAAGAACTCAGTGACCTCTAACGTGAACTAGGTATTGGCTATCACCTGAATATCAGATAAATCACACACATTTCAACCCTTCTAAAGCGGCCAAAGTCAACTATTGATGATGTGGTTGTGAAGTGGAAACACGAAGAAAAAGCCACAGTTTTACCAAGACCAAGCAGACTTCACGTACTGACATACATGAATCGTAGAGCATTGCGGAAGGTGGTTATAAAACATCCCATGAAATCAGCGAACAGAATCACTCTTTAGTTCCAAAGGACAATCAGCTGTGCCTTTAGCACAATGGCTGTCCTCTTGAAGTACATTATACTCGTACTTGTCTTTATTACCACTGTTTTGGGCCACTGCTAAAGTGACTTATTTTTCTCGTTACAGCATTACTCAATAACTTATTGTTAAACAAATAACCTCTTTCAATCACATACCAAGATGAAAAAGAAAACAATAATATGCTCATTCTGTTGACAATAACCGCAGGATCGATTTGCTGGGTGTTTGTTATTACTTCGAGGAAAACAGGAAATTGGCAGGTTGACTTTACTCAGGTACGTTAGTGCACTTCATTAGCAGGCAGTGAGTGGGTGGTATGTGGTGTCGAGAACTAGTGGCGTCACATGGGATGGCAGGTATGGTTCAAATGGCTCTGAGCACTATGGGACTTAACTTCTAAGGTCATAAGTCCCCTAGAACTTAGAACTACTTAAACCTAACTAACCTAAGAACATCACACACATCCATGCCAGAGGCAGGATTCGAAGCTGCGACCGTAGCGGTTGCGCGGTTCCAGACTGTAGCGCGTAGTACCGCTCGGCCACCTCGGCGGCTGGGAGGTATGGATGTTGCGTGTACGTGGCCTAGCAGAAATACACCAGTCGTTAGCAGCAATGTTTAACTATAATGCACCAGTCAACAAAGGTGGTTTGGTAATGGAAAACTAAATATTACTTGTTTTAATATCCATCCTATTCCCACGCGTAAGAAAGGAAATCGTATCAACTAACGTTAGTCCATAATGTATTCACAAGAAGATCGCGATGAGCGGTTTGCCACTGCGTTTCTCCAACCTGTAGATAATAGCTGCTACGGAACAAGATAGTTCTTGTCTATACGACACACCTCCCTTTTATTGTTCTATATACTAAAATTTAGCCTCAAGTTACTAGGCAATATAGTTTTGGAAATGTTCTTATATATACATCTGCAAACTGATTTTTGTCGAATTTTATTCACACAGTCACTATAGGAACTATATTTAGGGACTTAGGTATGCTGGTAGAATCCACCACAGACAATCCTGTGACCACTCGCAGTCCCTTCATCGTACACGTCGAAGTGTCCTGTTAGTTTACCTTGACCGAGAGGTTCTAGGCGCTTTATTCCGGAACCGCGCTGCTGCTACGGTCGCAGATTCGAATCGTGCCTCGGGCATGGATGTGTGCGACTATGTCGCAACTGATCAAAGTAGGTATAAGTAGTTCTAAGTCTAGGGGACTGATGACCTCAGATGTTAAGTCCCATAGTGCTTAGAGCCATTTGAACTATTTTAGTTCACCTTAATATTGATCTCATGCGGTATGCAAATCTTGACAAAACAAATATTAAATTAGCGATTTCTTTCGTAACCGTTTTGATAGTTTAGTAACATCTAAATGGGTATTAATACAGTTTTTACCAGGTAAAACTTCAACATCTACAAAAAGTCTGAGAATGCATCTATCATCAAGAGTCAATTCATTACTACATAATCTGTGCAGTGATGAACCTATCACACTTTCTTGTACGCTACCGATCTGTGGATAACTCTTCGTCCACTCTGCTGCCTTAACAAGAACTCCCCAGTCCAGACTGAAACTTGGAGTCAAAAGCTTACAAATACGTACCCCAGCCATAACCGGCATGAAACGAGAAACGATAAATTTTCATAAGTACAGAAGAACATAATACCTATCGGTACCAGTATTCACAGTTTTCACAATAAGATGTGTGAAGAGCACGTGATAGGTTTCGCATGATTGGTGTTTTGGAAATCCATGCTGGTTACCACAGATAATGTCTACATGCTCTATACAGTTCACTGGGTCGAAATTCGTAATATCTTGTGCAATTCTAATACAGATACAAGTATTTGTGGGTGGTATCGTGGAGAATCCTTTACTTAAGTGCGAATGCAAATGATAACATAAAAAAGGCCATAATTTCGTCGGTGAGCAATCAGTATATAATTCTGAAAGAAGCTGAGAGCAAAACCCAGCCAGAGATCCAATGGATGATGTATCATTATAGGTAGTAACGAAAGACAGTAAATGCAGCACTGGAGGGTCTAGGGCTGATCAACCATCTCAGGCCTGGCTCGTAAGGATGGTGCAACAGTCGCGTAAAGGTGTTTCGACTGACCTGCAGTTGTACATTAAAGCTCTATAGTGTTGTGATTCTAAAGAGCTCGCTTGGCACACCGTAAGAACTTAGTCGATTATTGAGAACGTAAGAGCAGCTGTTGCTTACCTAGGTTCTAACATTACTCTGTTCAGCAAAACCACTATGGGACCTCCAGCGTACTTTGACCAGTCTTGAACCCTGGTTACATCATGCGCGGTCAATTACCTTTAAAGCATAACGTCACAAATGACGTCCCCAGCCTTGCCTCCTTTCTACGACTTCATAATCATGATGTCACAAGCCTTGCCTCTATTACAAGATGTCGCAATGGCGCGAACTCAAAATATCGGCCGTAAGAGAAAACAGCAAATCACAGCACAGTATTTTGGTTGCCGTTAAAAAGGAACAGACAGTCAGTATGAAGCTGCTACGTTCAAAAGTATCCGAACATTCTGAATTTGTCACCATGTACAATATTACCCAGCTAACTTGTATTATTTATCAAAACACAATATTCACCTGAATGGTGTAAGCTGACACTATGTTCAAAAGTATCCACCAGATATGAATTTTACACCATGCCCAAAATATCCGAACGACCTGAAATATTGACAAAAATAACTTACACATTTATCACAGCAGCGCGCGTGCGCGCGCGCGCGCGTGCGCGCGCACACACGCCCACTCACACACACACACACACACACACACACACACACCGGACAAAGGTATTATGCACACTTCTCCAGAGTGCAGCTGGAACATTGAGCGAAAGCTAAAGCTCCTGTGAAGACCTTGGCTAACTTAGGATTAGATAGCATACGTCTCTGCAATGGCCTAGTTAACTCAGGACCAGCAGCCAGACCGTTTTTGTGTCAGCTTTAGGTGACTCATGATAAGACACACCTCGCGAGACTACTACCCTGCTGAAAAAACCAGTAGCCTAATAACAAAATTGTGTTCTATTATGTTGTATAATAAATTACCATTGTAGATTTATGTTCAGGCTGAATAAATACTCCCAGATCCAAAGTTTAATGCTCTTGCAGCCGATAGTTCGGAAACTATTAGCATTTCATCGACGTTTAATTGAAACTGAGACGAGCTACAAATGTAATAGCAACTCCATATTTCCAACTACCCACTTTGAAACTATTTTCAGAGTCCGTCAAACATTCCAGTGGCTTGATGCTAGGGTATGAAAAACCTTGCCTTGCAGTACAAACCATTCGCCATCTTCTGCTTATAAAGCTAACATATTCAAAATACTAGCAATATTCAAATACTTAAGAAACAAGGGTTGCTGTGCATTTAACTACCCATTTTCAACTAATTTTCAGAGTCAGTCAAGCATTATAGCGATTTCACGCTAGCTTAAAAACAGCTTTTATCTTGTGGTGCAGAACATTTATCATCTTCTGCCAATGATGCTAACTTATCCTGTCACACAGTGAAGACTGCATCATACTCTGCCCCCAAGCATTGACATGCTACAGTCAAGTTGGAACAAATTGTCCGATACGTAGATATTTTGTATTCGGTTACAGATAAACATCAAACAAAACTGTAACAAATTGACCCACATACGTCCCTATTTTCTTTTCATTTGTAGATTACACAAAATTGTCAGAAATATCACCAGACAAGAAACAAATGACTTGATACAATTTTAAATTCTTCCTGTAAAGCAGCTGTTGCACGCAGACACACAGCTGCATTCTCGAAAATGAATAAAAAAAAATTGCTGCAAACTCATAAACGCTGCTCATATTCTATCGAAATTGTGTACAGAACTTTAAATTGCAAGCGAATGTCTATTAAATTTTCAACAAATGGCCTAGAGACATTGCATATTACCTTCTGTATTTTAGTGACACACAGAACATTCTTGCATGTAAAAACAAAATGCAACTAGCATAAAAGAAAGCCATGTAATACGTGAATGGGAAAAACACGCATGTGAAACTGCCAGCGTTAATTTATACAGTACATTTACGATAAACATAATATTACTGACAAATAATGCATAAAACTCAACACATAAAACTGGCAAACAGAGACGGAATTATTTTGACGAATACTTGATACCTATGAAATCATTTAACAAAATTATAGTTGAGCACAGAAAAAACAACGTGTACCGTCTTAGAAGTTATGATCGAGTTGATGAAGAATCCGGATATGGAATGAGCACATAAGGCAACGTGATGGAGAATTCTAGAGGGAAAAGATCGATAGCATCTGGGAAGCAATGAACACATAAGCATTATGGAAATGGAAGGTCGAAGACGATGTGAGAACTGACACAATTCTAGCATCAGCAGCATATACAGGACGTTCTAGTTTTGCCTTGAATCGCAGTATGTCCTTTCCCCACATTGTATCATCTCGACATTATTAAAAGCGTATCACACACACACAACAGCAACTAGAACTTGTTCGGTGGTGAAGAGGAGGCGGCAGGCCATATGGCTCTGATAACTGAGAAGTTGCAGCTCACTTATTGTCAGTGTCATCATATTTTCGCACATATTTCATGATACACATAACCGCAAAATAATTGTTATTGCTATAAAGCCAGTCGTAAACTTCTTCGGAATTTAGTTTGTTATGCTGCTTAGAGGGTATGAGACGAAGACTACTGTCATGTGCTTTTGAGATTGCGTTACCTATTCCTTGAATGTGCAAGTCCTGACGTGTCTCAGAGAGCACATGCACATTCGAATCGAAATATGATTATTCCTTGAACGAGTGCTGGTTAAGCACTTTTGTTTGGTGGAACATGTTCTGACTTGTCAGGACAGGTACCTGGACGTCCTCAGTCAGCGAGAAGCTAGGTTGCAAAAGCAAAGCACCTACTATGAGTAGCATGTTACTTATGCTGTTCCATCATAGCCATCGTACAATGCTTTTGGACATACACACACAGCTCAGCAAAATGTTAAGTCTGATATACACTCCTGGAAATTGAAATAAGAACACCGTGAATTCATTGTCCCAGGAAGGGGAAACTTTATTGACACATTCCTGGGCTCAGATACATCACATGATCGCACTGACAGAACCACAGGCACATAGACACAGGCAACAGAGCATGCACAATGTCGGCACTAGTACAGTGTATATCCACCTTTCGCAGCAATGCAGGCTGCTATTCTCCCATGGAGACGATCGTAGAGATGCTGGATGTAGTCCTGTGGAACGGCTTGCCATGCCATTTCCACCTGGCGCCTCAGTTGGACCAGCGTTCGTGCTGGACGTGCAGACCGCGTGAGACGACGCTTCATCCAGTCCCAAACATGCTCAATGGGGGACAGATCCGGAGATCTTGCTGACCAGGGTAGTTGACTTACACCTTCTAGAGCACGTTGGGTGGCACGGGATACATGCGGACGTGCATTGTCCTGTTGGAACAGCAAGTTCCCTTGCCGGTCTAGGAATGGTAGAACGATGGGTTCGATGACGGTTTGGATGTACCGTGCACTATTCAGTGTCCCCTCGACGATCACCAGTGGTGTACGGCCAGTGTAGGAGATCGCTCCCCACACCATGATGCCGGGTGTTGGCCCTGTGTGCCTCGGTCGTATGCAGTCCTGATTGTGGCGCTCACCTGCACGGCGCCAAACACGCATACGACCATCATTGGCACCAAGGCAGAAGCGACTCTCATCGCTGAAGACGACACGTCTCCATTCGTCCCTCCATTCACGCCTGTCGCGACACCACTGGAGGCGGGCTGCACGATGTTGGGGCGTGAGCGGAAGACGGCCTAACGGTGTGCGGGACCGTAGCCCAGCTTCATGGAGACGGTTGCGAATGGTCCTCGCCGATACCCCAGGAGCAACAGTGTCCCTAATTTGCTGGGAAGTGGCGGTGCGGTCCCCTACGGCACTGCGTAGGATCCTACGGTCTTGGCGTGCATCCGTGCGTCGCTGCGGTCCGGTCCCAGGTCGACGGGCACGTGCACCTTCCGCCGACCACTGGCGACAACATCGATGTACTGTGGAGACCTCACTCCCCACGTGTTGAGCAATTCGGCGGTATGTCCACCCGGCCTCCCGCATGCCCACTATACGCCCTCGCTCAAAGTCCGTCAACTGCACATACGGTTCACGTCCACGCTGTCGCGGCATGCTACCAGTGTTAAAGACTGCGATGGAGCTCCGTATGCCACGGCAAACTGGCTGACACTGACGGCGGCGGTGCACAAATGCTGCGCAGCTAGCGCCATTCTACGGCCAACACCGCGGTTCCTGGTGTGTCCGCTGTGCCGTGCGTGTGATCATTGCTTGTACAGCCCTCTCGCAGTGTCCGGAGCAAGTATGGTGGGTCTGACACACTGGTGTCAATGTGTTCTTTTTTCCATTTCCAGGAGTGTATAATGGCCAATTATTGGTCACAAACGTGAATGAAGAAACAATGGTAGGCGGTGATGAAAAAGTGGAACTACATCTGTATCACATTTCTCTGCTACCATCAAATGTGGAGAAGTATAAATTATTTACGAAGGGTACTGAAGTAATGTGCTGGAAGTGGAGAAACAATTAAAATTTACATTTTAGAGAGTCTCTTAATTTTTTGACATGTTTTCTCGAAAAGTGTATACGTAGCTAAAATCAGACGAGCTCAAGATAACGAGGAACTATTGTCCTGGTGTTTGCAAATTTAATTTAGTTAATCGGAAAGACATATTTCCGTATGAGTTTGTGAGTAATGAGTCGTTTTTAGAAGAGAATAATTCTGCTCCAATTGAGAAGTTTAAAAGCTTATTAACAGATTAAACTATAACATAGGGTAAGTGCCACAAATTATACAGTGTATGGAATTTATTCGTGTGCAAGCCACTAAGATCTTTATATCGATGTGCTACTACCTCCTGATGTATTCGAAAACTTTCGTAGCCAGTCTCTTAAAGGATGAGATACTATACTGAAAATTGCTAGCGCAGAATTGCAAATCATTGCTGACGCTAAACAACTTCAGTTTACTTTAAAAAAAGCATTACAGGCGGTATTCTTAATTGTTTCTGTAGACAAACAATAGATTTATGGCTAGCTATGACGATAAATCTGTTGTATCTTACGTTATGTATTAATATGTGAATAGCCTTTAAAACTAGACAATGATACAGTACCATTTGTTTGGCTTTCCTCAGATAATGATGAAACCTTTGACGCGGAAATCGTACCAGGCGATTCTGACAAAGGAGGCGTTTTAGAAGCAGAGCTCAAGTGTCCTGTGAATATTCATGAATTTCATTTAGATTTGACCTTGTGTACTGAAAAAAATGGCAGCACCGTCTGATAGTACCACACCAAAGAAGTTAGTTTCTGTGTAAGAGCTAAATTGTACGCCGTGGAGACTATATTAGGACGCATAATGCACGGTTAACCATCGACGGTTACTGACAATGTGTGTTGAATTCGTAAGTTGGAACAACAGTATAGTATGTTATTCAACGCAAGGGCCACGTAGTTTTCACTGTTAAAGAGCACAAGGTAAGTTTATCAGCACAAGGTGATAAATATCTTATACTGATAGGTAATATAGGATAGCTTTGGATCACTATTCCACTCGGACACCATTGCATCAGTGATATGGATCATTTCAGTTTGTTCCTGGTCCCGTGTCGTCCCCAACGTCACTTCAGTCTCGCTATCCGCTTTACAACGTCTTAGAGTCTTAGACCATCGTTCTTCTCCTTACCTCTTCCTTCTTGATCCTGTTTCTCTGACTGACTCCAAGCATTGCTCTCTCTTTATAGTAGAATATGGGTTCCGTCTTTTTTCAAACACACTGCTTTTTCTTTTTACTCAAACGTGTTTCAGCACCTCTGTGCCATCAGTGGGTTTTCCTGTATTGAAAACTGTGAAAGGTGAAAATGTTTTAGGTTATAACTGATTTAACAAAGTGAGACCTAAAGGAAGTTTTTGTTCGTTTTGTTTCTGAGCGTGATTTTACGTTGTATGGTTTTTCAGGACCAGCTGCACGGTATCCTGCACTGATAGCTCGGCATCTACAAACCACATTATGTAAATGTAAATTTCATCAGAGGGTTAACACATTCTTCGTTTTTTAGAAAACGTGTTTTTGCCGTGTCAAAATGTTTTACGTATATATTTGTTATTACTCACGCTTTTGAAGTGACTAAACCTTCTTCTTTTGGGTTTCGAGGACGCTGCACACATATTAATGCACTTCGTGTAATTTATTTATTTAAAAACGTCTTCTTACTTCGCAAAACGTGGTGAGCACTATGTTGTATTTCCTAACTCCACCGGCGTTCATTTGTTCCCAAGGCAGTTTGGCACCTAAATTCAATTTCGTGTACTTTTTCTCGCTCTTTCTGCGTGTGTGTGTGTTTGTGTGTGTGTGTGTGTGTGTGTGTGTGTGTGTGTGTGTGTGTGTGTGTAAGCTTCTTTAGCTGTTTGTGTTGGCTTTTTTGTAAAGTTCCTTTAATAGGTTAAATAATGTGCCTTTACCAAGTGTAGTGTTTTCATTTAAAGCTTGTTTTTCTTCTGCTATTGCCTTCTGCATGTAGAAGTTCTCATTTGTTGTCAGTTTGTGGTATAGGCCGTGTATGGATTTTAGTGTATTTTTAAATATGTAGCTATTGTAGTTGGGGGGGGGGGGGGAGTCATTATGGGCTATTAGGTGGTCAGAAAATGGGGTATGCGTGCTGTTACTTTTTAGGGCTCTGAGGTGTTCTGAGCATCTTGTTTTAATGTTCTGTACGTACATTTACAGGCGTTGGCCCCTATAATTTTGGCTCTCTATAGTGTCTGTGGATGACGTTTCCAGGCATGTGTTCCATGTAAAGCTTGATGTACTAAGTCCCCTCTACAACCTCTAGCAGTGCGTTATCCTGTGACAATTTCGATTCCGTTTCGAAGGCAAGCTGGCAGTTACAGTGCTAAACCATGAAATGAGAGATCTTGCCAGCAGGGAGGTCTTATAGAGAAGGTGCAGTCGGTGGCCATGGCACAGCCAATATGTCGGACTGGCTGGCGTCAGTTTAAGTACGGTTGGGGTTGTCGTGCGTCAGTGTGGTAGGCCCTTGCCATGTTGAAAAATAAGTCACTGTTTCTTGTGATTCTCCATGAGTTGCGGCATTCATATATATCCCAACATGTAGAGTTGGCAGTTTTCTCTACGAAGAAAACTGCAGAATTCTGTGCTCACTATGTTCACAAATTATGCGCACTGACTTTTCCATGTAAATTATGTACTGGTGTGCAAACCTTAAGAACGAAAGTAGATTTCGTATGGCATGTGACTGGCAAGTAGCATAGGTCGACGAAACATGGACCATACATACAAAGAACCGCTACAGTGCATTACACAAGATAACTGAATACGAAATAAGACGAACAGAAATGACACTTTTATTCAGAGATAATAATTACGCTGAAGTCACCGCGATTTATGATAGTCCAGTGCACATTACAATGGTGGGACATGGTTCTTAATAGGGAGCGTGATTACCACCAACGGCAGTGCATGCTCTGAAACGTGCTCGCATGCTGGCCATAAGGTCTGTAAGAAGCTGTTATTGCAGGGCGCTCCATTCATGCACCAGCGCGTTTGGCAACTGGTGGATGGTCGTTCGTGCATGTGGACGTGATACTACAGGTTTCCCCACCTCATTGCTCGATGGGATTTGCATTGGGGGAACGGGCAGGCCAGTCCATGCGTCAGATGACTTCTACATCCAACAGCTCCTTCACCTGAGCAATACTTCGCAATCGTCGGGCAAAGAGACCATCCCCATGCAGGCGTCGTGCCATTATAGAGAGTGAGATTTCTACATCTACATCTATATCTACATGGATAATCTGCAAATCACATTTAAGTGCCAGGCAGAGGGTTCATCGAAACACCTTCACTACTCTCTATTATTCCAATCTCGTATAGCACTGATTTCCCTTATTTTATCGTGGTGATAGTTCCTCCCTATGTAGGTCGGTGCCAACAAAATATTTTTGCATTCGGAGGAAAAAGTTGGTGATTGGAATTTCGTGAGAAGATTCCGTCGCAACGAAAAACACCTTTCTTTTAATAATGTCCAGCCCGAATCCTGTATCATTTCTGTGACACTCTCTCCCATATTTCTCGATAATACAAAACGTGCTGCCTTTCTTTGAACTTTTTCGATGTACTCCGTCAATCCTATCTGGTAAGGATCCCACACCGCGCAGCAGTATTCTAAAAGAGGACGGACAAGCGTAGTGTAGGCAGTCTTCTTAGTAGGTCTGTTACATTTTCTAAGTGTCCTGCCAATAAAACGCAGACTTTGGTTAGCCTTCCCCACGACATTTTCTATGTGTTCCTTCCAATTTAGAGATAGTGTTAGCATGGAACCTTCCAATTTAAGTTGTTCGTAATTGTAATACCTTGGTATTTAGTTGAATTTACGGCTTTTAGATTAGACTGATTTATCGTGTAACCGAAGTTTAACGAATTCCTTTTAGCACTCATGTGGATGACCTCGCACTTTTCGACTTTATTAGTCGATAAACGACAGCGTCATCTGCAAACAACCGAAGACGGCTGCTCAAATTGTCTCCCAAATCGTTTATATAGATAATGAACAGCAAAGGGCCTATAACAGTACCTTGGGGAACGCTGAAATCACTTCTGTTTTACTCGATGACTTTCCGTCAGTTACTACGACTCTCCACAGGAATTCACAAATCCAGTCACATAACATTCCGGAAAACCAGAAATACGAAATCGATCTGAAATCCCTTGTTAATAGCACTCAACGCTTCATCTGAATAAAGAGCTAGTTGTGTTTCACAGGAACGATGTTTTCTAAACCCATGTTGGCTGTGTGTCAATAGACCGGGCAGCAGTGGGTGTTGTGGTTCGAAACGCTCTCCACTCACTTGAAACAATGCTGTGAGCAATATTAGACTCCTCTGCTGCACTCGTTTCACTACGTCCTTCTTCCAGTTTCCGGAAGGCTTTTCCCAATGTAAAGTCATCCATATTTTCTGACAGGAAATCACAAATCCAGTCACATAATCTTCCGGAAATCCAGAAATACGAAATCGATCTGAAATCCCTTGTTAATAGCACTCAACGCTTCATCTGAATAAAGAGCTAGTTGTGTTTCACAGGAAAGATGTTTTCTAAACCCATGTTGGCTGTGTGTCAATAGACCGTTTACATCGAGGTAATTCATAATGTTCGAACACAATATATGTTCTAAAATTCTGCTGCATATCGACGTTAACGATATGGGCCTGTAATTTAATGGATTACTCCTACTACCTTTCTTGAATATTTCGTTCCTTGCAATCGTATCAAATGTGTTTGCAACTGCAATCGCCGTTTCAGGTGGGTCCTTTCTTGCCTGCTGCACAATGCAGTAGTCATCTGGTGCTGTAGTTGACCGTTGTCGAACACCTGCTGTCCTCCGGGCAGAAGTGGGTGTTGTGGTTCGAAACGCTTTCCACTCACTTGAAACAATGCTGTAAGCAATATCAAACTCCTGTGTTGCACTCGTTACACTTCGTCCTTCTTCCAGTTTCCCGAAGGCTCTTCCCAATGTAAAGTCGTCCAAAAATTGTCTCTGGGCCATGCCATAATGTAGGACACCATGAAGGTTCGCCTTAACTATTCGCTGATTCCTTCAACTGCCTAGTGTTCCTGGGACAGCCACATTGCAGCAACAGTCACGCTGCCCTCAAGCCATATGACGTCCAGATTTCCGTACACGAATGGGAGACCACTGGCAAACATGCTCCCGCACTTTATTTATTTCCACCGAGTTGTTGATATGTTATGTTACTTTACCTATCTAGTTAAGTTTTGTAGAGCGGTGTAATATGCCTCATCACTTAAAATGATTCATTCTGTAGACCCTATACCGTAATTGATATAACGTTCTTACAAGTGGTTGTATCTTCATAAGAACACCAAGCTGCTCCTTGAGTATCAGTTTTATTATGTATGGGACTCCCAACAGTAACTTTCTTACATTTTTCCTCGCGGTTGATGTCTGTAACTGTTGCTGTTAGTTGGTTCTTCGCACTGATTTCCCGTGGGCTCCGAACGAAACTTTCCTGCGCTTCAACAAATGCAGCCTCACGTAAACTTGGCTTCCCAGCGCATTTTTCTCCTTTATGAGACACGCACCAACATTAGTAAAATGTTGGAGGGTACGGTGAGTACGAGAGGTTTTGTATAGTCAGCGCTTTGTTAGTGTGTTTTCTGTCCATTATCTAGATCTGCATTATCGGACCGAGGGAGGTGAGAAGGTGTTGACATACTACACTCGTATTTGAGAGGACAGAGGTTTAAATCCCTGTTCAACCATCCAGAGTTAGGTTTTTCCCAAATAACTTAAAGTGAATGGCGTGATGCTTCCTTTGAAAGAACTGTGTCTCATTTTTAAGAAGTATCTACTGTCATTTCCCCTCTACCGCTCCGCGGTGTTTCGAATAGCAGTGTGGAATATTCCGTGTCACGCTGCTGCCTACTTTCTATTGTCTTAGCTTCACGGATGTCGTGTTAATATAGCGCGCGGATTACTGTTGTCTCCGTGTCATTCACACCACCAGTTTTGGGGAACACTAGGTGCAGACAGGGGGTGGTTTCGTCATGATAATTTTCTTCGTATATCTGGGTTATAAACTGAGTATTTTTAACGTTTTGTGGTTTAGGGTATTCTGCTGGACATTAGCGTCGTTTATGCACAATATGTCGACAACGTGACTCGTTATTTTCAGTAGGTGCTATGTGAGACTGCTCGTCAAGTGCAACGAGTCCATATTTATATCCACGGCCCTTGCCCTTCCTGTTTATCAGAGTGGCACTGAAAGACTCATTGAAACTGATTGCGGAGAAATTTGACAACGCTTTGTTGTACCTGTTCAGGCATATACTGACTTCAACTTATTTTCTGTATGGAGGACAATACTACGAGCAGACAGAAGGTGTAGGGGCAGCCACCTATATCCATTGCTTGCCAGTATGTTAATGGGGAAATTTGAAGACGAGGCATTAGAGAGCGCTAGATGAAAATCCACATGCTTTTTCAGGTCTGTGAATGATGCTTTTGTCATCTGGTTTCATTCTGAGAGATGGTTCATTCAGTTTCTAGAAGATCATTACTCATGTCACCCAAATATTAAGTTCATCATGGAACTGGAAAAAGATGGCCCGTTGCCGTTTCGGGATGTAGTTGTCAAAAGGAGAGCAGATGGGTCGTTTGTCCACAGTGTGTATCGCCAACCTACACACACTGCAAGCAAGCAGCTGTCACCATCCAGCGCAGAAGAATGGAGTTCTGAAGACATATGGGCCACAGGGCAGACGCCTTGTCAGACTTAAACAGTTTGGCAGCAGAAACAGAGCATCTACGAACAGTGTTCTGCAGAAGTCAATACACGGCAAAACAGACTGGGGAGGCACTTCAACTAGCCAGTCTGCTACGTGATCTAGAACAAGAGCAAGATGAATCAGTGACTTGGGCATATCTGTCGTATTCTGCCAAAAGCAGCAGGAGTTCAAATGTTCAAATCTACATCTACATCTACATTTATAATCCGCAAGCCACCCAACGGTGTGTGGCGGAGGGCACTTTACGTGCCACTGTCATTACCTCCCTTTCCTGTTCCAGTCGCGTATGGTTCGCGGGAAGAACGACTGTCTGAAAGCCTCCGTGCGCGCTCTAATCTTTCTAATTTTACATTTGTGATCTCCTTGGGAGGTATAAGTAGGGGGAAGCAATATATTCGATACCTCATCCAGAAACGCACCCTCTCGAAACCTGGCGAGCAATCTACACCGCGATGCAGAGCGCCTCTCTTGCAGAGTCTGCCACTCGAGTTTATTAAACATCTCCGTAACGCTATCACGGTTACCAAATAACCCTGTGACGAAACGCGCCGCTCTTCTTTGGATCTTCTCTATCTCCTCCGTCAAACCGATCTGATACGGATCCCACACTGATGAGCGCCGGCCGAAGTGGCCGTGCGGTTAAAGGCGCTGCAGTCTGGAACCGCAACACCGCTACGGTCGCAGGTTCGAATCCTGCGTCGGGCATGGATGTTTGTGATGTCCTTAGGTTAGTTAGGTTTAACTAGTTCTAAGTTCTAGGGGACTAATGACCTCAGCAGTTGAGTCCCATAGTGCTCAGAGCCATTTGAACCATTTGAACCACACTGATGAGCAATACTCAAGTTTAGGTCGAACGAGTGTTTTGTAAGCCACCTCCTTTGTTGATGGACTACATTTTCTAAGCACTCTCCCAATGAATTTCAACCTGGTACCCGCCTTATCAACAATTAATTTTATATGATCATTCCACTTCAAATCGTTCCTCACGCATACTCCCAGATATTTTACAGAAGTAACTGCTACCAGTGTTTGTTCCGCTATCATATAATCGTACAATAAAGGATCCTTCTTTCTATGTATTCGCAATACATTACATTTGTCTATGTTAAGGGACAGTTGCCACTCCCTGCACCAAGTGCCTATCCGCTGCAGATCTTCCTGCATTTCGCTACAATTTTCTAATGCTGCAACTTCTCTGTATACTACAGCATCATCCGCGAAAAGCCGCATGGAACTTCCGACACTATCTACTAGGTCATTTATATATATTGTGAAAAGCAATGGTCCCATAACACTCCCCTGTGGCACACCAGAGGTTACTTCAACGTCTGTAGACGTCTCTCCATTGATAACAACATGCTGTGTGTGAAATCTTAGGGAATTAACTGCTAAGGTCATCAGTCCCTAAGCTTACACACTACTTTAACCTAAATTATCCTAAGGGCAAACACACACATACACCCGTGCCCGAGGGAGGACTCGAACCTCCGCCGGGACCAGCCGCACAGTCCATCACTGCAGCGCTTTAGACCACCCGGCTAATCCCGTCCGGCGCAGCAGGAGTCTCAGGGAGTATAACAAGACGTGTGTGTTCCGTTCACCTACTAAAATAAGAGGACAACTGGGAAACATGAAAGATGACCTGGGAGTAAGAAACCAGGAACTGATAATATACCTAGCCAACATGGCATGTTGTGCATTGACCAAACAACTAGGACAGTGGACTTCAGATGCAAAGAACATCAGAGGTACACCCGACTGAGACAAGCAGCTGATTCAGCCATTCCAGAACGCTGTTTGGAACTCAATCATTCCAAAAACTATGACGAAACGAGGGTTCAGGCACAGATCCCCAGATACTGGCACTGTGTTGCAAGAGAGTCTATATAGATAGAGGTTACAGGAAAGCTCATGAATCATGACACTGGGTGCCAATGGAGTAGAGCCGGCGATCCTGCACTGGAGTTGCTGAAAACTCGGGAGGGGGAGGGGGGGGGGGGACAGCAGCAAAACTTCACAAAAGAAGTAATGAGAGTGTGGACATGGAGAAATGGAATTATCGTGTGGCACTGATGGATGGGAGGCCCCGTTCGGGGAAATTCAGCTGCTATGTGCAACTGTTATTTCAGGTGGCACCACAGTGAGCGACTTGCGCGTCAGTGATGATGAGATGATGATGAGGACAGCACAACACCTGTAATACTTATATCGATTAGTAGCAGGTTTATATTAGGTAACTGTGTATCTACGATTATGGAGTGTGTGTTCTTTGTCAGTTTAGGTCATTGATTTGTGACAGGAAATTTAGAGTTCTGTAATGTATATATATAAAAAAACTAAAGAATGTTTAAAATAATGAAATTTTACAATATATGTATGTTTGTAAAGAAAGCATTCTATATTGGAAGCTGGTTCATTCTTAGGACACTTGCATTGTATAACGTAAAAGATTTAAGGAAGTTCCTCCATAACAGAGGTGGCTTGGAGCTATGTAAAAGGTGGTCTTGGCGGTCGAACTGGGCAGCTCCTTGGTGGGAAGGGTACGCAGTCAGTGGCTAGACGTTGCACGGTACACATCGAGGGTGCCAAGGGAGGCAATTGGAAGCCGTTTTGCTAGGAATTTTGCCTCGGATGTGTATTTGGCTTTTGCGTGGTACTCTCGGCAATAAGAAATGGCACTAACACGTTAAAAATACGTCGCCAAAAAGAAATTGTAAAGAGCATTCGCCGGCCGGAGTGGTCGAGCGATTCTAGGCGCTACAGTCTGGAACCGCGAGGCCGCTACGGTCGCAGGTTCGAATCCTGCCTCGGGCATGGATGTGTATGATGTCCTTAGGTTAGTTAGGTTTAAGTAGATCTAAGTTCTAGGGGACTGATGACCTCAGCAATTAAGTCCCAAAGTGCTCAGAGCCATTTGAACAATTTTTTTTAAAGAGCATTCAAACATCAAGAGCCATGAGTAAAGTTAGGCGTCATGTCGGTTGTCGCCACTACTTCACCACTGCTCCACCAACTTCAGCCATACAGATATGTATTAGAGCATGGACCAGTTAATTTGTGTGCGTGTTTTCAATAATAACCGAAGTGCTATAAACTTGTGCTTAGATCCATTCACACTAATCATGAGCCTATGCAGGATCCCCTCCTAAGTTTTCAGAAAACCAAGTATCCTCTTTCAAACGAACTAATGATTTATTCCTGTGTATTAAACGGGCAAAAATTCAGCGCCAGACAGTGTACATGTTACTGTCTAAAATACCTGCTTCACAGGTGATGAAAAAGGCATGTAAGTGAAAGTTATTTGAAACATAATTTAGCCTTGACTACTGCCATAAACGATTTGTTTTTAAGTTAATCATTCTCAGTGTTGAATAATTTGCTTTAAACATTAAAAACATAAACTATACCAAGTGAGGCTAAGAATTAAATTTAGTAGAATTGAATTTTACTACTGCAATAATCATAGAGTTTGATTAGTGAGACAGTATCAGTTTATGGGTCCCCCACCATAAGTTTCTCATATTAGAACGATAATTGGAATATTATTGCTACTAAAGAAACCTGATACATTTCCATAAATGGGAGTATAAACAGTGTAATTGTGGTATTATTAAATTTTTATTTGTGGTATTTATATATCAGTTAAGTCAGAAGCCCCTCCATGTCCAACTTTAGTTCGGTGCTTCCTGCAGTAACATCTCAATACTGAGTCACGTAATGATCGTGATTCTAACTGTTATTATTATGAGCTGGGTACAATTTTGCTTTCTATGATTACTGGTTTTTGCATTAATGGTAACTACTGCTACCCACAACTTAGATTGCCCTGTATTCGTGTGTATCCAGTGTGCTATTCAAGGGGAATCTTAATGAAAGTCACTTCAACAACTAATATTCAACTTTCTTAAACATAATATTTCAAATTAATGTGCCTAATTGGGGTGGCGACTGTTTATTGTTTCATTAGTATGAAAAAATGGTTCAAATGGTTCTGAGCACTATGAGACTTAACATCTGAGGTCATCAATCCCCTAGAATTTAGAACTACTTAAAACTAACCATCACACACATCCATGCCCGATGCAAGATTCGATCCTGCGACCGTAGCGGTTGCGCGGTTCCAGACTGTAGCGCCTAGAACCGCTCGGCCACACCGGCCGGCATTCGTATGAACTTTTCCGCTTTTATGGAACCTCAAAGTTAAAGTTTGTTTAGTATTCTGTTAAATTACAATATATTATAAATTTCTCTCCGATACCCTCATCCATTAGCCACACGCACAGTCAAAACTAATAATCCTCCCAGAGGGTAACACTAGGTTGTGTCACGACAGGCGAGTGTTATACACCTAGTACACGAGTGGAGAAAAACCTCCAACCCTACCAGGAATCGAACCAGAGCCCGCTGCAGGGTAGGTAAACATCTTACCACTCAACTAAGTAGGCGAACTGGACGCGGAGGACGAACATCAGACATAGCACCAGGCGCACCAGCCCGATGATGGACCGTCGCAGGACGCTTCTAGCAGGAGCGGACCGCAGAGTGATCACCTATAACCGCAACAGACCGGAAACGCAGCGTCAGTGCGCGATGGGTGCACAGGCCTATATCACATCTGTTCCGCATCACACCTGGCCTTGTGTACAAGGCATGCCGCTGGGCCGGCTTCACGTTTATCCGGCTGCTGTTGCACGCCGCACATCACGGCACAGAAGCTCCCTTCATTTAATCGCACCTGGTCTACGAAAGCTCCATGGGAACCAGTTGTTCACAATGTCTTACTGAAAGGAAAGTCTCCACACTATAATGGAGCCATTGACGGTAAACATATTAGAACTGTGAACCTGTCAAATTCGATGTATATCAGCTACAAAGGACATCCGTCTATTGTACGGAAATTCAGACCACCGGTTCATGTTTGTTGGTTATGGGAAAGATTGTGGCACAAACATATTCAAAGTAAGCTCCGTGTGGAACTCATTAGAAACTAAAGAACGGAAATTCCTGAGGATGAATGTCTTCCTGGTAAAGCCGGTGCCAAGATACTTTAATTTTCCGTGACGGATGAGGCCTGACGACTGCACGGACACTTTCCTCGACCATATGGAGGAAATATGTTGACAGTTCCCAAGAAAAATTTTTCAATTACAGTCTTTTCAAAGCTTGAAGATACGTAGGAAGTGCCTTCGGATTATTAAGTAACAAATGGAGAATTTGTCAAAGAGCTTTGAATTTCGATCAGGATTTTCTGTAGACGCTTTTAAAGCCTGTGTCGTTTCTCACAATTTTTTTGCGTGACAGGGACGGCTGTGAAACTGAAGATACATGACCAATAACTGAACTTCAACGAGTGCAGACAGCTAGGCAGCCAAATGGAGGAATTGCAGCAAATAATGTGAGTAACATAATGGTGGATTATTTTTTGATTCCAGCTGGATCTGCAAACTGACAGTTTTCTAAAATATAAGCTTTGGAAAGTTTGTAGGTCATCGATCCAATGACAACATATTTTTGAAAATGGTACAATAAAAAATCCTTAAAATACTGAGCAACTTATCGCATTCGTTGTTTTTCTTATCATTCATGTTTTGGTCCACTCCGTTCCTTGAATACAACATACATACATAACAATCCACATTTTTGTGTTTGAATCCTGTCCTTGTAATTTTCTAGATTTTTGTCCCAGAAAACTGACCGTTCTTGCACTAAAGAAATTAATCGCTTAATGTCTATTTCCCAAGCCACGTGTACTGTAGGTCTATGAGAAGAAGATACGAACACAAAAAGAAAGACAAATAACAGTAAAACGAATGAACTGAGACACACGCCGCTCTTGCCTCGAAGACAGCCGTGCCGTGCAGTGCCTGAAACGTGAAGGCGCCAATGCTTACCAAGGCCCCATTGTCAGATCCGTCACGGTGAGAACAGCACGGCATCTGTCCACAGCAGTTGGAGTTGTGTCTGGCTGCTTCACGGCTGCCGTGTGGCTTTTGGACATCAACGGTCCTCGCAGACGTGAAAAGCGCCACATGGCTCTCCATCTGCACAGTGCCCTATACGTAGACGGCTGTCGGAGAAATCTGAAATGGGCCTAGGAACACTACCAGCACCGAGCGAGACAGCGCAGTGGTTGGCACACTGGACTCGCATACGGGAGGACGACGGTTCAAACCCCAGTTCGGCCATCCTGATTTAGGTTTTCCGTAATTTGCCTAAATCGCTTCACGAAAATGCCGGGATGGTTCCTTTGAAAGGGCACCGCCGACTTCCTTCCGCATCCTTCCCTAATCTGATGGGACCGATGACCTCGCTGTTTGCTCCCCTCCCACCGAATCAACCAACACTGCCAGCGGAGGCGGACGGCGGAGGGAATACCTGAGAGCCACACCAGACCGTCTGCCTCCACTTTTCCGACAGGAATTCCATAGATCTTGTTTTTCGAAGTATCAGCGCTTGGCGCTTTTCCTTCTTGATCGGTGGTGATTTGCGTTTCTACTAGACTTGTTATGCTTGTCATTTCTGTATAGGGATTTTGTTCCGCGTTTCTAGCATGGTTCATCGTAGGTTGTGGTAGCATACTGACCATTACAGGTAAGTTTTTACACGCATGACCATCTGAATGAAAGGTAGCAGTTGTGTTTCGGAGAGAACGCTCCAACAGCTATGGCGAATAGAATAGTTGGGCATGTCACATGTCTGAAATGTCTTCAGAACCAGCGCTCGCCATCGGCGTGTCGGTCGAACATAAGGTCGCGACTAGCCTGCAGGTTTCCAACGGCGACCGAGCGAGGTGGCGCAGTGGTTAGCACACTGGACTCGCATTCGGAAAGATGACGGTTCAATCCCGCGTCCGGCCATCCTGATTTAGGTTTTCCGTGATTTCCCTATATCACTTCAGGCAAATGCCGGGATGGTTCCTTTGAAAGGGCACGGCCGATTTCCTTCCCCATCCTTCCCTAACCCGAGCTTGTGCTCCGTCTCTAATGACCTCGTTGTCGATGGGACGTTAAACACTAATCTCCTCCTCCTCCTCCTCCAACGGCGAGGTCTCGCACGCTCTGAGAGTATCACATGTCACGGTGTCTAGATTATATCGTGAGCATCTTGCAGTATAACACCCCACCAGCATCAACTTTCTTGGGCAATGTGTTCATGAGAGGGATCGCTGTCGATTATAGCGGATGATATAGAAAGATAGACAAACCACATCGTAGCAACTCACTCGCTTGTCATAATATAATAATAATATTAATAATAATAATAATAATATACACG
Source organism: Schistocerca serialis cubense (assembly GCF_023864345.2). Taxonomy (NCBI): domain Eukaryota; kingdom Metazoa; phylum Arthropoda; class Insecta; order Orthoptera; family Acrididae; genus Schistocerca; species Schistocerca serialis. Next base: position 434,865,012 of record NC_064640.1, on the reverse strand, counting down.
TGCCTCAAAGGCTTGAACCAGGCCTGTCATTTAGGCGCTATTTCGACTACTTGCTTGTCTCTCACATACACCAGTAATACTACCGAGGAAACTGGACTTATAATTTAACGTGGAATCCGCACCATGTTTCGTAGACTGGAATATTCTGCGGTCCTGCCGGAATTCTATCAAGCGACCTTTTCGGTATCCAGGCACGCATTTTGCCATTAGACTTCCAGGCACGACATTCGGCGATTGAATGCAAGACATAAACGACACTCGATGAGCAACTGTGTCATTCATGAACACGCTGCTAGGTAGGTGCTTCTCATTTAATACGTCGTGAGTGTTTAACTCTCAGAAAAACAGATTAATTACTGAAGTAAATGAGTAATTCTTATGAAGTGCTTAAGGTATTAGTTTCGAAGTTAAAATGTTTTCTGTGGAACAGAAAAATGACGTAGGAAGATAAGGATTTAACGACGATGAGATCATTAGAGATGAAACCGAAGTGCCGAATCGATAGGGAAAGAGAAGGATATCTGTCACGTCGTTTTGATCAAACCATCCTGGTATCGACTTCAATGATTTAGTGAATCTACCGAAAAATCTAAATTAGGATGGCCGAACAGGGATTTGAACTCCAGTTCCGTAGATTTTGGTACCATTGCCTTCTGATCTCAAGTCAGTTTCAGTTAAGGCAATTCTCTTATTGTACTACTGTAAGTATGCGTATCATAATTCTCATATGAAATACAATAAATTAGTAGTAACAACTTTTGTGGAAAAAAGGTGTAGTATGGTTCAGAAGGTAAAATGTCCAACTACTTAAAGTAATTTTATTTCCAGAAATGACTGAATCTGGGACAAGCCAACATAGCGATGGAAACTGAAAAGCAAATAGGAGAATAAGTTTAGGTTTCGAGAGCTGATGTTAAGCAGAAAGAAGTGTTGATCTCTTGCCCCTCCATTACTGTCATGCAATCTCTTTCAAGGAATTTAGTACAATTTTAGAAAAAACGAGAACAACTCTAGAATAGTATTCTTATGGGAAGAGTCTCACAGAGATATAGAATACTGTTTGGAAAAAAGCTAGCATGAGGGAATGTGCTTAGTGTACCGCAACCTGAAGATTTCAACGAGAATAGTAATTCAAACTATAGAAACAAAAAAAAAAAGAGAAACCAAAGAGATGACATGTTATGAATTACGTAAAAGCATTCCTGCTGAAAACGAAAATGACAGGTTTCACACATTAGTGGTATGAGTACATTCGCAGTCCTTGAGCCAGGTTCACACAACGGAAAGTAGAGAACGCAGTCGTCGTAAGGCGAATCTCACAATGGCAGAAAATGCAAGTGTGCGATGGGAACTGCAGCTGACTAGCAGGACAGCCTTCCCAACATTGTCATCCATGTGACATTACAATCTGCTATTAGGCAGTAGGACAAAGACCAAACGATCTTAAATTACAACACTATATTAATTAACTACGTGAAGAATATAAACGACACTCTAGTACTTCACATTGACCTTCAGATAAACGAATGAATGGGAGGCGGGACAACTTAGATGTCTGCTTCCATGTACATATTAAATTCATGAGCGAGTATTGTGATCAAAGCTGTGCAAGTGCTTACGAGTATACTAGGACAATTAGTTTTGTCAACAGTGGGAAATAAAAAGTGTACATGCCGAAGAAATGGCTTCATATGAATAAAATTTATTACATAGCTTACAGGTGGTAGTAGTACCACAATATGTATCGTCGTAACTGTAGGGTCATAAGCTATTGGACACGTAGTCTTGGTAACAATTTCAGTAACTTGTATAACCTTCAATAGCTACAATTCTCGTGCATGGAGGTGATGACAGAGGAGTTTGGTTTCATCCTGGAAAACAGTATTCCACGTTACTTCATCCTGTTGAATCATACGAACAAAAAATGTTGCCAGTAATGAACACCAGATTTGACACCATTACTTCAAGTACACAATTTCCTCAGCCTAAGATCCCTGCTGTGTGAGGCTGACGCAGTAACAGCGCAAAATTAGATTTTTATGTCATACTTTAGTAGTCGTATTTATTTTAATACAAGTCGCATGTAAATTTTGACATACGCGAGCAGAGAGAGAGCATTCTGTGAACTGTAAATATTCATTCCTTTCTCGTGCGTTCTCTAGCTTCGGTGGGGAAAAAGATGTCACGTCAGCTGTAATTCCGTAAGACAAATGACTGTAGAACTGAGCACAATGTGTGATCACTAGTTGAATGGGTATCTTAGGCTCAAGTAAAGCAGATGGGAGAACAAAGGGCTGCAGATAGTCTCGTGGATACACTCGTGAGCACACTTGTACCTGCGGCGCTGCCTGTGATGGATCCCACCGACACTGCAGTGCCTAGCCCTTGGTCCGAGGATGATATGATACTTAGGAGGGAAAGAGAGGATTATCTTTTTATTAACTTTTGTCGTAGTATATCACGTTTAAGTTATTACAGTAATTGCATAATTTAATTCGTGAAACTGTGAACTAAAATATTTTCTTGAGTGAGGTTCCTTGAAAGCCTACTTGGCCCTCAACGACAAGTCAATTTCAATAGTACCTTTTACCTTCCTGGTTTACTTCATAAATACTTTGCCTTCTAGTGTTTTGTGTGCTCCCGTACATACAGTGTTTTATAAATTAGCGTGTTTGAGTCTTCTTGCCGTGCGTCTTTTTGTAAGTTCGCATGCTGTTATAGTGGTCAGTTTTCGGTAGCGCGTTTCGTAACTATTCGGGAATCCGTAACATCCAAAACTCTAGCGTACTTTTAACTTCTTGGAGAGAAAATCCTTTGTAAAGTTTAGATTTTGCGTAGCGCATGGTGGCCAGTCATACCGAAGCCCGTTGTCTGATCAGGTGGAGATTAATGAGGGCAGAATACATGTGGCGTTTACCAGAAAATAATCCTTTTTCATACGGTATCGGTAGCCATGGCTATTTGAGTGATCTCCGAGGTGCTTTTATTTTTGTTTTTACTGCGAGAAAACGAAGCCTTCGTGGCAGGTGTGTGCAGCAGGGGACAGAGTCTGCAGAGTCGCCTTGTACTTTTACCTGTATTACTTATTTATCGTGTTATTTCTGTTGTTAATTCGATTTTCAAGAGTGAAGAGAGATTTAATGAGTTTTCGTTAGAGATTTCCCTTGCTTCCGAATGCTTGGTCATGGAACGAACAATGTGCAAGACGTGATGAACATGTGTGCCTTTAGTTTAGAGTAATTAGAGGATAAATTTTTCTGCGTGCAAGTAACGCACTCGTATTTTCCACCTCTTGTGTTTTATTAACCTGTTTCGAATATTTGTTTCACCACTTTTTCATCACATGCTAACAATGTCCACAGCTGGAATATATTTTTAATTAAACCATTTGCCTGACTATTAAGCTGTTATTTCCACAGTGTTAGTAAAATGTCATTTGCACTAGAGAATGTGAAAGTTTAGGTAAATGTGTGGTTAGGATCAAATTAGTCCATTGCACGATTACTGGTTGCAACACGTAGGACAGTATCGTTCTGTTTCAGCTTTATGTTCCGGTATGAAGCGCACTGCGATCAAGATCACAGGTAAATCCCAGTCGTCCAGTAATCCTACAGGGCTGCTAGAATGTTAAAAGCTTGGTTATACACAAAACAATAGAGCAGCCGGTAGTGTTGTCATTAACGCAGAAATGTTATCCGAGCGTGCATTTTGGTTTAAACAACAGTAAAGTAATTTCATCGCATTTAGACATTCATTGTAGTCAGATGCATATTTATTATCAGTGTGTCGTGTTTCCATGTTCAACATTAGTCAGATGTGCGTACATATCACTCTTAATTGGTTGCAAGTGCAATCAGTTATACTTTCGTCAGTGGGGGACAGGTTTGGCCATCTTTCTGGCCAAGGGCGTCTACGGATATCACTGAGGATGCAAGAGTATTGTCCTGCTGAAAGACTACATCAAAATGGCTTTGTAAGACCGGCAACACAATGGGTAGGACGATGTGTGGATTTATCCTGCACTTTAACACTGTTTTCTCAACGAACTCCAGAATTGTGTGGCCCCTGTATGCTGTAGAGAGCAGCTCCATAGTGCCTGAAGCTGGCCCTATGTGTTACCTAACAGCGAATATCACTGACACCATAACAGATTCTACTCGCCACTATGCATATGTGTAGGCCATTCGCTCCTCCAGTTGTATCGTAGTTAAGCTGCATGGTGATCCCGTGAGAAAGGTAACTTGATAAGTGGCACATTCCAGGTTCCCGCAAACGGCTCATAATTATCTTAGCTAACTGTCTTTGTGCTGTAATGTACCTAATTTGTGCTGAAGTCGGTATGAGATCGGTAGTGACTTATCATCTAGCGTAAAAGTGCGGGAGTGTTTCTACCTTTTCATGGCATTCTGAACCACGACGAAAAGCATGAGTACCTTTCTTCGATAAATTGTGGCTGTTGACTATTCACATTCATTAAGGTGGGTGCGCATGCTGCTTTCCGCGGGCCGACAAAACACTTTGTATGCGAATTGGTTGTGCGAGGTTTTTGGAGGTATTAATTTTTCATTTAACTTAAATGAATTGCAACATACCCCGAGAAAGGGAACTACAAAACAGTCAGGAAAACATAAAAAAGCACACTGCAGATACCATACACGGATAACAGGTATAAAAATAAATGATTTATCTATCAAATAACTACAATCACTTTACCATAAAAAATGGTTTTATTATTAAGCCAATATACTGAAGTACTAAATCGTGGAGGAGAAGAGAAGGAGTGTTACAGTTAAACGTCTTAATTTGAGAAGAGTGAAAAAAGAAGCGAAAATATTTTCAATTAAACCAAGATTCCACCAATACCCGAAGAGATTTAAGTCAGCCACAGGCATCATAATTTTGGGTGACAGGAAGAAGATTTGAATTTGACTTCTCCGGAATACGAATCCGATGTCTTAACTAATTCATCACCTCACTTGCATGCTGGAAGAGACTGATGATCCAAATTCCAAGTCACGCTGTTTCTTACATTTGAAGTAGTGACCTGGCACTCCACTGTGTAAGCCAGGGAAATAGCAGTAATTGCTGAGCTTGAGATTTCCTCTGTGATTGTTCTCCGCTCTCCAGACAGGATTACGCATTGCGTTCTACCTGCCCAAAAATTCCTTATTCTCATATAAATAACGGCAGCATATTCTCAAAGATATCATAACTGTTCGTTAACAGCAAATATAATGACTGTTTGAAATAATTTGTTTTCACATTAATTATATTTCATACATGTTTATACTATCGTCATTGTCAGTAGGAATGGAAGCAATTTTCGCCACCTACTGCAGAAATGCTTATTTTTAATTTTCTCCACATTTCTTCAGCTTCAATACAATTTTGTCCTGCCTATTGCCTGGTGTCTTCACTTTCTGCATTACATTCTCAACAAGGCAACTTCCCATTGTGCGGAGTCTAGCAAACAAATTTTGTCAGTTCGTTTCGCTATATGCTCTTGTCATATCAGTTTCAATTCAAATTTTGCATTTTCTCTAAGCAATCCCATCCTATCTCTTCTTGTTATTTCGAAAATGTTTCTCTCTTATGTGTGTTGGGATACCAAAAACTTTTTGGTAGCTGTAGATTTAAGGTCTATATCTCCGATGTTTCACTACTGTGGGTGAGAACTGATAGTACACTATGGTAATAATTTTTGGTGTAGGAGTATATGTGCGTGACTGATTAAAAGCAATATTTGTTTTGAAAGACGCATTTGGCCTCATTTTATTAACGCATCATCAGAGGCCTGAAATACATACGCATATTCAATGTATGCAGCACTTTTAATCTAACATACTCTACTATAGTACTGTAAGCTATAAATAGTTCTGATTTATCCAGAATGAGATTTTCACTCTGCAGCGGAGTGTGCGCTGATATGAAACTTCCTGGCAGATTAAAACTGTATGCCCGACCGAGACTCGAACTCGGGACCTTTGCCTTTCCCGGGCAAGTGCTCTACCAACTGAGCTACCGAAGCACGACTCGCGCCTGGTACTCACAGCTTTACTTCTGCCAGTACCTCGTCTCCTACCTTCCAAACTTTACAGAAGCTCTCCTGCGAACCTTGCAGAACTAGCACTCCTGAAAGAAAGGATATTGCGGAGACATGGCTTAGCCACAGCCTGGGGGATGTTTCCAGAATGTGTGTGTGCGCATTATGTCAGCTCTTGGTCCAAGTTTAGTAGTGAGTTGTTGTTTATATGTATCTGATCATATATCAGTTGCTTGCTCGAGGCTAGCGCTTTTTTAATGTGATTTTTCTCTTGTATAGGGATGAGACTTTTATTGTGATTGTTTGTTCTGGTTGTTTTCGCGTCTTGCTCTACATCTGTGGGGGTGACGGCTATACTGTTTTAAATGACCTGCAAGTGTGGAGTTATTAGTGTCATGCTGAGTGGCCGAGCGGTTCTAGGCGCTACAGTCTGGAACCGCGCGACCGCAACGGTCGCAGGTTCGAATCCGGCCTCGGGCATGGATGTGTGTGCTGTCCTTAGGTTAGTTAGGTTTAAGTAGTTCTAAGTTCTAGGGGACTGATGACCACAGCAGTTAAGTCACATAGTGCTCAGAGCCATTTGAACCATTTTGTCATGCCGACAATATCTGATACGTTCTTTATATCTTGTGTTAAAACTGCTGCTTGTCATTGCAACGTAAATAGCATTGCAGCTTTGTCACTTAAGCTGATACATCGCTGATTCTTGGATTTTCTCTATCTTGGACATTCAGTTGCTCCACTATGTACGAAGGGTATTCGTTGTATATGCTATACAAAGGTCGTGCCTCTTTAGAATATGTAAAGCATTTTGTCTCAGTTTGTGTGCACGTGTCATTGTGCACGAGGGCCCTTTCTTTTGTCTAGTGCGGTTTGCATGTGTATGTGTTGGCTTTGAAGGTGGTCTTTAGATATTTGTATCTCCCTGTATTGTGATGTGTGTGTGTGTTTTCTGTCAAGTACTTCAGTTTCAGTTTCGTAAAGCAGCTTGTCTACTATTTGTGTGTCGCGCCCATTATTCATTGTCTCTCGTTAAGTGAGATCATATTTACTTAGTACTGCATGTTTTTTAGCGCAGCTTGCTTTTGGTTATACAGATGTTCAAATGTGGAACGTACATCTACATGGATACTCTGCAAATCACACTCAAGTGCACCGGCCAGTGTGGCCGAGCGGATCTAGGCGCTGCAGTCTGGAACCGCGGGACCGCTTCGGTCGCAGGTTCGAATCCTGCCTCGGGCATGGATGTGTGTGATGCCCTTAGGTTAGTTAGGTTTAAGTAGTTCTAAGTTCTAGGGTACTCATGAACTCAGCTGTTAAGTCCATAGTGCTTAGAGCCATTTCAACACTCAAGTGCAGTAATTCCACTCTTGAACAGCGCTCGGAAAAAACGAACAGCTACATCTTTCTGTGCGAGCTCTGATTTCTCTTATTTCGTTATGAAAATCGTTTCTTCCTATGTAGGTAGGCATAAAATATTTTCGCATTCGGAGGGGAGAGTTGGTAATGGAAATTTCGTGAGAAAGTTCCGCCGCAACGAAAAACGATTTTGTTTTAATGGTCCCCATCTCAAATCCTGTATCATGTCCGTGACACTCTCTCCTCTATTTCGCGATAATACAAAAGTGCTGCTCTTCTTTGAACATTCTCGATGTACTCCGTTAATCCTATCTGGTAAGGATCCCAGACCGAACAGCAGTACCCGAGGGCTGACGAGCGTACTGTGGGCAGTCTTATTAGTCGGTCTGTTACATGTTCTAAGTGTTCTGCCAATAAAACGCAGTCTTTGGTTTGCCTTCCGTACAACATTTTCTGTGTTCGTAATTGTAATTCCTAGGTATCTGGCTAAATTTACCTCCTTTAGATTAGACTGATTTATACTGTAACCGGAGTTTAATTACTTAAAGTCGATTGCCAGTCTTCGTACCATTCAGATATCTTTACTAAATCGTTTTGCAATTTGTTTTGATCTTCTGAAGAGTTTACTAGACGCCAAACGACAGCATCATGTGGAAACAACCTACGACGGATGGTCAAACTGTATCCTAAGTCGTTTAGATAGATAAGGAACAGCAGAGGCCTATAACACTACCTTAGGGAACGCCAGAAATCATTTCCGTTTTACTCGATGACTTTCCGTCATTTACTAAGAACTGTGACCTCTCTGAGAGGAAATCACGCATTAGTCACAAAACTGAAACGATATTCCATTAGCACGTAATTTCACTACAAGCCGCTTGTGTGGCACAGTGTCAAAAGCCTTCTGGAAATCTATAAATACGGAATCAATTGGAAATCCCGCGTCGATAGCGCTCAAAACTTCGTATGAGTAAAGAGCTAGTTGTGTTCCACAAGAACGATGTTTTGTATATCCGTGTTGACTGTCTCAATAGCTCGTTCTCTTCGAGGTAATTCATAATATTCGAACACAATATATGTTACAAAATCCTGCTGTATTAAAATGTAAGAATGTATCTGCGGCTGTAGATTTGCTGTACATCCTGAAAGTGTTAACTGTTTTCTTTTGTTATTGTAGTATCACGAAAAGTCATGTTTTTTACTTTTTCTTTTCTAATGTGAATTTTATGTTTCTGTGCAGCATGTTGATTTCCATACGAAATTCACTGATTCCTTCTTGTGTTTCATTCAGTAGAAAATTACACTGAGGTGACGAAAGTCATAGGATACCTCCTAATATCGTATCGCACCCCGTTCTGCCTTGTACAGTGTAGCAACTCGTCGTAGCATGGACTCAACAGCTCGTTGGAAATATCGTGCAGAAACAATGAGCCATGCTGTCTATATAGCGGTTCAAAACTTCGAAAGTGTTAATGGTGCAGGATTTTGTGCACGAACTGACCTCTCATAAATGTTCGATGGGACTGATGACGGGCAATATGGGTGGTCAAGTCATTTGCTCGAACTGTCCAGAATGTTCTTCAAACCATTGGCGAATAACTGTGGTGTGGTGACATGGCGCATTGATATCCATAAAAATTCCACGCTTTTTTGGGAACATGAAGTCCATGAATGGTTGAAAAGGGTATCCAAGTAGCCGAACGTAACCATTTTCAGTCAACGACCCAGTCCTTTACCTGTAAAAACAGCCCAAATCATTATGGAGCCGCCAACAGCTTGGACAGTGCCTTGTACACAACCAAGGTCCATGGCTTCGTGGGGTCTGCGCCACACTCGAACCCCACCATCAGCTCCTACCAAATGGAATCGGGACTGATCTAACCAGGCCACGGTTTTCCAGTCGTTGGGGTCCAGCGGATATGGTCACGAGCTCAGAAGAGGCTCTACAGGTGATGTCGTGCTGTTAACAACAGCACTCGTGTCGGTCGTATGCTGCCATAGCCCATTAACAGTATCCTAACGGATATGCTCGTTGTACGTCCCACATTGATTTCTGCAGTTATTTCATGCAGTGCTCCTTGGCTGTTAGCACCGACAACTCTACGCAAACGCCGCTGCTCTGGGTCGTTATGTGAAGGCCATCGGCCATTGCGTTTTCCGTGGTGAGAGATAATGCCTGAAATTTGGTATTCTCGGCACCCTCTTGACACTGTGGATCTCGGAATACTGAATTTCCTAATGCTTTCCGTCCTTTGCGTCTAGATGCAACTACCAATCCACGTTCAACGTCTGGTAATTCCAGTCGTGAGGCCATAATCTGTCCGAAACCTTTTCACACTAACCACCTGAGTACAAATGATAGCTCCACCAATGTACTGCCCTTTTATACCTACCGTAGGCGATACTACTGCCATCTATAAATGTGCGTATCGCTATCCCACGACTTTCTGTCACCTCTGTGTATGTCAACATATGTGTACTAGTATAAGATTTTGTATTTTCATTGTGTGGCTGGTTTTTGAAAGATCTGACTTTCTAAATGATTTATGAAGATATTGTATAATGTTCCCGCTGTTGGGGATGTCACTGGGAGGCCATGACTCTGTAAATAATATTAATTCTCATATGGTTTGTAGCTGCAACTTGCATTTACAATAGCAGAATGTAGAATACAAAGTGCTGTATACAAATTAAAAGTCGGTGTGTTTCAGGTCACTGATATCTTAATAAATTGCGGAGAAATAGATCCGACAAAACAATTATTGCTTTCATTCAATAGCACACAGGTGTTGCTAATCTAAAAATCATTCATATAAAGTAACAGCAACTGAGGAGTGACAAATCAACAACATTGGAGATGTTCATGGCGTACTGTAAAATGGGAAGAACAGTAACAGTTTACAAAGGAAAAAACAATTGATAAATGAAAATCAAAATGATATCAGTTTATAGTTCGTGTTCCTAACTATAACCTTATAATTAATTTTGGGACCTATGTCATGACTTAATAACATAAAAAATGAAAAATTACTGTTTCTATTGACCCAACAGTGAGGGTGAAGAAAAACAGCAGTATTAATATTATTACTTTTTTCTATTTATTGGTCTTTGAGATCTATAGGGACCTGTCAAAATCTGTTTTCGTTCTAGGAGAACAGGAAAATTTTTCTGATTTAAGAATGGGTTTATTCAATAGAAAAAGTAAAACTTTTGTTATTTATCTCTTTTATTTTTATTTACTGTGCATTTTAGTCTGAATTCTTAAATCTCTTGCTTATTTGTGTATCTAGTAGCCACAGTTCTGCGAATTTATAGCTGTGTAGTATACATTTCTGGCAACTTTAGTATGGGTGGGATTTGTGATTGCTGCCATCAGATGCGAGCCGAGTGGGTGACACTTTGCTCACAGCTCCAGGTGGTTCTAGCTTTGGTCACGTAACTTAAGACTGTTGTGAATGGATGTTGCTGCAGGGGACTGCACATGGGGGTGCAAGATACGTCCAGCACATCCCTCATGTTCCCCAGTCTTTCCAGTATTGTTCCTGTCCCGTTAGTGCCTGCATTCACGATAACTTCTCGCCTTCGCCTGAGGCAGTGAGACTTTCTGGGTGGGGGGGGGGGGGGGGGGGGGCGATCGTAGGGCCTCCCATGTTGATCTTACGGATAGGTTCTGGGCCCTATCTGTGGCTGACGAAGTACCCGAGAGAGATGCAGTTGTTCGACCTTTTCCAGAGAATGCTTCTCAGTCCGCAAGGTATGGGCATTCTCAGAGGGTACGATTACTCGTAGATGGGAGCTCCAGTGTCAGCAGGTATGTCGGCACCAACTGTGCGTGTCGCTCTTGATCTGAAGAAATTCTCTCTGGTGTCTGGTAGCTAGCTGAAGTGGTAAAGATTGCCAATCTTGCTTCTGAGATGAAGGCAGAGCTCACTGTCTGTAGCAACGTCGACAAGACCGATTAGGGACCTTTGGTACAGAGCCCAGTGGAGGGTCTGAATCAGAGGCTCTGACGGTTTTGCACTGTGTAGGTTTCACACTTATCGACTTAAATTGTCATAGGGTGGTGGGCTTTCGGGTTCCGATTAGTAGGTCAAGGATCCACTATACACAGGAAGTGGCCATACAAGTAGCGGGGAATGGACTGAGAAAGTTTTGTTTTTAGGTTGAACGGTCACGGGAAAGTATAGAAAGGGCTTTAGTCTCAAAGGGTGCAGGAGGAACACAGGAAGACAGGCCCAGCAAACACAAACTATATCTGTTTAAAAAGGAAGATAAGAATTCACTTGATGACTTCCTATGAGACATTCTCCACTCCTTCCCAAATGACTATGTAAATATATACCATATGTGGATCAAATTCGAGTATATGCGTCAGTTGGGAGATATGTACCGAATGAATTAATAAAATATGGTACTGAACCCCTATGGTACACGAAACAGGTCAGAACACTGTTTCAGAAACAACGAAAAAAGCATGCCAAATTCAAAAGAACACAAGACCTACAACACTGGCTATATTTTAAAGAAGCTCGAAACTTTGCGTGGTCTTCAATGCGAGATGCTTATAATAGCTTCCAAAACAAAACTCTGTCTCGAAATCTGACAGAAAATCCAAAGAGATTCTTATTGTATGTAAAGTACACCAGTGGCAAGATACACAATCAACGCATTCACTGAGCGATACCAATGGTAACATCATCGGAGACAGCGTCACTAAAGCGAAGTTGTTAAACTTAGTTTTCCAAAATTCCATCATCAAAGATGACGAAGTAAATATTCCAGAACTCTAATGAAGAACAGCTACCAACATGAGCAGCTGAGCAGGAGATATCCTGATTCTAGCGAAGCAGCTTAAATGACTTAATAAAGGCAAGTATTCCGGTCCAGATAGTACACTAGTTCAGTGTACGCTGACACAAGAGCCCCATACTTAGCGGTCATGCAGAACCGTTCGCTCGTTGAAAGATCCGTACCAAACGAGTGGAAAGTCGCACAGGTAACACCAACACTCAGGAAAGCAAGTAGGAGTAACGGCTTACTCTTGCCACATGTACTTGGTGATACTAACCAACATAAAAACATACGACTTGTAATGGCTATAATAATTAGTCTGCAAATGATGATCAGTTGTTCAGTACGACGTTATAAATCACTAATAGAAATGTTTGCACCTATACCCGTTACCCCCTGTATATCACCTCATACTTACGTTTTTTGCCTTTACATCCCCAATAAATACACTTTTCTGCAGTCTTATTATGAAATTAAGTCATACTCCGTAACAATTGGCTGTAAATGACGTCATGCCTGAGACAGTGGGCGGAGCCTCCGCTACTTAATCATAAGTAGTCGTACGTTGGTCAGCATTGTTTATCGTCACTACATAGAGGGCCCCTACTCGTTACTCTCTCCAGCCGTTATCAAGGGTAAATATGGAATATTATTTACATTTATCCTTAAGCATTGTCTCCTGAAACTCTGTATCACTTTTTTCACCGAGTTTTAATGACCTGATGATAATTATAGGATCGAAGCAGTTGTCTGATTAATAAATGTTAAATTTTAACAACTTATATGTGGTCCTAAACTGTTTTAATTTAAAAACCTTTATTAACGTTTTTGACCGCTGTTTTCCAGGAACAGTGTTCCAAAAGAGGCACAATTGCAAAATAATTTAGACACAATATCTGTATGTTGCGGGAAGTGGCAATTGTCTCTGAATAAGAAAATATTTCAGATCATCCACATGAGTTCATTACATTACATTAACACTTGTTCCATAAATCATGAATACGACATTTCGTAGTGATGTGGAACATGTCAGCTGAATAGAAGGAGCTGTTATTCAGAAATTCTTTTATTGTTTTAAAATTTTGATTGGCTATCTGTCAGACTTTTAATGTTATTTGGCAAATGACCAAAGGATTTTGTGGCAGCATAATTCACCCCTTTCTGTGCCAAAGTCAGATTTCACCCAGAATAGTGAAGATCATCCTTTCTTCTAGAGCTGTAGCTAGTAATTTGCTATTATTTTTGAACTGGGATGAGTTACTAATAATATACTTCATAAGTGAATATATGTATTGTGAAGGTACAGTGAATATCTCGAGTTCATTAAATAAAAGTATGCACGGTGATCTTGGATGGGATCTAGCAATTATTCTGAGTACACGATTTTGTGGATGAATACTTTTTCTCTTAAGAATGTATTGCCCCAACATATGATGCCATATGAAAGCGGTGAATGACAATATGCATAGGAGACTAATTTTCTTATATGTTTTAAACCAAAATTTGCAATAACTCTAATAACATAAGTGGCTGAATCTAACCGTTTCAACAGGTCATCCATGTGTTTCTTCCAATTCAACTTCTCATCGATGCACACACCCAACAATTTTCAATATTTTGCCTTAGCGACAGACTTCTGTTGAAAGTCTATATTTATCAATGGTGTTATGCCATTTACTGTACAGAACTGTAAATACTGTTTTCTCACATTTAGTGAGAGTCCATTTGCAGAGAACCACTTAATAATTTTCTCAAAGACATTGTTTACCATTCATATCCCTTGTACATTCCGACGGACTTGTGCAATTCCAGCAGGACAATGCGATACACCACACGTCCAGAATTGCTACGAAGTGGCTCCAGAAGCACTCGGCTGAGTTTAAATATTTCCGCTGGCCACCAAACTCCCCACTCGTGACCATTACTAAGCATACCTGAGATGTCTTGCAACGTGGTGTTCAGAAGAGATCGCTACCCCGTCGTAGTCTTACGGATTTATGGACAGTGCTGCAGAATTCATGGTGTCAGTTCCCTCCAGTACTACTTCAGACATTAGTCGAGTCCATGACACGTCGTGTTGCGGCACTTCTGCGTGCTCGCGGGGCCCTACATGATATCAGGAAGGTGTACCAGTTTCTTTGGCTCTTCAGTGTATTTTGAAATACATACTTTATGTTAGCCCAGTGTTCCTTAGAGCATAGTGTAAACATTGTAATAAAATCAGTTAAGTAGTGATACTTTTGCTAACAACGTTTCTCTGTGATATGAAACATATTTTTTATATGTTATGTACGTAAAAAGTATATAGCTTGTGTCCGTCCAAATGTTTATTCTGTTCGTAAAAATCTGAAGTACTTAAGTCAATAACTGTTAGAGAATTCACAACTTTAAACACTGACTTTTCTTTATATAGTAGTATAGTAGCATGTGAATTGTTTAATTATGCTGTTCAACCTACTGTATAAAAAATCAAACATTACTGAGTTACTACCGTTATAGAAAAGTAGTCACAGTGTATTTGTAGAGATGTTTTACCAATGACGACATACGTACTTTTTTAAATAATGGTCACATTCGCTGCTACACTTAGAAGTCCTGTAGTTTGCTTGTAGTAGTGTTTCTCAGGATATGCTCATAAATACAAGACATGGACGTTGTTAGGATACACTTTTCATAGATGAAACATTTTTTTCCATATAGGAATGCTAATTACATAATTAGATTACCTGATGAACACAAAAAAAATTATGTTATTTTCGAGTATATGAAATTTTATAAATTAAGCAATTTGAAACTGATTTTGTCAGCTTCTGCGAAAAATTTCAAGATTTTATTTATAAAAGTGGGTATAAGACCACGTTACCAGATTACCATTTGCTTAAAAACAATTTTTTGTAATAGCGATCTGATAATCGCGTTATACAGAGGATAACAGATAAACATGACCAAAATTTCAACAATTTCAGCTGCCCTGCAACACTTCACTACAACGACGATATTCTTTTGTATTTATGGAATGGTCCCATTACTTCTATGATGTCATATCCCTTGGTAGAATGGTCTGTCCATAAACACCTCGCTGTTAAACCGACATTAAGTATTAAAAAAACAAAAACCCTTAATTGTGCGTGCTGTCACCAGTGACCTCTCTGGAAATGTGACGTTAAGTGCTAACAGAATTAAAATTCAATGAGTTGCCACTTGCTGCGGGCATCCCACAGCTTTACTCAGGAACTTCGTGCCACTAACTGGCGTCATACTCACCTGTCGTATCCGGAGACGAAGTCGCGGGTGAAAAAGTGCCTGTCATCTCTCAAGTGAATGCTGTTTGCAGCCTAACGTAGCACTGTCAGGTGTTAACTTCACCTTCATCTTCTGAGAAGGTGGCCAACGCAGTGGGCGAAGTAGCTCGTTTGTAAAGTCACTTTTCTCGCTACATGGAGGAGCCGAGTTCATATTCCCATCTTTCCACATACATTTAAAGTATGGATGGCTTTCCTAAATTACCCCAGTAAGATACTCTGGTGACAAAATTTTCGTGGTTAATGACACGTGTAAAAATGTAACTTACCACAAGTATATAAAATGCGACAGGATCAGCGAATTTTCTGAAGTGCGTTGGTCATCACTATTCAGAAGTAACAGAGATCAGAAGGTCAGTTTTCCGTGCCTGTCTCTTTCCAGGTGTGAAATAAGATATAATCATGTTATTAGGGTTACTGGACTAAACACAGTAAATTAAAGAACCATGTAGCAAAAGCTCAACGAATTAAAGAGTGTTCACCTTTTTCCAAGTACACAGTTATTGTTTTGCTTTAATACCCAAACATGTTTCACCACAGCTGTAGCATCCTCAGTGAGTTTTTTTAGTTTTATTGTTTCTGCAGTACACACACAGAGATTTTATGTAGGTTAGTAAATACGATACATCAGACTTTGTATGTGTTACATATGTACTTTAGTTTTTACATTGTAAGTGTAAAAAAGGTACAGTACACATGTAATTTAAACAACAACAAAATCTGATGTAACATATTACCTAACATACGTAATATGTTTCAGGAACAATAAAAGAAAAGATCCCACAGAGGATAACACAACTGTGGTGAAACACGTTTGCGTATTAAAACAAAACAAAAAAATTGTGGACTTGCAAAAAAGCCTACCCAAGCACAGAAACTGAGCTTAAAATTCTAATAAGACCGGTGAAAAACAGTTGCTCGAAGATACGATAAAAAAAACTCTGTGAGGACTCAGGCGCTCGGGGACAATACTTTTTTAACGTTAACAATGCAGCGTTGAAGGAAATTTGACTAAATACCTACCAAGTAAAGCTGCACAACTCGAGCTTGGTGGCAGCATCTGTAAGTTCATAAACAATTTGTGTTTGCGGTTACCAGGTAACTTACCTGACAAGGTTTGAAGTTCCATTAATTAGGATTTATTGCCTCCAAAGCATGTTGTATGTGGCTATCAAGTCCGTTTTTACTGTCGAACTATTATTAGTGCTATTTGATTACTGTTTTAACTACAAAGTTTCACAAGAAAACAGCTACAAGTTTACCAGTCAGTCCCGAATAACTTTCAGGTCCTATACAGTCAATGACCCACAGCTATTCACTGATTACTACAGCAAGTCGTTCAGTGAGCTTCTTAGAAAGAAGTGCTCGCCCTGATATCCCCAGGTGTTCCCAAAACACGTCACGCGGAATTTGATTTCGACCAGGAAGTTTGCTCATAAACAACTGCCAAACAAATCCACTTAAAATTGTCAGATATTCTCTATAATGTTCAGAAGTAAAGTCGCTACAAAATTCCTATTACAGAACCGACAGAACGCAAGATTTCTTTCATCTTAAAGAAAATATACTTGCAGCGATTTCACTCTGATCTGTAGAGTGAGATGGTTCAAGAGCGACTAATAGAGACGCAAAACTGTAGCAAAAAGCCATACACAAGGAGCAGAAACTGTTTAATCCGTATTGGCTGATGATTTAGGCAGCCAATCAGACAAGCTAATGCACTCCTATTCTCGCTACAATTTCTAAGTTATTCAACAAAATCGCAAAAAAGGAATTCATAAAAGAAACTCTGAATTTACGGAACCAAATTTGATCTAAATAAACCAAAGTATGAATTAGCCCCAGAAATGAACTACTAATTGATTTAAATCCTAACATTTCTTCTGGCTGCTTTTACACAAAAGCTACGCACACTCGGTCATACTTCCCATGATTCATGATTGCACAAGAATGTTTCCAGTCTTACATTTTACATAGTTTTCAATAAAAGGAAACATCCACATTTTACTTATGCCCTCCATACTCTCTCTGACTCTCTCCACGATATTCATACGACAAAACATAATGAAAAAATAATAAGTCTGAAATGGTTATTTTTAAGTCAGCAAGCTGTTTTAAGGAAATCAAAGAAAATTCTTGAAAAACAATTTCTATGAAATGTATCTTTTTACTTATAGTTTTAACTGATATCATAAATGAATACGTTACGATCCCTAGTTCAGTTCCGTAACACCAGAGAAGTTATTACGCGTGTAAGGTAAAATTTTATATATCCATAAACATTGAAGGTACTGAGCTGAGATTTCTATAATACAGTTCAGTTATTAATTGAAGTCTACATGAGGAGTCCGAAAAAGATCGAATAAAATTTAATACTGTTTCTTTAGATTCATAGGGAGTATGCATAACGAAATCGCACGGACGGTATCCAGCTCACGCTGCCCCAGCGGCCAGTTTATGCGAAAAAAAGAAAAAGAAAAAAAACTTCTCTCTCTCTCTCTCTCTCTCTCTCTTCGCTGCAAAGCAATCTAGATTCGGAAAAATCTGCTACGTTGCAGCCGCTAATCTTCCACAGTAATTTCTAAAGGATTTTCCATATGACCTAACGCTCTCGGAGTTGCAACGCACGAACAAATCAGTCATTCATCAAGAAAATTGCTCCGCTCGGTAGCCGAATCGATAATGCAGGTGGTACTCGTCGCTTGACGTAAGTCGGTTCGAATCCTGGTGGTGGATGATTTTCACTGCCAGTATTTGACCAGCAAGGGGAGGATAGGTTGTGACATAAGGTCCGCTGTGACTAGTCTTTGCTCAAATGTCCTGGATTAAATTCTAGACCTCTGCGGAGTGTCTCATAAAGTGAAGATATGTGATACTGCTCATTGTCATTCGTACGCTGGATGGGGCCGGCCTTTCATCTTAGCGGTCGCCATGGTGATGTTAGAGAGGAGTAGACTATGTGACGGCAATCGTGTTTCAGCTTCTCCCTTCTCTCATCATCATCCTTATCATCACACACGAAAAATAAACCATACAGGTTGAAAGCGTCCCCTACATTCACCTACACTTTAGAAATACACAGTGGACACAACTCTTCCACATCTGCAAGGGAAGTGGCCGGTGAGCACCGAGGAAGAACACTCATTCCGATAGACAGCTGAACCCACCCCGCGTGATATCCCAAACAACAGTGCCATAAACCATTTCCATTTCCATCAAATGCATTAAATTATAGGAGGAAATCTTCACACTCTGCAGGGTTGTGATACGTAATGAACCATCCCACAAGGTTAAAACAGTGCCGGACTGAGACTGATCTTAACGTTTCGCGGTCATCGATCTGCTATCTGCCCCATCCTCTCGTCCCTGTAAAATGACAGGCTTGGCGTATTCTCCAATCCGGGAGGAAGATGCCTTCCAGAGACACTGCACATCACGAGTAGATATACCGAAGGCGTGGTTGTTACGCCGAAGACGTTTTCTTCACTACTGGGGCACCCTGGGGCACTCTGACGATGGATAGGTTGAGCCTAATCTGTTACGCAACAATGTTGTGGCTTGTGACGTCATATGTCAACAGAACACTCACATTGTTTATTTTTCTGCTGTATTATTTTTGGATTGCAGATAAATAAATGTCGTGTGACTAGGGCCTCCAATCGGGTAGACCGTTCGCCGGGTGCAAGTCTTTCGATTTGACGCCCCTTCGGCGACTTGCGTATTGATGGGGATGAAATGATGATGATTAGGGCAACACAACACACAGTCTCTGGGGGAGAAAAATCTCCAACCCAGCCGGGAATCGAACCCTGACCCTTACGATTGACATTCTGTCACGCTGACCACTTTTTTTTTCTTTTGGTTCTTCGAGTCCCAGCCAATTACCTTTGCCGTCGCGCTATCTATTTTTTATTTTTTTTTGTTTTTTGTGTTTTTATTTGTTTTTATTTTTGTGGTTTTTTTAATTGTAAATTATTTCCTCTGCCAATCTTTTTTTTATATAGATGGAAAAAGGCGTCTTTCAGTTACGACAAACAAAATTAGAATGTACATCCGTAGCAACAACAGAACAAGAGTTCCTTCTAAACTATGAAATAGAATTTGAAACCAATAGTGTGATGATAGATAATAAAGAAAGAAAAATGTAACCAAATCCCGCACGCCATGTCATGTGCATGGCCCATCTGCGTACAGATTCCATGTTCCAAATTGGAACAACATTTCGCAGCGTGTGGAGCCCCATGAAGGCGGTCATCCTCTGCCCGGTACTCCCCAACTGTGAGGGGGGTTATCGAAGACACTGCGCAAATAGTTGTCGGTATCGGGGTGTACCTCAAGAGTGCTATGACTGTCCTGGAGAAATTGCCAGTAATCAAGCACCATCTTCTCATCATCTCGAAAGAGGTAGTATATGGACATGCCTTTAAACCATGTGAGAGCGTGAGTCTTCGCAGGTGGGAAATAAGTATCCTCTGGAAAAAGGATGAGCCGTGGCTCAATTGTGCGAGGCGCGATACGTAGGTAGCAGGCGAGGATCTTCTGCACTAGCAGCCATACCGCTAACGCCGATCCACATGTTAAACGGTGTTCGTCAGTATCCACGAGGTGGCAACGTGGGCAAAGGGGGGAATCCGCCATCCCAATAGCGTGTAGCCTTTGTCGTGTTACAACCTTCCCGTTCACCACCTGGTACCACGCTGCTCGTACCCGCGTGGGGGGGAACGACTTCTGGACCACTCTCCACACTGCAGGCCATAGGGTCGTAGGGCTCTTCCTCTCAATCACATTGCGAGGGATGGACCTTAGCAGCAGTCTGTAAAAGTCTCTCGCCTTGGGAGTGCGAGTGCTGGGAAGGTCTGGGTGCACGTAACTATACTCAAGAATAAATGCCGAGAGGTGCGAGAGTGAGGGTGTAATGTGCGCAACCGTTACAGGTGGCAGAAGAGACGCCGGCAGCAATTCCTCTAACAGACGACCCGTAAGGGAAGCATCTTTGTGGGTCCAGTAGCGGACTTTGAATAGGTGTCCGGCGGTAAGGTAATATCCAAACGCTGCTTGCAGTCTGTGTGCCATCGCTGTCGATATCGGTAGGACCTGGGCCATGTGGATCATCTTAATTGCCACGTGAAGGTTGAGGTATTCCACACGCTGTAGGAGGTCCATCCGTCGAAGTAAGTTCTGGCGAACTTCTGTGCGTATTGCCTGGAGTAATCGTGCATAGTTGATGGCAGCTGTGCGCCGCACATCCTGTGTAAATGTTATGCCCAAGAACCGGATCTTGTTAACTAGTGGGAGTGGGGCTAAAGCGTCCTCCTGTAGACCTCTCCCAATGGGCATCGCTGCCGACTTGGCCACATTCATGAAGCTGCCCGCTGCCAAACCATAGCGATTGATCCATTATATCACCGAGCGTACCTCGTCACCAGATCGGACAAGTAATAGAAGGTCATCAGCATATATCCTGCAGTGAAAGGTGTGATCCCTCAATGACATGCCCGAGAGCCTGTTTTTCAACCCTCCGACAAGTGGTTCGAGTGCGATCGCGTAAAGGATCATGGAGAGTGGGCATCCTTGGCGAACTGACCGTCGGATCGGAAAGGGACCCGCAATCCGTCCATTCACCAGTACACGGGATGCAGCTCCACGGAAAAGGCGCTGAAAGATGTCGAGAAAGTCAAGCGGGAAGCCCATGCGGGCCATAGCGGACAGAAGGAACTTGTGGTGAACTCTGTCGAAGGCGTGGTCGAAATCAATGGAGATCTGAGCAGCTCGAAGGTGATAGGATGTGGCGATGGCTATTAAATCCCTGCATTCACTGTTTGCCGTTTGCATGTTGGTCACTCCGCCCTGTGTCGTTTGCTCCATTGAGAGGAGTAGGGGCAGAACCTTCTTTATGCGGCTGGCGAGTAGTCGGGCGAAGATTTTATAGTCCGAGTTGAGCACTGTAATTGGCCTGTAGTCCTCGACCGTCCGACCTCTGGAAGGCTTGTGTATCGGTATAAGGAGACCTTCCACGAATGCAGATCATCAGTTCTTAGTACATGATGATCCAACGGGGCATCATGAGATCGCGGAAAGTACGATAAAACTCGAGCGGCAGTCCGTCTGGCCCGGGAGATTTGTTGAGTGCTCCCTTGTTAAGCGCGTCCTCGATGTCGTCTCGTGTAATTCCACCTAACAGTGTCGCCGCTGCTGCATTGTCGAGGGTGTGCAACACGTGCTGCAGTATGTCGTGATCGTCCGCTTCCTCTGTATTCACCTCGTCGTAAAACCGGCGATAGTGATCTGCGAAGGCTTCCGTAACCGCCGCCTGAGTCATTACGACCCTACCACCTGGCAATACGAGGTCCGTGATCAGCTGCTGTCGGCGTCGGCGGCTGTCGAGCACGATGTGATGCATAAATGGGTTTTCTCCTTCCACTCGGTCTTGACGTCGCGATCGCACTACGACCCCCTCCAAACGTTTCCTCGTAAGAGACAATATTTTACCTTTAATTCGGCGGCTTTCCATTTGTCGGTTTGGAGATGGTGGTTGGCTGTCGAGTTCGCGAATCATCGTGTAATAAAAGTCCAATGTGTGACGATGCCAAGCTGCAATACCACTCAGCTACCGGGACGGACGGAGTGCAGGTTATGGTGCTAGACTGATCTGGAACGGAACCCGAGGCTATGTTGGTTTGCAAAGACGACTGTTTGGTTGTGAGTTTGCAGGGTCACCGAATGTAACAGAGGTGACAATCATTTGTAGCAAACACTGAAGTGTAAGAGCGAAAGTTGTCTGCTAATGTGTTGGTAAACCCAGCGAATGTGGTATCAAGAGAGGAACCATAATTCTCGTTATTGCACGTACTTTACGCAAATTGGATTCATGACGTCTTGCGTCAGAGTAGACGGGTGCTATTGGCAGGTTCTAATAGGTGACCCATAAACAACACAGCATTTGAGTGCACAATAACAAACGAATTTATTGATAAAATTGAGTAATTTACATATGCAATGCATGCTACTTATGATTATGTGTGGAAAATGATATTGCTCAAATGCCCTCCACGAATCTGCGAGCACACTCTCTCCACACTTGCAACTGTAGGTCTGAAATTACACACTGAATTCGGCATAGAGATTTCAAATACTCCGAAATAAAGAAATCACATGAAGCCAAATCAAATCACAAGATCTCGGTGTAATATTCACGTCACCAATGGAAGAAATCACTTGCCCAGGGACTCTCTCTCGTAACATGTCCACTATTGCAACTGATGTCAGGCACGTGGCGCCACCTTGTTGAAACCAAACCTCTTCACGATTCGCACGATCCAGATCACACCACAAGATGTCTCATAACTTTCTGCGGTAGTGATTGACGTCCACTGCTAATACGTTGCCAGCGACATCTTTGAAGACGTATGGCGCAATTACTTCCTCAGCCCAAATGCCACACCTCACACTCATTCGTAGATGTAATGGATTCTCCGTTATCATTGAGAATTTTCTATGCTCCGTTCATCCGTCTCCCCTCCCCCACACGGATCCTGTACAATCTCATTCCGTTCCCCCACCTCCTCCTTTTCCTTGAAAGGATACAGATCCTGTACACCTCCCGCAAGCTCGATCCTCCTCACCTGCTTGTGTCGCCCATCCTCTCCCACCCCCGCCCACTGTCGCGCCTGTATTCCCACGTCCCACCCGGTCTCCATATCTCCACCCTCCTTACCCTCTCCCACAGTGGCTTCCGCCAGCTCCCTCTCCCTGATGATGCCCTCCTCCCCTCCATCTACCCCTCCTACCAACTTTGATCCTCCCACCCTCTTCCTGTGTTTGCTCCTTTGGGCACCCTCTGTCCCTTCTCTCCCTCTTCCCTCCCTCCTCCATTTCTCCCCACTCCTCCCCCGGTCTTCCCCTCCCCTGTCCCTCTCCTCCTCCCCCCATCTCCTCAGCCATTGGCATCCTTGTTCTCCCCTCACCCCCACCTCACCCTTATTCTCCTCTTGGCAGGTCCCTGGACTCACACACGCTAAGTGGACATTCGCGCGCTGGAGATCATCGCCATCAGTGTCTCGTGTGTGCCGTCGTGTTTAGTGTTCAGTGTTCACCGTCACAC
This sequence comes from Schistocerca serialis cubense, assembly GCF_023864345.2. Lineage (NCBI taxonomy): Eukaryota > Metazoa > Arthropoda > Insecta > Orthoptera > Acrididae > Schistocerca > Schistocerca serialis. The sequence goes on along the minus strand of NC_064640.1, from coordinate 434,841,416 downwards.
TCCATCGTTCACCAGTGCCATCGACATCTTCAGTGTTTGTGCTTCGTGTCAACAGTTTGTAGTGTGGATTGTCATCGAGTGTGAACGGCTTCGTGTTTTTTTATGTTCATGTGTCTACTGTTTTTTCCCCGCCGTTTTGTTCCAACTCTTGTGTCTTCTTTGTTTTTATCATTGTACTATCTTTGGCTGAAGCGCGGCGTATTGTGCTGCTGCCAGCCTACCTGTTCTACGGGTTTTAAAATCACAATAAAGAAAAAAAAACAAAAAAGTATGCTCCGAATCCTACAGTTTTGAGTGGTCAAAAATCCATTCAACAGAAAATGCACCTCATAAGTAAACGTTATTTTGTTGATGAAATTGTTGCCCAATCATTGTTTCGCAAACAGCCAACTGACAAATGCTCGGCGCTTTTGGAGATCATTTGGCTTCTGTTTTAGTATCAGCTGGACTTTGCAGGCGCAAAGATGTAGATCTTTCACAATTCGTTGCACGCTTGGTTCTGAGAAGATCCAATTATTGTGAACGTAAATGAATAGACTTCACCTGACGTACATCAACATTATCGCTGACGATGGGGATGTTTTCTGCAGAACGACTAGCAAGATGAAACTTCGAGAGTTCACTACTGGCAACCGAACTGGTTTCCTCAAATTTAACAATCAGACTGAATAAGTCTCATCACATTCGACTGATTCGGTGCATTACGTTGACAAAACCTTCCACGAAATTTGAATAGTCTCTGCATAACATTCACATGTTTGTAATGTGTTTTCACACAGTTTCGTCGCGAAGCGCTTCACAAAGAAAACAGATGAAAATCGTTCAACGTTATTGCTCCCTACTTGCTAGAAAGTAAATGGCGAGCATTTCAAAAGTTGCATCCTTCATCAAACTCCCTTTATATTTCCGTGGCTGTAATACCAGACTGTGAAATTGATATAATGACGAAACAGCCCATTTTCCAAGCATATGTTGCAGCATGACAAGATTAGGGCCTTTGGGAGTTCTTAGGAATTCTCTTTACAGTGTACAATACAATGTGCATAGAAAATGAGTTAGACGTATTAACAACAATACTAATAATAATTTTAATAACTAATTAATAGCTAAAACGCTATTAATGAATGTACTGATACGAATAGAAAGGTTTCTACAGACGGGAGGAGGGGAAATCTGAGGTAATGTCCTCTCCATCCGTTGGTCTGTGTCACCATCGGAATAAGTATCTAAACTTGCACCTTGTGAGTTTCCTCTTGTTTTGGACAGCATTTTATGTTCTAGATTTTGAATTTTACTGGGACTGTACAGCTAGCATAACTTACCGTTGCCTTAAGAAGCCCTGCAGAGTACGAGAGTATTGAGTGAGAAGTTGGTTCTCACCTAGGCTTTGGTGACAAATGGGCCATATGGTGTGTTAGTGAATCATAGAAGTGGGGAGAACCATGAAAAAAGTTCTTATTTGACGATCGATATGTAGGGGCACTACAGGCAAATACTAGGAGATGCCTACGGGTCAGCAGAACTATAATATAATGACACCACTACGTGTTAAACCAGTTAAATCAGTAGACGAATGAATATTTTTAACTGCTGACTATGCATGAACAGCCAGATGTTCTACGAAGTATGCTAGAGATGTCGGCTGCGCGCCTATCTCGCCAGTTGGCGAATAACGTACTTAGAGGTTGTTCTTCTGTGATAGCTGGTTATGCAATGCTCTCTGATTTTAATAACCTTTTGAGGTGAATCGGTTCACATTAATTGCGACAGTTTTATGATGTTCGCTAATATATGCAATGTAATGACACCCTGGGACTTATTTGAAGTTGCGTCTTGTCACGGCTCGCACGGTCCCCCCCCCCCCCTTCCGCCGTCGTGGGTTCGAGTCCTCCCTCGGGCATGGGTGTGTGTGTTGTCCTTAGCATAAGTTAGTTTAAGTTAGAATAAGTAGTGCGTAAGCCTAGGTACCGATGACCTCAGCAGTTTGGTACCGTAATCCTTACCACAAACAAAAAAAAAAAAATACTTATTTGAAGCAAAGTAGCTATCCACAAGTCCACTTATAATCATAGATCGCCTTCTTGTATCTTCTAAAGAATCCGGTGTGCTACGAGGAATGCTTCGAGAGACAACTCCAACGAGAGATTCATAGAAAACAGAGGAGGAGATCCTACACGCCGATTCGTATGATAATGCAGGAAAGGGTGAACTTAACTAGCGAAATTACGTACGGGAGGGCATGACCGTCACCTACACCACTTTGTACTGACTCGTCGCTGCACTGAGAAACTTTTACGCAGGTTTCGTCCCGTCAGGGTATCTTACAACCTCAATATGAATTATCTTAATGCATTCATGACACACTGCCAAGAGGCATTAAATATTACCCACAATGCTTGGGTACTGTCTTGTGAACGGAAACTACCTCATCACGTTCCATTCCAAATCGGTGACAGAAATTTATTCCGCCACCAGGATTCGTGACGCCTATACACGCGAAGCGCCGCTAAAATATCGTGCCTTACCGGCTTCAGATACGCCTGCGAGAATGTAAGATATGTGAAAGCTGTAGTTTATCACATAAAAATGTAAACTGTCCTTACATCCCAGGCTCTTCTAACATCTTAGACTCATAAATTATTTAAGAACATGCGAGATGACTACACCGTAATACCCTGTTTTTTGAGCCTTTTTAAAAGAATAAATCTGTTTCGTGTATGAATTGTCCTTTGGATGCAGAAGGACAAAGTTACGGCCTAGTTTTTGCCAACGTTTGGCTCGTTTTCATTGTTTCAGTGTTGTCCGTCCAAGAGGAATAGGCGTCATTTCAGTAGAAGTTACAATCTGTGCTTTGGTGCACAGAGGTTAGGTCCGTCCTTATGGTGGGAAAGCAATTTCGTTCTCTGAGACCTGAGTTTTTTACTTTCAGAAATGCAGCGTATTGACGTCGTTGACAACCGCCGGTATTTCGAGAGGTGCACAACCTCTCATTTTCAATACAAAACTGCAGCAAATAAGCTCTGTGCGAGGGAATTTAAAACCTTGGTTTGCAGAGCAATTCTGAAAAGATAATACACACCCAGACACAAACACACAGCCTGCCGGAGTGGCCGTGCGGTTCTAGGCGCTACAGTCTGCAGCCGAGCGACCGCTACGATCGCAGGTTCGAATCCGGCCTCGGGCATGGATGCGTGTGATGTCCTTAGGTTAGTTATGTTTAAGTAGTTCTAAGTTCTCGGGGACTGATGACCTCAGAAGTTAAGTCCCATAGTGCTGAGAGCCATTTGAACCATTTCAACTGCTTCCTTGATAACACTATCCCAACAGCTGGGGGTGCATGTTAGAATCTTCGGGTCGTTATGTTCCATAGGATGACCGGTGCCAAGACAATGTTCTGCAATAGCAGATTTGCTCTACTGTTGTAAGCGTGTGTTACGCTTATGCTCAGTACACCAGTCCTCCACGGTCCTGATAGTCTGACCAATAAATGCAAGAAATACGATGGACACCCACCTTAGGCAAATTAAGATCAACCTTTACGGAACCTAAAAGGACCCTAATATTAGGTGGTAGTCAAAAAACATTTCACCTCATATATCCTCAAAATACGACCAGTCCTGTTGGAAGTGATCCCTACATAAGGCAGAAACCCCATGGACTTTGGTGCCACTTCGGTATTTCCGCTAATCATCTGGTGCGTGGTTTGTCGATAGCGCAAAACACGTCCGATCTGCCTCTTACTCTAGCCTTTCTGACGAAAGGTGACCTCAAAATGGACTCACTCAGCTGACACAATCTCAAGCCATGAGATGACGTGGGCCCTGTGAGCCAACGTACCAAGTACTTTTTCATACTGAGCCGGATGATGATATCTGTCAGCCTTTCGGTACAAGACAGTGCAAGTAGGCTTCTTATAAATGATATGTCGCAACGTACCATTAGGCTTCTTCCTGAGCCACACGTCAAGGACGGGAAGGCAGCCGTCCTTTGCCACGTTCATCGTGAAACGAAAATTCGAATGGATTGATTCAGGTGCTCCAAAATGTCGTTTAGATTCTCTCTCCTATGAGGCCAAATAACAAAAGTATCGTCTGTATACCTGAAAAAAAAAATACCAAGCAGATTTCAAAGCTGGCGACTTCAAGGCATCTTTCTCTAAGTCGTCCACAAACAAGCAGGCAATAATAGGTGACAACGGAAATTAAGTGTAAGTCAACATACACTATGTGGTCAAAAGTATCCGGACACCTGGCTGAAAATGACTTACAAGTTCGTAGCGCCCTCCGTAGGTAATGCTGAACTTCAATATTGTGTTGGTCCACTCTTAGCCTTAATGATAACTTGAACTTTTATTTAGGAGTCTGTTAGTTTTTCCTCAAAACTTTTTGTCTGGTCAGCACTGTTGTGGACGGGCTAACGAGAGAAATCAGCACAGAGTTACGCAAATGAAACACGAACACTTGTTACGACCCGGGCCGGAGTGGTGTTGTTATCAGGAGGTCGAGAGAAGAGCGGGGGGTGAGAGATCCCCTGGAGCGTCAGAGCGCTAATGAAACATCATTCAGTTAACATTCATTTATTGGCAAGAGTTTTGCGATCACTCTGTCTTCTTTTCGGCGCTGCCTAGCAGCAACCTCGCTGAGTCCGTGATGCTCCTGTGGTCAGAGCCGCGGCCCGTAGGGGGTGAGTTTCCACAGCCCAGCGTGGCTGTGGATGTCTGTCGGAACCTCATGCTTTCGATGAGTGAAGGCTCGATCCACCAGAATACTGCATACCCTTGTAGTCGATTGCCAGGATAGTGTGAAGGCGGGAGAGCCATCAGCAACATGAAGGACAGCCGAAGTGGCACTCCCGGCATACAGCCAGTAAGGCGGTACGTCTAGTGCCCAGTAGTGGCTACTTAGGCGCCCAGCGCCCAAGATGAACAGCCTGCAGAAGGGCAGATCCACGGAAGATCGACCTGGCCTCCATCCTTAGTCAGTCTCGGCTCCTGCCTCGCGACTGCGTCGGCATTCCGTCCTCCTCCCCGCCGTCATTCTCTCTAAAAAAAAAAAAAAAAAAAAAAAAAAAAAAAAAAAAAAAAAAAAAAAAAAAATGGAAATTTTTGGTAAGGTCTTATGGGACCAAAGTGCTGAGGCCATCCGTCCCTAAGCTTATACACTATTTAATCTAACTTAAACTAACTTACGCTAAGGATAACACACACGCCCATGCCCGAAGGAGGACTCCATCCTCCGACGGGGGCAGCCGCGCGGACCGTGACAAGGTGCCCCAGACCGCGCGGCCCTGAAAAGTATTCTTATGACTTCCGTAGACAATGTTACTATAGTCAGCCTCATTACGACAGAGCGTTCTGTCTGCTCTGCACTGTTGTCAAAGGGCTGCATCAGTTGTTCTTGGCCGGCCGCGGTGGTCTCGCGGTTCTAGGCGCTCAGTCCGGAGCCGCATGACTGCTACGGTCGCAGGTTCGAATCCTGCCTCGGGCATGGATGTGTGTGATGTCCTTAGGTTAGTTAGGTTTAAGTAGTTCTAAGTTCTAGGGGACTGATGACCACAGATGTTAAGTCCCATAGTGCTCAGAGCCTTTAGCCTTAGTTGTTCTTGGCTTCCCTCTCGCGTAGTCTGATGAAAGGAGCTCCCAGCTTATTTATTCTTTAAGCCTCACGTGGTGACATTCGGTAACGACACTTTTGTGTAGTTGACAGACGCTCCCCACTTACCGACGTCTCTGTCGTTTTCTAACAAAATTTTATTCCTGCTCTCACTGTTCTACTGCGCAACATTTTATTAAATAAGAAACAACTTTCATGAAGCGCCCAGCTGTGGAAGTTTACAACAGTGTATGATTGCAACCGGATTGTTTCAAGTATGTAGCAGCCAAATAACTGTGCTGCAAGGTAACGGTGGTCTGAAGTCCACTCCACTATTGTGGACGACTAGGTACACTGTTCAGAATTAGTAGGTAATACAGTGCTATAATGTACGGTAGTATGATTAATACTGCTAAAATATGTATATCGGTGCACTGAAAGAACTATTCCACTGACTCTACGACGTAAACACTGAGACACACTTTAGCGAGGCGATTTCCGGTATACACTAGACTGTTTGTCTGCCGCATCCATCCTTTTCAGAAGGCCGCATGGCAGTGGCGCCTGGGAACTCCGAAAGAAGGAATGAAGGAAGATTAGGTTTTAACGTGCCATCGACATCGAGGTCATTAGAGACGGAGCAGAGGCTCATATTTGTTGAAGGCAGGGAAGGAACTCGGCAGTGCCCTTTCAGAGGAACAATCCCGGTAATTGCCTGAGTGACTTACGGAAATCACGGGAAACCTAAATCGGGATGGTCGGATACGGGTTTGAACAGTCGTCGTCCTGAATGAGTGTCCAGTGTGCTAACCACCGTGCCACTTCACTCTGTGGGGATTCTGAGGGATGTGGCTCTGAGGCCTGTTCGGATTGGTTTCGCCATGGACGCTGTGCTGACTTGCAGCATCTTTGCGATGATCGACCCCTTATTGTGAGTTTCGATAGTCGATGACACCGCATCCCCCCCCTTCCCCCCAAACCTCTGTTCCATCTAATCAAGAAGTTGAGAATGACGGCGGGGAGGAGAACGGAATGCCGACGCAGTCGCGGGGCAGGAGCCGAGATCTAAGTTGGCGAAATGCTCCACCAGTATCCCAGCATTCATCTCGTTCGCTGCCGGAAACGCCGACTGAAAAACCGGCCACGGGGTACGCGCCGACAGCCGTAGCTGGAGCAGATGGGACGTTGAAAATGGCGAGGGGAATATCCGACACGCCCGGAAGGGTGACTAGACGTGGCTCTGGTAGCCGCGGCATGGGCTGCCAGACCAGCTGCGACGCTGAAGGCGGCTCCAGGTCGAACTCATAGGGTCTCCGACTGGGAGACGAACGTACTGCAGGAGGAGGTTATGCGACGGCGACTATGGCTGCTCCTGACCCTGGCGACGAACTGAGTCTGCTAACAAAAAGGTGGCGGCAGAACCACGAGAACGAACAGAGCGAAGTTCATGTTGATGCCGCCGGTGCAGTCCCGACAGGCGGGGTAGATGGACGGGAAAGAACTTTAGTCACCACACCTCGCTCCCATCTGGGGCCCTTGCAAACACTCTAAGGAAATCTGTTTGCTGAAGCTGAAATTTGGATGCCTGTGGCTGGGCGTGGATCTGCTGAGGTTGACACCTGAGACGCAAAAATGTTCGATGACGACGGCGATATGCTGTTCTCTTGGCTAGTGCACAATGACAGATGGTCTGAAGCGGGTTCAGTCGAATACGTACTTCTAATTTTCATCTGTTAGAGGACAGTAGCGGACAGGACTAAACAGAAAAAACTATAATGTAATTAAGAATTTGGACCACCACAGTCCACTAGTGCACGAAAACATTTAAGAAGCAGGTCAAGAAAATGATTTTGTGAACTGTTCTGTTTATTTCTTGAAGCTTTTGTTTATTTGCGTTTATATAGTTTTGTATATATTTTTAGAAGTGTGAATGATGCGTGAATGTGGTCTAAAGTAAATTTGTAGATCATTGTTCTACTGATGAACGCTGTACGAATTAGTGTGGGAAGGTTTTAAGACAGTGTGAATGCAGAAGACGGGGAATTTTGCATCATAATATGTTAAGTAAGTTTATGGTAAAAGCAAAGCTAATTCGAGTGCAAATGAAAATCGTAAACAACGTGAAATACAAACAAAATATCAGAATGTTAAATTAAGAGAGCACAAGTTACTCCCTCACTTATTTTCTGCATACGAAAAATTATTAAAGATTTTATTACAACCTGACGCATCTTGAACGAGACTCTAGAAAGTTAACGGTCAGATCAGACGTTGACGTAGCATGGTAGGGCGCTAAAAGAATGAGGTATTTTTATGATTCTTAGCTCGTAGAAACGGAATGTTGGGAGTTGAAAGCAACTGACGGCGAGCCCAACCCTTAGCAAATCTTGCCAGACAGGCCCATAGGCGTACAGGGCAGACAGGGCAGCCCCTTGTCTAGACATCTACATCTACATCCATACTCCGCAAGCCACCTGACGGTGTGTGGCGGAGGGTACCATGAGTACCTCTATCGGTTCTCCCTTCTATTCCAGCCTCGTATTGTTTGTGGAAAGAAAGATTGTCGGTATGCATCTGTGTGGGCTCTAATCTCTCTGATTTTATCCGCTTGGTCTTTTCGCGAGATATACGTAGGAGGGAGCAATATACTGCTTGACTCCTCGGTGAAGCTATGTTGTCGAAACTTCAACAAAAGCCCGTACCGAGCTACTGAGCGTCTCTCTTGCAGAGTCTTCCACTGGAGTTTATCTATCATCTCCGTAACGCTTTTGAGATTACTAAATGATCCTGTAACGAAGCGCGCTGCTCTCCGTTGGATCTTCTCTATCTCTTCTATCAACCCTATCTGGTACTGATCCCACACCGGTGAGCAGTATTCAAGCAATGGGCGAACAAGTGTACTGTAAACTACTTCCTTTGTTTTCGGACTGCATTTCCTTAGGATTCTTCCAATGAATCTCAGTCTGGTATCCGCTTTACCGACGATTAATTTAATATGGTCATTCCATTTTAAATCACTACTATTGCCTACTCCCAGATATTTTATGTAATTAATTGCTTCCAGTTGCTGACCTGCTATATTGTAGCTAAATGATAAAGGATCTTTCTTTCTATGTATTCGCAACACATTACATTGTCTACATTGAGATTCAACTGCCATTCCTTGCACTTTCCGTCAATTCGTCGCAGATCCTCCTGCATTTCAGTACAATTTTCCATTGTTACAACTTCTCGATATACTACAGCATCATCCACAAAAAGCCTCAGTGACCTTCCGATGTTATCCACAAGGTCATTTATATATATTGTGAGTAGCAACGGACCCACCACACCTGAAATCACTCTTACTTCGGAAGACTTCTCTCCACTGAGAATGACATGCTGCGTTCTGTTATCTAGGACCTCTTCAATCCAATAACAAAATTGGTGTGATAGTTCATATGCTCTTACTTTGTTCATTAAACGACTGTGGGTAACTGTATCAAACGCCTTGCGGAAGTCAAGAAACACGGCATCTACCTGGGAACCCGTGTCTATGACCCTCTGAGTCTCGTGGACGAATAGCGCGAGCTGGGTTTCACACGATCGTCTTTTTCGAAACCCATACTGATTCCTACAGAGTAGATTTCTAGTCTCCAGAAAAGTCATTATACTCGAACATAATACGTGTTCCAAAATTCTACAACTGATCGACGTTAGAGATATAGATCTATAGTTCTGCACATCTGTCCGACGTCCCTTCTTGAAAACGGGGATGACCTGTGCCCTTTTCCAATCTTTTGGGACGCTACGCTCTTCTAGAGACCTACGGTACACCGCTGCAAGAAGGGAGGCAAGTTCCTTCGCGTAGTCTGCGTAAAATCGAACTGGTATCCCATCAGGTCCAGTAGCCATTCCTCTCTTGAGCGATTTTGATTGTTTTTCTATCCGTCTGTGATCTATTTTGATGTCTACCATTTTGTCATCTGTGCGACAATCTAGAGAAGGAACTACAGTGCAGTCTTCCTCTGTGAAACAGCTTTGGAAAAAGACATTTATTATTTCGGCCTTTAGTCTGTCATCCTCTGTTTCAGCACCATTTTGGTCACAGAGTGTCTGGACATTTTGTTTTGATCCACCTACCGCTTTGACATAGGACGGAAATACCTTAGGATTTTCTTCCAAGTCAGTACATAGAACTTTACTTTCGAATTCATTGAACACCTCTCGCATAGCCCTCCTCACGCTACATTTCGCTTCATGTAATTTTTGTTTGTCTGCAGGATTTTAGCTATGTTTATGTTTGCTTTAAAGTTCCCTTTGATTCCGTAGCAGTTTTCTATCTCGGTAGTTGTACCACGGTCGCTCTTTTCCATCTCTTACGATCTTGCTTGGCACATACTCATCTAATACATATTGTACGATGGTTTTGAACTTTGGACTATCTGTACTTGAGATAAAACTTTTGTGTTGCTCTGTCAAATACTCTGAAATCTACTTTTTGTCTCTTTTGCTAAACAGAAAAATCTTCCTACCTTTTCTAATATTTGTATTTACGGCTGAAATCATCGATGCCGTAACCGCTTTATGATCGCTGATTCCCTGTTCTGCGTTAACTTTTTCAAATAGTTCGTGTCTGTTTGTCACCAGAAGGTCTAATATGTTATCGCCACGAGTCGGTTCTCTGTTTAACTCCTCAAGGTAATTTTCAGATAATGCACTTAAAAGAATTTCACTGGATTCTTTGTCCCTGCCACTCGTTATGAACGTTTGAGTCTCCCAGTCTACATCCGGCAAATTAAAATCTTCACCCAGAGCTATAACATGGTGGGGAAATCTACTCGAAATATCTTCCAAATTATCCTTCAGGTGCTCAGCCACAACAGCTGCTGAGCCAGGGGGCCTATAGAGACATCCAGTTATCATGTCTGAGCCTGCTTTAACCGTGACCTCCAACCAAATTATTGCACATTTCGAAACTCCGCCAATTTCCTTCGATACTATTGCACTTCTTATCGCTATAAACACGCCTCCCCCTTCATTGTCCAACCTGTCTCTGCGGTATACATTCGAATCTGAGTTTAGAATTTCATTACTGTTTACATCTGGTTTCAGCCAACTATCTGTCCCTAGTACTATGTGGGCATTGTGACCGTTTATTAATGAGAGCAGTTCTGGGACCTTTCTATAGACGCTCCTGCAGTTTACTATTAGCAGATTAATATTGTTATTCCGTGTTGCATTTTGCCTACTCCTACCTTGTCGCGTCTCAGGAGGCGTCTTGTCAGGCCTAGGGAGGGAATTCTCTAACCCAAAAAACCCACATGTGCACTCCACACGTACTCCGCTACCCTTGTAGCCGCTTCCTGCGTGTAGTGCACGCCTGACCTATTCAGGGGGACCCTACATTTCTCAACCCGATAGCGGAAGTCGAGAAATTTGCACCCCAGATTTCCGCAGAATCGTCTGAGCCTCTGGTTTAAGCCTTCCACTCGGCTCCAAACTTGAGGACCGCGAACGGTTCTTGGAACGATACTACAAATAATTAACACAGATTCCACCCCGCGAGCGAGGCTTTCCGCCTTCACCAACTCCGCCGACCCCCTGTATGAACTGAGGATGGCCTCTGAACCCAAATAGCAGGAGCAACTGGTGCCGACATGAGCAACAATTTGCAGTCGGGTGCACCCAGTGCTCTCTGTCGCCGCCGGCAGGGCCTCCTCCACATCTCGGATGAGACCCCCCGGCAAGCAGACAGAGTGAACACTGGCCTTCTTCCCCGACCTTTCCGCTATTTCCCTAAGGGGCTCCATCACCCGCCTAACATTGGAGCTCCCAGTCACTAATAAACCCTCCCCCCGTGTACCTGCTCGGACCTTGCTGAAGGAGCGGCCACATGTCCACTCACAGGCAGAGCGGGCGATGCCACACGGCCAACCTCCACACTGACCCTCCGCCTCGTGCGACGGGAACGCCGCTGAACCCACCACTCCCCTTGATGAGAGGGTGGCCAAACCGCGCCCGGTACCCGTGCAGATGTCTCGACAGCAGAGACCGTGGGTGAAGCATGTAACACCTGGGGTGTACCATGCGACGCACCAGATTCCCCACTGCCGCCACACTCCGAGGCAGCAGCCTGAAGATGGCTGACTGTGGCCATCAGCACGTTCAGCTGTTCGCAAACAGTGGCCAGCTCCTCCTGCGTCCGTACACAGCAGTCCCAAATCCTATCCATCCTAAGAAATCAACAATTTACTGTAGAGAGTTAATCAACTTTTAACTAGACTGCTAATTCATTAAAGGCGGCTGATAGCTGACTAAACTGAGGTTACTAGACACATCTTGTTGGAAAAAATGAAAATAAGCACTAACTGTCTCTGGACTGTATGCAAAACTAACACGAAATCTATGGAACACTATTACTATTATTCGAAAATTAGAGCTTCCTAAAAGCAAAAACACACGGAAAAAGAAGCGACAAGTAAGAAAAATACAGTTAATACTTAAATTTATGTAGCTTGCTGTACAGGAGATGTGAAGCAGACGGCAGTTACGACGACACTAGCACTACAGCTGACTGAAGGGACTCTGTCTGACTGTATTCAAAACAAACACGAAATCTATCAGGTCTTCAGCAGCAGAACAATGGCAAATTACCTGCTGCAGCACCAGCGGAAGCCTGGGCTGCAGCGATGGTCTGAAGGAACTTGTCTACACAGTGGAGTCATAAACCGGGCACTGTGTGCAGAGCCGCACAAGTTTTCGTGTTTCCCGAAAGTGCAAATAGGCCAGTTAACCACTCCCCCCAGCCGCGTTGGTTGTATATGAAAAATCCGGCGTCTGAGAAACGTTTGGAGATAGAAATTTTATTACACCTAATAGCTAGGAGTTACAATCTCCAAAGCACAGTTGGTTTAGATAAATATCTTTCAGATTGTATCTGTTCGCTTGTTTCCGTGGGAAGTGACACAACTTCTGAGAAAATCGTCTCTTTCCCTCCGCGAAAACTTACAAAAAAAACAGTAATTGGCAGTTGCCTTTTTTCAGAGACTCATGTTTCTTAACTCTTGCGCTGGTTCGACATGAGTTTGTGCTGTCGTGTGGGAGGGGAGATTTAACGCCTCTAGAGCCGTGTGATTGGCTCATCATGGGGTGGAGGCAGTGTCATTCGTGCATTTTGCGGGAAAACGGATTTTTTTTTTCTGGAATAGTGCGAAGCACTCTGGTGCAGTACTTGGTCTGGAAGCACTTCTGATCTAAGCTCTGGCACGTGGGGTTGGTACTCGGGATCTGTCCTGAGACTGACTTCACTTGCGAGTAGTTTGGACTGAGCAACCTGAGGTGAAGTTCTTACTGTACGGAAATTGTGATTTCAAACGTCTCGGTCTACTCGTTTGCCGAGGGCGCACTTATTCGTTTTTCGTTTACTAGTCTTGACGTTTGGTATCCTTGTGCTGTCTGTCGTATAAATGAGCCAAATTGGTCCTTGGTACGACCAGCGAACGGGTGTCACATATTGAAGTCTGCTGTCATTTCAGGGGTCTGGTAGAGAGTAAATTGCGATCCGTCTGCCTGATCGCTATACCGTGAGATTTTTTCATCGATTCACAGGTGCCGCCTCCAAGTCTCACCTCCGCCGCACACATCTCGCCAGCTGCAAGTTACATCGACGCACGAAGCAGAGTAACGTACTGCCGCTCCGGCATTGTCATGGCGTACAGATCTCAATCGCCACTTTCTCTCAGCTGCACCTATGGGGAGAAACTACAGTAGATTTGATCAATCAAAGTCTGCTCAGCGTCAGATCAATTCATATTGCGTTATCCACATTTTTAGGGCCAGAGTACTTGACTCACTCCCCTAGTTATACTGTCTCTGCCACCCAGGATCCTTGTCCAGTGTAGTTTTGAAGCACCTGTTAGTTTTTTATGGTATTCAATCAATAACTTGTTTAGCAGAATTTATGCCTTTTTTTAAAAATAAATATTGTTAGATCACTAAAATTATGCCAACATTCGCAATCATTTAAACGGTCCTCACTAGAGTTACCTTTCAAAATATCTATTTCGGAAAAAGGTACCGTTCAAAAGTGTGTTATTCGTTGATTGGTTAGTCATGGAAAGCGCGGACTACCGTGGGAGAATAATTCTTTTCTATTGGTCTTAAAGAAAACTGCCCAATCAGAACGGAGTATTCTTCGAACGCCTTTTCTCTTGGAGATATAGAATGCTTACAGCAGTCTTAGGGGGTCGAAGCCCAGCCTTCCAGTGGTACGGTCATGTGTAGTATGAGCTCCGAAGGAAGTTATTATTTGCCGGTTTTAGTTGTGCCACACGTTTCATACGTGTTTTAAAGTGAAGATATATTTATTCCGGTGTGTTTTTTAGAAAGAACGGCTTTTTAAGTAATTTTGTGTATGAGAAAAGACAGTAATTCCGCGTGGCATATTGAGCAGATCGGTCACTAAAAACTTGAGTGCATTAGGCACCTATAAACTTAATAGTATGGCGAGCATTTTCATTTAAGAACAATCCGTGCTTGGTAGGTGTTCAGATTTCGGGAAATACTTTACCATAAACTTGCTAACGTTAATGAAAGGGTCAGCGCACGACTGCGTTAAGATTAGCACGGGCTTGACAGTGAACGTGCACATCTCAAGGTTCAGAAATACCGAAGTTTTGCTAGTATTTCCACCTTTCATTCAAAATTAAGACCTTTTTCCGGATTCTTTGAATAGTTACGTTGTATGCGTCGGAGGAAGGCAATGGCAAACCACCTCCACTAGGACCTTGCCTAGTAAGGCGGCGCGGGTCTCCCGCGTCGCTCCCCTACGCTCTGTAAAGAAGTATGGGACTCATCATCATCATACGTTGTATGCAGTCTAGTGCGAGTTGCAGTACGGTAGGTTTCTGCTCGGCTTCCCTATCGGCAATGTGCTTTAACGAGTTCACAGGTAGGTGCAGGTAATGGACGAACGCAACCGCGCCACCGCACAAGGAGCGATATGAAGATAAGCATACCTTGAGCGCTTGGTCGCTCAAGTTGGTGCAGCGCAACTTCTCCATCTGTGATTTGAAAGTTCTAACAAATCGTTCTGCTTCACCATTTTACGGTTTTCCGAAGAGGTTGCATTTCATGTGTCTGGATCTGTGAATAAGAATAACATTCGCATTTGGGATCACAGAATCCAGGAAAAATGTACGAAATACCCCGAAAGTCAACGATTGGTGCGGCCTCACGTGCAACAAGATAATTTGACCGTTGTTCTTTGCTAAGGAAATCGTTACAGGAACAGCGTACCTACATATGTTGGAGATGTCTACCTTTCCCCAGGTTGAAGACCTGCAGCCAAGTCTTTGGTTCAAATAAGGTGGTGCTCCACGTCAGTGGTCGTCGGATGTTCGGAAAACATTACCAGGACGCTGGATTCGACGTGATGGACCCGTGAATTGGCTTCCACGTTGTCCTGATATCACACCATTGGGTATTATTCTCTGGGACCATGTTAAGGGCAGGGTGTTCGCCACTGCTGTGCCGGTTCTTCGAGGCCTGCGTGTTCGGATTGTGGAAGACATAGGTACCAAACCTCCGAACATGTTGCAGCGGATCTGGCTGAATACATAGTAGACATTGCTCGCCTCACAGCAGTAGCACACGTGGAAGATTTTTAATGCGATGTTTTCATTTTTTAAATGTTATCTTGACAGATAACTTATTTTTGAGAGGGAAATAAATTTATTTCGTTTAATTTTGTGTTGGGATCAAACTGAAATTTGGGCGTTACGATGTACGATGTATCATGAAACATATAAACCCTTTAAGAAGTTTTTTATAAAAAATTGAGGATGTCACAGAGACTTTTACACTTCTGGAAACATTTGTGCACTTACTGCATCCCATATTACTAGGATTGTTTGAGAAAAAGAAATAATTTTGAAAATTCGAAAGGGAATATTTTGGTTTGTTGCATATTGTAATTATAAGATTACAAGCGCCTGGCGTACTCAGGAAAAATGTGCCTAATTTATTTCCTCTGAACTGATGATCGTAAGTTAAGCAATGGCCCTCCCTCATACGTGTCTTTTATTACTGAAGACGGGTAGCAGTGGGTGAAAGCATCGTATTTTGCTTATTATAAAGTCAAATTATTCTTGAATATTAGAATTGGGCATTAAGAGTTTCGAAACTTGTACGAGTTTGATGCTGCAAGCCATTGGTACCACTGCCGTCACATGTTGCAATAGCGCAGTTGTTACATCACAGTAATAAAGTTGCAATTTTGAAATTTTAAAGCTACTAAATAAAATAGGTTGATCTGGTACAATGTGAATTTACTGACGTTAATCAAGAAGAAATGATCACTGCAAACACATTTGACACTGTATTGAACTTAAAATAAAAGGATAAGACTTGGATCACCACCAGCGAGATTTTGCTGAAAAATTCCGTCGGTTAACTGAATGCGACGGGCATAACATAAAACTCCACATGAATCTGCAAAAAGTGGACGGATAGAATTTTATAACAAAATGAAAAACAGAGTAAAGACAAAACGAAAACAGGGGGAAAATCAGAGATAAAACCGAAATAAATTAGAATCGACAGGCAAGAGATTGTTACGAAACATGATTAAAAGATCGCGAGTTATATTCAGCTTCCGTGACAACGTGATTGACCACCTGAATATACAGCGGAAGAAGAATGTGGAAGGTTGTGTGACTGATGGTCCTGCCTCTCTAACATTTCAGATGATCGATAATGTGAAATAAGCCAATTTGACCCAACCAAGCTGTCAGAATGTTCCCCGCTATTTTTACCACCTCGCGGCAGTCTTACCAAACACTCGTGCAATGTTTGTGGCAGCAGGACTGATGTCCGCCATCTCTCCACCACCCATCAGCGAAATTAGGCTAAGTCCCAGCACTCCGAACCTATCGCAAGTAAGACGCCGGCTCCAGACCAAGCGTACAACAAGGCTGTCTTAACGGAACGAAGTCTGAACCACGAGTGCCCTTTCGAGTCTCCCCTAGCTTCCGTCCAAAACTTTTTTGAGGTATTCTGTCCTTGCAGCTACGGCCGCTCGTAAGACGTGGCGTGAATGTCACTCGAATGACATTGTCAGACGTTGGGTGTGCTGTGAACAGGACCACGTGCTCATCAGGTGCTCCGTGGGTATGCAGAATAGATTTATGCTGATTTTTTCATCCAAGATCAAGTAAAATGATAAATTACCTACATGAAGTTAACAGGCTACTTGAAAAGTCGACTGCCGCAAACATTGGCTACGACATTTGATAAGGTCCTGAACTCATCAGGGACCTCGCCTATTGCTTCTGGTTGGAGGACCTGGGCATTTCAGTTCAATAATTTATTTTAATGGTTGGTGAATGATAGAGTGTGCGCCCCCGGTAGCTGAGTGGTCAGCGCGACAGAATGTCAATCCTAAGGGCCCGGGTTCGAGTCCCGGCTGGGTCGGAGATTTTCTCCTCTCAGGGACTGGGTGTTGTGTTGTCCTAATCATCATCATTTCATTCCCATCGACGCGCAAGTCGAAAGACTTGCACCAGGCGAGCGGTCTCCCCGACGGGAGGCCCTAGTCACTCGACATTATATTATAATTGTTGTGTACATAGTTCCGCGTAGTCAGCGCGTACAAAACTTTCCCACTAGAGCGCGCCACGCTAAGCACAACAGCGCAGGTGCAGCGCTCGTCCGTCTCCGCACTACGAGATGGCGCTGTCTTAGAGATGGACCAAATTCTGCTTCCGCCGATCCGCGTATTAATATGTAACGCAGCCAATGAGATTGCTGCTAACGTAGAACCTTTTCTCCTCGCGGATCACACTCGCGCAGTGATACCTGAACCCTCGAAGTATTATAACGAGTGCACAGACCTGCGATTAGTCAGTCTGCATTAGTCTGCATTTGTCTGTACCAGTCTATAGTCAAGTTTCAGTCTGCGCCTAATAAGATTACCATATTCCTGTACATAGCCATGAAGATAAATGACTAGACACTTTGTCAAGTATCAGAGATATGTGAGAATAAGATTAACGTACCAAGACCAAAGGAACTTCAGATTGTCATTTGTAAACAGCATCCAGAATCAAGTTACGTAATGTCTATGATTTTTATTATGTGTGTGAAAATTAATCAAGTTCTGTTTAAAGTTGATCACCGTCAATCAGCTACTCTAAGCGTGCAAGTGGCATTTCTATCGTCTGACCTAACGGCAGAAGATAAACACGCCACGATAAGACCACGAGACATATTGCTGACACTAGCCTACTTCGTTAGAGCGACAAGCCAAATAATCTGATTGTGTGTGTACCGAAGGTCTTACACTACGCACACCACAATAATGATAATGAGTTTGATCTGGTAAACGTAAGATTTATTCAAACATGCAATTTAGTCAAAACACATGAACATCGAGATTAAAAAAAACTTGAGAATGAATTTTACATAAAATAAAACAACGGTCAGAAAAATTAGTGGTGCTGGACAATTACGGTTTAGATGGTGCTCAGGCACAAAGAATCATCACCAGACGGATGAACTACAATGAATTTACTCAGTGCAGGAAAGAAACGTGAGTGTTTACAAAAGAAGATCCCTTTTAAACAAGAATTACGAATAGATTACAGAAAACGTGCACACTAGTGCATGAAGCGCGTAGTTCAGGTTATGAAAACTTGAAGTTGAAAAACGAGAATGAACTCTTCTTCCTTCCTTATACACCGACCACGGAAACCGGGAAAGCGCATTGCAAGTGCGTCCTTACCATGACTGCGGTTGAGGTCACTATAGACGAGTCGCGGTCCGCCGTACTGCAGTGGCTGCTGACTTGCTGGCGTGGGCAGATGAAATGTGACTGCGAATCGCGGATCTCATATTCCTGATTACCGGTCGTGGACGCGAGTAAGTTGAACTTAAAAGTTTGAGGACTTAGCAGAAGGCCGAAGTCAAAGAAAGCATGTACGAGAGCAGAATCCGGATCAGAATGAGACTCCAAAAAAGCAAAGAATGCCACTCTAATGTTCTCTGTCCTTCCTTGAGACCTCGGAAAGGCACCCGGCACGATCTTTCCAGCCAATCATAGAAAAGGCCTAAGTGCTCCTTCAATCAGCCATTTGATATTAAGTGAAAGGTGTCATACTGAAGCCAATATTAGGCTGTTTTTAGGTCGTTCAACGTTCTGTCCTCTCTCCCACAGGTTTTAGTTGTGGAGTAGTTTGAAGTAACCGCCACGTAATTTAGAAACGAGAAGCATATAATTTTGTTTTATATCTGTATTTTCTACGTCGCGCTGCTGCAGGGCCACCACGTACCCGGCAGTAATAGTAAGGCCACGAAGTAGGCCGTCAGACACAGTTTCCAGTTTGAAGGTAAACGTGATCAAATTCAGATCCGGCACCGGGTAAACGATTCGTCAAAGTGCAGATCAGGTTTTGGCCAGGGCTTCAGCACGGTTTTGCGTAACACATTCGCCAAAAGGAGCAGTGGAAAAATTATTATTTGAAGGGATAAATTGGCTCTACAATTTCTTTTTGTCCTGGGCAATAAACTACTTCAGGGACTTGTCGTTGACAAATGCAGGTTTGTATCTTATCCAGCATTAAATATTTCAAATATTTCCTTTTGTGTTTAATCCAGCAGGATGTAGAACTTCTCATTTTTCACATTACTGACAGCTTTGAAAATTTAATGCTGATTACTAAACGTTCTCAGGTGAAATATAGTTTGGGCTTCTAGCTAATTTACGGAAAAGCAACTCCGTTGTTACGGGAAATACGTATTATATGATTCATTCATTCCGTTGATTAGGCTGAACTTAGTAGTTCATTCGCTGTACCGGTAGAAGTACGCCGTCTTAGTTGTTCCGACAGACAGTTGAAATACGGAAGACACAAGTGGCAATCCACAATGGTTCTGACGTCAGATATGTGTGCGTGTATCGCATAGACACTGAATTCCTTTAGTACTATGACGCTCTGAATTAAACACATATTTTTATTTTAATACATATTGCAATAAATTATATTTACAGAATTATTCTTATGAACCGTTCAACTCCGTACTGCATGTAGACAAAATTCATAGGAAATGAATTGCCTCATTGAGGATAAATACAAATATATAACGTTTGCTTTCCGTCACCTTTCTGTACTCTGTGGAAAACAATAGGTTTTTGTCTCATTGATTAAGCTCCGAGGTTACCAACTTATGAACTTTAGAGTTTATTGCAAATGGCGAAAAAATATGCAATACCGTACCTCGAATATATTTTATAATCCGGCAAGCGTCAGACACCGGTCTCGTCGGCACTGTGGTGTTGCTGGCTCCCTCTCCCACGTTATATAACCCAAACTCGCAAAGGGGGGAAATAAATTAATTAATTTAACTTACTCTACATACTAATCTAAGTACTACACATGCTCGTTCTTCATTTATACCGATACACTAACATGTTCATGCCTCAATCTGACTAAACAATATAGTTGGCTAGTGATAGTACAAAATTACCAAGAATTTTACTATGTGGTTAATATTAGAAACTTTCTTATTTAGTCCAGTACTAAAGGAGCGCCCGAATCTCGTGGTCGTGCGGTAGCGTTCTCACTTCCCACGCCCGGGTTCCCGGGTTCGATTCCTGGCGGGGTCAGGGATTTTCTCTGCCTCGTGATGGCTGGGTGTTGTGTGCTGTCCTTAGGTTAGTTAGGTTTAAGTAGTTCTAAGTTCTAGGGGACTGATGACCATAGATGTTAAGTCCCATAGTGCTCAGAGCCATTTGAACTAAAGGAGCTATGTTTGTTTTGCACATGAGGCTATGTAGTATATTTAGAGGACTCGACGGGTCTTGAGAGGTCGGGTTCACTGATAACACGATTTATAGTTTTTATCAAAATTAGTATGTGACACAAAATTCGAAATCGTTAAAAGTCTCATAAGGACCCAGACACGGCCGACAGATTCAGCTCGCATTTGGCAAGTCGTTTGTGTACAACATAAAATGGAAGACTCACCTCCTTCTCCCCCCCTCACATTTTTGGGTTCAATCAAATCAGAATAGACGGGGTCGATAGATGATTGAATATTCAGCATTTCTTTTCAGCATATGTGGGGTCTGCATATTTTCAGAGAAATGCTCGACAAAAGATCCGTACCCAAAGACTGGAAAGTTGCACAGGTCACACCAATATTCAAGAAAGGTAGTCGGAGTAATCCACTAAATTACAGGCCCATATCGTTAACGTCGATATGCAGCAGGATTTTAGAACATATATTGTGTTCGAACATTATGAACTACCTCGAAGGAAACGGTCTATTGACACACAGTCAACATGGGTTTAGAAAACATCGTTCCTGTGAAACACAACTAGCTCTTTATTCACATGAAGTGCTGAGTGCTATTGACAAGGGATTTCAGATCGATTCCGCATTCCTGGATTTCCGGAAGGCTTTTGACACTGTACCACACAAGCAGCTCGTAGTAAAATTACGTGCTTATGGAATATCGTCTCAGTTATGTGACTGGATTTGTGATTTCCTGTCAGAGACGTCACAGTTCGTAGTAATTGACGGAAAGTCATCGAGTAAAACAGAAGTGATTTCAGGCGTTCCCGAAGGTAGTCTTATAGGCCCTTTGCTGTTCCTTATCTATATAAACGATTTGGGAGACAATCTGAGCAGCCGTCTTCGGTTGTTTGCAGATGACGCTGTCGTTTATCGACTAATAAAGTCATCAGAAGATCAACACAAACGGTAGTTTGCGGAGTGTATCACGTACCGCTACTACTCATTTCCTTTCCTGTTTCACTCACAAACAGGGGGAGGGAAGAACGATTGTCTGAAAGCGACCGCACGAGCCCCGATTTCTCGAATCGTATCTTCGTGGTTCTTACGCAAAATGTGCAGTGACAGCAGTAGAATCGTTCTGCAAGCCTCAAATGCAGGTTCTCTAAGTTTCTGCAATAGTGCCTCACGAAAGGAGCGTCCAGGGATTCTCACTTGAGTTCACGAAGCGTCTCCGTAATACCTGTGAGCTGATCGAACCCTCCGGTAACAAATCTAGCAGCATGTCAGTGAACTGTTTTCATGTCTTCCTCTAACTTGCTGGGGATCCAAAACATTCTAATAGTACTCAAGAATCGGTCGCACTAGCGATCGATACACCGTCTCCTTTATAGATGAGCTACGCTTTCGCATAATTAATCCTATAAACCGCAGTAAACGCCTTCCAGCCGGCCGTTGTAGCCGCACGGTTCTAGGCACTTCAGTCCGGAACCGCGCTACTGCTCCGGTCGCAGGTTCGAATCCTGCCTCGGACATGGATGTGTGTGATGTCCTTTGGTTAGTTAGGTTTAAGTAGTTCTAAGTCTAGGGGCTGATGACCTCAGATGTTAAGTCCCATAGTGTTTAGAGCCATTTGAATTTGAAACGCCTTCCCTACTACTAACCTGACCTGCTCGTTCCATTTCATTTTGCTGTGCAACGTTGCGCCTGGTTATTTCATCGATGTGATTGTGTCAATTAGCACCCTACTAATGTTGCATTTGAATGTTACACGGTTGTTCTTCCTACTCATTCGCATTAGCTTACATTTTTTTTTTACATGTAAAGAAACCTGCCAATCATCGTAACATCTAGAAAGTCTCTCTAAGTCATCTTATATCGCCCCCTGTCAGTCCGATCATGTCCGATTATGCTCGGACCTTTGTTGGGCGCTGTGGTCGAGCGGTTCTAGGCGCTTCAGTCCGGAAACACTCGGCTGCTACGGTCGCAGGTTCGAATCCTGCCTTGGGCATAGATGTATGTGATGTTCTTAGGTTAGTTAGGTTTAAGTAGTTCTAAGTCTAGGGGACTGATGACCTCAGATGTTAAGTCCCGTACTGCTTAGAGTCATTTGAACAATTTGTCAACAGTCTCTTGTGGGTCAATGTGTCAACGCCTTCCGAAAATATCGAAAATATACGAATATGGAATTAGATTTAGAGGGTGAGTTCAAATGCACTGTGTGTCACTAATGACGTCTTTGATGACTTGGTTTTCCCATGACTCATCGATGACATCATCAGTGACACACAGTGTGCTTGAATTCTCCCTCTGTGCCTTCTTATAGAACCCGCCTGCTGCCGTCCATCCATGGCCGTAGGATATCATGTGAGAAGAATGGTCGTTCTTGAATGAATGATTTCCACAGTCAGGAAGTCTCGATAGCTGACATATGTGGTTAATGAGACCATTTGACCTTCCTGAGACATCTTCCAATCGCAGTGTAAGAAAAACAACTGACAAAGTTGCATCACATCTTGCTACTACATGATTCGCACTTTGCTAACTTCACAGGAAACATTATACAGGAATTTGTTTGGTAAATCATGCCTCACACACTACTTCTTCCGATTTATGCCCTCAAAAGTTTACGCTACTAGAGCCTTATCGAACAACCGTCAAGAAATTTTGTTTCCGTATGAAAATGCACTTCAAACTTGGTTTGACGACGACTTTAGCTCATAGCCAGTACGTTTCCACAGGCGTGGAATCTGTGAACGACCGCCGGCCGCTGCGGTCGAGCGGTTCTAGGCGCTTCAGTCCGGAGCCGCCCTGCTGCTACGGTCGCTGGTTCGAATCCTGCCTGGGGTATGGATGTGTGTGGCGTCCTTAGGTTAGTTAGGTTTAAGTAGTTCTGAGTCTAGGCGACTGATGACCTCAGATGTTAAGTCCCGTACTGCTTAGAGTCATTTGAACAATTTTTTTTAAATACAACTTAACACGTTAACCTCGTCGAAAGACTCTTTCAATGAAACAAAGTACCTGGCTTCACCTGGATGGCATTCGCGAAACTTGGTTATGTTCTCCGTAAACCGACTATCCCTAAAAATCTAAAAGGAAGGCTTATGACACATGCATTCCGCCGGAAACATCATACAAGCTCAAACCTATGACATTTACAACAAGCAGTACAGATTATCTCCATATGTGCCAAAGGGCACTAAGAGAGAAATACTCGGAATGAGTCAGAGAGACAGGATCAAGAACGAAGAGATAAGGAGAAGAACGGATGTCTATTACGTTGCGGAGCAGATTGGAAGACTGAAATGACTTTGTGAAGGACATGCTCCCAGGAACAAATTCAAATGAACCAGAACTCTGATGAACATGTGTCTGAGGGAACCAAATAAAAGTTCACTAAACGTCATTATTTGTATCTCTTATTATTTGTTAGTTCATAGCTACTTTTTGTCATTTACTTCACTATTTTTTGAATGGTGGAGCCAGATCGAGGGAAACATTGGATATTTGCCTCACAGAATATTAATATAAACCTTAAGTATTCATTTTCAAAGTAACAGCAGAATACCTAGTGAGAAATTATGACAATGAGAAGCTGGTAAAGTACGCATAGATCTGAGTCCAGTGACATAATTTATGAGAGATTCACTGGTGTTTGGGTGGGAGGGTGGAGTTGGTATGTACGATGTTGTAGACTGTAGCACTTGTTTATCGTCTACACAAGGAGGTCACAGTCTGCTCTGAAAGAAATATTAAGTCGCTGGCAGAAAAACACTGGCATAGAGAATTTTGCTTTCATTAAGTGGCTTATAATGGGTCTGCAATGCGTATAGGGTGCAGGGGCGGTGATGCTGTTCACATACGGTAGAGTAATTCCTTAACAAGCAGAAAGTAAGTCTCGTCTACAACCTGGCTGACAATGGCACTGTTAAAGTAGTGATATTTTGGCATCAGGAATCAGCAATGTATTGATAGGCTCTGCAAATTCTAGAATCATCTGTCTATCTGTGCCAGCACAGTTATCATCAATATCATTATCTTCTTCTTCTTCTTAAATCACTAGGTATCCACTCCTGGACATAGTCCTCTTCCAAATATTTCCATATCGATCTTTTCTTGGATCCAGGTTTTTCCACGAGTTGTTGAATGTTCCTTCAGCACCCCATCAGATGACGTCCGACGCTCCCTGTTGACTCCCTCAGACGCCATTGCATCAGCATTGTGATCCATGTGAATTTGTTCCTATCCATGTGTCCTGCTCAGCGCCAATTCGGTCGCGCTTTCTGCACGACAACGTCATCGGCTCCCGTTCTTCTCCTTATCTCTTCGTTCATTATCCTGTCCCTCACACTGACTCCAAGCGTTGCTCTCTCTGTTGCCGTTTGACAGACACAGAGGCGATTTGTTCTGTTTGTTGTGTCACTGTTTCGAATCTCTACGTTTTTATCGGCAAAGCAAATGTGCCATAAAGCTTCCTTTTTAGATCTGTAGCGATATTTGGTAGGTGGAAAAAGTAACTAAGTTTTCCGAATGCAATGCAGGTGATACCAATTCGCCAGATAATCTCTGCTACCCGGTTATCTTTTCAAAGTTGGATTTTATGCCCCAGATAAATGCATTCATTTATTACTTCCAGATCACGGTTTTCGATGGAGAGCGTAATAGTGACAGGGCTCATGGCTTCGGTCTTTTAGAGTTTCCGACCACTGGCAGTCATGTCTTCAGAATGCAAGCTGTAGCCACTTCCGAACTCTCTCGAGGACTACATGAGCTGTTATTCTTCGCCGGCCGCGGTGGCCGTGCAGTTCTAGGCGCTTCAGTCCGGAACCGCGTGACTGCTACGGTCGCAGGTTCTAATCCTGCATCGGGCATGGGTGTGTGTGATGTCCTTAGGTTAATTAGGTTTAAGTAGTTCTAAGTTCTAGGGGACTGATGACCTCAGATGTTAAGTCCCATAGTGCTCAGAGCCATTTGAACCATTTTTTTGTTATTCTTCGTGCTGGTAGTACAACCGACACTTGGGAACAAAGCGTAATAAGTCTGAAAAATGTGTAAGACAAGAGTTACTCCATGGAAGGCACAGAATTATCATACTAAATTCACTTGAGTTTAGGGTTCATTTCAATTGAACAATAGTTGTGATTTTCACTTAAATTGTGAGATAAGGTTATCAGTTTATGGCACTGATTCCAGGAAACTTCTTCCACGCGAAATTGCAACTAATCTCATTTTTCCCATTGTGATATATCTGTCCTAGCCACAATAATGGCTCAGATGGCTCTGAGCACTATGGGACTCAGCATCTGAGGTCATTAGTCCCCTAGAACTTAGAACTACTTAAACCTAACTAACCTAAGGATATTACATACATCCTTGCCCGAGGCAGGATTCGAACCTGCGACAATAGCGGTCGCGCGGTTCCAGACTGAAGCACCTAGAGCCGCTCTGTCACCCCGGCCGGCTAGCCACAACAGATAAAAGACAAATGCTGCAGTTCTTCAATAGCTCTGGGGTGACATGGTCGCCTGTGAAGCGAAGGCTGCTTTGGCTCATTGTTTCTGTCTAAAATGCCAAATTTTTAGCCATTCTGTCGCAGAGCTATAAGCAGCAATATCGGAAATCAGTAAGGATATCTTACGAAAATTTCTCCATCAAATGTTGCCTTGCTACCTCCAATATCTCACAGCATGAGAGTGAAAAAACTTACACTACTGCACTATTGATAATGCCTCATTCTACTTCTGCCGTCGTAATTTTTGGCTTTGAGAATACATAATTTTATTCATGAAATGACGTTTCCATACGATTTAAGTATAACGCAGAACAGGAAGTAAATACAGAGACTTTCGAAGTATAAAGTGAGTAAGATTTTACTTATTCATGCTGAGAAAGGCGTCCAGAAACTATGTTTTATTGAAAGAGTTTTAATCGTAAGATTATCATGTTAAGGTGTATTTCATTTGTACTAGTACAGTGCATGTTTTAATAGCGTTTTCCATTGATGCCAGCTGTGATGGAAACACTCTGGGGAGAAGTTCACAGCATACAGCAACCTTTTTAAGTTGCCAGATGCAAGATATGTTTACACTGCTCTTTGTTCGAGTATATGTCTTTTATTAGGATTCAGCCATTTATATCTTGTTAAGGAGTTAACATATAGGCGTCATACCTCGCCGCCAGTAACAAAATTGCATAGGAATGCTGAATGAGCGAACTGATAATGTTCAAGAAAAAAAACCCGTAATATTCCCCCTTCTGTTGCTTTGTATTACAGCCTGGAGTAATCCTATATCCGACTTCTGAAAATTGCCTATTGAATACAAATGTCACACGAAGGTTAAATGGTCGCATTCATCACATAAATCAGCTATCGAGATTTCCTGAATGTGGAAAACCACTCATTCCGGAACGATCTTTCTTCATGCAAGAAGGTCCTTTTCTGACGTGTTTAGCGCAATATCACTCGCTCCACACACAACAGGAAGGTTTAGAGTTGTCACAGCTGCCTTCATCCCTCTGTCAAACCCAAAGAGAACAATATGTCGGAAAAAATTGTTCAAATGGCTCTGAGCACTATGGGACTTAACATCTGTGGCCATCAGTCCCCTAGAACTTAGAACTACTTAAACCTAACTAACCTACGGACATCACACACATCCATGCCCAAGGCAGGATTCGAACCTGCGACCGTAGCGGTCACGCGGTTCCAGACTGAAGCGCCTAGAACCGCTCGACCACATCGGCCGGCTATGTCGGAAATGATAGAACTGTTTCCTCATACGACTCTACAGCGCTTAAACAAAATTCCTACGTTGAGTCACCTGGTCGGACGGTGCCAGGTATAGAGTGACATGCCGCCAGTAGCCCGTGGCCGCAGTAGGACGAAGAAATTCACGAGCGTGAACTGTTTTGATCTTGACTCAGCCGCGAGCTGTTGTGCGGAATTGTTTCTGGAAGTTTTCCTGATTCTCGTGAGTAAGAAAGTGAAGCGAATTATGTTTCAGTTCCATCAGTTTGTAACGTCAGTAGACAGCCAAAATGAAGTTAAAAAAATAGAGTAACGATTGAATTCGAACTCACTACCTTTTGTTTACGTTTCGCAACGTTTACCACTATTTTTATTTTTATTTTTTTATGCGGAATCGGCGGCGACAAGCGGAAATGTGTGCTGGCCGGGACTCGAATCCGGGATCTCCCGCTTAGTGTGCAGTTGCGTTAAGCACTGCACCATATCTTTTTAATGCTACATTGCAGGAAAGAACGGACACAGTCAGCTTCAGGCTGGGCAGGGGTCGAATCCCGAGGCCCTGTCGCTGTGCTGTCCCTCACATGGACAAGGTACTAAGTTTGTTCTTTTATTTTATATTTTATTTTTATTTGTTTTAATTTCTTTATTTTTTATGTTGTTTTATGAAAATACTTGATAGACATAAGTTCCACATTCCGTGACTCAAAACAAAACTAAATTTTTCTCTTGGTAGCATACGAGAGAAGGCTCCAGGACAAGGAAAAAAAGAAAGCTATCAAATACCTTGGTAATTAAAGACATTGTGCAACATATTTGCAAATAAAGCATGATAACGTGGAAGCTTCTGCCACTTCCAATGAGCGTTCACCACATACTGGCGAAAAGCACGGGGGTTTGGATCGTTGTCCCACCGGACTACGTAGTGAACGCTAGCACTCGATATTTTTAAAAATATCGAGAGCCTGATACATCGATATGTTAAATAGTATTATGGGCACACGAAATATCAACAATGTATCGATACATCGACGGCAAAATATCGATGTACATGCCTATAAAAATACCGGCTGCACGTCGTAAATATACTGCCAGTTTAGAGCTTTATATTTAAGTTTTGATTTCTTATCAGATATTCTGTACATCAGCAACATAGGAGCCTGCCTGTCTCCTTTAGAGCAAGAATTAAAAGGAAAACGATGCAACTTCACACTTTGCTAACAATGGTAACTGCAGTAAGTGGCACAATAAAGGTGTGCGATGGGTCTGTCATTTGGTTTCGTCACATGTTGGATTTATCCAGAACACTTCATACCCACTTCCCTGTTTTCGTCTTCTTCGTTTCTGCCAAAGCCAGTGACCTAGCGGCTATAGTGTCAAAATTGCGTGGTGAAGCTAAACGTTTCTGTTGGAAGCACCGAGCGCCGATTACGTCAGCATTTCCCTCACACGTCTCCACCCACCGCGAAGACCAGTCCTAACACATTTTTGTTCATTTTCAGCGAGTGTTTTTGAAGAATACCGATGTGAAAAAATAGCACACTAGTTGCGTTGAAAGTTGTTTTTTAACGGATCTGGTGTGATATTTCTTCACATCGGAAATCTTGTTATTCCATTCACACCGCCACTGCCCAGGGCCATCTGACTACTTCTATGCCACATATACTTGCTTCACACAGTCAAAGAGAAAGACTGGATATGATGAAAGCTCAAAAAGTAGTAAGACTTCCTCACACAGTGAAAGTAAAATTATATTCTACTACAATTACAAACGAACAACTTCAAACATTTACCGAAAACTATGAAAAAAATGTAATATAAAATAATATCGGCACACGATATTGCTATTCTGATATCGATATATCATTACAGTGGGGGCAAACTGTTGCCGATATGTATCGATACCTTTAGGAAAAATATCGAGATATCGACATATCAAAATTTTATGAACTGCCCTAGTGGATGTAGTGTCCGAGGAGCCATATAATCGAATTAGTCTGCGCCCGAGGGAAAACGGAAAAGTCAGCACACAGAGAAAGCTCACCCGAGAAAGCAGCTTCTCCTGATCGAGCAAGGAAAGCCAGTTTCGGCGAATTCAGTGCTAGAAAAGTCGTCCACAGGAGACTAGTCTGTGTGGTAATGTATCAGGTTGATGACATGTGTCGCAGAGAGCAGTCGGACTAAGACCATTGCAATGGAAGTGTTCGTTGGTCGTGATCAGATTCTGAATGACCCTATACCACGATGAGGCAACTTCCTTTGGGAGAATAGCAAGACTAACGTGAAACCATACTGTTTTCCAGGATATCAATGACGCGGCCATTTCAACCGGGGAGAGGGATAATTGTACTCTGCGACGAGAAAGCAAAGATCTAGTAGTAAGGTGTTTCGCTGATACACTGGTATCCTGAGCCATTCGTAATAATACTTATTATTACCAAAACAACCAAAAATTCTTGAAACACATTGTGGGGGTATACATGAACAGTTTGTCTCGGAAACAAACCCTTTTAAATAAAAACAGTAGTTTCATGAACTGAGCTTCCGGAACTAGGTAAATGGCTCAAAGTAGGCACTATACTTCTTAGATCAGTGAGCTTTAAATAGCCCTTTGGATTACCATGAATACGGCGGTGCTGTACTGTGCTCAGCAAATTATATTTCACAGCAAATAGTTTTTCACTTACACATAACATTGAGTGCTACCTGAGACGGGCAGGCTAAAGGTACCTACCCATATAATTTAGCAACCAGTAGACAGTTTTAAAATATTAACCATTAATCAATGAAATGGCCAACCTAGTTCGCCACAACTGTTTCAGACCAAGTAATCACAAACGGCACGTTGCGCTAGGAAAATACAAATGGGTACTCGAGCTAAGATCACTAGTCCACTAAAGTTAACACTTGAAAGCCGGTTAAGAGTTCTTGCGCATATGAATTACAATTAAAAGGCAATTTTAAAGCAATAACTTTTAATCAATAAAATCGCGGAGCTAGTCCGCCGCAATTAATTAGATAGGTTTAATAAGAAACAGCAACCAGATTAGGTGCTACTAGAAGAAAGTATCAGGCACTCAAACTATGGGACCTAGCCCGCTAAAATTGGCGAATAGATAAATGATTTTTAAACAGTAAATCCAGATCTATAGAATAGCGTACAAAGTCCTTAGCAACTAATTAGTGCGCTATGGCAGATAACACTAGCCCGATTTAGAATTAGTAAAATATTTAAATAGCTGCTCGATTTAATGGCGATAGTCAAATTAGATTATTAACTGAAAATAACTCCTTTTTAAAATAAATAGTAACCTTAAGTCCATAGGAAGAGCTCCAGCTCGCTTAAATCAACTAATTCAAAACGAAAATTTTAAAGAAAACATCTAACTCAGACAATAGTGCACGTAGTCCCTAAACCATCAGTTAGGGCAATCTGACAGCTAACTCTAGCCCGATTTGTGGTAGCAAAATTTTTAACATTTGCTCCGACCAAGAGCGATAGCCCACTAAAATTAAGAAAATTGAAATAGCGTTAAAAACAGTGATAAATTAGTTAGTGACGGTCTTAGCACTGAAAAACTAGTTAGACAATCTTGGTAGCGAATACTTTAACCAGAAATAACGACAGAATCTCTCGGGCTGAACCAATAGTTTATAGTAAATAAACATCGCAATAAACATATTCTTCACGTGCCGAGGATTCTTAGACAGGACGCATCGTCTCATTACAAGCACACAAAACTTACAGTTCACTGCACCATCAGCCACTCCAAGAAGTAGAAATAATGACCGGCCGTTAGATAAACATTCTGCAATCGGAACTGCAATGAGCACTGAAAATGCGTGTTCAATAAGAATATGATACGTCAGCTAGTACCCCATCACACTCCGAGGTCCGGTGTGCCGGCAAGCCTGTGGGTGGTTTTTAAGGCGGTTTTCCATCTGCCTCGGCGAATGCAGGCAGGTCCTCCTTATTCCGCC
Source organism: Schistocerca serialis cubense (assembly GCF_023864345.2). Lineage (NCBI taxonomy): Eukaryota > Metazoa > Arthropoda > Insecta > Orthoptera > Acrididae > Schistocerca > Schistocerca serialis. The sequence continues at coordinate 434,810,324 of NC_064640.1, read as the reverse complement.
TCAGTTACATTACGTCGGCAATTGCTGCGCAAACACTGTCTCCACGTACGCGTACACCATAATTACTCTACCACGCAAACATCTGGGGTTACTCGTCTGGTATGAGACATTCCGGGGGGCAGGGGGGAGGGGAGACGGGGGAGGGGTATGGGGGGAAGCTCTGGGGGCCAAACCGCACAATAACCTTGGGTTCGGTGTGGGGCGGCGGTGGGGTGAGTGGACTGCTGTAACCTGCTGTGGGGTCGTGGAACACTGAGGACTACGGCGGGGACGAAACCCCTCCGCCGTTTCTAGGTCCCAGGTTCAATACACAATACAATACACACCCCATCACACTCACATCCAAAACTGCTCTTGCATAGCACCTAGCCTCACAGGTTTGTATAACAATATGAAGCAAGTTCAGAAGTTCCCGAAGTAGAACAAGGTTCCAACGTTCGAAAAGCACGCTCCGATCAAGGTAATTGACTGACAAACAAATGAACCACCCAGCGCCAGGTCGCACCCAAGGTGATGTTATGGCATTAGAAATCGTATTACTCAACTTCTCATTGTCATTTCCGACAGCTGGCTCAGGCCACTTCTGTCCTGACACCCGACTTCAAGCTGTCGCTAGCTCTGGAGCAGCCCAAGCAGCCCGAAGTACAAACACTTCGCGGAAAAATAGCTCTGGACGGATGTGTGCACAGCACGTGATTCCGGCTAGAGCACTGTCTACGTGATCCACCTTTTTCGTCAACGACCTCACGCCAACTACCTGCCGACTCGCACCGCCTGAAGTCTTTTTCGCTTGAGCGGCCCGCGCTCCCTGTAAGCCCCCTCCGCCACAGCACTCGCTCTGCTAAACGGACGACGGAACGGAGTCGTTTCACACGTTTCAGTAACAGAGTGAATGAAGGAGACGTTGTTAATTGACTAAGATTAAATTTTTAATTCTTTATTAACCCAAGTCGTCTGAGAAATTTATTTGCCTACATTGCTATAATCATTCCTTACTGACTTTCTTCAATTGTCGACCCTCTTTTGCCTACCAATTTTGAAAATGAAAAAATACAAATAAAAACTGCAAAGTTCAATGGAATATGTGTTCTCCACTTCTCAGCTTCATCGCTACACAAGCGGCGCGTTCGTTCAACAACTCTCATCTTGTGAATACATACCTGGCAATCGAAAAAGTTTATTTCCTCATTCTCTAGGAAATTTTTTTTTTGTGAATCCCCATATATGTTGATGAAAAATACCAAATTTTCAATTATCTATCCATCCCGTCAATTCTGAGTCGATTGTGCGTCATGAACGTCAGAGTTAGTTTTCTCAAAAACGGGAATTGGACCAAAGATTTTAGGTTTCGCACAAGCCCCCCACCAAATAAGAGCTCAGTCGGTTACTCGTGTTTGAGGCCTTCCCTTTGACAGTATCAATGAAGTGTCAAGGAGACCAGCATGAAAGATCTGAAAACTAACGTTATGAATGGGGACTCAGGAATAAAGTAAATATAACCGAGAAATGATCTTCATGAGACATTGCAATACATTAGGAGCGGACGTGGTGAAAATTAAAATATATAACACATGGCAAGCCAGAAATTAAACATTAAAATATAATTTCGGGCCTATCCGGCCGCCCCTAGAACTAAACATGCCAAATACATAAACAGACGTGCCGGCTCTGCGCGTATGCGTGCTTAGAGCCATTTGAAGAAGGTTCCACGGTTTCATCTTCCTTGTCCAAATGGTCGAGAGTCAACCGCATCCGAATGAGATAAGAAAGATTGAAAGGGTACAGTACCGCCCGAATTTGAAAATACACTCCTGGAAATTGAAATAAGAACACCGTGAATTCATTGTCCCAGGAAGGGGAAACTTTATTGACACATTCCTGGGGTCAGATACATCACATGATAACACTGACAGAACCACAGGCACATAGACAAAGGCAACAGAGCATGCACAATGTCGGCACTAGTACAGTTATATCCACCTTTCGCACCAACGCAGGCTGCTATTCTCCCATGGAGACGATCGTAGAGATGCTGGATGTAGTCCTGTGGAACGGCTTGCCATGCCATTTCCACCTGGCGCCTCAGTTGGACCAGCGTTCGTGCTGGACGTGCAGAACGCGTGAGACGACGCTTCATCCAGTCCCAAACATGCTCAATGGGGGACAGATCCGGAGATCTTGCTGGCCAGGGTAGTTGACTTACACCTTCTAGAGCACGTTGGGTGGCACGGGATACATGAGGACGTGCATTGTCCTGTTGGAACAGCAAGTTCCCTTGCCGGTCTAGGAATGGTAGAACGATGGGTTCGATGACGGTTTGGATGTACCGTGCACTATTCAGTGTCCCCTCGACGATCACCAGTGGTGTACGGCCAGTGTAGGAGATCGCTCCCCACACCATGATGCCGGGTGTTGGCCCTGTGTGCCTCAGTCGTATGCAGTCCTGATTGTGGCGCTCACCTGCACGGCGCCAAACACGCATACGACCATCATTGGCACCAAGGCAGAAGCGACTCTCATCGCTGAAGACGACACGTCTCCATTCGTCCCCCCATTCACGCCTGTCGCGACACCACTGGAGGCGGGCTGCACGATGTTGGGGCGTGAGCGGAAGACGGCCTAACGGTGTGCGGGACCGTAGCACAGCTTCATGGAGACGGTTGCGAATGGTCCTCGCCGATACCCCAGGAGCAACAGTGTCCCTAATTTGCTGGGAAGTGGTGGTGCGGTCCCCTACAGCACTGCGTAGGATCCTACGGTCTTGGCGTGCATCCGTGCGTCGCTGCGGTCCGGTCCCAGGTCGACGGGCACGTGCACCTTCCGCCGACCACTGGCGACAACATCGAAGTACTGTGGAGACCTCACGCCCCACGTGTTGAGCAATTCGGCGGTACGTCCACCCGGCCTCCCGCATGCCCACTATACGCCCTCGCTCAAAGTCCGTCAACTGCACATACGGTTCACGTCCACGCTGTCGCGGCATGCTACCAGTGTTAAAGACTGCGATGGAGCTCCGTGTGCCATGGCAAACTGGCTGACACTGACGGCGGCGGTGCACAAATGCTGCGCAGCTAGCGCCATTCGACGGCCAACACCGCGGTTCCTGGTGTGTCCGCTGTGCCGTGCGTGTGATCATGGCTTGTACAGCCCTCTCGCAGTGTCCGGAGCAAGTATGGTGGGTCTGACACACCGGTGTCAATGTGTTCTTTTTTCCATTTCCAGGAGTGTAGGTACAACATTCTTCGTTATTCTTGTCAGAACCACATACTTTTTGTAATAATAACTCAATTCCACTTAATACACCGAAGCCGGATACCAGTGTAGGAAAGAAGGACAATTTATTTATTTAATTGATCACATGTGCACTCCCTACATTCAATTTGGTGAGATCTGTGAAATGAATGAATGTATGGGCGTCTGCTAACTGCAGATAGTGAATGTGCAATATATTATCATCTTTGAGACGGTCTTTTGGCTAACTTTGGTGGAAGCAAAGAGATGAAATTTACCTGAGCTCTGAGCACCTGAAATGTGGCTGACCAATACGGTAGCATGATGCTCCCCCCACCTCGGCGGAGGTGCGAGATGACCTGAAGAACGGCCATGTTTCAGCACTCTGGCGCTGGATCTCGTGTTGGTAAGACCTGTATTAGGTGTGCTCCATAAAGACAAAAGAGTGGAGAGAATGGTACGCATGTGAAATACTTAAGAGTAGTTTGGAGTAATTATTTCTCTATTTCAGGAAGTTTTGGGGGGAGAATTAAATGACAGGCAGGTAATATTAAGGGGATCATAGTAATCTTCGGAAGTGACCAACGGTCACAATGAAACCACGTGTAGCAATAAGTTGAAATACTTGTGAGTGCTAGTACTAAGTTGAAATACTTACGAGTGCTAGTACTAAGTTGAAATACTTCCGAGTGCTAAAGTTAAGCTGAATTATTGGCGTGTGTACTATAAGTTGGAAATATTTAAGAACTGGCATGTGCAGGACTTGAAATTAGAGACGAGCACTTCCACGTGGTGAGTATTGTGTGAGTCTCGATTTGTGTATGAGACAAAGGATGAAGAGAAGCACTCGTCCAAGGTATCAGTTGAGGACTCACATGTGTGACGAATATGATCTTAATATTACTTTGCGTGTTATGTTTCCGTGTGACGCTAGATTCAAACTCTAATACTCTGATAGAGAAGCAAGGTGAGTCAGTCGTCTATCCAGCAACGCCACTTGGCTTGCATTGCACAGGAAGACGTGCATATATCCTCCAGAGTTTGTAGTAGGAAAGAAAAGTTACGAAGTGGGGCAATGTCGTGTGAAACTGGGATGAATACTAATTGAAGTGGAAAAGCTGAAAGTGAAGTGATTCTAACGTTGTGACTATTCCTTGTGATGTATTCTATGTTGCCAGTGTGATGTATTTCATGTAATTTAAGTATGTGTGGTCTGCATGGGAGAGTAGCAAGATAGGTTCAGAGGCAGTGGGTTATGCATGTTCCTTTTTGTACCGCTCGGTCTGGAGTAAATTTTCGTGATGATGGGTGAGAGAGTCGAAGTGTGAGATATAGCAAAAGATCCACCATCCTATCCAGAAAGAGCACGGTAGCGTTAGATAATTACGAGACCATAAGATAGAGAATCACCAATGTAAAGCCATGCCCACTGGGTGGAGTGTCTCATGTGTAATTGTTGTATAAAATGTAATGGTGTGTTTAGGTTATCTTTGAATCATAATAGAATTTATCGGAATAAAAAAGGTAGTGAAAAGAAAAAGATTGGTGGCCTTGTTCTTCGAATAGTATGTAGTCATGATATCCAGAATTTATAATGTGTGGGCCATTCATGTTCAGTGAGATGGCCACGTGTTGAACAAAGCCGTTGGGAAAGAAAGAAAATTTGGTATTGCCAGAGCGTAGTGAACAATCAGAGTTGTGTAAATTCCTAATAGTCAGATGTGCGTTATCCGTTTCCGTTGCTTAATATTCAAACAGGAGAATAATTTGTAGCTTAATTGCGTGTACTGGAGCTCATAATCAGTCATTGATGTTATTCGAGAAATAAAAATAAATCCACTCGCTTGGCAGACCACTCATCTTGCAGGCCTGACTGCTTGATGCCACAGTATGAGCAAGGCATGTGGGTGCCTCTCAAGATGTGGCCACATTTAGATGTTTCCCATACGATCTCGACAATAAAGTATACTGTGAAAAACTCTTTACTCCATGCTTTTAAAGATGACAACGCCTTGCATCAAGTGACCCCTAGCGCTAGGATACAGCTGTCATATTTGAACATTAACATGTAAATACGTTAAATATAGGCGCAAGGTGGATGCCATGTTCCTTGACTTCCGGAAGGCGTTTGACACAGTTCCTCATTACCGTCTAAGAAGCAAAATACGAGCGTACGGAGTACCAGACCAACTGTGTGATTGGATTGAAGACTTTCTAGCAAACAGAACACAGCATACCATTATCAACGGAGAGAAGTCATCAGGCGATTAGGTAACTTCGGGCGTACCCCAAGGAAGTGTTATAGGACCATTACTTTTCACAATTAAATAAATTAAATATCCGACAACGTCGGAAGTTCATGGGGCTTTTTGCGAATTATGCCGTTGCACAAAGAAAAGTCGCAATGCTAGAAAAGTGTGGCGTAACGCAGGAAGACTTGCAGAGTATCGACGCTTGGTGCAGAGAGTGGCGATTGCTCCTCAACATAAAAAACAACAACATATTGCTTATACATAGCCAGAAAGTCCCATTTCTGTGTGACTACACGATTGCAGAACGATCACTGGAAGCAGTTAATTGCCGGCCGCGGTGGTCTCGCGGTTATAGGCGCGCAGTCCGGAACCGCGCGACTGCTACAGTAGCAGGTTCGAATCCTGCCTCGGGCATGGATGTGTGTGATGTCCTTCGGTTAGTTAGGTTTAAGTAGTTCTAAGTTCTAGGGGTCTGATGACCACAGCTGTTAAGTCCCATAGTGCTCAGAGCCATTTGAACCATTTTTTTGAAGCAGTTCATTCTATAAAATATCGGGGTAGTACGTAACAAGCCCCAGCTTCTGTCCATTACTCCCACCCGTCTCAACGATTTGGTAACAGCACCTAAGGGAACACTGAGCCATTGGGTTTTCTGCACATATTTTCTTAGCTGTCACATGTGGCAGTTCAATTCCCATAATACTCAATTATTCTGGTACCAATCAGAATGAAACTACTTTCCTAAGTTTTTGTAAGCAGAAAAACTAGTCTTGTATGTTCCAGACTATATTGCCAGTTGGTGGGCATGCGTTGTATAGTTGTGTAGACTGGAGGGCAGTCACGGAGTAAGAGCCGAAGCAGAATTTATCATCAGATGTTCACCTCATTTACTCCACTGTCCTCAAGATATTACGTTACTCTTTATTAGATATGATAAATTCATTTGGCTAGCAAATCTTGGGGAGACTCTCAGAGAAAACCATAGAGCAGCCAAGAGCGTGTCTTCTTGTTTAAAGTCATGCAAGAGTATTAACGCAAGGCTGAAGAACGCATACAAAATTTCACGAATTGTAGACTTAAAAACACTTACAAGAGGACCAGCTGTCTTGTACCTTCGTAAATGTAAAACAGCTATGTGCCTCTTCAGTACTCGTGGTGGAACACCTGGCCCAATACTAACTGCCGGTTGGGACACAACTAAAATTATGATAGCGGGCGATATCTATTTGTACATAGTAATACATAGTTTCAGTAATAAACGTGTCTTTAATAGGATAAATAATGACGTCAGATGTTACTTATCTGGTACCAGTAGTGGGGAGCCTACTTTGCTACCTGTCTCCAGCTTGTTTAACGTGGCTGCCGCTTCTGATACCAAATGAAACTGCACTTAATTTCGATTTATGCAATACATTACTAAAAATTTGAACAAGCTACTCGCATATGGTCGGTACGAGTAGAGCGTGCGATGTTGAAAATTTCGCATGCTTAACATTAATTTCTGACTAGCTATTAGCAAACCATTTAATTCATAATAGACACTACCTCTACCACTGAGCGAGGTCCATAAATTATGTGCATTAACAATTCTCTTTTAGCCCTGAACTCATAGTCCTGAAACGAATCAACAGTCAATAACAATTTGCGCAATGGAATCTCTATGCACCTGTCCCGCAACTCATAGTGTCATGCATCGACTAACTTGCCTTATATTCTGAGAGAAAGAACATTTGTGTACCTGATATATACAATGTACATTCTGTTACAAAAGGCGAAATTGTGACAATAGGAAAGTTTGGTCGAGGATTACGAAAGATTATGCAGAGGGTGTTTGAAATCAGTAGCAAAAATGGAAAACGCAGTGAGGTTTCCAATCTCAGAGTAAGCATAGACACAGCCACATACTAAAGGCACATAATCTGTGATCACGTGTTACCATAAGTACAATGATTGTGATTATAAAAAAAGCATTGGAAAACACATTGAGAATGAGCAGAAGACAATATAAAGAACAAACACATATGACAAACAAGAACGTTCATGTGAGACGGAAGGTGTCGAATAAACTCAGAATGTAGCCTTAGCTTTGACTACTAACACAAATAATAGGAATTACGAAAAGGCCATTCACGAAATATGTGTAATGTCATCCCAAAATTCCCACTCTCCCGGACGTTATCGTTACATTCTCTGTCCAACCTAACAAAGACGCCAGGATTTCGTGAGCACAAAGTGACTTCCGATACCGACAGTGTATCATTACTTCATCAGGTGTTTCGTCAGCTAAAGCCTGAAACGTGATGAAAGTTAGGGTAATTAAAGTTTTTCGTAATACATACAGGCCACATAGATAACTTTAAAAGTGCTTTTACTTCGGTAAGCGCTGACCATTCTGTCGTACGTTTACAGCTTTACATCCATGGCTGTGAAAAATTAACAGTCTTGTCTATCATGGCCACGGAAACCGTTAAAGTATGAAGGCAGGGCTTGGGTAAGTCTTGGGTTCGTGTCTGCCTCTAGATTAGCCCATGCGCTCTTGTTTCTACCTTCGCGTTGTAACGGGATGTTGTGATAAGATCCTGGCTGGTTTGAAACATGCCACGAATTCCGGCGATTATCGTGCTGCGTGATTTTAAATGCAGGTAAACTGGGTTCGGTTTGTTGTTACAACTGGAAATATGATACTCTGCTAATTCAACTGCTTGAGCTATTTTAAGCACTTTTTCCCATGATGGGTCTTTAACTAGAAGCCAACACATCCGGCTTCTTGATATATGGTATATTGCATTACTACGTCAGATACTAAAGAAAAACAGCATACGATATTTCACAGTTCCGGCATGCGAATCCAAATCTGCGCCTTAGACTGCGAAGATCTGCCACCCACCCATTATATTTGCCCCTAGCTGCATTCGTTACAGATTAAATTTCAACCTGAATACTAGTGATTTTTGGAGAAAAAGAGCTAACGTTCGACAGATTTCTTGAGGATTTAACGACACTGGATATACTAATGGGACGAGGTTCATACACAACTGATACATTTTAGGATCAGACTACGAAAAAATAAATAAATACATAAGAAAAGCAACCCGGCTCAAAGTGTTTTACGGTATTTGCTCGGAAATGTTTGACTGCCAATCCTCTTTTCACTGTTGGAATGGCGCAAGTGTTGGAGGCGGTTACCGCAATGATATGGATTGCGTTTGCGACGTTGCCGTCCGCAACCTGCAGTACAGCTGCTATTGCTTCTCTTGCTGCTGTGTGGGCTGTTGGACCTCCTAAAGCTTGTCGCTGATTTAAATTTTTTTCTGAACGTTGATACATTTTTTCGATGTACACTGACAGAAAAAACTGCAGCACCGAAAGATAATTAATGTAGTGTAATGAAATTTCGGGGATACATTTGTCTAGGTAACATATTTAAGTGATTAAAATGGCAAGATCACGGGTTAATGAAAGCGCGAGATAATCCATTGCAAATGTGAAATGCTGGTGGATGAATCACCGATGTAACCTCCAAAATGTTGCATGCAAACACGCAAACGTCCATTCATTGAGTTGTACAACTTCCGGATGTCAGTTTGTGTGATGGAGTTCCAAGCGTGTAGCACATGGTCGGTCAATACAGGGATGGTTAATGCTGTTTCTGGATGACACTGGAGTTGTCTCCCGATGATGTCCCATATGTGCATGATTGGAGACAGATCTGGTGATCGAGCAACCTTCGGCAGCATGTTGACATTCTGTAGAGCATGCTGGGTTACAACAGCAGTACGTGGGCGAGCGTTATCCTGTTGGAAAACACCCCTGGAGAGCTGTTCATGAATGTGAGCGCAACAGATCGAAACACCAGATGGACGTACAAATCTGCAGTCATGGGGCTTAGGATAACCACGAGAGTGCTCCTGCTGCCATACGAAATCGCACCCAGACCATAATCCCCGGGTGTAGGTCCAGTGTATCTAGCACGCAGACAGGTAGGTTTAGGGGCCTTAACTGTCCTCCTCCTAACCAACACACGGTCATCACTGGCACAGAGGCAGAACCAGCTTTCATCAGAAAAACAAACCTTGTCACTTCTGAAATTTTCCCGACGTATTTCTTCTTCTAATAATTTCCGGGTATGCAGCCGGATCCCGTCGACATTCTGCCACGATATTTCGGCCCAGAGACGTCCGGCCATCTTTAGGTTAGTACACAACTACTGAAGAGCCCAGGTGCAGTCTCGGTATTTATGTCGAATCTCGCGCATGCGAAATGTACTGGCATCCTACAGCGCATGCGTCAGGTGTTGACATGCGCGGCATAGCCGAGTTGCACGTGCTGCCCTCGGTGGTGAAAATAAAAGATCTTCTAGTCAATGAGTATCGAATGACGCTGTCGATTCCGCTGTGATTGTATAATTTTAATAACAGAGTTCCAATTTTTATCCAGCTGAAAGCCGTTGTCACGATATATAAGATTATCAGCAAGACGTATTTCCACTGATTCCTTGATTACGGAATCCCAAAATCCGGAAACCGGAGCTAAAATTTTTGTTCCATTGTATTCCATTGAATGTCCCAATGAAATACAGTGCTTATTATACCGCCAACCGGTTTCAACCCGACGTAAGGGTCATCTTCAGGGCGTTTACACCATTGGTCGACTGCTGGTGGTGTCACTACTGTCTACATAACGGCAGGAAACTACGTCGGGCTGAAACCGGTTCGCGGTATAATAATAGTAAATGCGATGAAGACTGTTTTGGAATCATTGATTAATCATACTAATCGCTGATTCTCTCCACAACCACGTTGTCCAAAAAAAATATTGAGGATGGTACCTGGATGAACAAATAAATAAAAATAACGAGCTATGCGTCATGTTTTAGTGAGCAGCCTCATGAGGTACAAACAATAATGCGAATCTATGCAGTTTGAACTATGAGACTTTCCTGCATGCTCCATAGTCACTAGACTTATAGCCGTATAGATGACTGTAGCACTGAATTCAAAATAATCTCTTGTGTGTCGTATTAATACCACGATCTGCTACCGCTCAGTGTACCCACCGTTTGCAATACACACAGCGCACATGCGAACTAGAAGCAAGAAGTCTGTTACTGACAGGTCTCCATAACTTTCCTAGGTCTCTAGAAGAACGCAGTTTGCACAGCTTTCAAAAATTGTTGATCAGTGCGTGGTGGAGGGTTCTCACAGCAAACATAACGTTCAATACGGTTTCACTGATGTTCAACTGGGCTAAGACGTTTCTTTACTGTCAGACAGGTTCCATGAAGTCTGGGCTGTGTTCTTGCTGTCATATTGGGGATACTCACAAGTGTGTGAAAAGGTCCAGTATCATAACGAAGGATACGCTTCGCGTAGGGATGTTAGTCAAGAGGTACGAGTGGACATGATCGTCGAAGATACATTCGTACCCAGATCATTAAAGAATGAATTACATGTCAACTATTTGTCCTAGTTAGTCGATTATTCACATGTTCCATATACCATTTGAGTGACTTTTTTATCGAAATGATGCGGAACGGGTCAGTTTACTGTATATTTATGTATGGTTTGTTTTAACATTATTGAACATATTTTTCAGTCCTATTTTTTACAGGTTACTAGTTTTTAAATAAAAATTCGTCTCTGGAATATTAGGCGTTGCCGAGAAGAAGTAATTTTAAGTTTGATTTAAAATGTTTTGCTGTCAGAGATTTTATGTTATTGGGCAAACGATCAAAAATTTTCGTCGATGCATATTGAACTCCTTTCTGCTTTGCTGTCAGAGATTTTATGTCATTGGTCAAATGATCAAAAATTTTTATTGATGCGTATTGAACTCCTTTAACAATGGGTAATGAAGGTCATTTCTTCCTCTAGTGCTATAGATGTAGACATAATTAATCTTCTCACATTGTGATGAATTATTTATGATGTATTTCATTAGCGAATATATTCATTGTAAATGTGTACTTAAAATGCCTAAATCTTTGGAGAGATGCCTAAAAGATGGCTGCAGATGTACACATATTGTTCTTACTGCTCTCTTTCGTACAATCAGAACATTCTATCTAAGTGATGAGTTACCCCCAAAAAATCACTTTCTAGGAAACCTACTTTCAATATAGACACAAGTCTTCTGTGGAATATACCGAACATTAATATCTTTTTCCGTATATACATCGTCCCATACCACCTTCTTTATCTTATTCTTTAAACATTGTATCCTTATATCACTAATAAGCCTAACTGCTTTGTACGAACATGCGTCACAGCTGTAAGGTGCTACATTGTTTATTCCCATTAACTGTGCACTATGGTAATCTAGTTCAATAGCAGTTTGGGTCCACATTAATTATTTCAGCCTGAGCACTGTCTATAAAAATGTTATCAGTCGGCGACCTTCTACCTTTCTGCGCGCTAAATCAGATTACAACAGTCAAATAATAATTCTAGTTCATTTAGAACTAGTCAGAGTCTCAAGAAATCTAAACTGAAAACAACACAACATACTAATTGTATTTTATTGTCCGACAGGCAGCTCAATTATGCATCCAGATTTCACATAAATAGCTGAAAGTTTCATAGAGGAGATCTGTAGAATGATACAACTCCAAGAGAAGTATTCTGCACGAACAACTCCTGATCCACGCAAGAACTGTTGGTTTCTATATTGTTTACTTTATAACCAACTTTCGCATATTGTGCAGCTCCATTGTTTTCCATGTTAACTCTACACGGAAATTATGCTAGTATACAATCGGTGGTGTTTAACTTGTCTATATCTGTGGTTACATGGTGTTCAGAGAGGCACAGAACATCTGTCACTTCAGTATTTTCCACATCTCTTGGACATACAAGAATCTCATCTACCTTGTTTTTCAGCCTCCCAATGTTCCAACGAAACAACTACGAGTAATGTTACTTTATAACATACGTTATGATACTGTTCTGTTCTAATTTCTTTTAAGACTGTCTGCCCATAATCTGACTGTAGCATAAAAAAAGTGCTGCTTTGACGCCAGTAATTAGAGAGATCTTGTCTTATATATTTCTGACCACCCTTACACTTTCTACAAGATGCTCAGCTAATCTGTGCTTCCCATTCTACACAGATAGAAGTCATGATTTGTGTATCACTATGTCCCACTTGGAACAACGTATGTAGCACAGACTTCGTTTGAGTTGAAAGTAATCCACTCAGCTCTTTGTTTACGCTGCTAACAGTTGAGTTAACCCAGGGTTGGTCATGGCGCTGCAAATCCCCCACAAATGCAACGTGAGTGTGTGTTCCTGCTGTTCCTATTTCATATATATAACCATTAAAGTTCTAAGTTGCTAGCCTCGCTGTTTCCAGCTCCTCGTACTAAGAGCACTTGATCTTCTTTATCGAAATCTCTGCATAATGCCCCTATGTCCTCTGTCCCCTGGCTATGCTTGTCACTAGGTACCACGATGCTTGTGACCCGGTACTCGACACCTAGCTTTTTCTGTAGCATTGGGACTAAAACCCTCCCCTGACTGCTGTCTAGCAACAATACTCTTTTATTACTACGCTACTTTTGTACCAAATTAGCTGTAAAACATCGACATTTATGTCCGCAGCTAGTGGTCTAGTGGTTTATCCTCTGTAATAAAAAAACTGAGTGAACGGATCAACGAACAGACTAAACGGCTGTCATCGGACATCCGCAACGAACAAATCAACGAACGTTGTAGAACAGAAATGAGATTTTAAAAAAAATGGCTGGCCTTTGCGAATGGGCGGTAAAAAATAAGGAAGATGTGTGGTTGCAGTTGTTCTCACACGAAATGTGCAAATACAAAAGTTGGTTAAAAAATGTTATTTCAAATTTTGGCTCTCACGTAAGTCTCAGAGGATGGTTGCAACACTTGGTGCATCAGTACACTTCCACACCCACGCATTTGTTATAGTTTTTGAATTAATTATTCACTCAAATATAAGTACATTTTATACTATGGAACAAGAATTAGGCGATTATTATATTAAAATCAGTTTTTCACGACACAGTTCAATCACTATTTATTGGCGTTATCCTTTTCTTTCACGCAATGAAATTATTACTGGTGAAATGGTTTGCAGTTTTACCCCCAGTAGCAGTTATGTAGGCTGCTATAATCGAAAGTTATTCAGTCAATTCGAACAGAACCACAAGTCCCACTGTCCTCTTTGTTCTAACAGCTTTGGCGCGAAATCACAGTTCACCACATGTTCACTTACGATGATGTATTCTTCGTATATCGTACTCACACAAATAATCGTAGCACTTCCAGTTTACCAAATATATGCTTGCACACTTGCACTGTTAAACAATACTCTTTGTCGAAATAAATCGGCGCGAAAAAGAATTCTCAAACGACCACATGGACCACCCTCAAGTGGGGCTTGCTCGCCACCCACCCTCCAAAACGACTGACCAACGACTTTTTTTCTTTCATCTTTCATTCCTTCTCCTGATGGGAGGAGGCGGGCACATGGAGAACCTAATGTTCTATCGTGCCTTAGCTTATCTTATGTACTGCTGTTGGGGTACAATTTATTATTTCAGTTGGGATTTTTCCTGTGTGATCTTATATTTTCTTGGCTAGTGAGAGGATGTTAAGACCCTGGCATTCGCCCAAGTGCAGGAGGGAAACCTCTCGAAAACCTCCGCAAGGGTCATTGTGTTTATGTTATTTGTTGTGCTTCTGCCTTTGTTGATTAATTGTCGCTTTCGTCTTCTGTCAGATGCTTTAGTATTTCCGTTGTGATGTTTTGATTGGATCCGTCTTCTATTGCCATGCACTCTTTGATTATTTTCGGTGGGAAGGGATATTTATGCTGTGGGTAATTAAATTCTGTGGGCGCGTAGTTTAAGAGATCTGTTGCTAGGGTTTTGTTCGTTGTCCTGTTGTTGCCAATTCTCGCTGTCAGTGTGATCCATCTGCGTTTTATGGGAATAACTTTGGTGGTTTGATATACAGTTTCGTTTCTTGTTCGTCTATTGAGCCGTCCTGCTATTCCTAGTATTTTTCTCTCTAGTGCCGTTAGCCTCTGGGTGTCATTTTTGCTAGCTAACCAGACTGGGGCGGCGTATTCTAGTACTGGTCTTACAAATGCTTTGTAGGTGTGAAGTAGGGTCTCGTTACTTGCCCTCTTATTAGTTTAATTAGGTTGCATCTGTTGTTTGATTTGTTTATTGTTTTTTGTATGTGGGGTGTCCATGTCAAGGTTTTGTCTATGATTATTCCTAGGTAGGTGGCTGTAGTTTTTGGTTTTATTGCTTCTCCCCATAGTCGTATATTCGTTTGCGGTAGTGCTCGATTTGTTGTTTGTGAGAAGTGCTTGTGGTTGCAGATGATCAGCTGGGTTTTCTGCGCATTTGGTTTAATTCTCCATTTTCGCAGCCACAGCTCCAGTTTATTAATGTAAGTGTTTGTCTTCCTGTTTATTTCGTTGATATCGTGCGCGTGACACCAATAGGCCGTGTCGTCAGCTTGTGGGGTGCGGGATGTCGGATGTGTATAGACTATAGAGGAGGGGCGAGAGAATCGATCCCTGTGGTACATCTGCCTCTGGGTGGAAAGGTTCTGAGCGGCTTCCGTTGACATAGACTCTGGATGGTCTGTTATCGAGTATGTTTGACAGAAGTGTGGTCAGTTGGGTCGGTATTCCTAGCTCATGTAGTTTATAGTATAGTCCTTTGTGCCACACTCTGTCAAACGCCCATTCTACATATATCAAGGAAGAGGCCTGCAGCGTGGTTGGTCAAGTTTACTCCTTGTGTTAGTCCGCTGCAGACCCTTAGTATGGGGTCGATCGTGGCATGGTGTTTGCGGAAGCCAGCCTGCGTCTTGGGTATTAGTTGCTTTGTTTCGGCGAAGGTTAGTATTCTTTTATTTATAAGCGATTCGAAAGTCTTTCCGATTACAGAGAGTAGTGTTTTTGGTCGGTAGGACTTTGGATTGTTAGGGGCTTTCCCCGGCTTTAGGATCATTATAATTTTTGCCTCTTTCCATTTGTTTGGCACTGCTTGTAGTCTTGAGAGCGGCGTTGTAGAGGGTGCTGAGGCACTCGATTAGTTGTTTTCTTGGGGCTAGTCGCAGTTGCCGTCGTGTTATGCTGTCTAGTCCTGGTGCATTGTTGGGACCTTTTTGTAATGATTCTTCTATCTCTTCTGGGGTGATGACATTCGTGAGGTTTGCCTCTTCATCTGTTGGGACGTTTGGTGTCATGAGTGTTGCGGCTATGTTTTTGTTTACGTGTTCCTCGTGGTCTGCGTCGAAGAATGCGTTTGTTGGGTGCTGATATGTCTCTTCTAGGACTGATTTGAAAATATCTGCCTTTTCCCTGTCATTTGTGGTGATGGTGTCTTTGTAAAGTAGAGGGGGCTCGGCCGTGTGTGTAAGGCCGCCAATCCGTTTGAAAGTTTGCCAGAATTTAGTGCCTTGTGTGTGATTGATGTGTCGGCAGGCTTGTGTCCACCTTTCCGATCTGTATTCTTGGAGCTGACGTTTGATTAGGGCGTTCAGTTGATTCCATTCTTGTTTGTAATGGGTACAGCCTGTTCTCTTGAATAGTTTGTACATCTGCCTCTTGTCTTTAATGGTATTTAGTATCATTTGTGGAATTCTTTCGGTGTGTGGCTTGATGATCTTCGTTGGGGCGTTTCTTTGACTGCTTTGCTTATTGGTGTGAGTTATGGTTTTGGTTTCACCGCCAGACACCACACTTGCTAGGTGGTAGCTTTTAAATCGGCCGCGGTCCGGTAGTATACGTCGGACCCCCGTGTCGCCACTGTCAGTGATCGCAGACCGAGCGCCACCACACGGCAGGTCTAGAGAGACGTACTAGCACCCGCCCCAGTTGTACAGCCGACTTTGCTAGCGACGCCACACTGACAAATACGCTCTCATTTGCCGAGACGATAGTTAGCATAGCCTTCAGCTAAGTCAATTGCTACGACCTAGCAAGGCGCCATCACCAAGTTATATTGAGATGATAATACTGTATCAACAAGACAAATGTTCACCAATTGTGGATTAAAGTTAAGTATTCCAGAAGCTACGTACTATTCTTTATAGCATTCATTACGTATCCTGTTTCAGACCTCACGCCAGCCTGCGTGAGTTTAAGCGCGTGCCTTTCGGCTTCCTCTCATTGTGTCTAGGCTGTCTTGCCTAGACACAACAATGGTGTCGTTGTATGCGTTTAGTTGTTCGATGTTCGTGATGTCTTCTGGTGTGGGTAATGATGTTTTCAGATGATTTTCATATTTTTACCTTTCGTTTGCTGGTGTCAATTATTATCTGCCGCTGGTTTTGTGCTAGTGGGGCAGAGAAGAGCGCTGTCTGAAATATAAGGGGAAGGTGGTCGCTCCCCACGCTGTCTCCAACCCAGGGGAGATTTACGAGTATTTGACCGATTAATGAGTCGCTGCATAAGACATGAATGGGTGCTGAGGAGCCCCTGTGGTTGATGAAGGTTGGTGCTACGTTGGTGAGTCTTGTTAGTTTTGCGTCCTCGTCCTCTAGGTATGATTGGAGTTCGTGTCCGTTTCGGTTCGTGGTCGTGTCGCCAAAGGATTCTGCTCTTGCGTTGAGGTCGGCCATGATTAGGCATTGTCCTAGGTTGCACAGATAGTTAAAGAAGTTGGTGGGGTGTAGATTGTGACTTCGTAGAAGTGGAGCTTTGGGGTTTTGATTTTGAGGACTATGGCTTGTATGTTCTCGTAGCCGTCTGGAATGTCGATTTTAATGGCTGGGATATTCTTATTATGGAAAACTGCTACCCCTCCTGTTGGGCTGGTTACGTTTGGGACATCTTTCCTGTAGTAGATGTAGTCTTTCATTTTTAGTGGAAGGCTGCTGGCTTTCGTTTCTAGGACGCCAAAACTGTCTATTTGTTCTTTTTGTACAAGGTATTCTAGTAGGGGTTGTTTGGGGCGGAATCGTTGGCATTCACAAAGCCGATCGTGGCTGACTTGGCTGTTTCACCCGCCATCTTGAGGTCGGGATGTGTGTTTGGCCTTTTGTTTCTTACACACATCCCGACCTCAAGATGGCGGGTGAAACAGCCAAGTCAACCACGATCGGCTTTGTGAATACCAACGACTGACACTTGGCCAAAATGGCCGCTCTCTTATATAGTCTCGGATGTCCACCCCCTCGTTATACAAGTACCAGTCTCACCAGTTAACGTTACAAATTTTGATACTTACATCCCTCGACAGAAATAAGTACACCATCGGAACCGCGCTAAAGAGTACATCTCATTTACTAATTTACATTAATTTCTAGGATTACTCTATCGCCCGTAAATCAAGTTTTAGTTTTTGCAAAATTTCACCACTTAGCGCAAATTTGTTTATTGACATCTGTGCTGCAAAGTTTTAACATAGAACTGTATATAGCACCGTTTTTAGACGTAATCTATAGCGATCTACACATTGCGCTGCTCAGAATCTTCATATCTATAATAATTAATTAATTATGGGCGATAAATGTTAATAATAATTTGCAAACAATGAAAACTATTGCAAGTCAAGTGTATAGTATAACTTAACTAGTTTAAATTACGTGTGACGCCACCCAAAATTTATACAGTGCCGTTCTTTACGTCATGAATTTTCTATTGAATTTGATAAACAATTTTCCCTCAAACTTTGTTTATTGCTCTTTACGGGCTTAATTATTTATGAATCTTAACATATGACTACGGCACTCGATCCGCTATGACGAAACGTTTTTAATGAGTGCTCTCTCATCCCTGTAAATCGGTATTTACTGTTTTTATTAATCTTTCAGTATTCGTGATATTAACCGATTTTGAGGTTACTCTAACTTTTGCGTCTCGTGATTTGAAATAAAGATCGATCTTTCAGAAGATGCATATTGCTGACCACAATTCACTGCCGCATCGCTCTTCATCGCAAGTTACATAGTTTTCGCGTAATGTGCGAAAAACCAAACAATGCCCAAGCTGCAAGCCACGTGGTCGCCCAGCCGCGGAGACCGACCTTTGCAAACCTCGCGTGGGCGCGCCACGCACTACCGCGGATCGCGCGCGGTGCAGCGCGCTCGCTCTCCACAAAGCAATCCTTGCATACTAGAAATATTCATCTAGTAACGGGGGTTTGTACCGTCACACGTTGCTACCTCCGGATCACAGCGTCCCGGGTTCGATTCCCGGTCGGGTTGGAGATTTTCTCTGCCCGGGGACTGAGTGTTTGTGTTGTCTTCATAATTTCATCATCATCCTCATCATCATCATTCGTGACAGAGGCTAGATTGGATTGTGAAAAAATTTGACTGCGTAAAAATTAGGACTTCGTAAAGAGCGACCAACCGCCACGACTGCCAGTTGAGGTGGTGAAAGTATTAATATAGCCTAGTAGTATTTGTAATAGTAGTAGTACTTTTATTTGTGGTAATAGTGACAAAATTATTAAATTTAAATAAAACTTATTGAGCATAATGAAAGAATACGGCCCATTTTCTGTGACAAGGAAAGAACACCCAATTGAGAATGTAAATAAATGTCCTAGGAACAATGCACCTAGAGTAGCGTATAGGTAGCCATCGAAATGTTGGATTGGTAGTATCAGAAATAAGAAAAAAGTTGTATGATAGACATGGTAAAATTAGTTTAAGGCCAAAAGCAGAAATGACTGCCCTAATGACTTACAGGACACACATGTAATTTGATCCCTAACTGTCCACTGTTTTTATCAAAAGTGTTGACTTGAATAAATGGAAAAATAAATAAACTCGAGAAGTATGTTACCCTAGTAAGAAAGCTTTTGTGATAACGATGATTTTATTAAGCTGTTACAAAGGGCTTTAGTAAGAAAATTACAGACAATCAGCTATAAAAACTATACCGAAGTTCCTTCTATTTTCTACAGCGTTTTTCCACAGTTCATTTTGTATCACTGCTTGTAATAATAATACGCTGACAGCAGCAACTACATTAGAGGCTGATTAACTTCCTGTGGCTACTGTTGGTGTTCTTACAGACAGTGAAAGTGCGACATACTTTTTTTGTCTGAATATTGAGTCATCTGGCTGGCATGTTATTACCTTGACTGCGGCACGCTATTTCTCGGTGCATCGGACTATATACTCACTGCCAGGTGTCTTGGAGGTTCTTCTCTACTGCTTCTCGTGCAAGTGCGGTTGGACAGTTTTCAGAGTTTCCATTAGCATATGTTGCCGACTTGAAAGTCTTGAAATCCCCGGCGACCTTGCGTCTGGTGGTACCAAGGCCACTGAGTGACAGACATTGCAAAACCGGCACTGACGGCGTGGCACTTGACGTGTTTGGGCAGACAGTGTTGCCCTTAAAAACCTGATGTGCAGATCCAGTTTTTACGGCTCTCGCTAAAAGTCCATATATCACATTCTACTGACTCCAAAAGGACGAAACTCATCGTATTGATTTAGCGGTAATCATTTATCGTATCACTCAAATATGTCACCTCCCGACTTCATTCACCCACTAACGCCCACACAGTATAACGGAGTATTCAAATAGCTGGTGACCGTAATTTCTGTACTCTTCACGATAGGAACATTGATTTCCGTGGAAGTTTGATTGTAAGGCACGTATCCACGTTTTCCGCGCACAATGGGACCTGCAGGACTACCTTGTACGTGGCAGTTTCGTCAAAGTGTCAAAGTGTATAATATGATATGTTCAAGCTAAAAAACCACTGCCGAATTGTTCCGACAACAATTTTGAGAAACAGATGGAAACAAATCATTAACGAGTTCTTTGGTACATCTACGTAAGATAAAAATTGGCATGTGATGCAATTTCTTTTGTTCTCAGTAAGAGAGAGAGAGAGAGAGAGAGAGAGAGAGAGAGAGAGAGACAGAGAGAGAGATGAAATGCGGTTCAACCCAAGTCATTTTTCCCTACGCTGACTCAGATACTTAGCCGATAGCCATTGAAAAGCTGACAAACCGACTCTCAGAATGATCAGCATGGATCAAAATGCACCTAAACGGTCACATCGAGCAGAGTGACGATAATGTTTCGTTTCGGATGAAATTTTTAAACGCACTCTTCAGTGTTTTTATTTACTTTTTGTTGGTGGTGCTACAACTATATAGAGACTGAAACTGAAGAGACGAAAAAAATCAATCGAAGCCACCTTCTAGAAACAGTTCTTGAATTCGTTTCAAGGAACTACAGATAAAAGCGAAGACCTACTCTAGTATGAACTGCATGTACTATTAAATACTGTAATTCTGTAATACTAGAGCATTACGTTAATCATTATATCACATCGTCCTGTTTTAAGGAATATACTGCTGTTATACAGAGTGAATCGCCTAAAACCTGAACCGCAAATACTGCGGGAATGGAAAGTGCCATTCATGTGCGGTTTTCACAGAATGGATAGGTAGTCAGGGGCTCGTGTTATTAGCCAATGAACAGATTGTAATAATAATTATAAGGTATATTTTTGGTTCAAACATACACTTTTTTCAAACGGGACAATGCATATTGACATTAAAAAACTAGAAGTATAGTGAACCAGAATGTCAATGGTGTTTGTTACAGGATCCCGGTGCGAGTCGTTTATGGGATATCGCATTCTGAAAAGTTTCAACACCGACATTTGTTTGTGCCATTCAGCCTGAGTAGTTGCTACGTATAAAGGTACAATGTTGTTATGTTTGCATACAGCGTGCTTGTGTGTTCCTTAAGTGCACTGAGACTTGCTAGTCAGTTAATGTGTGACAGTCCAAGCAGTACGTCATGAGTGCACTGTGAGATTTACCAATGCAGAAAAAGCCGACGTGGTCATAGTGTATGAAGACTGAAGGAAGAAAGCATTTCGTTCTTGTACGGTGTATGCGGCAAGATATACCAACAGACGTCAACCATCTCGGCAGTTATTTATCAATCTCTTCAACCAGTTACGTCAAAGTGGTAAGGTAACACCTAGACAACGTAACAGAAGAAAACAAGTGACGACAGAAGAGGGGGAAATCAATGTTCTTGTTGCTGTTGCAGCTGATCCGCACTTCAACTCCCGCGCAGCCGCACGAAGAAGTGACATGAGTCAGACAAGTGTCAACACATTCTCCATCGACATTGGTTCCATCCCTATCACATCTCTCTCCATCAAGAGCTGCATGGAAACGGTTATGAGAATCGCGGTAGCTTCTGTACATGGGCATTAAGACAGGATACTCCAGATGTATGATGTAACTTGTTTAGTGATGAAGCCACATTTATCAATTACGGCCAGATAAACCGCAGAAAGATGCACTATTGGTCTGTAGACAGTCCCCATTGGCTTAGTCAGGTGGAACGTCAGCGTCCATGGCGTGTTGTGAGGTAGTGAACCAACTTCTCACAGGCACGCTTTTCATAGACGGAACACTGAACGCTCACAAGTATCACAGCTTCCTAACAGACCACCTTCCACAGATGATAGAAGACGTTCCTCTGCAGACTAAGAGGAAACTGTGGGCCAACTTGACTGCTGTCCAGCCCATAGTGCACGAAGTACTACAGCATGTCTTCACGAATTGTTTCCAGATCGTTGGATTGGACGCGGAGGACCTGTACTTTGGCTGGCCCGTTCCCCTCAGTTGACGGTTATAGACTTTTTTCTGCGGGGAAAGCAGAAAAGCGCTATCCACAAGGACATACCAACTACAGTGAATTACATGCAACGACGTATTACTGCAGCCTGCTCGGACATCTCCGCTGAAATGCTAACACGTGTGCAGCTGATGTTCCATACCAGACTGGAAGCGTGTTATGCCGCTGCCGGTGGTCATTTTGAACACAACCTGTGACGATCAGTTGTCTCGTTACTGGTCAGAATCCACATAACTTGTGTATATACTTGTGTTGTTCTTTAACGTGTGCTGCCACGGGTGTTGTACAAATGTGGTGAGGGAACTTTTAAAAATACGATATCTCGTACACGACTCGCACTAGAATACTGCAACAAACATCACAGACATTCTAATTTACCCTAATTTTAGGTTTTTAATGTCACTGGGCATTGTTCCATTTAGAAAAGTGTATTTTTGCACAAAAAATACACTTTTAGGTATTATTACTACCTGTTGATTGGCTAATAATACGAGCGCCTTAATACCGACCCATTCTCTGAAAACCGCACATCAATAGAATTTTCCATTTCCACAATATTTGCGGTGCGAGTCTTAGGTGATTCACCCTGTATGCTGCGGATGACGTAAAAAAATAAAAATTGTCCGATCTGTGAATACGTGTATTTACTTGTGTTCGTAATCTCGTCCGTTCATGTGTGCCGCGATTAAATGAAGCACTTTTAATATTTATTCCGTAGTACCTTTAAATTTATGGCACAAGCACAGACAAATGGCAGACTAATCTCAAAAAATAGAGACAAACTATCTGTTGGTATATAAATAACAGGTAGACGACAGGTAGGCGCCGAGCTATCTCCTCATCCACTTCTATTATATCACTTCAGTTTGTATACAATAGTTGCCATATTAACTGTGATTTAACGATGTTTGTGTACATAATATGAAACGATTAGGATCCTGTCGTTTGCTTGGCTCTGTTCTCTTCTTATTTTCCTAAATATCTGTCCTCACATCAAGAGGAACGTTTTCGCATCGGCCATGTCGGAGGATATCTTAAACAGACCGGACTTGCCTCTATGATATGAAATGATAGTTTGGCCTACGCCTGTTTTCCACAAACCATCGTATAGTCTCTAAGTTCTCAATTTTTTTAAAAAATTGAACTTGAAACAACATTTCTAAAAGTACTCGCATCAGTAGCAATGTCTGAAAAAAAAGGGGTAAGAGCAGGTATTAGAAAGTCCTCTCAGACCCTTAAGTACTCCACTTTGATGAAAAAGTGTCCTACGCAAAGTTATTAAATTTCTACCATAGGTACAAAAATATTTTTAAGAGGATGATGACTGCTGAAAAAAGTCATTTATTGACAAAGTAATACTCAAAGCAGAGTGTAAAAGAAGAGTAAACTGGGTTTCATTCAACAGGAAACTGAGAGACACAAAAAACATATACACTGCGAAACAAAATGAAAGGGATACGGCTTTGAGATTATTTTCTGCCATTTCGACACAGAAGTTTAAAACTTGGCTCTAAGGAGCGTACAGACCTCCTCTGTAACAGTGCAAGAGCGTGTCGCCCTGCGGCATCACCCACGGCGTCAGCGACACTTCAGACAGTTCAGTAAGTGTAAAAAAAAAAAAAAAAAAAAAAAAAAGACCAAATCTGAGAAGTTGATGTGCAGCGTTGAAATCACTTGACATTCTCATGGGTGGAGAAGAAAAACATTTCGGCCAAGACACTGCATCGAATCGACATGTAAAAGCGTCAGCAGGTGTCACAAAGGATGGATATGGGACTACCCCTTCTCTTGGGGTGTTGATTTTCACACTTTTCCAGGTAGAAAAGGCCGGCCGAGGTGGCCGGGCGGTTCTAGGCGCTTCAGTGCGAAGCCGCACGACTGCTACGGTCGCAGGTTCGAATTCTGCCTCGGGCATGGATGTGTGTGACGTCCTTAGGTGAGTTAGGTTTAGGTAGTTCTAAGTTATAGGGGACAGATGACCTCAGACGTTAAGTCCCATAGTGCTCAGAGCCATTTGAACCAGGTAGAAAATAACAGTTCGCAGTCCGATGTGCAGCAGGGCGACGTTCTTGACAACCTTTAACACTACTGACACCCCCACCAGATTAACCTTTCTTCAAAAACATCATATGGCTGCAACCCCATTGAACGCTATCTGACCACTTTTTGCTCTGGTATACTAGGTGGAACCATTAGAGACAATTCAAAACCATTAGACGGAATCTGAACGTGATCTGAAGTAGAAAAGTGTGTTTTCCCCATTTCATACATCCTTCTCCGTGCCATTCTGCGGCGTGTGCGTGGCGAGATGCGACACTGATACACATGTGAGTAGAACAGCAAAGAGTCTCTCTAAGATCACCCAGTTCCGCAACACCCTCGGTGTCACCCGCGGCCGTTTCTTAGGCACATTAAAAGTGTCCCTGTACAGAGTCATACGCTGATAGGAGGGCACCGGCGGTATATGCAACCCTATCGATCCTAGCTCCTGCTGGCCCCATGCGAAGTCTGTGGGGTGTCGAAAGGGTTACCTATCCCATCAGTGCACTGGAATCTTTGTATGGGTGTCTGTGAACAGTGACATTTTGAAAGTCCCAACGAATGTGCGCGAGTGGTGCCGAAGGTGTAGCTAAACTGGGAAGTTTCAGAACGACCCTTAGCAGTTTTATTCACCCACGAGTCAGTGTCACACCTGCCGTGCACACGCCACAGGAGGAGGTGAGACAGTAGGGATGAAAAAGCAACTTCCTTCGATTGGTTTTGAACGGCCTCTAGTTGTTCCATTCTGTATACCAGAGCAAAAATTGTCCTTTTATTCATCGCATTGCAAATTGTCGTTTTCGACCGCGAAATATGCGTAAATGAATGTCCCAAGGGAAGGAGTGGTTACATTCACAGCCTTTATGACATCTCCTGAGGTCTTTTCGTGGTCCAATGTCCGAAACGTCTTCCTCAGCCACCCATAAAAAAACCGAGTGGTTTCAACACTGAGGGTCGCAGTTCTGATCTCCGTTGCAGAGACGTCGAGGGAATTGAAGAGAAGTGAGTAACCGGATGTGTGGTGACCATCGCATTGCAGACGAAGGTTTCAGTAGACACTTTCGAGCCGAATTTCTGCGTCGCAACTGTAGAAAAGGACGGGGTTTCGAAGAAGTGTCCCTTTCATTTCGTTGCGCTCTATAGATAAAGGATCGGGATAAAGTGAGACACACTAGCTAACAAACTACGTGAATGAGCATTTTTCAAACACTGCAGAGAAATTAAAACAAAATTTCTACAAAAGATGTATAACACTCTTAAAACATTAAGTAATTGAGTTCTAAATACGATGATGACGATGTTTGGTTTGTGGGGCGTTCAACTGCGCGCCCGTACACATTCCCAATCCAATCTCGACACTTTCGTGAATGATGATGAAATGATGAGGACAACACAAACACCCACTCATCGCCAGCCGGAGTAGCCGAGCGGTTCTAGGCGCTTCAGTCTGGAACCGCGCGACCGCTGCGGTCGCAGGTTCGAATCCTGCCTCGGGCATGGATGTGTGTGATGTCCGTAGGTTAGTTCGGTTTAAGTAGTTCTAAGTTCTAGGGGACTGATGACCTCAGAAGTTAAGTCCCATAGTGCTCAGAGCCATTTGAACCATTTTTGAACCCACTCATCTCGAGGCAGGTGAAAATCCCTAACCCCGCCGGAAACCCAACCCGGACCCCGTGCTCGGGAGGCGGGAACGTGACCGCGAGACCACGAGCTGCGGACTCTAAATACGAAACCTATTGAATTAAGACAGTAGACATAGAAGATACTACCATCAGTGTGCTTACGTGCAGAGAACACAACGTGTCTTAGCAAACATAATACACGAATTACTCTTATCGGGGAACTTTTCTGAGTATTTAAAACCGACAACAGCATACGACATAGACAAGTATAGGACAGTCCACTGCTGTAATCATTCTCAAAAACAGCAGAATAAATTATGAAAGGCAGGTTAATATACTACGTACTTTAATTAATACAGCCTCCTAAGAGAATAACGGTTTGGGTTCCGAAGTGGTGGAAGTACATAATCAGCCGTAGTAAAAGTCATAGAAGTGTTACATGAAGCTCTTCACATGAATGAGGCATATTCTTAATTCTTTCTAGAGCTTCTGATAACAAAAGATTCTGTTAAATAAGCTAGAAGTTTTAGGAGGAAGTGGTATACTTAATAACTAATTCCAATCAAACCTAGAGTATAAATAGTAGAGATAGATCGAAACTGAAATAAACATTAATTTATAGTGAAACATTTATTAGAATCAAAGTGCATTAGTATAGAAGCTCCTCAAGGTGGCATGTTAGGACCAAAATTGGTCCTGAAATACAGTGATGGAAAAAAAATCGCAACACCAAGAAGGAGGTGTGCGACATAAACCGAAGTTGGTAGGTGTGTTTCTATATCTGAAAGATGTTGTCTACTCAAATTTCGCGCCAGTCATATTAGAGTGGCGCTAGTAGCGCCACTATGAGGATGCAAATCAGGTTTGTGTTAACTACACGCTGTAACAGCCGTGAGCGTTAGTTACCTTTGAGACTGGACGCGGTGAGTCAACGTTAGTCAAGAATGCCTTTAGGGAGACAAAGACGCTATTATCAGTACCTCACTGAGTTTGAAAGGAGTCGTGTTATAGGGCTACGAGAAGTTGGATGTTGCTTTTGTGATATTGTACAAAGACTTGGCTGGAATGTAGCCACTGTGCATGATTGCTGGCAGCAATAGTAACGGGAGCCGTGCATCGTACTGTATCTGCAGTAGCAATCAAAGCAGAAGCTAGATCTGCAGCGACACAAAGAACTGTTACAAATCGGTTACATCCAAGACAGCTCCGAGTCAGACGCTCTGTAGCGTGCATTCTACTGATTCACCGCCATCTGCAATTTCAGTGGTGTCAAGCGAGAGCTCTTTGTATGCCAGGGTGGAGATTTGTTGTGTTTTCTGGTGAAAGCTGGTTCTGCCTCGGTGCCAGTGATGGTCGTGTTTTGATTAGAAGGAGGCCAGTTGCAGGCCTGCAACTAACCTGTCTGTGTGCAAGACACACTGGAGCTACACCTGTAGTTATTGCCTGGGTTGCGATTTCGTAAGAGTAGGAGGACTCTCGTGGTTATCCCTCGCACCCTGATTACCGATCCATACAGCAGTTTGGTCATTCGACTTATTGTGCTGCCATTCATGAACAGCTTTCCAGGGGGTGTTTTCCATCAGGATAACGCTCGCCCACATATCGCTGTTGTAGATCAACATGCTGTACAGAGTATTGACATGTTGCCTTGGCCTACTCGATTGCCAGATGTGTCTCCAATCGAGCACATATGGGAGAGCATCGGACAACTCCAGCGTCATCCACAAGCAACATTAACTGCCCCTGTATTGACCGACCAAACGCAACTGGCATGGAATCCCATCCCACAAGCTAACATCCAGCACCTGCTAAACACGTTTTCATTCTTGCATTCAACATTCTGGTAGTTACACAGGCTATTAATACACCAGAATTTCAAATTTGCGTTTATCTCGCGCTTACATTAACTTGTGATCTTGCAATCTTAATCACTTAAATATGTTATCTAGACAAATGTATTCCCGAAATTTCGTTACTCTACATTAATTATTTTCTCCCTGTGTATATCAATAACATTCATTCAGTGCAGGCATTCGCAATCGGTATTTGCGATCTGGGTGATTTTTGTTTTACGGGCATTAGGCTAACGTTTCGTCTTCTAGTACTAGAGGCGTTATCAGAGAACATAACGACTCAGGAAGCAGTTACAACCTCAGACAAGCTCGAGAAGCCGGACTATCATTACGTATCCACGCAACTGTCGTTTCGTGACGTCATCAGAGGGCTGCTCGAGGCCCACGGGAAAGACTAAGGTCATCGAGTCGCGCCGACGTTGGTTATGTAGCTTGAAGTGGGGAAAAGTTGGCGCTGTTTGTTTCATGTAGCACTAAGGCCCAAAACTTGTGTATCTATCATCATTTTCTGTTAAAGATGTCCTTGCGCTTTTAAATTTCTGTCGCCTCTCTGTATATCCTAAAACAACAATGAATGGATCTCGATAAAACCACACTACCAGAGATACGAATTTGATGGTTCCCTGCTTCCAGTGCATGATCTAATACTGCCGGTTTGTCCGTGTTTCCCAGAGGACGGTTGCTCTTGCTCCTTTTAAGGCGGGTGTTAACGCTTCTTTTTTTTTCAGGGATGATGGAGAATTTAAAGAAAAGGACCCTGGTCCGGAAACGACCGAGTCGAAAGTTATAAGCGAAAATCGCTCTGATATCTTTTACTGTATGTGTACAATGCATGTTCCGGTAAAGTTGTTGCTGAGATTGTAGAGTAGGACCAAAATAAGAAAAAAAGCCTGGTAAACATGGGCTCTAAAATGCATACCTTAAAAGCTATGAACATTTGTTCATCTTCAGTACTGTGAAACACATCTCTTCCATTGTAAGCAGTTTGGTTTCCAAAATATTAGAGGACTCAGTACGGACCAAAAGAAGAAAAAGTATCCAGTAAATATGGTCTCTAAAACGCATACCTTGTGAGCTATGAGCACTTGCTCAGTAGAAGACATGTGTTTCACAGTAGCGAAGATGAAGAAGTTCTCATAGCTCTTACGGTATGCATTTCAGTGCCTATGTTAATATACATTTTCTCGTTTTGGCCGTTTCTGTCACCTCTGAAAGTTATCTTCCCTGCCGTCTTAGCAACAACTATACCGGTACATGTTGCATGGGGGCTTAATTAAATACACACCTGGAAATTGAAATAAGAACACCGTGAATTCATTGTCCCAGGAAGGGGAAACTTTATTGACACATTGCTGGGGTCAGATACATCACATGATCACACTGACAGAACCACAGGCACATAGACACAGGCAACAGAGCATGCACAATGTCGGCACTAGTACAGTGTATATCCACCTTTCGCAGCAATGCAGGCTGCTATTCTCCCATGGAGACGATCGTAGAGATGCTGGATGTAGTCCTGTGGAACGGCTTGCCATGCCATTTCCGCCTGGCGCCTCAGTTGGACCAGCGTTCGTGCTGGACGTGCAGACCGCGTGAGACGATGCTTCATCCAGTCCCAAACATGATCAATGGGGGACAGATCCGGAGATCTTGCTGGCCAGGGTAGTTGACTTACACCTTCTAGAGCACGTTGGGTGGCACGGGATACATGCGGACGTGCATTGTCCTGTTGGAACAGCAAGTTCCCTTGCCGGTCTAGGAATGGTAGAACGATGGGTTCGATGACGGTTTGGATGTACCGTGCACTATTCAGTGTCCCCTCGACGATCACCAGTGGTGTACGGCCAGTGTAGGAGATCGCCCCCCACACCATGATGCCGGGTGTTGGCCCTGTGTGCCTTGGTCGTATGCAGTCCTGATTGTGGCGCTCACCTGCACGGCGCCAAACACGCATACGACCACCATTGGCACCAAGGCAGAAGCGACTCTCATCGCTGAAGACGACACGTCTCCATTCGTCCCTCCATTCACGCCTGTCGCGACACCACTGGAGGCGGGCTGCACGATGTTGGGGCGTGAGCGGAAGACGGCCTAACGGTGTGCGGGACCGTAGCCCAGCTTCATGGAGACGGTTGCGAATGGTCCTCGCCGATACCCCAGGAGCAACAATGTCCCTAATTTGCTGGGAAGTGGCGGTGCGGTCCCCTACGGCACTGCGTAGGAACCTACGGTCTTGGCGTGCATCCGTGCGTCGCTGCGGTCCGGTCCCAGGTCGACGGGCATGTGCACCTTCCGCCGACCACTGGCGACAACATCGATGTACTGTGGAGACCTCACGCCCATGTGTTGAGCAATTCGGCGGTACGTCCACCCGGCCTCCCGCATGCCCACTATACGCCCTCGCTCAAAGTCCGTCAACTGCACATACGGTTCACGTCAACGCTGTCACGGCATGTTACCAGTGTTAAAGACTGCGATGGAGCTCCGTATGCCACGGCAAACTGGCTGACACTGACGGCGGCGGTGCACAAATGCTGCGCAGCTAGCGCCATTCGACGGCCAACACCGCGGTTCCTGGTGTGTCCGCTGTGCCGTGCGTGTGATCATTGCTTGTACAGCCCTCTCGCAGTGTCCGGAGCAAGTATGGTGGGTCTGACACACCGGTGTCAATGTGTTCTTTTTTCTATTTCCAGGAGTGTATGATTGAAAATACTTTTTAATCTTTTTCGTAGCTGTATGTCCGATTACGCTGTGTCTCGTAAACGGTTGGCCCTGACTAGTATTATTACGCAATCTGACTGCTTACATAAACAACAAAGAATGAAATGAAAATTTTCATTAACACAATTAATTAATTAAGTCCCCAGCAACTATAAAATCTACGAAGCCAACAAACACAAGTGTAGATGTTCTGTATGTGGTAGTATGACTCAACGCACATCTGGCACGGTTCTTCTTCAACAAGACAAGAATTTTAAATACCAATTATACTGACGTGATAAAAGAAAATTAGAAAAACTATAATTACGCAAGAAAACCAGAATTACACTCTAATACAAGAGCACAAGCCAGATGCTTTGTTGACTGAACCTGTAATGATGCATTATTTGAGACACACAAATAATAAAAGAACATAGTGGTTTTTACCTTCATATATATTGACGAAATGCACTCTGATCATTACAATATCTTCATTAGAATAACATCTGCTATCTCTCCCATCAAATAACTGGATAAAACATGGAACAAACACTCCTTACTACAACCTCTCGACAAGCCTTGCCCACTCGCACATCTCAACACTGACTGCCTTCAACGAGCTCTGCCCACGCACTCACTACTACGAGTTCTTAACAGGCACTGTGGAGGCGGCTTAATAATACTCTTTGGCGCAATCTCTGGCGCAGTGGCTCAGTGTAGCCACCTTTCATATGCCCCTCCTCCACAGGCCTGAATTTGATGGTATTTTTGCCAGCATTGGTGGTGAAAATACCACCAAATTCGTCCACAAAAATACAGACAAAAATAAAAGATAATATTAATACCTAAATATCACATAATTAGTTAAAATTTTGGCTTTGCACTGACCTTTCAATAACCTAATATATGAAATACAGTAAGAAATACAACTTCCTTTCATACATGTGACTTTACATAAGAGTTCACACAATACACAAAAAATCAGTTTATACAAATGTTCACATAAAATGCTTTCAATGATTAGTTTATACAAAAAAGACACCAACAGGTGACATCTTTTCAGTAGAAGCAGTCCATCAGTTGCACCCAGCAATGTTGAGCAGGTGCAGACACCAACAAGTGACATCATTTCAGTAGAAGCAGCCCATGAGTTGCACCCAGTAAAGTTGAAGAGGTACACACAGCAACAAGTCACATTAGTTCAGTAGAAGCAGTCCATCAGTGGCACCCAGCAATGTTGAGTAGGTGCAAACACCGGCAAGTGACATCATTTCCATAGAAGTAGCTTCATCTGTGCACCCAGTAATGTTGAGCAGGTGCAGACACCAACAAGTGACTTCATTTCAATAGAAGCAGTTCCATTAGTTGCACCCAGCAATGTTGAGCAGGTGCAGACACCGACAAGTGACATCATTTCAGCAGAAACAGTCCATCAGTTGCACCCAGCAATGTTGAGCAGGTGCAGACACTGACAAGTGACATCATTTCAGCAGAAACAGTCCATCAGTTGCACCCAGCAATGTTGAGAGCAGGTGCAGACACCAACAAGTGACATCATTTCAGTAGAAACAGTTCCATGTGTGGCACCCAGTAAAGTTGCAGAGGTACACACAGCAACAAGTCACATTAGTTCAGTAGAAGCAGTTCATCAGTGGCACCCAGCAATGTTGAGTAGGTGCAGACAGCAAGAAGTGACTTCATTTCCATACAAGTAGTCCATCAGTTGCACCTAGCAATGATGAGCAGGTCCAGAGAGCAGTCCATGATATTCACTATCACTAATCACACTGTTCATCAGCAGAAACTAAACATGTCCTAGTGACACCAATCATGTAGATAAAGTACAAGTAACAGTCCATAATATTCACTATCACTGATCACTCAGTTCATCAGCAGAATTTAATCATTCCTAAGTGTCACACATTACGTTGAAAAGTGCAGGTAACAGTTCATAAAATTTACCATCACTAATCAGACAGTTCAGGCATGAACAATAGTTTGAATACACATACAAATGCTTTTACACTAAACATATAAATTCTATTAAACACACAAATGATTTCAGATAATTGTCATATTAACTATTACAAATACTCAAATATCAGTAAACCTATAATATTTATGGGTGTCAGTGCAAGCCACTACAAACAAATAAAATAATATTTACGAGATAGGTGGGTAGGATTAGGAAAGGAAAGCACACAAAACACACTCACTCATCTTTCATCCACATTAAGTACTACTGTGTAATTGAATAGTGTTAACTGTGTAAATGCAATTCTGTCAAAATCTGATATGCATCATGTGTATCAAGTAGTAATGGCAGCAATGTATCACAGTCAATAATAGTTAAGTCAACGTCATAGTCATCATGTCAAGACCAATGTTTGCGAGCCAGATCAAATGTACTGTTGTTGAACAACTGTCAGTGAGCCAAGATATGCAAATACTTCCTCTCTTCAAAAAAAAGTATATACTGCTTAGTGATTTAACAAAGTCTGTGTATAGACTATCTTCCTTCTACTTTAGTGTTCTAGTCTGCTATCTTCATCCTCCTTGTTCCATAAGACCAACAAAAAAAATATGCATCTCACTTACTTTACCTCTTATCCACCAAAACTCCAATAATCATCAACTTCACACAATCTCAATAATACCTCTTCAATACGTCGATACATATAAACCTTATTGCCAATATATGCTCCTCACTTACTTTACGTCTTATCCACCAAAACTCCAATAATCATCAACTTCACACAATCTCAATAATACCTCAATAATACCTCTTCAATGCGTCGATACATATAAACCTTATTACCAATATCATTTCACTTCCATAACAACTCTTTCCTCTAGTCAGTCTCCTCGAACAAGTACAGATAAAATCCTAATGCAAACTTCAGTTCATCATCCCATACAATCTGAAGACACATTGCCAACACACAACCTCTGTGTAATCCATCTGACCCAAATCTTCTGCTCATTATGAATTATAAACAAAGAAATGCATACATGACCTCTAACAGACTTAGTTCGAATAACTCTCAGTAATTAAGTACGATTACGGAATGTGAATGATCACAATATTTCACAGTGTGTACACCTCTTCAAGAATTATGGCAGAAGCAAACATGTGGAGTATTTCTTGTATCAAGTGTCACTTCCTATTTCAATTGCTCACGAAAAATGCAGTGTAATAACTGTCAATGGTCTAAACCTAGTAATGGTATGTCATGTCGTTAGCTTCCTTCCTATTAGCATAAAGTTATACAGCTTCCATAAAACCTCCAGCTCATGCGACTTCAACGACGTTCTTTGTACCAATGTCGTTCGTCGAATTATAGCAGTTCATTTTCTTATCTTAAAAATATAAGGCACTTAGCGTAAGCAAAACAAGCAATAGCGAGTAAATATACCAGTAGAGAACAGAATGTCAAAAGTGGATGCAGCACAATCCTTACAACGAGGCTCTGCCAAGCAAACAATCTATAATTAATACAATAGTGTGACCTAAACTCTATGTTTGTACACAGTATATCAGCATTTCTATATACCAAATTAAAGAGTAGTTGTGACAACAACAGATATGTATAAATATGCAATCCATACGCATAGCAGCAAACGTATGTTATCTAATATAATAAACAGGTCATTAGCATCATATCAGCGTAAGCAAATAAATGTTCATATGTCATCTTAATAAGTAAACATGAAGGCGCAAGCAGATCAATCACAAAGTATAACTTACATACATAATCACAGTCAGCACAATTAATCAGGTTACAATTATAATTTAAATAAATAAGCACAGCAGGCACATAATTAAAAAAAAATATGACATCAGTGAAAAAGCATAGCAGCCAAGCGATGCATAATATATACAAATAAAAATCCTGTTCATTAATAAAACATTGTCAAAATCAGTTAACGTACGCGAGCACGTCGCTTCACACGTAAATTCATAGAACATGAAATTAGCACAAAGTATGAATCACGTAATCGCGAGCAGCAAATTACGTCTAAAGTACGTACCTAAGTGGAAATATGTTACTTGAAAAATAAATTCAATTAATAGTTACCTTTTTAGTTTATTAGTTTCTTCTTGTAAATTACATTCTTCCTGAAAATTTCTCGATAGCAAGTCCTCTTAACGTCGGAGACACACAGAATTTACCTGAAGTTCTTAAATACACTCCTGGAAATGGAAAAAAGAACACATTGACACCGGTGTGTCAGACCCACCATACTTGCTCCGGACACTGCGAGAGGGCTGTACAAGCAATGATCACACGCACGGCACAGCGGACACACCAGGAACCGCGGTGTTGGCCGTCGAATGGCGCTAGCTGCGCAGCATTTGTGCACCGCCGCCGTCAGTGTCAGCCAGTTTGCCGTGGCATACGGAGCTGCATCGCAGTCTTTAACACTGGTAGCATGCCGCGACAGCGTGGACGTGAACCGTATGTGCAGTTGACGGACTTTGAGCGAGGGCGTATAGTGGGCATGCGGGAGGCCGGGTGGACGTACCGCCGAATTGCTCAACACGTGGGGCGTGAGGTCTCCACAGTACATCGATGTTGTCGCCAGTGGTCGGCGGAAGGTGCACGTGCCCGTCGACCTGGCACCGGACCGCAGCGACGCACGGATGCACGCCAAGACCGTAGGATCCTACGCAGTGCCGTAGGGGACCGCACCGCCACTTCCCAGCAAATTAGGGACACTGTTGCTCCTGGGGTATCGGCGAGGACCATTCGCCACCATCTCCATGAAGCTGGGCTACGGTCCCGCACACCGTTAGGCCGTCTTCCGCTCACGCCCCAACATCGTGCAGCCCGCCTCCAGTGGTGTCGCGACAGGCGTGAATGGAGGGACGAATGGAGACGTGTCGTCTTCAGCGATGAGAGTCGCTTCTGCCTTGGTGCCAATGATGGTCGTATGCGTGTTTGGCGCCGTGCAGGTGAGCGCCACAATCAGGACTGCATACGACCGAGGCACACAGGGCCAACACCCGGCATCATGGTGTGGGGGGCGATCTCCTACACTGGCCGTACACCACTAGTGATCGTCGAGGGGACACTGAATAGTGCACGGTACATCCAAACCGTCATCGAACCCATCGTTCTACCATTCCTAGACCGGCAAGGGAACTTGCTGTTCCAACAGGACAATGCACGTCCGCATGTATCCCGTGCCACCCAACGTGCTCTAGAAGGTGTAAGTCAACTACCCTGGCCAGCAAGATCTCTGGATCTGTCCCCCATTGAGCATGTTTGGGACTGGATGAAGCGTCGTCTCACGCGGTCTGCACGTCCAGCATGAACGCTGGTCCAACTGAGGCGCCAGGTGGAAATGGCATGGCAAGCCGTTCCACAGGACTACATCCAGCATCTCTACGATCGTCTCCATGGGAGAATAGCAGCCTGCATTGCTGCGAAAGGTGGATATACACTGTACTAGTGCCGACATTGTGCATGCTCTGTTGCCTGTGTCTATGTGCCTGTGGTTCTGTCAGTGTGATCATGTGATGTATCTGACCCCAGGAATGTGTCAATAAAGTTTCCCCTTCCTGGGACAATGAATTCACGGTGTTCTCATTTCAATTTCCAGGAGTGTATTTTATACAACCGTATCCTGAAAAATACTGAATGTTAATAACATAATTCATCAAGTCACTATAGCTTTATACTGAATTTAGTCGGAGAAATTAAACTGTGTATTTGTTTACGGCTGTCAGTGCATTCGCACTGAGCGCTCGATCAGCTGTAGGCGCGTGACGTAGGAAGCAATTGTTCGCGGTCAACGACTGCCTTGTGCGGCGCGCAGACTTGACTGTTGCTTTGAGTATGTGCCGCCGCCAAAACACAGCGCGGTATCCTTGTATTCTCTGCATGTTTACATGTAGCTGTTAGTTTCTCACAAGTATGTCATTCCACAAAAATTTTTATGTTAGATATTTGATGTATTCCTTTAGAGCGTCGAGATTTAAGAGTTTCTACTTCGACAGTGTTATCATGAATAATTTTGCGAATTCTATATGGACCGTTATAAAGCAGAAAAAATTTGCGACACAAGCCTTTTCCTTTGTGAGATAAACGATGAGACTTAATTAACACTTTTTGACCAACTGACAAGATTTTTAAACGACCAGGATATTTAGCTGATCTCTCTCTTCTAGCAGCCGCAGATGCAATATTTCGTAGAACCAGGTTGACAACTTCAGAATGCCGTAGTTTCCGTGAAGGCGGAAAAGGAACTATTTCAGAAATGCGATTTGTTGGTGCTTTATTTTTTAATGTCAATATAGGCGGTAAAGAAGTTGAGTCATTAGGGAGTTCATTCAGAATGTTTTGAAAAATATGAAGATACTGATCCCACGTTCTGTGATTCTGATGACAATAAAGACGACACAATTTATTGATTTCCTTCATCCATCTCTCTGAAGCGTTAGATTGAGGGTGAAAAAGTGAAATGAAAATTGGTTTAATTTTACGACGCTGTAGAGTACGAAGCCAAGTTTTAGAACGAAACTGTGATCCATTATCTGATATAACCTTATCAACATGACCAACTTCTTTAAGAAAATGTTTGATGAAAGCATTAGATACTAAACGAGCTGTTGCTTTGCGTAACGGTGTAAAACACACATATTTTGATGTCAACTCCACTGCTACAAAAATGTACGCAAAACCATTAGTAGAACGAACCACTGGACCGAACAAATCGACTGCAGCCATCTCCTTTAATTTCGCTGGAATGATAGGAAACAACGGTGCTCTGTGAGAAACTGTTGGCGGCTTAGCCTTTTGACATAATTTGCATTTGGTCAGAACAGATCGAATACGTTTTTCCATATTACTGAAATAACAATTTTCTCGTAATTTATGAAAACATTTTCTGGGACCAAAGTGTGCATAACTGAAATGCGTATACCAAATCAATTTATTGACCCACTCATCAGGAATACAAACTAACCAAACAGAGTTGTCGACCGATTTTCGTTTAAAAAGAAGTTTCCAGATAGATCGCAAAAACGAGGTATGGCCAAATTGTCCAATCTAACAAAGCGTCGAAGAAATTTACAGGCACTAAGAAAACTACGAACATCACGTTTTGTGGTAGGAACAGCATAATTACGAATAGCGTCTAATTTTTCTGGATCAGGAAGAATACCTTCTGTAGAAATAATGTGACCGATAAATTTCACCTGAGAACGACCTAATTCAGATTTCTCCAAGTTCACAGTAATGCCAACTCTTGCAAAAATACGTAATAATGAATCCAAAATTTTGTTATGCTCACTCCAAGAACGTTTAGCAATAAGAATGTCGTCAACATATGAAGTAATATTGTCACGAAGATAAACAGGTAAAATTTCGTTTAAACTAGGAATGAATGCTGCTGAAGGTACAGTAAGTCCAAACGGTAATTTCCGAAATCACTTTTGGGTACAATTAGTCATATCAGGTTATTGTTTATCTACTGTCTAGATAGATTGATAGTCGAAGAGTTATTTTGACAGATGCAAAGAATAGTAAAAGAGTAGGCAGCGGTACAGAAAACTAAAAGAGAAATAGCACCACTACAGCTCGGGGCCCTATGCTCGCTAAGGCACATATTCACTTAGAGTAGTGAATCCCCTGAGGACTTTAATAGCTGCACATAATTTCCAGTTTGTGACTTAATGGCAACTTTGGCGGAAGTGCGTACGTAAATTGATCTAGCCATGAACATGGATGTATGTCATTCTTAGAATTACGGAAGCTCTTAAATTTCCGAACAGTCAAAAAGTGTTTATAGTCAAAGTTTTCGCCTCGTGGCGACAAAGACCTACCGCGTCTGTCCCAGTCCGAATGTCGATTATTGTCAAGTTCGCGCGCCTGGCGCTCTCTTGTTGCTTCTCGTAAATGAAATAAATTACTTTCTTCATACCCCTCTGCTATCTGTGATTCTAAGTTCCTTCTGCTGTCCTTTCCTACTATTTCGCCTTCAATTTGTTTGACTTGCTTTCGTAATGCCTCAAATTCCCTTTTCACGCGTTCATTAAATTTTCCCTGATTTTCAACATGCTTATTTATGTTCTGGTATTCTTCGGTTTCTGCAAATGGCAATGGAGCTGTATCATCCGAATCTCTGTCCCCATGTAAACTAAGATTTGTCAGTTTATCTGAAATTTCCTCAACTCTTTCCGATAAATCACCTATTTGTTCTTTCTGTTTATTTACGTCTTCCGTAAGTGTCGCGGCTCAGGTTTCAGTATTGACACATTTGGTAGTTAACTGTTCATATTGTTGTGCTAGATTATTTAATCTGTCATTTGGTACGGATTCTTCGATTATCTCAAATATTTCTTCCTTATTTTTTACACGTTGTAAATTTAACTCTGAAAATTTCTGTACTATCACGCGATCTCTTTCTTCCTGTTCTCTATCCTGTTCCCTTTGTCTGATTTCTACTGCAATTAATCTATTATTGTGAGCATTCAAAATTGGTTGTACTTCTTCTCTGATTTCTTTCTTTAATTCATCTTTCATACTTTTGAAACATGTCCCTATTCGTGAATCTATCCGTGTTCCCAAAGTTCCCATCTCTGTTTTAAATTCAGATCCTAACCGAGTTTCCATTGTTCCCATCCGTGTTTCCATTGTTCCCATCTGTGTTTTTAATTCAGATCGTAAAGTTCTTATCTCTGTTTTAAATTCGGATCCTAACTGTGATCCCACTGAGTCTAACCGTGATTCCATTGTTCCCATCCATGTTTCCATTGTTCCCATCTGTGTTTTTAATTCAGATCCAAACCGTGTTTCCATTTTTAATATAGCACTCATCAACTGCCCCATAGTAACTGATTCGAAACTCCTTTCGCCCCTAATATTTCCCGCAAAACCAGTTTCCTTCGTCATAGCTGTAAAGCTATCTGTGTTCGATACTATTTCAGAATCTTCTATCGTTAATCTCGTATTCTGTGAATTTTCTGATTGAGAAAAATTTTGAAATGGTTCCGGACTATTTTCCCGACTTATTACATTGTTTTCCACTTCATTATTCATCGCACTGTTTTCCTCTGTTGGCGAGTTCGCCATGTTAACAATTTTGTCATTCCCACTATTCATCATTTTTGCCTTTTTCATTGATCGCGTAATCATTTACAAAACATAAAAAAAAATTCGTCACTGTACGAAAATTACACACAATGACTCCTTATCTCCAACAATACCATTCACATGAAATGTTTCCCTCAAACACGATTAACAAACAATTGACATAATTGCACTAGATTGTCAAACGCGTAAACAAGACAACAAATCAAATTCTGAGAAAAAAATACCATTAGAAGAATGACAATTACCAAATCTACACATGGAAAATAGACTACAATTACTAACTACAAATTACTGCAACAATACTACCATCTACTATTTTTACAATCAGAAGAATCCAAGGGACGATCCGAAGCAGCGGTCGCCACGTGCATGGGGGCTTAATTAAATATGATTGAAAATACTTTTTAATCTTTTTCGTAGCTGTACGTCCGATTACGCTGTGTCTCGTAAACGGTTGGCCCTGACTAGTATTATTACGCAATCTGACTGCTTACATAAACAACAAAGAATGAAATGAAAATTTTCATTAACACAATTAATTAATTAAGTCCCCAGCAACTATAAAATCTACGGAGCCAACAAACACAAGTGTAGATGTTCTGTATGTGGTAGTATGACTCAACGCACATCTGGCACGGTTCTTCTTCAACAAGACAAGAATTTTAAATACCAATTATACTGACATGATAAAAGAAAATTAGAAAAACTATAATTACGCAAGAAAACCAGAATTACACTCTAATACAAGAGCACAAGCCAGATGCTTTGTTGACTGAACCTGTAATGATGCATTATTTGAGACACACAAATAATAAAAGAACATAGTGGTTTTTACCTTCATATACGTATATTGACGAAATGCACTCTGATCATTACATTATCTTCATTAGAATAACATCTGCTATCTCTTCCATCAAATAACTGGATAAAACATGGAACAAACACTCCTTACTACAACCTCTCGACAAGCCTTGCCCACTCGCACATCTCAACACTGACTGCCTTCAACGAGCTCTGCCCACGCACTCACTACTACGAGTTCTTAACAGGCACTGTGGAGGCGGCTTAATAATACTCTTTGGCGCAATCTCTGGCGCAGTGGCTCAGTGTAGCCACCTTTCAATGTATTTCACTGTCAGAGGTATCAGATCGATTTTCGCTTAGAACTTTCGGCTCTGTCGTTTCCAGACCAAGTTCCATTACCTCAAATTGATACATTTATCCTTCTCCATCATCCATGGAAGTTTGTAACATCATCATGGACTCAACCTGTAAACTCCTGCTGTTTCTAGCGGCGGGTGTAGGTACTTTGCAGTGTTCATACATTCGGGCACCTTCCCTGTTGGTTTTAACACTGTATCCATATTGCGTCTTCTGCGAACTCTGCTGATGTGATGTGTGACTGCCTTTTACGAATGAGGAAAAAGGCTTTCCTTTAGTTGTGTTCATAGAAAGTACAAAAATGGGCACTAACACCTGATTTAAGGGCCACAACAGCAATTGTCTTGGACTCTCTGATAAATCGACAGTAGCAGTTTATGCCCTGGGACCAGGGAACAACCTAATTCGTTTCTCTGACAGTGCGGTTTTAGTAAGGTCCAGTCAGTACTATAGTAGGACGTACAGAGAAATTTAGATAACACAGAGTACATTTTTCGGTAAAAAATGTAGCACAACTAAATAATGATAATAATAGTAATAATAATAATAATAATTTTTCCCGTGGAGGCCCGGGAAAAGAATAGGCCTCCGGTATGTTCTGCCAGTCGTAAAAGGCGACGAAAAGAACAAACCACTAATAGGGCTAACCCCCCTTTTAGTGTGATTACTTGGTTCAGGACAGAAATAAAGAAGCCTCGGACAAGCGCCGTCATGGTCGGGGACGACGCTTGAACCCTATGCCCGCCCACAATGGTAACAACACTGCTAGCCAACTGGAAAATGATTTAAATCCAAATAGAGGTGTTTTGCAGGATATACTTCCTGCAACCACCCTAGAAGGAAAACAAAGACAGAGGATGAGATGGTCAGATGAAGTTAATCGACACCTCATGTTCTGTTATTACCAAGCAACAAACCTAGGAACCAACACAACTGGATACAGATCACAAGTATACACAACATTTATTACCAGATACCCGGAATTAAAATTTTTAACAGAACAACGACTAGCTGATCAGATCCGTGTAATAATAAAAAATAACAGGATACCCCAGTCAGAATTAGAAAACATCAAACAACAAGTACAAGAAATACTGGAACAAAGTAATGTGCAATCAGAAGAAGAAGAAAATACAGTAATGGACTCAAACATCCCAGAGCAAACAAACAAAGACCAACACGCATCAATTAAACAATCAGAGGAAAACGAAATCTTAAGACAGCCACCAGAACAAGCACAAATAGAACACGAAGAGACACACGTGTTAGATATAGAAGAGAAATTTCAGCTGACATATATAGAATACAAAGACACAAATACAGACATCAGACCATTCTTGCATAGACCGCCAAATAACCCACAAGTCGAAACAACAATAAAAACTATCAACACAATCATACACAACAAAATAAATGAAAATACAACTATGGAAGAGTTACAACTACTGGTTTATATAGGAGCACTCACTACACTAAATATACACACTAGGCAGATATCAGAACAAACCAATACACAGAAGAAACCCACAAAACCAGCATGGCAACACAGGCTACAGATCAGAATAGAAAAACTGAGAAAAGACATCGGACAGCTAACACAATTTATAAGAAATGAAATATCAGACAAAAAACGAAAAAGGTTAGGTAAAATCTCACAACAATAAGCAATAGAGCAATTAGATGAAAAGAAGCAGAAATTACAAGCATTGGCCAAACGACTTAGAAGATACAAAAAAAGTGGAAATAGAAGGAAACAAAACCAAACATTCAACACAAACCAAAAGAGATTTTACCAAACAATAGATAACACACACATTAAAACAGACAATCCACCGAACATAACAGACATGGAACACTTCTGGAGCAACATATGGTCAAACCCGGTACAACATAACAGGCATGCACGGTGCATACAAGCAGAAACAGACACATACAAGATGATACCACAAATGCCTGAAGTGATAATTTTGCAACATGAAGTCACCCAAGCAATTAATTCTACACACAATTGGAAATCCCCTGGAAATGATAAAATAGCAAATTACTGGCTAAAGAAGTTCACCTCAACACATTCACATCTAACTAAATTATTTAACAGTTACATTGCAGACCCATACACATTCCCTGATACACTTGCACATGGAATAACCTATCTGAAACCTAAAGATAAAGCAGACACAGCGAACCCAGCTAAATATCGCCCCATAACATGCCTACCAACAATATACAAAATATT
The DNA here is from genome assembly GCF_023864345.2 of Schistocerca serialis cubense. NCBI lineage: Eukaryota > Metazoa > Arthropoda > Insecta > Orthoptera > Acrididae > Schistocerca > Schistocerca serialis. The sequence goes on along the minus strand of NC_064640.1, from coordinate 434,767,508 downwards.
AACTTCAGTCATTAAACAGAAATTAATGACACATACAACACAGAACAAAATTATAAATGAAGAACAAAAAGGCTGTTGCAAAGGAGCACGAGGATGTAAAGAGCAACTGATAATAGATGCAGAGGTGACATATCAAGCTAAAACTAAACAAAGGTCGCTACACTACGCATACATTGATTACCAAAAAGCTTTTGATAGTGTACCCCACTCATGGTTACTACAAATATTGGAAATATACAAAGTAGATCATAAATTGATACAGTTCCTAAACATAGTAATGAAAAATTGGAAAACCACACTTAATATCCAAACAAATTCAAATAATATCACATCACAGCCAATACAGATTAAGCGTGGAATATACCACCTTTCAGGTTCTGCCTTGCTCTGAACCCACTATCCAACATGCTAAATAATACAAATTATGGATACAATATTACTGGAACATACCCACACAAAATCACACATTTGCTATACATGGATGATCTAAAACTACTGGCAGCAACAAATCAACAACTCAACCAATTACTAAAGATAACAGAAGGATTCAGCAATGATATAAGTATGGCTTTTGGAACAGACAAATGTAAGAAAAATAGCATAGTCAAGGGAAAACATACTAAACAAGAAGATTACATATTGGATAACCACAGCGACTGCATAGAAGCGATGGAACAAACGGATGCCTATAAATATCTAGGATACAGGCAAAAAATAGGAATAGATAATACAAATATCAAAGAAGAACTAAAAGAAAAATATAGACAAAGACTAACAAAAATACTGAAAACAGAATTGACAGCAAGAAACAAGACAAAAGCTATAAATACCTATGCCATACCAATATTGACCTACTCATTTGGAGTAGTGAAATGGAGTAACACAGACCTAGAAGCACTCAATACACTTACACGATCACAATGCCACAAATATAGAATACATCACATACATTCAGCAACAGAAAGATTCACATTAAGCAGAAAGGAAGGAGGAAGGGGATTTATCGACATAAAAAACCTACATTATGGACAGGTAGACAATTTAAGAAAATTCTTTCTAGAACGAGCAGAAACTAGCAAAATACACAAGGCAATCACTCATATAAATACATCGGCTACACCACTGCAATTTCATAACCACTTCTACAACCCTTTAGATCACATAACATCAACAGACATGAAGAAAGTAAATTGGAAAAAGAAAACACTACATGGGAAGCACCCGTATCATCTAACACAGCCACACATCGATCAAGACGCATCCAACACATGGCTAAGAAAAGGCAATATATACAGTGAGACAGAAGGATTCATGATTGCAATACAGGATCAAACAATAAACACCAGGTATTACAGCAAGAATATTATTAAAGATCCCAATACCACAACGGATAAATGCAGACTTTGTAAACAACAAATAGAAACAGTAGATCACATCACAAGCGGATGTACAATACTAGCAAATACAGAATACCCCAGAAGACATGACAATGTCGCAAAAATAATACATCAACAGCTTGCCTTACAACATAAACTTTTAAAACAACACGTTCCTACATACAAGTATACACCACAAAATGTACTGGAGAATGATGAATACAAATTATACTGGAACAGAACCATTATAACAGATAAAACAACGCCACATAACAAACCTGACATCATACTCACCAATAAAAAGAAGAAATTAACACAACTAATCGAAATATCTATACCCAATACAACAAATATACAAAAGAAAACAGGAGAAAAAATTGAAAAATACATCCAACTTGCTGAGGAAGTCAAAGACATGTGGCGTCAGGATAAAGTTGACATCATACCAATTATACTATCAACTACAGGAGTCATACCACACAATATCCACCAGTACATCAATGCAATACAGCTACATCCAAACATATATATACAGCTACAGAAATCCGTAATTATTGATACATGTTCAATTACCCGAAAGTTCCTAAATGCAATATAACACATACCGTACAGTTAAAAGGAAGTGACGCTTGATCAAGGTCCGTGTCACTCCATTTTTAACCGGACTTAACGTCTGAGAAAGTGAAGGAAATAATAATAAGGCGACGAGGAAGAAGAAGAACGAGAAAAAAAATAAACCTTGTCAGTCACTTCACACAACATTGCTGCACTATACATTTTTCTTTTGTGGATAATCTTACACTAAAGCTCTGCAATGAATAATGTTAACACCTTCTCTTCTTTCTGAGCGCAACATTTCACGCATTGTGGTGAGATGCTGACTCAGTTTTGTAGACAGGCAAATGGGATCTTGCCGTACACAAAACGCAGACCAATCATCGTTACCATGATCCTGATGACAGCTGATTGTGTGTGTACTGTTGCATAATGAATAATGTTATAGTGTGTGTAATATGTGCGGTGACTGATGATTATAAGTGAATGAACAGTGTAGAGCTACCTTCTTACATTATTAAATTACTTCTTTGCAGAACAGTATTGTACACTAGGATAAACCGAATGAGGTTGCGTTGTTTTAAACAAAGTAACCTTCCATTCGGTAGGATGAAAGCTCCTGTCTTCAACCGGACCTCCAGATTTGCGTTTTCATTAGTTTCAGAAAATTACTTCAGGCAATTGCAGGGATGATCACGGCCGGCTTCCTGTTCCATCCTTGTCTAACTAAGCCCCTTAAGTATGTAAATGCCTTCATATATGAATATGTCTTTTTGTTATTAAGCTGTATTGCTATGAAATGTCCTGTATTCCTGTAAAAGTGAATAACGGGTACCGCTACTAGCATCAGAATCCAACCCCCTCCACCCACCGCCCCCCCCCTCACTACGACCCCCTCCGGTATTCCTTACCTCGCCGACCCCCACCCCCATTCCCCTTCGTCCCATTCGCGTAAATTTCGCAGGAAAAACATATATCAATTTCGTTCTAACAAATCACAAATTATTTTGCTTTCGTGATTATTGCATAAAATATGTTGCAGGAAATAATATGTTCTTCGAATTATACTGGAAACTAGGTTTTCGTAATTTTAAGCCCGCAACGCCTGCCTTGCAGCGAAAACCATTGGAGTTTGTGGAACACATCTGAAACTCTCAAACGCTAAGTAAATACGTTCCTAATCTGACACGTTAATCCCCTTACTAGGAGAGGACGCCAACTCGTCATCGGCAAATTCGTACAAATTCATGGTACATGTAGGGCGTGGTGAGACATGAAAGTGCTCCAAGTGGAATCTTCAGATGGCCAAGCGTTTAGGAAATAAAAGGAATTTTGATACGGATCTATCACCATGTGCACCTTATCAATTGTCCCTGTGACTATGGGTTTAGCAAACACTATTTGGCTCAGCTGTACGAGAACGGCTTCGGATTGAAACGGTCGCGGGCTCGACTGCGCCCAGCAGTAAATATTTTTGTGCTCCTTCTTCAATATCCGGTAAACTGACAACAGACTTGTACAAAAAATATTTAGCTGATGTGACTCATGGGAAGGACAAACAAATCCACAAATATACACTCCTGGAAATGGAAAAAAGAACACATTGACACCGGTGTGTCAGACCCACCATACTTGCTCCGGACACTGCGAGAGGGCTGTACAAGCAATGATCACACGCACGGCACAGCGGACACACCAGGAACCGCGGTGTTGGCCGTCGAATGGCGCTAGCTGCGCAGCATTTGTGCACCGCCGCCGTCAGTGTCAGCCAGTTTGCCGTGGCATACGGAGCTGCATCGCAGTCTTTAACACTGGTAGCATGCCGCGACAGCGTGGACGTGAACCGTATGTGCAGTTGACGGACTTTGAGCGAGGGCGTATAATGGGCATGCGGGAGGCCGGGTGGACGTACCGCCGAATTGCTCAACACGTGGGGCGTGAGGTCTCCACAGTACATCGATGTTGTCGCCAGTGGTCGGCGGAAGGTGCACGTGCCCGTCGACCTGGCACCGGACCGCAGCGACGCACGGATGCACGCCAAGACCGTAGGATCCTACGCAGTGCCGTAGGGGACCGCACCGCCACTTCCCAGCAAATTAGGGACACTGTTGCTCCTGGGGTATCGGCGAGGACCATTCGCAACCGTCTCCATGAAGCTGGGCTATGGTCCCGCACACCGTTAGGCCGTCTTCCGCTCACGCCCCAACATCGTGCAGCCCGCCTCCAGTGGTGTCGCGACAGGCGTGAATGGAGGGACGAATGGAGACGTGTCGTCTTCAGCGATGAGAGTCGCTTCTGCCTTGGTGCCAATGGTGGTCGTATGCGTGTTTGGCGCCGTGCAGGTGAGCGCCACAATCAGGACTGCATACGACCGAGGCACACAGGGCCAACACCCGGCATCATGGTGTGGGGATCGATCTCCTACACTGGCCGTACACCACTGGTGATCATCGAGGGGACACTGAATAGTGCACGGTACATCCAAACCGTCATCGAACCCATCGTTCTACCATTCCTAGACCGGCAAGGGAACTTGCTGTTCCAACAGGACAATGCACGTCCGCATGTATCCCGTGCCACCCAACGTGCTCTAGAAGGTGTAAGTCAACTACCCTGGCCAGCAAGATCTCCGGATCTGTCCCCCATTGAGCATGTTTGGGACTGGATGAAGCGTCGTCTCACGCGGTCTGCACGTCCAGCACGAACGCTGGTCCAACTGAGGCACCAGGTGGAAATGGCATGGCAAGCCATTCCACAGGACTACATCCAGCATCTCTACGATCGTCTCCATGGGAGAATAGCAGCCTGCATCGCTGCGAAAGGTGGATATACACTGTACTAGTGCCGACATTGCGCATGCTCTGTTGCCTGTGTCTATGTGCCTGTGGTTCTGTCAGTGTGATCATGTGATGTATCTGACCCCAGGAATGTGTCAATAAAGTTTCCCCTTCCTGGGACAATGAATTCACGGTGTTCTTATTTCAATTTCCAGGAGTGTACGATGAACTGTTCCAAGATGAAGACGGATTGCCAATGTGCAGTATCAAAGTAATTCCCCCCAAACGTACGCCACTAGTGCAGCCCTGCGATGTATATTTCTATCGTCGGGTAAAACATCTAATAAAAAGATGTCAAAACTGCACTACCTCATCGAGATAGAAGAAGAAATCACTTTCCGAGAAGCTTGCATCAAACTACATTTCATTATACATCACTAGCTATCCTCGCACGTATTCAGCGACATGCTGCGTTTCGCGTGGTTCGCTGCTGGACTGTGCGATGAAAGAAGCTGTTTTCAGAATGTCAATCAAGTTTTTTTTTTCTATGGAGACATGTCACTGCAAGAGGGCGGCGTTTATAACGTGCGTAAGATGCGTCAAAATTATCGCTTCCCCTTTTTCTTTGACGAGTATTGCCCCGGTACATGTAATTGATCAATTGCAAAAGAATGGAAGTATCGATTTACGTACACTACGTTTCTGTGTATGCATTAACTACAATGCTTTTTCAAATGTTTGCAGTCCCGCATTTCATCCTATGCCTATACTTTTTGTGCTTATATAAATTAATAATATAACCTATATGATGTTGCGGTTAATTGTGATATCAGTAGTGTACGTATTACGAAGGAGCACAAAAATATTTACCACCGGGCAGAGTCGAACATGCGACCTTTTCAACGCGAAGCCGATCTATTCCCGCTACGCCAAACACCGCTTCGTAAGCACATTCTCACAGGGACAATTCATAAGGTCCACATGGTGATAGATCCGTATCAAAATTCCTTTTATTTCCTAAACGCTTGGTCATTTGGAGTTTCCACTTGGGGCACATTCTTGTCTCACCACGCTCTACATCTACCATGAATTTGGACGCATTCGGCGATGACGGGTAGGCGTCCTCTACTTTTTAGGAAGCGTGGCAGACTGTCGAACAAATCTCAAAATTCGACGCAACGAGCTTTTATTAAGCGACGCTATAATTATGAGGATGGCTCTTTCTTCCTTAAAATTCTGTGAGGGATTAGAGATTTCACGTTCAGATGTGACACAAAGTTGTCATGGCCTGACAGAGTTTGAAAGGAATCTCAATTTGGGTCTCTATCGTTTAGTATTCATATTTTTGGGACATTCCGATGTAATAGCGGCCCGATGATTTACTGCAAAGGAACGGGAGACCAGGCATACTCATCGTCAAGATTCTGGCGACTATAGTACCGGAATGCTCTTCAAGCACGTCTCCTTGGAACAGTTAACTTCATACAGCAAGGGGAAAATAATTTTTGATTCGCTACAATCACAGAAAAAATATGAGACTCACTTCCAAACTACGTGGCAGCAATACGAATACTTACAAATTAAATCAATACAATGCCTGAAATTCAGGAGACGATTCTCTTTTCTTTTTCTATTTTTCAAGAACATTATATTTTAAAAGCTGTAACTTTTCACTTCATTTGTTTGCAAGAGAAGAAAATTTATAGTTACTACTGATCAGCAGTAGATGATTGACGCGTTCTGTGGCAATTTCTTAATAAGACTTCAGAATTACTATAGCACCATTCTCTAGATACGCTTATTCCTAGGACACACAAGATATGTCTCCTGTAACTGCAACCAGCTATGGTAGATTCCGTTCTGGTCTGTTCCATCACTTTCAGATGTCACCATCGCTGATGTGCATTAAATGTACAGATCTACTTAATCTACTTCCAATCCTTGAAACGATCTTTCTTCCCGGGAGGCGATGACACTGTATTTGAAGACTCTACGTTAATAAAAAAAAAAAAAGAGAGAGAGAAGTAATACACAAATGGTGTGGAAACCTTCAAAGCGTATACGAAAAGACGACCAAAGGGACATAGCAGTTTAATGTTTGGAAGTAATTACAACCTTCTCAGGTAGAAAAGTCAGAAATCGACTCTTAATCCCTTATACCTTCCATTAAAAACTGCATCTGTTAATACGCATCAATTATGTAAGTTAATTGCAAATCTATTCTTTCGTCGTATCATAATGAAACAGTACTTGTAACTGCAGTAATTAAACCCAGCTCATACTCAGTTTAATTGACACTGTAGATTTGTTGAAGTTTGTGAAACCAAAGAAGAACCAACTGGGTTGTAAGTTCGTTTTCGCCTTTTCATTCATTTGTGGCCTCTTTAAATAGTTTCAGGAAATCCACAATTCTCCCTGTAAACTCACATCATAACCCGGAAATCTGTAAGCGGGATTATTTTCCGTCAATAAAGCAGTAAGTTCTTTATGCTTCGTGCGGACTATAGCATAGTGTACAAGCTGTTACAGCGCAAGCTGACGTCTGGTTTCAAAGATGATTTCAAAGATGTGCAGAGGCCACTTTTCTTCGTTTATCACACAATGCATTCTAAATATTTATTGTTGCTGTGATGTTCTGCTGTACGTCTTCTGACACCAGGTTCGAAGTTAAGCGCTGTCTGGATGGGCTACCACTTGGATGGGTGACCATCCGGTCTGCCGAGCGCTGTTGACAAGCGGGGCGCACTCAGCCCTTTTGAGGCAAACTGAGGAGCTACTTGACTGAGAAGCAGCGGCTCCGGTCTCAGAAACTGACATACGGCCGGGAGAGCGGTGTGCTGACCACATGCCGCTCCATATCCGCATCCAGTGACGCCTATAATCTGAGGATGACACAGCGGCCGGTCAGTACCGTTGGGCCTTCATGGCCTGTTCGGGAGGAGTTTAGTTTAGTGTTAGCGACACTAGTTGCTGGTAAAAGTTTGTCTTCAGTCGCGAAGACTGTCTCTGTCTGGTTACTATGACAGTCACTTGGAAACTTATTTCATAATTGACTTTATATTTCTTCTTTCCCGAAGGAATATAAAGACCTCTTAGCCTTGAAAAGATTCTCGAAAAATCTTTTTTTTTCATGCATATTGTCGTGAAATAAGGTCCACATATCTCAATCGCATAATTTAAATAATCCAGAAAGCTTTCCATCTTGCATCGCTTCTTGGAATACTAGATAAATGACACCTCAACGCCAAGACGACTTCACTTGCCTTAAATGGAACTTTCGCTCAGATCATTCATTCATAACGTTTCTCTTCAAGCTAATTTCCAAGATCTTCAGAATTATTTACGTTCACTTTAAACAATGTCATTTCAACTATATTACATGCATTTGTAATACAGGAGCGTCTCAAACATTAATAACGTAATAAACAGATTACAGCAGATCGTGGCCAAATCTGAACAAGAACTGAATACATATTTTAAATCTTTACAGTTCAAAATTACAAATTTCATTTGTCTTCATTGCTAATATAGGGTCGGGTGATTTACTTCGAGAGATCTTCTTTGGAAATGGCAGTCGCTTTTACGCCAATGTAGACCAGCAAGGATGGCTGTGTAACCACAGTAAGGCTGGTCTTTTCACCCCTGCCGTACCCTTCTTGCAGTATAATATTATAACACAAAATACACAAAACTTTTCAATTTTAATAACGTTATAAAATTTCTAACAACTTACGGGTCAGGTGTCGAGTGACGGAGACTGACCGATGATACGGTCTACCAGTCAGTGTATCATCAATCAACTCTTCCGTTAGCCACGTGACACATGGTTTCATACTAATCTACCGAATACTATACAATTTGCTTAATGATAAACATTTTCATCCACTCCGTGGACTCCCCATTATAGAGCATGGTTGTATAAAATAGCTTCTTTGTGAGGATTACGAATTAATTGCTTACTTTTATACTTTCCACTTTCGTGCAACCGACAAACAAATTGTAGCCGATGATAGATAGTTACTCTTTAATGTATTTAGAACACAATCATCAAGACATTTCTTTGTGGACTACTTAATGTGTAACAACACAGTATTAATGTACGTTCTTCATGCTACATTTTATTCTCTTAAATACTATAAGAACTGACATTTCGAGTTAAGGTTCCCTGGTTATTAACGGTAATGTACAGGGTGTACATAAAGTCGGGGACATTTTCAATTATTTATTGCACAAGAACTAAACATTGTACAGATGTCATACGTATTGCATTTTGAAGAGAAACTGTGAATTTTTATTTTACAAACATTCGATATGCGAACCATGAGTGACCCGGCAGACGTCAATACGGTAATCGCATTCTAGCCATGTCGCATCGTCGACTGTGGCAGTCGCATCCCGTATTCTCTCCGGGAGCTCTGCTACATCACGTTGTAGAGGCGGTGCATTCACCAGATCTTTAATGTGTTCCCACAGAAAAAAGTCACACGGAGTGGGATCTGGTGATCGGGGAGGCCATTTCATGAAACAGCTGTCCCCTTCTGTAGCACGGCCGATCCATCGATGCGGCAGCTCCATGTTCAGGTACCCACGAACTTCATGATGAAAATGGGGTGGAGCCACATCCTGCTGAACGATGAACGGAGAGTCCGATTGCATTTGAGGCATCATCCATTGCTGCAACATGTCCAAGTATGAACATCCAGTGACAGGGCTCTCGGCGAAGAAGAATGGCCCGTACAGTTTTCGACGTGACAAGGCACAAAAAACATTTACCTTTGGGGAATCACGCTCAAATTCAGTGCATTCGTGTGGATGTTTTGTATATTGGTGCGTCCACCAGGCACCCATTACCTTTATCTATGCGTTGTTTCATTTGTGAATGGCCCTTAATCAATAACAAATAGTGACTTGACTCCTCTTTTGGGGTTTTACCGTTTTGTAGCATTAAGTGTTGGTTAATTCCACCCACTGTTCTCATTTGTGTTGCAAAACATACCGTCTTCTCGGTCTTACATACTTTTCTGTTCTTTATTTTATCAGTGAACGCTATACAAGGACATAGTTTATTCATAAGAATACCATTACCTTCTGTGCTTTAATCTCAAGAAATATTTCTCCCAATATCTTCTAGACTTAGTTATTTACAGGACTAATCATTTGTAAACATCTTCCCCATTTTGTTGTTATATGGGTCATTTTCGCTATATTTCTTATATTATTACCATTTGAATACCATAACAACTAGTATTAGTACCATTTTCAAATCTTGGTATGTTGCATTCTGGCAGATATTTTGATAAGTGGATCAGGGTCACTCGATTCTTAAATATAAAATTTACATGCTACACCATAATATAGGTACGTCATTCGTAATACCCTCAAGCCATGAGTACTACTTGTATTATTGTAGTTACATTACCCGAAATTTTTTTATCTATTCTGTGTCGTCTTACAAGTACAACTTGTATGGGCACAGTTTGCTTCCAGTAATCAATTGGTTACTTCTAACTAATAATTTTTTATGCTTCCCCTTTCTATAGTAACGTATTTCGTGGCCCTTATTGGTTATTCCCTGTCATCAGTACATTCAGTGATTAATAGTTACCACTACGATCTAGCAGAAGTGAGCTAATCTTATAAGTTCTCCCAACGCTGTAACAAACCTGACCGTCTCTGACCAAAATCCGAGGACGCCCTGCATTCGCAACTGACGTTCTGTTCCGGGACTACTCATTCCTAGTTAGATTTTGGTACTGTTCTGTAGCGTTCATATTGCTAATGAAAACTACTATCCCAACATAGAGTATACTTCGTAAAGTATTTCGGCTCACTTCCATTATTCTCTTTTAAATGTATATCTTCGTAACACATAATCACAGCCTGGACTATTTGGATGTACCAACATCACCACCTAACGCTCGTAATACGTCAGTTATGTTTCTATAAAATTGTGCCCTTAAGCTTTGCTTTAGACCAATTGGGTATCGTTGAAAGTAGTTCGTATTTCCTGCGCCACACTGTTAAATTCCACTACTGCCAAGTATGTACTTTATTTTATCGCAGTGTATAGCAACCACACTGTCTGTTGACTGAGTCTAATTAGAATTGTCTTCATTTTCATCGACGTGTGTTCATTAGCCTTTGCTACAATTTAATGTGTAAGTTAGAGATTCGCAATCAAGCTTCACTGGTGTCATATCATCTATTTAAGCTAAAATGAAGCATTATAAATCTATTTTTTTCCTTTCTGACGTGGAATACTCTAAACCATGTCGCCCCTTTGTCTAGCCTTCTTCTAGTGATCATTATTGTATAAGGTTGCATGTTGTCTACGCTGTACATACTTTTGATTTTTTCTGTATTTGGGTCTGTTAATACAGCAGCTTTGGGATGAGGTATTTCCAGAACCTCCCATGGTCCATCATTCTTACAGCAGAACTTGTCTGCCTTTCTATTTAATTTTGAGTTTCGATGGTATGGTCTCACCATTAAGTGTCCGACCTTTAATTGGGGTGTTTTTGATCGGGCGTTATGCCTACGTAACATCTTTCCAGCGCTAGCTTTTAACCTTGCCCCCACTCTTTGAGTAACCGGTACTTCTTCCTTAGAACAGGTAGCTGGCCACTTCAGTTTTGTCTACAGCATCTGCTCTCCGATCTTTTTCCAACTTCTCTGTTTGCCTTAAACTGCACTTTGTGTAGTTATTTGGTCAACATTCCCATTTGCATTTTGACTTGTGCCTTCTCCTGTCTCGATTTTTCAATATGGGTGTCTAATCTTTCGTTTACTGTTTCTATCTTACTCAGAGTTGTAAAAGCACTGTCGGCTACCATAAACTATTATAAGTAAGCGCAGACGGCAGTAGATTTAGTAGTAGCCCTTGTCAGTTAAAACTGTATCCACATTACCTTAACCTTAGGCGCGTTGCCTATCTATTGGGCGTTATCTCATTTCGATCGCTTTGTTTGCGTCTGCGATCGGTGTCTGACTAAATTTCCCTTGAAATCGAAAGTGGTGAACCATCTAGAAACTGAGTGAGAATGTATAAGGGACCAATTAGCCTACGCAATATTTTTGTTCTGCATAATATCCTCCTATCTGTTTCTTAAAAATAAAAGGTATTCACAGAAAAATAGAAATTGTCAATTATGAATTAAGTCCAAAAAGCTGCTTCTTTTTTGAGATGTTTATTTAATCACGGCAGGCCTGTTTCAGCACTATTGCCATCATCATGCGCTCTGAAGGTAATGGTTTTAATATATACTATTTTCTAGGGCAGACGGTAGCCTACATGTCATAAATGAGATTGACAACCATAATTTATGGAATTCTTAACTTACCTATAGCATCGCTGGTTAGTCACTTAAGCGTTTTTCTTACCTCTTTTAAAGTTATTTTATGACGTAGCTTTCATAGGCTATATTTGTTGAAAGTTATAGCTTGAATTTTATTTGTTGTGTGTGACAATTTTTTTGTTTAACGTGTAACCAACGGTGTTATAAGATTACATCAGAGCAGTTACTTATCGATTTCCCTTAGTTACCGTGTTGTTTATTTTTATCTGTGAATGTGTGATTGGTTTGGCTTAGTTTATGTCTTCGGTTGTTTATGCGTTTTCATGATCGATGGTTTGAATAAAGTTTTCTATTGAAAATTGTCAATTTTTAATTCAGGTTTTATTCGAACATTGTTGATGTGTAACGCAAAACAGAAGGATGTTGTAGCAAAAATATAGCACTAGAAAACGCAGTTTTCCAAAAAAGCTGGGTGTAGTTAAAATGAATACACAAAACAAAAAAATGTCAATCATGAAAGGTGTCTGTTGGATTCCTTTCATGTTTGATTTCTTAAATCTGTTGTCATTTACGGCATAAATTCCTCTTCTAAATTTACTGTGGTGTTTCTGACTATCTGGGAGGAGACTGAGTAGTGGAACATGTTACTTTTACACATAAACAAGAACGATCTGTCACACTACTACACTTTAAAACACAGTTTATATGTAATTCATGTCACACAGTCTCATACGGAACCTACATCCGCTTTCTTTTATATACTGTATATGATAAGATACTGTCATCCCCCTTCCCTTCTCTGTGAGAGGATGAATGAGCAAATGTATTTCTAGTTGCATGCTTGAGGGTAGCAGACAAGCCTGTCTGCTAGAGAACAGTAGGACCAACGTCGGAACAGGTAGCTACGCTTTCTAAAAGCAAAGAGGTTTCTATGCTTAGTATGGTCCTGTCTGTCCCTTGTCATGTTGGTATAGGAAGCTGGCCCTCTGGCCACTTCCGTTTGTAGTGGGGAGCCACCCTCAGGAAGGGACCAAGTCAGTCTGTCCGTAGCGAGCGTCTGAAGTGGTAAGATCTCCGGCTAAGCGCGTGTCTGCTAAGTCCGTAGGACAATGGATTTCTTAAGTTCAGCCTAACTGAAAATTTAATCACCTTTATTTCAGGTTTAGCTCTAAAATATCTAATGTTATCTTAAATTGCAGCGCAGTGTAATTCTCGTGTGAAGTTCAGAATATATTCCGGTAGTTGCTTTGTCACTACTTTGTGAGTAAAGTGGAACCATGTGTTGATCAGTAACTCTAACTAAGATCATCAATCTTAAATGCGAATGTGCGTGAGATTATAACTTCTCGTCTTGACAATATTTTTCAATATAGCAACTTTTCTTTATGTTCAACTCACGTGGAGTGTACTTTGTGAGACCAGTACCACGTGTTTATACGAGTACAATTGTTTGACCCATCAGGTTAATAGTAAGACGTTAGTAACCAGTTCGAAGTTTTTCTTTTGTAAATTGCTTTTCGATCTAATTTATTTTAATTATCAAAATTATTGTGGAGTTACACTCTTTGTGTAAACCAAGTTGACCATGTGAAGCATGTGGTGTAATTATCAAAGTAGCCCTCAGCTATTCTTTTCGGGAAGATTTCACAGAGAGTTAGTATGAATTTAGTATACCAGTGTGTGGTGATTGCATGACGGACAGGACTGTGCTAAGAACGTAACTTCTTTGGGTGAAAATTGAATCGGTTGGTTGTGGTTAATTTCCTCTTGCATATGTTTCAACGTTCTTCGTGTGTTATTTTATGAATGCAGTGTTGTATGCAGTCTCCCAATCTTGGCTCCATATTTGATGTGTTCCGTAAGATTACAAACTCACATTTTCACAGTCCTAAATAAGGCACCAGCTTAGTTATGACTCACGTTTAATATGCTGAAATTTTAATGATCAGTGTTAAAATAAATTTCCAAACATAAACTGATTTATTTCTTTTTATTTAAATTCTCTTTTATATATATATATCACCGGTTATCGTATGCCTATTAAAAGATCATAATTCATGTTAGTCTGGTTGGGAATTTGGTAAGCCAAACTGGATACCTGGTGAAACAGTTGCTCAGTAATGCAAGATTAACTTCCCCAGACAGCTCACAGCTTTTAAACCGCTTTTATTGGCTATCAGCACCGCTTTCATAGCAAATTAAAGCAACAACGTTATAAACATAGCTTCACTAATTCGTCAAGCTTACATAAAATATGTTTCAGCTATTCACAAACACTTGTGCACTTATCAGCAATAACAGGAAACTCTTGCCTTTGATCATGATGAAGGACGTTCTATTGCGTAGAAAATAATGACAATAATTATATAATTTTTTATTTTTGTGCGTGCAAAGTGTACTTGTATTAAAAGTACTTGCTTTAGTTACACAAAAGCGTAGAAGTTAAGCAATCGACTAATTTCTATTGCTACTAAACTGCAATATATTTTTGTAGGGATATAAAATACACACTGGAATTACACTGAATGATGTGCAGCTCTAATTATGTGCAAAACAAACAAACAGACAAAAAACAAAGAGAAGTGGTCGGCTCCAGTTTCTCTCTCACACATTCATTTATGTTTGTATCCCTACCAATGTTCCTAATACTACCGGAAATCCTACCATTTACTAGGTCATTTGTGTACCGTACCAAAACTAGCGCACTGTAGTTTTGGTAGAGCGCAACTCTACTTACTACTAATCTATCTTCACTATACAGGTCTTTCATGTCCCCGACACTCGAGTATTATTTGCATTCAGTAGTCACATCGAGTATAGATTTAAGTGTCAGGAAGTCGTTTCTGAAAGTATTTGAATGGAGTGTAGCCATGTATGGAAGTGAAACATGGACAATAAATAGTTTGGACAAGAAGAGAATAGAAGCTTTTGAAATGTGGTGCTACAGAAGCATGTTGAAGATTAGGTGGGTAGATCACGTAACTAATGAGGAGGTATTGAATAGGATTGGGGAAAAGTTTGTGGCACAACTTGACTAGAAGAAGGGATCGGTTGGTAGGACATGTCCTGAGGCATCAAGGGATCACAAATTTAGCATTGGAGGGCAGTGTGGAGGGTAAAAGTCGTAGAGGGAGACCAAGAGATGAATACACTAAGCAGATTCAGAAGGATGTAGTTTGCAGTAGGTACTGGGAGATAAAGGAGCTTGCACAGGATAGATTAGCATGGAGAGCTGCATCAAACCACTCTCAGGACTGAAGACCACAACAACAACAACAGTCACTGGATTCGACTCACAAGATTTGCTATATTGATTACTAAGCAGAGCTTCCCGGCGCTGTGCTATGTCCTTGGACGGCGCCGCCTGTACTGCGGTGTCGCGCCAGCCGACCGACTGCACCTGTGATGCGAAGCCGTCGTGCTGCAAGCGTCGTCTGCGACTGCAAAGCGAAGCCGCTGTACTGCAGCTCCTGACTGCGGCTGCGATGCGAAGCCGGTGTATTGCGCCTCGCCCATCTCCTTCTATAGCGCCACGTGGGCGGAATAGAACCCCGCCCCCTTGCCCCAGACTTCTTTTTCTTCTTTCTTGCTCCTTATACTGCTCTTGCCCCTTGATCGCTTCATGTCGCGGTCGCCACACACAGTGGTTCCGTACGTCTTCTTACACCGAGACGGAATATGTACATGTCAGACACGAGTTGCTCTGAGGTAGTGTTTAATTCGTACCACGGGCGCACACCACTCTATAATTACGAAGAGAACATTTAATCAGTTTGCAGATTCTATCCTGACGGTTGATCGTCAAATGCTTGAACTTCTTCTCATTAATAGCTGTCTTTCTATTTGAGATTTCAGAATCGTCTAATCACAGTCTTGCTTATTTCGTTATATAGCAACTCTCAGCTATTAGATTCTTGAGAAATCAGAGTCCTAAATTACTTCTGGTGTGCCCACATCCAGTTTAGTCTGTAATTAATACACTAAACATAAATTCAGTTTATCTGCACTTTGAGTTTAATCAATGCTTTTAGCTTTTATCAGTTAGTTCTTTCATGAGTATTATGACATCCCACGTTAGTATTTCATTTAGCATAATTTATAGCAATCAGCGATACTAGTATTGTTGCTGATATAAGTTTCGCATCAGTCGTAATGAATATCTCTGTCTGGTCATTACGAACTGTCACTTGAAAATGTATTTCACCGTCAACTTTCTATTTCTCCTTCCCAGGAGGGATATAAAGTCCGTTTAGGCTTGAAACGATCTTAGAAAAATCACTTTCATTCAAACTGTCATGAAATAAAGTCCTCAAGATATCAGTCACGTAATCTCAATAATCCAGAGGTCTTCCTATATCGTATTACTTCTTTCAGTACTGGATAAATGACACGTCGACGCCAAGACCACTTCACCTGACTTAAATAGAACTTTCGTTCAAATCATCCAATAATAACATTTCTCTTCAAGCAAATATACAAAATCTTCAAAATTATTTACGTGCACTTTAAACAACTTTTTTACAGCAATGTTACATCCAAACAACTTCCTGGGGAGGGCAACCACAGCTCAGAGACATCGTGAATAACAATAAGAACACTCAAAACTCAATAAACATTCAAACTATCATAAAATTATAACAACTAGAAAGTCAGGAACGATAAGGCATTTCCAAAAACCACATTCCTGTATGACGGTGCCTTATTCTCAACTACCGGATTAACGTCAGCATAGAAGCATCTTTAGGTTTATCAGTCGAGAATATAAATAACTGTGAGAAATTTCTGAAATAATTTTGGGTGAACTCAATTTTATTAGGGTAGCCAACCACTGTGATATGGCTCTCAACGTGGAGAACTTAGTGAGCACTTTTAATTTTTTTTTCTTTCTTTTTTGTCGACGCTAATTCTATGGTTCTGTATTTATACCTTTCAAAAATTTTATACAGTTAATGACACGTCGACGCCAAGAAAACTTCACTTGACTTAAATAGAACTTTCGTTCAAATCATCCAATAATAACATTTCTGTGAAGATGATCCTAACTGACCTGAAACCGGTAGTTGCGAATAAAGCACCTTCATACACTTAAGTGGCGCTTGGAACCACCGCATCATTCTTGACTTTCTAATTGTTATAATTTTGGTAATAATTTGAATGGTTATTGAGTGTTGTTATTGTTACTCATAATATTACATGCATTCGTAACGGAGCCATGTCTCAAACATTAATAACATAATTAACGGATTTCAACTGATCACTACCAAATCTGAACAAGAACTAAGTACCTGTTTTAATTCAACAAAGTTGAAAATTACATATTTCAGTTGTCTCCATTATTAATGTACTTTCGGGAGTGTCACTTCGGGAGGTGGCGCTTGAAAACGGCAGTCACTTTCACGTTAATGTAGACCAGCAAGAATTGCTGTGTAACGACAAAAAGACTGGTCCTTCCTCCACTGCCACACCCCATGCTCGTACCATGAAACAGAAGAAAAATGAAACCTATCTTACAGTATAATACTGCAATACAAATCATACAAGGCTTTTCAATTTTAATAACGTTATAAAATTTACAACTAAGTACAATCCATGTGCCAAGAAGCGGAGACTGATTGACGGAACAGTCTACCAATTACTGTAACATCGCACCCTGCAGTCTGTAAGTGGAATTCTTTACGTCAGTAAAGCAGCACCTTCTTTATACTGAGTGTGTGAGTAATCTAGCATACTGTACAAGCTGTTAGAGTTAGTGGTTTCAGAGATGCACAGAGGCCACTTTTCTTCATGCACCGTACAATGCATTCTGCAGCGTTTATTGTAGCTGTCATACTCGGGGCGTGATGTAAAAAGAAGCTACATTCATCGCAAGTGCTATATTTGTACAATGGGCAGCACAAGAAAGCATTTCGTGATCTGCGAAAGCTTTTATTACTTTGGCATTCTGGTCGCAGACAAAAACAAAATTATGCAGCATGGTCGGTGAAATGTTCCAAACAGCCATCCTCTCTTCTACTGCTTTCGCTAAATTTAATCCTCTCCTTTTAACGCCCGGGAATTTATTTGTAAATAAAACATTATTCGCATGAGCCCAATCTGTGTTTATTTAATGTTCTGTGTACGCCAGTAAATAAAATATTAATGTTTCTGTGATTATGTAATATGCTGCAACGTCAAATAATACATCAATTTTCGCAAATCATTTCAGATATCAACTGCCGCAGCACAAGCTTTATTAATAAATTCCATAACATCAAAAGGTTTCCAATTGTATCAGCCTGTTCTTTGACATGTCTACTTACAGTAAAGGAATGCGGCAAGACGCCTGAAGCACTGACGTCTCCTTAATGTGTACCTAGATCAACTAATTATTGGAATAATTCTTTGAAAACTTCGCCAGAAACAGCATTAAAGCTCTTATATCCTTAGCACTCATTGCAACATACTTTGCTGTTATGCTTTTTTTTTTTTTTTTTTTTTTTTTTTTTGTTACTGCCGTCATCGCTGAAGGAGGTGTATATGTGTGTGGTAAGCGAGTCTTTCTCTATTTGAGAACTTAGTAGTCTTACTATATTTGTCTACAACCAATAGAAATTTATTCCGTATTTCTCTCTTTAGACCGTCACGTTTCAATCTAACTTTTTACTCCATTGGTTTCCTCATGCTGCATAATTACCACTGACGTTCTACGATTGTGAAACCTATGTCGGATGTAGACGTGCACGCATGAAGATAGGTTTAGCGCCTTTGCAGCCAAAAATTGCCTAGGATTCGTTTATGAGTTCTATGTTCGGCCACGATAATTGGTGTAGGCTGCCTATCCAGTTAGGCTGTGTGCGCCCCGTCTCGGATTTTGTGCTCGATTACTCGGTCATGCAGGACTTTACCATCGACCACATCAGACGGCCGTATGGTAGGATCGCCATATTGTGCACCAAGCTCATCGTAACACTGGCGCCTGCCTTCCGAGAGCAAGTAATGGACTCCCGGCAACATTATGTGCATCCCATACAATTGGTCAGATCGTAGTAGCAGCAGGACTAGTGAATTACCCATTTGTAGCATGCCATTACCGTCACACACAAGGGTCTGCTTTTGGAGTGATGTCGTGACGGGAAGCATGAACTGCTGACGAATGACATCGCAATGTGCTCAGCGATGAATCGCAGTTCAGCACGACCCTTGATGACCATCGTGGGCGAGTAAGGCGGCGACCTACGGTCAGCTACCATTCTCGGAAATTGGGAAATCTGTGGTACGTTCCTATGGGACAAAACTGCTGATGTCATCGGCCCCTAGGCTATCACACTATTTAATCTGACTTAAACTAACTTACGCTAAGAACAACACACACACACACACACACACACACACACACACACACACACACGCCCGAGGGAGGACTCGAACCTCCGACGGGGGGAGCCGCGCGAACCGTGGCAAGGCGCCTGAGACCATGAGGCTACAATTCTTGAAACATTTTGGAGAGGCACTGTGATGTTGCTCTTGCCCTCGTGGTATGGGATGCCAGCGGTTATAGCTTCAGATCACGGCTGGTAGTCATCAAGGGAACGCTATAGCA
Organism: Schistocerca serialis cubense; assembly: GCF_023864345.2. NCBI lineage: Eukaryota > Metazoa > Arthropoda > Insecta > Orthoptera > Acrididae > Schistocerca > Schistocerca serialis. The sequence continues at coordinate 434,747,926 of NC_064640.1, read as the reverse complement.
ACAGTATGATGGGACAGTACAAACACAGTTAGCATTGTTAACAGACTCCCCCTATGACACTACACCATGCAGTGAAAGAAGTGCGACAAGAACGGTATGAGCACAGCTTGGATTGTAGCCAGATTTCTCCCACCCCACTATGTCATCGCTGATTTCATGCAGTGTTGCCATTTGCCATATGCATGAAATAGCGGGAAGCTCAAAAATTGGCAGGAAATTCACAACAGCCCAATTTTCTTACGCATAAAATGACAGGAAATTCAAAAAATTGACCTGAAATTCAAGTAGTCTACTTGGGCTAAGTGTAGAATGGCGAGAAACCCAAATGAGGAGGTATCGTATTTGTTGAAAATTCCATATGGTGAAAGTAGGTCAGCTGTGGAAAACATAAAATCCAATTTGGTGGATCTGGGAATATTAACACAGTATTTATGACGTCACAGCCTAAGATGGCGATCCAAGATGGCGGATACGTGGGAATACAAGCACAGGCTACGTGTTTGTTGGGTTTATTGGGTTTTCTCCAACCCTATAACATCACAATCCAATATGGCTAACCTGGAGATAAAAACACAGCCTGCATGGTTTTCGGGTCACTTGTTGTAAGTATAGAATTCAAGATGGACACTGGCTTTTTCCCTGATGTCAATTTCCGCTCGTTATAAGTTAAAATCAAGCGGTCTTAAATTCAAACAGATTTCCCCCGCCCCTCTGATGTCTCAGTTTAAACGATTGTCACCCTAAGTTTCGATCTGACTTGGCCAAAGCTTAAGTCCGTTTGCACTACGATTAAACAACTACCACCACTGCTGGGATAGGAGAGGAGTGTTTATGTGTTTATTTAAACAAATGCCACACTACTTTGAACAGAGCCGTGCATCTCTCCACATTTACCAGCCCGAGCCCGACTGCGGCCGACCGCTCCCTTCTGTTGCCCGCACCGCGGGTAGATAAGCTCAACTGTACCGGGAACAGAGTGTACGAGTCGTGATGTGACTTCGAAGCCCGCGGCTCGTTGGGTACCCGGCCGAGATGGGGAGTCAACGGGGCTCAGTGCAACAGGAAAACGGAGTGTTGGGAAGGCAGGAATGACTCCCCACATGCGATAGGATTTGCTTTGTGAATCGTTGGCACTCTTCTGAGAATCGTGAAGGTTTTATATCCTAAGTACAGGGCGTTCTTGATCATTTGTAAAGAAAAATAACTGGTAATGTAAAATGATGGATGCATTACAGTAATGCGTAATACAATAATGAACATAATACAGGTGACTTTTTATTAGTTTATACAATCCATCCTCCCTTTTTCCTCTTCTTCCTCAGGCCTACTCATTTTTGAATTCATTTGTGAAATTTTGTAGCTACGTTTTTGTTACACTTTGTTCCACAGCTGACATATTGTCTAGATGTTTCAGCCATCTCTTCCTACACTCTATTTTTATATCCTTGTTTGTGTAATCTTCCTGGATCATTTTCAAAAAACCGAGGTCTTCTGCGGTACAGTTTTATAAGTTTCGCGATGTGCTGAGTGGTCCACTCCCTAGCCATACTGGAAGCAACTGGAACTTGCTGTCATCTGAAAACCACGGGAAAAGCAATGGATTTTCTGAACGTTGCCTCGCCCATTGCTGCAGAAATCAACAGGTGTGCGCCCAGCTTATGAGGCCTGATTGGTTGTTCCGAGAACTGCAGCTGAACAGCTCATGGTCGGTTCTCGACTAATGCACAGGCAGAGACTGCAGGTGCTTTAGAATCAGTCACTAATATCTGCTCGTGTGCGGGCAGCTAATGCAGCCCTACGTAGACAATTCGGTGCAAGTTAAGCAACTCATTATTGTTTAGATTATCTTGATACTGCTTTTCTGTAATTGTACGGCCAGCCGTTGTGGCCGAGCGGTTCTAGCCGCTTCAGTCTGGAACCGCGTGACCGCTACGGTCGTAGGTTCGAATCCTGCCTCGGGCATGGATGTGTGTGATGTCCTTAGGTTAGTTAGGTTTAAGTAGTTGTAAGTTCTAGGAGACTCATGACCTCAGATGTTAAGTCCTATAGTGCTCAGAGCCATTTTTTTGGGTAATTGTACATTATTATTATTATGTCGGGTCGGGAAAAGATATCGAAAAGCAAAGGTCCTACCAATATTCAGGAATCTGAAAATGTGTGGCTGAGGAAAAAGGAATTACCCTGAAAGTGGAGGATAGAACCTAAACTCGTCTGAAAGTATGGTATGGCAAAACTTTACACATCATCATCATCATTATCATCATCATTTAAGACTGATTATGCCTTTCAGCGTTCAGTCTGGAGCATAGCCCCCTTATAAAATTCCTCCATGATCCCCTATTCAGTGCTAACATTGGTGCCTCTTCTGATGTTAAACCTATTACTTCAAAATTATTCTTAACCGAATCCAGGTACCTTCTCCTTGGTCTGCCCCGACTCCTCCTACCCTCTACTGCTGAACCCATGAGTCTCTTGGGTAACCTTGCTTCTCCCATGCGTGTAACATGACCCCACCATCTACGCCTGTTCGCCCTGACTGCTACATCTATAGAGTTCATTCCCAGTTTTTCTTTGATTTCCTGATTGTGGACACCCTCCTGCCATTGTTCTCATCTACTGGTACCTGCAATCATCCTAGCTACTTTCATATCCGTAACCTCAACCTTGTTGATAAGGTAACCTGAATACACCCAGCTTTCGCTCCCATACAACAAAGTTGGTCGAAAGATTGAACGGTGCACAGATAACTTAGTCTTGGTACTGACTTCCTTCTTGCAGAAGAGAGTAGATCGTAGCTGAGCGCCCACTGCATTAGCTTTGCTACACCTCGCTTCCAGTTCTTTCACTATGTTGCCATCCTGTGAGAATATGCATCCTAAGTACTTGAAACCGTCCACGTGTTCTAACTTTGTTCCTCCTATTTGGCACTCAATCCGTTTATATTTCTTTCCCACTGACATTACTTTCGTTTTGTATATGCTAATCTTCATACCATAGTCCTTCATTTCTGATCTAGCTCTGAAATATTACTTTGCAAACTTTCAATCGAATCTGCCATCACAACTAAGTTATCCGCATATGCAAGACTGCTTATTTTGTGTTCACACATCTTAATCTCACCCAGCCAGTCTATTGTTTTCAACATATGATCCATAAATAATATGAACAACAGTGGAGACAGGTTGCAGCCTTGTCTTACCCCTGAAACTACTCTGAACCATGAACTCAATTTACCGTCAACTCTAACTGCTGCCTGACTATCCATGTAAAGACCTTTAATTGTTTGCAAAAGTTTGCCTCCTATTCCATAATCTCGTAGAACAGACAATAACTTCCTCCTAGGAACCCGGTCATATGCCTTTTCTAGATCAATAAAGCATAGATACAATTCCCTGTTCCACTCATAACACTTCTCCATTATTTGCCGTAAGCTAAAGATCTGGTCCTGACAACCTCTAAGAGGCCTAAACCCACACTGGTTTTCATCCAACTGGTCCTCAACTAATACTCGCACTTTCCTTTCAACAATACCTGAGAAGATTTTACCCACAACGCTGATTAAAGAGATACCTCTGTAGTTGTTACAATCTTTTCTGTTTCCATGTTTAAAGATTGGTGTGATTACTGCTTTTGTCCAGTCTGATGGAACCTGTTCCGACTCCCAGGCCATTTCAATTATCCTGTGTAGCCATTTAAGACCTGACATTCCACTGTATTTGATGAGTTCCGACTTAATTTCATCCACCCCAGCTGCTTTATTGCACTGCAATCTATTGACCATTTTCTCCACTTCCTCAAATGTGATTCTATTTCCATCATCATTCCTATCCCATTCTACCTCGAAATCTGAAACATTACTGATCGTATTTTCACCTTCATTGAGCAACTCTTCAAAATATTCCCTCCATCTGCCCAAGGCATCCACAGGATTCACCAGCAGTTTTCCTGACCTGTCCAAAATACTTGTCATTTCCTTCTTACTTCCCTTTCGAAGACTGCTAATTACACTCCAGAATGGTTTTCCAGCAGCTTGACCCATAGTCTCCAACCTGTTTCCAAAGTCTTCCCAAGATTTCTTCTTGGATGCTGCAATTATCTGTTTGGCTTTGTTTCTTTCTTCAGCAAAATTTTCTCTGCCTACCTGAGTTCTAGTACGTAGCCATTTTTGATACGCCTTCTTTTTCCTTTTACAGGCTGCCTTGACTGTGTCATTCCACCAAGCTGTTTGCTTCATCCTACTTTTACACACTACTGTTCCAAGACATTCTTTAGCCACTTCTAGTACTGTGTCCCTGTACCTTGTCCATTCCTCTTCCAATGACTGTAATTGACTACATTCAACTAACTGGTACCTTTCTGAGATCGCTGTTATGTACTTGTGCCTGATTTCCTTATCCTGAAGTTTCTCCACTCTTATCCTCCTACATATGGACCTGACTTCCTGCACTATCCGCCTCACAATCCCAATTTCACTGCAGATTAAATAACGATCAGTGTCATCAAAGAATCCCCTGAATACACGTGTGTCCCTCACAGCCTTCCTGAATTCCTGATCTGTTATTATATAGTCAATGACAGATCTGGTTCCCCTGCCTTCCCAAGTATACCGGTGAATGTTCTTATGTTTAAAAAAGGAGTTTGTGATTACTAAGCCCATACTGGCACAGAAATCCAAGAGTTTTTTCCCGTTCCTGTTGGCCTCCATATCCTCTCCAAATTTACCCACAACCTTTTCATACCCTTCTGTTCGATTTCCAATTCTGGCGTTAAAATCACCCATGAGCAGAACACTGTCCTTATCCTTTACTCTAACAACTACATCACTGAGTGACTTATAAAAACTATCCATCTTATCTTGATCTGTCCCTTCACAATGCGAATATACCGACATATACCGACACAATCATAATTTTCTTGCTAGACACTGTCAAATCTATCCACATCAGTCGTTCGTTTACATACCTTATTGCAACTACGCTGGGTTCCATTTCTTTCCTGGTGTAAAGCCCTACACCCCATTGTGCTATTCCTGCTTTGACTCCTGACAGGTAGACCTTGTATTCTCCCACTTCCTCTTCTTTCTCACCCCTTACCCGAATGTCACTAACAGCTAAAACGTCCAGCCCCATCTTACTTGCAGCCTCTGCCAGCTCTACCTTCTTCCCAGAGTAGCCCCCATTGATATTAGTAAAATGGTTCAAATGGCTCTGAGCACTATGCGACTTAGCTTCTGAGGTCATCAGTCGCCTAGAACTTAGAACTAATTAAACCTAACTAACCTAAGGACATCACACACATCCATGCCCGAGGCAGGATTCGAACCTGCGACCGTAGCGGTCGCTCGGCTCCAGACTGTAGCGCCCAGAACCGCTCGGCCACTCCGGCCGGCTGATATTAGTAGCTCCCCATCTCATTACCATTTGTTTGCCAAGTCGTATCTTAGGAGTCCATGGTTTATCAGTTAGAGGTGGGACTCCGTCACCTCCAAAGTTCCTAAGCGTTTTGCTCTGATTGTTGCCAGCATCATATTTAAAGTACCAGGGAAGCAGGTTGCTAGCCTTACTTGCCCCGAGTCCCATTGGGTTTTATCCCTAACGGTTGAGGGACTAACCGGTGGATTTGGTAGTCTTTGCCGTATGAGCACAAAGGTGACCACGACTCAGAATATGTCCGAGATGCCCAGCCTTATTCCAAAGTAACTGGTATCCCGACTGTCGGGACCACTTACTTGGCCACTCATACGTTGCCCGTGGTTCATGAACTAGGACATGACTACAGGAACTCACACGATGAACCACAAACTTTACACAGTTTCTAGATAATCATAACAAATCTTTAGCTGTTACAGATTGTAGTTGCTGTCGTAAGTTACTAGCTTTTCATGGTGGCGCTGGCATTATCTTGTTGTGACATTGGAATTCCTGAAATCCATTGGGCCAGAGAAGTGTGTACGAATGTGTGCAACGGATTTACGGACATTCAGCACAGTTACAGGAGAAGGCTTTCAAGGCCTTGCACATACATTGCTAGAAATAGGAAAACGATACCCTAGTACTGCAAGTGTAAGAAACGTGCTTCCTCATCCTACAACAATTTCTCTCTCTCTATATATATAGAATGAGATTTCCAGTCTGAAGCGGAGTGTGCGCTGATATGAAACTTCCTGGCAAATTAAAACTGTGTGCTGGACCGAGACTCGAACTCGGGACCTATGCCTTTCGCGGGCATGTGCTCTACCGTCTGAGCTACCCAAGCACGACTGACGCCCCTTCCTCACAGCTTCACTTCTGCCAGTACCTCGTCTCCTACCTTCCAAACTTTACAGAAGCTCAGTCTGATACCAAAAGTGGGCTCGGAGATATATATATATTAATGCCGTGTGACGATGGTCCCCCAAGTGTTTCTCGATATGGAGGATGCAGCGTGCGCATGTACAACTGATATGTGGACAGACACATGCAGTAAAACTCATTACCTCACTGTTACAACGCATTGAATCTCGCGAGAGTTGCTGTGAATAAACGGGGTCCTATTTGTTGGAGAATTTCCGTTTGATATGGAGAAATGTTTTCAAACGTACGGGAGGAAACTGAAACTAACACCACTAAGTTAGGAATATTTACATGTCATCTGTTGGGAGCTACGTTCGTTACCGATCAGGTGGCAAATGTGAAAAAGGCGTTTGAGACCTATTGTCGCGTTCTGTGCAGCAACCACTCCCTTAGTACTGTTCTGTGCCACACCCTTGAGGATAAATGGTTGTAGGAGTATGGTCCTAATGTTTACGCATAGTTGGAAGCAAGAAAAATGTCGTAACTTTTTTGAAAAGGAGTGGCCTTGTGAAAGGCTCGCGGTTGCAGTCTGCCGTAAAGCAACATGTTGCGAGTCGCTGGAATGCTTTCTGTCTCATGCTAAATTCTGTGTTTACGCAGCATGAACAAATTGCTTAAATTTCATGTGAATTCCGGAAAATACAGTCGTTTGGCAACTGGGATTATCAGGTAGTTGACAAATTAATTCAGTTTTTCGAAGTATTTCAAGAGTCTGTTAAGGCTGTGGAGTTGACGGTTGTCCAAGGCTACACTTGTCGTGCCATTGGCATTCCAGATGCAGAAACACTGTGCTTAGAATGTGGCGGACAGTGAGGTAAGCTCTCTCACGTAAGTAAAACGACGCATTTATAAACAAAAAAATTTAAAATTTTGGTTAAGTATTTTAAACACCCAGAACTGGATGAGATATTTAACCCGACAGGGTAGCCGAGCGCACTAACGCGCTGCCTCCTGAACTCCGGTAGGCGCGCCGATCCCGGCTCGAATCCGCGCGGCGGATTAATGACGAGGGCCGGTGTGCCAGCCAGCCTGGATGTGGTTTTTAGGCGGTTTTCCACATCCCGCTAGGTGAATACCGGGCTGGTCCTCACGTTCCGCCTCCGTTACACGCGTCGCAGACATTTGAAACACATCCGCACTATTTCACGATTTACACTAGACGCAGACAGTTGGGGTACACTGATTCCGTCCTGGGGGGTACAGGGTGGCGGCAGGAAGGGCATCCCTAACACTAACATTGCCAAATCCGTTGTAACCACACCGACCCTGTGATCGCTGCGGGACTATGGCATAAGCAAAAGAAAGAAAGAAACTGGATGAGATATTTAATTTGAAGAAGACAATGTACCTCTATATTGCCAATCATTTGCAGGAAATAGCACTACTGAAAGCACACACTCAGAATTTCTTGGCCGGAAAACTGAAAATAAGGCTCGTGTATTTATCTGCGTTATTTCTAGTACCACAGGCGCGTCACCTCAATCAACTCTCGATAACTGGGAGAGAGGAAGTTTATGCCGCACCACGTTACAGATATGCTGCACTTTAAGGCGTATGTGATGTAATGTATCTTACCTAAGTAAATATTTTTTGAGTACTGACGTCCTCAGAGGACGATTGTATAATACTGAAAAGACGTAAGTTCGTGTGAACAATTCTCCAGATTTATTAGCAGCTAAGGGATATAACCCATTTATCCAGCACTTTGAATATTGTATTATTTGCAGGTTGTCATACAGGGGACGAAGTCTCACCATCGACGCTTTCAAAAGCGCCCACTATGTAGGCAGAGGAGGAGGAAACTGTCGACGAAATTCGAATTAATCGGTTGATGGGAAAGCCAGATGAGGCGTGCTTATGGAGTGGTGGAAATTTAGAGCAACTACTAATCCCAGACTGCTTAAAGTGGCGTGATAAGTTCTGTTTATATCTGCCTGCCTCTAGTCCCCTAGCGAGAGGGTATTTAGTAGAACTGGACTTATTGATAAACGTAATGGAATATCTGCGGAAAACGTGAATGCCCTACTAATAGTGCACTGCAGTAGCAATGTAAGTGTCAGATACTGGTTACATAACATTCTATTTTCGTTATCCTAAATCTCTGAAGTCTTCATTGTTGTTTGAGGAATAAATTTAACTAGAGGATCGTTATAGCGTTATAATATGAAGAATATCCTTAATTTACTTGAGAAAAGGAAAGGATTCAATAAACTTCGTATCGGCATATCTTTCTTGTCCGCTGTTTTCTTCCTTTTTTTTTTTTTTTTTTTTTGCTTTTAATTTTAAGAAACTCATTTGTACCAAACAGATAATTTAGTGACTGTATCGTACACCTCTGATATCATGTAGTTAATTTTCCAGACATTTAAGAGCAATGCTTAGTAAACAGTTACGAGCTGTGGCCCCCCTCTGATGATAATCTGATATTAGCGAACCCATGGTTTTTTAAGGGTATTTCAAGCAAATGGTTTAATAGCCGTAATGCTTTTATATCTTTTATATTTCAGTTATATCACATCAAAAGGACTGAGGAAGACTCTTGCACAGTGGTTAGGTGAGTTACGCATTATTAAAGGATTATATACTTTTTTATTCACCTATAAGTTTTCATTCCTTAATTAAATTACTCAGCCCTTCCTTGGAATTCATTGAGAAGAATCCGTTTGCTTTGAATGGCACATACTCTACGTGATCAAAAGTATCCGGACACCCCAAAAAACATACGTTTTTCATATTAAGTGCATTGTGCTGCCACCTACTGCCAGGTACTACGTATCGGCGACCTCAGTAGTCGTCAGACATCGTGAGAGAGCAGAATGGGGCACTCCGCGGAAATCACGGACTTCAAACGTGGTCACTTGATTGGGTGTCACTTTCGTCGTACGTCTGTAAGCAAGATTTCCACACTCCTAAACATCCCTAGGTCACTGTTTCCGATGTGGTAGTGAAGTGGAAACGTGAAAGAACAAGTACAGCACAAAAGCGTACAGACCGATCTCGTCTGTTGACTGGGAGAGACCGCCGACATTAGAAGAGGGCCGTTATGTGTAACAGGCAGACATCTATCCAGACCATCACACAGGACTTCCAAACTGCATCAGGATCCACTGCAAGTACTATGACAGTTAGGCGGGAGGTGAGAAAACTTGGATTTCATGGACGAGCGACTGCTCATAAGCCACACATCACGGGGGTAAATGCCAACCGACGCCTCGCTTGGTGTAAGGAGCATAAACATTGGACTATTGAACTGTTGAAAAACGGTGTGTGGAGTGACGAATCACGGTACACAATGTGGCGATTCGATGGCAGGGTGTGAGTATGGCGAATGCCCGTTGAACGTCATCTGCCAGCGTGTGCAGTGCCAACAGTAAAATTTGGAGGCGGTGGTGTTGTGGTGTGGTCGTGTCTATCAGAGCACAGGCCTACATTGATGTTTTAAGCACCTTCCTGCGTCCCACTGTTGAAGAGCAATTCGGGGATAGCGATTGCATCTTTCAACACTATCGAGCACCTGTTCATAATGCACGGCCTGTGGCGGAGTGGTTACGCGACAATAACATCCCTGTAATGGACTGGCCTGCACAGAGTTCTGACTTGAATCCTATAGAACACCTTTGGGATGTTTTGGAACGCCGGCTTCGTGCCAGACCTCACCGAATGACGTCGATACCTCTTCTCAGTGCAGCACACCGTGAAGAATGGGCTGCCATTCCCCAAGAAACCTTCCGGCACCTGATTGAACGTATGTCTGCGAGAGTGGTAGCTGTCATCAAGGCTAAGGGTTGGCAATCACGATATAGAATTCCAGAATTAATGATGGAGGGTGACACGAACTTGTAAGTCATTGTCAGCCAGGTGTCCAGATACTTTTGACCACATAGTGTAACTCTGAAGCCAGGAAACGCAGAAGTTAAAGACAGACTCACATTAGTTTTTACGAAAAGTTTTTTCTTTATTTACTTTTTAATATAAGTGTAAGAAGAAAAACCTGTTCGCCCAAATATGTGGACGAGACAGATAATAAATCTGTTACTGCTTTATTTGAAAGCACTCGGAACTTCGCATTTAAGCTTTGCCAGAAACATAACAGTGACAAAGATTTATAACGTTTCTGTAACTTAAAGTCACTGGAAGTTTAGGGAAGCTGCTTGTTTTAATCTAAACTTCGTATGGATTTCATCATTATTGTCTCTTCGAAGAGAGTGTGAATCCAATTGCTGTTACTAGACAGAGCAGAGAAATTGTTTTTGAAAGTTTTCCAAGTCCGTTGAAATATTCTTTAATTATGTTGATAAAATTTTCGTCTGAAGTAAGATCCTACTAGCAAATCGTGAAGGGTATCGAATCACTCAGTTTGATTCTTATTTAAACAAATTTCCCAAACTGTAAGATTTATAATGAACGACTCAATTTGATCGGTCGCAGTACAAAGATTGGTGTTTGGTCCCTGAAGCAATAAATCTGAAGTTATAATTTTTAAGAAAATATCTGCCAAATAAGGCAGTCTGAAGCCAGATTTGCCTTGGTGAATATGTAGCTGATGAGAAAAAGATAAACTTCATACAAAATAAGAACAGTTCTGGCGCGAAATAATTACCTAACTTCCCTGTGTGTCAATAAAAACTTTTAAATACTTGCCATTTCCACATACAGTGTTACAAAAATTCAATGATTTTTAGGAATAACGTTAATGAAATTAAGTATTTTCAACTGCATCGTGAGGTACAGAGTTTTTTCACGTTCTCGTAACAATTCGTTGGTATAACAATTACAAAGAACGGAGGAGATTCAAGGAATCACCTTGTTCCTGATGTTACACTCATCACTTAATTTTATGCAAGCTCTGAGGTGAAATACTCTGTCGGTCATTCTGTGCGAAGTAAAAAACTGCGTGCAAATGGACCACAGAGATTTCGTTTCGCACCCGTGACAGTGTAGTCGAGGGGCGGCCAAGATTTCGGCTTGCGGGCCGTGTCAGGACACGAGTGCCTAGGAGTGACCAAGAAACTGCGTATCTGTTATAAATCACAGTTACTGAGAAGTCACAGATATCACAATAAAAACTTTACAGAATATAGGTGCAATTTGAGTCACAACTAGGAGTCGCAAGTAGCCTTTAAAGTTCAACGTCGTGTACCATCTCTTGGCCTTCGGCTCCGAAAGCCTATATCGATGATGTTTCGTTGAATGCCCAGTACGCTAACACTTGTTGGTGGCGCAGCAGTGAAACCTGCAGCAATCTGCGAAAGGGTTGCACTTCTATCACGTTAAACTATTCTCCTCAATCGTCGTTGGTCCCGTTCTTGCAGGTTCTTTTTCCGGCCGCAGCGACGTCGGAGATTTGATGTCTTATCGGATTCCTGATATTCACAGTGCACTGGTGAAATTGTTGTACGGGAAAATCCCCACTTCATCTCTATCTCGGAGATACTGTGTGCCATCGCTCGAGCGCCGACTATAACACCACGTTCAGACTCACTTCAATCTTGATAGCCTGCCATTGTAGCAGCAGTAACCGATCCAAAAACCGCTCCACGCACTTGTTTTCTTACATAGGCGTTGCCGACCGCAGAGCCGTATACTGCTTGTTTACATATCTCTGTATTTTGATACGCGTGCCTACACCAGTTTCTTTGGTGCTTCAATGTATGAAGTCTCCACACTCTTTGTTCAGTTCCACTGAAAACAATTGAAACTGACAATGGAATAATGCATACGACTTCAGAAATTTTACTATTCGTACCACTGATTTCTTCACGTGCTCCAGGCCTGCAAATTTAGCACAAAGTGCTTTTCTTTTATCTACAACTCAATGAATTCTGTCTGTCTATCGTAATTTTTGGCTCTTCCATTGCCAGCTAAATCTTTTAAATCTGTCTGCGTGGTATTATAATGCCGTTTCTCAGCAAACATGCAAAATCTGTCACTTGTGCGAACCGAGAATTCTCATCCCTCTCTTATATCGCTAATATTCTTTTTAAAGGACTGTGACAATAGATCGCTGGACTGCATATTTTTGTGCAAACGGCCTCTGGACCTGTGAAATCCTCATTACCACGAAGGAATAGATAAAGTTAAATGGCATTGACAGCTCGACTCTGCCGAACTCAGTGAGTTGCGCTGACGGAAAAATGCCGCACCGCAATGCGAAATGAAATATCGCGCTCTACCGGGTACTTCAGGAAAGGACCGAGCAAAGCCGAGTGACAAGCTTGACCTTGGACCGCCCGCAGCGAGCACACGACACATGTGAGAAGTCTGGCCGTCCCTAGTATAGTACCTGCCGGGCGCGCGTCGAGCAGCCGAGCCACACACTCCCCGACGGATTCGCGCGCTGGCGGGGAACCGTGGCTCAGCGCGCCTCAGCTCGGTCCCACCAGCTAACTGGGCAACGCGAGTCGAGGCTCGCCCAGCAGTCATGGCTGAAGTCCTGGGCAGGCCGCGCAGGCTCGGTGCACGCTTCTGGCTGTGAGGCCTCCTACTGTGCTGCCCCCGCGTTGTGCATCGCGTCAACTGAAGCCCAATTGCCTCTGCCATCTGTCTATGTCACTGCCCAGTCGACTGTGCGCCACCAAACAACTGGAGAGAGCCACTGGGGAACTGCACCACAGCTTAACACTAAGTGCATAATGGCAGTTATGATTACCACCACTATTGTTCGTGATAGCTCTACAGTCACAGCCTACTTTATGGTGGGCAAATTTGAAAATGCAAGCAATACTCATATTAAAAATGGTAGGGTATTTAAAATTAACCAGTAGCCCATAACGCCATTTTGCAGCAATGTTTACTTTAAAACTCACCACTAAAAAGTCAATATGTGTCTTCTCTTGAGCCAGAAGTGTCCTCCGGTGTTCATAGCAAATTCCCATGTCTGTTACAAGCTCGTCATTCTTATGCGGAGCAGCCATGTCTCAAGCACATCTGAGAATGAAGCACAAAGGTAGCAGCCGCCCGCCGACGAACAGTTCCAGCGGGGAAATAACCGATTTTGTGACATTTTGCGAATTCCAAGTAGGGAGCTAATTTTATTGTTCATCTGTGTGTTTTGGTAGTTTAGTTTTCGAACCTCTGCGGGTTAATCTAATTTATCAGTCATAGTTATTCAGTTTTCGATTGTGTCGGAAAGTAAATCGATTTTGTGACCTATTACAAGTTCCTAACCACGAGCGAATTATTTAGTCTCACCTGTGTGCTTTGGTACTTTAGTTTTCGAATCTCCGTGTGTTAATCTAATTTATTAGAAACACTTCTTGCATTTTCGTCAGTGTTTAAAGTACAGTTCTGCAGTGCTTGTCGATAGTCCTTTGTTTCTCTATGTTCTGTAGCTCCATGGTCTTTATTATGAATAGGGACTGTGATTGCTGTGTGCCGATGCGAGTCGAGTTGGTGAAACTTCTCTCGCAGCTCCAACTGTATTGGCCTTGGTGACACAGCTTAAGGCTGCGGTGGATGGGAATCACTGTTGTGAGGCGGCCACCCGGATCAAATGGACGTCCATCAGGACCCACGAATACGCCGATCAGTCAACACCGGAAGCCAGCCCAGTTACTTCTTGCATTATTCGAGTGACAAACAGATTTCAAATGCTATCTGGGGCTGACACGGTCCCTCAGTCCAATACATCACTTGTCCTGTTTCAGAGGAAACCTCTCAGCTTATAATTTCCAAGCAGTCACATAGGGTGGGATTATTGGTTATGGGAGTTCCAGTGTTACACAGCTACCAAGGAGGGGAAGAAAGCCAGTGCACACCGTGCTCATACTGGGCGGAGTCATTGTAGACGTGGAACGGGTCTTTCCGGATGCCATGGAGAGCACGAGGTGCAGCCAACTGCAGGACGTCGGTACCAATGATATGTGTCACTTTGGATCGGAACAGATACTCTCTAGCTTAGAGAGGCTATCACAAGTGGTAAAGGCTGCCACTCATGCTTGCGATATGAAATCAGAGTTCACCATTTGCAGAATAGTCGACAGGACAGATTGCGGATCTCTGGTACAGAGTCGAGTGGAGGGTCAGAATCAGAGGCTCAGACGGTCCTGCGACCGTGTAGGATGCAGATCTGCAGATCCCTCGACTTGCGCCATAGAGTGGTGGGGTTTCGGGTTCCGCTAAATAGGTCAGGAGTCCATTACAAGCAGGAGGTGGCTGTACGTGTAGTGAGGGCCGTGTGCCGTGGACTGTTTTTCTTTTTTTTTTAAGTTAGCGGGTACAGGGGAAACACAAAAGCGGCTTCAGTCTCAAAGGGTGCAGGTCGAACACGGAAGAATACAGCTCTAGGAACTATTGGTATAACACTTGAAAATTGTCGTAGCTGTGTTGGGAAAGTAGCAGAGCACCAAGGGCTAATAGAAACCACTGATGCTGAAATATTTATAGACACTGAAAGCTGGCGAAAGCCGAAGATAAGTTCAGCCGAAATTTTTACAAAGGGCCGGACGCCGTTCAGAAAGGATATGCTAAAGACAGGCGGCCGTGGCATGTTAATTGCTGTTAAAAGTAGTTTATCTTCTAGCGAAACTGAAGCAGATAGTTCCCATGAGTTAGTATGAGTAGAGGTAATTCTTGGCAACGGGAATTAAATAATAATTTTATCCTTCTACTGATCTCTCAATTCAGATGATACAATTGAAAAAAGATTCAAAGAAAACTTGAGTCTAATTTCAAAACATACCAGACTCGTACAATTATAGTTGGTGGTGACTTAGATTTACCCTCGATATGTTCGCGAAAATATTTGTTTAAATCCGGAGGTACGCATAAAACATCCGAAATTGTGCTAAACTCATTCTCTGAAAAATATTTTGAGCAATTAGTTCATGAGACCACTCGAATAGTAAATGGTTGTGAAAACACACTTGACCTCTTAGCAACAAATAATCCTGAGCTAATAATGAGCATCAAAACGGATATAAGGATTAGTGAACACAGGGATGCAGCAGCGAGACTGAATACCGTAAATCCCAAATCCCCAAAAACAGACGAAAAATATATCTACTCTAAAAAGCAGATAAAAATTTGCTTCCAAATTAACAAGGTAAATATAGACAAGATGTGGCTTGATTTCAAAGATATAGTATCAGCAGTAATAGAGATATTTAGACCAAATAAATTAACAAACGACGGAGTTGATCCTCCAAAGTACACACAACAGGTCAGAACACTGTTAATGGGTGAATCATTATCTGGAAAGTGATTTGCAAACAGAAACTGAGGGAAAATAGCCACTGTGGAAATCTGCAGTCCACTGTAAGTTTCGTGTGCCATAAATGTTTTTGTGGCTCGCCACCTAACTTAATTAAAACTGGGAAAATTTAATATAAGAACTGAATTAATCACTGAACTGGTAAGCATAAATAACGTGCTAATATAAATAAAAATATCGAAGTGAATATATGGAATGAGCATATGGGAAAAATTTAAATGCAAACGTTAAATCAAATAATTCAGAACAGTCAGGAGCTTAAGCCTTCACAAAAAAAATATAATCAAGCATAAGTCCACAAATACAAGGCCTGTCTTTTGCATTACAGAAACGCCAGGTAGGACGTATTAAAAATTATCTTACAAAAGGGGACGGGTTTGTCTGCAAAACAGTCACACTGTTTAACATAGCTTATTAAAATAAAACATCGTGTTAAACAATCACAAAGTAATTCTAAACTATGATCCTTAGTTACCTGTTACATAATTAATTAACTCATTTATGTTGTTATCATATTGAGTGCTGAGGTACATTGCGGTAATAAATGAAAAGGAAATCTTAGGCGGGCATGGGAAAAGTTCACACAAACATACATGATTCACACATACAAGAAAGAGATAAAAAGAGTTTTGCGCATCACTATAAGTCGTCCGCAGCTCGTGGTGTAGGGGCTAGCGTTGCTGGCTCTGGATCACGGGGTCGGGGGTTCGATTCCCTGCGGGGTTGGGGATTTTCTCTGTCCGGGGACTGGGTGTTTGTGTTCTCCTCATCATTTCATCATCATCATCGTCATCATCATCATCATCATCATCATTTGTGAGAGTGACTAGATTGGATTGTGAAAAGAAAATGGACTTCGTAAAAAATGGAACTTAGTACGGGCGCTGATGACCGCGCAGCTGAGCGCCCCATAAACCAAACATCATCATCACAATAAGTCAAAGGCTCAGAGGTTCATCCCTATCTCTGTGAGTCTATTATTGTGAATAAGCATATTATGGACAAAGAAATTTCTGAAACTAAGGTACGCTGGCGTGAAACACCCGCAAATGCCGCGAATATTCATGAACAAAGCCAAATTACTAAGACTCGTGAAAACTTCAAGAACACAGATATAAGCCGTAAGACACAAGTACCAATAAAATATCACGCGGAAATAAGAGTGAAACTTCTATAAGATGGTACTGAAGTTACATACGGTGAAATCACCACATGGTATGGAAAAAGCTACACAATCTTAAAATTGAAACGAAATGAAAAGTAGATGCAATAAGACACATACACATGGGAAAAGTCTACACATACGAGGGTCACTCCAAAAGAAATGCACACTATTTTTGTAAAAATACAGTTTTCATTCTGCATGTGTGAAAGTTTTAAAGTGTGTAGATACATCCTTCCCGCTTGTTTTCAAACTTAGTTCAACCTGTTCCCGTGAGTGGCGCCGTCACAGCATGTCTTCAAGATGGCTGCTACACTTGACGTTCGTCAGAAGCAACGTGCTGTCATAGAATTTCTGTGCTGTGAAAACGAGACAGTGGGAAACATCCACAAGAGGTTGGAAAAAGTATATGGAGATGCTGCTGTCGATCTCAGTACAGTTAGTCGGTGGGCAAGCAGGTTACGTGATGAAAGCGGGCACGGCAATATATAGGATTGTCCTTGCAGTGGCGGGCCTCGTATTGCACACACTCCATACAATGTGCAGAGACTTAACGAACTGGTGACTGCTGACAGACGCGTCACAGTGAACGAATTGTCACGCTACGTTGGGATAGGGGAAGGAAGTGTTTGCAGAATACTGAAAGTGTTGGCGTTAAAAAAAAAGGTTCGTGTCAGGTGGGCTCCCAGGATGTTGACAGTGGCTCACAAAGAAACAAGAAAAACGGTATGCAGCGAACGTTTGCAACAGTATGAGAATGGTGGAGATGAATGTCTTGGAAGAATTGTGACAGGTGATGGAACATGGCTCCATCTTTTTTCACCAGAGACGAAGAGGCAATCAATGGAGTGGCATCATGCAAATTCATCCAAGAAAAATAAATTCAAAACCACACCTTCTGCTGCAAAAGTTATGGCTACGGGGTTTTTCGATTCCGAAGGACTCTTGCTTGTGGACATCAAGCCAAGTGAAACCATCATAAATTCCGATGCATATGTGACAACACTGAAGAAACTTCAAGCTCGACTGAGTCGTGTTAGACTTCATCGGCAAAACCCGGATGTTTTGCTGTTGCACGACAATGCACGGCCACATGTCAGTCAAAAAACCATGGAAGCGATCACAAAACTCGGATGGACAACACTGAAACACCCGCCTTAGAGTCCTGACCTGGCTCCATGTGACTATCATCTCTTTGGGAAATTGAAAGACTCTCTTCGTGGAAAAAGGTTTGAAGATGATAACTCCCTTGTGCACGCTGCCAAATAGTGGCTCCAACTGTTTGGTCCAGAATTTTGCCGTGCGGGTATACAGGCGCTGGTTCCAAGATGACGTAAGGCAGTTGATAGGGATGGAAATTATGTGGAAAAATGAAAATATTGATCCTAAAGGATGTATCTACACACTGTAAAACTTTCAAACATGTAGAATAAAAGATGGATTAAAAAAATAGTGTGCATTTCTTTTGGAGTGAGCCTCGTACATCCCAGTTAAAAGAGAAGTCAGACAACTGAATTTTAAACCTGTGCTGGGGCAACGAACTTCCTATACCTAGTGTTCTGTTTACACAAAGCGAGAAGCGGAAAAACTTACTGCATACAGGAAAATATACTCTGAAAAATGTAAGAATACGACTACCTAACTTTAAAATGAACTAGCAGATCAATGTGAACATCAGTTGGAATAGCTACACACCCTCACACATTAACACACTCACGAGTAACGTCTTCACTCACAAAAGGTCCACTCCCGAGTGACGAGAGCATGCTCTCCCTGAAACGAACTACCCCCACGTAGCCGGAAGAGACCAGAGGGGTCTTTTCCACCACCAACTTAACTACTATCGAATGACTACCGAAAGGGTGCAAATCTCTTTGCCTTGACTGAGAAAGTCACAGTGGCTAAGCTGTTTGTACCACAGCAGACAGCCAGATGCTGTGCTGTTACAATATATAAGACAAAATCAACGTGCACACTCACTCACTCATTCATACAGTTGATAAAGAGAGAAAGGAAATTTGGGAGCACAAAATGTAGTAATGTACGTAGGACTACAATCTTAGTGGAAAAATTGATACTTTAATGTAATTGTGTACCACTGAATAGGGACAAACACGAAGCACAAAAGTAAATTACAAATCATTGAGCGTGACAGCACGAAATAAAAGTTAAATAGTATGAAATGAAGCTAACAGAGGCGTTTCAACTGTTGCAGAAACAACAAAAATAGCATACCAAATTTAAACTATCGCAAAATCCCCAAGACTGGCGATCTTTTGCATAAGCTCAAAATATAGAGTGTACTTCCATGCGAGATGCACAAAGAAACTTCGTCTTGAAACCTGGCAGAAAATCCAAAGAGATTCTGGTCGCATGTAAAGTATGCTAGCGGTAAGACGCTGTAAATGCGTTCTCTGCGCGATAGCAATGGAAATACCATCGACGACTGTGCTGCTAAAGCAGTGTTACTACACACAACCTTCCGAAATTCATTCACGAAAGAAAACGAAGTAAACATACCATAATTCGAATCAAGAACAGCTGCCAACATGAATAACTTAGCAGTAGGTATCCTTGGGGTAGTGGATCAAATCATTTAATAAAAGCAAGTCCTCCGATTCAGACTGAATACCAATTAGGTTCCTTTCAATGTATGTTGATGCAATAGCTCCATACTTAACAAGCATTTACAATCACTCGCTTGGCGGAAGATCCGTACGCAAACAGAAGCCTTGTGAGAAATTTCACCTGAAGCTATGCAGACAACATTACATAACTGTCATGTGTTTTCTTCTTCAAGACAGTCTCAGCCGCATTCTTCAGTGGCAATGAAGACCCTCGTTTTCAGTTGAAAATGTTTGATTACCCACAATACAGCCCGTAATTGTGTCTCTCAGCGTTTCATCTCTGCTCACATGAACCGCTGGCTATGAAGACAACATTTTGGCACAGATAACGAGCCGTAGGCCAGCGTAGAGAATTGGCGGTAAGCGCTACCGGCTGCCTTCTGTAACGAGGGTATCAGAAAGTTGGTACAACGGTACGGCATACATCTAAGTCGGAGCGGCGACTATGGAGATAAGTAGCTGGAAGTTGTAGCTAACTGTTGCAAATAAAGCAGTTTTGATTTTCACTGTGGTTTCCATTTTGCGACCTATCGTTCCTTACTTTCCGAATGGCCCTCGTATATTGTATTCCAACGTAGTGAGTTACCTCGAAGAGAACGGTCTATTTACACACAGTCAACACGGATTTAGAAAACATAGTTCTTGTGAAACACAACTAGATCATTAC
This sequence comes from Schistocerca serialis cubense, assembly GCF_023864345.2. Taxonomy (NCBI): domain Eukaryota; kingdom Metazoa; phylum Arthropoda; class Insecta; order Orthoptera; family Acrididae; genus Schistocerca; species Schistocerca serialis. Next base: position 434,727,927 of record NC_064640.1, on the reverse strand, counting down.
TAACACGAAGTGATGAGTGCTATCGATTAGGGATTTCAAATCGATTCACATATTTCTAGGTTTCCAGAAGGCTCTTGGCACTATACCTCATAAACGATTTGTAATCAAATTGTGTTTTTATGGAGAAATATTGCCTCCATTGTGAGACTAGATTCATGATTTCCTGCCAGAAAGGTCACAGTCCGTAGTAACTGATGGAATGTCATCGAGTAAAACAGAAGCGATTTCTGACGTTCCCACAGGTAGTGTTATATGCTGTCTGCTGTTCCTTATATATATAAATGATTTAGGAGACAATCTGAGCAGCCATCTTAGGTTGCTTGCAGATGATACTGTCTTTTATCGCCCTGTAAAGTCATCAGAAGATCAAACCAAATCGCAAAACGATTTAGGAAAGACATGTGAATAGTTTGAAAATTGGCAATTGACTCTAAATAGTAGAAAGCATGAGATCATCCACATAATTGTTAAAAGGAACTCGTTAAACTTCGATTACATGATAACTCAATCAAATCTAATGGCCGTAAATTCAACTAAATACCTACCACTTACAATCACGAACAATTTAAATTGGAAAGAACGCACAGAAAATGCCGTGGGGAAAGTGACCCAAGATTGCGTTTTATTGGCGGAACACTTGAAAGATGCAACAGATCTACTAAAGAGACTGCCTGCACTACGCTGCGAGGGATTGATATTTACAAGACAGGATTAACGGAGCATATCGAGAAATTTCGAAGAAGGGCAGCACGTTTTGTATTATGGGTAAGTAGGGGAGAGACTGCTACGGACATGTTACAGGATCTTCTCATGAAATTTCAAACATCGAATTTCTCCTCCGAATGCGTAAATATTTTGTTGACCCCGGCCTACAAAGGGAGAAACGGTCATCAAAGTAAAATAAGGAAAATCAGAGCTCGCACGGAAAAATATAGAGTTCGTTTTTTCTGCGCTCTGTTCGAAAGTGGAGAGTGATTCGATGAACCCTTTGCTAAGTGTTATTTGCAGAGTAGCCATGTGGATGTAGATATACTTATTTACAATTCTAACTGTAACGCTAAAACATCGTAGTTACATATATTATGAATAAGGAATGGCATTTTTACGAGAGTAGCGGTCTATAACCGTTTTGCCAGAGATATTTCATTTCGAAAAAACTCGGGTACCGTAGGCAACAAAGCGCGCCACCATCTAATGAAGAGATGTTGAACACATCAGTCCAGTGGTGCAAAACAGCGCATGGTCCGTTCCGCTACCTGTTCTCCCGGAGATGGGGCGGCTCTCTTCAAAAAATACATAGCCGACGCGTGGCAGATGGGCACTGCCCAGACGTGACGACGCTTTCGGCCTGACTCCACGGAATCGGCAGCGGTGCGTCGTATCATGACGGGAGTCCAGTGCTACTGATTTGCAACAGGTTGTCGAAACCGATCGGTGTAGGAGTGATACTTCTATCTGCTAGAAATGTGGGACATTCACGCATTATAGTGCATACATACGAGGGCAGTTCAATAAGTAATGCAACACATTTTTTTTCTGAAACAGGGGTTGTTTTATTCAGCATTGAAATACACCAGGTTATTCCCCAATCTTTTAGCTACACAACACTATTTTTCAACGTAATCTCCATTCAATGCTACGGCCTTACGCCACCTTGAAATGAGGGCCTGTATGCCTGCACGGTACCATTCCACTGGTCGATGTCGGAGCCAACGTTGTACTGCATCAATAACTTCTTCATCATCCGCGTAGTGCCTCCCACGGATTGCGTCCTTCATTGGGCCAAACATATGGAAATTCGACGGTGCGAGATCGGGGCTGTAGGGTGCATGAGGAAGAACAGTCCACTGAAGTTTTGTGAGCTCCTCTCGGGTGCAAAGACTTGTGTGAGGTCTTGCGTTGTCATGAAGAAGGAGAAGTTCGTTCAGATTTTTGTTTTTGTGCCTACGAACACGCTGAAGTCGTTTCTTCGATTTCTGAAGAGTAGTACAATACACTTCAGAGTTGATCGTTTGACCATGGGGAAGGACATCGAACAGAATAACCCCTTCAGCGTCCCAGAAGACTGTAACCATGACTTTACCGGCTGAGGGTATGGCTTTAAACTTTTTCTTGGTAGGGGATAGGGTGTGGCGCCACTCCATTGATTGCCGTTTTGTTTCAGGTTCGAAGTGATGAACCCATGTTTCATCGCCTGTGACAATCTTTGACAAGAAATTGTCACCCTCAGCCACATGACGAGCAAGCAATTCCTCACAGATGGTTCTCCTTTGCTCTTTATGGTGTTCGGTTAGACAACGAGGGACCAGCGGGAACAAACCTTTGAATATCCCAACTGTTGAACAATTGTGACAGCACTACCAACAGAGATGTCAAGTTGAGCACTGAGTTGTTTGATGGTGATACGTCGATCATCTCGAACGAGTGTGTTCGCACGCTCCGCCATTGCAGGAGTCACAGCTGTGCACGGCCGGCCCGCACAGGGGAGATCAGACAGTCTTGCTTGACCTTGCGGCGATGATGACACACGGTTTGCCCAACGACTCACCGTGCTTTTGTCCACTGCCAGATCACCGTAGACATTCTGCAAGCGCCTATGAATATCTGAGATGCCCTGGTTTTCCGCCAAAAGAAACTCGATCACTGCCCGTTGTTTGCAACGCACATCCGTTACAGACGCCATTTTAACAGCTCCGTACAGCGCTGCCACCTGTCGGAAGTCAATGAAACTATACGAGACGAAGCGGGAATGTTTTAAAATATTCCACAAGAAATTTCCGGTTTTTTCAACCAAAATTGGCCGAGAAAAAAAATGTGTTGCATTACTTATTGAACTGCCCTCGTACAACAAATCATTGGATTTTTGCACTGAAATCAGTGAATACCTAAATCAGTGAATACCTAAATCAACAAATTTCGCCAAACCTGCTCCCTACCGCCATATTATTGTCTGGCCTATGCATGCTTGTTATGATTCCAGCAGGGCATCTCTGTTTTCGATCGCTGTCCGTTGGAATCACTCGAAATAAATTACTAAAACGGATCATACTAGCGTCTCGTATGCTATCGCCTTTACAGTAAACGATATTTCCAAGAACCTTTCCAAAAAATCTCCGCATAGCCCAGAGGATGCTGCCCACCACGCCTTGCCGCTGCTGTGTGTTATTTTAGTTCCCGTCAGTTTTAGGAAGACATTGAAACAATTCAGAGGCATGCAGACGGTCTTCTGACGATAGTACAGAAGCAGACAATCGCTTCCCTCGCTAAAGTATCGTAACTTGATAGCTTAACAAGATTACGCAATGTCTAATGAAAGCAGACGCTTCCACTGGATTTCCGAGTCAGATGCCGATATATAGCGGGCAAAGAGGAATCGTTTTTACAGAAATCCGGAAACGTATGTGATTTACTGCTAGTTCGACAAGACGAGAGTGCTGCTGACGATATTGATACTTCTCAAAAATGTCACACACAACGTAGAATCCACCCTGTGAGGCATGGCAGTTTCCAATAGGAATTGTGCTTTACGAAGACAGGTAACGATTCCACTGTACCTGCGAAAGGTTCCTTCGTGACCATATCATTTGACGGGACGTGGGAAGTCTGTTTGATGCCAAGGTATGTTTTTGACGTGTATACATGGCAGACGCATTTGTAAAACTTTCAGAACTGGTGATGAGCAAACGTGAGCCTAATTTCAGCCATCTGTTTGGATATGACCACTCGAGAATGTAACGCCTGGAATCCGCCGATGATGAGTAGAGAACAGTTTACGTAGTGCTTATAGAATCTCACAACTACCTGTCACTGACAGAATAGCAACAACTATGAAACTAAGGACACAGTTTATGTCCAAACTGTCTGCAAGTATTATACGTGATGGAGAAGGTTGTATTGGGAGTTTGATGCAGCTTGTCACAGTGGGGCATTCCCCGCAATTCATCCACACAATTACAACACCCTTCGTTCAACAGCACACAGTTAAGGTAACAGGCAGCAAGAGTATCGACAGACAGTCGTTTTTCCCTCGCGCGATCCGCAAGTGGAACAGAGAGGGGGGGGGGGGGAGGGGGGGAATATGACTCTGGCGCGAATTGTGCCCTCCACCACACACCGCTTGGTGGCTAGCGGAGTATATATGTAGATATGTAGTATCATGACCGTATGTATTTGACAACCAGTACAGTAGGCTATATACATCTTCAAACGTACGTAACACGATTCATTCCTCATACCGCGGACAGTCATCCTGCTGGAAGAAATGACACAGTTTATTCTACTTAACGGCGAATATCCCACATCTCAACACATACTCAATAAAAGGGGGGAGGGGGGGGGGAAGATGCACCAAAAAAGAATTATCTGAATGGGACGGAACTCGGTAGATGTGATGTGCATATACAGACAAACAAATGTTTACAATTTCAGAAAAATACGATGATTTATTCAAGAGAAATAGCTTCACAAATTGAGGAACTCAGTAGCGCGTTGGTCCACCTCTTATCATTATACAAGCAGTTATTCGGCTTGACATTGATTGATAGAGTTTTTGGATGTCCTCCTGAAGGATATCGTGCTAAATTCTATCCGAGTGGCGCGTTTGATAGTCAAAATCCCGAGAATCTTGAACGGCGCTACCCATAATGCTCCAAACGTTATGAAGAGGGGAGAGATGCGACAACGTTGCTGGCCAAGGCAAGGTTTGGCAAACACGAAGAGAAGCAGCAGGCCGTGTGGCGAACTGTGGGGCGGCGAGTTAATAATAATAATACTATAATATTATACATATTCATATGTAATAGGCGAAAATATTTGAAATATTATAATATTGTTGAATTGATGTAAATATTGGAATATTGTTCGCCATCTTTTACGAGAGCCTGAAAACTATTTCTGTGGTCAGCCAGAAAGTGATGGAGAATATACTGATCATAGTTCCCAGTCAGCAAGACCACATTCTTGTCCAGCCCACTGAAAGAAATGTTTCTATTCTCTATCTTGCTCAGCGGGATCAGGACTATGATTATAAATGAAGGTTTTGAGTTCTATTTGGTAAAGTTTCTCACATCCAACATTGTAATATCCATTATGTTAATACTGACAATACATCTCTCTATCCTAAACAGCACTATGAGCAGTTCAGAGGCGACCTCTACGGTAAGTCCCTATTAAATTGTCTTTCGCCCTGACTTCTGAAAATCAAAATAATTGCTCGCCGCAAAAGTGGATAATAATTGTCACCACTTGCCACGCGGATTTGTTAACATTACGGGCGGCACACAAACAGTTACTTCTGCGAAATCTAAGCGATCCAGGACGGTTTACAGTCCTCGCGAATTCACGTTCTATTATTACTAAAAATAAGCGTTTAGTAACAGCCTGTCTCTGACGTCATCCGAGGCATCGCGCACTCCAGCGTTTGACTGACGCGGATCGTGCAGTGGCTGTGTGCGAAGTGAAGCGTAGTCTTGCCTCTCGGGCTTTATTCATATATGTGACACAGCGGACGGCCATATGAAGCTGTCATCCGCCTTATGCCCGTGGTAGTAGCCTCAAACCGGCCGCTTCCTCGGAAACATGATATTTTATAACACTGTTGTGTATTCATTGAGAAAAAAAATTTTCAAATGTGTGTGAAACTGTTAAGGTCAGCAGTCCCTAAGCTTACACACTACTTAACCTAAATTATACTAAGGACAAACACACACACCCATGCCCGAGAGAGGACTCGAACTTCCGCCGGGACCAGCCGCATAGTCCATGACTGCAGCCCCTTAGACCGCTCGGCTAATCCCACGCGGCATTCATTTAGAATCCCCGTAATTTTTTTATGCATGTAGTTAAGTTGGTTAAAATCACAGAAAAAGTTTTAGCTCGCTTACATTTAAACTTTGCCATCTAGAATTTTCAGAACGCAACTGACAATAGAACCTGACCTCTGAACTACAACTTTAAGAGACCTTGTATTTATTATTATTTATATCCAGGCCTTGAAACTTGTTATAGCTCTATTATATAATAGGTTTCATCACCTGCTGTAACCAAAACTTTCTGGCATTAATATAACAGATACTTAATCTACTACAAATAAGGACTTTTTGTTCCAAATTCAATTTTCTGCAAATTACTGGAAGACTATTTGAGGTAGCGCAATGGGGTTACAGAATTAATGTTTTTATGTTGAACTGAAGCTTCATACATATTTTCATATTTATGTGTCTAATATTTAGCGCCTTCAATTTTTCTTAAGAACACGGATCCTGACCAAAAGACTTGTACCAGTTAATTTTGACATATATCTGCTCATTACGACCAATTTTTGGGTTTTCTATCTTTATTATTTAGCGTGACTTATTTTTTTCTTAAAACAATGTATTTAGGGAAAAATATTCACCTGCTCATTCTGAGATTTGACAGTTTACACATTAATATACTAAAGCACATGGTAACAAAATTTGGAAAAGCAACTTTAACTTTTAATTCCATCCTTAAATTACGGTGCAATACTTGTGTGCTACGCACAGACGCGTTGTGGTGACGTGGCGCTATTAGCAGTGAACTGGGGTAAGCCGGGCACAATCGCTCGCCTCTATATCTCTTGAATGATACAGCGCTTGTTTCGCTACAGAACGACAGCCAAGTTGGTATACCACCGCTGTCTGGGGCAGCTCCAAACACACCTTCGCTGGTTACTGGGGCTGAATTCCAAACGTGTCTCTTTAATGAAGATAATTCTGCTCCAGTCAATGAGAAAAAAAAAATGGTTCAAATGGCTCTGAGCACTATGGGACTTAACATCTATGGTCATCAGTCCCCTAGAACTTAGAACTACTTAAACCTAACTAACCTAAGGACAGCACACAACACCCAACAATCACGAGGCAGAGAAAATCCCTGACCCCGCCGGGAATCGAACCCGGGAACCCGGGCGTGGGAAGCGAGAACGCTACCGCACGACCACGAGATGCGGGCTCAGTCAATGAGATTCCAGGACGAAGACGTGTCTGGAGACGCCCAGTAAGTGGTGGGACTCCAATCTGTCTGTCACCCGCCGTACGGCCCGTGAACCAGGAGTGATGGTCTGGGGTGTCGTTTCTTTCCAGAGCAGAAACCTTTTGGTAGTCATCTGCGGCACCCGCACAGCACAGCGGTACGTCGACGATATTTTACGTCTCCTATTGTCGTGCTTGATAGTAAGCCAATCTGGGCTTACATTTCAACAAGATGCCCACTCGCACACGGCAAGATTTTCTACCGTTGGTATTCGTGATTGCCACACCCTATCCTGGCCAACAGGGTGGCTAGATCTATCCCAATTCAGAACGATTGGAGCGCTATGGGCAGAGGCCTCCAGGCTTCTCGGTTTTCTTACGATCTAATGTGGAGATAATTTGGCACTATATCCGTCAGGAGCACATCCAACAACTCTAATATCCAATGTCTAGACGACTTAACTGCTTGCAACGGGGCCAGAAGTGGACGAACGTGTTATTAATTCTGAAGCTCTCTCTCGTGAATAAATCATCCAATTTTTCTGAACCTGTTACCATTTCTTGGTCCGCACATGTACACCACATCTATTGATTTCTGTCCCATTTGGATAGTGACTTTGTGGTGCGTCTCTTTTTCTTTGTCTTAGAGTGTATAAGGGCGACCAAAAAGTTTTCGTTTGAGGGCGTTACTGCAATGTATATACACCCCAGCGCGACTGAGGTGCGGGTGTATAAGCATCGATAAGTAGGCAACTGATTATAGTTGAATCCATGAACGATGGCGGGCCGCGCAAGTCCGCGTAGTGTAGAGGCACAGATGGCGGGATAGCAGCGTTGTCGATTGCAAACAACAGCTGCGGTACGGGCATAGAGATGTAGACGCCAATCAGTTCGTAAGCTTGTGTTTAAGTGGCAGCGCGCAGCGGATACAGCTATTCGGTGAGTTTGTATGACGTTTTTTGCGAGTTTTCAGAAAGTTAAACTCTCACCGCCACATAACTACCACTGTGAGATAGTCGGATCGAAAGGAATGAGACATGTAATGTTGTCTGGCACCGTAGGTTGCGATGCGTCGACGTACAGGGAAATACGAATGCTTGTGCCAACGACAGAATTAAAGTTATAGATAATTATTTTCGTAAAACACCAAAAAATTGCTGTCATGTGCTTAACTACTTCCTACATGGACACAGTCTGCCGCAAATTACATGTTATATAACATTCTGAATGAAATAATTTTAATATCGCAAAAATATTACAGTCGCAACAGACAGAATATATCTCAATATTACCGGTAAAACTGCAAAAATGGTTCAAATGGCTCTGAGCACTATGGGACTCAACTGCTGTGGGTATCAGTCCCCTAGAACTTAGAACTACTTAAACCTAACTAACCTAAGGACATCACACACATCCATGCCCGAGGCAGGATTCGAACCTGCGACCGTAGCAGTCGCACGGCTCCGGACTGCGCGCCTAGAACCGCGAGACCACCGCGGCCGGCGGTAAAACTGCAACTTCGGTAGGGAAGCTATAGAAAAAGAAAAGACAACGTGAATATTGTATGTGTGGGTCACCTTTGGATGCTTGCAATCGCTAAGACGGTCGTCATCTACATCGCTGCAGTCCATGTCAGTGTCTGACTCACCCGATCTTAGGGTGATGACGATCTGATTGGCATATTATCAATTAAAACTTCCTTCTCCATGTCCTCCTGCTGTAGCCGTTGGGCATGCCGAACACATTCGGCCCATACTGAAGTTATTACGCTGTCAAGTGCTTAGTGCGAAAGTCTCTCTGTCTCAGCAATTTTAAATGTCAAGTTTCGTTCTGCGACATACCCTTTCGCTTGTGCCCATATGAGCTCTCTCGAATTATACAGGCAATGCTATGGTAACAAACGCAAAACTGTATGTTCATATTCCTGTACAATACAATCGATTTCATACACTTTCGCCGCTTGGAGTGGCCGCGTGGTTTGAGGCGCCATGTCACGGATTGCGCGGTCCCTCCCACCGGAGGTTCGAGTCCTCCCTCGGGCATGGGGGTGTGTGTTGTTCTTAGCGTAAGTTAGTTTAAGTAGTGTGTAATTCTAGGGACCGATGACCTCAGCAAATTGGTCCCTTAGGAATTCACACACACACACACACACACAAAAATGTATATATATATATATATATATATATATATATATATATATATATATATATATATATATATATACTTTCACACGAGACTTAAGAAGCCCAACAGAATTTAACAATTCGGCCCCAGTTTGAGTGGCAGTGTGCGAAATCTTCTTACTTCAAAGCTTTTTTTGTGCTTGTTGTGGTAACCTTATCAACTACAACTGAGTGATAACTCGCATTGTCCATAACAATCGCTGAGTTTTCAGGCAAGTAAGCGAGAAACTATTTCCTAAACCATAATATAAATGTCTCCAAATTCATTTCAGAATGATAATCACCTGAATTGCCTCTTTTTTTCCCGGAACACTAATTTGTTTTCTGGAATGAGTCCGGAAGCCGAGCCAGCGTGAAACATAATTATTCGTCCCCCATAACCACCTAATACTTTAAAACCACAGGAACCATCACTCAGTTTCCAAACCGCTTTCCTTGTATGATTCTGGTTTATCTATGTTTCGACCAAGTGAAAAATGTTCCGAGTGCCAGATTTTCTTATTTCAAAAATACTTCTTAAAAACTGTGCCCTTGAAGCAGCGACATCACAACAGTCCATTAAAATTTTTTGTCTATAATTTGTATTTACATATTTGAACCCAATCTCTTTCAGTGCTCTTCGCATTGAGGTAAAGCTGCTTTTAAAATTTATAGTTTCGCGTAATTTCTATGTATTTTTTTTAACAGGAGGAAATTCGCCTACCTTGTACATATTTAGCACAACTCGCCTTAGAACATCTTTGTCAAAGTCGTCTAAATTTGTGACAGGCTTCTTACGACTGTAATGTTTCCCTGGCGATCTGAAAATTGGGCTTCCACTTGTCTGGGCAGATAAATTACCTTCACTTGCAATCCGCTGAACTGTTAAGCTGACACTGTAAGTAGGCTGTTTAGGTTTTTTTATTGGTAACGCCACCTCTGTATGAAAATCACTGGCTGTGCTGTGTGCAGTCTGTGGCTAGTTTGCATTGTTGTCTGCCATTGTAGTGTTGGGCAGCGGCAGCTGGATGTGAACAGCGCGTAGCGTTGCGCAGTTGGAGGTGAGCCTCCAGCAGTGGTGAATGTGGGGAGAGAGATGGCGGAGATTTGTAATTTGTCATGAACTGCTATATTTATACATGATGATATCAAGGTAAATACATTGTTTGTTCTCTATTAATATCTTTCATTTGCTAACTATCCCTATCAATAGTTAGTGCCTTCCATAGTTTGAATCTTTTATTTAGCTGGCAGTAGTGGCGCTCGCTGTATTGCAGTAGCTTGAGCAGCGAAGATTTTTGTGAGGTAAGTGATTTGTGAAAGGTATAGTTTAATGTTTGTCACGGCCATTCTTTAGTAGGGAATTTTGAAAGTCAGATTGCGTTGCGCTAAAAATATTGTGTGTCAGTTTAAGCACAGTCGTGTATAATTGTTCAAAGGGGACGTTTCATATGTCGACCCTTAGCCGAGGATACCTCGCTGGAATCTTCTGATTTTTTTTCTTGTAGTTTGTGTAATTAGTGTAGATTTTGTTTATTGATAGCGCGTAATCATAGAGAGAATTTCCTTTGTAGTTGTAGTTTTTCATTGTTGTACAGTAAAACAGTTGTGGCATGCATGTAGATTTGCACCAAGTATTTCGCAGCTGCGCTGGCAATTAAGTAGACATTATTTCCATTGCTATGTTATTTTATTTTGCTCTTCAAATTGTGCTTTTCTGTGTTATCGTGTGAAATATTGTGACAATTATGGCGTGTGAAAAACGTAATACTAGGCTCCAAAGTAAACTGAGAAATGACAGTGAAGACGAAAGCAGTGTGTTAGCGCCGCAGAGTAATGAATTAACTGATGTTCAAAGTAGTAATTTGATAATTGTGCATAGGGAAATGGAGCGGGCGGCAAACAATGGCGTGGACAGTGAAACAATTAGTGAAGAGGGAAGCATTATCGATCGATCGGTCGGCAATAGCTCGCCTCAGGAAGCCGAAATGACACGACACGATTTCGCAAATACTGTAGATTCAGGTTTTGGATCCTCACCGTTTTCTCAAATAAGTCAAGACACATTTTCTGCTTGCCAAAATGTGAATGTTTCCGGTGCAAATTCACTGCCGAAAAGCACTGAGGAACATGTTTCAGACACCAATGCATTGTTATTACAGTTAATACAACAAATGGGACAAACACAGCAAAAGCTTCAAAAGTTAGACACAATGGAACAAAATCAGAGACAAACACAGCAAAAGCTTCAAAAGTTAGACACAATGGAACAAAATCTCAAAAAGTTAGACACAATGGAACAAAATCTTCAAAAGTTAGACACTACACTTGAACAAACACGTGAAGATTTAACCACTGAGTTACATAACATTGAATCGAAATGTCAGAAAGTGTGTAATGACGTAAAAACACAAATTTGTGAGCATTTTCAACCTATTTTTTCGCGGCATGAAAATGCATTACAGAATCACGAAGCAGCCATAAAAGAACTGCAAACCATTGTTCATGAAAATCATGAGACCTTGTGGGCTAAAATTGACTCAGTTGCATCTACGGATTCGGTTACACAACTTGCAAAAACTCAGGAAAACTTAAAGGACACAGTAGATTCGATTTCAACACAAATGGACACTCTGAAGCTTGGTTCAGAAAAACACACTGAGGAAATGTGTTCATTATCAGAGAAAGTAGTTGAACTTTCGGATCAGCTAAATAATTTATCTACGAAGGTAGATGATAATCTGAATGACGCAAAACCGGTAGTCTTTAATGACACATAAGAGAGCGAACAAATTAGGAAACTGAAACAATATCTGAATGAAATTGATACGCAACATCAAAGAGAAATCCGGGAAGTACAAGATCAGCTGACACAGGTAATACAAGAATTACGTATTTCAGAGGACACTCGCGTTCCAATACGGGAAGAGGGACATAGAAATACGGAACAACCACAAAATAATAACACAGGACACTTCGGAAGTTATGAAAGAAATTGGCAAGGTGCACCGAATTTTGAAATGGAACCGCCGAAACGACGTAACAATGACCGATATGCGATTCGCCGACATGATGACTTTGACTATAAGCTGTTCATTACTACACGTAAATTCAAAACATTTAAGAATTCTGGCAACGACATTCATCCACAAGCATGGCTCCATCAATTCTCTCATTGTTTTCCTCCCAACTGGTCATTAGAGCACAGATTAGAATTTATGTGTGGCTACTTAGAGAATGAACCAGCTGTAAGAATGCGGTCGGTCATTCACGATTGCCACAGTGAAGGAGAGTTTTACCATGCCTTCCTCTCAGCATATTGGTCTCAGGCCACACAAGACCGAGTAAAACAAAGCATCATAATGATGAAACGTTTCGAACAATCTGAATTTTCCAGTCTTATGAAATATTTTGAAGACATGTTGCACAAGAATCAGTACCTGTCAAACCCATACAGCCCCTCAGCACTTATCCGCATTTGCTTAATCAAATTGCCTGAACATTTCCGACACATTATTTTGGCAGGACGTTGCAAAGACGACATTGAAGCTTTTCAGGGACTGTTACAAGAATTGGAAATTGACACTGACAATCGCGGAACGCAGGAGCACAACAATTACAGATCACATCAGTCACAATTCCGCGATGAAAGAAATAATAACTGGACGCGACAAGCCTATTCTTACAACGCAAATCGTGACCAAAACAGACACCACCCATATGACAACCACTGGCAGAGTAATAATAGTTACAGAGAAAGATCGCTTTTCCGTAGTAAAGAATATGACAGAGATTACCTTAGAAACAGACAATATGGAAACCAAAACAATTATTATCAAGGGAGACAGAATAACTCTAGACGCAACGGTCCAGCGCGCAGTTACGACTCAGGGCGAAATTCTCCACCACATGACCGACAAACAAGAAACTATGTAAACTACCGACAAAACGACAGACGTGAATTTCATCAGAACTGGCGGGATTCTAACAGAGCTGGGCCCTCTCGGCAAGGCGAATTCGTAGAAGTTAGGTCTCCTAATCCCAATAACAACGCGCGCCAATAAAGAGACAGACAATGACTCGCGCCGCAGGCACCCACGTGCGCCGGCTGGCTCAGAGAAAAATAACATAGACGCTAACCTTGTGAAAAATTCCAGTATTCTTTACCGACGTATACTGCATGATAATTGCGTTCAAGCTGAAATTCTGAGTACCTTGAAGAGTAAAAGATTGTACCACATTTCACATGTAAAACCGATTATTGAAAGATAATCTGCTTTTTTAACTTTTTCTTTGCCATAAAACTTTTCAATTGACGCTACTAATATGCATTGTCAGACTTAGAATCTGTTAACATACAACAATGTTTGAAGTTAAATATCCAATCAAGAACCAAGAGAACTTACTTAAACAGAAATGACGAATGCATTGTTATAGTGAACAGACGTCACAGTGTTATTGTGTGTGTACATTCTTGCTTGTTAGTTGCACGATTATGGAACGACTATAAGGCTTACATACTTAGAACATTTACCAGTACTGCTAATGAGATTTTAATGTAACATTTTGGTTTACTTGAAAATATATTCTGGATTTAAAGTACTTTCAGTGAGATACCAGAGGGCACAGTGGTTAGTTTATGTGACAGCTACACGATTTTATCACGACGCTACTAATGAGTGACAAGTTACAATGTTGCTTTTGCAGTGTTTCTGTTTTATATCTGCACAGTTTTTCTGAATTCTTCTGGAAAGTAAAACATGTTTTAGTAGTAACTTTTGTGGTACAGCAACAATGAGATTGTCTTTTCCGTAGCACAACAATACGTTACAGCACAGTACTTTCTTCATCACGGCAATAAGCGTAATAACTAAGATATCTATACACAAAGCATTTCACTTTTGTTTATCATGAGGTAAGTACATTGACTTCTGCAGAACTTGGCTTTCGGAGGACGATAAGTACGACACTTCCACAGAATTATCTTACAGCAAGACGCACATTTAGCGCTACAGGACACGCATTTGAGAGATTTTGTACTTAAGCCATTTATTTTTCAAGATTTTTGAATTACAAAGAAAGTTTTCCGTGATATATTTCATTCTATTGCTGTAATCTGTAACACCTGAGGGTATAATTACATTAATCCTCAGGGGGGTACACGCCTACTTTGTGTACCATGTGTTTGGCAAGCACAAGGAACCCTAGCTAATATGGTATTTGCTTATACAACTTTACACATCGGTACCATATTTCTCTAACACACAAATTACACAGCTATCTGCTCATTTAACTGAGAGAGACAAACATTTATTTTACTATATCAGTGACAGATGTTTACGTAATTACACAGTTGGATAACTTCACACTTATGAAACTGTATTTTGTCTGTACTTTGTAAACTGTTGATATTTTTTCGGAATCATTGTGATACTATGAGAGCTTTGAATGATGTATTTGGTATGAGATCATGATTTTTAAAGTACGTTTGAGGCAGCTGACACTTTTGACATGAGCAGAGAATTTTTTTAGGCTTAGAAATTATTGGAGGAAGTTACGACGATTTTGAGATTTGACTGAAGTGTTATGATGTTATTTTTACGACGACGATGTGTATTATGCTGCTGAGGTATGTTTATGATTAATAGGCTGAGGCTATATGAGTTATTTGATTATGCTTCATATTTATAATGACGAAATATTGACGAGTGTCGATGGATACGTATATGTGTAATAAGGTAAGGAGTGATGAATAGTGGGTAGGGACTCTTGACTTGTGAAACAGGATGTTGGAAACCAAGAATCGTACTTTAAGAGTTATGAAATATGCGTAAATGCATGAATGTATCACAATGCTGACGAATATTTTTTTTGGACACTTATATTTATAGGATTTTGTTTCTACAGATTTGCAACGCTAATTCTTGACCTGTGAAATATTTTTATGTGAGACTGTCACTGTAGCGGAAACTGCTGTCGTAAATATTTCCGTAAGAAAATTAAGTGACCACCTGCACGTAATGCGTCGTGGGCACCCAGCTGTGTCAGACGCCTGGAGAAAAAGCCATTAGTGCGTGCCTTTCAGAGCACAGGAAGAAAAAAAAAAAAGGGAGGCCATTATCCTGGCCATTGTCATTCCTTTAGAGAAAGCATCGCAAATCCGACACGCTGATTACTTGGAAACATATCGTACTTTCTGATATTTACTGAAATGCCTAATGAAATGACAAGAAATAGTTTGTCTACACACCTGACTATGACTACTGTCTTTCTAGATAAGAGATTTTTTTACTACTTATGAAATGCCACATGACTATTGAACGATGTTCTTATGCTTTGCTTTGTACATAGTCGCTTATTTCATTTGATATCTAGTTTCTAGCTGCACTGCAGCATTGGTTAAAATAAAATTTTATAGATGTACTAATATAAATATTTTCTGTCTACAGATCGAGTAAATAATAATTTTTTTTAAAAAATGAGGGAGCACAAAATGACATTTACCTTCACAGGAACTGCATTCATAATTTTCTTTTCAAGTAATTGGTAACTTTGTGGTAGAATAACTTCTTGTGGTGCACCACTTTAATTACTTAGACATTAAGATGTGATTATACATTTGCCTTATCTGCATTGTTATCTTTAGTGTACTATTTTTTCTGCTTGAGCTATGTCATGTTTAGATTTAAGCTGCTGTTTGCCAGACATAGTGCTACTGAACTTTAATTTGTGTTACTCTGCTAAGCCAGATTTTTTTTTTTTTTGTTTGCTGCTCATTGCCTTATATTAGTTGTAATTTATGCAGCTTGCTTTGCAATTTTCCATTTTTTTGCATTGCTGTTTGTGTTAATTTGTTATGTGCTGCTGCATTGCCTCGTCCCTTAGTTTAGCATCTGATCTCAGTAGATTTAAGTTAGCTTAAGAGGGGGTAGACTATATAAGAAACTAACTATGATGAATTTATAAGAAATGCATTGAGAAGCTATCAGAAAATGGTCTGGCAAAAAAAAAAAGGATACTGTACAGTGGAGAAAAACTATTTTTGACAGAGGATGTGAACAGAATACAGAAAGCAGGCTTAGATAGGACTTTTTGGGAATAATGCTGAATGAAGGGAGATCTCCATGCAAAATACTGCAGTAAAACAAACCCTGTCCTTTCCTTTTGTGTCATCCCTCTATATGTTTGTGTACCCTTGTGTATTTGTGTTTTTCCTGTCTTTATGTGTTTAGCTGATGAGAGCTATGTTGTAGAATTTTTCTAATACTCTGTTATTTACTTTGTAAAGATGCTTAGACATTATTTATTCTGTTTTGTTTTAATGCTCATGTGTGAAGTTGATGTTTCAAAAGTTATTGTGATCCTTTATGTATGTACTTATGTCATAATTCCACTGATGTATATGTATATTTCTATTCTTTTGTAAAGCCTGTGTTATTACAAATGTTATCTGTATTGTTATGTTCTTTAATGATGTATTTTGTACCTTTGTTATTGTATTCTTATGTCATAAAATTGTAATTGTCACCAGTTCATGACATTATTAACTTGTAAGTTACATTTCACTGCACACGTTTCTGTTGGTCATAGTATATGGACAATATGTGAGAAGTAGGGACTGTTAGTGTTTGCACGTGTGTTAATAATTCAGCAAGGGACTGGATAACAGCATTGCTGGTTCTAAGGACAATTCCAAACACTTTGTGAGTGCACAAGTGGTGGTTTATGGACTTGCTATATTCTCTGCAAGACTCTTCGATGGTGATTGTGCACCTGCACAGTCGCAACAGATGGCTGCTGGCCATTTCTACAAGGACTACAGTGGGTCTACACCTTTGCTGACTCACCAGTACCATTATTTCTACAAGGACTGCAGTGGGTCTGCACCTCTGATGATCCACCAATATCATTATCTCTACAAGGACTACAGTGGGTCTGCATCTATGATGACCCACCAACGCCATTATTTCTACAAGAACTGCAGTGGGTCTGCACCTCTGGTGGCCCACCAATACCACAATCTCTACCAGGACTCCAGTGGGTCTGCTCTGTGATGACTTACCTACCAATACTCTTCAAAACTTCGAATGACTCTGCTGTGGGTTTGCTCCATTGTGGCCCATTACCTGTCAGCATGTCAAGAGTCAGCACTGTCTTTCCGTTGGAAGGACAACACTACTTCTTCAAGACTGCATGGAAATCCACTACTTCTGTGTGCAATTTCTTTTACTAATGAGACTTTGTGAAAAAAAAACCTGTAATTACTGTTATGATGAATGATCAGGACTATCTTTATGGACTGTGAGACAATTTTAGCTTTTGACCAACATTGTATCAATAAGTGTGTGCATTTGATTTCTTTGTTATTGTAATTATGAAAAAAAAATTTTCAAATCTGTATTGGCCACTGCCCAATCCCATTTGTAAAAATTTTTTGTGGGGAGCATGGGGGCTATGTAAGTAGGCTGTTTAGGTTTTTTTATTGGTAACGCCACCTCTGTATGAAAATCACTGGCTGTGCTGTGTGCAGTCTGTGGCTAGTTTGCATTGTTGTCTGCCATTGTAGTGTTGGGCAGCGGCAGCTGGATGTGAACAGCGCGTAGCGTTGCGCAGTTGGAGGTGAGCCTCCAGCAGTGGTGGATGTGGGGAGAGAGATGGCGGAGATTTGTAATTTGTCATGAACTGCTATATTTATACATGATGATATCAAGGTAAATACATTGTTTGTTCTCTATTAATATCTTTCATTTGCTAACTATCCCTATCAGTAGTTAGTGCCTTCCATAGTTTGAATCTTTTATTTAGCTGGCAGTAGTGGCGCTCGCTGTATTGCAGTAGCTTGAGCAGCGAAGATTTTTGTGAGGTAAGTGATTTGTGAAAGGTATAGTTTAATGTTTGTCAGGGCCATTCTTTAGTAGGGAATTTTGAAAGTCAGATTGCGTTGCGCTAAAAATATTGTGTGTCAGTTTAAGCACAGTCGTGTATAATTGCTCAAAGGGGACGTTTCAACACCACTCGCTTCTGCTGTGCGTTCCTGAGTCTGGCAACATCTGCTATAGGTCCACCGTTTTCATCTTCGCGCTTGAAGTAAACGTGTATCCTATACATTATGTCTCTAGCTTGCTTATGGAGAATTTGTCACTTACTACCACCATCAGCCATGACAAACTGCAACAAACTGAATAAAAATTCACCGAATAACTGCCACAAACACATTTAAAACACTCGCACTGGCCAAGAAATTCACAGCAGAACGCTGAGAAAATTACTGAACGTTCATTGGCTGTCGGGGGATGATGTCACATTAGATGCGCAGAGCGAGCCTAAATTCGACCATCGTCATTCATGGCTAGAAACTGTAGTATGGCATCCCACGTATATGTGGTAAATGTGGACACGTGAACTGCGGCGGCGTTATTACCTAACGTGTCCAAACAGGACCTACGTGCTGTTATTCTTTTCTCGGTTGCCGAAGGACAAACACCGGTACATATCCATTGGAAAATGAAGAACGTGTATGGGCCAGCTCGCCAGTCGTAAACCGCCGTTGTGGAATAGTGCGCCAAGATCCGTGCTGGTTGCGATTCGTCCCCATATTGCGCTGCAAATGCCATAACGCAAAAGTTACGCTATTTCAGCTGGAAGACACTCGAGCAGTCTTCCTATAGTTCTGATTTTTCCCCGTGTCTTGAAGGGTCTATGATTACTGTTGGATGAGAAGGAGCAGCAGGCAGTTACGGACTCCTTCACACAGCAGGACATGGTGTTATACAGACTGGGTGTCTTCAACCTGGTGCGTTGCAGGGATGATTGCCTCACTGCTCATAGCGATTTTGCCTAATTGACATACCACTCCGTCTACAGAACACAAGTGGCCCATCGGGACCATCCGACGCCGTGTCATCCTCATAGGAGGATGCGGATAGGAAGGGCGTGAGGTCAGCACACCACTCTCCCGGTCGTTATGATGGTATTCTTGACCAAAGCCGCTACTATTCGGTCGAATAGCTCCTCAATTGGCATCACGAGGCTGAGTGCACCCCGAAAAATGGCAACAGCACATGGTGGCCTGGATGGTCACCATCCAAGTGCCGACCACGCCCGACAGCGCTTAACTTCGGTGATCTCACAGGAACTAATTGACATACCGATTCAGGAATTTACGGCGTTCGAAAGGAAACTTTTTAATCGCCCCTTATACGTACGTGGCAAACCGACATTAGACTATTCCAAATGACTTCTAAATCATTTCCGATGGACATCAGTATTAATGGCGTTTGTTCGCATGATACGTGCCTACAAGCGTGGTATAGGCATCTGATGCTTTCACAGAATTTCTAAATCAGTTAAGATAAATACAGGTGTGCTTTCTTCAACATGGATGTTTGTGTCCTAAGTCTCCCGCTGATCAGAATTGTGACTGATGTATCTGCACCAGCAGAATAGAAATGCAGAAAACACAAGTCCGAAAACAATTTATTGCACTTATCAAAACGAAACAATAAAACAATCTCCAAAGGAATGACAGATCCCAACTGCAGATCGTCGCAAATAGAAAATAATAATAGGAAAGACCCGACTCCTCACAGGGAGAGATCACAATAAAAAAATTCTACAATGTCAAGATGTGCTTTGACTATACCAAGTCCGTCTGTAAGCGATTGGCCACCTAGAAGGGGCGTCTGGCCGTGGCTGCCGGGGTGGCAGCTCTGTATACTTCCAAGCGGCGCGTCGAACTGCCCTTTGCCGGCAGTGGGACGCCCTATAAAGCCCGTTTGGCATATGTATCCTCCGGAACTATTTGCGACCACGTGCCTGGCGTATCAAAGTAGTATCTGGGCTAGCTGCTTCCTCTGGTGAAGCTGCTCTGCAGGCTCCGCCAACCGGTAGTGGTCCCTGGCGGTCGTTGGTGGAGACCTGGTGTTGTGTTGTTTTGTGGCCGCCGGTAAATATTTGTGTTGACAACACAGACGGCGTAGGTTTTCCTGGTGAGTATACGCCCCGTGATGCAGGCATCCCGTGTTGGTTGGATGTGAAGTGGGATGCCGATGCAGTAGGCGCTACGATGTCTGAAGTGGACGGCCACAGCAGTGGCTGGTATTGATAGTGAGGGTCTCCAGTTACCCTACACACCACGTGAAGGATGCTTCTAGGTTTCCGTAGAAATCTGGCATTACATTTTACACACACCTCTCCAGGCCTGATACAGTTTAGGAAAACTATTGCCATTCATAACAGCTTTGAGTCACCTTGGAATGGACAAATCCAGGTCGTGTGTGGTGTTCAAGGGAATCTAATAACAACCTTCCTGCAAAATAGTGGCTAGTTCAGATAACGATGATGGGGGGGGGGGGGGGGGGGGGTTGGATGGCAATCACGCATCCTTGTCTCGAAATTGACCACAAAGCCTCAATAATATTGTGACCTGGTAACTCTAGTGGCCAGGAAAGTTGCAACAGTTCATACCAGCGCTGAAAAAATCATTCCTGGACTATTTAAGCTGTGTGAACTAGGCACTGTCTTCTTGTAATACAGCATCATCATTGGGAAACAAACATTTTACCATGCACTGGACTTGGCCAGCCAAAATGGTCACATTGTCGTTGGCTGTAATGCGAAACTGCAGAGTAACCATGGGACCCATGGACAAACCATGATATGGCTGCCCAAATCAACACTGAATCCCTGCCATGTTCCATTCTTGTGAGGGGAACTCAACCAGACGTTGGAATCAGAGTGAAACAAGACTTACACGACGAAATGATAGTCTTCCATTGCTCCATAGTTCAGGATTTTTGGATTCGGCAACATGTTTCACTGTTACGAGCATTTGCATCACCGATGAGTGGTTCCCAGCTTACAAAGTTCCTTCATATTGTTTCAATGCTGTCAGCCTTTGCGAATGCGACGTTCTGTTCTGCAGTTACTTTGACATCTGCCGTCCTCTAATTTTTCATCACAATCGTCTTTAATAAGCTTCGTCAGAAGCCTTTCGACACAATACCTTCGTCTGCGCTGTGACTTAGGGACTGATGTTTTTCTGCTTTCCCTGTTTGCTGTATACTCTTCGAAATGGTGTGTTATGAAACATGGTGAAATACAGTAGTGCAGCCTGCAGGCTTGGCTAGCATCTGCCTTTATATTTCATCATGCACCTCTATCGTAGTTTACATATTTTTGTACACCCACTGCACTCCCACCACCCAAGATGGTCATACACCGCACAATGGATGGCTCGGCTAGTGCACATGAATGTGTGTTCCTGAAAGTGAATGCACCGAGTATTTTCTCGTTGTTTATAATCACTGTTCTTGTAAAGTCCAGAAAACATATTGTGTGATAATCCTGTAACACTGAAAGCGCTTGAGGGGTGAACGTGGCAACTATCTGTGTAGAAGTCTGACATAATTGATACATTCATAACCTGAAAGGACTATGATACAATATTGCAGTGCATGTGTTATTCCGAATTACGATGCAGTGTAACTTCCGACGTGCATGCAGATTTAATTTAAGTTATTTAGAGACTAGCTCAGTACCTGGCGTTGCCGAGGTATCTATTTATCTGTCTTCTATTAATCCATCGCCACCTCATCCCTATCTTTCACCCTCTCCTCCTCCCCTTCCCTCTGTCCATCTCCTCCTCCCCCTCTCTCTGTCCATCTCCTCCTCCCCCTCTCTCTGTCCATCTCCTCCTCCCCCTCTCTCTGTTCATCTCCTCCTACCCCTCTCTCTGTCCATCTCGTCCTACCCCTCTCTCTGTCCATCTCCTCCTACCCCTCTCCCTGTCCATCTCCTCCTACCCCTCTCTCTGTCCATCTCCTCCTACCCCTCTCTCTATCTCCTCCTCTCCCTCTCACTGTCCATCTCCTCCTCCCCTTCTCTCTGTACATCTCCTCCTACCCCTCTCTCTGTCCATCTCCTCCTCCCCTTCTCTCCATCCATCTCCTCCTTCCCCTCTCTCTGTCCATCTCCTCCTCCCCCTCTCCCTGTCCATCTCCTCCTACACCTCTCTCTGTCCATCTCCACCTCTCTCTGTCCATCTCCTCCTCCCCCTCTCTCTGTCCATCTCCTCCTACCCCTCTCTCTGTCCATCTCCACCTCTCTCTGTCCATCTCCTCCTACCCCTCCCTCTGTCCATCTCCTCCTACCCCTCTCTTGTCCATCTCCTCCTACCCCTCTCTCTGTCCATCTCCTCCTACCTCTCTCTCTGTCCATCTCCACCTCTATCTGTCCATCTTCTCCTCCCCTACTCTCTGTCCTTCTCCTCCCTCTGTTCATCTCCTCCTCCCCCTCACACTGTCCATCTTCTCCTACACCTCTATCTCTTCATCTCCTCCAACCCTTCTTTCTGACCATCTCCTCCTCCCCTCTTTCTGTCCCTCTCCTCCTCCCCCTCTCTTTGTCTATCTTCTCTTACCCCTTTCCCCATCCATCTCCTCCTCTTCCCTTTCTCTGTCCATTTCGTCTTCCTATCACTGTTCATGTTCTCCTCTCCATTTCTCTGCCCCTCCCCCCCCCATGTCTCTGTCCATGTCCTCCTCTCTCTTAGTGCATCTTCACATCCCGCCTCTTCCTGTCTGTTTCCCTACCCTCTTTCTCTTTCTCCATCTCCTCCTCCTCTTATCTGAGCCCATCTCTTCCTTCTCCTTCGCCGGCATCAGGATCCACTGCAAGTACTGACAGTTATGAGGGAGGTGAGAAGATTTGGATTTCAACGTCGAGCGGCTGCTCATAAGCCACACATCACTCCCGTGAATGGCAAACGAAGCCTCGCTTGATGTAAGGAGCGTAAACGTTGGACGATTGAACAGTGGAAAAATGTTGTGTGGAGTGAGGAATCACGGTACACAATGTGGCGATTCGATGGCAAGGTGTGGGTATGGCGAATTCCCGGTGAACGTCATCGGCCAACGTGTGTAGCGCCAACAGTAAAATTCGGAATCCGTGGTGTTATGGTGTGGTCGTGTTTTTCATGGAGGGGGCTTGCACCCCTTGTTGTTTTGCGTGGCACTATCACAGCAGAGGCCTAAATTGATGTTTTAAGTACCTTCTTG
The DNA here is from genome assembly GCF_023864345.2 of Schistocerca serialis cubense. Classification (NCBI taxonomy): domain Eukaryota; kingdom Metazoa; phylum Arthropoda; class Insecta; order Orthoptera; family Acrididae; genus Schistocerca; species Schistocerca serialis. The sequence goes on along the minus strand of NC_064640.1, from coordinate 434,704,716 downwards.
CGGCCCACTGTTGAAGAGCAATTCGAGGATGGCGACTGCATCTTTCAACACGATCGAGCACCTGTTCATAATGCACGGCCTGTGGCCTAGTGGTTACACTACAATAACATCCCTGTAATAAACTGGACTGTACAGAGTCCTGAGCTGAATCCTATAGAACACCTTTAGGATGTTTTGGAACGCCGACTTCGTGCCAGGTCTCACCGACGTCTCCTCAGTGCAGCACTCCGTTAGAATGGGCTGCCATTCCCCAAGAAATCTTCCAGCACCTGATGAACGTATGCCTGCAGGAGTGGAAGCTGTCATCAAAGCCAAGGGTGGGCCAGCACCATATTGAATTCCAGCGTTACCGATGACTTGTAAGTCATTTTCAGCCAAATGTCAGGATTCTTTTGATCACATAGTGTATACATAGATATACTGATCAGCCAAAATATTATGAACACTGCCCACAGCAAGGTTGGCTGCCACCTGGTGACGTTGCGGGCATGTGACGCGGTATGAGAAGTATGTAAGAGCAGCACAGATGGATGGTGATCATCCTAGCAAAATTATGGACTGCAAATGGGGAAATCATATTGAGATAAACGACTGTGTCAAAAGACAGATTATCATTACTTAACGTCTGTGAACGGGTATCTCGAAAACGGCAAAGTGGGCCGAATGATCACGTGCAACTGTCGTGAGTATTTGTGGAAAGAGGTAGGACAGTGAAAGTTCCACCAGGCGCTAAATGGTTAGACGTCCACGACTCTTCACAGAACGTGGGATTCGGAGGCTTGTCTGCCCTGTAAAGTGTGATAGATGGTGATATGTGGCATCTCTGCCGAAACAGCACAAGGCTGTTGCACGCACACGGGTTTCGGAGCACACTGTTCGTCGTATATTGTTGAACATGGAGCTCCGCAGCAGAGCACACCTACGTGTTCGTATATTGACCCAACGACATCGTCAGTTACGGCTCCAATGGGTACGGGACCGTCGGGATTCGACTGTCGATCCTTGGAAACGTGTCAGCTCTTCGTTTGAATCACATTTTTGCTATACTAGATCGACGGTCGTCTCCACAAACGCCGTCATCGAGGAGGACGGCAGTTCGAAACGTGCAGCGCGCCACGAACTCAGGCTTGTGGGAGCGGTATTATTCTACAGGAGACATTCTTCTGCGCTGCGCTGACAGCTGCGAAATACCTGCATCCCTTCATACTTGATGTTTTCCTCGACAGCGATGTGGTCTTTCAGCAGTATACTTGTCCGTGTCTCGGAGCCACAACCGTGCTACATTGGTTTGAGGTGCAATACAGTGAACTCACGTTGATGTCTCGGCGACCAAATTCGCCTGATCTAGATCCCATGGAACCAATCTGGGTCGCTATGGGCACCATCACCACGTACGCAAATCAGTGGCCCGTTATTTACGCGAATTACATGACCGTGCGTAGACATCTAATGCCACATACCTCCAGAAACCCACTAACGAACTGTTGGATCCGTGATACGCAGAATCAGTGAGTTATTTCGTTCCAAAGATGGACAAACAAACTGTTAAGCAGCTGGTCACAATGATTTGCCTCGTCATTGTGTTTACGTACATCCATTTTTATAATATGTATGGCTTTTGCGGAAATATCAGATGTCTATAAAATCTTTATAGATACATATCGGCCACACCAATGCAACCGAGAGTGGTGTTCATCAGAAGTTTTTAGAAACCCTTGGAAACGTTTGATGTCTATGTCCGTCGTTTATGTATCCTGAGATATGGAGCATCCTCAGCCCAGTATAATGAACTGTGTTGTGTCTTCGAGCAGGACAAGTGTCTGTGGTATGAGGGTGAATCGGGCTGCATTGGTTTGAAGGCGTATACAGTCCACTGTACGGGTAGTCTGATAAATGCAGTCGTGACACTGCTGTTACCTTCACTGTGTGCCGATGGATGTAGGGTGTTGCAGTTATTGCGGAGAGTGCCATACTGTGACAAGCTGTACCAAACTCCTAAAAAATCTTCTTCGTCACAGCTGGTATACTTGCAGACAGTTTGGATATAAACCGTGTCTTTAGTTTCATAGCAGTAGCGATTCTGAGGCAGTAACAGGAAGTGCTGACATTCTGTCACCATTACGCCCACGTTTATGTACTCATCATCGGCGGATTCGAAGTGCTAACTTCTCGCATCGTCACGTCCTAAAAGGTAATTTAAATTGGCCTCTTGCGTCCTTATCAACAGTCCTGAAAGTGCTACATATGCATTTGTCAAGTACACCTGTCAGAAAGATCCCTTGCCATCAAACAGAAGTCCCACAACCCGTTAAACGATTACAGTCACGGAAAAACCTTTCGTAGTTACAGTGGAATCGTTCTTTGATTTTACAAAGTACGATCCTTATTGGAAAATGCCATGCATTACACGGGGTGGATTACACGTTTTTGTGTCAATTTCTGAACGTATGAATGTTCATTCTCGTCTTCTGTAGCACAGAATCGTCGCTGTAATGTATATCGACATGCTATGAAGCAGACATCCCAATTTCAAGACCTGGCAGTAAATGTCATATGTTTTCGGATGCTCGCGATGTATCAGCATGTAACTAAGAAATCCTGTGGAAGTGTCCTATGTCAGTAGACTTTACGAAAAGCTTATTAAACTGTCAAGTAGCGATACTTAAGCGAGGGAAATGATTGTGTGCTTCCCGAAAATCGTGAAAAAACGTCTGCATGATTCTGAATAATTTCGATGTCTTCCTAAAACTGATGTGAACTGGGCGACTCACAGCGACTGCAAGGTGTGTTGGGCTGTGAGGAGATTTGTTGGAATGATTCTTGGAAATATCGTTTACTGTGAAGGAGATAGCATATAAGACGCTAGTGTGATACGTTCTAGACGTTTGTTTGGAGTGCTTATGAAGTAAGCATGACAACAGTCATAGATCTCAAACACGGATTCCCTGCTAGAATCATAACAGTAACGCATAGTCCAGTCGATACTGCAACGGTAAAGAGCAGGTTCCACGCGAAATTCATTGATTGAGGTACGATATTCATTGATTTCGGGGCAAAAATGCATAAAAATTCAATGATTTGTTGTATGTATGTGTGGTGTCACCGCCAGACACCACACTTGCTAGGTGGTAGCCTTTAAATCGGCCGCGGTCCGCTAGTATACGTCGGACTCGCGTGTCGCCACTATCAGTGATTGTAGACCGAGCGCCGCCACACGGCAGGTCTACAGAGACTTCCTAGCACTCGCCCCAGTTGTACAACCGACTTTGCTAGCAATGGTTCACTGACAAAATACGCTCTCATTTGCCGAGACGATAGTTAGCATAGCCTTCAGCTACGTCATTTGCTACGACCTAGGAAGGCGCCATTACCAGTTACTATTGATACTGTAATCATGTACCGTCAAGAGCGACGCTCATCATTAATGGATTAAAGTTAAGTATTCCACCAGCTACGTCCATTTTTCTAAAGTCTAAATTCCTTGTCCGTTTCCAGACCTCACGCCAGCCTGCGTGAGCTAAAACGCGTGCCTTTCGGCTTCCTCTAGTACCCGGTGTTGGCTCTCTTGCCAGCCAACAACAGTATGCACTATACCATGTGAATGTTCCTCATTGCAACAAAACAGAACTCTCACACTTACACCGGTAGGTTTCGGAAACTTATGGCAAATCAGTCGCATGGGACTCCCGTCGCAATGTCACGCACCGCTGCCACTACTAGGGAGTCAGGCCGTCAATGGATGGCTGGGCAGTGCAGGTGTCACGCGACGGCAATGTTTTATGAAGGGAGCCGCCACCCTCTCCAGAAGCACAGGTAGCAAAAGGGACCGCGGCCTAATGTGGACTACTACGTTCAACATCTCTTCACTCAGTAGCAATGTGCTCTGTTTCTGCCGGTATTAAGTTTTTCCATAATGAAATATCTCACGCAGGATGTTAAAAGACCACTACTCTCGTAAAAACGTCATTCCTTTTCTATCATATATATTTGCGACGTTTTTGAGGGTTACGATTCAGCTTGTAAATAAATATAAGCATGTCTCATTCCCAACTATACTTGACACATGGCTGTTGCACGTACTAGCGACTAATGTATGGCAGAACTGCGGTTTGTTACGAACAAGGCAGGCTACGAATGGTGTAGTACCCACCTCACACTGATTTTTCGTGATTAATTTTAATAAACGTAGTATTTTCTCTTTTTTCTGCTTCTGAGTAATTGCATATGTTCCCCTTCGGCTTCGGAACCACCGTCCTAGTCTTCCCCCAGAAGGACGAATGTGCTTCTGCAAGTCTTTCGGTTTTCCTGCTGAACTTCTGTGCGGACTGTTAGTCATTATTTACTTTCTCCCATATTTTCAATATGGGATAATGCACGTATCTGCTGCCTAAATTTTCAAATTTCTCCACCATTTTAACTCCTGTCACATTGGCTGTGACATCAGAGCGTTCACAAACAATATATTAGTGGTGGTAATCGGAACTACTATTCTAGACTTCGTATTAGGTTGTTGTGCGGTCTCTGGAGGCTCTCTCAGATGGCTGTATGAAAACTGCGCACAGTCAAATTTCCACCTAGCCAGAAATATGTGAAATCTGCAGTCAGTTTACCTGGAAACTACCTGCTCACTGGGCCAACCTGCGCCCCGAGCCCTCCTCGCTCGCACCCTCCCTCCGGCCAGTGTTGTGCTGCGCGGCCCTATCCGAGCTGCGTCGACGCCGCCACGCAAATTCCCAACGCGAGAAAAATATCCTACTGCCGAGAGAAGAGCAAGAGCGCCATCAATTGTCAATATAACGCTCTTCGATATTCCCTTTTACATATGCATGACACTGTTTCTACTTGGTTCAACGTTTATATCCTACTTTCCTTCTTTTATGACGCATATCTACGTGTATATCTACATGACTACTCTGCAATTCTCACTTAATTGCTTGCCAGAGAGTTCATCGAACCACTTTCAGAATATTTCTTCAACGGTTCACTCCCGAACAGCGCTCAGGACAGAAGAACACTTAAGTCTTTCCGTACGAGCTCTGATTTCTCTTTAATTATGATCATTTCTCAACGAAACATTTTTGCAAATGGGGGAGAAAGTTGGAGATTCATATTTCGTGAAGAGAACTCGCCGCAATGAAGAACACCTTTCTTTTAATGACTGCCATCCCAGCTCGCGTATCATATCCGTGACTATCTCCCCTATTTCGTGATAATACAAAACGACCTACCCTTCTTTGGACCTTTTTAGATATCCCCCGTCAATCCTAGCTGGTGAGGATCCCATACCGTACAGCAATACTCCAACAGAGGACGAACAAGCATAAAGTAGGGAGTCTCTTTAGTAGCTCTGTTGCTGTATCTCCTGTTCTGGCAACAAAATGCACTCTGGTTTTCCTTGCACACACGGTTACATATGTGATGGTTACAATTAAATTAGTTCGTAACTCTTATACCTATATACTTAGTTGAACTGACAGCCTCTGCATTTATGCGATTTATCGTGTAACCGAAATTTAACAGACACCTTTTGGTACTCATTTGGATGGCCTCAGGCTTTTCATTATTTGCAGCCAATTACCACTTTTTGCACCATACCAATATTTCATCTAAATAATTTCGCAATTGGCTTTGATATTCTGATGACTTTACTACACGATAAATTGTAGTGTCATCTGCAGACGATCTAAGAGGGTTGCTCAAATTGTCTCCTAAATCGTTGATATAGATAAGGAACAGAAGACTGCCTATAACACTTCCTTGGGAAACGCCAGACATCACTTCTATTTTACTCACCGACTCTCCACCAGTTACTACGGAGTTTGACCTTACTGACAGGAAATCGTTATCCATTCGCACACCTGAGACGATACTCCAGAAGCAGCCAATTTAATTAGAAGTCGCTTGTGAGGAACGATGTGAAAAACCTTCTGGAACTTATAAATATTAAATTAATCTGAGGTACCCTGTCGACAGCTCTCATCAATTCATGAAAATCAAGAGCTAGTTGCACTGCACAAAAACGGTTATACTCATTTCGTGCTGACTATGTGTCAGTAGACCGTTTTCTTGGAGCTAATCCATAATTTTCGAAGACAGTGTAATTATGCTGCAAAATCCTGCTGGAAATCCACGACCGTAACACGGTTTGTAATTCAGCGGATTACTCCTATTTCCTGTCTTGAGCATTTGACTGAGCTGTGCAACTTCCGTTTTTTGGTACGGATTTCTGATCGAGCGAGCTTTTATATATGATCGCTAAATGTGTAGCTATTACATCTGCATACTCTCAAGGGAAACTAATTCGTATAAAATATGGACCGGAAGACTTGCCTTTGTTAAGTGACTTGAGTTGCTTCGCTACACCGAGAAGACCTATTTCTAAGTTAGTCATGTTGGCAGCAGTTCTTGGTTCGAATTCTGGACTATTTACTTTGTGTCCTTTGGTGGAGGAATTTCGGCACTCTCATCAGTTATATTACCATGAGTACTCTGTCCTAATATAGAAAATCGTTATGCTTTGTCACATGGAAAAATTTTTGTTCCTTGATTATGTAAGATGTGATGAATACTCTGTTCTTTTAATGCATTTCAGTACAGAATTTTATAAAGAATAAGTATCTTCCACTTAGAGATAACGACAATGATCTGCAGAATTATCCACGAGTATTGCTCCTACATATTTTTCGCACCACTGCAAAGAGTAGAGACACAAAAAGTGGTGTGAATGGTGTTGAGGAACAGTTGAAACCGCTAAAATTTAAAGAAGCTTCAACATGCGATGCAATCCCTGTCAAATTCTACACCAGATCTCCGTCCGGATTAGCCCCCTTTTAACCATAATCACAGACCCCTCGAACAGAAAATGGTTCCGAGTGGTTAGAAGAAAGTACAGGCTACACCCATACACAATAAACGTATCAGATGTGAACCATAAAACTAACGTCCAGTACCCATGAGATGCATTTTTTGTAGAATCGTAGAATATATTCTGATCTCAAACGTAATGCGCTGTCTCCTCCATGTCAGACAGCATGGAATCCGTAACTTCGACCATGTGAAATGACTCCTGAAAGCCATGTATCAAGGCAGGCAGGTAGATGCGTTATTTGTCCATCTCGGAAAAGCGTTTGACTCCGTACCATATCCACGCTTACTCTCAAAGGTGCAGTCATATGGGATATCAGGCTAAAACTGTGCCTAGATGGAAGGTTTCTTGGCAGGAACGACGTAGGAAGTTATCGGGGGTGGAGAGTCACCAACGGATGTGGAATTAACCTGGATTGTGGTCCACAGCAGAGTGTTGGGACACGTGTTGTTAATATTGTATAGCAGTGACGTTGCGGACAATATTTTAGTAACCTCAGACATTTTGCAGATGTAGTTATCTACAATGACGTCACAAAACTCATGGGATACCTTTAACATCACGTCGTACCTCCTATTGCCTGGCGTAGTGCACCAACTCGATGGCGTGGGCTCTGACTAACTCGATGTGGCGTGGACTCATGAAGTCGTTGGATGTCCCCTGCAGAAATATTGGGCAGTCCAAAATTGCAAAAGTGTTGCCGGTGCAAGATTTTGTGCACGAACTGACCTCTCGATTATTTCCCACAAATTTTCGATAGGAGTCATTTTGGGCGATCTGGGTGACCAAATAATTCGCTTCAGCTGCCCAGAATGTTCTTTAAACCAATCGCGAACACCTGAGGCCCGGTGACATGCACCATTGTCATCCATAAATATTCCATCATTGTTTGGGAACATGAAGTCCATGAACGGTTGCTAATGGTCTCCGAGTAGCTGAACATAACCATTGCCCGTCAACGATCGGTTCAGGTGAACCAGAGGACCAGTCAGTTCCAAGTAAACACGATTATGGAACGACCACCAGCTTGCACAATGTCTTGTTGACGACTTTGGTCCATATCTTCGTGGGGTCTGCGCCACCCTCAAACCCTACCATCAGCTCTTGCCAACTGACGTCGGGACTTACCTGACCAGGCCAGGATTTTCCAGTTCTCTATGGTCCAACCGATATGGTCAGAATCCTAGGAGAGGCGATGTAGGCGATGTCGTGCTGTTAGCAAAATAACTCGCGTCGGTCGTCTGCTACTATAGACCGTTACGTCAAATTTCGCCTCACTGCCCTAACGAATACGTTCGTAGTACGTCCCACACTGATTTCTGAGATTACTTCACGCTTTATTGCTTGTCTGCCAGCACTAACAACTCTACGCAAACGCCCTGCTCTCGTTCATTAAGTGAAGGCCTTCGGCGACTGCGTTGTTCGTGGTGAGAGGTAATGCCTGAAATTTCGTATTCTCAACTCACTGTTAACCCTGTGGATCTCTGAATATTGAATTCCGTGACGTTTTCCGAAATGGAATGTTCCATGCGTCTAGCTCCATCTACCATTCCGCGTTCAGAGTCTGTTAATTCCCGTCATGCGGCCATTATCACGCCCGAAAGCTTTTCACATCAATCACGCGAGTACAAGCGACAGCTAGGCCAATGCACTGGCCTTTTATAGCTCGTGTATGCGATACTGCCACCATCTGTACATGTGCATATTGCTATGCCATGACTTTCGTCACCTGTGTACGTATAGCGAGGTACCGACTGAAAAAAACTGCATGAATATTCAGTTAGATCCTGATGAGATTTCAAAGAGGTGAAAAAAATGATAACGAGTTCATAAATGTAAAATAGTGTTCTTCACGAAAAGAAAATAAGACGTTATCTTCTGACTACAATATCAACGATTGACAATTGGAAGCAGTCAATTCATATGAAAAGCTGTATGTAACACTTCGCAGGGGTATTAACCGGAAACATCACATAGGCTCAGTCATAGGTACAGCAGGAGCAGACTGCGGTTCATTGTTAGGATACCACGGAAATAAAATACGAAAGAGACAGCATAGAAAACAGTCGTGTGATCCCTCGTAGAATGTTGCTTAAATGTGTGTGACCCGTAAAAAATAGGACTAACAGGAGATATTCAACGAAAAAGATAACGGCAGAACTAATGATCACATGTATGTTTTACCGTTGGAAGAAGTTGATTAAACTGAACTAGGAGACTTTTCAGGATGGAGACAAACTGTCCCGACAAAGCCTAATTACAAAATTTCAAGAAACAGCTTTAAGTTATAAATCTATGAATATACTACAACCCGCTACGTATCGGTACTGTAGGGACAGCGAGAACAGTTTAGACTAATTACAGCATCCATTGAGGCTTTTAAGTAAACGTTCTTTCCCCGCTCCATACGTGAATGGAACGGGAAGAAACCTTAATAACTGGTACAGTGTAAATTACCCTCTGCCATGCACTTCACAGTGCACAGTGTTTTGCACGGTATGCATGCAGATGGAGAATTATTGTTATAAAGAAAATTATTTTCGTGTTTTACGTCAAAACGTAGAGGATGTGCATACGTAGCCCTAGGAGTGCGAGAAGAAGCTGCATACCACCTATGTCATCCATGCAGGGTGCACCAGAATTCTACCGACAAAATTTCAGAGTTTGGTTAGGGATATTGTCCGAGCATTTTGGTATAAAGACCCATAATCTCAGATGCCGCGTTACGAAGTCATAATGTAATTATGACTTAACAGGTTTTGTTCCTGGAATTATCTTTGCGTCTGTGAAAATACTTCCGCGGTAGTGAAAAAGGTTGTACTGTTATTCTTTAGCTCCTATATAAAGAAGCAAAACTGCTGTTACGGGGTTGCCGTCCTGCGGGAACAGCAGAGCATATCGTCGTCGTTCCGTTTTTCCATTGTGTTCAGTGAACCCATAGACGAGATGAATATCGACCGATTCTTCTCGAGTAAACCTATCCATACCGTTGTGTATCAATGTTAACATACTAATATCGTCAGAAAAACTAGTAATCTAGGCCTTCCTGTTGTCAACAATAAGTACATGAGTGAATGGAATAAATTTGTCTCCGAAGAAGACACACAGAGCATACCTTCAACAATTTCACTGTTGTGGGCATATCTTCAATGCAGTACCGGTGCCAGGAGCCCGTTCGGTTTCCCGAGCGCTTGTCGGCACGGTAGCTCAGCGTGTTTGGTCAGACAGCTGATTGGCCTCTGTAATAAAAAAAGCTGAGTGGAAGGATCCACAGACGAACTTCAACGGATGTCATGTGGCGTCCGCAACAACCAAATACAACGATCAACAACGAACAAAATTTAAAAAAAAGCGTCTAACGCACGGCTTTCCGGAGTGGGAAGGACCGCCTGGTCCTCGGCGCGAATCCGCCCGGCGGACTTGTGTCGAGGTCCGGTGAGCCGGCCAGTCTGTGGATAGTTTTTAGGCGGTTTTCCATCTGCTTCGGCGAATACCGGCTGGTACCCCTCATTTCGCCTCAGCTACACTATGTCGGCGATTGCTGCGCAAACAAGTTCGCCACGTACGCGTACACAACCATTACTCTACCACGCAAACATAGGGGTTATACTCGACTGGTGTGAGACGTTCCCTGGAGGGGGGGGGGGGGGGGGTCCAACGGTGGCCGAACTGCACAATAAGCCTGGGTTCGGTGTGGGGTGGCGGAGGGGTGAAGTGGACAGCGGTAGTTATCGTAGGGTTGTGGACCACTGCGGCTGCGGCGGGGACAGAGCCTCTCCGTCGTTTCTAGGTCCCCGGTTAACATAACATAACCGGTGCCAGGGATAAGAAAACAAACGAAATGTAATTACCCTTTAACGAACCACTGGAGACCACTCTCATACCAAAATAGTCGGAAAATATTCCTGGCCAACTTATTACATTTTGTCTGTGAAGTCTGGTTCATCCTATACCATGCAAAATAGCCTTTACGTTGGAATGACAACGCATCTTAAGCATATTACATGTACCATATGCTGATCTACCGGAACAGACCATATTTTATTTTAAAGTATGCTTTGTTGAGTAGAAGACATACGATCTTTAAAATCCGTGTTTGTAATTCGGGTTTAATGTTTCCCACTGTATTTCCTTAAGATCTGGCCGTAAGTTAAAAAAAAATATTATTGGGTCAGACAGAAAATAAAAAAGCTATAATCGCTTCCGATTGTAAAGATTTAGGCATTACGGTACTTGTTTGAGAATCTTCAATCTCTTCATCAGGACGCCACAGACGGGAGGAATGGCACGGGCCCTCGGTCATTCTACCTGCGGGCAAGTACCGGAGTTTGGATGGAGGAATTACTGGACCCTTCCTCGACCATTTTCTGGGTGCAAATTTCACTGGGTGCAATTTACAGGACATCCTCTCCGACTGCTATGTGTGGTAGGGTGAGTGGGGCTCTTTCGGAGGCAGTGGCATGGGCGACTCGACTGTACTTAACACGATGCGCAACCTGGGGCAGACATTGAGGGTGGGCTCTCCCTGGGGTGATATTCGTTTAAATAACGACATTCACTCTCCTTCCCTATCCCAGTAGTGGTGGCAGTTGTTTAAGATCCAAATTTATGGTGACCTTTGTGCGACTTCGGTGTGGTGGGAAAAATTGTTTAAACTTAAGACAGGTGGACTTTAACTTAGGATAATAAGTATGTGGTGTGGGAAAAGCCACTGGCCATCTGTAACTCCGCACTCAGAACAGGTGACCTGACAACCATGCAGGCTGTGCTCGTAACTCCAGGCCTGTGAGATCATAGGGTTGGAGAAAACCCAGGAAATCTGACAACCATGCAAGCTTTGCTTGTATTCACAGGTCTGCAGTCTCGGATCGCCATTTTGGACTGTGATGCCATAGAGCCCGTGCTCAAATTTTCAGGTCAACCAAATTCGATGTTACACATAACACAAGTGCCCTACTTCCGCCATCTGGGATTCTCAATAAATACGATATCACCCAATCTTGAGTTTCCCAACATGTTACACTCAGCCGGCCGGTGTGGTCTAGCGGTTCTAGGCGCTTCAGTCTGGAACCGCGCGACCGCTACAGTCGCAGGTTCGAATCCTGCCTCGGGCATGGATGTGTGTGATGTCCTTAGGTTAGTTAGGTTTAAGTAGTTCTAAGTTCTAGGGGACTGATGACCTTAGATATTAAGTCCCATAGTGCTCAGAGCCATTTGAACCAATTTTGTTACACTCGGTACAATCAGACTATTTGAATATCAGGTTTATTTTAAATTTTTTGTCATTTTATGCGTATGGAAACTGGGCTGTTTTGAATTTCCGGCCAATTTCTGCAATTTCCGCCACAGAACAATTGACCTACATCAGAGGTTTGGTGGAAATCTGGCAACATGCATGATATTATTCATGATGTGTTGGGGCGGGGAGAATCTGTGCTCGTACCGTCCTTGCTGCGCTTCTTATAGCACAATAGCATGCCACTGATATACTGAGTCCTCATGTGTTACCTCTAATGACATTATCATGGTGCCATTTTTCAACAGGACGTCGTTTGTTTACACATGGCACGTTTTTCTTTGAACTGTCTGCTGAACGTTGGGGTACTAGATGGCCAGAAGATCCCTAGATATTTCCCTGACAGATCTTGTGGGATCAGCTCGGACGTAATCTCTGTCCCAGTCCTAGCGCCAATATCCGAGATATCAAAGACCTGTTACAACAGTTGTGAGCCAGCTTACCTCAGGATACGATTCTATGGCTTCATGACATCCTTGGCAGCTGAAGCACTAAATGAATCTATACAAAACGGATAAGTGGGCACATACAGCCACATTATTTGCAAATCACATACTCCCTCTCACACCGTAAAAGTTTATTTCTTTTCCTAGTATCCTTCTGGGTACTTCACCTTCTCTCTCACGAAGTGTATATGTATTGTTTTCTGTTTCATGTTTAATTAGCGTTTAGAGAGACGTTTATGACAATGGAAATGGAAATGAGCGGTTGGCGTCATTGGCCTGGAGGCCCGTTGCGGGGCAGGTCCGGCCGCCTTGGTGCAGGTCTCATTACATTCGACGCCACACTGGGCGACCTGCGCGCCGGATGGGGACGAAATGATGATGAAGACAGCACAACATCCAGCTCCTGAGAGGGAAAAAAACCCTACCCAGCCGGGAATCGAACCCGGGCCCGTACGATGGCAATCCGTCATGCAGACCTTTTTTTTTGTTTTTGCATTTTATTCGTTGGTGATCGTTGTATTTGGTCGTTGCGGACGTCAGTGACATCGTTCAAGGAGTTCGGTTGTTGATCCTTCCACTCAGTTTTTTATTACAGAGGCCAACCGGCTCTCTGACCGAACACGCTGAGGTACCGTGCCGGCAGCCACTCAGGTGTCGGGGCGGACGTTTATGGCAATGAGGGGAGCTAAGAGCTGGTCAGCTGCAGACACTGCAGTATCTGGAGGAAAAACAGTAAAGAAAACAGCCACAGTAAACTTCATCTGAATCTACACTGCAGCCCCAAAAAAACCGGTATAGGCATGCGTATTCAAATACAGAGATTACATGTAAACAGGCAGAATACGGCACTGCGGTCGGCAACGCCTATAACAAGACAACAAGTGTTTAGCGCAGTTGTTAGATCTGTCACTGGAGCTACAATGGCAGATTATCAAGATTTAAGTGAGTTTGAACGTGGTGTGACAGTCGGCGCATGAGTGATGGGACACTGCATCTCCAAGGTACCGGTGAAGTGGGGATTTTCCCGTACGACCATTTCACGAGTGTACCGTGAATATCAGGAATCCGGCAAAACATCAAATTCCTGACATCGCTGCAACCGGAAAAAGAACCTGCAAGAACGACATCAACGACGACTGAAGAGACTCGTTGAACGTGACAGAAGTGCAACCCTTCCGCAAAATTTTTGCCGATTACAATGCTGGGCCATAAACAAGTGTCAGCGACAACGAAATATCATCGATATGGGCTTTCGGAGCTGAAGGGTCCCTTGTGTACCCTTGATGACTGCACGACACCAAGCTTTACGCCTCGTCTGGGCCCGTCAACACCGACAGTGGACTGTTGACGACTGGAAACATGTTGCCTTTTCGGACAAGTCTCGTTTCAAATTGCATCGAGCGGATGGACGAGTACGGGTATGAAGAAAACCTCATGAATCCATGGGCCCTGCATGACAGCAGGGTTCTTTTCAAACTGATGGAGGCTCTGCTATGGTGTGCCACGTGTGCAGTTGGAGTGATATGAGACCCCTGATACGTGTAGATACGACTCTGACAGGTGACACGTACGCAAGCATCCTGTCTGATCACCTGCATCCGTTCATGTCCATTGTGCATTCCGACGGACTTGAGCAATTCCATCAGGACAATGGGACACCCCACACGTGCATAATTGCTGCAGAGTGGCTCCAGTAACACTCTTCTGTGTGTAACACTTCCGCTGGCCTCCAAACTCTACAGACATGAATATTATTCAGCATATCGGGGATGACTTGCAACGTGCTGTTCAGAAGAGATCTCCACCCCCTCGTACTTTATGGACAGCCCTGAAGGATTCATGGTGTCAGTTCCATCCAGCACTACTTTAGGTGTTAGTCGAGCCTATGCAACGTCGTGTTGCGTCACATCTGCGTGCTCGCGGGGGCCCTATAATATATTAGACAGGTGTACCAGTTTCCTTGGCTCTTCAGTGTATTTGAGTTGTAAAACTAGCGTACGTTACCATAAACTATCACAAATAAGGGTAGACTACGGTAGTTTTCCTAGTAGCCATTGTCAGTTAAAATCGTAACCGCATTGCCTGTACATTACGTGTGTATCTATTGGGCGTTACCTCACTTCGATCGCTTTGTTTGCGTATGCGATCAGTCTCTTACTAGATTCCCATAGAAACCGAAAGTTGTGAACCGTTTAGAAACTAAGTGAGGATATGCAGACGGCCCCATGGCTTACGGAACAGTTTTGTTCTACAAAGTTATCGTCATGTGTGTTAATAATAAACTGTATTTATAACAGAATCAAAATTGCCCATGTTTAATTCACTTTGACTCGATAATTTTTGATTTGTAACGTGAAACAGAGCTGTTGTAAAAAAAATTTAAAAAAAAAGATTTATCATACGACACAAGAAAACTCAGTTTCCTCAAAAAAAAGGTAGAACTACAAAAAACGCGAAACATACACATATCAGACACCGCTTCAATAGTTTGTCGAGGTTGTGCAAAACATATTTCAGTTTTTTATAAACAATTTTCCCACTTATAGACAATAACACGGAACTCTATCCTTTGGTCATGATGAAGAACGCTCTATTGAGCACAAAGTAACGACAATATTTATATACATTTTTTTCATGTTTGTGCATATAAACTGTACTTGCATCAAAAGTAATTGCTTTTGTTGCACAAAGGTGCAGAAGTTACGCGATCAACCAATTTTCATTACTTATAAAATGCAATATACATTTTGCAAGGATATAAAATACACAATGGACTAAAACTGAACGATGGGCGGTTGTAGCTATATGCAAAACAAACAAACAAAGAGCAAGGAGAAGTTGTCGGCTCTCACTTTCTCTCTCATATATTCATTTATGTTTCTTTCCCTACCAATTTTACTCGTACTAGCGATAATCCTACTATTTACTATTTCATTTATGTGCTGTGCCAAAACGACCGCACCGTAGTTTTGGTAGAGCGTAACTCTAGAATCTATACATTGATAGATACACTGAGTTGACAAATTGTTTGAGATAGCTATATACACATATACAGATGGCGGTAATATCGCGTACTGAAGCTATAAATGGTGAGTGCATGGACGGTGAAAAGGTATGCAAGGTGATTATGGCCGCTAAAAAATGTTCAAATGTGTGTCAAATCTTATGGGACTTAACTGCTAAGGTCATCAGTCCCTAAGCTTACACACTACTTAACTTAAATTATCCTAAGGGCAAACACACTCACCTACGCCCGAGGGAGGACTCGAACCTCCGCCGGGACCAGCCACACAGTCCATGACTGCACCCCCTTGACCGCTCGTCTAATCCCACGTATGACCGCAAGACGGGAATTAAAAGACTCGGAACTTGTAATGGTAGTTGATGCTAGACGCATAGAACATTTCATTTCGCAAATAGTTAGGAAATTCAACATTTCGAGATCCACAGTGTCAAGAGTGTGCCGATAATACCAAATTTCAGGCATTACCATTCACCACGGCCAACACAGCAGTCGACGGCCTTCAATTAACGATCGAGACCAGCAGCGTTTACGTAGAGTTGTCAGTGCTAACAGGCAAGTAACACTGCGTGAAATAACCGCAGAAATCAATGTGAGACCTACGATGAACTAATCCGGTAGGATAGTGTGACGAATTCGGTGTTAAAGGGCTACGGCAACAGACGATCTACACGAGTGCCTTTGCTAACAGTACGACATCGCCTGCAGCGCCTTTCCTGGGCTCGGGACCATATCCGTTGGATCCTAGACGACAGGAAAACCGTGGCCTGTTCAGAGGAGTCCCGATTTCAGTTTGTAAGAGCTGATGGTAGCGTTAGAGTGAGACGCAGACCCCAAGAAGCCATGGAGCCAAGTTGACAACATTGTGCAGGCTGGTGGTGGTGCATAATGGTGTGGGCTGTGTTTACATGGAATGGACTGGGTTCTCTGGCTCAACTGAACTGATCATTGAGTGGAAACGTTTATGTTCGGCTACTTGGAGACCATTATCATCCATTCATGGACTTCATGCTCCCAAACAACGATAGAATTTGTATTGATGGCAACGCCCCATTACACTGGCCCACAATTGTTCAACATTGTGGACAATTCGAGCAAACGATTTGGCCACCCGGATCGCCTAACATGACTCCAATCGAACATTTATGGGGCGTAACGGAGAGCTTCTTTCATGCACAAAATCCTGATCCGGCATTAGTTTCGTAGTTATGGACAGTTATAGAAATGGATTAATGTTTCTGCACGGTATTTCCACGGGTTTGTTGACCTCATACCACGTCAAGCTGCTACATTAAGTGCGAAACGAGGTATTCCATGACTTCTGTCCCCTACGAGTATAATAAATACAAGTCCGCCGCTGTGTCTTTTTGTCTCTGCGTAAAAGTTAATCTCAGAATCGGTTTTTACTAACAGATAAACTAATTCACCATCCGGCTTATGGATATACAGTAATTTATTACCGCTATACCAGAAAAATTGTCCAGCCATCGATACTGCAATTCGTTGTTTACATTTTTTTATATTGAGCGTGAGTGACTGACTATTACTGCAAGTGCCTGTCATCTTCAAATATTCTTGTATTTTGTAACATTTTTAACGAAGTGACCGCCCTATATACAACTCCAAAAAAGTGGAAAGATATTTTCTGAATTACGCCATGGTTACGTATTTGAAGAATGAGATGTGAGAGCTGGCCGCTGTGGCCGAGCGGTTCTAGGCGCTTCGGTCTGGAACCGCGCTGCTGCTACGGTCGCAGGTTCGAATCCTGCCTCGAGCATAGCTGTGTGTGATGTCCTTAGGTTAGTTAGGTTTAAGTAGTTCTAAGTTCTAGGGTACTGATGACCTCTGATGTTAAGTCCCATAGTGCTCAGAGCCATTTGAACCATTTTTTTGAGATGTAAGAATCTTTGTCAACCGATAGTTAACTCTCCCTAGCCGGCCATAGTGGCCGTGCGGTTCTAGGCGCTCCAGTCTGGAACCGAGCGACCGCTACGGTCGCAGGTTCGAATCCTGCCTCGGGCATGGATGTGTGTGACGTCTTTAGGTTAGCTAGGTTTAATTAGTTCTAAGTTCTAGGCGACTGATGACCTCAGAAGTTAAGTCGCATAGTGCCCAGAGCCAACTCTCCCTAATTATCCTCACCCTTTGCTTGATAAATAAGTACATACAACGTTAGTGCGAGAGCTAGTCGTGCATGTACATTGTTTTGTGGTCTTCATCAAAATGATATTCACCAAATAGTTTTAAAGGGCAAATTGCTTATACAGCTACATCTATAGCCTTCCAGCAAGTGTATATTACTTAATACAGGGCACATTGTTTCAATACATCCACTGCCTTTCCTGTGCCATTTGCATGTGGAGCGGGAGAAAATGTCTGTATGTAAGCCTTCCTACACAACGTAATCCTTCTCTTCTTATTCTTATGGTCACTACACGAGGTATAGGATTCAGACAGTAGAGCAGGGCTTCACAGCAGTCGCGCTCCGCGGGCACACCGTGAGCGAATGCTACGAGCAGCCAGTACTTACCCCCTCCATCGCCACAGGGAGCTGGTTAGGGAGCCGTGTGGGCGCTTGAGTGAACGAGGAAATTGATCCTGAGAGAAATGCTTGCAAAAATCTAGTTTGTCTTCATATACCCTGTCTCATTACAGAGCAAATACACTCCTGGAAATTGAAATAAGAACACCGTGAATTCATTGTCCCAGGAAGGGGAAACTTTATTGACACATTCCTAGGGTCAGATACATCACATGATCACACTGACAGAACCACAGGCACATAGACACAGGCAACAGAGCATGCACAATGTCGGCACTAGTACAGTGTATATCCACCTTTCGCAGCAATGCAGGCTGCTATTCTCCCATGGAGACGATCGTAGAGATGCTGGATGTAGTCCTGTGGAACGGCTTGCCATGCCATTTCCACCTGGCGCCTCAGTTGGACCAGCGTTCGTGCTGGACGTGCAGACCGCGTGAGACGACGCTTCATCCAGTCCCAAACATGCTCAATGGGGGACAGATCCGGAGATCTTGCTGGCCAGGGTAGTTGACTTACACCTTCTAGAGCACGTTGGGTGGCACGGGATGCATGCGGACGTGCATTGTCCTGTTGGAACAGCAAGTTCCCTTGCCGGTCTAGGAATGGTAGAACGATGGGTTCGATGACGGTTTGGATGTACCGTGCACTATTCAGTGTCCCCTCGACGATCACCAGTGGTGTACGGCCAGTGTAGGAGATCGCTCCCCACACCATGATGCCGGGTGTTGGCCCTGTGTGCCTCGGTCGTATGCAGTCCTGATTGTGGCGCTCACCTGCACGGCGCCAAACACGCATACGACCATCATTGGCACCAAGGCAGAAGCGACTCTCATCGCTGAAGACGACACGTCTCCATTCGTCCCTCCATTCACGCCTGTCGCGACACCACTGGAGGCGGGCTGCACGATGTTGGGGCGTGAGCGGAAGACGGCCTAACGGTGTGCGGGACCGTAGCCCAGCTTCATGGAGACGGTTGCGAATGGTCCTCGCCGATACCCCAGGAGCAACAGTGTCCCTAATTTGCTGGGAAGTGGCGGTGCGGTCCCCTACGGCACTGCGTAGGATCCTACGGTCTTGGCGTGCATCCGTGCGTCGCTGCGGTCCGGTCCCAGGTCGACGGGCACGTGCACCTTCCGCCGACCACTGGCGACAACATCGATGTACTGTGGAGACCTCACGCCCCACGTGTTGAGCAATTCGGCGGTACGTCCACCCGGCCTCCCGCATGCCCACTATACGCCCTCGCTCAAAGTCCGTCAACTGCACATACGGTTCACGTCCACGCTGTCGCGGCATGCTACCAGTGTTAAAGACTGCGATGGAGCTCCGTATGCCACGGCAAACTGGCTGACACTGACGGCGGCGGTGCACAAATGCTGCGCAGCTAGCGCCATTCGACGGCCAACACCGCGGTTCCTGGTGTGTCCGCTGTGCCGTGCGTGTGATCATTGCTTGTACAGCCCTCTCGCAGTGTCCGGAGCAAGTATGGTGGGTCTGACACACCGGTGTCAATGTGTTCTTTTTTCCATTTCCAGGAGTGTATTTCAAGCTGCGGATCAGCACGAATTAGGTACTGGGAAGTTTTTCATTTTCCCCCTTCAGTTGCATTACGAATCTTTATTTTTCCCGAACATCACTGACGTTCCGTCTGTAGAAACATAACTAATAAATTTCATCACAGACCTACGTTTTATACACTTTCTCAAACGCCGCTAAGACATTGTCGGTTCAGTGTCGACTCGTCATCGTTGCTATTAGATTCCACCGCTGTTAAAAGTGAGCCTTCTATTTCGCAGTTGGCACTTCTGCTGCCTGTCGTTACCACGTGGTGCTCACGCATTTCCTTCGGTTCCCCCCCCCCCCCCCCCCCCTTCCAACCCAAACTGCTCTGCTCGCAAGCAAGGGCGTCAGCAGGTGCGAGGCAAATTCAGCGCGTTGTCAAGTCCTGGAGTAAAGTTTTTACACGGTGTAACTCGAATACCGGTTCTCTATATTTACTCTGTGTATCGCCTTTGTTCGAACACTTCCTATTAAAATTCGCTGAGAATCTTTGTTAAGCTTTCGTGTGACCTGCACAGATCTATTATAATCCTAGCTACACGTCTCTGATTAACTTCTACGACCGCGCTGTCATACCGACCTGGTAAGGATCTCAAATACCGGGGAGGCACTCACGACGAGGCAACATTAGCGACTTGCGTGCTGTTTCCTTTGAAGATGCACTGCACTCTTTCACAGTCCTCAGAGGCGAATATTCCTCGTCCATTTCTGTTCTTGATCACTATTACTCACGGATAATTGGGTCCTGATAATTAGTAATTGAGACAATATAATCGCTCCCTTTCTTCGTTCAGAAAAAAGATCACGTATAAGTTCAACATGATAAAATAAAAACATAAGAACATCAAAATTTCCGTTTGGTTCGTACCGGCGCCACGCTGGACGATCGTACTGTTTTCCTCTGATAACTGTTTCTCACAGATAACTCCGTCATCTGCGAAGATTCTGTGGCTAAAACTGCAGTTATCTGCTGAATCAATGATATGGGCGATGTACGGTGGTTGTCGTTAGTTATGGAACACTTCAAAATTTGAATAACTACGCAGAACGAAACCATGCGAAAGGTTAGTCCTAAGTAATTTAGGTAAACTCAAACAAGTACAGCGTGGATTTGAAGGTGATTTCCTCTCTCCTCGAACGCAAAGAAGTCTCGTTACACTGTGCCACTTAGTGCAATATATTCGCACTATGGACACATCATCAACAGCGCTGTCTAATGCTTCTCTTCAAGAGACGGTCCTATGATGTTTGGAATTTGCCTGAAGACACTGATTTGCTTCACTGATGCGGAAGCTCTACACTGAAAATCATAGGATAGCGCCGGCCAGAGTGGCCGAGCGGTTCTAGGCGCTTCAGTTTGGAACCCCGCGACCGCTACGGTCGCAGGTTCCAATCCTGCCTCGGGCATGGATGTGTGATGTCCTTAGGTTAGTTAGGTTTAAGTAGTTCTAAGTTCTAGGGGACTAATGACCTCAGATGTTAAGTTCAAAATGGTTCAAATGGCTCTGAGCACTATGGGACTTAACTTCTGAGGTCATCAGTCCCCTAGAACTTAGAACTACTTAAACCTAACTAACCTAAGGACATGACACACATCCATGCCCGAGGCAGGACTCGAACCTGCGACCGTATCGATCGCGCTGTTCCAGACTGTAGTGCCTAGAACCGCTCGGCCACTCCGGCCGGGAACCGCGCGACTGCTACGGTCGTAGGTTCGAATCCTGCCTCGGGCATGGATGTGTGTGATGTCCTTAGGTTAGTTAGGTTTAAGTAGTTCTAAGTTCTAGGGGACTGATGACCACAGTAGTTAAGTCCCATAGTGCTCAGAGCCGTTTGAACCACTCCGGCCGGCTCAGATGTTAAGTCCCATAGTGCTCAGAGCCATTTGAACCATCATAAGATAGCGATAGGCACATATACAGATGGTGGTAGTATCGCATACACAAGGTATAAAGGGGCAGTGCAGTCGCGGATCTGTCATGTGTACTCAGGTGATTCATGAGCAAAGGTTTCCGACGTGATTACGGCCGCACGATGGGAATTAACAGATTTTGAATGCGGTTTAGTAGGTGGAGCTAGACTCATTGGACATTCCATTTCGGAAATCGTTAGGAAATCCAACATTCCGGTATCCGGTATACATTCTTGTGCCGATGAATACAAATTTCAGACATTGTCTCACACGACGGAGAACGTAGTGGCCGGCAGCTTTCACTTAACGACCGAGAACAACGTTGTTTACATATAGTTGTCAGTGCTAACAGACAAATAACTCTGCGTGAAATAACCGCAGAAATCAATTTGGGATGTACGATGAACGTGTCCGTTAGGACAGTGCGGCCACTGGAAAACCGTATCCTGCTAAGGGGACACTTGATTTCATTTGGCAAGAGCCGATGGCAGGGTTAGAGTATGGAACAAATCCCACGAAGCCATAGACAAGCTGTCGACATGGCATTGCGCAAGCTGGTGGCCGCGCCATAATGATGTGGGTTGTGTTTGCTTGGAATGGACTGGGTCCTCTGGTGTAACTGAAACGTTCATTGATTGGAAATTTTTTTGTCGGGCTATCTCGAGACCATTTGCAATACATGTACTTCATGTTCCCAAACAACGATGTCATGTGACCAGGCGACAACTGTCCGCAACTTGTTAGAAGGGCATTCTAAGACAGTTCGAGCCAATGATTTGGGCACCCACATCGCCCGACGTGAATCCCATCTAACGCTTGTGGCGTATAATCGAGAGGTCACATCGTTCGCAACATCATGTACCGACAACACTTTCGCAATTATGGACGGCTATAGAGGCAGCGTGACTCAATATTTCTGCAATTCCAAAGACTTATTGAGTCGACACCACACAGAGTTGCTGTACTTCGCCCAGCAAAAGGAGGTCCGATACAAATTTATGAGGTGTCCCATGTTGTCCATGTGTGGACAAACTCTTCGAATTCTAGACTCGATTACAGCACGCTGTTTCCCACGCACAAACATAGTTACGACAAACACATACTGCTATTCTGAACACTCCAGCGGCAGAGGACTGCGAATATGAAGACACGAAGAATAAAGGTGTAGAATGTTAATAACGTTTGTTTAATGTAAAAAAACCTTTAAGGGTTTTCACATAAAAATTCAGATGTACTTTTCATCACGCACTGGTATTTTTCCATTGCAGTCTTCCGCGCCAAGGCTGATACAAGTCTGTGGATCCACTGAATCCGGGGAGAAGCTCTGAGTGTGGTTGTTTAAAAAGAAGTACCGGCCAATCAGAATCGCATACAGTGAGTTCATGTGAATTTAGGTTTCCTCTGCCGGTGTTTACGGCATCATCCATCAGTCACAGTGAGCAATGAAAGAACGCACTCGCTGGCTGGCGTACTAGAGGGAGGTTTTAATGGACCTTCCCCCACGTAGCGGTGTGCGACGTGCAGCGCGCCGGACGCGGTCGACGAAGACGCCGTCGATATCCCAATAGCCAGCCGCTATAAACTTGTGACTGTCGGACAGTAAACGCCGAGTGTTTATCTGATATTCCTTTTAGAAACGAAAGTCAATAACTGTTAAATCCAGCAGACCAGACTGAAATTCTTTACATTAGATAGTTCTCTTTCAGTGTATTACGTTATTTAGCGTGTACGGCTTTGACTACAGAGCAACACATCATCCATCACTCAAAGTTGAGTATACACTGACTGAAAAGAAATCGCAACACAAAAAATAATTAATGTAGAGTAACGAAATTTCGGGAATACATTTGTCTAGGTAACATATTTATTTAAATTTATCCATGCTCGTATATGGATGTTGTTTGAGGTCTGCAACTGTATTATAAGATTATGTGGAATAATTTGTACTGGTGCAGTCACTTTTTACTAATATTTTATTAGCACAATGCATTTCGGCAGCATGCTGCCATCATTAGGTGCATTATACAGTTACTTATACATCAGCTGATAGGTTATGTACATTAGCTGTGAGCGCCAGTGAGGTTACACATCGAAAAATAAACCTGTGTGGAAGGATAAATCTGTTACAGTACTTACATTGTGTGAATAGCATGATTAGGTAATATATTAATACGTTTACTTACATACGTAAACGTATTAACGCTATGTGCGCGGAATTTTAATATACATCACCTTTCAGATGTAGAAACACGCCTACCAACTTTCGTTTACGTCGAGCAAGTCATTCTTGGTGTTGCAGTTTTTTTCCTTCAGCTTCTAAGTGCATATTATGTTAGCATTTTCATTTTGTGTTGCCCGTATCACTTGTTCTAGATATAACGCCCTGTGATCACATCTGTTACCAGCAGACGAGCCTGCTATCTTGCACAGCAACAATTCTTCTGTAGTAGGAAGTTCACTTCATACTACCTTGGATGTTGGACCTCAGGCTTTTTCTGATGAATACAACTAGATACTTACTCTTGCGTTTTACCAATGAGCCACTGAGCCACGCTGCAGTCCAAAAGACCGATGTGTCCATGGGATAGCAAAATACCCCTAGATGGGGAAGCAATATGGCATCACAAGATTATCAGGGGCGTTGTTTCTTATATATTTGTCGATTGCTGAATTCCTGTATCCAATTGTACAAATGCTCTGCGAACAGTCCCAATGCTCACACAAATCGCGTTGGTGTTCAAATGGCTCTGAGCACTATGGGACTTAACTTCTGAGGTCATCAGTCCCCTAGAACTTAGAACTACTTAAACCTAACCTAACCTAAGGACATCACATACACCCATGCCCGAGGCAGGATTCGAACCTGCGACCGTAGCGGTCGCGCGGTTCCAGACTGTAGCGCCTATAACCGCTCGGCCACCCGGGCGTAATCGAGTATATACTCATAGCACACCTGTCGTCTAGCTCTGACTGCAGATCACTGAACATTGGCCGCGGAACACTGTGTATCGGCTGCCTTCCACGCGATATGTGCTGCCTCATTCTAGATACCTGTAGAAGCGAAATTTAAAACTTGCGTCTTATTTAATGACTCACCCTCGTAGATTTCAGTCAAAGACTGCAAAAGGACTTTAAAGAGCAGAGCATAGTCAAAGAAAATAAAACTAATAAAAATGAATTCAGTGAGTTCTCTGCTGTGGACGTAGATAATTACATGCACAATGAATGAGCTAGCATAGCGTTAATTATCTAGGGACCTACGGTAACCAGGTGGACTACGGCTTTCCTGTTCTTCGAACATGTCTTGGCGAAGGCCGTCATTCTCCTTCAGAAAGTGCAGTGACGCTTCATTCTCACATCCGTCTCAGTTCTAAGAAACTGTTCTATCTTTTGGGAAGTCACAGTATACTTAGACAAAACACGTGGAACAAAAAACACAGCCACAGACAAACGCAAACAGATATTTCGAGAAAGTATGTGAGGAAGGAAAATTAGGGAGTTCCTTTAATTCTTCAAATAGCCACGAGATTCATTAATCCGCTGCGGAAAATGTATAGCACGTAGTCTCGATTCACAGTTCATGTAGTACTTGTAAATTACAATGAGTTCTTTTGAAAATTCAGTGCTAATCGTGCCCGATAAGGCTTTTGAGAGCACGGAATTCATCAAAATGCTACTTAAACCCCAGCAAGAAGAGTTTTGCTTTTTTGTGCTAGAAAATCCGAGACCAGGAGGGGAAACATAAACCATGAAGGATGCAAGTTGCTAGTAATAGTACTGTCGAAGTTCACAATTTGTACGCAGATTATTATATCCATAAGATCCATACCGTGAACATGTTCTAAAAAAATCGCTCTAAGCACTATGGGACTTAACATCTGAGGTCATCAGTCTCGTAGAATAAGAACTACTTAAACCTAACTAACCTAAGGACATCACATACATCCATGCCCGAGGTAGGATTCGAACCTGCGACCGTGGCAGCAGCGCGGTTCCGGACTGAAGCGCCTAGAACCGCTCGGTCACAGCGGCTGGCGAACATGTTCTCTTCAAAGACGATGTAAACTGTTTCAGCCACCTTTGTAATACAACAGTGTAGCGTACCACGTAACCTCGGCTGCCTGGTTCTGAGCATTGTCATCAGTCTTCAACATGTAACAGTAATTGTCAGCTTTTTGTTGTCCATGCATTCATTGAATTACTAGAAAATTTGTGGTAAGTTCCTATGGGACCAAACTGCTAAGTTCATCGGTCCCTAGGCTTACACACTACTTAATCTAACTTAAACTAACTTAGGCTAAGGACAACACACACACAACCATGCCCGAGCGAGGCCGCGTACCTCCGACGGGAGTAGTCGCGCGAACCGTGACAAGGCGTCCGAGACCGCACGGCTACCCCGCGTGGCGAATTACTAGAAACAGAGGTTTCATCTTTACTAAAAAGGGTCGTCAGTGCGAAAAATCCACTGTGAGAGATATCCGAAATGAAACTTTACGCAAACACTTCGATTCTCGACACATACACTCAGACAAAAATAAACTTGCGAACAACCATGGTCACACATGTCTTCTAACAAGCTAATTTCAGTGACATTACAATACCTTTCTAAATTAATACTGTTGAAAATTGACGAGGAAATAGTGTTTGCTCTGACAGGGAAGCAAGCGACACCACTCAGAACTCACTGGAAATGAGAATGCCGGCGTCTGAAAATGCGGTTTAATTGGCAATTCAGGAGCTGAATTCGAAATAAAACCGCTGACGGTGAATATGTTGGCATTAGCTGTGTTAAGTAAAGATATACCACCTATTAGCGACATTCGAAAATTTGTGTTGGACCGGGACTCGAACTTGGACTTCCCGCTTATAGCGAGCGATCGGCTTAACCACTTCGGCTATCCGTGCACGCCTTAAGTGGAAGTGGTTAAGGCAAACGCTTGCGACAAGCGGGAAATCTGGGATCGAGTCCCGGAGCGGCACAAATTTTCATATGCCGCTAAGAGGTAGTACATGGATATCTAACACAACTGATTCCAAGATATTCGCAGTCAGCGATTTTATTTCGACATATTATGTTTTGACGATGAGCATGTGTATGAAATAATTATTCCGAAGTATTATCTGAATGCGAATTTCATGACATCGCCTGCATTGGGTATGGAAGTAACACCCATTTCTGACACATGAAAATTTGTGCCGTTCCAGGGTTCAACACAGACATATGGAGGTTTGGATCAGGCTGGGAAGCATGCACGGATAGCCGAAATGGTTAAGGTGATCGCTTGCGATATGATTCTGAATGTGGATGGATTTTCGAGTAGGTGATAGGTGTCTCTGTTTGGTAATTGACGTCTTAATTTGGTGGCTATGCATCGAAAAGGGGACACTCGTAGATCACGTGGTCTGGAGTGCCTATATCAGGACCACAGTCACACGAGGGGGTAGCCCTCTTCCCGAACCGGCAAAGATATGCTGGGTATGGTCCATTCCCCGTAAGGAAGTGCAACAATCCTTCATTTGGTTTGAAGTGTGTAAGTCTGAGCCGTTCCTTGTTGTTAGGCAGCAGCTGTTAAGTCCTTCTTCCCATCTCTTCTTTATCCCAAAGTTCTTGCCACAATTATTGCCCCCTTCTTCTGATTGTAAATTTATCCACTACCCACTCACCCTGAATATGTTCAGTCTTTTCAATTTCCCCTCTTTTGACCCACCCAATACCAAGCTGCTTGTTCCCTATTTTTTATGTCTAAGGGACACAGCCCCATGAGAATCAATAGTGCCCCCCCCCCCCAAGGAGATGTTCGGTAAGCTCCAATCGAACGTAGAATCATGTTGAGCTGCACCCTCCTAACGGCCATGGCAAGCACAACCCTCGTGAGCCTGTGTGCCCAGACTCCGGACTGGTAACATACGATGGAGGTGAGAATGGTGTTATGATATAATTTGATCAGTTCTGAGGTTAGGTGGCATCTCCTGTGCCCGATCACAATGAGGTTATTCAGTGCTTCTAAAGACATTTGGGTCACCGCTTCGATGTCTTGGGCGAAGCTCCATCTTTCGTCTATGATGACACCCAAGTATCGGACATTGCGATGACGAATAACTGGTGAGCTATCGATCCGTACCTTTGGATTTCTGGCCAATTGGCCCTTTAATACTAAGTATGTTGATTTATTGGGCGCTATTTTCATTTCAGTTGTTTGGCATCATTGTGTCAGTATAGTCATTGCCCTTTCAATATTAGGTTCTAGATCTTCGCGGCTACGGCCGCCCAGCACATGTGCTATCGCCTCTAGCACATCTACACTTCTCTCCAGGCTGTCCAGGAGAAGCTCCATATTTATGACCCAAACGAGTGGTCCAGGACAGAGCTCTGTGGACACCCTTTCCTAAACTTTCTGCCAACTCTCCCGCGTTGGGACGATAGCCAGACCTCCCTTCCCATGCAATAGCTTCTGAGACAGCCATATAGCGGCCCTCGACGCTCTTTCTCCCGCAATCAGGAGAAGAGCGAAGGCCACGACAGGCTGTCAAAGGTGCTACTGATGTCAATCAAGATGCCAACTATTTACTTGCGTGGGGAAGAGTCACAGACCTCGGCCGCCAGGGCAATTGCGTCAGACGCAGATCACCCCAGCCGAAAGCCGAATTGCCTGCCGCTCATCCCACACAGCACTCGGTGTGCCGTCAGTCTGTCAGCTAGCAACCGCTCTAGCAATTTGTCTAGCAGGTCCAACAACAGATTGGTCTGTAGGACTTTAGTTCTTTTGGATCTTTGTCCTGGCCTTTCTTGATGATCACTACATTGTCCTGTTCACAGATGGAGGGAAACATCCTGAGGCGCAATGCCTCATTGTATAGTCTTGTCAGAGGTGTTACCAGTTGAGGAGCGAGGTATTGCACTACTTCCGCTACAATGCCGTCTGGTGCTGGGGCCTTGCCTCTCTTCAATGATTTTATATGTGCTGCCACTTCTTCCACGGAGAATGGATACACCACAGTGTTGTTCAGATATTCTCCCTGAACTGCCTGCCTAATTACGCGTTGCTCTTCTGTATCCTCTTCTACTATACCATCAGGGAGCTGGGATCGGAGGAGGACTTCAGCAGTTTCCTGCCAAGATCCCGTCGTCCGGTTCCCATCCCTGACGTTGGATTTTCTCTCTTACTATCTTATAGGGAATACCCATCGATCAATAGCCATTTGGCTCTGCACATGTTTTTCCCAGCTCTGAAGCCTAACTGTTCTCAGCTCCTTCTGGAACTGCTCTTTGGCGTCTCTATAGATTCGCAACCACCGTTGTTTTTCTTCCCGGATGACACTTCGCTGGTACTACCTCCTCGCCCTCCTGACAGACCGACGCATCTGACCTAATTCTGCAGATGATGGCGACGGAGAGGCCGCTACGGCTCTCCTCCTGGTTGGTACAGCTGCCTTCACCGCCCTGGTGAGTGCACTCACCAGTTCATCGGCGTGTCTGTTGACGTCTTCGTCACCTTCCGGCCATATCGGGGCGTTAAACTCTCTTGCAAGGCGCTCCCAGTCAGTTCCGTTGTAGTTGAGCTGCACTTCCCACCCTCGTTCCAGCGGCACTCTCAGTCAGAGAGCGTGAAAGTAATTAGGTTATGGTCACTTGTGGTAACTGTCTCTAACCATCCAACGTTCAATACTGCAGCAATATTTGGTGACATTAACGTGATGCCGATGTTTGTGCCCTCACCCCCTCCGCCAGTATAGGTGGGGGGTTTCCTGGTCTATTAGCGATAAGAAACTATAAGGATATGACAGTCTCCATTTTTCGCCTCTTTCATCCCGCGTGGCACTGTTCCCTAGGGGGGATTTAGCATTAATGTCTGCCACCACTACAATCTTGCGCCCTCTCAGCGCCGTAGATACCTGCACGAGTTGGTAAAAGTATACTTCTATATTGGTTCCATACTGAAAGTACATATACACCAGATATATGATGCCTACTGGCGACAGGATCTCTACGACATTACAGTGATCATCGGAAAGATGTGAAGCACTGTGATTCGTAACGCTTTGTTAACTACTATAATGGTGGCCTTCGGGTCATTCCCAAAGCTTACTACTTGCCAATTTATAGCGGTAAATGCTATATTCCCTGCAAGAGAGTGTGACTCCTGTAGACAGAGCACGTCAGGGCTCGTCTCCTCCACCACCCACTGAAGCTCCTGCATGACCAGCCTACTATTATGTGCATTTAACTGCCCTCTCTGAATTGTTGTTGTTATGGGAAATATGTATGGACATATGATTCTGGAAAGGTCTTTCACCAATCGGAAGTTATTCTTCCGTTAGATAGGACAGACTGATTGTAAATTTCATCTAGATCGAATGTTTCATTTCCTCTTACAAAAACACTCTTCACAAGGTCACGCAGGGCGCTGAAGTCAGTGGGGAGATTCATAGTCTTCAACTGCATTATATCAACAGCCTCCATGGACGAGAAGGTGACTTTACACTCATACTTGTGCCCTACACGCACAACGTGTCGTTGTGCCGTGGTCAGGACAGCCGACTCCTCCAGGCGGGACAACTGCATGGAATGTTCAAGATTTGGATAGATTCTCACAGGATCAACCTCCAATCGTATCACTAGTGGTTGACCTGGGATTGTTCTATCATTTGTGCTGCTAACTGCGCTAACTTGTTCTGGTTGTTCTGGTGCAGAGTTTTCTTGTACAAACACCGGTCTGCCCACTACAACAGGACGCCTGTCTTGTGTTGCCCGATTTTGTGGCAACCTATGTCCCCGGCAATAGGGAGAGGGAGCGGCCACTTGTACCCAAGGGTCGGTCTGCACGCGCATGTCTACCGTTTCCATCCTTCGTGATTTACCTTCTGCGACTAAGGTTAGAAATTTTTTAAACTTTTCTGGCCTTGCCACATCCCTTCGCCTCTTGCACGGGGATTTTCTTTTTTGCATCCTATGCGCCGTTGTAGCCTCAGCCATAATCGGTCCTCGATATCAATCAGTGCTCCAGCATCCTATATGTGGGGCAATTTCTTCCTGTAGCATTGCACGTCTTTTTACCCCTCTTAGTACAAGGAATACAAATTCCTGGTCTTGTGCAGTTTCTCCTTACATGATCTTCTGCTCCACATCTGGAGCAAGCAGACTTCCAATCACAGTACTTATGTATATGATCTAAATCTCTACAGTTGTGACAGCGAGGTACCATCAAGTAGTCCTGCACATTTATTGCGTGGAAACCAATGTAGATCTTGCCCACAGTTGTGCTCTTTTTCCACATTTTACCGGATACTTCGGCTACATGGTGAACTACGTCTCTTTCTCTGGGACCGGTTGTAAATCGTAGTTTGAATTCATTTTTGAACTCTTCCGTATTCATGTCGCCTAAATTTTGGGATCTTATGGTTTTACATAGCTCACGGTTGTCTATAGAAACTGGTATATCATACATGATTACAAGCGGGTTTTTCTTTTTGGGAGGTTCACATTTTACAACTTTACATAATTTTTGATTGCTTAATATTTTATTTTCATCCTCTTCTGTTGCTACATCTACTATCATTACATTTTTGGTTGCTTTAACTTTGTTAACTTTTATTATTTTCTTTAGTAGGATTGACCATTTTTGTGAATATTTCCTGTACTTTCTTTGTGTCTTGACCGGGCAAGTGTCTCACAAAGACTGCCGTGTACGGTCTTTTTCGACACCTTAACAATCTTCTCTCTGGTCGTTTGGCTTTTTGGTGCAGCTTGAGCCACCACACCACCCTATGATTTGGTTGGCTGCTTGTGCAGCCTTTCATTTTCTTTTTCAAGTTCCTCGACCCTCCCCTCGAGCTCCGCGTGAGCGATAGCCCAAATGGTTCAAATGGCTCTGACCACTATGGGACTTAACATCTGAGGTCATCAGTCTACTAGAACTTAGAACTACTTAAACCTAACTAACCCAAGGACATCAGACACATCCATGCCCGAGGCAGAATTCGAACCTGCGACCGTAGCGGTCGCGCGGTTCCAGACTGAAGCGCCCAGAACCGCTACGCTACACCGGCCGGCAGCGATAGCCCAGGGCGCGAGTTTGTTTTTTAGTGTCAGGATCGCAGGCTTGCTTATTTTGCCATTTTTAACATTGGTTTCCAGAATTGCGTTATCCTGGCATGCCTTTTGCTTACACTTTCCTCAGTCTGCCCCGAGCCCCCTTGTGGGGAGGGAACAGAAAGCATAGATGCCCTCGCAGGCGCATACGATTCGGTTGTATCTTCTTCGGCCATGATTGTTGACAAGCGAAAATGGATTGGGGGCTCATCTCTTGCCCCGGACCGGCTCCTCTGGCATAAGGGGGGGGGGGGGTAGGGGCTCGCCCACCGACCTCGCCCCTAGGTCAAGGGCACTCCTGAGCTGCCGGGTTCAGCACACCTTTGCGAACATACTGGTCCCCTTCGGTGGCCCCGTCATCGATGATTTCACTCAGCGCTCCTCGGCAAGTACACCCCAGAGAAGCGGATGCACTTGTCGCCTTTCGCCGCCTACTAGTCCGAGCTTCCACCTTCCGGCCATGGACCCACTCCCACTCAGGTGGTGGGCCGGTCACCCAGTCGTTCCGCGGTCTGGACCCAGCTAACCTGGCTCAGGCGATGTCACCACCCCCTGGGATTGGCAGAACACGCCCCGATTACCCACGGGCGCCGTGAAGCGTCCTTGCCGACTCGCGCCGAGATCACACGCCGACAAACGAGGTCGTCGGCATGCACAGCACCTCGTGTTCTGTGCTCTGCACACACAGTGTTGATGAGTTTACTGAAACCGCAACTGATCGGATCTTTGGCTTGTCACTTGTACATCTTGGGTCGCCTAACGCGAATCACTGTTTGAAACAACTTGCGATAAATTATACACCTCGACACTGACCCTTACGCTGTACTCTGCAGTCAACTGTCTGTTACCCTTTACAGATCAAGCACAGCTCACATGTTCTGACTACATTCAATGGGACAAGGACGATAAATTTATTGTCCTTTGCTAACAGCTCGACCGTTATTCGTCCTCTCTCCATACACTGCGAGAAGGGTATAACGTGAACATCGAAAATACGTCGCCATTGCTGTGGATCTTGTTCCCTTCCGGCACAGCACCCCAATATACTATTTGTCAAAGTCGTTTAAATCACCAACTTTCTCAATCCTCTCACTCATATTCGTCAGAATTATTTCTCTGCATCAACGAAATATTGTTATTGATGTGTTGGCAAATGTGCCAACACCTTGTAGATAGAGGAGGCCGAAATGCACGCTATCTAACGCAGACGGGCGTGAATTCTGGAACAGGATAAGTAGTGAATTATCATAAGAAAAGTATGCAGCTCCTCGAATACTTATCTTTTATTCTTTGATGTGAATACAGCATTCTTGATGAGACATTTCATACGATAACTATCAAACTATGTAAGGCTAATGGCGCCTTGCTAGGTCGTAGCCATGGACTTAGCTGAAGGCTATTCTAACTGTCTCTCGGCAAATGAGAGAAAGGCTTCGTCAGTGTAGTCGCTAGCAAAGTCGTCGTACAACTGGGGCGAGTGCTATCCCGTATCTCGCGACATGCCTTGTGGTGGCGCTCGGCTGCGATCACACAGTGGCGACACGCGGGTCCGACATGTACTAAATGGACCGCGGCCGATTTAAGCTACCACCTAGCAAGTGTGGTGTCTGGCGGTGACACTACAGTTATGTTTTTTCCTTTCAGTGTCCGTGTGCCTGGGTTGCAGCGCAGATGAGAGTATTGTAACTGTTATGTGTTTCTCACATGAATAATAAAAAATTCTAATATCTTCTATGGTTGCTCTAGATCAGGGGTGTCCACGCTTTTTGCTTTAGTGGGTCACGTTGGAAGAAGGCTAGTATTTTTGGGCCGCACGTAATATGCTAAACACTTACAGTAACCTTCAAGAAAATGTATACAGTTAACACATTTAAGTAATTTAGAATTTCCTAATATACGATTGTTCATTAAAAAGAATCAAGATGCATTTAATCTGACATTTCATACAAGATATTTCATTAATAATTTTATATATAAGTGACATCTAACCTTGAATTTGGGAAACTAATATATCAAAATCAGCTTCAATCGAAGTGGTTACAATTCTCGAGGTGTTCTCAAGGTGTTCGTCTGGGATTCTGTTTCTATTTTTACTCTTTGTGTGCTTTACTCTCAGAAATAATTGTTCATAAATGTATGTGCTTCCAAAAAACATAACGTACATAAATCATGACTGTCACCAAGGGATATTTGTCTCTAGGCAGATATGATTTGTAAATGTCCAAGAAAGATACATGAGGAAATTTTTCTTTTAGAGGGATCTCAGACAAACTTATGGTTTCCATCTGAAAATCTTCTTGTAACGTATCGACGTTGTATGTTAAATGTGTCAAATAAAAACAAATTTAATTATTTTTTAGAAAATCCTGAAATCGATTTTAAAATTCTTGCAACTAATCGAAATGTGTGGCTGCGTATTTCTTTCTGTCTTTAGTATTATGTCTCTAAATCTTTAGCTGCGCAGTTGCAACTGAATTAGCCATAGGATAACAGAACAGCGCGTCTGACTAGTTGACCAGTTATAAGAACGAGGCTCTGGGGAAGCACATGCGACAATGTTACGAGCTGGGCTGACCAGTGAGAGAAGAGTGGCGGGAATTTCAGATTGAAAATACTCAGTTTCTCATAACTTAACATAAATAGAATCATGTGATAGATGCCCACTTCTTGGACTATACTGATACTCGCTTTCAGCCGCATGCGGTCCGTTGGCAGCGAGGTGGCCACCCCTGCTCTAGATATTCCCTTAGGAGATTGCGCTTACGGTTAGACCGTTAGTAAGAGAGCACTTCGAGTTCCTGCTGCCAGTAAGTCGAGTACACCTTTAGTTTTTTTACATATTTTTACGAGCTTCAAACAGGAGCGACTTCAGTAATGGATAGGAACTGTGACTGTTGTGTACAGAAGCGAGCTGAGTTGGTGACCTTTCGCTCACAGCTCCAGGCAGTGTTGGTTTCCGTCACACAGCTTGAGGTTGCTGCCAAGAGACATCATTGTGGGGGCTGGGACACGTCGAGCGCGTCCCACGTGTCCCCCGATCGGTCCACTGCTGTGGCTGCCCCAGGTACTGCCTGCACTGAGACTGACCCCTCACCCGTGGTCGAGTGTGAAATCATTCCAAAGTCTGGCAGGCAGCGAAAGAGTTTCCGATGGGCCGATCGTAGGGTATCCCTGGTTCGTTTGACGAACAGGTTTCGGGCGTTATGTGTGACTGGCGAAGTCACTAAACCGGATGCAGTCGTCCACCATGTGCGTCAAGGAACAGAGGAAGCTTCTCGGCCCGCAAGGTCTCGGGATTCAAAGAGGGTGGGTTTTCTGGTAGTTGGGAGCTCCAACGTTAGGCGCGTAGTGGGGCATCTTAGGAACATGGCTGCCAAGGAGGGGAAGTAAGCCAGTGTGCACTCCGTGTGCATACTGTGGGGAGTCATTCCAGATGTGGAAAGGGTGCTTCCGGATGCCATGAAGAGTATAGGAGCAGCCAACTGCAGATGGTGGCTCATGTTGGTACCAATGACGTGTGTCGCTTTGGATCGGAGGAGGTTCTCTCCGATTTCGAGCGACTAGCGCTTATGGTAAAGACTGCCAGTCTTGCATGCGAGATTAAGGCGGAGCTCACCATCTGCAGCATCGTCGATAGAACCGTCTGTGGTCCTTCCGTGCAGAGTCGAGTGGAGGGTCTGAATTAGAGGCTCAGGCGTTTCTGTGGCTGTGTAGGCTAGGCTGCAGATTCCTTGACTTGCGCCATCGGGTGGTGGGTTTCCGGGTTCTACTTAATAGGTCAAGAGCCCACTACACACAGGAAGCGCCTACACGGGTAGCGGGGGCTGTGTGGAAGGGACTGGGCGGTTTTTTTAGGTTAGAGGGTCTCAGGAAACCACAGAAAGAGCGTCCGTCTAAAAGAGGGCAGATAAAACACAGTAAGGTAACTGTAGAAACGATCGGTATTGTAGTTGTAAATTGCCGTAGCTATGTTGGGAAAGAACCAGAGCTCCAAGCCCTAATAGAAAGCACTGAAGCTCAAATATTTATGAGTACGGAAATAAGTTCAGCCAAAATTTTTTCAAACGATCTAACAGTGTTCAGAAAGGATAGATTAAATATAGTTGGTGGTGGAGTATTTATTGCTGTGAGAAGTAGTTTACCTTATAGTGAAATTGAATAGTATGGGTAGAGGTTATACTTGACAACTGGACTAAGCTATTAATTGGATCGTTTTATCGACCCCCCGACTCAGAAGATATAGTTTCTGAACAGTTCAAAGAAAACTTGCGTCTCATTTCATTAGGTACCCCACAAATACAATTATAGTCGGTGGTGAGTTCAATCTACCTTCGATATGCTGGAAAACTTATACGTTTAAAGCCGGCGACAGACATAATACATCATCCGAATTTGTACTGAATGCTTTCTCAGAAAATTATTTTGAACAATTAGTTCATGAGCCCACTCGAAGCGAAAATGATTGCGAAAGCATACTTGACCTCTTAGCAACAAATAATCCTTGACAAATAGGGAGTATCGTGACGAATACAGGGATTAGCGACCACTAGGTAGTTGCTGCTACGTTGAATACCGTAACACCTACAACCATCAAAAAGAAACGCAAAGTACTGTATATCTATTTAAAAAAGCTGATAAAATGCTCTTAACGCCTTTTTAATAGACAATCTTCACTCCTTCCGACCTGATCATGTAAGCGTAGAAAAGATGTGTAATGATTTCAAAGATAGTATCGACGGCAATTGAGAGATATATACCACATAAATTAATAAGTGATGGTACTGATCCCCCATGGTACAGAAAACGGGTCAGATCGTTGTTGCAGATGCAACGAAAAAAGCATGCCAAATTTAAAAGAACGCAAAATCCCCAAGACTGGCAAAGTTTTGCAGACGCTTAATAATTTCCACAACGAAACTGTCTCGGAATCTTTCAGAAAACCGAAAGAGATTCTGGACATACAAAAAGCGCACCAGTGGCAAGACGTAATCAATACCTTCACTGCGCAATAACAACGGTGAAGTTACTGACGAAAGTGCCACTAAAGCTGAGTTATTAAATACGGTTTTTCGAAACTCCTTCATCAAAGAAGACGAAGTAAATATTCCTGAATTCCAATCAAGAATAACTTCCAAGATGATAAACATAGAAGTATTTGTCCTAGGAGTAGCAAAGCAGCTTAAATCACTTAAAAAAGGTAAGGTCTCCAGTCCAGATTGCATACCACTCAGGTTCCTTTCAGAGTATGCTGATGCAATAGCTCCATATTTAGCAATTATATACAACCGCTCGCTCACAGAAAGATCCGTACCTAAAGACTGGAAAATTGCTCAAGTCACACTAATACTCAAAAAGTGAAGTAAGAGTAATCCTCTGAATTACAGGTCCATATCACTAACTTCGATTTGTAGTAGGGTTTTACAACATAAACTGTGTTCGAACTTTATGAAGTACCTCGAAGAAAACGATTTTTGGCACATAGTCACCACTGATTCAGAAAATATCGTTCCTGTGAAACACAACTAGCTCTTTATACTCATGAAGTAATGAGTGATATCGACAGGGGATGTCAAATTGATTCTACATTTTTAGATTAACAGAAGGCTTTCGACACCGTTCATCACAAACGTCTTCTAACCAAACTGCGTGCCTATGGAATATCGCCTCAGTTGTGCGACTGGATTCGTGATTTCCTGTCAGAAAGGTCACAGTTCGTGGTAATAGATGAGTCATTGAGTAAGACAGAAATAACATCCGGCGTTCCCCAAGGAAGTGTTACAGGCACTCTCTTGTTCCTGATCTATCTTAATGACATAGGAGACAATCTGAGTAGCCGGCTTACATTGCTTGCAGATGATGCTGTCATTTACGGTCTTGTAAAATCATCAGATGACCAAAACGAATTGCAAAATGATTTAGATAAGATATCTGTATGGTGTGAAAAGTGGCAATTGACCCTGAATAAAAGAAAGTGTGAACTTATTCTCATGAGTACTAAAAGAAATCAGCTAAATTTCGATTACGCCATAAGTCGCCCAAATCTGAAGGCTGTAAATTCAACTAAATATTTATGGATTGCAATTACAAATAACCTAAATTGGAACGATGACATAGATAATGTTGTGGGTACAGCAAACCAAAGACTGCGATTCATTGGCAGAACACTTAGAAGGTGCAACACGACTACTAAAGAGACTGCCTATACTACGCTTGTCCGCCCTATTCTGGAGTACTGCTGTGCGGTACGGGATCCGCATCATGGGAACTAACGGATGACATCGAAAAAGTTCAAAGAAGGGCAGTTCGTTTTTTATTATCGCGAAATAGCGGAGATAGTGCCACAGACATGATTCGTAAACTGGAGTGGCAATCATTAAAACAAAGGCGTTTTTCGTTGCGTCGGAATCTTCTCATGAACTTTCAATCACCAGTTTTCTCCTCCGACTGCGAAAATATTCTGTTGGCACCCACCCACCTACATAGGGAGAAATGATCATCACGATAAAATAATAGAAATCAGGGCTTGTACAGAAAGAATTAAGTGCTCGCTTTTCCCGCGCGCCGTTCGAGAGTGGAACGGTAGAGAGAGAGCTTGAAGCTGGTTCATTGAACACTCTGCCAGGCACTTTATTGTAAATAGTAGAGTAATCACGTAGACGAAGACGCTAGCTTTCATTCCGCAACTACCCACCGAATCTGGCTGTGAGATGTCGGCCTATACCGGGCCGTCTACTCACATTTTATTTCCATTTAAATAATAATTTGTGTATGTCTTGCCCTTCAAATTCAGTCTCTCTTTCGATACAGACAATATTTGCTTCCCTTGATCGAATTATTTTCGCACTTAACAACATGAGTGGTCAGGGACAGCCATGCATATCTACTTCAACTCTGTTCTCAGACTGTGGAAACCTGTCATTACTTGAATTTCAAGACCTTGTGTATCTTATTGCTTTCCGCTCTCGGGAATCTCCAACTTAGGAAAGAAACAGCCTTTCCCACGGGGCAATAACGCTAACGGCGATTCAGAAACATAGTCACCTGTTCCAGTGGGACTGCTCACGACTACGGACTAGCCAGCCTAACATGGGGCTCCAGAAAGACAATAGGGTTCCACTGTGCGGGCGGCGTCAATGTTCGGTTCACACAATACAGAACGGAAACTAACTTGCCACAGGGGGTCACTTACTGAAACAACCCTTTCATCCTGTTGCTGGACAGCACTCCAAAATTCGGATATATTACCACAGCTGCGGAAGGAAGTTTGTGGTAAGGTCTTATGGGACCAAACTGCTGAGGTCATCGGTCCCTAAGCTTACATACTACTTAATCTGACTTAAAGTAACTTACGCTACGGACGACACACACACACACACACACACACACACACACACACAAACACACACACACACATGCCCGAGGGAGGACTCGAACCTCCGATGGGGGGAGCCGCGCGGACCGTGACAAGACGCCCTACGACCGCTCGGCTACCATACGCGGCAGCCACACCTGCGCCTGAGAAAATTTTCACTTCAGTTTGTCGTGGGAAGAACTGTCCACAATTACTTAAATTCATAGAAATCCCAGAATACTTTCCTTGCGATGAGAACCTGGTTTCGCGCTTCTCCCGGGTATGAAAGCACGTTTCTGATTGGCGTTCTGGCATCTAGGTTATCGGAGGAAGACAGCGGCCTCGATTCCAGTCCACTCTTTTTAGGGACAGTTAGAGCTTTTCGGTGACTGTCCGAATGAACTGGGCCGAGTGTAGACACTGAGGTTTGAAGAGAAGCGAGGGGTTATTCGGAGAGGGGCTCATGGAGACTTCGTCCAGGGCGCTGCCCTAGGGACCGCTGCGACGTTGATTAGCAGATTTGGACTTCGGCCTAATGCCAAGTCACCGCAGTCTGATTTAACAGTTCACGGGGCTTAGATAAATTTCTCACGAGAGCGTCTGAGAAGATGGCAGGATCCCGCAGCCCCACAGACTGCCCTAGGCCAGCCAGTAATAGCGCTCGCATCAGCACAGCGTACGGCAACATCACGCAGATTCATTGCAGCCACGATAAGCCCGCTTTGCAATGCGATCGGTCGACGACAGGAATTTCAGCTGTTTGAGGAGGGATGGTTTCATTTCTGTCGCGAATCCCTTACTCTAACATGCGCTTCACGCAACTGTTTTGCATACTACTTTCTTTTCCTGTCATGTTAAATTTGGAGAAAAATTTTAACTGAGCGCCACTCATGCATCGCCTTTGCAATGATGAGATCATGCTGGTATAATAATTTCCTTCTTTTTCGTTTCATACAGATGTTATATAGTCAGTCCACATTCTTGCCTTTTTTTTTTTTGAATATTTAAAAGATACTACAGTTGAATTAAATAGTAATTTACACTAATTCAATGTTAATTCAGCCAGTATTGTCCAGCAATGTGCTGGTGCACAACCTAGTCGGTCTTGCTGAATAATCTGCTCTTTGGTTTGCATTGTAAAGTCAGTTTTTAAGAAATATATTTCCTACATGTTGTGAATTATAGCAGCTGAACCTCTGTGACTTGAAGTATTTATTTCCCGTAATTACACTACTGGCAATTAAAATTGCTACACCAAGAAGAAATGCAGACGATAAACGGCTATTCATTGGACAGATATATTATACTAGAACTGACATTTGATTACATATTCACGCAATTTGGGTGCATAGATCCTGAGAAATCAGTACCCAGAACAACCACTTCTGGCCGTATAACGGCCTTGATACGCCTGGGCATTGAGTCAAACAGAGTTGGGACCGCGTGTACAGGTACAGCTGCCCATGCAGCTTCAACACGATACCAAAGTTCATCATGAGTAGTGACTGGCGTATTGTGACGAGCCAGTTGCTCGGTCACCATTGACCAGACGTTTTCAATTGGTGAGAGATCTGGAGAATGTGCTGGCCAGGGCAGCAGTCGAACATTTTCTGTATCCAGAAAGGCCCGTACAGGACCTGCAACGTGCGGTCGTGCATTATCCTGCTGAAATGTAGGGTTTCGCAGGGATGGAATGAAGGGTAGAGCCACGGATCGTAACACATCTGAAATAAAACGTCCACTGTTCAAAGTGCCGTCAATGCGAACAAGATGTGACCGAGACGTGTAACCAATGGCACCCCATACGATCACGCCGGGTGATAAACCAGTATGGAGATGACGAATACACGCTTCCAATGTGCGTTCACCGCGATGTCGCCAAACACGGATGCGACCACCATGATGCTGTAAACTGAACCTGGGTTCATCCGAAAAAATGACGTTTTGCCATTCGTGCACCCAGGTTCGTCGTTGAGTACACATTCGCAGGAGCTCCTGTCTGCGATGCAGCGTCAAGGGTAACCGCAGTCATGGTCTCCGAGCTGATAGTCCATACTGCTGCAAACGTCGTCGAACTGTTCGTGCATATGGTTGTTGTCTTGCAAACGTCTCCATCTGTTGAGTCAGGGATCGAGACGTGGCAGCACGATCCGTTACAGCCATGCGGATAAAATGCCTGTCATCTCGACTGCTAGTGATACGAGGTCGTTGGGCTCTAGCACGGCGTTCCGTATTACCCTCCTGAACCCACCGATTCCATATTCTACTAGCAGTCATCGACCAACGCGAGCAGCAATGTCACGATACGATAAACCGCAATCGCGATAGGCTACAATCCGACCCTTATCAAAGTCGGAAACGTGATGGTACACATTTCTCCTCCTTACACGAGGCATCACAACAACGTTTCACCAGGCAACGCCGGTCAACTGCTGTTTGTGTATGAAAAATCATTTGGAAACTTTCCTCATGTCAGCACGTTGTAGGTGTCGCCACCTTTGCCAACGTTGTGTAAAAGCTCCGAAAAGCTAATCGTTTGCCTCTCACAGCATCTTCTTCCTGTCGGTAAAATTTCGCGTCTGCAGCACGTCATCTTCGTGATGTAGCAATTTTAATGGCCAGTAATGTAAATTACCAACGTCCTCCAACCATGAACATGTAAGTGAGGCCCGCTAATGAAATCAGGAGTTAAATTAACGTTTCCTGCAAGCGCCATAGTTATACTGATAATCACTCTTAGTGTTTCATGAGGACACGCTACCGCTTTCTGATCTGATACGGTAGTACCCGCAACTAAATTTATTTGTCTGTCCAATGATGTTAGTAACAAGTTCGCAGCAGCCTTTCCGAATACGCCCGACTTCTGCCGTCTTTGGCGACACTGCCAGTTCTCAGTGCTCACTGCGCAGAATTCGAGGACGCGTCTGCACTTTTTTTTTTTAATTCGTAGTCTGATATATTTCTTTTCAACGGTATTTGAACTCAAGTACACAACTGATTAGCTATAGTGCAGCGCTATACTAATTCTGAATATCTTTGCAACTTGTGGATCATTTCCACACTTAAATAAATTTTACTCGCACGATTTTCGGCGTTGTAGGTAAACAGAGAATGAGTGTAGTCAGCACACGGCATGCCATAGGGTTAGGCAGGTATGACGTTTGGTAATGAGAAGTAGGAGCCAAAAGAGACGGATGGAAAAAAATGGAAACAGTAGCGCTGGTGCATGCGGAGGCAGAAGGGGCCGTTGGGGAAAATGGGATGCGTTTTGAAAATGAGCAACTTCAGGGGGACGAGAACGAGTCCATACAAGACACCCGACTGGGTAGAGCAGCAGAGCAATTAGCTGCTGTAGACCTCAGTCAGGAGCAAATGGTTGATGAGACGGAACGAACAGCACAGGGTGCGTCAGCGCGTAAGTACCAGCTAACAAGGGTGCTCAACGAGACGTTCCGAAGAAACCATTCGGAAACGAATAAACGAGTTTCAGCGACGTTGCTTAGCCACGACACACGTATAAATAGGTTAGAGAAGGCAATCGCGGGAATTCCCACAGAAACAGAAAATCTAGTCGCGAAAGGAGTGTCTAACGCGGACTTTAACTCGGATAGGGCCTCTCCTGCACTGGCAGCGGCCTCGGAGGAGGTACAAGTACTCATTAGGTTCAAAGAGGTGCAGTAAAACTTAAATAGAGTACTAAAGCAGAGAGAAGACCCGTTTTCTTAGGAAGTGACTAACTTACACCTAATAATGTCACAAGCGTTAAGCGCACAAGGAGGCACCAGCTCTGTAGAAAGTAGTTTACCGTCCACACTGGAAGGTACAGGCGGCAGTAGCCAAATAAATTTCTGGAGAGCAGTAGGAATGTTCCACTGCCGAGTGTGAGTGGAGAATCGAGCCGCGCCACGCTTTCCAGCAAACCCCGAGGTCAACAGAGGTAGCCTCTCGTTTCCGAGGCTGCGGAAATTTCAGGTTGGCTGGCTCTGAGCACTATGGGACTTAACTTCTGTGGTCATCAGTCCCCTAGAACTTAGAATTACTTAAACCTAACTAACCTAAGGACATCACACACATCCATGCCCGAGGCAGGATTCGAACCTGCGACCGTAGCAGTCGCGCGGTTCCGGACTGAGCGCCTTAACCGCGAGACCACCGCGGCCGGCAATTTCAGGTTGTCCGTGAAAACAGTACAAATCTTCACCTGAAGCTTTAGGTGTGGAAGTTCGATTATTCCTTTCTGCCACGTGGCCTGTGTGGTATCAGTCGGATTTCATGTGCAGTTACCTCGAGGGGGAACCCTACAATAAATTTAGTTCAGCAGCGCAGAGCTTCGGTAATTCCGGCATCCGGAGCCCAGTCAAGCTTTTAGAAAAAATGGTTTAAAAGAACCAGTTACAAATCTTCACCTGAAAGTTTAGGTGTGGTAGTTCGATTATTCCGTTCTGCCTGCCGGCCGGTGTGGCCGAGTGATTCTAGGCGCTTCAGTCTGGAACCGCGCGACCGCTACGGTCGCAGGTTCGAATCCTGCCTTGGGCATGAATGTGTGTGACGTCCTTAGGTTAGTTAGGTTTAAGTAGTTCTAAGTTCTAGGGGACTGATGACCTCAGATGTTACGTCCCATAGTGCTCAGAGCCATTTGAACCATTTGAACCGTTCTGCCACGTGGCCTGTGTGGTATCAGTTGGGTTTCATGCGGTAGTTACCTAGAGGAGGAACCCTACAATAAAATGTGTGCAGTAGCACAGAGCGTCCCTAATTCCGGCATCCTTAGCCCCGTCAAGCTTTTAGGAAAAATGGTGTAAAAGAACCAGTTCCTAGATCAGCAATTTGCAACGACAGACATGGTTCGCGTTGCTGTGGTAAATAGCTGCAATCGTATCAGCTGTCTTTGATAGGTCGTTGTGGGGAAA
The DNA here is from genome assembly GCF_023864345.2 of Schistocerca serialis cubense. Taxonomy (NCBI): domain Eukaryota; kingdom Metazoa; phylum Arthropoda; class Insecta; order Orthoptera; family Acrididae; genus Schistocerca; species Schistocerca serialis. The sequence continues at coordinate 434,660,716 of NC_064640.1, read as the reverse complement.
CAGAGGGGAATTTTAAGTCACGGCCGCAAGAACTGAAAAATACACTCCAAGACAAAAAAAAAGGACGCACTATGAAGAAATCATCTGAATGCGATAGAAATCAGTAGATGTGGTGTACATCTACAGACAAATAAATGTTTACATTTTCAGAAAAATTGGTTGATTGATCCAAGTGAAAGAGCTTCACAAATTGAGTAAGTCAGTAACGATTTGGCCCATCTCTGACTCTTATGCAAGTAGTTATTCGTCTTGTCGTTGATTCATAATGTTGTTGGATGTCCTGCTGAGAGAGATCATGCCAAAGTCTATCCAGTTGAAGCGTTGGATCGTCAAAATCCAGGTGGTTGAAGGGCCCTGACCATAATGCTTAGAACGTTCTCATTTGGGGAGAGATGCGGCAACTAGAAACTCTCGCCACAGCCGGGCGGGCTTCAATCTTGCTAAAATGTAAAATGTAAGGGCAGAATGGGGTGCCCTGAAGGGCAACAAAACGGGGCGTAGAATATCGTTGACGTGCCGCTGTGGTGTAAGGTTACCATGAATGACCACCAAAGGAATCTTGCTATTAAAAGAAATAGCACCCCAGACTAACACTCCTGGTTGTCAGGCCCTATGGCTGGCGACAGTCAGATTGGTATACCATCACTCTCCGAGGAGTCACCAGACACTTCTTCGATGGTCATCAGAGGGCAGTGCGAAGCGGGTCTCATCACTGAAGACAATTCTACTCCAGTCAGTGAGAGTTCAGGCCGGGAACGTGTCTAGAGAGGCCTCAAATGTCGCTCGCCATATGGCCCTACAACCACTAGTAATGGTCTGGGGTGCCACTTCTTTCCATACGAGGAACCATTTGGTTGTCATTCACGTCAACATTACAGCACAGCGGTACGTGCATGATATTCTACACCCCTTTTTTATTGCCCTTCATGACACGCCATCCTGTTCTCATATTTCAGCAAGATAATTCCCGCCCTGCACACGGTCAGAGTTCCTACAGCTTGTTTTCGTGCTTGCAAAACCCTACCTTAGCCAGCACGTTCTCCGGATCTCTCCCCAACTGACAATATTTGGAGCATTTTGGGAAGGGCCTTACAATCATCTCGGGATTTTGACTACCTCACGCGCCAGTTGGACATAATTTGGCACAATATCCCTCAGCGGGACATCCAACAACTCTCTCAATCAATGCTAAGCCGAATAATTGCTTGCATAAGGACCAAAGGCGGACAAACGCGTTATCAACTTGCTCACTTTGTGACGCTCTTTCTCTTGAATAAATCATCCAGTTGTTCTGGAATTGTGCTTATTTGTTTACCTGTACACTTATGTCACATATACCGATTTCTGCCCCATTCGGATAATGCATGTCAACTACACACCAATAACCAGCCGAACGGAATGACTGGAGTAATGGTAACGGCAATAGGAACAGTTTCGACTGCAGAGTCGAACGGCCACCGAATAACAAGCAGGAGAGGCAGGCTGCTCGGGTTATTGAAATCAGGCTGCCGAATCACACGCTCATACAGCCACGAAATGACGATAGCCGTCAATGAGGTATGTGCAACTCAACTCACAAACGGACATTTAAACTTTTGGGGGGAACTATTTAAGGACCTAGTAAATAATATTTTTATGGCGAAATTTTTATATGTATTTCGTTTGTTATTGCTGATCAAGTGTTTATTTCTATTACATCGTTGATGGTAGATTAATGTGATGCATTTCTTCCAAGTGTAATTATGACCTTCAGATAGCTTACTGACGTCGTTTTTTGAGAAATAAATGTGGGGAAATTTCATCAAGTTTATGTTGAGCATGTAATAAGCGCGACGGTGCGAAATGAAGTTATGCATTTTTTATGTGTATGGAGGGAGAAAGGATTGTTGTTGGCGCTATGCTGCGTTCATTTTTAGTTAATGTCAAGTACACCGAGTAGAGTGTTTTGGAGCGAGTGTGCAGTAGGCATATGCCCTCATATACGGGGGCAGCACGTTTCGAGGTTGCCCAGGCTTTCTTAATGAACTCATGTTCAAACCGCCGTCTCCTTTTCCTACTGTGTGCTTCCCTCGGTTCGAGGTTGCCCGGCATCTGAACGAGGCATATGAAAGGTTAAGTTATAGCAGTCTGATGGAAAGGTGTTGAAGGGATGTACAGGCAACCGAGGGAAGCGCACAGTAGGGAAAGGAGACAGCGGTTTGAACATGAGTTTATTTAGAAAGCCTGGAGTTCTATATAAGGGCGTCCACGTTGTAGATAACGTCGACCACGCAATTTGTTGTACGTGAAGGACATTTGTCCGTGTTAAGATACGCCTGGACCATGAAATTACTGGGAAATTTTCTTAGACGTGTCCACACTAGAGAGCGTCGAGACCGCAAAGAATAATGAAGAGATAGGGGCTCTGTGGTGAGGTAGTGTCCTTACTGTGGCTAAATGATATGACTGCACTGGGAGAAACGGTGGAAGTCTACTCCGAAGTTCCATTTTTCCAGATTACGGCATCACACGTACCCGTAAGATGAAATAGTATTGTATGAATAATACTAATAGCATATTGAAGAAGTGTTTCTAAAGAACTTTTTGGGGGAGTGTGTCAGAAACTAGTGCCAGATAAAAAAGGGTCAGCCCACAGCTGTTACCGAAAGACACCACGTGATAGAAAAGAAGCCGTAGCGGAAGATAAATGACGATCCTTCACGCATCTGAGGACGCATCATTACCAACTACAGCACCAAAACAACAGCGGGAGTAAGTTGATTTATAATTTTACCTTTTGAGCATTTCACCATCCTACCCGTAACCCATTGTGTAAATGACTTGAATTCGGTGACTGTGTGTAAAGCATTGATTATCGGAATAATTACGCATGTGTGATCAGTGTTTTCACCCCAGGTATTCTGTTTGTGTTTAACATGTTTACAAGTTGTTATCTGTAATTATTACACAGAGTCGTTTGGCGCATGTTTTCTGTTTAAGTCAGAGAATTAAAAATGGAGAGAGAATCATGGTTTTTTTTTGTATGAAGTAGCATATGGACAAAGCACAGAACAATTGGGCTCCGTGGGTATGAAAAGATTAGCCATGATAATGGAAACAGACTTTAGTGTATTCATGCTAGCTCTGAGTATACTACGGCATATTTCTTATAAAGAGTGAGAGTATAGACATTAAGGAGTGTATTTTAGTGCTTGTTTGGGCGCAAAAAGATATTAACTTGCATATTAACACTCGCACGTTAATGACCAGTACTGATAACACACAACGTTAAAATAACACACTAACCTTGAGGAGGCGTGACTGCCGATGTGTGGATGCGTGAGTGCAGACCAATATGTTTTTTTTTCTTTTCAGGCGTAATTGCTGCTGTTAACTAAGTATCTTTATTTGCAAAGCATTTCCTTTCTGTTGAACAATATCCTTAGTGAAATGATATTATTTCACACGATAATTTAACTTAGAAAATTCAGTTGGTACATAAATTAAAAGAAACTTGTTCATCAGGTATTTAAAAGGAGGGCCGGATAACACTCTTGTAAGTTCATGCTAGTACGATTTACTTTGTGCAACACTCTCTGAAAGGTTTATGATTTGTTACAAATTTCTCTATGAAGCTTGGTTATAACTGAACTTTTACGTTTAGTAGGGTATCAGTAGTTTATGTGTTAATTAGAATGTACTGTAGACCATCAGTGGCATATCTCCAATTCAGGATTTCTAAGTTATGTGCAGATCGAGAAGGCGATGGAGCACACACACACACACACACACACACACACACACACACACACACACACACACACAAGTAAGTGGTGGGAATGCATGGCAAGACGTTCAACTTTGGGGAGAAGAGAGCGGAGTCTGCTCAGCCTATTGATACTGCTGGGTCCTGACAGTGCAAGCAACAGGTAGCAGATCAATGTGATGGCACTTGTGGACAATTGCCCATCATGATAATATGACAATCATCACTGCAAACAGACACATAACACTGCAAGAGAGGATTGTCAAGGGAATCAGCTTATGGAGCCAATGACAGGTCACATGAGTAAAGCCGCCCATTCACAGCCTGACTGGTCAGCCGAAGCTCCCTACTGACCTGTCTGATTGAGTGTGTGGACAAATGTGACTGCATCACAGAGCATACCCTACCTGTCTGTACTGACAGGTAGGTGGCACTCAGGGCAAGCTGCAAACCTACACACCTGGACCACGGACGCAACTGCTATAAAACTGCCCACACAAAGCTGGATGTATCGGGGCAGACCTGCTCAGCAGGGGGTGGGAGGCGGTCGGACAGTTGGCCAGCCTGTGTCTGGGTGCCTTCAGGCTGTTTACTGCTTCTGGGTCACAGCAAAAGGCAAAGAAGATCTACCTTAAGCCACCCATTCATAGCCCAACTGGTTTGCCAACCACTGTGCCGAGTGGGTCGCCACCTATCCAGCTGGGTGTGTGCACACTGCAACTGTGTATCAGACCCTACCTGCCTGCACTGATGGCTCAAATGGCTCTGAGCACTATGCGACTTAACTTCTAAGGTCATCAGTCGCCTAGAACTTAGAACTAATTAAACCTAACTAACCTAAGGACATCACACACATCCATGCCCGAGGCAGGATTCGAACCTGCGACCGTAGCGGTCGCCCGGTTCCAGACTGTAGCGCCCAGAACCGCACGGCCACTCTGGCCGGCGCACTGATGGAATGTGGGACGTCAGGCAGTGGTCAGGGCAAGCAAGTAGAGGTCCGCCAACAAACCAACACACATGGTTCACAGACCCAACTACTATAAAACCGCCCACACAAAGATAAACGTGTCGGGGCAGAGTCACTTACCATGGGGAGTTGGCCGACTGGTTGGCCTATGTGTGGGGGCCTTCACATGAGTGACCTGCATTTGACACAACACCACTAAGCAACGAATTTATTTCACGATTCGAGCAGACTCATGTCACTCGTCATGCAAGGCAATGAAGCATGATTTATTATCAGTATGACTAGCTTTTCTCATAAGAGAATGAATCATTTGATTGTCAAAGGAACCAGCTTAGGGAGCCAGTGACAGGTCACATGACTAAAGCCGCCCATTCACGGCCTGACTGGTCAGCCGAAGCCCCCTACTGACCTGTCTGATTGGGTGTGTGGACAAATGTGACTGCATCACAGAGCATACCCTACCTGTCTGTACTGACAGGTAGGTGGCACTCAGGGCAAGCAGCAAACCTACACACCTGGACCACGGACGCAACTGCTATAAAACTGTCCACACAAAGCTCGATGTATCAAGGCAGACCTGCTCAGCAGGGGGTGGGAGGTGGTCGGACAGTTGGCTAGCCTATGTATGGGTGCCTTCAGGCTGTTTACTGCTTCTGGGTCACAGCAAAAGGCAAAGAAGATCACAGCATCACAGCATCCAGTACCTCACAACACAATGTTCGTCTCGTGGAAAGATCTGTGTTAACAGTTACGTGTTATGACTCATACTCTCATGCTTGATTACGCATAGACAGCCTATAACACATATCCCCAGCTTATGTACAGCAAATGTAAATGAGCCTGACGTCTTTGCTGTCACACATGCACACCAGAGATGCCGTAGCAACAAATGATGCTGTTTTCAGAGAGGAGTTTGGGTGCTTCCCTGATGTCATCACGAGATGCAGGTATTATGTTGACCCCAGCCACTCGCATTTTCCCAAAAACTATGTTCCTGAAAGTTCCACACAAAATCACCAACTATGCAGCAGTGCATGTGTGTGTGTGTGTGTGTGTGTGTGTGTGTGTGTGTGTGTGTGTGTGTGTGTGTGTGTGTGTGTGTGTGTATGTGTATGTGTATGTGTATATGTGTGTGTATGTGTGTGTGTGTGTGTATGTGTGTGTGTGTATGTGTATGTGTATGTGTATGTGTGTTGTATCAAATCATGTAAACTGCCATGTACCTACCTCATAAAACAAAGCGTAGTAAACCGATAAAACTTGAAACCCAGACACAGGCATTCATATGGACCTCTACATGAGGCAGTGTTTATTTTATCTGATGTGTTTCTTTTGAGGGTTGACAGTTGGACATTTTTATAATGCACTTTCAATTTCTCTTTCGAAGTACTCACAATTGTACAGTTTTCTAGAGTTTCAGCTACTTCGCTAAGTCTTTGTTTATGTTGACTTCTTTATGATAATTGTTGTTATATATTGTATTCTTATCTGAGGTTTATTTTTCTTATTTTGTTTGTGACACATTTGACACTAATGTGCACATTCATGTTACTCGTTTCATGGTAATTTTGAGTACCTTGAGTACCTATACTGATTTTCTTCACATAGCACTTCACGTCTCACATGCTTTATAGTAATGACCTGTACATAATTTGTTTTTGTTTATTTTGTACTAAATATGTCACATAGTTAAGAGTGATGTATTCTGTGCATTTTGTTCTGCCATGTAATAACAGAGGTCTACACAGAACGCAACAAACACGTACAAATTTTTCTTGTGTAGTGTATTTTGTAGTGACGTTACAGAACATTTTTATCGCAATTGATGTCATGGGCAATTCTTGTAAACACAAAGTTTCTTATACTCACTATCACTGAGCAGTATTTTGAGGTTTATACTTTTCATCACAACGTCTCCAGTGGAAGAGTGAATGTGGACATTATAATTGGATGAATAAGTAACTTCTGCACAGTCACAACAATTTCCTTGTCTATATCCTTTGTCTTTTCGGATGTTCTTCTCGTCTTTATTGGTTGCCGGGTCGAGGAAAATTGTTTGGGAAAGGTATCATCATATTTTCTGATGAAACCTCTCCTGGAAACAATTTTAAGAGCGAGTACAGGGTGATGACAGACTCCAACCTGTGCCAAGTCGTCCTCTCACATTTTTATTCCTATTTAAATATTGATTCGGATATGACTTGCCTAACACTTTCATTCTTTCTTTCGATTCAGACAATGTTTGCTTTCCTTGGTCAAATTGTTTTCCTGCTTAACTACAGGATTGGTCAGGGACAGCAATGCAGTTTTATTTCAACTCTATTCTGATACTGGGGAAACCTGTCATTATTCCAGTTTCAAGATCTTCTGTATATTTTCCCTTTCGGCTCACAGGGACTTCAAAGTTAGGGTTAGAAACAGCTTTCCCCATGACTCAAGCGCGCTAATGGCGGTTCGGAAACAGAGTTCGCTTTTCCAGCGGGAAGTAATACGAAAATACGTGCTGGTCATCCTAATCCACGGGTCTGGAAAGACATGTTCCATCGAGATACGGTTGCGACCGCTGGAACCACGTCAATGCGTTCGACGCAGGCGTTCTCCCTGTTTCCTTGGTTTGAAATTGCATGAAAGGTGTACGAGGGCGATCAATGGACGGTTTTCCAACTAGTTTCGACTGTTCAGAGGAAATACCTAGCAATTACAACTACAAACAAGCTGGAGCGATCACATAGACATTGTTGTGGGGTAAGCAAACAAAATACTACATTTTATAGTCAGAACACTTAGAAGATGCAACAGGTCTACTAAAGAGACTGGCTGCACTACGCTTGTTTGTCCTCTGCTAGAGTATTACTCTGCTGTATTTGATCCTTACCATATTAGATTGACGGAGGACATAGAAAAACATCAAAGAAGGGCTGCTCGTTTTTTATCATCGCTAAATAGGAGAGAGAGTGTCACGGATTTGATAAGCGAATTGAGATGACAATCACTAAAACAAAGTCGTTTTTCCTGGCGGCGAGATCTTTTAACGAAATTTCAGTCACCACCTTTCTCCTCTGAAGGTGAAAATATTTTATTGTCGCCAACCTACAGAGCAAGAAATGTTAATAAAATAGGATAACTCAGAGCTCATACAGAAAGATTTAAATGTTCTCTTTTCCCACTCACTATTCGAGAGTGGGACGGTAGAGTAATAGTCTGGAGCTAGTTCGAAGAACCCTCTGGCAGGCACTTAAGTGTGAATTGCTGAGTAGTTATGTAGATGTAGAAGGCATTTGATACAAGTCAACACTGTTGTTTAGTTACAATATACCAGACTACCGAGTATCGCACCAGATTTGTGATCGGATACAGGATTTCCTTGCAGATAGAACTCAACACGTCGGTCTCAATGAAACAAAATCGAAAATTTTGGGAGTACCCCAAGGGAGTGTTATTGTGCCGCTACTATTCACAACTTACCTCAATCATGTAGTGGATAACGTTGCAGGCTCCTTGAGGCTATGTGCTGACGACGCTGTAGTTTATAGGAAGGCTGGAAAGCCAGAAGGTTTTGGCGGAACGCAGGAAGGCCAGCAGAGGACCGATGATTGGTACAGGGACTGGCAGTTGAACTTGAAAGTAAATATACGTAACGTATTGCTCATACACTGAAGAGCCAGAGAAACTGGTACACCTGCCGCCGCGAGCACGCAGAAGTGCCGCAACACGACGTGGCATGGACTCGACTAATGACTGAAGTAGCGCTGGAGCGAACTGACACCATGCATCCTGCAGGGCTGTCCATAAATCCATAGGAGTACGAGAAGGAGGAGATCTCTTCTGACCAGCACGTTGCAAGATATGCAAGATATGCTCGATAATGTTCATGTCTCTGAGGAGTTTGGTGGCCGGTGCAAGTGTTTAAACTCAGAAGAATGTTCCTGGAGCCGCTCTGTAGCAATTCTGAACGTGTGGGGTGTCGCATTGGCCTGCTGGAATTGCTCAAGTCCATCGGAATGCACAATGGACATGAATAGATGCAGATGATCGGACAGGATGCTTACGTACGTGTTACCTATTAGACTCGTATCTAGATGTATCAGGGGTCCCATATCAACCCAACGCCACACACCACTACAGAGTCTCCACTACCTTGAGCAGTCTCCTGACATGCAAGGTGCATGGATTGATGAGGTAGTCTCCATACCTGTACATGTCCATTCGCTCGATGGAATTTGAAACGAGACTCGTCCGACCAGGCAACATGTTTTCAGTGTCGTGCAGTCATCAAGGGTACACAAATGGGCCTTCGGCTGCGAAAGCACATATCGATGATGTATCGTTGAATGGTTCGTAAGCATTGAAATCTGCAGCAGTTTGGGGAAGCGTTGCACTTCTGTCACGTTGAACGATTCTCTTTAGTCGCCATTAGTCCCGTTCTTGCAGAATCTTTTTGCGGCCGCAGTGATCTCCGAGATTTGGTGTTTTATAGAATTCCTCATATCATGGTACACTCGTGAAATGATCGTGCGGGAAAATCCCAACTTCATCGCTACCTCGGAGATGCTGTATAACACAATGTTCAGTCTCATTTAAATCTTGATAACCTGTCATTGTATCAGCAGTAATCGATCTAACAACTGCGCCAGACACTTGTTGTCTTACGTAGGCCTTGACGACCGCAGCGCCCTATTCTGACTATTTACATATCTCTGTATTTGAATACGCATGCCTATACTAGTTTCTTTGGCGCTTCAGTGTGAATAGGCGAAGAGATCCAATATTGTTCAGTTACACTTTAGGCGATAAATCACGGGATACGGTGACTGTTGTATAATAAAACCTATGAGTAATAAAACAAACTGTAGGAAATTCAGATGCCAGAAAGAGGCTCATAGCGAGAATCTTAAGGAAATGTACGAGGTCGTGCTGAAAAGTGAAAACTCTTCAAGCTTTTTAAATAAAACAAACGTTATTAATACTCTAAATCTTTGTTCTTCAAGTCTTCGTATTTATATCTCACCATCTAAAAAGACTAATAATAACTTGGCGGCGAACATATTTTTTTTCTTTTTTGCATTGCCATTATAGTGAAGTTCTCGAAGGTGTCTTTATGTTTTGGAAACAGAGGAAAAATCAGAATTGTATGCAGGATGATTGATGACAGTCAATCCAAGGTTTCCGATTGTCGCAGATATTGTAGCGCTCTTGTGTGGTCTGGCATTGTCATGCTGAAAGAGAGGGTGCTCAATGTGGAGAAGAACTCTTCGAATTCTAAACTTGATTAGAGTAAGCTGTTTTTCACGTACCGACATTTTTACGTCACACACTGCCATGTTACATGCTACAGGTCGGAGCCCTCTAGCGGCAGAGGGCTGTAAACACGTAGAAATGAAACAAAGATGAATAATGTTAATAAAATTTGTCTTATTTTAAAAACTTTAAGAGTTTTTACATATGGCATTGGAGGCATTACTTTTTAGAACGCTCTCGTAATTCATCCACGAAGGGAATGACTTCCAAAACACAAAACACTCGTTCGACCGACTCTTGAGTACTGTTCATCAGTCAGACTCTTACCAAGTAGGATTTGTGGTGTCACCGCCAGACACCATACTTGCTAGGTAGTAGCCTTTAAATCGGCCGCGGTCCGCTAGTATACGTCGGACTCGCGTGTCGACACTATCAGTGATTGCAGACCGAGCGCCGTCACACGGCAGGTCTAGAGAGACTTCCTAGCACTCGCCCCAGTTGTACAGCCGACTTTGCTAGAGATGGTTCACTGACAAATTACGCTCTCATTTGCCGAGACGATAGTTAGCATAGCCTTCAGCTACGTCATTTGCTACGACCTAGCAAGGCGCCATTATCATTTGCTATTTATCTTGTGACGCATGTACCGTCAAGACCGATGTTCACCAATTGTGGATTAAAGTTAAGTATTCCAAAAGCTACGACCTTTTTTGCTAAAGTCTAACTTCCTTAAATGTTCCAGACCTCATGCCAGCCTGCGTGAGCTTAACGCGTGCCTTTCGGCTACCAATCATAGTGGCTTGGCTGTCTTGCCAAGTCACCACAGTTTGGCGTCGAGAATTTTGCGTTCGTATTGATTTTCCTGATTTACTTGTGTCATGGCTTCGACACAATCTCCAGATGTACTGTCCGAATTTTATCGCATGCAGAATCAGCAGACGCAGGCCTTATTGGATGCCCTTGGACAGCTCGTCCAGGGTCAACATGCACTGCAAAACGATTCGGCAGCCGTCGCTCCACCGCTCACGCAGCCACAACACGCAGTTGCACCACCTTTTCGTCCTTTTGATGCGGCACTGGAAAGCTGGACGGAGTGGTCACGTCAATTTGGATTTCATCTCGCCGCCTACAGAATTCAAGGTAACGAGCGGCAGCCTTTTTTGTTAGCATCTGTAGGCGTCCAGACATACCGTGTGATAGTCAAATTGTTTCCCCGACGCGATGTAGCAACTCTGTCCTACGACGAAATTTTGTCTGTATTAGATGCATATTTCAAAGAATCAGTCAATGTAGTTGGGAAAAGGTATACCTTCTTTCGTACAAAACGTACGGCAGGTCAGACTAATCGGGAGTGGGTTGCAACCTTACAAGGCCTTATTAGGGATTGTGCTTTTGAGTGTGAATGTGGACTCCCTTCTTCCGATACAATGGTACGTGATGCAATTGCACAGAACGTTTCTGATGTTCGTATACGGGAACAGATTTTGAAACTAGTCAATCCCTCCCTTCAACAAGTGATGGACATATTGGATAGGCAGGACACACTTGACTTTGCTCAGGAATCATTTGAAACTTCGCCACCTGTGTGTCACGTTAACCGGCCCGCCGGGCGAGCTGCACGGAACAGTAAACAGTCCTCATGCCCGGCCGCGCCCAAGCCGCCTGGCTCTCAGCCACGTGTCCCGCGCCGGCAAGCTAACGCAGTGAAATCATGCCCGCGGTGTGCTACTAGACATTCGCGTGAGAATTGCCCGTCACGCCAAGCTATTTGCATTTTCTGTAATAAAAAAGGACATGTTCAAAGTGTTTCCCAGAAAAAGCTCCGATCAGACACTCACAACCATTCCAGGCCCTTTGCTTCACGCCGGACTTGGAATCGAACCAAGGATACTCCGGCTCGTGAAACTTTGCCTATGGAAATTCATGTAGTTCATGCCACTCCGCCCAGTGCTACTCTCTCTAACAGTGACTGTGTTCGTCCCACAAAAAGTGTGCGTCGACATCGCCGGAAATCCCGTCAAGTCGCAAGTGATTCTGTACCAGAGTCAGTTCACGTTGCACGAGACAGTCGCTCTTGTCGTCAGCAGGACAATAAACTTTTTGTTGATTTGGACATTCACGACAAAGTGATACCGTTCCAGCTCGATACCAGAGCTGCAGTTTCACTACTCTATCACGACACATACAAACAGCTGGGCACACCTCCGTTGCGTGCCGCAAATGTTCAGCTAACTACATATTCAGGTCATGGGCTCCCTGTGTTAGGACAGTGCAGCCTTCTTGCAACATACAAGGGACAAACAAAACTTGTGTCATTTTACATCCTTCGTTCTTCTTCTGCTGTGAACTTGTTTGGTTTGGATTTATTTCAGTTGTTTAACTTGTCTATAGTCAATCAGGTCCTATCAGTGAACCAGACTGTGCCTTCAGACAGTGTTTCTCGTCTATGTAAAGAATTTGCAGACATTTTTGCACCGGGCCTCGGTTGCGCTACGAACTATAAAGCACCTTTGGACCTGAAAGTAAACGCGCAACCGAAATTTTTCAGAGCGCGCAATGTTCCCCACGCATTGCGTGATGAGGTCGCAAAAACATTACACGATTTGGAATCACAAGGTGTAATTGAACGTGTGCAGGCTTCTCTCTGGGCACCACCCTTAGTAGTTTTGCAAAAAACTTCCGGAAAATTGAGACTTTGTGTGGACTTCAAGGCAACAGTGAATCCACAACTAGTGAGTGCAACTTTTCCTTTACCCCGCCTGGAAGATCTTCTTGACAAACTATGCCCGGGTAAATATTTTTCGAAGTTGGACCTAGCAGATGCGTACTTGCAAATACCGGTGGACGAAGAATCCCAGCGCGTTTTGGTGGTTAATACGCATCTTGGTTTGTATCGATTCATACGACTCACATTCAGGTGTGCATCCGCCCCTGCAATGTTTCAGCATTATCTACAAACTGTTTGTGCGTCGGTCCCTACTGCAGCAAACTATCTGGACGATATTGTGATCTCCGGAAAGACGGAAGAAGAACATTTAGCCAATCTCAGAACATTGTTTCGGGTCTTGCGACAAAATGGTCTTCGCTTGCGGAAGGACAAATGTGTGTTTTTGCTAGTGATTTGCCATATCTGGGACATGTACTCAATGCCCAAGGCATACATCCCAGTCCAGAGCACCTCCGTGCCATACAAGACGCCTTCGCCGCAGAATTTGCAGCAGCTACAGAGGGTGCTGGGAAAAATTAACTATTATCATCGCTATGTTCCACAGGCCTCTTCCATTTCAGCTCCGCTTCATCGCTTACGCCGTAAGGGTGTTCCGTTCGTCTGGACGACTGAATGCGAACGCACCTTTCGCCGGTTGAAATCGGCGTTGCTTTCCAATACTTGCCTTATGCCATTCGATCCCCGGAAGCCCCTTTTGTTGATGGTGGATGCATCGGATTTCGGGATCGGTGCTGTGCTTGCGCACAAAGATGGATCACAGGATCACCCTATTGCCTTTGCGTCCAAATTGCTCTCGTCTGCGCAAAGAAATTATTCACAGATCGAGAAAGAAGCATTGGCTCTCGTATTTCGTGTTACAAAGTTTCATGATTTCTTGTATGGTCGTCACTTTACCATCATCACAGACCATAAACCTTTGACATCGCTTTTTCATGCGACCAAACCTGTACCTCCACGTACAGCGCAGAAATTCATTCGCTGGTTTATTTTCCTCTCGCAGTACCGCTACGATATCTTGTATCGGTCCACTGCTAAGCACGGAAACGCCGATGCGTTGTCCCATTTGCCTGTTGCCGAGGATAGAGCATTCGATTCTTCCGAACTTGCTTGCATGTTCATTGATTCGGAAACCGATGGCGTGGTCGAACCGTTTCCGATTGATTTTCGTCGTGTAGCTACAGCCACAGCTGCTGACCCTGACCTTGCTACCGTTCTGCGTTTTGTTGCTACGCATTGGCTCTTGTCCAAGTCACGGATCGGGGATCCGTTGGTTCGCCGATTTTTTGCTCACAAGGAGAGACTTTTTGTACGACGTGGTGTTTTGTTGTTGCGTTCAGATAATGATCAGTCCAAGGTCGTGGTACCACGTTCGTTACAGTCCTCTGTCTTAAAGCTTCTCCACCAAGGACATGGGGTATAGTGAGAACGAAACAACTTGCTCGTCAGCACTGTACTTGGTTCGGAATCGATGCCGCGATTACGAATATGTGCTCTTCTTGCATGGTGTGTGCCGAACAACAATCAGCACCACCGCGGAAATTCTTTGCATGGCCGAAAGCCACTGCCCCTTGGCAACGCTTACACATCGATTTTGCTGGTCAATTCTGGAATGCTCGATGGTTGGTTCTGGTTGATTCATTCAGTAATTTTCCTTTTGTTGTCCGGATGTCTTCCACCACGTCATCTGCCACCATCCAAGCGTTATCCGCTATCTTTTGCATTGAAGGTCTTCCACAGACTATTGTTTCCGACAATGGCCCACAATTCGTGTCCGCAGAATTTCAGTCATTCTGCAAGGCCAATGGTGTTCAACATCTGACGTCCGCGCCGTTTTCGCCACAGTCAAACGGTGCCGCTGAACGTTTGCTCAGGACTTTCAAGTCACAGATGTTGAAGTTGAAAGAGTCTCATTCTCGGAAGGACGCGTTATTGCTCTTTTTGTCCTTGTATCGCTCTCAGCCCCGGGATGGTCGCTCGCAGGCTGAGTTGCTTCACGGTCGCCCTCATCGCACCTTGATGTCTTTGCTACATCCGCCGCATCAGGTTCCTGTGCAGCGGCAGACACCTGCTTTTGCCCCAGGCGACGTTGTATACTATCGCAACTATCGACGTTCACGGCGTTGGCTCGCAGGGCGCTTTCTTCGCTGCCTCGGCCGCGCTATGTATCTGGTTTTGGGGGCCTCTGGTGAGGTGCGTCGGCATCTCAATCAGCTGCGCCTCTGTCGTCGCTCGGGATCTGCCGCTCCCCGTCTGCTTTCAGCGACGGTGCCGTCCGGTCAGCGCCCGGGGGACCCATCTACTGGCTCGCCTCAGCCCCAGGTGTTACCGACGCTGCCTTCCATTTTGCCCCATGGCGACGCGCCGCCGCCGCCGCCGCCACCGCCGCCGCCGCCTGTTCTCCCGCCGACGACGCCCGCAGTGGTCGCGTCGCTGCAACTGCCGGGCGCCTCCCTGGGTCACGCGCCGCCGATCGCTTCCCGTGACCAGTTGTCCTCCGCCATGGAACTCTTGCCCGCTCCGGACCATATGTCGTCTTCGCCCATCGGGTGCCACGACTCGATGGAGGTCGACCCTTCTGCCCCTCCTGACTATCTACGGGCGCATACACCGCATGTTGGCGTGCACCCTGGACTAGGTTTTCAGGTGTTTCCTAGCTCCCCTCGGACCGAATGGCAGGGTGCGGGTGGCACAGCCTCGCCTGTTGTTAGGCTCCCCACCTCGTCGCATACGTCAACATGGGGTCCTCCCCACGGCGGGCGGAAGCCTTATAACACAACCGTTCGCCGATTTGCGGGGGAGGAATATGGTGTCACCGCCAGACACCACACTTGCTAGGTAGTAGCCTTTAAATCGGCCGCGGTCCGCTAGTATACGTCGGACCCGCGTGTCGACACTATCAGTGATTGCAGACCGAGCGCCGTCACACGGCAGGTCTAGAGAGACTTCCTAGCACTCGCCCCAGTTGTACAGCCGACTTTGCTAGAGATGGTTCACTGACAAATTACGCTCTCATTTGCCGAGACGATAGTTAGCATAGCCTTCAGCTACGTCATTTGCTACGACCTAGCAAGGCGCCATTATCATTTGCTATTTATCTTGTGACGCATGTACCGTCAAGACCGATGTTCACCAATTGTGGATTAAAGTTAAGTATTCCAAAAGCTACGACCTTTTTTGCTAAAGTCTAACTTCCTTAAATGTTCCAGACCTCACGCCAGCCTGCGTGAGCTTAACGCGTGCCTTTCGGCTATCAATCATAGTGGCTTGGCTGTCTTGCCAAGTCACAACAGGATTAATAGCAGATATAGAGAAGATCCAACGAAGAGCGACGCGTTTCGTCACGGAATCGTTTCTCGAAGGAAGAACGTTACGGAGACGTTAAAAAAAAAAAAAACCTTCAGTGGGAGATGCTACAAGAGAGGCGCTGTACGTCACGTAGAGGTTTACTGTCTAAATTTAGGAAGCTTACGTTCCACGAGGAGTCAGTCAACTAATATTTTATTCCACATACCTCTCGCGAAATGATGACGCCGAGAACGTTAGGGAAATTAGATTCATACTAATCTTTATCAACAGTAAGCTTTTCCACGTGCCATTCGAAAATGGAACCGGGAAGGGCGGTAAAGACAGCCGTACCAGAGGTACTCCTCGATGGAAATGCACCTGTAGAAGATGTGCATACTAGGAGAAGGAACCACTATGAAAACTGCCACAAGCACTGGAACAGAGTAGTAAGAGTATTTGATATTTCGTGAAAAGAATACGGAGGATCTGCTGCGCTTTCTAGAACACAAGGAGGCAGCAAAAACGAGCGCAAAACTTCAATAGTCAACGATATATACGGGACGCTCAACCAATAACAACAAAATTGACAGGACCGAAAAAGTAGTCAGTTGTATGGTCACCAATTTTATTTTGAAGCAAAAATGAGTCGATTATGTCGATTTAGGTTTTCCGCGTTATCCCTGAGTCACATAAAGGAAATGTTACGACGCTTCCTTCGAAATGGCCGCAGTCGATTCCCTGACCCCATTTCGCACAGTTTTAGTTCGTGCATAATCTCTTTCGCTGTTTAATGATCGTTCGGAAACTTTATGGGAAGAGGTAAATATTTTGCCCCGACACTTTACGTCACCCGATGAAATGGACTTGAGAATAAAATCTGGTCCATGAAATAAAATGAATTTTCGAACGTTACGTCACGTTCTTAGCTAAATACACAGTTGGGATCAGCAAGACCAAATGGGGAGGAGATGTTACCTCCTCAAAGGTTTCGGCAAGCAGTCTTGTAAAACATTGGGAGAAACCAGTAATTTTTCTGACTAGATTAATACAATTGACAGTCACTAAGAGTGTGATGTTGTACCAGTCCAAATCAAAGTACTTTAACAGGTTTTACGTCCTCCTCGGAAAACGACAATAAAAGGAGAAGAAAAATGCTTTTATTTAAAGACAGGACAGGAATTCTTCAGCTTTCTATTTCATTTTTTTACTTCAATTTCACATGTGCCATTGAGAAAGTTACGACAGACTGACCAACGCATGACGTTAACACTTAAATGACTCATCAAGCTAGTGTCGACAAAAATGATCTCTGGCAAAAATTTTGCAGATATACTCATAATGATTGTGTATTCTCGTCTGTCACCAGTACTCTTCATTACAGACGTCAGTATTCCTATGACAACAGTGAAATACAGTCACGAATATCGAGTGAAACGGTCATACGGTTGATGCATAGTTTCGCATTCGGGAGGATTCACTAAATATCATTCTTATGAAATAAAACTTGGTCTTTCTTCACACGAAGTAATGAGTTCTATCGACCCGGAATCTCAAGTTGATTTCATATTTCTAGATTTCCGGAAGACTTTTGGTTTCTTTTCACTCAAGCTACTTCTAATCAAATTGAATGCCTGCGGATTATCGTTTCAGTTGTACGACTTGATTCGTGAGGTGCTGTCAGGAAGGTCACAATTCGTAGTAACTGACGGAAAGCCATTGAGTAAAACAGAAGAGATATCTGGTGTTCCCCGGGAACTGTTATAGCCCTCTGCTGTTCCCAAACGATACAGCGGATAACAAAAATACACGGAATAAATTGCAGTACACATTCTTCACACGTAGACTTATAAATTACGTTATATGAACATGGGTCTGGAAACGCTTTGTTTCTCTGTTACAACCCATTTTCTACAATTCATTAATCAGGCGAAACGCACACGAACAGAACTCACCAGCATACCACATGCAACTCTTTCTCACAGGAGATGTTCAGTATGCTCTCCGTGTGCATTGATACATGCGTCAACTCGCCGTCACAGTGAATTTCGCACGCACTGATGTATCTCCGAGTATTGTGAATGGTTTCGCAGCCTTCCATAATACGGGAACGGAGACTGAATATTTTGTAGTATGGTTCCATACACAAGAGCTTTCAAACGCCCCCACAATTGAGCTGTATGGAACTTAACATCTGAGGTAATCAGTCCCCTAGAACTTGGAACTACTTAAACCTAACTAACCAAAGGACATCACACACATCCATGCCCTAGGCAGGATTCGAACCTGCGACCGTAGCAGTCGCGCAGTTCTGGACTGAAGCGCCTAGAACCTCTCGGCCACCGCGGCCGGCTTTATCACACAGCTAAATTCACATACGCTAACCGATCAGGTTGAAACATTCTCTAAAAAATTATGATAATTATATCCGTTGAGGCTGGGTGGACGAAAGTGAAGCCATGCCAAACAGTCTCCAACAATGCCGGCCCAAACATTGACAGAAAATCTTAGTGATGACTAGCTTCAACAGTCGCGAAAGGACGGGCGTCTGTCCATACATGCCGATTGTGAAAATTTACTGTCTGGTCTCGCTGAAACGACGCCTCAAGTGTGGTTCAAATGGCTCTGAGCACTATGAGACTTAACACTTGAGGTCATCAGTCCCCTAAAACTTAGAACTACTTAAACCTAACTAACCTAAGGACATTACACACATCCATGCCCGAGGCAAGATTCGAACCTGCGACAGTAACGGTCGCGCAGTGCCAGAATGAAGCGCCTAGAACCGCTCGGCCACACCGGCCGGCCTCAAGTGTGAATAGGATCGTTGCACTAAAATAGGGGCTGATGCATTGTTGACCAAACCATTCGCAGAAGAGTACCCGTGCATTAAAATCAGCTGCCGATAGTGCCCGTACACACTGTAAATGGTATGGATGTCGCTGGTCTTATGCGATTCTAGCCTGACAGTCAACTGATCAACATTCAGTGAACAGCTACATGTCTTTCACTGTCCTCGTCAACTGCAGGAAGAATTGACGCCTCCCGTTGCGGTGTCCTAGTCCTTCTGGCCTCCCACGGTCGCGAGTATCAGGCTTAAATGGCCTATTTTCCCCTAAGATAGCGATCAATGGCTACAGACGTTTTCTGTCAGGGCAGCTTCGTCCTGGAAACCTCTCGCGGCACAAACGCTGAGCGCGGGCGCCATTGTCGTCAGTTAATCCATACTTCAAATGGGCATCTGCTATCTCTGCATTTGTGTACTCCGTCATTGCACCAACCAAGTTTGTGATTAACTCTACGGAGTAACCCGTTTGCTTGCAACTGACGTACTGATAACTGGAACAGCTGATGTTACCTGTAAACAACCAATGACGTGCGTCGCATGGCAACAGGGTTCAAAATGGTTCAAATGGCTCTGAGCACTATGCGACTTAACTTCTGAGGTCATCAGTCGCCTAGAACTTAGAACTAATCAAACCTAACTAACCTAAGGACATCACACACATCCATGCCCGAAGCAGGATTCGAACCTGCGACCGTAGCGGTCGCTCGGTTCCAGACTGTAGCGCCTAGAACCGCACGGCCACTCCGACCGGCTGGCAAGAGGGACATATAAAATAAAACACTGGCGGTGCACAACGTAACCAGACGTCATCAAGACTGCATGTTCCCTATGATTCTAACATTATGTTTCTGTGTGTTCCCCACGTAAATGAAATGGAGAAAGTTAGTTACAACACGGAAACAAAGCATTTCCAGACCCACGTCGTGCAATTTGTGAGTACATTTTTGTTACACACTGTATATTAAAAAGGGAAATGGATAGGTTAAAGTTAGATATAGTGGGAATTAGTGAAGTTCGGTGGCAGGAGGAACAAGACTTCTGGTCAGGTGAATACAGATTTATAAATACAAAATCAAATAGGGGTAATGCAGGACTAGGTTTAATAATGAATAAAAAAATTGGAATACGGGTAAGCTACTACAAACAGCATAGTGAACGCATTGTTGTGGCCAATTAGATACGAAGCCCACGTCTACCACAGTAGTGCAAGCTTATACGCCAACTAGCTCCGCAGATGACGAAGAGACTGATGAAATGCACGATGAGATAAAAGAAATTATTCAGATAGCGGAGGGAGACGAATATTTAATAGTCATCGGTGACTGGAATTCAATAGTAGGAAAAGGAAGAGAAGGAAACGTAGTAGGTGAATATGGAATGGGGGTAAGGAATGAAAGAGGAAGCCGTCTGATAGAATTTTGCACAGAGCATAACTTAATCATAGCTAACACTTGGTTCAAGGCTCATGAAACATGGTTGTATACATGGAAGAAGCCTGGAGATAATGGAAGGTGTCAGACAGATTATATAATGGTAAGATAGAGATTTAGGAACCAGGTTTTAAATTGTAAAATTGGTAGAAGCCGACCTCTGGGAAGATCAGGTTGGATTCCGTAGAAATGTTGGAACACGTGAGGCAATACTGACCCTACGACTTATCTTAGAAAATAGATTAAGGAAAGGCAAACCTACGTTTCAAGCATTTGTAGACTTAGAGAAAACTTTTGACAATGTTGACTGGAATACTCTCTTTCAAATTCTGAAGGTGGCAGGGGTAAAATACAGGGAGCGCAAGGCTATTTACAATTTGTACAGAAACCAGATGGCAGTTATAAGAGTATAGGAGCATGAAAGGCAAGCAGTGGTTCGGAAGGGAGTGAGACAGGGTTGCAGCCTATCCCCGATGTTATTCAATCTGTATATTGAGCAAGCAGTAAACGAAACAAAAGAAAAATTCGGAGTAGGAATTAAAATCCATGGAGAAGAAATAAAAACTTTGAGGTTCGCCGATGACATTGTAATTCTGTCAGAGACAGCAAAGGACCTCGAAGAGCAGCTGAACGGAATGGACAGTGTCTTAAGGAGGATATATGATGAACATCAGCAAAAGCAAAACGAGGATAGTGGAACGTAGTCGAAATAAGTCGGATGATGCTGAGGGAATTAGATTAGGAAACGAGACGCTTAAAATAGTAAATGAGTTTTGCTATTTGGAGAGCAAAATAACTGATGATGGTCGAAGTAGAGAGGATATAAAATGTAGACTGGCAATGGCAAGGAAAGCGTTTCTGAAGAAGAGAAATTTGTTAACATCGTGTATAGATTTAACTGTCAGGAAGTTGTTTCTGAAAGTAATTGTATGGAGTGTAATAGTATGGAAGTGAAACATGGACGATAAATAGTTTGGACAAGAAGAGAATAGAAGCTTTCGAAATGTGGTGCTACAGAAGAATGCTGAAGATTAGATGGGTAGATCACATAACTAATGAGGAGGTATTGGATAGAATTGGGGAGAAGAGGAGTTTGTGGCACAACTTGACTAGAAGAAGGGGTTGGTTGGTAGGACATATTCTGAGGCATCAAGGGATCACCAATTTAATATTGGAGGGCAGCGTGGAGGGTAAAAATCGTAGAGGGAGACCAAGAGATGAATACACTAAACAGATTCAGAATTATGTAGGTTACAGTAGGTACTGGGAGATGAAGAAGCTTTCACAGGTTAGAGTAGCATGGAGAGCTGCATCAAACCAGTCTCTGGGCTGAAGACCACAACAACAAAACAACAACAACTGTATAAATGAGTTAGGGGACAATTTGGACAGCCCACTTAGATTGTTTCCAGACGATGCTGTCATTTGCCGTCTAGTAAAGTCATTAGGAGATCAAAACTAATTGCAAAATTATTTAGACAAGATAAATGTTCGGAGCTAAAAGTAGCAATTAATTCTAAATAATAAAAAGTATGAGGTCACCCACACGAATAGTAAATGAAATCTTTTAAATTACCGAGACAGATCACATAAATCTAAAGGCTGTGAATTCAGTTAAATATCTCGGATATACAACTACGAAAAACTTAAATTGTAGTGATCGCATAGACAGTGTTACGGAGAAGGTGAAGCAAACACTGTTTTATTGGCAGAACACTTAGAGGGTGCAGCAGGTCGACTGACGACACTGCTCACATTACGCTTGCTCGTCCTCTTCTGGAACATTGCAGCGAGATACGGGATGCGTACCAGATAGAGTTGATGGGGGACATCGAAAAAGTTCAAAGAAGGGCAGCTCGTTCTGTATTAATGCGAATCTGGGAAGAGAGTGCCATGGATATGATGCGCGAGTCGGGGTGGCAATCATTAAAGCAAAGGCGGTTCATGTTACGGAAGGATCTTTTCACATAATTTCAATCACCACTTTTCTCTTTCGAATTTGACAATATTTTGTTGACCCCAGCCTACATAGGAAGAAATTTTCATCGAAATAAAATAAGAAAAATCAGAGCTCGCACGGAAATTCGTTTTTCCCCCTGGCTGTTCGAGGGTGGACGGTAAAGAAATCGTCTGAAGGCAGGTCGATGAAGCTTCTGCTAGGCACTTAACTGTAAATTGCCAAAGAGTCACGTAGATGTAGATGTAGTTAGGCTCGAGTCTCTGTCCGTCCACACAGAATTAAGTTTAATAAAATTCATCACAATCGCACCAGGCGAATCTCGAATTATTTCTTTGCCAGGCCACGGAAGATGACTTTGCAATGTTTGATCAATGGCCTTAGTGTGGAAAAATGTACAGTATTAACAGCAGAATATTCGTTAAGAACAGTAAATAAAAATGATAAACATATGACTAGAGGAGGATGGTCGAATAATGATTATTATTATTGTTATTACGTGACAAAAAAATGGCCGGAGAAGCGACAAGACTATCAACGGATTTTGAACGGTATGGTGCTTACAACATTTTTCAACAGCAAGGCAATGAGCGCCTTAAGAAACAGAATATTAATTACACGGATCAGTGACTAAACAATATCGTCACTGCAGATTACAAGACAATGTGAAAAAATTAAGTCTGTTTTATCTTAAACGCAATCGTACAAAGACTGCAGCCACATCATCGAATATCATCCTGCAATAATTGTGTCAGTAACGTTTGTATCGACAAAACCAGAAAACACTAGTAATTGTTAAGCTGTTTTTTTTTTCAGCAGCAAGGAAATGACAGCCTTAAGGAATGGAACATTAATTACACGGGTCAATTTCAAGAGCATCATCGTAAAATGAGTCAGCAGTATCGGAAGATACGAAATAAACCGACGACGCAGATGTAGAGGACCAAGATTCGTCTATCTGCTACCATCTGTATATCGGTAGTATATGCTACACTGTTGCAGAATGATGTGCAAACCATCTAAAAAGACTAATAAGAACTTGGTAGAAGTGCAGTCAATAAGAACTTGGTAGAAGGGCAGTCATGTATACCATTGAAGATAATTACCAGAGGTAACTTCAAACCAATACAAGAAACGAACAAACTATACACACCATACATTATAGAGTCCCGTAAATCTAATGTTGCAGAGCACTGCATCGCTCCCAGACATGGCAAAGACTATGATAACGTCAAAATCTTGGCTCCGGTGCCTTTCTATGTGAGTCATCATTGAAGGTATGGAAATATGGAGGACGGATAAGCCAACTAATATTGATGATGGTTTCTCCTTCGATAAATCTTGTATGTTGTTTCTTCCTTAACTCGCTTCTAGATAAAAACTTCTCAGTATCACACTTTAGTGATTAACATTGCAACATAACAGGTTAATGTAAATGCGAGATAAGCCATTGAAAATGTGAAATGCTGATACATTAATAACCGGTGTAACCATCAGAATGTTGAATGCAAGCCTGCAAACGTGCATGCGTTGTGTTGTACAGGTGGCAGATGTCAGTGAGATGGAATTTCATGCTTGTTGCACTTCGTCGGCCAATAGATAGCCGGTTAATGCTGTTTGTGGATGATGCTGAAGATGTCGTCCGATGATGTCCACTGGAGACAGTTCTGGTGATCGAGCAGGACAAGGCAATATGTCGAC
Organism: Schistocerca serialis cubense; assembly: GCF_023864345.2. NCBI lineage: Eukaryota > Metazoa > Arthropoda > Insecta > Orthoptera > Acrididae > Schistocerca > Schistocerca serialis. Next base: position 434,636,817 of record NC_064640.1, on the reverse strand, counting down.
CCTCTGTAGAGCATGTTGGGTTGGGTGCTACAGGGAATCTGGCTTGAAGCTGTCCTTGGATTAACTGATTTGTAACATAGTAAAATTATAAACAGCCGACCAGTTGCAATGGATAAAGAATTCTTTACCTAGGTTTTGACAAATATAAATTTATCTTCTTCAGAAGGTGGCCTAAGGACGATGAACATCATAGCTTACATTATAAAAGTATGAAACTTAAGTCAAGAATAGATTTCAACACAAATTAGAGAGCTCTTGCATTACAGAAATATGAGAACGACGACTGGTACTTACAATTTTACATTAGTAAGGACTGATGTACCATCGCCGTTTTTACAAATGTCGGCATAGATCCATTTGTCAAAATTGAAATATAGCCCTAGAATTAGGGTTTGTCACGTAAATATAAATTAGTACATGGATATTGCAGAACTCACAACCGACTGAGTGTAATCGGCGAGCGTAGTTACTCTGCGACGAGGGCAGGTGGCGCTCATGGCGCGAACCATGTGCCAATTGGCGTACAAAGGCAACGTGTAAATTATCAGTATTAATAACGTCCTTAGATAAAGTAACAATAAAAAGAAGGAAGGCGTTTAACACTCCCGTTATAACAGTATGGAAGCATTGGTACAATTAATGTAGTTATACATCAAAAAGTCAGGTGGCGCTTACGCCGAGAGAATTACGCACAGTGGCATACACAGCCAAAATATAAAAATTACATTACTATATTAGTGAAATACTGATTTGCAACAGTTAGCTGTGTCATTGCTGCTCAAATTGCTGCTGTACATGCAGTACGATACGCCATCGCCATACGCTGAACACGATGGTCGTAGCCTCCCGGTAGTGTCTTGTGGCCGTCCGGAGCACAGTTTTCTTGAGACCGTGCGTTCTCGTGACCACCGCTTCTAGCAGTCATGTGCAGTGGCTTCATTCCTGACAAGTCTTTCCGCAGTGTCGCAGAACGAACATTCAGCTTCTCGTAGCCCTGTTACACTACCTCGTTCAAACTCAGTGTGTTGTTGATAACGTCGTCTTTGTCGCCCTGAAGGCATTGTTGACTAACATCAACTCCTACATCCAGTCTTAAAGATAACAAACGCTCACGAGCGCTACAGCGTGTATTTAAAACAAATCGATTTGCGTCCCCATAGTAGGTCTACTAGCCCCACTCTAATACGACTGGCGTCATATGTGATCAAACATCATCTTTCAGACGTAGAAACACGTCAACCAGCTTTTATTTTTATCTCACAAACTCCTTGTTGGCATTGCGATTTCTTTCTCCGGTAGTGTATGTCCGCCGATGACAAGGCTTAGATTACAGGCTGTTGACTTTACGAGAACCGAGCGAGGTGGCGCAGTGGTTAACACACTGGACTCGCATTCGGGAGGGCGACGGTTCAATCCCGCGTCCGGCCACCCTGATTTAGGTTTTCCGTGATTTCCCTAAATCGCTCCAGGCAAATGTCGGGATGGTTCCTCTGAAAGTGCACGGCCGACTTACTTCCCCATCCTTCCCTAATGCGGTGAGACCAATGACCTCGCTATTTGGTATCCTCTCCCAAAACAACCCAACCCCAACCGTACGAGCTTACACCTCTCGTCGCTGGTACCCACGTGAAATGTGGCCGCCTTGAGAAAACTTGACGCATGCTGCTAATAAGCTCACTTCTGAATTAATGTTAATGAGTTTGCCACTGTAGTGTGCGACTATTGCACGGTTCTGAGTAAGCGAAGGCTCGTCGCAAACGCCTAAGACGCGATCGTGCACGATTATTTCAGTACCGGTGCAAAGTGTGAGAAATCGGAGCTAATATCACCTGTAAACCTAAAAATTAAAGGCTATTTGGAATAAAAGACATAAAACTGTTTAACTCAAATATTTTTATCCTAGAATTCAGTAATTCTCATTGCTAATGATAGTCTTTCCAAATTTTAATTTGCGTGGTTAACAAGCTTCTCCTCATGAACACGCTTCGCCTAGCCCAAATAATGTAACTTGTTCAATTAATCCTCTAAGTCGATTAAAGTTCTAATAGAATGGAATTGAGCGATAATTACAGCGTAATAGTGTTCTCTCGCACAGACAGTAAAGTTCTACGAGTCTCAGCAGAGTTAGTCATTCGATAGTCGCTAGCCCTTATTTGAAATAATTATTCCTGAAAATGTCACCACATTGTCCAACTGTAGAATTCTGAATTGCTGCAAAAAAATAAATAATAAAAAAATAAAAGCAAAAAATAAAAAAAATGCCTTTTCTAATTCAGAATGTTGCTCGCGGTAACACAAAGTCGCAAGGAATCTCGGACTGATACCAACTGCAACATTGAATTATCACAAATTTTCCCTGGGCTCGTACAGTTAGAAGGCAGAGTCCCTGGTTGCATGAGACGAACATGCGTCTAAACAGAGTGACGCTCGAACAGCAAAACCCGTGCGCTTCCGAATGATTACCCAACTACCCGAACTTTGCCCTGCCGTTGATTCTCATCCTACCTTTTTGCAAAATCATAAGAAAAGCCCACTGTTAAAAATTAAGGCATAGTTACTATAAGTTGCACATGTCAGGAAATGCACATTTAATCACTAGTCATTCTGATAAATCGCACTTTCTTGCGCGGCTCTCTTAGCAGCCATTATCAGCGGTAAAGATGAATAGCTATTATACATAAGATACTCCAAACATATAAAATAATACACCTACCAATATAAACAGCATACGTAACTCAAACGTTTCCGGTTGCCATTTATGATGTTGTCTTCTCCAGCTACATGAAGCACACCAATTTTGATTGATGTTTCATTTTTATCATTGCAGTTTTAATCACATTACACCTAAACACCAAATGTACGTTAACACTACGCTGTGTGTATAGAGTACGGAGCTCTGTGGCTTTATTGCATATTGTCGCCATATCTAGCGTAAATTTAATATCAACAGATTTCTGGTCACATTTGCACACGCGACATATTTAATTAGTGCTGTAGCGTTAAAACTACAAGCATACAAGCTGTATTGACTGAGAATTTTAACCACACATATCGTAGGATTATAGCCAGTCTTAATTTGCGCTGCCCGCATCTCGTGGTCGTGCGGTAGCGTTCTCGCTTCACACGCCCGGGTTCCCGGGTTCGATTCCCGGCGGGGTCAGGGATTTTCTCTGCCTCGTGATGGCTGGGTGTTGTGTGCTGTCCTTAGGTTAGTTAGGTTTAAGTAGTTCTAAGTTCTAGGGGACTGATGACCATAGCTGTTAAGTCCCATAGTGCTCAGAGCCATTTGAACCATTAATTTGCGCTGTATCTCCGTTACTAATTATCGAACTGACTGTCACAAATAGTCGCTGAATGTGCCTGAGACGAATAAACTGATATAATGAATTTTCAATAGCTCTGTTACACCACATGTAAATTAACATTAGGTTGCGTACAATGTGATCCATTCAAGAACTTCTCAGCGTCCCGCACAAAGCTTGTCAGACAAACGCGCCATTGAATCTTTCCAACTTACATTCTGACTGGAAAACTCTGCTCTCTCTCCCTGCCCCGTCTGCTGTCTGCCGGATCCATCCTGGTGAACTTTACCTCCTAGACTAGACGCCCATAAGAACTGTACTTTGGTCCCTCTTAGGCACAAACCTTACATGTTATTTGCTTCAAGACACTACAGCCTCATTAACAGAAGGTCTTACTTTTAATATGCTAAACGCTGATCATTAATATCTTTGAATTTTTAATACCTGTGGAGTATAAAGTGCGCCTTGCATTGGTGAAATTTATAAGCTACACTGCGTTCATCGTAAGAATAAACCTGATGTAAACATTAAACTATCTCTTCATCCTCGTTAACTGATACCTCATTGGATCTTGTTTCACATGGTCCTGAAGTCAGTCTATCTCGAGTACAGTCAAGTACGTTAATAAGCATACGTTTTATGCTGTGTATTAAGCGCCCATTGACTCAGCAATGATACGGGGTAACAACTTTACCGGATCATTTAACTTGGGCAGCACTGGCCAGCTACACTACTGGCCATTAAAATTGCTACATCACGAAGGTGACGTGCTGCAGACGTGAAATTTAACCGACAGAAAGAAGATGCTGTGATATGCAAATGATAAGCTTTTCAGAGCATTCACACAAGGTTGGTGCCGGTGGCGACACCTACAACGTGCTGACATGAGGAAAGTTTCCAACCGATTTCTCATACACAAACAGCAGTTAACCTGCGTTGCCTGGTGAAACGTTGTTGTGATGCCTCGTGTAAGGAGAAATGCGTACCATCACGTTTCCGACTTTGATAAAGGTCGTTTTGTAGCCTATCGTGACTGCGGTTTATCGTATCGCAACATTGCTGCTCGCGTTGGTCGAGATCCAATGACTGTTAGTAGAATATGGAATCGGTGGGTTCAGAAGGGTGATACGGAACGCCGTGCTGGATCCCAACGGCCTCGTATCACTAGCAGTCAAGATGACAGGCATCTTATCCACATGGCTGTAACAGACCGTGCAGCCACGTCTCGATCCCTGAGTCAACAGTGGGGGACGTTTGCAAGACAACAATCATCTGCACGAACAGTTCGGCGACGTTTGCAGCAGCATGGACTATCAGCTCGGAGACCATGGCTGCGGTTACCCATGAGGCTGCATCACAGACAGGAACGCCTGCGATGGTATACTCAACGACGAACCTGGTGCCCGAATGGCAAAACGTCATTTTTTCGGATGAATCCAGGTTCTGTTTACAGCATCATGATGGTCGCATCCGTGTTTGGCGACATCGCGGTGAACGCACATTGGAAGGTGTGTATTCGTCATCGCCTTACTGGCGTATCACCTGGCGTGATGGTATGTAGTGCCATTGGTTAGACGTTTCGGTCACCTCTTGTTCGCATTGACGGCACTTTGAACAGTGGACATTACATTTCAGTTGAAGCTGCATGGGCAGCTGTACCTTTACACGCCATTTAAGCTCTGTTTGACTCAATGCCCAGGAGTATCAAGGCCGTTATTACGGTCAGAGGTGGTTGCTCTGGGTACGGATTTCTCAGGATCTATGCACCCAAATTGCGTGAAAATGTTATCACATGTCAGTTCTAGTATAATATATTTTTCCAATGAATACCCGTTGATCATCTGCATTTCTTCTTGGTGTAGCAATTTTAATGGCCAGTAGTGTAAGAGGGCCAACTAACCTGCATAACAATTGCAGTTAAGACGTAAAAAGAGCCGGGCACAGGGTGAACAGAATGAAATAATATATGGCAAAACTCCAGCAATATGCTTCTTAGGTCACTAAACGGGAAATATAACATGCTCTTGATCTTAGCTAACCTAGGATTTTAATTAAAACAAGAGTGATGAAAATTTCTAACTTAAGAGGGAAATTTGTCTATGTGAGCTATGTGTGACGTAAAAGCGTATTGGAGGGGTTTTACCATACAGTTAAATACTGAAGCCAATGAAGTTATAATAGTCGGTCGTCTGGTACTTTCTAAACTACTTCCATGTCCGACTCCGAGGAATATATTTCAGTATTGGAACTGTCGTCTGCTACGCTGATAACAGAATCCCCGAAGTCGTCTATTTTGTCATCTTCTTTCATGGCGGGTTTTTCTGCGTTTCGTCAGCGTTCGGCAGTGATACACAACAACGCTTTATATTTCGTAAATACTATGTATTGAAGTACTTAATGCTGATTTTGTCTGTAATCTTGTGAAAAGCATTAAGAACTTGTTTCTCGCCATTTCAAATGGTGTCCTGTGCGCTTATTTCACTACGAAGCAGGAAGCAGTGTCAGCCATTTATATAGTACATATAAACAGCGTGAAAATTAGAGCACAAGTGGCATTTACAGAGCCTGAGACTGTATACGATTTTTGAAAAGAAAACTACGTAGACAAAGTATGATGAAGAGAAACGTTGATGGCTGTTAAAACATTAGAATAACTTAAAGTTTCATATACAGTGACTTAGTAATACGTAAGTTGTATCTACTTCCGAGAACGTAACACCACCAGTGTACGTGTGCTACGGTTGCTGACCAATCATCGCGTTTGTGTTTCTTAGGACAGTTTTATTCTTGTGACGAACGAAGTTACAGCTCGCTGGGCTCTTAAGCCGCTACGTGGTCTCATATTCTAGTAAAAATGCGCAGACATTTAGATGGTGCCTTATTTTTATGTTATGGATATAATGTTGTTCACATTTAACTAGTGTCCGCTAATTATGCACTTGAGAATCACCTAAGTCGGAAGAACTCATGGGAAAGTAATAAATTAGGATATTTCACAGCTACAATGAATTCTTAGTATATATTTTGAACGTCATCCGTAACCACACAACAACGTACAGCGAGGCGCCAAAAGCCATGAGTTTCAAACATATCAATAGCGTAAGACAAAATGAAGGGTGGTATTTGAATTACTCGGTGAACAGGACTTGGGGCTTAATTTAGTGAGTACGTGGCCGACCTTACAGGCGCAGATCCCGCTGCTAGGCAGTAAGTCAATAATATGTAATAATCCCTTAACTAGAAACTTCCAAGCCGACCGGAGTGGCCGAGCGGTTCTAGGCGCTACAGTCTGGAACCGCGCAACCGCTACGGTCGCAGGTTCGAATCCTGCCTCGGGCATGGATGTGTGTGCTGTCCTTAGGTTAGTTAGGTTTAAGTAGTTCTAGGTTCTAGGGAACAGATGACCTTAGAAGTTAAGTCCCATAGTGCTCAGAGCCATTTTTTTGGAAACTTCCAGCTGCAACAACAGAACGATCCATGAGCAGCATATATCATATAATGGCTTTTGTGTCGGACTACAACCACATTAAAGTTGGCACAAATGAGATAGTACTTTATCTCAAAATTACCTTGTTGGCAATAAAATGTGAAACATACCATTCCTCCTTTATTTAAGGATTAAAGAGATCTGCAATAACCCTGACTCAGTACACAGCTTTCATTTTATACTCTGTCACAATCACAGCGAGCAGGGAGGCTCAGGTGAGGTGAAGTTCTGCGGATACATGCCTGGAACAGGCATTCTACTGACAGATTCTGCACACAACGTTGCGTACATATAACCAAGCAACTCGGTTCTGTTGTTCCACTGTCCAATCACAATGTTCCCATTGCGAGAGTAAGTAACAAAGTCACTGTAAAAGTAAGGCTATAAGTGTTTTTGTTGCGGGATATCTTTTATAAGAGCGTGCGGGGAATGGTTTGGGCTGGTCCCGGCGGAGGTTCGAGTCCTCCCTGGGGCATGGGTGTGTGTGTTTGTCCTTAGGATAATTTAGGTTCAGCAGTGTGTAAGCTTAGCGACTGATGACCTTAGCAGTTAAGTCCCATAAGATTTCATACACATTTGAACATTTTTTGGAATAGTTTGGCACTAAATGCTTTTATCATCTCCGGAATTTATCAGTGCCTTCCGTTGTGTCACAGATTACAGTCTGTTATACTTCACAGAGTGAACAAACCTTCGGCGTTCCCATTCTTGGAGAACACAAGTGTATTCAACGGCTTGTCATTTACTACAGGTTTCGTAATCTTTCATACTTTTCCGATAGATACCAATGATGTCAACAATGACCGCCCACTGTCTCCGTGACGCTACCACCGTCAAAGTTCCTTCCGGCATTCGTAGCACATAGCGCCGACAGTATGACTTCTGTGTATTCCTGGCACTAACTGCATGTATTTCGTACCTGGCAACGTGGCCTCCACACAATTTAGTCGCACTCGTTTCCATAGGAGTGAGGTGGCTTCGACGATCTAGCTTACCGATAACGTATACACAGCAATTCTATTATAGATTTATTATTCGCAAAGCGTATGTCACGAAACTGAATATAAGAAGCTGTTAAATCCACAATCTCTGATTTTTATAGTTGCAAATAACTTCTAACCTCACCAAGAGGCAAAGAGATTGTGAAAATAAAGAATGAGATGTTTTGTTACTAATGCCGTTAGTGAAAGAAGCAGCTGCTGAAGGTTTGAGCAATTCCGTCTCGGTGAGGGAAGTATTACTCCAGTCATAACAACCAAACAACAATATAAAAATTAATAGCATTACATATAGAGCATTATACGCGGGCTATTTTTTTTCAATGTCCATTCGGTAGTGAAGTTAGAATCACATTGAATATCCAATGAAGCTTTTGACAGATGTATTGTGCAGTTCCTCTACTACTGCCGCCGATCACGTCACGTCGCACTTTTCAGTTCTCTGAGCACAGTGAGCACATAAAGATGCGTAGAACAATAGAATCTCCCGCCAAGTGTGAAGTGCTTGCTGTCTTTAGATTTCTTCATGCTAAGGGGTTCCAGCTGATTTCATGCAGCCCACATAACGTAATTGTCATGCGTTACAGCAAAGTGTGGCAATGGTGCAGGAACTTTGTAGTGGTGGTTCCTATGGAACCAAACCGCTAAGGTCATCGGTCCCTAGGCTTACACATTAATTAAGATAACTTAAACTAACTTACGCTAAGAACAACACACACACCCATGCCCGGGGGAGGACTCGAACCTCCGACGAGGGTAGCAATGCGAACCGTGACAAGGCGCCTAAGACCACGCGGCTATTCTGGGCCTCAGGAACCTTATAGCAGGACGTACAGACGTTCATGATGCAGGCGATAGTGGAAAGAAGCAAGTGTCAGCTGATGATTTTGTTCAGTGAGTGGATCAGGCAATTCGAGAAAATCGTCCAAGAAGGGCAATTCAAAACAAGAGAAGAGGAATGTTGTCATCAGTCACTGTCCTTCGTAATAAAACTCCGCCGCACAATCCAACTGCAACAAAGAGGCTCCTGCAGCATTTTTGGTGAGAAGTGTTTGATCATCCACCATACAGTCCGAACTTAACGCCCTCTGATTTTTATCTGTTTGCTCATACGAGCAGGTCAGTATAGGGACAACGAGCTGCAGACCAGTGTAGACAATTAACGGAAGGCGCAGGGGCTGCCTTGTATGTCGAGGGTATTGGGAAGTTGGTACAACGCAACACAAATTTCTAAATTGGGATGGCAACTACCTAACTGAACTACGTTTCTTACTAAATTTATTATATGATTCCTTCCTCATCAAATCTTAGTTTCAACAAACTTGGTAATAAGCTTTTGATAATCGTTTAAATTTTTGAAGAAAGAATTATTAATGGGTGTTTTAATGATAATAGTATTCTAATATTCGTGACAAAGCACGCTAAAATAAAGTGCCTGTTTTGCAAACGTTGAAGGTAAGTCATAACTAACAAAAAAGAGTCCTGTGTCAAAAATAAATGTGTGCACAGGTACGAAATAGTTTTGTAAGCTTCTCCCTGAAGGGAAAGCACGACTCACGCCCCGTCCTCACAGCATTACTTCTGCCAGTACCTCGTCTCCTACCTTCCAACCTTTACAGAAGCTCTCCTTGCCCGCGAAAGGCAAAGGTCCCGAGTTCGAGTCTCGGTCCGGTACACAGTTTTAATCTGCCAGGAAGTTTCATATCAGCGCACACTCCACTGCAGAGTGAAAATCCCATTCTGGAAACATCCCCCAGGCTGTGGCTAAGCCATGTCTCTGCAATATCCTTTCTTTCAGGAGTGCTAGTTCTCCTAAGTTCGCAGGAGAGCTTCCGTCAAGTTTGGAAGGTAGGAGACAAGGTACTGGCAGAACTAAAGCTGTGAGGACGGGGCGTGAGTCGTGCTTGGATAGCTCAGATGCTAGAGTACTTGCCCGCGAAAGGCAAAGGTCCCGAGCTCGAGTCTCGGTCCGGCACACAGTTTTAATCTGCCAGGAAGTTTCATATCAGAGCACAGTCCGCCGCAGTGTGAAAATCTCATTCTGAAGAAGTCACAGATTTCCGCCGTCTTCTTCACCAGTCAGTACCTAATATCTGTTTTGTTTTAATTGCATTGTTGATATTGGACGTACACTACTAAATCTTTGATTAATAAACAGCCCGACAAAAATATGAAGCACCCAGAAAAAATGGACAGATGCGAATATAACTCCGTACATGTACATACCGACGGGGTATATGAAATGGTTAGAGATGCATTCCTCCGTGACAGATGAATGGTCGTCAAAGTGGATTGACGTTACGCGATTTTAGTGTTGTTATGTTACCTGAGCAGGGGTGAGAGCAGTGTCAGTTGTTGACTGACAACTGCGAAGGACACAGAATTGCGGGGCTCTCGAATGTGATAGTCGCCTGATGTTGAACTGCGTGGAAAAGTGAGGGCAGGCATACTCGTTGTCGAGGTTCCGGTAGACCAGATCTGACCTCCATAAAGGAGGATCGCAGTATTGTACACTAAGTATATCGAAACCCTTCACAACTGCGCCTACAGCTGAGAATAAGTAATAGAACCATTCCAACTTTCTTTACCATCACGGCACGATAGGTCGGAGGCTAGCAGCTGTTCTCGGTCGTTAAGTGAAGGCCGTCGGCCACTGTGTTGCCCGTGATGAGAGTTACTGCCTAAAATTTTGTATTCTCGGCACACTCTTGACGCTGTGGATCTCGGTATAGTGAATCCCCTAATGATTTCAGAAATGGAATTTCCCATGCATCTATCCCAACTACCATTTCGCATTCAGTCTGTTGTTTCCCGTCATGCGGTCATAATAAAGTCGGAAACCTTTTTACATGAATCGCCTGAGTACAAATGATAGCTTCGTGAATGCACTGGCCTTTTTTACCTCGTGAACGCGATACTACCGCCATTTTCATACGTACAGTTGTGCTCAAAAGTATCCGAACGACCTGAATTGCATTTCGCCTGATTCGCATGCAACCGGCATAACGCAGCTGTCCTCTAATCGCTCCTTGGTACAGTCGCTTGGCTATTGAAAATGGTTCCAATAAGTCACCACTAGAAAACACTGCTCTGTATAGCAATAACTCAAGATGTAAAGTAATACCACGATACTACAAATATCAGGGAACACCTTATCACAGATAAGACTGTCCTTAAGGCTTGTAAGCTCACATTTATTACAATAAATGACATACCTGAAATGTTACCACTCTCTTTATTACGTCAGATAGGTAATGCACGTAGTAAGTTCGTCGTATTCATGATTTACCCTTGGAAGTAACATACCGTTCTTATTATTTAACACAAAATGACATTAAAAATTTAAGTTATTTACGAGCAGCTAGTTGAGAATATGTATGAACTTCAAATGACACGACGAACCGTCTCGTTCTGCATATGGATCCAAACCCAGGTCATGCAGACTAAGCAAAGATTTCGTGACTGACGGAATCTGTCATTCCTGATTAGGCATACAGAAAGTGATATACCTCGATTTTAGACAGTATCAGTTAGCAAATATCAACTTTAAATTACATAACGCAGACATTTTTAACGGAAGCGAATTCCTACCCAGCATCTACTGTCCCTGTTAACGAACTACGAGAGATGTTAAATATTGCTTCTTCACATGTAACTTACTTGAAATGCCGTGAGGTAAAGCTTTGTGTTGTACAGGGATTCGAACCCAGAGCCTAATCGGATTGATATCGAAGCACAATCAACTGTGACATATCGGATTTTCTCGGCAGTAGCTAGATGTTTTAACTGAAATGCAGAGGCGAAACATTAATTTTTTCCTTCCCAGGACTCCAACCCAGCACCTATCGCTGTTATATTCCAGAGAAAACGAACGTTAAATATGGGTTTGTTGCAACAGCAGCGACATGTGAGCATGTTTGAACATAATATGACGAAGAGTTCAGTGCTGACTGGGAGTAGATCCCCACACATATCGTTGTTGACTACACACAAAGAGACGTCAGCTACCGAATTTTTCTCCACCAGCAGCTCGGAATAACATCTTGAACTTACAGTGATCTCGCAAATAGTTCTGTGTCCCACTGGGAGTCAAAAACGTCAAATATCGTTAGTGCTGATAACGAATGAAAATACATTAAACATCAAAATTATTATCCACCAGCAGATAGGTGTTCTCATGCTAGAGCTTGATAATACATAATGAAACCTTTAGTGCCGGACCAGGATTCGAACCCATTCACGCGCAACGTGTGGAGATGTTGAGGAATCTGCAGTTTTGAACAAACAACAAATTGTAGCCGACCTGCATTGTCACGAAGGGATCAAATTCCTCGTTAAGGGGGCGGTCTGAGTTTCATTCCCAGTTCAGAACCAATTTTATCGACATACAGAAGCTCAAATAAAAGATGGAATAAGTGTCCTGTGACCCTACATAACGTTTGTTTCGTCAATAGGAATAAACAAGTAGTATCAGAATACTGGTGATAGAGTTTCTACATGTCGCCACTCCAGACTTTATTGTGGTTCAAACTAACGATTACTTGGTAGAGAAGGAATATCATTTTTAATGTAAATTTCAGACCACAGTGCCATTATATCTTCTTCACCTGGTGTAGCCAGAAGAGAAAGGAATCTGTCTCTCCCTATATAAAATCATTGACAGAAGTTTGAATCGAACCCAGACCGTAGGTATACGAACCTATCATCAGTCCAACAGACCACCAACTCCTCTTCTCTGTGACTCATTTTTCTATTGTAACGCAGTTGCGCCACATTGGATGAGAACTCTGACACACAGGCTCCCTATAGTAATCTGCAGCATGTTCAGTAAATTCATTTACTTGGTTGACCGAATCACCATGAACTAGCTGCCACGGCTACCCAGTGCATACATTCGACTCTATTTTGTAATCACCGAAATAAAATCACGTAACTGCCACCTACACAGAACAGCCAAAAGTGTAGGATGCAGAAATTTAAATAGGAAGTGTTCCTTTCCACTTGAGCTACTCTATTGCGCTTTCTGTTTGTTGAAAACGTCGTGCAGTGCAAAGGAAAAGCTGTAACTGTTTGTCTCTCAGAAGTGTTGACCCGGCCATATGCATTATCTCACAGCGCAGTGGAATGCAGAAGTTCTGGAGGAACTGTTGAGTTCATGGTAAGTGTCGCGCACTGTAGATAAGATGTAACGAGTCCGAATACATTCGCCCGTACCTCGTGGTCGTGCGGTAGCGTTCTCGCTTCCCACCCCCGGGTTCCCGGGTTCGATTCCCGGCGGGGTCAGGGATTTTCATTGCCTCGTGATGGCTGGGTGTTGTGTGATGTCCTTGATATTTGCTAACTGATACTGTCTAAAATCGAGGTATATCACTTTCTGTATGCCTAATCAGGAATGACAGATTCCGTCAGTCACGAAATCTTGCTTAGTCTGCATGACCTGGGTTTGGATCCATATGCAGAACGAGACGGTTCGTCGTGTCATTTGAAGTTCATACATATTCTCAACTAGCTGCTCGTAAATAACTTAAATTTTTAATGTCATTTTGTGTTAAATAATAAGAACGGTATGTTACTTCCAAGGGTAAATCATGAATACGACGAACTTACTACGTGCATTACCTATCTGACGTAATAAAGAGAGTGGTAACATTTCAGGTATGTCATTTATTGTAATAAATGTGAGCTTACAAGCCTTAAGGACAGTCTTATCTGTGATAAGGTGTTCCCTGATATTTGTAGTATCGTGGTATTACTTTACATCTTGAGTTATTGCGATACAGAGCAGTGTTTTCTAGTGGTGACTTGGTGGAACCATTTTCAATAGCCAAACGACTGTATCAAGGAGCGATTAGAGGACCTGCTAGACAGCTGCGTTATGTGGGTTGCATGCGAATCAGGTGAAATGCAATTCAGGTCGTCCGGATACTTTTGAGCACGACTGTACATGCGCTATCCCATGACCTGTTTCATTTCAGCGTACATTATCAAGCTACAAATGACAAAAACGAAAGAGGTTAAAAAAGTTTTGAAAGTTCACTCGCCAAAACTTAGAATTTGTAAAAGGACAATCAGTGTCAATCAATAAAAACTGTGGTTACGAGGCACACAATAGATTGCTTTGGCTCGACAGTATAGTTTTGATGATGCTCTTAACTGCTCTACTCGAAACGTACACTGTGTGATCAAAAGTTTCCGGACATCTGGCTAAAAATGACTTAAATGATCATGGCACCCTCCATCGGTAATTCTGGAATTCAGTATGGTGGTGGCCCACGCTTAGCCTTGATGACAGCATCCACTCTCGCAGGCATACATTCAGTCAGGTGCTGGAAGGTTTCTTGGGGAATGGCAACCCATTCTTCAGTGCTGCACTGAGGAGAGGTATCGACGTCGGTCGGTGAGACCTGGCACGACGTCGGCGTTCAAAAACATCTCAAAGGTGTTCTATAGGATTCAGATCAGGACTCTGCACAGGCCAGTCCATTACAGGGATATTATTGTCGTGTAACCACCCCGCCACAGGCCGTGCATTATAAACAGGTGCTCCATCGTGTTGAAGGATGCAATCGCCATCCTCGAATTGCTCTTCAACAGTGGGAAGCAAGAAAGTGCTTAAAACATCAATGTAGGCCTGTACGGTGATAGTGCCACACAAAACAACAAGGAGTGCAAGCCCCCTCCATGAAAAACACGTCCACACCATAACACCACGGCCTCCGAATTTTACTGTTGGCACTATACTCGCTGGCAGATGACGTTCACCGGGCATTCGCCATACCCACACCCTGCCATCGGATCGCTACATTGTGTACCGTGATTCGTCACTCCACACAATGTTTTTCCACTGTTCAGTCGTCAAATGTTTACGCTCCTTACACCAAGCGGGGCGTCGTTTGGCATTTACCGGCTTGTGATCAGCCGCTCGACCATGAAATCCAAGTTTTATCACCTCCCGCCTAACTTTCATAGTACTTCCAGTGGATCCTGATGCAGTTTGGAATTCCTGTGTGATGGTCTGTATAGATGTCTGCCTATATTACGATCCTCTTCACCTGTCGGTGGTCTCAGTCAGTCAGCAGACGAGGTCGGTCTGTACGCTTTTGTGCTGTACGAGTCCCTTCACGTTTCCACTTCACTATCACATCGAAAACAGTGGACCTAGGGACGTTTAGGAGCGTGGAAACCTCGCGCACAGACTTATGACACAAGTGACACTCATTCACCTGACCACGTTCGAAGTCCGTGAGCTCCGCGGAGCGTCCCATTCTGCTCTCTCACGATGTCTAATGACTACTGAGGTAGCTAATATGGAGTACCTGGCAGTAAGTGACAGCAGAATGCACCTAATGTGAAAAACGTATGTTTTGGGGGTGTACGGATACATTTGACCATATAGTTTATTTCTCGTATACAAAAATATAGTGTTATGTTCGACACTAGAAGAGACTGTAAATCACAGAGGGCCACTTCTAGTGTCAGGTATAACAAAACTGACACCAACATGCAAATTTGAAAATTAATTGGCAGACAGTGCTCTGATGTGGGATTGCAGTAATATCTGCAAGAAATAATAATGATAATAATAAACTAATGAAGAATGAATTTTATCTCAGTGAAGTAGAAATTTGACAATTAACAAAATCTGA
Organism: Schistocerca serialis cubense; assembly: GCF_023864345.2. Taxonomy (NCBI): domain Eukaryota; kingdom Metazoa; phylum Arthropoda; class Insecta; order Orthoptera; family Acrididae; genus Schistocerca; species Schistocerca serialis. Next base: position 434,621,384 of record NC_064640.1, on the reverse strand, counting down.
TATTCAGCCTAAGCAACATCAAAAGTAAGAACTAAGAGGTACTTTTATGATTTAATTACTGGATTTAGTTCTGAACGTATACAATTCCAATAAAGGAAAAGAAAGAAAACTAACTGAAAATAATGATTTTCTCAAAGGAGAGGTGAATCAGCTATTGCAACATACTTCGCGTCTGAAGGCGATCCATGGACTATACCACTATTGCCACGTTGCAGCTGTAAGTTCTCATTTATCAAATAGTACAGTTGTAGTTAAAGAAATTAGACCATAACGTGAGAGGTAAGAGCAGCTGTTACCAGACATAGAGCGAACTTCTTGGAATCAAAGTACACTCCTGGAAATGGAAAAAAGAACACATTGACACCGGTGTGTCAGACCCACCATACTTGCTCCGGACACTGCGAGAGGGCTGTACAAGCAATGATCACACGCACGGCACAGCGGACACACCAGGAACCGCGGTGTTGGCCGTCGAATGGCGCTAGCTGCGCAGCATTTGTGCACCGCCGCCGTCAGTGTCAGCCAGTTTGCCGTGGCATACGGAGCTCCATCGCAGCCTTTAACACTGGTAGCATGCCACGACAGCGTGGACGTGAACCGTATGTGCAGTTGACGGACTTTGAGCGAGGGCGTATAGTGGGCATGCGGGAGGCCGGGTGGACGTACCGCCGAATTGCTCAACACGTGGGGCGTGAGGTCTCCACAGTACATCGATGTTGTCGCCAGTGGTCAGCGGAAGGTGCACGTGCCCGTCGACCTGGGACCGGACCGCAGCGACGCACGGATGCACGCCAAGACCGTAGGATCCTACGCAGTGCCGTAGGGGACCGCACCGCCACTTCCCAGCAAATTAGGGACACTGTTGCTCCTGGGGTATCGGCGAGGACCATTCGCAACCGTCTCCATGAAGCTGAGCTACGGTCCCGCACACCGTTAGGCCGTCTTTCGCTCACGCCCCAACATCGTGAAGCCCGCCTCCAGTGGTGTCGCGACAGGCGTGAATGGAGGGACGAATGGAGACGTGTCGTCTTCAGCGATGAGAGTCGCTTCTGCCTTGGTGCCAATGATGGTCGTATGCGTGTTTGGCGCCGTGCAGGTGAGCGCCACAATCAGCACTGCATACGACCGAGGCACACAGGGCCAACACCCGGCATCATGGTGTGGGGAGCGATCTCCTACACTGACCGTACACCACTGGTGATCGTCGAGGGGACACTGAATAGTGTACGGTACATCCAAACCGTCATCGAACCCATCGTTCTACCATTCCTAGACCGGCAAGGGAACTTGCTGTTCCAACAGCACAATGCACGTCTGCATGTATCCCGTGCCACCCAACGTGCTCTAGAAGGTGTAAGTCAACTACCCTGGCCAGCAAGATCTCCGGATCTGTCCCCCATTGAGCATGTTTGGGACTGGATGAAGCGTCGTCTCACGCGGTCTCCACGTGCAGCGCGAACGCTGGTCCAACTGAGGCGCCAGGTGGAAATGGCATGGCAAGCCGTTCCACAGGACTACATCCAGCATCTCTACGATCGTCTCCATGGGAGAATAGCAGCCTGCATTGCTGCGAAAGGTGGATATACACTGTACTAGTGCCGACATTGTGTATGCTCTGTTGCCTGTGTCTATGTGCCTGTGGTTCTGTCAGTGTGATCATGTGATGTATCTGACCCCAGGAATGTTTCAATAAAGTTTCCCCTTCCTGGGACAATGAATTCACGGTGTTCTTATTTCAATTTCCAGGAGGGTATTATGTTGAAACACTCAGGGTCACATCTCACTTGTTAAAATCAAGCAAGATCACATTTGCAGAAGTTGGTAGTCTAAAGATCGTAAACATTTGTAGAATGTCATGATTACCGCCAAGAGCTGCAGATAACATTTCTTTATTTTACAGCACAGGCCATCACTAGGCTCAGTAAAGTTTTTACAATATCATATTACATTATATAAAACCACTGCCGATAGGTTATACGATGGGCGTCAAATAAGTAAGATTCCCTACTTAGTATAAAAAAAACATTACACACAATTTATCATACTGAAGTAATTTTATTGACATTGTACAGTGCTTCTGTTACTTTTCTACATACAACCATGTTTTCCCAAGAATTTTTGGTAACGTTACGCCAGTTTTTCCAAACCAGTGTTGTCAATGTCGGGTCCTGTGCACGTAACCAGCTATTCACCGCTGATGTGACTTCATCATCGGTGTTGAAGTGTTTACCTTTAAGATTAGTTTGATCGGGGAACATTTTAAAACCACTTAGGACAAGATCTGGTGAATATGGTGGATTCGGGAACACTTCCCAGTTGAATCTTTCGAGCTCCGCTTGGGTCATTTGAGTTGCATGAAACCGACCATTATTATAAAGAAAGAAAACTTTGCCAGACAGAAGCCCAGCACGTTTCCTTTTGATAGCTGCGTGCAGAACCCTCATGACGTTACGGTACCTCTGTGCATTCATTTTGGTGTTATGAGGCACGCAGTGAACGAGTAACGCCGCCTGACAGTCCCAAAAGAAGGTTCACATAACTTCCCCTGAATATGTGTGACCTTTGCCGTTTTTGGGGCACTTTCGAAAGGGTAAATCCATGCGAACTGCCAGAATACTGGCAAGACTGCGGTATGTGTCGTAAGCCGGTGTGAGTGTTGTCAACACATACCAGTCGAACTCAACAGCCCTTATAAGTCACGGGCACAGTTTGTATTGCAGAGAAATAAAATAGGGAAACTTACTTGTTGGACGACCCTCATAATATCCATTAATTCGTCTCTGTTTTCACATAGTGATATACATTACATCGTCATTCATAAGCTGTGCCAGACAACTTTCTCATTAATGCCACATTAATGCTACATTAACGCTTGGAATGGAAGCGTTCTACACACTGTCAGTGGCCCAGATCCCACACTCACCACTCTTTGGCCTGCGCATCCCTGCTAACATTGTCAGCCTGAGAGAAGAAGTGACTGAACCTTAGAGAGTTGAAGTGAGATATAGGTTAACTCGTAGAGAGAAGATAACAGCGACCAACCACTTTTTTAATGCTATATATTTATTTAAATAGCGCCATTGTCGGTTTAGAACCGACAGGTTCAGCATCAGACGGCTTGTTCACATTAAGATACATTTTACATTAGCATTCACTTTTTGTCCTCCCAAATGATGAAATTTCCTTGGCGAGGGGGGGGGGGGGGTGAAGGGAGAGGGGAGCTCTACATCCAAAACGAGATGCGAGGCAAGGTCTATTTAATTGTAATTGTGCCTCAAAACAATTTTAAACGATGTAAACGGATTATTAAAGTGAAGATATTTTGGTTACTTCCGTTGGAAACTCCGGGCCATTACGTTCCAGTGCTGACTGCTCGTGTTCATGCAGCAGTGAAGACCGTATGAACCACTGTAACTAACCTGTTACTACGGCTTATTACGTTATTATTGGAAATGTAGATACTTATTGCTTGTGAAGTTAACTTGAGAAGATTAGGGTCGCCACCGACTCTAACCGTACAACTAATCGAAGGTTTGGTCGAGTCGGAAAATAAATTAATTTGATCACAGACCAAAAACTCACAAAAATGCATACGTTGTGAGGCCACTCATAGCGGATACGATGTAATTAATAGTATTGCCCGTGCACTGTTCACGACAATCAAACATTTAAAATAAAATAGAAAATGCATGAACACTGCATAAGATCAGCTCCCAGCAACACACCTGAAAATAAGACTTAATCTAAAGAATTTGTTATGAAATACAAGGGGAGACTAATCACTGGACCTGTGCATAAGGAAACGCATTGGATGTGCTAACGGGAAAGCTACGAGGTGAGTGGCTTAGGTGCAAAAACGCAATCTCGGAACACAAGAGATAATTGTAGATAAAATCATTTATTCCTAAGATAAGGATGTGAGGCATGTACACGATTCCTGATAACACGTGGTTTGCGGAGACACAATTTCTAGGTATAGTGCCAAATTCCAACAATATCACATCACACAGTCATGTTAACATTATCTAAAACAAACATGCGATCGGACAGTTAGTGATGCCGGTAGCCCAACAACTATAATGTTCTTCCACGTGGTTGGCTCCCCACGGACGAAAGACACATAAAGCAAGGAAAATTTACGATAAGGCAAGGCTATAAATATTTAGAAAGGTGGAAGCTTATGCAGGCACAGCTGAAGCCAAACAGACATTCATACCGACGCGAGTGCTCACTTCTTATCGACACCTTTGTGTGGCGCTCTTCCGGCGGATCCAAGTCTGCTACAGAAATTTGCTAAAAGAAAAATGTGCCAAAGTTCTGCATTCCTTGCTGCGACAAGGCAAAGCAATCTTCCAGATTTGAAAAGCGAGACCAAAGGCTAACAGCTCTCCCCTCGCCAAGTAACAACGCGCCACGCGGTCAGTCTAACTCACCCTTCTTCGACTGGAGCACAGCTGTGGACGCTTCCCGTACCGGCGGCAGACTGCCCCCTTTTTCCTCTCCAGCCTCCTCCACGCTCCGCGTGGACCGGAAAGCCCAAAGATGCCATTTCCGCTACCAACCTAACGCAGGTGGATTTCTCACAAGTAGCGCAAACCTCTTTGCCTACTTGACCACTACGAGAGTTGGCTATTCTGTACAACTGCTGCTGAATCTGTACGACTATCGCAGACTTTCTACAGCAGACTACGCCACCGTCTAGCAACGTGACACACAACCACATTCATTCAATCACGCCACTATGAGAGTAAATGGAAAAGAGAAACAAGGAAAAGAAAGAGAAATACTTGAGAAATTGGGCTACCGGACTACTGAAAGGTGGCTACAGGACCCTTTCATCACCCCAAACGTCCCGGAGAAGACTGTGCCGCGAATTTTCTCGCCATGCTAGGAGATTCGCCAACAGTCTTCGAAACAAACATACCCTAACGAGTAACAATTGCAACAGCAAACAGCAGCACAAAAGAATTGATTAATCTCTTATATCCGAGTGAGCTTTATCTGACCTTAGTCAATAATTGTGACCTCATGCGGTCCGCAAAGCAAACAGAACAAATTAAATTAAACGCGATATTCTACGCTAACATCATGTCATCTGACCTACTACGACCACAACCATGAGATATTATTTTAAAATTGCTTTAACCAGTTATCAAAAGTTAACATAGAGACATAGATGAACAGGTACATAATATATATAAATATATAAACAAACACAAAGATGCAAAATCATTATCACGAACCAAAGCACTATCAGCTGGTGCTGACATTTATAAAAACATGCAAGTGAAAGTGCAAAATACAATATTCACAACAAATACAGTGATACAAAATCATTAATGAACCCAATGGAATGACAGCTGGTAAATAATCACCTATGGAAAATAAATGAGTACAAAAATACATCCAAAAAATCAACTCGTTGACACGCTGTCATTTTTCAGTTTCGTCACATGGTTGTTTCACTGGGTATTCTCTTTAGGTGCTGGGGTGGGCGTCTCTTCTAAAGGCGACTTGGAGGATAAGCTACTAGGGGACCACAACACTGAACTGGGGAGTTAGCAGCGGCGTTGATTGTAACGTCCGTTGTAACCCAGGTTGTTCATCCTAGACAGCACCCCGCGACGTTGCCTCGTGCCCGTTTCCACCCTCTGCGTCCATACTGTGGGATGGTTCGGCGTTGCAGATTTGCAGGACATCGCCACTTGTGGGCCCTGCCTCATCATCGAGAAGGCGGCTTGGCGGTCGTCGTCCGTGTGTTGTGGAGGAATGTGTTTTACCGACACACGCCCCCGTCTCCTGTCGTGTCAATGGGGAGACACGCGCTCTTCTGCGTCGCATCGAGGTCGACGTAAACTCGTGCGGGTGTCGGGCTTGAGACCCACTTATCACCTCTTTGCACCGTCTCAGCTGATGCGTCAGTGGTGGGACCCGTGTCCCTCCGGGCAGTGGGCTTTACCTCACCGCAGCGGCCGTCCGGACTAGCGGCGCTCAGGGTTCGGCGGCCTCGCCTGATGTGCGTCATACTTCCCCTTTCGCTTGTCAGATGACTAGCGCATGGGGTGGAACGCCGGCCATCAGCTGGCGCTGCCGTGGTGACACGCCTGCGGGCTCCGGTGTGAGCCTGGGCCTGGGGGAAGACCAGCATCCCCTCCCCTCTGATGGGGAAACAGCTGTGACCGCTCGCCGCACCACTGCTTCGCCGTTGATACCAGGGTTCTGCAACGCCTGCCGGTGGACCAAGCCCTGTGCTTTCTGATGCGGAGGCTCCCTAGGCGGCCTTGCACCCACTTAAGAACTGCGCTCACAGAGATCGTTACAAAATATCATGTGTACAGATTACCACAAAATCTTCGGAGTTTCTCACTCCTGATCAATACATGGAATAGTGCCCAAAATTAACTTCACAAAAAGGGCCTTCTTAGCATTACTAATAAAAAAAACAATGAGGAAAATTAAATAACCACTATTCAAACAAACAAAAAATCCTTTTTATAAAATATAGTTCCAGCATTACATCTGCTGTCAATCATTCAGGGTAGATCTTGTACAAGGTTTGGTCAGGATTTGGATAGGATTTGGCGCCACTGCTAACTACAGACACAAAACTCTACCTACTCCTAACTACGCTCTCACACACAATCTACACAGCTCTTACTAGTCACCATCACCATATAGCCCGACTACAATTCCCTCATATAAACAAAATATTCCTTTCAACACCAATACCCATATCGTTGTTCATTGACTGCTCCTCCAAGGTTTGCAGAACATGTTTGCTGATCTGTGAAAAATTTCCGAGACTTCTTTTCTATGGACATTGCATAATAAAAGTTATGATTAATGGGACACAGAAGGTTCATTCAAGTCACATCTGGAATGGTAAATGTTTCAACATCTATTCATCAGACTAATGCAAAAGGTCAGTGGGCATAAAAATGGAAATAAAAATCATCCTATCCTATTAGCAAACACATAAATACTTTGTCCTATAAGTACATAAAAAAATACTGTCAAAAGAAGTCCATTGTCCAGGGCCATGAGTACCAAACTTACTGCTATCATAAGATACTCATAATGATTACACACTTACTCACCACATGTCCCCAGGGGTCCTCACCTACCGTCATGTTATTTTAGCTTGGAGGTAGTCGCATTGATTCTCTATTAAATATCAAGCTGCTTGAGTTTATAAGCTCTTTCCATATACGTCTCCTGGGGTTTCACATCCTGGTGTCCTCAACCGTACCTAGTAGTATGTGGCGGCAAGTTACACTTTCCAAATATCTTATAAGATGGCAACTCTGAAAATCAAACACTATTAATGTCCCTTCAAATACAAATCCTTCACCTACAAGTTGCTTCATTAACATCGCAGTTCATTTGAAAAATCTCATTGAATCATGCTCACCTAAGGGGAATAAGAACACTAAAACTGTAATTTATCATCAAGAATTACCTTACGACCATTGACTCGCCACGCCAACACACCCGATACCTTTTTAGTCATCAAAGAACGAAAGCCATCTTACCGTAATAGGAAACACTTCATATGAGCCTCATAATCATTCACATTCAGACGTTTTGAAGCTGCACAACACTACTCCTTTCTGCTGAGAAGAAGAAATAACTACACATATTGGGGGACCCTTTACAACACATAGAAAATATACACTTTAATTTCAATCACACCAGAGTGAATCAAAACATTGGAAAATATACACTGTAATTGTACTAAACAGACACGACTGGGTTTACCGCAGGCACACCAATACTGTGGCCCTCCCTCAACAAATCTTCCATAATAACGTCTTACTCTATCAAATGCACATCAATATCATCAATAACACCGGTCCTCATTAAGTTTGACGCCAACCGAGTCAGCCAATAGTCATTGATTCCTTTGATTAGCAGTATTTGGCTGATTGTGCCGCTTGTTTGCGGGACGAATTTCAACCCCCACTGGCGGACCACCCGTACTGTTTAGAGCACCCCTGTTGTGGCTTGTTCGATAATTATTTTGTGGTCGGTTACGACTACCGTTCTTAGGTCCGCTATAATTGCGCCTGAATCTCTGATCATTACCATATCTTCTAAACTCCCGGGGGTGTCTTTGATTTCCTCTCGGCGAATGATGATCATTGGTATCGTTCATTCGGCCCTCGTTCCGTGAGGAGTCGCGACGCTGCCAACGCCCGTGCGTTCTGTAACTCTCGGGCGACCCGTTACGTCTGTATTGCCACCTGTCTCTACGGCTGCGGCTTCGCTTGCGTGGCCGCTGCTCGTAGGCGCTCTGACCGTAATTCTGCGTGGTGCCATTCGCAACACAAAGTGGTTCAAATGGCTCTGAGTACTATGGGACTTAACATCAATGGTCATCAGTCCCCTAGAACTTAGAACTACTTAAACCTAACTAACCTAAGGACAGCACACAACACCCAGCCATCACGAGGCAGAGAAAACCCCTGACCCCGCCGGGAATCGAACCCGGGAACCCGGGCGTGGGAAGCGAGAACGCTACCGCACAACCACGAGATGCGGGCCATTTGCATCACACTGAAGCTCTAAAAGAAGATTGCGAAAACTCTCTACGTCATCCTTACATCGTCCTGCAAGGATAACGTGCCGCAACTGCATTGGAAACTTTCGCAGGCAAATACGAATAATTTCTGCAGGTCCATAAGGATCGTCAAGATGTTCATTCGCCTGCAGCATGTGCTCGAACATCTGCACAGGGCTGGAGAATTTTGACCTGTTTAACTCTGGTAGCATAATGAGTCCGTGTTTTCCACGACTTTGCGCTGCCACTGACCAATAGATCGACAGGAAGTGTTGTCGAAACTCCCCAATAGTGTAGCAATTGCGTGCAATTGACCTCATCCGCGCCGCTGGCTCACCTTCGAGGTAGCCGCACATATACTCTATCTTGTGCGCACTGGGCCACGTAGGAGGGAGGGAGAACTAGAACTGCTGTAACCACGCCCGCGGGTGAATCCCCATAGCCGAGTTACGGAAGACTTCAAACTTCCTCACAGTCAGAAAATGTTTAAAGACAAAATCGTGAGTTTCCCTTGGCGAACGTTCCTGAGGGGATCCGCGCTGTTCCCACCTGGTACGAGATCCGTGATCATGACGATGATCAAATTCGCCATCGTTCCCGGAATCATCGTCGGAGTAATGGCCCTTTCGTTCATTTCTTTCAACTTCATGGGCCTTTAACCCTTTTAGGTGAAGTTCTAAACGGGCCATGCGCTCACATATTCCCTCGGTAACCTCTCTTTGTTGTATTTTTATTTCACACTGTCCACGCGGACATTTCGTTATCGACCGTATTTCGTCTGCATCCGCTGATGACGAGGTAATCGTTTCCCTATTATTGTCAGACTTACGCGCCACTGCGTCTGAGATCCTGGATATTTCTTCTCGCATCTCTCGGTGGGCCGTGTCTTGTTGTGTTTGCGTAAGCCCTTGCTCTCGCTCGAGAGCTATTATCGCCTGGCTGAGGGTCTCTACCTGCGCGCTAAGGTGGACCGGGCACTTAGCCACAGTGTCCTCTATTCGGGACACAAGAGCCGCGTGGTCACTCTGGCATTGTTCTGCTAACGCGCGGAGATCCCTGGCGGAATTTTGTCCTACTCGGGACTCAAGAGCCGCTTGTTCACTCTGGCATTGTTCTGCTAGTATACGTATATTCCCAGCGAACCTTTCTTCTTGCTCCATCACCCGTTTGCTAATGACTTGCTGCCCCTCTTCTAAGGCGGAGATGCGTTGGTCAATGATCGTCGGTTTCTCCCCAACACCCTGTACTATTTCACTAGTCAATCATTTATTTGCTTCCTCGATATGCCTCCTATTTTCTTCTGCTTGGTTTTTATTCACTTCCTCGATATGTCTTCTGTTTTCTTCCACTTGTTTTTATTCACTTCCTCGCTATGTCTCCTATTTTCTTCCGCTTGTTTTTTATTCACTTCCTCGATATGTCTCCTATTACTGTCTAGTAATTGTCGTAGCATAGTCTGTAATGAATTTGCTTCTATCGAATGATTCGAAATCACTACAGCGGGCTCAGGATGGACAACACTTGTACTTGCGTTTTCCGCGTTTTGTTCCTGGTCAGACTCGACGTTTTGAAGTCGTCCTTGTTCAGGGTTATTGTCTGGCAGGTTTTTCCGATCGCGGCTCCCAGAACAGCAACGCGTCTCCATCATAAGGATAGTTACTCCGTGCTCCAAAATACAACAAGAATAATGACTAGCGCATGGGGTGGAACGCCGGCCATCAGCTGGCGCTGCCGTGGTGACACGCCTGCGGGCTCCGGTGTGAGCCTGGGCCTGGGGAAGACCAGCATCCCCTCCCCTCTGATGGGGAAACAGCTGTGACCGCTCGCCGCACCACTGCTTCGCCGTTGATACCAGGGTTCTGCAACGCCTGCCGGTGGACCAAGCCCTGTGCTTTCTGATGCGGAGGCTCCCTAGGCGGCCTTGCACCCACTTAAGAACTGCGCTCACAGAGATCGTTACAAAATATCATGTGTACAGATTACCACAAAATCTTCGGAGTTTCTCACTCCTGACCAATACATGGAATAGTGCCCAAAATTAACTTCACAAAAAGGGCCTTCTTAGCATTACTAATAAAAAAAACAATGAGGAAAATTAAATAACCAATATTCAAACAAACAAAAAATCCTTTTTATAAAATATAGTTCCAGCATTACATCTGCTGTCAATCATTCAGGGTAGATCTTGTACAAGGTTTGGTCAGGATTTGGATAGGATTTGGCGCCACTGCTAACTACAGACACAAAACTCTACCTACTCCTAACTACGCTCTCACACACAATCTACACAGCTCGTACCAGTCACCATCACCATATAGCCCGACAACAATTCCCACATATAAACAAAATATTCCTTTCAACACCAATACCCATATCGTTGTTCATTGACTGCTCCTCCAAGGTTTGCAGAACATGTTTGCTGATCTGTGAAAAATTTCCGAGACTTCTTTTCTATGGACATTGCATAATAAAAGTTATGATTAATGGGACACAGAAGGTTCATTCAAGTCACATCTGGAATGGTAAATGTTTCAACATCTATTCATCAGACTAATGTAAAAGGTCAGTGGGCATAAAAATGGAAATAAAAATCATCCTATCCTATTAGCACTCCGTGCTCCTAAATACAACAAGAATAATGCCAAAGTCTCCTAATGGACTCACAGTTCCCACAAAGCACCCAAGATTTACTATATGACACCAATACACGCCACAGGACAAGAATCAACCCACACTTGTAACACAATTGATTACTAAATCACAATGTCTATACAGTAATACATATACAAGATAAAACATGTAAGAAAATGCACACCTATATCATAAATTCTCGTAAATTCTGTATCACAGAAAGACAATATACCAATTAGCACATCCAACCGAAAATAACTAATCCTCACTGCGCATCAGAAGATCTCTGGTTTACCGAAATCCGTGAGCAGGGTAAGCCATGTGTAACTATTCGTGAGGTATCGTGGGCAAGTTGCAACAATATCACATCACACAATCATGTTAACATTATCTAAAACAAACATGCGATCGAACAGTTAGTGATGCCGGTAGCCCAACAACTATAATGTTCTACCACGTGGTTGGCTCCCCACGGACGAAAGACACATAAAGCAAGGAAAGTTTACGATAAGGCAAGGCTCTAAATATTTAGAAAGGTGAAAGCTTATGCAGGCACAGCTGAAGCCAATCAGACATTCATACCGACGCGAGTGCTCACTTCTTATCGACACCTTTGTGTGGCGCTCTTCCGGCGGATCCAAGTCTGCTACAGAAATTTGCTAAAAGAAAAATGTGCCAAAGTTTTGCATTCCTTGCTGCGACAAGGCAAAGCAATCTTCCAGATTTGAAAAGCGAGACCAAAGGCTAACAGCTCTCCCCTCGCCAAGTAACAACGCGCCTGCCCCCTTTTTCCTCTCCAGCCTCCTCCACGCTCCGCGTGGACCGGAAAGCTCAAAGATGCCATTTCCGCTACCAACCTAACGCAGGTGGATTTCTCACAAGTAGCCCAAACCTCTTTGCCTACTTGACCACTACGAGAGTTGGCTATTCTGTACAACTGCTGCTGAATCTATACGACTATAGCAGACTTTCTGCAGCAGACTACGCCACCGTCTAGCAACGTGACACACAACCTCATTCATTCAATCACGCCACTATGAGAGTAAATGGAAAAGAGAAACAAGGAAAAGAAAGAGAAATACTTGTGAAATTGGGCTACCGGATTAATGAAAGGTGGCTACAGGACCCTTTGGTGAAAGGGTCCTGTATATGTGTACACATAATCTAAAGCACCACTCACACACTGAGGCGTTTTAGCACATAGAAGTATCATGGCGACGTCACAACCGTAACAACGCCAAAGACGCTCACTCTCACCGATATATACATAGATGTGAGAGCAGCAATTTAGAAATAACTTACGTTCCATTAATAAATTCTGTTTTAATACAAATAGTAAGTAGTGGAACGTTTCACAAAAAGAGAATACTAATGTAAAATGTATGTTAATGTGAAAAATCCGTCTGATGGTTAACCTGTCAGTTCGAAACCGGTAACGGCGCTATGTAAATAAATAAACAGTATTATGGAAAGTGGCTGGTTGCTGTGATCTTCTCTATAAGAGTCAATCTATATCTTGTACGCTGCCACGGGCACAGAACGTCAGTTTTCGACAAATAGCAGTTGAAATGAGACCCAGTGATTGAGAACGTGAAAATGGAACAGTGTAAATATAAACAGGGGAACAAAAAGTACTGACACAGGGCAACTAATCTAGAATTTGTTCTCCAGTCTTGTGTTGTAATTGGAAGTTTGAAAAGTGTAAACTGTAAAGATAAAAGCACCTCTTTTCTGCCATACTTTATCCATTCAGGAATTTGATGGGCCGAATTATTCCATGAAAGGAGGAGTGTAGCCGCGTGGGCCCAAACCAAGACCTGATGCCAAAACGTGGATACTTGCGCAATTCTTACACCACGTCAGCTGCTCTACAACGGCGACCTGGGCACTGGGGCAATAACTGCATTTCGTGACATTCGTTGATGCTTCACGTACTGCAACAGGTGAGACCAGTTAGGGGGCTGTCCCATGGCATAATCAGGCTAATAACCTTTCGGGAGTGATATACTAATAGCATCAAATTAACAAACTGTATACATTCACATAATCATAAGCAAAGACTTTGAAGGATACAGACAACTGTCATAATGTTTATGTCAAGAGTGCCCTACTAACAATGCCCGTTTGTCACCAGCAATGTACAAAAACGAAGCAGAAATGTATTTTGCTAAGTGGAAGTACAAAACTATAATTGCTAGTGGTCTAATATTTCCCAACTTAATATTTTTTCATGAATTTATTGATTACAGTTTGTGACTTGCCTAAGCTCATTAACTATAGATTTATAATTTTTGTTTTTTTAAATTAGTAAATTGTACTTATGTTTTGTTTTTGAACTTTTTGGTGATAAATGGCATTGTTAGACAAACACTCCTAACATAAACATTATGGCAGTTACATATGACAATCACATAGTCTAACCAATTCATGCTGATATGTAAAACCAAAAAGTAGAAGACCTATGCATAGACCAATAAAAATTTTAAGTAACCTCAATCACTCCTTTTGTCATCTAATCAAAAAGTCAACCATCAACATTAGTCTTCAAATAATAGCCACAGTCTCCAACCATGTCATCATATGACAAAATTGCATCAACATACCTTCATCTAAGGCACTTAGATAATATCACATTCATTAACCATATGAGAGCCAATAATAATGTATGACCATCTAGGAGGTCAACCAACAGGGAATCAACATCTTAAACCCATCAGCTGCGATGTACCTCATAAAATATTTTCAAGTAAAATATATACCATTTAACCATAAGTATAAAACAATAGGGACTACATGCGGTTTCCATATTGCTTATGTCACAACCACCTCTAATACAGTGTAATATGTGATCCACATGAGTGCAAAAGCAACATGGCTAAAGTTGGCATAATCAGGACTGCACTCCTTCAGAAGTGATATGAAATTAACAAAAACTGTACATTCACATAATCATATGCAACTGCCATAATGTTTACGTTAGAAGTGTTTCTCTAACCATGCCATTTATCACCAAAAAGTTTAAAAACAAAGTATAAATAAAATTTACTAAGTAAAAACACAAAAATTATAAAAATATAGTTAATTATCCTAGGCCAGTCACAAAGTGTAATCAATCAATTCATGATAAAATATAAAGCTCAGAAGTAATAGGTCACTACCAATTTAAGTAACCTCTTACCACATATTTGTCACCTAGTCAAAAGTATATATATATATATATATATATATATATATATATATATATATATTTATATATATTGGACGGTACCTTTTTCCTAAAAAGTATTTAAATTGATGTAACAACTTATAGCTACGTATGTTAGCGTTAATTGGATATATGGAGTGTAGTATTTGCCCTATTATGGTAACTTCATTTTATTTTGTTGTAAAGATTGATTCATTTAGAAAGATATGCTTCAGCTGTATAATTAGTACAATTGAAGCGGATCTCTCTAAATTAATTATCATGCCTCTCAGCTGCCAATGTTCTACATACAAAATCTCTAGTAGATATGTTAACACACTTTGTTGTCATAAAGACAGAAGATTATTATCTTAGAACAAAACCCTTATGTAATGTCATTTTAGATGTTTATTTCTTTGTCTTCTTCAAAATGTTTGGTTGGAATACAATTTTGTTACAAGATGTATGATTAATGTTATCTTAATCCTTACTAAAAACGTAATATCTTCGTGATCTTTGGTATTTAAATTATCTCCTACGAGTTCTAGCCCTGTAATGCCAGTGCATGTCCCATGTTGTTCCTCTTCAGTTGGTTGCTCTTCACACATTTATCACACTTATAATATTAGAAATGAACGTTACTTTTAGGTTTGAGCCGGCCGGTGTGGCCGAGCGGTTCTAGGCGCTACAGTCTGGTGCCGCACGACCGCTACGGTAGCAGGTTCGAATCCTGCCTCGGGCATGGACGTGTGTGATGTCCTTAGGTTAGTTAGGTTTAAGTAGTTCTAAATTCAAGGGGACTAATGACCTCAGAAGTTAAGTCCCATAGTTCTCAGACCCATTTTTTTTAGGTTTGATATATAGTTTTGGCTGAATATTAATTTTTCGATGCAAGTCATTTTTCTGTTGTTACGTGACCTTGTAGGTCGTTTCCTGCCTGCATTTTGACATGATTTTTGTTTTGCATTTTGTACAGGTCCCTGAACATGGTTTATAATCGAAACTGGTGGGAATACAATATAAGTAAAGTACGTATTTGTGTGTCATGAATTTATATAAAAAAGAATTTAACGT
Source organism: Schistocerca serialis cubense (assembly GCF_023864345.2). Taxonomy (NCBI): domain Eukaryota; kingdom Metazoa; phylum Arthropoda; class Insecta; order Orthoptera; family Acrididae; genus Schistocerca; species Schistocerca serialis. The sequence continues at coordinate 434,605,935 of NC_064640.1, read as the reverse complement.
GAACTATGGAATCTTTGACGGATCGAAAATGAACCACATTTTTCGTCCATAACGAGCTGCCATTACGGCAGGGTGCTGGCAGATGGCAGTGACTGCTGCATCTGTGGGGGCGGCGACCGGTTGGTTTCCAGGCAGACGACACCAGCTCGGCGTGGCAAGTATTCTGCTTCCTGTGGTGGCCTGTATTTCGGTGCTGTCTCCTGCACTAAGCTAGGCTGGCTTGCACCGCTCGATAGGCACCACTGTGTCTGCCGCATTAATGCGGAGGTCGAGTGTGCTATCATTTGGTTCCGTCACTGGGTACGGGCCTCGATAGGGCGGTTCCATGATTTGCGCAGTGGGCTGCGCCGAAAGAAAACTTACTTCGTCGTTACCAATTCTTTGTAAACAAAAGTAGCCTGTTTCCGGTGCTGTGTAGCTACACTCGGTCGCATGGCCTTCATTTGCCTCCGAGGGTCCACGAGGAAATCTTAAGTGGAGCACGGGGCCCAGATTGATGCTTGAAAAACTCCTGATAGACGCAGAGGTTCGCCATACACCAGCTCCAATGGGGACGCCTGCAGATAATCTTTTAAAGGACTGCGCAGCCCAAGAATAACTGCTAGGAGGGCATGAATCCTCGAATCCTTAGTATGTATAGTTGTGCTCTACTAAAACTACGGTTCGGTTGTTTTGGTACAACAGATAAATGACATAGTAAATGGTGGACTACCGGTAGAATTGGTCGAACTGGTAGAGGAAGAAACATAAATGGCTGTATGCGAAAGAGACTGGGAGCAGACGAACAGTACTTACTGTTTGTTTGTTTTTCACAAAATTAGAACCGCACATCGCTCAGTGTTAGTCTGGTGTGTATTTTACGTCCTTACAAAATATGAATTGCATTTTATTAGTAATAAAAATTAGTTAATCGTATAACTTCTGCTCTTTTATGTAACGAAAACAATTACTTATCATGTAAGTACAGTTTACATGCACAAACATAAAAAATCTGTTTAGTAATTATTGTTGTTGTTACTTTGTACTCAATGCAACGTCTCTCATCATTATCAAAGGCAACAGCTTCCTGTTATTATTTGTAAGTGTAAAAGTTGTTTATGAATAAAAGAAACATGTTTTATATACAAGACTGACGATGTATGATAGTGATAGTTGATATGTTTTAGTTCTGCGTTTCTTTTTAATTTTACTTTTTTTTTTTTGGACGAAATCGCGTTTCATATCGCTACATGTAAATCTGTACTGCTCCTTTTTCATTTTTTGCTATGATATCTTTCCGTTTTAAGTTAAAAAACAACAATTTTCGAATAAAACATGAATTAAACGTTGACAATTTCGGTCCATTTTTAAGTAACATACAGGAGCATAACTATGTAGAACAAAAATGTTCTGTAGGCTATATGACCCTTCATACATCCTCATCCAGTTTCTTGTCAGTTCACCGCATCCAGTGTCTAGGGCAATCTACTAACACACTGATCACATACACAAACCAAGCCACTGAAATGAGGTAAAGCCCTACAGATATACAACTCACATAATGTACAAGTAACGCAGTTACGAGCCTAACTTACCAAGGTTAGTAGGAAAACTTTCACAGTCTACGTTTACTTATGGTAGTTTACTGTAGCCTAAGGTAGTTTTACAACTCTAGTCATGTGGCAAATTATAGACACCTTCAAGAAACGGTGTAAGTGCTCCACAACGCCATTTGTGGCTGCGTGATACGGTGAAGTTCTTGTCTTGTGTATCCCACACAGCTGGACCATGCCATGACCGTTACAACGCAACTGGTCTTCTCTCTTTCTTCCTATACTTAGGGAACCGGACGCCCGGCGCCCCTGTGGCTACTGTAGCAGACTCGACACTCGGACAATTCACACCAGTACTCTGTGCACCTCATCGGAGATCTTACATGCTAACTGGCCGATGCACCTTTCACTCAACGTTGGAATTAGTAAATGCCTATTACCAAAAAGCCTATGATCAACAGACAACATGCAGTTATTTGTATAAATTAGGACACACCCAGACAATCATCAGCCCTTACTATGAACCTAGATATACAGATATTGAGCCGCGCACAGTTGCCGCACTGTCTGAGGCGCCATGTCATGAAGTGCGCGTCCCCTCCCGCCATAGGTTCGAGTCCTCCCTCGGCATGGGTGTGCGTGTTGTTCTTACCATAAGTTAGTTTAAGTAGTGTGTAAGTCTAGGGTCCGATGACGTCAGTAGTTTGGTCCCTTAGGAATTCACACACATTTGAACAGATATTGACGTTCATACTTACATCCGAATATTTTTATGGTAAGTATGCGCGGCTCTTAATCATGATAATATTTTCTATTTTTCTTAGGTACCACTAGGCATGTTTCAGATTTTGTTTCAGCTTGTTGAACTCGGGCTGTTACGTCACTGTTTTTCTGTTTGTAATAATCTGGAAAAGATAAGGGCAGAAACTGGTAATTGTGAATTATGCAACTTATGTGATCAAGACAGACTTTTGGAAGCAAATTTGCCAAGTGTGACTAGCTGCAAAAATTGGTAGAGGAGGCCAAAATGCAAGCATAAAAAAGTTGTAGACTAAGCTACCTGACGTTAAGGTAACATATCACCTCTTGAGTAATTGCATGGCTACCTTTATCACGATTAAGGTTACTGCCTCCATCATAGTGTGCTCTCGAAAGAACGACAAACTTTTACTACCCATCAAAGAGGTGGTGCATTGTCTGTAAGCTCTAAAAAGCTTGAACACTGCCGTCTTTTATATCATCAGACCTTAAAGCGACATATACAGCAAGAAAATGTTCCATTTATCGGCAGCGTGGTTCGCCCTGTCCACATGTCACCCCATCAAACGCATGGGACTCGCGTTTTCGATGTCTAATCACCTCACACATCAAAACTGCCAGCTGAGCTGCTTACTGCAGACGGCCCTCCAGGTCAATAACAAAAACACTATTTCGTACTTCATTTTTTCCCCAAGAACAGTGAAACATCACGTGTCCTTCATCCATGATGTGTGTCGAAAAACAAGCGTGACCAGCACACGCCACAATGCAGCGCACTCTCGTTCCGTTATAGCGGATCACATAAACAGCAGGTATGAGAACATTTATACGACAACTAAATCTATTGCCTGGATCAGAAAGCCTTCACTATGCACACAAAGTGCTGGATAGTAGTCTGTAGTATGCTATGTGATGGCGGTATTTCACATTTCACATAAAACACGAAGAATGTGCAACATGTGTTAAATTAACTAGTGTATCAGTCTGATACTTGTTTTTACACATGTGTATCATGTATGTGTAAACACTGGACTGTTTTACCATCCCAACAGTAAAATAGGCTTCGATTACATTTTCACATGGTAATCATACCACACATCTACCAATCTAACCTGGGGTAATTGTCCCATGTTGACGAACAAATCCCATATTTTGCACATAACACACCACGAAAATCCGAAACGTGTTGTGCAAGTGATAAATAAATAGAAATTGACTCGAACATGATGAGTAATCAATCTCGTTTATACAAATGCAGTTTGACATTAGCTTAGTGTGGTGGCACTGTATCACATTTATACATATAGCGTTCTGTTGTAATGTTAGAGCAAATCGAAGATCGATTTCATGGCCATGTGACCAGCTTATAACCTTTAATAGGTAATGTGTTAAGCCTGCTCAACATATTGGCCCTGTTAGGTATCCATTACTTTGCCAGAAAGACAGCTGTATGTATAGAGATGTGCAGCTATTCTTTGCATTCCTATATTTACTATCATGGAGACAACGACTCTTATTAGATTTGGTCCATATTCTTAGCACTAGCAAATATAAACTCTGCGGAGGTAATGTTTTCGCCAGCCACAGTAATTGGATATAGCCATACGTGGGACTGTTGGTCGGAATTGTCAGAATCGAGATCATCTACTGCACTAAGGGGTAAAAGAAAAATCTGTTTATAAAGCTTCATTCTCATCTGAATCTTCTGAAAAAGGATGGTTATATTGCACACAAATGTGGTGGTCTAGATATTGTACAACAAGTCTTATGCATAGATGTGGCAGTTTAGCAAGCCAATGGGCATCTACCAGTCTACAAAAAATGGCTCTGAGCACTCTGGGACTTAACGTCTGAGGTCATCAGTCCCCTAGAACTTAGAAGTACGTAAACCTAACTAACCTAAGGACATCACACACATCCATGCCCGAGGCAGGATTCGAACCTGCGACCGTAGCGGTCGTGCAGTTCCATACCAGTCTACACCAAAATACAATCGTATTGCTGGAAACAGAAAGAATCATGTGTCTGACGCTGTACAAAGAGCAACAGACAGTATTTACAACGTGCTCCTCTGCGCTTTATTCCAGTCACTTACATGTAGTATGAGTTAACGAATAAATTGGGGAACAGATGTTGTGTTTAAAAACGTTCTGCAGTTTGTCTACCGGAGTAATAAACCCCTAAGCATGGATGTGCTATGTGCACAAAAAGAAAACTGGAAATGGAGGACATCAAAGTCAAGAAACGTAAAACTGGGTACATGACTTAGAAAACTGTCATAAAGGAGATTATAAATTGCTACTGGAGAAAGAAGAAGCTACCGCGAATATTCAAGCAAAGCTTAAATATTGCTTTAAACATTGGGTATGGAGAAATCCGTCTACAAATGGGGAATATAAGATGTTAGCATTTATAATAAATAGCGGTCGCGCGGGGTAGCCGCGCGGTCTCATGCGCCTTGTCACGGTCCGCGCGGCTCCCACCGTCGGAGGTTCGAGTCCTCCCTTGGGCATGGGTGTGCGTGTTGTCCTTAGCGTAAGTTAGTTTAAGTTAGATTAAGTAATGCGTAAGCTTAGGGACCGATGACCTCAGCAGTTTAGTCCCATATGACCTTACGACAAATTTCCAAACTATAAATAGCCGTGGGAATTAGCTAACACTGGGGCGCTGCTCGAAAATCTTGGAATCGAAACGATTTATTGTATGAAGGGACACACGAAAATATTTGTTTATAAAGCCCCATCCACATCTGCATCCACTTAAAAGAAATGATAGTTACATTGCAACTAAATGTGGCAGACTAGGTGTTGTACACATAGCAACACAAAAGCCGTTTCTAGAGTTCAGAATTGATGCAATAATAGCGTTTAACGGATAAATAAATACTATAAACTGCAACTGAAAAAAGAGGGACCTACTGCAAATGCACAAGCAAGGTTTACATAATGCTTGAAACACAGGCTATGAAGCAACCTGTCTGCAGCTGAGGAATACAAGGTATTAGCATTTACAGTAAATTTCAGTGCTAAGTAGCCATATATTGGAGTATTAGCCAGAAATGTTGGAATTGAAACCATTTACTGCATTAAGGGACATACGAAAAATATGTTTATAATACTCCCTTCACATTTGGCTCTGCTTTAAAAGGGATGGTTAAATTGCACGTACATGTGGTGGTCTAGGTGTGGTGCACCTAGTCCTATATACGGAAGTAGCTGTTTAGTAAAAGTATGAATGTGTACCCGTTTCAACGAAAATAAAGTGTTAGAGCTGAGAGCAGAAGGGATCATACTTTTAACCCTGTGCACAGACCAGACAAACAGTATTCACGACATGCTTCATTCTACTCTGTGCGAATCACTTCCAGGTTTTATCAGTTAACGAATAACGTATGGAACAGCTGGTTTGTAATGTTCGACAGTGTTATGCATTTTGTCTATTGAGGTAACAAGCACCTAAGCGTGATTAATGTGTTAAGTATACGAAAAAGCAAACTCGAAATGATGGTCATTGAAGGTAAGAAACGAAAAACTGCTGTTCATGGCGTAGACAATTGCCATAAAAGAAGGATATAAACTGCAGTTGAAAAAAGAAGATATTGTATATATGTAAACAAATTACATATTGCCTAAACACAGGTTATGGATAAATCTGGCTACTATGGAGGTATACACGGTATTGTCATTTACTGCAAATAGCAATGGTTAGTAGCCAACTGTTGGAGTCGTAAAGTTGGAATCGAGGCCGTTTACTACATCAAGGGATGCAGAAAATATCTCTTTGTAAAGCTCCATTCACATCTGGATCCACTTAAAAAGAGAATGGTTACATTGCATCTGAATGTGGTGGACTTAACGTTGTATACGTAGCAACATAATAACCGTTTGCAGCGTTTAAAACAGATGGCATAACAGATTTTTATATTCAATAGTTTGCAGAATTTGTTATCTTTTGGTTCCACACCGCTATATGACATTCGAAGCAGAAGCGATCCATGGGAGCCTGCTGTCATATTCCAGTGGGCGCCCTCTTTGTATATGGTAAAAGGTCAGTCGTTTAATATGTAACTTGATTTGCACACCTTATCTGGCAAGTATACTCTTTTTCCTATCCTCCATGCTCTGCACTGGTAGGCTGGAGCATGCGGGATGTGTTTACCACGAATGCCAATGGGTGACTACACCCAGGATCTCTCCATGTGATACTGCTTATGCTGCGAGGATGCACTGCAATCTCTCAATAGTGTGAACACCGTGGCATGACTCCAGTTCCTGGAATTACCATATGCACGCCAGTGGACAGAGTGGGTTCTGCAAAAGTGCAACTCCGTCATGGTATTTTGCAGTACAGAGGTAGCCAGCCTGCCAGTAGTATGCGTACATAAAATTTCGGAACTGGAGTCAAGCCACAGCATTCACAACATTGAGAGATCGCACATCCCTTTTCACAGTGTATGCTAAATCATGTGGAAGTGGGCCTGGGTTTAGGCAGCCATCAGCATTCCCACTAAACGTATTGTGTGTGCTTTGGAGCTACCAGTGCAGAGCATGGAAAACAGAAAAAAGAGTACACTTTCTAGATGAGGTGTGCACATTAAGTCACACATTACATGATTGCCATTTTAGCATATACAGAGAGGACTCCCATTGAAATGTGGCAGCAGGACGCCATGGATTGAGTCCACTTCCAGTGTTGTATAGTCATTTGTTATTCCATCAGTTTTTAACTCTGCATACGGTTGTTATGTTGTTAGAAGCACAACAGCTAGTATGCTCCATTTAGAGGCGGTGTAATTATCCTTTATTTTTATCAGATCCAGATATGAACGCAGTTTTATAAACAGATATTTGCGTGTGTCCATTAATGCAGTAAATGGTTTGAATTCCGAGATTTTCGAAGAGTACTCCATGTATGGATACTTACCATTGCTATTTACAGTAAAGGTTAGTATCTCATACCCAACCGTTATAGATAGATTTCGAGATACTCTATGTTTAAAACAACATATAAACCCCATTTGTGCATACATTGAAGTGATAAAAGCTATGGCATACCTCCTACTATCGTGTCGGACGTCCATATGCCTGGAGCAGTGCTGCAACTCGACATGGCATAGACTCAACAAGTGGTTGGAAGTCCTCTGCACAAATATTGAGCAATGCTACCTCTACAGCCGTCCATAATTGCCAAAGTATTGTAGGTGCAGGATTTTGTGCCCTAACTGGCCTCTCGATTATGTCTGATAAATGGTCGATGGGACTCACGTCGGGTGATCTGGGTGGCCAAGTCATTCGCTCGAATGTTCTTGAAACCAAACGTGAACAGAATGAGATTTTCACTCTGCAGCGGAGTGTTGCTGATATGAAACTTCCTGGCAGATTAAAACTGTGTGCCGGACCGAGACTCGAACTCGGGACCTTTGCTTTTCGCGGGCAAGAGCTCTACAATCTGAGCTACCCAAGCCCGACTCACGACCCATCTTCATAGCTTCAGTTCTGCCAGTACCTCGTCTCCTACCTTCCAAGCTTCACAGAAGCTCTTCTGCAAACCTTGCAGGACGGGTCAGGAGTCGTGCTTGGGTAGCTCAGATGGTAAAGCTCTTGCCCGCGAAAGGCAATGGTCCCGAGTTCGAGTCTCGGTTCGCACGCAGTTTTAGTCTGCCAGGAAGTTTCAAACACGAACAGTTTTGGCCTGCTGACATGGCGTATTGTCATAAAAAAAAGAAAAAAACTGAGTCGTTGCCTGGGAACAAGAAGTCCATGAACGGCTGCAAACAGTCTACAGGTAGTCGAACATAACAATTTCCAGTCAGTGACCAGTTCAGTTGGGTCAGAGGACCCACTCCATTCCATGTAGACGCACCCTACACCATTACGAAGCCACCACCAGCTTGCACCGTGCCTTGTTGACAACTTGGATCAATAGTTTCCTAGCGTCTGCGCCATACGTGAACCATACTATTAGCGCTTACGAAGTGAAATCGGGACTCATCTGACCAGGCCACGGTTTTCAGTCGTCTAGGGTCCATCTGACATGGTCATTAGCCCAGGACACGCTGCAGACGATATTGTGCTGTCAGCAAAGGCACTAGTATCAGTCGTCTGCTGCCATAGCCCATTAATAACAAATTTCCGAAATGGAGTGTCCCATCCATCTGGCTCCAACTACTATTCCGCGTTCAAAGTCTGTTAATTCCCGTCGTGTGGCGATAATCATGACAGACGCCCTTTCACATGAATCACTGGAGTACAAGTGACTGCTCTGCCAATGCACTTTCCTTTTATACATTGTGTACGTGGTATTACCGCCATCTGTATATGTGCATGTCGCTAACCTATGACTTTTTTCACCTCATTGTATGCAATAGCTTCTTCATTTTCCAATTGCAGTTTATACTCTTTCTTTACGGCAGTTGTCTACGCCATTTTACTGCAGTTTTTAGTTTCTTGACTTCGATGTCCCCCAGCACATTATCCTTGCTTAGAGGAAATTACTCTGGTAGACAAACTGCAAAACACTGATAAACACCACACAACAGCTGTTACATAAGTTATTTGTTAATTGATACTACATGGAAGCGATTGGTACAGAGTACAGTGGAGCCTGTTGTAAAGCCGGCCGGTGTGGCCGTGCGGTTCGAGTCGCTTCAGTCTGGAACCGCGTGACCACTACGGTCGCAGGTTCGAATCCTGCCTCGGACATGGATGTGTGTGATGTCTTTAGGTTAGTTAGGGTTAATTAATTCTAAGTTCTAGGCGACTGATGACCTCAGAAGTTAAGTCGCATAGTGCTCAGAGCCATTTGAACCTGTTGTAAATGCTGTTTGTTGGTCTGCGCGAAGTGTCAAATACACAATCCTTTCTGTAACCAGCAGTAAAATTCTATTCTGATGTAAAGTGGTAGACATCCATTCATTTGCTAAACCGTTACTTCTGTGCATAGGATTAGGTGTACAACATGTAACCAACCAATTTTAGATGCAATGTAACCATCATTTTTAAGCAGATGCAGATGTAAATGAAGCTTTATAAACAAATTTTTTGTCTGTCTCGTAATGCAGTAAGCGATCCCAATTCCAACATTTTCGACCAACACTCCAATGAATGGCTATACGCAGTTACTCTGACTGACAAAGGCACTAATTTTCTAGCGGCTATGTTTGCTACTGCTAAGAATGAGGACAAAATCTAATAAGAGTCATTGTCTGTGTGCTATTAACTATGAGAATGCAAAGAATATCTGCACATCTCTAGATACCCAACTGTCTTGCTGGCAAAGAAATGGATACCTAACGGAATCAATGTGTTAGGTACACTTAACGCATTACCTATTAAAGGCTATAAGCTGGTCACATGACCATGAAGTCACTCTTTGGTGTACGTAAACACTACAACAGATAACGTTATATGTGTAAATGTGCTACAATTCCACCACAGTGTGCTAATGTCAAAATGCATTGACAAGAACAGCCTTGACTACCCGTAATGTTCGACCAAATTATAATTATTTAGCACCTGCATAACACGTTTAGGATTTTCGTGGTGTGTTACGTGCAAAATACAGGATATGTTCGTCAATTTGGGAGAATTAACAGGTTGGATTGATAAATATGGGGTGTAGTTATCATGAGAATAAATGATGGAAGCCTATTTTGCTGTGGTGGTGGCAAAACCAGTCCAGTGTTTAGATTCAGGATGTTCGTAAATTATCGCATTTAGACTTATATGACTTGTAGAACGGTGTGGGTAAATAAATTTTGAATATAAACCCATGTCCACATGTTTGCTACGTAGGTATGCAACAGGGTAGTCATGGTGAGAGTGGTTACATCTCATTATCTGATGTCATTTGACGTTCATCCTACCTCTTTGACCTGGTTCGAGCCTCATTCACGTGTCTGTGCGTTTTAGAGCAACATAGTTGAGTACATTTTTGCAGAAGACACCGACATAATCCAGTACGATGAAGCAGGCGGTAATGGAAGAGCTACTCATAGGCTTTATCAAGATTGTTCTCCACAACATCCAACTCTATCGTATACCCTTTTTGCCACAATTATGTAACAGCTTCGAGAATAGGTACCTTCACCTTCAGTACGAATGACTGTGGTGCTCCACGGAGACGCCGCACACTCAAATTGGAAGAAACTGTACTGCATCACGTTGAAGAGAGCCCATCAACACGTACATGAACAATTTCTTTGGCTATTAATGAGCGGAACTGTAAAACAAGTGATGTACTGGGTCATGCCTAATGAATTACTTGTGAAGATGGTCGCGTTAACATGTTTTCAAATGGTTGTAGCACGGAAGCACTACTTTTCTAGACATGTGCTCCAATTCAAAATATTATTTACTCACTCCCTCCTACAAGTCCTAGAAGTTAGTAATGGAAATTTCTGAACACCCTACATACGTATGTCTGAACAACTTTCATACTGAAACGCTAGCTAATTCAACACATATTGTAGATTCTTTGATTTTTATGTGGATTATGATGCACCACCATCACAAAAGCATACTACAAACACTATTCTGCACTTTATGTGCATATTGAAGGCGTTCTGATCCAATGAATATATTTAGTTGTCGTATAAATGTCCCCATACATAGAGTTTATATGATTTGCGTATCACAGTATTGGAACGAGACTGCACTGCATCATGATGCTTGCTGGTATCTGACAAGCATCATCAACACTAGTGACACCTCTGTGTGCATGTGGCACTGCTGATTAATTTAGACAGGTGCAGCATCTCGTGAAATTCATGCAATGTAGAATTGGCTGGCTGTGTGACATTCTAGTTCTGTACAGCCTCTTATTATGTTAATTTATGGGTATGCATTAAGATGTGATGCTGATAGACACATGGACGGAGGAAGCACATTAGTCCAGTATTCTGGGGAAAAATGAACTATAAAATGTCTTTCTTGTTACCCAGCTGGAGGGCCAACTGCAGTGAATAGCTCAGCTGGCAGTTTTGGAGGATGAGGTGATCATGATATCGACAATTAATGTCCTTTGCACTTAGTGGAGATGTCAAGCAACACATTGCAGATATATGTAACATTTTTTGCTGTTGGTATCGCCTTACTGTGTGAGGATGTAAAGGATGAACAGTGGTCATGTTCTGCAGTGCTTACAGACAAAGTGTTGCCTCTTTGGGGGTAGTAAAATGTGTCACTCTTTCTAGAGCACATTGTAGTGGAGGCAGTGCCCCCAAAGTTGTTAAAGGCGGCTATGCATTTACTCAAAATTAAATGTGTTATCTTAATGTCAGGTAGCTAAATCTACCAATATTTTTGCACTTGCATTTTGACCTATTCCACCATTATTTACTGTTGGTCATACTTGACAAGAGAGATATGTGGAAATGCTACAGCAAAAATTTGAGCTGCCTTATAGGGATATTATGTCAAATAAATACTGTAACATATGCTGTGTCTAGTGCATATTCACAGCACATGAATCTTTAATGTAAATGCATTACATATCTTCAAGATTTGTGGAGTGCTTCCAGAAAATGTCCAATACTTTGCTACTAGATACAAGAGACATTAATTATGCTAATATTGGCTACCATTTTTAGGTTCAGTCCCACACAGTTCGCCTACGGATCTGACATCTTTGTAGAATTCACACACACCATGATGTCAAAGGAGTTTACATTAATACATGCTAAGATGTAACATACACTGCAGTGTCAAAGTATCTCACTATCTCTTTTTATCTCTGCCAATCACTACATCATATCTGGATGACAGGGGTTCAGTAAACATTAACGTACAGCACTCAAATATTTTTAATGTAAATGTACATCTGGCAATACATTTTTTGACTGGTACATATGCATTATCGTTTATCCTATCAATTTTACTAATTTCCGATTTTGGGTCCTACCACTTTGACAATTTCATAGCCGATTTTACCAGTTTCAGATCTGATGTCCTACCAATCTGCCAACCTTACGGACAATTTTACCGATGTCCAGATCCGGTGTTCTACCAAATTACCAATTATATTGCAGTTTTACATATTTCCAGATTTGGGGTACTACCAAATTCTCAGTATTAGAACCAGTTTCCTACTAATATCCAGATATGGTGTGCTACCAATTTGTAAGCTGTACAACCAATACCACCAATTTCCTACCAATTTAAAAATGTGATGCAGCTGACATTTACCAGACTCTGCTGCTGCAAGGTCAACTATTAGAACTTTATAAATTGCAAGTGTGTGCCGTTATTGATCAATAGCAGTTAAGATAAATCAAGAAACAATTTAATAGGATATGTTTGTATACACACACACACACACACACACACACACACACACACACACACACACACACAGTCTTTTCTTCACAGCTTTGCCTGCACAGATATTGAACACACCTCCTCCCCCCACCCCACCCCGTCTGTGTCCACTTCTTCCTCCCTCTGTCTGTCCACCTTATCCTCCCACCTCTATCTGTGTATCTCCTCCTCACCACTCTCTCTGTCTCTTCATCTCCTCCTCCCCCCATCTCCTTCCATTTCCTCCTCCCCTCTCTCTGATCATATCTTGCACCCCATATCTGTGCTGGCATAAGCTGTCACCAGCACAACAGTCAGCAAAGATTTAGCGCGAAAATCGATAGTAGGCGCAGGATCAAGCGCACCTGACACGAGGGAGGTCAGAGACGCACTTACAACCAACACGCTGTCAACGCTCTCTCAACAGTATGTATTTAGGCCATCGCCACTGACTGGAGGGCCTCACTGACTCAATATTCCAGTTGGCATATGTCAGTTCACATTGCAGGTTATGGCAGTGCATAGCGAACAGATTAGCGACTAAAGTTTGTAATAGCAAGATACCGATATTGTCTGTAAGAGGGCTATTACTGATGACCTTATACCACCCACATTGACTCTATTCAAGATAAGTAAATGTTTATGTAAATAATGAACCACTTAATTATTGTGTGCGTTTGTGTTGTAGAAATAGGTTAATGGCCACCCATAACAATATCCTCTTCCTAGCTTCCTTACAGTACAAGACACTACACTATCTCTGACCATATCCTCCACCCCCTCTCCCTTTCTATCTTCGCATTCCCCAGTTCTTTTTCCACTAGCCCATTACATCTTCCACCTGCATCATGCATCTTCCCCTCCTCCCTTCTATCCATCCATTTCCATTACCCCTTCACTCTGTCCATCCCCTCCTCCACCCATCTCAACCTGTCCCCTGCTATGCTAATTGGTACATGTAGCCCCTGCAATACATTTCAATAAAGCAAGCCCATACTGCTTCCAAGCCGGCCGCGGTGGACGAGCGGTTCTAGGCGCTCAGTCTGGAGCCACGCGACTGCTACAGTCGCAGGTTCGAATCCTGCCTCGGGCATGGATGTGTGTGATGTCCTTAGGTTGGTTAGGTTTAAGTAGTTCTAAGTTCTAGGGGACTGATGACCACAGATGTTAAGTCCCATAGTGCTCAGAGCCATTTGAACTGCTTCCAAAACATGCCTTTTGGGCAGGACAACCTACATGTTTGGGTTCTGATAGCCATTCCATGCACCTGACATGCAGGATGCCCTGTAGAGCAGGTTGATTTGGGTGGTCAAATAGTTCGCACATAATATGCCTGTTGTGCAGGGCAGCCTATACGCCAGGGGCTAGAAAATAATGTGTTTTTGTCCACACCTTCCTTCCTATTTTAGCTAGCATGTTTTGACATCAACAGTGCTGATATCCATGAAGCCTGATGTTTCTGTGCCAAATTTTGGTTGAAATCGATCCAAAGGTGTGGGAAGAGAGCCCTGACACACATTCATATACTCTGTTTTTTATATACACTGATCAGCCAGAACATTATGACCATCGACCTCCTATCGATATAAAGCTGTCCAGGTGATAGGAGTGTCACCTGCCGAGGAATGACTGCTAGATAGTCACATACACAGTGCATGTAGTATCAGTGAAAGTTCTGTTTGTATGTAGAATGGGAGGGCATGTGATCTGTCTGCATCTGAATGAGAGCAGATTGTAACAGCTCAGACACTCGGCACAAGTATGTCAAAAACCGCATGTTTTGTCAGGTGTTTGAGGAATAGTGAGGTGATTGTTTTCAACATGTGGTGAACCCAAGGAGAAAACATGTCAAGACATTATGGGGTTGGGTGGCCATGCCTCATTACAGATGTCAGATGTCATAGTCTGGGCAGACTGGTAAAACAGGACAGGTGGAGAACTGTGGTGGAACTACCATCAGCCTTCATTGTTGGGTGAGTACAAATGTGTCTGAACATACAGTGCACCAAACACTCCTACAATGGGTCTCCACAGCCGACGACCCCTGCATGTGCCAATGTTAACATCACAACATCGGCAGCTATGACTGAAATGAGCACATGACCATCTGCACTGGATGTTGGCACAGTGGTGCATGGCCTGATGAATCCTGATACCGTCTTCGTCATGCTGATGGGAGGGCGCAAATCGATCTACTTCCTGGGGAACAGCCCCTTGGCACCTGTACTGTGGAACGAGGACAGGCTGATGGCAGCTCCATTATGATCTGAGGAACATTCACATGGGCATCCATGTGTTCAGTGGAGCCCGTGCAGGGCATCACGATGGCCAAGGAGTGTTCTACACTGTATGCAGACCGTGTACACCCTTTTGTGACAACCATGTTTCCCAACTGCAGTAGCATTTTTCAACATGGTAAAGCACCATGTCACAAGGCCAGGTGTGTGGTGGATTGGTTCGAGGAACACAGTAGCGAGTTCCAATTGATTTATTCACCCCACAACTCACCAGATCTGAACCTGACGGAAACGCATCTGGGATGTGATTGAACGTGGCGTCATACCTCATTGTCCTCGTACCCGGAATTTACGGGAATTAAGTGGCCTGTGTGAGCAGATGTGGTGCGAATTCCCTCCAGTGACCTACCAAAGCCTCATTGCTTCCATGGCTTGATGCAACGCCACTGTTCTCTGTGGCAAAGTTGGACATCCATCCTTGTTATTAGAAAGGTGGTCATAATGTTCTGGGTTATCAATACACACACACATACACACAAACGTTAACTCTCTCTCATATATATATATATATGTGGTTGTGCATTATCCTGATGAAATGGGTTTCGCAGGGATGAGGGTAGAGCCACGGATCGTAACACATCTGAAATGTAACGTCCACTGTTCGATGTGCCGTTAATGCGAACAAGAGGTGACCGAGACGTGTAACCAATGGCACCCCAAACCATCATGCCGGGTGATACGCCAGTATGGCGATGACGAATACACGCTTCCAATGTGCGTTCACCGCGATGTCGCCAAACACTGATGCGACCATCATGATGCTGTAAACAGAACCTGGATTCATTCGAAGAAATGACGTTTCGCCATTCGTGCTCCCATGTTCGTCGTTGAGTACACCATCACAGGCGCTCCTGTCTATGATGCAGCGTCAAGGGTAACCGCAGCCATGGTCTCCGAGCTGATAGTCCATGCTGCTGCAAACGTCGTCGAACTGTTCCTGCAGATGGTTGTTGTCTTGCAAACGTCCCCATCTGTTGACTCAGGGATCGAGACGTGGCTGCAAGATCAGTTACAGCCATGTGGATAAGATGCCTGCCATCTCGACTGCTAGTGATACGAGGCCGTTGGGATCCAGCACGGAGTTCCGTATTGCCCTCCTGAACCCACCGATTCCGTATTCTGCTAACAATCATTGGATCTCGACCAACGCGAGCAGCACTGATTTGCTGTCGGACCCCCTCCGTCTAATAGGCACTGCTCGTACATGGTTGTTTACAATCTTTGGGTGGATTTAGTGATATTTCTGGGCAGTTCAAAATGGTTCAAATGGCTCTGAGCACTATGGGACTTAACATCTGAGGTCATCAGTCCCCTAGAACTTAGAACTGCTTAAACCTAACTAACCTAAGGACATCATGCACACCCATGCCCAAGGCAGGATTCGAACCTGCGACCGTAGCGGTCGCGCGGTTCCAGACTGTAGCGCCTAGAACCGCTCGGCCACCCCGGCCGGCTTCTGGGCGGTCAAAGGGGCTGTGTGTGTGATACAATATCCACAGTCGACGTCTATCTTCAGGAGTTTTGGGAACCGGGGTGATACTAAACTTTTTTTGATATATATAAAAGGATGTCTCAGTGTTGGCTGGCTGGAGGGAATCAGCAGAGTATCTGCTTACCACCCTACTTCCTGATGATAATACGAACATAGATACTGAAATACACGCATAACTTAGAAGTGAACTAGATAACGAATGTGACAATGAGGTGTTGGTGTTATTTTCGATGAAGAAGAAGCGTGTCGTCTGAGGCTTTCCTGGCGACGTCCTAGTTTACCGTTGGCCTGACAACTCGCTTTCCCATAGTGTGTACCGCAGCTAATGTACAAGGATTTATGTCTCCATGCCTCCACTTGGCATCATCTCTTGCAGAAGAGCGATCTCAGCACACTAATACACAGGGCATTCCCCACTTCAGGCAAACAAAGCATGACGGCAGAGATGGGGCGTCTGGAATCCGTTTTCCAGGAGAATGGATACAGCAGCCGACAGGTTCAGAAGGTCCTGCGATGCAAGAGCCCCAAGAACCACACGGAAGTCGAAAACACGGAAGAAGAGGATAAGAGCATTGCTTTCATCCCGTTTGCTGCAAACGTATCGTCAAAAGTTGGCAGACTAATGCGAAAACACGACATAACGCCGGTTTTCCGCCCGCCAGCTAAAATACGAGCTTTATTATGAGCAGTGAAAGACGACCTGGACCTCCAAAAAGCGTGAGTGTATCAAATTACATGTTAATGTGAAAAAATTACAGCAGTTCAGCAAGTCTGGGCATAAAATGAATTACTAGCAAACAAAAGGCCTAGCTACCACAGGTAAATTTTGGAACTGCATTTTCAAACAAGCAATAGAAACCCGTATGACTGATAATTAATGAACAGGGACCCTGGCTTCCAACTGAGCAAAGCATGGGAACCAATACTAAGCCCCATCACAGCAGAACGTGGCGTCTGGGTGCGAAAAGTGTTATATCAACAGATTAACACCCATGCGAGAACAAAAAAAAAAAAAAAAAAAAAAAAAAAGAAAAAATTAGATAGAGCAAGGCCAACGCTCAATTTCCAAAAAGATAAACTTTCTTCGAAAACAAGAGGCTTCTTCTCCTACAAAAATTTTATAACAAGCCAAAGAATATGCCACCTTATTGAATTGAAATAATAGCAACTGAACTGAATTTACGTTCCTTTGTCGGGTTCTCTCTCGACGCTTTCCGGCGGATGCCGAGGAAGTAGACGGGCGCATAGTCCGGGATGGATGGCCGGCGTAGCGAAGACGTGGCACCTGGGCGTTCCGGTTGCGTCGAAGTATCTTCCGGGCGGCAGTCTGCGGCGGGTCGAAAGACGCCTGCTTCCTTTTCTTCCGGCTATTTAACACTGCGGCTCCAGTCTTCCTCCGTTGATTCCGGAGTGATGATTAGCGGCCTTTGGCGATCCCTGACTGGTGGATGGTGATATAGTGCGACCATCCGCGCCGGAAAAAGGCTCTTGCGCGTGCGTAGTTCGCGGCTGATTGAATGTTTGGCGGGAACTCCTCTAGCGCAGACTGGCGGAACGCGCCGGCACTAAGTGGCAGGCGCCGCTTAGGCTCGATTCACACGGTGGGCAACGTCACGTCAACGTCAGTTTGCCTGCCGGCCGGTATACTTCGAAAGAATAGTTTGACGTTAACGGTGGGGGTCACGTCGTTGGCGAACTGCTTACGATTGGCTGTTATTGTCTGTTCTGCGGCTGCTCACATGGCACGAGTTTCATTCTGCTAGCAGTGTTCTCCACATCGAAAATATCTACTGAGTTTTTAATTATAAAATGTTTTTATATAGACATGAATGACGAGAAGTTAATCGAACTTGTTCGCCAAAATGTGGAGTTGTATGACATGAGCTGCAAAAAATACAGCGACACTTTCTTTAAAGAAGAAATATGGAAGAAAATTGGATTGTTATCGGTCGCCCAGGTAAATAACTATGAATATTGAAGGCCTACTGCAGATTATATTTATTTTGTATTTAATGTATTTATATGTATAGCATCGAACCTGCATCTATTTATGTATGTATGTACTCACGATTAGGAGGTGAAAACGCTTAGCATAGGTTAGAGCCTTTCTGCTTTCCAGTTTCACAATTATTCGCGAGTCGTGAATGTTTATTTCGACCATGTTTAGATGTAATACTTATCATTGCGAAGCAAATATGAGTATTCTACGCCACATAGTCATTTTGGCTAGTAGTTTACTTAAGTATGGTATTTACTTACATACTTTCTGGTACTGAGTCTCACTCAACATTTCGTATGGATACAGCTTATTTAAGTACAACTGCAGTAAAAAGTCTGATGTTTCACATTCATATACAGTGCGCAGTTGGTTCTCTGCAGTGCCAAAGTTTATGCAGGACGAACTGTAGCAGATTTAGATCTACATAACAAGGGGCGATAAATTGTGAATGTTTAGCCTATAGATCAATTTGTTGATAGTGTGCAGTATTACAGTAAATATTCTGTTCTATAAAATAAGTAAAGGTACAGAACAGGAACCCTCAAAGGAATTGGTAAAGCTGAAGCATCATACTCACCTCAAACAAACCATTAGTTTTTCTCGTGGAGAAATTGCACGGCGCATGTTTGTGTCTGTTTTCTTGATGCTGCTGCTTATCAAAGACAGCAAGTTAAAAAATTGCTATCTCGACATTCGTAAATATTTATAAAATGACGTCTCCTCTTCTTCCAGCTCTCTACACAATGTGTGATATTCGCCTTCACATATTCTCTTCAAAATCATTTTCTTCACCCACGTTCGTTTTCATTGCCTTGCCAATTACCGCTCTCTTTCCTCATCATCTAAAGCAGCTACAATCGTAGCACGTTCATCAAGACTAAATATAATGTCCGCCATCCTCTCTCGTGAACACTTTTGCGAGTTTCCAATAACGCGCCAAAACGTGGTTGAAGTTTTGCCGTCGCTTGACGTTTCGTCCAGTGTGAATGTAAGTGGATTTTTGACGGTGTGTGACGTCACTGACGTTGACGTGACGTTGCCCACCGTGTGAATCGAGCCTAAGTCTGCCGCGGTAGCCGACCGTTGCGTTTGCGTGGCTGTGGGCGCCACGGCAAAAAGCTACACGGACGGCGGGCGGAAAGCAACTGAGACTGTGCTCCATCACTGCAGTCGGACGCCTGAGCACGGCGAGGGGCATACGAGGCTCGAACAATGGATCAGCAGGTATAATTACCACCAGCATGCAGCAGGCACATCGTTCTATCAGCACCACCTGATGATCGTGGAACTGCTGTTGGCCGAAATATCGTGGACCTTTGACGATTGGATCCGATAGCACACCCGAGAACCTCGGAAGCAAGAAGAAGTTGCTGTCGCAATTTCCAGGCTCAAAACTGGAAAGAGATCTCGTCTGGATGGCGTCTACCCTGAGGTCGAGCAGATGCTAGGTGCACTAATAGCGCCATATCTGGCAGCATTACTGAACGCGGTAGGATCCCTGCTAGAACATAAGTGATTAAAAATGGAAAGAATAAAGATTTGGCATCACCGTAAAGCTAAAGATCTATTTGATTATTAAACGACTCGTCCAAAGTTCAGGCGCGTCCGCATTGCGACTGGTTGCAGGCGCACAGGGAGTTTCTGAGTTTACAACAGCCATAGCGCACAGCCTGGCTGCTGCTACGGCATACTGTCTGGGCGTGAGGAGAAGGAAACTAAGCACTGCCTTCAAATGGCAATCCAGTAGCATTCCGTACGACTTGGTTTTATGTTTCACATTTTTCCACAACACAGAACACAAACAAAACAAATTTTCAGTATTATTTAATTACTTTCGGCGTGCTGAAGACATAACATATTTTTATCTGGCACAAACTGTCAGCATGTGTACAGTCGGGGACGATTTCGCAGGTTTTCGCACTGTAGTTGCCACATAATCGTGAATTACTTAGCTTCACAATCGAGAAAGTTCTTTCACAAGCACATACGTTTATCGAAAAATCTAGTACTTTCGCAACCTCATTAATGAGACGTAGAAACTCTACCTGAAGAAAACAATTTAGACGTCCTGGAAAATTTAAACGCAAAAGGATATGTCTTTCAAATCGGGATTGTATTGCAGATAAATCAGTTTCATCTGCACATCGTAGGGCAAATGGTATCGGAAACAGATGTAAGATTGGTATTGTCCTGAAAACGTTTGTAACACTATTCTTGTAATTCTTTTAACCTTGTGGCGGATAGTGTTCACTACAGTGGTCAGCTGTTAATGGTCGCTTCTTTGGTACTTTCAGTCAGTCCTGAGGCTGCAAATGCACACAGTTCAATGCAGTGGGCACTCCCTACTTTTGTTGTGCCATGCATGCATTCTCAGCCTCATGACTGATTGAAAACGCCATAGAACTGACCATTAAAAGTTGTCCACTACAGTGAAATTCATGCACCACAGGGTAGGCCGCTATGAATTCTTCAAACCTCGCGTTTTCTTTAACGTCAGTGACTTTAGGGAAATTGATTGTTTCTGTCAGAATTTATCACTTCTACAATACGATTTTCTTTTCAAATACATCCCAATAAAATCAGAAATAAATCGTTTCACACCTTCAAGTATCTTACAATGGGCAGTGCGCTTAAAATTGTAGTCTACAATCCATTCCGGACGTTCTAATTTTAACTCCTGTACTCCTTTTTCCTCCATAAATGCCAAAATGGCAGGTTTTGAATTGAATAATGTTTCCAGGCATGTCCCTTGGCTTAATCAAGGTACTTTGCAATAATATATAAAGTCTCGACACTCTTCATTTAATTCCATCGAAAAATGTTGCAACTGACAATGGAATAAAGCGTCTCACTTCATAAATTTTTCTATTCGTACCAGCAAATTCTTCACGTGCTCCATGGCTGCAAATTTAGCACCAAGTGCTTCTTTATGTACAGAGCAATGAATCCTGTCTGTCGATCGTTCTAATTTTTTGCTCTTTCGTTGGCAACTAAATCTTTAAATTCTTTCTGCATGGTATTGTAACCTTGTTTCATAGCAAATTTGCAGTACCAGCCGATTATGCGACTGCATTAAAAATACTGAGAATTCTCATACCTGTCTTGTCACTATCATTCTGTTTTAAGGGCCTGTGACGATAGATCGTTTGACTTCCTCATTTCGTGCGAACTGCCGCTGAACATGTTAACGTCCCTTACACCACGAACAAATAGCGAGGTGTAAACAACAGACACCATGATTCTTCCGAACTGCAGAGAGTTGTGCTGATCAAAGATGCCATACTGCAATAATACATCAAATGTCGAGCTGTACCGGGTACTTCCAAGAAGGACCGAGAAAAGCCGAGACAGGCCAAGCCCCAACCCACACGCGGCCCGCTCATGCTCTTATCCAGTTCGGCAAGCCATGGCCGGCCCTGGTAAAAACTTTTGTCAGTGTGGATTCAGAAAAGGGAAGTCTATACATGATGCCGGTAATAGTGTTCTTCGGATTATAGAAAATGCGTTGGGATCTCACGACTGGTATACAGATATGGAATAGAGGAACTCAGGAGGGCCATTCTCACTAGATCCCAACAGCCACACGCGAGTAGCACCCGAGAGGACAGGTGTATTATTCATGCAGGAGCGTACATCCACGTCACAAGCGTCAGAAAATGTGCTCATTTCCAGCAAGGAAAATATCTAAAACGGACAGTGCGACGATGTCTGGAGAGTGAACGTTCCCAGATTGCATTTTTTGTTGTCATATGGCACAGCACCCGGCGTGATGATATCAGATGCTACTGAGTATACAACACAGTCACCTCTGGTTCACATAGTTGATGATTTAGGCAGGAACCATTACATTTCTGACGTGTGAAGCCCGGTGTGTATGCCCTATCTTCAAAGTCTCCGTGACATTTTCTTCCAAAGTACTGCAAGGCCGAATGTCGCACATGCTTCTCAGCCGTACTTTAATACAGGGGGTGTTGCCCTGGCCAGCACGCTCACCAAATCTCCCATCCACTGAAAACTTGCGGTAGTGGCTACGGAGAGACAAGTACGTCATCAATCGCCATCCACTATGACTGATGAATTCAGAAATAGAGTTGAACCAGCTTGCAATGCCGTACCTATAAACATCATTCAAACTCAATTCGACTAGCTGTCCAGCCGCGTTAGAGCCATTATTGCAGTAAGAGGCGGCAGCTCAGTATACAACATACATTTTGCAACAAATTTAAAGGATCACTCTTTCGAAACCACGTAATTATCTCCCATTGTAACGCATAATTCGAATTTTCGCTCAAAGATGCCTACAACCTTCCTCTGTAATGATGGGAACGGATGGCACTCTGTAACGTCACCTGCTTCAAAGAGCAATGATTTGACATATGCGAAAAAAAGGCCGCAGCTCAGAAGTTCATGTGAACTGCAAGGTGGTTTATTGATGTTACATTGGCACCAAATTTTACCACAATTCTGCTCAACGCCACAGTGGATGAGTCACACGGTAGGAAAGTCGTCACACCCCCACACCCCCCTCTTACCCATAAGATTGCTCTAGCGCCTGAGGATTTGGTAACTCCTTTCATAGCCTTAGGTGGAGTTCGCCTATCTTCAGGTGCTAGAGCAACAGCAAGGCGGATGTCGACATTTCTGACAGGTACATTTTTAACATGCTGCACTAAGGTGAATGAGTGTCATCGAGGGTGTTGCCCAACTGGGTGGTTTTAGAGGGACAATTTACTATTTTACCCACGCATATGTCAATGTTGAACCTTCCTGAGATCACGCCACAGGAGAGCGTGAAAAAGGAGGGATGAAAAAGCATAGAAACATGTTATTGCTTAATTACCTTCAGATTTTGTCGAATTGTTTCAAGCGGTCCCTAGTTGTTCCACCATGTATGGCACAGCAAAAGTTGCTCTCATGCTACGCTCCGAATGGCCACATTTGCATTCAGTGAGGTTGCAGCCCCGCACTGTCCATAAAGAAGGGTTGAAATGTCTAGTTGGTGGCAGCAGTCGTCAGATTTGTCAAGAATGTCGTCCTGTTGCTCATCGCACTGTGAACTGTCGTTCTCAAGCACTAACTGTGTGCGAATAAACGCGCCAAGGGAAGAGGTGGTTAAACTGACGCTGCTTTATGCCAACTCCCGAGGCCTCTTCGTATCCACTCTGAGTGGCGGTGTGTCTGAAATGTTTTCCTCGGACACCCATAAGAAAACCGTATGGGTTTCAAGATTGGGTCTGACCTCCATAAAAAAAGGGGGGAGGAGGGGGTGAAATGTTGGTAACAGAGCCTCTGACGACCTTCACACCGTGTGACACATCAACGGTGGTGTTGAGCAGAATTATGGTGAAATTTCGTGCCAATCCTTTTTTATTTTATTTTATTTTATTTTATTTTATTTTTGTATGTGTCGACGCCTTGTTCTTGGAAGCGTCTCCCAGCAAAGCCTTCTAGTCCAGGTGGTGTTGCACCGAGCCTGATGGTGAAGTCGTAGAACGCCACGCTTTTGCACCGTTACAGAGGAAGGTTTTAGGTACCTTTGAGCCAAATTTCAAACTTACGCGTCGCAGTGGGAGACAGTTACGATGTTTCGAACAAGTGATTCTTTAATTTCGTTGAGCATTGTAATTTCACATCCTGTACACCCCCAAATCAGCTACAAATTTACGTTTGTTTGCGTGACCATCTTCCACAGCAGCTGTTAACATCTGTTACTACAGGTTATCCATCTTGAGCTGCCTGCAATCTAATTAAAAAGAATTACACTAGACGCGTTTCACTTTCATTTACAAAGCATCTTCCGTGGTTATTCTGTAAATTTGATACAAACGTTTCTACATTTTTTTTTGTTTTAGGTTAAAAACAGCATTTTCTTTATAAAGTTGGTCTGCAAGCTACTTACGGTGTTTCTGTACATAATCTGCTTCTTCCCGTTTTGCTAGCAGTGGTTGGTGTCAACAAGCTTCATTTCACATCTGCACTTGGCAGTTTTTGGCATTCTGAAGTATTTCCTGCGCTGCACTATTTACAATTGACTTTCTTAACTGTTTTTCATTCTGCATTGCCACAGTGTTTATGCCTATTCTTTTGTTTTCGTTCACGTTGTGAGTGTTGCCAACGAATGAAACGATATTGTGTGTGTGTGTGTGGGTGTGTGTGTGTGTGAGAGAGAGAGAGAGAGAGAGAGACAGACAGACAGACAGACAGACAGAGAGAGAGAGAGTTAGTGAAATCTTGTATGTCGGTAGGGACGTGAGAGGAGTGTTTTTTTTTTTTTTTTTGGGAGCAGGGGGGGGGGGGGGGGGCGTCGGTCGGGGAGGGAAAATCTTGTATGTCGGTAGGGACGTGAGAGGAGTGGGTTTTTTTTGCGAGCAGGGGAGGGGGGGGGCGTGGGTCGGGGAGGGAACAAGCGAAGACAAGGACGGGGCTGAACAGTGATTATAGGACAGAATCAGGGAGGAAATGGTGGTGAAAAATGGAGCCTGTGGTTATATGTGTACTTTTAATGTTATAGTAAGTGGTCAATCAGTTTAAAGAGTGTGTGGTTTGCCAAACTGTTCTGATCATTTATGAGTTGTTTCTCTTCTGTTATGGATTTTTGGCTGTGGTAGTTTTATTGTAAGGTGAGGAGGTGTTTTTTTTTTGTTGTTGTTTATCCTTATGATTTCCGTGTCTGTGTCTCGTTATAATTTTATGTTGGTGTTAGTTTAAGTGTTCTGCAAAATTTGAATGATTTGTCCTTTACTTCCATGCTCTTACATGTTCTTTGCATCTGGAGTCAAATGTCCTGCTGGTATGACCTATGTATCTTCGATCACATGTATTGCATTTCAGCTGGTATATTCCTGATTTCTGATCTAGATAAGTTTTTCCTATTGTTTATGGGGAGTATTTCTGAATTAAGTTGTTGGTTTGCCGTGTTATTTTTATGTCTTGTTTTTTCAAAATATTGCATATTCTGTCTGTGCATTTTTGGTTGTATGTCACTGTGTACCATATTTTACTTTCTGTTTCTTTCACACTTTGTGTTGTTTCTATTCTTGTACAGTATTTTGTGTATTTGTTTGTGTGTGATTTTGTCCTTGTTTTGGTGACAGTTGGGTGTTTGTACTTTTCTGTTTCTTGATTTTCTTGTTCAGCTTTGTTACTAAGTTCCCTTTGTATCCATTGTTTGTGGTTATTTGTATTAAAGTATTTATTTCTTCTTTGTAAATGTCTGTCTCTAATGGTACTGTGTTTAGTCTGTGGGGCATTTATCTAAGTGATGCCTGCTTTTGAGAATTGGGGTAATGTGATAGCTCATGTATAATTGTGTCTGTTTTTGTCGGTTTTCGGTATACGGCAAATGTGTGTTGGTTGTTTTGAATCTTTATGGTGATGTCCAAGGAATTTAACTGTCTATTTTGTTCTTTCTCTATTGTGAAATGTATCTTATCATGAACAGAATTTATGTATGTGTGTAACTGGTCAACTTTATTGTTTAGTTCATTGACCAGTTACACACAGACCTACATACAAGACAATTTCACTAACTCTCTTTCGCTCTCTCTCTCTCTCTCTCTCTCTCTCTCTCTCTCTCTCTCTCAGACACACACACACACACACACACTCACACACATGAAGTCTATGGGAGGTGTACAAAATGACTGTATTTAATACTTTGCAAACGGGTGGTACAGATTTCATACCACAATTCCCAATGTCTCAATTTACGGAATTCATTGTCTTGTGAAAATGTACACTTTATCGATTCGGTAATGTTTTGACAGTCTAACAACCAAAGCATGCAATAACGATCCCATATTTTAGCGCAAATTGTAGCGAAAATCACAAGGTATCTTATTGTGGAAATAAATTTCTAAGTCTGAGCGAACTGCACTAAGACCTACAAACAAAAACATGTGATGAGTGCATTAAATGGTATCAGATAAGTTGAGCGTCAGCTAATTGTGTCCTTCAATGAGGCTGAGAACGTGGGAATACTTCAGTCACATGCAGTAATAGGTAAATTAGCTCACTTGTCTGACGTCGGAAGCGAGTTTTCTGACTTTCTAAAAAACAAACAACACAACTTTATTATTCATAAGCAAAACGACCACCTCGATCTGATAATCGGAAAAACTGCACCACAGTACCGCTCGACGCGTCTCCCTTGGCACCCAACTCGTACGTCTCACAAGCCCTTATTACCATATTATTCCAGCTCCTGCAAATACACTATGCAGAACAGAGGAATAAAGTGCAGACATACAGAGCAGCGCCAAAACCGAGAAGCAACTCGCAACCAGTAGAAACTAATTTAACTTTCTACGAACTTCGTGGAACACGTGAAGGCATCCATAGCTGCCACAATCGGTTCTGTCCCAATTCATGTGGTAAGCGCCAGTATATTCTGCCAAGTTAATAGCAAACAGACCCGGAATCTTTGATATTTTTATGCATTCTAATCCGCTGGACAGGCTCAAAAATCTGCCAGTCGAATGCGAAATCTGCAAAGGCAAACATTGTGTCATTTATGCGATAACTGTATCCAAACAAGTACATGATTGCTGCCATGTGTAGAACTTGGGTGAAGTAAAAGCAATCATAAGTTCCGAGAATATCATGATGGATCGATCTGACGTCAGAGATAGGATGGCATTATAAGTCCAAGATGAGACGCTTAAAACGAAGGGTTCCAAGCAAGTTTGTGGGGGTTGGAAAAGACCTCCAGTGCTTCAATAACGGTGACACAAAGTTGGTACTAAAGCAAAAAGAACAGCATAAATTAAAATGAAGTCAATGACTTGTTGACAAACGAAATGTGGACTAAACCAAAACGAGCCTACGGAGAGCAATGCAAGAAGAGCTGAATGACTTCGAAGGCAAAATTTGGTCTACTGATCTGATAGGAAATCATAAGAAGTTCTGGCTATACATAAAGCCTGTAAATAGATAAGACTCGTCTATACGGTCTCTCAGTGACCGTACTACCGCCGTAACGGATACTGACGCAGAAAGTGCGGAATACTGTATTCTTTCTTCCAAAATTATTCTAGTAAGAAGGGTCTTACTTCGGTTTCAGTCGATGAGCGATTATCGAGAAGATGGATATTGACATAAGTTATGCCATAACTGAAAATAAATTAAAATCGCACAACAAATGGAAAACACCGACCTTATGCGATACGTGTACTCTTGTATATAAGTGGCATTCAAATGAATCGCGGTGACTAGTGCAAAGTAACGGTAACGATTTTATGAACTCAAAAATGTTGTTATACACCGTACACATACTCAAAAATAGTCACCAAACTGTTGGCACATATGTCCCATTGCGACACTAGCCGGTCGATTCTTTCCTTGAAGAAGCTAGTAGGCTGCTGTAGGATCCAGGCCTGGACCCAGTCACACACTTCGTCGTCCGTTGCGAATCGATGCCCGCAAATAGCTTGTTTTGGAGGTACAAACACACAAAGTCACATGGTGAAAGGTCGGGACTGTACGGTGGCTGTTCCAGCGTTTCCCAGCGAAACTACAGCAATGTCATGTTCATGACATTGCCCGTATGTGGGCGGGCATTATCAAGCAGGAGGATAACGCCATTGGACAACATGCCTCGGCGTTTCGACTTGATGGCTCGTCTAAGGTTCTGTAAAGTGGCTTGATAGCGCTGGGCACTGATGGTGGTTCCCCGTTCCAGGAACTCGACAGGCAGTGGGCTCTTGTTGTCAAAAAAGAAGGACATCATGACCTTACCAGAACTCGTGCGCACGGCCTTTGATTTCTTTGGATGTGATGAAGTCACATGTTTCCACTGCTTGCTCTCACGCTTGCTTTCCGGCTCAAAATGGTGACACCATGTTTCGTCACCTGTGACAATACGCGACAGAATGCCATATTCCTCCTCATGATAAGGTTACAGATGACTCAAAGACAGCGCCATTCGAGTATTGCGCTATTCGGCGGTCAGTTGGGGAACCCACTGCACACAGATTTTTCGAAAGTTCAAGTGTTGATGCATTATGGTATGGGCGGTGCCCACGCTAATAGCCAGTAACCGATGGATCTCGTCCACGGTAATTCTGCGGTTGTCCAAGACTAAAGCATTCACTTCCACAACCATTTCCGGTGTGATGACACGATGAGCCTGTCCAGGACGAACATCGTCTTCCAGTGACTCGCGCCCCTCAAGGAATCGTTTGCGCCATTCCACTACACTTGAACGACTCAGACCGTACTCGCCGTACACAGCCTTCATCCGTCGAAACATTTCACGGCCTCAAACTCTCTCTGCGGCCAAAAATCGAATCACTCTTCGTTGTTCCTGCTTACTCGCCTGCGTGTTCGGTAGTGGACGATAACTTGTGTGACCACCTTCTCTTCGGCGTGAAACCATACTGGCGCTATGCAACCTCAAACGGTGCGCACGCGTCAGTCGCTCTACCAATAGATGGCGCCACCACACCCGCAGTTATGTGGTGCCACCATACGTGTAAGGCAAAAGTAGACGCAGAGACCAGGTTTCATTCGAGTGAACCTCATAGGTTATGCGAAAAGACTTGCTCTTCTTCTAGCAGAAATTTATTGCAGATCAGTGGAGTAATGAAAGCTTCCAAGCGATTGTTATAAGGTGCAAGTAACTGCTGTTTTCAACAAGGCTCGCCACAGAGATGTGCTAACTATAAGGGTCTTCGAAAATTCCCATTTCAAACTTCTAAGACCTGTACAGGGGAGAGAGTACTTAATATTTTAATAGGAACCCATGGAAATAACCCTCCAGTACCGTTCTACACAACGTCCGACTTCATAGCATACCCTTTTCGTCACAATTTCACAACGGCTTCGAGAACGGGTACCTTCACCGTCAGCAGATGTGGCTGTGGTGTAACAAGGAGACGCATCACACCCAAGCTGGAAGAGTCCGTTCAAGAGAACCAGTCAACGAGCGCATGAGCAATTTCGTTGGCCATTAATGAGTGGAACTATAAAACATGTAATGTACTGGGTCACGCCTAACCAATTACTTGTAAAACTGTTCACGTTACTAACATGTTTTCAAATGGCTATAGGATGGAAACGGTAAGTTACCGGACATGGTCTAGGGAAGCAGCCTCCTCACGCCATGTAATTCCACTGTGTGCCAGCCTAGTCCGCTGTAACTAGCTATGACGTCACGAATGTTGCGCAATACCTTAAAAATAAATCAAATAATCTAAAAAGTTGATAGCATGTCAGGAATAGTGCTAAAATGATAATGTCTTAAGTTTCAGTTTAGTAACTTCAACTGTTTTCGAAATTTGTACGTTTTACGTAAAAATCATCGGCGCAACAGGAAGGAGCTAGAAACTTCAAAATTTATATTCGGATTCCTTTTTCATTGTAATTTAATGGAAACAGAATGCTGGATCTCACAAAGTAATACTTCGGTTTAAATTCATGATTTTTCTGTTTTTTTATCCTAAAAGTTCGGAAGCAAGATACATTAAGTAAGTAATTAAATAAAACTAGGATGTTTAGATTTACGTAGAATGGAGATACGCTATAATAACAAAGATGGGAGAAGTTTCAAAAGGGTAGCTATAACACTATAGCTGTAGCGTCTCTCCAAAGAGCAAGTTCAGAGTTCATCTATTGAGTGCAATACAACTAAAATGATTCTCTCGCCAAAAGTATTTAACCTAGCCACATTAGAATTTTATTGTTGTTACTCGCCCGTGTACCGAGCGAGGTGGCGCAGTGGTTAGACACTAGATTCGCATTCGGGAGGATGACGGTTCAATCTCGCGTCCGGCCATCCTGATTTAGGTTTTCCGTGATTTCTCTAAATCATTCCAGGCAAATGCCGGGATGGTTCCTTTCAAAGGGCACGGCCAACTTCCTTCCCCGTCCTTCCACAATCGGATGAGACCGATGACCTTGCTGTCTGGTCTCCTTCCCCAAACAACCCAGCCCCAAGCCAAGTTACCTGTGTGCCGATTGCACAATGAAATCGAGAGCTTCATTGGCATTCAGCGAATGAAGCAATTAATTATTTAGTAACTTGTAGTGGTGTTCTGCTAGCCCCAGCAGCTAGTCAGTAAGGCAAATGTTGTCGGCTGCACCTTCAGCGGTCCACACCGCTGCTATATAAATAAAGAGTGTGCGAGCTAGAGTAAGGCCCCAGTTCTCTTCTAGATTCATATCAGCGCGCTCTCCGTGTCGGAAACTACGTCGCGTTTGTGCAGTTGTCAGGAACAGCCTTGGATGCCGAATTACGTAACTCGATATGCACTTAACAATGAGTTCGCATTGGGGTAAAGAGTCAATAGCGGAAAGACTCCAGTGATTTATTCTCATTTTTCGTAGGCAGTATTTTCACGTGTCGCCGCAGGACAGACTTTCTACCATTACTAGCGTGGCGTTTGATGAGGATTAACATCAAATTTTGGCGAGCATTCACTTTGAACATTTACATCGATAACGATTATTGAACAGTTTCATTATCTAGGGATAATAGGTTCCGTGCAATAGACTCTGAACAGCTCTGATAGTAGAATAGCTGATATGGGTAATCATTTGTCTGGAATTTTACGCTTTATCGTTTTCAGAATATAGTGAAAATTGTTATAGTAAACTGCATTTTATATGAATCCCAGACCTCATCCTAAATCCTCAGAGTAATGAACTTCAATAATCAATAACTTTTTGTTTTCTCCATCAGAGTGGGCACAGTGAACTTTAATTGCAGGCATCACGTTTTGGCTAATCACTTTCTGGTTTCCAACATTGTAGTTAGAGAGCCTGTGTTGAGAACGGCAATACAAAAGAAATATATTTCCACCCTCCACCCCACAGTGGGTTCCTATTCAAAGTATTATCTACTCACTCCCCTCTTCAAGTTTGTAATGGAAATTACCAAACACCCTGTAATCTATATCGCTGACATCAATAAGCACTATATAAGTGGTACATATTTTATGCTAGTGCGTTATGGCATTCTTGGAGACCGAAAATCTTCTTTGGAAAAATTAACATGGATTATTCTAACTGTGATGCAATGAAAACCAGCTACCTCTATATGTTCTTGGTACCCAGAAGGCACCCAAATTCTTGACTTACTACTACTATTGTTTTCGGATGCAGGAGAGTAAAGTACAGTTACTTACAACTTCAAAACATATCTACAATATATACACAAGACTTCCTACATGTAAAATTGACTTTGAAGTCCAGAACTCGGCTATCTTGATTGCTCAAACATTTGCTGAAACCAGGTCCTCCAGCGTACAAGCTTCAGGCAATTTCGGACAGACCAAGAGGTGTTCAGCATCTCGAAGATCTCCACATTCGCAGGTTGCGTCTCCAGTAACGAAGCCCCACCGCTTCAACTTTTGATTGCACCACATCACTCCAATTCGCAGTTTGTTCAATGTCATCCACGTCTGGCAGGTTAACTGGAAACCAGCAGCTGGCTCTTCTTTAGATTTTGGTTATTACTGCCAGCGAGCAGAAAGTGAAGATGTAATTGCTTCAGTTGTTCGAGGAAAACATGGAATCATTTTCCTGTATGTTCTTCTCAACCTTTGCCGCCGGTCTTCATCTAATATCCGGAGGTGCTATGCCTATAAGATATAACTGTTAGAGGACATAGAGAAGATCCAAAGAAGCATGTTTATCCAAGGACTAGTTTGTTAAACGCTAGAGCGTCATGGACATTGTCATCCAACTCTGGTGCACCAAGAGAAGAGAAATTCATCTTGCATCACACATGTGATTATTTTTAAAATTCGAGAAGATAAGCTCCAAGAAGAGTCAAGCGACACATTAGTCCCTCGCACGCGTATCTCGCGAAATGTCGATGACAATATAAGCAAGTGCATTTTAAAGAAGTAATAGTTGTAAATTTATTCATCCGTAGATCACATTTGTAAGAATATTGGACATGTCGTAGTCCTATAGTTTAAGCAAAAAAACATGCATTATATATACAAACTTTTACATATTTACATACATAGTTTGTCAAGGATGGGACAAGTAGTCAACAGGTCCTTGTGGTAGAACCCATCTCAGCATTTTCCTAAAGTAATTTAGGGAAAAACCTCTATAAACTTAAATTAAAATGGCCTGACAGAGATCAGAACACACACCCTTCCGCAACAAGGCCAGTGTAATTAAAATGGCCCACCTTCACTCGGATGCTCCCTGATGTCCTCATAGAGTGCTTTTTTTGTTTATTAATTCTTGTGAAGAAATAACTTAATAATGTAGAAAGCTAGTGCTACATTGTTGTTTCATTTCCCAACACCACTCACTGCACATGCTACACACACACTATCAACTCACATCAGGACCATTAAGATGAAGTTTGGTTTCCAGTTTGTGTAACTCAGATTCCCATGTTCTTCCCAATTAAAAGATGAGTGACTTGTTGAACTCATAAAGAGATTAAATTGTGAGTTGCAGACTTTTACATAAGGTTTCTGAGAAACGAAAAAGAAAACTTTATAGTTTGTTAAATGTTGTGTGGAAAGGGAGCGATGCTTTATTATTTACTTTATTTAGTGGTACCAGAAATACCCTCCATCACACACCTTTCGGTCGCTTCCGGAGTATTGAAGTAGATTATTATACACGTGTAGGCCACTAGAGGATCGTAATAAGAGTCTTCTTGAGGTGAGATTTTCTCAGGCGCCACACTTCTTTCATCTTTTCACTATGCATTATCTTCCTTTCATCCAAACAAGTTGTTTCTATCTTGAGTTTCTTGATCTCTTGGCTTACTTTCCATGTCAATACTTCGTGCTTGAATGTTTTTCTGTCATCTCTAGTTGACTGTTATGCAACCTTCCTTCAGGTCTTTCCCGACTTCAGTGATCGACGTCACGTTCTTAACGCTTTCTGTGTACTCGAAGATCTGTTTTATTTTGTGTGATGTCTGGCATCCTATGATGTGTCCATAAAATTTCAATCGACATTTCTTCTTGTGGTGTACTGTGTGAGATATCTGTTCGGTCTCTTGTCTACTCCTCAATCTATAGCCTTCTTCTGAATAATTGGACCACAGGATTTTTCTGATGCTTTGGCTCTCTAATTTCTTGATATTTTCTAGTGCACATTTACAATTCACAACTAACGTTCGTCATGCGGACAAAGTTCCTGGTTTCACGGTAGTGTCGAAATGTCTCGCTTTTACACCGCTTGATATGAGTGATTTACTGCAGACGTTTTCAGTCCCCCAGAATGCTCTACTCATCTTTCCATTTCTCTGTTCGTGAGCTTCTTTCTCTGTTCCATTTGCCTGTATCATGTCCCCAAGATACTTCAATTTGTGATCTCTCTTGGCCTCACAATATTTTGCTGTAATCTTTTTTGGCGCATCTTTTTGGTTTGGTATATAATGTTTGCTCGAAGGCTCTGCAGTTCGACCTTTTCAGCCTGCTTTTTCAGGATCTCTTTTTCTGTACTACAGTTTATGTGAAATCTGTGAGTATTCCTATATCATCAGCGAATGTCAAACGGCCAATATATAGTACTTTGGTTTTCGTTTCCAGCTTAATTGGTTTGTAAGGTCTCTGTATCTTCAGCTCTTTCTTTCATTTCATGACAATTCTGTCTGATAGTATACTGAATAACAGTGGTGAAATACCTTCGCCCTGTCTCTCTCCTGTTCTAATATCGAAGGACTCTGATAACTCTCCCATGAATTTCATTTTAGGTTGGTGTTTGTTAGTGCCTGATAATGCTCATTGTCTTCTCGTCAAAGCCTCTCTCTTCGAGTTCTTGGATCAGTCACGGTCTATCTATACACCTTTTTGAAATCTGCAAAGGTGCACATGGTCTCTCTCTTTCTCATTGTTTGTTATCTTAGGACTACCTTTAAATTTTGTATCTGTTCAGTATAGGATCTTCCCGGTCTAAAGCCTGCATTATATTCTCCTGTCTTATTTTCCAATAGGAACTGTGTCTTATCTAGCGGGCACTGTGACAGAATTTTGTATGTGTCGGGTGGTAACGACATTCCTCTGTAACTTCCGGTGTTTTGATATAACTTCAGTCTCCCATATATTTTGTACGGAACTTGTTATTCACTGATGCTATTCGGACAACCTTCCTTGAGAAGTTCATCTACGATGCCGTCTTCTCCTGCTGTTTCACGATTTTTCGATTTAATGATTTGTCTCTTGATATCCAGTTCATCTCGTGATTTTGACTAATCACTCCTCTTGATCTATTGGCTCCTTGGGAGTCTCTCAGCCGGTTTAGGACAATTCAGTAGCCCACTGAAGTACTTCGCCGCCATTGTCTGGCACTTCTCTTTGTTGTTCAGTGCTTTATTATTATTATTATTATTATTTACTTGGTGTAAGATTGCTCTGTTTTCTATACTCGAGTTCTTTGGCTTGGTATGCACTACAATTGTATTACAATTACTTTGTGTGAGTAGAGCTATAGGGGCCGGGCAGAAACAAATTGCTCCTCTTTCTCAGTCTCCACGTGCTCATTGTGTTGTCTGCTCCACCTGCTCAAGCCTTTCCAGGTAATTCGAACGATCCTGCAAAGTTTTTTTTTTTTGGGGGGGGGGGGGGCAGTCGCGACTGGCCGCAACAATGGTAGCTGGGTGGGGAGCGGAAGGAGCATCCAATATGCAGCAATTATACGTTACGCTACTATAAAAACATCTTGGTGTAACGAAGACAAAAGTATATCTGCTGCTGAAGTTGGCGTTCGGTCAAGTTTTAGTTCCTGAACAAAAATATTAAGAACAAAATGTCAGGTCAACAGCAATCTTCATTATACGATCATAACTAAATTACTTTCAGTGAAAAATGTGGTCACTGTACCTTTAGTGGATTTTAGGTCATATGTTATAAACACCAAATGTAGCCATCACACCGATATTGTTTTCAAGGATGGAAGGAGTATGGAGTAAATATAAATTACATACTCGCAGTATTTCACTGTGCGCCATGAAACTGTCCTTCTGCACCACACAGATTCATGTTTCATATATGATTCTTATGCATTCTATCATATTAGTCACATCCGCCGTCTAAGTCGCCATTACAGTTGGAGTGTTCTGTAACAAAATTAAATGAATGAAAATCGTTGTTTGAGACATTAGCATTAAATCAAATCACCGGTCTGTTAATGTTGTGAGTTCAAAGACACATTCAACCTTTTCTTTAAAAAAAATTACTGTTATTGTTCTTGTAGTAATGCAGTCATAAAATTAATAGCTGTTACTGTACTTAGTACAGTACTTTTATCAATGTAATAAGCTGTTTTGTTATTTTATCTCTCCATCCATGCGTAAATAACTGAGAATTTATACAAAACATTATTACTTGGTTTTAGTTGTTGATCGATGTGTCAGAAAGCAATGAAGATTTCCCTCAGCTAAAGACGTACAGAATTGTAATCATTGAATCGTTCTGCAGCTCTTGTTCATGTCAAAGGGCTATCGAAAATTTGTGCAAACCTTCAGTAATAGTTACCATTGGACTATCGTTGATAAGGCACCTACAGTAACTACATGTTGTAGATGAACTGGCTGAGAATATGGCCATAGCATCCTCAGACTGCCATCACGTCATTGCCATTTCTTCTCAATTACATTCATATGGACTCAACTCAAGTGCTATGTGGCAAGGAAGAATAAAGAATGTGAGATGACAGAAGTGGAAAGAATGACAAAGGATGCTACAAATCAAACTTCGTCGTCGGATTGGCATAACTTTGTAAGGCACACGAAGGAAGTAATAATGAAAGCACTGGAAAACGAATGTGTCGTGGAAAATAACTTCTTATTGCACTAAATTCTATTAGCAG
The DNA here is from genome assembly GCF_023864345.2 of Schistocerca serialis cubense. NCBI lineage: Eukaryota > Metazoa > Arthropoda > Insecta > Orthoptera > Acrididae > Schistocerca > Schistocerca serialis. The sequence continues at coordinate 434,569,774 of NC_064640.1, read as the reverse complement.
TTCTATTAACTACACAGAAGATAATGAAAGCTATTCAAATAAAACTGGCGTGCAAACGTTAGTGGTATAATGTGTTTCCAAACATTCAGTTGTGTTCACCTCTTACGATTTTCAATTCGATGTAGAAACAACCGAAGTTACAAGACACACTTTTTCTTTAATTGATGATTAGGTTTCAAATCATGATAACCCAAAACTAATCATCAATTAAATAAAAAGCGAATCTCGTTACTTTGGCTGTTACTGTATCCAACTGCTTCACACAAGCTGCCGTCCTGCATATAATCCAGTATATTGGAAATTCATCTTACAATTTTCTCCTCATATTTAGATTATTTGTTACTTTGAGAATGTTTGTGGCTAAATATTCATCTTATATTCTTATTGTTAGTATTCGCCTATAACGCGTGATTACGGTGTCTTAGCGTTTCACTGTACCTAGTGAACAGAGGCCCCCACCACTAACATCCCCAGTGCCAAGAAAGACGTTGGCAACAGTCTTTCAGTAGACGACTTGTTTCTTTTTTGCTGCGCGCGCAACTATCGATCGTATGAGCACTTGGCATGTTTTGTACGAACCGCCAACTCTGTTCTCCACCACTTCCATCTGTCAATCATAAAGTAATTTTAATCTGAGTATACCTTACAGTATTCTTTGCAGTAACGCGCCTTTTCTGGCTTCCAGGGCATTGTGTAGCGCCGAAAATTCTTGCAGTAACGATCGTGCAGAGCCAGTCTTTCTTCTGGATTGGTTAACGTAACATCTGTGAAGACAGATGTAGGGAACGAACACTTGATAGGCGAGGTTACTATACTTAAAATCATATTTGTATGAACTAATAGGAACAGACTGTGGGTTCTCTGGAAGAAATGGACCTTGAGTCGTAAATTACATCAATATGAATGAGAAGGACACAGTTAGGCATGTTTCTCGTTTTAAGTTTAATGAACTACTAACTGATATTTAGTCAGGTCAGGACTGAACTACACTCCTGGAAATGGAAAAAAGAACACATTGACACCGGTGTGTCAGACCCACCATACTTGCTCCGGACACTGCGAGAGGGCTGTACAAGCAATGATCACACGCATGGCACAGCGGACACTCCAGGAACCGCGGTGTTGGCCATCGAATGACGCTAGCTGCGCAGCATTTGTGCACCGCCGCCGTCAGTGTCAGCCAGTTTGCTGTGGCATACGGAGCTCCATCGCAGTCTTTAACATTGGTAGCATGCCGCGACAGCGTGGACGTGAACCGTATGTGCAGTTGACGGACTTTGAGCGAGGGCGTATAGTGGGCATGCGGGAGGTCGGGTGGACGTACCGCCGAATTGCTCAACACGTGGGGCGTGAGGTCTCCACAGTACATCGATGTTGTCGCCAGTGGTCGGCGGAAGGTGCACGTGCCCGTCGACCTGGGACCGGACCGCAGCGACGCACGGATGCACGCCAAGACCGTAGGATCCTACGCAGTGCCGTAGGGGACCGCACCGCCACTTCCCAGCAAATTAGGGACACTGTTGCTCCTGGAGTATCGGCGAGGACCATTCGCAACCGTCTCCATGAAGCTGGGCTACGGTCCCGCACACCGTTAGGCCGTCTTCCGCTCACGCCCCAACATCGTGCAGCCCGCCTCCAGTGGTGTCGCGACAGGTGTGAATGGAGGGACGAATGGAGACGTGTCGTCTTCAGCCTTGGTGCCAATGATGGTCGTATGCGTGTTTGGCGCCGTGCAGGTGAGCGCCACAATCAGGACTGCATACGACAGAGGCACACAGGGCCAACACCCGCCATCATGGTGTGGGGAGCGATCTCCTACACTGGCCGTACACCACTGGTGATCGTCGAGGGGACACTGAATAGTGCACGGTACATCCAAACCGTCATCGAACCCATCGTTCTACCATTCCTAGACCGGCAAGGGAACTTGTTACTCCAACAGGACAATGCACGTCCGCATGTATCCTGTGCCACCCAACGTGCTCTAGAAGGTGTACGTCAACTACCCTGGCCAGCAAGATCTCCGGATCTGTCCCCCATTGAGCATGTTTGGGACTTGATGAAGCGTCGTCTCACGCGGTCTGCACGTCCAGCACGAACGTTGGTCCAACTGAGGTGCCAGGTGGAAATGGCATGGCAAGCCGTTCCACAGGACTACATCCAGCATCTCTACGATCGTCTCCATGGGAGAATAGCAGCCTGCATTGCTGCGAAAGGTGGATATACACTGTACTAGCGCCGACATTGTGCATGCTCTGTTGCCTGTGTCTATGAGCCTGTGGTTCTGTCAGTGTGATCATGTGATGTACCTGACCCCAGGGATGTGTCAATAAAGTTTCCCCTTCCTGGGACAATGAATTCACGGTGTTCTTATTTCAATTTCCAGGAGTGTACATGCTCCTTGGAGCTATATTGTCCGCTGTGACCTTTTTATGTTGAAGAACAAATACTCTGAAAACAGCGTTGATTTTGTGGTAGTTTTCACCGAACTTTTTGTACATGTGGCGAGGAGAATTACTGTTGTAAGGTAAGTGGCAACATAATCTTTTATTTCTAGATGAATATACACGAAGTAATCTTAGTTTTCAGACTGTCATGAACCCATAGTAGTTGCGCTCCGTTTGTAGGAAACTGACAAAGAGAAAATGGTGATGTTGCCTATAATGTACTGCTGTAAGTTTCCAATAATGCACCGGCACACTTAGAGAAATTTGTCCGTATAGTGAGGTTGAAAAATGCGTTTAGCATTATTAATGCAACATAATGTTTATAAATGATGTGATGAATTTTCTAATTTTTTCTTTATCCGAAGTTATTTGTTAAATAATTATTTTGTATTAAATTCTGACAACAGAAAGGCGCTATGGAAAATGGAGCACAGATGAACAGTTCTTAGCTGTAACAGTAGATCTAAATGGGGCTCATGGATTAAATGAAAATACATACATATGGCACGTGCTTAAGCCAACAATTACGAGGCATCGTGAAAATAAAGACGAAAGTGCAAACTGGGATATAAATCTTTTTTCCTGCAGTGAAGTGTTCTCTAACGAAGTTGAAAACGAATTGGAAGAGTATATTCTTACATTTGAAAAGATGGTGTTCGCTTTAAGCAGGTCAGACGTAAGAAAACTTGCATTCGACAGTGCAGAGGGAAACGGATTGCTCCATGATTTCAGCGCAGAAGAAAGAGTGGCAAACAAAAAGCGGACCGAAGTCGTGTCAAACAAAAAGTGGACTGAAGGTGTCCGCCCAAGATATATCGCAGAATTCGAGGAAATGAAGGAAGCTTGAAACAAAACTTTCACCACTTAGCCAAGGAGCGTGTGAGCCGAGGAGCAATCATGCCAGAAAGAAAGCTAACCCAAGCAATGTGGAAGAAATCTAGAAGCACAACTCTATCTGCCAAAAGGAAGTGTTTTGTATACTCTGTGGCGAAGCCAACATAGAAACTCATTCTTAAAAAGAGGATGATATAGTGGCTTGTGCGAGAAAGATCGAGTGGAAGAAATGATCAGCTACATGAAATGGAAAATGTGGATTCATATAAAATGTGCAGGATGAGAAAAGGAGGTAAAAAGTTATATTGCAATGCTTGCAAATAGTAGCGTAAGAACTGAAGTATGGAAACACTTCCTTAAATTTATGCAGCTACATTCTTTTAGCCTCAGGGCCATAGTTTGTGAATGGGGTACAAATTATGCACCCACTGGTACAAATTAGGAAATCACTCCATAATTTGTACCACTTGCAGATGTTTAGAAAATTAAATGCAGTGCGTTTATTTTTCTCAGAATTTACAGTCTTTAAATCAGACATCAGGAACAACATCCTGCTGTTGAGTACGATATTTTTACATAATTTTCTAACTTAGTGTTTACACTGTAAGAGATAAAAGCTCAAAAGTGGCACAATTTTGACAACTATCCCCTATCAAAATTATGCAAAATAATGTCCTGTTGAACTATTATCACAGTGTTTAATAAAATCTAGATAGATCAAGACGCTGCTACAGATTGGAAAACGCAAGCTGTATTTCCATTGTTAAAAACAGATAACATTTGAATTCAGCATCATAATCGACCCAGGTGATACTGAAAAGTCACGAGACCAGCTCCCTGTCAGGTCATGGAATATTTCAGTCTGCCTTTACCTTAGCTTTCATCTCTCAATACTTTGAAGATTCTCCAGGAATGACACTTATTTCGGAATCCACGTTAATTTGTAGGTCCCTGTACCTTGGTAGGATTTCTGGGGTAGGTAAGGGACATGCAAGTCACTGAACTACCGTTCAGTTGAAAGACTGCACCATAATGTTGAGTCGAAGGGAATTATTACTATTATTATTCACCACACAGGTCAATTTTCTTGCCTACTTGCATAGGGAAAGTGTTAGAGCGCTAGATAAAAGTAAGATCTGAATGGAAGCTAGAGAACAACGGCTGTTTATAGAGCTGGTAGTTTAGATTTAGATATGGAAATGTTGTAATGATAATATCGCGGTCAAGATGAACTCAGCTGCAGGGGGATTCGATGAAGATAGCAACCAGAATATTCAGGTGTACATCATCAGTCCAGAAATTTCCAAGACTGATTTTGTTTCTGGCATATAAGCGACGCCAGCACAGTAACTGTGGTGGCATCTAACTAACAACTGTAAACAACAGGTCTGCGTTCGATCAGTAGTTGTGAACACAAGGAGATAAGGACCATTTCACACCCGTCCAGCAGCCATGTACAGGGCCATGATATGAATAGCCATAAAGCGTCTTTTGCATCTAAATGGCGTGAGACGTCTCAATGGCACTTGGCAGCCAGGGAGCAACCAGTCACGGCTGCCGTGCATACTCACGGTGACAGCTGGTGTAGTTGGGCTTAGTAAGCATTGGCGCCTTCACATCTGTCAGGTATGGTATAGTTTCATCCTTTACTGTTATTTACTGTTATTCAACTTTCTTTTTGTTTTCGGAACTTCTTCCCACAGTACTACATACGGGCCACGCGCGATTAGCCGAGCGGTCTCAGGCGCTGCAGTCATGGACTGTGCGGCTGGTCCTGGTGGAGGTTCGAGTCCTCCCTCGGGCATGGGCGTGTGTGCTTGTCCTTAGGATAATTTAGGTAAAGTAGTGTGTAAGCTTAGAGACTGATGACCTTAGCAGTTAAGTCCGATAAGATTTCACACACATTTGACTTTTTTTACTGAACACAGCTTGGGAAATATATATATATATATATATATATATATATATATATATATATATATATATATATATATATATATATAGCTATTATTTTCTTTAGTGTAAGAATGGCCAGTTTTGTGAGCGATTATTTTCTTTAATGGAAGAATGGCTAGTTTTGTGGACCATAACTCTAGAATATTACAAGAAGAAGAGTCAAACAAAAAATGTGTGGATGGGTGTATCCAAGGAACTGAAAGTGTGATTTCATGGATCGATACTACCCCACAGGCATCACAGAGTAGGCAACGGAGTTTCCAGTTTCCATTTGACACCAATAGCGGTCGTGTGATATCTGGTGGAGCCAATGGTGTGCACCCACTAAGCCACACCTCCAGCAGATAGGTACCATGAACACCCTCTGTCGCCGCAATATAGGACAGCCGGCAGCTGCCACTCAACTTACTTACATTTGGAGCCTCATCACTATGACACCATTGTTCGTGCATAGTACAGTGAGCCTCATCCTAGTTGCTACTGTGTGAGCTGAATTCTGTGTCTTGCTGCATTTTTTGCAATGAGTCTTCTTATGCTTGGAGAAAGACGAATTAAGTAAATCTTCTGTTTGTTGTGTTATCTTGTTTGCTAATCATTTCGTCTCCTGTCCAGCTTTCCTGTAATGACAGCTACTGGATCACTCTAACCCATCTCTGCTTACAATTGTGTTGGAAGTCATACACAACAGAGCACATCATTTAAAAATGTGAACACTAAGGAAAAATTTAATACAGTAAGTTGTTTGAACATTTAAATATCTTTTATTGTGCCATTTTCAAAAATGTGTTTACCCTAGATGGGGCAATAACAAACTCTACAAATCATTCAAAAATTATATGCAAGAAAGCGCCCAATTTACAGACCCTCCTGAGTCAAAAAGGAATCCATCGCTACTTTTCTCATACTATTTGCTGAAATTCCTCCAGAAACCTGTCTAGCAGTCTGCACTTGGTCAACTAAAATTATCAATACATATCTTCAGTTTCATAGTCATCTCTGTCACACACAAAGCTATGTGAAACGACACAGGGTTTTTCATTGTCTACAGAAAAATTAGGATCCTATTTCAAAGGTGCCTTCGAGCTCTGTCAAGACAGTAGTTGGAAATAGTCTTGGTAACTGTCAACATATTCCCTACATATGGTCAAAGGAAGTGTCCTTGCTGCTCAAAAGCCTCATCTCACATGAAATGGGGAGGTATGTTGGAGCCTGCTGTATCAGGAAGGCACTCATCTTCAGGACTTTCCAGTTCTTTATTTGCTAGTGATTTCCACACGGAACTTGCATTGAGTATAAGTGAATCACCGTCCTTCCCATAACTTCCAATACAGATATAAATGAACCAGTAATCTGCCATCATCATCAACGCTGTAGACAGATAGCCTTTGTTATTGAAATACACAGAATTCTATGGGCTCACAATCCAAATACCTATATCAGTAATTGCTCCTATGCAGTATGGAAAATTTGTATTCAGTGAGAAATTGTGAGCAATGGTTTCCCATTGTGATTTCGTAGACACAGGAATGCATTCGCAATGTAAGGACCAAACACTTCCACAGACACCTCTGATAATTTTACTTATAGTACATACTCCCAGTCCATAACTGTACTGAAGATCTGTAAATGTGCAACCGCTAGCAAAAATCTGAAATGATAAAAACACAGTAATGTTAGAAATCACCAACAAACCAGTTTTTGTAACTGAATTATTTTGTTTACTTGTCAAATAGGTTTCCATACATTTATGGAACTTGTGAAGTGTATGAACACTTCTTTGTTTCTGTCTCTTTCAGGCAAAAGTGTTAAGAAGAAGTTCGAAATTATTTTATAAAAGGTGAAGGAATTGTAAGTCTTCCTTTAAATCAGAAACTGTAAGACTGGCAACCAAACATGTATTTATTAACGACAATTATAATTTTTTATGAAAGTTAGTGGCAGATACCCTACAGAAGATAGCATGTCGATCATTAATGAAGTGTGTGTTGACGCTAATTGTGACAATGACTCGAAAAGAGACATATATTTTCATGTTGGTCAGAACTCACGGCCTTAGTCTATCCAAAGCAAAAATTTCAAGTAAGAACGTTCTTTGTGTTGGTCACATTAGACATAGAGACAATAGAGAGGCACAGCAGGTACAAACACAAAGATCGCTGATGTCAGAATCAGCATTCTTGGAGTAGATGACATCAGTATCAGCTTTTTATCACAGAATCGCTGATGCCAGCATCTGGAACTCAAGAAATTACATTATTCCTGAAATGGCCTCCACCCTCCTCCATCCCCTTGTGACTAATTGTGTAATGCATATTTCCTGTTCAAGGTGAGACCTCCACACTTCACATAATTTTGACTTTTATAGGTTTTTTTCAGATTATTGGCATTTGGAATGTGCCCATAGAGCTGTCTCAACACTGGAAATGGGATATTACACTTTATTGTGAGAAATCAGAGCAGATATTAGTTTAAGTTGTAGTATAGTATGATGTTACATAGGCTTAAGAATGGATTCATTCCACGATAAAACAAGTGATACATCCACTGTATACTGAAACAAGTAAACCAGACGTAAATGTAACACAGGACACACAGAAACAGTACGCTATAAAAATACTAATGGTAATTTTTATAGTTCAACTAGCTTAGTGCCCATTAGTTTATTCAAACAGTTGGTACTAGGCAAATTTTGTAAAGAAAATGAGTGCGTGAGTGAAACAAGCAAATGAGCTCGTTTACTTGTTTCACTCACTCACTCATTTTCTTTAAAAATTTACCCAGAACCTACTGTTTGGATCTACTACTGTCCAAAATTCATGTCTTACTCACTTATTTACATTGAACAAAACGTATATTTTGTAATAAAATTACATAGAAAATTAAGAGAAATGAATATTTTTTTCTTACCACCTTCACTTATTATAAAAAATTATCTTTTGTTTGAGAAAGGGGAATATAAAAAAAATAATATTTTTTACAAAAACGATGAAAGCAAGAAAAAATTTATAGCTTTCCTAAAAAGGTGCACATAAGAAAATAAATAAAAATTATTCTTATATGTTCTATTCCTTATCCTAAATTTGTTTAATTCTTTAATCTTAAGCAGCTGTAAGATTTTTATAAACAACTCTGTAAATATTTTTTGAAACAAGGCTTGTTGACAGTTCTACCACATGCAGATGGAACTTCAATTTTTTGGTAATTATTTTTAAATTCATTACTGACCAAACGATATCCATCCATTCGATATTTACATTTATAAAATTCATTAATATTCTCTACTCAGACAGTCACTACACTGCTTTAGCTATTTCACATTGTCCACATACAGATTATAAAATGTATTGGGGAAAAATAAAATTTTTTAAAAATTTTATGGAGTAAACTACAAATCATGAAAGTCTTTATCATTACTTTTAAGATTCTTCATTCCTTTATATCTCAATTTAATATTTTCTTCTACAAAAAATTGAAGATTTCAGTTATTAATCATTTTTATATATCTATTACATAAAATAATTTTAAATTCATTATTGTGTTCCAAACATACTTTTTGTCCATACCTGGTTGGTAAATATTCACAACTGGTAATATTATATAAAACATTTACTTCTAGGTCACTTGTCTTTATAAACAACTTAGTATCATTAACGTTGTTGAGGTTTTTCAGAAACGTTTCCATTTCAATAGTAAAAATTTTATTAGATTCTTTTTTACACTGTGTAATGCCCATATGGTAATGTATCTGTCTTATTTTCCAGAACCCATCTTTTATTATCATGAGGACTAAATGACTTGTTGTTCACCTTAACTGTGAAGATTTGATATTTCTCACTTTGAATCAAATTCATTGTTCTATACTATTCTCTATTGTTAAACAAACAATCTTTATAATCTTCTAAGCTTATTCTATTTTTAATAATACATCTTTGAACTTCTTTAAATTTTTTCTCTTCCTTGTTGCCAATTTCATAAACAAACATCTTTGATCTCAAACCACAGAATTCTTCCATTATTTTTCCATTACATTCATCTTTCATTTTTCTTAAAACTTTTTTATCTACTTGTGGTGTACCATAAATATTATCTGATGAATAGCCACTTTTATCAAGGTACTCAGTCATCGATTTCATGTCTTCATAGAAATCTTCAATTTGTATATTGTGTATATAATTGTCTGTATCTTGAGACACAGCTGATTGTTTTCTCCATATTTTCGTTTCATTATTCTACACTGAAAATCATACATCAGTTCATTTGATAAATCAAGTAAACTCATACCAACGTAGATGGGTTTATTAAATGTGATTTTTGTCTTATTCATATGGATGGCTTCCAAATTTTCATTAAATATAGTTAAAGTTTGATTTAGATACTATTTTATCACACTTACCCCCATCTGGAAAAAACTTTATACCCACTCTGTTCCTTACATTATCTATCGTTTTCCAAAAACAAAATTATTCATCAATTCGTAAAACTCTTTTTCAATATCATTCATCGATTTCATTCTCATTTCTGTACTTAAGTCTTTATGTGTGTACATTTTCAATTAGCCAGGCTGCTTACTTTTAAGACTGTTTGTATTTTTGCTATTTTCATTCCAAGAGACAGATACTGTTTACGATTTCTGTAGTGAACTACATAATCATGTTTCTAGGTCAAAGCAGTCATTAGTTTACTTTCTTTAGTTCCTGTTACAACTTCATTTCCAGAACTGAATGGTAAATATTTATGCAAATGATGAAGATCTTTTGGATATTCTACATTTCCATCAAATATATATCCATGTGTAGATTTATCTAACATTTCACTCGTTTTTGTATAGTGAAAAAGATCTGGATTACCCCATTCAAATCCACCATGTGGTAAATATTGACTAATAGCATAATGATAGAAATTGGTTGCATCTAAATATGCTAGATGATTTGATTTCTCTTTACATCATAATCTATCATATACTTACTATTTGAAACTTCCTGGGAGATTAAAACTGTGTGCCGGACCGAGACTCGAACTCGGGACCTTTGAATTTCGTGGCAAAGGTCCCGAGTTCGAGTCTCGGTCCGGCACACAGTTTTAATCTGCCAGGAAGTTTCATATCAGCGCACACTCCGCTGTAGAGTGAAAATTTCATTCTAGATACTTACTATTTGTTGTTACGTACCTTTTGCAGCATTTGGGTATCCCTTCTCTTATTCCTTTTCCAACCACTAAAATCATATCATAATCATGTAATAAATCAAGTGGTTGTTTAGTCATTTTTAACATTGCATCCCATAATAAATCAGGTGCTGTAAAATATCAAGATGGATCTAAATCATAAGCATTTATACAAATGTTTCTAAAATCAATCAATAGCAAAACATCAGTCTTAAGATGTAGATCGTGATATGCACTATGAATTTTGATATTAAATTTTCCCAAATAATCTTTGCATCTCTGTAATCTTCATCAGTTATTTGATAGTCATTCCATTCACGGTAAGATTCATCCTTTGCTGTTAATTGAGTCTCTTTAAATTTCTTCCAAGAATCCATGTGATAATGTGTATAAACAGCTTTTCTTATCAGTAGGTATTTTTCATTTGATCTCTCTCAAAATTTGATGAAAGTTTGTCAGGTGAAGAAGCGATAAATTTAAATATATCACTATACCTCACCTTCATATTTTCTATCTTCTTACCAAAGTGATGTATCTATCTTCATTATTAGGTGCTAGGGAACTATATCTTTTATCATAACCAAGTTATATAATGTGAATAAATTGGTGCAGTTCTTAGATGTGTCAGTTTAAGATTACAGTTATTACATAATCGACTCATAAATTTTCCAGTGGAATGATTATATGACAAACCTTTTTATTTTTCTGTGAGTAATGACAGTTACAAAGTGTATAAATTTTTCGATCTTGCTTGTCCTTCAGGAGTCAACGGTTTCAGCTCTTAAGTTCCAGAATAAATTCTTCCATTATCTTTTACTTCTTGTTTTTGACAATCAGTAAACTTTTTATGACTGTTCCTTCTTTTAGTGGTTTGTTAAATAAAGAGTATCATGTATGATATTCTTATTTTTCTTTATTATTGAAATGGAGTATAGAGTACACATATGAAAAATAAAATTCACTGTTTCATGTTTATTAATTTAATTAGAAAGAATTCGAAATAATTTTTTTATATAACAACAGTGTGACTTTATTCCTTCCTTGAAATAAAGAAGATTAACGTGTTTCTCCTTCTTACATTTCATAACTTTTAATGGATACACGTGATATTTTTCACCAAACGAATAAACATTAATACATAGGTTACTTTTACTCTCAATTTTTGGAATGTTATCAGCCACTACTGTAAATTAAAACTTTTCAGGTTTCTCATCAACTTCATTAGCAACATTTTTCTATTTACTCACTCTTTCTGCATTTTTATCTACAGCTTACAACAGAGATTTTTATCAAACACAGAAGACATTTTTGATAATTATTTTTACATGAATATATGTTTCTTTTATTTTATCCGGTAATTCAATGTAAGATAATCCTGTCAGTGGAACATACCTCTCAATTCCTGATTGTAAACCATTTAATAAATGGTGAGGTTCAGTTGAGTTTATATTATTTACAAGGTTTATAGTAGGTACATGCAGCATATGCTTTATCAACTAGACAATCATTAACATTTTCCATCTGCATCCTTTGGATTGTGCTTACTATGCATTTCATTTTTTTGTAATCATCTTTCATTTGAAATTAAATTATCAGGGTTAAAATGTCTACTTATAATGCATTATTATTTACAAATCATCTGACTATACACAGAAAAATTGATTAAATAGTAAAAATGTTGTGCTAGAATAAGTGTTTACCACACTATATAATGAAAAAATTTTATGTAATGCCATATGAGTTATTGATTTTGTATATTCAGGGACAATTATAATACCGGTAAATTTGACATATACATCATATCATCAACAAATAAAATAATTTCACTATTAGCTCTTTGATACAGTCCACATATTATCTATAGATCTTGTGTGAAGAATGTGAACCAATTAGTTATTAATTGTGGATTCGTATAATTAACTATTCACACCGACTGCTTATAAGTAATATATAAAATTCCATTCACAAGTAATAAATGATGAAATATATTAATTTCCCATAATGCTTCGACTACCTCACTCGTTTTAAATGGTGGTAAAACTGGTGCATATTTTGGTATAGCTGGTGGTGTTGTTACTTTTTACCATATAATCTTTGATCATTATCGACATCATCTTCAAATAATTCTTAAAGTGAACCATTATAGTATGGAAATGTAATTGATTCACAAATTTCTGAATGATCTAAACCCAATGAGTGATCAATTTCATAACCTAAGACTACAAATAAATTTGTATAATGTTCTGGTGATTTTTGTCACAACTCATCACCATCCATATTTATTTCTTCTGAACCATTATTCATGCTTGTAGTAAATGTATGACCTTACACATTTCGTTTTCCATCTAGATCCTTTGGGTAATGCTTACTATAATTTCATTTTTATGTAATCATCTTTTATTTGAAATTAACTTATCAGGTTTTAATTTACCAATGTGAAATCTAATGTCAGTATATTTTTGACATAAATGAAATGCTTTTTCTGTTGTTTCTAATATTTTATTAGTGACTCATTTATGTAACCATTTTATATTCTTTTTATTTCATTCATGCATACTAGTTCTGTAACTACCAATGATCTTATACGCTGTATCTAGCCTTAGTCACAATTTTAAACTTTCTTCACTTAACTCACCAGCTGCTTCAGGAATGTATATGTACTGAAATAACATTAAAGCTTCTGTGAATACTGCACCCCTCACTCGAGGAAGTTTTGTATGACAGTGAATATTTAAGTAGCCATATCATTAAAAAATTTAGAGATTTAATATTTCCAGCAGACACTGACATTACAGACAACAATAGTAGAAGGACTTTCATTTACATATGCTTGAAATATTATAAGATTATTCTAAAGCCGAATATCAATGATATTTATTAATGAACCTGCAGCTGCATCTAATCTACATATAATTTTTATTAATCAAAATGAAAAAATCTAATAAAATAATTTTATAATAAATGGATCCCATCATAGACCATGTCAACAACAAGCTTATATATAATAATAAGCAAGTGTAAATGATTCTATCTAAAGATAACAATTTGTGGTTCAAAGAGAAAGAGTTTGCTTAAATACAAAAGGATACAAAAATTCCAAAAATGTGATTAGAGATCATTTTAGGGAAAAACATCTTAAAATATACGAAAATTTAAAGGGAAAAGAAATGTTAACCTTGTCAAATTAATAGTCTTACACTGTATTTACTAACGAATAAGGTTTATATCCATTAATCATCATATCCAAAATTCATTTTGCAGGAAATTGCCAACACTCAGTTTATGAAGAAATTTTACCATCAGTTCGAAAACATTCAGAATATAAAATGAATGATCAAATAACACACTCCGACAAGTTAAATAAAATCAAAGGTAATCACATAGATCAATTAATTGAAACAATTGACAATGATTTAGATATAATACAAGAAATAAACAGAGAAATAATTAATTTATTACATCAAGATGTACCTCAAACAATTAATGAAGATTTAAGACCAAGTTACTTTCTTCTAAAATTGTCTGTTAATGAATTTCAATATAATTACATTGTCCATAGAACACAATGAAAAATTTTATGAAAACAATTAAACAGATTCAAAGTCACACATCCTAATTGAGAAGCAATAAATTTGTATCAATGAGTGAAAGAAACTTTAAAAAACTGATTTTTGATATAAGTATTTTAATATTTTGGATGACTGTACATAAGGACAATTGAATCACCAAAGTTGAGATTATAATGTTTTATTAATATTTCTACACAACAGACAAATAACTTTCTGCTTTGACCATACATCGACACATTCTTTATGATAATATGATTAAAATTTGTATTAATGTGTTTATGATTTTCAGTAGTTAAGAATAGGAAGCATTCAATAAATTCGGAGGGATCTGTTTCTTCATAAGTTTAATACATCTTCTAGGAAAGATTCTAATAAATTTTGACAATTTAAAACATATTCCCAATTAATATTATTTTTAAGTTCACTTCTAAAAAATCTTCAGATTATTACATTCTATCGTAATTTGTCTTGAAATTCTCTCACAATATCTTCAGATAAAGTCTGAAAAATTGACATATTCTCCCAGTTTTATTTATTTTGAAATTCTCTCAGACAATTTTTGCTCTCCTAATATTTCACACCAATCTATTTTATCTTGAAATTCTCACATAAAATATTTAGATAATTTTTCATTATAAGATACATTATTTCAACTACTTTATTCTGATATTCTCTTATAAATGTTTCAAATAATATTTTCTCCCTTGAAATAAAAACCCAATCTAAATTGTCTTGAAATTCTCTTACGAAATAGTTAAGTTTCGATACGATAAAGCACTCCAGTTTGGTTTTTCTTGAAATTCTCTGAGAACATTTTGGGATAGTATTTTACATCTTGATACAATAATCCCAATCAATTTTATTTTAAACTTCTCCACTAAAATCTTCAGACAAATTTCGTTTTAGCACTAATATAAATTCCTGATCTAATTTGTCTTGAAATTCTCTCATGAAGTCTACAGATAATGCATAATGTCCTGATTATATTCCCATCCTCATTCACCATATGGATAATTATTTAGAATACAATCAACAATTTTATTTTTGTTTCTTTCAAACATTGTCAAATACATTCACGTAATTGTTTAAATTGTATGTTTTCAAATTTAAATTTAATCAATGCTGTAAGTTTTCCCTTTCCTAATTTAGAATAACCTTTAATAGCTAGGTATTTTGCTTTTGTTTCTAATTCTTTTATACTACAACTTGTCACTTCATTATTTTCATTATTGTAATTGTTCATTTCTTCGTTTATATTGTATTGGTTATTGATAATATCAATAAGTTATTGTTTCCTCAGTTCAGAATAGTTTACTTTTATCATATTTAGAATCACAATTTATTAGAAATAATTTTTATTAGGTATGTATAAATATTAAAATTTTGAAAACCCAGATGATTGTATGAAAAAATAATTTTTGAAGACTTTTTAGACACTCAAATTTTGACTTTCTAGCTTAAAATAAAAAAGAGACAATATTAACGACGTCAAATAAAATCTATTTATTCATGATGTCAAATATCACTTATTTGTTAATTGTCTTTTGTTTGAACAGAAGAATGTATTGATTACAAATGATATTTTGTGTTTTGTATGGAATTCCTTGAGGGAGAAAGTTCTGTCTGATAAATTTTAAACCATTTAGAAAGAGATTTTATTAGATCTGTGACAAATTACAGTTAAGAAAACACTAAGATGAAATATCAACTCCAAGACAAGTTTAACTTATAATGAAAAGCAGATAATATTTTAAACTTTACTCATTGTAGAATTTCAGACCCTATGACTGTAGGAGCCGAAAAAATTAATAAGTGAAATCTAACTTTATTCAATCTTAAAAAAATTACAGTAGTTCACTGGTCAATAATTTGACACATGAAAATTCTAATAAACTATAATGAACTATGGTGTATCTGTTATTTACACCCTTTGAACATGAAACCACATGCTATTTTATATTAATTAACAAGGATTTTTTTCTTTAATACAAAAATAAAAATTATTTTCAAAAATGGCAGTTATTTTAAGTACATATAATTCAGAAAAATCGATAATGAGTATCTTTTAATTCTGTCAAAAAGGAAATTATAATATTGAATTAGGTGATAGGTTTAAATACATTTTGATTCCACTGTTCAAAGAGAAAAATTTACTTATTACTAAAGGCAATTATTATTTTTATACGGAATTTCAAAGAGTAAAAATTTACGCACTGTAAATTTTAATGAAGATAAAAAATCTAATAAAATGTTTTCTCATAAATGGAATAGGTTCCAAGTACATCCACTTCACCTATCACTACTTCAGAACCTTCTATGATGAATATATATGAACGTATTGAGAAAAAGAATTATGAAATTAATTTAAGTTCTTGGTTTAAAGTTATTTGCACTGCTTTATTTGAAGAGACTAAAGTTTTAATAAGTAATAATTTTTATGCTTTCTTCATTAGGTAGTTACAGAGTCTTTCACACTAGATCCTGCAAAACTGAATATCATCAAATACAATTTTACTCAATAATTAAAGAGCTATAAGTTAGAAGAGGTGGAAATACAACATGGTAACCCACTAGTTTTAAAACATTAATATATACAAGATGAAATAAAAACATGTGCTCGTCATAATTGAATCAAAAAACGTTGATTTAAGAGCAAGTTCAGAATTTCAAAAAACTTATAATAAATTTACGAACTAAAGTATCTAACAAAGTACATGATTATAGTGTAATACTTGAAAGTATGCTTTTGATTACTTGAAATATGTGAAAGAATATGAAAATATTCAAGCCAAACAATTAGCTATCGGTTTAGAACTTAGATTAAGAATAGAAAAGAACAAAGACCACTAGTTGTTACAGAACTAGAAGACGAAAATCTAAAAGTAACAAGTTCACTCAAGCAAACAGAAAACTGTCAAAAATAGAAAAGAATGACATCATCTATGTAGTAACTACAAAACAACAACATAAAGATAATTTTTAAAAAGTTTGTAGAAATACAATCGAGTTAATCAAATCTAGATTTTCTGCGTATAATTCAGGTGAACATCCAAACAATAAATTTGAATGCCACTACATCAGAAAACGCGTAAATTATCGTAATAGTCGAGAGCTGCTCAAATCGCATTTAACACACAGAAAGCAGGAAGTTAAAGAATTGTTCACACGAACTTCAGTGATATAAAATATTGCTTAGATATTTTTATTGATAAAGTGAGTGATTTGTTGTTGAATGAACTAAATTTAGACGATGATGGAGTTAGAGACATAGTTTTTAACTATATAATTATAGCTCCTGTAAACATAGAACTGTTGAAAATTTCTCAAAAAGTCACAACCAAACCAAACAAGATGATAAATAAAATTGTGTTAGATAATTTGACAAGAGAAGAGCTAACTCTAATTTTTCTTAAATCTATGAAGAATGTTCTCATAAACTAGAAGCTGTTAGCCAAATTTCAGAAGATCTTCTTCAGTCTAAGGAATGTATATTTATAGGATCTATGAGGAGGCGAATATGGAATGACTCATTTACAGTTTTAATAGAAGCTAATCCTGCTTCACAAATAAAAAATAAGTACTGATTACCTGATTTTAAGTGTATTCATAAATAATACAAATTGGGTCACATAAATAAATCACTTTTCCAATACTTCAGTGATTTATGAATTTAGATGATATATCTTCATTATTATCACGATACCATAGAGACAGAAAAAAATGAAAGGGCTAATTTTCTCATTCATAGTGTTTGATACATTTATACATTAAATTTTTATTCAATATTTAAAAAATTATTGTTTGTATATTGATCGAATTGTTGTGTGAATTATCAAATCTTAACCATCAAACATATTCATTATTACCACTCTTTTTCTATAATTTCAATACTTTTTCAAAAATATATTCATCAGGATATTTTGTTTTCTATAATTCATACACATAAAAATTTCTTGAAATCACTTCAGTCCATTCATAATTTTCTTGTAATTCAAATTTTTTCCTCATCTTTTCTTTTAATATCCTGCTAAATCTTTCAACAACAGATTCTTTTGATTCAGGAAACATTAGTCAATGGTTAACATTATATTTTTTCATCAGTTCTTGAAATTCTTTATTATAATATTCCTTACCATTATCTCTATGTAAATTTCTTGGTTTTTTTTCAATTCATATATTTTTTCAAAACAATCACTACATTCCCACACATTTTACCTTTAACTGGAATAGCCTAAGCCAATTTTGAAAATACATCACATACAGAAATTTAATATTTATATCCTTCATTCATTTATGAAAATCCTTTCAAATTACCTGAATCCAGCTGGCTACAAATCATGAACACAGAGAGAAATTAAATCTCTTGATTTAAAATTTTTTTCTCATTCGTTTTTGTATTTCATTATTAATTTCTTCACGAATATTTGAACCGCTGTGTGATTCGTCCACCCCTTTACCTACACTTTTTAACGAATTTATGTGTATTACTTTTACAAATTGATCAATAATCTTCAATTCCTTGTCTTACATTTTTAGTTTTTACTCTGTGAATATTATGTGTTTCAGTAAATATTTTACACTTCAAACAGTAGATATAGATTTCCATTTATACAGATAGAAATTTAATAAGAATTAAGTTGTCATTCAGTTCTTTCATCATATTTGAATCAAAATAAGATCACCAGACATGAGCAATTCATCTGTAACAGGTCCAGTATTAACAAACTGATTTCGAGTTATAAATATTTTATGTTTCATTTCCATTTGAAGTAACTGTTTAATGAACTGAATTGGATACAAAGTTCCCCATTCATCAATGTTACATCTTTTAATCTCTGTTTTAAAATCAGGCACTGACAAATTGCCATCTATATTGATCGCAAATAAAATAATTCTCCTGGTTATTATATCACATTTAAATGTATGTTTCAATATTTCATTACCCCAAACAAAATATAATTGCTGTTTTTGTTTGTCACAAATTGTTTTCTGAAAATTACTTACTGACTTAGGCACTGTGTAAGATCTGTCATTGAGGAGTAATGTAAAAGAGCTATCTCTACTATATTTTCTGTAAAGTAATGAGTTAGATTAGTTTTATCAAGTGAAATCATTTCATTAAAATATATTCAAATATGATCTAGTGACATAATTACTGAGACATGTCAGAATACTTGTGGATTCAGGTTTTATAACAAGATTGGTTAACAAAATGTCTAAATATTGTTTGGTAACTGCATCATAACGATTTATAGGATCTAAAATCAATATATCGTTTACTTACTTTAAAATTTTTATGTAATTCCCTTTCCCAGTATTTGTACCACCCTTAGACTGGTGTAGTTTATTTCCTAAAATTTACTTTCATTAAATTTAAAATATAGTTAAAATTACAATTATCTGATAAGAGTTTTACGAGGGCTATGCTGAAAGTTTTTAGTAGAATGTGTGAAAAAAATTATTTGCAAAAAAAGCTTACAACTTTTCAAAATACTCTCCATTAGCATGTATACATTTTTCCATTCTCTGAAACCAGTTAGAAAATGTGTCAGTCGAAGCTTCTTTTGGGATGTCATGTAGTGCACTCACATACACTGCAATGGCCTCTTCATCCGATGAAAACCGCTGCCCTCGAAATTTTTCCTTAATCTTAGGGAACAGGAAGAAGTCACAGGGGGCGAGGTCAGGTTAATATGAGGGATGGGGTAACATTAACACTTTTTCCTTCTCCAGAAAGTCCATGGTTCTGGCAGCCCTGTGTGCAGATGCATTGTCGTGATGCAGCAGAAGTGCCCACTCTTGGACTTTGGATGCTGTGGCTTCCATGTGGTAATGACTTTTGGAAGACAATCATTCACATACCATTCAGCATTGACTGTATGACGTGTGTCCAAGGTCACAGAGGTGAGATGCCCGATCATTCTGAAAAAGGTTGCCACCATCTTTTTTCCAGAGCTCCGACTTCGTCGAACTTTTGTGGGTGGGTCCTCCCCTCGAAAGCACCACATAGAAGACTGTCTCTTCGTTTCAGGGTCACAATGGTAGACCCACGTTTCATCACCTGTGACGGTATTGTGGGTGTCTTGGGACTCCCCTTCATTGAATTTTTCGAGCATGAAACGACACCAGTCCACTCTCGCCTCCTTTTGGTTTTCTGTCAGGAAATGTGGCACCCAACGGGCACATCTCTTAGTAAGGCCTAAGTGACTATGAATGATGGTCTGTGTTGCTGTTGATCCAATATTTAGGGTCCCTTCAATGTCGCAGAATTTAAGATGTGTATCTCCTTTGATCATATTCCTCACAACATCAGTGTTTTCAGGAGTCACAGCTGTTGCTGGCCGACCGGGACGAGGTTCATCTTCAATTGACTGCGGCTGGAGGAGCTGGACACTGTTTGCGAACAGCTGAACGTGTTGATGGCCACGGTCAGCCTTCTTCAGGCTGCTGCCTCCGAGTGTAGCAGCTGTGGGGAGTCTGGTGCATTGCATGGTACACCCCAGATGTTACATGCTTCACCCACTGTCCCTGCTGTCGAGACATCTTCGCAGGTACCAGGCGCGGTTGGGCCACCCTCTCCCCAAGGGGACTGGCGGGTTCAGCGGCGTTTGCGGCGCACAAGGTGGAGGGTCAATGTGGAGGCTGGCCATGTGCCATAGCCCCCTCTGCCTGTGAGTGGACATGTGGCCGGCCCTTCAGCAAGGTCCAAGCAGGCACATGGGGGGAGGGGTTGAAGGCGGAAAGCCTCGCTCGCGGGTTGGAATCTATGCTAACTATTTATAGTATTGTTCCCAGAACTGATCGCGGTCCTCTGGTTTAGAGCCGAGTGAAAGGTTTGAACCAGAGGCTCAGACAGTTCTGCGGAGATCTGGGGTGCAAATTTCTCGACCTCCGCTATAGGGTGGAGAAATGTAGGGTCCCCCTGAATAGGTCAGGCGTGCATTACTCGCAGGAAGTGGCTACAAGGGTAGCGGAGTACGTGTGGAGTGCACATGTGGGTTTTTTAGGTTAGAGGCCCAACAATACGCCTCCTGAGACGCGACAAGGTAGCAGTAGGCAAAACGCAACAGGGACTAACAATATTAATGTGCTAATAGTAAAATGCAGGAGCATCTATAGAAAGGTCCCAGAACTGCTCTCATTAATAAACGGTCTCAATGCCTACATAGTACTAGGGACAGAAAGTTGGCTGAAACCAGATGTAAACAGTAATGAAATTCTAAACTCAGATTGGAATGTATACCGCAGAGACAGGTTAAACAGTGAAGGGGGAGGCGTGTTTATAGCGATAAGAAGTGCAATAGTATCGAAGGAAATTGACGGAAATCCGAAATGTGAAATAATTTGGGTGAAGGACACGGTTAAAGCAGGCTCAAACATGGTAATTGGATGTCTCTATAGGCCCCCTGGCTCAGCAGCTGTTGTGGCTGAACACCTGAAGGATAATTGGGAAAATATTTCGAGTAGGTTTCCCCACCATGTTATAGTTCTGGATGGAGATTTTAATTTGTCAGATATAGACTGGGAGACTCAGACGTTCATAACGGGTGGCAGGGACAAAGAATCCAGTGAAATTTTTTTAAGTGCTTTATCTGAAAAGTACCTTGAGCAGTTAAACAGAGAACCAACTCGTGGCGATAACATATTAGACCTTCTGGTGACAAACAGACCCGAACTACTTGAAACAGTTAACGCAGAACAGGGAATCAGAGATCATAAAGCGGTTACTGCATCGATGATTTCAGCCGTAAATAGAAATATTAAAAAAGGTAGGAAGATTTTTCTGTTTAGCAAATGTGACAAAAAGCAGATTTCAGAGTACCTGACGGCTCAACACAAAAGTTTTGTCTCAAGTACAAATAGTGTTGAGGATCAGTGGACAAAGTTCAAAACCATCATACAATATGTGTTGGATGAGTATGTGCCAAGCAAGATCGTAAGAGATGGAAAAGATTCACCGTGGAACAACAACGAGTTAGAAAACTGCTGCAGAAGCAAAGGGAACTTCACAGCAAACATAAATATAGCCAAAGCCTTGCAGACAAACAAAAATTACGCGAAGCGAAATGTAGTGTGAGGAGGGCTATGCGAGAGGCGTTCAATGAATTCGAAAGTAAAGTTCTATGTACTGACTCGGCAGAAAATCCTAAGAAATTTTGGTCTTATGTCAAAGCGGTAGGTGGATCAAAACAAAATGTCCAGACACTCTGTGACCAAAATGGTACTGAAACAGAGGATGACAGACTGAAGGCCGAAATACTAAATGTCACAGAGGAAGACTGCACTGTAGTTCCTTCTCTAGATTGTCGCACAGATGACAAAATGGTAGATATCGAAATAGACGACAGAGGCATATAGAAACAATTAAAATCGCTCAAAAGAGGAAAGGCCGCTGGACCTGATGGGATACCAGTTCGATATTACACAGAGTACGCGAAGGAACTTGCCCGCCTTCTTGCAGCGGTGTACCGTAGGTCTCTAGAAGAGCGTAGCGTTCCAAAGGATTGGAAAAGGGCACTGGTCATCCCCGTTTTCAAGAAGGGAGGTCGAATAGATGTGCAGAACTATAGACCTATATCTCTAACGTCTATCAGTTGTAGAATTTTGGAACACGTATTATGTTCGAGTGTAACGACTTTTTTGGAGACTAGAAATCTACTCTGTAGGAATCGGCATGGGTTTCGAAAAAGTCGATCGTGTGAAACCCAGCTCAAGCTATTCGTCCACGAGACTCACGGGGCCATAGACACGGGTTCCCAGGTAGATGCCGTGTTTCTTGACTTCCGCAAGCCGTTCGATACAGGTCCCCACAGTCGTTGGATAAGCAGCTGCAGCAGCAAGTCGTATACTCCTAGCTCACTCATTTGTTACATAGCTTAATTCTTAATTTCTTTGCGTGTTTTTGGTACTTGCATTGTTTAATTCATAAATTTCGGGCGTATTATAGTATTTGAGAGTTGTAGCATCGCGTTTTAGTACCTGAATATTGTAAATTCGCGTAGTCGTTTGTCTTCTGTTTTTGTTTTGAACGGCCAGTGTCGGTTGGTCACAGTCAGTGTGCTCCCTGCCGCCGTTGGATAAGCAGCTGCAGCAGCAAGTCGTATACTCCTAGCTCACTCATTTGTTACATAGTTTAATTCTTAATTTCTTTGCGTGTTTTTGGTACTTGCATTGTTTAATTCATAAATTTCGGGCGTATTATAGTATTTGAGAGTTGTAGCATCGGGTTTTAGTACCTGAATAGTGTAAAATCGCGTAGTCTCCTTCCGCCGCCGAGCAGTGTGTCAGCAGTGCGCAAGTAGCAGCATTACTGCATTTACTAGGCAATCTTGTATTTTAATAACCGTTTAAATTTTGTCGATTTGTTTGCGCTCTCTGTAGATTAGTTCAGACGTTCTTTGCAAAACAGTTTTTAGCATGGATAGGGACTGCAACTGCTGTGTTCGGATGCAGGCTGAGTTGGCATCCCTTCGCTCCCAGCTTCAGGCAGTGTTGGCTTCGGTCACACAGCTTGAGGCTGTTGCCAATGGGCTGGGGGTTTGTCGGGGACGGCCAGCTCGTCTCACGCATCCCCCGATCGGACTACGACTGTGGTTGCCCGGGATACTGCCCGCATTGAGGCTGATCCCTCACCTGTGGTAGAGTGGGAGGTCGTCTCAAGGTGTGGCAGGGGCGAAAGACATTCCGAAGGGCTGAACGGAAGGCCTCTCCAGTTTGTCTGACGAACCGGTTTCAGGCTCTGTCTCAGGCCGATACTGATCTTTGGCCTGACATGGCTTCTTGTCCTGTTCCAGAGGTTGCCCCTCAGTCTGCAAGATCCCGGCGGTCGCAGAGGGTGGGCTTACTGGTAGTTGGGAGCTCCAACGTCAGGTGCGTAATGGGGCCCGTTAGGGAAATGGCAGCAAGAGAGGGGAAGAAAACCAATGTGCACTCTGTGTGCATACTGGGGGGAGTCATTCCAGATTTGGAAAGGGTCCTTCCGGATGCCATGAAGGGTACAGGGTGCACCCATCTGCAGGTGATCGCTCATGTCGGCACCAATGATGTGTGTCGCTATGGATCGGAGGAAATCCTCTCTGGCTTCTGGCGGCTATCTGATTTGGTGAAGACTGCCAGTCTCGCTAGCGGGATGAAAGCAGAGCTCACCATCTGCAGCATTGTCGACAGGACTGACTGCGGACCTTTGGTACAGAGCTGAGTGGAGGGTCTGAATCAGAGGCTGAGACGGTTCTGCGACCATGTGGGCTGCAGATTCCTCGACTTGCGCCATAGGGTGGTGGGGTTTCGGGTTCCGCTGGATAGGTCAGGAGTCCACTACACGCAACAAGCGGCTACACGGGTAGCAGGGGTTGTGTGGCGTGGGCTGGGCGGTTTTTAGGTTAGATGGCCTTGGGCAAGTACAGAAAGGGCAACAGCCTCAACGGGTGCGGGGCAAAGTCAGGACATGCGGGGACCAAGCAGCAATCGGTATTGTAATTGTCAACTGTCGAAGCTGCGTTGGTAAAGTACCGGAACTTCAAGCGCTGATAGAAAGCACCGAAGCTGAAATCGTTATAGGTACAGAAAGCTGGCTGAAGCCTGAGATAAATTCTGCCGAAATTTTTACAAAGGTACAGACGGTGTTTAGAAAGGATAGATTGCATGCAACTGGTGGTGGAGTGTTCGTCGCTGTTAGTAGTAGTTTATCCTGTAGTGAAGTAGAAGTGGATAGTTCCTGTGAATTATTATGGGTGGAGGTTACACTCAACAACCGAGCTAGGTTAATAATTGGCTCCTTTTACCGACCTCCCGACTCAGCAGCATTAGTGGCAGAACAACTGAGAGAAAATTTGGAATACATTTCACATAAATTTTCTCAGCATGTTATAGTCTTAGGTGGAGATTTCAATTTACCAGATATAGACTGGGACACTCACATGTTTAGGACGGGTGGTAGGGACAGAGCATCGAGTGACATTATACTGAGTGCACTATCCGAAAATTACCTCGAACAATTAAACAGAGAACCGACTCGTGGAGATAACATCTTGGACCTACTGATAACAAACAGACCCGAACTTTTCGACTCTGTATGTGCAGAACAGGGAATCAGTGATCATAAGGCCGTTGCAGCATCCCTGAATATGGAAGTTAATAGGAATATAAAAAAAGGGAGGAAGGTTTATCTGTTTAGCAAGAGTAATAGAAGGCAGATTTCAGACTACCTAACAGATCAAAACGAAAATTTCTGTTCCGACACTGACAATGTTGAGTGTTTATGGAAAAAGTTCAAGGCAATCGTAAAATGCGTTTTAGACAGGTACGTGCCGAGTAAAACTGTGAGGGACGGGAAAAACCTACCGTGGTACAACAACAAAGTTAGGAAACTACTGCGAAAGCAAAGACAGCTTCACTCCAAGTTTAAACGCAGCGAAAACCTCTCAGACAAACAGAAGCTAAACGATGTCAAAGTTAGCGTAAGGAGGGCTATGCGTGAAGCGTTCAGTGAATTCGAAAGTAAAATTCTATGTACCGACTTGACAGAAAATCCTAGGAAGTTCTGGTCTTACGTTAAATCAGTAAGTGGCTCGAAACAGCATATCCAGACACTCCGGGATGATGATGGCATTGAAACAGAGGATCACACGCGTAAAGCTGAAATACTAAACACCTTTTTCCAAAGCTGTTTCACAGAGGAAGACCGCACTGCAGTTCCTTCTCTAAATCCTCGTACAAACGAAAAAATGGCTGACATCGAAATAAGTGTCCAAGGAATAGAAAAGCAACTGGAATCATTCAACAGAGGAAAGTCCACTGGACCTGACGGGATACCAATTCGATTCTACACAGAGTACGCGAAAGAACTTGCCCCCCTTCTAACAGCCGTGTACCGCAAGTCACTAGAGGAACGGAGGGTTCCAAATGATTGGAAAAGAGCACAGGTAGTCCCAGTCTTCAAGAAGGGTCGTCGAGCAGAATTTTAGAACATGTTTTTTGCTCGAGTATCATGTCGTTTTTGGAAACCCAGAATCTACTATGTAGGAATCAACATGGATTCCGGAAACAGCGATCGTGTGTGACCCAACTCGCTTTATTTGTTCATGAGACCCAGAAAATATTAGATACATGCTCCCAGGTAGATGCTATTTTTCTTGACTTCCGGAAGGCGTTCGATACAGTTCCGCACTGTCGCCTGATAAACAAAGTAAGAGCCTACGGAATATCAGACCAGCTGTGTGGCTGGATTGAAGAGTTTTTAGCAAACAGAACACAGCATGTTGTTATCAATGGAGAGACGTCTACAGACGTTAAAGTAACCTCTGGCGTGCCACAGGGGAGTGTTATGGGACCATTGCTTTTCACAATATATATAAATGACCTAGTAGATAGAGTCGGAAGTTCCATGCGGCTTTTCGCGGATGATGCTGTAGTATACAGAGAGGTTGCAGCATTAGAGGATTGTGGTGAGGTGCAGGAAGATCTGCGGTAGATAGGCACTTGGTGCAGGGAGTGACAACTGTCCCTTAACATAGACAAATGTAATGTATTGCGAATACATAGAAAGAAGGATCCTTTATTGTATGATTATATGATAGCGGAACAAACACTGGTAGCAGTTACTTCTGTAAAATATCTGGGAGTATGCGTGCGGAACGATTTGAAGTGGAATGATCATATAAAATTAATTGTTGGTAAGGCGGGTACCAGGTTGAGATTCATTGGGAGAGTGCTTAGAAAATGTAGTCCATCAACAAAGGAGGTGGCTTACAAAACACTCGTTCGACCTATACTTGAGTATTGCTCATCAGTGTGGGATCCTACCAGATTGGCTTGACGGAGGAGATAGAGAAGATCCAGAGAAGAGCGGCGCGTTTCGTCACAGGGTTATTTGGTAACCGTGATAGCGTTACGGAGATGTTTAATAAACTCAAGTGGCGGACTCTGCAAGAGAGGCGCTCTGCATCGCAGTGTAGCTTGCTCGTCAGGTTTCGAGAGGGTGCGTTTCTGGATGAGGTATCGAATATATTGCTTCCCCCTACTTATACCTCCCAAGGAGATCATGAATGTAAAATTAGAGAGATTAGAGCGCGCACGGAGGCTTTCAGACAGTCGTTCTTCCCGCGAACCATACGCGACTGGAATAGGAAAGGGAGGTAATGACAGTGGCACGTAAAGTGCCCTCCGCCACACACCGTTGGGTGGCTTGCGGAGTATAAATGTAGATGTAGATGTAGATATGGACTATCAGACCAATTGTGTAATTGGATTGAAGAGTTCCTAGATAACAGAACGCAGCATGTCATTCTCAATGGAGAGTAGTCTTCCGAAGTAAGAGTGAATTCAGGTGTGCCGCAGGGGAGTGTCGTAGGACCGTTGCTATTCACATTATACATAAATGAGCTTGTGGATGACATTGGAAGTTCACTGAGGCTTTTTGCGGATGATGCTGTGGTATATCGAGAGGTTGTAACAATGGAAAACCGTACTGAAATGCAGGAGGATCTGCAGCGAATTGGCGCATGGTGCAGGGAATCGCAATTGAATCTCAATGTAGACAAGTGTAATGTGCTGCGAATACATAGAAAGAAAGATCCCTTATCATTTAGCTACAATATAGCAGGTCAGCAACTGGAAGCAGTTAATTCAATAAATTATCTGGGAGTACGCATTAGGAGTGATTTAAAATGGAATGATAATATAAAGTTGATCGTCGGTAAAGCAGATGCCAGACTGAGATTCACTGGAAGAAACCTAAGGACATGCAATCCGAAAACAAAGGAAGTAGGTTACAGTACGCTTGTTCACCCACTGCTTGAATACTGCTCAGCAGTGTGGGATCCATACAAGATAGGGTTGATAGAAGAGATAGAGAGGATCCAACGGAGAGCAGAGCGCTTCATTACAGGATCATTTACTAATCGCGAAAGGGTTACGGAGATGATAGATAAACTCCAGTGGAAGACTCTGCAGGAGAGACGTTAAGTAGCTCGGTACTGGCTTTTGTTGAAGTTTCGAGAACATACTTTCACCGAGGAGTCAAGCAGTATATTGCTCCCTCCTACGTATATCTCGCGAAGAGACCATGAAGATAAAATAAGAGAGATTAGAGCCCACACAGAGGCATACCGACAATCCTTCTTTCCACGAACAATACGAGACTGGAATAGAAGGGAGAACCGATAGAGGTACTCAAGGTACCGTCCGCCACACGCCGTCAGGTGGCTTGCGGAGTATGGATGTAGATGTAGATGCAGACCCTTCTAAAACTCGTGAAACCAATTTACAACTGTGGCCCTAGAAGGGGAAGCTTCACCAAAAACACGCAGCAAAGAGGAAGGGCATTCTTCGGCACTTAAACCCTTTTTATAATCGGAAAAAGTCATGGCGCGAAAGTCGCGGCGCGACAGCTCTATCCTGCACCGTCTCTAACTCAGCACTGCCTGTGTTTTCTTACCAAGCTGTGGGGGGATCACCGATAGCCAGGGGCTGCGGCGCGCACGTGCCAAGGTCGAAAAACATCGCTCTTTCGAATGAAAACAACCCCATTGTCCTCCGCCTTACGGTTTACGGGGCTGCTAAAAACTTTCAGCCTAGCCTCATAAAACAAATAAACAAATAAGACCAAAAATTACTTCATTAAAAATTTATTTCCAGTGTCCAGTATATTATCACTCACTTAAACCAAGATATTTAACAAATTCTTCAGAAACAGTTCCACCAAACGAATCACATAGATTTTGTATGTTTAACTTTTATAATAACAAATCCTATGAGTACCGACATGATCAGATTTATCTAAATTAAGTGTTTCACGTTCAGTAATTTTTGAATTGGTGGGTAATTCGTCAGTCATGAATATGTCATGAAAGTATTCGATTTTTAATCCTTTAACAAGTTTCTTTATATCAAAATTACTTATGGATTTTTTTCTTTTTTTACTTTTTCGCTGCAGTGTCAGCTTTCTTCTGCATCGCAAATTATATCGCTTTTTTCTTCTAATTCTTCATCAGCTATCTTTTAATTTATTGCTTTATTTGTAATGACTGCAGAATCACTGGTTAGTGAACCAATACCCGCTAGATGTGATAATGCGGCCAGTACTAATGTTAAAAATCCACCTACATGTTTTGTTAGTGTAGAACTTTCTTCTTTTTTCTTATAAATTCAATAATTTTTTTCACTCAATACCTGGTGCTCCCTGCCGCCGTTGGATAAGCAGCTGCCAGCAGCAAGTCGCATACTCCTAGCTTACTTATTTGTTACATAGTTTAATTCTTAATTTCTTTGCGTGTTTTTGGGTACTTGCTTTGTTTAATTCATAAATTTCAGGCGTATTATAGTATTTGAGAGTTGTAGCATCGCGCTTTAGTACCTGAATAGTGTAAATTCGCGTAGTGTGGCCTGAGCTCCCAGTTCTTGCACATCGACAGCGCAGAAAGATACGTATATAGCTTCTTTTCTGTGTTTGCTTCGTAGATTCTTACTTAAATTGCGTGTGAGTTTCGTATAGGAGATGTAATTTCGAGTTTTAGTTACTGTAATCGTAAATTCAGGCAGATTGTAGCGCAGTCGTTAGTCATTTGTACAGGTTAGTTCATACATTCTTTGTGTGTTTTCCTTGCATTATCTAGGCACGGACTCATGTTTCAGTAACTATTGTTCAACATGGATTAAACTGGACAGGGACTGTGATTGCTATGTTTGGATGAGGGCTGAGTTGGCATCCCTTTGCTCACAGCTGCAGGCCGCGCAGACTTCAGTCGTGCAGCTTGATGCTGTTGCCAATGGGCACCACTGCAGGGAGCCGGACTTGGGTATCACGGGTATGTCAACCTCGACCCGTCCGTTCCGAGATCGGTCTGCCGCTGTGGTTGCCCCGGTTGCTGCCCGCAGTGGGGCTCAGCCCACACCTGTGGTTGATTTTATGGACGTTCCAAGGTGTGACAGGCAGCGAAAGACTTCCCCGAAGCTGATCAGAAAGCCTGCCCGGTGCGTCTGACAAACAGGTTTCAGGTACTCTCTCTGGCTGAGCCAGATGCAGCTGCCTGCCCTGTTTCAGAGGATGATTCTCAGCATTCAAGGTCCGGGTTATCGCAGAGGGTGGGCTTATTGGTAGTTGGGAGCTCCAATGTTAGGCGTGTAATGGGGCCCCTTAGGGATATGGTGGCTACGGAGGAGAAGAAATCCAGTGTGCACTCCGAGTGCATTCCGGATGGAGTCATTCCTGACGTGGAAAGAGTCCTTCCGGATGCCATGAAGAGCACAGGGTGTAGCCAGTTGCAGGTGGTGGCACATGTTGGCACTAATGACGTTTGTCGCTTTGGATCTGAGGAAATTCTCTCTGGATTCCAGCGGCTATCTTGTTTGGTGAAGGCTGCCGGTCTTGCTTACGAGATGAAGGCAGAGCTCACCATCTGCAGCATCGTTGACAGAACCGACTGCGGACCTTTGGTGCAGAGCCGGGTGGAGGGTCTGAATCAGAGCTCAGACGGTTTTGCGACCGTGTTGGCTGCAGATTCCTTGACTTGCGCCATAAGTTGGTGGGGTTTCGGGTTCCGCTGAATAGGTCAGGAGTTCACTACACTCAGCTGGCGGCTACCTGGGTAGCGGAGGCTGTGTGGTGTGGACTGGGCGTTTTTTTTGTTTTTTTTTTTTTGGTTAGAAAGCCTCGGGAAAGTACAGGGTGCGCTGCAATATCAAAGGGTGCATGGCAAATACAGGACGTGCTTGGATCAAGGAACAGTCGGAATTGTAGTTGTAAATTGTTGTAGTTGTGCTGGGAAAATCCCTGAGCTTCAAGCGGTAATAGAAAGCACAGAAGCTGAAATCGTTATTGGTACAGAAAGCTGGCTAAAGCCTGAAATAAGTTCTGCAGAAATTTTTACAAAGTCTCAGACTGTGTTCTGGAAAGATAGATTAGGTAGAATTGGCTCTGAGCACTATGGGACTTAACTTCTGAGGTCATCAGTCCCCTAGAACTTAGAACTACTTAAACCTAACTAACCTAAGGACATCACACACATCCATGCCCGAGGCAGGATTCGAACCTGCGACCGTAGCGGTCGCGCGGTTCCAGACTGTAGCGCCTAGAACCGCTCGGCCACTCCGGCCGGCATTAGGTAGAATTGTTGGTGGAGTTTTTGTGTCTGTCAGTAGTGGTTTATCTTGTAGTGTAGTTGAAGTAGATACTCAGTGCGAATTGGTGTGGGTGGAGGTTATACTTAACACCTGAACTAAGTTAATAATTGGCTCCTTCTACCGACCCCCAGACTCCAATGATATAGTTGCTGAACAGTTCAGAGAAAATTTGAGTCTCGTAACAAATAAATATCCCACTCATACGGTTATAGTTGGTGGGGACTTCAACCTTCCCTCGATTTGATGGCAAAAATACTTCTTCCAAACCGGTGGTAGGCAGAAAACATCTTCCGAGATTGTGCTAAATGCTTTCTCCGAAAATTATTTCGAGCAGTTAGTCCACGAACCCACGCGAAGTGTAAATGGTTGCGAAAACACACTTGACCTCTTCGCCACAAACAATCCAGAGCTAATAGAAAGCTTCATGACTGATACAGGGATTAGTGATCACAAGGTCGTTGTAGCTAGACTCAATATCGTTTCTTCCAAATCCGCCAGAAACAAACGCAAAATAATTTTATTTAACAAAGCGGATAATGTGTCACTAGAAGCCTTCCTAAGAGACAATCTCCATTCCTTCCGAACTGACTATGCAAATGTAGACGAGATGTGGCTCAAATTCAAAGATATAGTAACAACAGCAATTGAAAGATTCATACCTCATAAACTGGTAAGAGTTGGAACTGATCCCCCATGATACACAAAACAGGTCCGAACGCTGTTGCAGAGGCAACGGAAAAAGCATGCGAAATTCAGAAGAACGCGAAATCCCGAAGATTGGCTAAAATTTTCAGACGGACTTCAATGCGCGATGCCTTTAATAGGTCCCACAACGAAAAATTGTCTCGAAATTTGGTAGAAAATCCGAAGAAATTCTGGTCGTATGTAAAGTACACAAGCGGCAAGACGCAGTCAATACCTTCGCTGCGCAAAGCCGATGGTACTGTTACCGGCGACTGTGCCGCTAAAGCGGAGTTACTGAAAGCAGTTTTCCGAAATTCCTTCACCAGGGAAGACGAATGCAATATTCCAGAATTTGAAACACGAACAGCTGCTAGCATGAGTTTCTTAGAAGTAGATACCTTAGGGGTTGCGAAGCAACTCAAATCGCTTGATACGGGCAAGTCTTCATGTCCAGATTGTATACCGATTAGGTTCCTTTCAGATTACGCTGATACAATAGCTCCCTACTTAGCAATCATATACAACCGCTCGCTCACCGATAGATCTGTACCTACAGATTGGAAAATTGCGCAGGTCGCACCAGTGTTTAAGAAAGGTAGTAGGAGTAATCCATCGAACTACAGACCTAAATCATTGACGTCGGTTTGCAGTAGGGTTTTGGTATTCAAACATTATGAATCATCTCGAAGGGAACGATCTATTGATACGCAGTCAGCATGGTTTCAGGAAACATCGTTCTTGTGCAACGCAGCTAGCTCTTTATTCGTACGAAGTAATGGCCGCTGTCGACAAGGGATCTCAAGTTGATTCCGTATTTCTAGATTTCCGGAAAGCTTTTGACACCGTTCCTCACAAGCGACTTCTAATTAATCTGCGGGCCTATGGGGTATCGTCTCAGTTGTGCGACTGGATTCGTGATTTCCTGTCAGGTAGTAATAGACGGCATATCATCGAGTAAAACTGAAGTGTTATCAGGTGTTCCCAAGGGAAGCGTCCTGGGACCTCTGCTGTTCCTGATCTATATAAATGACCTGGGTGACAATCTGAGCAGTTCTCTTAGGTTGTTCGCAGATGATGCTGTAATTTACCGTTTATTAATGTCATTCGAAGACCATTCTCAGTTGCAAAGCGATTTAGAAAAGATTGCTGTATGGTGTGGCAGGTAGCAGTTGACGCTAAATAACGAAAAGTGTGAGGTGATCCACATGAGTTCCAAAAGAAATCCGTTGGAATTCGATTACTCGATAAATAGTACAATTCTCAAGGCTATCAATTCAACTAAGCACTTGGGTGTTAAAATTACGAACAACTTCAGTTGGAAAGACCACATAGATAATATTGTGCGGAAGGCGAGCCAGAGGTTGCGTTTCATTTGCAGGACACTTAGAAGATGCAACAAGTCCACTAAAGAGACAGCTTACATTACACTCGTTCGTCTTCTGTTAGAATATTGATGCGCAGTGTGGGATCCTTACCACGTGGGGTTGACGGAGGACATTGAAAGGGTGCAAAAAAGGGCAGCTCGTTTTGTATTATCACGTAATAGGGGAGAGAGTGTGGCAGATATGATACGCGAGTTGGGATGGAAGTCATTAAAGCAAAGACGTTTTTCGTCGCGGCGATATCTATTTACGAAATTTCAGTCACCAACTTTCTCTTCCGAATGCGAAAATATTTTGTTGAGCCCATCCTACATAGGTAGGAATGATCATCAAAATAAAATAAGAGAAATCAGAGCTCGAACAGAAAGGTTTAGGTGTTCGTTTTTCCCGCACGCTCTTTGGGAGTGGAATGGTAGGGAGATGATTGTGGTTCGATGAACCCTCTGCCAAGCACTTAAATGTGAATTGCAGAGTAATCATGTAGATGTAGATGTAGATGTAGATGTGGATTATTATCAGCATATAATGCCCTTGATGTGTATAAAATATCTGCACAGATAGACAAATCAACACTGTCAAATATTTCATCTATATCATCTACAGTAATATGCTTTGAGTTAAAAGATTCATTAATACACCTGCAGCTTCATATTGTTTATGACCAATAGTTATTTTATCATAACTGAATTTAACTGGTAAATTACATATTTAAATTGACAAACAGATCTTAACCCAAAAGTTGTATCTTCACAATTG
Organism: Schistocerca serialis cubense; assembly: GCF_023864345.2. Lineage (NCBI taxonomy): Eukaryota > Metazoa > Arthropoda > Insecta > Orthoptera > Acrididae > Schistocerca > Schistocerca serialis. Next base: position 434,535,865 of record NC_064640.1, on the reverse strand, counting down.
TTGATATACCTTAACATTCTTTCACTTATATTTGATCTTTTAACACGATCATCCTTTACTATTTTTAACATCAGTATCTGTCATTTTTTAACTTCGCCATGAGTCTGAGCATATTTTTCTTTCTTCTTCATATTTATTCAATGCATCTTGTATTTCTTATTCACTTAATATATAGTCATAGTTACTAATTATGTCTTTGGACCAATACCATAGTTGTCTAATTTTGTGATAAATCTCCAAAATCTTCTGTGTGATGATGTTAGAGAATCATTTATTTTTCAACCTCTCTTTTTCTTCAATAGCTTTCAGACCATTATCACCTAAACTTTCGATTCCTTGTTTTACTTGTTTGATTGCATCGATAACTGGTTGGTCTTCTTTTCATATTTTTCATATCCTGTTATTAGTTGTTTTTCCGTTTTTGAAACTCTTCTTTTAATTATTCTTTTGTTCTTCTACTCTGTCTAGTTTTTATAACAACTTCTATGTCATACTTTGTAAACATTTATTAAAAATGAAAAAAATATTGATCAATTACATTTTAGTTCTTTTTTACATTCAATGAGTATGTTTAACATCCTTGTTTAACATTTATGTCGTTAGAGAATCAAGGGTAACAATTCGTTACCTCTGCATTGTTACAAAATTCTGTGTTTTATTTGTGAACTTGCCTCCATTTGGTTTCCTAATCAAGTTTATTGTAAAAATTCAAAGTGATGATTCCAGCATTTACTACACATTCCCTAAATACCATAAAATTTCTTTAAACCTCCACCAACAAACTTATGATAAATATGGTTTGAATTTGTTTCTTCCTGTCTGAAAATATTTAAAATATTAAGATCCTTGTTGATATAAGACAAAAAAACTGTGACCAAAGGCTCATTTATTTCAATTTTAATTTAGAAACAGTCACTCAACCAAGCTGCCATGTTCAACACTTTGCAATATTAAGATCATTTCTAACTAATTGTTTTGGTGTACTGAACAAGTTTGAGCTAAGTAAAAACAATCTATTCCTTTGTTTATTCCTAGTCAAATATTCTTTTAACTATATGTTGATTATCACGAATGATTTGAAGAGAGATTTTTATAAATTGATTAATAATTCTGTGTGGAAAAACTACGCAAAATATAAGAAAACGGGTTAGATATAAACTAGTTTCAGATAAATTAATATGTATACCAAACTTTAAACAAAAAACTATATTTAATGAAAATCTTTTTGCTACTCTTATGAATAAAGCTAAAATTACATTTAACAAATCCATCTATGCTTGAATAAGTACAACTGATTTACCTAAAGAATGATCTATGACTATCACTATAGAATAATGAAATCGACATATGGAATAAATATTGAGCTGTGAAGCATGATAGTTATATATACAATATACAAAGAAGATATATATGAAGATATGAAATCGATGACTGATTACTTTGACACAAGTGACTGTTCGTCAGATAATATTTATGGTGTTCCACAAGTAAACAAGGTAGTTTTAGGAAAAATGAAACATGAATGTACTGGAAAAATAATGGAAGAATTCCATGTTTTGAGATCAAAAATATATTTTTATGAAGTTGGTGACAAGGAAGAGGAAAGAGTTCAAGGAAGAGAAAAGAGTTCAGAAATCTGTTGTTAAAATAGAATAAGCTTAGAAGATTACAAAGTCTGTTTGTTTAATAATATAGAACAGTATAGTACAATGAATTTATTTCAAAGTGAAAAACATGAAATCTTCACAGTTGAGGTGAACAATAAATCATTGAGCCCTCATGATACATTACCATGTGGGCATTGCACATTGTAAAACAATCTAACAAAAATTTGTCTTTATAACGGTAATTATTTTTGAAAAAGCTCAACATCATTAACAATACCAAGCTCTTTAAAAAGATTACTAAGTTAGAAATAAATGCTTTATATAATATTACCAGTTGTGAATATTTACCAACCAATGTGGTCACTGTTGACTGTTGTCCGATGCACAGCGACGTTCTGCTTGTAGCTCACTCGATGTCGTGGAGCGTTGTCTGTGTTGTGGAGGAGTCAGCCCCCCCCCCCCCCCCCACATCGTCTCTTCAGTTGTCGTTGAGAAGAAACGTCGGACGGTGTGATGTCCGGCGTCGTTCCGTCCAGTTAAGTCCTGTAAACAAACAATGTGTAGTTGTTGCTCACAACTAGCATTTCGTCCTTGCAACGATCCGTCTAACTTCGTCTTCTCGTTGAGGCGTCGACTGGCGTCGTTAGGCCTTGCGTTGTCTCCCAGATGAGACGACAGCTGGCGTCTTCGAGCCACGTGTTGTAGCCGCCAAAATGGTGTTTGTGGCGCGTGCCCTCGGACTCCAACCGCGCGCTGATGTAGTCGACGCCGTAGAGCTGCTACTGCCACAGCTCTCGCGGCAGAGTAGAGACACGATGCGACATAATGTCAGTCCCAGTAGATTAACGGGAGAAAAAACCTGAAAAACTTGCGAAAAGGAGTTCCTCGCGAAGTCGTTGTATCTCAATTACAAGTCCGCAGCGTTTCCACTTATGCGAACTCGTGTAATTGATGCTTTTCATTATTAATATTGTATTGTTAATTGCCCGGATTTGCAGTAGTTATTAATTCTTCTCTCGTTCGCATAGTACACACCACTGATTGCGAGGAAATATTTTAGTTAACAGTTTTTTCTTACGCTGTTGTCTCGTTGCTATGGAACTGTTGTGCTGGTATGCAGCGAGATCCAGAGATACTCTTTGATTCAGTCTTTGTAAAATTGCGTCGTAATACGAAAATATTTTAAAGCTCACTTCTCAACTAATGGCGTGAATATTTGCACTTCAATGAAATAGTCTTTCATGAGTAGTCGTTGATTTAGTCATTCATCAAACTCTTTAATGATGTAGTCCACACCGGGTATTAAACTGGTAACGAACAGTTTATTGTTATTTTGTCACTAAATACTTATAACTCCCGCACCACACGCAGTCGAATAGTTTAGTTAAGTCACTCCGATTGAGTTATAGTTTCTTGGCAATTACCACAATTCAACACTTTAGCGTAATTGTTTTATCTTCATGATGTCGTGTACTTGGGTCCTACTCAACACTAATTGCGTGTATTCTTTCATAGAATGTTCACTTCTGCTTAAGGTCCAACTAATTTAAAGTCAGTTCCAATGTTCACTAATTCCGTTATTAGATTTCAATTAACCCGTAGTGCATGGTTAAATGAGTCTATCTGTTCCTCTCTCAGTTCATAAAATCAGTTTCTTAACCCGTGAATCCCGTCACGCAACAAACACATCTAAACTCGAAAACAATCTCATCACGATTCGCAATCTCAATAATTCAGATCAGAACTGCTCTCGTACGTCTGCACTGGATGAGTTCTAGCAAGCGACTTCTTCTGTGGAAGAGCATTGTAGGCGCATTGAATTTCTTCGCTGCACTTATAACTCTGTTCCACATAAAAGTTATCTCTGATGGCATTACTTTGGACTTATCTTTTGAGATATTAATTTCACATTTCTCATATGGATATTTGTCCATTGCTGAAATACGATGTTTCTTCTTTCTCTTTCGGTGACAAATATGCTCAGTGGTGTACAATGTAGTTGTTGACAAAACGCTTTCGTGTTAGCTCATCGGCAAAGATGTCGTAACTGCCAAGATAACCTTTCCTACTTCATGTTCTTTCTTAATTGACTTTAAGGTGGTCTTTGGGGCGTTACAGTAGACAGCTGGAATATTGTTCAACAAATAATGACAAAGCAACAAAATGGTAAGAAGATGCATCACATATCTGGGTCCACCAACACAACGCGTCACGTACTCTGAAATTGTATACTCTTTTTAAAATGCACATCAAGTCTCCCATCACGCAAGAAGTGGCCGTGAGTAGGATTGCCAACTCTGTCTTTCAAAAATCCGGGAGCTGAAACACGAAATCAATGACAATCAAATATTTTATTTTAAATTATATTTTTTTACACTGTGTGAAGCATGTAGTGGCTTTTGATCAGCAACTATAAAATCATAAAATTCTTTGCAGATGAATTTGAAACAAGTGCACACCTGTGCTTCGGATATGACACAGGCTTAATTTAGCCGATTGGAACTTTTTGACATAGTTCGTTAACAATGCTAAAAACACGCTCCAAGGCAAGTTTTTTATTTCTTTTCCAGAGTTATCTTTATATTTTTGAAAAAAGTTACCCTCTGTTTTTTACTTGCCACAACTTCACGAACTTCTTGCGGTATACAGTAATCATCGTACAATTTATCCTCATTTACTGGCACGTTCAATGAAGCACTCACGTTCCCAGAACTGTTTCCAGTCAGTTCCTTCGTTCATTATGAAAATGTACATTATCTTGTAAATTTTTGTACAACTGATTCAAATAAGTCAAACAACGCTCCAAATATTTTTCTGCATCTTGTTTAAAAGTATTTTCATCACTAACCACCAACTTCCTCAGACACTGCATCGCTGTCTGTTGTTCCTATTTTCTTCTGTTAATTCTTTTGGTTCAAAATTTTGTAGTAATCGTATGTAGTTCAGAGCATATACTACAGTTCATTTCAAGTCCATTAATAGAGGTTTCAAAAATTTCCGTTATGTTGTAAACGAAATAGCAGTAGCATAATGGAGAACAGTTCTCATCTTTAAAGTCTTTAAAGATCTCCCAAATTATTGCTGCACATTCATCTTCGCCTTCGTTAAGAAAATATTCTCTCAAAACCGGCCAGTTCACAAGGGGTCTGTGTATAGCTGGAAGCAAAAAGAGAATATATTTGTTCTGTAGATGAGTAAAATCGAAGAAATCCTTATGCTTCGCAGTTCGCTTCATAAATGCAGAAAATTTGCTATAAACATTCAATACTAACGATTCCACTTCAAACTGTAATGCTTTCAATGCACTTTTGTTATAGTTATGTAAAAGTGTAGCGCTTACAATTTGCCTTCAATATGTTTGGGTTTTTTATTTCAAGCTTTTGAAAAACTGATTTATGAATACCATAGTTGATTGAAGCATTATCTGCAGATAGTGAAGATACTAATGTCCAGTATAAGCGGGTTCCTCGGCTTCTTCCTTCGGCTACTCAAAGTAAATGTCATACTAGGAACAACTGTACCATAAGGCTGCTTAGCCAAAAGTCCTGTTGTCTCTGCTATACTCCATGTCTTCCATGTTAAAATATTTCCATCTGGAAAGCCTTCAAGGCCACCATAGTCTGCATGGTTGCCCCATACGACAGCAAGAGTAAGCCATGTACTACCTCCGAAAACTGCTTGTACATCACATGTAAAGTTCAAATGGAGTCCACGAAAGACATTTGGACCTCCAGTCAACTGTTGTTTATTAAACTGTCCAGCCAAATCAATGTCAATAGCTTTCAAACTGCGATACACAGGAAAGCTGCGCCGTCAGCGACGACGCCATGCACGTCGCCGAGACCTTGCTGTGGCAGTTTGAAAGCTATTGACATTGATTTGGCTGGACAGTTTAATAAACAACAGTTGATTGGAGGTCCAAATGTCTTTCGTGGACTCCATTTGAACTTTACATTTGATGTACAAGCAGTTTTCGGAGGTAGTACATGGCTTACTCTTGCTGTCGTATGGGGCAACCATGCAGACTATGGTGGCCTTGAAGCCTTTCCAGATGGAAATATTTTAACATGGAAGACATGGAGTATAGCAGAGACAACAGGACTTTTGGCTAAGCAGTCTTATGGCACAGTTGTTCCTAGTATACCATTTACTTTGAGTAGCCGAAGGAAGAAGAAATTGAATGCCGATGAGTATATTTTTTTATGGTGCAAGATTGGTAATGGAAATTGTAAAATAAAGATCAATGGTGATTGTATGTTGTATTACAGACAATAAAGATTGTCCTACCCGAGAACCATCCTTATCTATCCCGTGAGATTTATTTTTTTTCAGCAGGATCTTGATAAAAGTCAAGTAAACCTTGTTTCAAACCACCTCTTAGTGATAAATATTGCACTGTAACTGGAAACATTTTTAAATTTTTTTTAGAAGAATCTGTGCCAAATGTGGAATATGTCGAATTATGCAATTCGGATAGCAGTATTTCCTGCAACAGTGGGGCTATGATATTTTTACAAACAGATATAGTTTTACTTTGACCTCGTGCTGTTTGCTACGCAACTTCTAAACTAGGAAATAACGGTGGAAACAACTTATTGTTAGAGTGTTGACATGAGTAGCTATGATGATGATTAATTCCAAGATATAAAGCTGTGATTTCGGCGGCAGTAATTAATTCTACTTCTCATGAAGGTTTTTTCACAACAACAAATAAATAAAATGAAATCTGACGGCATTGCAGTCTTGTTTCTAAGGCATAACACATTTTTTACCTTCCCAATCCGTACAGCTCCAACCAGCCCTGGTCACAAACTAATTACACAGTCAAGGACAAGGGAGAATGCTGAAGCACGTCCTATTCAGAACAGCTAACCAACAAACACGTGCGCGCGCTTCTTACCAAACAGCGGCAATGGTACAAATTTCACACGGAATGGACGTTAGCAGCAATGTGTAGCAGACGGCAAGCAGTGCTCCGGTTTATTTCGACTTGCTCCGAGGGAGCTTCGTGTAATATCTCTTTATATTCGATGAATTATTCTGATACAATTCTACCCTTGAATGACGTTTACTAATTTTCTATCTTCATATTCGCAGAATCCATGCGAAAAGTAGTTCATACAATAGCTATGCCATGAGCGCATAAGTATTCTTTGTAGTACTCTCTCTGGTGGTTGTTAGAAGAAAAAAAGGAAAGAGAGCTTCCGAGATTGTCTTCGTGCCGATTAGCCTGAGCTTTGTTTTGAAGAACTGTAATCTGATTATTGAGATTTATCACAGAAGATAACTGATACGAACTGTACGATCAAAAAGGAAATATATATAGATTGCTCCTTCTTACAAAAGGTGTGTATTTGACATTTGAGAATTAATTATATTTATCGATATTTCGCGTAGTTGTTAATCAGAAGGGAACTTCCGAAAGACTGGATACGAACCTGCATTTAATAATCCAAGAGCTCCATTACTTCTTCGGAAGGTTAAACTTCTTCAAAGTCAAATATCCGCTTGATCTGAGGTTTCCCGACTGATTATACAACGCTCCCAAAATTACGAGGCATTTTATTTGTACAGATTAGCAGACTGCCGCAAAGCACGAGCCTACAGAGAAGAAGAATCATCGCCTGATTTCATTCTAACAAGTAAAATTTCAGAATCATTTTGAGTGACTGAGCTATGACTGTGTTTCCTATCATGAATGATTGATTGCTCGAACGAATTGAGAGCTACAGAATTACATAGATAGGAGGAAAAATTACAGTGGCGCCAGTGTGACAGGACTCTCTTGGATTGTTATATAATATATGTATTTTTTTGTTTCATGAAAACCAACGAGAGCGAGAGGTAACTAATCTGAAGAGAGATTCGGTGATCATAGTAAAAGATTGCTGATACCAAGAAACGATTTCAACTATTGGACAACACCGAGACTACAGAACAAGGCCAGAGAAATCTAATTTTTTTATCCTGTAGTTAAAATAGTTTGAAATTAATTTGGAAAGAACTTTTTTCCAGATAGTAGTTAGATTGTAGAACTGTATATTGTGTGATTTTCGTATCTGGACATTGAACTTTATACCATCTGTGAAATAATTTGAAAGTTAAGTGTGTCTATGACAGTAAATTTGAAACTGTATTTAGTGATTAGAACCTGATACTGACAGTTATTTAATGGTATTGACTAGAGCGGCATTTAAAATGTCATTGAATCAGCAACGAGAAGTGCAACAGCCTTCAGCTGTTTGCGCAGGAGCAGAGGCCACGGATAGCAATTCTGAGACTGTTTTGGCTAGCGGTAGCAATATAAATAATCCCGCTGATTCAGAAAACATTCATACAACAGCTGATCAGACTGTTGTTGACACATTAGTTGTTATTATGCAACAGTTGTCTCTATTAGCCGAAGGCCAAGCGGAGATAAAACGAGACTTATCCGTTATACAAAATGAACTCCAAAAACAATTAGCCAAAAATCAAACAGAATTACAAAATCAGTTAAGAACAACCTTTACCGAATTAGATCAGAGATTAAATACCAGACACAGGAAATAAAAGAACAAGCAGAAAGGACCGAACAGAATCTTATTCCTCAAATTGAGCAGGTCCGCCAACAATGCCAAGAAAACAATAGTAAATTAAAAGCGGAACTAACCGAATATGTATCCGTCAAAATTGACACGATACAAAAACAAGTAGAACTGTTTCCTCAAGTAATACAAGCTCAAGAGGACATACAGTGTTCCGTAGCTATGATACCAGAAATTATAGAATCCCAAGATAATCTAAGGAAGTAATTTGACGAAGTGAAGGAAAAACAGGAGACAGTGGAACATAGAATGAATGTACTTGCGGGAAAGTTTTCAGAAATGACATTAGAGCGGCAAAATTTTCCTTCGGAAACCATAGAAGAAACTGTGAAAGTAGCTTTACAGTCAATTTCAGAGAGTTCCGAGGAGAATTTTTTCAACAAAGGGTTAAAGGAAGTTCGAGAACAACTTGGCGAAGAATTCTCGCGTTGGAAAGAAAATATCGAAAGATCACTAAATCTCTCGTAGGAGGATTTAGAAACAGCGAGAAGTAGGAAACAACATTCTCAATCTGCGCGTGAAATTCCGTCCACGTCAAGATCCTATGTAGACAGAACTGGAACGTCACAAGTTAGATTCGATATAACGGATAGCCACAGGGAAGAGTACGAACAGGATGATTTTTGGAATCGTAGTACCGTTGAGGAAAAGATGATTAAACAGAGACAATTTCAAATCTTTAACCCTGACAAAAAGAATGTTCATCCTGTAGTCTTTATTCGAAGTTTGAGAGGTCTATTTCCACGATCTTGGACAGAATGGCAAAAGATTAGTTTTGTATCTGGATATATACAAGGATCAGGAGCATTGTGGGCATCCGAACAAACATCTTCTTGTAAATGTTACAAAGAATTTGAGCAGGCTTTTCTAGCAAAATATTGGTCTACTGGAATACAAGAAAGACTTAGGCAGGAGGTATTATATCCTGAGCCTTTCTCATTTTCTAGAGGATCTCTAAAGAGATAATTTGAGAAATACATTAATAAATCTTTGTATTGGGATTAACCGATTCCTTTGCCGGATATACTTAGAATACTCAAGTCCAGACTACCCATCAGTATAAGGAATCAGCTGTTATGTATAAATGATAAGGATGTAGACTCATTTATGACTACGCTTGATCGTATTGATATAATTGAGGAGGACAATAAAAGGGCAAGAGAAATGTCATATCAAAGAAGAGCAATAGAAGCGAATCCGAGCTGCAACTCGAGTGGGAATGGCAGTAATGGTAGCATTAACAATAATCATAACCAACTACACTCTCCGAGGAGACATAGCAATGGACAAAATGCAAACAATAATTATTACCATAATGGAAACTTTAGTAATGGTGCAGCGAGGGGCTATTTCAGGAATAGTAGGAATTTTAATTGATATAATCCAATGTATGGCAACACAGGACAGTTCTGCCTACACCAGCAGAACAACAACAATAATTACACGTGTCAAGCAAGACAACATAGACAGAATTCACCACAACAACCGATAATCACTGAAGTAGCTGAAGAGACAAATACCAATCGGACCAACAATCAGTCAAACTAAACATGACCGCATCGTGCCCCGGAGGAGCGGTCAGGGGATCTGTTACGGGCGAAACAGTAAAATTACAATTGTTAAGATATAATGATGGTGAGCTGTTGACTGAAGAGTTAACAAAGGATTTAATAACGTGTCATAATGACAGATCGAGTGTTCCGGTATCGGAAGTATTTGTTGAAATACAGGAAGTTCCAACGAATGTGATATTAGACACCGCTGCTTCCGCCAATGTCATCTCAGGCGCTCTTTTTCGGAGAATTATTAGGAAGAAGAAGGTACCAATTTTGCCAGTACAGAATTGCAAAATCATCGGAGCTGTTGGAGCACGCTCTCCCAATGTCAAAATACAAACACAATTGGAGATGAGAATGGGAAATGTAGCAATAAAATGCACGCTCCTTGTAGTGGAGAAGTTATTAGTGGACTGTGTTCTTGGTATTGGGAGTATGCAAGAGTACGACTGTCAGATTGATTTTTTGGAAGGAATAGTTAAATTTAGATTAAATGGAGAAGAGATAGCACTGGATTTAAATAGAAAGGAAACGGTGCATGAGAAATATTGTCGCTGTGCCATAACTCAATTAATTGACACTACAAACGGTCGTTGGAAGGAGCTTTCAAAGGATTTGATACAACAGGAGGACTTTAACCAAACAACAATGATAAAAGCTAGTGAGTCAGATCAGCTTACCGGAGAACAAAGGCAGCAGCTTCATTATTTGTTAGAGGCATATGAAGAGATTTTTGATGAGAAACCAGGAATTATTAAAGGGTATATTTGTCACCTACAAGTGAAGCCACATCAGACTTACTGTTACACGCACTATCCGATCCCCTGTCGTTTAAAACAATCCGTTCAAAGGGAGATAAATAGAATGTTAGAATGGAACTTGACTGAGCCATCAACTAGTCCATATTGTTCTCCACTCTTAGTCGTCCTAAAACCTGGAGGTAACGTTAGATTAGTTCTGGATGCGAGAGAGATTAATAAAATAATAGTACCTGTAAGAACTCATCCGGACAATATAGATGAATTAATTCAAAATTTCCAGGATGTTTCGTACTTAACTAGTGTTGACTTGAGAAGTTCGTACTGGCAGGTCCAAATGGATGAAGAATCTAGGAAATATACCGCATTTATCTATGCTGGGAGAAGTTACCAATTTAGAGTTGTCCCGTTCGGACTTAATATTAGTGCCGGAATATTTATTTCAGCGTTGGATTATGTTCCTGGACCAGAATTGCGTAGTCGAATGACTGTGTTTGTTGACGACTTATTAATAGCCACGAAAACATGGGAAGAGCATTTGCATATTTTTGAAAGGATTTTTGCTGTTTTCAAGAAAACCGGAATTACAGTAAACTTACAAAAGTCTCATTTTGCTTTACCACAAATTAAGTTCTTAGGACATATGATTGATGCGAAAGGTATCCTGCCTACAGAGAAGAAGATAAGTGCAATTCGAAATTTTCCATCACCACGGAATAAAAGACAGCTGAAGGGATTTATAGGTATGGCATCGTTCTTCCGTCGTTTCATAAAGACTCAAGCCATGAATTCTGAGGCATTAAACCGGCTTCTACGGAAGGATGTGCCATGACAATGGACTGAAGAATGTGAACTAGCTTTTCGAGACATTAAAGACCAACTCGTTAACACATCCTTATTATATCACCCTGATATGAATTGTGAGTTCTGTCTGTCCACGGATTCATCGGATGTTGGATTCGGTGCTTGTATCTTCCAAATAAGGAAAATAAAAGGGGTACCAACATTCTGTCCGATAGCATTTGCTAGTCGAGTGTTATCGCCCTGTGAAAGAGCCTATACGACCACAGAACTTGAAGCACTTGCGGTTATCTGGGCATTCAAGAAGTTTAACTATTATTTATATGGTTCGAAAACGATTGTGTATTGTGACCATCAATCACTAACCTTTTTGCAAACATGTGAATTATTACATCCTAGACTGTCACGTTGGACAATGGCACTACAACAGTACCAATTTAAAATTACTCATGTGTCTGGCAAAGAAAACATTATTGCGGATGCACTGTCAAGATCCCCAGAAGGTTTAACGCCGGAAATAGAATCAGTATATACTTCGGATTTTCCAGTATTACTGTTGCAGGACAATATCTACAAGACTTATTATGTACATCTTTGTAGAGATATGGGAAATTTACAACGAAAAGACCCTCGATGGAAGAAGATAGTTCAGCTAAAGGAACAATAAAATTCAAGGGCTAGTTTAGACCATTATAAATTAGTAAATGGAGTATTATTCTTCAGATGTTGGAAGGACAACAATCCACGGTGGTGTGTATGTATCCCGAAGGAATATGAGGAAAAATTAATTAGGTTTACCCACTTATCATGGTGACATTTTGGTGTAATTAAATGTGCCAATAAAATAGGAGCATACTGTTATTTTCCGAATATTCGGAGAAAAGTGCACCAAACAATACAAAACTGTTTACTCTGTCAAAAGGCAAAACCGGATAATAGAGGTAGTAAGCATGTTCTGCATTCAATTATTCCACGAGAGCCAAGGGCGTTAATTTCGTGTGATATCTGCGGCCCTCTCCCACGATCAAGAGGAGGAGTCAAATGCATTGTTGGATTCTTTGACGTGTTTACAAAATATGTAAAACTATATCCATTAAAGTGTGCTACTGCCACAGCTGTGGTAGTGAGATTGGTGCGTGACTATCTTCCGCATGTAGGTTTACCGAAATCCATAATTACAGATAATGCCAGAATTTTTACCGGATTTAAATGGAAGCAAACATTAACACAGCTTGGTATTCGACAAATTTTGACATCATGTTACCATCCACAAGGTAGTCCAATAGAACGAGTTTTCCGAGAATTAAACCGATTTATGCGTACATACTGACACAGTAAACAAACATCATGGGCTGATTATTTGTCAGAATTTGAACAAATATTTAATAATCTGACACATACCTCAACTAACTTTACTCCAACAGAGCTTATATTTAGTCAGATTGAAAAGAACTTCTGGATAAACCATCTGCCAAAGTATGAATACCAGAATTTAAAATGGGAGGAAAAGATTCGACTCGCACTTGTCAATTTAACTAAAAAGGCAATACAACGGAAATTGACATACACTCCTGGAAATGGAAAAAAGAACACATTGACACCGGTGTGTCAGACCCACCATACTTGCTCCGGACACTGCGAGAGGGCTGTACAAGCAATGATCACACGCACGGCACAGCGGACACACCAGGAACCGCGGTGTTGGCCGTCGAATGGCGCTAGCTGCGCAGCATTTGTGCACCGCCGCCGTCAGTGTCAGCCAGTTTGCCGTGGCATACGGAGCTCCATCGCAGTCTTTAACACTGGTAGCATGCCGCGACAGCGTGGACATGAACCGTATGTGCAGTTGACGGACTTTGAGCGAGGGCGTATAGTGGGCATGCGGGAGGCCGGGTGGACGTACCGCCGAATTGCTCAACACGTGGGGCGTGAGGTCTCCACAGTACATCGATGTTGTCACCAGTGGTCGGCGGAAGGTGCACGTGCCCGTCGACCTGGGACCGGACCGCAGCGACGCACGGATGCACGCCAAGACCGTAGGATCCTACGCAGTGCCGTAGGGGACCGCACCGCCACTTCCCAGCAAATTAGGGACACTGTTGCTCCTGGGGTATCGGCGAGGACCATTCACAACCGTCTCCATGAAGCTGGGCTACGGTCCCGCACACCATTAGGCCGTCTTCCGCTCACGCCCCAACATCGTGCAGCCCGCCTCCAGTGGTGTCGCGACAGGCGTGAATGGAGGGACGAATGGAGCCGTGTCGTCTTCAGCGATGAGAGTCGCTTCTGCCTTGGTGCCAATGATGGTCGTATGCGTGTTTGGCGCCGTGCAGGTGAGCGCCACAATCAGGACTGCATACGACCGAGGCACACAGGGCCAACACCCGGCATCATGGTGTGGGGAGCGATCTCCTACACTGGCCGTACACCACTGGTGATCGTCGAGGGGACACTGAATAGTGCACGGTACATCCAAACCGTCATCGAACCCATCGTTCTACCATTCCTAGACCGGCAAGGGAACTTGCTGTTCCAACAGGACAATGCACGTCCGCATGTATCCCGTGCCACCCAACGTGCTCTAGAAGGTGTAAGTCAACTACCCTGGCCAGCAAGATCTCCGGATCTGTCCCCCATTGAGCATGTTTGGGACTGGATGAAGCGTCGTCTCACGCGGTCTGCACGTCCAGCACGAACGCTGGTCCAACTGAGGCGCCAGGTGGAAATGGCATGGCAAGCCGTTCCACAGGACTACATCCAGCATCTCTACGATCGTCTCCATGGGAGAATAGCAGCCTGCATTGCTGCGAAAGGTGGATATACACTTTACTAGTGCCGACATTGTGCATGCTCTGTTGCCTGTGTCTATGTGCCTGTGGTTCTGTCAGTGTGATCATGTGATGTATCTGACCCCAGGAATGTGTCAATAAAGTTTCCCCTTCCTGGGACAATGAATTCACGGTGTTCTTATTTCAATTTCCAGGAGTGTATGATAAACGGATTCACCGGATTCAGACGTTTCATCTTGGAGAAAGGGTTTTATTGAGGCGACACATCCATTCCTCGAAACTGTTGAAGAACATAAAGAAATGGAATCTTATTTATACCGGACCATATGTTATTGTAAATATACCAAATCCTGGTTCATACTTGTTGGCATATCCCGAATCGAAAAGAATAAAGGGATTATTCCCGCATAATGATATTAAGAAATTTTTTGAAGGATCGTAGATCTGTGATACCAAATATGGAGAAGAATTTAGAGTGGAATTTGACTATGAGTCGAATGTGTATATAAATATCAAGAAGTTTATGTTGTCTAGAGGTTAAGAGACAGTGAGATTACTCCTGTGATAGGTTAAGAGACAGTGAGATTGCTCCTGTGATAGGTTAAGAGACAGTGAGATTACTCCTGTGATAGATTAAGAGACAGTGAGATTGCTCCTGTGATAGGTTAAGAGACAGTGAGATTACTCCTGTCAGAGGTTAAGAGACAGTGAGATTACTCCTGTGATACGTTAAGAGACAGTGAGATTACTCCTGTGATAGGTTAAGAGACAGTGAGATTACTCCTGTGATAGTTTAGCACAAAAAATTTTAAGATAGGTAGAAGAATTTGTTAATTACTAGTGTTTGTAAGTGTGGACTATGAGCAGAAGCCACAGTGATATACAATGAAAGTGCATCTACATTTCCTCAAGACACGGCACTTATGTGAGAATTGCGTGTGAAACTTGAACAGTGTGGGATATGTAGGTAAATACGCTGTGTGTATGATGTGCACTGTTCGCACAAGAAAACAAATGAACTGTGAAATGAAGCAACAGTCGATAATTTCACTGTTGCAAACAATTGAAGAAACTCTCTGGTTGCGCGAGAGAAAATTATTATAGTTTTTAGATTTTTCATTATGCCTTCTTTACCAGGAGAATTAATTTAAGAATTTTAATTAACATTTTAAGAATAGCAGTTTGTGTGTTTCATATTATGGACATAATTGTTGAAATATATTTCATGAGAGGATGAAGAAGATTCTGCGAGTGGATGATTTGTTAAATGAACATACGTCATCATTAATGATATTTATTTGCAAGTGGATCTATAAATCAATTAATTATAAGAATAATGAAAATTTTTCAAATTATTCCTTTTATGGAGTCAGTATCATATGGCTATGTTTAAAATTTTTCATCAGGTGTAAACTTAAATTTTATCCATAATTTCGTAATTGAAAGCAAACCTCGGACAGATTCAGTGCTCTACTTCCACCTGCACTATAACAAAACGAAGATTAGATTAAAATTTTTTTTTAGAGGAATACGTTCGATATGAGCTACAACAAAACTTAAATGCCCACAGTCTATTTGGCAATGTTTTGGACAATCAGCAGTTGTAATGCAAAACAACTTTGGTATTGAGGACTAAAAAAAAAAAAAATTCGCGATTGTCAGGACTGATGGATGTTCCAGTCTAGTACAGAGGAAAGAATATAAGAATCCACTCCGATTTTGAGTTCAACGATGAAATATGGACTTCGTTGCCTTAATCCACTCTCTTCAAGGGATTTATTCAGTCAGAACCTTTTCTTATTCCACTTTAAACCTGTTTCATGTTCACGTCCCTGACCATCTGTTCCTGAGATCATCTTCCTGTTTCTACGGCACATACCAGCTTCTATCCTGTACCATAAGCCATCGCCTGTCCGTGCCGCCTCCACCAAACGCTGTACGTCGCCTACCCGGTGTCCGTACCCAGTGTTCCTGTTCCATCGACTTCAAAACGAGATCGCCGGCTACATCGTCGAAAGAAGAATTTTGAAATTTTTTTTGAGCAATATTGTAAAATTTTTTTTGGCTATGAGGCACTTTTCCTTCGATCTAATCTATGGAGCTTCTATATATTTCAAAATTACTGGATTTAGGCTTTCCTATCTTCTTTAATACCTGAGCTGGGGTCTAATCTTCCAGGTTTTCCAGGTTTTCCCTGTGAAGGCCAGTTCCCAAATGGGTAGACCTTTTTCGTAATTACACCAATATACATCTTCCCTGGTTATGTACTAGGGATGCGGGTATACCCCGGTACATGTAAAAGCTACAGCTTAGGTATTCTCGTAACTTATTGTCTTAACATGTTACCCATACTCTCTATAGTAGCCGGCCGAAGTGGCCGTGCGGTTAAAGGCGCTGCAGTCTGGAACCGCAAGACCGCTACGGTCGCAGGTTCGAATCCTGCCTCGGGCATGGATGTGTGTGATGTCCTTAGGTTAGTTAGGTTTAACTAGTTCTAAGTTCCAGGGGACTAATGACCTCAGCAGTTGAGTCCCATAGTGCTCAGAGCCATTTGAACCATTTCTCTATAGTAAAATTCTACTAATTCAAAATGTTCCTCTTTTGAATAAACAACCCAACAAATTTTTTCTGTTAGTTCGCAAAGTGTATTATCATTAACTTTGCTCGCTGCGAGGGGCAATTGTAATATCTCTTTATATTCGATGAATTATTCTGATACAATTCTACCCTTGAATGACGCTTACTAATTTTCTATCTTCATACTCGCAGAATCCATGCGAAAAGTAGTTCATACAATAGCTATGCCATGAGCGCATAAGTATTCTTTGTAGTACTCTCTCTGGTGGTTGTTAGAAAAAAAAAAGGAAAGAGAGCTTCCGAGATTGTCTTCGTGCCGATTAGCCTGAGCTTTGTTTTGAAGAACTGTAATCTGATTATTGAGATTTATCACAGAAGATAACTGATACGAACTGTACGATTAAAAAGGAAATATATATAGATTGCTCCTTCTTACAAAAGGTGTGTATTTGACATTTGAGAATTAATTATATTTATCGATATTTCGCGTAGTTGTTAATCAGAAGGGAACTTCCGAAAGACTGGATACGAACCTGCATTTAATAATCCAAGAGCTCCATTACTTCTTCGGAAGGTTAAACTTCATCAAAGCCAAATATCCGCTTGATCTGAGGTTTCCCGACTGATTATACAATGCTCCCAAAATTACGAGGCATTTTATTTGTACAGATTAGCAGACTGCCGCAAAACACGAGCCTACAGAGAAGAAGAATCATCGCCTGATTTCATTCTAACAAGTAAAATTTCAGAATCATTTTGAGTGACTGAGCTATGACTGTTTTTTTCCTATCATGAATGATTGATTGCTCGAACGAATTGAGAGCTACAGAATTACATAGATAGGAGGAAAAATTACTATCGGAACCAGCCGTCGAGATAAAGTGTGTAAACTGTAGATGTTTTCTCGTCTGGGTGTGGTGGACGGTTATGCAATGAAAAAAATTGGGAGATCTCAGCTGCCTTCCTGGAATTTGGAGCTTTTAAAAAATAATTACGTTTTTCCGGGAGAATTCCGGAAATCCGGGAGGATTGGCACCAGCAGCTGTGAGCTGTGTTGGAAATACCTATCACTAAGTATTTCATCCATCTTTGCTTTAGCTTCAATAGTATCAACACACACACGCTTCGCCTAACTGGCTCTAAGCACTATGTGACTTAACATCTGAGGTCATCAGTGCCATAGACTTAGAACTACTTAAACCTAACTAATCTAAAGACATCATAAACATCCATGCCCGAGGAAGGATTCGAACCTGCGGCCACAGCAGCAGCGCGGTTCCGGACTGAAGTGCCTAGAACCGCTCGGTCACAGCGGCCGGCACTTCCCCTAACTGCAGCGTACATGTCGGGGTTACACCGACGTAATATTTTACGTATACTCCACAATTACTCCACGTTTACACCATACATACCTCATGATGTGGACTCATTGCTCGCTACTTTACCTCTGAGGCACAGAGCAGTTGCAGGTGCGTGACAGCCATGCGATGGTTCCTGCTTAGTCACGAACTTCTCGTCCGCAGCTCATGGTCTAGTGGCTAGCGTTGCTACCTCTAAATCACGGTGTCCCGGTTCGATTCCCGGCCGGGTAGGGGATTTTCTGTTCCCAGGGACTGGGTGTTTGTGTTGTCCTCAGCATTCCATGATCATTCGTGGAAGTGGCTAGACTGGACTGTACAGATTGGAAATGTGTGCGGGCACTGATGACAGCGGAGTTGAGCGTCCCACAAACAAAACAACATCATCATCATCACGAAGTCCTCCACACCTGTGCGTTCTGCCAGGGCGCATCATGGACTACAATTTCTCATAGATGGGTGGAGGGGGGAGGAAATTATTCCGGAAAGAAAACTAATACCGATGTCATCAATTCCAAGAATTCTGATGCTGACAGCAGCGACCTATGTGCTCGTAACCGTAGTTTCGCTACTAGAAACATCTGTAAATATACTACTGTTTTTGGTATGTGTCATTTTTCATCTGTTACTAGAAAGCAATTAAATAGAATGTTACAAGTATTTATTGTCCATCCATCACAAAGTTGCATTTTACAATAATTTATTTTCCTCTTCTAGCTTCATATACGGAATGTACATTCCGCTTAATTGTAAGGCGTAGACCAGAATAATTGCTTACCTTTTGTGATGTAACGTGTGGCCAATTGTAAAACATAGACGACTGTCCAGTGTAATCGGTTGTCAACGAGGCAAAAATTCTGATATATTTGACGTTTTCTGAGGGTCCCATAGTTGGCCTGCATTGATAGCTCGATTTTTTTTTTTTAAATATATCCTGCAGTATTTGATACTACACTAAACCAGTACGAACTCCGTCGGCTTGCAATCACGGCACTGACTCAACACAGCAACTAGAATTCACTTATGAAAGAAGACAGTGCGTGTCATTATCAAAAAGCTCTTTTGTACTTAAAGCTGTGTTTCAATCGTAGCAAAGTATGGTCTAAAATTTAGCAAACGATTAGACACATTATCTCACTTTTCCAATACAAGACTTGTAAATCAGGTGCACGTACCTGACAAATAGCGTAACTTTTTAATTACTTGCAATGAATCATTCAAAATCCATTGAGAAACGTTACGGAACTAAAATATCGCGCAATATTAAAAGTAGGCGTATTGTTTTATCGCAAGGAAAGTGAAGACTTTAACGAAAAATTTAGTTCACAAAACGAAGTAACGTAGTCTCTTATACCACTAAAAGTTTTTACAGCGTGAAAATCGGAGGAAATGGATTTTCCCTCGTTCTGTGACGTCCGCAACTGCAGCCGGATAAATGTAAAATCACCGCGGCGGCATGCCATGACAAGGCACCGCTTCACGGCTAAGTCAGTTGTTTAAGACAGTCACTGGAATGTTTTGCAGAAGAGAAAATTGACTGCAAATTGTGTTCTGCACACCTTAACTCTCGAGCCAAACCACCGACATCTGGATACTTGCCGTGGAATGCTAAACACGGACAATTCCTTTTTGGAAAAGGTTGTCACGGGTGACGAGACTTTATTTTATCAATACGGACCTACCACAAAATGACACAGTGCAGAAATTCACATGAATGGCCAACACCTTGATGGCAACCGATATTCAAGCCAATGCGACGCTTGAGTTGAACAACACCCCAAAGAAGGGCTTTTCTAACAGTTTCACATGGATGTATGAAGGTTCTGTACTCTTTACTCAAGTGTGAGTAGGGGAGGGGGGGGGGACTATTTTATTAATCCCGTCTCAAAACTTTTAACTGATGGCGTGCATCAGAATCTTATAGCAGCATATAGAATATGTATTATTCAACGAATTACGCCAGTTAGGCATCTCATTCATTTGCGGACTGGCATTGCTTCTACGTACTAGGGTACTATACGACTGGACAGGGAATTCATAAACTGGACTACATACCTTAGCTCACTATGATACGCACTTTGTACTTTCGATGAGTCAGGTTAATACATAGGTTCGCAGTGTTTTTCCATAAGCTTAATAACAGGACAGATTCACATAAAAGAGACTTTAGTCATTAATAATACATTTTTCTTCACTGTGTAGAATAGTCTACCAACGCTTGAGTTGCTTTTCGATTCCGTGGCCTTTGATAACAACGGCGACGCGTCTTGGCATGGGAGCAATGGGGCCTTGGTATGTCGCTGCAGGGAGTTGGAAACACATCTACACACACCAGTCACCTAATTCCCGACAGTTCCGGGGAGGGGGCGATGAGCTCTGACTCCACGTTCAATCACATTCAAGATGTGTTCGATCGGGTTCAGATCTGGTGAGATGGGGGGCCAGCACATCAATTGGAACTCGCCACTGTGTTCCTCGAACCACGCTATCGTATTCCTGGCCTTCTGGAGTGGCTAATTATCTCGCTGAAAAATGCCAGCTGCCGTCGGGAAACATGATCGTCATGAAAGGTCCATGGCCGTCATGGTCCTCTACACGAGTTCCACTGGACCCATGAATATCCACATGAATGATCCTCAGAGCATAATGGAGACACCGCCAGCGTGTCTACATCCCGCAGTACACGTGTCAGGGAGCTGTTCCCCTAGAAAACGAACGGACCCGCGCCCTCCCATCGGCATGATGAAGAAGGTTTAATACATAAGTTCGCAGTGTTTTTCCATAAGCTTAATAAAAGGACAGATTCACATAAAAGAGACTTTAGTCATTAACAATACATTTTTCTTCACTGTGTAGAATAGTCTACCAACGCTTGAGTTGCTTTTCGATTCCGTGGCCTTTGATAACAACGGCGACGGATTAATGAGACCATGCAGCGTTCTGCATTGGGCCAACGTCCAGTGCCGAAGCTCACATGCCCATTTCAGTCGTAGTTGTCGATGTCGTGGCGTTAACATTGGCACATGCATAGGTCGTCGACAGCGGACTCCCATCGTTAGGAACGTTCGCTGCACTGTGTGTTCAGACACACTTGTATTGAGCCCTGTCTGACGTTAGTTCCGCCACAGTTCGCCGCCTCTCCTGTTTTACCAGTTTGCCCAGACTATGACTCCGACATCTGTAATAGGGGATGATAGCCCAATCTCACGACGTCTGGACGTGGTTTCACCTTGGTTTCGCCACGTGCTAAAGACACTCACCACAGCGCTCCTCGAACACTCGACAAGTCGTGCAGTTTCCGAAAAGCTCGTTCCTAGCCTCCGGGCCATCACAATCTGCCCTCTGTCAAACTCAAATGATCGCGCCCCATTCTCATTCTACATACAGACACCACGCCCACTGATACTACATGAACCGTGCGTGTGTTTGACTAGCAGTCGTTCCTCGGCAGATGACGCTTCTTTCGCCTGGACGGGTTTATATCGGTAGTAGGGCGGTGGTAATGATGTTCTGGCTGGAATACTGCTATGTAAGTCGACTGCGTGACAATAACTTCGTTTTGTCGCTACAAAAAGCAACTACAAGTATTTATTCCACGAGAATAATGAACATATTAATAGCATCAGTAGAAGGCAGAGAAATACCATCAAAGTCTCTCAACCGTTTCTTGGGCATGATTCTGGGCTGCATTTTCAACTTAATATTGAACGCTGAAGCTGTAATTGTTTTGTTACCAAGTACAAAGCGTCACAATCTGTCTCACTGAGGTTTGATGAGCTAGCCGATTCCTCAATATTGTTAATTCTCCAAAAACGTCTACCTAGATCGAGGTTGCATTACACCTGCTTTTATACGGTTATACTGACAGCAGACTAGGCTACCTACAGGTGTATGAAACTCTATAATTTATTTAATTTATGAAAAAACGGATAAGCTGCTATATTTTATATTTCATGTTTAGAAAAAACACAAAATTTTGTAGTTAATTACCTCAATTTTTACCACAGTTTTTAATAGATTTTGAAAATTCTAGAGTTTCATACACCTTTAAGTATGGTTTGTATGCTGCGCAAAATTCATCGAAGAATCTCCCTTACTTATTAAGGAAACTGTAGCTTTAGCAACAAATGCAGCCATTAGTAAGTGAAAAAATGATGAAATTTCACATGTAAAAAAAAATTACTTCGTTATGTTTTTGAACATCCACTGCTATGAGTGTGAATTCTGAATCCTTCCTGGTCATGCTGACAAAGTTTTATGAATTTATTTGTAAAAGTATAAACCGTGGAAATTAAAACGTCCTGTGGTGCCCCTCCTGCTCCAAGTTGGCCCGTTTGACGTTCTACCCCCCTTAAAGTAACACCATTTGACGCACACACTTAACCAAACTTCTCTCGTACGAAAATTATTTGTCATGTTTAAGAATTTTTTAAAAAAGTAGCCTGTTAGCTATAACAGTAGCCACCTGTAAGAGGAATAAAGGAAACTGTGTGTTCCTTTCATAAGGTATCTGGTTGTAGCTTCAAAGGTTTCTTCACAGCTTTAGTTTTTTGATTTCAGTTGTCGAATATTGTCAACACCTAATTAGACAGTGCGTAACGCGCTAAGAGAGGTGTACAGCGGAAGCAACGAAATTCATGATCTCGGATATCGTTTGATATGTTAAATATATTGATAATATATTTTCAACATGATGATTAATTATAAGTTAATATGTCGTGTTTCTGTAATCTAATTAATCACGGAGAAACAAACACTATCTCTACTTCAACAAATACAATTATTATGTTTGATTTTGATTCCCAATCTGTAATTCTTGGTGAGAGAAATTAGGTGGCATAGTAACTTTGCATGCCTCGCAACAAAATTTCTAATACCTGCACGTGCTTAAAAGTAAGGCCTTTGAATTCTTTTTATATTAAACTTTTTATTTTAAACAAAACAAATGTTATTAACATTATACATCTTTATTATTCATGTCTACATATTTGCAGCCCTGTGCCACTGTGTCACGTAACGATGTGCTTGAGAAACAACGTGCTGTAACCGAATTTTTAATTCGAAGAGTTCCATGCCTGTTGAACGTGGTTGGTCAGTACAGGGACGGCTCATGCTTGTTGTAGATGAAGCTGGAATTGTCGTCCTCAGATACGTGGTCGATTGCAGACAAATCTGGTGATCGAGCACGCCAAGGCAACATGCCGACGCTTTGTAGAGCATGTTGGGTGACAACAGCGCCATGTAGGCGAGCGTTATCCTCTTGGGAAGCACCCCCTGGAATGCTGTTCATGAATGGCAGCACAACAGGTCGAATCACCAGACTGACGTACAAATTTGCAGTCCGGGCGTGTGGGATAACCACGAGAGTGCTCCTGATGTCGTACGAAATCGAACACGAGACCATATCTGGCTCGGAGCTGTTCTCGAAGCAGCCGATTTGTAACAGTTCGTTGTGTCACTGTGGTGCAAACTGCTGCTGCAGACGCAGTACGATGTGTCAGAGTCACACACTGAACACGATGGTCTTCCGTTTCGGTAGTGCCAACTGGCCGTCCAGAGCCCGGTCTTCTTGATACCGTACATTCTGGTGATCACCGCTGCCACAAATCATGTGCAGTGGCTACATTCTTTCAAAGTCTTTCTGCAATATCGCAGAAGAAACTTCCAATTTCTCGTAGCCCTATTACACGACTTCGTTCAAACTCAGTGAAGTGTTGATAATGACGTCTTCGTCGCCTTAAAGGCATTCTTGACTAACATCATCTCACCACGCCCAATCTGAAAGGTATCTAACGCTCAAGACCGTTATAATATGTATTTAAAGCAAATCTGATTTCCATCCTCATTGTGGCACTAGTAGCGTGTCTCTTATGCGACTGGCACGAAATCTGAATAGACATCGTCTTCCAGATGTAGAAACACGCCTACCAACTTTCGTTTATGTCGCACATCTCTTTGGTGTTGCGATTTCTTTTTCGTCAGTGTGTTTTCTCAGCTGAGCTTACTAACTTAAGGTGTGCTTACACCCGCGCGCCTCGCGGCTAGTCGTAGTGCGGCTGTAGCGTGCACCGCACAGAAATAGAGGCACCCAGTGTGAACACAGGTGTAAATGGAATCACTCGCATGCATATATTAAGGAAGAAGCATCCTACAAGCGTGCCTCTGCTTGCGTATAGAGCAGGCACAGTCGCACAGCGAATAGGCGCAAGCCGCTTGGATGAACACACACCTTGATGGAGCATGCACCAAAATGCATTAAGAAAAATACACGTGAATGCGGGATGATGTAGGGCAGACCTGGTTCATGTCCTTCCATATTTATGAATACTGACAAAAGGCTTCATGAGACTGGAATTATCGCCCTAGAAAACATATTCTGATTTACAATGTTTCGAACGAAGCTGCAGAAACAGACTTCTTGCAACTACGACTCTATGTGAGCCGAGGGAATATTTCTTTCTCCTTCTCGGTGTACAGTATACCCTTAGTCACCTTCAATTCTTTCAGAAAGACAATGCATTCCATACCATGCGCTGCGCGTCATCCATACAGCTGACTCCGATATCAGCGGCAGTACATGTAGTTCCTTCACCATGAGCAGCCATTCTCCATTTCCAGACGTTACTAATCTCTTGCCTGACATAATGCTTCAATTTTTTATTATTCGAAACAATTACTTTACTTTAATTTAGATGTGCGAAAACCTTATCGAGCTTACGCCTGCCCTACAAGCCTCTTACATGTTTGTTTCTCGAGTGCATTTTTTGTTGATTTGATATTCATGTTAATCCTAGCTGTGTCCTTTCAAATGTTATCTCGCTATCACATTCTGGGTCTTCCTCTCATTCCATCTATATTGCCCTGCAAAATACTATTCTACACTCCTGGAAATGGAAAAAAGAACACATTGACACCGGTGTGTCAGACCCACCATACTTGCTCCGGACACTGCGAGAGGGCTGTACAAGCAATGATCACACGCACGGCACAGCGGACACACCAGGAACCGCGGTGTTGGCCGTCGAATGGCACTAGCTGCGCAGCATTTGTGCACCGCCGCCGTCAGTGTCAGCCAGTTTGCCGTGGCATACGGAGCTCCATCGCAGTCTTTAACACTGGTAGCATGCCGCGACAGCGTGGACGTGAACCGTATGTGCAGTTGACGGACTTTGAGCGAGGGCGTATAGTGGGCATGCGGGAGGCCGGGTGGACGTACCGCCGAATTGCTCAACACGTGGGGCGTGAGGTCTCCACAGTACATCGATGTTGTCGCCAGTGGTCGGCGGAAGGTGCACGTGCCCGTCGACCTGGGACCGGACCGCAGCGACGCATGGATGCACGCCAAGACCGTAGGATCCTACGCAGTGCCGTAGGGGACCGCACCGCCACTTCCCAGCAAATTAGGGACACTGTTGCTCCTGGGGTATCGGCGAGGACCATTCGCAACCGTCTCCATGAAGCTGGGCTACGGTCCCGCACACCGTTAGGCCGTCTTCCGCTCACGCCCCAACATCGTGCAGCCCGCCTCCAGTGGTGTCGCGACAGGCGTGAATGGAGGAACGAATGGAGACGTGTCGTCTTCAGCGATGAGAGTCGCTTCTGCCTTGGTGCCAATGATGGTCGTATGCGTGTTTGGCGCCGTGCAGGTGAGCGCCACAATCAGGACTGCATACGACCGAGGCACACAGGGCCAACACCCGGCATCATGGTGTGGGGAGCGATCTCCTACACTGGCCGTACACCACTGGTGATCGTCGAGGGGACACTGAATAGTGCACGGTACATCCAAACCGTCATCGAACCCATCGTTCTACCATTCCTAGACCGGCAAGGGAACTTGCTGTTCCAACAGGACAATGCACGTCCGCATGTATCCCGTGCCACCCAACGTGCTCTAGAAGGTGTAAGTCAACTACCCTGGCCAGCAAGATCTCCGGATCTGTCCCCCATTGGGCATGTTTGGGACTGGATGAAGCGTCGTCTCACGCGGTCTGCACGTCCAGCACGAACGCTGGTCCAACTGAGGCGCCAGGTGGAAATGGCATGGCAAGCGGTTCCACAGGACTACATCCAGCATCTCTACGATCGTCTCCATGGGAGAATAGCAGCCTGCATTGCTGCGAAAGGTGGATATACACTGTACTAGTGCCGACATTGTGCATGCTCTGTTGCCTGTGTCTATGTGCCTGTGGTTCTGTCAGTGTGATCATGTGATGTATCTGACCCCAGGAATGTGTCAATAAAGTTTCCCCTTCCTGGGACAATGAATTCACGGTGTTCTTATTTCAATTTCCAGGAGTGTAGATCGTCTATTCTCCATTATTCCTGCTGTATGACGACCAGCCCTGTTTGTAATTTGTCGCGTAAACTGGATAAGTCGTAGGCTGATGAAAATATTTTAGAACTTTATTTAAGTGTTGATCTGTTTGGAGGAGGTTTCGGTCCATGGTGGTGGCTGGAAGTTGTCGTGGTAAGTTCCTATGGTACCAATCTGCTGAGGCCATCGGTCTCTAGGCTTACACACTACTTAATCCAACTAAACTAACTTACGCTAAGGACAACACACACACCCATGCCCAAGGGAGGACTCGAACCTCCAACGGGGGGAGCTGCGCAAACCGTGACAAGGGGCCTAGACCGTGCGGCGGTGGTTGGAAGTTCCGCTGGTAAGACCGAGCAAGCAGCAACAAAGGGGGGATTAGAGCAGCTACTCAGAGGGTTTTACCCTAATAGCCGTGGAAGGGTTGCCGCCAACTCGTCTGTTCTAAGTGAGCGCCCAACTGCTAATAATTTAAGACTTACAAGAGACGGACATTCTTAAACTTTAAATTTAAATTTAAATAAAATTCTTATATACGTTTACGATCTGCAGTTATTCGTGAAAAGTGGTAGAGCACTTCCAAGCATATCAAAATAATCACCGCAATGCGATCCATCTAGCAAAATGACAGCCACAATTTAATCAGGAAGTGCAGTTTGCACCAAAATTCTATGAGACGAAGCGGCCATTTAGATGTACATTAATAGCCTTTCTGACGTCTTGATATCACTTTTTGTTATTTCCAAAATCACCGTACGCGTTTCGACATTCTGTCATTTTCAAAGGTTTCTGTTGTGTCGGTATCTGGGCCGACACCGTGAAGTTGAGATGGCTGAAAAGGCAAGCTAGACTAACGCAGACGGGCGTGAAGTACTGGAACAGGATACGTAATTAATGTTAGGAAGAAAAGTACGGAGCAGGTTTAATACTTAACTTTACTCATTCCTTGTGGTACATCGATCTTGACGATGCACAGAAGACTTTAAGTACAATCACTGTATGGCTAATGGCGCCTTGCTAGTTCGTAGCCATTAACTTAGCTGATGGCTATTCTGTCTCTCGGCTAATGAGAGAGAAAGGCTTCGTACATCTGGTCGGTAGCTAGGTTCTCGTACAACTGGGGCGAGTGCTCTCTCGTATCACGAGACCTGCCTTGGTGGTGGCGCTAGGTCTGCGATTACACAGTGGCGACACGCGGGTCCGACATGTACTAAATGGACCGCGGCCGATTTAAGCTACCACCTAGCAAGTGTGGTGTCT
Source organism: Schistocerca serialis cubense (assembly GCF_023864345.2). Classification (NCBI taxonomy): domain Eukaryota; kingdom Metazoa; phylum Arthropoda; class Insecta; order Orthoptera; family Acrididae; genus Schistocerca; species Schistocerca serialis. Next base: position 434,508,252 of record NC_064640.1, on the reverse strand, counting down.
GGCGGTGACACCACATTCCTCCCCCGCAAATCGGCGAACGGTCGTGTGATAAGGCTTCCGCCCGCCGTGGGGAGGACCACATGTTGACGTATGCGATGAGGTGGGGAGCCGAACAACAGGCGAGGCTGTGCCACCCGCACCCGGCCATTCGGTCCGAGGGGAGCTAGGAAACGCCTGAAAAACTAGTCCAGGGTGCACGTCAACATGCGGTGTATGCGCCCGTAAAGAGACAGGAGGGACCGAAGGATCAACCTCCATTGCGTCGGGGTAGCCGACGCGCGATGACGTCCTGTGGTCCGGAGCGGGCGGGAGTTCCATGGCGGAGGACAGCTGGTCACGGGAAGCGATCGGCGGCGCGTGACCCTGGGAGGCGCTTGGCGGCTGCAACGAAGCGTCGAATGCGGGCGGCGCCGGCGGGAGAATAAGCGGCGGCGGCGGCGGCTGCTGCTGCTGCGGCGGCGGCGGCGCGTCGCCATGGGGCAAAATGGAAGGCATCGTCGGTAACACCTGGGGATGAGGCGAGCCAGTAGATGGGTCCCCAGGGCGCTGACCGGACGGCACCGTCGCTGAAAGCAGACGGGGAGCGGCAGAACCCGAGCGACGACAGAGGCGCAGCTGATTGAGATGCCGACGCACCTCACCAGAGGCCCCCAAAACCAAATACATCGCGCGGCCGAGGCAGCGAAGAATGCGCCCTGCGAGCCAACGCCGTGAACCTCGATAGTTGCGATAAAATACAACGTCGCCTGGAGCAAAAGCAGGAGTCTGCCGCTGCACAGGAACCTGATGCGGCGGATGCAGCAAAGACATCAAGGTGCGATGAGGACGACCGTGGAGCAACTCAGCCGGCGAGCGACCATCTCGGGGCTGAGAGCGATACGAAGACCAAAAGAGCAACAATGCGTCCTCCTGACGCAATGCGTGGGGAACATTGCGCGCTCTGAAAATTTTCGGTTGCGCGTTTCCTTCCAGTTCCAAATGTGCTTCATAGTTTTTAGCGCAACCTAAGCCCGGTGCAAAAATGTCTGCAAATTCTTCACATACACTAGAAACACTGTCTGTAGGCACAGTCTGATTCACTGATAGGACCTGATTTACAATAGACATGTTAAACAACTGAAATAAATCTAGACCAAACAAGTTCACTGCAGAAGAAGAACGAAGAACGTAAAATGACACAAGTTTTGTTTGTCCCTTGTATGTTGCAAGAAGGCTGCACTGTCCTAACACAGGAATTGTCTGTCCGGAATATGTAGTTAGCTTAACATTTGCGGAACGCAACGGAGGTTTGCCCAGTTGTGTGTACGTGTCATGATTGAGCAATGAAACTGCAGCTCCGGTATCGAGCTGGAATGGTATCACTTTGCCTTCAAAGTCTAAGTCCACAAAAAGTTTATTGTCCTGCTGACGACAAAAGCGACTGTTTTGTGCAATTTGAATAGACACTGGTACAGAATCACTTGCTAATTGACGTGATTTCCGGCGACGTCGACGCACAGTTTTTGTGGGACGATCACAGTCACTGTTAGAGAAAGTGTCACTGGACGAAGCGGAATTAACGACATGAATGTCCATAGGCGAAGGTCCACGAGCCTGAGTGTCCTTGGTTCGATTCCGGCGCGAAGCAAAGGGCCTGGAATGATTGTGATTGTCTGATCTGAGCTTTTTCTGGCAAACACTTTGAACATGTCCTTTCTTATTGCAGAAAAAGCAAATAGCTTGGCGTGACGGGCAATGTTCACGCGAATGTCTAGTAGCACACCGCGGGCACGATTTCACTACATTTGTGGGCTGGCGCGGCACACGTGGCTTAGCGCGCGGCGGCAGCTGTGCGGACGTGCGCGAGGCCCGGTTACCGGGCCGCGCAGCGCGTCCAGCGGGCCGGTTAATGTGACACACGGCTGGCGAAGTTTCAAAAGATTCCTGAGCACAGTCAAGTGTGTCCTGTCTATCCAATATGTCTATCACTTGTTGAAGGGAGGGATTAACTAGTTTCAAAATTTGCTCCCGTATGCGAACATCAGAAACGTTCTGTGCAATTGCATCACGCACCATTGTATCTGAATAAGAAAGACCACAGTCACATTCAAAGGCACAGTCCCTAGTAAGTCCTTGCAATGTTGCTACCCACTCCCTATTAGTTTGACCGGCCGTACGGTTTGTACGAAAGAACGTATACCGTTTTGCAACCACATTAACTGTTTCTTTGAAATAGGCATCTAATGCAGACAAAATTTCCTCGTAGGACAGAGTTGCTACGTCGCGTCGGGGAAACAATTTCACTATCACACGATATGTGGACACACCGACACAAGAAAGCAAAAACGGCTGCCGCTCATTACCTTGAATTCTGTAGGCTGCTAGATGAAAGTTGAACTGGCGAGACCACTCGTGCCAGGTCTCATCGGCTGCCACGTATGGTCGAAAGGGAGGTGCAACAGCGTTTAGTGGCAGCGGTAGCGAAGAAGCGGCGGCGGCCGCATCGGTGTGAATGGTACGTTGACCCTGGACGAGCTGTCCAAGGGCATCCAGTAACGCCTGCGTCTGCTGATTCTGCAAGCGATAAAATTCGGACAGTACATCTGGAGAATGTGGCGAAGCCATGACACAATTAAATGTAAGCAACCAGAAAGAACTCTTTTCCCTCGTCGCCAATGTTGTGTCGGTATCTGGGCCGACACCGTGAAGTTGAGATGGCTGAAAAGGCAAGCTAGACTAACGCAGATGGGCGTGAAGTACTGGAACAGGATACGTAATTAATGTTAGGAAGAAAAGTACGGAGCAGGTTTAATACTTAACTTTACTCATTCCTTGTGGTACATCGATCTTGACGATACACAGAAGACTTTAAGTACAATCACTGTATGGCTAATGGCGCCTTGCTAGTTCGTAGCCATTAACTTAGCTGATGGCTATTCTGTCTCTCGGCTAATGAGAGAGAAAGGCTTCGTACATCTGGTCGGTAGCTAGGTTCTCGTACAACTGGGGCGAGTGCTCTCTCGTATCACGAGACCTGCCTTGGTGGTGGCGCTAGGTCTGCGATTACACAGTGGCGACACGCGGGTCCGACATGTACTAAATGGACCGCGGCCGATTTAAGCTACCACCTAGCAAGTGTGGTGTCTGGCGGTGACACCACAGTTTCAAAATACGACTCACAACTGGTATCAGAAGATATGAAAATATGTTGCATTTCACCATTGGTTACAGACATAGTATAAAGAGTAGAATATGGCTTTCTAGATTCCTAGTGTTATGTCAATCATACAAAATTGCTCATTAGGTACGTTGTATTTCGTCAACATTCTCATCACGAGACAAGTGCAAACTGCTACTAAAGAACTAATTGGAAGCGACGTGGATAAAACCGCTAGGCGGCGCTAGATACGTGATCACTCTGCTTTTGTTTCTTTACAACTGCGTTTTCATAGTTACATCGTACAAAACAATTTCGACACTAAAAAACTATTGGAAAATACTTAATAAAGTTTTACAGAAGATATTCCTTCACAAAACAATCTATAACAGATCTTTTGAGTGGTCGAAAATAATATATTGGAAGGGTACGCTGAGTGGTGCTAGGGTACATAAGGCCAACTTATCTACTAACAAACAATGTTTATATATACAAGTTACAGCATAAAAATTACTAGTATCAACAAAAGTTTATAAAAATCATTTAATAAGAATTTACAAATTATATAAATGCCATTTATGGCATGTAGCACTCACTAACTAGGAACAGATGGCGCCCATACATTGCTGTTTCCGCCAATGGGAGCAAATGCATGTGTACAAGAAATTCGACTATCTGAGAAAGTGCAATCTTGGAACCCCATACATCATTTCCGCCGGCAGCATATGACAACCATCCCAGATTGCCTTATCGACAATCATTGACCTCCAAACATCAGTTTCATTAAAGCAACATCCAAAATATCATAATGTAAAACCAGTGCAATGTTATTGCTAATGGTACATTGGCAATTGTGCTATGTTACATAGCTTGTTCTCTTTTCTTTATGTTACATGCCACGGTTTATTCGCCGGCCGGGGTGGCCGAGCGGTTCTAGGCGCTACAGTCTGGAACCGCGCGACCGCTATGGTCGCAGGTTCGAATCCTGCCTCGGGCATGGATGTATGTGATGTCCTTAGGTTAGTTAGGTTTAAGTAGTTCTAAGTTCTAGGGGACTGATGACCACGGCAGTTAAGTCCCATAGTGCTCAGAGCCATTTGAACAGTTTCTTCTCCAGAAATCAAATAGAACCCTTACAGAAATAGGTATTGCGATATAACAAACCATAGCTGATACTGTACGTATGGCAGTTAAAACAATGAATAAAAATTATAGAGATTAGCAGAGGGTGAGAAAGGACTAGGTTTAGAAATGGCTCCTATGGCCATAAAAATGTTTTCTGTGAGTAATAATCATTGTAAAATGTGATGACGCAATAGATGTTAGAAACTACAGCAAAACTTACAACATTTCTACAAACTTTTCAATTATTATATATTGAATGTTGTAGTCAATCACGATCAACCTGTTGTTAGATAACAGCATAGCATAGCTATTATCGCAACAAGCAAAATTACAATATATTCATTACATTGACCAGCCAGAACACTATAACCACCCACCTATTATCGATGTAAATCTGTCCAGACGATTGCAGCGTCACCTGGCGAGGAATAACTGCTAGTCAGACACACGCACGGTTCATGTAGTATCAGTGAGCGTGCTGTCTGTGTGTAAAATGGGGAAGGCACGCGATCTATCTGAGTCTGACCGATGGCAGATTGTGATGGCCTCGAGGCTAGGCATGAGCTTTTCGGAAACTGCACGACTTGTCGGATATTCGAGGAGCGCTGCGGCGAATGTATTTATCACGTAGCGAAACTAAGGTGAAACCATATCCAGACGTCGTGGGGTTGGACGGCCACCCCTCATTGCAGATGTCGGACGTCGTACGCTGAGCAGACGGGTAAAACAGGACAGGTGGCGGACTGTCGCAGACTAATACCAGATTTTAATGCTGGGCAGAGTACACGTTTATCGAACACACAGTGCACCAAACACTCGTGACGAAGAGCTTCCGCAGCCGACGAGCCATGCGTGTGCCAATGTTAATACTACGACATCGGCAACTACGAGAGAAATGGGCATGTGAGCATCGCCACTGGACGTTGGCGCAGTGGTAGAGCGTTTCATGGTCTGATGAATCCTGATACCTCCTTCATCATGCCTCTGGATCACGGAGTCTGGGTTCGATTTCCGGCCGGGTTGGGGATTTTCTCTGCCCGGGGACTAGGTTTTTGTGTTGTCATCATCATTTCATCATCATCATCATCATCATCATCATCATCATCATCATCATTCGTGACTGTAGGTAGATCGAACTTTGTAAGAATAGGACTGTGTAAAGATTGGGACTTTGTACAGGTGCTGATGGCCGCGCACTTGAGCGCCCCACAAACCGAACATCATCATCATCATCATCATCATCATCATCATCACCATGCTGATGGGAGGGCGCGAATCAGTCGCCTTCCAGGGGAACAGCACCTTGGCATGTTACTTCGGGACGGAGACAAGCTGGCGGTAACTCCGTTATGCTCTGGCAAACATTTACGTGGGCATCCATGAGTCCAGTGAGCTGTGTGCTGTCCACATGCCACTCCATATCAGTATCCAGTAGCGCCTATGATCTGAGGATGACACGGCGGCCGGTCGCTACCGTTCGGCCTTCATGGCCTGTTCGGACAGAGTTTAGTATTTTTTTAATCGATGAGTCCAGTCGAGCTCGTGTAAGGCACAATGACGGCCAAGGAGTATTGTACACTAGTTGCAGACCACGTACACCCTTTCACGACGATCATGTTTCCCGACATCAGTGGCATTTTTCAGGGAGATAATGCGCCATGTTACAGGGCCAGGAGTAAGATGGAGTGATTCGAGGAACACAGTGAGGTGCTGGCCTTCCATCTCGCCAGATCTGAACACGATCGAACACATCTGGGATATAAGTGAACGTGGAGTCAGAGCACATCGCCTCCTCCCCGGAACTATCGGGAATTAGGTGACTTGTGTGTGCAGATGTGGTGACAACCCCTTCCAATGAAATACCAAGCTCTCATTGCTTCTATGCCAACGACGCGTCGCCGCGGTTATCCGTGCCAAAGATAAACACACTGGGTCGTAATGATCTGGTTGCTCAGTATAGTTCTTGCATATTGAGTAGTTTTAAGCATTCTATTATGTAATGTGTCAAACCAGATAAGTCATCCACATTAGCACAACAAAATGAAGCGGTACGGAGGTTTTCTGTTGAGTATTTTGTTTGTTGTTGTTTTTGTGGTCTTCAGTTCTGAGACTGGTTTGATGCAGCTCTCCATGTTACTCTATCCTGTGCAAGCTTCTTCATCTCCCAGTACTTACTGCAACCTACATCCTTCTGAATCTGTTTAGTGTATTCATCTCTTGGTCTCCCTCTACGATTTTTACCCTCCACGCTGCCCTCAAATACTAAATTGGTGATCCCTTGAGGCCTCAGAACATGTCCTGCCACCCGGTCCCTTCTTCGTGTCAAGTTGTGCCACAAACTCCTCTTCTACCCAATCCTATTCAATACTTCCTCATTAGTTACGTGATCTACCCATCTAATCTTCAGCATTCTTCTGTAGCACCACATTTCAAAGGCTTCTATTCTCTTCTTGTCCAAACTATTTATCGTCCATGTTTCACTTCCATACATGGCTATACTCCATACAAATACTTTCAGAAACGACTTCCTGACATTTAAATCTATACTCGATGTTAACAAATTTCTCTTCTTCAGAAACGCTTTCCTTGCCATTGCCAGTCTACATTTTATATCCTCTCTACTTGGACCATCATCAGTTACTTTGCTCCCCAAACAGCAAAACTCCTTTACTACTTTAAGTGTCTCATTTCCTAATCTAATTCCCTCAGCATCACCCGACTTAATTCGACTACATTCCATTATCCTCGTTTTGCTTTTGTTGATGTTCATCTTATATCCTCCCTTGAAGACACTGTCCATTCCGTTCAACTGCTCTTCCAAGTACTTTGCTGTCTCTGACAGAATTACAATGTCATCGGCGAACCTCAAAGTTTTTATTTCTTCTCCATGGATTTTAATACCTACTCCGAATTTTTCTTTTGTTTCCTTTACTGCTTGCTCAATATACAGATTGAATAACATCGGGGAGAGGCTACAACCCTGTCTCATTCCCTTCCCAACCACTCCTTCCCTTTTATGTCCCTCGACTCTTATAACTGCCATCGGGTTTCTATACAAATTATAGATGGCCTTTCGCTCCCTGTAGTTTGCCCCTGCCACCTTTAGAATTTGAAAGAGATTATTCTAGTCAACACTGTCAAAAGCTTTCTCCAAGTCTACAAATGCTAGAAACGTAGGTTTGTCTTTTCTTAATCTAGCTTCTAAGGTAAGTCGTAGGGTCAGTATTGCCTCACGTGTTCCCATATTTCTACGGAATCCAAACTATCTTCCCCGAGGTCGGCTTCTACCAGTTTTTCCATTCGTCTGTAAAGAATTCGCGTTAGTATTTTGCAGCCGTGGCTTATTAAACTGATAGTTCGGTAATTTTTACATCTGACAACGCCTGCTTTCTTTGGGATTGGAATTATTATATTCTTCTTGAAGTCTGATACATTTTGCTCACCAGCTGGTAGAGTTTTGTCACGACTGGCTCTCCCAAGGCCGTCAGTAGTTCTAATGGAATGTTGTCTACTCCCGGGCCTTGTTTCGACTTAGGTCTTTCAGTGCTCTATCAAATTCTTCACGCAGTATCATGTCTCCCATTTCATCTTCATCTACATTCTCTTCCATTTCCATAATATTGTCCTCAAGAACATCGCCCTTGTATAGTCCGTCTATATACTTCTTCCACCTTTCTGCTTTCCCTTCTTTGCTTAGAACTGGGTTTCCATCTGAGCCCTTGATATTCATACAAGTGGTTCTCTTTCCCCCAAAGGTGATCTTTAATTTTCCTGTAGGCAGTATCTATCTTACCACTAGTGAGGTAAGCCTCTACTTCCTTTCATTTGTCCTCTAGCCATCCCTGCTTAGCCAGTTTGCACTTCCTGTCGATCTCATTTTTGAGACGTTTGTATTCCTTTTTGCCTGCTTCATTTACTGCATTTTTATATTTTCTCCTTTCATCAATTAAATTCAGTATTTCTTCTGTTACCCAAGGATTTCTACTAACCCTCGTCTTTTTACCTACTTGATCCTCTGCTGCCTTCACCACTTCATCTCTCAAAGCTATCCATTCTACTTCTACTGTATTTCTTTCCCCCATTCTTGTCAATTGTTCCTTTACGCTCTTCCTGAAACTCTCTACAACGTCTGGTTCTTTCAGTTTATCCAGGTCCCATCTCCTCAAAATTCCCACCTTTTTGCAGTTTCTTCAGTTTTAATCTACAGTTCATAACCAACAGATTGTGGTCAGAGTCCACATCTGACCCTGGAAATGTCCTACAATTTAAAACCTGGTTCCTAAATCTCTATCCTGCCATTATATAATCTATCTGAAACCTGTCAGTATCTCCAGGCTTCTTGCATGTATACAACCATCTTTCATTAGTCTTGAACCAAGTGTTAGCTGTGATTAAGTTGTGCTCTGTGCAAGATTCTACCAGGCGGCTTCCTCTTTCATTTCTTAGCCCCAATCCATATTCACCTACTACGTTTCCTTCTCTTCCTTTTCCTACTATCGAATTCCAGTCACCCATGACTATTAAATTTTCGTCTCCCTTCACTATCTGAATAATTTCTTTTATCTCATCATACATTTCTTCAATTTCTTCGTCATCTGCAGAGCTAGTTGGCATATAGACTTGTACTACTGTTGTAGGCGTGGGCTTCGTGTCTATCTTGGCCACAAATCACAATAATGCGTTCACTATGTTGTTTGTAGTAGCTTACCCGAACTCCTATTTTTTTATTCATTATTAAACCTACTCCTGCATTACCCCTATTTAATTTTGTATTTATAACCCTGTAGTCACCTGACCAGGAGTCTTGTTCCTCCTGCCACCGAACTTCACTAATTCCCACTATATCTAACTTTAACCTATCCATTTCCCTTTTTAAATTTTCTAACCTACCTGCCCGATTAAGGGATCTGACATTCCACGCTCCGATCCGTAGAACGCCAGTTTTCTTTCTCCTGATAACAACGTCCACCTGAGTAGTCCCCGCCCGGAGATCCGAATGGGGGACTATTTTACCTCCGGAATATTTTACCCAAGAGGACGCCATCATCATTTATCCATACAGTAAAGCTGCATGCCCTCGGGAAAAATTACGGCCTTAGTTTCCCTCTGCTTTCAGCCGTTCGCAGTACCAGCACAGCAAGGCCATTTTGGTTACTGTTACAAGGCCAGATCAGTCAATCATCCAGACTGTTGCCCTGCAACTATTGAAAAGGCTGCTGCCCCTCTTCAGGAACCATACGTTTGTCTGGTCTCTCAACAGATACCCCTCCGTTGTGGTTGTACCTACGGTACGGCTATCTGTGTCGCTGAGGCACGCAAGCCTCCCCACCAACCGCAAGATCTATGGGTCATAGGGGGGGTATTTTGTTTAGTATAACATAATAGTTGTTGTTTTATTATAAGTGCATGTGCGCCAGTTTTATATGTATTTATTGAAGTCGAAGCGTTTATTTTATGAATATTGTGTTTAGTGTTGTCGGAAACAATACCATGTAAGTTTTTACTTCAAATATGTGTCTAGTTCGTAGGATTTGCAATATAAAAAATGGTGGTGCATTTCGTGCACTTTATGACATTGTAAGAAAGCCGTGCCTTACGTGGGATTATCTCCTCACGGATGGAAGCGTTAGGCCATTGGAGCATGCTGAGAGTGAAAGGGCTCCTGTGCGCAAGGGATAAACGAGGAGAACATACCTGTGTGGTCCACCAGATGATATGGTAGCAAAGTTTTACTGTGATGTCGAACTGTAGGAAGACATAGGATTGGGTAATTTCTTCATCTGATACAACATATTTGAAAGGGCTTCTGTATGGGCCATTGGAGGAGCCGTTAGCAAAGTTTATTTTGATGTCGTGTTATAGGAGGACGAAGGACTTGGTAGTTTACTCATGCTATAGCAATGTTTTGTGAGTTTCCTGTTCTGTGACATCGGAGATGCACTCATATACTTGGTAAAATTCAGCTACAAGTGGCACTTCCAGCTTTCAAACTGCCAATGAATATTCAAATTATTGGGGACTCTACTACCATTCATACTAACTTAAGAAATATCAATTACTGTTTAATATTTATTATTTTACAACCTTGTTGAAGTATATTTCGTAGGAGCAAAATTTATGAATCGCATGGCCTTATTTTATGAATAGATCAAATTGTGTAACTTTAAAATTTTGGTACTGCCTATATTAATTCGCAAATGCTTCCCAGTTTTATCATTTCTGATCACTGTTCATAACTGAAATTTATTTTTATTAATTAATTGACATAATTCACCTGTACTTCATTTATTAGACCATAAGATCACAATTCACTGGAGGTTATTTATCTACCTTAGCTATTGCCCTTAAAGCAGATGCGTTCGGCTCGACCCTACGACATCAGCGAGCCACTTACAAAGAGCCGTACGTAGCCCAATACCGAATCTTATTGCTAACTCACACCAATTAGTGTGTAGGAAGAGTAAGAACCTGGTAAGTCGTAAAAGGGGTTTTTCTCGTCCTGGATGTGGCTTTATGTTCAATACCTTTTCGTATTTGGTAAAAATGTAAATGTCGTGTGACTGGGGCCTAACGTCGGGTAGACTGTTCGCCGGGTGCAAGTCTTTCGATTTGACGCCACTTCGGCGACTGGTGCGTCGATGGGGATGAAAATGATGATGATTAGGACAACACAACACCCAGTCCCTGAGCGGAGAAAATCTCCGACCCAGCCGGGAATCGAACTCGAGTTCTTAGGATTGACATTCCATCGTGCTGACCAGTCACCTACCGGAGGCGGACTTGTATTTGGTGATGTAGGTTATGAAAGCAATGTAGGCATTTTTTCATGTGGGCTCCGAGCTCAGAAGCTGCAGCATTTGCAGGCGTACGAATGTTGGGGAAAGAAACCTTGGAAGAATCTGACTAAGGAATAAGAATGCAAGGCATAGGCATGTTGTGCCCGAGACTTCGGCAGCTTCGGGAACGCAGCGGAGCAGACTACGACAGCTGCTAGGACATCGTGGGGCCACGGTGCAACTCGGAGAACTTCATTTCGGTACCTGCAACGGCTTCAACGGTGGCAAAACCTCCCCCATCGGTGTCAGCAGCACAGTAGAGGCAGGAATTATGGCAGGAAGGTTAAGTACTGGCGACAGCAGTCTGAACATGTTTGAATTTCGCGGTCAGCCGTCAAAGATGAAAGCTAATGAGATTAAACAGTCGCACAGCGTATGTCAATCGTAGAACATTAGTCTGAAGAAATAAATTTTCCAAAATCAGATGGGATTATTGTTGGGTGCTACTGCAAACGTAAAATCAGAAGTCGGAAAAGTTAAAAACGGTATTGAGAGGATACTTGAGGAAAAGTTAGAAGATAATACACTCCTGGAAATTGAAATAAGAACACCGTGAATTCATTGTCCCAGGAAGGGGAAACTTTATTGACACATTCCTGGGGTCAGATACATCACATGATCACACTGACAGAACCACAGGCACATAGACACAGGCAACAGAGCATGCACAATGTCGGCACTAGTACAGTGTATATCCACCTTTCGCAGCAATGCAGGCTGCTATTCTCCCATGGAGACGATCGTAGAGATGCTGGATGTGGTCCTGTGGAACGGCTTGCCATGCCATTTCCACCTGGCGCCTCAGTTGGACCAGCGTTCGTGCTGGACGTGCAGACCGCGTGAGACGACGCTTCATCCAGTCCCAAACATGCTCAATGGGGGACAGATCCGGATGTCTTGCTGGCCAGGGTAGTTGACTTACACCTTCTAGAGCACGTTGGGTGGCACGGGATACATGCGGACGTGCATTGTCCTGTTGGAACAGCAAGTTCCCTTGCCGGTCTAGGAATGGTAGAACGATGGGTTCGATGACGGTTTGGATGTACCGTGCACTATTCAGTGTCCCCTCGACGATCACCAGTGGTGTACGGCCAGTGTAGGAGATCGCTCCCCACACCATGATGCCGGGTGTTGGCTCTGTGTGCCTCGGTCGTATGCAGTCCTGATTGTGGCGCTCACCTGCACGGCGCCAAACACGCATACGACCATCATTGGCACCAAGGCAGAAGCGACTCTCATCGCTGAAGACGACACGTCTCCATTCGTCCCTCCATTCACGCCTGTCGCGACACCACTGGAGGCGGGCTGCACGATGTTGGGGCGTGAGCGGAAGACGGCCTAACGGTGTGCGGGACCGTAGCCCAGCTTCATGGAGACGGTTGCGAATGGTCCTCGCCGATACCCCAGGAGCAACAGTGTCCCTAATTTGCTGGGAAGTGGCGGTGCGGTCCCCTACGGCACTGCGTAGGATCCTACGGTCTTGGCGTGCATCCGTGCGTCGCTGCGGTCCGGTCCCAGGTCGACGGGCACGTGCAACTTCCGCCGACCACTGGCGACAACATCGATGTACTGTGGAGACCTCACGCCCCACGTGTTGAGCAATTCGGCGGTACGTCCACCCGGCCTCCCGCATGCCCACAATACGCCCTCGCTCAAAGTCCGTCAACTGCACATACGGTTCACGTCCACGCTGTCGCGGCATGCTACCAGTGTTAAAGACTGCGATGGAGCTCCGTATGCCACGGCAAACTGGCTGACACTGACGGCGGCGGTGCACAAATGCTGCGCAGCTAGCGCCATTCGACGGCCAACACCGCGGTTCCTGGTGTGTCCGCTGTGCCGTGCGTGTGATCATTGCTTGTACAGCCCTCTCGCAGTGTCCGGAGCAAGTATGGTGGGTCTGACACACCGGTGTCAATGTGTTCTTTTTTCTATTTCCAGGAGTGTATTAGGAAAGAGGAAGAAAAAATTTTTAAGCGAGTGGGTCTTATGGAATCGAAAATGGAGAAGATGCAGGACAAGTTAATTGCTGTTGTATGCAGAAGCAATATACCCTTAAGAAACAGACCCATCAAGCGGTTAACTGGTTGTCGGGAAAAGTAGCAGAGTGTATGAAAGAGGTTGGAAGTATTAAACTGAGTGTAGAATGGATAATACATAACGCAGTTATCTAGCGTGAGCAGCAGATTAAAGAAGTACGAACAGAGTTAAAGATGTCAGCAATGAGACAGGTAACTACAATAAATGACGTACCATGGGTGAATCTAGTAATGCTAAATGTTTTGAGAATGATGGTAAATACCATCCCGCAAATTTTCTAGCAGGTTGCAGAGACTGTTTCTGGTGAAGAATGTCAAACGAGACAAAATTTAGATTGCTAAAAGACAGTTAGAAAGTGGTGCCCAATCTGGGGCAAACGTGATGAGCGATTCATTCACGAGCTACGAAATGTTTGAAAAGTGCTTTTTGAGTATATTTTGGAATAAGACGAAACTAGCGCGTTTCCAGAATAGTTTATAAATGGACTTAATTTCAAGAACGGCAGTGTTTCCATATGGGAAACCTGTGAACGCGAGATGACTAAATTAATGTATAACAACCAAATGCTGAGGGCCCAACAGAAATCATGGCTAGCGAAGGATGGCATCCGAAATTTTTACACTGGGACAGTTCGCATGATTCTATTGACTGATTTTTAGAGATCATCGAAAAACAAGAGCAAGCATTAAAATTTGAGCCTCACAATTCTAATATTCTACAGAAAAGTGGTAACAAAAGTATGGATCAAAGTAACTGTCAAGATCACATCTAAAATAATAATTTTAACATAAATAATCCGAGTAACAATTATCAGAGGGGATAAATCGAAATAGGAATTTTCGGAATCGAGGTGGGGGTGGACGACGTGAAGGACTGGCGACTCACGGACCGCAAAACCGTGACAGGAGGTCGGGGAACTAGGATTAGCCGCATCTCGGGTCCAGAGGTAGCAAAACAAACCAGCTGAAAAAAGGGCACTATTTATACCAAATCAAAGAGTATTAGGGAAATCGGTAACAGGGTGCACATAATGGAAATGGAGATGGTACGATGAGAAAATAAAGTGTGGAGAGATGAGCTGCAGTGTGACGGAAACGAAAAAATGGTTCAAATGGCTCTGAGCACTATGGGACTTAACTTCTGAGGTCATCAGGCCCCTACAACTTAGAACTACTTAAACCTAACTATCCTAAGGACATCACACACATCCATGCCCGAGGCAGGAGCTGAACCTGCGACCGTAGTGGTCGCGCGGTTCCAGACTGTAGTGCCTAGAACCGCTCGGCCACCCCGGCCGGCGACGGAAACGAGAAAGTGATAAAAGGTAATACATATTGGATAACGATGAGATGGGGCTGGAAATATTATTCTATTTAAGGGAAGAAGTTGTTAATGATGGCAAAAATTTGGGGGGAAAAACTGGAATCGAAGCCTAAAGCAAATTCAAACTTGGGGGAGATTGAGTGTAGAGTGAAATCAACTGATGTGCGATTCAGCATCGGCAATTCTCGTAATGTTAATTTAAATTATGAATGTTATAATACACCGGCGGATGTTCGTAAAGAAGTTTATGAAAGATCATATAATGTATCTCACGGATGCAGACAATGTTGTTGGAGCAGTTAATAGCGTGTCGGCGGAACTGAGCAATTCTTTACTAAAAGTATGTGATTATGATATTGTGGGTGGTAAAGTTCAGTGCCAGAATAGTGTTGCTGCCGGATTGGGTACTTCAGAAGATGGAATCAATGCATTCATTTCTGTAGAGTGCGTCGATGGAATCAATGCATTCATTTCTGTAGAGTGCGTCGAGCTGAGAGATTTCTATGAGGAGAAAAACTTGATTAATGTGCTAAAGACAGGTCAGGGAAATATAGTGAGAGTATGGGAAAACTATCGACTTAGGTTCAGATGTTCATACTGAATGGTATGTGAAGCGTAACTTGAATATGGTATTAATGAAAGGAGATCATATGGAAGATATTAAAAACGTTCTGACATCAGTTGTGGATAAAACGGAAATTTAAAGTGGCAAGAGATCTTGAAGGAATAAAAGAAGAAATGGCTACAACGGAAGCATATGATGATTTATTTGACAGAGATAACGAGACTGAAAGTGTAAGTACTGTATATTTGATGTATGTGATGTAAACGTGAAATAAAAGGAGGATGGTGTGGAGGTGATTCATTTGGAAAGTCCGTGCGTTAGAAAGAGAGGCTGCGGTAATTCAGAACCTGATGGAAATTGAGGCTACAGAGAATTCCGAGGGTGTCCTTTGCAGTAGCGAGAATGATGCTGATGTTGGCAAAGAAATGTTATTAAGTGATGTCTGTAAAGGTAGCGTAGCTGTAGTCTCGCCAGCTTGAGCTAATATTGCGGTCATGTCGGCGGAAGCAAGCGAATTGTTGATCGACAGAGACGGAGATATTAATTTAAATAATGAAGTTATATGTGTGGAGGTTGAAGCTACTGGAATTTGTGTGACGAGGCAGGTATCTGCGCTTTTATTTCTGTTGAGGGTGGTGAGCCGCAGGCTCTCGACGAAGACGTAGAGTTAGACTGGAGGTCAAAAGTTCTGGATGAATACACTGTATATGACTGGAGGTTGCGCAACCTAACTTATACAGTGTCCAGTCAAATTAATGTGGCCACCTGTCAAAAGCCGCAATAACCACCTTTCGCAGTGCGGACCACTGTGAGACGTGCAGAAGAAAGTCGTTGAGGTTCTGGATGTATCGACAGGGATATGGAGCCATGCCGACTTAAGGGCCGTGGCTAGCTGCGCTAGGTTTCTCAGTGGGAGATCCATGGCGCGAAAGGCCTAATCGAGGTGGTCCCACAGATTCTCGGCTGGGTTTAAATCCGGGAGTCTGGTGGCCAGGGGACTACGGTGAACCCATCGTCGTGCTCTTCAAACCACGCACATACACTGTGAGCTGTGTGACACGTTGCATTGCACTACTAGGGGAGACCATCGTCCCGAGGAACAAAAATACTGCTTGCATGGGGTGGACATGGTCCCCAAAGATAGACGCATACTTGTGATGATCCATTGTTTTTCCGCAATGACGAGATTACCCAGGGAATGCTCTATGGCCTGAACCCTTCCGACGATTGTTGCACGGTGTTTGCTTTCAGACTTTTCATGCCGTAAATGGCAACGTCCATCTGTTCTATGGAGCATTAAACGTGATTCGTCTGAATTGCCACCTGTCACCACTAGGTGGACGTCCATTTTGTAGTGTGCAAATTCCAGCCTTCATCGCCGATGAACAGCAGTCAGCATGGGTGCATGAACCAAGTACCCGCAGCGGAGGCCCATATACAGCAACATTCACTGAACGGTCGTTGAGGAGACACTGTTGGTAGCTCCATGGTTCATCTGAGCAGTCAGTAACTCAGCAACTGCACGTCTATTAGCAGGCACACATCTCCGCAGCCATCATTCACCCCTATGATATGTGGTCCATGGTACACCAACGTTGCCTCGGCGTCAGCTTTCAATAGCGCCATTTTGCCATGCACGGTATATTTTAACCATGGCAGCACACAAACAGTTTACAACCATAGCCGTTTCGGAAATTCTTTCATCCTTGGCCAAAAATTCTACGATCATGCCCATTTGGACATCAGATAAATCGTTTCATTTCCGTATTACGACAATGGCCGCGCTGTTTTCCCCGTCGCCTCGGTGCGTTTTGTATACCTTCCATTTCTAGTGCTGCCACCTGTCGCCAGTGAGTGGCTATTGCACTTTGATATCAAACATTGACGGTAGTCACGTAAATGTGACGGGACTGTGCAACTGTTATACATCTACGTGCAAGTATGAAACGTGTGAGATAGCTATGGAGCTTGAGAAGAGGTGAGGTGTAGAGGAGGGTGATTGAAATATTTAACCAACTGTTTGAGGAAAAAGATGATAGGATAAATTCATCAGTAGTTAACATTTGTGCTATGGAAATGGGAGAGAACGGAACAAAATCTGAAAACGATTTATTAAGGGTGTGCTGCATGAAAAGGAACGAAATTAATATTGTGCAGCCTACAGATGTAAAGAGAGATATTTATGAATAAAGAAAGTGTGCGTTACTCGAGCCTAAATGTGGTCAAAAATTTTGTGTGTAAAATTGTGAGTCCGTTGGTGAACGAAGAAAGAGACCTTGAATTTGAGCAGATAGGAAAGCGCACAAAGGTGAGATTCAGAAGCTACTCTCACTGGAGAGAAAAATGTTATGAGAGGCAATGGTGGCAGAATTGCACCTTGCGAAAAAAGAACGTGTAATGTGTATTGATATAAGTATAAATATAAGTGTGCAATTTAGTAAAATTTTGGTAGGATATTTATTTAATGCATTACTGAATTGTACCATAAGGTAAATGAATGAGGAAGAACGCATATAGGTTCGTGGGGGTAGGTAAATTACACACATCAAAAAAAGTTTTGCATCACCCCGGTGCCCAAAAAATCCTGAAGACAGACATTGAGACGTTGTGGACATTGTATCACAGACACACTCCCTTTGACTGTTGGGAGATGTCACTAAACCCGCCCAAAGATGTTAACAACAATGCATGATCAGCGCCTATTAGATGGAGGGAGTCCGACAGCCGATCAGTTCCAGTCATTCCTCCAGGAAGGAGGTACACGGTCTGTAATTCAACCATGCCTAGACGGTCAATACCGCGGTTCGATCGCGTCCGCATTGCTGCTTTGTGCCAGGAATGGCTCTCAACAAGGGAAATGTCCAGGCGTCTCGAAGTGAACCAAAGCGATTTTGTTCGGACGTGGAGGAGATACAGAGAGTCAGGAACTGTCGATGACATGCCTCGATCAGGCCGCCCAAGGGCTAATGCTGCAGTGGATGACCGCTACCTACGGATTATGGCCCGGAGGAATCCTGACAGCAACGCCACCATGTTGAATAATGCTTTTCGTGCAGCCACAGGACGTCGTGATACGACTCAAACTGTGCGCAATAGGCTGCATGATGCGCAACTTCACTCCCGACGTCTATAGTGAGGTCCATCTTTGCAACCACGATACCATGCACTGCGGTACAGATGGGCCTAATAGCATGCCGAATGGACAGCTCAGGATTGGCATCACGTTCTCTTCACCGATGAGTATCGCATAGGCCGTCAACCAGACAATCGTCGGAGACGTGTTTGAGGCAGCCCGGTCAGGCTGAACGCGTTAGACACACTGTCCAGCGAGTGCAGCAAGGTGGAGGTTCCCTGCTGTTTTGGCGTGGCATTATGTGGGGCCGTCGTACGCCGCTGGTGGTCATGGAAGGCGCTGTAACGGCTGTACGATACGTGAATGCCATCCTCCGACCGATGGTGCAACGATATCGGCGGCATATTGGCGAGGCATTCGTCTTCATGGACGACAATTCGCGCTCCCGTCGTGCACATCTTCTGAATGACTTCCTTCAGGATAACGAAATCGCTCTGCTAGAGTGGCCAGACATGAACCATATCGAAGACGCCTGGGATATATTGAAAAGGGCGGTTTATGGACGACGTGACCCACCAACCATTCTGACGGATCTACGCCGAATCGCCGTTGAGGAATGGGGCAATCTGGACCAGCAGTGCCTTGATGAACTTGCGGGCCATATGCCATCACGAGTACAGGCATCCATCAGTGTTACTGGGCATTAGAAGTACCGGTGTGTACAGCAATCTGAACCACCACCTCTTAAGAACTCGCTGTATGGTGATACAACATGCACTTTGTGGTTTTTATGAGCAATAAAAAGGGCGGCAATGATGTTTACGTTAACCTCTGTTCCAATTTTCTGTGCAGGTTCCGGAACTCTCGGAACCGAGGTGATGCAAAACCTTTTTGATGTGTGTATAATGAACAAAATCTGATTTAAGACGATCGACTGATCTATGGGTTTTCTGTTGGGAGAAAAGGTAAATTTCAATACCGCGTGGAGGTAAATCATTCGTCGATAGTTTTTTTAGGGTAACGTTATTCAGACATGTACTATTTTGGAAGGGTTTAATGAGTTAATGTGTACAAATGGATCATTAACGACAGTTTTATTTAGCGGGGAAAATATTGATTTAACTGTATAACTAAGAACGATGTAATATTTATATAACGTAGGCTATATGCTTACATTGTCTGGCGGGAGAAATTCTGGTCAGATATACTTCAGTTGGTTTCGGATTTACGCAGGTGCTATGACTGATGTAGATAAATTTGTTGGTAACTGTGTTTAACGAATCTTTTAACACGAAAGTCATGCTTTCTTATGAAGATGTGTCAGAGGAACTTTCGCTCTAAATCAAGGGTATTTTGCCTAAGATTTTAGTTCCTTATTATTGGTATTTTGTCTCAGCATGTGTCGAATCCACTGGGGAGGACGTTCAGAGCCTGATCTATAGTGGCACGTTACAGTGTAATTTGACTGGAAGCTACACCTTGGTCGTATTTCGACAGATTTTACTTCTTCAGTGCTAGCGGTGGCTGCAAAGCAACGCGTGTATTGAAGCAATGCATCGCAATTAAAGCTATGTAGATCCACAGTAGATTTTGGAGCATGGAAGAGAATGGGAAACGACGCCAGAACTTCGATAAGGTGGTGTGCACACGTATGAAAGTATGGTGTGACGTGGTATTAAAAGAGTTAAGCAAGAAAATATGCTGACTAGCTCAAGACAAGAAGTTGAATGTGTTAAACATTCTTCCAAATATTGTTACAGACAACAAGTTGGTTTTTATTCTCTAAGCAAACATTTATTTTAAATAAGTGCAGTTGTGCAAAAGACTCTGATTTTATAGAAACGTTTTGAGAAATGACTTTTAATTAATATATCAGTTTTATTAATTCTCCATTTAATTTTCTTAAACTACGTTACTTAAGTCAGGTGAAGTTATTCTGTACCACTGGTGCCGCACCAGTTTCAAATACGACAATATTAACTGCTACTGAAGGTGTCTCTTTACCTAACTAAGTGCCACTTAAGTGCAGGTGTATAACTTCAGGTGTATAATGGATAAATCCTGGCTGATGAAAATGTGTCAGACTAGTATTTAAGAGCTGGACAGGTTTGAGGACCTTTGGGTCCACGGTGGCAGCCGGGAGCTCCGTTGGCAAGACCGAGCGACCAGTGCCAAAGGGAGGATTAACGCAGGTACTCAGCAGGTTTTACCCCAATAACCACGGACGCGGTACCGGCAGCTCGCCTGTTCCAAATGAGTTAATCTAGATACTGGCAAGAATTTAAAACTTACAAAAGACAGACATCCTTAAATAAGTTTACGAGGTGTAATTATTCAAGAAAAAATGAGAGAGCAAAGCCAAGCATACCAAAATAATCGCTGGAATGCGAAGTATCTAATAAAATGTCAACAACAGTTTTATCAATAAAAACACTAGAAGATGGCGACCAGTTGGATCGCCGAAATATCGAGTCAAGTTGATTTTAGGATCCGGCAGCAAACCCGAAGAGACTTTCATGACTTATTACGCCGGGAAAGCCTACGTAATCACATCAAGTACCACTTGTTCTGACATAATTGTAACTGTTATATTATAAGTGGTGTGTGCTAGATTCACATATATTTATTCAAGTCAAATCGTTGATTTGAAGAATATTTTATTTAGTATAGCTGGAAATGTTAGCAACCAAGCTTTTGCATGAAATACCGGGTGGTTATAATTAAACTTTCCCTATTGAACACGTTATAACACGGGAAGTAATTGCCGTACGAGCACCAAACTTAGTAGCATTAATGTCAAGGACATGGAGAAGAGAAATAATGCAGAATAAACTCAACTGAAACACTTTTAATGTGCTGCTACGGTACATCATACCATTACATACCGGTATCAATACTGCTACAAAAGCGGCTCAGTATGGCGCCCATTAGTGTCCAGAAGAGTCTGAAAACGCATGATTGCATTCTGCACAGCAGAACGAAGCAAGTCCGTAGGTATGCCGGCTACCTCTCTTGATATGCTGCACTTTAGATCAGCACATGTTCTCTGCCTCGTGATGACTGGGTGTTGTGTGATGTCCTTAGGTTAGTTAGGTTTAAGTAGTTCTAAGTTCTATGGGACTGATGACCATAGATGTTAAGTCCCATAGTGCTCAGAGCCATTTGAACCAAGATCAGCACATGTGTTAATGTTCCCCTGGCAAACCCTGTCCTTCAGTCGGCCAAGCATTTGGAAACGATCGGCTGATAATTCGATCGTTTCCAAATGTGTTCCGGAGAAGCAGGTGAACTTAACGAGTGATGTGCGGTAGAGACCCATCTTGCATGAAAGCTGTTGAGTTCAATGCGTCTCTCTCCTGTAGGGCGGGTATGACATGCTGACGAGGCACATCGCAGTAACGCTGGTCAGTCACACTACACGTTTTTTGGTCCCTGAGCGCATCCCTGTTCAAAAAAGAATGGGCCAATGATGAACGTATCCGAGAAGCCACACCATACGGTAACATGTTCACCACACAAAGGAACATCATGCACATTGACTGGAGGTGAAGATCCCCACACTCGCAATTCTGTGTGTTCATCTCAACCGTCAGAGAAAAATGAGCTTCGCCTGTCCATAGGATGGTCCAGGGTCAGCCCTGGTGATTTAAATCATTGCGAGAAAGTAGAGAGCGAAATCAACAAGCCGTTGTGCGTCCTGTGGTGCAAGCTGCTGTACTATATGGTCCTTTTACGGATACCATTTGAGAATGGTTCGAAGCACCTTGCGTACAGTGGACCGCGGGTTCTTCAACTGCCGTGACATAGCACGCACTCTGCCTGACAATTGGGAATTGCGCGCAGCGTCGTCTGCCATAGCAACAACTATTTCATCAACCACCTGTGATGCAACCGGTTATCGGCCTCTTCCCGGAACGACACCCAGTTCTCCAGTGGCTACGAACTCCTCCGTCATGCTCCGCACAGCAGGTGGAGAAACAGGACCCTTCAGCAATCTTTCCAGTCAGCGATATTCTCGAAGTGCAGCTACAGCATTACTGTTGTTTTGATAATACGGCTTCACTAATAATGTCCTCCTTCTTTTGTCCAAGCTCATGTTGACACGTCAACAAGTGCGCTGCGACTGGTCAGGTGTCTGAGACTATGAATCACGATGACTGATCACGGCACGTGGTGGTCATAGTTGGTACTGGACGGAGGCGTTGTGATGCATGGAAATCATGCACCCCATAGTCTGGACACTGGTGCTACGAACTTTGGACTCGTACGGTAATTAGTTTCCGTGTTATAACGTGTTGAATAGGGAAAGTTTAATTATAACCATCTGGTATACGGTTAGTTTGCAGGATATTTAGTATTAAAATGATTGTGTGTTTTGTGCGTTTTATGACGTTGTAAGAAAATCGTGCTTTTGGTGCGGGTATCTCCTCATTGATGCCAGGGATCGCTGGAGAATGCTGGAAGTAAAACAGCTCTTGGACGTAAGGGAGAAACGGGAAGGACACTCCTGTGTGGACTATCAGAAGAGACGTTAGCAAAGTTATACTATGATTTCGAGCAATAAGAGGACATAAGACGTTGTAATTTACCTCATGTGTTAGGAAAGTTTTGAAGGGACTACTGTATGGGCCATCGGAGGAGATAGTAACAAAGTTTTACTTTGATGTCATGTTATAGTAGGACAAACGACTTGGTAATTTATTTATGCTACAGCAAAGTTTCATAAGACTTTTTAATTGCAGATAACTCCTTATTACTTCAGTATGTTTTTATTAACTAATTCGCATAACATGCCTGTGCTTAATTTATTAGATCACAATTTACTACATATTATGCAGATGTCTCAGCTACTGGGTGTACAGCAGATGTGTACGGCTCAGTCCTACGACATTAGCCAGTCACATTTTCAATTAGAGATGTACAAAGACCAGCACCGTTTCTTATTGCTAACTCACACTACTGAGTGTGTAGAATGAGTAATAAACCTTTGTAAGTCGCCAAGTTCATGCTTTTGTTCTATAGAACTTGGACGATGTTACAGAGTTTATACATAGTTCTTTATTCTTTTTTATCCTGAACTCCATGATATTTTCATCACTTGTAGGCCCACAGATTTTCCTTAGAATTTTTCTTTCGAATATTAATAGCTTTTCTTCATCTTTCTTTCAAAATATTAAAGCTTCACACCAGAAGAATGCAACTGGTATAACAATTCATACAATTATAGTCGGTGGTGGCTTCAGTCTACCCTCGATATGCTGGAAAAATTATACGTTTAAAGAGGGCGGCAGGCATAAAACGTCATCCGAAATGGTACTGAGTGCTTTCTCGGAAATTATTTTGAACAATTAGTTCATGAGCCCACTCGAAGCGTAAGTGGTTGCGAAAGCATACTTGACCTTTTAGCAACAAATAATCCTGGACAAATAGTGAGTATTGTGACGAATACAGGGATTAGCGACCACAAGGCAGTTGCTGCTAGGCTGAATACCGTAACACCTACAACCATCAAAACGAAACGCAAAGCATATCTATTTAAAAAATCTGACAAAAATGCTCTTAACTCCTTTTTAAGAGACAGTCTTCACTCCTTCCGATCTGATCATGTAAGTGTAGAAAAGTTGTGGAATGTTTTCAAAGAGACAGTATCGACAGCAATTGAGAGATATATACCACATAAATTAATAAGTGATAGTACTCATTCCCTATGGCACACAAAACGGATCAGATCGTTTTTGCAGAAGCAACAAAAAAAGCATGCCAAATTTAAAAGAACGCAAAATCCCCAAGATTGGCAAAGTTTTACAGAAGTTCGAAATATGGCGCGTACTTCAATGCGATATGCTTTCAATAATTTCCACAACGAAATTCTGTCTCGAAATCTGGCAGAAAACCCAAAGGGATTCTGGTTATACATAAAGCACACCAGTGGCAAGACGCAATCAATATCTTCACTGCGCGATAACAAGGGTGAAGTCACTGATGACAGTGCCACTAAAGCAGAGTTATTAAACACGGTTTTCCGAAACTCCTTCACCATAGAAGATGAAGTAAATTTCCTGAATTCCAATCAAGAACAACTGCCAAGATGAGAAACACAGAAGTAGATATCCTCGGTGTAACGAAGCAGCTTAAATCACTTAAAAAAGGCAAGGCTTCCAGTCTCCTTTCCCCTTTTTTATCATACACCCCTGTCCTAATACGAAAAATCTTAAATTATTTCTTACTTAATATACTATTTCGTATTACTCATATATCTTCTTGCTGCATATTACCTTATATTAGTTGTGATGCTGCATTTGCTTTGCTAATTTAGATATGCCCCAGCCTGCTTGGTCAAATTTCATTTATGTCGTTGTTGTTTGTGTTGATTTTTTTGTGCTGCTGCTTTGCCTCGTTCTCTAGTTTATATATCTGAGCTCAGTAGATTTAAGTTAGCTTAAGAGGGCTATACTATATAAGAAAATGAGTTATGATGAGTTGAGGAAGAAATGCATTGAGAAGCTGTAAGGAAAAGGTCTGGCCAAAGAGTATTGCATAATGAGGCTTCTGGATGCTGGCCATCTCTGCAAGGACTACACTGGGTCTGCATCTTCGGTGGCAGACTATTATCATATTCTCTACTAAGACTGCAATGGGCATGCATTGTCGTGACCCACCAATTCTATCAATATTCTTCAAGACTTCGACTGATACTGCTGTGGGTCTGCTCTGTTGTGGCCCATTAACAATCTTACGATACCAACTGAAATCTTCATGTCAAGAGTCAGCACTGTCTTTCCGTGGGGAAGACAACACAACTTCTTCAAGACTGCATGGTTGTCCACTTCTTACTTTTGCATTTTCATATATTGCTCATCCTTTGTGCGTAAAACTGGCGTAGACTTCTCTTCTGAAGAATTAGTAGGACTGGCTTTAGGGAGTGTGAGGAGAATTTTTACTTTTTTGATCAACAGCATGTTACTTAAACTTTGAGTGCATCTGATCTATTTGATATTGTTAGTATAAAAATTTTAACAACTTAGTCTTGGCCACTGCCCAAAACACTTCGTAAAATTTTTTGAGGGGAGCCAGGGGGGGGGGGGGTTGTATGTAATAGCCTGTTTGTATGCTGGCAGCACTACAGACTATGTTAATATCGGTGACAGCGCTCTGCGCCCTCAGCAAGAGATTATGTGTTTGGACGGACTAGCAGTCAGTCAGCGAGTGGATAGAGAAAGGTATGGACATGTTTTTCTTAGTGGAGACACTGTGTTGTTAGGACATGCACTGTAAACTGAGACGCAAGGAAATGTAGGATGATTAATGTTTGATTGGTAACGTTTGGGCAGTGGAATTATTGACAACTACATAATTTTTAGACCTGGATGTCGCATGAATAAGGTAAATACATTGTTTGCTCTTCAACAAAATCTTTCTTTTGCTAACCATAAGCCTCCTAGTAGTTAGAGTCTATAGTGGTTAGAATATTTTTATTTATCTGGCTATAGTTGCTGTTTGCTGTAATTGCTATAGTTTGTGTTACGAAGATTTTCTGTGAGGTAAGTGATTTATGAAAACGTATGGGTTATTGTTAGGATTTCTTGCAACACAGGGCCATTCTTTTGTGTTAATTATTGGAAGTCATGCTGTCACTGTATAGCAGTCAGATTGCGTTGGGATTGATTAATGTAGGTAATAAACGAATAGGTTAAGTTTGAGTTGTCTTTGTCAGGAAAATGTCTGTAGGTCAGTGTTTAAATCATAAAATTAATTAAAGACTTGGTTTCAGCGTAGGGAAGTCTAGTAATGTTCAACCCCTCTGACTGTATCCATAATGGATTAGTTTTGGTTAATTCTCTATCTATCTTCTCGTAGATGAGGTTAAATAAAATATGTGAAATAGTATGCCCTTTGTCTCAGTCTAATGTACACTTTAAAATTTTCTGTATCTCCAGTAGATAGAGTCAATAATCTAATGGGAACGTATTTCTGCGGAAATCGTATTCGTAATCGCAAGTTAGTTCTCCAGTTATGGGGTTCAGTCTCTTTAATAAGCGAATGGATGGGATTTTATAATTTACATCTAGTAAAGCAACTCCTCTGTAGTTATCGCACACAAGGAGCTAATTCTTCTTAATAATGTGACATATAATGGCGGTCATCCAGTCTGTAGGTATGGTTTCCGTCTTGTAAATGGTTTCTCTTAAAGTGTGCTGTCCTAATTCTTATTGTGGTCTTTTGTTTTTTAATAACTCAGCGTATAACTGGTCTTAACCACGAAAAGGAAACGATTAAATAATTGAGACTTATGCTTACAGAGATTTGATAACTTAGTGTGGCTGACTGAATAATACACAACAGCAGTGAAAAACCAATAGAAGCATTTAGACATTTAAAGAAATGTTTGCACAGTTCAAGTGATGAAGCAGACACACAGACGGTTAAGAAAGAAAACGATGTTCAGAAAGTAATGAGAAATGAGGTATATACAGTAATTCGGGGTATGAGGGAAGGAAATGCGCCAGGAGGTGACAGTGTATCATTAGAAAAAATTAAAGCTGAAGTAATACGATAGAGACCTGCAAATTATTTCCAGAATGTTTACAAAGAAGGTAATCCGCCAAGCCTCGAACAATATTGTAAATGTTAGCTTTCACTGGAAAATGAGACAAATGTGACACGGAAAAACTACAGACTTATCATCTTCCTCTCCATATTGCACGAAATATTCACTGACATTACCACTGAGGAGGAAAAAAGAATCCTTGAGTTTGATCAAGCAGGAGAGCAAGCTGGCTTGAGCAGCGGTAGTAGCACAGTGGACCATGTGAATGTAGTGGATGAAATTACAGAACGGTATACTTAGTATCAATCAGCCCACTTGATATATCTTTTCGCTAATCCACCCAACAGAAATGGAAGTGCTTAATAATGTCCATGTTGATGTAAACGTGGGAATGTGTCGCGTAGTAAATGTGAACGGAAAAATATTGGTCTCTATGTATTTGGATAATTGAAAGACAAAGGAGGTAACGCTACCTGGTGGAACAGTGTTAGCGCGCAAAATGTAGATGTAGCTGTACCATTTCACCTGTGATTCATACATTTCGAGCACGCGTTGACTCAGTTTCAACTAAATCTGTACTGTCTGACCTTACGCCAATATACTGAAGAATTTATACGTTGATTTTTCAACTTCCACTAGACTTCATCAGGATAGAGAGAAATTCAAAACTGAAAAAGATATCAGACTTGGAGATACTATATCACAAAAGCTTTTCTCAGCAACTCTAAAGGATTTTTTCACGCCTCTACACAAGGAGAAAGTAGAAATACTTGTTAACCGAATACACACAGAACTACATACATATAGTTCACACAAGCAACAACGTACTGAATGAGTAACAAAGCAAGTTGGCAGAAGGCCTGAAAGTCAGTTATACCAAAAATAAATCAATTTATAAACAAGATAGCGAGAAGAAAACTGTAGCTACTAACACTGAAGTTAGACGGGGTGAATCAATAACTATTGCCACCAAGAATAGCTCCAAAAGTATGATAGGAGCTGAAAAATTTGTGGGACAAATGTTGCATGGGACAACGGGGGCCGTAATATGACAGTTGTTTGTTTCTAGATGTGGTCGCTTCAGAGATATGACGGTCAACTTTGTTTTTTTCTTTTTTTTTTCTAAGTGGGATGCTATAGTATGGTACTTATTTTCTAATAGCGGCTATCGAGACGAATACAATGCTGTGTAACAGTAAGGTCTTTGATGGTCAACGAAGGTCACAAAAGTTGCATGAACGTCCATTTACAGAAGATGTTCGAAGTGATGACCATTAGTATCAATGCAATCCTCTTATCGTGGACTGAGTGGTATTCCTTATAATATAGGCACTTATCAAAGCACATGCTCTGACAATTCTCTCCCGCATATCTTCAGGTGTAGTTGGAACGACTTTATAAACAATGTCTTTTATGAATCCCCACAAGAAAAAATTAAGAGGCGAACAAGCCGGCCACGACACATTTCCTCTGCGTGCAATGCAATGATTTTGGAATTGTCTCTGCAACTCATTTCTAACCATCAGCGAAAAATGTACAGGGCACCCATCGTGTTGATACCACATTCTGTGCCTTGTTCCTAAAAGTATTTCTCCCAATAACAGACCTAATGTTTCTTGCAGGAATGTGGTGTACTTCCTACCATTAAGATTTTCTTCGATGAAATAGGGCCCTATAACTCTGTCCTGCAGAATCCCACACCATACATTCACCGACCATGGATTATAGTGTGCAACTTGTAGCAGCCAACATGGATTAACAGTTGCCCAATAATACACGTTATGTAAATTAACATTTCCATGGTTCGTGAATGCAGCCTTGTCAGTAAATGGAATCAAATTAATAAATGCGTCATCCCTTTGAATGTAAAGTTGAGCCCACCGGCAGAATTCAGTGCGTCGCATACAATCCGTACCACTTAATTCTTGGTAGAGACTGATATCGTAAGGATGATATTTATGGCGATGTAGAACACGAGCAACACTATTCTGGCTCATGCCAGATTCACTTGCGATTTGACGCGAACTAATACAAGGATCTCGAACCGCCGTGGCAAGAGTACCAGTTTCCGTTTCCTCTTTAGTAACTTTCCTTTGCCGGATTTGTTTCCGATCTGTTAAAGATCCAGTTGTTCTCAATTTATCATACACATGAAACTTCCTGGCAGATTAAAACTGTGTGCCGGATCGAGAATCGAACTCGGGACCGAGTTCGAGTCTCGGTCCGGCACACAGCTTTAATCCGTCAGGATGTTTCATATCAGCGCACACTCCACTGTAGAGCGAAAATTTCATTCTAGAAACTTATCATATACATATTTAAATGTACGACGTGTAGTGTGAGTTCGTTGAGAATATGTTTCAGCGTATAAGTCTTTAGCTCTCACTGAACTTTGTTGGTATTCTCCGTAAATGAGAAGCATATCGACTTGTACTTCGAAGGAATACATCATTCACATTCACTTGATTCGACTATACTAGTTTTACCGTTTCTATTAGTGGTGTATTGCGAAACCGTCGAAGGGCGTTTACATGTCAATGGTACGTTGGATGTACATGCTGTATTCGGCGAATATTTACTATTTGCGCGATATACGAGCGAGAATTGTCAGAGCATGTGCTTCGATAAGTGCCAAAGTGATAAGGAATACCACTCAGTCCATGATAAGAAGACTGCAGCACTGCATTGATACCAATGGTCATCACTTCTAACACCTTCTGTAAATGGACGTTCATGCCACCTTTATGACCCCCGTTGAGTTTCAAAGACCTTACCGTTACACATCACTGGATTCGTCTCGATAGCCGCTATCAGAAAATAAGTACCACATTATAGCATCTGACATTAGGCAAGAACTTACAATGGAACAAGCTTCAGATATTATAAGTAACAACGCAAGAAAATAGAGAGATCATGTCCACCTGAGGACAAATCACGGAATTATGAAATGGATCCCGTAGTGCAGCTCCAAATGATATCTGGATGCAGGGAGTCCAATGAAAAGTTAATGTGATAAACTCTGAAAGGAGACAAACTAATTAATCTAATTCTTCAAGGGATGACAACGTGGGAGTAATTCACAAAACAGAATGTGTGAAATAAGGATGCAGTATTGTGAAGAAATCCTCACACTGAGTCAATAATAAAGAAAGAGTTTTCTATCGTCTCACGTGAAGCAACTTGATTAGTTCTAAAAAATGTGCGGTATCATTAAAAAAACCTTTAGTCGGTTTCATGAGATGCAGAGATAATTGCTTAAAACGTTCGCAGACGACGTTCTCGGCTCAATCCAACAGTGTTTCCGTGACAACTGTGATGGTTTCAATTTTTAACGAATATTTTGCCTGTAACAAAAATTTTTCCTCGCGATTTGATCAACACCTCAAGACGTTTGATGCAAAAACTTTGAAACACCTGGTACATGATGCTGTAGATCGATTTGTAAACAGTGGTTAAGTAAGAGTAAATACTCCTGTTTGACAGCAAGAAATTTGCACAAGTTATAGAGAAACTGAGGAAACGAATAGAACAGTTCGCACATGACAACGGGAGTGGGATGTGGACTGAATTATTGGAGTGGTTACGAAATTAATTACTCATCCCTGCATCCGCTAGCAGTGAAACTGTTATGTGAAATTGCGTGCGTCCTATCTTGATAAAGCTTGCCGGCCGGTGTGGCCGAGCGGTTCTAGGCGCTTCTGTTTGGAACCGCGTGACCGCTACGGTCGCAGGTTCGAATCCTGCCTCGGGCATGGATGCGTGTGATGTTCTTAGGTTAGTTAGGTTTAAGTAGTTCTAAGTTGTAGGGGACTGTAAGAATGTCTGACATGAATATTCCGAGTGACTGGAGTAATACCAGGAGACCGGATATATGCCACACTGTGGAAAGTGAACTGACCCGAAGTGCCAACTAACAATTCGCAGTACCTGAAAAGATGTTACTGTGTTTATGGAAGCCATTAAAGGTAATGAATCAACTGTATTGTCTCTCATTTGTTTTGCTTTCTCATTACGTTAGCGTTCACATCAACATTAGCGGGTATCTAGGTGATCAAGTACATTTAAATGCCAGATAATCTGGCAATTGACAAACAAGAGAAACGAATTACAAATAGCACAAATGCTATAACACATAATCAGCTGCCAATGAAATTTGCATAATTGTTTTCACGATTTCTGTATTTGAAAACGATACACGATAATTCAAATAACTCCTTATCACTATAAAAAAGAATAAAGACGTATAAAAAAAGCCCTCAGTCATTCGTAGGTAGCATACAAGATTTTCAATAAAACTTTCAACAACCGTCTCAGAAGAAACAAACAAGAATATCATTGACTGACAGAGAATGAGAACGAATTGGTTTCTGAAGTGGGTACTGCACGTTGAACAATGTGTAAGCTGTATGAAATGGGTGCGCAAAGACGCTGTAAATGTGAGTCTGGGAGATTTAGACAAGTATTTTGTCATTACTTCAGTAAAATCTTTGTTTCAATAACAGGGCAAAATTTTAAATTGTAAAAATGGTTGTGTCAATCGACTCCTTGTTGCAATTGTCTTTATTCTCGGAGCATCATCAGCAACTTACAAAACTGGGGTAAAGGTCGCAGTTTTCAATTTATGACCAAGATTGTTTTGCTTGCTTCGACTGTAAAAATGCACAACAATATACTCGAAGAACATACTGATGAACTATGAGGATAGTTCAACACCACTGAAACAAGGAAAATTAGATTAGTAATACGTTATCGAAGTAGCGAGTTCGCGTACTTGTAACAACGACGAGTATTTGTGAGACACGAACCGCATACGGACAGGATGTAAAGAAATTGAAACCTGGTTCTCGGTCAATGAGCTGAAATTTTTAGATAACAACGAGAATGAAAGAAAGATAAATACACAATGTGATCAAAAGTATCCGGAGACCCCCAAAAACATACGTTTTTCGCATTAGGTGCATTGTGCTGCCACCTACTGCTAGATACTCCATATCAGCGACATCAGTAGTCATTAGACATCGTGAGAGAGCAGAATGGGGCGCCCTGAGAAACTCAATGACTTCGAACGTGGTCAGGTGATTGGGTGTCACTTGTGTCATACGTCTGTGCGCGAGATTTTCACACTCATAAATATTCCTAGGTCCACTGTTTCCGATGTGATAGTGAATTGGAAACGTGAAGGGGCACGTACAGCACAAAAGCGTACAGGCTAACCTCGTCTGTTGACTGACAGAGACTGCCGACAGTTGAAGAGGGTCGTAATGTGTAATAGGCAGACATCTATCCAGACCATCACACAGGAATTCCAAACTGCATCAGGATCCACTTCAAGTACTATAACAGTTAGGTGGGCGTAAGAAAACTTGTATTTCATGGTCGAGCAGCTGCTCATAAGCCACACATCACGGCGGTAAATGGCAAACGACGCTTCGCTTGGCGTAAGGAGCGTAAACAATGGACGATTGAACAGTGGAAAAAAGTTCGTGTGGAGTGAAGAATCCCGGTACACAATGTGGCAATCCGATGGCAGGGTGTGAGTATGGCGAATGCCCGGTGAACGTCATCTGCGCCGGCCGCGGTGGTCTCGCGGTTCTAGGCGCGCAGTCCGGAACCGCGCGACTGCTACGGTCGCTGGTTCGAATCCTGCCTCGGGCATGGATGTGTGTGATGTCCTTAGGTTAGTTAGGTTTAAGTAGTTCTAAGTTCTAGGGGACTGATGACCACAGCTGTTAAGTCCCATAGTGCTCAGAGCCATTTGACCCATTTTTTTTTTGAACGTCATCTGCTAGCGCGTGTAGTGCCAACAGTAAAATTTGGAGGCAGTGGTGTTATGGTGTGGTCGAGTTTTTCGTGGAAGGGGCCTCGTTGTTTTGCGTGGCACCTTCTTGCTTCCCACTGTTGAAGAGCAATTCCGGGATGGCGATTGCATCTTTCAACACGATCGAGCATCTGTTCGTAATGCACGGTCTCTGGCGGAGTGGTTGTACGACAATAACATCTCTGTAATGGACTGGCCTGCACAGAGTCCTGACCTGAATCCTATAGAACACCTTTGGGACGTTTTGGAACGCCGACTTCGTGCCAGGCCTCCCGCACCGACATCGATACCTCTTCTCAGTGCAGGACTCCTGAAGAATGGGCTGCCATTCCTCAAGAAATCTTTCAGCACCTGATTGAACGTATGGCTGTGAGAGTGGTAGCTGGCATTAGGGCTAAGCGTGGGCCAACACCATATTCAATTCAAGCATTACCGATGGAGGGCGCCACGAAATTGTGAGTCATTTTCAGCCAGGTGTCCGGATACTTTTGATCACATAGTGTACTATGGGATGAGAAGTGACTCGTCTGAATCGTCAAGCAACAGTCCTTACAGAACGACATGGACAGGTCGAACAGGCGTGGCATAACGTATCCCATTACAGTCCCCATCTGTGCTATCGACTGGATACCACAGTCAGCACCTGCATTAGCGCCCGTGGAGGCTACACCACGTGTTTCAGCAGGGGTCGCTATCTGACACCTCAGAACCGGATGTGCAACTGATCTGTAAATGTAATCATTTCATGCACTCCATGTGCACTGCTGCAGCAATGAATCTTGAGTGAATTGGAAACCTCTAAAAAGGTGGGCACTGGCATGAAAATAGAGCTGATGACTGATATTTGTAAGAAAGGTCCTAAGCCATGCTCTATTCTCAACCTTTTCAAAATGTAACTTCCAACTTTGTGAGCAGGTGAAAAATCCTGAAAGTACTATGAACAGTATACACTCCTGGAAATGGAAAAAAGAACACATCGACACCGGTGTGTCAGACCCACCATACTTGCTCCGGACACTGCGAGAGGGCTGTAGAAGCAATCATCACACGCACGGCACAGCGGACACACCAGGAACCGCGGTGTTGGCCGTCGAATGGCGCTAGCTGCGCAGCATTTGTGCACCGCCGCCGTCAGTGTCAGCCAGTTTGCCGTGGCATACGGAGCTCCATCGCAGTCTTTAACACTGGTAGCATGCCGCGACAGCGTGGACGTGAACCGTATGTGCAGTTGACGGACTTTGAGCGTGGGCGTATAGTGGGCATGCGGGAGGCCGGGTGGACGTACCGCTGAATTGCTCAACACGTGGGGCGTGAGGTCTCCACAGTACATCGATGTTGTCGCCAGTGGTCGGCGGAAGGTGCACGTGCCCGTCGACCTGGGACCGGACCGCAGCGACGCACGGATGCACGCCAAGACTGTAGGATCCTACGCAGTGCCGTAGGGGACCGCACCGCCACTTCCCAGCAAATTAGGGACACTGTTGCTCCTGGGGTATCGGCGAGGACCATTCGCAACCGTATCCATGAAGCTGGGCTACGGTTCCGCACACCGTTAGGCCGTCTTCCGCTCACGCCCCAACATCGTGCAGCCCGCCTCCAGTGGTGTCGCGACAGGCGTGAATGGAGGGACGAATGGAGACGTGTCGTCTTCAGCGATGAGAGTCGCTTCTGCCTTGGTGCCAATGATGGTCGTATGCGTGTTTGGCGCCGTGCAGGTGAGCGCCACAATCAGGACTGCATACGACCGAGGCACACAGGGCCAACACCCGGCATCATGGTGTGGGGAGCGATCTCCTACACTGGCCGTACACCACTGGTGATCGTCGAGGGGACACTGAATAGTGCACGGTACATCCAAACCGTCATCGAACCCATCGTTCTACCATTCCTAGACCGGCAAGGGAACGTGCTGTTCCAACAGGACAATGCACGTCCGCATGTATCCCGTGCCACCCAACGTGCTCTAGAAGGTGTAAATCAACTACCCTGGCCAGCAAGATCTCCGGATCTGTCCCCCATTGAGCATGTTTGGGACTGGATGAAGCGTCGTCTCACGCGGTCTGCACGTCCAGCACGAACGCTGGTCCAACTGAGGCGCCAGGTGGAAATGGCATGGCAAGCCGTTCCACAGGACTACATCCAGCATCTCTACGATCGTCTCCATGGGAGAATAGCAGCCTGCATTGCTGCGAAAGGTGGATATACACTGTACTAGTGCCGACATTGTGCATGCTCTGTTGCCTGTGTCTATGTGCCTGTGGTTCTGTCAGTGTGATCATGTGATGTATCTGACCCCAGGAATGTGTCAATAAAGTTTCCCCTTCCTGGGACAATGAATTCACGGTGTTCTTATTTCAATTTCCAGGAGTGTATTTCCAGTGCCGTTTCTCAGTCAACCTGTATTGCATTACCATCGGTATCAAATCAGTGATACATGTATTGTAGATAACCATATAAACGGAGCACAGCATTTGCAGTTTCTGCAGAATCTGCTGCCACAGTAGATGAACCTATGGTAACAAGGGCTGTAATAATCTGGATGGACTGTCTGTGCAGGCAACATGGCCAGCAGTACTGCTCACATTATCGGCCATTTTGAATGACATGCCATTAACGACGGTGCTGTTGCATATCCAACAAAATCATACAAATTTTCTTCGTTTGATTATTGTTTGTGAGATCTATAAGCAAAATGCGCCAAAAAGCAAGGATTTACTTGCTGGGCATTTTAAACGTTTTGCCGAAATTAAGGACGAATGTAGCTCCGATTAGCAACACAAACTGCCTACGTGAGCTGCAAAATTCATTAATGCTGGCATTTATGAAGGTCAACCACAAATGGTAATTGTCAAGAAAAAGCAGCAGGCAATAATGAGTTAACTTACAACCACCTTCCCTGTTTCTCTTCCTGAATGATTTCTGTACCTACACCTTGGAAATCACTGAGAAGAGAAGATACCTTCATATGATCTTTTCCTTTGAGAAGGCTCCGTCTTATTGCTTCTTAACGAATGTCTGATTATTACCAATATATGTTGCATAAACGACTTTTAGGACAATAAAGAGCCATTAGGAAGAGAAACTATAGAGACCCAAGAGCCGTGGTGATTTATGTTAGTCATTCAACGTAGAAGGCTATGGCTGTATCGATTTCACTAAATGTTGGAATAGCAATGTGTGTGGTCCTCGTTCTTTCGCACCAGTTAGATTAATTATTCACGAGAATATAACACTGTCAGCTATCTTACACATTTTCACGCTGTAAGTTACATGATTAGGAAAGAAATTCCGATCCTAAATTAGAGAGCAAATTGTTCCCATAATTGCATGATCGTGTAGAATGTCTCTGCTGAAATAAACAATTTAATGGCTAAATCTGTGCAGTTGTTTTCACCGCTGTACCATGATGTCAAATGGTTCAAATGGCTCTGAGCACTATGGGACTTAACATCTTAGGTCATCAGTCGCCTAGAACTTAGAACTACTTAAACCTAACTAACCTAAGGACATCACACACATCCATGCCCGAGGCAGGACTCGAACCTGCGACCGTAGCAGTCGCACGGTTCCGGACTGAGTGCCTAGAACCGCGAGACCACCGCGGCCGGCTACCATGATGTCAGTCACTTCATTATTTGATAGCAGCACTTTTCTGCCATTACTTTCACTCCATTTTACATTAGTTATTTGTGTGTGGTTATATAAGGGGCAGTCCAATGAAAACGAGACAAACGAAAAAGTGAGTAAACTGTTTAATATTTCAAAAGTAATCGCCATAACTGTTTATACATTTATACCACTGTCTTGCGTCTGTTTTCTCCGGCAGTGTCAGTTATACGTTAACAGTAAAACACGGCAGAATGAACGAGTTTACAGATGAAAAGTTAGCCGGTATGCTCCTCGTGTTTGGATTCACTGAATACGATGTAAGAGTGGCAAAGCGATGCTATTCTAAACTTTGCCCGTTGTGACAGCATTCAAATCAGAATATGTTTACAGCTGTACACAGGTGCTTGTGTTTTGCGTTATGTGCTATGCTGATTGCTTTTTACTGGTACGTGGATAAAATGGACGTCCAGCGGAAAGAGGCAATGCGAATTATCTCTGAAACGTTCAGGGCCACATCATGTGCCTTGTTCCCAGTCCTAGTAAACATAAAGTCTCCTAACATTAGGTGATCATAGTTAGCGACAAGAGAATACAGAAAAATCTTAGACAATCCTGAACTTCCTATACACCAAAACCTAGCACCTACAAACAGACTTAAATCTGGGTCACCTTTATGAAAAATCGGCGAAGAACTGCAAGGCTTCAACTCAAAGCCAGCTTGTAAATAACTATGGACCGAAGGTGAAAATAAGAACCGAAATTTGGTAGACGACCCCAACAAGAAGTCGAAGAATTCAACTTCCCGAGGATACTGTGGACACCTGTGAACCGTATCAGATCAAGTAATGATAGATGTAAGCAACTAATGAACAAATGGGGACTCTCTGACAGTCCTGAATGTGTGGTGAAATCCATTCAATGGACCATATCCTAGCGTGTGAAGTTCATGGCTATGAGGGTGAAATGAAGGACCTATAGAGACACTCTAACTCAGAATATTTGTAATATAGTCCAAGATGCTACTCCAGGCGGGTGTAAAATGAATGTGCGCAACAGAAAATAAGAAACGCTAAAATGAAGATTTGGCCTTGTCTGACTATCCCCTGAAGCAGATCTTAGGATCTCTTAGTTCCATAAATTACAGTCTAAACATAAATTAATGATGAAGGGAACTAATACTACTAAATGATAAACGTTGTTTCTTATTATACGTTTATTGCAGATTAAAAAGAGAAACACCCTTTCTGACAAATGTCTATATTTCCTAAGTAAAATTATTAATCAATTGCCCAACTCTGCCCCTTTTTATGGCCACGCGATTTAACATAAATAACGCGAAATGACTGACATTGTCTACGTACCAGACACTAGATGACACTACTTTCAAAGATGATCTATGGTGGTGTGGAACCTTAGTGGAAATAAACTAACGTGACCACAGCGTTTTAGCTTTTATAGCCCTAATAAGCCGACGCAATTTGCGATATCACCGTATGTACTGCGCCCGGTAAGTCGAAGTGATGGTTCTCGTACACGTCTGCAACGATGGAAGAACTCCAACCACAAATAGACTCTTCCAAACACTCAGACGGCAGAAGGCGGTCCTCTGACTAATATACTCTAATACTGTCTTCTCCTCTCTGTGTTCTACAGACGAGAAACGCGAACTCCCAACCACAAGGACGGAGTTCAGATAACGTCTCAACGTAAGTATAGGCAGAGAAAGTGCTCTCAATTACTGAATGCTGCGTACTCAACGACGACTTCCAACCCGGAGGTGAAGTCCAGAATCGTATAGGTTCAGTTCCTACCTGTTCTAACTATAAACTCTACTGAGAGCAAAGACAGCAAGTCCGTCTGTACCAACAAAAGCTGATATCGGGCGACCGTCAGACATGGGCGCTCACAACAGAAGACCGCGTCTCTCCATCGCTGCCTTCCCAGCAAGGCTTGGCTCCCCACCATCGCAATTCCGAAAACGAATCATATTCCCGAAACCACGGAGTATTCTCCTTCTCTACAGATTCTTCCGAACGCGGACCAACCATATTTTAGTCTTTTGTCGTCCAGCGCGGAAAGTTTGCGAGGAAAAACCTATACTCGTACAATGGTACGCTTCTGAGTAAAAATCCTTGGAAATAACCCAGCTTGCGTGGTTTCCGAGGAGTCGCTTCTTCGTTCCTCTGACCTGCGTCCAAGATTTTCAGCGTTTTCGGAGTATAATCCTTCTGGTTTGGCTACAAAACCGACCGGTCGCGACTCTATTGTGCTCCAGCGCTTAGGTGCTACGACGTCCGTCTTGCTATTTCCTGTGTTTAAGCAGGACCAACACACTTGTGTGGGCCTTCCACCCAGGGCTTCAGTTCCGCCAGACGTTTCATTTCCACTCGCGTTACAACATCTACTAGTATAGGCAATCATTCATTACGCCGTTTTTACAGTAAAGACACTCCGTCACCTTTCATGCAATAAGAGTTAACAATTATTTACAAGACGTACGTAACAATGTCATTCTCCTTTATATTTTCATATACACGATGTGCAACCTATCGCATGATCCCTAATTGTGTATGTAGATCACGGCAAAGTATGTGGATGGGTGCTTGTAAGGTGCGAAATTATAGCCACCTTACAACAGTATAGAATTATATGAATATTTTTGAAGCATATTGTAATTCAGTGCTGAGCTCTAAGAATACTGTAGATCATTTTGTAAATGCCGAACGAGTAGATAATAAATAATAGGCTTTTTCATTGTTTCGAAGGTCGTAGTGACCCAAAATTGAATGACCACGTAAAACTAATTGTAGATTATTTACTTAAAAAGAAAATTTATTAAAATGCCACTTTCTAAAACTAACTAAAAAGCATAAAACAATTTCTCCTACCCCATACAGATTCCCATACAAATAAAATAATCCTTAAAATCAGCGCTTGTGAATTTTTAATAGCTATGACAATAGTTGTAAAATTTAAAACTAGAAACGCTGGGAGCATGATATAGGTAACTGATGCATGTTCAAAATGTTCAAATGTGTGTGAAATCTTATGGGATTGAACTGCTAAGGTCATCCGTCCCTAAGCTTACACACTACTTAACCTAAATTATCCTAAGGAAAAACACACACACTCATGGCCGAGGGAGGACTCGAACCTCCGCCGGGACTATAACTGATGCATGAATAGTTCACCTGAGTCACTGACAATTTTATTGAACTAAAAATGATAGAAATATTGTGTTGTTTTTCTCGACGACAGCTACTCTCTACACTCATCACTATCCGTTGGATGTGGCCAATGTTTTCCGTTGTAAATTCTGTGTGTATTGTCATAGCTATTTAAAATTCACAATCACAAATTCTCAGGGCTATGTATTACACTTTTTAACCTGTCACATCTACATCTACATACGTACTACGCAAGCCACTTTACGGTGTATGGCGGAGGGTACCCTGTACCACAAGTAGTCGTTTCTTTTCTCATTCCACTCGCTGATAAAGCGAGGGAAAAATGACAATCTATATGTCTCCGTACGAGCCCTAATTTCTCGTATCTTATCTTCGAGGTCCTTTCTCGAAATGTATGTTGGCCGCAGTAGGATCGTTCTACAGTCAGCTTCAAACGCCGCTTCTCTAAACTTTCTCAGTAGCGTTCTTCGAAATAAATGTCTTCTTCCCCCCAGGGATTCCTACTTGAGCTCCCGAAGCAGCTCCGCAAAACATGCACGCTGATCGAACCTACCCCACAACTCTATCAGCTAACCTCTGAATTGCTTGTTTTTTTTAATGTTATATTAACAAGTTTTGTAGTTATACTATTATTTTCTGCTTTTTAGTCTTGTGTGTGTAAAATTTTTCAATTGGTTTCAAATATTTTGACAAGACTGCAACAGAGACATCTGGTAAATTTCTGGCATATTTCAGTTTTTCTTCACTTGACACGACCAACATATTGCTTCCTCCAACGTATACCTCGCGAAAAGACCGTGAAGAAAAAATTTAGAGGGAATCGAGCTCACACGGTGGCTAACCAGCAATCGTTCTTACCGCGAAACATTCGTGCCTAGAGGAGAGAAAGTATCATCCGTTACACACCTGACAAGACAACGAGTTAATATTGCATTGCCAGCCACTTCTGAGCAACGTTGAAAGTTTCAAGTCTCTAGCTCATCGTAAAGTGAGTTTAAAATCAATAGCAAAACTTGCACAAAATAGACAAGAAAGTGACCTAATAAAAACGTGTTAAAAAGCAGATGCCAGGCAGAGATTCGGTGGAAGAATCTTAAGGAAACGCAAATTCCCCACGATAAAAGTGGCTTACAGAACAATTCTTCCACCGATTTGTGAGTATTGTTTTTTCAGTCTGGGACCCTTATCAAGTGCGATTAACAGGATGGAGAGATAATCTACAACGAAGAGCGGTACGGTTGGACGGGGAATTGCTTAGTTAACGCGAGAACGTTACGTGGCAATCACTAAAAAAGAGGTGTTGCGTATCACCAAGAACGCTAACCAGCGTAGAGAGCTGGAAAACATAATATTAAACGTCTCTCGAAGTGAGAAAACGGAGAAATTAGAAAAATTAGAGCTCGTCGCTACTTTATAGACAGTCGTTCCTCCCACGCACCATTCGCGCATGGAACAAAGAAAAGGAAAAGTGATAGCTCTACCAGGGTACCTTCTGCCACACACTGTAATTTGGCTTGCGGAGTTTAGACGCAGATTTAGATTTAGGAGTAATGTATATCTATATGTAGATACCACGCGCCTCTCATACCAAAATACTCTAATAACACGGATCTAGAGAACATCGTTCTTGTGAAACACAACTAGCTCTTTACTCACAGGAAGTGTTGAGTGGTACTGACAAGTGATTTCAAATTGATTCCGTATTTCTAGATTTCCAGAGGGCTTTTTATACTGTACCTCACAAGCGGCTTGTAATCAAATTGTGTGTTTATGGAATATCGTCTCGATTATATGACTATTGACGGAAAGCTATCGAGGAAAACAGAAGTGATTTCTGGAGTTCCGCAGGGTAGTGTTATAGGCCCTCTGCTGCTCCTTATCTATACAAACGATTTAGGAAACAACCTGAACTGCCGTCTTAGGTTGTTTGTTGTTTGCAGATGATGCTGTCGTTTGTCGTCTAGTTAAGTCATCACAAGGGTGTGAAAATTGGCAATTGACCCTAAATAATGAAAAGTGTGAGGTCATCCACATGAGTGCTAAAAGGAATCCAGTAAATTTCTGTTACACGATAAATCAGTCAAACCTAAAGCCCGTAAATTTAACTAAATACATAAAAGTTACAATTACGAACAACTTAAATTGGAAAGAACATGTTGTGGGGAAAGCAAACCAAAGGCAGCGTTTTATCGGCAGAACGCTTAGAAAATGTAACAGATCTACTAAAAACACTGCCTACACTGCGCTTGTCCGTCCTCTTTTAGAGTACTGCTGCGAGGTTTGGCATTCCTACCGGATAGGATTAGCGGAGTACTTCGAGGGAGTTCAAAGAAGAGCAGCACGTTTTGTATTTTCGCGAAATAGTGGAAAGAGAGTCACTGACATGATAGAGGATTTGCGGTGCATATATTAAAACAAAGGCGTTTTTTGTTGCGGCGGAATCTTCTCACGAAATTTCAATCACCAACTTTCTCCTTCGAATGCAAAAATATTTTGTTGACGTCGGCCTACATAGGGAGAAATTATAATCACAATAAAATAAGGGAAATCAGAGCTCACACGGAAAGATATAGGAGTTCCTTTTTTCCGCACGCCGTTCGAGATTGGAATAAAAGAGAATATTGTGAAGGCGGTTCGACGAACCCTCTGCCAGGCACTTAAGTGTGATTTGCGGAGTATCGATGTAGACGTAGATGTGGATGTAGATGAATAACATTCCCGTACAGCCTTAGAAGTACTGTCAGTGGGACTCGGGTTCACCATCTAGAGAAAAGGAGCGTTTCCGGAATGGAGATACTGTACAAAAAACAGCAGGTCAGTATTACGAACGCTCGGCTGGCTGGACGGCAGTTAAGGCGTGACTTGTGAAACAGCGAGCAATTGCTAGAGTCAAGTACCGCTAGGAGACCGAGATCACACGGCCACATTCCTCCGCAGCGACGCAGCGCGCCTAAAAACGGCGGCACAAGGCAGTTCACAAGTAATCGTCGCTGAGGCAAGGCATCCCATCTACACTTTGAAGATACGCGAGTAAGGTAAATAGAGATGAAATTTTGTTTATGGTTTACTAGTGATAGGTACACCATAATGTACGTCGAAGTGGCCGAGCGGTTCTGGGCGCTACAGTCTGGAACCGCGCGACCGCTACGGTAGCAGGTTCGAATCTTGCCTCGTTCATGGATGTTTGTGATGTCCTTAGGTTAGTTAGGTTTAAGTAGTTCTAAGTTCTAGGGGATTGATGACCTCATATGTGAAGTCCCTTAGTGCTCAGAGCCATTTGAACCATTCGACGGCTTTTCTAAATGGTCGGATTGTGTGCGTTTCAACTAAACAGACATTTTTGCAATGCCGTCCAGTGGCAATAACCATGTTTTAACGGGCTTGTTGTCAACAGGAGTTCATTCAAAATTGGCAAAGATTTGTAAGAGACCAACGCCTAAATTTTCAGCAATTAAGAAACGGGCGGCCGATTTCAGTTGTGGTCGTACTTATCTTGAAAATGAAACTTTTGAATGGCAGCTGAAAGTCCAGCCATAGATGTTAATGTCGAATGCACAGTTTGGTATGAGATAATTAACGACTAAAGGTGTACCACATAGGCATTTCAGAGAAGAGAGTCCAAGAATTTTCTTAAAGGAAGACACCACCATTTGACTTTTTTTAGTGTTTATTTAAGTACAACCCAGGTTTCGGCCTTTTATGCCATTTTCAAGTATTTGCTAAAAGAAAAACCCGCATACAGTAAGACCACGTAAAATTTCAAAAGATGTAAAATGCCTTAAATAATGAATGTAAATTGGTGTATGACTACGAAATATGAAGTTACATTTTATATCTTTAACATATATTGTAGGACACTTATCAGGTTGTCAAGCTCAAATTTGTCCATAAAATAAGGAAAATATTGCCTCCGCAAGAAATTCCAGATGTAAAATCGCTTTCATGTAACAGATCAGTAAGTAATCGCTGGAGCACGTTATATTGCATGTAGCGCTGTTGTATTTGACCACGAACAGCACTTGTGCTATGTCCTCAATACGCTGGAAATGATAGTCTGGGTCAGAACAGTGGTCTGCGCATTGTGAGTGCATTATGTCTGAGTTATGTGAATTGGAACGTGGTCAAACTGTTCTGCTCGTATGGTGTGCACTACGGTAACGAAGGTAGCCAAAGTGTTTGGTGCTTCAAGACGCACCGTATCGAAGGTTTATACCGCATTCAGGGGAAGCGGAAAAACAATATCCTCTAAGCCGCAACGCGGGAGAAGGTGCGTGTTGACTAATCGTGATAGATGCTCATTGAAAAAGATTGTGACGAAAAATAAGAGGACTACAGCTGAAAAATTAACTGCGGAACTGAATGTCGCATTCGTGAACCTTGTCAGCATCAAAACCACGAAGGGAACTCCATGAGCAGGGAATTGCAGGGCTAGCAGGAATTCCAAAAACGATCATCATCGTTACCAGAACTTCCCACTATTTTGCAGGAAGAATTGTATAACATCCTTTTAAAAACCAGACAGGACTTTTATTTATACATTCCGAGACGACTGGAAGCTGTTTTGAATGCCAACGGGTTTCCTACACCGTATTAGATTGGTAATGTGTAGTATTTTTCGTGTTTCCATATTTTTGTCCACCCGCTGTGTCATGTGTATTGGATGCTGCGCAAAAGCGAATGAGCAATTTGTAAGCAACATTTATGCCATTTATATTTAATTTCATTCACAGAGTGCCTTGGTTCAACCTATTCAACCAGTGTGCTTCATTATCAATGCCCGAATACTTACAGCTCTTACAATCTGCATGCATGCTTCCCACCACTTACAGTTCGTTTTTCAAGTTTTTTGCCAGTTTTTTGTGTCTCTTGTCTTATATTTTACCACTAAATTTATCTGGGTTGTTTTAATGTCGACGATATGAAGTGGAAATGGAAATGAGCGTTTGGCGTCATTGGCCGGGAGGTCCCTTACGGGGCAGGTCCGGCCGCCTTGGTGCAGGTACATTCGACGCCACATTGGGCGATCTGTGCGCCGGATGGGGATTAAATGACCCAGCCGGGAATCGAACCCGGGCCCCTTAGGACGGCAGTCCATCACGCTGACCACTTTTTTATTATTTTTATTT
Organism: Schistocerca serialis cubense; assembly: GCF_023864345.2. Lineage (NCBI taxonomy): Eukaryota > Metazoa > Arthropoda > Insecta > Orthoptera > Acrididae > Schistocerca > Schistocerca serialis. The sequence goes on along the minus strand of NC_064640.1, from coordinate 434,463,865 downwards.
TTTTGAATCTCATTTTTGTTCTTTTTTCGTTCGTTGTATCCGCTCGGGGCGGACGTCGCAAGACACCCGTTTCAGTTCGTTGTTGATCGATTAACTCAGTTTTTTTATTACAGAGGGCAACTAACCCTCTGACCGAACACGCTGAGCTACCGTGCCGGCACCATTCAGCTATCGGGGCTGACGGCGACGTGAAGCACAGATATGTGAATTCATGGACAACAGCGTGAGACTCTCTCTCGTTGGTGTCTCCGTTTCCAGCTCTCTTCTACAGGTTGCAAAGCCAATATGAGTGTTTCTTCGAGTAAATCGGACTGCAAGCAAAGAAAAACTGAAAGCATTCTCTTGGCCGGCAACACACGCCGGTTATGGACATTTAAGTATGTCATGTATGCGTGTATGAGATACAAATTTAAAGAGAAAGAGAGAGAGGGGGAGGGAAGAGGGAGATAGACAGGGGAGAGAGAGAGAGAGAGAGAGAGAGAGAGAGAGGAGGGAGGGAGTGACAGAAAGAAGGAGAGGGAGAGACAGACGGACAGAGAGATATGGAGAGAGAGAGAGAGAGAGGGAGGAAGTGCAGAGAAAGAGGGTAAGAGAGGGACTGAATGAGGGAGGGAGGTGGTGAGGGAAGAAGAGGAGGATGGAGAGGAGAGGGGGATGTCAAGATGATGCAGCGTGTGACAACATATGTCCGCAACCATAGATAGCATACTAACAATATTTAGTTTCGTTTTATATTATCTTTTTGACTATAGGTTATGTTGACATCCTGACCTGCTGCGTATCCCGAGGTCTAGGTTGACAAAGGCAACAAATTTAATGTCGTAAAAGTAAGTGCAGTTCGTGTTATAGAGCGTATTTTATGCGCACTGGATCTCGATGATTGGTTTATGTCGTACGGTTTGTTAACGTCAAGTGTGAAAGAAGGCGGGTGGTATTGTAAGCCTAAATATTTTCCATGTCGTATTCCTCAAATGTATAGTCACGTTCAATTTCAGATGAGGCACTTTGTTAGTTCTTGTATTTGACCCTTCCTTGCTGTAACATGTGAAAAAACTAAACCTGTGTTAATAGTGCTTGAGTTGCTCAGACATTTTAAATATTTATGGGATCTTCGTAACGTATTTACGTTCTTCCCATTCGTTAGGGAAGCTGTCAAATTGTTATATCTTTTACACTGCTTTGAAAATTTCTTTTTTGTTACTTAGTTCCTTTCGTGATATTACGTTGCGCACAAACGTTTATTGATTGTCCTGCCGTCATTTGCAAAAGCCTTAGAGCCACCGAAAATAAATTTAATATTGAACTTACTTATATGGAAAAAAATCATTAAATATAACACACAGTAGGCAACGGCAAACTCTTGTTCTTACCTTAGCTCTTTATGTATACTTTTCATACATTTTTATAGCTGTCGCTGAAACAAAACATTAGTTCTGCAGATTTCTTGGTTTAATTTTGGCGCTTCGCTTTGTTTTCTAACTAATCATTTTGAATGTGTTTAGCGATTGGTTTAGGCATTTGCGTTTCTTTTCATATTTTGAATCGCTGTGTATTAGACTAAGTGTGACTTTTATCCTCAGTTTTGTTAAAAATGTTATACTGAGTGTCTATTTGATATTGCTAGATTATCGGTTCTTGTACATCCAGTACATTGACTGAAAAAATTCTGTTTCGATTTGCAGTATTGTCTGTACTATATTCATTTACATTTTCAGACAAAGACAAGATGGAAATAAACAAATATTGTGTTTATGCATTGTGTAAGAACGGATCCCAAGTCGAGAGTGCTTTATTTACAAAAGTGGCGGCCGAAGGAACTTCCAGCCAACATCTGAGTGATACTTTTCGAAACGGTTGAACAAGATCATAAGTACTTAATTTTCCTAATTTTTATTAACTCTTAACCCACCTCAAGTGTTTACTTCCGCAATTCTGACGACGAGAAGTAAGAGAAGGGACAGGCCTGCTCTCATGTTGCAAGGTCTATTTTTGTGTGAAACATTAATTGTATCTGAGCTCAGATAACACACATTTTCGTAAATGTCCCTTAGTTGGTGTTATAGAACTACTCATCGTAAATGGTTCATCACATTTTCTCCGAGGTTTGCGGTGACGGACGGACTCCAGCAGTGAGCTGGTTATGGTATCCTCAATACATGCGCTGTGAGATTTTTTTGTGAGTATTTCTTGCTGCTTTGTTCGGTACTCGTTAAGAAAAAAAATGAGTAAAAGAGACGCTGAGGATTCAAAGACTGCTTCATACACTACCGTGAGTAAATAATAAACAATATCTTACAAGATAATTCAAAGAAATGTAATAAAAAGCAGCATACACTGAGCTGACGAAAGACATGGGATAGCGATATCCACATATACTGATAGCGGTAGGTTCGCGTACACAAGGTATAAAAGGCCAGTGCATTAGGGGAGCTGTCATTTGTACTCAGGTGATTCATGTGAAAAGTTTTCCGACGTGATTACGGTCGCACGATAGAAATTAACAGACTTTGAATGCGCAATAGTAGTAAGAGCCAGAGGCATCAGGTATTCAGTTTCGGAAATCGTTAGGAAATTCAATATTCCGAGATCCACAACGTCAAGAGAGTGCCGCGAATATCAAATTTCACGCGTTACCTCTCACCACGGACAACGCAGAGGCCGACGGCCTTCGTTCAATGACCGAGAGCAGCGACATTTGCGTATAGTTGTTAGTGCTAATAGACAAGCAACACTGCGTGAAATAACGTCAGATATCAATGTGGGACGTACGGCGAACATATCCGTTAGGACAGCGCAGCGAAATTTGGCGTTAATGGGCTATGGCAGCAGACGACCGACGCGAGTGCTTTTCCTACAGCACGACATCGCCTGCAGCGCCTCTCGTGAGCTCGTGATCATATAGGTTGGACCGTAGACGACTGGAAAACCGTAGCTTTCGTCAGATGAGTCCTGATTTCAGTTGGAAAAGCTGATGGTAGGGTTCGAGTGTGGCGCAGACACCACGAAGCAAGTCGTAAACAAGGCAATGTGCAAGCTGGTCGTGGCTCCACAATGGTGTGAACCGATAATTGACTGGAAATGGTTATGTTCGGCTACTTGGAGACTATTCATAGCCATTCATGCATTTAATGTTCCCAGTCAAGATGGAATTTTTGTGGATGACAATGCGCTGTGTGGCCGGGCCGCAGTTATTCTCTAATGGTTTGAAGAGCATTCTGGACAATTTGAGCGAATGTTTTGGGCACTTACAAGGGGAGGCCACGACGTTTGGAACGCAGATTTACTGTAAACTTCGTACACTCGTAGTACTCCATGAGCACAACAAAATGTGTAAGCAGCAGCACGTACTTTTCGAGCGTTGCTGAGATAATCGCAAAATAATTTCAGTCGTCGAATATATATCTGTACGTGGCCATTTCAGCCATGAAACGACGGCACAGCAGCTCAGCGTGTTAGCCGGCACGGTAGCTAGCGTGCTCGGTCAGAGGGTTAGCCGCCCTCTGCAATTAAAAAAAAAACTGAGTTCATAGATCAATAAAGAACTTAAAACTGTGTATTACGACGTCCGCCCCGATCAGATGCAACGAACGAAAACGAACAAAATAAAATTTAAAAAAAAAGCTTGTTCGGTCAGAGCGTTAGCTTCCCTTTCTAATAACAAAACTGAGCGAACGGATGAACGATCAAACTGAACGGGTGTCATCGGACGTCCGCCCTGAACAAATCCAGCGAACAATATAGAACAAAACGTATTTTTTTTTAAAGTGGCTGGCGTTCAAGCCGCTGGATCGCTGGATCGAGTTCCGTTCGTCAGTTTTTTTTTTTCTCAACACAGTCATTTTCTTTACTATTTATGTTACAATTGATATAATGGGAAAAAATACGTGTAATCGGATGAACTTTTATTAAATTTACAATGTTATTTGGCGGTCTACTAATTTTTATTATCACAAATAATATAATATTCATAACTATCGACTAGTAAACAGCCAAACACATAAAGTGAAGCTGAAAATGTATGCTAGTCCGTATCTTCAAAACTGTTCGTATTTAATCGAAAGAGAACGAGAAATTGCTTCTCGGAAGACGCTATTAAAATACACTCGATACTGCATAACCAATTATCAGCGCCGAATTTTAAGGAAATACTGCGTTATGCATGGTTTGTTTCCAAACTATCGTCTGAAAGAGAGGTTTTTGAAAATGTTAACAATGTTCGTTTTCCCACATAAAACGTCAAAAGACCTTGCGTATGCGGAAACATAGCATTTATTCAATGGAGCTGGTGCCGATTAACTTTATGTTTTCCATGTTTTTACGAAAAATACCATCCTGCATCTTGTACTCGTAATGTCTAAAGCGACGATTAATTGTACATCTTTCGAAAGCCGTCCGTGGCGGTCAAAACTTGGAGGTAACAAGTCGTTTCGAGCTCCTTCCAGGTATAACGGATTTCTCAAATCACGGACAAGCATACATTTTCAGTATGACTTTATGCATTTGGTCGTTTACTAGTCGATAGTTATGAATATTACTTTATTTGTGATAGTAAAAATTAGTGGACTGCCAAATAACATTGTAAATTTAATAAAATTTCATCCGATTACACGTATTTTGCCCATTATATCAATTGTAATATAAATAATAAAATGACTGTGTTGAAAAAAAAGCGACGAACGGAACTCGATCCAGCGGCTTGAACGCCAAATACTTTTTTCTAAAAAAAAAAAAAAAACTGTCCTATATTGTTCGTTGAGTTTGTTCAGGGCGGACGTCCGACGACACCCGTTCGGTTGGTTCGGTGATCCGTTCGCTCAGTTCTTTTATTATAAAGGGCAGATAACGCTCTGACCGAACACGCTTTTTTTTTTAACTCATTTTGTTCGATTTTGTTCGTTGCATCTGCTCGGGGCGGACGTCGTAAGACATCCGTTTAAGTTCGTTGTTGATCGATTAACTCAGTTTTTTTTTTTATTACAGAGGGAGCTAACCCTCTGACCGAACACGCTGAGCTACCGTGCCTGCTTTCTGATCGTTTACTAGTCGATAGTTATGAATATTACATTATTTGTGATAATAAAAATTAGTAGACTGCCAAATAACATTGTAAATTTAATAAAATTTCATTCGATTACACGTATTTTGCCCATTATATCAATTGTAATATAAATAATAAAATGACTGTGTTGAAAAAAAAGCGACGAACGGAACTCGATCCAGCGATCCAGCGGCTCGAGCGCCACACTTTTTTTAAAGAAAAAAAAAAGAACATTTTGTTCTATGTTGTTCGTTGAGTTGGTTCAGGGCGGACGTCCGATGACACCCATTCCGTTTGTTCGGTGAACCTTTTTCTTTTTTTGTATTTACTTATTTTAAACTCATTTTGTTCGTTGTTGTTAGTTACATTTGTTCGGGGCGGACGTCTTCTCACATTCGTTGAAGTTCATCGTTGATCCACTCACTCAGTTTTTTTTTATTACAGAGGGCAGTTGCCACTCTGACCTAACACGCTGAGCTACCGCGCCGGCTACCGTTCGCTCAGTTCTTTTATTATAAAGGGTAGCTAACGCTCTGACCGAACACGCTTAGCTGCCGCGCCGGCACCATTCGGCTGCGGCCGCTTCATGGTTAAAACGGCCACGCACAGATATATATTCGACGACCGAAATTATCTTGCGATTTTCTCACAAGGGAACCTCCCCATCGCACCCCCCTCAGATTTAGTTATAAGTTGGCACAGTGGATAGGCCTTGTAAAACTGAACACAGATCAATCGAGAAAACAGGAAGAAGTTGTGCGTAACTATGAAAAAAGTAAGGGAAATATACAAACTGAGTAGTCCATGAGCAACATTGGCAACATAAGGAGAATCTGAGTTCAGGAGCGCCGTGGTCCCATGGTTAGCGTGAGTAGCTACAGAACGAGAGGTCCTTGGTTCAAGTCTTTCCTAGACAGAAAATTTTACTTTCTTTATTTTCGCAAAGTTATGATCTGTCCGTTCGTTCATTGACGTCTCTCTTCACTGCAATAAGTTTAGTGTCCGTGTTTTGCGACCGCACCGCAAAACCGTGCGTTTAGTAGACGAAATGACGTGCCTCACCAATGGGAACCGAAAACATTTGATCGCAAGGTCATAGGTCAACCGATTCCTCCACGGGAAAACACGTCTGATGTATTCTATACGACACTGGTGACGGCATGTGCGTCACATGACAGGAATATGTTGTCGACCCACCTAACTTCTGCACTTGACGAATGGGTGAAAAGATTCTTCTACCTTGCCCGATTTAGGTTTTCTTGTGGATGTGATAATCACTCCCAAAAAAGTGAAGAAAACGTAAGAGTTTGTCACATAAACTGAAAATAAAAAATTAAATATTTCACTCGAGGGAGACTTGAACCTAGTACCTCTCGCTCCGTGGCTGCGCTTGCTAACCACAGGACCACAGCACTCCTTGCCTACTAGTGTCCTTGATGTTGCATATCTTCGCATGGACGACTCAGTTTGTATACTTTACTAATTTTTTTCATAGTTCCACACAATTTCTTCCTGTTTTCTCGATTGATCTGCGTTCAGTTTTTCAAGCCCTATCCACTGTGCCAACTTATAATTAAATCTGAGTGGGGTGCGATGGGGAGGTTTCCTTGTCAGTAACGCTAGAGAAGTACGCGCTACTGCTTACACAATTTGTTGTCCTCATGGAGAACTACGATTGTACGAAGTTTGCAGTAAATCCGCGTTCCAAACGTCGTGGCCTCCCTTTGTTAGATTGCCCGAGATGAATCACATAGAACATTTATGGGACACAATCGGGACGTCAGTTCGTGCACAAAACCCTTCACCGGCAACACTTTCGCAGTTATGGACGGCAATAGAGGCAGCATGGCTCAATACTTCTGCAGAGGACTTCCAACGAGCTGCTGAGTCCATGCCACATCGAGTTGCTGCACTGCGCCGGGGAAAGGAGGTGCGAGACGATATTGGGAGGTGTCCCATGACTTTTTTCGCCTCAGTGCAAATATACTAGTAACCAGCAGAATAATTAGCTGCAACGACGCTGCTTATTTGTGGGGATAATGAGTTGAGAAGGAAATGATAACAACATGGTATCTCCCAGAATAGCTACTCTAAACCCTGATCTGTACGAATTAAAAAAATTAAAATTAATTTCTTGGCTTCTTTTCAGTTCTCTGGCTCATATTGACTAGCGTCCTCCTCTGGGTGAATCTCCGTTGTCATGGATGCATTTCGGTTCTGGCGGAATACTGCTCTACGAGAAAATTCAGTAGGTCGGCGTTTGTTTTCGCAACAGCAAGGTAAGCTATTTCGATACATTTATTTATATCGTTTAAATGAACGACGATAGTAATGTTTTCTTATCAAAAGATGCTATAACCACAACTGACACCTTTCTTTTTATTTCTTTTCGAATTATGCCGTCTGTTGTCGAACAGCCCTCGGAGTGGCCGTGCGGTTCTAGGCGCTACAGTCTGGAGCCGAGTGACCGCTCCGGTCGCAGGTTCGAATCCTGCCTCGGGCATGGATGTGTGTGCTGTCCTTAGGTTAGTTAGGTTTAATTAGTTCTAAGTTCTAGGCGACTGATGACCTCAGAAGTTAAGTCGCATAGTGCTCAGAGCCATTTGAACCATTTTTTTGTTGTCGAACAAGTAACAACCATCACTATCGTGTGGGTTAGTATTTTGCTCAAATTTTACCATTCACCCCCACAATCATACAGGTATTAATTCTGAGCTAAAAAATGTTAATCAAAATTCAGTTTCAATTTAAAAGTGGAAATGATCGTATGGCATTGTTAGCCGGGAGGCCTCACGCGGGGGAGTTCGGTCGCCGTATTGCAAGTCCTCTTTAGTTGACACCACGACGGCGACTTGCGGGTCAATGATGATGAAAATGATGGACACACAACACCCAGTCCCCTGCCGGCGAACCCGCGCCCCATGCATGGTTGGCGGAAACGCTACCGCTACGCTACGGAGGAGGACAATTTGAAAGTATTTATTAGAAATGGAATTTTATTGCTTTTGCTTCTTAGATGCCAACTGGTAAACGTATTTTGTCCGAAAGTGAAATGATCGGTATCTTGAACGTAACGTCATACATAAGTGACCTGCCTGAACACAACAACGCAAATTTTGATTGCCCATTACCACTGCAGGCGAGTGATGTAAAAAGGAACATTTTCAGAAAAAATCAGCGGTGAAGACAGTAATCTTCGATCATGTTCAGAACTGTGTGTGATACCAAATGAATCCGATGAAGAGAATCATCGTCCTTTTAAACGGAGGATGACACAGTGGTGGTGGTTATGGAATAAGAAGGATTTTGTTGAGAAGAGTTTTCTTCCTGCAGGTGCTTCATTACAGTGGTGAAGGTCTTGTAAGTTTATTCTACGTATCTTCTAATATTTGATTGTACATCACATATTTGGAATATATTTTTCTTTCAGGACCTAGTGGTACTGAAAAGTTCCTTACACTGTTGGTCTCAGGGTTTCTCTAAAGATTTCGATACTTGCGCATCAGATTTCAGAAATACGTATTCATTACCAAAAAGTGATAAATCATTACTTAGGAATCATGTTGAGCTTAAGCATTTTTTGGTTTAAATTTAATAATAGGTGTGATCCTATATTCTAGAATTTCAGTGTATTAGCAGAAATTATTTAATTACTAATCCCGTTTCATCGATGAACAGATATTTTCTTTTGCAGAAGTGCTACTTACAAATACGTGTCAAAAAAACCTATGCCTGTACATTCGAAAAAAATTGTGATTACATCAACTTTAGGTCTTGTAATGAACTCTGAAATATACCGAGGTGCTTCAACAAATCTGGATGGTATAGATCTGGGAGTTCATCCTTCCGTGGTTCTTCGGCTATCACAGAATACTTCTCCTCGAAGCTTCCCGTATTTTGACAGACATTTTGCTAGAGTTTTCTTGTAGAAGAAATTAGTTGATATGGGAAATCATGAAACAGGAACAATTACGACAGACAAGGTAAGAGGGGTAATCTTCAGTGATACTTCACAACTGAAAAGACTAGAACAAATACAGGCTCTTCGAAGTGATAACACAATAGTTTTAGTACAACGGTACGATAGCAGTCGGGTTGTGATGGCATCTACATGTTCTGGAATTCACTCAGATCACCAGGTGGAACGCTGGTGATAAAAGGAAAAAAATATATGTATTGAGCTTCCATGTTCCTCTGTTGCATGCACACTTCCAGTCAGTGGGTGTGGTGCACATTTGTGATCGTGAAATGGTGTATTTTCACACTTGGTTTGGGACGAGGAAATAGACTTCGAAGGTTTTCTCCATATCCTCGACTTAACTACAGTGAACAGTTGGACGTAATATAGAATAGCCGCAAAACTAAATAAAATCCGCCAGAACGATATTAAGGACTTGATGAAACTTCGATTAGAAATTGACGAAGCTTTACTGATAACTCCCGTGAAGGAAATATCTGACGTGGACAAACCTGGGGATGAAACAGACTGAGACACGTAAGGGATCCTATTATTGCTATCCTCCTATCGCTGTTACTTGCGATGATAAGCGATAACGTGGTTATGATCATTTCCCTGTTATTGATAATCTAAATTCTCGACGAATGTGTCGGTTAACTTCATATAATAGCAGAACCAAAACCCGTTGCGAAAAATGCAATGCATGTTTATGTCTTTTGAGGCATATAAATTGTTTCAAGCAGTGTCACACACAGAAGTAATATGCTCTTAGTCTGCTACATTATTCATACTGATTTTTCAATGGTTGTTTTCCAATGACTTTATTTATTTAAATTTGTATTCTAGTTTAGTCGTGAATGAACAAAAATACTTCAAGCAATTTCAGGTACAGAAGGATTATTATCTTAGAGTGTTACATAATTACTAACGATTTTTAATGAATGTTAACCTACCATTTTAATTAATTATTTCAATTTATATTCCTGTATGCATATAGATGAATAATAAAGTATTTCATTACATTTGGACGAGAAAAATACGCACTTCATCTGTAAATCACAGTCCTACGTACTTGTGAAACAATCTGCACAACTTTTATGTATATATCCCAAGATACTGGGATTGTTTCAGTTCTTTTCTCGTAAACGCAAAGAAAAAATAATTTTTTAGCAGTTTTCATGACCTATTTGTAGACTACAAATCAAATTGATACCAGGATTTCGTGAAAGTAAAACAGAAAAATTATCATGGATGAAAGCGCTATTGGCGCTGCATTAAAACTCACTCTCACAACGTTACACCGTCCATTCCGTTTCCATAGTATTCATTTTTTTGTTCCTCAGCGTGGCAACAACAGATATTATCAGAGGCAGTCATAACGCTTTAATTATCAACTCGAAAAAATAGAGTTACGTAATTAATTTTCTGTTTGCGGGTAAATGTCTGCAGTGATGGTACACAATGGAATCCCTGCGCTATACTACTGTAGCAAGCTGCTACAGGAACCAGAACAAAACTGCGCACAGCATTATTAAAATGGAGTATCGTCCTGTAATTCAGTTTCTCCATTTAAAGGGGAATAATGGTTCAGCAATCCATTCTGAATTGATGAAAGTGTACAGCAGCAATGCACCAACATATGACGTAGTGTTTACGTGGCGCAGACGTATAAAGTATGGTTAATCAAGAGTGAATGATGGACAACTAAATGGCAGCACATACCTCTGTGAACAACCAGGAACATTAAGAGATGTGCAACACCTGGTGCTCCAAGACCGGCGTATTACAACCGAGGTCATAGTGGAAAAGTGAAAATCAATCGTCGATCAGTTTGCCACATCTTGCACGACTTTTTGAATGCGGCAAATATCGCCGACCTCTGTGTTGGGTGACAGTTTACACCCATTCAGTAAATTCACCGAGCCGACGCAGCAGCAGAAATGTTGCAGCTGTGTCAGACCAATCAAGACGGCTCCTTTAAGAGACGGGGTGCTTTTGAATGATGTAAAAATCGAAATTTTTTATTATTTTATTAAATTCTATCGTCTTTCCTGATTATATTTATATGCACTTTATTGGGTTAAAATGAAATATTACCGGTATATACTAAATTTTAAATTCTTGGTCGTGTACTCTGCCACTCCCCCATTATTTGCATTATAATAAACCATTGATATTTCGCAAAACAACTGAAAAGTTTTTGCTTCCAGCGATACTTTTGCGACATATTGTATATCTTGGTATCACTGCTAGTTTCCAACATCTGTAGGCGAACGTTATTGCTCCTGTTTATTTTAGATTTGTTGGAGCGTTTTGTTTACGTCCTACTGAAACTTTATTATGTAAGTGCTACGGATATTTGTGATTAGAAATGTTCACTAGTGTGCAATAAATACTAACAATGTCACACATCAAGAAATTCGACAAAAGAAAATTCTGGGGTAACTAGTTTACAAACAAAGCAAATCCATGCTATTGAGAAAACCTCTTTATCAGTTCTTCAGGGATTATTTAAATCTTTGATTTAATAGTGATGGTGTTTATAGTAGATCCTAAACCCTTCCTAGTAGTTTCTTGTTCATTTACTTTCAGGTAATTTTCACCATCGCGTTGTTTACATTTCGTCACTTCCTTTATCAAAGAAGATGCATCAGTAATCAATAACTGGTTATGAAACTATATCACAAGACCAGAATTTTGCCTATTATGATGAATTAAATGTGGAATTCTACTGCTAGGCAGATGTAGTTTCTTTTAAGCGTTTACGTGTTAATTTATGTAAAATATGCTTATCTCCCTAGAGACCTCACGCAACAAAAAGAATTTAAGAGTTATTTTTGCTGAAATGTGTAGACATAAATATAATCAATATACATTCACAAATGAAGTAGGAAGTGCTAAGAAGAATGCCAAGAGTAGCACTGAAGATGAAATGCTGCAGGATGAAGACTATGCTTCAGTAATGTACTGAGAAACATTTTAATATGACACAAATCTTAATTCGCAATTTCTCACAAGCAGTACTTTTCAGAATTTAGGTACACACATCTCCTAAAATTTATCTAATTTTTTCTCTGTAATTTTCAGTTTCCCATACTTATCTAGCAGACCTAAATTTTGTTGTACGTTCAACTTAAATACAGAGAAATAACATTTTTAATTATGTAAAACATTATAAAAATTGAAGTATAAGATATAATTTTTATGTCGACTGATATACTTAATGTGCGAAATTAAATAGGTCTAGTATCTCAACCAGTACGGCATAGATGTATGGCAAAAATTTGGTCTCCTCCATATGTGTGTTACTGGATTAGGTACCTGAATTTGAAGAAGCATTTTAGATAGCCAATTTGTAATAAGTGTTCTTTATACACATCAATAGGTTCTGAATTGTTCAAAATACTTGCAAATTGTTCAGAGTGTATTCTGCACAAACTGTGATAAACTACAAAACTGTGAAACATATTAGAGAAATAGTACATGAAAGAAACAGGTGCTCATTTTCACAGAATATGTAGCCGAAATGTACCCTGTGTCCTTAAACGCCTAATCATTATGGGCGAGTCTTGGATGCCTCTGTACAACTAACAGACAGAGGAGTAAAGCAAACAAGGGTAATATAGGATTTGCAACCATCGAAAAATATTAGTGCCAGAGATGAAAGAAGCGATAAGTTGCATAATTTGGGTTTCTAGTTTTCGTCATTTAGCCACTATGCCATTCATCTTTGTGACTAATGGCACTGAACTGAATGACTGTTTATACTAAATTATGGTGACGAAATGGACCTGGACCTAGAAGTAGGAGGTTCGCATGGCGTTGATGGAACTGAGTTGGTCGCTTTCGAAAGGTGAGTGCCTACAACTCCCTTTCACAAGATTCTCTGTAATAGTTCTCGGTTGATTTCCAAATCTGTATCAGTACCTTACGAGGTGTGACTTTAGATGTGTGCTGCCCGCCGTTCTTCCGGCGGATGGAAACTCGATTAGACGCGCTTATCGAGGAAGGAAAGTTGTATGTCAACGCTGGTTTTAGCTTCTCTTTTCCTTTCGTCACAGTACTCAAATAACACTGCTACAGCTCTACGATCAATTTGCTCTTATCAAATTTACCTGCTGCAACTGAAATTCGTGAGGAACCCGTCTACAAGCCACGTTCAGATCCAGCGATGAGTTACACTTACGGATTTCAAATTATTTTTCTAAATCCAATAGAAATATTCTGCAGTTTTCAAGATGGCTGTTAACAGCAACTGAGAGTACCTTCAGTTGATAAAATAAACAGCCAATCAGTTGCGAGAAGTTTGTTTATTTAAACTTTACCTAGGTCTCGATACTACTTTGAGTATCGTTCATAGAAACATGCAGTTACATTGGTTACATTAGAACATGTTACATGAATCATGAGCTTTCCAGCTCAACTCACATGCAGCAACTGTAATCGAAATGTCCATTGAAACCGTAGAAGAGAGATAGGTATGGCTATTGAACAGAGACAAACGTCGATAGGTCGACGATGCCTCGTGGCGAAATAGTTTTGACATTTCACGACAAAAGGTCCATAATGCATATACTACTATACTCTGTTCATCATAAGAATAAACCTGATGTAAACATTACGCCATATATTCTTGCGCTTTTGCTTGAATCTCATTGGATTTCGTTTCACGTGGAGCCGAAGCCAAGCTGTGACCAGTACAGTCAAGTACGATCATAAGGATACGTTTTATGCTGTGTTACACGCACACAGACTAGAGATAATGCGGGACAACAGCATTACCGGTGCATTAAACTTGGACAACACTGGCCAGCCAGCGGTCCAACTAGCCTGCAACGACGTGAGCAGCTGCAGTTCAGACGTAAAAAGAGACGAACGAAGAAACAATATAGTTCCGAATGACATTTAATTTTTAAGGAAAATGAATAACATTCGGAGAAACTCCAGCACTACCACGCGCTTCTTAGGTGACCAGACGGAAATCATTAAATACACTGGTTCTCGCGTGACAAACTATTCTAATTACAAACAAGAGTGATGAAACTTTCTAACTTAAACATAGGTTAATTTTTGTGAGCGATCTGTGTGTAATGCAAAATCATACTACAGAGATTTCACCGCACTGTTGAGTACTGATGCAACTGAATGTGTTAATGACAGTCAGTCGTCTGGTAATCTCTTAGCTCCTTCATTATCCGAATCCGAGAGATACATTTCAGTTCTGGACGTGTCACCTACTACGTTGATAACGAGCCTATCAACAACAGAACCCACGAAGCCAGCCAGGCGCCGTATTTTCACTTCTTTTATGACGAGCCGTTCTGTATCCCACCAGCGTTCGGCAGTGACATGTGGAAAAGCTGCATGCGTTGGTTCCAGTACGTCTGGCAGCTTAACAATCTTGTTACTTCTCGGGCCAAATCCCGCAACTTTGCTCCAGATCAGTTCTGTTGGGTTCATATTGCAATGGTACAGTAGCAAATGTAAAAATGCAGTATTTGTATGATGTGCTCGGATGCTGTGAAAATGGTTGTTTTTCATGTTTGTACGATGCTTATCTACCTCTGTAGTATAAAACGATGGACATAGTCCAAATAAAGAGGATTTGGTTTTTCATTTTTGACTTAAAATTAAATTGTTATGTTTTCTTAATTTAAGCAACTTTTATCAACAGTTTTTCATAAAATATCGGTACCTAAGAAAATGTACTTGAAATGAAAACAGGAATTTCACGTCCAAAATGTAATTAGAAACAAGAAGACCTGCATTATTCATAAAAAAATGATGATGAGTTTTATAATTACGAGATGTAGGTATTTCAATTTGAACGCGAAAAAAAAGAAGAAAGCTGGGAGAATGAACCAACAAACCATAAATTCCAGGGAGTGGCATTCCATTACGCTACCAGCTGCGCTGCACGTGTTACATACAGTGACTGGGAAAACTTCAAAGCCGATTATCTCCGTAAATTTATGAAAAAATTAAGAACAGCCTATTTCTCGTCGCTTTTAAACCGTATTCCACACGCGTGTTTCACTACGGAACAGAAAGCAGCCTCAGCCATTTTCGTATGCGTATATACAGTCTGTGACCATACACGATTTTTTAAATAAAAACTACGTGGCTAAAGCGTGATTAAGGAAAACGTTGATGGTTGTTAATACATTTGAATGTCTTAAAGTTAAATTTAACGTAACTTAGTATTAATATATCTAATATGTAAGAAGGACCTACTTCCAAGAGCGAAACAACACTAGTATACGTGTGCTACGGTTTCTGACCAATCATCGCGTTGTGTTTGCTTACATCAGGTTTATTCTTATGGTGAACGGATTATAGTAAACATCCATTGCATGTACTGCCTTTCATCAAACTGGTACCTAATCTATACCGCTTTGTGGCGGGATAGGATAAGACTTCGTTTTGTGAAGATGGTTCATTTCGAGTGGGAGTGCAGCTGTCCCTCGCTTACCATATTTACAATACAAACAATCCACCTGTTATGTAAGATACAATGTTGACCCAAAACATTATGACCACCAGCTTCATAGCATGCTGGTCCGCCGACCGGTGTGGCCGAGCGGTTCTAGGCGCCTCAGTCTGGAACCGTGCGACCGCTACGGTCGCAGGTTCAAATCATGCCTCTGGCATGGATGTGTGTGGTTTAAGTAGTTCTGAGTTCTAGGGGACTGATGACTTCAGATGTTAAGTCCCATAGTGCTCAGAACCATTTGAACCATGCTGGTCCACCTCCGGAACTCAATACAGCAACTATTCTGTGCGGCATTCATTCGACAAGTTATTGGTGGCTTTTCGGAGGTATGTGGTACCAGAAGTCTACGCACAGGGCACCGAATTGCGTAAAATACGAATAGATGATTTGCGGGGGCGCAGTTGACATCCGATAGCGTACCAAATGTGTTCCATCGTGTTCAGATCAGGCCATTATTATGGCCAAGATATCAAACTGAGTTCACTGCCAATGCCCTCTAACCACTGTAGCACTATTCTGGCCTTGTGACACGGACAGTTATCCTGCTGGAAGATGACATCGTCATCCGGGGAAGATAGCAAGCAAAAAGTTATGCTTCTGAACACCTGTCCCTGTAACTGTGTGGTACTCGGTCGTCAAATCTGCCACGGATTGCACTCTCTCCTGCTTTACAGAATGGGCAAGCCTCCGACCACCACGTACTGTAAGGAGGTGTGCACGTCCAACACCTCGTCGCTTATGCACGGTTTCACCATCCTTCAACCACTTACCATAGATACTCATATCACTAACACGCTAACCGACCACTTTGTCATTTCCGAGATGCTCGTTCCTAGACGCTGGGCCATAAAAATCTGCCCTTTGTCACAGTCGCTTATTTCACCATTTGCGGCCTGCATCGTAGACAGAATTATTCCCGAGTTCGAGTCTCAGTCGGGCACACAGTTTTAATCTGCCAGGAAGTTTCATATCAGCGCACACGCCGCTGCAGAGCGAAAATCTCATTCTGAAAACATCCCCCAGGCTGTGGCTAAGCCATGTCTCCGCAATATCCTTTCTTTCAGGAGTGCTAGTTCTGCAAGATTCGCAGGAGAGCTTCTGTAAGGTTTGGAAGGTAGGAGACGAGGTACTGGCGGAAATAAAGCTGTGAGGAGGGGGCGTGAGTCGTGCTTGGGTAGCTCAGTTGATAGAGCACTTGCCCGCGAAAGGCAAAGGTCCCGAGTTCGAGTCTCGGTGGGGCACACAGTTTTAATCTGCCAGGAAGTTTCATATCAGCGCACACTACGCTGCAAAGTGAAAATCTCATTCTAGAATTATTCCCCATTCGTCTCTGCTTCGCTAGTGTACTTTCCTTGTCACATGTTCCCGCAACGCTGCCAGGTGGTATTTAATCCTACGATGGCAATGATCATAATATTAAGGCTGATCAGCGTATCATGTGGTTGGCAATACTAGTCCCATGACTTCTAGCAAAAAGACTCAATGTAAAGGGAACTAGGGAAGTTTTTGGATATAAAGCTACAATTGGACAACTCACATAATGAATGTTTAGACAAGTCACTATGAGAATGAAATTTTCACTCTGCAGCGGAGTGTGCGCTGATATGAAACTTCCTTGCAGATTAAAACTGTGCGCCGGAGCGAGACTCGAACTCGGGACCTTTGGCTTTCGCGGGCAAGCGCTATACCATCATTATTTTTTGTTTTTTGTTTTTGTTTGTTAAATCTCGGTTTTGTTCGTTACATTTGCTCGGGGCGGACGTCTCACGACACCCATTCAAGTTCATCGACGATCCATTTACTCAGTTTGTCTATTGCAGAGGGCTGCTAACCCTCCGACCGAAAACGCTGAGCTCCATCTGAGCTACCCAAGCACGACTCACGACGCGTCCTCAGAGCTTTAGTTCCACCAGTACCTCGTCTCCTACCTTCCAAACTTCACAGAATTTCTCTTGCGAGCATGTAAGACTAGCACTTCTGAAACGAAGGGTATTGCGGAGACATGGCTTATCCACAACCTATGGGATATTTCCAGAATGAGATTTCGAGTCATGGTCCGGCACGCAGTTTCAATCCGCCAGGAAGTTTCATATCAGCGCACACTCCGCTGCAGAGTGACAATTTCATTCTGGAAACATCCCCCAGGCTGTGGCTAAGCCACGTCCCCACTGTATCCTTTCTTCCAGAGTTGCTCGTCTTGTAGGCTCGCAGGAGAGCTTCTGTGAAGTTTGGAAGGTAGGAGATGAGGTACTGGCGGAACTAAAGATGTGAGGACGGATCGTGAGTCGTGCTTGGGTAGCTCAGATGGTAGAGCAGTTGCCGCGAGAGGGAAAGGTCACGAGTTGGAGTCGCGGTCCGGCATACAGTTTTAATCTGCCAGGAAGTGTAAGGCCACTATGAGCTTACTGTACCTAACAGATCAGCTCCTTGTATCATCCTTGCTCTATGTGTTTATCGGCAATAATGAAGGCATTCTGAACTAGAAAGAAACACTTGTGAAAAGTACCTAGTGTTGCAGTTATTCTGTGGGATTAGAAGTCGATCAGTGCTTCTACACTGGTGCACAAAACTTAAGGACGAAATAAAATTTCACATGATGAGTCATTATGTAAGTAACATAACTCGATGAAACTTCGACAATATTTAGAAAAAACTGCTGCAGTATAGGACACCTGGTAAATAAAATAAATACGCAGTGAGACAAATAGAAATGATACTTTTATGCAAAGACAATAATTACACTGGACTCACAACGATACATGATGGTGCTCTGGACATCAAAAAAGGTGAGACATTGTTCTTAATAGCGCGTGTGATCACCACTGACGGCAGTGAATGCACTGCAATATGTTGTCATGCTGCCACATGGATGGTAGGGATTTCCTCGGGTAGGGAGTTCCATTCCTCGCCCACCGGGCTTGGCAGCTGCTGGATGGTCGTCGGTGCAGGTGGACATGCTCCAATAAGTCTCCCCAAAGCATCCCACACGTATCGATGTGATTCAAGTCGGGGGAACAGAGTGGCCCGTCCATTCGCCGGATACCATCTCATCCCTAGTAGCTCTTCCAGCTGCGCATTTCGGTGCGGTCGCGCACTGTCATCCGCAAAAATGAAGCCAGGACCGAATGCACCGCTAAAAAGATCCGTATTTGGAAGGAATACAGTGTCGCAATAACACTGACTGCCGAGTGTACCGTGTTCAAATATTGGAGGTCGGTACGCGAATGGAACATTATGCTTCCCCACACCATGAGATCTGGAACACCAAAATCATCATGTTCGACATTGTTTCTGGGTGCATTACGTGTTCCCACCTCTCGCCATGTGAGAGTACGTCCAGTGTTGTAGGACATCACCGAGAAGACCATTAACATAGCTTTATCGTATGAAGTTGGTTCAGAGAGCTCTAGAGGAATATCTTCTGCATCGAGGAAGCTCCTCATTGATATTGCCTTTCTGCATTGGTCACTAAACAGGCTTATATTCGCATATGACAATGGAGCAAGCTCGATGTATATCATATACTAGCAATAAAAAGTCAAATATAATCAAAGAAAGGGGGAAATGAGTACAGGTTGGGTAACAAACGTCTGCAATTGAGTGACAAGCTGTACCCACAAACCAGATTTGTTTTGTCTGTACAGGTAAGTGGTATTCCCTGTGGTGAATATGCACGTAATTCGTAGATAAGGTAAAGAAGTGCGTTAGACCCATAATACGTACGATGTTCAGAAAGTGTCATTTCATTTCACTGCTCTCGGAGAGTATTGCGAGACGTAGCAAATGGTCGACGAAGAACAGTATAAGATCGACAAAGAATCTATATTTCGCAAAAAGAGGTTCACGACGACACCAAACATTGCCTGCAGCTATTGTATAAGGAATTTACGGCTGACTTTGCAGTAGGCGTTTTCGTATGAACTATCAATCAATGAAGAAATTGATGAAATGTATGATGAGATAAAAGAAATTATTCAGGTATTCAGGTAGTGAAGGGAGACGGAAATTTAATAGTCATGTGTGACTGGAATTCGAGAGTAGGAAAAGGGAGAGAAGGTAACGTAGTAGGTGAATATGGATTGGGGGAGAGAAATGAAAGAGGAAGCCGTCTGGTAGAATTTTGCACAGAGCATAACTTAATCATAGCTAACACTTGGTTCAAGAATCACGAAAGAAGGTTGTATACATGGAAGAATCCTGGAGATACTAGAAGGTATCAGATAGATTATATAATGGTAAGACAGAGATTTAGGAACCAGGTTTTAAATTGTAATACATTTCCAGGGGTAGATGTCGACTCTGGCCACAATCTATTGGTTATGAACTGTAGATTAAAACTGAAGAAACTGCAAAAAGATGGGAATTTAAGGAGATGAGACCTGGATAAACTGACTAAACCAGAGGTTGTACAGAGTTTCAGGGAGAGCGTAAGGGAACAATTGACAGGAATGGGGGAAAGAAATACAGTAGAAGAAGAATGGGTAGCTCTGAGGGATGAAGTAGTGAAGGCAGCAGAGGATCAAGTAGGTAAAAAGACGAGTGCTAGTAGAAATCCTTGGGTAACAGAAGAAATACTGAATTTAATTGATGGAAGGAGAAAATATAAAAACACAGTAAATGAAGCAGGCAAAAAGGAATAGAAACGTCTCAAAAATGAGATCGACAGGAAGTGCAAAATGGCTAAGCAGGCATGGCTAGAGGTCAAATATAAGGATGTAGAGGCTTATCTCACTAGGGGAAAGATAGATACAGCCTACAGGAAAATTAAAGAGACCTTTGGAGAAAAGAGAGCCACTTGTATGAATATTAACAGCTCAGATGGAAACCCAGTTCTAAGCAAAGAAGGGAAAACAGAAAGGTGGATAGAGTATATAGAGGGTCTATACAAGGGCGATGTACTTGAGGACAATATTATGGAAATGGAAGAGGATGTAGATGAAGATGAAATAGGAGATACGATACAGCGTGTAGAGTTTGACAGAGCACTGAAAGACCTGAGTCGAAACAAGGCCCCGGAAGTAGACAACATTCCATTGGAACTACTGACGGCCTTGGGAGAGCCAGTCCAGACAAAATTCTATGAGACAGGCAAAATACCCTCAGACTTCAAGAAGAATGTAATAATTCCAATCCCAAAGCTGGCAGGTGTTGACAGATGTGAAAATTACCGAACTATCAGTTTAGTAAGTCACAGCTGCAAAATACTAACGCGAATTCTTTGCAGACGAATGGAAAAACTGGTAGAAGCCGACCTCGGCGAAGATCAGTTTGGATTCCGCAGAAATATTGGAACACGTGAGGCAATACTGACCCTACGACTTATCTTAGAAAATAGATTAAGGAAAGGCAAACCTACATTTCTAGCATTTGTAGACTTAGAGAAAGCTTTTGACAATGTTGACTGGAATACTCTCTTTCAAATTCTAAAGGTGGCAGGGGTAAAATACAGGGAGCGAAAGGCTATTTACAATTTGTACAGAAACCAGATGGCAGTTATAAGAGTCGAGGGGCATGAAAGGGAAGCAGCGGTTGGGAAAGGAGTGAGACAGGGTTGTAGCCTGTCCCCGATGTTATTCAATCTGTATATTGAGCAAGCAGTAAAGGAAACAAAAGAAAAATACGGAGTGGGTATTAAAATCCATGGAGAAGAAATAAAAACTTTGAGGTTCGCCGATGACATTGTAATTCTGTCAGAGACAGCAAAGGACTTGGAAGAGCAGTTGAACGGAATGGACAGTGTCTTGAAAGGAGGATATAAGATGAACATCAACAAAAGCAAAACGAGTATCATGGAATGTAGTCGAATTAAGTCGGGTGAAGCTGAGGGAATTAGATTAGGAAATGAGACACTTAAAGTAGTAAAGGAGTTTTGCTATTTGGGGAGCAAAATAACTGATGTGGGTCGAAGTAGAGAAGATATAAAATGTAGACTGGCAATGGCAAGGAAAGCGTTTCTGAAGAAGAGAAATTTGTTAACATCGAGTATAGATTTAAGTGTCAGGAAATCGTTTCTGAAAGTATTTGTATGGAGTGTAGCCATGTATGGAAGTGAAACATGGACGATAAATAGTTTAGACAAGAAGAGAACAGAAGCTTTCGAAATGTGGTGCTACAGAAGAATGCTGAAGATTAGATGGGTAGATCACATAAGTAATGAGGAGGTATTGAATAGAATTGGGGAGAAGAGGAGTTTGTGGCACAACTTGACAAGAAGAAGGGTCCGGTTGGTAGGACATGTTCTGAGGCATCAAAGGATCACAAATTTAGCATTGGAGGGCAGCGTGGAGGGTAAAAATCGTAGAGGGAGACCAAGAGATGAATACACTAAACAGATTCAGAAGGATGTAGGTTGCAGTAAGTACTGGGAGATGAAGAAGCTTGCACAGGATAGAGTAGCATGGAGAGCTGCATCAAACCAGTCTCAGGACTGAAGACAACAACAACAACATCAATCAGAATTTCAGAGCAGTAGGGCTGTATTCTAGACGAACATCATTGCTCACCCTCCATCACAGCAAATATTGATGAACAGCTCATGAGCCGCAAAGCCAGTAGTGATCCGAGCGAAACAGTTGGTAGTACAGAACAACACAGAAGATAAAATGGCTCTGAGCACTATGGGACTTAACTTCTGAGGTCATCAGTCCCCTAGAACTTAGAACTACTTAAACCTAAGTAACCTAAGGACATCACACACATCCATGCCCGAGGCAGGATTCGAACCTGCGACCGTAGCAGTCGCGCGGTTCCGGACTGAGCGCCTTAACCGCGAGACCACCGCGGCCGACAACACAGAAGATATCGAGGTTTCCTCGCAGTGTTGGAGCAAGCAGCCACCTTAGCTGACAAAAAAATTGAAGATAAATTTTAAATTATATGCATTGAAGTTAAGCACGACACATTTTATGTATCAGCAACCATGACTTAATATTTTAAACGAGCACTGTAATGATGCAGTGGTTTAGGGATCATAAATTTACGTCAGACTTTGTACAGCTTTAGTAGGCCGTTAAAACAACATAATGTGCAAACAGTAAGGTGCACTACTTTGGAAATTGTGAGAAAATCTCACTAGAAGTTTTACAGGTGTATTATTTGATTGATGTATCTGTGCGCACGCTAGACTTCATGGCAGTCAAGTGGTTTTCCTGCTGTTCTCGGTGGTATTAATATTAATCTTAAAAAAAGAAAAATAAATTAGTGAACCATTTATGTTCATTGTAGCTCTTCTCCACGTTCCCTACACTTTACTTGGGTCCTGCAAGATGGGAACGAGATAGGGTGGTCAGACCTGGGCTTCCGACCGCTGCCTGTTTTGTCCCTACCCCTCCCTCTGGGCGCCAGGAAGGTTCCTAAAAATAAAAAAAATTAAAAAAGAGATTGGTTGAGCGCTTGGCCACGAAAGGCAAAGGTCGTGGGTCAGAGTCCCGGCATGGCACACAGTTTTAATCTCCCAGAAAGTTTCATATCAGCGTGCACCACACTGCAAAGTGAAATCTCCGTTCTGTTTATTTTTTGTTGTATTCGTGTGCATCCACTGGATCTATGACCACATTGTTAATCTGTAATATTTTGTATTCGAAATGTTCGTTATAAAGAAGTGTTTAGCGTTCGAGCTTCGTAAGACTAACGTGTACAAGCAACGGTTCGACTCCCACAGTAACTTAATTTTCAATTTATATTTTTTTCATCACTGATCATTTTATTTAATTTATGTGACATCTGAGAGGTAATCTAATTTTAAAAAACCATGCGTATTTGCATGAGGTTTTAGTGAATTTCATGTTATTTGACTACTTACGGTTTTAAGTAAATTTAATTATCACAATAAACGTATTTATAACTATCGACAAGTAAATGAAGAAACGCATAGAGTTTTTCTGAAAATGTATGCTTGTCGGGATTTTCGAAATCCCTTATATATGCAATCTGGTAAGACACTCCAAACTACTGTGTACCTCGACGCTTCAAGCTGCAGACACAGGGTCAGTCCCCATTTGACAGTTAACCT
Source organism: Schistocerca serialis cubense (assembly GCF_023864345.2). Lineage (NCBI taxonomy): Eukaryota > Metazoa > Arthropoda > Insecta > Orthoptera > Acrididae > Schistocerca > Schistocerca serialis. The sequence goes on along the minus strand of NC_064640.1, from coordinate 434,440,365 downwards.
GCGTAGTAGTGAGACGTTGCTAATGCAGCAAGAATGAATAGTGTAGCTGCAAATTTTATGACTGTCACAGAATTTACACTTATACTAAAAAAATGAACGTCTGACAAGGGGACCCTCCATACTGTAAATCACAGATTTTGATGCGCTTCAAATATGTTGTAGAGGCACTTACCCTGAATACCTGGCTATCCGGTTTTTTAGCGACGGACCATGGTTTTTGAGAAAACTGATTTTGAAGTTCATTGCGGGCTTTGTATATTTTTATGTTATTAATATTATATTTAAAAAAATTAATAACTGAATACATCTTTACAATTTCGCACACCTTACACTGTTTGATGACATTCTTTGAAATAAAATTGAAAAATTCGGTCGATTTTGAAAAAAAAGTACACAAGCAGTTTTCGAACACAGTACCTCCAGCGAGGTTAACGCGCACCTTTACGGCTGCGCTAAGCTGACTTTCTCGAAGTACATTTCATGTTAAGGATATACAAAGCGCGCAATGAACTTCAAAATCAATTTTCTCAAAAACCAAGGCCTGTCGCTTAAAAAACCGGATAGCCAGGTACTCAGTGTAAGTGCCTCTACAACATACACTACTGGCCATTAAAATTCCTACACCAAGAAGAAATGCAGATTATAAACGGGTATTAATTGGACAAATACGTTGTACTAGAACTTAAATGTGATTACATTTTCATGCAATTTGGGTGCATAGATCCTAAGAAATCAGTACCCAGAACAGCCACCTCTGGCCGTAATAACGGCCTTGATGCGCCTGGGCATTGAGTCAAACAGAGCTTCGATGGCGTGTACAGGTACAGCTGCCCATGTAGCTTCAACACGATACAACAGTTCATCAAGAGTAGTGACTGGCGTATTATGACGAGCCAGTTGCTCGGCCACCATTGACCAGAGGTTTTCAATTTCTAACATTCTGCGTGGTTTCTGTTGTTCTATATCGTGTCTCCCTAGCACTTTCGCGCAACGACGCTCTGAGCGTGTTTTTTAGGGAATTAACTAGTTTGAACCTGGGACCTGTTGCTGGTAAGGAGACGCCAGACCACACATGACATGTAGAGTTCAGAAGAGTTCAGTGAGACTAGCGATGATATAACCAAATAATGATTTCAGCGTCAGCTCCACTGCACTCCCTGTAAAAGAATCTTAATACTAACTAAATTTAGTGGAAGGGGTTCAAGGCTTTCCTATTTTTACTTAGCTGGTAAAATAACATCGAAAAAGCAGTTAAGTTTACCATTGGAAATTTTATTCTACTCACAAAACATTGTTTATAAATTGCACTATTGATAAAAGGAAATGTTTTAATACAGGATGATAAAAACCAACTGCGTTCAACAAAATTGTGAACGAATATTCCCTGAATGGGTTTCCAAGTTCTACAATGGATCGAAGGATGACCTATGCCATATCACATCTATAATCTAGGTTTAAATTAAGTTTCACAAAAGAGAAAACTATCAAAATGGTCTACAGTGACCCTCAATTATCTTTAATTACTTATCTAACTTGTCGTAAATTACAGTGGCTGATGTGGCTCCTCAATAAGTATATAACAAAAAAATCATCGCGTTTCAGATTTTTACTTCAAGTGGCAAATGTGAGCACCATGAGCTTTAATTGACGATCGACACTAGTATTACGCAAAAAGGGGGTGTAACAGATGAGACTTCTGCAGTTGTGAGTGAAGCTTTATGCGCTGTTATGCGGCATCGCGTGCATTCATTATCTTGCCGGTGTTCGTCAGGGGGCGGCGAGCAGCACAGCTCCGCTCACCTCGCCGTCTCGGAAGCAACTCTCTCCTAACTTCTCCTTACTACAATTTACCGAAGTTGGTTTAAAAAAACTATCTGGCTGTGTTTTCATCTGACCAATCAGGGTCTCAATGTTAACCTTAAGCTCCGCCTACAAAAATTCTGTCTATCCAATGAGAAACGTTATACTTTTCGTGGTGGGGCAATGTTTTTGAAGTTTGCAACGTAACAGAGACGCGAAAAAGTCTCACGCTAAAACTTGCAGCTGGTGTGGTCCTTTTTGTGTTATCGTAAGATCTATACTGTTCTTCTGGAGGGCTCTAGCTTTTAACATGGGCTGGGAGGTGGTCCTGACGTAACAGAGACGCGAAAAAGTCTCACGCTAAGGCTCTAGCTTTTAACATGGGCTGGGAGGTGGTCCTAACGGTTAGCGGGCGACGTGGGTGTCCGTCCCTTATCGTAGGGCCTTCCAACTTAACACGGTTCTGCTCTCGGCTTCTGTTCTCGTTTCTCCCCTCGGAACTGCGTCTGTCTCACGGTGGGAAGGTATGACATGCATTTAAGCATTCTTGTGTTAGTCTGTGGTATTCCATTTGCTCACTCGTTACTCGTATAACTTTGGTTAATTTAATGTCACGATTTATTCGGAGCTATGTGACATACTACTGGATTTGCTTATCATGTCAGGGTTTTCATGGAAGGTGTTGGATTTGCCTGACACCTTACAAATTGGTGAGATAATGTGCTGGCCATGGCAGCAGTCTAACATTTTCTGTATTCAGAAAGGCCTGTACAGGTCCTGCAACATGCGCTCGTGCATTATCCTGCTGAAATGTAGGGTTTCGCAGGGATCGAATGAAGGGTAGAGCCACAGCTCGTAACACTTCTGAAATGTAACGTCTACTGTTCAAAGTGCCGTCAATGCGAACAAGAGGTGATCGAGATGTGTAATCAATGGTACCCCATGCCATCACGTCGGGTGATACGCCAGTATGGCGATGACGAATACACGCTTCAAATGTGCGTTCACTACGATGTCGCCAAACACGGATGCGACCATCATGATGCTGTAAACAGAACCTGGATTCATCCGAAAAAATGACGTTTTGCCATTCGTGCACCCAGGTTCGTCGTTGAGTACACCATCGCAGGCGCTCCTGTCTGTGATGTAGTGTCAAGGGTAACCGCAGCCATGGTCTCTGAGCTGATAGTCCATGCTGCTGCAAACGTGGTCGAACTGTTCGTGCAGATGGTTGTTGTCTTGCAAACGTCCCCATCTGTTGACTCAGGGATCGAGACGTGGTTGCAAGATCCGTTACAGCCATGCGGATAAGATGCTTGTAATCTCGACTGCTAGTGATACGAGGCCGTTGGGATCCAGCATGGCGTTCCGTATTACCCTCCTGAACCCACCGATTCCGTATTCTGCTAACAGTCATTGAATCTCAACCAACGCGAGCGGCAATGTCGCGATACGATAAACCGCAATCGCGATAGGCTACAATCTGACCTTTATCAAAGTCGGAAACGTGATGGTACGCATTTCGCCTCCGTACACGAGGCATCACAACAACGTTTCACCAGGCAACGTCGGTCAACTGCTGTTTGTGTATGAGAAATCGGTTGGAAACTTTCCTCATGTCAGCACGTTGTAGGTGTCGCCACCGGCGCCAACCTTGCGTGTATGCTCTGAAAAGCTAATCATCTGCATATCACAGCATCTTCTTCCTGTCGGTTAAATTTCGCGCCTGTAAAACGTCATTTTAGTGGTGTAGCAATTATAATGGCCAGTAGTGTACAGGGTTATTACAAATGATTGAAGCGATTTCACAGCTCTGCAGTAACTTTATTATTTGAGATATTTTCACAATGCTTTGCACACACATACAAAAACTCAAAAAGTTTTTTTAGGCATTCACAAATGTTCGATATGTGCCCCTTTAGTGATTCGGCAGACATCAAGCCGATAATCAAGTTCCTCCCACACTCGGCTCAACATGTCCCCATCAATGAGTTGGAAAGCATCGTTGATGCGAGCTCGCAGTTCTGGCACGTTTCTTGGTAGAGGAGGTTTAAGCACTGAATCTTTCACATAACCCCACAGAAAGAAATCGCATGGGGTTAAGTCGGGAGAGCGTGGAGTCCATGACATGAATTGCTGATCATGATCTCCACCACGACGGATCCATAGGTTTTCCAATCTCCTGTTTAAGAAATGCCGAACATGATGGAAGTGCGGTGGAGCACCATCCTGTTGAAAGATGAAGTCGGCGCTTTCGGTCTCCAGTTGTGGCATGAGCCAATTTTCCAGCATGTCCAGATACACGTGTCCTGTAACGTTTTTTTTTCGCAGAAGAAAAAGGGGCCGTAAACTTTAAACGTGAGATTGCACAAATCACGTTAACTTTTGGTGAATTGCGAATTTGCTGCACGAATGCGTGAGGATTCTCTACCGCCCAGATTCGCACATTGTGTCTGTTCACTTCACCATTAAGAAAAAATGTTGCTTCATCAGTGAAAATAAGTTTCGCACTGAACGCATCCTCTTCCATGAGCTGTTGCAACCGCGCCGAAAATTCAAAGCGTTTGACTTTGTCATCGGGTGTCAGGGCTTGTAGCAATTGTAAACGGTAAGACTTCTGCTTTAGCCTTTTCCGTAAGATTTTCCAAACCGTCGGCTGTGGTACGTTTAGCTCCCTGCTTACTTTATTCGTCGACTTCCGCGGGCTACGCGTGAAACTTGCCCGCACGCGTTCAACCGTTTCTTCGCTCACTGCAGGCTGACCCGCTGATTTCCCCTTATAGAGGCATCCAGAAGCTTTAAACTGCGCCTACCATCGCCGAATGGAGTTAGCAGTTGGTGGATATTTGCTGAACTTCGTCCTGAAGTGTCGTTACACTGTTATGACTGACTGATGCGAGTGCATTTCAAGCACGACATACGCTTTCTCGGCTCCTGTCGCCATTTTGTCTCACTGCGCTCTCGAGCGCTCTGGCGGCAGAAACCTGAAGTGCGGCTTCAGCCGAACAAAACTTTATGAGTTTTTCTACGTATCTGTAGTGTGTCGTGACCATATGTCAATGAATGGAGCTACAGTGAATTTATGAAATCGCTTCAATCATTTGTAATAGCCCTGTATTTGAAACGCATCAAAATCTGTGAGTACAGTGAGTACAGAGGATCCCCTTGTGAGAGGAGGCGAACCGTCGTCTCATACACGTTCATTTTAAGCAGCTCGGACGCTAACCACTTAACCACCACGAACTCTGGTGTCTGGCATCTACGCCCAGATACACCAGTTACATAATAGACGCGTAAAAAATGGTTCAAATGGCTCTGAGCACTATGGGACTTAACTTCTAAGGTCATCAGTCCCCTAGAACTTAGAACTACTTAAACCTAACTAACTAATGCCCGAGACAGGATTCGAGCCTGCAACCGTAGCGCCTAGAACCGCTCGGCCACCCTGGCCGGCAGACGCGAAAACGTCTCTTGCGTTTTTCACGGAATTGTCAGAGTAGTGCACCTCACTAGTTGCAAATTATGTTGTTTTACTGGTTTACTAAAGGTCACCTGCCGCGACTGCCAGAGCGTTCTGCAAAGCATCCAGAGAATGTTCACCAGCAGAGAACTTTGCCCAGAACACTCTAGCGTCCTGTGGTTGATCTACAGAAGCCGGGTAGCGACGCATAGCTCTGCTGTGTATCGGAGCGCTCTGGAATTCACGGTAGGGAGATCGCGATATATGAAGACTGTGCTCCGTGAAATTTGCATCCAGTATTCCTGGAAACTACTCACTATGTCACGGCATACCTGTACCTCGTTAATGAACTGCCCGCAGTGAAGTGCTGTGCCGCTCCATTCAACTGCCCAGCAGCGCAAGCATCCAGTAACCGGATGAGTAACGCCACAATTGGTCGGCTTAACGTACTCCGATATAACCCTTTACATGCGCACATTACACTGTTTCAGGTTGCTTTACCGCTTACAACCTTCTTTCCCCTTTTTTATGATACATCCCTGTCCTAATACGAAAAATCTTAAATTATTTCTTACTTAATATACGATTTTATGATACTCATATATGTTCTTCTTGGGAATAACGACAATGTTCCGTAGAATCCATACATTTTATAAAAATGGATGTGCGGATATGTGTATGCATGTGTTTTCCACTGGACCGATTTCAACCAAACTTGGCACACATATCACTTACGTCTGGAGATCATTGCTGTCGAGGTAAGAACCACCTACCGATCAAAGGGGCGGGGGAGGGAGTGAAAAAGCAGTGTAACCCATTACCCGGGAATATTCATACTTTATTCATCCACTGATGACCACAGCGGTTGAGTCCCATAGTGCTCAGAGCCATTTTTTTTTATTCATCCAGTATTTGATAATGAGAGCACTTAGAGATTTGCAACGAACTTTACACTTAATTTCAAACCTTTATGACACTTTTTCTCTCTGTCAACCTGAACAAAATGATGAAAGGAATAAAGTTTATCGGTTACTAAATTTTCGCTGTTCATGCAGTAAAACTTCCGAATAAAGCATGAGGTTTTGATTTATTACTTCTTTGCTACTAACTGCGTTCGCGGCACATCCCACAGACTGCAGACAGTAAGCACATACCCACTGAAAGTGGCAGAAGAGTTATGTTTTTGCACGACACATACTTCAGGAGATGTCACAAACAATTAGATGCGTGAAGAACTCTCGCATCATGCAAGAGGTGTAATTTTTTTTTACTTCGTTGCTACCGGCTCTGTTCGCAACACTTTTCGTAGACAGTATCCACATCTGTCGCTGAACGTAGCTGCAAAAATATATCATTGTGCGACACGCAGTTCAGAACGTATGACGTCAAATACAGAATGCATGAAAACTGCCGCTTCTTGCATGACATTTAAATTATTACTTCTTTACTACTAACTCCAATCACAACACATTTCGGAGACAGTAGGCACACATACCATTGTACCTGAAAAATTATATTATTGTACAGCACATTGTTCAGGAGGTGTGATGTCATAAACATTGAGCTGGGTGGGAAACTGAAGCTGCAGGTTGTAATTCGCTAGAGAGACGGGTGAAATACGTGTACAAATACGAATGAAATGTGTTAAATATGTGTGAAATAAATTTGACATGTGCGTACGTGGGAAAAGCCACAGGTAAAATGCTCATGCTAAACCCCTGGAACGATTTAAATCAAATTAGGTACATGTATTAGTTACAATCTGGAAAGAAATACTGTGGAAATGAGAACCACCAGCCTCCAATTGAGGTGAGTGTGATAATGTGGAGAAAGACGGGGGATGGGGGTGGGAGGGGGAGGAGGAGACGGACAGACGGTGAGGAGAAAGGAGGCGATAGGCACAGAATATAGGCGGTGATAGGCGGAAGGAGATGGACAGAGAGTGGGGGTGGAGGAAGTAGACAGAGATTTAACAGCGATCCCCCTACTGACATTAAATACAGTTGTGACACTTAATTTTTTCTAACGGATTATTTCGGATCTGAGGCAGGACAATATCAGTAGATTTTGCCAAAATCCATGAAGACTAGCTTAGGAACAACAATCGATGCTGTATCTGGCAGTTCGCCGTTAGCATAATATAATTTGAAGTATTTCGATCTTACAGACCGACAGAGTCATTATTGCCTGATTAGACCACATACTATAATAAAATATCTATGAGCGTGAGCAATAAGCGGCTTAAAATGGAATGACTACAAAAGACGAGCTGTAAGAAAGAAAGAAGCTATATTGAGATTAATTGGTGGAAGAATCGTGAGGGAATGTAATTAATTCATAAATACGATAGCGTAACAAACATTCATTGCGCATCTTGTTGATTATTTCTCGTCATCCTGGAGCCCTTGCCAGAAGGGATTGATGGAGAAGATGTATGATAACAAAAGGTATTGTCACGTGTTGCTTCGGTCAGCGAAATAGTATCAGCGATATGCTCACCAACTCCAGCGGCAGCCGCTACTGTTAAACATCACTAAGAGTTTTACCGTTAAAACTTCGAGAACGCATGTCCCAGGGTGAGTCGAAAAGATATTACATGGTCCAGCGTCTAATGAAACAAGTAAAAATCAGAGATATTTCAGTTGAAAGGAGTATGTTCAAGTTTCCTTCCTTTCATCATCCCTCACAACATTTTATCGTGATCTTTGAATTGCTGCCTCACTAACCTTATGGCAACCAGATCATTGGCGTAATTCGAGGACGTGTTCAAAAGTAATGTCCCCGAATTTTCGTGTCAATACTCTTAGAACTTTTTAAATAAGACAAACATTATTAATATTCAAAGCAAATAAGTCTAGTAAACATGGGCTCCAAAATCCATACCTTAAGAGCTATGATCACTTCTTCGTCTTCGTTACTGAGAAACATCTCTTCTACTGCAAATTGTTTGCTTTCCATATTTTTGGAGGAGATAGTGTGGAAAAACACAAGAAAAATTGTCCAGTAAACGTTGGCTTCAAAATGCATACCTTAAGAGCTATCAGCACTTATTCAGTGGAAGAGATGTGTTCCACAGCAGCGCAGAGGAGCAAGTACTCATAGGTCTTAAGGCTAGAAGTAAAAGTGGGTCAGTTTTGAAACACAATGGTTTGTCGAGAGCCCTACTTCCCTCCATATTCATCGCAGGACAAAAGGCTCGTATGACTTTTCATCATTTATTGGATTGTACAACTTACCAAAATTTCATCCCCCTAACCCACCTCGAAGTATGAAAAACTTACCTGTTGTGCCTGATTGTCGGGCGACAGTCTTCTCTCAGTACACCAAGTGGAAAATAAAAAAATATCCTTATTATTAATATAATGCGTGCTGGATGACAGGTCAATGAGAGTACTGAGAAGAAACTTCCAGAAACTGTGAAGTTTCATGACTAAACTAAGGGTGGAGTCTATGTTGTTGTTGTGGTCTTCAGTCCTGAGACTGGTTTGATGCAGCTCTCCATGCTACTCTATCCTGTGCAAGCTTTTTCATCTCCCAGTACCTACTGCAACCTACATCCTTCTGAATCTGCTTAGTGTATTCATCTCTTGGTCTCCCTCTACGATTTTTACCCTCCACGCTTCCCTCCAATACTAAATTGGTGATCCCTTGATGCCTCAGAACATGTCCTACCAACCGATCCCTTCTTCTGGTCAAGCTGTGCCACAAACTTCTCTTCTCCCCAATCCTATTCAATACTTCCTCATTAGTTACGTGATCTACCCATCTAATCTTCAGCATTCTTCTGTAGCACCACATTTCGAAAGCTTCTATTCTCTTCTTGTCCAAACTATTTATCGTCCATGTTTCACTTCCATACATGGCTACACTCCATACGAATACTTTCAGAAATGACTTCCTGACACTTAAATCAATACTGGATGTTAACAAATTTCTCTTCTTCAGAAACGCTTTCCTTGCCATTGCCAGCCTACATTTTATATCCTCTCTACTTCGACCATCATCAGTTATTTTGCTCCCCAAATAGCAAAACTCCTTTACTACTTTAAGTGCCTCATTTCCTAATCTAATTCCCTCAGCATCACCCGACTTAATTAGACTACATTCCATTATCCTTGTTTTGCTTTTGTTGATGTTCATCTTATATCCTCCTTTCAAGACACTGTCCATTCCATTCAACTGCTCTTCCAAGTCCTTTGCTGTCTCTGACAGAATTACAATGTCATCGGCGAACCTCAAAGTTTTTATTTCTTCTCCATGAATTTTAATACCTACTCCGAATTTTTCTTTTGTTTCCTTTACTGCTTGCTCAATATACAGATTGAACAACATCGGAGAGAGGCTACAACCCTGTCTTACTCCCTTCCCAACCACTGCTTCCCTTTCATGTCCCTCTGGAGTCTATATAGTTGACTAAATCACTAGACTCTACAATATTCGAGCAGGCACCCACCATTGGCCTGCGCATGTCTTTTGTAACATTCTTGACCTTGTCATGATGAGTGCTCAGACAGGTTGTAAGTTACTTACATCCAAGAAGATTTCACGGCGAGACTTCATGCATCCTCAGAGTAGCAAATGAGCTTGTTGGCCACTAAAAACTGCAGACAGCCCTTGCAAGCACATGGTACCGGCGCTGGCTAACCTGCAAATAGAAAGTGTTGTCAAATTCAGGTTTCCTACAGAGAACAAAATGGGAATAAAACATCGCGCGTATGTTTCAACTACATGAAATATCTGTGCAAAAGCTGCCAAGCCAAAACACTTGTCGAATATCTTAACTCTGAGCCCATCCCAGCTTAGACAAGTTTGACCACTCGTTGCTTCCTAAATATTTTAAAATATTTGTAATTCTAGAGTGAAATTATTTCTTCTTATGTTTTTGTTCCTTGCCTGCAATAAGCAAGAAAACACACAGAGCATTCTAGTCACATACTGCATTTTAGAATCTTTTACAAGTACTCTGTACGTACCTTATTTGTCTGAAAAGTAAAAATACTATTAGTACTCGCTTAAACAGTATGTTTTGACTCTGTATCAATCTTTTTATAAAGAACAACAGTGTAAAATTGTTCTACTTGCTTGTTTTAAAGTTTTTTGACGAAATAGTGAAGAATTTCTTCCGTAAAAATTAAGAAATTCAGCTTTCACCTGCAAGGTAAAATTTTATTAGTTTACTTAGGTTTCGATGCCAATAATTGTCTCTTCTTCAGAACTATAAATTAACCCATACGGACATACGTTACACATTAAAATATATCATCAATCTAATGATTTCATAGTAAAGAAAATCGTGGTATTACAAAAATTAAATTATTGTGAGGGCGAAACGTTGGTCATCTCACAGAATAAAATTAAAACAGAATAAGAAGCATAATCATAAGATTATGTCTGTCAAAACTAAAAATATTAAGACAAACGTAGACAGAGCTACGCCGGCCAGTAATAAGAGTCACACGTAAGCAACGAGGCTCGGCCAGCGGCCAAGCGCATGCGCGAAGCGCAAGCGCAAGCGCTAGAGACAAGCTGTCTCTAAATTACTTAGAGTAAACGTAAATTGTAAACAAATTGTGACGGGAAGCAGTCCTACAAATGGACTCACCTACCTATTGGTACAGTACATTAAACAATTTATCTTAGAACTAGCTACAAAGTCAGGGCATGAACATTTACATTCAAATATTATAGTAAGAGGGCGAAGCCCCACTACAATAACTAATAAATTAGTATTCTAAACACAAGCGTGCGAAGCATAAAATATCTTGAACATAAAACAGGCAAATCAAGAAACACCTTACCAACTAGGTGTCATCACTATTACAATACAAAATATATAGACACACAATGTACAATCGCACTATAATAAAGGGACAAAACAGAGCCGTCCGTGATAGCCGATCGGATCTAGGCACTTCAGTCTGGAACCACGCTGCTGCTACGGTCGCAGGTTCGAATCCTGCCTCTGGCATGGATATGTGAGATGTCCTTAGGTTAGTTAGGTTTAATTAGTTCTAAGTTTAGGGGATTAATGACCTCAGCTGTTAAATCTCATAGTGCTTAGAGCCATTTGAACCATTTTTGGACAAAACAGATAGGAAACAGCATCAGCCATTCGAAGTAGACTGTGGGTCAACTCCACTGGAGTAAAGGTTGAAATGCTTCGAAATAATTTCTATCTTTAGATGAAGCTGATCATTAAATAAATTTTCTCTGTCAATAATAAGATGTTTAAAGATTTGCAATTCTTCAAGGGTGTCTAATTTACATCTTTTGACTTCATTATGAAAAAGTTATGCGTCTTTTAGAGAGTATGGACCATTTGGATAAAATGTTCAGCAAATGTAGATCCTTGTGTTCCATCACCGCTTTTAGTCGGCAGATGCTCTTTAAACCTAACAGCCAGGGCACTTCCTGTCTGGCCAATGTGACAACAGGTACATTCAACACAAGTGATCTTATACACACCTGACAAAAAACGGTTCAAATGGCTTTGAGCACTATGGGACTTAACATCTGAGGGCATCAGTTACCTAGACTTAGAACTACTTAAACCTAACTAACCTAAGGACATCACACACATCCATGTCCGAGGCAGGATTCTAACCTGCGACAGTAGCGGTCGTGCAGTTCCAGACTGGAGCGCTTAAAACCGATCGGTCACAACGGGCGACGCACACCTGACAGATGATTTATCAGTACCTTTATCAAGAGAATGGACTAAATTCTTTTTAAGGTTGTTGGTGGTAAAGTATGAAATTTTATACCCTAGATTTTTTAATAAACGACCTACCTTATAGGATAAGTTACCTATAAAGGGAACTGATATGTATTTCGTTACCTCGTCTTAATTGTGGGTACCTGAACTGGAAAGTGTGGTAGTTTTCTTTCGTGTTTTTTTGTTAAACAACTGTTTCACTATACTGGGTTTATATCCATTATTCTGAGCGATGTTTTCGAGGACCTTTTATTCGTTCTGTAAATTGATTGGCGAAAGTTGAATGGAAAGGGCTCGATGGATACTCGAGTGAAAGAAAGCCGTTTTATGGGCCTCAGGATGGGTGGAATCAGCTGGGATGATGTTGCTGGAATAGGTTGCTTTTCGAAAAATGTTGAAATCTATTTTGTTGCCAATAATGCATAGAATCAGATAGAGGTACTCTAAGGTCATATCAGCTGTCTCAATTTCTTGCGTGAAGCTGATTTTTTCATGGAGGTTATTTAAAGTGGTAAATAACAGTTATAGGTCTTCATGGGAACCTTCAAACACAAACAGAAAGTCATCTACATATCTCGCATAGAAAAATGGTTCAAATGGCACTGAGCACTATGCGACTTAACTTCTGAGGTCATCAGTCGCCTAGAACTTAGAACAAATTAAACAAAAACTAACCTAAGGACGTCACACACATCCATGCCCGAGGCAGGATTCGAACCTGCGACCGTAGCGGTCGCTCGGTTCCCGACTGTAGCGCCCAGAACCGCACGGCCACTCCGGCCGGCTCTCGCATAGAAAATTACATTATTGGCCAAGTCTGGGTAATTCCAAAAACACATCTGCTCCAATGCTCTTGATAAAGATACTGATAAATCATCTCTGTCGGGTGTGTATAAGATCACTTGTGCTGAATGTCCCCGTTATTGCATTGGCCAGACAGGAATGGCCCTGTCTGTTAGGTTTAAAGAGCATCTGCCGTCTAAAAGCGGTGATGGAACACGAGGATCTACATTTGCTGAACATCTTGTCCAAATGGCCCATGCTCTCAAGCCTCTAAGAGATGCAGAACTTTTGCATAATAAAGTCAAAGGATGTAAATTAGACACCCTTGGACAATTGCAAATTTTTAAACATCTTATTATTGATAGAGAAAATTTATGTAATGTCAGCTGCAACCAAAAATAGAAATTATTTCGAAGGATTTCAACCCTTACTCCAGTGGAGTTGACCCACAGTCTACTTCGAATGGCCGATGCTGTTTCCTATTTGCTTTGTCCCTTTATTATACCGCCGTTGTACATTGTGTCTCTATGTATTTTGTATTATATTAGTAATGACACCTAGTTGCTAATGTGTTTCTTAATTTGCCTGTTTTAAGTTCAAGATATTTTATGCTTCACACGCTTGTGTTTCGAATACTAATTTATTAGTTACTGTAGTGGGGCTTCGCCCTCTTACTATAATATTTGAATGTAAATGTTCATGTCCTGACTTTGTAGCTAGTTCTCAGGTAAATTGTTTAATGTACTGTACCAACAGGTAGGTTTGTCCATTTGCAGGACTGCTTCCCGTCACAATTTGTTTACAATTTACGTTTACTCTGAGTAATTTTGAGACAGCTTGTGTCTAGGGCTGCCCTTCGCGCTCGCGCATGCGCCTGGCCGCTGGCCGAGCCTCGCCGCGGAACTGCTCGCGACGCCTAGTTTCCTTGTTGCTTACGTGTGACTCTTGTTACTGGCCGGCGTAGCTCCGTCTACGTTTGTCTTAATATTTTTAGTTTTGACATACATAATCTTATGATTACGGTTCTTATTCTGTTACAATTTTATTTTGTGAGATGGCCGACGTTTGACCCTCAAAATAATTTAATTTTTGTAAATACCACAATTTTCTTTATTATGAAATCATTAGGTTGGTGGTGTATTTCAATGTGTAACATATGTCTGTATCGGTTAATTACTAGATTCTGAAGAAGATACCATATTGGCATTGAAACCTAGGTATACTAATAAAATTTTACCTTGCAACTGAAGGCTGAATTTCTTAATTTCTGAACAATTCACGGCTGCTGAAGCGCTGCATTATATTAAAGATTTGTCTTCTGTAAAATTTGGATTGAAATGTTCATTTCTGAAAATTTATTTTTGACAGTGTATTATTCATTTCAGAAACAAAATTACCCCTTGGTAACTTGTTAGAATTTTCCTGAACGTATTGTTAACATGACTACACCCAAAAGCGAAAAGAAACGGTAGTTTCCTACTGTGGGTCAAAAATGACCCACTTGGGACTTCAAGGGGTACCGCGAAGTTAGGCACTTTTAGTGTTAAGGCATGCTCTTTAGAACCTAATGATCATTCCTGACGCATCCATGAATAGTGATTACTCCCCCTGGAACATCCTATATATTATTATTATTATTCTGGATTTACGATGTGCGTACATTTTTCCACCACCTATTCTAGATTACAGTAAGTCACTAATTATTGTTTTCCACTCTTCTCTATTTGTCCATAAATCTTCAGGAATGTTGTTCTTCCTCATTGCTGACTGAACTCCCTGTATCCATGTATCAGGTGGTCGTCCCCTTTTTCTTCTTCCAATTGGTACCCAGTCGATTATGCATTTTGGTAGCCTTTCCTGTTCCATTCGTCTGATGTGTCCATACCATTTAAGTTGTTTGTGCTCGATGAAATCAATAATTGAATCTTTACATTTCATCTTGTCTCTGATTACTTCATTTCTTATTCTTTCTCGTCTTGATATTCTTGCTGAACGTCTCCAGAAATCCATTTCTGTGGCTAATAATTTTGATTTCAGTTGCCATTTTGTTGTCCATACTTCTGAACCATATGTAATAATGCTCCTAACTATTGTTTTAAAAATCCTTATTTTGTTATCAGTTGTTATGTGTTTGTCCCAGAGAATTCCATTCAATAAAGAGATTGTCGTCTTTCCAGAATTTATTCTTGATCTAATTTCTTTGTCCTGTTTCCCATCATTTGTAATTTTCACACCTAAATATTTATATTCCTCAGTAGCTGTTATTATTCCCATCCCTTCTTCTAATATTAAGTCTCCATTCACTCCACCAATTACCATGTACTTTGTTTTATTCATGTTTACATTTAGACCTGATTTTTTATATTCTTGAATCAATTTTCTGGTCATATACTCTATGTCCTCATAGTCTTGGGCTATAATCAGTTGGTCATCTGCAAATTGTAACGAGTATATTATTCTATCATTTATTGGTATTCCCATAGCGTGACATTTTTTCTTCCAATTCTGTAAAGTTACTTCTGTATATATTTTATACAATGTAGGTGAGATGCTACATCCTTGACGTAATCCTTTTGTGACTTGGAATCCATGTGATAGATATTTACCAATTTTTATTTTTGAAATAGAATTTTTATATAAATTTTGAATTGCTTTAATTATTCTTGGATTTATTCCTATTGATATTAAAGCTTTCCATAAACTGGATAAAGGCACACTATCAGAGGCTTTTTCTATATCTATTTATATTAAATGTATAGGTTGTGCCCGAACCATTTTTTTTTCAATAATTTGTTGTAGGCAAAAGATATGATCAATTGTTGATCTTCCAGCTCTAAAACCTGCGTGTTCTTCAGCCTCCTTTTCTTTGTATTCTTGTTCTAACAAATATTTAATAATTCTTCCATATAATCTACTGAAGGTATTGGTCACTGTTATTCCCCTATAATTTTTACACTCATCTTTCGCTCCTTTTTTATGTACCACTGAAATATATCCTACTTTCAAATCATTTGGGACATCTTCCCCATTTAAACATCTTTAGGAAAGGTTTCTTAACAATTCCATTAATTTCTTTGTTCCTAATTTTAATAATTCTGCAGGAATACCTCCAATGCCTGTAGCCCTTCCATTCTTTAAAGATTTTATTGCAGTTTTTACTGTCTCTATTTCCAAACGGATGTAATTCTCTGCTTGTAGATCTATCATTTTATATATATATATATTGTGAAAAGATATGGTGGAATACAAACAGAGCATTTTATTTTTCGTGTCTACATATTTGCAGTCCTCTGCCGCTAGAGGGTCCCGAATTGTGGAGCGTAACATGTCATTGCGTGACGTAACTATGTTGCTGCGTAAGAAATAGCGTGCTCTAATCGAGATTCGAATTCTAAGAGTTCGTCCACACATAGAGCTTCCTCTCCTTCAGTATGACAACGCCATTCCACACACGAGTGCTGTGACATCTAAAACAATCCGACATCTTAGGTTCGCTGTCATCCGTCATGGTCCGTACCGTCCCGACTTGGCCCCATCTGATTTTTTTTATCTATTTCCAAAACTTAAAGAACACATTCAAGGGCTTCACTTTGAAAGTGATGAAGAAATACAAACAGAGGTGTGGTTGTGGCTCTGTCAACAAAGCCAGACATTCTATACTGACAGTATCAACAAACTGGTCTCAAGAGTTTTCACATAAAAAATTCGGAGACATAGTTTTCTGCACTCCCTCGTGTTATGCACTGTGCTGCCACATCTGTTAACACCTGATAGTATATGTGAAACACCTCCTAAGCTGCTATTAAACAATACTTTAATTTCTATAACCAATTTCTTTCACTGAACATCCTCAAACGACTGTTGCCTAGGACGCTGAAAACAGACACATCTCGCCTAAATCTCCTTATCAGCAATCACATCCCTTAATCCTTTCCTAAAAGCTGATTGGCCGCTTCGCCTAGGATGGTTGCGTCGAGAAGTGCAGCCCACGAGCTATTTGAGACAGAGCATTTAGTGACTTACAACAAACTTTACACATAATATAAAATCTTTAGGAAACTTTTTCTCGTTGACAACCCCCACAAAATGATGAAAGGAAAGAATTTATCGCTCACTTTATTTTAGCTGTTCATGCAGTAAATGTACTGTATGAAGAACGACGTTTTAATTTACTACTCTTACATTACTAACTATATTCGCAAAATATTTGGCAGACATTATTAACATATAGCACTTAATGTAGCACCAAAATTGCGTATTTGTACAACACACAATTCAGGAGATATGACGTCATAAACATTGAGATTCGTGAAAAACTGCCGCATCATGTGCGACGTTAAAAAATTTTTACTTTCATGTTACTATACTACTGACCAGTAAAATTGCTACACCAAGAAGAAATGCAGATGATAAACGGGTATTCATTGGACAACAATATTATACTAGAACAGACAAGTGATCACATTTTCACGCAATTGTACAACTACCTCAGGCCGTAATAACGGCCTTGATACGCCTGGGCATTGAGTCAAACAGAGCGTGGATGGCGTGTACAGGTACAGCTGCCCATGCAGCTTCAACACGATACCACAGTTCATCAACAGTAGTGACTGGCGTATTGTGACGAGCCAGTTGCTCGGCCACCATTGACCAGACGTTTTCAATTGATTAGAGATCTGGAGAATGTGCTGGCCAGGACAGCCAGGGCAGCAGTCGAACATTTTCTGTATCCAGAAAGGGCCGTACGGAACCTGCAACATGCGGTCGTGCATTATCCTGCTGAAATGTAGGGCTTCGCAGGGATCGAATGAAGGGTAGAACCACGGGTTGTAACACATCTGAAATGTAACGTCCACTGTTCAAAGTGCCGTCAATGAGAACAAGAGGTGACCGAGACGTGTAACCAGTGGCACCCCATACCATCACGCCAGTATGGCGATGATATGGCGATGACGAATACACGCTTCCATTGTGCGTTCACCGCGATGTCGCCAAACACGGATGCGACCATCATGATGCTGTAAACACAACCTGAATTCATCCGAAAAAATGACGTTTTGACATTCGTGCACCCAGGTTCACCGTTGAGTACACCATCGCAGGCGCTCCTTCTGTGTATGCAGCGTCAAAGGTAACCGCAGCTGTGGTCTCCGAGCTGATAGTCAATGCTACTGCAAACGTCGTCGAACTGTTCGTGCAGATGGTTATTGTCTTGCAAACGTCATTGGATCTCGACCAACGCGAGCAGCAATGTCGCGGTATGATAAACCGCAATCGCGATAGGCTACAATTTGACCTTTATCAAAGTCGGAAACGTGATGGTACGCATTTCTCCTCCTCACACGAGGCATCACAACAATGTTTCACCAGGCAACGCCGCTCAACTGCTGTTTGTGTATGAGAAAACGGTTGGAAACTTTCCTCATGTCAACACGTTGTAGGTGTCGCCACCGGCGCCAACCTTGTGTGAATGCTCTGAAAAGCTAATCATTTGCATATTACAGCATCTGCTTCCTGTCGGTTAAATTCCGCGTCTGTAGCATGTCATCTTCGTGGTGTAGCAATTTTAATGGCCATTAGTGTAATTTTATTCGCAACACATATAACAGAAAGTATCCAAGTATGTGGCTGAATGTAAGTGCAAAAATGTAACGTTGTGCGACAGATAGCTCAGGAGATACGACGTCATAAACATTTATCTGCGTGAAAGGAAACTGCTGGGTGAAATTCGCTAGAAGTACATGTGAGACATGCGTATAAATGCGAGTGCAAAATGTTAAATATATGTGAAGCATATTGAAATGAGCGTACGCGGACAAACCCATGTGTGGAAACGACATCTAAAACGCCAGGAACCATTTCAAAGAAATTTGGCACACATTTTAGCTACGATCTGAAAATATATACTGTTTGGGGTAAGAACAACAAGCCTCCAATTAGAGTGGGGTGATGACATGGAGAGAGAAGGAGAAAGAGGAGATGGACAGAGAAAGGAAACAGAAGGAGACGGACAGAAAGAGGAAGGAGGAGGAGATGGACATTGAGAGGAGGAGTTGGGTAGAGAGAAGGTAGAAGAGGTGATGGATGGAGAGGAGGAAGGGGAAATGGACTGATAGAGGATTGGAAAAAATACACACCGGGCATTTGTTTAAAGAAATCTGTTTAACAACTGATTACTCTCTGTACTCTCTTTAAGCCTGAAGATATTATTCCATTAGCCTATTAACATATTCTCAAGTAAAAAAAAATTTCGACTTCTATCTCAAAATCTAATTCTTTGTTTTCTTATCTCCTTCCAGCAGGTGGTAATTCTTAATAATTGTAACTGGAAAATGGAATATGGAGAATTAAAAATCAGACATTTTGATTTCTATAAGGGAACTTGATGTCATTTTGATACACGAGAAACAAAAAAAGTGAATAATTATTCTTCCACTCCGACCACTCGAAACGCGTGTGAAAAATAAGTTTCCAGTAGCATTCCCATTATCCGGGATACTGATAGCTACACGGACATCTGCGCATGTGTGGTCATTTAGGTTATGACCCAGACTGAAACCTTTTCTACAACATTCTTGTTTACGTGAGTAGTAAATTCACATCGACGTTCTTTCTATCTGTCCAATTAGTAGTATTCTCTCAACTACCAACAACTTACTAGCTCATAAGTTATCGGATTTCGAGAAGAGCATCCTTTCAAGTCATTCATGTTGTCTGATGTTGAGATGGGAAATGAAGTATCAAAGTATTTATATGAAATGTATACTCAACATACGGTTCATTTGTTTTCCGACGAGTCGTGCAAGAAACCAAGATTTCGACGAAGACCACGGAAGAGATGGAGAGCAGCTATCGTAGAAGTCGATTTCGATGCGAAACCTGTCTGCTAAATTCAGGCCAATGATTTTGCTCTGGCGTTGGTTGTTTGTACTCTTCGCCGATATTGTTCCTCTCAGATCACAGGTTCATCGATCGTGAGGTCTAGTAGGGGAATGTGTCGTACTTGGGCTAGTTCCCAAGGCGTTTTGAAGGAGAAACCTTGCTTCGGCTGCCTCGCTTACGTTGCGAAATTAAGCAGCTCGGTCGATCCGAACGCCCGTGAAGTAGGCTGTAGGCGTGGGAGGGGTTCCTATCAAATTAACTTACGCCTGACGCTCACCCAGTGAACGGGCCGTCCTCATAAATGCATGTCTTTTCTGCTTACTATGCCACCTCTAACAACCCTCTCGAGGCAGTAATATTAAAGTAGTCTTGTCGTATACAATGACAGGACTTCCATTGTTGTATTTCTTTAGCAAAACTCAACTAGCTTGTGCGTTTGGATAATAAATTCAACAATGAACAGCGGACGTCCATCCCTCTGTCGTGACAAAATACGTTAACTCTGTGGAACATCAGCTGCTTCATGGTTTGCATCGTCTGGTTCTGTTTTTCCTTCCACAACGAAATACCACCCCTTCCAGTCCGTTTACTTAAGGAATGAACTTAAGGATACTAAGAATGTTCTTCGGCCATATGTTTATCAAGCACACATAAATGATCACCTATTCCGTTCACCACTCTGTACGGTCCGATACTTTCTTTTATCACAACGTCTGATGTTAGTGGTTTCGTACCAAAACAACTTCTGCTATTGCAAAATTAGTATTCTTCCGTAAGCGTTCATGACATTCTTACCTCTTCAGAGAATTATTCAATCAGACCACTACAGATATAATAGCCACAGTGTCTATTAAAACATTAATACCCCATCAAAATCTCACAAAGCTATGCTGAGGCAACGGCATTTCTCTTTTCTCGCGGATTTGCTCTTCTCCGAATGATTTCTCCAGGCGGTACTGGGTGCAATTCACTTCCCTCTCCTTGGAGGCAGACAGTCATACTGTCGGGAGCGAAGGATCTCTCATGGGAGCTTATAAGATCAAATTCTCGTTTTCCGACAAGGGTGTCGGATTCATATTCTGCACTGCCTTCGAGTGTTCGGTATTAGGGCCAGCTGAGGATTTATTAAAAGATTGCTCCTTGCCTCTCTCTGCGGCCTGCATACATTTACCCCGTACAGACCTCTGTTTGCATGGCGATCTCTACCAGATCCGCAACTTCGGTTCGATTCTCGCCGACGTGCATGTTAACTATGTATTTATGAAGTCTGGGCCCTTATAGGACCTTATTAATCCACTGTGGAGAACTACAACGCCAAAATTCATATGGACTGTGAACAGTTCCAATGAGTCGTCGATACTTCGGAAAGATACCGTAATCAATTGAGGACGCCTCCGCCTTGGTATTCGACAATACTTGTCACATTTCCGACAAGAAAAACTCTGTCAGGATCTCAGAGAAATAGTTATAAAGGGCTCCTGTCACTACTTTTCTTGTTTGTTCATTTTTGCTGGTTTCACATCCAGTACTGATCATGGAACTCACTGCTTGGATCGTGTACATCTTATGAAAACGCTCTGCTGCATCTCACCATATCCTTTCACAGCATATACATCTATATCTACATCCATACTCCGCAAGCCACCTGACGGTGTGTGGCGGAGGGTACTTTGAGTACCTCTATCGGTTCTCCCTTCTATTCCAGTCTCGTATTGTTCGTGAAAAGAAAGATTGTCGGTATGCCTCTGTGTGGGCTCTAATATCTCTGATTTTATCCTCATGGTCTCTTCGCGAGATATCCGTAGGAGGCACCAATATACTACTTCACTCCTCGGTGAAGGTATGTTCTCGAAACTTCAACAAAAGCCCGTTTCGAGCTACTGAGCGTCTCTCCTGCAGAGTCTTCCACTGGAGTTTATCTATCATCTCCGTAACGCTTTCGCTATTACTAAATGATCCTGTAACGAAGCGCGCTGCTCTCCGTTGGATCTTCTCTATCTCTTCTATCAACCCTATCTGGTACGGATCCCACACTGATGAGCAATATTAAAGCATTGGGTGAACAAGTGTACTGTAACCTACTTCCTTTGTTTTCGGATTGCGTTTCCTTAGTATTCTTCCAACAAATCTCAGTCTGGCATCTGCTTTACC
Source organism: Schistocerca serialis cubense (assembly GCF_023864345.2). NCBI lineage: Eukaryota > Metazoa > Arthropoda > Insecta > Orthoptera > Acrididae > Schistocerca > Schistocerca serialis. Next base: position 434,418,574 of record NC_064640.1, on the reverse strand, counting down.
GACGATCAACTTTATATGATCGTTCCATTTTAAATCACTCCTAGTGCCTACTCCCAGATAATTTATGAAATTAACTGCTCCCAGTTGCTGATCTGCTATATTGTAGCTAAATGATAAAGGATCTTTCTTTCTATGTAGTCGCAGTTCATTACACTTCGCCGCAGATCCTCGCATTTCGGTACAATTCCCCATTGTTACAACCTCTCGATATACCACAACATCATCCACAAAAAGCCCCAGTGAACTTCCGATGTTATCCACAAGGTCATTTATGTATATTGTGAATAGCAACGGTTCTACGACACTCCTCTGCGGCACTCCTTAAATCACTCTTACTTCGGAAGACTCCTCTCCATTGAGAATGATATGCTGCGTTCTGTTATCTAGGAACTCTTCAATTCAATCACACAATTGGTCTGATATTCCATATGCTCTTACTTTCTTCATTAAACGACTGTGGGGAAGTGTATCGAACGCCTTGCGGAAGTCAAGAAACACGGCATCTACCTGGGAACCCGTGTCTATGGCCCTCTGAGTCTCGTGCACGAATAGCGCGAGCTGGGTTTAACACGATCGTCGTTCTCGAAACCCATGCTGATTCCTAGAGAGTAGATTTCTAGTCTGCAGAAAAGTCATTATACTCGAACATAATACGAGTTACACAATTCTACAACTGATCGACGTCCTAGGAGGAATATTAGGTATTCAGGGATATGTCAGCAACGAATAGAAGCAAAAAAGTCTAGTAAACATGGGCTGTAAAATGCATAGCTTAAGAGCTATGAGCACCTGCTTATCTTCGCTACAGTGAAACACATCCTTCTACTGAACAAGAGCTCATAGCTTTTAAGGTTTGCATTTTAGAGCCCATGTTTAAGAGACCTTTTACTTTGAATGATCGTTCTTGTCAGAACCCTGAATACTGACTGTTCCTCCTGGCAAAAACTGTATAAATCACCTAGTGAATAATATCAGTAGTTCCGGGGGCTTTTAGCGGAAGATTCTGTTGTATACGGCGAAGTTGCAACGCTAGAAATCTGCAGCGAAATGCTGGGAAACCTGCAGGGAGTGGCAAATTACACTTAACGTAAACAAATGTAAGGTATGGCGAATGTATAGACAGAAAAACCATTTATTATATGATTACATGAATTGAGGAGTACGCGTACGGAGCGATTTAAAGTGGAACGACAAAATAAAATTAACTGCTAGTAAAGCAGATTCCAGACAGAGATTCATTGGAAGGAAATGTAGTCCATCAACAAAAGATGAAGTTTGTAAAATGCTCTTTTGACCAATACTTGAATATTGCTCATCAGTATGGGATGCATACCAGATGGGACTGATAGAGGAAACAGGGAAGATCCGAATAAGAGCAGCAAATTTCGTTACAGTTCGATTAGTAAGTGCTACAGCGTCACGTAGCGGCTCTACCAACCCCAGTACCAGACGCTGCAAGAGAGGCGTACTCCCTCCCGGTGCAGTTGGTGCAGTTTACTGATAAGGCTCCGAGAGCATACATTCCTATAAGAGTGAGTCAATATATTCCCTCGTCATGTATTTACCGCACATTCGAGCCCACAAACAGTCTTACCAGCAATCGTTCATTCCGCGAACCAGTTGTGATTGTAACAGTAAAATGGGGAGCTGACACTGGTACACAAAGTACTCTCCTCACCACAAATAAGGTAGCTTGCGGAGTACAGACGGAGATGTAGATGTAGATCTTTCCTCCGTATCTGCCGAACTTAAGCACGGCGAACAAAAGTTGTCACCCTCAGGAGACATCACGCTGACATGTGTAGCATTGATAATGGTCTCCACACTCTGAGGCAGAGATGCCACACGTTACTTCAGGTATGACTTATGCAGAATCCAGCTGAGGCCACAGCTGTCTATAAAGATCCTGTAGAACTGCCAAACAGTGGGGACATTAACTGCTGTGTTCCACTCGCTGCGGGCCGGCCGCGGTGGCCGTGGTTCTAGGCACTTCAGTCCGGAACCGCGTGACAGCTACGGTCGCCGGTTCGAATTTTGCCTCGGGCATGGATGTGTGTGATGTTCTTATGTTAGTTAGGTTTACGTAGTTCTAAGTTCTAGGGGACTGATGACCTCAGATGTTAAGTCCCATAGTGCTCAGAGCCATTTGAACCATTTTTTCCACTCGCTGCTCCATGGAGTCCCAGAGAAAGAGATTGAGATCGGATGATTTAGCGCGCAGTCGAGGTGCGATAAGGTAGCAGTCTAGAATGAAATTTTCACTCTACAGCGGAGTGTGCGCTGATATGAAACTTTCTGACAGATTAAAACTTTGTGCCGGACCGAGACTCGAACTCGAGATCTTTGCCTTTCGCGGGCAAGTGCTCTATCAACTGAGCTACCCAAGCACGACTCAGGCCCCGTCCTCACAGCTTTAATTCCGCCTGTACCTCGTCTCCTGCCTTCCAAACTTCACAGAATCTCTCCTGTGAACCAAAGTGTTCATAAAACCAAGAACGTGCACTCAGCCCTGTGAACATGGCTGTTCTCATCTAGGAGGATGGCAGTGGCCACAGGAACCTCATCATGTAGATGTAGAAGAAAGGGCAACACTTGATCACCGAGAATATTGAAACAAGAAATCATGCTAAGTCTCAGACGTATATGATGTACACTTCACAGCACAAAAAGCGGGCCATCCCTGAATTCCAATGTGAGGCCAGCACCTAACTGTATGCAACCAACATAGCAGAGCTGTGTCGCAGATCCTCTAATCCCTCTGCAGTACAGTCGTCAGACTACACACAACGGGTACCACAAGAGACTGCTAGAGAACGCTGCTCAATATGGTAGTCAGTCCAGATGTAAACTAGTACTACCATGAAAAAAATATTAGAAAACACGTTAGTAGAGATGATACAGTCCTTGACGCTTGTAAATTAAACTTCATTACAATAAGTGACACTCCAGAAATATTATCGCACTCCTTAAACGACATGACGAGCTGTAGTTCGTAAACCAAATTTGAATCCACAGTTAATCAAACATAGCTTGCGTGTCTGATCGACACTCGACTAGACATAAACAGACGTAAAATATAGAAGTGTTCACCAGTATCCGTTTATAAGACCTAATCTCCGAACCTGGAAATAAATAACGATACGTTTAGCACTGCCCTGTGAACCCCATGAAGCTTGTGTTGTCCCTGAGAAGTAACCGAGAAAGACATGAAATGATGTGCAGCTCACAAGTGTGAAATGCCATCAAGTAAAGTTGTGGTGATGGATGGGGAGTAGAACCCAGTACTATATGAATCGTGAACTGAGTACTATCAGACATGAGATATTAAATATGTTCATTAATAACGTAATATTGGAAAGTGAAACGACGATGCAAATGATTTTTGCCTGGCAGTGATTGGATCCAAGCACCTTTTGCTATTGTCGTGTAGCTACGAATAGGCATGAAATATTTATTGTTCCTTCGCCAGTGGTGAGTTGTGCATATGTTCGGCTAGAAGTAACGCAACGAATAGTTCTGTGCTGCCTTAGACTTCAATCCAGCGCATGTCGTCGTTGCTGACCACACACGAAGAGGTGTCAACTATCAAATTCTCTTTCACTAGTTATTAGGATCGCCCTGTTCGTAGACAGGTGGAGGAGTCTGACATCGTGAGGAAACAACGAAATGATAGAACAGTATCATCTCGAAGGGTTCAAAGCCAGAGAAAAATTGGAATCGGAGCTCGAATTCCATATCATTGCCAATATTTTAAAAATCTCAAGGTCACCTAAAATAAATATTAAATGTCCTATGACCCTACATGACGACTGGTTGGAGAACTAAAAAACATTACAAATGTAAGAAAGCTTAAGAGAGACAGAGTTTCTGTAAACAGGGACTTCCGCATCTGATAGCCAAGAATACACTAACTCTGTTCCAGTCAGTAGCGAATGGACATGTTTAACGTTGATCTGGAGCTATAGCACAGTCCTGCGCTCTTTACTTGGAGTTACTACAGATGAAGAAGGTATTTTTGTGGCTGTTAAAAACTGGTATCTCCAGCGGGAATCGAACTCACGCCTTAGCCATTTCTGGCTAGTCTTAGTTCAACTAAGCACCGAATCTCGCATGTGTTAGCAACATCTTTCTGTCATAATTGGGTACACACCACACAGCACAAAAATTGTTGACTTCTACTTGAGCTGCTGTGAATACCTATTTGTGGTCTAGTAGTGAACGTCGTGCAGTGCGAAGATAAAGCCATGCTATCGAAACCATCCTTTTCCTTTCCTTTTTAAGCCGTGTTCCGTCTGTCTGCTAAGAGCATCAAGCTAACAGAAGGTCAGATACAGTTTCGTTCATTTTCTAATCAAACAGTAACAAAAAAATCTTGCAGAAATATGTCTGCGAAAGGGCTCGTGGGTGTGTCATGGTAAGACCAATTTCAGCGCCATCAGCCACCGGCTACTTGATACAGACCGCAGTCTACTCAAGTGATTGCGACACATAGAGGCTATGATGTCCACCGAGCTTTTCTGCGCTCAATTTAACGAGTATAATATTATGTAATGTTACGTATGATGTAATTCTATATTTCAGCATGATCTGTGACGATTTTGTATGGCATTTTACATAAGCATATTTAACTATGGTCTTATTTTGTTAAAGTTTGTAGCATGGCTCGTACCATGGGACCTTCAATATTTCTGCTTTCTGACGTTATGAGGAACGTCATTTATGCATCAGAAAACGGAATCTAAAACGGAGTGAAGTCTGACACCAGCGACATTGTGTACTGTTTGTGCTTAAAGGCTGAGAGCGGTGGAGGCAATTCGAAACGCCTATATCCTCTATAGAGTCACTACAATCGAAAAAGTCTAATTGTTTCGTTCCACATACGATCGTTTCAAGATAAATTAATCACCGCATTCAGGAAAACAAACAGCATCGACGAAGGACGTTTATGCGATTTACTACTATGGGCAATGACAGTATATATGATAACTGGCAAGAGTGATGACCAATTACCCTTTGTGCAGCACTTGCCTTCAGTAGTGAAATTGATATTAAAAGAAGGGAAGGAGGATATCGGTACAACGTCTCGTAAAAAACGAGATTAGATGCGAAGCAGAATCTCGAAATGGGAAGGATGGGGTAGGAAGTAGTCAGAGCCCTTTCGAAGGATTGATCCTGGCATTTGCCGTAATAGATTTAAGGAAGTCTCCCTAAACCCAAAACAGTACATCCTGATGGCGATTTAAAGTACTGTATGGCAACTTCATAAGGAGAAAATAGTGGGTAAACCATAACAAACGTTATCTCAAACGATGGCCTGTATGTGTCCACAAAATGTATTGTTATTGATAATCTGGTGGCACAAATAAAGTGTCTTGTATCGTGAACTGCTTCACAGGGACGTGTCCTTCGCTGTAGATTTTTGTTGCCAACAAATGAGATGCCTTGCAGTCGCAGAGTAACAGATGCGACCTCGCAGGCAGTAGCGAGGAACTTGGTGGGCAAATACGCCTACCACACATCTTTTAATCTGGCACCCACTTGTGTTTACCTCTCTTGTCGTTTATCTATCAACCACAAAGTAAGGTGGTTTTTGCTTTCTTTTGTTTATTTTGTTTTGGCGATTGTGCTTTAAACGTGGCTTAACTAAAAATCAACAAGTAGCTTCTTGCGTGGAATCGAAAAACTACCTGTGCATCAGCAGACGATTCTTGATAATGAGGTGGACAATTTCCCTCATATTTGTGTTCATTTTGTTGAATAACCTAACGGGATGCGCTAATAATATGCACTACATTAATACAAGTGGTGTCTCATCATAATACCATACAACGAATGGTTATCTGAATTCAATGTGAAGTATTTTGTCATAGTCAAGTACCTTCACTGGACTACAAAGTAAATGCGAGAATGTGGCTATAAGAGTAGTTGATGCATGTAACATAGTTAACACAGTATTCAGTGATACGATTTCATTAACAGGTAATGTATTTTCCATAGCAGTTCCGCAGTATTTTATGTTTATTACCTCTAGATCTACTGGTTACTGGACGTAACGAGACCTCTTATGATGACGAGTTTTCTAAAGTTGCCGTTTTGAGTTCGATATAGCTCTTTGTATCTCTGCTACAGAGGAAATAAAATGATACTCTTGCACCTGTTTGGAACTGAGAGCAACTGCCTCTTTACTCTTTACAGTGCGTCGACATTTTCGTGGAGGAAGCGACGAACTGTAGCGTTCATCGCCTCCTCATTGTCTTATGATAGCTAAATCAGATGATTCGCTATAGAGACATCGAAATCAGTTATAGTTTCTGCATGAAGGTAATCTCCCCTATCTGTAAGTGTGTATTTGATAAGTCGATGGCACATCGAAGTGGAATTCATTGAGAATTTTTGATTGGTATACCACAAATATATCAAATGAATCTTGCAAGATAATTCTCTGTCATTACAGTAAGTAACAAAACTATCACAGCGTCACCAGACATGTTCCACTACGTTGTCATGACAGTATCACAGTCGTAGCAGGAGGATTACGTTTCTACAAGCAATGTGTTTCTTGAGTGGACTAACGATTTAGGAGTAAATCTTGTGCATCAATTATGCAGCGGCTTAACTAATTTTCCTACGATCTCATGAGGAGTATTCTAGTATTTATGGTGAAGGAGGAAACTGGAAAGTTGCACAGACCACTGCAATACATACGAAAAAATAACAAATGTAATCCACTGCGTTACGGAACCAATTCATTGATATCAACACGGAGAACGAGGTGTGAACAAAAACTTTGTTCAACATTATGAAATAACCTGAAATGTATTACCTATTCACATCAAACCAGCATGGATTTTGAAAGCATCATTCTTGTGAGGCACTGCTGGCACATTAATTGCACAACATGCTGCCTACAGGGGTTCACAAATTAATTCCGGATTTATAGAGTTCCAAAAAAGCCTTTGATATCATTCACCATAAGCTGCTTCCAACCACATTGATTTCCTATAGTCTTCAGTCTCAGTTGTGCGACTAGATTCGTCGGTTTCCTATCTGTAATGTAACAGTTCACAGTAACTGACGGGATGTCACCGAGTGAAATGGAAGTGGTGAATGTGATATCGCAAGTAAAGTAATGTAGAACCACCGCTACTTGTAATATACACTATGTGATCGCAAGTATCCGGACACCCCCAAAACATACGTTTTTCATATTAGGTGCATTGTGCTGCCACCTGCTGGCAGGTACTCCATATCAGCGACCACAGTAGTCATTAGACATCGTGAGAGAGCAGAATGGGGCGCTCCGCGGAACTCAATGACTTCGAACGTGGTCAGGTGATTGGGTGTCACTTGTGTCATACATCTGTACGCGAGATTTTCACACTCCTAATCACCCCTACGTCCACTGTTTCCGATGTGATAGTGAAGTGCAAACGTGAAGGGACACGTACAGCACAAAAGCGTACAGGCCGACCTCGTCTGTTAACTGACAGAGACCGCCGACGGTTGAAGACCGACCGACATCGATACCTCTCCCCAGTGCAGCACTCCGTGAAGAATGGACTGCCATTCCCCAAGAAACCTTCCAGCACATGATTGAACGTATGCCTGCGAGAGTGGAAGCTGTCACCATGGCTAAGGGTGGGTCAAAACCATATTGAATTTCAGCATTAGCGATGGAATGCGCCACGAACTTGTAAGTCATATTGATCCAGGTGTCCGGATACTTTTGATCACATAGTGTATTTACGTCAAAAGGAGGCACAGAGCCAGAGCCATACGCTGCAGCCATGCTGGACCGTCCGTCCCGGGCAGATAGGGGAGGGGGGGGGGGGGGGAGGGGTGTTGGCCTTCCACCACCGGCTTCCACACTTCGGTCTCGTCTCGGCACCAGCCTGAACCTCAACAACCAGCCGATCAGCCGTCCAGCCTGGCTGGCCCGTCGCAAGCCGTTCGTGCAGGCTTAGGTTGCAAAACCATGCTCACCCCTTGAAGTATCAAACGTTTCATACTTGGCTATAATATGAGCTGGCATATCAATTTTTGACGTTTCATCAAATACTTAACGAAAAATAAGTTATAGAATACACCCATGATAAACCTAACTACCATAAAATATTTCAGCAAGCTAGCAATCCCACAATGCAGGAAACTGCATTAAATTTCGCCTTAAGAAAATATATATTCTACCAACGTAACTAAGCGGATTGTAAAAGTGAACAGTTTTTGTGACAACCTTGCCAAATGATTGTGTATATGTAGTATATCATTCATATTTTGAGCACTTTAAAGTGTACTGAATGTCTCTGAAACAATAACTGCAGCATGACAGAAATTACGTTCTGCTGAGGCACTTCACTTACATCGCATTGATACACTATTACTCTGTAATTCACAGTTAATTGTTTCGTGAAGGGTTCACAGAATCGCTACAATTTCCCGGTCGTTCCACTCACGTATGAAAATCAAGAAAAATGAATACCAAAATCTTCATGTGCGAGTTGTAATTTCTCTTATGTTATTACAGTAGTAGCATGATCATTCGTACAGCGGTGCCAACAGAAACTGTTTGCATTCGGAGGAGAAAGACTTTGGTTGAAATGTTGTGGAAATAATGTGCTGCAGTGTAAAAGCGTTTGTTTTAATACTGCGTCCCCAACTCGCCCCCCTGCCCCCTTTCCCCTCCAACATCGAGGGGAAAAAAAGAAAAAACATCCATGACACTGTCTTCCCTAATTCGATATACCACAAAATTAACTGCCTTCTGTCAACGTTTTAGAAGTCGTTCGTCAATCCCGTTAGGTAATGATCGCACAGAGCTCAGCAATATTCCAGAATAGGTCGAACAACTGTTGTGCTGGCAGTTTCCTTAGTACACATCTTGGGCCTTCTAAGGGTTGTGTCAATAACCCAACATTTATTTCACCTTCGGCACATCTGATGTTCCCCAGTTACGTTGTTTATATTTGTAAACTCTAAGACTTTCGTTAGATCTATAGCAATCAAATTTGTTTTCCTTATCGATTTCTCGAAGCCTGACAAGACCTTCTTAGTAATCATGTGCAGAATCGCACACATTTTATTGTTTAGGGCCAACTGTCACATTTTGCGCTGTGAAGATATATTTTCAACATCATTTTGCAGTTCGCCTTGCTCTTCTAAGTAGTTTAATAAATAGTAGGACTACCTGCAAAATATCTAAAAGAAATGTTCTGATTGCTTGCTAAATAGTTTATATATAGCAGGGGGTCTACATCACTTTACTAGCGGAATCAGACTCATCACTTCCACTTCACTAGGTGACAATCGTCAGTTTCTGTGAACTGTGACCTTTCAGACAGGTGATCACGTATATAATCGCACGACTGAGATGATACACCACAGGAAAGCAACGTGTTTGGAAGCAGCTTATGAGGAATGATATCAAAAGCTTGGCTGGAACTATATAAATACGGAATCAATTTCAGAGCCCCTGTAGGTAGTATGTTGTGCTATAATGTGCCAGCATGTGCCCCACAAGCATGATACTTTCAAAATCCATACTGGATTGATATCAATAGGTAATATATTTCAGGGTATTTCATAACGTTGGAACAAAGTTTGTTCACACGTCGTGCTCCATGTTGATGTCAATGAAATAGATCCGTAACTCAGTGGATTATGTCTGTTTTCTTTCGTATGTATTGCAGTGGTCTGTACAACTTTAGTCGGCCGCTGTGTCCGAGCGGTTATAGGCGCTTCAGTCCGGAACCCCGCTGCTGCTACGGTCGCAGGTTCGAATCCTGCGTCGGGGATGGATGTGTGTAATGTCCTTAAGTTAGTTAGGTTTAAGTAGTTCTAAGTCTAGGGGACTGATGACCTCAGATGTTAAGTCCCATAGTGCTTAGAGCCATTTGAACCATTTGTGCAACTTTCCAGTCTTTTCCTTCACCTCATGATGTCGTAGGTAAAGTGATTAAGCCGCTGCATCATTGATGCACAAGACGCACTCCTAAACTGTTAGCCCAGTGAAGAAAGACATTACCTGTAGAAACGCAGTCGTCCTGCTACGACTATGATGTTGTCATGTCAAACTAGTGGAATATGCATGGTCACGCTGTGATAGTTTTATTACTAACTGGAATGACACAGAATTATCTTGCAAGATTCATTTGATATATTTGTGGTATACCAATCAAAAATTCTCAATGAATTCCACTTCGATGTGCCATCGACTTATCAAATACACATTTACAGATAGGGGAGATTACCTTCATGCAGAAACTACAACTGATTTCGATGTCTCTATAGCGAATCATCTGATTCAGCTATCATAAGACAATGAGGAGGCGATGAACGCTACAGTTCGTCGCTTCCTTCACGAAAATGTCGACGCACTGTAAGGAGTAAGAGGCAGTAGTTCACAGTTCCAAAGAGGCGTAAGAGTATCCTTTTACCTCCTCTGTGACTGAGCTATAAAGAGCTATATCGAACTCAAAACGACAACTTTAGATATCTTGTCATCATAAGAAGTCTTGCTACATCCAGTAGCCGGGCGGTTCTAGGCGCTACAGTTTGGAACCGTGTGACCGCTACGGTCGCAGGTTCGAATCCTGCCTCGGGCATGGATGTGTGTGATGTCTTTAGGTTAGTTAGGATTAAGTAGTTCTAAGTTCTAGGGGACTGATGACCTTAGAAGTTAAGTCCCATAGTTTGTTCAAATGGCTCTGAGCACTATGGGACTTAACATCTGAGGTCATCAGTCCCCTAGAACTTAGAACTAGTTAAACCTAACTAACCTAAGGACATCACACAACACCCAGTCATCACGTGGCAGAGAAAATCCCTGACCCCGCCGGGAATCGAACCCGGGAACCCGGGCGCGGGAAGCGAGAACGCTACCGCACGACCACGAGCTGCGGACAATTACCTCGAAGAGAACGGTCTATTGACACACAGTGAACACGGACTTAGAAAACATCGTTGTTGTGAAACACAACTAGCTCTTTACACACACGAAGTGTTGAGCACTATTGACATGGGATTTCAAAATTACCCCGTACTTCTAGATTTCCATAAGACTTATGACACTCTACCACACAAGTGGCTTGTAGTGAAATAGCGTGCTTATGGAATATCGTCTCAGTTTGTGACTGGATTCGTGACTTCCTGTCAGAGACGTCACAGTTCGAAGTAATTGACGGAAAGTCATCGTGTGAAACAGAAGTGATTTCTGGCGTTCCCCAAGATAGTGTTATAGGCACTCTGCTATTCCTTATCTATGCAGAAGATTTAAGAGACAATCTGAACAGCCGTCCTAGGTTGTTTGCAGGTGATGCTGTCGTTTATCGTCTAGTGAACTCATCAGAAGATCAAGAAATTTGCATAAAGATTTACAAAAGATATCAGAATGGTGCGAAAATTGGCAATTAACCTTAAATTATGAAAAGTGTGATGTCATCCACATGAGTGCTAAAAGGAATCCGTTAAACTTCAGTTACACGATAAATCAGTGTAATCTAAAGGCCGTAAATTCAACTTAATACTTAGGAATTACAATTACGAACAATTTAAATTGGAAAGAACACATAGTAAAATTTTGTGGGAAAGGGAAACCACTGGCTGCGTTTTATTGGCGAATACTTAGAAAATGTAACAGATCGTCTAAAGAGACTGCCTACACTACGCTTGTCAGTCCTCTTCTGGAGTACTGCCACGCGGTCTTGGATCCTTACCAGATAGGTTTAACGGAGTACATCGAGAAAGTTCGAAGATGGGCAGAACGTTTAGTACTTTCGAGAAGTAGGGGAGAGAGTGTTACGAACATGACATAAAATTTAGGGTTGATATCATTGAAACAAAGACGTTCGTCGTGGCGGCTGGACTTTCTAACGAAATTTCAGTTACCAACTTCCTCTTCCGAATGCGAAGGTATTTTTTCGAGCTGACCTTCATAGGGAGAAACGATCATCATAATAAAAAAAGGGGGAAATCAGGGCACGGAAAAATACAGGTGTTTGTTTTTCCGCGCGCTGTTCGAGAGTGGTATAATAGAGAATTATTGTGAAGGTGGTTCAATGAACGCTCTGCCAGGCACTTAAGTGCGATTTGCAGGGATCCATGTAGATGTAGATGTAAACTGCTACTGAAAATACAAAAATCTATTAATGAAATTGTAATACTGAATACTGTGCTAACTGTGTTACTTGCAGCAACTACTCTCACAGCCACATTGTCGTATTTATGTTGTAGTCCGATGAAGCTACTTGAGGATGACAAAAGACTTCACACTGAATTAAGGTAGCCATTCATTGAATGATATTATTATGAGACACCAGTGGTATTAGAGTAGCGAATTTCCCGTTAATTTATTGAACGAAATATACACAAATATCAGAGAAATTGTCAACAATATTTTCCACTTCAGTATCAGCCACATTTAAAGCGCAATCGCCAAAACAAAACAAACAAAACCAAACCAAAGAAACCAAAAACTATCTTTCTTGGAGGTTGAGCGATAAGGAGAGAGAAAGGTAAACATATGCGGGGGTCAGATTAGAAGATGTGTGGTAGGCGTGTTTGCCCACCAAGCTGCTTGGTACTGCCTTCCAGGACTCATTTGGTACTCTGTGACTGCAAGTCATCTCATTTGTTGGCAACAAATGTTAACTGCGAAGGACACATCCCTGTAAAGCAGTTCGTAACACAAAACACCTTCAGTGTGCCACCGGATGTATATCAATAACAGTACATTTTGTGAACGTATACAGGCCGTCATTTCAGATAATATTTCTTATGGCTTACCCACTATCTTCTCCTTATGAAGTTACCAAACGGTACATCAAATCACCATCATCCACGCGGAGTGGCCGCGTGGTTTGAGGCGTCATGCCACGGACTGCGCGGTCCATCCCGCCGCAGGTTCGAGTCCTCCCTCGGGCACGGGTGTGTGTGTTGTTCTTCACATAAGTTAGTTTATGTTAGTTTAAGTAGTGTATAAGTCTAGGGACCGACGACCTAAGCAGTTTGGTCCTTTAGGAATTCACACACTTTTAAACAAATCACCATCAGGCCGCACTGTTTTAGGTTTATGCTGACCTACTTAAGTCAATTATGGTAAACGCCAGGATCATTCCTTTGAAAGGGCACAGACGATTTCCTTCCCCATTCTTCCCAGCTCAAGATTTTGATTCACATCTAATCTCATTTTCGAGAAGACGGTGTACCATAATCTTTCTTGCTTTCTTTTAAGCTCAATATGACTGCTGAAGGCACGTGTCGACAAAGGTTATCGCTTGCTAGATATCGCATACACTGTCATTGGCCATAGTAGTAAGTCACATAAACGTCCTTCATCAACGGCTGCTTGTCTTCCTGAATGCAGTAATTAGTTTATCTCAAAATAATCCTACGTGGAACGAAACAACTTGACTTCCTCTATTGTAATCACTCCGTACAGGAAATACATGTTTCGAATTGCCTCCACTGCTTTCACCCTTTTATCAAGCACAAACAGAACACACTGTCACTAACTTTAAACTTTACTCCGTTTTAAATTCCGTTTCCTAAAGCATAAACAACGCTCCTCATAACGTCAGAAATAAGAAATATTTACGTTCTCACGGCACGAGCCGTACTACAAACTTGAACAAAATAAGACCATAGCTAAATACGCCTATAGCAACATTTCATACAAAATCGTCACAGAGCGTTCTGAAACATACTATTATATCATACGCAACGTTACATGATGTTATACTTGCTAATTCGAGCGCAGTAAAGTCCGCTGTAGATCATATCCTCTATGCTCGACGCACCGCAATCATTTAGGCTTACGCCGTTCTGTATCAAGCTGCCACTGGTGGATGTCGTTGATATTCGTCTTACCATGACAGATAACCACGAGCCCTTTTGCAATTATATTTCCTCAATATTTTTCTATTACTGGCTGGTTAGGAAATGAGCGAAACCGTCTCTGATCTTCTGTCAGCCTGATGCTCTTAACAGACAGGCGGAATATGGCTTAAAAAGGAAAGGAAAAGGATGGTTTTGATATCTTAGCTTAACGTTCGCATTGTGTGACGTTGACTACTAGACCACAAGTAGGTTATTCACAACAACAGCTGAAACCTTCTCGAACCGTGTGCTGCGTACTCCATTATGACAAATATACCATGCTAAGACACGCGAAATTCGGTGGTTGGTTAGACTGAGGCTATCTTGTAATGACTAAGGTTTTACCAGTTTTAACAGCCACGAACATACCCTCCTCACCTCCGGTAGCGCCATGTTAAGCACGAAGGACTGTACTATGGTTCCAAATCAACATGAAACACGTGAAACGTCTCAGTAGAGCCGTTTTAAGTCTGTTGCCTCCTGTGACCTTGTGTCTCCTACTTTTTCACACCGCAAGTTTCCGATTTAGTTCTTCAACTACCCAGGGAGGACTGAGCAATAGATATCACACAAATGCGATGCCCGAATGACATGAATACAAGCAACCTGTGTCTGTATCAGCAATTCAATTGATTATGCTCCATATCTTATGTTCAAACTAGATTCCGAACATTTGTCTCTCATGTCCGTCCTTTATTTTACTGTCTGTGTGTCTAAATGTGAACGAATGAGTATTTTTGTGTATATTTGTGGGTTTGTTGGGTAGCAGTATTTGGGTGCAGTGTCGTCTGCTCGGAGAAGAAGTTGCTTGTCCTGTGCTTTGAGTACATGGTGATCAACCTAGATCCCTCTTACGTGAACAGAGATGTCTAGCCTTTGTGCACAGTGGTTGCTTACTGTTGGGTTGGTGGTGGAAACGGCTCCTTTGCTCAGTTCAGTCTGTTGTAATCTGGAGTAGCTTTGTTCAGAACGGCACTGTTTGGCTGGTCGTCGGCGAGTATGGTCATAGGATTAAGTAGACCTTCTGCTGAGTTAGAATATGTTGTTAAACGTCTTTTGTAGAAATCGTTGAAAATATTTAATTTCCTTCAGGTTAGCTGAAGTGCCATATTTATTTTTCAGTTCGTATTTGGATTTTGGAGTGGAATCTGTTTGTTTCGGAGTTTATCAGTGAGCGAAACTTCTCTTGTTCCTTTGGAACAGCGGGATGGAATATCACCAGTAGTGGTGTATAATGTGAGCCAGTATCTCAAAATATTGTGTGAATGTGGTGTGATTGAATCTACATGCATGTGTGCTTTTCTTTTTCTGATTTTCCGTATTTTTCTGTTCGGAATTTGTAATCATGTTTATTGATTCGGTTTCAATTTCAGTTGAGCCGACAGATCATTTGAACTTTCAGATTTGAGTGTTTTATACGAATTTGTGAGAGCTGCCTTGTTCAGTGGAGGGCCACGTGTGCCGTGAAACCATTTCAGTATTCAAGGTTAGGTCTCTCATGTGTGGCTCGCGACGATTTGATCTTGTCGTGGTTTTAGTAAACATTCCGATATTCTTAATGTTTCTACTTTCTCTTTCAGTTTGTTTAAATGTGTATGTTAACTTGCAACGTGGAGGGGTCGTCTCTCAGTTTCGGGTGCGATTCATTATCCGTTAATATTACTTCTGTAAACTATTCTAAACGGGTTAGACCTGTTTGAGGGTTCGTGCATGCACATACTGATCATAAACGGAGGCTTGATCTGCTCTATCGTGTGAGTGTATGAGCAACTGTTTCCCCCACTTTATCCTCTCGCTCCCTCACCCAAGTTACAGCATGAAGCCCTTTATGTTATCCTATCATCTTAATGCTTTAGTAGCCAGATGCCAGGTTAGAATGTTAACTGACTAACCCCCTCGACCCATTTTAATGCGTTCTTTCAATGAATAAACTTGATTCGTGAAAGTTAACCTCCTGTTTCGTGTACGCTCATTTGCAATTGTGTAAGTACCTTTCCTATTTTCAAAAAATTTGATTTTATACTCCTCTTATACGTTCCCTAAGAAGGCCTGTAACCACATAAATTCATGAGACGAGTATGTTGACCTGCAGAGGAACGGTTGATAATTCAAGCCATTGGCATTTCAATTACACTCATCAATTGGCCCAATGAAACTGATATTTCCCATTGAATTAATTATTCGAGTGATGTTCCAGTTTAGTATTCTTAATACATAGGAAGGACTAGGGCTGGTGGTGACCCTGTTTTATTATCACAGTTTTGTCTCTAATAGTGGCTTAACCACGCAAAACTACGGATGCTTGCGGAACTTGTACGTGGTAACAAAAAGGAAGCAAACTTACTCAAGTTCATTCGCTACTAACTGGAACAGGATTGGATTAGTTTTGGCCGTAAGAAGCGAAAGACACTGTTTGCAGAAACTCTAGCTCTTGAAGCTTCCTTATAGTAGTAATGTTATTCTAGTTCTCGAACCAGTCGTCATGTAAGTTCATACGACCTTATTTCTTATTTTACGTGACCTCGAGATTTCGAAAACATTGGCTCCGTTCCAATTTTTCTCTAGATTTGAACCCTTCGAGATCATTTCGTTGTTTCCTCACGGCGCCACACTCCTCCGGGTCTCTACGAACGGCTCGAGCCTAATTACTAGTGAAAGAGTATTTGATAGTTCTCCCCGTGTGGGGTGAACAACGAAGATATGCGTGGTGTTGGAGTCTCAGGCAGCACAGAACTATTCGCTACTGGTGAAGGAACAATAAATATTTCGTGTCTATCCGTAGCTATACGAAAAGATCAAGAGGTGCTTGGATCGAATCCTTCCCAAACTATTTGTATTGTCGTTTTACTTTCCAATATTACGTTATCGTGAACATATTTAATATCTGACATCTGAATGTGCTTAGTTAATAATTCATATAGGTACTGGGTTCTACTCTTCGTCCATCACCACAACTTTACCTCGTGGCGTTTCACACTTGTGCGCTGCACATTATTGTATACCTTTCATGGTTAGTTCTCAGGGGCAACATAAGCCTCATGGGGTTCCCAGTTCAGCGCTAAACATATCGTTATTTATTTCCAGGTTCGGACATTCGGCCTTGTAAACTGATACTGATGAACATTTCGATATTTTACGTCTCTTTATGCCTACTCGTGTCTTAATCAGACACGCAGTCTTTGTTTGATTAACCGTTGATTCAAATTCGGATCACGAACAACAACTCGTCATGTCATTTAATGAGTGTGATAAGACTTCTGCAGCGTCACTTATTGAAACGAAATTTAATTTACAAGCGTCAAGGGATGTCTCATCTCTAATACTGTGTTTTGTCTTGTGGTGACCATTGTGTATAGTCAGACGACTGTACCCCAAAGGGTTTCGGCGTTTAGAGGATCTGTGACGCAGCTATGTTATGTTGATTGTATTCAGCAGTAGCTGTCAAGTGTACGTAAGCACACTAAAGCGACGAATGATAATTTTTACCAAGGCCGGGATTTGAACCCACATCTCCTGCTCACAAGGCAGATGTGCTAATCACTACGCCACTCCGATGCAGTGGCTCTGCACAACTACGCAGACTACCCTAGCACGCCTCCCTCCTAAATCAAAATTCCCATTTTCACCTCAGACCACTTGGTATTTCCCATAAACTCGAAATCTTTGCAGAGGCTCTTCAACTGTATTGGAACAGCATTTCAGCAGCGAAAGAAGAGTGGTAACCTGCCTGAAACCCAGGTATAGGTGGTTTAATCAAGTGAAGCTATATGGTTCTACAGACGTTTTCAAGTCTCAAACATCTATGATGTATTTATGCAAACTAGAGCGACGAAAGAAAATCATTACCAGTTGATTTGATTAAACCACCCATGCTTGAGTTTCAGGCATGTTCCCCCGTCTCGTTCGATATAAGGTGCTATTTGAATACAGTTGGAGAGCCTCTGCAATGCTTTTCGAGTTAAGGGGGAACACCAAGTGGGATTACGCGAGAATGGGAACTTGGATAGAGGAGGGATGCGTGCTAGGGTAGTCCGTGCAGTTGCCCAAAGCCACTATGACAGGGTGGCGTAGTGGTTAGCGTATCTTCCTAATGATCAGGAGACCCAGGCTCGAATCCCGACCTTAGTACAAATTTTCATTCGTTACATCAGTCTGCGTATACACATCATCGAAATAAATACCGTGGCCCAAACCACGAGACGAAAATCATCCTCAAAACACAACAGATAGGCATCACATCTGAAATGTACCCACTTCATACTGCGGGTTAAACGACTCACTGGGACATCAGTGCATTTGACGCTTTGCATCTTTTGAAAAGAGGAAAAGTCGTGACTCGTCGGGCCACACTACATGACTCCAGTCAGATACTGTCCAGTTTCCGTGTTGTTAGGAGCACTGAAACAACTTTATGTGCTGCTGCGAGCAATGCACCAAATCTCCATTTTATGCGGTTCCCTTCGCAGTGTTTGCTCGGAAAATAGTTGAGGTGGACCTGCATTCAGTGGCAGCAGCTATTTCAAATGTGTGTGAATACCTGAGGGACCAAACTGCTGAGGTCATCGGTCCCTAGCCTTACACACTACTTAAACTTAAACTTAAACTTGTGCTGAGGACAACACACACACCCATGCCCGAGGGAGGGCTCAAACCTTCGGCGGGAGGTTCCGCGCAATCCATGACATGGTGCTTTAAACCACGCGGCCACTCCCCGCGGCAGCAGCTATTTCTGTCAGGTTTTAAAACCATTGTCATTAATAAGGCGTGACGCTTATCTATAGCCCATGTCTGTTAGGATCCTTTTATTATCATTTCTCTCATGCCGTATTACATGGCTCCGTATGTTACACCATTTATTGTAAACACGTAGGACTGTCCAAGCTGGTGCACCAACAAATGGGAGAAATTCGTCCACAGTGTGGTCTCTGGATGATCCACAAACCCTTGCTCCTTTCTGCCGTTCTGTTACCTCTCGACGTCGAACCATCTTATTGAGGTGACTCTACAAAAACGGTTGATTTCACTGCCATGACTCACGTCATCGGTGAAGGGTCACATGACCGCTTGGTACCACCTCTACTTGCACAGCGCTGCGAAGCGACCAGTGTACTCTTTTTAAGAGAGAGGTTAATATTTTGCCCGATGAGCTTACATGTTTCCCGGGTTTTCGTAAGCAGTATTGTGGAAAACTACTTGTGAAAGTATTCTTCAATTTCCATTGAATGTACGTGTGATCCACGACCTTCGGAGATTTCGTATGAGTGAGTCACGTTCACAAATGGAACAGTTAGTAAATGTTGACTCCGATTGCACTAGGACAGGCTGAAACCGTAGTATAGTTACGTACTTAGCTTTTGTGACGATCACTATCACTCACAGCGGCTGTAGCTTACGTTGCAGTCTCGATAGCATGCTGAAGGGACAGATTTCCAGTTTTCCCCGTGTCTTGCTATTCCACCAACCGTTATATTTCTTTCAGAATTCTGAGATCTCCCGACTCATTTCTGTTTTACTTGCACCGACTCATCATGCACATACGTTTTTCTCAGATTCAAACTAAACATTAAAAATTTGTAATTGAAACATCAACATCTACCTTGATACGAACAATGTATTCAAGCGTCTCCAATAAATCAGCACCGAAAGTGAGTCTCCCGTCCACTAGGATCACCCTTGTATCATAAAAATCTACAATTCTGCTCTGTACATCTCTGGCAAGTGTATCATAACGTTTCTCTCTATTAGCTTTCTGCATTGCAAGCCGACTGTCTACAGTATTCGTCAGCGAAACACAGCCAGTTTCACGAGTTTTCAACCACGTACCTTGGCCAATTAGCACAGCAGGAGAAAACTCGCCTCGAAACTGCGGAAATGAGGTTCTGGAGGATAATTACAAAAACTAGCTGGAGCGACAGATAAACGACTGAGATAGTTCTACAAGCAATAAGAGAGAAGAAACACCAACTAAGGCCCACAGGCCTCAATGAGCAAAACTCATTGGACTCTTAATTAGAAACGATATTACTTCACAAAACATTTTCGAAGGGAAGATCGTAGAGCAGAAAAGAGGCAATGACTGAAAACATCTTATTTAAAAAAAATATATGATTAGTGAGATGGGCTGAACTTCATACATAGACAGAAACAGAGTTGCTCATGAGAATCTGTGGTTGCAGCCAGAAGAAGAAGAAGAAGATCTTGGTACAGAAAGTGATTGGTCAAAACAGCGAAATTTTTTACATGGTGCTAAAAGAAAGAATATTTTTACAAAATAAAATAAAAGGAAAGTACAGACGGTAAGCTGAGTTGCTTAAAGCACAAAACGTTGATTTGTTGGGCGTTTAAAATATTTACTCAGGTGAATTAGGCGATGAATATATACACATATGAAAAAAAGTTTTGCATCACCTTGGTTCTGACAGTTCCGGAACCTGTACAGATAATTGGTATACAGATCAACATAATCATCATTTCCGCCCTTTTTATTGCTCATGACACTCACACACGATACAGCGAGAACTTCAGAGGTGGTGGTCCAGATTGCTGTACACACGGGTACCTCTAATACTCAGTAGCACGTCCTCTTGCATTGTTGCATGTCTGTATTCGTCGTGACATACTATCCACAAGTTCATCAAGACACTGTTGGTCCACATTGTCGCCGTGGATCCCTCAAAGTGGTTGGTGGATCACGTCGACCATAAACAGCCATTTTCTGTCAATCTCAGGCTTGTTGCATAGTGTTCATGTCTGGAGAACATGCTGGCACTCTAGTCGAGCGATGTCGTTATCACAAGAAGTGCACGAGGGGGGCGCGAACTATCGTCCATGAAGACGAATGCCTCGCCAATATTCTGCCGATATTGTTGCACTATCGGTGGGAGGATGGCATTCACATACTGTACAGGCGTTACGGCGCCTTCCATGACCACCAGCGGCGTACGTCGGCAGCACATAACGCCACCCAAAAACAGCATGGAACCTCCACCTTTCTGCACTCGCTGGACAGTGTGTCTAAGGCGTTCAGCCTGACCGGGTTGCCTCCAAATAAGTCTCAGACGATTGTCTGGTTGAAGGCATATGCAACACTCATCGGTGAAGAGAACGTGATGGCAATGCTGAGCGGTCCATTTAGCATGTTGTTGGGTTCATCTGTACCGCGCTGCATGGTGTCGTGGTTACCAAGACAGACCTCGCCGGGGATGTCGGGAGTGAAGTTGCGCGTCATGCAGTCTATTGCGCAATGTTTGACTCCTAACACGACTTAGTGTGGCTGCACTAAATCATTATTCGAAAGGATTCCTCATAGCCATAGTCCGTAGGTAGCGGTCATCCACTGCAGTAGTGTCCCTTGGGCGGCCTGAGCGAGGCATCTCGACGACAGTTCCTGTCTCTCCGTATCTCCTCCATGTCCGAACTATATAGTTTTGGTTCACTCCAAGACGCCTGGACACTTCCCTTGTTGAGAGCCCTTCCTGGCACAAAGTAACAATGCGGACTAGATCGAACCGCGGAATTGACCGTCTAGGCATGGTTGAACTACAGACAACACCAGCCGTGTACCTCCTTCCTGGTGGAATGACTGGAACTGATCGGCTGTCGGACCCTCTCCGTCTAATAGGCGCTGCTCATGCATGATTGTTTGCATCTTTGGGCGGGTTTAGTGACATCTCTGAACAGTCAAAGGGACTATGTCTGTGATACAATATCCACAGTCAAATCTTCAGGAGTTCTGGAAATTGGCGCGATGAAAAACTTTTTTTGATGTGTATATATTACCAGGGATAACGTTATAATGACGTTTCTAGGTTTTCAGGTAGTGTATATTATGGGTTTTATGAGGGTGCATGTTTGGTTCAGGAATTTAGAAGGTTGGAAGGATGAAGTTCCGAACCTAGCCTTAGGATATGGGTGGAGGGTAGTCGTGACGACGTGAGTTCTGACAAAGGTAAGAGCGGCGGTTTCTCCTAGATTTCGTAGGACGGATGAGGGGAGGCGACTAAAATTTCGTTGGGAGAGCTTGTGAAAGGCGTAGTAGGTATAGTGTGGTGTTGGGGAAATGTGTTTGTGTAGACTCGACGGAGTGCTAGGATAGGAGAGCAGGGGTGAAATTAAAATGGTTAGTGTCACATTTGCGGATAATGCAGTATATTCGGAGGTGTTCAATACGGAAGAGAAGGATGGAATTTTTGTAAGTTTTTAGAGGGTTCGTGTAGGAGAGGGTAAGTCGATCCGAAAGGCTACGCGGAGTGCGTGGCGTTCCAGAATCTGTAATGGTGTGGGGCGTGTGCAGTTGGAGTGATATGGGGCCCCTGATACTTCTAGATACGACTCTGACAGGTGATACGTACGTAAGCATCCTGTCTGATCACCTGCATCCTTTCATGTCCATTGTGCATTCCGTTGGACTTGGGTCATTCCAGAATTGCTACAATGAGGCTCCGTGAACACTCTTCTGAGTTTAGACACTTCCGCTGCCCACAAACTCCACAGACATTAATATTATTGAGCATTTCTGTGATGCCTTGAACCGTGCTGTTCAGAAGAGATCTTCACCCCCACGTACCCCTACGGATTTATGGACAGCCCTGCAAGATTCGTGGCGTTAGTTCTCTCCATCACTACTTCAGACATTAGTCGAGTCCATGCCACGTCGTGTTGCGGCTTTTCTGCGTGTTCGCGGGGCACTACACGATATTAGGAACACGTACCAGTTTATTTGCCTCTTCAGTGTATAACCACCGTACATATCGCTCTTTGACGAAAATTGCTCGCTCTGAGGAGCAAAGTGACATGCGTAAAGGTGATGTCGCATGCACACTCTCTGTCTAACTGCGGGCCAGCGGTGTTAGAATGCAGTGGTTCAGATAATGGAATTCGCTGTCGCTAGTCATGGCATTTGCAGTAAAATTTCGACTTTGCAAAGACATTAAAGAAGTCACTAGGTTCTACGCCTTATTAAGTTAAAGGTATTCATTCTTTGATAAGTGAATCTCAGAAAGGTCTTGTCGTGACGACGATTTTCGTGGCACAATAGTAAACTGAAATTTCCGTGGAGATACAATGCTCAGCTGTGACTGACTTCATAGGTTGCGAAGGTCAAGTGTGGTGATCATATTGCACGAAACTTTCATGTATGGTACATGTGGTCTGATGAGAAATGCAGGCTTTGCCATAGAGACGTGGGGTTCAGTAGACTTCAGCTTTCTCCATACCCAGCTCATACTTTGCCACTTAATAGCCCATGTCTTTATAGGTGGCCAGAAAATTGCATTAACAAAATGTTTCTTCATGATTATTCCTAAATAAGACGAAATGTTGTCCACATATTGGTAAAGCTTTTTCTCACTTGCGTTATTCAAAAATTGAAAATAAAGTTGTCACAGAGACTGAAGTCGGTCGTCCCTCGTGATCTCTGCTGTAGCTGTGCTTTTCAGCGAAAATGTCTTTGAGGTAAAGGAAACCTGCTTCTCTTCTCCTGCACGTTGTCTGGCAGTATGAACCCAGAGGGAGGCTCCTATTGTGAATCTTTATGAAGGGCACAGAAACTGCTTTTAGAACGAGCCCTGCCACAATTCGCCTTGAAAGCAACCTATCAGAAATGTGTTTCATATTATGCATCACTCGGGAAGTTGCAAGTCACCTGCATTATTAAAAGACTACATTGTCCATGCTTCCATCTGCTAGCACATCCTCATCTTTGGTTATGCAACATATCTACGAGCAATATTTTGAAGGCAGAGCCCTGACAATCAATCAGTTCGATAGGCGGTTATATTCGAGTTCGCACATCCCTTGTGTATGCGGACATTGGGAACTCACTCTCTTCTTCTTTCCTTTTTACAGTCAGAGCGGAAGACGCTGCTCCTATAGAACTGCACGCTGACGATTTAGTAAATGTTCAGACATGTTGTATTGTGAATGATTGGAGACAGTCATTACTCAACATCAGCTTCCACGAATATTAGTGAGAATGTTCCATGCTTACGCTGCGTTGGTGCGATTAAATTTTATACTTCCTTTGTTCCGATCGAGGCTTTGTCTGAATATACGATTATTTTCTTTTGTTGTCAGTCCTTACGTTTACGAACCATTAGGGTCAGTCGAGCATGTGCTCGCTTAGCTTTTCTTGTGAGAAGTAGCAGGTGCGAGCACAAGTTACTGTAAACGATCTGCCTTCTGCAGAAGCCATGCCACTATAAATTAGCTTCAGCAGATGTAATATTTATTATTTTTCTAGGAGATTTTCAACTCAGTTAAGACAACTGGAGACTGCCAGATCATCCAGAAGCTTGTGAGAGCCATGGAGATATCGAGACATTACATTTCAGCAATTCATTCTTTTGTTATCAGTCGTTAGACCTCACAAACGGCAGTCCCATGACGCATTCATACTTGTGGTTTGTATTAGGACGGTTGAAGAACTTGGATATACTCTGTCTCACTTTAACGAATGGTAAACTCTCCGTCCGAACAGTCCTTGGAAGGCCCAACGGTACCGACCGGCCGCGGTGTCAACCTCAGCCCAAAGGAGTCACTGGATGCGGATATAGAGGGGCATGTGGTCAGCACACCGCTCTCCCGGCCGTATGTCAGTTTACGAGACCGGAACCGCTACTTCTCAATCCGATAGCTCCTCAGTTTGCCTCACAAGGGCTGAGTGCACCCCGCTTGCCAACAGCGCTCGGCAGACCGCATGGTCACCCATCCAAGTGCTAGCCCAGTCCGACAGCGCCTAACTTCGGTGATCTGACGAGAACCTGTGTTACCACTGCGGCAAGGCCGTTGGTAACGAATGGTAAAGGTCATTTGTATATTCCGTTCCACTGCGAAAGTTTGCTCGCTACTACACACTTCATTATCACTAATCAGATCGCGTTGTTTGCTGAGTCATTGATCAAAGCTTATGAAAAGGGAAATATTTTCAGGGTATTATTACCGGAGTCATATACACTCTTAAATAACTAGAAACTTTATCTGTCTCGCAGTTGCCGGCCGCTGTGGCCGAGCGGTTCTAGGTGCTTCAGTCTGGAACCGCGCGACTGCTACGGTCGCCGGTTCGAATCCTGCCTCGGGCATGGATGTGTGTGATGTCATTAGGTTAGTTAGGTTTAAGGAGTTCTAAGTTCTAGGGGACAGATGACCTCAGATGTTGAGTCCCATAGTGCTCAGAGCCATTTGGACCATTTGTCTCGCAGTTCCTCTATCAAGGGAACCCAAACAAAGACACTCAGTTCCGTACAGTCCCGGAACAACCTTACTCGATCCTACTTACAGGCTTGAAACGAGCAGTCAGTCGCTACACTGACGAATGAAGGTTAATCGTGGGCAAGTAGGTGAACAGGGAAGGTCATACTACTCTCACAACACCGGGAACAGCAAACATTTGAATATGTTTTTGAAATTTGTGAGGTTCGGTAGCTCAGTGGGTAAGTGTCAGACTTCACCTTTGGAGGACTGGGGATTTTTCTGTTACATATCGCTTCTATTACTTTAGGCAATGATTTTTGTATGTGAAACGTTGCACCACGATTCGCAGTCCGTATTAAACTGTAGGTCCTCCCTATAACTGGAACAGCAAATCAGTTAGACGGTAGGACGAAAATCAGGCCATATGATCGTCTACAGGACCACGCTTAATAAGCCAAAGCCGTGATAAACTCAACCTTCGGGTTAAGGACTGCTTCTCTTAATCCAAAAAAGCGAAATTCCTAACCGGCATGTACTTGGTATAGCCGTGTAGCTTATAAATGAAATGTATCGTGCACGAAAGACATAAATCCACTTAAGAACCGCGCGGGATTAGCCGAGGCGAGGCGCTGCAGTCATGGACTATGCGGCTGGTCTCAGCGGATGTTCGAGTCCTTCCTCGGGCATGGGTGTGTGTGTTTGTCCTTAGGATAATTTAGGTTAAGTAGTGTGTAAGCTTAGGTACTGATGACCTTAGCAGTTAAGTCCTATAAGACTTCACACACATTTGAACATTTTATTATTTTTTTTCACTTATGGAAAGAAATATTTACTACTGAAATCGGAGGAAAAGAGTTTGCTATTATTAATCATCAGGTTTACCTGTTTAGCAAAAACGTCATTTTTTTAAACGAATAGAATAAATTTATTCGGATATTAAGAAAGGCGCTGTCAAGCTGGAATGAGTGAGATACGTGTGTGTGCGCGCGCGGGCGCGTCCAAACAGTGTGAAGCGACAGTGTAACATAACAGTGTGTTTGCTACGTTGTGGCACCTCAAATTTTTTTCAGGCTAATACTGGGCCGTTCGTCTTCCGATCACATAAATCAGGAAGACAATTTACGCCTCACGAGGGTATACTTTCTGATCTATACTTGAAGCCCTCGCTACTCCTGAGCGTGTGAGCGCTCGGTACAAGACTGTCGTAAACATGGAGCCTAACACGAGGTCCATTGTGATAGACAATGAGTACTCGACGTGGACGAGAAGTGTAGGCTGCTTCATAAAATCAAAGTAATGAATCAATGCTGTTGTTGTTGTTGTGTTCTTCAGTCCTGAGACTGGTTTGATGCAGCTCTCCATGCTACTCTATCCTGTGCAAGCTCCTTCATCTCCCAGTACCTACTGCAATCTACATCCTTCTGAATATGCTAAGTGTATTCATCTCTTGGTCTCCCTCTACGACTTTTACCCTCCACGCTGCCCTCCAATACTAAATTGGTGATCCCTTGATGCCTCAGAACATGTCCTACCAACCGATCCCGTCTTCTGGTCAAGTTGTGCCACAAACTTCTCTTCTCCCCAATCCTATTCAATACTTCCTCATTAGTTATGTGCTCTACCCATCTAATCTTCAGCATTCTTCTGTAGCACCACATTTCGAATGCTTCTATTCTCTTCTTGTCCAAACTATTTATCGTCCATGTTTCACTTCCATACATGGCTACACTCCATACAAATACTTTCAGAAACGACTTCCTGACACTTAAATCTATACTCGATGTTAACAAATTTCTCTTCTTCAGAAACGATTTCCTTGCCATTGCCAGTCTACATTTTATATCCTCTATACTTCGACCATCATTAGTTATTTTGCTCCCCAAATAGCAAAACTCCTTTACTACTTTAAGTGTCTCATTTCCTAATCTAATTCCCTCAGCATCACCCGACTTAATTCGACTACATTCCGTTATCCTCGTTTTGCTTTTGTTGATGATCATTTTATATCCTCCTTTCAAGACACTGTCCATTCCGTTCAACTGTTCTTCCAAATCCTTTGCTGTCTCTGACAGAATTACAATGTCATCGGCGAACCTCAAAGTTTTTATTTCTCCTCCATGGATTTTAATACCTACTCCAAATTTTTCTTTTGTTTCCTTTACTGCTTGCTCAATATACAGATTGAATAACATCTGGGAGAGGCTACAACCCTGTCTCACTCCCTTCCCAACCACTGCTTCCCTTTCATGTCCCTCGACTCTTATAACTGCCATCTGGTTTCTGTACAAATTGTAAATAGCCTTTCGCTCCCTGTATTTTACCCCTGCCACGTTTAGAACTTGAGAGAGTATATTCCAGTCAACATTGTCAAAAGCTTCCTCTAAGTCTACAAATGCTAGAAATGTAGGTTTTCCTTTCCTTAATCTTTCTTCTAAGATAAGTCGTAAGGTCAGTATTGCCTCACGTGTTCCAACATTTCTACGGAATCCAAACTGATCTTCCCCGAGGTCGGCTTCTAGCAGTTTTTCCATTCGTCTGTAAAGAATTCGTACTAGTATTTTGCAGCTGTGACTTATTAAACTGATAGTTCGGTAATTTTCACATCTGTCAACACCTGCCTTCTTTGGGATTGGAATTATTATATTCTTCTTGAAGTCTGATGGTATTTCGCCTGTCTCATACATCTTGCTCACCAGATGGTAGAGTTTTGTCAGTACTGGCTCTCCCAAGGCCGTAAGTAGTTCTAATGGAATTTTGTCTACTCCTGGGGCCTTGTTTCGACTCAGGTCTTTCAGTGCTCTGTCAAACTCTTCACTCAGTATCGTATCTCCCATTTCATCTTCATCTACATCCTCTTCCATTTCCGGAATATTGTCCTCAAGTACATCGCCCTTGTATAGACCCTCTATATAGTCCTTCCACCTTTCTGCTTTCCCCCCTTTGCTTACAACTGGGTTTCCATCTGAGCTCTTGATATTCATACAAGTGGCTCTCTTTTCTCCAAAGGTCTCTTTAATTTTCCTGTAGGCTGTATCTATCTTACCCCTAGTGAAATAAGCCTCTACATCCTTACATTTGTCCTCTAGCCATCCCTGCTTAGCCATTTTGCACTTCCTGTCGACCACATTTTTGAGACGTTTGTATTCCTTTTTGCCTGCTTCATTTATTGCATTTTTATATTTTCTCCTTTCATCAATTAAATTCAATATTTCTTCTGTTACCCAAGGATTTCTACTAGCCCTCGTCTTTTTACCTACTTGATCCTCTGCTGCCTTCACTACTTCATCCCTCAGAGCTACCCATTCTTCTTCTACTGTATTTCTTTCCCCCATTCCTGTCAATTTTTCCATTATGCTGTCCCTGAAACTCTGTACAACCTCTGGTTTAGTCAGTTTATCCAGGTCCCATCTCCTTAAATTCCCACCCTTTTGCAATTTCTTCAGTTTTAATCTACGAAATTGCTAACTGTTGAAAATTTGTGCCCGACAGGGACGTGCACCCGGATCTCACGCTTAGTGCGAGCGATCAGCTTACCGCATCGGCCATCCGAGCGCGCATCTCATCCGACCCTAATTCCCAGCCTGTTACACACTACTAGTGTAGCGTCACCTGGCCACGAACCACTCACTCGTCATTTCGGATTCCTGCGAAAGATCGGACGTGGTGTACATCCGCACTGAAAGAGTGGATCTTCGGTCGTAGATCTGCCGGTCTGCCGTTACGTGGTTAGTCTTAAATCATCAATTATCTCCCTGCAGAGCCAACTCTGCGCTCATGGCGTCGTCCTTCATACAGGGGAATCTAACAGCCAACGCCATCTTTCTGAAAATCAGTTATTAACAACTGAATGGAGTTACAACATAACTAAAGTCATCAAGAAATATTTCCGTACCTAAAGCTAAATATCATCTCATTTTTGTGTCTTTCTCGTCTCCAGATCACACAATAAGCCATTATACAATTTTTGACCCATTATTTGATAATTTTATTGCTAAATGAATTATTACACTTCAATTTTACAAAATGTCCTTGAATATGGGCTACTCCATTTCCTCCCCGTTGAGACCCACGTTACATCTTCAGTGTCATGGAGAGACGAAAATACTGTAAATTTAATCCGTGTTTATAGACTTTCGGTTTGGACTCAGCACTACATCAATGTTTTCCAATTAAAATAAATTTTTAAGGGACAATATCATCGCGACAATGTCCGAAGATAATTTTTCCTCTTTAGCTGCAGCTAATTTTAAGGTCCTTCAATATTCTTTCCATTAGCGTGATATTTCTGTATGATACTTTGCCTTCCTTCTGAAAGCGCTGCCTCGGTTAAGGACTGCGATTTTTCTACGGGGAAAGAGTTTCAGGAGGCATAGGATGACGAATTTTATTCATGTCAGATGACACTTCAAAACAGAAAATGAGTATGAGGTACGACGTGGAGACAATTTTCAGATAATAAAATAATAACTATACAGTACACGAGTTTGTGACGAGTTAATATTACTCTTCGTGTGTGTGTGTGTGTGTGTGTGTGTGTGTGTGTGTGTGTGTGTGTGTGTGTGTGTGTGTACTGAATATTTCACATCTTCCTCTCTTTCCACCTGTGCGATATCATTAAATGTCATCTCGTATGTGTGGCCACATAACATAGTGTAAATTATTGATGACAGAGTTATGACGCTGGAAAGTGATGAGGGGTGAACTCTGATCAGATTCAGAGCCAAAGTTGGAATGATCCCCTGTTGATCCAACATTCCTGCAGTTCGCGCCTCAAATAAAAGTTTATGTGGGAAGGCGAAAATTTTTCCGCCTGGCAAGGAGACAGCATTGAGTGACTGTAGGAGTATAGAAGATGACTTAGACAAATGTTCTAATTGGCGTCATGAATCTCAGCTAGCTCTGAATGTACAAAAATGTAAATTAATGGGGATGAGTAGCAAAAACGAAGCCGTAGCGTTCGCACACAGCTGCTTGACACAACCACGTCGTTTAAATACACTCCTGGAAATTGAAATAAGAACACCGTGAATTCATTGTCCCAGGAAGGGGAAACTTTATTGACACATTCCTGGGGTCAGATACATCACATGATCACACTGACAGAACCACAGGCACATAGACACAGGCAACAGAGCATGCACAATGTCGGCACTAGTACAGTGTATATCCACCTTTCGCAGCAATGCAGGCTGCTATTCTCCCATGGAGACGATCGTAGAGATGCTGGATGTAGTCCTGTGGAACGCCTTGCCATGCCATTTCTACCTGGCGCCTCAGTTGGACCAGCGTTCGTGCTGGACGTGCAGACTGCGTGAGACGACGCTTCATCCAGTCCCAAACATGCTCAATGGGGGACAGATCCGGAGATCTTGCTGGCCAGGGTAGTTGACTTACACCTTCTAGAGCACGTTGGGTGGCACGGGATACATGCGGACGTGCATTGTCCTGTTGGAACAGCAAGTTCCCTTGCCGGTCTAGGAATGGTAGAACGATGGGTTCGATGACGGTTTGGATGTACCGTGCACTATTCAGTGTCCCCTCGACGATCACCAGTGGTGTACGGCCAGTGTAGGAGATCGCTCCCCACACCATGATGCCGGGTGTTGGCCCTGTGTGCCTCGGTCGTATGCAGTCCTGATTGTGGCGCTCACCTGCACGGCGCCAAACACGCATACGACCATCATTGGCACCAAGGCAGAAGCGACTCTCATCGCTGAAGACGACACGTCTCCATTCGTCGCTCCATTCACGCCTGTCGCGACACCACTGGAGGCGGGCTGCACGATGTTGGGGCGTGAGCGGAAGACGGCCTAACGGTGTGCGGGACCGTAGCCCAGCTTCATGGAGACGGTTGCGAATGGTCCTCGCCGATACCCCAGGAGCCACAGTGTCCCTAATTTGCTGGGAAGTGGCGGTGCGGTCCCCTACGGCACTGCGTAGGATCCTACGGTCTTGGCGTGCATCCGTGCTTCGCTGCGGTCCGGCCCCAGGTCGACGGGCACGTGCACCTTCCGCCGACCACTGGCGACAACATCGATGTACTGTGGAGACCTCACGCCCCACGTGTTGAGCAATTCGGCGGTACGTCCACCCGGCCTCCCGCATGCCCACTATACGCCCTCGCTCAAAGTCCGTCAACTGCACTTACGGTTCACGTCCACGCTGTCGCGGCATGCTACCAGTGTTAAAGACTGCGATGGAGCTCCGTATGCCACGGCAAACTGGCTGACACTGACGGCGGCGGTGCACAAATGCTGCGCAGCTAGCGCCATTCGACGGCCAACACCGCGGTTCCTGGTGTGTCCGCTGTGCCGTGCGTGTGATCATTGCTTGTACAGCCCTCTCGCAGTGTCCGGAGCAAGTATGGTGGGTCTGACACACCGGTGTCAGTGTGTTCTTTTTTCCATTTCCAGGAGTGTATCTGGGCGTACCGTTGCAGAGCGATATGAAATGGAACGAGTATGTGAGAATTGTAGCGTGAAAGGCGAATGGTTGGCTTTGGTTTATTGGGAGAAATCTAGGGAAGTGTGGCTCATTTGTAAAGGAGACCGCATATGGGACGAGAGCACGACCCATTGTT
This sequence comes from Schistocerca serialis cubense, assembly GCF_023864345.2. Taxonomy (NCBI): domain Eukaryota; kingdom Metazoa; phylum Arthropoda; class Insecta; order Orthoptera; family Acrididae; genus Schistocerca; species Schistocerca serialis. Next base: position 434,386,932 of record NC_064640.1, on the reverse strand, counting down.
GAGTACTACTCGAGTGTTTGGGATCGTTACCAGGTCGGATTAAAGGATGATATCGAAGCAGTTCAGAGGCGGGCTGCTAGATTTGTTATTGGCAAGTGCTATGGGGATGTTTCAGGAACTCAAAATGTAATCCCTGGAGGGAAGGCTACATTTTTTTCGAGGAGAACTCCTGAAAAAATTTAGAGAACCGGCATTTTAAGGTGATAGCAGAAAGATTCCTTTGCCCCCAACATATTTTGCGCGTAAGGATCACGAATACAAGATACGGGAAATTAGGGCTCATTCGAAGGCATATAGGCAGTCGGTTTTCCCTCGCTCGACTTGCGAGTGGAACAGGAAAGGAAATGACTAGTAGTGGTACGGGGTACCCTCTGCCACGTCCCGTAAGGTGGACTGCGGACTATCGATGTAGGTGTAGATGTATATTTAATTAAAAAGGATGCAAACTTAGAGTTTAGCGTCCCGATGACGATGACATTAAGATGTTACTGATACTTTTTTAATTTTGTTGTTGTTATATTATTACTTGCTGTCAAAAAATATGAGTCCAGTACAACTACATTTGTGTAAAGATTTTATACCACTTTCTAAAGTACTTGAATGAGTTTCATTCTAACGGGTATCTAGAAACAACATACCGTCATGAAATTCTTTGCTTTGGATTATTTATCTCCAACGGAAATTTATAAAAAGTATCTCAAAGTATAGAGGCATGTTGTTCCTTAATTTTTGACAATTAAGAAATAGTTAGCTAAACTGAAATATGAACATGTATTCTGTTAAAGTAGGTACAAGAGAAGGACGTCCCAAAACTGCAAACGCGGATGTAAATGTCGAGAAGATGAACGGTACGATATTGGATGATTGACGAGTAAAGATGTATGAACTTGCTCGCACCATAGGAATATCAAAAGAAAGATTATAATATACTGTGCACGAAGAATGCTGAGCAAAACCGTATGTGTGAATGGATATCTAAACAATGATTGGACAGCTTTAAAATAATCTAACCGATTTTTCTTCAGGCCAATGCCCCTGCCCCCGAATATACTAAACTATCTCATTTCAAGTACAAATTGTTGGAACGCTATGCAGCAGGTTTGGCATCGTTTTATTTCCACATATTCCCACATCTAAATAAATTTGTGGATGCAAAAGTTTTTCGTCCAGTGAAGAGCTGGATATTTTTACAGATCTTTCAAGAAGTTGGACAAAGTGTAAGAAAAAAAGGGTTACTTCAAAAATTAGGTGCATTTTTATTTATAAACAATCTTTCATTACTTGGGAGAGCAATCTGAACCTTCCGCTCAGACTCCATAAATTACGGCACAGTGACATTGAAACTTATGCCAGCAAAATATGCTTCACCGCCTCATTGTATGCTCATGTAATACCTGAGAGTCGTGGCGACGCCGTTTTCCGTCACTGTGATGGAATGTGGTTGACTTACATTCACAGTGAGTAGTGGAACTACAGTTCATGGGGATGCAACACATTAAAACACGAACCAAGCAGAGCACTTCACCACTAGTGATGATTCACAGTTTCGTCTTACCACACAACGACAGACACTTTCTGCCGACATTCCTTACAGAAATATTTAAGCTCCACAGAAAAACAGCTCATGATAAGTGGTCTGAGGCGTCTTGTCACAGTTCGCGCGGCTCCCCTCGTCGGAAGTTATCCTCCCCAAGGCATGGGTGTGTATATTGTCCTTAGTGTAAGTTAGTTTAAGTTAGATTAAGTAGTGTGTAAGCCTAGGGACCAATAACATCAACATTTTGGTTCCATAGGAACTTATCAAAAATTTCCAAATTTTCATAATTTAAGTGTTTATAAATGGAAGGTATGATGTAGTAGTTGTCGATTAGTCATCATTCCAGTGCAAACACCATTCGTTACGAGGGCCAAGTCGCCACTTCGTTTCCTTCACAAGACTTACTGTGGTCTGTCGCGAAGAGCCATGTCCCTTCCAACGAAATACATATGGTTGGGACTGTCATGCAGGAAGGCGACAACACAGAAGGAAACATCCTTTTCAGACTCGAATCCTGTCCTCTCCTACATGTGAAAACTAGAAACAGTGTTGACCAGGAAATAGTTTATATTTTCTGCCTTAGGAACAGTTAGAGACAGTCGTTAGTATTCAATGTTTCGTTTTCTTTTGGTCAATACCAAAACTTCCAGCAATTTTCGTAGGTGTCTGGAGTTATTTCCAAGGTAAGTTTAGAAATGACTGCATTAGCTTAATGTTGCACTTTATAGACATTCTGTACTGAATATAGAGGGTGACTCAAAAGGTTTCGTACAAACTGAAGGTGCTAATGCAAGAGTTTAAATACAACAGACTTTTAAATGAGCTCTTATGGCCTTGGAAATAATCCTGAGGCATTACAACATATGGAATGCAAGGAATAACAAAGACAATCAATGTATACGTACGTTAGGTTTAGTAAACATAATGTTCTGTTTCTAAACAATGTTGTATGTTAGAGAAGATTTTCAAAATAGCGGCCAACACATTTAGTACAGGCATACCATGTTTGTAAAAAGTTCTGCCGTGTTCTACCAAGTACACAAGGCATTGCATGAACCTCATCAGGCGCTGTAAGTATTCCACAGGTAAGTGTTTCTTCGTCGCGAAGTGGTGTCACTTAAACGAGGCTTTTGATATGAACCCTCCCCCCCCCTCCCCCTCCCCCTCCCCAAAAAAGAGGTGTCAGATCAGATAAGCGAGGTGATCATGCGATTAGACCTCCCATTCCAATCCAACACCTGGGACATATGGCACTGAGTAAGTAGGTAGGCAGTGCCGTTTCTTGGATAAGGGATGCTGCCCCTAGCCGGCCAGTGTGGCCACGCGGTTAAAGGCGCTTCAGTCTGGAACCGCGCGACCGCTACGGTCGCAGGTTCGAATCCTGCCTCGGGCATGGATGTGTGTGATGTCCTTAAGTTAGTTCGGTTTAAGTAGTTCTAAGTTCTAGGGAACTCATGACCTCAGATGTTAAGTCCCATAGTGCTCAGAGCCATTTGAACCATTTTGATGCTGCCCCCTCCCCCTATTGTTCTGTTAACTGGTTTTTCATGTCAGCCCTCTCCCATACTCTTCTGAAATAAAGTTCTATTGTTCTCTAACCTAACTATTGTTCTGTTATGAAGTACTTCATCTCATACCCCCCACCTTTCCTCCTGGGTTTCACAGTTCTAGAACAAAGAGTATTGTCTCCTAAGGCCTCCCCTTTGACATAGGCCAATTGTCCTATGTTTAATACAACGGGAAATTCAAAATTAGGTGGGAAATAAAAATAGCCCAATTGTAATAGCCCATTTCCGCTCCCCCACTCGTATAACGTCCCTGTGAAAGGACAACTCTTGTCCTAAGTATGAGAGTGAATCAAAAAGTTGGTTAAGTGAAGAATTTGAAATTGGCACTATCACACAAAGCTTCTTCTTCAATCCACAGCAGTAGTAACTTTCTGTGTCAACAAAATGGTTCAAATGGCTCTGAGCACTATGGGACTCAACTGCTGAGGTCATTAGTCCCCTAGAACTTAGAACTAGTTAAACCTAACTAACCTAAGGACACCACTAACATCCATGCCCGAGGCAGGATTCGAACCTGCGACCGTAGCGGTCTTGCGGTTCCAGACTGCAGCGCCTTTAACCGCACGGCCACTTCGGCCGGCGCTCTGTGTCAACAGATGCGAATTCTGCAGCCACTTGAAAAAAGGCCAACATCGATGTTCATATTAGACAGCGTCCTATGGTAGAAGTCTTGAACGCAGAAGGTGAAATGCCCATTTGCATTGATTTTGAAAAAAGAAAAAAGTGTAAGGTAATGCTACAATGGAAATCAGCAACATTACACGATTGGTTTGTCACTTTAACGAAGCTGAAGGGAAAACGCCACTGGCTGACAAAACACAGAGCAGCAGGCTGTTGACAGCAATGACTCAAAAATGCATGATTATCGTTGATTGTTTGGAGCAGGGATGCACAATAAATTCTGCCCAACATGTCAGAAAACTCAGACAGCTTAAACTATGTCTTCAGCAAGTTTGCCTAACAAAATCTATGGTGGGTTTCATCTTTTCCATTAAAGTACCAGATCACACACCAGTCGTCCCAACACTGAAGAGATTGTGAAAACTGGATGAGAAGTCTTGCCTCATCCGCCGTACAGACCTGACCTAGCATCAGTCTTCCATCTGTTTGGGCCACTAAAAGAAGCTATTCATGGGATTCACTTTGAAGATGAGGAGGCCATGAAAACATCCATGCATAAATGGCTTCAGAAGCAGGTCTCTGCACTTTACCACACTGTAACACACGCCCTTGCTAAAAGAGGAGCCAAAACTGTGGAAATGGGTAGAAATTATATTGAACAGTCATAAATTAATCATCAATGTTGTGGTTTTCAACCTGTGTAATTGCATTCTTGACAAATAAGAAAGAAAAAAAAAACAGTCCAAGATGGCAAATTGTCATGTTGGAATTCAAGATAAATGGCCAGGGATACTGACCCAGCCTGCATTGTTGCCAAGGGCAAGGTCACCTCCCCCCCCCTTATTATCAGTTCTAGGACAGAGGGTGTTTGTTTCCCATGCACTTCCAGGCCTATCTGTTAGACAAAGGATGCCAATCTAGGCCCAAATATGTTTTACACCCTAAAGGTAGCAACCAGTCTGGTGACCTAATTTCAGCGACATGAAAAACCATATAATATGTTTCCCCCAAATTATTATTCATTCAGATGTACAGGGTCCTGCAGTCATGGTTGTGAAATCACTTTCTCTAAGTATAGAACTCAAGATGGTGATTGTTCTCACCTGACGTTACCCCCATGACTCTGACATCATAGTTTAAACATTTAAGTCCTCTATGATGTTATCCTAAGTTTGGGTCTGATTTGTCTCAAATGTAAGTCAATCTGTGATATATTTAAACAACTGCTGCTTTTATTTAAACCAACACCACAACTTGGAAAGCCTCCTTTCCACAGTACCCAAGTTCATGATCGTCAGACCAGTCGAGAAATCTGTCACCGCCCCACTCAGGAGCCTCCGCAGTAGTAGGCTATGAGATGAGTCACCACCCACCACTGCCATCACCAGAGGGTCGTGCAGAGCCGAGCAGTCAGAGGCCGGGCTGCGTAAGACATAATAGTCGTGCAGCTGGGAGTCAGCTGATGACAGCTCTGTACACAGCGACGCATACTGCCAATTCGATAACTTAAATCGAAATTGAACTTCTGATACCTAACATAAATATACTGTTATTATGAGACTGCACCAAACACCACAGACTGCATGACTTGAGTTAAAATGATGAAAAACATGAAACCTTTAACTGACATAATTATTCTGCTTGGAAATTCAAAACTAGAGAGATGTACATTCGTCTTCCTGGTGGTGTACACTTGTTCAGTGGCTCAAAGGCCAAAAAATAGTACTTTCAGCTACTATCCTTGTTAACTTCACCACAAAAATTTTACACATGGAATGGATGGTGGCTATTTCACCAGCAGTAATAACCAGCCATTACAGAGCCATAAGACATGTGAACTTACAAGTACCAGGCATGAACCAACAACATTTCAGGGCTAAACACGTTTATCCCTTTAGTGACCAAATTATTTCCAGAAGTTGTAGACTTTTTATGAACACTTTATTGGGCTAAGAAACCGTTCACAAAATCATAGTTTAAATCTTGAAAGTGAGAGTTTAGCCTACGAGTATAAAAAAATTAGTGGGAACTATTGTTCCCACCGAACTCTGGAGTAACTTCACTTGCTAATTTAAAAAAATATATTTCCTTTATTTTTTAGAACAAAAACATGTTAAACATTACATTTATATTTGTATTAGTTCATACTGTCCTTTGAGTTCACTAACGTGATGTACTATGGAACTTAGAGAAGCATGGTGCTACACACAAAGGTACACGACAGTTGCTACACATTATCTTTGTTCTCTTTTCTTTGTTCTTGGTGCTACATTGGCGGCATCTTCTGTTTGTTGTACTTTTTGTAGGGAAATGAGTTCCAACTTTCTTCAGACAAACTTCATCTGGTACTCGTGACACAACTCTTTTTGGTGTTTGAAAATGAACAGGCCTTCCTCTTCTATTACGACTTGAGAAGTCAGAGATAAGCTGCTTTGCCAAGAACAAGCTGGTCTGCTTCTGTCTTCTGTAGCTTCCAAATAACGTAGGAATTGACAACTGCCAAATCCACAAGAAAGAATAACAGTTTGTGCCACCACTTCCATGACTGACGGCCTACAGCATACCGTTCACACAGCTGATCACAACTATCCACTCCTCTCATTATTTTACTACACTCTGCCACAGTCAATGGGCAGAATACTTCACTTCTGCTTCCACTAACTTACCTTGTAATATTTATGTAATTTTCAGTCAAATCCAGCAAATATACACGAATACTGTCTCCCACATAAATATAAAAGTAGATAAATACAGCATAAGTCACTTCACACGCAAAAGGAAAGCACACTATCCAAAAAACGGTGTAGCGGTCGAAACAGTGGCTAGTTTTCACGCGGGAACTGCGCTTCTGCATTGATTGACTCACAAGGTAGAAATACAACAGATTTCGCCTTACTGTTGACAATCTACACATCGTTAGCACACTCTAACAGAGATGGTAGCACAAGTTAGAAGTGGGAACATGGATTACCACTGAACTTACAGCGAAAACAAATAAGTGGGACCTATAGTTCCCACTGGTCACTAAAGGGTTATATGAAGTGATAAAGTGAATCGTAACCACATCACAACATACACAAAAAATAGTGTAATTACATCCACACATAGAAGGTATGATCGAAAATGCTGCCATCTGGGGTATTTACTCAAAGGTTTTTCCTACTGATCTGGATGTTCGGCTAATCTGTGTTTGACTTGTGGGGATCTAATGCAAAATATTATATTTCTGTCTATAGTTTTAATTATTTAACGTCGAAATCGACCACGCAAACTCGTGTTCCTATAAAATTCCACCTCAGGGACAAACAAGCAATTAAAATAATTCAAATCAATGGGAATGAATTGCTCTTGAACACTGTCTGAGTACGAAATATCTGGGAGTGACTCTGGACCTTGTTGTTACATATGAGAAACACTGCCAAAACACGTAACACAAAGTGTCTGCCAGAAACAATACAATGCAGAAACTGATAGGTACCACATGGGGATGTCACCCATGCAACATGAGAACTAGTATTCTAGCAATTTGTAACTCTAATACCACCTTTCACGTGGCCATCAGCCAGCACATCCTCAGGTAAAATCAACAAATAGTTTCTTGGCAACAACTGAAGCTCATAAAGGAACACCACAGCAAGCAAGAATCTCAAAGTGTAGGAAGAAATTTCAACATTTGGAGAAGTGCACGGTTCCGAAGAATTAGCTCCCTCTTGGTCATTCAGAGAAGTCGACAACGTGGAAGGATCTTAACAGACTAGGCCCTAGTACCACGAGATGCAAGACCAACCTACTGTAGCGGGGCCTATCTACGGAATCAACAATTTTTTGTATGTATGGTGATGTGCTGAGAGACAACCATCTACTACAGTGTTTTTCATCTCCAGCTACAAGCACCAAGAGAGGTATAGGGTGCCACTGGCTATAGCAGTCTATCTCATCGGGCATGTATTAATGGCAATTCCATCAGAAAATGATACTCCAGGAACGTTGTAGAGCCCAAGCTACTACCTATCCATCAGGTAACTGCGCATGCCGCGTTTCATCAGAACAATGTCCAACCACACGTGATAAGTTAGAAAATGATACTCCAGGAACGTTGTAGAGCCCAAGCTACTACCTATCTATCAGGTAACTGCGCATGCCGCGTTTCATCAGAACAATGTCCAACCACACGTGATAAGTTGCATGCACTTCTTTGGAGAACATTAGATACTTCTGCTCTCCTGGCCTAAAAATGTTATCGGGAACATCTGACCTTTATTGCCTTGAAAAAGAGGGATCGCTCTCTTTCCTCAACATATTAGTTAAGAGAAGAATGGGTGGGTCCTGGATCACGATGTGTATAGTGACACGACAAATATGGACCTCTATCTCCACGCCTCGAGCCAGCACCGTCAGACAAAGAAATCCATGCTAAAATACACACTTCAAAAAAAGGTTTGCATCACCTCGGTTCCGAGAGTTCCGGGACCTGTACAGAAAATTGGAATATATATCGACATGAACATCATTTCTGCCATTTTTATTGCTCATGAAAACCACACATTGCATGATGTACCACTATACAGCGAGACCTTCAGAAGTGGTGGTCCAGTTTTCTGTACACACCGGTACCTCTAATACCCAGTAGCACGTCCACTTGCATTGATACACGCCTGTATTCGTCATGGCATACTATCCTCAAGTTCATCAAGGCACTGTTTGTCCAGATTGTCCCACTCCTCAACGGCGATTCGGCGTGGATCCCTCAAAGTGGTTGGTGGGTCACGTCGTCCATAAACAGCCGTTTTCAATCAGTCCGAGGCATATTCGATAGGGTTCATGACTGGAGAACATGCTGGTCACTCTAGTCGAGGGATGTCTTTATCCTGAAGGAAGTCACTCACAAGATGTGCACTATGGGGGCGCGAATTGATGTCCATGAAGACGAATGCCTCGCCTGTATGTTGCCGATATGGTTGCACTATCGGTCGGAGGATGGCATTCATGTATCGTACCGTCGTTACGGTGCCTTCCATGACCACCAGCGGCGTACGTCGGCAACACATAATGCCACCCCAAAACTGCTGGGAACCTCCACCTTGCTGCACTCGCTGGACAGTGCGTCTGAGGCGTTCATCCTGACCGGGTTGCCTCTAAACACGTCTCAGACGCTTTTCTGATAGAAGGCATATGCGACACTCATCGGTGAAGCGAACGTGATGCCAATCCTGAGCGGTCCATTCGGCATGTTGTTGGGCCCATCTGTACCGCGCTGCATGGTTTCGTGGTTGCAAAGATGGACCTCGTCATGGACGTCAGGAGTGAAGTTACGCATCATGCAGTCTATTGTGCACAGTTTGTGTCGTAACACGACGTCTTGTGGCTGCACGAAAAGCATTATTCGACATGATGGCGTTGCTGTCAAGGTTCCATCGAGCCATAATCCGTATGTAGCGATCAACCACTACAGTAGTAGCTCTTGGGCGGCCTGAGAGAGGCGTGTCATCGACTGTTCCTGTCATTCTGTATCCCCCCCATGTCCGTACAACATCGCTTTGGTTCTCTCCCAGATGCCTGGACACTTCCCTTGTTGAGAGCCCTTCCTGGCACAAAGCAACAATGCGGACACGGTCGAACCGCGGTATTGATCATTTAAGCATGGATGAACTATAGACAACACGAGGCGTGTACCTCCTTCCTGGTGGAATGACTGGAGCTCATCGGCTGTCGGACCCTCACCGTCTAATAGGCGCTGCTCATGCATGGTTGTTTACATCTTTGGATGGGTTTGTTCAAAAATTTTCCAATGTGTGTGAAATCTTATGGGGCTTAACTGCTAAGGTCATCCGTCCCTAAGCTTACACACTATTTAACCTAAATTATCCTAAGGACAAACACACGCACCCATAGCCGCGGGAGGGGGCGGGTTTAGTGGCATCTCTAAACAGTCAAAGGGACTGTGTCTGTTATACAATACGCACAGTCAACGTCTATCTTCAGTAGTTCTGGGAACTGGGGTGATGCAAAACTTTTTTGATATGTGTAATTTAGTCCTTAGAGTTCGGATGTTGATAGACAAGTAGAGCGTCGATGAAGAATTCTGACACCTACAAATAGTGTTTGCAATGGAACGGAAACCCAGCTCGGCAAGTTAGGCCAGGACTGCAGTCAAAATCAACAACGTCTAAGGAAGAGGATGACAGTGAGAAAGAGAAGCAAAAAACTGCTTATGCGCATTATGCTGACACTGTCTCCAGAAGGACTGGTAGACTCTGAAAGCTGCATGTTATAAATGGCTTTCATTCTGTGTATCAGTGTAGGAATGGAAAATCTCTCGCATGACTCAAAGACTTTATAGTCCACGTTTTCGTCTGCTACACAAGTCTTATCTTTGGCTGAGTCGAGAGCACCGAGTTTCGAGTTCTCTAAGGCAGCATATGTACAAACAAAGCACTAAATCTTCTACTTCAGTTGGTTTGCCCTATGCTGTTGACATTGTACTGCCTGCTGACGATTTGTAAAGAATAGCATTTGGGCTTGTATGTTAATTGAGATTGGCATTTCTAAGCTGCGGCAACTAGGTTTATTGGTGAGATCGTTGCTCAGTTGCGTTGCATTGGCGTAATTCCATATCACACGATTTTTCAGGTTCTTCTGCGGGACATAATTTTGAGATTATTGATCTATGAGAGTAAGGTTCGGTCTGTTTTGAGATTGCGCCTTTGTTAGAATATACGAGGGCCAATATTTAATTTTCAGAGAGTTATCTGAGGATATAGATCGTCTTTCACGTTACTTCCTCACTCTCTAAACGGTATTAAGGAGATTGTACACTGGTCAACCAGAACATTATTACCGTGTACCTAATAGCTGGTATGTCCATCTTTGGCACGGACAATAGCGGCGACGTGTAGTGGTATGGAAGCAATGAGGCCTTGGTAGATCGCTGAAGGGAGTTAGCACCACATCTGCACACGCAAGTCACCTGATTCATGTAAATTCCGGCGAGGTGGAGGGGGTGGATGAGCTCTGACGTCACGTTCAATCGCAGCCCAGCTATTTTCGATTATATTCAGATCTGGTGAGCTGGAGGGCCAGCATATCAACTGTAACTTTCCACTTTGTTCCTCGAACCACTCAGTTACACCTGGGCTTGTGACATGTAACATTATCTTGTTGAAAAATGCCACTGCCGTCGTAAACATGATCGTCATGGGTGTATGTGGGCTGCAACCAGTGTACGATAGTCCTTGGCCGTCATGTTGCCTTGCACGAGTTCCACTGCACACATGTTTGCCACGTGAATGTTCCCCAGAGCGTAACAGAGCTGCCGCTAGGTTGTCTCCGTCTCGTAGCACAGTTGTAAAGGAGCTGTTCCTCTGGAAGACGACAGATTCATGCCCTTCCATTGGCATGATGAAGAAGGTATCGGGATTCGTCGGACGATGCTACGCTCTGCCACTGCGCCAACGTCCAGTGGCGATGGTCAAGTGCCCATTTCAGTCATAGTTGTTGATTTGGTGTTAACATTGGCACATGCATGGATGGTCGGCTGCGGAGACCCCTCGTTAGGAGTGTTCTGTGCACTGTGTCTTCAGATATACATGTACTCTGCCTAGATTAAAGTCTGATGTTAGGTCTGCTACAGTTCGCCGCTTGTCCTTTGTTAATAGTCTGCCCAGGCTACGACGACTGACATCTGTAATGAGGGGTGATCACTTAATCCCACGATGTCTGGAGGTGGGTTCACCTTGGTTTCGCCACGTGTTGGAGATACTACACCACTCCTCGAACACCCGACAAGTCGTGTAGTTTCCGAAATGCTGGTGCTGAGCCTTCGGGCCATCACAATCTGCCTTCGGTAAAACTCAGATAGATCGCATTCTATACACGGACTGCACGCTCACTGATTCTACATTCACCGTACACGTGTCCGACTAGCAGTCATTCCTCATCAGATGGCAGTGTGGTCGCCTGGACGGGTTTTATCGGTAGTAATTCGGTGGTAATAATGTTCTGGCTGATCAGTGTATAGCATTAGGTTTTTTTTTCGTAAATGTGTCTTGTTGTACAACCACGTGCTTCATGAGAGGACATTTGCATCTACAGTTCATGAATTTTTGTGTCTGTTTTCTGAATAACTGAAGTGAATTTAAAATCTCTCACTAATTGTTTCCCTCCTAGACTTATTTTTCAATCTTACGAGTTTTCACGTTCATTCGCACATGTACTCACCTTTCCATCGTCCATACAAGCAGCACGTGCGAACACAACATACTTAAACTGCACTCAGCAATTTTCAGCCAAACAAGGTAAATACGAACAGCACGGAAATTCAAGACACCTACTGCAGCATAAATGCATCCATACTTTACATTTCAGTGACTCATTTTCTTGTCGTTGAGCATAAGGACAGAAATTTCTGTTAAATCTGAATGGTGCGTGTCTTTTCTACAAAGAGAGATGCATTTACACTGATAGGTTGTATTAAGAAGTTTGAAGATCTTCGCTGGATTTACTTTCTTGTACTTTATGTTATAGGCCCCTTTATATGTTCCATTGTTCTTCGAAAGTTTGCTTGCTACCACACATTTCATTGATAGTAGTCAGATCGCGTTTTTTTCTCATTTAAGGGGCAAATTTTATACAAAGGGGAATATTTTCAGGGCGCTAGTACCGGAGTCGAAACTTTCTACGCACTCGGGTTAAATTATAACAGGGACCAGTGGTCTTCAACACCTAGGTGAACATGGCGTAGAGTGTATTTCGCTCCCATCAACCAGGATGAAAAGGTTGCTTTGTAACGTTAAAGAAGACCTAGGGCTCCGAGAACCGGGTGAGCGCCGCATCCTATGCGAATTTTGCATTTTTTACGTGGGGCAGATTATCATAACCGTCAAGGGAAGGTCCAACGAAGATCACTGAGACATATGACTAAAACAGTCAAGCACATCAGCTGTCATAGAGCAATTCCTGGATATAAACAAGAAATGAAATACTGCGAGACACAAAGAGAATGTGCGTTTCACAGAATAACATTTCAGGCCCTGCAAAACACATGAGCACCAAAGGGTGAAGTGGGCACCGGTAGTCAAACTCTGCAATAGGTAGCGGCGTGATATTAACAATAATACTTCAGAATCTGACTGGAGTCCAGTCAGAGAGTACACATAACAATACAACTTGCAGAACCTGAAGAAGACGACTAGAACAGTCGTGAAATATTGTGCATAAAAATGGAATCAACAGTTCGACTAAACACCTGAAAGTACAGAATTAACTCACACTGAGGACGATGATCCCAGTCCCTGTCAGGTCAGTCATATTTAGGTTTTTTATTCTTTCTCGAAATCGTTCCAGGAGCTCGGATGGTTCCTTTTTAAAGGGCACGGCCAACTTCCTTCCCCATCATTCCATACTAGAGCTATAAAACTACCGTATGCTACCGTAATCTATCATAAGTAACCGTAGACTCCGGCAGGTTTCCTGGTACGCTTGATCAGTTAAAATCGTATCCGCATTACCTTTACGTTATGTGTGTTGCATACCTATTGGGCGTTACCTCATTTTGCTCACTCTCTTTGCATATGCGATTAGTGTCTTCATCTAGAAACTGAGTGAGGATATATAAAAGGGCCGTGTAACCTACGGAACATTTTTATTCTACATAGTTATCATCCTGTCTGTTACTTACAAATAAACAGTATTTATAGCAAAATTGAAATTGTCAATATTTCATTCATCATTTATTCAAAAATTATTGGTTTGTAACTTGAAACAGAGGGATATTGCAGTAAAAATAAAAAACTACAGATTTATCATATAGCGTTAGAAAGCGGAATTTTCCTATGAAAAAGTAAAATTACAAAAAAAAAAAAAAACCACAAACAAAAACATATCAAACATCGCTTCAGTACTTCATCGAGCTTATATAAAACATGTTTGTATTATTTATAAACAACTTCTACACTTGTCAATATTAACGCGAAACTTCTGTCTTTGATCATGATGAAGAACGTTCTATTGATTACAAAATAACAACAATAATTTCATATATTTTTATAATTGTGTGCGTAAACTGTACTTTCATCAAAAGTAATTGCTTTGGTTTCATAAAAGAGCAGAAGTTATGCGATCAACTAATTTTTATTACTTATAAAATTCAATACACTTTTTGTAAGAATATAAAGTACACAATGAATTAACACTGAACGATGTGCAAAACAAACAAAAAACTAAGAGAACCCGTCGACTTCCAGTTTCTCTCTCATATATTCATTTATGTTTCTTTCCCTACCAATGCTATCAGTACTACTAGTAATCCTACAGATTACTGCGTCATTTATGTACTGTACCAAAACTACCGAACCGTAGTTTTCGTGGAGCACAAATCTATTCCCTACTCCGACCTTGTGCTCCGTCTCTAAATGATCTCGTTCTCAGTGGGATGTTAAACTTCAAATCTCTCTTCCTTCCTACAGAATTAACCAAAACAGTGTTCTGCGAATGCTACATTCCAACGTATTTCATCCTTTACACACTTCACTCCATTAAAAGCTTCATGGCAATGGGTTTCAAAATCTGTTGCAGTTCTCCGAATTGTGTCTACCACAACTGCAAGATGATGCTGTGTTTCTGTACAAGATTTTGCTTACGAATGAAGCATCATTTACAACCAAAGGCCATTCAGTCTTTTTCAATATGAACTGCTCGTCAGTTGATAATCGACGTTGGCTAAGAGAACTGGATTAACAACGATCTTGGTCTGTCAACGTCGCCTGTGTGATTTTCAAGAATCGCTTTAGGTGTGTCTGGCTTATTTGATGGGAATCTAAATACCCACAAGCATGTAGATTTCCTAACAGATTTCCTCCCGAAGCTGTTGGAAGACATCCAACTGGACTTGTAAAACAATCCAAGTGGTACCAACATGACGAATGTCCCGGTCATACCACACGGATAATTGCAGGGTTTCTTAATAAAAAATATTGAGACAGTTGGCTTAGTCGTTCGAGAAACACAATATGGCCTATACCATAACTAAATGTTACACCTCTAAATCTTTATACATGGAGAAAATTAAAACAAGAAGTCTACAAGGAAACACCGATGGGCTCCGATAAGTCCAGATGAAATTCCACATGGAGTGTAGTTTGTTCGGAATCACTTTATACGGCGTGTCAAAAATCAAGCTCAATGTTTTGAATACTTCGTATGATACTCATAACAATAAAAGACTAACTGCACCTGAACTGTTTGCTTTCATTGGAACCAGTAGGATCGGCTTTTGTAGGATTTCCCTGACAATGGGTTGCCGAGCTGCTATCTTTTTACTATCTAATCAAGTTCCACACCTTAGATTGTTGAACTCCTCTTGAAAGCCCCTTTCCAGTCCCATATAAAAAGTTATATAGTTTTATTTAAGAAAACAAAATTGGTGTCATAATTTGAAAACCGTAAATGTCGAAAATTAGTTTTCTACGCCAGGAAGTTCGGCAAATTGTCCCCTACAATTTAGCGAAACTTCCTCTCGATTTATTGATCCGCTCTGGATATATTTGGGATTGCCTGTCTTAGCTGCTTCACATTCTGTTCTGAATGGCGTAATTTCGATTCAAAATCGCTCGTAATATGGTTTACGGTACAATCATACGAGGGAAATTAGGAAAGTAAGTTCCGATTGGTCAAGAAATAGAAACCACTGTGAAAATCTAATAAAGCTTTGCACATATGTGTTAGACAGTGTCTCTAGTATCCCTATCGGTTGCATTACTTCGTTCTTTTCAGTTCTGAGCGCATGATGGACACAAAAAGATGCGTAGAAAATAGTGTCTCCCGGCAAGTCGGCGGTCCTGGTGAGAGATTTCGCCTGACGTTATGCAGCCCACATTACACAACTGTCATACGGTTCCTGCTTCCTGGCAATTCTCGGTCAGAATCTGCAGGGGCAATGAAAATGCTCCTGCAGCGTTTTCGATGGGAAGTGCTTGATCACCCGCACTACAGCCGGTAATTGGCTCCCTCTGTGTTTCATCTCTGCTCACATTAACTACTGGCTATGAAGACAACATTTTCGCACAGACAACGAGCTATAGATGAGCGTAGAGGACTGGCGAGAAGCACTGGCGGCTGCCTTCTATGACGAGGGTATTGGGAAGTTGGTATAACGCTGCGACAGATGTCCCAGCTGGAGCTGCGACTATGTAGAGAAGTAGCTGGAAGGTGGAGCCAACTGTCGCAAATAAAACATTTCTTATTTTCAATGTAGCTTCCATTTCGCGACTGATCAGAACTTACTTTCTGAACAAGCCTTGTATTTACGATTAAACCAGAATCACAGGTGCAAGTATACCTGATCGTATAACGTTTGCGTAAATTTGCTAAGTTCACTGACTGGTTGCGTTTACGTGCAGGTTTTGCAAGTCATGCAAGAGTTGCACATTGTACTGGACTCCGGCCCCCAGAGAGAGAAAGAGGCCGTCGACGTCAGCACGTGCACTTTGCCCAGCAGACACACCAAATTGCTGCTAGCGTCGGAGAAAGCGCAACGCTGACTTTCTCAGGTGAGCTTTGGTCTCGCAAGAGCGAATCAGGAACCGCTTTGCCGTACTCTTCCCGACACGTACCACGGAGCTCGAATAACTTTTCTAAATGTTTCTCTTCCTTTGACAAACTCTCATTGTGCAGAAGGTACGTTAACTTTAAGGAGGGATGTGTGTAAAATTGGTAAAAGATGTTCAATTT
Organism: Schistocerca serialis cubense; assembly: GCF_023864345.2. Taxonomy (NCBI): domain Eukaryota; kingdom Metazoa; phylum Arthropoda; class Insecta; order Orthoptera; family Acrididae; genus Schistocerca; species Schistocerca serialis. Next base: position 434,370,480 of record NC_064640.1, on the reverse strand, counting down.
TTTTTGGCAGTAGACAGTTCTGTAGCATGTTATAAATATTGTCTCCAGTTTCCACAATTTAATTCGTGCTGCAAATGTTGTAATATCTATCTTGTTTCAACCCCACACCCCCCGCCTTTTCTATACAACTCTTTCCTAGTTTGCGATATTTTGTTATTTCCTGCCATCAGAGAACACATCTGTGGAGTATAAAGCACTGTGAGTCCATTTACGATTTGATTAATCATTATTTAGAAAATAAATACTCAGTTGATTAAACACAAAACCCGAAAGAAAGCTTTAATAACCTCATTAGAAGAGATGCCCAAAGACAACATTTTGCTCATCTGCAGTTGCTAAAATTTCATTACATAATGCTCGTTTACTGTTCAATGATGGCAACAATGAAAGAACCAGAACCCTTATGAGACTAGAATTTTATTCAGCTTGCTTCACTGAAAAGCTATCGAAGAAGACTGATCACGTGCATATTGCTAGATCGGAAATATCAGTAAAAAATATTTCGAAAAGGTCACATCAGAAGGATCAGATAACAAGGAAAGACCTATATGAAGGCAAAAATATATACGAGGGTTGGAGCTTTAATAGTGGCAACTATTTATTTACAGCCAGTACAAAATAGATACGTGTTTCAAAGTTTTACTGACCTTCAAAGTAGTCACCATCATTGTTTATAACCCATTGCTAGCGATGTGGAAGCCGTAGGATACTCTTATCAGTGCAAGTTGTGTTGACAGTTCGAGCGGCGCGGTCTATTGCCCGACGAATTTGTAGCAGTTCTGAAGCGAATGCCGAGAAGTGTTTCCTTCAGTTTAGAAATCGAGTTGAACTTACGAGGGCTTAAGTCAGGGGCATACCACTTAGCAGCCCCATCAGTCAAACAAATCAGTAACAGCTTGCCCTGTACGTGCTTGAGCATTGCCCTGCAAAATGATGGTCATATATATATATATATATATATATATATATATATTAGCTTATATGTACCCATGTATATTCCCCACGTTCCCCTTAAGTCTAACAACTATATATATATATATATATATATATATATATATATATATATATATATATGTATGTATATGGCCGTGGCGAACAATAAGATACTTGTTCCTGGCATAAATGCGAAATTTTTTTCACATTTCCCGCTACTTTCGTTTTTCAATACGCAAGGAAAATTTTCTGCTGAAAAACTGCAGATGAAAAGGTGAAATTTGCTAGACTTCGCACATACTATACCGCAACTTCCTGTGGTGTAAAATATTTCAGAGTGCAGCACTGTCAAATTTATTTAAATTTTTGTGAAATTAAAAATTACTACGAATCGTACATACAGACTTTAAAAAAAATGTTGCGAGAGTTATGACACAAATATTAAGAAACTTGTACACAGAGTTGTTTATCGAATTACTGAGAATAATCTACCAGTGTTTGAAAGTAACAAGCGAAGTAATCATTGAGAAAATGTTTCTCATGTGATATAATATGTTCTTAAAGTATCCAGCAATGTCTTGATCAAATTATTTGACAATAAAATGAAAAATTCCTGTTTATAGCCAATAACATAATGACAACATGTACAAAATTTGGTTCAATTATCTCTCAAACAGTAAATGTTACATTAGCTTATATGTACCCATGTATATTCCCCACGTTCCCCTTAAGTCTAACAACTTGTCAACACCGCGTACATAGGAGCATAATTCAGTTGGGGAAGACAAGCGGAAAGAAGCACCTGTCGACTGTTTTTAGGAACCATTCTGACACTCAACGTAAGTGTTTATGGTAATAATGTGGAGCATGGATTGCTTGAAACATTTGTTTCATTATTGTAGGGGACTTGGAGTCCAACCAAACCACAACGGAAACATTTGAATACCACCTGAGGTGAGATACAGAAAAAAAAAATACTTATAATGGAGGAAGGACGGTTTCTCTCCAATTTTAGCACCCAAATGACTACGAGCGAAGTTTTATCGAAGTCACCTTCACAGTTTACTCTGAGGAGACAGTTAAAGTGCGTTCAGAATAACTTCACCAAGAAGTGACAAGGAATACGTCATTCGATGCCCATACATATACCGACTCTTGATCTGTGTTGTCCCACAGCTGAATTCACAGCGACCTTCCGGAAAAAAATGTAGTCATCACAAAGAAATTGATTTTTCCGTGAAATAGCTCAGACAAATTGTAAAAGGCTTGCAACCAACACAATTCACCGTTATGTACTCGCTAATAGACGTAGCACGTCAAAACAAGACCATGACAAAGGTCGATCAAAAACTGGCAAAAGACCCCAGATATGAATCTAAAAACCCCATGCTCAGAGACAGAGCATAGGTCACGATTTCATACGACCCGACGAATACATTTCTGGACCAGACTAACATCCAAAGGTCAATCTGGCGATTTCAAGAAGGAACTCAATTTTGCTACAGCTTACCACATAGGGCACTAAATGCATTGGATAGGTCAAGGATTAGAGTGATTCAGTGCAATGATAACCTGAAGTGACGTGAATGTGTAAATGGAGAGCCACTTTGTGAATCAATCAGCAAATCTCAATTATGTGGGCCCATTATGGTTAATATATGATTTCTTTTTTGTCATAATTTGCATCGATCTTGTGTTCTTTTTCCCTTAACGAACCTAGAGAACAGTAACAGTTTATAATAAAGTAGAAGCAAGTTTAGCGTCCCGTCGACGACGAGATCGTTAGAGATGGTGACACATGTTCAGTTTGGAGGAAGGACAGGGAAGAAAAGTGTACATGTTCTTCCCAAAGGAACTATCCCGTCATTTGCCTTAAGTGACTTAGAAGACCACAGAAAACTTAAGTCCGGATGGCTGGACGGAGATTTGAACCGTCGTTCTCGAGAATGCGAGTGCAGTGTCAAAATACTGCGGAACCTCGCTCGGTAACTCAGAACAAGTAAAATGTAACAAAAATTATGACATAAAATTATACAAAACGAGTATAAGATTTCATGTAAACAACATCATATCACAAATAAAAAGACAAAAAGCAGCTAGTATGTTCGTCGGAGACCAGGAGAAGCGTTCCAGGCCGAGTACGTGCAACTGTGTGTGAAGCATCCAACTTCCGTTAAGGTCAGGAGTGTGATGTCCGTGATAGGTCCAGGCAGATCACACATTGCTGAAGGGGCAATAAGGCAAGAACATTACAAAGAAATTCTTGAAAAGGAACTTTTCTCCCAAATAAATGAGTGGTACCCTAATAAAAATGCCATTTTTATGCATGATGAGGCACCTTGCCACAAAGCCAAAATTGTCTCCAAATATTTAGAAGAAAAGCAACTGAAAGTGTTCCCCAGGCCAGGAAATAGCCCTGATATGAATCTCACTGAAAACATATTGGATATTGTGAAGTAGAGGATGAGGAAATTTACCATAACCACCAAACAAGATCTCACGGACAAACTACAGAAAATCTAGACCATTAAAATGACATGTGAAAAGTTGATAAACACTATGACAAAAAGGTTAAAAGTATTTATCAAGAGCAGAGGCATGCACACAAAGTGTTGAATGTTCGAATGTAACCTGTACATGGATGTAAATGTGTAATAAATGTAAAATTTGGACAAAAAGTATCTTTAATCTAATGATTTGAACACGTTCATATTTTCAGTATATGTACAGGATGAAGAAAAATGCCGCACTTGGAGGTCGGCATGCGATTCTTCATCCAAATTCAAGACAAAATTTACCTATCAGTATCAGATCGGGTTGCTTTTGAAAAATGTATGAAAACAAGGAGCTGACGACGCTGCCACATCGTGCACCGCGTTGTAATGTACACATGAACGTGCATCACGCTGTAATTCATTACAAGCTCTCGTAGCTCACTCAGCAGACTACTGGGATTACATCCAGCGTGGAGCTATGGTTCGAATCCTTGACAGGTTCCTCTTTTTATTTTTTAGACGTCCGTTCCCTAGTTCTCGTCGTTTATTAGCAGGACATCATTTTGTCACTTGACAACAGCCTATCACATGAGAGTGGGATCCATTAAACTGCATGCATGTGTCTACTAACAACCCAGTGCACAACCATATCTGGTCGTGTCCATATGGCATTCGATATGCTTTTGGTGCTGGGTACATCGGTTAACCAAGCTGCTGCTGCTGCTGCACGTGCATATGCTGCAAGAGGGCGTCATCCCGATAACAATGGTTTTCGCCGCCTGGAAAAAATGGTTCAAATGGCTCTGAGCACTATGGGACTTAACTTCTGAGGTCATCAGTCCCCTAGAACTTAGAACTACTTAAACCTAACTAACCTAAGGACATCACACACATCCATGCCCGAGGCAGGATTCGAACCTGCGACCGTAACGGTCGCGGGGTTCCAGACTGTAGCGCCTAGAACCGCTTGGCCACTCCGGCCGGCTCGCCACCTGGAGCAACGGCTTCGAGTAACCGGAAATCTTCGTCCACAAGTGATGGAGAGAGGTCGTCCAAGGACTAGAGGTACTCCACAAACAAAGGACACGATTCCTGAAACCTTTCACTAATTACCTCGGCAAAGTACCCGTGATATTTCAAGGCAGTTCCAGATATCTCGAAGACTGGCTACTGAAATGTTGCACTATGGAGAACTGAATCCATATCAGTACACGTTAACTTAATACAAGCGGCCAGAAGACCACATTCGATGAGTACAGTTTTCTAAACGACTTTTGCACCAGGTCGAAGATAAAGGATGTTTTATAAATAGCGTGATATGGACTGACCAATCTAGCTTAAATCGAGAAAGTATTTTCCACCTCCAAAACAGCCATCATTGGTCGGAACACCTATGACTGTGGCTTTCAGCACACTTTCGCATAAACTTATGGGCTGCAATCGTGGTAGGAGTGCTTTTGGGCCCTTACCTATTGCCGGACAAGTTGAATGCGACGTACCTTTCTTTCCAATACTTTGCCTCAAGCGTCAGAAAACGTTCCACTTGGCGTTCGGCGATAGCTATGGTTTCAGCATGATGGTGCTGGCACAACTATGTGCTCTTTTGTTTCTTCCTCACAGTCGGTTTTAACGGAAAACAGGCAAGTTGTATTTATGTTTTATCGGACTATGATTGGAATACTACTATGGAATCTGCGCTATCTGAAACTCTGCAATCCTATCTGTTCACAGATTAAATGCGCGAAATACTCTCACTGAAGCTAATGTCCTCACAGATCCAGTAGCAGGAACGGTCTCTCATATCCTGTATACCAATGATGCCAATCGATTCACCAAACTATTTTAAGCGACTTTAATTCCTAATCAAGCTTGCGTTGGTAACAATTAGTAAGGCTCGAGGTCAGAGGCAGGGGGGGGGGGGCGGGAGAGGAGATGGATAGGGAGGGGGAGGACGAAATGGCCATGGCGGGAGGGGAAGGAGATTCACAGAGAGAGGGGGGAATAGGAGGTGGAGAGAGATAGGTGGGAGGAGGAGATGGACAGAAAGTGAGGTGAGGAGATTTCGACGTATATCCAATTACTTTACATATTTACCAACTGCGAAGCATTGCTGGCTCGCTTGTATACAAAAATAAAAATAACACATATGCGAGGGTCATTCAGTAATTAAAGAGACAATTTGGTCTGGACAAAAAGGCGTTTATTTTTACAAAACAACACTTTTTCTACTTTCCCACATAATCCCCTTGAACATTTATGCACTTGTCCCTAGAGGCTACAAGCTTTTTTATTCCCGCTGCAAAGAACTCTTTATCTTGGTGCTTGAACCAGTTTCCCACAAACTTTCTCACGTCGTCGTTGTCCTGGAACCTCTTCCCACATAATGCCTCCTTCAGTGCACCAAACAAATGGAAAGCACTAGGTGCTAAATCATGACTGTAAGGGGGATGAGGCAGTACTTTCCAGCCCATTTTGTCGGGGGTTTAACGGGTTAGTTGAGTAATACGAGGACGTGCGTTGTCTTGCTGGAGAATATGCTCTCCTCTGAGATCCACGACGTCTCTCTCTCATGGCTGGCTTCGCCTTGTTTAAAAGCAAATCCGAGTAGTATTGGCTGTTCATTGTACAGTGCTCTTAGCGATAAGTACAAAAAACTGGACCTTCAGCACCCCAAAACACCGTCAACATGACTTTTCCTGCTGACGCTTGCGTTTTGAATTTTTTCTTCACATGTGAGTTGGTGTGCTTCGACTCCATGCTTTGTCTTTTTGATTCTGACTCATAATAGTGAACCCAAGTTTCATCACAAGTTAAAATTTTGTTGGGGAGGTGCTCATCTTATTTTTCATAACGTTGCTTTAGCTCTGTGTACACTCTCAACCTTGTTTCCTTGTGTAGCCGCGTCGACTCCTTTGAGACCCATCTTGCACATGTTTTGCGGTACTTCAGCTTGTTACAGATAATGTTATGAACTGTACCAGTACTAACTTGAACCTTATCAACTATTATTTCCACAGTCACTCGGCGGTCGGCACAAATAATGTCATCAATTCGACTTTCAAGTAAGGGAGTTGAAACTGCAGCTGGTCGGCCAGAACGGTGTTCGTCAGTCACTGAGTCGCGAACATTTTTGAACTGCTCTGCCCACTTGTAAAAATTTGCACCATTCATACAAGCTTCACCATAAACTTTCGATATTCTACAGTTTATATTCACAGGTTTCTCGCCTTCAGCAAGTAAAAAACGAATAACAGAACGTTGTTTAACTAATGTTGACGTTTTAAGCGGACTCGCGATCTTGAAATGTGTTTTTGAAGTTATAAGCAAAACGATGTTAATACATCAGCTGATCAGGGCTCATCCAAGTGATGCCAGCATAAAGCCACAAAAGTACCAAACTTGCCCTACAAACAGTTTCTTTCCCCAGGCCAATTTGTCTCTTTAATTATTGAATGACCCTCGTAATACAAAATACAATGCTGCCACATCAGTCCTGCCGTATGAACAGCACCTAGAAGCTATGGCAGCTTGCGTTAGGACAAAATAACTCGATAAAATGATACAGATTAATGGAAATTTGGTTGTGGAACTGGCCTAGAAGTTAAACAATTATCTAGGTGCAAAACTGTCGAAATTGTGAAGTTTGTGTAGCAACAATCATAAAATGTCAGATACTGAGACCAGAGAAGAAACAAGAGTAAAATTTTATAAACTTGAATCTTCAAGTACTATTTCATGGTAGTGAATTCTGAGCTCCCATAAAAACAAATTTAGTTAAAAACAAAGGGGGCGAATTACAAAAGTCCACAGCAGCAGCAGCAGCAGTGCCTAGTTCGTATGCAACATTTAGTTTAGTCGTTTACGTACATGCTTCTCAGGAGAAGTGAATAGAAACAATATATTTATCTGTGTTCAGTAACGTGAACAGACCTTCTAGTGTAACGATAGCAAGGATCAGTGTAAGAGAGTAATCAGATTGGTGACTTCTTGGGTCAGTAGTACTGTACATTTCCTGATGTATAGCTGAGCACACATAGAGAATGATATGGACTGTGACACGGATGCACGGGGAATTAACCACTGTCCTTAAATATTTGGAATCTGCGTTTGCCCACGGCCGGCAGACATCAGGCTGCTGCTTGGGCGGCAGTGACGTTGAGGCATGTGGGGCGAAAGCTTTGGCACCTCCACCACGCCTTACGTCGTCCTTGAATCCAGATGTCGCAGCAGGTTCCGATACACGCTGACCTGGCAGGTTCATATTTACATCAGGGTTGCGAATCTTTGGACAGAAGGTGGAAACTGGTTCTGCCACCGTTGTCACCTCACGTCTTAAAAACAGGTTTGAAGTCTTACCCATTAATGAGAGAACGGCTGAACCTGTGCGGAACTGCTTGTCTCTCGCGACTGGTTCATTCCCATGGAAGGTATCTACAAGCGCAGAGGATGGGTTTCTTGTTCACTGGCACTCCAACATTAGACAGGGGACGGAATCCCTCAGGAAACTAGTACGCAGGTTGGGAATGTAGGTCAGGGTCCAATCGGCATTTTTGCTGTGGGGTCTCGTCCTAAATGTGGAGGGTGCTCTGACGGTGGCTAGTGAGCGCAATGGATACTCTCGGCTGCAAATAGTGGCTCATGTTAGCACGAATGATGCCTGCTCTTTGGTTTCAGATGCAATCCTCTGATCCCATAAGCGGCTGGCTTAAATGGTGACAAAAAACAAGCTTCTCACGCGGAGCAGATACTGAGGTAGCATCGTTCACACTACCGATCGGGTATCTCTGGTTTGGGGGCGCGTGAATGAGTTATACCAGAGTCTCAGAACAATCTGTGACGACCTTCAATGCGAATATCTCAATCTCCACTGTGGGGCAGAGCTCTTTTGCACCCTCTTATTGGGTCTAGAAGCAGCTACTAGGGTGGCAAAGTACGTGTGGTGTACACTTATGGGCTTCTTAGAATAGAGTAAATGCTCCACAGGCCAGATAAATTACGTACTGACTTCGGAAAGTTGAGAATAACAGCCCTTTTCATTGGGTCGGGTAGTATTCGTCATTGCAGATACGAGAAAGGAAACGTCACAACAGTGTCAGTCCTATGAAGGAGCGTCCATGCAACGGTTCTAGAACTAATCTTATTGATTAACAGTAAAAATGTCTCCATAGTACTAAAAACAAAAATCTTTTTGAGTCTAGTGGTGAATAGTAACTGAATATTAAATTTTTCTTGGACTGTATACCGCAAAATTTGTATGAACACCGATGGTGGAAACCTGCTTACTGCCGTAAATCATATGACAGTATCTGGGGGGGGGGGAGTTACTTATACATATTCGGAACGTGTGGATTTAAGTGTTAAAGATGGATTAAACACGATAATCAGGTGTTTCTATAGAGTCACTGCCTCAGTATCCCTAGTGGGGGTATATCACACACGAGAAACTGGGAGACTCAAGTAACTAGGGACAAGGATTTGTGAAATATTTCTCTAAATGCCTTTAGCAGCTGATAAGAGAACCAACTCGTGAGTGTAACGTCTTAGATCTCCAAGTTAAAAAATGGCTCGAACTTTTATATTCAGTTAACGTAGAACACGGTATCCGTTGACATAAAGCGGCTATAGCGTCACTGACTACAGGTGTCAATGGGAATGTTATGAAAAGTAGGAAAATATTTCCGGTATATAGAGGCGACAACAAACAAGTTAGAAATTTCCTTAACAGTCAGCATCAAACATTAATCTCTGAGACTGAAAAAGTCAAAAATAAATGGACAACATTCAAGAGTATTTTGCAGTGTACATTAGACAGGTATGTGCTAACTAATAATGTGGGGGATGGAAAAGCCCAGCGGTAGTTCAGCAACCATGTTAGAAAATTTCTCCGAAAGTAAGACAGAACTTCACCACCGATTTAAACGTAGCCATTTGTTCTTTGATTAACAAAAAGTGATTCAAGCCAAAATGAGTACATGGAGAGCCACGCTTAAAACGTTTGACACATTCGAAAGTACAATATTGGCTAACGATATGACAAAAATTCACAAGATGTTATGTTCGTACGTTAAGTCACTAACCGGATCAAAGCCAACTATCCAGTCGCTCAATGACCATACTAGCACCGAAACGAAAGGTGACGGAGAGAACGTCGAAATACTCGTATTAAATTCCGTTTCCCGGTATTTTTCACTGTGGAAGGTCACACTACGATTCCTCGTTTCAATACTCGTACGAACATCATAATGATATACACAGAGGTAAGGAACCGCTTGATATAAAATCAACTCAAATCGTTCAAAAGAGGACAAACGATGGACCTTATGGGATACCTATAGGATTATACATAGATTACGCCGAAGAACCTGCTCCTCTGCTAGTAGATGTCTATCGTAGGCCACTAGAGGAACGACGCGTCCCAAGTGATTTGACAAATGCACGAGTCATTTCCGTTTCAAGGGCAGATCGTAGAACAGGTGCACAGAACTACAGCCCTTTATCACTGACCTTAATCTGTTGTAGAACTTTGAAATACGTTTTGCGTTTGCCTTCTGTAAAAATCAGTATGAATTTTGTAAACAACTACCTTGTGAAATCCAGCTCGCCCTACTTGTCCACGGAACCCAGAAGGCATTAGATACGGACAGTACCAAGTTTCTTATCTTTCGGAAGGCGTTCGGCACAGTTTTGCACTATGGTGTGATGAATAAAAGCAACCACGGCGAATTTCAGACCAGCTATGTTATTGGAATTAGGAGTTCCTGGATAATGTAACGCAGCATGTCGTTCTTAACGGAAAGAAACCTTCAACGTAAAAGTCCACGGTCGAACACAATTAAAGAGTCACTTTTTTGAAACCCTATAATTGTCTCCCATTCCGAAATAGAAGTTTGAAAATTGGCTCTAAGGTACCTACAACCTTCCTCTGTAGTGGTGTAAAAGCGTGGCACCCTGCGACGTCACTCTCGGGCTCGGCGACACTTCTGACAGCTAGTTATCGACGCATGAGAGAGGAAGCCCAGAGATCAGAAGTTCATGACAGGTGTAAGGTGGGTTATTCATGTCACATTGGCACTAAATTTCGCCACAATTCTACCCAACGCCCAATGGACGTGTCACACGATGGGATGTTCGTCACTCCCTCCCCCTTCATTTCCCACATCTCACCCCTTATCTTCGCGCCTCTGCGGTTGAGGTCAGAACCACAACGGCTATCGTTGACATCAAATGGTTCAAATGGCTCTGAGCACTGTGGGACTTAACTGCTAAGGTTATCAGCCCATAGAACTTAGAACTAATTAAACCTAACTAACCTAACGAGATCACACACATCCAGGCCCGAGGCAGGATTCGAACCTGCGACCGTAGCGGTCGAGCGGTTCCACATTGTAGCGCCTAGAACCGCTCGGCCACTCCGGTCAGCCCGTTGACATCACTTTGTTTCCTTACGGGTGGCCGAAGAAAACATTTAAGACATACCAGCGCCCTAAATCGACACGAAAAGGAGATGGCATAAAGCGGATTAATGAAATCATCCCTTCCCTCGGGGCGTTGATTCCCACACATTTGGCGGTCAATAACGATTGTTGACAGATGTGCAAAAGAATGACGTTCATGGCAACTACTGACACTGCTGACACGCCCAAGATGATTCAACCCATCTGTAAGAGCATCGTGGGACTGTAACCCCACTGAACATAGTCGCGCCTCTTTGGAGCGTAGTACGACCGCTGTTTTTGCTCTGGTATACAGTTTGCCACTTCTAGGGACTGTTCAAAACCATTCGACGAAATATGAAAGTGATCCAAAGCAGCAAAGGGTGTTTACACTTTTTCTGACTACATGTTTTGGGCGCGCCTGTGGTGTGAACACGTGGGACAGGAGGAGATGGAGGGGGGAAGGGAAAGATGCTACAGTGTCATGTGCCTGCAATAAAACTGCAAAGTGTCCCTCTAACACATCCCAGTTCGGCAACACCCTTGGTACCACTTGCTCACCTTTTTTGAGAACTTTAAAAATGTGCTTTTAGAGGGACCTCGACATCCATTCTCCTGAATGGTGCTCCACTGTTGCTCCACCGCCTGCTGGATGCATGCCGAATCTAAGGAGTGTCAAAGGGGTTGCCTGCCCTCAGGCACTAGAACAGCAACGGAAAGCGTGTGGATGTCTGAGACAAATGAGATCACGCTCAATGGGGCTGCAACCCTACACGACGTCCTGTTGCTCATCGCACTGCGAAGTGTCGTTTTCGAAGGCGAAATGTTTGGGGATCAACATCCCAAAGGAAGGGGTCGTTTCACTGACGTCCTTTATGACACCTCCCCAGGCCTGAGAGGTAGTGTGTCTGAAATGTTTTTCTCAGCCAGTCGTAAGAAATCCGCTTTATCTCAGCACTGACTGTCGCAGTTTTGACGTCCGTCAAAGAGTTGTCAAAAGAAGGGATTGAAACTGGGTAAGAGGGCGTGTGATGACCTTTTCATTTTGCGTGGCATTGGGAAGAATTGTGGTAAAATTTGGTACCAATTTGACATCATTAACACTCCATATACATCAAATGAACTGAGCTTTGGCCTTTTTCCGCATGTGTCGACACCGCACTGTTTCAAGCGTCGCCTAGCCCGGCGCCACTCTTTGGAACTATTACAGAGGAAGGTTTTTGGCACCTTTGAATCAAACTTCAAACTTTTGGATCGCAATGGGAGACAATTAAAGGCTGTCAACAGAGTGGCCCTTTAATTGTGCTGCGCAGTGTAGTTTTCGGTGTACCACAGGGAAGTGTTAATTAATTAGTTAGTTAGTTAGATGTTCCATATAGCATTTGAACAATTCTTTTCTCGAAAAGATTTGGAACGAGTCAGTTTACAGGATATGTATATATGATTGGTGTTAACATTAATGAACACATAATCGTTTTTAGTCCTATTCTTCTAACTACAATCAATTATGTTTTCTTTTTTATTTTTTATTTTTATTGGATATCAGATTTTAGGCAGAAATTCTTCAATGGAATAGAAGGAGTTGCCTAAGAGAATTGGTTTAAATTAGATGTAAAACTTGATTCACTGCCTGTAAGGTATTTCATGTTATTGGGTAAATGATCAAAAAATTTTGTTGCTCGTCTCAGAGCCACTGTCACCTTTAACAATGGTCTTTTTTCCCTCTATATGGGATCATTACTGTTTAAAATATACATAACCGAGATTGCAGATAATTTCGGAAGCTGCGTGTGATTGCTGTTGTCTATAGAGGAGCTGTAATGCTATTAATCGTAGCGAAATGCAGGAACACCTGAAGACGATCAAAGTTTGATGCAGTGAGTGGCGGGTGATCCCCAACATAAACGAATTTGACTTATTTCTCACAAATAGGTGGAAACATCTGTCTTTCTGTGGTTGCACTATCATCGAATAGTCAATGGAAAGAGATACATTCATTAAATATAGGAGTGTATGACTACAGACGGATTTAAAGAGGAACAACCGCATACAACTAATCGTAGGAAAGGCAGGTGCCAGACTGAGAATGGCTGAAAGAATCCTCAGGAAGTGTAGTCCAACCACGAAGGAGGTAGCTTTAAAATCCCTCGTTCGATCGTAATTTGAGTGTTGGTCCTCAGTCTTGGTCTCTTAAGAGGTTGTATTTACAGAAGAAACAGAGATCCAAAGAACAGCAACGCGTTTCTAACGAATTCGTTTAGAAAGCACGAAATCTTCCCGGAGATACTCAACAAACTCATGTGGCAAACGCTGCAAAAGAACCGTTGTACATCACCTTGTGATATACTGCTATAATTCCGAAACTGTACCTTCATAGAAGAGTCAGTGAACATTTTGTTTCCTCCTACATAGAAGGCGTGTCATGATTAATAGCGGAATCTGACACGTGCGAAAGAGCAGAATAAAAAATTTAAATACTTTCCAGTGAACATGTGAACTTTTCGATTAAGTTCCCATCTCACTGGGCTAGAATTTCACCCATGGCACATAGTTGGCGAAAGTGGTAAACGTATGCTGCGGCACCGGCACATTTTGTACTGATTTAAGACATCATCTAATGTACCAATATGACCCAAGATAGATACGTATGTCGAGCAGGACCCGTACCTTGGCCTGCAAGATCACTTGACATCAGTCGACAGCATTTTTTGTTTGGGGTCAACTCAGGAGTATTGTGTAGTGTACAGCATTCCAGCTCATACAGTTCGAAGGACCAGTGAATGTAAAAGGTTACTGCAGAGACGAGTACAGTATTGCACCCAAATATGAGGACAACACGCGATACACCACTTTGAACAGGATCGCCCATACAGTAAATTGTAACATGTAACGTGGTGATGACGAATGAATTTCCTCTGAAGAGTTACAAGCCGTCTGGCTTGCCTCATTCCATTTATATGCTAAATTCATCTGCCCCTTGTCACGACTGGTAATGGACACTTTACTTTCATCATTCTAAAAGTCTCATGACTTTATTTAATGCTGGAGAATGTATTTTATAAAACTGCAGTGGGTGTCGGTCGAGGCTTGTAGTTCCATTATAAGACTGCGTGAGAACCGCTCAGTTCGCAAACAACTCTGAAAGCAACAGGGGCGACCACCTGAGATGGCTCACCGACCTCCCCTGTCAATCAAGCTAAGACGGGGTTCGCGGTATTTGGCACGATCGGCCACAGTCTAACATAACAGTCGCGACATTCAGTCTCGGTTTTGTTACAGTGTTTGCATCGCCTCAAGCGGACAGCGAAGGACACTTACGAATAAAATACCGGATGAGTGCGAATACTAACGTTTATATTGATTCGTAACACAGTTTTTACAATGAGGACTGTATGTCATGCCATAAAAATCGATAATAACTAAGAAATTATGCCACATTTGTCATTCTTTAGTTTCCTAAGTACCCTGAGAGGTAGGAGATGATACATTATATGATAGCTTATTTACTATTCTCTACTAACGTACAGATATTTACTTATAATGTCGTTTTCCTTTAATAACAAAAAATTGCTACCAAACACCAGAAGACCTGACCTTCTGCAGCAAGACATTACGTATCTACCCAACAAAGCAGAGCCCTGTTCGCTACAAATGTTCAAATGGTTCTAAGCTCTATGGGCCTTAACATCTGAGGACATCAGTCCCATAGACTTGGAACTACTTAAACCTAACTAACCTAAGGACACCCCATACATCAATGCCCGAGGCAGGATTCGAACCTGCGACTGTAGCAGCAGCACGGTTCCGAACTGAAGCACCTAGAACCACTCGGCCATAGCGGCCGGCTGTTCGCTACACTTTCAGCCAAATCAGTGAATGTGAAACGTGGGAAACCTATATGGAATGTAATACCTACATTATTTAGCGTACCAAACAATCCACCACACCTCTAGCATAAGGGAAAACCACTCAGAAGTGATATAAATCATCAAATGCAATAAAACTGTTTCCGATCACAGAATGAACCAGTTCTACAATATTGTTTCTAAATCTATGGCCAACACGGGAAGAATCTTCAACACGCTCGCTTTTGAAGCAAAAGTAATTACATTTACAATCATATTCGTGTAATACAAAATCGATTGAAGTGTAAGAATGGGTGACTCCAAAAAATGTTTTTGACTGTTAAAGATAGTGCCTATGATAATAACAGCAGACAACATCATAAATATGTGCTTCTCATACATGAAATATGTGTTTATATTCTGTTGCTTTCAGTGGAGTAATCAGCAAACATACATGTATTCGAAAACATTCCTTCACGAAAAAGGTATAGCTTACGTCACTGAATCATTGTGATTTGTCTGTTTCTACATCTATTTCATGATAATTCATATCCTTCGTACTTTACTAATGAATGGAACGCTAAAATATAACAAATATTTTGTTACTAGTAGAAAATAATTAAAAACAAACATTATCCTTATGACGCATGTGTGTGTCTGCTTTCTCACCGCTTGGAGCGCTAGTGTCGCTCCAGACGTCAAACTGTAAGAACGTTTGCACCAGAGAGTGTCGTGACTGTATTAGTCTGTGGTTCGGCACTGTAGAAGGCTGATGGTAGTACTCTCAAGTGCTAGCTACAACCTAATAATTTGTGGTGTGAGTAGAACAGAAGTGATATCTGGCGTTCCACAAGGTAGTGTCATAGGCTCTCTGCTGTTCCTGATTTATATAAATGATCCAGGTGATAATCTGAGCAGCCCCCTTAGATTGTTTGCAGATGATGCTGTAATTTACCGTCTAGTAAAATCATCAGACGATCAATTCCAATTACAAAATGATCTAGAGAGAATTTCTGTATGGTGCGAAAAGTGGCAGTTAGCCTAAAAAAAGAAAAGTACGAGGTCATCCGCATGGGTACTAAAAGAAAACCGATACATTTTGGGTATACGATAAATCGCAAAAATCTAAGGGTTGTAAATTCGAATAAATACCTAGGAATTATAATTACGAGCAACTTAAATTGGAAAGACCATATAGATAAATTTGTGGGGAAGGCGAAACAAAGACTGCGCTTTGTTGGCAGAACACTTCAGAAGATGCGACAAACCCACTAAAGAGACAGCCTACATTACACTTGACCGTTCTCTGCTGGAATATTGCTGCGTGGTATGGGATTCTTACCAGGTAGGATTGACGGAGGACATCGAAAAAGTGCAAAGAAGGGCAGCTCGTTTCGTGTTATCGCGCAATAGAGGTCAGAGTTTTCACTGACATGATATGCGAGTTAGGGTGGCAGTCACTGATACAAAGGCGGTTTTCTTTGCGGCGAGATCTATTTACGAAATTTCAATAACCAACTTTCTCTTCCGAGTGCGAAAATATATTGTTGACACCCACCTACGTAGGGAGAAATGATCATCAAAATAAAATAAGAGAAATCAGAGCTCGAACGGAAAGATTTAGGTGTTCTTTTTTCCCACGCGCCACTCGAGAGTGGAATGGTAGAGAAGTAGTATGAAAATGGTTCAGTGAACCCTCTGCCAGACACTTAAGTATGAATTGCAGAGTATCCATGTAGATGTAGATGTAGAAACAACACATCGGAATGTCTAGGCCTAGAATGGTGGGACGAGAAGCCTAAGTTCCCGTCACACTGGTTAGTCTTCTAGAAATCCAGGAGTACATGAACAACGCACTGATTCGCTCATCGCATAGTGACAACAGAAAGGAATTTAAGGAGCAAAATGAGCAGCAAGGTGTGCTCTGATTGGCCCGCGACAGGAGTCAATCTGTGATGGTAATTTATTAAACGATGTAGGTCTCAAAGTATTTACGGAAAGCAGTAACATTATCCTGATTGGTTTTGCTGCTGGAACGGCGCAAACAGTAGACTTGGGAGCAGGAACACGTGAAAATAGGCACTCTTGGTTGGGGTGTGGAAGGTTAAAGGTCGCAGGTTTTAGACGTCGAGGACTCCGAGTTCAGACAGTGAATGGGACCTCACGGTGTCCGAGTCCTGACGAGCGAGATACTTATTCTTCACTACGACCATCCACAGCCGACTTACCTCCGCAGCAGATTGGTTAGAATTTTCATCAGTACCAGCCGTATGTGGGATGCTGATGTTTGCAAAATGGACGTACCGATGCCACAGTGCCACTAATCGTGTTCCAGTGATGTATCGTTTCACTTCTTATTCAATCAATCACTGAAGTAACTAAAATATTGGGTGGGTTGGATTCGTATTAGTGGTTGATTGTGCAACTAGAATACAGTAGTCGCATTCCTTTATTGCAATCACTTTTTCTAATAATCATGTCACTGAGTCTTATGCTATGTCATTGTTTTTAACATAATAAAATATCAATTTAATTTTATTTGTACTTTATTTGAAGTAACTTGTAGTTTCCTTCAATTCATCACTATTATTATTCGTCGAATGAGTAAAAATAGTCATCCAGTAGGATTTTGCAGCAGTTCCCCACGTAAGGATTCCACGTTAGGGTTATTTCTGAGATAGCGATTCCGTTGGGAAATTAAAATTTAACATCGCGTCTTAAGGGTTGTGATACGGAGTCTGGGCAGTTCCCTCATTCCAGTACGATTTATCAACCACACACAGCTGGGTTTTGCACCTTTTAAGGTAAGCGATAGGTGAAATTTCAGCCCAATTAAAAGAGGACTTGTTCGAAAAGTATTTCAATTAACTGTGTACTAAGGAGGTCAATATTTCACACTTCAGTGGCGCCTTGTAACTACACAGTTGTAATTATTTCGCAAACGGCTTATTTGCGGGCCAATAATTACACCAACGTCTTTGCACCCACGTTAGTTTTCACTATTAATTATTATACACTTTTAATATCTGGCCTAATGACCATGAAGCTAAAATCAGAAAGATTCGAGGTGATACGAAGGCTTACCAACAGTCGTTCTTCTTGTGCCCGGTTCGCGATTGGAACAGTAAAGGGGGAAATGGCGGTGGTACACGAAGTATCCTCTGCCACACACCGGAAGCGATTTTTGGAATACTGATGTGGATGTAGGACAGTGGATCACAAAAAAAAACAGCAGTTCAATTGTTAATGAAAATAGAACCTGTTTACACCAGCACCTGGTATGTGAATCTACGAAGGATGGACAAGATACTAACTCATAAATTGGCTGGTGGGAGTGTTGTGCAAAAAGCTAAGAAAAGATGGGTTAAAGCATAATCCGGAGAAGAAGAAGATGAGGGAATTTACCCTAGAAACGAATAGTACAGTAAACGATAAATGTATGGATGTATCGGCTCCTCAGTATCGTCATAAGGAGAGAGCACGCTGCGTATCTGGAATTGTGCCTGTGCAATTCAAACTGTCTGGTTGCTGCTTCAGACTGTTGTGCTGAAGCGCAGATATATTATATGGAGCACCTACATTTCTGAAGAGACGAGCATTTAATAATCTCGGACCAATATAGCTGGTAACAGTTTCCTGTCTCCTTTAAGTAGCGTCAACAAGATAGTCGTTTGTCAGGACATCAGCAGTGGGCCATACAGCATAATACTCGTAATTAGGAAATCTTACATGCAGTCGGTATACATACCTATAGTAACACGTAACGGAAGTAACGTAGATTAGGATATACCGCTTCGTCTATAATAATTAGAAGAGGAATGCAAACTCTGAATCTACATCTGCAGCTACATGCATACTTCGCAAACCACCATATGTGTGATGACGGAGGGTACTCTCTACCATTGCTAGCCATCCTCTTTCTTGTTCCGCACGCCTCTGTACAAGCACTGACTTCTCTCATCTTGCCTTTTCTTGGCAGTTCTTACGTGCTATGTACGTCAGTGGCAGCTGAGTCCTTCTGCAGTCTGGCATAAATGTCGGTTCTGTGTATCACGAAATGAACGTCTTCTTCCCCTCAAGGATTCTCATTTGAGCTCACGAAGCATTTCCGTAATACTCGCTTCTCGATCAAACGTACCGGTAACAAACCTAGCAGCACGCTAATGGACTGATTCCATGTCTTCTTTTATTTTGACCTAGTGGGGATCCCAAAAACTCGAGCACTACTCAAGAATGGGTCGGAAAAATTTTCTGTAAGCGGTAGCCCTAGCAGATAAGCTATACTTTCCTAGGATTCTCCCAATAAATCGAAATCGACCATTTACCTTCTCTTCACCCAATGTCACGTGCTCATTTTATTTCATGTGACTTTGACGATGATGATGATTGGTTTGTGGGGCGCTCAACTGCGCGGTCATCAGCGCCCGTGCACAGTCCCAATCTATACACAATCCAATTTAGCCACTTTCATGAATGATGATGGAACGATGAGGGCAACACAAACACCCAGTACCCGGGCACAGAAAATCCCCAACCCGGCCAGGAATCGAACCCGGGTCCCGGGTCCAGAGGTAGTAACGCTAGCCACTAGACCACGAGCTGCGGACTCATGTCACTTTGCAGCGTTACTCCTAGATATTTAATCAACACCACTGTGCCAAGCATCACTTCACTAATAATGTATTCGAACATTAGGGGGTAGTTTTCTCCTAGACATCTGCGTTAACTTACATTTTTTTTTTTCAAAGTGAGAGCTGATTGCCATTCATCATACCAAACAGAACTGTCCAAGTCATTCTGTATCCTTCTACAGCCACTCGTCGACGGCATTTTCCCGTAAACTGAAGCAGCATCAGCCAGTAGTCGTAGATGGAGACAGAAATTGCATGTGGCCATGGTTAAGGAACTGTTAGTCTGTAGTGACTCAGAGCAACCACGAAAAAGAAAAATGGTTCAAATGGCTCTGAGCACCATGGGACTTAACATCTATGGTCATAGAACTTAGAACTACCTAAACCTAACTAACCTAAGGACAGCACACAACACCCAGTCATCACGAGGCAGAGAAAATCCCTGACCCCGCCGGGAATCGAACCCGGGAACCCGGACGTGGGAAGCGAGAACGCTACCGCACGACCACGAGCTGCGGACAACCACGAAAAGCGTGCATTAAGAAGACCGGAGAAGAATCTGAACCTCAAGTTTTTTCAATGCGACTCTAGTTTATTAATCACTACGTCATCTTTCTCGATATTGGACCGTGTTATGGATTCCCAGAAGTACTTAATATTGTCCTGAAATGTATGAAGAATATTGAAATATTTTTTAATAATTTATTAATGCCTTTTTGATCTGTCTTACAAGGAAACGTCACCAACTTGAACTCATATTTACAGTAGAAAAAAGCACACCAGCGAGTTATCAGCTCCAGTAATCGATCCGACGTGAAAATTTGGGCCGTAATTCTGACAGCACGCAGTTATGACCTTCTGAAGGAAAAGCTTTTAAGCCTTCGCGCGCTCCGTTTGTTAATCACTCTCTTGGTCCCGCAGCAGCCGCTGGATTCCCGACTGCGAAGAACTATACGGTGGAGTGAGTAAGAGGTTTATCCGCATCTACATCATACTCCGGAAGCCACCAAATGGTGAGTGGCGGAGGGTACTTTTGTACCACTCACTGAGCCCTCCAAACCTGTTCCACTCATGAATAGCGTGTGGGAAGAATGATTGTAGGTAAGCCTCTGTATTGGCTCTAATTTCTCGAATTTTCACCTCGTGGTCATTACGCGAGACGTGTTTGGGGGGAAGCAATATGTTGTCCGACTCTTCCCGGAAAGTGCTCTCTCGAGATTTCCATAGCAAATCTCTCCGTATGCACAACGCCTCTCTTGTAACGTCTGCCAACGGAGTTCGTCGAGCAGTTCCTTAACGCTGTCGCCTTATTAAGTACTACTGTGATGCTCATAACATGCGTTGTTCATTGTGTCAAAGTGCACAGTTTCTGACCTGTAGCTGGTGCCCGAGATTTCTTTGATTTTAAACTTCTTTTGGTTGCGATTCATAAATGATATGTAGACGAATGAATGAAACGAATATGTGTGTTACTAAAAAAATAGCGTAGTGCTCTTCAATTATTAACATCGCTGTTGTATGTCATTTTCTTTGTATTTTAAAGCTGGCACTGTTAAAGTGAAGTATATTTGCAAGAGATACACTATTCTTCAATGTGATTAGCATGATTAAAATATAAATCTAAAGTCTTCAACTCATGTCATAAGCATTCTTCAGTTGCTTAGGTTCATTCATTTTAATTTTAAGGCATACATATAGCTGCAGAACGTAAATATGACAATATTACACTGAAGAGCCAAAGAAGCTGGTATACCTGCATAATATCCGTTTAGGGCCCAAGCGAGCACGCAGAAGTGCCGCAACACGACATTGACTCGATTAATGTCTGAAATAGTGCTGGAGGGAACTGACACCACGAATCCTGCAAGGATGTACATAAATCTGTAAGAGTACGAGGGAGTGGAGACCTCCTCTGAACAGCACGTTGTAAGGCATCCCAGATATGTTCAATAATGTTCATGCCTGGGGAGTTTGATGGCCAGCTAAGTGTTTAAAGTCGGAAGAGTGCTTCTGAGCCACTCTGTAGCAATTCTGGAGGTGTGGGGTGTCGCATTGTCCTGCTGGAACTGCCCAAGTCCGTCGGAATGCACACTGGACATGAATGGATGCAAGTGATCAGACACGATGCTTACGTATGTTTCACCTGTCTAGACGTATCAGGGGTCGCATATCACTCCAACTGCACACGCCCCACATCATTCCAGAGCCTCCACCGGTTTGAACAGTCCCCTGCTGACATGCACGGTCCATGGATTCATGAGGTCGTCTCCATACCAGTACACATCCATCCGCTCGATACAATTTGAAACGAGACTCGTCCTACCAAGCAACATGATTCCAGTCATCAACAGTCCAATGTCGGTGTTGACGGGCCTAGGCGAGACGTAAAGCTTTGTGTCGTGCAGTCATCAAGGATACATGAATGGGCCTTCCGCTCCGAAACTCCATATCGATGATGTTTCGTTGAATGGTTCGCACGCTGACACTTGTTGACGGCCCAATATTGAAATCTGCAGCAGTTTTCGAAAGGGTTGCGCTTCTATCACGTTGAGCGATTCTCTTCAGTCGCAGTTGGTCCCGTTCTTCGAGGATCTTTTTGCGATAGCAGCGATGTCGGAGAGTTGGTGTTTTACCGGATTCCTGATATTCACGGTACACCAGTGAAATGGTCGCAGGGAAATTCTCTAGTTCATCGCTACCTCGGAGAAACTGAGTCCCATCGCTCGTGCGCCGACTGTAACACCACGTTCAAACACACTTAAATCTTTGATAACCTGCCATTGTAGAATCAGTAACCGATCTAACAACTACACCAGACACTCGTTGTCTTACATAGGCGCTGCCGACTGCAGCGCCGAATTCTGCCGATTTGCATATTTCTGTATTTAAATAAGCATGCCCATACCAGTTTCTTTGGCGCTTCAGTGTATTAAAATAATACTGAAAGCGTATTTGTGCGAGATCAACGTAATACGTACTCATTTACTTACTATTTTTCGCATGATATAACATGTGCTCACGAACAAGATTCCAAAACACGTTGGACGCCCTCCTCTACCCTACCCTTCAACATCCTAAGTATATGAGAGGTCTGGTTGGCACTCCAACGCACAGTACTTCGCGCAGTACTTAGGCGGCTGATGTGTGGTGGGGAGAGTGACAAACAGTGAATGCGGCAGTTTAAAAGCTGTACATGCACAGGGTCATAAATGCATACTATCAGAATTATGGCCCAAATTTCCACGCGGAATCGTTATTTGGGCCTGATATCTAGCAGGTGTGTTTTTCTCCTATTTTAAGGAGAGGACACGTAACGGATTAACGACTGTTACGCTGCTACAATGCCAGCCGGAGTGTACCTTCAACAGACAAATTTTCTTTCTTTGGAATATCGGACGTTAGTGGCGACAAGAAGTCATCTGGCCTAAGAATAAAAATAAAAGTAACTGAAAAATTCTAGATGAGTGGTTGTTCAGCATAATGACAAAACTTGGGATAAACGCTAGAGAACAAAAACTTATTAGTTATGTTCTCAAGTGGTTCGTGAAATAGATATTGACGAAGAGTGTTTTACCTGATTTTAGGAGGAACAGTGTTCCAGTAGCAGTCCTGTTTGTCTTCCATGCTTTCGTCTAATCTACTCTGTTTTTATACTCAGTTAGATCACATTCTCTATTATGATGACATTGTACTCCTTCTCCTTGATCTCCACCTTCTCAAGAATGTGACATTGAATACAAAATTACATCGCAATAGCGACTGGTGGTTTCATATAACGTACACCATGTGATCAAAAGTATCCGGACACACCCGAAAACATACTTTTTCAAATTTGGTGCATTGTGCTGCCACCTACTGCCAGGAACTCTATATCAGTGAGCGACCTCAGTAGCCATTAAACATCATGAGAGAGCAGAATGGGGTGCTCCATGGAACTCACGGACTTCGAACGAGGCCAGGTGATTGGGTGTCACTTGTGTCATACGTCTGAACGCGATATTTCCAAACTCCTGAACATCCCTAGCTCCACTGTTTCCAATGTGATAGTGAAGTGGAAACGTGAAGGGACACGTACAGCACAAAACTGTACAGGCCGACCTCGGCTGTTGACTGCCAGAGACCACCGACAATTGAAGAGGGTCGTAATGTGTAATAGGCAGACATCTATCCAGATCATCACACAGGAATTCTAAACTGCATCAGGATCCACTGCAAGTACTATAACAAGTGAGAGATGAGAAAACTTGGATTTCATTGTGGAGCGGCTGTTCGTTAGTCACACATCACGCCGGTAAATGCCAAACGACGCCTCGCTTGCTGTAAGGAGCATTGGACGACTGAACAGTGGAACAACGTTGTGTGGAGTGACGAATCACGATACACAATGTGGCGATCCGATGGCAGGGTGTGGGTAAGGTAAAATTCGGAGGCGGTGGCGTTATGGTGTGGTCGTGTTTTTCATGGAGGGAGCTTGCCCACCATGTTGTTTCGCGTGGTACTGTCGCAGCACAAGCCTACATTGATGTTTTAAGCACCTTCTTGCTTACCACTCTTCATAATGCGCGGCCTGTGGCGGAGTGGTTACACAACAATAACATCCCTGTAATGGACTGGCCTGCACAGAGTCCTGATCCGAATCCTATAGAACACCTTTGGGATGTTTTTGAACGCCGAAGGCGTGCCAGGTCTCACCGACCGACATCGATATCTCTCCTCACTGCAGCACTCCGTGAAGAATGGGCTGCCATTCCCCAAGAAACCTTCCAGCACCTGACTGAACGTAAGCCTGTGAGGGTGGAAGCTGTCATCAAGGCTAAGGGTGGGCCAACACCATATTGAATCCCAGCATTACAGATGAAGGGCGCCACGGACTTGTACGTTATTTTCAGCCAGGTGTCAGGATACTTTTGATCACATAGTGTAGATAGGGGTACTATGTTTTTGAAGCAATTTTTTCACAATCGTTCAATATGGTAGTGGGCTACTTTTCTAAATGCTTCAGATATGCGTTGAACTAACATGTAAACCGAAGAATAAATAAAAAAAGGATATCTCGATTCGCTAAAACATCAAACATGTGTCTTTTCTGTACTTGAGCTTTGGGATGTCAGGCACAAAAATTTCAAACTGCTTTGAATGAGAAAATCAATCTCAGATCGGAAAGAAATGGGAGAAAACGCTTGGAAAAGGAAGAACTACGTAAGGACTGACATGGTGCTGAAGAAATCACTACAGAACGACCTTAATCTCAACATAATCATAGCATCATCATCGTCATTAGAAGACTGACGTAAAGAACAATAAAACTAATTACCGCGATGAACCGAGTTAAGAGCAAGTGACGGGGTTACGACCTTAAAAGTCAACAATTTCAAACGCGAGTACGCACACATACGCACGCAATCACACACATACACATACAGGGTGTTACAAAAAGGTACGGCCAAACTTTCAGGAAACATTCTTCACACACAAAGAAAGAAAATATGTTATGTGGACATGTGTCCGGAAACGCTTACTTTCCATGTTAGAGCTGATTTTATTACTTCTCTTCAAATCACATTAATCATGGAATGGAAACACACAGCAACAGAACGTACCAGCGTGACTTCAAACACTTTGTTACAGGAAATGTTCAAAATGTCCTCTGTTAGCGAGGATACATGCATCCACCCTCCGTCGCATGGAATCCCTGATGCGCTGATGCAGCCCTGGAGAATGGCGTATTGTATCACAGCCGTCCACAATACGAGCACGAATACTCTCTACATTTGGTACCGGGGTTGCGTAGACAAGAGCTTTCAAATGCCCCCATAAATGAAAGTCAAGAGGGTTGAGGTCAGGAGAGCGTGGAGGCCATGGAACTGGTCCGTCTCTACCAATCCATCGGTCACCGAATCTGTTGTTGAGAACCGTACGAACACTTCGACTGAAATGTGCAGGAGCTCCATCGTGCATGAACCACATGTTGTGTCGTACTTGTAAAGGCACATGTTCTAGCAGCACAGGTAGAGTATCCCGTATGAAATCATGATAACGTGCTCCATTGAGCGTAGGTGGAAGAACACGGGGCCCAATCAAGACATCACCAACAATGCCTGCCCAAACGTTCACAGAAAATCTGTGTTGATGACGTGATTGCACAATTGCGTGCGGTTTCTTGTCAGCCCACACATGTTGATTGTGAAAATTTACAATTTGATCACGTTGGAATGAAGCCTCATCCGTAAAGAGAACATTTGCACTGAAATGAGGATTGACACATTGTTGGATGAACCATTCGCAGAAGTGTTCCCGTGGAGGTCAATCAGCTGCTGATAGTGCCTGCACACGCTGTACATGGTACGGAAACAACTGGTTCTCCCGTAGCACTCTCCATACAGTGACGTGGTCAACGTTACCTTGTACAGCACCAACTTCTCTGGCGCTGACATAAGTGTTATCGTCAACTGCACGAAGAATTGCCTCGTCCATTGCAAGTGTCCTCGTCGTTCTAGGTCTTCCCCAGTCACGAGTCATAGGCTGGATTGTTCCGTACTCCCTAAGACGCCGATCAATTGCTTCGAACGTCTTCCTGTCGGTACGCCTTCGTTCTGGAAATCTGTCTCGATACAAACGTACCGTGCCACGGCTATTGCCCCGAGCTAATCCATACATCAAATGGGCATCTGCCAACTTTGCATTTGTAAACATTGCACTGACTGCAAAACCACGTTCGTGATTAACACTAACCTGTTGATGCTACGTAATGATGTGCTTGATGCTAGTACTGTAGAGCAATGAGTCGCATGTCAACACAAGCACCGAAGTCAACATTAACTTCCTTCATTGGGCCAACTGGCGGTGAATCGAGGAAGTACAGTACATACTGACGAAACTGAAATGAGCTCTAACATGGAATGTAAGCGTTTCCGGACACATGTCCACATAACATCTTTTCTTTATTTGTGTGTGAGGAATGTTCCCTGAAAGTTTGGCCGTACCTTTTTGTAACACCCTGTATACATACACACGGGACTAAAGCGGTCTTAATTTTTTCTTCATGTAACAATTACATTCAGAGGAACGAAGGATACAAACAAATCAAACGTAGAAGTTAATTCTATATTCATTGACGTTCGGTCACTGAAATTTACTCCTAGCACATGAAAAGCTTGACACTTTTAATTTCGGCAGGTGGCCTTAGGGTGCACAGAACTTTGAAGCTATTTCCACAGCCGTATCTCCGTTACTTTAAATACACACTAGGTATTCAGCTAAATAATATAATTTCGTAAAATACAGCTTTCCTCCAAAGGTTGTTGTACTGATGCACTCCCCACGCCGATATGTAGCATTGTACTATGTTAGATCACCGAACAATAGCAACAAAAAACCACTTGCGTGTCGAAAGTAACAGTAATAGCAGGTTGTGAGAAAAAAGACTGATAACTATTTGAATATTGTAAACCAGTGTTGAGATTGTGTTACAGTGCAGTAGCTGCGTCATTTGCCGTATGTTTCATAAGAAGCAAAACCATTGTAACACAGGCAAGCAGCGGTGTTTGCAGTACGGTGTATCCTAGGTCTTCCCGTGAAGGAAGTGTAGGTTTCACACTTCACTGTAAGTTTCCTGGAAGAGAGACAGACATCTGTATGTACCAGGAAAGGCGGCCATAACGCGCGATCACCGCCGGCATCTCTCTCTTAATAGTCTTGGCGCAAGACAGTAACAAACGGGGTGAAACTTTCTGGCAGATTAAAACTGTGTGCCCGACCGAGACTCGAACACGGGACCTTTGCCTTTCGCGGGCAAGTGCTCTACCATCTGAGCTACCGAAGCACGACTCAGGCCCGGTCCTCACAGCTTTACTTCTGCCAGTATCTCGTCTCCTACCTTCCAAACTTTCTGAAAAACTCAAATTTATACTTGTACAAGCAATGAAGAGAATTTATTTTGTTTTTTAATAGAAAGAAAATAAAAGCACACCGATGATCATGAAACTTCAGCGAAACATATGTGTTTAATAGAAGAAAAGTGAAATTTGAGTTTTGTCAAGGTCAACAAAAATGGCTCTGAACACTATGGGACTTAACTTCTGAGGTCATCAGTCCTCTAGAACTTAGAACTACTTAAACCTAACTAACCTAAGGACATCACACACATCCATACCCGAGGCAGCATTCGAACCTGTGACCGTATCGGTCTCACGGTTCCAAACTGTAGCGCCTAGAACCGCTCTGCCACTCAGGCCGGCTCAAGGTCAACAACTTCCAAAAAAATTTATTGCATTTTTGTATTGCTGACGTATTTTTTCAGACGTTTTTGGACATGGAAAGAACATTGCGGCATAAAATGCCCAAATTCGAGTCCTACAGGCTTGTTTAAATCATATTCAACTGCCTTTACTACACTGTTACCAGCGCTACCGGCAAACTTACTTAAATCATTTAAATGCACATATAAGCAGTTTGCCATTCGTATAACTTTGCATATATTCGCATACTGTTTACCTGACAGCTCTTTTGTGACATGCGCATTCAATTTTTTTAAACAGATTTTGCGCTTCACATAATTATTTTCCAGTTTATCAAAATACTGCCAAATTTCGCTTTAGTAGGCTCCATTCTGTCTGATGATTCAGTAACTCTTCCGCTTAAAGTTTTTTGAAGAACAATTTAAAAAGAAACAGGTAAGTAGAGAGTCTTCAGGACAGTGGGATGCCAACTGAAGACGAACGAAAGGTTGCCAAGGTTGGGGAAGCGTCGCAAATGTTTTCTTACATTAACTCTGTCGCTCGAACGCACACCGCTCGTTTATTACAGCTGGCCTGTTGGTTTTCGCACGTTGGGACTGACTCATGCGACCAAAATTGTGGGTAAATGTTAAAAATGTAATAAATCATTACTGGACCATTCGACATCATGTCGGCTATAAGTTACTGATATGGGTAAAAGCATCAGCTGGAAATTATTGAGTGAAAAAGTGTCGGCACTGTGATGAAAGGACTCGATACAGAAAAGGTGTTGCTACTTTTTCCGTGTCCCAAGCCACAAGCTACCTGATGCCTTCTACGCTGAGGACTATAATATGTACAGTCGTGGACAAAACGAGCGAGACCCCTCGCCTTTTCGTTATGCCGATCCGCACAGCTATAAAGTCTGCTACACAGCATAACAGGCACGGCGACCAAGTGCTACCAACATACTATGCACAGGCATGAAATTGAAAAACTATTCGAAAGTGTCAGACTGTTTTCAATCATGTGTAAGACTATATTAATGCTGATTAGTGTGTTAACCACAACACCTAAATATAAAATATAAATGAAAGAAGGAACGCTAATTAATATGAACTGTACTAATAAAAATGAATTTCAGCTTATCGAGATAAGATAACTGTTTTAGTAAGACAAAGTACCCCAGATCTTCTTTCCAGTCGCTCGGGACTTTACGCACTCAGCTGCGACATGGTCTGTGTCAACGTTCAGACCAGTCATACTGGATTACCGTTGCTGACCTACCATGAAAGTGTGCAAATTTAGCAATGTGTGAAGATTCATAACGAAATTCAATTAAAAATCATTCAGTGCCACACTTAAATCAATTCAATTATTGACGTAAGCGGAAAAAGTAGGCGTAACAAGTATGAAATTCTACAAGTTTCATATCGACAGCCACAGGGCGCCGGTACAGAATAAAGGTAGCAATAAAACGTATTGGGGGCGCGAGAATTTCTTAAAATTCCTTTACTGATAGTCTATCAGCCTCCATCGAGATTAGAACCGAAAACAAACCAGACCTCCCTTGCAGTAGCAAACACCTTTCACTACGCTAGCAGACAACCCAGGCAAACAGCCCTCTATTATTACCCCAGACATGAATAAGCCGGCAATTTCGCAATGAAAATAGCAAAATGATCTGCAGTTTCCGTTGCATAGAGCTTTCTGGACTGAAAAACATGAATTGTCTACCTTTATGTCACCGCTTATGTGACAATCATTCGGGATGTTTATCGAAACAACTAAAAACTGTTATTAGCGAGTAAATTTAGTAGGATTATTCTGCACCACCCCAGGAAATAAACGGCGACGTAGCTGTCAAACGTATTCTACAATTTTTAGAATTCTCCATTAGACGTGCCCCAGCCAGAAAACGTTCATTAGCCGAAGTGTTCCTTAAGGTAGCTAGCAATGGGAATGCTCGCTCATCTAAAACGCGGTGGCATTAATAGTGGGATTTGAATTACTACGTGTATAGGAAAATGGATTTTATTTGCATTCTGTAAACGTGATTTGGATCGAAAGCGTAGCTACGATTAATATGCTGATGTATCGACTGCAACTGGATCATTTCGAATAAAGACTAGGAGAAATTATTATGCTGCCCTCATCTTCAGTAACTGTGGTACCTATATTCGTTGTTAGAACTTCGTCACGCAAATCGGTAAAAATAGAACCCTACTAGTCTCACTTTCTTGACCGTCTAACTGTCTACCCAACCCTTAAAACCCGTTTACCTCGAGTACGGGTGGACATAATAAGCGGAAATGTATCGCACTTCCTGCAGTATACGGTTCCTTTGTGGTGTAAAAAGGTGATCTATGTCAACGCAATCTAAAGATACGGCCGTTTATGGGAAAGGTCAAAAAATGCCTCTAAGAACTATGTCACCAAACTGCTTCGGTCATCAGTCCCCTAGATCTAGAACTACTTCAACCTACCTAACCTAACACACATCCATGCCCGGGAAAGAATTCGAACTGACGGCGCAAGCAGCCGCGCGGTCCGCGATATGACGCCGTTGAGCGCACGGCTAACCCGCGCTGGCAAGCTGTTAATATCATCTGGTATTACTAAAAAGTTATTCACTTCTGGTGAATGATTTTCTGCGCAGTTCATTTAAAAAAGAATAACTAAAATATATTTGATGTTACGGAAGAGGAAGGACGCCTAATTCATTTCCCCTTGTATTTATTCATGATGTTAGATTCGCAATCTGAGCATACGTATTATCCATAATCAAACTTTAGATCCAAGTCATAGTCACAGATATGTGAATACAGCACATTGGCTTACACTTGAAGTATTTCGTTTCCCACGAAGTGGTGGCAGACGATGCTGTGGCGTCTTCGAAGCGCGAGTTTCTCCAGTGCTAGCTATCTCAGCACATCAGCTGAGCAAACTTGCATAGCATGTTGGTAGCACTTCGTCGCCTTGCCTATTATACTGTGCGGATCAGCATAATGAAAAGGCGAGGGGTCTCGCTCGTTTTGTCCACGACTGTACATATTAATTTGTGTATGCGTCTTCTGTTGGAGAACAAAAGATGTGTCCTGCAACGCCGGCCGGAGTGGCCGAGCAGTTCTAGGCGCTACAGTCTGGAACCGCGCGACCAGTACGGTCGCAGGTTCGAATCCTGCCTCGGGCATGGATGTGTACCTCGAGTAGTAGGTTAGTTAGGTTTAAGTAGTTCTAAGCTCTAGGGGACAGAAGTTAAGTTCCATGGTGCTCAGAACCATTTGAACCATTGTCCTACAACAACCCAGTCGACACTTCAAATTAAACCGTCATGATAAATAATATCTTTCGGTGACAACTGGCTGAACTGCAGCTGTTGACAGCACTTCTTCCTGTTCCAATCTGCTAATGAAAGCGAGCTCCACGAGTCCATTACTTCTGGCACTACAGCGATATATTTCCTCAGATATTACGTGTGAGTTTCGTCAAAACATTTGTTAAGAAAAGGAAATAAACGACTGTTGCTGTAAAGGGAACGTTTTCCTCCCATTCGCAAAAACAGTAACGGATCGCATCAGCAGAGTACTCAGAAGACGCGATATTGACACAGTGTTTAAACTAACAAGAAAGGTGCGCGAATATTTGAACACTGCGAAAGAGCTACGCCCGCTTTCGACAGCAGGAGTATATAAAATCTCTTGCGCATACGGTCAAGGGTACATAGGGACTACAAGAATAAGCATTAACACCCATCTTAAGGAACACAAGAGCAGTTGTCGTCTGGGCAACAAAATTTATTTCTCCCATAATAAAGTTTTATCATGATCTTATCAGTACTTTGCTAGGTTGTACAGACAGGCCATAGACATGCAAAAGCACAAAAATTAATTTAACAGGAAAGAAGACGTTTCGATTTTGATATGTTGACGGTTTTAGTGCTAAATAAAAGATACAGTGCCAACACTTTACCACTGCAAACTCCATAAACTTCCGCTGGAACTCGCGAGCTTAGGTAGCCGTCTGATGACGTTACGAACCGACCGACAGCATAATCAATGCAGAATGCTGAGCTTGTTTGATACTGTAACAGCTTTCTGAGTCGTTATAGGCTCTGCTGATATCTGCAGCACTGGATGATAAAATATTATACAGAGAAATACGCCGCGGATTACGGCCTAATGCCCATAAAATAAATATCAAAAAAAAAATGGTTCAAATGGCTCTGAGCACTATGGGACTCAACTGCTGAGGTCATTAGTCCCCTAGAACTTAGAACTAGTTAAACCTAACTAACCTAAGGACACCACTAACATCCATGACAGAGGCAGGATTCGAACCTGCGACCGTAGCGGTCTTGCGGTTCCAGACTGCATCGCCTTTAACCGCACGGCCACTTCGGCCGGGAAAATAAATATCACCAAATCGAAAGCAGCTCTTTTCGAACCCTGCCTTGCGTATATTAGCAAACTAGAGACAGCACTTTTTGTTTGTGGAAATCTACATCTACATGCATTCTGTGCAAATCATTGTGGAGTGCGCGACAAAAGTGATAATTTCGTAAGGAAGTTGATGGCATTTTATTGATGAATCTTCTCCCACAGTAGGCAACGGCCTTGCCCCAGTGGATACACCGGTTCCTGTGAGATTACCGAAGTTGAGCGCTGTCGGGCGTGGCCGGCACTTGGATGGGTGACCATCCAGCCGCCATGCGCTGTTGCCATTTTTCGGGGTGCACTCAGCCTCGTGATGCCAATTGAGGACCTACTCGACCGAGTAGTAGCGGCTTCAGTCAAGAATACCAGCATAACGACCAGGAGAGCGGTGTGCTGACCCCACACCCCTCCTATCCGCATCCTCCTCTAAGGATGACGCGGCGGTCGGATGGTCCCTGTAGGTCACTCGTGGCCTGAAGACGCAGTGCTTTTTTTTTTCACCCACACTACGCATCAGTCCCTGAAATTCTTTTCTATGAACAGTTCTTTGATGAGAACACTGACTATCTATCTGGAGCTCAAACGACCCAGTTTCTACTTCCTCCTAATTAAGAGGATTACATGGCAGTCCAAATTCCGCAATAGGTGTCACCCTAAGATGGCCTTCCAGGGCCTATAATGAACATACTGTCGCTCATCACTCACTTTTAAAAGAAAACGTGTGTTTCACCTGGTCAAATAACACTTTTTCATTTCCTCGCAGTCTAGCTTTGATGATGAGACTGTGGCTCATTACAAGGCATAATGCAGAACAGAATGAGAGAAATCTAGACATACAAGAAATTTCGTTATGATAGTCACATGAAGCAATAAAAGAGGAGTAATACAGGAGACAATCTAAGAGGAGACTGGTAGAACCATAGGTTCATGACGAAAAACTGTGTTCTACTTTTTGAGTTATTTCATATGTTCAAGGACAACTTAGTATCTGTAGAACTAACATGAGTAGCATCTCTACCTAGTTCCAGGGGCATAGTTAAAGTTTCCACCGCTAGTCAGCGCTTCTGTCACGCGACTGCACTCACTGGCCATGGTGACAAATTAGAAAGCCGAAGGTGCCGAATGGCGGGAAAGTAAAAAATTCAAAATGGGGTTGGTGGGGAAGATAATCTGGCTGCAGTAACCTGGTTGCCTGAACCAAGAGTCAAAAATGTCCATTTTCAGGACCCCAGAGCTTATGATAGGATATCTACAGTAAAGTGTTGATCAGTAACTAAAATTGCTACTGCAACTGACACCAGCAGCAACGAATCAGATACGGATTGTTCCTGAAACGGCATATGACTTTTGGAATCATATTAAGACACTCATACAACAAACAAACAAAAATTGGGCATCGCCTCTTTCCCATATGCTCAGGCTGATCAGAAGGATGGAATGAGTCTTTATTTTGGCATGATCTCTGTCACCAGTTCGGGCTACTCCTTTAGAGCAATGGGAAGGCAAGGAAGTTTTATCCCCTAGTTCTATAAACTAGGTAGTGAGTACGCGACAACTTCAGCAATATCGGCGCCCTCCGAGCGTTTATTTTTAAATGTAGACAATATCTTGTCTAAGTGACGTTTAGATTATCTGCTAAAGGAGTGGATAAAACATTATTTTTGAGCGTCATCGCACAGGAAGAATAAAAAGTAAGATTTAATTTATTTAGCTTAGAAATTATACAGTTGTTTTTCTGATAATCTGTTCTGTAACTACAAATTTCAGGTTCCATTTTTTTTTATTTTAATCTGCAGTGAAATAAAAAACGTAGCTTGATTTAACATTATATTTTTAAAACTTGTGAAAATCGTCTATCCGTCTCTATTATACATTGCCTGACAAAAGAAGTGAGACACCCACAGGACATGGACGTATGTCAGTGTAACTTGGTATACATACCATCGGCGGCTGTATAAATGATCAGAGCTGTCTGTGACAGGAGGAACGGCCACCAGAATGCAGTAATGTTGTTTGCGTTTAGTACTGTTACCAGACATGCTGGGGTATATAATTGGTGTGAAGTCACATGATGAGCGATCACTGTGAAGGACACGGAGATACCACATACCCGGATGAGACAGCGTTGTTAACAACTGACAAAGTTTAACAAGGCATTTTTGTGGGTCTCTATTTGGCCGGCTGGTCGAGTCGTGAATATCCACATTTGTTGGCCATTTGAATGTGACACTGGTCCGATGTTGGATGGCAGGGTAACAAAAGGGTCGGCATACTGGTCGTCAAGGTTCCAGTTGACTACGTCCGACTACCACATAGGAGGATACTTGTACTGTGCACCAAGAACATAGCAACCCCTTCACACCTTCGCCTGCAATCTGAGAACAAGTAATGGACGCTTTGCAACAGTCTGTCATCCCACACCAGTAGTCAGAGACTAGCAGCAGCCAGAATAAGGAATTACCATCCCATACATGGGCTGCCGTTAACACCATATCACAAATGGCTGCGTTTGGAGTGGTGCCATTACGCGGAAGTATGGGGCACTGAGGAATTCCATCGCATTGTGTTCATTGACAAATCGCGTTTCTGCACTACCCTGGATGACCACCGTCGGCACGTATGGCGACGACCTTGGGAGGGGTCCTAGTTTTACAATAGTCTACAAATGTACAGCGGTGTTACTTTTATGAAGATGGTGTGGGGAGCCATCAGGTGTAACTTCAGATCACGGCTGATAGTGATAGAAGGAACCCTCATGGCACAGCTGTACATCATAGACATCCTGTGTCCTCATGTGTTACCTCTCAGTATCCAGGATTCCAAGGACCAATTACAACACTAGGAGACCAGCTTACCGCAGGAGAGGATAGAAGGACTTTACGACACCCTTCCCAACCGAAACCGAGGATGTATCCAGCTTAGAGCAGGTGCAGCTTCATTCTGATCAACATCTACATCTACATTTATACTCCGCAAGCCACCCAACGGTGTGTGGCGGAGAGTACTTTACGTGCCACTGTCATTACCTCCCTTTCCTGTTCCAGTCGCGTATGGTTCGCGGGAAGAACGACTGCCGGAAAGCCTCTCACTGAATTTTGATAAGACACAGTACATACAGTTCCGTACAGTGAATGGTATGACGCCATTAATAAATACAGACCTTAATCAGAAGCATATAGCTAAGGTAGAATATTCCAAATTTTTAGGTGTGTCCATTCATGAGAGATTAAATTGGAAGAAACACATTGATGATCTGCTGAAACGTTTGAGTTCACCTACTTATGCAATAAGGGTCATTGCAAATTTTGATGATAAACATCTTAGTAAATTAGCTTACTACGCCTATTTTCACTCATTGCTTTCATATGGCATCATATTTTGGGGTAATTCATCACTGAGGAATAAAGCATTTATTGCACAAAAGCGTGTAATCAGAATAATAGCTGGAGTCCACCCAAGATCATCCTGCAGACATTTATTTAAGGATCTAGGGATATTCACAGTAGCTTCTCAGTATATATATTCTCTTATGAAATTTGTTATTAACAACCAAACCCAATTCAAAAGTAATAGCAGTGTGCATAACTACAATACTAGGAGAAAGGATGATCTTCACTATTCAAGATTAAATCTAACTTTGGCACAGAAAGGGGTGAATTATACTGGCACTAAAGTCTTTGGTCACTTACCAAATAGTATCAAAAGTCTGACAGATAACCAACAAGTATTTAAGATGAAATTAAAAGAATTTCTGAATGACAACTCCTTCTACTCCATAGAGGAATTTTTAGATATAAATTAAGGGAAAAAAAAGAAAAAAATATTTAAAAAAAATAAAAAAATAAAAAAAATAAAGTTGTTATATTAACTTAAGTATGTTGTTAAATTAACCTAATTATGTCATGTATTGGAAAATTTGACTCGTTCCACATTATTACGAAATATCGTATTCATGATCCATGGAACTAGTATTAATCTAATCTAATCTAATCTAACCTCCGTGCGTGCTCGAATCTTTCTAATTTTACATTAGTGATCTCCTCGGGAGGTATAAGTAGGGTTCAAAAAAATGGCTCTGAGCACTATGGGACTCAACTGCTGTGGTCATAAGTCCCCTAGAACTTAGAACTACTTAAACCTAACTAACCTAAGGACAGCACACAACACCCAGCCATCACGAGGCAGAGAAAATCCCTGACCCCGCCGGGAATCGAACCCGGGAACCCGGGCGTGGGAAGCGAGAACGCTACCGCACGACCACGAGATGCGGGCGTATAAGTAGGGGGAAGCAATATATTCGATACCTCATCCAGAAACGCACCCTCTCTAAACCTGGACAGCAAGCTATATCGCGATGCAGAGCGCCTCTATTGCACAGTCTGCCACTTGAGTTTGCTAAACATCTCCGTAACGCTATCATGCTTACCAAATAACCCTGTGACGAAACGCGCCGCTCTTCTTTGGATCTTCTCTATCTCCTCCGTCAACCCGATCTGGTACGGATCCCACACTGATGAGCAATACTCAAGTATAGGTCGAAAGAGTGTTTTGTAAGCCACCTCCTTTGTTGATGAACTACATTTGCTAAGGACTCTCCCAATGAATCTCAACCTGGTACCCGCCTTACCAACAATTAATTTTATATTATCATTCCACTTCAAATAATTCCGCACGCATACTCCCAGACATTTTACAGAAGTAACTGCTACCAGTGTTTGTTCTGCTATCATATAATCATACAATAAAGGATCCTTCCTTCTATGTATTCGCAATACATTACATTTGTCTATGTTAAGGGTCAGTTGCCTATCCGCTGCAGATCTTCCTGCATTTCGCTACAATTTTCTAGTGCTGCAACTTCTCTGTATACTACAGCATCATCCACGAAAAGTCGCATGGAACTTCCGACACTTTCTACTAGGTCATTATTATATAATGTGAAAATCAAATGGTCCCATAACACTCCCCTGTGGCACGCCAGAGGTTACTTTAACGTCTCTTCAATCCAGCCACACAGCTGGTCTGATATTCCGTAGGCTCTTACTTTGTTTATCAGGCGACAGTGCGGAACTGTATCGAACGCCGAAAAAGTAGGTTACGGACGGAAAAGACCCACCGTGATTTAACAGCGCAATTCGGAGAATGCTCAGGAAGCTCAGGAAGCAGAGACAGTTGCACTCGCGGTACAAGAAAAACCGGGAGAACGAGGACAGGCAAAAGTTAGTAGAGACTCGTGCTGCTGTAAAAAGAGCGATGCGTGAAGCATACAGCCACTACCACCGTCATACCTTCGCAAAAGATCTTGCTGAAAACCCAAGGAAATTCTGGTCTTACGTAAAATCGGTAAGCGGGTCGAAGGCTTCCATCCAGTCACTCACTGATCAGTCTGGCCTGGAACGGAAGACAGCAAAACGAAAGCTGAAATTTTAAGTTTAGCATTTGAGAAATCTTTCACGCAGGAGGATCGTACAAACATACCACCATTTGAGTCTCGTACAGATTCCCGTATGGAGGACATAGTGATAGACATCCCTGGGGTTGTGAAGCAGCTGAATGGGTTGAAAATAAATAAATCGCCAGGTCCTGATGGGATTCCAATTCGGTTTTACAGAGAGTACTCTACTGCATTGGATCCTTACTTAGCTCGCATTTATCGAGAATCTCTTGCCCAACGTAAAGTCCCGAGCCACTGGAAAGAAGCGCAAGTGACACCTGTATATAAGAAGGGTAGAAGGACGGATCCTCAAAATTACAGACCAATATCCTTAACATCGGTTCGTTGCAGGATTCTCGAACATATTCTCAGTTCGAATATAATGAATTCCCTTGAGACAGGGAAGTTGCTGTCCATGCTTCAGCACGGCCTTAGAAAGCATCGCTCCTGCGAAACGCAACTCGCCCTTTTTCACATGATATCTTGCGAACCATGGATAAAGGGTATCAGATGGATGCCATATTCCTTGACTTCCGGAAAGCGCTTGACTCAGTGCCCCACTGCAGACTCCTGACTAAGGTACGATCATATGGGATTGCTTCCCAAATATGTGAGTGGTTCGAAGACTTCTTAAGTAATAGAACCCAGTACGTTGTCCTCGATGGAGAGTGTTCATCGGAGGTGACGGTATCATCTGGAGTGCCACAGGGAAGTGTGGTAGGTCCGCTGTTGTTTGCTATTTACCAGATAGGGTGAATGGCAATGTGCGGCTGTTTGCTGATGATGCTGTGGTGTACGGGAAGGTGTCGTCGTTGAGTGACTGTTGGAGGATACAAGATGGCTTGGACAGGATTTGTGATTGGTATAAAGAGTGGCAGCTAACTCTAAATATAGATAAATGTAAATTAATGCAGACGAATAGAAAAAAGAATCCCGTAATGTTTGAATACTCCATTAGTAGTGTAGCGCTTCACACAGTCACGTCGATTAAATATTTGGGCGTAACATTGCAGAGCGATATGAAGTGGGACAAGCAAGTAATTGCAGTTGTGATGAAGGCGGATAGTCGTCTTCGGTTCATTGGTAGAATTTTGGAAAGATGTGGTTCATCTGTAAATGAGACCGCTTATAAAACACTCATATGACCTATTCTTGAGTACTACTCGAGCGTTTGGGATCCCTATCAGGTCGAATTGAGGGAGGACATAGAAGCAATTCAGAGGCGGGCTGCTAGATTTGTTACTGGTAGGTTTGATCATCACGAGACTGTTACGGAAATGCTTAAGGAACTCGGGCGGGAGTCTCTGGAGGAAAGGAGGCGTTCTTTTCGTGAATCGCTACTGAGGAAATTTAGAGAACCAGCATTTGAGGCTGACTGCAGTAAAATTTTACTGCCGCCAACTTATATTTCGCGGAAAGACCACAAAGATAAGATAAGAGAGATTAGGGCTCGTACAGAGGCATATAGGCAATCATTTTTCCCTCGTTCTGTTTGGGAGTGGAACAGGGAGAGAAGATGCCAGTTGTGTTACGAGGTACCCTTCGCCACGCACAGTATGGTGGATTGCGGAATATTTATGTAGATGTAGATGTAGATGAAGTCGTCAGTGTTGCCACAACACTGCTTATCAGACTCAAAAATGTCCTGTGTCGTTTGATGTTGTGGCTCCCAACTGCCGTAACTCAACAAAACCGTGCCAGAACAGACTATAGCTGCCCATTTTCAGATGAATCAGTTTCTTTCATTACAGTGATTCGTTGTGTGATTCTTATGTTGTCAACCAAGACCTACATCTGAATTATGAAGTTGCTCGAAATCAAATCATCATTTGTACTATTTCAAATGATACTGGAGACGAATTTTCAGTATAATTTCATGCAAATCAAATTTATAATTTCTTGATTGAATCGAGATGGCATCGGGCAGAACAAAACAAAAATAACCATAAAAAGGTTTAAAATAAAAATCAAGGAAAATGTAAATAATGTGCATGTACTAAAAGATTGGATTTGATTGCTATATTACAAATAGTTGATTCTATCAAGGCAAGGTATTTCGTAAGCTCCCGAGGTATTTGTATCAATGTTCTAAATAATTAATGTTAATTACAATGTTTTCAGTTGAGCAATGCTCTTATATGAGGCTTCCTAGGATTGTTAAGAGAATGTGATAATCTTTCCCAAGCAGGCTACTGGTTTAAGCTTTTTAATCCAACATTCAGAGATAACCTGTGTAGAAAATCACACTACATTATAGTTAATCGTAACAAAATGGTGTTAAAGGAAATTAGTGGAATGGTAATTACCTAAAAATGTAGCAAATTTATAAAAATGGCACCATATTCCCATTTTGTGTTTCCACTCGTTTTGGTCTACAAAAATTTAACTATTCTTGATGTT
Source organism: Schistocerca serialis cubense (assembly GCF_023864345.2). Lineage (NCBI taxonomy): Eukaryota > Metazoa > Arthropoda > Insecta > Orthoptera > Acrididae > Schistocerca > Schistocerca serialis. Next base: position 434,330,657 of record NC_064640.1, on the reverse strand, counting down.
TTGGTAGAAATTTTGCCGCACATACGTAAGGAATGTGCAAAGATATAACGCTGACCAAAGAATAAATGTGGGGGAATCTAACAGCTTCATAAATCTGTGTGTGTGTGTGTGTGTGTGTGTGTGTGTGTGTGTGTGTGTGTACACGCGAAGAAGAATGAGCTAAAAAAATAAAAACATTTAAAAAAAGATACAACAAAAAGGGAAGTTCGAAAATTAAAAATTTAACTTTCTGTATCGTATCAGTTAGTGTGCGAAATACCAATGAATAATCGTATCAACTAGTTTGAGAATTAGGAATGTAAGTGCTATTTTGGTTTCGATATCAATAAACATAATGCCCGTAAAACTGTCGAGATACCTTCTGTTTCGATGATAAGTTGACTGATTGATATTTAAAATTGTCAAAAATTTCGGTTTCTGCCAGAGTATTAATTTCCATCCCTTTCTTTGCATGATATAGGATTTGGTGATTATCGTATAAGTTTCAGGACGTATGTTTGTTGTGTATCAGATGCACTTTGAATGCACTTCTGACTATTTTCGTTGGATTTCGTGTGTTGTATCAATCAAATCCAAAAATTCCTTCCAATTTGGCCTGTATCATGTCACAAACGTCACGTCCAGATTTATATATTCCTGATTAATTTAATGGCTGTGTTCTACAAGTGACTTGTCTTACAATATTTTTAATTTTGTTTTCGTTGCAAAATCCAGTTTTACTTGTCATAAATTTAAAAGTTTTGTTACTTTGTTTGAAATGTTACCACAATACAGAGGAACTACGAAATTCATCTTCTATTTATCTATCTCTCTCTCTAGAGTAATCTCATTGGTGGCTGACTTTGGCTTAAGTTTCGGATTTTTTTAAATACATATTTCAATTATTTGCAATTTAAAATCGTTCATTTTCGCTAAATTTCAAAGAATTACTATTTATTTGTTAATATCTTACTCATCAAACCAAAAACCTGTCATTCTCCATATCACTGCATTAAAGTAGTTTTTATGGCTCACTGGGAGGCAAGATCAATTAGTTACTTATGTGTCTGTAGTTGTTGGCTGCGAACCAATTCCAAATTTGTGTATTGAATCCTTTTCCTTTAATGTATCATGGAAAAAGATAATACAGTTACTTATTTCGGCTTGACTGCTTTATATCATCCTATTGCTTATTTTATTTAGTTGTGAATACATATTAGCAATGTCTTCCTCTGTACCATTCAACAGGACAAAGATGTCACAGACAAAACATTTCTAATAAATGACTTTGTCAACGTTTGTTTATATTCCTCAAAACAATTTTCTTCAATGCGATCACCACTAGATCACCAGCTCCAACTTGAATATAATTAATGAATGTGTCAGCTAAGGTTCTTGCTATAGAGTTTCCCATGGCTAAGCCATCTGACTGTGTTTATAGCATTCTGAACACTGTAGCAGTTATAAGAAAGATTAAGCTGCAATAGTTGAATAAGTACACAGATTTCACTCAGACATAGCTTCTTGTGATTAGTTATATAATTTTCAATTAAATCTATGCTTTCTGTAATGGAAATATTCGTGTAAAGATCATTAACATGGAAAGAAACCAGTTTACTGTTGTTAGGAATACCAGTATTTTTGATTTGGTCAGTTAATCCTTGCATATCCTTTATTTTGTATTTCTTCTCATATATATACATTTTGTTGAGTGAAAAATTGATTTCTTATATAACATATAGGAGGGGCCGCAAATAATATTAACAATAGGTCACAGAAGCAAGTCTTTTATGGTTTTTTGTTGTGCGCATAATATTGGGACTATGGGGTTCATAATCATGCATTCCCTTACTTTTTTATCTATGAAGAAGAAATTGCGTTTCTTAGGAATTTCTTGATTTATGGATGAATTTGCTCATAGGATCATCTTGTAGCTTATTCATATATCCTTTTTTAAAAACATTGTAAATTTTATTTTTATGTACATCATTTTGTATTATAACCAAAGTGTTAATTTTGTCAACTTTTACACCTGTTTCATCATGATCAGCTATTTTCGTGTTTAAATATCGCAGTGAGCATTGGTCAGTTCATACTACGTAATTGTCTTTGTTGTCATACTTCATTTGCACTGACATTATTTTGAGAATTTTAGAAGTACTTTTGTTTTTGTCTGCAATGGGAAGTTGTGCCATGTATAAGGCTATTTTTGTGTTAACTATTATATTTTTTATCACACTACTCTGTAGTCTTGGAAGTTAGATTTATTTGGTTATCTTTATGAGTTCTCTTTATCTGGCTGTGATCTATGAGATTTTCTTTTTTCGTATACCTCCGTCTAACTACCTTATTCCCAACATGCGCATAATCACCGACTAATTTTATTATTATGTAACATTGCACCTCATAGAAAATTCTGACTAGCTCTAGGTGTATCAGATACAACTGACAGTTGAGCCAAATCTTATGCTTTAAGTTTGGTCTAATTTCATGCCTGGACCACACACTTTCACTGTACCTTTTCACTTGTGTAGCGACTACTTATACAAGATTAATTTCAAGTTCACAGATTTTGAGGTTATTTGAAACTTGAGGCTCTGCTTTTTAAACCTAAGCTATTCAATGGCCTTTAAAAGTTTAATTTTCGTGCACTGGGTTTTAGCCATGACTTCATATTCAGTCTGAGTGGGAAGAAAGGGGCATTCATGCAAAGGGTGTAGCGCTGTGGTACCCTCAGTGAAGAAGACTTGTGGAAATAGTAGATGGAAGCTACCCCTCACAAACTTATTTTGTCACAGCGAATAAGAGGTGCTTCTGGATGCCAATAAATGTTAACAACACCGCTGACAATTTCTAAAACGAAAATTAAATGCAAAATCTTGAATCACATGAAGAAAGCCGTTAATGTAAATATAAACAAAAAGTCTTATATGAAAGGAGACGGATAATTTCAATCAATTTTATGTTGGAGCGTTAAGTGTCAATTATGATCTAATGGTATTTTCGTTCACTTTCCTTATTCTGTATACCTGGGTTCGAGTAGCTGTCATCTCTGCATGACGTTAAAATGACGAAATTTCACCGTATCGATAGTCCCTTTGCACATCCGCAGAGGGTCGCCCGACGGACGTGTCCCTGCGGCATTAGGTTTCTTGAGATGCGGACGGATGCGAGTCCCCACCAATAGAATGGTCCGCATCGGTGATTTCGTCGTCCTGCTCATCCCAGCTGATATTATTGAGGTGCTCCAAATTTCCCTGTGCGGCATTGATGTGTGGCATCTGTGGATATTTCGCAGCTTTAGACTCCGCCGCAGAAGGGGTGTCGGGCTCCCGAGCGGATGCGTCGTCTGAACGACATGACATCTTTTCACTGTCCGAATTCTTATGGTCAGCGACATCCGAAGCTTGTGGTTCCATGCCAGACAGGACCATAGTGTTAGACTCATCTGGGGTCCCAAGAGGAGAAGGGAGCGTCTCCGCAGAGTTTAGTCGACACTTCTTGCGGTGCTTTGGCGAGCGTTGTTTGCGGGCCCTAACCTCGGCCTCTGGTGTTGGTGAATCTTGTATCTCCTGCTGCCTCGCCGCCGCCACAACGCCCTGGGGCCGTTCCACTTCAGCTTCCATGCCTAGCGTGATACTGTCATCCTCTATCTGCACCACCTGTAGTGTCCGGGATTGGAGGTTGGTCAGAGCCATTCCTTCTTCAGTGGGGCCCAAAGGCGCCTCAATCAACTGCGGTGTTGGTTCGATAATGCGCTCCGACATCGGCGTCATCTCCCCGCGAAGCGCCGTCACGTAAGTCGTCGGCAGTGACGTTGGTGTAGCCGGATTCTGGAAGTCTCCGCTGGGGAGTTGCACGAGTCTCCTCTGCATACACGCAGATCGGAGATGTCCTTCACCACCACACCCGGATCATGTCCGGGGCTGTCCATCATAGATGACAATAGCTCTACAGCCACCGATGTTTATGTACGATGGCACATATTTCGTAAGGGCAATTCGCACCTGTCGGACACCATTGAGCACTGGATACATGCTAAAACTTGCCCAACGTTCGGCCGTATGACAAATAACTCTGCCGTATGGCTGGAGTGATTCAGTAACCAATGATTCGGGTACCTCGAAAGGCAGCTCGAAGACCCGAATCGTACGCAAGCCCAGGCCCGAATGAGCTACTAAAACTTCGCCAATATGGCCAACGGAGTGTCGGAATTGGAATCCTCGTTTGGCGTCTTCAATGATTCTATCGCATGCTACGTCGTCAATCATCTTTACGTAAAGAGTGCTGCTCACAACTGATAAGTGAAGTCCAATAATCTCCGTGTAATTAAGATGCACTTCGTCCCTCAAGAAACGTTCGATTTCGAAAGCCTTCGGTCTTGCATACTCGTTACAGAACGTGAACTGTATCGTGGTTTTTCGGAAATTGTGTGCCATTGCGTTCGATTCAAACAGTAACACACGCGAGTGACGACGGTGTAAACACCGCTTCTTCCGCGAACGTTCGCAGCCGGGAGGTACACAAGTCCGAGCTGCGCTGCGGCCAAAGGCGGACTGTACGACTCACGACCAGTCTTCACAATTTTACTTCCGCCAGTACCTCGTCTCCTACCTTCCAAACTTCACAGAAGTTCTCCTGCGAAACTTGGTAGAGCAATTGCCCGCGAAAGGCAACGGTCCCGAGTTCGAGTCTCGGTCTGGAACACAGTTTTAATCACCAGGAAGTTTCAAAATCAGCGCTCACCCCACTGCAGAGTGAAAATTTCACTCTGGAAACATCCCCCAGGCTGTGGCTAAGCCATGTCTCCGCTATATCCTTTCTTCCAGTAGCGCAGTAGCGCTAGTCCTGCAAGTCTCGCAGGAGAACTTCTGTGAAGTTTGGAAGGTAGGAGACGAGGAACTGGCGGAAGTAAAATTGTGAGGACAGGTCATGAGTCGTACTTGGGTAGCTCAGTTGGTAGAGCACTTGTCCGCGAAAGGCAAAGGTCCTAAGTTCGAGTCTCGGTCCGTCACACAGCTTTAATCTGCCAGGAAGTTTCAAAATCAGGGCACACCCCGCTGCACAGTGAAAATTTCATTCCAGAAGCCATTTTCCTTCTGAAGAAATAGATTGGGTATATTTAGAGTGCTTGCTATTGCTGTTTAATTTACGAAAGTAGCGGATGATTCAATACAACTCTATCAAAAATCAGTTACGCTTGTTCAGCGTTGTGGTAACACTCCAGCACTATCATGGAAGAGGAGTGTTCCTCAAACAATTCTGACAGTAAAACTGTATGCCGGAATGGGGCTGCTCCGGTAAACATTTCACTCTTCCAAGACGCCTCGAATCAGAGCAAACTATGCTGCAGAGTGAAAAATCATTCTGGAAGTTTTCTGGCAATAATGTAACAACAATATGAGATTTTACGTTTTCTTTCTGCAGGAAGATCATCTGCGTGCTACAGTAGCTGAAGAAACCGATGCATATGAATTGACAGTAGGTTCCTGTGTCTGTCGCTGGTATGAAATGATGTCAGGCCGCCCAGAAGCCCATTTCATAGCATGTAAACATCTCGCACGCGATAATAGATTTGAAATTATGTTTAAAGATTGTTAGATTTCGGTAAGTGCTCTAATACTAAAACACTGATGAGTATAGTCTAGTAAATTTGCGCACTGTTTAAGCAGTAGCTAGTTTTTCACGCATCTCAGTGTTTATGAACTGGTATCTCCTAATGTGTGTCGTACAAAGACATAATTTTGTAGGTACTTTCAGTGGTATATGTAGATACTGTCTGAAAAATGCGTTGGGGGTAGGACTAGTTATAAAGGAGAAATAAATTAAAATGTCATGCCTTATGCTGAAGTTTTGCTGCTCCCAGTATCCAGTCCTCCCGCTGGTGGATCCAGCTCCGAACACAGAACACATCTTCGGACGTAACGCGTGGTTGGTCCACCTGCGAGTCCTATCCCAGATGTGACGGGAGGTGGATCCACCTCTGAACATCGATCTTGATGTACAGCGCGAGGCGGATCCACACTCGAGCGCTAACTAGGGGCTACTGCGGGTCCTGGGAGCTATCTGCGACATATGCACATACACAGACAAATAAAAAACACAGCAAACGCAGTGAAAATGTGGAATATGTGGGGGGAGGCGACTGGATGCTATTGCTATACTACGTCTCACGATCAGAAAAACAGTAAATTTGCACTAGGTGTTGGCAACTGTACTACATTTACAAGTAGTTTTGCAACACAGAACGGGAGGTTATGTCATGATCGCATGGGTAGAAGTGACATAAAGGATCGATAGAATTGCGAAAAATTATGGAAAATACGAATAAATTCAGGGAAAATACTCTGAAATGAGGGGAAATTGACGAATTAATTGCGTGTCTTCTGGTTGGCGAAGAACAAATCTTGTACATGGGAACAAGTATGCGACAGCAAGAGGTATCCGAGAAAACGTCGACATGGAAGCGAAAGGAACCAGGGAAACTGTTACTTTTTTCCGTAGAGTTAGCATTCTACTGTATGTCTATTGGGGTAACAGTGATACATGCGAGTTGACTACAGTAGTTGACGCTTTTAAGGAAAACAGAAGCATCTGCCTCTAAACTTACATTCATCTGCGTTAAAGGATGACAGAGAATGGATGGGGTGATCGATTGAGATGGAGCTGTAACGAGGTAGGATTTAATGGAAGACTGATGATGCATTCTATAGAGGGAGGGAGATGCTGTCGCAGGTCATTTGATCATTTTTTGCGCTGTTCTGTCAGGATGCATCAGTCGCGTGTCATAGCCTGTGTTCAACTCGTATGCAACCACGTGTTCTGTATTTGACTTAGATCATTGTCTACTTGCTATCGTTAACTGCAAAATTCTCCGTCATCAGAGGACTTCCAGCTCATGTGTGATGAAACGTGACCATCCTGTTTCGACACATACCTCTAAACGAACGAAGATTCACGCGATGTACTCCATTCCCTTGTCGCATCTTGGGTATAAATTGGAGACTTCAGTTTCATAACTAAGATGATCAGTCGAAACGGAACACAGAGTCATCGGCTATTCCGTCACTGTGACAGATGAGTTTAAATGAAGAGGTCGACAAACACCTTCGGACTGCAGTTTGGAAAATCTCCACAACACGGCCAAACTCTTCCAGTTTCCTTATGTTGTAACTGTCTTTTATTTAAAACCATCCAGTGTGTGTGATGTGTTGTGGTAGAAGCAGTAACAACATGATTTACACCATGAGACGTCTAGTTTTCTGTGAGAAGCAATGGATCAGAACGTGCTAATATCAGTTTAGAACCTGACACGGACCTTGAAGTCGTGGCAGAAAAACAAAATGTACAAAGCGTGTTACGGCAGAAGAAATCAATGTTTCAAACAACAACATAGGGTCACAGGGAGCGTCTCTTGGGACTTATTGTATAGTTTGTGGGATACGGTTATCCTCATGCAGTAAAGACGGTGCAACTTTACACTGGTCTGTGCAATGGATCAGTACCGTCACACGTGCTTGATGTCAGCTCGCAGACGGTATTTGTTTTCGATGTATGGAAGAAGAGAGATGCAGTAAGAATCTTGTGGAGCTCTATATTGGATGAAGTTAGTGTAGCTTTTATAGTTCGTAATTTTTCTCTGTTGGATGGTACAGGATAACGATGATAGCATATTGGGGTGATAGACGTGATTCTTTACAGACGAATGGAAAAACTAGCGGAAGCCAACCTCGGGGAAGATCAGTTTGGATTCCGTAGAAACACTGGAACACGTGAGGCAATACTGACCTTACGACTTATCTTAGAAGAAAGATTAAGAAAAGGCAAACCTACGTTTCTATCATTTGTAGACTTACAGAAAGCTTTTGACAATGTTGACTGGAATACTCTCTTTCAAATTCTAAGGGTGGCAGGGGTAAAATACAGGGAGCGAAAGGCTACTTACAATTTGTACAGAAACCAGATGGCAGTTATAAGAGTCGAGGGACATGAAAGGGAAGCAATGGTTGGGAAGGGAGTAAGACAGGGTTGTAGCCTCTCCCCGATGTTGTTTAATCTGTATATTGAGCAAGCAGTAAAGGAAACAAAAGAAAAATTCGGAGTAGGTATTAAAATCCATGGAGAAGAAATAAAAACTTTGAGGTTCGCCGATGACATTGTAATTCTGTCAGAGACAGCAAAGGACTTGGAAGAGCAGTTGAATGGAATGGACAGTGTCTTGAAAGGAGGATATAATATGAACATCAACAAAATCAAAACGAGGATAATGGAATGTAGTCGAATTAAATCGGGTGATTCTGAGGGAATTAGATTAGGAAATGAGACACTTAAAGTAGTAGAGGAGTTTTGCTCTTTGGGGACCAAAATAACTGATGATGGTCGAAGTAGAGAGGATATAAAATGTAGACTGTCAATGGCAAGGAAAACGTTTATGAAGAAGAGAAATTTGTTAACATCGAGTATAGATTTAAGTGTCAGGAAGTCATTTCTGAAAGTATTTGTATGGAGTATAGCCATGTATGGAAGTGAAACATGGACGATAAATAGTTTGGACAAGAAGAGAATAGAAGCATTCGAAATGTGGTGCTACAGAAGAATGCTGAAGATTAGATGGGTAGAGCACATAACTAATGAGGAAGTATTGAATAGGATTGGGGAGAAGAGACGTTTGTGGCACAACTTGACCAGAAGACGGGATCGGTTGGTAGGACATGTACTGAGGCATCAAGGGATCACCAATTTAGTATTGGAGGGCAGCGTGGAGGGTAAAAGTCGTAGAGGGAGACCAAGAGATGAATACACTAAGCATATTCAGAAGGATGTAGATTGCAGTAGGTACTGGGAGATGAAGAAGCTTGCACAGGATAGAGTAGCATGGAGAGCTGCATCAAACCAGTCTCAGGACTGAAGACCACAACAACAACAGACGTGAATGGAACCTGAGAGACGCCGATCTACTTCAGACTGCAGTATCTGTATGAAGCTTGGGGACGCTCCACAATGCAGTAGTAAAATCCTCGTCCTTTTCCCAGTTCCCGTACTGTCTTTTGAACTACCTCGTGTTGCAGGAGCAGGCTTCATTTATCACTGATGTTACACGTCGTACACTGTTGGTGGAGCTACGACAGGTTGTTCCCATTTCCACCGAATGGTCAAAACACGGTCCTGTCGCATTAACTCAGGTCGTTCTGTTTCCACACGGGTTGCAGAAATTGGTGGATATAGCTCTCTCCGACTTCTAACTTCAATTGGAACGATCACATGCGCAAAGCTGCAGATATGGTAGCAGTTGCAAGAGGTACAGGAACTATCCAAAATTTTACTGTAGCAGATAGGTTCGAAAAAGGTGACTCATTTCGAGATATGAGTGTGCCAGAAATATGACTCACTGGTGGCTGTAATCATTAAAGGAATTCTCCATCGGATAGAACGCAGGTAGTTGAATGGAAAGACTTGATACTAAATTACAGACATCATTTCTACCGGAAAGCTTAGCACTAGAGATCTGGAAAGCTAGTGTGCATTTCTTACGACCTCCATCCGCACACCATCTAATGATTGTGATCCTTCTCAATCAACCATCGCCTATAAACCAGTCGATATATCACCAAAACTCTGACAGTGGCATCGACACAGAATGTGTTACAAATACTGGAGAAATATCTAGCAGTGGCGTGAGGGAGTTGCAAATACCGGTTTCATACCATGTTCCTTATCCGAATCACTCTCTAAATTCGATAAGTTTATTACGACGTTCCACGGTCAGCGACGTGTAACCGCGCTGTTGGTCTGATAATATACACTTTGGTCATCACCGTCTATATTCAGTGTGGTGGTATTTGTCTGGAAAAGCCACTTCATTCGGAGGTAATGACAAACCTCAATTTATAAAGCCAGTATAGCTTTTAACATGGATACTTGTATGCACCTGTAGAACCAAGACCGCCTGTGACAGTAATATAAAGTAAATGTTGCGATCGTGTTTTTTTAACGTCTGGCGGTTTGTAAGATGATTACGCCTCTCTTCCTAAGACACAGTGGTACCACTCGCAAGACACACTTATTAGACATGTCCGCCCATCGCTGATTTTTTGTCAGTATTACATCGTATCACCAGCTATCACTTATTGGCCATTTACACTACTGGCCATTAAAATTGCTACACCACGAAGATGACGAGCTACAGACACGAAATTTAACCGACAGGAAGAAGGTGCTGTGATATGCAAATGATTAGCTTTTCAGAGCATTCATAAAAGGTTGGCGCCGGTGGCGACACCTACAACGTGCTGACATGAGGAAAGTTTCCAAACGATTTCTCATACACAAACAGCAGTTGACCGGCATTGTCTGGTGAAACGTTGTTGTGATGCCTCGTGTAAGGAGGAGAAATGCGTACCATCACGTTTCCGACTCTGATAAAGGTCGGATTGTAGCTTATCGCGATTGCCGTTTATCGTATCGCGACATTGCTGCTCGCGTTGGTCGAGATCCAATGACTGTTAGCAGAATATGGAATCGGTGGGTTCAGGAGGGTAATATGGAACGCCGTGCTGGATTCCAACGGCCTCGTATCACTAGCAGTCGAGATGACAGGCATCTTATCCGCATGGCTGTAACGGATCATGCAGCCACGTCTCGATTACTGAGTCAACAGATAGGGACGTTTGCAAGACAACAACATTCTGCACGAACAGTTCGACGACGTTTGCAGCAGCATGGACTATCAGCTCAGAGACCAATGGCTGTGGTTAACCTTGACGCTGCATCGCAGACAGGAGCGCCTGCGATGGTGTACTCAACGACGAACCTGGGTGCACGAATGGCAGAACGTCATTTTTTTCGGATGAATCCAGGTTCTGTTTACAGCATCATGATGGTCGCATCCGTGTTTGGCGACATCGCGGTGAACGCACATTGGAAGCGTGTATTTGTCATCGCCATACTGGCGTATCACCCAGCGTGATGGTATGGGGCGCCATTGGTTACACGTCTCGGTCATCTCTTGTTCGCACTGACGGCACTTTCAATAGTGGACGTTATATTTCAATTGTGTTACCACACGTGGCTCTACCCTTCATTCGATCCCTGCGAAACCCTACATTTCAGCAGGATAATGCAAGACGGCATGTTGCAGGTCATGTAGGGCCTTTCTGGATATAGAAAGTGTTCGACTGCTGCCCTGGCCAGCAGATTCTCCATATCTCTCACCAATTGAAAACGTCTGGTCAGTGGTGGCCGAGCAACCGGCTCGTCACAATACGCCAGTCACTACTCTTGATGAACTGTGGTATCGTGTTGAAGCTGCACGGGCAGCTGTACCTGTACATACCATCCAAGCTCTGTTTGACTCAATGTCCAGGCGTATCAAGGCCGTTATTACGGCCAGAGGTGGTTGTGCTGGGTACTAATTTCTCAGATCTATGCACCCAAATTGCGTGAAAATGTAATCACATGTCAGTTCTAGTATAATATATTTGTCCAATGAATACCCGTTTATCATCTGCATTTCTTCTTGGTGTAGCAATTTTAATGGCCAGTAGTGTATATTGCTTCCTAAACCGTTTTAGGCCTGGGAATGTGTTGTGCGTTTGGTGTTTTCATAGTTTTGTCCAGCCCCTGAATTACAGTTCCGTTTAGGAATGGATCGTCGGAAAAGTGACTGCTTTCAAGCCTATGTAAGAGCTGAGTTAGTCAACTTTTATTCTTGACCGTCTCCACAGGAGGAAAATTTAAAGTTTTCAGGAATACGCGTGGATTCTTACCTGTTCTTGAGTTTCCACAACATTGCGGTAGTCTTTATTCATGCACTTGCCAGTTACTATTTTTCAAAGCATTTGTTATATTCTCGCGAAACGTACACAAATTGACCCCTATTTGTGGTCGTCTGACGCTTTCTGTCTTCGTCAGTTCTTCAGCATACTCTGCTATCTAGTCATCTACAGTCGTATTTTATGTATTGAGCGTTTTTACTTGATTTCTGTTGTGTGACAGCTTATCTCGGTATCCATCCTTTCGTCATCCATGCGGCGACTCAAAGGTGGAACCGTAATACGTTCTTACCCTATGAAAAAATTTCGGATGATGAAAGTCAGTGTTTCCATCTATGCGTCACCGTCTCTCAGTATTAGTATCATCACTGAGTGACTCTACATACGAGAAGCTTAGTAATGTGAAGTTCTCTGAGTTAAGAGCGAATCCTACATTGTCGTTTTCAGGTAGGTAACATGTAACTCAGTTTCCCTCACAACTATATGCAACTTCTAGTTACTGTAAATGCCTGTCTGCTTTCTGTTGGGAAAGTACGGAATGCAAAGTACTAATACTACTATCGCAGCAAATCACTTATCCTTACGTCCCAGTCGTACAGGCGGATCGTCATCAACAATGTATTAGCAGTATTCCGAGGAAGCATACGTGATTCTGTGACATTGTTACAAACTTTCAGGGATGACAGAAAAGCCGGCCGGTGTGGCCGAGCGTTTCTAGGCGCTACAGTCTGGAACCGCGCGACCGCTACGGTCGCAGGTTCGAATTCTGCCTTGGGCATGGATGTGGGTGATGTCCTTAGGTTAGTTAGGTTTAAGTAGTTCTACGTTCTAGGGGACTGATGACCTCAGATGTTAAGTCTCATAGTGCTCAGAGCCATTTGAACCAATATATACAAAAACAAGGAAAAAAGTGCAGTATAAGTGGGCTCTAAGGTGCATGCATTAAGAAATATGAGCACTTCTTAATCTTTGTTATTGTGAAACACATCTCTTCTACTGAATAAGTTCTCAGCTCTTAAGGTACGCATTTTAAGGCCCACATTCACTGGAATTTTTGTTTGGTTTTGGTTCATACTACCTCCTCCCAAAATATGGAAAGCAAAGAGCTTGCAGTAGGAGATGTCCACTGTCAAAGGTATCAGAACGACTTTCGCTTATAACTTTCTATTCGGTCATTTCCCAACCAGGGTCCCTTAACTCATAGCGGTATATTTACTTTCCTCTCTCACCTGCGATACCCACATCTGACATACCCGACAATGTGATTTGCGTTCTCAACTCGTATATTGATGACGCAAGGAATGACGTCGAGTTTCACCCACAAAATTTCGGAAATTTTTCGGGGATATTTTCTGTACACGCCATCCAAGCTCTGTTTGACTCAATGCCAGGGCGTATCAAGGCAGTTATTACGGCCAGAGGTAGTTGTTCTGGGTACTGATTTTTCAGGATTTATGCAACCAAATTGCGTGAAAATGTAATCACATGTCAGTTCTAGTATAATATATTTGTCCAATGAATACCCGTTTATCATCTGCATTTTTTCCTGGTGTAGCAATTCTAACGACTGGTAGTGTATTATACTTAGCAGTGGGGGATACATGAAAGGTTCACCTTGAGCATCAGGCTTATAAAGTATGTTTTTGTGTTCCGACATGTGCAAAGGAACTGACTATGTCCAGTCGTAAGGAAGGTATGGATTTGACGTGGAATACTGTGATAGCAAAGGTAAGAGTATGTCGAGCCATAAGAATGGTACAGATATTTCTATTTCCAGAGCCACAGCTGTCGGCAGGGTGTATTTCAGATACTTCACTCATTGTCGAATGTCGTTCAACTGAAACAGCAGTCGTAACATTTACTTGTAAGTACAGCGATCAAATATATATGTGACCGATTTCCTAGGACGACTATGTCTAGGGGTGTGTGGCCCGCTGGCGGTGGCTTGTGGAGGGAATGATTCACATTCTCCATTAACGGCAAGAGCCGTCTGAATGGAAAGACCTGTTGGGATGCAGGAATGTAGTTGACTTAACCATGTCATCCTCTAGACTGCCGAATAGCGAACTAATACTTAATATGTGTTGGACAGCTTTCGTTATTGTGTGGAAAGTTGAGAAGGTTCAATATGGACATGTGTTTGCGCTGGACCATTATTCCCTTCCATGTAAATTGTCCAATTGACAGCTTTTTCACATTTCCTCGTCTTTTCTTGGTTGAGAGAACATCAACTGTGGTGTGTGTGGAGTGCATCTAGCAGTTGAAAGACGGTGGAGGACAAGATTGCTGGTTCTCTAGACATGAGAAACACCTTAGTCGACTTTGTAAATTATAAGGATGATTTGGAATCTGTTACATCACCAACATAGGTATTCATAAGTGGAAATATCAGTTTCCTCTATTCTTTTTGAGGTTTCACGTAAAGTTCTTCGCAGACAGGATAAGTTTCTAGTTACTCAGTAATTTACAGCAAGCTCCACTTCGCTAAAGTTTCGGCTTTCTAGAGAAATAATTTCCAGTCTATATCTTCAGAATTATACTGTGCAAGCGATATTTCTGTGTGCTTCATATGGAGAAGTATCGCGAAAATGGAATGATATGCTGGCACACGAAGTGAAATTATATATGTTTTTGTAATTCTAGAGTCTGGAGATTGGTGTAGAAAAGCAGGTAATCAAGCAGGTCAGGACCAGAAACAGTAATGCGTTTGTGCCGAGGGGAGCCGACTTCAAATTTGTAGAACAATTTGGAGAGTGACTTCAGTCCACTGAGGGCGCTCTGGTCACGTGTCGGGGGTGGATGGCTGACCAACCTTGCAGGAAACATCTAGTGCAGTGAGTAGTATACGTACACTGCATGTGCTTATGGTGTCTGTCTTCGCGGTATATGTACGAGAGTCTGACTGTCGATAGCTATATGAATGAAGTAAAAGGGTCCATTTTGTACGGTGCAGGATACGAATAGCATCCTTATTACATCGACACGGTATATGGTCATATGTTGTAGGGTTGGAGATCGGTTTCACGCTCTAATACTCAAGTTCCCGCCCTCAGTGCCAGAGCAATATAATTGAGTAAGAGTCTTTATGTATTTCACGACCTGTAGGCCACTTTGGAGGGTTTAATTTTCGGTGCAATATGGTGATCTGTACAAAATAGTTTTTTGCCACTGAAAGCCTTCTCTGCAGGAAGAAAAAAAAAGGCGGGCAGTGCTTCCACACCAGGAACATCAGTAATTTGGCGGGTAAATTTAATGAGCGCCAATCATAATGCTCCATTCATTCACAAGACACTCTTTGTGCTGGGATGTAGGAGCCTCTACATAGCGGTGAGAATGTTTACCATTTCTGATATGTTTGTTGAAAGCAGGTCTTAACGATTTCCAGGAAGCGTAAAACATGATGGATGGGGTGCCATGTTAGGATCATCAGGAGGAATGCATTCGGCGTTATTCTGCGCTATTTTCGTAAGCAGATTCTATTAGGGCAAGAAGTTCTGTGCAGACAACCTGAGACACCACAAAACCTCCTACAAAAGCAACTGTTATCTATTTCTGGGACACTTTACGATTTCTGTGAGGAGCTGATATGTGATGGGCGGCCTCTGTCATTATGAGCATCAGGAAGAATGCATTTGGTGTTATTCTGGACTATTTTTGTTAACAGTTTCTGAAAGCAATGCAGAAGATTTCTTTAGCGCATGCAGAGTGGGACTTGATTGTTATTTACATAGACATGAGACATCAGTTTAACATTTAACTGCACCTGCACATGTGAGCAGCTAAACAGACATCTCTCGGTTGGCTATTAGGCCTGTGCTGGACCGGCAGGTACACATGGTGGCTGGGTAAGCACATACACAGCCAGAGGCGTCTTGTGTGTCCCATTAGGATTGCTAGGAACAATAAACCCTGAGCTATTCTGGGAAGTATTGGAACAGATTTCTATAGCGCTGGACCCGCAGCTCTGCGTCATCGTGCCAGCAACGGTACCAAGATGAATTCGACAGGAATTTCACGGGTGTCAAGTATGAAAGAGATGCTGCTGTCTGATGCTTGCAGGGCCCAAATGGACACCTGTGCCTGGCTTGGCAGCTGACGGTGGTGTCATCACTTTGTGGGGGCCGATGGTGCATCCCCACTCCTGGACGCATGTGCAGAATCAGCGGCGTCAGCATCGAGCTTCAAGTGGCGGGATGTGTTTTTATTAGCAATCTTTTGTTTAAACTATATTCCAACGATTTCACCGACCAATAGGATGCTGCGAATTAAAAAAAACTACCCCATACATGTGAAGAATATCGATTTCATTAATTTGCATAAATTTTTTATATCAACATGGTGTTAACAGTACAATAGTTAACGGGAGGCTGTGTGTGAGTGGCTGACATGGAGCGGAACGGCAGGTTAAGTCCTGAACATTAGGGTAATTTGCATAATTTTAATGTAAAACGCAGTACAATAGTTTAAGAGGGTGGGTGAGGAGGAATACGCCATAAATGACGTTCAAAAACATCTGAAATTCAAAAAGTGTATGAGAAAATGGTGGAGGGACATAACTAAATACTTAATTTGGTATCAAAGGTGGTACAATAGTTTAAGGAAATGGGGTGACATGGAAAACCACTTAACAGAACAATAGGTTAAGTGCCTAATAAGGGCCAAAACATTAGGTTAAGACACCCAGAGTACAGCACCGAACGTTAAGTTACGCAACATGTTTGCCCCATGTAGTTACTTCTTACAAGACCTACATGTTTTCAAACAGCAGAGAATGATGAGCAAGAGAAATCCAACCACCAGAAACTGAATTTTTTTATAAATAAACAATATACCCTTCAATTTCCTGTTGTGAGATCCTTCCTCTCCACAAAAGAGCCACCAATTTCCATATATTCCATATACTGCGTTGAATCCCCTAAATTGTTTAAATAAACAATATTCCACAAACTGTATAAATTGTTTAAACAATATTCCATACACAGCAATCGATTTCTTGACAAGTTCCTTAACTAAATCAATAATCTATATTCCATATACTGCCATAAATAATTAAATAATATTCTATACATTGTATAAATTGTTTAAACAATATTCCACACACTGGAACCAAATTCCCTCCATACGGCCGATCAACTGAGTCTTTTTCCTGCTAATTTCCAGGAGGGAGGGTGGGAAAGGGGTTTACCAGGGGGAGAGATGTTAATTAATTGATAAATTTAATTAAGTAGTCAATCAAATTGATAAGAGTGGGAGGGGCTATTCCAGTGACTCAGACCTGCAAGTGTACCTGTAGTTAACGAGGGGGGAGGTTTCCTGAGGAGGAGGAGGAGGAGGAGGAGGAGGAGAGGGAGGGGACTGGGGAACCATAGGTTAAGTGCCTGTCAATCAAAAGGATGGATCCTTTTAGCAAAAAAATGGTTCAAATGGCTCTAGGCACTATGGAACTTAACATCTGTGATCATCAGTCCCCTAGACTTAGAACTACTTAAACCTAACTAACCTAAGGACGTCACACACACCCATGCCCGATGCAGGATTCGAACCTGCGACCATAGCAGCAGCATGGTTCCGGACTGAAGCACCAAGAACCGCTCAGCCACAGCAGCTGGCCGATCATTTTAGCAGAACAGTAGGTCAATCAAAGGAGAACAGTACGTAAAGTACATGTCAATCACAGGAGAACAATAGGTTTGCCCCTGAGTGCATACCTGCCCCTGATGTAGGCAACCCGCACTAACATAATGCGCTGAAACATATTTTGGCCTACTACTAGCCGTAACTCGACTTGTGCCCATTTGAAGCCTATAATCATCAGATATTTTCCCATATCGATGCTTATCTGGGTAAAGTTTTGGTTTTGCTGCTTGTAAGAACGCAGCAACTCATTTCTTGTCCGGGAAGATATTGCCTGCTAGAGTGGCGATGATTTACATGGTGAAGCCAGGAAGTAGACGGGCACGAATTGGAATTTTGTAGAGAACATTGTTGTGAATATTAGTATGTACAGCGTCCATTGTGTATATTCAATAGTGTCTTCTTATGGCAGATCCCAGGAATTTCGACCCCACTGGAATAATGACCAGGCATTATGTTAAAGAGCAGAGCGGTTTAAAAGGGGTGCTGAAATACTCACATAAATAGATGGAGACCATAGAGACACCGCTCTTCTACAGAAAAGGTAAAAAATAAAAATGATACTCATAGAAAATCCATAACCAAGAGGACATTAATACTTCCACTGCCACCATAAGACGTCACATTCTAATATTCTGCCGCCACTTTGACGCAGGTGTTTTAATAATATTTATTGCATAGCTAAGAACTAAGTATTATAATTCTATGATTTTACTAAACTTTTGTAATTCTTATAAAATGTCGCCACAAATAATAGTGATAGAAAAGATCCAATAAAAAAGTAATTCCGCAAATAAAAAATAAATCACAACCACTTACATATTCAGCTAATTGCACTGAACAAAACAAAAATATGTAGCAATAAATATGTTCTTTAATGCCTCTTCTGTTAACCCCTCCTTGTTATTTCTTGTTTTAAAACTACTGTACGTTTACTTTAATGGCTTTCAAATAATGTAGTTTTTATTTACTGCGATTGCTATTTAGATTTTTACTTCTCATCTTGAGGAAGAAGTCTCAAATAATTTTTTTCTTTTATTGTTATTTAATTACCCTCGCCCCATATTGGCAGGGGAGTGGGCTTTGAATCGTACAACATTCAGGACTTCAGCCAAGAGCTTTTAAAAAATATAAAAAAGACGAAAACAAACTTTATTAAAAGCTGAAAATTTTACAGCTGGTTTTAAAAACTATACAAATGATGGATTTTGCTAGCGTTTGGACGAAAAACATTAAGACTATTGTCTTTTTCAAAATTAGAAGACTGAAAGATAAGCAAAATATATACATATACAAACACATCGCAGATAGGTCACTCTTGTGGAAAAAAAACTGAGCTGCATTTTCATTTAAACGCTAAAGGACCTGCACTGGGAGAAAGAGAAGAGCCAGGCAAGTACGAACGGACTACAAGCCATAACGTACGCAAATAATCTTATAAGCAGATAATAATCACGTCAGTAACATTTCTTATGTTTTCAGGGCCCCGTTAGACACTTCACCAAGAAATGTGACAGGTCTTTAGAATTTTGTGTAATATTCTTTCTAAGCAGCCACATAACTATGTTTAGGTATATTATATTAGCCGACCGCTATATTAGTGCACTTGGATAGATTTTGCTAGCGTTTGCATGAAAAACATTAAGACTATTGTCTTTTTCAAAATTAGAAGACTAAAAGATAAGCAAAATATATACATATACAAAGACATCGCTGATAGGTCATTCTTGTGGAAAAAAACAGCACTGCATTTTCATTTAAACGCTAAAGGACCTGCACTGGGAGAAAGAGAAGTGTGTCCAGACATCAGGCAAGTACGAACGGACTACAAGGCATAACGTACGCAAATAATCGTGTAAGCAGATAATAATCACGTCAGTAACATATTTCTTATGTTTTTAAGGGCCCCATTTGACAGTTCACCAAGAAATGTGACAGGTCTTTAGAATTTTGTGTAATATTCTTTCTAAGCAGCCACATAACTATGTTTAGGTATATTAGCCAACCGCTATACTATTGCACTTGGCTTCTGGTGACCGTTATCGGAAGCACCCGGTGATGTTACAGTAAACATGTGCAGTGGTGACTAAGAAAATCGCATTAATGGCTCTAAGCACTAGGGGACTTAACATCTGAGGTCATCAGTCCCCTAGATTTAGAGCTACTTAAATCTAACTAACCTAAGGACATCACACACGTCCATGCCCTAGGCAGGATTCAAACCTGCGACCGCAGCAGCAGCGTGGTTCCGAACTGAGGCGCCTAGAACCGCTCGGTCACAGCAGCCGGTGAAAACGCATTACTCTGTGAAAGGTTTCAAGACAGTTGTGCATATACTATCAAGTGTTTCGGCGTCTCGCTATAAGCCGACTGCAGCGCCCTCATTCCAACGTGCAGAGATGTTTCACGTACGACGCCTGTCAGAAGCTAGCAGCTTACAAGGCAGATTTACCGCCTGTTGCCCCGCGGCATCTGCCGCAAGACGGCTGTGTGCGCTTCCTCTGAGTTGAGCGTAACAATGATGCACTCTGATGAAATTAAGCTCGCCGTTATTTGCAGCAGCTGCTCAAAACGATGTTTTCCCGTTGCAAGAGAAGCCTGACACCTTCTGAATCCATTACCAAACATTCGATGGATTTCAGCTGCCAGAATTTGGGAAATGACTAGCCGAAGACTGTCTTCTAACTCTTGGAGTGTATGGGGATTTTTTGCATGTGCTGTACCTTCTAACATTCGCTAAGATAAAAATTACATGGATTTAGATTCGGAGAACGAGGATGGCAGTCAACCATCCTATCACCGAAAACATTATATATTACCTCTGTTGGTCCATCACGACCAGGGGACATCGGCTGGTACGTACTTTTCAGTGTCAATAAACTTTACGAACAGCCGTACTCTTTAAGTTATTTTATTTTATTCTGAAAGCAAACAGTTTCGTCAGTTCATTTTGCCATTTTCAGGCCTCTGCATAATGTATACATGCAGTAATATAAGGGTGTACAAATCAAGGTTATAGAAAGTTAATTTGTTTGACTGTGGTAATGCTGACCTGTTCAGTGATATAACGGAAACCAAATCATATATTTTATTCCGATTTACTGTATAACATAAGCCACAAGAGAGTTGTGAATATTCTTAGTGTTCGCTATGCATGCTATTTTCTCTTAATATGTCGACTGCCGTTGGGTTTAGGTTCAAGTTATTTTTGATGCTGTGACAACTACTTAGCTTAACATCCGTGATATTTCCTTGGCTGTAAATATGCATACTACTGTATTTCATAGCTTACTGTCTGACATTTTACATTAAATGAAGATTGGTACTCATATATTCTAGGTGGTTCCTCACCTAAAAGAACTTTTTATTGGATTTTATTACAAGAATAAGACGAGCTTTGTTTCTACGGAGCTCTTGATTGTACACTGTCTAGAGCTGATATTTTTAATGAATTTACGTGTTCCCTTGAAAATCTGTGATGTTAAATAATTTTATGACTAACAAATAAGTACACATGTTTTAGCCTATTGTACTGGATATACACAGAGATTTGGTTTAACGTTACTAAGACATGTTATAGTCTATTGTGCTGGATGTACACAGAGATTTGATTTAACGCCAGTACTTTCATTTTTAAGCTAAAGCGGTATTATGCTTACCTGTTACTTCCCATAAGATTCATTTGTACACCCTTATATTAATACAAGTATACTCTTTTATTACACAGCGGTCTGAAGATGGCAAAATGAATCGCCGAAACTGGTTGCTTTCAGAATAAAATAAAATATCTTAAAGTGTACGGCTGTTGGTAAAGTTTATTTACATTGAAAACTATATATTACTGTCATAGAAGCATTAGTGGTGTGTGGTCTTGCATTGTCCTCCTTGTCTTTTCGATAGGTGTTTGTTCTCTAAAAATATGGTGCAATACATTTTCCAAATACCTACTGTTAGGTACTACTTCGTACACAATGGAAAGAAAGGCGGGCTACAGAGCGGTGCAGCAGCTATCGTCGTAGGGAAGCTGGACAGTATTAGCGAACATGTAAATAAAGTAAACAAAGGTTTTCCTTATCTTACAGCTTTCTCTAAGAGCTGCGAAGGGACTTCACAAAAGAACAAACGACAATATGGTCCAGCTAGTACAAGGAAACAAACTAAAGAGCGTCGTGCAGTGTGACGCGGTGTCCGGACATTTGCCACGCCGGACATTTGCCACAGTTTTACCTGCTCCGAAGGGTTCGGTCCCTTGTCTCCCCTCCCTCTCCACCTCCTCCACCTCTTCCTGCTCACCCGCCCGCCCAGTTTGCTTTCGAAGTTCCTAACGTGACCATCAGTATGGAAGTTATTACAACGAACAAGGGCAGGTCTCCTGCTCATTAGAAAGGTTACGCGTATCTTAAACAGAGGGAATCTAAAGAAGGTGTTGTTACATGGATGTGCTTACGCCGAAAAGCGGATCATTGCAAGGGAAAGCTGCTTTCGAGGAACGGAGAAGTGTTGAGCGTATTAGAACATCTCTGTGGACCACATAACGATGCAGCTCTGAAAGTGCAAAGAGCGAAGAGAAGGTCTCGAGAAGAAACTACACAGTTATAGGAGATATACGCGGCTGAAATGGGAAATCTACATAATAAAGTTTATGACTTTGTTGCAGTGATGCCGAATTCAGAATCTAGGAAGAGAACCATGCGTCGTCGATGGAGTCAAGAGTGGGGGAACCGACAAGAGCCTAAGAACTCTTATGAAATTCATCTTCATGAAGATCTATTAAAAATGGAAGATGGCAGTAGTTTTCTTCTGGAAGACGATAGATTAGACGTGAGAATAATGATTTTTAGTGGAAGCAAAGTAAAAAGAAAGTTTAAAAACATGTTCCCATTTTTTTATGGATGGAACATTTAAGAGATGCAGCTAGCAGGTTGCACAGATCTACACCATACACGTAGACTTAGGAGGCCCGATTAAAGAAACAAACATTCTTCCTACTGTATTTGCACTGCTCCCTAATAAGAAGAAAGACACATATGTTCGTCTGTTTCGTCTGATAAAACAGGCAGTCTCTGAGTGGTGTCCTAAACAAGTAAAGATGGACTTTGAGGCAGCTGCGATATCGGCCATTCGTCAAGTTTTTCCCACAACTGAAATAAATGGATTCTGTTTCCATATGAAGAAGAGTTTATGGAGAAGAACTCGAGTTCTCGGTCTAACTGAGGAGTACCGCTAGAACGAGGATTTAAGACTTCACGTCAGCATGTGTGCAGCGCTGGCAGTTGTAAAACTGGAGGACGTAAGCAATGGATGGATTGAGATTCATGCAGAAGCTCCTGATAACGGAAGGTTCTCTCAATTTTTTGACTGCTTTGTGGATAACTGGCTAGAGAATGAGGATATCGCAATAGAAATGTGAGACTGTTACGGAAAAAGGCACCGAACGACGAATGCTGTTGAAGGGCGGCACAACAAAATTAATAGTATTATTGGAAACCCTCACCCTAAAATCAACTATTTGGTCTTATATAAAAGCGGTAGGTAGATCAAAACAAAATGTCCAGACACTCTGTGACCAAAATTGTACTGAAACAGAGGATGACAGACTATGGGCCGAAATACTAAATGACTTTTTCCAAAGCTGTTTCACAGAGGAAAACTGCACTGTAGTTCCTTCTCTAGATTGTCGCACAGATGACAAAATGGTAGATATCGAAATAGACGACAGAGGGATATAGAAACAATTAAAATCGCTCAAAAAAGGAAAGGCCGCTGGACCTGATGGGATACCAGTTCGATTTTACACAGAGTACGCGAAGGAACTTGCCCCCCTTCTTGCAGCGGTGTACCGTAGGTCTCTAGAAGAGCGTAGCGTTCCAAAGGATTGGAAAAGGGCACAGGTCATCCCCGTTTTCAAGAAGGGATGTCGAACAGATGTGCAGAACTATAGACCTATATCTCTAACGTCGATCAGTTGTAGAATTTTGGAACACGTATAATGTTCGAGTATAATGACTTTTCTGTCGAAACAGACGGTCGTGTGAAACCCAGCTCGCGCTATTCGTCCACGAGACTCAGGTCAGAGGGCCATAGACACGGGTTCAAAGGTAGATGCCGTGTTTCTTGACTTCCGCAAGGCGTTCGATACAGTTCCCCACAGTCGTTTAATGAACAAAGTAAGAGCATATGGACTATCAGACCAATTGTGTGATTGGATTGAAGAGTTCCTAGATAACAGAACGCAGCATGTCGTTCTCAATGGAGAGAAGTCTTCCGAAGTAAGAGTGATTTCAGGTGTGCCGCAGGGGAGTGTCATAGGACCGTTGCTATTCACAATATACATAAATGACCTTGTGGATGACATCGGAAGTTCACTGAGGCTTTTTGCAGATGATGCTGTAGTTTATCGAGAGCTTGTAACAATGGAAAATTGTACTGAAATGCAGGAGGATCTGCAGCGAATTGACGCATGCTGCAGGGAATGGCAATTCAATCTCAATGCAGAAAAGTGTAATGTGCTGCGAATACATAGAAAGATAGATCCCTTATCATTTAGCTACAAAATAGCAGGTCAGCAACTGGAAGCAGTTAATTCCATAAATTATCTGGGAGTACGCATTAGGAGTGATTTAAAATGGAATGATCATATAAAGTCGATCGTCGGTAAAGCAGATGCCAGACAGATTCATTGGAAGAATCCTAAGGAAATGCAATCCGAAAACGAAGTAGATTACAGTACGCTTGTTCGCCCACTGCTTGAATACTGCTCAGCAGTGTGGGATCCGTACCAGATAGGGTTGATAGAAGAGATAGAGAAGATCCAACGGAGAGCAGCGCGCTTCGTTACAGGAGTATTTAGAATTCGCGAAAGCGTTATGGAGATGATAGATAAACTCCAGTGGAAGACTCTGCAGGAGAGACGCTCAGCAGCTCGGTACGGACTTTTGTTAGAGTTTCGTGAACATACCTTCACCGAAGAGTCAAGCAGTATATTGCTCCCTCCTACGTATATCTCGCGAAGAGACCATGAGGATAAAATCAGAGAGATTAGAGCCCACACAGAAGCATACCGACAATCCTTCTTTCCACGAACAATACGAGACTGGAATAGAAGGGAGAACCGATAGAGGTACTCATGGTACCCTCCGCCACACACCGTCAGGTGGCTTGCGGAGAATGGATGTAGATGTAGATGTATATGCTTGAAAAAGGAATCACAGCTCACAAACTGTATGTACATGAAACTGGAAATGAATCTTGAAGGTAAGAAGAGGAAGAAGAAGTACTTGAAGCTGGACGACAGGACAGAGAGAATCATAAAGAATTATGATGAGACTGGCAACATTAGGCCTTGCTTGAAAGCCATTGCCCATATTCAGAAACTGGACTAAAATACGTGAAAAATAATGTATTAAAAAGTATGAAGACCACCGAGTCCTCGCAGGTTACTGACATAAAATTATTAAAACATTGAAGCAGCATTATCGGAGCTAATATTAAGTTGTAATTGTAAATAGAGTGTACATTAGTTCAGCGTGTTTAGGCTGATTTTACACACACCAGAATGGTAGATGGTCATTTATCATTTTCACGGTCCAAAGCCTGTGCAAAGTGTGATGCGAATCAGCCTTTAATGTAAAAATTTAAAAGTGTTTTAAAGCCTCACAAAAGCATCCCTATTGTTGTCGCGTTAAGATAACTTTTTTCTGCCTTCCAATATTATGGCCATACTATTAAATAATTGTGAGTTCTAAAATAATTTTCTGAAGCTTCAGAATCGCAGCTATCACCTAAAATATCATGGTTTGTTAAACTGATAGTATACGCTTTCGTAAAAGAAAATGGGAACTGATCCTTTGAATTGCACCTAAAATTGACATTCCAAAACTGATCTGATGCTAAGGTAGACATTTTGGCACGTCAAATATTTTTTATTTAAGTTTAGCTGCCAACATTTATAGTAGATGTAAATCTACTTAAGTACATTTAGGTATAGTTTATAAAAATTAAAATTTCTTACTAAATTGTTGATTATCTTTAAACATGTCAGTAAAAGCAAGGAGCTTACTACTGAAAATTAATTGTTACTAAATAACATCAGAAACAAATGTATTAGACCTATTTTTCTTATTCATTAGAGACTTTTTGAAAAGATATTTGATCATTTCCTCTGTCACTGACAGTGTAATTTCAGTTGCTTTGCAACACCAGGGATATCTACTTCTAAATTATGTTTGCAGCTGTTCTCATTTCGAATTCTGGAATATTTACTTCGTCTTCTTTGGTGGAGGGATTTCGGAAAATGCATTTACTAACTCCACTTTAGTGGCACTGTCATCAGTAACATTACCGTCGCTGTCGCGCAGTAAAGGTACTTATTGAGCCTTTCCACTGGGTTACTTAACATGGGACCAGTATCTCTTTGGATTTTCCGCCACATTTCTAGAGCGAGTTTCGTTGTGGAAACTATTAAATGCATCTCGCATTGAAAGCCGCACCAAACTTCGAGCCTCAGTAAAACTTCACCAATCTTGGAGATTTTGCGTTCGTCTAAATTATACGTGCCTTTTGCGGTGCTTCTGCAACAGCTTTCTGTCGTGTTTTGTGTACCATGGGGGATCAGTTCCGTCTCTTATTAATTTATTTGGTATGAATATCTCGAGTGCTGTTGATACTATTTCTTTGAACTTAAGCCACATATAGTCTCCATTTAAATAGTTTGGAAGGATTGGAGATTATCTCTTAGAAAGACGTAACCTGAATGTTTAGTTGCTTTTATAAATAGATATATTTCGCGTTTAGTTTTGGTGAATTTCTTTGTTACGGAAGTGAGCCTCTCTACGACTTTGTGTTCACTAATCCCTGTATCCTTCGTGATGCTCAGGATTATTTGTGGCTAAGAGGTGAAGTGTGTTTTCGTAACCATTTACAATTTGAATGGCCTCATCAACTAACTGTTAAAAATAATTTGTAAAAAAGCATTTAGAACAATTACGGAAGTTGTTTTCTATTTACAATAGGGTATGAAAATGTATTTTTGTCAACATGGGGAAGGTAGATTGAAGTAACTGCCAACTATAATTGTATGAGTAGGGTACCTATTTGTGATGAGACTCAAGTTTTCTTTGAACTGTTCAGCACCTGTTTCATCTGAGACAGGGGGTCGGTAAAAGGAGCCAGTTATTAATTTATTTCGGCTGTCGAATATAACCTCTGCTCATACTAAGTCACAGGAACTATCTGCTTCAAAGTCGATTGTGAGCTCACATTATTTTTCCTTAAGTTGCCCTTCTTGATTCTGTTGTAGCGTAGATAATTACAATTACGGCTTTTCCCTCCAGAACCTAAGATACTTTCTCTGTGACGCTGTAAATACCAGAGCTAAACAATGTAGAACAACAACGTACGTTACAAGCGTAGCATTCTGTATTATTTCATTTTCTTATTTCTAACATTTTAAAATTGTAAGTCGACTTTAGATGACATGTCAATCATAGATGTTCTTATCTCTATTTAGTGAACGTGTTTTCAGTTGTTTTGAACATTGTCCCACTACACTTTATTAACTAATGTTTTTAGAGAGTAAATTAATATGGAGTATGTCGTTCTTCTTTTCAAAGATTCACAAACCCATTTATTCTTTCCTTAGTGTCTTTTGCGTATGCAGTTGTAGTAATTAAAGTAGGCACAAATGCAGTGATAAAAAAGAAATGATTAGCGTACATTTGCATTCTCGTTTCATCGTTCCTTTCTTGTTGCTCCCATGCCGATGGACTGTTTCTATCGCAATCAGTAAGCGTGAAAGGAAGCTATCGTACAGACAGAGGAATCTATATTTATACTTGGCAGAACTAATTACATGCTGACATAATCGTCGCTATTGCTTTCGTTTCCCAAAAGTTATAATTGGTTCAAATGGTTCAAACGGTTCTGAGCACTATGCGACTTAACTTCTGAAGTCATCAGTCGCCTAGAACTTAGAACTAATTAAACCTAACTAACCTAAGGACATCACACACGTCCATGCCCGAGGCAGGATTCGAACCTGCGACCAGAGCGGTCGCCCGGCTCCAGAGTGTAGCGTCTAGAACCGCACGGCCACTCAGGCCAGTTATAAATATTTCGATTTCGGAAAAGGAGCTCTGTATTTGACCAAGATGTCGAAGAAGAAGGTCCCTTACGTACTGGTTGTACCGAGTAAGATGTGGAGACGGCGGTTTGAAAACGGACAGAGGTAGTGCGGGGAAGGGATCGCTACTCAAGCTACCTGGCGAAGGGGCAAGTGTGGCAAATGTCCGGCGTGGCAAATGTCCGGTGTGGCAAATGTCCGGCATTCGTGTGACACTCCCGCTATTAACACGTGGTTCAGCGGGCGCGCATCATTGGATTAGCCGGTCTACTCACGACCGCTATCGGCGTCTGTCGGATACCTATGTTTCCGTTGTCAGGTGTCAGATGCCGGTAGGGGTGGTATCGATCTACGATGCCATACCTATTAGAAGTTACTGTGTCATGGAAATAGATTTGTCGAGCAACTCGTCTCGCACTAACTGCACGGCATACTCCTGCTTTCATCTCATGCAGAGGATGTTGACGTAATTGACGAGGATTTCCGGAGCTCCAACGGCAGTTGTTCTGCGATTTTACATACGCTAACAGATGCAACAATGCTTTATAAAAAAAGAGCATTTCAGGATTAACCTCCCCATCATGCACTGGCTCCAACAGCCGGCAGCAATAATGACGTCTAGTAATACTATCTGAGTTAGTGAGTTGTTAAACTGCCGTTATTTTTTGTGGTTTCAATTTGAGTTTGTGCACAGCTCTATGAGTTGTTGCTGCCGACACGTCAGTCTGAGGTTCTAAACGGTGCAATGATTTTCTCGCACTATTTTCCAAGGTCTGTCCTACCTCGCCTAATTTATTTTCAGTTAAAACACTGATTTCTCTAAACCTTCACTAATATAGGCGTCGTCGAGTCATTGGAAACGCGCACGCTGAGACATTTTTGTATGTTTGCAAGCCGACATTCCACGCAAGATTATGTTTTGGCAAAGTTCAACACAAGAAACGCTCGTTGATCCTTTGCGTGTAGCACACCTGTTTAGGAGGCGGCTGCACAAGCACTAGCGCACACGCTCACTCACCGCCCGAGTAGTGAGCGCTCACGGTAAAACGCCGCTCACAGGCGTTATTATGTAGCACAGGAAGACCGCAAACTTGCGATGACTTCGGAGGAGCGACAGCGTCACAGTTGTCCGTAGTTTTAATCGCAATACTATATACTTAATGGAGCAGTGCTTAAAGTCGAGAGTAGCTCTTTTAAAGTCGGCGAATAGCAACGTCATGGCCTGGCTAGGAACTTGAAAGCGAAGATCGAACACACCGCTATCAATTTATAACACGTTTATGCAGGATGCCTAGCTACTGCCAGAACCTACGAATCTGGAGTGTGTCAGGCAGCTGAGTGATAAGTTTCATAATAAAACAAGACTCATAGACACGCAAAACAGTTCTTTTTCTATATATATTTCCAAAACTTCACAAGTTTTCAGCTACGATTATGTCGATGTTTGGACCTATATACACTGACTAAAAGAAAAACCGCGACACCAAAAAAAAAGAATAAAAAAAATAATAATACATGCAGAATAATAAATTTCTAGAATACATTTGTCCAGGTTACATATTTAAGTGATTAACAATGCAATATCATAGGTTAATGTAAGCGGGAGATAGGCCACTGTAATGTTGTTGCCTTAATTTGTTATGAAACCGGTGATGATATTCAAGATAAAAGCGGGATAAACGTTGTGAGCTGTCTGGGGAAGTCAACCTTGCATTACTGAGCAACTGTTTCACCAGGTATCCAGTCTAGCTTACCAAATTCGCAACCAGACTAACATTAATTATAATCTTTTAATCGTCATACGACAACCGGTGATTTTATATATATATATATTACATATATATAAACAAAAAGAAATAAATCAGTTTATATTTGGAAATTTATTTTAACACTGATCATCGAAATTTCAGCATATTAAACTTGATTCATAACTAAACTGGTGCCTTATTTAGGATTGTGAAAATGTGAGTTTGTAATCTTACGGAACACATCAAATATGGAGCCAAGATTGGGAGACTGCATACAACACTGCATTCATAAAATAACACACGAAGAACGTTGAAACATATGCAAGAGGAAATTAACCACAACCAACCAATTCAATTTTCATCCTAAGAAGTTCCTGTCCGTCATGAAATTACCACACACTGATATACCAAATTCATACTAACTCTCTGTAAAATTTTCCCGAAAAGAATAGCTGAGGGCTACTTTGACGCTTACACCACATGCTTCACGTGGTCAACTTGGTTTACACAAAGAGTGTAACTCCACAATAATTTTGATGATTAAAATAAATTACCTCGAAACGCAATTTACAAAAGAAAAACCTCAAACTGGTTACTATCGTCTTACTATTAACCTGATGAGTCAAACAATTGTATAAGCACGTCGTACTGGTCTCACAAAGTACACCCCACGTGGGTTGAACATAAAGAAAAGTTGCTATATTGAAAAATATTGTCAAGACGAGACGTTATAATCTCACGCCCAATCGCATTTAAGATTGATGCAAGAAATATTGTGCAAGTACGACGCTGATATCTGGCAGAACACCCGACAACCCAAGATGTCATTAGATCGCCGGGAAAGCCTGAAGAGTTACATCAAAAGTCTCTACGGGGAGGAGATGTATCAGAATATCAAGAAGCTGGACAAGCTACGGCAGAAGAAAGGGAAGATGCTGAGTTCTCTCAGTTTTTTGCTGAGGTGTCGAGATGGAGAAGTGGTACCAGTATTTGCCAGAATTAGGCCATAGGCATAAATACTGGACCAGGTCCACTCGAGGAGCAGTCTCAGGTCGCACCTGATGAAGGTCTCGAGCTACGTGACCGAAATATCGTGCAAGTACGACGCTGATATCCGGCAGAACACCCGACAACCCAAGATGTCATTAGATCGCCGGGAAAGCCTGAAGAGTTACATCAAAAGTCTCTACGGGGAGGAGATGTATCAGAATATCAAGAAGCTGGACAAGCTATGGCAGAAGAAAGGGAAGATGCTGAGTTCTCTCAGTTTTTTGCTGAGGTGTCGAGATGGAGAAGTGGTACCAGTATTTGCCAGAATTAGGCCATAGGCATAAATACTGGACCAGGTCCACTCGAGGAGCAGTCTCAGGTCGCACCTGATGAAGGTCTCGAGCTACGTGACCGAAATATCGTGCAAGTACGACGCTGATATCCGGCAGAACACCCGACAACCCAAGATGTCATTAGATCGCCGGGAAAGCCTGAAGAGTTACATCAAAAGTCTCTACGGGGAGGAGATGTATCAGAATATCAAGAAGCTGGACAAGCTACGGCAGAAGAAAGGGAAGATGCTGAGTTCTCTCAGTTTTTTGCTGAGGTGTCGAGATGGAGAAGTGGTACCAGTATTTGCCAGAATTAGGCCATAGGCATAAATACTGGACCAGGTCCACTCGAGGAGCAGTCTCAGGTCGCACCTGATGAAGGTCTCGAGCTACGTGACCGAAATATCGTGCAAGTACGACGCTGATATCCGGCAGAACACCCGACAACCCAAGATGTCATTAGATCGCCGGGAAAGCCTGAAGAGTTACATCAAAAGTCTCTACGGGGAGGAGATGTATCAGAATATCAAGAAGCTGGACAAGCTACGGCAGAAGAAAGGGAAGATGCTGAGTTCTCTCAGTTTTTTGCTGAGGTGTCGAGATGGAGAAGTGGTACCAGTATTTGCCAGAATTAGGCCATAGGCATAAATACTGGACCAGGTCCACTCGAGGAGCAGTCTCAGGTCGCACCTGATGAAGGTCTCGAGCTACGTGACCGAAATATCGTGCAAGTACGACGCTGATATCCGGCAGAACACCCGACAACCCAAGATGTCATTAGATCGCCGGGAAAGCCTGAAGAGTTACATCAAAAGTCTCTACGGGGAGGAGATGTATCAGAATATCAAGAAGCTGGACAAGCTACGGCAGAAGAAAGGGAAGATGCTGAGTTCTCTCAGTTTTTTGCTGAGGTGTCGAGATGGAGAAGTGGTACCAGTATTTGCCAGAATTAGGCCATAGGCATAAATACTGGACCAGGTCCACTCAAGGAGCAGTCTCAGGTCGCACCTGATGAAGGTCTCGAGCTACGTGACCGAAATATCGTGCAAGTACGACGCTGATATCCGGCAGAACACCCGACAACCCAAGATGTCATTAGATCGCCGGGAAAGCCTGAAGAGTTACATCAAAAGTCTCTACGGGGAGGAGATGTATCAGAATATCAAGAAGCTGGACAAGCTACGGCAGAAGAAAGGGAAGATGCTGAGTTCTCTCAGTTTTTTGCTGAGGTGTCGAGATGGAGAAGTGGTACCAGTATTTGCCAGAATTAGGCCATAGGCATAAATACTGGACCAGGTCCACTCGAGGAGCAGTCTCAGGTCGCACCTGATGAAGGTCTCGAGCTACGTGACCGAAATATCGTGCAAGTACGACGCTGATATCCGGCAGAACACCCGACAACCCAAGATGTCAATAGATCGCCGGGAAAGCCTGAAGAGTTACATCAAAAGTCTCTAAAGGGAGGAGATGTATCAGAATATCAAGAAGCTGGACAAGCTACGGCAGAAGAAAGGGAAGATGCTGAGTTCTCTCAGTTTTTTGCTGAGGTGTCGAGATGGAGAAGTGGTACCAGTATTTGCCAGAATTAGGCCATAGGCATAAATACTGGACCAGGTCCACTCGAGGAGCAGTCTCAGGTCGCACCTGATGAAGGTCTCGAGCTACGTGACCGAAATATCGTGCAAGTACGACGCTGATATCCGGCAGAACACCCGACAACCCAAGATGTCATTAGATCGCCGGGAAAGCCTGAAGAGTTACATCAAAAGTCTCTACGGGGAGGAGATGTATCAGAATATCAAGAAGCTGGACAAGCTACGGCAGAAGAAAGGGAAGATGCTGAGTTCTCTCAGTTTTTTGCTGAGGTGTCGAGATGGAGAAGTGGTACCAGTATTTGCCAGAATTAGGCCATAGGCATAAATACTGGACCAGGTCCACTCGAGGAGCAGTCTCAGGTCGCACCTGATGAAGGTCTCGAGCTACGTGACCGAAATATCGTGCAAGTACGACGCTGATATCCGGCAGAACACCCGACAACCCAAGATGTCATTAGATCGCCGGGAAAGCCTGAAGAGTTACATCAAAAGTCTCTACGGGGAGGAGATGTATCAGAATATCAAGAAGCTGGACAAGCTACGGCAGAAGAAAGGGAAGATGCTGAGTTCTCTCAGTTTTTTGCTGAGGTGTCGAGATGGAGAAGTGGTACCAGTATTTGCCAGAATTAGGCCATAGGCATAAATACTGGACCAGGTCCACTCAAGGAGCAGTCTCAGGTCGCACCTGATGAAGGTCTCGAGCTACGTGACCGAAATATCGTGCAAGTACGACGCTGATATCCGGCAGAACACCCGACAACCCAAGATGTCATTAGATCGCCGGGAAAGCCTGAAGAGTTACATCAAAAGTCTCTACGGGGAGGAGATGTATCAGAATATCAAGAAGCTGGACAAGCTACGGCAGAAGAAAGGGAAGATGCTGAGTTCTCTCAGTTTTTTGCTGAGGTGTCGAGATGGAGAAGTGGTACCAGTATTTGCCAGAATTAGGCCATAGGCATAAATACTGGACCAGGTCCACTCGAGGAGCAGTCTCAGGTCGCACCTGATGAAGGTCTCGAGCTACGTGACCGAAATATCGTGCAAGTACGACGCTGATATCCGGCAGAACACCCGACAACCCAAGATGTCAATAGATCGCCGGGAAAGCCTGAAGAGTTACATCAAAAGTCTCTAAAGGGAGGAGATGTATCAGAATATCAAGAAGCTGGACAAGCTACGGCAGAAGAAAGGGAAGATGCTGAGTTCTCTCAGTTTTTTGCTGAGGTGTCGAGATGGAGAAGTGGTACCAGTATTTGCCAGAATTAGGCCATAGGCATAAATACTGGACCAGGTCCACTCGAGGAGCAGTCTCAGGTCGCACCTGATGAAGGTCTCGAGCTACGTGACCGAAATATCGTGCAAGTACGACGCTGATATCCGGCAGAACACCCGACAACCCAAGATGTCATTAGATCGCCGGGAAAGCCTGAAGAGTTACATCAAAAGTCTCTACGGGGAGGAGATGTATCAGAATATCAAGAAGCTGGACAAGCTACGGCAGAAGAAAGGGAAGATGCTGAGTTCTCTCAGTTTTTTGCTGAGGTGTCGAGATGGAGAAGTGGTACCAGTATTTGCCAGAATTAGGCCATAGGCATAAATACTGGACCAGGTCCACTCGAGGAGCAGTCTCAGGTCGCACCTGATGAAGGTCTCGAGCTACGTGACCGAAATATCGTGCAAGTACGACGCTGATATCCGGCAGAACACCCGACAACCCAAGATGTCATTAGATCGCCGGGAAAGCCTGAAGAGTTACATCAAAAGTCTCTACGGGGAGGAGATGTATCAGAATATCAAGAAGCTGGACAAGCTACGGCAGAAGAAAGGGAAGATGCTGAGTTCTCTCAGTTTTTTGCTGAGGTGTCGAGATGGAGAAGTGGTACCAGTATTTGCCAGAATTAGGCCATAGGCATAAATACTGGACCAGGTCCACTCGAGGAGCAGTCTCAGGTCGCACCTGATGAAGGTCTCGAGCTACGTGACCGAAATATCGTGCAAGTACGACGCTGATATCCGGCAGAACACCCGACAACCCAAGATGTCATTAGATCGCCGGGAAAGCCTGAAGAGTTACATCAAAAGTCTCTACGGGGAGGAGATGTATCAGAATATCAAGAAGCTGGACAAGCTACGGCAGAAGAAAGGGAAGATGCTGAGTTCTCTCAGTTTTTTGCTGAGGTGTCGAGATGGAGAAGTGGTACCAGTATTTGCCAGAATTAGGCCATAGGCATAAATACTGGACCAGGTCCACTCAAGGAGCAGTCTCAGGTCGCACCTGATGAAGGTCTCGAGCTACGTGACCGAAATATCGTGCAAGTACGACGCTGATATCCGGCAGAACACCCGACAACCCAAGATGTCATTAGATCGCCGGGAAAGCCTGAAGAGTTACATCAAAAGTCTCTACGGGGAGGAGATGTATCAGAATATCAAGAAGCTGGACAAGCTACGGCAGAAGAAAGGGAAGATGCTGAGTTCTCTCAGTTTTTTGCTGAGGTGTCGAGATGGAGAAGTGGTACCAGTATTTGCCAGAATTAGGCCATAGGCATAAATACTGGACCAGGTCCACTCGAGGAGCAGTCTCAGGTCGCACCTGATGAAGGTCTCGAGCTACGTGACCGAAATATCGTGCAAGTACGACGCTGATATCCGGCAGAACACCCGACAACCCAAGATGTCAATAGATCGCCGGGAAAGCCTGAAGAGTTACATCAAAAGTCTCTAAAGGGAGGAGATGTATCAGAATATCAAGAAGCTGGACAAGCTACGGCAGAAGAAAGGGAAGATGCTGAGTTCTCTCAGTTTTTTGCTGAGGTGTCGAGATGGAGAAGTGGTACCAGTATTTGCCAGAATTAGGCCATAGGCATAAATACTGGACCAGGTCCACTCGAGGAGCAGTCTCAGGTCGCACCTGATGAAGGTCTCGAGCTACGTGACCGAAATATCGTGCAAGTACGACGCTGATATCCGGCAGAACACCCGACAACCCAAGATGTCATTAGATCGCCGGGAAAGCCTGAAGAGTTACATTAAATTTATGACTGTTTATTAACAAGTAAAATTTATGAAAATAGCAAAGGTGCCACAGCAATTTAAAAAGTAACATGAAAATAACATCAGTATTATAAAGCAGAACATTACAATGCACAATCTGCGAAAGCAAAAAGATGATAAGAGAAAAGAAACATGTTTTACAAACTGGTTATCGCAAAAAAGTTCTATATCTTATAAAACTAATAATTTGTAGAACTAAAATAACTTTGTGGCACTAATTTAATCACTCTAATATATTTCAGTTAGTTAGCAAACAATGACCACTGTTTCATTATACTGAAACTACAGTTAATTATGTGATTGTTACCCTTATGGGATTCCTCCCTATAAATATGCCCCATGCAAAGGCTAATCGATCACAGTCCAATGAGAATGAATAGCTATCTGACTGATAAACGAAGCAATGCCACAGGAATGAATTTACAAAACAAATTATCACAAATCTAATACATCACACAAGAACAAACATCGATCAATAAAACAGCTCTGAAAGTACAA
Source organism: Schistocerca serialis cubense (assembly GCF_023864345.2). NCBI lineage: Eukaryota > Metazoa > Arthropoda > Insecta > Orthoptera > Acrididae > Schistocerca > Schistocerca serialis. The sequence goes on along the minus strand of NC_064640.1, from coordinate 434,294,936 downwards.
TAGTCAACGTCTAAAAAAAACAAACACCAATAAATAAAACACCTGCAACATACAAGAGTCAGTCTACTAAACACCAATAAATCGAACCCCAGCAAAACACATGAGTCATAGTTTCTCTGACAGAAACACATGTATATGAATTGGACTAAGAACCATATAATCACTGTTCACTGGCACACTCAGTAGTTCTACTGTTCTGAAGCACAAATTAAGGGGATGGGAGGGTTCGTCGCCGCAGCTGTCAGTAGGGATTTTTGTCCATCTGTTGCGTGCAATCCCGCCGTCTCTGCCCTCTCATGAAGTTTCTCTTGGTGGCCTGTATTACGTACATCTCGATTTGGTTCCATGTTTGTGTTGTCAAATTCGTGCGGTATCCGTGTTTGACACGCCAGGTTGATATTCCTGGGCAAGGATGACTCTTAATGGCTCTTCTTTGTGCCATCCTTAGCTACCAGAGAACATCGAACTATGATTTACTGTCGCTTGACAGTGGGCATCCGTCAGGAAATGTTGATGGGCGTTGTTGAAGTCTGCCAGTTTCTCTGGACAGTATGTGTCAAAAGGCTCCATGCCCCTTGTGTTGTTACGTTCCTGAGTTATCCTCAATTGGCTCGCCGGTTTGATATTCCTGGGCAAGAATGACACTTAATGGCTCTTCTTTGTGCCACCCTTAGCAACCAGACAACAACGAACCATGATTTACTGTCGCTTGACAGTGGGCATCCGTCAGGAAATGTTCATAGGCGTCGTTGACATCTGCAAGTTTCTCTGGACAGTACCCGTCAAAAGGATCCACTCCCCTTTATCTCCTGCCTTCTGTCGTTTCACCGCGGCCGTATCGTCACGGTCGCGTGCGTGTGATGCGTTGCCAGCAGATGGATTTCCGCGCGGTGGACCGCTCGGCCATCTCAGGTCATCGCCTCCACGAAGGGTCACACTGGTGCGGCTGCCCATTAGCTCCGGGTGCAAGGGAAAGTGCTTGCCACGTACCCTTCTTCTGTTGTCGAGCGTGCTCCAGAAGTGGCCCGACTGACAGTGTGTCCTGCTGGGAAACCCGCCTGTTAATACCTAGTCCTCCTCCTCGCTGCTCCCGCTGTCTCGTAAGAGTTTAGCCAGTTCGTTTTCACGTTCTCAACTGCACTCACAGAAATTGTTCATCATAGTTATGTGATTACAAAATGTCATACACAATACCGCTTAGTATTGTCTTTCACAATTTTTGAGAACAAAAGTGAGACTTATTCTTTTTTTAAAAAAATAAAATAAAAAAGTTACATGAATCGACAATATAAAAATATAAGTTAAATGACTTGACAATATAAAAAAATAAAAGTGAAATGAATTCACAGTATAAAAATAAAAATTAAATGAACTGACAACATAATACCTAAATTCACATCACTAATGTGGTTCACTTGCGTTTTAATAAATCAAATGCTACTTATTAATTCACTAAAATGAATAGGATTATGCCTTGTGGAAGTATAGGTCAGGACAGCATAGGGTTCACATGTTATTTTCACACACACACATGCACACCTGTTGTCTATACTACAAACTAACTACCCATAAACATGTATTACTCAAAATTCTACTTCAATCCACAACTAGTTAATCCAACAAGCTACTTCAATGCTACTTCAACACTGTGTTTATACCACTACAACATTGTTCTAATTCGTCCTCTCCTTGACGCTCGCCGCATATGTCTTCTCACATGATAAATATAGAGATACTTTCCTTAAACATACATAGTAAAAGGAACAATGGTTAGTTACACGACAAAACACTTATACCAGTTGACACATCTGATAAGAGACTAGCAATTATACATTTATCATACTCATATGTTTTCACATAAAATAGTAAGACAATTTCATCTAAAATTACGTTATCACAAGAATTAATCACACAGATGACTCTGAGAAGGGTAAAAATATTTTCAATATATAGGTTATACTACATTTTCTTACCCATTTCGTTCCTTCTTTAAGTTACCTTTCGCTTCCAAATCAGTTATTTCGCCTGTGGTGGTCATTCTGGATTCATTTCTCATGAATGGCAAAATTGTGGTAACCACTATTCTGTAAAACAGTTTCATCTTAACATCCTATTGAACTTACAACTGACACAAAAGATCCGAATCCTCCTGCAGTTTAAATGACAAATGTTTTGCTTCCTCCTTATTACATTAAACCAAGCTTTCCTTCGGTCCCATAATCAAAATTATTTAATCTTCCTCTACCTTCAAGAGGGAAATTTCTTCAGTTCAACTAATACAGCCTGCAGTGCATCCCGCACCAGCGAAAACAGTAAGCTGTAATGCTCACAGCATCAGCAAAACACATAAACGTCACTTTTCTAGGACAAGTATTAACGCAGAATAATTTTACAGGCTGTGGCTCAACATCAATCAAGACTACAAAAAGGATCCATATTTCTGTTCCATTCTCCATTTGCTGGAAAACTGCTCGTCGTTTGACTACCACAATAATATTTCAGGGCCACGTAAATTACACAAACCACAATTCTTCTTTCACCTTGAAAGAATCAATATACTGACGAAATCCACAGACAGCATTTTACCTACTCAGCTATAAAGAACAAAAATATATATATATCATCAATATTAACATATTAGCGCATATTGGGAACCCACTGTTTAAACAATCGTATTATCGCATCCTGTTTTCAAGATTCCAAACTTACTCATTCCTTTCTCAGAGTTCTCCTATCTTAAAATATTCATACAGCACGCATACTACAGTAAGAGATCCTCATTTATACTGACAGATATAGAATAGTAATAGATAGATAGTAGCACTGAAAGCAGAAAATCAGAAACAAGGTTACTAACAGCTGGGTACCTGGGTTTGCCAGACCCATAATACCCACAGATCGGATATTCCCCTGAGTCTTGCATTAATTCAACACTGATCTTGCTTCTCTCAGAAGCGACTTTTTTTAAATTTACACCAAAAGACCATAAACAGCATTTCACTCGCTCAGAACGAAACCTTTTATCTTCACATTTGAACCAACCTAAATCCTAACTGCACAAGGAAAGATTAAAAAAACTAAAAACATCACTTTAATCAATCACATAGAAACATCTTTGTCATTATTTTTACCAACATATTATTCAAAATGCATACGTCACAAATTTAAACTAATCAATTCTTTCTCCTCACCGTCCTCTCTACTTCTCACTGTCCTTTCTACTCATTTGCCATGTCGCTCATTTGTTCCGATTGGGCGCCTTCTGCGCTGATCGTTTGTCATTGCCGGTTTTGTTGATTTCCATTTGCTGGATTATGTCTAGGGTTAGCCGGCCGAATTTCAACATCATGACGTGCTCCGCCTACAGTCCTATTCCCACCGTATTCATCGTAGTATCGATTCTGGTTGCCGTACTTGTAGCGTTCACGATCTTGTCCACGTCCTCGATCATTTCCGTTGTTCCACCTGTGTTCGCGACTGTTACCCCAGTTTCTATACGGCCGGTCCCGATTATTGTTCCGTTCGCGTCGCGACGACCAGTCACGCCGTTGATTAGTCCTATGGCCACGACTGCGATCGCTCTGCTGTGCCCCGTAATAACTTTGTGCCTGATTAGGCGGGCATTCTGCTGTATTATATTCCAACTCTTGGAGAAGTGTCTTAAACGTTTCCACGTCCTCTTTGCATCGTCCGGCAAGAATGACGTGGCGCAAGTGCATCGGCAATTTGGTGATGCATATCCTTATTAGTTCCGCAGGCCCATATGGGTCGTATTGAAATTGATTTGCCTGCAGCATGTGGTCGAATAGGCGTGCTGGGCTGCCGAAACCAGACTGGTTCAAATTTGGCAGCATAATTATGCCATGCTTGACCCTATCTTGTGCCGCTTCCGACCAACAGGCGGACAGAAAGGCTTGTAGAAACTCCTGAGTGGAGTTGCAGTGACGCGCTGCCGACCTCATGCGAATCGCCGGTTCGCCTTCCAAATAGCCACACATATATTCTATCTTATGTGAACTTGCCCAGTCGGGGGGAGACAGAACTCAAATTGCTCGAGCCATGCTCGTGGATGTATTCCTTTTTGCGAATTTCGAAATATCTCAAACTTTCTCACCGTAATGAAATGTTTGAAATCAAATCCCCGCATTTCCTCCCAGCGAGGCCCTTGAATGCTTCTATTTTTCTCATGCCTGCTCCTCAAAATACATTCTTCCCTGTCGTAAAAATCTCCCTCGTGGCCGGAGTCCCTCTCTGCACTGTTTGTACAGCTATTTTTAGTGCTATTGGCGTGTTCGGAATCACACCCCATGTGGCTTTCCAGATGCGCCACGCGTTCTTGTAACTCGCCTGTTACAGCTTTGTGCCGCCATTTCACTTCGAACTATCCCTTCTGAAATCTAAGAAGTGAACTCACTTCTTTGGTCTCTGCGACCGCTGCCGGTGTAGTATTGTTATCCGTCACCTTCATTGTGCCTATGATGTCCGCTAATGCTGCAATCTTATCATGTATTTATCTGCTGTCTTCCGCCCCAGTCTGCTTCTATTTTTCTACTTGCTGTTCGAGTGCGTGAATCGCTTCACTATTGTCCACTACTGCGTTGCTAATGGACGCGGGACAATCCGTTTCCGCCTCCTGAACCCTGGAGAGTACCTGCTGGCGTTCCCTTTGACATTCTTCTCTCAGCGCTTGGAAATTCCTAAGTAACTGTTCCGCTCTCTCTTTCGATTCCGCATCGCACCTCCACTTGCCCTGTTTTAAGGCTTGCAGACGATCATCGATTTGTTCAAATGTACGGCCTAATTCTTTCATAATATCACTTTTTATTTCACTTGCCAGATTATTTATTCTTTGTGAGATATCATCGGACACTCTCTGCATCGACTTGTCGACTTTATTTGTCTGCTGGATTAGTTTCTCGTCTATTTGTTCGCCTAGCTCGCGGAGCGATTTTTCAGATTTCTGCGTCATTTGTTCACCTAGCTCGCGGATATTTTTCAGATTTCTCTGTGTCTTCTTTATTTTGTTGCAATAAGGCTTTCATGAGTTCTGCCAAATCAATTTGGTTAGTTGGAGGCAAATTAATTTCTGGCTCTGATGTGAGCCCGTTCGTCCTCTTTTGCATTTCCTCTGAAGTATTCCCCAATTCATTTTTGGAACCGTCCGACGCGTTGATATTCGAAATCAAATTATCCACTTGGTCCATGTTGCTTAAGTTGTTGGACCGCCTACTTTTAGCCTGGTTACGTGTCTGCATTAGTTCAATTTATACCCGGTATGCAACACACTAATCAGGATAAATGTATCCCCCAAAAATTACGACAGTCACACGAAAGGTACCCAACCTAGTACGCACTTTTTCACACGCAAAACAAATTTATATCTTTGATCGAGGTCAGTGCAATTTACAAGCGGAAAAAAAAACACATACATATAAAACACACAAATATAGAAAACAAAACAAGACAAACAACACAACGCCGCTCCACAACGCCGTGAATCTTTTGAACGTCTGCTCAGAAACAACGCAGAAGTTGTTTGAGCGCTGCAGGTAAAAAAAATTAAGATTATACAACGCTCGCAATCTAACGTTTCAGAGATTCCAGAGTCTAGCGGAATCACAGAACAGGGTCACCATGTGTAATGTTGTTGCCTTAATTTGTTATGAAAGCGGTGCTGATATTCAAGATAAAAGCGGGATAAACGTTGTGAGCTGTTTGGGGAAGTCAACCTTGCATTACTGAGCAACTGTTTCACCAGGTATCCAGTCTAGCTTACCAAATTCGCAACCAGACTAACATTAATTATAATCTTTTAATCGTCATACGGCAACCGGTGATGTGTATATATATATATATATATATATATATATATATATATATATATATATAAAGAAATAAATCAGTTTATATTTGGAAATTTATTTTAACATTGACCATTGAAATTTCACCATATTAAACTTGATTCATAACTAAACTGGTGCCTTATTTAGGATTGTGAAAATGTGAGTTTGTAGTCTTACGGAACACATCAAATATGGAGCCTAGATTGGGAGACTGCATGCAACACTGCATTCATAAAATAAAACACGAAGAACGTTGAAACATATGCAAGAGGAAATTAACCACAACCAACCGATTCAATTTTCACCCAAAGAAGTTACGTTCGTAGCGCAATCCTGTCCGTCATGAAATTACCACACACTGATATACTAAATTCATACTAACTCTCTGTGAAATCTTCCTGAAAAGAATAGCTGAGGGCTACTTGGATGCTTACACCACATGCTTCACGTGGTCAACTTGGTTTACACAAAGAGTGTAACTCCACAATAACTTTGATAATTAAAATAAATTACCTCGAAACGCAATTTACAAAAGAAAAACCTCGAACTGGTTACTATCGTCTTACTATTAACCTGATGGGTCAAACAATTGTATAAGCACGTCGTACTGGTCTCACAAAGTACACCCCACGTGGGTTGAACATAAAGAAAAGTTGCTACATTGAAAAATATTGTCAAGACTAGACGTTATAATCTCACGCCCATTCGCATTTAAGATTGATGAGCTTAGTTAGAGTTACTGATCAACACATGGTTCCACTTTACTCACAAAGTAGTGACAAAGCAACTACTGGAAGATATTCCGAACTTCACACTTGAAATACCCTGCGTTGCAATTTAAGATAACATTAGATATTTTAGATCTAAACCTGAAATAAAGGTGATTAAATTTTCAGTTAGGCTGAACTTAAGAAATCCATTGTCCTACGGACTTAGCAGACACGCGCTTAGCCGGAGATCTTACCACTTCAGATGCTCGCTGCGGACAGACTGACCTGGGCTCCTACCGAGCGTGCTTAACAGATACAAACGGAAGTGACCAGAGAGGCAGCTCCCTATACCAACATGACAAGGGACGGACAGGACCATCCTAAGAATAGAAACCTCTTTGCTTCTAGAAAGCGTAGCTACCTGTTCCGACGTTGGTCCTACTGTTCTCTAGCAGACAGGCTTGTCTGCTACCGTCATGCATGCAACTAGAAATGCATTTGCTCATTCATTCTTTCACACAGAAGGGAAGGGGGATGGCAGTATCTTATCATATACAGTATATAAAAGAAAGCGGATGTAGGTTCCGTATGAGACTGTGTGACATGAATTACATATAAACTGTGTTTTCAAGTGTAGTAGTGTGACAGAACGTTCTTGTAAAAGTGTAAAAGTAACACGTTTCACTGCTCAGTCTCCTCCCAGATAGTCAGAAACACCACAGTAAATGTAGAAGAGGAATTTATGCCGTAAATGACAACAGATTTAAGAAATTAACATGAAAGGAATCGAACAGAGACCTTCCACCACTGCAACTGTAAAATACTGGAACCCTAATAATCCGTGTGGACGCCAGGCTGTTGAATGAAAGTATGCAAACGCGCGTGTATTGTTGTGCACTTGCTGGATGTCAGTTTCTGTGATAGAGTTCTATGCCTTTGTACTTGGCCGGTAAATAAAGACACGGTTAATTGTGTTTGTGGATGACGAGTTGTCGTCTGATGATGCCCCATATGTTCTCGATTGGAAAAAGGTCTGGCGAAAGATCAGATTAAGGCAACATATCGACTCTCTGTAGAGCAAGTTGGGTTAAAACAGCTGTATGTGGGCGAGAGTTATCCTCTTGGAAAACACCAGCTGTAATACTATTCATGAATGGCAGCACAACAGGTCGAATCACCAGACTGACGCACAAATTTGCTGTCAGGGTGTGTGGGATAACCACGAGAGTCCTCTTGTCACACGAAATCGCACCCCAGACCATAACCTCAGGTATAGGTCCATTATGTGTAGCACGCAGACAGGTTGGTTATAGGCCCTCGACTGACATCCTTGTAACCAACACATGGCCATGACTGTCACCGAGGCAGAACCAACTTGCATCAAAAAACACAACAGACCTCGAACGTGCCTCCAATGAGGTCTCGCTTGACACCATTGAAGTCGCAAATGGCGGTGGTTTGGTGTCAGTGGAACGCACTCTATAGGGCGTCTGGCATAGAGCTGTCCTTGAAATAACCGATTTGAAACTGTTCGTTGTGTCACTGTGGTGCCAACTGCTGCAGCTGCAGTACAATGCGCCAGAGCCATACGCCGGACACGATTGTCTTTCCTTTCGGTAGTGCCACGTGGAAATTCAGAGCCCGGACTTCTTGCGATCGAACATTCTCGTGACCACCGCTGCCAGAAGTCGTGTACAGTGGCTACATTCCTGCCAAGTTGGTTGGTTGGGTTGTTTGGGGGAAGAGACCAAACTGCGAGGTCATCGGTCTCATCGGATTAGGGAAGGACGGGGAAGGAAGTCGGCTGTGCCCTTTCAAAGGAACCATCCCGGCAATTGCCTGGAGCGATTTAGGGAAATCACGGAAAACCTAAATCAAGATGGCCAGACGCGGGATTGAACCGTCGTCCTCCCGAATGCGAGTCCAGTGTGCTTCCTGCCAAGTCTGTGCAGTATCGCAGAAGGAAAATCCAGCTTCTCGTATTCCTCTTACACGATCTCGTTCAAACTCTGTGAGCTGTTGATAATTCCGTCTTTGTCACCTTAAACACATTCTTGACTAACACCATCTCACCACGTCCTGTCTCAAAGGTAACTAACGTTCACAAACGTTACAACGTGTATTTAAAGTAAAACTGATTTGTATCCTCACAGTGGGGCTACTAGCGCCAGTCTTATGCGACTGGTGCGGAATTTGAACAGCCATCATCTTTTTAATGTACAAACACACCTACTAACTTTCGTTTGTGTAGCACAACCCTGTTTTGTGTTGCGATGTCTTTCCATCAGTGTATCTGTGCAAGAAACTACTTTCCGGAGTGAAGAGAAAGAAATCCATCCACAGAAGCTCACTAAAAGACTTATATTTAAAAGCTTAACTGTAAACTATCAGTGCTCGGAAAGTGATACCAGACAACGATGCTTAAGTGCAAAACAAAATAAGTAGCATTCACTGACCTGCAGATTTTCTTTCTTTAACGTGCGAAAAACTAAGTCACGAAATAAATGTCGACGCCAGTTTAAACTTCGTCTGAAAACAAGTCATCCAGAGGCTGCATCAGTCGTAATAAATATCATGTTTCCTACTTATTACCCCATGGTTTTTTTGCCTCATCAATTAAAAGAAATGTGAGGTTCATTTCATTGTCACTTCTTGTCAATGCAGCAGTTTTAGGGGGCAAATTTGCAACGAAAGCTTTAAGTTGTGAAGCGATACACTCCTCAGAACGATTGGCGGCCACAGTATGGCCTCGTTGACACGTTTCTCATGCCGAGCTGCCTTGCTCGATTCCACCTCCCCTCCGGTCCTCTTCCCGTTCCATCACTCACCGAGAGCTGTCTGGATGCTCACTGGTGAGGCATGAGCGCAAGCCGGCTCGCACGATGAGATCAGTGAACACTCGTGAATACCATAGTGAATGGAAACTTGACAAAAAACTCAAAGGCAAACACCGTACACTGAGTCTCACAGTACAGGACACAGTGTTACTGTCCGAGGAGCGGGCCCTGCGACATACGGGCTGGAGAAGTCCCAGACTTAGCGCAGGCGTCGTACGTGAAACGCTCGGGGAAAGGAAACACATTGTATTTGAACCATCTTTTACATGGCGATAAATAAACAGCTGTCACTCACCGAAAGCGCTAGTGTAATTTTTCGACATATGCGTCTAGTACCATCACAACGATGAAATGGTAATTATTGAAATATAGCCAAAGAAGTGTGGTGCATCTGGTATCTCAGTTCGGCGAACCTGAAAACCTCCCAGAGAGCACGGAATCATTAGGTTGGTGCCGAAGTTCGTAGCGTTTATGTTTTACACGTTGGTATTCCGGGGGACGAATCAAGCACCTCCTTTAGGGGATCGTGAGTATTTTCGACTGAATGGCCAATTTACTCGATCCAACTAGAGACACCGCCATTGCCATATGGAACATCACAGGCATCAAGGGCAAGAAAACGGATACAGAGCATTTCAGAAAGACGCACAACGTCGATGTGTTATTCACAAATGAATCCCACGTCAGGGGAAACGAATAATTTAAAATTGTGAAATATGATAAACCTTCGAACATATGCTCGTCTATGTTCCCCGGTATTAGACCCATCCTCCCATATGTTGGTACCGTATGGTAACAGTTCCATTCCCATCCGGATCAACTGACAATCGCTGCAGCTTACAAGGTTACACAGCTGATAACGCCACAGTAGTAGGGTAGCGCGGTTACCACCTCAATTATGATAAAAATTTGATGTTGTTATTGTTGTGGTCTTCAGTCCTGAGACTGGTTTGATGCAGCTCTCCATGCTACTCTATCCTGTGCAAGCTTCTTCATATCCCAGTACCTACGGCAGCCTACATCCTTCTGAATCTGCTTAGTGTATTCATCTCTTGGTCTCCCTCTACGATTTTTACCCTCCACACTGCTCTCCAGTACTAAATTGATGATCCCTTGATGACTCAGAACATGTCCAACCAACCGATCCCTTCTTCTAGTCAATTTGTGCCACAAACTCCTCTTCTCCCCAATTCTATTCAATACCTCCTCATTAGTTATGTGATCTACCCATCCAATCTTCAGCATTCTTCTGTAGCACCACATGTCGAAAGCTTCTATTCTCTTCTTGTCTAAACTATTTAGGCTAGACTCCATACAAATACTTTCACAAATGACTTCCTGACACTTAAATCAATACTCGATGTTAACAAATTTCTCTTCTTCAGAAACGCTTTCCTTGTCATTGCCAGTATAAATTTTATATCCTCTCTACTTCGACCATCATCAGTTATTTTGCTCCACAAATAGCAAAACTCTTTTACTACTTCAAGTGTCTTATTTCCTAATCTAATTCCCTCAGCATCACCCGATTTAATTCCACTACATTTCGTTATCCTCGTTTTGCTTTTGTTGATGTTCATCTTATACCCTCCTTTCAAGACACTGTCCATTCCGTTCAACTGCTCTTCCAAGTCCTTTGCTGTCTCTGACAGAATTACAATGTCATCGGCGAACCTCAAAGTTTTTATTTCTTGTCCATGGATTTTAATACCTACTCCAAACTTTTCTTTTGTTTCCTTTACTGCTTGCTCAATATACAGATTGAATAGCATCGGGGAGAGGCTACAACCCTGTCTCACTCCCAACCCAATCACTGCTTCCCTTTCATGTCCCTCACCTCTTATAACTGCCATCTGTTTTCTGTACAAATTGTAAACAGCCTTTCGCTCCCTGTATTTTACCCCTGCCACCTTCAGAATTTGAAAGAGAGTATTCCAGTCAACATTGTCAAAAGCTTTCCCTAAGTCTACAAATGCTAGAAACATAGGTTTGCCTTTCCTTAATCTTTTTTCTAAGATAAGTCGTACGGTCAGTGTTGCCTCACGTGTTCCAACATTTCGACGGAATCCAAACTGATCTTCCCCGAGGTCGGCTTCTAGCAGTTTTTCCATTCGTCTGTAAAGAATTCGCGTTAGTATTTTGCAGCTGTGACTTATTAAACTGATAGTTCGGTAATTTTCACATCTGTCAACACCTGCTTTCTTTGGGATTGGAATTATTATATTCTTCTTGAAGTCTGAGGGAATTTCGCCTGTCTCATACATCTAGCTCACCAGAGTTTTGTCAGGGCTGACTCTTCCAAGGCTGTCAGTAGTTCTAATGGAATGTTGTCTACTCCCGGGCCTTATTTCGACTCAGGTCTTTCAGTGCTCTGTCAAACTCTTCACGCAGTATCATATCTCCCATTTGATCTTCATGTACCTTCTCTTCCATTTCCACAATATTGTCCTCAAGAACATCGCCCCTGTATAGACCCTCTATATACTTCTTCCACCTTTCTGCTCTCCCATCTTTGCTTAGATCTGTGATTCCATCTGAGCTCTTGATGTTCATGCAAGTGGTTCTCTTTTCTCCAAAGGTCTCTTTAATTTTCCTGTAGGCAGTATCTATCTTACCCGTCGTGAGATAAGTCTCTACATCCTTACATTTGTCCTCTAGCCATCCCTGCTTAGCCATTTTGCACTTCCTGTCGATCTCATTTTTGAGACGTTTGTATTCCTTTTTGCCTGCTTCGCTTACTGCATTTTTGTATTTTCTCCTTTCATCAATTAAATTCAGTATCTCTTCTATTACCCAAGTATTTCTACTAGCCCTCGTCTTTTTACCTACTTGATCCTCTGCTGCCTTCACTATTTCATTCCTCAAAGCTACCCATTCTTCTTCTACTGTATTTCTTTCCCTCATTCCTGTCAATTGTTCCCTTATGCTCGCCCTGAAACTCTGTACAACCTCTGGTTTAGTCAGTTTATCCAGGTCCCATCTCCTTAAATTCCCACCTTTTTGCAGTTTCTTCAGTTTTAATCTACAGGTCATAACCAATAGATTGTGGTCAGAGTCCACATCTGCCCCTGGAAATGTCTTACAATTTAAAACCTGGTTCCTAAATATCTGTCTTACCATTATATAATCTATCTGATACCTTTTAGTATCTCCAGGGTTCTTCCATGTATACAACCTTCTTTCATGATTCTTGAACCAAGTGTTAGCTATGATTAAGTTATGCCCTGTGCAAAATTCTACCAGGCCGCTTCCTCTTTCATTTCTTAGCCCCAGTCCATTTTCACCTACTACGTTTCCTTCTCTTCCTTTTCCTACTGTCGAATTCCAGTCACCCATGACTATTAAATTTTCGTCTCCCTTTACTACCTGCATAATTTCTTTTATCTCATCATACATTTCATCAATTTCTTCATCATCTGCAGAGCTAGTTGGCATATAAACTTGTACTACTGTAGTAGGCGTGGGCTTCGTGTCTATCTTGGCCACAATAATGCCTTCACTATGCTGTTTGTAGTAGCTTACCCGCACTCCTATTTTTTTAAATTCATTATTAAACCTACTCTTGCATTACCCCTATTTGATTTTGTATTTATAACCCTGTATTCACCTGACCAAAAGTCTTGTTCCTCCTGCCACCGAACTTCACTAATTCCCACTATTTCTAACTTTAACCTATCCATTTCCCTTTTCAAATTTTCTAACCTACCTGCCCGATTAAGGGATCTGACATTCCACGCTCCGATCCGTAGAACGCCAGTTTTCTTTCTCCTGATAACGACGTCCTCTTGAGTAGTCCCCACCCGGAGATCCGGAGATCCGAATTGGGGACTATTTTACCCCCGGAATATTTTACCCAAAAGGACGCCGTCATCATTTAATCATACAGCAGAGCTGCATGCCCTCGGTAAAAATTACGGCTGTAGTTTGCCCTTGCTTTCAGCCGTTCGCAGTACCACAACAGCAAGGCCGTTTTGGTTAGTGTTACAGGGCCAGATCAGTCAATCATCCAGGTTGTTGCCCCTGCAACTACTGAAAAGGCTGCTGCCCCTCTTCAGGAACCACACGTTTGTCTGACCTCTCAACAGATACCCCTCCGTTGTGGTTGCACCTATGTTGCGGCTATCTGTATCGTTGAGGCACGCAAGCTTCCCCACCAACGGCAAGGTCCATGGTTCATGGGGTGGGGGGGGGGGGGAAATTTGATATGCAGTTTAATTAAATTTATCAATTAATCATCCCCCGCCCCCGACCACCCCTGCCCGCGACCACAGCCACCTCCGTCCCAGACCACCCCACTCCCACCCCCAGATGACGTCATGTGTTTTTCTCAGCCTGCACATCGGCCCCAGCCCCCCCCCCCCCCTTTCCTCCCTCCCCACCCTGCCCTCGCCCAACCTACCCTATCGGTGAGAATTTCGAATTTTAGAGGAAATCTCGAATTTTGGTGGGAATTTCGAATTTTGGTCGGAATTTCGTTGTCCCAGGGCTGTGCTGACGTGCCCATCCAAGCACATCCTGGGAATAGGCAGGAAATACAAATTTGAGTGGGAACTTTTTTTTCTCCACTCACGTGACCAAAATTGATTGCATACATTCGGACTATGCTCTGCTGTCGTTATGGAAGCATCGTGATGTGTTCAGTCAACGAGATGAATGTGAAAGATAGAGCAGCTTTAAATAGCTGTATTATATGTACACATTCGATGGAGGACTGTAGCCACAGTTCACTACATGGTGAATGGAAGACTATGATAATGGAAAAGTGCAGGAGAAAGAAGCAGAGGAATTCAGTTCAGCAGATTGCGACAAGGCAGAGGGATGGAGCCAAGATGCATGTCGTAGCTGATACATGCTCTTGCACACGCGCAAACTGCCGAGATATTCCACATGAAGTATTCACTCTTCCAAAACGGAAGAGGCGGGCAGTTGATGCTAATTCGCTTCAGTAGAAGCATATTAGTATATGTGATATATACCACTGAAGATCTTCAACTTCTCATCCCCATCCAGTTCCCCCTCCACAAACCCATCCTCTCAGCTATGCGGAATGTGTTCTGTCAGAGAGCTGTTGGTGTCTGACTTGGAGGAGTTTAACAGCCGTGTTGCCTGTAAGCATACAGCTGAGGACTGCACCCATAGCCTCATACAGGCAGAATGGAAAAGAGTGATAATGGCTGAGTGCCTGAAGAAGAAGACAAATACTGTTCAGCAGATAATGGTTATGCAGCAGAATGGTACCAAGATGCATTCTGCAAGTCCGGCAGACGAATGCTGTTGTTATAGCTGCCAGCCATTTTTGAAATTCACAGTCAGCTTTCCACCTCACAAGAGACATCTGCCTCCTATCTAGAGGACCAAACAACTCGTCTGCTTCACAATTAGACCAACAGAGCATCGAAAATTGGCAGTAGCCAATAGGAACGCAGCATTCGATCACAATGGGGATATAAGGTGAGCCCAGCAGTTGTGCAGCCTCAACTGCAGTCAGTCAATCAGTATGAAGAGTCATCTGAGATCATCCCACGCCGCTCAGCCACAGCATCAGCAGACGAATAGGAAGGAGACGTGGAAGAGTAAGTACCCCCTGCTTAATGTCTGTGTTTACTGCCGTGTGAAGGTCTTTGTGCTTCCATCGTCGCTTGTAACAGTTTTTCTTCTTTGTTCATCAGCGGATGCGACGTCTTACAGCCTCTCGGGGTCTGCAACAGCGATGTGTCCCAGCCCGTTGGGACCCGCAGCAATGGCAGCATCCTGGAATCCTGTCGCACAGCTGGTCAACTTGATGTAGCAGGACAATCAGCTGTTATTGTCAGTTGAAGACACCCAGCCAGCTCCTGACTCGCTGAAATGCACCGGGAGTCCTAATCAGCATGACGCAGTTTGGTACTGGCCTCCATCATATGTGCCATCGCAAAACATTCCAGTGATACTGCATGGACAAAGCGAGGATGTTGTGGATGAGAAGATACCAATTAAGCCCTGTGCACCACTACTCTTCTCTTCATTGTGTAATTTAACTGCTAGCGGTTCGAAACGTTTACATACTGGTATAGAAGCAACAACCACAGACACAGGTGGCGTATTGTGACAGAGATCGAGAATGCAGCTAAAAGTATTAAAGTGCGATTTATGGAGGTGGAATGGGATGAACTGTGTCGTGCAAAAGCATATATCAAGCAGCAGTTGACCGCCGAGTATCATCCGAGCCGTCCTTCTCCGGACATTTAGTGTGCCACTCTAACTCTATCCATTACAACAGTGTACAATGACTCTGCACTCCGCATGAAATCAAGTGACACATCTCAGAACTCCACCGTTCAAAACTTTTTCGATCTACAGATGGTGCTATCCATTGTGTTGGAACGACTGAATAGATATAGTAGTTGTGTTACAACTGCGTATAGAGACATTGCCGGGTATCTATGTATGAACAGCGTGCATGTAGACTCAGATAAAATACATCAACAGCCATATGGCGACCGAAACAGAAATATCGCCTAATTTGATCTTGGTTTTCCGCAGTAACATCGTCAAACATGAACAGTGTTTAGCTTTACTTTTTCCAGTGAACGGATGTCACTACTCTCACTGAATGTCGTTTACGTCACATCTACACCCTGCAGAATCTCCTCTGGATCAGAGGCAGACTTCTCATGTGTGGTGGAAAACTGGCTGAATTTCAAAAGTGGATGGTAGTTATAACAGCAGCATTGGTCTATCTGACTTACAGAATGCATTCTTGTACCATTCCGCTGCATAATCATTATCTGATGAACAGTATTTTTCCTCCAAATAACTTCCAGGAGTTCAGCCAAGTAACACTTTCAGCGACCGCCGATATTTCGGCGGGAGAACACCCCGCCATTTTCAAGGCAAACTGCAACGGACAGGCACCGTACATGCAAATTTAAAACCTCGGTTCTCGGACTAATGCAGGAAAGATAACACACACACTGAACACTAGTGCCATCAAAGATGACCAAAGGCAGAGATATCGATAGACTACGAACTCGTGGGTGAGGTAGCATTGACTCTGTCCCTCTGTTTTTTTGACAAGGGAGACAGCAGGATTCCAAACAGAGTTTAAACAAAAACCTCCATCCCTGCTGACGAGGTTGCTCGCTAATTTAATTTCAACTGCCTCCTTAATAACACTGTCCCAAATGCTGGAAGCGCATGCCAATATCTCGGTGTTATTATATAACATAGGGTGACCAGTACCCAAGAAACGTTCGGCAATAGAAGATCTACTTGGCTGCTGTAATCGTGTGTGCCGTTTATGCTCAGTACATCGCTCCACCACGGTTCTGATAGTTTGACCAATATATGCCATGCCGCAGCTATAAGGAATGCGATATACACCCGCCTTACGCAGACCAAGATCATCCTTAACAGAACTCAAAAGCACTCTAATTTTAGATGGAGGTCGCAAAACACATTTCACATCGTATTTCCGTAAAATACGACCGATCTCGTTGGAAGTGTTTCCTGCGTAAGGCAAAAAGGCAGTAGACTTAGGTGTCGACTCAGAATTATCATCAGTCAACCGATGTACAATTGGTCGATAGCGCAACACATCTCTCTGCATTGTCACAATCTGCTGAACTGAATTCTTCTGCTCCTTTCCCCTACACTGTTCCATTATCATATTCTTCCATTCCCCATGTAATGAACTACAGCTACAGTCCTCCTTCATATGTGTACATCTAATATAGTTACGTTCATCTCGTTGATTGAACACATCACAATGCTTCCACGACAGCTCAGCATAGACTGAACTTATCTGACCAAATTTGGTCACGTGAGTCAAGGAAACAAATTCCCACGCAGATTTCTATTTCCCACCAATTTCCAGGTGGGGGAAGCGAGGGGTAGGGACGCCACCACAGACCTGGGACCATGAAATCCCCACCAAAATTCGAAATTTCTGCCAAATTTGAAATTCCCGACAATAAGGTAGGGTAAGGGAGGGATGGAGGGGGGGGGGGGCTGGGGCACATGTTCAGGCTGAGAAAAACACGTGACGTCATCCAGGACTGGGGGTGGGCGTGGTCAGGGGCGGGGGTGGGTGTCGTCGGGGAGGGCGGCGATAGTAGGGAGTTGATCAATTTTATTAATCTGCATATCAATTTGATATCCAAATTGGGGTGGAAACCCCACTACCCTACTACTCGCCACTTGTTGTTAATAGTCACTTAGATGGAAGTATTTTCGGTTTGGATGCCTCTTTGTGGTTTGGATTCTCCATCAATGGTAACTATTACAAAAAATTTGGCAGTATGAGCCCCTTATCAGAAAGACTTTCCACCCCTCCTGGCCTGGATTCATGCTCTGATTCGTTTGGGAAGGATATTGCAAGCCTATTGTGTCTTCTCCTGAGGCAAGTTGGCCCACATCTGTTGTAACTGGATATTGGTACCCTGGGCACTGGCACTGAGGAGGAGTTGACGTGCGAAATGGTACCACATATTTTCTATCATGGAAAGATTTGAGGATCTTGCTTTCCACTGGAACATCTTAACATCATGTATACAGTGTGTAGAGACACTTTTCAAACTCACACCACGAAACTGTTGCACAGGAGCTAACGCATAGGAACCCAGATGCCCAGAACGTATCACTGTGCCATCACAGTTCCCTCCATCACTACCAACCGTGATCTGATGTCGTACTCAACAGCTGCCAACACCATGACACCAGGAGTAGCACTGTTGTGCCTCTTCAAAAGATTCGAAGAATGGGACGTCTCTCCAGGTCACCACCACACTTGCCGACAATAGTCATTTGGGGTAGTACAGAACCACCATTCATCGCCACACACAATGTGGCATCATTCGTAAGCAGTTCTTGCTTAAAATCCACGGCACCACTCGAGACATAGCCGTTTTTATTGTGGCGTTAACGGCAGCCTACCCATGGGACGGCAGTTCCCTAGTCTGGCTGTTGCTAGTCTGTGAGCTATGATTCGGGATGACACAGAATGCTGGAGGGAGTCATTACTTTTTGTCAGATGGCAGGTGTTGATGGGAAGGGCTGGCAGACGTGGTTGACCGCAACCTTGATGACGAATATGTCTGCCCTCACGTTTCCATGCAGTCCAACATCAGGCCACTGTCACATCCGAATGTTCGAGAAATTTGGATAGTACATTATTTGACGTTGGATAGGTGACCATCCAGGCCGCCATGCGCTGTTGCCATTTTCCGGGGTGCACTCAGCCTCGTGATGCCAATTGAGGAGCTACTCGACCGAATCGTAGCGGCTTCGGTCAAGAATACCATCATAACGACCGGGAGAGCGGTGTGCTGACCCCACGCCCCTCCTATCCACATCCTCCACTTAGGATGACATGGCGGTCGGATGGTCCCGGTAGGCCACTCGTGGCCTGAAGAGTGAGTACATTATTTGACGAGCCATCCAAATGGTGACCCAAAACGAGGCCCCTTTCAAATTCCGTCAGTTGTTGCTAAAGCTGTCTTACACGAGTATGTAGCATCTCTTTGTTCCACAGTGTTCATTCACTATCTCACGCTGTTTGCACCTGCTACATCTCTACCAAGTCTGGTGAGAAAACTTAAGATGGACAACACTAACGCACACTGGTGGTCGTTCTGAGTGTCACAGAGAACTGCAACTCCAATCATTTAAATACCCGCCGATGGAGTGTACGTGTACGAATTTACATTGTCATCTGACCGCGTCTGCTGGCTGATTGGTTGTTTTCGTCGGGCAGTGTGTATTCGAAGCTGTGTCAAAGATTTTCAGGCTCATATATCCTTGCAACCAGGCGTGCTGCCCCGTTTCAGTCGAACACTGCCCTTTCCAGTCTCTTTATTAGGCAGCCATTAAGCAGGAACTCGAAGGACTTCACGAAGCTTGGGTGACTGAACCAGTTAAAAGAAGCGCTTGAGCCACAGCCTGGGTAGTAGTCAAGAAACCCAATAGCTTCCTCCGGCTGTGACGAGATTTTAAATCAAAATCAATGACCAGAAACAATTAGAAGCCTACCCTATGCCATGTCTAGAAGAGCTCCTCACAAAGCTTGTCGGAGGAGAATATTTTTCTAATATTTACCTTGTCGATGCGTATTTGGAAATACCGCTGAATGAAAAGTTGCGTAATAACGTCGTAGTTATCAACGCTCCCTTCGGTTTACAATCGTCTGACTTTCGTAGAACACTGTTGGTTCTCGGTCTCCAGATTCATTGCGTCTCAGATTTTCTCTCGTCATTTTACTCTTTGAACTTTGTTTATCTGTAGCGTCGTCCCAACTTGTACATTTAGTCATTGCTCGTATTTCTGTTCGCACTTGATTATCCGCTGATTATGTCCTGCGTAATCTGGTTTCATTTGAGTCGTTCCCGACATTCGGTCGAATCTTGGTCATGGTAGTGTACCTGCGACATTCCTGACTTTCAACGAGGTATATACATCCATGTTTACATATACTCTCCACAAACATAGGGTACATCGTACCAGTATTATCGACTTTCTTTAATATTCCGTTTGTGTATAGAGCGATGGGAAGTGACTGTGTGTATGCCTTTATATGTTCCCAAATCCTAATCCTTCTTACCTTATCCTCATGATCCCTCCACGAGATATAAGATGAAAAAAAACCAAAACTAAACTCCTCCCGAGCAGGCCATGAAGGCCCAAAGGAACCGACCGGCCGCCGTGTCATCCTCAGCCCACAGGCGTATTGGATGCGGATATGAAGGGACATGTGGTCAACACACCGCTCTCCCCGCCGTATGTCAGTTTCCGAGACCGGAGCCGCTACTTCTCAATCAAGTAGCTCCTCAGTCTGCCTCACAAGGGCTAAGTGCACCCCGCTTGCCAACAGCGCTCGGCAAACCGGATGGTCACCCATCGAAGTGCTAGACCAGCCCGACAGCGCTTAACTTCGGTGATCTGACGGGAACCGGTGTTACCACTGCGGCAAGGCCGTTGGCCTCCAGATATTCGATGGCGGCAGTATAATGCTCGCTCAGCGTTTTTCTACTACATATCCTCTAAATTTACCCATCAAGGTTTCGCAAGAACTATGTCTAAATCACGCAAGGATTCTCACTTATGTTCCCTAATGTTTCTGTTACACATCCATATCGGATATACCGACCCAGCACCGCATCTCTGTATTGGTTCGAATTATGTTGTCATGCCAACTTGGTAGACATATCAAACACGAACAAAGCTCTAAAATTGGTCGTACTAGCGCCTTGTAAGCAATTTCCTTTACAGATGCAATGCATTTTCCCAGTATCCTTCAAGAAAATCCAACACTTCCATTCACCTTCCATAATACTGACTTTACAGATCGTCTGGTTTTACACTGCGTCTCAGTTTTACCACTGAATACTTATACTATGTGACGTGTTCAAGATGCTCACCATTAGTCTTATAATCAGAGCTTTATCTTTTTCATCAGCATTATCTTACACTTATCCACGTTTAAAGAGACCTGCCATTCATGACACAAAATTAAAATTTTGCATAAGTCTTTTTACAATTCCTTACAATCGTTCAGCGATACTTTCCTGTCAGTGAATGATCTTGTAATGCTACTGATTGTGCACTGATAAGTCAAATCATTCTGTCCACTGCCCCCGGGGAAGTTGGATGCCTTCCGGGGGCGTTGCGGGCACGTGACGAGGTAACAAAAATATGTAAACAGATCAGACATGGACGGGGGACTACCCTAGCGAAGATACGGGCTGCAACTGAGGAAATCCACTGAGACAAGCAACTTTGTCAAAGGGAAGATTATTGTTACACAGAAATGTGAACAAGTATCTCGAAAACGGCGAAGCTTGTCGAATGTTCACGTGCTACTGTTGTGAATACCTACGGAAAGAGGCAGAAGGACAGTGAAACTACCACTAGACGCTAAAGGCTGATCATCCACAACTCTTCACAGAAAATGGGCTTGTCTGCTCTTTAGAGCAGGATAGATGGTGATCTGTGGCATCTCTGCCGAAAGAGCACAACGCTGGTACACGCAAAAGTGTTTCGGAGTACACCGTTTATCGTACATTGTTGAACATGGAGCCCTGCAGCAGACCACCCATACGTGTTCATACGTCGAACCAGCGACATCGTCAATTACTATTGCAGGAGGCACGAGCCCTCGACCGTCGATCAATGGAATCGTGTCGGCTCTTCGGATGAATGACATTCCTGCTACACTAGGTCGATGGCCATCTCCGCAAACGCCGTCGTCAAGGTGAATGGCGGCTCGAAACATGCAGCGCGTCACGGACTCAGGATGGCGGGAGTAACTATGGGAAACATTGTCCTGCGCTTGAAATGGACCTGACAGCTGCGAACCACCTGCACCCCTTCATGTTTGATGTCTTCCCCGATGGCGATGACATCTTTCAGAAGTGTAATAGTCCGTGCCTCGGGGCCATAACCGTGCTACAGTGGTTTGCTGAACATATAATGAACTCACGTTGATGTCTCGGTGATCAAATTCGCTTGATGATGATGATGTTTGGATTTTGGGACGCTCAACTTCTTGGTCAGCAGCGCCCGTATAAAGTCCCAATTTTTACACAGTCCATTTTTCTTACATTGCAGTGTAGTCACTGTCACGAATGATGATGATTATGATGATGAAATGGTGAGGACAGCATAAATATCCAGTCCCCGGGCAGAGAAAATCACCAACCCAGCCGGGAATCGAACCAAGTTCGCCTGAGGTAAATCCTATGGAACCCATCTGGGTCGCTATCGGGTGCCGTCACCGCGTACGTAAATCAGCGGCCCGTTATTTACGCGAATTACACGACCTGTGCCTCCACAAACCTACCAACAAACTGTCAGATCCCTGACACTCAGAATCAGTGATATACACTCCTGGAAATTGAAATAAGAACACCGTGAATTCATTGTCCCAGGAAGGGGAAACTTTATTGACACATTCCTGGGGTCAGATACTTCACATGATCACACTGACAGAACCACAGGCACCTAGACACAGGCAACAGAGCATGCACAATGTCGGCACTAGTACAGTGTATATCCACCTTTCGCAGCAATGCAGGCTGCTATTCTCCCATGGAGACGATCGTAGAGATGCTGGATGTAGTCCTGTGGAACGGCTTGCCATGCCATTTCCACCTGGCGCCAAAGTTGGACCAGCGTTCGTGCTGGACGTGCAGACCGCGTGAGACGACGCTTCATCCAGTCCCAAACATGCTCAATGGGGGACAGATCCGGAGATCTTGCTGGCCAGGGTAGTTGACTTACACCTTCTAGAGCACGTTGGGTGGCATGGGATACATGCGGACGTGCATTGTCCTGTTGGAACAGCAAGTTCCCTTGCCGGTCTAGGAATTGTTGAACGATGGGTTCGATGACGGTTTGGATGTACCGTGCACTATTCAGTGTCCCCTCGACGATCACCAGTGGTGTACGGCCAGTGTAGGAGATCGCTCCCCACACCATGATGCCGGGTGTTGGCCCTGTGTGCCTCGGTCGTATGCAGTCCTGATAGTGGCGCTCACCTGCACGGCGCCAAACACGCATACGACCATCATTGGCACCAAGGCAGAAGCGACTCTCATCGCTGAAGACGACACGTCTCCATTCGTCCTTCCATTCACGCCTGTCGCGACACCACTGGAGGCGGGCTGCACGATGTTGGGGCGTGAGCGGAAGACGGCCTAACGGTGTGCGGGACCGTAGCCCAGCTTCATGGAGACGGTTGCGAATGGTCCTCGCCGATACCCCAGGAGCAACAGTGTCCCTAATTTGATGGGAAGTGGCGGTGCGGTCCCCTACGGCACTGCGTAGGATCCTACGGTCTTGGCGTGCATCCGTGCGTCGCTGCGGTCCGGTCCCAGGTCGACGGGCACGTGCACCTTCCGCCGACCACTGGCGACAACATCGATGTACTGTGGAGACCTCACGCCCCACGTGTTGAGCAATTCGGCGGTACGTCCACCCGGCCTCCCGCATGCCCACTATACGCCCTCGCTCAAAGTCCGTCAACTGCACATACGGTTCACGTCCACGCTGTCGCGGCATGCTACCAGTGTTAAAGACTGCGATGGAGCTCCGTATGCCACGGCAAACTGGCTGACACTGACGGCGGCGGTGCACAAATGCTGCGCAGCTAGCGCCATTCGACGGCCAACACCGCGGTTCCTGGTGTGTCCGCTGTGCCGTGCGTGTGATCATTGCTTGTACAGCCCTCTCGCAGTGTCCGGAGCAAGTATGGTGGCTCTGACACACCGGTGTCAATGTGTTCTTTTTTCCATTTCCAGGAGTGTATTTCGTTCCAAAGTCATACAAACAAGCTGTTAAGCAAGTAGTCATAATGTTTTGGCTCATCAGTGTTTATGATATATCATTTACGTATATTGGAAACATACTGTGTCCTATTACGCTTCCTTGGGTCACGCGCGATGTTACTTACATTTCTACCAGAAACTAGTCGTCCAGTGTAACAAATTGTTCAAATGGCTCTAAGCACTATGAGACTTAACATCTGTGGTCATCAGTTCAAATGGCTCTGAGCACTATGGGACTTAACAGCTATGGTCATCAGTCCCCTAGAACTTAGAACTACTTAAACTGAACTAACCTAAGGACATTACACACATCCATGCCCGAGGCAGGATTCGAACCTGCGACCGTAGCGGTCGCGCGGTTCCAGACTGTAGCGCCTAGAACCGTTCGGCCACCCCGGCCGGCTCCAGTGTAACATACTGGATTTCATGAATTAAGGAAGCTGTGTCTCACACGAGTAGATTTTTTCTGAATGCATGTTAATTTTTTTGAGGGAACTGTCTCATTAGATTTCTTCTTTACTTGTGTCAAGGGTTCATGCCTGTTACTGTGTAAAAAACAAAAACAATCTCGAACAGTTCATATTTGGGACACGATGATGATGCGAACTCAAGTAGATACTATTAGGCATAAAAATGTGCTGCCTAAAAAATCGTGTACCTCAAAGAACACTGAAGCTCTGAACATCAGACCAGCATACGACATGGCACTAAAGATTCGCCTCGTGTGAGTCGCATAAATGTACACAGAAATGACCTACGCTCTTTTTCAGCCGCACTGTACTATTCACATCGCAGTAAATACCACCGAGGATAGAAGCTAATTCCGTGTTATATTCAACGTAAAAACCAACTGGAATCCTTCCTGGACTTCCAGTCTTGTTCGTTCTAAGCAGTCTTATTACTCAGTAACGAGCGTGTTAATACACTAGTGGACATTAAAATTGCTACACCACGAAGATGACCTGCTACAGACGCGAAATTTAACCGACAGGAAGAAGATGCTGTGATATGCAAATGATTAGCTTTTAAGAGCATTCACACAAGGTTGGCGCCGGTGGCGACACCTACAACGTGCTGACATGAGGAACGTTTCCAACCGATTTCTCATACACAAACAGCAGTTGGCCGGCGTTGCCTGGTGAAACGTTGTTGTGATGCCTCGTGTAAGGAGGAGAAATGCGTACCATCTCGTTTCCGACTTCGATAAACGTCGGATTGCAGCCTATCGCGACTGCGGTTTATCGTATCGCGACATTGTTGCTCGCGTTGGTCGAGATCCAATGACTGTTAGCAGAATATGGAATCGGTGCGTTCAGGAGGGTAATACTGAACGCCGTGCTGAATCCCAACGGCCTCGTATCACTAGCAGTCGAGATGACAGACATCTTATCCACATGGTTGTAACGAATCGTGCAGCCACGTCTCGATCCCTGAGTCAACAGATGGGGACGTTTGCAAGACAACAACCATCTGCACGAACAGTTCGACGACGTTTGCAGCAGCATGGACTATCAGCTCGGAGACCATGGCTGCGGTTACCCTTGACGCTGCATCACAGACAGGCGTATCAAGGCCAGAGGTGGTTGTTCTGGGTACTAATTTCTCAGGATCTATGCACCCAAACTGCGTGAAAATGTAATCACATGTCATTTCTAGTATAATATATTTGTCCAATGAATACCCGTTTATCGTGTGCATTTCTTCTTAGTGTAGCAATTTTAATGGCCAGTAGTGTATCTACATCCGCCATTTGTACATTTGTGTGGCGATCAAACATTTTTACAATAGCGTTCTCTTACGTGCCCACGTTTTCAAATGTGGAACTTAAAATTTCGGGTCGTTGTAAGTTATCTTTGACTTGAACACCATACGGATCCACGATAGGTTGAATGTAAGATCTGTACCATTTTCTGACTTTACATGTGACCAGAACTTCATAAAAGAAGCCAAAGGTATATTTGGTCGAATATTACAAAAATCTAACTAAGCGTGATCCAAACGATAGTAGAGAAAACATTACCAGCCGTCGTAACTTAGAAATTTTGTATTCTTGTTCCGAAGCAAACGTTTTCCCATGGCGTCACGTGAGTTCTTCCTTATTGATTAATTTGCAGAAATATGTTAAAAGAAACATTGACAGCGTAAAGTGACCGAACATTAAACGGAGATACTGTTTTCGTAAGTTGGTATGAAAAGTCAAATTTCGCCGAATCGTAGCCTGTAGCGTAGCGAGTCCAAGTGCGGAACACGGAAGTGAAAGCTGCTGCGCGTCCAGTTTTCCGCGTGCAGACGGTGCCGGCGCCCGCTCTACGATTTACGTAACGCTTATTTAACCGCAGCTGGTCCCCACGGTCTGCGACTGCTTCTCATCCGTACAGTCCAGAGACCAGCTACCCTCCGCTTTTCTTCAGCTTTCCTTCCGCGGTTAACGGCAATATGACCTTTATTACACACATTTAGAGGCAACAAAAGAAGCTTGTTCGTTGTATTGATGTCTGTGACTGTGTTCACCATATATCATAAAATAAATTGTCTCCGTTTGATAAAACAGATTTGGTTGTATGCTATTACTGGTTTCTGCCAGCTATGTCCATCTCTGAATGGCTATATTTATGCGTCTCACATGAACCGAAGTGTATGTGCCATGTCGTCTACTGGCGTGATGTTCCAATCTTCCGTGTTCTTCCCGGTACATGAATTTTTAGGAAGCACATTTTAAGTGGCGAGCAATAATACTTGTACTTGTATCATTTTTGTGTCTCACATATGAACCCTCCACGTTTTTCTTCACTGTATACACAGTACCAGGCGTGAGCTTATGAGGCACGTAAAAAAGGAATGTGACGAAACAGTGATCTTTTGCACTTTATTTAATGATAATTCGGAAATAGTAATGTGTACCGTTCTTTACTAGTTTCCATCACTATAGGTATTGGGTTTAATAGTGATAATTCGAATCACAGTAACTCTGTTTACAAAAAATAATGCAATACTTGCAATTCACTCAACAAGAAGCTAGTGTCTCGACGCCTTCTTCGTACAAATTGTCGTTCTGGTCTGGAGAAACTCATCAAGCCTGTTCCGAAAGCTAAAATACTTAATAGTGTCAGACACTCATCTGCATCTGATGAGCATCGTGGAGTAGGAAGAATCTACCAGAGTAAGAGGTGTCGTTTTTGAACCATTGGTCTTCAAAATAACTCCTCGCGTTGATGAGACGTGGGCCACTAAGAAACTAAATTTCTATTGACTAATATCATGTAACATGTATTTTTTTGTAAATTTGACTCACCACAATGCATTAATTCTTAGTTATTTGTAGTTTCTATCACAACGAGATATCAACTGCAGACTACGCTACCAGCTAGCCGCCTTAATCTTATACGAAATTAGAATTACATATTAATACCTTCAGCTGCTGACGGACGTTGATATATATCAACTGGGACAGGTGAAAATGTGTGCACCGAACGGGACTCGAACCCGGGATCCCCTGCTTACGTGGCAGACGCTCTGTCTATCTGAGCCACCGAGGGCACAGAGGATAGTACGAGTGCAGGCACTATCTCGCGCACGCTTCCCGCGAGACCCACATTCTCACCTTATATGTCCACACACTACATTCGTAGTGTCCCTACCCAACACATTCATTACTCGTGGAAGACATTCTTACCAAGCCCATAAGAGTTCGGGTAATATGTGTGCATCCGCACAGAAGAGGAAGGTCATGGCCGGTATTGCCAGAACTATATACTTATATGGATATGGTGTCTGTTCTTTCGGACGTAGTGTGTGGACATATAAGGCGAGAATGTGGGTCTCGCGAGAAGCGTGCGCGAGATAGTTCCTGCAGTCGCACTATTCTCTGCGCCCTCGGTGGCAGGAGATGCCGGGTTCGCGTCACGGACGGGGCACCCATTTTCACCTGACCCCGCTGATATATATCAACGTCCGTCAGCAGTTGAAGGTATTAATATATAATTTCGTTCTAGACTGCTGCAGGTGCATATCTTTCGGACATGTCCGAAAGAACAGACAACATATCCATATAAGTATATTAATCTTATACGTGAGACGGGTTTGTACTGAAAAACAGAGTGTCCTTTTTGAAGGAAATGAGAGAAATTCAGTGTCCAAAGGAGACATAACGATTTGGCCAGTATGCTAACATTAACGTTACACACCAAGATAGTTGTTACCGTAACTGTTCCGAGCCACAGAAATAATGAACTAATACACATACACTGACACTGCTATGTCTGACTGCTTCAATCTGACTTCACTGACCCGCACAGTTCATCACTGCTGATGGAGATTAACGAAGTATTCCTCGTTTCTCTTCCAAGTTGCATGTCACAATATCGTCCGTAGCATAATTCGTTCACATACAGCATCATGTCCAATTACTCCAAAGATATTCTTAGACCACTCTTATGTGAACCGACTAAGTATAATTAAAACAATTAGTAACATTGCCGGCCACTGTGGCCGAGCGGTTCTAGGTGCTTCAGTCCGGAACCTCGCTGCTGCTACGGTCGCAGGTTCGAATCCTGCCTCGGGCATAGATGTGTGTGATGTCCTTAGGTTAGTTAGGTTTAAGTAGTTCTAAGTCTAGGGGCCTGATGACCTCCGATGTTAAGTCTCATAGTGCTTGGAGCCATTTTTTCAATTAGTGAGATTAGCTTGTTTGATTTACATCACATACTGTAGAAGCAAGAAAGATATTAACCTAGGTTGTCACGAAAGGTTATCCCTAAGGGTCAAGCAGACCCAGAAGTTATGAATGTAACACCCTAACCTCTACTATACAGACTATATGATAATTTCAACGTAAGAAAATTGGTAGGATATCCAGGTGATGTCATGTTTGTTGTAAGGACATTAGAAGATACACTGATGAGGCAAAGCATCATGACCACTCGCTTCTAGCGTGTTGGTACACTTTTGGAACTAAGTACGGCAGCCATTCTGTGTAGCTCGTATTCGACAAGTTTTTCGTAGGTTTCCGGAGGTATGTGGTACCATATCTCTATTCACACGTCATGCAATTCCCGTAAATTATGGACTCGTGGTTTTTGCGCGCGGAGCTGGCACCCGATAGTGTCCTATATGTGTTCGTTAGGGTTCAGATCAGGCGAATTTGGTGTACGTGAGTTCACTATAAGGCGCATCAAACCACTGTAGCACAATTCTTGTGAAACGGACTGTTATCCCGCTGGAAGACGCCACCGCCATCGGGGAAGATACTACACATGATGGGATGAAGGCGAATCGCAATAAATTTCATGTGGTCCACTTCTGTCATGGCGCCTTCGGTTATTCCCACAGATAAAATGAAAGCCCAGTTGAATGTCCACTACTGCGTAATAATGCTCCCATTGGCCTGCGTCCGTGGCGCGGTGCATACACTACTGGCCTTTAAAATTGCTACACCACGAAGATGACGTGCTACAGACGCGAAATTAAACCGACAGGAAGAAGATGATGTGATATGCAAATGATTAGCTTTTCAGAGCATTCACACAAGTTTGGTGCCGGTGGCGACACATACAACGTGCTGACATGAGGAAAGTTTCCAATCGATTTCTCATACACAAACAGCAGCTGACCGGCGTTGCCTGGTGAAACGTTGTTGTGATGCCTCGTGTAAGGAGGAGAAATGCGTACCATCACGTTTCCGACTTTGATAAAGGTCGGATTGTAGCCTATCGCAAATGCGGATTATCGTATCGCGACATTGCTGCTCGCGTTGGTCGAGATCCAATGACTGTTAGCAGAATATGGAATAGGTGGGTTCAAGAGGGTAATACGGATCGCCGTAATGGATCCCAACGGCCTCGTATCACTAGCAGTCGAGATGACAGGCATCTTATCCGCATGGCTGCAACGGGTCGTGCAGCCACGTCTCGATCCATGAGTCAACAGATGGGGACGTTTGCAAGACAACAACCATCTGCACCAATAGTTCGACGACGTTTGCAGCAGCATGGACTATCAGCTCGGAGACCATGGCTGAGGTTACCCTTGACGCTGCATCACAGACAGGAGCGCCTGCGATTCTGTACTCGACGACGAACCTGGGTGCACGAATGGCAAAACGTCATTTTTTCGGATGAATCCAGGTTCTGTTTACAGCATCATGATGATCGCATCGGTGTTTGGCGACATCTGCGGTGAACACACTGAAAGGTCTTTGTTGGACTCCTTTCATGTTAATTTCTTAAATCTGTTGTCATTTACGGCATAAATTCCTCTTCTAAATGTACTGTGGTGTTTCTGACTATCTGGGAGGAGACTGAGCAGTGAAACGTGTTACTTTTACCCATAAACAAGAACGATCTGTCACACTACTACACTTTAAAACACAGTTTAGATGTAATTCATGTCACACAGTCTCATATGGAACCTACATCCGCTTTCTTTTATATACTCTATACGATAAGATACTGTAATCCCCCTTCCCTTCTGTGTGAGAGGATGAATGAGCAAATGTATTTCTAGTTGCATGCTTGAAGGTAGCAGACAAGCCTGTCTGCTAGAGAACAGTAGGACCAACGTCGGAACAGGTAGCTGCGCTTTCTAAAAGCAGAGAGGTTTCTATTCTTAGTATGGTCCTGTCCGTCCCCTGTCATGTTGGTATAAGGAGCTGCCTCCGGTCACTTCCGTTTGCATCTGTTAAGCACGCTCGGTAAGAGCCCAGGTCAGTCTGTCCACTGCGAGCGTCTGAAGTGGTAAGATCTCTGGCTAAGTGCGTGTCTGCTAAGTCGGTAGGACAATGGATTTCTTAAGTTCAGCCTAACTGAAAATTTAATCACCTTTATTTCAGGTTTAGATCTAAAATATCTAATGTTATCTGAAATTGCAACGCAGTGTATTTCGAGTGTGAAGTTTAGAATATCTTCCAGTAGTTGCTTTGTCACTACTTTGTGAGTAAAGTGGAACCACGTGTTGATCAGTAACTCTAACTAAGATCATCAATCTTAAATGCGATTGTGCGTGAGATTATAACGTCTCGTCTTGACAATATTTTTCAATATAGCAACTTTTCTTTATGTTCAACCCACATGGGGTGTACTTTGTGAGACCAGTACCACGTGCTTATACAATTGTTTGACCCATCATGTTAATAGTAAGATGATAGTAACCAGTTCGAGGTTTACCTTTTGTAAATTGCTTTTCGATCTAACTTATTTTAATTATCAAAATTATTGTGGAGTTACACTCTTTGTTTAAACCAAGTTGACCACGTGAAGCATGTGGTGTAATCATCGAAGTAGCCCTCAGCTATTCTTTTCAGGAAGATTTCACAGAGAGTTAGTGTGTATTTAGTATACCAGTTTGTGGTAATTACATGACGGACAGGTTTGCACTACGAACGTAACTTCTTTGGGTGAAAATTGAATCGGTTGGTTGCGGTTAATTTCCTCTTGCATATGTTTCAACGTTCTTCGTGTGTTATTTTATGAATACAGTGTTGTATGCAGTCTCCCAATCTAGGCTCCATATTTGATGTGTTCCGTAAGATTACAAACTCACATTTTCACTATCCTAAATAAGGCACCAGTTTAGTTATGAATCAAGTTTAATATGCAGAAATTTCAATGACCAATGTTACAATAAATTTCCAAATATAAACTGATTTATTTCTTTTTATTTAAATTCTCTTTATATATATATATATATATATATATATATATATATATATAAAAGTGGGTCAAAAGCTGTGAGCTGTCTGGGGAAGTTAACCTTGTATTACTGAGCAACTGTTTCACAAGGTATCCAGTCTATCTTACCAAATTCCCGACGAGACTAACATTATATATATATATATATATATATATATATATATATATATATATATATATATATATATATATAACCGCTCACCGGTTGTCGTATGACGATCAAAAGATTATAATTAATGTTAGTCTGGTCGGGAATTTGGTAAGATAGACTGGATACCTCGTGAAACAGTTGCTCAGTAATACAAGGTTAACTTCCCCAGACAGCTCACAGCTTTTGACCCACTTCTATCTTGAATATCAGCACCGCTTTCATAACAAATTAAGGCAACAACATTACACATGGCGACCCTGTTCTGTGATTCCGCTAGACTCTGGAATCTCTGAAACGTTAGATTGCGAGCGTTGTATAATCTTAATTTTTTTTACCTGCAGCGCTCAAACAACTTCTGCGTTGTTTCTGAGCAGACTTTCAAAAGATTCACGGTGTTGTTGAGCGGCGTTGTGTTGTTTGTCTTGTTTTGTTTTCTATATTTGTGTTTTTTATGTGTGTGTGTATTTTTTTTCGCTTGTAATTGCACTGACTTCGATCAAAGACATAAATTTGTTTTGCGTGTTAAAAAGTGCGTACTAGGTTGGGTACCTTTCGTGTGACTGTCGTGATTTTTGGGGGATACATTTATTCTGATTAGTATGTTGCGTACCGGGTATAAATTGAACTAATGCAGACACCTAACCAAGCTAAAAGTACGCGGTCCAACAACTTAAGCAACATGAACCAAGGGGATAATTTTATTTCGAATATTAACGCTTCGGACGGTTCCGAAAATGCAATGGGGAGTACTTCAGAGGAAATGCAAAACAGGACGAATGGGCTCACATCGGAGCCAGAAATTAATTTGCCTCCAACTAACCAAATTGATTTGGCAGAACTCATGAAAGCCTTATTGCAACAAAATAAAGAAAACACAGAGAAATCTGAAAATAGATCCGCAAGCTAGGCGATCAAATGACGCAAAAATCTGAAAAATCGATCCGAGAGCTAGACGATCAAATGACGCAAAAATCTGAAAAATCGATCCGAGAGCTACACGCACAAATGACACAGAAATCTGAAAAATCGATCCGCTAGCGAGGCGAACAAATAGATAAAAAACTAATCCAGCAGACAAAAACAGTCAACATGTTGATGCGGAGAGTGTCCGATGATATCTCGCAAAGAATAAACAATCTGGCAAGTGAAATAAAAAGTGAAATTATGAAAGAATTAGGCCGTACATTCGAACAAATCGATGATCGTCTGCAAGCCTTAGAACAGGGCAAGCGGAGGCACGATGCGGAATCGAAAGAGAGCAAGGAGCAGCTACTTAGGAATTTCCAAGTGCTGAGAGAAGAATGCCAAAGGGAACGCCAGCAGGTACTCTCCAGGATTCAGGAGGCGGAAACGCATTGTACCGCGTCTGCTAGCAACACAGTAGCGGACAACAGTCAAGCGATTCACGCACTCGAACAGCAAGTAGAACAATTGAAGCAGACTGGGGTGGAGGACAACAGACAAATACATGATAAGATTGCGGCATTAGCGGACATCGTAGGCACAATGAAGGTGACGGAGCGCGATAACAATACTACACCGGCAGCAGTCGCAGAGACCGAAGAAGTGAGTTCGCTTCTTAGATTTCAGAAGGGACAGTTCGAAGTGAATAGGTGGCATAAAGCTGTAACAGGCGATTTACAAGAACACGTGGCGCATCTGGAAAGCCGCATTGGGTGTGATTCCGAACTCGCCAATAGCACTAAAAATGGCTGTACAAACAGTGCAGAGAGGGACTCCGGCCACGAGGGAGATTTTTACGACAGGGAAGAATGTATTTTGAGGGGCAGGCATGAGAAAAATAGAAGCATTCAAGGGCCTCCCCGGGAGGAACTGCGGAGATTTGATTACAAACATTTCCTTACAGTGAGAAAGTTTCAGATATTTAGAAATTCGCAAAACGGAATACATCCACGAGCATGGCTCGTGCAATTTGAGTTCTGTCTTCCCCCCGACTGGGCAAGTTCACATAAGATAGAATATACGTGTGGCTATTTGGAAGGCGAACCGGCGATTCGCATGAGATCGGCAGCACGTCACTGCAACTCCACTCCGGAGTTTCGACAAGCCTTTCTGTCCGCCTATTGGTCGGAAGCGGCACAAGATAGGGTCAAGCATGGCATAATTATGCTGCCAAATTTCAACCAGTCTGGTTTCGGCAGGCCAGCACGCCTATTCGACCACATGCTGCAGGCAAATCAATTTCTATACGACCCATACGGGTCTGCAGAACTAATTAGGATATGCATCACCAAATTGCCGATGCACTTGCGCCACGCCATTCTTGCGGGACGATGCAAAGAGGACGTGGAAACGTTTAAGACACTTCTCCAAGAGTTGGAATATAATACAGCAGAATGCCCGCCTAATCAGGCACAAAGTTATTACGGGGCACAGCAGCACAATCGCAGTCATGGCCGTAGTACTAATCAACGGCGTGACTGGTCGTCGCGATGCAAACGGAACAATAATCGGGACCGGCCGTATAGAAACTGGGGTAACAGTCGCGAACACAGGTGGAACAACGGAAATGATCGAGGACGTGGACAAGATCGTGAACGCTACAAGTACGGCAACCAGAATCGATACTACGATGAATACAGTGGGAATAGGACTGTAGGCGGAGCATGTCATGATGTTGAAATTCGGCCGGCTAACCCTAGACATAATCCAGCAAATGGAAATCAACAAAACCGGCAATGACAAACGATCAGCGCAGAAGGTGCCCAATCGGAACAAATGAGCGACATGGCAAATGAGTAGAAGGGACAGTGAGTAGTAGAGAGGACGGTGAGGAGAAAGAATTGATTAGTTTAAATTTGTGATGTATGCATTTTGAATAATATGTTGGTAAAAATAATGATAAAGATGTTTCTATGTGATTGATTAAAGTGGTGTTTTTAGTTTTTTATCTTTCCTTGTGCAGTTAGGATTTAGATTGGTTCAAATGTGAAGATAAAAGGTTTCGTTCTGAACGAGTGAAATGCTGTTTATGGTCTTTTGGTGTAAATTAAAAAAAAGTCGCTCCTGAGAGAAGCAAGATCTGTGTTGAATTAATGCAAAACTCAGGGGAATATCCGATCTGTGGATATTATGGGTCTGGCAAAGCCAGGTCCCCAGCTGTTAGTAGCCTTGTTTCTGATTTTCTGCTTTCAGTGCTACTATCTATCTATTACTATTCTATATCTGTCAGTATAAATGAGGATCTCTTACTGTAGTATGCGTGCTGTATGAATTTTTTAAGATAGGAGAACTCTGAGAAAGGAATGAGTATGTTTGGAATCTTGAAAACAGGATGCGATAATACGATTGTTTAACCAATGGCTTCCCAATATGCGCTAATATGTTAATATTGATGATATATGTCGTTTTTGTTCTTTATAGCTGAGTACGTAAAGTGCTGTCTGTGGATTTCGTAAGTAGATTGATTCCCTTCAAGGTGAAAGAAGAGTTGTGGTTTGTGTAATTTACGTGGCCCTGAAATAGTATTATGGCAGTCAAATGACGAGCAGTTTTCCAGCAAATGGAAAATGGAACGGAAATTTTGTAGTCTTGACTGATGTTGAGCCAGAGCCTAAAAAATTATTCTGCTTTAATACTTGTCCTAGAAAAGTGACGTTTATGTGTTTTGCTGATGCTGTGAGCATTACAGCTTACTGTTTTCGCTGGTGCGGGATGCACTGCAGCCTATATGAGTTGAACTGAGGAAATGTCCCGCTTGTAGGTGGAGGAAGATTAAATAATTTTGATTATGGGACCGAAGGAAAGCTTGGTTTAATGTAATAAGGATGAAGCAAAGCATTTGTCATTTAAACTACAGGAGGATTCGGATCTTTTGTGTCTGTTGTAAGTTCAATATGTTAAGATGAAACTGTTTTACAGAATAGAGAAGAACACAATTTTGCCATCCATGAGGAATGAATCCGGAATAAACACCACAGGCGAAATAACTGATTTTGAAGCGAAAGGTAACTTAAAGAAGGAACGAAATTGGAGTAAAATG
The DNA here is from genome assembly GCF_023864345.2 of Schistocerca serialis cubense. Classification (NCBI taxonomy): domain Eukaryota; kingdom Metazoa; phylum Arthropoda; class Insecta; order Orthoptera; family Acrididae; genus Schistocerca; species Schistocerca serialis. The sequence goes on along the minus strand of NC_064640.1, from coordinate 434,259,407 downwards.
GGTAAGAAAATGTAATATAACCTGTAGGATGAAAACATTTTTACCCTTCTCAGAGTCATCTGTGTAATTAATTCTTGTGATAAAGTAATCTTAGATGAAATTGTCTTACTGTTTTATGTATGAAGATATGAGTATGACAAATGTATAATTGCGAGTCTCTTATCAGGTGTGTCAACTGGTATAAATGTTTTGGCGTGTAAATAACCATTTTTCTTTTTACTATGTATGTTTAAGGAAAGTTTCTCCATATTTATCATGTGACAAGACATATACCGCAAGCGTCAAGGAGAGGACGAATTAGAATAGTGTTGTAGTGGTATAAACACTGTGTTGAAGTAGCACTGAAGTAGCTTGTTGGATTAACTCGTAGTGGATTGAAGTAGAATTTTGAGTAATACATGTTTATGGGTAGTTAGTTTGTAGTATAGACAACAGGTGTGCATGTGTGTGTGTGTAAATAACATGTGAACCCTATGCTGTGCTGACCTATACTTCCACAAGGCATAATCCTATTCATTTTAGTGAATTAATAAGTAGCATTTGATTTATTAAAACACAAGTGAACCACGTTAGTGATGTGAATTTAGGTATTATATTGTCAGTTCATTTAAATTTTATTTTTATACTGTGAATTCATTTCACTTTTATTTTTTTATATTGTCAAGTCATTTAACGTTTATTTTTATATTGTCGATTCATGTAACTTTTTTATTTTATTTTTTTAAAAAAAGACTAAGTCTCACTTTTGTTCTTAAAAATTGTGAAAGACAATACCAAGCGGTATTATGTATGACATTTTGTAATCACATAACTATGATGAACAATTTCTGTGAGTGCAGTTGAGAACGTGAAAACGAACTGGCTAAACTCTTACGAGACAGCGGGAGCAGCGAGGAGGAGGACTAGGTATTAACAGGCGGGTTTCCCAGCAGGACACACTGTCAGCCGGGCCACATCCGGAGCACGCTCGACAACAAAAGAAGGGTACGCGGTAAGCACTTTCCCTTGCACCCGGAGCTAATAGGCGGCCGCACCAGTGCGACCCTTCGTGGAGGCGATGACCTGAGATGGCCGAGCGGTGCACCGCGCGGAAATCCATCTGCTGGCAACGCACCACACGCATGCGACCGTGACGAGACGGCCGCGGTGAAACGACAGAAGACAGGGGATAAAGGGGCGTGGAGCCTTTTGACAGGTACTGTCCAGAGAAATCTACAGACGTCAATGACGACTATCAACATTTACTGACGGATGCCCACTGTCAAGCGACAGTAAATCATGGTTCAATGTTCTCTGGTTGCTAAGGGTGGCACAAAGAAGAGCCACTAAGTGTCATCCTTGCCCAGGAATATGAAACCGGCGAGCCAATTGAGGATAACTCAGGAATGTAACAACACAAGGGGCGTGGAGCCTTTTGACACCTACTGTCCAGAGAAACTGGCAGACTTCAACGACGCTTATCAACATTTCCTGGCGAATGCCCACTGTCAAGCAACAGTAAATCATAGTTCGATGTTCTCTGGTAGCTAAGGGTGGCACAAAGAAGATCCATTAATTATCATACTTGCCCAGGAATATTAACCTGGCGTGTCAAACGAGGATACCGCACGAATTTGACAACACAAACATGGGACCAAATCGAGATGTACGTGACACAGGCCACTAAGAGAAACTTCATGAGAGGGCAGAGACGGCGGGATTGCACGCAACAGAGGGACAAAAATCCCTACTGACAGCTGCAGCGACGGACCCCCCCCCCCCCCCCCTCTTATATTGTGCCTCGGAATAGTGGAACTACTGAGTGTGCCAGTGAACATTGATTATATGGTTCTTAGTCCAATGCATATATATATGTTCTTTCAGAGAAACTTTGATCGTGTATTTTGCAGGTGTTCGATTTATTGGTGGTTTTTTTTTATTAGACTGACTCTTCTATTTTGCAGGCGTTTTATTTATTGGTTTTTTTTTAGACGTTGATTACTGTACTTTGAGAGCTATTTTATTGATCGATGTTTGTTCTTGTGTGATGTATTAGATTTGTGATATTTTGTTTTGTAAATTCATTCCTGTGGCATTGCTTCGTTTATCAGTCAGATAGCTATTCATGCTCATTGGACTGTGATCGATTAGCCTTTGCATGGGGCATATTTATAGTGAGGAACCCCTTAAGGGTAACAATCACATAATTAATTGTAGTTTCAGTATAATGACACAGTGATCATTGTTTGCTAACTAACTGAAATATAGTAGAGTGATAAAATTAGTGCCACAAAGTTATTTTAATTCTACAAATTATTAGTTTTATAAGATATAGAATTTTTTTGCGATAACCACTTTGTAAAACCTGTTTTTTTTCTCTTATCATTTTTTTGCTTTCGCAGATTGTGCATTGTAATGTTCTGCTTTATAATACTGATGTTATTTTCATGTTTTTTTTTAATTTCTGTGGCACCTTTGCTATTTTCATAAATTTTACTTGTTAATAAACAGTCAGTTGGCTCTTGCAATGAGCAAATACTGGTGAATTCCATAAGGGTAACAACCAGAAATTGTTTTCATATTAATGACACAGGACCCATTGTTTTTACTCGCTGACCGAATTAGGTCACACAATCTTTTAAATAGGTGTCACAGATGTTTTTTTTCTCTTTGAAATTGGTAGATCCTAAGGATGTGTTGAAATTATTGTGTTTTAGCAAGTAGCTGGTGACTTTTTGCCTTTTCTTTACATTTTTGGTTTAAGTAGGGTGTGAGAAGCCTGCTTGGGAATGTCCTAGCATGGCCAGAAAATTCCCTGCACAGTCTTTTCCCGGAGCGTTGGGGTTATGAAAGGTCTCTGTTGGATCCCTTCATGTTAATTTCTTAAATCTGTTGTCATTTACGGCAGAAATTCCTCTTCTAAATGTACTGTGGTGTTTCTGACTATCTGGGAGGAGACTGAGCAGTGAAACGTGATACTTTTGCACATAAACAAGAACGATCTGTCACACTACTACACTTTAAAACACAGTTTAGATGTAATTCATGTCACACAGTCTCATATGGAACCTACATCCGCTTTCTTTTATATACTCTATACGATAAGATACTGTCATCCCCCTTCCCTTCTGTGTGAGAGGATGAATGAGCAAATGTATTTCAAGTTGCATACTTAATGGTAGCAGACAAGCCTGCCTGCTAGAGAACAGTAGGACCAATGTCGGAACAGGTAGCTACGCTTTCTAAAAGCAGAGAGGTTTCTATTCTTAGTATGGTCCTGTCCGTCCCTTGTCATGTTGGTATAGGAAGCGGGCTCTCTGGTCACTTCCGTTTGTATCTGTTAAGCACGCTCGGTAGGAGCCCAGGTCAGTCTGTCCGCAGCGAGCGTCTGAAGTGGTAAGATCTCCGGCTAGGCGCGTGTCTGCTAAGTCCGTAGGACAATGGATTTCTTAAGTTCACCTAACTGAAAATTTAATCACCTTTATTTCAGGTTTAGATCTAAAATATCTAATGTTATCTTAAATTGCAACACAGTGTATTTCGAGTGTGAAGTTTAGAATATCTTCCAGTAGTTGCTTTGTCACTACTTTGTGAGTAAAGTGGAACCACGTGTTGATCAGTAACTCTAACTAAGATCATCAATCTTAAATGCGATTGTGCGTGAGATTATAACGTCTCGTATTGACAATATTTTTCAATATAGCAACTTTTCTTTATGTTCAACCCACGTGGGGTGTACTTTGTGAGACCAGTACGACGTGCTTATACAATTGTTTGACCCATCAGGTTAATCGGAAGACGATAGTAACCAGTTTGATGTTTTTCTTTTGTAAATTGCTTTTCGATCTAACTTATGTTAATTATCAAAATTATTGTGGAGTTACACTCTTTGTGTAAACCAAGTTGACCACGTGAAGCATGTGGTGTAATCATTTCGGGAAGATTTCACAGAGAGTTAGTATGAATTTAGTATACCAGTGTGTGGTAATCACATGACGGACAGGTTTGCGCTACGAACCTAACTTCTTTGGGTGGAAATTGAATCGGTTGGTTGTGGTTAATTTCCTCTTGCATATGTTTCAACGTTCTTTGTGTGTTATTTTATGAATACAGTGTTGTATGCAGTCTCCCAATCTTGGCTCCATATTTGATGTGTTCCGTAAGATTACAAACTCACATTTTCTCAATCCTAAATAAGGCACCAGTTTAGTTATGAATCAAGTTTAATATGCTAAAATTTCAATGATCAATGTTAAAATAAATTTCCAAACATAAACTGATTTATTTAAATTTTCTTTATACAGGGTGAGTCACCTAACGTTACCGCTGGATATATTTCGTAAACCACATCAATTACTGACGAACCGATTCCACAGACCGAACGTGAAGATAGGGTCTAGTGTAAATGGTTAATACAAACCATTCAAAAATGCACGGAAGTATGTTTTTTAACACAAACCTACGTTCTTTTAAAATGGAACCACGTTAGTTTTGCTAGCACATCTGAACATATAAAAAAATACGCAATCAGTGCCGTTTGTTGCATTGTAAAATGTTAATTACATCCGGAGATATTGTAACCTAAAGTTGTCGCTTGAAACCTCCGACGTTCAGTTGCGTGTTGTAACAAACACGGGCCACGGTCGGCGAGCAGCATCTGCAGGGACATGTTTACGATGACGACCGTGTTTACGAGTGTGGCTGTAGTGCACTGTTGTGGTTTGGTCTAGCTTTCGCAGTGTCCGCATGTAGCGCTTGCTGCTATTGTTATTCTCATTCGTCTCCGCACGCAGACCAACTGTAGTACACCGTGTTACCAGACGTCTGTGATAGTGTAGTGATGTAGGATCTGTGACCATGGTGTATTCGAACTCTGAAAAGGCGGAGATGATACTCATCTATGGCGAGTGTCGACGAAATGCAGCTGAAGCCTGCAGAGCGTATGCATAACGGTACCCGGACAGAGAGCATCCAACGTGCCGCACATTGCAAAACATCTACCGCCAATTGTATGCAACAGGTATGGTCGTAGCACGATAACGGGTCCGTAACAGGCCCATCACAGGAGAAGCGGGTGCAGTTGGTGTGTTAGCTGCTGTTGCCATGAACCTACACATGGATACACGGGACACTGCGAGAGCCGGTGGACTGAGTCAAAGTAGTGTCATGCGCATACTGCATCATCACCGCTTTCACCCGTTTCATGTGTCGCTACATCAGCAATTACATGGTGATGACTTTAATCATCGAGTGCAATTCTGTCAATGGGCATTAACAGAGAATGCGTTGCAGTTCTACCTGTTTACCGATGAAGCGGGTTTCACAAACCACGGGGCAGTGAATCTACGGAACATGCATTACTGGTCCATGGACAATCGTCGCTGGCTCAGACAGGTAGAGCGACAGCGACCGTGGACTGTAAATGTATGGTGCGGAATCATTGGCGACCACCTCATTGGTCCTCACTTCATTGCAGGGGCCCAAAAAGCTGCAACATCATCGCGTTTCTACAGAATGATCTGCCAACGTTGCTCGAAAATGTCCCACTGGAAACGCGTCGACGTATGTGGTATCAGCATGATGGTGCACCTGCACATTCCGCAATTAACACTAGGCTGACCCTTGACAGGATGTTCGACGAGCGTTTCATAGGACGTGGAGGACGCATAAATTGGCCAGCCCGTTCTCCTGATCTTACACCTCTGGACTTCTTTCTGTCGGGTACGTTAAAGGAGAATGTGTACCGTGATGTGCCTACAACCCCAGAGGATATGAAACAACGTATCGTGGCAGCCTGCGGCAACATTACACCAGATGTACTGCGGCGTGTACGACATCCATTACGCCAGAGATTGCAATTGTGTGCAGCAAATGATGGCCACCACATTGAACATCTATTGGCCTGACATGTCGGGACACACTCTATTTCACTCCGTAATTGAAAACGGAAACCACGTGTGTACGTGTACCTCACCCCTCATGGTAATGTACATGTGCGTCAGAGAAAAAGACCAATAAAAAGGTGTTTGCATGTGGACATAATGTGCTGTTCCAGTCTCTTCTGTACCTAATGTCCATCACCGTTCCCTTTGGATCCCTACGTAATTCGGTGCTCTCCGATACACACGATCGAACAGCGGAGGAGTGGTACTCAGGCGTCAACTTTAGGTTACAATATCTCCGAATGTAATTAACATTTTACAATGCAACAAACGGCACTGATTACGTATTTGTTTATATGTTCAGATGTGCTAACAAAACTAGCGGGGTTCCATTTAAAAAAACGTAGGTTTCTGTTAAAAAACATACTTCCGTGCATTTTTTTTATGGTTTGTATTAACCAATTGCACTAGCCCCTCTCCTCACGTTCGGTCTGTGGAATCGATTCGTCAGTATTTGATGTGGTTTACGAAATATATCCAGCGGTAATGTTAGGTGACTCACCCAGTATACATATATATATATATCACCGGTTGTCGTATGACGATTAAGAGATTATAATTATTGTTAGTCTGGTTGGGAATTTGGTAAGCTAGACTGGATACCTGGTGAAACAATTGCTCAGTAATGCAATGTTTACTTCCCCAGACAGCTCACAGCTTTTAACCCGCTTTTATTGTCTATCAGCACCGCTTTCAGAACAAATTAATGCAACAACATTACAACACGTTGGAAGCGTGTATTCGTCATCACCATACTGGCGTATCACCCGTCGTGATGGTATGGAGTGCCACTGGTTACACGTCTCGGTCACCTCTTGTTCGCATTGACGGCACTTTGAACAGTGGACGTTACATTTCATACGTGTTACGACCCGTGGCTCTACCCGTCATTCGATCCCTGCGAAACCCTACATTTCAGCAGGATAATACACGAGCGCATGTTGTAGGTCCTGTACGGGCCTTTCTGGACACAGAAAATGTTCGACTGCTACCGTGGCCAGCACATTCTCCAGATCTCTCATCGATTGAAAACGTCTGGTCAATGGTGGCCGAGCAACTGGCTCATCACAATACGCCAGTCACTACTCTTGATGAATTGTGGTATCGTGTTGAAGCTGCATGGACAGCTGTACCTGTACACGCCAAGCTCTATTTGACTCAATACCCAGGTGTATCAAGGCCGTTATTACGGCAAGAGGTGGTTGTTCTGGGTACTGATTTCTCAGGAGCTATGCATCCAAATTGCGTGAAAATGTAATCACATGTCAGTTCTAGTATAATATATTTGTCCAATGAACACCCGTTTATCATCTGCATTTCTTCTTGATGTAGCAGTTTTAATGGCCAGTAGTGTATTTCGAGTAGCCATCCGCCTTAATGACAGCGTATCCACACACGAGCATCCACCTGATTTAACAAGAAACGTTATTCGTCCGACCAGGCGACACGTTTATGTTTATCAATGACCCAATCTGGATGTACCTGTGCACACAGCAAACGATGTCGTTAGGTCAAAATGGAAACACGTAGGGGTCGTCTGCTGCGAAGTTCCATGTTCGGCATTGCCCACTGAATGGTGAGCTTTAAAACGCTTGTGCCTGAAACAGCATTGTACTTTGTTGCCAGATCTGCCATACGTCGCCTCCTATCTTGCTTTAGAGAGCGGACGAGACTCCGGCCCCCACGGTCTGTAATGAGGTGTGGACGTCCAGCATCTTGTTTCCTCTTCGTGGTTACACCGTTCTTCAACCATTTTCCATAGATGCCCATGACAATAACACGCGAACAGCCGACTAGCCTTGCCGTTTCCGAGAAGCTTGTTCCCAGATGCCTGGCCATAGTACCTGCCCTTTGTAGAAGCGTTTTATGTCAATGGACTTCATTTGCGGCCCCTAACGTCTCTAGAATGATTTTACATTCGTCTCTATTCCGCTTATATACTTTCCTTACCTCACCACGTGTCTTTTAATCTCGTGATGGGCAGTGCTCATAATTTGTTCGCTCATTTGTGTAAGTGGGATGCAGCAAATCGTAAATTATAGGTGTATTGCTGTTAGAAGAAACTAGCCTATAGGACCAGATATCCAGGTGCATTTCTAAAACAACACAGAGGTCTGTACATATTGTGCACAGGAGGCGGACAGAAAAGGAACTATTGTGTCAGATAAATCTATAAATGTAGCGAACAGATTATATCCACAAAACAACCAAGATATGATGCTCTGTTTACGGGTGTTGAGAGCATGTGGGCCAACAGATTAGAGCTTCTGAATCCAGTGCTCACTAATGTACTAATCGGTATATTGTCAATATCAGTAAACGCTTTCTATTGTACACCAATCGATGAACTGCTAGAAACTTTGGGAACTTGTCCAATGGACCTGAAGGTCGTGAAAGGAGGGGTTTTACACTGGGTCAAGACGGCTGGTCAAACACAACTGTATAGGACACTTGGAAACGAGGCGAATAACAAGAACGAAACGCTATGGTGTATTACAAATGAAGGAAAATACAGAGCACCACTCAGACATAAGCGTAAGAACATATGAATTTCTCCTAATACTAAGGGAGGGTTAAAACTGAAATTACTTAACCAATCAGGCAGTGTGATTCATTAGCTGACCAGCTACGGCAATATATAACGGGACCAATGACGGCTGAAGACAATCGTTCGACGTGACAGAAGTGCAACCCTTCCGCAAATTACTGCAGATTTCAACTCTGGGACACCAAATAGTGTCGGTGTGCGAACCATTTAACGACAAATCATCGAGTTGACTTGCACGACACAAACCTTTACGCCTCGCCTGGGCCAGTCAACGCCTACATTCGACTGTTGATGACTGGAAACATGTTGCCTTGTTGGACGAGTCTCATTTGAAATTGTATTGAGCGGATGGACGTGTACGGTATGGAGACAACCTCATGAATCCATGGACCCTGCATGTCACACCGAAAATGAGGATGCATGGCACCTGCTACCGATATATAATTTTTTTCTGAATTGTATGTAAATATTTGTAATTTAAATGCTTTCTTTTAATAAGTAAGGACATTGCTTCCCTGTATGTGTAAATTTAGGTAGAAGTCTGTTGACGTTTCATTGTATTTATGGGAAACTTATAAGCTCTGCGAAAAAGCCAAAGGAATTGTTATTAGCATCGACTAGCAACAAAAATAGCAGTGCTTGTGCGTTGTAAAATATTTGGGTAGGGAGTTGTTGCGCGGAGCGCGCGAAGACAGAGGGAGACGGGTTCCAGCGCTTGTAGTGTGTGGAAGTGTGGTGTTAACGCTCTCGCAGTAGAGAGTACCTTTTTCGGCGATATCATGAAGGCGCGCCGGCCAGATGTCTAGTAGCAGGACTACAGACAGTGGACGGGCGGAAGAGGCTGTATTAATTACGATTGCCCGTTCCTGTAATTAGCCGTGGCTCCTCAAGATGCTACCGTCTTCAACAATAACAGCAGTTCCAGCAACACAGTTTCGTCGTCGGCTCCGAGTTTCGTCGTATGCACAGCACTGAAGTAAGACTGCTCATTGGTAGAAAGTATTAACGGCTAACCCAGCAGCGCAACTGAATGAGATTTTATTGATTTATTTAAATAAAAATTAGTTAAACTCAGGGCCCGCCTCTCGTGGTCGTGCGGTAGCGTTCTCGCTTCCCACGCCCGGGTTCCCGGGTTCGATTCCCGGCGGGGTCAGGGATTTTCTCTGCCTCGTGATGGCTGGGTGTTGTGTGCCGTCGTTAGGTTAGTTAGGTTTAAGTAGTTCTAAGTTCTAGGGGACTGATGACCATAGATGTTAAGTCCCATAGTGCTCAGAGCCATTTTTTGAGTTAAATTCAGGGAGATTGTGTCCTCATTGCGCCCAGACATTGTTACTAAGCAGGGTCCTTGTTCCTTTTTTTCCTATATGCTAACCGAGTGTCATAAGAAACAAATTGAATATCTACAGTCAGTTTATTAATGAATAATTTCACTTTTAAGAATTTTAGCCTCAGTCTACTTACAATTAACTGTTGTACGACAGAGGTTTCAGTACATGAGTAAAGTAAAGCAATTTCATTTTTCAAGTTTGAGAATAAATCACAGGAAAAAATCCAAATCTAAAGAAATGCACAAATGAAGAGTGCGGAAGTTTTATTTATTTTATATATAGCTTGGAGCACATGGCTGTTTGGTTTGGTACGTATTCTAGTGTTTAATTCTGTTCAAGTCATTAAAAAGGCTAAGTTGTTCAGACAATAATATGAAATCGTTTGCAAAATTAGTAACAGCAAAGTAAAAAGTGTTGCTTTTTTCTAAATTTCTTTGATGACGTTGTGTTGAGGTCACTGAAAGTCATTGTTCACGTAACGAAGTTCAATACTAACATACAGTTTGATTACATATTTTCAAATCAGTACTCGATTGCCTTTTGCAAAATTTAATGCCAAACATAACGTAAAAGTGACTTCTCAGTTTTCTTTATCATTACGTGTCAAAAAACGTCACAAACTTCAGTTGCCGCGTCAGTATTTAATAATACATGTTTTTCTTTCCCATCATCTTATACAGGATTTCGGATGTAAATTGCCCTAGTGGGCTGGCGACCGTTAATTATTTCCATTTCGTTCATTAATGTAACTTTTGGATTCGTGATCAGTGGTATCCCTTTTCTGTCCAGTGTTGTTCGTGAGTGAATGCACAAAATAACTTTCATTTTCCAAATTATAGCCCTGTTCGGTTTAATTACTTTTTATTTTTAGTAGACTTTACATCAGAAAGGTCAGTTGTACACTTTCCTCCTTATTATCGGTATCACTTCTTCGGGAAAGATAGCCTTATCCAATTAGAAAAAATCCATTAGGCATACACGTGATTCACGGTCGTATTTTATATCGCAAGCAGGATAGGCCGATTAGTAAGAGGGAGGTTACAAGGTGGGGACTGTTCAAGCTTGTGGAGGCTCTGCAATGGTGTGGGGTATGTGCTGTTGGAGTGATATGGAACCCCTGATACGTCTAGATACGTCTCTGATAGGTGACACGTACATAAGCGTCCTGTCTGGTCACCGGCATCCATCCATGGCTATTGTACACTCCGACGGACTTGGTCAATTCCAGCAGGACAATGCGACACCCCAAACGTCCAGAATTGCTATAGAGTGGCTCCAGGAACACTCTTCTGAGTTTTAACACTTCCGCTCGCCACCAAACTCCCCAGACCTGAATATTATTGAGCATATATGGGATGCCTTGCAACGTGCTGTTCAGAACAGATCCCCCCCTCCCCCCTCGTATTCTTACGGATTTATGGACTGCCCTGCAGGATTCATGGTGTCAATTCAATTCCCTCCAGCACTACTTCAGACATTAGTCGAGTCCATGCTAGGTCGTGTTGCGGCATTTCTGAGTACTCGCGTGGGCCCTACAAGTTAATGGGCAGGTGTACCAGTTTCTTTGGCTCCTCAGTGTATGTCGTTGTGTATGAAATTTAGCTAACTGTTCAATATTTCTTTATTCTTAGGTAGAGTTATCTATCTGTCACCAATCTCGAGAAAGCTGATGTGATGTAGTACATTCATTTGCGATCGCGCCGTGCCAGCAATAAAGCCAGAGTGAAATATTCGCAACATTCCTCTTATTTCATAAATGGTTTCAGATATCGAAATGAGAATTTTGCAATTGATAACACGCAAAGAGTAGAGTATCTTTATTATGTAAAACGTCATTATCTACCGTGTTATTCCAATAACTACAGACTTTTTCGGTGAAAGAACGTAAGTTTTAAGGGCCATCGATAGCTGAAGCACCTGTTTCAGAATTCTCTCGCAGTTGTGTCTACACAACATGTTAGTGAGGTGAGACAGTGTAAACTCCGCTGTGTTTTGGCAGAAGAAGCAAATTTTGACAAGGCAACCAGAGACATGTATAGGTTTCACTCAATATTCGCCACTCATGACGCTTCTCTGAAAGTTGCAAATGGTTAACAAGCCATGCGAAAATAAATCGCTGCATTTTCGGCAGAATTCTTTTTAGATACTAACGAAAGCAGAGGTGACAGTAGATCTTTCTTAATGGTCACCATACAAGCGTGGGCCTGGAAAACCCCCCTTAATATTTACAAAAAATATGAGCGTAAGCGGTACTTCCCCTCCAGCGCTCTGAGCGACCCTCCACCCCTGCCGCTCTCTCCACGCTTCCCCAGCCGACTGTGCATCTAGCAGCCACGGCATTTTGCGCGCACTATAGAACGTCCCGATAGTTTGACACATAACAAGCTGGAAATTCCGGTTTCTGTTATGTTTCCTTCTCCCATGAATAACCAAATTTTATCCCGAATTTTCATCTAATTTTCAATACTGGTGCACACGAAATACAGAAAATGCGCGTTAAATATGTTAGAATGTTATTTCAACAAATTTCCTCTTAAATTAATTGCTCGGCTGGTTTTATTGAAGTTACTGGTCGCAAGGATGCAATTAGTTTTACGAAAATCGCACATAATTGAAAGTAATAGTGAAAATTCTACGACAGTACGTAATGGGAAAATATTTTGAGCTAAACAACTAAATGGGCAGTAATGTTACCACTCACCTCAAAGCAGACATCTTACTCTTCCCGAGAACATACTTTAAATTACCTGAACCAATTAGCTTACGAAATAACTGATATTGAAAATTCAGATCTTAATAATTTTCATTGTCAGTTTTGCCTCAGTGCTTTCTAGCTTCCGAACTTTGACACAGTCCCTTTGTTACCTTTTTTCCAATTCACGTAACACCCATTATTAATTAATTAAGCAGCTTGTTAAAATTTTCAATAATTGGTCATTATGTGAAATCATTTTCAAGATGGAGGTCATAGTCTTATTCAGGGTGTTCCCAACGTGGAAACGTAACAGCGTCCTGGATAATTTTATAATTTAATAACATTCACCGTTTTTCATACGCTGGAAAATAGCAAAATCTACCCTAACCGAATTTCAAAATATTATGTAACTTACGAAATCAAGTAATAACTGTACTCCTGTCCTTAAACAGCACACTGCACTCGAAAATAGTCGATCTGCTGTGCGAATTAACTCAAGAAACACCTATTTCTCCAAAAACCTGCACCTAGCTAACACAGAGTTAACATCTTGTTTCAAAGTACGCAACCGGCAAGTAACAGCAGACCATCTTTGTATCTTCAAATCTCGTGCACGATGTTGAACACGCCGTATCAAAATGTTAATGATTCATACATGTTATTTAATGAATAATTTAATACATGTTCAAATGCGTGTGAAATCCTAAGGGACCAAACTGCTGAGGTCATCGGTCTTTAGACTTAAACACTAATTAAATTAACTTAAACCAACATATGCTGAGAACAACACACACACCGATGCCCGAGGGAGGACTCGAACCTCCGCCGGGAGGGGCCGCGAAATCCGTGACATGGCGCCTCAAACCGCTCGGCCATTACGCACGGTGATTTAATAAATTTTGGTGGCTGTACTGCAAATTATATCGTGTGCACTATGAATTCATATTTCTGTCATTACACGTCATCCGACTGTGAAGTTCAACGTGTCACTGTTGAAGCCTGGATTTTTTCCCTTCCGAATATGTTGCCGAGGGAACAGATGCGCGTCTCTTTGCCTGTTTGAACTGTGCTACGGCAAAAGCTTGACTGTCCATCAACAACCTTATATTTCTAGAGTCAGTCTACAGCACATTATTTCGGAAAATCGATATGTAAAACTTCGAGATAAGTTGAACCAAGCGCAATACAGTTAAACAGGACTTGGTGACAGTGTTGAAAAATAGTTCAAATGGTTCAAATGGCTCTAAGCACTATGGGACTTAACATCTGAGGTCACCACTCCCCTAGACTTAGAACTACTTAAACCTACCTAACCTAAGGACATCACACACATCCATGCCCGAGGCAGGATTCGAACCTGCGACCGCAGCAGCAGCGCGGTTTCGGACTGAAGCGCCTAGAACCGCTCGGCCACCATGGCCGGCATGCCAAAGTAACGTGTATCTTGCTTTATGAAGTCCCCCTCGTATATGGTCCATTTTAGTTACCCAGATACTTGCCTGTAATTTTGAAGAAATAAATAAATTTAGACGCATACACTACACTACAATTCAACTGGACGTTACCTCACACATTCTTGAGTATACACTCGCAACTGTCCGATGCACTACTACGATTGAGAGTTCACATTAGCCCGAAATCGATTTCAGGTATCATGCCACTCTGCATGAAGATTTTCTACAGGGTGGTGGTTAAGACACTGCAGTCAGTCAGGCCATTTAGATTTTGGTTTTCCGTGGTAACCCTAAATAGCTTAAGGCCAGGATGGTTTCTCTGGAAAGTACATAGCCGATTTCCCTACTCTTTTGCATCCAATCTGAGCAAGTGCTCCATCTCTATCGACATCGTCGTCTACAAACAGATTAACCTACATACTTCGCAAGCCCTGTACAGTGCACGGGGGAGGGTACTTCGAAATAGTAATATAGATTTTTCTCTTTTACTCCATTTTTGTATAGAGAGAGAGAAAAATGACTGTCTGTGTACTCGCATTAATCTTTCTTACCTTATTCTCATTACCCCACGCGACATGTATGTTGATGGGAAAACAACGGTCGCACAGTATTATTCGTATGCAGGTTCTCTAAATTTACCCAACTGCGTTTCGCCAGAACTATATCCTCTTTCTTCCAAGGATTCGCGTTCAGGTTCTCTGAGCATTTCTGTTACACTTTCGTATGAGCTGGCAGCACATCTTCGAATTTATCCAATGTCTGTTGTCACGCCTACTTGATAACTTCTTTAAACATTGGAACAAAACTGTAGAACTGGGTGCAGTAGAGTCATGTATGCAGTTTCCTCCAAATATGTCCTACACTGTCTCAGAACCCTTCCAATAAGTGTAAACATTCCATTCGCACTTTCCTGATACTTATTTCACATTATCGTCCCATCGACCCATTTCAAATTACTTCTTAGTACGAGGGTGGCCCAGAAAGAAAAGCACCGCATTTTTCTTCTCAACCGAAAACAATGCTACGAATACGAAACGTTACGTTCGTATTATTTCAAGTCTCCTGAGTGAGCGTGCCAAGTTTCCGTCACTTCCGACAGATAGCGTAACTGCAGGACAGCTTCAAAATGGCGTCTGTAGGTGATGTACGTTACAAGCAACGTGCCGTCATTCAATTTCTTACTGCAGAGAAAGAAACTGTGGGGAATGGTTACAGACGCATGTGCAAAGTCTATGGAGCATCTGCTGTCGGCAGAAGTACAGTTAGTCGCTGGGCACGGAGGATGAGGTCATCAAAAGACAGTTCGGTGGAGCTCCACGACTTGCAGCGGTCTGGGAGACCAGCCACGGCTGTCACACCTGACATGTTGCAGCGGGCTGATGTTGTCATTCACGAGGACAGACGCATTACGACTCGGCAGTTGGTGCTGCGTCTGTCAGTGATGAGGTGATTCACACAATGAAGCACTGGCTCCCACACCAGGACAAGGATTGGTACCTACAGGGCATCCACGCCCTTGTTTCGCACTGGAGGAAGGCCACAGAACGGGATGGAGATTACGTGGAAAAATAGGGTGTGCAGATAAAATACAATTCTTTCATGTATGTAAGTCTCATTGTGTTCAATAAAGATCTATGGAAGAAAAAATGCGATGCATTACTTTCTGGGCAACCTTCGTATTACCTCTAAGTATTTATACGAAGTAACGTGCTCAAGACATTCACCACTGATCTTGTAATCGGCTACTATCGGACTCTTTCTCTCTCCCTATATTTCTTTCTTTTTTTTTTTTTTATACTGCGAACAGGCCACCTGAGAACCACATTCTAATTTCAGTTCATTGCCCTATGTTCTTTTCTTTTCTTCCAGTATGCGTTGCTTTTATCCGTTCACTTGTTTCTTCTTTCTGTCTTCATACCATTCTGAGCCAGTCTTCCTAGCTACCCTGCCTTGGAATTCTTCCATTTTCAATACGCTCTCCCGGAAGGCTTCTTCGTTGTCTATATCTTCTGTTTTTATATTGTTCTTTCTAAATCCTTTTTCACTTTGTTGACTCAGTTTGTTGTAGGCTTCTTACCCCACAAATATTTGAAAATCTTATTAGTTAATCTATTCTCTTGCATTCGAAATAAATGTCCAATCCGTGGATCTTCTTTTTCTCATCACGTTTGAAATATTTTTGTATATTTCGGTATCACTTCGTAATTTCCAATCTTCTGCTGTTTTTTGTAGCCCTAATATTTTTCTTATAACACGCCTTTCTAGAACTTGTAATTAATCTAAATTATGTTTTAATGCCAGGCATTCTCTTGCATATAGGCATTCTGCCTTTACTAATGTGTTGTAATACCTTGCGTTTTTGGACAGGCATTTTTTATTGTAGAAGTCTTTGGTGATACCATATGCTCTCACCATTTTATGCAACCTTTCCTCTATTTCAGATTTTTCCAAAGCATTTTCTTGAATTATCTCCCCAGATATCTGAATTTGTTTGCCCTCTATGTTTGGCTAACATCTGTTTCCAGGAATTTTGGAACATCCATAACGTTTGTTACAAATTTTGTTTTTTTTTCTACAGAAATTCTTAAGCCTGTTCTACTGACTATTTCTTCAAGGAGATTTATTTGTGTTATAGCAGATGCCACATTTTCGGAAACTACAGCAAAATCATCTGCGAATGCAAGACAGCTGATTTCGATTTTTTACTTCCTCTTTCTAACCTTATAGGCGAGATAGTTTTCCTTGTTATAGGCAATATTTTACATTCAACCACATTTAACGAGTTTACACAAAGCGGAAATTTTGTCCAAGTCTTTCCGCAAATCCTTACTATAGTCTAACGACGATACCTTCCCCTATACAACAGCGTGATCAGCGCACAAGCTTATGGTGCTGCTGATCCTATTTGAGTAATCGTTTGTGTATATTGATAAAGCGGTATGGATGGCATCTTCGTTGACTGCACCCAGCGCGCCGCTCACTGCTATTCGCTGTCTACGGTAGGTAGCGACACACATACATGCTACCAGAGGACGAATAATTCGCGTGAACCCACTGTCTGAGCCTTTGCTTGCCTGGCGCTTCTTTCCAAGCAGTCGCATTAATAGCATTACTCCCAGAAACTCAGTGGATCTACAAACTTATCAAACTTAACAGAAGACTGATGTGAGGGAATTATATCGACGAAGCACGGCGCTGTTGAACATTACTACTATTCAAAGACTATCTGAGTGTATCAACATTAATGACTATTTGTTTCTATCAAGAACATTACTCTTACATATATAAGTCAGCACCACAGAAGGACCCAACAGCACTTAAAAGATACGTCTATCTCAGTTATGAAGTGCACATATTGTAAATAAATGTATTAATGTGTTACCTTTCTGTAGGTGTCTGACTGTCTTTGTTCCCTACCTCAACTACCGACTCATCAGATAACACTAGATCCTATTACGTCTCTTCGCGCATACACGACATTACTTTCATTTGTGCAGAATATCCGCTGTCCAGTATAGCGTAGTAGATTGTATTAGTCAAATATTCCTCGGATCAGTCACATACACTGACGGAAAAAAATGGCAACACAAAAAATTGTTGATGTATAGTAATGAAATATCGGGAATACGTTTGTGTAGGTAATACATTTAAGTGGTTAATCTTCGAGACCTCAGGTTAATGTAAGCGCGGTGCTCTTTGTGGATGATGCTGGAGTTTTCGTCCGATGACGTCCCATATGTGCTCGATTGGAAACAGATCTTGTGATCGAGCAGGCTAAGGCAACATATCGACACTCTGTGCAGCATGTTGGGTTAAAACAGCGGTAAGTGGGCGAGCGTTATCCTGTTGCAAAACATCCTCTGGAATACTGTTCATGAATGGGAGCAGAACAGGTCGAATCACCAGACTGACATACAAATTTTCAGCCAGCGTGCGTGGGATAACAACGAGAGTGCTCCTGCTGTTATACGAAATCGCACCCCAGACCAGGTGTACGTCCAGTACGTGCAGCACACAGCCAGGTTGGTTGCACACTCTCAGCTGGCCTCCTTCTAACCAACACACGGCCATCACTGGTACCGAGGCAGAACGAGTTTTCATCGGGAAACACAACAGACCTCCGCCCTGCTCTCCAATGAGCTCTCGCTTGACTTCAGTGAAGTCGCAGATGGCGGTGGTTTTGAGTCAGTGGGATGCACGCTGCAGGGCGCCTGACTCGAAGCTGTCCTTGAGGTAACCGATTTGTAACAGTTCTTTGTGTCACTATGATGCCAACCTGCGCACATTGCAGCTGCGGATACAGTAGGATGCGCCAGAGCCATACGCCGAACACGATGGTCTTCCCTCTCGGCACTGCCACGTGGCCATCCGCAGCCCGTTCTTCTTACGACTGTACATTCTCTGTACGACTGCTTCCAGCAACCACGTACAGTAGCTGCACTCCTGTCAAGTTTTTCTGCAACAGCACTGAGGGAACGTCCAGCTTCTTGTACCCAGTTTCCATGACCTCGTTCAAACTCAGTGAGGTGTTGGCAATGTCGTCTTTGTCGCCTTAAAGGTATTCTGGACTAACATCAACCGCCACGTCCGGTCTCAATGGTAACTAACACTCACGATTGCTACAGCGAGTATTTAAAGCAAACCTGATTTTTATTCTCATAGTGGCGCTACTAGCATCACTCTTATTCGACTAGAGTGAAATTTGCCGGCCGCGGTGGCCGAGCGGTTCTAGGCGCTGAGTCCGCTGCTACGGTCGCAGGTAAGAATCCTGCCTCGGGCATGGATGTGTGTGATGTCCTTAGGTTAGTTAGGTTCAAGTAGTTCTAAGTTCTAGGGGACTGATGACCTCTGATGTTAAGTCCCATAGTGCTCAGAGCCATTTGAACCATTTGGAGCGAAATTTGTATAGACATCATCCTTCAGGTGAGGAAACACGCCACCAATATTTATGTCGCTCAACTCCTACTTGGTGTTGCGATTTTTTTCCCGTCAATGAATCTGCGACGATACTCCGTATAATCTTATAGGTCTTCGTACCTAGCCTTTCAGAAATCTAGGAAGAGGGAATCCACCTGTTCACTTGCATCTGACATGTGCAAGATGTCGTTTATGAATGAAGCAAGTTGTTTCACATGAGTGGTTCTTTTTTCTGAATCTGTGCTGATTTTTTGAGAGAAGCTTGTTTTTCTCCAGGAATATCATAACTTTTGAGCTTAGAATATGCTCTAGGATCCTGCAACAGATAGACGTCAGCGATATTTGTCTCTAATCCTATGCATCCCATCTCTGGCCCTTTTTGTAATCAGAAATGACCTGCGCCTTTTTCTATTCAAACAGGACTATTCACTGTTCAGGGGAGCCACGATAAATGTGATCTAGGACGCTAAACCATAATCCTTGTTTTTGACGCACCCTGAGAAATTAAAGCTATGCTCCAGACCGGGACTTGAATCTGGAGATCGGCTTTATGACAGGCTGCATTATCATGCTGATACAGTCATCGTCTCCGAACTTTTCCTCTACTGTACGCAGCACACAATGCTGTAAGATATTTTCATATGCTTCAACATTTCGCATTTTCTTAAGCACAATGGGGGACCCCCATCCCAA
Source organism: Schistocerca serialis cubense (assembly GCF_023864345.2). Taxonomy (NCBI): domain Eukaryota; kingdom Metazoa; phylum Arthropoda; class Insecta; order Orthoptera; family Acrididae; genus Schistocerca; species Schistocerca serialis. The sequence continues at coordinate 434,239,851 of NC_064640.1, read as the reverse complement.
TCACGAAAGACACCCTCCGTACAGTAACATCACCTCCTTTGTAGTCCACACTTATCACAATACACCGTGGGAAGTAACCTCCTTGAGGCATTCGCCAAACTCAGACCTACTCATTGCATTTCCGCAGGATATGGCGCGATTCCTCGTACAGTCATTTTGCCAGCTGGAGTGCTGATAGCACTATGGAATTCGCAAGTGATTCCTTCGTGAGGTTCCAAGCGATTTTTTACTACCACCCTCCACAATGCTCGACAATTCCTATCCGTCAGTACATGAGATCTGCCCGGTGTTCGCTTAGCTATGGTTGTTCCTTTGCATTTCCACTTCACAATCGCATCACTAAAAGTTGAAGACCTGAAATACTCCCCGTGTCCTTTTATACTGCCCGGTCCGAATCTTGTGACCTGTAGTGGTCAATTACAAATTACGTAAAGCTGTTGGTTGGTTGATCTGAAGAAGGGCACCAAACAGCGAGGTCATCGGTACCGTGGTGTTAGGGAAGGAAGGGGAAGAAAGTCGACCGTGCCCTTTCAAAGGAAACATCCCGGCATTTGCCTGAAGCGATCTGAGGAAATCACGGAAACCTAAATCGGGATGGCCGGACGCGGGTTTGAACCATCGTCCTCCCGAATGCGAGCCCAGTGTACTAACCACTGCGCCACCTTGCTCGGTACATACAGCTGTCCGGATAGTTTTGATTAGATAGTATATGGAGGGTACACAACACTATAAAAGTAGTGGCTGAAAAGAAAACACTGCCCAGTACTAATCAACTGTAATATAATAAACCGTCACAGTACCAGAAAAGGTCAAATAGGTAATATCATTAGCAACCAAGGGCACATTAATACGTTGTTCTCATTCACGCCAAACGAAAAGACGCGAACTGTTTTTAATTTTTTTTTATGCTGGCTGGACAGCTTGATGTCTTGCGCACCTAAGGGAGAGAAGTCGTGTGCGTCATCTGTCTGTGAATCGTCTAAAGTTTGTTCTGTATGTTATGAATTTTAACTGTTTTGTATATCGCATTGTCCGAGGCGGAATTCGGGGATCAGCTCAGTATTTGCCTAAACGAGCGTAGAAAACAGCCTAAAACCATACTGATGCTGGCCAGTGTACGAGCCCATGCTCGTCAATCCGCCACACAGATTAGATCCATGTCTGGTTCATATTCCTGTCTCTCAAGCTAGCGTACTCCGCTTTACGCTCCAGGAGCAGGTTTGGTCTTGCACGTCATCTATGGCTTGAAAATGGTGTGTCAGCTGAAAGTTGCCAATAGCGGATTTTGTATCCCCACCAGTCTCTTGTACACTGGTGTCTAAAATTAAAGCCACAAACCGCTATTTCCCCGTCCCGTGTCTAATTCACGATATAATCATATAATCTGTCAACCAGATGTCCGTACGATCGTGTTCTGCACGGAAGATGGCATTCCGGTCGACGAACAACCATGCCAACGATAACGTCAGGGCACCTGTGAAACAACGTAGTGTTTGCTGGGTAGCGCCACATCCACAAAAGTGCGTACACAGACACAGGCGGTGCAATAGGGCACAGAGAAGATGCCAACCAGACTCTCTGCGGTGGAGGACCAGACAATAACACAATCAGGGCTGTCGCAAACTGATGTGGCCCGATGGCTTAGTGTGAATCGATGTGTTGTTTCTCGGATGTGGCGACAGTGTATAGAGACTGAAACTGCATCCCGAAGACCAGAGCAGGACCGACCACGTGTGACTTCAGAAGAGAGGGCCGTTATTTGGCTGCAAGGGCACGACAGTACCGCTTAGTACTGCCCGGAGACTGGAATTTGAGCTCGCAGAATCCACTGGAAGTCTTGTGTCAAGTCAAACGGTGTGCAGAAGGCTTCGGCAGAGTGGCCTTTATTGTCGGAGACCTGCTGTATGTCTACCTCTGACGTGTCTTCACAGAAGGGAACGTCTAGACTGGGGTCATCAACCTGGACGGTCGAAGAGTGGGCCAATGTTGTTTTCACAGATGAGTCCCGATTTAATCTGCAGAGTGATTCTCGATGGATTAGCATCTGGAGGGAACGTGGAATACAATTTTGGGATCCAGATGTCGTGGAAAGAGATCGATATCGAGAAGGATCCCTAATGATGTGGGCAGAGATTATGTTTACCAGTCGAACCGCTCTTCATGAAATTGTATGGGTGAATCGGCAAGGCTTAACTGCTGTCAGGTATCGTGACGAGATCTTGAGGCGTCATTTGCGGTTGTTGCGAGGTGCTGTGAGCCTAGGCTTCGTACCGATGGACGATAATGCTCGACCTCACAAAGCACGGGTGGTTGATATTTTCTTGGTAGCGGGAGATATTGTACACATGGCGTGGCCTGCCCGCTTTCCCAATCTGAATCCAGAAGAGCATGTCTGGGATGCATTAGGAAGACGGTCTGCGTCACGTCAACATCCACCAACCACTCCCCAAGAGTGCGAGCTGCTCTCCAGGAAGAAAGGGCGTTATTGCCGCAACATGAGAAGGATGACGTCATTCACAATACACCCCATCGTTGTCAGGCCTGGATTGCTCCCAGAGGTGGTCACACGCCATACTGATCACATTAACCAGTTGTCGGAATGTGTGTGCAGATCCGTTGCAAGTTGGAAAAAACGAAGAACACTTTTGTCTACCGTTATGCTCGTGGCAGTTGCTTACGTTCTGTATTCGTTACATTGTTTCTAGTTTACCTTCACCTGTTTAATAAATAAATGAGACCTGGCAAAATTTCCGTTTGTTGCTTTAATTTTGTACACCAGGGTATGTCAGACGAGAAGTTGTTCACTGTCGAGAGCCATCAGCGACTGCATCCTAAGCAGCGTGAGTGTCGCGTACATTGGCCAGTTCTTGTGGGGTCTTAGCCTTCCTGGTTCGACCAGGCGGACTCCGAAGTTAGTCGCATGCTAACGCAAACCCAGATCTTGTTTCATCAGCCCCCACCCGCTCGGTATAAGCGTTAAATTCTTCGCGCTTTCGCGCTCTCATAGTTTCCGTGTTTGTCACTGACCGTGCCTTCAGTCTCTCCGGTCGCGGGTTAGGTTTGTACCCGACGTTTCTCGCGGGCTCCACGCGTCATGGTACTCTGTGCTCATCTCGAGCGTTTCTTGTTGCCACTATTACCTCGCTAGCGAAGCGTGGTAATAGTGGCAACAAGAAACGCTCGAGATGAGCACAGAGTACCATGATGCGTGGAGCCCGCGAGAAACGTCGGGTACAAACCTAACCCGCGACTGGAGAGTAAACAATAATTACAGTCGACGGCGTAAATGTTGTCATTTCACGCGTATTTCATTTGTTAATACGTTTAGCCAATTTATCTGCTATTACCCGTGTACAAAAGGAAGAAGTGCTACGCCATTTTCTGCAACTTCATTTCAGATGCAGCCCAGACAACTTTATTAATAATCAAGTAATTAGACACCTAAACGATGACTGTTAATAGAACGCGGCTACTGTTTGTCATATTTACTAGAAATTTCAGTAAATTGCCGACAGTTGTGGCCGAGCGGTTCTAGGCGCATCGGTCCGGAACCGCGCTGCTGCTATGGTCGCAGGATCGAATCCTGCCTCGGGCATGGACGTGTGGGATGTCCTTAGGTTAGTTAGGTTTAAGTCGTTCTAAGTCTAGGGGATTGATGACCTCAGATGTTAAGTCCCATAGTGCACAGAGCCATTTGAACCATTTTTTCAGTAAATTAACAGGACGGTGGAATCACTTGACAATAACATTCTTCTTAATCCTTGGTAGATCTTGGCTGTCGCCAAGTTCAGTGGTTCTCGCTAACGCGTCCGTTGGCGAGTCATAGTCTGCCAAAACGAGTCCTGGGACAGAAAGAGCTGCACGTTCCAAATTAGGCAAGAAGGCAGTGGAAGGTAGTGATCTTCACTTTTTTAACATCAGGCGCACTGACGTTGTCTGCGATACCTGCATACTTCCGCAGCATATCTCCAAGAGATGACATGATACACTGCGTTGTGCCTGGCGCATTATGAATGATCTGAAGGCAGTTATGCATATACTGTCAAGCGGTTCGACGTATCCTCGTGAAATAACACGATAAAAACTCACGATAAGCCGAGAAAAGTGCCCTCACCCCCGTGTGCAATAATACTGTGGTCAACTAATACGTTGCATTCACAGGTCGCTTACATTAGAACTACACTACTGGCCATTAAAACTGCTACACCATGAAGATGACGTGCTACAGACGCGAAATTTAATCGACAAGTATAAGATACTGTTATATGCAAATGGTTAGCCTTTCAGAGCATTCACACGAGGTTGGCGCCGGTGGCGACACCTACAACGTGCTGACATGAGGAAAGTTTCCAACCGATTTCTCTTACACCAACAGCAGTTGACCGGCGTTGCCTGGTGAAACGTTGTTGTGATGCCTCGTGTAAGGAAGAGAAATGCGTACCATCACGTTTCCGACTGTGATAAAGGTTGGATTGTAGCCTATCACGATTGCGGTTTATCGTATCGCGACATTGTTGCTCGCGTTGGTCGAGATCCAATAACTGTTGGCAGAATATGAAATCGGTGGGTTCAGGAGGGTAATACGGAACGCCGTGCTGGATCCCAACGGCCTCGTATCACTAGCAGTCGAGATGACAGGTATCTTATCAGCATGGCTGTAACGGATCGTGTAGCCACGTCTCGATCCCTCAGTCAACAGATGGGGACGATTGCAAGAGAACAACCATCTGCACGAACAGTTCGACTACGTTTGCAGCAGCATGGACTATCAGCTCGGAGACAATGCCTGCGGTTACCCTTGACGCTGCATCGCAGACAGGAGCGCCTGCGATGGTGTAATCAACGACGAACCTGGGTGCACGAATGGCAAAACGTCAATTTTTCGGATGAATCCAACTTATGTTTACAGCATCATTATGGTCGCGTCCGTGTTTGGCGACATCGCGGTAAACGCACATTGGAAGCGTGTATTCGTCATCGCCATACTGGAGTATCACCCGGCGTGATGGTATGGGGTGCCATTGGTTACACGTCTCGGTCACCTCTTGTTCGCATTGACGGCACTTTGATCAGTGGACGTTACATTTCACATGTGTTACGACACGTGGCTCTACCCTTCATTCGATCCCTGCGAAACCTTACATTTCAGCAGGATAATGCACGACCGCATGTTGCAGATCCTGTACAAGCCTTTCTGGATAGAGAAAATGTTCGACTGCTGCCCTGCCCGGCACATTATCCAGATCTCTCACCAACTGAAAACGTCTGGGCAATGGTGGCCGAGCACTGGCTCGTCACAATACGCCAGTCACTACTTTTGATGAACTGTGGTATCGTGTTGAGGCTGCATGGGCAGCTGTACCTGTAGACGCCATCCAAGCTCTGTTTGACTCAATGCCCAGGCGTATCAAGGCCGTTATTACGGCCAGAGGTAGTTGTTCTGGGTACTGATTTCTCAGGATGTATGCACCCAAACTGTGTGAAAATGTAATCACATGTCAGTTCTAGTATAATGTATTTGTGCAATGAATACCCATTTATCATGTGCATTTCTTCTTGGTGTAGCAATTTTAATGGCCAGTAGAGTATTAAGACCATTTAGATAGTCCTGAAAAAGGTGTTGTAATATTCATACATATTATGAAAATGTACATATGTATATATTTATGTATGTTCCACATTTCCACCTAAATCACTGGACCGATTTAAACCAACCTTGGTACACATATTATTTACTGTCTGGAAATTAGGGGTAAGAACAACCTACCCATCAAAGGGATGGGGGTGAAAAAGTAGCGAATACCTTTACATTTGTTAACCAGTATTTGGGAATGAGAGAACTTAGTGACTTACAACAGACTTTACGCATCATTTCATAACTTACTAAAACTTTTTCTCGATGACAACCTCCACAAAATGGTGTAAGGAAAAAAGTTTATCGCTTACTACTTTTTCGATCTTTATGCATTAAAACTGCCGCACGAAGCATGGCGTTCTAATTTATTATATCTTTACTACTGACTATATTAGCGACAAATTTTGCAGACAGCATTCACATGTACAACTGAGTGTATCCGCAAAATTATGTTATTGTACGACGCATAGTTCAGGAGATATGATGTCATAAACACTGACCTCAGTGAGAAAATTCCCAACAATCATGACTTTTTAATTTATTACTTCTTTACTGTAATTATATTTACAATACATTTCGCAGAAAGTAGACACATACACCACTGGATGTACTTTCAAAATTGTATCATTTTACGGCACATGGTTCAGGATACAGGATATCATAAACATTGAGCTGCATGAAAATGAAATTTCAGGGAAAAATTCGCTAGAGATACAGGCGCAGTATGTGTAGAGACATGTGTGAAATGCGTTAAACATATGTGAAACGCAACTGACATCTACGTACGTGGGGTAATACATGGGTAAAAAGCTTGTCCTAAACGCGTTAAACGATTTGAACTAAATTTGGTACATATGTTATTTACGATCTGCAAAGGAAAATGATGGGGATAATAATAACTACTCTCCTGTTGGGGCGAGGAAGATAATGGGGAGAGAGAAGTGGGGAGGAGGAGATGGATAGGGAGAGGAGGAGGGAAAATTGACTGAGGGGGGAGAGGGGGAGATGGACAGAGAGAGGCGAAGGAAGCGATAGGTAGAGAGAGGAGAGGAGCGGAGGGGGAAGGAGTAGATAGATAGAGGGGGAGGAGTAGATATAAAGAGAGAAGAGTAGGAGGAGATGGACAGAGGAGCAGGAGGAGATGTACAGGGAGTTGGGGTTGGAGTAAATGGAGAGAGAACAGGTGAAGGAGGAGATGGAAAGAGACAGGGTGCGGAAGGAGATAGACTAATGGAAGATTCGAATAAATGTATACAGGGCCAACACCGGCGACTCAGCTCGTAGCAATATAAACGGAAACTCTTTTCACCGCGTACGCCAAACTAGCACGAAATCTTTGAAGAGTGCTGCACGCTGGCTAGTTCTTTCTAATCTGGCTTTCCCACAACATACAATCTGACAAAGTAGAGGGTTTCCCTGAGGAAGAGAGAAGCACTTTGAACCATTGTCTTTCGAAAGGAAATAGATTCAAATGTTCGTTTGCACAGGATGTGGCAAAAAAATCACATCACTAAAAGCCACGATCGCATTACTCTACATCTTTGAAAAGAATCACAAAAGAGAAAGGCCAAAAATGCCTTGCGCATATTGGTTCTCCTCGTCCATCCAGGAGCACACACTTTGCTAGGTTGGGCTATACGAATATTCGATTTCTGGGTCAGTTTCCTCTTTACATTTTAGCATGCAATATGCAAATAATTCAAAAGCCAACGTACAAGGATGACAGTCTGCATGATTTGTAAACAAGATACTAACTGACTCAGTTCCTAACATCACTCGTCAGTTCCTTTAGTTTGGGTGATATTTCTGCAAGTAATGTTCTCAGTTTCTGGATTTTCAAATTAAAATACGATTATTTCGTGTCCAGAACATCGAAAAATTCAGTGAAACGACAGTTATATTACTGATATTCCCCATAATTCTAGTGAAATAATAGCTGTTTGTGTTAAGCAACAATTTACATTCTTGTGTCATTTAACATTGTAGTCGTATCAGAGAGAACGCTCACGGTTATTTATTTATTTATTTTGTCGACAGATGTACGCCTGTCTTCTTGGATTAATTTATTGCATCGAATAACTTCACATACACACATCAAAAATGTTTTGCATCACCTCGGTTCCGTGAGTTCCTGAACTTGTACAGAAAATTGGTATAGAGATCAACATAAATATCATTTCCGCCCTTTTTATTCCTCGTGAAAACCACAAAAATTGTTCAAATAGCTCTGAGCACTAAGGGACTTAACATCTGAGGTCATCAGTCCCCTAGAACTTAGAACTACTTAAACCTAACTAACCTAAGGACATCACAAACATCCATGCCTGAGGCAGGATTCGAACCTGCGACCATAGCAGTCGCGTGGTTACGGACTGAAGCGCCTAGAACCGCTCTGCCACCACGGCCGGCTCAAAGCGACTGTCTCTGCGATACAGTATCCACAGTCAACATCTATCTTCAGGAGTTCTGGGAACCGGGGTGATGCAAAACTATTTTTTGATGTGTTTATATTGACTGAACATTGCCAGTTACATTACAGAAAAAATGTAGGGTAACATTTTTAACTGGAAACTGAATATAAAAATGAAAGTAAAGAGTTTACAGAAACTGCAACGCTTCACTGATAATGCAAATGAACATAAAAACATTTTCTAAAACAGGTTGTACTCTCCAGTTCGTGAAGTCTCAAAACGTACTGTAGGTGTTCCCTGCAAGTGGGCTGCGTAAATTACTATTTCTTATATCCTATTATTATACGTAACACATCCTACCGGTATAGTTTTAGTTTCTGGAAAACTCTAGACAGAATTTTAATTAGAAATAGTGTATCTATAAGCAGATTTGCAGCTACTTGCAATACATGCTTCTAACAGACTGCAACTAAGCCTCTGATGACAGTGTCAAAGGAAACACTCACGCATACTGTATCACACCAGCTTACCAAGTCTAAACATATTCAGGAATATGTAAACATTTTACCTCTGTGCTAAGCAATGCACCATCTCGTATACGGTAGAAGAAAAACAGTCAACGAATTTCATTTCATCTCGGTTGTTAGTTAGGTTCACGTTCGAGAGATAATTCTCATGACTTCTGTTAACATTATGTGGAATCTGTATGTTTACTGGCTACGTATACATGGTTTGCTCGTGGTTGTAGCTACATACTGCCCATTAACTTACTAATAATTAGTACACTCAGGTACATTTAATAAACATGTTTCCATTTGGCGATAATGATGTGACTAGTGAAACGCACTTAAATTTAAGAGTAAACACTTTTGTCTCCTGTAATAAATACTCTACTTGCTTTTAAGATAAATTCGTCTGTAGAACATGAATTGTGCGTTCTCTTTTATTCTTGCGTGATGTGTCAGAAGAATGACTGGCAGTACGTCTCGTGTACATCCGAATTTTCTTCAATGCCTGATAAAAAGAATCAAGCACCCAGTAGGGAAGGAGTAAACTAAATGAAACTTCAGAGGTTGATATGGTATATGACGTTATTTCAGTGATTACAATATCGAGTAAAATTTGCAAAGAACTTGGCAGAATGATCCCTGGTCCCATAAATGTTCTATCGTGGACAGATCTGGGGTCTTCCTGGCCTCGGGAGTCCCTCAACATCGCACAAACAGTTCATACAGACGCGAGCCATGTGTGGGTGTGCATTGTCCGTTGAAAAATGTTACTATGTACATAACCGTCGCATCGGAAGTAACACGACGACGATGCACAACGTCCGTTACGTATCGTTGTTCCCTCAAACCCTACCAGTCAAGACCTCAAGTAATACTCGATGGCTCCCCACACCACGACGCCAGGAGTAACACGACTGAGCTTCTTCTAAACATTGGAAGAATAGACCTCTCCCGAGGTCGCTACCATACTCGCCGATGATAGCGATTTGGGGCAGCGCGGAACTGCGGTTCATCTCCGAAAAACTGCGACGACATTCGTCAACAGTTCCTGCTTGCCAGACATGGCACCACGCCAACCACGACCGTTTGTGTTGTGGTGTAAACGGCAGCCTGTCTATGGGATGGTAATCTCCTAACCCGTCTGCTGCTAGTCTCTAACCAATGGTGCAGTACGACACAGAACGTTGTACAGAATCAGCAGCAGGGTGGGGAAGTTTGAGCACAGCCTGTATTGTTGCCAGATTTCTGATGACGTCATCGATGATTTACCCTGATGTCATGGATTGTTGCCAAGTTTTCCCAACCTCGTCCCCTCTGATATCAGAGGCCAATTTCCCTATGTATAACATGATGGGAAATTTAAAAAAATGGTGAGAAATTCAAAATAGCCCAATTGCCAAGAAGGCGGACCTGTGCATGGCCCTCTGATGTCAGAGGTCTCTTGTGCTAAATGTAATTGGCAGAAAAATCAAAAGATGCAAGATGGGCAATTGTCCTATTGGTGAAATTTTTTAAAAAAATCTACATTATTGGCAATCCAAAATGGCGAACCTGTGCACAACTTGTATAGTTGCCAGGTCACTTGTGCAGAAAGAGAATCCAAATTGTCGCATCTGGTTATATGGACAAAGTATGCATGGTTACCAGATCGCTTGTGTTAAGTATAGAATCTAATATTATGGACCTGTGTGTACTAACACACCACGCATGGTTACCAGGTCACTTTTGCTAAGTATGGAATCCAAGATGTGGGACCTGGGCATATGACCACCACCCTCCTGGTTGCCAGTTCAATTTTTCCAAGTATAGAATCCAAGATGGTCACTTACAAATTCCAAGGTGGCCACTGGGTTTTCCCCTTGACGTCAGAGTGAAACTAGGCCAGCTGTCACAAGTATGAAATCCTGGAGCTCAGTTTAAAATGGTGGGAAATTCAATTGTCCCAGATGTCCTAATATTAAGATAACATCTAAGGGATTTTACCCACACCTCTGATGTCACAGTTTACTGCCACAGCTTGCATGTTTAATCAGTTTCCCCCACCCCAGTTACACAAAGTTTAAAATTATGTAGCTCACGTCTGCTGTTTAAAGAATTACCGCTATGTGTAGTAGCATAGGACCAATTGCATCTTTATATAAACGAATGCGGGACTCACTGTAGAGGCCCATCTCACAGCTGGATCCAGCAATGTGCTATACGCGAAGTTCGTAAGAGACAGACCACTACAACAGCTACCAACCACCACATCTCCCAGAAAGGTTCACGTGTCTCCATTTGCCTGCAGGTGGGCAAAACGCATCCACAACACCATCTCTCACTCTCATCCAGTGGCCTACTGCTCGCAGTGGGTTCCATGTAGATGCTGCTGGATCGACCATCTGACGCAAAGTATGTGCCATGCTAGGCATTCTACAGGCATCCAGCTGTGTGATGTCACCTGGTGCATGCTGCCAGCTTCATGTCCCATCCACAGCCCCTCAAAAGCACATGAGGCTAGGAGCCATTAGATTACCCGACAGGCTACAGCCTACAGGATTATGTGTCTGAACTGGCCGGTGCTATGTCATGCAGTTTCGAATGTGAACAGGTGCTGATTGCAGGATCACAACTGGTATGCTCTAAGGCGTCACTTTCAGATGCATTTCTAAAACTACATAACTCTGACTTACCCATTCCCTAATTTTAGAACTGTACTGTTTCTGGCCTCATGGTCGTCTGGAATATTTCCAGGAATGTGATGTTATTAATGTAGAGCACCCAGACCTACTTCTATCTATGCTATTCCTAGCAAGGATTTTCTGTTTATAGCTCCACACACATTGGTCACAAATTTTAATGGGCTGAAACTCCAGTCCTATATTAGCATAGGCACTGCAATGACTGCACACTTTTTTGATACGTGACAATATTATTCTTTACCTGGCATTGCTTTTTGTTATTGTAGGATTCTGGTGCAGTAGAAATTTGTCAATAGTCATATACGACAACAATTCTAATTGAACTATATGGATAACACAAGTGATGGTCTGCTTAAAAGCGTGTTGGTACACTTTTTAGACCCAGTACACCAGCGACTGTGAGTGACAGATGCCCTTGGTAGATTTATGGAGGTATATGGCAAAAAAAATTTATGAAATTCCCAGCAGATTTCAGGTCCGCAATTTCAATTTTCCAATGTTGTGACAGAATGCACAATTACCTCTAAAAGTTAGAGAATGGAGAGATTGACGAAATTAGTAGGTGCAGTTCTGGCAGGTGACAGTAATATCTACTGAATTATCATGTTAAGGGTGTCCCAGGTATGCATGAAGAGGCCCAAAGGACAGATTTCATCATCAACATCACTGTCGCTGGTGGAATAACAGCAATGAACATCGCTTCCGAGTTAGACGACATGTTAGCTAAGAGGTCATTTGATAGAAGCATTGTTCACATGTCAGATATCACAATTTAGACATAACGAGGATATAACACCATCCTACAGTCCTTGGGTAAATATTTTAAAATAATGTTATCGAAGGACATTTTACTCACAACAGATAGGGAGCTACTTGACAGGAACACTTAGTGTAACTTCACGTATCGCTCTTTCCTGAAACCATTTTGAACAGCCATTGTAAGAACGATTTCCCATAAGAGTTACATTCCCAACCAATGAAATAACATCCATTTGCACGAAAAATTCTTCACACTATATAGAACAACTGTTATGACCTACTTTGCACTCCACATGGTCGCGTAGGATTGTCAACAGATCGAGCATGCTCGCGAAGTGGAACTACGGTGAATCTTTCGTGCTTCCACAGGTATGTGGTATCACAAGTTTTATGCAAAGTCTAATGACACACCGACATCAGCCAACGATTGTGCTGTGAGGGATGTGATACGAAAAGGTGTGGAAGAACTAAGTATTGAGGGGAGTATCTAGAATAATACACTCCTGGAAATTGAAATAAGAACACCGTGAATTCATTGTCCCAGGAAGGGGAAACTTTATTGACACATTCCTGGGGTCAGATACATCACATGATCACACTGACAGAACCACAGGCACATAGACACAGGCAACAGAGCATGCACAATGTCGGCACTAGTACAGTGTATATCCACCTTTCGCAGCAATGCAGGCTGCTATTCTCCCATGGAGACGATCGTAGAGATGCTGGATGTAGTCCTGTGGAACGGCTTGCCATGCCATTTCCACCTGGCGCCTCAGTTGGACCAGCGTTCGTGCTGGACGTGCAGACCGCGTGAGACGACGCTTCATCCAGTCCCAAACATGCTCAATGGGGGACAGATCCGGAGATCTTGCTGGCCAGGGTAGTTGACTTACACCTTCTAGAGCACGTTGGGTGGCACGGGATACATGCCGACGTGCACTGTCCTGTTGGAACAGCAAGTTCCCTTGCCGGTCTAGGAATGGTAGAACGATGGGTTCGATGACGGTTTGGATGTACCGTGCACTATTCAGTGTCCCCTCGACGATCACCAGTGGTGTACGGCCAGTGTAGGAGATCGCTCCCCACACCATGATGCCGGGTGTTGGCCCTGTGTGCCTCGGTCGTATGCAGTCCTGATTGTGGCGCTCACCTGCACGGCGCCAAACACGCATACGACCATCATTGGCACCAAGGCAGAAGCGACTCTCATCGCTGAAGACGACACGTCTCCATTCGTCCCTCCATTCACGCCTGTCGCGACACCACTGGAGGCGGGCTGCACTATGTTGGGGCGTGAGCGGAAGACGGCCTAACGGTGTGCGGGACCGTAGCCCAGCTTCATGGAGACGGTTGCGAATGGTCCTCGCCGATACCCCAGGAGCAACAGTGTCCCTAATTTGCTGGGAAGTGGCGGTGCGGTCCCCTACGGCACTGCGTAGGATCCTACGGTCTTGGCGTGCATCCGTGCGTCGCTGCGGTCCGGTCCCAGGTCGACGGGCACGTGCACCTTCCGCCGACCACTGGCGACAACATCGATGTACTGTGGAGACCTCACGCCCCACGTGTTGAGCAATTCGGCGGTACGTCCACCCGGCCTCCCGCATGCCCACTATACGCCCTCGCTCAAAGTCCGTCAACTGCACATACGGTTCACGTCCGCGCTGTCGCGGCATGCTACCAGTGTTAAAGACTGCGATGGAGCTCCGTATGCCACGGCAAACTGGCTGACACTGACGGCGACGGTGCCCAAATGCTGCGCAGCTAGCGCCTTTCGACGGCCAACACCGCGGTTCCTGGTGTGTCCGCTGTGCCGTGCGTGTGATCATTGCTTGTACAGCCCTCTCGCAGTGTCCGGAGCAAGTATGGTGGGTCTGACACACCGGTGTCAATGTGTTCTTTTTTCCATTTCTAGGAGTGTATGATAATTTCACATGTCTAGTGGCACTTCATATCATCTACACGGAGTTTAAATATTTATTTCCCGACGTACATTTTGAATCTCTGGAAGTATCTAGAATGATCGTGTAACTTAGCTATACAGCGTTTATGTATTTCAGTCCTGTCTTTGGTTTTAACCAATGTCTACCACGAGCTGTAATATTTCATTTGTCACAGTTTGTTATCGATTTTGCTTACAAAATCAGGCTATTATCAATACATATTCCAATAGTCTGCTAACGATTCATATCTTACTGGCCACAGTGACGAAAACAAGCTACTCGGCCTGCCAGCAGCGTTAGAGGTCTGAACTTAATGGTACACAACTGATATTTTACTAACGTTGTGAACAAAAACAGAACACTAGCTCACCCTAGTCTCCGTCTTACAATAACTGTCAAACAAGCGGCTAGCGAAATGTACACATAGCACTGGCAGATATTTCCCATTTTTGTGAGAGACTCAAAATCACTACAGTTACGAAGCTAAATGACTTCGCTTACGTCCAAGCCACTTACAAGTACACCAGATGTGACAGAGAAACGGCATAGCTCACTTTAGTTCCTTCATTTGACTGGCTCTAATGTCAGTAGGGAGTGAAACTTGATGTTTCAATTTCGTTTTATTACTGAGAACTATGTAAAATCTCAAACCACCGTAGTATGATTGAGAGGATGTACCACAGACAGTTATCATGCTATAAGACAGAACACAGTTCATTATTCCGGATGGTGAATGTCCCACTTCTTAACATACATTAACAACTCAGCATATACGATCAGCAGCACTATAAGATTGTTCAGCGATGATGCTGTTGCATAGATGAAAGTATCATCATTGGACAATGGCAAGCAGCTGCGGAAAACTGAGGACAAAATAAATGATGTTTCTGTAACATAGGGAAAGAACCTGCACATGACAATTAACCCTGTACATCACCATCCTACAGCAAAATTACAACAACCTGTCCACATTACAGTGAAACTGTAACAAATCGCTCATGTTACAATGAAACTGTAACAAATGGCCAATTTTAGAGCAAAATTGTGATAGATTGCCCAGGTTAGAGCAAAATTGTAATTAACTGCCTATGTTAAAGCAAAATTGTGATAAACGATCCATGTTACATCAAAAATATAACAAATTACTCCATACATCACGTCATAGTAATCATTGTAACAAACTACCAATTACATTTCTATGTTTCAAGACAATTCGATGAACTCCTCCTAGTTGTAGAGTACCACGAGAGTTGTGGAGCGAACCACAGACTTACCACAACAGGTTTGTCCAGTTCTGCCTCGCTCACATACTGATAGTACTCATATGGGACCTATTAATAGATCCAACATCACAGCTTTCACAAGACCTCTTAGCATCCAATTTGAATATCCTATGTGGATTTTCCCTGACGTCACAATAGAAGTAGATCATTCGGGCTAAATTTAGAATCCAAGATGGCCATTAGTCATACTGTGTTTTCCCATGATATCCTCTGATGTGGGAGCTCTTTATAGTTGGCCTACTTTCCTGTGCAACATTACCAGCGAAAAATATGTGTTCCAAATTCCATGACACTACAGTTGCCTAACCACACCACTCTCCTGCGCTGAAGCAAATTTAGCAGACGTGCTCATTACACAATAGTGAAATGTTGACTTTCATGAAATGTCATCAGAGATCCACACCCCTCAGCCAAATGGTAAATAGGCTCCAACAGTGTAATGTGTATATTAACCACTCTTAATGTTTATTATCATTATTATTATTATTATTATTTATTGTGTGTATGTGTTTTCAAAGTTTTCATTTATTTCTCCCTCAGTACTACAGCTGCCTGATGCAGCGCCTGACGCATTGGAGTGTAAATCAAATCAGCACGCAAAATTGTTTCCAGATTGGCTCCTCGATGAAGTGTCTGATACATTGCAGCGCAAATCAAGTCAGCACACAAAAAACTTGTTTCCAGACTTTGAGTTTCGCTATCTACAATGTCTGCACAGACAGTTGAGCTGCCAGCATTGCATAGTGCATCGATGAAGAATGTGTTGTCGTGCACTACAATGTACAGGGTGGGAGTTTAACATAGTGGTAATTTTTGAAATTTCACAAATTAGTGACATGAAAGTAGTGTTATCAGACTGTGAGTAGTATCAGTTATGCTACAGACAACTGCAGTGTTCAATGCACAAACACCTGAAATGTTCTAGAGTGCAATATAGAATGTGTTGGGGAATCCTGGGATCATTTAAAATATGCAACACCGAGAACACCTCACAGTGCACTCAGTTTCAGGAATCTACATTCAGAAACAGCCATGCAGCATGTGGTGGATGTGTGTATTGAGTGAAATCCTTATGTATATAGATTTTATGGAATTGTTTGGTGAAGTCTTATAGAACTTGCCTGTCAGAACACTTCAGAAGATCACGAATTCATTGCTACAAATTTCAATGAGTGTTGTGCATGCTAGGCATCAGCATGCAGTATTATGTATGACGTATTAGTATCCTTGTAGATATCGGTGCAGAATTTTGTGCATATTTGAACTTGTATAAATTAACCCAAATTGCAATGAATAGATGACTGTCTCTCACTCTGTGTCTTTGTACCAAACCTCCAACAAATTGAAGAAACCCTTTAAAAAACAGTTATATGAAAAATACTGCAGATTGATGATTGAGAATGATGCTGGAAAGAAAATAATGACATTGTTTTAACAACATTTTAAAACTGGGTTTTCCCTGATGTTATACGATATAACAGTTGTAAGAGCTGTTTAGAGCTCACAAATATTCCATAGTTGGCAGACACTACTACTTAGATTTTTTTTGGCGCAACGCAGTTTACTAACTTGTACAAAACTTTCCCACAGTTCATCGGCACTCTTATGCTCCACCTTGTTTTCCATTGATTTGATTGTTCAATATTTTTATCCTTGAATTTGCACCCTGTATGTGATTTACGATGCCGCGCAAAACTGTTAAGGTTGCAGCGAATAATATCACAATTAAACATACCGAAATGGAAGGTTCTCCGATTTTTGACAACAATGTTGAGAATGATAGTGTGCACTCTGCGGTGCAACAGTGGCAAGGCACCACAGAAAATGTTAGTTCCGTTACCAAAAATAATGTACAGTTTCACCTAATTTACCATCTGCTCAGACGGTCGAGTCCGGTACAGCGGGAGATGCTGAGGTAGATATTGCTAACACGCACATGTCAGAACACGAGTCTTTACCAAATCAGGTCAATGAACTTCCCAATTCTAGTACAGTCTATCAGAATGCCAACAGTGTGTCAGAGGATACAGTAGTGCAAAGTACTCAATCTGTTTTTAAAAATCCGTCAGATTCCGTAAAAGGTAATTATGCAGACAATGCAACAGACGAGACGTCCATGATTGTAGATAATGTCTCCTCAGCACAAACCACAACACAGGTGACACCCGTCGCATCAGTTCAAAAGAATACGGAAGCGATGCTTCAAAATCTCATGCAAATGATGATTAAACAGAATAATCAATTGCGAGAACTGCGAGTTGACACCAGCATTCAGTTACGAGAAAAACAAGGTGATGACACCACTCAGTTCAATGAACAATTTTCCAGCATACGTTAGAGCTTAAATCGTACACAGAAGCGATTGATCACCGTTTTAAACAAGTAGATACAGATATTAAGGCCAGTGGAAAACGTCTTTCCGATAAAATTGAAACCATAGCCAGGCAATGCGTAGACTGTACCAAGCCTCTAAGAGATGTCATTAATGCCTTAAGACATCAATGTAATGAAACCTATAAAAAGCCTACAGATGAAATCCAATCAATTAATGAAAGAATTGATCAACAAGACAGCCGGTTAGACGCACGTCTTCAATTCACACTGAGGCCTCAGAAAAGCGATACAAAGACTTTCTCCATAAACACACTGAGGAAAACAATCAGCCGGCCGAAGTGGCCGCGTGGTTCTAGGCGCTACATTCTGGAACCGAGCGACCGCTACGGTCGCAGGTTCGAATCCTGCCTCGGGCATGGATGTGTGTGATGTCCTTAGGTTAGTTAGGTTTAATTAGTTCTAAGTTCTAGGCGACTGATGACCTCAGAAGTTAAGTCGCATAGTGCTCAGAGCCACCATTTTTGAAAACAATCAGTTTTTACAGTCATTAGCAGTACAAAGACAGAAAGTAGAACAGCAGTTGCTCACTAGTCTTACAACCCATTTTGACGCGAGCATAAATTCCGTTACAGACGATGTTAACACAGATCCGATATACCGACCTCGCACAGTCATCTTACACGAAGTGAAAACAGCTCTAATAACACTAAGATTTCTCAAATGTTAGAAATTAATCAGGGTCAAGGGCAATGGGTAGTACAGTCTATTGAAAACATAGAGGCCACGGATAGATAAAGTATTATATCTGTGACAGGTAAGTGCCATGCCGTCCTTGAAACCAACAGCGACGCGGTCGACAATACCGTCGGGCCGCAGTGCGACAAGCCACAGCTTACTTCAAAACAATGTAGAGCTACGCCGACCACAACAGAACTCGGCTCCGCATATATCAGGCCCACTGACGTCAAAGCTACTTCCTTTTACTCGCCAAACCAGTCTGATTTAACAGCAGTGGAAAGATTCTATGAAATTAATCGCCAAGTCATCAGCAGCAAATCAGTTAACAACAAAGTAACCAAAGTTCAATATCACCAGCAACAAACTGTCAAGTATATTTATTTGAAAACATCGATTTCCAAAACTAATCACATCTACATTCATCTCAAATATATTATGCCAAGCAAAACAGTATATTGCAGTAAGTAAATACAACGTAGTAGATTATGCCATCACATAAATCGCTTTATATACGATTTTATTTTCCCGGACTGCGACGTTACACACGATTTTGACACTGATACACTGAATTTGTCTATTTTTTTACGTCTTTTCTACCTCAATGATATTTATTGTATTTCACTTTCTATCGCATAGCAATAATGAGAAATTACTGAAATTGCAATGTGCTAAGTTTTAGTGCATAGAATATGGCTGCGATTATGAACAAATTTATACGCACGCTTACTTCAGTAGCAAGAATTGGAAAAGAAAATTTTACGGTATTTATTCTGCGAAATTTCTATGTAACCAGCCACTTTATTTACGCTACAGATATGCACCAATCTTGACGAGATAAATTATTTCTTCAGTTCGGCGTTTTGCATTCTGAAGACATTACACCACTGCTATCCATTTTATAACGCTCTTCAGCTTTGTGTAAATTTTTTTGCTGCTTTTCAGGAACTTTGATAGTTGGCATTTGTCTTACGGAAGTCGTTATTTGCATTACCATTAAATCTCAACTTATGCTTACTTTGATTTTACATACCAGTCCACATAACTGTAAAACACATCAAACATTTTCCTTGGCACATTTCCGAAGCTTATACAAATTCTATTGGTACCTTGTTTTCACGATTCCTCGATTATTCAGCATTTCATTAGGCGGCATCTTGCCTGGTATGGAGAATCATGCAGGTCGGTTTTCTTACCGTAAGTATAGGCCTTGCATTTCTTTTCAGTTTTCATACGCATGTGCATGAAAACAACTGAAAGAGACGCCATTTATTTTGACATGTGTCCAGCGGATCACTGCAAACGGTAACTCAAACATTTTTTTCATAATAAGAATTTGTGTCCTTTGGTATATAGCCTCTACATATCTTATGTTCATTTATTTCTGATGCTATTTTGTCTTTACTGATACAATGTAATGTACTATTTTTTTATGATGCTATGCTGAAATTTACGTTATTGCCTGATGAATTATTACTAAATTTTTTGTTAGGTTAGTCACTCTTTGTCATTTATAATGTTGCTACGTTTCATTTATGCCTAGTCTTGTGCTCTGTGTTGTTATATATCTCAGTCAGTTGATGATATTACTAGTTTACCTGCTTTCACCTATGTAGATTTAAGAAATCAATGTACCCTGTAACTCATGTCCATTGCATATACTCATCCATTTTGTATATTCTCCAGAACCAATGTACCGAAGTTTCATTGTATGCAAACGAGCCATTATGCTCATAAACAGAAGCACATGAAAGAGTGAAATGTGCCACCTCTAAAGGTGCGCAGGAAACGTATTACACAGGTCATAAGCAACTTTTATGGAATACTGAACACCACTGAAATTCCTCACACTGTTTCCTGGCAGGCCTTTATACACATTTTCCTGTTAGTGTACTAGGTAAATTAGGCAGATTACCTATAAAGATTTAGGATTTAGGATATTTTTTCTCTGCATTTTGTGTTACATATAACACTATTGTTACATGAGTGTTCATGTCCCGAGCTGCACAAATTTTATAGAATAATAATGGAATATTGAAGTTTAATGAGTGTTCATGCCCTGAGCTGCACTCCAATAATGAAGATTATATTGCCATATTGATGATTTTTCTATAACGATTTTGTATGATGTTAATATGTATTTTATGTGTGTTGTGTCCTTTCTAGGAAAATCTGTCTTACCTTGTGCCACATAATTGGAGGTGCTTGTGAGAGACTGTGACAGATGCTTTGCACCTAAAAACTTTTTTTTCACCGTTCCTTATGAGATTGCATATGATACTGCCTTCTTATGTTAGCATATATGACTGCATTTTTTTTCAGGTTAATAATCACATTTCCAGGTTCCACTGTTTCTGCAATTCATTTGCATCTTTGCGTATTTATCTCATAATTTACTGTGGTATGTTGCATCTATCTAGTCAGTAAACCATACTGCACTTAGTACTTGTTCTTTATGCTTGCATGTACTATAATCTCATTTTTTCTTTGTTCTGCCCATAGCAGTTCTTGGCTTTACAGATAAAGTGCACTGCTCTTATTAATCATTTCCATATGCTTCCCTGTAGAAATGCGCATTGTTAGACATATAGGTCATTTAATAGATAGTTTTATGAAGCCCTGAGGGTGCTACACAACCTATAAATATTGTGTCTTTACTCAGATGATACCACACTTTGGTTCTATGATTCTACTTGTTTAATATGTACTCATACAGGTACTTTTATATAATACTGCTATTTATGCACTATGTTCTTGTAAAAATCATGTCGAGTTACGTATTCTCATTATGAATTGTGCATAGACCTCTAGGTTATAGGTAAATGATTTTTTATGATTCTTTCTCAGCTTTTATGTTTATGCTATCTACTACTTAGGCCACTTGGAGCCCGAAACATTTTATAGCTACTAATATCAGCACTGATGTACCTAGAAAGGCCACTTGGAGCCTCTGATTGATATTTTTCTCTACAGTTGTTTCAGTTATTAAGATTTACATGCATGCCAAGTACAAGGCCAGCTGGAGCCATTCAATTATTGATTTTACTGTTAGGTTTTCTTAAGTAATTATGCCTGAATGTTGCATATACAAGGCCACTGAGAGAAACAGTAAAATGTAATAAACCAGTGACGTTCTGCGTAATATTTGGCTATTCTACGTCTAATTGGCACGCTGATGCCACACTTATTGATGTTGTCTTATTCAGAGTTGGTTGCTTCATCCAGTCTGCGGTTTCATTAGATACTGAAATTTTTTTCTGATCAGATAGATTACTCGATGGTGACATAGGTACAAATGGTTATGTTCCACTACCTTACCTTTGCTACTTTTTTGTATCTTCCATTATCCTGTCTCCTGCCTCTGTTCATGGTATTGGAGCAATTTACTACCGGTATTTATACTTCAACGTAAGTACTATGAATGTTGTTTGGATCTCAGAAGAATCTCTACTGTGAAGAGCATTGATGATGCTACCCATCACGTTACTGATATTATGATAATCGCCAACTGCGGTTGTTGGTAATCTGTTGCCGAGAATCTATTGTATCTCTGCATGACACTGAGGAAAATAATATGGAGTTCAGATGTATTGGTACACTGCATGCAATCCCCATTGGTCACTACTAAGTTGTTCAACCTGTACAAAGCAAAAAGAAATGAGATTTATGATGCAGTCACTTCAACATGCTCATAGGCTTCACCATGATGCTTCCATTCACTTGCCCAATCCTATACCATTATCTTGACGATTAGGATTGTACAATGATTTTGCCTTATATGATTTATTTGTCAGCAAACTTGTTTACGAGACAGTTTACTCGTATTATAACCAGATTATGATTTATACTAATGCACCTCAGCACTATCAATTCTTCCGAGTTTAATACTGAACTTGCAATACAATTTTGCTAAAAAACCTTGTGTTAGTAATTCACCATAATCAGTACCGCCTCCCATTCTGGTCATATATTTTTCAATTTTTTTTTTTTTTTTTTTTTTTTTTTGTTAAATGTTCTCGCTTATCAGACAAAGGAATTTCATGTGTATTTCAAAGTATCATGGCCAGCTCTGCACACTGCTGAGCCTGTAGCTAGCACTTATATATTTTTTTTATGAGAAACCAAAATATATAACATTCCACCGTTGCTGCTTTAGAAGTAAGACAATTTATTTGTTACGCGCACTGGGACCAAAGTTAATAGTTTTAAACAGGGCCATAGGATTCAGTGCCTAAGGTGCTGAATGTATTTTGCATTGACTGTATTTCTTTATTGGTATTGTGAGTTGCACTGCCCAATCGATTCGTATAAGTTTTCTCAACAATAACACAGATGAAGTACACCGCTTACAGTTACAACACGCTACACGATAACTCGAGTTTTGTATCCATTGCACAGTTCAGACATTCATTCAACTTAATTTGAAAATAAATATTTTTAAAAGAACGTTACAAGGGTGTTTCCGCAAGAGCGTGCAAAAATGTAACAGAACATACAGAATGCTCCACTGAACAATTTGTGGTACGGAACCTGGGTCGGAGAAGCCAGCTTAAGGAGATATGGAAGTAAACTTGCCTGCCGCTTTGTCTGGCATTATAGTATTCCAGCTTATTTGCAACTACCATGCGTACAAGTTTACACGTGCTGTGCTGTTTATTTACATGTACATTGTTTATTTCCTGCAATGAAATAAGGTGGACGAGCCTGATTACCAGGAAGTCATGATGCAGGTTTTGTTTACTTTACTTGTCCATACGATGGCTCTGTTGTATCGTACTTACATTGTCCCATGACAGAACGTGCTATGGAACAACGATAGACCCATTCATTGCTCAGTGCTATTCAGAGACGTACAGTACAATATTGTGGAGCAGTACTAGTACAGTATTTCCTGGTCGCTGGATTGGAAGAGAAGATCCTGTTCAATGGCCTGCGAGGTCAACTGACCTGAATCCTCTTGATTATTTCTGATCGCTAGACTGGAAGGTGAGGTCCTATTCCACAGCCTGCGATGTCCCCTGGGTTGAATCACACTGATTATTTCCTATGGGAAAATTTTTGTCGTGCAATCACTCCGCCACAGACCGTGCATTATGAACAGGTGCTCGATCGTGTTGAAAGATGCAATCACCATCCCAGAATTGCTCTTCAACAGTGGGAAACAAGAAGGTGCTTAAAACATCAATGTAGGCCTGTGCTGTGATAGTGACACGCAAAACAACAAGGGGTGCTAGCACCCTCCATGAAAAACACGACCACACCATTACAAGACTGCCTCCGAATTTTACTTTTGGCACTACACACGCTGGCAGATGACGTTCACCGGGCATTTGCCCTACCCACACCCTGCCATCGGATCGCTACATTGTGTACCGTGATTCATCTCTCTACACAACGTTTTTCCACTGTTCAAACGTCCAATGTTTACGCTCCTTACACCAAGCGAGACGTCGTTTGGCATTTACTGGCCTGATGTGTGGCTTATGAGCAGCCGCTCGACCATGAAATCCAAGTTTTCTCACCTCCCGTCTAACTGTTATAGTACTGGCAGTGGATCCTGATGCAGTTTGCAATTCCTGTGTGATGGTCTGGATAGATGTCTGCCTATTACATATTACGACTCTCTTCAACTGTCGGTAGTCACTCTCAGTCACCAGACGAGGTCGGCCTGTACGCTTTTGTGCTATACGTACCCCTTCACGTTTCCACTTCACTATCACATCGGAAAAAGTGGATCTAGGGATTTTAAGGGGTGTGGAAATCTCGCGTACAGACGTATGACACAAGTGACACCAATTCACCTGACCACGTTCGAAGTCCATGAGTTCCGTGGAACGCCCCATTCTGCTCTCTGACGATGTCTAAAGACTACTGAGGTCGCTGATATGGAGTACCTGGCAGCAGGTTGTAGCACAATGCACCTAATATGAAAAACGTATGTCTTTGGGGGTGTCCGGATACTTTTGATCACATAGTTTATTTAAAGCGTCAAGTGTCGTCAACCTCCACGAACGGCTTTGAATGCTGCAATATGGGTCACCATGGACAGGCTCAATTTATGGCAAACAAATGTTAATTCGTTCTTCGATGATGTTGTCGAGTATGTGTTCGAACATAAAGTTCACGACGAGGAAGGGTTAGACAAGTGTATAAGCTTGTATATGTGTTATACCTAAGCATGTTAGTATAAGGGGCAGTCAAATGAAAACCGAACATCAGCCACAGCAGTCCCATGGAATGGTTTCATCCAAAATTAGTCACCACAAGCGTTAAGACGTTTATCCCACTGGGAGACGAGACGGTCAATTCCTGTTTCGTAGAACGCGGTCGGCCGCTGACGGATCCACAACCGCACACAATCTTGCATTCCTCGTCCGAGGTCCAGAAACGTCTTTCTCCAACTCGCCAAAGATTTGAAAATCACATGGGGAAAGATACAGTCTTTTGGGAGAATGCTGCTGTGTTTCCCAACTAAATCACTGAAGCATAGCCTTAGCTGGATTGGCCGTGTGGGGCGGACGCTAAAGTACAACAGGATTGTTCTGTCCGACAGCAATCCTGGTCGTTTTGACTTTATGCTGCATGCATGCATGCATGCCTGAAGGACACTGTATAGTACACCGAAACAACACAGGCGCTGCTATATACTGTTTTTTGCCTAAAACGAAGGCCACAACTTTAATAAATTTGTCTCTCCGTGGGCAGGGATCACAGAATATGTGTAAGTACAGGACGTCGACACACGGTGACGTGGTAGTTTGGATCGATCTTGGAAGCGTGCTCGGGTAGCCAAGGAGCATAAGGGGACCGTTCGCGTAAAGCGGAAAATCACGCTGGATTTCACTGTATTCGCAGCTACGAATATTTTTCTGTTTTCATAGTACTGTGAATTGATTTTGGTTCCATTCTCGAGGAGCTCTATGGATAATGAGCCTCTGAAGTCGAAGAATATAATCACGACTTTACCGGAATTTGTGTGAGCAGCTTTGGATTTCTTTTGCCGTTTGTCCTCAGGGTGTCCGAATGCTGTCGGACGGCATCATCCAGTTACACGACAATGCCGACCCCACACTACCAACCCAACGAAGGCTACGCTTCAGTGATCTGGTTGGGGAACACTGCAACATCCTCCATACCGCCCAGATATTTCGCAATGTGATTTTCACATCTTTGGCATACTGAAGAAAGACATTTTTGGATGTCGGTTTCAGTCGGACGAGAAAGTGCAAGAGTATGTGTGCAGTTGTCCATTCGTCAGTGGCCGACCGCGTTCTATAAAACAGGAATTTATCGCTTCGTCTCCCAGTGGGATAAATATCGTAACACGTGTGGTGATTACTTTGAATGGAAGCATTCCATGGTCCCGTTGTGCCGGGTGTTCTGTCTGAGAGGTGGTGTACTTGCATCCATTAGTGCTCCACTTGGCATGAATGCAATGCAAGCTTAATTTACAGCGTATAAGAACCAGTTTTTGAAAGCATATTAGAAACAGTAGCAATCTATGTCATATTGTAATGAAAATAATGAGTCGTGACCGTAAGTGATGTTTTATTTCATTACTGGTGACAGATTTCAGTCTCAGTAAACAATCTTCAGACCAAAGGAAACGAGCGGGTTGGCTCAGTGGTTAGCACATTGGACTCGCATTCTGGAGGACGACGGTTCAAACCCGCGTATGGCCATCCTGATTTAAGTTTTCCGTGATTTTCCCTAAATCGCTTTAGGCAAATACTGGGATGGTTCCTTAGAAAGGGCACGGGCAACATCCTTGTCAATCCTTCCCTAATCCGATAGGACTGATGACCTCGTTGTTTGGTCCCCTCTCTTATATCAACCAATCAGGCCAAAGGGTACATAGAAATTTTGTAAAATTTCTATGAGGGAGGTCAGGAATAACGTGACTATACACCTTATGCAGCAATCCATAGACAATTAAGTTACAAACGTAGAACACAAAATTATGTATTGGTGACCGATATAGACGATGAGCAGAGCTGATGTACATGCTGGGAGGCGCCGGCTGAGTAGCATACGAATGCTACGAGTTACAGACGAGAAGCTCGACGCATCATTCCGCACGTGTTCAATAAAGAACCAGTGAGGATTAAAGCACGACAAATATCGCATGTATAACGTCAAACATAGCATAATACGTCTGCAAAACAATAAAAACCAGTCGTAGTTGACAAATGCGTTTAAATAATATTTATGTTAATTAAAAAGGGAAAAACGGAAAAGTTTTGAAGAAATGGCTGGGAGAAGAACTTCTCTGTATGGGCAATACGAGGGACGTTCAATAAGGAATGCAACACTATTATTCCTCGGTCAATTTAGGTTGAAAAAATACAGAATATGATGGGGATATTCCGGCTTCAGCCCCTACAGCTTCATGAAGCTCCGGTAGGTGGCGGCACCGTACGTAGCCTTCATACTGGTGTCTGTAGCGGAAGTACATTCCAAGCAGAGATGTTTCCTTGAGTTTCTTTTGGTGGAAAACCAGAGCATCGCAGATATTCATAGGCACTTGGTTGGTTGGTTGGTTTGAGGAGTAAAGGGACTAAAATGATTGGTTATCGCCCCCCATAGGAGCTTGCAGAATGTCTACGGAGATCTGACAGTGAAAAAATGCGCTGTGAGTCGCTAAGCGAGGCGTCTGTCATCACCTAAACAAGTTCGCGCACACCTGTCATCTCTGGCGTGCCGGCCGGCCACACACAGCTATGATTTCTACAATGCTGGAACGAGCGGACACTCTCATTCGAGGTGACTGACTTATCGCAATCAAACACCTCGCTCCACAACTGGACGCCTCTGTTGTTAGTGCTAACACACTTGCCCACCAACTGCGGTACCCAAAGGTGTGTGCCCACTTGGTTCCTCGTCGCGTAACAGAAGGCAATAAAAAGCAACGAGTGACCATCTGTTTGGCCAAATGAAGGATGCACTCTGTCGGAATCAGAACGTGGATGATGGAGAGAATATTGATGCAGCAGCGCGTTGGCTCCGACTTCGATCACAAGTGTAGTACCATGCAGGCATACAGACCCTCCCAGTAAGGTGGCGTAAGGCAGTCGCGTTGAACGGAGATTATGTTGAAAAATTGGTTTTTATAACCAAAAGAGTGGTGAATAATGTGGTGTATTGGAATCCTGAATAAAACCAACATGCTTCCATAAAAAAATGTGTTGCTGTACTTATTGAACGCCCCACGTACATAAAACTAATTGGCCATATATGTCTTGTCAAAGATTATTGTTGTTGTTGTTGTTGTTGTTGTTGTGGTCTTCAGTCCTGAGACTGGTTTGATGCAGCTCTCCATGCTACTCTATTCTGTGCAAGCTTCTTCATCTCCC
The DNA here is from genome assembly GCF_023864345.2 of Schistocerca serialis cubense. Taxonomy (NCBI): domain Eukaryota; kingdom Metazoa; phylum Arthropoda; class Insecta; order Orthoptera; family Acrididae; genus Schistocerca; species Schistocerca serialis. The sequence continues at coordinate 434,212,208 of NC_064640.1, read as the reverse complement.
AGTACCTACTGCAACCTACATCCTTCTGAATCTGCTTAGTGTATTCATCTCTTGGTCTCCCTCTACGAGTTTTACCCTCCACGCTGTCCTCCAATGCTAAATATGTGATCCCTTGACGCCTCAGAACATGTCCTACCAACCGGTCCCATCTTCTTGTCAAGTTGTGCAACAAACTCCTCTTCACCCCAATTCCATTCAATACCTCCTTATTGGTTATGTGATCTACCCATCTAATCTTCAGCATATCTTCAGGCAATATAAACATCGATGTACAGATGGGTCGAAAATGACACTGGTAGTTGCCATGGTGACGGATGGCCTAATGTCCATCGATGATATTCATCTGGAGCAAAAAAGTTGTCTATTCAAAGGTCTACAGCACAGGAACTCCGCCAACTGCCATGGAGGTAGGTGCTATCCAAATCTGTCGTCATGGCGTCAGCGTGCGTCCCTTTTCTCTCCAGTTAAACGACGTATGCATCCCGATATGATAGCCACATTTTATAAAAAATTTACATGCATTACGAAAGTGAATTCATATAGAAATGACAAAAAATCTTAAAATAGAAAGTTATAGGAAGAGAGAATGATGTCTCTTTTTTTGTTATAGAATGTACATTGCGCTAAGTACTAGCAATTTGTGAGTGGTGCTAGCACACAAAATTAAGTCAGTGGCAAAAAATAAAATGAAGAGGTATAAATATATTATTTGTGTTTTTACTAAATAGGAAAGTTCTTCGTTGCTAAACATCGTAAGATATCTATAAAAACCGGTACGAAAATTATCTGAGAATTTAAAAATAAAACTTTAAAAACTTCAAAATCTTAAAAAAAACAGAAGACCAATCGGACTTTATAATAGGTCTTAAAAAATGCTGTGAAAATATTTCTCTTTGAAATCGCGTTGCAGTTCAACGGGTTTCTTTTTGATCGCATCTAATAAAAACCCTTTAGAGACGCTACCTAAAATCTTAAGCATATCATTGACTGAAACTTATGAATGTTTACGTTGTAACAAATGTTGACCGAATAAAGATTTGCTATATGTATCACCCAATGTATGCTGTTTGAAGTCAATCATAAAGTTATGACACATTTGACTTATGTATTGCCTATCACAGTTGCTGCAAATAGTATTATAAACGCCGGAACCGTAAAATCTGTACCGTTGACTGCTAATAGTTCAAATGGTTCAAATGGCTCTGAGCACTATGGGACTTAACTTCTAAGGTCCTCAGTCCCCTAGAACTTAGAACTACTTAAACCGAACTAACCTAAGGACATCACACACATCCATGCCCGAGGCAGGATTCGAACCTGCGACCGTAGCGGTCGCGCGGTTCCAGACTGTAACGCCTAGAACCGCTCGGTCTCCCCGGCTGGCGCTAATAGTGTGTTTGAGTTTTTAAAAAAGAAGCACTAGTAGTAGCTATGTTCACTATTTTGACCTTTATTGAATATGGACTGTTGTATAAGGTGTGTAGTTGTGTGCCTCCTGACCTCCCTTATACAAATTTCATAAAATTTCAGTGTCACGTTTTGGCCCGAAGATCTTCTAGTAAGACTGAAACGGGTCACTAGTAATGAAATAAAATATCATTTGCGCTCGAAACTGATTATTTCCATTAATATAAAAACAGTTATTTGTAAAATTTTGCAGTGATGTTTGGGGATGATACCGAAAAAACAGAATGACAGTGTTTTAACGACAGTGATTTATGTTCCGGCGTAAAAGTGAAGCGTTGGCACGACTATCAGGAACGGTAGAGCAGAGAGGGCTGTGAAGAAGACGTCAGCCAATAGTCTGACCCGACCCTCTCTAGGACGACTCAGAGACAGCAGGGGCCTCTGGGCGGAGAGAACAAGTGCCGCACCGCCTGGCCATGGCCCAGTCGAAGACCAGCCATTCTACGATCTCTATAGCAGCGACTTAGGAACTGTACTGTTTCACTTGTATTAGGAGTTGTGTATACTGAAGCGATTTTCTTATTTTGTCTATCGCCCATTGCTTGCACCACACCATTGTAAATTCTCAGAGGTAAGTATTGTCATTTATCTTACTGTAATAAAAATTCATTAATACGATTTGCTTGAGTTGTTGTCAAGCGATCCGAGAAAGCAGGTTTCCTAGGCATCCCATATTCGACAAGTAGGCAGGACAACAATTTATTTTCACAGTTACCAAATTACAAAAATGTATATCAACAATACAAAAAATGTATGAAAATGTATGTACTAATAATCAATATTTTTACAGAATGAGATTTTCACTCTGCAGCTGAGTCTGCGCTGATATGAAACTTCCTGGCAGATTAAAACTGTGTGCCCGAACGAGACTCGAACTCGGGACCTTTGCCTTTCGCGGGCAAGTGCTCTACCGACTGAGCTACCCAAGCACGACTCACGGCCGGTCCTCACAGCTTTACTTCTGCCACTATCTCGACTCCTACCTTCCAAACTTTACAGAAGCTCTCCTGCGAACCTTGCAGAACTAGCACTCCTGAAATATCAGCGCACACTCCGCTGCAGAGTGAAAATCTCATTCTGGAAACATCCCCCAGGCTGTGGCTAAGCCATGTCTCCGCAGTAGCCTTTCTTTCAGGTGTGCTAGTTCTGCAGGGTTCGCAGGAGAGCTTCTGTAAAGTTTGGAAGGTAGGAGACGAGATACTGGCAGAAGTAGAGCTGTGAGGACCGGGCGGCAGTCGTGCTTCGGTAGCTCAGATGGTAGAGCACTTGCCCGCGAAAGGCAAAGGTCCCGAGTTAAGTCTCGCCGCGTCAGCCGTGCTGTGCGGACGTGTGCTGAGTTTCGTGCGCCGCGGTCTGCTGTGCTTCGGCGTGGTAAGTCGCAGTGCGTCTTGCATCGTTGCAGAACTTCTACGCATATTGAAATTTGAAATATGAATCCGTGATGGCCCACTTGAACAGACAAGATACTTTGAAATTCTCGTTTGATCGTAATTACGCCCGACCTAAACTACACGAAATCGAAGATTGGTTGGAATACGAAGTGAAAGTTGATTCAGAGGATGTCATTGGAATGCATCTTTCGATAGTGAGCAGCGTTGTATTTGTGAAATTGAGGAATGCTAACTTATGTGACAAAATAGTTGAGTCTTGCGGAGGAAGTATGAAATTTAAGCATTGTGATGGAAACGTAGGCGAAGTCACCGTAACACATGCAGGGTTTGGAATACGAACTATCAGGATATTCGAACTACCATTCGAAGTACCGGCGGAACAAATAAACGCAGTGATAGCGCCGTACGGTAAAGTTCTCAGCAATGTTGCCGAACGGTGGTCCAACGCGCGCAAATTCCAAGTTCTCAACGGAGTGAGGCAATTAAAGGTCGATTTGCACAAACATGTACCGTCATACATCAGCGTCTGTGGATACCGAGGTATCGTTATATACGACGGCCAGCCGAGGACGTGCGCGGCGTGCAACTCTCCCGGACACGTCCGCGCGGAGTGTTTACAGCGGCGAGTGGCGCAGCTGCCGGCTGGCGAGGCGCCGCGACCGCCGGCTATGACTGCGCTGCCAGCGACTTACGCTACGGCTGCCCGCGGCCAAGTCCTGTCCCCAAGCCCTGATGTGAATTCGGAGAACCATCCCACCCGAGAAGAAGCCCGGATTGCCACCACTGACACAACAGAAGCTAGACCACCCGAACCTAAGGAAATCGTGACAGCTGTAACGGTTTCAACACAACAGACACCGAAAGATATTGGGAGCCACAGCAAATTATCCGATTCCTCCGCTGTCGAGAATGACATGCAAGAACCATTCCGGAATGAGCAACCTCATAGTGAACCGATTTCTCTATTGACACCATCATCCACCAAGAGCACGGTCGACAATTTAGCTCGAAACACCACCCGCTTAGAAGATTTGAAGAATGCTGAGGAAGACAACATCAGACAGCAGCCGGTGAAACCTAAACGGCAAACACGAAAACAGAGCCCTGAAGAGATTCAAGCACTGGAGAAAAAACTCTCCCGTACCAAAAAAATTCTTAAAACAGATCGAAGCGGAAAGCAAGGCGTGGTAGACATCGGAAAACCAGACATCCCCAACCCGAATGAGGACGTACAGATGCACCTCGCCCCACCAATTGAAGAACCAATGGACACTGTTGACCGCTGCGGAACTGATACGGGGACAGCATGGTCTGACGACACTGAATGCGCTTAGTTGGACTACCGAATGACGCAGGCGTATAAAATCGCCACGCTCAATGTAAACAGAATAGTTTCGGACGTAAAGTTACAATCTGTGAAGGACTACTTATATGCCGCCGACATTGACATAGCGATGTTACAAGAGGTAGTTACAACCAAAATAGCGGATGTGTACGGATATGAGGCGATCTTAAACATAGGCAATGAATGTGGAACAGGAATACTGTTCAAACACGGCATACCATGTACAGCAAAAGCAATACTTGAATCTGGACGAGGCATAACTGCACAAATATATGATCTGCTTCTTGTTAATATATATGCTCCCTCTGGATCCAGCGGAAAACGAGCAAGGGGCAACCTGTTCCGGGACGAAATTGTCCCATTAATAACGGATCCTCGACTGCACATAATTTTGGGTGGAGATTTTAACTGCGTATTGCGTCCAGAAGATCAAATCCCGAACTTCAACTTTTGTGAGGAGCTGTTGCTGTTAATTAACGGGCTCGATATGATAGATGCTTGGTGCCACCTTCGCCCGCACACCCGAGGATACACGTACGTATCCAGTACTTCGGCAAGCAGACTAGACAGGCTGTATGTAACGAAAGGTTTTATCCATAATGTAACTGACTGTGAAATTTGGCCTCTTAACTTCTCGGATCACTGCGCATTTCATATAACCGCGAAGCATACTAAACAAAAAACATTCCTGGGAAGGGGCGTATGGCAGCTAAACGTGTCACTTTTGGAGGACGCAGTACTGAAACAGGAGGTCCATGCTACATGGCAGCGTTGTCTTCTGATGCAATCCAGATATCCTACACGCATCATGTGGTGGTTACAGTCTGCGAAACCGCAGATAAAAAAATGCATCGCACGATATGGTCGCATGAAAGCGTACTGGCGAAAACGCACCTTGGAGTATCACTTTCTTTGCCTCCGCGAACTATATGATGACCCCATGGGATTAGTAGCAAACAGCTCTAGAATAAAACGCACCAAAGCAAGAATAACGGCGTTGGTACGACAATCACTAGAGGGGAAAAAAGTTCGATCGCGTCCTCCGATTGAACTGACGCAGGAGAATACGTCCGTATATCACGTGATACGGGAAGCCAAGAGAGGTAAACAAAAGTTAATCCACACTCTCAGTGATGAACAGGGGAACGAATACGATCAACAAGTCACAGTTAAAAACTACGTGGTGCAACATTATACAGATTTTTACTCCGCATCGGCGACTGACGCGACGGCAAGTGAGCCGCTTTTATCCAAAATTCAATCCACGATCCATCCGACTGACAACGCCGACCTTGTAGCCCACATAACTGAGGAAGAAGTATGTGCCATAATCAAAGACTCGCCTACAAAGAAATCTGCTGGTTTAGATGGCCTACCCATAGAATTTTATGCTTGTTTTTGGCACATCATAGGACCGGAATTCACCAAAATATGCAATGAATTATTGGGAGACGTGCAGATGCCATCTCAGTTTACCGAAGGAATGATTGTACTGATCCCCAAAAAACCACGTAGCGCTACGCTGAAGGATTTTCGACCACTAACACTCCTCAATTCCGACTATAAAATCTTCACCCGACTCATAAACTGTAGACTGAAGACGGTACTGCCGAAAGTACTTGGCCCTTATCAAATGAGTGCTGTCCCAGGGAGATCAATGTCGAATGCACTATGTGAATATAGAGACATAATACATTTGTCGTGGCTATGCAAATGCAATGTTAGTCTCATGTTTTTAGACTTCGATAAGGCTTTTGACCGCATCAACCACCACTTTCTACTAACTGTAATGCAACGGATGGGATTCAGTGCTCATTTTATTCAGATCATACGCAAATGTATAGTCGGCACTTCCTCTCGAATCAAAATTAATGGTCAGCTAAGTTCACCTGTCCCGATCAAGCAATCAGTGAGACAAGGCTGCCCCCTTTCTATGGCACTATACGCCATCGCCGTAGAACCGTTACTGTTAAACCTGCATCACAGGTTACAAGGTCTACAGGTGTTGGGTACAAAAACCGTGTGTCACGCTTATGCTGATGACGTCAGTGTAGTAGTTAACACGCACTCAGAAATGGAAGTCGTTCAACAAATAATCCACGCTTACGCCACTTCTTCCGGAGCCAAACTCAATGAACAAAAATCGAAAATTTTACCTGTCGGACCCCATATGGAGACCATTCCAAGAACATGGCTACAAAGAACAGAGAAGACGAACCACTTAGGTATGATTCTAATGGCCAACCCAAGAGAGATGACAGTAGCCAACTGGGACCATAAACTGCATATATTCAGGGCTACTCTCCGTGAACACAAAACTAGAACGCTCAATCGGATACAGAGAGCTCTATTGATTAACAGCTATGCGCTAAGCAAAATATATCACATCGCAGCAGTGTTACCAGTACCCAAGGATACAGCGCAAAAGCTTTTAGCTGCAGCGTATTGGTTCATATGGAGCGGAAACATCTTCAAAGTCGCTATGCCAACCATAGTGTTAACCCGCGCCGCTGGTGGTTTGGGCGTCAAAGACATCAAGAACCAATGCACTGCCGTATATTTGGACCGAATCCGCAAAATACTGCAGTCACCCCACCCGACAATTACGAAAACGTTATTCAACAGATTAGCCCCAACGAGCAAAAAGGCCCCAGTCGATGTTGGTCGCATCAGCGCTCAACTCGATCACGTCCGGACTTATTACCTGGAAATGAGCTATATTCAAGACACTTCACAGCTGCTTAACACCAGAAGGACCTATTACCACACCGAGCGAGGTGGCGCAGTGGTTAGACACTGGACTCGCATTCGGAAGGACGACGGTTCAATCCCGCGTCCGGCCATCCTGATTTAGGTTTTCCGTGATTTCCCTAAATCGCTCCAGGCAAATGCCGGGATGGTTCCTCTGAAAGGGCACGGCCGACTTCCTTCCCCATCCTTCCCTAATCCGATGAGACCGATGACCAAGCTGTCTGGTCTTCCCCAAACCAACCAACCAACCAACCTATTACCACCTCACGAGACACCATAGGCAAAACCCAATTGATGCGAAATATCCAGCGGTCAACTGGAGTAACGTCTGGAAAAACATTAACAATCCCATCCTCCACTCCAAAGTAGTGTCCACGTGGTATGACATTGTGAACGAGAAGGTCCCCACAGGTGAAAAGTTGCACAATATCAAAATGAAGCAGAGTCCGTACTGCGATCATTGCCATACTGTAGATACCTTGGCACACATTCTCATCTGCCGCGACCAATACCACATATGGAACTGGACTAGAAAAAAACTCGCAATAATTACTAGAACCACAGACTCTGCTATAACACTTAAAGATGTACTTCAACCAGACTGGCATTTCTTTCCTGCAACAAAGCACAATAGCTATGTTTGGATTATCGGCCAGTTTGCATATTTTGCAGTTACGAATACACATGCGAGTATAGACGAGTACATACAGTATATAATGGAAGAGCACCACAACCTTAAAACGAGTCGGAAATACAAAGCTTTGTTTCAAAATTTCTTACTTCACACTTTGCCATAATGAAGCGGTAATTTTTTATTTTTTGTTTTTTTTTTTTTTTTTTTTTTTTTTTTGTTTGGTGCACAACACTACAGCGAGTTGATACTACTTGTGCTTCATTATAATTAAGTTGGCATTTATTTATTTATTTTTATAGTACAGCAGGTGAAAGTGCCTCAGGAAAACTAATCTTGCCAGAAGCCGTAACATAAAACACACCAGAAGTGCTTGATTGATTTCGTGTTCTTCTGTTTCACGGGTATTGGACAGATTGTCACGGCAAGAAGATGTATTCAGTTCCTTTATATATTATTTTAAAAACATAATGGCAAAATAAATAAAAAAGTAGGTTAAGTTAGGGTGAAAGTGGCGGTGGCAACAGAATTTTTTTTTTTTTTTTTTTTTTTTTTTTTAGGTTAGATAGGAGTTTGGGGGTGATATGGATGATAGGGGCCAACGCCTGAAGTGGAAGAGGTCCAGGAAAAAAAAAAAAAAAAAAAAAAAAAAGAGAGGGTACATCTGACTGCTAGAGACGTTACCATTAGTTACCAAAGTGGTTTTTTCTTTCTCTAAGTGATGGAAGGAATTGCATTCGTGATTGAAACTGCAACGTGGATCCACAAGGTAACAACAGTTCGTCTCATATTCGGCAGTGTACTTTCTCGTCGAAACGGAAAGTAAGAAATAAATAAGTACACTATACACATTAGTTTTCGTGTTAAATCATCGAGTAAGCTGTGAGTATGGAAAAAAAAAAAAAAAAAAAAAAAAAAAAAAAAAAAAAAAAAAAGATGGTAGAGCACTTGCCCGCGAAAGGCAAAGGTCCCGAGTTCGAGTCTCGGTCGGGCACACAGTTTTAATCTGCCAGGAAGTTTCAATATTTTTACAAGTGGCAATACACTGATAAGCCAAAACGTTATGACCACTGCCCAGCTCCACGTTGGATGCCGCCTGGTGGTGTTGAGGGAACGTGACGCGGTAACGAAAGTATTTAAGCGGAGGAGACACGAGCGGGGTATTACCCTAGCGAGCCCGCCCGGTTGGCCGTGCTGTCTAATTCACGGCTTACCGGGCGGGAAGGAGCGCCTGGTCCCCGGCACGAATCCGCCCGGCGGATTTGTGTTGAGGTCCGGTGTGGATGGTTCTTATGTGGTTTTCCATCTGCCTCGGCGAATGCGGGCTGGTTCTCCTTATTCCGCCTCAGTTACAATACGTCGGCGATTGCTGCGCAGACAAGTTCTCCACGTACGCGTACACCACCATTACTCTACCATGCAAACATAGGGGCTACACTCGTCCGGTGTGAGACGTTCCCTGGGGGTCCACCAGGGACCGAACCGCACAATAATCCTGGGTTCGGTGTGGGGCAGCGGAGGGGTGAAGTGGTCTGCCGTAGTCGTCGTGGCGTTGTGGACCACTGCGACTGCCGTGGGGACGGAGCCTCTCCGTCGTTTCTAGGTCCCTGGTTAACAAACAATACAATACCCTAGCGATGATATGAACTGAAAATGGGAAAATCCATTGATGTAAGCGAGTATGACAAAGGGTAGAGCATTATTACGCAGAACATGTGAACGACTATCTCGAAAACGACGAAGCTGGTCGAATGTTGATGTGCTACTGTTGTGAGCGTTTACAGAAAGAGAAAGGAGGACAGTGAGACTACCACTAGACTCTAAATGGTTGGACGACCACGACTATTTGCAGAACGTGCGGTTCGGGGGTTTGTATGGTCTGTAAAGTCACATCTCTGCCGAAAGAGCACAATGCTGGTGCACGCACAAGTGTTTCGGGGCACACCGTTCATAGTACATTGTTGAACATGGAATTCCGCAGCAGACTAATTACGATTGCAGTGGGAACGGGCCCATCGGGATTAGACCGTCGATCAGTGGAAACGTGTCGTTCAAATGGTTCAAATGGCTCTGAGCACTATGGGACTCAACTGCTGTGGTCATAAGTCCCCTAGAACTTAGAACTACTTAAACCTAACTAACCTAAGGACATCACACACATCCATGCCCGAGGCAGGATTCGAACCTGCGACCGTAGCGGTCGTGCGGTTCCAGACTGTAGCGCCTTTAACCGCTCGGCCACTCCGGCCGGCCGGAAACGTGTCGGCTCTGTATTTGAATCACATTTTTGCTACACTTGGTCGATGGTCGTCTCCGTCATCGAGGTGAATTGCGGCCACGGACGCAGGCTGGTGGGAGCAGTACTATGTTACGGGAGACATTCTCCTGCGCTTGCATAGGGCCTGTGGTAGTAATCGAAGGCACGCTGACAGCTGCGAACCACCCGCATCCCTTCATGCTTGATTTCTTCCTCGACGGCGATGTCATCTTTCAGCAATATAATTGTCCGTGTCTCGGAGCCAAAACTGTGCTACAATGGTTTGAGCAGCATTACATTGAACTCACGTTGATGGCTCCGCGACCAAATTCGCCTGACGTCATTCTCATGGACTCCATCTGAGTCGCTATCGGGCGTCATCACCGCGTACGCAAATCAGCTGCCTGATATTTACGCGAATTACAGGAGCTGTGGGTAGACATCTAATGCCACATACCTCCACAAATCTAGCAAAAAACTGTCGGATCCTTGGTATGCAGAATCAGTGATGAAACTCGTTTCACAGACGGATAAACAAGCTATTAAGCAGGTGGTCATTATGTTTTAGCTCATCAGTGTGTGTTTTATTCATTCTTACATATTTTCCATGAGGATTAATACTTGTGTCCTGGATGTGGAAGTCTTAGCAGTTCATACATTCGCAATGTACAGACAGAGACTTAACAGCCAAGTGGTTGTTATGTTGAAGAGATTTAGTACATATTACATAATATAACATTTAATAGTCCAGTTGCTGCAATGTCAGAGAGAGACAGAATAAGAGGCTTAATACTTCGTACATTTTCAGTTGTTGTTCGACGTAGCAGAATAAACGAAATGTGTGTGGTCATTACAACTCAGCCATTTGGGGGGAATGGTAACCACTTTTTTATGTGAATCTATTTTAATGAATTACTGTCAGTTGAATGGATTTCAATAAACTATTTTTCCCTTAAGAATCTATCAACTTTTTGGCTAAGCTATAACCCTCACACGTCTTTATGACCCTTTATGATTATGTTTCCCCTCCACAGTCGGGTAGTGATCTAAGTAATTACTATTATCAACTTCAAGTTTCGTAATTCACTCACTGCCACTGAATGAAAGTTACCCCTGAGGCAGGCAACCAGAAATTGTCAGTACTCACTGCAGAAATGTGGTTGTCGAAAACTTAAAATATTTACAGGTGAACCATACAAATGTGTGAGGCTGACAGCCGCCTTCCCTCCCGCCTTCCCCCACCCCATCCCTCGCCCCCATCTAATCTGGGTCTTGTGTCTGGGTACCACGCCGCATGCTGCATAGTCTGGGCAGCACGTCGGGGGTATCGCGCCATGCACCACATAACCCGACTATCGCGTTCGTATACCACACCATATTATCCTGTACGGGTACTACGTTGCACAGTGCACAATCGGGGTAGTGCGTGGGGTACCTCATCGTACTATCCCATATAGTGTTTAAGGCTCATACTGCTACAGTGAATGATAAATATTAATCTACAGTAAAAGCTGCACCCCTCCCCCCATCCGCCCACCAACAATCTCTTCCTAGACCTAGATGACGTTGAGAGACTGGGAATTTCATTCATACAAAAAAAATTCTCGTCAAAATCCATGACTGACTGTATTCTTCACACCATGGACGCAGCGGTCTAGGGCGCTACAGTCATGGACTGTGCGGCTGGTCCCGGCGGAGGTTCGAGTCCTCCCTCGGGCATGGGTGTGTGTGTTTGTCCTTAGGATGATTTAGGTTAAGTAGTGTGTAAGCTTAGGGACTGATGACCTTAGCAGTTTCAAGTCCCATAAGATTTCACCCACATTTGAACACACCATGGACATCACGGCAAGTGGAATATTTGTCATAAAAATTACTCAAGTCTGAAGAGGACAGTGGACACTTTACTCATCGATCTTTTCCACACCAGTTTCCAGTCCATCCACTACAACAGCTTCTGCAACATAGGCAAGTTACTAGCAGTTGGAGGTATTTCATCCCAGATCGTTTCTTTTTGGGTCCTCTACCCCTCCCACCAGTGCTATGCTTCGTAGTCAGTTGTATCTCGCCGGCCGGTATGGCCGTGCGGTTCTAGGCGCTTCAGTCTGGAACCGCGTGACCGCTACGGTCGCAGGTTCGAATCCTGCCTCGGGCATGGATGTGTGTGATGTCCTTAGGTTATTTATGTTTAAGTATTTCTAAGTTCTAGGGTACTGATGACCACAGATGTTAAGTCCCATAGGGCTCAGAGTCATTTTTTGAGTTGTATCTCGATATCTGTTCACGGCATTACCGTTTTCCTTTCCCTTGAGCTATTATACTTATCATTTAAGCAGCATTCCTTGGCCATATTTTCACATGTTTCAACCGTTAACGCTTTCGAACGTCCTTCACGTCCTCGCTGATGTAGGTGTTCCACGTCTCAACGTAGATGCTGTAATCCGAACTGGAGTAGAGCCATTCATTCTGCAGACAAATCTGTAAAAAGTCTATTACTGCCTATCATATAAATTTAACTTTACACGCCATATCACGGAGTTATTGCAAAAACATGAATACAAAAGAGAATTCTGTATCTTCAGAATAGATTTTTTTTTTCCTTCAACACAAACTTGAAAGAGTTGAGGGAGCTTTACACTGAGGTGACACAAGTCATGGGGTAGCGATATGCACGTATACAGATGGCGATAGTATCGAGTACACGAGCTATGAAAGGACAGTGTACTGGTTGAATTGTCATCTGAACGCTGGTGATTCATGTGAAAAGGTTTCCGTCGTTATTATGGCCGCACGACAGTAATTAACATACTTGGAACGCGGAATTGTAACTGAAGCCAGATGCATGGGACATTCCATATTGGAAAACGTTAGGAGATTCAATATTCCGAGATCCACATTGTCAAGAGTGTCCCGAGAATACCAATACCAATACCTTTCACCATGGACAACGCAGCGACTAAAGGCCTTCCCTTAACGCCCGAAAGCAACGGCATTTGCATTTAGTTCTCAGTGCTAATAGACAGGCAACACTACGTGAAATGCAGAAATCAATGTGGGGTAACGTACGACGAACGTATCCGTTAGGACAATGCGGCGAAATTTGGCTGTAAAGAGCTATCGCAGCAAAGCACCAACGTGCCTTTGCCAACAGCGCGGCATTCCCTGCAGCGCCTCTTCTGGGCTCGTGACCACATCGGTTGGACCCTAGACGACTGGAAAACCGTGGCCAGATCAGATGAGTCCCAATTTCGGTTGCTAAATGGAGTCAAGTTCTCAACAAGGCAGTGTGCAAGTTGTTGGTGGCTCCATAATGGAGTGGAGTGTGTTTACATGGAATGGATTGGGTCATCTTGTCCAACTGAACCGATCATTGACTGCAAATGATTATCTTCGGCTACTTGGAGACGATTTGCTGCCTTTCATGGGCTTCATATTCCTAAACAACGATGGATTTTTTATAGATGACAATGTGCCATGTCACTGGGCCGCAATTGTTTGCAATTCATTTGAAGAACATTCTGGACATTTCGAGTGAGTGATTTGCCCACCCAGATAATCCGACATGAATTCCATGGAACATTTATGGGACATAATCGAGATATCAGTTATTGCACAAAATCTTGTTCCGGCAACACTTTCATAACTATGGACGGCTGTAGAGGCAGCATGGTTCAGTATTTCTGCAGGGGACTTCCAACGGCTTGTCGAGTCGACGCGACGTTGAGTTCCTGCGCCTCGCCGGGTATAAGGAGAGTTGACATGATATTAAGAGATTCAAAAATGGTTCAAATGGGTCTGAGCACTATGGGACTTAACATCTGGGGTCATCAGTCTCCTAGAAACTTAGAACTACTTAAACCCAACTAACCTAAGGACATAACACACACATCAATGCCCGAGGCAGGATTCGAACCTGCGACCGTAGCGGTCGCGCGGTTCCAGACTGGAGAGCCTAGAACCGCTCGGCCACACCGACCAGTGTAACAGGTCTCCCATGACTTTTGTCATCTCATTGTACAGAATTTTCTTAACCTGGAGCACTTCATTATGACCTACGGTAGGTAAAAGAGATGATTCAGAATCAAATGATTGTGATTCAATACAGAAATCTTCTTAGTCTATGTTCTGGTTAGCGGTCAATAGAAGGGCAGGAAATATTACCATCTACAGGTCACGGTTACGCTTTACTTTTCCAAAAGCTATTCATCGACTCTTAAGTTTTCCATTTCCATTCCTTCCAAATGGATTTATGTCCTCTTCTTCTTACTTCAGACTCGTTTATTACGCCATGTCTAGATATATAACAAAGCTTACTGACTCCTGTCACATACCATTAAGGCCGCTAAAGAAAGCTACTGTATTTTTTCTCTTACGCGCACTTGTTTTAGATTTATAACAGACTGTCATTCGAGGATGATATATTGTCTAAGCCATTCTGAATATACTTACAATTAATGAACGAGGATATTTGTCTAAAGGGTAATCCCTGTCTCCGCCGAAAAAAAAATTAGGAGCTTGCACAGGGATATTATGTGAGTGGTTGGCTGTAAAGGACTCGTGGTCTCAGCTGGCTCGTTACAGAGTAGTAATATAATTATGATCTATTCCGTTCATCACTTCAACTATCTTTGAGTCTGTGACAACAACGAAAAGCCTGTAACATGCAGTCACGAAAACGTGCAACGCGAAACACAGAGACGGAGTAATGTATCGACCCTAAGATCTAAAAGTACTGTGATGTGCTTCCCGTCGCTGCGATAACAGCTCAGCATAGCGTCATTGTGCCGCTATTTCATTGTATTCCATGAAGCCATGCACGATGTGAACGTAGCTCAAACCTTCATCAATAAGTCTATCCAAACAGCTTTGCATAGCTGTTAACACACCACAAACACTTCCAGGAAAAACATGTGTTGTTGTTGTGGTCTTCAGTCCTAAGACTGGTTTGATGCAGCTCTTCATGCTACTCTATCCTGTGCAAGCTTCTTCGTCTCCCAGTACTTACTGCAACCTACATCCTTCTGAATCTGCTTAGTATATTCATCTCTTGGTCTCCCTCTACGATTTTTACCCTCCACGCTGCCCTCCAATGCTAAATTTGTGATCCATTGATGCCTCAAAACATGTCCTACCAACCGATCCCTTCTTCTAGTCAAGTTGTGCCACAAACTTCTCTTCTCCCCAATCCTATTCAATACCTCCTCATTAGTTACGTGATCTACCCACCTTATCTTCAGCATTCTTCTGTAGCACCACATTTCGAAAGCTTCTATTCTCTTCTTGTCCAAACTAGTTATCGTCCATGTTTCACTTCCATACATGGCTACACTCCATACAAATACTTTCAGAAACGACTTCCTGACACTGAAATCTATACGCGATGTTAACAAATTTCTCTTCTTCAGAAACGATTTCCTTGCCATTGCCAGTCTACATTTTATATCCTCTCTACTTCGACCATCATCAGTTATTTTACTCCCTAAATAGCAAAACTCCTTTACTACTTTAAGTGTCTCATTTCCTAATCTAATTCCCTCAGGATCACCCGATTTAATTTGACTACATTCCATTATCCTCGTTTTGCTTTTGTTGATGTTCATCTTATATCCTCCTTTCAAGACACTGTCCATACCGTTCAACTGCTCTTCCAAGTCCTTTGCTGTCTCTGACAGAATTACAATGTCATCGGTGAACCTCAAAGTTTTTACTTCTTCTCCATGAATTTTAATACCTACTCCGAATTTTTCTTTTGTTTCCTTTACTGCTTGCTCAATATACAGATTGAATAACATCGGGGACAGGCTACAACCCTGTCTCACTCCTTTCCCAACCACTGCTTCCCTTTCATGCCCCTCAACTCTTATAACTGCCATCTGGTTTCTGTACAAATTGTAAATAGCCTTTCGCTCCCTGTATTTTACCCCTGACACCTTCAGAATTTGAAAGAGAGTATTCCAGTTAACATTGTCAAAAGCTTTCTCTAAGTCTAAAAATGCTAGAAACGTAGGTTTGCCTTTTCTTAATCTTTCTTCTAAGATAAGTCATAAGGTTAGTATTGCCTCACGTGTTCCAACATTTCTACGGAATCCAAACTGATCTTCCCCGAGCTCCGCTTCTACCAGTTTTTCCATTCGTCTGTAAAGAATTCGCGTTAGTATTTTGCAGCTGTGACTTATTAAACTGATAGTTCGGTAATTTTCACATCTGTCAACACCTGATTTCTTTGGGATTGGGACTGTGTAGGGACTGTGGTTGTTGTGAGCGGACGCAAGGAGAATTGGCCACTCTTCGGGGGCAGGTGGAGGCTTTGTCTGTTAGGCTCATCGAGCTCGAGGCGCAGGCGTCGGCTCGTAGTGGCGTTGGGGCAACTGTGGTGAGACCTATGCCTACTTCGGTGGCCTTGGAATCACATGGAACCCCTGATGTCGCTGCGTCTTCCGGCAGTGAGCATCTTACCGGTCAGCCATCACTCCAGGGTGAATGGCGGACAGTGGTGGGCTCGCGCGTGCCTGGCCGAAAGGCGAAGGTGGGATCTGGCCGCGTGGCAGCTGCCTTACCCCTTTCCAACAGGTACGGGGTGCTTCCTAGTGGTGATGACATCGTTTCCGAGCCACCACAGGATGCCTCGCCTGTTGGGCCAGTGGCCGATTCTCCGGCAAGGTCCCGACAGTCACAGAGGGCGGGCCTATTAGTTATAGGGAGCTCCAACGTTAGGCGGGTTATGGAGCCCCTCAGGAAAATAGCGGGTAGGTCGGGGAAGAATGCCAGTGTGCACTCGGTGTGCTTGCCGGGGGGTCTCGTCCGTAATGTGGAGGAGGCCCTTCCGGCAGCTATTGAACGCACTGGGTGTGACCGGCTGCAGATAGTAGCACATGTCGGAACGAATGACGCCTGCCGCTTGGGTTCTGAGGCCATCCTTGGTTCCTTCCGGCGGCTGGCTGATTTGGTGAAGACAACCAGCATCGCACGCGGAGTGCAAGCTGAGCTTAATATCTGCAGCATAGTGCCCAGAGTCGATCGCGGTCCTCTGGTTTGGAGCCGTGTGGAGGGTCTAAACCAGAGGCTCAGACGACTCTGCGACTATAATGGTTGCAAATTCATCGACCTCCGTTATTGGGTGGAGAACTGTAGGGCCCCCCTAGACAGGTCAGGCGTGCACTACACACCGGAAGCAGCTACTAGGGTAGCAGAGTACGTGTGGCGTGCACACGGGGGTTTTTTAGGTTAGAGGGACCCCCCTTGGGCGAAACGATAAAATACCTGACGGCTTACCAGAGAGGACATTATCATCGTTGATAAAGAACGTCCGTCCTCAGAGACCAAAAACAGGAAAAGTTAACGTAATATTGGTAAACTGCAGGAGTATCCAGGGCAAGGTTCCTGAATTAGTATCTCTTATTGAAGGAAATAGTGCGCATATAGTATTAGGAACGGAAAGTTGGTTAAAACCGGAAGTGAACAGTAACGAAATCCTAGACACAGAATAGAATATATACCGCAAGGATAGGATAAACACCAATGGTGGAGGAGTATTTATAGCAGTAAAGAATTCAATAATATCCAGTGAAGTTATTAGCGAATGCGAATGTGAAATAATCTGGGTTAAGTTAAGTATCAAAGGTGGGTCAGATATGATAGTCGGATGCTTCTATAGACCACCTGCATCAGCAACCGTAGTAGTTGAGCGCCTCAGAGAGAACCTGCAGAACGTCGTGAAGAAGTTTCGTGATCATACTATTGTAATAGGGGGAGACTTCAATCTACCAGGTATAGAATGGGATAGTCACACAATCAGAACTGGAGCCAGGGACAGAGACTCTTGTGACATTATCCTGACTGCCTTGTCCGAGAATTACTTCGAGCAGATAGTTAGAGAACCAACTCGTGAAGCTAACGTTTTAGACCTCATAGCAACAAATAGACCGGAACTTTTCGACTCCGTGAATGTAGAAGAGGGTATCAGTGATCATAAGTCAGTGGTTGCATCAATGACTACAAGTGTAATAAGAAATGCCAAGAAAGGAAGGAAAATATATTTGCTTAACAAGAGTGATAGGGCACAAATCGCAGAATATCTGAGTGACCACCATCAAACGTTCATTTCTGAGGAAGAGGATGTGGAACAAAAATGGAAAAAATTCAGAAACATCGTCCAGTACGCCTTAGATAAGTTCGTACCGACTAAGGTCCAAAGCGAGGGGAAAGATCCACCGTGGTATAACAATCATGTACGAAAGGTACTACGGAAACAAAGAAAGCTTCATCATAGGTTTAAGAGTAGTCGAATCATAGCTGATAAGGAAAAGCTGAACGAAGCGAAAAAGAGCGTAAAGAGAGCAATGAGAGAAGCATTCAACGAATTCGAACATAAAACATTGGCAAACAATCTAAACAAGAACCCTAAAAAGTTTTGGTCATATGTAAAATCGGTAAGCGGATCTAAATCCCCTATTCAGTCACTCGTTGACCACGATGGCACCGAAACAGAGGACGACCGAAGAAAGGCAGAAATACTGAATTCAGTGTTCCGAAACTGTTTCACTGCGGAAAAACGTAACACGGTCCCTGACTTCAGCCGTCGCACGGACGCCAAAATGGAAAATATTGAAATAAACGATATCGGAATTGAAAAACAACTGCTATCACTTAGTAGCGGAAAAGCATCCGGACCAGACGAGATACCCTTAAGATTCTACAGTGATTATGCTAAAGAACTTGCCCCCTTTCTATCAGCAATTTATCGTAGATCGCTGGAAGAACGTAAAGTACCTAGCGACTGGAAGAAAGCGCAGGTCGTTCCCATTTTCAAGAAGGGTCATAAATCAGATGCGAATAATTATAGGCCTATTTCGCTTACGTCAATCTGTTGTAGAATAATGGAACATGTTTTGTGTTCTCGTATTATGACGTTCTTAGATAATACAAATCTCCTTCATCAAAACCAACATGGATTCCGCAAACAGAGATCATGTGAAACTCAGCTCGCCCTATTTGCCCAAGAAATTCACAGTGCCGTAGACACTGGCGAGCAGATTGATGCCGTATTCCTGGACTTCAGGAAGGCATTTGATACGGTTCCGCACTTACGTTTAGTGAAAAAAATACGAGCTTACGGAATATCGGACCAGGTTTGTGATTGGATTCAGGATTTCCTAGAAGAAAGAACACAACATGTCATTCTTAACGGTTCAAAATCTGCAGATGTAGAGGTAATTTCGGGAGTACCGCAGGGAAGCGTGATAGGACCTTTATTGTTTACAATATACATAAATGACTTAGTTGACAACATCGGTAGCTCCGTGAGGCTATTTGCAGATGACACGGTTGTCTACAAGAAAGTAGCAACATCAGAAGACTCGTACGTACTCCAGGAGGACCTGCAGAGGATTAATGCATGGTGCGACAGCTGGCAGCTTTCCCTAAACGTAGATAAATGTAATATAATGCGCATACATAGGGGCAGAAATCCATTCCAGTACGATTATGCCATAGGTGGTAAATCATTGGAAGCGGTAACGACCGTAAAATACTTAGGAGTTACTATCCGGAGCGATCTGAAGTGGAATGATCACATAAAACAAATAGTGGGAAAAGCAGGCGCCAGGTTGAGATTCATAGGAAGAATTCTAAGAAAATGTGACTCATCGACGAAAGAAGTAGCTTACAAAACGCTTGTTCGTCCGATTCTTGAGTATTGCTCATCAGTATGGGACCCTTACCAGGTTGGATTAATAGAAGAGATAGACATGATCCAGCGAAAAGCAGCGCGATTCGTCATGGGGACATTTAGTCAGCGCGAGAGCGTTACGGAGATGCTGAACAAGCTCCAGTGGCGGACACTTCAAGAAAGGCGTTACGCAATACGGAGAGGTTTTTTATCGAAATTACGAGAGAGCACATTCCGGGAAGAGATGGGCAACATATTACTACCGCCCACATATATCTCGCGTAATGATCACAACGAAAAGATCCGAGAAATTAGAGCAAATACGGAGACTTACAAGCAGTCGTTCTTCCCACGCACAATTCGTGAATGGAACAGGGAAGGGGGGATCAGATAGTGGTACAATAAGTACCCTCCGCCACACACCGTCAGGTGGCTCGCGGAGTATAGATGTAGATGTAGATGTAGATATTATATTCTTCTTGAAGTCTGAGGGTATTTCGCCTGTCTCATACATCTTGCTCACCAGATCGTAGAGTTTTGTCATGACTGGCTCTCCCAGGGCCATCAGTAGTTCTAATGGAATGTTGTCTACTCCCGGGGCCTTGTTTCGACTCAGGTCTTTCAGTGCTCTGTCAAACTCTTCACCCAGTATCTTATCTCCCATTTCGTCTTCATCTACATCCTCTTCCATTTCCATAATATTGTCCTCAAGTACATCGCCCTTGTATAAAACCTCTATATACTCCTTCCACCTTTCTGCCTTCCCTTCTTTGCTTAGAACTGGGTTGCCATCTGAGCTCTTGATATTCATACAAGTGGTTCTCTTCTCTCCAAAGGTCTCTTTAATTTTCCTGTAGGCAGTATCTATCTTACCCCTGGTGAGACAAGCCTCTACATCCTTACATTTGTCCCCTAGCCATCCCTGCTTAGCCATTTTGCACTTCCTGTCGATCTCATTTTTGAGACGTTTGTATTCCTTTTTGACTGCTTCATTTACTGCATTTTTATATTTTCTCCTTTCATCAATTAAATTCAATATTTCTTCTGTTACCCAAGGGTAAGCAATTAGCCCTCGTCTTTTTTGTAGTGTTGGCAGAAGAGCCAACACTGTTTTTCTAGAGGAGGCCGAAATGCAAGCGTTTAATTACACGCTGACTGGCGTGAGGTCTGGAACAGGGCAATATCTTGAGAATTGTAAATAAAGTACGTAGATGATGTAATACTTAACTTTAATCCACAATTGTAGAACGTCTCTCGTTACGGTACATGCTTCATAATATTAATTATCAATTGAATACGGCGCCTTGCTAGGTAGTAGCAAATGTAGCTGAAGGCTATGCTAACTATCGTCTCGGCAAATGAGAGCGTAGTTGTCGGTGAAACATTGCTATGAACGTCGGCTGTACAACTGGGGCGAGTGCCAGTACGTCTCTCTAGACCTGCCGTGTGGTGCTCTCGGTCTGCTATCACTGACAGTGGCGACACGCGGGTCCGACGTATACTAATGGACCGCGGCCGATTTAAAGGCTACCACCTAGCAAGTGTGGTGTCTGGCGGTGACACCACATTTTTACCTACTTGATCGTCTGCTGCCTTCACTACTTCATCCCTCAGAGCTACCTATTCTTCTTCTACTGTATTTCCTTCCCCCATTCCTGTCAATTGTTCCCTTATGCTCTCCCTGAAACTCTCTACAACCTCTGGTTCTTTCAGTTTATCCAGGTCCCATCTCCTTAAATTCCCACCTTTTGCAGTTTCTTCAGTTTCAATCTGCAGTTCATAACCAATAGATTGTGGTCAGAATCCACATCTGCCCCTGGAAATGTCTTACAATTTAAAACCTGGTTCCTAAATCTCTGTCTTACCATTATATAATCTATCTGATACCGTTTAGTATCTCCAGGATGCTTCTTTTATGATTCTTGAACCAGGTGTTAGCTATGATTAAGTTATGCTCTGTGCAAAATTCTACAAGGCGGCTTCCTCTTTCATTTCTTCCCCCCAATCCATATTCACCTACTACGTTTCCTTCTCTCCCTTTTCCTACTGACGAATTCCAGTCACCCATGACTATTAAATTTTCGTCTCTCTTCACTACCTGAATAATTTCTTTTATCTCGTCATACATTTCATCTATTTCTTCATCATCTGCAGAGCTAGTTGGCATATAAACTTGTACTACTGTAGTAGGCATGGGCTTTGTGTCTATCTTCGCCACAATAATGCGTTCACTATGCTGTTTGTAGTAGCTAAACCGCACTCCTATTTTTTATATTCATTATTAAACCTACTCCTGCATTACCCCTATTTGATATTGTATTTATAACCCTGTAATCACCTGACCAAAAGTCTTGTTCCTCCTGCCACCGAACTTCACTAATTCCCACTATATCTAACTTTAACCTATCCATTTCCCTTTTTAAATTTTCTAACCTACCTGCCCGATTAAGGGATCTGACATTCCACGCTCCGATCCGTAGAACGCCAGTTTTCTTTCTCCTGATAACGACGTCCTCTTGAGTAGTACCCGCCCGGAGACCCGAATGGGGGACTATTTTACCTCCGGAATATTTTACCCAAGAGGACGCCATCATCATTTAATCATACAGTAAAGCTGCATGTCCTCGGGAAAAATTACGGCTGTAGTTTCCCCTTGCTTTCAGCCGTTCGCAGTACCAGCACCGCAAGGCAGTTTTGGTTAATGTTACAAGGCCAGATGAGTCAATCATCCAGACTGTTGCCCCTGCAACTACTGAAAAGGCTGCTGCCCCTCTTCAGGAACCACATGTTTGTCTGGCCTCTCAACAGATACCCCTCCGTTGTGGTTGCACCTACGGTACGGCCATCTGTATCGCTGAGGCACGCAAGCCTCCCCACCAACGGCAAGGTCCATGGTTCATGGGGGGGGGGGGGGGGGGGGGAACATACTCGACACAAAAACGTGAAGTACTGAGGGCAAGCTTGATGGAAAAGAGAAGAAATGAATATTACTGCTGTCGCCAGCAAGTGCTGTTGCTGAATCGACCAAGTTTGTTCCTAAACAAAACACTCAGCACTTAGCGTCGACATTTGGACTGTTGTGCAATATTTTCATGCAATACAAATACAAAAATAAACAGAGGTAGAATTACTCTGTACCGATCCACTGGAGACCATGGGTCCCTTGCACGATAATACTCAGAAAATATCCCCGAAAAATTTGCGAAATTTTGTGGGTGAAACTCGACATCATTCCTTGCGTCATCAATATACGAGCTGAGAACGCAAATGACATTGTCGGATATGTCAGATGTGGGTATCGCGGGTGAAAGAGGAGAGTAAATATACCGCTCTGAGTTAAGGGACCCTGGTTGGGAAATGACCGAATAGAAAGTTATAAGCGAAAGTCGTTCTGATACCTTTGACAGCGGACATCTCCTACTGCAAGCTCTTTGCTTTCCATATTTTGGGAGGAGGTAGTATGAACCAAAACCAAACAAAAATTCCAGTGAATGTGGGCCTTAAAATGCGTACCTTAAGAGCTGAGAACTTATTCAGTAGAAGATATGTGTTTCACAATAACAAAGATTAAGAAGTGCTCATATTTCTTAATGCATGCACCTTATAGCCCACTTATACTGCACTTTTTTCCTTGTTTTTGAACATATTACCAGTTCTCAAAATACGGGAAACAAAGAGCAAGGAACCTCACATTGATACAGTTACCCTTTTCTGTCATCAAATGGTTCAAATGGCTCTGAGCACTATGGTACTTAACTTCTGAGGTCATCAGTCCCCTAGAACTTAGAACTACTTAAACCTAACTAACCTAAGGACATCACACACTTCCATGCCCGAGGCAGGATTCGAACCTGCGACCGTAGCGGTCGCGCGGTTCCAGACTGTAGCGCCTAGAACCGCTCGGCCACACCGGCCGGCTTTTCTGTCATCCCTGAAAGTTTGTGACAATGTCACAGAATCACGTATGTTTCCTTGGAATACTGCAAATATATTGTTGATGATGATCCGCCTATACGACTGGGACGTAAGGATAAGTGATTTGCTGCGATAGTAGTATTAGTACTTGCCATTCCGTACTAACACATTTTCCCAATATAGCTGTGAGAGAAACTGAGTTACATGTTACCTACCTGAAAACGACAATGTAGGATTCGCTCTTAACTCAGAGAACTTCACATTACTAAGCTTCTCGTATGGACGTTTAGAGTCACTCAGTGATGATACTAATACTGAGTGACGGTGACGCATAGATGTCGGAAACACTGAATTTCGTCATCCGAAATTTTTTCATAGGGTAAGAACGTATTACGGTTCCACCTTTGAGTCGCCGCATGGATGACTAAAGGATGGATATCGAGATAAGCTGTCACACAACAGAAATCAAGTAAAAACGCTCAATACATAAAATACGACTGTAGATGACTAGATAGCAGAGTATGCTGAAGAACTGACGAAGACAGAAAGCGTCAGACGACCACAAATAGGGGTCAATTTGTGTACGTTTCGCGAGAATATAACAAATGCTTTGAAAAATAGTAACTGGCAAGTGCATGAATAAAGACAACCGCAATATTATGGAAACGCAAGAACAGGTAAGAATCCACGTGTATTCCTGAAAACTTTAAATTTTCCTCCTGTGGAGACGGTCAAGATAGAAGTAGACTAACTCAGCTCTTACATAGGCTTGAAAGCAGTCACTTTTCCGACGATCCATTCCTAAACGGAACTGTAAATACAGGAGTCGGACAAAACTATGAAAACACCAAAAGCACAACACATTACCAGGCCTAATACGGTTTAGGAAGCAATATATCATGGGAGGGACCTGATCAGCCAAATTGGTTCATGTACTCCTTTCAATTAATCCAGCCTTGCAAAGTAACCATGGGACGCATGGGATACCATGGTAGCCCAAATCATCACCCGCCATGTTTCAAAAAAATGTTCAAATGTGTGTGAGATCTTATGGGACTTAACTGCTAAGGTCATCAGTCCCTAAGCTTACACACTACTTAACCTAAATTATCCTAAGGACAAACACACACACCCATGCCCGAGGGAGGACTCGAACCTCCGCCGTGACCAGCCGCACAGTCCATGACCGCAGCGCCCAGACCGCTCGGCTAATCCCGCGCTGCGCCATGTTTCATTTTTGGCACGTAAACTAGACCAGAAGTTGCAAACAGTGTAAAGCAAGTCTCATAAGACAAAATGACATTCTTCCATTGCTCCATAGTTCAGGTTTTAGGGCCTTGCTACCAGGTTTTCCTGTTACAACGTCTGCATTACGGTTGAGTGGTTCTGGAATTCAAGTTGGCTCTGCAATTTCCTGCTTATGGAGCTCCCTTCCTATTGTTTCGATGCTGACAGTGTTCGCGAGTACAACATTTAGTTCTGTAGTGACTTTCAGAGCTGTTGTCCTCTTAATTTTGGTCACAATCATCTTCAATAACCGTCCTTTACGATCACGTCTTGACTTAGGGGAGGTGTTTTTCTGCTTTTCCTGTATGCGGGACGAACGAAGTGGCGCAGTGGTTAGCACACTTGACTCGCATTCGGCAGGACGACGGTTCAATCTCGCGTCCGGCCATCCTGATTTGGTTTTCCGTTGTTTCCCTAAATCGTCCAGGCAAATGCTGGGATGGTTCCTTTCAAAGGGCACGGCCGACTTCCTTTCCCATCCTTCCCTAATCCGATGAGACAGATGACCTCGCTGTCTGGTCTCCTCTCCCAAAACAGCCCAGCCCTGTATGCGGTGTCAATCTTCAATACGGTGCCTCCTGAAACACGAAGCACTTCGACTACCTTGGTTAAGGAGGCACCCATCATGCGAGCACCAACAATTTGCCCACGTTCGCATCACATAGCTTACAACTGCACAGAACACTGTTCTGACCACGAACGACACTTACAACGAATAGAGAGCATTGCACAAGTGCCATTCGTGGTCAGCTACACCAGTGAAATAAATGTTGAAATGTGTGTGAAATCTTATGGGACTTAACTGCTAAGGTCATCAGTCCATAACCTTACACACTACTTAACCTAAATTATCCTAAGGACAAACACACACACCCACGCCCGGGGAGGACTCTAACCTCGGCCAGGACCAGCCGCACAGTCCATGACTTCAGCGCGCGAGACCGCTCGGCTAATGCCGCGCGGCACCAGCGAAACATTCAGCCTCGGCTAGCATCTTCAGTTACGTTCAGGCATGCGTTTCTCCCGATATTTCCATATATTTGTCCAAGCCCTGTTGTTTCCATATTTTTGTCCAACCCCTGTTAATATAATTCTTGGTAGAAAGAAAACAGTTCCTGTCTAACAGTTTACGGTTATTCATTAAGAGCAGATAACGATGCAGACTTTCAACAATACGGTTGTCACAAGCAAATGCTACAGAGTTACTGAGGATATCAATCTCATGAGCGAGTGACGTGGAATAAGTAACGCAGCACATTTTTCTTTCGGCCAGTTTCGGTTGAAAAAATGCGGAATATGACGTGGGACATAGAGAAATATTCCAGCTTCAGCCCCTAGATTTTCATGAAGTTTCTACAGATGGTGGCACTAGCCTTCAAAATGGCGTCTTTAACAAATGGTTCAAATGGCTCTGAGCACTATGCGACATAACTTCTGAGGTCATCAGTCCCCTAGAACTTAGAACGAATTAAACCTAACTAACCTAAGGACATCACACACAGCCATGCCCGAGGCAGGATTCGAACCTGCGACCGTAGCGGTCGCTCGGTTCCAGACTGTAGCGCCTAGAACCGCGCGGCCACTTCGGCCGGCCGTCTTTAACAGAGGTTCGCTCCAAGCAGAGAGGTGTCGCTGAATTTCATTTGGTGGAAAACCAGAGCATCGTAGACATTCATAGGCGTTTACAGAATGTCTATAGAGACTTAGCAGCGAACAAAAGTACGGTGAATCGTTGGACGAGACGTCTGTCATCATCGCAACAAGGTCGCGAAAACCCGTCCGAACTCCCGCGTGCCTAGCGGCCGTACACAGCTGTGACTGCCGCAATGTTGTAGCGAGCGGACACACTCATTCGAGGTGACTGACGGATCACAATCACCTCGCTGCAAAACTGGACGCCTCCGCTGGTAGTGCTAATACAAATTGTTCAAATGGCTCTGAGCACTATGGGACTTAACGTCTGAGGTCGTCAGTCCCCTAGAACTTATAACGAATTAAACCTAACTAACCTAAGGACATCACACACATCCATGCCCAAGGGGCAACTCCGGCCGTCAGCGCTAGTACATTCATCCACCAGTTGGGATACCCAAAGGTGTGTGCACGCTGGCTTCTTCGCCACCTAATAGAAGCCCGTAAAGAGCAGCGAAGGACCATCTGAGCGGTACTGCTTGCGCATTACGAGGCTGATCGTGACAGTTTCTTGTCGAACATAGTCACAGACGATGAAAAATGGGTCTATCACTCCGAACCAGAAACAAATACGATAATCCATTACGATAAAACGAAACTATCACTACGCACACAACCAGGCATGTATAAAATAAGTTTGAGAATTGTGATAATTTCTATATAGGACGGAGAGGCAGAAACTTTGAGATTAGAAACAGAGAACACACAAGAATTAGCGACACAAACCAAACCACGTTCTTCAATCATATAAAAACAGAAAATCATGAAGCTGATCACATAACGAACGCTATGAAAATCTTACATATAATACCAAAGGGATTTAAAATGAACGTTTTGGAAGAAATTAAAATGTATATTCACTCTCGGACAGACCCTGATAAAACATTGAACGAGCAAAGGGGGCTAAAACACAAAAATTTTCTAGATAAGTTTTCTGAAATCATACAACTCGATTCGGGTTTGTCATAACAAAATAAAAACACAGATATATATACACTACAAAAATGTAAAGAAGATTATAACACCACGCCACAGATGATTACGATACATAGGCAAATAAATAAACATATTGTAACAATACAGCATCGCTGGTTTAGCTGTCAATCGTAGCTGTCAAAACCACAACAGTATATACAAGTGATAAGAGACTTAGCTTACATTTGCGAACAACAGCAAAATGGTTCAAATGGCTCTGAGCACTATGGGACTTAACATCTGAGGTCATCAGTCCCCTAGAACGTATAACTACTTAAACCTTACCAACCTAAGGCCATAACACACATCCATGCCCGAGGCCGGATTCGAACCTGCGACGTAGCGGTCGCGCGGTCCCAGACTGAAGCGCCTAGAACCGCTCGGCCATAGCGGTCGCCCGGAACAACAGCAGTTAATAGAGATAATTAAGTTAAATATTTGGATGCAGTGGAACGACCCTATGCAACAATAAGATAATAAGACAGCGACAGCGCAACGATGCAATATGGAAGTAAATACTAGCACACAGTTAAACAAAGTTGTTATTAGATATAAAGAAGCGTGTGTGATTGTAGATAGCCTGAAGATGGCGATAATGCCGAAATAGGCCTATTGATAATGTAAACCGTCTAACAATTAACGATTACAGCAGCATTCTGGTATATTGCCGTTTTTTATTAACTTCTCCTTCTCCATGACAACGCAAGCCCTCGCACAAGCCTGTGCACAGAGGGAGCTCGCAGAAATTAATTGGCCTGGCCTTCCTAATCCATCCTACAGCCCGGATCTCGCACTTCCTGACTTCCATCTGTTTGGCCCAATGAGGGATGCACTCCGCAGGAAGCGACAGCACGTGGATGACGGGGAGGCCACTGACGCAGCTCGACGCTGGCTCCGACTTTGACGAGTACAGTGGTGCCATGCGGGCATACAGGCCCCCCAGTAAGGTCGTGTAAGGCCGTCGCATTAAACGGAGATAGTGTTGAAAAACAGGTTTTTGTGGGCAAAAGAGTGGGAACTAACATGGTGCATTGGAATCCTTTCAGGAAAAAAACGTGTCGCATTAATTACTGAATGCCCTAGTACTTATCAGAAGCCTCACATTATTATCCAACGACGTTTTATTCGCCAGGCGAGCGATATCATAGCACAATAATGAAATAGAGCGATATTCATTCAAAAATTTCGTCTACTCTATACTGACAATTACACTCCGCGTGCTGATCCCGACAGATCTTACTTCCCTCCGCAAGGGTCCAGAAAATGGCGACCTCTCGTACTCTTATGAAGCTTTCCATTATTCAGAGAAGCTCCACCAGCGTCGTGGGAGTGCCATGGACAAACAAGTCAGACTTACTAACTTCCGTGAAGGCATTCTTACGATACTAGGTCAGTACTCCAAGCTACTTATGGCCAACTTAAGTTCGTCAGCATATTACACTGCTGCTTATTAGAACTGCAACATCGGAAACGGTAGCAAGTGACGAAAATTTATTTATTGTGAGTAGACAATTCAAATGGTTCAAATGGCTCTGAGCACTATGGGACTCAACTGCTGAGGTCATTAGTCCCCTAGAACTTAGAACTAGTTAAACCTAACTAACCTAAGGACATCACAAATATCCATGCCCGAAGCAGGATTCGAACCTGCGACCGTAGCGGTCTTGCGGTTCCAGACTGCAGCTCCTTTAACCGCACGGCCACTTCGGCCGGCGAGTAGACAGTAATAGTGGAAGAATACGTTATTAAAATTGTGGTTTGAAGGCGTACAGGAGGAGAAATTTAATACACAGTGCTGCCATTACTATGAACAACAGGTATAATACGGTTGTGTGTCGAATTGAACTGAAATTGTATGGCAGAGATGGGTCGTTATTCAAAGCTACTTTAACTCTGTGCTAGAATTCATGAATCATGGCGGCTGGCGAGTGATGGAATGCCAGTCTTCCGTCAGTCAGTAGGTGAGAGATCTGGAGAACGTTCTAATCAGGGCAACACCCTCTGCGTCTAGGTACCTCAGGACAGAACGGGCAATATGCGGTCTCCTGTTATCTTGTTGGAAGATAAGATCACAGAAGGTACGAAGATAGCGCACTGCCACCAAACGTAAGAGAATTGTTACCTCTGACATCCAAATTACCGGCTGCACGGATCAAAAGTATCGGCTTGTGTATCCAATAGAATCCTAAACCGTCACGGCACGTGATGGACCCATATGATGATGGGCACAATACAATTCTCTTTTTAAGTGAAATGGCACAATACAAGTCCCTTTTTAAGTGATGAACTATGGACCTTGCTGAGATGGGGTAGCCTGTGTGCCTCAACTAAACGGATAGCCGTAGCATAGGTGCAAGCATAATGGCGAGGGATCAGTGGAGAGGTCAGACTAACCTTTAGTTCCTCGAAAGGGGCAGCAGCCTCGTCAGTACTTGAAGAGACGACAGTGTGGAAGATTGACTGATCTGGCCTTGTAGCATTAGCCAACGTGACCTTGCTATGCTGGTACTGTGAACAGTTGAAAGCTAAGGGAAATTTAATTTTTACCAATGAATTCCTGCTCCACTGAATATTTAGAAGATTATGACACTCTCTGGAAAAAGTATTTCGATAAAATATTCGGAAGGTAAAATAGTTCCTTGTTCGGATCTCTGGCCGTGACTACTCAGCAGGACGCTATAATCATGAAAAACTAAACTGGCATTCTATGAGTCGGAGTGTGGAATTCTAGGTCCCTTAATCGGGTAGGTGCCAACGGCCTTGCCGCAGTGGTAACACCGGTTCCATCAGATCACTGATGTTAAGCGCTGTCGGGTTGGGCTAGCACTTGGATGGGTGACCATCCGGTCTGCCGAGCGCTGTAGGCAAGCGGGGTGCACTCAGCCCTTGTGAGGCAAGCTGAGGAGCTACTTAACTGATAAGTAGTGGCTCCGGTCTCGTAAACTGACACCCCACAGCCGGGAGAGCGGTGTGCTGACCACATGCCCCGGCATATCCGCATCCAGTGACACCTGTGGGCTGAGGATGACACGGCGGCCGGTTGGTACTGTTGGGTCTTCCAAGGGCTGTTCGGACGGAGTTTTAATCGGGTAGGTAGGTTAGAGATTTTAAAACGGGAAACGGGTACGTAGTTGTAACATGTAGTGAAAATTAGTGAGGTGGGGAATTGGAAGAACAGAACTTAAGGTATTTGTCTGGAGTGTAGTCATGTACGGAAGTGAAACATGAACGATAAGCATTTCAGGCGAGAAGAGAATGGAAGCTTTTGAAATGAGGTTCTGCAGAAGAATGCTGAAGATAAGACGGGTAGATCGAATAAGTAATGGGGAGGTACTGAATGAAATTGGGGAAAAAAGAAATTCATGACAACTTTACTGAAAGAAGGGATGCTGGGGCATCAAAGAATAGTCAATTTTGTAAGGGAGGGGAGTATGGGTATCCTGTAGAGAATGAGATCAATACATGAATACAGTAAGAAGGTTCAAATGGATGTCGGTTGCAGAAGTCACACAGAGATGAAGAGGCTTTTCGCAAAATCAGTGTATATAAAAACAGTTCGGCTGTACCTGGTAACCGCAAATACTAAAAGGATTAATGGTAAAAACAAATTGAGTTCAACAAGTGGCTCTCTGTAAGATCCTCATTGGGATCGTGGAAAATATTGTTCTCATCACCGGCTCTTTGAGCTCCAGAGTAGGTCTATGGGTACTGAGAGCGATTCCCTTGATGCGCGGAGGGAACCTGAAGGATAGTTACCAGGTAGGGAATAAGTGGAATTTCCAACTTAAAGGTGTCCAATAGTTTGAGAATATGTTTCGCAAAGATAAAGAACTATGGCTTGCAATGTAGAACTTCTAAAGGGGCAGCATAACGTGACTGCAACGAGCGAACTTCGCATGTCAGTGTCACAAATAGTGCAGTAACGTAGTTCTTGAGGAATATCGCATTGTTTTGCCTTTTCAGTCACACACTAGAGCATTATGAACTATATTTACGTCAAACAAGGATTTTAAATTTTTATGTAATAAATTTTGTTCAGTACTATACATGGCACCCACGTTACTATCGCCTTTTTTTTTTTTTTTTTTTACACTCGACAGATTCCACCAGAGATAAATACGATGGCTGTTCAGAAAGTAATGTCAATCGGTCGCGAAATGGAAACCACAGTCAAAATCAAAATTTTTTTCTTCATAACAGTTCGTCCCACCTTACAGCTACCTCTCTAAATTGTCGCCATTCCGACTTAGACATTTGTCGTAGCTTTGTACAAACTTTCCAGTACCCTCGTCACAGAAAGCAGCCGCCTATGCTGTCCGCCAATTCTCTACTCTGGTCTGCCTTTCGTTGTTTGTGCCAAAATGTTGTCTTCGTAGCCATCGGTTCATGTGAGGAGAGGTAAACATCCGAGGGAACCAATGAAGGGCTGTATTGTGCGTGATCAAACACTTCCCATCGAAATCGCTGCAGGAACTTCTTCATTGCCCCTGCAGAATGCGGCTGAGAATTGTCTTGAAGAAAGAGTAGCATGACAGTTATGTTTTATGGGCTGCATAGCTTCAGGCGAAATCTCTCACCAGATCCGCATACTTGGCGGGAGACACTGTTGTTTTAGGAATTTTTACGTGAGCACTTTGCACTCTGAACTGAAAAGAGCGACGTGAAGCGATCTACAGGCTCACTGAAGACACTGCGCAACGCATCTGTGCAAAGTTCTATCGGATTTTCACAGTGGTTTCCATTTCGCGCCAAATTGCATCTTTCTTTCCGAGTACGCCTCGAGGATTATAACACGGCTCTGAAACATGGATCTGCCGTTGTGAACGTAGTGCATGCTGGAATTACGAAGTAAGCCGAAAATAAGGATGAACAGTAATAGAATGACAAGGATGAGCTAATTATTTAATGACTTGCAGTATTTTAACTCATCAAAAATAGTTGCCGTGTGCATTGATTAAGACACTGCACTCACATTCGGAGGTAGTGTTTTTCGGATTTTTGGCCGGCAGTCCAGATTTAGATTTTTCTTCGTTTCACCACAACGATGGTACTTTTGAAGTAGGCACGGTCTATATCCTTCCCTAATCTTCTTCAGTTCGAGTGTACGCAGCTTCTATAATAATGACCCCGTAATCGACCGAGTTAAACTGTGTTCGTCTTTGCAGCCTTCCTTCTTTTTAAATAAATATTACACCCCACTCTTATCATTGATATACAAAATTAGTACTAAAGATTCTGATCAGTTGTTCGAGTCTAATTTATTGTCAGAATCAATCTAAATTCCTCTACTTTCACCAACGCTACATCTTCGATATCTACCTATACGAAATTTTCTACGAGTGTGCTGTCAGTATCACTATGCAATGTGATTAATTAGGATTGGTTTAATAGACAAATAAAAATTTCGAGAGGAACTGTCTTCATTTGATTCTATTTCTAATCTGACCGATGACTGGGTGTTGTGTGATGTCCTTAGGTTAGTTAGGTTTAAGTAGTTCTAAGTTCTAGGGGACTGATGACCATAGATGTTAAGTCCCATAGTGCTCAGAGCCATTTGAACCATTTGAACTAATCTGACCACCACATCGCAACACATCTGTTCTTCCTGAAGTATTACAACCATCTCTGAAATACTCCTATGTGTTCTGTGTGTAGCTAAATAAAGGTTCATGGTTTTTAGTTTGATTACTTTCATACCGAAATAGTAGGCACATTTCATTAGCATTTACTAGCTACATATATATGTATTATTAATATGAATAATAATGCCGCCAGAATTATTCGAATATCTGAAATTACACCATTAATACATGATCAAATCCAGCGTATTCAACGAGATATTAACAAGAAATATTTTTATTCAAATACCTGTATCAGTGAAGTCAGATTGTCACTGAAAATTAAGAATCTGAAACAGAGAAAAAATCTGAACAATGGAGAAAATCCTGTTGGATAGCATTAACCAGGAAAAAGTGCTAATTAATACACCTCATAACGGAGGAACAAACGAAAACCTTAAAAACAAGGGTATCTACCATCGCGCTCGGGTCTTCGATATAGTAAGGCCGCAGGCAGTCATTACTAGAAATCCTCGAGAATTTTGTAATACCCCATAGTCCGGGAGGGGTAAGTGTTCCCTCTTACCACCCCCTCCCGTAAGCCCCCTCCCATTGCTCCGGCGCCTATGGATTACGCAGAAAAGTTTCGCCTTTTTTATGTCTTCTGTATCTGACACTATATTAATAACATAAGATCTATGACATTAAGATTATCATATAGTGTTTGCAAGTGCATCGCTCTTTTACAGTATCTAGTGGTCCTTATACGTGACATTTCATTCGCTCTTAACTGAACAACCTGTTATCGGTACTTGTATGGTATATCCCGGATGCCACTGAAAAAAATATAGTTTTCTCTGCTTATTTATTCTTTTTTCACTCTGCCGCATTCCGTCTGCAGTTCGTAGAGATACGCACGTAGGTCTTCTGGACAGCTGCGAACATCAACATGCTGAGCTAAGCGAAGTGGGCAGTTAGTACTGCCGAGAGCCTACCGCTGGCTGTGACGGTGGCTCAATGTGAAGTGTTGTGCGCGAGGAAAGGAAAGGAGACGTGCGTTTTGGGCGCGTGGTTCAGGTAGCCGCGGCACGCAGCGCCTTAGGCATGGCGGAGGGAGGGTGGGGGGCAGTCCGCGCAGCGAGTGGGGGGGGCGAGGGAGGGAGGGAAGTGATGTTTTATACTGAGCCAGCGGGCGCGCGCCTCAGTCAGTCGTTAGCCAGCCGTTGTTGAGGTTGTGTGGACTGTCGCCGGACTGGCTTGCCGTTGCTCTGCTGGGAGGGGCCGCTTTCTTCTCCAGGTACGTGATTATTAATAACAATTTTAATGCTTCGCACGAGCTGGCTTCACCTCTTCCACACATGTTAGAAACGTTGCCCCGTTCCGACTATTTTCTCAGTCAAGAATTGTCACCGATTAGCCGGGCTGCAAAAATAGACACTCTCACTACAAATTTCTCTCACGTGTTTTCGTTGCGGGTGCGCTCTCGTGTGTTGGAAATCGTCGCTGTTATCGTGCTGTGATGTTACGAAATTTATTTCCCGACGAGTGTGTCATTTCTATAATATGAACAAAAAAGAGTTATTCAATCCGCTGCTGCAGAAGTCTCTTAGGAATTTTTTAAAAGTGTGTTTCAGTAAGGTTGTAAATTGCCGAGTGCAGATGTGTGCGCAAAGGATACAGAGCATGTCTATTTTCGCTTTATCTTCTTCTTTCATCCCGACCACGTGTTCCGCACGCGCTGGCCGGAGTAGGGAATTTGCACGGCCGCCACGCGGCCGTAGAGTAATGCACTCGTAGCAGAAGCGGCCCACGTGCTAAATTTTGCAGGCACGCTGGCATCTGAAATTTGAACGGCCGCGTCAGAGCTGTGTTCTGCGCGCCGCCTTTCCCGCCTTTTTTTGAAGTACGTGAGATTATCTCAGGCGCTGTCTGCCGTTGTAAACAGGCAAGGCGCCTCTGTTAACTACGATGAGCTGGTGAATCACACGCGTGTCTTGCCATTTAAATTACACGCTGGTCTTAGCAGTTACGGATACCAATGTTTTTCGCACGCCTTTTAATGTATTGTCGCTTCTTGACAAGGCGGTATTGCATTTACAGCTGTTGCTCTTTTGAGGAGCTTTTATTATTTTTGTGTGTGGTTGTGATATAGAGATGTTTGCAGCGTAGCGCACATTCTTGAGTTAAGCGGATCGCTCGGAACTTTTAATGCATTTTTCCTCCAGTATTAACTTACGTGTTAGTATTCTTCTGTTGCCATGGAGTTTAACTATTACTTTTAAAAAAAATTACTTTTCGGGAATGAGTGTGCCACTGCGTTTTCTCTTAGAATATTTTTCTTGGCCTAAGGAGAAAACAAGCAGATGCCATAACACGTCAACCCGCTCGTTATCACTTCTTGTTTTATGAAGCACGTTTTCACGGTAAGTCTGGACAATGTATGTTCTGAAGTACTAGTCAGAGCGTGATAGGACAGCTAACCTTTATTATTTCCGACGTCTAACTATTTTCCTTATGCGTTAGTGGCTTATTGCAAATGTAGCGTGAAATATATTTGAAATCTTCTTGTACTCGTATCTCGTTCCTCCGCTGCCAGTCATTGCAACTTGATGACGACTCGTGCAGTAAACAGTATGTTTATGGTGACGTAAGCTCTCCTTCTGTAGTGTTGCATTCCTGCGAGCATTGTTAGTTCTTTGGCTGTGGAGTTCTGTTGCCCCTGTTTTCGTTTACAACACAGCGCGAGCCAGTGGATGTTTACACACTGGAGACTGTCAAAATATCATGGGCGGTGACGCTTCGTGAAAGAACCTTTGTACGTTAATGACAAGAATTATATGGAAAGAGAGCGGGCTTGGTTGAATCAGCTGTTTAGCTTACGCGACAGACATGTCTGAATACTTGTTACTCGTACATGGAGGACTTCCTGTGAAGACACACTACGAATAGTAAAGATAAATGCAGACGCTAAAAATATAATGACGCTCTTGCTCATTTTACAGTGTCATAAACGGCAGTAACGATCTATACAGTCACGTATTCATTTTTACGTACCGTTCTCCTGTGGGTCAAGCAAAGTTGCCGAGTGGTGTAGGAGTACTTTAATTGTCAAGATAGCAATGCTTATACTGCATCCTTAACGAGTATGGCACGTGGAACAGTAATTACTACTCACTCAGAATTTTCAAACGTATTTCGCAAATATCATCTCGGAGAACGGAACGAAAAAGATTTTACTGGCACTACTTTTCGCCCTGTACTAAAGCAGGTTTCAAAACATAACGATAGGCTGAGATATGTTGACGCGGCCGTACTTTTGGCGGAACCACATGGAAAACAGCACTGTTGACCACCAGCATTTGGTGTTTTGTGCTACCGCGATTTTTGATGGGTGGGAATTGACCCCTCCATCTTTCAGCGACAATAAGTATTGGCAATGGTTGTGATCTAACTTGTTCAGCCTGTTCCATCTATATGTTTAGAGATAAGGTGACTTGCTTGAAGCTATAGACCACTGGAATAAAGATCTTGCATATTCCAACACCGCTTGTCGTTGAGAAGGTCTATGTAGCGTGTAATCCTCTTTGATATGTAAATCTGGTTGCAAGTGTTTGTGAACGGGGTGGGTCATGCAGAGCTTAGTTATCGATCCGGAGTTTGCGTAAAGGAAGTGGGAAGACCGTCTAAAAACCACACTCAGTCTAATGCTCTATCTCACGTAATAAATTCAACTAGACGGACCTTGGAACCACCCTTGCTTTAACGCATGTAATCAACGTTTGAGAAACGAAGTTCGCTATAAATGCAATCGTGTCAGAAAAATGCGTGCGGATTGTTTCCGGAAATTAGCGGTGCACCGTGTATGGGTGAGTACATAGGGTGTAGGAAAAAAGCAGGTGCGAGAGATGCGCGCAGGCGGCCCCACATGGCGTAGCCGCTAGCGGCAGTGCAGGACGGCCGGAAGTCGTGACCCGCGCGGAAACCGCAAGGCGTCCCTTCCAGCTGTCCATTCGGAAGTTGAGTAGCCCCTTCCAGTGACCGCCAAATATAATACAGGCTTGCTGCCATACGCAGGAAGGTGGCCTGGCCATAACTAAACTACATTGGAATTTCCAATCTGAGACAACTTTCGCGGTACAGGTCCGTTGTAATTTCATTAATCTAACGGCAGTAGTCTCCCGGAAGAGCATTTTGCAGTGCTCCGCTGAACTGACCTGTTCGTGGTGCACTCCGCCTCGCATTCCGCATCCGTTTACCTTCTCCCATAAGGATCCTTCACCAAATCATTACCTTCCCGCCTCTCCTCACTCACACTGAACACATCCTAACAACCTACTTCATCCGCAAACTTGCCTCAAATAGTTTTATAGTTTCCCCTCTACTTTCCGATCCCCACATGATGCTGCCGCACCTCTACCACTACATCCCACCAACTCTACACTTTCACACGCTCCACATACTCTCCCAAAGAAATTTACACCGTCTTCCCCTCCCAGATCATGAACTCTGACACGAAATTTACCCCTCCTAGCAACTTTAAATCCACCCCATCTATTCCACTTCATCAGGGCTCCCTCTCCTCCTCATATTTCCGTATCCCTTCCTCCGCTTCCCCCATCTTTCCCTATCCCGTTTTTCTCCTTCAGATTTTGGCTTCACTGATAGCTGTATCTAGTCCTCCCCCTTGCCCATTCTCGTTTCCCAACAACCACTCCTACTCCATCGATACCACGCACCAGTCCTCCATCCTTACATCCTCCTTGTTAAACCTTATCCTCTTCAACATAGGCTCCCAATCCTCGGGCAGGTCCTTCCAGTTTTAGTGGCAAAGAAGTGCTTCTTTTTGAGATCAGTGTTCTTGAAACCGTATTTTAACAGCTTTAAATGTACTCTTGCAGTTTTCCATTTTATCCTTTTACTATTAATGTTTTTATTTTAAACATAGAAAACGCCTTGTTTAGTGTACATATTAATATCCCCATTAATTTTCCACCATTCCGAATCTTTTAAATCCATGTAAACATCTCACATTTATATTAGTGTTTTTTAATCTAATTTAGTATTACTTGCCCAGCTGTCTGAAGAGTGGGTTGACAGCCCACCCCCACCCACAAGGGGCCAGGGGGGATGAAATAACAACAAAGGGAAAAACCTTAATATACTAGGTGCTAGAACACGATCAATTTGAATTTTCGGAGAAAAACACTTCGTTTGCAGGCTCAAATATACAAGAAAACGTAATAAATAAACACTTTGTTTTCGAGTATTTCATTTATCTTGAACACCGAAAATAACGCTTTCCCCAGAAGACAAACAAAGAATGTATAAAGCACATGTTGTTTAGCTGCTAGGGGGACATTACCCAGCATGATTGCCTCCCTTGCAACTTTATTCGTTACTAAAATATGAACATTAACAGTGTACCATTCATGTAAACATTACTTTATTACACTGAAGCACCAAAGAAAGTGATATAGTCATGCGTATTCAGATACAGAGATATGTAAACAGGCAGAATACGGCGCTCCGGTCGGCAACGACTATATAAGACAAGTGCCTTGCGCACTTCTCAGATCGATTACTGCTGCTACAATGGCAGGTTATCAAGGTTTAAGTGACTCTGAACGTGGTGTCATAATCGGCGCACGAGCGATGGGATGCAACAACGCGATGAAGTGGGGATTTTCTCGTACGACCATTTCATGAGTGTACCATGAACTTCACGAATCCGGCTAAACATCAAATCTCCGACACCGCTGCGGCCGGAAAAAGATCCTCCAAGAACGGGACCAACGACGACTGAAGAGAATCGTTCATCGTGACAGAAGTGCAATCCTTGCAGCAGATTTCAATGCTGGACCGTCAACATGTGCCACTGTGCGAACCATTCAACCAAACATCATCGATATCGGCTTTCGGAACCTAAGACCCACTCGTGTACCCTTGGTGACTGCACTACACAAAGCTTTACGACCCGCCTAAGCCCATCAACACCAACATTGGACTGTTGATGACTGGAAACATGTTGTCCGGTCGAACGAGTCTCGTTTTGAATTGTATCGAGCGGATGGACGTGTACGGGTATGGAGCCAACGTCATGAATCCATGGACCCTTCATGTCAGTAGGGGACTGTTGAAGCTGGTGGAGGCTCTGTAATGGTGTGGAGCGTGTGGAGCTGGAGTGATATGGGACCCCTGATACGTCTAGATACTACTCTGACTGGTGACACGTGCGTAAGCATCCCGTCTGATCACCTGCATCCATTCATGTCCATTGTGCATTCCGACAGGCTTGGGCAATTCCAGCAGGACAATGCGACACCCTACATGTCCAGAATTGCTACAGAGTGGCTCCAGGAATACTCTTCTGAGTTTAAACACTTCCTCTGGCCACCAAACTCCCCACACATGAACATTATTGAGCATATCTGAGACGCCTTGCAACGTGCTGTTCACAAGAAATCTCCACCCAGTCGTCCTTTTACGGATTCATTTTGTCAGTTCCCTCCAGCACTACTTGAGACATTACTCGACTCCATGCTACGTAATGTTGTGGCATTCCTGCGTGCTCACGGGGGCCTTACACGATATTAGGCAGGTTTACCACTTTCTTCTGCTCTTCAGTGTAAAAACGTAACGCAAATTTGACTTTGTCTCTGTTGTAATACCATAAAGTGCAAGTATCCGTGGTAATCTAACTCGTCCATATGGAAATTGAAGGGGAGCACAGCTGTCAGGTGCAGCTGGACATCACGCGGAATCAGCGGCGACGAGCGAAAATGTGTACTGGACTGGGAGTCGAACCCGTGATCTCCTGCTTACTAGGTTATTCCGAAAGAACAACACCGCGCATTCATATAACATGTAACTCGTCACTTGCTGCAATTAACAGTAAACAAATGGAAACAGGAGGAAACTGTACACTGGTTATTACGTCAATCGTCTTCCGTAGAAGGTTTGTGGGAGTCCACTGTATACCAACGAAGAGAAGATAGAAACGGAACTTACCCGTCACCAGCGTGCATTTGCCTTGGGTTTCCATTTCTTTAGTGTCAACTCGTGTAAGTGGACGAGATACGTCTCTAATAATGTAATTTTTTCGTGAAGGGCACTCTGAGATGAGTTTTTGAACAGATCTTGAGGAGAAGAGGAGACTAGTGTTAAACGTCCCGTCGACAACGAGGTCATTAGAGACGGAGCACAAGCTCAGACTAGGAAGGAAATGTCGGCACCATTACATAGTTCGAAAATACGAATTAATTCGTATCAGTCCGTCACCGCGACCAAGACACCGTGTTACAGGAGATTTCATTAATAGCTATTTCAATAAAAAAAGTGTGCTAGTCCTCTGCGTGTTAATAACAGAACGTTACGATGCGGTAGCAGCAGAAAATCAATGAAGGGCTGTGCACACAGCGAGAGTAATTCATATCAATTTGTTACCGCAATCAAGATTTGTATTTCAGGTTGACATTAATAACATTTTAACATAAAATATGCATATGAGCTACACACAGGGTGTCCCTCCCAAGAATCGTCAGGCGCATTTTTTCTGGCGTTTCAGCAGATATTTCCAATTTTGTTCCTGCATTCTGTAGCTGGAGTCAGCCCAAATAAGTAGTGCCCTCCACGTCTTTCAGCCAATGTTTACGGAAATTGTCGGTTTGTTTTCTATTGTAAACAAAATTATTTTTATACCGGTATTTCACGAGCCCATTAAGTAGAGGGCACTCCGATATCCTTTTTATCGATATGCATTAACAGGGACAATAAAATTCGAAGAATAACCAGCACTCCAGCCGTGGCCCGCTCTGACTGCTACGGCCATGAATACACCTCCACTTAGTCGCTACTGGATTGCTGTTTATTCTTCGGGTTTTACTGTCCCTGTTAATATCTACTGGTAAAACGAATATCGGACTAAATCAATTTAGGAACACTGTATCGAATGACCACGTAAAATTCCACTTGAAAAACCATTTTGTTTGCAACAGGAAACAAACTGAAGCTTTCTGTCAACACTGGGCGTCTCATGTCAGACGTGATGAGCAGTAATATTTTCAGCTGACTCCCGTTACACAATGTGAAAACGGAATTGCAAATATCTGACGGAACACCAAAGAAAATGCATCTGACGACTCGTTGGAGAGACCCTTTATATACAAAGAGTGTTAACAAATGATACCAAAAAACTTCGAGGGGCTGTAGAGGTTGTCGAGAGGAACAAATTGAGGATACGAACATATGTCCGGAAACGTCATCCAACGAAACTACAGATCGTCGAAATTACAGGGACCGGCGCTTGCTGCTAGGCCACATCTTTTGCAACAAACGAGACTTGGTATGCTGACAGACCGTAAACGGAACGTCTCGCAGTATTGATTGTTATTAAGTGATCGCCAATGGAGAAGATGGAGCTAGCTGCTACATACACAAGCCTTATCTCCTAGCCGGCCGGTGTGGTCGAGCGGTTCTAGGCGCTTCAGTCTGGATCCACGCGACCGCTACGGTCGCAGGTTCGAATCCTGCCTCGGGCATGGAAGTGTGTGATGTCCTTAGGTTAGGTAGGTTTAAGTAGTTCTAAGTTCTCGGGGACTGATGACCTCCGATGTCCCATAGTGCTCAGAGCCATTTGAACCTTATCTCCTATGAATGTAATGCTCTGCTGCGTCAGTGCATGTTTTGGACACGGGTTTCTGTCTGCAGTTTATTTTTCTCCTGCATAACGATAACACTCGAGATTTTAGAGGATTCCAGGAGAATAATAAGCTGAGGATGGAAACGTACGTCTGAAACCGTCATCCACTGAGGCAACATAGCATCGCATTCGTAGGAGACAAGGCCTGCCTATGCAGCAGTCAGCTTCCTCTTCTTCACTGGCGATCGTGGCAATCAGCCGTGATCACTAAATAACAAACAACATTGCGAGAAGTTCCGCCTACGGTCCGTCAGCGTACAAAGTCACATTTGCTGGGGAGGGGGTGGCCTAACGGCAGGCTCCGGCGCCTATAACTTCGACGCTCTGTAACGTCGTTTTATGACGTTTCCAGATACAGGTTCCTACCCTCAATTTGTCCCTCACGACACCCCCTAAAATCCCTCGAATTTTGTCGGTATCGTACTGTAACTCCCTGTGTGTGTATTCATCAATAACAGAAACGTTTACTTGCAGCAAAGGAAGAATATAAAGGAAAAGCCTCCTGCAAAATGTAATTACATGTATGTGAGCGACATAAACTAGTTTCATTGGCTACCATAAATAATCCTCCCACTGACTCACTCTAATTTGACATGAAGC
This sequence comes from Schistocerca serialis cubense, assembly GCF_023864345.2. Taxonomy (NCBI): domain Eukaryota; kingdom Metazoa; phylum Arthropoda; class Insecta; order Orthoptera; family Acrididae; genus Schistocerca; species Schistocerca serialis. The sequence goes on along the minus strand of NC_064640.1, from coordinate 434,169,977 downwards.
CGCATAGTCAGCATGTGCTCTATACCGCGAAAAGCTCAGCACATGGACAACACTGTTTACCCCCTTTCGCTAACGGGCTGCGTATTCGCAGTTTGCTATACATACCCTTTTATTTCGCTTCCTAAAAGAAGTTGTAATTTTGTGGTAAGATCTTATGGGACCAAACTGCTTTGGTCATCGGTCCCTAAGCTTACATATTATTTAATCCAACTTAAACTCTGGACGACACAAACACCCATGCCCGAGGGGAGGACTCGAACCTCCGACGGGGAGAGCTGCGGGGACCATGACAAGACGCCCCAGACCACGCGTCTACCCCGCCCTATTTCGGTGACTGATGCACTTCCTCCTCATTTACTTACGGATCGAATGAGATGCCGCAATGATGATGATGATGTTTGGTTTGTGGGGCGCTCAATTGCACGGTCATCAGCGCCCGTACAAAGTCCCAGTTTTTTCACAGTGCAATTTTTTTACACATTCCAATCTAACCACTGTCACAAATGATGATTATGGTGGTGCAATGAAGAGGACAACACAGACACCCAGTCCTCGGGACCCCGTTATACAGAGGCAGCAACTAGACCACGAGCTGCGGACAAGAGTTGCCGCAGTGGTTAAGTACTCGGTTCCTAAGTGGAAAAATGGCTCTGAGCACTATGGGACTTAACATCTATGGTCATCAGTCCCCTAGAACTTAGAACTACTTAAACCTAACTAACCTAAGGACATCACACAACACCCAGTCATCACGAGGCAGAGAAAATCCCTGACCCGCCGGGAATCGAACCCGGGAACCCGGGCGCGGGTCCTAAATACATTCCTGGAAATTGAAATAAGAACACCGTGAATTCATTGTCCCAGGAAGGGGAAACTTTATTGACACATTCCTGGGGTCAGATACATCACATGATCACACTGACAGAACCACAGGCACATAGACACAGGCAACAGAGCATGCACAATGTCGGCACTAGTACAGTGTATATCCACCTTTCGCAGCAATGCAGGCTGCTATTCTCCCATGGAGACGATCGTAGAGATGCTGGATGTAGTCCTGTGGAACGGCTTGCCATGCCATTTCCACCTGGCGCCTCAGTTGGACCAGCGTTCGTGCTGGACGTGCAGACCGCGTGAGACGACGCTTCATCCAGTCCCAAACATGCTCAATGGGGGACAGATCCGGAGATCTTGCTGGCCAGGGTAGTTGACTTACACCTTCTAGAGCACGTTGGGTGGCACGGGATACATTCGGACGTGCATTGTCCTGTTGGAACAGCAAGTTCCCTTGCCGGTCTAGGAATGGTAGAACGATGGGTTCGATGACGGTTTGGATGTACCGTGCACTATTCAGTGTCCCCTCGACGATCACCAGTGGTGTACGGCCAGTGTAGGAGATCGCTCCCCACACCATGATGCCGGGTGTTGGCCCTGTGTGCCTCGGTCGTATGCAGTCCTGATTGTGGCGCTCACCTGCACGGCGCCAAACACGCATACGACCATCATTGGCACCAAGGCAGAAGCGACTCTCATCGCTGAAGACGACACGTCTCCATTCGTCCCTCCATTCACGCCTGTCGCGACACCACTGGAGGCGGGCTGCACGATGTTGGGGCGTGAGCGGAAGACGGCCTAACGGTGTGCGGGACCGTAGCCCAGCTTCATGGAGACGGTTGCGAATGGTCCTCGCCGATACCCCAGGAGCAACAGTGCCCCTAATTTGCTGGGAAGTGGCGGTGCGGTCCCCTACAGCACTGCGTAGGATCCTACGGTCTTGGCGTGCATCCGTGCGTCGTTGCGGTCCGGTCCCAGGTCGACGGGCACGTGCATCTTCCACCGACCACTGGCGACAACATCGATGTACTGTGGAGACCTCACGCCCCACGTGTTGAACAATTCGGCGGTACGTCCACCCGGCCTCCCGCATGCCCACTATACGCCCTCGCTCAAAGTCCGTCAACTGCACATACGGTTCACGTCCACGCTGTCGCGGCATGCTACCAGTGTTAAAGACTGCGATGGAGCTCCGTATGCCACGGCAAACTGGCTGACACTGACGGCGGCGGTGCACAAATGCTGCGCATCTAGCGCCATTCGACGGCCAACACCGCGGTTCCTGGTGTGTCCGCTGTGCCGTGCGTGTGATCATTGCTTGTACAGCCTTCTCGCAGTGTTCGGAGCAAGTATGGTGGGTCTGACACACCGGTGTCAATGTGTTCTTTTTTCCATTTCCAGGAGTGTAGAATCGGCCGTTTGACATCCGCGTTCTGCCATATTTGTTTATGTTTCGTTCCAATCACACAGGGAGCTAATGGTATGATTTCCTCAAAAAAGTCTGACTGGTTTTTCCACGAAAACTGTGCTGGGCATGTGCTGATGACATCGCTATTGACTAGTAGTGCAGTCGGTATGAAATCAGTTTGTGGTCCATCCACAGGTGATGTAATGAAATGTTTTCCGCTTGCATTCTTTGAAAGAGTAAGCGGAACAGAAGGTGATTTATCAGACGGAATACACGATCACGTAACGTAAATGTGCAGTTTGAAACACATACTTAAAAGTAAAAAAAATAAAAATGGTGGCCGGTCGGAGCGGCCGTGCGGTTCTAGGCGCTAAAGTTTGGAGTCGAGCGACCGCTACGGTCGCAGGTTCGAATCCTGCTTCGGGCATGGATGTATGTGATGTCGTTAGGTTAGTTAGGTTTAATTAGTTCTAAGTTCTAGGTGACTGATGACCTCAGAAGTTACGTCACAAAGTGCTCAGAGACATTTGAACCATTTTTAAAAAATGTTACATCTACATACATACTCGGTAAGTCACTGTACGCTGCATGACGGAGGGTACTCTGTATCAGTACCAGTCACCTCCTTTCATGTTTTATTCACAAACAGAAAAAAATGTTCAAACCTGTGTGAAATCTTATGAGACTTAACTGCTAAGGTCACACACACTATTTAACCTAAATTGTCCTAACGACAAACACACACACCCATGCCCGAGAGAGGACTCGAACCTCCGCCGGGACCAGCCGCACAGTCCATGACTGCAGTGCCTTAAACCGTGCGGCTAATCCCGCGCGGCTCACAAACAGAACGAGGGAAAAATGTCTGTCTATATGCCTTCGTACGAGTCCTAATTTCTCTTGCGTATCTTACCCACTCCGTAGTCCTTACGCGAAATCTACGCTGGCGACAGTAGATTGTTCTGCAGTCAGCTTCAAATACCAGGTCTCTAAATTTTCTCAATAGTGTTCCTCGAAAAGAACGTCCTCTTTCGTCCAGTGATTCCCATTTGCGTTCCTGAATCATTTCCGCAGAACTTGCGCCTTGTTCGAACATACCGGTAACAAATGGAACAGCCGGCCTCTGAATTGCTTTCATGCCTTCATTGAAGTCGACCTGGTGCGGGTCGCAAACTCTCGAGCACTACTCAAGAATGTACACTACTGGCCATTCAAATTGCTACACCACGAAGATGTACTACAGACGCAAAATTTAACCAACAGGAAGAAGATGCTGTGATATGCAAATGATTAGCTTTTCAGAGCATTCACACAAGGTTGGCGCCGGTGGCGACACCTACAACGTGCTCACACGAGGAAAGTTTCCAACCGATTTCTCATACACAAACAGCAGTTGACCGGCGTTGCCAGGTGAAATGTTGTTGTGATGCCTCGTGTAAGGAGGAGAAATGCGTACCATCACGTTTCCGAATTTGATAAAGGTCGGGTAGTAGCCTATCGCGATGGCGATTTATCGTATCGCGACAATGCTGCTCGCGTTGGTCGAGATCCAATGACTGCTAGCAGAATATGGAATCGGTGAGTTCAGGAGGGTCATACGGAACGCTGTGCTGGATCCCAACGGCCTCGCATTACTAGCAATCGAGATGACAGGCATCTTATCAGCATGGCTGTAACGGATCGTGCAGCCACGTTTCGAGCCCTGAGTTAACAGATGGGGACATTTGCAAGACAACAACCATCCGCACGAACAGTTCGACGACGTTTGTAGCAGCAGGGACTATCAGCTCGGAGACCACGGCTGCGGTTACCCTTGACGCTGCATCACAGACAGGAGCGCCTGCGATGGTGTACTCAACGACGAACCTGGGTGCACGAATGGCAAAACGTCATTTTTTTCGATGAATATAGGTTCTGTTACAGCATCATGATGGTCGCATCCGGGTTTGGCGACACCGCGGTGAACGCACATTGGAAGCGTGTATTCGTCATCGCCATACTGGCGTATCACCCGGCGTGATGGCATGGGGTGCCATTGGTTACACGTCTCGGTCACCTCTTGTTCGCATCGACGGCACTTTGAACAGTGGACGTTACATTTCAGATGTGTTACGACACGTGGCTCTACCCTTCATTCGATCCCTGCGAAACCCTACATTTCAGCAGGATAATGCACGACCGCATGTTGCAGGTCCTGTATGTTCGACTGCTGCCCTGGCCAGCACATTCTCCAGATCTCTCACCAATTGAAAACGTCTGGTCAATGGTGGCCGAGCAACTGGCTCGTCACAATACGCCAGTCACTACTCCTGATGAAGTGTGGTATCGTATTGAAGCTGCATGGGCAACTGTACCTGTACACGCCATCCAAGCTCTGTTTGACTTAATGCTCAGGCGTATCAAGGCCGTTATTACGGCCAGAGGTGGTTGTTCTGGGTACTGATTTCTCAGGATCTATGCACCCAAACTACGTGAAAATGTAATCACATGTCAGTTGTAGTATAATATATTTGTCCAATGAATACCCGTTTATCATCTGCATTTCTTCTTGGTGTAGGAAAAACCAGTAGTGTATCATAATAGTGTCCTATACAGGGTGTTACAAAAAGGTACAGCCAAACTTTCAGGAAACATTCCTCACACACAAAGAAAGAAAATACGTTATGTGGACATGTGTCCTGAAACGCTTACTTTCCATGTTAGAGCTGATTTTATTACTTCTCTTCAAATCACATTAATCATGGAATGAAAACCCACAGCAACAGAACATACCAGCGTGACTTCAAACAATTTGTTACAGGAAATGTTCAAAATGTCCTCCGTTAGCGAGGATACATCCATCCACCCTCCGTCGCATGAAATCCCTGATGCGCTGATGCAGCCCTGGAGAATGGCGTATCGTATCACAGTCGTCCACAATACGAGCACGAAGAGTCTCAGCCGGCCGGTGTGGCCGTGCGGTTCTAGGCGCTTCAGTCTGGAACCGCGAGACCGCTACGGTCGCAGGTTCGAATCCTGCCTCGGGCATGGATGTGTGTGATGTCCTTAGGTTAGTTAGGTTTAAGTAGTTCTAAGTTCTAGGGGACTGATGACCACAGATGTTAAGTCCAATAGTGCTCAGAGCCATTTGAAGAGTCTCTACATTTGGTACCGGGGTTGCGTAGACAAGAGCTTTCAAATGCCCCCATAAATGACAGTCAAGAGGGTTGAGGTCAGGAGAGCGTGGAGGCCATGGAACTGGTCCGCCTTTACCAATCCATCGGTCACCGAATCTGTTGTTGAGAACCGTACTAACACTTCGACTGAAATGTGCAGGAGCTCCATCGTGCATGAACCACATGTTGTGTCGTACTTGTAAAGGCACATGTTCTAGCAGCACAGGTAGAGTATCCCGTATGAAATCATGATAACGTGCTCCATTGAGCGTAGGTGGAAGAACATAGGGCCCAATCAAGACATCACCAACAATGCCTGCCCAAACGTTGACAGAAAATCTGTGTTGATGACGTGATTGCACAATTGCGTGCGGATTCTCGTCAGCCCACACATGTTGATTGTGAAAATTTACAATTTGATCACGTTGGAATGAAGCCTCATCCGTAAAGAGAACATTTGCACTGAAATGAGGATTGACACATTGGTGGATGAACCATTCTCAGAAATATACCCGTGGAGGCCAATCAGCTGCTGATAGTGCCTGCACACGCTGTACATGGTACGGAACAACTGGTTCTCCCGTAGCACTCTCCATACAGTGACGTGGTCAACGTTACCTTGTACAGCAGCAACTTCTCTGACGCTGACATTAGGGTTATCGTCAACCCCACGAAGAATTGCCTCGTCCATTGCAGGTGTCCTCGTCGTTGTAGGTCTTCATCAGTCGCGAGTCATAGACTGGAATGTTCCGTGCTCCTTAAGACGCCGATCAATTGCTTCGAACGTCTTCCTGCCGGGAGACCTTCGTTCTGGAAATCTGTCTCGATACGAACGTACCGCGCCACGGCTATTGCCCCGTCCTAATCCATACATCAAATGGGCATCTGCCAACTCCGCACTTGTAAACATTGCACTGACTGCAAAACCACGTTCGTGATGAACACTAATCCGTTGATGCTACGTACTGATGTGCTTGATGCTAATACTGTAGAGCAATGAGTCGCATGTCAATACAAGCACCGAAGTCAACATTACCTTCCTTCAATTGGGCCAACTGGCGGTGAATCGAGGAAGTACAGTACATATTGACGAAACTAAAATGAGCTATAACATGGAAATTAAGCGTTTCCGGACACATGTCCACATAACATCTTTTCTTTATTTGTGTGTGAGGAATGTTTCCTGAAAGTTTGGCCGTACCTTTTTGTAACACCCTGTATACAGCCTCCTTCACAGATGAACCACACGTTCCCAAAATTCTCCCAGTAAACCGAAGTATATCATTCGTCTTCCCTACTACAATCGTTACATGCTTTTTCCTTTTCCTTTTCTGAACCCACCGATTCCATATTCTGCTAACAGTCATTGGATCTCGACCAACGCGAGCAGCAATGTCGGGATACGATAAACTGTAATTGCGATAGGCTAGAATCCGACCCTTATCAAAGCGGAAACGTGATGGTACGCATTTCTCCTCCTTACATGAGGCATCACAACAACGTTTCACCAGGCAACGCCGGTCAACTACTATTTGTGTATGAGAAATCGGTTGGAAACTTTCCTCATGTCAGCACGTTGTAGGGGTCGCCACCAGCGCCATCCTCGTGTGAATCCTCTGAAAAGCTAATCATTTGCATATCACAGCAACTTCTTCCTGTCGGTTAAACTTTCGTCTGCAGCATGTCATTTTCGTGGTGTAACAATTTTAATGGCCGGTAGAGTATAAAGTGTGTCGGGGGACGTGGAAATCAGTGCACACGTTACCGTAAAGCGGAAACGATGCACTTTATCTTATGTCCAGAAGGGCATGGTCATTGGCTTTCGGGCCAAGGGTGGAAGCATTTCCGAAACGGCTACGTTTGTTAAAAGTTCGCGTGCCGCGGTGATTGAAATATACCGTGCATGGAAAAAATGGCGCTCTCCAAAACCAGAGCCGATGCAACTATGGTGCACCGCGGGCCAGAGACGACAGGGGTTAACGACGCCTGCAGTGATATGTGCGAGCGAACAGATGTGCAACTGTTGAGCAAGTGACCACCCAGATGAACCAAGGGGATATCAACACTGTCCCCTCAATCACTGTGCAGCGAACATTGGTGCGAATGGGCATCCGCGAAGGCGCCTAGTTCATACACTCACGGTGACTGCTGTTCATATGCGAGAAAGGCAGGAATTTGCACGCCAATACAGCAACTGTACGTCCGCTGAGTGGCGACAGATTGCCTCTTCAGAAGAATCACGTTTTATGTTCGATCGGACAAAAAATTAACACCTGCAACAATCGTCGGAAGGGTTCAGGCCAGAGAAAGGAGCATTGTGCTTTGGGGAATGTTTTCATGGCATACCCTGGGTGATCCTGTAATTCTGGGAAGCTCAGTGGATCAACGCAGCTCTGCATCTATCCTTGGGAACCATGTCTACCTCTTCATGCAGTTTGTTTTCCCTCGGTGCGATGACATCTACCAACAGGACAATACAACGTGTCACACCGGTCGCAGTGAACGGGAGTGGCTGGAAGAGCACCAGGGTGCGTTTACCGTACTCCCCTGGCCACCAAACTCCCCGGCGCAAACCCAATCGACAATATGTGGGACCACTTTGATCGAGCTTTTCGCGCCATGGATCCTCAACCGAGAAATCTAGCGCGGCTAGCCACGGAACTTGAGTCGGCATGGCTCCACCTACCTGTTGGTACCTTCCAGAACATCAGGCTTCTGACAGGTGGTCACATTAATCTGACTGGACAGTACGTGTAACGAGGTTGACTCAGATTTGGTAGCAATGGTCTGTTCTTGAAACCAACTGAAAAGTCGTCGAAACGCGTTCAAAGGATCTTAATACTGCTGTTACTGGTGATTGCATTGGTTTGGCTGCGCTTGTGATCTTCATGAGAGAACTGTTAGGCTGAAGTAATAGACAACGTCATTGACGATTACATATGTGGTGTACAGTACGAAATTGTTTCGCATTCTGCGACTATACACTGACGTCGGCTGTGTGTGACATATGAAATTTTTTTGCCGGGCTGGGCCTCCAACTCGAATTTCTCGCTTATCGCGAGCGGTCGCCTTAACCACTTCAGCTACCAGAGCACACCTCCAGGACCGATCTAAGCTCCCATATGTTACGTAGTCATAACGCTTATGCTCGCACAATTTGTGATTCCCATACAGGGAGCCGAATATTATATCTTCATTTTATCTCGTCGAAGCATGAATGCATAATTGATGGCTACAATGTCTGTGTTTACACATCATCACTATACAATGTGCTTCAGACATGCATGCATGCAGGCTGAAATAACTACACCATATTTGTCTCCCTGTGCGAGAATCGCAAATTGTGCGAGCGTAAGGGTTTTGACTACGTGACGTATGAAGCTTGGATCGGTCCCCGAGGCGTGCTCGGATAGCCGAAGTGGTTAAGGGGACCGCTCACGATAAGTGAGAAATACGGTTTCGAGTCCTGGCTCAGCAAACATTTTCTTGTGTCGCAAACAGCTAACGTCAATTCATAGACGCAGAATGCGAAACTATTTCGTAACGAGATTATTTTCTTCACAACTACCTATACAGGAAGAAATTATCGTTTTAATAAAATAAAAGAAATCAGAGCTTGCACGGAGAGATTTTAATGTTCGTTTTTCCACTGCGCTGTTAGAGAGTGGAACGGAACAGAAATAGTGTGAAAGTGGTTTTATGAACCCTCTGCCTGGCACTTAAGGTCCGAATTGCAGAGAAGTCATGTAGATGTACTCATGTAGATGTGGAAGTTCCCCAAACTTTTCTTTTACACTTTCTTATGGGCTATACGGACCTGATGCGGTTCTAGCAGCGAGTATCTGAATTCGTTCGATTTCTCTTGGTACGCCTACTAGATAAGAACTCCAGACGCTGGGACAATACTCTAGAGCTGGTTGTTCTAGCGCCTTGTAAGCTATTTCCTTTACAGATGCACTGCATTTTTTCAGAAGTCCTTCAGCAAATCCAACAAGGAAACATCACCAACTACACCTCATATTTTAACGAGAAAAAAGGTCACTTGCAAGTTATAACCTCCAGTAATCGAATCTACGCGAAACTTTGGACCACATTTCTGATAGTACCAGCTATGACCCTCTGACCGTACAGTTTTTAAATTTCCCGCATATCGGTTGTCCGTCACTCGCGCCGCCCACTGCAGCCGGCTAACGTCCGAGCGCGAAGTTCTCTACAGTGGAGTCAGAACCGGAGTCCTGCTATTTGCGAAATGTTGAAGGCGAGCTAAGAGGAGAGGGAGGTGGACAGGTCTGCCCAACGTACACTGAAGAGCCAAGGAAACTGGTACACCTGCCTAATATCGTGCAGGGCCCCCGTGAGCGCACAGAAGTGCCGCAACACGACGTGGGATGGACTCGACTAAGGTCTGAAGCGGTTCTGGAGGGAACTGACGCCATGAATCCTGTAGGGCTGTTCATAAGTCCGTAAGAGGACGACTGGGTGGAGATTTCTTGTGAATAGTACGTTGCAAGGCGTCTCAGATATGCTCAATAATGTTCGTATGTCTAGAGTTTGGTGGCCAGAGCAAGTGTTTAAACTCAGAAGAATATTCCTGGAGCCACTCTGTAGCAATTCTGGACGTGTAGGGTGTCGCATTGTGCTGCTGGAATTGCCCAAGCATGTCGGAATGCACAACGGACATGAATGGATGCAGGTGATCAGACGTGATGCTTACGCACGTGTCACCTGTCAGAGTCGTATCTAGACGTATTAGGGGTCCCATATCACTCCAGCTCCACACGCTCCACACCATTACAGAGCCTCCACCAGCTTCAACAGTCCCCTACTGACATGCAGGGTCCATGGATTCATGAGGTTGTCTCCATACCCGTACACGTCTATCCACTCGATATAATTCGAAACGAGACTCGTCCGACCGGGCAACATGTTTCCAGTCATCAAAAGTCCAATGTTGGTGTTGATGGGCCTAGGCGGGACGTAAAGCTTTGTGTAGTGCAGTCACCAAGGGTACACGAGTGGGTCTTAGGTTCCGAAAGCCGATATCGATGATGTTTGGTTGAATGGTTCGCACAGTGACACATGTTGACGGTCCAGCATTGAAATTTGCTGCAAGGATTGCACTTCTGTCACGATGAACGATTCTCTTCAGTCGTCGTTGGTCCCGTTCTTGCAGGATCTTTTTCTGGCCGCAGCGGTGTCGGAGATTTGATGTTTAGCCGGATTTGTGATATTCATGGTACACTCGTGAAATGGTCCTACGGGAAAATCCCCACTTCGTCGCTGCCTCGGAGATGCTGTGTCCCATCGCTCGTGCGCTGTCTATTACACCACGTTCAAACTCACTTAAATCTGGTTAACCTGCCATTGTTTTAGCAGTAACCGATCGAAAACTGCGCCAGACACTTGTCTTATATAGGTGTCTTACAAAGGCGTTACCTGCCGCAGCGACGAATTCTACCTGTTTGCATATCTCTGTATTTGCATATGCTTGGCTATACCAGTTTCTTTGGCTCTTCAGTGTATTACGTAGTCCTGTTAGAGAACACATGTTATTCTACGCGTTCTATTTAATTAATGTGAGTACAAAGTACATGAACCTCACTTACATATACATTCAGTATTACTTAATAATACTCTCGTGTTGACAGTACGTAGCTATATATAAGACTCAAAAGCAAAATGAGTAATCCTGAGCAATTGAAGAGTTATTGTGAAATTAAGTTAATGATTTTCAGTGTGATAATATCGCATCTCCTGAAAATGTACCTCACTTTTACATCGTCAGCTTTAAAATCCAAAGAAAATAATGCGAGACAGTGCAGCTAATAAAAAATTATCGCTCCGCTACTTCTGTAATGACACACTCGTTTCATTCGTTTACACATCATTTGTGAATTGCAACATGAAAAATGTTCAAAGCAAAGAACTCGCTGACACAAGCTGCAGGTTAGAAACCGCGCACTTTGACATAATGAAAAAAGCGTGTTACCAATGTTACAGCAGTATTTCACAAACATCTTACTCACTCCGGTACTTTATCGTGCTCGTGCTTTAAGCGGCTGCAGTGGGGCAGAACAATTAACAACACCTGGTGCGCGCAGTGGGTCATAACTGCGTACTATCAGAATTACTGCTCAAATTTTCGCAATGGAACGATTGCTGTGTCTGATGTCTTGCAAGTGTATCTTTTTCTGATTAAAATATGAGGGCAAGTTGGTGATGTTTCCTTGTAAGTGTTCTATTCGTTTTCCCTAACACCGATTTTGCGTGCTCGTCCCTTTTCATACCGTTTGTTGGTATCAGCTCTAAACACTTACACTATGTGACGTCGTACAACGCATGAACTATCGCAAAAACATATCACTTTCAGCACACACACACACACACACACACACACACACATACACACACACACACGCACGCATACATACATACATACATACATACATACACACACACACACAAACACAAACACACACACACACACACACACACACACACACACACACACACACATACACACAAACACTCCAGTGGACAAGATAAGCCTCGAAATTAGGCACCATTTTGGAAGAATACAGAAGTAAGCAGAATCGTGGGAAATAATTTTTACTCCTCGTTCTGATGTCTCTGAGAGAATAGGGCCCACTCCTCTTGTCTACTGAATCTCATAACGTCTGTGAATGGCTGGGGGGCTAGCTCGTCCCTGTCCGCTGGTCGATAAGCCACATCTCAGCTGTGCAAAGTCGGACTTCTGGCACGGAGCTCCGCTGCAGTTGGCCATGTGCAGCTCCCCGGCTCACAACTCTTGCTTCGTGCCGGTCGCTGCAACTTCCTCACCCCCCTGTGCTCTTGTTCCACATTTTCGTGTTTGCCGTTGTACTTTCCAGGCGAAAGCGGAAGTTGGTCACTATTCTGCGTACACCCTCTTCCTTCTAATCCATGTGCCACAGTAGTGCAGATAATGGTTGATTAAATTTTTATTCCTTTCATTTATTTGTATTCTGTGTGTATGTTTCGTCGAGTGAGATGTTATTGCAGGTGAATTTCCGTCCTAAGCTAAGGCTGTTTTTAAGACGTGAACACCTTGGTATGAAGCGCGTAAAATATAAATTCGTCTTAATAACATGTAAATCTACCCATGCTTATGTTAGGTTTGTTATGAAACTGGCAATGCCTTACAGTGGTCATTGGAACAGAATAAAACGTACTGCGCGTACATAGGAAGAGAAATCCACTACTGTACAGCTACACTATTGATGACAAACAGCTGGGGGCAGCCTCTGCCGTAAAATATCTAGAAGTAACTATCCAGAGCGACCTTAAGTGGAATGACCATATCAAACAGATAGTGGGTCGTGGGTGAAGCAGAGTACAGACTCAAATTCATCGGCAGAATCTTAAGGAAATGTAACTCATCCACGAAAGAAATGGCTTATAAGGCGCTTTTTCGCCCGATTCTTGAGTATTGTTCATCTATCTGGGATCCCTGTCAGGTAGGACTGACATAGAGCAGATCCAACGAAGAGCGGCGCGTTTCATCACGGGAGCGCTTAGCTGGCGAGAGAGCGTTACGGAGATGCTAAACAAACTGCACTGGCAGACGTTACAAGAGAGGCTTGGTGCGCCAGGGAGAGATTTACCATTGAAATTTCGCGACAGCACTTTTCAGGAGGAGTCGGACAACATATTACTTACCCCCACATGCATTTCGCGTATTGACTACGAGGAGAAAATTCGAGAAATTAGAGCCAATACAGAGGCTTACCGACAATCATTCTTCCCACGCACTATTCCCGAGTGGAACAGGGTTAGAGCGATCAGATAGTGGTACCGAAAGTACCCTCCGCCACACACCATTAGGTGGCTTGTGGAATATGATGTAGATATAGATGTAGAACGTACAGGGGGTGGGCAAAAATATGGAAACACAGCGAGAAATGCTTGCTCGGACAATAATGCAGATGCTAGCAAGCCTGTAGGTTGCGCTGTCGTATCTGACCACGAACGGCATCTTGTGCGATGTCATCAACACGTTGCAAGTGTCAGTCGTGGTCAGAACAGTGTTCTGTGTAGTCGTGAGTAAATTATATCGGACCTAAGTGAATTCGAACGTGGGAAAATTGTTGGTGCTTGCTTCCGTAATCAAGATAGTCCAAGTGTTTGGTATTTCAATAGGCACCATACCGAAGATTTCTGCCGCATATAGAGAAGGCGGAAAAACATCATCCGCTAAATAACAACGTGGACGAAAGTGTTTGTTGGAAGATCGTGACAGACGATCACGGAAGACGACTGTGACGGAAAATAAGAGAACGAGAGCTGCAAAAGTCATTGCAGAACTGAACGTCGCACTCGCGAATCCTGTCAGCACCAACGCAACACCAAGGGAACTCCATAAGCTGAGATTTACTGTGCGAGTTCAGAGACGTAAATGCCCGTAGCAGGAAAACGTAGTGCCGAAGCCGTAGAGCCTGGACTATAGAGCAATGGAAGAAAGTCATCAGGTCGAAAGAATCTTGATGCACAATATTTCCAACTTCTGGCCGAGTTTACGTCCCAAGAGTGGAACGTGGCGGTCGTTCGGTATTATTTGGGGTTGGGTTGTTTGGGCGAGTAGACCAGACAGCGAGGTCATCGGTCTCATCGCATTAGGAAAGGACGGGGGAGGAAGTCGGCCGTGCCCTTTACAAAGGAACCATCCTGCCATTTGCCTGGAGCGATTTAGGGAAATCACGGAAAACCTAAATCAGGATGGCCGGACGCGGGATTGAACCGTTTTCCTCCCGAATGCGAGTCCAGTGTGCTAATCACTGCGCCACCCCGCTCGGTCTATTATTTAGGCATCCATATCATGGTATTCTGTGGGCCCCACTCTTAATCTGTAATGTCGCATTACTGTTAAAGATTATGTGACCATTTTGGCTGATCAGGTCCATCCCATGGTACAATATTTGTTTCTCAATGGTGATGCTGTATTCCAAGACTGACTTTGTGAGCACAGCTGGCCACCACAGTAACCAGATCTCAATGTTATTGAACCTTAGTTATCATCTTTGGAAGCAAGGGTTCGTCATCGCTAGCCACCACTATAATCGTTATCTGAACCTCCACTATTTTTCAGGAAGAATGGTGTAAGGTTCCCTGCAAAACCGTGCATAATGTGTATTTATCCATTCCGAGACGACTGGAAGCTGTTTTGAACGCCAACGGTTTTCTTATACAGTATTACCCGTGGTAATGCGTTGTGTTTTTGGTGTTTCCATGTTTATGTCCAGCTTATTGGAGGTGATACACAGGATAAGATGTTGTGTAAAAATGTTTTGCGTTATAGTTTGCGTTTTCTTGGTCGGAAACCTCTTTCTCAATAATGCTTTTGACCACAGGTAAACGCTACGTGCTTTCTCAGTCCTGCTCAGTAGAGCGCGCTATATCTCACAGTCAAGAAAAGGACCATATGGCTGATGTGGACTGTAGCCTAAGTAATGCAATTCGACCCCCCGGCAATCTTCGACTTTTCGTCTCCCCTGCCCGCCCCTTCACCAGCGCAGCTGGCCATCGCTCTGGAGTCGGCATGCCTGGACATCCTTGTTGGTACATTCTAACATCTCATTGATACTCCTCTTGCACGTCTCGCAGCGCTCCACGCTGCAAAAGGTGGTTATTCAGTCTTTTGACAGGTGTTCACTTTAATATGACTGGACAGTGTATACTGCAAGATATTGAATTTTACCGGGCAGATTTTGATTTTACAGATTTTACTGATGAGCTCCTTCGAGCAGACTGCCATTATTTGGGTTCTTGTTTTGCTTTTATTCAGCAGCAAAGCTTTTTTTAGTTTCGTAAAGCTTATTCTTTATTTTCCTTCTCACTCTCGTTTTGGGTAGTTTGTAAAAATGTTTAGAAACTGTTACATCGGTCTTTGGCCTACCATGCGAGTTTGTAAAAATGTTTAGAAACTGTTACATCGGTCTTTGGCCTACCATGCGAGTGGCACAACATGGACACTTGGGAAGAATCATAGTAAATATGTTGAAAAGTGTCCGAGATGACTTCTTGCCACGCTCATCGTCGTAACCGTGGGTTTATGGTACATTACGCAGAACTTTACAGGTACCTAATGCATGTAATTATACCTCATGTTTGTCATCTCATTCGCAAGGGAATAGTTAAGGAAGGAAAGAAGGAGGGAAGAAAGATTATGGTTTGATTTCCCTTCAACGAAAAGATCATTAAAGATTACAAGCTCGGGGAGGGAGGGTACGGGGAAAAATGGGCTCTGTCCTTCCCAAACCACCACACCGGCATTCGCCTTAACCTCATGG
The DNA here is from genome assembly GCF_023864345.2 of Schistocerca serialis cubense. Classification (NCBI taxonomy): domain Eukaryota; kingdom Metazoa; phylum Arthropoda; class Insecta; order Orthoptera; family Acrididae; genus Schistocerca; species Schistocerca serialis. The sequence continues at coordinate 434,154,255 of NC_064640.1, read as the reverse complement.
TGGACTCTGCACCGCTCAGCCAAGCTGACTTTTTTTGGTATCGTATTTGAATTGTGACCATGCGACTGCATTTAATTTTTGATAATGTTATTCTTGTGATTCAGGACCAAACCCTATGGTGGCAAATATTCTTCCCACTTCCCTTTTTAGCCCAGTCAGCGAAGACCAGAAAAGATCGAATAGGGGAAAAAATTGCGTAGTCGCAAGTTTTTGTATAGTGGTAGAAGGCAATTTCACGAACAACTTATTAAAAATTCCGATCAGTAGGGTGTGAGTGTGGGGGTGGGGGGGGGGGGGGGGATGTGGCGTTTAGAGGTCACTTTCTTATGTTTTTCTTGAATAACCTCAAAAATGCATCTTCTAGCAAAGTGTTTCCCAATACAAAACTGAACTACGTTACATTTCCTACCAAAAAAAAAAAGGGTACCTATTCATTTTTTTCTCTGACACTAATAGTTCCCGCGTTTCAGAGGATGGAAATACTGCAGATTATTGAAATTAGTGTTTTAATGGAATAAAATTAATGTATACTTTTAAATGAAGTGAGTTAAGAACAGTTATTACTTGTTGTATCACGTCTAAGGGCAGTAGAACCGTATTGCAGGATGAATTGTGTTCTGCGGGTGTAACAAGGTGGAGGGGGCAGGGCCGGAGGGTAGAAGCGCGAGGGAAGATAGGTCGCCGGATTCTGGACATAGTTTTGGAAATAAGAGCCAGCAGGTGAATCCCCACTCTATCTACCCCAATACGTCACAAGGAGCAATTACAGTATGCTTCACAAAGTTATAGCAACTCTCCGCAGCGCGATTAATGAATCACTGGTGCCGCACTGCGCAGATATATACCCCCCGGGGGGGGGGGGGGAGGAGTGCCTATTTTCCACAAAGAAGATTAACACTACATGGAATACAGATATGAGTTATTAACAACAGTAATACAAGAAACGCATAGTGCCAGAATCTACGCAAATCTCTGCACATTGTTCTACATTACTAGAGGTGGATGTAAATATGTCTGATTATGTAACTTCCTGACAGATTAAAACTGTGTGCTCGACCGAGACTCGAACTCGGGACCTTTGCCTTTCGCGGGCAAGTGCTCTACCATCTGAGCTACCGAAGCACGACTCACGCCCGGTCCTCACAGCTTTACTTCTGCCAGTATCTCGTCTCCTACCTCCCAAACTTTACAGAAGCTCTCCTGCGAGATACTGGCAGAAGTAAAGCTGTGAGGACCGGGCGTGAGTCGTGCTTCGGTAGCTCCGATGTTAGAGCACTTTCCCACGAAAGGCAAAGGTCCCGAGTTCGAGTCTCGGTCGGGCACACAGTTTTAATCTGCCAGGAAGTTTCATATCAGCGCACACTCCACTGCAGAGTGAAATTCTCATTCTGGTATGTCTGATTATGTTCAAATCTAGAAGAGTAATCTGCTGTAATGCACTGCTTGACTTGTGTTGAAATATCTTAAGTTCCGTAACCCCTAGCTGCCATACGTCTGTTACAGAAGGAGCAAATTTAAGGCTCTGGAGCTCTGCAGATTTTGGGAAATCACAGGCTTTGCATTTAATTTCTTCTAGCTGTGAGAAGTATTCCAGCCGTTGATAGTGGAGACAATGAAATCCACATTGTCGAACACATATTGACAGCATGTTACACTTGGGACAAGCTCTCCAGTCTTATAGACAGCTGACAGCTTCAGGCTTTCAACTTTTTTACATAACAGCTCACTTAAAACTGCAAGTAAGTACTCATTTAATAAACAGAAAGTAAGTTTACTATATAAACATGAGCGAAATTATTTTGTCTCTGCCCTCATATGAGAACTGGACAGGAGATGACGGGGGAGGAGGGTACAGTCTGTCCATAAACTGAAAAGCGAGCAGCGGTCATGATATGGGAAGTTACGTTTCCCGAAAGAACGCTACAGCTACCAGACGGTATGACTAAGAATCAATTGCCCCTGTAGCAATGTAGGGCAGTGTGCAGAGATTTAGGTAGATTCTGTCCATATGAGTTTCTTGAGTTAAAATTACTATTAACTATTATCTGTATTACATGTAGTGTTAACGCTCTTTGTGAAAAATAAACACCCTCCCCCCCTTTCCCTCTGGCATATCTGCACACTTTTCCCTCGGGCATATTTGCACACTGTGTCGCTAGCGATCCATAAGGCGCGCTGTAGAGGGTCGCTATAACTTCGTGAAACACCCTGTAGTCACTTTTTGTGACGTAGTGGGGTTAGATAGAGTGGGGAATCATCTGCTCGCTCTTCAGTTTGCTGATCTATGGAAGGGGGGGGGGGGGAATTGCATGGCCACAATGCGGTGACATACCTTCCCTCGCACTTCTACTCTCTCCCCCTCCCCCCTCCCCCACACCGTTTCCTCCAATCTGTTACACTTCCACCAGAACACAATTTATCCCTTAATATTATTCTGCTGCAATTAGATGTGGTACACATATTCAGTTTTTCCATTTCCTGCAACGAGGAACCTATTAGTCCTAGAGAAAAAAGTAGGTTCTTTTTGTAGAAATTGTAATGAAATTTAATTTTGTGCTGGGAAACACTTTCGATAGAAGCTGTAGCTTTCGAGTCATTCAAGAAAAGCATAAAAAGTGACCTTTAAACGACATCACTCTCACACCCAACCTCTGAAGATTTTCAGTGCGTTGTTAATTACACTCCTTCCTACCACTGTACAAATATTTACGACTTTGCGATTTTTCTCCCTGATTCTATTTGGCTGACTGGACTATTTGTGAGGTGCTATTGGTCACCATTACACAATCTTCGAAGTTCCCGTGACGCTGAATACCTGTACAAGTCGACTCGCTACACCCTGGATTTGAAAATTTAGTAATTTCTGCTCGTTCCCACCAGTGTATCAAATGTGTAGCAAGTCACTATTGTATGTTCTGTAGAAACGAAGCAACGTGTTCCGACATCAGAAGTGAGAACAGAAACAGTTATAGCAGTTTTTATACACATGATACAGCGTGCTACCACAAGACGTCAGGCACATCCAGAGTTGGTGAGACACATTCCTTTTTGCATAGTGAAACAGTTAAGTTAGAGATAAGTGTGCCACACGCAGTTCACAGAAAGAAATATTAATCGTGTGGTCAGTATACGTCGCTTGTCTCGTGTAAAAATTACTTTGGTGGTAATCATACTTCCCACTGGTCTTAAAAACCTTATATGGTGGTACGTGTTCCTTTAGTTCCTACGGCCTCTGAAACTTCACGACAATTAAGGGCTATATTTGACAACAAACAGGAACTACAGTTGGTACAACAAATTACCACTAGATTCCAGAAGCGTACAGAGGTGACACGACTTATTCTTACGAATGCAGTAAAGAAAATACATATGTGATGTACGTATGCAGATTCAAGCGAGAAATAAAAATTTATACCATGGCTGGGATTCGAACCCAGGCCTCCTGTTCACTAGGAGGATGTGCTAACTACAACGCCACCCTGGCACAGTGGCTTTGCACATCTGCACGAACTACCCTAGCATGCTTCCCTCCTCAATCCGAATTTACATTCAAGCTTCAGCCCACTTTGGTATTCCTTCTAAATTTGAACAGCATTGCAGAGGCTCTGCAACTGTATAGGAGTGGAACTCCAGCGTCGAACAACCGAGCGAGGTGGGGCACTGGTTACCACACTGGACTCGCATTCGTGAGGACAACAGTTCAATCCCGCGTCCGAGAATCCTAATTTAGGTTTTCCATGATTTCCCTAAATCGCTTCAGGCAAATACCGGGTTGGTTTCTTTGAAAGAGCATTCGGGAGGACGACAGTTCAATCCTGCGTCCGAGAATCCTAATTTAGGTTTTCCATGATTTCCCTAAATCGCTTCAGGCAAATACCGGGTTGGTTTCTTTGAAAGAGCTTTCGGGAGGACGACAGTTCAATCCTGCGTCCGAGAATCCTAATTTAGGTTTTCCATGATTTCCCTAAATCGCTTCAGGCAAATACCGGGTTGGTTTCTTTGAAAGAGCACTGCCGACTTCCTTCTCTGTCCATGCCTAATCCGATGAGATCGATGACCTCGCTGTTTGGTCTCTTCCACCAAATAAACCCAACTCAGCGCTTTAGCGTCGAACCAAAAGGGGGATCCTGTCTGAAACCCAGACATAGGCGTTTTAATCAAATGAAGCTATATGATTCCAGAGACCTTTCCTACTCCCAAACATACCAAATGCAAAATGAAGCAAATTGTTTAATACGCTTTAGTCCGATTAGAAAACGTGTTATATTAAAAATTCATTTTTGTTTAAATAATTTATTTCACGACGTGTCTCCTACGAAACTAACACGAAGTAAAGTTAGAGAGACTGGTTATGAGCAGCGAAGGAGCGAACTTATTGTTTGTTATTCATTTTCTCGTAAACAATGTTAACGGGCGTCCTAATTGTGCTTTCACAGAATGAGGATGATGGGTTGGTAGGAAAACTCCGGTAGCTAATTGTTCTTGGAAGGCAGGTTACTGAGTACCTCTCTCATAAAGCTGCTGCCATGCAAGGCAATGTATTCAGTTGAATCTCGTCCATCTTATTTTGCCCATCTCCAAGTTACCACTTTAACAGAATCGCGAACAGGAATAACTGTTCGATAAAGAGCAATGAACAGCTGTTGTTACATACGGTTTCGTGCAGGCGGCCAAGACGCCATTATTCCCATTCCCTCTTGTTTTTATATACGGGGTGGCTACAATTAATCTTCTCCTATTTAACACGCTATATCACGGGAACTAATTACCGTATGAGTTCCAAACTTGACAGCGTTAATGTCCAGAGTATGGGGTGCATGATTTCCGTGCGTCAAAGCGCCACCGTTCAGTTCCAGCTATGGCCACCGTTTGCAATGATCAGTCATTGTGATTCATAGTTCTACACGCCTGACCAGTAGCAGTGCACTTGTTGACGTGTCAACGTGAGCTTGTGCTAAAGGCATGTTTAATGTTTAATGGCTATGAGCACTATGGGACTTAACTTCTGAGGTCATCAGTCCCCTAGAACTTAGAACTACTTAAGGGGCTCCGGAAAGGCTCAAAATCATGAAAAGTTCAATTTTTACTTTTTTGCGTTTTCTGAATCTGCAGACTATTACCTTTTAACAGATATATAATTTATTGAATTCCGAAGACTACAACTATTTTTAAATTTTTTTTGAAATGTGTTCTACATGGGCGTGACCCACTGTGGCGCTGTTAAACTGCTGTCAAATGGTGTTATTATTAACGTCCGTGTTCATCAGGTACATTTTAGTGATGTGAGATACAGTATGTGTTGTGGCTAACCTGTGATGGTTCAATATATATCGCTGGTGTGATTGTCGATTGTTTCATGTTTATTTACTCTGTCGTTATCTCGAAAATATTCGTAATTAATTCTGTTTCTTGAGTCTCTGTTTTGTTGAAGTATAATAATGAGTAAAAGTAAAGTTATTAGAAATCCTCTGAAGGCTTTTAAGAAAAGGAGAAATGTTGGAAAGCCAAAGGTATGTGTTATTACTGTAAACAATAAAGACGATAACCAAGTGAGTGAACCTAACCTCTCAAGTACACCTGCCCATAGCAGTCAATGTGGGAAAGAAAATACTTCACAGAAGAAGCTTCGTTCAATGAGTGAAAACTATGAATGTTTTATGGGCGAATCGGATGTGAATGAAATATTTGATATGTCGGTTCTCAAAGGAATTTTTTCAAACTGTGTAAGATGTATTCATTGTAGTGAAGTTGGTCTGGAACTCTCCATAATAAAGCACGTAGGACTTGCTAGTGAAATACAACTGAAATGTGATAAGTGTTCATACATGACCACCTTTTGGAACAGTGTTGCAGTAACTGCAACTGAAGAAAATGGTAGCAAAATCTACGAACACAACAACGAGCGATGCTTGCTTTAGACAAGGAACGCCTTCGGGCTGCAGACAGGGCTGTAAAGAGTCTAGAGATACAAGCAAGAGTAAACAGGAGGAGGAACAAGAGGAAGCTGGAGGAGGAGTTTGCAGAGGATGAAGATAATCCATCCTATGGACCTGGAATGCACTAAAAAGTTAATCCAATCTTTGTCGCTCGATTCCCAAAACTTTTATTTTCTCATACTAATTACATGTTTTCTAAGGATCTTCCAAACATATTTGTTTCAAACTTTCAGTAAATGTTACACAGTACCTTCTGCATAATTTAACACAGCCTTTTTCCAAAAAACTGTATATTTTTGAATATATAAATAAAAAATTGCAAAAAAATGTTGTGAATTTTCATTACAATTGAAAAAAAATCATCTTTAATAACTGAACTAAAATTTTGTAAAATTCCTGTGTTAAGTTGTAGCCCATATTCCAATAAATAATCTGTAAAAAGTTCAACTTCCTACCTCAAATACTTTGTGAGGAAAGATGTAATTTATAAGCGTTATTTTAACATTGCAAGTATAGGGCGTTCCGGAGCCCCTTAAGCCTAACTAACCTAAGGACATCACACACATCCATGCCCGAGGCAGGATTCGAACCTGCGACCGTAGCGGTCGCGCGGTTCCAGACTGTAGCGCCTAGAACCGCACGGCCACTCCGGCCGGCGTGCTAAAGGAGTAGGGCGTTATTGGTGAAGCTCTGTTATCAAAATAACAGTAATGCTGCAGCTGCACTTCGAGAATATCGCCGGCTGAAAGGATTATGGAAGGGTCCTCTTTCTCCGCCTGCTGTGCGGAGCTTGAGGAAGAAGTTCGAATCGACTGGGGAACTGGGCGTCCCTCCGGGAAGAGGCCGACAACCGGTCGCACCACAGGTGATTGATGAAATCGCTGTTGCTGTGGCAGACGACGCTGCGCGCAATTCCCGATCGTCAGGCACTGCGCGTGCTGTGTCACGACAGTTGAACATCCCGTGGCCCACCGTACGCAAGGTGCTTCGAACCATTCTCAAATGGTATCCGTACAAGATGCATATCGTACAGCCAACCGTATGAGTTCCAAACTTGACAGCGTTAATGTCCAGAGTACGGGGTGCATGATTTCCGTGCGTCAAAGCGCCACCGATCAGTTCCAGCTATGGCCACCGTTTGCCATGATCAGTCATTGTGATTCATAGTCCTACAGGCCTGACCAGTAGCAGTGCACTTGTTGACGTGTCAACATGAGCTTGTGCGAAAGGAGTAGGCCGTTATTGGTGAACTCTGTTATCAAAATAACAGTAATGCTGCTTATCGGAGCCTACACAAAACAATGGCTGGCTAAGTTCTTTACGGACATTCTCCAAGTGGGTAACATTCCTCCCTCACTTAAACGAGCAAAGATCATCGCAGTCCTGAAACCTGCTAAACCAGGCGATAGACCAGAGAGTTACCGCCCCATTGCCCTTCTCAGTATGGTCTATAAATTACTAGAAAGACTGCTCCTCAACAGAATAGGCCAGACTATACTCAAAAAAAATCCCTATCGAACACCGAGCGAGGTGGCGCAGTGGTTAGACACTGGACTCGCATTCGGGAGGACGACGGTTCAATCCCGCGTCCGGCCATCCTAATTTAGGTTTTCCGTGATTTCCCTAAATCGCTCCAGGCAAATGCCGGGATGGTTCCTTTGAAAGGGCACGGCCGACTTCCTTCCCCATCCTTCCCTAATCCGATGAGACCGATGGCCTCGCTGTCTGGTCTCCTTCCCCAAACCAACCAACCAACCCACCCTATCGAACAAGCAGGATTCCGTCCATATCGCTGCTGTACAGATCAAGTCCTATCACTGACAACATATATAGAGGCGGGGTTCCAGAAGAAACATAAAGTAGCTGCAGCAGTCATAGACCTAACAGCAGCCTATGATACAGTTTGGAAACAGGGGCTCATGTACAAATTAATCTGTGCCGTCCCCTGCAAGAAGATAACCAACCTCATTGATGATATGTTGTCAAATAGAACCTTCCAATAATGGGGAATGAGAGAAGTAAACAGATGAAACTCAATAATGGACTCCCACAAGGCTCTGTCCTTGCGCCCCTTCTTTTTAGCCTTTACATCGCTGACATGCCTGCAACCAGATCGCGCAAATTTGGTTATGCTGACGACTGGGCTCTAGCAACAGCCCACAGAAATATAGAAACTGCCGAAGATATCCTTACGAGTGACCTAGGGATTCTCAGCGAGTACTTCAGAAAATCGAGGCTACAACCTAGTGCTACAAAGACGGAAGTATCTGCCTTCCATTTGAACAACAAAATGGCCAACAGAGAACTACAAGTCTATCTATACGGGAAATTACTAAATCACAACAAACGCCCAAAGTACCTTGGGGTTACCCTAGATAGGACACTAACATTCAAAGAACACCTGACCAAAACTGCAGCGAAACTTAAAACACGCAACAACATATTGCAGAAGCTCTGTGGCACCACTTGGGGCTCCACAGCATCTACCTTAAGAACATCCGCACTTGGCTTGGTGTATCCAGTGGCAGAATACTGTGCCCCAGTGTGGCTCAACAGCAAACACACACACATGGTAGATAGCCAACTTAATGCAACAATGCGTATTATATCAGGCACAATCAGGCCAACTCCTACAGTGTGGCTGCCCGTTCTCAGTAACATAGACCCTCCTAACCTGCGCCGTGAACACGCTCTGGTTAGAGAATTTCAAAAAATCATGGCCAACCCTCAATTACAAATCCATGAAGATACTCACGACATCCAAGGAAACCGACTCCGGTCTAGGCATCCTCCACTAAAGACCGCACAGGCTCTGCACCAAACTAACTTTAAAATAAATGACCGATGGAAAGAGGAATGGGAGAGCAGAACAGCAGTAAACTGCCACAGTATGCCATGCATCTTTAGTGAACCAAAAGGATTTGATTGCCCTCGCAAAGTTTGGTCAACTCTTAATCGCATCAGAACCAACTGTGGGAGATGCGCCGACTCCTTACACAGATGGGGTAAACTTCCTTCGGCCGCTTGGGACTGTGGCGCTGAGAGACAGACGGTCAAACACATCGTGCAGGAATGCCCACTAAGGGCATACGAGGGTGACCCACAGGATTTCCTAATGGTGACCCAAGAGGCAATCGAGTATTTATTATCTAAGCTGGACGTCTGCTTGTGATTGCTCTTCTGTGAGTGTAAATTTACAATTGGCGGTGTTCTTATATACAAACTATTATTTATTGCTCTGTTTATACATATGTGATTTTTTTTTAAATCGTGTTGTTCTGTAATTTTTACTGTGATGTTATGAGCCATACGCTAAATAAATAAATAAATAAATCGTACAGCAGCTTGCTCCTCAGGACACACGACGACTTGTTGACTTCGCTCTCCACTTTCTCGCAAGGACTGAAGTTGACGAGGGCTGTCCCTGGACCATCCTACGGACAGAGGAAGCTCATTTTTCTCTGACGGGTGAGGTGAACATACAGACTTGCCGAATGTGGGTATCTTGTGCATGAAGGTCCTCTGTATGGTGAAAGTGTCACCGTACAGTGTGGCTTCACGGTTACGTTCATCATTGGCCTAGTCTTTTTTGACCAGGTTGGCGTCCAATGACCAAAGACGTGCAGTGTGACTGGCCAGCGCTACTGCGATATACTTCGCCAGCATGTCATACCTAGCCTACAGGAGAGAGAGGCATTGAACTCAATAGTTTGTATGCAAAACGGGGTCCAACCCCACATCGCTCGTGAAGTTCTCCTGTTTCTCCGAAACACATTTGGAAACGATCGAATTATCAGCCGAACGTTTCCAAATGCTTGGCCGGCACGATCACCTGATTTCACTCCCTGTGATTTCTAGTTGTGTGGCAACCCGAAGGACAGGGTTTGCCTGGGGAACATTCAGACATGCGCTGTTCTGAAGCGCAGCGTATCAAGAGAGTTAGCCAGCATACCTACGGGCATGTTTCGTTCTGCTGTGCAGAATGCAATCCTGTGCTTTCAGAGTTTTCTGGACACTGATGGGCGCCATATTGAGCCCCTTTTGTAGTAGTAATGGTACGATGTACCGTAATAGCACACTAAAAGTGTTTCAACTGAATTGATTCTGCATTATTTCTCTTCCCCATGTCCTTGACGTTAATGCTACCAAGTTTGGTACTCGCATGGTGATTAGTTTCCGTGTTATAACGTGTTAAATAGGGAAAGTTTAGTTATAACCATTCGGTACTTCGGCTGGAAAGCTTCTAACCATTGTCAAGGTGATTTCGATGACTAATTATACAGTCGCCCGTTTTTTCCCCCTTTTTTTTGGTGTTAAGTAACATGCCACATTTGGAGACTTTTGTCTTTCCTTTTCTCTTCCGGAATTTGTTTCAAATGTTCAGATATTATTGTCCCAAGTTGGTGAGGTGCCTGTCAGTTTCTCTAATTAAGTCTTATTTGTCATGTATTATCCAGGACTGTTACTGCTTTTTTGGATGTCAGTTTCCTCGTTGAGTTCACAGTACATGTCCACAAAGTTCATCCACATTGGTGCGTATATGATTCAGCTAACACATTTGTTTTGCTTCTCCCGTAGTTTTTCCACGTTTGACTAGCGTCAAATATCTCAGAATGTACAAACATGTAATAAGGATAATTTGTGTTATAGAGAATTAGCTTTGTGTTCATATTTGTTAATGTGTGAAATAACATCAATGTAAGATCACCGAATCAAATACATTTCCCCTCCTTTCCACTCCCAAATAGAATGAGGGAAAAACGACTGCCTATATCCTCCGTATGAGCCCTGAATTATCTTATCTTATATTCGTGGTCCTTAGGCGATATCTATGTTGGCGGCAGTAGAATCATTCTGCAGTCAGCTTCAAATTCCGGTTCTCCAAATTTTCTCAACAGCGTTCCTCAAAAACAACGTCGCCTTCCCTCCAGGAATTGCCTTTTGAGTTCCCGAAGCACCTCCGAAATACTTGCTCGCTGATGGAACCTACCGGTAACCAATCTAGCAGCCTGCCTCTGAACTGCTTCGATGTCTTCCTCTGATCAGTCCAGGTGGGGATCCTAAACACTCGAGCAGTACTCAAGAACAGGTCGCTCCAGCATCGTATATGCGATCTCCTTTACAGATTAACCACACCTTCCTAAAATTCTCCCAAACCCGAAGCCTACCATTCGCCATCCCTACCACAGTCCTCACAAACTCGTTCCATTTCATATCGCTTTGCAACGATCCTCTCAGATATTTAAACGCTGTGACTGTGTCAAGCAGGTCACTACTAATGCTGTATCCGAACATTGTGGGTTTATTTTTCCTACTCTACCGCATTAACTTACATTAGTCTACATTTAGGCTAGCTACCATTCGTCACACCAACTAGAACCGAGCGAGGTGGCGCAGTGGTTAGCACACTGGACTCACATTCGGGAGGACGACGGTTCAATCCAGTCTCCGGCCATCCTGATTTAGGTTTCCCGTGATTTCCCTAAATCGTTTCAGGCAAATGCCGGGATGGTTCCTTTGAAAGGGCACGGCCGATTTCCTTCCCAATCCTTCCCTAACCTGAGCTTGCGCTCCGTCTCTAATGACCTCGTTGTCGACGGGACGTTAGACACTAACCACCACCACCACCACCACCACCAACTAGAAGGTTTGCTTAAGTCTTCTGTATTCTCCTACAGTTCTTTCGGTCACTTAAAAGAACACACTGGTCGCTTTGGAGCACTGTACACGGTACAGAAATGGTACTAGGCGTCATGTGAGACTCCACTGCTGACGTAATTCATGCCAGTGAAGTGGTGCATACGTGCCAGTCGGTTGTATGGAATCAGCGCAGGAAGGAGGTCGATGTGGGGACGTGACCGCACAACAAAAGAGCTACCGTGTTTGGACGTGCCTATGACCACACACAGTGGATGAAGTCTCTCGATTTGTTGGTGTTGTGTCTACAAGAAAGTGATAGCGTCCCGCTCGCAGCCTTGTAATACGGCGTAAGAGCAGTGGTGTTAAAAGTATCCTGACAGGGACCGGAGACGCGTGTGACGCCTTGTCAACGACAGTCGGTTTCAAACCCGGCAGAAACTGCTTCTGAAAGTAAATGCAGAACAATCTCACCCAGATTCCGAGTGAATGTTGCGAATGCTACTGCATGCAAAGGGCATTTTGGGTCGGGTATCTCGAAAAAGGGCATTGCTCACAGCGACAAATAAAGCTGCACGTCTTCAACGGCCCAAACACGGGAACTACACAGTAGCTGGCTGAGTGCAGTGTAGTCGGACGTGTCGCAGCGTTGGCTCTTTTCAGACACAACAAAGCATCTAGTGCACCGACAGCGCAATATGGGGCTTAATCCATAGGGCATGAGGAGAGTATAGTTGAGGCTGGAGGTGGTTCTGAGACGAAACTTCCTGTCAGATAAAAATTGCATGCCGAACCGAGACTCGAACTCGAGACGTTTGATTTTTCGCCGGGCAACTCAGCTACCTAAGAACGACTCACGATCCGTCCTCACAGCTTCACCACCGCCAGTATCTCCTCTCCTACCATGCTTCTGTAGCTCGGTTGGTAACTTGACAAAAAAAAGCAAAAAAGTGTTAGTTAAATGGTCCTCTTGGCATTTTCGTTATGGTTCCTTTTCAAGTGTATTGTTAGACAGTTTATTTCATTTTTGTGACCCCGCTTGTCTTTTTTTAATTAAGAAAAATAAACAAAAATTGTTGCAGGCCACTACTGGAAATGATTTTTTTTTCAAGTTTCGGAAACACTGTAGGATTAACTTCAATTTTGTCTTCCTTTTTTCAGTAGCACGTTGTAAGGTATGAACAAAAAGAAAATAAATACATAAACAAACAAAGAAAGAAGTATAGGCCAGTACGATGTGTGGGACCAGTTCAGTGACAGGCGGAGGGTAGGGATCGTGGCCAGGCCAGGGGATTCGACCGCTGGCCACCTTCTCTCCATCCAGCCTTAAGCTGAAAAAAAAAGCGTCGTGAGCTGTAAGTCGTGAAGACAAATGCAGCAGGTTCGCACCTACTAAAAGAGTAGATGAGTACACCTGTAAGTTATTTTTCGCTCTCAGTTTTTTTTTATTAAAAAAAGGGTAGAGCACTTGCTCACGAAAGGTAAAGATCTCGAGTTCGAGCCTCTGTCCGGAACACAGTTTGAATCTGACAGGAAGTTTCATATTAGCGCACACGCGACTGCAGAGTGAAAATTCGTTCCTGTCCTGTGATGTTTTGGGGGAATTTTCTCTGCCATAACAGGCCGATTATTCAGATTACTGTGTACGTGAACCAGGATGCGGAATAATTTTTTGTTCGGTGTGCTTATTGGTATGCTGTTTGCTCATATGAATAATAAGTAACATTTAGTTTTGTTTAGGAGAAATTCTAGGTATATGGTTCCGTTCTATTAGGGTTCAAAATGGCTCTGAGCACTATGGGACTCAACATCTTAGGTCGTAAGTCCACTAGAACTTAGAACTACTTAAACCTAACTAATCTAAGGACATCACACACACCCATGCCCGAGGCAGGATTCGAACCTGCGACCGTAGCAGTCCCGTGGTTCCGGACTGCAGCGCCAGAACCGCACGGCCACCGCGGCCGGCTTCTATTAGGGAAATGGCGATATTACAGGGTTTCTTCTGGTAAGCGGTCTTTCCTTGGTGTAGTAGACGGCTTTTGAGCCTGACAGTATCAAGTATCCAGGTGTTTGACCGTATTTTCCGATTTTACTGTGCACTCAGGCTGTGTTACCAGCCTCGAGTATAAAGAACCCGGTGTTTCGTCTTGACGAATGTGGGTTTCTTTTTTAATTTTTTTTAATTTTTTAAATTTCATTTTGGTCGTTTTCGTTCGCTGCATCTGATCAGGGCGGACGTCGTAAGACACCCTTTTAAGTTCATTGTTGATCTATTAACTCAGTTTTATGTTATTACAGAGGGCGGCTAACCCTCTGACCGAGCACGCTGAGCTACTGTGCCGGCAAGGCCTCCTGGTTCTTCGCGGCAGAGAAGGCAAGCCTACATTTTGCTGCCCAAGCCACCAGGCGTCGTTGGCGTCTGCAAAGTGCATATAGAAAGCCTGACAGTCCCCACTTGCGCTTGCTCCGTCAGCAAACATCACGTGACACCCATAACGAACCACGCGCTGGAGGTATCACTTGTAGGAGGCGGTCATGATAGCGCGACCCTACAGTGTATGCGGTAATTGGAAACTCCTGGAGCTAACTCTGTTCCGATACATCCAACACGTGTGATAATATTTCATACGTTTAATCTATGTTTACAGTGTGGTGGGCTTTTCTTTAATGACGTTACCTTGTTATCTCTTGTTGTTCGTGCATAACAGAATTTTGTCGCATTCTCTTCGACAACGAGCGCCTTAGGCACAGGCTGGTTGCTAATATTTTGACAACAAACAATATGGCGATGGCCTTGTTGAAGCTCTAATTTTTGCAGTACTTTAAAGATTTCCACGATAATCATGTGAACACGTAATTTAATAAGAAGCTCATGGATTTCAACTAGATTACTTCCTCCTAAAAGTTCATTTGCGTACTATTGCGTCGAATTGATCGTCGGACGGAATCTCGATAATATTAGCACACGTTACGATATTAAAGTACGAATAGCACAGTACTTTTCTGGGAGGCGGAGTATAACTGACGAACGTGGCCTTTTAGAGTTACTGCCTTCGTATCGGTTTTACGTGCCTAGCGTAACCAGTTCCTGGCGATAAAGAAGTCGCAGCGATAGCCGACGGCTAGAAAGTCGGCCGAAACCTGGGTGCTTTATTTTAAATTATTCGTTTCTCCGCCGTTATCTACATCCTATGATGGAAAAGTGTGATCATTAGCGGAAATAATAATGGACTGTTTTACGAACGTGATGATGACTCGCCGAGTGATATGAACAATGCTTAAGGCACAGGAATCGCATTTTGAAGGGGTGGAGTTCAGTTCCTTGTACGGTCATCCCGGGTAAAGGTTTCCAGTGGTTCCTTAAATTAGTGAAAGCGAATATGAGGATGCTATCTTACAAATGATGCGATCATTTCCCCTCCCATCCTTTCCACTCTGTCTGCAATAACCTCGTCGCCGATCGGACGTTAAAATTTCAATTCTCCTTGTTTGCTGATTAACAATTCTGTTAGAATGAACAGGCTGATTCACATCAGCATAGTGACAAAGCACGGGAACTGGTCCTTTAAACTGATGTCGATTCTCTTCAGTGTAGGAGGCAACCTATTATGCGGTGCTACTTACAATTTGTTTGAACAATTTCAACATAAAGTTAGAGTGAATTACCCCTCTGGCAGAGATTTATGACTCGCATTTACGAAACGCTGGATTCAAAACCGCTTATGACTTTTCTGCTTACATTTTCAGCAATCTCACTGCGTTACTACAGGCGAATTATGGGATAATTCTTGTAACCAACGTTGAACGATTACATTCCCAAACTTTGTCCAGTAGTGTTACTTCTCTATTGATAATGACCTTTCTCTTGGTGCTCTATTAAACGTTTATCGTTCCAGAATTATTGCAGTAGTAGCACAGTGAATGGTATCTGCAGTTTCGTTGCCCCATGTCGATTTCAGCTTCTGAGTCGGTACGAAATTTGTACAACGTTTTATGACTGTAACTAAAGGCAAATTTTTAATTTGTCTGTGACAAAAAAAAAATAGATTTCATCAAAGGAATTGTTCATCGGTGACACGTTAATGTGCCTTACGTATGTACTCGTACCCAAGGTCTCCAACACAGTTGTTCACTGACTAACGGTCGGCGCCTGTGGAATGCGGTCCAACCCCCAACCCTCCACCGTCTTTTATTTATCGATTTTGTTAGCGCGTTCAAAAGGGAAGTACTAAAGGTCACAATTAAGTATCCCATCGACGTCCAGGTTATTAAATACGTATAACTTCGTCGGTTAAATGTACGGTTTGAGATTTTTCTTGGCGTAAAAGATTAGTTTTCGCTTTTCTAGCCGAGCTCGTGATTTCATTTTAGGCGAAACGTTTCAACAATTGACCTCTTCATCTTCTTTAGGTGCTTGCTAATTTGACTCTAACCAAACAATCTGTATATTGCTCCTGTGCTTAAATGACTATCAGTGCCCTCTTTGAAGAGAAAATCCCAGCATTCCAGTTTTTATCTTTTCTCTTCCAATGTCTACGACTCTCCAGCTAACGATATTGCTCGAATTTGCGTTATTTTGGACAACTGTAAGTTTGCTCTGGAGAAAAAAATGTACTTCTTTTTCCCAGTATGTGTACGTAAAGGCAAAATTTTATAAATAGTACCAGTTTAGCCCTCCTTTTATATCCCTCATCAGACATCCTGACTTCATTAGCCGTATTGATCGAAGCCCGGACAGAGTTCTTACAAGCACATTTTCACGGAATCTCTGTAATATTTTGAGGGACCTGGGAAAAGTTTATTAACAACCGTTATGAGAAACGGCTTTGTCATGCCACAAATACACAAGTCATGCAGCCCGATATTGCTGAAGTACTATTTATGGAACACGACTCTCTGCGCAGCAGATTTCAATTTCGCGAGGAGAATGCTCGCTGATGGTGGCGCTAGCTTGTGCCGACAGAGGAACCGCGAAACTGCAGCCGCAAACTCTACGGACGCTTAATAATGGATCAAAGTACTAAGTTCAACTTCAAGGAACTGTGTGTCGCCTGTCGCCTTGTAGGCTGTCAGTTTCTCTATATTCGGAATTTTTGCAACTTCAGTGCTTACGAAAGCCAGACTGCTTATACTGTGTTAGAGGAAGTTACGTATTTAGTCGGGAACAATAGTCCGAAGTTAATGGATCTTCCATCGCTTACCAATATTTATGTGCTACACTCTGATTTTCTCCTTATTATGCAGTCGTCCGTAAACTACTGACTAATGCCCATAAAGACTTCTAACATCTAAGAAAGTCAAATCCTGAAAGCTAAAGATATTACTAAGAGGCCCCAATCAATGTTGTATACTTATTATAGAGAGAATACAGAAAAAAGTTCAACATTGGGCTTAAAATCACAGCTCAAATAATACATTATGCATGGGACGTAAGCAGCACAATGAATTTCCGTACAAATTTCACATATGTGCCTTGGCATAGCTTTGCTTGAGTGGCCACTGCCCGATGTGCTAGGTCCGGGTGCGGCACTTCGTCGGTGATGATCACACGTATTACGCGAATACTGCAATGATTTTCTGATTTTCAGTCTCGTTGAGAAAGGCACATAATGTGTATCAGAAAAGTTGCGCCGAAATATATTAGGACAGAATAAACAACATAAGCGGTCTGTAATTTAATTTGGGTTTCTAGTTGCGTTCATAGAAATACCTCTAGCTTAATGTATCTATGCAGCGGCCTTGCAGTGGATACACCGGTTCCCATGAGATCACCGAAGTTAAGCGCTGTTGAGCGTGGCTGGCACTTACATGGGTGACCATCCAGCCGCCATGCGCTGTTGCCATTTTTTGGAGTGCACTCAGCCTCGTGATGCCAATTGAGGAGCTACTCGACCGAATAGTAGCGGCTTCGGTCAAGAATACCATCATCACGACCGCGAGAGTGGTGTACTGACCCCACGCCCCTCCTGTCCGCGTCCTCCTCTGACGATGACACGGCGGTCGGATGGTCCCGGTAGGCCACTCGAGGCCTGAAGACGGAGTGCTTTAATGTATCTAACATGCTTCTGATATCATAAGGGATGTTGTCAGTGGGATATGCACAGCAAACAGTGTTGGATGAGGACACTTACGTATAACTGAATGATATTCAAACGCTTCCTGCGAATAAACAGATATGACTGCACGAACTCACTTTTAACGTTTTATGGAACTCCAAGGTTTCCGTCAGTTATTCTATTCACCTGGTGAAAACTGGTACATCGATGAGAGGTATCGGAATATAACATATACATGTACCTAGCATACCAATTCCTGAGCAAGGTAAATTTCTTCTCTAAATCTCCATGTTGCTCCTTTCATTTTGTTGAATCAAGGAGCATCATGCCGTGCTCAGGCGAAGTATCGATTTTTCGTAAATTGTTGCAGTGGTAAGGGTCATATTGCAGAGAAATGAATCAGACTATAAGGTGATGCAGCTGGAGTTTCCTATCGATACTTCCATTTGTATGGGAGACCAGTGCCGGTGTAACTCGATCCCTTGCACTTGTTTGTGTATTTTGCTGGAGCGTCGCTAAAAGATAAACGCATTTCTCCAGCATCACAGCTGTAGACGACCGCAACTTAGATGAGTGATGAAGTTGCCTTTGAGTCGGATGGTAGTGTTGCACGACGACAAACTCTGTGCACAACTACTGCTAAACATTCAGCAATGCTGTCGCTGACCTGTGCACATCGAAGTTGATGACGTAGCTTTAAATCTGTCGTTGGGAATCATTTAATAATCCTCGGAACAGCTTAGATCTTAAGCAATGCTGCTTTCATGTTTTAGGAGACCTGAAGAAAGATAATCGTGTACATGATTTTACACAGAACTCACATATCCACGGCTGGTTATGTGTTGTGGGTCAGTTAACGGTTGCTCTTTTCGTTCTTTTGAAACGAGACGTCGTGCTATGCTCGAACAAAGCACTGGAGCCAGACAAACTGGAGAAAATGCGCTCAGAAAAATTCTCTATTGAATTTCTCGTGACGAGAAATAACGTAATATAACAGGGATAGAGAAATTAATGGGTTTAAAGAAATTAAAAATTACTGGGTAGAACCAATTGGCGACGCCGAATACTCTGCGCAGCTGAAAATTACTTGATGACGAACACGGAAATAAATAAATAGGAGAATAGAAAGCTGTGGAGTGCTTTTTAGGAAGATTAATGTTATTTCTAAAAGTAAATTCTATTAGATCTGAAATGAGAAATTTATAATTATTGTGTACTGCCATCTATAACCCAAGGCTAAGAGACACAGAAATTAACTGCAAGACTAATTCATTGAATGAGCGCTGCCTGTCTGAAGTAAAAAGAAGCTGCAAAAAGTCGAATAAATTAGTTGGAGAAAAAACTGAAAAATTCAAATGTTTCGCGAAATGATTCGTCTGAAAGCAAGAACTAAAACAGAGTAGAGAAACATTTTGTGCGCCTTTGAATGGTGCTCTAAACCAAGGCCACACAACGGCAGAGTGCGCGAGCTACAAAATATACTCTTGTGTTCTTTCAAATGCTGAGTTAAGTAGTGTACTTTAAATTCTCTATCAGCAACTCACTTGCTGTACATGATTTCGTCAGAAGTGCGTCAAATGTTTCTCTACTCGGTTTTATGTCTTACTTTCAGACAAATCATTTCAGAAAGCACTTTATTTTTCAACTTTTTTAATTTTTTGTTATTTTCCGGTTTTGTTCAGAAAGCATGAAAAATACAATATACTTAAATATCGATTGGTATTCTGCTATTATTAAGAGTATATATTAGAGAAGCTTCAATTTATGCTGTGATTTGAAATTTTTCTGATACTTCATTTATATTGCTAGCAGCAGCTGTTCATGAAATATTAAAGTTTTCTTATTTACTCTGATTACTTGAGAGCGAAATTTAAAAAGAAAAAATGCTATACCTGACGCTGGTAAATGTGATAACCCATTCGCCCACTTCCCACTCTTCATTTAGCTATGAAAATTCGGACAGTAATCCGTTGTGTAGTTTCTAGAGAGATAGAGCAAAAAACCACGGAAGTTGAAGATTTTCTAATGACGTTTATGAACTTCATACGGCGTCAGACAAACTGCATAAAATGTGCCGGGAAAAATTATTTGCTGTATTTCTTGCGATGAGAAATATCGTATTATAATACACACTGATAAATAGAAAATAGCCGATGCATACTTGTCTACTTAAAGAAGTCAGAGGAAGCCTTCATGCGACAATGCATGAAAAATGGCCAATAATGAAAGTACTGATGTTTTCATTTCTAACACTTTATCTTCACTTACGCTTGCAACGACTCATTCAGATTCACTTGATTGTATCTACTCGTTCGAGAGCCTAAACCCAGAGCCAACCAACTATTTCCTTAATCAGTTGATAATGCCTTACACTGCCAACCTTTATCTGTTGTCGATTAGATCTCGCAGAAATAGAAATTACTGAAAAATTCTGCATGCTCATGTCCTCAGAATCATCAAAGCTAAAGTCTGATGAAGCCATTGGAATTTGGGTTATCGGAGGGATATCCCCTTATTCACTGCAAAGCTCCACACGTAGCGTAATTTTTTGTAAGATTTGATTATCAACAGGGCGTTGAAACTAATATTTATGGTACTGCTGCCTAGAAGGCATAGCATAAATGCTAACAACTGTTGAAAATGTAAGACTAGCATCAAGGATTGGGAGGGGAATATACATGTCTCCAGATTCGTCGTAATTTCTCGGTAAAGACAGATGACTGCCTGATGAGTTCCGTTATCGGTCAAACGACCCACGTACAAATAATGAAGCATCGCGCCGATTTCCGTTATGGAGATATCGCTTTCGCGGTCGATACTACTCAGCGACCGCTGGCTGAGCCACTGCCAAGCCGCAGCGGTTCACTTTCCCTGTGTGTGTGTGTGTGTGTGTGTGTGTGTGCGTGTTTGTTTGTCCTGTCGTTCGATGGAAACTCATATGATTCCATTATCAAAACACAAGCCAAACGCTTCTACCTGATATTACATTTGTTTTTGTCGTTTGCTTCAGAATCGGACTGTTGTTCTCTTCAAAATCAACATGTCGTCTTTCTTTTCTTGAAATTTGCAAAAACATTATTTGAGGTGTATTCCAAAACATTTCGTGGATCAGTTCATATTTCCTGACCTCTACATATTTCTATATTCGTTCGTTGCGGAATGGTGGGGTGAGAAAGGGTGGGGGGAGGGAGAGAGAGGGAGAGAAGGGCAGGGGGATGCATACGCAAACTAGCTGGCCTCTTTAAAATTTCTGTTGCTGGGCACGAAGAAACTACCTGGCAGTACGACACTCAATATGTTTATAGTCTCGTTGATTGGTTGTTTAATTTGGAGGAGGGGATCAAACAGCAAGGTCATCGATCGCATCGGATTAGGGAAGGAAGTCGGCCGTGCCCTTTCAAATAAACCATCCCGCCATTTGCCTGAAGCGATTTAGGGAAATCACGGGAAACCTAAATCAGGATGGCCGGACGCGGGTTTGAACCGTCGTCCTCCCGAATTCGAGTCCATTGTGCTAACCACTGCGCCACCTCGCTCGGTTTACGGACTCGTGTCACCAAAGTACATTTTAGATATTTTTAACTGTGTGATGTAGGCACGGAAACACTCTTGAATAATTTCACTGTATACCTGTTATAGGTGCACTCGTAATGTTAAATAACTTCTTTTTTACTTCCGAAAAGAGGAAATTAACTATAGTCTAAGTGGTAGGTTAGTCTTTGTATAGTTACTATGACAGAATTTCACGCACATGTATCAGTGAGTACAATGCAAGAAAATTAATCCCTGATTACTACATAAAATGAACACACAAAAATGGCTACAGTATTTCTTTGCGTGAGTATTTTATGAAATTTGTCCCGTCATATTATTTACAATGCTCGAAGTATTATTTGTTGTATCTACAATTCTTGCTTCGTTGTTCAGTATCTCCACAGATTTCATTTTAACATTAATGTGTATTTGCTTTCGCAGACGTTTCAACTTCAGTTTGTAGCGTCATTTGGTATTTGTAAAATAGCGAGAATGATCCAATGCATTCTACTTCGTGAAACTGCAATTTCTCTCTGGGTTTTCATCGGAGAAGTTACTTGATGATAGCTGTAATTGCTTCACATCGATTGACGTGTTCCCGGCGCAGTACTTTTTGTATTTAATCACGTGTACCAATAAATTAAATTCTTTAAAATGAAAGAGGTCGTACTTCCCACAGGATCATTCTTAAGTTCAGTAGTTCATAATTTTCGTACTCTCTTTTGTCAATTCCACGTCGAGCATAATGTTCGCTGGTAGTGAATCTTCACTGCAGATTTATACGTGCATCCATTAAAATCATCTACACTTCCTTTTACAAGCACAGTTTCACGCTGTCTTTCTCTTAAATTGTCTTCGTTAAGCAGATACAATAAACGTCGTGGTTAGTGGCAGCACCGTGGTGAAATATGTCTCTGTCCATAGGGTAATAGGGTTCCTGTTTCACGCTGATCTTGATTTGAGCCTTTTATGCGTTCTCTAAGCATTAAGCGAAGACAGATCACGACACTTCCTTCGATGACTATTGTTGAAATTCTATTTCTAATTTAATTCGACATCAAGATTCAACATAACAAAGCAATAGAAAACAAAGTAGGAAATAAATTAAGTTTTCTCATAGAATCACCACTTGCTTGATACTCTACAGCGTTATTAAAACGTGTCCTGCCTCCGTAGTCAAGATCGTTAACACACGCCAGTTCGGTGGCGCTGGACTCGGAGGTACGCCGGTTGGAATTCGGTCGGTGGACGAAATTTTCACTGCCAGTATTTGGCCGGCAGTTGGTGGTGTACAGTTCCAGATTATCCGTCTTTGGGTTAAATTCCAAACCTCTCCCCGGTGTGAGTGTCACTGTTGAAGGTGATAAGTCTATCAGATGGGGACTTTATGCTTCTGGACTCCCTTCGCGTCCTTTGACAGGAGTAGACTATATGCTGGTACCAGGTTTCGCCCTTCTCTTGTCCCATCATCATCATGATCATCATCATCATCACACAATACAAGCGTAACAGTACACTATACAGATATCCATAACACTCACCTACACTCTACAAATTCGCATACGATGCAATTCTCAGCCGGCCGGGGTGGCCGAGCGGTTCTAGGCGCTACAGTCTGGAACCGCGCGACCGCTACGGTCGCAAGTTCGAATCCTGCCTCGTGCATGGATGTGTGTGATGTCCTTAGGTTAGTTAGGTTTAAATAGTTCTGAGTTCTAGGGGACAGATGACCTCAGCTGTTAAGTCCCATAGTGCTCAGAGCCATTTGAACCTTTTTTTGGAATTCTCACATTTCCTAATGGAAAGGGTTAATATGTGCGGAGAAAGAACGCCTTTACCTACTGGCGGCTGAACCCACCCCCTGGAATACCTCAGTCAACAATGCCATACGACATTTATGTTTCTTTTCCATTTAATTAAAATGTGTGAATATCTGTAAGTCCCAAATAATGTGTCACAGCTTCTATTGCATCCTTTGTTCTGGTCTGTCTGTAATTTCCCAAGGAGTTCAACCGATGTACACTGAGGTGATTAAAGACATGGCCTAGCAATATGCACATATACAGATATCGGTAGTGTCAGGAACACAAGGTATAAAACGGCAGAGCATTGGCGGAGCTGTCATTTGTACTCAGATGATTCACGTGCAGAGGTTTCCGACATGATTATGGGGGAACTGACAGACTTTGAACGCGAAATGGTAGTTGGAGCTAGATGCGTACGAGTAACACATTCCATTTCGGAAATCGTTAGGAAATTCAATATTCCGAGATCCACAGAGTCAAGAGTGTACTGCACCCTCAGCAGCACTCCGTCTTCAGGCCACAAGTCGCCCATCGGGACCATCCGAGGGCCGTGTCATCCTCAGCTGAGGATGCGGATAGGAGGGGCGTGTGGTCAGCACACCGCTCTCCCGGTCGTTACGATGGTTTTCTTTGACCGGAGCCGCTACTATTCGGTCGGGTAGCTCCTCAGTTGGCATCACGAGGCCGAGTGCACCCCGAAAAATGGCAACAGAGCATGGCGGCCCGGATGGTCACCCATCCAAGTTTCGGCCACGCCCGACAGCGCTTAACTTCCGTGATCTGACGGAAACCGGTGTGTACACTACGGCAAGGCCGTTGCCAAGAGTGTGCCGGGAATTCCAAACTTTAGGCATTGCCTCTCCCCACGGACAATGCAGTGGCCGACGGCCTTCACTTAATGACCGAGAGCAGCGGCGTTGGCGTAGATTCGTCAGTGCTAACAGACAGGCAACATTGCGGAAATAGCCTCAGAAATAAAAGTGGGACGCACGAAAAATATATACAATAGGACAATGCGGTGAAATTTGGCGTTAATGGGCTATGGCAGCAGACGGCCGACGCGAGTGCCTTTGCAGACAGCATGACATCGCCTGGAGCGCCTCTCTTGGTCTCGTGACCATATCGGTTGGACAAAAGGCTACTGGAAAACCGTGGCCTAGTCAGACGAGTCCCGATTACAGTTCGTAAGAGCTGTTGGTAGGGTTTGAGTTTGGCGTAGACCCCACGAAACCATGGAACCAAGTTGTCAACAAGACACTGTGCAAGCTGATGGTGGCCCCATAATTCTGTTGGCTGTGTTTACATGGAATGGACTGGGTCCTGTGGTCGAGCTGAACCGATGATTGACTGGAAATGGTTATGTTTTGGTACTTGGAGACCATTTGCATCCATTCATGGACTTCATGTTCCGAAACAGCGATGGAATTTTTATAGATGACAGTGCGCCAGGTCACCAGTTTGAAGAACATTCATGTCAGTTCGTGTGAATGATTTGGCCACCCAGATCGCCAGACATGAATCCCATCGAACATTTATGAGACATAATTGAGGGGTCACTTCGTGCACATAACCCTGCACCGGCAACACTTTCGCAGTTATGGACGACTACAGAGACAGCATGACTCAGTATTTCTGCAGGGAACTTTCAACGACCTGTTGAGTCCATGCCACATAGAGTTTTTTGAAAGATTGCTTGATACCGTCAGCTGCCATTCTCTTTCTTTCATGTACGATTGTACAATTTGGGCCTTAGGCCATTTTCAAGTATCTAAAACGGAAGACTCATACATTGATATACTGGTGACACTTGTGATTGTGATGCAGGAACAAATTATGTCAGTAGATATACTAGGCGCATTATAACTTCCTGTATGGATGATTTTTTCAGTAGTAAATAATTTACTACTAACAAATCATCCATAAACTGGAATTTGAAAGACCGGCACCCGGCGAACGGTCTGCCCGACTGGGGGCCCTAGCCACACGGTTAAATTAAATAAAAATCATTCAGAGCAACAAATCAAAAAATAAAATTATTCGATAACTGACGGAACATAAACATATGAAATTATTTTAATTGCGGATGTGTTGATTTCATTTATGTAAGTGCTTAAATTTACTTGGATCAAATGTATTCTTATGTATCGTAAACATAACATGCAATTACATAAATCGAACTATAATTTTATGCACTAAAAAATCATTCCAAACAATACGGGCACAAACTACTTGATACGAAGAAAGGATGTATTGAATGAACAATGAAAGGTATTAGATCACACTTAGCTAGAACAATATCCAATGTGCCTGCGTTAGTTCGTTCACAGATGTTTCTCAGGCCTCCCAACATCAACAACGGTGGCTTGCGGAGTATCTATGTAGATGTAGATGAAGATGTAGAGCTTCCTCATTGGAAAAACGTTGCTCAAAAATGCATTTTGACCTAATGCCATGTCACGCAATTTTCAACTTACTTCCGCATAGTTCTAACTGGAGGATAGGAGCAATCAATGAGAGATCGGTAATTTTTATATAAGGCAAAACATTCAAGATACGTGAGTCTTCTATTACATTGGCACAAAGAAAATCAGACCGCTCATAATTCTAAGGAACTATGTGTCGTCGTATATTAGTAGGTGATCGGTTTTCGTCATTGTACTGTGCCGTTGAACCGCACGAAGTTTCACCAATGACAGTGAGTGTACGTGTTCGCGCGCTCCATAAAATGACCCTGCAAATGTGTGTGCTTACCAAATATTTCCAACAAGTAACGGTCACATTCAAAGCAGGACCCTCTTGAGTCCATATGCGTTTAGATTAGTTCCTTTCACTGCTCAGAGCACTGAGCACTGCGTGTCGTATTCCGTGGGGGTTCCAGGCTCCACCGATTTTACATTCCGAGGAACGGCAAAAACACGCATATAGTAACGGGTGGTTATAATTAATGTGCAGCTACTCGCGGAGGCCCAGTGTGGGCTGTAATCATCGTTCGGCAGTGAAACTTGGTACATGCACTAATGCGAACAGATTTACACTGGAAAGCAAATTAGTTCCACTTGTGGCCACTAGGCGCATATCTGGCGCTGTGCACTATATGACGGTATGACACCCGCACTGTCATTTGCAGGCCATAGAGTGAATGAAGAGTATGGCTATCGAGAAGAGACTGTGCGCTGTTATTGAAACTGTTTTATGTGAAAGGCAGCAATTACAGTGTTGCATTGAGAGAGTATCACCAACTAAAAGGACTGAGGAGAGGCCCGATGTCATTAAATTGTTTAAAGAAGATGATAATGAAAGGCTAAAACTCGGGTGAGCTTGGTGTGGCGCGTGCAAGAGGAAGCTATCCCGGTGGAAGTTGTAACTGACCAAGAAGCACGTGCCCCGGGTAGCGCTGTGCTCGTGCATTGTCACGAGAATTGCCCGTCACATGGTCAACTGTACCGAAAGTTTTGCGGTCTATTTTGCACTGGTACCCGTACAAGATACAGACGGTGCAGCAACTAAAACCTCAAATTCCGCTGCAGTGTTCTGAATTTGCTCTTCGGTTTCTGGCACAGATCGAAGTTGATGACGCGGTCGGGCATTATTCTGTGGAGTGACGAGGCGCATTTTACACCACAGCGCGCAGTGAATACACAGAACTGCCGAATTTGGGGTATTGTTAAACTGCGAGTTGTGCACTCACCGTATGTGACTGTGGATTCACAAGCACCTTTATTCTCGGTCCCTTCTTCTTTGAAGAGAATATACCTAAAGAGCCTGTTAGGTGCACCGTGATGTCTGAACGTTATCGAGACCTCCTTGCACGGCATGTGATTCCTGGTTTTGAAGAATGCAGCTGTGTGGAAACCACTGTTTTCATTTAAAATGGGGCAACACTTCATATCGCTCGCCCAATGAAAGATCTGCTTAATGCAGACTTCCACGAACGTGTTATATCCTGAGGATTTCCGATGCATGGCCTGATCTGAATCAGTGAGACATCTGGTTTTGCGCGTATCTAAAAGAAGAAGAAGGCATATTCGGTCTCTATCTGTTCTGAAGGGCAGTATAGACTACAGGAACACGTTGCCTAGATTCCACCGGAACTGCTGCTAATAATCGTTGATCACGCCGTTTTACGGATACAGCATTTCGTCAACGTAGCCGATGCTCATACTGGATAAACTGGGCAAGCGGCGATTAATAATAAAATCAACGTTATGCCTTTCTCATTTGTTTGACCTTTCCTGTCACGTCCTGTTCCTAATACATTTTATATGGAAACACTTCTATACGTCTTTCTTGCATTCACAGCACCAGATTTGCACCTGGTGGCCAAAATTGGAACTAATTCTTTTTTCAGCGCATATCGTTTCCGCATTAACGCATTAGAATATTTATCACGTTTCGCTGCCATGCGATAATTTCAGCACACACTGAATAGCTGCACTTTATAATTATAACCAACCGGTGCTTCGTTCCCTTTATATCGATGAAGTATACTTTAAAATATAAATGGCGTTTTAGTTTATCTCTATGTCAAATAAATGCAGTTATGGAAGAGTCAATGCAATATACGTTGGCTGCGTGTAGTCTGATGTTCCCTACTTTAAATTCAAATTACCGGCAGCGGTATGGAGTTTAGTTAGATTATTTTGGACCCACGTGGCCTCAAAACTGTGCGGCTAGCGCCGACAGCCAGACAAAAGGCAGACGGTCAGTCGATCGATGCACGGACGTAAGTGGCTCGAAGCGGCACGGAGGCCAACGCGGTAAAGCTGCCAGCGCCCGTCGTTCCAAGATTATGTCTTGCTGGCCCATATTAAGCGCTGCGGACCCGACCTCTATTTCCGCACACTCCCTGCTACTGGGAGCCCAAGGGTAAGTGGCTGCCTTGACCGAAATGCGAACACAATTGTGTAAGTCTCCAGACAAAGGTAACGTGCCGGCGGTAAACCTAGCCGTGTGAAAATACTGATTACGCAACAGCCTCAGCTGTGTACATTTCCAGGGATGAACCAGCTAATTACAATGGCGCGCGTGTCATCTATACGGAACTTTCCACACGCATTTTTTCAGGAAGCGGCTGCCACGGACTTGTTCTGACTGCCGTAACTTTTACTCGTCGTATTTCGGTTAGCCGAAGTCAATTCGGTTAAATTGCATTAAAGATTTGAAATGAAACGATGGTATGATATTATTGGCCAGGAAATCCCGTCTGCGGTTGCGCGGCCGTCTGGTGCGAATCTTCCTATTTCACGACCGAAGAAAATCTTCGACCCGGCCGGTAATCAAACCCAGGACCCTGCTCTCTAGAGGCATCGAAGCTAACTACCCGACCAATAGCTGCAGATATTAAAGACGTTGACGGGAAGTTACAGCATAAAACAAGACTAACAACGTGTGATTATTTAACTATAGACTCCTGGGACCATATCACGTCCTGGAGCCTGTATAACGCACAGCTAAACGACTCAACTCGTAATACAGCCCGTAGCTCATCTAATCCTTGACGGGTCAGGGTAGGGTTTCTTCTCTTACTATTCCGCTGTCAAAGGGATGTTAAAGCCTAAGAAAACTGGAAGACGCATTCAATAAAAATACCGGTCCGATGTAAACAAGAAGCAATTAAAATCCACATAGCAATCATTATGTAAACGTCGTGTGACTAGGGCCTCCCGTCGGGAAGACCGTTCGCCTGGTGCAAGTCTTTCGATTTGACGCCACTTCGGCGACTTGCGCGTCGATGGGGATGAAATGATGATGTTGATTAGGATAATACAACACCCATCCCTGAGCGGAGAAAATCTCCGACCCAACCGGGAATAGAACCCGGGACCTTTTTCTTCCATTTTCTTCGTTGTTGATCGTTGTGTTTGGTTGGTGAGGACGTCACATGTCATCCGTTAAAGTTCGTCTGTTGATCCTTCCACTCAGTTTCTTTTTATTTTTTATTACAGAGGCCAACCAGCTCTCTGAACGAACACGCTGAGCTACCGTGCCGGCGGCCATTAGGATTGACATTCTGTCGCGCTGACCACTCAGCTACCGGGGGCGGAGAGCAATCATAATGGAGAGGATAACACACTTTTATCCTCTTCGTATGAACATCCAAGGTTGCATTTTCGCTACACATTTACGGGGTGGTCACTTGGTCAGTCGGACAATAGTAGGTGGAAGTTTTCAAACTGATCGTCTTTGACATTCTACTCTGTGACGTAAGGAAACCTCCGAAAAACCTAGATGAACATATGAAACCGCCTCCTGCCGAATACGGGGCAAATGTCTTAACCACTGCACCACCCCGCTCCCCTTTCCATGTAGAACGACACAATTCGGAACGGAATACGAGCGTGATGTCGGCGGATCTTGTACTGATCGTCTGCGTTACAGACACCATACGCTCGAGAAACTTCATCTGAAGCCGTTCTCATGCTGGTCGTTTCACGAGTCGCTGTGTCAAATGGCTGCCGCCACCGGTGTTTACTTGCGCAATCGTTAACGTTTGATTGGTGGGGGTTACTTCAAATGGTTCAAATGGCTCTAAGCATTATGGGACTTAACATCTGAGGTCATCAGTCCTCAAGACTTAGAACTACTTAAACCTAACTAACCTAAGGACAGCAGACACATCTATGCCCGAGGCAGGATTCGAACCTGCGAGCGTAGCAGCCGTGTGGTTCCGGACTGAAGCGCCTAGAACCGTTCCGGCACAGCAGCCGGCTGTGGGGGTTACTGTTGCTGGCTCCAGTTGTATCGCTGCATAGGCGTGGCACGCTGAAGCAGATAGATCTCCAATATAGTGGTGAAAAACACCTTGAAAGTGATCCTATCACACACAGTTATCACCTACCCAACCTCAAAAATACGTCGACTACTCACTCGTTAAAAGGCACTGAGCTTAGCATGCTGACGGGAACACGGAGTCGTGGTAGCAGGGGAAGCGATGTACCCTCTTGAGGTCATTAGTACAATACTGTGCTAAACTTAAGGACGAAAGTAAATGTTGCGGGATGTGTCACTGCCAAGTAACATATCTCGTTACAGTACTGCACAGTACAGTATAGTACAGTACAGTACAGTACACAAAATAACTGGGAGAAATACGAAATGAGACGAACGGAAAAGAAACCTTTATTCAAAGACAATACTTACACTGAAAATGGTTGAAATTGCTCTGAGCACTATGGGACTTAACTGCTGAGGCCATCAGTCCTCTAGAACTTAGAACTACTTAAACCCAACTAACCTAAGGATATCACACATATCCACGCCCGAGGCAGGATTCGAACCTGCGACCGTAGCGGTCGCGCGGTTCCAGACTGTAGCGCCTAGAACCGCTCAGCCACTGCGGCCGGCACTTAACTGAAGTCACCACGTTTTATGATGGTCCCTTGGACATGACTCTTAATAGGGTGTGTGATGACCAGGGACGACTGTTGATGCTTTGCAGTGTGCTCCCATGCTGGCCAGTTTGGCGAGCTGTTTTTGTGGTAGGGCGGCCCATTTCGCCACCAGTGCAATTGACAACTGCTAGACGATCGTTTGAGCATTTGGACACGCTATAGTACGTCTCCTCAACGCATGCCACACGTTTTCGATGGGATTTAAGTCGGGGCAACGGGCATCCCTGTCCGTTCGCCAAATATCCTCTCGTTCCAAAAGCTCCTCCACCTGCGCTGCGGTTGTGGATTGTAATCCACAAAAACGAAATCAGGACCGAATGCACCCGTGAAAAGACGTACATGACGAATGAGTACAGTGTCACAATAACGTTGACCGGTGAATGTACCGTGTTCAAAGGTTTGGACGTCAATACGCCCATGCCATCCCTCACCACAACACCTGGATTACCAAAACGATTGCGTTCGAGCATATTCTTGGGTACATCACGAGTTCCCAACTCTCGCCATACGAGCGTGCACCCACTGAGACTAAATACACCCTTATCCGAGAAGACCATGTTCGTTGGTCCAGTCCCTATGTTTTGGCACTACCGCAAACTGTGCCGCCGATGTGTGGGTGTAAGTGGATAACAACGTACTGATGGCCGGGAAAAGAAGCCACCGTAATGCAGTTGCCATACCACTGTGAAGCGTGAGATTGCGCGCCTTGCAGTTCTGTTACATGTGTTTGCAATTGGACCTGTTCTTCGACGTGTGTCCCTTCTTACCTGTTGCACAATGTAGCGGTCATCAGCTGGTTTATTTGGCCGTTGTCCATGTTCCGGCGTAATGACAAGCGCCGGCACGAAGATCAAGAGCCGGCCGGAGTGGCTGAGCGTTTCTAGGCGCTATAGTCTGGAACCGCGCGACCGCTACGGTCGCAGGTTCGAATCCTGACTCGGGCATGGATGTGTGTGATGTCCTTAGGTTAGTTAGGTTTAAGTACTTCTAAGTTCTAGGGGACTGATGACCACAGCAGTTAAGTCCCATAGTGCTCAGAGCCATTTGAACCATTTTTTTGAAGATCAAGAACGATACAGCAAAGAAGGCTGTGAGACGACGTCAGCCAACAGGACGCTGACTAGAACGCCACCACGACAGAAGCGGCATCTACACGAAGAGAATTAAGGCGGATCGCCGCCTAGCCTCGGCCGCACTAGTAGACCGGCACTGGAAGCAAGCTCTCATATTTTGTAAACAAAGATCTTCGTTTACAAAATATGACAGTTTACATCCCCAAAATCGTAACACAACACACTCATATGTCATACTTCCTTTCTTTCTTGGGGCCTTTATCCCGCTTCAACGCGAGGTCGGCCATGTTACTAATGATTTGGCAGTGTGAGTGACAGTGCGTGGCAGGATCCCCCACCCCCCGGACGGAATTAGTGTACCCCAGCTGTCTGTGTCTAGTGTAAGCCATGGAAGAGGGCGAAAGTTTTCAAATGTCGGCGAGTCGTCTAACTGAGGTGTAACGTGGGGACCAGCCCGGTATTCACCTTGTGGGATGTGGAAAACCGCCTAAAAACCACTTCCAGGGTGGCCGGCATACCAGCCCTCGTTAATCCGCCGGGCGGATTTTATCCGGGGCCGGCGCGTCTACCGAGTCCAGGAAGCGGCGCATTAGCGAGCTCGGCTACCCTGGTGGGTCACATTCATACGTTATATTATCACATGTAAATCCACCTGAAGTTGGAGATTTCAACCATCGAAACGCGTCATGGTCATGAATAAACAGTGACTAGTAACAGTAAGATTTTTGTTTCAATCGAATACATTTCTTCTGTTTCTTTAGATCGTGGCTGTGTCTGCTCCTTCAGACATGCCGGTATATATGAAGGACATTGCATTGCATAGTACACTATAAAACACAGACACTGGAAAACAATCACAAAGTTTCAGTTGCTTCTTAGAGTAGTTACGAAATACTGAGTGATGATACTTGAAAGTGAAAACTTGATTATCCTCGAAGTAACTGTTGCGGAAGTGTCACACAAGAGTTCTTGTGCAAGCTGAACTACTAGCTAATTTTATTCATGTGTTCTAAGTGCAAGTAGTTAATAAAATTGACGACAATGATAATAATCAAAGTTGTTCGCGTGTGTGGCGTTCAGCCAGTTCATTTTTCTTTATGAAGGACACTCGACACCACCTATTTACTGGCAGATTTGTAATGTTTACAGTGAGCAAGGCGCCAGTTGTTTACTTGATACATATTCATGTCTGGCATCAGCTACTACTCGCCGGAAGCTTGTTTCCCACCTTCGGTACAGCCCTGCAACAGGTGAGGTGATACGTCGCTACATTTACGAGGACGTGCTGAAAAGCAATGCCCCCAAATTTTTTGTGTGAAACACCTTAAAAGTTTTTAAATAAAGCAAATGTAATTAACATTCTAAATCCTTATTCTTCATGTCTACATATTTCCAGCCATCTGCAGCTGCAGGTCTCCCAATAGTGGCGTGTAACATGGCGGTGTGTAACGTAATTATGTCCGTGAGTGAGAAACAGCTTGCTGTAACCGAGTTTCGAATTCGAAGAGATCGTCCACACATGGAGTACTCTCCTTTAGCATGACAATACCAGATCACACACGAGCCCAGCGACATCTGCAACAACCCGACGTCTTGGATTCATTGTCATCGATCACCCTCCAAGCAGTCCCGACTTGGCCTCATTCGATTTTCATCTGTTTCCAAAACATGAAGAACACTTTCAAGGCCTTCACTTTGATAGTGATGAAACGGTGCAAGCAGAGGTGAGGTTGTGGCTCCGTCAACAAAGTCAAACATTCTACAGTGGCGGTATCAACAAACTGGTCTCTCACTGGGGAAACGTATTCGTCGCCTGGGTGACTATACAGGGTGGTCCCGAATTCATGGTACAAACTTTAATGGTAGGTGCAGGACATTGTAACAAGGATATATTGTATAGGAATGTATAGTCCCAGGTGACGCGGTGAGGCGTAAACAGGGGAAATAACGGCCGAAAGGAAAACGAAAGATTTTATTGAAATCGTTGTTGACAAGTGTCATGTTTACAGTAAGTGTTCAAAATTGCGTCCACCATGAGCGATACATGCTTGACAGCGTCGGTGCAGCGATTGGCGTACACGTTCAAAGATGCCTGGTATTTCACGCACACCTGCAGCAGCTACAGATATGCGAGCAACGAGATCCTCATCTGAGTCAACTGGAGTCTCATAAACAAGACTCTTAAGATGTCCCCATAAAAAGTAATCGAGGCAAGAGAAATCAGGAGATCGGGGTGGCCAAGGGACTGGTCCACCACGCCCAATCCATCTAGCACCAAACGTGGCATTCAGGTAATTCCGTACAGCAGTGCTGAAGTGTGCTGGCGCTCCATCGTGCTGAAACCACATGCGGTTACGAATGGCGAGCGGAACATCTTGCAGCAGTTCTGGTAACACTTCTTGCAGAAAAATAAGATAGCTTTCGCCACAGAGTCGCGTGGGTAGTAAGTATGGCCCAATCAAAAAGTCGTTCACAATACCAGCCCACACATTAATACCGAAACGTTGTTGATACGCATGTGGACGCGTTGCATGTGGATTATCTGTTGCCCACACATGGGAATTGTGCGCATTAAAGACACCCTCGCGTGAAAATGTCGCTTCATCTGTAAATAGCACATGACCTACGAAATCCGGCTGCAACGCACATTGCTGCAACAACCACTGGCAGAAGTTCACGCGAAGAGGATAATCTGCCGGATTCAATGCTTGTACTTTTTGAAAATGGAAGGGGTGTAAGCGATTTTCATTTAACACTCTGCATACAGTCTGATGACTCACATGTACGTCACGCGCAACAGTTCTTGTGCTTGACTCGGGTCTATCAGCCACTATGTTCAAGATGCGTTCTTCCAGTCTTGGAGTGCGTACAGCTCTTAATCGACCAGCGTCATGTCTGTTGACGTCGAACGTACCTGTTTCACAAAGTTGACGATGTAACCGTTGAAAAATTCTATGATCCGGCATTCGTCGATTAGGATACTCCGCGCGATACATTCGTAACGCAGCTCTGGCGTTACCATTTGCACGGCCGTACATGTAATGCATGTCTGCTTTTTCTGCATACGTAAAGTCACCCATCGTCTACGGCAGCACAATTGTGAATGGCGCTTGTCCCTACTGCGATACATCATGTTCATCTACTGCCCTCTACCAGCAGTGACACCAACCGATCACTCCATTTCTCTTTCCCCTGTTTACGCCTCACCGCGTCACCTGCGACTATACATTCCTATACAATAAATCCTTGTTACAATGTCCTGTACCTACCATTAAAGTTTGTACCATGAATTCGGGACCACCCTGTATTGAGAAATAAATATACAGACATGAAGAATAAATATGTTGAATATTAATAACATTCGTTTTATTTAAAAAGCTTTAAAAGTTTTCAGATAAAAAATTCGGAGGCATTACTTTTCAGCACGCCTTCGTACATCTCAAAATTATTTCTTGCAAGGTTTCGTCTTTATGACCATCTTCAAGAAACCGTCACAGATGACAACTGCACTAGCGGGAAACTTCTACGGTGAAGGTATGAGAAAACAACTCGTATGCTACAAGTCTCAACAATGTAGAAACAGCAGTGGTATACTTACACTATTGTTAAAGAGCGATTTGTGCACGTTAGTTATGGAGTAAAGTATAGTCTAATGGTATTTTTAGCTAGGAGACCCTAAGGGGTGGGTTCAGCCGCTTAGTCGGAAAGAATTTCCATCTCGGCGCATCATGGCCGCTTTCGTTGCCGATGTATGACTGGATCGGTGCCAGTGGTGCCTAACCCACATTTGTGTAGTTCTAAGATATATTGAATATATATGAATATAGAATATATATGAATATATAATATATATGAATATAGAAAATAACTAATGAACGCAGAAGTCACATGTTTATTGCAACAGGAAGTGCACATTTCACTTAATTTCAAATCTCAACATAAAAAAATTAGCACTTCAGTATCACCGATATTTGTAATAAACAAAATAGGCAACACTGGCACTGAAAACTAACAGGTTGAAAAAAAAATTGTTTCTTAGGCACTTGATCAACTAATTCTTAGAATCCTCATTAACACATTTACCCCATGTACGTCACTGAGTCTTCATCTCTCTTTCATTTTTCTCTTGTGTCACTGTATCTACATTTCTCCCGTTTTGTCCCACGTCATACATCTCCATCTCTCTATCTATGTCCCACTCACGTCACTGTGGCTTCATCACTCTCACTTTGTGCAGGGATTCTTTCCTCTGCTCCTTGAGGAGACATGTAAAACTGATGATGTTGTGGTGGCAAAAATTTCAAAAGATTTTGCAAATCCTTGATTTTTTCCTTTGCTACTCTTCTGCCATTAGGATAGAATAGTTGTAGACTTTCTGAGAATTCGCGAATAGGACGTCCTCGACTCGAATTTATGGCAATGACAAGTATATTGAAACGAACATCTCCGAGGCAGTTGTATGTATAGGGTACCCTTTTTGGATGTTCTTTGTGAGTCTTTAGCCTTCGTATCCTCAACAATTCGACTTTGTCATTATTTTATTTACTTTCTTGTTGGTAATGTTTTCCTCCAAGAGATTTGAACTGAAAAATAAGTCATTAGTCATTCTATGAACCTCAAACTTTGGTTGCTTTTTATTTGCATTTTCAGTCACCATAGACCAGGCACATGGGTGAAAAACACAAGGATGTTATTTCTTTTTCGTTTCAGTAATGCCAAAATCTTGATCATAAGTGGAAAAACTAGGAAGAAAAAAAAATTGTTCTATCTCTTGAATTTCAGTTTTTTGTAAAACATAGTTTAACATCAGTGTTATTTTAAAGTTTCTGTTTTGGCCACCGCAACTGTCACTCTAGAGTATTACTTCTTTTTTTGTTACGTGAAGACAATTTCTAAACTGATATAAGAGGCATGAGGCAGCTCCTTGTGACCCACGGGAAGTGGTATGTGCATATGAGCAGTGTTACTAACTTCATCACGTAATCCTACATTTTAGTCCCATAACTGACCCTTACAATAAGCTACACTCGTTGTTAATACTGGGGTAGGAGGTGTTTTCTATAAACCAAAAACAAGAACTTGTTTTGTACTCTTAGACTGAACTACTTCACTTTCGTCCCTCTTCTTCATCTCTTTCAAAGCTTCTGCTTTCCTTACATGAAATTCATGCCGTGCAACCAATTCATTTTTTTTTTCAGGGCCATTTTGTGAACTCGTCATCTTTGCTTGAAATTCATCACAAGTTTGGCAGGTGTCCTTTTTTGGTTGTTTAAAATGCAGGTTGAATCTTGTATTCAAAATATGGCGAAACTGCCCTGTGACTGTTCAGACTGCACTATTCCTTGTAGGGCTTAAACACTATAGCCATATTTGGATCTGGTGATAAATATTTGCATGAGCTATCTCGGAAACAATAATGGTTCTCGTATGGTGGAAACATGTCAATAAATGTACACACCTGCTCCTCATCAATAGATTCGGTTTTGTTATGCTGCACATGTTTGCCTCTTTTGTCACTTTATGGTGTTCCATCCATCTTATTCCTCTTAAGGGCATTGGTTATACTACCATCGCACACTGATAGCGTTCCCTGCAAAATTGTTTTACATACTATCTTGTCCTCGCCGGACACTCTTACCTTATTGATTTCCGCTTATCATATTTTATTTCAACTTTCACATTTATAAATGCATTTTTAGAGACCAAGTCATGATATAATCTGTCAAAAATTTGCCGTCTCCTTTACGGAGAAATCATAGTATGACACTGTAACTGGCAACCGCAAGGATCCAAGGATCAATGTTTCTTAGGCACTTTATTACCATGTACGGATATGTATTCTTCACCATGATCTCGCCTGTGCTATCTACTAAACTTTTTGTGAGTTTCCGGTTTTTAAAATCTTTTCCTATTTCTCTTTGGAGTGGTGATGTCAAGGTTATGTTTCTCACGTCTTTTATCTGTAAAAATTCAGAACAAGACTTGTCAAATCAACAAAATGCTTGAATTCACGACTTTGGAAAAGAGATATGTATGTTAATTTACCTATGGTTAAATAACTACTGTTTCTATTAAAAAAGCGTTCATAAGTAATTCCAAACCAATTATTACAAAATTACAAAGAAAATTATACGTTTTATAACTGAGCTCTTGTTTACTAAAATTTATGTAGAGACTGACATGCCTAAACCATTAGAATTTTCGAAGCTATTTTCTAAAATATCAAGTTTATCACATACTGTAAATATTACATACATAATTTTACACAGAGGCGCCACAGAAACTAGTATAAGCAGGCATATTCAAATACAGAGATATGTAAACAGGCAGAATATGGCGCTGCGGTCGGCAACGACTATATAAGACAACAAGTGTCTGGTGCAGTTATTAGATTGGTTACTACTGCTACAATGGCAGAGTATCAAGATGTCAGGGAGTTTGAACGTGGTGTTATAGTCAGCGCACGATCGATGGGGCACAGCATCTCCGAAGTAGCGAAGAAGTGGGTATTTTCCTGTACGATCATTTCACGAGTGTACCGTGAATATCAGGAACCCGGTAAAACACCAAAACTCTGACATAGCTGCTGCCGGAAAAAGATCTTGTAAGAACGAGACCGCCGGCCCGGTGGCGGAGCGGTTCTAGACGCTACAGTCAGGAACCACGCGACCACTACGGTCACAGGTTCGAATCCTGCCTCGGGCATGGAGGTGTGTGATGTCCTTAGGTTAGTTAGGTTTAAGTAAATCTAAGTTCTAGGGGACTGATGACCTCAGAAGTTAAGTCCCATAGTGCTCAGAGCCATTTGAACCATTTTTGAAGAACGGGACCAACGACGACTGAAGAGAATCGTTCAGTGTGACAGAAGTGCAACACTTCCGCAGATTGCTGCAGATTTCGATGCTGGACCATCAACAAGTGTCAGCCTGCGAACCATTCAACAAAACACCATCGTTATGGGCTCGCGGAGCTGAAGGACTCCTGGTGTACCCTTGATGACTGCACGACACAATGCTTTACGCCTCGCCTGTCAACAGCGACAAAGCACCGTTTATGACTGGAAATATGTTGCCTGGTCGGAGGAGTCTCGTTTCAAATTGTATCGAGTGGATGGACATGTACGGGTATGGAGACAACCTCATGAATCCATGGACCCTGCATGTCAGCAAGGCAGTGTTCGAGCAGGTGGAGGCTCTGTAATGGTGTGGGGCGTGTGCAGTTAGAGTGATATGGGACCCGTGATACGTCTAGATACGACTCTGACTGTTGACACGTATGTAAGCATCCTGTCTGATCACCTGCATCCATTCATGTCCATTGTGCATTCCGACGGGCTTGGGCAATTTCGGCAGGATAATGCAACGCCGCACACGTCCAGAATTGCTACAGAATGGCTTCAGGAACATTTGTTTTGAGTTCAGACACTTCAGCTACCAACCAAACTCCCCAGACATGAACATTATTGAGCGTATCTGGAATGGTTTGCAACGTGATTTCAGAAGAGATCTCCACTCCCTCATACTCTTACGGATTTAAAGATACCCCTGCAAGATTCGCGGTGTCAATTCCCTCCAGCATTACTTCAACATTAGTCGAGTACATGCGACGTCGTGTTGCGGGAGTTCTGTACGCTCGCGGGAGCCCTACTCGATATTAGGCAGGTGTACCAGTTTCTCTGGCTCGCCGGCCGCTGTGATCAAGCGGTTCTAGGGGCTTCTGTCCGGAACCACAAAGCTGCTACGGTCGCAGGTTCGAATCGTGTCTCGGGCGTGGATGTGTGTGATGTCCTTAGGTTAGTTAGGTTTACGTAGTTCAAGTCTAGGGGGCTGATGACCTCAGATGTCCCATAGTGCTTAGAGCCATTTTTTTTCTCTGGCTCTTCAGTGTATATTTACCTGAAGATCCAATATCATCAGAATTTGGAACACAATTCGTGCCATCATCACTATTATCAATGAATTCTTGTTCTAGCATTAACTTTGAACATCTTTCATCCGTCATCTTGCTGATGAGTAGGCAGATATGGCGCTACCATAATGAGTCATCTAGTAGTTACCAAAAATGACGCCAGGTGTTAGCACCAGTTAAACCATGAAAAAGTTGTATGCAAGTTTGGTACGCATTAAGAAGATTATTTCCAGTCCAGTATATCGCACAACATAACTGTTGAGTGTAGGTAAGTGTAATGGATGTTTACATGCTGTAGTGTGGTGTTTGTGCTGAATGATAATTATGAAGCAAGCGAGAAGGTGAAACATGGTGTAAGCACAAAACCTAATCCTCTGGAATAGAACCATGGGGGACGCCGGGCCTGACGTTCTCATCTGAAGGACGGATCACCATCAACAGGGTCACACGTCCTCACTTCATGAGAAACTACAAAAATGTTTCGAATTTAATGCAGGGTGTAGGCGCAGAGACCGGTGATCAGGAACTATACACCAACACTTATCTTTCCCTTGCCGGCCAAGACTGGCAGTAAAACTTGTATCCAGCTCCGGGATTCGAACTGTCGTACCTCCGAGTCGACTATCAAAACAGAGGCGTGCGCTAACGATCGCGATTATATGTGACATATAGCTCACAAAACGGTTATGGATATTGAAACAATGTTCCTGACTACATTACGCATACGGTCGACGTTTTCACTGTATTCACTGAAATGAAATGATCGTATGGCATAGTTGGCCCCATGCGGGGAAGTTCGGCCGCCGTATTGCAAGTCCTCTTTAGTTGACGCCAATTCGGCGACTTGCGAGTCAGTGATGATGAAATGATGTTGAAGAACACACAACACCCAGTCATCACGAGGCAGAGAAAATCCCTGACCCAGCCGGGAATCGAACCCGGAACCCCGTGCGCCAGAAGCGAGAACGCTACCGCAAGACCACGAGTTGCGGACACTCTATTCACTGTTTGCATCGGAATGGAAGCGAAGCTTCTCTGGCTCTGCTATTCTGTTCCTGACACCCAGAACATACGCTCCTTTCTTTATGGAAACGCTACTGCGAACTCTAACAGATATTATATCATCATAGAATTGTTCTCTAGCCCTTTAATTCCGATGAAAAAAAGTAGCTTCTTCCATTTAAAAAACAGTTGCTCCAAAAATTTACAAGAGAAATGTAGCGATTATTAACCATACAACAAATACTCATCGGTTCGTGTACTATAACTTCTCAAAAACGTCGCTTCAATGTCTTGAACAGTTTTGAAAGCTTTTGGATTTCCGCGTTATGTGTGACGTGTCGTATCTTCTTTTCATTTTGCATTTTTCCATTTCTCCAACATCCTGCATTGTTTTATATCGGTTTTGGGCGTCTTAGTGGAATTTGGTGGTCGGCTGCTATTCCTGACGTCATCACACGCCACATTGAAACTTACTGTGTGGTTAACCTCGTAAAGTTACTCCCATTTCTACATCTACATCTATGTGATTACTCCGCTATTCACGTGGAGGAGGGTTCAATGAACCACCTTCAAGCTGTCTCTCTACCCTTTCAGCTCTCGAACGGCGGGCGGAAGAAACTAGCACTAAAATTTTTCCATGCGGGCCCCGATTTCTCTTATTTGATCGTGATGATCATTTCTCCCCATGTAGGTGGATGCCAACAGAATGTTTTCGCAATCGCAGGAGAAAACTGGTGATTGAAATTTCATGAGAATATCGCGTCACAACGAAAAACGCCTTTTGTTTTAATGCTTGCCACTCCAATTCACGTATCATGCCTGTGGCACTATGTCCCCTATTTCACGATAGTACAAAACGACCCGCCCTTCTTTGAACTTCTTCGATGTCATCCGTCAGTCCCACCTGATGCGGATCCCACACCGCACAGCAACACTCCAGAACAGGGTGGACAAGCGTGGTGTAAGCAGTCTCTTTAGTAGACCTGTTGCACCTTCTAAGTGTTCTGCCAGTGAATCGCAGTCTTTGGTTTACTCTAGCCACAACATTAGCTATGTGATCGTTCCAATTTAGGTTATTTATAATTGTAATCCCTAAGTATTTAGTTGAATTTACAGCCTTCAGATTTGTGTGACTTATCGCGTAATCGAAATTTAACGGATTTCTTTTAGTACTCACGTGAAAAACTTCACACTTCTCTTTATTCAGGGTCAATTGCCACTTTTCGCACCATACATATATCTTATCTAAATCATTTTGCAATTCGTTTTGGTCATCTGATGACTTTATAAGACGGTAAATGACAGCATTATCTGCAAGCAATCTAATAGGCCTACTCAGATTGTCTCCTATGTCGTTAATATAAATCAGGAGCAATAGAGGGCCCATAACACTTTCTTGGGGAACGCCGGATATTACTTCTGTTTTGCTAGATGACTTTCCGTCTATTACTACGAACTGTGACCTTTCTGAGAGGAAATCACGAATCCAGTCTCACAACAGAGGCGATATTCCACAGGCACGCAGTTTGGTTAGAAGACACTTGTGAGGAACGGCGGCGAAAGCCTTCTGGAAATCTAAAAATACGGAATCAATTTGACATACCCTGTCTATAGCACTCATTACTTCTTGATTATAAAGAGCTAGTTGTGTTACACGAGAACGATGTTTTCTGAATCCGTGCTGCCTATTACCTATTCTTGGGGCAATAGACAAATAAATTGGTACAATCAAAACAGTGTTTAACGTTCAAATATTGGTTTCCAGTTTACAGGCAGAGGGTTCTGTGGAACTGGATTTGAAATAGTGGATATTTGCGTTGTACGAGAGTATAATTGCGTGTCATTGTTGTCAGAAATGACTTACGTACTCTTATTTGAACGCACAGCCATTTTCTTCCAAATCTTTTCCATGACGAGCGATATTAAGCAGCTACTTGCTGGCAAAATCATCCGCTTTCTATTGTATGCAAAAGAGCTGTTGATTTACATGTTTTAAGAGGTCGGCTCTGCGTAGCTTTAATGCAGCACTCACGCTGTGCTTATTGAGACATAGACGCTGCTGTTATAGACGAGACACAAGAATTAACACTTCAATACTATCCAATGAACGCAGTGTTTTCGTACCAAATCACTGAAGTACGATGTAGCGTACTTGACAGATACGGAAGAAGGTAGATTGGCTCTTGTGTTAATAATATACTTGCAAATACTCTTTAAGTGTCACTCCAGAAAATTTTGTTTTTTAAGACGCTTTGTGAATTAGATAACGGACTGAATGCACAGGCAGATCATCAGAAACAGATCCGAATGTAATCCAGATTGCAGCACACGTTTTGTGTTACTCTGAAGTGTTTTGTTTTGACTTACAGAAGTTGTTTCTTACGTGGTTACCGTACTGCGGCTGTTCTGCCAGATTTAATCGTAGAGACAGCTCGATATTTCAGCATTGTTCGTGCTTTCACGATCTGATGTCTGATAGCGCGTCATGTGATTTCTGTGAATCCATCCGGCAAGACCAAAGCAACATCATCCGAAGCTGATCCCTTGTTTAGTTATCAACAAGCACTTCCACGATCGAAGTCGAGAAAGAATTTTGTTTAAGACAAGTGAGATTCACCAAGCGAGACTATAGACGTAGCGCCCTGGAACAAAGCATCGGGAAAGATGGGCGATACCTGAAGAATGACGTATTGGTGGCCACATGGAAGAACGTACGACCTGGATGCCATTCAACCGACTCTGTTCTAATGTCACATGGAGCGAAGCTAATCTGCAGAGGTGGGGTCTCATTGTGGAGTTTGTGTTCTGTGAATGTCAGGCAGAGCGGATTCCATCTCACTTCTTGCAGTGTCGCCTACCTCAAATCCCGTACATTGTGGGGAATCTAGCAAAATGGTTCAAATGGCTCTAAGCACAATGGGACTTAACATCTGAGGTCATCAGTCCCCTAGACTTAGAACTACTTAATCCTAACTAACCTAAGGACTTCACACACATCCATGCCCGAGGAAGGATTCGAACCTGCGACCGTAGGAGCAGCGCGGTACCGGACTCAAGCGCCTAGAACCGCTCGGCCACAGAGGCCGGCGGGAATCCAGCAAAAGTTATGACCAGTGTCAGGTTCTTCTCTGTAGTTGTTTAATATTTGTAATGTTTAAACATTGCTACCTGCCCTCAAAGCTGTGCGTGCTAAAACGTCGCTTCCGCAATGGAGAGGCGCGCAGAACCTGATCGAATTCGCCCGGCGCGGCCGATTAACGACGAGGGATGTGGATGTAGTGGTTTCTCACTCACCAATAGGTGAATAACGGGCTGGTACCCAAGCCTCGCCTCAGTGACACTATTTTCAAACATTTAGGAAACTTCTGCTCGCTTTCAGATGAATGACATTACACGCACACATTCCGTCCTGGGGGTTAACGGGATGGTGACAGAAAGGGCATCGGGCCACCGCTTAAGCTAACCGTGCCACAGCTGTTAATATCCATTCCGACCCTGCCTGGATGCAAGGCAAAGGCACAAGAAAAACGAGAAGAATGTTTAAACACTGCTGTCAATTAACGCTGCAGCACCACGCTGCATGCAACCACCATCAAACTGGCTTAAAGTGTACTACATTTCTGGATATACAAATGATAAGGATTTAAGCACAACTGCACAAAGTACGCAGGAGTAATGACATCTACGAGGGGCATTCCTAAATTAATTTTCGTCATTGTTTTTCACGCAGAAACTTTATTACCAATTACATCACAGCATCATGAACCATACACCTCGCACTATTTTTCGACTTAGTCGTCACCGACTTTGAGATATTTAACGTTGCGTGAAATGAGTTGCAGAAATCACTCTGGTAAAACTGTGTGCCTTGGAATGCAATGA
This sequence comes from Schistocerca serialis cubense, assembly GCF_023864345.2. Lineage (NCBI taxonomy): Eukaryota > Metazoa > Arthropoda > Insecta > Orthoptera > Acrididae > Schistocerca > Schistocerca serialis. Next base: position 434,110,028 of record NC_064640.1, on the reverse strand, counting down.
ATTGTCGCACAGCCTGTTCCATCTCAGCAGTGGTTTGGAAGTGACGTCCGGAGAGTGCGGCTTTCAATGCACGGAACAGGCGAAATTCTGATGGGGCAAGATAGGGGCTGTGAGCCTGGTGATCCGATCTCTCCCATTCGAAGTGATGAATCTTATCGTGTGTGAGCCTTGCCGTGTGTGGTTTTGCGTGGTCGTCCAACAGCACGTCACATTTGCTCAAGAATCATAGCTTGTTTCGTCGAATAGCGGACTGAGTTTGGTGACAGTATCACAGCAGCGTGCCACATTGATGGTCCCTTCCTAGAGGAAATCAGGGAGAGCCACTTACACGCCCTGTAGGCGTTCATGGATGACGAACACACTAGTCCCACGTATCCATTCATACCGTATAACGGTACGCACCTCTATTTGCGACCACGTTGTCAGTACACGTCCGTGTGCCATCGTGATGTGTACTCGAATCACCTCAGACACGCTGGTCTGCTGCCACTTTCTCTTCTTCGGCGCTCTGCGCATGCGTTATTCATCCTCTGCTGACACCCCTTCCGTCGATGAACCAGCAACGGATGTGGATTCACATGACGTTTGTTTGTGTCTCCTGGTGTACCATATTCTCTTTCAAAAACAATGACAAACTTATTTTCGGAACGTCCCTCCTACATTCTGTATACAGGTGAATATCACGCTACTCATTTCTTATTCAGAAATCGCACTGAACGTTGGTTCTTAAAGGAAAGATCGTATTATGTCTCATCGAAGAAACAGAAAGATCTATCACCGCGTGTCGTAATTAGACAGGAGCAGGGTTGTAGCCAATCAGGGCTGCGGATTATCATCAGCAATATTGGCCCTAGCGTTTGTCCAGAACCTGCGACTGTTACGCGAATATGGAAGCGATGGGTTCAGGAGGAACGTACGCAACCTTACACGGGATCTCAACGGCCCTGCGCACAGACGTATACACTAATCAACGTACCTAATAGCCGGTATTTCCACCTTTGGCACTCATAACAGCGGCGACACGTTGTGGCATGGAGGGAATGAAGCCTTGGTAGGTCGCTGGAGGCAGTTCGTACCACATCTGAACGCACAAGTCACCTAATTCCCATAAATTGTGGGGAGGGGAGCGATGAACTCTGACGCCACGTTCGATCACGTCCCAAATGTGTATCGTCGGGTTCAGACCTGGCGAGTTGGGGGTTCAGCACATCAATTTGAACTCGCCACTGCATTCCTCGAAGCAGTCAGTCACATTCCTGGCCTTCTGACATGTCGCATTATCTTGGTGAAAAATGCCACTGCAAGCGGGAAACATGATCGTCATGAAGGGGTGTTTGTTGTCTGTAACCAGTGAACAATACTCGTTGGCTGTCTTTGTGCCTCGCACGAGCTCCACTGGACCCATGGATGCCCATGTGAATGTTCCCTAGAGCACAATGGAGCCGCTGCCATCTTGCCTCCGTCCCACAGTACAAGTGTCAACGAGCCGTTCCACTGGAAGACGACGGATTCTGAGCCTGCCATCGGCATGATGAAGGTCGGTTAGGAGATCGAACGTGCGTTAGTCATTGGATGTCACGTGAGTAACAAATCTCTGAGGGGCAGGTGCTCACATGTTTCGATATTACCAAACTCTTGGATCAGTCGTGGCTGCAAACTACTGACAAGAACTGTTTGTAGAAAAATTGGATAACTGGCAAAGGCTAACCGCTTGGAAGATCAGCTTGGCTTCTGGAAAATTACAGGAATATGTGAGGCAGTCCCGACCCCATGACTTATCTTAGAACAGGGGTATCCAAAATACGGCCCGCAGGCCGCATCTGACTCGAGAAGGGACTCAATTCGGCCCGCATCTCAACGAATGTTTTTAAACCAGTACGCGATTATTCCCGCTACGTCCATTGCCTTCACTTCTTCATAAATAACAGAGATGCCACCAGGAGCGAAATGCCTGCAGCTGACTGTGACTTCATGGCTGCGTCTGCTGCGTTGTTATTTCAATTTTTCTTTCTTTTGAATACGTGTGCAATATTCTTGTTGAAACTAAAAAGAGAGAAGTTAGTAGTGAGTGTCGTATCTTCAATACAACGCGGGCGTTTTGTAGAAAAACAATAAACCAATGTGTGTTAACCGTAACGAAGTTACTACTCTTCTTAAGTAATACAATGTTCGTCGCCGCTACGAAAAATGCATGGCGCACAGGACTAGAGATGTGAACACAGTTTCGTAAAAATGAAACTTTGACTTCGTTTTCAACAAAATATTGTTAGAAAACGTTTTCCCGAAAGTGAAGCCATTACGAAAGTAAGCTTACGAAATACCAATGACACTGTCAATCAAGGCAAGCCATGGTGGTTTGATAAAGACGTACATTTTAATTACAACTGTATAACTGTTTACCGACAAAATCGAAAAATGTAAAGGAGTTACTCTTTCAACAAATATAACGGCAGTTAGAGTTGACGATGTTATTATGAAAAGGCATCTAAGCTTGCTCCATACTCAGTAGCTCTAGCGAATCTACAGGCATCTGACACTATTCAATTCTTGTTGCTTTTTCGGTATTAACACAGAGTTCGAAATTACTAAATAAGTGGAGGATCTGATTTCCTTGCATGGTACACCACCAGGCGAGGATCTCTTTCGAGGGATACAGTTAACATTAGCTGAAAAATACAGCCTTCCTTTTTCTGGGCTGAAACGTGTTAGAATAGATTGGGGGAAGGGAGGGGGGGATATGTGTGACAAATATGCAGGTTTCTTTGGAAGAAGACTAAACTCAGATTATGAAACAACTGCTGCCGCGCGGGGTAGCCGCGCGTCCTAAGGCGTCTTGTCACGGTCCGGGCAGCTCCCCACGTCGGAGGTTCGAATCCTCCCTCGGGCATGGGTGTGTGTGTTGTCCTTAGTGTAAGTTAGTTTAAGTTAGATTAAGTAGTGCGTAAGCTTAGGGACCGATGTTCTCAGCAGTTTGGTCCCATAAGACCTTACCACAAATTTCCAATTTCCAAACTACTGATGTAATCAAACACTTGACTGTACACTGCGTTGTGCATCAGGAAGAAATTTGTGTAAAGTCAATGGGTATGCCCTGTGCGAAGAAGCCTATTATTTCTGTTATCAGCTTCATTTGATACCGTGGACTCAAACACCGTCGATTCAAGTATTTCGTAGAACAGTAAGAATCTTTGTCAAATATTCTCCCATACCACATTTCAGTGGTCAACCTGCGGTAAAATTCTGACAAGCTTCTTTTCTTTGAAAACAGAGATTTAAATATATTTGGACGAGAAAAGCAGTCCTTTTGAAGCCCTGTTCGACACCGAACGGATATGGAAACTAGCCTTCTTGGCTGATGTTGCCCTGCAGTTTACTAAATTGAATCAGTAACTTCAAGGAAAGGAAAATACTATTTGTGACCTTCACGCACATATTAAAACTTTCAGGCAGAAACTGGTGCTTTTGAAAGCAGCGTCAGACAGAAAATTGTCTCACACTTCGTTGAAGGTTGTACGTGGATCAAGTTTTCCATCTTGTTTGCAATGGAATTTCTTGGTGGTTTGAAAAACGAGTTATCTTCCAGGTTCTCAGATTTAGATGCTCATTACAAGGATATCCAAATTTTCTAGAACCCGCTTTCTTGTGAAGCTGAAAATATTCAGACAGGACTGCAAGTGTAAATCATTGATTTGCAAGGTGATAGCATGAAGATCAATATGAAAGAAGGAAGCCTTATTCAGCTTTAACAGTTTCTGCTAGATGAAAACTACCCCAAGATCAAAGACTTCGCACGATATTCGTTATCTGCTTTGGTACTACTTGCAGGAGTGAACATTTTCTATTCTGAAATTTACAAAATCTAAACACAGAAGTAACCTACGTGATGACCATTTACGAAACATTTTTCTCACACAACAGACCAAAGTAGAGCCACAGTTTGAGAAAATTTTGAATTCACAAGACAAATTTCATACCTCTCACTAAGTGTTCTAAAGAGTAATAAAGTGTAGCTCAGGTTTACACTGAATATTGTGTTTGTGTTAAAAAACGATAAATTTTGTAAACATTTCCTTCTTTAATTTCTGAGAAAATATATTATCCGCACTCCGCTGAGATTCGATGCTTCGACATGTGGCCCTTATGGTCTAGTAATTTAGAAGATAGGTTAAATAAAGGCAAACCTACGTTTATAGAATTTGTAGATATGGAGAAAGCATTTGACAGTGCTGACTGGACTACACTCTTTGGAATTCGGAATGTAACTGGGATAAAATACAGGGAGCGTAAAGTTATTTACAACTAGTACAGAAATCAAACTGCAGTTATGAGAGACGAAGGACAGGGAAGGAAGACAGTTATTAGAGAAGGGAGTGAGCAGACTTATACAATATCCCCGATGCAATTCAACTTTACACTGAGATGACAAAGATCATGGGATATCTCCTAATATCGTGTCGGACTTTCATTTGACCGGTGTAGTGTAGTAAATCGACGTGGCATGGACTCAACAAGTCGTTGGAAGTCCCCTGCGGAAATATCGAGCCAGGCTGCCTCTACAGACGTCCATATTTGCGAAACTGCTGCCGGTGCATGATTCTGTGCACGAACTGACTTCTCTATTATATCCCATAAATGTTCGATGGGATTCATGTCGAGCGAACTGTGTGACCAAATCATTCACTCGAATTGTCCAGAATGTTCTTCAAACTGGTGACCTGGCGAACTGTCATCCGTAAAAATTCCATCGTTATTTGGTAACATGAAGGCCATGAATGACTGCAGGTGGTCTCCAAGTAGCAGAATATAACCATTTCCAGTCAATCATCGTTTCTGCTGGACCAGAGGACCCAGTCCATTCCATGTAAACACAGACCACAGCATTATGGAGCCACCACCAGGTTGCACGGTGCCTTGTTGACAACATGGGTCCATGGCTTCGACGAGTCTGCCTCACGCTCGTACCCCATGGTGAGCTTGTCCAACTGAAATCAGGACTCATCTGACTAGGCCAGTTATCTAGGGTCCAACCAATATGGTCACGAGCCCAGGAGAGGCGCTGCAGGCGATGTGCTGTTAGCAAAGACACTCGCGTCGGTCGTCTGCTGCCATAGCCCATTAACGCCAAATTTCGCCACACTGTTCTAACGAATACGTTTGTCGGACGTCCCACAATGATTTCTGTGGTTATTTCACACAGTGTTGCTTGTCTGCTAGCACTGACAAATCTACGATAACGCCGCTGCTCCCAGCCGTTAAGTTAAGGCTGTCGGTCACTGCGTTTTCCATGGTGAGAGGTTGTACCTAAAATGTGGTATTCTCTGTAAACTCTTGACACTGTGGGTCGCAGAATATTGAATTCCCTAACAATTTCCGAAATGGAATGTCACATGCGCCTAGCTCCAACTACCATTCCGCGTTAAAGTCGGTTAATTCCCGTCGTGTGGCCATAATCGCTTTGGAAGTCTTTTCACAAGAATCACCTGAGTACAAATGAAAGTTCTGCCAATGCTCTGCCCTTTTGTACCCTGTGTATGCAATACTATCGCCAATTGTATACGTGCATATCGCTAAAAAATCGTTCAAATGGTTCTGAGCACTATGGGACTTAACATCTGGGGTCATCAGTCTCCTAGAACTTAGAACTACTTAAACCTAACTAACATAAGGACATCACACACTTCCATGCCCGAGGCAGGATTCGAACCTGCGACCGTAACGGTCGCTCGGTTCTGGACTGAAGCGCCTAGAACCGCTCGGCCACACCGGCCGGCGCATATCGCTATCCCATGGCTTCTGTCACCTCAGTGTACATTGAGCTGGCATTGAGCGAGGAATTCTGGAAAGGGAATTAAAGTTCAGCTAGAAGAACTAAAGATTGAGATAACTTTGTAATCTAGTCAGAGACTGGAAAAGATTTGGAAATGCAATTGAACGGAATGGACAGCGTCTCGAAAAGACGTTGTGAGGTGAACATCAAAAAAATAAAACAGAATAATGGAATGTGGTCCACTTAAATATAGCGATGCAGAGGAAGTTGGATTAGGAAATGAGACATTTAAAGTAGATGACAATTTTCGCTATTTGGGCAGCAAAATATGTTGTTCAAATGGCTCTGAGCACTATGGGACTTAACATCTATGGTCATCAGTCCCCTAAAACTTAGAACTACTTAAACCTAACTAACCTAAGGACATCACACACATCCATGCCCGAGGCAGGATTCGAAACTGCGACCGTAGCAGTCGCGCAGTTCCGGACTGAGCGCCTAGAACCGCTAGACCACCGCGGCCGGCAAAATATGTTGTGGCGGTCGAAGTAGAGAAGATACAGATTGCAGAGTGGCAGTAGCAAGAAAAATATATCTGAGCAAGAGAAATTTGTTAACAGCTAATATATGTTTAAATGTTAGAAACTCTTTTCTGGCAGTAGTAGTCGGGAATGGAGCTTTGTATGGAATTGAAACACCGACGATAAGCAGTTCAGAAACGTGGTGCTACATAGAAATGCTGAAGATTAGATAACTAATGAGGAGTTAGTGAAGAGAATTAGGGAAAAACGAAATTTATGGTATAACCTGGCTCACCGTAGCTCGATTCCTGTTTACGGTTCGGAGAACCCACGGCTTGTTCCGAGAGATGAAGCAATCGTCAGTTTGGTGATGAAGGGAAGTGTTGCGGATAAAACGTGTAGAGAAAGCCCAATTCTCTTATACGTAAAGCTAGTTCAGGTGGTTGTAGGCTACAGTGGTTATGATGAGGCTTGCACAGCATAGACTAGCGGCGAAGGCTACATCAAACCAGTCTTTTGACAACATCTGGTGACTCTCAGTGAGGAAAGCACAATTGGAAGGGGAGTCAGGCAAGGCTGCTGTCTCTTCCGAATACCGTTAACATATATTTGGAGCATATTATCCAGAAATATATGTGTGGTAGGAGGATAAAATGTATTCGATTTGCGGATGATGTGGCGTTATTGCCAGGGAGTGAAAGGTCTATGACTGGAATGTTAAAGGAAATAAGATCTGTGACGAATTCGGAACGAGAATGAATACAAAAGACAAAATTTGTGGTGATAAGTGCAAGCAAAATAAGAAAAACTGTAAAGTTAGGACTGGAAGATACAGAAAAAGTTAGTGCTTTCAAATATCTGGGAAATATTATTACGGGCGGGATGAGATGTACTAAGGATGTGAAAACACGTATAACAATTGCAAAGGAGGCGTTTATAAGAGGAGGAGGCTTCTGTGTGGATGCATGGAGAGCTATATGTGAAGACCTGCCCGGGGCAGAACGCTGACGGTGGTGATAATGTGTCTCTCACTGTACACAGCTGATCTTTACTTTGTTGCTGAGACAAGCCTACCTACGAGCATAAAAACTGCAAACGTGATGAGTTCCCCACTTCCTGTTCCCGGTCAGGGAGAGAGAGGGTCTGGCTCACCGTAGCTCGATTCCTGTTTACGGTTCGGAGAAGACGGGGCGACAACCCATTTGCTAGACTGCGCGACGCTTCATACGTGGGTTTCCAGCACCGTTTGGCTCAGTACCAGACAGGTCCGCGTACATAGATTCATCCACACGAATTGAGACACAACAGTAAAACAATAATTTAAACAGAAGTATATGCTCTCTAAAGCCACTTTCGTAATCATGGTCCCTAAAGCTATGAAACGATGGTGTTCACCATTAGATAATCGATTCAGGTCCTGATGATGGGAAAAACTTCCATCTCCTCAAAACGGCTAAGAAAGGCAGCAAAGATAGCATCGTCTAATTTGTGATTATGTTACTAGCCAACAAACTGTGACAAGTTTCTCACAACCTCTTGGAGTCTTTGTGGAATCTCGACAAAAGACGTTGGCCTTATAGTGGGAATGTTAAGATGGGCGGCCCTCGTAACGATTTTACCGTTTTAGCGTGGAGCAGACTATATGTCGGTGCGAGATTCACCATCTCCCTTTCTTTAGTTCCATATTCAACCAGAATGACTCAGGTATAACACACGCACTCTGACAGATGTGCTAGATCGTCCACTGATTTGAGCAAGGCAAGAGGCTGCCCTAAAAGTTTCCCTCTTTGTCCTCAACGCTCATTAATAAGAAAAGGAATTTGAGAAGGTGAAAAATGTGGCTCACTAAGGAGTTTGAAATGTGTTTTCAGTTTCGATGAGCGCCTGTGCTTTACAAAAATTCAGAAGTCATGCAGTTTAGTAATTAAAATGATGTAGTTTCACTCGCTAAATAAAAAGCACACTGTTGCTCAAACAACTATGTATCAGTACCCTAGCAGCACAGACTGTATCCTGAAGAGACATCCCACATCATTAAACAAGTATAATAAAAAATGTAAAAGCGAGTTAGACTCGAGATTCGGCACAAAAATTTTTCTATCAGAAAGTGCTCCAAGGTTGTTCATCGTTCCTCTGGACAGGATATTTTGTTTCACGTTAAAGAACGTACCACAAGAAATAGATCTTTGGTGTCGGTGTCTGGTTAAACAAAAGAAAAACGTGTCGTTTCTTACAAAGATTGTTGTGCCCACCTTTACAGAGTTCAGAAAATACATGACGTTTATACCTTCCATTCACAAGAGACCGCGCCTACTCTTCACTGGTTTCGTCCAAATTTATAGTATACGCTGGGCTTGGCGAGAAATGAAAGTGACAAAAGTGGGAGTGCCACATAGCCAATCATTTAGATAAAAAAATAGTGTTTGAGGGATGGTTGGGCGAGGCACGAGCCATTTATGTTACAGAAGCCCCGAGCAGCGGTTGGCGCAGCAGAAAGAGTACGGAACAACTGTAATTCGAGGTCGTGGGGTCGAGCCCCAAGGCGGAAACATTTGTCTTCTTTTATTTTAAATTTTTACGTTACGTGCACTGCAAAACAACCAAAATTATGCTCAATATTTTGTATTTATTAAAACGTTCATAAAAGGCTTGAAAAGGAAAGGCAAAGGATAATTTTGCGGTATTAATAAATTTCCAAGAAGGAATTGTAATTAAAGTGTCGATCAAATAATGTCACTCGGGGATTCTCATTCGTCACCATCTATCAAAATATTCTACTCAACGTCACGTCCAATAAAATGATTACATTCGTATGTTGTCTTTCCAGGCTGCCAGGACCAATGTTTACAGAATGAAATTTTCACGCAGAAGAGCTTCTGTGCCTGGATAGCTCAGTTGCTAGACCACTTACCCGCGAAAGGCAAAGGTCCCGAGTTAATCTTCCAGGAAGATTCATATCAGTGCACACTCCGTTGCAGAGTGAAAATTTCATTCTGGGTACTTCTCCACTGTTTTTATGCTGAAAATCACCCTAGCACATGTACTTACATCATAAACTGTAAAACAAGAAAAGTAACTTTGTATACGTTGTTCTTGTATACGCATTAGAATACCTTCCTGGAAATTTATTTGCAATCCCAAATTATCCTTAGCCTTTTCTTTTCTTTTCATGCTTTTTATAAAGATATTAACAAATACAACAAATTGGGCATTATTTCAGTTTATTTGCAGTGTAAATAACATAGAAGTTGAAAATAAAAAAAGTTTCCGCATAGAGACTCGACCCCACGCCCTTCTGATTACCATTGTGTTCTCTTTCCGCAGCTTCGAAACTACCGTAACATAAATTGGTCATGCCTTGCTCGACCACGCGCGTCAGACATGCTGTTTCTTCTAAATGTTTGCTCATCTGAAGCTCCTACATTTCTCACTTTCCTTTCTGGCCATGCCCTGTATATACCACCAATCTGAGTAAAATCGATGACTAGTAGGCGCGGTCCCCTTGTCAGTATAATCGGCAGGGGAAATGAGGCAAGGCTGCTGTCCTCTTCAATATTTACCTAGAGGAAGTTATTGAGATATTAAGAACTGGAGAAAATGTAGTTTGTGTTGGAGGAAAGAGACGACATTGTGTTATAACCAGGAAGTGAAAATAGCGCTAACAAAATTTTACAAGACCTTAATGAGACTTGCGAACAATATCGTACGAAGCCCAGTAAGAGAAAAACAAAGTGTATTGTGATTGGCAAAGAGGATAAAATAGCTAATATTAAGATAGGCCAAATTAAAATTAGCGAAGTGATAGCCTTCAAGTATCTGGGGAGCATAAAAACGGAAGATCTAATGTGCCACCAAAAGATCGAAGCCCGAATTGCGATAGTTAAGCAATCTTTCAATAGAAATAGGAAATTATTATGGCATAAGGTAGGTAAGGAACTTGGGAAAAGACAAGCCAAGTGTTCTGTGTGGAGTGTGACTCTCTACGGATATGAAACAAGAGTACTGAGAAGTGAGGTCGAAAGGCGGTTGGAAGCATTTGAAATGTGGGTTTGCAGGAGGATTGGAAGGTTTGATTGGAAAGAGAGAGTGACTAATGGAAAGGTGCTGAAACAGAAGAAGGGGAGAGAAGAAGACTATTGGAAGTTACAAGAAAAATAAAGAAAAATTTGGCTTGGTCGCTTGTTTGACGACATTTGATGGTGACTGCATTGGAAAGACAAGTACGTGGTGGAAGAGAAGGAGGAAATACAATACGGTGAATTACGTTAAAGGAAGTGAGAGTTACTCCGAAATGAAGATCGCAGAAGAAGACAGAAGGTTGAGAGCAACGGTGTGAAGATCGACATTGGGGCAGGGCACATAATAATACTAATTAATATTATTACATATTCAAGACTCGTAGCACAACCTTAGATCAATATTGTCCTTCGATAATTCCCAATCTGTGCCTTTTCGGGACTCTATGTCGACACGTTAAACTGATTAGAAAATTCTGCCGTTTCAAGTCACTTCCGCTCTGGAGACTCGAAACTCACACAACTGAGATTCGGGACCCGTAATCCAACGGACAATGTGTGACGCCGGCGGAAACACGTTCTTTCGCTGGCCCTGTCGTCATTCATAATGACCGCCCACGGTCTCGGCAATCCGGCGCAGTCGCTCATTCGCGCTCGTGGTTGCTTCTGAAGTGGCAGCGATTACGACAGACAGAGAACAAGGTCGCCAGTATTCCTGAGCCACAGAAACACAGCCGGCGAGGCGGAGATGAACTCTGACTGCGGAATCCAAGCACTCATCTAAGAGGAGAGTCTTACATGTGTTGCGAGGTTAGTAACACACACTGAGGTTTATAGTAGCAATGGGAAACAATATCTACGTGAAGGAAACTGCTTATGGCTTTATTGTGATGCGCATTGTCCAATTGTGTCTCAGCCTGTGAGCTCTCATCAGAATATGAAAACGGAGACTCGTAATACGAAGACTGTTCGTATCGTAAGGTCCGATCGGCCGTGAAATTGAAACGACAATGAAAACTCTATGAAGCTTTGTTCAGATGTTTTGGGCAGTGTCTCTAGTATGCCTGTCGATCGCGTCACGTTACTCTTTTCAGTTCTGCGCACACAGTGAACACGTAAAAATGCTTACAGCAATAGAGCCTCCCGCCAAGTATGGGTGCCCGCTGAGAGCTTTCGCCTGATTTCATGCAACCCTACATAACGTAACTGTCATGCATTTCCTTCTTCATGACAGTTCTCGGCTGCACACCGCAGGGCCAGTGAGGACGTCCCTGCAGCGTTTTCAATGGGAAGTGTTTGATCATCCACCATAAAGACTGGACTAGGCTTCCTCTGATTTTCATCTCTGCTCACCTGAACCGCTGGCTGTGAACACACCATTTTGGCACAGACAACGAACTGCGAACCAGCGTAGAGAAGTGGCGGAAACCACAGGTGGCTGCCTTCTACGACGAGGGTATTGGAAAGTTAGGACAATACTACGACAAATTTCTAAGTCGGAGCGGCGACCATATATAAAAGTAGCTGGAAGGTGTAGCAAACTGTTGCAAATAAAACGTCTTTGACTTTAAATTGCGGCCGATAGGACTTTACTTTCCGAATAGTCCTCGTCGTTTTCGCAAGATTTATCGGTCCCAACGCTGAGTGGGACTAGTTTAACATATTGCTGTTGGCTGTATACTTGTAAATTTCAAAATATACAATTTAAATAATTAACTTCCTATTGGCATAAGAAGTCATGTCTTAATTAGACTGATTTAGAAGGCGTTGTTTCTAGTGTGGAAGTTTTTAATGGTTCAAATGGCTCTAGGCACTATGGGACTTAACATCTGAGGTCAGCAGTCCCCTAGATTTAGAACTACTTAAACCTAACCAACCTAAGGACATCACACACATCCATGCCCGAGACAGGATTTGAACCTGCGACCATAGCAGCAGCACGGATCCGGACTGAAGCGCCTACAACCGCTCGGCCACAGCGGCCGGCTCGAAGTTTTTACAATAGTGCAACTGCAGTGTGCAGTTTCGTTAGCTTATAGTAATGCCTCAACAGACTGTAATCGTCTAGCTCTGTGCTACCCACTTTACGATTTGTGACTCTCTCCCTCTTCTAGGAAGCCCCAGAAGTGGAAATACGCCTTGATAAATGAAGAGCTGTAACAGCTGGTAAATGATCCTTTGTCGAAAAGACCGGTTTCGCAGCTGATAGTTGCATCCTCAGCTATACATCTGAGTAGAAAAGAAATGGGGGAAATATAATAAACAATACTGTTTCTTAAAAAAAAGGATGTAGTAAGTAACGGATAAAACTATTCATAATCAATGCACATGAAATCCAGACTAGTATTAAATGGACGACTCAAAATTCTCAGTCAAATCAAAACAAAACTCCGTCCAAATAACGCTAGCCTGGTAACAAAGTCGGCAGAACGATGGAGCCGAACACTCCAAATAGCAAGGTATCCTACAATAAAAAACAAGAACTGAGAGGGCATAAATCCAAAGTTTGAAAATATGGAATTAAAACGAAGGTAAATTATAAGATGGGAATACAATGAGATAAACTCACAGCTGGGAGAGCAACATACTACGGAACAGACTCGTGTGGCAGTAGCATACGGTGGTATGTAAGCAGAAAAACAGATCAGATAACAACCACAATAAACTAATAGTGCCAAGACGGCAAAAAATAGCAAAACGTGTACTATATATAATTTTGATAGAATGTAAAAAACATTACATGCAGCCAGTAGTCATTAGCTTAAAATAATGAACAAAACTCATAGTTAAAGTGGTGAGAGGCGTGAAGAGGATGACCTCCTCTCTTCTTGAAACCCCCTAACATCTCTCACAACTTTAACTATGAGTTTTCATCATTGTTTTGAGCTGGTGACTACTGGCTGTATGTAATGTCCTTTATATTCTGTCAACGTTATTCATGTTCCAAGTCTTACTATATTTTGTCATCTTTGTATTATTAGTTTATTCTGATTGCTATCTTATCAGTTTTTCTGCCTCTATGCCACCGTATGCTTCTGCCACACGAGTCTATTCCGGATTATGTTGCTCTCCCAATGATGAGTTTATCTGATTATATTCCCACCTTATTAATTACCTTCATTTTAGTTCCAACATTTTCAAACTTTGAATTTTGGACCCTATCAGTTCTCTTGGTTTATATTGTAAAACGCCTTGCTATCTGGGGTGGTCGACTCTATCATTCTGCCGATTTTATTACCAGTCTACCGTTCATTCGGCGGACATTAAATTTTGATTTTTCTCAGAGCGCTGGGTTGTCCATTTAATCCCGGTCTGATCATATATAAATTGATTGTGAGTATTTTTATCCGTTATTTACTGCACCTTTTTTTAACTTGTGGTGTAGACAGTATTGTTTATTATTTTTTTTTTCTTTCTTCTACTCAAATGTATACCTGAGGATGCACCTATAAGCTGCGAAACTGGCCGTATTAATAAAGAATCATTTAATTGCTGTTGCGATTCTTCATTTACAGGGAGTTGTTGTCTGTTGTTCAGGTCTGTCAGCAACCCATGCATCTAACGTACCGACAAGACGTTGGATTCATATTCAGGAGGAAAAGGGCCCATAACTCGTCTCATCCTACCTATGTTGTTAATTCAAAACATTCCAGCTAACCGCCATGTTGGTTCTTAAGATAAAATTACGAACGATCTCTACCCTTGTCCGACAAAGCTAACGCTCGCTCTCTGGTGACCCTGATATCGACAGCATTTTAATCTTTAACCATCCTTTTGTTAGCTGGAACTCCCACGCCTGGAAACTGTTGCCTATGGACTGAATATAAAACAGTAAGTTGTATCCGCATACTAGAACTCTAACTCGTTACCTATAATGAGACTGCAAATGTGCAATACATTCCAGAAGTGCGTACTTCGTTCTCGATTGAAAAAACTAGTTCAGGCGCAATCTGGTATGAATTGCGGCAGCGATGGGACATAAACGGTAGAGAATCTGAAGGACAGCAACGGCACAGAAATCCACAGCTGCATTCACAGTGCTTCCTGATCTGGCGGTTACACTGCATTTATGTAAGAAAGAAAACACTATTTGTTTCAAAAGCGATGGAATATTTTGCGAGCGGAATGCAACACTTTCAATGAGAGTGTAACCTACCGTGCTTTCGAGACCTCCTTCATTTAATTTTAAGTATACATTTGAAGCTGTCATCTGACTGTTTACCAACCGATGGTAAGATTGTCGTGTTTCCTGGAATTTATCAGTTTAAACTGTTTTTTAATACTACTATGTTAAAGGACCACAGATTTTCAACTCACAATATCGTCCACTCTTCAGCCTCTCATTAGCACATTACCCAACACGGCGGACGTTGGGAAAACTGCGTAAGTGTAAACGTAATTACTGTATTCCTTTTAAGTGCAGTTTAATAATAGTAGATATATTGGAATTAAATCTAAATATTTTGAAGCGTTTCTTGACAACAGAGGCACAGTAGAGACCCACCGATGTCAGAAGAAGCGCCTATTTCTTTACTTCCCCTCTAACGGTTTTCAGCCGATTACACTGACATACACTGCTTTGGTACGCATCGTGAAAGCTTGTGATTTAGTGATGAATTACGGCATTTCTAGGCAGTTTTCTTTTCTTTTTTTTTTTTCTTTTTCATACAGCTGAAGAAAGTTCCTCTTGAAGCTGTTTCCAGCACTTTGCAGTTTCAACATCTCAGTCAGAATGATGCGAATAAGACCGATATTGACATTAGACGTAATCGCGCTTATTCGTTCTACGTCTCACTTAACTTCGCTCGATAGACGACAGAGCACAGAAACTAATAATGTGTTAATATCGATTTCCTCTCTAGTAATCGTGGAAAGCGATTAGGTTCAGTGACCATTTATTTACCATGATATTGTTAACATTTGCAGGCATCTTACCTTACTTGCTATTTAAAGTATTTTTATCATCTAAACAAGAAAAATTCCTTCTTTTGCAATCAAATGTTTACTTTATTTTTAACAAAACGTGTTTCGCCTATTCGTGTTAGGCATCATTCATTAGTGATTTTGATTTTTCTGTCCTTTTCGCCTCCTGTAGGCACTAGATGCACACAGTGCAGATTTCCAATTGACAGGTCATATTTACACATTTTGCTACACGTAGTCTTCTCTTTACGAACCAACATGTGTTTGGGAAACCATATCGTGTGAAACCCAGCTTACTCTGTTCGTCCACGATGCCCAGAAAGCAGTAAATAAAGGCGCCCAGGAAGGTACCGTGTTCTTTGACTTCCGGAAGGCATTCGATACCGTTCCGCACTGCCACCTACTGAACAAAATACGAGCGTATGGAATATCGGACCAACTGTGTGACTGGATTGAAGAGTTTCTAACAAAAAGAATACAGCATGTTATTCTGAACGAAAGAAGTCTTCAGATGTAAAAGTAACTTTGGGTGTGCCTCAGGGGGGTGTTATAGGACCATTACTTCTCACAATAGTTTTTGTTGTTGTTGTCTTCAGTCCTGAGACTGGTTTGATGCAGCTCTCCATGCTACTCTATCCCGTGCAAGCTTCTTCATCTCCCAGTACTTACTGCAACCTACATCCTTCTGAATCTGTTTAGTGTATTCCTCTCTTGGTCTCCCTCTACGATTTTTACCCTCCACGCTGCCCTCCAATACTAAATTTGTGATCCCTTGATGCCTCAGAACATGTCCTACCAGCCGGTCCCTTCTTCTTGTCAAGTTGTGCCACAAACACCTCTTCTCCCCAATTCTATTCAATACCTCCTCATTAGATATGTGATCTACCCATATGATCTTCAGCATTCTTCTGTAGCACCACATTTCGAAAGCTTCTATTCTCTTCTTGTCCAAACAATTTATCGTCCATACTTCTCACAATAGACTGTATATAAATGACCTAGCGGACAACGTCGGAAGTTCCATGGGGCATTTCATAGATGATGCTGTTGTATACAGAGAAGTAGCGACGCTAGAAAACCGTAGCGAAATGCAGGAATATGTGCAGACTTGTTGCGGGGAGTGGCAACTGACCCTCAATATAAACAAATGTAACTTATTGCGAATATATAGGTATAAATACCCTTTATTGTATGATTACACAATTGCAGAACATTCACTAGAAGCAGTTACATCCATAAAATATCTATATGTATGAGTACGGAGTGATTTGATGTGGAACGACTACATAAAATTAATCGCGAGTAAGGCAGATCCCAAACTGAGATTCACTGGAAGAATCCTCAGGCCGGCCGCTGTGGCCGAATGGTTCTAAGCCCTTCAGCCCGAAACCGCGCTGCTGCTACGGTCGCAGGTTCGAATCCTGCCTCGGGCACGGATGTGTGTGATGCCCTTAGATTAGTTAGGTTTAAATAGTTCTAAGTCTAGTGGACTGCTGACCTCAGATGTCCCATAGTGCTTAGAGCCATTTGAACCATTTGAATCCTGAGGAAATGCAGTCCGTCAACAAAGGAAGTAGTTTATAAAACACTCATTCCACCAATACTTGAACATTTTACGTCAGTATGGGAACAGTACCAAAAAGGAGTGAGCATAAGTCCCCAGAAGAGTCAGCCAATATATAGCTTACGCCTACATATATCTCGCGAATAGACCATTAAGATAAAATTACAGATATTCGAGCCCACACAGAGCCTTACCACCAATCTTTCGTCCGGCGAACTATATGCGACTGGAACAGGAAAAGGTGAAAATGACACTGTTACGCAAAGTACCTTCCGCCAATGGCTTGTCGAGTATAGAGGTAGATGTAACCTTTCCTGTTGCACACGTGGTCTTGCTCACTTGCTGTTGAACTGACTGGGCCAAGCTCTCATGCCTAGCATAAACGGGTGAAGCATGTTTAATTAAATGTTGAATAAACATTCAGTCGCAAAAACATAGAATTTTTCTTATCTGCATGATAGACTTAATGTCTGGTGACCGCCAACTCGCTCTCGGTTGTCAGAGTGACGTAATGCAGTGGTAAGACTGACTGATTCGGTATCAAAACTCTGTCCATCCATTCCTATTCGAATTTTTCATTTTTGTTCTAAAATACATTGGCGAATGCAATAAACTTTCCTTCGTTGTAGTGATGGTGTATCTGCTCCCAAACTGCCGTCCAATTGATCTAGCGTCCAGGTTTTAGTTGCTGTTCTGCTTATACTCTAGTCTCCTGCCGCCCAAATCTGTGGTGGCGTAGGACGCATCTGGCCCCACGCACGTGGCCTCCACGCCCACGAGCTTAATATAAAATTCAATACCAGAGGAGCTCTATCTGCTCGTAAGGTTGAACGCTGCTCGCGCTGTAGTATTGACAACGTTACGCTCGTCCCCGTGCCGCGTTGGACAAGAACACATACTCGGCCTCCTGTATATTGTATCCACAATATGAAACTTACGACTGGGACGGCATTCTTCTGTGAAGTGGTTGGCACAACGCAGAAAGTTGAAACATATTCAGCTGTAGGTCGATATTTGAATTTTTATTGCCCACCTCAAGTAAATAGTTGCTTCAAAGCAAGTCGATCTTTCTTGTGCCAAGTCTAGGGTGAGTTCTGCAGTCCCAACCTGTGACAAATGAAAAGGCAATTTCTTTATCGGAATCGTGATTCTGACATCTTTTTTGTTTGCCCGAAAGCTCAGATTCTGAAGCGTTCTTTCACATTCTTTTTACAGCATATTATTCATGGCTGCTCACGTGTGTAACAGTTAACATATCTTTCAACTTAGACGTGCCATGAGCTTTAAAAAATCAATTCTGTTGTGCTTCAAATCCTTGTTTCACCGTTGGTCGCCTTGCTCGCTGGATTAGCGCGTTCACGCGTCGGACGAAGACGAGCGCATACGACCGCTAACAGGATGATGCATGGTAAATCACGAAAGCACTAAACTACTTATAATAGCTCTCTGGGCTAGAGTCTCTTAACTTGCTTAACTATATAGTTGCAGTTCTATTTTCTTCCGCACTCCCATTACATTATTGTGGTAGAATTACTTTAATATCTTATATTAAATGTGTTAGTTTCAGCTAATTCGGTGGTCACGATGTGATAAAATTAGCAAATTGAATACCATATAACCTCCGGGAATATAAATCAAATATATTTTCTAATGTTGTGGGTAGTCAAAATAAAGTTTTTTTTCGTTTATTTACTAAAAGCATATTGAGTGACACAATCTGTTTAAAAATTTAAGATATATATAATTATCTGAGAACTATCTGTAATTAGTTGTCGACCGTATTTGGTTACTCGTCTGTATTGCAGTTTAACTTTCGTTGTGTATTAATTCCACACATTCCGTACTAATATAAACTGTCTGACAAAAAAATTGGAAACTTGTAAGGACTATGGCACCAAACTGCTGAGGTCATCGGTCGCTAGGCTTAAGCACTACTTAATCTAACTTAAACTAACTTACGCTAAGGACAACACACACACACCTGTGCCCGAGGGAGGACTCGAACCTCTGACGGGGGGAGCCGCGCGAACCGTGACAAGACGCCCCACACCGCGTGGCTACCCCACGCGGCTACTGTCTGATAAAAATGTGAAGCACATAGAAGGGGAGGGCGAAACGACATGAAACGTCACGGGTTGAGAAGATATGTGATGTTATTTCACTGTTTAGAATGTCGAGATGAAATTACAAAGATCTCGGCAACAAGGGCGCCCTTACCTAGGGGCAAGAGCTGGGCGCCCTCAACCCTTCAAAAAATGGTTCAAATGGCTCTGAGCACTATGGGACTTAACATCTTAGGTCATCAGTCCCCTAGAACTTAGAACTACTTAAACCTAACTAACCTAAGGACATCACACACATCCATGCCCGAGGCAGGATTCGAACCTGCGACCGTAGCAGTCCCGCGGTTCCGGACTGCAGCGCCAGAACCGCACGGTCACCACGGCCGGCTCTCAACCCTCCCCCCCTTACTCTTTGAGAAAGGAAAAATTATAGTTTAGATGTTTGTCTTTAAACAAAAGATTTAAAAGTCGGTATAACGAACGTTATTAATAAGGTTGGCTTGCAAAATATTAAACATACTTCATACCCTAGGTCTACACTCCTCCCTAAACTCTCAAAAAACTATCACATCAGCGCCCTTGCTTGGCACTATGAGCCAACTTATCAGTCTGACGTTGCTCCACTTCTAGCCTCAATGCAAGCACTGATTCAGTTGGGAAGGAAGGAAGGCTGGAAGATTGGGTTGGGTTTAACGTCCCGTCGACGTCGAGGTCATTATAGACGGAGCACAAGCTCGGACTGTGTGAAGAATGGGGAAGGAAATCGGCCGTGCTCTTTCAAAGGAACCATCCTAGCATTTGCCTGGAGCAATTTAGGGAAACCACAGAAAACCTAAATATGAATGACCGGACGTGATTTTGAACCGTTGTTAGCTCTAGTGTGCTAAACACTGTTCCACTTCGCGTGGTTCACTAAGTTGGGAAGGTTATCATAAACTTGTTGTATTCTCTCCTGAGGTAAGCTGGCCGGCAGCTGTTGTAATTGGTTATTGGTATCCTGTATACTGGCACTAGGATGGAGTTGACGGAAAGATCTGGGAATCTAATCTCCGAACAATGGCGCGGCATGACATATGGCGATCCTTTCTTGTGGTGATCAGGCGTGTTCGGCTGCGACCTCGACAACGAGTATGCCTGGCCTCAAGTTCTCATGCAGTTCTACATGGGCCCATTGTCACATCCGAATACTCCACAAATCTGGATATTCCACGAGTCGACTAGCCAGCCCAATGAAAACTCTCAATGAGTCAAGTGCCGATAACGCTGTCTCAGCTTGGTACGCGGCATGTCCGTATCCTTCACAGCGATCATTCAGCATCTGACGCTGTTCACGCCCCTTATATACGGTACACAACTGGCCATTAAAATTGCTACACCAAGAACTGCAGATGATAAACGGGTATTCATTGGACAAATACAGGGTTATTATAAATGATTGAAGCGATTTCACAGCTCTATAATAACTTTATTATTTGAGATATTTTCACAATGCTTTGCACACACATACAAAAACTCAAAAAGTTTTTTTTAGACATTCACAAATGTTCGATATGTGCCCCTTTAGTGATTCGGCAGACATCAAGCCGATAATCAAGTCGGCGCAGCATGTCCCCATCAATGAGTTCGAAAGCATCGTTGATGTGAGCTCGCAGTTCTGGCACGTTTCTTGGTAGAGGAGGTTTAAACACTGAATCTTTCACATAACCCCACAGAAAGAAATCGCATGGGGTTAAGTCGGGAGAGCGTGGAGGCCATGACATGAATTGCTGATCATGATCTCCACCACGACCGATCCATCGGTTTTCCAATCTCCTGTTTAAGAAATGCCGAACATCATGATGGAAGTGCGGTGGAGCACCATCCAACAGAAAGATGAAGTCGGCGCTGTCGATCTCCGTTGTGGCATGAGCCAATTTTCCAGCATGTCCAGATACACGTGTCCTGTAACGTTTTTTTCGCAGAAGAAAAACGGGCCGTAAACTTTAAACCGTGAAATTGCACAAAACACGTTAATTTTTGGTGAATTGCGAATTTGCTGCACGAATGCGTGAGGATTCTCTACCGCCCAGATTCGCACATTGTGTCTGTTCACTTCACCATTAAGAAAAAATGTTGCTTCATCACTGAAAACAAGTTTCGCACTGAACGCATCCTCTTCCATGAGCTGTTGCAACCGCGCCGAAAATTCAAAGCGCTTGACTTTGTCATCGGGTGTGAGGGCTTGTAGCAATTGTAAACGGTAAAGCTTCTGCTTTAGCCTTTTCCGTAAGATTTTCCAAACCGTCGGCTGTGGTACGTTTAGCTCCTTGCTTTATTCGTCGACTTCCGTGGGCTACGCGTGAAACTTGCCCGCACGCGTTCAATCGTTTCTTCGCTCACTGCAAGCCGAACCGTTGATTTCCACTTACAGATGCATACCATCGCCGAATGGAGTTAGCAGTTGGTGGACTTTGTTGAACTTCGTCCTGAAGTGTCGTTCCACTGTTATGACTGACTGATGTGAGTGCATTTCTAGCACGACATACGCTTTCTCGGCTCCTGTCGCCATTTTGTCTCACTGCGCTCTCGAGCGCTCTGGCGGCAGAAACCTGAAGTGCGGCTTCAGCCGAACAAAACTTTATGAGTTTTCCTACGTATCTGTAGAGTGTCGTGACCATATATCAATGAATGGAGCTACAGTGAATTTATGAAATCGCTTCAATCATTTGTAATAGCCATGTATATTATACTAGAACTGACATGTGATTACATTTTCACGCAATTTGGGTGAAGAGATCCTGAGAAATCAGTATCCAGAACAACCACCTCTGGCCGTAATAACGGCCTTGATCCGCCTGAGCATTAAGTCAAACAGAGTTTGGATGGCGTGTACAGGTACAGTTGCCCATGCAGCTTCAACACGATACCACAGTTCATCAAGAATAGTGACTGGCGTATTGTGACGAGCCAGTTGCTCGGCCACCATTGATCAGACGTTTTCAATTGGTGAGAGATCTGGAGAATGTGTTGGCCAGGGCAGCAGTCGAACATTTTCTGTATCCAGAAAGGCCCGTACAGGACCTGCAACATGCGGTCGTGCATTATCCTGCTGAAATGTAGGGTTTCGCAGGGATCGAATGAAAGGTAGAGCCACGGGTCGTAACACATCTGAAATGTAACGTCCACTGTTCAAAGTTCCGTCAATGCGAACAGGGGTGACCGAGACATGTAACCAAAGGCACCCCATACCATCACGCCGGGTGGTACGCCAGTATGGCGATGACGAACACACACTTCGAATGTGCGTTCACTACGATGTCGCCAAACACGGATGCGACCATCATGATGCTGTAAACAGAACCTGGATTCATCCGAAAAATTGACGTTTTGCCTTTCGTGCACCCAGGTTCGTCGTTGAGTACACCATCGCAGGTGTTCCTGTCTGTGATGCAGCGTAAAGGGCAACCGCAGCCATGGTTTCCGAGCTGTTAGTCCATGCTGCTGCAAACGTCGTCGAACTGTTGGTGCAGATGGTTGTTGTCTTGAAAACGTCCCCATATCTTGACTCAGGGCTCGAGATGTAGCTGCACGATCCGTTACAGCCATGCAGATAAGATGACTGTCATCTCGACTGCTAGTGATACGAGGCCATTGAGATCCAGCACGGCGTTCCGTATCACCCTCCTGAATCCACCGATTCCATAATCTGCTAACAGTCATTGGATCTCGACCAACGCGAGCAGCAATGTCGCGATACGATAAACCGCAATCGCGATAGGCTACAATCCGACCTTTACCAAGTCGGAAACGTGATGGTACGTATTTCTCCTCCTTACACGAGGCATTACAACAACGTTTCACGAGGCAGCGCCGGTCAACTGGTGTTTGTGTATGAGAAATCGCTTGGAAACTTTCCACATGTCAGCACGTTGTAGGCGTCGTCACCGGCGCAAACCTTGTGTGAATGTTCTGAAAAGCTAATCATTTGCATATCACAGCATCTTCTTCCCGTCGGTTAAATTTCGCGTCTGTAGCACGTCATCTTCGTGGTGTAGCCGTTTTAATGGCCAGTAGTGTACATTAACAACACTAAACACGAATAACACTATTGCACTCTGGTGTCCAGTCTACTAGCCACAGACAACTGCAACTTTCTTATTTACATACTCACCGTTGATGTGTACCTGTACGAAGCTATACTGACATCGTACCATGTCTTAAAGGTGCTTCACTTCTTTGGCAGGCAGTGAATGTCGAAAACCGGTACATAACACATCGCAGTAGTAAGGCTACATATCACAAAAAATGGTTCAAATGGCTCTGAGCACTATGGGACTCAACTGCTGAGGTCATTAGTCCCCTAGAACTTAGAACTAGTTAAACCTAACTAACCTAAGGACATCACACATATCCATGCCCGCGGCAGGATTCGAACCTGCGACCGTAGCGGTCTCGCGGTTCCAGACTGCAGCGCCAGAACCGCGCGGCCACTTCGGCCGGCGCTACATATCACACATTAGGTATATACAGAATACTCGGATGTTAGGATTACAGAACTGTTTATGATTTCTGATGTTGAAAATTAGTGGTAGTGTGAGACTCTCACATTCTGTAATCACTGCTTCTAACTGTCCACGTGATTTGTATGCCAGTGCAAGGAGTCTCAACAATGGGTGTTGGAGTACCGTGGCGAACAAGTTGCCGCCTAACCGTATCTCAGACATGTGCAATGGGCAACAATTTGCGCGAAAGTCAGGTTGTGGGATATTTGCTATAAATCTACAAAGTAAGTTTCTCTAGAACTAAGTTCAAAGGAAGGGCGTTTTAATACTGCAATACGCTCAAAATCAGATAGGTGTATGTTTAAGAAATCACAATTCTAGAGGACCAGGACATTTCCAGCAATAAGTATACGCCACTTTTAGGTAAAATAAATAAACTAAATCAACTAATATAAAGTTCTCCTGCTTCCAGTCAGGTGAGTTTCCTGGAAACGGTAATGATGATGGAAGGGACATCGAAATTCGCACCATTTCGACGAACTAATACGGCCTAAAACCACAGAAAGATAGCGACGTCAAGAAGAGGAGATTGGGGGATTTGATTCCAGTCTGTAAAACTCGAAAATTCCATAGTTTCGCCATCCGTGTTTTCTTCATATTACGTGATGACACAGGATGACTTCCTAAATAAAGTCACTACCCATTACTTACATCTACATTTATCAGACACGAATCTTATAATATTTGGAAAATTTCAGTGTTTCTCTTTCAATGAAATTTGGCGAGTGGCTTTATGAACAGAAATGAAATTCGGATTGTTCCAGAACGCTGTATGGTGTAATGAAATTACTGACATATTTGAAATAGAGTGTCTGTGATTTCTGGCCGTAAATATTCTTGAGTGTCATGGTGGGAGTTGGAGGATAAGTAAATGCGTTGAATTTCATTTGAAAGTGGTTTTGGAACAATTATAATTAGACCTTGCCCGCCCGGTTAGCCGTGCGGTCTAACGAACGGCTCTCCGGATTGGGAAGGAGCGCCTGGTCCCCGGCACGAATCCACCCGGCGGACTTGTCTCGAGGTCCGGTGAGCTAGCCAGTCTGTGGATGGTTTTTAGGCGGTATTCCATCTGCCTCGGCGAATGTGGGCTGGTTCCCCTTATTCCGCCTCAGCTACACTATGTCTGCGATTGCTGCGCAAACAAGTTCTTCACGTACGCGTACACCACCATTACTCTACCACGCAAACATAGGGGTTACACTCGTCTGGTGTGAGACGTTCCCTGGAGCAGGGGGGAGGGGGGGGGAGGGGGGGCCACCGCACAATAACCCTGAAAGAGTGGTTCGGTGTGGGGTGGGATGAAGTGGACTGCGGTAGTCGTCGTGGGGTTGTGTGGACCATTGCGGCTACGGCAGGGACGGAGCCTCTCCTTCGTTTCTAGGCCCCCGGTTAACGTACAATACAATACAATGCATTAATTAGACCTTTACGGAGTCACAAAAGCTGTGTAACAGACTAAGCGTTATTGATGTGACTTAAAAGGCAAATGAGAAACTAGTTCAACTATTGCTGGCACTGGAAAATAACGTTGTTGTGCATAGAACGAACAGATAATTTCGAACTGAGAAGCTGTACAGCGACATCGATACAGTTCCGCACCGTCGTTCTTAATGGTGAGGCAGAGAGGGCGAAAGCTTTTCAAGATATTACATTCACCAGCTTTCTCCTCCAAATGTGAATATATTTTGTTCCCACTCTCTACATACGGAGAAATGACCACCATAGTAAAATAAGGAAAATCAGAATTCGCAAGGAATGATTTATGTGTTCGTTTTTCCCGCGTCCTATTCGTGTATCGAACGGCCAAGAAAGAGCCTGAAAATGGATCTGTGAACCTTCTGCCAAACATTTAAGTGTGAATTGTGGAGTAGTCACTCAGATGTTGACGTAGATAAACTCCCAACAATACATGATATCGTTTGCCTACACGATCGGTTATGGATCACTGGAATCAGTCACAACCTTTAAGTGCCCCAGGGTTTCTGTCCAGAGCGATATGGAGAGGAACAACGACATAAATCTCGTTGTGGGTTATGAACGCAGTTTGATTAGAAGTTACTTCAGAGGGACGGTGTCAAAAATCTTCTGATATCTAGAAATATACAATCAACTTCTGATCCGCCGTCAATAGCACTCATTACTTCATATTAATAAACAGCCAGTAATGTTTCACAAGAACGATATTCTCCAAATCCGTCCTCGTTACGTGCCAATAAATCGTTTTTTTCGAGGAGAGGTATTTCACAACTTTGGAACACAGTATATGTTCCAGACTCCTACTACAAATCGATGTCAAAGATATGGTTCTATAAGTCAGCACCTTACTTCAGTTTCTTTTCATATGTTTTGGTGTTACCTGTGCAGTTTACCAATCTTTAGGTGCGGACCTTTCGTCTAGCAAGCGGTTGTATATGATTACTAAAAATGAAGCTATTTCGCTAGCATATTCCGGAAGGAACTGAATTGGTATATAATCTGCACCGAAATAATCCTTTATTAAGTGACGAAGGTTGCTTCGCTACATCGAGTGTATGCACATTACATTACTTGTTATGTTTAGAGTCTACTGTCAATGATCTGCATCAGCTGCTGATTATCTGCAAGTTCTTGTCCATTTCATAACAAGTTTGCACTATCTGTACACTATTGTGTCACTCGCAAACATCCTCATGTATGTACAAACATTGTCCACCAGGTCATTAATGTAACCCGTAAAGAGCGGCACCCGCACCACAGTACGCCAGATGCCACCTACGCGTATACGAGGTGTGGCTAGAAAAAAACCGGATTAGTACTGGTGAAACAATAAAACGAATGCAATAAGGCTGAAAGTCGCGTGGCCTGTCACGTGACTCTCGCTCCGCCTACTGCTCGAGTTTCATCTGCCTCCTGCACTCAGTCTGCCCGTGGCGTCTGTTTTAAGTAGTTGACGTTTTGTCTGTGCGTCGGAAAATGTTGAGTGTACAGAAAGAACAGCGTGTTAACATCAAATTTTGTTTCAAACTAGGAAAATCTGCAAGTGAAACGTTTGTAATGTTACAACAAATGTACGGCGATGATTGTTTATCGCGAACACAAGTGTTTGAGTGGTTTAAACGATTTAAATATGGCCGCGAAGACACCAGTGATGACACTCGCACTGGCAGACCATTGTCAGCAAAAACTGATGCAAACATTGAAAAAATCGGTAAACTTGTTCGACAAGATCGCCGTTTAACAATCAGAGCAGTGTCTGAGTTAACAGGAGTTGACAAGGAAAGTGTTAGGCAGATTCTTCATGAAAGTTTCAACATGAACAAAGTGTGTTCAAAAATGGTTCCAAAGTGTCTCATAATTGAACAGAAGGAACGCCGAAGAATGATTTGTTCTGACATCCTGGAAAACATTGAAAGTGATCCCACCTTCTTACAAAATGTTATTACTTGCGATGAATCGTGGTTTTTTACTTACGATCCCGAAACTAAACGCCAATCGATGCATTGGAAAACTCCTGGTTCTCCACGACAAAAAAAAGCACGAATGTCAAAATCGAAATTCAAGGCAATGATGATTTTTTTTTTTTTTTGACATCAAAGGGATTGTGCACATTGATTGGGTACCAGAGGGACAAACAGTGAATCACCATTACTACATTAGCGTCCTGGCTACCCTACGTGAGCGAGTACGGAGAAAACGGAAAGATTTGTGGAGAAAAAAGTCATGGATCCTTCACCAAGACAATGCCCCAGCTCACAGTGCGTTGTCAGTGAAGACGTTTTTGGCAAAACACAACATTCCCATCTTAGATCATCCACCCTACTCACCTGATTTGGCCCCCTGTGACTTTTTTCTTTTCCCTAAAGTCAAGTCATGTTTGAAAGGAACTAGATTTGAGACTGTTGAAGCAGTAAAAGAAAAAGCGACGGAAGTAAAGTATGGACTTACCGAAAATGATCTGCAGCATTGCTATGAACAGTGGAAAATTCGTATGGAGCGGTGTAGAGACCGAGGGGGAGAGTACATTGAAGGAGATAACCTGAAATTATAAATAATTGTAAATAAATGTTTTTTCCAGCATCAGTCCGGTTTTCTTCTAGCCGCACCTCGTACATTAACAACGACGGTGCCGAAATGTAACGGTGGCGCCGTACAGCTTTCAGTTCGAAATTATCGGTTCGTTGTAAGCTCAATAACCTAATTTTCCAGCGCCAGTAATATTTACATCTACGTTATACTCTATGAACCACTGTGAGGTGCATGGCAGAGCGTACGTCCCACTGTACCAGTAATTAGGGCTTTTTCCCGTTCCATCCATGTGTGCAGCGCGGTAAGAATGATTGTTTTAATGCCTCTGTGCGTGTTGCAATTAATCTAATCTTGTCCTCACGGTCCCTATGAGAGCGATATGTGGGACGATGATGGAGTATATTCCCAGGGCCGTCACTTAAAGCCGGTTCTTGAAACGTTGTTAGTAGACTTTCTTGGAATAGTTTCCGTCTGTCTTGAAGAGTCTGCCAGGTCAGTTCTTTCAACATATCCTTGACACTCTGCCGTTGGTCTGCCAAACCCGTGACCATTCGTGCTGCCCTTCTCTGTACACATTCAATATCCCCTGCTACTCCTATTTGGCACCGGCCCCACACACTCCAGCAATATTCTACCATGGGTCGCCCGAGTGATCAGTCCTTTATAGACTGATTGCATTTCCCGAGTATTCTACCGATAAACTGACGTCAGCCACCTGCTTTACCAACGACTGATCATACATGATCGTTCCATTTCATGTCCCCACTAAGTGTTACACCCAGGTATTTGCACGAGTCTTACCGATTCCAACTGTGATTCATTGTGTTTTTTTTTTCGTTTTACTATATGCACAATTTTATACTTCTGACCATTTAAAGCAAGTTTGTAATATTTACATCATTTCGAAATTATATTTTTGTCTAACTGAATATCTGTGCAGCTATGTTCAGACTGTATTTCACTGTAGATAACTGCACCATCTGCGAAGAATCTGAGATTGCTATTCATTTTGCCCAGAAGGTCATTATTATGCAACATGAATAGTAAGGGACCCAACACATTTCCTGGGTTAGACCGGAAGTTACTTCTATATTTGTCGATGACTCTCCATCCAAGATACCATGCTGCGCCATCCCTACCAAGAAATCTTCAGTCTAGTCACAAATTTCGCATGATACCCCATACGGTCATACTTTTGATGATAAGCGTAGGTGTGGTACTGGGTCAAATGCTTTTCGGAAATCGAGAAATACTGCATCTACCGGACAGCCTTGGTCCATGTCTTTCAGGATGTCATGTGGGAAAAGTGCGAGTTGGTTTTCACATGACCTGCGCTTCCGAAATCTATGCTGGTTGGCATAGAGGAGGTCGTTCTGTTCGAGACACCTCATTATGTTTAATTTCACAATACGTTCTGAAATTCCACAACAAATGAATGTCAAGGATATTTGTCGGCAGCTGGGTAATGTAGACAGGAGTGACCTGTGCTTCCTTCCAGCAACTGGGCACGGTTGTTTCTTTGAGGAAGCTAACTCATCCGCAAATTGGGTACATAATGTGACAGGGATGCCATGGGACCCTGCTGCATTGTTCAGTTTTAACGATTTCAGCTGTTTCTGAACGCCACTGACACTAATTTCTGTTTCACTCATCTTTTCGGTGGTACCAGAATTAAACTGATGCAATACTCCTGGGTTTGAACTAGTTGAACTTTTTTCTTGTGTGCTTTTTAAATAACCACAATAATATTTATTTTGGTACATGCCTTTTGCGACACCATAAAGGTCTAATTATAATTGTTCCAAAACCAATTCCTGACGAAATTCAACATTATTAGTTACATTACTCTAGATCCCACCTTCACAATCAAGATTATTTACAGTAATAAATCACAGACCTTTTGTTTTAAATTACGTACGTAATTAAATTACATACATTATTGGAAATCACAGACCTTTTGTTTTAAATTACGTACGTAATTAAATTACATACATTATTGGACTAGCATTGTGATATCTTAAGACGTCAAATACACACATCAAATAAAGTTTTGCATCACCTCAGTTCCGAGAGTTCGGGAACCTGTACAGAAAATTGGAATAGAGATCAACATAAACATCATCTCAGCCCTTTTTATTGCTCATGAAAACCACACACTGCATGTTATACCACCCTACAGCGAGACTTTCAGAGGTAGTGGTCCAGATTGCTGTACACACCGGTACCTCTAATACATAGTAGGACGTCCTCTTGCATTGACGCATGCCTGTATTCGTCGTGGTATACATCCAGTAGTTCATCAAGACACTGTTGGTCCAGATTGTCCCACTCCTCAATGGCGATTCGGTGTGGATCCCTCAGAGTAGTTGGTGGGTCACGTCGTCCATAA
The DNA here is from genome assembly GCF_023864345.2 of Schistocerca serialis cubense. NCBI lineage: Eukaryota > Metazoa > Arthropoda > Insecta > Orthoptera > Acrididae > Schistocerca > Schistocerca serialis. Next base: position 434,080,239 of record NC_064640.1, on the reverse strand, counting down.
CGACACTTTTCAATCTATCCCTGGCATGTTTGATAGGGTTCATGTCTGGAGGACATGTTGGCCCCTCTAGTCGAGCGATGTCGTTACCCTGAGGGAATTCATTCACAAGATGTGCACCATGGAGGCGCGAATTGTAGTCCGTGAAGACGATATGGTTGCATTATCGATCGGAGGATGGCATTCACGTGTCATACAGCCGTTACGGCGTCTTCCATGACCACCAGCGGCGTACGTCGGCCCCACATTGTGCCACCCCAAAACAGCAGGGAACCTCCACCTTGCTGCACTCGCTGGTCAGTGTGTCTAAGACGTTCCACCTGACCCGGTTGCCTCCAGACACGTCTCCGACGATTGTCTGGTTGAAGGCATATGCGACACTCATCGGTGAAGAGATGGTGATGCCAATCCTGAGCGGTCCATTCGGCATGTTGTTGGGCCCATCTGTATCGCGCTGCATGGTGGCGTGGTTGCAAAGATGGACCTCGCCCTGGACGTAGGGAGTGAAGTTCCGCATCATGCAGCCTATTGCGCACAGTTTGAGTCGTAACATGACGTCCTGTGGCTGCACGAAAAGCATTATTCAGCATGGTGGCGTTGATGTCAGGGTTCCTCCGGGCCATAATCGAAGGGTGGCGGTCATCCACTACAGTAGTAGCACTTGGGCGGCCTGAGCGAGGCATGTCGTCAACAATTCCTGTGTCTCTGTATCTCCTCTATGTCCCAACAACATCTATATAGTGCACTCCGAGACGGGTGGACACTTCCCTTGTTGAGAGCCCTTCCTGGCACATAGTAACAATGCGGACGCGAACGAACAGCGGTATTGACCATCCCACGGTTGAACTAGAGACAATACGAGCCATGTGCCTCCTTCCTGGTGGAATGACTGGAACTGATAGGCTGTCGGATCCCATCCGTCTAATAGGCGTTGCTCATGCATGGTTGTTTACATCTTTGGGCGGGTTTAGTGACGTCTCTGAACAGTCAAAGAGACTTTGTCTGTGGTACAATATCCACAGTCAACCTCTGTCTTCAGAAGTACTGGGAACCGGGGTGATACAAAACTTTTTTTGATGTGTGTATATGCCTACCTCTAATTTCTTCGGATACTGCAGGTGTAAAATATCCTAGCCCTAATCAAGTTCAGTTAAAACTTACTTTGTAGTTTTTAAACACACCTAGAACACATAGTTTGGTTTTGCAAGGAAATTACATATTTGCAGACACTAGTCTACAGTATCATGGCTGGCACAGAGATTATGGGAAGACTAGGACGCCTGTTAGTAAAACAGTGACGATTCCAGCTGTGTTTCGACACATTGTGTACTTTAGTTTAGTCATATCTTGCTTATACTACACTTACAACCGAAGATACATAGCATGAAATGAAGTGATTAATCTGAACACTTCTCATGCATAAATGGGGAGAATTTACTGATAAGTAAACAAAATGTTCTCCGTTTAGAATAAATAAAACTTTCCACTTCGGGTTTTGTGTAATCGGACAATAATTTAAACTATCCTCTGTCTTATTGAACTCTAGTCTAAGCTTCAAGAGTTGTGTATTGTTGAAGTACGTAGCTCACTTCCTTCTTTCTCTCTTTTTTGTTGAAGGAAGACCTAAAGGCTCCGAACTCCGAAAATAACTTTAATCAGCTGAATTCAGTTTCTTACATGTAACTGCAATGTTAAAAAATATCACACTGGGCCCATGAACAGACATAAAAGAGTATTAGACTTTGATGCAAGAAGGAATTAATCACAAACGGAGTAACCGCTCCATACAAATACCTGTGGATTACAAGGTATGAGAGTGTGGAATGTTTGTAACGCACTACCGACATGTGGGAGTGCCATTAGGCGGTTTCTGAGAAAACGGCGACCGGCTGGAAGGACCGTCTCATCAAGACTGCGAAAACGGAACACAAACTAGAAAGAACGTACTGAGGGTAATCCAAAACATGAAAACCAAGAATAGTCAACGGCGTACCAACAAAATCAAAATACCAAACCGAGTGAAGTAACCAAGAGCAAGCAAGTAACCGTGCGGAAAGTAACATCTGCGATCGGAAAGCCCCGGTTACATCAACACAACTAGACGAGGAAAGCGCTCGCACTTTCCTCCCAGCTTATACCGCCAGAGGGTCTTGCCAACTGACACGAAGACCACGTCGCCCGCGATGCAGCCGTGAAACCGAACAACTGTGGACGACCAACGCTGGTGAGTTCGTCTTGATATCGATGTCCGAGTCCGGCGATGATACTAAAGGACGGAATGATGACAAACACTAAGTTGTGAGCGATGAAACATGCAAGCTTATTTTCATTCGCGAACAGTGTTTCTCAGTGAAAGAGATTGCTTATGGAACTCCTGTAATGACCATTCTTATAATATTGCTGGTGTGCGCAGGATACATGTCCGTTATAATAAAAGAGGATACTGAGTGTCAATGGCTAATGGCAGTACGGATAGTCACAGATATTAACTTACAGTATGGCATCGTAGGAATGGAAGAATGATTCCCATTATGTCGTGAAAATCTACTTACTAAATTTAAAGAAGAATTTCCCACTGAGGGGTAAGCAATCCATATTAATGTCCGTCAATTGTTCTGTGGATATCTAATAATATACTATGGGTTAATTGAAGTTATCGGTGAAGCATAAAAATACTTATTGTCTTGTTTTCGAGGGAGTAGCACAGAGTAGAAATTTTTAACGTGTTCTTATTGGCTTCAAATTTTCCTTAGAGAGGCTGTTTTTAGAATTCATTCAAGTGAAGTGTATCGTTAAAATGTTCCTTACAGAGTCATTTTTTAGATTTATTCGTATAAAGCGAGTCATAAACGTTAACATGTATTAAAACCTCGATTTACTGCATAGGGACCTGGTGCATTCGAGCGCTCCAATGCAACCGATGTAATACTGTCTGTAATAGTTACCGACGGAATAGGGTTTTTTTCACGAATTAAAACGTGAGTGCTTGGAAATAACTAACATACGTATTTGTACGGAGAGAAAAAGTTTGAAAAATAATCCCAGTGTACAAAAAACGCTTCGAGTGGTAAGCGGAAACCAATTAATCGATATAATTTCGTCCAAATGGGAGTGTTTCGACATTACCGAAAAAAGGGCAACTTCACGGTGCTGGCATTTTCTATTAAAGGTTTGTTCGATTTCAGTATTAAAAAACACAAGTTGAAACTTTAAAAGTTTGTTTTTTCAAAACATTTTCTATGTTGACTGGAGCTATAACACATGAAATATACATGCAGTTACATTATACCTTTTTCTAACTTGTCATTTGGCGATTTCTCTGCTGTAGTACATACAATATTTGCGAGATGATTTAATTTTGATTTTTGGTGCACGTTTTTATAACGACTTTTTGTCGAAATAATTGGCTTTTATTTCAGAGTGCCGCCATTTTGTTAAAAACCATTTTTTTTACTACCCCTACGTACTACATTAGACAATATCATCAGTTTCAAAGCAGTCTTTGATATTTTGTTCTAGGCTGCAAACTGAAGCGTTCAGAGCTCCCACCAGCACCCCCCGAACTCCGAAAAAGCCTTTCGGCGATTTCGAGTTGTGTACTCTGGACGCAAGTCTTTTACTTTAAAAAAAATACGTAATATAATCTTAATGATGTACAAAAAAGGTCTAAAGCTCGTTTTGTAATTTGTTTGTTATTTTCTTGAAAAAATCATGCGTATCGGTGCCAATATCGTACGTCACCCTGGCCCACCTCCTTAAACGAAAATCCGCATAATACAGAGAGTCGTAAATTAAAGTGGCCCGGAGAACAGAGTTCCAGGGTATGAAGAAACGCAGCAGATGTTGAAAGTGACCACCATTCATCTCTTGGCGGATTCTCCGCTGCCCAAAACCAGTAATTCTGTAAGTTAGCATGATCACTCAGGTGGAACCAGGCTTCATCAGTCATAAAGAACAGATCCATGTCCAAGCCATTCAATGTTACCTCAGTGAGCAGCCACTCACAAAACTGGAGGCACCGAGAAGCATCTGCTGGTTTTAATGCATGAACAACAGACACTCGTTAGTGATGCATGTGCAGATCCAGGTAGAGTATTCATCCGCATGACCAACGTGACATGCCAGTCTCTTGCGACTGGTGTTAGGTTGATTTTGGAGGACTTCGAAGCATTTTCTGATGTACTGCAGCCACATCTTCCGGTTGCGGTCACGCTTCGTAATGTTTTTTGACTTGTTCAAAACAGATCCTGCCTGATGCCATTTTCGGACTACGTGTTGCATGGTACTCCCTGCTCACATTTTGACGTCATTAAACTTTTCAGTAAACTGACCACGCCGCTTCCATTAATTTGTTGACACGTATCTTTCCACAACGAACATCCACTGCTCCATTGCGAGTACCATCGTCCCCTTTGCACTGCTCCACTCACGCTGAGCCGGCCGCGGTGGCCGAACGGTTCTAGGCGCTTCAGTCCGGAACCGCACGACTGCTACGGTCACAGGTTCGAATCCTGCCTCAGGCATGGATGTGTGTGATGTCCTTATGTTAGTTAGGTTTAACTACACTCCTGGAAATTGAAATAAGAACACCGTGAATTCATTGTCCCAGGAAGGGGAAACTTTATTGACACATTCCTGGGATCAGATACATCACATGATCACACTGACAGAACCACAGGCACATAGACACAGGCAACAGAGCATGCACAATGTCGGCACTAGTACAGTGTATATCCACCTTTCGCAGCAATGCAGGCTGCTATTCTCCCATGGAGACGATCGTAGAGATGCTGGATGTAGTCCTGTGGAACGGCTTGCCATGCCATTTCCACCTGGCGCCTCAGTTGGACCAGCGTTCGTGCTGGACGTGCAGACCGCGTGAGACGACGCTTCATCCAGTCCCAAACATGCCCAATGGGGGACAGATCCGGAGATCTTTCTGGCCAGGGTAGTTGACTTACACCTTCTAGAGCACGTTGGGTGGCACGGGATGCATGCGGACGTGCATTGTCCTGTTGGAACAGCAAGTTCCCTTGCCGGTCTAGAAATGGTAGAACGATAGGTTCGATGACGGTTTGGATGTACCGTGCACTATTCAGTGTCCCCTCGACGATCACCAGTGGTGTACGGCCAGTGTAGGAGATCGCTCCCCACACCATGATGCCGGGTGTTGGCCCTGTGTGCCTCGGTCGTATGCAGTCCTGATTGTGGCGCTCACCTGCACGGCGCCAAACACGCATACGACCATCATTTGCACCAAGGCAGAAGCGACTCTCATCGCTGAAGACGACACGTCTCCATTCGTCCCTCCATTCACGCCTGTCGCGACACCACTGGAGGCGGGCTGCACGATGTTGGGGCGTGAGCGGAAGACGGCCTAACGGTGTGCGGGACCGTAGCCCAGCTTCATGGAGACGGTTGCGAATGGTCCTCGCCGATACCCCAGGAGCAACAGTGTCCCTAATTTGCTGGGAAGTGGCGGTGCGGTCCCCTACGGCACTGCGTAGGATCCTACGGTCTTGGCGTGCATCCGTGCGTCGCTGCGGTCCGGTCCCAGGTCGACGGACACGTGCACCTTCCGCCGACCACTGGCGACAACATCGATGTACTGTGGAGACCTCACGCCCCACGTGTTGAGCAATTCGGCGGTACGTCCACCCGGCCTCCCGTATGCCCACTATACGCCCTCGCCCAAAGTCCGTCAACTGCACATACGGTCTACGTCCACGCTGTCGCGGCATGCTACCAGTGTTAAAGACTGCGATGGAGCTCCGTATGCCACGGCAAACTGGCTGACACTGACGGCGGCGGTGCACAAATGCTGCGCAGCTAGCGCCATTCGACGGCCAACACCGCGGTTCCTGGTGTGTCCGCTGTGCCGTGCGTGTGATCATTGCTTGTACAGCCCTCTCGCAGTGTCCGGAGCAAGTATGCTGGGTCTGACACACCGGTGTCAATTTGTTCTTTTTTCCATTTCCAGGAGTGTAGTTTTAAGTTCATGGGGACTGATGACCTCAGATGTTAAGTCACATAGTGCCCAGAGCCAATTGAACCATTTTGAACCACTCACGCTGACACATTCCGCAGTACGCTCTGAACTGGTATGGATCACGTGTGGGACGTAAACGTGGTGTGCACTTCACGGGTTGTGGTTACATGCATACATTCACGTCCAATCTTATCCACTCGTCCGGGCCACTTTTATTTGCCCCACCCTGTAGATGGTGATATAATGTATCTCTGTGATACTAACTGCACAGTGATTTGCTGAATACATGTGCAGATGAACCATCAGGATGTGTAACGTCAATTATCGATCAAAAAAACATTTGCTACCGTACAACGGAAAACTAGAGCTCTGTGGTGATGTGGCAACTGAGGACTACGTATGTAGCATTGCCGTTAGCAACAGGCTCGCACTGTTTTTATCTTCGCTTTAATGACACAGTCAGTGTTCTGTCCTGCTGGATACAATGCTGGCATTAGGACATTGCGTGAACGCCAATGAATGTATAACACTTCGGCGAACTGTTCCTGAATGTGAATTCTCGTGTCAGCAAGATAGAGCAGGTTTCTCTAGCGGCTGACAACACCGTTTAACAATCGTAGACTCCCGTTAGATGCTGATCAGCTCGAAAGATAACAAAAGACGGCATGGGAAAATTTCGTCCAGCTTGGGAGCCGAATGAATTATGAATTGTGATTGTAATTACGCTGCTCGATTTACTAAACAACTCCCTCTCTCTACGCCCAGTGCCCGCAGGACTACTGCGTCATGCACATGCATTGTCCTTGTATGTCTACTACGTTCTTCAATTATGTTTTCAGAATTACATACATCAGATAAAAGAGCAAGCGACGAGAAAAGCTTCTGTGTACTTACCGCTGGCACATTATCCTGCACGTTTCCGTCGTTCCCGTGATATCGCAGCAGACAAAGAAATATCCAATCCCTTAAATTCATTTCTCACTGACACTTACGCTGGAATTATATTTCCTTTTTTTTTTCATTCCCTTGACCGTCAATATGCGGCAAGCTGTATTTAATTGTTGTCTCCCTGAGTTCGCTTTCGTATCCTTCTTGGAAAGCTTCCCCTGCGGTTACCTGCTACGTTCCCGAGGGGTGAAAGTCTCCTCACCCCATTCCCTCTCCCCTTTGCTCCATGCGGAGATTCGTGCCCATCTTGTACTTGCTTCACTTCGAAAGAACACTACTCCAGGTTTGAACACTCTCTCGACATTTCTGGGGCTCTGTACGTAGGAGTACCTTCATTTACACCGAATGCTATAACCCTTTCACTATTGAGTGCGCCATAACAGTGCGCACGTCCGCGTGCATTCGGGAAGCTCCCGACAGCAATGCCCGCTGTGGTCGGCACTACATGGCGCTGAGAACCTCAGCGTAGGCATGCCGGTTATCGCTGAAAGAACCGGTTTTCGATTATATCGGTTCCTTCACACACTATTTTAATCTGACAGTTAAAACCGCTCGAAATAATCGATTTTCAATTTCTTTATTCCTGTCGTTTCCTGTAATAAACGTCGAAATCGAACCAAGATTGAACAATTTTGACTCACTCAGTTTCAAGGTACATATAATAAAAATATTAAATTAAGTAGACAAATAAAGTAAAACTTACTCCACCCACTGTTCACTGTTTTACTCGAAAATTGATAACTTGATTGAATACCGCAAAAAAATCAGTATTTTTAGAAACTGCTCAAAAATCATGTTGTAATCGAACACCTTACAACTATTTGGGCATTACAAATAATCAATGCTAAAGAGTGGAAACTTATTTTGTCCGTTTTCAAGGGCTACAAGCATATCATGTTGACACAGGCAGCAGATCAACTACCCTCTATTTTTATTATATACTATAAATGAGTCCACAGCTCGTGGTCTCGCGGTAGCGAGCACGGGGTGCCAGGTTCGATTCCCGGCGGGATCAGGTCACCTGTTCAAATGGGTCAAATGGCTCTAAGCACTATGGGACTCAACTTCTGAGATCATCAGTCCCCTAGAACTTAGAACTACTTAAACCTAACTAGCCTAAGGACATCACACACAACCATGCCCGAGGCAGGATTCTAACCTGCGACCGTAACGGTCGCGCGGTTCCAGACTGAAGCACCTAGAACCGCTCAGCTACACCGGCCAGCTATTACTGTTATTATAACCGCCTTTCTCTTGTATTATTTCATAGAAATGGCAGACAAATCTTTAAACTTATAAAACAAATGAAGCATTATTCGTCACTTCATAGAAAGATTTCCTGACTAGGTTTGGTGCCATTCCGTAATATAAAGGATGTCCGTCGGCGACAGTGAGACACTACCGTGTAGACCAGGTGGAGTCAAGTATTGCACAGTACACGTACACGCGTAGCTTAAGCTGCGACACACGTCAACAGCGATATTATTGTCTCAGCTGTACTTTACTAATTCTTATGCCACGTGTTATTCGTTTCGGTCGGCATTGTTATTAACATAGCACTGATCGCTTTCCTCATTTTATATAATAATGCAATTTTTCAAACCAATGCAAATTTTACGAATAAAAATTACTCCTTTTTTAAAAAACGAAAAAAACTAGTACTGCCGCTGTGGCTAATTGATAAATCGGTTTTTAATCGATTATTAGCAAAAAAAAAGCACTTGCTATAACCGATAGCAAACAAATACCAAAAAATTCCGTTTATTTAGAACTAAAATATCGGTATCGGTTTTAACCGATCTGTTTTTCCCATCCCTACCCAGCGCCTGCCGCGCTGAGTCTTTATCGTCGCAGGCTCTTCAGTATTTATTCTTACCAATAAGTTCTTATAAACTGAACTTTGAATATTCTTTATTCTTGAAGTTCCTAAAACTAAATAGCATTTCAAAGAAGCACATTTCAGAATTTTCTTTTTTGGTATATTTCGGAACAAGGAAAAGTATACATTTACACATCATATTATTCACAGCAGTAACGCGATTCCTATACTTTCTTGTTCTTGCTGTATATGATACTTCTCCTTGCACGTCCGTGTTGTTTCACCGATGATTCAACGGTGACGTCTTTCTCGAAGCTGCAATGGATTTTCCTTGTATGATCGACGGCTCTCCTGATATTTTTCTTTCTTGTGGTATATCTCTTGTAACGTTCTTTAAAAAAATGAAATAATAAACTTCACGATTACGTTGACTGAATGTCTGAACTGTGGAATGGATACGTAACTCAAATTATCGTGTATCCTGTTGTAACTTCATGTGGTGTGCTTATTCTGTGTTATTGTTGGCAAAACTTTATACGAATCGATTCGACAGTGCAACTCCCAATACCAATAAAGAAATACAGTCACTACAAAATATATTCAGCACTTCGGGCACTGAATCCTATGCCGCTGTTCAAAACTAACAACTTTGGTCCCTATGCACATGAAAAATAAATTGCTTTACCTCTAGAGCAGCAACGGAGTAACGCAATATGTTCGGGTGTCTGGTGAGAAACAAATATATGCTAGCTATCGGCTCATCGATGTGCAGTGCTGGCTGTAATACTTTGAAATGCGAGTGAAATTCTTTTTACTGATAAACTAGTACATTTAATAAAATCCAAATTCTTTAAAATAATATACTGTATGACTTGGACAGGGAGGCGGTACTGATTATGGTGAATTACTAACACTGAGTTTTTTTAACAAAATTATATTACAAGTTAAATTTGGCTTTTCAAAAACATCTGACAATTGAGGTTACATTACTCACAATTGATTCACAAACAATGAGATTTAAACAGCGAGTATTATCTACTTCATTAAACGAACATAAATGCAAATCAACAAATTACATACAGCTCTGTTAACAAATCTTAGAAGCATTACAAAAATGAAATATCTAACTAGCCTTTTTACCAAAACAGCTTACGTACATTCTAGGGTTACTCAACAATTACAGATTATCAGCCAGCGCTGGCAAAAACAGAAATTATAATTATTTAACATCTTTACCTTGGTTGCATGAAGACTTCCTCCTTCATGTTCAACAATATTGGCATACCTATATTAACCTAACACTTGGTGGCTTCACACAGCACACCGCAAAAACTGCCTACTCCATCGTCTTTCCCTCACACACAGCTACCTACAACTGTGCGCCAAGCGCTCTCTTACTCAAACACTAGCAGTATCTCTGGGTCTGCGATATAAAGCCTATCAAAGACATACTTCGATTCACTCTAAACTCGCACCAATGAGGCTAAGATAAAATTCGGCGGTATGACTCTTGTAAATAACGTGAGAATTAAGCATGCGCACATCAGAGGAGTGAAAGAGTTTTTTGTACCATATCAGTGTTTTGCGAACACATGCCGTTGAGCTTAGTAACATGTCGTATTTGGCCACTGCGCCCATAAAGTCGTTGCAGTCCGACACACATTTTGGTTTAAATTTTTCGATATTTCTGTGGCAGTCCATTTTCATAGGTGATTTCATTGCAGTTGTACATGACGTCAACATACATACGTCTCTTCTGCCATGCCACTTCAAAGCCATCGTAGTGTCTGTTGACTAAATTCGATCGCACCTCTTTGCAGTTTGGCCTCAATTTTTGGTGTTCCTTTCCTGCTAATGCAAACTGTACCTGCACAGGCTCTTCTTTCATGCGAGTATCGGAAGAGAGATGGACTTCTGTGTCAGTTTTCCACACATAGCGTGTGTTTTACAACGTGCATTTACAAAGAAAGCATCTAAACGTATATATCAGACGTTAGCACTCCTGGCACGCTCACCTCCTGTCGCATATACACGTCGTCAGCACTGGAGCCACAACGACTGTTCACGGATATATGTATCGCAAGTAATTAAAGAGCTAAGGATGACCATGGCACGGGATACGACTATGTTATCAGCGAAGAGGTCTTTCCTGTCGGAAAGATCGTATTTCATAGTAACTGACGCAAAGTCATTGAGTGAAACAGAAGTAATATCTGGCGTTCCCCATGGAAGTGATATAGGCCCTCCGCTGGTAGTAATCTGTATACACGATTTAAGAGACCATCTGAGCAGCTCCTTGGATTCTTTGCAAATGACACTGCCATTTACCGTCTAGTAAAGTCAGAAGATCAAATCCCATTGCAAAATGGTTTAAATAAGATATCTGTATAGTGTGAAAGGTAACAACTGACTCTAACTAATGAAAAGTGTCAAATTATCCATGTTGTTGTTGTTGTGGTCTTCAGTCCAGAGACTGGTTTGATACAGCTCTCCATGCTATTCTATCCTGTGCAAGCTTCTTCATCTCCAAATAGCTACGGCAACTGACATCCTTCTGAATCTGCTTAACGTATTCATCTATTGGTATCCCTATACGATTTTTACCCTCCACGCTGCCCTCCAATACTAAATTGGTCATCCCTTGATGCCTCAGAACATATCCTACCAACCGGTCCCTTCTTCTAGTCAAATTGTGCCACAATTTCCTCTTCTCGCCAATTCTATTTAGTACCTCCTCATCAGTTACATGATCTACCCCCCTACTCCAAATTTTTCTTTTGTTTCTTTTACTGCTTGCTCAATATAAAGATTGAATAACATCGGGGATAACCTACAACCCTGTCTCACTCCCTTCCCAACCACTTCTTCCCTTTCATGCCCCTCGACTCTTATAACCGCCATCTGCTTTCTGTACAAATTGTAAATACCCTTTCGCTCCCTGTATTTGACCCTTGCCACCTTCAGAATTTGCAATAGAGTATTCCAGCATTGCCTCACGTGCTCCAACATTTCTAAGGAGTCCAAACTGATCTTCCCCAAGGCCAGCTTCTACCAGTTTTTCCATTCGTCTGTATAAAATTCGTGTTAGTATTTTGCAGCCGTGACTTATTAAACTGATAGTTTGGTAATTTTCACACCTGTCAGCACTTGCTTTCTTTGAGACTGAAATTATTATATTCTTCTTGAAGTCTAAGGGTATTCCGCCTGTCTCATACATCTTGCTCACCAGATAGTAGAGTTTTGTCAGAGCTGGTTTTCCCAGGGCTATCAGTAGTTCTAATTGAATGTTATCTACTCCCGAAGCTTTGTTTCGACTGAGGTCTTTCAATGCTCTGTCAAACTCTTCACGCTGTATCATTTCTCCCATTTCATTTTCATCTACGTCTCTTCCATCTCCATAATATTGCCCACAAGTACATCGCCCTTGTATATACTCCTTCCACCTGTCTGCTTGCACTTCTTTGCTTAGTATTGATTTTCCGTCTGAGCTCTTGATATTCATACAAGTGGTTCTCTTTTCTCCAAAGGTCTCTTTAATTTTCCTGTAGGCAGTATCTATCTTACCCCTAGTGATATATGCCTCTACATCCTTACATTTATCCCCTAGCCATCCTTGCTTAGCCATTTTGCACTTCCTGTCGATCTCATTTTTGAGACGTTAGTATTCCTTTTTGCCTGCTTCATTTACTGCGCTTTTATATTTTCTCCTTTCATCAATTAAATTCAATATCTTCTGTTACCCAAGGATTTCTACTAGCCCTCGTCTTTTTACCTACTTGATCCTCTGCTGCCTTCACTATTTCATTCCTCAAAGCTACCCATTCTTCTTCTACTGTATTTCTTTCCCCCATTCTTGTCAATTGTTCCCTTATGCTCGCCCTGAAACTCTGTACAACCTCTGGTTTAATCAGTTTATCCAGGTCCCATCTCCTTAAATTCCCACCTTTTTGCAGTTTCTTCAGTTTTAATCTACAGGTCATAACCAATAGATTGTGGTCAGAGTCCACATCTGCCCCTGGAAATGTCTTACAAGTTGAAACCTGGTTCCTGAATCTCTGTATTACCATTATATAATCTATCTGAGACCTTCCAGTCTCTCAAGGCCCCTTCCACAGATAAAACCTTCTTTCATTATTCTTAAGCCAAGTGTTAACTATGATTAAGTTATGCTCTGTGAAAAATTCTACCAGGCTGCTTCCTCTTTCTTTCCTTACCCCCATTCCACATTCACCTACTACTTTTCCTTCTCTTCCTTTTCCTACTATCGAATTCCAGTTCCCCATGACTATTAAATTTTCATCTCCCTTCACTATCTAAATAATTTCTTTTATCTCATCACGCATTTCTTCAATCTCTTGGTCATCTGCGGAGCTAGTTGGCATATATTCTTGTACTACTGTGGGAGGCGTGGGTTTCGTGTCTATCTTGGCTACAACGATGCGTTCACTATGCTGTTCGTAGTACCTTCCCCGCGCTCCTAATTTTTATTCATTATTAAGCTTACTCATGCATTACCCCTATTTGATTCTGTATTTATAACCCTGTATTCACCTGACCAGAAGTCTTGTTCCTCCTGCCACCGAACTTCACTAATTCCCATTATATCCAACTTAACTATTATCCATATGAGTACTAAAAGAAATCCACCAAATTTCGGTTACACGATAAATCGCAATAAAACTAAAGGTTACCAATTCAACTAAATACCTAGGAATTAGAATTACGAACAACTTAAATAATGTTGTGGTGAAGGCAAACCAAAGACTGCGTTTTAAAGGCAGAGCACTTTGAAGATGCAACAGAGAGTGACTGCTAGAGTTCTCCTCTGCAATATGGGAAACTTACCAGGTTGGACTGACGGAGGACATCGGAAAAATTCAAAGATGGGCGGCTCCCTTTCTGTTATCGACAATAGGGGAGAGAGTGTCACGGATATTATACGTGAGTTAGAGTTGCAATAATTAAAACAAAGGCGTTTTGCGTTACGGCGAGGTCTTTTCACAAAAATTCAATCTCCGAATGCGAAAATATTTTGCTGACACCCACCTACATAGGGAAAAATGTTCATTGTAATAAACAAAGAAAAATCAGAGCTCGCACGAAAAGATTTTAATGTTCGTTTTTCCCGCGCGCTGTTCGAGAGTGGAATGGCAGAGAAACTGTGTGAAGATTGTTCGATGAACCCTCTGCCAGGCACTGTGAATTGCAGAGTAGTCATGTAGATTCAGATTTCGCCTTTATACCAGAACTCGTTTTTTACAGCATTGCTGTTTTCCTGTTATCAGGGCACATGGGATCTTTAAATCTGTCTATGATCTGATTCCCTCAGTGCTCTCCACAGCCTCAGTACGATGTACCCGTACCGCCCTTTAGTACAGAGGGTCCAGGAATGTCGTCAGTCGCTCGCTGATGCTGGCAATAAGGTTTCATCCTTATTGGCTCCTGAACGTGTCGGTGTGTAGAGGAATGGGGCTGATGGTGCTGCCAAGGCTGCAACTCTGCTATCCATGCCTCTTAGCAATACTGTCCCCTCGGACGATCTCAGAGTTGCTGTAGCAGAAACATTTTCTCTTTATAGTACGAACACTGTTCGTCCCTTCGTAAGAACAAGCTCAGTCAGATTAAACCCGTCTCTGCGGCGTGTGCAACTTCCTCTTGCCTATCTCATTGTGAGGAGATAATTTAAATCAGACTATGTATTGGGCACTGTCTTTACAGCAATCGTAATGTGTTCAGCGGCGACCCCATATCACTGCGCTCTCACTGTGACGAGCTACTCAGTGCGCCACTTTCTAAGCCTATATCAGATTTTTAAGAGCTTACGTCATACTCATCTGAGCTATCCGGAGTTGAAGCAGATACAGCAGAGGCTTCAAAATGCCTTCCACTCATTACTCGCTGCAGCAACATGGCGATGAAGATTTAATTTTCGACTGTGGCGACCAGTTGGCCTAGAAACTCTTACCACGCAGCCTCTTAAAAAATAAGTAGCATTCAACTTGTTCGTTTTACCTTTTTGCTGTTTTTCTTGCCTTTTAACGAGCCTACCTAGGATTTATTACATATGGTATTTGCGACACTTAAATTCTGTCGACCGAAGAGCACAATTTGTTTCCTAATTATATACAAAATTCATGTGACCTGTACCAGATAAGCGTACCCAGCATACTCCGTGACGAGGAATTATAGTATGTTCTGTTGTACTCTCTAATCGAGTAAGGGGTATGTTTACATTTGAACACAATCTTCTCCGTCCGCAGCTCGTGGTCGTGCGGTAGCGTTCTTGCTTCCCACGCCCGGGTTCCCGGGTTCGATTCCCGGCGGGGTCAGGGATTTTCTCTGCCTCGTGATGACTGGGTGTTGTGTGATGTCCTTAGGTTAGTTAGGTTTAAGTAGTTCTAAGTTCTAGGGGACTGATGACCATAGACGTTAAGTCCCATAGTGCTCAGAGCCATTTTTGAACGATCTTCTCCTTCCTATGTCGTTCTAGTGCTACTTCCACGAAGAATACGTCGGAAACTGTAGGTTCTCTCAAGAACGACACGTCTCGAAATTTACACAACACCTTTCACGAGAGTGAAGTCATCTTTTCTCTAATGGTTATCCTACAGCTTACTAAGTCTTTTTCGTACCGTAGTAATAGTTCAAACGACAGCTCTCAACTGTGGTAATACGTCTCGAGTGGGGTTCGAATTCAGGATAGTGTACACACAAAGATACACTAGCTGTTCGGCTACCAAGCTGTTCGAATTCATCGCTAACGGGAAAATTTCTGTCAGCATTACAAAGCGCGTGCTTCACAAATGCCAGAACTATTCTGCATCAGAAAAGATTTACAAGATCTCGATACATTTGTGAATGCACTTAGTACGTAATCATCATTCTCACGTTATCTGTATGATTACTTATTTATTTATTTTTCGACTCATGATTGTTGTGCCTGAATTACTGAATTGAAATGTCAACGTATGAAGTGTAACTAGTCTGTGTTGAGTTAGGCTATGGGCAGTACTGAGTACGACTGCATTCGTAGTGAGAGCGTGTGATTTCCGGGCTGCCCTTTCTGATTGGAGATTTCCATTGTTTGCTGTCGGCGGTCAGTGACAATAATGAACAAGAGCAACGACATTTTCTCTTTTCTCTTTTCCGGTCTCAGAGGTCAAGTTTGACGTTGTTATGCCATGGCTTGCGTGCGTGCGTCGAGGTATTCGTTCCTCTGTCATCGCATCTGGTCAGGGAAATTTTCTGACATGATTCTTTATCGGCAGGTAATTTCACACTGCAACATTTTTTACGATTTCGATTCCGTCTGCTGTAGGCGAATGTCCCATTTTTGGGAGTTGTGTTGATTTACAAAAAGAAATCCTGAGAGTATACATATGTATGAAAGAACTGTTGAAGTTCGATAACACATTCCCACATAATGTAATGTTTCAGTTCTGTTACTAATCTCCATATAAATTTCATGTTTTTAACCCAGATCAGAGGGAATAAAAGAATCTTAGTTACACTTGCTCAATTTCATCAGTGATAACAAATTATGTGTTGTTACTTTGTCCGTGCTGGAGTTTAAGATCCCTGTAGTAAAATTCTTTCGAAATAGTAGCCAACATTGTAGGGCAGTTCTAGTGATTGCTGCATATTTTCACTAGTCCCACTACATCCTAAATTAGATGACTGCCCCACGTGTTATTTCATATGGTATCCTTCGCTACAGGCATAGCTGAGCCGCTGAGAACCAAAGTGGCCTAAGTCAACAAATTTTAGTTTATGTGTTATATCACTCAGTTTACTCACAAGGACGGAAATTTGCTGTGGAGAATTGGTATAACGATAATGCCCAACCGAGCCTCTTGACAGCGCCAGATGCATTCTTCCTCTCACGCCAGAGTGAAGTGCATTCCCGGTAATAGTGGCATAAGTCAAGCGGAAAGGCCACATAGTCGTGTTGTCCTGTGCTGTTTTGCGTTTCATTTACACTCTAAAATCAGAAAGGCATTGCAACAGTGCTAGTAAGTATTAGCATTGTTGTCTTTCTTTAGATTTGTAGTATTGCTTGGCTTTACGTATATTTGGGATGAAACTTTCGCATCAAAAGGCTCCCAAGAAGTAGTTTCCTGCCTTCTAAAGCATGTAGAACTCCATACCCATGATGCTCATCACGTAATAGCATACAATGACGCAGCACCTGGTCAAAATCCAAATTCAAAACTTACGCTAATTTGGATAGAGATTGTATAGAAATCAAGAAATGGGATAAATATGGTGGACCATAAGTTTATGTTATCAGGACACGCCTTCCTGCCAAATGATCGGAGTTTCGGAGTTATCGAGACAAAATCAAGACCTGCTCTTATTTTCACCCCGGATGATTGGTGTAATGTCATTCAAAAGGCAAGCAGAAAACAACTCTTTGCCGTTTTTAGAATGGCCCTTAATGATTCTGTCTCAACGATGGATCTAGAGGAAAGTGTGACATTTAGAAAGAACAACACTCAAAATGAAAATTTCAATTAACAGCTCGTTCGATAGCTTCGTTTCCAGAAAGACTGCCCACATCTCGTTTATCTTGTTTTATACAAAGAATCTCTTGATGCAGGAATCCCTTCCAAAACTTCGAATATTACAACTTCACATCGTGCTCGTGGCCTTCCTCGCTTGTCTAGTGTTCAACTCATCCCTCTCAGCAAAGCTGCGTGACCTGTTCAAAAATGGCTCTGAGCACTATGCGACTTAACTTCTCAGGTCATCAGACGCCTAGAACTTAGAACTAATTAAACCTAACTAACCTAAGGACAACACACACAGCCATGCCCGAGGCTGGATTCGAACCTGCGACCGTAGCAGTCGCTCGGTTCCAGACTGTAGCGCCCAAAACCGCACGGCCACTCCGGCCGGCAATGCGTGACCTGTCACCGAGGCAAAAAGAAAAGACATGATGCCACTTCTCCCGTACATTCCTCTGGTGCATTACGCTTTCTTCAACCAACTGACAACTGCAAGTTCGGCTTAGGAATCTGGACCTGGACATGTTGACCCTTTAGCAGAGGAAGATGACGTGGATGGTGAAATCTAGTTACAGACATGTTCCATTATAAAGCTTCTTCAAATATCAGCATGAGAAAAACTACACTTTTAGAAATTTCGACGTTTAAAAACAATAATTTATTTATAATCCGTAGACGAGGGCACTGCTGATCTATTAGACGAACTCTGTAGGTAACATTCTAGTATTTAACAACGATTATGCAATTATTTTAACTCAGTTTGTGAGAGAAAAATGCATAATGGGAGAATTAAGTACAGATTCATTTACTGTATCACATTATGTTTATGTTTTATGAATAAATTGCTATTATGGAGATTAAAAGACAGCGTATTCCTTCGCAGGTATTCAACTTCACCAAAACGTTTATAAAAAGAGTGGTACAACTCTTCATTTGTATCACTTTACATTTCACTAGGAGTAAATTGCTGAGGGGAAAAGTGGTGCTCCAACTTTTAGCGACAAAAAAAGGAATTTAAGGAACAAATAACTAAAATGTCTATAGTAAACGTAATTGTAACATTTCATTTGTACTTTTCAGCAAATGAATCACCAATTATAGTAAAGCATGAATTTACATTAAATGAAATGCAAAACGTTTCATTTCTGAGATATGGGAAGAATTGAGTTATACCATTTTGGCTCTCAGCAGCTCAACTATACTATTTTAAAGTTATCGGACACATCTGTGTGTTAGAAAGGGTGCTTACTAACAGTCAGTGAAGCAGATTTGTTGAATCTCGTCTCATTTGTTGGTGTTTTTGTTCGCAACCGTTTACGGGGTACGTAATGGCACGTTGAGTGGGCACATTAGTATCCGTAAAGAAATAGCTAGTTGAATACACGGTGGCTCTTGCCTGTGCCGAGTGAAAGTCACTACATCCCAAAGTTCCTGTCTATTTTGGAGCAAGAAGACAATACTTTAGAAATGGTTCAAATGGCTCTGAGCACTATGTGACGTAACTTCTGAGGTCATCAGTCCCCTAGAACTTAGATCTACTTAAACCTAGCTAACCTAAGGACATCACACACATCCATGCGCGAGGCAGGATCCGAACCTGCGACCATAGCGGTCACGCGGTTCCAGACTGTAGCGCCTAGAACCGCTCGGCCGCCTCTGGCCGGCAATACTTTAGACACTGAATTCTTACTCGGGAGAAGTGAATTTCATATCTCGTCTGAACGTCTTTTTTTACCCTGTATTACATAAGGTGAATTCTGGATTGGTTGCTTCAACAGCATAACCATCTATTTCGTTATACGTTTTTGCCCAGTCAGAGATCGTGTTCCCTCTCCAGAACTTTGACATTGGTAGGTTGCTGAAATGTAATCGTATTTTGGTTTCAGAGCTAAACACGATTAACCACTGAACGTATTTGAAATCTGAATTCCAAACAGGAAATACTGCAAGTTTTTCATGTGCTGCAACACAGCGTGCCACGTTCTATCGCTAATTGTGTCTCCTGGAAGAAGGAGAAAAAAAGAAAAATACTGTGTCTGTCAAAAATGGAGTCATGAGATCCGTGGCTTTATTACTGCTATTGTAGAACCTCACTTGCTCACGACAAGACAAATTTTATAGCTTTAATGTGGGAAGCATCTTTACTACCCTCTAAGACAAAATAGAAAACCTCGAACCACGAAGTAATTAGCTGAATGGAACCGAAATCAGGTAATGTGACGTACATGTACAAGCAAACAAATGACTACAGTTTCAGAAAAATTGGATGATTAATTCAAGAGAAAGAGCTTCACAAATTAAGCTAGCCGATAACGCGTTGGTCCACCTCTGAACACTTACACAAGCAGTTATTCGGCTTGGCACTGATTAATAGAGTTGCTGGGTGACCTCCTAAGAGATATCGTGTCAAATACTGTCCAACTGACGCGTTAGATCATCAAACTTCGTGATGGTTAGAGGGCCATACCCATACTGCTCCAAACGTTCTACATTGTGGAGAGATCCGGCGACCTTGCTGGCCAATCTAGAGTTTGGCAAGCACGAAGACAAGCAGTAGAAAACTCTCGCTGTATGTGGACGAGCGTTTTCTTGCTGAAATGTAACCCCAGGATGGCTTGCCATGAAGGGCAACGAATCGAGGCATAGACTACCATCAACGTACCGTTGTGCTTTAAGGGTAGGGCGGATGCTAACCAAAGGGGTTCCTTCCATGTAAAGAAATGGTACCCCAGGCCATCACTGCAGATTTTCGGGCCGTATCGCTGGCGGAAAATCAGTTGCTATCCCGCTACTGTCCGGGACGTGTCCAGAAACGTCTTCGTTGGTCATCGGGACACAATTCGAAGCAGAACTCAGCCCTGAAGAGACTTCTACTCCTCTTAGTGAGATTCCAGACCAAAGACTTGTCTTCGGCCGCGGTAGCCGTGCGGTTCTAGGCGCTGCAGTCCGGAACCGCGGGACTGCTACGGTCGCAGGTTCCTATCCTGCCTCGGGCATGGATGTGTGTGATGTCCTTAGGTTAGTCAGGTTTAAGTAGTTCTAAGTTCTAGGGGACTGATGACCTAATATGTTAAGTCCCATAGTGCTCAGAGCCATTTGATGATCGTCGGCCGGAGTGGCCGAGCGGTTAAAGGCGCTACAGTCTGGAACCGGACGACCGATACGGTCGCAGGTTCGAATCCTGCCTTGGGCATGGATGTGTGTGATGTCCTTAGGTTAGTTAGGTTTAAGTAGTTCTAAGTTCTAGGGGACTTATGACCACAGCAGTTGAGTCCCATAGTGCTCAGAGCCATTTGAACCATTTGATGATCGTCTGGGGGTGCCAATTTTTTTTCATAGAATGACCCCTTTGGTTGTGACGATCTAGATCTTACATAATATTCCTCAAGAGGGCATCCAACAAGTCTGGCAATCAATCCCAAGCTGAATTACAGCTTGCACAAGGTCCCGAAGTGGACCAACGTGTTACTGACTTGCTCGATTTATGAATCTCTTTCTCTCGAATAAATCATCCAATTTTTCTGAAATTGTAAACATTTGTTTGTCTGCACATGTACATCACATCAAGCAGTTTCCGTCATATTCGGATAATTCCTTCGTGGTAGGTTCTTTTTTTTTCTTAGTGTAGGATGTGCTTTGTAACTCTCCTACAACATCAGAGAATTCCTACAATAAGTGGTTTAGATCTATCTACCGTGATTGGCGCGTGTATGACCCCGTGAAGACTGCTCGATCTGTGGAGCGGTTGGAATTCGTCAGCCGAGTGATTTAATGCGGGCGTACGATTATTCCATGGCAGTGAAGTACTGGCAATTAACGCTGGTTACCCTCTTTTCAGGTAACAGTAGCATCCTTTGTTTTTCTGCGTTCGCCAGCACATGTGCCTTTAGATGCGTTTTTCCTCGTACTACAGCTAATATTTTTTCTTTTAAAAATTTTTTGTAAGACCTTAGACGTCTTGGCGCAGCCACGTTCGAGGCCCTGGTGGTGGTGTGAAATGATAACGCTACGTAGTTTTCGTAAAAGCGAATCCAGTCAGGTTTATGCACGCAGTTCCCCTCAGCTATATCCATAAAGATATTTTGCTGATTTGTTACATGTCTCGAGTTTATGCGCAGTAACGTTGTAGGTAAGGACTTAAGCCATTTTCGTAAGACATTTCTTCAATGAGGCAAATGACTAAATAGCTGACAGATCTCTAGTTGTCTTACAATGGTTTGTTACGTGCCCTTCAGATTCGAATCTTTTACAATTTACATTCAGGAGAAGCTTTTCTTTTTGTCAACAGGAAAGTGTGATATCGCAAAGGCTTATGTAAAAGAGATTCGATGAAGGCTGCCCAACCTCCAACCGCCTTCACGAAGTCTAATTTTGCAGAATACATAATTATATTTAGAGCAACACTGCCGTAACGTCTGTCTGATGTCAATGTTGTACTCACAGAGTATGGTCATGAAGTTTTTAATTACTATTGTTTTGATTATTAAGAGATGAGCATCTCTTTCACTATTTGAAAAAGTTCAGGAAAAAAATAGCTGGTGATCCCAATCATATAGTGAGTTTGTTTTTTTCGTTTTTTTTTCACCCGCAGGTGATGACTTCTTCGGATGATGCAGTTTTGCAGTCAGACTGAAGTCACATGCCGATAAGCTGAACTAATTCTTTTAAATTTCCTATCCGCAGGACGCTGATACAGCAACGAATGTGGAAAACTGTATGCTAACATGTTCACTTTACAGTAAACAAGTTTCGACAACCTACAGTATCTTATTTGTAAGCTGAAGCGTGTACCCGTCAGATTTCGCTGTGTATCTGAAAAAAGTACCTATCGTTTTACTATCGTGGAAGACGACGATACGATAGAAGGCAATGTCTTTTATAAAAACTCGAAACTCCTGATTTCGAAACCATCGAGGTAGCGTAGTCACGGAAGCACTGGACCCGTATTCGGTAGGAGCGAGGTGCAAAGTGTCGTTAGACTGTCCTGATATGCGTTTTTCGTGTTTCCCCGGGACCGATTAAGATGATTGCCAGGATATTAGTATTCTTAACTGTTCTTTCCCTATAAAAGCTAGTATTCAGCCTCTAATGATTCCATCATCTACGGGACATTAATCTTCCTTCCTTCACTCTCTCCTTTTCCAGGCTCCGAGAAGTCACCAGAAGTATTTACTAGTACGACTGTACAAATTACAGCAAATGCGATATTTTATTCCATGCAGTTGGACTAATGATAATCTTTGTGTGACATTGTGGTGCTGAAAAAGTGGTATTGTGACATGGGTCATACTAAATTCCTTTACATGACAGTTTGCTGATAACTGAGCAAAACACGCGATTGACCTGCAAGTTCTTTTGGCAAGTTGAGACCCTATGAGCTTATTTATTTTACTGTCTTACATTCCTTAGTTTGTGTTTGATGTTCGTAAGATTGAAATGTGTTCAGTGTATGATGATGTGGTGGAGCGCAGAACCTAATATTTACAGAGGAAGATACAACCCGCCTGCTTGCCAGGTGCCGCAGTTTGTTTCGGTGTAAATTTTGCCTACTATCACTGAGCACGGATTCTGTTCTCCAGCAACACATTAAACAGCAGTGGACGTGAGAGTATGTGTGTTGTTGCTTCATGTTGTTCCGTTTGAATGCGAAAGTGGCTTTCACATTCCTTGCAGAAGCAATGCTATTGCTTCTCTCCGCGATGTCCATCTAGTATATCACATAGAAGTCTGACGTAATAGTTAAAAAGTAAGTCCAGTGCCGTTTCGCTACCGTCTCTCAAAATACGATAAAGTGAAACACGCAGGATTTCATTGTTTTCGTGTCCGATTCTTAGCCTACATCTTGGTTTCGACAATGACTACTGAGTATACAGTGGTCTTGACACTGGAATGAAATTAACGTGCACTTTCTAGATATCCTATTGCAGTTGTTAGCCCACAAAATTGCCATTTCTGTTTTTTTTTATTCATTTTGATTTTTTTATAACAAAAACTTACGTTGTAACACGTGAAAAGAATTTTTTCATGAAGGTACGTTCTCTAAACTTTATTCAGACCAGGTACTTAGAATCTTTCTTAAATACAATACCATATACGCTCTGCATTGTTGCGTAGTGAACTACTTTGAAGAAGGAATATTTTAGTTAAAGTCTTTAGAGATGAAACACTAGTCACATTACTGAAATATGAGCAATATGCGGAGGAAATTATTAGCTTCGGCACATAAACTGGAATTTTGAAAAGCACACAAACTGCATATTGCGTGCTTGAATTATTTATAAATCGCAAACTGAACTACTGTTGATTTTTTGGAGAGTTAATTTATTGATTAATAGATTGTGGAAAGTTACTGTGAGACACTGTCATTGGGGGAAAAGTTAAGAAAATATATATTGGGAAGGAAACATGACACAGAACAGAAATAGAGTATGCTTCACTACTTAGAAGAAAGAAATCCCGTTGCTGCCGTCAGAACAAAAGATAGTTGCCTGCGGAAGAATATTTGTGTCTTCCCATGAAGGAGATAAGTCTGTACTGTCATAGCCATGAACAGGCTATACTGCTACACTCCAAATGACTGGAATTCATTTAATCAATAATACATATGGAAGTATCTGTAATCGTGTATCTTTACAGGTATACGAGGCCTGTTCAGAAAGTAAGCTCCGATTGATTGCCAAATTGAAACCACAGTGAACATCAGAAATGTTTTACTTGTAACAATTAGCTACACCTTTCAGCTACTTCTCTACGTAGTCGCCGTTCTGACTTAGACTTTTGTCATAGCGTTGTACCAACTTTTCAATAGCCTCATCATAGAAGGCAGCCGCCAGTGCTTTCCGCCAATTCTCCACGCTGGCCTACACCTCGTTGTCTGTGTCAAAATGTTGTCTTCAAAGATAGCGGTTCATGTGACCAGAGATGAAACTCAGGGGGAGACAATTGCGGACTGTATTGTGGGTAATCTCACATTTCCATTTGAAAACGATGCAGGAGCATCTTCATTGCCCCTGCAGAATGCGGCTGAGTATTGTCTTGAAGAAGAAACAGCACGACAGTTATGTAATGTTAGCTGCATAGCTTTAGGCGAAATTTCTCACCAGGCCCTCGTACTTGGCGGCAGACACTATTTTCTAGACATCTTTACGCACTCACTGCGAGCTCAGAAATGAGAAGAGCGACGTGATGCTAACTGGGGTTATACTAGAGACACTACCCAACACATCTGTGCAAAGCTTTATCGGATTTTCATAGTCGTTTCCATTTCGCGACCGATCGGAGCTTACTTTCTGAACGTCCCTCGTATTTTCAGAAAGTGGAAACATAATAAACTGTAAAAAAAACCTTAGTTGCTCTAACTACCTTCACGTCCTAAAACTACGCTGAGTTGTCGCTTAATCTTTCGGTCTACCACTGATATATTTTCATTGATTGGTTCGTTTCAGAAAAGCACACATTGCCAACATTCTGACGTTCACACATTTGTGGATCAGAAAGTTGTCATATATCTGCTCCCTTTACGTAACTGAAGTCACAGACACTGTAGCGCCAATCCGAACAGTACTAGTTCCGATTCTGGTGAAGTATGAAGTTTTATCAGCAGTACGTGGCGGCAAAAAAATAGAGGTGGTAGCGGACAGTTCCTATTAACATGATTGTACACCACTGGCCTTAGTTAAACTCCAAACCTGTACACACTGACTGAGTGAGTAAAGATCTATGACGTCGTTGATGGCGACCCTTTCCTCGGATGTGCACGTAAGGTTCAGCGGCCCCTTAATCCTATGCGTGAGGTGTAAGCTGTGTGTCAGCATCGTGTTTCATTCTCTCGTTTTCGTTTTCGTTTTAAACACACGGGCGTACAGAGAAACAGGAATTTCTGTTGTGGGTATGATATATTCTCACTGGTGGTGTTGGCCTGTCAGGTGCTGTACCACAAAAAATGAACACTAAGCACTAGTGGTTACTGCTATTTCAACGGAGAGCCTCCTAATATTCGTAGGAAGAGATTGACTGTTGTGGTTACTGCAGAATTTCCTAATTCACCGTGGCTCAGTACTGTAGTCACTTAAAACCTGCAAGTTCTGTGACGAAATCTGAATTCTGAATGGATTGTTTACCATTGTGAAGAGGTGCGAGGTGCGTGCCCTCTTACACACACACACACACACACACACCAAGATAGCTCTTTACTAAACTGCTGTCACTTCTGTTGTTGTTCCGCTAATGTACGTCAGACTGTCAAGTATAGGTGTAATAATCAGCGAAGTCCCTAGAAGAATAAAGTGCGTGCGAAGAATTCGGGGTCATAAAAAAAACTCAGTGAAATACTGGTGTTCCAAATATGCACGACCTACAGGCTGTGCTGTTTTTCACGCTCTAGGGCTGCTATTTTTGACCAACGCGTGGAGAGGTGGAGACACACACACACATACACACACACACA
The DNA here is from genome assembly GCF_023864345.2 of Schistocerca serialis cubense. NCBI lineage: Eukaryota > Metazoa > Arthropoda > Insecta > Orthoptera > Acrididae > Schistocerca > Schistocerca serialis. Next base: position 434,054,533 of record NC_064640.1, on the reverse strand, counting down.
GAGAGAGAGAGAGAGAGAGAGAGAGAGAGAGAGATACAGCGTTTATGTAGCAGGCAGGTAGGCCAAATGCAATAGCTGTGCTAAGCTTGGTGTGGCGTTTAGGCGTTTCTCCTCGATCCTTCTGACGTCTCTAAAATGGTTCTTTGTTTCCTAGAGATTTGACGTTAAACAGATATTTTTCACAAACGGGCCACGGAAAAAGCCAAATGAAGGATGAACAAATTAATGATTGTCAAATGCGTATAGGGCTATAATAAAAGAAAAAACCCTAACGGCGTTAAGAATGGAGAAATCTGGAAATGACGCTCTAAGACGCTCAAGACATCGGTATATGCAAACAGATATGGCAATGAATGACTATGCATCCGGGCACAGTGCCATCTCTCGCCATAAAACTGTGGACAGTTTAGTCAAACGCGTAATAAACTTAGGCGAATACCTGTGTGGTGTCACCGCCAGACACCACACTTGCTAAGTGGTAGCCTTTAAAGCGGCCGCGGTCCGTTAGTATACGTCGGACCCGCGTGTCGCCACTGTCAGTGATTGCAGACCGAGCGCCGCCACACAGCAGGTCTAGAGAGACTTCCTAGCACTCGCCCAGTTGTACAGCCGACTTTGCTAGCGATGGTTCACTGACAAATTACGCTCTCATTTGCCGAGACGATAGTTAGCATAGCCTTCAGCTACGTCATTTGCTACGACCTAGCAAGGCGCCATTATCATTTGCTATTTATCTTGTGATGCATGTACCGTCAGACCGATGTTCACCAATTATGGATTAAAGTTAAGTATTCCAGACGCTACGTACCTTTTTTTACTAGACTCAATTCCTTTAACTGTTCCAGACCTCACGCCCGCCTGCGTGAGCTTAAACGCGTGCCTTTCGGCATCTCCTAGTGGCTTGGCTGTCTTGCCAAGTCACAACAACCTGAATGATGTATTACCTTACCAGAAAATATTCAACCGTCATCTTAAAGAGTGCACTATGATCGGCCGCAACAGAAAGTATAATCACTACGGTTTGCCGAATGGAATAGAAGCAGACAGTAGGTGCTCATCAAGATTACATGCGTACGATGCATGCAATTAAACGGCGGTGAATTTCCAAACCGCCTGTTCCGCCTAGAACCAATGGTCTCTCCGATATACGGTTTGTGCAACGAAAAAGTAGATTTTTTCGTGCACTGTATACAAGACACAAACAAAAGATCTTTTATCCGAGTATTTATTAAGGCATTCCCATTAAACATAGCATGTATTCTCGAATTTATTTGTATATCATCTATAATATATTTACATTTTTTTCAGTGGTGCCGTAAAGTGGGGTGAATGGAAACAGTTTTCAACTTTAAAATAAAATAATTGACAACTTTAAAAATAATATTAAAATCAAAATTATATGGGATTATAGGTTCTGTGCCTAATTTAAGGCTTACAATTAGATTTGGTAGCAAACTCATGCTTTTATAAATAAAAAAAACAGAAACTTGATGTTTTCGATCGCCCCACAGAGAGGAATGAATAGATACAGCGCTGCCAATCTTATTATTTTTTATATTTATTGGACTTTGGAGCTAATAGGGACATGACAAAATCTTTTTAGATGCAAGAGAATAAGAAACAAAATTTATCTGGTTAAAAAAAACGCTTATATTCTGTACAAAAACTAAAAATATTGCATGAATGTTGTTCTTTAATCAGTTTTCCAAATGAAAGGTGCTATACTTCTAATTTCCTTAGTGTAACCTTAAACTGATGAATTTTGTTTGTTATTAATACCTTAAGTCACTGACATGATGGAAAATAAAGTTTTTTCATTTACAAGTCGTACACCCAGAAGTAAGGAAGACCTTTCGAATAGTATTTCCTTGAATGAAACATGACTCCTCCATTATAATGAACGTGTTTAATCGGCCTTTTTTGTTACAATAAACAATCAACAGTACCTTCGCCTTCTAATTAACAAATACAACTACGCCTGAACGCAATGGTTGAGTAAGCCTGAGACTACGTCAAGCAGAAAGGTGGCTCAAATCCCCATCTAAGTATCCTGCCCTAGATTAGCCGTGGTTTCTCTGAACACTGCAGGCGAATGAATGCCAAGTTCGTTCCTTCTACAAGGCCAAGACCGATTTCCTTCTTGTGGCGTGTCCAGCTCAGCCTGTGCTCTCTCTCTCTCTCTCTCTCTCTCACACACACACACACACTCTTTAGTGACCTCGACGCCGGTGGGACGTTGAACTCCTAACCTTCCCTCGAAACAGCAGACCATGGTGTGCGACAACAGTCTGTTATGGAGGGATCGCGTGCCACTAATCGTGACCTCGTACTTGCGATTACTACGACCTTTCTGTTTTAATTTGAGAACTTCAGAGTTTGATCGTTATTGTGAGACAAGTATGGTGACGGAGATCTTACATTTCCTGGTCAACCACCGATAACTTGACCTGTCCTCTTATATTCTTGTGATTGGACGCTTTCGTGACTTCGTGACATTTCCTTCTCCTAAATCACTGCTTCAGCCCTAGCTACCAAGTCGCGCCTTCTTTTCAGTTCTTTCTGATGGAATTCTGTTACACGTAATCTGGTGCATGTTGGGAGAGGCATGAACGCAAGGTACATCTGTGAAACGCCGGCCGGCCGGTGTGGTCTCGCGGTTCTAGGCGCTCAGTCCGGAACTGTGCGACTGCTACCGTCGCAGGTTCGAATCCTGCCTCGGGCATGGATGTGTGCGATGTCCTTAGGTTAGTTAGGTTTAAGTAGTTCTAAGTTCTGGGGGACTGATGACCTAAGATGTTAAGTCCCATAGTGCTCAGAACCATTTGAACCATTTGAAACGCCGGCCGGGGTGGCCGAGCGGTTCTAGGCGCTTCAGTCCGGGACCGCGCGACTGCTACGGTCGCAGGTTCGAATCCTGTCTCGGGCATGGATGTGTGTTATGTCCTTAGGTTAGTTAGGTTTAAGTAGTTGTAAGTTCTAGGGGACTGATGACCTTAGATGTTAAGTCCCATAGTACTGAGAACCCACATCTGTGAATTACAGACGCTTGCCCACAGACGGAATATATTTGTATAGCAAAGCGAAAACCACCACCAGCTGACTGCATTCAGCCAGAGCCTAGAATACAGCCCTCACGTGCAGCTCAGAGCAGTTATTACGATCGTAATCCGACGTGTGGCGTACAAGATCTTTATCGAGCACCGATTGTTTACGGACAAACAATAGGAATTGGCGGGAGGGAGTCGTGGGGCACACGTAATAATTTTCCATTAAGAGAGAGTTAACGCAATGTCTTTAAAAAAGATATCCTTCTTTCATTTTGTGCGTGTGGCTTGAACATCTCGTGTTGGGCAATGATAAACTGATTTGATAACTACTTCTGCAGTGTGCCATCTTGACGGTAAGCATTACGGAGTGTATTAAAACGAATATTATTATTTCTTAATCTGAAATTGGATACTCAAATCTTTATAATTACGGTATCCTTCACTTTCTATAATTCCTGTAATACGTCTGATTGGCATATAGCTACGTAGAATCTTTACAACCCACTTCATGTTTACTTTCTGGAAATATTTCACATCTGTAAACACTTTCCAAAATCATTTTTCACTCTTCGGTGCCATCCAGAGATGCCTACACTTGTGTGTGTTAATGTTATGCAGATAAACTGATTATTTTTAGCAATGGTGTTTATTCTGCCTGTAGTATTTACGTGACAAGTTAAGGCGGTCCCCGGTCTACAGGAATTTGCCGGCACCGTAGCGCAACGTGTTCGGTCAGGCGACTGGCCATTTTCTGAAAAAAATAGAATAAAATAAAATAAAATCGAGGAAGTTCTCTTCGATGGAATCTGAAACATGACTTGGAACATCCATACGGAACCACTGACGGAGAAAATGACGAAGAAAAAGATCGAAAGAAAGATAAAAAGGAACAGATTTGCATTAACGTGCCAAATCAGTACTTGTCTAGCAAATTTATATAAAGAAAAATATTAGCCTCTTGTAGAAAAATAAATGCAAACATATCGTTTCAAGCTGCGAAAAACAGCAGGTGAATTCACTGTAGTAATGCAGTTGGCCAACGGTTGTTAAATAACAATACTAAACCATATACATGGTGCGATGTACTTGGTGATATACATTTTGATGATCGGAGATAAATAATTAAATATGTGAGATGTACGTTTTCATCTTTGTCGCATTCTGCAGTTACATTTTCATCTTGTTTTCTCGTCATCTCAAGCGAAGTTTGTATCACCATAGCCTAGAGATACAATGACGTGAATATCACTGTTAGTACTTCCTTTTTCTCGTGATTTGTGCTTTATGTGAGAAGGAGTTCCGTTCCTGGTTATTTATTTTTCACTGACCTTTGTCCCAGTTACACGTCATTGTTTGAAGCCCTTTGCATTATTTGTAGCTCTTATGATTGAGTGTAAAATACGCTGCTCTGCAAAACTTAAGGACGAGATAGATAAAGTACCATAACATCTGAACTACTTGGTGGAAATAAATGAAAGTACGGAAGCATGTTGCCAGAAGTTCCCCAGTCGTTCATAGAAAATTGGACGTCACATGGCTTGAGGTCAATGTGTCAATAGCGGCAAATGGGGCTGGCCCCGCAACACGGCGCAGTTGAAGGAACCGGATAAGACACTGTGTGTCAATCAGGGCGCAGTTACGGTGCACTGTGGAGGCGTTCTTCTTTACAACATATCCCGGAGGCAACATTTGGACGACTTCACACGGGTAATAATCATCGGGAAACTAAAATAAGGACGAAATCCAACGAGTGTAGTCCAGTAGGTTGGTACTGCTCACAGAATTGTTTAACATACGTGGGGAGCGTTCCGAACCACAACCGCTACTGCCCGAAGAAGGGCAGATGGTTGACCACGGTCAGTTACCAGACGTAACCCACCTCAAACAACGGATACAATTTCAACCACACTTACCAGGACTGCAAGACACGGAATCTCACGCTCCACAGTGGCATAGCAACTACATTGTGGTGGACTCTTTGCCATCCTCACATCGGCGGCGGCCTTCACGATGGAGCCAAGAGCATAGGGACTGGACTAACGAGGAGTGGGGTTGCGTGTTCCACTCCGATGAGACCATATTGGTTCAAATGGCTCTGAGCATTGTGGGACTCAACTTCTGAGGTCATCAGTTCCCTAGAACTTAGAACTACTTAAACCTAACTAACCTAAGGACATCAAACACATCCATGCCTGAGGCAGGATTCGAACCTGCGACGTTAGCGGTCTCGCGGTTCCAGACTGTAGCGCCTAGAACCGTACGGCCACTCCGGCCGGCAGACCATATTCAGTCTGTGGTGATTCTAGACATACTCTCACATGGCGAGAGGTGTAAACACGTGACGCCCCCGGAAACAACGTCGAATGTGATCGTTTTGGTGGGCCAGGTGTTATGGTGTGGGGTGGTATCATGTTGCGTGGGTGTACTGACCTCCAGACCTCTGAACACGGTACACTCACCAGACAACATTGCTGTGGCACTGTACTCCTTTCCCATGTGCGTCTTTCCAGGGATCCATTCACCCCTGATTTCATTTGCATGGCTGACAAAGAGTAACAGCGTCGAATAGCTCATGTGGAGGAGCTCTTGGAACGAGAAGGCCTTTCGCGAATGGACTGGCCTGGCCGTTCCCCCTACTTAAATCCCACCGATCGCGTGTGGTGTGCGTTGGGGAGGATACTGCAGTGTGTCCACAAACACCAATGACGATGCAGCGACTGTCAGTCGCGCTGGTGGAGGAATGGAACGCTCTGCCACAAGAACTCCTCATCAACCCTGTGACCAGCATGGGAGCTCGTTGCAGAGCAAGCACTGCTCTTCGTGGTTATCTCGCATCCTATTAAGAACCATGTCCCGGCTTTAGTTATATCCAGGCGACTTTCATAAATCTCGGTACTTCAATATAATTTTTGTCCACGAATAAAAGTGTCATTTCTGTTGGTCTCTCTGCGTATTCTCTACAGTCACCCTTTGCACTATGCAGTAACATTTCTTTTTATATATAGTCCGAATTTCGTCGGGCTAAGTTACTTGACAGCGCAACATAATTGCGAAAGTTACTTTCGTTCTTAAGTCTTGCACACACGTGTAGTTAAGACTAGTTCAAGAAGATGTAAATTAGCATGCAGCACACACTATAGTAGCATGAAAGCAAAGTTACACAGTGTCAGTGACTTGATTTGGAAACAAAGTATTTGTACACTACTGGCCATTAAAATTGCTACACCACGAAGATGACGTGCTACGGACGCGAAATTTAACAGCCAGGAAGAAGATGCTGTGATATGCAAATGATTAGCTTTTCAGAGCATTCACACAAGGCTGGCGCCGGTGGTGACACCCACAGCGTGCTGACATGAGGAAAGTTTCCAACTGATTTCTCATACACAAACACCAGTTGACCGGCGTTGCCTGGTGAAACGTTGTTGTGATGCCTCGTGTAAGGAGGAGAAATGCGTACCATCACGTTTCCGACTTTGATAAAGGTCGGATTGTAGCTTATCGCGATTGCGGTTTATCGTATCGCGACATTTCTGCTCGCGTTGGTCGAGATCCAGTGACTGTTAGCAGAATATGGAATCGGTGGGTTCAGGAGGGTAATACGGAACGCTGTGCAGGATCCCAACGGCCTCGTATCACTAGTAGTCGAGATGACAGGCATCTTATCTGCATGGCTGTAACAGGTCGTGCAGCCACGTCTCGATCCCTGAGTCAACAAATGGGGACGTTTGCAAGACAACAACCATCTGCACGAACAGTTCGACGACGTTTGCAGCAGCATGGACTATCAGCTCGCAGACCATGGCTGCGGTTACCCTTGACGCTGCATCACAGACAGGAGCGCCTGCGATGGTGTACTCAAAGACGAACCTGGCTGCACGAATGACAAAACGTCATTTTTTCGGATAAATCCAGGTCCTGTTTACAGCATCATGATGGGAGCATCCGTGTTTGGCGACATCGCGGTGAACTCACATTGGAAGCACGTATTCTTCATCGCCACACTGGCGTATCACTCGGCGTGATGCTATGGGGTGCCATTGGTTACACGTCTCGGTCACCTCGTGTTCGCATTGACGGCACTTTGAACAGTGGAAGTTACATTTCGGATGTGTTACGACCTGTGGCTCTACCCTTCATTCGATCCTTGCGAAACCCTACATTTCAGAAGGATAATGCACGACCGCATGTTGCAGGACCTGTACGGGCCTTTCTGGATACAGAAAATGTTCGACTGCTGCCCTGGCCAGCACATTCTCCAGATCTCTCACGAAATGAAAACGTCTGGTCAATGGTGACCGAGGAACTGCCTCGTCACAATACGCCAGTCACTACTCTTGATGAACTGTGGAATCGTGTTGAAGCTGCATGGGCAGCTGTACCTGTAGACGCCATCCAAGCTCTGTTTGACTCAATGCCCAGGCGTATCAAGGCCGTTATTACGGCCAGAGATGGTTGTTCTGGGTACTGATTTCTCAGGATCTATGCACCCAAATTGCGTGAAAATGTAATCACGTGTCAGTTCTGGTATAATATATTTGTCCAATGAATACCCGTTTATGATCTGCATTTCTTCTTGGTGTAGCAATTTTAGTGGCCACTAGTGTATTTTGATTCTAAGGTCTTAACCAGAGATAATGTCAGTACTAAACGCCCGCATAAATGTGTAAGTCGTTGGCAATTAGGATACTTCACAAGTGGCGGTGTCGAAAGCTAGCTTACAACCATTTTTCCACGTATAATTTGCTCTTATTGCATTGCAATTTTTCTTTATCTCAGTGCTGATAATGTTTTTTTTTTTCTTTGTGCAGGGTTTTGCTGTGAGGTGATTCCTGGTGTCAACATTCGGACTATACAAGGTAAGACACGCATATATCGCACGGCGTTAGCTGGCGTGCGTCTTACGTAAGGGACTTTTCCGTAATGCAAGCAGGAGCGACGGGACACAGTTAGAATACGTGGCCCCGAAAAGACCGGCTGTCGACGTCACACCAAGGCTAACGGTGTTTTCCGCCTTTTTTCCCCTCACTGGGACGCTGACCTACGACGAAGCGGCGGTCCATCCTGCAGAAGGAACTGGGACGATCCGTTTTGAGCGGTCTTGCATTCTCGCTGCGACTTCCTGTCTCGTTGTTTACGCTGACGCTCTCACGTTTTCAGCCGAGTAATGTCCCCTCCAGTTTCGCACACGTCATCGTCATGCGATGTAACGTCGTGTCACGCCGCTCTTACGCTCCTGTTTGAAGTCGAGTACTAAATGAAGTTAATTAAATCAGTCCTGCTGCGTAGTCAATGAAGTGGATAATTTGTAAAAAGTAGGCATCACTCCTGCATTTGTAACGGTTAATAAATGCCTAGCCGAATTCAAACGTGGCGATACTACACTTTACTCGCATAGATAACCGTGAAGTCCCAAAAATTATGACAGATGATAACATCTAGAAAGTTACAGCGCGCTATTCGAAGATTAGTGATTAACTTTCCTTTGTTAACGTGGCATTATTTTCACAAGTGGTAGTGTGGGGTCCAGTGGATCCTCATGATGTTTTAATGTTGCTACATACGTCGAATATTAATAACTAGGTTATTTAAAAAGATAATGTAGAATAACCACATAAATTATGAAACTGAAGCAATTAATGCTTATTTGAAGAAATAATACATTTTATTACATTAGAAAGCAGGTAATAACTACAGTTACGTTTACACGATATAAACTGGACGTTAACTCATTCAACAGTTTTCTTCTGATGACTCTTTACAATTACCTTTCAGACACTGATCACATACAGCAAGCAATTGTTTCATGCACATACGTTTTCCACACTGATGACAAGCAAATCGAGTTTTTACAACCTTATTTTTAGGGCAAATGATGCACCTCCTTTTGACAGCTGACACATCTTTTTGTGTTGGTTTGTTATTGACAGTAGATGTTGATCCACTCATTTTTGTTGCTCTTTGGCGAATTTCTCTGGATAAGTGACCCATAACTGCCCTCTTCTTTAGCTGGTTTGCCACCAAGCCGAAACCAGTTTCCCCCAAAAAAAAAAAAAAAAAAAAAAAAAAAAAAAAAAAAAAAAAAAACCTTCTTTTTCAGGGTTATTGCTTCTAAAAATTGCAGCTAGATCAATTATGCAGAAGACTATCGTCTATTGCACTTCCTTGCAACTGAATATGTGGTACATAACTTGTCCACTACATCAATCCCCCACTCCCTTTTTTGTCGTTGTAAAATGTGAATATAATTATGTTTGGTTTCTTGTTTACAACGGAAATACGATCTGTTGATGTATCTTCCAGGTGCATAGATTTACAAGTCTTTGCCGATCCCTTTAGTCCAGGAAGATGAATTATGATATTCTAGCTTTGACTCTTTAATTGGCAGGAAGCTACCTCTATTTTGTACTCTTGCCTTCCTATGAAAGAAATTGGACAGGTCTGAATCTGCACCATCGGAATCGCCATACTGCTCACGAGTGGTATTATACTCAGACTCGATACAGTAGTGTCATACAGAATCATAAGACAATCTATCTACACAGGCATCTTCATCCGAAACCTCCTTAGTGAAGTAATTGGAATCGTCTTCTTCCATCATCAGTTACAAAAATAAAATCAGTTAATGAGAATTCCAAATTCAAAAACTTCAAACTGACAGGAAAGCGTTAGTATCCGAATTTACACCTATTTGCTCGGCACTATCTTGTAACGGAAGTGTTGACGTGGCGGTCTAGGAACTGCCCAGCCACTAAATAAGTGTCGAACGCTACCAACAATGAGCAACACAAGAATGAAAAACATCTGACGGGAAATAAACAGATGTGAGAGAGAATTGAGAGACAGCAGGCTGTGTTGCCAACTTTGTTCACATAAATTTAGCTAAACTAAATGTACTGGGGATCAGTCGGTCCCCAAGTTAACAATTAAAGGTTAAAGACGTATGAAATATCTAACCTCTTGAGCACATCAGAGGGAAGAGTGCGTTGCATTTTATACGACTAATTAATTACCGGAAAGCTTTATGCAAGATGGGTGTCGCATTCGTTGAAGCTACATCGAAAGCAAACACAAGAAGAAACGTTTCGTTTGTTTCGCCGAGGCCAGTTTTCACAGTTTTCCATCTGATTTGTCCAGAAGACTTGCTTAGTATTTGCCAGTTGTTATTTGACTATTTGCAGGGTATTTAGAAGAAAGTTTCCTTTTCTATATCCCACAAAACAGAGGCCATAGCGTCCCCACAGATAAAATCGAACTTCCCTATTTTGGTAAAAGTCTACCAGCTTCCACACCCTGCTGTTTCGTTTGTTGTAGGAAGTGGAGGACGTATACCTCATCCACAAAATCTGTTTAATTCTTTTCAAAACAGTCCAGACGTTGCTGACATAGATATTCTAGCTTTTACTTTTTGTGACCATTCTTGAAATGTGGTACCCGGCTTGCACGAAACTTTCCAATAGTTATTTATTCGTGCAAAATACATCTAAATCCTTGTTCTAGTTGTCTTTCAGATACCTTCAATCTCCGACTTTCGAATACGGTAAAATTATTTGGTAGATTTTTCTGTGATTTGTAACTGGGACGTTCTTCGCGTAGATCATAGAAAAGAGCAGTGCGGTCACGTTTGAATTCAGTAGCTCATTTATTAACTGTTATAAATGCAGCAGTGTAGTTCTTATGAACCTTTAGAAACGTAGGATGAATTTCCACTGAAAAAATAAAAACTGACCCCAACCTACTTAATTTTATCCAGCTGAACGACAGCGCAACACGACTAATTTAAAAAGCTGTACAATCAGAACTGTTCCGCAGAAAAAGCAAAGTTTCATTAATTCGAACGCTGTTTCTGTGGTAGGCCAAAAAATTCTGACTCTTCTCATGCACGTAGCGGCAATCCATCGACAAAAACTGCAACTACGAGTATATCTCGGAGTGGTAATTTCAGTGTCCTGCCAATTTAGCCACGAGTCAAATCGTCAATCTGTCGGTATCCGACTTGCCCTGCTATACTCCTGATCCAGTGTACAGTTTTAATGTATCAGAACGTTGCATTCAATTCGTTCAATTCACTACAAAATTTAAGTTTAGCTCTATAGATAACGAGATTTATAAGATTCATATCTAGGAATGGGCGTTTGCACTCTAAAGGTGTTAACGTGCTACGAGTCTAGTAGGCTTCGACAAGCCTGTCCCTTGGCAACATAGTTGCATGGTGCTTACAAAAACTTCGAAAATTTATGTAGCTGGGCGTATGCATTCCGTACGAATTTGCTGCACATCAAATGAAAGCCCGTCGACAGAATCGCAGAACACAAACGTTCCGGCAGTTCCTTATAATACCTTGAATAAACGTTTTAGCTAAAAAAATATCTACCTATATCAACTTAACCATGTAGTATGGAATTTTCTGAGGCCAGCGATAATAAATTGCCAACAAAAATGGTCAAATTTCAGTACGTAACCTCAGTGGCACACTCCGTATATAATCGTTATCACGCTTCAGATTAATGCAATGTACATGTAAATATAATCTATCTGGTGATGGCAGCGTCCTGCCGAAACGTGTCGTGCGAAAGAAGAAACAATCAAAAGAGGCTTTAAGCGACAATTTCCAATCCACCTAGAAATCAAGGCAGTTACCAGCAGAAATATTGTTTCAGGGCATGTTGATAGTCCAGCTGCACCCGAAAGCTCGCCAAACGAACTTTACTGTTTTGAACTGGGTACTAGCATGTCGCCGCGCGGGGTGGCGGTCAAGGCGCCTTGCCACGGTTCGCGCCGCTACCCCTGTACGAGGTTCGAATCCTCCCTCGGGCATGGGTGGGTGTGTTGTCCTTAGCCTAAGTTAGTTTAAGTTAGATTAAGTACTGTGTAAGCCTAGGGACCGATGACCTTAGAAGTTTGGTCTCATAGGAACATACACCAAATTTCCAAATTTTACTAGCATGTCACGGAAAGTTGAAACTACACGAGACTCTGCACAGTGGCAAAAGTCTACAAAAATAATCCTCATCTCAGGAAGTTAATTGTAAATGGTGGTTTGTTGTTGGCGTTTTATGTTGTCAAATGGTTCAAATGGCTCTGAGCACTATGCGACTTAACTTCTAAGGTCATCAGTCGCCTAGAACTTAGAACTAATTAAACCTAACTAACCTAAGGACATCACACACATCCATGCCCGAGGCAGGATTCGAACCTGCGACCGGAGCGGTCACGCGGTTCCAGACTGAAGCGCCTTTAACCGCACGGCCACATCGGCCGGCTTTTATGTTGTCCACTAATTGTTTTTGGAAACTAATGACACACAACATGTTGACAAATACTATACCTCCATGGACAACATTCATAAAAATACTAATAAAGTGGCATAGATTGGTCAACAGAAAATAAAGTTTGACAATTAACGACATTATTACAACACAAATACTGCAGAGCTCGAGCTATGATATTTACATAACCATCATGCCTATCAGGTTCAAATGGTTCAAATGGCTCTAAGCACTATGGAACTTAACTTCTGAGGTCATCTGTCCACTAGACTACTTAAACCTAACTAACCTAAGGACAACACACACATCCATGCCCGAGGCAGGATTCGAACCTGGGACCGTAGCAGCAGCGCGGTTCCCGACTGAAGCCCCTGCACGAATGCAGCGAGAGAGCATAGTGTATTACAAAATACCCACATACACTATAAAAAAACTAGCGCCATCACACAATCAAAGATGAACAACGTCAGAATTTACCGAATATGAATATTAACTACCAGTGGATAAGGAAGCTGCACTATCTTTACGATATTGCAGTGCCTGTGTTATTCTGAATTACGATGCAAAGTTCCTTTGGTTATGTCCAAAGAAACGGGCACTCCGGTGACTATAGACGTTATGGGGTACATTAGATGTATTCGCAGTTGTGAATATGGACAACCATCAGCTGTGGAATCGAATGACGACAATGAAAATTTGTGCCGGACCGGGACTCGAAACCCGGTTTCCCGCTTATCGCGACCTGTCGCCTTAACTGCTTTGGTTATCTGTGCACGAAATACGTTCAGATCCAAACTTAACAACACAGCCGATGCAGTGTCTTCTTTATCCGCCGATACCAGGCAGCGACTTTCAATTAAAATGTCCTCCTCTGTACGGGAATTACATAATGTGTGTTTGAGTACAGTATGTGACGCAGGAACGACGACATATTTAAGTTTGGGTCTGGCCTTGAGTCGTGCACGGGTAGCCGAATCACTTACGGCAACCGCTCGCGTAACGCGGAAAACCCGCGTTCGAGTCGTAGTCCGGCAGATATTTTCATTGTCGTCGTTTCCTTGTACAGCTGATCGTTGTTCGTATTCGTAACTGCGAATACGTTTCATGGATTTCATAAAGGCTGTAGTCGCCGCATTGCCTGTTCCTTCGGATGTGGAGCATGTCCGAAGGAACACTGCATCGTTCTTCTTAACAAACTAGGCGCTGCAGTATCGTATCTTATCGACCCAAGGTTGGTCGACACCGCAACGCACGTCCTATTTGTCTTTCACTATAACCAATCTGCCGAAAGGTGACTTCGAGGTGGTCTAACTCCGCTGTTAAACTTCCAGCGTCTGAGATGACGTGGGCCGTATGAACCAAGGTACAAAGCACCCCTTCACGCTCAGATGGATCAACGTGCCATGGTGTCGGCGGCATTGATACCTGCCTGCTATTTTAGGCTTGTACAAGATACTTTTGTTGTTTGGCCTCTGGAAGTGAGTGTAGTATTTAAACAGACTTTTAGAATATCTCAGTTCAACCGACCCGAATATTTGCATCCGGAGATGGAAAAGGATAATTGCCTTCCCTTTCTTGATGTGTAGAAAAACATGCCGTTTTTAGCAAGCCAACTCACAATGATCTATGGCTTTAGGTTGATAGTTGTCATCGTGCGGTTAAACGTGAAGGGGTAGGCCTACTTTGTGCCTTGGTTCACAGAGACCATGTCAACTCATACTCTGAAAGTTTTGCAGCTGACAAAGAGGAGGCCACGACTTTCTGATAACAGAATTACTTCAAACTTTGTACACCTTTAGTAGGCCATTAAAACAACATAATGCGCCAGTAGTAAGATGCACTACTCTGGCAATTCCGAGAAAATCGCAAGAGAAGTTTAGCGCGTGGCGAGGAGGAAAGAGGGAGGGGGGGGGGGGGGGGTCGGGGAGGTCTGGAACGGAAACAGTTCGGTCTCAGGAGGCCAAACGAGACTCACATGAGGGCTGGGAAGCATCCCCGAGGCTGTGGCCAAGCCATGTGTCCGTAATATCCTTTCTTTCAGGAGTGCTAGTTCTGCAAGGTTCGTAGGAGAGCTTCTGTAAAGTTTGGAAGGTAGGAGACGAGGTACTGGCAGAAGTAAAGCTGTTGGCAGAGCACTTGGCCGCGAAAGGCAAATGTCCCGAGTTCGAGTCTCGGTCCGGCACACAATTTTAATCTGCTAGGAAGTTTCATATCAGCGCACACTCCGCTGCAGAGTGAAAATTTCATTCTGGATACAGACATTCGTTTTTCCTTCTCTCTGTTTTCGAGCGGAACAGGAAAGCAAATGACCAGTCTTGGTGCAGCTTGTGGAGTATGTATGTAAATGCAGGATGGTGAGTCAGACTCGAGTCGAATCTCCGCGGCGGATTAACGACCGTGGCTGGTGAACCGGTCAGCGTGAGTTTGGGTTTTAAGCGGTTTCCTACCCTCTTTTAAGAAAACTTTGAGCCGGTCCCCAATTTCCGCCCCATAAAACGCGGTATGCAGTGAGTTAAGATACGATAGCACGCAGAACGAAATTTACACAGTTCACAGAAAGGTGGCGCACGCGACTTCCCTTCCTCTGATAACTGACCATTGCGGCGACAAGAAGGGATTCTGGCAGCAAAGTTAAATGACGTAAATTTGTCAGAACTTGAGTAAAGAGAACCCCATACTAGAAAAATTAATTAAAATTAAAACGAAGAAAATATTCAGGTTAACTTTGTGCTATTGAAGTGCTGTGTCTTTTAATGTATTGTAGAGATTCGAGGGAGATAATTGCCATGGCGTTCAGATGCTCATATTGTTGATGTTCGAAATTCCTAACTCTTCTTTTCCGTGTTTGCAAATTAAACTTAAGTTCTTAAGCTCGGCCTTCTGCAAAACAAACTGGGTTTCTTCGTTTCGGAGGATGCAGAGTCTCAAAATACATTCAATCATGCTGTTATTAACAATCATTTTGACAACATTCAGAGCGTAGAAGCTGCATTGATGCTCTAATATTTTGTTCAGTGAAGTATCTAAAATTATGCCTGTTATCAATGAAAACTATTTGTTTCAACCAAGCTACTGCTGTGTGAAGTTTCAATGCCAAATTCAACTTTCGTACCCGACTGCTGTTCCCTTTACTATATTCACTGGCAAGTTTCCACGTAATCTATAATACCTACACTGATCGAAATTCGGCGTCCAGCGTTTAAATACGTTTCTTGCCAAATTCAACTTTCGTACCCGACTGCTATTCCCCTTACCATATTCACTGGCAAGTTTCCACGTCATCTATAATACCTACACTGATTGAAATTCGGCGTCCAGCGTTTAAATACGTTTATTGTCCCATTTCCACTCTGAGACTCAGTACTATCAGCACTTGATATTTCGTGGAGGACCTGAATCACGTATTTTATTAAAGCGAATATGATTGCAGGCTAAGATTAAATAGAGGAATTGGTAATGTCAAATAGAGTTTGTGAAACATGTTCATATATCATCTAAATTCTTCTTAATTCGAACAGACGAACTGCGGAAAATAAATCGACTTGCCGATGCCAGCCCTCATGTAGAGTCTCGTTTGGCCCCCTGAGACCGAACTGATTCCGTTCCAGACCTCCCCGCCCCCCTTTCCTCCACCCCTCCCCCCCCCCCCCCCCCCCACACACACACACAGAGAAAAATATCAGGTTACCTGGAATCAGACACGTACGTTCCCCAGGCAGCGAATCTAATCACTAGACCACTGAGAGGGACGGCGGGGTTTCAGTCTTCTAAGAACTAAAAATCGAAGTAATTTACTCTTGCTTGCTCTTAAAGCTCAACCCTTTCCAGTCTGAGCCAAAAATGTAAAATTTGTTTGGATGTACATGTGGTAGGGAATTAAATTTTCGCTTTTGTGGTAGTAATACAAATGTTTATTTCTTACGGTATTTTGGTTGACAGTGGTTTAGCTAACACCGTCTTCGCTTGTCGTTTTCTGCCTGTAATAAGCGAATATATTTGTTTGTGTTATTAATTCCGGAGTTTTTCCAGACCAAATTGTGATAAAACCGTGACAACAGAATTTAATATGCTTGTACGAAATTATCTCGTTCTCGGAAGAATCAGTTGCTAAATCGCGCAGCTGTTGATACCGTATTATACTCGGGGCTAGTTCCGTTTGTCAGGTGACAGAATCGACTGCAATTAGGCCAACGGAACGTGCCTGCAGTCGGCTTGCTGCTGCTGTGTCTGCATTACTATACACGCCGAGCTACGGTGTCGGAATTGTTTGCGAATACACCTCAGCACAAACGGTTGCAGTATATCAATATAGGAAGCAATACAGTGCCATGTTGAATTATCCTTACACAGGAATTGTACCCGCAATGTTTTTGGGAGTACATCAGCAGCTGCTTAAGCAGACAGTCATATCGGCAGACATCCTTAACAGGTGCCCATCATTGCGCGTGACACCTCTGAACAAATCACGCAGGACGAATTTACACAAGGAATAACAGAATTAAATTTCATTCAGGACTGTAGAGAGATGATGGCCCCGAGTCTTTTTACTTTTGGATGGAAAACTGCTCAATACGCACTCTTAGCTGGGCTAGGAGCGTTGTTTTGAATGTAAAAATTAAACAAACAACTTCCCGTACATAATTTCATCTGCATCTTTGTAAAAATTAAAGAACGCCTCCTGTACATAATTTCACAAATATCTTTTCCATCTCCAATATCATAATTGGCAATACAACCACAGCTGTTCTTTGTAGTATAATAGTTAACTCACTACTTCAACAACGTGCAAAAATTTCATTATATACTGTTAAGTAAGCCGGCCGGTGTGGCCGTGCGGTTCTAAGCGCTTCAGTTTGGAACCACGTGACCGCTACGGTCGCAGGTTCGAATCCTGCCTCGGGCATGGATGTGTGTGATGTCCTTAGGTTAGTTAGGTTTAAGTAGTTTTAAGTTCTAGGGGACTGATGACCACAGATGTTAAGTCCCATAGTGCTCAGAGCCATTTTTACTGTTAAGTAAAAGCGTTATTTACACGTTACGATAGTTATTCTGCACGGACAAGAAATGTTATGAAAAGTTGTATATGAGTTAATCCTATTGTCAAACAATAAAAATACTATTCTAGCCCTATTAAGATTTTACAGAGAGAATAAATGGAAAAACGTGGTTTCAGTATTATTAATTAATTATATCGCTGTGAAAACAGATTCACGACCACAAACATCCTAGTTTACTAGCAAGGTCATCCATAATATCTCAGGCAGCCATTTTTGTTGGTTTACGTAAAGTAACACTGGACTGAAAACATTCGTAGTAAAATATTGTGAAAATGGTATCTTTGAAATCAACACACAAACACGGAGTGTTGGAGTTGAAGTATTGTTCATGTTCTGTGTTAGCTTGGAACCGTGCTAGTGGTAGCTTCTACATTATTACGTGTCTCAGAATGGGACCACACTGTAATCGGATTTTTTAATTTTTTTATTTTTGTGGTACATGAAGTTTAAAACTCAAATATTAATAACCCCAAAGTAATTAGATGCAACTCTCAAAAATTCTCGAGAAAATCGACTCTGAAGTTTTCCGATCGTCTGTAATATGCTAAAGGAAGATTACTTCTTCTCGACAGGTCGTGTGGCAGGTTCGATGACTAGCCTTGCAAAATTTTAAACAAAGTTGTGTCTTCCGCGAAGCTTAAAATACATAAGGATGAAAAAAGATTTCATCTGTAATCTTTTTAATTTAAACAATCTTCTAAAAAAGATCAGCAATGAATAATTTATATTTACAATGAAAATTGGATTTTTGTGTGTAATGTGTAATTAGAAATAAGAAGACAGGCATTTTTCATAAAAATAGCAATTAGATGTATGTTAGTTAGCATATATGTGATGAATTTTATATTTAAATTACGTGGGTATGCGAACTGAACGGAAAAAAATGAATAAAATAGTGGTCGAAAAGGGAATCGAACCAGCGATTATCAGTCTCGAGCGCCACTGACTTTATTCCATCTTTATTTCTTTTGAGCTTCACGGAATTGCTAACAGAACATGCACCTCTATTTAAAAATTTGCAACTGGGAATCGAACCTAAAACCCATAAGGGCAGGCGAGCGTTCTACCACACAGTCACACAACCTGTTAGGAGAAACTTCCCTTAGCATATTAAAGACGTTCGGAAAACTTCAAAGTAGACTTTCTCGAGAATTTCTGAGAGCTGCATTGAACCATTTTTGAGGTTTCATATTTGAGTTCTGTACTTCACTTACCATAAACATAAAAAATCCAAAAAATCGGATTTGCCGTGTGGTTCCCTTGTCAGTACTGAATACCACTCTCTGTGCGTTAAGGATTAAGACAGAGCACACGTCAGCAGTTGTAATACTGGAAGTGTTCCTTTTCAGCCTTGCGCCGCGAGTACTAATCAGAAAGATTAATTTATATAACTGACTAATTTAGTAACTTAAATTTTTTGTGCAAGATTTGTTCATATTCTGCTGTAGTTAAATAAAGAACATACTAGGAACGACCTATACTTACTATTTTGACACCAAACGTTGTACTCCAGATTCAGGGGAGATCGTAATTTTTCGGCGAACTCTACTATCGACGTTCTACCATCATCATGCGTACCGCTGTTTAAGACAGTCCTCAGATCTAAAACTGGTTACAATATTTACGATGTAAATGTATCAGAAAATCTGATCGTCTGGAATTGTATGATGCACATTTCTGACGAGCTTAAACATTTTATCCGTGTGGAGTACAGGAACTTTGTTGCTTTTGTATCATGTATGCTAAATTAAAAAACGGATAGACAATATTATTGAGAGGCCAAGTCAAAAATGCAAAATAGCTGTTTAAGTGAGAACTTCGGAAGCAAACTACTCAAGACAGCTGCAATCACAGAAGGGACTGAGAATAAAGCAGAAGCTGAAAAACCCAAACTGCTGTAAACCAGAAGTAAGTAACCGATATTGCGCATCGCAGTGAATTACAAAAGGAAGTAACAGATGCTAAAGGAAACTGATATTAAGCCATTAAATGTGCCTCTAGGATTAGATACCTTACAAATATAAATATGACGCGCAGCGTCTGTAGCAAAATTTTCAACACTTGTAAAATGATAGTTCATAGATTCGGATGATTCACTTTGGGATAGCATTAGCGTCAATATTTTTTAAACCTAGGTTCTGACGATCTGTGTCATGATCGGTACCGATTATGTTGTTCTTTCTTTCATTCTGGACGCGCACGCTTGGAGAAAATGCTATTGCAACGTGCGTCGGAAATGCGTGATGGCATTCGACCGGAGAAAGCATCGCGTCCCCTTGACTCCTAATGTCGTGCATTGTACACGGCCGCCGAAGATCTGCAAGCCAGCATTAAGAATTCGTGCCAGTAATGCTGTAAGAAACCCTTTTAGAAACCCGCGGCTAACTCAGGAAATCTAAAAATAAAGAAGCAATTAAGTATGAAGTGATGAAATATCGTCCATTTTCTTGAATATAACAAACAATGAACTCCGGTTGGAATATTCGTAAATCTGACGGTACCCAACGCCCTGGTTCAGTTATATGGCAATAATAAGGCGAAGCGACGCGAAGAAAGATGGTTATAGTAGTTTTAAAACATAACATGCGAGAGCTGGACAAAATGTGTACGACAACTGCTCATGAAACACAAACACGACCTTGATTATATACCATACGTTATGAAATGACGTAACTGTAGTGGGCTTCATCTGTCCACAAAATCTTCCACACAGGAAGTATACTGGGTGTTTATAATTAAACTTCCGAGCCACTGTAGAAATAACACGACTTGCAATAGATGGCGCTGTAAGCATCATAATTTAATAGTGGTCGACTACAAACGACAAATGCATCATACAACAATGCCTAAGCTGTACGTTTGACGTTAAACAAACTGTACTACTCAGTGTGCATGGGCGTACATTATGTATGCCCGTCCACCACGGCAAGGTCATATCACATCCGATGGGAAAATCGGTTTTTAATTGTCCTGAGGCCAAAAACCGCATAGAAAGGATCAATACAAATCAAATCGGATTATTAATTTCCGTGTGATTGGCTCAAAACATGTTTCATATGCTGTCCACCGTTTTCTGCAACAAGTTGAAATCGAGAAACAGCATCTTCCACAACTGATCGAAATGTTTCCGGGGTCACGTTCAGAATGTGTTGCACAATGCGTGCCTTCAATACAGCTAAGTTTGCACTCGGAACACTGAACAAAACATTTTTCGGATATCCCCACAGCCAGAAGTCACACGAATTTAAGATCAGGTGATCGGGACGGCCAGGCTGTAGGGAAATTGGCGGCCGATAATTCTAGCATTTTCGAAATGGCCCTTCGACAGCTGCTTAACTGGATTTGCAATGTGCGGAGGTACGCCCTCTTGCATAAAAATGATCCCATTCACACATCCACGCTGTTGGAGAGCTGGAATGGTGTGGTTGCGGAAAAGACACTCATAGCGCTTACCAGTGACGGTACAGGTAACACGACCAGAAGCACCTGTCTCCTCGAAAAAATATGGCCCTATGTAGGAAAAGGGAGAGAAGGAAACATAGTAGGTGAATACGGATTGGGGGGAAGAAATGAAAGAGGAAGCCGCCTTGTAGAATTTTGCACAGAGCATAATTTAATCATAGCTAACACTTGGTTCAAGAATCATAAAAGAAGGTTGTATACCTGGAAGAATCCTGGAGATACTAAAAGGTATCAGATAGATTACATAATGGTAAGACAGAGATTTAGGAACCAGGTTTTAAATTGTAAGACATTTCCAGGGGCAGATGTGGATTCTGACCACAATCTATTGGTTATGAACTGCAGATTGAAACTGAAGAAACTGCAAAAAGGTGGGAATTTAAGGAGATGGGACCAGGATAAACTGAAAGAACCAGAGGTTGTAGAGAGTTTCAGGGAGAGCATAAGGGAACAATTGACAGGAATGGGGGAAAGAAATACAGTAGAAGAAGAATGGGTAGCTCTGAGGGATGAAGTAGTGAAGGCTGCAGAGGATCAAGTAGGTAAAAAGACGAGGGCTAATAGAAACCCTTGGGTAACAGAAGAAATATTGAATTTAATTGATGAGAGGAGAAAATATAAAAATGCAGTAAATGAAGCAGGGAAAAAGGAATACAAACGTCTCAAAAATGAGATCGACAGGAAGTGCAAAATGGCTAAGCAGGGATGGCTAGAGGACAAATGTAAGGATGTAGAGGCTTGTCTCACTAGGGGTAAGATAGATACTGCCTACAGGAAAATTAAAGAGACCTTTGGAGAGAAGAGAACCACTTGTATGAATATCAAGAGCTCAGATGGCAACCCAGTTCTAAGCAAAGAAGGGAAGGCAGAAAGGTGGAAGGAGTATATAGAGGGTTTATACAAGGGCGATGTACTCGAGGACAATATTATGGAAATGGAAGAGGATGTAAATGAAGATGAAATGGGAGATAAGATACTGCGTGAAGAGTTTGACAGAGCACTGAAAGACCTGAGTCGAAACAAGGCCCCGGGAGTAGACAACATTCCATTAGAACTACTGATGGCCTTGGGAGAGCCAGTCCTGACAAAACTCTACCATCTGGCGAGCAAGATGTATGAGACAGGCGAAATACCCTCAGACTTCAAGAAGAATATAATAATTCCAATCCCAAAGAAAGCAGGTGTTGACAGATGTGAAAATTACCGAATTATCAGTTTAATAAGTCACAGCTGCAAAATACTAACGCGAATTCTTTACAGGCGAATGGAAAAACTGGTAGAAGCGGACCTCGGGGAAGATCAGTTTGGATTCCGTAGAAATGTTGGAACACGTGAGGCAATACTAACCTTACGACTTATCTTAGAAGAAAGATTAAGAAAAGGCAAACCTACGTTTCTAGCATTTGTAGACTTAGAGAAAGCTTTTGACAATGTTAACTGGAATACTCTCTTTCAAATTCTGAAGGTGGCAGGGGTAAAATACAGGGAGCGAAAGGCTATTTACAATTTGTACAGAAACCAGATGGCAGTTATAAGAGTCGAGGGCCATGAAAGGGAAGCAGTGGTTGGGAAAGGAGTGAGACAGGGTTGTAGCCTCTCCCCGATGTTATTCAATCTGTATATTGAGCAAGCAGTAAAGGAAACAAAAGAAAAATTCGGAGTAGGTATTAAAATTCATGGAGAAGAAATAAAAACTTTGAGGTTCGCCGATGACATTGTAATTCTGTCAGAGACAGCAATTGACTTGGAAGAGCAGTTGAACGGAATGGACAGTGTCTTGAAAGGGGGATATAAGATGAACATCAACAAAAGCAAAACGAGGATAATGGAATGTAGTCAAATTAAATCGGGTGATGCTGAGGGGATTAGATTAGGAAATGAGACACTTAAAGTAGTAAAGGAGTTTTGCTATTTAGGGAGTAAAATAACTGATGATGGTCGAAGTAGAGAGGATATAAAATGTAGACTGGCAATGGCAAGGAAATCGTTTCTGAAGAAGAGAAATTTGTTAACATCGAGTATAGATTTAAGTGTCAGGAAGTCGTTTCTGAAAGTATTTGTATGGAGTGTAGCCATGTATGGAAGTGAAACATGGACGATAACCAGTTTGGACAAGAAGAGAATAGAAGCTTTCGAAATGTGGTGCTACAGAAGAATGCTGAAGATAAGGTGGGTAGATCACGTAACTAATGAGGAGGTATTGAATAGGATTGGGGAGAAGAGAAGTTTGTGGCACAACTTGACTAGAAGAAGGGATCGGTTGATAGGACATGTTTTGAGGCATCAAGGGATCACAAATTTAGCATTGGAGGGCAGTGTGGAGGGTAAAAATCGTAGAGGGAGACCAAGAGATCAATACACTAAGCAGATTCAGAAGGATGTAGGTTGCGGTAGGTACTGGGAGATGAAGAAGCTTGCGCAGGATAGAGTAGCATGGAGAGCTGCATCAAACCAGTCTCAGGACTGAAGACCACAACAACAACGATAAATGATGCCGTAAACCCGCACCACACAGTGACCTTTTCTGCATGAAGTGTTACTGGTTGATTTGCGTGTGGATTTTCCGTTGCCCATAATCGGTAATTCTTGTATTGACATAACGTGTCAGATGGAAGTGGGCTTCATCTGTCTACAAAATCTTTCACGGCCAATCATTGTCCACTTCCACGCAAGCAAGAAATTCTAAAGCAAATGTCTCTTGCTGGCAGGTCGAGAGGAAGCCACTCGTGCACGTACGTGATTTTGAATAGATCGCAAAGAAGTATGTTTCGTAGGATGACACGCACCTTCGTCACGGGTATGTCCAATGTTCGGACAATTCTCCGTGCACTACACGTTTGCTCACCACCACTCGCCTCCTCCTGCATTGCTATGGCCACTGCTTCCACTGAGGTCGAATCAATTCGTTTCCTCCCTCTACCACACCAAATGAAACCGTGTTTTCGAATTTCAGAATCATTTTCTCCAGACCCAAGGCAGTCATCGGGCCAACGCCTTTTTTCAAACCCTTCAGTGTCCGGAACGTCTGCAGAGCGACGTGTGCACAGTCATCATTCTTGTAATGCAGCTTTAGAAGCAGAGCGCGATCCTGCATTGCGACAGTCATGGCGAACGTCGCAGACGTGAAAGGAGGAAAAGCCTTGTAACGGGCGTGTATATACCAACTTCAATGAGTCGTGCGTATGACAGGAATTTTCATTTACGTATTCTGACACACAGAGCGCCATCTATTGATCAATTTTCACACTATTTTTTTCTTCTGCTATACGTTTTTCCCCCGTCTCCGATCATATTCCGTTGCAATTTGACGTCATTGTGACCAGTGGCGTTATTTCTAAAGCTTTTGAAAGTTTAATTTTAATTATAATCGCGCTGTACTTAAAAACTGCTTTAGTGACAATTTGTGGCATTTTTCAACGTTCTTAATGTGGTCAGGACCTTCTGGATCAATCTTAAGCGGATCTTTGTTTATTTATGTATCTTTTTTTGGTCTTAGACCAATCTTGATTGCAGTATTATGTAAAATCGTTAATTGATCATTTAAGAGGATGTTAAGGTAACTATAAGAAAGCGTTAGAAAAAATTATCAGAAAGAAATAGCCTAACATCCTTTGTGCTAGTAAGTACAACAGCAAATAATATCCTCTTTACCATAACCATGCTCAGGTGGAACACAAGACTAAAGTCTTAGGACCCGACGGACAGGTATCATCTTTTACATTTTGTACGTCCCTAAAAAATCGTTAATAACGACTATTGGTAGAGCTATACAGAATATCACCCAGAATTACGTGACTCCTAACATAAAGTTACAACAAAAGCGCAGTTCAGTTCTAGTATTTACGAATAATAATTTCACTGGATTATAGTACGTAACTGTAGTGTCATTCCAGTCACTTTATAAGCAATTGATGTGCACTATTTGATCAAAAGTATACGGACACATATTAGTGAACATAAATACCGGGTGTGTCCACACCCTGCCACTAAGACGGCTTGAACCGTCCTAGGGACTGTCTCAGTGAAGCATCTAAATGTCTGTGGAGGAATGGCAGCCCATTCTTCGTCGAGAACCGACGCCAGAGAAGTAAATGATGTTGGACGCTGGGGTCTGGATTGAATTCAACGTTGTAACTCATCCCAAAGGTATTCCGTTTGGTTCAGGTCGGAACTCTTGGAACACCCGTCCGTTTCAGGAATGTTACTGTTCACAAACCATTGCCTCATGAATGATGCTTAATGACAGATTTCACTCTCATGCTAATACAACATACCATTGCCTCCGAACTGTTCCTCTGTTGTACGCAGCACACAATGTTGTAAAATATGTTCATATTATTTGTCATTTAACCGCACACCCTAACCACGAAAGGCAACTCCTCCCCCTGTATCGTAACACCATCTCGTTCGCGCTTCACTGTTTGTCATTTAACCGCACACCCTAACCACGAAAGGCAACTCCTCCCCCTCGATCGTAACACCACCTCGTTCGCGCTTCACTGTTTGTACTACACATGATGGCAAGTAACGTTCTCCAGGCATTCGCCAAACCTAAACGCTTCCATCGGATTGTCACAGGGTATAGCGTGATTCACCACTGCAAGTCGCTCGTTTCCAGTCATCCGTTGTTTAGCGGTGTCGCCGGCCGCTGTGTCCGAGAGGGTCTAGGCACCTCAGTACAGAACCGCGCTGTTGCTATGATCGCAGGTTCGAATCCTGCCTCGGGCATGGATGTGCGTGATTTCCTTAGGT
This sequence comes from Schistocerca serialis cubense, assembly GCF_023864345.2. Taxonomy (NCBI): domain Eukaryota; kingdom Metazoa; phylum Arthropoda; class Insecta; order Orthoptera; family Acrididae; genus Schistocerca; species Schistocerca serialis. The sequence continues at coordinate 434,028,946 of NC_064640.1, read as the reverse complement.
TACTTAGGTTTAAGTAGTTCTAAGTCTAGGGGACTGATGACCTCAGATGTTAAGTCCCATAGTGCTCAGAGCCATTTGAATTTTTTTCAGCGGTGTCGCTCTTTACATCACCCCAATCGTCACTTTGCGTTGACTACAGAAATGTGTGGTTCATGAGGAGATGCACGACGCTTTTTTTTTTTTAATTTCCAATGCACAGTCATTGAGATAGGTGGACTATCATTGGCACTGCGGAACTCACGAGTGATTGATTCCGCAGTTTGCGTGCAATATTTTAGAACCACCATTCGCAATGCTCGACAGACCCTTTCCATGAGGACAGAAGGTCTGGCTGGTCTTGGTTTGTCTGTGGTTGTTCCTTCGCGTTTCCACTTTACTGTCACATTACCAACAGTTTACTTAGACAGCTTTAGAAAGATTTAAATCTCCGTGATAGATTTGTTACTCCTGTGATATCCAACGGTTAGTCCACTTCGAAGCTGCTGAGCTCCCTGACAGACCCATTCCGCTGTTATTGCTTCTGTGCTAAGAACGCAACAATCCCGGCCTCATTTTATACTGGCGAGTCTGCCTCTCATGAGATTTCGGGGTTAATTCCGCATTATGTATGGGTGTCCGGATGCTTTTGATTAGTGTACTTGGCCTTGACATTATCCGTTGTATGTGTAATTTTTGGAATTGCTGAAAACAACGCATGGTAATATGGGCATACAGATAACGTGTGTCGTGGCCAGCAGGGGAAGCGTATCTCTTTTTCGTTGGCTAATACCAGCAACATCCTCACATGCCACTGACATAGTAGTTCAAATGCTCCCCTCACGAATTATCTGTCATACACACCGTTTTTGCGAATCCGTGGATTGTCGATCGAAAGACGTAGTGCATAAACAAAATTCGCTTTGATTGCTGAAGTCACTAACATGCGTTAACTTGTCAGCTGATTGGGATACTAGAAGATATATTAATCGCCGGAATTTGTCCGTAAAGGAGAAGCGAGGTGGCAACGTACAATTTCCGATTACCCACGAAGGCAGAACACTTCTACAGGAGTACCGCAAGTCCTGAAACAAAGTTGAAACAAAAAGCACAGCAGGGAGACCGGATATAGGAGTCACATTTTTTATTTCAGTTCTTTACGCGGTCACCAGTATAAATATTCCCACTTTTATTTAACTAATATGTAGTCTATATTTTTAAGAATGTTTATAAAAATAATTTATGGCTTCATAACTATTGTGATAAAATTAGCATTGCTTTCTGTTATGCGGCGTTCGTGAGTATCATTCTCGGAACTGAGATGGTTGTCTCAGTGATCGGGGTTTCTAATCACGTGTTAATATTACGTGAGTAAAAAATACAGGTGTTTGAAAAAACAAAATCGTTCCTGTATTCATATAAATTAATTCAAGCCGCAGTAACATTCACGATTAAAATATAACTATCCTATTTAACACTAATAACATAAAGACAAACAAAATAATTCTGATGATTGTACAAAACATGTTCAGCAATTCAACATACACAAGGATGAAATGACTTAAAAACTGATATCATAGGCCTATAACAGTAGCCTACTGTGAAAACTGTCCATTGATAACAGCCCTAAAATAAAAATTGTAGAACTGTGCAAAATTAATCTGAAAAATCAGTCTGGCAATACTGACAAACAAAATGGGCACCTCCTGACGTACATTTCTCATGTGCCCATTTCTCGCAGTCTGTACGTTGTACTGACAAATGAATCAAGACATAGAATACAAAAACACTCATCATCTTCACTGTCACTGCTTTGAGCTTTCTTTTGTTGTTTCTGTTTTTTAGTTTTATTTACTTATTTCTTTATTTAATCTGGGAAAAGATGCTTGTTGACATCTGTGGAACTTTCCTTTCGAGTTTCTCTTTCACAGCAGCATCTCGTTTGGATGTTATTGTTCCTTTGTTGTTTTCTTTCTACAGCTTTAGGGAAAGGTCTGTATCTTTCGGAGAAGCAATAGTAGGGCTAGACTGAACGTTCTCCAAGCCACTGCAAGAAGGCTGTGACTCAAACAGTATTCCTGTGTCATGAATTTGGTTCTTGGAGCTCTCCAATATTTGAATTTGATTGTCTCCTTCTCCTATCGTGTCAGCACTTAGAGCAGTGGGCCTGTCAGGATTTGGTCGATCTGTTACGAAACCAGGAGCAAGGTCACGGTCACCAAAAACTTCTCTATTGAATAAACAAATTCCACAAGTCTTGAATCCTGCTTGGATATCTGATGGCGTAAACGTAAGAGGATATGCGGGAGTCACTATTCCTGGAATGTCATACAATGTCATCGTGGAACTTGGATAATTTAGTATCCACGAATCAGTTGCAATATTCACGTACTTCTTCAATGGTCCGTACACCGTCTAATCTAATGGTTGCAATCGATGGGAACAGTGAGGAGTAAATTACAATAAAACAATGCCGTTATCTTTCGAGTAATTGAGAACATTAACCGATGTATGGGATCATGACTATCGAGGAGAAAAAGACGCGGAGTAAGTTTAGAGCATTTTACGTTAGCAACAAAGTGTTTCAAAAATTCGCAGAAATGTTCTTCCATCATTCATTTAGAATTGTTACTCGCTCCAGGACAGCCCAGTGGCCCATCACAAATCAAATGTTCTTTGAAGTGCACCCGGGAAACAATGAAGAACGGTGGAATAGAGTTCCCAGTTCAGAAACAGCAGCAGCAGCTAAGGTAACTAAGCTACCTCGTTCTTCAGATGTGACCGACACCACTTTCTTGAAACCTTTTCGTGACTCCCTTCGATTTGGCTTTTGGACTGTTGTAATGCCAGTCTCGTCCATGTCCAAAATGTCTTTTGGTTCAAAGTTGTATCGTTTTATTGGAGTAGCCAGGTTATCGAAAAAGGTGCCAACGTTCGTTTTATTGCAGCTAGAAGCTCGGGCTAAGCTGGTAGCTCATGGAATCCTAATAGACCAATCTTTGTGTTTCTTCACGAACCCAGAAAACCAATCCGCCTCAGCTCCTCGAGTTTCAGTCCATTTTATAGGTACCTCTAGCCCATTAGAAAAACCTAATACATGACACAACTTTCGTACTTCTTTTAGCCTGAGACCGAAGTATATATCGGACGCAGCTTTGATATATTCTGCCAATTCCTTTTCAAGAGCTACTGTTAGAATAAGTCTGTTAGGATAGTAGCCTACATGCAGTGATGGGCAAGTCATATCACTTCCTATAACCTCATTAGAAAACATTTTAAAGTAATGAGCCAATGTCCGGCAATTTATATTGTAATCCTTGGCAACAGTGCGTATGGATTTATTTTCCAATTTCATCATTCGAGCCACTTTCAGCATACTATCTGCGGGGACCTTTATCTGTTTTCCTTTCGAAATTTCTAGACATCGTGATACTGAAAGATATAGGATGGTATAAGAATTTGAAACGAAAATACTTTCACGGGGATGGTTGCCCCGCACGACAGCCATCCCCCTTGGTTGTGTGACAAGCACAACCGGGATGCCATTTTGAAAACTTAAGCCAGTATCCAGCATTGTGTGTTTCATAAAGATTTAAAAAGACTGCACATATATTGAATTATACCCTACATGACTGTGGAATCCGACCATAAGTACAGCAAAAATGCTGTAGTTTAATCGAACGTCAATAATGTTTGAAATTTACTCACTAGCGCTGGTAACAGAAAAATATGGACAACTCCTCACTCACTCGATAAAAACAACTGAAACAGATGCAGATAGTGCTGCCACTCGTAAAGTCATTCCAGTTCAGTGTGACTTCTGGCGGCCAAGTTATTAAGTATGGGACAACCAACCCGTGTGACTACGATAGCCGTTTACGTGATGTTCTATTGTTAACATGTCAGTTCGTGTACTGCTCGAAGTGTTTGAAATTTTTTTCAGTTTGCGATTGTTCAGGCCGCGTGTCATACATGCTTACCAACTGAAAGAGTTAATCATAAAATTCACTTAACGTCTTGACAACTGGTATCCATTTCGTGGGTTTTCGAAGAGTGGATAGAGTTCATATATTAGTACTCTCGGGTGTATTTCCAAGAGGAGTTTTTGCATATACATTTCATAGGGCCACGTTTAATAAAATCGCATCGAACGATGTGCCACAGTGTTTGGCACCGGACACGTACTCAGAAAGAGTAAAGCTCAGATTCTCATTTAGGTTTCCCGTGGGTTCCCCAGAACACTTCAGCAAATGATATTATGGTTTGCTGCCAAAGAGCACAACATATTTCTCTCTCTCCCATTCTTAGACAGTCGGGGTTTGTTCTGTCTCTTATGACTTCAGTGTCAACGGAAAGCTAAATTCTAACCGTCCTGCCTTTTGTGGTCCTACCTTTTAACTGGAGCACTCCTCCTGACATTTTGCCTGCGAGATCGCGGATTTTATGAGTCGTAAAGCACAGGCAGTTTTGTGGGAGGAAGTTTCAATAAATCCCTTACAATATGGAGTACAAGGGGGAAAGCTGTTACCGGTGAGAACTAACTGTGAATATTTTGAAGTAAGTCTCTTGTCTTTCAGACAGTTTATCCCGTCGTACAGGTCTCCTATTTTTCGTAATTTGTCAAGTTCATTTTATTTTAATTTTGTGACCGGATGCCCTTCTAGTCGTCTGTTACTCTAAGATAGGGAAGTCGTGTGTGCCATCTCTCTGCGAATCACGTAAATTTTCTAAATTGTGTTGTCGTGTTTTAAATGCTTATGTGTCGTATTTTCTGTGACAGATATTGGGGACTAGCCCAGCAGTTGCCCGAACGATCGTGAGAAACCGCCTAAAAACCACACGCAGACCCATACCAACGGTCTATAACCCGGCGAGCTGAGTGAGTCCGGATCTGGCTCACCTCATTGTCTCCCAAGCTATCGCACCCCGCGTTAAGCTGTACAAGCAGGTCGAAGGTATTGTAAGGAATTAATTAGTAGCAGCAAATACCGGTCAAGGTTTGACTACCGTGCCAACGCCTCTGTTATAGCTGTTACGATGTCTTTTTGCAGTCTCCGGTATTTTTAACCAGCCGCGGACCTTCAACGTGCTTCAGATGCAATGCGACTATCGCAGGCTGCGTTACACCTGAACGCAGAAGTCTGACGTTTCTCACGACCTTCATGGAGTCTATGCATACGGCTATGTTGTTATGGAAATTTACATTTACCTCAGTTGCATCTTTTGCACGATATTTTACAGCGGTATACAGGTGTGAAATCAGCTGAAGATATTTCTGCAGTGAGAAATCGGAGAGCGGTTGTGCAACACACGTGCACCGTCAAAGTGGCAAAGGACATTTTACATCTGTCAACCGTCCTGACAGGGAGACCCAGACGGCAATAAGACTTTTGTAATTTTTTTATGTTTATTGTACGTGTAGTTCAGAACTCAAAAATCACTCACATAAACCACTCGATGCAACTCTCAAGATTTCTCGATAAAGTTTTCCGGGAGCCTTTAATACTCTAAAGTAAAATAAGGTTATTAAGGTAAACTAACGTACAGGCAGCGTGACTCTGTGGTAGAGTGCTTGTCGACAATGGGGGCGGCTCGGGTTTGATTCTCGGCCACGGTAAATTTTTAAACAAGGGTGCATGTTCCACGAGCATTTCCGTAAAGAGTAAAATACACAGAGACGTAAAAAAATTAATTTGCAACGTTTTTCATTCAAACATCCTTTATTAACAATCTTTTGTGAAAGGCTAGAGATTAAGAATTTACACTGATAAGCCAAAATACTATGCCCACTACCCACCGCGACGTTGGATACCGCCTTTGACGTTGCGGCCATGTGACGTTGTAACAAAAGTATGGGCCGGCCGCGGTGGTCTAGCGGTTCTAGGCGCTCAGTCCGGAACCGCGGGACTGCTACGGTCGCAGGTTCGAATCCTGCCTCGGGCACGGATGTGTGTGATGTCCTTATGTTAGTTAGGTTTAAGTAGTTCTAAGTTCTAGGGGACTGATGACCACAGATGTTAAGTCCCATAGTGCTCAGAGCCATGTGAACAAAAGTATGCAAGCGGAGCAGACAAGGACGGGTGAAGAGATGAGCTGCAAATGGGGAAATCCGTTGAGCTAAGCGACTTTGAAAAACGGCGGATTATTATGACGCACAGCCTGTGAACGAGTATCTCGAAAACAGCGGAGTTGGTCGAATGTTCGCTTGCTACTGACGTCAGCATCTGTGGAAAGAGGTAGAAAAACAATGGGTGTACCACTAGGCACTAAATGGTTAGATGCCCACGACTCTTCACAGAACATGGGGTTCGGAAGCTTGTCTGCTCTGTAAAGTGTGTTAGATGGTGATCTGTGACATTTCTGCCGAAAGAGCACAACGCTGGTGCACGCACAAGGGTTTCGGAGCACACCGTTCATCATACAATGTTGAACATGGAGCTCCGCAGCCGACCACCCCTACGTGTTCACATGTTGAACCAACCATGTGGTCAGTTACGACTGCAGTGGGCACGAGACCATCGGGATTCAACCGTCGATCTGTCGAGACGTGTCGGCTTTTCGGGTGAATCACATTTTTGCTACACCACGGCGATGGTTGTCTCCACAAACGTCATCGTCGAGGTGAACAGCGGCTCTAAGCGCGCAGTGCGCCACGGACGTAGGCAGGTGGGAGTAGTGTTATGGTATGAGAGACATTCTCCTGCGCTTGCACAGGACCCGTGGCAGTAATCGAAGACACGCTGACAGCTGCGATCCTCCTGCAGCCCTTCACGCTTGATTTCTTCCCCGATGGCGATGTCACCATTCAGCACTACAACTGTCCGTGTCTCAGAGCTATAACCGTGTTACAGTGGTTTGAGGAGCATTATAGTGAACTCACGTTGATGTCTTGGGGACCAAATACGCCTGTTGTAAATCCTATTGAACCCATCTGGGTTGCTATCGAGCGCCATCACCGCGTACACAGATTAGCGGCCCGTTACTTACGAAAATAAATGACCTGTGTGTAGACGTGTAATGTCACATACCTCCACAAATCTACCAACAAACTGTCGGATCCCTGATACACAGAATCAGTGACGTATTTCGTTCCAAAGACGGACAAACAACCTATTAATCAGGTAATCATAATGTTTTGGCTCATCAGTGTATAGCTGCAACGAAAAAAATTATTTTTCTGTGCAAAATGTAATTAGAAATAAGAAGACGCATTTTTCATAAACGTGACATTTGTATACGTCTTAGTTGGCGCGTAGTTGATAAGTTTTATATTTAAATGACGCAGGTATTCGAACTGAACCAGCGATCCAGCGGTCACGTCTCGAGCGCTACCGATTTTTTTCCCGTCTTTGTACGTTTTACGCTTCGCGGATATGCTCTTACAACATGAACCTTTGTTTAAAAATTTACATCAGCCAGGAGACGAACCAAAGCCAGCCACCTGGGTTAAGCACTGTTGCATAGAGTCACGCAGTCCTTCAATAAAATAAACGTACCTCACGGTGTTAAAGATATTCGTGAAATTTCAAGGTCAATTTTCTCGAGAAGTCTTGGGAGCTGCATTGAAGGACTGATATTTGAGTTCTAAACTATACTACTGTACATATATTATAAACGTAAAAAATTACGAAAGTCCTGTTACCATATGGTCTCCTGCTCAGTAACGAACTCTTCTCTGGTGCCAAGACGGAGAAAGTCGGAAAATATGAATCGCTTTTTCTAAGTGCTAAATAACTAAAATTTTGAACTTCTCAATTATATACCGCCAAGTCACGATAGGACTGGCACGAATTTTTTTACCGACGGGAGGAAATGCTCAGCCCAGGAACCAAAGTAATTACGGTAACTATGTACAAAACTAGTCAGACGGAGTGCCACTTAAGCCCTGCAGGTCCCATTCGGCAGCACTTATTTGCAATTCATGTTGACTAACTTACTTTAAACATAGCAGTGTTGTGCGTAGGTCATATCCGTGCATACTGATAGTCAAGAAGAAGAAGAAGAAGAAGGGGAAAGGAGTAGCCAATCCCTGATTTCACATTTTTAATGAAGCATAACATTTTTCGAGCCTATACTCTAGCCAAATGATGTCCAGTGCCGTCTCCGTTGGCGAGGTAGCTAACGCACGCTTGTGCCGTGACGTCCGTCTCGAAAGCTGTCTGTTCGGATACTGTTCAAAACATTTTCAACTCCATCATTTGGCTGGCAAAAGCAGAAGAAGTGTTAGCGTACAGTTTCTGACCAGTTAATCATGCACCTAATTATTAGATTATACATCAAACTTCTCTGCATTGTCTCATGGAGGGAGGGTGTGTGAATTGTTGACAGTGATCCGTCGACCGAAGGGTACGTTAAGCTCGCTAAACACCCTGGATGTTATTCGAGAGGGTGGATACGCGGTTTCTCGCTCTCCTTTCTCTCTTACCGTCATCAGTAACACAAGTTGCACACTAAAACTCCACACGCACTCATCAGTGATCTACACCCAACATGTGCACATGCAAAGCACGCATTTCGCCGAGGAAAGGTGCCAACCCGCGTGAAGAAAAGAAACCTTCCAGTTACATGACTCATAGTACCCCTTGTGGCGTCCCAACCAACAGTCTCTTAAGTCTCCATTTTTTAAGTGATGTACAAGTTATGAAGTCCATCTTTGGCGTTCTCCTGCTTAAGTTTCCCTTGCAACAACCTATCGAGCTTTCTGTTGTTTACCCAAACCTTTTCGGATATTGGTGGGTGCCAACCTCTACATATTCACTTGATGTATCTTAGCACGATTCTCAATGAGTTACACTAGTCTCTGAAGTTAATTAATTTGTGTGTTCATCAAGAGAAAAATGTATAGGTTATAGTAGCGGAAACCGAAGCACACGAACTGCATAAAGGTCGCAATAATTTGCACACAACCTGAAGATATAGCATTCGCCCCAAAGTTCGTTATGAAATATTACAAAAGAGACAAAAGAAACTACTTACGGGTTCCACTGCTCCGATTTACGGTGTTCGTCGTTTGTCTCTCTCGGGGGAGACAGGGTGCCTAGTAGGAAAAGTATTTGTATTAGTTTAACCCCTATTCGTGTTTTATTACTCTAATTCACTATTTGCATCTTTCACAACCAATTTTTCTTTCTACCTCTCGCAGTTGTGAATTTTCTCCAACATTATTTCCTCATGGGTGTTGTTCTTCAGTCTAGACTTTAGACTTTCAGCTTGAGAGTATTGTCTCAGGAAAGGAAGGAAAACTCATTTGTACAGATCGTTATGAAAAGTTACAGTTATTTACTCTTCACCTCAACCACTGGGAACAGTTTCAGCGGCAGCACGTGGAATGGCACTGTAAACATACGCCCGCAGAAAACTGTGCGTAGGCCGTGTCAATCAGAAACTGACGCGTTCCATCAAGAAGTAACGCGGAGACAAGGCGTGAAGTATGTGTGACAGCGGAAGTGGTGTCCTTTATTTCCGCTGCGGTAATCGGCGCCGAGTCGGCGGCACGCGGCGGTTGCCCCAGTCTGCATCGACTGCGGCCGCCAGCAGCCAATAGTGACGTCACCGTGACGTCATAGCCGCTACGTTGCCTCTCGCCTTGGCACTCGACTGGTGTCGGCCACAGCACCGCCAGTCTCCACCGATCGAGCTCTCGCCATGTTGGCTCGCCGAATTCGGCTGCTACGGAAGACCCACGTGGCCGACGTACACCGAAGGATTCTGCTGTCCTGCTGCCGAAATCTCAAGCCCAAACATGTGCTAAGTCTGAACTACTTCGATGGGACAGAAGCCTGAGATGTGGCCACTTTGTATACGTGTCTGGATAGAGGGTATTCTCCATCCACTATCACGGGTTGTCGTCTATTTCAAACGAATGATAATAAAACGAATTTAGGTCTTAGACCACGTCATTGTTAAACACTGAAATAACGAAAATTCCAACGTTTCGATCGACTTTGCAGTGATCTTTCTCGGGGTGACTATCTTACTCTGAAAAGATCCGCTGCAAAGTCGGTCGAAACGTCGGCACTTTAGTCGTTGTAGTGTTTTATAACGACGCGACCTAATACCCAAAAGGATATTGTTCAAATTGACACTGGTCCTGGAAGCCCACGAAATTAGGTTGTTAATATGCATCGCTTTGTATGTGGTAATGAAATTGCTAAAGGTGACCTTGAGTACCAGTCCAGCAATTCTCTGGACGTGTACGGATAACGACTAGACAACGGCGACCAAATGGAACTATACGTCGGTAGACCTATTAATTCATAATGAACGCGCCACGCCATCTCAATAATGGGATCTCGAAGTAAATACGTGAAGCCGACCACATTGGTATTGATAAATTTTACCTTACATTATTGGAAATGTGACTCCTAGCAGAGACACATTTATGGCGTAGATGGACGTCGAATAGCATCGGACACGTAAGCTTTTTCGAAATTATGATTTTTTCTGAAGGTTGTATTGTAACATTATTGACAATAAACATTACGTTATTTAATAGAATCGTGTGTGTGTGAAATCTTATGGGACTTAACTGCTAAGGTCATCAGTCCCCAAGCTTACACACAACTTAACCTAAATTATCCTAAGGACAAACACACACACCCATTCCCGAAGGAAGACTCGAACCTCCGCCGGGACCAGCCGCACAGTCCATGACTGCAGCGCCTTAGACCGCACGGCTAATCCGGCGCGGCAATAGAATAGTGAAACTCAATGTCATAATAATACATGATCGATGGTTTTTTTAATATTTTCCATTCACTTTGCGTTTTGGTCGCTTAAATTTTTAGAGGGCCGTGTCAGTCATGAAATTATAACGTGCAAAAGAGTAATTTTTTTAAAAAAAATGTTTTAATTGGACGTTATTTGTCTGTAAATATTAAACTACAGTAAATGGAAATTACACACCGTAGTACTAACATATCGTTGTTAACGCACAACTAATAGTGCCAGCAAAATAAACCCGATACTAGACCACACAGTATGGAACGCAAGCTTGAGGGCGAAGAGTGGAGCGGGAATTACTACTGTCAGCAGCTAGAACAGCTAGACTCGAGAGTGAACAAAACACGTTTGCATCCAAACAGGAGACAGCGCATACCGTCAACATTTCTACTGTCGTGTAATATTGGCAGTGCAATACAGATACAAAGACAGTGCCATCAAGAAATTAAACGAAATGCATTAACTCTGTAACAAGCTGCTGGAGACTGTGGGTCCGTGATACTAAAATACTCAGGATGCACCCCTGAACAACTTCTGAAAGTTCGTCTGTGGAGTTCTGACCCACCCTGTAGAATAGCCAAACATCACAAATCAAATTCAAGACGGCTCAAGCTCTGCGCCGTAGTGATGTTGTCTGGATCATTAGCAGTAACGTATACGTTGAACGTGACGCCTTGATGGTCGAATGTAGTTTGCTGAAGCGGATAGATGAATTTTACTGCACTGGTAGACCACAATCCGGATGGAGACTCGTGGCAAAGAGCGAAAACACCGTTGCCCATATAAGGACAAAGGTAGAGAAAAGGTAGAATAAGCGTAGAACAATGTGTACCAAAATGGGTTCGTCACATTTGTTGCTGTATCCGTGACAGAATAATTGCCTTTACTGCCGCCTGGGAGCCTGCGCATAAGATAACCAGGTGAGGTGGCACACAAATTAAAGAACTGGACTTGGATTCGGAAATTAAAACCATATATAGGTTATTCGTAGTTTCTGTAAACAGTTTACTGCAAGTTATAGCTTGTTGTAAATGACACAGCTGATTTTCTGTCAATGTTCATGTTCCGTTTTTAATGAACAAGTCGTGACGGGACCTTCATCCTAATATTCCTTCTTTCATAGCGATAATTCAGTGTTTCTAGGGCGCTTATATACGTGTTACTTCTTAAAATCTCGAGCAATTGATCTAAAACATAATCACATATTAATGCATTATGTACTCCCTCAATATCTAGTCCTGAATATGATAAAGATTATTATCTTATTTTACTTTAATTTTTCTATTTTTTGTGCGTGTGATACAGTATAATACTTCATACAGTAATTCGTTAGACATTTTAGAGTGTAAGATAATGCAGCAGCCACGCAGGGCTTTCATGGTAATTCATGCGGTTGCTGGTCCTTGTGAAACGCTTTACTCGAAAGCAGGAAACAATCTAAAACCCACGCTAACGTTGAAAGACTTGACCCGACCCAAATTCTGTTCGTGGCCACATCGTGCATCACCGTCCATTATAGCTTAATTTATTTCACAGCAGCTCTGCACTCGTTAATTTCTGTAAAAAAATTTCTGAGAAGCTACTAAAAACCCCCAAAGCCTTTTCCAGCTTACTCACGGCTTGCGCGCCGCTATCTTAACATTAAAGGATACAGCTCTCAGAGGGACACGTCCGCTGCCTCGCTATCGTGGGTACATGTTTCCACGGTGAGCTTGTTATTCATCACGAGCCCCTACGCCAGAGGCACAAGACCTCTCACGACATAGTTACATTAAGATATCGTGCAGTTATGCAGAATCCTTAATAGCTATTACATGGAAGTGATGTGTGACTAACACAATGCAACCGTTGCACCCCATTCTACATGTATTATTTATTTGTTGTATGCTATCTATCTGCTATCTACGTTTTAAAACAAACGAAATGTTGCAAGTAAAGTTGTATATATGAGCGTAATACAACATCTGTTACCATAAAATTTTAAATATATTACTTTCTGTCAGCGCCATACTGGTTCATTATACATGTAGGTACAAAATAATAAAAAATATTTAACACTGCGTGAAGCTCTTATTCGTAGCGTAATGGATGAATACAGTCTGTAAATGGTTTAAATAAATTTCATTCGCGCTATGAAGTATTACATCTGTCAGCGCCGATTAGACTGGGGATAATCCCGTGATTCCCTGATTTAAAGCAGATTCTTGACTTGCGATTATACAGGGTGGTTATAATGAAACTTCGCTACATGAAAGCCCCCCCTCCCCCCTCCCATGGAAAACGAGTCATTGTAGAACAATGAAACTTTGTGGAAACATTTTCAAGGATATGTGGGAGAGAAATAACGAATAAATCATTGAAAGAAAAGCATTTTAATTTCCACATGAGAGGGTGACATTCGTAATTTGCGTACCATGTAAAGATTCCAGGTTACAAACGTTGCTCAGTGTGACGAGCAGCCCACCTTGGCCAGACCCATGTTGACTGTCTGCAATTGTAATGCACGCTGATGCTTGTATTTCAACCTACCGTCGCAGTACTTGTAGCGACGCCTAAGAGAAAGTCACGACAGTGACACTACTAATAACGCAAATCCAGCAGGGCACAGCCTGAACATCATTCCTATAAAGTTGAGTGCCCATACGGTAAATAGTTTTCCTTCTGCACTGTCTCAAGTAGCAAAAGTTTAAGTATAACCACCCCGTATTTTAGTTTGCTGATATTCTACACTACTGGCCATTAAAATTGCTACACCACGAAGATGACGTGCTACAGACGCAAAATTTAACCGACAGGAAGAAGATGCTGTGATATGCAAATGATTAGCTTTTCAGAGCATTCACACAAGGTTGGCGCCGGTGGCGACACCTACAACGTGCTGACATTAGGAAAGTTTCCAACCGATTTCTCATACACAAACAGCAGTTGACCAGCGTTGCCTGGTGGAACGTTGTTGTGATGCCTCGTGTAAGGAGGACAAATGCGTATCATCACGTTTCCAACTTTGATAAAGGTCGGATTGTAGCCTATCGCGATTGCGGTTTATCGTATCGCGACGCTGCTGCTCGCGTTGGTCGAGATCCAATGACTGTTAGCAGAATATGGAATCGGTGGGATCAGGAGGGTAATACGGAACGCCGTGCTGGATCACAACGGTCTCGTATCACTAGCAGTCGAGATGATAGGCATCTTATACGCATGGCTGCAACGTATCGTGCAGCCACGTTTCGATCCATGAGTTAACAGCTGGGGACGTTTGCAAGACAACAACCACCTGCACGAACAGTTCGACGACGTTTGCAGCAGCATGGACTATCAGCTCGCAGACCATGGCAGCGGTTACCCTTGACGCTGCATCACAGACAGGAGCGCCTGCGATGGTGTACTCAACGACGAACCTGGGTGCACGAATGGCAAAACGTCATTTTTTCGGATGAATGCAGGTTCTGTTTACAGCATCATGATGGTCGCAGCCGTGTTTGGCGACATCGCGGTGAACGCACATTGGAAGCGTGTATTCGTCACCGCCATACTGGCGTGTCACCAGGCGTCATGGTATGGGGTGCAATGGTTACACGTCTCTGTCACATCTTGTTCGCATTGACGGCACTTTGAACTGTGGACGTTACATTTCAGATGTGTTACGACCCGTGGCTCTACCCTTCATTCGATTTCTGCGAAACCCTACATTTCAGCAGGATAATGCACGACCGCATGTTGCAGGACCTGTACGGGCCTTTCTGGATACAGAAAATGTTCGACTGCTGCCCTGGCCAGCACATTCTCCAGATCTCTCACCAAATGAAAACGTCTGGTCAATGGTGGCCGAGCAACTGGCTCGTCACAATATGCCAGTTACTACTCTTGATAAATTGTGGTATCGTGTTGAAGCTGCATGGGCAGCTGTACCTGTACACAGCATCCAAGCTCTGTTTGACTCAATGCCCAGGCGTATCAAGGCCGTTATAACGGCCAGAGGTGATTGTTCTGGGTACTGATTTCTCAGGATCTATGCACCCAAATTGCGTGAAAATGTAATCATATGTCAGTTCTAATATAATATATTTGTCCAATGAATACCCGTTTATCATCTGCATTTCTTCATGGTGTAGCAATTTTAATGGCCAGTAGTGTAGAATGTGACTGTAGAACCACTACCCTATGTTTGTCCGAATTCTAGTTTGGTTTGTTGAATGCAGAATGTGGCGCCGGCCAGAGTGGCCAAGCGGTTCTAGGCGTTACAGTCTGGAACCGCGCGACCGCTACGGTCGCAGGTTCGAATCCTGCCTCGGGCATGGATGTGTGTGATGTCCTTAGGTTAGTTAGGTTTATGTAGTTCTAAGTTCTAGGGGACTAATGACCTCAGCAGTTGAGTCCCATAGTGCTCAGAGCCATTTGAACCATTTTTGAAAGTGGCGTTGTAATTATCTGAGTGCCAGTGTATATATATCATTTGTTACTGTACCATATTATATAGTAAAGCACCTAGTGAGCATTGAGATTTTCGTTGCGGCGGAATCTTCTCACAAAATGACAATCACCAACTTTCTCCTCCGAATGAGAAAATAGTTTGTTGATGCCGACCTACATAGGGAGAAACGATCACCATAGTAAAACAAGGGAAATCAGAGCTCGCACGGAAATATACAGGGTGATTCGAAAAGAATACCACAACTTTAGGAATTTAAAACTCTGCAACGACAAAAGGCGGAGCTAAGCACTATCTGTCGGCGAATTAAGGGAGCTATAAAGTTTCATTTAGTTGTACATTTGTTCGCCATTTCAGCCAATAAAGTTTTTGTTCCCTTTTTCTTCGAAGGTGCTACTGTAACTGGACTACAGTATCTGGAGATGTTAGAGAATTGGCTGTTCCCTCAGCTCGAACAAGAAGCACAACAATTCATATTTCAGCAGGATGGAGCGCCACCACATTGGCACTTATCTGTCCGTAACTACCTGAACGTCAACTACCCGAGGCGATGGATCGGCCGCCAGGCAGCCCGTGACAGAGCACGTCATCACTGGCCTCCAAGAAGCCCTGATTTTACCCCCTGCAATTTTTTCTTATGGGGGTATGTTAAGGATATGGTGTTTCGGCCACCTCTCCCAGCCACCATTGATGATTTGAAACGAGAAATAACAGCAGCTATCCAAACTGTTACGCCTGATATGCTACAGAGAGTGTGGAACGAGTTGGAGTATCGGGTTGATATTGCTCGTATGTCTGGAGGGGGCCATATTGAAAATCTCTGAACTTGTTTTTGAGCGAAAAAAAAACCTTTTTAAATACTCTTTGTAATGATGTATAACAGAAGGTTATATTATGTATCTTTCATTAAATACACATTTTTAAAGTTGTTATATTCTTCTTGAATCACCCTGTATAGGTGTTCGTTCTTTAAGGGCGCTGTACAACATTGGAATAATAGATAATTATTGTGAAGGGGGCTCGATGAACCCTCTGCCAGGCACTTAAATGTAATTTGCAGAGTATCCATGTAGATGCAGATGCAGAGATGTGTCTTCAAATGATGTCTCGCAGCATTACACCGCCTAACAAAAAAAGTGATTTCGTAATCACTACAATGGCATAACATACCCTCTCAACCTGCTAAGTTTCATTTCGTTTCCTCCCTTCCTTCAGGTTCTTCTCTTTATTTGTCAGACAATGTATATACAGAGTGAATTACAGAATTTACTAAATGAATTACAGCAAAGGATTCTACAAGAATGTTACACGACAAGGTGTATCTTTGGTGATGATGTTGGTCCCTAAGATCTTAACTTCCTTGGCCACCACTGCCTTGGGACGGCGTAGCTGTCTCCCAAAGCGGAAACTGGAGTTGCGAGTTGGAGTCTCACTTCATGCTGAGTGTGGCTTATAGATGTGGTGTTCATGTACACACAACCAAATGATAGCAAAAATGGTTCAAATGGCTCTGAGCACTATGGGACTTAACTTCTGAGGTCATCAGTCCCTTAGAATTTAGAACTAGTTAAACCTAACTAACCTAAGGACATCACATACATCCATGACTGAGGCAGGATTCGAACCTGCGGCCTTAGCGGTCGCACGGCTCCATACTGAAGCGCCTAGAACCACTCGGCCACACCAGCCGGCAAATGATAACAATTTCAGAAAAATTGGATAATTGATTCAAGAAAAAAGTTTCATAAATTGAGCAAGTCAGTAACGAGTTGGTACACCTGACCTTTATGCAAGCAGTTATTCCGGCTTGACGTTGATTAATAGAGTTGTTGAATATGGTGCCAAATTCCGTCCAACTGACGCAGTAGGTCGTCAGAATCACGAGCTGGTTGGAGGACCTTGCCCATAATGCCCCAAACGTTCTCAGCTGGGGAGAGACCCGGCGACCTTGCTGGCCAATGTAGGGTCTAGCAAGCACGAAGACACGCTACGAGTGCGATCGGGCGTTATCTTGCTGAAATGTAAGCCCAGGATGGTGTAGTGATTCTTTATTTACGTGACCATTAAGGCACTCCAACCCCAGTTCTCGATACCAGTAATATTGTACTTCTTTTCTGCGAACTAACAGACATATTTTTGTGACAATATTCACATGTATCGCTATATTACAGTGATATGGTTCTTGTGTGTATTCATTTCTGTGAGACTGTCATAATCTTTGACTTACTTGTAACCGTTTTGGCGCGAATGCGCACAGAGCAGTCTTTGTTTCACTTTGCAGAAGTTAAGTTGTTATTTCACTTTGTAGAAGAACAGTCAAGTCTTGTGTTTGGTTAAAGTGGAAATTAAATATTTGAAGATTCATACAAAACTGTTTTCTTGATGATGTGACAGTTAAGAAGTATATGTGAATTTACAAGAAGTTTAATAAAAATGTGGATCGCGAACACTAAGTCAAAATTTATTTCTACTATACCATTGTTCTGATCTGGGATTGTTTGATCATTAAGAATTTCCTGAAAAACGCATTTGTTAGGTCTTTAAATATTGCTAAAATACAGATCTGGACCTTATAGTAGTCAAAGTGGAATCACCCTAGAATCAACAAGATGAGCCATAACAACTTCGACGAAATCTACGTAGGAATCCATTCAATATAAGTGCCAAAATTAATGAGTTTTTTACAGTGACTTCATTATTTCCATTCTGACGATACCACCCACAGTCAATAACTTTGTTGTTGCCCGATAAAGCGAACATATGCTGCGTGAGCAACATTATTAATCTGATTTCTAACCTACTTTGCAAGTGGTGGTATTGTTAGAATGGTTGCCATGAAGGGCAACAAACTGGGGTGTAGAATGTCGTCGACATACCGCTGTGCAGTAAGGTGCCGCGAATGACGACCAGAGTGGTAATACTATGAAAAGAAATGGCATGCCAGACCATCACCCCAAGTTGTCGGGCCGTATGGTGGGCGACAGTCACGTTGGTAGCCCATCGCTGCCCGGGGCCTCTCCGGACACGTCTTCGCTGGTCATCGTGGCTGGATTCGAAGCAGGACTCATCACTGAAGACAATGCTACTCCAGTCAGTGACATTCCAGGCCTCTCGTGACATCTTGTGGTCAATTCCACATTACGTAGGGGTGTCCGGGCACTTTTATCAGATAGGGTATATCCGCACATGTATACCTTAAATTACATCTTTTACGTATTCTGAGCCGGCCGGAGTGACCGAGCGGTTCTAGGCGCTTCAGTTGGAACCGCGCTGCTGCTACGGTCGCAGGTTCGAGTCCTGCCTCGGTCATGGATGAAGGTATTCTGAAACTTATTTTTTGTGCTTCTTAATATTGATGCTTCTGACACGAATAAAATAAATAAAAGCACTTCCCCGGAATCAGGGTGTCAACTGGTGTCATTAGTCGACAGCCTTCATCCGTTTTCTTTTTTTTTTCTATTTTTTTTTTTTGTCCTCTTCGAGTGGGTGCGAAAGCGTGTGGTTGGAGTGGAGAGCGAGGTGATGTAGCGACAGTGTCGTCGCCTTAGGTACCTGCCACTGCCTGGAGTGTTTTAGGGAGGCTCCCGGAAACTGATTGGACAGCGAACGGCACTCGGTTGCTGGCAGACAGCAGCGCCTCGTCTGACCTGGATGCTGGATGCGAGCGGCGACATCCGGCAGAGGGCTCGCCGCGTCGCGTGTGGCGCGCAGCCGCAGGAGGGCCCGGTGCAAAAAATAAACTTCCACCTCAACTGGCCGGCCGGCGCCGTCACCGTCTCTGTGAACAACTCGTCGCGGCTGCAGATCGAATGACAGGCTCGCTGGTTGAGCCTCGTACTTGTAGTCCTACCTCAGCCACTGTTCAGAGAAGTAATCTCTAGTCCAAGCTCCTCGATTTCAAGATCTCTAAACAAATTACCGAATTTCATTCTCCATTTTTCCCTTTTTATTTCAGTCAATAATTAAATGGTATCATGATTGGCGACTGTGTCTGCGTTGATGCAGAAACTGCATTTATTAAAATACAGTGTCCTTCAGACGTGCATGCATTTCTGGAGGAACAGACAAGTATGCATGTCTGCATGAACGGACATTGTCGCCAATCAACATATACGTTTCAGGAAATTTGTGACACCTGGCTGCATTAGAACAATTTATTAATTTGCTACCGGTTTCGGTCGACGACAATCATCTGGCACCTGAAGCGATGTTAGAAACAGAAATGACAACAAAACCACAATGTACGAAACGATATAAAGACACGAAAATGTAAAATAAAACTGGCAGCAAACTAATAAATTGTTCTAATGCAACCAAGTGTCATGAGTTCCCTGAAACATATATTCACTGCTGACAACCGCGTGTCTAAAACATTTTAAAGATTATATAATCACACATGGCAGGGCTAAACTGACGATACAAAACAATAACAAAAGTCTTCCTGTGCTTAGTTTCACGAAAGTGGGAGCATTTGGATTGTGACTGCTTGACATATGGAGGTTTGTACCGGCGCTGCGGAGGTGCTCAGGTAGTCAAAGTCGTTAAGGTGACCGCTAATCACTAATGGGAAATCGGAGTTCGAGTCCCGGTCCTGCACAAATTTTCATTTGTCACAAGGAGCTGACGTTAATGTGTAATCACAATACGTGAATCAATTTCAGTTATTAAATGATACTGTTACCAGATGTTAGTTTCTCCGAATTACGTGATTCCAGTTTAACGGCTGCCGTAAATGCAGAATCTAAGTGTTCAGTCTGTTACAAGAAAATCCCAAATCTAATGGCTAAAGCCCAATAAAAATGGTTCTAAAATACAAACACGTCTCTGTTCTTAGGTCATTTACCTGTAAAACTGTGCACTTGTGTACAATCGACGTTTGAAACTTAGCAAATGTAAAGGCTGCAGAAGCTCATGTCGCTGAATATACCGTGCTGTATGACAGGCGGTCACAAGAATCACAAATGAGGAATTATTTAGCAAGAAGGTGATCATTTCCTTGTAACAATACAAGGTGATTTTGTTTTTAAAAAAATGTCTGGCATGTTCCTACAGGAGCTAGTATTGGTCGAAACTAGAAGAAAAGTTCCTAGAAAGATATGTCCGGAAACCAATACCTGCTGAGATCTGCCATCTCATTTTCATCTGTTCGTTACGTGGAAGTGGATAGCGTTGCATATCTTTACTATCCATGCTGACACATTCTTCAACCCTTCTTCGCAGTGAATCATGGAGTCCAGCGGATTCAGGTCCGGTGAACAGAGATTTCTCGCTAACGGACGTCCTCCATCAGTCCGCGCCAATGAAATGTGCTGAGGCTCAGTCACATGATCAGCAGAAAATGGAATCGTGCCGCATCGCGCATACACACAGCCGCTGTCTTTCTTCAAGGGTACCGTTGTCGACTAGCATTGGTAATTCATCGAGCAGAAATCTGCAGTTCACAGCCCCTGATAATTTGTTTGGTAAAGCGCATGGCCTCATGTATCTGTCACTGAAATTCCTGCCCATACATTGATATTGAAGCTTGAGGCTGCTTGAGGATTTGCATTGATTTTACTTGATTGCCCATAATTTCTGTCGGGAAATAATTCCTCCACAACGACATGTTATTACCGATTGCTTCACCTGATAACACATTTCTCGATCTTGTAGTAAAAGGTTAAAAGACTGTTGACTCAGTAATGGAATGAAGCGACTATATTCGTGTTTGAAGTAATGTTATTTATTTCGACCACTAACCAGATTCAGACTCTATAAAACATTGTAAAGGGTTAGATGAGAGTTCTCTGCGTTCTGCCCATCTATTGGCTTCCACCCGGAAGTCCATTCTATAAATGTGGTCTCAATAAAAAAAAGTCCGAAAAACCTCAGATATTGTAGAGGAGCGCTGTTGGGTAATTTTTATCTTTCGATGCACAATGTAGTACTTGTTGTATACTGTGTAAGTATGATACATTTGGGATCTTAGATTTGCTTCTGCCGTAGTATGCGAATAATGTCACATACATCACACCAGTGCACTTCTGGTAGGAACGCATGGAAAAAAGCCAGCAAAAGTCTCAAATATTCGAGAGAATTCGATCATCAGTTTTAACGGTCTCCGTGAACTGTCTGCAAGGTTTCTTGAGGAATTAAGACATTATGTGTTTACCATCACAAAGTTAATGAATACCTGTCTGCTCTTCGATGTGAGTAACTCGCGAAACTACACACTCGTCTAAGTCTGTTGCTGGACAAAATGATCCCTGGTTCGCTGTTGTAAAAAGGAACATTAGTAACCGCATAAGATGAGGGTAATTGAGCATTTGCGTAACCTGCCTTCCACGGCGTGTTTCAAACAGGAATAGAGAAATCAAAAGCGGAACATCGAAAACATTGGTTAGTTGACATGACATCGTCATCTCCGTGAAGCCGATAGTTCGCTTGAGTGTGTTGCAGGAATCCTAACTTACACCGTACAATGTACTACATTCATACCCTGTCGCAACATTTCTTCTCCTCGATCTCAGTGGAATCTGTGACTGCCGTTCGATCCATACAGCACATCTTTCACGAAACAGTAGGATTAAATGTTACAAGTGTCGAAGTAAGCATATTTGAAAGCGATATAAATAGAATCAATATTTGCTGCATTTGAAATATTGGACTTACTTAATTCGTCGTTATTCCCTATAGCCGGCCGAAGTGGCCGTGCGGTTAAAGGCGCTGCAGTCTGGAACCGCAAGACTGCTACGGTCGCAGGTTCGAATCCTGCCTCGGGCATGGATATTTGTGATGTCCTTAGGTTAGTTAGGTTTAACTAGTTCTAAGTTCTAGGGGACTAATGACCTCAGCAGTTGAGTCCCATAGTGCTCAGAGCCATTTGAACCATTTTTGATTCTCTATACTGTTTAATGTTGTGTTGTGGTGGTCTTCAGTCCTGAGACTGGTTTGATGCAGCTCTCCAAGCTACTCTATCCTGTGCAAGCTTCTTCATCTCCCAGTACTTATTGCAACCTATATCCTTCTGAATCTACTTCGTGTATTCATCTCTTGGTCTCCCTCCACGATTTTTAACCTCCACGCTGCCCTCCAATGCTAAATTTGTGATCCCTTGATGACTCAGAACACGTCCTACCAACCGATCCCTTCTTCTAGTCAAGTTGTGCCACAAACTCCTCTTCTCCCCAATTCTATTCAATACCTCCTCATTAGTTATGTGATCTATCCATCTAATCTTCAGCATTCTTCTGTAGCACCACATTTCTAAAGCTTCTATTCTCTTCTTGTCCAAACTATTTATTTCCATGTTTCACTTCCATACATGGCTACACTCCATACAAATACTTTCAGAAATGACCTCCTGCCACTTAAATCTATACACGATTTTAACAAATTTCTCTTCTTCAGAAACGCTTTCCTTGCCATTGCCAGTCTACATTTTATATCCTCTCTACTTCGACCATCATCAGTTATTTTGCTCCCCAAAAAGCAAAACTCCTTTACTACTTTAAGTGTCTCATTTCCTAATCTAATTCCCTCAGCATCACCCGACTTAATTCGACTACACTCCATTATCCTCGTTTTGCTTTTGTTGATGTTTAATAGTTCATTCATTTACACCCATGTCTAGTCACAATTGCCTACGTGTACGTTGGTGCGTTATAATCTTTTCCCTTTCCAATAACAATTTCTTGCACGGAATCGGAAGCTATCGTGCGCGAATGTCGACGTCTGTATGCATCATATGAACTTCCTCTACCGCTTCGTAAAATTCCTGTCTCTGACTTCGTGTTAATCTGTCTGGATGTGTCTCTGCAACGCACAACGCATTTTAGATTCTGAACGACGGAAATATAATGAAACTGACTCCCTTTTATGTTTCTCTTGATAGGCATTAAAATGACACGCTTTATACTATTCAGTAAGAACAAAAACGCACTTCGAGAGATGATGAATAACTTCCTAAACTGGCTAGTGAATATACTAACGTGATCGGACGAGAAGAAAATGACTTTTTTATCTCGTAGCTCAGGTCTAGTGAATGATTTACGTCAAAACGTACCCACTGATTAATCAGATGCACTAGAAAAACCACACATCACCTTTTAATATGCTGTTATGAGCCGAGAAGAAGATGCGACCAACAGTGGCCAACCATCGGACGAGCAATCTTCGATCATGATGTAATATGAAATAACATGTGAAGAGTTTTATTCTCCAAGTAAGTGATAAAGCTACTGTTCATGTTTTGTGTTTAGTATTCTGCACCACAAATTATGGTGCAGTATGAGTTTTATGGTCGATGGAAGAGGACGTGATATTGATTTACGAAGAAATAATATATGTCGAATCTATTGCATCTACTTTATTTGATTTATTACCTTCGTTATTGATAGCCTTACAAACATTGAACTCGCAGATGGTATTTCGTACCAGTCTGATACAGTGTCGATGAAAAGACTCAGGGTACTACCGAAGAAGGATCAGAGTCAGGAGTAGAGAGTTTTATACATACACATCAAAAAAGTTTTGCATCACCCCGGTTCCCAGAACTCCTGAAGATAGACGTTGACTGTGGTTATTGTATCACAGACACAATCGCTTTGACTGTTCAGAGATGTCACTAAACCTGCCCAAAGATGTAATCAACTATACGTCAGCAGCGCCTATTAGACGGAGGGGGTCCGACAGCCGATCAGTTACAGTCATTCCACCAGGAAGGAGGTACACGGCTCGTGTTGTCTGTAGTTCAACCATGCCTAGACGGTCAATACCGCGGTTCGATCGTGTCTACATTGTTACTTTGCGCCAAGAAGGGCTCTCAACAAGGGAAGCATCCAGGCGTCTCGGAGTGAACCAAAGCGATGTTGTTCGGACATGGAGAACATACAGAGACTTATAAATTATAGATTGCAGCAATCAGTCGTCATTTTTCAGATTTTATTACGCAAATCCAGATTTCGACTAGTGGCTAGCCATTCTCAATGCACTATTTTCTATTCTCGATGCATGTAAGTCCAAGTTGTTCGGGCGTCAGTCACTTTCTGAAGGTAACCTGATGAGATACAGAGAAACAGGAACTGTCGACGACAAGCCTCGCTCAGGCCTCCCAAGGGCTACTACTGTAGCCGCTACCTACGGATTATGGCTCGGAGGAACCCTGACGGCAACGCCACCATGTTGAATAATGCTTTTCGTGCAGCCACAGGACGACGTGTTACGACTCAAACTGTGCGCAATAGGCTGATGCGCTCCCGACGTCAATGGCGAGGTCCATCTTTGCAACCACGACACCATGCAGATCGGCCCAACAAGATGCCGAATGGACCGCTCTTCACCGATGAGTGTCGCATATGCGTTCAACCAGACAATCGTCTGAGACGTGTTTGGAGGCAACCCGGTCAGACTGAACGCCTTAGACACACTGTCCAGCGAGTGCAGCAAGTTGGAGGCTCCCTGCTGTTTTAGGGTGGCATTATGTGGGGCCGACGTACGCCGCTGGTGGTCATGGAAGGCGCCGTAAAGGCTGTACGACACGTGAATGCCATCCGCCGACCGATAGTGCAACGATATCGGCAGTATATTGGCGAGGCATTCGTCTTCATGGACGACAATTCTCACCCCCATCGTGCACATCTTGTGAATGGCTTCCCTCAGGATAACGACATCGCTCGACTAGAGTGGCCAGACATGAACCGTATCGATCATGCCAGGAATAGATTGAAAAGGGCTGTTTATGGACGACATGACCCACCAACCACTCTGAGGGATCTACGCCGAATCGCCGTTGAGGAGTGGGACAATCTGGACCAACAGTGCATTGGTGAACTTGTGGATTGCATGCCACGACGAATACAGGCATGCATCAATGCAAGAGGACGTGCTACTGAGTATTAGAGGTACGGGGAGTACAGTAATCTGGACCACCACCTCTGAAGGTCTCGCTCTTTGGTGGTACAACAGGCAATGTGTGGTTTTCATGAGGAATAAAAAGGACGGAAATGATGTTTATGCTGATCTCTATTCCAATTTTCTGTACATGTTAAGGAACTCCCGGAACCGAGGTGATGCAAAACGTTTTTTCATGTGTACTATAAATTATGAACCTCTCCCCGTGTTTTAAGGCTATTTACAAACTCCTCCAAACATATGTTGTATTTAACCACCGATTACATGGTGTTAATAGTAGAAATATTTCATGATCATTTTTACTTGGATTCATACTCGTTCAAAATATTCTTCCAGTTAGGCCAATTATGAAAAAGTTGGAAGTATCGAGATATTTTACTAATTATATTGTATAAAATTAAGATGGTTAGACACTAGTTCAGTAAAGTATAAATATCGGTATCAGATAGGACGTATTAGAGTGCTTAACGATTTGTATCATTATTTATTTTATTTACGGACTGCAGATTCCATAACTGGTCGCAATCATTGCACATCATTTCTCGGAAAACATTGTAGACGATATTCTACTTACTATGATTCAGATTTTAACGACTGTCAGATGCACATAACAGCAAAGAAAATGGTGCATTCCTTCAGTCATGGCACCCAACGCCTGTGAATATCTCAAGAAGGAACCAGAGCAGCATTGATGACTTCTGACGGTGCTATATATATTTGACAGAGCGACTATAGTTAACTCAGCAGGCTGAGTGACTGTTACGCTATCCATCGGTAAATCTTGTCACTAACAGGACCGCAGCTTACTTTACACTTCGTCACATAAATTTTATAATACATAATACTACTTCTGTGATATTCTCTCAAAAATACTGGCCACCGTAATTTAAGTTTTCCATGGCTTTCCAAGTCATTGCCGTAGAAAGCAGAAACGGCGCTTGATCGTGACCAAGAAACGAAAACCACTTTACAGAATTTCACTGACTATTATCAACCGAATATAGAAGCAGACAATTTTGCTACAAATCTGAATGTTTCGGAGCAGTCGCAAATAGAAACACTGCAGTACGTAAGTTCAACAATATGGTTATAGCGATGGTATGCTGCGTCAATAGGATAGTTAAATCGACACCTGGTGTCAGAAACTGCACGATTTGTGCCTCCCATGATCTCCGTTCTGCAAGCGATACACCCAGCCAGCAAAGATGATGATGATGATGTTTCGTTTGTGGGGCGCCGAACTCCGCGGTCATCAGCGCCCGTACAAAGTCTCAATGTTTACATAGTCCATTTTCTTTTTCACAATCCAATCTAGTCACTCTGACAAATGATGATGATGACAACACAGACACCTAGTCCTCGGGCAGAGAAAATCCCCAACCCGGCCGTGAATCGAACCCGGGACCTGGTGATCCAGAGGCAGCAACGGCAGCAAAGAAAACATTTTCCCGAGAAAGGTATGCTTAGTGTAAGTTTTGTTCCTGCAGCAGCCGTAAAGGCCGCTGTAATGATAACTCGCCATTCCTAGGCCATAATAACAAACACCTTCTTTGTCTCCTGTTAAAACACCACAGAGAGCGTCATTTGCAGCACGCAGTAGATTCTTATCTTTACTCGTCGTGCATGAGTCTAGCGAGGGTGTCGATTGCAACACCGAAGACTGTAACTCTGAAATGACTCTGCTGCGAGCCTTCATGGCCACTGATCAGTTTACAGGTCTGGCGTGGTATTTAGAGGACCTTAAATGATGATGTAGATTATTTCTCTTGGATTACTGCTGGTTATAGACTTCGTTGTTAAATAAGCTAACGAGCAACTAAATGAAAAACACGTAGCTAACAGCGTGTGTACCCTGTTTCGCCATGAAGACGGTAGCCACACGTTGGGGCATGGACTCCACAAGCTGTGTTCCTGATCAGTGACCGCTAAACATCGTGTCGCAAATCGCGGAGATTGCTCAAAGCTGGGTCTAAGCTGTACACATCTGCCTCGAAAGCGTGCCACGTGTGCTCAGCGGGATTAAGGTGATGTTACCTGGCGGGAGGGGTGGGGAGGGGAGGGGAAGGGAGGCACGCAAGCACCTTCGTGTGCATGGAGTGTTCATTAGAACGTGTTAAGAGAGTTCGGTAGCGATGGGGCGGTGCGATGTACATT
Organism: Schistocerca serialis cubense; assembly: GCF_023864345.2. NCBI lineage: Eukaryota > Metazoa > Arthropoda > Insecta > Orthoptera > Acrididae > Schistocerca > Schistocerca serialis. The sequence continues at coordinate 434,001,774 of NC_064640.1, read as the reverse complement.
AGCTCATCAAAAGAACTCAGTCATCTATATCTGGTCATAAATATGGGGTGTCTTCACCCTCCGCCTTTATGTCGGCTTGAACTCCGCTGGGGACACTTTCAGTTAGATGTCTGAATCTCTGCTAGGGAATGGTAGGCCAGTCTTCCTCGAGAGGCGAACCGGAAGAGAAGATAGTGATGTTTGACGCTCTGCGACTTGGAGCGAAGTCGACGTTCAGACTCATTCCAAACGAGTTCAGTAGGGTTAATGTTGTAACTCGGGACAGGTTGCTCCAGTTCATCATTGCCTCACAAATGCTACTTTATGACATGGTGCATTACTGCCTAATACAAGTTGTCTTTGAAATTTTCCTCTACTGTACGCAGTGCAAAATGGTGTAAAGTGCCTTCATATCCTTCCGTATTTAGCGTTTACTTGAGCGCAATAAGGGGACCACACTCTAACCATGAAACACACACCCTTCCCGTAACACCGCTTCCTCCGTGGACAGTAACACTCCTGAAATGGACTGGTCTGCCCAGAGTCCTAACATGAACACAATGAAACACCTTTGCGGCGAGTTATAATGATGAATTCGCTGCAGGCACCAGCGTACAACATCACTGCCTTTTCAGGTTTCGGCCCTTGAGGAAGAATGAGCTCCCATTCGTACACAGACATTCAGACACCTTACAGAAAGGGTCCCAAGCCGAATTCAAGCCGATATAAGAGTGGACACATCCCATGTTAATATTCACTAGTAAGTGTCTGCATACTTTTGATCAAATACACACGAACTGTTAGTGGCTAATCATATGAACATTTAAATAGACAGAAACAGATATAGTTGTAGAAATATTACAATCGATGTAAAAGAGTAATTTCTTTCTTTTCATTCTGAATACAACTGACAGGTGATTGGCGGATAAAAATATCCCATAAAATAAAAAATTAAAAATTATGTTACGTGGAGCTAAAATATAATAAATATCAGAGTCAAGGTGACATATGTAACTCAAATGTCTAATAACTAGCACAGCAGTGGTTTGGACCCATGATGTACGTGATAATGTGAGAAGCAGAACTGGCAACTAAGTCACATAACAATTGTTCATCACGACAAATATGAAACCCTGTAGCAGGCTGGGGACATAATTCAAGTAATAACATGAAAGAACAGTAATTGCAACAGTTTTTCCATTCTTCTGTAATTAATTCTTGGCGGCTGTTTGTAACCATGACTTACTGACATACTAAACTGATCGTTCGGTAACGTTCACACCTGTAAGCAACTGCCATTTTTTGGAAATAGCGTTATTACATTCTGTCTGAAGTCAGAGGATATTTAGTTGTCTCATACATCCTGCACGCCGGGTGGAATCGTTTTGTCATGGCTCGCTCTCTCGAGGATCTCATTAATTGTGACGAAATGTCGCCTACTTCAGGGGGCTTGTTTCGAATTAGGTCTTCCAGTGCACTGTCAAATTCTTCTCACAATATAGTATTTCCAGTCTCATCTTCGTCCTCGTCTTTATTTTCTATGATATTTTCATCAAATTCATTTTTTGTATAGCCCCTATACACGCTTCTGCAGCGTTTAATTTGTCCTCTAGCCATACTTGCTTAGATATTTTGCACTTTCTGTCAGTGACATTTTTCAGCATCTGTAATCTCTGTTGCTGTTTCATTTGCTGCAGTCTCATATTTTCGCCTTTCGCCAATTAAATTCAACGTTACGTGTGTTATCCAACTATTTCTACTATATCTTTTTAGTTTTGACCGTTTGACTTTCTGCTGCCCTCACTAATTTATCTCTCAAAGCTAACCACTCATCATCCATTATGCCCCTTCCCCCCTTCCCCTATTTGTCAGTCGTACCTAATACTCGCTCACGACAACGTCTGCTTCTTTCAATATATCCACGTCCCATCTCCTTAATTTCCTATCTTCCTTCAGTTTCTTCAATTTTAATCTGCGCTTCATCGCCAATAAATTATGGTCAGAGCCCACATCTGCCCCTGGTAATGTTTTGCAAATATCTCGGTACGAAATGTATCTTACCATAATGTAATCTATCTGTAACCTTCTGGTGTCTACAGGTTTCTTCATGTGTAGAACCTTCTTCTGTGATTCTTAAAACAAAAACTGGCGGTGGTTACATTGTCCTCTGTACAAAAATCGACCAGCCGACTTCTCCCAGCTCACGTTCTCAAACTACAGGGTTTTTAAAAAATGACCGGTATATTTGAAATGGCAATAAAAACTAAACGAGCAGCGATAGAAATACACCGTTTGTTGCAATATGCTTGGGACAACCGTACATTTTCAGGCAGACAAACTTTCGAAATTACAGTAGTTACAATTTTCAACAACAGATGGTGCTGCAAGTGATGTGAAAGATATAGAAGACAACGCCGTCTGTGGGTGCGCCATTCTGCACGTCGTCTTTCTGCTGTAAGCGTGTGCTGTTCACAACGTGCAAGTGTGCTGTAGACAACATGGTTTATTCCTTAGAACAGAGGATTTTTCTGGTGTTGGAATTCCACCGCCTAGAACACAGTGTTGTTGCAACAAGACGAAGTTTTCAACGGAGGTTTAATGTAACCAAAGGACCGAAAAGCGATACAATAAAGGATCTGTTTGAAAAATTTCAACGGACTGGGAACGTGACGGATGAATGTGCTGGAAAGGTAGGGCGACCGCGTACGGCAATCACAGAGGGCAACGCGCAGCTAGTGCAGCAGGTGATCCAACAGCGGCCTCGGGTTTCCGTTCGCCGTGTTGCAGCTGCGGTCCAAATGACGCCAACGTCCACGTATCGTCTCATGCGCCAGATTTTACACCTCTATCCATACAAAATTCAAACGCGGCAACCCCTCAGCGCCGCTACCATTTCTGCACGAGAGACATTCGCTAACGATATAGTGCACAGGATTGATGACGGCGATATGCATGTGGGCAGCATTTGGTTTACTGACGAAGCTTATTTTTACCTGGATGGCTTCGTCAATAAACAGAACTGGCGCATATGGGGAACTGAAAAGCCCCATGTTGCAGTCCCATCGTCCCTGCATCCTCAAAAAGTACTGGTCTGGGCCGCCATTTCTTCCAAAGGAATCATTGGCCCATTTTTCAGATCCGAAACGATTACTGCATCACGCTATCTGGACATTCTTCGTGAATTTGTGGCGCTACAAACTGCCTTAGACGACACTGCGAACACTACGTGGTTTATGCAAGATGGTGCCCGGCCACATCTCACGGCCGACGTCTTTAATTTCCTGAATGAATATTTCGATGATCGTGTGATTGCTTTGGGCTATCCGAAACATACAGGAGGCGGCGTGGATTGGCCTCCCTATTAGCCAGACATGAACCCCTGTGACTTCTTTCTGTGGGGACACTTGAAAGACCAGGTGTACCGCCAGAATCCAGAAACAATTGAACAGCTGAAGCAGTACATCTCATCTGCATGTGAAGCCATTCCGCCAGACACGTTGTCAAAGGTTTCGGGTAATTTCATTCAGAGACTACGCCATATTATTGCTACGCGTGGTGGATATGTGGAAAATATCGTACTATAGAGTTTCCCAGACCGCAGCGCCATCTGTTGTTGAAAATTGTAACTACTGTAATTTCGAAAGTTTGTCTGCCTGAAAATGTACTGTTGTCCCAAGCATATTTCAACAAACGGTGTATTTCTATCGCTGCTCGTTTAGTTTTTATTGCCGTTTCAAATATACCGGTCATTTTTGAAACACCCTGTATATTTCCTGCTCTTCCTTTTCCTGCTATCTAATTCCGGTCCCCCATCACAAATAAATTTTCGTCTCCCCTAACTATTTGAATGATTTGTTTTTGTCTCATCTAGTTTATGCGATGGGAGACGTTGGGTGTCAGGATAATTTAACTTCCTCTATCTGCTATTGTTGTGTTAACGAGTGTGCGGAACTTGGGACTTCGGTTTAATCCTCCGGTTGTTATTCTTATTGACTCGTTCAGAAAGACCCGTAAGGGGGAGCAAATTAACACTGTATTCTGAATTTATATGATTTTAGAAAGTTTTCACCCCCCTGCGCCCTGTGTAGTCTTAAAATCAGAACCAAGAATTTCTTTTCAAATTTTTCTGGTGAACGGCTGTAGCTAGATTACCACATCAGTATTTAATTTCAGCTTGAGTCAGATCTAACAAAGAATGATTTTTTAAAAAAATTAAAACAGCTTTGTGGTAGCTGTGTTGAATAATAAGAGCCATGCCATAGTCTTTTCTAACACTGACATTGCTAAGCTTCGGATCGGGCTGTGTGAATCGCTCGTATAGCTCTGTGGCACAGCAGTGGCCACGAATTCCAAATATCTGGCTTCCATTCTTGAACATTCTTTTACTCAAATATCCGTTTCGGTCTGTACTCTGATGCGTAATGGAAGATTTCATTCAGGAACGGTTTCTTAGCGCTGCTGCAGTTTTTCTAGATTACCTTAGGTAGACGCAAGAATTTTTTTTTTTAATCAAAGGACCAATCTTTTGCATGTCCTTGTCGAATCTGCGTAACTGCTGACTTTGCCTGCGCGTGAAGATAAAGGATAACAAAAAAAAGGAGACGTGAGAATGTTGGAGGAGACTTGGGAAAATCCCAGTGGAAACCACATTACGCGCAAATTACTGGCTGGAGAGGAGCCTTGACTCCAATGGATCAAAATAAGGTAGTTTCTGATGCAGTGCGATAGCTCCTTTACCTGCTGTTAAACACTTTATCGCCGAAGACATGAAAGAGGTTGTTAGATGTGGTGGTTGGTCGAGGATGGTATCTCGTACTCCAAGTTTTTAATATTGTTGAGCCTTGAGTATCTGAAAACAACTTATATAATCGACATTAGTTAATACAGCTGGTCGAGAGTACAAGTTCAGCATTTTTAAAATTTGTCGACAGTCGAAGTATTTAAAACCTGAGTGTATAGGGATGTAAGAAAGCTGCCATAATGTTGCTGTCAGAAACTTAGAACGCCCTCTGTGTTGTAATAATAATTATAATTAGAGTATCCCTCTCTTTGATTAGATTACCACCCCAGGACTGGAAATTCATTTGTTCACAATGATGAATCCGTAGTTGGGGTCCTCAATGGCTAACGACGATATGGAAACGGAACTAGTGCTACTACCTGATCATAATTTATGTTACGCGCGATTCCTTCCCAATAGACACCAAGTGATTTTCTCTCTGCCACTCTCTTCTCTCTCTCTCTCTCTCTCTCTCTCTCTCTCTCTCTCTCTCTCTCCCGATTTCTTTAGAGATTCAGAGAAAGGGATTCTAGAGAGAGAAAGAGAGAGAGAGAGAATCACTTCGTATCTAATGGGATGAATTCGCTTTTGGTATAAATCGTGATCAAATAATAGCACCACTTCTGTTTTCGTGTCGTTGTTAACCACTGCGGACCCCAGTAACGCAGTCATGACTGTACAGAAATGAATTTCCAACCCTGGAGTGGTAATCTAATCTTAAAGTTTTCATCCTGAGTTACCAGTGGAGGATACAGCAGTTCTAACAAGTGATAGGTGATAGAAGCGACGAAGCTGATATGTTAACAACTGTTGCTGATACGGTGCAGTCATTAGTATTTCTCTTGGTCTGAACAGTGCTCGAAAGGCCCAATGGTACCGACCGATCGCCGTTTCATACTCGGCCGATAGGTGTCGCTGTATGCGGATATGAAGGGGCATGTGCTCACCACACCCCGGCCGTTGTCAGTTTTCGCGACCGGAGCCGCCACTTTTCGAACAGGTAGCTAGTGAACGGGCGTCACAAGGGCTGATTACAAACCCCCTCCCCCCCCCCCCCCTTGCTAACACCGCTCAGCAGACACGGATGGTCATCCATCCAAGTGCTAGCCAAGCCCGACAGTTCTTAACTTAGGTGATCTGACGGAAACAGGTGCCACCACTGTGGCAAGGACGTTGGCAGTCATCTGTATCAGTACAATCAAAATAAACTTGTACAAACTTGTGACATGAAGTGGCATATTAGATATTGGACTATTATTCGGGAAAAACCAGTTTCAAACTCTTATCCAGCGATCTTTATGAAAGTTCATACCACGACCTCGGCCGCCTGCTTAGCTGGGTGGTAACGTGCTTGCCTCCCATGCACGGGGCCAGGGTTCGATTTCCCGGCCGGGTTAGAGATTTTCTCCTCTCGTGGACTGGGTGTTGTGTTATTCTCATCATCATTTCATCCTCATCGCCGGTCGCAAGTCGCCCAATGTGGCGCCGACTGAAATAAGACTTGCACTTGGCGGCCAAACTCGAATGGGACATCCGGGCCAACAATGCCATACGATCATTTCATTTACCACGACCTCTTTTCTTACCAGTCAATATTCCATATAGCTCTATCTTTAGTGGTCTCGGAGTCACCGGCACGTTTCCTCCTTTATTTCTGAAGGTATTCTTAGTTTCCAAATCGTGTGGAATATTTTATGTGAACATAGTACATAATTTAGTAGCCCCTGAATCATTTTTGATGAAGGTTACCCTGTAACTGTGTGCCGTTTGGAAGTCTATTTATTCATCAAATTCGGCATTATGTCTCTTCTGACGACAATAGGGAAAAAAACCTGTCGTAAATTTTAACACTGCTGTTGTTGTTGTGGTCTTCAGTCCTGAGACTGGTCTGATGCAGCTCTCCATGCTACCCTATCCTGTATAAGCTTCTTCATCTTCCAGTACTTATTGCAACCTACATCCTACTTAATCTTCTGAATGCATTCATCTCTTGGTCTTCCTCTACGATTTTTACCCTCCACGCCGCCCTCCAACACTAAATTTTTGATCCCTTGATGCCTCAGAACATGTCCTACCAACCGGTCCCTTCTTCTTGTCAACTTACGCCACAAACTCCTCTTCTCCCCAATTCTATTCAATACCTCCTCATTACTTATGTGATCTACCCATCTAATCTTCAGCATTCTTCTGTAGCACCACATTTCGAAAGCTTCTATTCTCTTCTTGTCCAAATCTCCACGTTTCACTTCCTTACATGGCTACACTCCATACAAATACTTTCAGAAACGACTTCCTGACACTTAAATCTATACTCGATGTTAACAAATTTCTCTTCTTCAGAAACGCTTTCCTTGCCATTGCCAGTCTACATTTTATATCTTCTCTACTTCTACCATCATCAGTTATTTTGCTACCCAAATAGCAAAACTACAACTGAAGGGCGTGATACGCCCTCTAACAACTGAAGATCGTAATACGGCCTCTACCGGCTTAAATAATCCTCATAGGAAAAAATGACATTAGGGAAAAATGTTTGGTTTGATGTCCTCTACAACCTCCCAGTGTTCGTCGGTTTAAAATACTTTTCACCCTGTATATCACGTACATTACAACATGAGTAACATATTGTCAAGAAAGGAAATGTGTGTTTTAGTAGAGATGAGGTAGAATTGTACTCGCGTCAATTTTCGTGAACAAACTGTATGGTCTGCGAGTCAAATAAAGCCGACAACTACCGCTGGACAGCGCTGACAAGGGAGACTCCATATTGCACCCGCCTCAGATTTAGTGGTAAAATGGCCCACTGAATAGCCCGGCAAAAACGGAACACAGATCAAGCATGAAAACAGGAAAAAAGTGTACTGAACTGTAAACAAGAAGCAAAATAGAAACAGTGAACGGTCCACGCTCAAGATGTGCAACATCAAGAGAATTTGAATAGCCAAAGCGTTGTGGTTATGTGATCACGGTATTGGACTACGAAAGAGTAGACCCGTTTTCATATGTCCCTCACGCCTTTTTTCTTTCCCTCACAAAATTATGAACTGAACATCGGTAACTGACGAGGCTATTCGCTGTATTCAAATTTACGTCTGTGTCGAGGAGTAACGTCCATTTGCAACAGCGAGGTATAAGGAAGGGACCCCCAGACGTACGTACCTCCTACTTGTTCTACACAAGTACCACGTGTTATGACTCTTGCGTTCCGTTTTGGAAGTTTTGACTCTTGAATTCCGTTGTTGAAACATAGTACACATCTTGTGCATTATAATTATCCGGGCTGTTATGCCCTGGTCGGTTGATGAATTCTGTGTCGATTCCCAACGTTTCGTCTCCGACTGCGGGAGACATCTTCAAGGGGGTCCGTAGGGTTATGGATGTGGCCGACTATCGCAGTAAAATTACTGATCTACTGGATCCGCAAGTATATAGGAAGCTGAATAAGGATCCCACTAACAGCGTTCTCAGAACTGTGTCGCGGTTAATAAAAAAGTCCTCCATTGAAGAGAGTGTACAGAAAGGTCTCTGCAATTCGGTTGCGCTACCACCGAGGCTTTATGGGTTGCCCAAAATTCATAAAGAAAATGTGCCGTTAAGACCGATACTAAGTGCCATTGGTTCGCCCACCTACTCGTTAGCCAAGTTTTTGATTACGCTGCTAAAACCACATGTGGGCCGCTCGTACTCTTATATAAAGAATTCGACACATTTCTTCAGCAGATTGAATGGCATAGTGGTCCAGCCGGAGGACATATTGGTCAGCTTCGATGTGGTATCGCTGTTTACCATAGTTCCACTTAATGATGTATTGGAACAGCTGGATCGAATTTTTCCTGCCGATATTTCAGAACTGTTTAAGTGTTGTTTGACAACCACATACTTCAAGTGGAATGAATAGTTTTATGAGCAAACGGATGGCGTGGCTATGGGAAGCCCCCTAAGTCCCGTAACTGCAAACTTCTTTATGGAGAAATTCGAAGAACAGGCCTTAGGTACTGCCAGCAAAAAACCAAATGTATGGTTCCGATACGTGGATGACACGTTTGTGCTGTGGAGACATGGTAGGGAGGAACTAAGCCGGTTCCACGAACATCTGAACAGTATAAACTCGAGAATTCAGTTTACAATGGAGGAGGAGGTAGACGGCAAGTTACATTTTCTCGATGTGCTTGTTTTTAGAAACGAAAATGGTAGTTTGGGCCACTCAGTATGCCGCAAACCCACACACACGGACCGTTATTTGCACCGGGATTCGAACCACCACCCACAACAGAAGCGGGGTGTTATCAAGACGTTAGCGGACAGAGCTAGAAATATTTGTGAACCTGAGTTGCTCGACGCTGATATGGAACATCTCCACAATGCACTAATGAAGAACGGATATTCGTCCGCCGAAATAAAACGTGCGTTGAGGCAGCCACGCAGAAATCATACTGACGTACAGTCTACTACAAAATCTAAGGTTTTTCTGCCGTTTGTTAAAAATGTAACGGAAAGAATAGGGAAGATCTTGACGAAGCGGAATATTACCGTAATTTACAAGCCCACCAGGAAGATACAGGAATACCTTAAGCCTGCCAAGGACGCTCGCAAACCACTGGAAAAAGCTGGAGTGTATAGGATCCCATGCAGCTGCGGTGATGTTTATGTGGGTACCACTAAAAGAACTGTTTCTAGACGTTTAGAAGAGCGTAAGGGAAATTGCAGAATAGGAGAAACGGAACGATCAGCTGTTGCGGAGCATGCTTTCCAGCCAGGGAACCACAATATTCGTTTCGAGGAGACGCAAGTACTAGCGGCCACAAGCGGATATTACGAAAGGCTCTACAGGGAGGCAATCGAAATCGCTAAACACCCAAATAATTTCAACCGTAAGGAGGAGGGTGTGAAATTAAACGGCATATGGATGCCGGTGTTAAAGAAGATGTGTACCACCCGCCCACTACTGGGTGATGGCAACGGCGATCGACGGCGACGGACAGCGGCCAATTGCACTGACGTTTTCAAAACACGTGACGTCACGCCGCGGCGTGGGAGCGCGAGGACACGGAATTTAGCGGCAGTCAGTGGCGAGCCAGTGGGTGTGTTGGACCTTCCATTGAGCTACGGACCCCCTTGAAGATGTCTCCCGCAGTCGGAGACGAAACGTTGGGAATCGACACAGAATTCATCAACCGACCACGGCATAACAGCCCGGATAATTATAATGGACATGATATTTCCGGCCGTGAAAGTCTACATTTTAGTATAGTACACATCGTGAATTTGTTGTTTTCGTTTCTGTGAGAGGTCTATGCGGCATCTCACCTGCTCTCACCATTCGTCATATTTACTTGCGACGGTAATACATTTTTACCACATGGCACATATTCTATAACCAATGTACAGTTTGACAATTGCCGAGACTGCAGAAGAGAACAGACACGTCAATGACCGGACGGATAGTTCATAATTTTGTGAAAAAAAAGAGGGCACGAGGGAGTTTTGAACTCCATTCTCCCGCTTTGAGGCCAGCACCGTGACCACACAACCATGACACTGTGCTTCTGGTAACGTGCTCGATGTTGCACATCAAGAGCTTGGACCGCTCACAGTTTCTATTTTGCTTCTTTTTTCACAGTTCAGTACACCTTCTCCCTGTTTTCATGCTTGATCTGTGTTTTTGATGGGCCATTTTACCACTAAATCTGAAGGGGGTGCGATGGGGCTTTCCCTTGTGAGAGCGCAAAATTGCGTTTTTCAGCTCTTGCCGTGTGCCGACGGTGACATTGGACGTCCCGTCTGCGTACACGTCAACATTAGCTGCCTCGTTCCGTGTGCCGACGGCTTAACCCTCGCGGGCTCGGGCACCGCGCGCCGTGATGGTATTGGCGGAAGACAATGGGAGATGACAGCTGCGAGGCGCGATGTTGCAGCGCTGTCGCTGCTACCGGAACGGCACGCGCTCGGAGGCTGCGGACCGCTTCCAGAACGGGGTCAGTGGACCGCTGCCAGTGCGAGGTCATTGAACTAATAGATGTCCGTCCCGTTACCCTAACCTCAACCTCCACCTTTTCCAGACACCCTTGCTATTCTCCCCATCCTGTGAATTAACCATATTGAGGTGTTGCGTAAGTCAATCCCAGATGGCCAGTTCTCAGCATCGCTTCTAACGCTGCGGGATGGGATGTCATTAGTTCTCGGCGTGACACAGAGATGACGTTGCCATTAAGTCGAGGGTGAACTTCATGTATGGAGTGCAAGTACTTCTAATGCTCTATAAAGTGGCTGCTGTTTTATTGTGTTGTTCAAACTGGTGAAATGGAAAACCTCGCCGAAATTCAAAAAGAATCGTCCAAGTTCGCAACACTATATCTCCTGTATTAACGAAAATGTAGACTGAGGTGGATTTTAAATAAAGTATAGAACTTTAAAGTTTTTATTTTCAAAATAAAATACAGCCAGCCAAAGGATAATATCATAACTCACCAAAAGAATGCAGAAGTTTTACTGAGTAATTCAACGAATATAGTCCGTGGACGTCCTTCTGATTAGGGAGAAACCACGTATGGGGTTTCCCAACGCTCAATCTCAGGTTCACTATTGTTCGCCGCGCGGGATTAGCCGAGCGGTCTAAGACGCTGCAGTCATGGACTGTGCAGCTGGTCCCGGCGGAGGTTCGAGTTCTCCCTCGGGCATGGGTGTGTGTGTTTGTCCTTAGGATAATTTAGGTTAAGTAGTGTGTAAGCTTAGGGACTGATGATCTTAGCAGTTAAGTCCAATAAGATTTCACACGCATTTGAACATTTTTGAACTATTGTTCCTTATATATGTAAACGACCTTTCATCTAACATACGGCAAGGAGAACTAGTTGTTTTTTTTTTCAGATGACATTACTATTGTAATCCATCCAGTCATAGATACAGAAACAAAAGAGTTGATAAACAAAATTCTTAAAAGCATCACTGACCAGTTTTCTGCGAATGGTCACATCCTCAACTTTAAAAAGACACAACATATTCAGTTCTGCACATCTAGGGGTACTACGCCAGTGAGAAGAGTAACACATGGTGCGAAAGTTATAAATATGGTGGTAACTTCAAAATTCTTAGGTGTCCATACCGACGAGATTTTAAACTGGAAAAAGTTCACTTTGGAACTCCTAAAAAAAATTAGTTCAGCCTCAGTTGCACTTAGAATCACTGGAAATCTTGGGGACAGACAAATCAGTAAGTTGACATAATTGTATATTTTCATTCAGTAACGTCGGATGGAATAACGTTTTGGAGTAAATTGTCTTTAAGAAAGAAAGTGTTCGTTGCTCAAAAACGTGTTGTAAGAATAATATGTGGTGGTCATCCACGATCGTCGTATTGACATCTGTTTAAGAAGTTGGGCATTCTGACTACTGCTTCACGCTACATTTATTACCTCATGAAGTTTATTGGAAATAATCCACTACAATTCAAAAAGAGCATCTATGTACACAATTACAATACCAGAAGAAAAAACTACATTTATTACTCTAGATCAATGTTGCCTTTAGCACAAAAAGGGGTGCACACTGCTGCAACAGAAGTTCTTGATCGGTTACTCATTGATAACTAACAGACAGCAAAGTAAAATTTGAAAAGGAACTGAAAAAGTTTCTCCATGATAACTCCGTCTATTCCGTAGAATAATTTCTATTATTGTAATGTGTAAAAGGTGCTGGGTAGGAATTACTAACCCTCATCTGTATGTCGTTTTTCTTTTTGAAAGGAAGAAACGTTAGTAATGTTCAGAATGCAATCACACGTACAAATTAATTTTCGGTGTGAACGTAAAATGACTCGTTCCACATCATTCCGATTTGTCACGTAAAATGATACATGAAACATGAAAGTAACTAACTAACGGTTATGGTATTAATATCACTCCGGAAGACTGGTGCGTAGCCCTACGTCTACGTTTACGACGAATGATGCTCTCGAACAACAAAACGATATAATGATTTCATATCCAGGGGAGCGCAGCTATTGTGCGATTTTATTATGTATTTGGTATGTGGTGAGTACATCGCGGACGCCGCATCTTTTCAAGGTGGGACGGCAACCGCAGAGAGGAAGTACCACGGTGGGCGTTTGCGTACACTCCGTCGTTCGTCGGCCCAGGTTTGGGTGGCGCGGCAGGCTCGGAATAAATGTCTCAGCCTAAGAATACTGGGAACGATTTGAGAAGACAGCACAACAATGTAACAATGTTCATGTGACGTTCCAGTAGTAAAAAAAGAGTTAACTGTACTTTCATTGAATACATTGCAAATGTGTCCGAAGAAACTCTTCGTATTTATTTCAAAGAATCTGATATTGTGTTATGCAATATACAGGTGTTGGATAAAAGTATGGAAATATGGCTAGATTGAAAATACATGCAGATGCTAGCCAAGTCTGCAGATTGCGCTGTTGTATTTGATCAGGATGGCAATACCTTGCAAGTGTCAGCCGTGGTCAGAACAGCGTCCGGTATGGTTGTGAGTGCATTATGTCGGAGTGAATTCGAACGTGGTCAAATAATTGCTTGTGATCCGTACTTCCGTAATCAATGTAGCCGAAGTGTTTCTTGTTTTAAGAAGCACCATATTGATGTATACCGTATACAGGCAAGACCGAAAACCATCATCCGCTAAGCCGGCCGGTGTGGCTGAGCGGTTCTAGGCACTTCAGTCTGGAACTGCGCGACTGCTACGGTCGCAGGTTCGAATCCTGCCTCGGGCATGGATGTGTGTGATGTCCTTAGGTTAGTTAGGTTTTAGTAGTTCTAAGTTCTAGGGGCTGATGACCCTAGATGTTAAGTCCCATAGTGCTCAGAACCATTTGAACTATCATCGGGTAAGTCACGACGTGATCGAAAGTGTGTGTTGAGTGATCGTGACAGATGGTAATTGAAGATGACTGTGACGAAATACAGGGTGTAATTCACACATGGAGAGTACAGGCCAGAAGTAGCCAAAAGGCTCCAATAAAGACGGGTCTGCAATCATCTGTTGTCGAGGTATCGCATTAATTAGAGTTGGGAACCAACTGTAAACGCCCCTGGATATTGCGGCACTTACGTAGGTATCTCGAGGTTTGGGATTGACTATCTGTTTGTGTACGCATGTGCAACTACTTCTCTCTCCCCCTCCGTGCACTGTGTCGTACCAGCCTCACAATCAGTTACGAACGACAGAGATTACACCAATGAAGAGTACACTGACATGCACTTCATGTATGGCAAAGCGAATGGAAGTGCCCTTGAGGCTGCATGATTGTATGAAGAAGCTTTTCCTTCCGTAGGCAGCCCGACAGGCGTACATTTAGCCGGTTACGTCAGCGCCTTAGAGAAACGGGGAGGTTCGCACACCATGTACGAGAAGGTCGACCCAGATCCATAACACCTGATGTTGAGGAAGGAGTATTACGCATTGTTCACGAACGTCTGAGTACTTCAGCTAGGAGTATTGCTACCCCAGAGCGCGTTCTGAGTCTTAGCAGTTTGTGGCGAATTTTACTTCGGAAAATATTCTATCCATATCATTTCCAGCGAGTGTAAGCTCTCAACAATGCAGACTTCCCTCCTAGAGAGAGTTTCTGCCAATGAGTGTAACAACAGTGTACCCTTAATCCCCGGTTTGTAAGCAGTATTCTGTTCAAGGATGAGGCTGGATTTACCCGTAACGGTATTTTAGCTACCATAGCTGTCAATCCTGATGCAACATACGTATCACGATGCAGCGTTATTCGTTGAAAGTCTGGGCAGGAGTGCTCGGAAGCCGCATAATTGAACCACACTTCCTACCACAGAGTCTAATCGGACAGCAGTACATGTGGTTCCTGCGGACTGTACTTCCAGACGTACATGATGATGTCCCACTGAACCAACGCCTGAACATGTGGTTCATGCATGACGATGCTCTAGCACATTTTCATTTACGAATGCGCCGCCTTTGAAATCGGACGTATGGTCAACGCTAGATAGGTAGAGGACTCCCTTTTCCATGGCCTGAAGGTCTACTGATTTAAATCCCATGGATTTATGTGTGTGGGGTCATGTCAAAAGGCTGGTCTACTCTACCGAGATCAACTCTCTTGAGGAATTAAGCTTGTGGGTTGAAGCAGCCTTCCTGCACTTACAGAATTTCCCAGGACTACCTGAGAGGATTCACAGTTCATTTCAGAGACGAGTTCAATGTTGCATTCAGACGCATGGGCAACATTTCGAACATCCGCTTTAACGTTTAGAGATGCCATGAGTTCCTAGACACTCATGAACCGCAACAGAAAATGTGTTGCATCTCGACAACGGTTGATTTGTGGACCCATCTTTATTGGAGCTTTTCAGCTAATTTTGGGCTGTACTTTCCATGTGTGAATTATTGACCATCACCTCTGAAACACCCTGTATAGGATGACAACAGTCGCAAAAATCACTGCAGAACTGAATGTCGCATTCGTGAAACCTGTCGGTACCAAAACAACCGAAAGGAGTTCCATATGGCGAGAATTGGAGGGCCAGCTGGAATTCCAAAACCACACGTCATAGTGACGAAGCCATAAAACCTGGACTTTGGAGCAACGGAAGAAAGTCATTTGATCGGATGAGTATTGTTTCACACAGTTTCCAACTTCTGGCCGAGATTACGTCTGGTGTATGCCGTCCCTAGCCTACGATGCAGACTGATTGCTGCCAAAGTTGAAACACGGTGGAAGTTCGCTGATAATTTGGGCAGTGATATCGTGGTATTCAATGTGGCCCACGATTACTCTGCGAGATCGTATTATTGCCAAGAATTATGTGACCATTTGAGCTGATTATTGCGACCGCGAGGATGAATTTACGCATGTCCTCTGGCCACTTCAATGACCAGATCTCAATATTAAAGAGCTTTTGTGGTCTACTTTCGAAAGAAGATAACATGGTCGCTATTCAACTATACCATACAGAACCAGTATTTATCCATTCCAAGACTACTGGAAACTGTTTTAAATATCAACGGTTTTCCGACACCGTATAAGGCATGGTAATAAATAGTGTTATTGATGTTTTGATATTTTTGTCCCCCCCTGTCATTGATAGCATTCTTCCAGACTGTATTATCTGGAGGAGAAGAAGCAGTCCACAAAATTCACACCGTCCCGGTCAAGAACTACAGTGAGTTCAGTAATTATAGCTCAGTTGAAAAACAAAACTTAGAAAAATAAACATATTCAACGTAGGGAACATTAAACAATCCGATTTTACCACAGTATATCGTTTACATGCATTCACATGCAACCTTGGAGTGCTCCATGCCCAGAATGGATCCACAGAACTCCACACATTTTTGTTTTTTCACCAAGACGAATGGCTTGTAGCAAATGAATCCTTTATGGTTTGAAGCACAGTAGTTGGTGCAAAATATGCCATTTGTACCAGGGAGATTCCGACCGGCAACCACACCAGCCGGCAACTTTCAGCTGTTTTTTTAATCTTTCAGTCCGTCTGTGAAGCAGGTGACGGGCTGCAGTAGAAGGTAAAATTATGCAGAATATCTTCTTTTTTTCTTTTTGCCTTTATCCCGTGTCCTCACGGTGTCGATACGGCTACTATCGGATTTGGAGTTGTTAACTTAGAGGGTGGCAGGATGCCGTTTCTGTAGCAACCACTCTACCCCCGTCCTCAAGACGGAATTTGTGTACCCAAACTGGGTATGGATGTGTGTGATATCCAGTGACTGATGACGTCATTTTTTTTTCCAAATCGTGTAACTGAGGCGGGAGGTGGGTACCAGCCCTGTGTTCACCTACTCGTATGTGAGAAACCGCCAAAAAGACAACATCCAGGCTGGCCGAAACACCTGCCCTCATTATTAATCCACCGGGCGTGTTCGATCCGGGCCCGGCGCGCCTGCCCGAAACGCGGAAGGGTCGTGCTAACACTCCCGGGTATCCAGGCGGGTAAACTTTCGCACAACATTTACTAGACATGAATCACAAGCCAGCTACAAGAGCGAAAAACACCTATTAACTATCACATATACGAAACTAAGGGAGAATAGAAACTATTACTATTACTAAATGACCAGTTGAATATGACTACCTACTCGCCGTGCGGAATGGTCGCGCGGTTAGAGGCGCCATTATCACGAATCGCGCGGCCCCTCCCGCCGGAGGTTTGAGTCCTCCCTCGGGCTGGGTTGTGTGTGTGTGTGTGTGTGTGTGTAGTCCTTAGCGTAACCTAGTTTAAGTAGTGAGTAAGTCTAGGGACCAATGACCTCAGCAGTTTGGTCCATTAGGAATTCACACACATTTTTTTAACTACCTACTCGCTGTCTACGTTAATTGATTACATACAGAAAAACATCCCAATCGATGATCACAAATTCCATTCCTGTCCTAACACACGCACAAGATTACATCAACACGAACAATGGACAAAATACAAGTGAAAGCAAAAAAAGTTACAAAAACAAGTGACACTCTACACGGAAAAAGTGGCAATTGAAATGTTATGTTACGAAAGTACAGTGATTACGCGAAAAAGTGGAGGCCCTCAGCCGGTTTTCTACCTTGGGATAAAGGAGTTGTTTTCATATAGTCATTTTGATGCTTTACAGTAAGTACCTTTCCATTTACTGTAAAAAAAAAACAACTTCCATGAACTGTTTTTAAATGTGACAATGAAAAACTAATGTAATGTTCCATGACACCCACTGAAGATGCCTTTTAAAAAGGCGAAACGCGTCTGGGTTCATAAATAAGATAAAAAAATTGTGCGCAATATGCAGAGAGGTATATTTCTTGTATATTTCTGCAATTCATATACAGCCACTGTGAAAAAACT
The DNA here is from genome assembly GCF_023864345.2 of Schistocerca serialis cubense. Lineage (NCBI taxonomy): Eukaryota > Metazoa > Arthropoda > Insecta > Orthoptera > Acrididae > Schistocerca > Schistocerca serialis. Next base: position 433,984,192 of record NC_064640.1, on the reverse strand, counting down.
TCGTAAGCTTTCAGTTTCGATGCCTCAGTTAAAATTCACCCCAAGATTCCATCTTCATTCATGCAGAAGATAAAATATAGTCTTGCGAAAGAGGACTAATTTTTATCAAACATCCAGTATTTATTGTCGATCGGTTTGCTGCCATTGAACTTTGACGCAAACTTGGTGAAGGTTCATAACGAGGTGCTCCGGCAATTCCAACAGTAAAGAAGCTGAGTTCAGATGTGGCCACACTTCTTTTGAAGTCTCAAAGCCGCAACCACGGACAAAAACAGAAAGCGTGCAATGTGGTTTTTCCCAGCAATTTTCGGCTGGAAACCTTCCAGCCATTACCAAGGGGAGTCGGTCGCAGACATCAGAGTGCCTACACATTAAAAAATAAAATGAAAGCCTTCGGATACAATATGGAATTCAGTGTTACGAGTTCAGTAAAGAGGGTAGGATAGCATTCGATGCGTACTTTGCACACCTCCAGAATCGCACTCCATACCTACTGGGAGAACGCTCGACTAATTGCATTCTCCTAAAAAGGAACCACAATGAAGTAGTTCTTCTCTGAGCTAAAAATCCTTATTTCACCGCAAGAGCAGTAATTTCTCATGTTACTCTCGTAGATGGTAATAAGAAGACTGTTTACGCAATGAGGGCTTTAGCGATTGAACATTAGTTTGTGTATTTGTAGTGGTGCTAAGTAAAGTTTTACATAACGAAAAACGCAGAACAAAATACGACTGGTACTTTCGAAAATGAGGTCTATCCTTTGAAACAAACGGTAATGTGGAAATTGTCTATTTCCGTGGCTGTTTCAATTGTACAAGTTACCTTTATTTATGAGTGATATATGTATCTTCTAAATTGCCACGTCAAACTGCGGCATTTCTGCGTGCTCGCAGGGGCCTACGCGATATTAGACATGTGTACCAGTTTCTTTAGCTCTTCAGTGTATAATGAATAAGAACAACGTAACTTGGTTTCAATTACCATATTTTAATTCAGTCAGAAAACTTTCTCTTTCACATGAGAAAGTGGCTGAATTGCCACTCCTTAAAGTATAGGAGTTTTTTCCCAAAGTTTAATCCCACATTACTTGAAATGACACGCTCAATTCGCCATTTAAGTTGTAATTTTATTCACACAACCGGTTACCGGTTTAGATTCAGCTGAGAGTCATGCAGAAGTGTGTTAAGTGGAAAATACAGGGTTACTCGTAAGCTCGTACATCAGCGGTTTCAGAAAATGACTGCACAAAACTACATGACATTCAGAAAAATGACACGTGTCAGAGGATATAGCATCTCTCAATGTTCGATTCGTAATATGCGCCTTGGCGTAGTTGCTCTGGGGTGTCTGCGTGTTGGAACATGTGGACAAATCATCCATTCCGTGTTGTCGCACCGAATTAGTTCGCGCCTGCAGACAGGAAACGCAATGAACAGATTCCTAAAGCGAGCTGCTGTCGCACATTTCCTAGCAGTCCATGTCAGCTACTTCAGTGAATTGCACACATATATTGACGTTTGCGGCATCGCAAATGGTGCCCGTATTGAGCACCTTTAATATGAATTAAAATGTTGCAGAGATTTTCTGTCACTGAGATGCGTGTACTTTCTGCATGCCTTCTGAAACCTTGCAGGCATTTACGAATAACCATGTATATAACATCGGATGACACGAGTCTTCGTCATTAGATGTAAAACTATTCATTCTAGCTGCCATTGCCGCATGTCGTCTGATTTTATACATTTCAGTATGTGACCATGCTTTCATCGACATAACCACTTAATACACTGCCGGAAAGAAATTAGTACACCCTTTTTGAGGCTCCCAATTCACTTAAGATTTATTGTTGCACAATGCATATGGAGTACCTAAAACGTTTACATTTACACATCAACAGCACAAGCGGTTCTCAGGTACCAGGTATCGACCCATACTGAAACACCCATGTTGGCATGTGCTGTAGCTTCCACAGGCGCCAATTCAGGCGTTGACTGGCTGCTGGTCGATCGTACAGATGGTGGAGACTGTCCTGGGATACGTTATGCATGACTGCTCGACCTGTTCACGTAGTTCTGTAAGGAGGTGTTAGCTGACGAGTCGCTGGAGTCGCTTCTCGTCCTATCATATCCCATACGTGCTCGATTGGAGACAAGTCCGGAGATCGTGCTGGCCAGGGAAGTTGCTGCAGAGCACGTTGCTGCAGGGCACGTTGAGTTTCACGGGCAGTGTGTGGGCAAGTATTATCCTGTTGACAGAACATATCACCTTGCTGTTGCTAGAATGGCAAAAGAAAAGGTCTAACGATGCTCTGCATGTACCGAGCGCTGGTTAACGCCCTTTCCAGACATACCAAAGGTGAACGAGAATTGTTGCCTATCGCACGCCAGACAATAATGGGGTAGGGCCAGTGTGCCCCGGACGAATGCACTTTATGTGACAGCGCTCACCGTGCCTGCATCGTACGCCTTCATCGGTGACGACCGCGGAGCACCATTCCATCTTCGAAGCGATCCCCTGACGGCACTAGTCGAGACGTGCACGTTGCTGCCGTGGCGTGAGCGGAAGGCGGGCTAGAGGTGTGCGTGCCCGTAATCCCACCGCTAAAAACTGGTTCTCAACACTATATATTGATACGTCTGGGCTCACAAGCTCTGTTATCTGTGCTGTACGATCTGCCACTGCTGCCCTCACAATACGATGATCCTGATGGGCGTCTACGGTGCGTGGATGTCCATAACCTCATCTGTGGATGTGAGAATGTTCCCGTGACCACTGATACCAGCATCGTTGCACAACTGACTCAGCACGTCCAAATTGTTTGGCAATTCTTCGAAAGCACCATCCTGCCGCTCGGAAGACCTCAATTTGACCTCTTTCAAACTCGCTTAGTTGGCTGTAGGAAGCGCAAGTGCGTCTCCATGGCTTGGTTGGCTGCTTGCTTCACACGTTTAGACTAGACTGAACCTTCCGGCTGTGAGCATCTCTATTAAAGGGCAGATACAGATGGCGCTCTGGTAGCCACGCCACTACACAATCTGGAGGCGTACGACGATGAAACCAGTATTAGTATATCTACTACCCTCCAAGGTGGCATATAAAGTCATCGGATCAAAATCGACGTCATCCTTTCATGTGTGCTACTTTTTTTCTGGCAGTTAAAATAGATACATTTAATCAGAGATCAACATCTAGTGAATGAAGCCAATCGATAGCTTGAAAAAAGAAAACTGATATCTGCAAATAACAGATTTTCAGTGCTATATGCTGTATAGTCTATCGTGTTTAAATCACTGAGGAGAGCGGTGTTTAAATAAAACAGCTTAGTTTGCTACTGGCCCCTGTTATTTGAAGAAACGCCAGCAGCGAGTTAAAAATTTTAACTTAAGCAAAATATGTCATGGTGTGACGACTTACATACCACCACAATGCTTTCACATATTGAGTAGTCAAAAAAATGTGTTCAAATGTGTGTTAAATCTTATGGGGCTTAACTGCTAAGGTCAGCAGTCCTTAAGCTTACACACTACTTAACCTAAATTATTCTAAGGACAAACACACACAACCAGGCCCGAGGGAGGACTCGAACCTCCGCCGGGACCAGCCACACAGTATTGAGTATTCCTTCATTATGTATCGTATTATGTTATCCTTACGGGAGTTAAAGCTTTTTGGCTGTGACCGAAGAATAATAGTTTTGTCCCGATACTGAACAGTGAATTTCTGTATGTAATGGTAAAGAGTAGAAGTTGTCAGCTAGTCCAAACCTAGAACTGAAGGCACCAGATCCGCAACGTGATTCTCAATTGTTTTAAACGTTCCCAGGGAACGATTTAGTACATGTCGGCCGAATTCCTCGAGTTGTAGCAATCAGCATTTGAGGGGCTGCTCTCGCCAATACATTGATTCAAAGCCTCGAGTGAGAGTGACTAATCTAATCCATCGTCATGCTGCCTGAGATAGGTTTCGCAGCTACTTCAATGGAACTCTATAAGAGTCAGATTTATTTCTAGTACTTAACAGTACTCTAGTCTATCTGCAGTGCAACCACTGCAGGTGTTACGAGCTATAGTCTGATGGTAGGTTCTTTTTCACAATATCCCCTATCGACAAATTTTCATTAAATCTGCCACCTAAAAAGTCAAAATGTTTTTTTAATAGCCTCGAGTGTAACTGACTTCAAACTTTTAACTAACAAGGGGAGGCCGCCAATTGTGAAATTCAGATTCGATTCATACTGCGCATAATAAAAGCTCATGGCCAGAGGTGTAATGTGGCAAAGCACCAAGATGCACTTCTCAGCCGTTGTCGAGAAAATCGACAGTTAAAAGAAACCGTTGCGATGAAATACTCTCTACGATTAATAATTTTCTACAGAGTTGTGGTGCAGCCGTAAGCGCTCGGGTTCGTAATCCGAAGGTCGCCGGTTCGAATCTCGCGCCATGCAAACTTGTTTTTTTTTTAGTATTTGTTTTTTGTAATTCATATATATATATATATATATATATATATATATATAATTCCCGGCAATCAGTTGCAACAATTATGCATACAATAAGTTGTTGAAAGTCGTTTGTCGTGGAAAAACGGGCGACTTCGAACATCATTATGTTTTCCGCAAACAAAGTTGTATTTCACAAAAGTTATTAATTGTCTTCATAATGTTAACCACGTATAGTTAACGGAAGACTTAGAAACGATATTCCGAAACGAATACGTATAGCGTAAGTCAAACGTTCGAATTAGAATAGAAACCCCACGAACACAAATTTGCTGTGGCAGGTATGAAATATAAACTCCGTTACTCGCTCGTTACACTTGAAGGACAAATGTTGAATGGGCCGAAACGAGCCGCCGCATAACAGCGTAGTTGCCTGCTAACTTCGAAAGAAGGTAGAAACGGTCCCTAGCGCAACTTATAACATCGTCGAAAATCAGTGCGGACGGGAGAGCTTTGGTACACCCTGTTAAACAAACGGAAAAATGGAGGCGGTACAATTGGAGAGCGATCCGCCTTCACCAACATGCATAAGCAATTCATATATATATATATTTGAATTACAAAAAACTAATAATAAAAAAAAAGTTGCATGGCGCGGGATTCGATCCGGCGACCTTCAGATTACGAACCCGAGCGCTTACCGCTGCGCGAGGACGCTCTGAAAAATTATTAATCGTAGAGAGTATTTCACCGCAACGGTTTCTTTTAACTGTCGATTTTCTCGACAACGGCTGAGAAGTGCATCTTGGTGCTTTGCCACATTACACCTCTGGCCATGAGCTTTTATTATGCGCAGTATGAATCGAATCTGAATTTCGCAATTGGCGGCCTCCCCTTGTAAACTATTGTCCTTCCTGGAGGTGCATTACGTTAGTGAACAAATTGTAACACGCTGCATAACTTGAACTAAGCAATACTGAAATCAAATAAAGCTTCGATTTCGTATCTCATACATTTATACCAACTTCTCGTGGTTGGTTAATCAGTCAAGGCGTTCTGCCTACGTTCCTTTACAGTGCTGCTGTTGCTATGACAGGAACGTCACCGAGTATAAAAGTTGGATATGTGGGAGGGAACAACAACAATATCCGTGTAGAAGGCCGATGTCATTCTGAGATTTTCGGAAGAATCCTATGGAAATGTGTTTTAGCCACGAAAGTATTATTTTACAAAACCCTTGTTTGAACAATTCTTCTTTATAGTTCGTCAATCTGGGACTCACATCAATAAGCATTAAAGGAACAGATGAAAAACAGTTAAAAATTTGAAGAAAGAATTAAGGCTTCGTCATGGTTTATTCAGCTAGCTCAATAACGCCACAAAAATGCTGAACAAACTTCAGTGGGCACCGTACATTGCGCAGCGCTTTACACTCCAGATTCCAAGAGGCCATGTCACAAATGTCGAGAAATCTTTTTATTCCTAAAACTTATTGTCTCGCACAGTGACTTCGAGGGAATAGTTAAAGAAATTCTGCCTATACAGAGCGGCAATGGCAATCTTTTGAGCTGTGAACCAAACGTGGACTGAATAGGAACGGTACGAATATGATGCTGGTTGGTACACCAAGTATCTTTCACCACGCACCGTACGGTAGCTTGCGGAGTACAGAATTAGGTGTAAGTGAAGTGGGATGATGCCACGGTGATTGGATAAAGGCGTTTGTCAATCGATTGCGATTATATTGTAGGCAAACTCCAGAGGCTCTAAAGTTTGTGTTGTATTTGCGTTTTTCGTGCCACTGCTTCACTGGATGCCTATCAAATACTGTAACAGCTGATGTGCGCTTTCCATGTTAGTGTACGTCGTTAAAAGTATACTAACACCGCTCTCCTCAGTGATTTGAACACGATAGACTATACAGCATATAGCACTTAAAATCTGTTATTTGCAGATACCAGTTTTCTTTTTTCAAGCTATCGATTGGCTGCATTCGCTAGATGTTGATCTCTGATAAAAAGTATCTGTTTTAACTAACAGTCCTAATTTTATATTATAAATGCTTTCCTTCTAGTATTATTGAGTTATTAATTTTCAGAACTTAAACATTTTAGCTTTGTGCATAAATCCTTAAATGTGTAACTGTAAACTATATGTATTTCTTAACATTTGCTGTTGTCGCCGTACGATAAATAAATACATAAAATTATATTTTGCGAAATATTTCTTGTGAAATCATGATGCGCTCGTAGATAAATATGTATTTCTAAATGATGCTTTGAAAATAACTACATTATGAACATAACTGCCAGTAAGCCAGCGCTCGGACAGCAGTGCACGTGTCACACACTAGCGTTTCGTTTTTATATGATCTGTTGCGTGCTGCATTGGGAGAGAAGAATACTGTAAGTTAGGAACCATTAAATACACAGGGAAACAATGTTATTTTCAAGTTAGAAAGAAAAGGAAAGGAAGGGCAGGGTTTCACGAAGACACCAACGATGAGGTCTCTAAGAGTCAGAGCAACGGTTTGAATCAGACAAGGACTGGAAGGGACTCGGCCACGGTCGTTTTAAAGGAACCATCCTGTCATTCACCTTAATTCACTTAAGGAAAACCTAGATTTGAATGACCGGGCATGACCTGGAACCCGATTCCCCTAGATTACTAATCCGATGTACTAGCCACTGCACCATTACCCTCGGTACGGTTCAGAACGAGGGAATATTCATACGGTATAAGTTAAACACAGGTAAATCCCGGAAATTGTGTCACTTCTTAACAGTTATCATGTCTGGATGGTTCAGATGGCTCTGAGCACTATGGGACTCAACTGCTGAGGTCATAAGCCCCCTAGAACTTAGAACTACTTAAACCTAGCTAACCTAAGGACATCAGACACATCCATGCCCAAGGCAGGATTCGAACCTGCGACCGTAGCGGTCGCTCGGCTCCAGACTGTAGCGCCTAGAACCGCTCGGCCACTCCAGCCGGCAGTTATCATGTCTACTAGGAAGAGAGTTTACTGACACCAGAAGTAGATAGAAGCCAAACCGCAACTCTCGACTGGACTACATACCGAAAGGATTAGCCGACGCCAATGGTAGCCTCACAGTTATTAACATGGAGATCTCTACCATAGCTAACAAGGAGTCCACATAAGAAAAATTTCGAGTGGAAGTACGCGTCAAAGTGAGTCAAAAACAGTTCTTGTAGACCACTTACCTCAGGAACAAGAGTGGCAGAATGACGTGGGTAACCTTGGAGAACATCGCGCTTAAATTTTCCGATGGTTCTATCTTAGTAAGGAGAGCGCTCAACACACGAGCTATGGGCAAGGGGGCTGGGCAAGAATTACTGCGATATTGTGCAAAACGCCTAAGCGATATCTACCTTGAGGAATTAGAAAACTGACTCGAGAGAATGACGTTTTAGATCTTCTGACAACAAACAGAGCCTAAATATCCATTTTCTTAAGATAAAGAAGAGAATGGGTGAGAATAAGGCTGTATAATTGCCTCTCTCTGTTACAGTAGGTAAGAAAACTCGGTAAATATTTCTGCTTAGCGCTGGGACAAGGAACCTTACGTTCAGACCTGGGTTTGTGAAAGCGGAGTGTCAGCGGTCAAAATTTAAGTCATAGTCACTGAATTCGAAAGTAAATACTTGTCTAACTTTCTGGAGAAAAATCTAAAAATTTGTTTTATCCATTATGGACTTAGTCTGAATATCGTAACTTTAGAATAACATTTTAGATATTAATATAAGACTGAAGTCAGTACTTCCTGTTGTTGTTGTAGTTGTTATTCCAATGCATAACTAGTTTCGAGTGAGTAACATCTTATCTTCATGTGCTCTGAACACGCGCTGACACATATGCAGTTGTGCAGATGGAAGACGGGAATACAAACTTAACACGAAACATTTCAGAGATATAATAATGTACGTTTTCCTCTCTACTGATATACTTGGCACATGATTGTCTAAAGTGTATTGCGTGTTGGCAGTTCTGTGCCGTATCATATATAATGGGATAGTACGATAGAAGAAATAAACGCGGTCTTAAGATAAAATCACTCTCACTTTCTCTCTCAGACACATCCATGATTAGTCGCACAATCACACTAGCTCACATCGTGCAAAATAGCGTCAAAAATGGCCAGATGTTCTAAACTTGGCAATTAAAACACAAGTAAGACGAGAGGAAATCTAAAATAGAATCACAGGAAAATGTGGCTGTCTGATCATTTACAAAAACCCTGGGTGAGCTAGGAAACCTTGTTACACATCAAAAACGTCGCCCTAAGATTTTAGGGAATAAGTCGGACACTGCACAAAATCTTAAAAGACGTACCATATTCGTGTCCTTTTCGTTCGTTACCTCTCTGCTAAGATCTCACAAGTTTTGATGTTAAAACTCAAAGTATACGTTCCGAGACAAGTCAAACAACATTTTACTTCCTCAGGCATATAACTCGCAAAATGATCGTGACAATAAAATTGGAGAAAGCATAGTTGGTGAGAAGGCTTACAGACAATTTTCTCCCCATATAACATTCGCGGATGAAACAGGAAATGAGGAAATGACAGTGCTACTCGAAGTACCCTTTACCACAGACACTGTAAATCGGGTTGCTGTACTGTTTACGATATTCCTATTCATACATGTCTGCCTGCTCTATCTTCAACTGGATAACGAACTGGATTAAGTCTATCTTCAGTTTGTCTTAGGTTCCGTTAAAGAATGCAATGTGGTCCTCCGCAGCCGCGACAATGGCTGCTGTGGTTCCGTCCTCCGCCATTTGTATTTACTAACTGTGTCTTCCATAATTGGGTTGAGCCATTTCTGCCGACTCTCCTAGACAAATATTTCTTCCCAAGCTGTTGCACTGTACGGACTCATGCGCTCGACTCCTTTACGGTTGTGATTTATTGTTGTGGCTAACTAACGATACAAAGGCTGGACAACTGCAACTGGAATAGAGCTGTCTTCTAGTCAGTTGACTGACTGAACTATGAACGTGGAAATTGTGGTTACCAGATTGCCTTCCCCTCAGTCGCTTTTGACGTTTAATGTTGCAGCTGTCAGCTCGTAGGTATGCTTGTTGAGACTTCATTATCAGAGGGAAGTGCGCTGGAGAAGTTATGACCAAAGTGAGAACTTGAGCAACACAATTAATCATCACTTATCTACAGGTAGAGCACGTTAATTATCTTCTCACAATTACTCTGTTAGGTAACTATAATTACAGTAGTTCATACTGAATTAAATAAAAACAAAACAAAAGCAAATTTCCTGTCTCGTAACTGTTGCTCACTCGTCGGGACTACTGAACTGCACGATTTCTGTTGCTAAATTTTTTAGCATGTAACACTTCCAGTTGTGTTCACCGCGCTCTGAGTTGCTAGTCTACCGTCGTTGTCTGCGGTACTTATGCTTGGGCACCGTGTAGTCGAATCGTCCAGTATTGCAGGTTGCTGGTGGACTGCAGCTACGTCTTTCTCACTATTTTTGAAGGCCTTGGTATCTTGAGACGTGGAATACTGTACCTGATTCCACTTTTCTTCATCGACGATGCAATTCTAATGGTGCATGTAAAGATCATATGTTCGATCCCTGATGACTACTTTTGATTTTCTTGCAGTCCCATCTAGTAGAACTCTCTCTCTCTCTCTCTCTCTCTCTCTCTCTCTCTCTCTCTATCTCTCTCTGTTCTTTCAGTCCATATTTGTGGACGATTAATTTTCACTGGTATTATCACCCTCTAAAAATATACTGAAGGTAGAGCTAATGGTGTGAATTGCAACATATATGAAACGGATCTAATGAAACACTTCGCTTTTATTCTTCTTTTATTTTCTTACTCCTTAATGGAAGCCTTTCTTAATGATGTTTCGACTCAGCACACGAGAAGAAGTACATGGTAAATTCCAGTTAATTGTGAGGGCATAGAATATTTACTCGATGCCCATACACAGTCTATTAAGACCGATGGCAGTGTATGTAGCACTATCGATTACGAAGACGTTGAATAACATCCAAGAGTGATCCTGCTACTTTAGCGGAAATCCGAATCACTGCTATCTAAGAGTGATTCTGTTACTTAGAGGAAATTCGAATTACTGCTATAAGATGCATATAATTTACAATAATGGTATGATCTGGTAATCTAAGTAGCGCTCAGTTTCGCGTATGTTCCTGCAAGCTATTTTTGCATTTTAGCATACAGCGTTGCAGAGGGTATTGAAGTGAAGATGGATATCAAAAAGGCTCTTAATCTGTTTTTGACGTATATTTTGATGATTGGGGATTGAATTAAGAGATCCACCCTTCTTCTCCTTGTCGCCCCCCCCCCCCTTCCCACACACACACACATGAAATAATTAATTAATGATATTCCCAAACTGAAGAGGGTTTCAGAGACAGGAGATACATATTTCATCAAGATAATCAGGGTGGAAACCAGGTTAAAAAAAAGAAAAAAAAGGCAGAATGGAATTCAAAAACCCTTAAAAGAATAGAAGTGTTGTTTGTAGCTTTCTTTCGTGCCCTACGCTCTTAGTGTATTCCCACAGGAAAAGGTCAAGAGGAGTCAGGTCAAAGAGTAGCGGGCAGGCCAAGATACGGAGCCTCTTTCAATTAGTCGCCGCCCGAAGGTAATCTGAGGCAATCGCGGATAGCTGACCGAAGTTCGTCGGGGCATACTCGTACGGCACAAGTTCTCCTAGAGTCTTCTAGCGAAAGTGCGATAGGCTTGTCGAACGACATGCTTCAATCGAATGGACCAATTGGATTATTTAGAATCGTGCCGCTTCGTGCATTTACTTCAAAACTCCTCTGATTCGTACAGAATTTTCCAGTAGCCACTTCATAGGTTTTAAGTTGCGAAGTTTCTTAAGTTTTCTGCTTTGTAAATCGAGAGTCCCAAGGGAACTGTTAATTGTAAAACAGATAGCTAGAATAAGCATCTTAAGAAACGATTGTGATGAAAATTGATCTGAGATAATTTGATTTGGTTGCTTTAACTTAGCGAAAATATTACGTGCTGCACTTCCTAAAATTTATATGCTTCTATTACGTCTTTATTTGTTAGCCGGAAGTCATCCAGAGTTTGGACATATAGACTGACTTTAGTGGTACCTTGTAGACGGTGTACAATAATCTATTCCATATTCATTTCTTAACTACGTTTGCGCGAATCAGATACAGTAACTGGTATATCTCGTTTGCTCTCGTATTGACTCTCGGAAAATGTACTTTCTTTCAACAAATGATTACAAGAGCATTGACGGAGCCTCTTCTTACGAATGAAAACAAAAACAAAAAACAAAAAAAAGCAGGTGCTTCATGCATTGCCGAATAGAGCACAATACTGGAGAATGGGACTTACATGAAACTCCATATTTACGCAATTGCCCTTTATCGCTGTAAAACATCGAAACACAAATATTTGGAATGATGCTCGTCAATATCACAGGACATAAAACATTCGTTAGAGAGTCGAGCTCCAATGTTTCTTCATTTCGATATCTGGATGCTTGCAGAATTTGCTTTCTTCTTATTCCTTGATTAAACTTTGTATGTTCGTTCTTTAAAATTCTTAACTTTCCTGTAAAGCTGATACGTACCAATAAAACTGCGCGTTTCATGGTCGATGCCCTGAGTACCTTTATTAAGATCCAGATAGATATCAACCTCTAACGATAAAATATTTGTTACTTTGTGTAATTAAATAAATAAGAAGTGATTTAATTACACACTATTTCCTTGTGTAATGTTTCAGTAGCAACAGGTGTCTAACGTCTATTCTCCCGGAAGAAACACGATTCCCTCTTCTTTTGACAATCGATGGTAGCTAGTGACCACGCATTCGCAGTTATCTCTCAGACTGCTCGTCTGCGGCTCCATGTTTACTTTTTAGATCGCACTAACATATGTCTTCATTCGTGTTAGTGTTCCCTATGACTTATGGTATGCCATGTATTTCTTAATGTTTGAATCTGTCGATACGATGTACTTTACAAACGATGAAAATTTTTTTATCTCCGTGTCACGGATTTTGTTCATACCATCGCTCTCACATAAACAATTGACATCTCAGATACTTCAGAGTACCATCTAAAGAAATGTACTTCCAAAATGTCACATTATGTTGTCTGCATCTGAGTCAATTCTGTATTAATCTGTCACCAATGTTAGAATTATTTTGGGATTAACTGTGTGAGAGCTACATTTTCTTATTTTAAGAAATGCCCGCAGCTACAGAGATATCTTCATTTTAAGAAATGCCCGTAATTGTAGAGTGATTAGGAAAGCTACGACTTCGACATATTAGAAGACAGTAGCTGAGATGGGCTGAGATAGGCGCGGTTCCACGGGGGCTGGGGGGGGGGGGGGGGTCATGACCGCCTCTCACCTTGCCCTCCCCAGCTCCCGCCACACAGAAAATAGTAAAATCGTTTACTGTTATATGTACACAAAATTCCAAATTTCTCAGCTAACTTTCAGAGAATAAAACAGCACGGCAACTAAGTCTCGAAAATTGCGAGGGGTTCTAGATATTACAAGTTCTGTTAAACAGAGGATATTTTTCAATTGTCTGCGTGAGCTTCTCCCCATATGGGTGGGTTTGGATCTGACAGCCTGCAGGGAATATTCCAGCCAAGGAAAAGCGCACCTTCACTGGCTGACGCCACCTGCTGACAATAGCTAAGCCCACAGGGAGGGCCGCCAAACCACAGGAATGTGAGTGAGGATAAACATCAAGGGAAAGATTCTCCACCATGAAAAATAAAATAACGGAAAGAGTGTCTTCAAGAAGGAAGACGGAAACGAGTCTTAGAAATTGCGTTCCAACCCAGTGGTTCTCAACCTTTTTTTTGATCAAGGACCACTATGATTTATGTGTTGTTAGCAGGTATCACAAAGTTCAAGAAGAATAAAGTGTGTCAATCTAAAAATAACCTTCAATCAAAATGTTTAACATTTTCGTTAAACTTAAGAGTAACATTCGTTAACAGTACTATTATAATACACTCCTGGAAATTGAAATAAGAACACCGTGAATTCATTGTCCCAGGAAGGGGAAACTTTATTGACACATTCCTGGGGTCAGATACATCACATGATCACACTGACAGAACCACAGGCACATAGACACAGGCAACAGAGCATGCACAATGTCGGCACTAGTAAAGTGTATATCCACCTTTCGCAGCAATGCAGGCTGCTATTCTCCCATGGAGACGATCGTAGAGATGCTGGATGTAGTCCTGTGGAACGGCTTGCCATGCCATTTCCACCTGGCGCCTCAGTTGGACCAGCGTTCGTGCTGGACGTGCAGACCGCGTGAGACGACGCTTCATCCAGTCCCAAACATGCTCAATTGGGGACAGATCCGGAGATCTTGCTGGCCAGGGTAGTTGACTTACACCTTCTAGAGCACGTTGGGTGGCACGGGATACATGCGGACGTGCATTGTCCTGTTGGAACAGCAAGTTCCCTTGCCGGTCTAGGAATGGTAGAACGATGGGTTCGATGACGGTTTGGATGTACCGTGCACTATTCAGTGTCCCCTCGACGATCACCAGTGGTGTACGGCCAGTGTAGGAGATCGCTCCCCACACCATGATGCCGGGTGTTGGCCCTGTGTGCCTCGGTCGTATGCAGTCCTGATTTTGGCGCTCACCTGCACGGCGCCAAACACGCATACGACCATCATTGGCACCAAGGCAGAAGCGACTCTCATCGCTGAAGACGACACGTCTCCATTCGTCCCTCCATTCACGCCTGTCGCGACACCACTGGAGGCGGGCTGCACGATGTTGGGGCGTGAGCGGAAGACGGCCTAACGGTGTGCGGGACCGTAGCCCAGCTTCATGGAGACGGTTGCGAATGGTCCTCGCCGATACCCCAGGAGCAACAGTGTCCCTAATTTGCTGGGAAGTGGCGGTGCGGTCCCCTACGGCACTGCGTAGGATCCTACGGTCTTGGCGTGCATCCGTGCGTCGCTGCGGTCCGGTCCCAGGTCGACGGGCACGTGCACCTTCCGCCGACCACTGGCGACAACATCGATGTACTGTGGAGACCTCACGCCCCACGTGTTGAGCAATTCGGCGGTACGTCCACCCGGCCTCCCGCATGCCCACTATACGCCCTCGCTCAAAGTCCGTCAACTGCACATACGGTTCACGTCCACGCTGTCGCGGCATGCTACCAGTGTTAAAGACTGCGATGGAGCTCCGTATGCCACGGCAAACTGGCTGACACTGACGGCGGCGGTGCACAAATGCTGCGCAGCTAGCGCCATTCGACGGCCAACACCGCGGTTCCTGGTGTGTCCGCTGTGCCGTGCGTGTGATCATTGCTTGTACAGCCCTCTCGCAGTGTCCGGAGCAAGTATGGTGGGTCTGACACACCGGTGTCAATGTGTTCTTTTTTCCATTTCCAGGAGTGTAGAAAACACAACATTTTTAGAAGAAAATCAAATTCTGTTTCCATCCATGTGATTTTTGAGCTCGCATCTTCTGTACAAGTTCGGTAATCCTGGGGCTAATACTACCGCTCAAAGCTACACGCATGTCATCACTTCCTTTCGATCGATTCCTGGACGTGCTTCTAACTACCAGAAAATCATAAAGAAGTTGCGGAGAAAAGGGTAAGCTAGTGAAATTTCTCGACTTTTACTGTATTAAATAGTTTTGCTACATCAAAACCGCTCAAGAGAACCTGATTCAAATGCGTCCTTACAGTTTCTATCATGTCGGAATTCAGTGAGCTCTTCCTGCATTTCTTCTGCAACTTCTCCAGCATCAGTGCTAAAAGGGATTCGAAACAGTGTTTGGTGAACTTCAGCTTATGTTATATTCTGGGAAGTACTGACTGAATTCACCAGTAGACATTTGCAAATGACTCTTGATGATATCTTGTACTTTTTTCATAACTGTGTCAAACGCTTTGTCATCAGCCAGTGCTTCTAATGTCGCGAATGTAGAATAATTGTTTTCGCCAATTTTAAAATGTTCAAATGTGTGCGAAATCTTATGGGACTTAACTGCTAAGGTCATCAGTCCCTAAGCTTACACACTACTTAACCTAAATTATCCTAAGGACAAACACACACACCCATGCCCGGAACAGCCGCACAGTCCATGACTGCAGCGCCTTAGACCGACCAATTTTACGTATCCATAATTGAAGTTAGCAGTAAAGCACAAAGTAAAAGCACAAAGATTCCTCTGTTCCCGGAACCTGGCAATTGCACTTTCAACTTATTCAAGTGTGTGCAAGTACTGAAAAAATAAACAAAATTCATCTGCAATGCGGGATCAGGATACGGCTCTAGTAAGTCTTTTGTTTTTGCTCAGCTTGAAACAACTCAACCTCTCGTCTGAGTTCGTATCATCTGCCGAGCTTGTTACCCTTCGACAGCCAACGAACTTCTGTGTGAAAGAGGCGAAGTGCCGAGGGGAGAAGAGCGGTGAGGGGACGGTAGCTTCTCACAGTGTTGGCACTATCATACTTAACTATGCGTAGAATAATTCTTCGCGTCTAGGGGTAACCTAACGTATACAAAAAAAAAAAAAAGAAAATTGCTCTGAGCACTATCGGACTTAACATCGGAGATCATCAGTCCCCTAGAACTTAGAACTACCTAAACCTAACTAACCTAAGGACATCACACACATCAATGCCCGAGGCAGGATTCGAACCTGCGACCGTAGCGGTCGCGCGGTTCCAGACTGAAGCGCCTAGAACCGCTAGGCCACTTCGGCCAGCTAACGTTTACAGCGCACGAAGATAAATCAATATCTTTCAACTAGCGCCGATTTTCTCCGCTTCTGACAGCAACAATTAAATCGTCAAGTTATTGTGCACACTGGCTCATGCCATGCTATGACGTCGATCACTTGCCTTCCTCAGGTTCCACCCGCGCTCACCGCTACTCACCGAGTGTGCGGCGCTGCACCGCCCGCGTATCAAGCGATTAATAATTTAAAACGTGTAAAAGCTTGAAATTTTAAACGTTTCGCTAACCATATTTTAGCTCTTGCTGACCATTGGTCGGTAACCAACGGTTTACACGCTCGCCTAGCCGCAGCGTACAGACCTGTGTTCACAATCGTAATGCTAAGTGAAATACTGATAATTGTGAGCGCGTGCTACGGCTTTATATTTTTACTGCTATTACAGTTGTGAAATCAGTTGCGTGACACATGTACTTATCACATTTTAGGGCCGGCCGCGGTGGCCGTGCGGTTCTAGGCGCTCCAGTCTGGAGCCGCGCTGCTGCTACGGTCGCAGGTTCGAATCCTGCCTCGGGCATGGGTGTGTGTGATGTCCTTATGTTAGTTAGGTTTAAGTAGTTCTAAGTTCTAGGGGACTGATGACCACAGCAGTTGAGTCCCGTAGTGCTCAGAGCCATTTGAACCATTTGAACCACATTTTAGGACGAAAGCATTTCAAGTCCTGTATTTTTATGAACTGCAATTTCTTAGAAGTTATGCCGAAAGAGGCGTTCTAAGCACTGATGTAAACAAGTAATAATTATTATGACGTGAAAATATTTTAGATACAATAATGTGCAGCACTTAAGGATGACAGTAACTTTCGGATGATGTGTCACTGTCAAGTAACAAAGCTCGACGAAAAGTTGACCACACATAGAACGAACTGCTACAGTATAGCGCAGAACAAAAATTATAATAATTACACTGAAGTCACAGGTGTTTTTAATAGTCCCGTGAACATTATAAAAAGGAACATGGTTTTTAATAGGCTGTGTGATCACCGTGGACGGCAGTGCATCCTCTGCAACGTGCTCACTCGCTGGCCGTACGATTGGTAACGAGTTCTTGTAGGAGATCGTTCAGTTCCTCCACCAACGCGGTTAACGACTGCTGAATGGTCGTTGTCGCATGTGAACGTACTGCAACACGTCTCCTCAGCCGGCCGTAGTGGCCGAGCGGTTCTAGGCGCTACAGTCTGGAACCGCGCGACCGCTACGGTCGCAGGTTCGAATCCTGCTTCGGGCATGGATGTGTGTGACGTCCTTAGGTTAGTTAGGTTTAAGTAGTTCTAAGTTCTAGGGGACTGATGACTTCAGATGTCAAGTCCCGTAGTGCTCACAGACATTTAGCCACGTCTCCCCAATGCATTCCATTCCCGAGTTCGATGGGATTTAAGTCGGGAGAACGGACAGGCCAGTCCATTCGTCGTTTATCCTCTCATTCCGAGAGCTCCTCCGCCGGCGCTGTTCGATGCGCATTGTCATCCATAAAAATGAAGTCAGGGCCGAATGCATCCCACAAAAGAAACACATGAGGAAGGAGTACAGTGTTACAATAACATTGACTAGTGAGTGTTCAAAGATTTGATGGCCAGGACGCCTATTCGACATACCCCTCCACATCTTAACACCTGGATCACCTAAATCATTATGTTCGGAAATGCCCCTGCGTGCATTACGTGTTCCCACATCTCGTCACATAAGGATAGGTTCGGAGTCACACTCAGACTAAACCTGCTCTCATCCGAGAAGAGCAAGTGATTCCGGTCCTCAGTGGTCCAGCACCTCCGCTCTTAGTACCGCAGCAAACGGTGTCGCCGATGTGCGGGTGTTACGTACTGGTTGTCGGGAAATTAGACCATTCCCATGTTGTCGCTGTGCCACTGGTGAAGTGTGAGATGGCGTGCCTTGCAGTCCAGTTGAATGTGGTTGCAATTGCACTCGCTATTTGACGTGGATCTCTTCACTCCTGTGCACAATGTGGCGGTCATCTGCTGCTGTAGTTGACCGCGGTCGAGCACGTCCTCTCCTTCGGGCAGCAGTGCCGTTGGTTCAAAAATGGTTCAAATGGCTCTGAGCACTATGGGACTTAACATCTGAGGTCATCAGTCCCCTAGAACTTAGAACTACTTAAACCTAACTAACGTAAGGACATCACACACATCTATGTCCGAGGCAGGATTCGAACCTGCGACCGTAGCGGTCGAGTGGTTCCAGACTGAAGCGCCTAGAACAGCTGGGGCATAACGGCCGGCTCCTTTGGTTCGGAACGCTGTTCATGCACGTGGGACAATGGTGTGAGAAATACCAAATTCCTGGGCTAGACTCGTCACACTTGGTCTTTCTTCCAGTTTTCTGATGATTCTTCCCCGTGTAAAGTCATCCAAACTTTGTCTCCGGAGCATGTTGCAATGAAGAACACAGCCACAGTGCACCGTAACTGACACACACACACACACACACACACACACACACACATTTTTTTCGTCGGTTCAACCTTCAACTGCGTCGTGATGCAGGGTCAGCCCCATTTGGCACTACAGTCACGCCACGTGCCGTCCAGCTTTCCGTGCACGAATGGGAGACGTCTGCAAAATACGCCCGCACTTCTTTCATTCATTTCTGCTGAATAGTTCATGTATTATGATACGTGTACTACCTCGTGCTTAAGTTTGGCCTAGCTGTAAATTTTATTGTATTAATCGATGAAGAGAACCGTGCGAATTAACTTGATCACGTGACTGGGTACAGCCACTTTCAGTTCACAGTAGTGTGCATTGTTACATCGCAGGGTAATCATGGAAATTGATCGTGTAAAATGGCTCCTCAGGCTACCATGAAGGTTCTCTGTTATCGTTATTAGCGTTATTAACGACGAGAAGGAGAAAGAGTGACAGTGATGACGGCAACGGTAACGAAACGTGCAAACAAAATGTTGAAGTTGAGTAAGTCGATGATGTGCAAATTACTGCGAGAAGAACACAACGATGACTGAAATGAGATTCAAGTATCTACCCCAAAGAAGAAGAAGAAGAAAATGTTCAAATGTGTGTGAAATCTTATGGGACTTAAATGCTAAGGTCATCAATCCCTGAGCTTGCAGACTATTTAACCTAAATTATCCTAAGGACAAACACACACACCCAAGCCCGAGGGAGGACTCGAACCTCCACCGGGACCAGCTGCACAGCCCATGACTGCAGCGCCCTAGACCGCTCGGCTAATCCCGCGCGAAGAAGAAGAAGATGATGATGATGATGATGATGAAGACGAAGAAAGGGCACTCACTGAGTATATCACTGGCGATATTGATAAATATTGTTTTATTAGACCAGCGAGAAAACTCATAAAAATAGTTGTGCCTATGGGATTAAGTTCTAAAAGATACCTTAATGAACGAGTAATTATGTGCGAATAAGACAACAGAATTTCAAAAACGGCGTACGGCATTAACTTTTCACAAATAAATTAAGCATTATAATTAAAGCTTGCAGTGTTTCATTCAGACGAAACATGATTTCTGTTCCGGCGTAACGACAAGCCCCGGCACGACGATCAAGAACGAAAGATCAGAGAGGGCTGAGAGACGACGCCAGACGATAGTACGCTGACGAACCCGACACCATGACTGGAGCGGCATTTGTACGAGGAGAATAGAAGCGCCGCACCGCTTACCCGCGGGGGCAGTGGAATACAAGCCGTCATACAAACGCCATAGCAGTGACTTACGAACTGTTTTGTTTGCTTGCATTGATATTGCATATACCAGAGGACATTGATTATTTGCATGTCGCCATTTGCTTGCGACACACTTTTGGGAATACGCAACGTTAAGTATTGTCAATTTAACTTAATGTAATAAACTCCATTAACATTATTTGCCTGAATTGTTGTCTAGCGATATGAGAACACAGCTTCCTAGGCATCCTATATTAAAGTGTCCGGATACTACAATTTCATACATGTTACACGGTGAATAAATATTGTCACAGCTATCTGTGCAAATAGCGTCAAACAATAGTGGCGGTCGAGGCCTAACTGTTGTGTTATGTAGGACTTCTACGAATGGGTGTGTAGCGTGTGGCAGCGGTGTACTTGTGAGAGTACTGGAGTGTACGCTGTTTTACCTCCGCCTCCTGTTTCGTGTACGTAAACACAACGGTATTGCCACCCTGGTGGAGTCTTCAGTCCGCTTTACCGGCTAACGTTCAAAATTTGTTATTTTAAGACTAAATTGTCACTGTGCAGTATGCGCTGATTTGAGACTTCCTGGCAGACCAAAAACGTATTCCGGACCGTGACTCGAACCTGGGACCTTCGCTTTCCATCGGCAAGTGCTCTACCGAGTGAGCTACCCAAGTACAAGTACGACTTGCGACCCCCCCCTCCCCCCCTCCTGTAGCTTCACTTCCAGCAGTGTCTCATCTCCTATCTTCGGCAGAGCACTTGTATGCGGAAGGCAGGAGTCCCACACTCGAGTCCCGGTGCACACAGTTTTAACCCGCCAGGAAGTTTAGAAGTTCATAACGATTACATTTTAAAACAAAATATTTTTCTATTATAATTAAGTATTAATATAATTATAAAATATGTTATTATAAACATGTGGCAACGGCCTTGCCGCAGTGGATACACCGGTTCCCGTGAGATCACCGATGTTAAGCGCTGTCGGGCGTGGCCGGCACTTGGATGGGTGACCATCCAGGTCGCCATGTGCTGTTGCCATTTTTCGGGGTGCACTCAGCCCCGTGATGCCAATTGAGGAGCTACTCGATCGAATAGTAGCGGCTTCGGTCAAGAATACCATCATAACGACCGGGAGAGCAGTGTGCTGACCCAACGCCCCTCCTATCCGCACACTCCTCGGAGGATGACACGGCGGTCGGATGGTCCCGGTAGGCCACTCGTGGCATGAAGACGGGGTGCTTTTTTATGATTATAAACAAATTAACACACTGAAGTATTACGCACAGTTATAGTTAAAACACGCGATGTAATACTAACCCTACAACTTAATTTTGAAGATAGATTGAAGAAAGGCGTAGCAGAGACACAGAGACTTAGACATTTAGGGAGGAGGCAGTGAGAAAGAGTTTTAGCCTATCCCCAATGATATGAAATCTGTGCATTGAGCACCCAGTAGAAGACATCAAGGAGAAATCTGGAAACGAAACTAAAGATCGGGGAGAAGAAATGCAAAGTCTGAGGTTTTCTGATGACATTTATTTCTGTCCGAGACTGCAAGGTGCTTCGAAGAACAGTTGAACTGTGTTATGTTCTGTTTAAAACACATCTAGACTTTACTTCTGGACGTACCATTCACATGTCTTGAAGAGAGGTTATAGGAGGAACATCAACAAAAATAAAAATGGCTCTGAGCACTATGGGACTTAACACCTGAGGTCATCAGTCCCCTAGAATTTAGAACTACTTAAACCTAACTAATCTAAGGACATCACACACATCCATGCCCGAGGCAGGATTCGAACCTGCTACCGTAGCGGTCGCGCGGTTCCAGACTGTAGCGCCTAGAACCGCTCGGCCACTGCGGCCGGCAACAAAAGTAAAACAAGGGTAGTGGAATGTAGTGTAAATAAACAACGAGCAGCTGAGGGAACTGGATTAGGGAACGAGACGATAAAGGTAGTATTTGGGCATAAAAATAACTAATGATGGCTGAAGTAGAGAGGATATAAAATGTACACTGGCAATAGCGAGAAAAGAGTTTCTGAAGAACAGAAATTTGTTGACATCAAATATAGATTTACGTGTCAGTAAGTCTTTTCTGAAGGTATTTCTCTGGAGTGTAGCCTTGTATGGAATTGAAACGTGGCTCATTAACAGTTCAGAGAAGAGGAGAATAGAATGGCTTGAAGTGTGGCGCTATGGAATAATTCTGGAGCTTAGATCTGGTATTCCCTCGGATAGGTGAGTGTGTTAAAACGTCCGCTTCCGATACATAGGGAGGCACACCAGTCCTCGATCGAATCCACCCGACGGGTTAACGACTGGTCCGGTGTTCCGGCCAACCTAGCTGTGGTTTTTAGACGGTTTCTCACATTCACCTAGGTATGTACCTGGCCGGTACGCGCGTGCCACCTGAAGTACACTTTACGCAAATATTTAGAGTATATTCTCACACTTGAACTGCAGACAGATGGGTACACGAATTCTGTCCCGGAGGGAAGTGGTGGCATCGGACCACCACCTCCCACTAACAATGCCAAAACTGAAATGCGTAATAGCAGTGCCTGTGTTATTAAGAATTAAAGTGCAAGCTAAAGCAGGAAATTTGGATTCGAGTCCTGGTCCGGCACAAATATTCATTGTCGTCATTCCAATGTACAGTCGATGGTGGTTCATATTCGTAACTGCGAATACATTTCCTGTATAAAATTGAAATAAGATGCCGACCTCGTACAGACACGTGACAAAGTGAAGGAAAAGGATATGGATACATCGAGTAAGTAATGAAGAGACACTGATCCGAACTGGGGAAGAAAGTAATTTACGGCATAAATTGACTAAGAAACTTCGGTTAGTAGGACACATCTTGAAGCACCAAGGTTTTGTTAATTTGGTAATGGAGGGAAAGGAGGGGAGAACAAAAATTGTAGAAGGAGGCCAAGAGATGAATACATTAAAGCAATTCAGACGGATGTGGGTTTCAGTAATTATACAGAGATGAATAATGTTGTGTAGGACAGATTAGCATGGAGAGCCACATCTAACCACTCTTCGGACTGAAGACCACAATAACAACAACAATTTTTATAGAATAAAAATCCGCTTCAGTTGCTAGTAATTTTCTTAATTTATTCCTCGACAGGTTTCGAAGCTTAAAACTTCGTCTTCAGGTGCCATAAAAGCAGCACGACACGTGTCGTGGGTGTGATCCTCAATGACTAACTGACTCGACCACCACTCATTTATGTTTCCACAATTATTTGGTGGCACCTGAAGATGAACTTTAAGCTTAGAAACCAGTCGTGGAATAGATTAAGAAAATTACTAGCCATTGAAGAGAAGTTTTATTTTATAAATGTGTTCCTCAGTTGTGGATGATCACCGGATCAAATATTTTGACCAACAGCAACAAAAATCGTATTTGTCTGTGGCAAATTAAAAGTGCGTGTGACAGTCATTTGTATTGGAGAGACGGGGACTTGTCACCCCTGCCCCTGACGAGTCGTGAACCCTGGCTCAGCGCCGGGACACAGAGAGCAGGCGGCAGACGCAGCCCTGCCCACAGCTTCCGCGGCGGTCCGCGTCGCGGCACTGAATAGCACGGAGCGCCTCCGAGCGCGTGGCCACGGCTCATTCTGCGGCGCATGCGCAGTCGCGGACAACGGGCTGCGCGCCGCTTCTCTCCCGCATTGACTGCCAGCTAGGCAGCTACTACAGGGCAGCGTGCCGTGCCCGCCGCACATCTCCATCCCCGTCGCGCGGCTGTAGTCAGACGACGGCGAGAGAGCGCTACCGAAGCGCCCTTACAGCAGTAGCTGAAATGTTCACCATTCGGTTTGTGGCTCCCGTCACTATTTGCGCAAATAATGCCACTTGATACAATAAAGACATTATTGGAGGCCCGTCGCCGGTGAGCGATACAGAATGTTTGTAAAGTAAAGCAACAACCAGCTACAATTTTGTTTTGGTTTGCTTTATTGGAAAAGCACTGTGACCAATGTAGTGCTGGTAAAACTGGATGATGTGAATGAATTAAGTATATAAACTGTCTTATCTGTTAGCACTTCCCTGATAGCAAATAAAAAATTTACCTACAGATCTCCTGTCCTTTGAACACGGAGGCATTCTACCCTACTTACAGTTGTTTCTGTTGCCAGAGTAGAGGTAAAGATACAAACAACGAACAAAAAAAAAAAAAAAGGTTCAAATGGCTCTAAGCACTATGGGACTTAACATCTGAGGTCATCAGTCCCCTAGACCTAGCACTACTTAAACCTAACTAACCTAAGGACATTACACATATCCATGCCCGAGGCAGGATTCGAATCTGCGGCCGTAGCAGCAGCGCGGTTCCGGACTGAAGTGCCTAGAACCGCTCGGCCACAACGGCCGGCCATACAAGGAACAGACTAGCAGCAAATTAACGGAATAAATTAACAACGGTAACCAGAATCCCACCGGCAAACTTTCAACGGTTGTTCAGGGATTCCTTCTGAGTATTTTAGTGTAAGAGACCCACGGTCTCTGGCGGTTCGTAACAAAGTTGTTGCATTACGTTTGATTTCTTCCCCAACAGTCTTCTATCTGTACTGAACTGAAAATAGTGTTCAACAGCCGCGCGGGATTAGCCGAGCGGTCTAAGGCGTTGCAGTCGTGGACTGTGCGGCTGGTCCCGGCGGAGGTTCGAGTCCTCCCTCGGGCATGGATGTGTGTGTTTGTCCTTAGAATAATTTAGGTTAAGTAGTGTGTAAGCTTAGGGTTTGATGACCTTAGCAGTTAAGTCCCATAACATTTCACACACATTTGAACATTTTGAGTGTTCAACAAAAAAAAAAATCGTTCAAATGGCTCTGAGCACTATGGGACTTAACTTCTGAGGTCATCAGTCCCCTAGAACTTAGAACTACTTAAACCTCACTAACCTAAGGACATCACACACATCCATGCCCGAGGCAGGATTCGAACCTGAGACTCTAGCGGTCGCACGGTTCCAGACTGTAGTGCCTAGAACCGCTCGGCCACCTCGGCTGGCAGTGTTCAACAGTGCAAATGTCGACGATATGCGCCGTGTGTCTCGTTTGGTAATTAACTTGTTCCATTCACTTACGGTACTTCCTGTGGATGAAAACAACAATGCCCGCTTTACTCTTCGAAGCCTGCATGCAATACTGCACTGTTCTGTCTCGGGTTTGTTTTTCCGCTATTCCAACAGTGTTAGTTGTCCGTTAACAGATACACGCGGAGGTAAAGATAGGTTTACTGATAGTTGTGTACGACTTCGTACACAATGGTAAGGAAAGGTGGGCTACAGAGTGGTGCTGCAACTGTCGTCGTAGGAAAGCTGGACAGGAGCAGAAATGATTAGCGAACAAGTTGATATGCACTGAAGAGCCAAGGAAACTGCTATAGGCATGCGTATTCAAATACAGAGATATGTAAACAGGCAGCATACGGCGCTGCGGTCGGCAACGCCTATACAAGACAAGTGTCTGGCGCAGTTGTTAGATCAGTTACTGCTGCTACAATGGTAGGTTATCAAGATTTAAGTAAGTTTGAACGTGGTGTTATAGTCGGCGCACGAGCTATGGGACACATCATCTCGGAGGCAGCGATGAAGTGGGGATTTTCCCGGACGACGATTTCACGAGTGTGCCGTGAATCTCAGGAATCTGGTAAAACATCAAATCACCGACATCGCTGCGGCCGGAAATGATCCTGCAAGAACGGCATAAACGACGACTGAAGAGAATCATTCATCGTGACAGAAGTCCAACCCTTCCGCAAATTGCTGCAGATTTCAGTGCTGGGCCATCAACAAGTGCTAGCCTGAAAACCATTCAACGAAACATCGTCGATATGGGCTTTCGGAGACGAACGCCCACTCGTGTACCCTTGATGACTGCACGACACAAAGCTTTACGCCTCGCCTGGAACCGTCAGCACCGACTTTGGACTGCTGATGACTGTAAACATGTGGCCTGGTCGGACGAGTCTTGTTTCAAATTGTATCGAGCGAATGGACGTGTATGGGTATGGAGACAACCTCATGAATCCATGCCATGAACCCGCATGTCAGCAGGGAAATGTTCAGGCTGGTGGAGGCTCTGTAATGGTGTGGAGTGTGTACAGTTGGAGTGATATGGGGCCCATGATAGTCTAGATGCGACTCTGACATGTGACACGTACGTAAGCATCCTGTCTGATCACCTGAATCCATTCATGTCCATTGTGCATTCCGACGGAATTGGACAATTCCAGCAGGACAATGCAACATTCCACACGTCCAGAATTGCTAAAGAGTGGCTCCACAAACACTCTCCTTAGCATAAACACTTCCGCTGGCCACCAAACTCCCCAGACATGAACATTATTGAGCATATATGGAATGCCTTGCAACGTGCTGTTCAGAAGAGATCTCCACCCCATCGTGCTCTTAACGGATTTATGGAGAGCCCTGCAGGATTCATGGTGTCAGTTCCCTCCAGTACTACTTCAGACATTAGTCGAGTCCACGTCAAATCGTGTTGCGGTACTTTTGCGTACTCGCAGGTGCTCCACGCTATATTAGGCAGGTGTACCAATTTCTTTGGGTCTTCCTTGTAGTAAACAGAAGATTTACTTAACTTCTATTTCTCCAAGCGAACGTGGAAACCTCCTAAAAACCACACTCAGGCTTCCCGATGTACCAACACAGGACTGTTAATCCGCAGCACGGATTCGACCTGGATACGGCTCACCCACCCGTCAAGCAAGCTAGCACGCTGTGCCTTATACAATACGAGCAGCTCTTGAACGAAATACACTCAACACAATAATTTCAAATGCCGTATAAACTGCTCCTCGAAGCTACTCTTGACTTGACTTGTTATGCTACATGCGCGGACTACCAACATTTCTTTAAAAAAGTACGCTGATATTAACGCCATCACATTT
Organism: Schistocerca serialis cubense; assembly: GCF_023864345.2. Classification (NCBI taxonomy): domain Eukaryota; kingdom Metazoa; phylum Arthropoda; class Insecta; order Orthoptera; family Acrididae; genus Schistocerca; species Schistocerca serialis. The sequence goes on along the minus strand of NC_064640.1, from coordinate 433,957,345 downwards.
TTTACTATGCCCTCGTATATCTACAGAGGAGCGAATTCCACAAGAATTGATTCTTGATCCAATTCCAGATTTATCGTGCGCAGATGATATTGCTAAGCAATGACTTTGTCACTGATATTAAGCCTGAGGGTATAACGCATTCAAAATTAATATGAACAGTTTTATCGTTCTGGCGTAATAGTGGCAAATGAGGCTTCCGGAGTTGGAGCAGCGTGTGAGTGTGCTACCGCTTACCAACGCCGGGCGTGCTGCACGACATCTGGCTGTTACTCGGCACATCCGGCTTCCATCAGATGCGACGGCTCTTCTGAGGCTTACACACATCTCAACTTCACCGAGGGACGTAACGTGCAGCATGTGTTAATGAATTCGTTTCCTGTCTGGTAGGAGTACCCTATCTGATGCTGATATTCCCTCTTTTGTGGTTCTAGTAAGATTGCCATATCTGACATTGAATTTCCTCACATTTGTGTACGGCGGAAGCCGCCGTAATTTGTAACTCTCGGGCGACAAAGAGACTGTAAGTAAATAAACACAAATTAGCTTGAGGAATATCCTTCAAGTTATCTCTGGAGACCAGGAAAAACCGAAATCGGAATAGCAAGACAGGGAGTGCATTGTTACACCGTTACTTGAACTCGTCTCGAAGTCCCTTTCTGCACTAAAATGTTTATTTCCCAAGTTCACAAACGTCTATCATTAACCCTTTCAGACCCTGTGGTTACAATTGTGTACATTAATTTTCACGACGTCTTAACTGCAATAGAAATATTTTTCCTCAATTTGTAGCTGATGTACACATTTGTGAATGTTCACTCTTTTCACCATGCACAAGTGCTGCCATCTGTTGTGCAGTGCTATAAACATATCAACAGATTAATGTAGCAGTGCAGAGCAGTTTGTGACCTTGAAAGTACCTGGTAGTCTTTGGTAAGCTATAACCCACAGTATGGTTGAGTACCAGTATTGTTATTTTGCATGAACATCGTAGAATGTTCGATTTATTTATTACAACAATCACTATTTCAAAATCATTTGTTTTAGTCAAAAAAAAGAAGTGATGTTTTTCTGTGTGCACAGTTGTAGCCATGAGGTCTCAAGAACAATGTTTTACATAACTTTGAGTATCTTGTGTTTCCTTCATATGAAGTGCTTGTTGGAACAGTTTATTTTTATCCTGATAATTGTATGAGTTTTGACTGGGATTTATTCAACACATATGACATATATTGTATTACTAGGTATTGTTATGGGCAACAATTAGGAAAATAGATATAGCATTGAAGCTCCAGTTGATGAAAATGTCGTTAGGTCTACTGCAAACTATTATTTTAGGGGACTAACACTACTGATATTATTATTTGTGAATATTTCAGTTCTATTGATCATGTCGAAGAAACAGTATTTCAACACTGAGCGAGATGCAGATGCCATTTTAGAAATGCTGCTGAATGGAGAGAGTCAGATATCGATTTATCATCGGATGAAGAATCATTTCCTGATGTAGAATCCTACTGTGCTTCAAGAGAGAAGGAAGTCAGAGTGGGGGCTGACAAAATAAACAGGGGAGAAGCCAATGATGAGTCAACTGCAAATAATGAAAGTGGTGTGTGCAGTGACAATGATAACAACGATAGTGATATTCAAGACAATGGTCCACTTACCAACAATGAGCTCAGTGATGTAAAATACATTTTGTCAGAAAAAAAAGACATCAAGTGGCGTCATCATCCTCTCTCTATACTGGATTCATATTACGAATGGGAACAATGTATTGAAGAACAGGAAATAATTTCTCGTTCAACTTATTTCAGCAAGTACATTACCAATGATCTGTTCAGTACCATGGCTGATACGACAAACCTATATGACTTGCAGTGTGGAACAATTAGCGATTTCAAACAAACTACACTAGCGGAACTCCAAATCTTGTTTGGGCTTCATATAATTGTGGGAACTCTAAAATTTACTAGAGTCCGAATGTATTGGGACACAACATTGAAAATGTAATTATTCTTGGACAGTATGCCCAGAAATAGATTCTTCCAACTGAGAGCAAATTTACACCTTGTTAACAACACGGCTATACCAGCAGACAATAAAGACAAGTTTTATAAAGTTCGGCCTATATATACTGCCATCCGTAACAGGATACCTCGAATAGAAAACGAGGCCGACCATCTGCCACACCTCCAGACACACCTGTTCAAAGATGGCGAGGCCTCCTGAAGAGATTCAGTTTGATGGAACACAACACTTGCCTCTTCATGAAAGTGGTGCACTGCCTACCAGGTGCAAATTTCCGGGATGCAAGGGATGTTCATAAATACAATGTGAAAAATGTAATGTACATCTTTGTTTATCAAAGGAAAAAAATTGTTTCTGTTCATTTCATGTCAATTAGAACCACATAATGAACATAATTCCTGACTCATTCAATTTTTAATTAAAACTATAGTGAATTTTGCATGTATTTTGTGTGTAAATGATTTCAAATTTACGTGTAATGTTTAAATAAATTAGTTTTGTCTGCTACGCTTTCAGTGTTGATTGGGACCCAGTGTACACAAATGTGTACAAATTTTTTTCGAAAATGGTAACATATCTTTTTATAAATGTTGCTTCTAAAATCATTAAAAAATCATCCAAGTCCATTGCAGTATTTAAAAAAAATTTCCGTCCTCCAGAAAAAATTCGGGTCTGAAAGGGCTAAATCTCTCCATTTTTGTATTGTAACCATTGATAAACCTGCGTGAAAACCAAACACTTATCCAGAATACTGCGACAATCCACGTAACAAGACATCGCAGAACAGCTGCCGTTCATTGTGTCATAGATTCTGGGAGTACTTGACAAGTGGCTGGAAAACGTAGAACCAGCTGTGTTCACACAATTAACGAAGTTCACGAAGATTACAATGAAGTGGTTCATTAGGTCTGAATTTTCACTTCTTTTCGCAACACAAATGCGATAAAATTGTTACCACATCACAAAGGCTTTGACAAGACGTCAAATAGAATCCTCATGATTATTATCAGTCCGATGTGGTTCCCTTTTATTCGTGTGGGATGGAGAATTATCCTGCTGGAAAACGCCCCGTTTGTCGAGAGAGATTGAGGCATGAAAGGGCGCAAGTGTTCAGCGACAATACTGAAGCAATCAAACATTTTCATGATGCGTTCTATAGTCACAGGTCCCAGGACGCCCATAAGGATAAACCCGTAGCATAACGTAGCTCCCAACAGCGTTACTGTCTGTGTGGTGAGTAGGCGACGTCCTGAGATAGCATAACAGGACACGACAATCGTTGCGAAATAATAAGAGAGTTATTTCTCTGACCATGCAACTCGTCTCTACCGTCCGTCTGTAATGACAACCTCGTAGACGGGGAGGAGGCCTCTAACACTCCTTCCTTCCGGTTCCATTGTTCCGTGCTCCAGTTTCCACAATGCGGTGCCTCATGGAACAGTAACTGTTGTAATTTTGTCAACGAGAATACACACACAAGTCGCCGGCTGTGTAACTCCCTTAGCAACAGTGTATAATTAACGGTATCCTCTGAAGAAACATGTGCCTTACCTAGTCTTGTGATTTTCTCACTTATGCCACGTACTTATTTTGACTTTACAGAACGACAAACTTCCCACACTAAAACCTCTATGTCCGTCGTCTTCTCCGTTTTACCCTCGCCTGTCCTCTTTGGGCCGATGCTAGCGGCGTCAGTACACGAACATTCGAAGAACTTTGCCGTTCTCGTGTTGTCTACCCAAAGCCGTCACAAACGTCCCTTGCCATATTTCCTTATTATCTGAACAGAATGATTACCGTCTATCCTCATTAATCAATGTACACTCCCGGAAATGGAAAAAAGAACACATTGACACCGGTGTGTCAGACCCACCATACTTGCTCCGGACACTGCGAGAGGGCTGTACAAGCAATGATCACACACACGGCACAGCGGACACTCCAGGAACCGCGGTGTTGGCCGTCGAATGGCGCTAGTTGCGCAGCATTTGTGCACCGCCGCCGTCAGTGTCAGCCAGTTTGCCGTGGCATACGGAGCTCCATCGCAGTCTTTAACACTGGTAGCATGCCGCGACAGCGTGGACGTGAACCGTATGTGCAGTTGACGGACTTTGAGCGAGGGCGTATAGTGGGCATGCGGGAGGCCGGGTGGACGTACCGCCGAATTGCTCAACACGTGGGGCGTGAGGTCTCCACAGTACATCGATGTTGTCGCCAGTGGTCGGCGGAAGGTGCACGTGCCCGTCGACCTGGGACCGGACCGCAGCGACGCACGGATGCACGCCAAGACCGTAGGATCCTACGCAGTGCCGTAGGGGACCGCACCGCCACTTCCCAGCAAATTAGGGACACTGTTGCTCCTGGGGTATCGGCGAGGACCATTCGCAACCGTCTCCATGAAGCTGGGCTACGGTCCTGCACACCGTTAGGCCGTCTTCCGCTCACGCCCCAACATCGTGCAGCCCGCCTCCAGTAGTGTCGCGACAGGCGTGAATGGAGGGACGAATGGAGACGTGTCATCTTCAGCGATGAGAGTCGCTTCTGCCTTGGTGCCAATGATGGTCGTATGCGTGTTTGGCGCCGTGCAGGTGAGCGCCACAATCAGGACTGCATACGACCGAGGCACACAGGGCCAACACCCGGCATCTTGGTGTGGGGAGCCATCTCCTACACTGGCCGTACACCACTGGTGATCGTCGAGGGGACACTGAATAGTGCACGGTACATCCAAACCGTCATCGAACCCATAGTTCTACCATTCCTAGACCGGCAAGGGAACTTGCTGTTTCAACAGGACAATGCACGTCCGCATGTATCCCGTGCCACCCAACGTGCTCTAGAAGGTGTAAGTCAACTACCCTGGCCAGCAAGATCTCCGGATCTGTCCCCCATTGAGCATGTTTGGGACTGGATGAAGCGTTGTCTCACGCGGTCTGCACGTCCAGCACGAACGCTGGTCCAACTGAGGCGCCAGGTGGAAATGGCATGGCAAGCCGTTCCACAGGACTACATCCAGCATCTCTACGATCGTCTCCATGGGAGAATAGCAGCCTGCATTGCTGCGAAAGGTGGATATACACTGTACTAGTGCCGACATTGTGCATGCTCTGTTGCCTGTGTCTATGTGCCTGTGGTTCTGTCAGTGTGATCATGTGATGTATCTGATCCCAGAAATGTGTCAATAAAGTTTCCCCTTCCTGGGACAATGAATTCACGGTGTTCTTATTTCAATTTCCAGGAGTGTATTTCAGTAGGAAACAAAAATAATGGAAAAAGTGTAAGGTACCGTAAGGATAGGCCATTCTGAAGGGAAAACACAAGACAAATATATCTTCAACTTAAATGCCTAGAACACTTACCCACACATCACTTGCGCAAATGATAATGAAATACGGTTGTCTGGAATTGGAAAAATTGGAGCAGTTTCGTAGTGTAACTAATTCTGTGCGGGCATTCTTGTTCCTTATGTAGCGTACACCGCCCTGTAGCTTACGGAATACAAATATAGACGTTGAAGAATTTATAAATCTGTTTCTGTTTTGTTGGGAAATGGTGGTGGGTCAGAAAACAAGGAATGTGAATAATTGCGCCTTTTTAGGCCTTTGAGCTGTTCAAAACACCTCAGCTTAAATTTCCTGCATGTCTGACCTACATAAATACTGAGGAGGAGGATGAGAAGATTTGTGACAAGTTAAAATTGCGTGCCTGTCCGGAATTCGCATCGAGATGGCTTCTATCCGTCTTCTCTCCGTACATTCCAGAGGTTCGCCCAAAATCCTGGGGAACTTACACGCCTACTGGTAAATACATAGCACTTCGACCACAGCCACGTGGACATTCCAGAGGTTATGTAATTTAAATCTTGTATGGACTGGACGCCCCATTGGCCATGTGTTTCCTTCGAATCCAGAGCAACCTCAGTATTGAAAGGAGAAACTCAAGACATAGTCTACACGCCCGCAGGAGTAGTAGCGATTAATGGTGGAATTACAGAAACAGTTGACGAATTTGTATACTTGAGACGACAGAAAACAATAAGCGAAACTGAATGCTGCATTCAGAAGTAAATACTCAAATGTGCCTTCAACGGGGCGTTACTACCAATGTATACTGCCAGTGCTAATATACGAAAGTGAATCGTGGATGTTAAATGTGCAAACAGTTCAAAAATTGAGGATTGCCCAAAGAGTAACGGGAAGGCGCATGTTAACCACAACAAGAAAGGACAGAAAAACTAAAGATGTGACAGGAGTTGAGGACGCGATAGTGAAACTGAAATGGAGATGGTAAGAAAAGACCTAGATGACGAACTATTGGAAGATAGCTCGATGACACAAAGAAACAAGCACGACAAAATTGGATGCGGAAAGCTCAAGGTGGTAATGTATGGAAAAGTATGGGAGATGGTTCAAATGGCTCTGAGCACTATGGGACTTAACATCTATGGTCATCAGTCCCCTAGAACTTAGAACTACTTAAACCTAACTAACATAAGGACATCACACAACACCCAGTCATCACGAGGAAGAGAAAATCACTGACCCCGCCGGGAATCGAACCCGCGGGAAGCGAGAACGCTACCGCACGACCACGAGCTGCGGACAAAGTATGGGAGAGACCTTAATACAGCAGTGGATGATAAATTGCTGCTGCTAATGATGGTGTTGCTGCTACTGTAGCTGATGATGACGATAATAATTACGATGCATTACCACAAATCTTTACTGCAGCGTGTACTCAGCTAAAAATTAAATATATTCCATCCTAGACTGACAAGAGTTAAATGTAAATTAATGAATGCAAGAATAGCTTAATTCGTCAGTGACATCATGTTGTGTTCTGTCCACTCATCTAATACAGCGTGCATAGGAAACCTGCTTCCTCGTATCGCTACTCAACACTTCAAGTAAATCGTATTAATAGGTCTTTATTACAGTAAGCTAATTGACAACACTTAACCTTGAGAAATGTACAATGAGACGTCTCAAGCAAAAGGCGACACGAAACATAAGCAATCTCTTCAGTACATACAACTCCAACACAAGTCCAGTAATACAGTCCCAAATCACTACTGTGGCGTTCGTAGATCGGCTAGACTTCGACTCAGGCCGCGGCCAAGCGGCGCCGCGCTTATATTCTCGTCACCTACATGCCGCTCCTGTCTCGGTGTCGTCCTAGGAAGGGGCCGGTCAGGGTACTGTTGGCTGACGTCGTCTCACAGCCTCTCGTGAACCGTATGTGCAGTTGACGGACTTTGAGCGAGGGCGTATAGTGGGCATGCGGGAGGCCGGGTGGACGTACCGCCGAATTGCTCAACACGTAGGGCGTGAGGTCTCCACAGTACATCGATGTTGTCGCCAGTGGTCGGCGGAAGGTGCACGTGCCCGTCGACCTGGCACCGGACCGCAGCGACGCACAGATGCACGCCAAGACCGTAGGATCCTACGCAGTGCCGTAGGGGACCGCACCGCCACTTCCCAGCAAATTAGGGACACTGTTGCTCCTGGGGTATCGGCGAGGACCATTCGCAACCGTCTCCATGAAGCTGGGCTACGGTCCCGCACACCGTTAGGCCGTCTTCCGCTCACGCCCCAACATCGTGCAGCCCGCCTCCAGTGGTGTCGCGACAGGCGTGAATGGAGGGACAAATGGAGACGTGTCGTCTTCAGCGATGAGAGTCGCTTCTGCCTTGGTGCCAATGATGGTCGTATGCGTGTTTGGCGCCGTGCAGGTGAGCGCCACAATCAGGACTGCATACGACCGAGGCACACAGGGCCAACACCCGGCATCATGGTGTGGGGAGCGATTCCTACACTGGCCGTACACCACTGGTGATCGTCGAGGGGACACTGAATAGTGCACGGTACATCCAAACCGTCATCGAACCCATCGTTCTACCATTCCTAGACCGGCAAGGGAACTTGCTGTTCCAACAGGACAATGCACGTCCGCATGTATCCCGTGCCACCCAACGTGCTCTAGAAGGTGTAAGTCAACTACCCTGGCCAGCAAGATCTCCGGATCTGTCCCCCATTGAGCATGTTTGGGACTGGATGAAGCGTCGTCTCACGCGGTCTGCACGTCCAGCACGAACGCTGGTCCAACTGAGGTGCCAGGTGGAAATGGCATGGCAAGCCGTTCCACAGGACTACATCCAGCATCTCTACGATCGTCTCCATGGGAGAATAGCAGCCTGCATTGCTGCGAAAGGTGGATATACACTGTGCTAGTGCCGACATTGTGCATGCTCTGTTGCCTGTGTCTATGTGCCTGTGGTTCTGTCAGTGTGATCATGTGATGCATCTGACCCCAGGAATGTGTCAATAAAGTTTCCCCTTCCTGGGACAATGAGTTCACGGTGTTCTTATTTCAATTTCCAGGAGTGTATTTTAATATGAGCCGGTCGATTAATTAAAGAAAGCCACAAGTTGACTTAAAGCCGGGTTTTCCTAGGAGAAGGAATTTTGCGCCGCGTAATACATAATACTCCCGGCGTAGCGCGTCGTCCTTTCTACTGTGACAAAATGGTGAAACTGCTTTCCGACAGAGCGCAATGGCTAATGCGCCAGCGCTTTACGAAAGGTGTAACAGTCAAAATGGTTCTGGACGAGTCTATTGCTTTGTAAGTTGCATTCTGGTGAATCACTGCACCAAATCAGTTAAAGTTCGTGTGAAAAATGGCTACAAAGTGTGCTATGAAGCTACAAATGCGTTTCAGTGCCGAGGAACATAAACTGTTATTTGACGCAGTGTCAAAACAATACTGCTGACTGTTTTACTGCGCTTCATGTAAGTCTAGAGCAAATAATCTTCTTCTTCACCGTCCATCATATGTTTAGCATTCAGCATACCCAGGAGTTCCCTTTTCTTTCCTCCCACGCGATACATTAATACTGAGCCGTGTATTACCACTTAAGTTAATGTAAGAACATTTTATTTGAACACTTTTCTCAGACAGCACCTATGAACTGAATAGTTAATGCGCTTGTAATTTTATTTTCTGGAAAAATTCAAATTTAAGTTTTGTGTCCCTGCCAGAGCAAAACACCCTGTCCTGTTCTCTCGGTGCAAAATTCCTGCTGCTAGTTAAGGCATCAGGTAATAACCTCTGTGGCACTAGAGGCAGATGTAGAGGGTAAAAACTGTAGAGGAAGACGGAGATTGGAATACACCCAAGAAATAGCTGAGCACGTAGGGCCAAGTGCTACTCTGAGATGAAGAGGTTAGAGCAGGAGAGAAATCTGTGGTGAGCCGCATCAAACTATTCAGGAGAATGACGACTCAAAAAAGAAAACCTGGCTTAAGACGGGACTGTTGGGTTCAAATCTTGGCCTCAGACACGCAAGTGCGGGAGGAGAGGTACTCGCGGGAGTCGATCCTCTAACGCTACCACAAGGTGGCCAACATAAGCGGTAGCACACAGACTTGCTGCTCCAACTCCGGAAGCCTCCTTTGCCACTACTGTGTCAGAACGATAAAACTGTTCGCATTAATTTTGAATGCGTTATACGCTCTAGCTTAATATCAGTGACACGATAACTGTTTAAGAATATCATCTGGACAAGACAAATCTGATATTCGATCAAGAATCTCCCGTCAGAGGTTCGAGTCCTCCCTCGGGCATGGGTGTGTGTGTTTGTTCTTAGGATAATTTAGGTTAAGTAGTGCGTAAGCTTAAGGACCGATGACCACAGCAGTATGGTCCCATAAGACCTTACCACAAACTTTATGGTAGACCGCACATGTATCATAACAAGATAAGTCAATAGCAGCTTCGAGGAAGAGTTTATGCGGCTTTTTAAATTATTTTTTGTGTGTATTACGTTCAAGAGCTGCTCGTATTGTATATCGCACAGCGTGCTAGCTTGGGTGACGGGTCGGAGAGCCGTACCCAGATCGAATCCGTGCAGCGGGTTAACGGCCCTGTGTTGGTACATCGGGAAGCCTGAGTGTGATTTTCACGAGGTTTCACGTTCGTTTAGGCAACTGCTGGGCTGGTCCCCAAATCCTACCTCAGAGCGGTAAGACTACGGTGACGCCGTAGTTACAGACGGACGATTGAGACGAGTTGCATGGTCACAGAAATAACCCCCTGTTATTCCGCATCGATAGTCGTGTCTCGTTACGCAACCTCAGGGTAACACCTGCTCACCACACGGACAGTGATGCTGCTGAGAGCTGTTATGTCGTGCGTTTATCCATACGATAACACACTGAGCAAAGTTTACTCGATTCATAGACAGTTGCTCACGACTTCCCTCCCTTAGGTTTCCTTGACGGCTGTGGCGTTAGGAAAGGCATTCGACTTCAAAGTTAGACAATAAAATAAAAATTGCCAAATCCTGCAAAGCGGATGACGTCAGGGAGAAGTATAAAGTGTGTTCCGTTCAAACGGAGAAACTTGAGTACTGTACGGTCAAAAAATTCTTCGTTGTGGTCTCCTTACTCCTAACGATAATTTATCTAATAATAGAGAAGACGAGAAGTGAAAAGAAAAAAAAAGGAATACTAATCCAAGTTTATAATATGTCTACTACGACATTTTCAGTTGTTAAGAAATGAGACTGTGTAGTAATGGATGATCGGTGTTTAAAGATAAATGACGTAGCTGACGCTACAGTAATATTAAAGGAAAGAAGAAGAATACATGAATTAATTATTACATATTTTTATGCTGTTCAAATGGTTCAAATGGCTCTGAGGACTATGGGACTTAAAATCTGTGGTCATCAGTCCCCTAGAACTTAGAACTACTTAAATCTAACCAATCCAAGGACATAACACACATCCATGACCGAGGCAGGATTCGAACCTGCGACCGTAGTGGTCACGCGGTTCCAGACTGAAGCGCCAAGAACTGCACGGCCACACCGGCCGGCTTTATGCTGTTAAATGCTGGCTAAAATAAAGTGTCACAACTAATTTCTTGGAAGTGTTTGGACACTTTTACTGTAAACACAGTTGTTACTGTGAGTGAGACATGGAAGCATTGCTTCCATCATTGAAGAGCAGACTTGAATACATTCTGAAGCATATTTCCTGAAGTAGCCGACACTGCATTACGTATTCAAGCTCTTAGATCCCCCTGTTTTGTGTACCCTTGACTTTATGTATCCCAAGCGCAAAATCCGACGGCGTCAAATCAGGTGAAAGCGATGACCACAGTCTTGTTAAACTTCTGCCTATCCATCTGCTAGCAAATCATCCATTTAGGTACTCAATTACTACGAGAGAAAAATGAGATCCAAGTGGAGTTCGTTGTATGCATTTTCTATCAAATCGAAACACGCAGCTCAGCGAACTAAGTAATCTTCGTGGTCCAATTTGTGAAGCACCTGAAGGTGGTACGCTTTTTTCTTTAGCATAAAGTGCAAAACTTTCCATATGATTGATTTTGGCACATCTACCTCGTTGCTTTAACGACGAGTTAATGCATCCGGATTTCTTTCGATTGCTTCTCTGGTTATTCACTGAGGAGTTCTTTGTGGTACCGTTTGTATCCCGGAGTGTGATTGACTGTCAACGTTTCCAGTTGTTTGGAAGTTGTTGACAAGTAACCGGATCTTTGCTCTTGTTGGTGCTGGCTTCTGGAATTTCCGAGTGAGTTTCTGTTGCACATCCAGATCAGAAACCGTGCAATCGCGCACTAACGGCAGCTATATGTTCTTCTATAACAAGCATTCATCTTGCACATTCCGAGAAAAAGAAGAATAGGCCCAATTTATCACAGGAATCATTTATAAATATGTGTTCTTTAAATATATCTATGTCTTCTAGAAATTTGTAGAGATTTAATGAATGCCCTGTATTAGAGGAAAGTGCCCTAAACTGGACTCCCCCCCTCCCCCTCCCCCTCCCCCTCGTCGGTCTCCCTTGATCACTCGGCTCTGCATTCTCCTGGAGGGCAGCAAGTGTAAACAGTAGTTTAGTCTTCTACCATTCTGTACAAGGACGCACAAGTCGCCCGCTTCTCTTGTTACGTATCAGTTCACTATTATATGCCTTTACAATGGATTTTTTTTACAGTGTGCTATATTTTTCGTTATTTCTCCTACATACTGACAGGCAAGCGTTACAACGTACGTGTTTTCTTGGAAAGTAAGGTTCAAGGTTAATTGTTACGACGAAACCACTTTATTTAGATGCTTCGTTAAGAATTTATTCGTGTAACGAAACGTAGGCTCTAGCTGCGGAAACTAAATCCCCTTCAGTTGCCTAAACCGGCCTCTTACTTTTCAAGTTTAAAGCCTGTCTATAATACACACACTTATTTTCTTGGAATTTTGCAGATTTCTAGAGGAAAATGAAGAAGGTTGATCGAAGAGAGCGCTTCTAAAATGATTAAAGCTATTAATGCAGTTCAGGAAAAGAAGATGGATTGGGAGAAGATCAGTAAACAATTTAATGTTCCAATAACAACACTTATAAGGTTGTCCAACATGACGTACAGTACACCTGAGGGGGCAGCAAAAATGAAGAGAGAAAGACCCACAATTTTGGTAAAGATCTTGAAGACTAGCTTATTTAATGTTGTCTTGCTATGGGAGCTTTTTTGTTTGGGCTTACCCGTAATGAATGGCGAAGAATGGCCAGATAATTGCCAAAGAGAAATAACACTGAACACCTTATCAGAGACGATAATGCTGGGAAAAATGGGTTAATCCTTTTCTTAAACGCCACAAAGCCAAACTATCAGAAGTAAACCCTACAGGATCATCCTATAGAAGGGCTGTTGGGTTCAGCAAATAAACCATAGATAATCAGCTTTAGCTCTTTCGTACTCTGTTGCAGACTACTGCTGTTCCACCAGGCTAAATAGTGTTCACTCTAAAGTAATTGACACATAGCTCAACCAAGCAATGCGCCTTATTACATGCTGAACTCGTCTCGCAGACACGTCCTGGCTAACGGTCCTTCATAATATTATACCACCACCCATAAGAAGATCACAGTCATTGCTGAACGTGTGGACAGGAATAAAAAGAAAACCTAGAATTACTAATTCATTGAGAAATTTCTTTATCAGAACCCCAACAAGTGAGGCCCAGAAAATCATCATGGCACACAACAATCAGCGTGCAGGACAGTAACATAAACATGCACGAAGCCTGGAACAATTATCGGCAGGAGCAGAGTTGCGATCTACGAAAATTACGGCTCGATAGTTTTGGTACACTATATAAATGACGTGGTAAATGGTGGGATTACCGGTAGTTTTGGTAGAATTGATAGGGAAAGAAACATGAATGAATGTGTAAGAACAGAAATGGGGGCCCACGACATCCTTTGTTTGGTTTTTTGTTTTGCACGTAACTTGAACCGCACATCATTCAGTGTTAGTCCATTGTGTCTTTTATATCCTTAAGGAATATAAATTCCATTTTATTATTAAATTAATTAGTTGATTGCGTAACTTCTGCGCAATTACTTTTAATGCTAGTACAGTTTATACGCACAAACATAAAAAATCTATTATACTTATTACTGTTGTTTTGTACTGGATAGAATGTTCTTCATTATGATCACAGGCAAGAGTTTTCTGTTATTATAGATAAATGGGAAAGTTGTTTGTGAATACCAAAAATGGTTCAGATGGCTCTAAGCACTGTGGGACTTAACATCAGTCCCTTAGACTTAGAACTACTTAAACCTAACTAACCTAAGGACATCACACACATCCAAGCCCGAGGCAGGATTCGAACCCGCAACCGTAGCAGCAGCGCGGTTCTGGACTGAAGCTCGGCCACAGCGGCTGGCTTGTGAATGACAGGTTTAACGAAGTACTGAAGCGATGTTAGATATATTTTTGTTTTGCAGTTTTTTTTTATTTTACCTTTTTTTGAGGAAATTGCTTTTTCTAGCGCTATATGATAAATCTGTATTTTTTCTTTATCTTTACTACAAAATCCCTCTCTGTCACGTTATAAATCAACAATTTTAAAAATAAAACTTGAATTAATCATTGGTAATAACAGTTTTGCCATAAACAGTGTTTATTCCTAGGTAACACAGAGGAGAATAAATATCAATAATCAAAATATTCCGTAGGTTACCCAGCCATTTATATATCACCGCTCAGTTTCTAGATGGTTCACCACCTCCGATTTTTAGGGGCCTATAGTAAGACATTGCTCGCATATGTAAAAGAAAAGCGATTGTAATGAGGTAACGTCCCATAGGTATGCAACATACCCAAAGTACAAGTAAAGCGAGTACAACCTTAACTGACCAGAGCTTCTAGGCAGACTACCGTAGTTTCTGCCAACTAATGGTAGTCTACGGTAGCCTACGGCAGGCAGGAAGCATCATCAACTAATCAAAACTCCCTTGGGGCCGCCAGCATGTTTTCATCTACTCCGTCGACACTGGTGCACATGAATCGGATCAGACTTGCCCCTAGGCAGTTGCGTAGCGTTGCTACGTCAGTGGGAATGGAAGCTTTCCCCTGTAAGTACAGCGAAAGCAGAAAAGCAGCAAACAGTACAACACATAGCATTTGAATGTTCCCTCAGAGCATTCAGAGGGCCAATGTAAGACCTTAAAAATTTGTCTGTAGAAGCGTCTTACTGGATTTCAAAACTGGACTTAACAAGGAAACGTCACCAACTCAACCTCATATTTTAAGGAGAAAAAAAAAAGTAAACGTGCAAGATATCGGCCCCAGAAATTGATCCCGCTCGAAAATTTGGGCCACAATTCTGCCAGTACGCGCTTAATAACCATCAGAATGTACAGCTTTAAGTTTCGCGCGCTGGTTGTTTGTCACTCGCTCCGCCCCACTGCAGCCGCCTAACTTCTGAGCGCGAAGTACTGTAAGGCAGAATGACAACCAGAAGAATGTTGTTGGCGAGGGAATAGGAGCGGGGAGGTGACATCTGCAGGACGTGTTCCTAAATCTTGTTCGAGAATACACGTTATTCTAGGCGAGAAATGGGTAAGTTGTGTGAGCACGGGGTATAATATGTCAGCCTCACGAACATATACTTTTAATATTATCTAACAGCACTATGCCACGCGGGGCAGCCGCGCGGTCTGGGACGCCTCACCACGGTTCGCGCGGCTCTCCCCCC
The DNA here is from genome assembly GCF_023864345.2 of Schistocerca serialis cubense. Taxonomy (NCBI): domain Eukaryota; kingdom Metazoa; phylum Arthropoda; class Insecta; order Orthoptera; family Acrididae; genus Schistocerca; species Schistocerca serialis. The sequence goes on along the minus strand of NC_064640.1, from coordinate 433,942,247 downwards.
CCCCCCCTCCCCCGTCGGAGCTTCGAGTCCCGAGTCCTCCCTCGGGCATGGGTGTGTGTTGTCCTTAGCGTGCGTTAGGTTAAATTAGATTAAGTAGTGAGTAAGCCTAGGGACCGATGACCTCAGCAGTTTGGTCCCATAGGAACTTACCACCATCACTAATAGCACTCTCGTATTGATATTCTGCAGCTACGTACACGATCCAAAAGCAGAATGCGTTAAACTAAGCGACTGAAGAATTATTATTAAATGAAGTTAATTATTTTTGACTTACAATTTAATCATGTTAGTCACCATGAACATAGCGCATCTCCTGCATTTGTCTTCACTTTAAACTGTCAGTTTTAAAATACAAATAATATAACACACAACAATGGTGTTCATAATGAAATAGCGCTCCACTGCTTCCTTAATGGTACACTGATTCGTTCATTCATTTACACTGCGATTGTGAATCACAGCATAAAAATGTTCAAAGCAAAGAGATCTGAGGCATAAGCTACAGGTTAGAAAGCGCGCACTTTGACATAACGAAAGAAACACGTTACCAGTTTTGTAGTAGTATTTAAGAAACCTCTACTGACTCTGCTGTACAGCACTTCGCGATCTGGTATTACACAGCTGCCAGTGGGACGGAGCGAGTGACAAACAACCGGCGCGCGCGTAATTTAAAAGCTATACGTTCGGAAAGTCATTAAGTGCGTAGTGAATTATGACCCAAATTTTCGAGCGCGATCGATTCCTGGGGTTGATAGCTTGCAAAAGTGCTTTTTTCAGTATAATAAATGTCTTTATTTGCGCCTATGATCGCAAAGATGTTAGGTACTTAGACTGCCGGTTTCGGTCAGCAATGACAGTCTTCAGATCTGCCGAAAACATGAGAAAAACACGCAAATACAACTAATAGATTACCTACATCTTAAAACAATAAAATAGACCATTATGAAATGTACTACTGACATACATGTGGAAACAATGCGCTTTAAATGTGACGAGGCATACCTCCTTTATAAACATGGCCTAATTTAAATGAGCCGTAATGACATCGTCAAAAGATAAACATGATCAGTTTGGTATTGTCTCACATATTTAACATATGGTACATACTGGGTCACAGTGTCGGCGGAGTCATCTTGTTAACAATGCCACTGTTCACAACGAACTGCTGTACAGCAGCCACAAAATGTTTGTGTCGTAAACTCGTTAGATGTCGCTATTGTAGGCGTATACATATACGTCAATTTGGAAATTTCCTATACAAGCTTCTGTTGTATTTTAACTGGGGACCTAGAAACGAAGGAGAGGCTCCGTCCCCGCCGCAGCCGCAGTGGTCCACAACCCCACGACGATTACCGCAGTCCACTTCACCCCTCCGCCACCTCACACCGAACCACTCTTTCAGGGTTACCCTCCCCCCCTCCCCAGAGAACGTTTCACACCAGACGAGTGTAATCCCTACGTTTGCGTGTAGAGTAACGGTGGTGTGCGCGTACGTGGAAAACTTGCTTGCGCAGCAATCGCCGACATAGTGTAGCTGAGGCGGAATAAGGGGAACCAGCCCGCATTCGCCGAGACAGATGGAAAACCGCCTAAAAACCGTCCACAGACTGGCCGGCTCACCGGACTTCGACACAAGCCCGCCGGGCGGATTCGTGCCGGGGACCAGGCGCTCCGTTCCGCTCCGGATTGCTTCTATTACTTGCAGAGGGGAGTGAGAACGTAATATTTTGAATAGGAACCCATGTCCGGAAACGTACCGTTTCCGTGCTACAGCCGTTTGAAAACATGTTTGCTAGGTAGGTATGCATCAGGGTAGTGATGCTGATGGGTGGTTACATCGGATCGGCTAATGTCGTTTGACGTCTATCCTAAGTCTGTGACCTGGTTCGAGCCTCGTTCGTGTCTCTGTAAATGAAAGAGCAACATGGCCGAGTACAAGTTTGTAGCAAACACCTATAGGATCCTTTTGAATGGCGAAGCTCACGGTATCGGAAGATCTGCTCGTAGCCTATATCAAGATCGTTCTCCACCACGTCCGACTACACCGCATACCCTTTGCTCCATAATTCCGCAACGACTTCGAGAAAGGGTACCTACACCGTCAACAGTCGCGATTGTGGTGCTCCAAGGAGACGCCGCATACCTGCATTGGAAGAGGCCGAACTGCATCACGTTGAAGAGAACCTGTCGACGAGTGCACGAGAAATTTCTTTGGTTATTAATGAGTGGAACTGTAAGATAAGTGATGCGCTGGGTCACACCTAATCAATTACTTGTGAAAGTTGGTTGCATTACCAACATGTGTTCAAATGGTTATAGCACGAAAACGGTACGTTTCCGGACATGGATTCCAGTTCAAAATATTGTCTACTCGCTTTCCTCTACAAGTCATACAATTGTAACGAAAATTTCCCAATACCCTGTGTATAATTGTGCGATACGGAATAAAAAGAAGAATTCAATAGGCAAAGTCTATAGTGTGCAATAATTTGTTATGAACAGTAGCGCTCTTAACAATACGACTACACCGTCACTGTGGCCTAGTATTTGCCATATTATAAATATGTGCGACTATGCTAAGCCGATTGTGTTTATCTTTTGACGATGTCACTATGGCTCCACATTATTATGACATGTTTTTAAAATAGGTATGCCTCGTCATATTTAAGTGCATGTTTTCCACACATATGTCAGTAACACTTTTTATGGTGGCCTATTTTATTGTTCTAAGGTGTATAAAATCCACTAATTATTTTTGTCATTTTTTCCCATGTTTTGCTGCAGATCTGAAAACGGTCATTGCTGACCGAAAACGGTAGTCTAAGGGTATAAAAATTTTGTGTTCATAGACGAAGTTAAGAAAAAGTGTTCTACACTTTCTGGATCACTATCCTAGACGCGACCACGTAGCAGGCTGTGAGTGTTTTTTCCCCCTTCAAAAATGAGGTCGAGTTGGTGATGTTTCCTTTTTAGATCTATGAACTCATTACGAACTTGAGATTTGTTGTAAAGAGTTGTCTAGTATTTCTCCTGTCGTCATAACACAAATAAGTAAAATAAATTATATAACCTTCGGAGAGATGTACCCACTTTGAAACATATACATTATGTTTTTTGCCCTGTAGGAAATGCTACAACCAGCCACAATTTTTTTAAAATGATTTTATTATACCATTACTAGTTCCGGGCCTGAACCCATCTTCGGATGGTAGTGCTGACTTCTCTGCAAGTTTTACATTTGTGTCCTAAAATACAACAAAGTTTTTGTGATTACACAGTTTTACACCAACATATGCTCAGTACAGTGTACTTACTTCCTGAAGAGCTCCCCTTTACATATTATAGAAAAACTTTGCTATATTTTAGGACACAAATGTCAAACTCGCAAGTAAGTCAACGCTATCATCTGAAGATGCGCTCAAGCCCGAAACAATGTTACAATAAAATCATTTCAAAAAGCTTGTGGCTGGTTGCAGTATTTCCTACAGTGCATTTTACGAAAACAGTTGCGGTGTTCTCCAACCGAAATTGCTAAAGTAATGTACATTATGTTATCTCTCATTTAATATTTTTTTATATATGTGGTTAGTGTTATTTTTATTATTTTTAAAGGGATTTGATTGTAGCAACTATTTTTCAAATTCGCTAAGTGTAAGGTTTTAAAAAATAATTTTTTAACAATAAATTTTCATAACTTTTTCGAAGAGTGAAATTGAAATGGCGTATAAAATCATAAAGTAAATATTATGCTCTTTCAGAGCATAATTTTTACTGTTTTTTTTTCATCAAAATCAAAATGGGTGTGCAGTTTCCGCAGAACAAATATTTGTTCGTGGAATTATCTCCCATTTCTTCTCGAAATGTAAGTGGATTACGATTTGAAAGAAATATTCTTTCAGTACTAGGTCGAGAACGTGTCACCTTGCCGGCGTGACACTGCTACAAAAGAGACGTGACAAGTCACGCATCCGGAGATGAATCGGAAAGGAGGTCACGCCAGCTGAGGACGTGGCGTGTCCCAGTTGCGTCGGGGAATTTGTTTGTTGGCGGGGGCGAGGCTAATATAGAGGAAGTGAGCGGGCTTTAAGCCCCGGAGCATCGATCGCGCTGCGCCCGCGGCGGCCCGCCGCCCGTGTCCGCGCCATCGGCATCGGCAACGCGCCCGCCGCCGCCGCCGCCGCCGCCGCCGTATCTGCCGCACGCCGCCTATTATTAGAACCGCCGCCCTCGCTAAAAATCCACCGACGCCACCAACATATTTTGGCAAATGCATTGACGTGGCTCGTTTAGGGACTGACGTACGCCTCTTGTTGGTGGCGCGCGGTTCAAGTCAGCCCTCCTCCGCGGCCAAGATCTTTAAAGCAGCGGCAACTTGATGGTGGTCATCGTGTGACCAGCTCTGGTTCTTTGGGGTTCTATGTCTCCTGGAATATTTGTTAGTATTTGGGCATTGTAATCACTAAAATCAGTGTTTACAATTTGTGTGTTGAAGGTATATTTATCCGTATTTACAAAAATCTGATGAATGGTTGTCGCAGAAGTACTATTTATACGAGCTGGCTCGAATGTAAAAAAACAAAAAAAATGTTCAAAAGCTAGATTATGTGATAGGGCAGCGGTGTCCTTATCACAAGACTGATCTCTTACCCAGTGGAGAGAGGAAAGCGGGTCACCTTGTTAGGCCGTCTGTCTCACGGAGACGTTTCTGTGGTCGGCACTTTGTTATTTTTCGTGATGTGTAAGAGTTTTAACTGGCAGTATATTTACAATTTGTACAGAAAGCAGACGGCAGTTATACGAGTCGAGGGGCACGAAAGGGAAGCAGTGGTTGGGAAGGGAGTGAGAGAGAGTTGTAGCCTTTCCCCGATGTTATTCAATCTGTATATTGAGCAAGCAGTGAAGGAAACAAAAGAAAAATTCGGAGTAGGTATTAAAATCCATGGAGAAGAAATACAAACTTTGAGGTTCGCCGATGACATTGTAATTCTGTCAGAGACAGCAAAGGACTTGGAAGAGCAGTTGATCGGAATGGACAGTGTCTTGAAAGGGGGGTATAAGATGAACATCAACAAAAGCAAAACGAGGATAATGGAATGTAGTAGAATTAAGTCGGGTGATGCTGAGGGTATTAGATTAGGAAATGAGACACTTAAAGTAGTAAAGGAGTTTTGCTATTTGGGGACCAAAATAACTGATGATGGTCAAGGTAGAGAGGATATAAAATGTAGACTGGCAATGGCAAGCAAAGCATTTATGAAGAAGAGAAATTTGTTAACATCGAGTATTGATTTAAGTGTCAGGAAGTCGTTCCTGAAAGTATTTGTATGGAGTGTAGCCATGTATGGAAGTGAAACACGGACGATAAATAGTTTAGACAAGAATAGAATAGAAGCTTTTGAAATGTGGTGCTACAGAAGAATGCTGAAGGTTAGATGGGTATATCACATAACTAATGAGGAGATATTGAATAGAATTGGGGAGAAGAGGAGTTTGTGGCACAACTTGACAAGAAGAAGGGATAGGTTGGTAGGACATGTCCTGAGGCATCAAGGGATCACCAATTTGGTACTGGAGGGCAGTGTGGAGGGTAAAAATCGTAGAGGGAGACCAAGAGATGAATACACTAAGCAGGTTCAGAAGGATGTAGGCTGCAGTAGGTACTGGGATATGAAGAAGCTTGCACATGATAGAGTAGCATGGAGAGCTGCATCAAACCAGTCTCAGGACTGAAGACCACAACAACAACATATTTCATTTTTTCGGGTCTTCCTCCCATTTCGCTGATTGTCCATCGCAACACTGACAGAGGTTTCGCAGGCCTTCAGTGAACTAAACATGCATAATCTGAGGCACAGAATAGCCACTGTCACCTGTAACATGCGAGCAAAATCCCAGAGATAATGTTGTTGAAACTGTGAACAGTTCGCATTCAGCATTGCTATACACTGAGATGACAAAAGTCATGGGATAACGACGTGCACATATTCAGAATGGCGGTAATATCACGGACACGAGGTATAAAACGGCAGTGCATTGGTGGAGCTGTCATTTGTACTCAGGTGATTCACATGAAAAGACTTCCGATGTGATTATGGCCGAGCGACAGGAATTGACAGACTCTGAACGCGGAATGGTAGTTGGAGCTGGACGCTTGGGACATTCCATTTCGGAAATGATTGGGGAATTCAGTACTTCGAGATCCATAGTGTGAAATTTCATGCATCACCACTCACCAGAGCAGCGGCGTTTGCGTAGAGTCGTCAGTGCTAACAGATAAACAACTCTGCATGAAACAGCTGCAGACATCAATGTAGGACGTACGACGAATGTATCCGTTAGGACAGTGCGGCGTATTTTGGCGCTAATGGGCTATGGCAGCAGACGACCGACACAAATGCCTTTGCTAACAGCACGACATCGCCTGCAGAACCCCCTCACCCCCACCCCGCACCCCTGGGCTCGTGCCAATGTAGACTGGACACTTGAAAACCATGTCCAGACCAGATGAGTCCCGATTTCAATTGGTAAGAGCTGATGGACGGTTCGATTGCGGCGCAGACCCCACGATGCCATGGACCCAAGTTATCAACAAGACACTGTGCAAGCTGGTGGTCTCTCCATAATGGTGTCGGTTGTTTTTACATGGAATGGACTAGATCCAATGGTCCAACTGAACCGATCAGTGACTGTAAATTGTTATGTTCGGCTACTTGGAGAAAATATGCAGCCCTTCATAGACTTCATTCTCCCAAACAACAATGGAATTTTTATAGGTGACAATGTGTCATGTCATCAGGACTCAGTTGTTAGTGACTGGTCTGAAGAATGTTCTTGCCAACTCGAGCGAATGATTTGGCCACCCAGATAGCCCGAGATGAATCCCATCAAAGATTTTTGGAGCATAATCGAGCGGTTCAGTTCGTGCACAAACTTCTACACCGGGAACACTTTCGGAATTATGCATACCTATAGAGACAGCATGGCTCAATATTTCTGCCGGGGACCTCCAAAGACCTGTTGAGTCCATGCCACGTCGAGTTGCTGCACTACGTCGGGTGAAAGGAGGTCCGACACGATATTGGGAGGGCCGGCCGGTGTGGCGGAGCGGTTCTAGGCGCGTCAGTCTGGACCCGCGCGACTGCTACGGTCGCAAATTCGAATCCTGCCTCGGGCATGGACGTGTGTGATGTCCTTCGGTTAGTTAGGTTTAAGTAGTGCTAAGTTCTAGGGGACTGATGACCTCAGATGTTAAGTCCCATAGTGCTCAGAGCCATTTTTCGATATTAGGAGGAATCCCATGAATTTTGTCACCTCAGTGTAAACTCTTATGATTAAGCAGAAACGTCTGAATATCTCTCTAGTTACTAGGGCGTGCTGAAAAGTAATGCCTGGAATTTATTTGATAACTCTTAAAGTGTTTCAAATAATGAAACGTTATTAATATTCTGCATTTTTGTTCTTCGTGTCTACCCATTTATTTCTCAACATAATCACCCTGCCGACGAATACATTTCTCCAAAAAAGAGACCGGTTTGTTGACACCGGTATCGTAGAATGTTTCTCTTTGTTTACGGAAGCCACAACCTCGCCTTTGCATGCACCTCTTTTTCACTATCAAAGTGACGTTCTCGAAGGTGCTTCTAAGTTTTGGAAACTGATGAAAATCAAATGCAGTCAAATCTGGACCACACGTCGGAAGATCGATGACAGTGAACGCAAGGTGTCGAGTTCGCAGCACTCGTATGTGGCCTGGCATTTTCATGCTGAAGGACAGTGTGCTCCATGAGTGAACGAACTCTTAGAATTCGAAACTTGATTACAGCACGCGGTTTCTCACATAGAGACATGACATGCTGCACACCGCCTTGTTACACGCTACAGTTCGGACTCCTCCAGCAGAAGAGGGTTGCCAATATGTAGACATGAAAAATAACGATATGGAACGTTAATAATGTTTTTTTTATTTACAGTGCATTACGAGTTTTCACAGAAAATATTCGAAGGATTACTACTCAGTACGCCTTTGTAGTTAGTGACATGTTCCATAAATCAGTCAAACGATTCTTTTAGCGAAATGATGTGGAACGAGTCAGTTATAGGATATGTATACATGATTAGTATTAACATAAATGAACATTTTTTAAAGATTGTTTATCGTTGTTGTGATCTTCAGTCCGAAGACTGACTTGATACAACTCTCCACGCTACTGTATCCTGTTCAAGCCTCTTCATCTAGGCATAACTATATTTCCTATCAACCGATGCCTTATTTTAGTCAAGTTAAGATAGATTTTTCTTTTCTTCCCCAGTTCTGTTTAGTATTTCCTCTTTAGTTACACGACCTACCCCATCTAATCTTTAGCATTCTTCTGTAGCACCACATTTACAGGTTACCAGTATTTAGATAAAAACTCTACCATGGAATAGAAGCAATTAATTATTAAGCAAACGGTCAAAAAAATTTGTTACTGCGTATTAAACGCCTTTCTGAGCTCCTGACACCGTAAAAGTGAAACAATTATTTCTCCGAAAAATGGAAATTTGTTGAAATTTTATTAATTGTAGCGCAGTATTTCTCTTAGGCCATATATAAAAACTATTTTAAATATATCAAATAATAAAAATGAAGTAGAGTTGAAGTAGAACTAAGAACAGTTTAATTGTGGATGCGGTTAGGGAATTAGCCCTTTTAGCATTAAGGTGATCCTGGAAGAAAATTGGAGGTGAATAGGAAGGCTTTTGTTGCTTACTGCACATGATTCGTTAGGTAATAAGAAAATAGTTTTATGGCGGCACATTTTTCCAGTGTGGAATGAGACACACACGACTAATTTTGAAATGTCATATGAACCACACTGTTTCTGAGATCATTTTGACACTGAAGAAGACGTATCAACACAACTATAACCAAATGTCACTGGCTTCGTCGCTAGGCCAAAAGCTTTTCGCCTTCCTTCGCATGCCGTTATACTAAATTTACTTATCGTGTACGCAACGTGAAGAAAAAATGAGGACGAGAACAAAATGAGCTTTCGAAGCAGCGCTGGAGAGGGCTGGAAGCGACCTGTGCTGCCGAAAACACAATGCCATTAAAAAAAAAGCTATCCAAGCAGCGACGCAAGTCCTGCGCTTGGCTGCAGCATTACGCTCCGCTGGATGTACCTGCCTACTGGAACTTTTCAGGGCAAGTCATATTTCAAAGAGCTGTGCTGTAGTGTGCTGTAAGATGACAGATATTTTCCAATTCCTCTTAATTACCTTCAGTTTCAATATTTTGCCATATAATGCGTTTCAAGGAATCGTAACGTATAAACAGTAACTTCTTTTACTTCACCGGCATCGTGTTATATCTTGCACATGCTCAGTTTGTCGTTTTTGCTTCGGTAGTGGCTTGCGTCATTGTTAATGCCCTAGCATCGGAACTATTTCCGTTACTTCGCTAGTTTTTTACATGTCAATAATACACAATAATATTAACGTTTTATTACTGAGGCAATTTACGAGGGTGTACTGAAAAAAACCTTCGAATTTTTTATGTGAAAAATCTTAAAGCTTTTTCAGTACGAAAAACGTCATTAACATCCTTCATCCGCGTTCTTCATGTCTACATATTTATTTCTCAAAAGTCACCCTAGTGACGAACACATTTCTCCCAATGGGAGACCAGCTTATTGATACCGTAACTGCAGAGTGTTTGAGTTTACTGATGAATCCACAACCTCACTTCTGCTTGCACTGCTTCACCAGTGTCAAAGAGAAGCCCTCGACGGTGTTCTTTAGGTTTCAGAAACATATAAAAATCGGATGGGGCCAAGTCTAAACTGTATGAAGGATGATCGATTTCAGTGAACCCAAGCCGTCGGATTGTTGTTGATGCAGGGCCATGTGTGAACGAAGTCTTCTGCTCTTAGAAACTCGATTACAGCACGCTGTTTTCCAATCACCGGCACACACTGACGGAAAAAAAATCGCAACACAAAATAATAATTAATATAGAATAATGAAATTTAGGGAATAAATTCGTCTAGGTAACATATTTAAGTGATTAACGTTGCGAGATCACAGGTTAATGTAAGCACAAGATAGGCCACTGAAATGTGAAATGTTGGTACATTAATAACCAGAGTAGCTCTAGAATGTTGAATGCAAGCATGCAAGCGTGCATGCATTGTGTTGTACAGGTGCCGGATATCAATTTATGGCCGGCCGGAGTGGCCGAGCGGTTAAAGGCGCTACAGTCTGGAACCGCACGACCGCTACGGTCGCAGGTTCGAATCCTGCCTCGGGCATGGATGTGTGTGATGTCCTTATGTTAGTTAGGTTTAAATAGTCCTAAGTTCTAGGGGACTTATGACCACAGCAGTTGAGTCACATAGTGCTCAGAAACATTTGAACCATTTGAACCATCAATTTGTGCGCCTATTTCACTTTGTCGGTCAACACAGGGACGATTAATGCTGTTTGTGGATGACGCTACGGCTGTAGTCCGATGATGTCTAGTGCGTGCTCGATTGAACAGAAATCTGGCTATCAAGCAGGTGAAGGCAACATGACGACATTCTGTAGAACATGTTGGGATACATCAGCGGTATGTCGGTGAGCGTTATCCTGTTGGAAAACACCCCTGGAATGCTGTTCATGAATCGCAGCACAACAAGTGGAATCACCAGGTTGACGTACAAATTTGCAGTCAGTGTGCGTGGTATAACCACGAGAGTGCTCCTCTTGTCATATGAAACCACACCTCAGAATATAACTCCTGGTGTAGGTCCAGTGTATCTAACAAACAAACAGGTTGGTTGCAGGCCCTCAATTAGCCTCCTTCTAACCAAAACACTGTATCACTGGCACCGAATCAGAACCAGCTTTCGTCTGAAAACACAACAGACCTTCAGCCTGACCTCCAATGAGCTCTCGCTTGAAACCCCTGAAGTCGCAAATGGCAGTGGTTTGGGGTCAGTGGAAAGCACGCTAAAGGGCGTCTGATTCGGTGTAACCGATTTTTAACAGTTCGTTGTGTCACTGTGGTACCAACTGCTGCTCAAATTGCGGCTGTAGATACTGTACGATGCGCCAAAGCCATACGCCGAACACGGTGCTCTTCCCTCTTGGGAGTGCCACATGTTCGTCCGGAGCCCGGTCTTCTTGCGACCGTACATTCTCGTTATCACCAATACCAGCAATCATGAACAGTGGTTACATTCATGCCAAGTGTTTCTGCTCTATCACAGAAGGAACATGCAGCTTCTCGTAGCTCTATTACATGATCTCGTTCAAATTCAGGGGGGTGTTGATAATGGCGTCTTTGTCGCCTTAAAAGCATTCTGGCAGCAGTGCGGTAGCTTGCGAGACCGGAAGGTGAGCCAGACCTGCACGGTTCAACGACCGCTGGTCTGGTACGCCGGCAGGTCTAGTGAGGCTTATACACTCCTGGAAATTGAAATAAGAACACCGTGAATTCATTGTCCCAGGAAGGGGAAACTTTATTGACACATTCCTGGGGTCAGATACATCACATGATCACACTGACAGAACCACAGGCACATAGACACAGGCAACAGAGCATGCACAATGTCGGCACTAGTACAGTGTATATCCACCTTTCGCAGCAATGCAGGCTGCTATTCTCCCATGGAGACGATCGTAGAGATGCTGGATGTAGTCCTGTGGAACGGCTTGCCATGCCATTTCCACCTGGCGCCTCAGTTGGACCAGCGTTCGTGCTGGACGTGCAGACCGCGTGAGACGACGCTTCATCCAGTCCCAAACATGCTCAATGGGGGACAGATCCGGAGATCTTGCTGGCCAGGGTAGTTGACTTACACCTTCTAGAGCACGTTGGGTGGCACGGGATACATGCGGACGTGCATTGTCCTGTTGGAACAGCAAGTTCCCTTGCCGGTCTAGGAATGGTAGAATGATGGGTTCGATGACGTTTTGGATGTACCGTGCACTATTCGGTGTCCCCTCGACGATCACCAGTGGTGTACGGCCAGTGTACGAGATCGCTCCCCACACCATGATGCCGGGTGTTGGCCCTGTGTGCCTCGGTCGTATGCAGTCCTGATTGTGGCGCTCACCTCCACGGCGCCAAACACGCATACGACCATCATTGGTACCAAGGCAGAAGCGACTCTCATCGCTGAAGACGACACGTCTCCATTCGTCCCTCCATTCACGCCTGTCGCGACACCACTGGAGGCGGGCTGCACGATGTTGGGGCGTGAGCGGCAGACGGCCTAACGGTGTGCGGGACCGTAGCCCAGCTTCATGGAGACGGTTGCGAATGGTCCTCGCCGATACCCCAGGAGCCACAGTGTCCCTAATTTGCTGGGAAGTGGCGGTGCGGTCCCCTACGGCACTGCGTAGGATCCTACGGTCTTGGCGTGCATCCGTGCGTCGCTGCGGTCCGGTCCCAGGTCGACGGGCACGTGCACCTTCCACCGACCACTGGCGACAACATCGATGTACTGTGGAGACCTCACGCCCCACGTGTTGAGCAATTCGGCGGTACGTCCACCCGGCCTCCCGCATGCCCACTATACGCCCTCGCTCAAAGTCCGTCAACTGCACATACGGTTCACGTCCACGCTGTCGCGGCATGCTACCAGTGTTAAAGACTGCGATGGAGCTCCGTATGCCACGGCAAACTGGCTGACACTGACGGCGGCGGTGCACAAATGCTGCGCAGCTAGCGCCATTCGACGGCCAACACCGCGGTTCCTGGTGCGTCCGCTGTGCCGCGCGTGTGATCATTGCTTGTACAGCCCTCTCGCAGTGTCCGGAGCAAGTATGGTGGGTCTGACACACCGGTGTCGATGTGTTCTTTTTTCCATTTCCAGGAGTGTAGGTGGTTTCCCGCGCTCTTTCGATAACTAATACTCACCACCGTTAGAGCGTGTATTTAAAGTAAGCCTGATTTGCATCCTCGTAGTGGCGCTGCTAACGCCACTCTCGTGTGATCGATGCGAAATTTTAATTGACGTCATCTTACTGATATAGAAATACGCCTGCGAAGTTCCGTTTATGTCATAAAACTCCTTCTTGGTGTTGCGACTTTTTTCCGTGAGTGCATTTATGTTAAACAATGACATGCTACACGCTACAATTCGAAGCCCTGTAGCGGCAGCGGTTTGGAACTGGCGTCAGCCAAGTGGCAAAGTCGACCGAGTAACATACGTGGCATGTAATACTAAAATGGTTCAAATGGCTCTGAGCACTATGGGACTTAACATCTGTGGTCATCAGTCCCCTAGAACTTAGAACTACTTAAACCTAACCAACCTAAGGACATCACACACATCCATGCCCGAGGCAGGATTCGAACCTGCGACCGCAGCAGTCGCGCGGTTCCGGACTGCGCGCCTAGAACCGCTAGACCACCGCGGCCGGCATGTAATACTCCAACCGATATTGAGAACAGAATACAAAATTTCAGAGGCATTACTTATCAACACGCCAACGTATACAACAGACGACGAGCGAGTATAGCTCAACGCGCAGGTCCCATAAACTTTGGTTCCTGACACCTTGTGCAGTAAGTATTTCCGAACCATTTTCTTGGTCCCTCGTAGTACTGTGATTCAACTCGAGATATCACGTTCCTCCATATCCCATATTCGCCTATTACTGGGCACTGCACGAAACACAGAAAAGAGGGAGTTTGGAATGGCATATTTGTTCTTTGGCGACTACATATTCGGTGATCTAAACGACGAGTGCCAATTGTTATTCTAAAAATCAGCAATAGCAAATAAGATGAAAATATAAGTTCTGGAAGCCAGTAGCTTTATTTGAAAACGTCGTCGTTGTCCGAATGCCTCAGGTGTGACTGTTTAGTCGGAGATCACATTTTCCTATCGGCATTAACTACAAAGGGAGGTATCTAATTGTGTTTTCGACCTAAATTTGTCATTGTCGGTGAGTGGCATATCGGAAGTAATTACTGCGGCGCCCGTGTATTAGAGTTACAGGCCGCAAAGGGCGCGTTCGCGCGTCGCCCTTAATTAGGCCAGCGGTCGTCAATTGATATTTGTCATGGTTTCAGCGTGAAACAGGGCTATTCTATTTAGCAGCGGAACCACGTGGTATGCTGACTTCTGCAACCGCAATAACGTCGGGCAGCCCACAGGCCATTCTCAGGCCATCCTCAACTGGGGATAGATGATTTACAATATTCTGTGTACTGCAGCACTTGAAATGTGTGGAAATATGGTGCTACGACTGAAGAGTTTCATAAATTAGGATCACAAGATCTACTAGTGTGTGGCGGATTTAACACGTATATGTGTTCCATTCGAGGGAATTGCAACATCATCTCTAATATCAAAATATTTCGACAGAACAGTGATGGGTCTATTCTCTTAGCTCTTCTATCGAATTACAGCTCTTTGAATATAGACATTTTAAAAATAATAATAAATATACGCTCGGAACACTCAGCTGTGTTTATTTATGGTGCTCATATTTGTATTACGTTATTGATCTCGGAATTGTATAGCTCCATCGTCAACGTGGGGATCGATAAAGAAAGAGTTGTATGACATTTTTGGATCGGAAACCCCGATGGATAGCCTGAAATCGTTTTCTTTCTCCTTGCATAATGTCCCCTTCCCTCGCTGTGTGTATGTTATGCCTTATGTGTATTCGCTGAATGTAAGGGACATCTTGTTTGTGGCGATTAGATGGGAGAGGGTGGAAACCAGTGCCGGCACATAGCCTACGCATCTGGAATAGCTCCAAGGGGACCGTCGAGCTTAACTTCCCCATCCGACGGGCAGTTCACCATCAACAATATGAAATGGCCTCACACTGTGAGACGCTGCGGAGAGGTTTGGAATATAATCCAGGACACTGGAGCGAAGTCTGGTCATCAGGAACATTATGTCACCATCTCTCCTCCCTTGGCCGGCCAAATGCTAGAGGTGAAAATTTCTCTTACCGCCACCAGGATTCTAACAGGCGACCTCCCAGACGTCTGCTACTGCACAGGCGCGCATTAGCGACTTCGGTTACGTATAACATAATGTCAGTATGGATCGCATGACTAGAGACAGATCAGAGGACAGTGTTATTAGTAAAAGTGCCATAACTGAAATCCCGAGAGGTCTACACGGAAAGAGGTATAACACAAAAACGTAACTTATTTCAATGGTTAAGAGATAAAATGTTCCCAGGGTGATTTCCGGGAAGTTAATTCTATAGAAACAATTTCACCAAGTATGTGAAGGGAACTATACCAAGCAGTACACAGGGTTAAGCCGTATAATTTGTATAGATTACTGCATATTTCGCATATTAATGTATTCGTTCCTAGCAAATGCTCCAGATAAATAAAATTATCTGCTGAAGTCACAATTTTAATATATCCCCCTCTGTTTTTTCTTTTAGTTTTTTAATATTTCACATTTTAAAGAAAAATATAAAGAACTCCATTACATTCATCCTTTTACAAATTTTTATATAATTTGTAACTTTTTCATCTTTTAATTTATTGTCTTCGTTTTTGTGTATGTATTAACTCTGTGGCCTATAAGCGGGTTGATTCTAAAACTGACAGCCATCCCCTCCTCCCTCTCCCGCTCCCCCACCCCTCCTGCGTATATAGGCAGAGGGAGACGAACAACAAAAAAGGAAAAAAACTCTGATAATAAGGGCAAGTAAATTTTAGTTGTGGGTTAGCCCAAATTTCTTTGCTTATACAGTCCTAGACATTGCGCTAGATATATCTTTAAGAAATATGTTGTTATGATTGTTTGGTGTCGTTGGAATTCGGAATTGGGAGAGAAAGGCTTTCCGTGATTCACCGTACTTTTTTCACAGTGTCTCGCAATGTGAGAATACCGAACATTTCAGTAACGCTCTTGCTCTCATTAAAGTATTCTGTGACGCATAACTTCGTTGAATTTTATCTATCTCCTCTGTTAATCCGTCGTGGTCAGGCAACAGATAATGTTTAAGAACGGGTTGAACGAGGGTACTCTGAGCGATTTCTTACGTGGGTGAAACACATTTCCTGCCGATATATGTCAGGCTGCCATCTGCTTTCCCCAACGCCAGATTTATGTGGTCGTTCCGTATTAAATCTTTTCAGATGGTTATTTCCAGATACTTTATGGTTATGGCTGATTCGAGACACTGATCGCCGAATGTTTCGTCCGTCTCTCGCTCAGTACATTACATTTATACCAGCTAAACAAAATTAAATTAAATGAACTGAATTTCAGAGAATGAAATCAAGACTTGAAATTATATAAGCGAAATCTATCCTGAAATGCTGAACCTGCAGTTTAATGAGTATGTTTAGCGATGTCCAACGACTAGCACCAATTTTTATTTTTCACAACATATTTATTATACGAGAATGCAGGTCCGCCTGTTCCGCGAACAACTGTTGTTTATAAGCACCCAGACATGTCTCAGCACCTTTCAACCATCATCAGAAGAGGGCATTTTTTTATTGTTCTGTAAAATACAAACATATTTTAAGCAATTATTCCAAAAAATTTAGCCTTGTAGCAGCTTATGTCTGTTGTGGCTATTACTTTATTTTCTATATTTCTGCGTCCTTTAGGATTCTGTTTACATTATTGTATACTGGTAGCTTGTCACCTATAGCTAAACGATGTTACTGTGAGATTAATTGCCAAGTAAAAGAAATAATTTTATCTATAAATAATTTTTTATTCCTCGAAAATATTTCGTATCTATATTTTACGATTACATAGTTATATTCTAAGTATCCGTCCCATAATTTAGTCTGCAGACAGGCCTTCAAAACCAAAATGATTATATTCATTATATTTGTTAATTTATGGTTAGCTGCCATTCTTTGCATCCGGCACTGCTCGTCTGAAAGTCTCCCTGTAGTCGGAAACAATTTTCTAACGACGTCGCCACCCAGAACCCAACTGCGTCGTTTGTGACTGCCTTACACAGCTAACGGAAATTGTCTACTAGGTCATGTATATACAATATGAACGGAAGCGGTCGTATCTCATTATCTTGTGTTAGCCACCGGAGGAGACATAGGGCAGCCCATGGCGACACCGTCAGACTGTTCAAAACATTCTTGGTTAAACATAAAATAAGTAGAGGAAAGAGCATGTCGAAACAAAGCAGTGATGTCCGATTCAAACTGTTGACCAATCAGCGTCAAGGAATCCGCGAGAGGTACTTTTGTGAAAATGGAAACTACCTCAAACCTCACTAGAAGATTCGAACTACTTAAGTGGAGAGCCCCCAGTCTGATGATAAAATCAACAGAGTTCCGTATGTGATGCGAACATTTGCCAATAAACGGTCTCAGCAAAGACGACACCTCGCTTGGTGTAAGGAGCGTAAACACTGGACGACTGAACAGTGGAAAAACGTTGTGTGGAGTGGCGAATCACGATACACAATGTGGCGATCCGATTGCAGGGTGTTGGTATGGCGAATTCCCTGTAAACGTCATCTGCCAGCGTGTGTAGCTCAACAGTAAAATTCGGAGGCGTTGATGTTATGGTGTGATCATGTTATTCATGAAGGGGGCTTGCACCCCTTGTTGTTTTGCAACGCTCTATCACAGCGCAGGCCTGCACTGATGTTTTAAGCACCTTCCTGCTTCCCACTGTTGAAGAGCAATTGGGGATGGCGATTGCATCTTTCAACACGATCGAGCTCCTCTTCATAGTGCATGGCCTGTAGCGGAGTGTTTACATGACAATACCGTCCCTTTAATGGACTGGCCAGCACAGAGTCCTGACATGAATCCTACAGAACAACTTTGGGATGCTTTGGAACGCCGACTTCCTGCTAGACCTCACCGACCGACATCGACACCTCTCCTCAGTGCAGCACCCCGTGAAGAATGGGCTGCCATTCCCCAAGAAACCTTCCAGCGCGAGTCAACGCATGCCTGCGAGAATGGAAGGTGTCATCAAGGCTAAGGGTGGGCCAACACCTTTTGAATTGCAGCATTAACGATGGAGGGGGCCACGAACTTGTAAGTAATTTTCAGCCAGTTGTCCGGATACTTTTGATCACATAGTTTAGATGCAGATATCACTTCATTTACAGTTCCACTCTCACTTATTTGTATATCCGTAATTTTTGCATGCGTACGGCGACAGAAATTAGGAACTGTGTTGTAGTCTTCTTCAATGAAGCAATTTCAAAAGACGGAATTTAGCATTTCAACTTCCATTTTATTGTCTTTCACAGAAGTCACATCATTATTCAACCAGCATTTGAACCGAAGACTTACTTAGATTGGGTAACATAGTACCAAAACTTTTAATAACTGTTTTTAAGGAAGAGAGGAAGGAAAATTAGGGTTTAAAGTCTCACCATCGACAAGGTTATTACATACCGAACGCAATCTCCTTCTGAAAATAGATGGGTGAAGGAAATATTTTCAAAGTATTGAGATATACTATGAGTTGTAGAAGTCGTTGTAGTATATTGATTTAGTTACAACAGAATATCTGTAGAGTCACTTTAGTCAAAGTGAAAGGAACCAACAAAATCAGATGCACAAATAACGATACTCGATTGGATTTTGTCAAAGCGATTGCATACTTACGTTTAATCATGTGAAATAACGTGTAGAGGTGACTACAGTGCAGGGTATTAGTGAACGATGTTTATCGGATTCTATTGCGCAGACGTGAGTGACGGCACAACAGTAGCATTTTCCTACGAGTCTTTCCTTATTTACATTCTTGTAAACTTGAGATTTTGGAAAAGCCTTTCATTGATGTTTGGATTGCACGTGACAAGCAATTACTGATATCTGAGGGTAATTGTTTCAGTTTTAACTGTCAGATTCGCAAAAAATGACAATAATTCTATGTCGTCTATGAATGAATAAAAAGGCTTATCATATTTCACAATTTCAACCGAACACATCATGTGATTTCGTGACGAATTTCTGACTTCGCTTTGAATCTGTTTCCGTATGTTTCAGACCAAACGCTACCGTGCTACAGTATATTTTGACTTCCGGCTCGAGGGTGTTCAAATGATGTACATTCATGGAACACCCAATCATCCGCCTAATGAAGTTTACTATCGTCAACCAAATATTTTGATTTCCCTAATCTTTTACTGGAAGAAACGTGTCATTGAAGTTGTATAAGGAACACGTCTGAAAACTTGAACGAAATTTGTGTTTCATAGCTACTGAAACTGAACACGAAATCTTCGACGTAAGAGGAAATCATGGGTTCCAGTTCCACCGTTAGAAATTAATTTAATACGCTTAACTGAAAGATGTGATTGGATTTAAACATAGATTTTTCCATCAGTTATTATTGGTTTTTCCGTCTTACGCATATTACAGTAAGCTTAAAACGGAAAAACCGGTAGTAATTAATTGTAATATCAGTAACGGAAGATGGTCATGCAAACAGAGAATTTTCCATATTTACTTTAAGTGCATTGTATTTTTCGCTGTTTCTGAAGTGAGCAAAGGCATACTAGGTTTTGGATCAGCCACTTCAGTTTTCCGAACATTTGTTTCTTTAGTTCAGATAACGCTACTCAGTTCCATTATAAAGACGTATACGACGGAAGAGCTGTTATTATAGCACAATGTATCGACTATTAGCTGGCGCCAGAGGGAATTGTGCCAGACCCGGATGGTCGCTGCGATCCGGATTAACAGCCGTCGGTATGGTATTCCAGCCATATGAATGTAGTTTCTAGTTTGGTTTTCACAGTCCGCCTGGTTAGATGGCAGCCTTGATCCCCACTTCCACCTCAGATATACAGTACTCACACAGTTAGAAACGAAATCAGAGCCCAGCTCTTACTATTCGTAAGTACGCGAATTCTCGTATCAGCTTCGTTAAAAATCATGTATGATAGAAATTGCATAAACCACACAACGCGGTTTTAGATTCCCCATACTCTCGTACAGAACGTAGGTAATGGGATGGTGGTACGTTGTGCATAAACCACATCCGTTGTGTTTCTGCAAGGATAATTTTTACCAACAGGGTGGGTAATTTGTTGCATAAAAATTGACTATAAACAATACCTTTCAATTTACACAACTACGTGTATGGGCCAATAAGTCTGTCACCAAAATTCCCCACGTTCATACGAAAGCTCATTTGATGCATTGCTTCCACGATCCGCCGAGGATTTTGCACATACGTAGTTATTAGGTTACATTATTCTAACACTCTGCACTACTGCTACTTCATCCATAAATAAATTGCTGGCTGTGAATCGTGACTCTTCAGCTTTTCCTCTTATCTTGCAAGAATCCAGTGGTAGAACTGTAATCTGGAATGGTGGTTTTGTAGCCTGAGAGACTGCATATATTAAATGATACGGTTAAAGTACCTACTCGTACAGAGATGACTACGTGCTTTATGCCTTTAGCAGCCCAAATTCTCCACACACTTGTTTCAGGGTCATCTACCATTCGAAGCAACTTTCGCTCCTCCACATCTGGCGTGCGAACACTGAGCTGTTCATAACAACAGTAGCCCCGTTTAACGGATGAATCGGCCGACATTTTCCCTTATTCGTATCATATTTTCAATAATGTTGTCCTAACTGATTTTTTTTTGTGTCTCATGACGATGGCTCTGGTTTTTTATATTAGGATTTGCTTTGAAGAGAGCTGAAGATGGTCGGAACTGATCGAAATCTATAGCCTGAGGACAAAAAAACATTTGTGGTCGTAGACTAGAATAAGACAAACAAATTTCGCACTTCTTGGATAACCGTTTTTTATTCACGACTGTGTGGCAGCTTGCGTAACTGAAATGTTGGCTTTGGTCTTTTTAACAGATGGACGTTAAACAAATAGTTAGGTTACTCTGTAAGTCACTAGTAAAGAACAAACTTGGACGATCACACTGTCAAGATGCCAGCCCAAACACGCAGTAAGAAGACTAACATCTGAAGCACAGATTCTCTCTTGCGATTTTGTTCCATATATTAACTATAACTTCTACCTGAGCTATCCTTATGTAGCCTAGTTCTGAAGCCAGTCAGTTTACAAGTTACTAAAATTAATTATTTTAATAATGGGTAATGTTTAAAATATTATGTCAGTCCCCAAAGTTTCGAGCTGGATTAATAAAAAAACAGATAGAGATTAAGATGGGGGTTTTAGCGCATCATGTGTTCCGTATAGTCTCTGAGAACAGCGCACAATCATGTGAAACTGTCAGCAAAGTCCTTCTTTGGAATATTATTAAACACACGCGTCACATTGGCCTGAATGTCGATTCTGTCAAGAAAGCGTTGGTTCTTCATTTGAATTTCTGCACTTTGCGGTTTTGTGGTCTTGTGATCCATGATGATTGTTTCCAGAAAAGTGTTGTGCGCGTTTTGCATTTTAATCAAGACGCGGCAGGCGTCCATGTTTAGTTTCTATTCGGGAGTCAAGATGTGAGGGACAGACCTCATTCACGCTTTTCTCCTCTTCAAAACATTCTAGAAAATGTATTTAGTCCTTGATTGAGAGATGTTGCTCCAGTGAGATTTGTGGCACAACAACGTTGACACATTAAGGGCGCACGTCCACTACTTAACGCTGCTTGCTCACAACTGACTGGTCGAATGCACATCTGTAGTTTGCAGCTGTTAGTTCAAGCTGCCACCTTAGTTATCGCACAGAAGTCGCTAATACATCAGGAATAAAATCAGTCTCGTAACTTTTTGTACAGACGGTGTATGGACATTACTGGATTTTAAAAACATCTATTGATAATTTCTCATAGTTCCACTACTGTTAAAAGATATGTATAAATAGATGATTGTGTTATTGTGCTACCCATATGCTGTCAAGATGAGGAAAATAAACAATTGTCTTGTATTTTGAAAAAAATTAAATTAGTCTATACTGTGATTCCGTCTATTACAATAGAAATCTCAATATTTAAAATTACTCTATTCATGTAAGTATATGCCTTCTTTTTGTTCGGAAAGAAACCAATGACAGTTTGCATAGCTGGTATACACATATATACAATACATATATACACATATATACAATAATGCTGAATGCGAGACACAACTCACCTATGATCCTTAATATTTGTGATGCCACTATATTAGTCGATTAATGTTTTGGTGACCTGGCCGCTGTGGCCGAGCGGTTCTAAACGCTTCAGGCCGGAGCCGCGCTGCTGCTACGGTCGTAGGTTCGAATCCTGCCTCGGGCATGGATGTGTGTGATGTCCTTAGGTTAGTTAGGTTTAAGTAGTTCTAAGTCTAGGGGACTGATGACCTCAGATGTTAAGTCCCATTATATTTAGAGCCATTTGAACCATTTTCTTTTGTTTTGATGAATCTGAACGGAGAGTGGAAATTTTTTTTATTCCGCCGTGTATCTTTAGTGACTGTGACTGTCAGAAAATGTAGTTTTTGACAATCGAAGTTCCTTTATGGCTTAACTGTTCTAAATGCGATAACTGATCCTCATTCACCAATACGAGCATTTGTCGAGTTGTTGTTATGAACATGATCACGAGATGTAGAGGAACAGACCGTCATCTCTGGCTGTTGTCCGTACCCCTTTTATTAGTTCTCGTAGAAGATATTGCTGCTTGCTGAAGATATCATTTATCGATATCGAGGCAGTGCTATTGGAATCAGTCTATAGGTGGAAACAACACAACTGTTACATCACATCCTACACACTAATTTCGTCACCAATACTCGTTGCGGGAAAAATGTGTGTGTGTAGGTCATTGAGAACACAAAAAGGGCGGACGAGATGAAGGGGCAGCGTGTAGGTACAGTGGAGGCGCGTGGGAGCCGATAACGACCGCCTCCGCGCTGCTTCCCGTCTCACGGACAGCCACTTCCAGCATTTCCTCCTCCTCCTCCTCCTGCGGCTCCACGCGACCATTGTGATACCGGAGGGCTGGCCTCCGTCAAGGTTACAGCCAAGTTCGTATGTGATGACAAGTACCCGGCCTGGCACAAAGAAGATGTTGGTATCAATGAAATGTTACTGGCACGTGTTGCGAAATACTGCTGGTCAAGAGTCAGTTCGGTCCACAATTTGGTTCGTACGGCGTGTTGAAAGAAGCATTACCGAGATGTTCGACAAACTCCAATGACAGACGCTACAAAAAAGGCGTCGTGTACTTTCCGGGAAGAGTTGGGCGACGTATCACTTCCTCCCACATACCTCTCACGAAATTATCACAACGAAAAATTAGACTAATACGGATGTTTACCGACAGTCATTATATCCGCGTACCGTTCGTCAATGGAACAAGGATGGGGGCAAAAAGACGATGGTAACAAAAGCAGTCTCCACCATACGCCGTAAGGTGCCTTGCGAAGTATTCATGTATAATGTGTGTGTGTTTGTGTGTGTGTGTGCGTGCGTGCACGGTGAAATACGTAGTTATCATGTTTTACTGCCAACGAAAATTCACCCATATAGTTGTCAATGTTTATGTAGACACTTTTCTCCTTCATTTCCAATACATAAGAAACAGTTGAATTATTTCGGACGTGGCCGTGATTCCCTTGCAAAATGCTGCGCACGAAAAAGTCCAAAAACGGAATTCAAAGATTAAAATATAGAGAAGTTGCACGATCTGGTATTGTGAGATAGGTGATTTAATGTTTAATATGTATTATCTAGCTGATGCCACAGGCGTATCTAAAGAATGTAGAATTAAGACAGAGAAAGGTTTGTGCAAGATGAGCGCCCCGATTTTTGACAAAAAACAAATTTCTTCGTGATGTGTGACCCAGATTCAAAAACATATAACGTAGTTGACACAACAAGCATGTCTAAAGAAAGAGCACCCACTTCTGAAATGGAGACTTATGTATGGGAAAAATTTGTGCAAGATGGGTGCTGCATTTGTTCAGTACCTACCATAAGAAAATTTTCTCATTATGTTTGGACTAGTTTTAAAAATGAATCAAACTCATTCTGTACGCTGATTTGTTATTATAGATGAGACGTCGGTCGATTACTTCACACTAGAGGAAGAAGTGCAATCAATGCATACCGTTGGCAGTCCCCAGAATATGCGAAGTTAGCTTCAACTGCTTATAAGTTTATGCCTGGTGTTATATGGGATGCAAAAGAAATTATTCTTATCGATTACTTTGCAGTGGGCGAAACAACTGACGGATATTATGCAAGACCTCTTTAGAAACTAGGTGAAATAATATGAGAAGAGGCGTGAAATGCACAAAAATTATATTGCGTCAGTACGACGAATCTATCCACATACATGCTTTAGTAATCGACAGACTGAGGCATTAGAACTAAGAAATATTGAATATCCGCAATAATGGAAGAGGTGGGCAAGAGAGACGCTCGCTGTGTCCGTATAGTTTTGCAATCTACCGATGATGGCTGGATCACGAACAGTGGCAATCAACCCGGGGTAGATGTGAATGATTTTTATTTTTTAGAGCAGTTAAGTGCCCTGTATTCTAAAACATAATCAGTTTCTCTTTATCGAGACCAGTTTTCTAGTGACACTTTGCCCTGACACTTTGCCCTCTATCTATCAAAATCCTGCACTTTAATCGTTCTAATGGGGCTCAATTTAATTATTCTGCACATGTCAATCTCTGAAAAGCAATTCCATTATGTAACAGGAATTATCATGAATCATACATGACCGTTAGCTTGAAAATCCATCTTCAGATAACGATGGATATTTTAGCAGTTTGCAGTCATGGTCACATATATAGTTTACAAGATAATCGGTTTAATCTAGAACGACCATCTTCAGGTCTTTCTTCAGCATAAAGTAATGGGATATAGCTTATTATTACATAAATGAAGAAGTATCCAAAAATAAGTGCAAAAAGAGAAAAAGTAGTTAAAATTATGGTTATTGCACATTATTCAATGATGGATGGTGTCGTAGGGTTAGAAGATGGGATGAGTTAACTATATTTGTCCGCCAGTCCTTGCCAACTGGCAATATTTAAATGGCTCTGAGCACTATGGGACTCAACTGCTGTGGTCATAAGTCCCCTAGAACTTAGAACTACTTAAACCTAACTAACCTAAGGACAGCACACAACACCCAGCCATCACGAGGCAGAGAAAATCCCTGACCCCGCCGGGAATCGAACCCGGGAACCCGGGCGTGGGAAGCGAGAACGCTACCGCACGACCACGAGATTCGGGCACTGGCAATATTAAATGGCTCTGAGCACTATGGGACTTAACATCTGTGGTCATCAGTCCCCTAGAACTTAGAACTACTTAAACCTAACTAACCTAAGGACATCACAAACATCCATGCGCGAGGCAGGATTCGAGCCTGCGACCGTAGCAGTCTTGCGGTTCCGGACTGAGCGCCTAGAACCACTAGACCACCGCGGCCGGCCACTGGCAATATTGAAGAACATGTTGGTTACAACTGTTCGGTTAATGAAGTGACGCAACCAAGTCAAGCTGGCCATCGGTACTCGCGTCTGAAGTTGCTGCTCTGCCTCTAGATAGTCGCCGGATAATAGGCTATATCCTAGTCATCTCTTTTTTCATGTCTGGTTTCCTATCTTCTGTTCTATTAATTCTATATTAGTGTCTCATTGAAACATAGTTAGAATTTATGAATGTTGGGCTCCATGTGGTTCCCAAGTCGTGCAGCGACCGTAAACCATAAAATTATCAAATCTGCAGCAACCAGTTGCAAAATCATGTTTTATTTATTCACTTTTGCAAATCGATTTCAACTGATTAACAGCCATCATCGGTGCTTTCAACCAATATGTGCCCTGAGTAGTAATACTGTATTAAACAGAGGCCAAACATAAAGTTTGAGCCGGCCGAAGTGGCCGTGCGGTTAAAGGCGCTGCAGTCTGGAACCGCAAGACCGCTACGGTCGCAGGTTCGAATCCTGCCTCGGGCATGGATGTTTGTAATGTCCTTAGGTTAGTTAGGTTTAACTAGTTCTAAGTTCTAGGGGACTAATGACCTCAGCAGTTGAGTCCCATAGTGCTCAGAGCCATTTGAACCAT
Source organism: Schistocerca serialis cubense (assembly GCF_023864345.2). Classification (NCBI taxonomy): domain Eukaryota; kingdom Metazoa; phylum Arthropoda; class Insecta; order Orthoptera; family Acrididae; genus Schistocerca; species Schistocerca serialis. The sequence goes on along the minus strand of NC_064640.1, from coordinate 433,916,285 downwards.
AAAGTTTGACTGTTTGCACCGATGATGGCTGTTAATCAGTTGAAATCGATTTGCAAAAGTGAATAAATAAAACATGATTTTGCGACTGGTTGCTGCATATTTGGTAATTTTATAGTTAAAATTTACACTTCCTAAATTCGGATGAGAAGTAGTTTTCAGCCGGCCGCGGTGGACGTGCGGTTCTAGGCACTTCAGTCCGGAACCGCGAGACTGCTACGGTCGCAGGTTCGAATCCTGCCTCGGGCATGGATGTGTGTGATGTCGTTAGGTTAGTCGGGTTTAAGTAGTTCTAAGTTCTAGGGGACAGATGACCTCAGATGTTAAGTTCCATAGTGCTCAGAGCCAGAAGTAGTTTTCCTTACGTCATCTTCAAATGATGAAACAGATTGGAAGTAAGAAAGAAAAACTAATTTCCAGAAAAAAAGTCTCATTGTGGTTCGAAGATCTTACATTATACTTCGCTTGTTCTGATAGCTGAACTTCTCATTTGTTTTCTTTTCCTTGATATATGTTCGCTAAGAGGTGATGATAACGGTTTCTTCTACAAATTATTTACAAAACAGGCATTTTGATGTTTGTTTGGCTATACGAAAATTATTTTGTGTGGCATAACACTCAAAACAAAAAAGTTCAACGTGAAAGAATGTAGCTGATATCAAAAACTTCAACTAAACTATGCATCTTACTCAAACATATTGTCCGGCTGCCTAGGAAGCACTAATTGGTGGATAGCTATAAGGTAAGATGCTTGACAACGTTTCTGCTGATCTGGGCTTGATTCCTCGATTCGTACACAGTTTTATATAATTACTTTTCGGCGTATTGCAAAAATTCTATCAGGTATACTTCTTTTATCGAACTTTCTTTTGTTACTTTTCGCTCACTTTACCTCTTAGATTTATTCGTGGAAGTACAGTTGTTTACTTAGCACTGTATTTTAATTTAGTTATAGTATTTTTGGCCAACCATATAAATTATTTTCAATATTCGTTACTCTTGACGAGGTCAAATGCTAAAACGTTTTGAATACAATTGCCTGCTTTGCACTGTCTAGAGTTAGCCCCGTTCACATCGTACTATAAAAAGAAAGTTGATCTGACTGTCCAAGATTGTTTGCATTGTGATGTAGCTTTGAAGTTACAGTGTTTCTACAGTTTTCCTGAAACGATAAAGGGAGTTACAACGATCCAGTTCGTATTACATCGATTACTCTGTATCACGTAAGATCGCCATCAAACTAATAGAATCACTAGTTGCTGATCACATTTTTGTGTATCGCACAAACTCTTATAATATTTTTCGATCAGTCTTTCATTATTGTCTTCTTCTATCTTTTCTCGTTACCTCAGTGTGATTAACAATCTGTTGTAGTTACACGCAGACACTGACTCTGACAGTCACTTTTGTCATTCACTTTCCACAGTAACGCTGTCTGTCGCCCACTTCTGTGTGACTTCGCGGCGCCTCCACTACCCCTCAGCCTTTCGCTCGTTAATTTGCGAGTCTCGGCGCATGGCGGGCGTACGTTAACAACCGCGATGGCGATAGTTCGCGAAGGTGCACGACCAAACATGACCACGCACCTGTAAACGTACAACGATTCGAAAAAACATATATGGGTGCCTACCTAACACGGTGTAGGCATGCCTACAATATACAGAACGACCTGAATGCTCCTGGTGTCTGATGTATATAAATTATGAATGGTGCTCATAAACGGCGTGGCAGCATTACCTAAACGACGGGTGTTTGAGCATTTCTCATAGCGCTGTTTTCGGTGGCCGAGCGGCTCTAGGCGCTTCAATCCGGAACCGCGCAACTGCTACGGTCGCAGGGTCGAATCCTGCCTCGGGCATGGATGTGTGTGATGTCCTTAGGTTAGTTAGGTTTAAGCACTTCTAAGTTCTAGGGGACTCATGACCTCAGATGTTAAATCCCATAGCGCTCACAGCCATTTGAACCATTTGAATAATTATAGCGCTGTTTTGATTAACATTGTGTTCTCCAGACGCTTATTAACCGAGCATGCACTCTAATGGCTATGGTGATCTACTTAGAGATAACAATTCTCCTTAACGTCTCTAACAATTTATTATTTATCTTCAAAATGGTTCAAATGGCTCTGAGCACTATGCGACTTAACTTCTGAGGTCATCAGTCGCCTAGAACTTAGAACTAACTCGGGCATGGATGTGTGTGATGTCCTTAGGTTAGTTAGGTTTAAGTAGTTCTAAGTTCTAGGGGACTGATGACCTCAGTAGTTAAGTCCCATAGTGCTCAGAGCCAGCCAACCAATGGGTGCTCGGCACACTACTCGTTTGTGGCGAGGAAAGCGCTCACCCAGCTTTTCCTCGACGGTGGATAGAACGTGCAGGTGTTATCAATTGGCCTGAACGATCGCTTGATTTGATGCCACTGGTCTATTACCTGTGCTAATTCGAAGAAGCCTGCTAACGCATTAATGTGGAACCGATTTACGAAGGAAAAAAATAGTTTCAATTTTGGACATCAGATGCAAAGCTGGTGCTGTAGAGAATCATGTCGATGTCTCCGGTGTTCATGGTGAACAAATTGTGTAAGCGGCGCTTAATAATTAAATCAATATTATGCCTTTTTCACTTGTTTGACCTTTTCCACCCACGTCCCGTTCTTAATCCATTACATATGAAAACATTTCTATACTACTATTTTTGCATTCACAGCGCCAGATTTCCATCTAGTGAACAAAACTGGAACTTTTTTTTCCAGCCTAAATTAGAATATCTACCAAGACGGGCTGCCGCACGATAATTATGGCCAATACTGGACCTCTCTGAGTAGCTGCACGTTAATTATAACCACCCGCTATAACCATAAGTTCCGACGATCCTACAAGTTTTAAAGCATCGTGTTGATGCAGCATGTGGAATTTTATCAAAGGAGTCTCTTCAATCCGTCCAAACGTCCTTGCACTATCGACTTCAAAGTTATATTGCAGTGGGTGGTGGGCATTTCGAATACTCGATGACACAAATGGAATTTTGAAAGTTGTGTTTAATACAACATTATTTTCTAATTTCCCTGCCGTTCTTGTTCCTGATGTAATTTTGCAGTGTAAGTGTGTAGCTTCACATGAAACTTACGGCGCGTGGTTATTTTCAACAATATTCACACCTCAATTCTGTTTTACAGTTTTTGAGACGCACTCTACTACCTGCGTCCATCAATTTTTTTTTTTTTTTTTTTTTTTTGTTTATTTGGTCTTCAGACTGTGCACTCTGTTTAGCCAACTAAAACACGTGATTACAATACAGACTGAACTGTACGAAGAGAATACTTAACTGTATATTTAAAGATATAAGAACTCAAGGTGTCATAATTTTGTCCACCATAAATTGTTAACAAATAGATTTAGGAGTAACTTAGTCGGGTTTGATTTATCAATTGACATCATTTCTGAAATTTCATCATAAGTAAGACACTGCGTCCAGCTGTTACAACATATCGGCTTGACGCAGCAGTTCCGTGTAACAATACGAGTTTCCGCATAAGACAGCAATAGGTTTCATATTCAAAACATGTTTCTCGTGAGTTCTAAATGTTGTAATTTCTCCACAACTATTAATCGTATTCTGAAGAGTGAAACGCAGCTGAAATCGTTTCTTTTACAGCTACAGTACTCGCAGCAGGAATTGCTATATGAGGAGTTTCATTTGAAAAAAGCGAAATTGATGCCCTTATCTCTATAATTAATATGCCTATGCGAAAAGAGTATGCGTCATTAAATGACGACTTTTTCAAAATTCCTTTGTGTGGAAACAGAATTACGATATCTTAAACGCTTCCCTCAGCTGTATTACCCTTTATACGCGTGCCCCAATTTGCTTTGTTCACAAAAACGTAAAGATCGGTTTTCATTTCCGCCTATTACGGATGTATCACTTACCGATGCAGTCGCTAGCGTTTTTTTGCTAGTGAAAAGTTTAATATTAAGGTATATTAATCAGACTCCGCCGTCTTTGCATCTGACGGGCTACTAAACTCCATATTAAAAATCTATTATGTTCTGGAAGGGATCTTCATCTTTTTAATCCTCTGTCTCTCACATTTGTCGTAGTGTTCCTTTCTGGCACTAGCATACCGCTCCTCTGGAATTTAATTTCACTCACTGGCATTCTGTCTCAGCTCTTCCGCTCATATGCGACGCCTTTTCTGCATAAGTGGACCAACGAAGGGACTTCAAAGTTGGAAACAAGGCACAAGGCACATCGCCACAGGCGATGTCACAATCTTTCTTCGTTTTAGTTCATTTTATTTGGTAATAAAGTGTAGCGTCATAAAAACAGATTATTGTTTTTCAATAATCCTTCATATCTGGTGTAATAAGCGAAGTTCATAAGGCTATTGATGTGTAACTTTCCTCTTCGCATATCAAACTGTGTCTGGAGTTTTGAAAGGGATTGTTTATCTCATTTTTGGAAATGGATATAATACCTGTTTACTGTGACCTGAGTGTATAATTACGTGATAGGTAAAAGGTCACATTTCTTCGTTTCCGTCCAAAAGTCGGGTTATCGAATCCTGACAGACACATCTAAGTGGTATCCCCACAGGACATAGCTGGATTGGAGTGTCCAGTTAAGTGCGCGAGTTTTGAAAGGGGATGACACGCTGTTACTTTGGATTTGGAAGGGCCTTGTCAAATGCCTTCTTCTGTCAACTACACGCACGTTTCTCGGCTGTGTTTATTGTAATCCGCTTCTGCGCATTGTGAAGGATCGTTTCACTGTGTCGGAAGAAGAAAACCGAGAAAAACATGAGCAATTATATCTGTGTGAACACTTTAATCTTCTGAAGCCCAGTGTTTGATCATCTTCAGGTCATCATGTATTTCAAAACTTTTTTTTAAATTTAATTTAATGTACCACTATGTATACGACTGTAAGATCGCTGCCGGCGTTATTCATAAAATTATAATCCTCGACGCAAAAAAATAAAGTTACGTAATTAACTTTTTGTGCGTAGGTGCATGACTGCAGTTCTCATATACATCGAAAACCCCGAGCCACAGCACCGCGGTACTCTTCTAGGGGAGAGAAAGCACAATGGTACCTACAATCTCCACTCTGTCAGTGGACTTTGCCATTTTGTTTCGGTTACTCTAGTGGCGTGCTGCGGTGGTACACGACGGGACTTCAATGGGTACCCTCACTGCAGACATGTGTACACAAATGAACAAAAAAAATTAATTGCTTACCTCTATTGTAAGGGCCTGCTGGAAAGTAGTGCCACCGAATTTTTTACTTGAAAATTTTTAAGGGTGTTCAGATAAAACAAACGTTATTAACATTCTATATCTTTATTTTTCATTTCTACATATTTGCAGCCCTCTGCCGCTAGAGGGTTCCGTATAGTAGAGTGTAACGGGGCGATGTGTAACGTAACTATGTCAGTGGTGAGAAACAGCGTGCTATAATCGAGTTTCGAAATCGAAGAGTTCGTTCAAACATGGATCGCCCTGTCCTTCAGCATTACAATGTCAGACCACACACGAGCGCTGGGACATCTGCAACAGTTCGACACCTTGGATTCGGTGTCATCGATCATCCTCCATGCGATACCCACTTGGCCTTATCCGATTTCCATCTGTTTCCAGAACTTGAAGAACACCTTCGAGGACTTCACTTTGATAAAGCAGTGCAAGTAGAGGTGAGGTTGTGGCTCTGTCAACATAGTAAAACGTCTCTCGTTGTGAGAAAAGTTTTCGTCGCCAAGATGACTATGTTGGGAAATAAATATGTAACCCTGAAGAATAAAGACGTAGTGTGTTAATAACGTTTGTTTTATTTAAAATGCTTTATGAATTTTCACATATAGAAGTCGGAGGCATTACCTTTCAGCATGTCCTCTTGTTTCGAGGTGTTAATTAAAACTGTATTTTTACCCCTCGTACCATGTCATTAATGGGGATCGTGGTAATAACGTTGTAACTAAACTTTCTTGAGATACAGTTTATACATTATGCAGTATTTCACTATTATACTGAAACTGTTAACCACGTTGACTAGAAAGAAAAGATTAATCTTTCTATCGGTTTTTACTGAAACTGCGATATTTGCGATGTCTTAGTGTCTCTACAAGAATTTTTTTAACACATCCTTCAGTCTAAATGAGACGAGAACTAACATATAGACGGTTCGAATGTTAATAGCAGATAGTAATAGACACCTGAGGAACAGCAATGACATGTCTATGTCCGATTTTCATGCCTGCCGAAGGACATCAGGTCTCGTACGTAAACATATATTATAGACTGTCGTTTTTCTTACAGCTCCGTTTACGAGGTGGAACAGGAAACGAAATGACTCGCAGTGGTACAGGGTACCAGTCTCGGTCGTGCAGCGTATGCTCGCTTGCGGAGTGTGTACGTAGATGTGCATGAAAACCTGAAGCTTGTGGGCGCCCCCGAACTGTCGTTTCGTGGATCTTGAAGATTGTGATCCACTTTGTTTAGGCCGAATCGTCGTTTAAAAATGAACATGAACAGTCACAACCGCAATAAACTTTTTTATATGAGGTTACCGGTTTCGGGCTGTTTTAGACGATCTTCAGACCTTACACTGAAATATGTACGTACAACAGAATTAGAGGGATGTAGTAATAAATAAATGCATCTTACATAACAGATAATAAAAGAAGAAATTTTACCCATGATGGTAGACGGTGGCTGTGAACGGAGCAGGTGCTACAACTCCATGAACGTTAACTGCTAAGGAGAGTGGTGCTCAAATACGCGATACTCCTCCTACTGCACACCGAATTACATCAGCGATAGCCAGTCAGGCATGCAGGACATCAAACGGTTGTTACTATAAAGTATATACAAAATCAGGTTACCTTCCATTCGGAAAGTGGCTGCACTCAGCGACTGTTATGTGACTTATAAATTATAGAGTGCAGCAATCAGTCGTTCTTTTTTAGATTTTATTACGCAGATCCAGATTTCGGCTAGTAGTTAGCCATTCTCAATGCACTATTTTCTATTGGCAATGCATGTAAGTCCCTGTTGTTCGGGAGTCAGTCACAGTTCTTTGAATACTATGTACAAAATGGTCATACGAAAGCTAATAACAGACGAAGAAATAGATACCTTAAATTACTGCTACTAATAGCATTACGTCAATCTGTGATAAATATATATATATAAAAGAAGATAACCAATCATAATCTGTTGTGAGAACACCGATAGCCATCTGTGGACGTTTATCGTAAACTCGTAGACTATATGACAGCAAAGATGGCGGTTGGGCGACGCTGAAGGTTCCCATGGAGACGGCGTGGTCATATCAATATGTGCCATCCAGCAGGAGAGGATCTGAGAACTGTAACAGTTGCTGGATGTCAAATACGTACTGGCATGCCGGTCGACATGTAGGAATGCATGCAAGTGATCGCGTATTGCTCTAAGATCGTAATGCCAGTGAAAATACAGCTTGACCGGCGCCGTTATTTATCATCGAAGAGGCGTGGAAGTGACGATGTGCTCGTTTCGCAGGAGCTGATTTCAAAGCTGTGACAGTGACTAGTTGTTACCAGCTATTGGTACGCAAATAAGACGACTTTCGCAATACCGGTACACTATGTGATCAAAAGTATCCGGACACCTGACAGAAAATGACTTACAAGTTCGTTGTTCCGTCCATCGCTAATGCTGGAATTCCATATGGTGTTGGCCCACCCTTAGCTCTGATGACAGCTTCCACTCTCGCAGGCGTACGTTCAATCAGGTGCTGGAAGGTTTCTTGGGGAATGGCAGCCCATTCTTCACGGAGTACTGCACTGAGGAGAGGTATCGATTTCGGTTGCTGAGGCCTCGCATGAAGTCGGCGTTCCAAAACATCCCAGAGGTGTTCTCTAGGTTTCACGTCGGGACCCTGTGCAGGCCAGTCAATTACAGAGATGTTATTGTCGTGTAACCACACCGCCACAGGCCGTGTATTATGATCAGGTGCTCGATCGTGTTGAAATATGCAATCGCCATCCCCAATTGCTCTTCAACTGTGGAAAGCAAGAAGGTGCTTACAACATCATTGTAGGTCTGTGCTGTGATCGTGCCACGCAAAACAACAAGGGGTGCAAGCCCCCTGATTGAGAAACACAATCACACCATAACACCACCGCCTCTGAATTTTACTGTTGGCACTACACACGCTGGCAGATGAAGTTCACCGGGCATTCGCCATACCCACACCCTGCCATCGGATAGCAACATTGTGTACCGTGATTCGTCACTCGACACAACGTTTACCACTGTTCAATCGTCCAATGTTTACGCTCCTTACACCAAGCGAGGCGTCATTTGGCGTTTACCGTCGTGATGTGTGTCCTATGAGCAGCCGCTCGACCATGAAATCCAAGATTTCTCCTCTCCCGCCTGTCATAATACCTGCAGTGGATCTTAATGTAATGTGGAATTTCTGTGTGATGGTCTGGATAGATGTCTGTCTATTGCACATTACTACTCTCTTCAACTGTCGGTGGTCTCTATCAGTCAACAGATGAGGTCGGCCTGTACGCTTTTGTGCTGAACGTGTCCCTTCACTTTTCCACTTCACTATCACATCGGAAACAGTGGACCTAGGGATGTTTAGGACTGTGGGAATCTCGCGTGCAGACGTATGACACTAGTGACACCGAACACCTGACCACGTTCGAAGTCCTTGACTTCCGCGGAGCGCCCCATTCTGCTCTCTCAAGATGTCTAATGACTACTGAGGTCGCTGATATGGAGTACCTGGCAGTAGGTGGCAGTACAATGCACGTAATATGAAAAACGTATGTTTTTGTGGGTGTCCGGATACTTTGATCATATAGTGTATGTGTCAAATCCTCCATAAGACAGTAATCATGTACCTAATAAGATAACAAACAGAGCAGATATCTAAAGCATTAAAAAGGAAAAAAATACGTAATTCAAAAGAAGTGTGGCGCGAAGTCTCATTCACCCATCAAGGTAGCCAAAAACATGCTCACTGTTTTATGTCTTGTGGTTGATGCACTCTAATTGAAAGTGTAACAGTGCTTCTTAAGTGTCTTAAATGAGACTATTTGGGAGAAACGCAACAGTGTCTCGTGAAACATTCTTAGGTAAATCAAGAAGAAGGTACTGCAAGTATACTGTGCTACACTCCTGCTGGCTCCGTAGAATATCTCACCATGAAACACAAATGTGACAGGACGGGAAGCGATTTATATTAGCGTGCGGTACTCGCCTCCATTACGTCCACGCATTGTACACGACGAGACACGAATCCATAGCTCATATATTACTGGTAGCCGAGAGAGGAGGCACACTGGTTAAAACACTGGACTTGTATTCTGGATGAGTGGCGTTCAAACATCATCCGGTTTATCCTGCTAACGGTTTTCCTTTGTTTTCCTGCATAACTTCACGTGAATGACAAGTTAACAGTTTTTATATATATATATATATATATATATATATATATATATATATATATATATACTCCACTGCTAGTGCTACCATCTGCCATCTGCTGCGAGTGGTTATTGCAGGATGACGTCGAACATAGCCGGTGATCACATTAATGTGACTGGACCATGTGTACCTGTTCGACGATACCAAGTTAATTTTGTTTTTGTCTTTCTATGTTGCCGTTCTCGCTTAATAATAGTAGGATTAACATAAGGCTTCGTGTGTTTTAATCAGATCTGAATACGGTTATTGTAAACTGAAATCGATAGTCGGACGACAATCTGTGATCGTTGACTGGAATTCAGGGTCAAATCCCGTACTTCCTGGGTCACTGCCTGTATTCGCAGCAATGACGTTGCATGTAATTATAAGTGGTTGCCTTGCGGTAATGGTGTATGCCTAATACGGGGTGTTCAAAAAGTCTCTCCGCAGTGCCGAATGATTGTTAGCCGCACGTGCCCTATACCGCAGTGAATATACCGAAATGAAACTCGGTGAAATACATGTTATTAATTTATTGAATATTCATTTTTACTTACAAATTTTGACACTAAATGTTGAAAGTCCCCCCCCCCTCCTCCCTGTTGTTGAATATACAATTCAATTCGTCTAATCATGTTTCCAAACACAATCTGTAGCATTTCTTCTGTAAAACAAGCAGTGAAAGTGGATATTGCAGTTTTCAATTCATCGATGGATTTTGGACGGTTTTTACTGACAGTTGCTTTCGCTGCACCCCAGAAGAAAAAGTCAGGTAGTGTTAGGTCAGGCGATCGTGGGGGTGAAAGTCCCTGTGAAATTATGCGATCACTAGAAACATCAGCAAGCAGTGACATTGAAATGCGAGCTGTATGCGCGGTTGCGCCATCTTGTTGAAAATAATCGTTCAGTATTTCACTTAACACAAGTTCTCCTACGAATGGGCACAGAATATCACTGTAGTATCGTTGTGCGTTTATTGTTTCGTTGAAAAATATGGGACCCACAATCCGACGTCTAGAAATTGCAATCCAAACACCTATTTTCACAGAATGAAGTGGTTTCTGATGAATACACAATGGATTTGCAGTACTCCACATACGAGAATTTTGCGAGTTCATGTACCCGGATAAATGAAACCACGCCTCATCAGTGAAAAACGTTTCATTAAGAATATCCCGTCTATTTTGTTGAACGAAATTTTTGAACCATTGACAATAATGCAGTCTCTTGCCATGATCAGTATTTTTCAGTTCTTGCACGACTGTCACTTTGTATGGGAAAAGTTCTAATTTTTTCTTACAACTGTGTGGAGCGTTCCGACACTAACATCGATTTCCTGGGCGAGTTTTCTTAATGACTTGTTCGGACTCATGAACATTTCATCGGAAATACAGAGTAGTTTATCCTCAGACAAAACGCTAGGACGACCACTTCTCGGTGCATCTGTCACTGAACCCGTACTTCGAAATTTGTTAATCTCGCACAGTATAGCGATGTGGGAGTGTTGTCCCCGGGAAAACTGAATTAAGTGTTTGACGAACTGAAACCGTGTATTTACCGCCAGCTTTGAGCACTTGTTCGGCTAAGAACACACGTTCTTCAATGGTTAGCATTTTCAGAGCGACAAAAACGAAACAAAGGTACTAGACTTAAACGTTCACGTCAACATGTAACGACACACACCAGCGATACTACTGAGGCTGGCTGAGATAAACGAAACAGTGGAATGTTGGGAAGAGAAGTACCCAGGCAGGCGAACAATCATACGGCACTGCGGAGAGACTTTTTGAACAGCCCGTACAATCACGACTGAGCAGTATTCGTGGAGTCGCTCTTACAACAGAAGAACTGTCGTTGCGCTGAACAAACATTTATTTTACTAACAGTGAGAGTTGCGTTGCTGTGGTGGCAGATTCTAAACGGCGGGTTTCACTATTAGTGTTATCTACCCTACCAGCTATCGCTACCGCCGCCTCCCCTCGACTTGGCGTCAGCTGATAGCCGCCGTGTGCCAGTCCTCGGGCTGCGTAGCTGCTATTCGCAACAGGCAAGCAGCACCACGCAAAGCAGTCGCTGCTCCCACTGATGCGTTCTGCCTGCCTGTGCGCTATGTCTCCCATCTCGTGTAACTGATTGCGCCTTAAACCGTTATCTTAAAGAGTGCAGTAAAACAAAAGCAGAATGAGAGAAAGAGAATACGGCTGCCAACTGACAGCATGGCACGTCCTTTTTCCCTTCTTCTTCGTTTCCGTCCGAATTGAATTCGCAGCCTCGGACGAGTTTGCATTGAACCTGTAGGTTATTACACTTCCAACGGTCAAGAAATCTCGCTTTCATTTAGAAGACTATTTCGCATTTAATTATGTAACTGGCAATAAGCCATAAGAAGGAAGACTAGAGCTTAACGCCCCGTCGACAGCGAGGTCATTATAGACTCAGCACAAGCTCCGATTAAGGAATGGTGGTGAAGGAATTGGGCTGTGCTCTTTTCAAAGGAACCATCCAGGCATTTGCCTGCCGCGATTTAGAGGAATGAGAGCAAGTGGTAAGATTTGCGCTGCACACAAGCGCTCACAGAAAATAGCCTTCGGCTTCGTCATCATCTTCTTCTTCAACACCGTCGCCATAATCATCAACCACGTGACATCCGAAACTGGATAAAGATCACTTGACACTATTCTATGCATTATGTTCTTGAATTGTACACATCCATGTTGTTTCTGCACGTTTTTTAATGTCATCCACTCACCCTCATCGCAGAGTTTCCTCATGTCTGTGAATCTAGGAAATAGGAGTAGACAGTGTCGGAAGTTCCATGCGGCTTTTCGCGGATGATGCTGTAGTATACAGAGAAGTTGCAGCATTAGAAAATTGCAACCAAATGCAGGAAGATCTGCAGCGGATAGGCACTTGGTGCAGAGAGTGGCAACTGACCCTCAACATAGACAAATGTAATGTATTGCAAATACATAGGAAGAAGGATCCTTTGTTGTATGATTATGTGATAGCGGAACAAACACTGGTAGCTGTTACTTCTGTAAAATATCTGGGAGTATACGTACGGAACGATTTGAAGTGCAATGATCATATAAAATTAATTGTTGGTAAGGCGGGTGCCAGTTTGAGATTCATTGGGAGAGTCAGTAGAAAATGTAGTCCATCAACAAAGGAGGTAGCTTACAAAACACTCGTTCGACCTATACTTGAGTATTGCTCATCAGTGTGGGATCAGTACGAGGTCGGGTTGACAGAGGAGATAGAGAAGATCCAAAGAAGAGCGGCGCGTTTCGTCACATGGTTATTTGGTAAACGTGATAGCGTTACGGAGATGTTTAGCAAACTCAAGTGGCAGACTCTGCAAGAGAGGCACTCTGCATCGCGGTGTAGCTTGCTGTCCAGGTTTCAAGAGGGTGCGTTTCTGGATGAGGAGGTATCGAATATATTGCTTCCCTCTACTTATACCTCTCGAGGAGATCATCATCATCATCTTGGACAGTTTCCAGCCACTGGCTGGGTCTGTCGGGAACACAAGCCTCTCCATCGTGTTCTGTCTTTCCACCATTCCCCCTCTTCCACCTTCGTCCAGTTCTCTCCTCTTCTCGTCACACATTCCTTCACTCCCTTCACCCATCTATCTCTTGGTCTTCCTCTGGGCCTCTTCCCCTCCAGTTGCAGATCAAACATCCTCTTTGGAATTCTTCCCTCATCCATTCTCTTCATGTGTCCATACCACTGCAGTCTTGATTTTTCTATTCTGTCCTGTATTGGTTCCTCCTTTAGTCTTTCCCTCACATACACATTTCGCAATCTGTCCCGTCTTGTTACACTCAACCTGCTTCTCTGGAACTTCATTTCACTAGCCTGTATTCTACTTTTGTCGCTTTTGTGCATTACCCATGTCTCACTTCCGTATGCCAATATGGGGACAAAGTAGATTCGGTATATAATTCCCTTGGATTTCTGTGGCACCTCCTTGCTCCAAATAAGCCCCCTAATGCATTTGTAGAACTGCCCTGCTTTTCTGCACCTTTCATTTATTTCCATTGCGTTTCCCCCCTTACTTTCAATCATGCTTCCCAGGTACTTTAAGTTCTCTACCGCTTGTGGTTTTTCCCCTCCTCAAGTTATATCCACATTTGGCCTATTCTTCTTCCTTGTTGTGACAATTATTTCACTTTTCTTTGCAGAGAAATGCATTCCACATTGTGCTGCCGTTGCCTCCCATACATCTAACTTCTCTTGCACCTCCTTCTCGCAATTTCCCCATAACATCAGGTCATCGGCAAAAAGCACTGCTTTCATTTTATGATCTCCAATTGCATCTGATACTTGCTGTAGGATTTCATCCATAACAATAATAAACAATAAAGGCGAAAGTGCACTTCCCTGTCGCAGCCCATTTTCCAGCTTGAACCATGCAGTACGTTCCCTCCCCACTTACACACAACTCTCACTTCCCTCATACAGTTTTCTGATTTTTCGTGTTATCTCTTCATCTATCCCTTTTGCGTTCAGCACATCCCAGAGCTTGTGCCTACAGATACTGTCATACGCCTTCTCGATATCTAAAAAGGCCATGATTAAGTCCTTGCCGTACTCATAGTGCCTTTCCTGCAGTTGCCTTACCGCAAATATGAGGTCCGTTGTTGATATTCCCGGTCTGAAACCATACTGCTCCTCTTGCAGTCTACTTTCAATACTGCTTCTTATTCTCTTCTCCAGGATGTTTTCATAGATCATTTTCATAGATCTCGAGGAGATCACGAATGTAAAATTAGAGAGATTCGAGCGCGCAAGGAGGCTTTCTGGCAGTCGTTCTTCCCGCTAACCATACGCGACTGGAACAGGAAAGGGAGGTAATGACAGTGGCACGTTAAGTGCCCTCCGCCACACACCGTTGGGTGGCTTGCGGAGTATAAATGTAGATGTACATGTACCGTACATAAGCCTGGGTACATGAGACTCATAAAAGGTAGGTAAACTGATGAGCAGAAACATGATGACCACTGCTCCACGCGAGAATGAATGTCATCTGGGCCGATGTGGTCACGCTACGAGTAAGGTCTGTATACAGGGTGGTCAGAAACAGCCTGAAAACTTGTAAAGGTGCCGCATGGTCGGTTGCGGTGAGAAACAACTGTTAAGAAAAAAATTCTACACGTTGCGCCGTTTCGGAGTTAATTAGCACTGAGGCTAACCAATTGAGTCATTGCGTGTGCAAATTCAAGCGGGCCGCTAACCAAGGTGTCACCAAAGGTGTTCTTCGTTTGGTTTTCTAAAGCCGAACAAGAGACCGATACAAAGGATCGAACCCGAGATATAGGTTGAACAGTCTCGTGCGCTATCATCTACACCATATCGGACCGTTTGAATTTGCGTGTGCAACGGCCTGATTGGCTAACTTCGGTGTTAATTAAATCGGAAACGGCGTAACGTATCGATTTTTTCTTAACAATTACTTCTCAACGCAACCTACCCTACAACAACCTTACAATCTTTTCAGACTGCTTCTGACCACCCAGTATAAACGCAACAGAGACGAACAGGGTATCATTCTCGTGACAATACAGATCGCAGATGGGGAAGGTCAGTGACATAAGCGACTTTGACAAAGGGTAGGTCATTATGGCCCGGCGTTTGGGAACGAGGATCACGAAATGATCGTTGGCTGCTAGCGTGTAGACGGAAAGGTATTCGTCTCATCAGAGAACGTGGAAGTCGGAGGCTTTCCTGCTTTATAAAGCAGGATAGGCGGCGTTCTGTTGCTGGTCTGAGGGCGTAGTGCAATGCCAGTGCAGGCAAAAGTGTTTGGAAGCGTTCAGTGCATATTGTTGACGTACGGCTCTGCAGCAGACGACCCCATATTAACCCAACGACATCGTCTATTACTTTTGCAGTAGGAATGGGATCCTAGCGATTGGATCGTGGATCAATGGAAACGTATCGCCTGGTCGTATGAATCACATTTCTTAACATCAGGTCGACGGTCCTGTCTAGATACGCCGTCATCCAGCATACGACTACTCGAAACATGCAACGAAACATGGACGCAGACTGGTAGGGCCAGGGTTATCCTATGGAGGACATTCACCTGTGCTTTCATGAGACTTAATAATAGAACTCACTACGACAGCTGTCGACTGTGTGAACATTATTGCGGAACACTTGCATCCCTTCATGCTTATGTTTCCCCGACGGCGACCGCATCTTGCAGCAGAATAACTAACATTTTTTTTTTTCTTGTCGGTGTAAATGTACGTTGTTAACCGCAAGTCTGTTCGCGGTTCACATCCCTAAGATGGGCCTCCTTCGTTTACCACACGTGATTGCTACAACCGTAGTGAAAGGGTTTTGTGTAAAAGACCATGTGAAGTGCACGTAGAGTGTAGTGATGTGTTTTTGTTGGTGATAATTATGTAAGGGAGAAGGGATGCAGGAAAACAGTCTGCTCCTCTCGGATAATACCTAGGGGACTGCAGCGCTCAATCTCTCTATTCAACGGAATATCATAGACAATAATAGCACATGCTCTAACGCCTTGAAACACTGCCTTGATTTTGGAATTTAGCTTTGGGTATTTGCACATGATGAGATGAACATGAAGTGAAGTGAACATTATCTCCTATTCTTACTGGCCAATGAAATTTCATTCAGCGTCAAAATACCCTCATCTCCAAAGTCACATAATAACGAGATCGTTAGAGGGCTTCCAGAGCCGAGTTACTCTGCACTATTAAGATCTGGGTTAACATGTATCTCGATAAAAGAAAGTACGAATTAACACAAATCAAAGATAGGTTTTCAGGATAACCTTACAGGTCATGTCTAACAAATTCACATGTCAAACTGGCCCAACTTGATAATGACTGGAAGCATTAACTTCACTTTTAATACTTCAGAAGAGTTCATACTTTCTAAATGGCTCCGAAAATCCGCAATTCAGTAATTCGAACAGAATACATGCAATATTCTCGATGAACATTTATGATCTGGGATCTCTGATAATGATTTGCTTTTGTTTTGTTAGACTTCAACGTCTGTTCCACAGTCACACCATCAAAGAGGAAATACTACTTCAATCGGAATTGGGGAGGAATAAGATTATAGCTAATTTGGAGGTAGTATGGCAGTCTCTTCGCAGGAGTATTTGTACCAACTACTAAACGTTTCCTGACGCAGAAGATAATGCTTGATAACACATCTCTGAGACGATCGTCGTCGTCTACAGCAGTTTCCTGCTGAGACGATTCACATTCCTAAGAGAGATGTCATTGACTCAAATACCCTGTTTCTTCCCATCAAATGGTTCAAATGGCTCTGAGCACTATGGGACCTAACATCTATGGTCATCAGTCCCCTAGAACTTAGAACTACTTAAACCTAACTAACCTAAGGACATCACACCAACACCCAGTCATCACGAGGCAGAGAAAAATCCCTGACCCGCCGGGAATCGAACTCGGGAACCCGGGCGTGGGAAGCGAGAACGTTACCGCACGACCACGAGCTGCGGACTTCTTCCCATCCAAAGGTTGAGAATTCGTCTATCAAAAACACTTCAGAATGTTATCAACACACACACACACACACACACACACACACACACACACACACACACACACACAAACACACACTGAAAGCAGAAATGGTTTAGTGTTGATACCTCCACATTAGCTGTCGTCTTACAGAGAAACTGTATGGTCGAATCATGCAATGAAGGCTTTCACGACCGGATGGTACTGTTGTTGATAATTCTTCCGGGTTATATGGCCGTGGTCCATGGAATACTTCTACTTCTAGAATAGATGTATGGTCGAACACAGCGAATTTGAACGCGTAACTATTTTTTGGGCTCTTTTTGCAGGTCGCTGAAAGCTGTGAAAGGAAGAGAAATACAAATTATCGCCTGAGTCATTAATAAAATGTGACTTTGAGTTCACTGATGAATCCCATGTGTAAAATGACAGATATGAAATTATTCTCATAGGACCAGGCAAAAATCTTCGATATTTGTACTGAAGATTCAATTAAGCCCATATATTTGCAAATTATTATGGAAACACATCTAAAAACGAGTGTACTGGTTGGTAGCCCTAAGCCCGTGCTACCCAAAAGACTAGCCAGTGTGAAGTTCCAGATATGTTCTGGTCGATTTGCATGGCTATTAACGCAAAAATCAATATGCAGGTTCGCCCTTTCTCCACCTGACCCCTCTGCGCGTCGCGCTCTCCATATCTGTTGTGACTTATCACAGATGAGACACCTGTATGGCATGCACATCGATATATACAGCAGAGCGTCGATTATCCTAATTCCGAATACTGATGTTCGGAAAACCGGATTATTCGGATAATCGAACTGCATACTTTTATTTAACAATAATAACTACATACATTTATAACGACATGAATCTCTTTTATTATTACAAATTCAAGCATAGTAGGAATGCATGCAGTACAACATAGTAAACAGAAAATATGTAATTCATATTAATTTTGCATGTACAGTACTTATGCATAAAATTAAATCTAAGTCATGCACTTTTCTCAGGGCAGATATGTAATATTCGTCCCTTCCATCTTGAGCTTCATACCATCGCAAGGCCGTATATAAACACTGAAATGCTTCACTAGCAGCCAGTATATTTTCATCTTCATTTTCTGGGCTACTAGATGAGGAGATGCTGGCGCCGTCAGCTTTATCAGTGATGAGGCGTACAATTTCGCTGTCGTGCAAGATCTGGTGCCCTGGACCTGCATCATCGACACTCATTCGTTTTTCAACGTCTTCTTCATCACATTCGTTGTAATTGAGTTCTTTTAGGATACTGAGCATTTCAGACGTACCATTCTGTTTACCGTTTTCACTTTTATGATTTCGTGCTTTTCATTTAAGATATCACATGGTGGATGAGTTGGTAGTTTGTCAAGGAGCAGTAATGTTCTCAGTGAAATGACACAGTTTCAGAAAATTTACCGGTCTCATAGAGACATCGATTTATGTATATAGACCGAAGCAGCGAGTGAAAATTTGTACCACTGCCTGGAATCGAACTCGGGTCTTCTGCTTACTAGACAGGTGAGTTAGCCACTAAGCCACCTTGGTGCAACGGCTCACAAAACTGCTCGTATTGCCCTGGCATGCCTTCTTCCTCGACCCTAATTCTCGCTGTCGCCCCAATGAAGGATCCAGCCTGAAATCCAGGAGCAGGTATTTATACAAATGAAATAACACAGTCTCAGAGGCTTTACTGGCGTTTTACACATGTGATTTTAAGTATGTAGACCGAAGTGACGAATGAAAATTTTGATCGAGGAAGGAGGCGTGCCAGGGTAATCCGTGCAGTTATGTGGACCACTGGGCCAAGATGGTTTAGTAGCTAACGCCCCTGCTTAGTGAACAAAAGACCTAGTTCCGACTCCCGGCCTTGGTACAAATTTTCACTCGGCACATCAACCTATATACATAAAATCAATAATGTTTTCTCCCTTTTGCTGTTCTTTAACTGGTGCACCCTACAGAGGGTACAAAAATTTCAATAATACATGCCCTGAATATCGTACTATACATCAAGGCGCTCTTTTGTGATGTGTAAACAACAGACATCGTAGACTTTTTAAGGTTCAAAAATAGGTCAAATGGCTCTGAGCACTATGGGACTTAACATCTGAGGTTATCAGTCCCCTAGAACTTAGAACTACTTAAACCTAACTAACCTAAGATCATCACATACATCCATGACCGAGGCAGGATTCGAACCTGCGACCGTAGCAGTCGCGCGGTTCCGGACTGTAGCGCCTAGAACCGCTTGGCCACCGCGGCCGGCAGACTTCAGAAACAGCTAAAAATACAATGCACTAAAAGTAAGCCGGCCGCTGTGACCGAGCGGTTCTAGGCGCTTCAGTCCGGAACCGCGCTGCTGCTACGGTCGCAGGTTCGAATCCTGCCTCGGGCATGGATGTGTGTGATGTCCTTAAGTTAGTTAGGTTTAAGTAGTTCTAAGTTCTAGGGGACTGATGACCTCAGATGTTAAGTCCCATAGTGCTCAGAACCATTTGAACTTATGAAGGTGTTTGAAGCAGTGTGGTTCCTTACTTTTACCATTGAGAAGCGCAGGCAGTAGGTGGCTACCAGAAGCATTAGCACAAGCTAAAGCAGTATTACGGTCCTTGGTCTTTTAGGACCAGCTAATTCACGGCGTGAAGCAAAGTTTTCGAGAGCATAATGTTCTTCACTCAGTACGTCCCTTAGTTGATTTTAAAGGAAGGAAGGAAGATTAGGTTTAACGTCCCGTCGACATCGAGGTCATTAGAGACGGAGTACAGGTTCGGATTGTATCAAGGATGGGGAAGGAAACAAAGGATGGGGAATGAAACCGGCAATGCCCTTTCAAAGAAACCATCCCGGAATTTGTCTGGAGCGAATTAGGGAAATTACGGAAAACCTAAATCTGGATGGCCGGACGCGGGTTTAACCGTCTTCTTCCCGAATTCGAGTCCAGTGTGCTAACAACTGCGCCACCTCGCTCGGTAGCCGATTTTGAAAGAATCGTCAGACAGTTTTTCTCCTTGATTTTGAAGCTCACAAATGCTGTATCTTGACCTAATGCGTTTCAAGCTAGCCGTACTCGCTTTAAAATCCGACGGCCCTACAATATTAAATTCACTGCCTTTTCTCGTAGAATTGTATCAGATATAGGTTCTCCATGGGATCTTTTTTGTGTAAGCCATTTGTAAAGAGTATTATCTAGATCCGTGTTCGTGGCGAGTTATTTAGTTTTATGGTTTGTAGATCCATCAGTAAAATCAAACTTACAAAATTTGTGATGCTTTTGCTTTTTTATATCCGTAATTGTCGACTTAACAACCTTGTAAGTTACTCATTAGATAACTTGACTGCAGATGTACCTTCATCTAACCGTTAATTAATCGCGTATTTATCTCTCATAGGAATGACAACACGTTTACGTTTAGGAATTTTATATCACGAGTTTATGTTACGCGGTAGAGTTGACACAAGTGATCGTAACAGCGTAAACGCTCCCTATTGTTAGCCACTCGCCGTTGATGCGGTGGTGGGGAGTTGGGGTGGGAGGAGGCAATAAGACCGTGGTGGGGGACAGCGGCACGCGCCACCGAGTAACAGTTCGGTTAAGTGGTCGTGCGGTTGACGGGCGTTCGGGTAATCGACGCTCCACTGTGCTTACTAAGAAACTAAGCTACTTTATTCGAATTTGCTACAGTTTTCCTTGACTGATCGAAACTACGTAGCAGTACGTAGTGGGCTCATATTTGAGAGAAACTAGGCTGAAATCTCGATCCTTTCATTCTGGCGTAACTATTGAGGCCTGTATGAGGCTCTGAGTACTATGGGACTTAACATCTGAAGTCATCAGTCGCCTAGAACTGAGAACTACTTAAACCTAACTAACCCAAGGACATCAAACACATCCATGCCCAAGCAGGATTCGAACCTGCGATCGTAGTGGTCGCGCGGGTCCAGACTGAAGCGCCTAGAACCGCTCGGCCACAACGGCCAGCGGCGTAACTATTCCGTCTACATCTACATCTACGTGATTACTCTGCTATTCACAATAAAGTGCTTGGCAGAGGGTTCAATGAATCACCTTCAGGCTGTCTCTCTGCCGTTCCACTCTCGAACGGCATGCGGGAAAAAGGAGCACTTAAATTTTTCTGTGTGAGCCCTGATTTCTCTTATTTTATCGTGAGGATCATTTCTCCCTATGTAGGTAGATGCCAACAGAATGTTTTCGCTATCGGAGGAGAAAACTGGTGATTGAAAATTCATGAGGAGATCCCGTCGCAACGAAAAACGTCTTTGATTTAATGATTGCCACTCCAATTCACGTATCATGTCTGTGACACTATCTCCCCTATTTCGCGATAATACAAAACGAGCTGCCCGTCTTTGTAATTCTTCGATGTCATCCGTCAGTCTCACGTGATGCGGATCCCACACCGCACAGCAGTGCTCCAGAATAGGGCCGACAAGCATGGTGCAAGCAGTCTCTTTAGTAGACCTGTTCCACCTTCTAAGTGTTCTGCCAATGAATCGCAGTCTTTGGTTTGCTCTACCCACAATATTTTCTACGTCAGGGCTTAACAACTGGCCGGTTTTGAGCGCGAGTACTCGCGTCTGCTCAGGCACGTGCTCGCGAGCAGGTGCAAGGTCGCGGAGTAGGGAGGGAGGGGAGGGAGGGGAAATCCGCGCGCACGTATGAATAGGACCGGAGCGTGCCTATTGAATTCGCGCCGACTGTGTAACGTTAAAAGTACTACGATCAGCTCTAACAGTCACTTCGCTGGTTAAGAATCATGTCAAGTCGCCGTTGTGTAACCCCAATCATGCTTTCGCAGTTCAACCCCCATTGGGAGGAATTGTATCCGTCTACAGAAAAAGATGGTGTTGCAAAATGTTTAGTATGTCACAAAACGCTGAATTCTTTTAAGAGATTTACTTTGCAGCGACATTATATGTCGTACCACGCGAAAGACTACGGAAGTGGAAAATGTGATGGACCAGATCGTGCACAGGAAGTTATTAAACTTAAAAGGAAGCTATCCGAAGAATATCTGGATGACGAAGAAAAATCAACTGAGGCAGCTCTCAGAGTGAGCTACAAAATTGCTTTGTTTTTAGCAAAATCCCTGCGCCCCTTCACTGATGGCGATTTAATAAAAGATGTTTGGTAGTTGCAGCGGAACATTTGTGTCCATCTCAAGTTGTACAGTTTCGGATTGTGCCATTATCTGACATGACCATTATGCGTGGCATACAGGACATGGCAGACGACGTCCAGAGCCATCTTGCAAATATCTATAAAGATTTTATGGCGTATTCTCTAGCTCTGGACGAAAGTGTTGATATCACTGGAACAGAGCAGCTTTCCATGTTTATTAGAGGTGTTAATAGAGATCTTCAGGTGAGGAAGGAGCTCCTCGATGTAGTAGCCATGAAGAACACTACAACCGGAGGTGATATTTTAAGTAGTGTTGAAGAAAGTGTTGAAAATATAGGATTGTCGTGGAATTCTTTAGTTTCAGTGTCTACAGACGGTGCACCAGCGATGACAGGGAAAAAATTAGGTTTCGTTGCGCTGTTGAAGGAGAAAATGCAAAAACTGACCGTGCCGAATGAAATAAGGGGCGTTCACTGTGCGATCCACCAGGAAAACTTATGTGCAAAGAGTATCACTCTAAAAAATGTGATGAGTGTTGTTGTTCGTACAACCAATTATATAAGGAAGCGTGGGCTACAACACAGGCAATTTAAAAGCTGTGCCTTATTACAGCAAGGTCCGCTGGCTTAGTCCTGGCGAATTATTAAATCGATTGTTTTGCCTATTAGATGAGATAAATACGTTCATGGAAATAACTAACATGAATGTTCCTGAATTGAAAGAGCCTTCATGGAAGTGTGATCTCGCGTTCTTAGCAGATTTAACTAGCCATCTGAATGCTTTGAACATTTCACTACAAAGTAAAGATCTGCTACTTACTCATTTCATAGATCAAATACGAGCTTTTAAAATGAAATTGACACTTTGGGTGAGTCAGCTGGAAACAGGAAATCTAGCTAATTTTCCTAAATTATCACCCATGCAAGATGTTCACAAAGACTGTGAACGTTATTCACATAGTTTATTTGCCCTTAAGGAAGAATTTGATCAACGCTTTCAAGATCTGACAGCACAAGACAGTGATTCTGATCTGTTCTCCTCTCCATATTCAGCGAATATTGAAGAGATTCGTCCTGAGCTGCAACTAGAAATTATTGACCTGCAATGTGACAGAGAATACAGAGACAAATTCCAGAACAAGAAAAACATTTTGGAATTTTACAGACACTTTCCTCAGGATAGATTTCCTCATTTGCACAAACTGGCTGCTACAATAATATCAATGTTCGGTTCCACGTATGTTTGTGAATAACTGTTCTCTGCAATGAAATGTAACAAGACGCGCCTGAGAAACGCATTGTCTGATCGAAATTTAAACTGCACGCTGCGCCTACGATGCACAAGAACAATTACTCCGAACATAGACGCAACTGTAAAGGGCAAAAAGTACAAGATAACAGAGAATTCCACACTTCAGTGACACCTTTTATTGTGTAACAGTTCACAAATTAATACGAATGTAGAGGCATACACTAAGCTAATAAAATTATGTGGCATGTGTACATTCTCCTTTATTTGTTTCATTTGTCACAGTAATAATTCGTGAGTGATATCCCTGCAGGTGGCCGCGGATTTACATTGGCTGGCGGCAGCTGTTGTGTGCCCCACGTGACTCTCCCCGCTCTCCGCTCTGGTCCTGTAGTGTGGGTAGCGTGCTCGTGCTGCTCCGTGCTCGAGCCTTGCTGCTCACAGCTTGCTCCGCGAGCACGTATGTTGTGAAACCCTGATCTATGTGATCGTTCCAATTTAGGTTATTTGTAATTGTAATCCCTAAGTATTTAGCTGAATTGGTTTCTTACATCATGATAAGTAAGCTCTGTAATCCTTCAACACATTTACCGTACGTATTTCCCACCATTATTCCTAAATTAAGCCACTGGTATATCGTTAATCACTTCACTGTCGATGCTCCGTGGCGCTGTGTGTATTTAACTGTCATGCATATTCCCGTTTCTTGAAAATGATTTACTGTCAGCACGTCGAAATGTAGCATGGTTCATGCATACTGGAATACCCGATAAAATGTTGTGAATTTGTCCATGTGATAGTGGCAACTACGGGAACTCCAATCTGCAGTGTGTCTTTCTATACCGTACGCATTCACTTCTTCAGGATACGGCGACATCGCACGTAAATATACTCATGAGTCAAAAATTATGAGCACTGCCCACCGCGAGATTGAACACCACCTGATCACGTTAGGAGTACGTGCTGTGGTAAGGAAACTACACGGCCCAGTCTCATTAATCTGACCACTGCCCTCGTTCGAAGTCAACGTGCAATAACTACTCACAGACGGCAAGTGATAGCACTAGCAAAAAAAATGTTCAAATGTGTGTGAAATCGTATGGGACTTAACTGCTTAGGTCATCAGTCCCTAAGCTTACACACTAATTAACCTAAATTATCCTAAGGACAAACACACACACCCATGCCCGAGGGAGGACTCGAACCTCCGCCAGGACCAGCCGCACAGTCCATAACTGCAGTGGGTAGCACTAGCAGTAGAGGGTATATGAAGCGTGTAGGGAGACGCGGAAAACAGTGTAGGTCATTGTCGTAATACGGAAACGTGCGAAGTGGTATAATCACTGACTTTCGGGCCAAAGGTGGAAGCATTTCCCGAAGTCGATAAATGGCAAAATGGCGCTATCCATAACCGACGCCGAGGCATCTGTGGTGCACTACGGGTCATAGATGACATGGGAGAACAACGGCTGCGTAGATGTGTACAGTCGAATAGATGCGCAACTGCTGAGCAACTGACGGCCCAGATGAACCAAGGGGCTACCAACAGTGTCTCCTCAACGACGGTTGAGCGGACGTCACTGTGTATGGGCCGTCAAAGCAGACATCAGGGCCATGCACCCACTCAGATTGCTGTTCATCTGCGGCAAAGACTGGGATTTGCACGGCAGTACCACAACTAGACCCCCACTGAGTGGCGCCGTGTGACCTTTCCAAAAGTTTTATGCTTCATCAGACAGATGGCCGTTGGCGTGTACCACCCTGCAACAACAAATGGAAGGGTTCATGCCGGGGGAGGGAGCGTTATGGTTTGGGGAATGTTTTCATGGCGTTTTCTGGGTGATCTCGTCATTCGGGAAGGCACAATGGAGCAACACAAGTATGCCTTTATACGTGGAGACACTGTCCCTCCCTATATGTAATTCGTTTTTCCTAGGAACTATGGCATCTGCCAGCAGGATAATACAAAGTGTCACACGTCTCGCAGTGTACATACGTACGTGGTTCGAAGAACGCCAGGATGTGTTTACTGTACTCCCCTGGCCACCAAGCCTCCCGAATTTAAACCCAATTGAGAATCTGTGGGACCACCTCACTCAATCGTGCTGTTCGCGCCAAGGATCCTCCACCAAGAAACCTATCGCGGCTGGCTACGGCACTGGAGTCAACGTGGATCCTCATCCCTATACGTACCTTCCAAAACCTGACTGACTCTCTTCCTGCAAGTTCACGCTGCAAAAGGTGGTTATTGAAGCTTTTGACATGTGGTCAAATTAATGTGTCTGGGCCATGTATATGCGAATAGCAGGGACGAATAGGGAATCATATTAGCGACGATACGGACCAAATGGTTCAAATGGCTCTGAGCACTGTGCGACCATCTGAGATCATCAGTGCCCTAGAACTTAGTACTTAAACCTAACTAACCTAAGGACATCACACACACCCATGCCCGAGGCAGGATTCGAAATTGCGACCGTAGCGGTCGCGCGGTTCCAGACTGAAGCGCCTACAACCGCTCCGATACGGACGGCTAATGGGGAAATCCACTGATGTTAGCGACTTTGAAAAACGGCGGATGGTTATGACCTAGTGGAAAAAAACCACGTTTCTTGTTACAATAGGTCCATAGGTCGATGATTGTGTACGGATATGCCGTCATCCAAGCCAATGGCTGTTCGAAACACTCACCGCGCCAAGGAGTGTGGTAGTAATTGAAAGTACCATGACAGCTATAAACTACGTGAGCGTTATTGCAAGCCACTTTGATCCCTTCATACATGATGACTTTTCCAACAGCAATGGCATCTTCCAGCAGGGTAACTGGCCATCTCACAAGACCAGAATCGTGCTACTGTGATTTGAGGAACATGATAGTGAATTCACATTGATGTCTTGACCACGAAATTCACATAATCAAAACCCCGCTCGTGAAGCGTATCAGCTTCGCTTCATGAAAAATCGATGCCACGCAACATCGCTGCTGTACTGCGCTCCAAAAGTGGTCCAACACACTGGGTTATCTTAATGTTTTGACTTATCAGCGTACGTCTACACGCAGTAGAGTTATGGTTCAACGTCGAATTTTAGCCTTCTCCCCGTGCCTCACTATTACAGGAACGGTTATAAACACGAAGTAACAAATGCACACAATATTGAAATTTACGCATAAAATTTCAGATATAAAAGACACAGCAAAGAGGCGAATGAATATGTTTGGGTAAATTAGTGATGGGAAACTTATGTGTTGGCCAGGTAGCCGAGCTTCATTTGTATCATACGGACCGCTGAAGAGCACCAAAAGTTAAAATACAGGGTGATTCAAAAAGAATACCACAACTTTAGGAATTTAAAACTCTGCAACGACAAAAGGCAGAGCTAAGCACTATCTGTCGGCGAATTAAGGGAGCTATAAAGTTTCATTTAGTTGTACATTTGTTCGCCATTTCAGCCAATAAAGTTTTTGGTCCCTTTTTCTTCGAAGGTGCTACTGTAATTGGACTACAGTATCTGGAGATGTTAGAGAATTGGCTGTTCCCTCAGCGAACAAGAAGCACAACAATTCATATTTCAGCAGGATGGAGCGCCACCACATTGGCACTTATCTGTCCGTAACTACCTGAACGTCAACTACCCGAGGCGATGGATCGGTCGCCAGGCAGCCCGTGACAGAGCACGTCATCACTGGCCTCCAAGAAGCCCTGATCTTACCCCCTGCGATTTTTTCTTATGTGGGTATGTTAAGGATATGGTGTTTCGGCCACCTCTCCCAGCCACCATTGATGATTTGAAACGAGAAATAACAGCAGCTATCCAAACTGTTACGCCTGATATGCTACAGAGAGTGTGGAACGAGTTGGAGTATCGGGTTGATATTGCTCGTGTGTCTGGAGGGGGCCATGTTGAACATCTCTGAACTTGGTTTTGAGTGAAAAAAAACCTTTTTAAATACTCTTTGTAATGATGTATAACAGAAGGTTATATTATGTTTCTTTCATTAAATACACATTTTTAAAGTTGTGGTATTCTTTTTGAATCACCCTGTATTATCAAATCAGAATTATGTGAAACGTCGTCCAATACCAGTTTATAGTTTTACTGAAGTTCGGTAAGCTTCCGTTACCGCGGAAAAACTGTTTTGACAGGCCGAAGAAGTTGGGTTGGGTTGTTTTGGGGGAGAAGACCGGATCGGATTAGGGAAGGACGGGGCCTTGCCCTTTCAAAGGATCCATCCCGGCATTTGCCTGGAGCGATTTAGGGAAACCACGTAAAACCTAAATCAGCATGGCCGAACGCGGGATTGAAGCCGAAGAAGTGCCACAACATAGTACGAAGAGTTGTTTAAAGAAAGCAAAGGTCGATTCGCTCTGGAAGCAAATTCTCAAAGTCAATTGCGGTCGTCACAGCAATAGATTCGTAGAAGCTATTAGTACAATATTTAGAAGTCTACCTGTAATCACAATTCAGGATGATATACCTCATTTTAATGGTAACACTCATTAGTAACCATCGCGAAAGGTAGGGAAGCTGCGCCATGGATCAAATGGTTCAAATGGCTCTGGGCACTATGGGACTTAACATCTATGGTCATCAGTCCCCTAGAACTTAGAACTACTTAAACCTAACTAACCTAAGGACATCACACAACACCCAGCCATCACGAGGCAGAGAAAATCCCTGACCCCGCCGGGAATCGAACCCGGGAACCCGGGCGTGGGAAGCGAGAACGCTACCGCACGACCATGAGCTGCGGGCGCTGCGCCATGAACATTAAAGCAGCAGGCTAACTATTAAAGCGGGAACAGGCCCTAAGGCGCTCAAATTGGAGTTGAAATGAATTCAAAGCCCGGTGCGGCTATTCATATTTGTGTTTCTAGACCTTCCACAAATCAGCTCACAAGAATGCATAGCTGCAGCTGATTACTTCAGATATTATTGAGAGGGCCGTGTGTGATGGATTACTGCGCAACATTGTTGTTGAGTACACTACTCGGCCCGCATCTCGTGGTCGTGCGGTAGCGTTCTCGCTTCCCACGCCCGGGTTCCCGGGTTCGATTCCCGGCGGGGTCAGGGATTTTCTCTGCCTCGTGATGGCTGGGTGTTGTGTGCTGTCCTTAGGTTAGTTAGGTTTAAGTAGTTCTAAGTTCTAGGGGACTTATGACCACAGCAGTTGAGTCCCATAGTGCTCAGAGCCATTTTTTACACTACTCGAATTCTTGATGGCAAGACAGTACGACAATATCCTGTATCCCGTGTGACGTTGTGGATGGTAATTAACCTGCCCGTAAGTGAAGCTAAGCTCGGTTGCCGCTTTAGTTCTGCATTTGAAGTGTAGGTCGTGTATCAGTACCGACTTTCACCACTTCTATTTGTTTTATCAATACAAATAATTGATTGTTATACATGCAACTGGTCTGAATCATACGTAACAAACAGAATGCAAAAATTTATGTTGAGTAATTGAAACAATGTTGGAAGGGTAGAACAATTTAGCGACTGGGGAAATGTCACAAAGAGCGTTCCACAGACTTTAACCTTGGGTCCACTTTTATTCTTTACTTTTGAGAATTACTTTCCACTTAATATTCAACAGTGTTATAATAAAACACATATCAGAGAAAAAGCAACAGAAGATATTGTTAATGTTGTCTGTCAACGAATTATTAAGTGGTTCTCTGAAAATGAGCTCCCTAAATCCTTTACAACAAATAGTCATACGAACAATTGATGAAACAAATGAACAGGAGTCAGCAAATAGGGTATAATGCAAAATTATTGGGTGTACATACTGATGAAAACTTGAACTGGAAGAAACATGTTACTCAGCTTCTCAAACAGTTAAGTTCAGCTACTTTTGCTCTTCGTATAATCGCTTGTCTTGCTAACAAACGAATAAACCACCCGGCATTTTTGCCATACTTCTACTCAGTAATGTATTACGGAATAATTTTCTGTGGTAACTCATCACTCAGGAAGAAATTTTTTATTGCACAAAAGCGAGCAGTATTCTCTAATGAAATTTGTCATAAGTAATCCATTTGAAAAGAACAGTGATGTCCATGTCTACAACACTGGAAGAAAAAGTTACTTTTATTACCCCTATTAAAGCCGTCAGTGGCTCAGAAAGGAGTATGCACCAACAAAAATCTTTGATCATTTACCCAATAACATAAAATGTCTGAAAGGCAGCAAATCAAGTTTTATATCTACCCTAAAATCATTTTCCCTGACCAACTCATTCTGTTCCATGGGCTAATTTCTATTTGAAAACTCGTAGTAGGACGTTTTAAGGATAGTACAATAAGTTAGACTAAATATCTATGTGGTCTTTGAACACTAATCAGTCATGTATAGACATCCGGTAAACTGTCTCGTTCCAAGTCATTTCGATAAATGATGTATGGAGCACGTAACAACCGAGCGAGGTGGCGCAGTGGTTAGCACACTGGACACGCATTCGGGAGGACGACGGTTCAATCTCGCGTCCGGCCGTCCTGAACGCTTCAGGCAAATGCCGGGCTGGTTCCTTTGAAAGGGCACGGCCGACTTCCTTCCCCATCCTTCCCTAATCCGATGAGAACGATGACCTCGCTATTTGGTCTCCTCCTCCCAAATCAACCCCAACCTAGTACAGTACAGAGCGTAACTAATTAACTAACAAACTCCACACACTATACGTATTCGTAGTGCCACTACGATAGGAACAGATTCGTTTGGAACACAATCCCAGGATCACGAATGAAGGTACTAATATGCGTGAAGAAAGAAACACTTTCAGGTAGGCAACCTTGCAAACCCTTGGGTCTCCCAGTCAACAAAGCTATGAGATAATACAATGAGGATTTGTACGAGCGGTGTTTACATCCGTAGTGATTTTTCTTACATGGACTTCTAGTTTTAGGATACTAACTATGTCTTTACAGTTTCTGATGTTATCTTCAGCATTGGCAGACGAAAATTTAAGCACAGAATCGAGCATTAGAAGACGACATAATATCCATAAAACAAAAATCACCAAAGCTATAAGATTCTGTTTCGCTAATTTTACGTGGCGGGAAAGTATGGATTTAGTCTCAAAGAATATCATGAAAGCTTGATACTATATTTTTTCGAGTGGCCTAACCAAAAATGAGTTACTCAGGTTTTTCGAGGCAAGTTCAGATCATAGTATTAATCTACCTTACCGGCGTGTTAAAGCGCTCCGTTCTTCGTGACATGATACCAACGAGATGTTAAGCAGTGAAAAGATGCTTCCAGTCATATTCTAAATGTTGGACAAAAAGCCCCTTAATAGTTTATCGGAATCGCATGAGAGGTCGTTACACGTCGCAAGGCCGCACGCCGGCTGGATGGGCGCCAGAGACGCTGATGGCACAGCACGTGGCGCCTGCTTATCGCACGCTGGCCCATTCATTGCGCTCTGCCGGTCCCGCTACTCCACCTACTCACGAGCTGCTGCGTCAAACAGCACTGGCAGTCAGCAACGGACTCCACCCGTTGACAGCCACTTAACCTGTCCACTTCGTTGGTCGATCCTTAATCTAACTGAGTGGTCAATTCTTTCCTCTCCATCGGAATACTCTTTGACTAACTTCCGCGCTACGAGAAAAGTTTAAAAAGTCTGGGAGCTCATATATTTGTATTTGTTGTCGTTAGACGTTATGAGTTCGTAAGAAGAATTTACTTCACTAGCGTCGTTATCTCTCGATGACAACGAGATCAGACACGACGGAATGAATGCGCGCTTGATGTAGCGTTCTTACATGTTATTTTAGAGAAACACAGACGTGATACTGAATCAGTCCACTAGATTTCAGGAATGACTGCAAACAGTTGCTTTTCGTGATGATAGAATTTTTCTTTTCCGTTGAGAACTTCAAGATACCGGTCTTAAGTCACCTAGCGATTCACCGACACCATTACACTTCTGTACCACAGATAACAACTCCCGTGTGCTATACAAGATATAGTAATTTGTTTTTGTTTTCTTTGTATATACACACATCAAAAAAAAAGTTTTGCATCACATCTGTTCCAAGAGTTCCAGAACCTGTACGGAAAATTGGAACAGAGATCAACATAAACATCATTTCCGCCCTTTTTATTGCTTATGAAAACCACACGTTGCATGTTGTACCACCATACAGCGAGATCTTCAGAGGTGGTGGTCCAGATTGCTCTACACACCGGTACCTCTAATACCCAATAGCACGTCCTCTTGCATTGATGCATGCCTGTATTCGTCGTGGCATACTATTCGGCGTAGATTCCTCAGAGTGGTTGGTGGGTTACTTCGTCCATTAATAGCCCATTTCAATCTATACCAGGCATGTCGATAGGGTTCATGTCTAGAGAACATACTGGCCACTCTAGTCGGGCGATGTCGTTATCCTGAAGGAAGTCTTTCACAAGATGTGCACTATGGGGGCGCGAATTTTCGTCCATGAAGACGAATTCCGTCACCAATATGCTGCCGATATGGTTACAGTATCGGTCGGAGGATGGCATACACGTAACGTATAGCCGTTACGGCGCCTTCCATGATCACCAAAGGCGTACGTCGGCCCCACATAATGCCACCCCAAAACAGCAGGGAATCTCCATCTTGCTGCACTCGCTGAACAGTGTGCCTAAGGCGTTGAGCCTCACCGGGTTGCCTCCAAACACGTCTCCGACGATTGTCTGGTTGAAGGCATATGCGACACTCATCGGTGAAGAGAACGTGATGCCAATCCTGAGCCGTACATTCGGCATATTGTTGGGCCCTTCTGTACCGCGCTGCATGGTGCTGTGGTTGCAAAGCTGGAACTCGCCATGGACGTCGGGAGTGAAGTTGCGCATCATGCAGCCATTGCGCACAGTTTGTGTCGTAACACGACTTCCTGTGGATGTACTAAAAGCGTTATTCAACATCATGGCGTTGCTGTTAGGGTTATCTTGAGCCATAATTCATGGGTGGCGATCATCCGCAGCAGTAGTAGCCCTTGGGACTGTGTCTGTAATACAATATCCACCGTCAACGTCTATCTTCAGGAGTTCTGGGTACGGGGGTGATGCAAAACTTTTTTTGATGTGTGTATATTTGTAACCTGTGACAAAAAGTGTGTGTATTGATGTTCTGCCGAACATAATACAGTGTTCTAAAATGATTTGTGCACGAATCAAATAACATTACACAACGATCCCAACAATGCTATGAAGTCTTACTAAGAATTATACCATCTGATAATGAGTCGCTGGGCGATTTGAATCTGGTGTCTGCAATATGCGTGGGAAAATAAAAGTTTCAACAAAGACAAAAAGTGAGTCATCAGATGCAAAAGAAAATCTGTATTTGGTTCACTTTACCGGTTTCAACGTCAAAATAAGAATCGGACGGTAGTGCCCTTTTTTACAGAATCAATAAAATAGAGTGATATCACTAAAAATATATGATATGTGCGATAGTGACAAACAGTGAACTGTCAAATCGCAAATCATACGTAATATATGCGACGAAACTCAACCAGCATAACTGAATATTGGTCTGACTTTCGTTGCATATACTAATTATGGTTTGCGGTTTAACTGTTCATTGTTTGCTACTCATCGCACATTTAATATCTTTTGAGAGATCTTACTATTTTATTGATTCTGTAACAAAGGACAGTACCGTCCGATTATTATTTTGACGGTGGCCTACCACGATGAAACTGGTAAAGTGAACCAAATAAAGGACTTCTTGTGCATCTGACGACTGACTTTTTATATTACTTGGAAATATTCTGTAGCTACTGAACTACAGCTATGAACAAAACAAAAAAATAAAATTTCTATCATCATGAAAGAAGAGTGGTGGCAGTCATTTCTAGAAACCTTTATAACAGTCGCAGTTTTCTTCATCCACAACGGATAAAAGTTTTAGTGCACCGTTTGCAGAAGTAATAATCAAGTATGAATATCACGTCAATGTATTAAAATATTTTGCACCAGTTAACAGAAATTAGGTAGTTACAATTAATTAGGAAGTCTTAGGATCGGCACTTGTTGCACAGTCAACGTCTTAGAACCCTCACATCATTTTCATCAGAAAATATTGTTCTCGCGTTTTCGTCTTAATACGAGTAAGAAAAAAGTAAGGCCGTCATCAACCCGGAGGCTGGTT
The DNA here is from genome assembly GCF_023864345.2 of Schistocerca serialis cubense. Classification (NCBI taxonomy): domain Eukaryota; kingdom Metazoa; phylum Arthropoda; class Insecta; order Orthoptera; family Acrididae; genus Schistocerca; species Schistocerca serialis. The sequence goes on along the minus strand of NC_064640.1, from coordinate 433,882,736 downwards.
TAAAGACTGCAGTGCTTTACTAGGCATGATTTTGGTACCGTCGGTATCGAGATGAACGCACCAGCGTTGGCCACCATAGTTATTTGCTTTCACGACCGCAAAGCGGGCAGCGTGAACTCAGCGTCAATTGGCAAGCCAGGAGCAAAGTGCGCGCGCTTTCCTCGTCCATTTGTGTTGACGTAACCGAAGCTTTACGATCGCCGACATTACTTTTCGTACACAGTTGCTCTTCTTGGTTATTTCTATCATTTTGCTGTTGTGGTTTTGTTCGAATGCTGTTCACGATGCTTGGTTTTTACGTTTGGATACCTCCCGGTTTGTCGTATCGGATTTGTGTACGGTTTCCCGTCGTCGACTCGGTCTTTTCGGCTCTCAGTAATCGCCTTGTGTCATTTCCACACCTTGGTAGAGCGTTAATAAAGTAGTCTTGTTGGAGGTGGTATGCTCTTTCCTTTCTCTGACTTTTTAACTGACTTACCCCGTCAATTATTGGGAAACCTACAGTTCAACATGGACTCCAAACCGCAGTAGAAATCGGTGCTTTCAGCATTAACTGACATTATCAGTAGTCAAGGAAGTGTGAAGTGACAGATAAAAGTTCTGAGACTGACCAGGTATCCAACTAGAAAACTTTAGATCTGTTGTCTAGCATTTAACAACTGGGCCAACCATGGTCATACAATTAAACAACTTGTTGGTTACTTATGAAAACATTACGTGCATGGCGTTTCAGAATGCGACTAACGATCTGAATTCCACTGCATGTGAAATGCAAATGTACAATTCTTTCTTCATTTGCACTTTTTGTCTTGCTTCACTGCTTAATAAACGCCATAAATATTACCATGGAGAATGATAGGCCACTGTACGCACCGAAGAGTCCAGTAGACTGGGTGAGTTTCATAAAGATGTACACTGAAAACAGTTGAGAATAGATCATACTTTAATCTGATTTTCCTCCCGTATGGTCGATACTGTCACCTCTTAACGTGTGTCCGTTCTCCCTAAAAATTAATGTCTTTAGTATATATTACAGGCAACTAATTTTACATTAAAAGATTTTTAAGTAACAACAACCTAAGTTTGCATGTAAGTTGTGAAATTTAGAATTTATTTATCATTTGACCGATTTCGATCGTAATATTATCATCTTCAGATCATTAACAGTCTGTGAAAACATTAATACCAAGTTTCAGAGGACAAGACTTAAGAATAAACTAAATTAAATAATGTAATTAATTTAAAGTAAGCTTCTATATCTACGTAAACAATGCTGGCTAAAGCATGAGTGCTTGCAGTTAAGTAACGGAAGTTCCACCCACTGTCTTAAACATAAAATCATTTACAGCCAATGGTTATAGAGTATGACATAATTACGTAATAATATTGGAATAAAGTTTAATTATTATAGGTGTAATAGCAAAGAGCATAAAGCCACACGTAGTCCGAAGATGGTTAACAGGGCGCCGAGTGGTTACCTAGGAAACCTGAATCGATACATACAGATATCGATCAGCAATATTATGGAATCGGTGAAGCCTGACGCAAGCTAGAGTAAACAGCAAATGCGAAGCCATCGTATATGAGCGTATGTCATTACTAATAACAACGTTAAGCTTAAAATGTGCGTCAGAATTAGTGATACATCGTAAAATGAGAGTGAAGTTGCATAAGCTAAAATGTGATCTCTAGCAAACGAGCAGAAATGCAGGCCACATTCCTCTGTCAGTTTAATAATATATATTTAATGAAGCATACATGAGTATTACGAAATTACGTCATACTATATAACCTTTGGCTGCAAATGACGTTTTGCGGGAGACAGTGAGGGAAGTCTACACTATTTAAGTGTAAGCGTCCATGCACCAGCCAGCAGTGTTTATCGGTGCGGCGTAGCGGGCAGCGCCCCGTCCCCCTCTGTCTAGCCATCATCACGTATAAATATGGGAGCGTACTTTAAATTAGTTTACACTTACGTCTTGTACCCTGCAACTTTGTATTATTCTTTTCACAGAGTGCTAATGGTCTGGTGATCGTACCGCGATCGAAACCGATAGCCTAATTGTTAAACTTTAACAACTTAAATGCAATCTTAGAATGTTTTTATTTAATCCTCCTAATACCGTGGGGTCTATAATGACCCCAGGCCGTAATTTTATGTAAAATATACCTTATTTCCTATTCCTGAAAGTTATGAAAAATTCAGACTTTTGGGTTCGTAATATATTAATATAACTTTTTGAAAATGTTTAGTTTTGCAGAAAATGAAGAGAGAACCATTGAATACCATTGGGGTTAAATGCGACCCCATTTCTCTCTTGCGGTATTATTACCTGATAATGCTGCATTGAATCCGTAATTGTTGCTGTATTTCCTTTGTTTTATTCTTGTAAATATTGTTGCAACGTGTGATTGTTGCTAATACTTTATAAGCCGACAGTTATTTGTTCCATACAAGTGGAAACTACTATCGTGTGTGTTGCATCTAGTGGAAAATGTCTCATCACCTTTCCGAAGCCGAAGTGCTTGAAATATTACTGCAGGATAATTCTTTCTGGAGAATCAAAAAGTGATATCAGCGATATAGTTTCTGATGTCTAATGCAGCGATAGAGAAATTGACGTCTTAGAAGAGAATATTCCTCAATCAGACGGAAGTTCAGAAGAAGATTTGGACAGCGCGGATGTCCAGCCTGAACAGGAAGTTACACATATTTCTGACTGTTATATGTAATAACACATTGTATTTTTGTAAATGTGCGTTAGGGTCTAGCACCAAGATATACCCTTTGTATTTTTTATTTGTATTTTTATTTTGTGTAGATCTAAAAACAATGAAGAATTGTGGCACAAACACGAGCTGAGAAGAGCTCGTGGAAGCGAAGAGAGATGGAACACAATGCGAGTAAAGCCAGGCCCAACGAAATAAGCAGTGAAAAATGTAGACTCCATAGAATCAGGTTTTCCGTTGTTTCTTAGGAGAAACATTTTTGATGTAATTCTAAAGTGGACTAACAAAGAGGGTAGTCTTGTTTACAGTAGTAAATGGAAACCAGTAGATGCCATTGAACTGAAGTGCTTTATCGGCGTCTTGATCCTAGCAGGTGCTTACAAGCAATTACACATCTGTGGAACAAAGAGGATGGTAGACCCATTTTTAGTGAAGCAATGGCTAGAAATCGCTTTACGCAAATTTCAAGGTGCATCCGATTTGATGACGCAGATATGAGACGTCACAACCGTGCTCCAGACAAGCTGGCTCCCATTAGAGAAATATTTGAAATGGGGGTACACACATTTCAAGAAGCATATGTTCCTCACAGCAACGTAACAATTGATGAACAACTTGTGGCATTTCGTGGTAGATGTCCATTTCGGCAAAATATTCCTTCAAAACCAGGAAAATATGGATTGAAATTATGGGCTGTATGTGATAGTGCAACGTCTTTCGTTCTCAATCTCCAAGTTTACACTGGTCGAGAAGAAAATGAATCTCGTGAAGTTGGTCAAGACAAGAGAGTTGCTTTAGATATGGTGAAAGGCTTAGAAATCAGTGGCAGAAATGTAACAACTGACAATTTTTTCACTAGCCTTAGTTTGGCGAGAGAACTTCTGAAAATCAATCTCACACTCTTAGGAACAATTAGAAAAAATAAAGGAGAACTAACCACAAGCTTTCACTCAGACCAAAGGTCGAGTCAAATATTCATCTATTTTTGTATCCCAAGAGCATGCTTCAATTGTTTCATATTGTCCGAAAAAGGGAAAAGATGTAACTTTGCTCAGTACAATGCATTCAGGGAAGGAAGTGGAAGATCGTGAAGAATGCAAGTCAGCAATGATTCTGGTTTATAATGAAACAAAATCAGGAGTATATACCATGGACAAGCTGGTTAGAACGTACACTACAAAGAGGATGAGCAGAAGGTGGCCAATGGTATTATTTTACAACATGATTGATATCAGTGCATTGAATGCATTTATCATATGGCTACATCTTACCGCAGACTGGGCAGAAAGGATCAACTACAACAGACGAGCATTTCTCATAGAATTCGGAAAGCAGCTCGTCGGAAGAAAGCCAGACAAAATTATTTCCCCAGTACTTCCATCAACAGTACAGACAAAAAAAGAGGAAGGTGTCTGTTTTGTAAAAGGTCTGAGGATAGAAAATTCACCGATAAATGTTCAAAATGTGGATGTTCTGTGTGTAAAAACCACTCTACAATTTATTTCTGTAAGTGTAATGCGTCATAAATGTCAATTCGGAATTTAATCAAAAATGTTTGTAGTTTCATGAGAATCGTTAGTAAATTTTACGGAAATAAATAATTTAAAGAAATATGCATTTTAATTTAATGTAATGTCACTGACATCATGTTTTAGATTGTGGAAAAAATAAGGAATGTGATTTTGTTCTACCATTATTAAAACTATCCTTAATAAGAAATAAATTCCGTAGGGGTCACTAAAGACCCCAATGGTACTCAGTGTAACAAAAAATACTCGGTATTAGAAGGGTTAAAAAGACCTTTATATTAATTATGATTGATGTTTTCTCAAGAAAAATGTTCCAAAAGATACTTAATTTAACATTCTTGGAACTTTTTCGCTTTGGAATGTCAAGCCATTCCAGAAATGAGAAAATCAACGAATGTAAAGAAATAAAAAGAAAAAGCGTTCTGCGCATGAACTAAAATACCACGCGAAATCTAATTTTATAATATTACGGTCGTGTCCTCGTTGTCCTCTGATTTGAAGTGAGGAAGTTAACACAGAACTAATCACGGATCTGATTTGAATACAACGGTATTTCATCAGATATTGTTCTTTCGAGTATATATATATATATATATATATATATATATATATATATATATATATATATGCCATTCTCAGAACTGTGATCCAGCTGATCTAGACAGTTCGGAAAGGCTTATAGTTCGAATCACTAGACTTTTCATGAGATACGAAGTTTTATCGGAGTTGAAAGTCACCTTTAATGTCCAAGGAAATCTTTGGTGCCTTCAGCTTACTTCGTTCGTCGGTTAGATGTAATCGCACTAACAGAAATTAAAATTAGTCACGGGATGCTTAAATTCCCTACCCTATGTTGCGATTCAGTAAATAAATAATAAGTTGAATAATGTATGATTACATTTGATTCTAAGTGCAGCGGAAAGCACTTATTAACGCATAAATGTTTGATAGGTTGTGAGACGTGGCTTTTATTTCTTTCCCCCACTTCCCTAATAAATGGCGCAGCACGTGGCAGCGGTCAACAGTTGCAATTACACAGAGCGGCAGTTGTAGCATGAGTAACTCATCACTTATAGAAGCATTTCGCCGTGGTGAAGGGTCTGTCCATCGGCCCAAGTCACGAATACACCGAGAACAGAACGTGTTGTGGCTGTAATAGCACGCAGTACGCTCCTCTAAATGAGCGGAACAAGGAGACTGTGTTACAAGCGGCTCAAGCTCCACTAACTGCACACAGCTGCAGCTGCGAGTACACCCACACACCAGTGTAAGGATAACGTTGGATGTTTGTACGACATGAACCTTTCGCACTCACCCTGATGCAAAAAAGGGGGAAAAACGGAATCCAAGTTTCACTGTGTGTGATCAAATAAACTACTGGCCATTAAAATTGCTACACCAAGAAGAAATGCAGATGATAAACGGGTATTCATTGGACAAATATATCATAATTGAACTGACATGTGATTACATTTTCACGCAATGTGGGTGCATAGAACCTGAGAAATCAGTACCCAGAACAAGTACCTCTGGCCGTAATAACGGCCTTGATACGCCTGAGCATTGAGTCAAACAGAGCTTGGATGGCGTGTACAGGTACAGCTGCCCATGCAGCCCCAACACAATACCACAGTTCATCAAGAGTAGTGACTGGCGTATTGTGACGAGCCAGTTGCTCGGCCACCATTGACCGGACATTTTCAGTTGGTGAGAGATCTGGAGAATGTGCTGGCCAGGGCAGCAGTCGAACATTATCTGTATCCAGAAAGGCCCGTACAGGACCTGCAACATGCGGTCGTGAATGTAGGGTTTCGCAGGCATCGAATGAAGGGTAGAGCCACGGGTCGTAACACATCTGAAATGTAACGTCCACTGTTCAAAGTGCAGTCAATGAGAACAAGAGGTGACCGAGACGTTTAACCAATGGCACCCCATACCACCACGCCGGGTGATACGCCAGTATGGCGATGACGAATACACGCTTCCAATGTGCGTTCACCGCGATGTCGCCAAACACGGATGCGACCATCATGATGCTGTAAACAGAACCTGGATTCATCCGAAAAGATGACGTTTTGCCATTTGTGCACCCAGGTTCGTCGTTGAGTACACCATCGCAGGCGCTCCTGTCTGTGATGCAGCGTCAAGGGTAACCGCAGCCATGGTCTCCGAGCTGATAGTCCATGCTGCTGCAAACGTCGTCGAAGTGTTCGTGCAGATGGTTGCTGTCTTGCAAACGTGCCCATCTGTTGACTCAGGGATCGAGACGTGGCTACACGATCCGTTACAGCCATGCGGATAAGATGCCTGTCATCTCGACTGCTAGTGATACGAGCCTGTTGGGATCCAGCACGGCGTTCCGTATTACTCTCCTGAACCCACCGATTCCATATTCTGCTAACAGTCATTGGATCTCGATCAACGCGAGCAGCAATGTAGCGATACGATAAACCGCAATCGCGATAGGCTACAATCCGACTTTTATCAAAGTCGGAAACGTGACGGTACGCATTTCTCCTCCTAACACGAGGCATCACAACAATGTTTCACCAGGCAAAGCCAGTCAACTGCTGTTTGTGTATGAGAAATCGGTTGGAAACTTTCCTCATGTCAACACGTTGTAGGTGTCGCCACCGGCGCCAACCTTGTGTGAATGCTCTGAAAAGCTAATCGTTTGCATATCACAGCAAGTTCTTCCTGGCGGTTAAATTTCGCGTCTGTAGTACGACATCTTCGTGGTGTAGCAATTTTAATGGACAGTAGTGTAGAAGCAATCCGCATAGCTGTGAACGGATTCCTCTGAAATTAACTTCATGTTTTCATCTATGCAAGTTGTCAAACATATTAACGCTGGAAGTTCCCTCGCCTTTCATGGAGAATGTATGGGAAGACTCAAAATCGTGGAACAGCAGATGAGGAGTTTTGTAGATGATAGAGGTCATACCTAATTTTCGAACTTGCTTTATGTACTTTCGCCTTACCTCTAAATTTATCTTCAGCATCACATCAATAAGATGTAAGTTACTGTAATTGACAAGAAACTGCTTTTGATTTACAAACTGCTTGATAGCTTCTGTCTCAAGTTCTTCTGCCGACGTTTCTTTGGTAATTTTTGTGACGTTTCGCCAGCACAAGTGGCTGTCATTGTCAAAACTTCACTCTCCACTGTTTTTGGTTTAAGGAATGAAGTAGCTGTGGCATTTGGAAGATCGAAAGACGTACCTGAGTCTGTAACGGCTTTCGAATGCCATGTTCGCCGTGAATATAAGCTCAGATTTTATAGACTGAATCCGATTAGAGTGCTAAGTTAGGGTTGCTCAGCGCTAGTGGTCAACTGTCAGTCTCTGATAAAGAGCTCACGGCATCAAAGAGCGAAGATTAATTGGCGTTTAACGACTCGTCTATATAAAAGTAATAGGAGCACTAATTATAGTTAGAGGTTCAGGCTGTCGCACTATTGAGCGAGTTAGACTGGCGTTAATCTTAAGCGGCCTGGGGAAGCCATGAATAAACTAAATCTGCGTGGCTGAAACACTGTTTTAATCTGTCATGAAGTTATGAAACTATTGTTACTGGTGTTGTAAAAACAGGTAATAATGTGACAGTCATAACATTATAGGATTCATCCTACATTTCCCTCTTCTTTTTCTTATGGCTTTTACCCCCCTCGGCGCAGGGTCGGCATGGTTATGAACGGGTCTGGCGTCGATCGTATAACTAAAGAGAGCGTAAGTTTTCTAGACGTTTGTGAATCGTGTAACTGAGGTGGGACTGGTATGTTAGCCCGCTATTCGCTTAGTGGGATGTAGAAAACCGCCTGAAAAACACAGCCAGGTTGGCTCGCACACCGACCCTTCCCATTAATCCGCGGGGCAGATTCGATTCGGGCCGGCACACCTTCTTGCTCCGGAAGAAGGTGCATTTTAACACGTACGGCTATCAAAGCAAGTTCAGCTTCCTCTCCCTAACATAACATCATCCGTTAAAGATTTTGAAAAGAAATTTCCAGCAAATGGTGTTATGCTGAGATGCGAGTATTATGTTGCATGGCTATTGTGTTACAGAAGCAACTGCATTTTTAAAGAAAGGAGGTACATATTTTTTCAAAACTACTCGATACATTCCGAAAATATGACGGTAGTGATACAGGGCATGTTCATATCTACACTTAAAAGTTCCTCAGAAATATGTGGTAAATGTGCTAAAGTGTGACCCAAATCTGCCCGAGCAGTTTAATTTTAATTCTGTTACTCTATTTTTGAAAGAAAATTAAACTGAAATAGCGCTGTGTTATCAGACTTTTAGGCTTTTTCGTTCAATGCTTCACTGGGAAAATTTATGTATTTTGCAAAAGGACAAAACCGTTTCACGTACATGTTTTACAGTTATTACTTGAAAAAGACAACAAGGTCGGAAACTAGCTCGTTATGGTGCAATAAGACAAATGTTCTCAAGAATAAAGCAACGTAAGTGTAAGATGAAATGATTTTATCCTTTACAGGATTTTTGGAAGCTGTGGAGACATCAGAAAGTGAGTTCCACAGGTTTCAATTTTGGGTTCACTCCTATGCTGTTATAGAGGGTGAATTATAAAAATGACAGCATCATCAGTTCAAGGCGTCAAAGCGATATTTTTGAGAAATGACAGGAAGCAAAATATATCTTATGTGTCTAACGCATGAAGCTTTATCTAGGAAGATAGCGGTATCGATCAAATCACAGTACTTCTTACGGAATTCAATAATTAACAATGTGATACATGTAACAGAAAGCTAGCAGTATGTTTGAGTGCTGTTCCGTGTCAACAGCGAGATTTTTGGAAGGCGGAGTGTTCCAGCTCGAATTCGACAATTTCCACGAAAGGACCCGGCTGTGGCCTATATTGAGGAGTCGTTCCGGCATTCCTCTGACGAAATTTAGGAGGGTAGACGGAAACCTTAATCCGAACGGCGAGATAGGAAATCGAAGGTGGTTTCGCTTGCTCGGGAATCCAGTCGCCTTGCTCTATTGCGCTCGCGGAAGCCAATAATAGCTATCTCCGGTCCTATTCGGTTCGGCTGAGAGACCAGGGGAAAATGACATCCTACGGGCGTCGTTACGCGCCCTTATCTCTTACCTCATTCAGATGCTTCCCTTACCAATGAGCCAGCAGAATTGTTAGACGGCCCAAAATCCACCGTGGAAGCCCATTTAAAAAGTTCCAAGAACCAGCATTATGTGAGAAATTTAAGAATATACTGCAACCTCGCTCTGTCACCTCGTTGGGGACCGAGAATATAAAATTAGTCTAATTACAGCACGCATAGAGTTATCAACGCAGTCATAGCTTACGCACTCCATATGCGAATCGAATGCGAAAGAACTCAAATAAATAGTACAATGTGAATTACCCTCTGTCACGCGTTTCACAGCGGCTTGCAAAGTATAGATTTAGATACAGAATACCGTTCTCTAAATTTAACGAGAAAGTTTTTGCGAGAAACATGTTGCTTTCCTTCCAAAGATTCCTATTTACGTCAAATGAACATCTCCACTACACTTACTTATGGACATGTACCGGCCTATTACAATCCTAGCGATGCGTCATAGAATTCCTTCAACGTCTATTTAACAAGGATTTCGTCTGTGGTCTCTTTACACAGGCTGTTTCACAATTTATGTTACACGCTTCTACAGGTTGTAGAGGGGACTCAGTAGATCATGTTTCACATAGGCACCCATTTCCGGTAACGTCATCCAACGACGCTACAGAGCGTTAAAGTTATAGGCGCCGACGTCTGTAAATGTATGTATATAGGGCGAACATTAATAAAACGGGTTGCCACCGAAGACGGCGCTGACGAATGAAAGTTCAAAAAAATGGTTCAAATGGCTCTGAGCACTAAGGGACTTAACTACTTTGGTCATCAGTCCCCCAAAACTTAGAACTACTTAAACCTAACTAACCTAAGGACATCACACACATCCATGCCCGAGGCAGGATTCGAACCTGCGACCGTAGCGGTCGCGCGGTTCCAGACTGTAGCGCGTAGAACCGTTCGGCCACTCTGGCCGGCCAATGAAAGTTCCTCTGATCACGTGCCGTGTGTTTCTTGTGTATTGCAGGCTGCGTGATTGACGCAGCGTACTGTAAGTAGCAGAATGGATATAACTAATCGTGTTTTGGCTTACACCACGTTAGCAGGTCACTTGCTTGGAGCTTCTACTAGGATTCGTCTCACTATCTAGTAGAGCCCGGTCCTCCAAATGTGGTGTCGCACAGTCCGCCACCTCCCTCCACGTTCGTCTCTCTGAAAGGACCCATGATCACACAAACCCCCAAAAAGGGCTTCAAATGTTGTGTGATGTGCTTGGTGTCTGCAAGGGTACTTCTAGTATAGCCGTGCCGCCTCTCGACCGTTTCCATCTACTTGGCCGTACACGAACACCACCTAACCTTATTCCCGACTTGAATACCGGACCATTCTGCTGCTTACAGTACGCTGCGTCAACTATACAAATTGCAACACCCAAGTAACAAACAGCATGTGGTCAGAGCAACTTTCATTCGTCAACGCCATCAACAGTGGCAATGATGCAGTTCCGGACACATGTTCGTAGGACCCTTTTTCCTCCATTTCCAGTCATTAATCCGTGCCTGCAGTTTGTCTGTTTTATCAATCCTCACCCTGTATATGGGGTAATTCCGTGATGAGGTTAAAAACTTTCAAACTTTCTGGAATGATGGAAGAGGATAAATGTTCAATTTGAGATAATAGTCCATGTGCCGGAAACGAAAGGGTCGAAAATTATAAGCGAAAATCGTTCTGTTACCTCTCACAGTGTAATACATGTACTGGTACTGTTGTTGCTAAGACTATACGGTATGCAACTTTCAGAGGTGGTAATACAGACCAAAATAAGAAAAAATATGCAGTAAACGTGGGCTGTAAAACTAATACCGTAAGAGCTAAGCAAGAGAGGAAATGTGTTTCACAGTAGCGAAGATGAACAACTGCTCATAGCTCCTCAGGTATGCATTTTAGAATCCATGTTTACTAGACATTTTTTTCCTTATTTTGGTCCGTATTACTACCTCTGAAAGTTGCCTACGCTACGGTCTTAGTAACAACGGTACCGGTACTTGTACTCCGCCGTCAAAGGCATCAGAACGATTTTCGCTTATAACTTTCCACTCGTTCGTTTCCAGTACAGGGCCCTTACCTCAAATTGATACTTAAATCCTTCTCCACCACCGTAGAACGTTTGTACGAGGGGGAGTTGGAAAATAAGTTTCCCCTGTCGACTGTGGGCAGAGTTGTGTGATATGGGCGAAAGACGACACGGCAGGTGAGCGCGCACGTGCAAGACACCGATACACCATTGGGTCGACCGCGATCAAGCAGATGGCGCTATCGCAGTGCCTGCGCAAAGCGGAGGCCATCCGCTCAGTCTTTTCCAGGAGCTATGGAGAGAAGGTGCGTTTTGGAGTCGTGGTCAAAGGCAGAAGTGAGAGCTGTTATCCGCTATGAATGGGCACGTGGAGTATTAGTCACAGAAATTCATAACCGCCTTGTTGAGGTGTATGTGTCAGTTGTGATGTCGTGGCAAATGCTGCGGAGATGGTGCCAGCAATTCAGTGATGGACGTCAGCAAGTGCAGGACATACCGAGACCTGGACGGACGCTCACGGCCACTACAGATGCAAATGTCAGGAAGGTGGATGACATGATTAAAGAGAACCGGCGTATCACCATCGATGGAGCAGCGGCAGAACTTGGAATCGGACAGGAGCGACCTCACAAGTGACTTCCATCTGTTTCCTGCTTTGAAGAAGACTCTCGGAGGAAGGCGCTTTGGTAGCAATGCTGACGTCAAACAAGCCGTTCAACGTTTCTTCCGTATGCAACGCCCTGATTTTTTCTTGGAAGGCTTTTTGAAGCTTATAAAGCGGTATGACAAATGTCTCAATGTACTTGGAAATTATGTAGCAAAATAAAGATATGTCTTATCTTTAATGGCTCTTTTTTTTTCTTTCACACACAACTCTGACCATAGTCGACAGGTGAAACTTATTTTCCAACTCCCCGTCGTAACATCATTACGGAATCACCCCATATATACACTCCTGGAAATTGAAATAAGAACACCGTGAATTCATTGTCCCAGGAAGGGGAAACTTTATTGACACATTCCAGGGGTCAGATACATCACATGATCACACTGACAGAACCACGGGCACATAGACACAGGCAACAGAGCATGCACAATGTCGGCACTAGTACAGTGTATATCCACCTTTCGCAGCAATGCAGGCTCCTATTCTCCCATGGAGACGATCGTAGAGATGCTGGATGTAGTCCTGTGGAACGGCTTGCCATGCCATTTCCACCTGGCGCCTCAGTTGGACCAGCGTTCGTGCTGGACGTGCAGACCGCGTGAGACGACGCTTCATCCAGTCCCAAACATGCTCAATGGGGGACAGATCCGGAGATCTTGCTGGCCAGGGTAGTTGACGTACACCTTCTAGAGCACGTTGGGTGGCACGGGATACATGCGGACGTGCATTGTCCTGTTGGAACAGCAAGTTCCCTTGTCGGTCTAGGAATGGTAGAACGATGGGTTCGATGACGGTTTGGATGTACCGTGCACTATTCAGTGTCCCCTCGACGATCACCAGTGGTGTACGGCCAGTGTAGGAGATCGCTCCCCACACCATGATGCCGGCTGTTGGCCCTGTGTGCCTCGGTCGTATGCAGTCCTGATTGTGGCGCTCACCTGCACGGCGCCAAACACGCATACGACCATCATTGGCACCAAGGCAGAAGCGACTCTCATCGCTGAAGACGACACGTATCCATTCGTCCCTCCATTCACGCCTGTCGCGACACCACTGGAGGCGGGATGCACGATGTTGGGGCGTGAGCGGAAGACGGCCTAACGGTGTGCGGGACCGTAGCCCAGCTTCATGGAGACGGTTGCGAATGGTCCTCGCCGATACCCCAGGAGCAACAGTGTCCCTAATTTGCTGGGAAGTGGCAGTGCGGTCCCCTACGGCACTGCGTAGGATCCTACGGTCTTGGCGTGCATCCGTGCGTCGCTGCGGTCCGGTCCCAGGTCGACGGGCACGTGCACCTTCCTCCGACCACTGGCGACAACATCGATGTACTGTGGGAACCTCACGCCCCACGTGTTGAGCAATTCGGCGGTACGTCCACCCGGCCTCCCGCATGCCCACTATACGCCCTCGCTCAAAGTCCGTCAACTGCACATACGGTTCACGTCCACGCTGTCGCGGCATGCTACCAGTGTTAAAGACTGCGATGGAGCTCCGTATGCCACGGCAAACTGGCTGACACTGACGGCGGCGGTGCACAAATGCTGCGCAGCTAGCGCCATTCGACGGCCAACACCGCGGTTCCTGGTGTGTCCGCTGTGCCGTGCGTGTGATCATTGCTTGTACAGCCCTCTCGCAGTGTCCGGAGCAAGTATGGTGGGTCTGACACACCGGTGTCAATGTGTTCTTTTTTCCATTTCCAGGAGTGTACATACGTTTACAGACGCCGCCGCCTATAAGTTTAACGCTCTGTAGCGTCGTTGAATGATGTTTCCCGCCATGGGTTCCTATGTAAAACTTAATCAACCAAGTCTCCTCTACAACCTCTAGAGGTGTGTAACATGAATTGTGAAACACCCTGTATGCACCCCACTTTCTCAGAATACCCTCAACAAACCATACGTCTTCCATTTGTCACACCTACTACTGATGACATGTTCTCGTTTCATTTCATATCGTGTCGTGGTGTTAACCCAAAATATTTACATGTCATAGGCTCTAACAGATTACCCTTATACTTGAAGTCTAATTCTGTCGAATTCTCTCTCCTTTACATGGGCATTATGTTGCATTAGTACGTGAAACTAAACGAGAAACGAAAACATTTTGAAACTGGAGATTCAGGAGAGAAACTAAAGTTTGTGTTAATCATTAAACGTAGGGTAGAGGCCTACCATGTGGTCAAGAGAAGTGGCCAAGAGAAGTCTACTAATATCAAATACTGGCCTTAATTTGAGGAAGAAATTTCTGAGGATGTACGTCTGGAGTACAGCATTGTATGGTAGTGAAACATGGACTGTGGGAAAACCGGAGCAGAAGAGAATCGAAGCATTTGAGATGTGGTGCTATAGACGAATGTTGAAAGTTAGGTGGACTGATAAGGTAAGGAATGAGGAGGTTCTACGCAGAATCGGAGAGGAAAGGAATATGTGGAAAACACTGATAAGGAGAAGGGACAGGATGATAGGACATCTGCTAAGACATGAGGGAATGACTTCCATGGTACTAGAGGGAGCTGTAGAGGGCAAAAACTGTAGAGGAAGACAGAGATTGGAATACGTCAAGCAAATAATTGAGGACGTAGGTTGCAAGTGCTACTCTGAGATGAAGAGGTTAGCACAGGAAAGGAATTCGTGGCGAGCCGCATCAAACCAGTCAGTAGACTGATGACCAAAAAAAAGAGGCCTATACATAGTCGCCACACTGTATTAAAAACAAATGTTCATCCTAATTTATCCTACATACGTGGATGGTCAGCGCGGCTACCTGCCATGCCGAGGACTCGGTTTCGATTTCCGGTACGGTCAGAGATTTTTCCTTGGTGCGAGGGCTGGAACGGGTTTCATTCAGCCTCATAATGCCCACAGGGGAGCTACATGACCGTTTAGTTGTGGCTCTAGGTCATGAAAACTGAGATCGGCTGGGAGAGCGGTGCGCTGGTGCGCTGACCCAACGTCCCTCCACTGGCAAAGGATGACACGGCGGTCGGTCGGTATCTATGGGCCAGCAGTTGTCTGTGGAAGGAGTTTACGTTACGTTTACGCTTATCCTGTAATTAACTAATGAATTGTGATTCATAAAATATGCTACTGGCCAGCGACTCTTGTAATCAACTGATCGCAAAGGCATTCTATTCCAATGCTGGCTGGCACTGTTGTTGGTTCGACGTCGTGTGGCCGACAACTTCCGCAGCTATAAACTTCATTGCAAATATCTAATGAAGATCAGAGCTATAGCTGTTCACTGGAGGGTTAGATTATGTTTATTTGCCGGTTATTACTAAATGAAAATTTATTAGTACATCAGGAGGAATCTGCCGCCATGGTTAATTTTTGTTGAGTGTGATATCTCTTTGCAATCCTTCGCTTTGCATATATCTGTATGGATAAATTAACGGATTTTAGATATTCACAAAAGAACGAGAGGCACGACTGTCTTACATTCACTAAACGCTCCCTGGTAGCTCTATCGCGCGGTACTCAGTGATACTGGAGCGGGGTATACCGGAAAGCCAAGCAGGTGGATCGGATGACAACAGAGAGACACTGTATATGGTGTCCCTCTGTCGATGCCAAACAAAATGCGAAAAAAGTATATGTTGGTTGTGGATGTCAGTGCAGATTATCTGAGATTAGACTCAATGTGCACGATGGTGTGCATTTGGTGCTCTGAATGAGGCAATAGCGCTGCGAATGACGGTATTTGTTTTGTGTTGTATGGCTTAAAGTTACGTCTACGCCGAAACAATTTCAGAGGTAACACTAGTTGTACTGAATAACGGGAAAGGCTCGGCTGTGTCATGAAGAGGAACCACACCGACATTCTTTTGAGCTGGTCTAAGCAATTCGTGCCCTAAACACTCTGATATTATTTATTTGCTTATTGAGTTAGCCTCTGATTTCCTTCTCCTTCGCCGGCCGAAGTGGCCGTGCTGTTAAAGGCGCTGCAGTCTGGAACCGCAGGACCGCTACGGTCGCAGGTTCGAATCCGGCCTCGGGCATGGATGTTTGTGATGTCCTTAGGTTAGTTAGGTTTAACTAGTTCTAAGTTCTAGGGGACTAATGACCTCAGCAGTTGAGTCCCATAGTGCTCAGAGCCATTTGAACCTTGCCCTTCATTGCGATTAGTAAAATGAAATAAGGCCTTATGTTCTATACTTACATTTACTATCAATCCTATTTTTTTTAGTTTTGTAGTTCAAAGTTCTTGTTCTGACTTGCTATCCTCTTAAGAAGTTCTAAATACTTTATGCCTTATACTAGGAAAATATTTTAATAATGACGTCGACAAGTATGCTTTTAGTCTCCTACTGAAAACCAATAAAGCAATGTAACGCTGCAAAAGGCACAATATTTGATTATGAATTGTATATTAAAATCTTCTAGTCTCCACCTACTTTGCTCCGAATATTTCTCTTTCTAGCAGAACTAGTTGCATAGGACTAGTACTCATTATTGAAGATGATGCTCTCTCGTCACGTTGCGTTATTAACATACATGTTGGTTTTTGTCAGTGTACCGTGACTTACTTTAGGTTAAAATAGTTAATCATCCGTCTCGAGGCACAATGATTTTTTTTCTTTTCATTCATCTTCCTAGACGTTTTCATCATCCTATATGTTTTGGAGGTAAAACACCTGTCTGACTACATTCTGACTTTCACAATTACTTCTGCTTCAGATGCTGGTAGTTATCGGAACACAACGTTTGCCTTTTTTCCGTGTGTTGCGTACCACATGGATATAAGACTGTAGTAAAAATAATTGGAGACTTGACATCCTTTCCTCTTTGATAAATTTTATGATCGTCTAACAACAAAACCTTGCAATCAGAACATTTACAAAATTGTCTTCCTAAGTTAAACTTTCCGTTAAGTTAGAACAGAAGGATGCGGGCCAGTGCGTATGTGGTACAATTTTATTATTTGTTTTTCGATTAAGAGAATATTTTGCTCATGTTTACCGTGTTAGGCAGAGAAAAGGTAAATTATTACAGTCAAAATTCTTTTAAATGTTTCTGTGGATATGCTGGTGTTGACTAGATCTTTCAATTGTCTTATAAATTAAATTGAATTGTTCAAATGGCTCTGAGCACTATGGGACTTAACATCTGAGGCCACCAGTCTCCTAGAACTTAGAACTACTTAAATCTAACTAACCTAAGGACATCACACACATCCATACCCGAGGCAGGATTCGAACCTGCGGCCGTAGCAGTCGCGCGGTTCCGGACTGAAGCGCCTAGAACTGCTCTGCCACCACGACCGGCTAAATCAAATTGAGGACAACTGCATTAAACATAGCTATATGAAGTTACTACGTTGATAAACTACACAAGTACGTTCCTAAACTACATGAACTTGAACAGTGATACAGTGGGACGAATACTGGTATAAGACTGCCTCAGAAAATGTAAAGCGTCAGCACATATTTGAGGCTCCTGGCTAGTGCTAGTCTTTAAAAGTGCTTAAATACTCAGGCGTGGCTGTTCGACCAGTTAAATAAGTCTTACATACAAGCTTTAAAGTTAAGATAAAAAAATAGAAATGAGCGTATGGCATCGTTGGCCGGGGAAATTCGGCCGCCAAGTGCAAGTCTTATTCCATTCGCCGCCACATTGGGCGACTTTTGCTCCGGTGATGAGGAAGAAATAGTGATGAGGAAAACACAACACACAGTCCCCGAGAAAATCTCCAACCCGGCCGGGAATCGAACCCGGGCCCGCTTGCATGGGAGGCGAGCACGTTACCACCCAGCTAAGCAGGCGGACAAAGTTAATATATCATATAGTAATGCGAAGAAAGCCTTAAAATACTGCAGAGATGTTAACAGTTATTTCATAAATTAAATAAAAAAATAAGATCTGTTGTAAAAAAATTGTGAAATATCCACATGTGTGTCGGCCCCAGCTATTTGTGTAGTTGTGTGGTTCATCTATGTAGTATTTTCGTATGTCTATTTTTAATGTAGTTTTTTCTTAATTTTCTGTGCAGAGCTATTGAAAATGACTGTAAGGTTGAAAGCGATGTAGAAATATTTATGCATGTTTCGACTGATGAACTTTGTTGTTACGTACATTCTTTTATGCGTTTGAACCGAGCGTTTGCTACATGTATCTATGACACCAGTTTCCTATTCTTTCGTCTTATTTCCGTTAAGAGCATATTAGAGGCACCGTTCAGAATGTAAAATATGTAGCCTCTTCTGCTGCACAAGCATAGTACAAAAACATTATACATAAACAATGATGATGATTTTTTTAGGAAGAGATGCAGTAGTTCTCCTACAAAATACGATACTGTGCGGCAAAACAGGCTATTGGAATTGTATCTCTTGTTCGGGATAAAAGTGCAGCCAGTTGCGTTTCCTGCAGTGATGAGAGGATACTGAATGTCGGAACAGCGGAAGCAGGCGCTCGCAGCCACGAAATACAACGACTGTTCACACAGTGTACATTGAGGTGATGTCATCGTTACCAACTGTCGAACGTAAAATCAGTCCATTGTTTACTGGCACCAGTACTCATTGGTAGGAATGATACAAAAAATGCTTTTGGTGACTTCCCTGCAACTGCTGTTGTGCCAGAAACAACAAAGTTGCCATTGTGGTTTTATATAATTTTGGGCAGTCTAAAATTCTTTATAAAAGAAAAATAAACTGTCGCTCTTAGTGTTCTGACTTATACAAAATTTTTGATTTATTTTTGAAATCACTCACGGTATGAGCTGCATAAGAATGTTCTTAATTCTGAAGACTAGTTTGAAGCAGCCCATTACTTAAATGTTCACTGATGCTCCAGGATGCTTCCTGTCAAGCTATCCATTATTTAAGTCAATATTTACCATAAATCTCTTTTCTTCAAGATTTAATACAGTGCTATTTCGTTAGTTATCTGATTGACTCATCGAATCTCCAGCATTCTTCTGCAGCACCACACTTTAAAAGGTTCTGTTATCTTCTTGCCTGTACTTTTCATCGTTCACGATTCGCTTCCATGTAAGGCTTCATACCTTAAAAACAGCTTCAGAAAAGACTTCATAACACTTAAATTTTTATTCTATATTTAGTTGTTTATCTTTTTAAGAACCCCTCAAAGTGGTAGAAAGTTTCACTTATTTAGGGAGTGAAATATCTAGCGATGGAAGAATAACTAACGACATTAATAGGAGGTTACAGAAGGGAGGCAATTTCTACCAAACAATAAAACATCTGATTTGGAATAATGAAGTTTCAGAAAGAGCAAAACTCCTTATGTATAAGAATTATTACATCCCTATTGTCACCTATGGTGGAGAAACATGGGCAGTGACAGAAAGGGACTGGAGCAGACTGCAAGCAGGGGAAATGAAATTTCTCAGAGCAGTTAAGGGAAAAACAAGAATGGACAGAGTAAGGAATGTAGAGATTAGAAAGGACCTCAAACAAAAAAGTATGAGAGAAGAAATTGAAAGAAAGAGATTAAGATGGTATGGGCATGTTAAGAGGATGCATGGGCAGATACTCCCCAAAATTATGGAAGAACTTAAGATGGATGGGAAAAGACCTAGAGGGCACCCAAGAACACGGTGGAAAATGGGAGTGAGAATGTCTGTTGAAAGGAGAGGTGTGACCTGGCAGCAAGTGGAGGAAGAAAAGTGGTGGGAGGACCGAGCCAAATGGAGAGGACTCGTCAGCACCAAGACCCGGCAGTAGCTGGAGCGTGATTCGGATATAGATCTTTTTAAGGACAGTTATTCTTCCTTTTACCAATCTAAATATCATATACTCTTTAATTCTGCCACCGTCAGTTATTTGCAATACAAATATCAAAATCCTTCTTTTACTTTTAGTGTCTCAGTTTCTAATCTAAATTCGCAGCATTTACTGAGTTTGCTATTTCAGAAAGAGTTACAATATCATCGAGAAACTCTGACGCTTTTACTTTCCTCTCTGGATATTTTAATTCCCTTTACAAATATCTTCTTGGTTTCCTTTCCCTCTTGCTCTGTTTAAATATTTAACAATATCGAGGGTAGGCTACAATCTTGTCTCACTTCCTTCTCAAAAGCTGTTCCGCTCTCAGTCCTTCGAATCTTACAACTTGCGAGTTGTATATAACACTGCGTGGCCAGTATTTTATCCCACTTAAAAGATGTTCACAGAAGGCATTACTATAAGTTTCTTCAATTAGGGATTTGCTGAATTCTGGTAACCAGCGTAGCAGAGAGTAAAAATAAAGAGGACCAGGCATCAAACCTGAGATAATTACAGTGCTTTACAGTATCTTAGAATACCCTCTTTAACATGGCACTCTCGGAGGTGGTATGGTCTTGCCCTCCACCAAACTATGAAACGAGGCTCACAGCCAGTTATGAGAGAAACTTGCAGTTAAATTTGGATACTAAACCACAGCACAACATTTTTAGTTACGCAGAGGACAGCTTGAAGTAGCAATTGTATAAGGTGCTAGAAAAATTCGTCGCCTTGAAGGGGACCGAGTTTAAAACATTTGATTTTGGATTCTGACGTTACAACAGAAGACAGTGAACCAGAATTCTTCGACAATTTTTATGGTGGCTAAATAATTCCTCGGAAAAAACCGCGCTGGTCCTTTCCGCCCTCTCCTGCCTTCAAACATTTAATAACATCGACGAGATGTTAAACACTGATCTTCGACTAATTCATCTTCAGAAAGAAGCCATGACTTACTAGTGACCATTTCTTTCAACAAAGCAAGTGTAAAATACAAGTGAAGATAGAAATAGATAACTACTTAGGTGATCTAGGAATTGTCTCATAGTAAAGTAATCACAGTAATTTAATGTTCAGTTCAAAAATGGTTCAAATGGCTCTGAGCACTATGGGACTCAACTGCTGAGGTCATTAGTCCCCTAGAACTTAGAACTAGTTAAACCCAACTAACCTAAGGACATCACAAACATCCATGCCCGAGGCAGGATTCGAACCTGCGACCGTAGCGGCCTTGCGGTTCCAGACTGCAGCGCCTTTAACCGCACGGCCACTTCGGCCGGCTAATGTTCAGTTACTGAGACGTTGTAATTCGGCATTTATTTACTCGCAGCACAAACAGCACTCGACGCGTTTAACCAGCATCTGTTTGGCTTTTATACACTATTAACGCAATTTTAGCGTTTTAAAAAACAGATAATTTTCATTAATTATTCGCACAAAAAGAACATTCATCGAGCTCTCCAGCGGACGCTTCTCGGCTATCTCTTTCCGCGTCGTTATGCATTTAAATTTTACCTCGTGCTGCAATTCGATTACCGTCGTTTATCCTAACTAGTCATAGAATAATTATTTCACCACAATGTACGAAATATTTTCCCACACAGTACATTAAAAATCGTCTACACTCCGAATAACATTTTCTTTTGCACGTTTGATTGACATAGAAATGTATAAATTAAAACAGCGTGAACTAAGTTGTGTACTTTCGCTGTGCTTATGACTGAGAATTTATATCGCTCATTCTCAAAATGGCTCTGAGCACTATGAGACTTAACATCTGAGGTCATCAGTCCCCTAGAACTTAGAACTACTTAAACCTAACTAACCTAAGGACATCACACACATCCATGCCCGAGGCAGGATTCGAACCTGCGACCGTAGCGGTCGCGCGGTTCCAGACTGAAGCGCCTAGAACCGCTCGGCCACCCCGGCCGGCTATCGCTCATTCTCCACAGCTATATTTTCTCATATTCTGATATTATCACGATATGGTACTTGGTACGTGATAATCAATGGCGTCCTCAAGAAAATAGTGCTGTAGCGACAAGCCAACGCTAAACAAAAGTTTTCCGTTTTTGCACAAAAGAAAGTCTTTTGGTGATCAGAGATCTAGTTCAAGTAACACGTTAAGGTCGATCTAAAGAATACTGGATAAGATATTTTAATTTCTTTTTTTACCTATCAGACGTTTTAATCATATTTTACCAAATCTGTAATAGGCTCTACAAAACATTGATATTAATTTAATGCGAAAGAAACCGCTCATCCTGCACACATCATTCTTGGCTTAACTTAAAACATACATTGCGAAACATATTTGACGGGTGCCCTATTAAGAACTAAAACTTTAAAAATGCTTAAGGAGAGTAAAGAAAACGACGCCCATGGGTAACTTAGCGCGGTCCTGTAATTCACGAGATCCAGAGTGTTGTGCTTAGTTGCTGCGCTTCTTAACTTCCCTGACGCTTTAAGAAACATCCGCACTACATTTTGATACAAATAGGGTACCTCTTTCGGAATATACAAGTAGGTATACAACACTGACGTCGGGTCATCATGTCTGTGGCTTATTGAAGGAAACACATCCGCATTCTGCCGAAGGGATTTAAGGAAATAGCATGACAACTGCGACAGTACCGTCGGTAGGGTACTTCTAGTCAGCTCAGCTCAGCTAGACCGCTATCGACAAAATATCAGAGTTTGACCGGTGTTGATTGCTGAGTGTTATGTTACAAGGAACCCATGGTCTCGCGGTTGTTATGATTATCAAAGTTGCTGAAATTGTACGTCGGTTTCCTGGGATTCGTTGCTGTATAATACAGGCCACGATGCATTAACTAATATTTCCATATGCAATGAAACTGGAGCAATTCGAAAGGCATCACAGAAGTTATATACGAAAACACAATAAGTTGGCGTTTCTCGAGTGATGCCACTATTGCCACGCCACTAAAATTTACAGTCGTTTTGTCTTTGTGATGCCGCTATGCTTCGCCATCCGTCTGTTAGTGCGGTCCGACTGCCTCCTGGTTGTTACTTTTCGAAAGACAATCAATTTATCTGTTTTCGCTGGAAGCCACAACCAACACTTTAATGAATGATTTTGTTGACAACATCGTGAGAGACAGTTTGAAGGGAGCTGCTGTGTAGAGTTACACGTAGAGTAGATTATACTTTCAGAAATGATTGTATCACCCTTTCATTTATGTGTACTAGAAAATTATTCAAATACAAGTGAGATTAGTATAGAAGCTGAAGTAATGAATTAAAATTTGTGCCAAGACCGGGACTTAAAACCGAATCTCCTGCTTACTAGGCAGGTCAATAGATCACCTACGCCTGAGGTATAGGAACGATTTCCCCATTATATACAAAGCTGAGGTGCTTTTCCAATATCGGAGAACGTCGACAATACTGACGACAGAAGAAGGAGAAAATGGGCTGAAGCAAGGCTTGAACTGAAGAGTGTGTTAGGGAGGGAATTGCACCATGGTAGTCTGTACAGGGGTCGTAGTTACAATGCACTGAGGGTATACTTGTTAGACATCCGCTTATGGAAATGAAGGAAAGGAAAGTTAGTAAGAGACGACGGCTCATGTATAACCGGCACGGTAGCTCAGCGTATTCGGTCGGGGGGGGGGGGGGGGGGGGTTAGCTGCCCTCTGTAATAAAAAGTAAAAAAAAATAAAACTGAGCGAACGGATCAACGATGAACCTGAACAGATGTCATGGAACGTCCGCCCCGAACAAATGCAACGAACAATAATGAACAAAATGAGATCAACAAAAAAAGAGAAGAAAAGTACCGGTCTGGTGTCCAAGTTTTAGTTCATTACTTCAGCTTCTATTTTTATCGAAGATATAGTTGAGACTCATATGTCTCCAAGAAAATGTAATACCATCAGAATAAATGAGATAATTTGTCCGAATTTGATAAATATGTACTTTATTATTACTATTCACAAACAATGTCATGATTTGAGGATTTCATATAGTGCAATAACATCCCAGCAATCATGACATTAATAAAATAATAGAGCGTACACCAGCACAAGCATGATAATTCTACATTTCACTAATAGTTTACACTTACGAGTTTTGTTATTTCTCTTGTGAGCACACAACAACAAGCCGGCCGGTGTGGCCGTGCGGTTAAAGGCGCTTCAGTCTGGAACCGCGTGACCGCTACGGTCGCAGGTTCGTATCCTGCCTCGGGCATGGATGTGTGTGATGTCCTTAGGTTTAATTAGTTCTAAGTTCTAGGCGACTGATGACCTCAGAAGTTAAGTCGCATAGTGCTCAGAGCCATTTGAACCATTTTTTGAACCACAACAACAACTCTATGTGCTGAATGTATACTAGCTTGATGCAGTCTAATCCATGGAAATTACTTCTTTCTTTTTAAATTACTTTGTAGATAAACATGTATAAGTGACTGATTTATGACAGAAGACAATTAGTAGCTTTCCAGCTGAGACAGTTCATTACCAAAGTGGAGAAAATTAAAGAGCTAATGTATATCTTATGAGAATCGTTACTTATTTTTATTTTATTTATTTAACATGATGTGATTAGGGTCATCAAACCCTCACATCTTACCAGGGTTTCACACATACAGTACCATCTTTACGTCATAATTACCTAATAAATAACAATTTTAATATGAAAAATAATATTACAATCATTTGAGTGTCTATGGAGACAATGTGAGCAAATAATACTGACTGTGAACCAATAATGATAATACTGCCATCATTTCTATTACTGCTGCTGGTACCACTAATAATGATATTAATAGTGACAGATATAAAAAAAATTGTAGGGGTACAACGTAGATGTTTTCTGGTATACCGAGTTCAGAGAAAAGGAAATTTAAGGAGATTGCACGAGCTAGGAGTAATGGGAAAGAAGGATGTACAGGGGTACAGGGACAATGGTAGTCATTATTGTTGCTTCAGTAGATACCTGATTAACTGTCTTCAGAAGCTGGAGATGTTATTCAGATCTGTACTATAATAAAGGAGGTATTCCACAGTCGGGTTCCTGCTACTGAGAAGGACTTCGAGAAAGTGGTTGAACGATAGAGTGGGACAGAATCTCTGATGGGAACGAGTGTTTCTGCCATGTTGTTCGGACAAGAGCGTTATCATCGATGGGAGAGATGAGGGAAAGTGCACGTTGATAACAAAGTAGAGAAGACAAAGTATTTGAAAATCTCTGTCCTTGCCTGCATGCAGCCAGGATAGCTTTGCATATGAAGGTGAAATATGATCACAGAGTCCAACATCACAGACGTAACGAACACAGGCATTTATTAGTAGTTTTTTTCTCTTTTTCCTTTTAATACAGAGTTTGGTCATTACGCAAAATCTGGTTGTAAATTCCCTTAAAGGTCTGTAAATCAGAGCCACAGGAGATCATTCTGCAGCCCAGAGATACAATAATTTCTGTTTTGCGTAAGCTCCTGATTTTGATTCATTAAAGTGACCTGCCTGGATAGCCGCTTCCGGCATTCGGGAGGGCAAGCCTGCCCTGGATAGAATCCGCCCCGCGAATTAACGACGAGGGATCGTGAGCCGGTCAGCTTGGATTTGGTTTTTAGATGGTTTTCCACATCCAAGGAGGTGAATACCGGACTGCTACCCACGTCCTGCCTCAGATGCACGCTACGCAAACATTAAAAAAAAAAAAAGCGTTCTCTCACTTGAACACGACATATAGGCCTAAGCTAGACGCCGACAGATGGTGTACACACATTCCGTCCCACGGGGAGTCGTGGCGTCAGGAAAGGCATTGGGCTACCTAATTTCATTAATATTTTCAAAACCCGCCGACGCTGTAGAGAAATGGGAAAAGGCGAAGCCTACCATCAGCTCCTACCAACCGAAACCGGGGCTCATCTGGCCACGGTGTTCCACTCTTCTTGGGTCCAACCAATATGATCACGAGCCCAGGAGAGGCGATGTCGTGCTGTACTCGCGTCGGTCGTCTGCTACCATAGCCCATTAACGCCACATTTCGCCGCACTGTCCTAACGGATACGTTCGTCGTACGACCCACATTGATTTCTGCGCTTATCTCACGCCATGTTGTTTGCCTGTTAGCACTGACTACTCCACGCAGACGCCACTGTTCTCGATCGTAAAGTGAAGGCCGTTGGCCACTGCGTTGTCCGTGGTGAGAGGTAATGCCTGAAATCTGGCACTTTCGGCTCGCTCTTGACACTGTGGATCTCGGAGAACTGAATTCCCTAACGATTTCCGAAATAAAATGTCCCATGCGTCTAGCTCCAACTACCATCCGCGTTCAAAGTCTGTTAATTCCCGTCATGCGGCCATAATCACGTGGGAAACCTTTTCACATAAATCATCTGAGTACAAATGACAGCTCCGCCAATTCACTGCCCTTTTATACCTTGTGTACGCGATACTACCGCCATGTGTATATATGCATATCGCTATCCTGTGACTTTTGACACCTCACTGTATTTTCATTAACTTACATACCTTAAAATTTGGTACACGATGATGGTTGTTTGATATTCATATGTTATTTTTCCTCATCATGTGCTTTTAGACCCATTATTTGTGTTTACTACTCATCTTGTTAAATTCTGTGAGATTTAGTACCATTGTGTTCATTCAGGCAATCACTTCACCTAGCGGGTCTTTGAATATTTTTTAGTTTCTCGGAAAGAAACACTTTATAAATCAGACAGTAGTACACATCGTGACTATAATAAAAAAAGGTTCGTTGCTTTCTATAAAGCCTACTGAACTGAGACGCTACCCTGTTCACATACCAACATTAATATAAGCGTCATAGCATCCAGTTTCAGAACCATGTGCTTTAGTGGGAACGTTATCAATCTAAAAGCAACAGAGAAGATTCCTATTATAAATGGTGAAATTATCATGTTGTAGGCGTTCAGTGTTGATGAGCAATAACGTGATTCTAACCCGAATAAACTTACCTACCACTCACCAGCAGCCGATCGAT
This sequence comes from Schistocerca serialis cubense, assembly GCF_023864345.2. Lineage (NCBI taxonomy): Eukaryota > Metazoa > Arthropoda > Insecta > Orthoptera > Acrididae > Schistocerca > Schistocerca serialis. The sequence goes on along the minus strand of NC_064640.1, from coordinate 433,855,933 downwards.
CCATCTGACCACATGTGAGGAGGGAATCGAACCTTCAACTTGCTACAGGCTCCGGTGTATTCTTTTCTTTAGCTTAAAATCCTATTGCACGACGCACGATTGAGTGGGCGATCTTCTAGATATCTTCCGCGTAAAGTGCCAAATACGTGCACATTTGTCTAAGACTCTAGATCATATGCCATTTGCAGCTCTCAACTGCGATGGTCAATTGTCGTTTCATTCGTTTGGCGCAGAACATGGGCTGCAGACAACAGCGAAAGAAGGAGAAACTATAAACATTTACAAGCGCAGACCATTTTAGCGACGTACAATTTAAAAAGCTACCGGCCTTAAGAGGTCATATTCCAACAAACGTATTCCCACCGACGAAGAAATCATTAGAGATAAGACAACAGCTCAGTGAAACTAAGAGGAACATGGCAGTCGCTTCCAGAGATTTGGAGAAGGGGCAGAAAATTAAGGCCGTACTGGTCAGACGGAGATTTGGACCCTGTTTCTCTCGTATGCAAATGAAGGCTATTAAGCACTGGTAACCCACGAAAGGTGGTAGGGCGCGCAGTCAAAGAGTACAGAATGAACCATCGGATATATAATGGAGACACGGAAGCTCTAAAGCGATGTAACAGAAGCCATATTCTAAATGAAACAGTTTTCATTATTGATTTCACCCTCTATCCGTTTCAATGGTCACATCAGGATCATAATAATAATAGTAATAATAATAATCTTCAAGAGGAGAAATTATATAAATTACAATATATGTGTAATAAAATAGTGAAGGATACAAAAATTCATTCATATAGGACTAATTATCAGTAATAATCCTCACAACGCAGTCTATTACAGTTGAAAAAGTTGTTATAGGTCTATTTGTGGGCAAAGCGGTTTGCAATGAATGAGAATGCATATTCATTGTAAGAGCCCGCGCCGTGTGGAACGACCCCCTCTACATTATACTTCGTGCGCGATGATGTGGAGTTTGTGGTCTGCAGTCGGTTTGATCGCCAAGACCACGTGATGTGACGTCATGCAGTGCGACCAGTGGGTGCAGAGTTGGGCAGCCTACAGAGCATGGTCGCCCGCAGAGTCAGTCGGCTGCGGGCCTCCGATCCGTTAAGGCCACGCCGCTCTTGCATCACCCAATCGAGAGTCAATTACAGCTGTGATCGACTGTCGTTATTGCACACCGCGGGCTACAGCACACGATCGAGTGATAGAGCTTTTCTCTTGTTTCGGTATGTAACAACAATTTACTTCCACTTCCAAAATATAATCACGAGTAGTGGCACTGTCCGAGCTGTGATGTGATAGGCTTTCGCTAATGTAGAAATGACTGGTGGAAAACATGTAGACTGATTCGAATTAATGAGAATCTTATTGAGTTCGAAGATGTTAAAACTACATTTGTATTAATTCACGCAAGACTTCCGATTTCAATTCTTCGTGGCGGGGTCAGGGATTTTGTCTGCCTCGTGGTGACTGGGTGTTGTGTGATGTCCTTAGGTTAGTTAGGTTTAAGTAGTTCTAAGTCCTAGGGGACTGATGACCATAGATGTTAAGTCCCATAGTGCTCAGAGCCATTTCAATTCTTCCTCGGCGCATCTTTTGACTCTCGGTGTTTAGTTTTACGCTGCCATTTGCTGACGAGGTACGCATGGAGATACAGCGCTTCTATGTGGTCAGTTTAAGAGATTGGCCCATGGCTTTTCTATTTTCTGTTTAAATAAGATAAAACTTGTCCTCATCCTGAAGGCTGGTCTGAACACGACGATGTTGTACGAAACATATCCCGTTCGAGGTGGTATGTTCGTGTCGTCTTCCTCTCTTTGAACCGACTTAAGCAGTCAGTAAGAGGTGAACTGGGAACAAAGGCGCATTGTCACATATAAAAATCACTTTGAGAAGTGAATGAAGCGACAAGTTACTAAGAAGACATCGACCGAAGGAGGATAGAACTTCGAGCCTTTAGGCTATTAGGTTGACAATTTTATACTTACACACCGAGCCCCAAACCAACGTTTTAAAAAGTCAGTAATTTTTAATCCGTTACTGCAGGCGTTTTCCTCTACTGGATTTTACAGCATTCTGTTACAATTATTCGATCGTTTTTGCCTTGTTAGATTTACGGTGAGTGTGTGAGTTTACCCCTGGAGGTTTCCTAATTAGACACTGTTAATTAAATTTCTATTTTCTTGTAATTATCTCTGTATATTGATATCTGTTGAGCGCAGTATTTCGTGTTTCAGCCTTTTCATATTCATCCAGTTATGAGCTCGTCCTTTCATCCGTTTCAGCCCGTAAAGCCAGTAACCCTCCAATCACACAGATAACCATTTCTTCAATCCAAAAATACTATTTGATATCTCTCTCTTGCCTGTCATCCTATCTTAGATGTAATTAGCCCGAATATCATCTTCAGGTTTCGTCATCTGCTTATAACGAACCCGAATGAGATGTATAAGCATTCACTTTGTTCTCTCGGGAAAGAGTAAGGAAGAAATAGCTTACAGCTTACACCATGCTTTCAACATGGCGCTTGTTCGACAGCTTGAATGACAATGTCGCTTCTTGATCATTCAGACAATTTCTCATGCAAATACATGATTGAACGTCGTTCCGGTCTTTTCCATCCCAGAATAAATCCGAGATGGTTATCGAATATCAAATCCAGGACCGCTTGGACGGCAAAACGGCTGTCCTGTGTCATGCCGAAGAGGACACTCCAAAATTATGGATTGATTGTAATAATCTGTACTGTAAGAGCAAATGTTCACGGATAGGAGCTTAGTCAGTACTTTTGTCATTAAAAGCCTAAAATTCAGGCTCCTTTTCGGGTCTCTCCGGATTCTGTTGCAATTAGTGAAACTGTTCCTCAGACCAAATCGCTTTTGTTTTTCTTCTTTTGCTCGAAGTTGGTGCTGATGTTGGCTGCTGTTTGGTATCGCCAAACGGCGCAACGAAGCGCTCTCACCTATGGCTTCAGACGGACAACATTGACGTCGGTTGCTTATATTAATCTAGGCTGACTAAACAGAATGGCTTTCGATATTATGGATGTTATAAAAAATCTGTCGCCTCGTTATAAATATTTAAAAAAATCAGAATGCGATGAACAGCAAACTGTGTTTCTTCATTCACATGAAGTCTTTCTTCGCCGACTATGAAGATATTTCTACTAATGGGAGAGAGATCTGTACACTTCAGTGCGTTAGGACTTTCTTGAACGGCAAATATCATTCACACTTTTTAGAAGGGTTCCACATTTCAAAGAGAGTGGTTGGAATGTTCTGTTCCGCTGTATATACGAAATATTTAGAATGAAATTTCTACTTTGCTCTAAAATAGTTCTCAACGATACCACTCTAGAAAAGTTTAGTCCCTCACTTCGTAAGCATCTTATGTCATCTTTCGAGAGAGGCTCGGAAATATGACTGACAATACTTGCGTTTTTATTTCCAAATCATTAATTTAGCTTACAAACATTTTGTGGCGTCTCGTGCTGTTCATGTAGCAAAATGAGCGAAAACCGACAAACCTACAAAAACTATGGAAGTAATTGAGTTTCCAGACCCAAATAAGCCATGTAACCTACACTGATAGGGCCAGTTTGGACAAAAACGAATGTACCGCATGGGGTATTTGCTTTATTTTTTCCCCACAAACTTTTCATTCTGAACACGACCTACGCTCGACGCTTACCACAGCCTCATTTGGAAAATATTCTTCCAACTGTTAAACATGACTCAGAAGAAACGGAAAATGCGTCTGTAGCAGCACCATACTTTCATCTGACATAACATGCACGTATAAATGCACTTATTGAAGAAAACAGACTGGCTTTTGTTTGACTACCACAGCCAAAGAGTTTCCTGCCCTACAGAAGAGGGGAGACATAAATTCAGCTCCACGCTGTTCTACGGCTCTAGAAAGAGGACAGAACGTTCAACCTAATACCATCGGTGGTCAATGGACAATCTCCGATAGAACAGAGCTGGGGGGGGGGGGGGGGGGGGGAGATCGGCCTATCTCCGATCTTGGCATTCGACTTCATCTCTGGAATCCACAGTAAACCTATACCAGCATAACTGAACGGATATTTCAACTTCTCTCTTCCCGAATGCGTTTCTGATGTGATAACCACGGCACCAACTCGCTCGGTCGATGTCATTAGCGACTAAACACTGACTCAATCGTAATCGTCGAAAGATAGCGAAAGAAATCGGGGATAGTGGTTTATACGAGTTTGTGACACTTGCACGGAGTGACACTTGTACGGAGAGGGAATGTGTTGTTATTTGCAAGGAGGCCAGGACACTGTAGGCAGTGGACAGGGTGCTCCGGAAATATGATTCACCAGCCTGCACGCCGGTACCTGCGACGTATTCTGGAGAAGGCAAAATCCCGTTTCCTACAGAATGTTCCCTGTCCGCACACCAGTTCGTAGTGTGCATGGCCTTCTCCCAGAGTTCAGTACTGCAGCTGACCTCTGACTGGCAAGAAGTGCTCCGTGTCTTAGTACTGAGATAACTGAATTCACCGACCCCACCAAAGGGAAGGCTTTCCTGATTTACAACGGGCATCAGTATGTAGTGGACTATACAAACAGACAAGAAGTGACTTCGGCTTTGTGTAAACTTTAAAAAGAATAAATGCGATATTATGGATGTTATGAAAATCTTTCGCCTCGTTATAAACATTTTTAAAAAATCGGAATGCGATGAACAGCAAACTGTGTTTCTTCATTCACATGAAGTCTTTCTTGGCTGACTATGAACATATATGAAGGCTATCCACGTTTGTGTTCCAGATGAAGCAGCAAATGAAGTGCGAAAACATTTTGTAAGTGCAAAGAAGCGGGTAAAAGAAACAGACGCTACAGTCTGATCACTTTACGTTGAAGAAGCAAGGCAGCTCTTCAATTGAGATTACGACTTAGTAACAGCGTTACCACCACACATCGTTACACTGCATTAGGCGAAAATATATGGGAACTAGAAAAGATGCCATCGATTCGGGAGAAATATTCATCCAAGAAAATGATTTTGTGGTGTCACCGCCAGACACCACACTTGCTAGGTGGTAGCTTTAAATCGGCCGCGGTCCATTAGTACATGTCGGACCCGCGTGTCGCCACTGTGTGATCGCAGACCGAGCGCTACCACAAGGCAGGTCTCGAGATACGGAATAGCACTCGCCCCAGTTGTACGGACGACGTAGCTAGCGACTACACTGACGAAGCCTCGCTCCTTTGCCGAGCAGATAGTTAGAATAGCCTTCAGCTAAGTCCATGGCTACGACCTAGCAAGGCGCCATTAGTAACATTGCATGTATCTAAAGAGTCTCACTTGTATCGCCACAATCTCCAGATGTACCAAAAGGATGGATTAAAGTTAAGTATTCCAGAAGATACGTACTTTTCTTTATAGCATTCATTACGTATCCTGTTTCAGACCTCACGCCATCCTGCTTTAAATTAGCGCGTGCCTTTCGGCTTCCTCTCATTGTGTCTAGGCTGTCTTGTCTAGACACAACAGATTTACTGATGAATGATGGTATCAATGTTTTACTTGCAGATGATAACAGGGTACCGAATGACAGAATACTCGTGTTTGCAGCGGTAAGAGAGAAGTTTGTTTATCAAACTGCATATCTTTTTTTGTGGATGGAACGTCCAAGAGTTCGACGAAGCAGTTTGGGCAATTGTTTACACTTCACGCGGACCTTAATAGGTCATGGGAGGAAACTAACAGTATTCCAGTTGTTTACGCTTTGCCAGTAAATAAAAAGTGAGAAATGTATGAACATTTTTAAAAGCTAACGTGCCGGGATGGAACCCTGCATCTCTGATGATGGACTTTGAAATTACCATCGTCGAAACAGTTAACAAACAGTTAACAGTTTATTTCTTGTTGCAATTATCATTTTAATAGCCGGCCGCTGTGGCAGAGTGGCTTAGGCCCTTCAATCCGGAACCGCGCTGCTGCTACGGTCGCAGTTTCGAATCCTGCCTCGGGCATGGATGTGCGTGATGTCCTTAGGTTAGTTAGGTTTAAGTAGTTCTCAGTCTAGGGAACTCATGACCTCAGATGTTAAGTCCCATTTTAATCAGTGTTTGTAGAGACAAGTTCAGTGTTGCGGCCTCGATCCACCCTGTAAGGAAAACGAGGAAATATGCTGTCACATAAGAATGTGTTCTGGTCTAGCTCATCTTCCCTGGAAATATTGGACGATGGTTGTCTGTGTATTTAGGAGAGCACGCCTGAACTTTTACGTCTGTTTTTTGTACCAGTGACTCGATATCGAACACATGCCAAGAGAGACGTGAAATTGTAGTGGAAGGCGCCAGAAGGATGGAACCGAAGAATAAATACATTAGTATTAAAAGTTCAGCCAAATGTTTACTCAATAGTGAAAAATCTTCTAGAAGATGCACAGTACCATGGCCACAAGTTTGACCGGCTAATTTTAAACATTGATGTGAAAAGAGAAAGAGACGGCGATGACGACTGGCGAAACGGTTTCAAAGGCTTTATAGAGACTCCAAACTGATGGAAACTTAAAATTATTTCTGAATTTTGTGGCCTAAGCACAGAAGTTACAATGACGAAGAAAATGTCAGATCCATTGAAAAAGTTGTAAATTTTAAAAAGTAGTTTAATGTAATCGTAGGTAATCTTGTAAATATTGTAAATATGTGTTGTTCCCTGGAAACGACACAAAGTCGGGCAAATGACTCTCGAAATTTGTAACATATTCCCTAGTGAAGACTGACAAGGCTATCTCAAAGGGCAAGCCTTTTCTAAAGAACAGTCGCAGCTTTGACCCTGAGAGGTTCTTAGAATCAAAATCTGTATGAGCTCACACAGGGTACAAAATCTCTGCAGCGGAAACACGGGCAACTGGCATGCAGTTTCATCCATACTTTTTCCCCCTCCGCTAGAAGACGAGCAAACCAGCATGAAACTGGTAAACACAAAATAAATAATTATCATAAAAATGTGACTCGTGGCAGTTTTGCATCCTTTCAGCATATTTTAAGACCTGTTTCTATTAACACTTGCCGGAGACTGCAGAAGGCCTGTTGAGGATGCGACTAGGCGAACAAGGGCCTTCGCCGCCTGGGTTGTGAGCGCTCGCTTCCAAGTGGCGCAGCACGGCCGACTGGTAAGGCAGGGGAAGTGCAGGCAATGTGATGCCTCCAGAGGAATGACCGTCATTAGGTTCGTCGTAGCCTTAGTTACTAACATACGGTACACACGTCTCAGTGCTTAAGGGCGTCTTTCGGTGTGCCCTATCCCCTTACGCAATCCGTATTTCAAACATTTCTTAGACGTACTTGTAATTCGTATACAGCCAAATCGTTTAGGGATCTAAGAGTAAACACTCTAAAGGTGTGAACTAGCTATTAATTTTTTTAAATTAAAGTTTTAGCGTGGAATCTCCCCTTAAAATGGAGAGTAGCTCTTTTGAAAGGCATGAAAAGTAGCATGATGATCGGATAAGGAATTTCTGAGTGGTCAGACACATCAACGTCAACGTATCCATGCAGAATATATAGTCTATATGTTTACTGTATGTCATATCTTGATACGCTTAGCGTTCTATTAACGTGCTTCAAAATTTTAAATACAACGAAAAAATTCAGTTTACATCAGCATCACGATAGATTCCACCCAAAATATTATGGTCACTTGCAAGATGAACAACGAGAAGCCGATGTGTGGGGGAAAAACAGTTTCATGCGATATGACTGAATAAAGTATTCATTCCAAGGGAGAAAAGAAATAAACTTCTCAATAATTTTCATAACATTTTCATTAAAAATACATTTTTTTTGTTTTCAGGAAGAGCATTCTATGAATGAATCTGCAGTTAACTCAAGCTACCACACTATTTTTCAGCTAGCAAAGGGTAGCGCAGTTTCACTGATTTCGAGGCTATGTTAGCAGTGTGAAAACTCAACCACAGCTAGAACTTATACACCCACTGTGTGACGTTTGTGATTAGTTTCACGGCAAAAATAGTCTCGTACACTTCTGTTTCCTTAATGTAAATTTACAGGTCTGCAGATACTATTATGTCGGTGTTTATACTTACATGTGCATGCTGCTTTTTCCGCAATGAAGAGAACCAAGTCAACCTACAGAAATTCACTGGCAGACTTCAACTTAAGAACTTGTCTTCGCATTACACTGATCGAAAAGTGGTACCAGACACTGATCCTTTAGCGAAATTTTTTTAATTTGTCAATTTAAATTTCGTCCTAAAATTGCAGTCCCCATAAAGCTGCAACAGTCGTAAGAAATGCAGTGTTCGTTACTTACATGTCAGCAGCTCGTTGTCTCGCGGTAGCGTTCTCGCTTCCCGAACACGGTGTCCCGCGTTCGATTCCCGGCTGGGTAGGGGATTTTCACCTGCCCCGAGAAGACTGGGTGTTGTTGTGTCTTCTTCTTCATCATCATCATTCATCCACATTACGGTCGGAGGAAGAGAACGGCAAATCACCTCCATTAGGACCTTTCCTAGTACGGCGGTGCGGATCTCCCGCATCATTCCCTTACGCTCTGTCAAGAAGCATGGGACTTCAATTCCATTCCATTACTTAGCTGTCCTCCTTTCCTTCCAACACCAAAATTTTAAGAGATATTGAATTTCACTGTCAGTTCTCGTTATGTTGAATCTCATTGTCACCTCTAATTAATACAACAGGTATAAAAATAAATTCGCCACGAAACGCGTTAATGAGCCACCCTGAAGCGATAAGTGGTTGCTCACTGCTGTGATGCGAGCGCGAGCCCGCTTGCTGTGCTGAACTACTAGACTTCTTAGTGTGGCTGTACCTGCGACAAGTCAGTTAGCCCGGCAAGAATCCCTGCTCCGTGCAAATGTCACTCCACGAAAGTAGTCCAACTCCGTTTATACAGGACGTAAAATAAAATTTAGGATTCCCGAATAGCGATGTGATTCACGCTCCTCCCGAATGCGAATAGTTGCTTTACCACCTCGCACGGCGAAGCATTTCATGTTCACTTACAAAAGTACCTGAAACCATAAACACTTTGTATTAAAAGATGGAAAACGTAGATCATGATTTGTCGGGTAAGACAACATTGCTACCGTAGTGATGATGACTTAAGTGTTACACATTTGCTGTTGTACATAAGAATCACAGTTGTTGCTCTTATAGAAATGACGATTGAAAGTAGCAGTTAGACGATTACTTAGTTCACGGAACTTGTCGCAGAATGCACCTCAGTATACAAACGCGGTTTCCGAGCTTATAAATGAAATACCATGAGATCCCATTCATCTTGAACATGAAAATAAACTTTAATACTAGCGAAGGAAATGCTATCGACATAGACCTGCACGCTGAATTGTAGAGTTTTAATCGAAAAAGAATAATACAGCGTTTTACTGACAGAGTCCTATAAAACCCCAATAATTTTACGTACTCGCGTCGTTCTGTGTTCATACTAATGCAATATCAACACATTACTCTCTCGTAATATTCCTCTTCCATTGCCACTATTAACGTATGGTACTCTGTATTGGGGAAATGTGGATGTGCTGCCTCTCGCAGTAGAAACAAAATTTGCAGTTTGTCATTCGTTAGAGTTTATCGTCCTGCGCATGTCACTGATCCAAAGTGCACGCCGAATCGCTCATTCAGGTGACAGCAATACTTGGTCAGGTCTGCTGTCAACTTCTCCCGTACAACGGGTGCGGGGCAAAGTCAGGACATGCGGGGACCAAGCAGCAATCGGTATTGTAATTGTAAACTGTCGAAGCTGCATTGGTAAAGTACCGGAACTTCAAGCGCTGATAGAAAGCACCGAAGCTGAAATCGTTATAGGTACAGAAAGCTGGCTGAAGCCAGAGATAAATTCTGCCGAAATTTTTACAAAGGTACAGACGGTGTTTAGAAAGGATAGATTGCATGCAACCGGTGGTGGAGTGTTCGTCGCTGTTAGTAGTAGTTTATCCTGTAGTGAAGTAGAAGTGGATAGTTCCTGTGAATTATTATGGGTGGAGGTTACACTCAACAACCGAGCTAGGTTAATAATTGTCTCCTTTTACCGACCTCCCGACTCAGCAGCATTAGTGGCAGAACAACTGAGAGAAAATTTGGAATACATTTCACATAAATTTTCTCAGCATGTTATAGTCTTAGGTGGAGATTTCAATTTACCAGATATAGACTGGGACACTCAGATGTTTAGGACGGGTGGTAGGGACAGAGCATGGAGTGACATTATACTGAGTGCACTATCCGAGAATTACCTCGAGCAATTAAACAGAGAACCGACTCGTGGAGATAACATCTTGGACCTACTGATAACAAACAGACCCGAACTTTTAGACCCTGTATGTGCAGAACAGGGAATCAGTGATCATAAGGCCGTTGCAGCATCCCTGAATATGGAAGTTAATAGGAATATAAAAAAGGGAGAAAAGTTTATCTGTTTAGCAAGAGTAATAGAAGGCAGATTTCAGACTACCTAACAGATCAAAACGAAAATTTCTGTTCCGACACTGACAATGTTGAGTGTTTACGGAAAAAGTTCAAGGCAATCGTAAAATGCGTTTTAGACAGGTACGTGCCGAGTAAAACTGTGAGGGACGGGAAAAACCCACAGTGGTACAACAGCAAAGTTAGGAAACTACTGCGAAAGCAAAGAGAGCTTCACTCCAAGTTTAAACGCAGCCAAAACCTCTCAGACAAACAGAAGCTAAACGATGTCAAAGTTAGCGTAAGGAGGGCTATGCGTGAAGCGTTCAGTGAATTTGAAAGTAAAATTCTATGTATCGACTTGACAGAAAATCCTAGGAAGTTCTGGCCTTACGATAAATCAGTAAGTGGCTCGAAACAGCATATCCACACACTCCGGGATGATGATGGCATTGAAACAGAGGATGACACGCGTAAAGCTGAAATACTAAACACCTTTTTCCAAAGCTGTTTCACAGAGGAAGACCGCACTGCAGTTCCTTCTCTAAATCCTCGCACAAACGAAAAAATGGCTGACATCGAAATAAGTGTCCAAGGAATAGAAAAGCAACTGGAATCACTCAACAGAGGAAAGTCCACTGGACCTGACGGGATACCAATTCGAATCTACACAGAGTACGCGAAAGAACTTGCCCCCCTCCTAACAGCCGTGTACCGCAAGTCTGTAGAGGAACGGAAGGTTCCAAATGATTGGAAAAGAGCACAAGTAGTCCCAGTCTTCAAGAAGGGTCGTCGAGCAGATGCGCAAAACTATATACCTATATCTCTGACGTCGATCTGTTGTAGAATTTTAGAACATGTTTTTTGCTCGAGTATCATGTCGTTTTTGGAAACCCAGACTCTACTATGTAGGAATCAACATGGATTCCGGAAACAGCGATCGTGTGAGACCCAACTCGCTTTATTTGTTTATGAGACCCAGAAAATATTAGATACAGGCTCCCAGGTAGATGCTATTTTTCTTGACTTCCGGAAGGCGTTCGATACAGTTCCGCACTGTCGCCTGATAAACAAAGTAAGAGCCTACGGAATATCAGAACACCTATGTGGCTGGATTGAAGAGTTTTTAGCAAACGGAACACAGCATGTTGTTATCAATGGAGAGACGTCTACAGACGTTAAAGTAACCTCTGGCGTGCCACAGGGGAGTGTTATGGGACCATTGCTTTTCACAATATATATAAATGACCTAGTAGATAGTGTCGGAAGTTCCATGCGGCTTTTCGCGGATGATGCTGTAGTATACAGAGAAGTTGCAGCATTAGAAAATTGTAGCGAAATGCAGGAAGATCTGCAGCGGATAGGCACTTGGTGCAGGGAGTAGCAACTGACCCTTAATATAGACAAATGTAATGTATTGCGAATACATAGAAAGAAGGATCCTTTATTGTATGATTATATGATAGCGGAACAAACACTGGTAGCAGTTACTTCTGAAAAATATCTGGGAGTATGCGTACGGAATGATCTGAAGTCGAATGATCATATAAAATTAATTGTTGGTAAGGCGGGTACCAGGTTGAGATTCATTGGGACAGTCCTTAGAAAATGTAGTCCATCAACAAAGGAGGTGGCTTACAAAACACTCGTTCGACCTATCCTTGAGTATTGCTCATCAGTGTGGGATCCGTACCAGATCGGGTTGACGGAGGAGATAGAGAAGATCCAAAGAAGAGCGGCGCGTTTCGTCACAGGGTTATTTGGTAACCGTGATAGCGTTACGGAGATGTTTAATAAACTCAAGTGGCAGACTCTGCAAGAGAGGCGCTCTGCATCGCGGTGTAGCTTGCTCGCCAGGTTTCGAGAGGGTGCGTTTCTGGATGAGGTATCGAATATATTGCTTCCCCCTGCTTATACCACCCGAGGAGATCACGAATGTAAAATTAGAGAGATTAGAGCGCGCACGGAGGCTTTCAGACAGTCGTTCTTCCCGCGAACCATACGCGACTGGAACAGGAAAGGGAGGTAATGACAGTGGCACGTAAAGTGCCCTCCGCCACACACCGTTGGGTGGCTTGCGGAGTATAAATGTAGATGTAGATGTAGATGTACATTTTCCAGTATTTAGATACTAGCTCATCATCAGATATTAATGTGTATATTCGCCGTGTTTGCTTTCTATGTGATTTATGTTTCTGCAGTGTTTGTTGACGATTTCTACGTGTCTATGCTTATCGAATCGTTTCGAAATTGTAGAAAACATTAAATGTAGTAAGTCTTTAGTTAATCTGTATTTCGTTGATTGGGGGAAAAATGTACAATTCTACGAGAACGGAAACGAAAAATTCCAAAAATTGAATACAGAAAGACGAATTTACTTGTACTGTATTAGCTATTCAATAAATATTTTAGTTAATACTACAGGTTTATGTAGATTATAATAGTGATAAGCACTTTATAATCTGGACGATAAACCTTTAAAATAAAGGAAAAAAGCAAACACCTGAGTTTTAAGGCATTAGGAAACCAACGCAGTCTAGAATTTTACTTCGCTTACATCCAGGCAAGGCAATAAACAGTTAAAAATGTTCAAACGTGCGTGAATTATCTAAGGGACCGAACTGCTTAGGTCATCGGTCCCTAGACTTACACACTACTTAAACTAACTTATGCTAAGAACAACACACACACCCATGCCCGAGGGAGGACTCGAACCTCCGGCGGAATAAACAGTTAAACAACAGCAAAATGTTAAAAGAAGATCGCTAATATAGACGATACACGGTTTGTGTCTGACGTGGGGCTGGATTTAATGTACTGAACTTCTTAACGAGAAACTGCCATGTGAAGGAAGATCAAAGTTTAACATCCCGTAGACGACAAGGTCATTATAGATGGGCTTTCACCTGGGTCTCGACTAATAAAGCATTATATATCTTGTAGTACCGTACTGAACTTGTGTTTATGAAACAGTGCAAAAAATTATCGAATATTTTTCATTTTGCATTTTGATCCTTGAATCATAACAGATTTGCGTGAGGCTATTCCAGTGTGTCCAGTCACGATAGTTTGTTGGCTTTGTTCGGGGAGAGAAAGCGGGTACCACAATTGACACGGACGTGCTGGCAACCACACCCACTGGCTTTGTGCATTAGCCTTGACATCGATCTGTTTCGTTCGGATTAAAAGCGTTATGTTGCTGTTCGGGCAGAGCCCCTAAGCTAAGTATCAAAAAAAGAAACTGTTTTCTATTACTAAAGGGTACTGAGTGATCGACGAGCCCTTGATTACGATCATGGGGCTTACGTCACACCGCCCGTTTTTGCAATGCCAGGCAGTTCAACAAGCTCTAGTGCAGTTCTTTCTCAATACCTTGTTTCCAGAAGTAGGTAATTTTGTGCTCTCTTTTTCACTGTCTTTCTTCTTATGCTAAAGGTCGGTCACTGCCTTCCTCATATTATGTAACGAACCTTACTTGTGGATACGCATCGACTGCGCAGCTGATGTGGAGTACGATAAACATTTTCTAGAAAAGGAGGAACAGCGCCTTTGTACGGAGCATGGCGGACAGCAATCATAGCTACATGCGACTAATCAAGCATTCCTAACGGCACCGAGTGAACAGGCACGATGATTTAGGCACTGAATTTGCAATTGGGAGGAGTTCAAGTTAGGCGAATGCCGGGATGTTTCCTTTTAAATGTACAAAATCAGTTTCCTGCCTCGTCTTTGTTCAATCAGAGTGTTTTCTCTCACAACCCCGTCGTATATCTGCCGTCAGATCCTAATTTTTGCTCTCCTTTCTACTGGACGACTACTATTGAATGATTATACTAAAGGAGACTAGCTATATTACCATCGTGTCCACATGTACAGTTATATGAAATAAAAACTAATCTTCAGATTTTATTACAAAATAAATATTGTCCAATTATGGGAGTGGGGATTCTGTTAAACGAGAGTAGACAATTGGTACCGAAGATGATATCAGACTGCATTTGTCCAAAGAATTCCAACAATCAACACTCTCAATGCAGTCTGAAGTTTGGGTAGATTTGTAAGATTTTTCCAGTAGTTAGGTGACATGAGTGTGTTTGTAATTTGCAATAACAAAATATGCAACATTTAAGTATTTGGCGTGCCCTGCGGCTTGAAAGGCATATATATCTCAACCCAATATACGCACGATTTGTCATATTCTCTCCCTATCGTCACGAGTTTTATTACGTTCAGTCAGAAAGTAGACAGTGTCATTAATTCTTTTCCATGTTCCTGACTCGTGAATTTAGTGTGTAATCAAGACTGCCCTAATTCTGCTGTTATACGTAGCTGATTCAATGGGCAGTAACAAGTTTTGCAGAAATCCTTGTCAATTAATTTTTTAAATTAAATGTCCTAATCTATGTCCATAATCTGCAATCAACCTGACTGTAAGTAGACCTGAGTTATTGGTACTTAGATGATTTCTCCGTCCCCCTGACACTACATCTCCATAATGATGATGCAAGAAGATAACTAGTGCAGTAAGGGTATATGTATCTGCTAATTTATCTAACTCTGCCGCGGCGATCCGTGGATGAATGATTTGTATATGGAGAGGGGGGGGGGGGGGGTAGGCGTGGATGTCTGCATCCACGTGATGAGGAAATCTGTTCCTATAGTCTGTCGCAGGAGTCTACGTAAGGACGTAACCAATAACCACAAGGACATGTCTTTTCCACCTCTGTCAGATGCCACAGCAGCTTTGTAGCATTTCAGTTTAAGAGTACCGAGCTTGCAATGCCGGTTTCACATCCGTTTGTGAGGCTTAGTCGGAACAGCTATTCACCAATTCAGGGGAACGTCAGTCGACATGTTTTCTCTATAGTAAAAGAAAATGTACAGCTCCTGTTCTGGCTCAGGTGTAATGGAAGTGAACCTTCTGGTCTAATTCCTAGTGTTTACGTGAAACATGCATCCCGCAAACACAGAGTAGGTGCAATTTCTAAAATGTATAAAGTAATTAACAGATAGATACTCGTCTGCCAGCAGCATATTAGTTGAGATAAGTCTGGCTCTGTTGGAACCCGTAAGACATTTGCTACTGAATAAAGTTGGTGAATGGTCACGATATGGAACTTGTGAATAATTTTCTGAACATTGTATTATGTCTTTGAGAAATCTGTTTATTTCTATTCTAATGACAGATGATTTTTTTTTCAGGTTCATCATGACGCAATTGGTTCAAGATCTTGTCCACGGTTATAGGGATATTATGGACAACAGGAGTGGTAAGTGAATGTTATATTTAAGTAATGTGTTAGAAAAAATATTGCTGTGGGAAAGCTTCGTTTGTTTGTGAGGTATCAAGGAAATTAACTGATCCACGGGTGCATCTCCTGACCATTTACCTGTTCATTGAAACAAAAAACGCGCAACTGAGTAGTAGCCTCTACTTTCCACAAACTGTACGTTACTACGTAATTCACCGGATGAACTAATACTTCAACAGCCCATTGCTCAGCTAATACTTCGTTCAACATCCATCTGCTTACAAGTGCGAAATACCGAACATTAGCAACATATTCACGAAAACAGTATACATGCAGTGACCAGCAGCGATTGTAATATTCACTGACGGGTCGAAATAACCAATCAGCCGTACGTAGGCAATGCCTTCTTTTATCCTGAACTCACAACAAAATCGTTATATTCTCTTCATCACCGCGCGATTGCTACGGATGCAGGTTCGAATCCTGCCTCGGGCATGGATGTGTGTGATGTAGTTAGGTTTAAGTAGTTCTAAGTTCTAGGGGACTGGTGACCTCAGATGTTAAGTCCCATAATGCTCAGAGCCATTTGAACCATTTCTCTTCATCGAAACACATTAGGCAGAGACAGTAGTCATGATGCAAACTCTCAAGTTTCCTAGGTTGCTTCAACTGAACTAACGTCCTGATCAAATCTTACTCGTTAAGTTCACTGTCGGCTCTCAGTACTCTAGCAATATGGATGAACAAAAACATTCATCTTATGAACATAAGGTAGGAAGTGGTTGAGATGCAGTTGTGTCTAACTACGGTAAAATGTCTCAGGGTATCAGCGCAACGAGGCGCTAAACAGAACGAGTATGTTGGTCACTGCTGGAAAGGAAGCTAAGCTCAACAGCGATTTGATTATCGCGATTTCCCCACGTCCACATACTTCCCGGAACTTAAATTAATGGCATATAACGTGTAGTAAGATGAATCAAAGAAAATAAGACTACACAGAAGCTGCCAGTACCATAATCTGCAACCTGCTTTCCCACAATATCGTGCTTTACGGATTACACATCTGCCAGACTCACCTGCCGTTCTTCATAAAGAAGCATTCCTATCGACTAAACTTCACGTTATCTCGTCAGGCGTCAGACTCCCCAATTTATTCGTACAACTCAGCATCAATATGTGATTTAAATGACTTAATATTTTGGTATACGCGGCATCATGTTCAGCAAGTCACTTTGTGGATGAGACCAAGCATGGTGAAACATCGATTTCCCATTGGTACTAGCTCTATCCTCCAGACCAGTCATGATTTTCATAAGAGACTGTAATCTGCAAGGATATTTAAGTATATTCCCACTGAGAATAGCTGCACCACGCCAGGGACTGACACGTGATAGTGTTGTATATCTGCGTAATATTTAGTCTTCACCTAATGGGAACATTTGTACGACCAGAAGACTGTGTTGCAGTACCACTTCAGAACAAACTACTGTATCTTTGTCGCTCTTTACCTTTTCCCCTCACTAATCTAAATGAACTTTATTTATCGCCAGTTACCAATCTGTTCAAAAATGACTCGGAGCACTATGGGACTCAACTGCTGTGGACATCAGTCCCCTAGACCTTAGAACTACTGAAACCTAACTAACCTAAGGACATCACACACACCCATGCCCGAGGCAGGATTCGAACCTGCGACCGTAGCAGCAGCGCGGCTCCGGACTGGAGCGCCTAGAACCGCACGGCCACCGCCGCCGGCTACCAATCTGTTGTGGAGTGGTATGTGTCCTCTATGTCCTTACACATTCCTTTGTTGTTAGGTATATCACTTACGTAAAACGTTGTTTGATGTACGATGTGGACGCCAAAAACTCACTTTAAAAATGTGAAACAATTGTTGATAACAAAATGTACAGAATACTTGGCTTCCGTTGTTCCACAAGATGAACAAACATATAAAACAACAAAATTTCACTAAAATTAACGCCATTTAGTAACTTTTCACTTTACCCTCGTATGCAGGCAAACATAGTGCTCTGCGAAATTAGATAGGGCGACCGTAATCGCCTTAAATGTCTACTACACTATAAAGCAGCGTTTCACGCCTAGTAGGTCAGTGACACAGAACATTTTGCGTTCTCTTATGGTGTCTGTAAATCAGATCAAGCGAGAAGAAAGACTGTTCCTTCAGTGAAAGATAGGAAAATTCCTTGGAATATGGCCCTGCCAGTGGGACAGACACCTGGTATCAGCAGTGGAGCACTGTGACTGAGGAACGTCAGCCACAGAAATACGCACGTGTGTTGTCCTTAAAAACGCTGGGCCGCGGATTGACTGTGTCAACCGCTTCGATCAACAGCTTGCGTCAAACGCCGGCCTTGATTCCGCTTCTCCATACCAGCAAGCGGACGAGTCAGACCAGGATTCCCAGGAGACTAGTTCCTCCTGTTTGTGAGCGCAGCATAAACACTGCTATGGAAAGGTAGATGGAAAATTCAAGTTTAGCATCCCTCCGGCGGCGAGCTCACTAGAAACGGAGCGTAAGCACAGATTGCGGAAGGATGGTGAAGAAAATCGGGCTTGGTGTTTTCCTTAAGCGATCTGAGCAAACTTGGGAAAACCTAAACTGGGTGGACTGAAAGGGATTCGAACTGCCGTCCTTCCGAATGCAGATATCCGAGTTTAGTATTCCGCCACCTCGCTCGATTGTAGCTTGATGCGATGCGAAGACGTTGCACTGAGAGCTCTCATTCGTCTGCACAGGGATAATCAGCTTGAGAGAAATAGGCAAGATATGAACACACGGGTACCAAGGAATAGCGGCGTGATTTCTCAGGCTTCTTCGGCGTGATAAAGGTGTTCAGCTGGTTTCAAGTTCCAATTTACGCGCAGTATTTCGGCATCCTATCTTATCGACCTCACCAGGTGGTGTGTGTTGCTCAGATGTGCCCTCCAAATGGACTGTTTACAGTTTATGAGGTACTGTTGGTGTCACGCTGTTGGTTTTACTCCTGACGCTTGCTACACACTTCGCGTTTTTGTTTTTGGGAGCTTGAAGTGATGATGTCTCAACAACGATCTCGGACTCGGACGAGAATCGTAACTCTCACATCCATGACATTCGTATACACTTTGCTGGAGACTCCCTTTAACAGCTAGCTGCTACATACACTATCTGATCAACAGTATCCGGACAACTTCAAATGGTTCAAATGACTTTGAGCACTGTGGGACTTAACATCTGAGGTCATCAGTCCCCTAGAACTTAGAACTACTTAAACCTTACTAACCGAAGGACATCACACACATCCATGCCCGAGGTAGTATTCGAACCTAACCTGCGACCGTAGCGGTCGCGCGGTTCCAGACTGAAGCGCCTAGAACCGCTTGGCCACACCGGCCGGCCTCTGGACAACTACTAGTGGCCATTAATATGGAGCCTGTCCACCCTTCGCCTTCATGACAGCTTCACCTCTGTTTGAGGACGTGTCTGAATATCTTTGGAGGGATGGCAGCTCGTTCTTCGGCAAGAGCCGAAACCAGAGAATTTAGTGACGCTGAACGCTGAGGTCTGCAGAGAAGTCGGGATTATAACTCATCCCAAAGATGCCCCCCCCCCTCCACCCACCGCCCCGTGCGAGTTTCGAGCCCTCCCTCAGGAATGGTTGTGTGTGTTGTCCTTAGCATAAGTTAGTTTAAGTTAGAATAAGTAGTGTGTAAATCTAGGGACCGATGACCTCAGCAGTTTGGTTCCATAGGAACTTACCACCACCAAAGATGTTCCATTCAGTTGAGGTCGGGAGTTCAGCAGGCCCGTCCGTTTCAAGAATGTTATTTTCCATATACCAAAGTCTCACAGATGTTGCTTTATGACGCGGTCCACTGTCATGTCGAAACTATCAGTCATCGTCTCCCGGCACTATACTTGATGGCAGGTAACGTTCTCCAGGAATTCGCCAAACCCAAGCGCTTCCATCGGAATGCCACAGGTCACAGCGTGATGCATCACTCTAAATCACCAGTCGTCCACTGTCCACTGGCGTCGTTCTTTACGGCACCTCAAACGTCTCTTAGCATTAACTACAGATATGTATAGTTTATGAGGAGGTGCTCGATCATTGCACAATATTCCTTTCAACTCCCTGATTCCTTCCGCTAATCTCTTGCGATTTTTTTACAACCATCTTCCGCAATGCTCGACGGTCCCTGTCCATCGGTACATGAGATCTACCTGGTGTAGCTGTGGTTGTTCCTTCCCTTTTCCACTTCATAATTACATCGCCAACAGTCGACTTCGACAGCTTTAGAAGGTCTAAAATATCCTTCTGTATCTATTACTGAGGAGACATCCAGTGACTAGCCCCCGTGACTAGCCTCTTGACCGGCCCGCTCGGCTGTTACGGCTTCGTTACTTACAACAAAATACCCCTCCCCCACCTCCTTTCAAACTGGCGGGTCTGCGTCTCGTGACATCTGTGATCAATTCTGCATTACACAGACGTGTCCGAACACTTTTGTTCAGATAGTGTTCATTCCAAATAATTCCAACCAAAGCGATTTTCCTCTCGGGACCAGTACTCTCGTCAGGGCTTAGGCTTCCTCGACCCTGGAGCAGTATGGTCGGACCAGTTTACCCTGGTCACAGCAACATATCTCTTTCCGCTTACGTAAAATCTTATTTTAAAGTCGAGATAACTGGAACCAAATCTGAAGCGGGCAATGAGCATTACGTGCCCATCGTACAAACAACTTGCAGGGACATATATTGCCAACAGGTGGCAGGGACTGGTGGCAGCTGGAGGCAAACTACTCGAGGAAAACCAGCCGTCAGTTGCACCCCCTTACTCACAATCTCTGAGGCCTTCTCCAGACGTGGCTTAAAAAAGAATGCGGGAGACCTTGGTCACCTTAAGCAACTCTGGTCGCGGGACAAACCTGATTTCGACCAGATTAGCAAGAAGTCGCAGTGTCTCGGGAACTCCAATGCTGATGGGTAGGAATTTGCGAAAGGTGTCCTTCAGACAGCATTGATGCAACTGTGGAGTCAGGAAGAGTATTGGGTTTAGTTTCCTTGTTTTTGGAAATTTATTTTAATTATTTTACATCAACGTTTCGAAAACCATTGTTGCTGAATATTCATGAATGGTGCGCATTCGTTTGTATTTTCAGTGGGTAAGCCGAATAACATTTTAGATGACATGTTTTATTGTCCTCTTCCGGGTTGAACATTTAACTTATGCACAACACTCTCAATGGAATCCAGGATTTGATCATGTACCATTACATCACTTTCAGTTCACTGCGAAGAAAAATAAGATCTGTCGTCAAAATATTGTGCATAAAATTGGAGTCTGTTTTCTATCAATGGCACTGGGAAAATCATAGAAATAATACGTAACACGAAAAACGCATCTTTCTTCTGACCACCGAGTGCTGTTTACCATTGAGGAATAGTTTACCAGTGTGCAATATTACACACAGGCAAACACACACACTCACACACACACCAAAGAAACGTAAAAGAAACCAAACTCTATGAATGAAACTCCATGATTCTTTAATAACTGTGTCGTAGATTGAACTATACTTTCTATTTATGAAGTCACCCAGACCCAAGGAAACAAATGATCAGCGTTGTATCTAAGGAAATTTTCATCTTTTTTTGCAGCAGACGGGCACACGTTTTCGGACGTGTCTCACAGACGTCAGCGTCTTTCGGCTTCGGCGATAGCAGTGACTAATAAAGTATTTAAACTCTTATCGAAATGTGTCAGCAGCTATTTTCCAGCATTATAAAATTTCTTCTTAGTGTCTGATATAAGATAACTAATGATTTCGTTCCAAACGCATAGATCTGGACGATAGTCAATTTGTATGGGACGTGAAATATTGATCTTCCTTCCCTTTTTCATAGTCAATGGATTATAGGAAACTCATTGTTACCTCTGCTAGTATATTTATGAACAGGGGCTGCAATGAGATTTATTGAGCAGTTTAGCGTTTTCTACGTGGCTATACTGCCATGGAAAATCAGCATTCGGTCCCATCTGCACCTGAATTTTATACAGTGCTTCATTCGACCCGGAAGATTGCGTTTTTCTCCAGGTACGGGAAAACGTGTTAACAGCTAGCGTCGAGGAAGATGGTCGTTGGTCTTATAACTATCTGTGGAAGAAACAGGAAGGAAAAGTGATTCAATTACGCTGTCCTGTCTGTAGTCTACCCATCAGCTGCTAGCTTGATACCCTTACAGTTCATCATCATCATCATCAACATCAGGTGTATGTCATCTACTGTTGGATATAGGCCACTTTTAGACTTCTCCATACATTACGATCTTCAGTTTTTTGCATACAAGACATGTTTGTTTATTTCTGTTGCATTACGAGGAATTCAACACGGGTTCTCGTTAGTCCATCTCCCATCATTTCATGTCGCTATAGCACATATGCATTTGAGTTTCGTAACAATGCCTGTCTTTTCTTTATGTATTTTTCAATAACGTGACGTAATCTATGAACCCCATGCAAAGTTGTAACTAACTTTCGTTGCTTCTTCCCCTTACTTGATTGATAATCTGTAGATTGGTCCATTGCGATATCCCTATTTCAGTCCTACCGAAGTAATACAAATTAACTGCAGTGCTCAGCTGTTTGCTTCCTATGCTTACCGTAATTACGTACTGAAGTGGTGTAAGAGCTTTGCTTGCTGTGCAGCTTACAGCAGGAAGTTGGAGGAAATATTCTTGAAGTACCATTGTCATTGCTTAATACTCCGATGAGCGAGAGAGATGGTGTAAGGGTTAGACAGTATTCGGGAGGAGCAGTGTGCAGATCAACGTCCAGCCATCCTGGTATATTTTTCAGTGCTACTCCTAAACCAATGTGAGCATTTGCTGGTATAATTCAAAGACACAACAGATGTCCTTCATCGTTCTTGTCCACGGACGTGTCCTCCATCTCTTCTGACCTTCAGCTTAATGTCGACAAACCGTTAAACTCTAATGTTCATCTCCACCTACATCTACATACATATTCCGCAAGATACCGTGTGGCGCATGGCACATGGTACTTTGCACCACTTCTAGTCATTTCCTTTCCTGTTCCAATAGCAAACAGTGCGAAGGAGAAACGACTGTCTACAGGGTGTTTCAGAAAAGTTGCGACAAACTCCGAGGATTTGTAGAGAGTGTCTTGAGGAACAAATCGAGATAGGAACCTGTGCCCGAAAAACGTCATCCGACGACGCTAGAGAGCATCGAAGCTATAGGTGCCCACACCTTCTACTAGGCCACCCCTTCGGCAGTAAATGTGACTTTGTATGCTGACGGACCGCAATGTTGTTTGTAATTCAGTGATCGCAACTGATTGCCACAATCGCCAGTGGAAAAGCCCGAACTTGCTGCTGCGTAGAAAGACCTTGTCTCATATGACTGCGATGCTTTGTTGCCTCGGCGGATGATGCTTTCATACACTGGTTTCCATTTGCAGTTTATTTTTCTCCTGGAACCCCATAAAATTTGCAACGTTTTTCGGTATGCAGGAGAAAAACAAACGCAGTGCATAAGAACATGGTTGCTAAAGTGTTTGCTATGTTATACTGATTATATACAGATACTTATGCTTGTTATGTAATTATAAACATCAGCAATAAAACTGTTTCATCCTGCAGTGTACTGTTAAATGACCAAAATTTTATTTTTTACTTCATTCTTTTCAGAGTTAAATAATGATGAATTATTTAGCAGTCTTATGACCGTTTGCGCGTGTTTTGCTTAGTTCAAATGGTTCAAATGGCTCTAAGCACTATGGAACTTAACATCTGAGGTCATCAGTGTCGTAGACTTAGAACTACTTAAACCTAACTAACCTAAGGACATCACACACATCCATGCCCAAGGCAGGATTCGAACCTGCGACCGTAGCAGTAGCGCGGTTCCGGACGTTTTGCTTAGTAAGTTATGACAAACATATGTGTTACCACACGACACAGACTGCCACGAAAATTCTGGAACGTGTGATATCTAGGTTCTCGATTTTTTTGGACAAATTGTGCTTAGGAACTAATCGTCGCCTGGGAACCTAATCCATATGCTCAGACCTTCGTTAAAAGCATGCAGTCATGGACTGTGCGGCTGGTCCCGGCGGAGGTTCGAGTCCTCACTCGAGCATGGGTGTGTGTGTGTGTTTGTCCTTAGGATAATTTAGGTTAAGTAGTGTGTAAGCTTAGGGACTGATGACCTTAGCAGTTAAGTCCCATAAGATTTCACACACATTTGTACATTAAAAAAGCATGCAACGGGGCACCGTGTCAAACGCTTTCCCTTCGTCTATACCCGTTTCCCTTCAGCTATGGGTCGCAGGATATCGTGTGAGAAAAGGGCAGGCTGAGATTCATAGAAGCGACGCTTTCTAAATCCGTACTGATTTGTGGACAGAAGCTTTACCGTTTCAAAGAAATTTATAGTGTTCGAATTTAGAATATTCTAAAGAATTCTGATCTGTAATCTAGCGGGCCCGTTCTTTTACTCTTGTTACCAGACTCTTGGGACATTGGCTGGGCGGGAGATTCACAGTATATGCAAGCTAAGTAAGTGCCGTAGAGTACGTCTACACCTACGTGAGTACTCCGCAGGTCACAATTAAATGCCTAGCAGAGGGTTCATCGAAGCACCTTCAAGTTATTTCTCTGCCTTTCCACTCTTGAAAAGAGCTCGTGGAAATAGGAATCTTAAGTCTTTCGGCGCGTGCCTTAATTTCTCGGGAGCCAGCAAAATGTTTTCGCATTCGGAGGAAAACGTTGGAGACTCAGCTCTCGTGAAAAGGTCTCGTCGCAACGAAAACAGCCTTTGTTTTAATGATTGCCACGTGTGACACTCTCTCCCTAATTCCGAGATAATACAAAACGAGCGGACGTTCTTTAAACTTCTTCGATGTCCACCGTCAGTGGGTATCCCATACCTCGCAGCAATACTTCAGAAGAGGATGAGCAAAATCAGAGTAAACAGTCTCTTTAGTAGGCCTGTTGCTTATCGCACCTCATTTTCGTTCAATATTCGAATCAGCCTTTATTTCTGTCAGGTGTGTTCGATGCCCACTACATATTTTAAGTACTGCACCTCCGCAACGCTGAAGAATGGATTCTTTCCTAAATTACAACATTTTCTTTCCTTTTCCGGAAACATCCCTTTAAAGTTTTGCATTAATTAGGCTACACGGATCGCGAGCATAGGAAGAAAATATTCTGTTGGAAGAAAATTGGAAGCTTCTTGCATGCATCTAATTTCTTGTATGATCATTGACACTGACAATACTGCATGGTTAGCTGCTGGATGCGTTCGGATCATGTTCTCTGCAAAGACAGACAGTGAAAAAGTACGGCACTTAAAGCGCAGAAGTTACTAACAAGGCCGACTAGGCCGTCAACTCACTATTCCACTTCTGACAACTGTGCTAAGTACGTCAACCGCCCAGGTAGTTATCAGTTTATTGGTAGTAAAAACAGTTTTTCTGTTTAGTGTTTCCTCGAATGCCTTTCTGGCAAGAGCCCACTTAGTATGGTAGTGACGTGCGTTAGTTTACCCGTTACGCCCTTCTCGTTGACTGTACGCGGGCGAGGGAAAACAAACTTTGCGAATTATCGGTGTTGTTTTTTTTTTTTTTTTTTTTTTTTTTTTTTTTTTTTTTTTACCCGCCTCCTGTTGGCAGATGTTACCACTTAACACCTTCTCCGTCATCGTCGTCTCTGTCGTTTTGTATGTTGTATGGAGGAATATGATGATAGCGTTTCTAGAACTAGATATGTATGAATTTCGCCATACCGTATGACGACACTGGACTCTAACAAATATACAGATCACACATTTCGTTCGTCATTTACTTTAATTGCATAAAAACTTAAAAGGCATCTTTTATATCGCACCCAAAAATGTCATTCGACGCTTTAGGGTATCACTGGAAGTTATTAATTATTTTGTTACTTATTTTTGCGTTAATTATTTTGGGTGGTATGTGCCATTCGTTTATTAGTGTATTAGGCACTATGCAGCAGTTGCACTTAAATTATTTGTGTCTTTAGCAAAGGGAACGATAAAATAGACAACATTAGGCGTTTGTACGTAGTCGTCCATAGCCCGCCCATACAGGTCATTTTCTGGCGAAAAGAGGGATTGGTGCATCTGTGTATAATGATGGAGTCCGTTAAGTGGAGATGTACCGTGCGATTGTGATCAGCACATCGTTCGTAACGTTGTCCGATTGCGATGAACTTATTTTGCCCGGTACTATAATATGTTTCATAATATCATGACCCTTTTTCTGCACAGTTAGCTACGAGGGCTATTCGGGAAATAGCCGGATCATTTGCGAAATGCAAACCACTGTGAAAATTAAAGATGTTTTATTTGCAACCGTTAGCTACATCTTCCACCTGCTTGTCTACGTAGTCGCCGCTACGACTTTCGTCCTATAGTTGTGCCAACTTTCCAGTACCTTCATCATAGGAGGCAGCTGCCTCTGCTTTACACCAATTCTCTACACTGCCCTACAGCTCATCGTCTGTGTCAAAATGTTATCTTCATTGCTAGCAGTTCATGTGAGACGAAATTCAGGGGGAGCCAATTGTGGACTGTATTGTGGGTTATCATACATTTACCATCGAAAACGCTGCAAGAGCACCTTCATTGCCCATGTAGAGTGCAGCCCAGAATTGTCATGAAGAAGAAAACGCATCACAGTTATGTTATGTGGGCTGCATCACACTAGGCGAAATCTCTCACCAGGCCCTCATACTTAGCTGGAAGCACTACAGGGGGTGGTCAAAATACACTCCTGGAAATGGAAAAAAGAACACATTGACACCGGTGTGTCAGACCCACCATACTTGCTCCGGACACTGCGAGAGCGCTGTACAAGCAATGATCACACGCACGGCACAGCGGACACACCAGGAACCGCGGTGTTGGCCGTCGAATGGCGCTAGCTGCGCAGCATTTGTGCACCGCCGCCGTCAGTGTCAGCCAGTTTGCCGTGGCATACGGAGCTCCATCGCAGTCTTTAACACTGGTAGCATGCCGCGACAGCGTGGACGTGAACCGTATTTGCAGTTGACGGACTTCGAGCGAGGGCGTATAGTGGGCATGCAGGAGGCCGGGTGGACGTACCGCCGAATTGCTCAACACGTGGGGCGTGAGGTTTCCACAGTACATCGATGTTGTCGCCAGTGGTCGGCGGAAGGTGCACGTGCCCGTCGACCTGGGACCGGACCGCAGCGACGCACGGATGCACGCCAAGACCGTAGGATCCTACGCAGTGCCGTAGGGGACCGCACCGCCACTTCCCAGCAAATTAGGGACACTGTTGCTCCTGGGGTATCGGCGAGGACCATTCGCAACCGTCTCCATGAAGCTGGGCTACGGTCCCGCACACCGTTAGGCCGTCTTCCGCTCACGCCCCAACATCGTGCAGCCCGCCTCCAGTGGTGTCGCGACAGGCGTGAATGGAGGGACGAATGGAGACGTGTCGTCTTCAGCGATGAGAGTCGCTTCTGCCTTGGTGCCAATGATGGTCGTATGCGTGTTTGGCGCCGTGCAGGTGAGCGCCACAATCAGGACTGCATACGACCGAGGCACACAGGGCCAACACCCGGCATCGTGGTGTGGGGAGCGATCTCCTACACTGGCCGTACACCACTGGTGATCGTCGAGGGGACACTGAATAGTGCACGGTACATCCAAACCGTCATCGAACCCATCGTTCTACCATTCCTAGACCGGCAAGGGAACTTGCTGTTCCAACAGGACAATGCACGTCCGCATGTATCCCGTGCCACCCAACGTGCTCTAGAAGGTGTAAGTCAACTACCCTGGCCACCAAGATCTCCGGATCTGTCCCCCATTGAGAATGTTTGGGACTGGATGAAGCGTCGTCTCACGCGGTCTGCACGTCCAGCACGAACGCTGGTTCAACTGAGGCGCCAGGTGGAAATGGCATGGTAAGCCGTTCCACAGGACTACATCCAGCATCTCTACGATCGTCTCCATGGGAGAATAGCAGCATGCATTGCTGCGAAAGGTGGATATACACTGTACTAGTGCCGACATTGTGCATGCTCTGTTGCCTGTGTCTATGTGCCTGTGGTTCTGTCAGTGTGATCATGTGATGTATCTGACCCCAGGAATGTGTCAATAAAGTTTCCCCATCCTGGGACAATGAATTCACGGTGTTCTTATTTCAATTTCCAGGAGTGTAATATGAACACCTGACATATACACAATATTTACTAATTAATAAGGAGTTGGGCTACCATTGGCTTTGGGAAAAGCTTCACCTCTTCATGGAATAGGTTCTCTCATTCTTGTAGCACAAATATACACCAATTGCTCAAATGATGTAGAGGCATTAAATCTGGTCCTCAGCCTGTGCTCTAAAACTCCCTGGAAGTTTTCAGTGATTTTGAGACATGGCGATTGTGCTGGCCAGGAAATATGTTTGATGTTATTCTGATGCTCCACAAATGATACCTCAAACTTTTCAGCTGTGTGTATGAGTGCATTATCATCTTGGCATATGGCAAGATTCGGCAGCAATATGCTAGTCATACTAAGCACTTCATTGGGGAGGATGTTGTAATATTCATTGGCACTAATCCGGACAGTGAGGCTAATGTTAGGACCATCTGGATAACACGATGAAGCCGGCCAAATAGTAATGGAATCTCCCCTATGCTTGACTGTAGGAAACATGCAGGCCAGTTCGCAGGCTTCTTTTGGTGTTCTTCATAAGTAAACCCAGCCGTTTGTGGGAAACAATGTAAATGATGATTCAGCGGACCATACCACATTCTTCCAATCATCAAGCGTCCAGGTTTTATGATCTCTTTTTATTATCTACGATAATGATCGAAGCAGACGAAATGAGTTAAAATTTGTGCTGCGACCGGGCCTCGTGCGGCGTGGAGCAATATTGCCCATGGTACTGCGGTGGTATAATGGTTAGCATTTCTGCGTCGCAAGCAAGAAGACCTGCGTTCGAGGCCCGGCTGCAGCACAAATTTTAATTCATTTCGTCTGCTTCGATGTTTTACCGTGTTTCGTGTATCCTGTCGTTATCGTGAATACTGTCGCTTGTGAAACGTTAAACAGTTCATCCGTTTTGGTCTCAGATGCTCCCGCTAACCATGCACCAACGGGTTGCCGTTTTGGAAGTCTGAGAGATCACACATTTCATTGATTCATTGTGTTCACCGTCACAGCACAAAGTAAATAATACAGTGGAAAGTAACCTCCAAGACTTGTCACGTCAACTGTGCACTGCAGCCGTATCGCAATATTTACTTGCATGGTGTTCACATTATTTTGTCCACACCCTGTATATATCTGGGAATGTTTACGTGCTCACTGTGCGCTCAGAACTGAAAGGAGCGACGTGACGCGATCTAGCGGCATACTAGAGACACTGTCCAATACATCTGAGCAAAGCGTCATCGTTTTGTCACTGTCTTTTGGTTCCCGGTCGGACTTTAATTTCTGAATAGCCCACGTAGATACACAAAACTTTTAGTCTCTTATATTGTTTATTTTAGCTTAACCCCTTTAAAGTTTACCTGGGATGGTTCCTTTGAATGGGCACGGGCGATATCCTTTCCGATCTTTGAAACAACCCGAGCTTGTACTCCGATTCCTACGACCTCGTTGTCGACTCGACATTAAATACTAATCTTCCTTCCTTTATAATTCAGTCTTATTCTGATAGAGTGGCGGCTCCCAGTTTCACTCATTATCACATCGACGGATTCCCACAGGGTGGGCAGCGCGTGGCGCGTTTTATTAAGCGTATTATCTCTCTTTGACAAAGCTACATCTACATCTACATTTATACTCCGCAAGCCACCCAACGGTGTGTGGCGGAGGGCACTTTACGTGCCACTGTCATTACCTCCCTTTCCTGTTCCAGTCGCGTATGGTTCGCGGGAAGAACGACTGTCTGAAAGCCTCCGTGCGCGCTCTAATCTCTCTAATTTTACATTCGTGATCTCCTCGGGAGGTATAAGTAGGGGGAAGCAATATATTCGATACCTCATCCAGAAACGCACCCTCTCGAAACCTGGCGAGCAAGCTACACCGCGATGCAGAGCGCCTCTCTTGCAGAGTCTGCCACTTGAGTTTATTAAACATCTCCGTAACGCTATCACGGTTACCAAATAACCCTGTGACGAAACGCGCCGCTCTTCTTTGGATCTTCTCTATCTCCTCCGTCAGACCGATCTGGTACGGATCCCACACTGATGAGCAATACTCAAGTATAGGTCGAACGAGTGTTTTGTAAGCCACCTCCTTTGTTGATGGACTACATTTTCTAAGGACTGTCCCAATGAATCTCAACCTGGTACCCGCCTTACCAACAATTAATTTTATATGATCATTCCACTTCAAATCGTTCCGCACGCATACTCCCAGATATTTTACAGAAGTAACTGCTACCAGTGTTTGTTCCGCTATCATATAATCATACAATAAAGGATCCTTCTTTCTATGTATTCGCAATACTTTACATTTGTCTATGTTAAGGGTCAGTTGCCACTCCCTGCACCAAGTGCCTATCCGCTGCAGATTTTCCTGCATTTCGCTACAATTTTCTAATGCTGCAACTTCTCTGTATACTACAGCATCATCCGCGAAAAGCCGCTACTCGGTGACTTGTCTGGATTCGTGGGTCGAAGGCGTTGAGATAGCGCTGAGTAACACACGTAAATTGACCATCTAATTCTGTGCAATTAATTTATTTACGAATGTTCCTTCTGCCATTTATAAATAACAAAAATCCTACATATTGCTTCACCTCACTTCTTATCTACCCGCCTCAGTAGCCGAAGTCAAAGAGTTCGGCTTGTGAGATATCCGGTCCGAATCATGGTGGTGAAACACATTTTCACATCCAAAATTTTTATGGTAGCCAGAGAAAACGAGATGGCGTATACACTACTTGATCAAAGGTACTCGGACACCCCTATGAAACGCGGAATTGACCACTAGACGACGCGAGAAGCGGACCTTCCAGTGTAAAATAAAAATCGTTATTGCATCAGAAGTATGGCATATACTGCAGACTTCATAAATTGTTACTCGGATGAGCGAGATCCATATGAATCAAAACTACACTGGTGACCAAAATTTAAGCGTAGTGAACAAGTGAAAATCTGCAAGGTTTGTTGTTTCGTAACTATGTCTGTGGATAAGAGTGGGGGGAGAAAAGATTTTACAGCATTACGGGAGAAACAATCGACGAAAACTGCAGAAAATGTGAATTAAGAGATATGAGAGGATTCAAACTATCATACACAATAACAGAGATTTATTGTGTTTGAACATTTCAGTAATAAGGCACAGAACGCAAAAATCGTTTATCAGCCGAACGTCATACTCTGTGCATTGCTTTTAACATTTCTGTCATTCTGCCATATCTTCTATTCGCATTCTCACACATTTCAAATGCTCCATATCTTTCTCTGATAGTGCGTAGAGAAAAGACCTCATTTCAGCAGTTTTATACATCCAGGACTTCTTCGACATAAACTGGTGTCGTATGTTGCTGCCGTTGTAGGTATACGACTGCAACTCCAGGTCCAACTTGATTATAGGAGTTATACGGCCGCTCTGATAAGACTTATCAGCTGTCAAGCGCTTCCTGTAATCGTGCGGAAGGTGGAATTGTGTTCCAACGTTACCCCCCCCCCCCCCTCTCTCTCTCTCTCTCTCTCTCTCTCTCTCTCTGTGTGTGTGTGTGTGTGTGTGTGTGTGTTTGTGTGTGTAGCATCTCAGGTATCACCCTCTCTTAAACAGAAGTAACTGTTTCGCAAAGATATGTATTTATTGTGTAATATTTTATGATGTGTTCCTACCTATATAAAATCCTACTGAGCATAAAATGTGGCATCTCTGTTATGGGACTAGTAAGTTCACACTGAAACAGCCGCGGTTTTGCCGTACTGGTTCGAAGTTTCGTCATGGGTGTCGTGTCTTACTGAAAAAAAATCTACGTGGCACACTCTTTTCGATGACAAGTGGCCAATTAGATCTCAACAAAACCAAATTATAATTAATAAATAATCCCACACGACCATGAGTAGCATATTAGACATGCTGCCATAAGTAGACGTTACTAGAGTCAGCATAATGGGCCCGAGTTTTCAGCTCAGTGACAAGCATTGACAGCGCTAATATCGATCACGATCACAAATCGCTTCAGTTGAATATATACATATTATGATGATGAGCTCCCAGGGTTCTAGATGACTGTGTCGGATCGTGACTCGAACCTGGACTTTTGTTTATTTCGGCAACTTTTTTTCCAAATGAGTTACCCAAAAGTACATCTAGAATTCGGCACAAGGCAAAGATCAGTGTTCAAGTAATGGTCAAGAACACAGTTTTAATGTGTGAATAAGTATCATTACAGTACGTACTGCGCTGCAGAGTGAAAGGTCGGTTGTGCACGCGAACCGTACTCTGTGGCTATTCCATTCTTCTACCATCTTCTTACATCTAAGAAATACAGTAGAAGAAGAGTGGGTAGCTTTGAGGGATGAAGTAGTGAAGGCAGCAGAGGATCAAGTAGGTAAAAAGACGAGGGCTAATAGAAATCCTTGGGTAACAGAAGCAATATTGAATTTTATTGATGAAAGGAGAAAATATAAAAATGCAGTAAATGAAGCAGGCAAAAAGGAATACAAACGCCTCAAAAATGAGATCGACAGGAAGTGCAAAATGGCTAAGCAGGGATGGCTAGAGAACAAATGTAAGGATGTAGAGGGTGTCTCACTAGGGGTAAGATAGATACTGCCTACAGGAAAATTAAAGTGACCTTTGGAGAGAAGAGAACCACTTGTATGAATATCAAGATCTCAGATGGCAACCCAGTTCTAAGCAAAGAAGGGAAGGCAGAAAGGTGGAAGGAGTATATAGAAGGTTTATACAAGGGCGATGTACTTGAGGA
Organism: Schistocerca serialis cubense; assembly: GCF_023864345.2. NCBI lineage: Eukaryota > Metazoa > Arthropoda > Insecta > Orthoptera > Acrididae > Schistocerca > Schistocerca serialis. The sequence goes on along the minus strand of NC_064640.1, from coordinate 433,823,240 downwards.
CAATATTATGGAAATGGAAGAGGATGTAGATGAAGATGAAATGGGAGATAAGATACTGCGTGAAGAGTTTGACAGAACACTGAAAGACCTGAGTCGAAACAAGGCCCCGGGAGTAGACAACATTCCATTAGAACTACTGATGGCCTTGGGAGAGCCAGTCATGACAAAACTCTACCATCTGGTGAGCGAGATGTATGAGACAGGCGAAATACCCACAGACTTCAAGAAGAATATAATAATTCTAATCCCAAAGAAAGCAGGTGTTGACAGATGTGAAAATTACCGAACTATCAGTTTAATAAGTCACAGCTGCAAAATACTAACGCGAATTCTTTACAGACGAATGGAAAAACTGGTAGAAGCGGACCTCGGGGAAGATCAGTTTGGATTCCATAGAAATGTTGGAACACGTGATGCAATACTAACCTTACGACTTATCTTAGAAGAAAGATTAAGAAAAGGCAAACCTACGTTTCTAGCATTTGTAGACTTAGAGAAAGCTTTTGACAACGTTACCTGGTATACTCTCTTTCAAATTCTGAAGGTGGCAGGGGTAAAATACGGGGAGCGAAAGGCTATTTACAATTTGTACAGAAACCAGATGGCAGTTATAAGAATCGAGGGGCATGAAAGGGAAGCAGTGGTTGGGAAAGGAGTGAGACAGGGTTGTAGCCTCTCCCCGATGTTATTCAATCTGTATATTGAGCAAGCAGTAAAGGAAACAAAAGAAAAATTCGGAGTAGGTATTAAAATTCATGGAGAAGAAGTAAAAACTTTGAGGTTCGCCGATGACATTGTAATTCTGTCAGAGACAGCAAAGGACTTGGAAGAGCAGTTGAACGGAATGGACAGTGTCTTGAAAGGAGGATATAAGATGAACATCAAAAAAAGCAAAACGAGGATAATGGAATGTAGTCAAATTAAATCGGGTGATGCTGAAGGGATTAGATTAGGCAATGAGACACTTAAAGTAGTAAAGGAGTTTTGCTATTTAGGGAGTAAAATAACTGATGATGGTCGAAGTAGAGAGGATATAAAATGTAGACTGGCAATGGCAAGGAAATCGTTTCTGAAGAAGAGAAATTTGTTAACATCGAGTATAGATTTAAGTGTCAGGAAGTCGTTTCTGAAAGTATTTGTATGGATTGTAGCCATGTATGGAAGTGAAACATGGACGATAACCAGTTTGGACAAGAAGAGAATAGAAGCCTTCGAAATGTGGTGCTACAGAAGAATGCTGAAGATAAGGTGGGTACATCACGTAACTAATGAGGAGGTATTGAATAGGATTGGGGAGAAGAGAAGTTTGTGGCACAACTTGACTAGAAGAAGGGATCGGTTGGTAGGACATGTTTTGAGGCATCAAGGGATCACAAATTTAGCATTGGAGGGCAGCGTGGAGGGTAAAAATCGTAGAGGGAGACCAAGAGATGAATACACTAAGCAGATTCAGAAGGATGTAGGTTGCAGTAGGTACTGGGAGATGAAGAAGCTTGCACAGGATAGAGTAGCATGGAGAGCTGCATCAAACCAGTCTCAGGACTGAAGACCACACAACAACAATAACCATCTTCTTTCTGTCAGAAGTAGTAGTTAATCTAGATACGCAGGGAAGTATATTCACAGTTTGAAAAGTGAGAGATTGAGATAGTGGCAGAGTGAAGCTTCGAGTTGAACCGTTAGGTGTGCTTGGATGACCCACATGAACAGCGTGTTTGACCACACGCAAAGCAAAGAGCGTGTTTCGAGACCTGTTTCGGCATACCGTTTTAAGCTGCCGCGAAGTTTCTTTGCAGACTTAACTCTTTCGCGCAGTGAATTACTGCTTTAGAAAACTTGACAATGATTGGGACTGGAACTAAAAGATGTATATATTTAATTCATCCTCTCTGCTAGGAGCCACATTAAAGCTTAATCCCTTTATTGTAAACTCGCCTGGCCTTTATTGAGAGACGCCCTTCCTCTGTGGGTATCTTTCTCTTCCACTCATTGCGGAAGAGCGTAGTTACACATTTAAAATTGCGTCCTTGACGTCTGTAAAACCCGTACGACACTCTAACCGGACTGATCAGCCAGGTGCCGCTCTGCTGTTGTTTGACGTAGGCTACGAAACAAAAAGCTGTTACTGACGCAGTTTCCAGTTAGGAAACAAGTTTTGCAGGCTCATACTGTCTGTTCTGGAATCCCAGGGAATGTAAGCATCCAATGGAATGCTACCGTGGCATATCCCGCGTCCTGTTACCGGCAGCAATCTTGGCCACACCGCAAATCCACTGCTGCGCACTTGTTTGGGCTGAAAGATTTTTCTGTCACACCTGTTATTCGAGTATGTAAAGATCGCCGGAGTTGCTGCTCCTGGTTTCTTTAATTCCGCGTTTAACTACATGAGACCTTCAATTAACGTGCGGAAATCCAGCCGGTAAGGTCGTCGACAACCGCCTATATTTTGACAGGTGCACATCCAGTCAATTTCCAGGCAAAAAATTTATGCCTTGAAAATGACAGACTGGTCGCCTACCGAAATATCGATGGTCACCCGGGTGCATTAGCGTAAGTTATTTGAACATTGTATACGCCGGAAGAAACTCAGGTCTCACAGACCAGTCCTTACTTACCCTGAAGTGATGGTTAATACAATATTTCAATCTTATAATTAAGGCAACTGTATACTGAGTGACACTCCGTTGTAGAACTGTCACATGTCTCACCATATTCGAAAATAAGTTGCGTTTAGTGCCTGGACAAAGTTACCTCCAAATGAATATTTCGCTTTTCCTAAATCCAACCTTGAAAATGCTTAGTTACTTCATCATCTCTAATTATCTGTCACCCGACACTACTTTAAGCATAAAAATCTAAGCAAGTGAAGCAAACGTATTTCAGTAGATTCTTTAGCATAATCTTTCCGTACTTGTTCCCTGGTGGCTCTGTGGATAAGTGCCTGCTAAAAAACACAAAAGACTGAGTCATCGCTTTCTCATAGTCCACGTTTCATATTTTTATCTGACACTGAACAGGACTGTCGCCTTTAGCAATGCTCTGGAGAAATGTAGTTGCATTGGGACTTCGATTACATGTTAAGTTGGAGGCGCCACTTCGTGCTACTAATCTGTTTCTTAGGTCCGAGAAAGGCAGTGGCATAACATATCTAAATATCACTGGGCTACTCAAAACAAACTAGTGGTCGCTGGTTACTTCATTTTTTTACCCATAAAAAATAGCTTATAGTAATACTCCACTAAAGAAAGGCGTTGTAGAACAGTTAACATTACATACATTTTAATTTGTTGTCGGATAACTTATCGCATCAACTATTCTCAGCGTCTTGCGTGGAGGCTGTTTTGTTACTAGAGAGATACGGTCATTGCAAGCATTAACATAACGAAATATACTTTTATCTTGGCCTCACTGAATTCTTCGCTAAGATGAAAGCATTGGACTCTCGTCATGCGTTGTTGTCGTTGATATCGGTGTAATGTTTCTCGTTTCTAGGTGACTCATTATCCTGCTTCGTCACTATTATCTATGAAAATATTCTAAAGACTGCATGTCGGATCGACTTTAAGGTTAAATGCGCTGTTAAGAAAATTTGTTTATTTTTATTCCACCAAATGTTTGCCTATTTGCTACGATATGTCTGGTCTGTTTCATTCACAAAAATAAGTAACGCAGAGAAAAAGGTTCTGAGCACTGAGACATACATTTGTTAGAAACTGTCTGATCCTGAACTTGCAACATCGAATAAACATAATTTGTCGGTGGTGGCCTCTAACCTCTGAAGCTATAGGCCGAAGAGTTTCATCCAGTTGTCCATCGTGGCACCAGTATCCTTGGAGTGCTCACAACCGAGCATAGCAAGCATTGAGATTCCACTGTGAATATAAATATCTCTCACTATGATTTATGTTTCTTTTTCGGAGATTAAAAAAAATTACGTGGTCTCGAACAGTGGATGTCTTGATGGTTAAGGACTTCAGAGTGTGTCATACTCTTTTTTGGTGTAAAATATTTCAAAACTGTAAATATTTATTGTGAATTCTGTGGTGTACGTGCCTATCATGTTTTTATTGATACACGGGAAAAAGATTTGTCTAACTTCGTCTGTCAGGCTATAAAGGCTATATCATTTAAAGACTTCGCTGGTTAGCAAGTATCTCATCAAACCACTTTTTCAAAAACTGAAATATCTTATCGCGAGACAGCTGAGAACCAAGCCCAGCAGCAGCTTGACACTGATTTATCCCTTAATTAATTGAATTACGAAAGGCAAAGAAGAACACTGTGGCATAGTGGGAAAACATTTTGGTACGTACTTCCTGCTGTGTGGAATACGGTCAAAAAACCTGATGTGACAGTGGAAGTAATGACCAGTCCTTTTTGAGATAAGTTCATTTTTATTAGTTCACCTTTCCTTTAGTTATCTTATTATGTAATCCTTCATATCTGTACAAAATTTTAATTTATTTTCATACGACCAGGAACTAAAAAACTGTAATTCAGTATTTGGTAATTTACATTTCCATTTGTTAATATCCAGGAATTTAAATCAAAGTAAAAAAGAAGTACCTTCTACTGTGATTCGTGTTGGCGACGTCACTCTTACAAAACTTCTTCTCTACACACTCAGCTACATTTCTTTGCTTTGTTTTTTAACTGCCAACGAATAAGTCTATGAGCAGAAATTATTTTGTTCTTAACGGGGCTTAAATCTTAAACTCTCTTATTGCCGATTTATCGAGTTTTTATAAGATTTCTTCGTCTGATTTAGGAAATTAATGACCTTAAAATACTTTAGGTATGAAGGAAATCCAGGAGTGCCATCCGTAAGGTAAGACAGATGAATACCGTGTTAGCGTCAAACTCAAGTGGGATCAAAAATTTTCCTAATTACAACGAAAACGTTGTTGACCTGAGCGAACGAACAGATTAGAATTGCCTTTAGATTGGTGCCCTGTCATTCAGTCACTTCAAAGGATTTCCAGCTACGTCTCAAAATCTGAAGCGTTAAAATGATTCAGCACACTGTTTTGATAAATTCATTTAAGTTCGTTTGGAAATATTATTTGGAACAGCTCTCACAAATTATGTATCCACAAATTTATATATTTCCATTGATAAGTATTTATTTGGAAATGTTCCTTTTAAGTGACTGGCAATTTGTTTTCAAAAACAAGCACTAGAATATCAAAATACGAGCTGCAGCGAATCGTTCCTTCTTTTTGATTTCAATGTATAGTTACAGCACAGTTGTAAATCATCACTTTTGAACGCTGAAAGACGTACGGAAGGAACTGGAAGTCGAGTTTTCGAGAACGATTTGAAGGCGAACAAGAACAGTGAAGTCAGCTAATGAAAGGAGGTATAGCTGAACGAAGAACGGTCGAGCTGGAACGAGGAACGAGTGACCCCAAGAAAAAGATCGAGACCGAGACGTCAACGACCGTTTCTTAGAAAGTCGTTCGTCGGTCCTGCGATTCTGGACAGTGAACCGTTCCTTTGTACCTGTTTCTTCGCGAACGACCCATCTCTAGTGATGATACAACTCGACTGTGAAGCAAAACTTATCATTTATGCTGATAGAAACCAGGGCAAGTTCTTATACACGATAGTAGCTGTGCCTGCTTGTGACGGGTCAGGGACAATTGTCCGGGATTACAACACGGCGATCTCCATGTAGAAACTCTTCCATGTTGAGAAATAATACATTAAATTCTATTTCAATTTTTTTTCTAAAAACAGCGACTTTAGTTTTTGGAATCTTCGTGAAATTACACGTCAGAATCTAAAAACTTTTCTCCCCCGCCAAAGAGACCATAGCTTTATCCGAGTAACGGTACAGTAAAGTGTAAAGCGAACTAGAACGTTGGAATGTTAGATGCAGTAATAGTTCTGTTCCACCAAGTTCTTTTGCGTCTAGTGATTGTATATCATTAATCTGTTAAACAAATGCTAAAAGTAATAATATCGTTTAGCTGTGGTTACGTGTTCATTCAGTCAGTTAAATATTATCCCCATTATTGTTGATTCCATATCAGAGTGGAAGCACATGAATGAGCAGTAACAACACATTAAAGCCCCCACGCCCTTGTCCGAGGCGCGAATTTGAACACATGACCATCGTTTTATGAGGTACAACGGAGGCCGGCCTACAGAGAAATGGCAGAGTTGCTACATGATTCCGTTTTTTGATGTTGGAAACACTGTTTTATAACCGATTTTTTGCGGTTTACATTATCATTTATCTGCTTACCGCTTTATTGAAACTACTTGGGTATTCAGGGTATTTACGCAATTTGAGTACTTTTTTCAGTAGACGCGGAAATATTGTGATACTGGAACGCTGTTGGCGTCTTTTATACTAAAGTGTATGTCATAACAGCTCGAACTAAGGATGTGTAATATTTCTGATTTGCTTTTCTATATCTCAGTTATTTCACTTTCACTTAGCTGAATGGTGCAGAAGTAACGTTCCAATTCTCGTTTAGCCATTCTGGTGTACTTCAACGGCAATTTCTGTAAGTGAGCTGCAACGTGATTACCCGGATGTCTCTCCTAACAAGGCTATGTTTAAATTCCTGTCCCACATTTCTCCAACTGAGCTATAGCTTCGCCTCTAATGACCTCGACGCCATCGGGGTGTTAAACGCTTAACAAACTTCCTTCCTTCCAGAGGATCGAAGTTCAGATCCCCATCCGCTCATTCAAGTTAAGATATCGAGTGAATTTCCAGAATCACTTCAAGAACTTACCGAGGTGGTTGTTTGGACATTAACCTACTCGCTTCCGAATTAGTCCTCGCCACTAACAACCTTCGTGTCGCTGTCACGTTAAACTCTGACCGTCTTTCGTTAACCCCAACAGCCTACGTATAGCATCAATCGCTAAGAGGTGAATCATTCCGGACAAAAAATGCGGTGTTCGCTCGTCGCTAGCTGCGAGCCAAAACAAAGCAAAAATAGCCTGTTGAATTGTTTATCGTTTCCATCTACATCCTGTAGTCAGCCAGCGAAGCCGAATATAAGCAGCGATACTTTCGTTTAGTTTCCGCTTTATCTGTTTTCCAGCTTTTTTTCTTTTTTTTTCAGTGTGAAGTACAGTGATATCGGCAGACGAACCACAACCGCAACGGTAACACTATTACGTATTATGAGGCAGCCATCTCACCTGTGTAGGTGTCGCACATACGCCGCACACCTTTTGTATTTTGTAAACAGATGTACTGAAAAGATATTGTAAACGCGAGCAAACGTTATACAGCTCTGTATCACTTTATACAAGTTGTCGGACGCTGTTTTGTGCAGTCTGAGCGTTCCATCAAAAGCAGCCACATTTGCATCTGAATTTCGATGGATACGAAAGTTGCCAGTGTTGATACTATAGCAAAGTAATAATCTTCTCTCCTCTTTCACTTTTCCAGGGTGATCCAGCCAAGATATTTCCTGAACTGTCTAAAATGTAATTCTGTTCTCACCCAAATATATTATGAAGAACTCCTCACTAAATGACGTTTAGTCTCTTTTCATACCTACACTCCTGGAAATTGAAATAAGAACACCGTGAATTCATTGTCCCAGGAAGGGGAAACATTATTGACACATTCCTGGGGTCAGATACATCACATGATCACACTGACAGAACCACAGGCACATAGACACAGGCAACAGAGCATGCACAATGTCGGCACTAGTAAAGTGTATATCCACCTTTCGCAGCAATGCAGGCTGTTATTCTCCCATGGAGACGATCGTAGAGATGCTGGATGTAGTCCTGTGGAATGGCTTGCCATGCCATTTCCACCTGGCGCCTCAGTTTGACCAGCGTTCGTGCTGGACGTGCAGACCGCGTGAGACGACGCTTCATCCAGTCCCAAACATGCTCAATGGGGGACAGATCCAGAGATCTTGCTGGCCAGGGTAGTTGACTTACACCTTCTAGAGCACGTTGGGTGGCACGGGATACATGCGGACGTGCATTGTCCTGTTGGAACAGCAAGTTCCCTTGCCGGTCTAGGAATGGTAGAACTATGGGTTCGATGACGGTTTGGGTGTACCGTGCACTATTCAGTGTCCCCTCGACGATCACCAGTGGTGTACGGCCAGTGTACGAGATCGCTCCCCACACCATGATGCCGGGTGTTGGCCCTGTGTGCCTCGGTCGTATGCAGTCCTGATTGTGGCGCTCACCTGCACGGCGCCAAACACGCATACGACCATCATTGGCACCAAGGCAGAAGCGACTCTCATCGCTGAAGAGGACACGTCTCCATTCGTCCCTCCATTCACGCCTGTCGCGACACCACTGGAGGCGGGCTGCACGATGTTGGGGCGTGAGCGGAAGACGGCCTAACGGTGTGCGGGACCGTAGCCCAGCTTCATGGAGACGGTTGCGAATGGTCCTCGCCGATACCCCAGGAGCAACAGTGTCCCTAATTTGCTGGGAAGTGGCGGTGCGGTCCCCTACGGCACTGCGTAGGATCCTACGGTCTTGGCGTGCATCCGTGCGTCGCTGCGGTCCGGTCCCAGGCCGACGGGCACGTGCACCTTCCGCCGACCACTGGCGACAACATCGATGTACTGTGGAAACCTCACGCCCCACGTGTTGAGCAATTCGGCGGTACGTCCACCCGGCCTCCCGCATGCCCACTATACGCCCTCGCTCAAAGTCCGTCAACTGCACATACGGTTCACGTCCACGCTGTCGCGGCATGCTACCAGTGTTAAAGACTGCGATGGAGCTCCGTATGCCACGGCAAACTGGCTGACACTGACGGCGGCGGTGCACAAATGCTGCGCAGGTAGCGCCATTCGACGGCCAACACCGCGGTGCCTGGTGTGTCCGCTGTGCCGTGCGTGTGATCATTGCTTGTACAGCGCTCTCGCAGTGTCCGGAGCAAGTATGGTGGGTCTGACACACCGGTGTCAATGTGTTCTTTTTTCCATTTCCAGGAGTGTATATTGTTGACACAGATACCTTTATCCACCCTGCTTTTTCAAGTGGTACAATGGTAATTTCTTAGTCCTAAACGAGACTAATTCAACGACGTTTCATTCTTCAAAATTCAATTAATAGCTTCCGAAAAATATTAGTACTGAAAACTTACAGTTACTTGTTTTCAAATTGGAAGCTTCTGCTGCCTTATGCGGAAGTACGTGTTGTTACACGGAAAAAACTTATACTAATCATACTTGGCTATATGTGGTTGGACCGACACACCAACTCAAGGCTAACGGGCTTGACATCTAAGGACGATTCACCAGTTAACTACGGTAACACTTCTACTCTTGTTTCTACCAGAACCTTGAAAGTTACATGTCAAAATACAAACTTACATTGCACTGTTACGTCAGTAACACAAAGAATGTGGTCATAAACACTTCCTCAAAATTTCATTTATATTATCAGGTGTTCCAAATGCCCACTGTCCATTGCAACACACGTTTCCTATGCTTGTGCCAGGATTTCTCGGCAGGTTTTAAATGAGCTTAGATTGTAGGAAATTATGCATGGACTTCATGTTTCAGTATACTAGAGTGAAAAAAAGTCGCCGGCCGAGGTGGCCGAGCGGTTATAGCTGCTACAGTCTGGAACGGTGAGAACGCTACGGTCGCAGGTTCGAATCCTGCCTCGGGCATGGATGTGTGTGATGTCCTTGGGTTAGTTAGGTTCAAGTAGTTCTAAGTTCTAGGGGACTGATGACCTCAGAAGTTAAGTCCCATAGTGCTCAGAGCCATTTGAACCAATTTTGATAAAAAGTCCAGTGGCATCAAAATAGACAGATGTACAGGCGAGCTAGTAACGTCTTCACGTTTTGTGCAGCGACCACGAAAGAGTTGGGTGAGAGCTTTCCTAGCCACAAACGAGAAGTGAGTCAGGCACCCATTTATATCTATATCTACACTCTGTAAACCACTGTAAAATGGTGGTACCACGTACATCTACACATTTAAAGTAGCGCTTTGGTAAGAAACTTTGCATGTTTTTGATCTCTTAAAGTTTCTTCAGTGAAGTAGGACAGTCACGTAGTCTCCTATAACCATGCAGCGAACGCTCACACACTACTGTCTCTGATGTTCGACCTGCCTCACCCAGTATGGATTCTCAGCGGCCCCATAATATGCTTTTCGTATATTTAGCTTTCTGTGATTATTAAAGGTGGCTCCATCGGTAAAAATAATTCTTTGAAGAAAGGAACTATTGCCCTGCTGCAGCAGCCGAACCGAATTACAGAATTCCTTGCGTCCTCTGCAGTCCAGCTGGTTAACCTGCTGGTGAAGTGAACCATGAAACGCGTGGAAGCTGTTTGTGCGCAACACGCGAGAAACAACTGGCTAAATCACTCCAGAGTAACTCCAGAGGGTCTCCAGTTTCTCTGCACCTAACGTGTAGGTTATGAGAAACAACTGTTAGAACATTATTTCGTTCGTTCGGTTCGTTGCTGGCTTCCTTCTGACCATTTGGTATTATTCTAGTGCCCTTCCAGTTACTTTTGCACATTAACTAAATAATTATTCTTGCTGGAAGCTGTCTGTGGGGATACCTTTGAGACAAAGACCTCTAAGACAAAGAAAATGACGCACCATGAAGCAATTATCCTAACGGGACGAAAAATCGGTAGATGTGATGTACATGTACACACAAACAAATTATTACAATTTTAGAAAAATGGGAAGATTCAGTCACTAGAAAGAACTTCACAAGAACAAGTCAATAACATGTTGGTCCACCACTGGCCCCTATGTAAGTAATTACAGGGTGGCGCACGAAATGTGTTACCATTTTGTTTTTTAATATAAACTTTATTGTCAATACAATCTGAAAGGAACATATACTACAATGAAGAGCCGTCCATGGAGATTTGTTCTAACTTAGCACATGCTCAATATGTGCACCATTTCGTTTCCTAATTTCCTTCAAACGAACACTGAAGTTAGTGATTACCCTACGGCACATGTCTTCCGTAATTTCACTCCAAGCTTGAAGAATAAGTCTTCTGAGCTCCATTAAATCACGTGGACGTTTCGGGAAAATTTTTTCCTTTAGGTACCCCCAAAGAAAAATGTCACATGGATTGAGGTCTGGACTGTTGGGAGGCAATTTTTTCCGTCACTGAAGCGACCTGGAAACCTGAGTGAATTGTTCCGCATGTCGAAATCCTCGTGTAAAAACTCGAACACAGTGTTTGCAAATGGTTCAAATGGCTCTGAACACTATGGGACTTAACTTCTGAGATCATCAGTCCCCTAGAACTTAGAACTACTTAAACCTAACTAACCTAAAGACATCATACACATCCGTGCCCGTGGCAGGATTCGAAACTGCGACCGTAGCAGTCGCGCGGTTCCAGACTGTAGCGCCTAGAACCGCTCGGCGACCCCGGCCGTCCCAGTGTTTGCAGTATATGGCCTTGCTCCATCTTTCATGAACCACCGCGTGTTGAAGGGCAAGGCAGTAGCAAGAAGCTGTGGAATGATGCTACTGCGAAGCATGCTCCAATGACGCTTGCTGTTCACAGTTTCTTCAAAGAAGCAGGGTCCAATAAGTCTGTGACTGGAAATTGCTGCCCACGCTGTAATCCTCGGAGCATAATGTTGTAGTTCATGAAGCACTTGTGGGTCTTCAGTAGCCCAAAAGCGTACATTTTGTTTGTTAACCACACCGTCTAAATGAAAATGCGCCTCGTCTGAAAACCAAACGTTGTTGATAGTTTCTTCCCTGTCCTCGGCCCACTGAGCAAACAGTAGTCTCTGCTGCTTGTGTTCTCCAGTGAGCTTGTGTGCACAGATCATCTTGTATGGGTACATATGGAGGTCACTTTTAAGAATGCGTTGAACGGAGCGTCTGGATATTGCCAGTTGCACTGCTGCCTTTCTACACGATTTCCCGGGACTTCTCTGTACAGCAATTCGTACCGCTTCAATATTCTCCGGCGAACAAACATGCTTAGGCCGAGGTCGCTTCGCTTCCAATACTATTCCTTCCTGTACAAATTTATCGTACAACGTGTGGATGGTCTTCTTGCAAGGGACCCATCGTGTGTTAAACTGTTGTCGAAAACGCCTCTGAGTCACAACAAGGCTTTTCGTTTCAAGAAAAAGTAACACAACTGCCGATCGTTGCTGTGTCGTCAGTCTTCCATTGTTAGCCATTGCTGCTTACTAGTCTCCTAGCGGCAGTATCGTGAATTGCACGTCATTTCGTAACTCATTTGTTTTTCCAAGCTCTGCTGGTACTGCTGTAGAGATCCCAGCTGGATATCTAATGTGCGTCGTAAATTGTGAAAGAAACAATTAGTAACACATTTCGTGCACCACCCTGTATTAAGTTTGGCACTGATTGATAGTTGTTCAATGTTCCACTGAAAGATATCGTGCCAAATTCTGTCAAATTGACACGTTAGATCGTCAAAATCTCGAGCTGGTTGGAGGGCCCTGCTCAAAATGCTCCAAACGTTTTCAACTGGGGAGAGATGCGGCGACCTCGCTGGCCGAGGCAAGGTCTGACAAGCACGAACACAAGCAGTAGAAACGCTCGCCGTGAGCGGGCGGGCATTATATCTCTGAAATGTAATCCAGAGATGGCTTGCAACGGAGGGACAACAAAATGCGGCCTAGAAGATCGTCGACGTACCGCTCTGTTGCTAGGTGCCGCGGATGACAGTCAAAGGCATCCTGCTGTGAAATGAAATGACAACCCAGACCATCACTCCTGGTTGTTAGGCTAAATGGCGGGTGAGAGTCACGCTGGTAATCCAAACGCTGTCAGAGACATCTGAAGGCACGTCTTCTCTGGTCGTTGGGGCTCAGTTGGAAACGGTACTCGTCGCTGAAGACAATTCTATTCCAGTCAATGAAGTTACAGGCCCCTCTGACCAGCAAAGACGTATCTGTAGACGCCCTCGACAGCGGTTGGGTTACCAACGAGACTGTCACCCGCGATATAGCCCGACATCCAGAGTGATGGTCTTTGTTGTCCTCGCAACTTGATCCGTCGTATATTATGAGCCAGCGTCAGATATAAAACATCTCCAGAAGTGTTACAAAAAGGCGTTAAGTAGGAAGATTCATGCGAAAATAGACAACTGGCTCTAATGTCATAATTGTGCATTGTGTCTCTAGCGAGTCTCTATGTTTTTGCCCATTACTCTTTGTTAACAATTCCTTTGCTCTATTTTCGTTGAGGAAATATTTTATAAAGGCGTTCCAAACTAAAGACATTTCATTTTATTATAGTGAACCTGTGTTTAGTAAGTGTTGACTATCACTTGCGTGCATAATCTGTAACCAAGTTAAAAGCCAAACATAATATTTCAAGTGGGTGTGTCTCGTTCAGAACAATAAATTCAGACCGATGACCTCAGCAGTTTGGTCCCTTAAGGATTCACGTCATTTGCTAAACATGGACGAAATCTATATAAGTACATGTATAAAACTATTTATTAGAATTTATTTTTATAAGCCGTTTTCGTCCAAGAAAAAGGCTTTCTCAGAGGCAGTATCTATGGTACCCAGAATTGCATGCCAAGGGTGGAATAAGTTTGACAGATGTACGCACCGGGAGAAGTTATGAGGACTGTAGGAATATGAACCTTTTCTGACATAGCTACAATACATGCAGTATGCGCATCTGCTTGCAGTGAAGTAACAAGACTCGATAATAGATTCATAAGAGCATAGGACTTCGGTGCTTGCAACTCAAGTTGCAACAAATATCCTTCAGGTCGCGTCATCTTCGGTGAATAAAACCTAGTCAGTGTCTAGGTTCCCGTACAGTGTGTCCCACCGAACGTCACCCCTTATAATATTCAATAACGTGTGATGATATGTGAAATACATGTAATTTTAAAAACTGTGATATGCAATTGTTCTAACGGTGCTAGTGAAATAATTTTGTGACAATACGCTACCTGCGCCATAAGCAGAATGACGGTGGCATCACTAGACACAGCACAGAGAAAAAAAAAGTGTGTGAAATCTTATGGGACTTAACTGCTAAGGTCATCAGTCCCTAAGTTTACACGCTACTTAACCTAAATTATCCTAAGGACACACACACACCCATGCCCGACGGAGGACTCGAACCTCCGCCGGGACCAGCCGCACAGTCCATGACTGCAGCGCCTAAGACCGCTCGGCTAATCCCGCGCGACAGTCACAGAAAATTGTATACAACTTTCCCCGCCCACACCGAACACCTTCGTATATCCTACACTATCCAGAAACTAGAGTCCAATAACCCCATTGTTTCCCTCTGATACACTGGACTCGCATTCGGGAGGACGACGGTTCAATCCCGTCTCCAGCCATCCCGATTTAGGTTTTCCGTGATTTCCCTAAATCGTTTCAGGCAAATGCCGGGATGGATCCTTTGAAAGGTCACGGCCGATTTCCTTCCCCATCCTTCCCTAACCCGAGCTTGCGCTCCGTCTCTAATGACCTAGTTGTCGACGGGACGTTAAACAACACTAACCAAACCTTTCCCTCTGATCAGCAGTCCGGAATGCCGCGGCGCTTTTCTTAATGTTTTGTTTAAACCCCAACAAAATCACCCTTTCGTATAGTTTTAAAGCCATCTCTAAACGCATCACCTTTCAGTAGTATCTGTTTCGTCTTTGTTTATATTTTTAAAACTTTTGGCTGAAGTGCAGAATTGTACCGCTGACAGCCCACCGCTCTCCCGTGTGGGGCGAGGGCGGAGAAATAATAATGGGAAATAAAACGAGTCTTGTGTGCCATCAATGAATTTTGTGTAAGATTACTTGATAATGGTTACCGTAATTGTGTAATCGTAAACCGAATAAAGAAACAATTCTAGCTGAAGGCGGTGTTACATTATTTAAAAAAAAATTCCATGTAAACTTAAAGATATCGAAACAATTAAAACACGTTACAATACGCAAAAGAGAGAGCATTTTTCTGCATGGGTAATACTTTTCATTTTTCTGTCCACCGAAATGTTTAAAGAACTGTGGTATTTTTAAACGCAACGATGTAACTCTAACGATTTTAGAAAAAATATTACAAATACCAATTTAGAGACGGAATTCTTTTTAATGTTAGCATTGACTTTTTCTTTTGGAAAAAGGACCAGTTTGTGTGGTAGATGTGACAACCAATGCCACCAACAAAGCGCATTTTCACTTTCATTGCCACGTGAACACCCGATTACGATGTTGTAACTGTTCTGTGTCGGCTGCCGTGACTTTCACAACCAGAGCAATAGCCAGTTACTTTGTGAAAAGTTTAGCGACAGACTGAATGCAGCATTCTATCACACTTCTCCTCTTTCCATGAGCTCTTGAGTGTTTTTAGGGAAGTTACCTCGTTCTACTAAAAGAGATAGTTGTTTCCATGTCTCGGTGGTATAAAATTAATATCTTAATAACACTGAAAAGTACTCGCCCTTAAAAGTACCTGAACTGGTTGGAATGTTCCTCCCGATATTTTAATTATTCTTATTTCCTAAATTCCTTTCAGAAACGTGATTTTTGTTTCTACTTGAGTTCGCGACTGTAGACATTGTCCTTAAGTGTAGAGTGACCGTATTGATAAGCATCCTGAGAACAGGTAAGCTGTAAGTTAAGTACTCATGTAATTTTAAGGGCGACTGAAGGGAAAGAAGGTATCTTCCCTCTCTTCGACAACGTGCCTGCTGGAGATGGAACAGTGGCTCAGCTCAGTTACAGTGAGGTAGGAAAGCAAATCGGCCATCATATTTTCGAAGAAATCATCTATCCATTTGCTTTAAAAGATATAGAGAAACCACGAAAAGCCTAATAGAAGATGGCCGAACAAGGATTTGGGAAACAATCCTCTAGAGTACGAGCAGTGTGTCTCAATCCCTTTACCACCTCACTAGGCAAAGTATGTTTTGAGCTTTCCTTGAAACAAAAAAGGAACCACCTGTATTTTGTGTGTTACTCTACCCTCGTTATTGATACAACAAAGGCTCTTCAAAACTGTAATCATTAATAGTTAAAGTAAAGAAGATGACGATTCTGTAAATGTTAGTAGCATCCTAGATCCTCAATTATTTGTTGGATGTACTCCAATCTCTGCCTTTCCCTGCAGTTTTTACCTTCTACAGTTCCCTCCAGTACCATGGACATTATATTCTGATGTCTTAACACACGTCTTATCATCCTGTCCCTTCTTCTTGTCAATGTTTCCCGTATGTTCTCATATTTCCCAAAGAAATTTGGTTTCTGGAAACCCGCATCCTATAAAATATAACACAGG
Source organism: Schistocerca serialis cubense (assembly GCF_023864345.2). Taxonomy (NCBI): domain Eukaryota; kingdom Metazoa; phylum Arthropoda; class Insecta; order Orthoptera; family Acrididae; genus Schistocerca; species Schistocerca serialis. Next base: position 433,807,005 of record NC_064640.1, on the reverse strand, counting down.
TAGTTTTGGTGCCATTGCCAATGTACTAGTGTTTCACATCAGTAACTGCAATTGAACAGCGTATTCTACTACACCTGACTCAGTTGGACACGGATGAAGAAGGAAGTAGGCTGTGCCCTATTCAAGGGAATGATCGTTGTGTGTTTTAGGAAATCAATGTAAACCTGAATGTCGATGGCTTCAAGAACGTTTTGACGTTTCTGTTTCTGAATGTGAGTCCAGTGCCTTCATCACGTGACACCTGGCGCTCTTAAGTCCACTATTAAACATCTGATCGCTGTAAAAACAATAGGTCTGATACAATAGATTGTAATCTACCGGAAATTGAAGAAACTGACGGTGCTTCCGAGCAGTGCAGTGATTCTGCAGCTACGATGAATCAATACAGGAAGGAGTTAAGGACATTAGCTGCAAGTTGGCATATTAATACGGCAAACTGAAAATTCGTGCCAGACCGGGATGTGAAACCAGGACTCCTGTTTACTAGACAGATGCGCTGGCCACTGCGCCATCTGGACACGGTGGGCACCACCACCGCACGGTTCAAAATGGCTCTAAGCACTATGGGACTTAACTTCAGAGGTCATCAGTCCCCTAGACTTAGAACTACTTAAACCTAACTATCCTAAGGACATCACACACATCCATGCCCGAGGCAGGATTCGAACCTGCGACCGTAGCAGCAGCGCGGTTCCGGACTGAAGCGCCTAGAACCACTTGGTCGCAGCGGCCGGGACACCGCACGCACGACCGTAGCACTCCACCCGTCGGACACAAATTCTCGACTTAGGCCACAGACTACGGATGTGGTGCCCCTGCACATTAGCCTCATTACTCGCGGCATCTTGCCGCTTCCCGTACGAGATCGAGTTCGGCGTGCATCTGCACTATACCCCACACGTCGACATAATTACGTTACACACTGCCATGTTATACGCTACAGTTCGGAGCCTTCTAGCGACAGAGGGTTGCAACTTCCGTCAGCGAAGCGGGAAAGTCGACCGAGTAATGTGGATGACATTTTATACCTCAACCGATATCGAGAACAGATTAAAAAATTCGGAGGTATTACTTTTCAGCACGCTCTCGTATGATTTTTTGCACCCTAGGAGGGAATAAATACGAAACTGCCTAAAACGTATATGAACATAGTGTACGCTGAAGCCTAATTTGTAAGTTAGATCGCAGAAACAAACTTCATTAATGACAGGTGGTTGTAGATGTAGGGAAGAATGTTACACGAACGCTAAATTCAGTACAGCAATCATCAACCCGGTTTTAACAACGCAGAGTTTTCTAGGATAGACTACTGCACGTATTATGTCTTACCCTTCTCTTCTCTCCCTTCGATCTTCCGAAATGCCTTCACAAAAGAAGACGCAGTAAATATTCCAGATTTAGTTTTTTTTTTGTTTGTTTTGGTTTTAGGGCGCAAAACTCCTATGGTCATTAGCGCCCGTCCAGATTTAGAATCGCGAACAGCTGCCAACATGAGTAACGTAGAAGTAAATATCCTCGGAGTAGTGAAGCAACTCAAATCACTTAATAAAAGCAAGTCTTCTGGTCCAGACTGTATACCAATAAGGTTCCTTTCCAAGTATGCTGATGCATTAGCTCCATACGTAACAATCATATACAACCGTTCCCTCGACGAAAGATCCGTACCCAAAGACTGGAAAGTTGCACAGGTCACACCAATATTCAAGAAAGGTAGCAGGAGTAATCCACTAAATTACAGGCCCATATCGTTGACGTCGATATGCAGCAGGATTTTAGAACATATATTGTGTTCGAACATTACGAATTACCCCGAAGGAAACGGTCTATTGACACACAGTCAACATCGTTCCTGTGAAACACAACTAGCTCTTTATTCACATGAAGTGCTGAGTGCTATTGACAAGGGACTTCAGATCGATTTCGTATTCCTGGATTTCCGGAAGGCTTTTGACACTGTACCGCACAAGCGGCTCGTAGTGAAATTGCGTGCTTATGGAATATCGTCTCAGTTATGCGATTGGATTTGCGATTTCCTGTCGGAGAGGTCACAGTTCGTAGTAATTGACGGAAAGTCATTGAGTAAAACAGAAGTGATTTCTGGCGTTCCCCAAGGTAGTGTTATAGGCCCTTTGCTGTTCCTTATCTATATAAACGATTTGGGAGACAATCTGAGCAGCCGTCTTCGGTATTTTGCAGATGACGCTGACTAATAAAGACATCAGAAGATCAAAACAAACTGCAAAACGATTTAGAAGAAAGATTGGAATGGTGCGAAAAGTGGCAGTTGACCCTTAATAACGAAAAGTGTGAGGTCATCCACATGAGTGCTAAAAGAAGCGTTAAACTTCGGTTACACGATAAATCAGTCTAATTTAAATGCCGTAAATTCAACTAAATACCTATGAATTACAATTATGAGCAATTTAAATTGGAAGGAACACATAGAAAATGTTATGGGGAAGGCTAACCAAAGACTGCGTTTCATTGGCAGCACACTTAGAAAATGTAACAGACCTACTAAGGAAACTGCCTACACTACGCTTGTCCGTCCTCTTTTAGAATACTGTTGCGCGGTGTTGGATCCTTACCAGATAGGACTGACTGAGTACATCGAAAAAGTTCAAAGAAAGGCAGCACGTTTTGTATTATCGCGAAATATGGGAGAGAGTGTCACAGAAATGATACAGGATTTGGGCTGGAAATCATTAAAAGGAAGGCGTTTTTCGTTGCGACGGAATCTTCTCACGAAATTCCAATCACCAACTTCCTCCTTCGAATGCGAAAATATTTTTTTGACACCGACCTACATAGGGAGAAACGATCACCACGATAAAATAAGGGAAATCAGAGCTCGTACGGAAAGATATAGGTGTTCATTCTTTCCGCGCTCTATACGAGATTGGAATAATAGGGAATTGTGAAGGTGGTTCGATGAACCCTCTGCTAGGCACTTAAATGTGATTTGCAAAGTATCCATGCAGTTGTAGATGTAGATGATCTGAGAACTGCACCCGCGCGCTAGATGCTCTTAGGTCAGTGGAAGACATGTTGGATGTTACGGCGTAAAGTTACACGCCGGCACGCCAGTCGGGAACGACAGGGAAGAGAAGGCTGTGAGAAGAGGTCAGCCAATCGTACGCTGACCGACTCCCTTCCAGGACGACAACGCGACAGCAGCGGCCCCTAGTTGAAGAGTACATAATCGCCGCGCCCGACTGGTGGGGCCGACTTGGTTAGTAACTTCAATGTTACGCACTTCGACAGCAGCTTCAACGTTAGCGACTTTGTTAGCTAGCTCTACGTAGCACAGCTAGAGAACAGCAGTCACTGCAAAGACTGATTATTTCTTAAGTCGCCCTTTACTTGCGACACAACTGTGTAATTGCCAAAGTTAAGTATCTGTAACTTTCTTATTGTAATAAAACTCATTAATACGAGTTGTTTGATTGTTTGTCTAACGAACCGAGTAGGCAGAATTCCTAGACACAACACTGTGCATAACTGTGATTACATATTATGATGAAGGTGACTCCGCAATATTTTGTAGTGCTATAGTGCCACGTATCCGTATAGAGCCTCCAAAAAGCGATGGTACGTTTTTGCTCGAGAGAAAAACGTATGTTTATCAGAGTGAAGATGAAATTTTTTATGAGTTTCATTCTCAAATTTTTCACAATTCTCCAAGGTCAGCCACCTGAAAGAACCTCTTGATCAGCGAGGAATTATGACTTATGAACAGCTGAAAATAATAATCTCCATTTTCAGACGGTCTAAAAGGCAACGTAAATTTCACACAAGGACTTCGAAATGCTAGATGATTATGTTGAGAAGAGTGTATTATTAATTTTACGTATATCGTCATCAGTAAAGTATCTTGTGACACAGTAAACTGGCCTTTAGGCTTACGACGCAAAACGTGGAGCTTAATGTTAATCTTAGAAAACTATAGTACTGCTTGATTTACCTATATACTTACGCTGCAAAGTGAGAAAAGGAATAGATGTATTTATTTGTTAGCGGCAGTATGTAATTCGCGAGATATTGGTGCACAGTAGACCGGAATATTCCTGCAGCTGTCAAACGCTGTGCTACCTCACTCGGGCACCTTTCCCGGAGCGGACGAAATTGCATTAGCAGAGCTTCCGCCCCTAAAGACGTCTCGCGTTTATCACATTTTAGTTTCCGCTTCCTTTCCGCTTCCTGTGTTAGATTACATAAGTGAGTTCTGTCAAACGTTTCGCGTTATTACATTACAACGGACCCTTAGAGACTCAATGGTGAATCAGTGTGGCGAATGGATGGCTGGAGGTAGAAAGTTGATTATCACGCAGTATAGCCTCCTCCTGATTTCGTTTGCTTAACTCGATACGTCTGTCACGTTCTACTGCAGTTCTTCATTTTATACCAGCTGTTTACATTTTTTGTTTGTTTGTTGAGTGGCAGTTGTTTTATAAACATGCGTTCTCGTGAAGACAAGAATGATAACCGAACGACGTGATGCAGCTATTGAGATGCTGGACCCTCATTCGGGCAGAGCACCGTTCATAACCCCATCTGGCCACGCGAAGTTGATTTTTTCGCCTTAATAATTAAGGACACGTAACAGATAGGTTCCTTGACGACTCCGAACTTTTACTCCACCTCCAATCACATCTACCTTGAAGGAGCGTTAAATCTTTCCCCCTTTTTTCTTACGAGAGCGATAGTAGGAAATTCCAAGTACGTGCAACTAAGGAAATCGCAGTTATTGGTAAGGTATCGTAGAATAAAATACCGTGCGCATTATGATAGAACGTGGTGTGTGTGTGTGTGTGTGTGTGTGTGTGTGTGTGTGTGTGTGTGTGGGTGTGTGTGTGTGTGTGTGTGTGAGTCCGCTTTTGCATATACTTTCCGATCAAAATACACAGGATGTCCAATGCAACGTAGAGGCCACTGATACACTATATCCGGACACCCCCAAAAACATACGTTTTTCATATTAGGTGTATTGTACTGACACCTACAGTCAGGTACTCCATATCAGCGACCTCAGTAGTCACTACACATCGTGAGAGAGCAGAATGGGGCGTTCCGCGGAACTCACGGACTTCGGACGTGGTCAGATGATTGGGTGTCACTTGTGTCATACGTCTGTACGCGAGATTCCCACACTCCTAAACATCCCTAGGACCACGGTTTCCGATGTGATAATGAGGTGGAAACATGAAGGGACACGTACAGCACAAAAGCGTACAGGCCGACCTCGTCTGTTGGCTGACAGAGACCGCCGACAGTTGAGGAGAGTCGTAATGTGTAATAGGCAGACATCTATCCAGACAATCACACAGGAATTCCAAACTGCATCAGGATCCACTCCAAGTACTATGACAGTTACACGGGAGGTGAGAAAACTTGGATTTCATAGTCGAGCGGCTGCTCATAAGCCACACATCACGTCGGTAAATGCCAAACGACGCCTCGCTTGGTGTAAGGTGCTTAAACATTGGACGATTGAACAGAGGAAAAACGTTGTGTGGAGTGGCGAATCACGGTACACAATGTGGCGATTCGATGGGAGAATGCCCGATGAACGTCATTTGCCAGCGTGTGTAGCGCCAACAGTAAAATTCGGAGGCGATGATGTTATGGTGTGGTCGTGTTTTTCATGGAGGGGGCTTGTACCAATTGTGGTTTTGCGTGGCACTATCACAGCACAGGCCTACACTGATGTTCTAAGCACCTCCTTGCTTCCGACTGTTGAAGAGCAATTCGGGGATGGCGATTGTAAAGGGTAAAAGTCTCCTCGAAATCTTATTTGGAATAGGTTAGAGTACTGCGCTTGTACTCTCTTTATAATCACATATTTTCTTATATTTGCACCCGAACATAAGGCAATATTAGAGTTATTACCACTATTACTAAAATTGCATTTGCTGTTTATCAGACTAATGGTGACATAGGCAATCGAGACTTCAAATCAGTTTCTATGAAAGTAGTCGCTGTACATCGGTGAAAAGCACTGCCGTTTTTGTAGAATTCCCTGTGATATTTTGCTTACGCATTTAAGTTTAAAATAATCCGGGGTATTACTGCTTCACACGGACATTAAGAATATTGTCAAATTACACACATAACTTAATATACTACTAATTTAAGACATTTTATCCAGCGAATGAAGGTACCAGTTGTAACGGTCGTGAGAAGTTGTCAATAGCGCACGAAGATTTGCGAAAGAATCTACAGAAATGGTCAGAAACTGGTGATGCAGAGAATCTGTACAGTACTAAAACATGAAAATTCGTGGGAACGTTGTCGTAAAATGATTGTGAAAAGTATTGACTCCAAAAGTGCTAGATTCGTTGTAAAGTACTGATACTTATTTTTGACAACCTGTTCCTCATTCTCTGAAACATCGGTTTTCGACTCACAAATTCAAAACGTTGAAATCGAAATTTGACCATCAGAGACGTAGCATTGCCTGATTTCGTAAGCTCCAAAGAGGCGCAAAGATTCCCTTAGTGCATAACACCCTATTCCCTTCGTTCATTATATACGATCTAGTTGATACAGCAGGCGGACAAACTGATGCGGACAATCCACAGCGCATACTTCCTCCTACAGGAAAAGAGGAAGGAAGTTGTATTCTGCTGCGTACCAGAACATAAAGAAATAGAGGGAAACGACTTAGTTGATGGAACTAAAAATAATACTTCTATGGCATCAGTCGACAGTTATCAGTGATTCCGACAGAGTGTGGGACGCCTGTTTCAGTGTCATAGCCCTGAGACCCCTCTGTACTGAACCTTGCAATCAGACACGTGGTTATCCTCACTGAGACAGCTTTCATTACTTCTCGGATTAGTTGGTTCACCCTATATTTTACGTGACCAACCAGCCATATCAAAATGGTTCAAATGGCTCTGAGCACTATGGGACTTAACAGCAATGGTCATCAGTCCCCTAGAACTTAGAACTACTTAAACCTAACTAACCTAAGGACATCACACAACACCCAGCCATCACGAGGCACAGAAAATCCCTGACCCCGCCGGGAATCGAACCCGGGAACCCGGGCGTGGGAAGCGAGAACGCTACCGCACAACCACGAGATGCGGGCCCAGCCATATCGTACTACATTATTATTGTAAACACCCTTACAGACTCTTAACATGTTTGAAACAGTTTAGATGTTTCAGTAACATAAGAATGATAATTCTTGGGTTCATTTCGTATGTTTTGAAGTACACTTGCTCAAATGAGCACATGATTAGGTGCTGATGCATCTCGCTGCTGAGCAGAAATCCATAACCAATACTACTACGTCTTATAGATACACAAGCTTATAGTTGAGAGTGTTGCAAGTTGAAAAATTCGTTTTGGTACTACTGCTGTTCCGGTACATTTAGAATGTTATGTTCAGCTCCTGCCTCGTCTTAATACGACACATCTTGTTATCTAGGTAAAAAAAAAGAAGAGCGAATGGCTTACATTTTCATTTCGGCTGTGTGCTTATTAACATCTGCATTCATTTGGCAACAAAAGCGTCATGACTCTAATGGCCTCATTGCTACCGAACAAGAAGTAACGTAGGAGCAAACCTGTTAGTCTTCCAAAGCTCCAGTGTAGGCACTGTCTCCAGTGCCGACAGGGATGATGACGTCGATGCTCTGCAATGAGGGAAAAAAATCGTCTTAGTTGTTTGTACGCAGTCTATAAAAAATCATATGAGATTGTAAACACGAGTGTGTGTATCGTTTATTATGTGGTAATATTGGGGAACCAGACCGTAAAGATTGACTAAACTTTTGTGTAAAGCTCATCCTGACTAGAGTATACTAGACAAATGCTCGTTAATCTGGCCCTCTAATTTCATACGGAACTTCTCATCTTCCTCTCTCGCAACCAAGCGCCTACCCTATTACGTCACCTGAGCTGGGATCATCTGTTTCTTTAGGTCGGTGTGCAGTCGGATATTTTTATGTCTTCGCTGCGGCCACTACGTCGCTGATGTATCTAGTGCTGTGCTCACTGCTAAGCGTAGTATTTTTAATTGTTCGTGTAGCGGAAGGATCGACCTGCGTTCCACTGTTGCCCAGGAGGTGTTCGAGAATTTCTCACACATTCCAACATTCCTACGACACATATGCAAAAGTAGCATAACCTAAATCAGTGGATTAATTTCAAAACGAAAGATATTGGGGAGGTGGCTATGTGGGTCTGTACCTGATTACAAATCCAAATGTCCACACATATGTTGCCCAAGCTGTTTCGACAACGCTACAGATATTTTGCTGAGAAGTCGTTATACGTCCTCCATACAGTCCCCATCTCTCCCCATGCGATTTCCATATTTTTGGAACTCTGAAGAAAGACATTCGCGTTCGTCTATTGACTTTGGACGAAGAGGTGCCCGCCTGGGTACAATCACGGTTTCGTAGGCCACCACAATCATTTTTTCTGTAAAGGCATAAAGGCATTAACCGTCTTGTCTCACAGTGGGATTAACGTATTACATTTATGGCGATTAATTTTGAAATAACAATTTACTTACGTTTTCCCATCCATCTCGTTTTCATTTGGCTGTCCCTTATACCTGTTGCTGACTACATTTTGACAGCATTTTAAATTTGGTCAGTTTTCTTCTTCTGCACTTTCCTTATTAGGCCAGTTGTGGCCTCTTAGGATTCCTATCTTTTTCTCGGTCTGCCAGGATCTCTTTTCCCTTTTGGTTTAAAGTACTTTCCTGATGCGGTAGCCTCTCTGGATCAATTCGTTGTAGATGTTCATCCCATTTATTTTTGTTTTCATCCAGTTTTTCTTTGAAACTGCAAATTTTCAGCTCCCTCGAATATCTTAATTTCGTATTTTGTCTATTCTTTTACATCTTTTTACTGCTCTAACGAATCTCATTTCTACTCTTTGTATTTGTTTTCCTTGGGTTTTATGAGTACCGACGATTCGCTTCAATATAATAAGATTGACAAGGCGACAGGTTTATAAATTAGCAGTCTTAATTTCTTTCCGTGGTTTATGGTTTTAAGTTCTATTGATTGTTACACAGATACTCCCAAATCAATTCAACTTCGTCTGGATATTTTCTTCGCATTCATATGATACTTTAGATCCCGTATAGTTACACTATTTTGCCTACAAGGTTGTGATTTCATCAACTACTGTCTTAGTTCCCACTAAATATTTTCCACAGAAAGCCATTGGCTTTTATTTGCTTGAAGATATTTTCGTAATATGTTCTTTACATATTTTATTTAGTACAAAAGTTCCTTTTTGTAAAACGTCTACTCATGAAAAAAAAGTCTGTGTACATTCGTCAGCATATCGGAATTATTTTAGCTTTACCAAATGGTTTAGTTGTACCTCAGCGTTTAACCTTAAATTCCATATGCAAAATACATCGTCAATGTAAATATTAAACTGTGTAGGGAATAAACTACAAGCTTTTCTAACCCCTTTATTTATTTTTATAGGTTCTGTATACATGCCTTCTATGTCTGTTATTACTGATGTTCCTTTGCATATGCTTTTGGTAGCTGATATAAGCTGTAAAGGGTAACCTCTGTGCTCCATTTTTCTCCATAACTTTTGTCTAACGAAGTTATCAAAAACTTTCTCAGGATCTATAAAAGTAGTGTGTGTCTCTTTGTCAAACTCTCTCTGCTTTTCAACAAGCAGTCATGAAATAAAAACTAAATCAGTCGTTGATGCTCCTTTTCTAAATCCAACCTGTTTCTCCACAAGCAAACATTATGCTATTGTATTTAGTCTTCCGTTTAAAATTCTTGCATTTAGTTTACACGCTGTGTCTAGTAAGCTTAGTCTTCTGAAGTTTTCTCATTTATTTTTTTTCTCCTGTCTTATATATCATTTTGCTTTTGTTTCGGTCTCTAATTATGTAAAATACTGAAAATAAAATTTTTGTTGCCCTTGGAAACCCGCAAACAGGCAGCCTGCAACTGAGACCTGGTGTCCGTTTTAGCCACTTAGTAATATAACAGTATATTCCGAACCATAGAAATTATGAGGATTTATGGCTGTGCTCTGTACACATTACAATAAAATCATTGCAACATATTTGTGATGGGTTGTTGTCTTCGTTTGTTTCAGACCCGCGTGTAAACCACTGGCCCATGATGAGCAGTCCGATGCCCACGCTCATCATCTGCATTATCTACGCTTACTGTTCCAAAGTCGTGGGGCCGAAACTCATGGAGAACCGCAAACCCTTCCAGCTGCGCAACGTGCTGATCGTCTACAACCTCCTCCAGACACTTTTCAGCTCCTGGATATTCTACGAGGTAAGTATCGGATATAACCGACAAGCATGCTCATTAATCTTTTTTTGCTATTCTTCTTCTTCTTATTATTATTATTACCACCGTTAATTTCCCCATATGGCAAGCGCTAAAACACAATCAATTTTCATGGTATTTTCTTCTGTTTGTTGCTTTTTTTCTTTCCAAAAACCTCTGACATATTAATCGTACTTCTTCTTCATCTCTCCTTTCCACTTCTTTCCTGTTTTCTTCTCTTCGGGCGTTTGCTGAAATTTCTGTTTTCTGATTTTTTTCTCTGTATTTCTGCCTGTCTGTCGTGCCTTCTGCGGAGACGTTCGGTTTCCTGAGGTCTTCCATGATTTCCCTTACTCAATTGGGTTTCAATTTATTCCTTGTCACTATGTTAAAAATTTTCTTGGTCAATCTATTTTCGTTTATCTTATGTATGCGTTCGTAACTTTGCCCTTATTTGTTGTTTGTAATAGTCTATGTCTGTTCGTACAGTCCTTTTGTCGGTCTCCTTATCCAGATCTCCCCTTTCTGAACCGGCGACGAGATCTTTCTCAGTATTTTCCTCTCTTGTTTTTCCATCCCCTTGATTTTCATCCTTCTCTTGATTACGGTTCTTTCTAAGGTATATAAGACTTCTGGTAAGACTATTGTACTACAGCACCTTAATTTGGTACTGGTGGAAATACTCCTTTTAATTGTAATGGTTCCATAGAAGTCCGTATGCGTTTTGTAGTTTTGTGACACTTTCTTCATTGGATGTCGAGTTCAGTCCTGTTTTCTGTGTAATCTCTCCCAGAAATTTGAAACCGTCTTACTTGTGTTATCTTCGCATACTTCGTTAACAGTGAGTATTTGTCTGTGGATTTTGTGTCCATGTACTGCTTTTTTTCGTATGAGATTTGTAGTCTGTTGTGGCTGAGATTTCGTGTAGTGTCTCTAGAGCTTCTTTGGCTTCTTTTGTGTTATTTGTTATAACTGCTATATAATCGGCAAAGGCCAGATATATTATGTTGACGGATCTATACTTGCGTCTCCCCATGTTTAACCCGTTGACTCCTTTGTCCCATGTCCTGATTATTTTTACCAAAACAGGATTAAATAGAATGGGCGACAGGCCGTCTCCGTGCCTCACTCTTGTCTTGATTTCGAATTGTTCCGAGATCTTTCCTATAAGATTCTCTTTGGAAGTTGTATTTGTTAATATTTCCTGGATTAGCTTTCTGGTCTTGTTATCTACACTCATACCTTCCAGATTATTGAAGAATGTTCCTGTATCTATGGAGTCATAGGCTTTCTTGAAATCGAAAAATGTTATTGTGGTGTTCCTGGACTTTCTTCTTGTTAATATTGTTCTGAATGATCTTCCCTTCTTGAAACCTCCTTGGTATTCTTCTGTCTGTGGATCTATTTGAGGCTCTAGCTGAATTAACAGGGCTTTGGGTGGAATTTGGTATGCCACAGGCTGTAGTGAAATTCCTCTGTAGTTATTAGGGCCTTTTTCGTCTCCTTCCTTGTGGAGGGGTGTATTAGCACTGACTTCCATTATTCTGGTACCTTTTCTGTTTACCGAATATTTTTGATGGTTCCGTGTATTTTCGGTGTGATATTTTCGTGGTCTAATTTCCAGCTTTCCTCAATCAGTCCCTCTTCTCCAGGTGCTCTGCATTTTTCAATGATTTTATTTATTATTTCCACCATCACCTCGTGTGTTGACGGATTGGAATCGAGGTTAGGTTCTGGCTTCACGAACTGTAAAATTTGTGTTGGTTTATCACAGTTTAGTAGTGTATCGAAATATTGCGCGAATATTTCACAACTCTTTTGAGGATTTGTCTCCAATGTTCCGTCTTGTCTTTTGAAGATAACCAATGGGCAAGGTCGTTGGCAGATAGTAGTCAGCAGCTTCCAGAATTTGGACAGGCGCGACGGTCATGGATCGAATCCGCCTGGCGGATTAGCGACGAGGGCTGGTGTGCTGGTGAGTCTGGAAGTGGTTTTTAGGCGGTTTTCCACATGCGACAAGGTGAATACCAGGCTGTTACTCACGTCCCGCCTCAGTTACACTATTCGCAATCATTTAGAAAGCGTTCGCACGCTTTCACATGAGTAACACTACATGCAGACTGCTTGGTTGCAGAAACTCCATCCTGGGGAGTAAAGAGATGGCAACAGGAAGGACATTCGGTCATCCTCTAACATTAGAAATGCTGCATATGATGATAATCATTCTGACGTCGTGTAGGTAAGGAGTACAGGAACAAGAAAATGGAGAACTTAGATAATAATCACTACGAAAGCACACAGCATTAGATGATGCTTCTGCCTGTTATCGAGATTTTAAAAGTAACGCTGTGAGTGCAGCTGTCTGATATCTGTATATAATACTAACTTATAACTTAAAGTCGCTTGCTGCGTTTTTGTGTGTGTATATGGAGGGTAATCTCAGAAATACTGTAACGATTTTGATACGTTTTTTACCAATAGACAGACTGATTGACGAGGACGGATTGTGTGCATAATTTATTTCCGCTTTGCCAGGCAACTCGTCTGGGCACAGATACTTAGTGCTACCCTTGTGAAACCAAATTAGGCCGCTAATTCTGTGTAATTCTCCGAGTGAGAAACACTTGCACTGAAGGTGAACAAGCTTACTTCCTGAGAACGGTCATCCCAGCTGCAGCGTCTGCACAACAGTGGAGGTATGCCGTCCAATTAATATGGCACTTGAGGTCGCATCATGGATGTGCCATACATTTCTACTGCAGAATGGAAGGCTGAAACGCTGCTTCTGAGATTATCCGCAGCTAGTTTGTGTCCCGTAATGATAGAAGAAACTGCAGACTTTCAAACAAGCGTAATGGATGTTGTCTTCTTTGTTTGTCGGCCTTTGTTTTCCGCAGTTGCATATACTGAAGTTGTATAGGTTAAATACCATTTTTTTGCAACTGTGATGGAAGTCTTGTTAAGACCAAACGCGTTTCGCTTCATTCTAAAGCATCTTAAGTGGTCTGATTTTTTGTTGTTTACGTCGTTCTTCCTGTTCTTCAACATGTATTTGCTAGATTTTAGCACACAACACTTTCATTGCACTAAATATATTCAAGTTTCTGTTTTGTGAAGAACCACTGTCATCTAGACATTTCGTGTGTTTTGTTTTGTTATTGCGGAAACAGACACTTATTCCTGAAGGAAGAAGAGAAAGTATTTATGAGTCTGTTGAAAGCAGAAAATAATCCATCTCTAGCAAGAGGCAACGCCATATGAAAGATATTGTTTCTTAATTACGAGTGAATTTTACTGCTGACATGCACAGAACTACATGAGTAGTGGATTTGTCTGGAAGTTTGAATTGCATCTCATGGCAATCAACAGCGAAGGTAATTGTCAGTGAGACTTACACTGAAGCCAGAGGTGAGCCTGATGAAAAGAATAACTAACGAAAGACCAGAGGTTGGTCATGCTCAAACACACGTATGCCCTTGCACTGCAAAAAGAGATAAAACTGCAGTTAGAGGTGTGACGCCTAGAAGTGGAAAAACTAAAGTGGTAGAAAGAACAAATCCTTAATTGGCTGCGTTCTACCGATTTTTTACTACGTTTTTATTACGTCGCTTCGTTTTGTGTCTGTCAGTTCGGAACAAATTTGCTGTTTGCAAGCGGGGTGCACTCAGCCCCTGTGAGGCAAACTGAGGAGCTACTTGAATGAGAAGTAGCGGCTCCTGTCTCGTTAACGGACATACGATCGGGAGAGTGGTGTGCTGACCACATGCCCCTCCATCTCCGCATCCAGTGACGCCTGTGGGCTGTGGATGACACGGCGGCCGGTCGGTACCGTTGGGCCTTCCAAGGCCTGTTAGGACGGAGTTTAGTTTTTAGTTATGAGTACTATCTATCATGAATCCAATTGCTTGCAACCAGATTGAGAATATCTCGATTCCGTGGGAACTGCTGATAGTGTGCAGTCATTAGGCGTGTACGAGAGTCAATGTGTTTATGATACTATGTGTGGCAGTTAACAGACTAGAAAGAATATCATTAGCAGGATTATGGTCAGGACAACATCCTAGTTACACAGTCTGAAATTCTTTGGAGAACGACGTAGTAAACTGTCGAAATAGATTAACGGCGCTTTAGTTCACAAAGGTTTTAGTATTAAGTTGACCGCAACACCACTTTTGACCGCCGAACTGCTTTCAGTAGACTGTACAACTAGTATTCGATGTATGACGCAAGTGAACATGTCACCTATTGAATCAGCTATTAGAATAAAAGGAGACGGGTTAAGAATAAAAATTTACCGTGCTCTATCGTCTTTGTAGAAGGTACAATATCGGAATCATGTCAGTGTGTGGACTACTCCTTTGAAAAAGGTTTGAACATTTCACGTGAAACATTCTTCAGAATCGCTTATATTACAAAGCGGTATGCGAATATAAGTATGAAAAATCCTTAGTCGTGTAACCTTGAGTACTGTGCTTACTGTGAGATGATTAATAATAACTACCTGGCTTGTGAAATGCATCGCTCACTAACATGAACAGATAAGCTTCGCCACCAACTAATTGTTTACCCAGTCGTGACTAACAGGCCACCTAAAAACCTAATTCAGCCTGGTGGCCTAGACAGGATCTCGCTGTATCCGAGCTGCTTGTTTGAAGTTTCACACTATACAGGCAGATCTTTAAATATGTGAATTTATTGTACATTTCGGCTGGTAAGCAGCATAATTAAACGAACAACTATAATGGCTCAATGTTTAGTAACATTATGATAATTTGTTGAGCCAAGGTTCTGAGTATTACGAGTAAAGATGCAGTCGTACTGCAGTGTCGTACTCCATGACTGATTTGAACACGAACGTATGTAATAATATGTAAAGGTAAGACTGTCAAGAAATGAACGGGAAAAGTATCACATTGTTTTCTGGAAAGGGAGAGTGTTTTGTATGAAAGGATTTGGTCCATGATTATTAAGATGTTACAACATTTTATAAGTGCCTGGCAAAGTTCTGTCACACTTAAAGGAGTATCTACCCTAAAAAAATGTCATTTACACAAATGACACTTTATTGCCGTGGCACGAAGGTAGTTATTTATATTGTGTGTCACGAGGCATATAAATAACATCAGTATTGTTTCATGAGAAACTTTGAATGTGCCCGCTTTGTGCCCTCGTGGAAGCACAGCTACTTTGTAAGAAGCAGGACGCTGGTTCAGCACCCATCTCTGACATATATGTGAGTTTTAGGTGCCATTTCTTTGTATGCACTTTTACATCGGGAGCTTGGAACATAAAAAATAATCTCAGAATGAAATATCATCGCAGTTAGAAAGTAGGGTGATTGTGAGTGTGTGTGTGTATGTGTGTAAAAAAAAAACTTAAGTTGCACTGTGGACTGGATTATAGGTTATATGGTAGAACGATTTCCTTTTCAACTTTTTAAAAAGGGCCTCCATTGCCATTCCAGAAACAATAATATAACCTCTAACGATAAGCTAACACCAAAACGACAAGCTTGGAAGAAGTTAATATTTATCGGAAGATCATCGTCCGATAAATTATCGAAACACTATCATTACTTGTGATCAGACTAAAATGTATAGAAAGAAATCTTGACTCGACGAATGGTTTTTCAAGAGAATATACTAAAACTAAGAAGGCTTGTGGCCAGAACAAATTTGTGAGCAGTCAGTGTTCCCGAACAAGATTAAATGATGCATAATTGTAAGTGAGAGTTATGTTGGACTGGGGTCTGCGGGCAGATTGAGAGGCAATGCGACGTGGCAAGGTTCCGCATCGTCAGCCCCCACCCGGCCCATCATCCCATCCACCCCTGCGAAACCCCACGCGGAGGTGATTAAGCAGCGTATTGTCCCCCTCACCCGCTTTTTTGTATTCGCTGCTATTGTTGAAACTTTGGTGGCACAAAAGGGTGCCTTACGATAGGACTTTCTCAAAGAACTAGCGATGCAGACGTTTTTAACACGTATATTTCAGTATGCGATTCTGGAATAGTTCGTTAAGCAGCTTCTCATTCGTTAACCTGTCAAATTGCTTTACAGCAGTTCGTTCTCGTTTCAGCTGGATGTCGCAAAAATGAGTTTTGCGTCTCCTTTGCCAAGGCTTCTGCTTGTAACACAGACCAAGATTTATTGATCGTATGCCCAGAAACTGCATATTAACTGTATCCTGTATCTTGAAATCGTAAGGTAATCTCACACCATAGCCGATGCAGTTGTGTTCGGCTAGCGTCGTGTTTTAGAGTTTGCGAGTAAAAAAATCTTCATCCGCAGAATTGGATGGGAAGGAGAGAACACTTCATTATCACCAGATCGTATGCCAGTAATCTGTACGAAATTCCAAATGGAGTAAGGGTATAGGATTGTATTGAGAGTGAGTAGTCCAGAGGTGGCACATGAGCTTGACTGTCCCCTAGTCGTACATTACGGGCGGAACAGCCTGTATGCAATCCCCACGAATAATCTCATCCTAACCTGCCCTCTCATGTATTTCAGAGTTTCCTTTAGGATTCTGCTAGCACAAGACTACATGTAAAGTGGTGATAACAGTCAATCCATACTCTATACATGCAGTTTCATGCACGGATCAGAAGCAACCAATCACAAACCGCAACTACAAGAACTTTGCGTTGTTACATTTATTTGCTATGTGGCTCACTTCTCATTTTGACATTGTGCTTTCATCTCAAGCCAAATTTACCATTAAATAAGAGGGACATTTATTTTATGACAGTATCATAGTGACACTGGACTTAGCATAAGACGAAAGTATTAAGCTATTCCCTACACACACGCACAGAACTCTACATCACAATACGAGCGGTTCTGTTCTGTAACAAGTACTTCACTCTTCTCGAGTTCTTTTAAGGTACAACATAATCAAAATGCAAGCTATTATTGAAGAAGCACCACTTCTATCTTTCAGAAAAAATTTCCACTGTGGAAGAAGAGCATTTACTGTCAGTTGAAATCTGGGTACATAGAGCTTTGGCCTCGCAGGATTATTTTAGAAATTTAGTTCGCAATATGACGAATCAAATATAGTAATTAGATTCAGCTGTCAAGCCATTCAGTGGCTCTTCACACTGCTTGGACTATACAACGATACTGCAATAGCAGTGCTCTAAACGCACATGAAAAAGCCGTGTCCTTTCTTTAAGGAACCATTCCGAAATTTTCTGCAATTTAGGGACGGGAATTTGAACCACTGCCGTTCTGAAAACAAGTCCAGTGTCTTGCCACTGCGGCAACTTTCTCGATAGCCTATTTCACAGTTAAAAACGTGCTCATTTTGTTCCATGTCGTTCCCTTTAAGATCAGTAAACTACTTTCTGAGATTTTTTTTCCATTGGGCAGATTTTGTCCCAGAAATGTGAATTAGAAGGTCAACCAAAACTCCACACTCAACTAAAACAGCTTTTCAGCCACGAGTTGCTTCAGATAAGAGCACTGGTGAAAGTCAGAGGGTACCAAACCTGCTGAATGTAGTAGTCCTGCTGCGAAAGTAGTTTTTTTTTATGTGAACTGTCCTAACGAAAATAGCTTCCTTTACACAATCGAAGAGTGTAGTGACGCAGCATAAGCGCCTCACATCATTGGTCACATTACGCCACAGGAATAAGCCCTGTGTATAACATTTTCATGCTGTAGGTAGAATCTTCAATACTTACACGTATGTCAATCTCACCGTCAGAGAGAACACGCAAATTATTTAAAACTTTTACGATCAACATAAATGTCTCCCTCTGCGTTCCATCTGTGCTCACATGAACCGCTGGTAATGAAAACAACATTTTGACACAGAAACGAGCTATAGACCAGCGTTGAGAATTTGCGGAGAGCACTGGCGGCTGCCTTCTACGTCGAGGGTATTGGAAAGTTTGTACAACGTTACGACAAATGTCTAAGTCGGAACGGCGGCTATGTAGATAAGTAGCTGGAAGGTGTAGCTAACTACTGCAAATAAAACATTTTACATTTTCACACTGATCTCCAGCTCGCGACCGATCGGACCATACTTTCCGAACAGCCCTCGTACCACACGGCCTACAGGCATCTCTTGACGATAACGACGAAGGAAGTTGTCGAGAGCTAGAGATTACATTTACCTGTGACGCGAAGCATTTGTCTAGGATCATCTACATCTGCATACATAATCCGCAAGCCACCCACCCTTTTCTGTGCCGCTCGTAAATGGTGCCAGGGGAAAACAATTGTCTTTACGCCCCTGTACGAGCCGGCATTTTTCATGTTGTCTTCGCGGCCCTCCGTGCAATGTACACTGGTGGCAGCAGAATCGTTCTGAAGTCAGTCATAAATTTTCTCGATTGTGTTCCGCTAAAAGAACGTCTTCTTTCCTCCATGAATTTCCATTTGAGTTAGCGAAGCATCTCCGTAATATTCGCATGTTGATCGAAACGACCGATAACGATTGTGACAACTCGCTTCTGAATTGCTTCAACCTATTGGTTAATCCGACCTGATAGGGATCCCGAACAATCAAACAGTACTCAGTACTGTGCGCTGTCTTCCTTTAAGATGTGACACTCATTTCTAAAATTCTCTCAATAAACCAAAGTCGACCATTCGCCTTCTCAACTACCGACCTTACATGCTCGTTCATTTCATAGTACTTTGCAACGTTAAGGCTAAATATTTAATCGTCGTGACTATGGCCAACCAATAGTGAATTCTGAAATTATACGTTTGTTTTTCCTGCTCATATGCATTAACTTGCATATTTCTACATTTACAGCCAGCTGCCATTCATAACATCAACTACAAATTGTGTCTAAGTCGTCTTGTATCCTACTATAGTCACTCAGTGACGACACCTGGTTGTAAACCACAGCATCATCAGCAACCAACCGTAGATAGCTGCCCATTCTGTCCGCCAGCTCAGTTACGCACATAGAAAATAATGTCGGTCCTATCACAATTCCCTGGGGCATTCCAGACAATACCCCTGTCTCTGATGAACACTCGTAGGCCATGACAGCATACTGGTTTTTATTACTTAAGAAATCTTCGAGCCTCTCACATATCGGGGAACTCTTCCGTATGATCATACCTTCGTTAAAAGTCTGCTGTGGAGCACCATGTGAAACGCTTTCGGGAAATCTAGGAATGTGGATTCTGCATTTTGCCCTTCATCCGTGGTTCGTGGGATATCACACGAAAAAAAGGGCAAGCTGCGTTTTGTACGAGCGATTCTTTCTAAATCTGTCCTTATTTGTCGAAAGAAATTTTTGTTTCTCAAGGAAGTTTATCATATTCAAACTTGGGATATGCTCAAGAATTCTGCAGCAAACCGATGTTAAGGATATTTGTCTGCAATTTTGTGAGTCCGTTCTTATATAGTCGAGTCACCTACTCATTTTACAGTTGCTAGGAACTTTGCGCTGGGCGAGAGTTTCACAATTAATTCAAACTAAATAAGGAGCAATGCCGAAGCATGTTCTCTGCAAAACCGACTTGAGATATCATCCAGTCCTGGCGACTAATTTGTTTTAAACTCTTTCAGTTGTTTCCCAACGCTTGCCTATTTTTGTTTCTTCCACAAAGAAATTCGTGCGACGGTCAAAAGATGGTATGTCTGTACGATTCCCTGTGTGAATGATTTTTTTAAACGTGAAATTTTAAACTTCAGTTTTCGTTTTGCTGTCTTGTGTTGCCACACCAGAGTGGTTGACGACCGACTGGATAGAATCCTTTGATCCGCTTTGTGATAATGCGTAGGAGCAGAGTTTTCTCGGTTTCTCGGCATGATCTTTCTCTAAGATGTGACGGTAGAAGTGGTCGTATGCTTCGCGCATCGATCTTTTTTAGACCCATAAATTTTTACTAACTTTGCCTGTCGACGTTTCAGCCTACTTTCCCTTTCTTTATCTGAGGAGTGGCATCTAAAACTGACAGTCGACTAGTATTTCGTCGTCAGTAGACATCCGACGGGGAATAGTCTTGATTCACTTAACCTTCTACTGTACTTCGGAAGCCACCGTGTGGTGTGTAGTGGATGGTATATTGTGTATCTTCAGACCCACCTTTTCTGTTCCACTCGTGAGCGGTTCGGGGAAGAAGACTGTCGGAACCCTTCTGCATGGGCTCTGAATTCTCTAACATTTTCATTACGTGATATGTAATTTGAGGAACATGGGCTCTCGAAATTTTTACACTAAGACTCTCCGCAATGCGTAACGTATTGATTGAAACGTCCACCACCGTTACTTCTTGAGATTATGCTAACTAAGCACAGCATGACACAGCTTCTCTTTGAGTCTTTTCTACCTCTTTTGTTAATTCAATTTGGTAAGGATCCCAGTGTGGCGACTAATAATCAAGAATATGTCGGAGGACGATTTGTAAGCGATCTCTTTCGTGCATGAATTACACTTCCTGAAGACTCACCCAATAAATCTTATGTGTTGTGAAGCCAAAGCGCAATTGTGTCGTGATATTACTGCAGACATTATGTCGCACCAGTTGTCCAAATATGTGGTTTATTTAATTTAAAAATACAACGTGTTACTAGAAGACATGATCCCATTTTCAGTTTCTATAAATAAGGAAAACTAAAATCATTATTTCGCATGATTTGCCGACCGGTGTGGCCGTGCGGTTCTAAGCGCGTCAGTTTGGAACCGCGTGACCGCTACGGTCGCAGGTTCGAATCCTGCCTCGGGCATGGATGTGTGTGATGTCCTTAGGTTAGTTGGGTTTAAGTAGTTCTAAGTTCTAGGGGACTGATGACCTCAGTAGTTAAGTCCCATAGTGCTCAGAGCCATTTCGCATGATTTCACATACGAAAATACATGTAATGGAAATCTGTTTCCCATGTCCTATTACGTACCTAAAAAACATTATGGCATTAGGCACAGTCAAAAATAAGCAAGCAGTGATTTAGTTTTTATATTTCTAGTTAGTAATTTATAATTTATGTATATCCAGGCCCGTTTCTTCCCGGTCCAGCCAAAAAATCCTCCAGTTCTTTGGCCATACTGAGACAAGAGATGGATGAAATCTAGAAAAAATAATCATGGAAGGAACGATAAAGGGAACGAAACCGACGGGGAGTACAGCTAGAAGGTAGATAGATCAAATCAAGAAGTTCTCCTGTCTACCTCCTCTGAATCCTGTAAGAGAAGCTGGTAACCGCCCGGAGTGGAGACGCTGGGTTCATGGGATCTCGACGCCCAGAAATAAGTATGATGACTCGTGGCGGTGGTGGTGGTGATTAGTGACCACATTCTGGAACATTGACAGAGGGCTTATAATAAGGATTCGATTGGATGCCACGGGCAGCCTATGTGGGATGATATATCAGTGAGTATTATGCTCTGTCTAATCGAAACAGATGCAAACATGGTAACAAAGGTGCAAGATTATTTTTCGTTTTGCTATGACATAGACAAACAGACGTTCAAATGTCTGAGTCGCTAGCTGTATCGTTGGTGGCACTGATGTATATTTAGCAAGACATTACGATCGTTGGTAGGTGATTTGCAGTTCTTAAGCAGAGCTCTAAGAGTGTTAAGCGCCACTTTATACCATAAAATGTGTAATGGAAAGTCGTATATGTTTGACAACGCATGTTTTCTGCTTGCTTCTTTGTAACTATATCTAATGGCACAGTACTTTTAAAGTACGTAATACTACACGACAGTATAAAGGGATTTCCGTTATATGTGTGCTAGTATGTAAAACAATGCGAAGTAATGATTTGTGTTTCCCTTGTTTATAGAAATTGATAATAGGATCATGTCTACTCGAAACATGTTGAGTTTGCGGCTTAACATAATTTTCGTATTGCAATCTGACTATGGGGTCTGCCTTCTACATGTTTAGATTTATGCGGATGTGAAATCTTAATTAGCTATGGGAGCAACCCCCGCCACTTTCACTGCCTCCCTACTACATTTTCCATGCTCACAGAACGACAGGCAATCGCTTTGGGGAGCTCAATAATTCTGCACACAAAGCTCGTGTTAGCTTCCGCTGGTCTATCGCTGCCTTTGCCTCTTACGAACTACGCTCGAATATGCAGCAGTTATGCTGTCGCTTCCTTCTGCAAACATCATCATTTTCCTGTCATTTGGCAAATAGTTCAACAATTAAATCTGAAGGGATCTGCGTATGCTAAAGTTGATCACATCCGATTATTTCACTCTAAGTTCCTCAGCATAGATTCCAACGTAAAACAGTAACCCGCTAACAATGATCTTGTTGAAGTATTGTCCACATGCCACGTAGCGTAACTTGTATAAAAAGCGGCTCTTGAAACCATGCATCACCTTCTTCTTCTTTTTCCTGACCTTATTTATTAGTTTCAAGGGGTGGGTATGCTAATCTCGTTTTGGCAATATTAATGGTAGAGGGTGGCCGAATGGTTCCCTTCCTGTCGTCGCCATCCGCTCTCCCCCTCCCTCCCACCCCCTCCCCGCCCTCGCCGCTCTCCGCTCTCACTCATCCTCTGCCACTATAGCTCGATCCACGAACGATAGCGGTTCACGCATGTCCAGGCACGGACGAGGATTGCATTGTTGACGGTACGCGCATGCGCGTGCTTTACGCTCGAAGAAAGCGTGTATACTGCATACTAGGTCTCTTTCTTCCTTATGCGGAATGTGTCACCTCTACCATCAGCGATAACAACGAGCAATAAGTGGAATAAAAATTCACTAAACAGTTTGCTACTATAACGTTTAATGCTCGCATTAGCCACGGCATTCAGAGAAACGCGCTCAGAACACTACTGAACGCTCATCGGCTGTCGGAGAATGCGTGATGTAGGTGCACCGAACGAGCCTAAACTCGACTGCCATCGTTCGTAACTCCAACTATAGTCTAGTGCTATCCTACTTGGAAGTGACAGAACGTAAACGTTTTATAAGTTTTTCTGAATCGTATAACTGAGGCGGGACGTAGGTACCACCCCGGTATTCACCTAGTCGGGTGTGAAAAATCGCCTAAAAACCTAATGCAAGCTAACCGGCTCAGTGACCCTCGTCGTTAATCCGTCGTGCGGATTCTAGCTGGGGCCGGTGTGCCTCCCTGAATCCAGGAAGCGGAGTGCTAACGCTCGTGGATATCCGGACGGGTAGAAACAATGCGTCACCTAACAATTAAACTCTTCCAAAAGCCCGATATGAGTACTGTAGATAATCTCTTTGAAAATAACTGCAAAGTTTGGATGAAGTTTCATGACCTTTTCAGAAGACTACTGCGCTTGTCGCACTGCATTTAAATCGTTGGTGACACTGTCACGAGAGGAACTCAACACATTTTTCGTCTATCCTGAATGAGGACTTCTGTGGTTCCCTTGATTCACGTGAGTCAGTCTTCCAACAACGCCTCTGCTGTCTCCCATTTTCATTTTTGTCTGCTTCTCTGTTTACATCGTTATTGACGGAAATTTTGACTGTAGCATTCCTTTCTTTGCTCCCTTTTTAAAGTAATACGAGTAAACAGAAAAATTATGATAATGATAATCGCAGAAAAACAACATTCTTGCTGCGTACAGGGGAACAAACCGAAGATAAAATAGATCATAAATAATGAGGTAAATAATAACTCCAGGCAAACGAATTCTTTCCTTTATTCACTAACTGTAAATTTTACTTTAACTTAGGAAGGTAAGGCAAAAGAAACAGAAAAGTGAATTAAAAATTCAGGAAGTATTGACACTAGCGTGGAGTGGTTCAAGCAGAAATGTGCAGGAGATACGTTAATTCTTTTAAGCGATTAAACATTTCCGCTAGAGTAATGACATTTGTCACAGACAGATGGCATGTCATTTGAGTTAGTAGTGTTTCCTGATAATATGGAGTATTGTCTTGCCCAATGGAGGTGGCGCATTGATGAAGATTGTGGACCCGTATTCGGACGCATCGGTTATCAGATCCTTGTCCGGCCAACCCGATTTTGGTTTCCAGTGATTTTCTTGATCGCTAAGGACGAATTAAGGTGTGTGTGTGTGTGTGTGTGTGTGTGTGTGTGTGTGTGTGTGTGTGTGTGTGTGCGTGCGTGTGTGTCTGTCTGTAAACAGAATCCTCAACCTTGTCTAATTAGAGATTGTTCTCCGACTGTAATGTCGTTGTCGACCGGGGGTTAAGCCCTAACCGTTCTTGTAAGTATTGAAGTATTCATAAACACACATCTGGCCACACTAATCAAGTGCGTTTCTGTGCAGTATCGTGTCGTCGTCGGTCAAAGTGGTTTCAGAAACTGATGAAAGAAAATGGCTCACCAAACTGAAAAGTTAGTCTGCCGAAATGTAAGAGCTCTTACACACGGTTGTAGGAATAAGAGCATAATAATTTTAGATGGATATGACACAGAAGATACTTAACACTTACTAATCAACTTTAATTTTTATAATACCTAGACTACTGATAATAGGATCTAGAATAAATACACAAATCATTATACATCTGGATGCGTTGATTCAAATTGTCTGTAGTATTTTACCCTCCTGTATGGTTTTCGGAAGAGAAGAGAAGGTGGTAGGAGGCGTCATCTTCTGCGACTTCAATTTCTGAAGTAATTAAACACTGACACGTCCATAATTCTACACTTAAGATGCTGTGTACACTGTTCCCAATTTGTAAGATGTGAAGGTCGCAGACCCCATGAAATAGATGATTCAAATTGTGTCAAGATTTTATTGTAGGAGATTGTAGATTTCACGCCCACAACGTTAGAATGGCAGCAGACGTTCTGATTTGCTGAGGTATAAAAGAAGGAAAGGTATAGCGTAGCGTTTCGTCTACACCGAGGTCATCAGAAGGACGACGGTTCACATTTCTCGATCTATGTCTTCCGTGTTTCCCCTAACCGTTTGATGCAATGCCACTTGTGTTTCTTTGAGAAAGACAAGACTGATTTCATTCCCTGTACTTCCCAAATGTGAGCAGATCCTCCGTCTCTAATTACCTCGTCGTCGACGGGACCTTAAACCCTAATTTTCCTTCCATTCGAAAAGAGATTCAAACCCAGCGCTGACGACTGTAGTCCAGCGTCTAGCCCTTTTGACACCACTCTCGGTTTGATAATGAAAGACGAAGGGATCAGAGTGAACACGAAGCTCTCGTAACGGACTGGAAACATCACAGGCTACCTTCCTCCCGACTTTACGGCCAAAATTTCGTCATCGCGACACTTCCTAGACTTTAAGTAAAAACCGGTTCGCTGCTCACATCCAGCGCGGATGGAATTTGTGCACCTCGTAGCTTATAACAAAAGTGCCGGAAGCAGGCAGGAAGTGCAAAGATACTTGACGAATAGCGAGATTCAGGTAGGCCACGGTCTTCCATCGCATTACCGGCCCGGAAAGAGGAAGCCGGCAGCTGGAAGCGTCCCGCGGCGAACAAAAGGGGGCACAAAAAGAGGTGAAGTGTGCGCTGCACGGCCCGGAGTGGCTGCGGAGAAAGCCGAAGAAAGTGGCGTGCACGTACGCTCAGCCGGCCAGCTTTCTTCGCCAGGAATGCCCGCGCCCACTACGTAACTCCGCGAATCTTGCCGATACCCGCAGCCGACTTGCGGGAACAACAAACCTCCTATTTTCAGTAACTGTCACGCACAAATAGCTGCTCCAGCTTTTGACCGCGCAGCGCTTGCACAAATCTATAGGTGTGATAAACATTCAGAAAATTGTCAGCCTGACAAAAAAACCTGTGCTTTATGAAATGTTCTTTAATTTTTCAATACACCCCACCCCTTTAGGCCAAAAGTTTGCTGCTTTTTCTTATGCCTTTTTCCCGCATCTGCACAGGTCCGATTTGGCTGCGGATCGTATAACAGAGGCGGGATTTGGGTATGAGCGTGGTATTCACCTAGTCTTGTGGGCGGAACCGCCTAAAAACCACATCCAGGTTGGCCGGCACTCCAACTCTCGTTATTAATCTGTCGGGCGGATTCGACGTGTGGCCTGCGCACCTCCCCGTACCAGAAGCAGCGCTTTAACACCTACGGCTATTCGAGAGGGTCCAAAAAGTTTAGGGACTGGATTAATGAAAACAGAAACGTTACGTTGTTGGTTTCGGTCCTTTAGATGTTTTACATAGTCTCAAGTGAGCGTACAACACACAGCACATTCATATTACTTCGCTAAATTGTCATAAAAGTCTTTCTTTGGGATATTGTACAACTTGCGCGTTTCTCGGACTTGAACGTCGTCTGTGTCATCAAAGCGTTGACCATTTACTTGAATTTTTATTTTTGAGAGTAAAAAAAGTCACTCTGCGCCAAATCATGTGAATGTGGAGGGTAGTTGAGAAATGGCAATTGTGTTTCTATGTGGGATTACGCATTGTCGTGGGACAAGAAGAAATCCATCTCTTTCGATAGTTGCAGATGAGTGCAAAGTACAAGTGCACAGTTCTTATAAAATTATCTCTGATAAATGTTTAAATGATGCTTTTCTCAGACACCCGAAAACGTATCGGATCAAAGTCGATATTCAACGACTTCCGTTGAAAATGACCGTAGATTGAAAACACGTCCAGTATGGTCTGAAGATGGTGTCACTGAAGTAGTTTTAATTTTCTGCGAGGAATGGGTCCTCCAAAACGTCTCCGAAGATATTTCATACATATCTGACCATCAAAACTGCAACACCATGACGATGGCATGCAACGAACGTCGAACTGGCGTGAAGTGTATTACATGGTTGATTATGCCAATGGTTACCTTTTAAGTGCAACCACACGTAGTAGATAGAAGTAACACCTCTACATCCTTCACATAAGAAGGATTTTGCATCGGGTTTCTCATTCAAAAATAGAGTCCGAATATTGTTTATTTGTGAGAATGGCCTGTTATGTCTAGTGTGAGAAGGAAAAACCACCACTCTCAGGTGTCAGAATTCGACGCAGCAGGGTTGTAGCCTGTCTAGATTACTGTTTCGCGTACCGCAATATTGCTGCTCACTTTGGTCTGGATTCCACGACTGTCTTGAGAACATGAAATGGATGTGTTCAGAAGCGCCATACTTAATTCCGTGCTAGAGCTTAGCAATGCCACGCAACTAGAGATAGAGAGGACTATCAATTTGTTCGCTGACTGTGTAGGTATCCAAACGGTCGGTGAGACGACGTCTGCAGTTCCCCTCGGTGCGGTAGCAGAGAGAGTTGCGCCCAATCACAACACCGGCCACAGGAGTGCCATAACGTCGTCTTTTCAGACCAGTCCCGGTTCTGCGTACAGAACACACT
The DNA here is from genome assembly GCF_023864345.2 of Schistocerca serialis cubense. Classification (NCBI taxonomy): domain Eukaryota; kingdom Metazoa; phylum Arthropoda; class Insecta; order Orthoptera; family Acrididae; genus Schistocerca; species Schistocerca serialis. The sequence goes on along the minus strand of NC_064640.1, from coordinate 433,779,492 downwards.
GCGGCTCCTCCAAGAAAACAAAGTTGACAAATTACATTTGTCGTCGCCATATAGGTCATACAGGGGTACCATTTGGTAAACAACACTTCGTATATCCGATAACTTGAACAGCAGCCGTCACATTACTAGTGCGTTAAAACTAGTGGCTATGTTTTCGCAATCTTCATGACGTTACCTTCCAATAATGTAACACAAGACCGCATATGCCCGTACTGCCCTGACCTACATCGGTACAGAGGGTGTTAGACTGGTTCGTTGGTCAGCACGTTATCCTCAGTTCTCACTATTTGACGAAACTTCTGGTTATTTGTTGTCTAGACTCTAGAGACTGGCACACTACCATCCGCCAGATAGAGTTAGAAAATGATATTTTCCAAGGAATTATTAGGTGGTTTTCTGAAAATGGACTCTCCCTGAATTCTGAAAAAAACATCCTATAATCATCTCTGTACAACAAAATTGACGTAGCACATGAACAGAAGTCAGTAAGTATCGTAGAATGCTCCAAACTTTTGGGTGTACGTAATGATCATAACTTGAATTGGGAAAAGCATATTACTGAGCTCCCCAAACAGTTAAGTTCAGCTACTTTTGCTCTTCTTATAATTGTGAATCTTGGAAATAAACGTATCATCCTCCTGAATATTTGGCATATTTCCACTCAATATTGTCGTAAGGAACAATTTTCTGGGGAAAGTCATCACTTAGAAAGGAAGTATTGCTTGCAAAAAATCGAGCAGTAAGAATAATATGTGGTGTTCACACACGGACGCTATGTTGGTACCTCTTCAAGGAGACACGCATTTTAACTGCGGTGTCACTATACACATTTTCACTAATGAAATACGTCATAAGTAATACATCACAATTTGGGAAGAACAGTGATGTACATCCCTACAACACTAGAGGGAAAAATGATGTTTATTACCCACTGTTACAGCTGTCAGTGGCTCAGAGAGGAGATCAATGTGCAGCAATAAAAATTTTTGATCATTTGCCCAATAACTTAAAATGTCTGACAGGTAGCGAAGTAAATTTTAAATCTAATTTAAAATCATTTCTCCTGGACAACTCCTTCTATTCCATTGACGAATTCCTACTTAAAGACTGGTAGCAAAAAAAAAGAAACTTTTTTAAGGTGTATTTGAAAGAGTAAGAATAAAATCGAATGAAACAAGAAGTTTACTGTTACCAGTCACTACTTATTTATCTCCACGATGCGTTTCCAAGGTTAAAACATCCATCATCAGGTGGATGTACATTTGCTGGTGTGACATGTGTGTGTTGTGTTACGATTTTTGGAGGAAGTTGTGGCACTGTCTCCAGTGGTCACAGGTTCCTTTCACTGTCGTAACACATCACATGTAAACGTGACACAACAAACACATATGTCGTAATAACAACTGTAAATGTACCTGATGGAGGTTTAAGCTTTGTTGTTTATTCGATGTCAGTAACATTCACGGAAAGCCTAACCTAAAATGTTCGTATTTAGTAGTAAAATGATAATGTGTTAATATTAATCATGTATACATATCCTGTAAACTGGCTCGTTCCACATCATTTCGATAAAAGAGTCGTTCAAATGATCTATAGAACATGTAACTGACTAACTGTGACTGATGAACTCTGGCACAGCGTGGAAGCTGCACGGAGTTACGTATCCGTATCTGTCACATAAGTTCAGTCCTACTCGATGCCGAGTCTGGTTAGAGCCGGTGTCGCTGTTAGAGATAGCAGCTCTGTGCAATAAATTTCACACCCTGTACACCTATAGCTGACGTACAAATGTCATCTTGTATTCTTCCTACTACACTGTATTTATACAATAATTAAAATTTCGTTATTTGTATTGCACTTTCAGTGGCCATCGAGTAGACCTTTTACCTCAAAATAGAATATGCTAGGCTGTGTGTGCGTCCATGAGGTGTCGTATTATGACTCTGCATACGGCAATAAATTCGTATTCGGCGATCTAATTTATATAATTGTTTTGCAGTAATATGATGCTTTATTACTATATGAAAAATGTAAAGGTTAATTTTTTATCACGCTACAGAAATACTGGTGCGACTGATTGGGTCGAACGAACGCTGAGTGATGTGTGACGAACACTGAGTGAGGTGTGATAATCTTAGGACGTCGCAGGCCAAAATTAGTTTTAACGTAGCAGGAAGTGAGGCACATGGAAGTATCCCTAGAACCGTATTCCTTGAAGTGGAAATGAAGAGGGGTGACAGGAATCAACTGCTAGCAGTGGAATAAATTTTACATCCCACATTCAAAGGCAGCAGAAAATGTCATCTATTGGAGAGATTTTCACCCCGATGAAAAGTCGAGGCAGATAGTTTGCTGCTTCTCAATGTATTGTGGCCGCGAACACAAATATACTGCTCTAGCGAAAGTACTTACAGGCTTTAAATGTCAAGTGCAAGTGTGACTATTAAGGAAACGACGTACCAATGTGTTTGTAACGTAATGCCTGCTGTGAGTTTCTTCGGTGAACTTTCTACGAATACATAACGCTAGTTAACCGGTTCTTCTTAGACACGCTTGCGTTTCCTATCATTCAGTAAACTCTTTGACTCATCGAGAAAGTACTGCTGTAGCAGAAAGTGAGATTTCCGGATATAATTCTTGTGCAGCCGGTTAATTAATAGCAATCTCGGTACATTAGGTCATCAGCTTAGCGGAGTGCGATGTTTTGCGTAATCGATAGAATATCTGTCCGAATCTCATATGTATTTGCGGTTTCATTTCTCTTGATCTGTGTAGACAGGTGTGATAATTAATACAGACATCACAACTAAATGAAAATAAAATATATTCCTAGGCGAATCAACATCCCTTATGTAATATTTTCAAACTCGAAAACGCGCCGCAATATTTCTGGAATATTCTTTGTTGTAACGTACATGATATATATCCTGGGCGACCTTTCATTTCAGAGACAGTTATTTGCTCGTTATATTTGACGGATCGTGTGAGCTGCAAAAACTGGATCTTTCCCAAGTTTTTAAATGCTGGCGCTGTTGCTATTGCTCTCGTCAAGCAACTAATTACTGTTATCTGTGATTTTCAGAGAGTAAAGAAGGCAGCAATTAACCTACTTTGAAACTGAATTATTACGGGACGCAATGAAGTGACCGTTAAAAGCTTAAGGAGCTGGAAGTAACAATTGTGAGGACCGCTAAATATTTCAGTGCTAGAGAGTATGAATCCATGGACTCCAGATTTTAAGAAGGGTCGGGAAGAATAACAGTTAATTGAACGTGGAATAAAGCACCCGGCGAAGATTTAGGAGGAGTTATCACTTATCTATCGAATTTTTGTTTATGTTTTTATTGCATTTTGTGCCAAATGAATTTTCAACTCCATCTGAAGTTTAAACTTAGCATGGCGGAGACAAATTTGCGACTGCTTTCAACGTATATATTTAAAAATACCAAAGATGACTCGCTTGCGGCAAACCGAACACGTATTTTTCGAAAGCAGTAAGCTAGAAACCTCACAAAAAAAGATCATGTGTGAGTGTTTTGATGAGTATATCAGATGAGTGTATGTAAAACTCGGTAAGGGGGGCGAAGATGAGCCAAGACCCTGATCTGTCAACTAGCTTAGTTCTCTCAAGCAGCACGAAGAGCGGCGCTGGGCTAAACTTTCTTATCCGACGGACAGATCACCATCAGAATTATCATTCCCTCATCACACGAGCAACTTCGGTGAGGAATGGAAGGCCGGCCGGGGTGGCCGAGCTGTTCTAGGCACTACAGTCTGGAACCGCAAGACCGATACGGTCGCAGGTTCGAATCCTGCCTAGGGCATGGATGTGTGTGATGTCCTTAGGTTAGTTAGGTTTAAGTAGTTCTAAGTTCTAGGGGACTGATGACCTCAGAAGTTAAGTCCCATAGTGCTCAGAGCCATTTGACCCATTTGAGGAATGGAATTAAATTCGAGACACTCACGCACTGAATAGTGTTCAGCTTGACTTCCTCTGTATAAAATATAGTCCACTATTCGAAGCAACGCCAATTGCGGGCTATTATGCAAGAGCGAAAGAGTCCAAATATATTTACTCCTTCTTGTCCAAACATTAAGCGATCTCAGTGATCCAAGAATTATAATTAGTAAGAGCGATCATGTGCACACAAAGATACCCTGACAATACTATTGCACTGGACACAGTAGAACGTATACAAGATATAATGGAAACCGGACATGGGTCCTGGCACTATCTGTGTAACGTCCCCCCCGTACAGCGTTAATGTGATACTGAATGCCATCGCAAGACAATACATGATGCACAGTGGATCCACATACTGTATATCTGACCGTCCTGTATGACTTGCAGTGACGTCTCCCACTGCTGGATAAATGCGTTCAGGAGGTCAGCAGTGGTTCGTGGTGGCCGTGTTAGGACTGCAGTTTCCGTGCCCCACGAATTTCTATCGACTTCAGCTCCAGACCACGAGCTGACGGCCATCCGTGTTAAATCCAGCCTAGTCGTCAAATATGGGGTGTCTAGGAAACCTGCTTTCTCGGATCGCTAAACAACATTCAAACAAATCGTATTAATGTGTTTTTCCACAAAATGAAAATATGCAATAGTTATCTTTGCGTTACACAGATGTGTCGCAAGCAAAGGGCGACAGACAAAATAAGAAATCTCTTCAGAATAACAATTCCCAAGTCTGTGTTACATAGACAGTGCAAGCAAATGATTATAGTTGACGCTTCTATCCAAGTTGCTAGTCTTGAAGCTGGTGTAGAACTGGCCCGCAACCAGTCGAGTGCGGCGCTTATGTCCTCTTCACCTAAAACCCGCTGCTGTCGCGTTGTCGCCCTGGAGAGGGGTCGGTCAGCGTACTAATGGCTGACTTTTCTCACAGCCATCTCTTCTCTATCGTCCCCGACTGGCGTGCCGGCGCTTTGACTTTACGTCGTAACAATCCGAGACGTGTCCGAGGTACTCGTCCACCATATCAACCCTGTGTGGTCCGCCATTATCGTCTGTCGGACAGTACTATGTAAGATAACAAGTCTCTGGCGCACGAGTTAGATAGGTTACTGCTGCTATAATGGTAGGTTATCAAGATTTAAGTGAGGCTCAATGTAGCGTTATAGTCGGCGCACGAGCGATGGGCCACAGCATCTCAGAGGTAGCATTGAAGTGGGGATTTTCCCAGACGACCATTTCACTTGTGTACTGTGAATATCAGGAATCCGGTAAAACACGAAATCCCCGACATCGCTGCACCCGGCAAAAGATCCCGCAAGAACGGGACCAACGACGACTGAAGAGAATCGTCCAAGATTCAGATGGTTCAAATGGCTCTAAGTACTATGGGACTTAACATCTGAGGTCATCAGTCCCCTAGACTTAGAACTATTTAAGCCTAACTAACCTAAGGACATCACACACAACCATGCCCGAGGCAGGATTCGAACCTGCGACCGCAGCAGCAGCGCGGTTCCGGACTGAAGCGCCTAGAACGGCTCGGTCACAGCGGCCGGCAATAGTTCAGCGTGACATAAGTGCAACCCTTCCGCAAATTGCTGCAGATTTAAATGCTGGGCCATCGACAAGTGTCAGCGTGCGAACCATTCAACGAAACATCGTCCATATGGTCTCTCGGAGCCGAAAGCCCACTAGTGTACCCTTGACGACTGCACGACACAAAGCTTTACGCCTCACCTGAGCCTGTCAACACCGACATTGGACTGTTGATGACCGGAAACATGGTGCCTGGTCGGACGAGTCTCATTTCAAATTGTAGAGAGCGGATGGACGTATACGGGTATGGAGACAACCTCATGAATCCATGGACCCTGCATGTCAGCAGGGGACTGTTCAGGCTGGTAGAGGCTCTGTAATGGTGTGGAGTGTGTGCAGTTGGAGTTATATGGGGCCCCTGATAGATACAATTCTGACAGGTGACACGTACATAAGCATTCTGTCTGATCAGCTGCATCCATTCATGTCCACTGTGCATTCCAACGGACTTGGGAAATTCCAGCAGGACAATGCGTCACCCCACACGTCCAGAACTGCTACAGAGTAGCTCCAGGAACACTCTCCTAAGTTTAATACTTTCACTGGCCACCAAACTCCCCAAACATGAACATTATTGAACATATCTGGGATGCGTTGCAACGTGTTAATCAGAAGAGATCTCCACTCCCTCTCACTCTTATGGATTTATGGGCAACCCTGCAGGATAAAAAGTGTCAGTTCCCTCCAGCACTACTTCAGACATTAGTCGAGTCCATGCCACGTCGTATTGCGGCACTTCTGCACCACGTCTTTGGATCTTCAACGTAATAGCAGGTAACGTTACTCCAAACCATTCCATCAGATTTCCACAGAGTATCATCCCAAATCTCTCGTTGCCAGTCATACAGTGTCCAGTGGTGACTGTCTTCACACCGCCTCAAGGGTCGCTTAGCACTGACTTATTCACTTATAGAATGGCTTGCTTATGAAGAGGTACTCGACTATTGCACCCCATTCGTTTTAACTCCCTACGCATTGTTACTGTGCTAGATGAACTGCTGGCAGCACTTTGGAATTAACGAGCAATTCCTTCCACTGAATTTATGTGATTTTGTACGACGGTCCCAGTCCCATCAGTACATGAGGTCTGCTTTGTCTTGATTTAGCTGTGGATGTTCTTTGCGTTTCTACTCCGCCATGAAATCACCAGCAGTTGACCTGAGCAGCTCTAGAAGGGTTGAAATGTCCCTGATGGATTTGTTACTCTGTTTACACTCAATTACAAGGCTGGTTCGAAGTCATTTAGATTCCCTGACCGTCTGCTGCTACTGCTTCTCTGTTTACAATGCAACACTCCCAACCTCCTTTTATGCCAATGGGCGCGTTTCTCGTGACATCTAGTGGTCGATACCACATTACATAAGGGTGTCCTGATACTTTTGTTAGGCTATAGTGTTACTTACGTTACATGCTCTGTTATTGAAAATTCTGCGTTATGTCAGAGATTAAATAAAGACGTTAGATGATCTCGTCCAGATTAACGCGCAGCGCGATAGCCCTCGAGACAAGGAGCCAGATATTGATCGAAACCGTGCGCTGTATTGACGGCCGTTGGGCTGGTTCGCTGACCGGCATGAGTGTGGTAGTTAGGCTGTTTTCCACGCTCGCTTACACAAATACTGGGTTGGTCTCCAGTCTTCGCCACAGAAAATACGGTAACACATGGAAAAAAGTTTATGTGTTTCGACACCTGAGGCATATGACTTCCCTTCCTTAGATTGAGTGATGACTTGTGATAGGATGGGCATCAGGTTACAAAGTTAAAATAAATTTGCCAAATCACGAAAACAACAGACCCCGGAAACGCCCATAGAGACGAAAGAGAGAGAAAGGTGCACTCGTACCTGGCAGTATGTGATGGACTTTTTGGTCAGAGTCGGTCAGAGCCGTATTTGTTAAAGGCAGTGATCAGCTTTCTAGATGGTGCCGATATTTGTGATCTTATGATGTCAGTAAAATGTTAAATCACACTAACAAATAATCTTGGTGACAGAGGAAGCTGCGGCGGCATACTTGGGCGGAGAGCGTGCGGCGCAACACGTGCGCGGCTGTTAACACAGACGGGGCTTTGTTTGGTCGGTCGCTTGGCTGCAGCTGCGCCACCTCCTGGTTCCGCCTCACTTCCTGCTGTTTCTGCAAGCCTGTCGCCAAGGCTGTGCTACGCAGCGTGTCGCGATCCACAGGTGTGCCGCCTGTGTCGACTGGTTTGTTGTTGCCTCCCCTTTGCGGGCTACTGCTACTGCAATGGAACGGCTCTTCGGAACCTCGCACTATTGTAGTCAATGCGTACGGTCGGCTGTTGTTGGCTTCATTCCCTGTGACGCATAGTGAACATGGCGCAGAATTTTGTACAGATGTGCTGCGTAGCGCTTTATTCCTATAGCTCTAGCAGTTACCGAGGTTCATTCGTACAGTAATTTCTGTCAGGGTACCATCAGGCTTCGCAACATCCATTTCCAGGTACATACAGGTGCTACCATCGTGATGGCAGAACGCGAAGAAAAGTTAAAATTTTCTCTTACTGAAGGTGCAAGTAGACAGTGCAAGGCTGGACTAATACTGAATGTCAAGAGAACGAAACCTCATGTAGGAGGAGAGAAAATGGAAGTAGTTCTGTTTTCAGCTATCTCGGCTGCCAGGTCTCTGCTGACGGTTGGCTGTAGCCACGAAATCAAGAGACGCAAAAAGTCAACGACCAACCTGGGCAAAGTTTTTTAGAGCAGAGACATAACTTTTTATTAAGGTCAGAAAAATCTGTATAGTAAGGGATATGGTCTTTCCAGTTGTGCTGTATGGCTGTGAGACCTGAACATAAGAAAGGCTGAGTGTGTCAGAATACACTACTTTGAACTGTGGAGGAAACCCCTTAGAGTTCCACAGACTGCAAGGAGAATGAGTAGATCACTATTACTGAAAATAAAACCAGATTGCTCCTTGGAAAGTCTGATACTGGCACATCGTAAGAAACTATGATTCGCTTGATAGACATTAATGCTGAGGGAAATCGAATGTACAGTGAGAAGAGGGACGCAAATGATGATACAGATTGATGGTATCAAAGAACTAATGGATTCCAACATGGAACCGAACAGAGTGGCGCAGTGTTTGGCACACCGCACTATCATTCGGGAGGACGACGGATCAGATCCCCATCAGGCCAACCAGATATAGGTTTTCCGTGATCTTTCCTAAATCGCAAATGCTTGTATGGTTCCTTCGAAAGGACACGGTCGATTTACTTCCTAATGTGAGCTGTCACTCGGTCTCTAACGAGCTCGCTGTAGAGTGAATGTTAAATTCTCCTTCACAATTTTCTTTTCAACCTCGAAAGTCTTCAGGAGACAGTGCAGGACAGAAGAAATTGACGTGCTTTAGTTCATGGTGTCACGAGGAGTTGGAATCGAATAAATGACTAGAAACAGAGAGAGAGAGAGAGAGAGAGAGAGAGAGAGAGAGATGGCCCAGTACTTAAGGCACTCAAGTCGCATTCAAGTGGACTTAGGTCCAAATTCCCGTCCGACTCTCCAGATTTAGATTTGCCAAATTTAGGTTTGCTATGTATTTTCCACAAATCGTTTCACTCAGTCCCGGGAAAATTCCTTTGAGAAGGGCACAGCTGATTTTCCTTTGTATCAGTGACCTATACCGGCTTGTGCTCCGTGTCTAATTAACTCGTCGGCGTGGGTCGTTAACCCCTGTCTTCTTTCTTTTCCTTTCTTGCGTGAAAAACAGTATCTTGATCGCACTTTTTCTGCATCTTCCTATAGCATGTAGTATGCCGGGCGCTATTGGTAACTCCAGTTCCTCTCTGTGCCGTGAGAATCACAATATTCAAAGTTATGGAAAAATAGAAATCGTCGCGCTATCCATACCGTTGTTTTATCGTGATTTTGTTGAGCCTTAGACACCGTATTAACAATTTGTGGGCCGGCCGCGGTGGCCGAGCGGTTCTAGGCGCTTCAGTCCGGAACCGCGCGACTGCTATGCTTACAGGTTCGAATGCTGCCTCGGGCATGAATGTATGTGATGTCTTTAGGGTAGTTAGGTTTAAGTAGTTCTAAGTTCTAGGGGACTGATGACCTCAGATGTTAAGTCCCATAGTGCTCAGAGCCATTTTAATCATTTTGAATAATTTGTGACGATGAAAAGAATCGCCAACGGTCATATTTTTAGAAATTATTTTCTTCTTGTTCGAACTTGCACGTGTTCTGCAGCGCACAGCCAGTGCGCGGCATTAGCGACGTATCTACTACTTCGGAGCACTCAAGCTTTCTACTCTACAGCTGTCTTTCGAGCGAGGAGGCGTAGTGTCACGCCACTAGCATCGTATTCCGGCAGAAGGGTGGGTCAAATTACCGTCCGGCCATTGAAATTTAGGTTTAGTGCGATATCTCCGAGCCGCTTTACGCGAAAGCCAGGATGGTTTCTTTAGTGACGCACTACCCAGGTGGGGGAATGTCACTGAGTGGTTTCTGAGAAAACGGTGAGTGTCCAGAAGGACGGAATGGACGACGGCAAATCGTACACAAATCTGAAAGGACAAATAGAGAGGGTATAAATGTGAAAGCCAAGAATCGTCAACAGCGTACGAACAAAGGCATAATGGCGAAGCGAGATAAATAACAGAGAGCAAGCGTGTAACAGTGTGGAAATAGTGACACCGGCGGCCGGAAAGCTTCAGTTACAACACAACGGACGAGGAAAGAGCGTTCACTTTCCTCTTGGCTACGTCGCCAGAGGGCCTTGCCTACTGACGCGGCGTCCACGCCGACTTCGTTGCGGCCGTCAAACCAAACACGTATGAACGGCAAACGCTAGTGCGTTCATTTCGATATCGATGTCCAAATCCAGCAGTTTCTTTGAAAGACCACGTTCATTTCCTTCCCTGTCCTTGACCCTACACTGAGCTTGTGGTCCGTCTCTAATGACGACGTCTTTGACAGAACATTAAACCTTACTGCAAAAATGATCGGAATAGGCATACAAAAGCGGTCACAGCTTGAGCAAATAAAAGAATGTTATAAATATTAACGCTTCACTCCACAACAATTGAATTTTGTGAGCTACGACTTAACTGTGATGCAGAATGCACATCAGTGTTGGAAGACTTCTTAGCTACTACACTGAATCTGAACATGATTGTAGATTGTTACTGAAACCAGTAATTGTATCTGTAAAACTTGTGATCACCGCCTGATTATATAGCATAAAAAATAAATTTGCTGAATTTTTCACTGAATATGACTGTAGATTGTCGCTGAGTCCAGTAATTGTATGAATAAAACTTTTGATTGCCGCCTGATTACATAACATAAAAAATAAACTTACTAAATTTTTTCCTCTCCACTGCAGAAATGGAGAAATCTTCGTTAGTCACAAGCAGTTTGGGGTAGCACTTCCAATGTGTACCATTTGCATTTGGTTCAAAAATGGTTCAAATGGCTCTGAGCACTATGGGACTTAACATCTGAGGTCATCAGTCCCCTAGATCATAGAACTACTTAAACCCAACCAACCTAAGAACATCACACACATCCATGCCCGAGGCAGGATTCGAACCCGCGACCGTAGCGGCCACGCGGTTCCAGACTGTAGCACCTAGAATCGCTCGGCCACTCCGGCCGGCGAAACTGGTAATGAATTCTCCTTTTCCATTGCGCAGTTGTCGTGGGAAAGCTACTAATTGTGCGAATACAGCGTCATTTCTTATCGGAAATAAACATTTATGTTAATTTTCAAGGGACTGTTAAGACTCTTGGGATGCAGACTCAGCCAGAGGTTGGAAACAGTTTAAAAGGGGATTCATCCGACAAAATTACTTTTATCCATTGTTCACTAGTTCATATTTTATGGATTCAGCACCACGTTTTCCTTTTACTGGCGTTTGTATCACTGATGTGTGTTTATTGAATTCCTGTTAACATATGATTATCGCAAGTGGTAACCGCCGCAGATGAATAAACACTTTCGTTTATTGTCTGATGCTACTCTTGGCGTTATAAGAAGGAAGAGTCGTTTGACAGGTAACGGAAATTCAGTCAGCAAATCATTCTAAATCATTTCTGTTTTAATCATTGTAGTTGACACGTAAAAGCTTATACTTTAGAACACAGCAGAGTGTTTAAGGGATGGACAAAAATATGGAAAGACCGCAAACACAACTCATTACCATCCATAATATTAAGTAGGAAACCCGTTGGCATTCAAAGCAGCTAACAGTCGTCTCGGAATAGATAAATATAGATCCTTTATAGTTTTCAAGAGAACCTTATACCATAATTCCTGCAAAATACTGACAACCTTAGGTAACGATGATGAATGTGGATAGCGATCAAGCACCCTTCTCTCCAAAGTAGACCACAAAGGTTCAATAATGTTAATATCTGGTGACTGTGGTGGCCATAGGAGATGCGACAATTGAACCTCCCGCTCACAAAACCAGTCCTAGACGATGCGAGCTGTGTGAGAGGAGTCCCTATCGGTATCAGCCTTGTGTAGCAGACATTGTACAGTGGGATGAACTTGATCAGCCAAAATGGTCACATAAGCCTTGGCAGTTGCCCATATCGTCATCGAACTCCCGCCATGTTCCACTCTTGGGATATCAACTCGGTCACAAGTTGTAAACAGTATGATAAAAGACTCATCCGACCAAATGACTTTCTTCCATTGCTCTATTCTCCAGACTTTATGGCTTCGGCACCACATTTTCCTGTTACGGCCTTTTGCATAACTGGCGTGTGTTTTTTGAATTCTAGCTCTAACTGATATTCCTACCTGATGGAGCTCCCTTCGTATTGTTTTGGTAGTGGCAGGGTTGGCGACTGCGACAGTCAATTCGCCAGTCACTTCTGTCGCTCTCGCCCTCTTATTTTTGGCCACAGTGCTCTTCAATGACCATCCGTCACGATCACTCAACACTCACTCACTTCCGCTTTTTGTCTTAGCGGATGATGTTTTACCGTCTCCTGTATGGTATACAGCTTCGATACAGGGCCTCCTGAAGTACCAAACACTCCGAACCCCTTGGTTGCGGAAGCACACACGATGCGAACACCAACAATTTGCCCATGTTCGAATTCACTTAGTTCCGACATAATGCGCACACAGATACACAGAATACTGCTCTGACCACGACGGACATTGGCACCGTATTGAGGGCATTGCACAGGAGCCATTCGTGTTCTAATACACTACTGGCCATTAAAATTGCTACACCAAGAAGAAATGCAGATGATAAACGGGTATTCATTGGACAAATATATTATACTAGAACTGACATGTGATTACATTTTCGCGCAGTTTGGGTGCATAGATCCTCAGAAATCAGTACCCAGAACAACCACCTCTGGCTGTAATAACGGCCTTGATACGCCTGGGCATTGAGTCAAACAGAGCTTGGGTGGCGTGTACAGGTACAGCTGCCCATGCAGCTCCAACACGATACCACAGTTCATCAAGAGTAGTGACTGGCGTATTGTGACGAGCCAGTTGCTCAGTCACCATGGACCAGACGTTTTCAATTGGTGAGAGATCTGGAGAATGTGCTGGCCAGGGCAGCAGTCGAACATTTTCTGTATCCAGAAAGGCCCGTACAGGACCTGCAACATACGGTCGTGCATTATCCTGCTAAAATGTAGGGTTTCGCAGGGATCGAATGAAGGGTAGAGCCACGGGTCGTAATGTAACGTTCACTGTTCAAAGTGCCGTCAATGAGAACAAGAGGTGACCGGGACGTGTAACCAATGGCACCCCATACCATCACGCCGAGTGATACGCCAGTATGGCGATGACGAATACACGCTTCCAGTGTGCGTTCACCGGATGCGACCATCATGATGCTGTAAACAGAACCTGGATTCATCCGAAAAAATGATGGTGTGCCATTCGTGCACCCAGGTTCGTCGTTGAGTACACCATCGCAGGCGCTCCTGTCTGTGATGCAGCGTCAAGGGTAACCACAGCCATGGTCTCCGAGCTGATAGTCCATGCTGCTGCAAACGTCGTCGAACTGTTCGTGCAGATGGTTGTTGTCTTGCGAACGTCCCCATCTGTTGACTCAGGGATAGAGACGTGGCTGCACGATCCGTTACAGCCATGCGGGTAAGATGCCTGGTCATCTCGACTGCTAGTGATACGAGGCCGTTGGGATCCACCACGGCGATCCGTATTACCCTGCTGAATCCACAGATTCCATATTCTGCTAACAGGCATTGGATCTCGACCAACGCGAACAGCAATGTCGCGATACGATAAACCGCAATCGCGATAGGCTACAATCCGACCTTTATCAAAGTCGGAAACGTGATGATACGCATTTCTCCTCCTTACACGAGGCATCACAACAACGTTTCACCAGGAAACGCCGGGCAACGGCTGTTTTTGTATGAGAAATCGGTTGGAAGCTTTCCTCATGTCAGCACGTTGTAGGTGTCGCCACCGGCGCCAATCTTGTGTGAATGCTCTGAAAAGCTAATCATTTGCATATCACAGCATCTTCTTCCAGTCTGTTAAATTTCGCGTCTGTAGCTCGTCATCTTCGTGGTGTAGCAATTTTAACTGCCAGTAGTGTATAACAGCACAACCCACAGGCTCGGCTCTGCATTTATTTTCAAGCATGTGTTTCTTGCCTCGTTTCCATATTTTGGTCCAACACCTGTATTTGTGATTTACAACGCCATTTGTTTGCATTTCGACAAGCTTTTAAGAGTCTTGCATGTGGCTTACAACGGCCATTTATACAAGAGTTAGGCAGATCAATCGTATGTGCCCAAGGTACTTCGTTCGTAAACGTATGAACGAACTGGCCCGCTACACGAGCAGATGAGGTCAAAGCTGGCCGCCAGCAGTTAAGCTGTGAGGCTTCGTGTCGCGCTGGAGAGCCTCCGCTGTGGTTTAAATTTAGGTGAGCAGGATTGCGGCGCCTTATGCCCCTCCGGTCCCCAACGGAGGATAAACATAGCGCACAATAAATCGGTCGGAAGCCGTGCACCAGGCTGAATATTCCGACGGCGGCATAGTAATTCTGCGAGTCTTGCGCACGAGTACTATTGGGTTCCCGATCCTCTCCCGTTTCGCGTTCACTTTTCAGAGTCACTTGCCGTAGAAGCAGCTACGACATTGCAGTAGTTTCAATACTGTAAATAATTCTTGCGTATTACTTCTCTGTTATGTATCCTAATGCTAAACGATTTAAAATTCAGAACAATATGACCAAATCGTTGACACATACTCATGTTTTCTGAAGGGAAAACAAGATGCTACAGATACCTGCCAAACCACCAGTAACGAAGTAATCATATTTCAACACTGGCAGAATACACAAGTACAATAAGTGCACAGTACGCACACTTTAATCGACGAAAATACAAGCTAATTTCAAGCAGACGCACAGGAAAGGAAATTACACAGAACAGACACACAAATTCATCTAAAACATAAGATTTGTGAGACCTCGTACGTTCGCAATTCTCTATGCCGTAATATACGTACAGACTGGAGCGGAATATAGCACAACCACTGAAATGAGGATAAATAATTAAATGGACCGTAGATCTGTCACCGTACATACGAAAATGGGGAAAACACGAGACAGCGAAACGATGAACAGCAGAACGTGTCTTCGGCTCGTAACTACTGTAAAAACGACGTATATTTCGACAAACCGCTGCCTTCAGTTTTTTAAAACAAATTGTGAAATAGATCCTTTATCTGACGATATATTGATACAACATGGGAACCACGCCTGGAGATAATAAATGAGTAATTAAGTTACATGCAGATGGTTTTCCTAACTCCTATCACTATAAGCCGAAATGTGGAGTATGGTAATGCACCTAGAGACATGTAACAGAAATATTTGTATTTAGCTACAGACAGAACGAATTAGTACTAGAATTCATACACAGCAGTTTTAATTTTCGGGTGATAAATTCAAACCCCCGTCCGACCACCCTGATCTAAATTTTCCGCTGTTTTCGTAAAAAACTTCAGGCGAATGCTGGAATGGTTCCAGGGATTGCACCACGCTATATTCCTTACCTATCTTTGTCCCATCGAGCTATGCTTCGTCTCTGAAGAAGCAGCTTCCTATGTCATTCTGACCTAGCAAGACACTAGGCACTGGACTTACATTCTGAAGATGCGGGTTTCAAATGACCGTCCGACCATTCAAAGTTAAGTTTTACGTGATTTCCCGTAAGGTTAATGAAAATGCGGAAATACTTACTTTGAAAATGATATGTCCGCATTCCAACTCCACTGCGAGCTCTTGCCCCGTGTCTAAGGATTTCGCCACGGATAGGATCCGAAACCCGAAGCTTTCGTCCTTATTTGGTGTGACCCTGAAGCATTGTCTGTAACGCTGCTTACTTGAGATTCCATTATTACTTGACGTTGGAGAGAAATTTCGGCCAGATTTCGGGTAATGCCAAACCTGATAAACCGGGAATGAGAAATGACGCGGAAGCTTTCCGTCAATGTCAACTTGTACGAAATTTCACGCCGTCTCAAGGATATCAATTCAAGTCTATCAAGTTCGCACACTTCATAACATTATTTCCAGTCTGTCCCCGGTAACAAAGTGAAAATGCCAATCATTGTCGCTGAAGGCACGCAATAATTAAAATACCGAAGTATTCAAATAGTTTACGTAATATATTATAGGATACCACCAAGCCAATAAATAATTTACCAGTCGCAAGCAAATAACATTTGGTGACCTAACCTTGAGTTTTCATTCCTACGAGGCTAAAAAGACTTCTTCATCTATTTACAAAAACAAAGGTCGTGTGGCACACCACATTTATAGTTACGCAGTAACCAGTCATGCAGAAACACTATCAGTTTCAATGAAATATATGTTAAAAATAAACTTGAATGGTCTCTCTATAAAAGTCTGAAAAATCTTTCAACTTTTGGCCTTTAATAAAAATCTGTTTATGGAATCCAGGATATGCTCTGGAATGTTTTACATATGAATTATTTCAAGTGTATATCTGAAAATCCTTTAGGACGTGTAGAATGCTCTCATTAATACCAGAGGGTTATTTTATACCAGTCACAAAGCTTCATGCATCTGAAATGTAGTTCAAACAGATCGCATAGAGGCCTGTTTTTAGGATACATGACGGTGAAATTGACAGTATTCCTGTAAGACGGGTTACCCTGTATCTACGGTTATTGTACGTCATGCAACCCTTGTTTTTATATATAACCAAAAATGTTTTAGCTTGGTAATAACAAAAACTCGGGATTAGGTTCTCAGTTGACATTAGCGTTTACAAACCACTAATCTTGAAATAATAAATAGCGATCGACAAACTAAAAAAGTACTTCTTCTTATATCACACATTGAGGTAAAGTGTTTAACCTCGAACAACTAGACCGCTAACAATATATAATAATGTAACTGCTAATATATATGCTGTAGTCTCAAGATTTTTATTCCATCGTGAAGGCGTTTTGATGGTTAACATTACGTTGTGTAGAAGATGCTTTCACGTCATCATAATGAATAATTGAATGTCGAATCGCGTAGTTCGTGAAATTAAACCCTTATGACTCACGCATAAATTTTTTTTTTTTTTTATTTCAAATGGATCACTTCCAGGGGGGGGGGGGGGGGCAGGGGCGAGGGAGGAGAGGATAGGACAGTACGTGGCGTTGCCCAGAGTGCTAAGAGAGTTATTTTATGTCAAGACTTCAAAACACACAGACATTTGATGTACTTCTGAGTTTGTCTCCTGACAGATATTTTTAGGTCGGTTGACAAGTGATGTTCTCCGACACGTGATAGGTTAGTTAAACAGGTAATTCCGGAAAGAAAGGTACCTACTGTGTAGCGAAGGCCTCTGCATTGTGGACGATATAGCTCTAACCTAGCAATACTGTTCTGCTACAGATGCCAATTCGCAAAGAAGCTCTCCCACAATGCTGCAGCGTCTCTGGTAGAAACGTTGAACTCTAAAGCTCTGAGCAGAAAGGGCATATGATTAGTGAGACTAAACAGTTAATATTTCTAGGTGTTCTCATAGACAGTAAACTGCCGTGGAAAGCCCATGTTCAGGAGCTTGTTCACAGACTTAAAGCTGCCATTTTTACTATTAGAACAGTATCTGAAGTAAATGATAGCTTCTAACAATCCTACCACAACAAAGGTCAGCATTTAATAACGATTGTGGTGTTGCTCACGCTGCTAAATACTGCATTTTCGGGCAACAACAGTCCTATTATGTGGCAGGTGTCATTAGAGCACAGTTAATAGTCATTTCATGTAATAATGAAAAAACTAGGCACTCATCTTTTTGTGTTTCCCACGCTGGTCTCGTCGTAAAATCATGGCTCAATCGTTGAAAATCTAGGTGGTTATGATTCCAAGCTCAGTTGCAAAAAGGCCTAGGTTTTATTCTGCTATATTCAAAAGTTACGTAGATGCGCTTCACAAACCATCCTTGAAGATTACACTTTTGCTGGACAATGGTGATGTAAAAAAATAATCAGCACTCCGAAATTAAGTTACACTTCCGTTTATTTTCAATAAGTAAACACAAAACATCACTTCACAATACAAAACATACTTGAAAACATCTTCCTCACAATCACTGTTAAAGTTCACGTTTTATAAGCGGACTACAATACGCGTCTTTCCTACATGACGTCCAAGACTTGACTTTTTCAACGTCCGACTCTCTAACAACTTAACAACTAACTAACTAATAATCGCTTACGCGTCCAAAAATCAGAGTTACAAGTACGTCAAAGATCATAGTGACAAAAGAAAGAATACACATAAGAATAACATCATTGCAATATAAACATATCGATGTATCAAAAGTGAAATCAAATCTGAATGTTGTCTCAGAAATATGTTAAGTAGTTAACAGAAATACAGTAGAATATTACTGATACCGAGAGGTTCAGGTGAGATACCATAATGGTTACGTAATTCAAGCACCATTACAAGCTCGACTCGAAAAGTAGTCTTCTTTGTTCTTTGCTTATTTTGATTCGCTTATGACGTATGGTACTATACTTTGGCGTAACTCTTCCCATTCTCAAAGGATATTTTTGGCTCAGAAACGTGCGGTTCGGGCAACAAGCGGTGTTAAGTTCGCGAACCTCTTGTCAACCCCTGTATATTAGTCTGGGTATTCTGACACTGTCCTCTGAATATACATATATTCTTTACTGTCATTTCTTGTTAACAATATCAGCTTATTTCCAAGAATTAGTAGCTTTCATTCGGTTAATACTTGGTAGAAATCCAATCTGCATTTGGTTCGCACTTCCTTGACTCTTGTGCAGAACGACTTGCAGTATTCTGCTGCATCTATTTTCAATAAGCTACCACAAGAATTCAAAAGTCTTAGCAGTAATCCACGCGCTTTCGAATCTAAACTGAAGAGTTTTCTCATAGATCACTCTTTCTGTTCTGTCCAAGAGTTCCTTGAAAAATTAGGCCTGTTTCTGTGTTATATTGTTGACTGGGTTTGCATAAACTTGTAGCTTGATGTCTTTTTAGGATTCATAAACATTTTATTTTATCTGTTATCACTTTTCTGTTGTATTTTCATATACTCTCACTTTCCATGACCATGGAGATTTGCTCCTCAATTTGAACCTTCGGAACTAGACGTGTGAAAGGAAAAAAAAGCTCGTTGGAGTAGCTCAGCTGATGGAATTTTTCTCATGTAAAACATGGGATCCAGTTCTAGACCTGTTCGGCCACGCACTCTCAGCCTACCAATTAGGCTAGCATTTTGTGCGTCTGACCAGTTTTAGAGCGTAACAACTTTCTCAGTTCGTCATATCTGTACGCATATTATTGGTTGACATAGGGCTACCAGACATCAGTCATTGCTCTCCCAGCGGATACGATGGTGACACGCTGGGTTCCTAGGCACGGAGCAATGCAACATCGGATTGGATTAAGCTACGAAGGTCGTTCAATAAATAATAATCCACAGTTTTTTTTCTCAGAACATAGTTGGTTTTATGAGATAGAATCTGGTGACAATATCAATGAACATTTCTTTTACATGTAATATTTCTCTACATATTCTCCATCACATTTTATGGGCTTACACCATCGCTGTGCAAGAGTACGTATTACCTGTTGGTAAAGGCTCTTGACCTAAGCTCGAAGCCGTGTTTTCACTGCATAAATTCCGCTCTCATCACCTCCAAGGCGTGTCCCACGTAGAGAATATTCCAGTAACGCAAACAGATGGAGGTCTGAGGTTGCTAGATCTGGGCTACAGGGCGGATTAGCAATGATGTACAACTACGTGTTCCCGGTTTCTGAGACTTGTGTGTGAGCGTACATCGTCGTTTTGGAGCGAGATTTCTTTTGCATTCTTGTCAGACCGAACACATCGTGTAAGCGATTCTTGAATGTGTTCAGAGACTTAAAATATGCGTCTGAATTAATGAGTGATCATTTTGCTGACACATCCACGAGAATGACACCATCACTAGGCCAAAAGATAACATCACGACTTTGCCATCAGAGAGAGCTGCCTCGAATTCCTTCATTTTTGGTGATGGTGGATGATGGCACTCCAGAAACCGTATTTTTGTTTCCCGACTCAAAGTCATATTTCGTTACCTGTAACGATCTGTGACGTAAAGTTCTCTCCATTGGCCTCAAACTGCTTCAACAGTTCACATGAAATGGCTTTTCTTTGTCTTGTGATCTTCGTCGGACCCATTTTGAGCACATTTTTGAATTTCCAAGATTCTCAGTCACTGCACACGTGCTTCCAATGCTTACCGATAGCTGTAGAGCCAATTGCGAAGTTTTGATGCGCCGGATTGCAGAATTATGGCATCCCCGCAATTCACCATGTCTGGAGCAGTGAATGTGTCAGAACATCATAAAATTAGCGGCTCACGGAGATCAGTTTGCGAAATTCCTGTCGCTTCAACTTTTTACCAATCTCCCAACGGTACTATGTACCGTACACTGCACACAAAGGTAAGTGGATGCTCGGTATGGTTTCTTTTTTCACAACCAATATTTCAGTTACAGGAAGTTGCTTGTAACGACTGTCTTGCGTAGACGCCATTTTCAAGGTTCATTATGGCTCTGCCGGCCGCGGTGGTCTCGCGGTTCTAGGCGCGCAGTCCGGAACCGTGCGACTGCTACGGTCGCAGGTTCGAATCCTGCCTCGGGCATGGGTGTGTGTGATGTCCTTAGGTTAGTTAGGTTTAAGTAGTTCTAAGTTCTAGGGGACTGATAACCACAGCAGTTGAGTCCCATAGTGCTCAGACCCATCTGAACCATTATGGCTCTGCCAGCTGTCGGAATTATTCGAAACTTCGCACACGTCCAGAAAAAACGTCAAACTTGAAGAAACTAAGAGGACGTTTTCCTATATGCATATGTCGTGAGCATTTATGGAAGGTGATATGGTGAAACCACGGTTAGGCGACAACATTCTCACGCGGAGGCTTTTTGAAGGCGTACAACGCACGTAGCAAGTCACTGAAGGCTATCCAGACCAGTGCCTATCATAAGGAAAGAGAGCTAAATAAAGTTAAGTTCATAATTTCCATCACAGATTCGGGTTGCTTGCCAAATTCCGATTTCAGTAATTAAATAAAAAGTCATTAAATTAATCACTTTATGTAACTAAATCAATTTCCCTCATCCAATAGACCCCACTGATGACATGCCTGCATGGAGAACCATCGGTTGGAGAGGGTGAAGTAATTTAAACATTCACCATTTAATTAATTTAAAAAGCTTATGAGATGGCGTAAATTGGTAAAGTTCCGGAGCTGTTACGTTTGAATTTAAGTTGAAGGCACGGCCATCGGCCCGAGACAACAGCAACAGCAACGGCTCCACCTGTCTTCCGTATTATCTTGCAGTTAACCACGGACGCACACTATAGAGTGGCAGCTGAGTTTACAAACAGCGCGTAAAGCCACTCTCCAAGTCCATTCGGTTACAGTTCCTCGACATCTTCACATTGCGGGTCATAGTAGTGCAGTAGTTACTGCCATTTTGATATGCAAGTTGATATCCATTACCTCGGGAGCGCACTTGTGCAAAGACAGTCCAGTTTTGGCCTGCGTGTTCCGCGATAGGAAGCTTGCAGTAACTACGTTGGTTACTATCATGCAATCACAACATCTGCAGCGCAAGTATCCGGCATTGCGACTCTACCGATCGTAAGGTGGTAAGCTTTGTCGTTCGGCCCATGCATCTCTCATAGCAATTCGGAACACGTGGCTGACGTGTCTCGTTATCTTGTTTTATCTCGGTTAAACAGTTCTCTCTCTCTCTCTCTCTCTCTTTCTCCCTCTCTCTCTCTCTCTAGGGACTGGACATATTCTTTTTAGTTTCCACTATGTCTCGATATAGTTTCTGTTCCATTACTTATCCCACAGTAAAGTAGCAGGTCACCAAGTCATTCGCAACTGTGACTGGACTCGTTAAAACATTGTGACAGGACTACCTCACGTTCGTGTCTTCTTTTGCAAGTTATTGCATTTACTGGCTACTGCTGATCTGCAGCGCTCCCACTGTCCCTTTTTCTTTAATTATAATATCAATTTAGGCGACAAAACAGACGTAGCAAGTGAAACAAACCAACGCCTTCACGGCCCGGGGACGGAAGGTAGCAGGTGAGTAAACTTCCTGACTGATAAGGGAACAGTGATTTGCAGTACAGCTCCCCAGTTTTCATCCGCCGTCGCCACAGAGGTGACTACAGACAAGTTACAGTAACTATCTGCCCCTCTCTCTCTCTTGTCCCTCTATTCGCAACGAGATGATGGACTCCTACCCGCTCTGTAAAGTGCCGATCTGTGGCAGATCTGACGAAAGAGTGCAATGTCGGTGAAGTCTCAAATGTTTCGGGGCTCACTGTTCAGTGTACATTGTTGAATATGGAACTACGCAGCAGACTATCTCAATGTGTTCCCATGTTGACCCAACGAAATCATCAGTTACCATTGCAGTGTGCACGGGATCATCGAGGTTGGACCGTGGATCAATGGAAACGTGTCACCTGATCGGATTAATCCAGTTTCTTGCTAAACCAGGTTAATGACCGTGCCCAGGTATGCTGTCATTCAGGCAAACGGATATTCGAAACGTACACCACAGGCCGCAGTCCAATGGGGATACTATTATGGTATGGGGGTCAGTCACTGGGGCTTCCATGGGACCTTTGGTAGTAATCGACACACGCTGACAGCTATGGACGAGGTTAACTTTATTGTGGACCGCTTCCAATCCTTTAGGTTTAATATCTTCCCCGATTGGGATTGCATCTTCCAACAGGATAGCTGTCCTCGCCACAATGCCAGAAACGTGCTGCTGGACAATGATAGGGAAATTGCGTTGACATCTTCGCCATCAAATTATCTTGATCTAAAAACCGACGAAACACACCTGGGACACTATCGGGCGTCAGCTCCGCACCTTCAAACCACCTGTCCGTAATTTATAGGAACTGCTTGGACTGCACGTAGACATCTGATGCTACACAGCTCTGGAAACCTACCAAAGAATTGTCTAAGCCATGCCACGCAGAATCGCTGCTGTATTGCATCCCAAGGATGGCCCAACATACTATTTAGAAGGTAGACGTAAAGTTCAGGTTCATTAGTTTTGTTGTGCTATTGTAGTTTGTGCGATGAATTGTAACCAAACAAGAACAAAATGGTACTAGGTAGACCGTTACCTCTGTCCCTGTGTCATAATGTGACAAACTACTCGTCTGCTATCGGTGGTACTCGGAGGACTACAAGGGATTGCACTCAGCCTCCTGAGGCCAGTTGAGGAGCTATTTGAGTGAGCAGTAGCGGCTCCAGGTCATGATACTTAGCAACGGCCGGGAGAGCGCTGTGCTAACCCTCGTCCTTCCATACCGCGTCCTATGACGCCATTGACAGAGGATGACACAGCGGTCACGGTACACGACGCGTTGGCTCTTGGTGTTAAGCTTCCACCGGGACGAGGTTTCACTGCAGTAATTCTGAAGCTGGCGACGGAATTGCAGCTATTTCGTGAGTTTCCTCTTCATTTTCTAATTGCGTGAGGAATCTGGTTCTTCTTTGTGCAAGTCAGTTTCTCGTTTCTTCTGCTTACACAACCCGTTGTGCTACAGACACCTTGCTCTTTCAGGTTATATTTTGCCTAAATAGTTAATTGGATCGGTCCTTCTGACTGGTTGTAGATAACGGTGCGTAATGAGTTATGAAACCAGAGAAATGTGCAAAAACCTTTATGGATGTCGTCTATGGGCTTTTAACCCTGTAGCCGGCCGTTGTGGCCGAGCGGTTCTAGGTGCTTCAGTCTGGAACGTGCGACCGCTATGGTCGCAGGTTCGAATCCTGCCTCGGGCATGGATGTGTGTCATGTCCTTAAGTTACCCATAGTGCTCAGAGCCATTTTTTAAACACAATGTCATCAGTGACTATAGATTTATGTTGTGACTTGTCCTAGAGACACATAGAAACAGAGACATAGGTGAGGATACAGGGACGAAGGGAGGCCGAGCGTCGGGATAATGTATCCGACCCCCCCCCCCCCCCCCCCTCCCCTGCCCCCTCCAACAACGCTGGATCAAAGAAGTGGATAAAAACAACGTTCTTGGTGCATCAAAGTTTGCTCCATGCTTTTCACGACCCACACGGTTGGTTCCTGTTTTACTGATAGGAATTTAAATACACAGACGTATCTCGTGTCGCTAAGCTACGTTTCTGCCGCATCCCACCGGACATAAGGCTATCAGTGTCGTACCACCATGACAGATGTCACATTCTTGGTGGCCATTCCCACTACTGTCGAAACACTTCGGGACACGAGCAGCGCCTGCTCCAAAAGTGAGGTTAAAGTGACAAACTTTGTTGGTACGTGTTCGAGCTTGTTTGACCCATGGATGGAAAAGAGCGTTTTTGACAAACAAGTCCGACCGCGTACAGGGGCCTTAAAATAGGAGGTGGTGCAAGCAGAGACATGCAGTGCTTGACTGTACCTGTGGAAGAATGGTTCAGATGTAAAATTTTCCTGTACTTGGACATGAATGGGCAACTACTTTGAAGAGCCAAAGAAACTGGTGCAACTTCCTAACATCGTGTAGGGCCCCCGCAAGTACGCAGAAGTGCCCCAGCACGACGTGGTATGGACTCGACCAATGTTTGAAGTAGTGCTAGAGGGAATTGATACCATGAATCCTGCAGGGCTGTCCATAAATCCGTAAGTGTATGAAGGGGTACGGATCTCTTCTGAACAGCACGTTGTAAGGCATCCCAGATATGCTCAATAATGTTCATGTCTGTGGAGTTTGGTGGCCAGCGGAAGTGTTTAAACTCAGAAGAGTATTCCTGGAGCCACTCTGTAGCAATGCTGGACACGTGGGGTGTCGCATTGTCCTGCTGGAATTGCCCAAGTCCGTCGGAATGCGCGATAGGCATGATTGGATGCAGGTAATCAGACAGGATGCTCAGAGATGCCATATTATTCCAACTGCACACGCCACACGTCATTACCGAGCTTCCACTAGCTTGAACAGTCAACTGCTAACATGCAGGTTCCATTGATTCATGAGGTTGTCTCCATACCGTACGCGTCCATCCGCTCGATACAATTTGAAACGAGACTCGGCCGACCAGGCAACATGCTTCCAGTCATCAACAGTCCAATGTCGGTGTTGACGGGCCCAGGCGAGGCGTAAGGTTTTGTGTCGTAGAGTCATCAAGGGTACACTAACAGGCCTTCGGCTCCGAAAGCCCATATCGATGATGTTTCGTTGAATGGTTCGCACGCTGACACTAGTTGATGGCCCAGCACTGAAATCTGCATCAATTTGCGGAAGTGTTGCACTTCTGTCACGATGAACGATTCTCTTCAGTCGTCATTGGCCCTGTTCATGCAGGATCTTTTTCCGGACGCGGATGTTTAATAGGATTCCTGATGTTCACGGTACACTCGTGAAATGATCGTACGGGCCGGTCGGAGTGGCCGAGCGGTTCTAGGCACTACAATCTGGAACCGCGCGACCGCTGCGGTCGCAGGTTCGAATCCTGCCTCGGGCATGGATGTGTGTGATGTCCTGAGGTTAGTTAGGTTTAAGTAGTTCTAAGTTCTAGGGGACTGATGACCTCAGCAGTTAAGTCCCATTGTACTCAGAGCCATTTGAACCTTTTTTTTTTTTAATCCTGATAACCTGACATTGTAACAGCAGTAACCGATCTAAGAACTGCGCCAGACACTTGTTGCCTTTTATAGGCGTTGCCGACCGCAGAGCCGTATTCTGACTGTTTACATATCTCTGTATTTGAATACGCATGCCTATACCAATTTCTTTGGCGCTTTAGTGTATTTGTGTAGTTGTAAGAGAAATGATGCAGTAATAAACTTATCGTAAGAATCAGTCAGCTTTGTTTCGTTGCTGCTAGACGGACAACACGCAGCAGACACACAGGCGGCTGGTGTTGGCTGCGGTCTGTGATGTAATAAGCTCTCACCTTCGGATCCGCTCGGGTAGCGACTACTGGAGACTAAACAGTTTCAGCTCTGTAAGGAGGAAGGGATACGCTTTAAAAGGAGGAGAGAGAAAATTATGTTGAACTGACGCTCATCTACTATCGAATAACAAAGCTTTTTTGCTGTCATGAACAGCACTAATTCTTATTTACACATTTTTAGTCTGCTGGCATCTCACAACGCAACGTTCACTGCAACTGCTACTTAATGTGTTTTCCAGAAACCGTTGTGGAAGGTGGCAGCCAATTTATTTTATTTCTCTGTCGCTAATTCCGGTATGTTAGTCCGCCGGTGCTCGACCCATAGATATCTAATTCGCATCCTACCTCTTGGACAGATTTTAGTCACCTGCATTCGGGTGGCAAGGGAAGAATAGGTCAGCGTACAATTTCTAGCAGCAGACTCTGAGCTTTTTGTCGAGTGTGGAACACCACACCTCTTCGCTGCGTGTCGCCGAGTGAGGCAGTGTGCGTTGTTGATGGTAAGCAGCGTCTTTCTTTTGATTACAACACAGAACGTTCGTACATCGATGTGAAACTGTAAGAAATGTCCTTCTTTGAGATGTTGTCCAACTCACGTGTCACATTGGCTTGAATGTCGATTATGCCGTCAAACCGTTGATCCCTCATGTGAATTTCGCTATTTAGTTGTAGGTACGTATTGATAACACCAAGTGTCATCACCCGTGATGATTTTTTCCACGGGTTTTGCGTTTCAGTCAAGTCGTGGCAGACGTCCACGGCTCGTTGTTTTTGTTCGGAAGTCAAGGTTTGCGGGACAAAGTTTCCACACACTTTTCTCTTCCCCAAAATATTCTGGAGAATGTCTTGAACACTTGATTTTGAGACGTTGCTCCAATGCGATTTGTGACACAACAACGTTGATGTACTATACTACGGTCGCACGTCCATTACTTAACTGTGCCTGCTCACAACTGTCTGGTTCAATGCACACTTGTTATTTACAGTTAGCTTAAATTTCCATCGTAGCTACTGCGCTAACGTCGCTTATACGCCAGGAATAAAATCAGTCTCCTCGGAACTTTCTAGGCAGACGGTACACCGTTCATATTTGACATATCATGTTGTATCTGAACATCTCGTTATGTTACCATAAACATGTCTCTCAATGGTTAACTTCGACCTAATAATCAGACACCTATATTACACGCCACTGATGCTACTGGAGTTAAGATCTCTCTCCTCTCTCCTCTCTTCTCTCTCTCTCTCTCTCTCTCTCTCTCTCTCTCTCTGTCTGGTGAGACTTAAGACACGGAAACATTACTCTGCGTGGTCTGAATTTGTTTACCCATCCAAATGGCTTATTTTTTTTCTGTTTGCGTTTATAAACCGAGAAACGCAGGTGATAATCAATACTTTTGTTTTCGAAACCAGCCATCGACACAACGTCACCGTCGCTAGTAAGAATTATTGCCCCTCTCACTACTACCACCTCCACTACCGTCACCATTTGTACTGGCACGATTAGATGGCTAATTAAATCATCGCAGACAGTATCATTTCCATCACGATGATGAACTTCCTCCGCTCAGCAGACACCGGAACCAAGTGCAGCACTTTACACTCATTATTAGAATTACCACCACGGGCAGAAACATTCAACGTATTTCACTGGTGCGCAGAACTTAGGTATGAAAGTAACTTTCGCGTAGTATGTCACTACCTACTAACGCACCTCCATGAAACTTGGATCATAACAGAGAAAGAACTGTTCCAATATAGTGCAGAAGATAATTGAAAGATGTGAGAGACAATAATTAGGCTGAAATCACCGCTATTTACGGTAGTCCCAGGGCATTATGGTTCTAAATGGAGTGTGTGATCAACAAGGACAGCAATGCATGCTCTGCAACGTGCTTCATTACTGGCCACGTGGTTGACAATGAAATCTTGTGGTACGGTATAACATTCCTCCACCAGTGCGTTTGACAACCGCAGGATGGTCTTTGGTGCATGCGAACTTCTCGCGGTACGTCTCCCCAACGCGGTCCACACGTGCTCGATGGAATTTAAGTCGGGGCAGCTGCCAGGCCAATCCATTCACCGAATATCCTCTCGTTCCAAGAGCTCCTCCACCTGTACTATTCGATGCGGTCCCACATTGTCATCCATAAAAATGAAATCACACCCGAATGCACCTCTGAAAAGATGTACGTGGAGATAATTAAGCACGTTGCAGAGCATGCGTTGCTGTCCTTGGCGATCCCACACCTTTTTAAGAAACATGTCCCGCCTTCTGTAATGCCCAGGTGACCTCATAAATCTGGGTGATCTCAGTGTAACTATTCTCACAATAACATGTTAATCAGTGGGTGTACCGTGTTCAAACATTTTCTGGTCTTTATGCCCATACAACGTTACGCTTCCCACACCTAACACAACGCTGGACATACCCTCATATGGCGCAGTTAACGCACCCAGAAACTGCCGAACATGATCGTTTTGGTTGTCCAGGTGTCATGGTGTGCGGAGACATAATGTTGCAAGGGTGAACTCAAAAATGGTTCTGATGGCTCTGAGCACTATGGGACTTAACTTCTGAGGTCATCAGTCCCCTAGAACTTAGAACTACTTAAACCTAACTAACCTAAGGGCATCACACACATCATGCCCCAGGCAGGATTCGAACCTGCGACTGTAGCAGTCGCGCGGTTCCAGACTGTAGCGCCTAGAACCGCTCGGCATCCCGGCTTGCCAAGGGTGAACTGACCTCACAATCTTTGCACACGGCGCATTTAACAGTCAACGTTATTGTGACACTGTACGTATTCCCCATTTGCGTTAGATATGCATTCAGCCTTGACTTCATTTTTATTGATGACAGTGCCCTACCGCATACAACTGGGCCGGTGGAATAGCTCATAGAACGAGAGAATATTCAGCGAGTGGACTGACCTGTCCCTTCCACCAACTCATATCCCATAGAACACATGTGGAATGCATTGCGGAAACGTATTACATCACGTCCACATGCACCAGAAACCATCCTGCAGTTGTAAACCGTGCTGGTGAAGGAATCGTACGCCATACGAAGAAAAACTTACCAACCTTGTGGCCAGTACTGGAGCACGTTGTAGAGCATGCATTTCCATCCATGGTGATCACACACTCTAGTGAGAACCATGTCCCGACTTTTGTAATGCTCAAGGGCTATCATACATAGCGCTGACTTCAGAGGAATTTTCTTTTATTCAAAGTGTTATTTATGTTCGTCTTACAGTTTATTTCTTTCAACTGCCTTCTGTACTATATTGTAGCAGTTCTTTCTATGTATGGTCAACGTTTTATCGAGCTATCTTATTTGGCAGTGAACATCATGTGTTAGGTATTTTCGCATACGTGTGTAGTATTCAGAATGGCATTTTCACTCTTCAGCGGAGTGTGCGCTGATATGAAACTTCCTGGCAGATTAAAACTGTGTGCTGGA
Source organism: Schistocerca serialis cubense (assembly GCF_023864345.2). Lineage (NCBI taxonomy): Eukaryota > Metazoa > Arthropoda > Insecta > Orthoptera > Acrididae > Schistocerca > Schistocerca serialis. The sequence continues at coordinate 433,749,985 of NC_064640.1, read as the reverse complement.
CCGAGACTCGAACTCGAGACCTATTGCCTTTCACGGGCAAGTGCTCTACCAACTAAGCTACCCAAGCACGACTCACGCCCCGTCCTCACAGCCTTACTTCTGCCAGTACCTCGTCTCCTACTTTCCAAACTTTATAGAAGCTCTCCTGGTAACCAAGAAGAACTAGTACTTCTGAAAGAAAGGATATTACGGAGACACGACTTAGCCACGGCCTGGGGGATGTTTCCAGAATGAGATTTTCACTCTGGAGCGGAGTGTGCGCTGATATGAAACTTCGTGGCAGATTAAAGCTGTGTGCCGGACCGAGACTCGGTTAGCAGGAGAGCTTCTGTAAAGTTTGGAAGGTAGGAGACGAGGTACTGGCAGAAGTAAGGCTGTGAGGACGGGGCGTGAGTCGTGCTTGTGTAGCTCAGTTGGTAGAGCACTTGGCCGCGAGAGGCTAAGGACCCGAGTTCGGGTCTCGGTCCGGCACACAGTTTTAATCTGCCAGGAAGTTTCGTGTATGGTACTGTTTGAACCGATTTACAATAGACTGGTAAATAAGTCCAGTGGCGATTGAATTAATAACTTAACGTGTTAATTCACTAGTTTAATAAAGTGATTCGACTCGACCGAAGTCGACAGCAGACGGTCGAACAGCGTCTTTTACCCAAGTCAATGCATAGCACTGAGCAGATCTAAAAGGAAGGATGGAAGGAAATTAAGGTTTAGCGTCCCGACAACGATGAGAATATTAGAGACTGAACACAGGCTCAGGCAGGTATGTGGTGGGAAAGGAAACTAATTGTTCCTTTGAGTGATTTACGGAAATCGCGGAGGACCTAAATTTGGATGACGGGACGATCGTTTGAATCACTCTCCTCGCAAATAAGAGACCAGTGTGTTACCACAGCGCCATCTCGCTCGGTGCGACAGATTTGAATACAATTTGTTTGGCATTCCCCTCTCTAATATCAGTCACCTCCGTGTCTTGAGAATTCCCAACGAATCCAATCAGATTGATGATTACACAGGGTGATCAGAAACAATCTGAAAAACTTGTAAGCGTGTTTCAGGGTAGGATGAGATGAGAAATAATTGTTGCGCGCAAATTCAAGCGGTCCGCCAGAGACGGGGTCGCCAAACGTGTTCTTCGTTTGGTTTCCTAAAACCGAACAAGAGCGCTATACAAAAATTGGACATGGACTGTAGTAAGAATCGAGCACGAGCCAGAGGCTGAGCAATATCATGCGCTATTATCTATGCTATGAGAACAACCGCCACTAAATGTATCTGGCGGGTCGGTTGAATTTATGCGCTCGACGGCCTGATTGGATAACTTCAACGCTACTTAACTCGGAAACGGCGCAATGTGTCGATTCTTTTCTTAGCAGTTATTTCTCATAACCTACCCTCCAGTAACCTAACAAGCTTTTCAAACTGTTTCTGATCATCACGTATATACAACAGTTCTTGATCAGGCCACGTGGAGCGACAGCTCAAACATTCTCTGCCAAACGCTCCATAGGGAACCGTTATGGAGTCGCTGTAATGCCGGGTTTCCCAAATCGGATCTGCTGCTTCTCCTTCAAACAACCCCCCGATTGAGTCCACCGCGTTTGTTCCCATCCAGGAAAAATCTTTGCTAGTACACGGATCCTTTGCGTGGCAGTTAGATGCGCTTATCGTACGGCTACGGTTGCAGATGGTTCAAATGGCTCTAAGCACTATGGGATTTAACATCTGAGGTCATCACTCCCCTAGACTTAGAACTACTTAAACCTAAGTAACCTAGGGATATCACACACATCCATGCCCAAGGCAGGATTCGAACCTGTGACCGTAGCAGCAGCGCGGCTCCGGACTGAAGCGCCTAGAACCGCTCGGCCACAACACGGTTGCAGACCGTAGTGATAATGAGACAGTGAAATTTACTGCTGCTTATGTCGAACAGGACTTCTTACCGAATGTAAATTTTCCCCAGCCCAAGGATAGAGCGGCCGCGGCAGCCAGAATCTTTAGAAAAGCGATGGAATTATTGGGGTTTCCAGGAAAGGTGATCAAGCAGAGTGCATTTACAGCAAGATACTATATCAACACCTGTAGTTTTTTTTAATCAAGTGTGGATGCACTTAGATGAGTATCAGTGGGCTAGATTTTAGCCTTTGCAAATATAAACATGTAATTTTCCAACAATCTCTGTGTGGAAAAAATTTTCTGTTTGGTTTTCAATTGTAAGTTCTCTAAAAGGAAAATTGGATGCTCCATACAAATATTAGACCAGTCCATTTTCTTGTCCTTCAATTCTTCATATTTTTCTTCCTCTCTAAAGGTAGGGTTTACTCAAATTCAAATGGCTCTGAGCACTATGGCACTTAACTTCTGACGTCATCAGTCCCCTAGAACTTAGAACTACTTAAACCTAACTAACCTAAGGACATCACACACATCCACGCCCGAGGCAGGATTGGAACCTGCGACCTTAGCGGTCTCGCGGTTCCACACTGTAGCGCCTAGAACCGCTCGGCCACTCCGGCCGGAGTAGGATTTACTGCTGGTTTTTGTTACTTGATTTTATCTCCTTTTCCGGATAATCTTGCTTCGCACGCTCCACGACAATCTGTCCCAGACAACCATTAACACTGCACACAAGCTGCACACTTGCTGTTTTATCGTATAACAGAGATATTAAATCACACTTACTGATGTAATCACTAGTCTCTTGTGAAACAGGTCTTTTGTTGATCACTGTCGTTGATAATACTATAGTCTTTACGGTGAAAGAAGAGCCCCGACAGTTAAAGTGGGCTTGGTGCACACGATTCGCGCGTCTATCACAACGTCTCAGTGTTACCGCAACTGTATAGATGATTGCTGTTTTCACTCACGTAGCTGTCATGGCGCTTCTTTTTCCGAGCGTAGTATAGCACTGACACTACCACGGCTAACATTAGTTTTAACTTCCAACGATCGCTAAGTATATTGCTACTGTCTCGAAGCTATAGTACCGCTTATCTACATCTACATCTACATTTATACTCTGCAAGCCACCCAACGGTGTGTGGCGGAGGGCACTTTACGTGCCACTGTCATTACCTCCCTTTCCTGTTCCAGTCGCGTATGGTTCGCGGCAAGAACGTCTGCCGGAAAGCCTCCGTGCGCGCTCGAATGTCTCTAATTTTACATTCGTGATCTCCTCGGGAGGTATAAGTAGGGGGAAGCAATATATTCGATACCTCATCCAGAAACGCACCCTCTCGAAACCTGGCGAGCAAGCTACACCGCGATGCAGAGCGCCTCTCTTGCAGAGTCTGCCACTTGAGTTCGTTAAACATCTCCGTAACGCTATCACGGTTACCCTGTGACGAAACGCGCCGCTCTTCTTTGGATCTTCTCTATCTCCTCCGTCAACCCGATCTGGTACAGAACCCACACTGATGAACAATACTCAAGTATAGGTCGAACGAGTGTTTTGTAAGCCACCTCCTTTGTTGATGGACTACATTTTCTAAGGACTCTCCCAATGAATCTCAACCTGGTACCCGCCTTACCAACAATTAATTTTATATGATCATTCCACTTCAAATCGTTCCGCAAGCATCCTCCCAGATATTTTACAGAAGTAACTGCTACCAGTGTTTGTTCCGCTATCATATAATCATACAATAAAGGATCCTTCTTTCTATGTATTCGCAATACATTACATTTGTCTATGTTAAGGGACAGTTGCCACTCCCAGCACCAAGTGCCTATCCGCTGCAGATCTTCCTGCATTTCGCTACAATTTTCTAATGCTGCAACTTCTCTGTATACTACAGCATCATCCGCGAAAAGCCGCATGGAACTTCCGACACTATCTACTAGGTCATTTATATATATTGTGAAAAGCAATGGTCCCATAACACTCCCCTGTGGCACGCCAGAGGTTACTTTAACGTCTGTAGACGTCTCTCCATTGATAACAACATGCTGTGTTCTGTTTGCTAAAAACTCTTCAATCCAGCCACAGAGCTGTTCTGATATTCCGTAGGCTCTTACTTTGTTTATCAGGCGACAGTGCGGAACTGTATCGAACGCCTTCCGGAAGTCAAGAAAAATAGCATCTACCTGGGAGCCTGTATCTAATATTTTCTGGGTCTCATGAACAAATAAAGCGAGTTGGGTCTCACACGATCGCTGTTTCCGGAATCCATGTTGATTCCTACATAGTAGATTCTGGGTTTCCAAAAACGACATGATACTCGAGCAAAAAACATGTTCTAAAATTCTACAACAGATCGACGTCAGAGATATAGGTCTATAGTTTTGCGCATCTTCTCGACGACCCTTCTTGAAGACTGGGACTACCTGTGCTCTTTTCCAATCATTTGGAACCCTCCGTTCCTCTAGAGACTTGCGGTACACGGCTGTTAGAAGGGGGGCAAGTTCTTTCGCGTACTCTGTGTAGAATCGAATTGGTATCCCGTCAGGTCCAGTGGACTTTCCTCTATTGAGTGATTCCAGTTGCTTTTCTATTCCTTGGACACTTATTTCGATGTCAGCCATTTTTTCGTTTGTGCGAGGATTTAGAGAAGGAACTGCAGTGCGGTCTTCCTCTGTGAAACAGCTTTGGAAAAAGGTGTTTAGTATTTCAGCTTTACGCGTGTCATCCTCTGTTTCAATGCCATCATCACCCCGGAGTGTCTGGATATGCTGTTTCGAGCCACTTACTGATTTAACGTAAGACCAGAACTTCCTAGGATTTTCTGTCAAGTCGGTACATAGAATTTTACTTTCGAATTCACTGAACGCTTCACGCATAGCCCTCCTTACGCTAACTTTGACATCGTTTAGCTTCTGTTTGTCTGAGAGGTTTTGGCTGCGTTTAAACTTGGAGTGAAGCTCTCTTTGCTTTCGCAGTAGTTTCCTAACTTTGTTGTTGTACCACGGTGGGGTTTTCCCGTCCCTCACAGTTTTACTCGGCACGTACCTGTCTAAAACGCATTTTACGATTGCCTTGAACTTTTTCCATAAACACTCAACATTGTCACTGTCGGAACAGAAATTTTCGTTTTGATCTGTTAGGTAGTCTGAAATCTGCCTTCTATTACTCTTGCTAAACAGATAAACCTTCCTCCCTTTTTTTATATTCCTATTAACTTCCATATTCAGGGATGCTGCAACGGCCTTATGATCACTGATTCCCTGTTCTGCACTTAAAGAGTCGAAAAGTTCGGGTCTGTTTGTTATCAGTAGGTCCAAGATGTTATCTCCACGAGTCGGTTCTCTGTTTAATTGCTCGAGGTAATTTTCGGATAGTGCACTCAGTATAATGTCACTCGATGCTCTGTCCCTACCACCCGTCCTAAACATCTGAGTGTCCCAGTCTATATCTGGTAAATTGAAATCTCCACCTAAGACTATAACATGCTGAGAAAATTTATGTGAAATGTGTTCCAAATTTTCTCTCAGTTGTTCTGCCACTAATGCTGCTGAGTCGGGAGGTCGGTAAAAGGAGCCAATTATTAACCTAGCTCGGTTGTTGAGTGTAACCTCCACCCATAATAATTCACAGGAACTATCCACTTCTACTTCACTACAGGATAAACTACTACTAACAGCGACGAACACTCCACCACCGGTTGCATGCAATCTATCCTTTCTAAACACCGTCTGTACCTTTGTAAAAATTTCGGTAGAATTTATCTCTGGCTTAAGCCAGCTTTCTGTACCTATAACGATTTCAGCTTCGGTGCTTTCTATCAGCGCTTGAAGTTCTGGTACTTTACCAACGCAGCTTCGACAGTTGACAATTACAATACCGATTGCTGCTTGGTCCCCGCATGTCCTGACTTTGCCCCGCACCCGTTGAGGCTGTTGCCCTTTCTGTACTTGCCCAAGGCCATCTAACCTAAAAAACCGCCCAGCCCACGCCACACAACCCCCGCTACCCGTGTAGCCGCTTGTTGCGTGTAGTGGACTCCTGACCTATCCAGCGGAACCCGAAACCCCACCACCCTATGGCGCAAGTCGAGGAATCTGCAGCCCACACGGTCGCAGAACCGTCTCAGCCTCTGATTCAGACCATCCACTCGGCTCTGTAACAAAGGTCCGCAGTCAGTCCTGTCGACGATGCTGCAGATGGTGAGCTCTGCTTTCATCCCGCTAGCGAGACTGGCAGTCTTCACCAAATCAGATAGCCGCTGGAAGCCAGAGAGGATTTCCTCCGATCCATAGCGACACACATCATTGGTGCCGACATGAGCGACCACCTGCAGATGGGTGCACCCTGTACCCTTCATGGCATCCGGAAGGACCCTTCCACATCTGGAATGACTCCCCCCGGTATGCACACGGAGTGCACATTGGTTTTCTTCCCCTCTCTTGCTGCCATTTCCATAAGAGACCCCATTACGCGCCTGACGTTGGAGCTCCCAACTACCAGTAAGCCCACCCTCTGCAACTGCCCGGATCTTGCAGACTGAGGGGCAACCTCTGGAACAGGACAAGCAGCCATGTCAGGCCGAAGATCAGTATCAGCCTGAGACAGAGCCTGAAACCGGTTCGTCAGACAAACTAGAGAGGCCTTCCGTTCGGCCCTCCGGAATGTCTTTCGCCCCCTGCCACACCTTGAGACGACCTCCCGCTCTACCACATGTGAGGGATCAGCCTCAATGCGGGCAGTATCCCGGGCAACCACAGTCGTAGTCCGATCGGGGGATGCGTGGGACGAGCTGGCCGTCCCCGACAAACCCCCATCCGGACCCCCACAGTGATGCCCATTGGCAACAGCCTCAAGCTGTGTGACCGAAGCCAACACTGCCTGAAGCTGGGAGCGAAGGGATGCCAACTCAGCCTGCATCCGAACACAGCAGTTGCAGTCCCTATCCATGCTAAAAAACTGTTTTGCAAAGAACGTCTGAACTAATCTACAGAGAGCGCAAACAAATCGACAAAATGTAAACGGTCATTAAAATACAAGATTGCCTAGTAAATGCAGTAATGCTGCTACTTGCGCACTGCTGACACTGCTCGGCGGCGGAAGGATACTACGCGAATTTACACTATTCAGGTACTAAAACGCGATGCTACAACTCTCAAATACTATAATACGCCCGAAATTTATGAATTAAACAATGCAAGTACCAAAAACACGCAAAGAAATTAAGAATTAAACTATGTAACAAATGAGTGAGCTAGGAGTATACGACTTGCTGCTGCAGCTGCTTATCCAACGGCGGCAGGGATCACACTCCCTACCGCCAACTATGCTACCACCAACAGAACTCCACTATCTGCATGATTTGAACTTCATAAACAAAACTGGCAGGTTGTTTCTTTGAGCCACGGTGGTATTTCCTTAGCGCCGCAGGTGTTACTCGAGCGTCGGTTTGCGTGTCGGAGTGTTGTGATTGCATGTCGCGTCAGTATTGCGCGACCAGCTGCTCGCATTGTCAACAATACGTGGCAAGAGCGTGCTGCTCGTCATTGCATTTGCCTGTAGCTTCGCGAGACTCGCGATTTTCAAGGCCGTCGCTGATTTCTCAACCAACTAATGCGACGATTCCGATTGCCGGCGCACTGACATGGCTGTCCATTAAAATGTTTGTCCTGGGCGTATGCGACCGATACCATGTCTCTCTCCTCCAATTGAAACACTTGTAATAAAGAACAACGATACTGAAAGTACCACAGAAACTATATAATTTGAAATTTTGGCTGCAACATTGACTTGCTGCTCTCGAGAATGTATATCGTGTACCGAGAGTGAAACCACCAGGAAAGGAGGGAAAGAGAATACAAGTAAGACGAAGTGTATCACTCACTTCTTAAAATCTAATGAATACAGAGTAATTCACGACTCAGTACTTTGGAAAGATGTTAAAGATTGCCATTGGGCTACTTCTGTTCTGTTAGTTATCCCACCATTGTTCTGGAAGCTGCATGGACAACGGTGTATTTGCATTAGCAATCTTTGGTGTCGTTCTAGTATATGGGATTCGTGCTAAGCAAGAGCTAATGCTGTTGCGACAGTTTTTCCTTTCGAAAATTCGGATAAGACACAGCTGTTATGAAATGATCTGTCTTCATCGGACTTTTCTTCAGATTTTAACTAAAATCCATATCTGGCGCGTTTCCATGACTCCATCATCACATTATAAAGAATAAAATTTTCTCCCAAAACGTTGTTGTAGCATTAAAGTAAGAATCTGACGAGATACTGTTTGCAAATTTTTTTGATAAAATTTTTGTTTTCTATGTTCTGACGACGGAGCTAACGAACCACGTGATGTATGATTTCTAATACGAGAGACTGCTAAAAGGCAATGCTGTAGCTCAGGATTTTGTAATGGGAGAACTCTTAAAGCTTTTTAAATAACACGAACGTTATTAACATTCTACGTCTTTATTCTTCATGTCTACATACACTACTGGCCATTAAAATTGCTACACCTCGAAGATGACGAGCTACAGACGCGAAATTTAACCGGTAGGAAGAAGATGCTGTGATATGCAAATGATTAGTTTTTCAGAGCATTCACACAAGGTTGGCGCTGGTGGCGACACCTACAACGTGCTGACATGAGGAAACTTTCCAACCGATTTCTCATACACAAACAGCAGTTGACCGGCGTTGCCTGGTGAAACGTTGTTGTGATGCCTCGTGTAAGGAGGAGAAATGCGTACCATCACGTTTCCGACTTTGATAAAGGTCGGATTGTAGCCTATCGCGATTGCGGTTTACCGTATCGCGACATTGCTGCTCGCGTTGGTCGAGACCCAATGACTGTTAGCATAATATGGAATCGGTGGGTTCAGGAGAGTAATACGGAACGCCGTGCTGGATCCTAACGGCCTCGAATCACTAGCAGTCGAGATGACAGGCATCTTATCCGCATGGCTGTAACGTATCGTGCAGCCACGTCTCTATCCCTGAGTCAACAGATGGGGACGTTCGCAAGACAACAACCATCTGCACGAACAGTTCGACGACGTTTGCAGCAGCATGGGCTATCAGCTCGGAGACCATGGATGCGGTTACCCTTTACGCTGCATCACAGACAAGAGCGCCTACGATGGTGTACTCAACGACGAACCTGGGTGCACGAATGGCAAAACGTCATCTTTTCGGATGAATCCAGGTTCTGTTTAGAGCATCATGATGGTCGCATCCGTGTTTGGCGATATCGCAGCTAACGCACATTGGAAGCGTGTATTCGTCATCGCCATACTGGCGTATCACCCGGCGTGATGGTATGGGGTGCCATTGGTTACACGTCTCGGTCACCTCTTGTACGCATTGACGGCACTTTGAACAGTGGACGTTACATTTCAGATGTGTTACGACCCGTGGATCTACCCTGCATTCGATCCCTGCGAAACCCTACATTTCGGCAGGATAATGTACGACCACATGTTGCAGGTCCTGTACGGGTCTTTCTGGATACAGAAAATGTTCGACTGCTGCCCTGGCCAGCACATTCTCCAGATCTCTCACCAATTGAAAACGTCTTGTCAATGGTGGCCGAGCAACTGGCTCGTCACAATACGCCATTCACTACTCTTGATGAACTGTGGTATCGTGTTGAAGCTGCATGGGCAGCTGTACCTGTACACGCCATCCAAGCTCTGTTTGACTCAATGCCCAGGTGTATCAAGGCCGTTATTACGGCCAGAGGTGGTTGCTCTGGGTACTGATTTCTCATTGTCTATGCACCCAAACTGCGTGAAAATGTAATCACATGTCAGTTCTAGTATAATATATTTGTCCAATGAATACGCGTTTATCATCTGCATTTCTTCTTGGTGTAGCAGTTTTAATGGTCAGTAGTGTATTTACAGCCAGCTGCCGCTAGAGGGCTCCAATTTGTAGCGTCAAACATGGCGGTGTGTAACGTAACAATGTCGGCGCGTTAAAAACAGCGTCCTGTAATCGAGTTTAGAATTCGTAAAGTTCGTCCACACACGGAGCACCCTTTCTTCCAGCATTACAATGCCAGACCGCACACGCGCGCTGTGACATCTGCAACAATCCGACGCCTTGGGTTCACTGTCATCTATCATTCTCCGTACAGTCCTGACTTCGCGCCGTCCGATTTTAACCAGTTTCCACAACTTAACTAACATTTCGAGGACTTCACTTTGACATAGATGAAGCGGCGCAAGCGGAGGTGAGGTTGTGGCTCTGTCAACAAAGTCAAACATTCTACAGTGAGGCATCAACAAACTGGTCTCTCGTTGAAAGAAATATGTTCCTCGCCAGGGTGACTACGTCGAGAAATAAATACGTAGACATGAAGAATAAAGATTTTCATCTTCTCTTCAGGTATTAGGCAGGAATTGCCTATTACAGTACCCATCTCTAAGAATAAAGATTTTGAATGTTAATAACTTTTGTTTTATTTTAAAAAGTTCAAGGGTTTACATTAAAAATAAGGAGGCCTCACTTTTCATCACGCACTCGTAATTTTACAAAAATGTGTGATCGAGGCAGAACATTTAATAACTGCCAAAACAACATAGTCTCAGAACTCTGTATGGACTTTTTAGCTTGTACCGTGAGGTACGCTATGGCATGATGAAAGCGTGTTTCAAAAACGTGTCTTCACTGCTTTTTTACTAAGTGAAGGAGTTCATTGTCGTTTGTACTACGTAAGGTTACCTCGTCGTAACTGACCCGCCTATAACGCGGAGCCTGTTTCCTTCTTGGAAACACAAAAAAAATTACGGGTAACCCTCGTTGTCATTCCTAGTTATGCTTTCATCGCTACAGGAGTGCTAGATGTGAACTGAGGCGTCGGGGCTTGCTTATTAAAATCAGCCGCTCTACCACTGATGACCTCATTTACCGATACAGAAATGAAGGTCGAATCGGCTCGTTTCCATAAATGGGTCAGTCACCGAATTGTAGTGACAAAAAAGAGACCGATCGTTGCGCACCGGGGAAGTAAAATCGTCATCTTACACATCTTAAGAAACACCTGAACGTTCTGAACAGAGTGGGGAAATCGTTAATTCGAAGTTTCGGACAGTGCTTTTAAAAAACATAAGAAATAATACAAAGCCCCCTGTTAGTGAAACAAACTGGAAGAAAAGGTACGAGTTCACAAAATGCTAGATTATTTAAAATCTTCAGTGCCGCAAAGATGTATTTGTGAAGGAAGTAAATTTAATGACTATGAATCAAATGGTAAGTCGCTTTTGTACGATGCTATACCAATAGACTGGAAAAGAGAATCTTCATAAAACAATTCTGAATGGCGAGAAAAGTGTAATAGTATCGGATTCATCTTTAGCCAAGATAGGGGAAAGTGTATTTACGACGATATTAAGACTAACGACAGTTGTCTTACTATTAAAAAGAATGTTTGCAGGAAAATGTTGAAACCGCATGTCAAGTCGACGTCAAAATTCTATAACGTTTCAATACGAAACATGAGAAGTGGGGGTGAGTGTTTCACCTGGAGGATAGTGTACGTAAGAACATGCGATGTTTTCTGGTCTGTTTTTCAATCTAGTGACCGATTTTAGAACCACATGGGGGAAGGACTGCGCACCACAGAGCGTCATAAGCAGTTTCTGTCATTTTCTACTGTTTCGTTGATGTGAGGCATGAGGTTGTGTTTCATGCAGCGTTATTAAATATTACAAGTCCTACATATTTAGGCGCTGTATAACATCCTAAAGCTATTTTGAGGATATTGTTAATTCTTCACTTACAGAATTCTGTGGTGACAATTTCCGTATATTTTAAAACTAGTTTCTCAGCGTGTTGACGCTTAAGCCACATTTCGTCAGTCGTGCACCATTTTGTACCTTGAAACGGAAGGTCTCTTTTCGTGGAACATATGATATTTGCAAATGATCTGACTTTCTTTAATGTTTCAACAATTTTCACTGTCTCGAAAATGAAAATTTGTGTTAGTTGCCAACAGCTTCTATTTCAGAATGTTTCTGACTTGTAATTGCTTTTTGATAATACTTCCTAATCTGATTTCATTTACTCGTTATTGGTGTGTAGCAGAGTAATAATGTAACATATGAATACAATATTGACAAGATTTTCTCGGTTGCAACACTTTTAAATTTGAGTAGAATATTCGTCCCAGGGTGCCATGTTGTACCTTGGAATTGGCTGTATGGTCTTCAAGCGAAAAGTCAAAATAAATAAATACCTTGGAAAAATTTTTGTAATTTCGGAATGGGGCTGCAGATTACGTAAATAGAATGCTATCATTTCAAAATGAAATGTATACATTTTATAAAAATGGATGCACATATGAATGAATGTATATATATATATATGACCCACACCTCCTCCTAAACCACTGGTTCGTTTTCAACTAAAGCTGGTATACATATTACTTACTATCTGGAAAGACATACAGTGGAGGAAATAGCCAGCAACCAGCTATTGGAGTGGGGGTGATAACATGGAGACAGAAAGGGGGAAAGAGATGAATAGAAGGGAGGGAAGGAGGAGAAAGAAAGGGCAGGAGGAGATGGACTCAGAAAGGAAGGTGCAGGACAGAGGGGGAAGAAACAGGTGGACTGGGGGAGAGGACCAGTTGGACAAAGGGGTGGGGGGGGGGGGGGTACGGAGCAGATGGACAGTGGGGAGGGGGAAGAAACAGGTGGACAGAGGGGAAGGAGCAGATGGACAAAGGGGGGGGGGGGGGGGTTATGGAGCAGATCGACAGAAGAGGAAGGAGTAGATGGACAGAGAGAGGAGGGGAGCAGCAGATGGACAGTGAGAGGGTCAGGAGGAGATATTTAGAGAGTAGGAGGTGGAGGAGGTGGACAGAGAGATGGCGTAGAAGGATATGGGCAGAGAGAAGAGCGCATGAGATAGAAAGAAAGGGGAAGGAGGAGATGGGCTAATAGCAACGCCGTGTACTTAGATAGTAAAAATATATATATTAAATATCTATTACAGGGCTGCAAAGAGACGGAAGACAGAAAAGTGCTCTAAGATTCAACACTCTCCCCTACATAGCGTTTCTGCAGTGATGTATAACTGCCATGATCTTGTTGTAACACCTCCACAATTATCATTTTGTAATCCTGTTGATATTAATGGGGAACTGTGGGCATATGCAAAACCAAAGGTAATTTCATTGAGAAAGACCCCTCAGACAAAGTTTATTAAAATAATGGTGTAGCATTCAGTCTGAATGCGAAAAAAGCAAGATGAACTATTAAGGAGCACTTTGTTGCTATGTGCTAGTATTTTATAGATTTCTTAAAATTTTTTTTTTTTATGTCTGGGCCACAGCGACATTGATTTTCGTGCTTGAAGCGATTTTGCATTTCAGGTAAATACTTTACTTCATTTCACTCGAGATTACCTAATTTCGCCCTCTTGGGCATTGTCAAATGATATTGCACAAATATTACGTTGTATCCTACTATTCAGTAGTGTGGAAAGAGCAACATGTAATGGCCTCCCTAATAAGAATGCAACACAATTACAGTAGGTATTCGCAGATGTGGAGTTCTATATGTAGAATCAAGAAACTGCAATCTATAAGCATGCCAGTATGCACAATACAATATAAAAGGTGAGAAAACCTTTTGAAATAAAAACATACATGCTGTGTTCAACCACTTGGGGTCAAATAGAATGAACGTCTACGAACTCAAGTGACAGAGCATTAGTGGCAACGATGTATGTTTTCTGATGTATTATATTTGTTTTTAATGTTCTTTATTTTATAGTTCTTGCATGTGAATTGTAGGTACGGAAGATAGAGGTATCGGAAAATCATGTAACTGATTTTTCTATTCGAAAGTAAGAAGGAAAGACATATTTTGAAAATATCATTATCAAAAATGTGGCCAAATACTAGAATGATGCAATTTAGTAATTGAATGATGTATTAAACCCGTTTTACCCAGAAGGACTGATTACAGCGCAGGTCCTCTTCGAAGAATAAAGCTTACGTCGATTGCAACGTATCGCAGAGAAAGCCCAATAGATGTTGGTATTATTGAACGTTTACAGGTATCCAGTTTTCTTTCGTTACAGTCATAACTATTTATTGCTCCAGCAGTCTACAGGAGAGCTTAAACTCTCAGATGATTTCGTCGTCTATAAATACGTAGCATATGGCGCGGCAGCTATTATAAAGACCACAACTTGAGCCGCGACGTAAACAAACATGTTCGTCCGTGACAGTGGCGCAACCGTGAGAGTCCTGGTGAGCGTAGGCACTGGTGCCATGTGGTTTTCCCACAACAATATCTCATTCTTTGCTAATACCTACATACATTTGCTTCGCACCGGTAACATGTGGAACTGAGAAATGTGAAATTTGAAACTTGTTTCCATCTCCTGAACAAAACGTTTTCTACAAAACATGGCCACCTGTTCTCTTTCTTCAGTGTTTGCTCCTCCATTGCAGGGTACACTTTGCGGATCAGTCACTGAGCCATGATTTTGGAACTACTTATTATTGTTAAACCTACATCTGTATACCTTGCCAGTCCTTGCAGCATTAGGTACGAATAATTTCTTGAAGTTTCAATGTTATTTTCAGTATCATCATTGGCGGTATTTTTTATAGTATTACAATTGCATAATTTTTTATACTGTCGTGGTTCATTTTTCCTTTTCTCAACTTGGATCTCAATATGATCTGTTAGTCAGATTTGAAACCGGTTATCATAAAAAAATAGTGACCCATGTGGTGCTTGTAATTCATTATAAACATTGTTTCTGTATTTATTGTATTTTAACTGTTTCTGTTAGTATGTTTTTAGCGCAGGGTTATGGAAACAGTCCGGCAGTACGTAGATGAATGTGGAAAACCGCCTAAAAACCACTCTCAGACTGGGCGTTGGACCAGACATAGTGCCGTTAATCAGCGCGCGGATTCGATTAGGATCTGGCTCAGCAGTCCATCACACAAGCTAGCGCATTAAGCAATGCTACTTCCACATGCTGGATGAACGGGTTTATAATCCTCGTCCAGGATTCTGTTTCGGATCTCCGTGATTTCCGATCCTCGTCCGTCTTTGCCCAACAGAGCTAATGCTCCGTCCCCAACGACAGCGACGTATATTGTCTTTATTCTCTCCCCTTTGTCCTCTTTTATCGTTAACGGGAAACTTCAAGTTATTCATCTCCAATAAACATCGTATACCATGTCCATCCTCTAAACTGAGCTTCGTGGCAGTATAGAAACCTCACATTGCTCCCTAGACGTTTGTGAAGTGATTTCATCCGACTTAACTCATCGACGTGTCACTTCTCCAGAATTATTACAAATTATTGAAACAACATCCCCAATGTACCGTAGCTGCGACCAAGCAAGGTAGCGGAGTGGTTAGCACACTGGACTCGCACCGTGTCCGGCCATCCTGATTTAGGTTTTACATGGTTTCCATAAATCGTTTAAGGCAAATGCCAGGATGGTTTCCGTAAAAGGGCACGGCCGACTTCTTCATCCATCCTTCCCTAATGCGAGCTTTAGCTCCGTCTCTAACGACCTCGTTGTCGACGCGACGTTAAGCACTTACCTTCTCCTCTGTAGCTGCGTTTTTTCACATAATTCTGTAGACCTTTCCAGTAATACATACGAGTAGAAACAAAGTATTTGTTATAAATCGTCAATGTGTTCTTCTTCGCCAATTCTGCAGACGTCGACCAAAACGACTAAGTTAATCCGACACTCAATGTAACATATCCATATCAAGTAATTAGAAGACACTGGTAATGTGAGGTCATAGTTCTGGAGAATATGGTGATAAAGTGAGACACACACCAAATATTTTACATAATCCTTCGCACGAGCATGAAAAGTGGTTAAGTAGGGTGACCGTGGAGGGCATACAGAATTCCACGCCATTGTCCCCACCACGACCGATCCATCAATTACCCAGTGTTTTGTTTATAGAATTGAATAATGGCAAGTTAGAAAACGGGTGCCGCGACATCCTGTTCGCACACTAAATCAAGTCTGTTGATCTCTGGCTGCGGTATGAACCAGTTTTGCAATATCTCAAAAAGCTATTTCCTCTAATTGTTTGTACAGGTAACAGAAAAGTTTACGCATCTTATGACCACAAGATCGCAAAGAAGAGATTAACTTTTGGTGAGTCGTTGCACGGTAGTGTCTGGATTATCCTGATTCGGTCCATTACAAATGGTTTTTGAAAGCCTGCGACTGTGAAAACAATAGGTTTGTTTATAAATAAATCTTCTGCTAGCAGTCACGATTTTTCTTTATTCACTTTTCGCACGACGCGTTTCGGGAAATGATTCCTATTTTCAAGTGCGTTTTCTGTGTGTATTAAGCCATTTCTTTTGATGTCAATGTGTGAGAGTCTGCTTCATTTTGTTGACTTTTACTGTAATATATAAGTGTTTATCGATTCTTTTGGCGAATATAGTGGCGAAATTTAGATGAATTTGTACTTACAGTTTTCTAATGGTCCATTTGTGCAGTCTCACACGCACTAAACATCATTTCGGCATGTTGTACACTTTAAACATCGAAAATATCTTATATAAACAAAAAATGTAACAAAGATCTTCTTACAAGTAGTCCACAGAGATAACATTATAGATCTTCCACAGATTATGTAATGCTTTTGTACAGGGGTTATTTATTTTAAAAATTTGGCTCATAGATTACTTATATCGATTTTACGATTGTGCTTATTTATATGTTTTACTATTTTTATTTAAGTATACTATCGAAACACCTTAAGAAATGCACTGATTCACTTTCAAGTTTTTCGTTTAATTTTTATCTTCATATTTCCTGTAATGTGAATATATCTCCAGTTCTGGAAATGGTCACTGTCAGCCGACCCACTGAATTCGCGTTACAGAAGTATTCTGTAATTATTATAAACTGAGCAAGTTGGTAGTTGCTCTCTTTGTGAAGTCACCCTCTAAAGTTTCGCTTTAAAGACTCGTAATGTAATTTAAGAGCACCATTGGTTCTGTCAATTTTGTCACTATCTCTGCTAACTGATTGTTAGCTAGCTTCGGCGGAAGAAAGCGGAAATTGCTGCCAAAAGGACACTATGTTTTGATTTGACTACAAAGCTCCATAAAAATTAGCTGCAGCTAAGTTGTGAAACTGTTTCGGTCATCTACGTTTCTAAAAAAAATTTAAAACTGTAGTGTCTTTCTGTTTGTCTGTTTGAACACACTAATCTCCAAAATTACTATTCATATTTTCATGGGGTTTTCAAAGGTAACTTAAGCGCAGCTTAGGGCTACATATAGGCTCTATTTCATAAAAATTGGATCATGGAAAAAATGCATATAAAGTTAAAGTTTTATCTGAAACCTTCGTGTCTGTCTGTCTGCTTGAACACACTAATCTCCAAAACTATAAGACGGATTTTCATAGGGTTTTCGAAGGTAACATGAGTGTAGATTTGGGCAACATATAGGTTCTATTTCATCAAAATCGAATATCTAAAAAGAAAGTTATTGTGATTTGAAACTATTTAAAACCTTAATGTCTGTCTGTCGGTTCGAACGCGCTAATCTCCAAAACTACTAGACGAATTTTCGTAGGGTCCTCGCAGCTAACTGCGAGATTGGGGAAACGTATCGGCTCAATTTCATCAAAACTGAATCACAGAAAAATTTATCGTGATTTAAAGTTTTATCTAGAAGCATCATGTCTGTCTGTCTGTTTAAACACGATATTCTTTAAAACTACTAGACGAGCTTTCATAGAGTTTTCACACGTAACATAAGCGTAGCTTCAGGTAAAATATGGGCTTTATTTTATCAAAACTGGATCACTAAAAAAAGACATCGTAATTTAAAGTTTTATGAGTCTGCTAGCTTAGTAGTTTCGTAGCACACCAAAGAACCAATAAATGGCGCTGTTTTCTATGTTTCCTTTTGCCGCAGTGACGGGTGTATTTTTGGAAGTTTATCCCAGTGACAGAATTAAGCTGCTCAATCTTATCGTTACGAATGGAGACTGGCATTGAATTTACTTAACTAGCACACACGGATTTAGTGATTTCACTTTGTTTGTTAGAAACTTTATGAGATTGCTTCCCTTCTTTCGATAGGTTTCTTTTATATTTGACACCTTCGTTAGGAAAAACAATCTTATTGTCAAAGTGATCCTATAAGGGTTACGATTTTACGAATTGAGTTACGGAACCCTAAAAAGGTTCTTCTCTAACTTCCGTTCCGAAGCACGGGCATATAGCTAGTCTGTAATAATGCTGTGCAGTTCTGCGTTGTAGGTATTGAAAAGAGACATGTTAAATAGTAGACTGTAGCATTTGATTATATGAAAATGAACGGAGGGCGTCGAGTCCTGTGGTGAAGGATATCCCGCTCCCCTTGAAAAGCACTAATGGGGCTGCTAGGCTTAGTGTCTCCATTCAGCAGACGAATCATCATCTAAAAAATCGTACGGCCTCATATCTCGAACTCTCTGCAGGGACTCAGGTTTAGCTCAATATATTGGCGCACTGGCTAGGAATCAGAAATTAGACGTAATACACTCGTATCCCCTTCATAGCTACAAGATTCGGCGACGAAGGCTGTTTTCGTTACTGGGATTCCGTCCGGCTGCTTCCTGGTGCGGTTATGCGACCTTGGCCTCGACCGCGATAGTGGATAAAACAAAGCTATTTGGGACGACATGTTGTAACGAGATGGCTGCTTGACGAAGGCCGCGCCTTGTCGTTGCCCCTGGCGCGGGCTAATTGCTGCGTCTGTAATGGCTTCGCCGTCATTAAACACAAAAGTACTGCACTGCTTTCCCTGCTCGTTAAGCGCGCACCTAGCTGACTGCCGCAGCGCTCCAGCTCTGCACGCCAAACCCATTAGACACACCACGCTACGGTGTTCTCCCCGATTTCCACTGCTTACACGTTTACAAACAAGGCGCATGTACATCAGTGTGCCGCAGAGCGATTTCGAACCATCAAGCATCCAGACCAAGCCGATTGGTTATGGTAGTCCAGAATGGTGTGTAGGGGCACAGGATCGAATTCAGGAAACGGCATGTTAGCTTGAATAAATGTGGGCAGTCTACGTGTGCATCCCAAAGGCATTACACTACGCCACGATATAGTTTCCGTAAGTTTATGATACATATTCTTAGACCGAAGGTAGTAAATGGGCTGGAAGAGTACACACAAATCCATGAGATCCCTATACTCTGTGTGACGAAGGAAGATCCATCAGCTGGTAGCGCTGTTGCCAGATTTTAAGTGCGAGTTGCAAGAGGATATCGTCGTTGCTTGGTTTAAAGAAGCAAGCGTTTCAGGAATGGAAACGGATGTGGAAGAATTCAGACCGCGCGGCTAAATATGCAGTAGTATGAAATCTAGTATACTGACAAACACAGTCAGATGGTATCGCATTTGATGTCAGTAGTACAGTAAATAACAAGCTATCAACGATTCAGGTGATACAGGGTGGAACTCAGTATGAAGGCAGTCAATTCTATGTGACGTGAGTGTGTGCATACGTGCCTTTACAGCAGAGAGGAAAGAGGCAACATTACCGACAGTACGTGTTGTGTACATACACCACGATTGTGACAATGCCACACGGACAACAGTTATCATATTAGAATTATATATTAATACCTTCAGCTGGTGACGGGCGTTGATATATACCAACGGGGACAGAGGAAAATGTGTGCCCCGACCGGGACTCGAACCCGGGATCTCTTGCTTACATGGCAGACGCTCTATCCATCTGAGCCACCGAGGGCACAGAGGAGGGTGCGACTGCAGGGACTATCTCGCGCACGCCTCCCGCGAGACCAATATTTTCACCTTATATGTCGTAGTGTCCCTACCTTACACACTCATTATTCGTGGAAGACATTCTTACCAAGTCCCGTAAGAGTTCGAGTAATATGTGTGCATCCGCACAGAAGAAGGTAGTAATGGCCGGTATTGCCAGAACTATATTTTTATATAGATATGGACATGTCCGAAAGAACAGACACCATATCCATATAAGTATACAGCTATCATAGGACGAAAAAGCAAACATCGGTATGAACAAGGAAGTGGGATTCTAATCGTCAAATCGCCAAGAAATTTAACCATTGAAGTACAGTGATTGATAATTTCGTTAGATTGGACGCACGATATGGACAGAAGGGAAAATATGGGCTAAGTAGAAAATTATTTGAGACATCGAAACTATTCCTTTTGCACAAAGCAAGGGCAATGAATCGTTATTCTTCTGGATTTGTTGCTGATTTTCAGTTGTCAGTAACTGCCAGACGTGTACGACAAATTTTGTCAATTGACATGCATCTTTTATTCAAGAAACGACTGCTCTAACGCACAAACATAAGCAGGCTAAATAGGAGATTGCTGAGAAACGTAAGTCACGGACCTCAGAATAGAATAAAGTGATCTTCAGTTATGAGAATAAGTTAAATTTAGATGGTCCAGACAGATTTCAATGTTATTGGCATGATCTGAGAACAGAGCAGCAGTTAAGAACCAGCAGAAATTTTGGTGGTGTAAGTGTTACGATTTTAGGCAGCCTTCTGCGCTAAAGGTAAATCACACATTGCTTGACTGAACACTAGAACACAGTTTGTGCACTGAGATACTGGAGACAGAACTGATTAGAATTTATGAGGATTTAGGGCACGAAAGTCTAATGTTTCAACAAGGTAATGCATCTGTGCGTGTTTCTGCGACAACCAAAAAGTGGTTTGAAGATATAGATAACGATGTCTTGGCCTGGCCTACACGAGCCCAGATATGAACCACGTGGACAACCTTTGGGGAGTACTTGCAAGGCTTGTTTATCGCAGTTTAAGGCCACTCGAGGCCGTATGTGAACCGAAAATTGCGATACGAAAAGAGTGGGCGACAACTTCACTGCAAGAACTACAAACCCTAACAAAATCAAGGCTGATAAGGATTTTTGTAGTAATTAGGAAGAACAGAGGTTGGACAAAGTAGTAACAATGTAAAAACACAACAAGTCACTGAGTGCTTTTATGTCAATTTCCATCCTGGAAATGCGAATGCCTTATTTTGTTACACGTGACATGAAAGAAACTATGTAATTCCGTCATGACTTTTTACGTATCTATTAATTTCATAATAAATGCGATACAGGATGCTACAGACATTGTACTATATTTTAGTAGGAACCCTGCCTTATACTGATTTCCACTGCTAAATGCATCAATTTCTTCTTCTTCAGCTTCTAGATAGCCACTCCTGGCCTCTTCCAAAGTTTTCATATTTGCCTTTGATAGATCTAGGTTTCTTTTTCCCCTCGTGTCGTTGGATATCATCTCTCCATCTCGCAAGATGACATCCACCACTTCTCTTTGACTTCCTCGAACGTCACTGCACCGGTGTCTTGGTCCATTTGAAGCTGTCTTACACAATGGTTCTACAGGCATCCTAACTATTTCCGGCACGTGACTTGACTTACTGTACTTAACAAGATGTTCGCTGTCGCTAAGCTAACCACACAGTATGTTGCAAATGACGGCTACGGCAAAGCAAAACTTCGCAGACGTCCCTGGTGGGCTATTCGGTACCGACCAGCTGCCGTGTCATCCTTTTTCAGTGGCGTCATTCAGATGCGGTATAGAGGAGTATGGTGTCTGCACACCGCTGTCCCGACCGCTATCAATTTCGCTGTCCTAATGGCAGTTATAGACTCCGTTAAAGTCCAACTGGACTGGATGTGTTGACACCAATTAGCATTGTTGACTATTGAGTAAATGTCTTTAAATTATTGAGTATCGTATGTTTTTCTTTGTTAACCAGAGCTGTTTGGTAGACTCCACAGTGTGCTATGACAGTTGCTGACTTTTAATACAAAGAGTGTTTATTGCTTAAATCTCGATTGAGATAATGGTGCTTAGTTCCACATTTTCGTAAAATTCCTGACTTATCTTGATGAGAGTGAGAAAGCTTGGGTGACCAAGCTGTGTTCTGATCATTGTGTTGTTGTATCTCTTGGGGCCAGAGAATCGTTTTACCTTCCTTGAAAGCACTGTAAGTATTCTAACGATGTGGCAGTTGCTTTTGATCGCAATAGCGTATAACAAAGCGCCAGTCTATGATCAGTCCCACGATTCCCAATAAACAGTACAATAAATAAGAGCGTGGAAACTTTGTTTGTGACGTTAACAAAAAAGGGTTTCCAGGTAAGACGTTCGTCGACCACTACGACTAAATAAGTTGTCGAATTTCGTGAACGCAAATTAGTGTCGCAGTGTAAAGCAGGTCGGATTCATTTTCCAAATCTTGTATCACTAGGTCTTTTTCCCCTGGAGCGGTACAATTTTCTTATGAGCAAAATAAATTTCATGTACTGCAGTTTCGTTAAACCGTAGTGTTCCGCTTTCCTTCCTGTTACGGCACATCACTGTAGGTTATCGTTTTTTCAGTGTAGGTTCTTATTTAGTAATGCGTTTGGCATATAAAAGCGTTTACTGGTGTTTTGTCAAGAGTATCCAGGTCAGAAAATTAAAAACGCTACTGAATCACTGATTTCATACGGTAACAGAGAGAAACTAATCACCTTCGTGAATATTTTGGATTTGATACACACTGTAATAACACGAATTCACTGCACAGAAATCCAAAGCGAATAAGCAACACAGTCAGACAAGTAATCATGTACATACCACAGAAAAGCATCTGCGCTATCACTCCAAACACTCTTGCTGAAGGAACACATTAGAAACGTGAGAAATGAACTGCTCTCGAGAGGCTACTGAAAGCTTCTATAGAGTGTAAATATGATGTACCACCTACAGCTCTTACGGTATGAAATAGCGGCTCCCGGAGGGTATGGACCTTCGAAGAAACTCTCAGGAAGGAAGGAAGAAAGAAAGAAAACCACATATCACATGCTGAGAGGGCGCTACATCCACGCCGCGCCCGGTTTTCGTGAAATGCCGGAGAATGGGTAGAACGGAAGATGCCGTGTGAGTTCGGTGCCAAGACCACGGCTAGCATAAAACGAAGGTGTTAAAAATAAGCTAACTTACAGAGGACAGGCTGCATTCAGAAGAAACATAGTTTAACCTCATAATAAATGCGAAGCAAGCAAGTGCAGTAATGTTTTAGAGAGCCATCCACCTTGCCTCTCGCTGCTACCACCACACGGAGATCTCGTGCATTGACATAATAAAGGCTCTGTTTGTCAGAGGACACACATCGTCAAGGCACATAATTTTGACAGACATTTAGATATCACGTTCGCGAATTGTTTATGTCACGCATCACGTGATGTGGATTGGCGAGGCACATGTTTGAGCGCACTAACTGGCTACCAGCACATATTTCACGCACAGTTGTCATGACTAAATGAATTGGTTTATCCCTCTTTCAAGAAATTGTAGAGTTTTCAAACATATCCTATACTCACGCATTATGATGTTTCAGCAGAGCGGAAATCTCCTCTACGAAAACCAACATGGAATTCGTACAAAGATGATGCCAACACAGCTCGCTCTGTTCATCCATGAAATCCAGAGCGCCGTAAATGAGGTGTTGCTTCACTTCCGAGGAAAAGGCATTACTGTTCTGCACTGAGTATTTACTCACCAAACGACAGTACAGAACTGTACTGAGATTACCGAGTGTATGACCAGATGTGTGACTGCATCCATGACTTTTAAGAATTCAATACGTTATTTTTAACGGGACGATCGACAGATGTAAAGGTACGAGTGGCGTCCAATAAGCAATGTGTCACTTTTCTTCTGAAAGCAGGTTAGTTTTATTCAGGATTCCAACACATCATATTATTCTTCCTCTTTTGAATACAAAACCATAATTTTCAAAATAATCTACGTTCAACGCGACGGCCTAACGCCACCTTACTGGGAGGAGCTGTATGACCGCATGGTACCACGCTACTGATCAACGTTAGAGCTAATGTGTTGCTGCACCGATAACCTCCACATCCTCCACGTGCTTCTTCCCGTGGAGTACAGCCTTCATTTCGCCAAACAGATGGAAGTCGGTAGGTGCGAAATCCGGGCTGTAGGGTGGATGAGGAAGAACACATCTTTGACTACCCCAGCTGGTGTGTCACCACTACAAACAGAGACGTCCAGTTTAACAGCGAGGTGCTTGAATGTGATCCGTCGATCACCTCGAATGAATGTGTCAGCACGTTCCAACATTGCCGAAGTCACACTTGTGTGCGGCCGGCCAGCACGCGAGAGATCGAACAGGTTCAAATGGTTCAAATGGCTCTGAGCACTATGGGACTCAACTGCTGTGGTCATAAGTCCCCTAGAACTTAGAACTACTTAAACCTAACTAACCTAAGGACATCACACACATCCATGCCCGAGGCAGGATTCGAACCTGCGACCGTAGCGGTCGTGCGGTTCCAGACTATAGCGCCTTTAACCGCTCGGCCACTCCGGCCGGCACATCGAACAGTGTTCGTGACCTTGCTACGATGATGACAGACGCCTCGTCCATCTCACCGTGCTTTTGTTCTCTTCCAGGTGTCCGTAGACATTCTAAAAACGCCTGTGAATATCTGATGTGCTCTTGTTTTCCGCCAAGGGAAACTTGATGACAGGTCTCTGCTTGGAACGCATCTTCGTTGCAGACGCCAGTTTGAAAGCTACGTTTAGCTCCGCCACCTATAGGAAGATCATGGAACTATAGGGGCAATATTCCGCGATGACCCACAACAAATTCCGCGTTTTTATCAACCGAAGTTGGACGAGGAAAAAAATTGGTTGCATTGCTTATTGATAGCCACACGTATTTCGGGAGTTCCCCGAAGAAAGTATTATAAATGATCTAGCTTCGGAAGCTCCTAGAGGTTGTCAGCGTACGATGCTGTTCTCTGCAGCAAGGTGATAACGCCAGAAGACTTGCAGGAAGACATGGGGAGAATCGATGATTGGTCCAGACAGGATGGCAGGTGACCCTGTACGTTAAAAAATAAAAAAAAATAAAAAATAAAAAAAAGTGACATTGCGCATAAATAGGCGAAGAAATTCGCTACTCTTCGATTGTCCTGTTGGATACGAATCACAGCAAACAGTAACTACTGTAAAATGCCTAGCAGTAAACATTTTGGTCAAAGCGTGTTTGTGCTCCTTTGAAACACAATATAGCGGCTATTCTGCGTCGCAGTAATTTGACAAATCCTTAGTAGGTTTGCGGACCAGATGTCTGTGCACAAATCACGCAATTCCATTAAATAACCGACTGTTACTTTGTGGATGTGGAGAAGGTGCCCAATTGTGTCCCAGATGTGTTTGGTTCAAATGGTTCAAATGACTCTGAGCACTATGGGACTCAACATCTGAGGTCATAAGTCCCCTAGAACTTAGAACTACTTAAACCTAACTAACCTAAGGACATCACATACACCCATGCCCGAGGCAGGATTCGAACCTGCGACCGTAGCAGTCCCGCGGTTCCGGACTGCAGCGCCAGAACCGCACGGTCACTGCGGCCGGCCCAGATGTGTTTCATCGGGTTCACATCAGGCGAATTAGGTGGCAAAGATGTCAACGAGAATTCACTATTAAGACTCCTCAAACCACTACAGCACGATTCTCGCAAGTCTGTGACGCGGATAGATATGCTGCTGAAGATGCTGTCGTCTTCGGAGAGAACATCAAGAATGAAGGGATACATGTAGTGTGAAATAATGTTCACGCAGTCCCCAACTATTATGGACAATCACAGATGCCGTGGAATCCGAGCTGAATATCGCTTATAGCATAACATTGCCCGCACCGTCTTGCGTCCGTGGCGCGATGCATGTTTCGAGAAGCCGTTCATCTACATGACGGCCCATTCACACTCGACTATCGACCTGGTGTAAAATGAAGCATGAGTAATCTGACCAGGCTACACGTTTCCATTGATCCACAGTCCAATTTCGATGATCCCGTGCCCACGGTAAACTTAACTGACGATGTTGTTGGGTCAACATGGGAACACTTAGGCGTCTCCTACCGTGGAACTTTGAGTTCAACAATGTACGTTGAAATGTTTGCTCCGACACTTAGCCGCGCGGTCTGGGGAGGCCTCTTGTCACGGTCAGCGCGGCTTCCCGCTCCCCCCACCCCCTGTCGGCGGTTCGAGTCCTCCCTCGGGCATGGGTGTGTGTATCGTCCTTAGCGTAAGTTATTTTACGGTAGATTAAGTAGTGTGTACGCTTAGGAATCGATGAACTCAGCAGTTTGGTTCCATAAGACCTTACCACATATTTCCAATTTTTTTCCGACACTTACTGTGTGTGGACCAGCATCTACTCTGCCGACAAATCTGCCACACATCGCCGGAAGACCTTCTCTACAGAGCGACCAAGCCTCCGAACTCAACATTCTGTGATGAGGCGTGGACGTCCATAACCTTGTTGCTTAATCGTGCTTTTACCGTCCTCCAACCATTTTCCTAGTTGCTCACGACAATAGTATACAGAGAGCCGACAAGCATCGCCGTTTCCGAGATGCTCGTTACCATGCGCAGGGCCATAACAATGTGCTCCTTTTCAAAGTCGCCTATGTCAGCGGATATCCCCATCTGCAGCCTGTCATCGCTAGAATGATTTCCCATTTATCCCTGCTGCGCTTCACCACTGAGGTGTTATAACGATATGCACGAATACAGATGGCGGTAGTATCGCTTACACAAGGTATAAAAGGACAGTGCGTTGGTGGAACTGTCGTTTATACTCGGGTGATTCATGTGAGAAGGTTTCCGACGTGATTATGACCCCACGATGGGAATTAACAGATTTTGAACGCGGAATGGTAGTTGAAGCTAGATGAAAGGGACTTTCCATTCCGGAAATCGTTAGGGAAATCAATATTCCGAGATCCATAGTGTCAAGAGTGTGCCGAGGATACCAAATTGCAGATATTACCTCTCACCACAGACAGCGCAGTGACCGACGGCCTTCACTTAACGACCGAGAGTAGCGATGTTTGCGTGGAGTAAAAAAAAAAAAAATGGTTCAAGTGGCTCTGAGCACTATGGGACTTAACAGCTATGGTCATCAGTCCCCTAGAACTTAGAACTACTTAAACCTAACTAACCTAAGGACATCACACAACACCCAGTCATCACGAGGCAGAGGAAATCCCTGACCCCGCCGGAAATCGAACCCGAGAACCCGGGCGCGGGAAGCGAGAACGCTACCGCACGACCACGAGCTGCGGACTGCGTGGAGTCGTCAGTGCTAACAGACAAGCAACACTGCGTGAAATAACCACGGAAATCAATAGACGGCATTCAGTCTCGCGGTACGCAGTGGTAATTACGTTTTCGCCCATCAGTGTACGTAGCCAGCCTCATAGTTTCAACCTTTTTTTTTTTTCAACCTTGTCTCTTCGCACGTGTTACTGTTGTCCAGTTGTTCCAGATCACAAATACAGCATGAAACATTAATTTTTATTGTTTGAAATGTAAAAGACAAAAACCAATCCCCTAAACTTTCGAGACAATCTTCACCTTTTCCGGTGCAACACCATCAGTTTACGGGAACAGCTTTGATTGCTGTTCCGTTTCCAATCTGAAAGAATTACGCATAAAATGAGTGTTTACTGTTTACAGTAAAACGAAAATGCTCTAGTAGAAAATGTCGGAAGCTCCATAAGGCTATTCGCAGGTGATGCGGTTGTCTACAAGAAGGTAGCAACCACTGAAGGCTGCAGCAATTTCCAAAAGGATCTGCAGAGGATTGATGAATTGTACAGAGACTTGCAGTTGAGCCTGAACGTAAATAAATGTAGCATATTGCACGTACATAGGAGAAGCAATGCACTACTGCACAACTACACCATTGATGATAAATTGCTGGGAACAAATGTTCAGATGTGTGTGAATTTCTAAGGGACCAAACTGCTGAGGTCATCGGTCCCTAGACTTACACACCATTTAAACTAACTTATGCTAAGGACAACACACACACCCAGGCCCGAGGGAGGACTCGAACTTCCGGCGGGAGGGGCCGCGCAGTCAGTGACATGGCGCCTCTAACCGCGCAGCCACTGCTGGAAACAGTATCTACCGTAACATATCTAGGAGTAACCATCTGGAGCTACCTTAAGTGTAATGAGCACACAAAACATGTAGTGGAAAACGAAGATGCTAGTCACATTCATAGAAAGACCCTTACGGAAATGTAAATCTTCCACGAAAGAAGTAGCTTATAAAACACTTGTTCGATCCATTCTTGAGTATTACTCAGCACTCTGGTGTCCTTACTAGGTAGGACTAATAGACGAGACAGAGAAGATCCAACGAACAGCAGTGCTTTTCATCACACGGTCGTTTAGTCGACATAAGAGCGTTACAGAAATGCCAAACAAACTCCAGTTGCAGACGCCAGTAGAGAGGCGTTGTGCATCACGGAGTGCTTTAGTATTGGAATTCCTAGACAGTACGTTTCGAGCAGAGTCGGACAACATATTACTTTCTCCTAGATACGTCTCGGGAAATAACCTCAATGAGAAAAATCCAGAAATTAGGGCTAATACAGAAGTTTAGCGGCATTCTTCCCACTCGTCATTCGCGAATGGAACAGGGAAGCAGGAGGTCAGATAGTGGTACTTGAAGCATCCTCCGCCACACACCGTCAGGTGGCTTGCGGAGGACTGATGTAGAAAATCAGCAGAATTCTTTTTTAATGGCAGCAACATGCGTTGTATTCAACAAATGCAGCACTCAGCTTGCACTAAACTTTCTCCTAGTTAGTTTTTCATTTGAAATGTAGCACACTCTTCATTTCTTTAGTATTAGTTATTTCATATCGATCAGGTCGTTGAATAACATATAGAGCTCTTTTTGGATGTTTTCAATTGTTTTTTTTTTTCAGTTTTGGGAGTTCTTATCACGGATCACCCCCAAGATGATTACATCCGTATTTCAATTCAGACACCACTTCATTGCCGTGGACCGCTACCCTAAATGACACAAATCAAGGAAAGTTATGTAGGTATGGCATATTTTGCCAGGGAATCCCCTTTCGTGGAGTTTGGTCACCCGTTGCAGCTCTTTTTACTTCACGTTCCTTCGGCGAATTTCGTGTCGATGATGATGAAATTAAGTTGGGAACAATACAGCACCCACTCCTAAAACGGGAAAAAATCTCCTACCCGGTCGGGAATCGAACCTGGGCCATCGCATGGCATTTCTTTTAATATTATTCACTGTACTTTTCTTTCAATCTCATTTTGTTCTATATTCATTAATTAAAACTTCCGGGCTGAATTGCCATGGTCCATATGGAAAACTACTTCTCCTTCCTGACGTTTCGTTGCCTACTGCGGGCAACATCTTCCGAGGTGAGTCGGCGACTGGCTGTTAGGCGCTGGAGGTCCCGCTTATATAGAGCGCTTAGATGGCGCCACCAGTCATCACGTGCTTTCGACTTTAAAACTATCTCTGGCTAGTGCCATCTATCTCGATTACAGGTAATCGATTGTCACTTCGTTGGTGCGAAGTCGACCGCCATATCTTGTCTAGTTTTAATCCTTCTTCTTTTTGATTAAAATTATTTTCGTGCTTGTAAATCTCTATAGCTTCTCTATACATGCGGGTATAATAATGTGAGGTCCTAGCTATCACGTTTGTCTCACTAAATTTTATTTCGTGATTGATCACCGTCTTTGAAAACGAGTTCCGCTACAGCTGATTTGTCAGTTTGTCCCAATCTACAGTTCCTTTTGTGTTCCGTTAGGCGGGTATTAACACTCCTTTTAGTTGTTCCAATATAAACCATGCCACAGCTACACGGAATTTTATACACACCTAGGGTGGCTACGGGGTGTCGTGCGTCTTTCACCGATCTTAAACTTTCACTAATTTTCTTGGTAGGTCGAAAGATTGTCTCCACTTGAAACTTGGTCAAAACTTTCCCAATACGGTCCCTGATGTTATGAATAAATGCAAGAAAAACTTTTCCAGCCGACGGTCGTTGTTGTGTATTTTCGGACGCTTTTCTTCTAGGGTGGAGTGCTCGATCTATCTCGTTGTCAGTGTACCCATTTCTCTTGAAGGCCGTTCGCAAATGGCTTAATTCATCTTGCAAATAAACTGGCTCACAGATGTTATTAGCCCTGTCCACTAAAGTTTTTATGACTCCTCTCTTCTGCCTAGGATGATGATAATTCGAATCCTTATGTAGGTAACGATCGGTGTGTGTGTCTTTCCTATATACCTTGAGCCCTAAAGGCCCATCTGCCCATTTAATCACCAATACATCCAAAAAATTTAGTTGTCCATTACTCTCTTTCTCCATGGTGGATTGTATCTTTGGATTGAAACTGTTTATTTGCACCAAAAAATCACTTAGTTCCTCTTCAGCATGATTCCATATCACAAACGTCAGGAAGGAGAAGAAGGTTTCATATATGGACCACGGCAATTCAGTCCGGAAGTTTTAACTAATGAAGACGCCGGCCGTGAAAACTTACATGTTATGGTTGTTCTATATTGTTCGTTAAATTTGTTCGGGGCGGACGTCCGATGACACCCGTTCAGGTTGTTCGTTGATCCGTTCACTCAGCCGGCTGGAGGGGCCGTGCGGTTCTAGGCGCTACAGTCTGGAACCGAGCGACCGCTACGGTCGCAGGTTCCAATCCTGCCTCGGGCATGGATGTGTGTGATGTCCTTAGGTTAGTTAGGTTTCATTAGTTCTATGTTCCAGGCGACTGATGACCTCAGAAGTTAAGTCGCATAGTGCTCAGAGCCATTTGAACCATTTTCTGTTCACTCAGTCTTTATATTACAGAGGGTAGCTAATCCTGTGACTGAGCACACTCAGCTACCGTGCCGGGTTCGTATTCAGCCACTCTGACCACTCAGCTACGGAGGCGGACAAACAGTGATTTGACGGCACAGTATTCCTGTGTACCTATTTGAAAGAAATCCAGAAAACATGACTCCTTTAAGAATTTATTTTGCAGAATACGTCGACATTCTGCAATAGTCATTGAGCAGCACGTACCATCTTAACAAAAAGAAATGTTCTTTGATAACAGCACCTTCTCGGTGCCAGACGGAGGAATTTTCTCCTCTAGCTAACAAAATGCACTACAGCTGAACAGAAATACACTTACGGCTGTTACAACACGTAGGACTCTAGGCAAGGTCCCTAGCTCCGAGGCCCCGAAACCCATGGCAAGAAAGTGTCCATTAGCGAGCGCTGGAGCAGCTGCGAATGCGGAACCCGAGTTGTTGCTTTCTCCCGGCAGACAGGCTTCGCCGCTCCTCTCTCCCCGGAAGTGCTGCAGACTGCAGACTCCACGCTTTGCGCTCTGAACTCGTCTCCGTCCTAAACCAGTCGCTACTGAATGCCAGCTGAGGCATCGACCGCCCAAGTCCACCGCTGGTGACGAGCAACCGTCTTTTTTCCCCTCCACACTTTTCAAGTTACGGCAAAATCTAGACATTCAGAATCCCAGCCACGAAAGTAAACATCTTAACAAGTGGCTACAGCTGACGATATTTCCAAAGCTTGTTAACATTTGCCGAGCAGTGATATACAATGAAAAGCCAGAAGGAAAAGACGCAGTAATATGGAACACGTATTTCGGTATGAATTCTGTTTGCGCCAGTCACTTGAGACTTATAAATGGGTTGGCAATTTCATGAAGAGCACAGCTCAAGTAGTTTTCTAAAGTTAAAGCGCTTGATCAAAATCTTACACTCTAAAAGATTATATCTGGACGGCCATGCACTCAATTTAAAATTAAGGAAAATTATGCCGAGATTGCAGTACTGTTATTTAACGTATTAGACATAAAACCAATGAAAATTTTAGCTTTAATGATTATAAACAAATTTAACATTTTGCGATCAAAGCAAGGGTAATAATCCATAAACATGGCTTAACAGATCTACAGAAAATTTCAAATGTTTAGAAATCCAGCGAACTGATAATTAAGTTACGTGAGGAATAATCAACAGGATTTAAAACTTCCTTGAGTGCTTTTCTTCGTTTGTTATACCACTTAAACTCAGCTCATCTGTACTCGCAATTTGAAGAAGACATACACAATTTTGCTGGCAGCTGTGAGGCCTGTATTTTGCCAGTGTGGGTCAAATGAAAATTTGTTCGAGTAAATAAGCAGCGAAACAGACACAAAAACTGTAGGTTTAAATGAGAAGGGAAGACACCGAACTTGGTTATAGTTGTTCGTAAGCTGTTGGTAGTGACAGTCTTCTCCTACTCAACACCAGAATTAGGGAACCACGAGTGATGTACGTGCTGTTGAATAGCCCAGTGCAAAGTTCATTCGGAACCTATAATTATCCCACATAATGGTATTACTGATAGTCGACGAAAATTCTAGCATGATGTTTTAGTCAATCATTTCTTTATTTTTCATCATAAAAATAGCCCATTGAGTGGAAGTTATATAAAAAGTCAATCCTTACTGATCTTATGGATGACTATACAGTAGTCCAGGGGTTGAAACGACGAATCCAAACTTTTTAATACGTCGGTCTGGGTTTTTCAATTAATTATGTCTGAAACACTTTTTTCATTTTTATCTAGATTATTTACTGTACTGTCTTCCAATCAGACACTTCTAAAAAGAATCACTTCTTCACAAAGAGAATATTCACAAATAATAATCTTCATTCTCAAATCTTTCCGACAGTTACAACTTTGAACAGTTTCCGTTAAATATGTCCGACAAAAACACTTCATATATAACAGATAACTAACTGAATTACAAGTATGCCATTTTGGCACGATCACGAGTTCAAAGATACCGTTACGCCAAAAATACGTATTTGAACATTTAGATCGAAATAGATGTTCTCTGTGTTACACCAGAGTTGTCCGCCGAATCTGTCTTTGTGCAATAATTTAGTTCATTCAGTTATTTTTACTTTACAAAATGTATGGCTGTATCTAATCGAACTCAACATAAATTATGTCAAGGCGAGTTGCTTTCTGGAGTGCACATTTTCTTGCATGGAAAGCGTACCGAATGTCCTTATCACTATCAACAAGGAGGAAATAAATAGTAATAAAAGTTAAATGCAATGATTTAAAGCAAAGTTCCCAGTGAAAACCGCTAACAGCGAAAAAATGAACAAAATTGGTATTGTACGTTTCATAGATGGAAAGGCCGATGCCGATTGATTCAGTTTGGAAAAAGCATATGGGCCTAGGCTTGTTACAGGCTGTTGTCCTTGTTACGTGAATCGTGGGAACATAATTCTGTTCGGTGGAAAAAACTGATTCAAAGCAAAATATCGCCGCTGAAATTTCAAA
This sequence comes from Schistocerca serialis cubense, assembly GCF_023864345.2. Classification (NCBI taxonomy): domain Eukaryota; kingdom Metazoa; phylum Arthropoda; class Insecta; order Orthoptera; family Acrididae; genus Schistocerca; species Schistocerca serialis. The sequence goes on along the minus strand of NC_064640.1, from coordinate 433,716,798 downwards.
CTCAATGCGAATATATCTGCATAAGGATTTGAAACTGACTGAGTACCTGAAGTTGTCCGGGTATATATGTACTCCAGTATTCTGTTAGTCGTGTCCTCTTTCGTCCCCTGTCTATCTCCTCCTCCACCCACTATCTGTCCATCTCCTTGTTCCTTTCTCTCTGTCCATCTGCTCCTCCCCTCATCTCTCTGTCCATCTGGCATCCGGTCCTACCCCTCTCTTTCTCCATCTGGACCTCTCCCTCGCTCTCTTCCCATCACTGCCTTCCCCCCTTCAGGTCCTTCTCCTCTTCCCCTCTATATTCATCTCCTCACCCTCTCTAAGTCAATCTCCTCTTCCCCATTCTCTCTCTCGATCTCCTCCTCCTCCTCCTCCTCCTCCTCCTCCTCACTCTCTCTCTGTCTCCATCTCCTCCTCCCCATCTATTTGTCCATCTCATCCTTTTCCCTTTCTCTGTCCACTTCCTCCTCCACCTCTCTCTGTTCTGTCCACCTCCACTTCTCTCCTCTCAGTGTTCATCTCCCACCCCCCCTCTGTCCCTATCTCTTCCTCACCACCTTCTCCCTCCATGACTAAGTTATCATCCCCATTCCAATAGCAGGCTGGTAATTCTTGTCCTCACAGTATTCTTTTCCAAGTAGTAAGTAATATGTGCACCAAGTTTGGTGAAGTCGATCCAGGACTTCAGGAGCAACATTTTAACGACGGCTTTGCCATAAATCGCACATGTAAAATATATTTCACATATATTTATCACATTTCACACATATTTGCACACCTATTTCACCTGTATCTGTATCGAATTTCGCTCAGTATTCATGACGTCATATCTTCTGAAATATTTTGCAGTTACACTCGGTGTTGTATGCGAATACTGTATGCAAAATATGTCACGAATACTGTTAATAGTAAAGAAGTAATAAATTAAAACCTCATGAATGATGCAGAAGTTTTACTGCATGAACAGCGAAAATGTAGTAGGGGATAAACTTTTCCCCCTTCATCATTTTGTGGGAGTAGGCAGTGACAAAAAGTTTTCCCAAAGGAAAACTTTATGTATAAAGTTTGTTGCACGTAATTAAGTGCTCTTATTCTCAGATAGTGGATGAATAAAGTCTGGATGTTCGCACATCATGGGCCATACTTTTTTTTTTTTTTTTCGCGCTAACACCACCTTTCTGATAGGCAAGCCGTTCTTACTTCTCAGCGATTCTTTTCAGACAATAAGTGCTATGTGTACCTACTTTGAGTGAAATCAGTATAGTGGGTTAGGTGACGTGAAAAACACACACACACACACACACACACACACACACACACATATATATATATATATATATATATATATATATATATATATATATATATATACTGATGAGACAAAATATTTTGATCATCTGCTTAATAGCTTGTCTGTCCATCTTTGGAATGAAATGCATCACTGATAATGCATATTAAGGATCCGGCAGTTTGTTGGCAGGTTTGTGGAGGTATGTGGCATTAGATGTCTAAGGATAGGTCATGCAATTTGCATAAATAATGGGTCAAATGGCTCTGAGCACTATGGGACTTAACAGCTGTGGTCATCAGTCCCCTAGAACTTAGAACTACTTAAACCTAACTAACCTAAGGACATCACACACATCCATGCCCGAGGCAGGATTCGAACCTGCGACCGTAGCAGTGGCGCGGTTCCGGACTGCGCACCTAGAACCGCGAGACCACCGCGGCCGGCAATAATGGGTCGCTGATGTGCGTACGCGGTGATAGCTACGCAGACGGTTCCCATAGGATTTACATCAAGCGAATTTGGTCGCCGAGATATCAACATGAGTTTACTATAATGCTCCTCAAAACACTGTAGCATGGTTCCGGCTCCGAGACAAGGGCAGTTATACCGCTGAAGATGACATCGCCGTCGGGGAAGACAAGAAGCATGAAGGGAGGGACGTGGTTCGCAGTATTAACGTGTCTTCGATTACTACCACAGGTCCCGCGCAAGAGCAGGAGAATGGCTCCCACAGCGTAATACCGCTCCCACCTGCTTGAGTCCGTGGTGTGCTGCACATATCGAGCCGCCGTTCTCCTCGATGACGGCGTTTGTGGAGACGACCATCAAGCTAGTACAGTAAAAATGTGATGCACCCGAAGAGCCGACACATTCCCATTGATCGACGGTTGAATCTCGATGGTCCCGAGCCCACTGCCATCATAATTGATGATGTCGTTGGGTCAACATGTGAGCATATCTGTTGCGGAGCTCAATGTTCAACAATGTACGATGAACGGTGTGCTGCGAAACACTTGTGTGTACTCTAGCATTGTGCTCTTTCGGTAGAGATGCCACAGATCACCATCTTTCCTACTTTACAGAGCAAACTAGCCTGCGAACCCCACGTTCTGTGAAGAGTAGTGGACGTACAACCATTTAGCGCCTAGTGGTAGTTGTACTGTCTTTCTACCTCCTCTCGTAGATGCACACGACAGTAGGACGTGAACATACGACCAGATTCACCGTTTTCAAGATACTCGTTCACAGACGTTGAGTAATAATAATCTGCCCTTTGTTAAAGTCGCTTGTCTCAACGGATTTTCCCATTTGCAGCCCATACATTCGCGAGGGCGATCCCCTGTCCGTGTCTGCTCCGCTTACATACTTTTGTTATCGCGTCACGTGCCCACGCAATCAGGTGTCATCCAACATCGCCGTGGGCAGTGGTCACAATGTTTTGGCTCATTATAATACGTACATATATACATTTTTATAGCATGTATGGATACCAAACCAGAAAAAAGTGGTTCAGAATTACGGAGCGTTTAAGAACCGGACGGCAGACCGCAGAAAATTGTCAAAAGGGAAATGACAACAAATAAATAGTGAAATATGCTTCGAAACTGCATCCATTGAATGCATAAACTTCACAGTAATTGATCCAAGCAAGGGCGCCCGACGTACAACTTTTTTTTTGTTTGAATTCGTTTAACAATTCAGAATTATTCTTTCAAAGACTCTTCTGAAATAAGCGTAAAATTTCTTCCGCGCAGCAATATGAGTCTCACATATTCATTACGTAATAGCACTGAACATCAATAACAGTACGATTCAGCTCCCAGCCCCTTTCAGATAACCTGCTAACAATTTCGAAAGGAAACGTACTCTTGGACTCTCCATAATTCTTCGGTTAGTGTCGAATCACGTTGTTTCTTCACTGCTACAATCTATCGCTGTAGAAAAAATTACATGGAAATGTACGGACAAAAATTAAGTGGACGCTACAGTCCACTGTTTCACAGGGTCCATTGTATGCCGTAGTTACAGGCACTTCGGCTTCCTCGTCGAAAAAATATTCCGTCCTGCCTGTTTCTGGTAATTGTTTAGCAGAAGAACTGGTAATTGTTTAGCGTAAGAACGACAGTAGGACAAAGTGAATTCCAAACTTTTTTAATTAATTTTTCCTACAGCGGCTGCGGATACCCAGATCTTAACTGTAGAGTTATTAACTTAGACAATCTGTTCATTTGTCAAACAATGTCAATCCTGCACAAGAGAAGCACCGTAGTAATGGTAGTAGTAATTAAGAAGTCTCGGCAACAACTTCCTCTGAATCTAAAGATTGCTGCAGGTAAAAACTTTACTTCCAGAAACACAAATTAAATCCCGCTGCACAGTTCTGGCAGTTTGAGTTGATATTTAAATCCTTCCGGCTTTTCTTATTAGTGAATCAAACGTATGACTTTCTCTGTGGAACTTCAAACCAAGAGACGCTAAGCGCGGCAATGGGCCCTCTCTCAGTGGAGCTGTGTCTGCCACAAGCGCAAAGCGTGCGCTCAGCTGTTGAGTGTCAGCTATCTGGAGCTCTTCAAACAGGCTCTGCAAGTGGTCGTGGTCGTGGTCGCTAATAGACTGCTTATAGCTCTTCTTTACGCGCCGTAAAATTTGATTCTCGAATTCGTTTCTTTTGTGGGTTGTGTGCAACTAAATTATAGCTCTAGGGCCGGTAAGGCGTTACAGTTTACACACGTTGTCCTTCACAGTTATTTGAGAAAGAGGTAAATTCTCTTTAGGTAGGGGAATTTAAAAGAAGGTACTTTTTTTCAAAATCTTACTTAGGACATTTTTAAGTATACCACCAAAAAGCTACTAAAATGTTTATCATGCTGCAACTAGTTGACTATTTATGTCAGCGTCTGATAGATTTTAAACTTCAAATGGTGATTTTTAAACTTTAAAGTCAGCCAGATGATCGCATAAATTGGCAAACTAGTTGCGTCATAAAAAAGATTTCTACAGCTTTTTGGTGTTATAGATAAGGATGTATTTTACCAAAGCTGCGCAGCACAAACTTAAAAATATTTTGTTATTTCATTTCTCTGTTTATCTTTCAGATATCGAGGTCGTTGAAGACTGCATACTTGAGAATGTTCGAGTGTAAAAATGGCCTTATATTCCTGAAAGATCAGTACTGACTGCCTTTTTTAGGGAAAGTATTGAAAATCTAAATTAATATGTTACAAAGGTATTCCCGTAAGTGTGCGTTATTTGGGACCGAGCCACATCGTTATTTTGACTTTGGATTGAGTTATATGCAGTTTTCTAATCCTGTCGTAAGCTTATGATTATTATCAATGTCGTTGTTGTTATAATAAGGATTGTTAAAAACAGTTTTTGGTATCTCTCCTTGTGTGCTGTAGATTATCCATTGTTATAATAATTTGCTATGAAGAGGCTTTGATCCTTTTTGCAATACACTACTTTCAAACGACTGATATTTTCCTATGTTCTCCTTAAATCTTACAGAGTTAGTTTCCTTCCTTTAGAAACCGTGCACCGTAACGCAGCGGTGAAGCCAATGAACTCTTAGTCACAACAATAAGGATTCAGATTCCCATCTGGACTAGCTCGATTTATATCTTCCTTATATTCTTCCCTATATTATTTCGCATGAATGCTGAAATGATCTCTCGATGATGAAGCCAACGGCGTTTTCTTTGCTATCGTCACCCAAATCACCAGTCGTTTCGCATGTAATGACTTCGAAGTCGACGAGACAAAAATTTCCCCCCAAGAAAGGGCACTGTGTGTTTACTACTGCACATACATGAATAATACGTTAGAACGATTCCTAGGTCAGTGAAACATTAATAGGATCCTGTAAGGCAAGCAAAAAGTTGTTTTCGTACTTGAGCTGCTTCAAAACAGTAATTCCATAATCTCTCGTTTGCGTGCTTTAATTAGCGAGGATTACTTTACAGCAGAAGATTATGCAACCTTTATTGCTTCACACGAAGTTATTCGTAGTTTTTGTTATGTTTCTCCTTACAGTCTAGTCAGACGCAACGCAAAATTCAGTTATAAAATTTTTAAAAAAAGCTGAATTACTCCTTGGACGTGTTCAACGGTCTTCCGTGCAGATGACAGCGTGCTGACTGCGTAACACGTGTACCCTGTTGAGAATATCGATTAGCTAGATTTATGTCTTCCATTTTTCTGTCTTCCTCCTTTCAGTGTGTGACTGTCGTAGTCTGATTATTATCTGAAACTGATACGAGTATTTGATTTATTGTACGTCTAGATTGCATGTATTTTCTAAAACTGTGACCGTTTCGCTTCCACACGAACTGTCTTCACATTTGAACACATCGATCGGTTGCAAAAGTAACCCGTCCAATTCATCAACAAGTTTACGTGCTACGTCATATTGTTCTATGACCTTGCACGTAAATTTGTTGACGAACTGGAAGAGTTACCCTTGTAACCGACATATTCAGATCTGAAGAGGTTTCGTGAGGAACAGAAACCGATCCCAATTTTTGAAAATGCATGCAATTTAGGCATACAATAAAATCTGTTGTACAGCCACTGATTGTCGATGTTCTCCGAAAAGACCATATGTCAGTTACTGCAAATTTTACGCGAATAGTTGAGCCTTATATCATTAGTGTTTCATTAGCCTACGCGACAATTTTAGCTATTATTAAATGAGTTTTCATAGGTTGCTTAATGATCTGAAGCGACCTAAACTAAAACAGTGGCTACAGAGACACTCTGCCTCTGAACGTTTTGGTAATATCCTATTTTAGTCGAGAAATCAAGTGTTTGCTTGAGGTGCTAAAGTAAAAGATGAAAAGAAAAACTAGAAGTCTTATACCATATCCTTCCTTGGCATACCTAATTGAATTAGAACAGCGAATGATAGTGAATCGTTCAAACCACAAACTTCAGTTCAATGGTGAAATGAAGATGTCACCTCATTAGAAACATCTGATACATTTTTGGCTGAGAGGCATTCTAAGACATTTTAGAGTACGACTCTATTTATCCTTTCCGATTTGGGAAGACAGATTCAAATGCCTGTCAAGTCATATTGATGTAGAGTTTCTACAGTTGTTCTAAAGTTCTCCAGGCAAGTGTAGGGATAGTGGCTTATAAAAGATCGTGGCCTACTTCGTTTCCGACGCTTAGCCTGCTGGACTTGGACTCCGTCTTTGATGCTCTGGTTGTCACTTACACGTTACCTCCTCATCTCGTTCTTTCTTTCTACCATACACAGCTCCCTTTCCTTTGTGAGATGTAAGTGTACAGTCCTCACGAAGAGATCTTCAGAGTAGATGACTATAACAAGTGTGCAAAAAGGATGGAATTGTGTTTGCAACCCGTACGTAACTGATGCGGCTTAAAATAAATAATATTGTTCCGTTTTGAGGTCGTTGCTGAAGCCTGTGGGCAACGCAGCGTTACCCCGATGCGGGTATATAAGAGCCGACATGTAAGCAAGGTATTAGTGTGATATTCGTGTCTCTCCGATGTGCGTGCGATAAATGCGGATACTTGAACTATGGCGACGTTATTACCAAATGCGTCCAAACAGGTCCAACGTGCTGTTATTCTTTTCTTGGCTGCCCAAGGACAAACACTGGTAGGCATTCAACGGATAGTGAAGAATGTGTGTAGGGCAGCATGTCTGTCGAAAACCACCGTTGCACGACAAGGTGTGCTGCTGCTTTATGATAACGCATGTTCCCATATCGCAAATGCCGTAACGCAGAAGTTACACCAACTCATGTGGAAGACACTCAATCACCCGCCCTATAGTCTACTTTATCCCCATGAGGTTTCCACGCCTTCGGTCCCTTAAAAAAGGCCTTGAAGTGTTGACGATTCGTGTCGGACGAGAGTATTCAGCAGGCGGTTGCAGTCTTCTTTACGCAGCAGGACACGGTGTTTTACAAAACAGGTTTCTTCAATCTGATGTGTCAGTGGTACGATTCTGTCAATGCTCACGGTGATTTTTCCTGATTAGCATATCGATTCTGGACTGTACGGCCTTCAAACGAAAATTTTTTGATCGCCTCCTTACACTTACGCTACTCGGCTCCAGAAATTAAAGTCGGTCATAGGAGTGAATGAGAGCTGGTAGCCCTGCTTGAAAAACGAAGTCGATTCCATTTGATAAAAAATTGTTTCGAGTATATTAGGGATTTTTCTTAGTTAGTGCCTTGCAGCAGGTAAAACAAGAACTAATGATTATAACGAAGTTCTCTGAATGAAATGGATGAGAAATACATGAGAAACATCCTGAATAGAAAAACAAAAACAAAAAATCTTTTGTCATGACAATAAAAATCAGTTTATCATTGGGCAAACGAAGTGATAGGACGTATGTATTGTTCAAACATTCGCACTTTTCACCCGATTTGAAAATCCTTGACTGCCACATATTCCCACACATAAAGTGACTGGAGAAAGGTTTCTTTCAGCCAGTGTGAAGGTGTTCAGAGCATGGGATATATATTTTGCAGACAGGCAGTTAATTTCCCCACTGAAAAACAGTGGACAAATCTATTGACTTAAAAGAAGATAAAGTGGAAAAATGTGCATCTGCCTTTTAAAAAAAACACAATATATCACTGCCGAGCTGAGATTTTCAGCCTGTTCTTTTGGTTACACGAAACCATAATGATTTTGGTATTGCCGCAACGTAAATCGATGACAACTGCGACAGAGTGAGCGGCTGGGACACCCGACGCGTGCGTTGTGCATGAGGCCACCATTGCACGAATTGCGTTCCACCACTATCGATTTTTCCTACTGTCACACTGAGTTGTGGCCATGAGTCAGACAGTCATTAGGCACACGCAAGTCCTACCTGTGCTGTGTGAATGTGTATCTTTACGTCCCCCCTCCCCCCTCCTCCCAGCTGCTGCACACAATTACACTGATGACTGTCTGTTTGGTGTCAGATTTTTTTCTGACGATAGACAGTTTCATGTTTTCTTTCGACGTCTGCTCACTGACTATAATATTCTTCACGTCCTAACATTAATTACTACTCTGAGCTTTACTTTTCTTGACATTTTGTTGTGACAGTTCTGACTAATTATCCGTCACTATTTACTTGAACTGATGGTCTTAACAGTTGGCTACGGGGCTGTAAATCACTCCTCAAAAGGCATTAAATGCTCACTCACCCTATCATCGTCAGTCATGGAAATGAAAATCTTTTACTATGCCGGAAACTGTCACAAACCATGTCTGAAGTTTTACTATGTGCTTATCGGAAGGAAAGGAAGGAAGATGGAGTTTAACGTCCCGTCGACATCGAGGTCATTAGAGACTGAGCACATGGTCAGATTCCGTCAAGGATAGGGAAGGAAATCGGCAGTGCCTTTTCAAAGGAACCATCCCGGCATTTGCCTGCAGCGATTAAGGGAAATGAAGGGAAACCTAAATCTGGATGGCCGGACGCGGGTTTCAACCGTCGTCCTCCCGAATGCGTGCTAACCTCTGCACCACGTCGCTCGGTATATGTGCTTATCACTACTATTTCAAATAAGTAGCTAGATGATTGGAGCCTCTGCTGATCATCTTGTGACTGTCCAGAATACATGACTCATTACTATAGCAAGAGTAAACTGAGTTTTAGTTGCTCCACCAGACGTCAGCGACAGACTGCAGAATGTTCCATATTTACCGTTTCAATATTTATTAGATTAGTGTAGTAATATTTTAAGATATTTTATTTATCACCCGATGGTCAGATGGGCCTCGAAACACTAATCCACTTCGTTAACATGGTAAAAAGCTCACTAAATATATATGTAAGCATATCTTATCATTATTACCCTCACTGAAAAGCTATAATTTTCATTGTAGTGTCTGAAAATATCATGAACTACACGCACTGAATGAAAAAATCACAAAGTCAATATAAATTTAATTTAGAGTATCAAATTTCGGGAACACATTTGTTTAAGTAACATATTTATTTGATTACCATTGCATGATAACAGGATGTAAGTGCGAGATAAGCCATAGCAAATATGGAAAGCTGGTACATTAGTAACCCGTGTAACCGCCAGACTGTTAAATGGAAACATGTATGCATTGTGTTGTACAGGTGGCAGATGTCAATTTGTGACATGGAGTTACATGTCTGTTGTACTCGGTCGGTCAATACAGGGACGGTTAATACTGGTTGTGGATGACGCTAGAGTTGTCGACCGACGATGTCCCATTATGTTCTAGATTGGAGATAGATCTGGCGAACGAACAGGCCTAGGCAAGATGTTGACACTTTGTAGAAAATGTTCGGTTAAAACAGCAGTATGCAGGCGAGCGTTGTCTTGTAAAACACCCACTGGAACGCATCACAACAGGTGGTATCACCAGTCTGACGTACAAATTTGCAGGCTGGGTGTGTGGGAAAACCACGGGAGTGCTCCTGCTGTCATAGGAAATCGCACCCGAGACAATACCGTCAGGTGCAGTTCTAATGTGTCTATCATGGAGACAAGTTGGTTGCAGACAGCTGGCATCCTAACCAACACACTGCCGTCACTGGCACTGAGGCAGAACCAGCTTTCATAATAAAATACAACAGATCTCGATTCTGCACTTCAACGTGTTCTCGCTTGATACCACTGAAGTCGCAAATGTAATGGACGCTACAGGGCGTCTGGCACGGAGCTGTCCTTGAAGTAACCGATTTGCAACAGTTAGTTGCGTCATTGCCATGCCAACTGCTGCCCAGATTGCTGCTGCAGATGTAGTACGATGCACCAGAGCCTTACGCGGAACCCTATGGTTTTCCCTCTTGGTAGTGCCACGAGGCCGTCTGGAACCCGGTGTTCTTGAGACCCTACATTCCCGTGGCCACCTGTGCCAGCAGTTTACGTACGGTGGCTACATTCCGTCCAAGTCTTTCTGCTATTTCGCAAAAGGAACGTCCAGCTTCTCGGAGCCTATTACACGACCTCGTTCAAACTCAGTCAGCTGTTTATAATGCCGTCTTTGTCGTCTTTGTCGTCTTAAAGGCGTTCTTGACTAACACCAACTCACCACCTCCAGTCTCAAAGATAACTAATGCTCACGATCGTTGCAGCGCGTGTTTACAGCAAACCGGATTTTCATTCTCATTGTGGCTCTACTAGCGCCACTCTTACGCGATTGGCTTGAAATTTGAATAGACATCATTTTTCAGTTGTAGAAACATGCTTATCAACTTTAGTTTATGCCACACAACTCATTCTTGGCGTTGCGAAACATTTCCGTCAGTGTGTAGTGAGTGTATATGTACAGTAATACGTGGCTGAGTAAGTGTAAATGACGTATATACCGCTACCTGGGCTCCACATATCTAATTCGTTGGACTGGCAGAGGGAGAGAGCCTATTCCACAGCCACCACGGCTGAAACACATTACACCTGTTAACTATTTTGTGTGTAGCATCATGAAAAGCTATTAAATGGTTTTCCTCTCACATTAGTGGAGTAGCTTATCGCAAGAACCCACGCAGCTGCTGAAGCACCGAGCACATAGGCGCGTAGGTTTCACCGTTAGGAGTGAGTCTTTGCAACGACGACTTTCGCTCTGCAAAGTAAGAGGTGAATCTCTGATCGTCTTTTTCATTTACTGCGCGATATGTTGTTCCTCTTTAGTTTCCTGACGCATTGTGAAACAGCCACCCACCATGATAAAAATATCTGGGAGTATGCGTGCGGAACGATTTGAAGTGGAATGATCATATAAAATTAATTGTTGGTAAGGCGGGTACCAGGTTGAGATTCATTGGGACAGTCCTTAGAAAATGTAGTCCATCAACAAAGGAGGTGGCTTACAAAACACTCGTTCGACCTATACTTGAGTATTGCTCATCAGTGTGGGATCCGTATCAGATCGGGTTGACGGAGGAGATAGAGAAGATCCAAAGAAGAGCGGCGCGTTTCGTCACAGGGTTATTTGGTAACCGTGATAGCGTTACGGAGATGTTTAACGAACTCAAGTGGCAGACTCTGCCAGAGAGGCGCTCTGCATCGCGATGTAGCTTGCTCGCCAGGTTTCGAGGGGGTGCATTTCTGGATGAGGTATCGAATATATTGCTTCCCCATACTTATACCTCCCTAGGAGATCACGAATGTAAAATTAGAGAGATTAGAGCGCGCACGGAGGCTTTCAGACAGTCGTTCTTCCCGCGAACCATACGCGACTGGAACAGGAAAGGGAGGTAATGACAGTGGCACGTAAAGTGCCCTCCGCCACACGCCGTTGGGTGGCTTGTGGAGTATAAATGTAGATGTAGATGTAGATACTGTTCTAAAATTCCAACGCCCGCGCCTCCGGAATCATGCTTTTCCGCAGAAGAGATTCGTCTTTAAAAAAGTTCGTAAAGCACAAGTAACTGTGGTTAATGGTCGTTTGACTAACCCCGTCTTTGGTGGACTGTGTCACGCCTTGTGGCAGTGGATTAGTCATCACACAAAACTGTAGTGTCAGATGTGTTGCCGAACCGCCAGGCGCCGAAAGGCCCCGCCTTCCTCATGCATAGTTAAGTAGTTTTTTATATTACTTGCATGTTGTTGTTCATTATTTACTTTTTGACGCTTCATATACTGTCTACATGCGATTTTTTATTTAAAAATAGTATTTATGCACGGCTTTTCAGTTTCTGAGTTATCTAAGTTGGACGGCCAACGTTGTGTGTTTCTCATCTGTCGGCAGTCCTTACTAACTCAGATTTCAAAACGACGTTGCAGAAGAGGCACGTTATTCGTGATGAGGTTTTTCATCAGCAAGAGAGCTTTATACAGTTCATGAACAGATTACAGACAAAAACGAAAAAGGGGTAAAAAAACTACCATTGTTTCTTCAAGGAGTCATTTTTTTCCATCTACGTTTCAGCTTTATAATGTTGTTACTAATTAATTCATTCTTGTAAAGATACTTTCGAAATATACTTCCATTTAGGAAGTTTAACTGACTTACGAGGATATCTAGTTGCGAGGGTCTAAGACGTTTCTCGGTTTCTCCAATACCTCTTATACAGTGCGAACATTAATAAAAGTGACAAACTGCAGGAACAGATACCTGACTGGAAATGGAGAGAAAAGGTCCTATGAACATGTGTCCGAAAATGGACGGTGTGCAAGCAACGATAACAAACCGTCACAGTACAGAGCTGCATCGCATCCACGTCACAACAGATGTTCAAAGTGGTGTCTGTGGAACTGCAGATGATAGGGAGAGTGGCGTTGTCATGCAGGATACACACAATTGTACTTTGGCGTTCACGGTGTTGCTGGGCCACTTGCCTGGAGCTTGTATTAGGGTACGTCTCAATATCCTGTAGAACCCGGTCCTCCAAATCTGGTGTAGCGCAGTCCACCGCCTCTCTGCACGTTCGTCTGTCTGAAAGGATCCACGATCACACAAATGCCCAAAAAGGGCTTGAAATGTTGTGTGATGGGGTTGGTGTCTCTGAGGGTCCTTGCTTTGGTATAGCCATACTGCCTTTCGACCATTTCCGTCTGCTTGGCTGTAGACAAACACGATCTCGGCTTGTTCCCGATATGAATACCGGGTCTTTCTGCTGCTTACGGTACACTGCGTCAGTCACACATCCTGCAACACGCAAGAAACACACGGCACGTGGTCAGAGGAACTTTCATTCGTCACCGCCAACGACCGTGACAACGATGTACTTCCGGACACATGTTCATAGGCCATTTTTTCTTCCGTTTCCAGTCAGGAACCTGTCCCTGCAGTTTGTCGATTTTATTAATGTTCACCCTGTATTTAGGTTGTTATTGTTTTCCTACCGTGTGATGAGGCTCAGATGTTCTGGAGAGAGGGCCTTAAAATCCCCTGTCCGGCAATCCTCATTTGGATATTCCATGGTCGCCTTAAAAACACTATGATGCCTTCAGAAGTGGATGATCTATTCCTTCGCCATCGTTGTCTAAGACGTGGCAATCCTTTGCTTGTTTCGTTGATTGAACGTTGCTTTGAGGTACCCCTTCCTGCTTGTCTGCCCTTTTTCATTCTTTTTTATGTTTTAGATATCCTTTGGACTGAGTTATTAGTTTCTGGTATTCGTTCTCAGACTGTTATGAAATCTGTTTAAGTATTTGTTTCAGTTGGCTCCACTAAAGATTATTTATTAAGGTCCAGTTTTCTGTATCTACCACCATTTTTCACAAAAAATGTTCTTGTGACATGATTTTCCTTTTCCCGGATTTCTGATACTAAACATAAATAAACAAATAAAAATACATACTTAATTACTCATCTACGCCTTTAAACTTTAGAATGCTGCCGTTATATATATATATATATATATATTAGGAAATTTCGTTTTCAGTGCCATACGATGAATCTGTATATATGTTTAATTTTTATTTTTACCACCATATCACCCTGCTGCGTGTTACATATAAAACTTTTCGATTATAACTTTAACTAAACATCGACAATTTCAATTTTGATATAAACACTGTTTATTTTTAAGTGACAGACAGGAGGATAACTATGTAGAATAGAAATGTTCCGTAGGTTACGCAGTCCTTAATATATCCTCATTCGGTTTCTAGATGACTCACCACTTCCAGCTTCTAGGAGACTCTAGTAAGACACAGATCGCGTACCCAAATAAAGCGATCGAAATTAATTAAAGCCCGACTGGTACGCAGCACACCTGATATACACGTTACGCGGTTACAGTCTTAACTGACGAAAGCTACTAGGAAAACTACCGTAGTCTACGGTAGTTTTAAATCTCTACTCACTTGTCATCAACGGTAACAGCCCGACACAAAATCAGTAGGATTCTTTGTAAAACGATTGAAAACTACTGAGGAAGCATTTTTTCTTATTTGTTACTGGCCACCTTTCAACAACTGCAGCACATATCTTGCATAAAGCTTTCACATAGTTACTTACCGAGCGAGGTGGCGCAGTGGTTAGTACACTGGATTCGCATTCGGGAGGACGACGGTTCAAACCCGTGTCCGGCCATCCTGATTTAGGTTTTCCGTGATTTCCCTGAATCGCTTCAGGAATGGCCGGAATGGTTCCTTTGAAAGGCCACGGTCGGATTCCTTCCCTATGCTTCCCTAATCCTATGGGGCCTCGCTGTTTGGCCCCCATAATTACTTTTTGATGCGCAATGTTCGTCGCGCTTCCTTTTGATTTGCTTACCGCATCAGCTATTTCATAAGCCTACAACTGTTGATCGTCCAATCTCCTACTGTGCACTTTCTCGATAGTTTTATGACGTTAAGGTAATCAGATTTGTTCATCTGAACGATACACTCAATACGACTAATACTCAGAGACATACAAGTGAAACTATTTCGTACTTCAAGTTGACCCTCGACTTCAGTTATTGCAAGACAAGTAACAATATGATGAAAACAAAATATCATTGATACCGAAGCCATCTCTGTGCCAGGTCAGGAACTTTTCAGCCTGCCCTAGTAGGACAGCGGTCGAGCTCCGTCGGGTGTCGGCAGAGACCACGGGTCGGCCACTACGGTAGCTTAACTTCGGTTCTTTAATTAACGAGGGGAGCCACGTTAGCTTAGTTGAAACAGCTTTTCTAGGCGCTTCTTTCTGCTGTGACAGATTGCCGGTGACACGGCAGGGGCGGGTTTAATTTTGCAGTGTCCTTGGTCCGGGCAGGCTTCATTACGCGCCGGCCGCACCTGCACTGCGCCACGGGGCTCATTTAGGCGGCGTAAAATACGCCCCCATCCAATGAAGAGCGCAATAATCACTTACCTAGCTTCGGTTTTGTCTCTGTGCCTCCGCTTGCTCTCGGATAAGGGCGTCCACTATAAGAGCTCTTGGCATTAGCCGAATATTGTATTCTCTATTACGTTGCAAAAACGACGTGTACCTTAATAAAAGAGTAATATATATGTTCAAAAGAACCAAGAGAAGCAAAAGACTTGATGAAAACCGTGTCGCATATTTAAAGGATTGTTATTTTTGTTTTTAAATTTTTACTATGCCTTATCTGTTTTTCATTAACATAAGATCATAAAAAAGCTATATCGTATTCAGAACTATTTCTAGGAACAAAAATCGTGACAATAAGCAATGAAATTCACTGACGGAAAAAAAGCGCAACACCAAGAAGAATTTGTGCAACATAAACGAAAGTTGATAGGCGTGTTTCTACATCTGAAAGATAATGTCTATTCAAATTTCAAGCCAGTCGCATATGAGTGACGATAGTAGCCCCACAGTGAGGACGAAAATCAAGTTTACTTTAAATGTTCGTACACGCTGTAACGGTCGTGAGCGTTAGTTACCTTTGAGATTGGACATGGTAAATTGATGTCAGTCAAGACTGCCTTTAAGACGACAAGGACGCCATTATCAGTACCTCACTGACTTTGAACGAGGTTGTGTAATAGGGCTACGAGAGCTGGATGTTCCTTCTGTGACACCGCAGAAACACTGGGAAGGAATGTAGCCACTGTACACGATTGCGGGCGGCGGTGGTCACGAGAATGTACGGTCTCAAGAAGACCTGACTCCGGACGGCCATGTGGCACCACCGAGAAGGAAGACCATCGTGTTCGCCGTATAGCTCTGGCGCATCGTAGTGCATCTACAGCTGCAATCTGAGCAGCAGTTGGCACCACAGTTGCATAACGAAATGTTACAAATCGGTTACTTCAAGGATAACTTGAACCAGACACCATGTAACCTGCATTCCTCTGACCGCAAGCCACCGCCATTTGCGACTTCAGTGGTGTCAAGCGAGATCTCATTCGACGGCAGGGTGGAGGTTTGTTGTGTTTCCTGGTTCTGCCTTGGTGCTAGTCAAGGCCGTGTGTTGGTTAGGAGGAGGCCAACTGAATGTTGCAACCAAACTGTCTGCGTAGGCACACTGGACCTACACCTGGAGTTATCGTCTGGGGTGCGATTTCGTATGACAGCAGGAGCACTCTCGTCGTTATCCCACGCATCCTGACTGAAAATTTGTACATCAGTCTGGTGATTCGACCTGTTTTGCTGCCATTCATGAACAGCATTCCAAGGTGTATTTTTCAACAGGATAACGCTCGCCCATGTACCGCTGTTGTAACCCAACACGCTCCACAAAGTGTCGACATGCTGCCTTAGCCTGCTCGATCACCAGATCTGCCAGTCGAGCACATATGGGACATCATCGGTCAACCCCAGCGTCATTCACAACCAGTATTAACCGACCTTGTACTGACCTACCACGTGTAGCAGGCATGGAACTCCATCCCACAAACTGACACCCGGTACCTGTACAACACAACGCATGCACGTTTGAAGGCTTTTATTCAACATTTTGGCGGTTACACCGCTTATTAGTGTCTCGCCATTTCACATTTGCAATGTCCTATCTCGTTCTTACATTAACCACTGATCCAACAAAGTTAATCACTTAAATACGTTGCCTAGACAAATGTATTACGGATACTTCATTACTCTACATTTATTATTTTTGGTGTTTTTATTTCAGTGTATGAAATTTCAGACTGAAAATAACTATGTAAATGATAATAGTCCAGATGAATTTATTTAATTTTACACATCCTAGGTTGTTGTTGTGGTCTTCAGTCCTGGGTCTGGTTTGATGCAGCTCTCCATGCTACTCTATCATGTGCAAGCTTCTTCATATCCCAGTACCTACTGCAGCCTGCATCCTTCTGAATCTGCTTAGTGTATTCATCTCTTGGTCTCCCTCTACGATTTTTACCCTCCACGCTGCCCTCCAATACTAAATTGGCGATCCCTCGATGTCTCAGAACATGTCCTACCAACCGATCCCTTCTTCTAGTCAAGTTGTGCCACAAGTTCCTCTTCTCCCCAATTCTATTCAATACCTCCTCATTAGTTATGTGATCTACCCATCTAATCTTCAGCATTCTTCTGTAGCACCACATTCCGAAAGCTTCTATTCTCTTTTTGTCTAAACTATTTATCGTCCACGTTTCACTTCCATACATGGCTACACTCCATACAAATACTTTCAGAAACGACTTCCTGACACTTAAATCTATACTCGATGTTAACAAATTTCTCTTCTTCAGAAACGCCTTCCTTGCCATTGCCAGTCTACATTTAATATGCTCTCTACTTCGACTATCATCAGTTATTTTGGTCCCCAAATAGAAAAACTCCTTTACTACTTTAAGTGTCTCATTTCCTAATCTAATTCCCTCAGCATCACCCGACTTAATTCGACTACATTCCATTATCCTAGGTATGCGACCGGAAATGGGATACAGAAAGTGGTGTCGATCATGGTTTCTTAGTAGCAAACACAATGATAAATTTTGACAACCGTGAAGTATGTTTGTGCAACGAACTGGAAAAAAATTTTAAAAATTGGCATTTTTCAGAGGAAAATGTATTTTCGAACACTATCTTTGATGAAACCATTGCAGAAATAACATAAAAATAACTGTTCATGCTCTTGTATGAATATGACATCTGCCTCAGTTGCAGAAGTCTTTGGCATATGTTATCGCTTTAGCACTGGACTTTGAGATAGCCCGTTGAAGTACAGGTAGTGGAAAAAACTTCCAGACTGGTGTTTTGTCGGTAAGAGAGGAGGGAGGCGTTGGTGCAGTGATTCTGGTCACTAGACTGTGTGGCAGTGCCCTAAGTTAAAGCCTAAACTTCTCGTAGAGTGCCGACATATAACACTGTTGCTAGTGACCCACCCGATGTATAAGAACGTCAAACTCGAGGGCACCGTTATTGCTATTCCGGAGGTTAGCTGCTGTAGTAACCAGGAGTTTCACCCTCTCCCTTCGCTATCAATAATACAAACGCAACATTCTACATGTGTTCATCATCACGTAAATTATACACTTATGAACAAGTCCCATGTCTCTAGTGTCGGCATCAGAGGAAATCCTTTCCAATTACGCAGTTGATCAGTCTCCCGGGATTATCCAAATCAAGTGAATTATGCAAATCTTCCTTCCCAGGAGTATGCTCAACCCAAGCAGAAGAAGTAAACTGGATTGTTACGTATAAATTTTGTTCGTCTTCATGGGCGATTTTAACTTTCTTCAGGGTGTCGATCGAGATCTAGGGAAATAAAAGTTCGACTGAGAGACTCAACGTTGTAAGGTCGGCATACTTTCATGGTCGGTACAGACTTTATTTGAAGTGACTCAGTAAGGTGGCGCACTGGTTTCGGCACTGGACTCTAATGAAGAAGAAGCTGCGTTCTAATCTACGCCCTTCCGTCCAGATGTAGGTTTCCCGCGGTTCCCTAAGCATCTTCAGGTAAAGTTAGGCTGTCTGCATAAATTACGGTACCTATCTTCTATCGTTCTCCATTCCTCAACATTCTATCGTTCTCCGTTCCTCGACCTGTAAGTAAAGGAGACATCAAGTTCTGAATTTCTTTAGCATATTGGTCTCTGGAAGTATTAGCCGACTGTACACGATTGATGTGCACAGGTATAACCACCATCTGGAACGATTTGTCCTTTTGTGCGTGTGGGTGGTACAGTCTCAGGCTCCAATACACTGAGTTCAGTCGAATCTCACAGAAACGTGCCATGTTAATGTCCTCTCATATTAAATATGTGATAGCTCGCCTCTGGTGTCCTTAAAATTAGTTCGCATTAAGACTCGCTGAAATTCTAATCCAAAGGACCCTCTGTTACGCGAATCTGAATCAGCCGTAAACAACAGACTCCAGGTTTCCTAGCGTGCAGGCCACCAATATGAAGACGTCAGAGAACCATACTGCCGGATACTGATCGGTCAATAGTGTTGTCAGCATTTGCATACCTTGATTTGGCTTGACTGTTGGACTACTCAAGGAAATTTGGTCGTCTGTAATTTGCAACAGATTTTGTAATTACGAGCCACTGCAGTCAGTCTGACAAATGTTGGCTAGCAGCAGTTTTCGACTGTTTTTGCTCACTAGCGCAAGCCACGAGCGTTTTGTTCAGTAGCTGTGATGAGGGAGCCTACAACGGCTAGTACGCTAACCTGTTTCCAGCATCAGTCCTTTCGTACCAGTTATGCCATCGACGTCAGTCAGAGCAACCTTCTCTTCCTGTTTCTTAATGTTTGATGCAGTGTCTAATTACATTTGAAAGCACGATGAAATCGCTATCACAATTTTCATTAGGTACAGAGCAACGGGTTTTAAGTGAAACGTGCTTAAAGAGGAGTCCACGGATCTGAAGCTTCACACCCATCCTACGACATGTTCTATTTGTACGTCTGTTTGTCAGGTACAGCTGTTATAATAACTTTCTGTTCTTGATTTTTTGTTATTTTTCCAAGGAAAGTGATATGAACCATCAGATAATGAGTAGCGTCTGGCGCAATATTTTGACAAAATAGTATTTGTTTTTTTATGTTTCTCCAATGAAACATGCCAGAAGGTAATCAAAAGATTACTAAGATCAGTGACCGATGCTTCAAATTAAGCAGTGTTAGACAGTGAAGCACCGCACCAAAAGGCGACCAAAAGTATTGACAGATGAACTTCCCTCAGTAACTGTGTTAAAATATTTTATATATCTCCGTGTGTAAAAAGAGATGCCGAAATCTCGAGAGAAACTGATGTTACAGTCTGATACACTACAAAATGTGAGGGTCGCGCAGTCGCCGGAAGCAGGATACAAAACTTTGCTTGTTGGGTGGTTGCTAACATCTGCTTCATAGTTCCAATTAAAGATGGTGCAAGCTATCATCTCCTCTGCCACTTTTTATATGTGTAAATAAAAATAAGTCTATCTGAATTTCCGTGCTATCATTAAGGATAGATTACACACATGCATGCTTATATAGGTTTTATCTCCTATAGGTCGTCAGGAGCAATTTCTCTGGTGTTTCGGCAGGTATTTGCAATTTCGTTTTTTCAATGTGTCGCTGGAGTCAGCCTAAACAAATGCTGCTCATCAAATCTATAAAGCGACGCTCAGTGCTGACAGAAACCGTTGGTTTATTTCCCGTTACGATTAAAATGGTTTAAAACCAATATCGACCTAGGGTAATTTGGGACCCCTCAATCCAATGGGCACGTTAAATTCCGCTTTCAAATCATGTTGATCGTAACGAGAAACAAACCGATGCTTCACGTCGACACTGGGCTTTGCATAAAAGACTTGATGAGCTGTGTTTATGTTTGGTCTGGCTACAGCTACACGTTGCGAAAGCTAAATTGCAAATATCTGCCAAAAGACCAGAGAAAATGCGCCTGAAGACTCTTAGGAGAAACACACTGCTTACATGGGTTGAATCGGGAAGAAAAGCAAAAAAAAAAAAAAAAAAGAAAAGAAAAGGACAGGTTGACAGGCCACATTTTCAGTTAACAATTAATAGTCAATATAGAAACAGTCAGTGTTTAGGGCAAACAACGTAGAGGCGGACCAAGGCTTGACTGCAGTGAAGAGATTCGATTGGATGTAGGTTACAATAGTTATTCAGGGACTGAGACTTCCATTTTATAGAGTTGCATGGAGGGCTACATCAAATTATTCTTCGAACTGAAGAAGAAGAAGAATAACAACAATAACAAAAAATGGTTCAAATGGCTCTGAGCACTATGGGACTTAACTACTGTGGTCATCAGTCCCCTAGAACTTAGAACTACTTAAACCTAACTAACCTAAGGACATCACACACACCCATGCCCGAGGCAGGATTCGAACCTGCGACCGTAGCAGTCGCGCGGTTCCGGACTGCGCGCCTAGAACCGCTAGACCACCGCGGCCGGCCAACAATAACTTAATGCTCATACTGACATATATGACCATTTGCGCACTTAAGGAAATCAGACTAACTATATGTGACCCTAAGGTCTTTTTCATACTTGGGGGTATAATCTTCACATTTATTTAGGAGCACAAAAAGATGAGCAACCCTGGTTGTAGAGCAGAATATATTCAGCTTTCTGGTAGTTAAGGTATATTTAGCATACTGTAGATGCGGAGGTCATTGCTGAGGGACTATTAGCTCAGGTAGAGAGCAATGACGGAAGGTATAGGTCATGATCCTGCACAAGAAATCGTCGTAACACACATCCGTACTGATGGGGATAGATAGCTGCCTGGCTGGGCTAGCAACCCACAATTTCTGAGAAATAAGATTCCATTCACAGTAACTCGCCCAGTAACAGCCCCGTCCAACCTGTTAAATCATAGTGTAATGGATGTGCAGTCAGTGCAATTAAATTGTGGATTAAACACAACAGAAAAGCAATGATTTTGGTGTTTATCGTGTTCTGTTTGCCACTTGTGCGTTGCTTTCCAGATAAATAGCGAAAATCTTTGTTTCTTACTGTACTAATCCGTTGGCAATGCGCACAGCCCGTTCAATAGATCTTGTATAAAATGTTGTGTTATTAGAATATTTATTCTTTGTAGCATAATACTTCTGTTTACTGTAGTGTGTGTTACTAAAACTCACCCAATCTGTTAAATTGCTTTCATGTATCTGTATGTTTCAGTACCTGCAGAGTGGATGGGCGGGTCACTACAGCTTCCGTTGCCAACCCGTAGATTATTCATACAGCCCAATGGGGCTAAGGGTGAGTAAACTAACTTGCTTTACTTTTTCGTTATAGAAAAGACAAATGTACGTTGTTTAGCTTTCTTTGTATATCACCGACAACTCTTCGAGGATCATCGTACTTGCCGGAGATGCTACACTGTATGTGCATTTTTATTTAAAGAGTCTGGTATAAATATTAATTTTTCTTACTAATTTTCGTGTCGAGAGGAGCAACAGAGAATGTGTTACTGTCATCGTGGGCCATGTTTCAGTGGAGATGATTTGACGCTGCCTTCTCAGTTTAAATTGGTCCTCGGAGCGAGAATGGAACCCAAAGTGAGACATAACTTCTGTGGTTCCCAATGCAGTGTCAAATAAAATAAAATAAAACATGAGGTGCCAATTTCTGTGAAATAGTATTCTCCATTATTACTGCACATTTTAACCATTTAACTTCGATTGACTTCACTGGTACACGGTTTAAAAAAATGCATGCACTAACTGAAGTTCCAAAATTTTTATTTCTGTAGCATTTGTTTATTAACCCATTTTCTAGAAAAACAACATTAATCAAAATGTGTTATTAGATCACTTTTATGGATTGAAATGGCGGAGTACATAAATATTTCACAAGAAAAACATTAGTAGCCTGTAAGAGTTATCTCTGGAGTGGAAAATAAAACTGGTTTGTTTCGGATTATGTTAGCATAATCCAGATCTGAGAAAGAGATAAACTAGATTTGGTCGCTAAGTATCAGATCATCAATGTCCTGAATTGCTATTAAACGGTCAAGTCCTAAGGAGAGAGACTATCTGGGACGCAGGGTTATATAGAAGTTCCACTTGGTGTTAACCCCTTATGACTTGACAGTGAAATAGGTGTTTCGAATATTAATAGTTTAAATGAGTATGCGTATTAGAGTGTCTGTCTTTCTCGTGGGTATGTGTATGAGTATTAAAAGTCTCTCAAAGCCACATTTGCTCTAATAAGGTCTAGAGGAGAAATTATTGCTTTTGCATAAAATTTCATAGATTTGTCCTCCACGAACTGGCAGACTAATGATTAGCCTAAGTGCTGCCAAATATGTAAGCTGAACGTGTACTGGCCAGCACTGGCTTTGCACAAACGGCTTTGTTCTCCAGTGGTTTCAGGTTTTTCAAGCAGCAGTCAGATGCCACTGAACCCGGTTCCGAACTATGATACAGCCGGCAGTATCATGATACGCCAAATGAAGAGTTTTCAGTTGTTTGACTTTGTGCTGATTTTAGAGTAGGTACAGCTGGTTGAAAAGGCAGCAATCTTTGTTTGATCTCACTATTAACGTGCGATCGCAGAGTTAACATTATATCGATCGTGACACCTATATATTTAACCAAGTCCATCGAAGTCTATGTTTCTAATGGACAGTATCTGGCTTGGGTCGAAAGCCTTTTCTGTGATGACAAGGTGAAGAGTTCTTGCTCTTTAAGGAAGAGACTATGGTTTCGAGTCTAAAAAAAATCGCTTTATTTCTCGACATAGCCCATTTTTTTGTTCAATACACTGTGTTGAACATTTTTCAGTGAGCTGATTCCATCCCTGAAGACTGATAGTTAGAGATCTGACAAATACACATTTGCGGCTGTATGATCCTTTGAACGGGAATCAGTCATAAGACCCATTATGCATTTCTTTCCTGCCAAATTCGTTGTTGTTTGCTGCAACGGCGCTGATTTCCGCTCACCTCTTTGACTGCTAATTAGTTCCTAGCAGGGAGTGGTAGATCCGTGCCTGCCCTACAGTTAAGAAATCTGAGAACAAAATTAATGGTTTTATTTTTAAAACAATAGAAACATTGCTAAGAGATTCATTTTTGCTTTTTGCCTTTTGTCAGCTCTCGGTAAACGAGGCACCAAACTTTTCTCATAGTTAATTCAAGTAAAATGTACTTTATCCTTTCTTCTTGTGTGAATGATATCAGCTTTTTATTATGCGCTTAATTACCAATTGTCTAACACCTTGTTGTTCAGTTTCTCGGTGTTTTCATCTGTGACTGCAGTTTCTCAACGTTGGCCACATGCATCTCCTAGGAAAGTTCCGACACGTTTGGATCTGCCACCCATTTCTTAAGTGTCTAGAATGAAGAATCAGTGTACTTATAAATTTTCATCAACTTTGGACGAATTCCTATTGGTCATGAACTGGCCAAAACATAGAATTTTATGACGACGCAGCATTCTAGTTTCATCAGTTAAAAAGTCGTATAAACAAAATTATTCTGCAAATCACGTTAATACTCAACTGACGCCATTGTTCAACGTGTCACAGCATAAAACAATAAATTTTGGTTGATATGAATTCCTTCTCTGTGACAAGTCGAGATTATTTCAACTTTTCGCCGGTATTTGTAAAACCACAATACTTGTATTTTAATCACATACTTTATTTTAAAGTCGTATCACAGATGTACAGATGTGCTCCACCAACACACGGACTGTTGGACTCCGAAGCACTCAGTGCTAAACCTGAAGTCTTTTAGGATGAAGATGAGCTGGCAAGGCATCCTTGTTTCTACCCGATTTCGATTTCCGACGCTATGAGAAAAGCAAAGGGAGCAGAGAAATACGGAACGTCGTGGTCAAAGCCGGGAAACAAACGTGCTTATAAAAGGATGTGTGCAACTGGCACTACGAATCTAACTCTGGTGTAAACAGCAGTACGTTGCCACCAATACCTACCATTCTGTTTTGAATTCACACAGCGAGTACGTCTGAAGTCATTCAATACACTACATGACGAAGGCGGTTTCTTCACTATGCACAGACGTATAATCTTTTACGTGATACGACACTTAGAAATACGTTTATTTAACAAATATTTCCTCCTCAGTTCCTTTGTATACAATGTAAGAAACGGGCTCTACAGAATCTGAGATTCCTGGTCTTTCTTACATATTTTCCTCATCAGAAAAATTATTTATCGCACAGCACCTTAAGTCGGATTATTACAGTAGTGCGAACACACGCGTTGTTGCACGCTTCTAGTGCGAACTGAATAGAAATCGCTTTGAACAGGGAACCCTGTCCATAAACGTATTGTTTGTGTGCAACGGGAACAAATATGTAAAAC
The DNA here is from genome assembly GCF_023864345.2 of Schistocerca serialis cubense. NCBI lineage: Eukaryota > Metazoa > Arthropoda > Insecta > Orthoptera > Acrididae > Schistocerca > Schistocerca serialis. The sequence goes on along the minus strand of NC_064640.1, from coordinate 433,691,896 downwards.
AGTATATTCCAGTCTTCCATATCTCTTCGCTGATACTGATAAAAACTGTGACTCTGCAGTACTCTTACTTATACAACCAATTAACTAATGTGGTAACGATTTTCAATAAATGTGTAGTAACTATTTTCAATAAATATGTAATTTTGGGATTCGGCAGCCTAAACTAGGAAGGGTTTATTTGTTCACACCCACCGAACACATTTCTTCGCGAAGCGCTTTTGTTGTTTCTATGGTGTGTGTGTGTGTGAGAGAGAGAGAGAGAGAGAGAGAGAGAGAGAGAGAGTTTGGGTGCATATAGGAGTATTGTGTCGTGTTTGTGAGGTTGTTGCTGATTATAGAGACAGAAAGGGATGAAACAGGTGCTGTCACATGCGCACCGCCTTTATAATAGCACCATGGGGACCTCTGAGTTTAACGTCCGTATTTAGAGGAGGGATCCCAATCAAAAGAGTCTGATGTTCTCACTTCCTGAGGCACAGCGGAGAGACTGCGAATTCGATCCACGATATTGGCGCAAAATCTGATAATAAGAAACTTTACACCACTAACTCTCGTCCACATGTTGACCAAACACTGACGGTGAAAAATTCTTCCAACACCAATATTCGAACCCATTATTCCCGATTATAGCGACACCATACAGGCGTAGGTTTGCGGCCTCTCACGGTTTCTAGTGCTCTCCACTGAGAGACCAATGAAATACATATCACCCACATGTTACTTTGTAAAATACGTGTGTCTCCTTCCACAGTTGGTTCACATCGTGATCTACAAGAGCAGCGTTTAGAGCTGTTAGTTAATTGTTACGAATTCGTAAAGTGTTACAAATGTAAATTGCTATTTCAAAGTACTGCAGTTCACGTACAGCGACAGTGTAGGTAAATACTGTCGTATTTTCTCCCGTTTGGTGAGGGAAAGAGCAGTTCATTATTTTATTGGATTATTCCCGTAGCAAGCAAACGCTATAGTTCCAGATAGAAGCAGGTGTTCAAAAAATCCTCAAAGTGTATTTTGGGGCACATAATCTTAGCTGAAAAGCTGTATGCTCGAGTACTTATTGCAAGTATCGGAAATGATTATGCTATATTCGACGCAATGTTTGTTTCATTTCACAGGAGAAATAAACCTAAACAGCGTACGAAATTTGAATTTTTCATTCCTGGGGAAGTCTCAAAACCAACATATTTCAACATCCGAGGCTTTCAGTACTCTCCACACTTGGAGAAGGTTCATCAATCAATGTCAGTCACATATCCCAATTCGCGATGGTTGCTAATGCATGGTCATTTAGTGCAGCGTGAAATGTCATTTTTTTCGACTCTGTTATTTTGGAACTGACTTTGCGTGTCTCTTTCCTCTTCTGTATCAAGCTCAAATACCTCGTTCCCATTTCCTAACAACGATGTGAGCAAGTTAAAGCGCATAAGAAAGAATTAGGTATATTTACTTGTTTCTGATTTGTTTTCGCAATCACAGGCACTATCACACGCAGCTAATATGATGCTTCCGTGAAGAGACGTGGCCGGCCCCGATGGCCGAGCGGTTCTAGGCGCTTCAGTCCGGAACCGCGCGACTGCTACGGTCGCAGGTTCGAATCCTGCCTCGGGCATGGATGTGTGTGATGTCCTTAGGTTAGTTAGGTTTAAGTAGTTCTAAGTTCTAGGGGACTGATGACCTCAGATGTTAAGTCCCATAGTGCTCAGAGCCATTTGAACCATTTGAAGAGACGTGTATCCTTCATTTTCTGATATAATAATACAATCCTGCTTCGTTTGGGAGTATTCAATTAAGGTTATTCCAAAGTACTGCACTTCACATACTGCGACACTGTATGTACACTCTCACGAAGCGTTTGCATTATCCACTGTAGAATAGGCTACAGTTTTAACTTAAATTACGTGAAATTCTTCCCAAATTTTGAGGAATTAACTGACCTGACGATAGTGTAGAAAATATTACAAATTACCATTCTGCACTTAATAGAAACAATTTAGTCTGTTATACGCTGAAGCGCCAAAGGAACTGGTATAGGCATGCTTATTCAAATACAAACATATGAAAACAGGCGGAATACGGCGCAGCTGTCGGTAGTGCCTATATGACACTAGAAGTGTCTGGCGCAGTTATTATATTGGTTACTGCTGCTACAATGGCAGGTTATCAAGATTTTAAGTGAGTTTGAACGTGTGTTATAGTCGGTGCACGAGCGATGGGACACAGCATCTACGAGGTAGCGATGAAGTGTCGATTTTCTCGTACGACCATTTCACGAGTGTAGCGTAAATTTCAGGAATCAAGTAAAAAATCAAGTCTCCGACATCGCTGCTGCCGGAAAAAAGTCCTGCAAGGATGGGATCAACGATGACTGACGAGAATCGTTCAACGTGATAGAAGTGCAACCTTTCCGCAAATTGTTGCAGATTGCAATGCTCGGCCATCGACAAGTGTCAGCGTGCGAACCATTCAACGAAACGTCATTGATATGGGTTTTCGGAGCCGAAGGCCCACTCGTGTACCCTTGATGACTGCACGACATAAAGCTTTACGCCTCGCCTGGGCCCGTCAACACCAACATTGGACTGTTGATGACTGGAAGCATGTTGCCTGGTCGGACGAGTATCGAGCAGATGGACGTGTACGGGTATGGAGACTGTTCAAGCTGGTGGAGGCTCTGTAATGGTGGGGGGCGTGAGCAGTTGGAGTGATATGGGACCCCTGATACGTCTAGATACGACTCTGACAGGTGACACGTACGTAAGCATCATGTCTGATCACCTGCACCCGTTCATGTCCATTGTGCATTCCGATGGACTTGGGCAATTCCAGCAGGACAATGCGACACCTCACAGGCCCAGAATTGCTACAGAGTGACTCCAGGAACACCCTTCTGAGTTTAAACACTTCTGCTGGCCAGCAAACTCCCCAGGCACGAATATTATTGAGCATATCTGGGATGACTTGCAACGTGCTGTTCAGAAGAGATCTCCACCCTAACATACTCTTAAGGATTTATGGACAGCCCTGGAGGTTTCATGGTGTCAGTTCCCTCCAGCATTACGTCAGAAATTAGTCGAGTCCATGCCACGTCCTGTTGCCGCACTTCTCCGTGCTCGCGGGGGCTTTACCCGATATTAGTCAGATGTACCAGTTTCTTTGGATCTTCATTTTATTTGCGTTCGAGATGTGGTGCTATACAAGGATGTTGAAAATTAGGTAGACTGATAAGACAATAAATGCGGAGGTTCTAGGAAAAATCGGCTCGAGAAGGAACATATTCAGAAACTGACAAGAAGGGGGAATAGTTGATAGGAACATGTTCTGGCGCATCAGCGTCTAGCTTCCATGATACTAGAGGAAGCTGTCGATGGAAAAAAAATCTGTTGGGGAAGACAGACATATTACAATGCCCTACAAATAATTGAGGACTTTGGGTGTTACTGCTTCTGGTAAGTGAATAGGTTGGCATGCGAGATGATGTCTTCGTGGGTCGCATCCAACCAGCCAGAACACTGATGACAAACAAAAATATGTTGCATTGCTAGATTCTTTTTCCTTAAACCCTGTGAGTCACCTAAAACAGTAAAATATATTTACGGTAAAGACCAAAAAGGATGCTATGTTTCTCATACCGTCGAATTTCTGAATAAATATATTTTGAATCACATCTGAACTGCTTCTCTTAGAATTCGGACATGGTGTAGCGGAAGCCAGCCACAGGACAGAAGTTTGAAAGAACGGGTTTCGAATGACGTTGTCAATTCACGGTCGCCCGATAATTAGAGAAGAGTCCGCTGTAAACAGAGCGTGACTGCTGCCAACGAGGGTCCGCTGTTACAGGCTACAGGCTGCTACGTAACGCACTAATGCGAAACACCAATCCATTACCTCACCTGTAAGCTATCCTCACAACAGTGATACATCAAATGGGGCTACCTATTGTACTGATCAAATACTTAATGCTACTGTTCATGTCGTCCCACCAATGAACCATTTCTGACACACCTTCTCAATCATTCCGTCCCGCTTCTCACTTCACGTTGTCAGGGAACAAAACAATGCGAGCTACAAAGACAGAACACTGGCTCATAAAGTTAACCAGCAGACCTAAAACAAAAGTGAGCTGTCCTAGTGTACTTATAGCCTTTTACTGTAGCGTTTTACTTTACCTACGAGGGCGAGCGGGAAAGTAATGCATCCGAATTATTTACATCTACATCTACATTTACACTCCGCAAGCCACCCATCGGTGTGTAGCGGAGGGCACTTCACGTGCCACTGTCATTACCTTCCCTTCCTGTTCCAGTCGCGTATGGTTCGCGGGAAGAACGACTGCCGGAAAGCCTCCGTGCGCGCTCGAATCTCTCTCATTTTACATTCGTGAAATCCTCGGGAGGTATAAGTAGGGGGAAGCAATATATTCGATACCTCATCCAGAAACGCAACCTCTCGAAACCTGGACAGCAAGCTACACCGCGATGCAGAGCGCCTCTCTTGCAGAGTCTGCCACTTGAGTTTGCTAAACATCGCCGTAACGCTATTACGCTTACCAAATAACCCTGTGACGAAACGCGCCGCTCTTCTTTGGATCTTCTCTATCTCCTCTATCAACCCGACCTGGTACGGATCCCACACTGATGAGCAATACTCAAGTATAGGTCGAACGAGTGTTTTGTAAGCCACCTCCTTTGTTGATGGACTACATTTTCTAAAGACTCTCCCAATGAATCTCAACCTGGCACCCGCCTTACCAACAATTAATTTTATATGATCATTCCACTTCAGATCATTCCGTACGCATACTCCCAGATATTTTTCAGAAGTAACTGCTACCAGTGTATGTTCCGCTATCATATAATCATATAATAAAGGGTCCTTCTTTCTATGTATTCGCAATACATTACATTTGTCTATTTTAGGGGTCAGTTGCCACTCCCTCCACCAAGTGCCTATCCGCTGCAGATCTTCCTGCATTTCGCTGCAACTTTCTAGTGCTGCAACTTCTCTGTAAACTACAGTATCATCCGCGAAAAGCCGCATGGAACTTCCGACACTATCTACTAGGTCATTTATATATATTGTGAAAAGCAATGGTCCCAAAACACTCCCCTGTGGCACGCCAGAGGTTACTTTAACGTCTGTAGACGTCTCTCCATTGAGAACATCATGCTGTGTTCTGTTTGCTAAAAACTCTTTAATCCAGCCATACAGCTGGTCTGATATTCCGTAGGCTCTTACTTTGTTTATCAGGCGACAGTGTGGAACTGTATCGAACGCCTTCCGGAAGTCAAGGAAAATGGCATCTACCTGGGAGCCTGTATCTAACATTTTCTGGGTCTCATGAGCAAATAAAGCGAGTTGGGTCTCACACGATCGCTGTTTCCGGAATCCATGTTGATTCCTACAGAGTAGATTCTGGGTTTCCGGAAATGACATGATACAGAAGCAAACCTCTTAAAACTTTCTAAATAAAACAAACGTTAGTAACACTCTTCATCTTTATTCCTCATGTCTACATACATTGATCAGTCAGAACATTATGAGCACCTACCTACTATCGATATAAACCCGCCCGGCGATAGCAGCGTCACCTGGCGACGAAAGACTGCTAGTCAGACACACGCACTGTGCGTGTAGTAACACTGAGCGTGGTGTCCTTGTGTAGAAATGGCAAGTCGAGATCTATCTGAGTTTGACCGAGGGCTGATTGTGATGGCCCAGAGGCTCGGCACGAGCATTTCGGAAACTGCACGACTTGTCGTGTGCTCTAGGAGCGCTGTAGAGAGCGCCTTCAACACGTGGCGAAACCAAGGTGAAACCACATCCAGGCGTCGTGGGGTTGGGGGGCCACCCCTCATTACAGATGTTGGATGTTGCAGGCTGGGCAGACTGGTAAAACAGGACAGGCGGCGAACTACGGCGGAATTAACATCAGACTTTTATGCTGGCCAGAGAACAAGCGTATCTGAACACACAGTGCACCGAACACTCCTAACGGCTTACCTCCGCAGCCGACGACTAATGCATGTGCCAATGTTAACACCACGACATCGGTACGTACGGTTGAAATGGACACGTGACTATTGGCAATATCCGTTGGAGTAGTGGCAGAGTGGTGCATGGTTTGATGAACCCCGATACCTCCTTCATCATGCCAATGAGAAGGCACGAATCCGTCGTCTTCCAGCGGAACGGTCCTCGACACTTGTGCGGCGGGATGGAGACAAGCTGGCGGCGGCTCCATTACGCTATGGGGAATATTAACGTAATCATCAGTGGGTCCAGTGGAACTTGTGCAAGGTATCATGACGGCCAAGGAGTATCGTACACTGGTTGCAGACCCCGAACACCCCTTCTTGACGATCATGTTTCCCGGCGCAGTGACGTTTTTTAACAAGATAATGAGTCATATCATAAGGCCGGGTGATGCAGCATTCAAGGAACACAAGTTCCAATTTATGTGCTTCCCCCCCCCCTCTCTCTCTCTCTCTCTCTCCCACCAGATCTGAACCCAATCGAACACATCTGGGATGTGACTGAACGTGGCGTCAGAACTCATCGCCCCCCTCCCAGGAATTTACGGGAATTACGTGGCTTGTGGATGCAGATGTGGTGCCACTTCCCTCCAGTGACCTACCAAGGCCACGATGCGTCGCTGCCAAAGATAGGCGGGGTTCTTTGGGGAAGGAGACCAGACAGCGAGGTCATCGCTCTCATCGGATTAGGGAAGGACGGGGAAGGAAGTCGGCCGTGCCCTTTGAAAGGAACCATCCCGGCATTTGTCTGGAGAGATTTAGGGAAATCACAGAAAACCTAAATCAGGATGGCCGGACGCGGGATTGAACCGTCGTCCTCCAAAGATAGGCATTCCCGCTGTTAGGTAAGTGGTCGTAATGTTCTGACTGGTTAGTGCATTTTTTCTGGCGATGAACGCATTTCTCCCATTGATAGACCGGTTTGCTGATACCGCCACTGTAGAATGTTTGACTTCGTTGAAGGAGCCACAACCTCGCCTCTGCTTGCACCACTTCAGCACTGTCAAAGAGAAGTCCACGAACGTTTTCTTTAAGTTTTGGAAACCGATGAAAATCGGACGGGGCCAATTCGGGGTTGTATGGAATATGATCGATGATATTGAAGCCAAGGTGTCGGATTGTTAGAGAATTCGCAGCATTCGTGCGTGGTCTGGCATTGTCATACTGAAGAAGAGGGTGCTCCTTGGTGGACGAACTCGATTACAGCACGCTGTTTCTCACGCACTGACTGAATTACATTACACACCTCCATGTTACACGCTATAATTCTGAGTCCTCTACTTTCAGAGGGCAGATAAATATAGAAATGAAGAATAAAGACTTAGTATCTTAATAATCTCTGTTTTATTGAAAAAGCCTCAAGAGTTTTCACACAAGAAATTCAGAGGCATTACTTTTCAGCACGCCCTCGTACAACGGCTATTTCCAGTCCGCTCAGTAGCCTCGAACTAGAGCGCATGCTAGTGTGGTGAGATGTAAGGGGTCATGGTGGCGTAGAGATTTTGGTTATCATATTGTGCGCCTAGGTTTGGGTTAAATCCCATACCCTATACAGTGTTTCATAGGCAGAAACCATGTGAAACTTGGCAGCGATCCCATAATCGGGACCGAACGAGATGTCATATGGTAAGACACCGGACTCTCGTACGGGAGGTCGCCGTTTCAAGTCTCCTCCACTTGGCCATCCCGATTTAGATTTTTTGTGGTTTCCGTAAATCGGTTAAGGCAAATTCCGGGTTGACTTCTGTGAAAAGGGCACAGCCGACTTCCTTCCCCATTCTTTCCAATCTGAACATTTGCTCCGTCTCTAAATGACTTCGTCGTCGACGAAACGGTAAACCCAAGTCTTACTTCTTATCGTCGAGTGCGACACTAATCTAGTTTTCCTCCTTTTGTTCCATTCGAGTGGAGTTACCTTTGTGGCTTCATCGTTCTTAAGTCTCTTCTTTAGAAAGGCACAGGAAAATCACTTTAACTGGAACCCTGTAAGGGCAACGGCGGAGTCTTGTTGCCCTGCCCTGAAAGATCACTATTAAGTGTGCGACTGACCTAAATCCAGCTTGATAGCTTCTTCCAGTATCAGACTCCAGAGTGTCGTGCTCTTTGCAATATATGGAACGGTCCTGTAGAAATTTTATCCACATCCTGCATTGAAATAATTTCTTTCGCCTAAATAATTAATATTCCTATTTTTGCGGTACTTACTTTCTAAGTTTAGACTTTCACCCTCACTATTTAGTGCACTGAAACAAATTTAAAGGAGTTTAACACTTCCATGAATTTCATTTTCATTTGTTAGTAAACTGCCTTATTTACTTCAAAGATCATCTCCTGGATAAATTTAAGTTCATTGTATGAATACAAGTTTAGATACGGCAAGTATGCGAAAGGAAATCGACCGCGTTCTTTTAAAAGGAATCGTCTCGACATTCTCCTTAATCAGTTTAAAAGAAACCAGAAAGAAAGCTACAACCGAATGTGAGCCACTCTGCCACCTCTCTCGGCGACAGAAATTTACTAGCCACTTACATTTCAGTTGTGCTATTAGTGGCTCCCATTACTACCATCGGTAGTAATTTGTAACAAACGCCCTCATCATGTATCAAATTCTGCATTCAACGTTGGTAATTTTTTAACTGCGTGCCGGCCGATGTGGCCGAGCGGTTCTAGGCTCTTCAGTCTGGAACCGCGCGACCGCTACGGTCGCTAGTTCGAATCCTGCCTCGGGCATGGATGTGTGTGATGTCCTTAGGATAGTTAGGTTTAAGTCGTTCTAAGTTCTAGGGGACTGATGACCTCAGATATTAAGTCCCATAGTGCTCAGAGCCACTTGAACCATTTTTGAACTGCGTAACTGTTATAATTGTCACACAACTCCCATTTTTATTTACAAATAGAAATGCCACCCTTAAACATACACCGCATTATTTTTTATAGTGGGAATGACACTTCAGCTGCATTTATCGCTATTATTGGATTTGCAGTGGATTTCGCTGTTACATTACACGTCTGCACGCCCCTGACTACAGTAAACACATCTTTGTCATAACTGTATAAAATGTAGTCTCGAACTATCTGTAGTTACTTTTAAAACTGACCATACATCAATTCCATTAAACTAAAACAGTTCCATTTTTCTGGTGTATACGCGACCAGCAAAGTGTTAAAACATTAACAAGAGCCAAGATATATGGGCAGTGACTATGCTCGTCATATTCATAATGATTGCATTAAAATCAGACAGCCTGCGACACAGGTGTATTAATAGGTAAGAGCAGTGAAAAGCACACTCAATGGTTAGAGTTTTTTCAGTAAGGTGTAAAACCATATTCGAGTATATCAGCCTTAGGAGAGCGGCTGTAGCCATTTTGCGTCAGTGGGATAAGAGAATTTAGAAGATGTGGCCGATAACACGCCACTCCGTGAGTGGGCGCCTTTATAACTGAGCACATACAGTACGTCCTGTACTCGCCATCGACAATACACCGCAAACTCATGCCCCCGCTTACATTTAGACACAACTTCATTTAAGGAAATGTTATGCGCTACACAGAAAATGTAATAGACAATTCGGATGGTTAAGTATTGATTCGCGGAGCAAAACACGTCAAATATAGGGCAGAATCATAACAGGTTACACAGGTTATTTATAATGTTCTACCCCATTTCATCTGCATAACGATGTATGTGACCTAGTAAAGGATACTAATAATTCTATATACATGGTAATCCATGAATAAAGTACGTCCTTTCTAATATGTACACATGGAGCATATCGCACACAGCCATCCGACAACTACTACTGCTGGTTCACACGAACGTCGGCGCAGAAGGTTTATTACAAACAGTAAAGCGTATCTTTTAATCATGATACATAGACTTATTGGAAGAGAAGAGGATCTGCTTACCTCTAACATACCAGTAGATCATGTAGATACCGGGCAATCATCATTATACATCTCACAGAGCATACAAAAATCGATGTTCGCTATTCTGAAAGTAAACCTAACATAGTAAATGAAAATCCAAAATTTTATCAGGCATATATGTTATAAGTAATTATGAAGTTAGCCACACTATCTGTGTACCTTCTTTCCTTTCTTGTAGCGTTAATAGCTGCAGCACATCAACTAGATTGTTGGTAGGAAGTAGAGCCCTAAGTTGACGGAATCAGAGATTCGCGTCATCACCACAGGTACTACCACTATGTGCTCTAATCTGTCACAGTACCAGTGGGAAAGGGAGCATATGATTTTTTTGTTAAAGTTAATACAATTATAATATGAGATTCATTTCTTTTCGTCATGGTATAATCCAGTGTCCTCTTTCAGCAGGAAACGTTAGCTATACCATAAACTCATCCGACATAAACGTTATCTGGGAATTATAAAATTAAGGAGCCCCTGTTCATATACGAAGAAAGTGGATGTCGCGTTTAAGAAGAACATAACCAAATATGATCAGATCTTTCCGTAAGGTATTATTACTTAAATGGTGGGTCCAGTTTATTACATATATCGAACAGAAACGGAATACACTAAAAACCAGAGAGAAGGTATATTGGAAGTACTATGGCTAGCTTCAGGATATCACAAATGTGCCTTTTATACTTTGGATTCTCATGTACTATGTTACATTTATGTTCAGCATAGCGGAAGTCGGCTTTTGTTATCTCTAGGAGTTCTATAATCATGATTACAGTTTATCCACATGATCACCTGGTACCATAGAGATGGGTACAGTCTAATCCCTTCCAATAAATTTAAACTTCATGCCCAAAAGATACATTTTACTGTTTGTACGAGGGCATGTTGGAAAGTAATGCCACTGAACTTCTTATGTGAAAACTCTTAAAACAAATGTCATTAATATTCTACATCTTTATTCCTCATGTCTACGTATTTATTTTTCAACATAGTCACCCTGGTGACGAATACGTTTCTCCCAACGAGAGACCAGTTTGTTGATGACGTGACTGTGGAATGTTTTACTTTGTTGACGGAGCCACTATTTCACCACTGCTTGCACTGCTTCATCCTTATCAAAGTGTAGTCGTTGAAGATGTTCTTGAAGTTTTAGAAACAGGTGAACATCGGATGGAGCCAAGTCGGGACTGTATGGAGGATGATTGATGACAGTGAACCCAAGGCGTCGGATTGTTGCAGATGTCGCAGCGCTCATGTGTAGTCTGGCATTTTCGTGCTAAAGGAGAGAGTACTCTATGTATGGACAACTCTTTGAAATCGAAACTCGATTACAACACGCTATTCCTCATGCACCGACATAGTTACGTTACACATCGCCATGTTGAACGCTACAATTCGGTGCCCTCTAGCGGCAGAGAGTTGCAAATATGTAAACGTCAAGACTAAAGATATAGAATGTTAATTACGTTTCCTTTATTTAAAAAACTTTGCGAGTTTTCAAATAAAGAAATTCGCCGGAATTACTTTTCAGCAAGCCCTCCTAATAAACCGCCTGCACCGACGTTCGTGTGTGCCTGCAGTAGTTTTTCTCGGATGGCATGTGTGCAGCAACCTCACGCGTTTATACGAGGGATATTCGGAAAGTAAAGCCTTCCGTATACGCCTCCCGTCCCCCACGCGGATCCTCTACGACCTGATTCCTTTCTTCCATCTGCTCCTCTTCCTCAAACATATCCGCATCCTCTACACCTCCCGCCACCTTGATCCCCCTCATCCCCTAGTTGCTCCTCTCCTCTCCAACCCCCGCCCTCTGCCACGCGTTCACCGTTGTGTCCCCGCTCCCCTTCATCTCTACACCCTTCATCTCCTTTCCCAAGGTAGCTTCCGTCGACTCCTCCTCCCAGATGATGCCCACTCTTCCTCCATTTATCCCTCCTATCAACTCTGATCCTCACCTCCCCCTCCCTTCCTCTGTCCTTCCCCGGGCTCCCTCTTCCCCCCTTCCAGCCTGTTTTTTCCCCACCTACCCTCTCTCTCCCTCCCTTCTGTCCCCTGAGTCCTTCTTGCTCTCCCCTCCACTGCCTTTCCCCCTCCTTCTCGCGTTCGCCCACCCCCTTTTTCTATGTCCCCTCCCTCCATCGGCTTCCCTTTTTTCTTCCTATCCTCCTCCCCCTTTTTCCCCCTCATAGGTCCAGGTCCCCCCCCTCCCCATCTGCCGCTGTGCCACCTGTATAGCGCTGTTATAACTGAGTGTTCAGTGTTGTGCATTCCCTGTCAGTGTTGCGAACATCCACCATACTGTCGCTAGTTGTGTTTTTATCTCCTGCGAACAGAAACCAGATTGTCACCGTGTTTTTTTAATTGTGCATGTCTCCTTCCTGTGTGTCTTCATCTGCATTGTCAAAGCCATGTTTGTATTTTAAGTGTAGCAACTTTCCGCCATTTTACTGTTATTAACAAAGTCACCATTTTATCGCTTTTTTGTATTGTTTGTTCTCTCACCATTGTTTTGTTTAACTTTCTCTCGGCTGTAGAGCAGCGTATTAAGCTGCTGTCAGCCTGCCTCTCCCCAGGCGGGGGCGGGGGGGGGGGGGGGGGATCGAAAATCAATAAAGAAAAAAAAAGGAAAGTAAGGTGCGATCGGTCACGGAATAGAAATCACTGTGAAAATCAGAAATCTTCTATTTGCAAGTTACACCTTCCACCTACTTCTCTAAATAGTCGCCGTTCCGACGATATTTATCGTAGCGTTGCAACAATTTTCCAGTAACCTCATCATAGCTGACAGCTGCCTGTGCTTTACACCAATTCTCTACGCTGGCCTACAGCTCGTTGTCTGTGTCAAAATGTTATCTTCATTGCTAGCAGTTCATGTGAGTAGAGGTGAAACTTGGGGAGAGCCAATTATGGGCTGCCTGGCAAATTAAAACTGTGTGCCGTACCGAGACTCGAACACGGGACCTTTGCCTTACGTGGGCAAGTGCTATGGTAGAGCACTTGCGCGCTAAAGGCAAAGGCCCCGAGTTCGAGTCTCGGTCCTGCTCACAGATTTAATCCGCCAGGAAGTTTCGTATCAGCGCACACTCCACTGCAGAGTGAAAATTTCATTGTGGAATTACGGGCTGCTTTGTGGATGACCATACACTTCCCATCGAAAACGCTGCAGGAGTACCTCCATTGGCCCTGCATTAGTGTGGCAGAGAATTGTCATGAAGAAGGAAACGTATCACAGTTATGTTATGTGTGCTGCATGACAACAGGTGAAATCTCCCACCAGGCCAGAATTGAAAAGAGCGACGTGACGCGATCTGCGGGCACACTAGAGACACTGCCCAACACATCTTTGCAAAGCTTCATCGGATTTTCCCTATGATTTCCATTTCATGCCCGATCGGACCTTATTTTCTGAATAGTCGTCGTACTAGAAGGGCGTCCTTTATTCTTGGACTGACTCACATAAATAATTATTAATATCCTTTAGTTTTTCTTATGTACATATAGGGTATCATGGGTATAAGTGCAGATATTGTGATCATTGTTACTTTAACATGTACCCACTTCCGTGTGTGTTTTTTCTCTGTTTCTAACAGTTTCCGCAAACACGTCCCATAATTTACTAGCTGATGTTTTCTGCATGGTCGTAACTGCACCACTAAATGGACTACGCCTGTCGGTATAGAATAACCATATTACGTCCACGCGTCCACACTTCTACACCTGATCTGCTGCCCATGCGAAAATAAGCATGGATGACTTGCTCTTGACACATGTGCTTGGAGGTACTAAACAACCTAAAAACAAACTGCTCGTAACATCTGTCATTGTTAACCTGTAAATGAAGTAAATACTGATGTATACATATGCATTGCCCTCAGTCACCAATAAACAAAATGCACTTATACCCCAATACCCTGTACAGTTACGTAGATAAAGTGGGGTAGAACATAATAAATAGTCCTGTGTAACCTTTTCCGGTTTAGAAGGTGGCTCTGTTCTATATTTGACGTGTTTTGCTATGCTAACGAATAGTTTGGTATTTTAAATGTCTGTTATATTTTCCATTTTGGTGTTACATCACCTCATAAGAGAACGCGTTGTGAGTAAGTAGGAGCACGCGTTTGCGGTGTGTACAACGCAGTCCATGTTCTCAGTTCCAAAGGCGTCCTTCATTACGGAGTGCCACCCGTACGGGATTACGCGCACCATTTACTAATTCATATATTAGCTTGCTTAGACGAAGTGCGTGGAACACCCTACATAGCCATGTGTAACCTATTATAATGCAACTAATGACTCTGCCCCGCACTGATGGGGTTTTACAGTACGATTTAACTACCTTAGTTGTCAGTGGCGCTTTATGCACCACGCGATCTGAGCTGTGTTATGTCATTGACACGAGAGGATTACCGCCTCTCTGCTAAGGTTGGTGCAGCCCAGCAGATATCCTTGTTTTAAAACAATATTTAGCCAAATCTTACGATTTCCTTCGAATTTCAGTACTTGAGTAACAGTAGATATTGCTTCCCTTTACAATTTCACATTTGACAGTTAGTTACTCAGAAACTGTATATTTATTGCTTCAATTCATTATAAATTTTTCTTATGCTAGGGCAAGTATTAGTTTCACTTTATGAAAATTTGCTGTAATCTAGCCAGTTCCGCGAATAAGAAGGAACATTATAATTTAAGATCCCGTTGGCAACGAGGTCATCAGAAGCCAATTAGAAGTTCGCATCAGGGCAGGATGAGGAAGTGAGTTGGCTATACCCTTTCAAAGGAAACACATCGACATTTGCTTTGTATGATTTACGGTAATCACCAAAAGCATAAATGTGACTGGCCGGATGAGGATTTGAACCACTGTCATCCCGAATACGAGTCCAGCAAGCTGACCACATCGCCACCTCGCTCGCTATTCCTATGAATAAATTATGGGACATTATCTGCAGCCTCCCAGACGGCGTATTGTTTTATGTACATACAAGTAACTTGACTTTGTTCAGTTTGAGATGTGAGTCTGTTTCTGAGGCGTACTTACATACATCAGGTGCTACAACGCTGCTCGAGAAAAGCCGATATCCGGGTGCGAGTTTGTCAGGCACGCCGTCTCAGTCCATCAAAAAGGTTCAGTTACGGGATGTTTTTCAATGTTATACAGATCATAAACTGCTGTTACGAAAGTATTTAATTCTTCTAAAAAGCTAGCGAAACATGTTGACTTTCGTCACTTGACCGCAGCTTTATCAAGCAAATCATATTGGCATTCGTATCGTGGACTCAATAAAACCACGTAAAAAGTTAAATCGGGAGGCAAGAGTACTCAGTTATTCCCAAACGCTAGTGACATTTCTTACCCGGCGCCACACGTCATTCTGTTTCGATCCGGAAACTCCGCACTTGTCTTCATAAAATGTACTTAGGAAGCTAGGTGCAGAACTGATAAAATGTATTTAGGAAGCTAGGCGCAGAACTGAATTCGAGATCAGTTGATACTGAAGAGTGGAAGTAGAAAGAGAAGATGGGTAACGTCTCGTGGCTACCAAGGCCATTGGTAATTGCTTAGCTAGATGATTACGATGGAGGCAGTCGACCGTAATTTTACCAAACAAATCGCACTGGCCAAACCTGTTGAGACTTTCGTGGTCACTTATTGACATATTACCTGTTCGATTTTGTCTCGGGATCTTCGGCTGGCGTTTGTTTAACCATTTTTCTGTGGTTTCGCTAGCCATTAGTGTCCGTGAAACATCAGAAGAATCAGTAAACAAACTCGGCCGAAGAAAAAATGGTTCAAATGGCTTTGAGCACTATGGGACTTAACATCTGATATCATCAGTCCCCTAGAACTTAGAAATACTTAAACCTAACTAATCTAAGGACATCACACATATCCATGCCCGAGGCAGGACTCGAACCTGAGACCGTAGCGGTCGCGCGGTTCCAGACTGTAGTGCCTAGAACCACTCGGCCGGCTCGGCCGAATATCCCGAGGCAAAAGCCAACAGGCAATATGACAAATAACATCTACATGACTAATCTGCAATTCAAAGTTAGGTGGCTGGCAGAGTGTTCAGTAAACCGCCTTAGGGTCTTTCATTACCGTTCCACTGTCGAATGTGTGTGTGTGAAATCTTATGGGACTTAACTGCTAAGGTCATCAGTCCCTAAGCTTACACACTACTTAACCTAAATTATCCTAAGGACAAACACACACACACCCAAGCCCGAGGGAGGACTCGAACCTCCGCCGGGATCAGCCGCACAGTCCATGACTGCAGCGCCTTAGACCGCTCGGCACTCTCGAATAGTGTGGAGGAAAACGAGCATTCAACTGTTTCCATGTGAGCCCTGATTTCTCTTATTTTATTTTAATGATCATTTCTCCCTACGTAGGCTGGCGTCAACAGAATATTTACCCATTCGGAGGAAAAGTTCGTGACAAACTTCGTGAAAATATCTCGCCGCAACGAAAAACACCTTTGTTTTAACGATTTCCACCCCAACACGTTTATCATACCCATGATCACAATAACATAAAACGAGCTGTCCTTCTTTGGACGTTTTTGATGGTCCCCGTCAATCCTGTCTGGTGAGGATCCCATACCGCACAGCAGTACTCTAGCAGAGGACGGGGCAAGCGTAGTGTAGGCAGTCTATTTACTAGACCTGTTGAATTTTTTAAGTGTTCTGACAATAAAACGCAGTCTTTTGTTTGCCTTCCTCACAACATTATCTATATTATCGTTCAAATTTAATTTATTAGAAACCATAATTACTAAGTATTTAGTTGTATTAACAGCCTTCAGAGTTGTATGATTTATCGTGTAAACGATATTTTGCGGATTCTTTTTAGTATTAATGTGGACGACATCACATTGTTCATTAACTAGGGTCTGTTGTCACTTTCGCACAATACAGATACTTTGTTTAAATCATTTTGCAATTGGTTTTGATCTTCTGATGGCTTTACCAGGCGGATGACAGGATCATCTACAAACATTCTAAGAGGGCTGCTCAGATTGATTCAAATGGCTCTGAGCACCATGGGACTTAACATCTGAGGTCATCAGTCCCCTAGAACTTAGAACTACTGAAACCTAACTAACCTAAGGGCATCACACACATCCACTGCCGAGGCAGGATTCGAACCTGCGACCATAGCGGTCGCTCGGTTCCAGACTGAAGCGCCTAGAACCGCTCGGCCACAGCGGCCGGCCGCTACTCAGGTTGTCTCCTAAAGTGTATATATACAATGTGTCTCATAAATGTTCATACAAACTTCGAGGGGCTATAGAGAGTGTCTTGAGGAACAGATCCGAGATAGGAACCCGTGTTCGAAACCGTCATCCATCGGGCCAACAGAACATCGCATTCATAGGAGACAAGGCCTTTCTATGCAGCTGCTAGCTCCATCTTCTCCACTAGCGATCGTGGCAATAAACCGCGATCACTGAATAACAAACGACATTGCAAGTAGTTCCTCCTACGGTCCGTCAGCGTACAAACTCACATTTTCTGCCGAAGGGGTGGCCTAGTGGCAGAAACCAGAGCCTGTAAAAAAAATGTGTGTGAATTCCTAAGGGACCAAACTGTTGAGGTCAGCGTCCCTAGACCTACACACTATTTAAACTAACTTATGCTAAGAACAACACACACACCCAGGCCCGAGGGAGGACTCGAGCCTCCGGCGGGAGGGGCCGTTCAATCCGTGACATGATGCTCTGTAGCGTCGTTGGATGACGTTTCCGGACGCGTGTTCCTGTCTTCGATTTGTTCATCAAGACACACTCTACAAACACTCAAAATTTGTTGCAACATTTCTGTGACATCCTCCTGTAGATTAGGAGCAGAAGACTGCCTATAAAACTTACTTGGGGAATGCCAGATATCATTTTTGTTTTACTCGATGACTCTCCGTCGATTACTACGAACTGTGACCTTACTGACAGTAGATCACGAATCTAGTCACATAACTGAGATGACACTCCATAAGCATACAGTTTGATTACAATCCGCTTTTGAGGAATGGTGTCTAAAGCTTTCTGGAAATCTAGAAATATTGAAAATGTTCAAATGTGTGTGAAATCTTATGGGACCTAACTGCTAAGGTCATCAGTCCCTAAGTTTACACACTACTTAACCTAAATTATCCTAAGGACAAACACACACACCCGTGCCCGAGGGAGGACTCGAACCTCCGCCGGAATCAGCCGCACAGTCCATGACTGCAGCGTTTAGACCGCTCGGCTAATACCGCGCGGCTAGAAACATTGAATCAGTTTGAGACCCCCTTAGATAGTACTCATTACATCGTGTGGATATAGAGCTAGTTGCGTTTCACAAGAACGTAGATCGTTTTCTTCGAGGTAATTTATAATTTTCCAACAAATTATATGTTCCAAAATCCAACTGCTAATCGAGGTCAGTGATATGGGTCTGGAATGCAGCAGAATACTCCTATTTCCTTTCTTGAATATTGGTGTGACCTGTGCAAATTTCCAGTCTCTCGGTACGGATCTTTCGTCGAGCGAGCTTTTGTATATGATTGCTAAGTATGAAATGTCGAGTATATACGCCTACTCTGGAAGGAACCTAATTAGTATAAAATCTGCTCTGGAAGACTTGCCTTTAGTAAGTGGTTTTAGCTGGTTCGTTACACCGAGGGATCTACGTCTAAGTAATTCATATTGGCAACTGTTCTTGATTCGAATTCTGGAATATTTACTTCATCTTTGACGAGTTAATTTCGGAAAATTGTGTTTATTAACTGCGCTTTAGTGGCACTGTCATCGGTAACATTACTACTACAATTGCACTGTGAAGGTATTGATTGTGTCTTCCCGGTGGTTATTTAACGTAAGACGGGAATCTCTTTGGTCTGGCAGATTTTGAGACAATCCGTCTCGTGTGATTCACTAAAACCAAGTAAAATGGAAATCAAGATGCACGAATGATACTTTGAACTCCGCAGTTCCCACATGTGAGTAAATTTTCTAAATCACTATTCCACCTCAATCTGTTTTGATGTGGGAGCTTAGTAAGTAATTCCAGATAATCCTCTTTATTATCAAATGTAACAAAGTGGATACATCTTAGAAGCGCGACAGGGCCGCTGATTTGTTTCAAGCACTGTCAGCTCTCAGATTGTTCACTTACGATGATTTATCCGCAGAAATGTGTCTGCTCTTGATGACTACATGGAAAGTAAACCGAAAGTGATGGGGTATCCATTAGGATTTGCCCCGTGGATCTGATTCCGCGATAAACTGTAGGTGTCCATGTAACTGTCTGGGTAAGTCAGTTCGAACGTCGGAGGAAGTGTAGGTGTCCATGTAACTGTCTGGGTAAGTCAGTTCGAACATCGGAGGAAGAACACCACTTCCGGTATGAATATATCTATTTAAGCGCTGTGGTGTCACACGAACATTCACGTTGATGACAGCTTCACGATTTTTTACGTATCCGATTTGACTGGATTCTTCACTGGAAACAGATCTTAGTACGTCGTTCCTAACCACCTAGGACCCACAACAATTAATATTAATTGTAGTTTGTTCTCAGTAGAGTATTATTTATAGTTACCAATATGTTGGAGGACAAATGTACAACATTTAGCCTTTTTTCATTTTCGAGTCCATTTTTACAATGCGTTACACATACGTAACATTGGGATTCAAGGTAACGGTATCGGCATAGGTAACATAAATGTATAATCACAATTTTGCGTTCTGAATCGGTTTATTACAAAATCTCATATCATAATATGACAATAAATGTATTTATATACATTTCTTTTATTAGTAGAACCTTCTGAAGCAGTTGCTTTGTTTAAGCACAGGAAAACTTTGTATTTTTGGCACTGAACAAAATTATTCTGTTTTTTGCAAATTTTGCTCCTTCCTCTTGTGTTATTCCACTAAAGAAAGTGGTCAATTTTGTCGTTTTGCCTTTCTAGCACTGGAGTTCCTGTAGTAGCAATTTTATTGAATTATTTGGAGATATCGTCAGTACTTGAACGTCCCCTCTTGAATTTTCCTTGTCCAGCAGATGTCAATGAACTTGCAAGATTAGCTTGCAACTATCTGAGAGAAACATGTTTTTCAGACAGAGCCTTGCAGTCTTCTCTGTATTACAGCCAGCTATTGACAACAGCTATTGACAACAGCTATTGTTACTGTATGCCAGAAGATATACAAATACCATCTTCTGGATTTGTATTTCTATACCAATGTCAATATATGATGAAGATCTACTCCTCCAATATTACAATTGTACATTTGAAGAATGGATGGTCTTTGGACAAGAATATGTTCTTTCTTGGTCCTATCCCATCTTTTTGCCTTGCCATTTAGCTCTTCACCTGTTAACGAAGATAGCAGGGTAACACATTTGTTATCACACCATTTCACAATGATGAACGAGCCCGTTGTGTCATCTTGTGAAGCTATAGTACCACGTCCTTGCGCTTTCATCTGCTTTTCGATGGGAAGAGTACATTGCTTGAATCTTCCAGCACCTATTGTGCCTGTATAATAAGTACCCCTCTTCAGTAGTCTCTCAGCAACATGATACGATGTGAAACAATTGTCTTCATAAACCCTAGAAAAGCGAGTGTCTTCCAATGCTGCAGTTAACTTCATCACAAAATTGTAACCAAGACCTTTTCCAGGTGCATGCTTTGCTGCCTTAGAAGCAGCACCTTGATAAACGTCAAAATCATACAAATATCCTGAGGAACCAGCTCTGACCCACATTTTGAATCCCCATCTTGTTGGCTTGTTTTGTATATATTGTCGAAGACTACTGTGACCTTTTAAAGGGATCATTATTTCGTCAACACACTAACTCTGCTCAGACAGTTTTCTCAGGCAAGCTTGTGAGAACAAAGTAAGCCGAGGTCGAATTTTCCATAGTTTATCTTCTTTCTCTGTTAGTTCAGTAACTTTAAGATTGTCCTTGAAATGCAACAGAGATCTTGGCTTCTGAAAGCGGCTTCGAGCCATTATATCAGAAACCAGATTATACGCTATATGTTTTTCCCAATAACATCGTACACTAGGCATCTGAGCCATGCCCATTTACGAATAAATACCGAAAAGCTGCTCCAACTCAGCTAGGCTAATGTCAATGGTTGTACCCAATATCTGAATACTATAAATATTAGTTTGTTGGACACAGAGTTCCAGCATTTCACGTGTCACAAAAAATCTGAAGTACTGCAAAGGGGTGAGCACTTCTTCAGGTTCGCCTTCTGAAAGCTGCACAAATGGATGAATTTTTGGAGTAAAATCACCATCGATCCATGACAACTCTGTAACTTCTGGAACATCCTCAGGATTTACAGAATCAAATACAGCCGTCTCTTGCAACACCTCTGGAGTATAAGTTTCTCCGCCGTCATGATATATGCTACCATTAGTCCGAATTTCATCATCGTCCTCATCACTAAGTTCAGAAAAATCACTTTCATCGGAATTATTTAGAACCTCAAGACTGTCATCAATCGTTAACTGGAAGTAAAAGAAAATGGCTAAACGTCACATTACGAGCATTCATAAACGTGACCCTAAATGTCCATTGGGTTGGGTTGTTTTGGGGGAGGAGACCAGACAGCGAGGTTATCGGCCTCATCGGATGAGGAAAGGACGAGGAAGGAAGTCGGCCGTGCCCTTTCGAAGGAACCATACCGGCATTTGCCTGGAGCGATTTAGGGAAATCACTGAAAACCTAAATCAGAATGGTTGGACACGGGACTGAACCGTCGTCCTCCCGAATGCGAGTCCAGTGTGCTAGCCACTGCGCCACCTCGCTCGGTCTGAATGTCCATTGTTACGCATATGTAACATGAGTTCATTTCAACATTCCTAGGACATTTCAATACGCAGAACCAAAAGAATACATTATAATTGACCATTAGTACTTATTTAAAGAGAAAATATTTAATATATACTGATTAAAAACATATTATCCACACAAACAGAAGATCCCACATACGTTGCGCAACATGATGGCGACCAACTTCTGCCCTGGAGCACTAAGAAGCTACAAACATGGTCAAAGATAATATTTCTATAGTAGTTCCAATTATTTATCACAGAGTGCGCTGCATGGCTTGTACAAATGTGTAAGAGTGGGCATTGGTGAACTAGCATTGGCTAAAGGCCAGTAAAACCCATATAAAACTTACGTCACACACAGGTGTATGTAACTGGGGGTACTAGAGGGCTAATAGTGAGACATCGCCTGAAGCTATTGTAAAATAGCGTCAGTATACTTTAAGATGTGATAGAAGCCTTAGTGTACACGATGTACACTGGTTAGAATTATCCAGACACCACTAAGCAATACGGAACTGAACACTAGATGTCACGAGGGGCGGACTCGCCAGTTTGAAAGGACGCAGGTAGTATTGCGTTGGCCGGCCGCGGTGGCCGTGCAGTTCTGGCGCTGCAGTCCGGAACCGCGGGACTGCTACGGTCGCAGGTTCGAATCCTGCCTCGGGCATGGGTGTGTGTGATGTCCTTATGTTAGTTAGGTTTAAGTAGTTCTAAGTTCTAGGGGACTTATGACCTAAGATGTTGAGTCCAATAGTGCTCAGAGCCATTTGAACCAGTATTGCGTTGTCAGTTGAGAAGCAATAACGGCAGACTGGGTCGGTCATGAGAGCTCAGTGACTTCGAACGTGGACTAGTCACTGGATGTCAGCTGAGTGATAGATCCATAAGAGACATTTCAACCGTTCTAAAGCTACCCCTGTCGATTGTTGGTGATGTTATTGTGAGGTGGGAATGCGAAGGAACAACCACGGCTAAACCAAGACGAGACTGACGAGACAGGGACCATTGTAAAATACATGAAATGATACTCCACAGCCCCACATTTCTGTAGTCAGTGCTAAGCAACGCATGAGATGGCGTCAAGAAGGACGCCACTGGACAGTGGATGTCTGGAGACAAGAAATTTGGAGTGACGAATCACGCTATATCCTGTGGCAGTCCGGTTTGGGCTTGGCGGATGCTTCGAGAAGGTAGTGCCATGATGGGTAGTGTCAATAGTGATTTATGGAGGAGGTTACATTATGGTATGGGTTTTTGTCGTGGTTACGGTGTGGTCTCCTCATTGTGCTTAAGAAAAAGTTAAATGCGGAATGATATGAACACATTTTACAGCATTATGTTCTGTGTGCAGGAGAGGAACAGCTCGGAGATGATGATGGTTTGTATCAGCATGACAGTCCATCCTATCATAAAGCAACATTCGTAAGCAATGGGTGGTGGACAATAACATTTATGAAATATACTAGCATTGCCAAAGTCCAGACCTGAGCCCAATGGAACACTTTTTGGATGAATTAGAACGCAGACTTCGCTCCAGGCCTCAGCGTCCAACATCAGTACCTTCTCTGGTTTCAGCTGTTGTGAAGAATGGGCAGCCGTTCATCCACAGACATTCAAACACGTCACTGAACGTGCCCCACTAGATTACCACACGGATGTTCACTAACAGATGTCCGCATACGTTTGATCAGATAGTGTGTGTAAATCAGTTGATAAACAACTTCCCTGCCTCTCTGAGGCTGTTTACGGACAAATCAGTATCTCCGAGTGTTTGACCGGAGCGATTTAAGGTAGAACTACCACGTAAATCTAGAAGTGAAGTAGCCGGTTGACACACTGACATTTAAGGGGGGAAAATTCATTCACGAATGACGTCAGTTTCTATACCTTTGCTCGACCTATGCTTGAATGTTGTTCACCGGCCTCGAACCATTTTCAGGGTGGATGAAAGGAAGAGATTGATCATAGATTTTTTTTAATCAGCGCAAGAATGTCGCATGAATGATACACAAATTCCAGATGCTAAGACAAAATCATTGAACATCGTGAAGACGTTCACTCTAAAAATTTCATAATCTCACGTTCCAAGACTGGTCAAAAAACTTATTACTTCCTCCGATGTACGTCTCACATTATCACCACAAGACTAACATTAGAGGAGTTCGTGGTTGTGCAGAGTGTTTCTGGCAATCCCCGTAGCACGTGTGGACTGTGAATGATGGCAGAGTAAGTCTGTTCCATTATTTGCCCTATGTCTCATCATGTACGTTGGCTTTCAGGCTACAGAAGAGCAGATGATAAATGTAGAAAGATGCAATTATTATTCCCGCTTTGAATAGTGAATTGCAGCGCTCTCAGATGTGCGGATATGCAAGATAATGCGCACAGACAGAGGAAAATTCCCGTTGTAATCGGCTGCTATATTAGTGTTAGAGTTTGAACTTCAATGAACTTATCAAATATCTGTAAGGGGGAATTCTATCATTACTCACAAAAGTCAAGTAAAAAAATATCTCTCAAGTAGTGAAACAAAAAAATGGTTCAAATGGCTCTGAGCACAATGAGACTTAACATCTGTGGTCATCAGTCCCCTAGAACTTAGAACTACTTAAACCTAACTAACCTAAGGACATCACACACATCCAGGCCTGAGGCAGGATTCGAACCTGCGACCGGAGCGGTCACGCGGTTCCAGACTGAAGCGCCTTTAACCGCACGGCCACACCGGCCGGCAGTAGTGAAACAAGGGTGTCCTTTATCACCCACGTTATTTAATATATACATAGACAAAGTCATAAAGACAGGGAAGAATAAAGTAGTGCATTGTTATAAACTTATAATGAAGGTATAAATACATTGCAGTTTGCAGATAATCTTCAATATCTAAATAAAGTGTATTTTTAATATACTATGTTTTTAAATCGGACTGAAAAGGATAAAATAATTTCTCGTAGTCCCACACAGATTCCTAACCCATACACATAGTACTGAAAATTTGTCATCGTTAATTTTTCGAAAATACTTGAAAAATTTCAAACAAAAACGAGGGGCACATGTAGTAGATAATGGTAACTGCATCCGTTAAAAAGCAGTGTAACGATAAGGAGGTGAACTATTCATGCATCAATTAGGTACTGCATGATTCCCACATTTTTTGTTTTAAATCTTATAACTATTTTCATAGCTATTAAAATCACAAATTTTTAGGCTATCAGTTTGGGAGTTAGGAATCTGTATGAGGATAGAAGTAATTATATTATACTTTTTATTCTGAATTAAAGACGTGGTAAACTAAGAAGTCAGTTTTATTTAAATAATTATTGTCTGCTCTTTGCTCTTGTGAATGTGAATTTTTTTTTTTTTCAGTGTGTTTCAGACACTTTGATAAGATTACAACAGAGACATGTGGTAAATTTCAGGTTTATTTCGGTTTCTAATAGCCTAAGTCAACCAACATATTGTTTCCTCCTACGAATATCTCACGAAAAGACCGTGAAGTAAAAATTAGGTTCTGCCTCACAAGGAGGCTTACCAGCAATCATTCTTCCCGCAGACCATTCGCGAATAGAACAGGACACTGGGGAAATGGAAGTGGTACACAAAGTACCCTCCGCCACACACCAGTTCTGAGTTGTGTGGAAAGTTTCAAGTCTCGAGCTCTTCATAAAATGAAAGTGGTAAACGAGGTACACTCCTCCACACACTAGACAAGATAGCGAGTTAATACTGCATTGTCATACACTTCTGAGCCGGCTGCAGTGGCCGAACGAGTCTAGGCGCTTCCGTCTGGAACCACGTTACCGCTACGGTCGCAGGTTCGAATCCTGCCTCGGGCATGGGTGTGTGGTGTCCTTAGGTTAGTTAGGTTTAAGTAGTTCTAAGTTCTGGAGACTGATGACCTCAGATGTAAGTCCCATAGTGCTCAGAGCCATTTGAACCATACACCTCTGAGCTATTTTTCAAATTTCAGTACTCTAGTTCATCGAGAAGTTAGTTTAAAATCAATTTCAAAACTTGTCCGAACAGACAGACAAACAGACAAGAAAGCGACCTACTGGGAACATGGTAAAATACTTCGAGTAGATTCAGAAGATAAATTACAGAAAGCAGTTTGTTCATTACACAGGGTAGCAAATGATTACAATATGACATTATTTAAAGCTGAATTTCAAATAATGGCATTCCATGATAAGAAGTATTTAAGAACAAAAATAACAATGGGTGATAAACCGCTAGAACAAATAAATATTTTTAAGTATGTGGTACGTGAGATCTTTGATCAAGAATTCAAACTACAACAATTTCAACAGTTAGCAGGTACTATGAATCGCGCTCTCCTCAAAAAGTTACGAAAGAGACGGTACTAAAACTACACAGGGTGAGTCACTAACTATTGACACCTGGAATAACTCCAATAGTATTATAGTAGCTGAAATGTTTGTGGGAAAAATGTTGCACGGGACAACGGGGACCATAACATGACGTTGGTTTTTTTGTTGCTAGGTGGGGTCGCGCCAGAGATATGAAGGTCAACATTGTTTTTTAAATGGGATGCTACAGTTTGGTACTTATTTTCTGATAGCGGCTTTCGAGACGAATCCAATGATGTGTAACAGCAAGGTCCTTGAAGGTCAACGAAGGTGAAAAAGGTGGCATGAACGTCCATTCACAGAAGGTGTTCGAAGTGATAACCATTGGTATCAATGCAGTGCTGCAGTCTTCTTATCATGGATTAAGTGGTATTCCTGATCACTTCGGCACTTACCGAAGCACAAGCTCTGACAATTCTCTCTCGTATATCGTGCAAATAGTAAATATTCGCCGAATACGGCGTATCCATCTAACGTGCCATTGACACGTAAACACCATCCGACGGTTTCGCATTACAACACTAATAGTAATGGTAAGGCTAGTGTCGTCGAATAAAGCGAATGTGAATGATGTATTCCTTCGAAGAAGAAGTCGATATGCTTCTCATTTACGTAGAATGCCAACGAAATTCAGTGAGAGCTAGAGTCTTATACGCTGAAAGATACCCCCGACGTACTCACCCTACACGTCGTACATTTAAATTTGTGTATGATAAATTGAGAACAACTGGATCTTAAACGCATCATATCCGGCAAAGGAAAGTTACTAACAAGGAAACAGAAATAGGTACTTTTATCAGTGTGGTTCGAGATCCTTGTATTAGTTCGCGTCAAATCTCAAGGGAATCTCGCATGAGCCAGAGTAGTGTTGTTCGTGTTCCGCATCACTATAAATATCATCCTTACCATATCAGTCTCCACCAAGAATTAACTGGTACGGACTGTACGCTTCGCATTGAATTCTGCCGATGGGCTCAACTTCAGATTCAGAGGGATAACACGTTTATTAATATGATTTTATTTACTGACGAGGCTACATTCACGAACTATGGAAATGTTAATATTCATAGCATGCATTAATGGGCAACTGAAAATCCATGTTGGCTGGGGCAAGTTGCACACCAAAAACCGTGGTCGGTGAATGTTTGGTGTGGGGTTCTGGAGGACAGAATTATAGGCCTCTTTTTCATCGAAGGAAATCTTAATGGTAGGAAGTACACCACATTTCTACAAGAAACATTAGGTCTGTTATTGGAAGAAATATCTTTAGGAACAAGGAACAGAATGTGGTATCAACACGATGGGTGTCCGCACATTTTTCGCTGATGGCTAGAAATGAGTTGCAGAGACAATTCTCAAATCGTTGGATTGGACGCGGGGATGTGTCGTGGCCTGCTCGTTCGCCAGACTTGTCGCCTCTGGATTTTTTCTTGTGGGGATTCGTAAACGACATTGTTTATAAAGACGTTCCAACTACACCTTAAGATATGCGAGAGATAACTGTCAGAGCATGTGCTTCGATAAGTGCCGAAGTGATAAGGAATACCACTCAATCCATGATAAGAAGATTGCAACACTGCATTGATACCAATGGTTATCACTTCGAACACCTTCTGTGAATGGACGTTCATGCCACCTTTTTCACCTTCGTTGACCTTCAAGGACCTTACTGTTACACATCATTGGATTCGTCTCGAAAGCCGCTATCAGAAAATAAGTACCAAACTATAGTAGCACACCATTAAAAAAAAAAGTTGACCTTCATATCCGTGAAGCGAACCCACCTAGCAACAAAAAACCAACGTCATATTATGGTTCCCGTTTTCCTATGCAACTTTGGTCCCACAAACTTTTCAGCTCCTATCGTACTTTCGGAGTTATTCTTGGTGGCAATAGTTAGTGACTCACTTTGCATAATGTGATGGCAGAGCCTGGTCAGAGACTTGGACTCTAACCACCAGTCAACGGAGGAGAATTGAAGCTGCAGAGATGAGACTCCTAAGACCAGTAGCTGGTTACAAACTCATAGATCGGCAAAAGAATAGTGAAATTAGAAATGAACTGGGTGTCAAAAGCATATTTTATAAAAATAGATAAGTACAGAAACATTCAAAGGACGTCCGATGAACGAATACCTGAATTAATATACGAAGATACACGTCAACGGAAAATAAATGTTGGAAGTCCTAAGAAGACATGGAAAGATCAACTGCATTGTACTTGAAACTGGAGTAGACAAGGATGCCTAAACCAAAACGGGATTTGATGATGACCTCTTGGTAACAACGAAATTCACTGTGGAGCTGATAATTGGAAGTCTTACGAGGTTAGATTTCTTGGGTCACTTCCTGGAAAGGGCAGCGTTCCTACTTATTACAATTAGGACTCGAGTCATCTGTTTCCCGATCTTCGTCACTTGGACGTGAAAGACGGATCCAAGCTCTTCAGAGATAGACTTTCTGCAAGGGTTGCAGTCGGTCGATTTAAAGTAACGAAAAAGTTATTAGGTCTACAAGTTCTGTTGTGTCGTCTTGCAGTAGGTGGCAGGGCCGGGAAGTCATGGAGCAGGTGCTAGGTCGTAAGTGTCATACAATAGGCTTAGCCATTTGTAAACATAACGTCATCAAAATGTTAGTCGCTTTGTGACTGTATCATAAAGTTATTCTCGATATAATATGTCAATTTTACGAGCCCAATTCTCGACATTTGCGGGAAATTTTAATTTTCTGCTTTAACATGAATGAATCTGCGTTTGAGGCTCATTAAATGCTGAGTAATCTGTTAGTGAGGCATCCATTAGTGCAAGAACGTGCGGAGAATGGTTTCAACACTTCAATAACTGTGATTTTGACGTCGAAGACCGGCATGGCGGTGGAGCAGAGAAGATTTTCGAAGCTACTGAAATAGAAGGAAACATTCACAGGAGATCGTTATCTGGAAGCAGTAGATGCGTTTGGGTCGAGGACTGAAAGACAAACGGTCACAATACAGCGCTAGATATGAAAAGGTGATGACAATGCTCCACACCATGTCGCAAAACCCTTCAAAGGGCAGTCCTAATCCACCAGCCGTATTGTGCAGGCATTGCTTCCTCTAACTACCACCTTTCTCGAACAGTAGTATACGGTCTAGATGACCAGCACTTCCGGTCATACTAACAACTGCAAAATTAGATCGGTTCATGGATATCCTCAAAAGACGGCCAGTTCTTCCGCTGCGGGGTTCGTACGCTGCCCGAAAGATGGGAGAAAGTACTGGCCAGCGGTTGGAGAAAAAATGGCGGAAGCAAAGTTTTAGGCTTAATAGATATGTTCAGATAACTGAAATGGGATTCGGTGATAAATATGCAACTTTGCTCTTGCATAAAGCATTTGAATA
Organism: Schistocerca serialis cubense; assembly: GCF_023864345.2. Classification (NCBI taxonomy): domain Eukaryota; kingdom Metazoa; phylum Arthropoda; class Insecta; order Orthoptera; family Acrididae; genus Schistocerca; species Schistocerca serialis. Next base: position 433,662,353 of record NC_064640.1, on the reverse strand, counting down.
AATTTAAATAAACAATATTCCAGACAGACTGCTATTTTTTGTTTCAACTGCGTATTTCCCGTAGAAGCTATAATGACTGCAAGGGCAACAAAAGAGATGGGATCTCGCATGGATACATACTGACAGATGTGGAAATCGCTATAGTAAACCGATTTCGAGACTGGTTTATGAACGGTAAATGAAGACCGGAATTTGCTGGTGTTCAGTTTCGTGGAGGAGAAGCTTCTGCTTTCCTGTAAGGCGTTACGTGCCTTACGAGCTACTGCTCAACAATACCACCCAAGAGGACAACAGCTATGATACACTATTTTGGGACCTCTTTACGTGACATCCGAAGCCGGAAATTTGTTCGGAAGTTAATTAAGTACCCAATCGAACGCAGGCAGCGGTCGTGACGCCAAGCGCCTTCCCGTACAAGAGACTTGGTGAACATCCTGCTATCTGATATGCTATCTGCTGTCTTATAAGACGCCCCTTTAGTTCTGTAATGAAACCACAGCAGCCTTACAATAACAGTAAAAAATAATAACTTTCATAACTCAGTGTTACATCAAACACAAAACTAAATAAAAATCACCTTCTAAGTTTGTTTTCCTTCCTTTTGTCGAAATACCTTGTTTGCACTGGATCTGCCTAACATTTTGTGAAGAGCTTCTGCATGGTCTTATATTTAAGGATTACTTTCCAATTGTTTAATATGGAGCACAGTTGAGAAGCGTTAAAAAAAGAGCAACATAAAAAGAGCAAGTTAACATCCTGTGAAGAGTTTTTGTAAGGTCTTAAATTTGATATTTACGTTCCCATTATCTAATCTGCAGTACTGTTGCGCAGCATTAAAAAAGTACTACTGAAAATGAACAACTTAACACCACAATGAACCCGTGTTTGCCTAAGTGATGCCTATGTTATTAAGGCTTTAGCTCTTTCCGACGACATAGCCTACACTCTGTCAGAATCTTGAAATGCTTTAAAAAAGTGTTTTATCTACCCGCTGCTAGTCTTTTTTTATCAAACACAGATAATTGTCAACGACGATAAAAGAATTAACAGGCATATGTTTAAAGTTAATAATCTAATTACTCGTAACATTTATCTTAGAGGTAATTACACATAAAATACAGTATATCTTGGCAAAACAACGCTACATAACTTTTCTGAAAAAAAATTGGAGTAACAGGAAATTTTATTTAGTAGTGTAATCGTAAAATTGTTGTATGGTGCACTGAAATCAAGTAAAGCATTCCGATTAGTGAATTTGGACCCCAATAAAAATACGATAGGGGACGATGGTTGGTGTAATATCAAAAATCCTACCGTACTGCGTTCTATGTTCTTCCAGCAGACGAGGCTGCAGTTTGAGCAAGCATCCCGATTTTTCAGTTGGAACGTAGAAGGGATGTTCGTCCCTCATAATACGTCATGCCTTAGTAATTCAGCAGCTACACACTTGTATAGCTTTTTTTTTCTCTATTGTATTTCAATCCCCCCCGCAGGGGGGATGGGGGGGGGCTGGTAGCAGCTTAATAGGCCGCTCTACAGCCTACAGAAGAGTTAAGAAACAGAATGAGATTATAACAAACAATAAAAACTGGCGATAAAACGATGACTTTTTAAAAACTGTAAAATGGCAGAAAGTTGTGGAAGTGAAAACAAAAGCACGATGACCGTCTGGTTTCTTTTTGCAAGAGTTAAAAAACACACTAGCGACAGTATGGTGTTTGTTCACAGCACTGAACACTCACTTAACACTGCACTATAGAAGAGACACGACGGCAGATTGGGGGTGGGGGGGCGGGGAGGGGGGGGGGGGAATTGGTTTAAACGGTTAGACCTGCTCATATAGCGTTATGCACAGCTAGCTCGCTCGAGACAAGGAGGTGAGCACACACGGATCGTAACTGCGCGACGAGTTAACGATCTTGGGTATAAGCACTAGCCAGCCTGAGTATGGCTTTTAGGCTGTTTTCCAGGCTCATTTAGGTAAATGCTGGGCTGATCCACAAATTCCACCTCAGAGAATATGACATGCGATACCACATAGAACCAAGTTTACACGAATCACAGACAGATGGCGCACACGACTTGCCTCCCTTAAGTTTGACGAGGCATCCGGCCACAGAGTTAAATAATAAGAATAAAATTTGCCAGATACTGAAACAGCCGACACCGAACTAGATGGCATAAACGCTAGGGAGAAGATGAAGAAAAAAAGAAAAGGAAAGAGCCCTGTATTGTATATATGTGGAAGAACAACATTTATGCGACCTCATTAGATCATTTATGTTTTACCAAACTGTATCCAGAGTACTGTGGATTCCATAAACAAAATAAACAATTGTGGAGGAAACTCTAACTCAAAGCCGTAATAGTGAAGAGAACATTGATATGCAGTCCCTCGTGATGTTGGCGTGCCCACTGTAAATGTGCCAAAAAATGGTTCAAATGGCTCTGAGCACTATGGGACTCAACTGCTGAGGTCATTAGTCCCCTAGAACTTAGAAATAGTTAAACCTAACTAACCTAAGAACATCACAAACATCCATGCCCGAGGCAGGATTCGAACCTGCGACCGTAGCGGTCTTGCGGTTCCAGACTGCAGCGCCTTTAACCGCACGGCCACTTCGGGCGGCGTAAATGTGCCTCCTGTAACGAGCGTTGGATGCGTATCACCTTTAAGAGCAACCATTCTGCCACCATAACTCAGTGATACCACTCTTCTAGAGGCCGCAAAAATTAATGTCATCATCTAAAAGCTACGGAAAGATGAATAATAATCACTTAGCAGTGATTGGCTTGCCCTCAATCCGGCAATGGCACTCCACCGCAGTTCGCCCGCTAAATGAAGCCTCGTCATTCTATCGAGTTGCCTCACTGGCTCATCCATCCGTCTTCTGTCACTTTCACGCAGCGCCCGCTGTAGTAATGACGTAGGCAAACTGCAGTAGAGTTGATAATCATGTGGTAGTTGTGTGCTGGCCCCTACCGTAGTGAGATGCTCGACGTTCGCGTCAAATTCTTTACTTTCCCTTAGGTACTGCCACTTCTGTGTTTCGTTTCCATAATTTTCTAGTATCGGAATAGCTCGATTTTTACTTTAGCTAGCTCTTCGCCGACTGAAACCATCTTCTCGCACAATGAAGCGACTCCTATACGCGGCTTACAGGACACAGGAGGACCATCTGTCGGAAACATTGCAGAACTTCTTTTGTGACCGTGCCTGCATTCGTCTTTACACAAGAAGATGGAGCGCAAGAGAAAAAAGCCCACGCGGTCCACCTAAGCCCTCTGCAAACGACATATCTCCAACAGGCAGACGTTCTTAAGAACTAAGCGTGTGTAAAGAAAACGACCACTTTCTCTCTTTGTATATAAGGGAAACCGAGCATCCTTTGATACAAACAGTTGTGTATCTGTGAGTAATGTAGACGAAGACAGGTCAGTTTTTCCTCAGTCGTAGAACACTTTCTGCAAGTACAGGATGAGGAAGCTATGCTGCTCCACAAGAACAGTGAAGCACCCAGAAGACATGGTTGGATATCAGTGCAACTTCGTACACGTACACACACGTTGTTCAGGGGTATGTAAATGATTAGATGTGCAATTCTCTGTAACACGTAGAACAGTCACCAAATTACGTTACTGTTGCGCATATTTGGTGTTGTTGCCCGGCCTGGTAGGGTACACAGAATGTTTTTTTTTTTTTTTTTTTGACTAGAGACAACTAAATATCTCGAAAACGACGCATCCTACGAAAAAAATGCTCTAAGCGAAAAGTTAATATTAGTAAAGAAGATATCTGTCTGTGCTAAAAATGGCCATCTCCTAAACACCCCTCCTGCGTGACCTGGGTCAATTTTGTATTTTCAAATGGGAACCCCCCACTTTTAGTGCATGTTTGGATTCTACGCCCAAAAATACGTTCGGTATACCAAGCCACGGTTACGCATTTGATTCTACGATGATGTTGTTTGGTTTTGTGGGGCGCTCAACTGCGCAGTTATCAGCGCCCGTACAAATTCCCAACCTCTGCTCAACCCAATCTCGCCACTTTCATGAATGATGATGAAATGATGAGGACAACCCAAACACCCAGTCATCTCGGCCGGCCGTTGTGGCCGAGCGGTTCTAGGCGCTACAGTCTGGAACCGCGCGACCACTACGGTCGCAGGTTCGAATCCTGCCTCGGGCATGGATGTGTGTGATGTCCTTAGGTTAGTTAGGTTTTGTTGTGGATTGGCAAGACAGCCAACCCACTGTGAGAGGAAGCCGAAAGGCACGCGTTTTAGCTCACGCAGGCTGGCGTGAAGTCTGGAACAGGTCAAGGAAATGAGACTAACAAAAAACGTACGTAGCTGCTGGAATACTTAACTTTAATCCATAATTGGTGAACATCGCTCTTGACGGTACATGTTTTACAGCATCAATAGTAACTGGTAATGGCGCCTTGCTAGGTCGTAGCAAATGATATAGCTGAAGGCTATGCTAACTATCGTCTCGGTAAATGAGAGCGTAATTTGTCAGTGAACCATCGCTAGCAAAGTCGGCTGTACAACTGGGGCGAGTGCTAGGAAGTCTCTCTAGACTTGCCGTGTGGCGGCGCTCAGTCTGCAATCACTGATAGTAGCGACACGCGGGTCCGACGTATACTAACGGTCCGCGGCCGATTTAAAGGCTACCACCTAGCAAGTGTGGTGTCTGGCGGTGACACCACAGGTTTAAGTAGTTCTAAGTTCTAGGGGACTGATGACCTCAGAAGTTAAGTCCCATAGTGCTCAGAGCCATTTTTGAACCCAGTCATCTCGAGGCAGGTGAAAATCCCTGACCCCGCCGGGAATCAAAACCGGGACCCCGTGCTCGGGAAGCGAGAACGCAAGCGCGAGACCACGAGCTGCGGATATATTTGATTCTACATTTCAATTATGATGTAAATATAATCTTTCGTGTTCTAACTGATGATACTGATGTTCAAACGTTACTTGAGTGTTGCAGATATGACTGTAAAGTATAAATAATACGGCTAGACTATGAGATTTCCGGCAAAGAAGCTTAGGCTACTTGTACGGTAACGTAGTTTTCCGTTACCTACGGGGTTGATTGCCGTGAGTTCCCAAAACATCGGATTGCTTGATTTCAGTGGCCACCCTCGAAACACGCCCTCAGGGTGACTGATTTCCATGTGTGTCTTTCCATTCAACCGCCGTAACCCTCGCGCTGGCCACTAGACGGTTAGCGTCAGAATACAAACTATAATCATTGTCGTAAGGTAAAATGTCCATGAAGGGATAGCGACAGGTGCACCTTCCATTGATACTCACCGAAATCAAGCACCCCAGTGGTGAAAGGCTAGTGGATTCACCGATATGAAACACCCCGATTGGAACGGAAACTATGACTTCTGTGTCGTTGTTTCTGGATCACGCTGAACGTAGTTTCTGACTAGACGTTGTAACGACTTATCATATTGTTCTGTACAATTTGCAGCACTAAAGTAAATTTCGGACATACGTACCACCCGTTGGGCCACAAAGGTTTAAATTTACATCGTCAATGAAATATAGAATCTAATGAGTCGGTTCTTAACTGCAGCCGCGCGGGGTAGCCGCGCGGTCTGGGGCGCTTTGCCACGGTTTACGCGGCTCGCCCCGTCGGGGGTTCGAGTCCTCCCTCGGGCATGGGTGTCCTTAGCGTAAGTTAGTTTAAGTTGGATAAGTAGCGTGTAAGCCTAGGGACCGATTACCTCAGCAGTTTGGTCCTATAGGAACTTAACAAAAATTTCCAAGAAAACATTTCTTAACTGCAAACACAGGCACACTTGATATTTATCGATTACAGAGCCATCTACCACGAATGTAAAAAAATAGTTTGAGTAAACAGTACGTATTTTTGGGCGTAGAATCGGAATATGCAATAAAAATGGGGAGGCCTCCCATTTGACCCCGCCAAGGTAGGAGGGACGGTTCGGAGGTGGCCAATTAGAGCACAGACAGATGTCCCTTTTACTGATATTAACTTTTCACCTAGAACTTTTTTTGTCCGATGCGTCGTTTTTGAGATATTTGCTTGTCTCAAGTTAGGACAAACGCCCTGTATAAAGGGCGTGAACAGTGTCAGATGTTGAGTGATCACTGTGAATGACACGGAGATGCAACGTAATCATGTGAGACAGCGTTATTTGCACCTGACAGAGTTTTAAAGGGGTCTACTTGTAGGACTACTTTTGGCCGACTGGTTAAATTGTATATTATCCAGATGTGGGGGCATTCGTACACAACAGTGGTCCGTGGTTGGACTGTATGAGAACGTGAGGGTAGGCATACTCGTCTTCAAAGTTCCAGTCGACCACACCTGATCACCACAAGGGAGGATCGCTGTTTTGTACACCAACCCCTTCACATCTGCTCCTGCCGTTCGGGAACAAGTAATGGACTTCCTGCAACGTTCTGTCATCCCATACCACTGGTCGGAGACTAACAGGAGCCAGGCAAGAAAATTACAGTCCCATGCGTAGGCTGCAGTTGGCACCACAACACAATAGGCTGTGTTTCGAGAGGTATCGTGGCCGGAAGCAAGACTGCTCATGAATGGCGTCGCGTTGTGATCAGCGATGAATTGCGCTTTGCGCTACTCCTTATGACCATTGTGGGTGACTATGGAGGCGACCTAGGGAGAAGTCCCATTCTTTGAATGTTTTGGAGAGACACAGTGGTGTTACTCCTAGAGTCATGGTGTGGGGAGCCATCGGGTATGGGTGCAAGTCACGGCTGATAGTGACTGGGTGAACTGAACTAAAGGCACAACGATACGTGGCGGACATTCTGCGTCCTCATATGTTGCCTCTCATGTGTGGTGCCATTTTTCGACAGGACAGTGCAAGTTCACACATGGTAAGTGTGTTTATGATGTGCCTGTATGATGTTGAGGTACTTTCGTGGCCAACCAGATCGCTATATCTGTCCTCGATAGAACGTGTTAAGCTCGGACGTCAACTCCATTCCAATGCCATTTAACCTTTATTTCGTTCCGTCCTCCCCTTCTGGGTGCCTCATTTTTTTTCAGGCAGTGTAAAACTGGCCTGGAAAATGCACTGCCGGACAAAAAAAAAAAAAAAAAAAAAAACTTGTGCACTTGGAAAGGCGACATCGATTTTGATCCGATGATGGCATATTCCACTTGGAGGACAGTAGATGTACTGATAGGGATTTCAGCATTGTCTACTAACAGAAAGCGTAGTGGGATGGCTACCAGAGCGCCACCTGTGTCTAACTTTTAATAGGGAATGCTCACTGCCAGAAGGCTCAGTGCGTTGCAAACGCGTGCTTCCTGCTGCCAGCTGAGCGATTTGAAAGGGGTCAAATTGTTGCCTTCCTAGTGATGGGACGGTCCTTTCGGAGAAATGTCACACTAATGTGACGTGCTGCGTCAGATGTGCAACGATACTGGTATCAGTGGTCACGTGAACATTCTCACACCCGTAGACGAGGCTCTGGACTTCCACGCAGCACAGACGCCCGTCAGGAACGTCGTTTATAAGGGCAGCATTGGCAGGTCGTACAGCTACCGCAGCGAGGATAAGAGGGATTTTGAGCCCAGACGTGTAAACACGAACTGTTGCGAACCAGTTATTAGCAGTGGGACTACGTGCACGCACATCTATAGGCTGTCTTCCACTCATACCACAGCCTCGAAGTCCACGGCTCGACTAGTGCTGTCAGAGGATCACGTGTAAGATGGAATGGTGCGCAGTGGTCTTTAGCGATGAAAGCAAATTCTGCCTACTCGCAAGTGTTGGTCGTTTGCGCGTACGACGTAGACCTGGTGAGCGCTGTCTCGTCGAGTGCATTGTATAAGACACCCTGCCCCCCCCCCCCCTTACCTTATGGCCTGGGGTGCAATAAGCTACAACTTTCGTTCACCTTTGGTGTTTCTGGAGTCGACGCTAACCAGCGCTAGGTACGTGCAGAGTGAGTGTTGTTAGACCCATTCTTTTGCCGGTTTTGCAACAAGAAGATGATGTGTTGCTCCAACAGGATAATGCTCGCCCACACACTGCCCGTGAAACTCAACATCCTCGGCAAGACGTGCAGCAACTTCCATGTTCAGCACGATCTCTGGCCTCGTCTCCAAACGAACACGTATGGAATATGATGGGACGAGAAGTGACTCGTGCGACTTGTCAACCAACAACTTTTACAGAACTACCCGAGCAGGTCGAGCAGGTGCGGCCCATCGTGTCCCAGGACATTATTCGCCATCTGCACGATCGACTGGATGCCAGAGACAGCTTCTGCGTTGCCACCCGTGGAAGCTGCACCACTTACTAGTGTGACTGTTTCGGCATGGGTCAATACCTGCAGACTCAGAACAGCTTGTGCTACTGCTCTGTAAATGTAATCATTTCATGTACTCCATATTCATCGTTCACTGTATTGATAACACTGACGCTGATATGACCATTTTCAATGAACCGAAGAACTGCCCATCACAGAAAATGCTGGGAACCGTGTTTTCGAAGCACCAATCGGTTGCTGTCACATGTCTACGCATGCACATTTGCGCATGCTCTCTCTCGAGTACTTCGCTGTGTCACTGTGTTTGACGTCTGATCCTATTCGTGTCTAGTGACCTGCTGATTTCAACATAAATTGGTAATCATGAGTGTGCGAAGCACAATTCTTGCAAAACGTGAGTGGAACTGTTTGCGCAGGAGTTCAAGACTGGACGTATTTTGGAAAAGCCACCAGCAAAGTTTGCAATGCAGAAACTAGTGACAGAATTTTGCGAAACGGCTCTGTAGATAATAGACACCATAACTGTCCGATAAGAATTCGAACACTAGAAGACATTGCTCGATGGGGGAAAACCTGTAACAAAGTCCTGCGAAATCTCAGCGCCACATATATGTGCAAGTGGGTACTAACAAGCGAACCTCTATATCGCACCATCTCAGATTTAGTGTTAAAAGGGCACAGTGGAGAGCCCGCCAAAAACTGAACACAGATCAAGCATGTAAACAGGAAGAAGGTACACTGAACTGTGAAAAAAAAAGCAAAACAGAAACAGTGAACGGTCAATGAACAAAAAAAAAATGGCTCTGAGCACTATGGGACTTAACATCTGAGGTCATCAGTCCCATAGAACTTAGAACTACTTAAACCTAACTAATCTAAGGACATCACACACATCCATGCCCGAGGCTGGATTCGAACCTGCGACCGTAGCAGTCGCGAGGTTACAGACTGAAGCGCCTAGAACCGCACGGTTACCGCGGCCGGCGGTTAATGAACAAGAAGTGCAATAAAGAGTAGTATAAGACACGAACGGTCTCGTCGGTGAGTGGTCATGCTGTGACGTACTGTTACTAATGCCGTGTATGATACAGCAGACATGTTTTCCGGTGGAGGATTCGGTTGACTTGTCGCCTTGTCATCAAACGTTTGCGGTTCCCATTCGAAAGCCACATCGTTTCGCCTGCTAATAGAGCAGTTGTGCAGAATCAACTGTCATTATAAGTCCCTACCTTACACCACACCACAGACACAAATTTGAATAAAGCGAACAGTGGGGAAAAAATGGCTAGCGTGGCAATCCAACGCCGTAATCACTCAACCGCAACGCCATTTCTCTCCTCGCGTGCTCTATATTGCACTTCTTGCTCTTGGGAAGTCCAGTGTTACTATTTTACTTTTCTTTCCACAGTCCAGTACACCTTCTTCCTGTTCTCATGCTTGATATGTGTTCAGTTTTTGACGGGTTGACCACTGGCCCTCTTTAACACTAAATCTGAAGGGGGTACGATGGGGAGTTTCTTCTTGCAAGAGATCGTCGAGTCGAAACATTATCAAAAAGGATCTCCCTCTCTACCCTTAAAAATTTATTTTTTTGAGTGAGTAAAAGTGTCCAGGCGAACTTCTGCATGTTGAGTTCTGCGCCATTATGTAGCAGAAAATACCAATAAATTTTGAAAAACCATTGCGTAATCTCAAGACTAGTGTTGGGTGCGCAATCTTTCGTGTCCGCAATCTTATACCATTCTTTCACCAAACCTTTAGTACAAATCGTTATGTCCATAACCTTTGTAATCCGTTTATGAATCCGCTCGCGGGAGATGGACGGCTGCATGGATATTTTCAGCAAGATGGAGCAACAGCACACAGCAACTTGCCATAAGCGAATGAAGTATTCAGCGAGGAGTGAACAATCAACAGAGGCAGTGCAATCTCCTGGGCATCTCGTTCGCCTGCTCTCTCTCCCTGTGATCCTTACCTGTGGGGCAAGTTGAAGGGTCTGCTGAATCAAAATACATTGAGTTGACAAAAGTATGGGGCAGCGATATGCACGTATACATATGGCGGTAGCATCGCGTACACAAGGCATAGAAGGGCAGTGCATTGGCAGACCTGTCATTTGTATTCAGGTGACTCATACGAAAAGGTTTCCCACGTGACTGTAGCAGCACGACGGGAATTATTAGACCTCGAACGCGAAATGGTAGTTGAAGCTAGACGCATGGGACATTCAGTTTCGCAAATCGTTACAAAATTCAGTATTCCGAGATCCAGAGTGTCAAAAGAGTGCCGAGAATACCACATTTCAGGCATTAGCTCTCACTATGGACAACGTAGTGGCCGGCAGCCTTCACTTAACGACAGACGGCAGTGACGTTTGCGTAGTGTTGTCAGTGCTAACAGACAAGCAACACTGCCTGAATAACAGTAGAAATACGACGAACGTATCCGTTAGGACAGTGCGGCGAAATATGGCGTTAAAAGGCTATGGCAGCAGACGACCGACGCGAATGCCCTTGCTAACAGCACGACATCGCCTGCAGCACCTCTCCTGGGTCGGGACCATATCGGTTGTACACTAGACGCCTGGAAAACCGTGGACTGGTCAGATGAGCCCCAATTTCAGTTGGTAAGAGCTGATGGTGGGGCCCGAGTGTGGCCCAGACCCCACGGAGCTATGGACTCAGATTGTCAACAAGACACTGTGCAAGCTGGGCTGTGTTTACATGGAATGGACTGGATCCTCTGGTCCAAGTACTTGGAGACCATTTGCAGCCATTCATGGCCTTCATGTTACCAAACAACGATGGAATTGTGTGGATGACAATGCGCCATGTCACTGGACCACAGTTGTTCAAGATTTGGTTGAAGGACATTCTGGACAATTCGAGCGAATGATTTGGCCACCTAGATCGCAGGACATGAATTCAATCGAAAATTTGTGGGACATAATCAAGAGGTCAGCTAGTGCACAAAATCCTGCACCGACAATACAGGGTGATTCAAAAAGAATACCACAACTTTAGAAATTTAAAACTCTGCAACGACAAAAGGCAGAGCTAAGCACTATCTGTCGGCGAATTAAGGGAGCTATAAAGTTTCATTTAGTTGTACATTTGTTCGCTTGAGGCGCTGTTGACTAGGCGTCAGCGTCAGTTGATGCTAAGATGGCGACCGCTCAACAGAAAGCTTTTTGTGTTATTGAGTACGGCAGAAGTGAATCGACGACAGTTGTTCAGCGTGCATTTCGAACGAAGTATGGTGTTAAACCTCCTGATAGGTGGTGTATTAAACGTTGGTATAAACAGTTTACAGAGAATGGGTGTTTGTGCAAAGGGAAAAGTTCTGGACGGCCGAGAACGAGTGATGAAAATGTAGCACGCATCCAGCAAGCATTTGTTCACAGCCCAGGAAAATCGACTCGCAGAGCTAGCAGAGAGCTGCAAATTCCACAATCAACTGTATAGAGAGTCCTACGAAAAAGGTTAGTTATGAAACCTTATCGTCTGAAATTGGTTCAAGCACTGTCTGCAGCTGATAAGATTAAAAGAATCGATTTCTGTGATTTTATCCTTGCTCAAATGGAAACAGATGAATCTCTCGTTTCAAAGGTTGTGTTTAGTGATGAAGCAACTTTCCACACTAACGGGAAAGTCAACCGTCACAATGTCTGTATATGGGGCACTGAGAATCCGCGGGAAACAACTCAGTATGAACGTGACTCGCCTAAGGTGAATGTTTTCTGTGCCATTTCAGCCAATAAAGTTTTTGGTCCCTTTTTCTTCGAAGGTGCTACTGTAACTGGACTACAGTATCTGGAGATGTTAGAGAATTGGCTGTTCCCTCAGCTCGAACAAGAAGCACAACAATTCATATTTCAGCAGGATGGAGCGCCACCACCCGAGGCGATGGATCGGCCGCCAGGCAGCCCGTGACAGAGCACTTCATCACTGGCCTCCAAGAAGCCCTGATCTTACCCCCTGCGATTTTTTCTTATGGGGGTATGTTAAGGATATGGTGTTTCGGCCACCTCTCCCAGCCACCATTGATGATTTGAAACGAGAAATAACAGCAGCTATCCAAACTGTTACGCCTGATATGCTACAGAGAGTGTGGAACGAGTTGGAGTATCGGTTTGATATTGCTCGAGTGTCTGGAGGGGGCCATATTGAACATCTCTGAACTTGTTTTTGAGTGAAAAAAAACATTTTTAAATACTCTTTGTAATGATGTATAACAGAAGGTTATATTATGTTTCTATCATTAAATACACATTTTTAAAGTTGTATTCTTTTTGAATCACCCTGTACTTTCCCAGTTATGGATGGCTATAGAGGCAGCATGGCTCAATATTTCTGGAGGGGACTTCCAATGATTTGTTGAGTCCATGCCGCGTCGACTTTTTGCGCTACTCTGGGCAGAAGGCGGTCCGACACGGTATCGGGAGGTATCCCATGACTTTAGTCATCTCAGTGTAATTCTGACACACCTGAAGAGCTATAACAGAACACTGAAAACTCTTTTCCTGTTATCCTTCAGGCAGAGCTGCTACGCATACCTCACTGTTTGATAAATCGAATGAATGACCGGTTTACATTTTCGTTTTGTTTCCATTTGTTTACTGTCAACTCTAGCAACTGGAAAGGTTTCGTTACTGTGCGCTAGTACAGGAGAGTCAAAGTCATTTTTGAGTAATATTTGAAATAACGTCATGCTTGCGTGAATAGTACATTGAGATACTTTTCTGAACAGGTCTTAAGGAGAAAAAGTGGATTACCAAATAAAAAATACAGGGCACTCTTTAAAAAAAGATGTGCTGTTGTTCATATCTTCGCAAAGAAAAAATATACGAGAAAGGCAGTCCTGCTGGTTATCTTTGCACCAGTAGCCAAACAACATTCTGAAGACTTTTTAACATTACTTCTGTAAAACATTTGTTTGTGATGTATATGCAGATGTACACTGTTGTTCTTGATCTTTTGGAATAAGCTAGTGAAACGTATAAGATGAGTCTGTTCATGATTTTGTGTTTATTATTTTATGTTTATTGCGAAGCCGCACAGACATGTGCAGAAAAATTGCACCCATTTTTCGATTGTGCATTTCGTGTTTAGTGACAAAGGAAATATCGACTTTAAATGCATTCAATCATGCGTCATTGTGTGGCCAGTTTTTATTCTTTGTCTTGATATTCTTCATCGAGGCGCATATAATTTGCAATATAGCCGGCAGTTCTCATGCTCAGACGTCCACGTCTCCCTCCGCAAAAAGTATGAATGAACTACTTCTCACGTAAGAGAAAGGCAAGGGAACAGAATCATTCCTACAAAGTTTTTTTTTTAAAAAAAAAGAAAAGGTCTTTAAGGTAGTAATACTGCTTGCAAAGTTCGAGATGTAGCGAAACTTTCCCCGTACTAATCAAACGAGGATTCTGAGGCTCACAAGAGGAGAGACAAAAAGAGTTGTTCATTATATTCTTAATATTATATGCTCCAGATACAACGCAGCTGCACCGACATTAATAGAGTGCTGCTTGACACAATCACGTCGATTAAATATGTAGGTGCAACATTGCATTGAAATGGAATGAGCGTGTAAGAATTGTAGTCGGGAAGGGAAATGGTCGACTTCTGTTTACTTGGAAAAAAGGAGACCGCACATAAGACACAAGTGCGACCCATTGTTGAGTACTGTTCGAGTGTTTGGGATCCGCACCAGGTCGGATTAAAGGAAGACATCGAAGCAGTTCAGAGGCGGGCTGCTATATTTGTTATGAAGATCAGGTTAAGGCTCGAACGGAGGATAAAGACAGTGGTTTTTCCGTCGCTCTGTTTGCGAGTGGAACGGGTAAGGAAATGACTATTTATGGTACAAGGTACCCTCCGCCACGCACCGTTCGGTGGGTCGCGGGGTATGTATGTAGGTGTAGATATAAGAAGGCACACGATGAGAAAACTTACGTTGTGATGCTCAACAGTGTTCTCTGTTTCCTCCTGCTAATCCGTTGGTAATTAGGGGGACAATGAAAGTGGAAATTAACTTGGGATGTGACATGTGCGAAATAAACCATCATTCGATTTATATTTTTTTGCAATGTATCTGTGAAACTGCATCGACGGATTACAATCTGATCAATGAAAAGTACACATCGTTTTTCATTTATTCTTGTTAACCTGTCTCAGTCAAATAATCTGTAGATAAAAATGCATTTGGAGGAAATTATGTTTGGAAAAGGCGGCTTGGCCTAGTTCAGGATTAATCTCACAATATAATTCTGCTTGTCGGTAAGCAGGAACTTTACCTTCTAAGAGCTGTTACAGCAATGGCAGATTCATTAGAAAGTAGCTGTTAAATTGCTGCGAAATTGTGTAATCGGCACGAAATTAACGCCGCGTGGGACACTTGAAATTAATGTTGTGATGGAGTGGTAATAAAGCGCAAATGAAAGTAGCTCCCGTGTAACTCAATTATCAGTCAATGTACACCAATTGCTAAACAGCCTTACTATATGACACAATCACATCTTCAGCTGCGAAAGCTCACAATTGCATTTCCCTTGACTTTTAGTCCCCTTCCTATTGGTAGGCTGACGGCTAGTGTATTACAATGCAATTCTGGTAAAAGAGTTTTGGAGAAAGAAATTATTTTAATAGAATACTTTTCTACTGATAATGTATATTTGCTACAGAGAAACACTGAAGTCCTGTTCGTTATAGGCGCCAATCCAGTGTATCATCTTCAGCGATCTCATTTTATTGTTAGCCAAATAAAACGATTTTCCTTGTTAGATGATCAGATGAAACGAACTTGAGTAGAAATCGTCTGCGCCATCATTAATATGATTTAATCACGCCACAGTTTCCGCAATTACTTCAATAATAGTTCATTCAGTATAGGAAGTGGTCAAGAACAAATGATAGAGTGGAGGTGATATACCCATAATATATGTGGTGATACAAAAAAGATAGCTGTAGACCACGCTAGAGGTGCAATCATCATTGACGGTGTTTTGGTTGCATCTTTTTGTAACAGATACTGTAAAGAATGCTAATGCCCAAAGTGAAAAATTGACAGGATAAATATTCATTGAGCCCCTGGAAAGCACTGTAGGTTGAAAATAAATAACCAATAACTGCAAATCTTCACGACGATTCATTGTCACAACCTGCCCAAATACCCCCCTCAAACTGAGGTGCTGTCATAACCAGAGCAGTGTGCATTGCGAGCCCCGTTGTGCGGAAGAAATATGTAGTTATTTAAAGTGTCGCTACATGCTTCACTGCAATGCTTCAATTCTGTTGTTTTTGTATGCGAATGCTTGGTCTGGACGTAGAACTCCTAACAACTCAGATCCTTTATTTCCTTTGTGCCCCAGATTTTCCCATTAAATTTAAAGTTTTCCTTGTGCTACACTCGTTTAGTTCTGCGCAGGAACTTGAGATAATAGGGTATCGCAAATCTTATGTTTTCTCGTTTTTACACTGTAAGATAGGAAAAAAAGCACCATGAAGGAATTATTCGAGTGGGACGGAAATCGATATGTGGTGTACATGTACAGACCAAAAAAAATGATTACAATTTCAGAAACAAATTGGATGATTTATTCAACAGAAGGAGCTTCACAAACTGAGGCAGTCAATGAAGCGTTGGTCCACCTGTGGTCCTTATGCAAACAGTTAATCGGCTTGGCATTGATTGATAGAGTTGGTGAGTGTCCTCCGAAGCGATATCGTGCCAAATTCTATCCAATTAGCGCGTTAGATCGTCAAAATTCCTATGTGCTAGGAGGGCTCTGCCCGTAATGCAACAAAGGTTTTCAATTGGGCAGAAATTCGGCGACCTTTCTGTCCAAGGTAGTGTTTGGCAATCACGAAGACAAGCAATAGAAACTCTCGCCGTGTGTGGGCGGACATCACGTTGCTAAAATGTAGCTCAGGGTGGCTTACCATGAAGGGCAACAAAACAGGGCGTGGAATATCGTCAACTTACCGCTGTGCTGTAATGGTGCCGCAGATGGCAACCAAAGGGGTCCTACTCGAAAAAGATATGGCTTCCCGGACCATCACTCCTGATTGTCGGTCATATGACGGGCGACAGTCAGGTTGGTATACTATCGCTGTCCGACTAGTCTCCACACGCGTCTCCACTGGCCATTGGGGCGGGACTCATCACTGAACACAATTCTATTCCAGTCAATGAGATTACAGACCGAAGAGATATCTGGAGTCGCCCCAGACAGCGATGGGATATCAACCTGACTGCTGTCCACCATACGGCCCGAAAACCAGGAAAGATGTTCTGGCTGCCATTTCCTTTCATAGCAGGAGCCCTCTGGTAGTCATTCTTACAGCACAGCGGTACGTCGACGATATTCTACGCCCCGTTTTTTACTCTTCGTGGCAAGCCATCCTGGGTTTACATTTCAGCAAGATAATGCCCGCCCGCACACAGAAAGGGTTTCTACTGCTTGTCTTCGTGCTTGTCAAACCTAACCTTCGCCAGCATGGTTTCCGGATGCCTCCCTAACTGAGAGCGTTTGGAACATTATGGTGAGAGTCCCCCAACCAGCTCGGGATTTTGACTATCTAATATGCCAGTTCGGACATAATTTCTTCACGATATCGCTCAGGAGGATATCCAACAACTCTATCGATCAATGCCAAGCCGAATATCTGCTTGCATAAGAGCTATAGCTGGACTAATACGTTATTTACTTGCTTAATTTGTGAGGCTCTTTCTCTTGAATAAATCACCCAATTTTTCTGAAACCTTAATAATTTATTTGTCTATACATCTACGTTCTTTCTACCGATTTCCGTCCCATTCTGATAACTCCTTCGTGGTGTGTATTTTTTTTTCTTAGAGTGTATTTATATATGTTTTAATTGTTATGAATTATCAGTATCTTACGAATTGTGCAGTGTCTTTTCTTGTGGTTCATATGGCACCACAGGATAAAATTAAAGTCAATATAGGTTGTTCATAATAGTATGTCCCAGTTTCAACTGAATATTATGACCGTTTAATTTAGGCTATTTTCAACAAATCATATATAACATTGAAACTAAACTAACCGAGGTTTTGCTGTAACTGTTCAATATGTGTACCTTCAGGAATGCGGCACACATCCAACGTAAAACATAAACTTCCCGCACTTTGGTTACCAAGTCTGGAGTTATGGAAGCAATGTCTTCTTCAGTTCGGTGTACCAACTATGGAAAGTCAGTAAGCAGTGTCGGAACGTAGCTCCAAAGGAAAAAATCGCCTGGTGTGAGGTCAGGTCGACGTGGAGGCCAGAGGAAAAGAGCTCTGTCGTACTGACCACTACGACCTACCAACGGTCAGGGACCAAGACGTTCAAACACTCTGGTACAAAGAGATGCCAACGGGAGAGGGGTTTCATCTTGTTGCCAAATAAAATTTTCAGGTTCGGCTTCTAGATGGGGAAAGAGCCATGCTTCAACATATCTAGATACGCCACCCTTTTTAATGCAGCTTCAGCGAAAATCAATGTTCCGTACAGTTGATATCAGGACACAGAGCAGAAAACAAGTTCATGAGGATGTTCGGACCCCTAGATACGTACATTATGGGTATTTACTTTCCTACTTAGATGAGCGATTGCCTCATCACTGAATACTACATGATCAAGAAAGTTATCTTCCCATAGCAACTCTTCACTTGAGAAATTATAACGTACACCATAGTCATGTGGCTTTAAAGCAAGTACTAACTACAACCGGTTTGGATGCATGTGTAAACATTTTCTTAAAACTTTTGACACTGTTGTTTTAGGCAACGGAAGTTCAAGATTTGTTTTTCCGAACCAATTTCTTAGGACTGCGCAGGTAAGATTGTTTGAAATTGTCAACATCCTTTCCAGACACTTTTGGTCGTCCTTTGCTTTTCCCTTTACGCACACATCTGGTCGTTTCGGATTGACTATACCATCAGCGAACGTTTTTGCTACGTGGGGGATCTCACTCAAACTGTAAACAAAACGCATGTTGAACTGAAATTAAAGATTCACTCATTGCAAACTGAAGAGCACAAAATGCTTTACGCCCAGGAGTCGCCATTTTGAGTATGTTTCGTATGCGACGTGTCAGCGGGAAAATAACAAAGCAATACTTGCGCATGCGCTTATCTAAAACTGTTTTCAGTTATTCTTTAATTGTGGACTTGAACCAACACTCTACGATGCTTACAGTTGATACAACTAAAATTTATAATTAGAGCGTTCTTCTATTGAAATCTTGTCAAATTGGAGCATAAAAACTTGACTAGATATCCTCGTATTTCATTACTTGCAGTATTAAATCTTAAATCTGAATCGCGTATGATCTCCTAACCGTCAGAACTTTCCTGCAAATTTTCTTATTTTATTAATTACCGAAAATCCTAAATCGAATAGTGAATGAAATGTCTGACAACGTAGTTGAAGACTGTGTAGTCCTTTTCATATATCGGTCGGACCACGAGTAAATTTATTTGCTACGGCTGCTTCAGTATACTTGAACTATTGCCTCGATGTAATATGCATATTGAATATAAACTGTCATTCTCTGGAGAAGTAGATGTAGAAACCATATTCTCACCTACTAGCTTGTTGTAATCAAGTGTGTTCCAAGACCAAGATTTATTTTACTGCTGAGCCTGGCCTCTGTTGGCAGACAAGTTTGCGATGACGCAATGGTCTCATTAGTGTTATAAACTGAATGAGACAAGATCTCGTTTAAAGCTGATAAGCTGTCAAAACATTTTTATTAGAATGTAAGAAGCTGTGTAATGAAGTTACAGCTGACTTAATTTGCACATAAGGTGGGAGCAAAATGTAGTCAGCAGAAGGTTTGTTAAGGCAGTGTACAAACATTCTTGCTGAACAGGAATTGCAAAGTGTGCACGTAAGATTGGGGGGTACAGGTAAGCCATTTTGGGTATTCCCGGTACGGATCGGAGTATTAAGGTACGAAATACTACGCCTAGGATGACGTCATAGCATATCACGAACCACACCCTTAATGCAAAGTAGAGGGGTACACTCAAATCAGACGTAGCAGGTTAAATCTTGGTTCTGGAGAGAAGCCCATCATAACAAAGAAAGCACTGGGGCTATGGAGTGTTGAGGTTGACGAAAAAATATTTAAGATACATAAGAAACCAATAGTTCACTTGAAAAAAGAATCTTAGTGTTTGGTTTATGTTGCGGGTCAGCTGCTAGTATTCACAGCGTGTCTTAGCTACCTGCAGCTCTCCCCGAGTTTTGTAGCACTCTCATTCAATCGATGACCCCTCTTATACAACTATGTCTTCTGCTTACTATCTCAGCGAGATTGCCCTTTTAACCATGTAATTTGTATACATGATAAATTACAACGCTCCAATCAGGCATCCTGGAGGCTTGCCCCATGCGACTTCCCCTTCTTACTATGTCTCGCCACTGAAAACGACGTTCTGCGTTCTGTTTGATGAGAAGTTTTCTGCCAAATCAAATTTGTGGGCTGATATTCCATAATCTCGTGTTTTGTTTACTGGGCGGCAGTGCAGAATGGTAAATAATCAAAGACTTTTCTGAAGTCGAGAAACGCGGCATCTGATTGCCTTCTTGGTCAACAAGTTGACTTTCATATGATCGATGTTCAAGAAATCAACATAGATTCTTAGAACTAAATCCTTCGGTCTCCTTAAAGATCATTATATAATAGCACAGCACATGTTCCATAATTCTACAGTAAAATAATGTAAGGTACCACGGTATGTAGATCTATGAATCTGCCTTCTGACCCCTCTTAAATATTGGTACTATTTTATACCAATGTCTTTTTCAGTAGTGTGATTAGTTACTGCGGAGATTAACAGTAGACCGCTATCAGAAGAGGGGCCATTTTTTACATAAAATCGAAGTAGAAACTTGCTAGTGCTTTGAGGCAGATAGGACTTTGCCTTCAGATTCATTGAACAACGTATCTTGCGTAGTTCTTCGTACATTAGCCTGGACACTTTCAGCCTTCATTTGTCAGGAAAACTACGGTTTCGTTTCAGTCTGCAGCGAAGTTCTTTCTGATCTCGTAATCACTAAGTAACTAGATGGAAAGTGTTACATAAACTGTGAAGAGAAGTAATCACATTTATCATCCCTTCCACCAAGCAGAATGAGGGTTTTGCGCCCCGCTCTTTAGAGAGGATAAGAGACAGTTATCTTCTCTTGTATTAGCACGTCAGTCAACCTGCTAGATTTAAACTAAATGTGTTTCTTCCTCTAGCAAAATGAGAGGTTAGCTATACAATGTAAAATATTGCATCTACAGTTCTGTATAGCATGCACACAGCTAAACACAAATGTCCTCGCCGTTAGTAAGCTATTGATGGGGTTGTCACGTACGCGAATAATTTTGTGCATTATAAATAAAATGTTATTTTGCCCTTTATTTGATGAAATATATAATTTGTTTTTTTTTCTTTTTCATGTTTTGTGTAAGTAAAAAAAAAAAAAAACGAATAAATCCGAAATTCAGTTAGTGCGCTTTTTGACACGATGGTTCGTACCCTGACAAGTTTCAGAAAGAAAGTTTTACACGGTTGAAATGCTTTTTACCCTCACTTTAATCAGGCTATTAGAGTGGGCATTTTTTTTAACAGAAAAAGTGAAAATTTTATTAATAAGATCAGAATAAGTAACATTGCGTTTCTCTCAGACATACTGAAAAAATGCAAGCCTAATTTCGAGAAAAATACGTTTAGTTAAAAGAATGTCTCATAAAAAAGCTGTTTTAAGGCGACAGTGACGTAATTCCTTTGACAGAAAAGCGATGTAGACAAAAGAGCTCTGCAGCTGTTCAAAATTTGTGAAGCTGCGAAAGACTGAAAGAGAGATGAAAGCAAACGCTTAATTGCAAATTTCAGACCTTTTGCAATATACTGGTCAGCTTTGCAACCACGCGAAATCAGTTGTAGCACACGTTTATAAGAAGTACACATCTGAGCTGTCAAGTACCCATAAATAAATAAGCTTCGACCTTTGTCCGCCGTGACGTTGTTGTGTATGGAGTTATCTCAGCACGTGAAGAAGGCTAATTTCTGTTGAGGAACAAATACAAGAGTCATTGTACGGCTCGTGAGAGTGTGTCTTTGGTTGTTCACATATCTCGTTTCCGGCACTGTCCTTTTTTTTTTTTGCAGGTTATGCAATGCCTGTGCTGACAAGCAATTACGTAGATGGTGTTTTAGCAGACTTCTGCCTGCTTACGTAAGATGCTTTAATTACGGAACACAGAAAAGTCGTTGCAGGTTGAATGCTTCCTACTTTTTAATCATTTAAACACTCCTCAAAAGCTTCACCTATGGCCATACATGAAATTCGCCATTATTTGATAAAGAAAATTAAAGATCCCTTTAGCCACACTCAAGCCTGTAAAACTAAAATGTTCTGAATATAAGGAGGTTTGCTAGTTGCTTCCGTGGTTTTTGTCTCTCAGTTAATGTAATAATTCACCTCGAAATGAATGTTGGGTTTCCAATAAAGACGAATTTCTAACTAAAATCATATCATTATTGAAGAACAATACTATTTTCGTGAAATACCTTCATATTCACTTATAATAAGAGCGGTTACGACGTATAAACCGTTTTATGTCAGAATACAATCTTGTTCTCATATAAATATGTTCTCGGCAAATGGATCAGTTTAATAAAACTGTATATACATACCGTACCCAAGCAACCAGCTAGCAACAAGACAGTCTACATTTTCAGTGAGTCTACTTCCATTTTTGCAAGTTTTGGTAAATGTCAAGGATGCTCATATGTCACTAACAATTGTAATGACACATTTACTTTCATGTGGTTGCGATATCCTTAGTGGTTTCTTGTGAATTAATTTCTGTTACGCCCCTTACCACTGACCTCGAAACTAAAGCTAGTCCTCCGCGAATAGCATTCTCCAGCATAGTACACCTACCAAATTTCTGATTATATTTCGTTTATGTTTCCAGATGGCGAACACTTGCTGGTGGTACTACATCTCGAAATTTACGGAATTTTTTGATACAGTAAGTTCAGCAGTACTTTTTATTAACACGCACTTGTAAATATGCATCCGAGTCTAATAGCGTAAACTGTTGGTACTGTTGTTCCAAGATACATGCATGTTGTGGCTCAAATAACCGAATTACTTGCGTTTGAAAAATCCGCAGCCAAGAAACTATCTTTATTTAGGCACCAGATGCGTTCCCTACCGAACCTTTTCCTGTGCACTGGAAGCTTTTTATATTGTTTTTTACATTTATTGTTGCAGCTGTTGTTGGATGCAAAATCAGCTCAAGACTTGTTTCACGTACATGTTCTAGACAGTTCAAGTGGTAAAATCCTGGACCAGTGCTCGTACACACACACACACACACACACACACACACACACACATATTACACATACTCCTCTCGCAGAAAGAGAGAGATTTACAGCAAATAACTGTTAAGTAAAGTACTGCAGTAAATACAAAAAGACAATACATTTAACTGCAATGACAAACACGAAAAAACAGTTGTCATGTCTAGTTATAGCTCGGCCAAGGTGGGTATGAAAATACAGAGAACGGTATTCTAAAGTGTAGCAGAAATTTCGACAGCAACGGCTGGCGCACACAGCTACCACAACTGGTAAATACACAAACTGCTTTTGCAATCTTCATCAAGCTGCACTAAATATGTGTAAAACATTACTTATATGCTCCACTGACAATTATTCCATAAAATGCAACACAAAATGCGTCTGGCGCAAAAATAGAGAAAACTTTAGCAGTTGCGTGACAGCGGATTTTTCAGATATACAAATGTTTGCTTCATATGGGAATACAAACCAAAAGACTAACTGGGTGACGGCCTATGCCTGTCTGTTGACAGTACAGGCGTCTTCTACTACCTAATAGGTGAAGGATTCAACAAAAATATTTATCAAAATACGCCTATATTCAGCCATTACTTTTTCATAGCTGTGCTAACCTATTTCACTAACAAAAGCTGCTGCGCTTTTAAGGGATTATTCTGTATAAATTTTACATTGCCTATTAATTTTAAAATGCTTATGAAAGCCCCAACCCTCCCTCTTTGCATCCGATGTAGTAATAGCTCTGAATAAGGTAGTAGTCGGAGCGCAAGGCTCTATTGGTAAATACCTTCTCCTTAATTTTAATTTACCATCCTCTGATGTAATTCTCAGTTTGATTTACAAATGAAATGGTGCCATTTGACATACTTAAAAATGGTCTACACTGGACTCTAAAGTTAATAGACGGATATTTCATTAAATGTGGATGTTAGATTCTTTCCTTTCATTCTGTCGACATTTTTCTGTGGTAAGAGTACTAAAATCTACCCCGCTTTAAGATTTTCACCAAGTTATTTCTCTGGGATACCAGACTACTGTGCAGTTATTGTTCCCCTTTTTTTCTCTTTTCCTTTGCTGCTGATATCGATTGTTACCTTTTTCCCATTGGAGCCGATTGTAGTGCCTAGATGTATCTGCCTAATGTAATCGGTGTTGGAACGTCTTCTCAATCACCATATGCATATTTGTCTAGTTTTAGATTTAGTATTGCGAATATTGAAATTATCTCTATAAGCTTTTACTTCTGCTTTTAGCTCAACCAAAACATCTGCAAAGTGTGGACCAAATGATATCACTTCTTTAAACTATTTCTGATCTTTACTTTAATTTATTCTCGCCATAAATTGCTTCTCAGTTCAATTTTTACTACTACTACATACTCCCTTTACGTTTGACAGGAATAAATAGACGTCAACTAACTGGATAAGTAGTTGTCCAAACTTATTTGCATGGCCGTGAAGTACTTTCCTTGCCAGCTCTTCAGTTTTTTGGTCTTTCTAACAACTTTGCTCTCGTGCAACGATTAAGCATAATGAAGAATATCGTGAAGCCCTGCTTAAGGAATTGGTTAAAGTTCTGTAGCACGTGCGGAACGAAACAATTGATTGATTTTGTCAGTTTTTGCTTATGGTGAAATCAACGAAGCAGAGCCTAGTGAAACTACAAAGGCTTTCATGGGAATCTTCTTTCTCATTGTTCCTTCTCGAGTGTGTAAGACATTCCAATGGCACAACATAAATAAATTAGTCTTACAATTCTTCAGCTATAGTCAGCAACCAAAAAGAAGAGAGATTTTTCAAGAAAACTATCATGATGTCGAAGGGGATTAAAGCTATCAGAAGCGTACTTAACCCACCCGTAAACTTGGTCGTTAACGCATATCGTTGCGGAGGACTCAACCCGGAAATTGTTAGTTAGAGTCGTCGTGGCGGAAGAAATTTTCATCGTCTAGATTTGACCGAAAAAGAGTTGAGAAGTGATCACCAGACTGGGTGCCAGCGTACTGACACGGCTGATGAGTAATAAACTACTGGCCATTAAAATTGCTACACCACGAAGACGACGTGATGCAAACGCGAAATTTAACCGACAGGAAGAAGATGCTGTGATATGTAAATGATTATCTTTCCAGAACATTCACACAAGGTTGGCGCCGGTGGCGACACCTACAACGTGCTGATATGAGGAAAGCTTACAACCGATTTCTCATGCACAAACAGCAGTTGACCGGCGTTGCCTGGTGAAACGTTGTTGTGATGCCTCGTGTAAGGAAGAGAAATGCGTACCATCACGTTTCCGACTTTGATAAACGTCGGATTGTAGCCTATCGCGATTGCGGTTTACCGTATCGCGACATTGCTGCTCGCGTTGGTCGAGATCCAATGACTGTTAGCAGAATATGGAATCGGTGGGTTCAGGAGGGTAATACGGAACGCCGTGCTGGATCCCAACAGCCTCATATCACTAGCAGTCGAGATGACAGGCATCTTATCCGCATGGCTGTAACGGATCGTGCAGCCACGTCTCGATCCCTGAGTCAACAGATGGGGACGTTTGCAAGACAACAACCATCTGCACGAACAGTTCGACGAAGTTTGCAGCAGCATGGACTATCAGCTCGGAGACCATAGCTGCGGTTGCCCTTGACGCTGCATCACAGACAGGAGCGCCTGCGATGGTGTATTCAACGACGAACCTGGGTGCACGAATGGCAAAACGTCATTTTTTCGGATGAATCCACGTTCTGTTTACAGCATCATGATGGTCGCATCCGTGTTTGGCGACATCGCGGTGAACGCACATTGGAAGCGTGTATTCGTCATCGCCATACTGGCGTATTACACGGCGTGATGGTATGGGGTGCCATTTGTTACACGTCTCGGTCACCACTTGTTCACACTGACGGAGCTTTGAACAGTGGACGTTACATTTCAGATGTGTTATGACCCGTGGATCTACCCTTCATTCGATCCCTGCGAAACCCTACATTTCACTAGGATAATGCACGACCGCATGTTGCAGGTCCTGTACGGGCCTTTCTGGATACAGAAAATGTTCGATTGCTGCCCTGGCCAGCACATTCTCCAGATCTCTCACCAACTGAAAACGTCTGGTCAATGGTGGACGAGCAACTGGGTCGTCACAATACGCCAGTCACTACTCGTGATGAATTGTGGTATCGTGTTGAAGCTGCATGATCAGCTGTACCTGTACACGCCATCCAAGCTCTGTTTGACTCAATGCCCAGGCGTATCAAGGCCGTTATTACGGCCAGAGGTGGTTGTTCTGGGTACTGATTTCTCAGGATCTATGCACCCAAATTGCGTGAAAATGTAATCACATGTCAGTTCTAGTATAATACATTTGTCCAATGGATACCCGTTTATCATCTGCACTTCTTCTTAGTGTAGCAATTTTAATGGCCAGTAGTGTACTTCCATCCAACATACGATATGGCCCTGGATCATTGGTCAGCTGTTTCGCGTGCCCGCATCTCGTGGTCGTGCGGTAGCGTTCTCGCTTCCCACGCCCGGGTTCCCGGGTTCGATTCCCGGCGGGGTCAGGGATTTTCTCTGCCTCGTGATGGCTGGGTGTTGTGTGCTGTCCTTAGGTTAGTTAGGTTTAAGTAGTTCTAAGTTCTAGGGGACTTATGACCACAGCAGTTGAGTCCCATAGTGCTCAGAGCCATTTGAACCAGCTGTTTCGCAGGGATCAGTTAACAGGTCCAGCTCCCGACACATAGGCTGCTTGACGTGCGCTACTGGTGAGTTGTCACTTATTGTTTTCTATGGTGAATTCCTGATGACCGTTATACAGACAATCGTTTTATGAGAATATGACAGATACGGAGGGGAAGATTACCCTACTAACCCTACAGAACTAAACAGCTGCTGTATATCTGGCGAAACGCAATGTAGAGCTACTGGGTATGCCTTCAGTTTCCCTTTACTTTACTTAAAGGGACCCAGACACAGATAAGTTTCACAAATTTTCTGCATCCTCATATTTTATTTCTCACAAAGCAGCATCCAGGTATCTATTTACTTAAAAACAGAAAACAGCACTCTCGTATGCATAGCAGTCCATCTAGGAATTGCGTGCTTGTTATATCAATGTAATGCCGACGTAATCGTATCACAGTATTGGCAATCACACTCGCCTTTTTGTATTTTGATGTAAGCGTCATTGTTACGTTGCCATGGTACCCAAAATCACAATATTCTAATTAAATCGTGATCATAAATATCTGCTGAGCTGAGCCCGATCAAATGTGCGTAGGATCGACCTGGACATTAACTGAACCTATCATCAACTGACGTGATGTCATGGGCTTATTATAACGTGTGTGGTTCAGTTAACCTGAAAATAGGATTAAACAACTGTGGCAGTCCAGCTCCACCTCATCGCAGGTATCAAAACGCGAAACTGTGAACCATTCAATAGGTACGAGATCGTATGCTCAAATTCACAACTCCATTCTGTGTGTAAAAGACCCTCCATGTTCTAATATTCAGCTATAAATTGTTACTTTACGTTTCAACGATTACCTCTTGCTCTTCGACGGGAATGCATCTTACTACTGTCCTAATTGTGCACGTCTACTCAACGATACATTAGCCATGCCGATGACGCCAGAATAACCTAATGACGACGTGTTAGCGTGTAATTTTAAGGAGGCGTACACACGTTGACACTAGTCAGCCATCTTCCTGCCGACGAGGAAGAAGGTAATTCTCCAAATGTTGAATGATAATTCGTAAAAGAACGTCGAATATGTTAGATAGCGTGGTCAGAAATAGCCTGGGAAGTTGTAGAGATGTTGGAGGGTATGTTGTTCTCAGAAATAATTGTTAAGAAAAAAAATCGATACGTTCGTATTGAGATTAGCCAATCAAGCTGTTGCTCGCGCAATTTCGTGCGGCCCATCAGATACTATTAGTGTCAGGTGTTCTCGTAGTGTAGGTGGCAGCACACGAGACTGCTCAGCCGCTGGGTCGGGTTCAGTCCTTACTACCATCCAATGTCTAATTTTTGTATCGCTATCTCGTTCAGCTTTGGAAGGCCAAACGAAGAACACGTTTGTGGACACCGTCGCTGGCAGGCCGCTTGTAATTTGAGCGCATAACGGCCTGATCTGCTAACTGCAATGCTAATTTACTCGGAAACGGAGCAGCGTATCGAATTTTTTTCTTAACCAACATTTCTCAACATAACCTACCCTGCAACACCCATGCAAGCCTTTCTGACTTTTTCTGACCACCTTGTATAAAGGTACAGCAGTGAAATACTTCGTGGTCATGTAAAACTATCCATTAACGCATGTAGTTTTTATTTACACATGCATTTCTATACTTTACAACTTGTTATTACATACGATGAACCTGAATACCACGGACAAAATTTTAGTGGTTGTTCAGGGTTATTTTATGAATATTTAGGTATAAGGAACCCGTGCTCTCCGGTGGTTCTTCACTGAGTATTTGCATTTGGTTTTATTTATCACCCCCCTTTATCATTGTAATTGTATTGCATTGAAAATGGCGGCACGATAGTGTATTAGTCGAGCTCAGTATTATTGCATCTGAGAATGAGCGTGCTTCGGTTGGCTTATCGTGAGTTTTTGTCGTGATATTTCACGAAGACACGCTGAACCACTTGGTAGTATATGTAAAAGTGTCCTGAAAGCATTCACAGTGCGATGCGTTTTCCTTACTCACAACTGTAGCTGTTCACTGTCCGATAACGACCACGGCAGGCCAAGAGCAATAATATCGTCGAGTAGTAAATGTTGACGATATTCGTTGTTTGCCTTCTTTGAAAACAAAGTTGTTACTTTCACTCATGGTATTTGCTGTCGATAACAGTAATGCCCACTTTACTCTTCACATTCAAACTTAGTGTGTACTGCTGGGTTCTGTCTCAGGTTTGTGTTGCCAACGGTGTTAATTGTATGTTAAAAGTGATACGCAACAGTACTAGTAGATTTACCAATAAAGAATTGACGCATATGCACCTCGTGTATAGTTTAGTGAGTGCAATGGCAGAGCAGCACAACTACGCTATGCTGAGATGTTTCCGCAGCAATGGCAGTCACATCCGTCTGACGGGTGTTCCATTACTCTTTTTTTGTGTTGTACGTTTTGGTGATAACATGTTACAAGCTTTTCATTGTTGTGAAGGTATTTTCACAGAAACGTAGGTAAATGAGGAAACAAATGGAATAGATCATAATCACATTTTTACTGTGTGCTGAGACACCAGTGACAAAATGTAGTTAATACTAAAATCTAAAAAAATATCCTTCAATAACCTTTTTAAGATTTCTACGCGTTCCATTCTTGGGTGGAATGTACGTAGAATGACTGATTATATGTCTCTGTGCGAACTGTTACTAGCTTAATTTTTTCTTACTAGACCGATCATAGGGGGCTTTATATTAAGACTTCGCTCTGAAAGTAGGTTCACCGAATTTGCTGAGTAGGTTTATCTTGGATATTGGGCACCTTCATTAAGATCTGCGCTACTTCAAACTATGTTTATGTCCTCGGGCATGGATGTGTGTGATGTCCTTAGGTTAGTTAGGTTTAAGTAGTTCTAAGTTCTAGGCGACTGATGACCTCAGAAGTTAAGTCGCATAGTGCTCAGAGCCATTTGAACCATTTTTTTTATGTCCATGTGTTGTTGCGATGACGAATCAGAAATCTGTTACATTCTTCTTTTTTTCTGTGCCTTTGTCCTACACCAGCACAGAATCGGCCTGGTTATGTCGCCACCGCGTTACCTCCTGGAATGGAATTATGTACCCCAACAAATGGTTCAAATGGCTCTGAGCACTATGGGACTCAACATCTTAGGTCATAAGTCCCCTAGAACTTAGAACTACTTAAACCTAACTAACCTAAGGACATCACACACACCCATGCCCGAGGCAGGATTCGAACCTGCGACCGTAGCAGTCCCGCGGTTCCGGACTGCAGCGCCAGAACCACTAGACCACCGCGGCCGGCTGTGTACCCCAACAGCTTACGAGATGTGTTATTCATGTGAAATTGAGCGAAAGTCTTCTAAATATTTACGAATCGTGTAACTGAGGGAGAGCGTGGGTAACAGACCGGTATTCACCAAGTGAGATGTGGGAAACCGCCTCAAAGACCACATCCACGCTGGCCAGCACACTGACCCTCCTATAATCCGTTCATCATAAGAATAAACCTGATTTAAACAAACACAAACGCGATGATTGGTCAGAAGCCGTAGCACACGTACACTGGTGTTGTTACGCTCTTGGAAGTAGGTCCTACTTATGTATTAGATATCTTATTACTAAGTTATGTAACTTTAAGATATTCAAATGTGTTAACAGCCTTCAACGTTTTTCTTAATCACGCTTTAGTTACATGGTTTTTATTTCAAAAATCGTGTACAGTACCGTCTCTGCATCGTTGTGCTCTGATTGTCGCGCTTTTAATGCGCAGTATGGAAATGGCTGAGGCTGCTTTCTGTTCCATAGTGAAACACGCGTGTGGAACACGGTTAAAAAGTGCCATGAAATAGACTGTAATTGATGTTTTTCATAAATGTATGGGGATAATCGGCTTTGAAGTTTTCCCAGCACTGTATATGATTTAGTTAATAGGTAAATATACATTTAAAGTGTAACATGTAACGGACCATGAACCAAAGGCGGTTGTTCGTGCGTTGGTGCACATCACCCCACTATCATATTTTTTTCTCATTCAGTTTTAAATATCTACATCTCGTAATTATAAAACTCATCATTTTTTGTGAATAATGCACTCTTTTCTTTCTTATTACATATTGGACGCGAAATTCCTATTTCCATTTCAAATACAAATTCTTAATCATCGATGTTTTATGGAATATTGTTCATAAAAGTTGCTTAAATTCAGAAAAAATAACAATTTAATTTTTAAGTCAAAAATTAAAAACCAAATCCTCTTTATTTGGACTATGTCCATCGTTTTGTACCACAAAGGTAAATAAGTATCGTAAAAACATGAAAAACAGTCATAATCACAGCATCGAGCACATCATAAAAGGCTGCATTTTTACATTTGCTACTGTACCATTACAATATGAACCCAACAGAACTGATCTGGAGCCAAGCTGCGGTATTCGGCCCGAGAAGTAACAAGACTGTTAAGGTGCCAGACGAATGGAACTAACGCACGCAGCTTTTTCACACGGCACTGCTGAAGGCTGGCGGGATATACACTCCTGGAAATTGAAATAAGAACACCGTGAATTCATTCTCCCATGAAGGGGAAACTTTATTGACACATTCCTGGGGTCAGATACATCACATGATCACACTGACAGAACCACAGGCACATAGACACAGGCAACAGAGCATGCACAATGTCGGCACTAGTACAGTGTATATCCACCTTTCGCAGCAATGCAGGCTGCTATTCTCCCATGGAGACGATCGTAGAGATGCTGGATGTAGTCCTGTGGAACGGCTTGCCATGCCATTTCCACCTGGCGCCTCAGTTGGACCAGCGTTCGTGCTGGACGTGCAGACCGCGTGAGACGACGCTTCATCCAGTCCCAAACATGCTCAATGGGGGACAGATCCGGAGATCTTGCTGGCCAGGGTAGTTGACTTACACCTTCTAGAGCACGTTGGGTGGCACGGGATACATGCGGACGTGCATTGTCCTGTTGGAACAGCAAGTTCCCTTGCCGGTCTAGGAATGGTAGAACGATGGGTTCGATGACGGTTTGGATGTACCGTGCACTATTCAGTGTCCCCTCGACGATCACCAGTGGTGTACGGCCAGTGTAGGAGATGGCTCCCCACACCAAGATGCCGGGTGTTGGCCCTGTGTGCCTCGGTCGTATGCAATCCTGATTGTGGCGCTCACCTGCACGGCGCCAAACACGCATACGACCATCATTGGCACCAAGGCAGAAGCGACTCTCATCGCTGAAGACGACACGTCTCCATTCGTCGCTCCATTCACGCCTGTCGCGACACCACTGGAGGCGGGCTGCACGATGTTGGGGCGTGAGCGGAAGACGGCCTAACGGTGTGCGGGACCGTAGCCCAGCTTCATGGAGACGGTTGCGAATGGTCCTCGCCGATACCCCAGGAGCCACAGTGTCCCTAATTTGCTGGGAAGTGGCGGTGCGGTCCCCTACGGCACTGCGTAGGATCCTACGGTCTTGGCGTGCATCCGTGCGTCGCTGCGGTCCGGCCCCAGGTCGACGGGCACGTGCACCTTCCGCCGACCACTGGCGACAACATCGATGTACTGTGGAGACCTCACGCCCCACGTGTTGAGCAATTCGGCGGTACGTCCACCCGGCCTCCCGCATGCCCACTATACGCCCTCGCTCAAAGTCCGTCAACTGCACATACGGTTCACGTCCACGCTGTCGCGGCATGCTACCAGTGTTAAAGACTGCGATGGAGCTCCGTATGCCACGGCAAACTGGCTGACACTGACGGCGGCGGTGCACAAATGCTGCGCAGCTAGCGCCATTCGACGGCCAACACCGCGGTTCCTGGTGTGTCCGCTGTGCCGTGCGTGTGATCATTGCTTGTACAGCCCTCTCGCAGTGTCCGGAGCAAGTATGGTGGGTCTGACACACCGGTGTCAATGTGTTCTTTTTTCCATTTCCAGGAGTGTAGAACGGCTCATCATGAGAAAATGCTGCGCCCGATTGGCTTCGTGGATTCTGTTGTTGATAGGCTCGTTATCAACGTAGCAGGTGACACTTCCAGAACTGAATTGTGTTTCTCATAATCGGATAAGGAAAGGGCTAAGAGATTACCAGACGACTGACTGTAAGTAATACTTCAGTGGCTTCAATATTTAACTATATGGTGAAATCATTCAATACTCTCCTACGTTACACACACCTTATGCAGAAAAATTACCCTATGGTTAAGTCAGGACTTTTCATCATTCTTGTTTTTAATTACAATAGTACGTTAGCTAAAATCATAACGTGTTGCGATTTTAGTCTAGTCGTCTAAGAAGCGTATTGCGAGAGCTTTGCAGCGTATTATTTCATTCTGCTTAAATATTAAATGACATTCGAAGCAGTATTGCTTCTCTGCTCGTCTCTTTTTACGTGTGAACTGCAGCTGGCCACGTCACTACAGGCTGGCTGTACCAGCTGACCGGCCAGTGCTGTCCAAGTAAAATGCGCCGGTAAAGCTGTTGTCCTGTATTATAGCTAAGTTGATATGCGCGTAAAGCACAGCACAAAACGTACCCTTATCATCGTACTTGACAGTATCGATACAGCTAGGCTGCAGTCCCACGTGAAACGGAAATCCGATGAGGCTCCAGCAAAGGCGGAAGAATACATAGTGCAATCTTTACATCAGGTTTATTCTTTTGATGAACGGATTATAGTTAATCCGCCGGGCTGACTCGATGCGGCGTCGGCTCATATCTCCGCCCCGCCTTAACACGCACGGCCATCCGGTCGGGTAGTAACAAATCAGATAGCGCATGGCACAAGTCGTTTTCGATCAATAGACTAATGCAAAAAAAGTAAGTGATTTTTATAAGGTTGATATTTGGACACAGTGATAAATACTTAATCATAGTCCGCAGCTCGTGGTCGTGCGTTAGCGTTCTCGCTTCCCACGCCCGGGTTCCCGGGTTCGATTCCCGGCGGGGTCAGGGATTTTCTCTGCCTCGTGATGACTGGGTGTTGTGTGAAGTCCTTAGGCTAGTTAGGTTTAAGTAGTTCTAAGTTCTAGGGGACTGATGACCACAGATGTTAAGTCCTATAGTGCTCACAAGGGAACCTCCCCATCGCACCCCCCTCAGATTTAGTTATAAGTTGGCACAGTGGATAGGCCTTGAAAAACTGAACACAGATCAATTGAGAAAACAGGAAGAAGTTGTGTCGAACTGTGAAGAAATAAGCAAAATATACAAACTGAGTAGTTCAAGGGAGGATATGCAACATTATGGACAATGGGAAAGCCGGAGCGCCGTGGTCTCGTGGTAATGTGAGTAGCTGCGGAACGAAAGGTCCATAGTTCAAATCTTCCATCGAGTGAAAAATTTAATTTTTTATTTTCAATTTATGTGACAAACTCTTATGTTTTCATCACTTTTTTGGGAGTGATTATCACATCCACAAGAAAACCTAAATCGGGCAAGGTAGAAGAATATTTTTACCCATTCGCCAAGTGTACAAGTTAGGTGGGTCGACAACATATTCCTGTCATGTGACGCACATGCCGTCACCAGTGTCGTATAGAATATATCAGATGTGTTTTCCTGTGGAGGAATCAGTTGACCTATGACCTTGCTATCAAATGTTTTCTGTTCCCATTGGAGTGGCACGTCCTTTCGTCTACTAATCGCACGGTTTTGCGATGCGGTCGCAAAACACAGACACTAAACTTATTACAGTGAACAGAGATGTCAATGAACGAACGGACAGATAATAACTATGCAAAAATAAAGAAAGTAAAATTTTCAGTCGAGGGGAGTTCTGAACCAAGGACCACTAGTTCCGCATCTGCTCACGCTACCACGGGACCACGGCGCTCCTAACCTTGCACTCTCCATTATGTTGCTTATGTTGCCCATGGACTACTCAGTTTGTATATTTTGCTTATTTTTTCACAGTTCCACACAACTTCTTCCTGTTTTCTCAATTGATCTGTGTTCAGTTTATCAAGGCCTATCCACTGTGCCAACTTATAACTAAATCTGATGGGGGTGCGATGGGGCGGGCCCTTGTCAGAGCCATTTGAACCATTTTGAGCTTGATCATAGCGTTGACCAACGGAAAAATGCGGATATGCTCCTGTGAGGTGCCAGTTGCCTCGTTCTACCGTCGTCAACACATTTAAAAACTTTGGCATGCGAACATATTAGCGCACTTTTTAACATCAGCTCATGCCTCACTCCCACAAATTCTCATAGCTGTAACTCGTAGACACCCACTACTCACCCACTACTCCATCTCTGTAAGTCACTTATACTCATCCACCCTTTCTTGCCCATTTTCAATCACTCGTTTTTCCAAACTCATTGTTATTATCTCTTTCTGTCTCTCTGTCACTGTCTCTTGTCTCACAGCGACAGTCTCCATCGTTCTGTCACACTACTATTGTCTCCTTTCACTGTCTCCTTCTTGCTCTGTCTTACCGCTGCTACCTTATTCATTCGTTTCCACTGCTGCTCTCTCACCACACAGCCCCTATCTCTCTCGTCCTTGTTGTCGTTGCATTGACTCTCTCTCTCTCATTATCAGTGGCTCTCACAAACCTCCACTTTCTCCTTCTCTGTATTCCTCTCTCACTGGCACTGTCTCCTTCACTCTTTTCCTAACACTGGTATGTCAATGTCAACTATGTTCCTCTGCCATTTGGTCCCTCTCTTTCTCTCACACTGTCAAAAAAAAAAAAAAAAAAAAAAAAAAAAAACCCAAAACGCGAATATGTTCGCATACCAAAATTTTTGGGAAAATTTTGAAGTTGCTGTGGAAGGTAGAATGAGACATCTGCTTCCCCACTTTTCAGTCAGAGTCTTTTAAACAGGAGCGTATTCGCTTTTTTGTGCTCCGATAGGAGCAGTTTTCCGCTGTTTCCCATCTTTTCCCTGCTACAGCAACGCATGTCACTTATATAAAAAGAACTTTATGGATCATTAAATGTTTGATAGTTTACTTATATGAAATTGAAATAACGCAAAACTAATTTTATATCTGAGACCAGATTTTACGTGCACAAAAATTTTTGTATGTGCTTCAGTACAACAACATGGAGTTCCCAGAACCTTTCTGGCGATAAAGGAGGCTCTTTACGGCATATTTCTCCGTGCTACCTCAATTTTAATCGATAAAGGTATCACGAAAATTGTCAATATAGATCGAGATCTGAATCTTAGGAATATATCGCAAAAATTACAGTATTTTTTGCGCATACCCCTCTTTGAATCTGCGGCTTGGTTTTGGTAACCATATTTTTAGTGTGTTTCTCGATAATGGATAAATACTTTTGAAAACGGGGAGATGGCACTTCTAGATAAATGCCTAGAGAATATTCCGTTCAAATGCGAGTAGTTTGCTGCGGTTAGTTATTTACACATCCGCTGCAGAAGGCGAAAAAAAGGTGAACATAGGTTTTCTAGGAGCCACCCATGAATTAAATGGTGCCTCCATAAGCCCCATAAGGCGCACCATACACACCAAACGCAAAAAGGCCCAGCCGATTTGCTCCGTTTGCTCAAGCTGGTGGAAGTGTAGTGTCCGGCCCACTCATCTAATATTCGGTGCCTAGGAAGCTGTTTTCTCGGATAGCTAGACAACAATTCCAGCAAATCATATTAATGGAGTTTATTACAGTAAATTGAACTGACAATACTTAACTTAGCGGATTTGCAGTGAGGTGTCGCAAGCAAATGGCGACATGCAAATAATCAATGTTCTTCGATATATACACTGCTGGCCATTAAAATTGCTACACTAAGAAGAAATGCACATGAGAAACGGGTATTCATTGGACAAATATATTATACTAGAACTGACATATGATTACATCTTCACGCAATTCGGGTGCATAGATCCTGAGAAATCAGTACCCAGAACAACCACCTCTGGAGGTAATAACGGCCTTGATACACCGGGGTATTGAGTCAAACAGAGCTTGGATGGCGTGTACATCTACAACTGCCTATGCGGCTTCAACACGGTACCACAGTTCATCAAGAGTAGTGACTGGCGTATTGTGACGAGCCAGTTGCTCGGCCACCATTGACCAGACGTTTTCAGTTGGTGA
The DNA here is from genome assembly GCF_023864345.2 of Schistocerca serialis cubense. Taxonomy (NCBI): domain Eukaryota; kingdom Metazoa; phylum Arthropoda; class Insecta; order Orthoptera; family Acrididae; genus Schistocerca; species Schistocerca serialis. The sequence continues at coordinate 433,625,903 of NC_064640.1, read as the reverse complement.
GAGATCTGGAGAATGTGCTGGCCAGGGCAGCAATCGAACATTTTCTGTATCCAGAAAGGCCCGTACAACATGCGGTCGTGCATTATCCTAGTGAAATGTAGAGTTTCGCAGGGATCGAATGAAGGGTAGATCCACGGGTCGTAACACATCTTAAATGTATCGTCCACTGTCCAAAGTGCCGGCAATGCGAACAAGAGGTGACCGAGACGTGTAACAAATGGCACCCCATACCATCACGCCGTGTAATACGCCAGTATGGCGATGACGAATACACGCTTCCAATGTGCGTTCACCGCGATGTCGCCAAATACGGATGCGACCATCATGATGCTCTAAACAGAACCTGGATTCATCCGAAAAAATTACGTATTGCCATTCGTGCACCCAGATTCGTCGTTGCGTACACCATCGCAGGCGCTCCTGTCTGTGATGCAGCGTCAAGGGTAACGGCAGCCACGGTCTTCGAGCTGATAGTCCATGCTGCTGCAAACGTCTTCGGACTGTTCGTGCAGATGGTTGTTGTCTTGCAAACGTCCCCATCTGTTGACTCAGGGATCGAGACGCGGCTGCACGATCCGTTACAGCCATGCGGATAAGATGCCTGTCATCTCGACTGCTAGCGATACAAGGCCGTTGGGATCCAGCACGCGTTCCCTATTACCCTCCTGAACCCACCGATTCCATATTCTACTAACAGTCATTGGATCTCGACCAACGCGAGCATCAATGCCGCGATACGATAAACCGCAATCGCGACAGGCTACAATCCGACGTTTATCAAAGTCGGAAACGTGATGGTACGCATTTCTCTTCCTTACACGAGGCATCACAACAACGTTTCACCAGGCAACGCCGGTCAACTGCTGTTTGTGTATGAGAAATCGGTTGGAAACTTTCCTCATGTCAGCACGTTGTAGGTGTCGCCACCGGCGCCAACCTTGTGTGAATGCTCTGAAAAGCTAATCATTTGCATATCACAGCATCTCCTTCCTGTCGGTTAAATTTCGCGTTTGTATCACGCCGTCTTCGTGGTGTAGTAATTTTAATGGCCAGTAGTGTAAAATTTCCAACGCAAGGAAATAATACTGTTCACAAGTCATGGCTCGTATTCTGGTGCAGCCGAGGCTTCTTTTTTTTCCTTTATTGTAATTTTCATACCTATACAGATACATAGGTAGGCTGGCAGCTGCATCGTACGCTGCTCTTCAGCCTTCGATTTTCCAATGAGAAAAAACATTAAGAAGATACATATTAGATAGAGTGACGGGTAAAAAACAGTAGACACACAAAAATACAAAACACGGAGCCGTTCACACTCGATGAAAATTACACTGAAACACGTTGGCACGGCGCACAAACACTAATGATTCGACGGCACTGGTGAACGTAGGAGTGTGACGGTGAACACTAACACAAACACGACGGCACACACACGAGAAACTGATGGCGATGATCTCCGGCGCGCGAATGTCCACGTAACGTGTGCGAGTCCGGGGACCTGCCAAGAGGGGTGAGGGGGAGGGAGAGGGGAGAGCAAAGATGCCAGTGGCATAGGAGATGGGAGGAGGAGTAGAGGGACGGGGGTAGGGGAAGCCCGGGGGAGGAGTCGGGAGAAAGGGAGGAGGGAGGGAAGGGGGAGAGAAGGGAGAGAGTGTGCCCAAAGGAAACAAACACAGGAAGAGGGAGGGAGGATCAAAGTTGGTAGGAGGGGTAGGTGGAGGGGAGGAGGGCATCATCAGGGAGGGGGAGCTGGCGGAAGCCATCTTGGGAGAGGATGTGGAGAGTGGAGAAATGGAGAGTAGGTGGGACATGGAAGTACAGGCGCTGCAGCGGACGGCGGGAGAGGATGGGAGAGACCAGCAGGTGAGGAGGATCGAGTTTGCGGGAGGTGTAGAGGATCCGTGTCCATTCAATGTAAAGGAGGAGTTGGGGGAAGGGAATTAGGTCGTACAGGATCCGCATGGGGGAGGGGAGACGGATGTGATAGGCGAGGCGAAGAGCATGGCGTTCAAGGATCTGAAGGATTTGTAAAAGGTAGGGGGAGTGGAGATCCAGGCAGTGTGGGCGTAGCAAAGGATAGGGCGAATGAGGGATTTATAGGTATGGAGGATGGTAGAGGGGTCCACACCCCAAGTTCAGCCGGAGAGGAGTTTGAGGAGACAGAGGCGGGAGCGTGCCTTGGCTTGGATTGTTCGGAGGTGGGGGGTCCAGGAGAGGCGACGGTCAAGGGTGACACAAAGGTACTTAAGGGTGGGGGTGAGGGCGATAGGACGGCCATAGATGATGATGTAGAAGTCGAGGAGGCGGAAGGAAGGAGTGGTTTTGCCTACTATGATCGTCTGGGATTTGGCAGGATTGACCTTAAGCAACCACTGGTTGCACCAAGCGGTGAACCAGTCAAGATGGGATTGGAGAAGGTGTTGGGAGCGCTGCAGGGTGGGGGCAAGGGCAAGGAAGGCAGTGTCATCGGCGCACTGGAGAAGGTGAATGGGGGGTGAAAGCGGCGGCATGTCCGCCGTATACAATAGGTACAGAAGAGGGGAGAGGCTGGAACCCTGGGGCACACCGGTGGAGGGGAAAAAGGTGTAGGAATCCATGTTGTGGATGGTGATGTAGGAAGGATGGTGGGAAAGAAAGGAGCCGATCAGACGGATGTAGTTAAGAGGAAGGGCGAAGGTTTGGAGCTTGAAAAGGAGACCAGAATGCCACACGCGGTCATAGGCTCGTTCAAGGTCAAGGGAGAGGAAGATAGCGGAACGACGGGAATTAAGCTGTTCGGAGAGGAGATGAGTGAGGTGAAGGAGAAGGTCATCGGAAGAGAAGGACGGTCGAAAGCCACACTGGGTAACGGGAAGGAGGCGGTGCTGGCGGAGATGCTGGTGGATGCGTCGGGTGAGGATGGATTCCAGGACCTTGCTGAAGACTGAGGTAAGGTTGATGGAATGGTAGGAGGAGACAGCGGATGGCGGTTTACTGGGCTTAAGGAACATCAGGATATGGGAGGTTTTCCACAGGTTGGGGTAGTAGCCAGTGGACAGGACCACATTATAGAGCCTGGCCAGGGTGGAGAGGAAAGAGGCAGGAGCTTCACAAAGGTGACGGTAGGTGACACGGTCGTGACCAGGAGCGGTGTTGCGTTTCGTGCGGAGTGTAGCAATGAGATCCTGTGTAGTGATAGGGGCATTGAGTCCTTTGTGTGCAATGTTGTCCAAGTACTGGAAACCAGGGGCGAGGGGAGGGACAGAAGTTTCAGTTCGATCGCGGAGCCGAGGCTTGGCGCAGCGGCGCTTATATTCTCTTCGTATAGGGGCTACTGCTGTCGTGGTGCGGTCATAGTCAGCATACTATTGGCTGACGTCGTCTCTCAGCCTTCTCGGCTGTTACGTTGCAGGGCGACGTGCCGGCGCTTGATGTTACGCCGGAACAGGAAGTATGTAATATTCAAAAATTGACTCTGTACTGTAGAATAATTAAAGTGAGATGATGCTTCTGTTGGGTATACATATGTTCAATAGACCGAGGACTATTCTGTCACTAAATAATAGAAGCCAAGAGACCAGCCCCAAAAAAATTCCGTTTTTGTAAGAGGCTTTTTGGAACATCGCTAAACATTATTGCTGTCACAGGAGTGTAGCGAATGATGTAATAATAGACAGAGAAACAAAATTGTTTTAAGAAACTAGTAATCCTGCACGGTACTGTACTATCTGCCATAGTTGGAATATTAACAATTTCAGTGTTGAGCTGCACATATTCTAGAACAGTGTACTAGGATAGACTTTGCCGGTGTTTTTAAGCAGTCTTCTTCGAAGTCTACATGTAGGTTTGTAGTCTGAAGCCTGCCGCAGTCGCTTACCCACAGCGGAGATGACATTTCAGATACTCGCGCGGTTTCATTTCTTGTTGCTACTGCGACTCATCACACTGCAACTGGAAGCTGAATTTATTAAGAAATAAAATACGCACCCAACGCAAACGTGAAGAAGATTATGCGAATATGTCATGGAACAGAAACACAAAAGTTGTCCTGGTACTGACATCTCGGAAGAATGGGAGAGGAAGATGATATTTCCAAATACGGAACTGAATGCATCTTGCAAGCCGATGAAGAGGAATACCAGAGAGATCAGAATTTAACGTATCGTACACGTAGAGATACTATGATAGATGGCCGTGCGGTTAAAGGCGCTGCAGTCTGGAACCGCAAGACCGCTACGGTCGCAGGTTCGAATCCTGCCTCGGGCATGGATGTTTGTGATGTCCTTAGGTTAGTTAGGTTTAACTAGTTCTAAGTTCTAGGGGACTAATGACCTCAGCAGTTGAGTCCCATAGTGCTCAGAGCCATTACTATGATAGAAGAAGGGTTACAGTGTGCGCAAACAAGTAAAGCAAGATTTTACAGTTAAAATAGGATTCATCCGTAACATCACTCGGGATGGAGGTGCCTGCAAATGAAAAATGGGAGAAACTAAACGAAACCACAATATATAGAAACATTTATTAAGTATTCATTTTGATTACTAATTAAGTAAAGCACTAACGCAAAATAAGATAATAGAATTTACCTGTTAATGGAAGTTATAATGAATATACATGGAATCTACTGAAAGCTTCCAAGCTATTTTCATTATTGATAAATATTATACGTCGGATTAGTTACCGGAAATAGACTTAGAAGTATAACCACAGATCTGAAAGGTTTCCTGATAACTCTGGGTTGGGTTTTCTATGATTAATAGTGCGCTTTCGGGTCTCGCAGCACCCGAAGAAGGTGGCTGGGTCGGTCGTCGTCCATAACATGGAAACAGCAGCTAGGCAGAACACCCGAAAACGCATTACTAATCAGTCGCACCCTGAAAGACCACAACTTTTTTACTATGCTTTCGATGCCAGAATTTACATTTTTCACCGACAGAGTATGCAAGTTTGTGCCGTAATTCGCACAGTTCATAGCTGTAACTTATATTCCACTGGATCCACCTCTGAAGCCGCGGCCACTAAAGCGTGTTAGTGGACTTGTGCTCAAACTAGAGGCTGCCGGTTCGAAGCCTGATGGTGTAAGAAACTGTCATCGCCAGTATATGGCTGACGAGGGAAGAAAAGGCGATGGTGTAAAGTTTCTAATCACCAGACCTTGCACCAAATTTCTTGGCTAAATCTCAAACCTCTGTGCAGTATTTCATACAGTGAGAGAAAGCGACAGGTACTGTTCGAGAAAAAGAGGCTTTCACCCTCTCCTTTACTTTCGTTTAATTTCATTTTGTTACATACTCATCTATAGCAACAGAAATACGAAATTACTCTCAAAGAAGACTCATCACTTCATTAAAAATAATGCAATATGAATGAAAATTACTCGTTCCACATCATGGAACATGAAAGTAACTATCTAACTAACTAAGAAACTGGAGGAAGGCAACGGAAAATCGCCTCCACCAGCACGTTTCTAGAAGACCTTACTCAGTGTCTTCATAGAAACCAACACTTCTGTTCGAATAAGGACGGAAACAGCCACGGTACCAAACTTTTCCATCCTAATTTGCTATGCATTGGAGGGCAATGGGCACAATCGCTTCATACCTTAAATTTCCACCACAGGTGAATACCACGTCAAGCGTATGTGTAAACCATGGTAGGTACATGGATTCGAAGTACATGCCTTGGAGTCTGAAGGCAATCTATTTATCTGCGAGGTTTTCATTCCAACGCAGAGGTTTCCGATTTTTCTGGGAGGCGATTGGAGATCCGTTGGTGCCAAGCTAGTACGCCGCTTCCGGGCGGACTTCCAAACTCATCTAGGAGAATGTTCGGCCAGCTTCCAAGTTCCGCCTCAGCCACTATGTTGCCAAACAAATCGTGCACGTGCTACATTTCAGCAACTTCGCACCTCTTACGAGCAAACAGTAACAGAAACCCCGTTCCTTACATATGATTACGTCAATGTGTTACGAGGGAACAGCAACAGCAGCCCCGTTCCCTACTTGCGATTACGTCAGTGTGTTATCCGACCTGCCTTTCAGAGTTTAACAGTTAAATTAATAACATCCCGCAAAAACGAACGCGAGTGAAGTCGCGATTCGAAAACAAACGATATGCCTTCTCATAAAAAATTTTCCTCCTACAGTAATTTATCTTTATTATTTGATTGGTGAATATAAGGACTATTAGAGCTACCCTCTTACGGTTAAAGGACTAACGAAACAGCATCTCATAAAATTCTTCACCATCAGACGGACGCCGTACAAAAGACAGGGCTGCAATTGCACCGGGTGAAATGTATATCGTCACACTCTGCGTTCATACAGTAAATGTAACGAGGACATATTTGATCAAAAACGAAATCAATGCTCATTTTCACATACATAAAGCAATGTGTTGTAGTGGTTAAGACAATACACTTCTCTTTGGTTGTAACGGGGCCCAAATCACTGTTCGGTTAATCGTATTTACGTTTGCGTGAATTTCCTAGATTAATTCAAGCGAATTCGGGATGGTTCCCACTCATTTCGTCTTAGCTACTTCTTCCTCTCCCAGTTACATGTATGTTCAGGGTACGTTAAACTTAACCTACCGTCCTTCTTCTCTTTCACAATTACCTGCCAGACGTTCAGCGTCCCTCGGAGGTTTTACTTGTGACAGATATTGACAGTCAATTTATATCGGAGACCATATCAAAAACTCCATAAGGCATGTGATAAGAATCCAGATGGATTAAAATGTAAATTGCTTATTGATATTGAAGACTCTGGACCAATTGCGTGGTAAGGGAACGGGAGTACATAGAAGTGCACTTCGGACGAGGAATTTTCTGCGGTTGCCCTAGATTAACTGCTATTCCCCGGGTATTGAACATCTCGTATACGGGCATTTCCATTTCATTTCGGGCAGCGGGAAACCTTGCATTTCATTTTTTTTTTTTTTTTTTTTTTTTGAGGGGGGAGGGGGTTCAGCTGTCTGTCATCTATTTACACGATAAGTTAATATCTTCTGCAAAAAAAAAAAAAAAAAAAAAATGGTTCAAATGGCTCTGAGCACTATGGGACTTAACATCTGAGGTCATCAGTCCCCTGAACTTAGAACTACTTAAACCTAACTAACCTAAGGACATCACACACATCCATGCCCGAGGCAGGATTCGAACCTGCGACCGTAGCAGTCGCGCGCTTCCGGACTGCAGCGCCTAGAACCACGTGGCCACCGCGGTCGGCTATCTTCTGCAAACTCGCAGGTGTGATGTACAAGTGCTTCCGAGTTTTTTTTTTTTTTTTAAGGATGGAAGTTACCGTAATTTAATAAAAATCACGAAATTCTGAGACTTGTAGCTCAAAAACTATTCAACATAAAATTCTCAAATAAAACTGAAAATGTAAGTAATACTGTATAGTTTGAGGTAGCATTCATGCGATATTCTTAGAATTTAAATTTAATTTCATTTCTCATGCTTTTTGTCAAAAAGCCATTCTGGATAGAGTAAAAACTATTTAAAAACAATATTAGTAAACTATCATCTAGTAGCTGTAATGGAGAGCTGTAGAAAAAATAAAAAGTAGGTAGTAATAGCGGCAACACCGATGAATCATGACGAGAGTCGATCGCCTGCTGCTTATGCTTCACATCAGCCTCTCTCAACCTGAGTACAGCGAGGGCCTAAATACTTATTATTTAACTATTTTTGCCACGTTTCAGACAAGAAACTCCATAAAACCTAAAACTGAAATTGATGTGTAGTAAAAAGATGTTCAAGCGTATGTATTCCTAAGTTTCATCCTTATGAAAATGGTGTTTTTGCTTAATACATGAATACAATGTTTTTAAAACTTACATTAATTATTGTTATGTTCTTGTTATACACCTTCGTCAATAACAGGCATTCAGCTTCAAAATGAGTCGTAGTTTACTGAAATGCGATGTAAGGTTCTCGAGTTACACGTCAGACAAATTGTAACGGTCAGAAAATTACGCAAAATATACCGAATTTTATCTCGAAAACTAGTAAACATTTAAGAGATGACTTTGTGAATGTTGATTTCTTTTACTGTAATTGGGACATGTAAAAATCATTATTGATGTTAAAAAATACGAGAACAGTTTTCTCAGTTTGCGTCCAATTTGAAACGGAATGGCCGAGATGCGTGTAACGCTTGCGTTATGACCAACGCTGGACATTCCAAATCAGCTTGAGAATTATGGCATAAAGCAGCTATAGCTGGAGTCATTAAGTCTAGAAGCTTCACATCTGGGCATGAACTCTTTAGTTGCAGCGGTTTCCTCTCTGTGTAGTTTACCGCCGTTCGCTCGCGTGCAGACACACAATCATCTTTACCCACTTGAGTCTTTCCTTTTTTACTGTCGGAATAAATCAGAAAAATGTCGTTACCTTTGATTTGTGCCCTGTCGACTTATAGGTCACTGAAGACGAATTACTCTTATCCATAACTGCAGTGTATGGAACGGTGGCTCAGTGAGGTCAGAATTCAATTTCAACTAAGTTCCGAACCTTTTTTAGTCTGAGAATTTATTGGCACTTTACATGACTTTCTGATCTCTCTGTGCTTTACATGAAAGAAATGACAGCCATGTCGTCTACAGAATTCCCTATTAAAAGATCTGCGACATTTTAGTTCAGGAGCTTCACGCCACTATCTCTCCTTTCATTGCCTCACAAATGCTGGCAATGAAATTTTTTTAGCACCAGGATTCGAACTGGTTTACCTCAGTGTCGAGAGCTGCCGCACAGGCGTGCGTTACCGACCTCGGCTACAAAGACGGGTGTAAAAATTGAATAAATCATCAAATGTCACATTTTCTCCTAAATCAGTAAGACAGCCCCGAGAGCGTGAAACATATATGTTTCTGTAAGCCATTTTTGCAATTGATTTATATTCTGTTTTGCGATATTCATCGTTCATTAAAAATAGTGCCACGAAGAGTTGAATGTCAAGACAGTAGCTGAAAAAATTGACGATACATTTGAATTACCGAATGTTAGATAGCCACTGACTTCGCATTATAGAGTCTTGGCGGTATGTCGTGACAATTGCTTAGATTTGTCGAGCATACCAGAAAAACGCAGGATTCCTTCGAATTGTTGAGGTTATTTCAAAAGACAGGCAATTAGTTCGATTTCTCGAAAAATTCTAATTATCGAGTTTCGAATTGGCAAGAGTCGACAGCGCGTAATTTTTTTCAGGCCGTTCTTACATGTATGATGTAAGACGATGTTTGTGTTACACAATGAATCAGAAGAGTATTAAGTAGATGCTTACTCGTAACACTGAACAACGTTTGTTGATTAAAATTCCTTGCAAGTGAACACTCTATCACAGCTTCCAAAGTGCTTATTCCACTACGGTTTCTGGCAGATAGCACTGGCTGTGGGAGGGAATGGCGTTTCGCTGCATGCGGGGGCAAGGTGCTAAGCACGCAAATCGGCACCTCGCTGGCCAAAGACAGGCGAAGGGGCCGAAGTACTCAGTCACGACACGAGGCCTCCGCGGGAGCATCGACCGCCCGCACCCGTCCAGGTAAACAAAATCTGCGCTCGAATACGGGATTTCCAGTAACAAGGTAACATAGGCCGATGCGAAATCGTCAAATTATGTTACTATGTTCATCTTCAGAAGTGAATGAATTTTACATTACCACTGACCTACGTGAGGATTAACGATATTTGCGCTCGAAAGTGCCGTGGCAAACATCGCCACACGTGGCACATTTATACGGGTACCAGCTGTGTTGGAAAACCGGACGAATGTCATTGGTGGTATTTAACATGTGTGGTGTCGCTCCGCTGATGTTATAGAGATCACTGTACAACATCATTCTTTGCAGGTTCATCACCAGATATTTCCAACCCAATGTAAAAAGGATTAACACCTTGGAAAAGTTTGTTCTTACATTTACAAAGATTTTCTAAATCAGGCCATCCCTTTACTTTACTTATGTCAGCACTTGTCTCTGGCTTGGAATACGTAACAAATTTAAAACGATTACGTCTACTATATTTCCTCCACGGAACACCGGCTGATTTATCAGGCCATAAACTAAATGGACCTAACTTATTACTACATGCTAAACGTACTTTCTCCAATGCACCCTGATCTTCAAATTTTTTTTGTTAGCTCTATCATCAAGTGTTAATCGCTCAACCCTAACATTAATTCTATAGACATACGTTACAATCTTGTTAATAATTACAGAGTCATATTTATTTGCAAAGAACTTAAATTCATCGGTAATGTCATAGTGTTTCAGTGTAGTAAAATTATGAGCATTTTCATCGTATTTCTCAGTGGCTCCCATTTTTCCGTATTCAAATCGAACACCATCTGATTGTGTATATTCAGTACACCACTTGCACAGTCGACCAAAATACGGCCTAGTCAGAAGGTTCCGACGGCGTATCCAACGCCTCGGTCGTGCACGGCGAAACCGGGTCATCATCTTCCTCCGACGATATGGATATAACTTCCTGCTCGACCTCCACGTCCGACGTGTCCGACGCCATTTCCTCCTTAACATTTAAACAATGAATTATATGGCAGTCGGCATGTATAACTTTAAGGCGAGATATCAAAGCTTCATCGCCAATATGGAAATCATTAGACACAAATATGACAAGTCCGGTATGTTTTATAACCATTCCCGGTTTATTCTTAACATTGACGGTCACAGGTCGTCCTTCTACAATACGTTTCAAAATAGAAGCATATGGACGCCAGCGAAGCCAATCGAATTCCTCGAATACTATAACATTATGTAAACGAGGATCATATCCTCCAAAACCAAATTCCGAACAAAAGGGAAGATATAAATGTTGTTTACGGGATAGTATTTTTTCAACAAGCGTGGATTTGCCTATATTTGTGTCTCCATACAGGTACAATTGTTTCTTATGTACCATTTTGGACCGAAAGGCCTCATTGTACCACCGGACCACACGGCCCGCCCAACCATTATACTTCAAATGACCCTCGGAAAGGGGGCGTACAATGCACTTCTTCGCCTGAAATGATTCAAAGTATTTTTCTATAAATCTAATACGCGACCAATTGTTGACAAGAAATGAATCGATATAATCAATATATTGCGTACGTTCCGCCCACCAAAACAGATCCCCGTACAGTAACTCTTCTCACAGTCGAAACGTGGCCGTCTGTAGGTCCTACGTACGTGATGTTCTCATACCGTGGGCACTTTCTTAGATATACAAGGGCGTGCAGAAAAATGTCTCCAAATCTTTTATGTGACAACTATTAAAGCTTTTGCAATAAAACAAACGTTATTAACATTTTACATCTTTATTCTTTATGTCTACATACTTATTTCTCAACATAATCACCCTATCAGTCTGGAACCGTGCGACCGCTACGGTCGCAGGTTCGAATCCTGCCTCGGGCATGGATGTGTGTGATGTCCTTTAGTTAGTTAGGTTTACGTAGTTCTAAGTTTTAGGGGACTGATGACCTCCGATGTTCAGTCCCATAGTGCTCAGAGCCATTTTTAACTCCAGTCCGCCCGGGGGGCAGTCCGCCACTGCGTTACATCGTTCTGTTTGGAGGAAGGTAAGAGCAGACCACTTCTAATAGAACGATGCCTAGTAAACCACTGTCTTGTTCAGCTCAACTGTGGGATTAATAACAACTTTGCTTTACTGGTCAAGACGGAATGTGCGCTGATGTGAAACTTCCTGGCAGTGTGTGCCGGATCGAGACACGAACACGGGACCTTTGCTTTTCGCAGGCAAGTGTTCTACCGACTTTTTACCGCCTTTTTTCCAAACACGCTACTCTTTTTTTGGTAAGTGCTCTACCGACGTTTTAAAACTCTCTCCTACTTACTCTTTATTAATTGTCTGAGAGGTTTCTTCAAGTGACAAATTATTTACGATTTCTCAAAGCTGCAAAACAAATAAAGCATCTGTCTTTTTAAGTGTTTTTTAATTTGTTTTATTTTTTACTTTTTTTCTTAGTGTCACAGTCAGCTACAGGCTCGAGGAGACAAGGTGGACAGGTTCGAATCCCAAGGCCTGGCCACGATACCTCCCCATTCCTGTCGCTCAGCTGTACCCTCACACGTATCTTTTTTTCACATTTATACGTCGGAAAAACAAATTAAAACTAGTCCACTCATCCGGAACTCTGAAAACCCCGCAAGGCGATAAAGGACGGCAGGTGGACCGAGTTCTAGGGGTGGGCGTGTCATGTTTCGTTCCGAATCGGGCGGGCACCTGCCACGCCGGGAACGTGACAGGTTAATGGGGGCGTGGTAAAAAAGCTGTTAAGATAATTGGTAAAATACGCGTGACAACAGGAACAGCGCGCAACCTCCACATGTGCAGCCTGCAAGTACTGACAAAAATCGAGGTGCAAGTGTCATCTGAGCTATCCAAGTACGACTCGCGACCCGTTCTCACAGTTTTACTTCCGCCAGGGTCGCAATATTGTCGCAATATCCTTTCTTCCAGGTGTTGTAACCTTGCAAGTTTCGCTGGGGAGCTTCTGTGAAGTTTGGAAGCTAGGAGACGAGGTAGTAACTGGAGTATAGGAGTGAGGACGGGTCGTGAATCGTGGTTGGGTAAATCAGTCGGTGCCGGCACGGTAGCTCAGCGTGTTCGGTCAGAGGGCTAGTTGCCTTCTGTAATAAAAAACTGAGCGAAGGAATCAACGATCGACTTCAACGGATGCCATGTGACGTCCGCTCAGACAAAACGCGGGGAGCAATATCGAACAAAATGAAGAATGAAGGAAAAAAGGCGGTAGAGCACTTATCCGAGAAAGGTTAAGGTCCGGAGTGCTAGTCTCGGTCCAGCAAACAGTTTTTATCTGCCGGGAAGTTATAAAAACAATTCTCTAAACTTCTACCACGCAAGAAGTGGGACACGATTAGTGTTTAACGCTCTGTCAGCTTTGAGGCCATAGAAACGAAGCATATGTAGAGGGATGGGGGAACAAGTTGACTTCGCCTTCACATTTAGCGCAGTTCTCGCTTTTCCGCGCATATATACGCAAGAAGTATGTACAGATGTCATATCACTGTGATTTTCGTTTTAACTGCTCACGGTTGCCATTTTTAGAGTACAAGTCTCCATTTTAAAAACCATACTTTCTTAAATATCTCGGTTAATAAGTGGTTCGATCAGTTACCAGCTACCACATTGTGCACAATCAGTGCTCCAGTTCTTATTTCGTTGTGCTGAACGTTTTACGGAATATTCCGCGTGACCATGGTACATGAGGCATACCGTATATTTTGCACAAACACACGACTACCTCTATTTTCTCCCTCCCTTCGATCTGATATTAACAACTGTTTCAAAAATATTATTTCACTAACAGTTTACAACTCCTGTCCCTCATTTAACAACACGTACGAATTGGCTCTTTTCTTCACTTTTCCACTCAGCGCCGACAGAACGCGCATTGCCATATTCGTGTAGAGATAATACTTCTGATCCGTAAAACTAATTTATTAAAAACCTGTATACACGCGAACGCTGCATACTGCAGTAACTAGACACGCACCACTGCGGAACGTAGATAAGAGGTCACTGTCCTTTGCACGTAAAACGTCAGCTCCCCATTTTGTGCCGCAGTGAAAACTCCGTATGCGACTGCGCGTATTTTCCCCTGTTTAGCTTTATTTTCTTTCAAATGCCATGATTATCTACGATCATTAATGTAACGGTACACGAGATGTCTTCTTGACCTGTTTCACTAAGCCGGCCGCTGTGACCGAGCGGTTCTAGGCGCTTCAGACCGGAACCACGCGTCTGCTACGGTCGCAGGTACGACTCCTGCCTCGGGCATGGATGTGTGTGATGTCCTTAGGTTAGTTAGGTTTAAGTAGTTCTAAGTTATAGGGGACTGATGACCTCAGCTGATAAGTCTCATAGTGCTCAGAGCCATTTGAACCATTTTTTTTTTTTTTTTTGTTATGTCCCATAGTAATCATATCCATTTCAACCTTTTTTTTTGTTTCACTAACTGCATATCCAGATTTTAAGGCACTTACACCATTAACGTACTAGTGAACGATCGACTAAGCGGCAGATTGGGAATTTATATGGCGCGCCAGAGAGAAATGTCAATACGGCGACAAGGAGAACATTTCTGTGCTCGACAGCTCTCATTTTACGTCAAAAATAATCTTCAGTGTGCCCTGATTAAGGCGAATGCATTTTATCCATTTTTTTTAGTTAGTAAGTGGAACTGTGGAAAGACTGCAAAATACCAATCTAGAGGCACCATTACGTATTCATTGGGCTCGAAATGTTCTCTAGCCACAAAACTATCTAGATGAGATTTGACGAATACGGTTTGTATTGCAGTAATTCATATATTAAATCCCTCAGTAACCCCATTGTTGAAAAGTAACAGAATGCTAATAAACCTTCACTAACTTTGAATGTATTTCCGTTGGTAGTAAAACGTTCAAAGAAAAGAAATTTTTTGTTGGCACGATATACGAGTGTGATATCATTACTTTAGTTCAGTCTTGTTCTGGCCTATGACTAGCATTTACTATGGGTCGCATCTGTCGTCAAAACAGCACTGTACAGTCAAAGCTTTTGACACTTCGATTCGTGTCTGGGCTGCTTCAAGGCGTTCTATCATTCTGCCATGCAAAACTGTTCCCCAGTGACGTCCGTTTGCCATTACGTTGTAAATTTCACAAAAAGACTACCCTCTAACCACAATAAAAGTGCAAATACTGCTCTTCATAACCTTTGAATGTACGTCTGTTCGAAGCAGGGAATATTCCTTTCCTATGCAGATACATCTCCGATTTTGGAGAAGTTGAGACATTAATTTACAGTAATTTTCCATCTTTTCTCTGCTCATTTTCACCTCTTAACATTGATGCTTAATTTTTGGACACTAATGTAGGCACACACAACTGTGTTCCCCTTCTTTCTGTCAATTAATGAAATATCGGGTGTACCGACTGCCGTGTGAAGATAAGGCCATTTTTTCTCAAAAAGGAGTAGCAGTCAATTCTAAACCTGATTTCCAGACAAGAGTTCTAAATGAGGCCTGATGTTATTAGGGGTGGTATGTTCTTGCTTTCCTACCTGACAAATAGTCACGAAGCCAGATTAATGTGGAATCGGAGCCATGGGTTTGCTTTACCAGAGGTGAAAGGTAAGGCCAATATCAGAAAAATTCTGTAGTATGACCAATGAAATAATTGTATATTCCGTCATGCATTTGTTGCAATCGATATTGTAGACCATTGCTGGACAATGTCCTTATAACAAAGTTTTCGAAGATTCTTGAGATGGGAATTTATAACAGTAGTAACATATCTCAGAACGCATAATTTATTAGTATTATCCAAATCGCTGATTTCATTCGGGAAGTGGGCCATCAACAGTAAATGCATCAAATTCTTTTGTGTGTAGGACATTTGCTGGGAACTGAGGAGTTTATTTGACAAAAAAAAAGATGATTTCATGCGCATTATCCAAAGTGACCCTCATTTCGACAAGATGTGGTTCATGCAAGACGGAGTTCGACCCTTTTGAAGCAGCGGAGTGTTTGATGTCTTGGAGGAGCACTTTTGGGACCGCATTCTGGTTCTGGGGTACACAAAGGCCACTAGCATGGGCCTCGATTGGCCGGGATATGCTCCGGATCTGAACACGTGTGATTCCTTTTTGCTGGACTATATTAGAGAGAAGGTGTACAGCAAAAATCCAAAAATCATTGCTGACCTGAGAACAGCCATTCAGGGGGTCATCGACAGTATCGATGCCGGATTCTTCAGCGAGTATGCAGAATTTCGGACTTCGTCTGCGCCACATCATCGCCAATTATGGCAGGCGTATCGAACATGTCATAACCTAAATCCGAATATCTGTAGTGACATTTACATGTTGAATAAATTGTGTGCACGCTGTAGTTTGTAACTAATTTACGTTTTCTTTCATATAGTTCAATAATTGTCACCCTATATTATATTGTGGTAATAAGGTGCATTCTTAAAGAATTTTCTTAGCTCAGTAAAGAGAATCCATCCTGGGCTGACATTTCAGCAAGATAATGCCCGTCCGCTCACGGCGAGAGCTTCTGCTGCTTGTCTTCGTGCTTGTAGAACCCCACCTTGACAAACATGCAATCCGTTATTCGAAGTACAGAAATTCTAAGGCCTGGCGCATATTGGGACGCAGCCGACGAATGGCAGGGCAGGGAAGCGCAGCGAAGAAAATACTAGGCGACACATTGTGTGCGCATGTGGGAGGCAGTTCTCATTGTCGCGCCCACCTGCCAGCACGGTAGCTCACCCGTGTTCGGTCAGAGAGCTGGTTGGCCTCTGTAATAAAAAAACTGAGTTGAAGGATCAACAAGCGAACTTCAACGAATGACATGTGACGTCCGCAACGATCAAACACAATGATCAACAACGAACAAAATGCCAAAAAAAAGAAAAAAAGAAAAAAAACTCGCGAGAACACCTGGTCTGTATGCCGCCCTAGAGCTGCATGGCGCTCGCGCAGCCAATTGTGTCCCGGACACTGTGCGGCGAATCTGAAAGCAAGCACTGTGCTGCCCTACCCTGCCCTTCGTCAACTGCGTCACAACATGCGGCTGGCCTAACTGTGCCATTCCTGTACGTATACCTCTTATGGGATTTGTTGTTAATAATATACAGTTATTCAAAAGGAAGTGTTGCATTCACTCATTAAAAACACTACACAAAAGCAATGTGCACATGGGTAATAATTCCTTAGCTATTGTGCAGAAAGGTATGTACCATTCTGTAGATTCCCTATAGCTCACGAAATTTATCCTGTACAGGTTTTCCTTCTAGTAATTTGGTGCTCTTCGCTGTTATTTATTATTTATTTGTATGTACTTTCACAAATCCTACGTTTTACTGATATTTTAAAATCTTCTTCAGATTTTATTTATTTTTAAATTTTGACAGCGTTGCCTGAAAGTCGTAATCACGTTGCCTAGAGAGTGGCTTATACTCGTTTGATCCCACTGGACCCTAGCAGGAGAAAAAAACTCGGAACAAGAAACTAATATGTCGTCTTAATAGAGTTTTGTACAATATCCGAGGCTTAGTATTACCTGAAATACTTCGTAATTTCTGTTGCTTAACGCTACAGCAAGCGACGACTGCAGTTGCGCTTCGATATTGGTTTTTCTATTATAGTTACTAGGTAACTATAGCTATCTTAAAACAAGCAAACTTTTCATTCTAGGGTCGACTCAAGAATTTCAAATCTGATGAAATGTTGTATACAAACATCTACGCTAACAATATCAGTGCTGCATTGCGGTATTGTAGATGCAACAACAACACATTCAGATAATTATTACTGGCTGTTTTTTGGCAGCGAATCATAGTTCACATGACTCTACATTTCGTGTACAGGCTGCTTTTCGTATTGCCGTAGAGGGCGCAAATACTTGCGTTTCACATTCCCCCGCAGACTATACAGCATTTCAAATTGATTAGAAGGTATAAACAAGAACTTGGCTTTCGTGTATTCACATACGAAAGCTGTTACCTAATTTTCTTTTAAATCAGTTTAATCTCAAACTGAGACTTTCGTATCATCTGCATCAAACATAAAATCCGAAACCATTAAAAAAATAAAGTTAAAAAATGTAGTTCATTCATCACACTCAACTCAACCCGTCCACTATATCCAGAGATTGGGCAGTGGATTTCTTCACCACCTAGTGCAACTGTCTATGTGGAATAAGTAACTTCTTATGTGACGAAAATAAAGCAGGCGATAGGAATGCATGTTATAACACTTATTAACATAGTGAACACATAATTTTTATGAGAAATGGAAGGAATTGTAAGACTCCGCAGATATACCCGTTCTGTTATTTTAGTTAACGGTTACACCACTCTCGATATTGGAACGATTAGCAAATACTGAATCACCTGCTCTAACGCAGCGCTGTTAGCCCATAGAATATTTTAACGGTGCAGGTACACGCAAACTCAGGAGCTCTGGTAATCCCCGTTATGCACGCTAGATTTCCTTCCTGCGCTAAGTTAATCGAATAACGACGATCACGGGGCCTCCAACTGTATCCCTCATTAGTTACAGCAATCCACATAAATTAGGGTTTTTGCCTTAAGTATCCTATGGTATTTATCTTTCATTTTTCTAAGGTATTTAATTTTTGCTCGTTTGTTAGCACTGTCGGCACTGGGGAATGATACAAGGATACCGTAAATATCTGGGCAGGACGTGCAGAACGAGACGTTGTGACGTCCACAAGACAGTGATTAGAGACACCGAGGAAAACGTGCATCAAAACTGCTGAATAGTGAATTGAAATGTTTGGTAGAGTTCATTGTCTTCAAAATCTTGCTTCTGCACACTCTTAGGACCATTTTCCAAACTGGTATTCGAGCTTGTGTTCATCTGCACTGAGAGGATAATTGGTCGTCATCACCTTAATTATATATGTGTCCGAAAGAACAGACACCACAAACACACGCACATATATATATATATATATATATATATATATATATATATATATATATATATATGGGAGTTAACAGCTGAGGTCATCACTCCCCTAAACTCAGAACTACTTAAACCTAACTAGCCTAAGGACATCACACACATCCATGCCCGAGGCAGGATTCGAACCTGCGACCGTAGCAGCCATGTGGTTCCGGACTGAAGCGCCTGGAACCGCTCGGTCACAGCGGCCGCCGACAAATAGAGAGAAGATGGAGCAGTTCAACGTGTCTCGTGGTAGCGTTAGCTCCAGGCCAGAAATTGACCATATATGCGCTATCAGTGTGTTCCAACGCGGCGAGAACGTGGGTACCCGACGCATGGCACGCTTCATCTTCAAAGGCCTGTATGCACTGGCCCTTCGCGCGTCGTCACCGTCAGCTGTCGTGGATTGGGACAGCTAACAGACAGGTACCAGTGTCGCAAAGTACTCACCAATTCAGCGCTGGACAATACCAACCGGTGTGCAGCCACTCTTCTTATTATGAAGTGCAACAATCACAACTCATTCCGTACACCTCTGCTCACTGCAGCTCACACGGCATAGTGATTAGTGTGGACCCAGGATCTCCACCACTGAATGCCCGGCTATCTTCACCGACGAGAGGTGGTATACATTCGTAGGAGTTCGTCGAAAACAAACAGGGGGCGAAGAATTGCTATTGCCAGTATGACTATGTCCATGTAGGTGGTAGTGTTATTGTGGTGTGGATGGGATGTGGGTCAGTGGTACGTCTGTCGGATAATATGCATCTTTTTGTTCGCCTACACCACCCTGCTGGTGACTTGTACCTTCGGCTACATAAGGTGCACTCTCATCAATTCCTGTTTATGTTAAGAGTTTGAGGAAGACTCCACAGACATAGAGGTATGTGCGACGGTCCCCGGGTCACCATGGTTCAGTTGTGTTGAGCACATCTAGAACACTCAACTCCAGCCAATATCCTTGAGTTGTGGGTTGCTGTTACGTGGTCGTGCCTCAGGAGCTTTCCCCAACGCCTTTGGTGTGCGCTACGCGTCGTCGACCACTTCAACGAAAACAGGATACTGCACGCCAGGAGGTGGCTGTCTGTGTTCAGTTGCTCGTGAGTGTAAAGCGGAGGCTTTAGAATAGAGAGAGGGGGTGGTATAAACACAACAAAAGCTATAGAACCCAGAATTATATAAATTGTGTTAATGAACACTAAATTAAACTGCTATAATTTCGCGTCCATAACTTCATTGTACTCTAATATGTCTTAGTCTTGTGTTGGTTCCACTCATCCTCTGAACGATTGTGTTTGCTCTATAATAAGTAAACGCCACTAATTAATGTGTGAAGGTTAATTGTACCATTATGAGCGTCAGCATAAATTTATCCAGTGGGGAGCAAGACTCTGAAATTGCCATTTTTGATATAAATGAATTATTCAGTTTCCAGTCACATCATGCCACAGTGACTAAACTTTATAGGTGGCACATGAAACTTTTTATGTCTCAGAGAACTGATGGTTAGCCACTCGTTATTTGTTATAGGCAGAGTGTGTAATGAATACAAACTCTGTACCTCAGATTCGAGGGGGAAGGGACAAGCCAACACCTCCTTATGCCCCCCTCGCGGACGCCTATGTGCAACATATTTCAGAAATACCACCACTAAACTAATCTCGGTATGACATTATCTACTTAAGTTGTCATGAAAGACTGTATAATTAGTAACATAGTCAGCTGTGGGACAAAATGTAATTTCTGTGCTTACTCATCTTATATGAAATTGACATTCCATGCAGTCCTCCTGTGTCATCAAACAGAAAATATATCTGAATTTTCCTAGACCAGCAGCTCTTATTAACGTATGCCAATGATCTTCCACCAGACATAACAGATGATTCCAAAATTTTAGCACAGCGTGATCAAATATTTAGCAAACATTACTATTTTAACGTTTAAAACTGAAGACGGATGAAAGTTTTCTCTGACATATGAGATTCAGCATCTTGTGCAAGTATCTATTAAAAACGTTTCGTTGTCAATAAGTTTCAAATTGACATTTCGTTTCCGATAGTTCAAATGGCTCTGAGCACTATGGGACTTAACATCTGAGGTGATCAGTCCCCTAGAACTTAGAACTACTTAAACATAAGTAAACTAAGGACATCACACACATCCATGCCCGAGGCAGGATCCGAACCTGCGACCGTAGTGGTCGCGCGGTTCCGGACTGAAGCGCCTAGAGCCCCTTGGCCACTCCTGCCGGCGTTTCCGATAGGTTGAAATTTGTTTTCGGTACGCTGTATTATGTTTTCTATAGGTCGTATCATGTTTTTGACAGGATTCATTTTGTTGTCGATAAGGTGCACTCACTTTCGATAAGGTACACACAATTTCCATAATTTACACCTTTTGTCTTTTAATCTCAGGCATCACTTATATACTAGCAACGACGACCAATCGTGAGAAAAAGCTTTAGGTATGAGGATATTCAGAAAGTAAGGTCCTATCGATCGCGAAATGGAAACTACAGCGAAAATCCGATGAAGTTTCACATAGATGTGTTGGACAGTGTATGCCCACTGATTGCATCACGTCGCTCTTTTCAATTCTGATCCCACAGTGAGCACATACAGAAGCCTGGAAAATGGTGTGTCGCACCAAGTATGAGTGCCTGTGAGAGATTTCGCCTGATTTCACGCAGCCCACACAACGTAACTGTCACGCATTTGCTTCTTCATGACAATCCTCGGGCGCACACTGCAGGGGCAATGAGGTGGCTCCTGCAGCGTTTTCGATGGGAATTGTTTCGTCACCCACTATACAGCCCGGACTTGGCTCCCCGAGAGTTCCCTCTCTGCTCACATGAACTGCTGGATATGAAGACAACATTATGGCACAGACAACAAGCTGCAGATCAACGTAGAGAATTGGTAGCAGGCACAGGCAGCTGCCTTCTGTGACGAGTTTATTGGAAAGTTGGTACAATACTATGAAAAATGTCTCAGTCACAGCGGCGACTGTGTAGAAAAGTAGTTGGAAGGTGTAGCTAACTCTTGCAAATAAAACATTATTTATTTTCGATGTGATTTCTATTTCGCAACTGATCGGACCTTACTTTCCAAACAGCCCTCGCACCTGACAATTAAAGCGAAAAACCTACAAGTTGTTGCCAGTTGTCAATATCACTTCGTACATGTATACAAAATCGGGGGATATGTCGGCTGGCTGAAAGAACGACTGTGATTGAAAGAACGACCACCAGGGTGCATTTTTGTGGTTTTGTTAACAGGTCTGGTGGGATATACAAGAGGTGTTAACAGTGTAATATGTTACCACTATGGCCGGTGTGGCCGAGCGGTTTCTAGGCGCTACAGTCTGGAACCGCGCGACCGCTACGGTCGCAGGTTCGAATCCTGCCTCGGGCATGGATGTGTGTGATGTCCTTAGGTTATTTGTGTTTAAGTAGTTCTAAGTTCTAGGGGATCATGACCTCAGAAGTTAAGTCCCATAGTGCTCAGAGCCATTTGAACCATTTTTTGTTATCACTATGAAAGAGACGGAGATGCCGCGCGCTTGTGTGAGACTGTGTTATCGCACCTGACACTGTTTGAAATGGGCCGAATAGTGATCTCCATTGGCCCAGCTGGTCGAATCGTGCGATATTAGATTTGTGGGGCATTCGGATGTGACAGTGGCCCAATGTTTGATTGCATGTGAACGTATGGGCATTTATACCTGTTGTCAAAATGTCGGTCGACGACGTCTGACCACCACAAGGGAGGAGTGTCGTATTGTGCACCAAGCGCATCATAGCCCTGTCACACCCGTGACTGCCGTCCGAAAAGAAGTGATGGACTCCTTGCAACATTCTTTGTCATCCAGCATCATTGGTCGGAGACTAGCAACAGCCGGACTAGGGAATTATCAGCCCAAGCGCAGCCTACATCTACATCTACATTTATACTCCGCAAGCCACCCAACGGTGTGTGGCGGAGGGAACTTTACGTGCCACTGTCATTACCTCCCTTTTCTGTTCCAGTCGCGTATGGTTCGTGGGAAAAATGACTGCCGGAAAGCCTCCGTGCGCGCTTGAATCTCTCTAATTTTACATTCGTGATCTCCTCGGGAGGTATAAGTAGGGGGAAGCAATATAGTCGATACCTCATCCAGGCCGGCCGGTGTGGCCGTGCGGTTCTAGGCGCGTCAGTCTGGACCGCGTGACCGCTACGGTCGCAGGTTCGAATCCTGCCTCGGGCATGGATGTGTGTGATGTCCTTAGGTTAGTTATGTTTAAGTAGTTCTAGGTTCTAGGGGACTGATAACCTCAGAAGTTAAGTCCCATAGTGCTCAGAGCCATTTGAACCATTTGAACCATACCTCATTCAGAAACGCACCCTCTCGAAACCTGGACAGCAAGCTACAACGCGATGCAGAGCGCCTCTGTTGCAGAATCTGCCACTTGAGTTTCCCAAACATCTCCGTAACGCTATCACGGTTACCAAATCAGTGCATGCATCCAGGACAGAGATGGCGCAACGTGATACTGGTAAGTGGGCTTATTGTGCGAAGCTCATTTTAAATTTGACTCGACTGTGTAATCATTGAAATAACATCAGCTACCATCTGATCCCATGAAGTTTAATTTCGTTTCCTCCTCTTCTTCTGGGTGCATCACTTTGTTTGTCAAGCGGTGTACGTGCAGTTGGCGTATAAATATTATGCCGAATGATCTGCGCGACATTTGAGGCTGACGGTGGAAAGTGTAGCACGCGTACGCACAAGCTAATATGTTGCGCGCAGGAGATCTGAAGGCTGTTCTGAGTATCCCAACTGTGGCAATAGTGGCAGCAGAGATTTTTCGCGCTTGGCAAGACAGCCAGAAGCTGCAGCGGTGGGAATCAATATGAGCGTCGCCTCTGCTAGCGCCTAACACGCGCCCGCTGCGCCGACCGCAGCCCTCGTCGAAAAACGTGCAGTTCTGACAACCTGCATGCAGCTCCATACCTCGCTTCCATAGCGCGTCCTTTCCATTTCTGTCGCTGCACTATGTTATAGCTAATATTTTTCGTCCTTTCTTTCGTGACATGTGGATTACAATACTAGGAAATACAACAAGAGAGTAAATTAAAATTAGCGAAATTAAAGGAAATATTTAGTCCGAAAATTTAATCCGCTGTAATTAAACATTATTTAAAATAGTGTTAAAATTAGCAAAATTAAAGTAAATATTTAATCCGAAAATTTAATCCACTTTAACTGAAGATTATTTCTCATTCATATATTATACTATGGAATGGAAATAAGTGTGAGCTGATAGATACACTGAAACTAAACAAACGACTGAGCTCAAGTAGTGACTGAATGGTACCTATCGAATGCGACCACAGAACATCATAGGAACTAGAAAGAAGCCAAGCACAAGAACTTTGAAACATTGCTGGACACATCTTCGTAGAAACTGATCTATGCTCAGATATCATAGTCACGTACACTAATCTCATGGCTGAGATATGACACCAACACGATGAGAAAAAAAATACCAGTTTTCATGAACGGAGAATTTGCAGTTAGGCTAGTGCACAGAATTTTTCACTCTGCAGCCGAGTGTGCACTATTACGAGTTTCTGCTGCAGAATGAAAACTTCATTCTGGAAACAATATCTAGGCCGCAGCTGGGCCATTTCTCCGCGATATCGTTGGTTCCAGTAGTGTTAGTCCAGCAACGTATCGGAATGCTTCTATGAAGCTTACAAAGCAAGGCAGATGTGCTGCGAGGATGGGCCGTGAGATGTATCAGGGGAGCTCACACGTTTAGACAGTAGCAGCGAAAGGCGGGAACTTTGCTTTGATTACCAATCCAGAACATAGTTTTGAACGCACCGCCATTGATTACCACTCAGCAATGTTATATGACTTAGATTTTCTTTATTTACTATCGAAAATGCTTTAGTATCAATAACACCATAGAACCACGAAATCGGTAATGAAGAGATATGAAATTAGTCAACCTTAAGTAATGATTATAAGAATTAATGTATTTATATACTGTTCAGTCATATTAATGTGACAGCCTGTCAAAAGCCTGAATAACCACCTTTTTGCAGCGCAGACCGTTGCGAAACGTGCAGGAGTAGAGTCAATGAGGTTCTAGAAAGTCCCACAGGGATGTGGAGCCATTCCGACTCCAATGACATGGCCAGCTGCTCTAGATTTCTCGGTTGAGGATCCATGGTGCGAAGAGCCCGATCGAGATGGTCACACAGATTCTCGACTGGGTTTAACCACTTTCCACAGTTGCTCACGACTGCAGCACGCGAGAAGACGACCAGCTTCACCATTACCGAGATTCTCGTCCTCAGACATCGGGCCATAACAATCCGCCTGTTGTCAACGACGCTTATGTTAGTGTCTTCCCCATTTTCGGCCTAGAATGATTCCCCATACGTCTCTGCTCTTCTCATATACCATATCAGTCCAAAAACGTTTAGAGACTGGATTAATAAATAAAAAAAACAGAGAAAAGTTAAAGCTGTAGTTTTAATGGTTCAGGTGTTCTGATAACTCGTGGGGATTTCTTCTAGAGAAGATCCACGTTTCTTCATTCCAGTCAAGTCGCGACAGGCGTCCGCGCACTGTCGTTTTTGTTCTGGAGTTAATGTGTATGGGACAAACTTTGCACACACTTCTCTCTTCTTCAAAACATTATGAAAAATGTCTTGACTTAGAGATGTTGCCCCATTGCAATTTTTGACACAACTGTGTTGATATACTATGGCCGCACGTCTACTGTTGAACACTGACTGCTGACAACTGACTGGTTGAATGCGCATCTGTTGTTTACAATTTTAGTTCAAGCTGCTACCGTAGTTAATGCGCTAATGTCGCTTAACCAGAGGAATAAAATCGGACTCGGGCAGAGGTGGGCAAATGCACTATTCCGAGCGCGGGCGCCCGTCAGTACCCACACCGCTCCGCCGTGGGCTCTGTCAGTCAGCAATTCCTCCTCCATCTCTCTGCTAATACAATCAGTTTGTTACCGCTGCGTGCGCGTTATGACGGGCCTTTTACATCGTGTTGTTAGTGTGGTGGGTGTCGAGGTGTCTTTGGCGTTCACGGTAGGTCAAAATTAGTGAGAGGGAAATGGATGAGGAGTTAAGGTCTTCAAAACGAAAAACAGTCTAAACCCTACGCTTCAGTTCCTAGTGGAAAGAAGATTATTTTCTTACTGAAAGACATACCGGTTCTCAGAGTCTGTTTTGTAATGCTGTTTTGTCGCCGTGGAAAAAGTACTGTCTGATGCGACATTTTCAGCTCCTGCATGATAAATTCATAATTTTTCAAACTAAGGAAAGGAAGGCAAAACTTTTCGAGCTAAAACAGGGAAGAGAGAAAGAAGAACATACAGAAGCGCCAAAGAAACTGGTATAGGCATGCGTATTCAAATGCAGAGGTATGTAAACAGACTGAATAGGCCCTGCGATCGGTAACGCCTATTTACGACTACAAGTATCTGGCGCAGTTGTTAGAACGGTTAGTGCTCCTACAACGGCAGGGTATCAAGATTTAAGTGAGTTTGAACGGGGTGTCGTAGTTCGCGCACGGCCGATGTTGTGGAGATTTTTCCGAACGACCATTTCACAAGTGCACTGCGAATATCAGGAATCTGGTAAAACATCGAATCTCCGACATCGCCGCGGCCGGAAAAAGATCCTGCAATAACGGGACCAACGACGACTGAAAACTATCGTTCAGCGTGACAGAAGTGCAACCCTTCCGCAACTTGCTGCGGATTTCAGTCATGGGCCATCACAAGTGGCAGCGTGCGAACCATTCTAGGAGCCGTTATCGATATGGACTTTCGGAGTCGAAGGCCCACTCGTGTACCCCTGAAGACAAAGCTTTACGCCTCGCCTGGACCCGTCAACACCGACACTGGGCTGCTGATGACTGCAAACGTGTTGTCTGGTCGGACGAAAATGGCTCTGAGCACTATGGGACTTAACATCTGAGGTCATCAGTCCCCTAGAACTTATAACTACTTAAACTTAACTAACCTAAGGACATCACACACATCCATGCCCCAGGCAGGATTCGAACCTGCGACCGTAGCAGTCGCGCGGTTCCGGACTACCGCGCTTAGAACCGCATGGACACCGCTGCCGGCCTTGTCGGACGAGTCTCGTTTCAAATTGTATCGATCGGATGGACGTGTACGGGTATGGAGACAACCTCATGAATCCGCGAACCCTGCATGTCAGCAGGGAGCTGTTGAAGCTGGTGAAGGCTCTGTAATGATGTGGGGCTTGTGCAGTTGGAGTGATACGGGACCCCTGATACGTCTAGATGGGACTCTGACAGGTGACACGTACCTAAGCATCCTTTCTGATCACCTGCATCTATTGATGTCCATTGTGCATTCCGACGGACTTGGGCAATTCCAGCAGGACAATGCGATACCCCTCACGTCTAGAATTTGCTACAGAGTGGCTCCAAGAACACTCTCTGAGTTTAAACACTTCCGCTGGCCACCAAACTGGACACGAACACTATTGAACATATCTGGGTTGCCTTGCAACGTGCTGTTCGGAAAAGATCTCCACCTCCTCGTACTCTTACGGATTTATGGATAGCCCTGCAGGATCGATGGTGTCAATTCCCTCCAGCACTACTTCAGACATTAGTCGAGTCCATGCCACGTTGTGTTGGGGCACTTCTGCGTGATCGCGGAGGTGCTACAAGATATTAAGCAGGTGTACTAGTTTCTTTGGGTCTTCAGTGTATGTCGTTTCTTGAAAATGTTACTATTTATATTTATAAAGAATTACGTGGTTTTGACTTTGATTTTACATCTTCCTTGTAACTATCTACATGAAGAGAACCATGTCATCCACAATGATAGCGCATTTAGAGTGGGGTGTTGCATAGTTGTTAAAGTAGCCAAAGCAGTGCGTCCCTTCAGCGATGGAGAATTTATGAAAGGGTGTTTTACTGCTACCAGAACAATCTTGTGTCCAGAGACTCTTCCGGATTTGGCAGCAGTTCCTCCTTCACGGAGAACAGTTTGAAGACGCACAGAAGAAATGGAAAACGACGTGGAAACGCAACTGAAAGATAATACTAAACATTTGGTTTTCTTTCCCTTTGGTTTTGGATGAAGGTATAGATGTAACGGATGTTGCTCAGACTGCTCTGTTAGTGAAAGGTGTTGACGCTGAGTTCAGCTTGATGGAGGAACTCCTTGACTAAGTACTGGTGCACGATACAACTACGGCTGACGACATATTTTCTTGCTTAGGAAACGTTATCGACAAAAAGACCGTTCTTGCGAAAAACTTTCGTTGATTGCAAGTGATGGAGCCACCGCTATGACTTATCAAGACTCCGGTTTTGTTGCTTTGACAAGAAACAGCAAGATTACATGCATTAAGTTAATAGATGTTCAATAAAGAAGCGAGTGTTCTTTGTTTATTACTTTATGTCTGTGTTGTATTTGTGACCAGAGAATTTGTTATTTTCTTTTCTTTTCCTTGGTTCCTATAGCGTTTCCCCCCTCCCCCCCCCCCACCCACCTCACCCACCTGCGCCGTTCTCTACTGAACTGAGCGCTAGATGAACGTTTAGTACTGCTTGTAATTGCTGTCATACTATGCAGTGTATTACTTTGTGGCAGTGCAGTATTCACTACGACATTACACAGTGAAAAGATGATTTTTTATTTCGTTGTATTGTGCCTCTATCGAACCGCAAACGACCAACAGCTTTTCTATCGTCTGCTGGTGTCAGCGAACGTGTGACCTGCCTTTGGTTTTTCGATTGAAGCTGGAACGACACACGCTCAGAAGAAAATGGAATGTAAAGTACGAGCTGGCTGCACAGGGAAAAAAATTAGAACAAAATTTTACTCACAGGCAGACATAGGAAAACAACTCGGCTGTTTTACAACCTAATAATTAACATGCAAGGCCGTATGCGACGAGATGGCGCATAAAACCATGCTCACTAGCTATAATTCATTTGCTTTTCTTCACGACAGAGTTGTTATAAGCTAACTATTACTACTTTTTCACTCGATGACATTTTTGTATAATACGTGACTGGATTTTAAAAACACTTACGTTGACTGTAACAGATAGAGCTCCTGCAATGATTGGTCAAATACTATGGACATGTTATATTGTGTCGTAAGTATTCATTGCATTAACGTACTGTAATAATTACAATGCAAAGAATTCTAACTTGGCTACAAACTCGAGCGTCAGCTGCTGATCGTGTGTTATCGGTAGTCTTCAGGCTTGTTCGCGAATGAGAGAATGCCAGCTGCACGCGCATCGTGCCCCCATGGCGAAAGAAATGCCCACGTTGCTCGCGGGCAGTCACTGGCACAGCCCCGGTCTCGGAACTTTTCGGACGGACGGTCAACGTTCCTTACATTTGTCACGTGACCACATCGCCACCTACCGGCATTCAGCCTCGCGGCGGACAGTGATCATAGTTTTGCTCAGCAGCGCATATGCCAGGCAGGTATCCGAAAACTGATAGCTGCCTTCAGTAGGCGGCGTTCTACCATCTTCGTTAAGCCGTCAGCACATGGACCGTGCATCCGAACGTTGAGCGTGCCGAGTTTCTGACGTCATAGCGTGGAATACGAGGCCTACGATAAAGACTGGCCGCGGCGCGTACGCCACGGAGGTAGTCCTGCGTTCGCTCGCTCGCTCAAATCAGCAGATTAACTACTTTTCTACACCTGTTAACTCGTAACTAGCTTTGTCCGTACAAACGAAAACTGAATCTTCCACTAGAATTCGCTATTATGGAATCTTACTGTTATTAGTCCCATAATGATGGGAAGTCCATGGGCCTACTTATAATTTGTTACGGCTGTACTGGCGTACAATAAAATCAAATCATGCTAAAATGATAATCAGTTGCATAAGGCACCACTTCCAGCATGTAATGAGTACTGTTAAGCAGAAGAGACTAATTGCTATAAACAAGCCGTTATACCATTTATATCGAGTATTGATCTTAAATTAAATTTTGCTGTAGTACTGTTAATCAGTAAGACTTCGTAATACCAGATTCCAGTGGAAGATGCAATTCTGGTTAGTACTTACACGACCAGCTGCGAGTTAACAGGTTTAGAAACGCATTTTGTCTGCTGAGCTGAGCGAGCGAGTTCAGGACTACCTTCGTGACGTACGCGCCGCGGCCTGTCTTTCTCGTGGGCCTCGGTGGAATAGCACGTTCGGGAGTCTTTCCGAACGTGCAGAGCAATATCTAGCATGTCAGATATCCTGAGCGTGCGTCTGAGCGTTGACCAATCAGATGGCACCTACGTCACATGCACGCCATCTCCCTTCAGCATTGAGCTATGAGACGCCATATTGGCATTTAGTTCAAGCCTACTCGTATATATGTAGTTTCTGAGCACCAGCAAATTGAGAATCATTCGAAAACCTGTTGTTAACTGATTGATTCGTTGCAATAAAATAATGAGACATTATATTCGTAGCAAAAGAATTATTGTAACTTGCATATTATGAGCGTGTA
Source organism: Schistocerca serialis cubense (assembly GCF_023864345.2). NCBI lineage: Eukaryota > Metazoa > Arthropoda > Insecta > Orthoptera > Acrididae > Schistocerca > Schistocerca serialis. The sequence continues at coordinate 433,595,875 of NC_064640.1, read as the reverse complement.
TCACTTGAAGGTAGCGACATACTGAGGATCCACGAAAAACACATTGTTCTTGGTACAATTTATTACAATTAAATTTCAGTTAGTAACATAGCTACCATTAAAGCTTTTAGCACGTTGCAACATCTTATAAGAGGAGCATATGTAGTTGTTGTCACTTTAGCGTAGCGAATAGCGTGGATGATTAAAGATCAGATATAATGGTTTGCATCTCGCCAAGTCTAAATTTTTTTTTTCATAATATCCGCGTATATAATAGGTTCAGATGCTTTTTTATTAGTTTAATGTAAGTATATACTACAGTATTTGATGTTATGTAAATATAAGTACACCTCTTTTGAGGAGTGAGTTTGTTCGATTGGCTTAATCTACAGGACTGCTTGCGCTACTTGTATAAAGATATTTTGCTCATTTTTCTTTTGAGTTTCGTGATTTACATGTTGTAAAGTTTTTGCTACTGGGTAGGAACAGTGGTCAAGAAAGAATGACTTTAGGGTTTTACTAAAATGTGGGGAAGATAAAACAGTGTTTATCTTATGTGGGGAACTGTTGCAAATTTTTGTCTCATTGTTTGTAGTAATGGAACTTGTATAAGCCTGTGTCCTTATTGACTGGACATGGTACTTTCCTTTTCGTCTTGAAACATGTACATCGATACTGAAGTTTTTATTTGTGTATATTACATATAGAACAACGTGACTAGGATATGAACAATGGAGGAAATGTGCGTTTTAATGGAGCTAACGTGGGAATTTTACGCAGCCTGTTGAGTAAACATTGTGATTTACGAACTAGAAACATCCCAGAACTGCCGCTGGAGCGCGTTGCGATCGTGTATACCACGATGGGGCTCATGTACCGTATGCACAAGTCGAATCGTTCCTGAGCGTTCAGCAACACGTTGAACTTGGCACGCTCAACGTTAACGTTCGACAGCACGGTCCGTGTGCCGGTGGCTTTACCCAAGCGCACTTAAAAAAAGCCGCGTCCACACCGGCCGTACCGCTAAAACCAAGGAAAGAGGTTCGGCGCAGCGCGGCCGCTGAATACGTCAAGCCACACCGCTCTGCGCAACGGCGAACGAGTTCTGCAGTGTCGGCACATCAAAGGAAATGGTTCGTTTGTGCGCAGCTCTTTTTGAACGGCGTTTCTAGTTTCCACATTGTCATTGACGAGCGCAAGTGCGACTGGTTAAAAACTTTGAATCAGTGAGTAGCGTGTGCCTGGGTAACCCATGCGTGGGTCTGCAGCCTGTGAGAGGCCAGGAATAAGGATTCGTGTCGTGGTCTGCTAGGCAGTTTCACATTCAAGGAAGAAAAGGCGACAGGATTGAATGTCCCGTCCGTAATGGTTGCGTTAAAGATCGAGCACAAGCAAATATTGCGCAGGAATGAAAAATGTAGTCGGGCGTGACGATTTCAAAGGGGGTGGGAGCTGTTTGGGGAGGAGACCAAACAGCGCGGTCATCGGTCTCATCGGATTAGGGAAGGGCGGGGAAGGAAGTCGGCCGTGCCGTTTCAAAGGAACCATCCCGGCATTTTCCTGGAGCGATTTTAGGGAAATCACGGAAAACCTAAATCAGGATGACCGGACGCGGGACTGAACCGCCGTCCTCCCGAATGCGAGTCCAGTGTGCTACATTTCAAAGGAGCCACTCCGGTATTCAATTGAACTGGCTTAGATAGTCCATGGAAAACTTAGATCAGGGTCCTCCCAAAGGCACATGCTGTGTCTGAATCACGAAGACACGTCGTATGGTCCGTTGCTGGGCTTGCAGAGGCCTACTGAACCCCCCAAAATTAAGAAAGCAGATATTATACTTTGCAGTATGTATCACTTGGTCTACGTGTGTAGCACTGTACCAGCTTTAGTGCCAAAGCTCTCGTCATTTCCCATTTCCTTCAAGACAACAGCTAGACATGGCACCTTCTCTAGCGTAAGATACCAGCAAGACATTTACGGTTACCCCATGATTCGTTGCATTTGACCACCAACAATAGCGTTAATGCTGTAACTTCTCCTGTTCTTCCGCCCTTAGTATTAAATGAAGTCTTCAACGGTGTTCGTTGCGACGCTAATACCTGAGTAGTACGATATTTCGGTGCTATTCCTCCTACTCATCATCACATGCTTCTGACGCACAAATTTTTTGGAGGGCCTCTCCCCAGGAAAGGCGGCGAGGACAGCCGCACTAAGGGAATGATATCCTTCTCTGCATTAGACAGGTTTTTATTCTGTCGGTGCACATTTCATTTTCATATTGATTGCAATGTATCTCGGTATTCACCTTGCAACTGGGGGACAACCATCTAACATCCGAATCAGGATAGACCTTTGTTGTGTTTTGATTTTTCTTATTGGTTGAAGGTAAAGATACTCAGCTGTTTAGGCAGCTGCTGTTCCCATAATAGCTGCCCTGTACCCAGTCACCTGGTCTTACCGTCTTCGTCTACTGTCTGCTCTCGGTAGCTGCACTCGAATCAGAGGCTTACCTTTTACTGACGGCGCCTACAGCCATCACCTGGTAGACAGGTATTAAGGTTCAAAAAAATGTCTCTGAGCACTATGGGACTTAACATATGTGGTCATCAGTCCCCTAGAACTTAGAACTACTTAAACCTAACTAATCTAAGGACATAACACACATCCATGCCCGAGGCAGGATTCGAACCTCCGACCGTAGCGGTCACGCGGTTCCAGACTGAAGCGCCTAGAACCGCACGCCACACTGGCCGGCAGGTATTAAGGGACAGTAACTCCCAGTACTACAGGAATGTGAGGTACGTCGCCGAAATGTTGTGCCAATCAGGCATTGGCAATAGGCCGAAGGTCTGTGGATACTAAAGTCACTCTTAATGTTCCTTCTACTACTCAGACGCTACGGCTTCTGTTTCCGAAGGACATATTTCGGCAACTGCAAATGCAGACATTACTTCTTTGTTTTGGGAGCATATTAACGTACTTGTGATTCACAAATGCTTCAGTTCTTCTATAGAACTTTAATACACTACTAGCCGTTAAAATTGCTACATCAAGAAGAAATGCAGATGATAAACGGGTATTCATTGGACAAACATATTATAACAGAACTGACATGCGATTACATTTTCACGCAATTTGGATGCATAGATACTGAGAAACCAGTACCCAAAACAACCACCGCTGGCCGTAATAACAGCCTTGATATGTCTGGACATTGAGTCAAACAGAGCTTGGATGGCGTGTACAGGTACAGTTGCCCGTGCAGCTTCAACACGATACCAAAGTTCAAGAGTAGTGACTGGCGTATTGTGGCGAGCCAGTTGCTCGGCCACCATTGACAAGACGTTTTCAGTTGGTGAGAGATCTGGAGAACGTGCTGGCCAGGGCAACAGTCGAACGTTGTCTGTATCCAGAAAGGCCCGTATAGGTCGTGCATTATAGTGCTGAAATGTAGGGTTTCGCAGGAATCGAATGAAGGGTAGAACACATCTGAAATGTAACTTCCACTGTTCAAAGTGCCGTCAATGTGAACAAGAGGTGACCGAGACGTGTAACCAATGGCACCCCATAGCATCACGCCGGGTGATACGCCAGTATGGCGATGACGAATACACGCTTCCAATGTGCGTTTACCGCGATGTCGCCAAACACGGATGCGACCATCATGATGCTATAAACAGAACCTGGATTCATCTGAAAAAATTACGTTTTGCCATTCGTGCACCCAGGTTCCTCGTTGAGTACACCATCGCAGGCGCTCCTGTCTGTCATGCAGCGTCAAGGGTAACCGCAGCCATGGTCTCCGAGCTGATAGACCATGCTGCTGCAAACGTGTCGAACTGTTCGTGCAGATGGTTGTTGTCTTGCCAACATCCCCATCTGTTGACTCAGGGATAGAGGCGTGGCTGCACGATCCGTTACAGCCATGCGGATAAGATGCCTGTCATGTCGACTACTAGTGATACGAGGCCGTTGGGATCCAGCACGGCGTTCCGTATTACCCTCCCGAACCCAGTGATTCCAAATTCTGTAGTAATTGGATCTCGACCAACGCGAGCAGCAATGTCGCGATACGATAGACCGCAATCGCGATAGGCTATAATCCGATGTTTATCAAAGTCGGAAACGTGATGGTACGCATTCTCCTCCTTACACGAGGCATCACAACAACGTTTCACCAGGCAACGCCGGTTAACTGCCGTTTGTGTATGAGAAATCGGTTGGAAACTTTCCTCATGTCATCAGCTTGTAGGTGTCGCCACCGGCGCCAACCTTGTGTGAATGCTCTGAAAAGCTAATCATTTGCATATCACAGCATCTTCTTCCTGTAGGTTAAATTTCGCGTCTGTGGCACGTCATCTTCGTGGTGTAGCAATTTTAATGGCCAGTAGTGTATTATTATTTATTGTAAATTAACGGCTTCGTGCAACAAATTGCTGTTCACTTCTATGCGGTTCCCTTATTAGTTTACACAGAAGTCGTTCGTATGACAGTCAAGAAAGTAGGCAAACCATCGCTGCTGGAACTACTCCTTAAATTTGTCGCCATCTTTCTGGCAGCGTGCAGTGCCTCCACAAACCTTAATAATTGCCACGACTCAGAAGGGGATCATATAACCAACAGGTTACTGACATTGCTCGTTTTTCACCTGGTTGTAATACACACTTAGATTTAAAAAATGCTACTCTAGTACGGCGCGGTTCTGAATCAATTTCGAGAAGCCGAGGTTTAACGTTTTACGAGTACGTTGAGCGCTACAGCGACAGCCGTCTAGCAGCTCCATTAGGGCAACGAACTCAGGTGGCAGACCTGTTAATATGCCCGCACTGCGTTGGGGCGACGTCATTCTGTTCCTAATCTTCCGTCAAATACACTGCTGGCCATTAAAATTGCTACACCACGAAGATGACGTGCTACAGACGCGAAATTTAACCGACAGGAAGAAGATGCTGTGATATGCAAATGATTAGCTTTTCAGAGCATTCACACAACGTTGGCGCCGGTGGCGGCACCTACAACGTGGTGACATGAGGAAGAAGATGCTGTGATATGCAAATGATCAGCTTTTCAGAGCATTCTCACAACGTTGGCGCCGGTGGCGACACCTACTACGTGCTGACATGAGGGAAGTTTCCAACCGATTTCTCATACACAAACAGCAGTTGACCGGCGTTGCCTCGTGAAACGTTGTTGTGGCTCTGAGCACTATGGGACTTAACATCTGTGGTCATCAGTCCCCTAGAACTTAGAACTAATTAAAACTAACTAACCTAAGGACATCACACACATCCATGCCCGAGGCAGGATTCGAACCTGCGACCGTAGCAGTCGCGCGGTTCCGGACTGAGCGCCTAGAACCGCTAGACCACCGCGGCCGGCCGAAACGTTGTTGTGATGCCTCGTGTAAGGAGGAGAAATGCGTACAATCACGTTTCCGCCTTTGATAAAGGTCGGATTGTAGCCTATCGCGATTGCGGTTTATCGTATCGCGACATTGCTGCTCGCGTTGGTCGAGATCCAATGACTGTTAGCAGAATATGGAATCGGTGGGTTCAGGATGGTAATACGGAACGCCGTGCTGGACCCCAACGGCCTCGTGTCACTAGTAGTCGAGATGACAGGCATCTTATCCGCATGGCTGTAACGGATAGTGTAGCCACGTCTCTTTCCCTGAGTCAACCGATGGGGACGTTTGCAAGACAACAACATCTCCACGAACAGTTCGACGACGTTTGCAGCAGCATGGACTATCAGCTCGGAGACCATGGCTGAGGTTACCCTTGACGTTGCATGACAGACAGGAGCGCCTGCTATGGTGTACTCAACGAGGAACCTGGGTGCACGAATGGCAACATCGCGTTGAACGCACTTTGGAAGCGTGTATTCGTCATCGCCATACTGGCGTATCACATGGCGTGATGGTATGGGGTGCCATTGGTTACACGTCTCGGTCACCTCTTGTTCGCATTGACGGCACTTTGAACAGTGGAAGTTACATTTCAGATGTGTTGCGACCCGTGGCTCTACCCTTCATTCGATCCCTGCGAAGCCCTACATTTCAGCAGGATAATGGACGACCGCATGTTGCAGGTCCTGTACAGGCCTTTCTGGATGCAGAAAATGTTCGACTGCTACCCTGGCCAGCACATTCTCCAGATCTCTCACCACTTGAAAACGTCTGGCCAATGGTGGCCGAGCAACTGGCTCGTCACAATACGCCAGTCTCTACTCTTGATGAACTTTGGTATCGTGTTGAAGCTGCATGGGCAGCTGTACCTGTACACGCCATCCAAGCTCTATTTGACTCAATGCCCAGGCGTATCAAGGCCGTGAAAATGTAATCACATGTCAGTTCTAGTATAATATATCTGTCCAATGAATACCCGTTTATCACCTGCATTTCTTCTTGGTGTAGCAATTTTAATGGCCAGTAGTATACTTGTATCGGAACAACGAATCGCGTTTCTTCGGGAAAGAACAATAATAATAATCCAGAGTAAAGTTTCACTCTGCAGCGGAGCATGGTCCGATTTGAAACTTCCTGGCAGATTAAAACTGTGTGCTTGTGTGGATAGCTCAGTCCGTAGACCGCTAGCCGCGAAAGGAAAAGGTCCCAGGTTCGAGTCTCTGTCCTGCACATAGTTTCAATCTGCCAGAAAGTTTCAAATCAGTCCACACTACGTTGCAGAATGTAAATTAATTCTGAAAACAATTCCCCATGCTGTGGCTAAGCCACGTTTCCCCAACATATTTTCTTCCAGAAGTGCTAGTCCCGCAGTGTAAGCAGAAGAACTGCTCTGAAGTTTTCAAGATGCGAGATGACGTACTGGTGAAAGTAAAGCTGTGAGGGCGGATCGTGAGTATTGCCAGCATTTCTCAGTCGGTAGAGCACTTGCCCGCCAAAGGCAGAAGTTCTAGGTTCGAGTCTGGTCCCTCGCACAGTTTTAATCTGCCAGAAAGTTTCAGTAATAATAATAATAAGAAATGCAGTTTTAATCTGCTAGGAAGTATCAGTAATAATAATAACAATAATCACGCTGGTATACCTATGACGACGTGTAATCGAGGTAAAATAAGGAATCGTAATGAAACGGACATGTATTTATCGATACATTCACGGACGTATAATAAATTCGAGTACGGCGTACATTAGCAGGTATGGCCCAGTATGACTACAGTGCGGTACCCTCATGAATGTATTCATAAGTAAATGTTCAGTTCTTCACGATTCCTTATTACAACTTGACTCTACCTCCCATGAATGTGCTACTGTGTTTATTATTATTGTTACAATTACTTTCATTACCATCAGCATTAACTTCATTTTCATTGTTATCTTCATCTTCATTGTTATCTATATTGACATCGTCGTCTTCAGTGTTACCTTCATAGTTATCATTATAATTTCGTCGTTATCGTTATTATTATTATTGTTGTTGTTGTTATTGTTATTCCGACGGCTATTTTTTTCAACATCCGATCGGTCGCGAAGTGGAAACCATGATGAAAATCAACAATGTTTTATTTGCTAGATTTAGCTATATCTTCCAGCTAATTCTCAACATAGTCACCGCTCAAATGTCGACATTTGTCGTAGGGTGGTGCCATATTTCCAATACCGTCGTCACAGAAACAACCGCCTGTGCTTTCCGCCAATTCCCTGCACCGCTTTGCTGGCCGTTTTCTGTGACAAAATACTGTCACCGTCAGTGGTTCATGTGAGCAAACAGATGAAAATCGGAGGCAGCCACGTCCAGGCTCCTTGGTGGGCCCCCAAACACTTCCCATCGAAAACGCTGCAGGAGCGTCTGTGTTTTCACTGCAGTGTGAGGCCGAGCATTGCAATGAAGACGTTATGTAGGCTGCATGAAATCTGGCTGAATCTCTCAGCATCCACTTCACACTTGGCGAGAGACACTAATGCTGTAAGCATCTGTTCGTGCTCACTGTGCACCTGGAACTGAAAAGTGCGACGTGGTACGATCGACAGGCATGACACCGATCAACACATCTACGCAAAGCCTCATCGGATTTTCATTGTGATTTTAATCTCGCGACCGCTCGGGGGTCAAAAAAATAGCCCATGTAGTATTATTACGAGGGCGTTCTACATCTATATTATTCGTGCTTACGTATTTATTTCTTAAAATAGTCACCCTGGCCTCGAACACATTTCTACCAAAGAGAGACATTTTGTTCATGTCGTCACTATAGTGTTTGATTCCCTGATGGAGCCACAACCTCACCTCTGCTTGCATCGCTTCTTCATTATCAGAATGAAGTCCTCGAAGATGTTCTTTAAGTTTTGAAAACAGAAGAAAATCGGATGAGCCCAAGACGGGACTGCGTGGAGGATGATCGATGGCAGTGAACCCAAGGCGTCGGATTCTTGCAGATATCGCGGCGCTTGTGTATAGTCTGGTATAGTCATGCTGAAGGAGAGGGTGCTGCATTTGTGGACGAAGTCTTCGAATTCTAAAGTAGATTACAGCACGCACCGACATACTTACGTTACACACCGCCATGTTACACGCTGCAATTCGGGTACAGGGCTGCAACTATTTAGACACGAGGAATGAAGATGTAGAACGTTAATAACGTTAGCTTTATTTTAAAAGCTTTCAGAGTATTGATACAAAATTTCGAAGGCAATACTTTTCAGCACACCCTCGTGTTATCGTTACCAACATCCTCATTATTATACCTTTCGTAAGAAATATTATTCGTTGTATCTATACAAGTTTTTGGTGGAAGATTAGAAAAAAATGGCAAATAGACCTTCCACAACGGCGGGAGCGTATCGGCCGTATTGCGTGGATGCTTCCGCAGTGCGGATGCATTGTTCACGGCGTTCATGGCGATTCGCACCCATGTTGCTCAAAGTTCAAATGCGAGGCTTTTGCACGCTAGTGCGTATGTGTGGCTGTTCCTGGACGTCTCCCGTGCTAAGGAGTCACAGTTCTAGGCCAGTGAACGCGGTCAATGTTACGGTCCTCGTTAAGATGCCCTAGTTCTCCAACAGCTCAGTGTGCCGTTCTTATTCGAGGTACTTCTCATCTCAAGCAAAGGAACTCTTTTTCCCGTCACTAAAAGATCCTTGAAACACTACAGAGCCTCCACCCCTTGCACATAGTCCTTCCTAAAGGCTTTCTGACGTTCGTGAGGAATGCCACGCCATATATCATTCCTGTCAAGACTAAAGGGTGATTCATCTGACCAGGTAACTCATTTCCGTCCGCGGTGGCCAATCTCTGATGCATTTTTCCACTGTAACTGTGGAACTTTGCAGGTAGGATTGAGGAAATGTCTTTTTTGTGTGTATCTGTTCGAAATACAAATGCTATGCAAAACTGCACCCCTTTTTCGTTCGGAGCCTGGTTAGGAAGGACTTAACACTGAAATCTTGCAGCAGTTTCTGCCTCCTGTCTGAGCTGAGTCACGTCGTGGTCATTGTTCCTCACGATCGTCTTCCGGCCGTAACCCTGATGTCACAACAGTCCTCGTAGACTGAGTTGCCTGCCGCTGCCAGTAAACTCGTAGGATAGTACCCAGCGATATCCTGCGAAATACACTTTAAGACAAAGAAAAACCACTCTCCACGAAGAAACTATCTGAATGGGGCGGAAATCGGTATATTGACGTACATGTGCAGCCAAACGAATGATTACAGCTGCAGAAAAATTGGATGATTTATTCAAGGGAGGAACTTCACAAATTGAGCAAGTCAGTAAGGCGTTGGTCCATTTTTGGCTCTTGTGCAAGCTTGGCATTGGCATTGAGTGATACAGTTGTTGGAGGCGATATCGTTGTTGTCGGGCCATATGGCGAGCGACAGTGAGGTTGGTATCCCACAGCCGCCCAGGGCGTTTAAGATACGTCTTTGACCTGAAACCTCACTGACTGCAGTAGAATAATCTTCAGTGATGAGCCCCGATGACCAGCGAAGACATGCGTGGAGACGCCCAAGACAACGGTGGGGCTGTCGCCCACCATACGGCCCTACAACCAGGATTGGTGGTCTGGGGTGCCATTTCATTTCATAGCAGGACTCCTTCGTTTGCCATCTGCGGCATCCTTACAGCACAGCAGTTATTCGGCGATATTCTACACCCCGTTTTGTTGCCCTCCTTGGGGTTGCATTCCAGCAAGATAATGCCCACCTGCATACGGCAAGGGTTTCTCTACTGCTTGTCTTCGTGCTTGCCAAACCCTACCATTGATCTGCAAGGTAGCCGGATCTCTCCACATTTGGGACGTTTGGAGCACTATGGGCAGGGGCCCTCCAACCAGCTCAGTATTTGACGATCTAACGCGCCAGTTAGACAGAATTTGCCACGATGTCCTTCAAGATGACATCCAACAACCCTATCAATGGCAAGCCGAATAACTACCTGCATAATGGCCAGAGGTCGTCCAATGAGTTACTGATTTGCTCAATTTGTGAAACTCTTTGTCTTGAATAAATCACTCAATTTTTCTGAAATTTTAATCATTTGTTTGTCTGTACACGCACAATACATCTACCGATTTCTTCCCATTCCGATTATTCCTTCGTGGTGCGTCGTTTTCTTTTGTCTTGGAGCGTGCGTCACTTCCTGACCAGGGTGGCCAGTTCTTTGTGTGACTTCTCGGCCTGATGCAAGCGCTTCTAATTGGCTCTATATCGGTGACTTGTGTGTTAGTTGTCTTAACTGTAATTGGATGGTGTAGGTGGCAATTACGTGTGGATGTAGAGTGTAGCATCGTGTTTGTGATATTTATGATAATGAGGATATTTATGAGGATGATGGTGACGATTATAATGATAGAAGCGAGGCGGTAAAACCGAGTGCCAACCCATAACCTACTCTTGTTGAATAACATCAAGGTGACCGCCGATCTTCACGGTCCCGTCTCACGGTCGAACCCTCATCGACTGTGTCACATCCTTTCATTCCCTGAGACACTGTGGAGAGATTTGGAATTGAACCCAAGACGCTGGTGGAAAGATTGGTAATCAGGAGTTTTACACACCAACAGTTTCATCTCTTGGATTTGAAGCGGTTATCTGCTAGTCCAGAGCTCCCGAAGAAGAATGCCTTAGCGACCTCAGCCACGGTTGCGGGTAGGGTTGAACGGTGGTGCAGGCGAAGGCAGTCATATGTGTATACAGTAACGGAAAAAAAACCACATCACAAAGCAGGAGTTGTGCGACGTAAACGAAAGTTGGCAGGCGTGTTTCTACATCTGAAAGATGATGTCTATTCAAATTTCGTGCCAGTGGCTAGTAGTGCCACTATGAGGACGCAAATCAGGCTTGCTGTAAGTACGCGCTGTAACGGTCATGGGCGGTAGCTACCTTTCAGATCGGACGAGGTGAGTTGATGTTAGTCAAGAATGCCGTTAAGGCGACAAAGATGCCATTATCGGCACCTCACTGAGTTTGAACGAGGTCGTGAAATAGGACTACTAGAAGCTGGATGTTCCTTCTGCCATACTGCAGAAAGACTTGGCGGGAATGTAGACGTGGTACATGATTGCTGGCAGTGATGGTCACGAGAATGTACTGTCGGAAGAAGACTGACCTCCGGACAGCCACATTGCAGTACCGAGAGGATCGAGCACCGTGTTCGATGTATGGCTAAGACGCATCGCACTGCATCTGCAGCAGCAATTGGAGCAGCAGTTACCACCACAGCGACATAACGAACTGTCACAAATTGGTTACTTCACGGACAGCTCCAAGCCAGAGGCCCTGTGGCGCTCAATGACCCCACACCACCGTCATTTGCGACTTCAGTGGTCTCAAGCGAGAGTTCATTGCAGGACACAGTGGAGTTCTGTTGCCTTTTTGATGGTCTGGTTTTGCCACGGCACCAGTGATGCCCGTATGTTTGATAGAAGAAGGCCAGTTGAGGGTCTTTAACCAACCTGTCTGCGTGCTAGACGCACAGGACCTACACCTGGAGTTACAGCCTGCGGTGTGATTTCGTATGACAACAGAAGCACTCTCGTGGTTATCCCACGCAACCAGACTGCAAATTTGTGCGTCAGTCTGGTGATTCGACCTGCTGTGCTGCCATTCGTGAACAGAATACTAGGGGGCGTTTTCCAACAGGGTGACGGTCACCAACATACCACTGTTTTAATCCAACCTGCTCTACCACAGTGTCGACACGCTGCCTTGGCATGCTCGATTAACAGATCTGTCTCCAGTCGTGCACATATGAGGCATCATTGGACGACAACTCCAGCGTCATCCACCAACAGCGTTAACCTTCCCTGTATAGACGGAACTCCATCCCACAAACTGACATCTGGTACCTGTACAACACAATGCATGCACGTTTGCACGCTTGCGTTCACCATTCTGGCGGTTACACTTGTTATTAATGTAACAGCGTTTCACATTTTCAGTGACGTATCTCGCGCTTACATTAACCTGTGACCTTGTAGTTGAGAGCCAAATGTGATTACTTCAGTGCGGATGCACACCAGGTATCGTTTGCTCTCGCACAAATACAGGTTGTCCTGCGAGAGTTATGGGACGCCCCGTTGACGTACGACGAATTGGGAATTTGGGTCGGCCGGAAAACGTGTTCGGTTGGCGGAGGCGGTTAAGGCAACAGTTCGAGAGCAGCCGGATTGGAGTCCCGGTCCGCACAAATTTTTGACACGCATCATTGATTGAATTCAGTGCCCCAATGCGGTCGCCGTCGGAAAAATTTTCCCAGATATTGCAAAGACAATCACCATGCTTAGCAGCCGGCCGCGGTGGTCTAGCGGTTCTAGGCGCTCAGTCCGGAACCGCACGACTGCTACGGTCGCAGGTTCGAATCCTGCCTCGGGCATGGATGTGTGTGATGTCCTTAGGTTTGTTAGGTATAAGTAGTTCTAAGTTCTAGGGGACTGATGACTACAGATGTTTAGTCCCATAGTGCTCAGAGCCATTTGAACCATTTTGAACCATGCTTAGCCACTCCCGTCAGAAACGCCTTACGGGGACCAGTGCTGACGGCGAACGTGGTAAGCTCTGAGTCGCAACTACTTCGTACACATTCGGAACACTAGTTCACATTCCCCAAAGTTCCCTGAACAGCCTTGTTGCGCACTGAGGGCTTTTTAAGTTAATGTCAACAACGACATGCCACGTGACAAAAATTCTTATGCAGTCAGCTTAATTACCCTTCTTAACAAATTTAATTACACGTGTCATTTACACTGGTCAGTCAGAACATTAGCACTCTTCCTCTCCCATAAAAATGAACGAGTTTCATGAAGGAATGTACGCGAAGCGGCAAGAAATGTGTATAAACAGTGCCGCGGGCACACAGAAACAGGTCGGTCTACTACACGTGTAGCAAGTGAAAAAAGAAGCTAATGTAAGGGGTTTTGCGAAAGGGTATATTACGATGGTTCCTCGGATGTTGACATGCGGTCCTCACTGTCTGTCGAAAATGGGCGAACAACGGCGAAATTGCGCAATAACATAACCTTTTTATTTTTTTACTGTTTGTAGGTATTTGAAATGTTTTTATCCCCTTCGCGGTGGAAAACGATTTCCCTGTAAATCTGCTGATCATGGTTTAGTTACAGTTAGCAGAGCTACATTACATACTTCACAACCTTAACTGAATCCTCCGTCAGTGATTGGCATAATATGACAATAATAACAAACAACGAAACACTTTCCTGGTGTTCTGCAACAGTTGAAAAACATTCAAATGGTTCAAATGGCTCTGAGCACTATGGGACTTAACATCTGAGGTCATCAGTCCCCTAGAACTTTTTTTTTAAATTCTTTATTTTCATAACAATAACGATTATTCATAATGACCCACCACCTTAATGGTTAGTGGGTCTTATATTTCTAGTGTTATAATAGCAGCTTCTACATTCTACTTGACTACAGACAGTACTATATTTATTACTAGGCAGACTACTTCTAATTTTACTAGTGTTAGCATAATTTCTAGTATCTACTAAAGGTTAGTATTAACTGCCTGCAGCGTTACAGTTGTGCCAATGTTAATAATATAAACCTACTTGGATGCCTCGCTCATAGAGCTAATCCCTATGAGCATGCCCCTGGCACAGGGCAGGCAAGAAGTTATTTATCGCTGCAGGTTCCTAACTTACTATCCTATTCTATTTAACTAAATCTACTACCTATTCTACGTCATAGTTGGTGCGTTGTCTCAGTTTGTGATGTGGATCACCCCAGTCCCCCTAGTCCTGCACGTGGCGGATTCCAACTGTAAAGTCGACCTATCCACGAACAGGCGGTACGGGATTGGGGCAGTGGTCACAATCGGTGATTTCTAGTTATCTAGTCACGAAGATCTCTCAGAAAAGTTGTTAATACTTTTTGTGATACCTCGTTGGCTAGCGTGTTCAGTCTCTGAAAGGTCTCCTCTTAACTTAGAAGGTCATAAGTGTTTGTACTTGGTAGTTGTTGTCTTAGTGTGTCTGCTACATCATCGAAAAGGGGGCACTTGTAAACCACATGGTCAGGAGTACCCTCCGATGCGCCCCAGTCGCACGCGGGCGTTGCCCTTTTCCCAAACCGACATAGATAAGTCGGATAGTGAGAAAGTGGAACAATCCCCGAGTTGGCTCGAAGTATTTCATTTTCATTCTTTCCTTAACATCTGGTAGGAACTGCAAGGTTCTTCTACCAGCTTCATCTGACTCCCATATCTCCTGCCATAGATCTTCACCCCTTCCCCGTATCACCCCTTTTTCCCTAACTGGTGCCCCCATAATTTCCTCTACTTTTGTGATATTATCTTTCTTGGCCCAGTACCATGTGGCCTGTTCCCTTATCTTTATATCCAGGGGACAGAGCCCCATTATGATTAACAGGGCTCCTCCCGGAGATGTTCTGTATGCTCCCACGGACCTTAGTAACATGTTCCTTTCTACTCTTCTCATCGTCACGGCGGGCACCACCCTCGTGAACCTGGGAGCCCAGACTCCCGAGCCGTAACCCACTATTGAAGTCAGTATACTATTATGATAAAGCTTAATTAGAAGAGGCGTAAGGTGAAATCTCTTATGTCCGATGGAAGTCAGGTTATTTAGTAGTTGTAGTGCTTTCTGGGTTACTGTTTCAATGTGCCTTGTGAAGTTCCACCTTTCATCGATGATGATTCCCAAGTAGCGCGTTTCTCGTGTCCGAAGAACCGGCGTACCGTCAATTCTCACTGTCGGATTTCTCTTTAGCTGTCCTTTGAGTAATAGATAAGTCGACTTGGTTGGTGAGATAGTCATCTTGGTGTTGCGGTACCATAGTTGTAGTTTGTCTATTGCTCTCTCTATTTTCGGCTCTATGTCCTCGCGACTTCGGCCGCCGACCAGCAGGAGGAGGTCATCAGCGTAGGCTATCACCTCTAGCACCTCTTCGATCTGTTGCAGGCTGTCCAGAAGAGGCTCCATGTGGATGTCCCAGAAAAGGGGACCCAACACGGAGCCCTGGGGGCAACCCTTGGTGATAGTTTTCCCGACTTTCCCGCTAGGGGATAATAGCCATACCTCCCGATCCTCACAATAGCTCCTCAGAGAGCCATATAGTAGCCCTGGGCACTCTTTCTCCCGAAGGCAGGAGAAAAGCGAAGGCCACCACAGGTTGTCAAAGGCGCCACTGATATCCACCATGATGCCAACAACATACTTACACGGGGCTGAGCCGCAGACCTCGGCCGCCAAGGCGATTGCATCAGATGCCGATCGCCCCAGCCTGAAACCGAATTGCCTGTTGCTCATCCCATGCAGCATGCGGTGTGCAGTCAGTCTGTCAGCTAATAATTTTCGAGAAGTTTGCCAAAGCCATCCAGCAGACAAATGGGGGCCTGTAGGATTTGGTCTCAGCAGGGTCCTTCTCAGAGCCTTTCTTAATGATTACCACATTTGCGGCTTTCCATATTTTTGGAAATCTGCCCTGCCTGAGGCATTCGTTGAAGATATGTGTGAGCGGCACAACTAGTTGTGGGGCTAAGAACTGCACCACCTCCGCCACAATGCCGTCTGGCCCGGGGGCTTTTCCTTTCTTTAGAGACTTGATGAGAGCGGCAACCTCCTCCTCAGAGAAGGGGAGGACCGCTTTGTCATTTACATACTTAGCAAGGTCTTCATTCCGTAATTGACGCTGCTCTTCAGTGCCGTCATTTCTGTCATCGTCAGACAACAGGGACCGGAGGAGGACCTCGGCAGTTTCCTGCCAGGATTCCGTCATCCCGTCCCCGTGCCTGATCGTTGATATCATCGTTGGGGAGCGTATCTTCTCCCTCACTAATCTATATGGCACATCCCAAGGGTCGAGGGCCAGCTGGTTGGTTACAAAAGTTTCCCAACTTTTTATTCTGGTCTTCTGTAGCTCTTTTTGGAAGTTATCTTTTGCCTCCCGGTATAACTGCAGCCATCTTTGCTTTCCCCACCAGACGACACTGCGCTGGTAGTGCTTTCTCAGTTTTCTGACAGACTGTCGCAGTTCTTGTAGCTTGGCTGACCATGGTGACGGTGTGGCCGCCATGGCCCTCCTCCTGGTTGGTACGGCCGCCTTAATCGCCCTTGTTATTGCGCGTACCAGCCCCTCGGCTCTGTCGTCCACATTTAAGTCCTGTCGTGCGTCCCCTTCTGGTAATGGAGGAATGTCGCACTCTCTGGCTAGGCGTTCCCAATCTGTTTTCCTAAAGTTTCTTTACACCTCCCACCCCTTGGCCCAGTGGCACTCTCTATTTCCTACAATAGACGTAATTAAATTGTGATCACTAGTGGTGGCGTTGTCTACCACTCTTCACTCTTGGAGCATATTTACTGCGTTTGGCGTGACCAACGTCACATCAATGTTTGTACCCCGACCCCCCTCCGGCCACGTAGTTGAAGAGCCATAATCATTTCTTCTGCTTTCGCACCATTTTCATCCCTTGTGCCACTGTACCATAGGGGGGATTTGGCGTTTATGTCAGCAGTTATGATGATTTTGCGTCCCCGCAACGCCGTGGCCACACTCACTAGATGGTCTATGTGCTGTTCGATTCTGTCTCCGTACTGGAAGTACATGTTAATAATAATTTCAATTCCAGCAGGAGATTGTATCTCCACGACGTTGCAGTGGCTATTGGAGTACTGTGACAGAGGTGTTACCCGCAGTGCGGTGTTTGTTACCAGGATGGCCGCTCTGGGGGTATCCCCGCTGCTGACGGTTTGCCATGTCGCGGCAGTGAACGCAACTTTTCCAGCCAGAGAGTACGGCTCCTGTAAACAGAGTATGTCGAGTCTCTTTTCCACCACTTCCTTACGGAGCTCCTGCATTACTAGTCGACTGTTATGAGTATTGAGTTGTCCTATTTTTATTTTGGTCGTCATGGAAAGTAAGTGTGTATGTGGTCATGTGGCCAGGTTTTGTTCCAGTCATATGCTAGTCGTCCGTTTGCCACCCCTGACTGATGGTAGATTTCATCCAGGTCAAATTTTTCTCCTCGTCTTTCTAAAACCTTTTTGAGTAGGTCGCGCAGTTCTCCGAAGTCAGTGGGGAGGTTCACTGAATTTAATTGTATTCTGTCCACAGCCTCCATCACCGAGAAGGTTACCCTCCGTCCGTTCTCATGTCCTACTCGGACCACATGTCGTAAGGCAGTGGTCAGGGTAGTCGGCTGCTCCAGCCTGGCTAGTTGCATGGTGCACTCGAGATTCGGGTACACCCTCACCGGATCTACGGGTGGCAACCTGACCACTTTTGTGACGGAGTTGGCGGTGGAGCTTGTTATCTTGTTTTCTTGAAGAGGTTTTGCAGCTTTATCTGTTGCTACCACAGGATGCTCTTGCCGTTCTGGATCTTGAGTCGGCAGCGTGTCCTGGCATTGGGAGGAGGGTGCTCTGATCACTAAGGGGAGCTCAGTTTGAATGCCAATGTCCCTAGTGGGGGAATCTGTTTGTATTGATTTGTCGACTGTTGGTACGTCAGCGCTGGCAAGCGACTTCAGGAATTTCCTGAATCTGCTTGCTCTCATAGCATCCCTCCTCCTTTTGCTCGGGGATTTATGCTTTGGCATCCTGCTTGGTATGCCGTTTTCAGCCATAATCAGTTCGTGATATTAATCTTTGTTCGAGCATCCTGTAGGTAGGGCAGTTCCGTCCTGTGGCTCCACAAAACTTTTTGCCACGACTCTTGCAGGGGATGCAGACGCCTGTGGCCTTACAATCTTTTCGGGTGCGACCGCATTTGGAGCAGGCTGACCCTCTGGTGCAGTGCCTCAGAATGTGGTCCAAGTCGCCGCAATTGTGACAACGAGGTACCACAAGGTAGTCTTTTGTGTTTATTGCGTGGAATCCCACGTATAGTCTGCCCATTGCTGTAATTTGCCTCCACATTGTTGCGGAGACCTCGGCAACGTGATGCACGACATCACGGTCCCGAGGATCCGTCTTAAATCTCAATTTGAAGCTGTTTTTGAAATCATTTTCGTTCATGCTCTCAAAGTTTTGCTTCCTAATTGCCTCACATAGTTCCTCGTTTGTCATTGCTGTAGGAACATGGTACAGTATGACTAAGGGGTTCCTCTTTTTTGGCGGTTCACACTTTACAACTGCGTTTAATTTCGGGTTCTCAAGCAGCTTGTTTTTGTCCTCCTCCGACGCAACGTCTACAGTCACCGAGTTTCGGCTTGGTTTAACTAGCTTAATCTTTATTTTGTCTTTCACAGGGTCAATCGTGGTGGTTAAAAGTTCCTGGATTCTTTTGACGCTTGTATCTTGTCCAGGCAAGGTCCTGAGAAAGACCGCCGTCTCTTGTTTCTTAGTCACCCTGTCTATGGTCTCTTTCGTGTTGTTTTGTTTAGTGGGGGCTTGTGCAGCCACAGTCGCCCAGGTCTTGCTCGGTTGTTGTTGTTGTTGTCTCAATCGGGTATTCTCTTTCTGTAGCTCCTCTACACGTCCTTCCAGGTTTGCGTGAGCAATTGCCCGTGCAGCCAATTCATTCTTTATTTGCGAGATTGCTGCCTGGCTTATTTTCCCATTTTTTATGCTTTGCTCCCGGAGCAGCGTAATTTTAGCGTGCCTCTTCATCACTGAGTAATCGTCCTCTGCCTGTCCCACCTCGTCCTGTGGAGAGGGATCAGGCGCAAGAGAAGCTCTCGAAATCGCACTCGTATCACTCGTTTCTGGTGTCGCCATTTTGTACGAGTGATAAAAAGGAGGTGGGAGCCCGTCTCTTACCCCGGACCGGCTCCTCTTGCAAGGGGGGGGGGGGGGAGGGGGGGGACTTCTGCAGCTCGCCCACCGACCACGCCCCTAGGTCAAGGGCACTTCCGAACTGCCGGGTTCAGAGCACCGTCGCCAGTGCACTGGTCCCCCTCGGTAACTCCGTCATCGACGATTTCACGCGACGCTCCTCGGCAACTGCACCACGCACTCCGGAGAGGCGGATGCACCTCTCGCCCTTTGCCGCCTACTTGCCCGAGTTTCCACCTCTCGGCCAAGGACCCACTCCTACTCAGGTGGCGGGCCGGTCCCCCAGACGTTCGGCGGTCAGGACCCATCTAACCTGGCCCAGGCGATGTTACCATCACCTGGGTTTGGCAGAACACGCCCCGGTTACCCAGGGGCGCGGCGAAGCACCCTTGCCGACTCGCGCCGCGATCCCACGCCGACAAACGAGATCGCCGGCATGCAGAGCACCTGCTGGTCTGTGCCTTGCGAACAGAAAGGGACTGGTGTTCGGTCCCTCGACACAGCTCCTCCTGTGCCACGCACCCTTCGCTTTCGCATCGGGTTGGGTCGCAGCTCTCCCTTTTGTCGCAAGGCAGAATGCTGAGCTTAACATCTGGCACAACGGGAAGGCGGAAAGAGCCACTTGGGAAGGAGAGGCTATGAGAGACGCATCACTTCCCCTGTGAGAACTGCCGCGGCACGCCCGACTAGAAGCGATACGCCCCAGTGCGAGCCTCCGTGCCTTACGGCGCGCCGGCAACGGGCAGGGCCGCGCCGAACGCGCCGTCAAGCGACCGACCTCACGCCCCTAGAACTTAGAACTAACCTAAGGACATCACACACATCCATGCCCGATGCAGGATTCGAACCTGCGACCATAGCGGTCGCGCGGTTCCAGATTGAAGCGCCTAGGCATCAGGGTAGTGTTTTCTTTTATGTAGGGGAGTTGGTCAACGAATTTGTGAAATACGTACAGCACAGTGAGTTCATACCTTAATCGCACAACACCAAATGTGTCTTTGTGCGTTTCTGTCAACTTTTCAAATGTAGGGACGCGAAGCGTGACTAAATATAAGTGGCGTTCAAGAGGAAACGAGCCGGAGAAATAGTTACAGAAACCACTACCTGTATGTTAGAAGTTTTGACCCTGGCTGTTGAGACACTTGTTCCACTGTGACACAAGGCGGTGAATGGCTGTCTCATAAAATTCCCGGGGCTGCGATATTAACCGTACGAACAGCTGGACGTCGTCGTCTGAGGCGAATCGTTTGCCCCTCAGGACCTTTTTAAGGGGACCAAAAATGGCGTAATCACAGGGGGAGAGGTCCGGCCTATATGGAGGGTGGCCGAGAACCTCCCATTTGAATTTCTGCAGGAGTGCCGCGACTGTATTGGCCGTATGAGGCTTTGCATTGTCTTGGAGCAGAATGACCCCACAAGTGAGATTGCCTGGTCGTTTTGAATTGATCGCTTGGCGAAGGGTGGTCAATGTTTGCGAGTAACGCTGGGCATTCACTGTTGTCTCGTGCTGCAGGAAGTGAATCAGAGGGGGACCATCTCGGTCAAAGAAGAACGTGAGCATAACCTTTCCTGCGCTCGTGTGGACGGCGACGTCCAACTGTACGTGCGGAACTGGTTAGCATCGCATCCCCGGGAATTTTATGGGACAGCCATTCACCTCGTTGTGTCACAGTGGGACAAGTGTCTCAACAGCCAAGGTCAATACTTCTAACATACAGGTAGTGGGATTCTGTAATGGACCATACAGTCATATCAATGTTCTTAACATGATACGCCAGCTTCCAAGAGAGCGCGTATTCAAAAAAAGCTCTGCAATAAATACGCAGTCCAACTACTTTTTATCGGAAATATATACCTGGGTCTCCCTGCAGTCGTTGAAGAAGACATCTTGAAGATGCGAACTATGGCAATAATTCTGCAGTCTACTTGCATCCTATTGTTGCTGACATCCGTTTCCTACGAAACACTGAATTTTTCAACAGGACAACTGTTAATGCTACAAGACTAAAATTGTGCTGTTGTTGTCTGAGGTGCAAGTCAACGAATTCCAACTGATTTTCGGCCCTTAAACTAGCCAGATATCGACACTATTCTATAAAATACATTTTGGATGGCTTCTAATGACAGTTCAGGGATTGGCATAATTGTTAGCGGACATCTGGTGCCATATGATTACTTTGCAGATATGTATAGATATAATAACATTGTGCACAATGTTGAATTCCTTGTGAATCTGGACTTGTATGTAACTGTATGCTTGCGTGTAAGAATGAGTCATTGTTTACGTTCTATTGTTAACTTTAATTGTGTTTTTTGTTGTATTAAGTTGGCTGGTCTAACATCATTGTAAAATATGTGGACGAATAACTAACTAACTGACAACTATTTTAGAAATAAAAGAGTGAATCATTGTACTGAATCTACGCAGACCATTCGTTAATTAAGGTCTGTTCGGTCGCGGAATGGAAACCACAGTGAAAATACTCTGGAGCTTAGATGTGTTCGGCAGTGTCTCTAGGCTGCCCGTCGATCGCGTCACATCGCTCTTTTCAGTTCCGAGCGCTCAGTGACCACCTAAAGATGCTTAGAAAAGAAGTCTCTTCCGCCAAGTATGAGTGCTGCTGAGAGATTTCACCTGATTACATGCAGCCCACGTAACGTAACCGTAATATGCTTCCTTCATCATGACAATTCTCGGCCGCGTACTGCGGGGGCAATGAAGACGCTCCCGCGGCGTTTTCTATGGGAAGTGTCTGATCATCCACCACACAGCCCGGACTTGGTTCTCTCTGATATTTATCTCTGCTCATATGAACCACTGACTAAGAAGACAAAATTTTGGCACAGACAACAGGTCACAAACAATCGTAGAGAACTGGCGGAAAGCACTGGCGGCTGCCTTCTCTGATGAGGGTGCTGGAAAGATGGCACAACGCTAAAACAAATGCCTAAGCTGGAGCAGTGTCTAGGTAAAGAAGTAGCTAACTCTTGCAAATAATAAATTTTTGATTTTTCTCTGTGGTTTACATTTCGAGATCGATGACACCTTAATAAACAAATAGCCCTCGTATTTTGACGTCTGCAAAGAGGTTTGTTTTAAAATTGCTGAATGTGTTCCTTTTTTGCAGCTTTTCTTCATCCTGAGGAAGAAGAACAAACAAGTGTCTAACCTGCACGTGATCCACCACGGGTGTATGCCGATGAGCGTCTGGATGGGTCTTAAGTTTGCACCGGGTAAGACATTACAGATTGCTCTTTGTTCTACACAGGATGTTTCAAAGTCTTTGCGCCAAACATCTACAGATCACGTCATGAGGAACTATTCTTCTTAGAGACTAAGCGATCGCTGATGATTCCCGGTGGCGCTAGGTGTCGTTTAAGACTGTGTATGCTCTTCAGAAGTGGCAGGATGTAGTTACTCCGTGGCGTGCATATGCAGTGTGTGTTACGTATCATCCAGTCATCTTCTCCGCTTAAAAGGCGGTGGGATGGACAAAATTAAAGTTTCTAATTCGCTTCTAAAATGTCTTTCTACGCTTAGAAAATTTTTCGTGTTGAAAATCACTCTATCAATTCACTGGGTAGGTATTATATTGCACCCCTGCTATTTCGGTGGAATCTCGTCCTCCCAGGGCTGGCCAACAGTGAAGGACGCGAGCCGTCGAAGAGAAGGGTGAATGAACATTTTGTCTGTAGCAAAAGTTGTTCCCCATAATGTGATTAACCCTAAACGTTTGTAGCAAAGGCTTTAAAACACCCTTTATGAATGGTGACACTGATCATAACAGTTTACAGATGCTTTGAGAAGATATTCCAGTCGCAAGTTACAGGGAATTTATAATGTCACCTAGAAAAAGTTTGACCCTGAATTGGAAGTTATAGCAACCTATCACTCATACAAATAAGTGAAAGTGGCATTTCTTTAAGATTCACAACTTAGCGGAAAAAGTTGCTGTGCATGTAATTATTAGATCAGCAACACCTGTTATTCCTATTCGTATCAAACTCTAGCGCCCAACAGCAGCTTCATTTAAGCTTTGAAAGATAATTCGGAACGCGATAGTTTTATTTACTTTCGCATCAATATACAGGGTGTCCCAAAAATGTTGCTACAAACTTCGAAGAGTTGTAGAGGGCGTCCTGAGAACAAATCGAGGATGCGAACCCGTGTCCAAAAACGCCATCCAACGTCGCTACAGAGTTCCAGGCGCCGGCGCCTGCCACTAGGAAACCCTTTCGGCAGCAAACGTGAGTTTGTTATTCGGTGATAGCTACTGATTGCCACGATTGACAGTGGAGATGATGGAGCTAACAGCTGCGTAGACAGCACTTGTCTCCTATAAATACGACTAACTGTTGCCTAGGTGGGTGACGGTTTCAGACGCGGTTATTCATCTGTAGTTTTTTTTTTTTTTTCCTGTATACCGAAAAACAGTGGAGGGTTCCAGGAGAAATCGTCTGCTGGTCTTTCTCATATTGCGACAACTTTCTAATGACGTGACTCAAGTATTTATAGTAGAGTTGGCCGTGAAACGTCTCAGAAAGCGACCGATATTATTTATTGCATCATTTATGCGTGCTGAGAACAGCAAAGGGCCTCTCACGATATCCCGGGGTGCGTACGATGCTACTTCTACTTCTAATGATTTCTCCGCATTGAGAATTACGTATTAAGTTCTGTTTACCAAGCTATTTTCAGTTAATCACTGACTTAGCCTGGTAATCCGTAAATAGTACCAGAGTCTGAAATTGCCAAGTTTCACCCTCCACTACAATCCGCCACTAAACAGTGGGGTTGGCGGCTGAATGTTTGACAATGACAGCAACTCGTGCTGGCGAAACATCGGAAAAACAACTAAACAAATGTCAGCCGAAGATCCCGAGACACGAGCCAACACACAACACGTCAACAACGATATTGCAGTGTATGCATATCCGAAGGAACAGGAACTGCGGCGACTACAGCTGTTATGAAATACATTAGATGTATTCGTAGTTGCGAATGTGGACAACCTTCAGCTGTTCAGTGTCGTCATTCCATTATACAGCTGAAGATTGTATTTCATGTACACGTCAACAACATTAAGTTTTTGGTGCTATCTGACTAAAATCGACGCTCTGCACTCAGCCCGCTCTGGAGACTCTGATAAATGAGAAGGCCACTTTTTCATCTACGGTACTACAGGTGGAATTTTTAAATGATGTATCTAAACTGGTAGGAGCGTTTTGTTCGTAAAAGGAATATTCGGAGCAATTTGACGCACACAGTTTTTTTCTTTTTTCATTTTGAGTAAAACTTGATTGAAAAGTAACAAATTCTAAGTCACTTTCTCGAAACACATGTATGAAAATAAGCGGCTTTCCGAAGGAAATGCAATAAATCTGGCAAAACCTCAGGAGTAAAGGAAGAAAACACTTCTACATTAATTAGCATCGCATATTCACTATAATTATTCCTAAATTAATAGAAATTAGCCAGAGGAAAAAATACTAAGCGTCTTGTAAATAACATATATCAGTTTTTAATTTTTTCTTGTATACTTCCTTATTATTACGTTTTAGTAGTGCAGTGTTTCCTTCTTAATTAAGGACGTAAAATAAGTTTGAGTTTCATTTTTTGTTTATTGATGAATGTTCCAAAAAATAACAGAAATGGAGGATACCGTGAAAAGAAATGCGCCACTTTGCAGATCGTTCTTGGAACAGTGGAACTGTTCCTTTAAGAAAGGAGCTTGACGCCACGAGATTGCACAAAATAACCGCAATTGTCTGTAATGGTTTCGCTTAGAACAGTAGTATATTTTTTTACCATTCTGTAGCAATCAATGTTCATTGCCGATTAGGATAGTCGAGGAGGTTCGAAGCACTGTCGCCTGCTGAAATTACGTTTGGGTCAGCGCGACAGTCATCTTTTCGGCAACTCAGAGCATCCGTTTGGTTATTGAACGTTCAAACAACTGATTATCTAAAGAAATTATGCTCACGCAGAGAAACTTATCCCGTGTGCATCTCTTGAAAGATTTTGACTTCTTCCAGGAGATCGCCACCTAGAAGTCTGAAAATACGAGATCGTCTGCTGTAGAGAATAGTAAACGACAGCGAACACGAAATTTTCAATTATTGAAATTTTTGTATCACGTTTCAAAGTTGGTCGGTATTGAAGATAATTTGTCTCACTCTTAAATATGGATACAGCCGTCGTTATCAGAACGGGAGGAAGTCTTCTGGTTTGGATATAAGTTCTGCGCCTAAACCAGAGACTGAGACGTGTCTGTGAAACTTCTGAGCTGTAGAATTGTCAGACAAAGAACCAGGCTAAAAAATTTCTATCATATCTCATCTTCAACAAAGTAGTTTTTTCTCCCTTATTTTTAACACAGACCGTGTTCTTTCCAATTACAGCGAAATGCGTCAAATTCTATGCGAGTTTTTGTTGCTTCATAGTCACAAGATATAAAATGAACAGATACTTCGTCAGTGGCGATAACAGAGCCATTCCTGCGAATTCGTCACGGTTTCGTACAGTCCATACTGAAAATGATACATTCAGTACCGGTACCTAAATCACGGATGATGTCCGTCTATAGCCCCACCCACGACTTACTCATTAACCAGATGAAAACCCAGACCCAAAATGTGTGTCTTGGACTGATAAATGCAAACTACAATGAAAACACTGCACTGCACTGTGTATGACCCCCCTGCGACTGGCCAATTGGGAGGAAGCATGTGTCCGCCGCTCACACTTAGCATGTTAAATCTCTGGCCTCCATGTCGATGTTCATGAAGATACAAGATAAGGTATGTACTACCTATAAATTTTACTGAATATTTACGAAAAATGTACTGTGGTTTCACATTTAGTTGTCATTTGTTTGCTTTGGTTGCCACAGGCTTACTTCAACTAAACTAGGAATCGGTATCTATGGCCAAGTTTTGTTTAAAGTTTTGTCTGATGTTTCGCCAGCACCAGAATCTGGCAGTCCAAAGATTCTAGTATTCTTCAGAGCAGAGAACAGAGTTCCATTACACAAGAATGACTGTTCATTTAATAGCGAACAAAACTGTTACGTCTTTCGTGGTCACTTATTGACAAATTGTCTGTTGACTTCTGTCTCGGGTTCTTCATTCGATATTTATTAGATGAATTATCTGACTTTTCACCAGCACAAATGGCTGGCATCGTTAAAGCTTCGCCCTCCATTGCTGGTGGTGGACTGGAGTCGATCTCGAGGCCGTAGATTATATGTACCTGGTGCGCCAAAGTCCAAGGACTTTTCTGTGGCCATTTCCGCTGCGTTTCTCCTGCCTGCAGTGGCCGTTCGCTGCAGCACGGGCATCCAGTATCCAGAAAAAAGAAAGCCTTAAGGTGAACGGTTCCTGGATTCCGAAATACTGCCGCGAACTACCGTTTCAAGGTAACAAGGGGAGAACCGCAGCGGAAATGACCGCGGAAAAGCCCTTCGACGTTGGCACGCCAGGTACACATAATGTGCGGCCGCGAAGTCGACTCCAGTCCAACACCAACAGTGAAGGATGAAGCTTTGACAATGCCAGGCACTCATGCTGGCGAAACGTGAGAAAAAACATCAAACAAACGTCGGCCGAAAAAACCGAGACAGAAGCTAACAGGCAATTTGTCATAAGGACGTTTTTCCAACCGATTGCTGGATTTTAATGCACGACGAGCTAACTCATAACTGATAACTTTGATTTTGCCAGTGACGAACAACATATTTGTGTCGACATAGCCACACATTCTGAAAAAAACTAATGTATGTTCCTTGGGAGTCGGTACAGCAATTTTTCTTGTGAGATCAGACATCGATCAAACCAAGAGATGTGTACGTTGATATTCAGTAGGGACGCTGATGATCATGCTGTTGAGTGGCCTAAACCCATCATCATTTTCTGTTTCATTTTATAATGCACTGTATATCATATGCTCTATACAGGCTGTGTTCTGCATAGGCAAATCTTATATTAAAAATATGTTAAATTAAAAAACAAAAAAGTAAAGACCTAGATTTAAGAAAGTACGATGATAATCGCGAATGATTTCTTCGACTGTATTCTACAAACAATGTAATAAGCATCATTTAGTTCCAGCACCATATTAACAGAGTAAATTTGACACAAGTTAAGACATACCGTACCTCTTGTGTAATGAACAGTTTTTAAGTACGGTGAGCAACTATGTGCATGCCATGACAGTTTAATTGGAATGCTAATGCGTTTCATTAAGAAGTGAGCTGAAGCAATGCAACGACAAACACGAAACAACAGACTACTGTAGCAGTCAGGAAATATACTCCAGAAAATACTGTAGGACTGTATCAGCTTGCTAAGTATTTCGGGGAGAGAGGGGGGAGGAGCGAGGAGTTGCTCAAGGGAAAGTATGGAGGTTTTTACTGATCATTGGTGTTGAGTAAAGGTTAATCTACGTTTGACTGCATTAAAATATCCCAGTCGTGTACTAATATTATTACATGTAGTCACCTTAATTACGGTGCCGATCAGACAGTAGACTAGAGCATAAGTCGAAGAGAAAATTTTTCTGTACTCTAGGGTGCGCAAGCTCGTGTGACGACGAACACTCTCAAGTCGTTTTTTCAATTTCCTGAATGTAGCCCAATACATTTCAGAGTTGATCATTGTACCATGAGGGAGGACACAAACTGAATAACCCCTTCAGAGCCCCAGATGTTCGTCATCATGACTTTACTGGTTGAGGGTACAGTTTTGAACTTTATCTTCGGCGGAGAAGGAGTGTGGTGCCACGTCATGGATTGCCGTTTTGTTTCCAGCTAGAAGCGATGAACTCGTGTTTCATCGTCTTTAACGATGTTCGACAAAAAACTATCACAATAAGCCTCGTAACGCGCGATCAGTTCCGTACAGATGGTCCTTCGTTGCTCTTTAGAAGGCGAGCAATCCAGAGGGCACAAACGTTTGAGTACCCCAACTGGTGGACGACTTTGTTAGCTCTACCAACAGTGACGTCCTGTTGAGTAGCGAGGTGTTTGGCTGTGATCCGTCTGTCAACTAGAAAGAAAGAGTCCGCACGTTCCATCACTGAAGGAGTCATAGCTGTGTGCGACTGGCCGGCACGTGAGAGAATGGACAGGTTTGTGTGACCTTGTTGCGATTACGACAGATGCCTCCCCCAATGATATAAAATTGTTTCATTACTTATTGAACGACCCTCGCATTTGTGATATGTACTCGGTTGTGTAGCCTGTGTTCCTGTTAATGTTCATTGCTTATTTCTTGCTTGTTGTGTTTGTATCCCTCTGTGATGTTGTTTTAGACCTAGCGCCATCAACTATAAAGAGGATGAAACTCATATAGGGACTTCCAGTGAAACGACCTTGATTCGCTGTCAGGTCACTAGGAGCGCTGCAAGTTTATCACTCCATCATCTCGGTTTCTTGTTGGTGGATTAGAAGTCGTCCAAACTTGTTTTCGTTTGGTAGTAAACGCAAGTTGGTTTCATTACGTTGTATTCCTGATTACGGCTTCTGGTGTTCATTGCGCTCTTTGAATTGCATTGCAAATATGTTGCTTGTTTCGTGCTTGATTTTTGCTCGCAAGCTAATATTGGGTGGAGTAAAGGGTCCCATATTTGTTTTTGTTTCATATCAAACCGAAGTTGATTTCGTCACTTAGTGTTCTGTGATCATGTTGAGGTTGAAGTTCTTCTGTCCTTGTATTCTAGCCGGCCGGAGTGGCCGAGCAGTTCTAGGCGCTTCAGTCTGGAACCACGCGACCGCTGCGGTCGCAGGTTCTAATCCTGCCTCGGGCATGGATGTGTGTGATGTCCTTAGGTTAGTTAGGTTTAAGTAGTTCTAAGTTCTAGGGGACTGATGACCTCAGATGTTAAGTCCCATAGTGCTCAGAGCCATTTGAACCATTTGAACCTTGTTTTCTTACAAATAGATTTCTTTTTGGAGGGGTTCCGACGTGAGCAAAACACAGTTTTATCTTTTCTTCTTTTTCCCTCACATGTTTCACTGAAGTTACAGCATCATCTGTGGGTTTTTGTTTTCTTTCTAGTAAACAAGAGAAATGCACGTTATTATCTGTACACACACAAATCTGAGCTTTTCAAAATGATAGATACATCTCACAAAGTTTCTAAACTCCTGCCCGAAACGCAACAACTGTTCAATTGCCCGCCATCTTGCTATCATGACAGTGAAAGTCACATAGTGCATTTTTCACATTCAAATAATTGGAAAATCAGAAAACATATTGCAAAAACACAAACAAATACACACACACACACATACACACACACACACACACACACACACATACAATCTTACACATAGAATTGGTTAATGTTAGGCGTAACTACAGTATTCCAAGCCGTAAAATGTCGAAGTAAATAATTTTTTCTACATTTATGTTCTGTATGGTTGCAGATGACAAACTGTGAAAGAAAACAAGTAAAATAAAAAACGTAAAAACCAGGAAAACCACAGTATGTTGTAACAAGATATATACATAAAAAACTTCATGTTTTTCAAATTTGCAAATACTCTCTTAAAAACTCAAATTTATATGTAAAGAGCATATTTCCTGTTTAATAAAAAAATAAAATACCACTGATGATGCTCTAACTTCAGCGAATCATGTCTGGGAAATAGAAGAAAAGATAAAACTGTTTTGCTGAAGTCGACCCCATCCAAAAACTAATCTAGTTCTGTGAACATTTGTTACTGCCTATGAATACGTGTGTGAACTACTCGATTTAAATGAGTTGTAAGTATATTGCTCATATTCTACTATCTTATAGTTTGCATTCATTTTTTGTACTTTCTTGCATCTGATGGAGAACTCCATGTTAGCGGATTTTGACAGAATTGGTATTCAGCTTCATGGCGTCTTGTCACTGAATGAGTATGTATTTCTGCTTTGAATTGTGTTGCTTCTTGCCACTGAGTGTGCTTTCTAGTATCAGTGATAGTACGTAGTTATTGTGCCGCGTACTATTGTGCAACAAAAATATTCTCCGTCGAAATGTATATTTGTACATGGGATTGTGCAGTCATTTTTAGCGTACTTTCACCAACTGAACGCTACTGCATTTAGTAAACTGTACCTATACAGAATTCAGTAGCACATCCAATGATGAAAGAATGAGAATTCGTATTATTCCCCTTTTAAATTTTCGTTGGAGTGGGAGGTTGACTGCAGTCCATTGATGTCTTCTAAAATGTATTATTTGTAGTATCAGTTAATAAGGTGTGAACAGATTTGGGTAACCACGGTTGCATTTTAGCAATTGCAAGGAAGAATGCCTTAACGAGGGGACCGCGCCTACTCCTCATCACTGATTTAGTCCAAATGTGTGGCATATGCAGGGTTCGGCTAGAAGTGAAAGTCAC
Organism: Schistocerca serialis cubense; assembly: GCF_023864345.2. Lineage (NCBI taxonomy): Eukaryota > Metazoa > Arthropoda > Insecta > Orthoptera > Acrididae > Schistocerca > Schistocerca serialis. Next base: position 433,565,294 of record NC_064640.1, on the reverse strand, counting down.
GGAAGCGGGAGCTACAAAGGGCCAAGAGTTTTGAAAAGAAATAGAGTTTTTGACTCGGCTCAGGTGTGGCATGAGCCATTTATGTTAGCGTCCTCGACACACAGCGACTGGTGTAGCGGAAAAATTACGGAGTGATGGCCAGATGGTCGTGGGGTCGAGTCCCCATGCTGAAATTTAACTTTTATCTTCAATTTTTACGTAACTTACAATGCAAATAAACAGAAACAATGCTCAATGTATTATATTTATAAATATTTTCGAAAAAGTTTGAGAACGAAAGGCAAAGGAAAATTTGTGATTTTAAACAAATTCCTAGGAAGGAATTTAAGATATACGCGAGAACTTCGTACATAAAATTACTAACTTTTATAATTTCACAGTTGATGATTTACACGTGATAGGGTGATATCCATCGTAAAACAAGATGGCTGGTTATGGAATATATTTTGATGCAGTCTTTTCGGGATGTGTTTCCTTTTTCTCTCTCTTTGGGCCGATTTTACCTGCAACAGGAACCTATTGTTCGCATGCAGCTGCCGAGGGCTGCTCGAAAGTCAAAATGAGTCTAAAGGAATACTATGTCCTGTATGCTTTAACTACAAAACCTTCTTGTAAAATTAGTTGCAAAATCTTCATGGACGCTGTAACTACAATCTTTTCTAATTTTCCTTTGCCTTTCGTTTTCATGCATTTTTTGAAAATATTAATTAATACAAGATACTGAGCATTATTTCAGCTTACCTGCAGTGCAAGTAAAGTAAAAATTGGAAATAAAAAAATAAAATAATGTTCCTGCATACGGACTCGACCCTATAACCTTCACATTAGCGTTCTGTACCTTTCCCACTGCACGAACCGTTGCCTGGAATCTACGATAACAAACGGCTGACGCCTCGCCCGACCTGACAAAAATGCCATTTTTTCTAAACGCTTTGCCGTCTGGAGACCCCACTTCTGTCGCGTTCATTTTTGGCCGAGTCCTGCATATACCATAAAATATGGACCAACTCGGTGATGACGAGTAGGCGCGGATCCCTTGTAGGACTATGAAGCGTACTTTGCGGCAAGAAGCAACACCACTCACATCAGAAATAGAGACTCATTCTCTGACAAGCTGCAATAAAGTTGAAAACCAATTTGTGCAAATGTTCAAATGTGTGTGAAATCTTATGGGACTTAACTGCTAAGGTCATCAGTCCCTAAGCTTACACACTACTTAACCTAAATTATCCTAAGGACAAACACACACACCCATGCCCGAGGGAGGACTCGAACCTCCGCCGGGACCAGCCGCACAGTCCATGACTGCAGCGCCCTAGACCACTAGGCTAATCCCGCGCGGCAAAACCAATTTCGTCAAAAGCTGCTAATATGGTGTTGTCGAGAAGGTGCGAACTAAAATAAGTAAATACGAACAACACACTTACAAGACCTTTAAATCGAGCAATTCACACACGGATTCGTAAGCAGAAACAAATTTACAGAGTCGACAGAACACTATGCAACGAAACCAGCTTCTGTTCCATATGAAACAAAAACAACGCATTTAAACAGGGCTGTTCACATACGGATTTATAAGCGGAACAAATGTCCACAGAGCATTCTGCGAAGGAACCAGTTACAGTTTTGTATTAAACAACAAATAAATATAGAATCATTTACTCTGGGATACTACGGGTGCAAGCAAAAACCAAGCAGAATACGAGCATACATTCACAACGCAATCCAAAGGTTGCAATACACACGAGAAGTCGTAATCAGGAACACAATGCGATGAAACCAGCTTCTGTTTACTACGAAACGAAAACAAATACGGACATCTTTAATTCGCCAAAGAACAAACCGAGATGATGGATTAATAAACTCATTTACTCCACACAATATTATGCAGGCACGCAAAAATAGTGTACGAACAGCACATTTGCAATGCATTTCAAAGAAGTCGTTATCAGAAACACAATGCAATGAAACCAACTTCTGTGTCATGCCATGTCAGATGATTTCTAGATTTTGACATGTGCTAAGGCGCGAAATGTTTCTACTTGTTAGCCGCGCGCAGTAGCGGCGTGGTGTAGGCGCCATGTCACGGATTGCCCAGCCCCTCTCACCGGAGGTTCAAGTCATCCCCCAGGCATGGATGTGTGTTTTGTTCTTAGAATAGCATAAGTTAGTTTAAGTAGAGTGTAAGTCTAGGGACCGATGACCTCAGCAGTTTGGTCCCCTAGGAATTCACACACATTTGAACATTTTTCTACCGGTACTTGATAATGGGCACACTGCCCAAATTGCAATATTCCGTTTTACAAATAAATAGTTTTACAGTCAAAAGGCGACGACAGTGTCATTTACAAAGTTTTACATGAGTGTGAACCCTAGCTACGAGTAGCTGATCTTGGTTTTTGATTGAGAGTGTTCATATACATAGGATGTTGGGGATATAAGTGCAGAAATTTTTGTTGGTCACTGAGGACATTACATCATAGATGTTAGCAGCAGTATGTTTTTTAGGTTGATTAGTGCTTCCAAGTACTGTGGAGAGAGCAAATCATTGAAGCTTATGACCTGCTCTGGGCAGCAGGTCAGGTGTGAAAGCGTGGACGCATGGGCGCAAAAGGGTTGTCTATACTGAGAGGCGAAGTCCAGTTAGTGGTGGAATTACAACTGTGCAGAAAACATCAGATAGTAAATCATCTAAAGTGTTTGCGGGAGGAATGTTAGATGCAGATAAAAAACGACAAACACACTGAAGTGAGTACCTGCCAACGTACCAACGGTCACAGTATCTGCAGTAATACCCTTAACACCCGTTATTACATTGCAAGGTCACCAAAACATTTCGGTTTCCAGGCAAGCGCTTTACTACTAGTCTAGGAGATCCACCCATAGAGTATAAATGAGAAATATTGTCATGTGAATCACGTATTTCGAATTAGAAACATGGATTTTCGCTCCATATTTTCCCGTATTCAGAGGTCTCTGCCAAGCCACTATGAGCACTTTTGTCGTTTTCTGCTTTCGTTTCGTGACATACGCCTTGCACTCTTATATTTTGATATTCCGTAATCAACTGTCTCCTACATCAGCCATGCAGTATGTATCTTTTTGAGGTTATCCTAGAATCAAAACAAAGTTAGTGATTCCGTGAGATGTGAAAGACACAAACAGTGAAATGGCGTCCTAGTATTTCACGCGGGAAATGCTATGGTGTAGACAGCAGTTTTAATCGACAGACATGTCATGTATGCTGAATAACATCCTGAACACGTTCCATCTGATAAAAATATTCAGAAAGTTTTTCTAACAAGTTAGAGACATAGGATCATTTGCAAAAAAGGACACGGGATCGCCGGCCGGAGTGGCCGAGCGGTTCTAGGCGCTACAGTCTGGAACCGCGCCATCGCTACTGTCGCAGGTTCGAATCCTGCCTCGGGCATGGATGTGTGTGATGTCCTTAGGTTAGTTAGGTTTAAGTAGTTCTATGTTCTAGGGGACTGATGACCTCAGAAGTTAAGTCCCATAGTGCTCAGAGCCATTTGACACGGGATCACAGTAAACTTTGCAACCTCGAACAGTTCGCTCGCCGGAGGTGGAGGAACGAATGTTGCAACGAGTAGATGGTGATCCTGAACTAATTGAGCGAACAGTTGTCTTCATGATAAACAACACTCACCCATGACCATAGCTGTGGGAGGAGGGGTACGAACCCCACCCCCACCCCTAAATAATCATACAAGAATTTTGTGTGTCATACAACCAGTTTACGATATTTTAAAAATCTTGTAGTTTTTATACTTCAGTTTAATACTACTGTAACCTAAGTGAGCTATGCAATGGAACCATGCAGAATAGGCTATTTTCCTGTGTTAAAAATATTGTTCGGATTGTTGTTTTTCCGATTGATTATAATACACACATCAAAAAAAGTTTTGCATCACCCTGGTTCCCAGAACTCCGAGAAGACAGACGTTGGCTGTGCATATTGTACCACAGACACAATCCCTTTGACTGTTCAGAGATGTCAATAAACCTGCCAAAAGATGTCAACAAAACATGCATGAGCAGCGCTTATTAGACAGAGGGGGTCCGACAGCCGACCACTTCCAGTCATTCCACGAGGAAGGACGTACACGGCTCGTGTTGTCTGTAGTTCACCGGCCGGTGTGGCCGAGCGGATCTAGGCGCTACAGTCTGGAACCGCGCGACCGCTACGGTCGCAGGTTCGAAACTGCCACGGGCATGGATGTGTGTGATGTCCTTAGGTTAGTTAGGTTTAAGTAGTTCTAAGTAGTAGGGGACTGATGAGCTCAGAAGTTAAGTCCCGTACTGTTCAGAGCCATTTGAACCATTTGTCTGTAGTTCAACCATGCCTAGACGGTCAATACCGCAGTTCGATCGCGTCCGCATTGTTACTTTGTGCCAGGAAGGGCCCTCAACAAGGGAAGTGTCCAGGTTGCCCGGAGTGAACGAAATCAATGTTGTTCGGACATGGAGGAGATACTGAGAGACAGGAACTGTCGATGACATGCCTAGCTCAGGCCGGCCAAGGGCTACTACTGCAATGGATGACCGCTACCTATGGATTATGGCTCGCAGGAACCCTGACGGCAACGCTACCATGTTGAATAATGCTTTTCGTGCAGCCACAGGACGCCGTGTTTCGATTCAAACTGCGCACAATAGGCTGCATGATGCGCCACTTCACTCCCGACGTCCATGGCGATGTCCATCTTTGTAACCACGACATCATACAGCGCGGTACAGATGAGCCCAACAACATGCAGAATGGACCGCTCAGGATTAGCATCACCTTCTCTTCACCGATGAGTGTCGCATATGCGTTCAACCAGACAATCGTTGGAGATGTGTTTGGAGGCAACCCAGTCAGGCTGAATGCCTTAAACACACTGTCCAGTGAGTGCAGCAAGGTGGAGGTTCCCTGATGTTTTGGGGTGACATTACCTGTATGTGGGGCCGACGTACGCCGCTGGTGGTCACGGAAGGCGCCGTAATGGCTGTACGATACGTGAATGCCATCAACCGACCGACCGTGCAACCATATAGGCAGCATATTGGCGAGGCATTCGTCTTCAAGGGCGACTATTCCGCCCCCCTCGTGCGCATTTTGTGAATGACTTCCTTCAGGATAACGACATCGCTCTACTAGAGTAGCCAGACATAAACTCTATCGAACACGCCTGGGATTGATTGAAAAGGGCTGTTTATGGACGACGTGACCCACCAACCACTCTGAGGGATTTACGCCGAATCGCCGTTGAGGAGTGGGACAATCTGGACCAACAGTGCCTTGATGAACTTGTGGATAGTATTCCACGACGAATACAGGCATGCATCAATGCAAGAGGACGTGCTACTGGGTATTAAAGGTACCGGTGTGTGCAGTAATCTGGACAACCACCTCTGAAAGCCTCGCTGTACATCTACATCTACATTTATTCTCCGCAAGCCAACCAACGGTGTGTGGCGGAGGGCACTTAACGTGCCACTGTCATTACCTCCCTTTCCTGTTCCAGTCGCGTATGGTTCGCGGGAAGAACGACTGTCTGAAAGCCTCCGTGCGCGCTCTAATCTCTCTAATTTTACATTCGTGGTCTCCTCGGGAGGTATAAGTAGGGGCAAGCAATATATTCGATACCTCATCCAGAAATGCACCCTCTCGAAACCTGGCGAGCAAGCTACAACGCGATGCAGAGCGCCTCTCTTGCAGAGTCTGCCACTTGAGTTTGCCAAACATCTCCGTAACGCTATCACGGTTACCAAATAACCCTGTGACGAAACGCGCCGCTCTTCTTTGGATCTTCTCTATCTCCTCCGTCAACCCGATCTGGTACGGATCCCACACTGATGAGCAATACTCAAGTATAGGTCGAACAAGTGTTTTGTAAGCCACCTCCTTTGTTGATGGACTACATTTTCTAAGGACTCTCCCAATGAGTCTCAACCTGGTACCCGCCTTACCAACAGTTAATTTTATATGAACATTCCACTTCAAATCGTTCCGCAAGCATACTCCCAGATATTTTACAGAAGTAACTGCTACCAGTGTTTGTTCCGCTATCATATAATCATACAATAAAGGATCCTTCTTTCTATGTATTCGCAATACATTACATTTGTCTATGTTAAGTCTCAGTTGCCACTCCCTCCACCAAGTGCCTATCCGCTGCAGATCTTCCTGCATTTCGCTGCAATTTTCTAATGCTGCAACTTCTCTGTATACTGCAGCATCATCCGCGAAAAGCCGCATGGAACTTCCGACACTATCTACTAGGCCATTTATATATATTGTAAAAAGCAATGGTCCCATAACACTCCCCTGTGGCACGCCAGAAATTACTTTAACGTCTGTAGACGTCTCTCCATTGATAACAACATGCTGTGTTCTGTTTGCTAAAAACTCTTCAATCCCGCCACAGAGCTGGTCTGATATTCCGTAGGCTCTTACTTTGTTTATCAGGCGACAGTGCGGAACTGTATCGAACGCCTTCCGGAAGTCAAGGAAAATGGCATCTACCTGGGAGCCTATATCTAATATTTTCTGGGTCTCATGAACAAATAAAGCGAGTTGGGTCTCACACGGTCGCTGTTTCCGGAATCCATGTTGATTCCTACAGAGTAGATTCTGGGTTTCCAGAAATGACATGATACGCGAGCAAAAAACATGTTCTAAAATTCTACAACAGATCGATGTCAGAGATATAGGTCTATAGTTTTGCTCATCTGCTCGACGACCCTTCTTGAAGACTGGGACTACCTGTGCTCTTTTCCAATCATCTGGAACCTTCCGTTCCTCTACAGACTTGCGGTACACGGCTGTTAGAAGGGGGGCACGTTCTTTCGCGTACTCTGTGTAGAATCGAATTGGTATCCCGTCAGGTCCAGTGGACTTTCCTCTGTTGAGTGATTCCAGTGCTTTTCTATTCCTTGGACACTTATTTCGATGTCAGCCATTTTTTCGTTTGTGCGAGGATTTAGAGAAGGAACTGCAGTGCGGTCTTCCTCTGTGAAACAGCTTTGGAAAAAGGTGTTTAGTATTTCAGCTTTACGCGTGTCATCCTCTGTTTCAATGCCACCATCATCCCGGAGTGTCTGGATATGCTGTTTCGAGCCACTTACTGATTTAACGTAAGACCAAAACTTCCTAGGATTTTCTGTCAAGTCGGTACATAGAATTTTACTTTCGAATTCACTGAGCACTTCACGCATAGCCCTCCTTACGCTAACTTTGACATCGTTTAGCTTCTGTTTGTCTGAGAGGTTTTGGCTGCGTTTAAATTTGGAGTGAAGCTCTCTTTGCTTTCGCAGTAGTTTCCTAACTTTGTTGTTGTACCACGGTGGGTTTTTCCCGTCCCTCACAGTTTTACTCGGCACGTACCTGTCTAAAACGCATTTTACGATTGCCTTGAACTTTTTCCATAAACACTCAACATTGTCACTGTCGGAACAGAAATTTTCGTTTTGATCTGTTAGGTAGTCTGAAATTTGCCTTCTATTACTCTTGCTAAACAGATAAACTTTTCTCCCTTTTTTATATTCCTATTAACTTCCATATTCAGGGATGCTGCAACGGCCTTATGATCACTGATTCCCTGTTCTGCACATACAGGGTCTAAAAGTTCGGGTCTGTTTGTTATCAGTAGGTCCAAGATGTTATCTCCACGAGTTGGTTCTCTGTTTAATTGCTCGAGGTAATTTTCGGATAGTGCACTCAGTATAATGTCACTCGATGCTCTGTCCCTACCACCCGTCCTAAACATGTGAGTGTCCCAGTCTATATCTGCTAAATTGAAATCTCCACCTAAGACTATAACATGCTGAGAAAATTTATGTGAAATGTATTCCAAATTTTCTCTCAGTTGTTCTGCCACTAATGCTGCTGAGTCGGGAGGTCGGTAAAAGTAGCCAATTATTAACCTAGCTCGGTTATTGAGTGTAACCTCCACCCATAATAATTCACAGGAACTATCCACTTCTACTTTACTACAGGATAAACTACTACTAACAGCGACAAACACGCCACCACCGGTTGCATGCAGTCTATCCTTTCTAAACACCATCTGTGCCTTTGTAAAAATTTCGGCAGAATTTATCTCTGGCTTCAGCCAGCTTTCTGTATCTATAACCTGTACCTGTATGGTGGTACAACATGCAATGTGTGGTATTCATGAGCAATAAAAAGGGCGAAAATGGTGTTTATGTTGCTCTCTATTCCAATTTTCTGCACAGGTTCCGGAACTCTCGGAACCGAGGTGATGCAAAACTTTTTTTGAGGTGTGTATTTAAATAGCAAATGGTTCAAATGGCTTTGAGCACAATGAGACTTAACAGCTGAGGTCATCAGTCCCCTAGACTTATAACTACTTATGCCTAACTAACCTAAGGACATCACACACATCCATGCTCGAGGCAAGATTCGAACCTGCGACCGTAGCAGCAGCGCGGTTCCGGACTGAGAAGCCTAAAACCACTCGGCCAGCATTAACGGCCAATATTCTCAAAAAAATATCTGTTATTTTTATGTAATTTAAGTTAAAAAAATCATTAAATGTCAAGATCTGGTCACATGATCAGAAACGCTCTGTTATTGGCTGATGCTCTGGTGACGTCACAGGCTAGGAGTACGACGAAACTATACTTGTGAAATAGGAGCGTTAGCCCAAGTTTCGAGGTTTTTATTCGAAACAGTTTAGCTATTTAGCGATGGAAAACGCCATTACAACTTTTAAGTAACGACAGACAGGAATTTTGTGAACGCTGATAGTAGAATCCTTGAGAAAGTTAATGCGTTTATGTTCCACCAATTTAGAATGGCGATATGTGCAACGACGGACATTCTTTTTCCTGCTATCTGCATCATTAAACTCACTCAAAACTGAGGAACTGTAGAACTTTTGCAAATGGGTCCGTATTTTATAACTATATTGTCGACTATCAGTCATGAGCTACGACCCAAAGTTTGATTACTCTTGGTGAAACTCAGTGCTTATTTCCTTTGTAGAATGCACTCAGCAGAGATACACGCTAGGCGTTCTGTGGTGCAAAAAGGTTTACCGAAAATATCGTTAGTAAGAACTGATTGTTGCAGTTGTTTCGATAGTGGGATGTATTATATATAGCTTCACATTAGTCTTAGTCTGAGAAACGGACAACAGAGGATAAATGTATTTACTTTGCGAACAAACAATTCACGATTTTAGAAAGGATTGCTAGTAGTGAAGATTTCGCCGTACGTCGACAGTACAACGAGTTGTAGGACGATGAGGTTATGCGGAGAGATATAAAGCGTGTACAACATGCAAGTGACACAAAAGTAAGGGCTGTGATGTTTGTGAGTGTAAACAACGTTAGCGTCTGTAGCAGACTCACTTCATCTTTATGTAAGACGATGAAATTACAAAAGTTTCAACAAGGAGAATCTAGCTAGACAGTTCGAAGATAAAAACATTATTTCTAATAACGTAAAAGGTGTGTGGTCACATTAACTAAAAACATCTTTTTGAACGTGACGTTTGCGAACAGCGTCGCAAATGTAAGCTCATGTAAACAGCAAAGAAAATACAATAATGTTCTGTTTCTGATCGATATGGTGAAGCCGGCCGGAGTGGCCGCGAGGTTAAAGGCGCTTCAGTCTGGAACCGCACGACCGCTACGGTCGCAGGTTCGAATCCTGCCTCGGGCATGGATGTGTGTGAATGTCCTTAGGTTAGTTAGGTTTAAGTAGTTCTAAGTTCTAGGGGACTTATGACCACAGCAGTTGAGTCCCATAGTGCTCAGAGCCATTTGAACCATTTTGATATGGTGAAGTTTTGTAATTGTGATTCGGTTTTCATTCGAAACTGTAGAGTCGTTTTACAAATAAGTTAAAATGTTCTTTCAGGCTAGATTAGAAACAGCAATCTATGGACATCGTCTTATAAAATCGACGATTTACCGCTCTAACAGTTGAGCTGCCGAATAATTGAGGTGTAATTAGGTAAAACGACAGTTTTCACTATGACTTTAATTTCGTTGAATGTGGGAGAACATATCTTAGAGATCAATTAATGCTAACTTATCAGTGCAACACATTTTTGATTAAGTTAGTGAACTTGTGCGTCGACGTGGTGGCAATTTGCCAGTACAGTGTAACCACATTTTACGAATCTTCTCATTCTCTGAAACCTTCAGAAACAAATTCACAGGAATTTTTGTAGATGTATTTGTACAGTATGGTACTACATACACCACTTGTGACCCATTTTCAGAAACGGAAATTCCGAAACAAGACATCACTGTGAATTAGCATTATGACAGTACGAGCAGCAAGCTAGCCAGTGACGTCACAGGGATCACGTGACTCGAATGGAGCATTTTAGCGGGCGTTCAAATTATTTGCATTTCATTTCCGTTTTTATAAAAGGATACTGAAATTCAAGAGGAAAAAAAGCATTTTAGGAGCATAAAATGACATAATTATTTAAGACAATTTCCAGAAAACAGTCAAATGCCCTATTATGTGCCATTAATTTCTTTTGCAGAATAAGCAGGCTTTCTGCTCACACCGTAAAATTATTTGAGCAGACTTATGCAATTATGCATCGGAAAACACTTCTACAGTGTAGGTATAGCCCTTTCTTAATTCATGAATTGACGAATAATGTAGTATGACTGATTTCTCTGTACACTTGCCGTTTATTATGAACTAGTGAAATTACGTAAGTACAATCCCCGTCAAGCGCTCATAATTTTGGAAACGCATTGGTGTGAAAGCCAAATATCTTCTAACGTACTGAATATCATTATTTGAGCAAAAGTTGTTTATGTTGGCAGCACCTACCGCTTCCCGTGAATCGGACCCTGTTGTCGCGTTATTACTGACCAACTGAAATGTTTTATCTCCATTGTAGACAACAGTTTGTTCGCTACCTACTGATCTGGAGGTGACGCGAAGTTGTAAAATTAACCGAGTACAGTGTTCAATACTGAACTTAGTTTCTCATGCTGATGAACCAGTCACCTCAACAACTAATTGTATGTAGGCTACTGCTTCTGAATTAACAACAGGGAACCTAAGCTATAAAGTCCAGGTGAATGTTGATGTTGGTGCTTACATAAATCACAGACTTCTTGACCGTGAACTGACAAAGAAGCCTGTCACTGAGCCTTGGATGCCATCTAAAGATTTCGCTTTTCCTATCATGGAGCCTAAAAGAAAGTTTCCAGCATAAGTGGCTAAAAGACTGTCTTGGTTGGTGTCCTCATTAAAACTAAATCGGGGCCTTGTGTAAATACTGTGTCCGGTAAACAACAAGCTGGAAAGGGTAGTCACCAATACCTTGATGCGCTTGTATGCAGGCTCCAAGCACTATCGGACTTAACATCTGAGGTCATCGGTTCCCTAGACTTAGAACTACTTAAGCTTAGCTAACCTAAGATCATCACGCACATCCATGCCCGAGGCAGGATTCGAACCTGCGACCGTAGCAGCAGCGCGGTTCCGGACTGAAGCGCCTAGAACCGCTCGGCCGCAACTGCCAGCTTGTATGCAGGGTATTCACAAAATGGAAACATGCACGTGAAGTGTTTTGGAAATACGAACAAAAAATACAAGACAACAGACAAAGATTTGTGCCCATAGTACAAACCATCCTGCTGTTGGCAAAACAGAAATACGATTTCGGGGAACAAATGGTTCAGGATCTCTACAGCTCGATAGCACTGAACCATACTGGAATGACGGCAACTTCCGATCGATACTAAGAATGCGTGTGAAATATGGGGACGTGGCTCTTGGAAAGCACATAGAAATCGCGCCATTAAGTGCGCTTTACACAAATCCGAGCACCCCAAATTAAATAATATTCGTGAATGAAATAATATTCGTTTTTGAATCTTTAATTAAAAAATAATCAGTAAAAAATAGGTTACCCTTTTTTTTATTTTGACAGATGAAACTGCGATGCCGTATTTTACGGACTATAAGAAGCACCTTGATTTTTAAGCAATTTTTTAAAAAAATAACATTTGTACCATTTTTATGATTAGACTCTAAAGCCAGACTAAAAAACTTCTTTGTTTAATCTCTAAAATTTCTGAAAATCTTCATCTGAACTTTCTTCTTCTCCTTCTTCTTCTTCTTCCTCTTCGTCGCCATCGGTGTCCTCTTTAGCTATAAGACGGTCTTCACTGCCTATGTCGCACCTCTTGAAATATTTAACAATGTCTTCTCTCACTCTGGACCACGACTGTTTTATCCAATGACACACTTGCTTGATTCTATGTCTTTTTAAATCTCCCTTCGGCCAGAATTCATGTTGGGTTTCATTCATCATCCATTTGTTCCTTTCCTCTCTCATAATCACTTTATTTATCGAGAGACAAAGGGATTGCAGTTGTGAAGTAAGTCCTCCCAGAATAACAGCAAGCTCTGTATTTCCCTGTCTCAATTTTTCTCTCACAGATTTTTTCAAATGACTACTAAACTGACCTAGCACAAGAAGAGAAATCTTCTTCAATAAAGCACCTTTCCTTCTCTCCCACACTATGTTAACCCATAATTCCATACCATCTTCGTCCATCCATCCCTTGTCATGTATGTAGACAATAACACCTGGCTGTATTTCAGAAGGTTTTGCATTGTTTTGCGTTTGAAAATGATCATTGGATTAATTTTTCTACAGTCAGTGCAACATGAAAGAACAACAGTGTAGTGCATTTTTTCATGTCCACTTGTCTTTAGCACCTTTCATGGCAACAGTTCTGTTCCTTGGCACATCAGATGTCAGAGGAGTTTCGTCCATGTTCGCTATTTGTCTTAACTCCACACCGGTTTTCTTTCGATGTTGAACAACAAAGCGGTGGAAAGACAATATTTTCTCTTCTTACTCTTGTGGCATTGTCTGAGATATTTTGGTTTTGGTTCGCATGCTAAGTCCATGGCACTACGTAAACCTGTAGCACCAACCAACTCCACCCTTAAAGTCTGTTAAGTTCCACTGTAGCGCTAGCTCACGAGAGCGTATTTGACTACTTATTGTACTAATTCCAACGTCATTTTGACGGGTCCTTGAATTCATTTCAGTACGTCATCTTCTAGTTCTGGCCATTTTGAATTCAATCCTCTATTTGTACATTTAGTCTCACTCTTTTTTTCCAGTTCTTCTTTACTAGCCCGCCAATCGCGAACAGTTTTTTTTTTTTTTTTCTGTTGGCGAAGGATTGCAATGCCACTCAGCTCAGACCTGGATCTAGTAGGGCGGGAGGGGGCAATTTCAGGAGGCGTCAAATTCATTTCTTGAAGAAAAAACTTTGTTTCATAAGGCGCCTAGCATCCAGCGCACGCTGGTCTATTGTTCATATGATTTTAAAACGCATCCCAGTTGGTTTTTGAAAATTTTTGAACACGTTACAAATTAATTTCTGAACGAATCATATGTTGATTTTTGAATGCGTGCATAGTTGTCTACGTGATGTCTCTGCCAGGAGAATCTCAGTCGCATCTATAAACAAAAAAACCTTCCCCGCAGACAAAAGGCGACGGGGCTACAAGAGCTGAGCCGAATAAACCCGAACGGCTGAATGCCAGTCGCTGTTTGATTATGTGGCTGATTGGGTGTGCGTTGTTATAATTGATAGTGAAATCCATGGATCCAAACTACCAGAGTGGAAATAAACGACTAACAGGAATAACAGATGAGGAAGATTACATTTTATCTTCTCGTTGTGTCCCAGAAAATGAAATTTTGACAAAAAAATTTTGTCAGATCGCTACATTACCAGTTGTACATAGTCGCCGTTAAGTTCTATTCTCGGAATAGCACGGAGAGCGCGTTGTACGAACAGGTATTAACGCCTAACCGGAGAATAAACCCGGGATAACTGAACCTGTGATTTTGACAGGGTTAGTGAAGTTAACCATAGATTAAGTTTTCACAATGGCAGGAATAGTTACAGAATTAGTGATGACAAGATTGTTTGTTAGAATGAGGAAGCAGAAGAAACGGGGTCATCACACAAGTTATATGGAAGGATATGACGATCCCAAATTTATACAAAAATTTCGTGCCACTACTTTTAGATCTCAAGCTGGAGCGTATGAATGAAATGTGAAACTATTTCCTAACATAAAACTTTTTGCTTGTAGTAGGCCTAATAGCCACTTGATACTGGTACCTCGTAAATTATGTGCTGTCGTGTTATTTATGTAAATGAAGTACATAAGAATAACCATTTGTGCCAAAACAGTCTCCCTTATTTGACGTGTGTTACATTTGCTGTAATATTAGAAAGGCCTGTTTCGTTTTATCTGGCAGGCAGTGACACAATAGACGTAATCATATCGAGAAACCACATCAGTCTTGGGTACTATTCGTATTAACGGCTTTTTCAGTATTAGACAACGGCATTTTGATTTTTCATGTAGCAAAACGTTTGACAAACTTTGATGCTTGCCTCTTGTGTCTTTACTGGTTTCATGTTTCCTATATTTAATTTTATGTCACTCAAAGGAGAAAGTTATTAGATGATAGGCAATAATGAGTGCAAATTTTCTGAGGAGTTCTTAGTCTCCCAGTCACAAATAATCCCACCCACCATTAATTGTGAGTTTTTTTTTACAGTGGGGCTAGGATGTCAAACCGGCCGGCTGGGAGCAGGAGAGGCACCACAAGATATTTTAATTTCCACTGTCCTGAATATAGGTTTGAAGGCTTCCATTACGAAATATACACATTTGAATTCCACAGAGCGAAATACAGTGACGTGCGATAGAAGAATGCTGTATGAAGAGGCGTTGCACTGCACGTTGGTACACTTAGCCGAATAACATGTCTCGAACATTTATGTTTTATATGTCAAACTCTTCTTTTAATTTTTGACGTCCTCGTCTCAAACGCTCAAGGGGACGGGGAGGGGGGGGGGGCACTATCAAGTTTTTGCCCCAGTTCGGAAATATCGTAGATCCGGGCTGATTCAAGTGCTCTGTTTCCATGTACTTCTGCATATGGCGTTACTTTCAGTTTAGAGACCGCACCATACGAATACCTTTTATTTTTTTCCATTACCAATCTACAGGGTGTTTCAAAAATGACCGGTATATTTGAAACGGCAATAAAAACTAAACGAGCAGCGATAGAAATACACCGTTTGTTGCAATATGCTTGGGACAACAGTACATTTTCAGGCAGACAAACTTTCGAAATTACAGTAGTTACAATTTTCAACAACAGATGGCGCTGCAAGTGATGTGAAAGATATAGAAGACAACGCAGCCTGTGGGTGCGCCATTCTGTACGTCGTCTTTCTGCTGTAAGCATGTGCTGTTCACAACGTACAAGTGTGCTGTAGACAACATGGTTTATTCCTTAGAACAGAGGATTTTTCTGGTGTTGGAATTCCACCGCCTAGAACACAGTGTTGTTGCAACAAGACGAAGTTTTCAACGGAGGTTTAATGTAACCAAAGGACCGAAAAGCGATACAATAAAGGATCTGTTTGAAAAATTTCAACGGACTGGGAACATGACGGATGAACGTGCTGGAAAGGTAGGGCGACCGCGTACGGCAACCACAGAGGGCAACGCGCAGCTAGTGCAGCAGGTGATCCAACAGCGGCCTCGGGTTTCCGTTCGCCATGTTGCAGCTACGGTCCAAATGACGCCAACGTCCACGTATCGTCTCATGCGCCAGAGTTTACACCTCTATCCATACAAAATTCAAACGCGGCAACCCCTCAGCGCCGCTACCACTGCTGCACGAGAGACATTCGCTAACGATATAGTGCACAGGATTGATGACAGCGATATGCATGTGGGCAGCATTTGGTTTACTGACGAAGCTTATTTTTACCTGGACGGCTTCGTCAATAAACAGAACTGGCGCATATGGGGAACCGAAAAGCCCCATGTTGCAGTCCCATCGTCCCTGCATCCTCAAAAAGTACTGGTCAAGGCCGCCATTTCTTCCAAAGGAATCATTGGCCCATTTTTCAGATCCGAAACGATTACTGCATCACGCTATCTGGACATTCTTCGTGAATTTGTGGCGGTACAAACTGCCTTAGACGACACTGTGAACACCTCGTGGTTTATGCAAGATGGTGCCCGGCCACATCGCACGGCCGACGTCTTTAATTTCCTGAATGAATATTTCGATGATCGTGTGATTGCTTTGGGCTATCCGAAACATACAGGAGGCGGCGTGGATTGGCCTCCCTATTCACCAGACATGAACCCCTGTGACTTCTTTCTGTGGGGACACTTGAAAGACCAGGTGTACCGCCAGAATCCAGAAACAATTGAACAGCTGAAGCAGTACATCTCATCTGCATGTGAAGCCATTCCGCCAGACACGTTGTCAAAGGTTTCGGGTAATTTCATTCAGAGACTACGCCATATTATTGCTACGTATGGTGGATATGTGGAAAATATCGTACTATAGAGTTTCCCAGACCGCAGCGCCATCTGTTGTTGAAAATTGTAACTACTGTAATTTCGAAAGTTTGTCTGCCTGAAGATGTACTGTTGTCCCAAGCATATTGCAACAAACGGTGTATTTCTATCGCTGCTCGTTTAGTTTTTATTGCCGTTTCAAATATACCGGTCATTTTTGAAACACCCTGTAGTTACGATACTCTATTCATCATAAGAACAAACCTGATGTAAACAAACATAAACGCGATGATTGGTCAGAAGCCGTAGCACACATTCACTGGTGCTATAGGAAGTAGGTCCAACTTGCGTATTAGATATATTACTACTAAGTTACGTTAAATGAAACTTTAAGATATTCTAATGTATTGACAGCCATCTGAATCACGCTTTAGGTATGTAGTTTTTATTTCAAGAATCGTGTACATCACAGTCTCTGTACTGCTGGGCTCTGATAATCACCCTGTTAATACGCAGTATGAAAATGGCTGAGGCTGCTTCCTGTGAAACACACGTGTGGAAGACGGTTAAAAAGTGCCGAGAAATAAATTGTTCTTAATGTTTTTCATAAATTTACAGAAAAAAATCGACTTTGAAATTTTCCGAGGTATTGTACACTCCTGGAAATTGAAATAAGAACACCGTGAATTCATTGTCCCAGGAAGGGGAAACTTTATTGACACATTCCTGGGGTCAGATACATCACATGATCACACTGACAGAACCACAGGCACATAGACACAGGCAACAGAGCATGCACAATGTCGGCACTAGTACAGTGTATATCCACCTTTCGCAGCAATGCAGGGTGCTATTCTCCCATGGAGACGATCGTAGAGATGCTGGATGTAGTCCTGTGGAACGGCTTGCCATGCCATTTCCACCTGGCGCCTCAGTTGGACCAGCGTTCGTGCTGGACGTGCAGACCGCGTGAGACGACGCTTCATCCAATCCCAAACATGCTCAATGGGGGACAGATCCGGAGATCTTGCTGGCCAAGGTAATTGACTTACACCTTCTACAGCACGTTGGGTGGCACGGGATACATGCGGACGTGCATGGTCCTGTTGAAACAGCAAGTTCCCTTGCCGGTCTAGGAATGGTAGAACGATGGGTTCGATGACGGTTTGGATGTACCGTGCACTATTCAGTGTCCCCTCGACGATCACCAGTGGTGTACGGCCAGTGTAGGAGATCGCTCCCCACACCATGATTCCGGGTGTTGGCCCTGTGTGCCTGGGTCGTATGCAGTCCTGATTGTGGCGCTCACCTGCACGGCGCCAAACACGCATACGACCATCATTGGCACCAAGGCAGAAGCGACTCTCATCGCTGAAGACGACACGTCTACATTCGTCCCTCCATTCACGCCTGCCGCGACAAAACTGGAGGCGGGCTGCACGATGTTGGGGCGTGAGCGGAAGACGGCCTAACGGTGTGCGGGACCGTAGCCCAGCTTCATGGAGACGGTTGCGAATGGTCCTCGCCGATACCCCAGGAGCAACAGTGTCCCTAATTTGCTGGGAAGTGGCGGTGCGGTCCCCTACGACACTGCGTAGGATCCTACGGTCTTGGCGTGCATCCGTGCGTCGCTGCGGTCCGGTCCCAGGTCGACGGGCACGTGCACCTTCCGCCGACCACTGGCGACAACATCGATGTACTGTGGAGACCTCACGCCCCACGTGTTGAGCAATTCGGCGGTACGCCCACCCGGCCTCCCTCATGCCCACTATACGCCCTCGCTCAAAGTCCGTCAACTGCACATACGGTTCACGTCCACGCTGTCGCGGCATGCTACCAGTGTTAAAGACTGCGATGGAGCTCCGTATGCCACGGCAAACTGGCTGACACTGACGGCGGCGGTGCACAAATGCTGCGCAGCTAGCGCCATTCGACGGCCAACACCGCGGTTCCTGGTGTGTCCGCTGTGCCGCGCGTGTGATCATTGCTTGTACAGCCCTCTCGCAGTGTCCGGAGCAAGTATGGTGGGTCTGACACACCGGTGTCAATGTGTTCTTTTTTCCATTTCCAGGAGTGTATTTCATACAGTTGAGATACAATTGCACATTGGATGTATAGTGGACTCGATAGCGTAGAAGATTCGAAACCTAATGTAGTTCATGGACCGCTGGTCCAAGGTTCGCATTAGTCGTCATTTTTCCGTTCAATTTGAAGTACCTACATCCCGTAATTGTAAAATTCGTCATAATTCGTTATGAATAATGCGCGTCTTCTTGTTTCTAATTTTATATTTCACGCGAAATTACTGTTTTCATTTCAAATATAAATTCGCAATTATCGATATTTTAATGGAAGATTGTTAATAAAGATTGTTAAATTCAGAAAACATAACAATTTAATTTCTTAGAGCAAAAATGAAAAACCAAATACTCTTTATTTGGACAATGTCCATCGTTTTATTTCACAGATGTAGTCTCACACGAACCAGAGTGTTAAATGTCTTAGAAACATGAGAAACAATCATTTTCACAGCATCGAGCACACCATAAAATGCTCCATTTTTGCATTTTCGACTGTACCATTATAATATAAACCCAGCAGAACTGGTCTGGAGCAAAGTTAACGGATTTGGCCCGAGAAATAACAAGGCTGTACTGGAACTAACGCACGCGGCTTTTTCACATGCCACTGCCGAACGCTGGTGAGATATGGAACGGCACGTCATAAAAGAAGAGGAGAAAATACGGCGCTTGGTGGCTCCGCGGATTTTGTTGTTGATCGACTCGTTATCAACGTACCAGACGACAGTCCCAGAACTGAAATGTATTTCTCGGGTTCGGATATGGAAGGAGCTAAGAGATTACCAGATGAGTGACTGTAATTAATACCTTCAGTGGCTGGAGTATTCAACAGTACGGTGAAATCCTTGCAGTATGCATTTGCAACACACATAGCTCGGTCAGAAAAATTACCCTGTGTTTAAGTTAGGAATGTTAGGTGAGAACGAGAGCATTTTATGCTTTCCGTCTGGCCACCTAAGAAGCATGCGGTAGTGCTGCTGGAGTTTCACCGAACATTATTTCACCCTGAAACTTCCTGGCAGATTAAAACTGTGTGCCGGACCGAGACTCGAACTTGGGACCTTTGCCTTTCGCGGGCAAGTGCTCTACCAACTGAGCTACCCAAGCACGACTGGCCAGGAAGTTTCATATCAGCGCACACTCCGCTGCAGAGTGAAAATCTCATTCTGGAAACATCCCCCAGGCTGTGGCTAAGCCATGTCTCCGCAATATCCTTTCTTTCAGGAGTGCTAGTTCTGCAGGGTTCGCAGGAGAGCTTCTGTAAAGTTTGGAAGGTAGGAGACGAGGTACTGGCAGAAGTAAAGCTGTGAGGACGGGGCGTGAGTCGTGCTTGGGTAGCTCAGTTGCGACAAATAGTGTGGCCTTGTGGTAACGTGCTTGCTCGCTGTGTTGAGTCGGAGGGGCGCTTGGGTTTGATTCCACGTCGATTCAAATTTTAAAGCCGGCAAGGTAGCTCAGCGTGTTCGGTCAGAGAACCGGTTGGCCTCTGTAATAAAAAAAAAACACTGAGTGGAAGGACCAACCACCGAACTTGAACAGGATGTCTTGCGACGTCCGCAACGACCAAACACAACGATCAATAACGAACAAAATAAAAAAAAAGTAGGTAGAGCACTTGATCGCGAAAGGCAAAGGTCCCGAGTTCGAGTCTCGGTCCGGCACACAGTTTTAATCTGCCAGGAAATTTCATATCAGCGCACACTCCGCTGCAGAGTGAAAATCTCATTCTGGGTTATTTCATCCTCTTTAAAAATAAAATGACATTTGAAGCCATATTGTTTCTTTGCCCGTTTCTTTTTACGTCTCAACTGCAGCTGCTCACATCATTGCAGGTTAGCTGTACCAGCTGGCTGGCCAGTGCTGCCCAAGTTTAATGTTGTCCCACATTATTGCCTGTAACATAGCATAAAACGCATCCTTGTGATTGCGCTTGACCGCACTGGACGTAGCTTAGCTTCCGCTTCGCGTGAAACGAAATCCAATGAGATTCAAAGCAAGGGCAGAAGAATACATGATGTAATGTTTACATCAGATTAATTCTTATAATGAACAGAGTATAACTAAAATATTGTGCTGTTACCGACAACACAAATCACTTTCAAATCAAGTTCACTGGCACCAGATACTGCAATGACGCTTCATAGGCTAGACAGTGTTGTGGGTTTGTGATGGCGGGGCGGGAAAGAGACAGCGTTAGCTTGTGAATCCCCACAACTCTGTTCGTCGCGTCGGTGCGCTGCTGACGCCAGTCGAATCCATTGTTGCCAGATAGAGTCAGGTTCAAATGGCTCTGAGCACTATGGGACTTAACATCTATGGTCATCAGTCCCCTAGAACTTAGAACTACTTAAACCTAACTAACCTAAGGACATCACACACATCCATGCCCGAGGCAGGATTCGAACCTGCGACCGTAGCAGTCGCGCAGCGCCGGAATGAGCGCCTAGAACCGCTAGACCACCGCGGCCGGCGATAGAGTCAGGTTTCCAGCGACATTGAATTCATGGTCATTTTTAAGACTGGCGGGAATTTTGTGTCAAACACTGTACATTTTTATATTAATTTCGAGTATAAGATGCATCTGTATTTTTGAGACAAGTTTAGAAGAAAAAAGTGCGTCTTATGGTCTGTAAAGTACGGTACATCAGGAACAGAGCCTACCAAAATCGAAGATTCATCAGCCACAATGTTCTCAAAGACTGCTCGTCCTTGCAGATCGGATATGGAAAAGATTAATATAATATTAGTAAACTGCAGGAATATCCAAGGAAAAGTCCCACAATTAGTATCACTTATTGAAGGTTATTAGGAAGTATTAGGAACAGAAAGTTGGTTGAAACCGAAAGTGAATAGCTACGAAACCTTAAGTTCAGATTACAATATCTACATCTACAGACATACTCCGCAATCCACCATACGGTGTGTGGCGGAGGGTTCCTCGTACCACAACTATCATCTTCTCTCCCCGTTCCACTCCCAAACAGAACGAGGGAAAAATGACTGCCTATATGCCTCTGTACGAGACCTAATCTCTCTTATCTTATCTTTGTGGTCTTTCCGCGAAATATAAGTTGGCGGCAGTAAAATTGTACTGCAATCAGCCTCAAATGCTGGTTTTCTAAATTTCCTCAGTAGCGATTCACGAAAAGAACGCCTCATTTCCTCCAGAGACTCCCACCCGAGTTCCTGAAGCATTTCCGTAACACTCTCGTGATGATCAAACCTACCAGTAACAAATCTAGCAGCCCGCCTTTGAATTGCTTCTATGTCCTCCCTCAATCCGACCTGGTAGGGATCCCAAACGCTCGAGCAGTACTCAAGAATAGGTCGTATTAGTGTTTTATAAGCGGTCTCCTTTACAGATGAACCACATTTTCCCAAAGTTCTACCAATGAACCGAAGACGACTATCCGCCTTCCCCACAACTGCCATTACATGCTTGGCCCACTTCATATCGCTCTGCGATGTTACGCCCAAATATTTAATCGACGTGACTGAGTGAAGCGCTACACTACTAATGGAGTATTCAAACATCTCAGGATTCTTTTTCCTATTCATCTGCATTAATTTACATTTATCTATATTTAGAGTTAGCTGCCATTCTCTAAACCAATCACAAATCCTGTCCAAGTCATCTTGTATCCGCCTACAGTCACTCAACGACGACACCTTCCTGTACACCACAGCATCATCAGCAAACAGCCGCACATTGCTATCCACCCTATCCGAAAGATCATTTATGTAGATAGAAAACAACAGCGGACCTACCACACTTCCCTGGGGCACTCCAGATGATACCCTCACCTCCGATGAACACTCACATCGAGGACAAGTACTGGGTTCTATTATTTAAGAAGTCTTCGAGCCATTCACATATTTGGGAACCAATCCCATATTCTCGTACCTTAGTTAGGAGTCTGCAGTGGGGCACCGAGTCAAACGCTTTCCGGAAGTCAAGGAATATGGCATCCGTCTGATACCCTCCATCCACGGTTCGCAAGATATCATGTGAAAAAAGGGCGAGTTGCGTTTCGCAAGAATATGTAGCGTAAGGATAGGTTAGTCGCCAATGGTGGCGGCGTGTTTATTGCAGTAAATGTGAATTAATCAGTATGAAGTTAAGCATGAAAGGTGGGTCTAAAATAGTTTTCGGATGTTTCTGTAGATCGCCTGGATCAGGAGCTGTAGCGGTAGAGCACTTCAGGGACAACTTGCAGAATACCGTTAGCAACTTTTCTGACCACACCGTTGTAATAGATGGTGACTTCAACTTGCCAGTCATAGATCGGGAGAGTCAAGCTATCAAAACTGCTGCCAGAGACAGGGATTCGTGTAACATTATTCTGAATGTCTTGTCCGAAAATTATTTCGAGCAGATAGAGAACCAACTCGAGAAGGTAGTTTCTTGTACCTCTTGGCGCCGCGCGGGATTAGCCGAGCGGTCTTGGGGGCGCTGCAGTCATGGACTGTGTGGCTGGTCCCGGCGGAGGTTCGATTCCTCCCTCGGGCATGGGTGTGTGTGTTCGTTCTTTTGCAGTCATGGACTGTGTGGCTGGTCCCGGTGGAGGTTCGAGTCCTCTCTCGGGCATGGGTGTGTGTGTTCGTTCTTAGGATAATTTACGCTAAGTAGTGTGTAAGCTTAGGGATTGATGACCTTAGCAGTTAAGTCCCATAAGATTTCACACGCATTTGAACATTTTTTTTACCTCTTAGCAACAAACATAGAAGGTATCAGTGATGATTTGGCTGTGCTAGCAACTACGGGTATTACAAAGAAAAGAGAGGGAGGAAAATATTTTTTCTTAGAAAGAATAGGCTAACAGGATACAAATTACAGGGTATCTGAGTAGTCAGTGCTGAGGACGAAGATGTGGAGTACAAATGGAAAAAATTCAAAAGCATCGTTCAGAATGGCTTAGACAAGTATTTTTTGAGCAAGATATTAACAGCCGAGTTAGAAAACTGTTACGTAAACAAAGAGAACTTCGTCATAGGTTCAAGAGAAATCAAAACCTAGCAGACAAACAAAAGCTGACTGGAGAGAAAATGAGCCGAATGAGAGCTATGAGAGAAGCAATCGATGACTTTGAAAGTAAAATTTTGTCAACCGATCTGAATAAGAACCCTAAGAGGTTTTGCTCTTAGGTAAAATCAGTAAGCGGTTCGAATTCATCCATTCAGTCACTCATTAACCATGCATGCCCCGAAACGGAGGATAACAGAGAGAAGGTCGAAATACTGAATTCAGTCTTCCGTAACTGTTTCACCACGGAAGATCGTAATACGATCCCTCCTTTCAATCACCGTACGAACGTCGAAATGCAGATACTAAGATAACCGATCGCGGAATTTAAAAAAAATAAAAAAAAACTATTGCTCAGGATTGGAAATGCATCAGTACCAGAGGAGATAACTTAAGATTCTACTAATATTACGCGAAAGCACTTGCTCCCCTTCTACCAGCACTTTATCGTAGTTAGCTGGAGCAACGAAGGGTAGGCCTACCTAGCGACTGGGAAAAAGCCCAGGTCATTCACGTTTTCAAGAAGATTCATAGGACAGATGCAAATAATTATAGGTCTATATGTTTGCCGTCAATCTGTTGTAGAACAATTCAGATTATTACGGAACAAGTTTTATGCTCAAGATTTATGATGTTTTTGGAGAACGAAAATCTCCTCTATAAAAATCAACATGGATTCGGTAAACAGAGATGTTGCGAAACTCAGCTCGCTCTGTTTCTCCGTGAGATCCACAGCGCAGTGGACAACGGCGCTCACGTCGATACCGCTTTCCTTGTCCTCAGGAAGGCATTTGACACCGTTCCACACTGCTGATTAGCTAACAAATACCAGCTTAACGAGTATCGGTCCAGATCTGCAACTGTGTTCAAGACTTCCTTGTAGCTGGTACTCAACAAGTCGCTCTTAACGGAACAAAATCGACAGATGTAAAGGTAATTTCTGGATTACCCCAAGGAAGTATGATAAGACCGTTACGGGTCACAAAGTATTTACATTATCTAGGAGAAAGCGTCGGAGGCACTTTAAGATTGTTCACAGATGATTCAGTTGTCTATAAGAAAGTAGCAGCGGCAGAAAACAGTATCGATTTGCAGAATGACCTGCAGAGGATTGATGAATGGTGCAGGCTCTGACAGTTGAACCTGAGCGTAAATAAATGTAACACATATCATACATGTAGGAAAAGAAATCCACTACTGCACAACCACACTACTGACATCAAATTGCTGGAAGCAGTACTTGCCGTAAAATATCTAGGACTAACTAAACTGTCCAGAGCGACCTTAAGTGGAATAACCACAGAAAACAAATAGGAGGAAAACCAGATGCTACACTGTGATTCAGAGGAGGAATCTTAGGGAAACGTAGCTCATCCACGAAAGACGTGTCTTACAAGGCGCTTGTTCTAACTATTGTTGAGTATTGTTCATCAGTTCAAATGGTTCAAATGGCTCTGAGCACTATGGGACTTGACATCTGAAGTCATCAGTCCCCTAGAACTTAGAAGTACTTAAACCTAACTAACCTAAGGACATCACACACATCCATGCCCGAGGTAGGATTCGAACCTGCGACCGTAGCGGTCGCACGGTTCCAGACTGAAGCGCCTAGAATCGTGTTCATCAGTCTGGGACTCTTATCAGATAGGACTGTTAGAACAGAAGGAGAGAGGCAGAGACAGAAAAGATCCGAGGAAGAGCGGTGCGTTTCATCACAGAGTCGTTTAGTCGGCGCGTGAGCATTACAGAGATGCTCAACATAGCGGCAGTGCCATACGCCACAAGAGAGGCGTTATGCATCACGGAGAGGTCTGCTGTTGAAATTTCTAGAGCGTACTTTCCGGGAAGAGTCGGACAACTTATCACTTCCTCCCACATACATCTCACGAAATGACCACTATCAGGAAATTCGAGGAATTAGAGCTATTACATAGGCCTAATATTCTATTAAGACTGCGAGTGCTGCAGTGTACATATTTATCTCGAGAAAACATTTCACAAATTACAGTCGGGTGATGTCGAGCATCTCTGTAATACTCACACGCCGACTAAACGACTCTATAATCGTAATGAAACGCACCGCTCTTCCTCGGATCTTTTCTGTCTCTGCCTCTCTCCTTCTGTTCTAACAGCCCTACCTGATAAGGGTCCCAGACTGATAAACAATACTCAATAATCGTTAGAACAAGTGCCTTGTAAGACACATCTTTTGTGGATGCGCTACGTTTCCCCAAATTCCTCCTGTGAATCACAGTGTAGCATCTGTATTAATTACAACAGAATCTGTATATTGAGTAAGCAGTAAAGGAAACAAAAGAAAAATTTGGAGTAGCTCGCGCGGTTCCAGACTGAAGTGCTTAGAACCGCTCGGCCACCAACGGCCGGCGAGGAGGTATTGAATAGAATTGGGGAGAAGAAGAGTTTGTGGCAGAACTTGACTAGAAGAAGGGATCGGTTGGTAGGACATGTTCTGAGGCATCAAAGGCTCACCAATTTAGTATTGGAGGGCAGCGTGGAGGGTAAAAATCATAGAGGGAGACCAAGAGATGAATACAGATTCAGAAGGATGTAGGTTGCGGTAGGTACTGTGAGATGAAGAAGCTTGCACAGGATAGAGTAGCATGGAGAGCTGCATCAAACCAGTCTCAGGACTGAAGACCACAACAACATGTTCCATTGCTTTAGAAGTTAGAATATATGTTACAATTTACAACTAAGGATTTATTGTCCAATACAACCCCCCCCCCCCCCAAAAAAAAAAAAAAAAAAACCTGGCTGCAGCCCTGACAGCACCCTTACATGATCAGTTCTTCATGAGCAGTTACTTCTTTATCCGTATCACTTACAGCATGTGAGAGTTCCCAGGCACAAGACCATTAAGTCTGATTGCAGTTCTGCTAATGGACTCTAAGATGGAGCACTGAATATCTGTAGTTCACAGCTTGCATTTTATTTACGAATGAGGTAGGGCTTCATGCAAAGCGAGATGATAAATTATCACACTGTGGGCTGTTGCAAATTCTTGAGTGATTATAGAAGCAAGGCATTAGGCTTGCTGTAGTATCAACATATGGGCAGGAATTGTGGGTGACCAATACTATACCAGATATGGTAAATTAACAGGTGCTATTTATCACCAGTTTTTATGCAGCAAATTAAATCTGCTGTTGAAAAACTTTACCTTATAGAAAGACAATGAATGTGGTTTATGTATGACAGAACAACACCCGTTTCTCTACACCTTCTCCCAATACAAAAGTTAAATAAACGAGGGATTAAGACTTCTTGGCAGATTAAAACTGTGTGCGAGACCTAGACTCGAACTTGGGACCTTTGTCTTTCACGGGCAAGTGCTCTATTATCTGAGCTACCCAACCACGACTCACAACCCTTCCTCACAGGTCTAATTCTGCCAGTACCTCGTCTCCCACATTCCAAACTTCACAGAAACTCTCCTGCAGACCTTGCAGAAACAGCACTCCTGGAAGAAAGGATATTGCGGAGACATGGCGTAGCCATGCAAAGTGACAATTTTGTCGTGGAACAATGAATTGGTCGAGGAGATCCTGAAGTATGGCCTGCCTATTCACCACACCCACATTACAGGAGCCAGTGTCCCAAGAATGTGACCAAATTTGAGGGTAGTCAGTGGATAACTGTTGGAACAAAATAGTCATTAGCTGACAACCTCTGTACCATCAGTTGTACTGTAGTTGTGTGAGAATTACTTGAACAAATGACACTTCTATTTCCCCACTTTATCATGGAATGTAAATGGAGACCAATATTTGTAACGAAGTGCTTCTATCAGCCACTCAGCCACCCACCCACCCCCCTTTTCCCACAGCTCTAAAATGAAGGAAAAAGTTTAGTGAAGTCAGATGTTTTTCTTTCAAGAAAAGGATTTAAAAGTTGGTATTACAAAGGTTTTTAAGATGGTGGGAACTGGACCTTTTCTTGTAGCTACTTAAAAGTGGCCATTCATCTTTGACAATTTTAAAAATACTAAATACCAATAGGTCTCACCCCCTCCTCCCCCCCCCCCCCCCACACACACACACATAAACTATTGCATGGTTGCCCTTGGTTCAAATGGGATGCTAAGTAGCACAAATAATCACCCCACCTAGAGAAATTGTGAGTCAGTTTCCCTGGCCTCATTCTAGCAAAACTTAGCAGTGTAACAGTTATAAACCTCACATGATCTGTTGAATACCTTTCACTAGTAGGGCTAAAGAAGAAGATAAATGAAAAATAAGAAGCTATAGCCTTTCTGCATACAAATTATTTTATATGGGTAGCAGCAAAACCGAGGTTGGTGAAACACCTCAGGCTGCACAAGACTCCTAGTTTTCACCAAGGTGTTACATCATGGATCTCAATACCAGTAAACTGAAGGAAGAATGGGAATCTGATGATGAATTAATGTGTGCTACTGGATATAACCTTTTATCCATTGATTCTGCTCATACAGTATATTTATAACAGCATGATCCACAACAACCATTCTATGATAAACATATTTCCCAAAGATCAATCATTCTGCTGATATTATACCCTGTGACATCAGTGAGCCGTACAGGACTTGATTTTGCACTTTCTCATTGTCTGATGTCTTTTCAGTGTCTGCACAATACTGACATTTTTATCACACAAGAGAGGAAACTGCAGCACCACTTTGTACACCTCCTCTTTACAGTCATAATTACATGTCATCGAACACTATTCTACACATCCTGTAAGTTTTAATTCATGCAGGCTCTCTGGATTTTACGATCTTCATAACTGAGGCTGGAAGCTTATAGAGGAGCTTTGAATATATAAAATAGGTCTGAAGTCCGTTGGCAAACTTGAGAAACTCATGAGAGTTGTTTTTTGAGTGTTTGGATATTAGAGTGATTTGTTTGGATCATAACAAATGGTTCAAATGGCTCTGAGCACTATGGGACTCAACTGCTGAGGTCATTAGTCCCCTAGAACTTAGAACTAGTTAAACCTAACTAACCTAAGGACATCACAAACATCCATGCCCGAGGCAGGATTCGAACCTGCGACCGTAGCGGTCTTGCGGTTCCAGACTGCAGCGCCTTTAACCGCACGGCCACTTCGGCCGGCGGATCATAACACAAAAAGTAATATAGCCTATGCTTTCAGAAACATGTGATGCAAATTCACTTTGTCTTAATTTTCCATATACAGTTTAACAAATTACAGCTCTGTGTCCAGCACATAAAATGCAGAATACTTCAGCCTGATTTTGACAATAAATGTGCATATCAATAAATAGTGAATGACTTGTATAGTTGAAGCACTGATGCAGGGAGCCTAGCATCTCTCTGATTATAAAATAAATATCACTTATTTTTCCCATAATAGTTTCTAGGAATATGTTTTCAGTCTTGACTCCATTTAACAAAAATCACCTTTTCATTTCTCAGTAATGTATTATTTTGGTACATTGTTTCAGGTGGTCACAGCACATTCTTTGCTTTGCTCAATACTTTCGTGCACATCGTAATGTACTTCTACTACATGGTATCTGCAATGGGTCCAGAATACCAGAAATACATCTGGTGGAAGAAGTATCTAACTACAATGCAAATGGTAAGCTGATGTCTTATTTGACATCCATGTCATTTGACACAGACATACATGAAGAACTTACTGTCCCCTTCTGCTGCAATGTAATAAGTTAGATCCTAATGAAATGACTCACAGTGGAAAGACTGGACTAACATTTACAATATGTTTTTCACTAAAATGATAAAGATCAAGAAAAGTACAAGAAGGATAACAAAGCGATTGTGAACTTCCTGTCAGAAAGAAATTCAGCATCAATGATTTCATACAGACATATACAGTCACTGTAAAATACATGTGAATATCTTATAAAACACATTAAATGTGTAACATTAAATATTCAAACTCTACAAATAAGGTAAAAATTGTATGATAAATCATGATAATTATTTACATAAAACTTATTTTAAATTGGATTAAAAAGTATAAAATTATTTCTCCTAGCCCCATACAGATTCCCAATCCCATACATATAGTTCTGCAAATTTGTGATTGTGCATTTTAATAGCTATAAAAATACTAGTAAGATTTAAAATGAAAAATGTGAGATGCATGCAGCAGATAATAGTGATAATTAGGAATTCAGATGGCAAGATCTGTGATAGGGTCACCCTAATGGAAGGACTGGGGTTCCCACATAACTGCTTCAGCATTCATCATGTTTAATACATCACTTGCCTTTATTAAAGTCAAATGAGTTTTAAAAACAATTAACAGTAATATTGACTGAGCAGACTTTAGAAAAATTACTTTTGAACAGCTACCACTACTTATGAGCCACCAAGCATTAAGTATACACCAAAAGTACAGCATTTTAAAACAATTAACTACTGTTAATAAAATTCACAGAACAGTTTTTTTGTCAACTAAATGGCCTTTGAACAGCTGCCATTAATATGAACCCACTGTAACTCAGTGGACAGGAAAGGTACAGAATTTTAAAAACAATTAACGGTCACTGAAGAGTAAGTTACAGTTAACCAAAATTCCCTAATCAGATCTTAAGCAAACGATTTTTAAACAGCTGTTATTAATAATGAACTCACTGTCATTCAGTAGTCAGCAAAATACAGAATTTAAAAAGTGAAAGTTAACCAAAGTTCACTGATCAAATTATAAGCAAATGATTTTCAAACACCTGCTATTAATTATGAACCCACTGTCATTCAGTGGACAACAAAATACAGACTTGTAGAAACGATTAACAGTCATTGAATAAGCAGCTACAGTTAGCCAAAATTCACTGATCATGTTTTAAACAAAACACATTTAAACAGCTGCTATTAATTATGAACCCACTGTCATTCAGTAGACAGCAGGATACAAAATTTTAGAAACAATTAACAGTCACTGAATAAGCAGCTACATTTGGCCAAAATTCTCTGATCAGATTTTCAGCAAATGACTTATAAACAGCTGGCATTAATTATGAACCCACTGTGATTCAATATGGACAAAGTACAGAATTGTAAAATCAATTAACAGTCACTGAATAGTCTGATTCACTGATCAGATATGATTTTTAAACAGCTGCTATTAATTATGGGTGTTGGTTACTTAAACCCCACTGGGGTTGGGCAGATGGAGGCGAGGGGAGAGCAAGAGGTAAGAACATACACAGAAGTTACTTAACTTGGACAGGATGGCCACCATTCTTCCACTCCTTAAACCTGCAAGATACTGGATGCCTCCACTAGTGTCAAACTGGTCACATAACCTCCATGTCACTGGCGTGTTTTGCAAAATATTTATTTTTATTTATTTATTTATTTATTTATTGTTCCGTGGGACCACATTTAGGAGAAGTCTCCATGGTCATGGAACGAGTCAATACATGAAATTATAACACGATTGTAGAAACACATAAAATGAAACAAGTCGTTAGTTTAAATAAAGAAAATCAAGAATGTAACACTGGAATTTGCTTAATTTTTTATCTCTTCCAGGAGCTCCTCGACAGAATAGAAGGAGTGAGCCATGAGGAAACTCTTCAGTTTAGACTTAAAAGTGTTTGGGCTACTGCTAAGATTTTTGAGTTCTTGTGGTAGCTTATTGAAAATGGATGCAGCAGAATACTGCACTCCTTTCTGCACAAGAGTCAAGGAAGTGCATTCCACATGCAGATTTGATTTCTGCCTAGTATTAACTGAGTGAAAGCTGCTAACTCTTGGGAATAAGCTAATATTGCTAACAACAAACGACATTAAAGAAAATACATACTGTGAGGGCAATGTCAAAATTCCCAGACTATTGAATAGGGGTCGACAAGAGGTTTTCGAACTTACACCATACATAGCTCGAACAGCCCGTTTTTGAGCCAAAAATACCCTTTTTGAATCAGAAGAATTACCCCAAAAAATAATACCATATGACATAAGCGTATGAAAATATGCGAAGTATACTACTTTTCGTGTTGAAATGTCACTTACTTCAGATACTGTTCTAATGGTAAATAAAGCGGCATTTAGTTTCTGAACAAGATCCTGAACATGGGCTTTCCACAACAGCTTACTATCTATCCGTACGCCTAGGAACTTGAACTGTTCCGTCTCGCTTATAACATGCCCATTCTGTCTGATTAAAATGTCAGTTCTTGTTGAACTGTGGGTTAGAAACTGTAAAAACTGAGTCTTACTGTGATTTAGCATCAAATTATTTTCCACAAGCCATGAACTTACTTCATGAACTACATTATTTGATAATGTTTCAATATTACACACAAGATCCTTCACTACCAAGGTGGTGTCATCAGCAAACAGAAATATTTTTGAATCACCTGTAATACTAGAAGGCATATCATTTACATAAATAAGGAACAGCAGTGGCCCCAGCACCGACCCTTGGGGAACGCCCCATTTAACAGTGCCCCATTGGGACTGAACATCATTACCACTCTCAATATTGCGGAGAATTACCTTCTGCTTTCTGTTCTTAAAGTAGGAGGCGAACCAATTGTAAGCTACTCCCCTTACTCCATAATGTTCCAACTTCTGCAGTAATATTTTGTGGTCAACACAGTCAAAAGCCTTCGTTAAATCAAAGAAAACACCTAACGTTCTCAACCTTTTATTTAATCCGTCCAAAACCTCACAGAGAAAAGAGAATATAGCATTTTCAGTTGTTAAGCCATTTCTAAAACCAAACTGTACATTTGACAGCAAATTATGTGAATTTAAATGCTGCAGTAACCTTGTATATACAAGCCTCTCGATAACTTTAGCAAACACCGATGGCATAGAAATAGGTCTATAATTGTCAACATTATCCCTGTCTCCCTTTTTATAAAGTGGCTTCACTACCGAGTACTTTAATCGGTCAGGAAACCGACCACTGCTAAAGGAAAAGTTACAGATATGGCTAAGTACTGAGCTAATATACGTGGAACAATACTTCAGTATTCTGCTAGATACCCCGTCATATCCATGAGAGTTCTTGGTCTTTAGTGATTTAATTATTAACTCAATCTCCCTCTTGTCAGTATCATGGAGGAGCATTTCAGGTAACAGTCTCGGAACACTTTTTTCTAAGAGCGCTATATGATTCCCTGTTGGGACTAGGTTTCTATTTAGTTCACCTGCTATATTCAGAAAGTGATTATTAAGTACTGTACATATATGCGACTTATCAGCAACACGGACATCCCCACTACGCACTGATTCTATATCCTCGACCTGTCTCTGCAGACCAGCCACTTCCTTTACGACTGACCATATGGTTTTAATTTTATCCTGAGACTTAGCTATTCTATCTGCATACCACATACTTTTTGCCTTCCTAATAACTTTTTTAAGCACCTTACAATACTGTTTGTAATGGGCTGCTGCATTTAGATTTTGACTGTTTCTAACGTTTTGATATAATTGCCACTTTGTTCTACAAGATATTCTTATCCCTTTAGTCAGCCACCCAGGCTGCCTGTTTGTGCTAGTACCCTGTTTTAAACGTTCTAACGGAAAGCAACTTTCAAAGAGCACGAGAAAAGTCTTGAGGAAAGCATTATATTTATCGTCTACTGTATCAGCACTATAAACATCTTGCCAATCTTGTTCCTTGATAAGGTTTACAAAAGTCTGTACAGCAACTGGATCAGCTTTCCTAAAAAGTTGGTAACTATATTTAACATGTGTTGAAGCACAAAAATCTTTTAGACTTAAAATTTGTGCATCATGATCTGAAAGGCCATTCACCTTTTTGCTAACAGAATGCCCTTCTAATAATGACGAATGAACAAAAATATTGTCTATGGTTGTTCTACTGTTCCCTTGCACTCTCGTTGGAAAGAATACGGTTTGCATAAGATTATATGAATTAAGGAGGTCTACCAGCATCCTTTTCCTTGCACAATCACTTATACAATTAATATTGAAGTCACCACATATAACTAACTTTTTGTATTTCCTATAAAGTGAACCAAGAACCTCCTCTAGCTTTAGCAAAAATGTTGTGAAATCGGAGTCTGGGGATCTATAAATAACAACAGTAAGAAGTTTAGCTCCACTAAATTTAACCACACCTGCACAACATTCAAACACCTTTTCAGTGCAGTACTTTGAAACATCAATTGACTCAAATGGGATACCGTTTTTCACATACATGGCTACTCCCCCACACCGCAAAGAGCTCCTAGAAAAGCTGCCAGCCAACCTGTATCCTGGTAAAGGAAGCCTCTGAATTATCTCCTTATTTAAGAAGTGTTCAGATATACCAATAATTTCAGAGTCAACATCTATAAGCAGTTCACTAACTTTATCTCGAATACCTTGTA
This sequence comes from Schistocerca serialis cubense, assembly GCF_023864345.2. Lineage (NCBI taxonomy): Eukaryota > Metazoa > Arthropoda > Insecta > Orthoptera > Acrididae > Schistocerca > Schistocerca serialis. The sequence goes on along the minus strand of NC_064640.1, from coordinate 433,531,461 downwards.
TATTTTGATGAAATATACTAATTCCCTCATTAATCGGATACCCAAGCTTTGTAGAAAGTGGTTTCTTTGTTAGAGAGACTTCCCTTAAGCAGGAATACCTATCAGCTGACTTCAATCTAAAAAAGGTACAGCTCTAACACCCACAACTACCGGAATTTTCCCATGAGTGATCCCACCACCCCCACCTATGCTGTCACCTATAAGTTTTGCCAACCTCCCCTTCCCATACCTGTTGAGGTGCAGGCCATGTCTAGTGAAACCCGTCCTACTGATAGACTCCACCGACACCACTGAAATGTGACTCATGCCTTCTGTCATCAGCGCACCCCCAAGTCTCATGTTATTACGCCTGACGGCTATATTAAGATGAGGCCGATCGTGACGCTGAAACAGTTCCACGAAATGCACATTCGTGTTGCCGGTCTGAGTGGCTATCTTTTCCAGGTCACCATCTATGTCATACTTCCCATCCCTATCAATACTATTACCAGCCCCACCCACAATCACTACCTGATCCTCTTTAGTAAAATCCCTACATAACCCCCCTATGTTAAAAGTCACCTGAGCCAATCCTGCATTAGGCTTCACAATGCTGGTGACCTGGTACTCACTCCCCAAAACTTCCTGCAACTGCTGGCCTACACCTCTACCATGAGAACTACCTAACAGCAGAACCTTCTTCTTTCTCTTAGACTTTGCAACTGTCCTAGCCACCGTAACTGCTGAGGTCTGCTGCATACTTCCTACATCTACAGCTACTAGAGATTCCTCTCCACTAGACTCTGACAGTTGGTCATATCTATTACAAACACCAATAGTAAAGCTATCTGAAAATCTCCTTCTCCTAGCAGATCTCTTGCCAACAGCCAGCTCCCATTCCCCAACCCCCTTCTCCCTCCTCATCCTATCTAGCTCCTCCTGTGCGTTTTTCAACTGCACCTGAAGGGCACAGATCTTACGCTCCTGCTCCTCTATCAACTTACTCTTGCTACATAACCTGCAGTTCCAGGAGAGGATCTCACCAGAATGCCCACTGGCTTCCCCACTGCATTCCCCCCAGTGAAAATACTTCGAACAAGTCTCACACCGCAATCCACTACTCACGAACCTACGGCAAAGCCCACACTTCTCACTCATGGTAAAATTTTACAATTATTGAAACAAGAAAACAACTTTATCTAAGTTCCGCTACTACAATAAGAAGATGTTAAAAACTGACTACAATTATCACAAACTTGCTCTACATGCCCACTCATGGAAACCGCTTTGTAGGGCAAGCAATAACTGACAGTCAAAGCCAGGCTTAATGCAGAAATTGCATTGAAATTCAATTTAAGGGGTCTCATATTTGATTCCATTAGGACAGAGGGGTCTAGGGGCAGACCAAATCTCAATAGAAGCACAGAAAAGTCTGGGAGAACAGGGAACTGATATTCTCAGGGATCTAATGCAGAAGATCTGGAAAAGAGAAAGAATGCCGCATGCGTGGAGAAGCAGTAAACTGGTTCCCATATATAAGGGGAAAGGGGTATCCAAAACTGTGACAATTATAGAGGGATAAAACTTATGTCCCCCACAATGAAGATCTGGGAAAGGATAACTGAGAAGGGGTTGCATCTAGAAACTGAAGTATGAGAAGAACAGTTTGGATTTATGCTGGGAAGAGGAACAACTGATGCAATATTTGCACTAAGGCAACTGATGGAGAGGTACAGAGAAGTACAAGCTGGACTGCATATGGCCTTCATCAATCTTGACAAGGCACATGACAGAGTGCCAAGGCAAGAGATATGGAGATGTCTGAGAAGTAAATGCCTGCCAGAGAGTATATCAGGGTGGTAGAAGACATGTATGAATGTGCAACGACATAAGTCAGGAGCAGTGAAGGTGCAACAAAGGCATTTCCAGTGAGAATAGGACACCAGGGATCTGCTCTCAGCCTGTATCTCTTTGACCTTGTCATGGATGCACTAGTCAAAAATGTGAAAGAAGAGGCACCTTGGAGCATGATGTTTGCCGATGATGTTGTAATCTGTGAACCCACCCAGGAGGCACTTCAAGACAAGCTTGAACAGTGGAGAAAAGCTCTAGAGGAAAGGGGAATGAGAATTAGCAGGGTGAAAACAGAGTATATGTGTACAAAGGATACCAAAGATCTATACATTAACCTGCAAGGAGAACAACTGATGCTGGTCAAGAAATTTAAATATCTAGGCTCTTACATGCAAAGTGATGGAGGACTGGAGGCCGAAATACAGTACAAGATAAATAGTGGGTGGATGAACTGGATGAAACTGAAGGAGTTCTGTTTGATAAGAAGGTTAGCTGCAGAATTAAAGGAAAACTTTACAAGTCTGTGGTGAGGCCTGCAGTGCTGTATAGTGCAGAAACTTGGCCAATTACAAAAGCCCAAGAGAAAAAGATGGAAGTGGCAGAAATGAGAATGTTAAGGTGGATGAGTGGGGTGACATGAAAGGATAGACTAAGGAATGAATACATTAGGGGAACAGTGAAAGTGGGGCCCATAGGGAAGCAGATCCAAGAAAGTAGGCTAAGATGGTGTGGACATTTGCAGAGAAGAGGGGAGTACTACGTGGGGAGAAGAGTTGAAGACCTAGAAATCGAAGGATCAAGGAGAAGAGGAAGACCGAAGCTGAGATGAAAAGACAAGGTAGCAGGGGACCTATGGGAGAAAGGATGGCTTGGAGAAGAAGGATAGGCATTGATGGAAGAGAAGGATCCAGCATAGCAATGCCAACCCCACATGATGTGGGAAAAGGCTGAGATGATGATGATGATGATGATGATGATGATGAGATCGGCATTCAGTAACTCATATGTGGTATATGTGTGTAAGACCCATAACAGTCATTCTGTTAATGCTACAATACAGCAAATACTCTCCCAATCATCACTATCATATCCCTAATTGTATAGTAGATGTTTGCAAATATGTAAGTAAATCACACTGTTCATGTTTCTGGCATATCTGAGTTCATAATTGAGTTGAGTAGTGGTATTAATGGGGTGAGAGCATAAATTGTTAATAAGATACCATTCTCGCTGATGTTGGTGCTAAGTACATGGTGTGCCTTATGATAATGCAGCCTGGGGTCACAGACATTTTATCCACAAGCAAGTTAAAGGCAATTTCTATTACATACTGTTTGAAGCCTATTAAACCTTTTTATACACCTTTTAAATGGTTGGCTACTGCAGTAGAATAGTGCACCAGCTCATTGGATAATCAATGTCCAAACATATTCTTATAAGCAGGGCTGGCCTGAGAACATTTTTTCCACATGAATTACTTATCATTTGGCACCATCCCCCTCCCTGCTTTTCCCCTCAAACATGTTCATCTGTATCAGTGACTGTGAAATACACTGTATACAAATGTTGCACATGGGTACACCTGGCACCCCCCTCACCTTGGCGCCCCAAGTCACCGCTACTAAATGTGATACGTACTGTGTAGAAATCTCACAGTTGTGGCACATCTGGCACCCTCTCAGCTTGTAATTGCTAAATTAATGTCATGTAGTCCTTATGTGCTTCATCAAGTTATAGGTACATATCTTGTGATGTTTGTCATGTTGATTACAGGGTGATTATAACTAAAGTTAAACTTTCAAAACACTTTTGAAATAACACCACTGGTCAGAATGATGTCAAATTGCAATGGAGTATTATCCTAGAAGGGAGAAAACGTATGGCAGAAGAAAAAAAATAGTGTGAAAATTGATCAATAGATGGTGCTGTATGTGTCACAATATGTAAATAAAAACAGCTGTCATGTGCAAAACCCATTGAAGTTGATATAAACATGCCAGGTACAAGGCTTTTCCTCCTTTCGCATCTGAGTCATTCGTCATGACTGTCTCAATGCAGGATCGCGTTCTGTTTGTGAAGCTGTATTGCAAGAATGATGACTGTGCACACGCTGCTCTGCAGATGTTCCAGACACTCAAGGGTTTGAAAAACAGGCATTGGTCCGTGGATCTGGAGGAAATGATTCAGAAATTTGGAAACACAGGTTCTTTTGGTGTGCAACCTGGTAGAGGGAGGAAACAAATTGATTCAACATAAGTGGAAGCATTGGTCACAGCAGGGCAGGAGGAGACAAGTGGTGGTGTGCAAATGTGTAGTGCATGGAGAATTGCCCAAACATTGGACATACCCATGAGGACAGTGTGTAAAATCCTACGAAGCATCCTTCTCTGCTATCCATTCAAAATTACCCTTGTGCACTAGTTACTTCCTGTTGGCCTGCCAACAAGAGAGACTTTTGCTTTAGAATTTCTTGCTCGCATGGAAGTGGACAATGATTGGCTGTGGAAGGATATGTCAATACACAGATTTGTCAAATATGGGCAACAGAAAATCCCCACACAAATCAACTAATACCACTTCATCCTAAAAAGGTCACTGTGTGGTGTGGGTTTATGGCATCATTTATCATAGGGCTATATTTTTTTGAAGAGACAGGTGCTTCCAGTCCTGTTAGCTGTACCATCACTGATAAGCGCTATGAGTGTCTTTAGTGCAACCACATCATTCCAGCTCTCCAACAGTGTGGATGTATGGATGGGATCATTTTTATGCAAGATGGCACCTGATCTTAATCCATGTGACTTCTGGCTGTGGGGCTATCTGAAAGATGTTCTGTTCAGTGTTCCGATTGCAAACTTAGCTGCATTGAAGGCACACACTGCACAACACATTCTGAATGTGAGCGTGGAAACACTTCGATCAGTTGTGGAATGTGCTATTTCTTGGTTTCAACTTGTTGCAGAAAACGGTGCACAGCATGTTGAATATATTTTGTGCCAGTAACACAGAAATTAATAATCCAATTTGATTTTGATTGATGCTTTTTATGTGGTTTTTGGTCTCAGGACAATTAGAAACCAACGTGATTGAAGCTTTGTATGCTGGTTTTGGCCTCAGGGCAATTAAAAACCAATGTGATTGATGATTTTTATGCGGCTTTTGGACTCAGGACACTTAAAAACCAATGTGAGTGATGCTTTTTATTTGGTTTTTGACCTCAGGATAATTAAAAGCCGATTTTTCCCATCTGATGGGATATGACCTTGCTGTGGTGGATCGGCTTACATAACTAACAGTATCACACTTGCACACCCATACACACTGAGTAGTACAGTTTGTTTAATGTGAAATGTACACCTTAGGCATTGTTGTATGATTCTTTTGTCATTTGTAGTCGACCACTATTAAATTATGATGCTTACAGCACCATCTATTGCTACATTTTGTAACTATTTATTTTTCTTCTGCTAGGCATTTTCCCCCTTCTCCAATAATATTCTGTTGCAATTTGACGTCATTCTGACCAGTGGTGTTATTTCTACAATGGTTTGAAAGTTTAACTTTAATTATAATCACCCTGCATATTTAAGACTTATGTAGAGAGAAAAGTTCATAAAGCTCTGTTAGTATTTATTATTTATTGTTTCTTTCATTTTGTTTCAGGTGCAGTTTGTACTCATATTTGCACATCAGTTCCAGTTATTGTTCATAGACTGCAATTATCCAAAGGCATTTATGGTTTGGATAGGCCTGCATGGTGTAATGTTCCTCTTCTTGTTCTCTGATTTCTATAGAGCAAGCTACACTACGAAGGTCAAGGATGAAAATTCTGGAGCCTGCATGGTTAGTATGAAATTTCTAAAACAAATTACAGCTATAGCTTTCCAAAGGTTACGATGTGTTTCACATTCTTTGGATTAAACAAAATATAAAGAAGATTGCAGACTAGACAGAATTATCAACAGTGAACATTTTTCTGGAATATTGTGATGTGATCAAATATGAAAACATAGTTCAATTAATTAAAGTTACTTCAATGATCTGGCAGACAAAAATTATGTAATACGGAAGTGAACCCTACATTTTATGATCACAATTGTATCTTTGCTTACACATGACTGTGGCAGCTCCCATATAATTTTTTTGACAAAACTTAATAAATGATTCATCCTGATGATCTATTTGACAATAGTTTATTAAACCATAAAAAGAAGGAGAAACCCCCACAATTTAAAAAATTTTTATAATCAAATCTTTATTTTTCATTCAGAGACGTTTACTGCTCCGTCATCAACATTAAAACAGTGTTCTCATTGTGTACCTTATAATAACTGTGAATGCTAAAGATATGTCACAGACATCACAAATAGTTACCTTCACTGAAATGGTTATACTGATTGCAAAACGGGATGAACACCCTATTAGTTATCATTATGGCCCCTCTTTCTTGTTACATTACATTACTACTTACCAAAGGGGATATTTTGCATATCATTACCAAAAATATAAAAGAGGAAGCATTCTATTACTTTGTTTTCAATTATTATTGTCTTTAACTGAAGCGTAGTTTATGTCCATATCATGATTCCTCCATGCTTTTGACAATCAGATCACTTTCACATTTTTCCTAACTGTAGGAACTATTATATACTTTAGAAATTATTTTTGACTTCTGTCTTAGCACCTACACATCTTGAACCCTTCCACAGCAAGAGTTATTTATAATTTGCAAATATGGCTTTCAGAGAGTTCCCATTCTGTATCATTTGATTGATTATGATCAAAATGTATAAAAATTAAAATTGCTAATACAGTTTTCTTTTATAGTATCCATCAATAATTCAGGACTTCCTCCTGTGTACAAATTATCTACTAATGCGCCATGTTATGAAAGTTACTATACGCCTTTTGTGTGATTGAGGCGTATCCTATCATAATAATGAACATCAGGATAACTTTCACCTAGTATTTGTTCAGTTATCAGTTGATATTAGACAGAAGCTATGAAATGCTCAACCCTTCATTAAATCATCTTAAGGAATTCTCTGATATAGACTCTGTCAGAAAAGAACTATTTTTAGCTTAATGAGTTAATGTTTCTTTCTTTTTCGTGGCAATTTCTAACACCTAAATATTGTAACCTTGAGTAAAGCATAAATGAATAAATTTTGCTATTATTATGAAAATGAATTCTTCCAGTCCATTTGTGGCATAACAACAAACCAGTGCTTAACAGTATTGGTTAATAACAGTCTTGCTTGCAATTTTAGTTTCTGTATTAAAAAAAAAAAACTAGAATTGCAACCAAGACTGTTATTAACCAATTGTAATAAAAATGAATCATTCTGTAGAAATCTTTTGCAATGAGTACTGCTTCATCAATGATTAAGTGTGTGAAAGTTGTAACATTTTGAAAATGTTTTTTAACTGTTTTCTTTTCTTTAGAAATTGTTTGTGTGTTTGTTGAAAAAATATTACAACAGCTGCAAACTTTACATAGTATCTTAGAACCATAGTGTTTTCATGTCTACTTCATCACGGTGTGCAACAATACTGAAGCTATAATTGATAATCATCTTTTAGTATATTTAATGCTGCAGTATGGATATATCAATATTTCTCCTACTGAACAGTTATAGTGTTTCCAACAACAATAGCTTCTGTATTATGTAGAATGTGTGCAGAAACAATATATCTTTTTTTTTTTTCTAGCCTCTTGATGATCAGAAGAAGAATACAGACAGCAGTGCAAATGGTACTGCAGTTAACGGAAAAGCCCAGCAGATATCTGATTACGCAAATGAATACTCAAAAGCTTATTCCAACTGTTATTCCAATGGTGTAAACAATGGTTATATGTCAACGGCAAAACAATCGCTAACGCAACGTGCACAAAAAGGAAAATAACAAAACATTTTTGGAATGGTTAGGTTCACAGCTACAGTAGGTCCATGAAGAATCAGCATGTAAGGAACCTCAGTCACCTATTGCCCTTGTGTGAACTTCCTTACTGCCATGCGGAATCTTCCAATAAAAGTGCTCCAGAAAAACATGTGTGAGAAATGAGCAAAGAAGAACCATGTGACTATTAGTTCTGTTATTGCCGAAGACAATGAGCACTTGTTGTTGCTCAGTTGTGCCTACTCAGGGTTTCAAAATAAATATTTTCAGCAGAACAGAGAGAGCAGACTTTGTTGCATGAGTGCCATTTGAAACACTTGCCTTACATGTTGTTTGCTGAAAATGTGGTGTTAATTGTGCCTCAAGAAGAAAAATTATAAAAGATAAAGAGCACTTATTGTCCATTACATTTTGCTATATTTGTCTTTTACAGCTCATAGTTAGAAGCCTAGAATACCTACATTTTGTATGTTACATTTAAATCTCAATTTTTTTAATCTCTGGAGGTTACTTAATTTTTATTCTCATTTCAGAAAATGTTATATGTAATACTTAAAACATAGTGCCCATTGAGCAGTTTCCCATTGAGAGTTGATTGTCAGCAATGTTTAGACAACGAAAGTAGCCTTCAACAGGCATTGTTGTAATCATAATATAAGGATACTATATTGTTGCTGATTTTAACTGTCTGGGACCAAGAATATCAAGAATAACTTTGAAAGTGTTTCTTGTTGTAATGTTTAAATGAAAGCTTTACATATAACTGGCAGCATTAAAGTGATATTAAAACACTTAATTATACAGAACACCTACAGATATGTTATATATTGTTTTCAGCATATTTGGACAATAATTGTCATTATGTCTGTTCAGTTTAATCAGAGAGATTGTTGCAGTATTGATGAAGTTTTCTACAAATGGATTGTTGTGGTCTGTTTTCGCATACGTTTTATTAAAATTAGTTGATTACACTAAAGTATTTGATTCTAATGAAAAATGGTTTTCTGCCAGTTTGTATTTGGTAAATGATCCGTAATATTATTTTGTTGTTGACAATTATTGTGTGTCTGTGTGTGTCTATATATCTGTTTGTGTGTGTGTGTGTGTGTGTGTGTGTGTGTGTGTGAAAGAGAGAGAGAGAGAGAGAGAGAGAGAGAGAGAGAGAGCATCTTTGTTCGAACATATGAAAAGAGAAAGAGAAAAGGGAGTATAAAACTGTGTGTATGTACATAAATATGAACAGATATTTTTGTACATAATCTAGGTTCAAAAGAGTTTTGAAAAAATAAAGCATTATTTACAGTTGTTTGTACCACCAATCATATATTTTAGTCCTGTTGGAAACAGGCTGTTCATAATATTGTCTTTATCTTGTGTCTCATTATAAAATATGGAAAGATGCAAAAATGCAGATAAAACTGTTACCCTGTTCAATAAATTCACGATCAAACTTGTTACTTGCAGTCATATTACTTATAAGCAAATTTCATAATTTTGTCACTGTAGCTTTTGAGGTATGAATTCCTTTTCTTACTTTTCTGACAAAAAATTGTTTCATAATGTGTGAAATGTTATTGAAACTACCCATTAAAATAGATTTATTTCAAAGTTTTATAGACAAATATGTGTGTTATAAATGGAGAGCAGATAAAATAGGAGAAACTAATAGCAAAGAAAGATAACAATTCATTGTATATCGGTACTCAGTGCAGATGCCAGAGAAGCTAATACAACAGAAAAATAGAAAAGGCAGTCATTATCAAAACAGTAGTACCAAGCAGAGGTTACCACAGTATTCAGCATATAAAAAAACATTGACAAGCAAATGTATTCATAAACATATAATAAAAATGGAAACAGGAGAGAAACAAAGTTGAATGAGATAATGTGGAAGAATGAGGGGGAAACAGTATAGAATGCCAGAGAAAAAGAGTACTGAAGAAGGAAACAAGACTATCTGACTTACGTTTACTACCTCAAATAAGAAATTTGCCAAAATAAAATAAATAATCACAAGCATGTGAAAGAAAATAAGTTTTCCTGTTGCTGGCCTTTGCCTGACCTGAAAGTGGCTCACCAGACTAGTTATAGGATGACATATATGTTAACACAGACACCAAATATGGCTAAACTCTATATTATTTTACATTCACACATACAATACAATGCTGTGTGATACACAATTAGAAACACAAAATACATAACATGTGAAAAGTCTAATTCCTCATTTAGACTTCAAGAGGAAGGTGGAGTGACTGAATCAAGTAGAATGATAAAGACTTTAAGGGTGATATGATGGGTTACAGAAAAACTGAAAACATAGAAATTAAAGTGAAACAGACTGAAGTAACTTAATATGGTTATGTATGTTTGGTCATGTTCTACATACATCTCTCTCTGTAAGGAGTACATTAATTTCAGAGTTTCTTTCATCATATTGAAAAAATAATTATATTCCCAAGGTATGAAGAATAACATTTATGCTCTCATAAATCATCTTTGAAGGGACTAGAAAAACTGTAGTGCATGGGAAAGGACAATGTTTGTAATAGGCTCAGCTACAAATTATATATCTGAGTAATAAGAATCATAATATGATAGGAGCTGACAAGGTGGACTTCCATATGACATACAGTCATCAAACTGTGAGGCTGATGAGGAGTTCAGTAGAGGTACAAAGTAAGGTATTTGTTGTGGTGGTGGTGGAGGGGAGCATCATAAAGGAATTTATTGTTCCATTGGGGGTGTCATGTAATGGAATTTGATACAGTACTGTGACACAAGATAAGTAGTCTGTGGAGTGTACACACAGTTAGAGCAAGGTCAACATGGGTTAATTTATACCACAAAATGGTGTGTGTTTTGTGATGCCAGTGTGAGTACACATAGTGAACATTCTCAGAAACTGAGATTTAGGTGTTCTTGACAAATATACCATCAGTATCATCACACATGAGAATCACATTTCATGAATTTCTAAAAAACAGCTTAACTATACACAAGACTGAAGACTATGTCTAATCAGAAGTTAAACTCTTCCAAGTTTCAGAACCTCTCCATTAATCTACTCAGTTATGGTTTTATGTCAAAGCTCTAATTCCACATTATGTTTGTGAATTTGATCCTTCTTACCAAATATGTTTTCTACAACTTTCATTGCAGAATTCTGTTGAACACTCAGTCTTCATGACACCTTGGCAGACTATATGTTATGTTAAACAAACATAACTAAAACAAACATCCAGTGGTACTTATCTATGTGATTCTTAACAAATCAATATCCTGACATGTGTTCATTCCCTTGAAGCGCAGTCATTAGAAATACTTTGCAAAGAATCACTTTTTTTGAGATTCAAACGAAATCTTCTCTAGATCATTAGTCTAAACTCTATCAATGTTTATCAATAGCCTTCAGTTACCCTGAGTGATTGTCTTCATGTATGAACATGTCTGAAAATTTCTCCTACAAAGGATCCCCCAACCTTTCCTCCTTTTTACTGCCACATAATCATGAACCATTTTCTAATGCACAGTCACTCCATCTTAGTGAATTCGTGATGTCTCAAGATCCATTACATGGTGGTGCAGCTCTAGAGTGAGGAACTACTGTAACTGGTAAATACTAAGCTCATTGTGTTGCAAGTGGTCTTCCATTCTTCTGAGAGCATAATGACCCTATGATTCCAAAACTTTCTGTATCACAGCAAAGTAATAAGTGTATTGTGCACTGAATGTGTAAGTATCACACTGGGATCGGCATCATACCAAGAACATAATTTGTTCACTGTATCCAGTAAATTTATATGCACTGTGCCACCTATGAAGTCACTCTTCACCATATACTTGGATTGAGACAGTTGAATCTCATCATTTGTTAGAAATGCACTGCTGTTTCTTTCTATTCATCCTTGCCTTAACATAAAGCAATCTTTTCCTAATGTCATTCTTATGTTCTTTTCATACATTTTGTCTCTTCTCCTGAAATTGTTATACCATTGATGTCTGTTAGTTTCTACTATATTTATTTATTTTGATTTTATATGCTTTACATTTAGCTGTCATCTGCTGGCCAACTCATTAATTTTAAATCAGGGTTTCTTGGGTACATTTTATATTATCCCATATGTTTCATATGATATTTTTTAACCTTACTTGAAGAATGTTCTCACAATTAGGAAATATATTTTTCTGTGGTCAAAACTCAATCTTTCAAACTTTTCTTGGGAGATTTCTTTGTGTGCTCATTTTATTCTGATCAGGCATGAAATATCCATCAGAATTAAATCACTGTGACATAGCCTAGATATATATCTTCTATTTTCCATCTGATATCAGCTAGCTTTGCTTGAAGATTGTTTCATTTTCTGTCATTGAAGTTGAAAATTGTGTAACATGTCCAACATCAAATTATTTCATTCATCATTCATTTGCACTTTGGCATGTTTAACTTGTTTAGCTTTAATTAAATTACACATAATATTCAATGAGTTACATCATGAAGCAGAGCCTTTAGTGATGTGGGATGACTCAAATTATAAATAAATTGGCAAAAGCAGACACTGCAAGCTACTTAGACTAAGTATACATCATGTGATCAAAAGTATCCAGACACCTGGCTGAAAATAACTTACAAGTTTGTGGCGCCCTTCATTGGTAAAGCTGGGATTCAATATGCTGTTGGCCTACCCTCAGCCTTGATGACAGCTTTCACTCTTGCAGGCATATGTTCAATCAGATGCTGGAAGGTGTCTTGTGGAATGGCAGCCCATTCTTCATGGATTGCTGTACTGAGGAGAGGTATCAATGTTGGTCCGTGAGGCCTGGCACGAAGTCGGCATTCCAAAACATCCCAAAGGTGTTCTATAGGATCCAGGTCAGGACTCTGTGCAGCCTAGTCCATTACAGGGATGTTATTGTTGTGTAACCACTCCACCACAGGCTGTGCATTACGAACAAGTGCTTGATCGTCTTGAAAGATGCAATCGCCATCTCCAAATTGCTCTTCAACAGTGGCAAGCAAGAAGGTGCTTAAAACATCAATATAGGCCTGTGCTGTGATAATGCCATGCAAAACAACAAGGGGTGCAAGCCCCCTCCATGAAAAACATGACCATACCAGAACACCACCGCCTCTGAATTTTACTGTTGGCACTACACACAGTGGCAGATGACATTCACTGGACTTTTGCCATACCCACACCCTGCCATCAGATTGTCACATTGTGTACCATGATTCATTACTCCACACAACATTTTTCCACTGTTAAATCGTCCAATGTTTATGCTCCTTACACAAAGCGAGGCGTCGTTTGGCATTTACCGGCGTGATGTGTGGCTTATGAGCAGCTGCTCAACAATGAAATCCAAGTTTTCTCACCTCCCATCTAACTGTCATAGTACTTGCAGTGGCTCCTGATGCAGTTTGGAATTCCTGTGTGACCGCCTGGATAGATGTCTGCCTATTACACATTATGACCCTCTTCAAGTGTCAGCGGTCTCTGTCAATCAATAGACAAGGTCGGCCTGTATACTTTTGTGCTGTACGTGTCCCTTTACATTTCCACTTCACTATCATGTTGGAAACAGTGGACCTAGGGATATTTAGGAGTGTGGAAATCTCGCATACAGACATATGACACAAGTTACACCCAATCACCTGACCACGTTTCAAGTCCATGAGTTCTGCTGAGTGCCCCATTCTGCTCTTCATGATTTCTAATGACTGCTGAGGTCGCTGATATGGAGTACCTGGCAGTAGGTGGCAGCACAATGCACCTAATATGAAAAATGTATGTTTTTGGGGAGTCTGGATACTTTGTATCACATAGTGTACTAGCAAGTAATTGCCGGTAGTGCTAATCTAGTCACAATGATAACTATGAGAATTAAATCTAGATTACTTTACTATACACATTAAAAGAAAAGCAGCTACTTTGGAAAAAGTACACACCTGTCTACACACCTGGATAGCCACACATGTTAAGACACATGCTTCTGCAACACGAGGAGGTATGCTGGCCCCTTATCGAATTTGCCTTATGGATTAATGACAGGGACCAGTGTGTTGGCCTGCCTCAATGTGGTTTTTAGGTGATTTCTCACATCCACTGATGTAAATACCAGGCTTGCTCCCATTTCCCACCTCAGAAAAATAATGCACAAACCCTCTGAAAAACACTGTTTCAATTGACAATGTGATTACACCAGACACAAACAGAAGGGGTACAAGGATTCCTTCATGGAAGGGGGGCCGGTCGGATATGGAATCAATTTTAAAAAGTCTTTGGAAGTGGGAAAGGAGAAAGGATAGTAGTGTACAGGCAGGGGCAATGAGGAATACTGTTTAGCAGAGTGTGCAAGGACTAGAATGCCATCTGGTGTTGCATCAGGAGGTTGTGGAATAGGGAGGTGGAGGAAAAAAGGAGTGAAAAAGAGGAGCAGAAAAGACAGGTGGGTGCATTGACAGAGGGTGGCAAACAAAGAGGCTGGGAGACAAGAATGGGGAGGAGATGACAGACAGAGGGGGTGGAAACTGTTGAGTGGAAAGTGTGGTTACAGTATGTCACTGTAGGTTGAGACCTGGATAATTATGGGAGTGGAGAATGTGTTTCAAAGATAACTCCTATCTGTGCAGTTCACAAAAGCTGGTAGTAGAGGGGAGGTTCCAGATGGCCCGGTTAGTGAAGCAGTCACTGAAATCAAGCATGATCTGCCATAGGGTGGTCTACTTTCCTCTTGGCCACAAATTGGTGGTGGCCGTTCATCCTGGGGGATAACTGGTTGGTAGTCATACCAGCACAAAAAGGTGTGCAATGGTTGCAGAAGAGCTGGTAAATGATATGGCTGCTTTCATAGGTGGCCTGGACCCTGATAGGGTAGGATAAACCTGTGACAGGACTGGAATAGGAAGTGCTAGGTGGGTGCATTGGGCAGGTCTTGCACCTGGGTCATCCACAGGGATATGATCCTAGTGGCAAGGGGATTGTAAGTGGCTTAGGGATGGACAAGGAAGTTGTGGGGGTGGAGTGGGTGACAGAATACTACTTTAGGAGGGGTGAGAAGGATCTCGGGTAGGATGTCCCTCATTTCAGGGCATGATGATAGGTAATCAAAGTCCTGGCAAAGGATGTGGTTCAGTTATTCTGGCCCTAGGTGGTACTGGGTGATGAAGGGGGCACTCCTTTGTGACTGGTTCTTGGGGATGGTGGGTGGATTTGGGGTGTGAAGGGAAATGGCACAGGTGATCTGCTTGCGGACTAGGTCATGGGGATAGTGCCCATCTGTGCAGGCCTTGGTGAGACCCTCAGCTTAGGAAGCAAGGGAGTGCTTGTCACTGCAGATATGACATCCCCAGGTGGCCTGGCTGTGTGGGAGGGATTTTTTCATGTGAACATACTGTCCCTACACCCTCAAACCAACAGTTTTCACCCCATCTGTCCTATCATCTCCTTCCCATTCCCATCTCTCAGCATCTCTGTTTGCTACCCTCTGCCAACTCACCCACCCATCTTTCCCCTCTTCTCCCTTTTCGCTCATCATTTCCACACCTCCCTGCCCCACAACCTCTTGATACTGTGCCTGTTGGCATTCTAGTCCCTGCAAACTCCACCAGGCAGTGTTCTTCTGTCCCTCCATGTGTACACTACTATCCCTTTCCCCTGCTCCACCCCTCTAGATTTCTGCTGCCATCCCATGTGATAGTTGTGTTCTGGCCTCAGCTACCAGAGTTGGTGGTCATGTGTGTGTGGGGTGTACTTGTTTGTGTGTGTGAATGGTGTGTGTTTCTCGGTTTCTCTTTTGCTGATGAAGGCTGTGGCCGAAAACTTTGTGTAGCTGTCTTTTAATTGTACCTGTCTGCAACTTAACCGTAAGTACCAATCTATCTTTTCCTACAATTTTGATATTCCTACATGGATTTTCCTTTGTTTAAGGATATGATTTGTTCATGAAACTGGAGAAGTATCACAGCAGCTTCAACACAGCATTGACTGGATACTAGCACCAGACAGGAAGGAAGGAAGTATCAGCTATCTAGACAGTAGTAAAGTTAAAGCCTGTGTAAAGTGAACATTCACATAAAACTGAATTTACAACTTCCATGTCTGAATATTGTTAAATTGTAGGAGTGGTTAATAAAATACACTTTTACATCAATTTTGTATGCTTTGGCATTTACAATTTCCTGTTTAGTGTTTTGCCAGCAACCTGTTAAAGACTTTTACACTATAATATAAAACTCATTTCTGAAATATAGTATTTGCTTATAGTACTGAGACTGTGAATGCCATAGTTCTTCCTAAAATAACTATTATTATTATTTTCAAACCCCTCCATGCAATAAATCTGTTGGAACATAAGTGTAAGAAACTCTTTGCAGTTCACTGAAGAACTCTTTAAATTGTGTTTAGTTCACAACATTTTCTTGATCAGTCTCCAAATTATCTCATTCAAGACATTTGCTGTGGCTACATTCCAATTATCCAAAAGTGCTTAACTTGGCTCCTTAATCCCTGTCCTTTGCAAAACTCTCACTTTTCTCTGATACTAAACCTTTACCAATACAGTTTAATTTGATCTTGTTGTGGGATTTTTATTGTTAGACAAAAAAAAAAATTCATCTTTACATAGCTAAAAATTGACTAGTCTAAGAGATTTCAAATCTTTATTGCTAACTTATACACTACAAAGGAAATCCTCCTGCCATAAGATAAATCCATAGTTATCATGATCTTTTACTGAAACTGGCGTATATTTCATTTCTTAGCAATCCCCACAGTAATGGTAATATTTAAAATGCAGATGGTAACATTAACTGTATACTGTATGGTGGGTAAATGATATAGCAGCATGATGATTCGTTGGCCTGCATTCTTGGCTAAATATTGCCATGATTTCTTGGACAACTGTACTTTTCAAATTTTGTTATAATGATTGTATCCTTTATATATGTCAGAAATATTTTAAATATTTCTTGCTGTCCAAGGGTACCTGAATAGCTCAGCCAATATGAGCAATAGCCATGATAAGAAAGGTTTAGGATTCAAGTCCCAGTCTAGTGCGTCACTTGTCAGCCTCCATAGTCGAAAGGTTAGTATGTCTGAGTGTAATGCAAAGAAGCTGTGTTCAGTTCTCAGTACTTCCACTGGTTTTTCTCTTGGTAGAACTGGAATGGGGTGCACTCAGTCTTGTGAAGCAACTTAAGGAATTATATCAACTGCTGGATGGAGTTTATAACACCAGCTACATTCATTGCTATGGTATGAGGGTCTGAGGATGGTCAAAACCTGACCAAAACTGGTTACCATCAAATTAAATGTTTTTGCAGCTGACACTGTTTGTGCCCATTTTTAAAATATTTTTTGGCAGATTGATGTTCTCCACAAGAAATATTCTCAAACATTACTTAAGTATCAGTGTGTGTGACATGATAGCCATTGTCTACTGCCCCATAACACTGTTAATAAGCTTGTTAACTGTATCTATGTATGTCATCTCTTTGTAACCATTACACTGTAGTTAAAATACAACTTACATTTGGCTGTAGTAGAGTAAAAATCTCTGTTTTGCCACCAAAACTCTGTAGTTTCCTTGGTTGCCATGGTCCCAGTTAAAACAAATACTGGCTTCATTCCTCAAAATAGGTCATTTTCACATCTTCCTCATCCTTCCAACTGAGTCAGCGGTCCTTCTCTATTAAAGTTACTGCTAAAAAGATTAATGCCTTCTTTAGCTCCTTTCTCGAGAAAAGAATATCTGCTGCCCATGGTATAAGATGCAGCTGGGCATTTTCTGACAACTGAAAACTCAAAAAACTTGCAAATCCCTTTAATATAATAATGTTATCCCTAATTATGCTTCCCAACAGTATT
Organism: Schistocerca serialis cubense; assembly: GCF_023864345.2. Taxonomy (NCBI): domain Eukaryota; kingdom Metazoa; phylum Arthropoda; class Insecta; order Orthoptera; family Acrididae; genus Schistocerca; species Schistocerca serialis. The sequence goes on along the minus strand of NC_064640.1, from coordinate 433,513,858 downwards.
TCTCTTTTAAAACACAGACATATAACCAAATATATGTTCTCCAGTACTTATGTCTGTAAGTGATCTGACATCACTCTCATGTGTTTGAAAACTACTAAACATGCTGCCTGCTAGGAAACAATTAAGACATTATTGGAAGATATTACTAGCAATCCTAAAATCAACATGCCTTCTTCTACTCTTTAGGACAATCACTCCCTGAAGATGGTTTTGTGTTATTATTTCTGGTTCACAAGAATCTCTGTACATATGACTCCATCCAAGAAATTGTGATACTGTAAGTGACTGGTATAGATGGCTTGGAGGGGATACCATGTGGTGCCAATTAAACAGCCTGTAATTCCAAATGCTTTATTATGGCACCCCACTGCAGCTCAGTACAGGAAGCAGCAACCGGGCAGCAGCATTGAACAGCCTTCTGCATGTTGTCACTCTGCAATGTCGACAGAGCGCATCATCCTCTCAGTGGCCTCTGCTAGCTGTGACCATGTGGATTTTGGTGTGGCTCATGCACCTTGTTCTATCCAGAAGGTGGCAGGCTGGCGATGTGTCAACAGCCAGCAGACTGCTTCTCAGGGACGGTGCTGGTCCGTTATAGTGGTAGCTCCATGTCCTGCAGTCTAAGAGTGGGTTGCCCTGATACATAGTCAAACTGTGGTCCATGGACAGCATCCCAAGTGGTGGCCAAGCAACACAGCCCCATGGTGATAGAGCTGCAAAAATAATAGAAGTGACTTTAGTATAAAATGGCTATATACTTATATGCTTTTGAGTTGCACTTGTCTGGGCTTTGCTATGCTTTGCAGTACATATACTAAACATTTTGGTGGCCGCCAGTTTGGAAAGGCTTTTGGTATCTACCACTTGGGTACTCCTGTGTCAACTGTTTCCACACTCTACCAGGCCGACTTGCCTTGCAATGTTGCAAAGGCTGCGTTATATTTTGTAAGACATAATACCTGCACTCGCCTGTGGCTAGCACTTCTCCAATTCAATTCCTACTTTGTGCATTTGTGACCAAAATTGGTAAGATACATTGGCCTCAGATCACCTTAAATTAAATTACTCTTATGCAACTAGAGTGACACGTTCCCTGTCAGCTGGCCCAGTTGGCTCTATTCTGTTCTTTACTCACTGTTGTTCTTACCGCTAAGTTTCCTTATGCACTACTTATCCTCAGCTTTGACAGTTACTTTTTAGTTTAACTTAACTTGTAATTATAGTTCTCTCTGCTACCTCTTACTTCCTGGGAATCCAGTCCACTGGCATTTGAATAGTGGCTGGGTCCAAAATTTGCCTCATGTTTTGCTTTGTGAGCACATAAACAGGGACTACACTGAGCAGACTAAGTGTTGCTGCAGTACTTATATGACAGTTGCCAATGTTGTTTCTCTCTGGTACTGGTTCTCCCTGTATCAATCCACATGCTGCATTAATATCTCCATAGACATTCATCTATCCTGCCTGTTAGTGAGTTTGTCTATGGACTGAATTAACTTGGGTCCTAAAGTATGGTTCAAAGCTGGTAACACTTCCCACTTCCAGCCAGTACAGCTAAGGATGTGAAATGCTGAGGTGTGTTATTTACAAAATTGTGGTAGGTAGATAGAAAGTATTTCACACTGTTTTGCAAGATGTCACATTTATTAGTAATCCATTCCTATCTAGTTCCATCCTTTTTGCAGTTGTAGGCTTCCCCTGTTCATAGCAACTGGTTATTACTACCACTTCACCAAAGGTAGAATACAAGTGTGCCTCAACCTGCTGACAGTACAACTCAAGGATAATCACTTCTTTCATGCAATCATTTCCCATCATTTGACCCAGCAGTAACTTCACTGCACAAGAGTTCTGACCCTTTCACTGTAATGATTGGACAAATCATACCATCACCCTTGTAACACATCTGTAATCTGCTCCCTCCAATTCACATGTGTGCCCTTGTCCTCTGCAATTAGCAATAATCACTGCACCCTTACACTAAGAAACTTCTTCAGCAACCCCAATGCAATGAGCTACACACGGAATACTTAAAAATGGTACCATGCCTACTTTCCTGCTATTGGGAAGGAGACTGAAAGGTACACCTTAGCTCCATCAGTCCTGGCTTCCACTGTGGCTAGTTTGAAATAGAAAGCCAAGTTTTCATGGCTAGGTTCCATGAGAAACTTCAATTTGGATGGCAGTTCTTTTTCACTTTTCATAGCTCCTTTCAGGTACTGATCCAGTGACAATAAGTTCACTCCCTAACTTCATTCCCAGTTGTCCTTGCAAAGCCTGCTGCATGGCTTCCCACAATTTCGATACATCTCTGCATTCTTCCCTCGTACTGTTACCAAAGGACTGCAACCACTTCATTATTACTACTTTCTTATCCAATATCTCCATCTTGGCTTGCAATAGCTTTATCTTACAGTTCACTGATTCTTCCACAGTATTTGCATAGCTCATTGCTTCCACAGTCAGCTTGTGTAATAACTGATTGTTGTTTAAGACACCTTTTTCTAAATTTGCAATCTGCTTTGTGTGCCACTCTCTTGCTGCTTTGTTTCCTTTTACTCACTGTTTCACCACTTTTACCACAGCATTTATCCTCCTGATGTCCTCTTTGGTAGCTGTCCTAAATACAGTCTTCAGAAGTCAACTTCTCATGTTGATCCAAACACTCCATCTTCTTGTATGCATTACAATACCCAGAACCTGTGTCATAGCTTAATTTCTCTTAAGTCCACTGTATCCTGATGCATTCCCTCCTAACTCCTTTCATCAGGCTGTGACTCTTTGCACCTTGCTAGAAATTGTCAAATACTTCCTCTAGTCTCCTCACCTTCTTCCACATTTCCCATGCATTAAATACCACCTGCAGTGACTGGTGATTGTCACACCTTCCTGCTATCCAAACAGCATTCCCCCTTCCAGGTGCTGGTCCATAATGCTTTCACTTCAATGACAACCAGCAGCACAGATATGGTTCACAACTTCTCCATCTTGTCTCCTGATGAACCCATCCTGAAGTAATTTGCCCTCCCCATAAAAGTCCTGTGCTGCCTCATAGCAGTTTATCTTATTGTGCTATCTTGCTACATTTGTACACAAGTCAAAGCCTGTTACAGATCATTTTGTAATTGCATTTAGATCATCAGTGCCACACGAACCAGAAGGAATCTCCACAATCTTGCCACCTTCAAGATGAAGTTTATTGTTCACCTCTGTGATGTTTGGAACACTGCTATAAGTTTCCATACTGACCAGTGCAATACTCCTGTCACCCTTGGTTAGGTCTATTCAGAGGAAGTAATTTGCACTTAATATAGATGAGTGCTCTTTTATAGTCACAGTAAAAGACGTGGTAAATCAGGCTCAACTGATGTGGTGATGTGCATGCTGCTTGTTTTTATGCATTTGTCAGGAGAAACATTAGATTGAAATGCCCACAGAGGTATGACTCAAAGTCTTGGGAGTATCAAAAGCACATGGCTTTTGGAGAAGTATCAGGACAATTCTTCTGGCATGTGTAAATCCCTGCACAAGTGAAAGTACAGTATGTTATTCCATTTTCGCTTAACATATGCAAGCCACTGTGTTCTGGATCCTCCTACAATGTCTAAATTTATGATTCCATGCTTGTTGCATCTCCAAATCTTCTTTGGCAAAGTATTTTGCATAAAAACACCATGAAATCTAGGCATTTTGAGTTTCTTGATGAATATAGGCAGATCAGTGTTAGCATGTGGTCTGTCAGGTAGTATAGTTAGGGGATTTTTTGTTAATAAGCAGTCCAAGTCATTTCTTGTATGGTTTTAAATATAGGCCTTTATCAACAGTGACTGCCTTCATCATCCTATTAAGCCTTTTAGATTCCTGAGCGTTTTGTGCATTCTTCACTGTTCGGCTATGGTGGCAGTGCCAGCTGGCAATGATCCAATGGCTGATAGCCCTGCTAAAACCAAGATACAAATCAGATAATTCCACCAGATGTCTTAGGTATTGGCAGGACCTTGGTCATTAGAATCTGACTTCTTCTCACTTCTTTCTGCTTCTTCTTTGAGATGCATTTTGCTGTTACTGCCACTGATTGAATGCAATTTTTTTAATGCCAGTATGTTCCTTCTTCTTCAGTATCCAATGGGACACATTCATTATTTGTTTGAAATTTATTCCTGCACCCAATTTAAGTTTGGTATGCAATGTTTTATCATCTGTGAATGCTACAATACATTGTTCTATGCCTATATTCCTTCTCAATGTATCTGCTTCACATTATCAGCTAAAATTCGATTTGCAGTGTGATGTTCTGCCAAACTTTGATTTACAGTGTACGATAAATCATGCTTCTTGCTTGGCTTGTCAAGTAGATTAATCCCCTCAGTACCACGAGCAAGACTCTTTCTCAGTTTCATTCTAGGTGCATAGAAATTTTATCCAGGAAGATGAAGCTTGACTGGCAGTTTATCAAGAATGCCACTACCAACTCAGCTGATGTGCTTCCTATCACTCATGATATGCTCCTGCACTGTCTGAGGTGTGCATACACTATTATCTAGCAAATTGCAAGCATTCATGCAACTGTTTTGTGATTCTGAAAAGTTAAGCCATTTCACTACTGCTCTGTTGCTGCAGTACCCTATAACATGCTCTACAAGATACACATTCAGTTTTGAACTTTTAATTTAATTCCTCTGTATGAAAAGTCCTGTAATTTCTTAACCATTGCATTGCTGTAAGATGTAAGTTATTGGATTTGTCCTCTATACTTTGGGCACTGTAAATGTCTGCATTGACCAGTTAGGAAGTTAAGACTTCTCAAACACAATTTTGTATTTCTAAATATGCATCAAATTACCTACTTTGAACTTCTGATTGTGTGGATCCACCATCTTAATATGCTTGTATGCAATATTCAGAAGCCCATTTTTGTACATTGATAGGTTTCTTCCTAATCGTGCAATGTTCAGTTCAATTACATTCTGCAATAACTTATGGGAGAATGTCTAGCCATGTGAATGAGCCATGAAGATTAAACTGCATCCACATACAGTTCTTTATGGTTCTGTTCAAATGCCTCCCCTCATCAGTTAAAATTTTATTTACAGCATTATGTTCTGCCAAACCTTGATTTGCAACATACACTGAATCATTCTCCTTGCATGAGCTGTACATTTTTTAGTTTTGTTCCAGTCTCACATAAGTTGTATCCAGGTATATGCAGTTCAAGTGGTAACTTATTAAGAAAACAATCTTAATATAATTCTATGCTGTATTCAGAAGACCACTCTCATGCACATCAATAGGTATCTTCCTAATTGTGCAATGTTCAGTTCGAGTATACTCGCCAATAATTTGTGGGAGAATGTGTGAGTCACAAAGATTAAATTGCACCCACATACAGTTATTAATGTCTCTGTTCAGGCACTTTTATTTGGGAGAATGTTGAACAGTGGTTTATCCCATATTACTCCAGTACTAACTTGAAATCCTAATTGTAAAATCCACTTCTGTGGTTGGTCTCTACATTGTCAGGACACTGATTGCTACCAGTCTGAAACAGTTGTTCAAACGAGTGATCCACATCCATCCCACTCTTTTTGCCTTTACAGGAAGTTCTCAGGTGAATTTGAAATACATATTGTGCTGGTGTATGCCTTCACCAGCACATCAGTCAGCACTAGGAAACATTGCATAGCAGGCGTTGAACTAGGCAAACCTATTACAAGAGGAGACCAAGACATGCCCCCAGGCTACATGCCGATAATGCCCCAGGCCAGCATGCATAGATTCAAGAAGTAGCACATGTTATTTAATTGCTGTTAACCACAGAACTTCAGACTGGACATCATAGAAGTTAAGAACTCAATCAGTTACTCTGATAAAGTGTATTTTAACTACATGTTGTAATGGTCGCCTGGTCGTAGATATAGCTAATTGCTATAACCGCACTATTTCACTCCCATTTTCGGAGCTTGTTAGCACTTGATGTTAGGTTGGCACCATTAAAATGCATTGTGTTGTGGTAATCGCTGCTACTTGCTGGATCGCTGCTGTCTCTCGATGCTGATGCTGGCTTTAAATCTGGTTGTCTAGGGTTAAAAACATGAGGTCCCGTGTTTTTTATATGCTTTTGATGATAAAGAATGAGCGAAACCAACAAATATGTAAACCTCAAATATTTATTACTCTGGTGGCCATCTTAATTCCACTGTCCACCAAAGACCATGACACAAGACAAAGTAGTATTTCTGTTACATGTTCTTTGCATTGTTTATCCACCTCAAACAATAACACAAAAACACACTCTACCAAAGTGACATTCCGACTGCCTCCCGACCGTTCTTGCTGCTTGTATTTATAACATTGTCAAAGAACTACTAAAAAGAGATATAGTTTACAAGTCACATGTACATCTGTTATCATAATTTGTGCAGAAAAGTTATTAATTTGCATCGAGTGACATAATTTAACATGTTATTAAAATGACAGACAGATTTGTAGACTTGACAGAATAATTCTTTGTTACAAAAAGGCCGTTTTTTAGAAGTTTGTCAATTGACTTCTCTAATTTGCATAAATAAGTAATTAACATGAATTATTAAGAAATACATTGGTTTTCGTCTAAAATAGGATTGATTACGTGAATACTGAGTGAAAACGCTCCTAGTGAACAAATAGGTTTCACTGGGTGATTTTTATTTAAGGAGATCCAAAATACCTAAGTTGGCTACTATTTTTCGTACTTCATATTAATTATTTAAGATAAACTTAGTGTTTTTACATGATGACATTTGCTGTATCAGTGATCAAGTGATATTAACTCTTGTGTGGGTCAGTTATTCAGTATAATTTAATGGGTTGACAGTTTATGGAGACATGTTGTGCAATCATTGTTAACATACACAATAACTCTTCTATAATCATAAATACTCGTTAAACTGGTTGAATTTGGAGGGTATCACATACTTCATTAAAGTAAAGCCTTTAATATGTTTCGTTACAATATGCATTATGTGCTGTAGTGGAAGGAAACCGGCCACTCATCTATCATACCACCCTCTTCTCATCCAGCCAGGAACCACAAAACATTACAAGAGGGCACAGCTGCAACACATATCTATGAACATTAAGACATATTAGAAAAATTTTTTCAGTTGTTTTAGGTTGACCAGCATGTTCGTTTTCTGTAACTAACATCAATTTCTCACTCACTCTGCTCTTTTCCTGTATAAATCAGTTAACAAAATTGTAAGTTTACCAGCACCAAAAATCTCTGTGGATGTGTAATAGCAACATTTTTTCTTGTTCTTTGGCCTCAGCAACACTTATCTCTGTTGTAGCATGTTAAATTGTTCACAAGCTTATAAAATCCTTTTCCCTGTTCCCATAGAGGAACCCCTGACACTGATCACTTTGTCCACAAAGACACGGTTGAGTCATCGGTTCATAAGGGACAGTGTCATTTAAGAAAATTGTTTGATATGCAATTCAGATTTCCTTAATGTAAAAGTAATTATTAATACACTGAAGCACCAAGAAAGTAGTATAGGCATGTGTATTCAAATACAGAGATATGTAAACAAGCAGAATACGGCACTCTGGTCAGCAATGCCTATATAAGACAACAAGTGTCTGGTACAGCCGTTAGACTGGTTACTGCTGCTACAGTGGCAGATTTAAGTGAGTTTGAATATGGTGCTACAATCAGTGCATGAACGATGGACACAGCATCTTGGAGGTAGTAATGCAGTGGGGATTTTCCTGTATGACTATTTGACGAGTGACTATCAGGAATCCAGTAAAACATCAAATCTCTGACACTACTGTGGCCAGAAAAAGATCCTACAACAACGGGATTAATGATGATTGAAAAGAATTGTGCAATGTGACAGGAGTGCGACCCTTCTGTAAATTGCTGCAGATTTCAGTGCTGGGCCATCAACAAGTGTCAGTGTGCAAACCATTCAATGAAACATCATCGATACGGGCTTTGAGAGCCGAAGGCCCACTCGTGTACTCATGATGACATCATGACACAGAGCCTTACACCTTGCCTGGGCCTGTCAACACTAACAATAGACTGTTGATGACTGGAAACATGTTGCCTGGTCAGACAAGTCTCATTTCAAATTGTATGGAGTGGATGGATGTGTACAGGTATGGAGATGACCTCATGAATCTATGGACCCTGAATGTCAGCAGGGGACTGTTCAAGCTGGTGGAGGCTCTGTAATGGTGTGGGGCATGTGCAGTTGAAGGGATATGGGACCCCTGATATGTCTAGATACAGGTGACACATAAATAAGCATGCTGCCTGATCACCTGCATCCATTCATGTCCACTGTGCATTCTGACAGGCTTGGGCAATTTCAGCAGGAGAATGCAACATCTCACACATTCAGAACTGCTACAGAGTGGCTACAGGAATGCTCTTCTGAGTTTAAACATTCCACTGGCCACTAAATTCCCCAGGTATGAACATTATTGAGCACATCTGGGATGCCTTGCAACATACTGTTCAGAAGAGATCTCCAATCCCTCATACTCTTACAGATTTATGGACAGCCCTGCAGGATTCATGGTGTCAGTTCCCTCCAGCACTACTTCATACCTTAGTTGAGTCCATGCCATATCATGTTGCGGCACTTCTGCATGCTTGCAGGGGCCTACTCAATATTAGGCAGGTGTACTAGTTTCTTTGGCTCTTCAGTGTAAATCCAAATGTTTGAAGTCAGTGTTTTACTTCAAGCATCCCAGGTCATTTTCAGATGCACCACGCATTAGATTAAAAAATGTATGAGATATGGCTAAACATTGCATTTGTCTCCAAAAGGCCATAGTGTGCTGCTTGTGTCCATTGCATTAGGTTAAAGAAATTGATTTACTCATTTTCATGGCAGAAATTCATCCTACTTTAATTAACCACGGAGTGGCGGTTGCACTTATGGTGTACAACACCTTCACTAGTTTACCATCTGATCAGTCCATGCTATCAAACTTAAAATCACAGCTGGCATCTTGTATAAATTAAGGTGACCCTACCACTGGGTAGTTCTGTGTGGCACTTCTGATCACACTGTCAGATGATGAATTAAAATTTATTTATGTAAGTAATCTTGTTCCTTAGTTTTCACAAGGCCACTCTGGCTTGCCTGTTTTCTGAGTTCTCTGAACTGAAAAGAAATCAATGTTGCAATTTTTTTATTTGGTTACCAATTTTATTTATTGTTTATAGCTTATCAGAATTTTGAAAGAGGTTGCATGACAAAGACAGTAATTGTGTGAGGCAATTACGATTTTGTAGTATTGTCTGTGTTTAATTTCATAATGAGTGTGTCAGTGCAATCACAAGGTATGAGCACTGCTTGTTTGGGCTCAGCTGAAGAGGAAATTTTGCAGGAAGCCATAACAGGTGAAAGTTCATGGAATGCAGGAGGTGAGGTCATTAGCTTGCAGAGTCTGTTAGGCTCCTACCAAAAATGCACTGACATAACATGGGGCATGAAGGGTGTGAAGGCTAAGAGTCTTGGAGATGGCACACAGGTCACAGACCATCTGTTATGTGAGAGAGACTTCTCCAAAATGACAGAGAATGTGGTGGTCTTGAGCACACCACAAAATCTCCCTCCAATCTTTGACTTTAGTAGCTTACAAGCTACACTGTGAAAAATAAAATTTCAAGGCGAAAATGCATCAAAAGAGCTAGTTGAAGCAGCTGCAGCAAAACTAGAGGAACAGCAAAAGAATAACTGAAAGCTAGATGAATATATAGCAGGAAACTGAGATATAGTCAAGAACTTTCAGTTGGAACTTATCAGTGTTAAATCAAGTTTGTATACTATTAAAAAGTGGCATGAAGAGAATGTGGCAAATAATGCAAAATTGGTCAAGCACTTCAGACAACAACTTTCAGCTTTAGAAAGTAACAGCAGATCACAACCTGAAACCATGATGGTTGGTCCAGTTGTTGTGCAGGAGTTTGTGACTGAGGTTAATAAAGAACAAACAGAGATGGTACATGATATCTGTCAGTAAGTAGCTCACCATGAACAGACCTTAAACCAGAAAGGTGTTGTTGTGACGAAAGTGTCCAGTAGAGCAGTACAGCAACCATCAGTATGTGAGGACACTAGTACAGACACAACACTGCAAGTCCAGGAAAACCAACCTGAGATCAACAAAAGATATCAAAAAATGTTTGATGAATTGTACAAGGTAACTATAATTGGTGAAAAATCATGGGAACTGCAGGAAAATGACCATTCAGATGCAAAAAAAAAATCAGCACAAATGTGCATACTTCTGAAGGACTGCAAGACATATGCCAAATTTTGTGTAGCCTTCCTGGCAAATTTTGGTCAAAGAGCACACAGGATCAGGTCAAAATGAGCATTTTGATGATGGAAGCTTACAGTGATTCCCATCATCAGAATCCTATCCTTTATTTTAAAGACATGGTACAGTACAACCAATATCTTGATGCACCATATGACCCACCTGAGTTAATTCAGATTTGTGTGACAAATCTTCCACATCTGTTACAGAGAGAAATTGATTGCAAGATACAGTATGAATGAAATGCCTGGTTTTCAGTCTCTTTTACAGGACGTGGTGTATGAATGTAACACTGTACCATAGGCACCAGTGTATCCTGTTAACAATCAATACAGCTATTCCTGTCACACAAATGAGATGCAAAGAGGACCACAGTCATATCATCTGAGATGTAACCATGGTCAAAGAAGTCAAAATGGTTACAGACATCTGAGTACACAGTGGAATAGGGCCAATGTTCAAAGAAATGACAACCAGTAAAGGATAATCCGAAGCCTTATGATTGACAGATCAGATGAGGAAATCAGAGCCATGATAGATGACTAGTTAACTCACATCATTGATACAGTGCAGAGGGAACTGCTAAGGAGCTAGTAAAGCTGTAATGGATCTATTGTAACAAACAATATCAAAGGTGGGACGTATCTCCAAAACTTTCAAGACATTATACATAATCTGCTCCACAGATCTATCAGTATGGCACTGATTCTTGTGCTTAAGAACAAGTCACCATGCAACCAACCCAGGAAAGACATATAGTACCACAATGTGCACAAGAAGAGGCACTAGAAAATAGTGTCACTGGTGATTGATTGGATTAAGGGACAAGCTCAGAAGAGGAATGAGCACCAAAAGGGGAGAATAAGGGATTTTAAGTTGTCTGTTAGTCAGAAAGTCTCAGTGAGAATTCATCATTTGTCAATGAAGCACCAATATCTGTGTCACATATTCTTCAACATTTGTGGGGAATCTATTAGGGTCAAGAGGATTGTTCACCTGAATTGTGCTGAAGTGGAAAGTCTACATACTCAAAAATCTAATGTTACATACAACATATAGTTAATCTCAGGAAATTTCAGGAATAAGTGCAGTGTATAAAGTGGAAGATGAGTTCCTAATAATCTGTTCATAGTGTCAATAAAGAGTTGTAATTGAACACTGGTTGTATGATGTGAAGTACTCTAAGCAGTGGTCCTTAGATAGATAGGGTATTGTTGCTTTGTCCCGTTGTGCCACAGCTCAGTTGTTGTGGTTCTTCATATTTGTAGCATTGGAGGACATGTTGGTATTGCAGTTGTCATTGGTCTCTTAGAAATAAGCATTAGCTTCTAGAGAAGATTGAGCTAGTGAAATGAGTTTAAGGTTATTTTAATGGTCAAACACGATGGACATAGTTTGCCAATATCCCAGATGCTTGGAAACACTGAGGATCGATGTGGATCCTATACTACTGTATAAAGTTTGAGCTCTCTGTTGCAGGAATGAATGAGGGCATGAGAATTGACTGAGGGAGGCCAGTGAGAATTTATATGCTGTAGCATATGATTATGAATGACAATGGAAGTATGAATCTGATCATGGAAAGAATGAAATGATCAGATCAAAGTGTTATATATACAGCAACAGATACTATGGAAGGTGAGCACTAAGGTACTCAAACAGCTATGTCTCATCCTTCCTATTTATAACTCCTGATTATTCAAAAAAATATTATGCAATGTTTTTATGTCTAAGGAGTATTATTGATGTTATAAATATGTCTCAGGTATGCAATCCTCATTTATGACATGATGATAGATGTTGTGCTTGTTCCAGAGGATGAGATAAAGGTGGATCAGGAGATTATTTTCATCTGGTGTACAGCCAACAAGAAACCCAATCATCTTTACTAGGGAGCAGATTCATATACAATGAAGTGACAACAGACGTGTGGTACTCCTAATATCATGACAGATCACCTTTTTCCTGTTGTAGTACAGCAATTCAACATGACGTGGACTTAATAAGGCATTGGAAGTTCCCCGCAGAAACACTGAGCTGTGCTACACCAATAGCTGTTCATAATTGCAAAAGTGTTGCCAGTTTGGGATGTTGAGCTTGTACTGAGCTCATTATTATGTCCCATAAATGTTGAATGGTACTCATGGTGAGTGGTCTGTGTGGCCAAACCACTGGCTCAAATTGTCCAGAATGTTCTTCAAACCAGTTGCAAACGATTGTTGTCTGGTGACATAACATTATTGTTTGGGAACATATAAGTCCATGAATTGCTGAAAATAGTCTCCACACAACTGAACATAACCATTTACAGTCAATGATTCATTCAGTTGGGCCAGGGGACCCAGTCCATTCCATGTAAATACAGTCCACACCATTATGGAACCATCACCAGCTTGCATGGTGCCTTGTTGACAGCTTTAGTCCATGACTTTGTGGGGTCTGTGAAACACAGAAACCTTACCATCAGCTCTCACCAATCAAAATTGGGACTTACGTGAGTGGGTAATGGTGTTCCAGTCATCTAGGATACAACCAATATGATTACAAGCCCAGGAGTTCTTGGTTGTTGCACATTACCAGATGGTGTGTAGACAGTGGTTCAGCTCTCCAACATTTCCTCCCATTCTTATGATCATACAACTTTTTCCAAGCCATGGAAAATACCTTAGTCCCAGATGAATGTTTTTGCAATTGTGCTCTTAGGTGATGTAAACTGTTAATAAATAAGTTTTATGTTGTTAGATGGATAAGTTAATAAACAAGATCCACCTGGTGAGAATTCAAATGAAATAGATTTTATTTTATTAGTTAAATTTATAAATAAGTTTTACTTTGCTCACTGTGAACAAAAGTTGGTCTACCTATTTTTATTTTTTATTTCTTTTTATTTATTTATTTTTTTTTTTTCAAACATGGGTTTGAGATAGATCTGTACCTACAGATTGGAAAATTGCGCAGGTCGCACCAGTGTTTAAGAAGGGTAGTAGGAGTAATCCATCAAACTACAGACCTACATCATTGACGTCGGTTTGCAGTAGGGTTTTGGAGCATATACTGTATTCAAACATTATGAATCACCTCGAAGGGAACGATCTATTGATACGCAATCAGCACGGATTCAGAAAACATCGTTCTTGTGCAACACAGCTAGCTCTTTATTCGCACGAAGTAATGGCCGCTATTGACAGGGGATCTCAAGTTGATTCCGTATTTCTAGATTTCCGAAAAGCTTTTCACACCATTCCTCACAAGCGACTTCTAATCAAGCTGTGGGCCTATGGGGTATCACCTCAGTTGTACGACTGGATTCGTGATTTCCTGTCAGGAAGGTTGCAGTTTGTAGTAATAGACGGCAAATCATTGAGTAAAACTGAAGTGATATCAGGTGCTCCCCAGGGAAGCGTCCTGGGACCTCTGCTGTTCCTGATCTATATAAATGACCTGGGCGACAATCTGAGCAGTTCTCTTAGATTGTTCGCAGATGATGCTGTAATTTACCGTCTAGTAAGGTCATCCGAAGACCAGTATCAGTTGCAAAGCGATTTAGAAAAGATTGCTGTATGGTGTGGCAGGTGGCAGTTGATGCTAAATAATGAAAAGTGTGAGGTGATCCACACGAGTTCCAAAAGAAATCCATTGGAATTCAATTACTCGATAAATAGTACAATTCTCAAGACTGTCAATTCAACTAAGTACCTGGGTGTTAAAATTATGAACAACTTCAGTTGGAAAGACTACATAGATAATATTGTGGGGAAGGCGAGCCAAAGGTTGCATTTCATTGGCAGGACACTTAGAAGATGCAACAAGTCCACTAAAGAGACAGCTTGCACTACACTCGTTCGTCCTCTGTTAGAATATTGCTGAGCGGTGTGGGATCCTTACCAGGTGGGACTGACGGAGGACATTGAAAGGGTGCAAAAAAGGGCAGCATGTTTTGTATTATCACGTAATAGGGGAGAGAATGTGGCAGATATGATATGCGAGTTGGGATGGAAGTCATTATAGCAAAGATGTTTTTTGTCGCGACGAGATCTATTTACGAAATTTCAGTCACCAACTTTCTCTTCCGAATGCGAAAATATTTTGTTGAACCCAACCTACATAGGTAGGAATGATCATCAAAATAAAATAAGAGGACTCAGAGCTCGAACAGAAAGGTTTAGCTGTTCGTTTTTCCCATGCACTGTTCGGGACTGGAATGGTAGAGAGATAGTATGATTGTGGTTCGATGAACCCTCTGCCAAGCACTTAAATGTGAATTGCAGAGTAATCATGTAGATGTAGATGTAGATGAAAATTTATTTAAATATTCTCTCTCATTTCGTAAATTATTGTACAGCCATTTGCCACTAGTGCCACTAATCATGGGAATGGTTAGTGGGATTTCTATTATTTTATCTGGTAATCATGTTCCATATCATGATGGCGAGTCTTCAGAGATGAATGCTGTGCTGGAATGACTGTTATGTTCTGGTATTGGGCTGGCATGGCATGGAATGCAGTGGAGCCTGCCTGTGAGGTCTGTGCTCTCAGCTGGGCAGGCAACAGCCTTGAGTGGGAGTGGGTAGCTCTGCCCATCAGTGACACATTGTGCAGGGCCAGTTGAATGACCTTGACTGGACATGCTCGGTCACCCAGGGCAACCCATCCTCCGCACATGTGCTGCTGCTGCCTAACCACCATCTCACAATAGTTCTCCCACAAGATCTCTACAGCGGGTCCTCTTCAGAGAATCCTGCCACCTCCACCATGTTGCTGCCTGCCAATGAAAGCAAAAACTGTGCTTCTCAATGGCTTGTTGAGGTTTGTCAACATTATGCAACCAGTCTCATGGAGTTCACCTGCTTGTCTGTTATTGAAGGCCTACCTGTGGTAGTTAATCAAGATGATAGCTTCCTTTGATAGAGATGATTGAGAGAGACTTGTGTTACCTCATTCATTGGACTCACTAAGCGTTATGGTACATATTTGACGCAGCGAGAACCCTCTCAGAAATAGTTGGTGGTGGTTGCCTTCAGCTTACACAAACATAAATACAAATACAGCAATAATCTGAAGGCTTCATTATGTTCCCTTCCCAGAACAGTTGAAACTGTGTCACAACAACATTAGACATGTGAACTCTCTGATTTGTTTGCTTAAAACTGTGTTCCCTTCAAGCCTAACTAGGACATGTGCAATATACATTCACAATGTGAACTTCTGGTCTTGACTGTTAATGTGTGACATGCCCTAGAAGGGCACTGTAGCAGTCACATTTAAATTTAGGCCAGGACAGACTGTTTGTGATCCTATTTAAGTGTTATCATGAACTTATGGACATGTTTTTTCCTTATTTCTGATCATACTGTCATGATTTAACAAAAAGACACTGTGTCAGCAGTAGTGTATGGATTCCATGAGTTGCTTGGTGGGTATTTAGATTAGCATAGCCTTCAGATTATTGCTGTATTTGTATTTATGTTTGTGTAAGCTGAAGGCAACCACCACCAACTATTTCTGAGAGGGTTCTCGCTGCGTCAAATATGTACCATAACGCTTAGTGAGTCCAATGAATGAAACAGGGACTATACAAAATGAAAGAACCCTATGACTACTGAACTTTATTGTTGTAACAGCATTAGCTAAGTAGACTGAATGGTGTTATTAGTCCACTTCCACTTTCTACCCATTAGCACAATGCTGAACACTATAGACACTCATCTTCATGCTGTAAAATGCCCCTTAGGGAGAAGCACTTGCCCAGGACTTATCGAAAGAATGTGGTGAAAATGTAACAGTGAAGTCATTATGTATATACCTCCTTTGTAGCGTCTACCTTCATGTGAAATTAGTGATTAATGTACTGCTCAGATGAAAGTGTCCTAAATGGACATCCCATTATTTTTTTCCATTCTACTGGAGGAAAGTTCTGTCCTAGTGATCAGTTTCAGGTCATTACCGCTGGATCTGCATATTCTTAGATGATGATGTTTCTATTTCAGTGTTTTCTTTCTTATTTTTTGTTCATCTTTTGTATTGTCTATCTTTGGCTATTCAGTTTCTTAAATGTTTAGAATTATGCATAATATTATTCATATGTATATGTTTTGTTGTTTTGTTTATGCATGCCACAGCTCTTACTGTGTCTGAACAATATTTCAACTCTGAATGCAGTCCCACACATTATGATGTTGTATGTCAATATTATATCCCCTGTAACTCACACGTGTTTCATACAACATCCCCTCCCCTCCTCCCTTTTTTTCATACGCATTGTGACTGTGTCTAGTATTAGCACTACAATTGTTGTGTTGCATACAGTCTTTTGAATTTGTGAAGGTGTAAGACTCATATGTTCTCCAACAAAAAAGAGTCTTTTCACTCCTTTAACTGGGCATAGTATGTGCCCTAAATGATACCAGATGTTGAATTGGTTATCTAGGAGTTAGTGTCTCCTCTTCAAGCCGTGATTTAAATAATGTTTCTTTTCATTGTCTTTTGGACCCAACTTTCTTTGTTTCTTGTCATCTTATGCAAATGTTGACACCTGCAGAAATTTCTTATGGACACCAATGTGATGAAAGATGCACGTTTATTTGAGTACAGCTTTCATTGAGTATATCCTATCAAATTGGTACAGTATGTTATCATTTTCATATTCCATCTTTATCATATTCTACTAGGACCAATGCCTACAGCAGGGCCGGCCAGAAATTCTGCACGTGTGCAGTGCTCCTGCACATGTGCAACTTCCGGGTCACAGCATGCACGCCGCAGCCGTCAGCGTTCATGTAGTGCATGTCTCTACGCACAGATGTCGCTTTATCCACTTGCTGGGATACTCTGTAGTGGCGCATTCTAGTGCTCTTTGCACAGTTTGCAAGCCAACCATGGGAAGGTATTCCGCGTATTAAACATTTAAAATACTGTCACAGTCTACTCATTGAGACATCTACTTTTATGTTAACAGTTTAACCCAGTAACACAAGTGATACAGTTAACAACCGTGGGTTTTTATTAAGGCAGCTTGACTGACAGCACGTAAATACGAGGAATGTTTTTGATCTAGTATTTAAGAAAGAGAGCACTTAGCGACTCCCAACGAACCTTATTCATGATTTCTAATAACATTAAACTAACGCAAGGTTCCCTATAACTAATTCTCGGTGCCCTCAGTTGCCGGCCATTGTGGCCGAGGGGTTCTAGGCACTTCAGTCCGGAACCGCGCGACTGCTACGGTCGCAGGTTCGAATCCTGCCTCGGGCATGGATGTGTGTGATGTCCTTAGGTTAGTTAGGTTTAACTAGTTCTAAGTTCTAGGGGACTGATGGTCTCAGATGTTAAGTCCCATAGTGCTCAGAGCCATCTGAACCTTTTTTTTTTTAAGCAGCCCTCAGTTACACCCACACAATTTCTGTCTCACTGACTTCTGAACAGAATGATAACAGCAGACCTCTCGGTGACCACATGTTATTTCAATACCATTATTGCTATATCTTTCATCAGTTCCATCTGAAATCTGCATAATAACCGACAATTAGATGAATGTTATGTTTTATCGACTTCAGCTGAGTGTAGCCCTTCACACATTTTTTTAAAAAAAAAAAAAAAAAAAAAAAAAAAAAAAAAACCTAAATGTAAGTATACATTGGAACAATCGGTTTAATGACCAATTTTCCTGATAATAATGTAACATGGAGCACAATGAGGCAGTAATGCACAGTTAGTAAACAATTATTTTTAATTATGAAAGGCATAAATCCAAACACGTTTATCACTGGTCATGAGAAATGATATAGGTAATATCGGGCACAAAAGCACGGCTCGTTGACAAACGCAAGCAGTTGCGAAGATTTTCATCACTTATGCTTGATCGAAGCCTTGATTTATTCATTTTCATCACCGAGAAAAATCTTTCACAAACATATGTCGACCCGAACATGGACATAACTCTCGCGGCTTCTCGGTGCAGGCGTGGAAATTCTTGTTGTGAAAAATTTTCGTAGAATTCTTTTGTACTTTGCACTGCAAAGAACTTGTCCTCCAGTCTTGTATTGCACTGCAGGTCGATCAGTTCCATCTGCAGATCATTCGGAGCATCTTCAACCGACGACGAGAACGGTCGAGCAAAGAGGCGAATGGCAGGAGACAAACTCGTAACATCAGCAAATCGTGCTCGAAATTGTTCCTTAATTTTTACAATTATTGACACGTATTCTTGAAATCTAGCACTTTCATGCACCAGTCCAAGAGTCGGGAATGTGCGGTGTTATCTGTCAATAGCTGGCTCTCCCAAAGCGCAACCTTCCTTTCAAAGGCATTTACTTTTTCCAACATGTCAGAAATTACATTATTTTCACCTTGCAAACTGACGTTCAGGCTGTTCATGTGAGACGTAATGTCCACAAGAAATGCAAGGTCTGATATCCAACAAGGGTCTTCCAACATAGGTTCACATTTTCCCTTCTCATGTAAAAATGTTACTATGACCAAACGTAAATCAAAAAATATTTTCAGCATTTTACCTCGACTGACCCAGCGTACTTCGGTATAGTAAGGTATGCCGCCGTACTCCGCTCCTAATTCCTCCAAGAGCCGCTGAAACTGGCGATGCGTAAGCCCATGTGTCTTCAGATAGTTTATAGTACACACAACAATTTGCATGACATTTGCTAACGTTACTGATTTTGCACAAAGCGCCTCTCGATGCAGAATGCAGTGAATTCCATACAACGTCTCGTCTGTGCGCCCTAGCTTTTTGCGCATCCGTGCTATAAAGTCCTCTCTGATGGCCTTGTATTGATGGTGCTCCATCTGTGGTCACTGAGACTAACTGATTCCAGTCCATACCGACACCATCAATCGCTTGCTCCACAGCTTGGAGTAAGTCCACACTTGTAGTAGTCCCTTTCAAAGGTACTAAGTCCAAAACGTCCTCTTTTACACAAAGTGCGTTATCGACACCTCGTATGTATATCACAACCTGGGCTGTATCAGTAAGATCTGTTGCTTCATCGAGAGCAACAGAGAAAGCAACAAAGTCTTTAGCTTTATTTATTAGCTGCCTGTGCACATCGCCGGCCATAGCACTGATACGTCTTGTCACTGTTTGTTTGGACAGACTGATTTCTTGAAACCTGCTTACGTTCGTGGAACACACAAGTTCTGCAGCATCAATCAGACACCCTTTCACAAACTCCCCTTCAGAAAAGGGTTTCCCAGATTGTGCAATTCTTAATGCGATTTTAAAACTTGCTCGAAGTGAAGATTTAGTGTGGTTGTCATTCTGGAAAATTGAAAGCAGTACATTGTACAGCGTACAGTAAAATAGACATAAATGTAACACAAGAAACAAAGAGTTCAAGAAGGATCAGTTACTTTGACGTACAGTAAAATCGAGTTGATGTGTCTCATCCATTTTCTTAAGGACATTTAATTTTGCTTGCCGTTCTTCTCTGTTGAGTACACTACAGTCGTCTTTGTGATGTGTATTGTAGTGTCTTTCAATTGAAAACTTACGCTGTCCGCCTATTCTTCGGCGGCACAGCAAACACTGTGAGTCTTCACAAACAGCTACAAAAAAGAATTGCAGTTCCCAGTCATTTTTAAATGACTGAGAACATAGATCTCCCGTCCTTTGCTTTTTCACAGTACCTGCCATTTCTCAGTACTTCTCTGTTAAAGTTACGGTCACCAGGGGTAAACGAGACTGGGTATGTTGTGCTCTTGGGTGTACCACATAAACAGGGAAGTGGAGCCGCTGCCGTTCATTTAGGACACATGTCTAATAACAGATGTCGCTGTCGCTCGCTGTCACACATTTGCGCACATGTGCAGCACTTCCGCACGTCTGCACACTGTGCAGCGTTTGGCCGGCGCTGGCCTACAGCAAGTGATCTGTGGCATATGTGTTTCATATTGTCCTAACTCCCCTTTATGATCAGCAGCTTCATGAACATTCCCTGTCGAACACGAAATCCATTTTGTTAGTTTGGCTGTGGGCTAAGGCGCATTTTCTGCTCTCTGTAAGCTTAGAAAAAGACAGCTGAACCAATGGAACACATACGACTATAGCAGGGAATAGAAGAACAAGTAGAGGAATAATAGCAGACAACCTTTGCCCTCTCTATCTTTGCATACATGACTTGGAGCGTGCAGGTTGAATGATCTTTACTACTGAATTCATGGGTGAATGTTTCCATTGTTTGCTGGAAGTTCACAGTAGAATCTTCCAGAGCTTTCTAGAAAATCTATCAGTTAAAATTGGTGAATAAGAGATCTGAAGGGTGTACTTTTGATGGGAGACAATTGGATCATTGTGTTGCACCTGGAAGCTAAGCCTGTGATTGACCAGAATGTGCACCAAAATATGTGTCCTGTGGGGGGAGGAGGGGGGGTGGGGGTGTTGAGGAGCAAACAGTAGGCAGTTGAATAAAGGTTGAACTGCAGTCTGGATGTGTTGGATATGCTGTTGGCCAGTGGCGACATGCTGGCTGAGCAACTGTACCATGAGACAATGATGACAAGATGCAATGCAACTGCTTCCTGGCATACTGTTAGTTAGGTCATGATCACAGCTTGTTAGTAGTCACACTTCTGTTCATCAAACTCTTTTCAAATTTCTGAAGCCTTTGCCATATGTGTTGTAAACTAAATTCTTTTCACTGCCCTGTTTTAGGTTCACCAGTGTGTTCATTCTCTTATTTCAACAACTGTGACTAACATCAATTTCTCTCTTGCTCTGCTCTTGTCCCCTGCAAATTGGTTAATGAAATTGCAAGTTTATCAGCATCACATATCTCTGTGAGTGAGTAATAGCAACTTCCCTCTTTTGGTCTTTGCCCTCAGCAGTGCTTATATCTGTTGAAGGATGTTGCATCACGTACAAGCTTACAAAATCCTTTCCTTTGTTCCCATAGAGGCACCAGCAATGCTGATCACTTTGTCTGTGAAGCTGTAGTCAAGTCTTCATTTCATAACAGATAATAGTATTTAAGAACAATGTTTGCTATGCAATTCAAATTTCCTTCACATAAAAGTAAATGTTAATAAATCTGAAAGTCTGAATTCTGTCTCTTACTTCATGCATCCCAAGTCATTTTGAGATGCATTAGGCAGTAGATTAAGAAATATATGAGGTGTGGCTAAACATTGTGTTTGTCTCCATAAGACCATACAGTGCTGCTTATGTCCACTGTGTTAGGTTAAAGAAATTGTTTTACTTGTTTTCAGGGCAAACAGTCATACTGCTTTAATTAACCACTGTGTGGCTATTGTGCTTGTAGTGATGACACCTGTGGTGTCACCGCCAGACACCACACTTGCTAGGTGGTAGTTTTAAATCGGCCGCAGTCCATTAGTACATGTCGGACCCGCGTGTCGCCACTGTCAGTGATTGCAGACCGAGCGCCACCACAAGGCAGGTCTCGAGATACGGACTAGCACTCGCCCCATTTGTACGGACGACTTTGCTAGCGAAGCACACTGACGAAGCCTCGCTCCTTGGCCAAGCAGATAGTTAGAATAGCCTTCAGCTAAGTCCATGGCTACGACCTAGCAAGGCGCCATTAGCCTTACATAGCAATTGATACTTATCGTATAAAGCATGTCTCATCAAGAACGATGTATACAACAAGGATGGATTAAAGTTAAGTATTCCAAAAGCTACGTACTTTTCTTTATAGCATTCATTACGTATCCTGTTTCAGACCTCACGCCATCCTTCGTGTGTTTATAGCGTGCATTGCGGTCCCCTCAAATCACACTGTGTTGGCACTTCTGTCGACACATCAACACCATCATCAATTTATGTGTTGGAAGGACAACAGGAATTAGTATTTACGTGTATTGCTCTCACATTTTTGCCTATTTTTGACCAAAAATACAGATTAAGATCACTAGTTTACCATTAGATCACTCTGTGCTACCAAACTTAATGTTGACTCTTCTCTTTCAGCGAATACTACTGAAGGTTTGATGTTTTTAGGAATACTAGCTCCACTAAACCAGGTGGCTATTCAAACTCCACATCTCCAGGATGGATGGTATCCTTTGTTAAGTGTATAGGGAGCTTCCCAAATACATACAGCTGATCACAATGTGCCCCACATCTCACATCTAATTCGCTAACACTATGACATTTGAGGGAATCAGAGATAGAGTATCCTCCTTCTTCTTCATCATCTTCTCTTCTTCATTTTCTTCTTCCTCTACTGGCGTCTGATGCCCTCCCTGTGTGTGAGAGCTGTTTAATACTTTCTGTTACAGGTCTAAAGGTTTGAGAGAGAGAGAGACTGCTCATGATCCAGATACTTCACAATAAATGCCTGTCTGCACCTCTATTATCTTGCATTTCATCAACATTCTGTCACATACTGATCACACTTTGAGACAGTACACATCTTATATAGTGTTGTACACAGCTTTCTCAAGCTTGTTCATCTTTCCATTTATTGCACTGAGTAACCACTGAAGGGTTTCACTTAGTTCTTACTGAGCTTTTCTTTCTGCAATATTTACAGGAGGGTATTTTTCTTATTTCTTACAATGTTTTTTGAGCCTTTAAAATTGCTATAGACCTTTGTTGATATTTATGTTTGTCATTTTGAAATATGACTGTATTCTATCATTCAACTGCTGCCCCTGAGACTCACCTTTTATAACAGCTGCATTGATAATTCTTTCCAATTCCATTAACCTTGTGTTGATTGCTTTTTCACTTTGCCACATTCTATCATTCAACTGAGATTCATTCAGCTTTTATAGCTGCTGCCTTGACACTGCTATCCAGTTACACTAATCTTGTACTGATTGTCTCAATTTTTTTTGTTGATGTATAAACATATGTCTGGCTTATGCTTCATCTCAATGGAATGAGCACACTGCACCCTTGCACATTTATCTGTAGCCTACAATATACTGACAGGGTTAAGTTTTGGTACACTGCCTTTCATTCATAATCTCACTGATGTTTAATCTACATTGCTCCTCATTCTTTTCTTTGTTTGATCAGTAACCACAAAACCATAATGCTATCCCCACAAATGGTGATGAATTTACTGAATGACTTGTTGGTTCCTATATGAGCTTGGTAAACATGCTTTAAATTCAGATTGTCCTGCTTGAAAGCTATAATACTGTTTGTATTATCCTGGTTCAACTGCTTTGGGATCCTTGAGTGTATCTGGCTCAAATAAAATATATCGACTTGCATATGATGACCAAAACAGAAATATTTTCTGATTTCATCCTGGTTTTCCACTGTGATGTCATCAAATATGAACACACTGTTTGGCTGCACTTTTTTAGGTGGTGGAATATTGCTGCTTTTGTTGAACATCTGGTACTTTACCCTCTCAATGCTGTGCAGTATCTCTTACAATAATTGATATTTTAGCTGAAACAGGGATTTTTGTAAAAATATATGCATACTCAGAGTGGACCCTCTCAGGATGCATTAACAGTGTTACAACTAAATTAGTTTTTTGACAACCTAAAGAACCCAACATGAAAGTGTGTATGTTATTGGGAAGTAGTGAGCTATTTTTCTTCTTCCTACTCCGGTTTCCAGCATTATCATTTCAGGACCCATCAGTTTCCACAGGAGTCTTGTGAAGGGGATGTTTCATCCACTCCACCATGATGACAACTAGACACCCATATTGGCCCAGAGGACATTTTGAAGTGACCAAATACTAAACTTCTATAAACACTTACATACTGCAGGGTACATGAAAAGACTTAAATATGAGCTCAATTCAATGCTTATATCTGGCACCCTAGGTTCATACATTTCCACCTCCATTATAATGCAACATGAATCATACAACTGAGCAATGGTTTCTTCTGATGCACACAAAGTTTGGCAAGCAGATTCCAAAAGCTTACTCCACAATGTCTTTTACAATTTGTGTACATATGATTGCCTCCTTAGTCAAAAATCTACAGTATCCTTTATACTATGACTTGTGTATATTAGATTCTTAAACATCTGTGCCCTCTCTGCTCTTAAATACACTCCTGGAAATTGAAATAAGAACACCGTGAATTCATTGTCCCAGGAAGGGGAAACTTTATTGACACATTCCTGGGGTCAGATACATCACATGATCACACTGACAGAACCACAGGCACATAGACACAGGCAACAGAGCATGCACAATGTCGGCACTAGTACAGTGTATATCCACCTTTCGCAGCAATGCAGGCTGCTATTCTCCCATGGAGACGATCGTAGAGATGCTGGATGTAGTCCTGTGGAACGGCTTGCC
Source organism: Schistocerca serialis cubense (assembly GCF_023864345.2). Lineage (NCBI taxonomy): Eukaryota > Metazoa > Arthropoda > Insecta > Orthoptera > Acrididae > Schistocerca > Schistocerca serialis. The sequence continues at coordinate 433,489,280 of NC_064640.1, read as the reverse complement.
ATGCCATTTCCACCTGGCACCTCAGTTGGACCAGCGTTTGTGCTGGACGTGCAGACCGCGTGAGACGACGCTTCATCCAGTCCCAAACATGCTCAATGGGGGACAGATCCGGAGATCTTGCTGGCCAGGGTAGTTGACTTACACCTTCTAGAGCACGTTGGGTGGCACGGGATACATGCGGACGTGCATTGTCCTGTTGGAACAGCCAGTTCCCTTGCCAGTCTAGGAATGGTAGAACGATGGGTTCGATGACGGTTTGGATGTACCGTGCACTATTCAGTGTCCCCTTGACGATCACCAGTGGTGTACGGCCAGTGTAGGAGATCGCTCCCCACACCATGATGCCGGGTGTTGGCCCTCTGTGCCTCGGTCGTATGCAGTCCTGATTGTGGCACTCACCTGCACGGCGCCAAACACGCATACGACCATCATTGGCACCAAGGCAGAAGCGACTCTCATCGCTGAAGACGACACGTCTCCATTCGTCCCTCCATTCACGCCTGTCGCGACACCACTGGAGGCGGGCTGCACGATGTTGGGGTGTGAGCGGAAGACGGCCTAATGGTGTGCGGGACCGTAGCCCAGCTTCATGGAAACGGTTGCGAATGGTCCTCGCCGATACCCCAGGAGCAACAGTGTCCCTAATTTGCTGGGAAGTGGCGGTGCGGTCCCCTACGGCACTGCGTAGGATCCTACGGTCTTGGCGTGCATCCGTGCGTCGCTGCGGTCCGGTCCCAGGTCGACGGGCACGTGCACCTTCCGCCGACCACTGGCGACAACATCGATGTACTGTGGAGACCTCACGCCCCACGTGTTGAGCAATTCGGCGGTACGTCCACCCGGCCTCCCGCATGCCCACTATACGCCCTCGCTCAAAGTCTGTCAACTGCACATACAGTTCACGTCCACGCTGTCGCGGCATGCTACCAGTGTTAAAGACTGCGATGGACCTCCGTATGCCACGGCAAACTGGCTGACACTGACGGCGGCGGTGCACAAATGCTGCGCAGTTAGCGCCATTCGACGGCCAACACCGCGGTTCCTGGTGTGTCCGCTGTGCCGTGCGTGTGATCATTGCTTGTACAGCCCTCTCGCAGTGTCCGGAGCAAGTATGGTGGGTCTGACACACCAGTGTCAATGTGTTCTTTTTTCCATTTCCAGGAGTGTATTTTAATTGTTTCTGGAAAGTCTCCTACTGTGACAGTATGATGCCACAGCATTACTGATGGTGAATGAATGTTGCCATGAAACAGTGCAGAAATATGCATTGACATATTACATAGTTGATACCATTCATCCTTGGATAATATCACTTTAACGACAGAAAATTGTGAATTTTCAAATATGACCACCAGATGGAACTCTCAGTCAGATATCATATGTACACTGATATGTTCACAGCCTGTGTTGTTAAAACTGTAGCTAATGTTAAACAACACAATTAGCACATCATGTGTCCTCTTCACCTCACTTGCTGCTGCTATGCACCTCGACATCTTAGTCCTTTGCCATTGCTGGGTGAGCTATTCATCAATCACTGTTTATATACTTTTTTGCAATATGCACCTCGACATCTTAGTCCTTTGTCATTGCTGGGTGAGCTATTCATCAATCACTGTTTATATACTTTTTTGCAATAGTGTCAACAATGTAAATTAAAAAAAATCAATGTATAAGTGATGGATACATTGGCATCTGTGACTAGTTCATCACCAGAATGAACAAGGTAATGTTCATTTGTAGAATGACTATGCTCATCATTATTTCAAGTGATGGCAGTGAGTGTATACTGCAAGTCAGATCTGCTGATGCATTGACCATTACTTTGCTCTTAAGTGACTGCACAACTCTGGTGTATTCAAGAAGGTGATGACTTGACCTATACATTCAGGATATTCCTGAATATGTTATGACTATTCAGCTGGAGGGTTAAGAGTTCAATGAGGATAACGAATGACCTATGACTGCCTATTCCATTTTCAAGTGACTGAAATCAGAAAACATTTGTGAAGTGCTTTTGGATGTTTATAGGAAACTTACTGAAAGATGTAACATTTCACACAGATATAAGTTACTACCTCAAGTGTTTAAAAATGATGAACTACTTTCTCTGTATGAATACTGCTATAAATATTATGATGTGTATGCTGAATGCCAGGTATATGGGCCTACACCTGTTAAACTGCACTGTGTTGGTAGATAAAATTTAACATAATAAATGATTATTTTTTTCCTGCTCAGCGGGTATTCCTTTGTACACATTTACCAAGAAAACTATTATTTGACTGAGACAGGTGGACCTCACGTCCTCACTCTGTCTGTTACAGGGGAATGTATGAGCTGCTCACATGGCATGAGCTGTTTATCAGGGCACTGATAAGCTGCCTGCCTACAGTTGTCTCAATGTGCACTTTGTTTCTGACATTCATTCAGTTCTGATCAAATAGGTGACATCAGCCCAGCAGGGAGGATTGTATAGTGGAAACACTGCCCTCTGCCCCCTTTAACAGTGAGGTATGAGGTCCACCCTGTGACCATCTTCCATGACTCTGCAAATTTGTGCTATCACAGTTCCGTTTAGAATGTCCAAAATGCTAACACATCTGACACAGCTGTTCTCTGCAATTTTTCTTCATATGAACTGTACAATCACTTCTGAAACTTTTAATATCCATATGTAATACCCCCTATTTCTCCATTGGCTTGGTGACTACATCTGTTTCAGCTAGTGCCACCACAGTTTCTAGTGTTTCATTCAGAGTGTTTGGGAATTACACGCAGACCCTAAGTGACATTTATAGCTGTAAACATGATAAAAACACATCACCTGTTCTCTGCTCAGCATCCTGTAAAATGGATTCTTTAGCATTATCATACTCTGTGAGCTTGTATATTAATTTTGCGAATGAATATGGCCTACAAAACTCTTTGATTCCCCATGTTTTTGAAACATTGTTTTAAGATGATCACAATAGTATCTCAAAGTGTTTTTTTTCTCAAATATCATTCCACTAGCCCTTCTTGTAATTCATTAAACAACTGTGCTTCCCTCAACTGTTCATGGCATGTAATGTACATCCTAGCATCCATTGCTAGTTTTAGCTTGGCTACACTCAACAATTCCTCATTACTCCATTTTTCCCAAGCTAGTGGGTGTGTCTAAATTATCAAAGGATACAAAGACATCCTTTCCTGATTTTTCTGGAAATGGGTGAACAATTCAGTGGTGTTAGTGCCTTTACATTACTTCTAAAGAGATATACAATACACACACAATATAAATAATATAACATGGAAACACATTTGTGTCTTAATTAAGTAAAAAATCTGGAAAATCTTTACTCTTAAATTTGTAAAAATTCTTACCCTGTGTTAAGGGTAATGGAAGTAAAGATCAATGGGAACACACTAAATGAAAATCTGTATATTAAATGGTAGCAAACTGAGGTGGTATCAGCACATGTGAAAGTCAGCGAAAAATGATTTCACAAAATTTTGGGTGAACTGCCAAATGTCAGTAACTTACTGCCATAACATTATGGCATACAGCCTTCTGGCTGTCTTAAGGTGTATACTGGAATACGTACACCAAGCTTCCCTATTTAATACCCTGCCAACACATGTGTGGTGTACGCAGTTGTCACTGTGCATGCATTGTTTGAGCACATGCACTTCTGCTGCAACTCTGTGCAATGATGAGAGTACCCTCTATGGTGAAAACTCACCTCATTTGTGTCAGAATGATCATCTTTATAGCATCTTGTAGTGATTTTTGGATTCTAAGGCAGAAACTAGAAAATGAAAGACACAACAACAGATAGGTAAAAATTGTTTACTTAGCTTCAGTACATTGCAATGGGACACAAGTGCAGGTAAATCCAATGCACAATCCACAAAAATCCAAGTCTTTCATCAAGTCTGTGTTAATGCTGCTGCTTTCTTTCTTTCTTTGTTTTTTCTTCTTCTTCTTTCTATTAATTCTCATATCAGAAACATCACCTAAAACTTGCACTGCAAATATTGCAGAAAAGTCAACTATCTTGACAGATATTTATCCACTCCTTCAACCAGTTACATGAAAGTGGCTGTGTAACATGTAGACAAGGTAACAGAAGGAAACAAGTGATGACAGAAGAGGAGGAAATTAATGTTATAGCTGCTGCTGTAGTTGATCTGCATGTTAGCTCCCACACTATCACACGATGAGGTGTCATGAGTCAGGCAAGTGTCCCACATTTTCTCCATTGACATCAAGAACTGGATAGAAATGATTATGAGAATTGTGTTAACTTCTTTACATGAGCATTATGGCAGGATGCTCCAGATGAATCATGTATTTTGTTTAGTGATGAAGTGACATTTACCAATCATGGTGAGGTAAATTGCCAAAACATGCACTATTGGTCTGTTGACAATCCTTTTTGGCTTTGTCAGTGTCCATGAAATGTAAATGTGTGGTGTGGCATAGCGAACTATCAGCTCATAAGCCCATTTGTCATAGACAGATCACTAAAAGTGCACACTCATGGCAGCCTCCTAATAGACCATATTAAATGGATACTAGCAGACATTCCTCTGCAGACTAGGAGGAACCTGTGGTACTAACATGATGGCTGTCCAGCCCATAGCACATTAATTACTACTGGATTTCTTTGAATGCAGAGAACCTGTACCTTCACCAGTCCATTCTCCAGATTTGATAACTGTAGACTTTTTTCTCTGGTGAAAGCTGGAAGACACTGTCTACAAGGACACACCAACAACACCCAATGACGTGTAATGTTGTATTATTGTAGCCTGCTCAAACATCTCCACTGAAACGTTAGCACATGTGCAGCAGTTGTTCCATACAATACTGGAAGCCTGTACTGCCACAGCCAGTGCTCATTCTGAACAAAACTTATGACGATCAGTTGTCTTGTTACTAGTCAAAATACATATAAATATGTCCTTTAGTGTGTGGTACCACAGGTATTGTGCAAGTGTCAGTGTGGGAACTTTTCAAAATACAAGGTCTTATAAATTAACCACACTAAAACTTGCAACAAACACCATTGACAATGTAATTTACCCTATTTTTAGTTTGTTAACGTCAATAGGCATTTTTACATTTAAAAAGTGTATGTTTGCACAAAAAATACACTTTCTAAATATTACTACAATCTGTTGATTCGCTAAAAATATGAGCCCCTGACAACCTATCCATTCTATGAAAACCACATTTCAATAGCACTTTCCATTTATGAAATATTTTTGGTGGAAGTTTTATGTGATTCACCCTGTATATACAGTTATGACTATATTACTTTTGTGTAGTCCCATCTCACAAAATTAACCTTCGACCGGTCAACTCCAGATCTCAGTCAGTTCAAAGACCTACAAGTCATCCATTTCTCATCTCAGCCAGAAGGTAGAGTTTCTGAAACTCTATTCCAGCCAGGTGGAGGGCAGGTCATACTCATCCATAGTTGCATCCTAGCTTTTTGAACAGTAGCTTGAAGTTTCGTTGACATTCTTAGGAAACTCATTCTTGATTTCAGTTGCTGTGGGTGTGGTTCATGCCCAGTTCTCTTCTGCTCCACTTTCTTTCTTTTCTCATTCATGGCTATTTCTCTTTGAACAGGGGTTGGTATTATTCCTGTGAGGTGGTAAAGCCACTCAACTGGAATTGATTTCAAGCAACCCATTATGATTCTACAGGTTTCACTGACATCTATGTCCAATTATGCCAAACAGGACATGCACACTCTGATGCAGAATGGCATAATGCCATTGCCGAGGTTTGTAGTGTTTCTGATTGACTATCCTCACTATGACCTGTCAAGTTTCTGAAAGAGATTTCTCCTGGTGGGAACTTTTGACTTGCAGTTCATGTAGTGCTTCTTCAACATAAGAAATCTATAAAGTGTCACTCCTAGATATCTTGGAGTCTCACAGTGTTCCAGTTCAATGACATGGTTGGGTGGATTTCAACAGAAGGGTTATGCAGTACATTTAGCAATTTAGGGAAGGATAATGATGAGTGACCATGACTTTGAGCCTCATGAAACTTAGTGCCATAGTGTCTCTAAATCTGCTGTGCATAGCCTTCATCTATATGAGGCAGAGAATTGGCCATTAACACAAACCACTGGTGGTAAAGATTGCGGTAGACTGGATCTCTAGAGCACAAAAGTCAGTGAATGTGGAATACTGTAGTGTGAATGCTGATTATAAATGTATTCCTCAATGTTTAAGAGGATATGAGACCATGGAACAAGCAGGAGTGTTTGTAAAGAGAATTGCCAAGGGCACATGATCTACATCAGGGCTTCACAACATACGTGCTCGCGGAGCAAGCTGTGAGCATGTAGCAGTGCGAGCATGCTACCCCCACTACCGGACCAGAGCAGAGAGTGGGGAGTCACATGGGGCACACTACAGCTGCCGCCAGTCAATGTAAATCTGCGGCCACCTGCAGGGATATCACTCACGAATTATTACTGTGACAAATGAAACAAATAAAGGAGAATGTACACGTGCCAAATAATTTTATTAGCTTAGTGTATGCCTCTACATTAGTATTAATTTGTGAACTGTTACACAATAAAAAGTGTCACTGAAGTGTGGGATTCTTGGTTATCTTGTACTTTTTGCCCTTTACTATTGCGTCTATGTTCGGAGTAATTGTTCTTGTGCATTGTAGGCACAGCGTGCAGTTTAAATTTCGATCAGACAATGCATTTCTCAGGCGCGTCTTGTTACATTTCTCTGCAGAGAACAGCTGTTCACAAACATACGTGGAACCAAACATTGATATTATTGTAGCCACCAGTTTGTGCAAATGAGGAAATCTATCCTGAGGGAATTCCAAAATGTTTTTCTTGTTCTGAAATTTGTGTCTATATTCTCTGTCACACTGCAGGTCAATAATTTCTAGTTGCAGCTCAGGACAAATCTCTTCAATATTCGCCGAATATGGAGAGGAGAACAGATCAAAATCACTGTCTAGTGCTGTCAGATCTTGAAAGCGTTGATCAAATTCTTCCTTAAGGGCAACTAAATTATGTGAATAACGATCACAGTCTTTGTGAACATCTTGCATGGATGATAATTTAGGAAAATGAGCTAGATTTCCTGTTTCCAGCTGACTCACCCAAAGTGTCAATTTCATTTTAAAAGCTTGTATTCGATCTATGAAATGAGTAATTAGCAGATCTTTACCTTGTAGTGAAATGTTCAAAACATTCAGATGGCTAGTTAAATCTGCTAAGAACGCGAGATCACATTTCCATGAAGGCTCTTTCAGTTCAGGAACACTCATGTTATTTATTTCCATGAACATATTTATCTCATCTAATAGGCAAAACAATCGATTTAATAATTTGCCAGGACTAAGCCAGCGGACCTTGCTGTAATAAGGCACAGCTTTTAAGTTGCCTGTGTTGTAGCCCATGCTTCCTTATATAATTGGTTGTATGAACAACAACACTCATCACATTTTTTTAGAGTGATACTCTTTGCACATAAGTTTTCCTGGGGATCACACAGTGAACGCCCCTTATTTCATTCGGCACGGTCAGTTTTTGCATTTTCTCCTTCAACAACGCAACGAAACCTGATTTTTTCCCCTGTAATCGCTGGTGCACCGTCTGTAGACACTGAAACTAAAGAATTCCAGGACAATCCTATATTTTCAACACTTTCTTCAACACTACTTAAAATATCACCTCCGGTTGTAGTGCTACTACATCGAGGAGCTTCTCCCTCACCTGAAGATCTCTATTAACACCTCTAATAAATATGGCAAGCTGCGCTGTTCCAGTGATATCAACACTTTCATCCAGAGCTAGAGAATACGCCATAAAATCTTTACAGATATTTGCAAGCTGGCTCTGGACGTCGTCTGCCATGTCCTGTATGCGACGCATAATGGTCATGTTAGATAATGGCACAATCCGAAACTGTTCAACTTGAGATGGACACAAATGTTCCGCTGCAACTACCAAACATTCTTTTATTAAATCACCATCAGTGAAGGGGCGCAGGGATTTTGCTAAAAGCAAAGCAATTTTGTAACTCACTCTGAGAGCTGCCTCAGTTAATTTTTCTTCGTCGTCCAGATCTTCTTCAGATAGCTTCCTTTTAAGTTTAATAGCTTCCTGTGCACGATCTGGTCCATCACATTTTCCACTTCCGTAGTCTTTCACGTGGTACGACATATAATGTCGCTGCAAATTAAATTTTCTAAAAGAATTCAGCGATTTGTGACATACTAAACATTTTGCAACACCATCTTTTTCTGTAAACAGATACAATTCCTCCCAATGGGGATTGAACTGTGAAAGCATGGTTGGGGTTACACAACGGTGACTTGACATGATTCTTAACCAGCGAAGTGACTGTTAGAGCTGATCGTAGTACTTTAAACGTTACACAGTTGATGGGAATTCAATAGGCACGCTGCGGCCCTATTCAAACGTGCGCGTGCATTTCCCCTACCTCCCCACCCTCACCACTCCACGACCTTGCACCTGCTCGTGAGCACATGCCTGACCAGACGCGAGTACTCGCGCTCAAAACTGGCCAGTTGTTAAGCCCTGATCTACATCTACCTATACATCTACACATATACTCCGATGTGTAACTTGTACCACCACTAGTCATTTCATTTCCTCTTCCACTCACAAATAGAGTGAGGGAAAAATGACTATATATATGCCTTCATATAAGCCCTAATTTCTGGTATTTTGTCTTTGTGGTCCTCACATGCAATGTATGTTGGTGGCAGTAGAATTGTTCAGCAATCAGCTTCAAATGCCCGTTCTATAAATCTTCTCAATAGTATTTCTCAAAAAGAACATTGCTTTCTCTCCAGGGATTCCCATCTCAGTTCCCAAAGCATCTCCATAAAACTTACATGTTGTTTGAACTATCGGTAACAAATCTAGCCACTCGCCTCTGAATTGCTTCAATATCTTCCTTCAATCTGACCTGGTAAGGACCACAAACATTTGGGCAGTACTCAAGAATAGGTCACACGAGCATCCTAGATCCGGACTGCTTTACAGGCGAGTCAATCTTTTATAAAATTCTCCCAATAAACCAAATTCAACCATTTACCTCCCCTTCCATAGTTCTCACATGGTCATTCCATATCCTATTGCTTTGCAACATTATGTCCAGATATTTAAATGACTTGACTGCATTGAGCAGGGCACTAGTAATACTTTATCTGACCATTACAGGTTTGACCTTCCTACTCATCTGTATTAACTTACATTTTTCCACATTTAGGGCTATTCATCATATCAACTAGAAATTTTGTCTAAATCATCTTGTATCTTCCTACAGTCACTCAACTTCAACACCTAACTGTACACCACAGCATCATCAGCAAACAACCACAGATTTCTGCCCACCCTGTCTGCCAAATCATTTATGTATATGGAGAACAACAGCGGTCCTATCACACTTCCCTGGGGCACTGATGATGATACTCTTATCTGCTGAACACTCACCCTTGAGGATAAAATACTGGGTTTTATTACAAAAGACGTCTCCAAGCCACTCACATACCTGTGAACTTATTCCATATGCTCCTACCTTCGTTAACACCCTGCAATCCATATCCTCCTACCTTCGTTAACACCCTGCAATGGGGCACCATGTCAGCAGCCTTCCAGAAATCTAAAAATATGGCATCTGCCTGTTGCCTTTCATTTATAGTTTGCAGTATATCATGTGAGAAAAGGGTAAGATGAGCTTCAAATGAGCGATGCTTTCTAAATCTATGCTGATTCATGGAGATAAGCTTCTCAGTCTCAAGAAAATTTATTATATTAGAACTGATGTGATGTTGGTTCCAGAGGAACTAATGGACTATTAAGTGGGGTAGTAATAAATAATCTAGTAGAATAAGATGAAACCTAGTAAGGTTTGTAGGTTATGCAGTCTCTGAACCTTGTGGGTTAAGCCATCAAACACTCTAAATATAGAAACTTATTCTTCAAATGTGATATGCTGTTGCAGATCAGTCTTAAGTGAGACCCTGTGGGTTGGGCCTTTATTTGGAGGGGGTTGGTGCAGTGCCACTACCATTTTATGGTCGAACATACACATTAAAAAAAGTTATGCATCACTCCAGTTCCCAGAACTCCTGAAGATTGATGCTGATTGTGGGTATTTTATCACAGACACAGTCCCTTTTACTGTTCAGAGATGTCACTAAACCCACCCAGAGATGTAAACAACCATGCATGAGCAGCGCCTATTAGACTGAGGGTGTCTGACAGCCGATCAGTTCCAGTCATTCCAGCAGAAAGGAGGTACAGGGCTTGTGTTGTCTGTAGTTCAACCATGCCTAGATGGTCAATACCACAGTTCAATCACATCTGAATTGTTATTTTGTGCCAGGAAGGGCTCTCAACAAGGGAAGTGTCCAGGTGTCTCAGAATGAACCAAAGCGATGTTGTTCGGACACGGAGGAGATACAGAGAGACAGGAACTGTCGATGACATGCCTCGCTCAGACTGTCCCAGGGCTACATCTGCAATGGATGAACGCTACCTGTGGATTATGGCTCCACCGGCCGGAGTGGCTGAGCGGTTAAAGGTGCTACAGTCTGGAACCGCACAACCGCTAAAGTCGCAAGTTCGAATCCTGCCTCGGGCATGGATGTGTGTGATGTCTTAGGTTAGTTAGGTTTAAGTAGTTCTAAGTTCTAGGGGACTGATGACCACAGCAGTTAAGTCCCATAGTGCTCAGAGCCATTTGAACCATTATGGCTCTGAGGAACCCTGACAGCAATGTCACCATGTTGAATAATGCTTTTTGTGCAGCCACAGGACATTGTGTTATGACTCAAACTGTGTGCAATAGCCTGCATGTTGCACAACTTCGCTCCCGACGTCCATGGCGACATCCATCTTTGCAACCATGATACAATGCAGCATGGTACAGATGGGCCCAACAACATGTTGAATGGACCGCTCGGGATTGGTATCATGTTCTCTACACCGATGAGTGTTGTATATGCCTTCAACCAGACAATCATCGGAGATGTGTTTGGAGGCAACCGAATCAGGCTCAATGACTTAAACACACTGTCCAGCAAGTGCAGCAAGGTGGAGGTTCCCTGATGTTTTGGGGTGGCATTATGTGGGATCAACGTACGCTGCTGGTGGCCATGGAAGGCACCATAATGGCTGTACAATACATGAATGCCATCCTCTGACCAATAGTGCAACCATATCAGCAGCATACTGGCAAGCCATTCATCTTCATGGACGACAATTCGCACCCCCATCATGCACATTTTGTGAATGACTTCCTTCAGGATAACAACATTGCTTGACTAGAGTGCCCAGCATGTTCTCCAGACATGAACCCTATCGAACATGCCTGGGATAGATTTAAGAGGGCTGTTTATGGATGACTTGACCCACCAACCACTCTGAAGAATCTACGCCGAATCGCCATTGAGGAGTGGGACAATCTGGACCAACAATGCCTTGATGAACTTGTTGATAGTATGCCAAAATAAATACAGGCATGCATCAATGCAAGAGGACGTGCCACCTGGTATTAGATTTACTGGTGTGTACAGCAATCTGGACAACCACCTCTGAAGTCTCACTGTATGGTGGTACAACATGCAATGTGCAGCTTTCATGAGCAATGAAAAGGGCAGAAATGATGTTTATGTTGACCTCTATTCCAATTTCCTGTACAGGTTCCAGGTGATGCAAAACTTGTTTTGATGTATGTATGTGAGAATATGTGGTGGAGTATTGCAGCAGTTGCTGGTAGCTGGCGAGTTCAGGGTACTGTCAAACAATTACACTAACATAGCTGTTGCATTATTGTACCAGGATGTGAGCCAGATGAGACCATAAAGAGCCACCTGGAGCAGTCTCAAGTTGTGTTTCAATCATGGTACCAGCTTCTTGCACTAAGTCTTCCTTCCAGACTTAGCACCATGGTGCCATGGTCCATCCTGTGGACAATCCATCAGGAAGCTAGACTACTGCCCAGGGTGCAGTAAGTCATATCACATGAGTGGCAACTGCTTTCTGCCGTAATGGTGTGTGCACTGCAGTGCTGCACACTAATGACTACTGAAACAGTCATTCGTTGTAGAGCTGATTACAATAGCAAGATACATGACTGTCTTCATGCACCACTGACGCAAGGCTTTTGTGGTGCAACTCACACAATTGTGTCACATGCCACACACTGAGTGCAAGCATCAGCAAAGGTGGGTGCACATGTGTTGCAGCTATCTGGCTGAATGTTGTTTATCATTTCACTGGTCACCCGGTTCTTCCCACATGAAGTGAGGATGTGGTTGCTACCCTGCACCAATATACGAGGGCTGTTCAGAAAGTAGGGAACATTTTGGCATTAAAAAAAACTAAGTACAAGAAATACATTTTATTATATACATCTGAAAGAGCAACTGACATACTACTTTTCCACATAGTCACCAAAGCAATTTGAGGCATGTATCATAGTGGTGGACAAGCTTTGAAAGACATTCATCATAAAATTCTGCTGCCTGAGACTTGTGGTAGCCTAGCTTTTGAGAGACAATTTCAAACAACAAAGTCCCTGAAACTTGTGGAAAAGAAAGCGAAAGCTCTGTTATTGTGAAGCGATGGTTTTCACAAATCATTTCATCAATTTTAGCAACAAGATCGTTAGTCACAATGCTCAGGTGTCCACTCTTCTCTTCATCATGAACATTGGTTTGGCCTTTTTTAAGCTGAATGCACCATTTACAGATGGAACATTCACTCATTACATTGTTTCCATACACTTCGCACAGTTCGCAATAAATTTCTATAGGTTTTAGGTTTTTTTGGTAGCAAAAACCATACCACAGACCACACCTCACAACTGGCAGGATTTTCGATTGCCATGCACATTTCAAATTCGAATATCAAAAAGCCCAGATGTGCAGAGACATTCCTGCTGTCATGGATGGATGTCGACTGAGCTGCCAAGTATGCACATACCAAAATATACACGATTGGTGTGCATCTAGCAGCATCAGATGGAAATGTTCTCTACTTTCTGAACAGCTCTCATAGCACAAATGTATGATCAAAATAAAGTGCTGATTTTGACAGCTGAGTCTCTGTGGACCTTCACCAACCTGGTGTCCCATTTCAACCCACTGCCACCTGCCAGCCTGTATCATAGCCACCTCTTCACCCTCAGGGTTGATAATGAAAGAAAACCCTGTTCTACTGAGAAATATCTCATCATATTTCTCCCATTTGAGGTCCTAAATTTTCTCGCTGCTACAACTTTTTTTGAAGTTATATGGCCCAATGTACAAACTGAAGGACTTTGAATTTCTTTCCTTCCTGTGAATGATAGCTTGTGACTATCAAAAAGATCATAGTATCTTAGTATGAACATTTTTGTCTGTTTGAACCTAGTCCTTGGTATCCTCCTGTTGGTTTTTTCATGAACCTCTTCATGAAGCTTCTCAGTTCTCTCCATAAGGTTTCTGTTATCTTCTTCTATCATTATCATCATTGGATTGACTTGTGGCGTTATGAGAAGCTGGCTTGTGGAACAAGAGGCTTTGGTGAATGCTTTGACAGCTCACAGTGGCTAATCAAGTGGATGAAGAATACATGTAGGCTGGTGGCTGGGCACCAGAGTGTTGGATTTTTCCTGAGACCAAAGGGTGTGTGCCTGACTTGGGTGGAGATGACTGAAAGGCAGCTAAGGTGGATGAAATGAAAGAGGAATATTATATTTTGAATCAAAATCTGTGACAGACCCTACAACATCATAAGCTAAATCAAGTACACCAGAAAAATTGTGGAAAAGGGAAGAAGCTCATTGCAACTTCAGGCATGATTCTAGGCTAAGTATTAGGATAGATATAAAATTAATTACATCTGAACCACTTGAGTGATAAGATCATATGAAGTATCAAATAAAAGCTGACAACATCAGTAAACACCATAAGGAGCTACTTTTCAAATCATACATACCTATAAAGAATTACAGATGAGTTTATTAAAAGCTGATATGCAAATGTATCAGTACTATAAATCCTCCACATTTACACACAGTATGAAGGCAGCATGATATTCCTAGATTCTTACTTGATATTGTGAATGAAAGAGTACCCACTATTTACTATTTGATATCCTTTGATTGATTAATAAAATTGTATAAAACCACCATGGGGATATGAATTATAATCAATAAAACATGAAAGTAAAATACATTCCATCTAAGGAGCAGAAGGACATTCAGTCCACAAACTGGACACACGTATTTATAATTTTACATAAATTTGTCACATTGTAAAACTGGATGGAGGTCTTTTGCTGGCTGGTGGTCACTGGGCATTTGGTGTGTTGGTTGAGAACACTGTGCAGCAGAGAAGCTGTGTGAGTTACATACCTTAACTTTTGTAGAACTTGGTGTAATTTTGTGAATGTGAGTTATGTACTTTTCACTTGGCTTAGATTATTTGACTGTGTTTTTGGTGATGATGATGACTTTTGGTTCATGGTGTGCTCGCTCACCTGCATGGTTATCATCACCCGTACAAAGTCCCAAATTTTACACAGCCTAATCTAGCCACTGTCATGAATGATGAAGATGATGGTGATGAAATGAGGAGGACAACACAAACACTCAGTCCTCGGGCAGAGAAAATCCCCAACCCGGTCGGGAATCAAACCTGGGACCCCATGATCCAGAGGCAGCAAGTGTTTTTGGAAACTGAGTTTTGTGTGACTTTACAGACTTAAAGTGTGCTCAAAGGATTTCAGGCAGCTGTGAACTGTAATTATTTGCTTTGTTTAATATTTATATTTGTGTGTAATGGACTTGTTGGATGTTTTTGCAATAGTTAGTCAGGATAACAAACTTAAATTTACTTTGCTGTTGATGGGTGTGGAAGTGTACTTTTGAACTACAGTTGTTCGTTGTTGACTTTCATGAATTAATGTGCTTTTAAATGAACATTGGTTGCACATGTTTCTATATTTTATGCTCTGCTCACACTGCATACCTTAATTATTGTTTGATTTTTATTTGTATTTTGAATCAAAAATTTATATGAGCCCACTTTTTGGTTCAGAGGGTGAAATATCAATTCTGTAATGAATTTATAGGCTTTAAAGTGATAGTACATAAGCAACCAATATGATATCAAATGAGTCAAACCAACAAATTAGGTTATGAATTACCTACACCAATAGTGATCAATAAAAAGGGGCTTACAATCCAGAATTGAATTACAAATGGGATATCTTAGCCAGTTTTGAACCTTGTGATTCAAATTTCCCTCCATGAAATGACTGTATTTCTGTTTTCTTGTTGATAATTTCTGTTTCAAGATTGGCTATCCCACTAAAGAAGAATCCAAACCTTAAGTAAAATAGGCAGTTAGTGTGGGAATTTGAAAGTTTTATGACATGCAGCAGCAGCATGGACAGTGCAGTTAGGTGTGAAAGCACACATAGTCACAAATGGAGAAGTTCATGTCCAGCCAAAGCAACATAGTGTCACAGCAGACAGCAGAAAAGGCAAGCTGCAACATGTGCAGTCACCCATAACACACCAGACATATACATCATGTCACTCCACATCCGGGTAGCAGTCCACAAGGTATCATTGGCCAACAACAGAGGGTGGCACCATATCACATCAGTGGTGTGGCGAGTGCAGAGGTAGATGACAGAATGTGCAGGTCCATCCAAATGGCAGCAGATGCACAGACCACATTGCTCCATGTCTAGGAAGCAGTCCATGAGGGACAACTTTGCTTCAAAGCTCAGCATGGCAGCTGGCAACAGTTGCCGGCAGTATCTTCATGTAGCAGGCTGTATGTTCACATGGTGGGCAGATTCTCCACATCACAAATCGTGGCTTCACATCATAGCAGCAGCAGATGGTGTCATCATATCACACTGGGTACATAACTGCAGCGGTGGCATACAGTCTGCAAGATTAAGACAAGTACAGGCAGTAGGTGCATTTTAAAATTTGCATTTTACTGGTTATTGGGCATGGTTAATGGTGTGGTGCCAATGAGGTTGACACGAGCATCGATATGCGTTCGTCTTTGGACTCTCAGCATTGTCTTTGGGCTGTTCCACCATGTTCCATTCTTTGTGAGCCTTGCATGTGTTTAGGTGAATAAATGAACTACTGTTAAATGGTGTTGTTTGGTGTAACCAACCCGAAACACACCATCACTGGTGACCCCGAGTTGTAACATCTTCCATTTTTGCCGTTTTACTGTGTCCGAGACCTCCGCATCAGTTATTTTTGCGTGTATTACATCAACACAGCATTCGAACAATGACTTCAGCCCAGCGCCTAACGCCGAATTTTGTGATCAACATGCATCGTGTTGCGGGCAATGTACACCCGCCAGGACTGCAACATGATGCCTCTCACTCGACAATTCCGCTGATTTCGCCGGACGTTTTCGGGCCTGCAACAATAAGTGAGGTTAGGAGTGTGCATAACTCCGGCTGTCAAATGCCTTTGTTCCTGCCACATGTGCCCTCCCTCATCGACTGTGCAGTTACCTCTTACGGATCTCCGTGCAGTGCACGACCAATGCCGATTTCTGCAAATGCTTTGTCGGAAAACCTACTACCGCCAGGACAACAATTTGCCATGCCGCAATCCATGCCGTACCATGCAGATACCTGCCACGTGGACGGAACTGCTTCGTTCGCAGATCTACCTCCTCAGCATCTGACCATGCCCGTGCCTGCCTCGGTTCAGCATCAGCACACGCCTTCCTACTTCGATACCTCGGCCTGTAACAGGAACAGTAACTTGTTATCTGTGCCTGACCTCCACTTCCGTCCCACTGCTACACCTCAGTGTTTTGTGCCACGACATTCACCTTATCCGCACACCATTTTGAGTGGAGTGACTATGAACAGTGAAAATTAACACATTCTGTCCCATGTTCGACATCATTTCCCACACTGTGCTTCTAGACAGCCCACACCTACGCAGCCTCCCTGCATCACAGGTGGCCCCAGCTATGATCATACTTCGAGCTTTCTGTGGAATAACATGGGTTCTCAAACTCTGAACTTTATCTCACCTGTCGCCGCCGCGCCGGCTCCAGTCGAGCTGTTGCTACCATTCTCGGCACATCCCGGTGCCTCATCCACATCGGTCTTCCGCAACACATCAATCTGAACACACCCGCAATGTGTTGAGCTTCCGCAACCGCAATTGACACATTATAGTGTCTCATCCGTGTTGGCCTTCCGCGTCACGACGGATCGTGCTCAACCACAACATGTCACCTTCATGCTGCCACCCGAACAGCTGTCGTTGCCACATCCCCTGGAGGCACACTCTCTTGGAATACTACAGCAACAACAGCTCGATTCAGGCAGTGCCCCGACGAACTCAACTCAACCTGTTCTTCCGAACATTCTACAATGTTCTTCCGAACATTCTACAATGCTTACCGACGCTGCCACTTTTAATCCCGACAGAGCTACAACCTGGTTCAAAATTGTTGATGAAGTGTTCAACCATTACAAACTCGACGAGTCAACCAGGTTTCTGTGACTCATCACCCACCTGCACGACCAGGAGGACTTGATTGCTGACCTGATCGACGCCCCGGACTGATCTCCCCGGTACACTCTAGCCAAAAAGACAGTTCTACGTCGCCTTGCACGCTCAACTGAGGCAGCAATACAGCAAGTGTTCCACGTCGAGCAACTAGGCAATGACAAACCTTCACAGCTCTGGAGACAGCTTCGTGCCCTGGTCAGCGACGATCTATTCTCTGATACAGCTCTCCTCGCCATCTGGTCAGATAAACTATCTCCTCACATCCGCTGACCTCTGGCTCAGAGGTCTCCTGAACCTGTCGAGAAAAGAATGACAATTGCTGACAAGCTACACAATGCATCACTGCTCTATTTCGCCAGCCACTGCCTGCCTGACAAGTCTCAGGTTCAGGCCCATCGTCCTGTGGCCGGGGCCGCACTGTGCCGACCGTTCCGCTTGCTCCAGGAAGCAGTAAACAAGCAAGTGGAATGCCACTGTCCACAGCCACGCCCCCTCCGGCAACTGAACCTGCTGCGGCCACCGAACCTTGGTCACCGCCACTGGCAACGAACTTTCTGCAGGAAATGGAGCCACACTACCCATACTATAACTGCCACACATGGTTTGGTGAGGCGGCACGGCGATACCTTTTCCTTGTGGACATAGGTGCCAATGTTTCGCTGCTGCCTATGTCCTAAGCATCACGAACATCCACCCTCATCATACTTCACTGCAAGCCGTGAATTCAACTAAACTACAATGCTCAGGTTCAACTTCCCACGTCGTCTCACTCTCCGCAAACTGCAAACTCAAGTGGACTTTTTTAGTGTGCGAAATTGACAAACATATACTAGGCATTGACTTCTTGCAACACCACAAACTTTCACCAGACCAAGTGCAAAACACCATGTTTCATCGTCCGTCCAAGACTCACTTCTCCCTTCCCCTGTGCTCTGTCGAGCAACGCCCCCCCCCCCCCCCCTCCCCAACCCCCGTGACACATCTCATCCATACATGCTCCTCTCTGTCGACAACGTTACAAGAAACCACGCACAAGTGCCTTGTTGAGCTCGAACACGTCACTCACCTATGCAAGGAAAACTTTCAGCTCTGCCTCCGGCTCCACGAAACTCAGCTCCAGCTCTCTGATGCTGCAAAGTAATTACAGACACTACAGCAAGGACAAAGCAGGGTCAGTAAGTGTGCCGAATCTGCTTCCAATCCCAGCAATCGAGCCTCCATGTGTTTACTTCCCGCTACCCCTCACAACTGTGCTATCAAGACTGCCATAACGTGTACTGACAGTTCCGCAGGGCCACACCCTCCTAACATGGCAGTGTTTGACACTCGGCCGGAGACAAGTGCGCATGCGCGACGAGCGTCACGTTTTCCCGAACTGACGGCTCCTACCTCACCCCTCGCGGACAGCACCTCAAACTATGCAACTTCGACTCCACCACGCCACCGTGCGACCGCCACTGACAACACAAACAGTGCACTCGCGCCAAGCGTTTCACACACGAGAGTGCTGCCACAGGCCGTGCCCTCGGACAATGGACTCAGTAACGGCTCACGAGCTCTACTGAGCTCACCCGACCACGGTGCCACTGCTTCTGGCTGGCGCCCATCTTGTCACATTGACTCCTGGGACACTTTGCCGCCTCGGCTCCCGTCAGATCCGCCGAGTAGCTCCGAACACCACGACCACGCCTCGCCTGCCCCGCCCACCACACATCGTAAACAAACCGCCTTCCGTGCCGCTGGCAACACTTCCGTCGTCACCAACGGCACGGTTCACAAGCTTCACCTCACGACAGATCTCCCGATCTCCAGTGAACCACGTCGACTTTGTACCGAGCGCCTCTCCTACCTTAAAAATCAGATTTCTGAACTACTAAGCTCCGGCGTCATTGAACCCTCTGCCAGTAGCTGGTCTACGCCCATACATATGACACCCAAGAAAGACGGGTCCTGGCACATGTGCGGAGACTACCGTCGACTAAACGCACGAACAATTATGGAAACCTACCCCATACCCAACATTGCCGACTTTACCAGTTCCCTCGCAGGTGCGACCACGTTCTCTGTCATTGATTGCAAACGGGCCCACCACCAGATACCAATGGCACCTGAAGACATCGAGAAGACAGCAATCACCACCCCGATCGGGTTATTTCGTTTTCGATTCTAAAAGACGCAACCCGGACCTGACAACGCTTCATCAACGAAGTGCTATTCGACCTAAAATTCTGCTCTGGATGTCTTGATGATATTCTTATATTCCGCTCCTCCGTCGAGGACAACATTCGACATGTGAAAACTGTTATGAACACTCTCGTGGCAGCAGGCATCGAGACCAACTGGGACAAATTGCAGCTACATCAACCCACTGTAAATTTTCTTGGATTTCGGGTCTCTGCCGACGGCATTTCACCACCCCCTGAGAAAGTACAAACAATACTAAACCTACTCAGACCTTCGTCATTCAAAGAGATCCGGCGCTTTCTGGGGACAGTTAATTATTATCGCCGACATCTACCTCGGGCTGCAGAGATTTAGGCTCCACTGATGGACGCCTTGGCAGGCACCAACACTTCTGGATCTCGGCCCGTTCCATGGACCCCTGCTATAGCTGACTCTTTCACTGCCCTCAAAAATCTTCTTGCTGAGGCCTGCATCATTGCGCATCCTCATCCCAATGTGCAGCTTTTCATCACCACAGACGCGAGCTATACTGCCATAGGCGCTGTTCTTAGCCAGACAATCGACGGCAAATTTCGCCCCTGCAGTTCTTCTCTCCCAAGCTCACCAATGCACAAGGGAAACATACCACGTTTGACAGGGAGTTGCTCGCGGCCTACGAAGCGATTAAGCATTTTGAGACTGACGTTGAGGGACACCCTTTCCATGTGTTAACGGACCAGAAACCCCTGGCTGCGGCCATTACAAACCCGCGAGCTGATCCGCATCCTCGCCGCTTCATATACATGGACTTCATATTTCAGTTCGCCACCGATGTCAGATACATAAAGGGTGCTGACAATTTAGTTGCTGATTTCCTTTCATGATTCGACGCCGTCCATTCGCTGTTAGACCTCTCTGAACTGCCTAACCTCCATCCTGCCGACGAGGAAACACAAAACCTGATTTCAAACTCTACTTCTTCACTACACTTCGTCCGCACCACCTTCCCTGACATTTCTGGTGAGATCTGGTGCGACGACAGTATGGGCACGTTATGCACCCTCATCCCAACCACGATCCACCGAGCAGTCCTCAACACGTGGCATAATTTAGCCCACCCCAGTGTTCGTGCGTCCACCCGCCTCGTAGTGGAAAGCTTTGTGTGGAGAAATGGCAACAAGTACTGCCAGCAGTGGCCATGCTCCTGCGTCGAGTGCCAACTCTGCAAAGTACACAAGTGCACTTCACCCCTCCTTGGCACCTTTTTGATCCCTGCTGGGCGTTTCCAGCATATTCATATTGACATTGTCGCCCCTCTCTCCCCCTCTAATGGGTTTCGTTATGTTCTCTCGTCTATCGACCGAACAACTCACTGGGTCGAGGATGTCCCCCTCCCCAATATTATGACAGAAACTGTTGCTCGAGCTTTCATTGAGTCATGGGTATCGCGTTTCGGATGTCCAGCTATCATCACGACTGACCAGGACAGACAATTTTAGTCGGCCCTGTTCAACGAGATTTGTAACATTTGTGGCATCTGGCGCATCCATACCACAGCATATCACCCACAAAGTAACGGGCTAGTTGAGCGCTGGCACCGCACTTTCAAGGCGGCTCTTCAATGCCACGACTCTCTATGGATGGAGGTCCTTCCCCTTGTGCTACTCGGCATTTGTGCGATCTACACTCCTGGAAATGGAAAAAGGAACACATTGACACCGGTGTGTCAGACCCACCATACTTGCTCCGGACACTGCGAGAGGGCTGTACAAGCAATGATCACACGCACGGCACAGCGGACACACCAGGAACCGCGGTGTTGGCCGTCGAATGGCGCTAGCTGCGCAGCATTTGTGCACCACCGCCGTCAGTGTCAGCCAGTTTGCCGTGGCATATGGAGCTCCATCGCAGTCTTTAACACTGGTAGCATGCCGTGACAGCGTGGACGTGAACCGTATGTGCAGTTGACGGACTTTGAGCGAGGGCGTATAGTGGGCATGCGGGAGGCCGGGTGGATGTACCGCCGAACTGCTCAACACGTGGGGCGTGAGGTCTCCACAGTACATCGATGTTGTCGCCAGTGGTCGGCGGAAGGTGCACGTGCCCGTCGACCTGGGACCGGACCGCAGCGACGCACGGATGCACGCCAAGACCGTAGGATCCTACGCAGTGCCGTAGGGGACCGCACCGCCACTTCCCAGCAAATTAAGGACACTGTTGCTCCTGGGGTATCAGCGAGGACCATTCGCAACCATCTCCATGAAGCTGGGCTACGGTCCCGCACACCGTTAGGCCGTCTTCCGCTCACGCCCCAACATCGTGCAGCCCACCTCCAGTGGTGTCGCGACAGGCGTGAATGGAGGGATGAATGGAGACGTGTCGTCTTCAGCGATGAGAGTCGCTTCTGCCTTGGTGCCAATGATGGTCGTAGGCGTGTTTGGCGCCGTGCAGGTGAGCGCCACAATCAGGACTGCATACGACCGAGGCACACAGGGCCAACACCCAGCATCATGGTGTGGGGAGCGATCTCCTACACTGGCCGTACACCACTGGTGATCGTCGAGGGGACACTGAATAGTGCACGGTACATCCAAACCGTCATCGAACCCATCGTTCTACCATTCCTAGACCGGCAAGGGAACTTGCTGTTCCAACAGGACAATGCACGTCCGCATGTATCCCGTGCCACCCAACGTGCTCTAGAAGGTGTAAGTCAACTACCCTGGCCAGCAAGATATCCGGATCTGTCTCCCATTGAGCATGTTTGGGACTGGATGAAGCGTCGTCTCACGCGGTCTGCACGTCCAGCACGAACGCTGGTCCAACTGAGGCGCCAGGTGGAAATGGCATGGCAAGCCGTTCCACAGGACTACATCCAGCATCTCTACGATCGTCTCCATGGGAGAATAGCAGCCTGCATTGCTGCGAAAGGTGGATATACACTGTACTAGTGCCGACATTGTGCATGCTCTGTTGCCTGTGTCTATGTGCCTGTGGTTCTGTCAGTGTGATCATGTGATGTATCTGACCCCAGGAATGTGTCAATAAAGTTTCCCCTTCCTGGGACAATGAATTCACGGTGTTCTTATTTCAATTTCCAGGAGTGTATAAGGAAGACCTCAAAGGCACAATAGCCGAGTTCATACACGGCCATAACATTGGTCTCCCTGGCAAACTTGTGAGCCCTTCCGCTTCTCTCGCTCAGTCTGACTTACTTTCCTTCGTGGACCGCATCAGATGCCACTTCAACAACCTCCATATTCCTCCGCCCACCACCCTTCCCGCCCTAAGGTTCACGTCCCAAAATCTCTGGACAATTGCGAGTACGTCATGCTCCAAGATGACACTGTCAATGCTCCACTCCAACCTCCATATACCGACCCGTACTGAATTCTCCAGTGCTCAGCCAACACCTATAACATCAAGATGAAAGATTCAGCTGTTACAGTCTCTCTCAACAGACTTAAGCCTGTTCATGTCCAGCCTTCTTCTACCCCCCTTGAGGCTACGACCACGCCACTCGCTGTCGTGGCTCACGACGCTCTGACCACTCCCTCCAGCTCCAATCATCGATCTCTCCTCCGATCTCGCCCTCTACTCCAGTCCCACACACTCCATCAAGTGACCACATGCTCCCCACGTTGAGCTTATCTACGATCACGTCCTAGCCGCTGGGCCCTTCGCAGTTCCCTTCGACCTCTCCACCATCGCCTGCCTCGCGCTGTCGAGGTTTCTCACACACCCCCATCTGAAACATGCCCTTGCAAGAGGTGTTTGTGCCTGTCCCCCCAGACATAATCCACGACATCTCAATAATACTGTGTGATTATACACTGTTCATCGTGTGTTTCTCTTCATCCAGTGCTCATGACACAACCTCCGCCATTCCCTGCCACCTGGTGAAATGTGTTCCCCTTCCGCCCGACGTCGACCGGGACTTGCTTCGTGTGTTCGCCATGCCCACCGGAGACATCATCGTCGTCGCTCCGTTCCACCCGCAAACTGCCAGCCTACCTGTCGCCGCATGACCAGCATGCTCAGTGCTACTCCTGGCTTGCTTCAACAACTTCCAAGTTCGGTGGCCGAACCTTCCTTCATGACATCTACCCACACAGCTCCCCGACGACGCTGTCGATCTGACCGTGGTCTGGCTCCCGCGGACCACCTCTGCCAGCGCCTTAGTCACTCCCCCCCACCCCCGGCCTCTAAACAGTACTCTGTACTGTGGGGGGGGGGGCGGGGGGGGGGGATGTGTGGCGCCGATGAGGTTGACACCAGCATCAATATGCGTGTGTCTTTGGACTCTGAGCATCATCTTTGGACACTTAGCATTGTCTTTGGGCTGGTCTGCCATGTTCAGTTCTTTGTGAGCCTTGTATGTCTTTAGGTGAATAAACGTACTACTGCTGAAAGGGTGTTGTTTGGTGTAACCAACCTGAACCACCCCCTCTCTGCCATCATATCACACTGGGTGCATAGGTGCAGCGGTGGCATACAGTCTGCAAGATTAAGACAAATACAGGCATTAGTTGCATTTTACAATTTGCATTTTACTGGTTGTCAGGCATGGTTAATGGTATTAAAAAAATTATTGCGTGGTTGTAGTTCTGTCATGTAGGAAATGATTCAGGCAGTCCTAAGTTACAGAGGAAAGAAAGATATATGGAAAGTAAGTCAGTGGTAGGAAATCCAATATCATTAATTTTAAACATTTTGAATGGTTTCAAAAAGTAAGTAAAAACAGATTTGTTTGGAATGGAGGGAAGATTTAGGGTAATGAAATATGAATATGGCATTAATTTTGGGGAAATGAAATCAGACTTTGGAGTTATGAAATTGATACTTGGCAATACGGAACCAAAATTTGGGGAAATGGAATCTAATTTTGGGGAAGTGAAACTGGTGGTCAGTGAAAAAATAAATGTAGTAAGTAAGAAATTCAATGAATTTGAGGTTAGCTTTCAGGAAATTGAAGTTAAAATTGAATAAAATGTTAAACTAGTTGAGAGAGTCAGTAGGGTATGCTCAGCTGAATTGGGAAAAATTGAATATTTAAAATACTGGCTGTATTGCATTCGTTTTTAGTCATAATATTCAAGGAACAAATCACAGGACATATTACCCTTATAATCAAATACATAGGTAATGTATTAAAGTTAACAATTAGGTACCACATGTCCCTATTTTCTCTTGCCAATGAAGATGAATCCGAACAGTGACTTAGGTGAATCAGGACACTATTCAATAACATTTCTTCTTCTTTTAATTGTTATACACTCCTGGAAATTGAAATAAGAACACCGTGAATTCATTGTCCCAGGAAGGGGAAACTTTATTGACACATTCCTGGGGTCAGATACATCACATGATCACACTGACAGAACCACAGGCACATAGACACAGGCAACAGAGCATGCACAATGTCGGCACTAGTACAGTGTATATCCACCTTTCGCAGCAATGCAGGCTGCTATTCTCCCATGGAGACGATCGTAGAGATGCTGGATGTAGTCCTGTGGAACGGCTTGCCATGCCATTTCCACCTGGCGCCTCAGTTGGACCAGCGTTCGTGCTGGACGTGCAGACCGCGTGAGACGACGCTTCATCCAGTCCCAAACATGCTCAATGGGGGACAGATCCGAAGATCTTGCTGGCCAGGGTAGTTGACTTACACCTTCTAGAGCACGTTGGGTGGCACAGGATACATGCGGACTTGTATTGTCCTGTTGGAACAGCAAGTTCCCTTGCCGGTCTAGGAATGGTAGAACGATGGGTTCGATGATGGTTTGGATGTACCGTGCACTATTCAGTGTCCCCTCGACGATCACCAGTGGTGTACGGCCAGTGTAGGAGATCGCTCCCCACACCATGATGCCGGGTGTTGGCCCTGTGTGCCTCGGTCGTATGCAGTCCTGATTGTGGCGCTCACCTGCACGGCGCCAAACACGCATACGACCAAGGCAGAAGCGACTCTCATCGCTGAAGACGACACGTCTCCATTCGTCCCTCCATTCACGCCTGTCGCGACACCACTGGAGGCGGGCTGCACAATGTTGGGGCGTGAGTGGAAGACGGCCTAACGGTGTGCGGGACCGTAGCCCAGCTTCATGGAGACGGTTGCGAATGGTCCTCGCCGATACCCCAGGAGCAACAGTGTCCCTAATTTGCTGGGAAGTGGCGGTGCGGTCCCCTACAGCACTGCGTAGGATCCTACGGTCTTGGCGTGCATCCGTGCGTCGCTGCGGTCTGGTCCCAGGTCGACGGGCACGTGCACCTTTCGCCGACCACTGGCGACAACATCGATGTACTGTGGAGACCTCACGCCCCACGTGTTGAGCAATTCGGCGGTACGTCCACCCGGCCTCCCGCATGCCCACTATACGCCCTCGCTCAAAGTCCGTCAACTGCACATACGGTTCACGTCCACGCTGTCGCGGCATGCTACCAGTGTTAAAGACTGCGATGGAGCTCCGTATGCCACGGCAAACTGGCTGACACTGATGGCGGCGGTGCACAAATGCTGCGCAGCTAGCGCCATTTGATGGCCAACACCGCGGTTCCTGGTGTGTCCGCTGTGCTGTGCGTGTGATCATTGCTTGTACAGTCCTCTCGCAGTGTCCGGAGCAATTATGGTGGGTCTGACACACCGGTGTCAATGTGTTCTTTTTTCCATTTCCAGGAGTGTATTTATTAAGGAGGTGTACTGAGTGCCCCAGGACAGGTTTTGTACTTGTGAATGTTATTTTTAAGTACAGATCTACCGCAAACAAACTTCTTCTTTCCCTCAGCCCCAAACATTTTTTATGGTACCACTCCTTTCCTCTTCATTGGCACTGAATCCAATTTTGATAATATGTGGTTACTATATTTCACATAACAAAATCCACACATTCTATCTTCTTCTTCTGATTCTGAGGATAACTGTGGAAGCAGCCTTTCACCCCCTTTTCTCTCCACATTCCATTTCCGTTCCTCACTTTTTCTCCTTTTAGCATCAATATTTTCAGGAAATGTTAAGAGAACTGCCTATTGCTTTCTTCTCAGTGGATTGTGGTCCATTTGCTTCTTCAGAGATCGGACAAGATCTTCAAACATATCAAAGATACCATGGGTTCTAAGTGGTTTTTCGTGCCAGTTTGTGTCCATTCAGAAGTAAGAGTCATCTTTCAGGAACCCTACAAGCTTGAAAATGATGCAACCATTTCAAAAAAGCCTCTTCATTTATCCAAACTGAGTATGACAGTGTTACTAATGAACCATTAGGAAAACTGTCAGAAAATTTGGAATGAAACTTTTTGTCTTTCAATATTGCCATTGGTGGAATGAAATTTCCAATGATATTTGTGTTAGCAATAATGGTAACAAGTTCACCCCTCTCTACACAAGTCTGTGAATAGACAGCTTTGCAAACTTTTGCTACAAATATTTTCTTGTTTGGTTTATCATTCATCTGATAGCCCAATTCATCAGAGTTATAAATCAACTGTGGCTTATCAAACAAATCAAGTCTTTCATGGTATTAATAAATAAAGTAAAATATTGCACTACATCATGCTTATTAATGCCCTTGTAATGATACGTGGAGGCCCCTCCTGATTTATTGAATGCTGTTTCGAAATTGTGCTTACAAAAAGCAATAACCCAATCAATTCCTGCCATTTGATATCATTTCAAAAACTTATGTTCAATTCTATTTTGCTCTTCAATGAGAAAACCAACTTTTCTTACATCAGAATCCAATAAAAACCCACAAGCTGACAACTTAAGCATTCATTCTACTAATTGCTTTTCTTGTTCATTGGTAAATGTAGTTTGTCCACCCTTCCTCTTCAGATGATCATCACTTTGTAGATGATGGTGAAGACATGAACAAGGAACCCCAGATAGTTCTGCAGGATGATGTATGTTCCTCCCTTGGCAGAATACAATAATAGCTTTGCACATATCATCATCAGTCCAGCCACATTTATCATTACCCATCTGTGATAGAATATTAAAATAAATCAGCAACATGTGTTGTCCCTATTCCACCTTAATTTAGTGCCCTATTCATCCAAAAACATGTGTTATTAGTTTACACAGTTGGTAACACTGAAACCATTCCCCATACAGAAGAGAAGTACCATAATCTCATTTCAGATCTCCAATTTAAAATCTACCACAAACGAATACATAATGAGAGTAGTGATTAACTAATTATAATAAATTTAAAGAAGCAAACTACTAGAATTCAAAAGTTTCTGTTCCTCTTACCTTCAACAACTGGTATTTGCTTCTAGAAACTCAGAGCATGACATTAGACTGGCACTCTGATGGGCAGTTTTCTGATACATAAAATTTATTTATTTATTTATTTATTTATTCATCCGTGGAACAATAAATATTGTATGGATGTCGTCAGATTACAACACATGAGCACACATACATTTACAATTAAACAGGTTTCTCATATTTTGTGTAGTTTTTATAACTAGTCATACACATATTTATAATTACATAATATTTTGTTGATAATGTCATATGTTGCTAATAATCTGCATCTATGTTAAATATTCTTTTACAGTATAACAACTTTTACTTACTAAAAAGGTTTTAAGCTTTTGTCTGAAAGTGAGGGGCTCATTTATTTCTTTAATTTCTTGTGGTAATTTGTTATACAGTTTTATCCCATTATAAAATATACTTTTTTGCGTCTTTGCCTTGTTCTTTCTATCTAGATGGAGGTGGTGACAAGCTCTTGTTTCATGGTCATGTATTCGGCTGTTTGTGTTGTACATGTTGAGATTTTTCTTAATGAACATTATGTTCTGAAAGATATACTCACAAGAAACAGTTAGAATTCCCAGCTTTCTAAATAATTCTAGACAGTGGGCCCTGTTGTTGCTATTTGTTACTATCCTTATGGCTCTTTTTTGTACTTTGAACACAGTTTGTATGTTACTGGCACTTGTTCCCCAAAACATGATCCCATAGCTGAGGACTGAGTGTAGATATCCGTAATATGTTATTTTAAGACAGGTATTATTGCATACCGGTGCAAGGATGCTGTGGATAATTTCTTTGCCAAAATGTTGACATGGTTTGTCCATTTCAGTTGGCTGTCTACATTCATCCCTAAGAATTTAGTACTTGTTACACATTCTAATTCATTATTATTAACTTTTATTCTAGTGGCATTGTGTTTTTTGTTCAATTGGAAGTTAATAAAGTTAGTTTTCTTTACATTTGGGGTTACTTTATTTTTTAATGACCAGTTGTGGACATCATTGAGAGCCTCGTTTGCTCTTTCTGACAGTTGTGTAGGATTTTCACCTGTTATTACTATGTTGCTGTCATCAGCAAAAAGTATTTTTTCGCCATGTCTGATACTTTGTGGGAAGTCTTTATGTATATAAGAAACAATATTGGGCCTAATACACTTCCCTGTGGGACGCCTATATTCACATTTTCTGGGTCAGACAGGTGTTTTATAAGGGAATTGTTTGAAACTTGTGATATCTCAACTCGTTGAACTCTGTTTTCCAAGTTTGATTTGAACCACTTCTTTGTCACACCTCTTATTCCTATTTGCCCTAATTTATGAAGTAAGATTTTGTGGTCAACTGTATCAAAGGCCTTTGACAAGTCTAAAAAGATACCACTTACATTTTCACCTTTGTCCAGTGCTTCTAAAATTACTTTAGTGAACTGTGCTATAGCATATTGTGTGCCTTTTCTGGGCCTAAAACCAAATTGGTCATTGGAAAGAAGATTATATTTATTCAGGTAATTTAGCAGTCTCTTTTTGACTAGTATTTCTATTATTTTAGAAATGATAGACAGTATAGAGATCGGCCTGTAGTTCTCTACATTTTCCACATCTCCGTTTTTAAGGATAGGTATAACTTTTGCTTGTTTTAGGTACTCCGGAAAGTATCCAGATTCGAAAGATTCATTAATTATGTCTGTTAATGGACCCTTTATGGGGTCTATACAATCTTTAATTACGCAGACTGGGATTTCATCAAGTCCTACTGAAGTTTTATTTTTTAGTTGGTGTACTACTAGTGCCACTTCCCTTTCTGTAGTTGGCAAGACCACCATTGAGTTTGTTAGCTGGTTCTGAGTAGGTAAATCATACGTATCTGGAAATTTCTGCTGTAATTTTTTTGCAATACTACTGAAATATGAGTTTACAAAATCAGCTAATTTCTTAGGGTTACCTACTGGTACATTTTTGGTTTTAATATATGAATTGAGGTCCTTTTTAGCAGAGTTAGATGTTTCCTGTTTGACGATGTTCCAGGCTGCTTTGCTCTTGTTTTCAGCTTCAAGTAATATTTTGATGTTTGAACGTTTTTTTGCGGCTAGCAACACCTTTCTGTAAATTTTCCTGTACTTTTTGTAGGATTGCAGAACTTCTGGGTTAGATTGATTATTTTTTATGGAGTTGAGATATCTAAGAGTTTCTGAGGATTTTTTGATACCTGTAGTCACCCACTGATTTCTCTTTGTAGTTTTAATTTGATAAAGAGTTTTGGGAAACATCTCTTCAAATCTGAGTTTAAAAATTGACATGAACTTGATAAATTTCTGATTTGCGTTGGTTTCTGCATAGACTTCCCTCCAATCTTCATATTCTAGCTGGGATTTAAACTGATGCAGGACTGATTTGGAAAACATTCTTTTGTATGTACAAAGTTTAGGAGGAGTTTCTACATGAATGTTAGTTTTTAAGATCTGGCAGAGGTGGTCTGCTACGCCCAGGTTTTTGACAACAATATGACATTTTTTACTATCAATATCTGTAGCTACATGATCTATAGATCAGGAGGATTCTTTCATTATTCTAGTTGGACAATTAACAAGGGAGGATATTCCATAACAGCTTAGAATATTCACATATATGTTGCTAGCCTTATCAGGCTTAATCATATTAATGTTTAAGTCACCACAGATAATTACATTTGCTTTTGGTCCAAAAACCTTGTCTAAGCTTTGATTCAGTTTTGAGAAGAATATATCAATGTCTCCACTGGGAGAGCGGTACACACAAAATATGACTAATTTTTTTTGCTATGCCAGGTCCTATTATTTCAACAGCGGAAAGTTCGGAATGTTTGTCCTCACCTAGATCTAAAAGATCATATCTTACTTTAAATGACATACCTTTTTTTACATAGATACATGAACCTCCACCATTCATTGAGATTCTGCTATAGTAACATGCAAGGTCAAATGAGGCTAATGCAATGTGTTCAGTTTGCTTCACTTTGCACCAGTGTTCAGTGATAAACAAAATTTGGCTATCAAATTTTTCCAATTCTACTTCTAGCTGTTGTGCTTTGTTCTTTGTGGCTTGAATATTTTGGTGAAACACTGTTAGGCATTTGTTTTCACTTATCTTGGTGGCACCTTTCCCTTTAGACCTGATGCTAAAAAATCCTTTAGATGAACTGGTGGCATGGTTATTCTTCTGTTGATGACAGTGGAGGTGAGTCTGTTGCCAGTTTGACTTGGAAGTTGGTGTATCTGAAGGTATCTGCCTTATGTTAGTCTTGTAACTGAGGCCGGGTTCCAAAAATCCTGCAGAGTTGTAAGTTTCCTGGTTCTTGTGCTTCTTCTGTTTGCTTCTGTTACTGCTGATGATGGTGAAGAGACAGATGATAATCAGGAGATGGCAGAACCTTCTCATATGCAGTTCATTTCTATTGGGGAATCAATATTCTAAGATTGTTACTATTCAGCCACTGTCCCAATTCAACTGAGTTAGTACTAGCAATGTAGATGCTGAGGATAGTGATCTTTGCGGACGAATAGAGGCACAAGAGCACCTGACTCAATAATTTTCACAATCAGCAGACGAGATATGGAACACATATCTGATAAACTGCAAAAGGAATATACAATATGGGGTATCAAAATTAATTTTAACAAGACATAGTACATGTATACTGGTAAACAAGGGATGGATTTAGTTCTTGAGGATGGGAAAATTTTTAAAAAATATGATTTTTTAAAATAATTAGGTTACACCCAGTGACAGAATCTGCAACAAAGAGTAACAATGAGTAATCGTGTGACAAAGTTCCTACATGGAGTGATTTGGAATTATATTATTAGTCAACAGACTAAAGAAAGGAGGTTCCGTAGAATCACCAAGAATAAAGTTACTTATGTTGCATAAATGTGGGTACGTATTAATAAAAGAAGGGACAAGATTAGGATAGTGGAATTAGGTTTCATGAGAAGATGTCAGCAGCTCACCCATGAAGATAAAATCAAAATATCTAAAATATGGGAAAAATGAAGAGATACAGCCTATAACCAGCAGACTAGGGAATAGAAGTCTGCAGTGGTTAGGACTTATTAAAAGAATGAACATTGACTGGTGGCCTAAGAAGGTGTTAATGTGGACCCCAGGAAGAACCAAAAAGGGATGGTCACCCTTATCATGGGAATTATACATTGAGTGAGCTATGGATGAGAAGGGATTAAAAGCTTTTGATTTGATTAACCAAGACTATTGAAAGGAGAAAATGACTAATCCATAGTGGGAAAAGTCAAAGAAGAAGTGTGTGTATATAACTGAATGCAATAGAGGGATAAAAAAATAATAATGAAAAGTTAGAAAGAGAGGCAAGAAACTGAGAGAAAAAAAATGAATTGAAAGAAACTGTAAATAATTTAGTAGCTGGGCTTGTAGGTTTCCCATGGGGAAGGACTGTGCACTAAATCTTTGAATAGTGTAGATTTCTTGATTACATGCCAAGATAACTTCATAGCTGACATGAGTGATGCTGCTAAGGTAAAATTTGCAAAGAGTCAGTTAGAAGTGGAAGCTCAAGATTGTGAATTACAAATTGTGGTTTATTAGTCTCATAACATACAGCACCTAAATCATTTGATTCAGGTGCAGCAGAGATGCCAAAATTGTGGTAAAACTTCACCATAAACATAGAACAACTAATGTTAACCTCCACTACATGCACAATCATCCAATACATGCATGCAGACTGTGAGTCTGCATTTCATCTTATACCAGTTGATGAGAAAATTTAATATTGTTGTTATGAAATATAACATGTTTGAAACTGAATAATATAAATAAAGGACTGAATTCATAAACATAATGTTTTTTAGAAAAAAATGTGTAAATAAATAGTGTTAAGTCACAGCTTATCCTCCAACCAATAAGAACATTTACCGTAACAACTGAAATTAATATTCATTCCGTTTTTCACTGTTCTTATGAATACATATTAACCAAAAGTTATTTTCAGGAAAATAGTTCAGAACAATCATTCTTTACAGCCTTGCTGTCAGCTTCAGGCAAATAATTTGTGGTGCTGCTATTTTCACTGCACTCATTGCACGGGTATGCTGTAAGATGTTCCAGGCACACAAATTTATTGCACATATAGCAACAAAACTTTGTTGGTCTGTTTTCCTTCCTATCACAGAGGTACCATCTTCTTTAACTAGTTTCTCATGATTCCCTAGAAGGAAACACAGATTTCGGTAATTCCAAGATTTCTGCAATACAATTCTTGATGTTTGTGGGCATATTTAGTTGATTGACCTTTCTACTCTTACCCTCCCACACATCACTATTAAATTTTTCTTAGTCTCTTCATTATTTTCGAAAGCTTTGAGAGGCATAAGATATACAAAAGAAAACCTTTTTAGTTATCTTCATTTTCTCTTGTTGTTGGCTGAAACTCTTGTGTCTAGGGGTACATTCTTGCAGCTGAAATTTTGATTTAATGTTGTGAGTTCCTGATGATTAACTAACTGATGAACATTTGCCTGTATATTTCTTGAATTTTATTCCATTCTTCTATAGAATGCCAACTTTACACTCTCCATTTTCAAAAAAAAAAACAATAATTACATTGTTGTAGACAAAATTAAAAAAACACATGCATTTCCATCAGAGGCATGCCCACTACTACCACATTCTGCAGTACTCACAATATTCCAAAGAGTTTACAAAGCAATAGAATTTACGTACTTCCTTGACAAAAGAGGAATCATTATTTTATAAATGAATCCAGAAATAAATTTAATAATTAGTGTTAGAGTGTGCATTTAATAATATGAATTTTAAGTATGCCAGATATTTCTAAAAGAAAAATAATTTTAGCTGTATTGATTGTAACAACTTAATTTCTTTTTATACATTTTACTCTGAAATATAATACATCATATACAAAATCAAATTAAATTCTTTCAGTGAAACAGCAGAGAATGTTCACCTATACCAGATTTGGGATTAATCCTGGTATCATTTATTTATATAAAAAAAAGGATATGTTAGAAAAAGATGTCCCATTACACCTTCATTGCCAATTGCTTGGCAAGAAGCTTTAGAGAGTCTTTTCAAGAAAAAATTGAATTTGAATTGCTCTTGTAGATTACATATTCACTAATTCCAACAATATTCAGAGAGGAAAAAATTATAAATGCCCATCCTTTGGTAATTCTTGTCATAAGATATGAAATTTTATCTCATCAACTTTATCCACTCCACACTTGGTACCATTATAAAAAGTAATAATTTCTGGCTTGGACTTCTCCAAATCACTGTCAATACTATCATCATAATGTAAAGTAGAAAGTGCCAGAAGAACCTTGTTTTTCTTAGGCATACATGAAACAAATGTTGTACTCTTCCTAAATGCAAAAATGCGGGATTCCATAGGAAAATTTGTTGCTCCTGTCATAAATGGAGAAATTTCACATTTATTTTCATAAAATGTAGCAACCATTGTCAGTTTGTCATTTTCCAACAAGTCAGCTGCAGGTGGAACTGATGTGACGCAATTGTTATGTTATACTTGTGCCAGATTTGGATATGCATTTCATAATTCTTTTGACAATAGCATGTGGCATGTTGTCACAGAGATATGGCCCATCCACATGTTTCCCACAGTATATTTTTAAATGACTAGTATAAAACATCTTTGCAAATGTAAGTGCAAAAATTTTTTAACCATATTTTGCCCATTTTGATGGAATGTGTTGTAAAAATCCACATCTGCCACTGAAGGCGTCCAGTATTCCATCCACTGTAACGAGTTCTGATAAACTGTAATGAATCTTGCAGTATTTATCGAATTGATCAATCAAGAATTAAACAGTGGCTAATTTGTCTGTTTCTTTCTGATGAGCTCTGTTTCTGATGTCATCAAACCTCAGACATGTCAGCAAGAAACAAAATTGATTTACTTCCACTGAAAGACTGGAATACTCTACCCCAGTCACATTTGCATCCCAGAAATCTTGTAAATATGTATGTGATGATTTTAGAGCACCCGCTAAGAAAAGAAGTCCTAAACATGCCTTGATTTCTCTAATGTTAGTGCCCACAGCATCCAATTCTCTGGAGTATTTAGAATGAATAGTAGATATGTATATATTAGTACACTAAATAATTTCTTCTAAAATTTCATCTGTGAAGAAAATATGTAAACAATCAGCTGGACACTTGGCATTTTTTCGCTTCACCTGTTACTCCCAGTAAATGCTTAAAAACATTATGTTGAGCTCTTCTTACTCTCTTCTTATGAATTTCAGGTTGATGGCTCTATTGCATACGATCTTTACCAACATGTAAATGAAATTTATCAATAGTATCAGTTTCATCCAAAGACTGCTCACTTTCAGAAATCTGGTCACTTTCGAAGATTGACTCTAGATTGCTCAGTCTTCATTAGCAATCTCTTCATCAAACCATTTCAACAGATACTCATCATCTGCCATTCTTTTGAAAATAGTAAAAAATAAAACTTCATTCTGTAATCTATGTTGATCAATCAAAAGGTTCGTAATTGTATGACAGTTAGGATAAATAAAATTTCTAAATAAAGAAATAGATGCACAACATTTCTAAACATTATCATTTATATTTTGTAATATTACCAAGAAAAATCTGCCTTACTTGCAATACAGTATCGAGGAACTGATGACAGAACTGACTCACAAGAATTCACACACATGAACTGACACTCTGGTCCTCACCAGCCTTTGCTGCTTCAGACAATAATGACTGTCTTCAATAGTTTGCCAGTGATTTGTTAAGGAAGGAGGGGAAGGTAGAAAAAGCTGCTAACAGAAATCTTGAATTTCTAAATAACTGTTGATGAAAAGTTAAAACTGCAGTCTCACATCATCGCATTCCATGGTGCATTTAATGAAGAGTTAATAAGAGCAGCCTTAAACAAAAAATCTAACACTAAGGTACCTGTTACTCAAATTATCCTCTACAAATTATCCTCTACAAATTATTCTACCAAATAGTAGCATTTCTCCCACACAGTCTGCTGTAGCCTTATTTCTAGAATATCTCGTTTCATGTTAAATATGTTTTTGTCCATCATTTTATTACATATTGTCATCCCCACATACTGTGGAGGACATGTATGTAATTCCATTTGGTGCATGCATAGCATAAAATCATTTTTATTTCTCATGTTTTTATATGGTTAAAATTAGTCTCCTCAGATAATTTTTATTTGCTATGTAGGAATGGGCTAACCAGCATACTCAGCAATTCACTGGTCATCCAACTTTTGAAGCTATATTTTATGTAAAGTAGTAAAGGAGTTTTGCTATTTAGGGAGTAAAATAACTGATGATTGTCGAAGTAGAGAGGATATAAAATGTAGACTGGCAATGGCAAGGAAATCGTTTCTGAAGAAGAGAAATTTGTTAACATCAAGTATAGATTTAAGTGTCAGGAAGTCGTTTCTGAAAGTATTTGTATGGAGTGTAGCCATGTATGAAAGTGAAACATGGACGA
The DNA here is from genome assembly GCF_023864345.2 of Schistocerca serialis cubense. NCBI lineage: Eukaryota > Metazoa > Arthropoda > Insecta > Orthoptera > Acrididae > Schistocerca > Schistocerca serialis. Next base: position 433,452,757 of record NC_064640.1, on the reverse strand, counting down.
TAACCAGTTTGGACAAGAAGAGAATAGAAGCTTTCGAAATGTGGTGCTACAGAAGAATGCTGAAGATAAGGTGGGTAGATCACGTAACTAATGAGGAGGTATTGAATAGGATTGGGGAGAAGAGAAGTTTGTGGCACAACTTGACTAGAAGAAGGGATCGGTTGGTAGGACATGTTTTGAGGCATCAAGGGATCACAAATTTAGCATTGGAGGGCAGCGTGGAGGGTAAAAATCGTAGAGGGAGACCAAGAGATCAATACACTAAGCAGATTCAGAAGGATGTAGGTTGCAGTAGGTACTGGGAGATGAAGCTTGCACAGGATAGAGTAGCATGGAGAGCTGCATCAAACCAGTCTCAGGACTGAAGACAACAACAACAACAACAACAACATTTTATGTAAATATTGGGGACAAGCCATGCAACTCATGTTGCAAAATGATTTCTTACATGGACCAACTTATAAAAGTGGGAAAAAAGTATGAAAGAATTTTGTGTCAGGGAATTAAATAATCTCATTCTTTAGGACAAACCACTAGGGTCATTGGCAGAATTTTCTGGTTTAAAGAGAATCCTTCAAGAGTCTTTATAGTGGGAACTTATCCACAGTCGTACTTATTTTGTGGAAGAGTTCCTGAAACTTATTTAAAAGATAGCTCTGTGTTTTAGGTAAAAGTTAGCTGAGCATAAGGAAAATAATAATAAAAGAAATCATGACAGGGTAACAATAATAGATAGCAAGCAGAATACAAGGAATACAAGAATTATGGGGAGGAAACAGACAATTTTCAATAGATAAGACAGGATGACAGGGAAATATCAAGACAAGGGGGTCCAGAAGGTGCAATCCTCCAGGGCAGACAGTTGGGAACCTAGCTAGTGCCTCACTTAAAGTCCACAGGCGAACTAATACCTAAGAAAAAAAACAGAATTAGAAAGGTTTGTAATAATAAGCAGTATACTTGCAACAAATAAGATAAGAGGGAAATTGAAGTGTGCCAGCTGGATGCCATTAACGGAAATGAAAATTCATGGGGAGGTTATTTGATTGACTGATTTGGGGAGAAGGGACCAGACAGTAAGGTCATCAGCCCCATCTGATTAGGAAAGGATGGGAAAGGAAGTCAGCCATTCCCTTTCAAAGGAATCATCCTGACATTTGCCTGAAGTGTTTTAGGAAAATTATGGAAAACCTAAATCAGTATGGGCGGACGCAGGTTTGAACCATCGTCCTCCTGAATGTGAGTCCAGTTTAATGTGGGGCGGCTGAAATATAAGGAATGAATATAATAAATATTAATGAAATAATGGAAGTAATAAAATTTCTAATTATTAAGTTGAGGAATTGTTTACCACAAATAATATTGTCACAGAAGAAGCTAAGTAACACTGTGGTGTAGTGGTTACGATACTATACTGTTGCATGGAGGGTTGTGAGTTCAAAACTCACCTGGACTGTACAATTTTAAATTCTATATTTGGTTCGAGTAGGTTCTAGAAGTATCCACAAATGTCAAGAATCATTGTACTGGAACGTTCTGTAGCTGTATATACAGGGTGTCCCATTTATCTTGACCATCCTAAATAACTGTTTGTCCAGATGCAAATTACAAACTGTTTCAAGCAAATGGTCTTTAGCCATCAGGGGGACATCAATCAGCGTGATTGCCTTCATTGTAGCTTTGTTTTTTTACAAAGATATGAATGGTGCTATGACTTTTTTAAATGGCACCCTGTATTTTATATTCAGTAATTCATTTCCTCTCCTAAAAACCTATTCAAAAATATATCACAGTGTACCATTCACTGAAACACAATGTTATTGATTACATAACACAACATTGACTTTGAAGCTGGGAGCACAAACTCGTCCACTTGATGGAGTTGTCAGAAAACAAATGAAAACCAAGTAAAAACATAACACAAAATTAACGTTGACTCTCCTGTACCATTGCCCAGGAGTAGAACATTCAAAGGCGCTCAAAGTGGTGACCCTGGACACCGATACACTGGTGCACTCATTGAGTGAAAGAATTATTTACTGCTTCCGGTGTTGTCTGCTGAAGACAATTACAAGCAAGCATGACATGTCCCTGCATGTCCTCTGCAGTTCTTGGAATATCGCGATAAACAACGTCTTTAATGTGTCCCCAAAGAAAAAAGTCCAGAGGATTTAAATCAGGAGACCTAGCAGACTGTTCCTCCTTGACCAATCCATCTGGCAGGATACCTTTGGTTCAGAACATGATGTGCATGAAAGGCATTATGTGCTGGACATCCATTGTGTTGATACCACATAAGAATTCTGGTTCTTAGGGGCACTTCATACAGAAGAGGAGGAAGAATTTGTCTGAGGAAGTTGGCATATGCTGTGCCATTTAGACTACCATTGATGAAATAAGGGCCAATAATTGTAGTACCAAGCGTCCCACACTAGTCATTAACTCTCCATTGACACTGATGTTCTGCCTGTCAAGCCATCGTGGGTTGTCGCTGGACCAATAATGCATGTTCCTTGTATTTACCCATCCTTTGTTTGAGAAGGAACATTCATTGGTAAATAGGACACTGGAGAAGAAGTTTGGGTTGGCAAGTATTTGCTGCTGTGCCCACTGACAGAACTGAACACGATTCTGGAAATCATTCCCATGCAGTTCTTGAGGTAGGTGTACATGGTAACGATGGAACCAGTGATTTGTAAGAATATGATGGACACTGGTTTTAGGAATGCCAGTCTCATGTTCAAGCTGATGTGTGCTCACATGTGGATTCATAGCAACAGAAGCAAGAACAGTAACTGTGGCAGCTTCGTCTGTGTGAGAGATACAATGATTGCGTTGTCGTGGGATGAAACTTCCCATTTCCTGACGCTTCACAACAAGATGAGAAAACATCCATTGGAAAGGTGGGTTCTTGTCAGGATATCGCTCTCTGTACAGTTCCACTGCCTGTGTAGCATTTTGCCTACCTTCAACAACAACAACAATAAAAGAAACATTATGTTGATGCAGTTTGTAGGAAGGACAGCCTTTACTGTCTGCTTACTCTACACAACAGTATTTCAAATGACTAAACTCCTGTACTAAATGTACCTGTACATAAGAAAACAGTATTGCAATTACTGTTCTGCTAACTTATATTCCCCATAGATGAGTAGGATTTCCATCTTCTCTTTGTTGGTGTACATTCTACTCACACAACTCTTCAACTGGCGATGGTTGGTGGAATGATGAGTGTGCATTCCGCTTAAGTTTACATTTGTCCTCTGTCAACTTGAGTGCGTGGATGTGTTCCATTACCCCGAGTACATGCACTAAGCACTGGGAGCGTCAATGTCAGTATTGTGTTATGTAATTAATAATGGTGTGTTTCAGTGAATGGTACACTGTGATAAATTTTGGATAGGTCTTTAGCAGAGGAAATGAATTACCAAATAAAAAATACATGGTGCTATTTAAAAAAGTCATACTGCTGTTCATATCTTTGTAAAAAACAAAGCTACAACAAAGGTAATCATGTTGATTGATGTCCCCCTGATGGCTAGAGAACATTTGCTTGAAACATTTTGTAATTTGCATCTGGACAAATAGTTATTTAGGGTGGTCAAGGTAAATGGGACACCCTGTAAACTGTATGTGTTCTGGCTGGAGGCAGTTCACTCCATGCTCTTGTATGTGCAAGTGCTGAATAAACCTTCGTTAAGTGAAGTTAGTGTTCATCATTCACCTAATTACAACTTCTTCTATGTGACATTATTCTGGTGGAGACACTGGGAATTGGAACTTCTGGTAGCGAACATTATCAACGATACAGTGGCTCCCATCAGGCCATGACAGAGTACCGCCGTTTACATGGCGAGAAACCCGAGTTTGAGCCATATTCAATAGATCACAATCGATCAGAGACTGAAGAACAAGAGGACGTTACGATGACAGCAACAGTGCACCACCACATGAAACATCCTTCTGGGTTCCCTGGTGATGACGGCCAAGATCCAAACAAGGGGCTGAAGGTATTTGAGCGTGTAGCCAAATTTAACCAATGAGGTGACACCGTGTATTTGGCTAACGTATTTTTCTACTTGGAGGGCACTGCCAAGCAATGGTATGAGAACAACGAGGAGAAGTTCACAAGCTGGGAAGTATTCGAGGTGGAACAAGTATTTCGGCGACACACAAGAAGTGCTTGGCTGGACATAAATTGAAGTGCAGGGCACAGCACCCAGGAGAAACTACAGCATCCTACATTCAAGACATCTTGGAGCTGTATAAAATAGTGGATCCTAGAATGAAGGAGGAAGATAATGTTGCACATCTCATGAAGGGTGTTGCTGAAGACATGTATCAAGCGCTACTCCTGAAGGAGGTCTCGACAGCAGACGACTTCATAAAATGGTGCCAGTATATCGAGACAATGCATAAAAAAAGAATTACACGCAAGAAGTTTGAACGGCTTCCAAACGTCGTATCGATGTCTGTGATGAAGGAAGCAACTGATTTCACAAGTGTTCTTTGTCAGATAGTGAGAGAGGAAGTTCAGAAGGCACTTGGCTTGTACGGCGAGCAAAAGACCGAGACGCTTCAAGAGGTTATAAGGAGGAAGTGGAACAGAAATTGAACCCAATCTCTCGTCCTTCATTTCCCTTTAAAACGGTGAAAAAGTCGAGACCCAGGCTGTGGTGTCATCGCCAGACACCACACTTGCTAGGTGGTAGCTTTAAATCGGCCGCGGTCCACTAGTACATGTCGGACCCGCGTGTCGCCACTGTGTGATCGCAGACCGAGCGCCACCACAAGGCAGGTCTCGAGATACGGACTAGCACTCGCCCCAGTTGTACGGACGAGATTGCTTGCGACTACACTGACGAAGCATCGCTCATTAGCCGAGCAGATAGTTCGAATAGCCTTCAGCTAAGTCCATGGCTACGACCTAGCAAGGCGCCATTAGCCTTACACAGCAATTGATAATTATCGTCTAAAGCATGTCTCAACAAGAACGATGTATACAACCAGGATGGATTAAAGTTAAGTATTCCAAAAGCAACGTACTTTTCTTTATAGCAATTCATTGAGCGTCCTGTTTCAGACTTCAAGATATTCTGCGTGAGCTTATAGCGTGCATATCGGCCCCCTCAAAATAACACTGTGTCGGCACTTCTGTCGACACATCACATGGCGACGAGTTAACAAAGGGTCTTCTTCTTTCTACTTGCTTACATTTACTTGTGTCATGGCTTCGCCAGATGTACTGTCCGACTTTTATCGCTTGCAGAATCAGCAGACGCAGGCGTTATTGGATGCCCTTGGACAGCTCGTCCAGGGTCAACGTGCCATTCAAACCGATGTGGCAGCTGCCGCTTCACCGCTACCGCCGCCACAACATGCAGTTGCACCGCCGTTTCGCAACTTTGACGCGGCGCAGGAAACGTGGACCGAGTGGTCACGCCAGTTTGGATTTCATCTCGCCGCCTACAGAATTCAAGGTAACGAGCGGCAGCCTCATTTATTGTCGTGTGTAGGGGTGCAAACGTACCGTGTGATAGTGAAATTATTTTCCCGACGCGACATAGCAACTCTGTCCTACGAAGAAATTTTGTCTGCTTTAGATGCGTATTTCAAGGAAACAGTTAATGTAGTTGCAAAATGGTATACTTTCTTTCGTACAAAACGTACGGCCAGTCAAACTAATCGGGAGTGGGTTGCAACATTGCAAGGCCTTACAAGGGAGTGTGCTTTTGAGTGTGTATGTGGACTCCCTTATTCAGATACAATGGTACGTGATGCAATAGCACAGAACGTTTCTGATGTTCGCATACGAGAACAGATTTTGAAACTGGTTAATCCCTCCCTTCAACAAGTGATAGACATATTGGATAGACAGGACACGCTTGACTTTGCTCAGGAATCATTTGCAACTTCGCCAGCCGTGTGTAACATTAACCGGCCCGCCAGGTGCGTTGCGCGGACCGGTAACCTCCCTCGCCCACGTCCACGCAGCTGCCGCCACGCTCTAAACCAGGTGTGCCGCGACAGCATACAAATGCAGTAAAATCATGCCCATGGTGTGCTACTAGACATTCGCGTGAAAATTGCCCGTCACGCCAAGCTATTTGCTTTTTCTGTAATAAGAAAGGACATGTTCAAAGTGTTTGCCAGAAAAAGCTTCGATCAGATAATCACTACCATTCCAGGCCCTTTGCTTCGCGCCGGAATCGAACCACGGACACTCAGGCTCGTGGAACTTCACCCATGGACATTCATGTAGTTAATTCCACTTCGTCCAGTGCCATTGTCTCTAACAGTGACTGTGTTCATCCCACAAAAAGTGTGCGTCGACGTCGCCGGAAATCGCGTCAAGTCTCAAGTGCTTCTGTACCAGTGTCAGTTCAAATTGCACGAGACAGTCGCTCTTGTCGTCAGTCAGACAATAAACTTTTTGTAGATTTGGATTTTAATGGCAAGGTCATACCATTCCAGCTCGATACCGGAGCTGAAGTTTCTTTGCTCAATCATGACACGTACAAACAGCTGGGCAAACCTCCGTTCCGTGCCGCGAATGTTAAGTTATATAGTTATTCAGGACAGCATATCCCTGTGTTAGGACAGTGCACTCTTCTTGCAACATACAAAGGATAAACAAAACTTGTGTCACTTTACGTTCTTCGTTCTTCTACTGCAGTGAACGTGTTTGGTTTAGATTTATTTCAATTGTTTAACATGTCTATAGTAAATCAGGTCCTATCAGTGAATCAGACTGTGCCTTCAGACAGTGTTTCTCGTCTGTGTGAAGAATTTGCAGACATTTTTGCACCGGGCTTAGGTTGCGCTCAGAACTATGAAGCACATTTGGAACTGAAAGTCAACGCGCAACCGAAATTTTTCAGAGCGTGCAATGTTCCACACGCATTGCGTGATGAGGTCGCGAGAACCTTACACAATTTGGAATCACAAGGTGTGAGTGAATGTGCGCAATGCCTCTTCCATTTCAGCTCCGCTTCATCGCTTACGCCGTACAGGTGTTCCGTTCGTCTGGATGACGGAATGCGAACCCGCTTTTCGCCAGTTGAAATCGGCGTTGCTTTCTAATACTTGCCTTACGCCATTCGATCCCCAGAAACCCCTTTTGTTGATGGTAGATGCATCGGATTTCGGGATCGGTGCTGTGCTTGCGCACAAAATTGGGTCGCATGATCGCCCTATTGCCTTTGCGTCAAAATTGCTCTCGTCTGCGCAAAGAAATTATTCACAGATAGAGAAAGAAGCTTTGGCTCTCGTGTTTGGTGTTACTAAGTTCCATGATTTCTTGTATGGTCGTCACTTTACCATCATCACAGACCACAAACCTTTGACGTCGCTTTTTCATCCAAACAAGCCTGTACCTCCACGTACAGCGCAGAAATTCATTCCCTGGTCTATTTTCCTCTCGCAGTACCGCTACAATATCTTTTATCGGTCCACTGCTAAGCACGGAAACGCCGATGCGTTGTCCCGTTTGCCTGTTGCTGAGGATAGAGCATTCGATTCTTCCGAACTTGCTTGCATGTTCATTGATTCGGAAACCGATGACGTGGTCGAATCGTTTCCGATTGATTTTCGTCGTGTAGCTACAGCCACCGCTGCTGACCCGGTCCTTGCTACCGTTTTGCGTTTTGTTGCTACGCAATGGTCTTTGTCAAAGTCGCGGATCGAGGATCCGTTGGTTCGCCGATTTTTTGCTCACAAGGAGAGACTTTTTGTTCGACGTGGTGTTTTGTTGTTGCGTTCTGATAATGATCAGTCCAGAGTCGTGGTCCCACGTTCGTTACAGTCCTCTGTTTTACGGCTTCTTCACCAAGGACATTGGGGTATAGTGCGAACGAAACAACTTGCTCGTCAGCACTGTACTTGGTTCGGAATCGATGCTGCGATTACGAATATGTGCTCTTCTTGCCTGGCGTGTGCCGAACAACAATCCGCACCACCGCAGAAATTCTTTGCATGGCCGAAAGCCACTTCCCCTTGGCAACGCTTGCACATCGATTTTGCTGGTCCATTCTGGAATGCTCGATGGTTGGTTCTGATAGATGCCTTCAGTAATTTTCCTTTTGTTGTCCGGATGTCTTCCACGACGTCAACTGCCACCATCCAAGCGTTGTCTGCTATCTTTTGCATTGAAGGTCTTCCACAGACTATTGTTTCCGACAATGAACCACAATTCATGTCCGCAGAATTTCAGTCATTCTGCCAGGCCAATGGTATTCCACATCTGACATCCGCGCCGTTTTCGCCTCAGTCAAACGGTGCCGCTGAACGATTGGTCCGGACTTTCAAGTCACAGATGTTGAAGTTGAAAGAGTCGCATTCTCGGGAGGACGCGTTGTTGCTCTTTTTGTCATCGTATCGCTCTCAGCCCCGAGATGGTCGCTCGCCGGCTGAGTTGCTCCACAGTCGTCCTCATCAAACCTTGATGTCTTTGCTGCACCCGCCACATCAGGTTCCTGTGCAGCGGCAGACTTCTGCTTTTGCTCCAGGCGACGTTGTATTCTATCGCAACTATCGAGGTTCACGGCGTTGGCTCGCAGGGCGCATTCTTCGCTGCCTCGGCCCTCGCGATGTATTTGGTTTTGGGGGCCTCTGGTGAGGTGCGTCGGCATCTCAATCAGCTGCGCCTCTGTCGTCGCACGGGTTCTGCCGCTCCCCGTCTGCTTTCAGCGACGGTGCCGTCCGGTCAGCGCCCTGGGGACCCATCTACTGGCTCGCCTCATCCCCAGGTGTTACCGACGATGCCTTCCATTTTGCCCCATGGCGACGCGCCGCCGCAGCCGCCGCCTGTTCTCCCGCCGGCGCCGCCCGCATTCGACGCTTCGCTGCAGCCGCCAAGCGCCTCCCTGGGTCACGCGCCGCCGATCGCTTTCCGTGACCAGCCGTCCTCCGCCATGGAACTCTTGCCCGCTCCGGACCACATGACGTCATCGCGCGTCGGATACCCCGACGCAATGGAGGTCGACCCTTCGGCCCCTCCTGTCTCTTTACGGGCGCATACACCGCATGTTGACGTGCACCCTGGACTAGGTTTTCAGGTGTTTCCTAGCTCCCCTCGGACCGAATGGCCGGGTGCGGGTGGCACAGTCTCGCCTGTTGTTAGGCTCCCCACCTCATCGCATACGTCAACATGGGGTCCTCCACACGGCGGGCGGAAGCCTTATAACACGACCGTTCGCCGATTTGCGGGGGAGGAATGTGGTGTCACCGCCAGACACCACACTTGCTAGGTGGTAGCTTTAAATCGGCCGCGGTCCACTAGTACATGTCGGACCCGCGTGTCGCCACTGTGTGATCGCAGACCGAGCGCCACCACAAGGCAGGTCTCGAGATACGGACTAGCACTCGCCCCAGTTGTACGGACGAGATTGCTAGCGACTACACTGACGAAGCATCGCTCATTAGCCGAGCAGATAGTTCGAATAGCCTTCAGCTAAGTCCATGGCTACGACCTAGCAAGGCGCCATTAGCCTTACACAGCAATTGATAATTATCGTCTAAAGCTTGTCTCAACAAGAACGATGTATACAACCAGGATGGATTAAAGTTAAGTATTCCAAAAGCAACGTACTTTTCTTAATAGCAATTCATTGAGCGTCCTGTTTCAGACTTCAAGATATTCTGCGTGAGCTTATAGCGTGCATATCGGCCCCCTCAAAATAACACTGTGTCGGCACTTCTGTCGACACATCACAGGCGAAGTTACATTCCTGCAATGTCGCATGAAGAACCTGTTTGGGCACCAAGGAAGACTGACGTCTGGAGGACCCAGGATAACCAACCAGTGTGTTTCCAATGCGAACGACCGGGACATGTGATGCGTTATTGTCAAGAAAGGCGACGGATATTTGATGACACCCGCGCCAGAAGACAGCAGACCGATCTTAGCCGACACCAACTCCAGGACGACAAAGATGAACAAGAAGATATGGGTGCAGGATGACGTAGGTCACCATCGCCGCAAGCTAGCAGGTAGAGAGGACGCTGCCCAACACGCCGATCAAGGTCTCCATCGTCGTTTAAAAGCTCCAGCCGATCACCTAGCCGCCGCAACCTGGAAAACTAAAGGGTGCAAACTTCCTTGGAGGTGAGGCCGCCAAGCAGAAAAATCTGCCGTCAATGACTACAAAAATGCTACGAAACTACGTCGATATCCACATGGAGGGCCAACCAGTCCAAGCTCTTGTGGACTCTGGAGCATCATATTCAGTCACTTCGGAGAAGTACCATCGCCAGTTTCAGAAAACCGAATTCATCGACAGCAAAACATCTCTGCTGAAGGTGGCTAATGGGAAATATATAAGGCCTACAGGAAGATGTACCATGTGTGAGAGTATAAGTGGCCATACACAGCCCTCAGAATTCATCATCTTACAAGAGTGTAGTCATGACGTCATTCTTGGATGGGACGTTTTGAAAGCTTCTCGGGCAATTATAGATTGTGGTCGCTTGAAGATTATGCTGGACGAGATGAGATACTGCGGACAGGAAGACGCGCATGCGAGTGTGTGGAGACTATATGTGCTGGATGAAGTGATCATTCATGCAGTCAGTGCTGGAAAGGTAACTTTCACGTGTCATGCCATGCATCAACCCATGGATCTTGTAGTGGAATGTAAGAGAAGCATACCACTGAAGAATAACTTGGTCATCTCAGCCTCTGTTGTCTCGTTTAAAAATGGATTCGGTGGACTGTGGATAGTTAACTGTCACCGAGAACCGCAAATCCTTCCAAGACGCATGTGCGTATCAAACGCTGAGCCGTTAAATGAAGAACAGCTGAGCATCTTAAAAACCTCCCATGCCAAGTCTGTGGGCGAAATTAGCGCTGCCACTACGACACAAGATCTTCTAGCTCGACTATCACCAAATTTCACTAAAGAACAGCAGAAGAAGCTACCTGCCATTCTTCAGAAGTTCTCTGAATGCTTCAATCCACAAGTGACGAGCAAATTAGACAAATCGACAGTGAAGCACCAGATTAGCACTGGAGACCATCAACCAATAAGCCAGAGAGCATACCGTGTGTCAGCAACGGAACGTTGAATAATTCGCGACAAGGTGGAGAAAGTGATGAAGAATGACATCATTCTGCCTTCGCAGATCCCATGGTCGCCTTCAGTGGTCCTCATCAGGAAGGAGGATGGGAGTTGGCGCTTTTGTGTTGATTACAGGAAGCTTAATAAGATAACTAAAAAGAACGTTTACCCTCGTCCACGAATTGACAATACACTAGATTGTCTGAAGGGGGCTTAGTTTTTCTCAACCATGGACACGGACTCAGGATACTGGCAAATCGAAGTAGATGATGATCGTGAGAAAACTGCATTCATCACCCCTGAGGGCCTGTATGAGTTTAAAGTAATGCCGTTTGGTTTGTGTAATGTACCAGCAACTTTTGAACAGATGATGGATAATATTCTACGTCATCTGAAGTTAACGAAGTATCTTTGTCGTTTAGATGACATTTCAGTGTTCTCAGAGACAGCTGATGAACATATAAAAAGACTGAGGGCCGTTCTTAAGTTTCTCCAACAAGGCGGACTGAAACTTAATCTAAGAAAGTGCCTCTTTGGAGCAAAAGAAATCAAAATACTTGGACACCTTGTGTCAAACGAAGGTGTGCGGCCAGACCCAGAAAAGGTGAGAGCTATAACGGAATTTCCAATTCCTAAAAGTATTAGAGATGTGAGAAGCTTCCTCGGATTATGTTCTTATTACCGTCGTTTTATCAAAGACTTTTGTATCAAAGCCAGGCCACTCCAGGAGTTGTTAAAAGCTGACGTTAAATTTATCTGGGGTGGTGCTCAACAAGAGTCTTTTGATGTGCTGCGAAAAGCTCTGACGACTGACCCTGTACTTGGTCTGTATGTTGAGAGGGCACCTACAGAACTACACACAGATGCCGTGGGTATGGGAAGGGTGCTGTTCTGGTGCAAATTTCGGATGGAAAAGAGAAGGTTATAGCCTATGCTTCTAGGGCACTTACAAAAGCCGAAGGAAACGACTCAACTACAGAACGAGAATGTCTTGCTGTGATCTGGGCCATGTGTAAATTTCGACAGTATCGCTATAGAAGGCCATTCACAGTTGTTACAGATCATCACTCGCTTTGTTGGTTGACGGGTCTTAAGGATCCAACAGGACGGCTCGTCAGGTGGGCACTACGTCTTCAAGAGTATGACGTTACCATAGTGTACAAAAGTGTAAGAAAACACCAAGATGCCGACTGTCTCTCAAGAAAGCCTGTGCAAGACCATCAAGACTTTGATGAAGATAGTGACTGTCTCGCTGCACTCCAGGATCTCTCTGCTGAGCAGGAGAAGGACGCCAAGATATCTCAAATTATGCTTGCATTAAATCGGTCAGAGGATGTGAAAGGACAATTTATGGTATTTGGTGGATTGCTTTGCAAGAAAGACTTTGGTCCGTTTGGAAAGAGGTGGCTACTAGTGATTCCTAAACACATGCGCTTAGATGTTCTAAAGAAATTCCATGAGACACTTGAGGCCAGACATTTAGGATATATTAAGACTTACGATAGAATCGGCAAGAGATTTTTCTGGCCAGGTTTATTTAGGAGTGTCGGTCACTATGTGCTACACTGTCGAGAGTGCCGGAGGAGAATGGCAGTTCCTCAGAAACCACCTGGCCGACTCATACCAATTCCACCAGCTGGTACGCCTTTCTAGCGTTTTGGGATTGACCTCCTCGGACGATTTCCAACGTCTGCTAGTGGCAATAGATGCATTATTGTTTGCACTGATTATCTGACACGCTATGCCATTACAAAAGCCGTGAAAACAGCCGAAGCATTCGACGTAGCCAAATTCATTGTGGAAGACATTGTATTAAAACGCGGTGCCCCAAGGTCGTTAATTACGGATCGAGGGAAAGCTTTTCAGTCGAATCTTGTGACAGAGATAAACCGTCTGTGCAACATTACTCATCACATGACGACTGCATACCATCCGCAAACTAATGGACTTGCTGAACACCTTAATAAGACCTTGGCCAACATGCTATCAATGTTCGTCAATGTTGAGCAGAGCAACTGGGATGAGGTGCTACCTTTTGTGACGTTTGCCTACAACATCGCCAAATTAGACACCACAAGATTTACGCCATTTTTCGTGGTGCATGGGCGTGAAGCCACTACAACGATGGACACTGTGTTTCCGTTACATCCTGATGATGTGGGCGACGACTACATCGGCCAGGTGTTAACCAGAGCTGAGGAAGCTCCGCAGTTAGCTCGACTCTGCACGTTGCAGGATCAAGAAAACGATTGCCAAAGGTATGACGTGAGCCACCGCCCTGTTGTCTACCAGCCTGGTGACATCGTCTGGATCTTCACTCCTGTTTGGAAGGTTGGTCTCTCTGAGAAGCTCCTAAGGTCCTACTTTGGACCTTATAAGGTTGTCCGATGTTACTTATGAAGTTGAAGATTTCAACCCCCGACACAAGACGACGAAAGATCAGAGATACGGTCCACGTTCTTCAAATGAAGCCCTACAAGGATCCTAGGATCCTGCAACCGAGGGTAAATTCAAAGCTACAGTGACAGGCAACAAGCAGAAAGGTGACGAAGAGCGTAATGGGAAAAGAAGTTCTAAGAAGATCACCACCAGAGCGAGCATCAGTCATTGGGAATCAGAGTATGCAGGACCAATGACTCGTTGCTGGACTAGGAGATCATAACACCAAGACGCTGTTCTCTTAAGGAGGAAGCAATGTCGCAGAAGAAGCTGAGTAGCACCGTGGTGTTGTGGTTATGATACTAAACTGTTGCAGGGAGAGTTGTGGGTTCAAAGTTCACCTGGACTGTATACTTTTAACTTCTATATTTGGTTCAAGTAGATTCTAGAAGTATCCACAAATGTCAAGAATCATTGAACTGGAATGTTCTGTAGCTGTACATATACTGTATGTGTTCTGGCTGGAGGCAGTTTGCTCTGCGCTCTTGTATGTGCAAGTGCTGAATAAACCTTTGTTAAGGGAATTTAGTGTTCGTCATTCATTTAATTTCACCTTCTTCTACGAGGGCAGTTCAATAAGTAATGCAACACATTTTTTTTCTGAAACAGGGGTTGTTTTATTCAGCATTGAAATACACCAGGTTATTCCCCAGTCTTTTAGCTACACAACACTATTTTTCAACGTAATCTCCATTCAATACTACGGCCTTACGCCACCTTGAAATGAGGGCCTGTATGCCTGCACGGTACCATTCCACTGGTCGATGTCGGAGCCAACGTCGTACTGCATCAATAACTTCTTCATCATCCACGTAGTGCCTCCCACGGATTGCGTCCTTCATTGGGCCAAACATAGGGAAATCCGACGGTGCGAGATCGGGGCTGTAGGGTGCATGAGGAAGAACCGCCCACTGAAGTCTTGTGAGCTCCTCTCGGGTGCGAAGACTTGTGTGAGGTCTTGCGTTGTCATGAAGAAGGAGAAGTTTGTTCAGATTTTTGTGCCTACGAACATGCTGAAGTCGTTTCTTCAATTTCTGAAGAGTAGCACAATACACTTCAGAGTTGATCATTTGACCATGGGGAAGGACATCGAACAGAATAACCCCTTCAGCGTCCCAGAAGACTGTAACCATGACTTTACCGGCTGAGGGTATGGCTTTAAACTTTTTCTTGGTAGGGGAGTGGGTGTGGCGCCACTCCATTGATTGCCGTTTTGTTTCAGGTTCGAAGTGATGAACCCATGTTTCATCACCTGTAACAATCTTTGACAAGAAATTGTCACCCTCAGCCACATGACGAGCAAGCAATTCCGCACAGATGGTTCTCCTTTGCTCTTTATGGTGTTCGGTTAGACAACGAGGGACGCAGCGGGAACAAACCTTTGAATATCCCAACTGGTGAACAATTGTGACAGCACTACCAACAGAGATGTCAAGTTGAGCACTGAGTTGTTTGATGGTGATCTGTCGATCATCTCGAACGAGTGTGTTTGCACGTTCCGCCATTGCAGGAGTCACAGCTGTGCACGGCCGGCCCGCACGCGGGAGATCAGACAGTCTTGCTTGACCTTGCGGCGATGATGACACACGCTTTGCCCAACGACTCACCGTGCTTTTGTCCACTGCCAGATCACCGTAGACATTCTACAAGCGCCTATGAATATCTGAGAAGCCCTGGTTTTCTGCCAAAAGAAACTCGCTCACTGCCCGTTGTTTGCAACACACATCCGTTACAGACGCCATTTTAACAGCTCCGTACAGCGCTGCCACCTGTCGGAAGTCAATGAAACTATACGAGACGAAGCGGGAATGTTTGAAAATATTCCACAAGAAATTTCCGGTTTTTTCAACCAAAATTGGCCGAGAAAAAAAATGTGTTGCATTACTTATTGAACTGCCCTCGTATGTGACAATATGGTTGAAATGGAGGGTAATGAAAACAGTTTGGGACTGGCATCTATTACAATCAATTTGATGTCTGAAAGAGAGGCACTGCTGTTGCAAGAAGTGGAAATGTGTATTAATATGGATCTGACAGCAATACAGTTAAAAGCAATGAAATTATTAGTGAGGTATTAGTTTATGGGGATGCAAAGGTGAATAATAATGTAAAGTGAGGAAGTAATGTTGTTAATAATTTTTTTTTTTAATGTAATGCATATAGGTCTTCTGACAATGGGATATTTGCTAAAGTTGTTCATAGTGATAATGTGGTGGATAATAAGGTGAATATTAATGCTGTACCCATACCATTGTGGGTTGATAATAATGATATAAATGATGAGTTGTTTAGTGAAAAGTGAGCTGATAATTGTAATGGAAGTGTTGTTAATGAAATTTTCCCTGACGAAGAAGTAAAAGCACATATTTTTTATGGAAGGTGGAGGTCATATGAATCTGGATAAGAATGTCAGTAGGGATGGGATGGAGAAAGAGGAGCAGATCATAATGTAAGTGATTGGATGTCCTATGCAAAAGTCCATAAGATCTTAATTCCTGAGGAAAGGGAGGAACAAAAAATGTAAAGTAGTTAGAAGGATAGAGAATTAAAGTGTTGAACAGGATGCTGATGGAATATTTAATGATATATTTAGGTGGTACAAAGAAATTGAGCATGAGACTGTTTGCGTTACAGAGAGGGAAAGCAGGCAGGAGACTGAAGCAGATTTGTTGGAGATAACTGAGTTAAAGAGAGCACCTGTTCTAAGAGTTCAGCCTATTATTACCTGGTAGTGAGAGAAGTGGAAAATATTGCACTTTTAGATTCTCACTCCAGTTTTTCAGCCATATCAGAGTCTTTCTGGCAACAGGAAATTGCTGGAGATACCTATGACTGGCGTAAAAATAAAAACAGCAGCTCAGGCATGCAGCAAGCCAGTTAAGAGACAGATATTGTTATAACTTAAGATCGATGGAAACTGTTTTGCTATTAATTGTCTTGATGTTCCTGGTTTAACTAGGAACATTATTTTGGGAATGGATTTATTATATTAAGATGTTTGTAACATTATTGTGAAGAATGGAATTGTGGAATTGGATGCTGGGGATTAGGGAAAAATTATGGTTCAAAAGCGAATCATCAGGGGGTGAAATAATTGCACTTATACAGAATGTCAGAAAATGTGGAAATATGTTCAACAAAGAAAATAAATAATAAAATAGATGAAATGCAACATTTGTCAGAAGATCAGAGAATACAACTTTTTGAACAGTTGTGAGATCATTAGTACACATTCTCTTATAAATCTGTGCAGCTGATTAACTTTGAATACATTGATACTCTTTGATGTAATAAAAGTAAGACTTTTTTTTATGGCCATGACAGGTAAGAAATCAGTCAGGGCCAGAATTCAAAAGATGTCAGATTGGAAAGTAATAGTGCATGGTGGTAGTGAGTATTTCAATCGAATAGTGATTTTTAAAAAGAAAGGTAAAGTAGTAAGGATTGTATTGGTTGACAAAAAAATGAAACAAAACAATTGTAATGGAAAATTACCAACAATAAAACAAGAATCCTCCCCCCATGAACCATGGACCTTGCCATTGGTGGGGAGGCTTGCGTGCCTCAGTGATACAGATAGCCATACCATAGATGCAACCACAACGGAGGGGAATCTGTTGAGATGGCCAGACAAATGTGTGGTTCCTGAAGAGGGGCAGCAACCTTTTCAGTAGTTGCAGGGGCAACAGTCTGGATGATTGAATGATCTGGCCTTGTAACACTAACCAAAATGGCCTTGCTGTGCTGGTACTGCGAACGGCTGAAAGCAAAGGGAAACTACAGCCATAATTTTTCCCGAAGGCATGCAGCTTTACTATATGGTTAAATGATGATGGTGTCCTCTTGGGTAAAATATTCCAGAGGTAAAATAGCCCCCAATTCTGCCGGGGACTACTCAAGAGGATGTTGCTATCAGGAGAAAGAAAACTGGTGTTCTATAGATTGGAGCGTGGAATGTCAGATCCCATAATCGTGCAGGTAAGTTAGAAAATTTAAAAAGGGAAATGGATAGGTTAAAGTTAGAAAATAGTGGGAATTAGTGAAGTTTGGTGGTAGGAGGAACAAGACTTCTGGTCAGGTGAATAAAGCATTATAAACACAAAATCAAATAGGGGTAATGCAGGAGTAGGTTTAATAATGAATAGGAAAATAGGAATGCGGGTAAGCTACTACAAACAGCATAGTGAACACATTATTGTGCCCAAGATAGACATGAAGTCCGTGCTTACCACAGTACTACAAGTTTATACGCCAACTAGCTCCACAGATGACAAAGAGATTGATAAATTGTATGATGAGATAAAAGAAATTATTCAGATAGTGAAGGGAGATGAAAATTTAATTGTCATGGGTGACTGGAACTCGATAGTAGGAAAAGGAAGAGAGGGAAATGTAGTAGGTGAATATGGAATGGGATTAAGGAATGAAAGAGGAGGCCGCCTGGTAGAATTTTGCACAAAGCATAATTAATCATAGCTAACACTTGGTTCAAGAATCATAAAAGAAGACTGTATATGTTGTGTTGGCAGAAGAGCCAACATTGTGTTACTAGAGGAGGCTGAAATGCATGTGTTTTAACTCATGCAGGCTGGCGTGAAGAGGGAAGAACTATACTGATGTGAGGTCTGGAACATGACAAGGAATGAGAATTCAGAAAGTGGACATAATTAGTTTCATACTTAACTTTAATCCATTAATGATGAACATTGCTCTTGACAGTACATGATTCACAATATTATCTGTTAGTAACTGAATATGGCACCTTGCTAGGTCATAGCAAATGACGTAGCTGAAGACTATGCTAAACTGTCGTCTCGGCAAATGAGAGTGTAAGTAGACAGTGAACCATCGCTAGCAAAGTCGGCTGTACAACTGGAGAGAGTGCAAGGGAGTCTCTAGACTAGACCTGCTGTGTGGTGGCGCTCGGTCTGCAATCACTGATAGTGGCGACACTCGGGTCTGACGTATACTAATGCACCGCGGCTGATTTAAAGGCTGCCACCTAGCACGTGTGGTGTCTGGAGGTGACATCACAGTATAAATGGAAGAAGCCTGGAGATACTGGAAGGTCTCAGATAGATTATGCAAAGGTAAGACAGAAATTCAGGAACCAGGTTTTAAATTGTAAGACATTTCCAGGGGCAGATGTGAACACTGACCACAATCTATTGATTATGAACTGTAGATTAAAACTGAAGAAACTGCAAAAAGGTGGGAATTTGAGGAAATGGGACCTGGATAAACTGACTGAACCAGAGGTTGTACAGAGTTTCAGGGAGAGCATAAGGGAACAAGTGACAGGAATGGGGGAAAGAAATACAGTAGAACAAGAATGGGTAAGTGTGAGGAATGAAATAGTGAAGGCAGCAGAGGATCAAGTAGGTAAAAACACGAGGGCTAGTAGAAATCCTTGGGTAACAGAAGAAATATTGAATTCAATTGATGAAAGAAGAAAATATAAAAATGCAGTAAATGCAGCAGGTAAAAAGGAATACAAACATCTCAAAAATGAGATTGACAGGAAGTGCAAAATGGCTAAGCAGGGATGTCTATAGGACAAATGTAAGGATGTAGAGGTACATATCACTAGGGGTAGGATAGATACTGCCTACAGGAAAATTAAAGAGACCTTTGGAGAAAAGAGAACCACTTGCATGAATATCAAGAGCTCAGATGGAAACCCAATTCTAAGCAAAGAAGGGAAAGCAGAAAGGTGGGAGGAGTATATAGAGGGTCTATACAGGGGTGATGTTCTTGAGGACAATACAGGGTGATTCAAAAAGAATACCACAACTTTAGGAATTTAAAACTCTGCAACGACAAAAGGCAGAGCTAAGCACTATCTGTCAGCGAATTAAGGGAGCTATAATGTTTGATTTAGTTGTACATTTGTTCACTTGAGGCACTGTTGACTAGGTGTCAGCGTCAGTTGATGCTAAGATGGCGACCGCTCAACAGAAAGCTTTTTGTGTTATTGAGTATGGCAGAAGTGAATCGACGACAGTTGTTCAGCATGCATTTCGAACGAAGTATGGTGTTAAACCTCCTGATAGGTGGTGTATTAAACATTGGTATAAACAGTTTACAGAGAATGGGTATTTGTGCAAAGGGAAAAGTTCTGGACGGCCGAGAACGAGTGATGAAAATGTAGCACGCATCCAGCAAGCATTTGTTCGCAGCCCAGGAAAATCGACTCGCAGAGCTAGCAGAGAGCTGCAAATTCCACAATCAACTGTATGGAGAGTCCTACGAAAAAGGTTAGTTATGAAACCTTATCGCCAACTACCCGAGGCAATGGATCGGCCGCCAGGCAGCCCGTGACAGAGCACTTCATCACTGGCCTCCAAGAAGCCCTGATCTTACCCCCTGCGATTTTTTCTTATGGGGGTATGTTAAGGACATGGTGTTTCGGCCACATCTCCCAGCCACCATTGATGATTTGAAACGAGAAATAACAGCAGCTATCCAAATTGTTACGCCTGATATGCTACAGAGAGTGTGGAACGAGTTGGAGTATCGGGTTGATATTGCTCGAGTGTCTGGAGGGGGCCATATTGAACACCTCTGAACTTGTTTTTGAGTGAAAAAAAAAACCTTTTTAAATACTCTTTGTAATGATGTATAACAGAAGATTATATTATGTTTCTTTCATTAAATACACATTTTTAAAGTTGTGGTATTCTTTTTGAATCACCCTGTATTATGGAAATGGGAGAGAATGTAGATGAAGATGAAACGGGAGATAAGATACTGCTTGAAGAGTTTGACAGAGCACTGAAAGACCTAAGTCGAAACAAGGCCCCAGGAGTAGACAACATTCTGTTAGAACTACTGACAGCCTTGGGAGAGCCGGGCCTAACAAAACTCTACCATCTGGTGAGCAAGATGTATGAGACAAGCGAAATACCCTCAGACTTCAAGAAGAATATAATAATTCCAATCCCAAAGAAAGCAGGTGTTGACAGATGTGAAAATTACTGAACTATCAGTTTAATAAGCCACAGCTGAAAATACTAACATGAATTCTTTACAGACAAATGGAAAAACTGGTAGAAACTGACCTCAGGGAAGATCAGTTTGGATTCCGTAGAAATGGTAGCACAGTGAGCCAATACTGACCCTAAGACTTATCTTAGAAAATAGATTAAGGAAAGGCAAACCTATATTTCTAGCATTTGTAGACTTAGAGAAAGCTTTTGACAATGTTAACTGGAATACTCTCTTTCAAATTCTGAAGGTGGCAGGGGTAAAATACAGGGATCGAAAGTCTATTTACAATTTGTACAGAAACCAGATTGTTGTTGTGAGAGTCGAGGGACATGAAAGGGAAGCAGTGGTTGGGAAGGGAGTGAGACAGGGTTGTAGCCTATACCCGATGTTATTCAATCTGTATATTGAGCAAACAGTAATGGAAACAAAAGAAAAATTCGGAGTAGGAATTAAAATCCATGGAGAAGAAATAAAAACTTTAAGGTTCGCTGATGACACTGTAATTCTGTCAGAGACAGCAAAGGACCCGGAAGAGCAGCTGAACGGAATGGACAGTGTCTTGAAAGGAGGGTATAAGATGAACATCAACAGAAGCAAAACGAGGATAATGGGATGTAGTTGAATTAAATTGGGTGATGCTGCATGAATTAGATTAGGAAATGAGATGCTTAAAGTAGTAACTGAGTTTTGCTATTTGGGGAGCAAAATAACTCATGATGGTCAAAGTAGAGAGAATATAAAATGTAGACTGGCAATGGCAAGGAAAGTGTTTCTGAAGAAGAGAAATTTGTTAAAATCGAGTATAGATTTAAGTGTCGGGAAGTTGTATCTGAAAGTATTTGTTTGGAGCATAGCCATGTATGGAAGTGAAACGTGGAAGATAAATAGTTTAGACAAGAAGAGAATAGAAGCTTTAGAAATGTGGTGCTACAGAAGAATGCTGAAAATTAGATGGGTAGATTGCATAACTAATGAGGAGGTATTGAATGGAATTGGAGAGAAGAGAAATTTGTGACACAACTTGATTAGAAGAAGGGATCAGTTGGTAGGGAATATTCTGAGGCAACAAGGGATCACCAATTTAGTATTGGAGGGCAGTGTTGAGGGTAAAAATCGTAGAGGGAGACCAAGAGATGAATACACTTGTGGCGCTGATGAGGTCAACACCAGCATCGATACACGTTTGTCTCTAGATTGCGAGCATCGTCTATGGACGCTGAGCATTGTCTTTGGGCTGTTCCGCCACGACAGTTCTTTGTGAGCCTATGATGTGTTTAGGTGAACAAATGAACTACTGTTAAATGGTGTTGTTTGGTGTAACCAATCCAAACATCCATCTCATTGGTGACCCCGTGTTGTAACATCTTCCATTTTCGCCGTTTTACTGTGCCTGCACCCTCCACGTCGGTTACTTTCGCATGTATTACATCGACACAGCATTCGAACAATGACTTCGGCCCAGCGCTTAACACGGGATTTTGTGATCGACATGCAGTGTGTTGCGGGCGATGTACACCCGCCAGGACTGCGACACGATGCCCCTCACTCGACAATTACACCGATTTCGCCGGACGTTTTCGAGCCTGCAATAATAAGTGAGATTAGGAGTGTGCATAACCCCGGCTATCAAACGCCTTTGTTCCCACCACATGTGTCATCCCTCATCGACTGTGCGGTTACCTCTTATAGATCTCCGTGCAGTGCGGGAGCAATGCCGATTTCTGTAAATGCTTCGTTGGACAACCTACTACCGCCATGACAACGATTTGCCACGCTGCAATCTGTGCAGTACCACGCAGAAACCTGCCACGTGGCCGGAATTGCTTCGTTCACAGGTCAACCACCTCAGTATTAAAACACGCCCACGTCTGCCTCGGTTCAGCATCAGCACATTCCTTCCTACTTCGATACCTCAGCCTGCAACAGGAACAATAACTTGTTATCTGTGCCTGATCTCCACCTCCGTCCCACAGCTACGCCTCAGTGCTTTCTGCCACGACATTCACCTTATCCGCACACCATTTTGAGTGGAGTGACTATGAACAGTGAACATTCACACATTCCATCCCACGTTCGACATCATTTCCCACACTGTGTTTCTGGACAGCCCACGCCTCCACAGCCTCACTGCAACACAGGTGGCCCCGGCTCTATTCATACGTCGAGCTTTCGACGGACTATCACGCATTCTCCAACTTTGAACTTTTTCTCACCTGTCGCCCCCACGCCGGCTCCAGTCGAGCTTCCGCTACTGTTCTCGAAAAATCTCGGTGCCTCATTCACGTCGGTCTTCCGTGACACGTCAATCCGAACACACCCACAACGTGTTGAGCTTCCGCAACCGCAACCAACACACTACGGTGTCTCACCTGCGTCGGCCTTCTCTGTCACGACAGATCGTACCCAACCACGTGTCATTTTCACGCTGCCACCCGAACAGCCGTCGTTGCCACATCCCCTGGAGGCACACTTTCCTGGAATACTACAGCAACAACTGTTCGTTTCAAGCAGTGCCCAGCGATCTCAACTCAACCTGTTCTTCCGAAGATTCTACAACGCTCGCCGATATTGCTGCCATTTAATCCCGACAGGGCTGCAACTTGGTTCAAAATTGCAGACAAAGAGTTCGACCATTACAAACTCGACGAGTCGACCAGGTTTCCGTGCCGCAGCACCCACTTGCACGACCAGGAGGACTTGATTGTTGACCTGATCGACGCCCCTGACTCATCTACCTAGTACACCCTAGCCAAAAAGACAGTTCTACGACGGCTTGCACGCTCAACTGAGGCAGCAATACGGCAAGTGCTCCACGTCGAGCAACTAGGCAACGACAAACCTTCCCAGCTCTGGAGATGGCTACGTGCCCTGGTCAGCGCCGATCTACTCTCTGACACAGCTCTATTCGCCATCTGGTCAGATAAACTATCTCCTCACATCCGCTTTGCTCTGGCTCAGAGGTCTTCCGAACCTGTCGAGCAAAGAATGACAATTGCTGACAAGCTACACGATGCATCACTGCTCTATTTCGCCAGCCACTGCCTACCTGACAAGTCTCAGCTTCAGGCTCATCGCCCTGTGGCCGGGCGCGGCCGGGGGCGCACTGTGCCGACTATTCCGCTCGCTCCGGGAAGCAGTAAACAAGCTACTGGGGCGTCACCAGATCAGCCCACGGTCACGCCCCCTCCTGCAACCGAGCCTGCTGCAGCCACCGAACCTTGGCCACCACCACTGGCAACGAACGTTCTGCAGGAAATGCAACCGCACTACCCGTACTGTTACTTCCACATACGGTTTGGTGAGGCGGCACGGAACTGCAGACCACCCTGCTACTTCCCAAACGCCAATCACACGTAGGTCCGGGTGACACCTCCTGTGCACAAAATGACAGGCACTCCCCAGTGTTCCATTCTGTCCGGGAACGACTGGATAATTGCGGATGACTTTACATTAAAGACATTTCGTCAGTATACCTTTTCCTAGTGGACAAGGGCACCGATGTTTCGCTGCTGCCTGCGTCCTTAGTGTCGTCGTACATCCGCCCTCATCATACTTCAATACAGGCCGTGATTTCAACTAAACTACAATGCTCGGGTTCAACTTCCCACGTCATCGCACTCTCCACAAACTGCAAACTCGAGTGGCCTCTGTGGTGTGCGACATTGACGAACCTATACTAGGCATTGACTTCTTGCGACACCACAAACTTTCACCGAACCTAGTGCGAAACACCGTGTTTCATCACTGGTCCAAGACTCACTTCCCCTGTGCTCCTTCGAGCAAACCCCCCATCACACATCGGTCCAGACCCATCTCATCTGTGTATCCTCGTCTCTGTGGACTACGTTACAAGAAACAACGCACAAGTGCCTTGTCGAGCTTGAAAACGTCGCTCGCCTACGCAAGGAAAACTTCGAGCTCTCCCTCTGTCTCCACGAAACTCAGCTCCAGCTCTCCGATGCAGCAAAGGAATTACAGACACTACAGCAAGGACAAAGCAAGGTTAGTAAGTGCGCCAAATCTGCTTGCAGTCCCAGCAATCGAGCCTCCGTGTGCTTACCTCCCGCTACCCATCGCAACTGTGCTATCAAGTCTGCCATAACGTGTACTGGCAGTTCTGCAGGGCCACACCCCCCTAACACGGCAGCGTTTGACACTCGGCCAGACACAAGCTCCTATCTCGCCACTCGCAGACAGCACCTCAAACTATGCAACTTAGGCTCCTGCACGCCACCGTGCGACTGCCACTGACAACACAAACAGTGCACTCGCTCCAAGCACTTTGCCCATGACTGTGCTGCCACAGGCCGCGCCCTCAGACAATGGACTCAGTAACGGCTCACGAGCTCTACCGAGCTAACCCGACCACAGTGCCACTGCTTCGGGCTGGCAGCCATCTTGTAGCATTGACTCCTGGGACACTTTGCCGCCTCGGCTCCTGTCGGATCCACCAAGTGGCTCCGAACACCACGACCACACCTCGCCTGCCCATCCGTCACACATTGTAAACAAACCGCACCCGCGCTGCCGGCAACATTTCCGTCGTCACTAACAGCACGGTTCACAAGCTTCGCCTCACGACAGGTCCCCCGATCTCCAGTGAACCACGTCGACTTTGTCCCGAGCTCCTCTCCAACCTTAAAAATCAGATTTCTGAACTACTAAGCTCCGGCGTCATTGAACCCTCTGCCAGTAGCTGGTCTCCGCCCATACATATGACACCCAAGAAAGACGGGTCCTGTCGCATGTGCGGAGACTACCGTCGACTAAACGCACAAACAATTATGGACACCTAACATTGCCAACTTTACCAGTTCCCTCGCAGGTGCGACCATGTTCTCTGTCATTGATTGCAAACGGGCCCACCACCAGATCCCCATGGCACCTGAAGACATCAAGAAGACAGCAATCACCACCCCGATCGGGTTATTTCAGTTTCGATTCATGCCCTTCGTTCTGAAAAACGCAACCCAGAACTGACAACGCTTCATCAACGAAGTGCTATTCGACCTAAAATTCTGCTTTGGATATCTTGATGACATACTTGTGTTCAGCCCCTCCGTCGAGGACAACATTCGACGTGTGCAAACTGTTATGAACACTCTCGTGGCAGCAGGCATTGAGACCAACTGGGACAAATTGCAGCTGCATCAACCCGCTGTCACTTTTCTCGGTTTTCGGGTCTCTGCCGACGGCATTTCACCACCCCCTGAGAAAGTACAAACAATATTAAACCTACCAAGACCTTCGTCATTCAAAGAGATCCGCGCTTTCTGGGGACAGTTAATTATTATCGCCGAGATCTACCTCGGGCTGTGAAGATTCAGGCTCCACTGACGGACGCCTTGGCAGGCACCAACACTTCTGGATCTCGGCCCGTTCCATGGACCCCTGCTATAACTGACTCTTTCACTACCCTCAAAAATCTTCTTGCTGAGGCCTGCACCATCGCGCATCCTCATCTCAATGTGCAGCTTTTCATCACCCCAGACGCGAGCTATACTGCCATCGGCGCTGTTCTTAGCCAGACAATCGACGGCAAAACTTCGCCCCTGCAGTTCTTCTCCCACAAGCTCACCAAAGCACAATTAAAATTTTCCGCATTTGTCAGGGAGTTGCTCGCGGTTTACGAAGCGATCAAGCATTTTAAGACTGACGTTGAGGGACACCCTTTCTATGTTTTAACCTATCTCAAACCCTGGCTGTGGCCATTACAAACCCGCCAGCTGACCCGCCTCCTCGCCACTTCAGATACATGGACTTCATATCTCAGTTCACCAGCGATGTCAGACACATAAAGGGTGCTGACAATATAGTTGCTGATTTCCTTTCACGATTCGACGCCGTCCATTCGCTGTTAGGCCTCTCTAAACTGCCTAACCTCCAACCCGCCGACGAGGAAACACAAAACCTGATTTCAAACTCTACCTCTTCAATACACTTCGTCCTCACCACCTTCCCTGGCATTTCTGGTGAGATCTGGTGTGACGACAGTATAGGCACGTTACGCCCCCTCATCCCAACCACGCTCCGTCGAACTGTCTTCAATGCACTGCATAATTTAGCCCACCCCAGTGTTCGTGCGTCCGCGCGCCTCGTAGTGGAAAGCTTTGTGTGGAGAAATGTTAACAAGTACTGCCAGCAATGGGCACGCTCCTGCGTCGCGTGCCAATGCTGCAAAGTACACAAGCACACTTCACCACCCTCGGCACCTTTTCAATCCATCCTCGGCGTTTCCAGCATATTCATATTGACATTTTCGGCACTCTCTCCCCCCTCTAACGGCTTTCGGCTGTCGACCGAACAACTCGCTGGGTCGAGGCTGTCCCCCATACGAATATTACAGCAGAAACTGTTGCTGGAACTTTCATCGAGTCATAGGTATCGCGTTTCGGATGTACAGCTATCATCAAGTGTGACCAGGGCAGACAATTTGAGTCAGCCCTGTTCAATGAGATTTGTAACATTTGCGGCTTCCGGCGCATCCATAACACAGCATATCACCCGCAAAGTAACGGGCTAGTTAAGCGCTGGCACCACACTTTCAAGGCGGCTCTTCGATGCCAAGACTCTCTATGGATGCAGATCTATAAGGAAGACCTCAAAGGTACAATAGCCGAGTTCGTATACGGCCAGAGCATTGTTCTCCCTGGCGAACTGGTGCACCCTTCCGCTTCTCCCCCTCAGTCTGACTTACCTTCCTTTGTGGACCCCATCAGACGCCACTTCATCAACCTCCATATCCCTCCCCCCGCCAGTCACTCCCGCCCTAAAGTTCACGTCCCGAAATCTCTGGACAATTGCGAGTACGTCATGCGCCAAGATGACACTGTCCGTGCTCCCATCCAACCTCCATATACCGGCCCGTACCGAGTTCTCCAGCGCTCAGCCAACACCTATGACATCCAGATGAAACATTCAGCTGTTACAGCCTCTCTCAACAGACTTAAGGCTGTTCATGTCGAACCTTGTTCTACCCCCCTTCAGGCCACAACCACGCCACTCACTGTCGTGGCTCGCGACGCTCCGACCACTCCCTCCACATCAGACTTACACACTCCATCGAGTGACTTCCAGTTCCAATCGTCGAGCTCTCCTCTGACCTCGTCCTCTACTCTGATCTCACGCACTCCATCCAGTGACCACATGCTCCCCACATCGAGCTTACCTACAATCACGCCCTCACCGCCAGGCCCTTCGCTGGTCCCTTTCACCTCTCCACAATCGCCTGCCTCACCCTCTCGAGGTTTCTCACGCCCTCCTGTCTTGAATGTGCCCTCACTCGAGGTATTTGTGCCTGTCCCCCCTGGACATAATCCGTGATATCTCAATAATACTGTGTGATTATACACTGTTCGTTGTGTGTTTCCCTTCATCCAGTGCTCATGACACAACCTCCACCATTCCCTGCCACCTGGTGAAATGTGATCCCCTCTCGCCTGACGTCGACCTGGACATGCTTTGTGTGTTCGCCATGCCCACCGGAGACATTGTCTTTGTCACTCCATTCCACCCGTAAACTGCTGGCCTACCTGTCGCTGCACGACCAGCACGCCCAGTATGATGCCCAGCGTGCTTCAACAACTTCCAGGTTCAGTGGTCAAACCTTCCTACATAACAGCTCCCAGCTCTCCGATGATGCTGTCGAGCTGACCGTGGTCTGGCTCCCATGGATCAGCCCTACTGACGCCTTAGTCACCCCCCCCCCCCCGTCCTTCAGCCTCTCAAGTATCCTGTACTGCGGGGGGTGGGCTATGTGGCGCCAATGAGGTCGACACCAGCATCAATATATGTTTGTCTCTAGACTCCGAGCATCATCTTTGGACGCTGAACATTGTCTTTGGGCTGTCCCACCATGTCAGTTCTTTGTGAGCCTTTGATGTGTTTAGTTGAATAAATGAACTACTGTTAAAATGGTGTTGTTTGGTGTAACCAACCCGAACATCCACCTCACACTAAACAGATGCAGAAGGATGTAGGTTGCAGTAGGTACTAGGAGATGAAGAAGCTTGCACAGGATAGAGTAGCATGGAGAGCTGCATCAAACCAATCTCGGGACCGAAGACCACAACAGCAACAAAACAAGAATGAGTTAATTCAGATTTTGTTAATGTAAAAAATTATGTCTAGTGCAGGTGTAACTTTTGGGAATTGGCAGGTACTTCTAGCTGAGGGAAGTATAAAATATACAGCCTTTCTATTTGAAGGAAGAATATTTATGCTTATGGGGGCCTCTTTTGGATTTTCTATATCTGTGGCTGTATTCATAAGGGCATTAAATCAAGTTCTTGGATATGAATTAATAAGACAATTAACTGCGAACATTGATGGTATACTGTTAATCAGTAACACATGGACAGAACATTGTCAGCCATTGAAGGAAGTATTCAAAGCATTGCATAAAAGGGGGTCAAAATTGAGTGAACTTGGCTTTTTTTGCAGTGGTAGCCAAAACTCGTCCTGTGATCAAAAATATAAGTGCAACAAGTGCTGTTATTTGATTCCAAGTAATTACCGCAGGAACTTCAAAATCATGTTCCACTTTCTGGACAATAAATTACAACCAAATGAAGGCAGTTACAGAGTGCAAATACCTCAGGATCAGAAACAGTTACAATCTTTCACTGGAATATGTGTCTGTTACCATGAATACTTAAGTGAGTGCAACTTATATTCGCCAAACCTCTGTCACTTAGGTTAAGTCTGGGAGAGTTGGACCACTATTTTCCTTCAGTATAAAATTTGACTTGTGTCGATAACTCTGCTCTTTTGATGTGCTTGGGATCACTATACATTTCCATGAGCATTGAAATGGTTGGTTGGCCTGTGTGTCAGATTCTGCTCTTCCATTTGTTGCCACATACATATCTTCCAACAAATAAACACGAGTCTTGGCCTGCTGCCTTATTCAGTGTGGTTATTCCACATTCTTTGAAGCTAAGTTTAATTGTGGACCATCCCTCCTGCTTGTTTGGGAGAAATGGACCACTTTGATTTCTGTCTGCAGGTAGCAAAGTTGGTGGCCATTTTAGATTAGTTTCATGTCTACACATTTGCCAAAATGTGCAGTTAAAAAAACTGCATGAATATTGTACAAACTAAGTTTTAATACTAAAATTTGTAACTACATGATAAAGCTTTTCAGCTTACCAGAACAGTGGATGTGATTTTTCTCCAGAACTAATCTGAAAATAACAGCAACCTTTCCACCATGTTTCTTCACAAAACAGCTTCCTCACAAGAAGTGGGAACTGTTATTTAGCAGCACATTAGTGAAACACACCACTGGTCCATCTCACCCAGTGGTCCATCTCTCCCAAACTTACCCTATTGAAAAAGGAACTGGACACCTGAATGCAATGAGGAATTCAATCCCTAAAGGAATAAAAATATCTTGTAACCACAAAAGGGAACTGTATCTAACAACAAGAAAGAGTAATGACCCAGAAACAGCCAAATATTATAAAAACTACTGTGCTACATTAAGAAAGGTTATTAAAAAGTCCCAATTCATGTGCATCATGTCTGAGATTAATACATCTGATAACAAAATCAAAACAATTTGGAATATTATTACAACGGAGACAGGACAACCAAGGGTACAGGATGACGGCATCACCATAAAAGTGAATGGAAACTTGATAAACAACAAGCTGGAAGTCGAAAACATTTTGAATAATCATTTTTTAAATGTTGTAGAGAAAATAGGATCTAAATGTTCATTAGAAGAAGCAAGGCAGTTAATGGAAGAGGCCTTACCTACACCATTTGATACAATTGAAATTCCACCCACCTATCCATCTGAAATTACGAAGATAATAAACTCTCTTAAGAATAAAAGCTCACATGGGATTGATGGCATTTCCAGCAGGATAATAAAATCTTGTTCCCAAGAAATTAGTGGGATTCTTAGCCACATATGTAATAGCTCTCTGAAGCAAGGTATTTTTCCCAGATAACACTGCATAAAAAAGGGGATACGTCTGATGTCAACAACTACCACCCAATCTCTCTTCTGACTGCCTTATCCAAAATTCTTGGAAATGTAATGTATTGTAGAGTAGCTCCACACCTTTGTAAAAATAAAGTTTTAACAAAATGTCAGTTTGGTTTCCAGAAGGGTTTTTCAACGGAAAATGCTATATATACTTTCACTAATGAAATATTAAATGCTCTGAGTAACCGGAAGTCACCCGTTGGGATTTTTTGTGATTTATCAAAGGCTTTTGACTGTGTAAATCATGGAATACTTCAAGATAAGCTCAAGTATTGTGGTATGAATGGTACAGTGCTCAAATGGTTTAAATCATACCTAACTGGAAAAGTGTAGAAAGTTGAAACAAACAGTTCACATAATATGCAAAAAACTGGTGATTTCTCAAACTGGGGAACAATCAAGAATGGGGTGCCACAAGGTTCGGTCTTGGGTCCACTGCTGTTCTTAATATATATTAATGACGTGCCATTGTATATTCACAAAGATGCAATGCTGGTACTTTTTGCCGATGATACAAGCATAGCTATCACACCCGACAGAACTGGTGAAATTGTAAACGATGTTTTTCAGAAAATCATTAAGTGGTTCTCTGCAAATGGGCTCTCATTAAACTTTGACAAAACACAGTATATACAGTTCCACACAGTAACTGGAATGACCCCATTAATAAACATAGACTTCGATCAGAAATCGGTAGCTAAGGTAGAATATTCAAAATTTCTAGGTGTATGCATTGATGAGGGGTTGAACTGGAAAAAAACACACTGAGGATCTGCTGAAACGTTTGAGTTCAGCTACTTATGCTATTAGGGTCATTGCAAATTTTGGTGATATACATCTGAGTAAATTAGCTTACCATGCCTATTTTCATTCTCTGCTTTCGTATGGCATCATATTCTGGGGTAACTCATCATTGAGTAAAAGAGTGTTCATTGCACAAAAGTGTGTAATCAGAATAATTGCTGGAGCTCATCCAAGATCATCCTGCAGACACTTATTTAAAGAGCTAGAAATCTTCACTGTAGCCTCACAATATATATATTCTCTTACGAAATTTGTTATTAACAATCCGAACGAATTCAAAAGTAATAGCAGTGTACATGGCTACAACACTAGGAGAAAGGATGATCTTCACTGCTCAAGGTTAAATCTAACTTTGGCCCAGAAGGGGGTAAATTATGCTGCCACAAAAGTCTTTGGTCACTTACCTAATAGCATCAAAAGTCTGACAGATAGCCATATAGCATTTAAAAGGAAATTAAAAGAATTTCTTAATGGCAACTCCTTCTACTCATTAGATGAATTTTTGGATATAGTAAGTGGGTTATATTTTGTCTAATGTAATATCTTGTATAGACACCTTTTATTAACCTGACACGTTCCGCATCATTATAAAGTGTCGTATTCATGATCTATGGAACAAGTACTAATCTAAGCTAATCTCTAATCTACCCACCAAGCACAGCTTGTCTAATAGCAGACTGTTATATTATCCTGACATTTTCCTACATTTTTGTACAGCCTCAGACAGTTTGGATAACTGGGTGGAATCTGTATTGTTTCAGGGGAAAAAGACAAATGGTGTGTTTGAGCACAGGATTATAGCATTTACTAGCCGAATGCTGTCTAAGCATGAGCTCATGTATGACATATCAGGAAAGGAGCTTTATGGTGTGGTGTTCAGTTTTCAGAACCTTAGGATATACACTCCTGGAAATGGAAAAAAGAACACATTGACACCGGTGTGTCAGACTCACCATACTTGCTCCGGACACTGCGAGAGGGCTGTACAAGCAATGATCACACGCACGGCACAGCGGACACACCAGGAACCGCGGTGTTGGCCGTCGAATGGCGCTAGCTGCGCAGCATTTGTGCACCGCCGCCGTCAGTGTCAGCCAGTTTGCCGTGGCATACGGAGCTCCATCGCAGTCTTTAACACTGGTAGCATGCCGCGACAGCGTGGACGTGAACCGTATGTGCAGTTGACGGACTTTGAGCGAGGGCGTATAGTGGGCATGCGGGAGGCCGGGTGGACGTACCGCGGAAATGCTCAACAGGTGGGGCGTGAGGTCTCCACAGTACATCGATGTTGTCGCCAGTGGTCGGCGGAAGGTGCACGTGCCCGTCGACCTGGGAGCGGACCGCACCGACGCACGGATGCACGCCAAGACCGTAGGATCCTACGCAGTGCCGTAGGGGACCGCACCGCCACTTCCCAGCAAATTAGGGACACTGTTGCTCCTGGGGTATCGGCGAGGACCATTCGCAACCGTCTCCATGCAGCTGGGCTACGGTCCCGCACACCGTTAGGTCGTCTTCCGCTCACGCCCCAACATCGTGCAGCCCGCCTCCAGTGGTGTCGCGACAGGCGTGAATGGAGGGACGAATGGAGACGTGTCGTCTTCAGCGATGAGAGTCGCTTCTGCCTTGGTGCCAATGATGGTCGTATGCATGTTTGGCGCTGTGCAGGTGAGCGCCACAATCAGGACTGCATACGACCGAGGCACACAGGGCCAACACCCGGCATCATGGTGTGGGGAGCGATCTCCTACACTGGCCGTACACCACTGGTGATCGTCGAGGGGACACTGAATAGTGCACGATACATCCAAACTGTCATCGAACCCATCGTTCTACCATTCCTAGACCGGCAAGGGAACTTGCTGTTCCAACAGGACAATGCACGTCAGCATGTATCCCGTGCCACCCAACGTGCTCTAGAAGGTGTAAGTCAACTACCCTGGCCAGCAAGATCTCCGGATCTGTCCCCCATTGAGCATGTTTGCGACTGGATGAAGCGTCGTCTCACGCGGTCTGCACGTCCAGCACGGACGCTGGTCCAACTGAGGCGCCAGGTGGAAATTGCATGGCAAGCCGTTCCACAGGACTACGTCCAGCATCTCTACGATCGTCTCCATGGGAGAATAGCAGCCTGCATTGCTGCGAAAGGTGGATATACACTGTACTAGTGCCGACATTGTGCATGCTCTGTTGCCTGTGTCTATGTGCCTGTGGTTCTGTCAGTGTGATGATGTGATGTATCTGACCCCAGGAATGTGTCAATAAAGTTTCCCCTTCCTGGGACAATGAATTCACGGTGTTCTTATTTCAATTTCCAGGAGTGTATTTAGAGGGCAGGGAAGTAATTGTCCTTACTAATCACAAGGGTTTAAGCAATCTCGAAGATTGTAAATTGCTGAATGGTATCTTAATGAGATGGGCTATGCTCCTTCAGCAATTTAGGTATGGTGTGAGGTACATAACAGGAACAGAAAACAATGTGGCAAATGCTTTGCTGCATTTACCTTTAGATGACAATGAGTATGTGGAAGAAATTTGAGATAAAAGGAGTTGAGAAATAAAAGGGGATGAAATTCACTAGAAAGTGCTTCAAAATGGGGATCCATCATTAGAATTTATTAAAGTTAATTACAGATATAAGGGATATGAAAAATTGCAGTAGTATTATTAAATCTGTAAAGGTGTTCTGCTTTGACAGAAAATTTATGAAAAGGAAGATTGGAAACTATGTTTCCTAAATGATAAAGTATAAACATTAATCAGTTATATTCACCTCAGTCATCAATACTATGTGGCACAAAAGTGTTTAGAGATAATTCAAGAGTATGTAATATTTAATAACATGGCAACAAGAGTAAAGACAGATCCAAGAAATAAAATATAGTACAGTGGCTATTCAGGGAGAGATGTAAAATATCATCACCAGCAGGAGAGGAGAGTCACTGAGAATTCATTTCTTTGGAAAACTGTCAGAAGGTTGTGGAGACCTGAAGTACAATTATATCCCTCAGGATATAATTGTCATCCTGAAGACACCATAATATTACTCACAATATGGATATGCTTGGCAGCATCAAGTCAACCATGCGTCTTGTGAAGCATTCCAACCCCACGGGAACACACCAAGTCCAAAACTGACATGGACACACAGCCACTGAGAGATGACTTGTGGATGTATTTGGGGTCAAAACAGTAACTGTGCAGCCTGTATGCTCGTACATGACCATCACTCACTGAGGAAAATACAAATTCATCAGAAAACATCATGTTCCGCTGGTTGTGATTGATATTGACCTCAGAAAATGCTAATCAGTAGAGTCAATGACCATCACAGAGTATCTCATTTATGGCCACACATTTACTAAATAGTCCGTCCAACCAAAGCTAGTGCTGAACTGTATCCACTAACCCAGGAAAAGCAGTAGTATGTTTCATCCACATCACATTTAAAAAAGAATTTTACTGTGAAATGTTGACAAGTTCATTATCCTGGAAAGGTGTTATATGGCAAGGTCCAGTTTCCAAATGCATAATGGATTCTCCAGTATCTTGATATTGTTTTATCCTTCATTATGCAGTGTGTTCAGGAATGCCATACCATGTCCTAGCCTCCAACACCATAAAATTTCCTCTGCCTCCACAAGAGCAATGATGCAGTCACAAATAACCTGCAGATGATGAGGCATGGTGTCTGTGTATTGTTACTCAACTGAAAGTGATGTGGTACAGATATTTCACACTGCTCATGTACTGTCGTTATCTATTACAGAGCAAGTGGTGGTGTGCAGATCGAACTCGCCACAACAGACTTTCAGTCTGTTACTATGTCAAATCATCAAAACTGTGTGAATAATTCTCACACATTATGTAAACAGAAAGAGTAAATTTAAGTTTTCCACACCAGGAATGTCATTATACACCAGAAGTGACTCTCATTTATCTATAGCCAAAGTTCCATCACATCTTCCTTAGGAAATTAGCTACACACGATTGAAATGTATTTGATGTAATACAATGGAGGACTTCATAGACAACAAGTTGTTGAACCAGAAGAATGTGTCTCTTATGGTGAAAATAAAAAAAAAAAAAATCACATGAATTCAAATATGAGAATTTTATATATAAAGCCTGAATGTTGTTTATTCGGCTACAGTGACCATTTACAGATTTATATCTCAGCAGTTAACATGCACTTCATCTATAGATAATACCAGCATAGCCTACTTACAGAACAGATTTTGTGCCTTCTTTGAACAGATCTGGAACACTGACAAAATCAGCTTTCCTGTAATTTCTGATGTAATATTTCATCTGCATGTTCCTGAGGTATATTGAAAGACATAGTATGTTGCATTTCATCCACATCAGTGTTGTACTGGACTTTAACTGTGGCTATGATTTCCACTGGTCAATTTTTGTCCTGTCAAGTGCACATGTGGGAACTGTGTACAATATGTAAGACTTTTTCAACAAGAAACATGTTGCCTGGGTGAACAATGTAAAAGTTGTACTACTGGTTTCTCACCATGTGAGGAAGCCAGAGAATTTAATAGTAGCAAATGTAGTTTTTCCTCTGGATCACATGATAACCCCTCAAGAGAGGGAAATATTGGTCAAGCAGCAGCTGTTAAAGAAGGGACTTGAGAGAAAGAAAAGACATGATGCCAGATGTAAAATCATTGAATTTAAATGGGAGGCTAAATGTTTGGTTTGGACAAGAGAAAAGTCAAGTGATATTGGTGGGGAAAGTAAAAAACTGTTTGAATTGTGTTAGTGCTCATTTGAAGTAGCTAACTGCCCACACTCCTTTGATTACAGGTGTCCAAGAAATTAGGTCTCTCCAATATAACAGAGCTGAGGCTGTTTGCTGAGAAGCAAAAAGAGAGTGCAGATGTGTAAATTGATCTTGTTTCACATGATTTGTGCTCAAATGTTTGTTTGTTTATTGCAGTGTGAAATTTTTAATTGTTCGTTGGAGAAGTTATGTGCAGTTAGGATAGTTTATATATGTTGTGTAATATGATTTACCTTGCTGTAAATGAGACAAATATCACAATTTCATCAGAATAGAGGTGGAGGCAGAGAATGCCTTGAATAATTTAATTTGCATTAATAATAAATGTTTGTTTACATCATAAGTGAACATTTAGGATGACTTCATCCCTGATGTACATATGTGGAAGGTAAGATTTGTCAAAAATTTTAATGAATCAACTGTAGGTCCTTGGTGAAACACTTTACATTATATTAACTAAACAAAATACTTTTTTGCCTTGTTTCACAAATTTTATTATTGCTATATGACAAAGGTTTCTAGGTGCAAGCCCACTTTTTAATACATAACTGATCCTAAGGATGAGAACCAAGAAAAGATAAACATAAAAGATCAAGAAAAGATAAACATGTCATTTTTGAAATCTATCAATTCTTAACTTAAACTTTGAAAGTCATCCCTGTTGACAATTTTGGCAAATTACATAGGGACTTAAAAAATCATTAGGGCAGCATTTACACAACTCATTTACAATAACTATGACTAAACATACATTGGAGTAGAGATATGCACAGGAATGGAATATTTTGTTATGTGAATGAAGGCACCATGGTTCTCCTGTGTAGTAGTTGCAATATTGTCTGAAAGAGGTGAATAATTGAACAGGGTTTGTTCCTTAAATAATAAATGTGGGGACAGAAACACCTGTTTCTTGATTTCTAACTGAGTGAGCTTTGCACTCTTTCCTTCTATGTGTAGGACTTCCACATCTATTGTGTATTTGTGGTTTCATTTATTCAATGTTCAGCAAAGGATGAATCTGGCTTCCTTAATCTTCAACTTCTATGATGTTCTCTGAGCCTAATGCGGATTGAGCTCCCAGTCTGTCCAGTACAGCAACAGTGACAACCGCTGCAGATGATCTCATAACACTCATTGTTTTATCTTTTGAATTGAAGAGACTTTGACCTACTGTCTGTGGGATATAGAAAAGCACAGAGTAACGCTTTGCTTTTAAAACATATCCTATTTGAAGTTTTACTTATAAAAGGTAAACTGCAACATTCCCTTTTTCAGTCTACCTATAGTGTTCACTTGGTACAGTAGAGATCTGGGTTGATTCTTCAGTTTTTTATTGAGAATTTTGTCAATAATGTTGGAATTAAATTCGTTATTTGTGGCTATTGTTTTAGTTTTTTATTGAGAATTTTGTCAATACTGTTAGAATCCAATTCATTCTTTATCAGAATGATGATAATGAGCAAGTATGTAATGAGGAATGGTACCTTTAGCTTTAGTATGGTGCCTGCAGGCGAGATTTGTAATGTAATTTTCATTATAATTTGATCTCTAGTTAATAGGGTTATATTGTTAAATTACACTGAGATGACAAAAGTTATGGGATACCTCCTACTATCATGTCGGACACCCTTTTTCCTAGGATAGTCAATAACTAAACATGGCATGGACTCAACAGGTCGTTGGAAGTTCCCTGCAGATATATTGAGCCATGCTGCCTTTATAGCCATCCATAATTGCAAAAGTGTTGCTGGCGCACAATTTTGTGCATGAACTGACCTCTCAATTACGTCCCATAAATGTTCAATGGGATTCATGTTTGATGATCTGGCTGGCCAAATCATTCACTCAAACTGCCCAGAATGTTCTTTGAATCAATTTCAAATAGTTGTGGCCCATTGACACAGTGCATTGTCATCCATAAAAATTCCATCATTGTTTGGGAACATAAAGTCCCTGAATGGCTGCAAATGGTATCCAAGTAGCCCAACATAACCTAGAACCCAATCCATTCCATGTAAACACAGTCCACACCATTATGGAACCACCTCTCACATGCACAGTACCTTGTTGACGACTTAGGTCCATGGCTTCATGGGGTCTGTGCCATACTTGAACCATGCCATCAGCTCTTACCAACTGAAACTGTAGCTCATCTGATCAGGCCATAGTTTTCCAGTATCTAGGATCCACACGATATGATTACAAGCCCAGGAGAGGCACTGCAGGTGATATCATGCTCTCAGCAAAGGCACTGACATTGATTGTATGCTGCCATAGATCATTAATGCCACATTTTGCCACAGTGTCCTAATGGATACATTTGTCGTATACCCCACATTGATTTCTGTGGTTATTTCACACAGCGTTACTTGTCTGTTAGCACTGACAACTCTACGCAAATGTTGCTGCTCTTGATCATTAGGTGAAGGCCACCAGCCACTCCATTGTCTGTGGTAAGAGGTAATGCCTGAAATTTGGTATTCTCGGGACACTCTTGACACTATGGATCTCACAATATTGAATTTAGCTAATGATTTCCAAAATGGAATGTCCCATGTGTCTAGCTCCAACTACCTTTCTGCATTCAAAGTCTGTTTATTCATGCCATGCGGCCCTAATCCTGCTGGACAGTTTTTCACATTAATCACCTGAATATAAATAACAGCTCAGTCAATGCACTGCCTTTTTATAGATTGTGTATGCAATACTGTCGCCATCTGTAAATGTGCATATAGCTACCACACAACTTTTGTTACCTCAGTGTACTAGCATCTGTGTCAATATGTAAATGGACTGTATTGTGATTTTTCTTACTATCAATGTTGTGGTTAGCTCATGATCTGAGATTAGAGTAGTTTTTGTTATTTATCTGGAGATGAGTCAGGAATTGATTTATTCCTTTGCTTTCATCTTTATTTACACAGTATCATAAGCAAATTTGGTATACAAAATACCAATCATCAGCATTCAGATTCATTAGATCAAAGTATTTATACTTGGGATGTCATGGATATATGTAGCTTACTAAAATTTAAGACAGATAATTGTCATCCTTCCTTTCTGTCTGGTGGCCTTCATCTTGTCAATGCCAGGTCAGTACTGGTATGCGACTTCTCCAACTTCAAGGAGAACCAACCATTCCTATATATAGACTATTATTACGATGGGGTCACCACTCTCAAAGGCATTTCAAAGCTACTGCCAGATTCCCACTGAGTAGGCATTTGTGTACCCCTTCTGTCTGCATCCAATGTAATTACATTGTCAAGGGTGACATGATTTTGCAAAGTATATGCACATCATTTAACTGAGGCAGGACATGGAAACTGGCCTGGTATTTACCTAGATGAATGTGGTAAACTACCTAAAAACCACATCCAAGTTGGCTGGTACACTGTCCTCTGTCATTAATCAGCCAAGCAGATTTGATCCAGGGCCTTCCTACGTCCTGGAAGTAGGCACTTCAACACACTCAGATATCTGAGCAGCTGTAGTTGTCTTGTTTACAGTTTTTATTTTTCTATATATTTGATATCTTGTTGCCTTGATGAATTTCTTTAGAGACTCAAATTCATTGGACACATAGAATAAACACTCTCATAACAGTTGTTTGTTTGAATATGTAATAAGACATAGTGTGGCTGGTGAGATTTTGCACAGAGCACTGTTGGCTGTACACAGATGTGAGTGTAGGAGGAATAATGGCCATACTGAAAATGGCTGCGTGCAAGAAACTAGTCACAATCAGCTAGCATCATGACACACCACCACCACCAGCAGTCAAAATCATCACAGTTACAGTGAGACACTGCATGTGTGATCAGGCACAAGCAATAAAAAAATCTAAAGATTTCCTTGAATGGTGAAATGCCACCAGTTAAACAGAGTTAAACGGGCAGATATAAAATTCCGAGAGGCTAAAGTTGTTCATTTTAATAAACCCAGAAATGGATCTGTTTTCTTTAAGATTTATTTAATGCTCTATTAACATGCTTATCTACGTTCTAGATTAGACGTATCTACTATACTTAAATCTATGTATATGGGTATTTATGTTTTGTGCTTATTTACTCTTGAAGATTCACTCACCACAAAACTTAGTACATTAGTTTTGGGACAAGATGGGATCTATTACACAAACAGAATTATTACAAGGAAATCTAGTGCTGTCTCACATTGTAATTAACTAGGTGAGCGCAATATGAAATGGGGGCCTGTGACATTATCAGAAGTCTACACACACACAGAGAGGTAATGGTCAGTGCTTTTATAGCTTGAGATAGGTAGCCAAGAGGGTGAGGAATGCAGGTAGGCTGGTGGGAAAGTGCCACAATGCTGCAGCATGTGTGCTTGGCTGAAGGGTGGAGGTGACTCATTGGTTGATGAAATAAAAGATGAATATTAGATTTTTAATGAAAACATGTTACAGGTGCTGGGCCAAGCTCCTTGCAACTGTAAGCACAATTTTAGGCTATACAAAGAAATTATGTGACTGCATGGTGTCCATTCTTCTGGACATGTCCAAAAGAACAGACACTATGCATTCATGTAATTGATTCACCTTGATGGACAATGGATCCACCTTCTTCAGTGCAGATGCACAAGTATCTGCACTGCAGGAGTCTCGAAGTAGCATGCATGGAGGAAATGGACAGGGACTGTGGATATGTGTCACTTAGTGGGGATGTGGGTCGGCAGTGAAGCATGCTGAGATAGTCTGCACAGTCTTGATAACACTGTGTCCCAGATGGTGTAGTGTTTAACACACCTGCCTAGTAAGCAGGAGATCCCTGTTTGGAGTCCTGGACTGGTACACGTTTTCACTCGTCACCACTGATTCCATGTAATGTCCCAATGCAGCTGACATCAGTAATCTCTTTCTTTTCCTATCCTCTCTTCCCCCCTCCACCTTCAATTTACATATAAAATTTTAAGAAAGTTAAAATTGTTCTAATTATTATAGATTATAACATTAATAACAACTGAACCAGTGGAACAATCTGATCATATGAAGAATTAAATTAAAGTTGACGTCCGTAAACACAACAAAGATACTTTTCAATTTATGTGTGTTTACAAAGAATTACACATGATTTTATTAAAAGCTGATATGCAAATATGACAGTACTATGAATCCTCCACAGTTACAAATAGAATGAAGGCAGCATGAAATTCTTAGATTCTTACCTGATCTTCCAGGTGGATAAGTACACACAGTTCACTATTTGATAGCGTTGACTGATTTAGTTATGTAAATGACCCTTAATAAAATTGTATAAAACCACCACAGAGGTGTGAATTATAATTAATAAAATGTCAGAGCTAAAGACATTCCAACTAAGGAGCAGAAGGACACTCATTCTACAAACTGGCCATATGTAAATTCTCTCAAACTGTAAAACTGGATGGAGGTATGCTCTGTGGACTTCTTTAATAACTTACTGCCATGTCATTTTAATAAGAGGTTGCAAAATTATCAGAATAATTTATCTGTACTCTCATCCTTTATGTATGTGCGACTAGCTTTAGATATGAATGACGATCATTATTTAAGTATCTAGAATGGATTCAGTAGTGTGTGAGGTCAGAGACAGTACTTAAAAGAAAACTGCAGGGCACACATGGCATTGATCTTTAGCTAGTCTGTGGTCGTTGTGCTATTGGTGAGTCGCTCGAGAGGACTATGCAGCCATGTGAATTATATACCTTAACTTTTCACTGCACTTCAAATAATGTTGAGAGCGTAAGTTACATACTTTAACTTCTCACAGGGCTTAGATTATTGGACTGTGTATTTGGTGATTGAGTTTCAAGTCACTTTCCAAACATTAACTATGTTTGCAAGATTTGAGGCAGCTGTGAACTGTAATTATTTGTTTCGGTTGATATTTATAATTCTTTGTAATGGACTTGCTGGACGTTTTCGCAGTGGTTAGTTAGTATAACACACTTAAGTTTACTTGGCTGTTGATGGTGTGGATGTGTACTTTTAGACTTTGATTGCTTGCTGTTGATTTTTGCATTTTAATTTGCAGTTAAATGAACTTTGCTTGCACATGCTTCTGTACTCAGTGCTACACTCACACTACGTACCTTAATTACTGTTTGATTTTTATCTTGAATCCACAATTTATGTGAGGCCACCATTCACACAAGTGAATATTAACCAACACACACACACACACACACACACACACACACACACACACTAATCTGAAAAACAGTGAAGCACCTAGAAGACACAGTTCAATGTCGATGTAACTTTGCACATGTACACACCACTGGTGGGTATGTAAATTATTAGTGTTACAGTTCTCTGTGACAGGTAGAATGGCAACTAAAGTACATTAGTGTTGTTCGTGTTCACTCACAGTGTTGTTGCCATGCCTCACAGAGTATATAAGGAACATGAACAGCATCTGACATTTAGTGATCATTCTGGTGAGCAGCCATGTACGCATCTGAGGTAGCATTATCAGCACCTGAAAGAGTTTGAAGGGGTAGAATTGGAAGGAAAAATCAGCATTGGCCTTCCCCCTCTCCCCCCCCCCCCCCCCCCCCCCAGCAAAATCGATTTTCGGTCACTTAGTGACCATTGTCAGTGCTGTAATATACAATTAAAATTGGTAGGCACTGCTATCAAGCTATAACCACAAGCTTAGAGTGATCACATAAACTCTTGAAAGGGTCCCCATTGTGTATCTCCATTTGACCTTCTGGTCAAGTTATGCAATATCCAGATTTATGAAACATCATGTATGATATTGGCTCTATATTAGATTGCATGGACGTATGTGGGCAGGCAAATGTGAGGGCGTACACACTCTTTGTCAAGGTTCTGGTTGACCACATCAAACCGTCTCAAGAGAGGTTCGGCATATTGTGCATCATGCACATCATAACCGTATCACATCTGCACCTGCCATTTAAGAACAAGTAATGGACTCACTTCAACATGCTGTCATCCTGCACCATTGGTCAGAGACTAGCAGCAGCCAGACTAGGCTACTCTTAACACTACAACACAAACGGCTGCATGTGGAGTGGTGCTGTGACCAGGAACCATGTTCTGCTGATGAATGAAGATGCATTGACTCCAGAAATGAATAATGGTGCCGCACTACCATAGATGACAATCACCAGCAAGTACGGTGGTAACTTGGGGAGAGTTTCCATTCTTCCAATGTGCTTGGAGTGGTGCTCCTGGAGTAATGCTGTAGGGAGCTATTGGGTATGACTTCAGGTCACAGTTGCTAGTGAGTGACTGAGGTAACTCGATGGCACAGCAATATATCACATATATTCCACACCCTCTTGTGTTACTCATGCAACAGTATTGTGGTGCCATTTTTCAACACCACAATGCTAGTACACATGTGGCATGTGTCTCTATGAACTGTCTGTGCGATGATGAGGTTCTTCTGTGGCCAACAAGATCTCCAGATCTGTCCCTGATACAACATATGTAGAACTAGTTCAGACACCAACTCTGCCCCAGTGCCAGTATCTCAAAAGACCTGTTACAACAGTTGTGGGACACCTTGCTTCAGAAGAGGATACAATGGCTTTCTAACACCCTTCCCAACCAAATTAATATATGCATCCAGGCCCAAAGGGGTGAAATGTCTTACTGGCAAGTGGGGCTTATACTGCCAAGTTCTTTGTACATTTGACTCAATATTGAAATCACTGAGATAACATCAAATACCCTTTCAACCTGGGAAGTTTCATTTTGAATCTTCCATAACTGAATACTACATGATTATTTTCTCAAATTACCTTTGACACATATTCCAATGGTGAATTTTCTCAGCACATTTGCAGTGCTTAATATTCCCTGGGGCATCTTACCGATGTGTCTGATTAAGCCATTTACAAACTACTGCTCCAGACACGAAACTATCTTCACCTTAACAGCTCATTTCAATACTCATCTGCATTGATTTAATGACAGTGTTTCATCAGTTCAAATACTAACTCTTTAATAGAACTCCTTATCCCAT
Organism: Schistocerca serialis cubense; assembly: GCF_023864345.2. Classification (NCBI taxonomy): domain Eukaryota; kingdom Metazoa; phylum Arthropoda; class Insecta; order Orthoptera; family Acrididae; genus Schistocerca; species Schistocerca serialis. The sequence continues at coordinate 433,408,672 of NC_064640.1, read as the reverse complement.
AAGAATTTGCTTCTCTTGCAGTCATGATAAGTTCCCTAATGTGAAAATCCCTCTTTGTGAAAAAAGGAAGGCAGGAAAATAAGCATTTAACATCCTGTTGGTATTAAGGTCATGGGAGATGGAAAACAAGCTCAGAATGTTTCACGGAGGAGGAGATTAGTGTTTTAACGTCCCATTGACAACGAGGTCATTAGAGAGAGAGCAAAAGCTCTGATTAGGGAAGGATGGAGAAGGAAAGGGCTATGCCCTTTTGAAGGAAGCATCCAAGTATTCACCTTAAGCAATTTAGGGAAATCACAGGAAACCTAAGTCAGGATGGTGGACACAGGTTTCAAGTGTCATCCTCCCAAATGTGAATCCAGTGAACTAATCACCGCGCGACCCCACTTGATAATGTTTCAAGGATGGGGAGAAAATCAGCCACGCTCTTTCAAAGGACCCAACCTTTCATTTGCCCAGATTGATTAAGGGAAATCATAGAAAATCTAAATCTGGATAGATGGATGCTGATTTGAAGTGTTGTCCTCCCAGATGAGAGTCTAGTAAGCTAACCAATGCACCACCTCACTTGGTCCTCCTTTGTGTTAATTCTCCTCATCCGTGCACTTCGTTGGAGATATACCAATGCTACCATTATCAGTTTGTCATTCTTATCACTTTGGAAACAGACTACACACAATGTCATCTTTCATATTTATAATGGCCTTGGTTTCTCATACAATGTTGTTACTAATCAAAATATCCACCAGTTCAAGTACTGGTATCATAAACATGATCTCATCTATGTAAAGGGGCATTCAATATGTAATGCAACATATTCCTTTTTTCTGAAAGCAGGTTGGTTTCATTCAGGATTCCAATACACCAAATTATTCGCCACTCCTCTGGCTACAAAACTCATTTTTCAACATAACCTCCATTCAATGTGATGGCATTATACCATCTTACTGGAAGGGCCTGTATGCTTGCATGGTATCACTCTACTGGTCAATGTCGTCTTGCTGCATCAATAACCTCCCCATCCCTCACAGATTGCTTCCTGCAGAGTGCATCCTTCACTGGCCCTAGAGATGGAAGTTGGAAAGTGCGAGATCCAGGCTGTAGGATGGATGAGGTAGAACAGACCAATGAAGTGTTGTGAGCTCCTCTCGGGTGCACAGACTTGGCCTCTAAGCAGTACCGATATTTTACTTCCTGAATACAAACTCTGGGCATGAATCCTGTCTCTCAGTTTTATAGTATTCTAAAATGAATTCTCTGTCGAATACAAGGAAGGTAAAAACTTAAAATGTGTCCTTTTCAAGGGAACCATTACAACATTTCACTTCGTCAAATTAGGGAAACTATGAAAACCTAAATCTGGATGAGGACTTAAACTAGCTTCTCTATATTACAAATCTGGGAAAAATATTAGGACGTAATATATTATTGTGTGGATTTGGTAGTCGAGAAAAACAGAAATTTACTAATGGTGAAAGTATTTACCATTTTAGCTTCCGTCAGTACATTTCAAAGGCATTATAAGTAAACAAAAAATAGTATAAAATAGTCATTTTGAGTCTGCCTTTATGTATGGTATAGTTTTCTGCCCCCCATGAACCATGGGCCTTGCCGTTGGTGGGGAGGCTTGCATGCCTCAGCGATACAGATGGCCGTACCGTAGGTGCAACCACAACTGAGGGGTATCTGTTGAGAGGCCAGACAAACATGTGGTTCCTGAAGAGGGGCAGCAGCCTTTTCAGTAGTTGCAGGGGCAACAGTCTGGATGATTGACTGATCTAAACTTGTAACACTAACCAATATAGCCGTGCTGTGCTGGTACTGCGAACGGCTGAAAGCAAGGGGAACCTACAGCCGTAATTTTTCCCGAGGGCATGCAGCTTTACTGTATGGTTAAATGATGATGGCGTCCTCTTGGGTAAAATATTCCGGAAGTAAAATAGTCCCCAATTCGGATCTCCGGGCAAGAGGACATCGTTATCAGGAGAAAGAAAACGCGTTCTACAGATCGGAGTGTGGAATGTCAGATCCCTTAATTGGGCAGGTAGGTTAGAAAATTTAAAAAGGGAAATGGATAGGTTAAAGTTAGATATAGTGGGAATTAGTGAAGTTCGGTGGTAGGAGGAACAAGACTTCTGGTCAGGTGAATACAGGGTTATAAACACAAAATCAAATAGGGGTAATGCAAGAGTAGGTTTAATAATGAATAAAAAAATAGGAGAGCGGGTAAGCTACTACAAACAGCATAGTGAATGCATTATTATGGCCAAGGTCGACACGAAGCCCACGCCTACTACAGCAGTACAAGTTTATATGCCAACTAGCTCTGCAGATGATGAAGAAATTGATGAAATGTATGATGAGATAAAAGAAATTATTAAGGTAGTGAAGGGAGACGAAAATTTAATAGTCATGGGTGACTGGAATTCGCTGGTGGGAAAAGGGAGAGAAGGAAACATAGTGGGTGAATATTGATTGAGGGTAAGAAATGAAAGAGGAAGCTGTCTGGTAGAATTTTGCACAGAGCATAACTTAATCATAACTAACACTTGGTTCAAAAATCATAAAAGAAGGTTATATACATGGAAGAAGCTTGGAGATACTAAAAGGTATCAGATAGATTATATAATGGTAAAACAGAGATTTAGGAACCAGGTTTTAAATTGTAAGACATTTCAAGGGCAGATGTGGACTCTGACCACAATCTATTGGTTATGAACTGTAGATTAAAACTGAAGAAACTGCAAAAAGCTGGGAATTTAAGGAGATGGGTCCTGGATAAACTGACTAAACCAGAGGTTGTACAGAGTTTCAGGGAGAGCATAAGGGAACAATTGACAGGAATGGGGGAAAGAAATACAGTAGAACAAGAATGGGTAAGTGTGAGGAATGAAATAGTGAAGGCAGCAGAGGATCAAGTAGGTAAAAAGACGAGGGCTAATAGAAATCCTTGGGTAACAGAAGAAATATTGAATTTAATTGATGAAAGAAGAAAATATAAAAATGCAGTAAATGCAGCAGGCAAAAAGGAATACAAACGTCTCAAAAATGAGATTGACAGGAAGTGTAAAATGGCTAAGCAGGGGTGGCTAGAGGACAAATGTAAGGATGTAGACGCTTATCTCACTAGGGGTAAGATAGATACTGCCTACAGGAAAATTAAAGAGACCTTTGGAGAGAAGAGAACCACTTGTATGAATATCAAGAGCTCAGATGGAAACCCAGTTCTAAGCAAAGAAGGGAAAGCAGAAAGGTGGGAGGAGTATACAGAGGGTCTATACAAGGGCAACGTACTTGAGGGAAATGTTATAGAAATGGAAGAGGATGTAGATGAAGATAAAATGGGAGATACAATACTGCGCGAAGAGTCTGACAGAGCACTGAAAGACCTGAGTCAAAACAAGGCCCCGGAAGTAGACAACATTCCAATAGAACTACTGACGGCCATGGGAGAGCCAGTCCTGACAAAACTCTACCATCTGGTGAGCAAGATGTATGAGACAGGAGAAATACCCTCAGACTTCAAGAAGAATATAATAATTCCAATCCCAAAGAAAGCAGGTGATGACAGATGTGAAAATTACCAAACTATCAGTTTAATAAGTCACAGCTGCAAAATACTAACACGAATTCTTTACAGACAAATGGAAAAACTGGTAGAAGCCGACCTCGGGGAAGATCAGTTTGGATTCCGTAGAAATATGGGAACATGTGAGGCAATACTGACCTTACGACTTATCTTAGAAAATAGATTAAGGAAAGGCAAACCTATACTTCTAGCATTTGTAGACTTAGAGAAAGCTTTTGACAATGTTGACTGGAATATCCTCTTTCAAATTCTGAAGGTGGCAGGGGTAAAATACAGGAAGCGAAAGGCTATTTACAATTTGTATGGAAACCAGATGGTGGTTATAAGAGTCGAGGGACATGAGAGGGAAGCAGTGGTTGGGAAGGGAGACAGGGTTGCAGCCTATACCCGATGTTATTCAATCTGTATATTGAGCAAACAGTAATGGAAACAAAAGAAAAATTCGGAGTAGGAATTAAAATCCATGGAGAAGAAATAAAAACTTTAAGGTTCGCTGATGACACTGTAATTCTGTCAGAGACAGCAAAGGACCTGGAAGAGCAGCTGAACGGAATGGACAGTGTCTTGAAAGGAGGGTATGAGATGAACATCAACAGAAGCAAAACGAGGATAATGGGATGTAGTCAAATTAAATCGGGTGATGCTGCATGAATTAGATTAGGGAATCAGACACTTAAAGTAGTAAATGAGTTTTGCTATTTGGGGAGCAAAATAACTCATGATGGTTGAAGTAGAGAGAATATTAAATGTAGACTGGCAATGGCAAGGAAAGTGTTTCTGAAGAAGAGAAATTTGTTAACATCGAATATAGATTTAAGTGTCGGGAAGTTGTTTCTGAAAGTATTTGTTTGGAGCATACCCATGTATGGAAGTGAAATGTGGACGATAAATAGTTTAGACAAGAAGAGAATAGAAGCTTTAGAAATGTGGTGCTACAGAAGAATGCTGAGGACTAGATGGGTAGATCGCACAACTAATGAGGAGGTATTTAATAGAATTGAAGAGAAGAGAAATTTGTCGCACAACTTGATTAGAAGAAGGGATCGGTTGGTAGGGCATATTCTGAGGCATCAAGGGATCACAAATTTAGCATTGGAGGGCAGCGTGGAGGGTAAAAATCGTAGAGGGAGACCAAGAGATGAATACACTAAGCAGATTCAGAAGGATGTAGGTTGCAGTAAGTACTGGGAGATGAAGAAGCTTGCACAGGATAGGGTAGCATGGAGAGCTGCATCAAACCAGTCTCAGGACCGAAGACCACAACAATAACAACAACAACAACAACATAGTTTTCTGGCAAAGTTCAAATAGCATATCCAAAATACTAAAGCTGAAGAAGTAAATTGTCAGATACATGTGTACTGCACAGCAAAGATGTTCTTGTTGCCCATTATTTTGGAAACAACAAATAGTAACAGTTACCTCCCTACGTTCTTGCGCTGTAGACAAAAATTATTTGAGGAAAATCATTTTAGCTACACACAAAACATGAGAAACAAACAGAATTTTATGCTTCCCACACACTAACTGAAATTATATGCATGGACTCCACAGTACACGGGGATGAAAATATACAATAAATTCTTAGGTAAAAACATACTTATTATGAAGAAAGGGATACTAAAAACAAGGCTGCAGGCTGTGGGAGAAATGCTACTATTTGGTAGAAGCATTCATGGATGACGCAACAATAGTTACAGCAAGGAGTTTTGTATTACATTTTTTATTCCACTGAAGTGCCACAGAAACTGGTATAGGTATGCGTATTCAAATACAGAGATATGTAAACAGGCAGAATACAACACTGTGGTCGGCAACGCCTATGTAAGACAACAAGTGTCTGGCGCAGTTGTTAGGTCAGTTACCACTGCTACAATGGTAGGTTATCAAGATCTGAGTGAGTCTGAATGTGGTGTTATATTCGGTGCACAAGCAATGGGACACAGCATCTCCAAGGTAGTGATGAAGTGGGGATTTTCCCATACGACCTTTTCACAAATGTACTGTGAATATCAGGAATCTGATAAAACATCAAACCTCTGATATCAGTGCGGTCGGGCAAAGATACTGCAAGATAACTGAACATAATTGTTCAATGCGACAGAAGTGCCACTCTTCCGCAAATTGCTGCAGATTCCAATGCTGGGCCATCAACAAGTGTCAGCATATGAACCATTCAACAAAACATCATCAATATAGGCTTTCAAAGCCAAAGGCACACTCATGTACCCTTGATGACCCAATGACACAAAGTTTTATGCCTCATCTGGGCCTGTCAACACTGACATTGGACTGTTGATGACTGGAAACACGTTTTCTGGTCAGACGAGTATTGTTTCAAATTGTATTGAGTGGATAGATGTGTACGGGTATGGAGACAACCTCATGATAGGTTGGTTGGTTTAAAGGCTGGAGAAGGGAGCCAACTACAAGGTCATCGGTCCCTTGTTCCTAATAAAGCAATGCCACAAGTGTGAGAATAAAACGGACAAAACATATAACACAAAATGGAAAGAAAGGAAAAGCCACAAGAACAATGAGAAGGCAACGAACACTAAAAGAAACAAAAGAGGACAAGGAAACAACAGAGAGATGATAGGAACTGAAGAGAGTAAAACATCAAGGCAGATTACAGTGGCTGGCCAACCACGAGAATCAAAAGGGAAAGCCAGCCACTCTGCAACATATTAAAACCTCCACCCTAAAAGCACTATGGTGTAGGAAACAAAATGGATGAAGGACATGCGCTAAAACCTACATAGAAGTATAAAACCCACTCTCACAGATAAAACGTAAAACTAAAGGTGCTGTGGAGGCATTGTTGCCCAACACCAAAGGCAGGGTGATGGGAAAGTTAAAAGTCTGCCACAGAGCGGCTAAAAGTGGGCAATCCAGCAAGAGGTGGACGACTGTCATTTGGGAGCCACAGCGACACTGAGGTGGGTCCTCGGGATGAAGTAGGTAACCATGCATTAGCCATGTATGGCCAATGCGGAGCCGGCAGAGGACAAATGATTCCCTACAAGAGGTCTGCATGGAAGACTTCCACACATTCACAGTCTCCTTGTTATGCCATTCCGTCTCCCAAAGCCGGAAAACCCTGCGGTGTAAGAGAGAACGCAGGTCAGTTTCGGAGATGCCTATTTCTAGAAGCGGTTTCCGCATTGCCTGTTTGGCCAGCCTGTTGGCAAGTTCGTTGCCGGGGATTCCGACGTGTTCTGGGATCCACACAAACACCATGGAACGGCGGGACTGCTCCAGGGCATAGATGGACTCCTGAATAGATGCTACCAGAGGGTGGCGAGGGTAGCACTGGTCGATAGCTTGTAGGCTGCTCAATGAGTCAGTACACAGGAGAAATGACTCACCTGGACATGAGCATATGTACTCAAGAGCACAAGATATGGCTGCCTGCTCTGCAGTGAAAACACTGCAGCCAACTAGCAAGGAGTGTTCCTCAATATGTCCTCCATGAACATATGCGAAGCCTATGTGACCATCAGCCATTGAGCCGTTGGTGTAAACCACTTCAGAGCCCTGGAACACGTCAAGAATCGAGAGGAAGCGACAGTGGAGAGCGGCGGGGTTAACGGAGTCCTTAGAGCCATTGCAAAGGTCCACACGAAGCTGTGACCGAGGCGTACACCATGGAAGCATACATGAACAGACCGCAAGTAGAGGTGGTAAAGGGAAGGACTCCAGTTCGGAGAGAAGGGACCGTATGTGAACTGCAATCGTTAGCCCCGATCTGGGCTGCCGATGCAGGAGGAGTTGGACTACCGGTGGGAAAAGGAGACGGTTATTCGGATGCTCAGGGGAACTATGAATGTGTGCTGCATAACAGGAGAGCAGTTGCGCACATCTCACCTGCAGTGGAGGGACACCAGCCTCCACCAGTACGCTGGTCACCGGACTCGTCCTAAAAGCTCCTGTCACTAATTGAACCCCACAATGGTGCACAGGGTCGAGTAAATGCAATGCTGAAGGCGCTGCTGAGCCATAAACTACACTCCCACAGTCAATTCGGGATTGGACAAGGGCTCTGTAGAGTTGCAGCAGCGTGCAGCCATCTCCACCCCAATTGCTGCTGCTCAGGCAATGGAGGGCATTGAGGTGCTGCCACCACTTCTACGTAAGCTGACGAAGATGAGGGAGCCAAGTCAATCGAGTGTTGAAAACCAGTCCTAGGAATTGATATGTCTCCACCACAGTGAGTGGGTTGTCATTAAGGTAAAGTGCGGGTTCCAGATGAATGGTACGACGCCGACAGAAGTGCATGAGACACAACTTTGCGGCTGAAAACTGTAAGCCGTGGGCTAGAGCCCATGACTGTGCCTTGTGGATGGCTCCCTGGAGGTGCTGCTCAGCAACAACAGTACTGGAGCAGCAGTATGAAATGCAGAAGTCATCTGCATACAGAGAAGATGAGACGGAGAACCTGACAGCTGCTGCTAGACCACTAATGGCCACTAAAAATAGACACACGCTCAATACAGAGCCCTGCGGGACTCCGTTCTCCAGGATATGGATGGAACTACGGGAGTCACCAACTTGGACATGGAAAGTATGGAGCACAGGAAGTTTTGGATAATAATCGGGAGTGGTGCACGGGGACCCCACTCATACAATGTGGCACGGATATGATGTCGCCAAGTTGTGTGGTGTGCTTTACGTAAGTCAAAAAAGATGGCAATCAGGTGTTACCATCTGGAAAAGGCTGTTTGGATGGCAGACTCAATGGACACAAGATTATCAGTAGTAGAGCGACCCTGATGGAAGCTGCCCTGACATGAAGCCAGCAAGCCACGTGGCTCCATGACCCAACACAACCGCTGACATACCATACGTTCCAGCAGCTTACAAAGAATGTTGGTGAGGCTGATGTGCCGACAGCAATCCACATGAAGTGGGCTTTTACCATGTTTGAGCACCGGAATGATGGTGCTCTCCTGCCATTGTGATGGAAAGACACCATCGCACCAGAGTCGGCTGAAGATGATGAGAGGATGTCGATTGTAGTCCGACGAGAGATGTTTAATCATATGGCTGTAGATGCGATCAGGGACAGGAGCTGTGTAGGGGCATTGTGCAAGGGCACTGAGTAGCTCCCACTCTGTAAATGGGGCATTATAGGATTCAGTGCAGCATGTTGTGAATGAGAGGACGTTCCCTTCCAACCGCCGTTTGAGTGTGCAAAATGCTGGGGGGTGATTCTCCGAAGCAGAGGCTTGAGCAAAGTGCTCGGCAATTGCGTTTGCGTCGGTACACAAATCACCATTTATGGTAACACCGGAGACAGCTGTTGGGGCCTGGTACCCAAAAAGACGTTTGATCTTTGCCCAGATTTGGGAAGGGGAAGGTGACGTGTGGCACCCAATGGTGGAGATGTATCTCTCTCAACACTCCCCCTTCCGTTGTTTGATAAGGTAGCGAACATAGGCATGGAGCTGTTTAAATGCTATGAAGTGCTCCTTTGGAGGATGCTGCTTATGCTGCTGTAGAGCTCACTGAAGCTCCTTAATTGCTTCAGCGCCTTCTGCCGACCACCTAGAGACTGCCTTGTCTCGAGCACCCTAAAGAGGAAGGGATCAGGTTTTCTGCCGCAGAAACAATTGTGCTAGGCACCTGCTCAACCATCACAATGATGTTACCATGTGGGGGAGATTCAGCAGTGACAGCAGAGATGAAAGTTACCCAGTCCACCTTGTTCAAAGCCCATCTGGGCAGGTGTCTGTGTGCCTGATGTTGGGGCAGTGACAGGAAGATGAGGAAGAGGTCACTACCACACAGGTCGTCATGTGCTCTCCAGTGGATAGATGGGAGAAGTCCTGGGCAGCAAATTGATAAATCAATGGCCGAGTAACTACCATGGGCCACACTGAAATGTGTGACGGCCCCAGTATTTAAGACACAGAGGGCGAATTGCGATGGTGAAGTTTCGACATGGTACCACCGCACAAGGGGTTATGGGCATTAAAATCTCCCAGAAGTAGGAAAGGTTTAGGGAGTTGATCAATCATTGCAGCTAATACATTCAGGGGTACTGCACCATCTGCAGGAAGATATACATTGCATACAGTTATTTCCTGCATTGTCCTTATTCTGACAGCCAGAGCTTCAAGAGGGGTTTGAAAGGGCACATGTTCACTATAGAACGAGTTTAGGACATAAACGCAAACTCCACCTGACACTCGATTATAGCCGCCATGGTTCCTGTAATATCCCTTATAGCCGCTAAGGGCAGGGCAGGGGTCCGCATGGCTGGGAACCAGGTTTCCTGGAGGGCAATGCAGACAGCAGGTGTAAGGCTTAACAGTCACCGTAGCTCAGCCAGGCAGTGGAAAAAACTGCTGCAACTCCACTGGAGGTAACATTGTGAGACTGGGAAGGCATGGAACATTCAATGAGGCAGTTTATGCCTCAGAGTCACCTGCTGCCACTGATTTATTTCCTGAGCAGTCTATATCCATTGTCTCTGAGGATCTGGCAAGATCTAGGTCCTTAGCAGATGCCAAAATCTTCACCCCATCCTCAGCCCCTGAGCTTGTAGGTATCGGTGGTGTGCGTGCCACCGCAATTTCTTGGTCTTAGGGGTTTTCTTTCTGGATTTCTCTCACTGCTCCTTGGGTTTCCCTGCCTGGAAGGACTTCACTGGCTCAGTCTCCGGGACTGAGGATGAGCGTGAAGCCCTATGACCAGGTGCTTTTGGGCTCTTCAGCCACTGGCAGGTGTCATCTTTCCCACTAGAAGAAACCTGGGAAGGGAGTGACCAAAGGGACCCCTTCCTAGCGAGAGAAGCCGAAGAAGACTTACACTTCTCGGGCTCAGAAGTGGGGACGGGTGTTCCCGATGGTTGGGGGGGTGTTACTTCCGAAGTAGGTGGTGCAGGAGCAACAGAGAGGGAAATGCCCCCCACCATCTAGGGGGCAGGTGTAATCTTCCGGCTCTGAGAGGTGACCTGGGTTGGTGGAGCTGATGGTGCTAGAACTGTTGTAGCAGCAGCGTAAGGCAATGCATACACACAGGATACAGGCGTTCAAATTTTCTCTTAGACTCAGTGTAGGTCATTCAGTCCAAGGTCTTTTACTCCACGATTTTCCTTTCTTTCTGGAGAATCCTGCAGTCAGGTGAGCAAGGCGAATGGTGCTCTCTGCAGTTGACACAGATGGGAGGCAGGGCACATGGAGTATTGGGATGTGATGGACATCTGCAATCTCGGCATGTGACGCTGGAAGTACAGCGGGAAGACATATGGCTGAACTTCCAGCACATAAAGCACCGCATTGGGGGAGGGATATAGCGCTCTACATCACACCGGTAGACCATCACCTTGATCTTCTCGGGCAATGTATCACCCTCAAAGGCCAAGATGAAGACACCGGTGGCAACCTGATTATCCTTCGGACCCCAGTGGACACGCCAGACAAAATGTACACCTCGCACCTCTAAATTGGCACGGGGCTCATCGTCGGACTGCAAAAGAAGGTCTCTGCAAAATATGATACCCTGGACCATATTTAAGCACTTATGTGGTGTGATGATTACAGAAACATCCCCAGCTTCTCACAAGTGACTATCTCCCGTGACAGGGCAGAGGATGCTGTTTTGATCAAGACTGACCCAGACCTAATTTTGGACATGCCCTCCACACCCCCGAACTTGGCCTCTAAATGCTGAACAAAAAACATAGGCTTCATCGTCATGAAAGATTTCCCATCAGCTCTCAAACATACAAAGTATCGGGGGGAATAGGATCCGCTGCCATCCTTAGCGTGACGTTCCTCCCATGGTGTGACCAGTAAGGGGAACGATTTGGGGTCATACTTCTGTGCGTTGAATTGAGCTCATGATTGCTTAGAGACTGCTGCTGTTTCACCATCAGCAAGAGATGATGGACTACGCTTCATTGCATGTCATCCGCCCCGATGCCGCCCGCTCCGAACAGGGGGGCTCCCCACAGGCACCACCCAGCCGCAGCAAAGGCCACCTGGCAGGATGGCCATTGCCGGGAGTCCCGATGCCCCTGGGGGGATGGGCATCTACCCCTTGGCATACATTGGGAGTTAACGGCACAGGCATCAGCAGATGCGATCCCTGTGTGGTCAGGGGGCTACAACCAACAGGGTATATGGCGGCCCCACCACAACGGACTGGGTACCATGCTGGATATCAGGTGCAAAGAAGTCCATGGTCATCGTCAATGCAGAAATCGACACTACATAGTGCATGGTGGAAAACGCACCCAGGAAGGTGTCCTCGCCCAAGAGATGGAGAATGAGCAGGACTGGAATTCGATAACGAGAAAGTGGGCTAAAGATCTCGATGCACGATGCACCTTGTAATGCGCCATTCCCCAATTGGCTCACCCTTCTGGAAAATTTTGAAGAATGGTGGTTAAACCCTACAGGGGACCACCACATAAAGGCCGAAATGTGTGAAACTCCTTTTAGTTGCCTCGTACGAGAGACCAGCAGTGGACCAACCTCATGAATCCATGGACCCTGCATGTCAGCAGGGGACTGTTCAAGTTGGTGGAGACAGTGTAATGATGTGGGGTGTGTGCAGTTGGAGTGATATGGGACCCCTGATACTTCTAGATATTACTCGGACAGGTGATACATACATAAGCATCCTCTCTGATCACCTGCATCTATTCATGTCTATTGTGCATTCCAACAGACTTGGGCAATTCCAGCAGGACAATGCTACACCCCACATGGCCAGAAATGTTATAGAGTGGCTCCAGGAACACACTTTTGAGTTTAAACACTTCCACTGGGCACCAAACTCCCCAGACATGAACATTATTGAGCATATCTGGGATGCCTTGCAATGTGCTGTTCACAAGAGATCTCCATCCCCTCATACTCTTACGGATATATGGACAACCCTGCAGGATTCCTGGGTCAATTCCCTCCAGCACTACCTTAGACATTAGTAGAGTTCATGATACATCGTGTTGCGGCACTTCTGCGTGCTTGCGGCAGTGCTACATGATATTAAGCAGGTGTACTAGTTTCTTTGGCTCTTCAGTGTATATGAATACAAGGGTAAGTCAATTATTATCGGCAATTTAGTTATATTTTTGTTTATTTTGGTAGTACCGTTGTTTTACATTGATGATACATGCTTTGTTTATTTGTTGTTATATCTTTGCAATTTTCAAGCTGCTAGGTTAGTTTCATTATCACTGCCACGCTCTTAATCATGGCTGCTCCGCTGTGTATTTGCACCGAAAAAGAGCAATGTTCCGTGATCCATTTTTTGTGGTTGGAAGGCATATCAAGGGCCAAAATTCATTGAAGACTTTTGGTACAGTATGGGAACAGTGTTTTGCCACAACGGAGTGTCTACGAATGGATTCAAAAATTCCGAAATAGTCGCAAAAGTGTTAAGTACGATGAAGAAGCCGGACGACCATTTACCACCACAAATGAAGAAACCATTGAGCATTCACATGAAATGATTCTCTTAAACAGACAATTAACTACTGATGAAGTGGCGCATCGTCTGCAAATCAGTCACGGTTCTGCCTATGAAATCATCCACAACAGACTTGGGTTTCATAAATTTCGTGCAAGATGGGTCCCAAAACAACTAACACAACTGCATATACAAACGCGCTTGGACATCTGCAAAAAGATTTGGATTGCTATGGTAACGAAGGGGACAACTTCTTAGACAGGATCATTACTGGAGACGAAACATGGATCCATCATTATGAGCCAGAGAGTAAACAGCAGAGTATGGTATGGAAACACCCAAATTTGTCGTGCAAGAAAAAGTTCAAGTCCCAACTGCCCGCAGGAAAACTGATGCTTATGGTTCTTTGGGGCACACAAGGTCCAGTACTGGAACATTATGGGGAAAGGGGCACAACAATAAACAGTGTACATTACAGTGAAATGCCTACTGCCAGACTAAAGCCTGCAATTCAAAGCAAACTCCGAGGACTACCGTCGAAAGGTGTTGTGTTGTTGCACGACAATGCCCGTCCGCATACTGCTGCCCACATTGCTGAACCACTCCAGAAACTCAAATTTGAAGTACTGGATCATCCTCCACATAATCCTGATCTTGCCCCTTCTGACTATCACTTGTTTGGTCCACTCAAACAGACATTAAGAGGCCGTCGATTTGTCTCGGACGAAGCAGCAAAAGAAGTGGTGCATTCCTGGCTCTCAGTTCAACTGAGAACCTTCCTTTATGAGGGCATCAGGAAGCTTGTACAATGATGGACCAAGTGTGTTGAAACATAAGGAGACTATGACAAAAATGATGTTCTTGTAAGTTTCCTATTTGATTACAATAAAATTTTATAGTTATAAAATAATTGACTTACCCTCATACGTGTAACAAAACTGTATTATTATTAGCGTTGATTGTTCTATGTTTATAGTGATGTTTTATGACAAATTTCTTGACATGTCTCCTGCGCCAAAATCAGATGGTTTAGATTGTGTATATTTTGACACTAACACACCACAATTCAGAACACACAAGAGTACGCCAGATACCATCATGTCAAACTGAGCGTTTGGCTACCTATAAAATTTCTTTCCATGCCAACTGCTTCTGCCCATACTCCACCTATAGGTATCTACTAGTAACATTTCTTAAACATATAGCACATTCCTGACTTTTATGTTTATATTGTTAAGAATTGCAGAAATAATCTGTTAATGTTAATTTTGAATACAGATGAAGTTCTTGCAGTTCCTGTACCACAGACTTGGTGGTAATGTGTTCAGTGATACATAGTTAAACAACTATTCATGCACAGATCACTGTGTTTAGTAACTTATAATAAGCTTTAACAAAACTCAAAACATATATATTAACAAAAATATTTATTTTCAAAACTTACATGCATTTCAACTGAGACAGTACATTACATAAAATTATCACATCAGACACATTTCATATTAATTTAAATACATATTTACAATATTCACAAAAAGGTTATGGGAAAAGGTACCATAAATAATGAACTACTGCTTGTGATACTTCAAGTAGTTTCTGTATTACAAAATGCTATTCGTTAAAGCTAAAATAGTACATTATTTCCAATAACTAAATGTTTCCACTCAACATTTTTGTGTTGCGCTCTCTCTCTCTCTCTCTCTCTCTCTCTCTCTCTCTCTCTCTCTCTCTCTCACACACACACACACACACACACACACAGATATATATAAAATAGTATTTACAATATTTACAGATGTAAAACTTAAAAAGTAGAAGGAAGAAGAAGATAAAAAACAATGTGTGTGAATGGTTTTCTTTGTAATTATGGAGTATTTTTTAGGATATCTTTTGAAGGACGAATGACAAATGACATCTTTACAGCCAGTAAGGTGTGGCATTCGAGCAATCCCCAATTCTGCACTTTCTTTTAGAATGTAGCTGTTGATATAGATAATGAGGAAATATGAATTTTCTTCTTTTTCTTTAATGGTGTGAACCCATAAAATCTAACGATTAATTTTTAATATTCACATATGTACCCCCTGACATTTACAAATACTGAGAAAATGTTATTTTAGTAATATTTTCATTTTTTTAATGTTCTTAATATTAGAGTGCATGACTGATCACCCTGAAGAACAATGCTCATTATCAGGTCACTTACCGCATGAGGGGATCCAGAATAACTAGAAATGTGTGGTCAGCATGAAATAAGGATTGTGAACCTGTGCCTACGAACACTTCTTGTCTGAATGATGGCCCTTGAATGGAAAGGAAACTCTGATAACCAAAACACTGTTTCATTAAGTCTTCCAAAACTGTGGGTTTAAGTGTAAATGAAAGGGGCATATGGAGGGAAAGGGATCTACACACAGAGAACAATAGTAACAATAAATAATAATAATAATAATAATAATAATATGATAATAATAATAATAATAATGACACATCCACTTGCCCATCTTAGGGTAGAGAGGTTAAAACAGTCTACTGAAGATGAACAATTTTATTGAATTATATGATCTCCAAGCTAGAAAGTGCTTGCAGTCATTCACCAATATAGTAATAGTAACTTAAACTTTAAGAGGTGGCCCTATGACGTATGTATTTTTCCAGCAGCGTCAAGTGCAGCAAATGCACAAACATTTCACAGGTAGGAGCGTTACAATTAACTGATTTTGAGAATGGTATGGGCCATGAAACACTGTAATTTTTAAAAAAATTCTGTGGTTTATTTACAGGTGACACAAACGTCTGCAAAAACCCCACTGAAAAGTATTATATTATACACCATTTCTACACACAGCTACCCATCTGGGCCAGGACTCATACTATGTATGCTGAACAATGTGACTTATAACTAATGCTTACAATGTATGTTACTGCTTTTACTCAATAGCTCTGTAGTATTGACAGTAATGTTCGTGCACATCTGAGCTTCTCATCTTCATCCCTTGTGTTCTAGACACTACAATGAAAGATAGTTAAAGTTACTGCACTATCTCTTTTCTGCTTTCTTTGGGGATCCTTTAAAGAATCTAATTTTTAAACAAAAATACAACTGTCATAAACCCAACTGTTTATTTTAGTATCACAGTACTTTCTTAGTCATCATCCTCTGGTAGGAGGGATGTCACTGTCTTCACCAAAATGATTGTAACAAGCAACAATTACATGTTATACCACACTAATTCCTACAACAAATATTCTTCTTGCACTTTGTAAATTAATACCACCATGATCTGAAAATGTTCTATGGGAAATGAGATGAAACTGTACAACACTGAAACTACCATTACTAAATCATGTCATCTGTGCCATACAAATATATTGAAGGAAATGCTGTACAGTGGTTGAAAAACGTTCCTACATATTGGTTCACAGAACCATATTTTATGTAGAAAACAAACAGAAGGCAATCAGCAAGTGTGACTACCAACTTTCAGAACTTCATATACATCAAACTACGCAACAATCTTTATAAACAGCCTGCATATCAGAAATGAATATTTGTCTGCAATGAGTTTTGTTACTGGTAACTGCTAGACCCTGCACTGCGTAAGGAATGGTTCTTATAGACATAAATGTCCCCACTGCAGATTATGTACATGTACACAAAATAATAAACAGAACTCATAATCACAATTGCTACTTCCATTCAGGTACATTTCAGATGACTAATCCAATTTAAAGAGAAGCTGCAGGAAATCCAATGCAAAAGACACTGCCACAGCTCAATGTGTTACTACATCTCTTTTACCCAGAAATATATAATGGAACTTAAGTATAATTTCTTCTAAGCAGTTATACTAATGCATTCCATGAATAGGCATTAAGTCTCTGTACATGGATATATTGGGCCTGTTTGTGAAATAAAAACAGAGATACATGACAAACCAATAAAATACTAGTTCACAGTTAAAATCAAAGTCTGACAGACCCTCTCTGGGATTTATATTTGCTGAAATAAATTTAGAAAATATAGAAATGGTCTCTTACAAAATACTTTTCTACATGACCCAGCAGTCAGGTGAGAAATTAAAATAGAAAATTAACAAATGATTATAAAATTACAATTTAAAACACTTGTAACTCATTTTATTGAATTTCATCAATAATCTTTTCAGTCCAGGGAGCTCTTGGGATACTAGAATGTTCACTGGATTATCGCTCAGGTGCAGACCTTGAGTGTACTTATGAAGCCCACACAAGTAATGGCATTATTAATTTGTTGTCTTCCAGTGGTTGCTCTAATTAGCCTCCTATTACTACCACCTATAAACAAATATAAGTACTGAGCTTTGAAATTTATCTGTTATTCAAGTGGTCAACAATAGCAGTGCCATGAAAGGGAATACAAGAGACAGATTTCTTCTTACAGAAGGGAAACGATTTTTCCCAGATATTTCTTGTTATGTGATGTAAATAACACAAAATTTAGCTGTACATGTACATGTACAGGGAGTTGTCATGGTAACTTGAAAACTTCAGATCATGTCTTAAACTCACATAAACAATATGATTTGTTTACTTTTATCACTGTCTCCCTACCAATCCCCAAGAAAGATAAGCAATTATGCTGTGGTCAGCAAAATTACAATTCAGTACAACAGTTACAGTAGCATAGAACCATACCATAATAAATTTAGCTTGTTTTTGTGTGTTATATACAGAGAGTTAAATGATTTCTGTAGATCTACTGGTAATAAATAATAATTGTGTGTTAATTTATTAAACACAGTCACAAATTAGGTTTTAAAGAACTGTACAAGTACAACTCTATTACGGCCTTTTATGGACAAGAAGAATTACTGAAGTGCTAGGCATGTTAATAATTTCATTCAACAACAAGAAAAAATAGTTCTAAAAATAGTCATTTTCACATACAAGAAATGCTGGTGGTGACAATTTCCCATTTGGAATAAAAAGTAGTAGTTTCAAAGTTCAGTTGTTAACAATCACAATTTCAGCTCTTCAAGAGGTACATAATACAATTGTATATCGTAGATCTACACCCTCCTGCATGAAATATCACGTTTGCAAGTTTTTTCCCATTTTCTTAAAGTCCAAAATAGAAAATGGCTTCTGCTGGTATCAATTGCCTTCCACAAAACTCAATATGATAAAGTTAATTCCTTCCATTTACACATAACTTTACAAAAGTTTTCATTCATTTCATTCCACGATATACACATGGACATGGCTCATTCTGAATTTAACCACTACTGCCTGATGACAGCCATGTGACAATTACGACAATAGAATGTATTTGGAATGGCAAATATCCACAGTTTTGTCAGTGTTTAATAAAATAATTTCCTTTATGTGAACCAATAAACATATCTGGAAAGACAACTAAAAATGTAACTTTTGCAGTTGGCTATTATTAATGGATTTCTGTATTAAGCAACAATACTATCAGAAAATAAGTATGTTATGAAATCTATACACACAAAGCCACCACACCCACAGAGCAGTTTTACAAATCACTCACATTCACAAATAACAATTTTTGTGTGCAGCAAGGTGTATACAACAGAGAGCAATAGTTTCACAACAATACATGTGAACTGTTTTAATTGCTAGGAAAATGTCAAAATAAAAATTTCCCCACAAAGAATTTTTTCCAACTCTTACAGCCATAAATACAAAACTCTTTTCTTTTATCTCTACAAGGTTTAATAAGTTGGAAAATTGTCTATGATATGCCAGAAGCATCAGTATCTAAAAAGATTAACACTGTTTCGATCATTTTTAGAAAATAGATATGGTACATAACTATAATATATGACATATATGGTATCACAAATAGATAACTATATGGAGTAATCTCTGTTATGGAATAACCTCCTCATAGTCACGACAACTGTTCAGTAAATGTAAATGATATAACATTACTGAAACAAAACAATACGATGAATCAGTAAACAAAGCATATATTGCATCATTATTAAAATTCATGAACTGCTGTAATTTAAAATGCATTGCACCTATGGTACACGAACCTTATCACTATCAAACATAAATGTGTACAATTACTCAATCAGCAAACTTCTTTCATATTTACATCTGGTTGCCACATTGAAAGGTTACTTACAAAATCATTGTTCTTACAAACAATTAATATTTCCACTCAATGGCTTTCTTGCAGACACACACACACACACACACACACACACACACACACACACACACACACACACACACACACACATTGTAAAACAAATTTGATTGTTTCCAGGAGGAAGCATTATAACAACGCTGACTTATTTCAGTCAATCATGTTTAGATTATTGTAATTAAAATCTGAAAATATGATTTAGATTTATTTTGGAAAATGTTATATAGTACTACAAATGGAGTGTAGTATCTAATATTCCATCTTCATTATATAAACTAAATATTTACAAATATTAGTAAATAATACAGACTAGAATTCATTATCTGGAGCCACAAGCAGTTAAGCCAATAGTATTAGTTCCTTCAGAATTCTTCAGAACTAAGAATAAATTACTGACTAATTTATTCTGTGTTCAATAGTTATCATAGTGCTGTAGAGCACAAAAGTAAAAACAATTCCTGGGAAATAATATTTTAACGTGGGTATACTTTTAATGTATGTTAATTTGAAAGGTAGCTATGGGAACTGAACATTATTCATACAAATGTTACAAAGGAAGTGGAAAGTTGTTAGATATTCTACAAGGATTACTTGGTGACCGACCCGCACTCAAACTTGAAAAGTACATTAGTTATAACAACAAAAATGCAGGTACACTGGAAATAATCACACAGTTGCCTTTTGTACAATAGTTCACACTTCATCATGCTTTAGTCAATATGGGCACATTTTTAGTGTAAAAAAGAGGTCACAGTGATTGTGCATACAAATAATAAAATATGGTGGAGCAAAAGAATTCTACAGCTGAGCACAATTACTAACTGTGTCCAATTTACAGCAATGACGTAATGATGACATACCAGCAAAAGATGAGGAATGGTATTTTGGGAAAGCAAAGTGCACAAATACTGTGGAATGAACACAACAACACTCTGCCACCACTGACCAACTAGCTCACAAATAACAACAATTGTTTTTCACACTTGCCTGACAGCTGACAAAATGAGGGTACCCTCCCTGAAATATCACAAAGTCCTTATGTAAGAACCATAGGCAGGGACTTTTTTTCCCCTGGCACTGGATCTGGAACTTACTGGCTCAAAAAGCAATTTTAAAAAGTTTTCTTGAGAACCAGAATGGAACAAGAAATGAATTTCTCAACACAATTGCAAATGAGGGGTCTGCGACAGGAATACCTCGTCAATGCCGTGGTGGCATGGGAATATATCTGTTACTATATTTATTAATAAAACTATTTGCACTACTTACAGGTTGGCTGTCATCTGTGGAACTGCAAAGGGGCTTTTATTATGTAAAGCAACAAATAAGGGAAGAAAGTGACAAGAAGACTTATCATAAAAACAGATAAAGATTAGCAGACTGAAACATAATAAGTGTACTGGACTGCTTCTGAATAGGACTAACAAGTCTGAAGCTCAAGATTTATCATTATCATCATCATCATCCTCTTAATTTATTTACGGATTCTAACAATTTATTCCGAAAACTGGCAAACTCATTAATCATCTAACACTGTGAAAGCACCAAAGAATCTGTAGAAGATAAACAATCTGCTGCATATCTTTCTGATGTCATTAATCAAGATGGAAAAAGATGAAATGGTAAGAACACACAGCATGTTCCAGGATGTGCATGGTGACTACACTGAAATGTTGGATAAACATTTATGTAATGATAGTACTGACAGGTAGCATACGAATTTGTGGACTATACTGCAAAGTAGTTCTCTTTCAATGTACTAGACTGATTAGAGTAATAATTGTGAGTTTTACATGCAAAAAGTAAATTTCATGCTGAAGATAACTAGTCACCTAACAATGGGGTGGAGTGGGAAAGAATGAAGACGATAAAGAAGTTAAGGTTTCCCAAGTGACTTTTATAGTCTCCTCCAGTGGTGTGAGATTATTATACTAAACAGAGAGAATATGAGTCCAAGCTTAGATTTTACTTTATATCAGAAAATGTACCTCAATTTGTTTTAAAAATATGTTCAAGCATTGTAATTATCTTGAGGACCATCATATTCAAAGACCAAATTATTGTCATCCGACTCGATGAAACATCAGTTTTACTCAAAACATACGAAGAAAATTGTTTTCTATTCCACGAAATAACTAACAAAACTGCAGGAAGAAAGCATAAAAACAGGAAAGATATTTAAAAACAATTAAAAGAAACCTGCCAGTTAAGTAAAGAAATATAATCCATAAGCACAGCAAGCAAAATACAATACCCTAGTTAACAACACAACATAGGAAATTTTAACACCAACTGTGGAAATTAAATTTCTTGTGTTGGTTTTCAATGGATTAAGTCTTGTGATGCAATGAATATGACAACAGTGTATAGACAGTAAAGCAGTGAGTAGAACATGACCAGGAGCTATACCACTAAAATGGACATGAGTGTAAGAGCAGTAAGGGAATCTCTCTCTGGCACCCCCCCCCCCCCCCCACCACCACCACATACTTCCTCCCTTTCCCTCTACGCCATTTCTCTTGGCTGACCTATCATAGCTCCACCAATTTCTTTCTTAAGGTGTTTTGTCTGAACATCAGATTGGAGTCATTGTAAAGAAATCAGCATTAGGTTAAGTATTGGAGGGAGAAAAAAAGGGATTCAGGTTTAATCATATCACAATGAGATCGTTAGCGATATAGCACAAGTTTCGATTGGACAGAGATGGGGAAGGGAAATGGCTTCATCAAACAAGCCAACTAGCTTTCCCCTAAGTAATTTTGGAAAATTGTTTATTTATTGCCACATTTCACTTTACACAACCTGACATCTTGCAACTAAAGTGAATTTAGGAAAACCAGGGAAACCTTAAAACTGGATAACTACATAGTTATTTCAACCTCTACTCCTCACGGATACGAGTCCAGTTTCTTAACCAAAGTTAACCTCGCATTTTGCAGTAGAACTATCTGATGTGACCTCTCAAGCTCTTCATTTCATGGAGTAAAATCATTTACAGTAAACAGAAAACTGCAATAGGAACTCAGCAGATAGCCTGCCAACCTTGTCTAGAGCTATTTTGAGGTCCATATAGTTAAGTAGTCTTCACAGATTACTTCCTAGTATCTGCTGAAACAGAGTGAATGTATACATTTTATGATCAAATGCAAACAGAACACTGTAAGTGTGTCCCTGACTCAGAAATGATCTGTATTTGCATATTGAAAAGAAGAAATGTACTATCTATTATATCAGACAATCAGAAGAATTAAATATCATTCAATATGAGATATCTATTGCAAAATATGCTACAGTCATCAGTGTGCTGATACCCACATTACTAAAAAAAAAAAAAATTAAGAGAAATGGGGCACTATCATTATTTTAAAGGGGTGTTTGTAAGTAGAGGCTATTTGACATAAATTATAAATTAATTGTGCTGGACATTCATTTAAAGATCTGTCATTTACATCAAATTACATCCCTTCGTAACTTCTCCTGTATTCAGGTAATTAGGTGAAATATTTCAATGCTATTTCATGAGAGCTGTACATGCTACAGTGTGAAATTTCAACAGTAATGTCATTATGATGCTATTTCATAAAATGGAACTAACTAACAATGCAATATAAAGTCTTAAAATGTTTGAAGTATCAATTTATCATGGCTGCCAGTCACACATTTTAATGACTTGTATGAAATACCAGTCACACATTTTAATGACTTGCGTGAAAAAAATCAAATTTGCTGACCCATATTGATAGAAAAAAAAGGGGCAGTACATTTAACTGGGTCAGCACTAACAGAGGAACAAACAGGACATGAGTAAAAAAATGACTTGTCCATCTCAACTAATGAAATTTGTTTTCTCTATATTACAACAGGTTATTCGACTCTTTACATAACCAAAGTACTTCCACATAGACTCACTTAACTTGCTTCTGAGTGTTGAGTGGTAACATCAAAATTTATATTGGTAAGTGACAGAAACTGATGGTGTTTTATGCTTACAAATGAAATAAGGCGACTTCTCTTCCTTTTTATCACTATGAAGCTATTTTTATAAGAACCATTTCTAACCAATACACAGCCTAAAGGCAGTAACAAGCAATGAGTTAGCTTTCATGTATAAATCAGAAACAATCACCTTTTCACCGCCTGAGAAGTCTTAAAGTTTGCAAAAATGGTGAAGTCTAATTGCAATAGTCATTTATAAGGCACGTAATGGCAATGACTGTACAAGTTGTTCAGAATGACCAATTGAAACAAGTTAAAACTGTGTGCTGAACGGAGACTTGAACTCTGAGAAATGCCTTATTTGAGCAGTGCTCGTTCAGTTGAGTCACCTGAACACATCTCACAGACCAAATGAAAGCTTTTTCTTACCACTAGGTCCTCTGCAATAAGTTAGCTGTTCGTGTAAGCTCGAGTATTAGCCATAACAGGATTTTATTCTATTAAAGAGTATGTGCTCCTGGGAAAGTATTGAAGTGAAGGTGTAAGAGAGCCATTTGAAAAGAATGTAAAATTCTGACAGACAAAAATGCTAAAACAATATTTAATAAGGAACTACAAGTTAAAATGAATACTATTGGCCTCCTAAAAATTTTGAGTAAATGCAATGAGACAGAAAAGAGCACAATTCTGATGACGTGTGGGGCTCATGTTTGTAGCGATTACAGTAATAATTATAATGAAAACTCTAATTTGCATTAGGTAACACAGTAAGGAATCTGTGCTGGTCCAAAATGACTTTCCACAGTAACAGTAACAAAAAGAATGGAAAGGGAATTTTGAGTAAGCAGTCTACCAATTTACAATGCATCCCCCTGTTTTTTTCTTTTAAAAAAACCACACCCACACACACACACACACACACACACACACACACACACACAGCCAGACAGAGAGAGAGAGAGAGAGAGAGAGAGAGAGAGAGAGAGAGAGAGAGAGAGAGAGAGAGACTGATTCAATCTTTTCATCCCAGCCACATTGCATTTTTAAGATCCAACAAGATTTTTAATACTTTGACATGACTTGTCAATGTCATCATTAATGTTGTAACCTTTCAAATATGTCATTACTAACACTTATTCTGATTAACTAAATTGAAAATATTGTAAACAGCATTATCATCAGTGCAATACACACACCATAAAGTGGGCTGTGTTTTTGCCATTCTTTGTCTTGCTTTGTTGACTGATCCTAAGAAAATGTTACCATTTGTCAACAACACTCAATTTTTATCAGTGACTCCACTTTTGGAAGACAGATTTCATTTAAATACAATATCACAATCAAGAATTATCATATCCCTATCACAATTATGCGACTCAGCATGAACAAGGACTATTTAAACTTACAGTAATTCAAGATACAGCCTTCTAAAAGTTAATACTATACACAGTGTTTCTTGGTAAGAACACTGAATGCATATTACCTGGAAATCTGTAAAAAATTAACAACTTATGGTTCATATTTATACAACACACAGACAACCACAAATACACAATCCTATCATCTTATTCTCACTTTTAGAACATAAAAACATGTCGGAACACACTCTTATAGTGGGCTTCTTATGAAACATGGAGAAGCACTCTGCATTCACAGCGAAACTTACATCACCACTTTCACACAAATTGTGTTAAGTATTAAAGCTCTTGAGCCTTTTCCTTTGTAGCTTGTTCCCAATGCCAAGTGATGCCACCATCCACTTTTCCATAGAGTACATCACATCCGAAATGGATTATTGGGCCGTTCCACGACTCTGGGGGGAATGTTTGGTACAGGACGCCTATAAAAAGTAATGTATTTTATGACCTAACAAAATCACTAAAGAAGCATATAAGCCAACAGTCTAGTAAAAATAACATATTGCTACTTCAGTTTTTAAATTTGCTTTGCATTGCGGATTACTAAGTTCTGTTTAAGCACATAATGCATTCTTACAAAAAAAATCACATCCATTAAAACAGTTTAATGCATGTAAAATAGGTGTAAAATAAACATGAAATGCTGTATGTTGAACTGAAGTTTTTATAAGGTTACTACAAACTAATATGCTACACAAAATAAAATATTCTAGTGGTAAATATGTATTTACAGATATTTACAGCAATTAAAGCCATCATTGAGATTATATATATATATATATATATATATAAACCTAGAAAGCAATGAAAACACACATCATATAGCTCCTTAACTATGTGCAGAACAAAAATGATTTTCAATGGATAAAAATCTATTCAGAAAAAATTCAGTGCAAATTAAAATTAGCCATTCAACATTCTAGGTGAAACTTATATGCAACTATGGCACCTATGAATACACACAGTTATAGCCTCAAGTTTTGATTTAATAATACTCCCTTATTAACAGGTCATTATGTATGAGCTTTAAGACTAAGTATGCAAAGTGAAAACCCATCATATCAACAAGAATCAGATAACTTAGTCACGACACCAACACAGCCTGCAAATATAGAACAAATTCGCTGTTCAAAACTACAAGGTAAGTAAACAGCAAGTGTGTCTTAACATCTGTATGTATTTAATAATTCTGCACTCAGAACTGAATACCTATGTAACTTTTGCAAGCACTACCCAAAAATATACAGTGCACTTTTGTTACTTTACTTTGTTGGGAACAGTGACTCCAGCCAACAATGATTTTTCAGTACAAAAAAAATCAACTGCAAGAAACCAACAATGATTAAGGAACAAAGCAGATTCAATTTCATATTGCATGTGCCTATTTATTTAAGAGTAGAGCAAATTGGTCCAGGTGATTATCCCTACACTAATTTAGGGAACAGTCACAGGCACTAACATTTCAGCATTAAAAGATGTGGAGTGATTTTTCTTCATCAGTAAGTGTTAATTATTAAAATTCTTGCACTAATACATCTGCATTTATCTTGCATGTACTTTTCCTTTTAGAAAAAAAGGGACGTAACTGGAAATGTAAAAATATTACCTGTTTAACACGAACATCTGTATTACAATTGGCAACAAGTTAATACTCATTTAGGAATATATTTATACATTCTCACCACATTTATCAATTAGAGCATGTGCAACTAGTAAAAGGTGCAACTAGTCTGGCATCTCTTACGAGACAAGCTCAGTTTCTGCCTTGTGCATGTGTGATATTTGATAACTGTACCATGCTGTGAAGAAGACAAGCTACCAACTGCGATGGGCAAGGAAGCTGAGCTAAAGCAATCATGCATTAATTAACAAAACATACCTTTCTTATTATTGATTAAAATGTACTAACCATTACCCTTCATTAAGTTAGCTCATCCACTTGGAAGCACAGTGGCAAGTGAATTATTAAAAGTGAGAAAGGTAATATTAAATAGCACTGTCAGAGAAAAAGTTACAAGATAATATATAACCATATATGTGCAATCTAAATTTTACACTTCCCAACCCCACTTTTCACCAATATGAGATACAGCTAAATATAATTTAACAACAGTGTGCATGGCTGTTGAGCAGCAGGTAGTAGGAATAGCTGGGTCACCTGCCAAAGCTGTAAGGTCTGTGGCAAATAGTACTGGTGGCAAAATGCTGTTTCAAGTGCAGGTGTTTGTTGTAATAACTGGGTGGTTTGTCAGCATACAAGAACAACTCTTCCCCACATTCATAAGTGAAAACTGTGAAGATAACTGCATTAATTAAAAGGAATTTTAACCTTATGTTCCAGCTGAGTGCCTCCCCAGTTCACTTCCACTTGTGGTGATGCCCTGCTAGCAGATTATGACACCAGACACCAACAGGACTCCTGATTGGCCAGAGTAGGTAGCATTCAGAGAATCTTAAAAGGAATTAGCACTGGAATTATCACCCAAAAACATGCAAACCTCCTAGCAATCTACAGTGGCTGCTTGGGAGCCATCACACAATCTACCAATTAAACTTCCTGCAAATCTTACTCCTTGTGACACAGGCATAACTGTCACTCCTTCTGACGAGTAGTTATTACAGGCAGAGTTCTGCCAAAAGTAGAGATGTGTGAGGAATTCAACAGCATTTTGAAAGCTGACACTCATCTTACCAGATTCTGAGTGGTTCTGTCCTGTTTGAAATTGCTGAAAATCCTTGTTGGGGTCAAAGACAGTGAAGGATAATTATGAGAATAATGTTCAGTACAGTGTGAATGATTTGTTTCTTGAGGCCCAAGTGGGAAGCTAATAGTTTTCTTTAATACTCTGACAATGTGATACATATTCACTATAACAACTCTCTTAAGGGTACAGCTGTATATTTCAGTTCTGTAGGCATTGTGTATCCCTAACAAAATTCAGCATTATGAATTTTCCTCGCTGCTGTGTTTCTTACCAATTCTGTTCTTAAGAAGAACAGTACTTCATATCAGTTATAAACAAAAGATTGTTTGTACTTTGATCATATTTTCTTTATTGGGATATGACAATAGAGCAGATAAAACCGATTTCCTGCACTGAACAGAAAAATACAGATGTAACTACGTGAAACTTCTGTCTAAAATTAGAAATTTCTCGACCCACTGAACACTTTCATTTCAGTATATAAATTTCATAATAAGATCAGTGTAATTTTTGTTTCAAAATGCTTTTGAACTCCTCACATATCTGCATTTATGGCAGAACTCTACCTGTAATAACACCTGTGTCAGAAAGAAGTAAGATTTGCAGGAAGTTTGATTGATTGTGCAATGGCCCCCAAGCACACACTGTTGTCTAATAGGCTTGATGCCAGAAAGGAGCTTTGCATAGTTTTGGGTAATAGTTCTCATGATAATTTCCTTGTGAGATTCTCTGAACATTATCTGCTCTGGCCATCTTATACACTGACACAACCCTCAACTGTTACAGAATACACCTGTCCCTGAAACAGTATTTTTTTCCACCAATACAACTTAGTACACCTTACAGCTTTGAACAGCTTTGGCAGGGAGGCCAGCTGACCCCACTACCTACCACTCAACAGTCACACACACTGTCAAACAAACTTATGGTGAAACTTGCTCTATGTGGCAGGGGCCTTAGAAAGGGGGGGGGGCAGGGGGGGGGGGGCTTACTATCTCTCTGCTCACCATATCGAGTTTATCTTAATTATAAGCTAAAAAGAACTCTTCAAGCCGAAAATTCAGCAGAGTTAAAGTGTCATTTGAGTAGTTAAACTAACTTTAAACACAATCCCACAAAAGACTTCTTTCCTTTCCTTTTTTTAAAAAATGAAACAGCATTACAAGATTTCCAGAGCCTGTGAGTACTAGCACACAATAATTCTATTCATACACACATATTGAGAAAAACATGAAGCATTTTGACCACACTTTCAAGTGTAAGAGGGAGATGATGAAATATTTTATAGCACTCACAATACTATATCTGTTAATTACACTCTGGAGGCTTTTAAGACTCTATTGTAAAAAATTATTCTTGTTGGCATAGTCATATTATTATTATTATTATTATTATTATTATTATTATTACTGGCCATGATGATTCATTAACAGTTTTAATATTACTTACACACAAATTGAAATATGTACCTGCTAGGCAAATATTACTTGGTACAGTATGTCTATAAATCATTCATATCTGGAAGTTTTTTAGAATTTATTATGTATGTTAACATTTAAAAGTTAGTAAAAATTAGTAGCAACAACTGTTACTGTTAATATGAGCTTTGAAGGCAATGAGATTTGAGTCCAATTTATCTCTGATCAATGACAGCCTTAGTAATTATCCTGTAGGTATGATGATAAACTTTTATACGTTTATACCAATAACGTATGTTGATGCTGTTGCAAGAAATTCGGAAAGTTTTCAAAATACCCAAAATGTCAGATTTCAACAGGCCGTCTCAACAATATAGCTACAAATGTAGTTTTTAGAGTGTGTGTGTGTGTGTGTGGGGGTGGGGGGGGGGGGGTGAGAGAGAGATTGAGGGGGGAGAGGGGACATTTGCACAAGTAAGATTTGCAAAAAAACCTTCAAGACAGTGCATATAAGACTAAATCCACATTAATTTGGGAAACTGGAGACCATACTTAGTTTGGAAAATAACTATAGGAACTCTTGTAGGTCACCAATCAATCATTTGTCCAACAGAATAGCAAAATAATTGTGAATTTATCGGTTTTAAATATCTTCCACTAGTTTAAAATTCAAATTGTAGACCATCAACACACCAAATTTCTAGTTACACTGGTTAAGCTCCTATACAAATTACTCCCTTCCAACTAAGTGTGCTACACCTTTGAGCTCTGATGTATTCTTACATCAAATAGACAGCCATTGGTCTCACTGTCAATAATCACACAAACGTGCATGCACAGCACATTGAAAGTTACTTCACCTCAAATTATGGCTTACTAAACATTGTATTATACATCAGAATATTACAGAAGATATTAAGGCATGTGTTCTGTGGTAAAAACTTTAAATGGGATGAATTAAAATCTCTGTCTCCAAACCCCTTTTTCTCATGCACTGTGTACACACTTATCACTGAAAATATTGTATGTGTCTTTTGTAACTGTAGTTGTGTCAGCTTTTTTATACGCTTATGGTATTACAATACTTGTATAGAGGATACACTTTGGTGAAAAATTCTCAGTACTGAATTATTACCATCCACTGTTTCAGGATTTAAGAGTTTCTCTCATGAGGCTTGCTACTGATTTACCATTTGCCTGACCAGTGTGGCATGTTAAGAAATTATAATCACAGCTCAAGAGGCACAATTTGCAGCCAAATTTTTTATTCATTTAAATGAGAACTACCAACCACATATAGTCTCAACAATTTTCAAAATTACACATGTGACTTTATTTATAACATTGGATAGACATTTAATGCATGTAGTACATTCATTAGTTGTGACAAAGCAACAGTGCAAATCTAATCTCAATGAAGAACTCTGAGAACATTAATCCTAAATTTACTTTCAACAAACATGTGCTCCAACAACTGTCATCACAACATGACATAAAATATTGTATACCACAATAAACACCTACAGTTCTTATTAACCATATACCACCATTGCTGCTTCAATGCCATTCACTTACATGTGTGATTAGACATTTGAGAAGTTTATCTCACATTATTAAACAGTTTTTAAGATTCATTACCAAATCAACAATTACAATTAACTGTTGCCTACGCCTTATTAAAAAAGACACACTGGAACATCAACACAGCTCAAAACTTAGACGTACACAGAAGAAGAATGTCTAATATGTTACTACACAAGTTCCAGACATTAATATGATGGATAACTGCACAAGTGTGTGTTCTGTCAAATTATAAGCTTGTTTTGGGGAATAAAAAGAAAAAAAAAAAACCTCTATGAAAAGGAACATCAGGTATTTTCTGGAACAAATGGAAAATAAACTATTTACAAGTAAAAGTATGGTAATTATGTGAATACAGGAAAAGGAAAAGAATACACAAAGGAAAATCTGAGCACTTGTTGTGTCACGCCTGCCATTAAAGTTAGATATCGAAGTATGGAAGCCCACTTGAAACTAATATTTGTGTTGATTTTCACTATATCTAAAGGAAGTTTTCATTCATTTTTCAGATGAAAATAATTCCTACATCTCATAAAAATAACTTTCACCATGATAGAATAAGAGCTCATTTTATACATATGGAACACAGAGTTTAAATAAAATGAATGAATATTGTGCAGAACTGTCCTCAACAAAAGGTCTGCAAACATTCATCAATACTCCAGGCTGTAGGGGTAACTAACTACTAATAAAAATATCACATTACATTTTACTCGTAAATAGAAGCTTCAGGAAAGTGCACTCATCTGCAAAAGCAAGAAAAGTGTGAGTGTGTGTGTGTGTGTGTGTGTGTGTGTGTGTGTGTGTGTGTCTCAACATTTCTATAGCAGACATCTGAGAACACTTTGTAACACCAAGAATATTTAAATCACATAAAACTCGTTGCATTTGTACAGCAAAGTTCATGAATGCTTTGCCAAACTTACAGTGTTACTTTTATTTTGTAAACTGCATCACATAAATGATTAGAAAGACAGTATGTAGTTGTTAAGTTAGCCGCATATCTACACAATTTCAGATAGAAAAAAAGGAATAAATTAAAACCTCATAATTATAGATGTCTTTTATTATTACAATGTCTTTATTTAAAGTATTTGATATTAAAATTAGAGCAATATTCTATTTTAAATGGAGCACTTTAGCATGGAAGCATTACATAAAACATTTAAAAATATAAGTTTACAAGACAGCTGCACTCACAAATGAAATTCAGTATTATAACAAATTATATGTGATGTTACTTGAAAAACACAAAAACTATATAAAAGTATATAATTTTTACATTTAATAAATCATATTGGATTTTATGAGAACCTGGCTGCATCTGCAACAGCAAGAACCTCAACACTGAACCATGAATGGAACTTGACCTGAGCAAAATACAATAGTTGAGTCACTATTACCAAACAACAACAATACCACAATGTCTGTGGAACAGTAAACACATCATGCACATAATTTACATGACACTAAGTTTCATCACTATGAAATAGTTTACTATGGTACTACTTTGCATTATCTGTTACGTAAGAAACTGCTGAGTCTTACAACTTTCAGGCCAATGAAATGTTTCTGAAAGCTTTTCAACAAAACTTAGAAATATGAGATTTCAGTTCATTAAAAGAAAGAACATTTGGCAAGAACAAGACTATGCATCACAACTCTGTAAGAGCTATCCACACACTACAACTTTACACACCTGATACGTAACATAATTTGGTTACACTTCTGGTCCTTTGTGTTTTACACATTTGGAAAGACTGGCAACAAAGTATGTACAAGCTGCTTGCAATTTTCTCCCTGGAGTTTCAGAAATACACAAACCATTTTCTTTTTTATAGCTTTGCAAAGAGTGTGTGTGTGTGTGTGTGTGTGTGTGTGTGTGTGTGTGTGTGTGTGGGCGCGCGCGCGCGTCTGTGACCATCACACACTTGTGAATTATGAGGGAACTGAACATGGACTTACTTCGCACTGTGGTGCGTATTAGGTACTAAGCCCAAAACAAAAATAGTTCCAAGCAGTACACCACATACAAAGATGTATTTATTCACTCACTCACTCCCGCACGTGCGTTGACACACACACACACACACACACACACACACACACACACACACATATATTTACATAACTGCAAGATAACATTTATCGTCTTTCAGACATCAGTAAGTATATCTAACTTGTGCTACGTCTTAAGTGTCTTTAACAATCTGCAATATGAAAATGCTAGGACTACAGTGCAAATAACCAGTAGTCCATTAGTATTACTTAATGTAATCATAATTCTACTGGAGAGTTTTTTCTTTCTCTCTCTCTTTACATCTATGCATACAAACATTTTTAAATACAAACAAAATCTTTGTACAATTCTTTCATTAATAATATTCTAAGTTGTCATATTACAAAATGGAGTAGGGAACATTACACACTAGCCTGAGTAAACAATGAAAAAACAACAGACTATAACTGTTGGTGGATAAATAACTGAAATTAAAAATAAATGAACACAGATCTCTCCATTATACAGATTAATATCAACATTTTTGTATATGCAGAATGCATCTACAATTTCATCCACATTCTCTTTAAATTACACAAAAAGAAATAATTTTGCTGAAAAGTAGATACATTACGTGAGCAACATCTATACTATGAGATCACAATGTAACAGTTCATTAATAGGGAACTCCAAGGTCCCTACTTTGGCATTCGGAAAGCATCTCTTAACTCATTGACAGCCGCCTGTGCTGCAGCCTGGCCGACCGCCTGCTGCACACGGTGGGGGATGGGAGGCATGCCTGTCATGGCTGTCCCCAGAATTCCCCCGCTGCCACCCCGGCTGTGCGCAGACAGCAGACAAGAACAGTTAGATCCCCCGCCCAAAGATTCTAACGACAACCAAAGTATGCTAGAATATACTTATGTAAAATGTATTCGGCATATACCCAATGTCCATACACACATTATTAATGTATTTGGAAACTCATAAACTACCCTATAACTTAATCTACAAGGATCAACTGTGAACACAGCCAGTGTAATTTTATACTTGCTTGGAGAAAGAAGAAATAAATAAAATTTGAAGTTGTGCATGTGCCAGAATAAATCCTATTGCCAACCTCATTGTTTACAGCCAGAGGGCAACTTCCCAAATAAACAACACTCCATATATGGAAGGGTCTTCTTTAACATGTGCTTATCAGCAGGAAATATTGTTAGGCAGAGGTGCCGAGTTCTATACTTTATACATTTCTCTCATGGCAAATGTAGATTCGCTTTCTCTACAACATTAGCTCCAGATAAACAAATGGGTATTGGTTGAATATATTCTGGACAATTTTAGTAAGTATGTAACGGAAAAATTATGGACATAGGTATATGCTTGCCCTTTATGGGTCAAATTCAATACACATTTGCACTGAACTTTGAATGAATCCTTTGGAAGTCTGAAATGCTCAGATTCCAGCAGGCAGTACCATCTCCATTGTTATTAGATAAATCACTTCTAAGAAATACTAACACACATTAAAAGATTAATAAGTCATCAATGAAAATGCTACTGAAACACATGATAATATTAGCAGCATGGCTAAAATATATATGGGGCAACAAATAAATGTAACACTGTCTGGACTGGTGCACTAGAAACATTGCTACACCTGCTTCCTTAACAGTGTGTGTGGTTTACCTACACAACTATACACTGGTGTGTGCTCTCACATTTTTACAGTATAAGTCACCCAGCTTTTCAAAATGAAATGGTCTATATTAAGTACTGAGTCATCATTAAGCTTATTAACAATACAATAACATTGTTGTTCTTTTCCCATTTAAAGTGTAATCACTAGACAACCTTTATGGATACCACTGACTAATAACTGCACAGTACAGGGGTTTATAGGTAACATTTTGAAAGTCTACAGAACTGACGTCTTACAATTTGTGTTATAATGAGACCAATCCTGACAAAATCGAGGTTAGTATTTATACAAACACATCACAGTTTGTTAACTGATTGAAGATTTGTGTCATGCAGTTATTTGCAGTTACTGCCTCCGCCTGAAAGAAAAAGGTCAGATATTGCAGAACAAGCGAGCATTTAACACACATGTACCACAATGTGAAAGACCATTTCAGCAACTTTGCATTCAATACTACAGAAATAGTTACAAATAAGCAGTTAATTAAAAACCAAACCCCAATCACTTAATCCACAAAAGCAATTTTTGTAATAGGAAAAATATAACAAAGGGACTAGCCTCTTTGAAATAGCCACTACTCTCTTTTTTCAAAAGTCACCACCATTTGTACCTGATTTTTAACCAATATTAGTATGTTACACACTAGAACATTAGGGGGAGGACAAAAGATGTTAAAGTAGTAAAAACAAATTAAAAATCGGAGTACATTTTAACTAATAAATAAAAAAATAAAAAAAGACATTTAAAAAAAAAAACGTTTTTGTTATTACAAGTGCATAATAGACAACTCAGTTATGTAAAAGAGTAGGAAACCAACTCTTAACTGAAGCAGAAATAAAAGATTACAGGAGAAATTAGTAGTACTAGCACATTTTCATGCAGTAACATTTTATATAACTTTCAACAAATGGTAATTTTGCTGAAATGGATCTTTCAGACATAGACGAAAGGAAAACAGCATACTAAAGGTTTCAAAATACATGTTTAAACCACTTAATTTTATATTTATGTGCAGAGATTAAAGTTACTGAAGCATTTCCAAGATACTGTCACTGTAAAAAAGTTAAGCAACCAGAAGGAATGGTTCATTTTGTATACATGCACAAAACCAGTGCATTTTCAGTTATTTGGACTGCCAAACTATGTAGAGGCAGAAGAGTGCATTAGTGGTGTCACAATATGGTAGTATCACACATACAGTAGTAAAGTGGAATCAAGAGTTCCAGGTGGTTGGTCTATACCATGAGGATACAGACTGTGTCTCACTAACACACTACTCAGCAGTAGCTTTGAGAGAACCCCCCCCACACACATACAGTAGTAAAGTGGAATCAAGAGTTCCAGGTGGTTGGTCTATACCATGAGGATACAGACTGTGTCTCACTAACACACTACTCAGCAGTAGCTTTGAGAGAAACCCCCCCCCCACAGACACACACACACACACACACACACACACAAGTGGATTGGTGCATGAATTACGCAACTGCCAGATGCGTTGACAATTCAAAGTGAAACAAAATGCCAAAGATTCCTTCTCCACCCCCATGGGTATCCAGATATACTATGGAGTTTCTCAGACAAACTGAAGAAAAGTAATATATTGTTTGCAACATAATGTACAGACACAACACCTCTGCACCTAATATCTCCATAAAGATAATGTAATAATGAAATTACTAAATGTCATCCTGTACCATTGTCAATTACAAATCCCTTTTTTATGCAGAAGCTGCCAGTACCACCTAAGAAAAGTATGCTTGAATGAATACTGTACCTGGGTATCAGGACAGCATACAGTGAAAAATCTAGGTTAAACAGTATTCTGAACAGCAGGAATACATAACTGTGACAGTTTAAAGTGGTGAGAATGAGTTCTAGAATTTAAGGAAGATAGAGACCTGCAGCAAGCTTGACATTATGGTATGCAGATTCCTCAGGTCCAAACAAGTCATCCCTGATACGATTCACGAGCACTGAAGGTACACCACATCCTCAGGTCTTACATTTCACATGGAAACAACTTGGCACTTCCAATGCCTTTTTTGTTCTACACACAGAGTACACACAATAATCAGTTACATAATGCAGAGTTTTTTCAGGAACTAGCCAAAGCCCTCAGTCTGTGGTATCAGATGCCATAGCAGAATAGCTGTTTGAGTTATTGTCAAGACAAAGTGCTTCCACAGACTGTACAAACACTGGACAATTGCCTTCTAGTTCTTCTTAGCACAGACATACAGACTAAAAGTGGTCCTACCGGACTGGACCTATCTTAAATCAATACTACCCAATATCTTAGCAGTCTGATGAGAATTTGTTCTTATTTAAATATTTTCATGATATCCCTCACCAATGTATATTTTTATTTCAATCCCATTACTCCTTTTGGATGCTTAACTTTCCTGTTCGTGATAGTATGCAGAGTTTCATTTCAGTGTTAAGCAACTAATTTTGTGTAATAATACATGAAATATTAAAATGAAGTACATAAAAAAGCAGGAACAAGTATATTGCTACATATAAATAGCCTGTGTTCAAGACTCTGTAGGTGACAATGTTCTACATCTACATCCATACTCCGCAAGCCACCTGACGGTGTGTGGCGGAGGGTACCTTGAGTACCTCTATCGGTTCTCCCTTCTATTCCAGTCTCGTATTGTTCGTGTTGTTGTTGTTGTTGTTGTTGTTGGTGGTGGTGGTAGTGGTGGTGTAGTAGTACAGTTGTATCCCCAGCTCCCTACTCTTGTCAAAGCAACAAACCACTATATGACATCCTAAATGCAGTAGGCGCCTTTTCATTTATCAGTAAACTGCTTATGCCAGCTTCTGAAACAATCTGACTTCACAAAACGAACTGTCCTTTACACGACAATACTTGCATCTGAGAAAACCTAAAGTTCTCCATGATCTTCTGTAGGTCCCTGCCCAGCAATAACAACCATTAGATACACAAGGGCCGACGATGGTCTTCTGATAAGCAGGAAATTCTTCAACAGTAGGATCATTTCAGATAATTGTATTTGTAGTTATAAGTAAAAAGAAGTCTATCCGACTAACTACTTGGAAGTAGATAAAGCTAATAGCAGAAGAATAGTAGCACAGAACAATGCACAGATACATATTAAATTAATATTTTTTGAAAGCATCAACAGTTTGCAACATTTACAGTTCTAACCTACCAAACGTAATCCAAGACACATTATGCTACACAACAGCGCAGATACCGACAAAGTTAGAAGGGAGAAGTAGTTCAGATTGAAAGATTTCGCCACATCAAGCAGAAAATGAAGTGTCTGTACTAAGATGCTACTTAAATTTCAATTTACTGTTGTATCATAAACCACACAGTAAATGGACAAATGATGTTTAGTAGGGCATATTTCTTGTTATGCTGTTCTATAACCTCAATACATTGTATGTAATGCACACTATTTTCACAAGAGTCTATCACAGTCACTTTTTTATGTAATTTTTTTTTTTACATTTATTGCTACTGATGAATTCTTCTTGGGTTATCAGCCAAGTGGTGGCATCATCTTGTCGCAACGTTTCAATGTGTTTCATATCCATCACCTTCTGGTGATGTGTCAGGATGCTGTGTTCTGCATCTCTATGTAGCTGCTTGGCCATCGTCCGCTTTTGTAAGCCGGCCAATCACATTCCTCCGGAAGGGGGTACCACGTCGGTGGTGGTGGGGGGGCCAAAGCGCGGCCCGGCATCGAGATCCGGTGGCTATCCAATCGGTCTGCGGACGCCACTGCCTTCAGATCAGAGCGCTCCTGCCGTATTTCGCCAATTGCGGGACTGAGCTGAAAACCGCTGTCCCTGTTTACTAAATTGTTGTGTAGACATATCTCCACTGCCTCTTTGAAGATCGAGTCCCAGAAACTGTTTGCGCTGCACAGCTGCTTCGTTTTTCGAAATCCGAAGGTGTGTCTCTCAATAATGCTATGTTCTGCTACCGTGGACTTGTTTGTCTGTTCTAGTCGTACGTTCCCAATGTGTTCAGTACAGTGCTGGGAGGGACATTGTTGTGTCTGCCTGATATATTCCATCCCACATTCACACTCAATACTGTAAATGCCCGGCATCTACAACGCCAGCTGGTCTTTGGTTGAGCCAAGTATATCTTTAACATTTAGTGGTGTGCGAAAGACGGTAGTTATTTCATGCTTCTTTAATATTCTTGTGATCTTTGCTGTCGGCGGTCCAGCAAATGGCAGAAACGCCACACGTTTTGCTTCATCTTCTTCTGGTTTCTCCTCCCGCCTCTTGTCTGCACTCAAGGCGCGTCTTATTTGCGTCTCAGTGTTGCCATTCTTTCGGAAGGTTTCCCGCAGGTGTGCTAACTCACATGGCAAACTCTCGCTGTCACAGATCGACCTCGCTCTTTGTGCTGAGGTGTTTAGTACAGAGTTATGTTGTGCTGGTTGGTGGCAGGTCCGAGCATTGAGATATAAGTCCATGTGTGTCTTCTTCCTGTAGACCGAGTGTCCCAACCTACAGTCCGGATTTTTCTTGCTCAAAATATCGAAGAAGAGAAGGCAGCCATTCTCTTCTACCTCCATGGAGAATTTCATGCTGTCATGTATGCCACTGAGATGGTGTAGGAACTCCTGTAGTTTTTCCTTGCCATGGGGCCACACTGCAAAAGTGTTGTCTATGTATCCGTAGAACACCTTTGGTTTATGGTGGGCGGTGTTCAGTGCCACATCTTCAAAGTGCTCCATGTACAAGTTGGCAATACCTGGGGCCAGGGGGGAACCCACGCAACACCATCTGTTTGCTCATAGAATTTCCCGCCACATTTGAAGTACGTAGTGATTAACACGAGACAAAAGAGTCTGAGTGTGCCCTCATCGAAGTGGTCTTTGAGTAGAGCTAAGGAATCATCCAGCACCACCTGGGTGAAAAGAGAAGTGACATCAAAGCTCAGTAGTAGATCATTCTCGTCCAGGCATAAGCCTTGGAGTACTGTCAAATGGGGTGATTTCAGACGGTTTTGTCATTATTTTGATTGTAACTTTTGTACATATTGATAGATTAAATTGATTGTTATGGAAGTGGTAGGGTATATGTGTAACGAATAAAATATCCCAGAACCAGAAAGTGTATGTGTAGGTATATTTATCTGAGGCAGTTAAATAAAGTGTCTGAAGTCACCCCATAGATTGGGGTGATTTCGGACACGTGTTTGTTAAACCTCTGTCCAAAGTTACAGCATATAGAGGGCGAATTCGGACATTTACTGCTTTTTTAAAAAATTCTACATGCTTTTTATTTGATTTTGGTGACATTTTACACATTGATCATGTTGCTATGTGGGAGATTTTACAGCTTTGCCTTAATATTGGAGAAAAACCTCTTAACAGTCTCTTTGTTCACTTATGCACGAGCTCATTTAATATTTTCGCTTAAGTGAACGAAAAGATGATCTGACCATTGTTTGAGGAGTAAATGCACCCATTCTCCTCTTGGTAAATTATTACGAATCTGATTTAATCCATTATAAATGATTACTGAAAGCCTGCGAATGTAGAAACAATAGGTTTGTTTATTAATAAATAAATCTTCTGCTACCAGTCACGATTTTTCTTTATTTTACTTTTCGCACGATGTGTTTCAAGAAATAATTCCCATTTTCAGGTGTGTTTTTTGAGTGTATTAAGCAGTTTTCTAATGGTCCATTTGTGCAGAGTCTCACACACACTAAACATCACACACAACTTGTACACTTTACACACAGAAATATCTTATGTAAACAAAACAGTTACAAAGATCTTCTTACAGGTAGTCCACAGAGGTAACATTATAGGTCTTCCACAGATTATATGTTTTTGTACAGAGGTTATTTATCTTAACAATTTGGCTCATAAATTACTTATATTTATTTTACAATTGTGCTTTGTTTTACTATTTTTATTTAAGTATGCTATCGAAACATCTGAAGAAATTCACTGATTCACTTTCAAGTTTTTCATTTAATATTTTTTTTGTCTTCACATTTTCTGTAATGTGAATATATCTCCAGTTCTTCTAGTAAATGCATTTTGTGTCCTTATATTTAGTCGGTGGAGTACTTTGACATTTTGCTCTATTTTTCCAAATGGGTGTTCTGTATTACGTATGTGTGTTGCTATTGCTGATTGTGTGTGTGTGTGTGTGTGTGTGTGTGTGTGTGTGTGTGTGTGTGTGTGTGTGTGTGTGTGTGCGCTCTAATGTGCTGTGTGTACCTGGTGTTGAAATTTCGGCCTGTTTGTCCTACGTAGAACTTGGAGCACACCTGGCATGTTACCTTGTATATTCCAGAGTCTGAATATGGATCATGATTACACTTTATATTATGTATTAGTTTTTGTTGTAGTTTATTAGATGTAGAAAATCCAATTTTTACTCTATGATTTTTGAAAACATATGCAATCTTCTGTGATACATTGCCTGCGTATGGGATACTAGATATACATTTGTTTTTTCTCTTTTTCTTCTGTGGTGCAGTTTGTACCTCGGTTTTTCTTCACTTTCTCTAAGATTGTCAACCATGGAAGCATTGTAACCATTGGCGACTGCAATCTTTTACACTGAGTTTATTTCTTGTTGCATATCTTCTTGGTTCAATGGTATTTTTGTTGGCCTCTGCAGCATTGACCTGTATGCTGCCTGTTTATGGATATTTGGGTGACATGAGGTTGCAGGGATTGTGGTGTAAGTCATTGGGTTTTTCCTACAAATTTTGAATGTGCATGTGTTGTTGTGTCTTGTAATATTTAGTTCTAGAAAGTTGATACTTTTATTTTGCTCATGTTCCACTTTAAATTTGATTTTCTCATTTAGATTACTGAAATGATTTAGAATGTCCGTGATGTCTTTGGTATCCCCTTTCACTAACAGTAGTGTGTCATCTACATATCTCCTATAAAATTCTATTTTCTTTAGGCAAGGTTTTTGGCTGTCAAATAATTTTTGTTCTAAGTGATTTATGTATATGTCGGCTATGGTACTGGATATACATGATCCCATTGCTAGGCCATCTGGTTGTTTATGAATGTTGTCATTAAAGGTAAAGTAGTTGTACCTTAGGGTTAGCTGAAGGAATTCCATAAATTCAACAATCTCTGTGTATGAAAGTTTTTTGTGTTGCATAAGGTTCTTTTGTATTACTGTTAGAGCTTCTTGTAGGGGTATGTTTGAATAAAGATTGGTGAGGTCAAGTGATATAAACTGTGCAACTTAGGGGAGTTTTCTGGTTCTTAGTTCTTTAGCTAGAGTCATGCTGTTTTTTTATGGAATATGTTGTTTCATATGTATAATATTTCATCAGTATGTTATTCAATTTTTGTGACAGTTTGTATGTTGGGCTATTTATAGAGTTGACCACAGGATGTATCGGGTTTCCATTTTTGTGTATTTTTGGCTGTGCTCTTAGGCATGGTGCTTTTGGATTGTGATGTTTAGCGTGTGTGAGACTCTGCACAAATGGACCATTAGAAAACTGTAAGTACAAATTCTTCTAAATTTCGCCACTAATTTCACAAAAAGAATTGATACCCAACTAAAAATTCGCCTGTTTCTTATATATTGCGCGCGCGCGCGCG
This sequence comes from Schistocerca serialis cubense, assembly GCF_023864345.2. Taxonomy (NCBI): domain Eukaryota; kingdom Metazoa; phylum Arthropoda; class Insecta; order Orthoptera; family Acrididae; genus Schistocerca; species Schistocerca serialis. Next base: position 433,367,143 of record NC_064640.1, on the reverse strand, counting down.
CGCAAGCGCGCGCGCGCACACACACACACACACACACACACACACACACACCATCTAAAGAAATGGCTTAATACACACAAAAAAACGCACTTGAAAATTGGAATTATTTCTCAAAACGTGTCGTGCAAAAAGTAAAATAAAGAAAAATCGTGACTGGTAGCAGAAGATTTATTTATCAATAAACAAACTTATTAATCATTACGAAATTTCTTCTCTTCTCGGCCAGATTTATCAAGGTAGCTTTTAACTAAATACCTAATATCTAATTTAGTGAAGGGAAATCCCCAATGTGTAGCCCTCAAGATACCTTGCTTCAACATTTCTCCTTCTTCATTTAGCACTGGCTGTCATCCCATTTTTTTCAGATGTGATCCCTGCACTTTATTTTGTAGGGTTGATTTAGGTATACCATATAAATCACATGCTTTTCTGTATAATTATTTACCACTCTGCATATCACGAACAGCTTTATCGAAAAGTTCCGGGTCACAATTACACTGTACTGTAGCACCTCCCCTGCTCTTATACGTTCTCGGGATTGTCCGAAATCACCCCACACAGTACACAGTTTTACAAAAACCACCGTTATTTTATAACCTTGCACGAGAAACTCGACAAACTTGTACAGAAATTGACTCGATGCTGTTAGCTACTGAGCGAATCGATACTTACGGTTACAATACCTTCCCACTTGGCGCAACAATAGAAAGTTTCCACTTTACGATAATGCATGGATTTTTAACACAGACTGTTCCTCAATTATTCACCCAGGGAAACAATTGACGCAAAATAAAAGTTGTGGAAAGCACAAAATGCAATCTTGCGCCTAAAATAAATGGCGCACGGACGTTAAAATAAGTACCTCTTTGTTTCTATGCAGTGGCACAGAGAAAATAAGCCATACTGTCTGAATTTGCCCCAGTGTCCGGAATCACCCCGTTTGACGGTCGAGTTCCTGACACGGTGAGTGCAGCGACATCTGAGTAGTTTTAACAGCTGTGCTAGGTGCTTGGCTACACCATACATCTGAGAATTTATGGTGTTCAATATAGGACGTAGTGGGACATTCTCCTTATGGATCTTCGGGAGGCCATACAGTCGCGGTGGAGCCCATGCTCGTGGGTAAAGCTTCCTGATGGTGTTTCTGTCAAGTCTTGAGCAGTTGAGAAGATCTATGGTCTTGTGCATAACAGAAGCAGTCACGTCTTTCCCTACTTCTTTGTTTGCTGGATCTTGTAGTAAGGTGTCGATCTTCTGCCAATAATCTTCTGACTTCAGTATGACTGTCACATTCACTCTGTCTGCTGCTAAGAGCACTATATCCTCGTCATCACGAAGGTTCAACAGTGCCTTGTGCTCTTCTGCTGTAATAATGTTCTTCGGCATTCTTACTTTCTCGAGTACCCTGCTTGTCTCCCTACTCACTTCCTTGGCTGCTCTCAGCGGGAGTCTACGTATGGCTTGCTCAACGTCGCTGTTGATGTCACGTTTTGGTAACGTTCGTGGAATTGGAACAAAGTTCAGGCCTTTTGACAGCATGGAGATTGTTGGCTCATCCAGTGCTCTCTCTGTCAGGTTGATGACTGTCTTAATATTGCTGGCTTTCTCCTCCTGTTGACGTCCGCCCGGAAGTCTGAGGAACTTCTCGCAGTTTGTTGGTGGCTTTCTTCTTGTAGAGCTCACTGCTTGCGTACGTGTTACCGTCCATCCACTCCCAGGTGTGTGCTGGGAGATTGGAAGCTAGGTACAGGTGGTGAGTGAGCAAAGTCTTGGCGTTCTTGTCGAGTTCCATTCTGGTAACACATGTGTGTTTCCATACCAAGGCTGAACCAGCCTGTTGTAATATGCATTTTTTCCTCGCTGTGTTGACAGGATGCCACAAGTTTACAAACTGCGGCATCCCTTCCTTATCCCAGCACCTTAGCGAGAAGGCTGCAGAGCAGCTTTCCCTTCTTGGTTCGTAGTTTCTGCAGCATCTTGTAGCTGCGCTGGACATCCTCTCCGTAGAGGTGTGATATATGTGATTGCAGTCTTTCTCGGCATATTCCAATCATGAATTCTTCACAGGTTTATCAGCTGAGTGGTGTCGTCGTCTCGTCGCAACATTTCTACCAGTTTCGTACCAATCATCATCATCTGGCGAAGTGTCGGGATGCCGTGTTCTGCAACCAGAAGACGACCAAGCAAAACATGTGGCATTTCTGCTGTTTGCTGGACCGCCCCAGCCAAGATCGCAAGAATATTAAAGAAGCATGAAATAACAACCATCTTTCGCGCACCGCAAAAAGTTAATGATATACTTGGCTCAACCAAAGACCAGCTGGGGTTGCAGACGCTGAGAATTTACAGTATTGAGTGTGAATGTGGGATGGAATATATCAGGTAGACACAATGATGTACCTCCCAGCGCAGTACTGAACACATCAGGAATGTACGACTAGAATAGACAAACAAGTCCACAGTCGCAGAACATAGCATTATTGAGGGACACACCTTTGAATTCGAAAAAACGAAGAAGCTGTGCAGTGCCAACGGTTTCTGTGACTATCTTCAAAGAGGTAGCGGAGATACGTCTGCACAACAATTTAGTAAACAGGGACAGCGGTTTTCAGCTCAGTGCAGCGTAGAATCCCGCAATTGACAAAATATGTCAGGAATACTCCGATTCTGGTGTCAAAGATCAAATGATTTCCATTATATGAAATATATTTTAAGCCACTCCTTGTGTGGACTTGTCTTCATCATACAAGATCTACCTCGAATCTTCATACAAGTATTTATTTACTGCTGTATTCTGCCTGAAGTATTAGATTTGCAATGACATGCAAAATTTAATAACAAATCAATTTAAAATTTTTCTAAGGTAACAAAACTTGAGAAAGGGCTTAATTTGTGAAGTGCATGGCCAGTTCTTAACAAATTTATCAAATGTATATACATATCTAAGCCGATCAAATGTCTAACTGCAGCGAAAAAATGTAAAGTTTTGACTACTTATGATCACCGGTTTTCCCTGTGCTCTGTTTCTATAACTGACATCACTGCACATTGCTTTATGAATGAGGAGAGTAATCTGCATTCAATACAATAATTGCCTCAAAAATATGCAAATGTTTTAGAAGGCAAGTTGATTAAGGAAATTTATTATATAGAAGCATAAAGTGTACTGTAAGTCTGTAGCCTACTGCCATGAAAAATATAGCTCTACAGTTCTATAGAACAATTTCACAACCCTTTTAGAGAACAGAATCACAATATGGAATGAGACTCATCCAACCAGGCAACATGTTTCCAGTCACCAACAGTCCAATGTCGGTGTTGACAGGCCCAAGTGAGGTGTAAAGCTTTGTATCATGCGGTCATCAAGGATACATGATTGGGCCTTTGGCTCTGAAAGCCCATATCGATTATATTTCATTGAATGGCTTGCACACTGATACTTGTTGATGGCCCAACATTGAAATCTGCAGCAATCTGTGGAAGGGTTGCACTTCTGCCACACTGAACAATCCTCTTCAGTAGTCATTGGTCCTGTTCTTGCAGTATCTTTTTCTGGCCACAGCAATGTCAGAGAGGTGATGTTTTACTGGATTCCTGATATCCACAGTACACTCTTGGAATGGTTGTTCAGGAAAATCCTCACTTTATCATTACCTTGGAGATGCCATGTCCCATCGCTTGAACGCCGACTATAACACCATGTTCAAACTGACTTAAATCTTGATAGCCTGTCATTTTAGCAGCAGTAGCTAATCTAACATCTGTGCCAGACACTTGTTGTCATATAGGCTATGACCACAGCCCCGTATTCTGCCTGTTAACATATCTCTGTATTTGAATACACATGCCTATATCAGTTTCTTTGGCACTTCAGAGTACATTCACTACAGCATCTCTTACAGTTAAATGAGAATCCAACATTCTTTTATTTTACACAAATTTACACTGCCTTCATTCAAAATGTTCCCCGTCAATGTGAATCCCATTTTTAGACCTGTATTGCCACGCAAAAGTGCAAGTGCATCCTTCACAATTATTTTAATGGTAGGGTATTTCTTTTCTTCAGAGGTATATAAATCTTCTCAAAAAACTGACTCAATACATGTCCACTGGTTTCTTGTCATTAAGTGATTTTTCTTCTTCTAACACCAATAGTTTCCATTCATCAACTAGTGCATGTTCACTGTACTGAACTGGAAGAACTGCACCTATTTCACTATGCTTTTGTATGATCCTTCTCTTAATTTCTTTGTAGGATCCAAACATCAAAGATACCACAACACAGGTTTAACCAAAGAGGACTTTTCTAACGTATGTGTACAAGCGTACACACACACACACACACACACACACACACACACACACACACACACACACACACAGTGCTTTCTAGCTTACATGGAAATATAGCATCTTTCTTATGTGGTTAGCTTCTTGATATATTCACTTTCTCTATTGTCAAACATATGTTTTTCAACAGCAAGTAATACTTATTACAAAATGCTTCATGACTCAGTGGAGCATCACTAACACAAAATCAATTCATGAGTACTCTGATCAGATTTATGAGCTATTTATATGTTAGATGCATTAAAGGATCTCATTCTGGAAGAAACCAGTGAATATTTCAAGTATGAGCACTTGGATGAGGGAGCATAATTTCTACTTTGATTGTTTTGTCTTATAAAAGTTTAACAATATTCTTGTATTTCAAAGAACTTAACTTGCTTTTGTGCTGGAGTACGAATTGAAGAAAGCATTTTTCAACAGTTGACCAATGTTGTAAAAAGACTCACCAGCTGGTTCGATTGTCTCCTAACTAGAGGAAATGTGTTTCAAAAAAGGATAACCTACATGTTTCATATTTTATTGTATTTTTCAACATCTCCCTAATGAGATGTTTGGCCATAGAGAAAATTGGAGAAACGAGATCATGTCTGAAGCATTTTCTCCAAAATCTTTTAATCCTTTTTGGAATGCATTATGAATGAGGTGTATGTTACATGTGCCAACATCAATCAACTTTTTTTTTTCCTAACAGGATCAAAGACTTACTCTTCAGACTATTCACAGTTTTGTAAACATTGGATCCATCATCAATTGCTTTCAATGAGGGAGCTTATCCATAGCTTCATTTAACTTGGAATAAATATCACTAACAATGGCTTTACCAATGAAGAAAGTCTCTAGATGTCTTGTCCTCATCATTTGTTTAGAATCAGACCCAGTAATTCAATTATAGTTTGAAGCTGTGTTCACAGTTTCATTGAAACTAAGAGAAATGTGCTGCTCCAATATCATCCACCAACCGCTTTTCAAAAATAAGGAGAAGGCATCACGTACTGAACATATTTCCTTGAAAGGGTGAACTCTGAAGGAACACTTCCAGGAAACATTGCCTCTAAAGTTTGTTTGACATCTTCACATGCTCGCTGAACAGCAAAGTTCCCTCCAATCAGTTTGAAACACCAGATTAACTCTGCCCTTGAAGCAGCTTGTCTAGCAGAATAAAGATTAATTGATGGTGTAGCTCCATTATGAAATTACACTATCACTGATACAGCCACAATGAGCTGATGGCAAATGTAGTTGTGAAGAAATCAGTTTCACTTTACATCATTCGCTGTGCTTCCATGTAGAAGCATGCTGCTTGATAGCAATAAAGACAGTAGTAATTTATGTCAACTTTAAAAAAGCATCAGACTCAATTGACAAACTTTATTTAGGGTTTTAGAGGAATTCAGAATTGATAGAAACCTAACTGACACCGTCTCAAAAGTTAAATTTTTTGGAGAAATCTGAGTACTTTTAAATAGACAGAGGTCAGGCAAAGATACAGATTATCCAAAATACTCTCCAATATCACCCAGGAGAAAATAACGAAAAGCTGGGAAGATGCTCTGCAGCAGGATGGAAGAAATGAAATACACCTTGGAGAAAAAAGGGAATGACTTTGAAATCAGGTATTTTTAAGCACAAAGAATGCTGGAAATCTTGCATGAAATAGCCAGAAAAATGGGTCTCAAAAACTCATATGAAAAAGAAAATAGAATATATCGAACACAGAAACAAAGGTGAGGAAAGCTTGGAGGTAAAATATGGGAAGATTAAAATGACATAAATTCTAATACTTAGGACAGTGGATCCCACCCAATAAATTGGATAAACAGGCAGCCAAAAGTTAGATCTTTCTTACGACCTAATTGAGCAGAAACAACAAATGAGCAATACCCTGCAACGTTAAAATCAGTCGCTTTAATTCTGTTATAAAACTGGAAGGACTCTATGCTTCAGATAATCCTATTTTAAATAAAAAGGTACAGATGGAAAAACTTTGAAGGAAGGAAGGAAGGAGAGAGAAAGAATTCTCAGTAAAATTCTGGAACCCAGAAGACTTCTGACGATACTTGGAAGAACAGAAAAAAATGAGGAGATGTACAAGAACACCAAACCTATTACTGACACTTTACACAACATGGTTGAAGTCCGTCTCTACATGGGTAGAACAAATCAAAAGAAATGTACAAGAAACTAGTGTTACACTAGACATGATCCAAAAAGAAAAGAATTTAGAAGTAGAGTCAACAGCATAAATTGGTTTGTAGAGAAAACAGTTAAAAGACGGTCCATACCTTACATTCCCTAGGAGGGGAGAAAGATAAGCTGTGACTGAATGAAGAGTGTCTGGGAAGAGGAAAAAAATGAAAAGCCAAGTCTCATGTTCTCAGACCAAAATTAAAATTACTATCTAAAACGGTCCAATCTGAAAAATACTGACTATTTTCCTGTGTTTGAGATTTTACACAACTCTTCACAATTGAAATCAAACAATGGAAAGTCCAAGTCAGAATATTAACAATTATGAAAGGACCAAGCTGGGCCAAAGCAGCTGGAGATAGCAGTCACATGTGCATGAAGTGTACCTCCTTTTCTCTCTCTCTCTGTGTGTGTGTGTGTGTGTGTGTGTGTGTGTGTGTGTGTGTGTGTGTGTGTGTGTGTGTGTGTGCGCGCGCGCGCGTGTGTTTTCCCCCTTTCTTTCCTGAAGACACCTTTGGATGAGAGCTCAGTGTTTGTCTTTTCACTGCGCCTGTCTGTAACTCAATGTGTCATCTTTTCACAGTTGCTTTGTTTTCATGAAACTGATAGATACCAAAGCATCTAGCACATACAGAATACTAAATCTGAATTTGGGGCAATGCCCCTACATAGTTTCATCATCAGAAATGAATAAGGAGAATGAACTACTCAGTCGTCTACTTGCTTTTACCAGGTTTTCTACACACAAGAACTTTCCTTCCTTTGCTTTTTTTCCTTCCCCAGTCCTTATAACTCGCATACGCACTGGACCAAACAAGTATGGAAGCTGCATTGAAGAGTAAAACTTCAGTTGCTTTGCTGTCAAAAAAGATTCCTCTTCTACACATTTACATGGGTGGTAGTTCACATAAACAGTGAAACAACCTGTTATGATATGATTTAACTGAATTTCTTTCTGAACCGTATATGTTTAATGGTGTCACTCAACAAATACAAGAACATGTATGCTGAAAAGTAATGTCCCCAAACTTTTTATTCTGTTCTCAGTATTGGTTGAGGTATGACATGTTGTATATTTACTCAGTCAACTTTCCTGTTTTGTTGACACAAGTTGCAACCCTCACTGTAAGAGGGTTCCGAATTTTAGTGTGTAACATGGCAGTGTGTAATGTAACTATCAGTGCATGAGAAACAGCATGCTGTAATTGAGTTTCTGCCCGCAACTGAAATCAATAGAAGAATGAAAGCTTTACATGGTGATCATTCTATTGACATCAGTAGCCTGAAACATTTGGTTGTTTATGCTCTTACTGAAAGATATGGTGGTACTAACCTCAACATGTGAGACATCCAATTTTCATCTGTTTCCAAAATGGAAAGCACGCCTTCAAGCACTTCACTTTGATAGTGATGAAGCAGTGTAAGCAGAAGTGAGGTTGTAGCTCCATCAACAAAGTCAAACATTCTACAGTTACAGTATCGACAAACTAGTCTCTCATTGGAAGAAATGCGTTTGTCACCAGGGTGACTATGTTGACAAATATGTAGACATGACCGATAATGATGAGGAAAGTTAATAATGTTTGTTTTATTTAAAAAGCTTTACGAGTTTTTAGATAGAAAAATTGAAGGCATTACTTTACAGCAGATCCTTGTTGTTAACATTCAATTACTTACAAATGATCAGGAGACTTTCATGCTCTCAGTGCTATCACCAAAGTCATTTATGTTCAATGTTCTAACAGAAATCGTCAAATTCATTTCCAAGCCATATCTGATCATAATTTTTATGTACACTCTTTACATTTTGAACCTGTACTGATGTTTCCACAATTACTTGACTTTTTATCGATGACACACGCTATCTTCCCTGGCGAAGAGTGAACTTTTGATACATAAAATAAAAAATTGACTTGAATTTTACATTGCCTCTTAGGTTTCTGCTCTTTTGAAATGGTATACCTTTGTCTTCCCAAATCACCCAGTCATATTCGGATGGACCTAGGTGTAACACAAAACCTAAACCACACTACATCTTTACATTTTTCACAAACACAAAACTTGCGAAAGGTGCAACTCAAAGTATTGGAAACACAACCTTAAAACTGCTTTGTTGCAGCTGCATACTGTGAAGACAAGATTAGACTTTTTGCAGTTAGATGTGGCTTATAACAATGGGACACCGTTCAGATGTGATGCACCATAAAAATATATGCAATTCTCTATCCGGAGGAGTTTACAAAATAGCAGATTTTGACTATGGAATACAATAATTAGCTTAAGACACTCACATGACCACACTAAACATGTTCTGTTACTCTAACGAATACGTAAAGCAATAAAATCAGTTCCACAACCAAGACTGTTGGTTTCACCATAGTTAATAGGTACTCATAGTCCTGTGCACATAATTTCGAATACTATGTTCTACACTCACTTCTCTATTATATAAGTCACCTGATGGTGCGTTGTGGAGGGTGCTTCATACACCACTATCATTCCCCCACCCTCACTTCCTCCTTCGATTCACAACAATATGCAAGAAGATCGGATAAATCTCTCTGTCGAAGGAAGTGACATGTTTGTCTCTTTTAGCTCTTGGAACTTTAACACAACATTCCCACAATGTACAACTTGTCTACTACTGGTGCTAGACGAGTATGTTCTCGATGTTTCTATTGTTGTGTGCTTTCACCGTATGCCACTGTGTAAGGCGGGTGACCTTGAGCGGGACTTAGCCGCAGAACGAGGCTGTGGCGCTCGATTCAAATGGGCTGGGCAACACGCTCCCTAGTATTACTAGGAGCGTGTTGCTGGAAAATTCACATCCTGTTGTGCAACGGCCCTGATAACTCTACCTTGTGTATTAATTCTACCTAGCCCATACACCAATCTGATGAGAAATATTCTTACAGCACTTGAGACCAATGGTAACATTATTAACGTACTTTTACATGTCTAAAAAAATACTTCAATGAAATGACTAAACTCCAGAAGTAATGACAATTCAACAAATTGCCTTTTTATAATGTACTTCAAAGTTTTGTATTCCAACTCAAACAAATGTTAATTTACTTCCTGATTTACCGTTTCAGTGATGTAGCTGCAGGTTTTTGCACTAAAACTTCTTGAGTAATGTAACTATCACAGTGATTGATGAGGGTATACATGCCCCAAGATATTTCAGTAAAATCATCAGAAGAAAGAAAAAAATCTAGAATACTTGGGGGACTTGTACTTGATGATGAGATATTAAGCCTTTAAATTCACCAAATGAAAGTAATTCTCTACACTGCAGGTTGCAGGCTGTAGATTATCTTCACACTTCTGTCTTAATACATTCAGCAAACCTCAGATGTCTACTTTCAAACGGTACTTTCATAAATACGAAAATATGGTGAAACACATTGTATTCATTCATTTTGTTACAGAATGGATCATTCTAATAGTAGTAATCTGCACTGAATTGGAATGAAGACTTCGTAAGACATTCAGTGGTTTATCCATACACAACAGGAAAAATGGCAATGGTTTACCTCTAAACACTGTCATGAAGGAATATGTAATGGAAATGTATTACTATGCATTAAGAGGAAATAATCATTCTTATGTTGGTACAAGTAAAATTAAACAGACAAATACTGTTCTCAGGAAATGAACTGTAGTGTATACTACTAAGAAAGTATAAAAAACATGCACCAATTTTTAACAAAAACAAGAACAATTCAATACCACTGATGCTGCATGGATGAATCGCATGTGACTGAGGAGAATGCTAATCAACAACAACACTAAAATGATAATATTTTCATCATTGCTATACACAGCTGTACAATGCAAAACTGATTAAAACTAAAATATATGTTTTAACAATTTTTATTTTGATTTCACGAACAATCTATCAATAATACAGAAACAGTTTTAATTACGATGATTCCCAAACGGATTGGGAGAAATGTGGACTAAATTTGTGTGGTTCTTAGTTTTGTCATATCCGATATATTTTTATTTACTATTACAAATTTTATGGCAATTGAGATTCACATCACCTATGTGATTACTACACTCCCCAATACATACCACCACTGTAATGACCAGTCGTTACACATTAAATGTTCAGAGATCCTGAAGCACACATATGTATTCATTAAAATTATGAACTTTTCATGCAGCTACCATACTTAATTCTGTATTATCACACCACCACCACCACCACCACCACCACCACCACCACCACCACCACCACAACCACAACCACCCTGTTTCATCACCAACACGCTGCTGCTTTGAGGAGGAGGACCCCAACTTAAAATGCATGTGACACCATCTGTCTTCAACATAGTGCCACACAATAGAGGCATTAAGCAGTGCATAAGTAAGGAAATAATGTTTAACCATAGCCACCAAAGTATAGTGTTAATGTGGGAGAGAGAAAGCAAGTGAGGACAACAAGGTTACTTTTTTAATTTTTCATAATTTTACTGCCAATACCAATTCTATGTAACTAAATGCCACTGTTTGTCAATTTAATATTCCATTATTCAGCCATAAACTTTTTTCTGTCTTTTCTCATCAACAAAGCATGTTCCCTACTGAATCTGAACATAGATCCTTGCTGCTCCCACCCAACACAATACTCCACACAGTTTCTGAAATACTGTGCAATACATTGGAACCTCTCCATGCCCCAACCATCCTCAATGCCATACACACAAAATTTTCATGTCCCAATAATGATTCTTGTCACACAGGCCTCGTGCTCCTAGATCAAAGCGCTTACCCTCTAATAACTGTAGGAGCATACTCAATCCCGTCTGAAAATTTGTCGCGCCTCCAATAACCAGCCTCTCTGCTCCCTGTCTAATCCAGAACTTGCCATACAGCCACTTCGATCTTACATCTCGCAGAAGTTTCAATCCAATGACTTTACCTTTTCAGCCTCATTATGTTGAGTTTCTCCAAGATCTATTTTCTTTGCCTACTCTGTACAACAAAAATGTTTCTATGCAACAACACTACTAGCCAGAACCAACTGAAAGCTGACATCCTACCTTGACTCACCCAATCTGCAGTTTCAACTTTCTGTGTAGGCAGAGTACATAATGTCCTAAAATTGTCAAAGATGGAACACATTTTTTGACAGGATAAGAATGGGGGATGGATATCACCCCACTGACATGGCACATCCTCATCTACAAAAAATTTCATTGTTGTCTGGCTGAAAATGGTCTCCAAGTAGCTGAACATTACCATTTCCAGTCAAGGATCAGTTCAGTTGGACCAGATGCCTCGGTCCATTCTATGTCAACACAGCCCAAACCATTATGTAGCCACCAACAGCTTGCACAGTGTCTTGTTGACAACTTGGGTCCATGGCTTCATGGGGTCTGCACTACACTCTAAAACTACCACCAGGTCTTATCAACTGAAATTGGGACTCATCTGACCAGGCCATGGTTTTCCAGTCACCTAGGGTCCAACCAATACGGTCACGAGCCCAGGAGAGATGCTGCAGGCATGTTGTGTTGTTAGAAAAGTCGCTCACATTGGTCGCCTACTGCCGCAGCCCATTAACACCAAATTTCAATGCACTGTCCCAACAGGTACATTTGGCATATGCCCCACATTGATTTCTGTGGGTATTTCATGTAGTGTTGCTTGTTGTTTAGTGCAGACTGTTCGCCACTGAACTGCACATAGTGAGAGGAAATGCCTGAAAGTTGGTATTCTCGGCATGCTCTTTACAATGTGGATCTTTGATTACTGAATCCTCAATGATTTCCAAAATGGAATGTCCCATTTGTCTAGCTCAAACTGCCATTCTGAATTCAGCATTTGTTAATACCCGTCATGCGACCATTCTCGTGTCAGAAACCTTTTCACATGAATCACCTGGGTCCAAATGACAGCTTCGCCAATGCACTGCCCTTTTATAGCTTGTGTGCACGAAACTATAGCCATCTGTATATAAATGCATATTGCTATCCCATTACTTATCACCTAAGTGTATCCATCCCCACAGCAATGACCTCACTGACATTTAACACTACATTTTGTAATGCTCTGTGTACTGGATCCTATTGCGGCTTTCTTCATTAACACAATCAACTGCATCACCAATTACTATTTTTTCACTGGAGATTTCACTACATACAAATCTATGGTAAAGCAATAGACAACTATACACATTCCTAATATTAACTTATTCATACACTATCAGGAGTAATACTCGCTAATAAATCCTGATCACAATGCAGGGTGTAATTCTTGCTAATAATTCCTAATCCTAAAACTCCTCAATGCAATTCAAACTCACTGACATCATCATCATGACACAGACTCAGTGTTAACATTCACCTTCCTCATTTCTATGGAATATCTAATTTTTGTTTCACACGGTTCTATTCTGCACAATGAACTCTCTCTCTCTCTCTCTCTCTCTCTCTCTCTCTCTCTCTCTCTCTCTCTCTCTCTCTCTGACTCTGTCTCTGTCTCTGTCTCTGTCTCTAGGTGCCTACCACCTCTCTAAGGATGAGAAACCACCCTTGCCACACAATAACTCTCTCCTCTACAACCATGTCACATGTGAACACCACATCTGCAATGAGAATAAATATTTCTCACAATACACTAAAGGTATTGCCATAGCATTCATATACAGGGTGCACACGTGACCAAGAAAAAAAGAATTCCCAGACTTTTTCCTGGATTTACTGGCAAAAAATACAGTTTTTCCTAGGTAAAAATACACTATACCCCTAGTGATAGCACATTCTTTCCATGTTAAATGATAATATACTTTCTCTCGGAGCTGTAAACCTCACCAGCCAATGACAGCAGATATTCAGGGCAGGATGTGTGATGTAGTCAACCAGTCATTGTTAAGTAGCACAAACACACAAACAGGAAAAATTAATGGTTTAAATTAATATACACAGGGTACAGTGATAAGAAAAGCTAAGCTTTCACTCCAATATGTACTGTAAAAAGTTTTTTTGCTGTTTTTTTACTACAGATGATTAGGCAGGATCCTAAGTGCACAGCTTAAATTGCATCAACTGAATATTTCTGAAAAGCACAATTATAAATTATATTGCTGTGCAATGAACATTTTATGGGTTACCTGGCTAAATAAGTGTTCAGCCCAGCACTTCAATTTTTCAACAGAAAAGTCAATTACATGTGAATGTTTCAAGAACGCACTTTGCACTTTTTTAAGGTAATTATACTTTTTGCCATCATTATTGCATAATTTGTAATCTATAACTAAAATAAATATAAGAAATTAACACTGAACCTTTGTCTTTTTTTTCGTGGGTGATCTCAACTATTGCTACATGGATCGTACCATTGTAGAAGATACATGTACAAGACTTGCCAAAAATATCTGCCCAACATCTTATAATCCAATATTGACCCAAATAAACTGAAACTTATCAGACGGTAAGTAAATTCAAAAAATTGGAAGGGCAAACTTTTATCATCAAATTACAGAGCATGCTACACTACAAAATGGTGTCAATCTCAACATCTGCTCCACAACCATTTTCTCTTAATGGTGCAAGTAGGGACAGTCTCTGCAAACACATCCATTTGTCCAACAAACTTTTCCTCCCATAATTTGTCTAATTGTGAGGTAGGCAATCTTCTAAATACACTCTTCCTTTTCTTCCTTAGGATAGAGGACAATGGTTAAGAAGTACGAAGCTGTTGACTGTCACCTGTCAAACACTATCACCCACATCCGAAACCTATTCCTCCATGCTGGGGAGAGAGAGAGAGAGAGAGAGAGAGAGAGAGAGAGAGAGGTGTGTGTGTGTGTGTGTGTGTGTGTGTGTAATTTTGGGCACTGAGTTCATGTGTGCCTTGGTGGGAGTAGGGAATAGAGGGAATTACTCTAGCGCATTCTGGCGGAGAAAGCAAGTTTGATAACTCAGTTACCGTTAGTACCACATTTGTTTGCTTTATTAGCTGTTTTTCATCAGACATTTATGTGATAAAATGTCTTATCATACTACTGTTATTATTATATCAAAATTTTCCATCGCTGTATTCTTGCCCACACTGGCAGTTTCATAAAACCATGCAAGTCTTGAGACTAACCCCACCTCCCCCACAGCAGTACTAGCGTAATTTTTGTTTTATCATTAGTACAATAGTATTAGTAGTAGTAGTAGTAGTTTGACCACCAACATTTACAGGTTGTTTTTTAGTGCACACGCAATGTAGACTTAGAAATGTGAAGTTTATTTACACAGCAAAAACCTACTCACTATATCATTAAATACATGCAGAACCGCAAATACCAAACCTTCCTAATACTGATTGTTATCCACCAGTAAAAATGTGAGAAAGAGTCAAATTTATTTGTTAAGGGGAAGCTAATACAGAAACAGAAGACATGAGCTCAAAAAACTAACAATAAAGTTATCATCAGAACTTCCAAACTGTGTGTACTCACGAAGGAATAAGTGGTGGTGGAAGACCAGCTCCAGACTGAGGTCTTCCAGGCAGTGATGGGGGAGCACGCTGCCCCTGTGCAGCATCTGGACCTGGCCTGTTAGGGATGTTCGGAGCTGGCCTGCTTGTTGCTGGTGGCGGCGGTGGAGCCCTAGAGCCAACAGCAGGTGTTGGCTGCATTGGAGTCCTCCTAGGACCACCAGGAGAAGGTGGTGACAGTCTGCATATCGAAAACAAAACAAATTAAAAAATAAATAAAAAATGTGAATGCATGTCCTTTCCAACAGTTGGCTGCATTATTTTCAGCATGTGATATATGATATTCCCAGATGATAAATTTGGGAAGCAATACTATTTTCCCTCAACTGGGGATCACACAAAGCACCAGTGTTCTAATATTATGATAGTTTATCATTTAATGTAACTCTGGAGTATCTCCCACACCACAGTATTAACATCACAGATTTAAGACAAATGCATAGATCCTATTTTTATGATTAGAAACATTCATCTGCTTTTCATATTCAGACTACTGATAAGCCACGACATTATGGCCATCTGCTTAATATTGCTTCTGCTTGAAATGCAATCCAGCAGCACTTCTGCATGGCAGCGATTTTACAAGTCCTCAGTAGGTTTCTGGAAGTATGTGGTGCCACATATTTACACGCAGGTCATGCAATTTCTGTACATTATGGGCTAGTGGTTTTTGTGTTCAATTGGGTTCAGCTCAGATGAATATGGCTGCCAAGGCAACAAACTGAATTCACTTTCACATTTCTCAAACTACTGTAGCACTATTTTGGCCTTGTGACATGAACAGTTATCCTGCTGGAAAAGTCACTACCACCAGGGAACACACTGAGCATGAAGGGGCAGATATGATCCAGAATGTCTGCATAGTTCACAGCTGCCAGGGTGCCTTTGACTGCTACATGTGCCACAGAAGCTCATCTGAATGTCACCTACTGCACAGTATTCATCTGGCCAAAGGACACATTTCTATTGATCCACAGATCAATCTTTATGGTCCTGTGTTCCTGCAATCTTAATTGATGATGTCAATGAGTCAACCTGGGAAGTCATCTGCTACAGACACTCATGTTCAACAATGTGCACTGAATGTTGTGCTCTGCTAAACTTGTGCTTGCACCAGCAGTGAACTCTGTCTCCAGACCTATAACAGATCACTGCTTATCCTGCTTTACAGAGTGGGCAAGTCTCCTACCTCCATGTTTTGTGAGGAGGCGCAAATGTCAGACACCTTTCACCTACTCGTGGTTTCGCAGTCTTTTCACCGGTTTCTCTAGATGCATATGACAGTAACACACAAACAGCTTCACAGTTTCTGAGATACTTTTTCCCAGGCACTGGGGCATAACAATCTACCCTACATGTAAGTCATTTATGTCAATCTATTTCCAAATTTGCAGCCAGTAGAATGATTCACTATTTGTTTCTGCCACACTTGTATGCTTTCCTTATAGCATTACAGGCCTACAAAGCGTCAGGTAGTGTTCAGTCTTGGGATGTGTGCTGGTCATGATGCTCTGGCTCATCAACTTATATATTCTATCAGGAAAAGTTACATCTGCACTGATACAATTAGGAGCCCATCCTGTTTACTACTACTTTGAAAGATGATAATTCTATCAAGATATCTGTGTCAAAACCCTTAAGTGTAATTAAGATAATTCAGGGACTTTCAAGAAAAATGGCTGTGTGCTGCTGCAAATCCTTCAATCTATTCACACTTAATATAAGTTATTTGATACTTTGTTTCCTAGGTAACACTTGCACTCTATCATGTTGCTGTTGTGTCAGCTAGTTATTTTTAATACATGTTTTATGTCTACATACTGCTCCTGTGTGAAGGAGTGAAGTCATTATTAGTGCATTTTATCAATGCTTTGGTCATTTCAGACATTTTCAAGATCTTTTTTGCAAAATTTTTGTGTGGCTGTTTTTAAAATTAAGGAGGTTTAACACTGGTTTTCACACACATGTAAACAATCATTGGTTATGGAAAGTTATTTTCTGCCACTAACATAGTCTACCAAGTTTAACACTTATTATCAAGCAAAATTGTCAGTTGTTCTGATATTAGCTGCTAACTAAATCCAACACATTTTGCAATAAATCCTGAGAGGCAATAATTAATACATAATAGAATGTATACAGCAAAGATTTAGTCAACTGCTGCCTTCTGATTCGTGATGTTTTATTTGATAAAAGGGATATGTGACTGCCATTTTCTCTTTACGTCATTAAAAATATTATTTATCATCTACATGAAAATTTCATACTTCATTTATTAGCAGATGTGTAACAAACTTCAGCCTTATTCCGGTCTTGTTTTTCTTTGCTTCCCTTTTAAGTTACTCATATCAGTGTCATATTCAGGTCTACATGTTTTTTTTATTTTTTTATTTTCATGTTAATACTTCACTGTAAATTGTACAAATTTTATGTCTGGAACTATAGAATGACCTTGTAGGTAGATTCATTCTCTTTTCTTGCCAGTTTGTTAACAACAGAAGAGAATAAACTTGTATCTATGCTTTTCCATTATACTGATAAATCTCTCTTACATTTGGGTCACAATACCTATTTATTGCTAAATGAGGCCACTAACCCCAACTTTTCCTGGTGCATATTATTTCTGCTAAGGTCTGTGTATTACTGGCATCTTCCAGCACCTCATTTACTGAAGTGGATTCTTATGCATATTGTACCTTATGACACTATTTCTTCTTATCCAATGCATGTACATTTTCTTCTGTTTGTCAGTTTAACAGCCTAATATTGAATTCTATATTTTCCTCTAACTCTCCACTTTCATGCTTGTCGCTCATTCATGCACAGGGACTGGAACATGCACTTGAGGTTACATTTAATAAGAACCATCTCACTTATGAGGGATA
The DNA here is from genome assembly GCF_023864345.2 of Schistocerca serialis cubense. Lineage (NCBI taxonomy): Eukaryota > Metazoa > Arthropoda > Insecta > Orthoptera > Acrididae > Schistocerca > Schistocerca serialis. The sequence goes on along the minus strand of NC_064640.1, from coordinate 433,349,222 downwards.
CTTCCAAAATGCTGAATTCTTCTCAGTTAATTTAGAGTAGCTCAACTCCCATTTTGAGTTATTCCTGTCACAGATATGGCAGTCTGGCCACTATTCATACTGAGCACACTTTATCAATAGTACAGGAATTTACGACTTCTAATCTTCTGTTTATTGTATTATTCTGTATTTATTCATTTATTTTTCCCCCTCTGATTGTTTATCTATTTTTCTTCTGTTAACAATTTTCTCAAATATTACTTGCTGTCACTACTATAGTAATACAATAGTTCCAATGCTAATCAATCTAAGCTGCACTAATCACTAATTACTTAGTTGACACACACACACACACACACACACACACACACACAAAAATAACTTTTACATTAACTATCCAGGAACCCAATGTATTATGAAAGAAAAACATATCGCACACTAAAGCATGAAGGACTTTTTGTTATACATTGTAATCAATGTTTACCAAGATTGCCCAACAACCTGCAAATAGGGGATGTTAAAACTCCTAGAAATTATGACACTACACTAAAGTGTCATGCATTTTTTTCTCCATATTTTACAGTTCACATCAGAAAACATTCCTATGTTACCTTGGGTTTTCCAGGCCAGAAACAAGCCAGTCATTCTTCACAGGAGGGGGAACAGGCGTTGATACAGTTGCCATTGAAACATCTCCTATAATTCTAAGTGCTTCTTTACAGGCATGATACATTCTTAGCATCTCTTCCCGCTTAAGAGCCTCTTCAGGACTCTCTTCCATCATTTGTCCCTGCCAAAATAGGAAAGATTGAAAATATAATATACCATGATTAATGAGCTTAGATAAACACACACAATGTCAGGTCAATTAGTGTCAGCCTCACAATACTAAGTATTGAGGAAGATGGGGAGAAGGCTACCTCCATTTATTGGTTAATAGTTAATCAAACAAGCAAATAAGTGGTGTGTTCAAAAAGTAATGGGAATTTTGTAATAGTGTGTATATAAGTGTGTTTTATGCAGTTTTTTAGTTGGTGTGTTGGTTAACATATTTGACAAGTTGTACAATTCATTCTCCGACTTCCTGCTGGGTCAATTCAGGGTAAAACCTTGAGGTTTCGACAATTACCTTCATTGTCTTCATAAGAAGCAACTGACTGTCTAAACTGCTGCTTTGGCTCCTGTTTCTGATCGTTGGGTGCAAGTGCCACACAGCCGTATAAGTGTGTCCTCCACACCACACTGGACAGTGATATGCCAAATGCCAAACAACAACAACAACAACAACCACAGTAGCGGCAGTGAACAATGCTCCCATCTTGCCCATACTCTTTCATGCAACATGATAGGGCCACATGCCCTAAGCACTGGGCTACTTGCAGCAACTGTAGGAAAAGAGGACATATAGCATCTGTCATTCCCCGTCCTCTCCTACATATATGGACATGAATGTTAATTGGGTGTCCCCAATGCTTCTGAATAATAAACTGTCTATTGAATTGTAAGTTATGGGCAAAGTGCTTTGACTACATGTGGACATGGGTGCAGCTGTGACACTGCTCAACACACAAACTTATGCGGACTTGGGATCTCCAGTCTTGTTCACAATTACTCAATGTTTAATGAGTTACAACAACCAACATATACCAATTTTGGGGCAATTTACAGGTTCCACTGTGTGTAGAAAAGATTGCTATATGGTATGGCAGGTGGCAGTTGATGCTAAATAATGAAAAGTGTGAGGTGATCCACACAAGTTACAAAAGAAAGCCATTGGAATTCGATTACTCGATAAATAGTACAATTCTCAAGGCTGTCAATTCAGCTAAGTACCTGGGTGTTAAAATTACGAACAACTTCAGTTGGAAAGACCACATAGATAATATTGTAGGGAAGGCGAGCCAAAGGTTGCGTTTCTTTGGCAGGACACTTAGAAGATGCAACAAGTTCACTAAAGAGACACCTTACACTACACTCGTTCGTCCTCTGTTACAATATTGCTGCGCGGTGTGGGATCCTTACCAGTTGGGATTAACGGAGGACATCGAAAGGGTGCAAAAAAAAGGGCAGCTTGTTTTGTATTATCACGCAATAGGGGAGAGAGTGTGGCAGATATGATATGCGAGTTGGGATGCAAGTCATTAAAGCAAAGACGTTTTTCGTCATGGCGAGATCTATTTACAAAATTTCAGTCAGCAACTTTCTCTTCCGAATGCGAAAATATTTTGTTGAGCCCAACCTACACAGGTAGGAATGATCATCAAAATAAAATAAGAGAAATCAGAGCTCGAACAGAAAGGTTTAGGTGTTTGTTTTTCCCGCGCACTGTTCGGGAGTGGAATCGTAGTGAGATAGTATGATTGTGGTTCGATGAACCCTCTGCCAAGCACTTAAATGTGAATTGCAGAGTAATCATGTAGATGTAGGTGTATAAATCTGTGGTTTGTTACTTGATTTTTCTGGTAGTGGATGGTGCTGGTGCCTACAATTTATTCGGTCTGGATGCTTCAATGCTTTTGGTTTTTCCAATGTGGATACAGTGCACCTTGTTTCCAACCAGGTCCTTCACCAGCAGTTAGATTCACTGTGTTCCGAGTTTTAGTCTCTTTCCAGGTGGGTTAGGTTGTGCCACTAACTTTATGGCCCACAAGATCCTGAAACCTATGGTCCAGATGTGCTTTTCCCATGCATACCAAACGGTTAGCTTTGCCTCTACAGCAACTTTATAGTTTTCTCTAAAACTGATTTACCTGAAGGCCATTCACAGGTTCTGTTGGGTCACAATTGTAAAAGGCTCCGTGTACCAATATCTGCACCTCCCGTTTGGTGTGGCTATCGCCCATGCAATTTTTCAAAGGCCTTAAAAAAAAAAAAAAAACTGACAATGTCATTTCGGGGTGCATCAAATGTATCAATGACACCGTTGTAAGGTGCATCCATGGAAGAGCATTTACACTAATTATGCTCCTTGTTCCCAAACTTGCATCCTGTGGGGTTGTAGTGCAACTTGGTAATGTCACACCTTTTTCAGCCATCCATTATGTATATGGGGTCAGAGGTTTCTTGGGATGGTGCAAGGCGTTTTACGTCGTCATGTCACCATGTCACAGCTCTGTCTCACCCTTCCAATATCGAAGAACCCCTAGCATTTTTACGGAAAATTGCCTACTATCACAAATTCATTCCAGGTGTGGACACGTTGGCCCAATCTCACCACGAAATTCTTCGTAAGGATGTTCCTTTGCTGTGGACATCGCCCTATGAGCACGTATTCACACTTTTGAAATCTAAATTGCATTCTGTTCCATGTTTGGCTACCTTCCATTCCAGCCATTGCATGGTCTTGGCTACAGACACCCTCAGTATGGTCTTGGGGCCATTTTTGTACATCGCTATTAAGATGGGTATGAACGTCCACTAGCTTAGCTATACTCCACTCAGCAACACTACTCCCAAGTCGGAAGGAAGCACCTGCTATCATCTATGCCCTCAAGCACTTTCACATATTCTTGTACGGATTTTTCGAACTCATTATGGACCACAAGCCTTTAGTTTTGTTGTTTAATCTTCTGCTTCATTGCCACACAAAGCACCACATATAAAGCCCCCCCCCCCCCCCCCCCCCCCCCCAGCCACTGCCTTTGCATCGTCCCTCAGCACACATTCCAGCCTTGTGGAGCATCCCTGTTGCAGAGGGGCAGTCTCTACCTACTTCTGGATTCCGCCATCTCCCGCCTTTCCTTCAGGGTCCAGTGCCCTGACACATACTGATGGACCTTAAGATGCTTCACTGCCACCTGTGCTTCTGGTGCCAGCTGGGCCATCACTGTTGGGTCCTTAACCACGAGGATCTCTGGCACACCCGCACAACTAGCTGGTGCCTCCAGTGTCAGCATAGTTCAACCACACTGACGACCTGGACAATGAGATGCTGCCAGCACCCTTATCGCCAGACCTCTCTAACAGTAATTCAGAGGAGGGCAGGGGGTACGTCAGCCACCATGTGTGTCTGCTGACGCAATCGTTCCACCCCCACTCACCAGTTCTGACCCAGAATCTGTTTCCGCTGCTGCCACCTTCAAATGTGGCAGCCACCACAGAACCCATGGATGCGTCATCAGTTGCCACAATGCCCACATGGAGCACCCTTTTGCCAAGAGGAGAGGATACTACAACCCTGTACGCAACATCTGGATACACACCATGGCATCAGACCACCAGTGCAATGCATGCAGAATAGTCCGCAAACGGCAGCTGTGTGGGTCAGCCACAAGAGGCTGCCTGTGGTTGGTCACAAGACTAAATCTTCCCACTGGACGCATTCTGGATCATCAAGGCTGAAAAAGCTCAAGAAGTGTGGTCAAATTTGAAGGTTATGGTCACTGTGTTATATAATGTTAGTCGCATTGTGCACCACGACGTTGTACAAAGAACAAGTGTACTACTTACAAGCTAAAAGCCATTTTCTGTGAATCAATTGCGCGCGCGTGTGTGTGTGTGTGTGTGTGTGTGTGTGTGTGTGTGTGAGAGAGAGAGAGAGGGAGGGAGGGAGAGAGAGAGAGGAGAGAGGGAGGGGGAGAGAGAGAGAGAGAGAGAGAGAGAGAGAGAGAGAGGGAGGGAGGGAGGGAGAGAGAGAGAGAGAAGAGAGAGAGAGAGAGAGAGAGAGAGAGAGAGAGAGAGAGAGAGGGAGGGAGAGAGAGAGAGAGGGAGAGAGAGGGAGGGAGAGAGAGAGAGGGGGAGGGAGAGAGGGAGAGGGAGGGAGAGAGAGAGAGAGAGGGAGGGAGGGGGAGAGAGAGAGAGAGAGAGAGGGAGGGAGAGAGAGAGAGAGAGAGAGAGAGAGGAGGGAGAGAGAGAGGGAGGGAGAGAGAGAGGGAGGGAGAGAGAGAGGAGGGAGAGAGAGGGAGGGAGAGAGAGAGGGAGGGAGAGAGAGAGGGAGGAGAGAGAGAGGGAGGGAGAGAGAGAGGGAGGAGAGAGAGAGGGAGGGAGAGAGAGAGAGGGAGGGAGAGATGAGAGAGGGAGGAGGGAGGGAGAGAGAGAGAGGGAGAGAGAGAGGGGGAGGAGGGAGAGGGAGGAGAGAGAGGGAGGAGGGAGAGAGAGGGAGGGAGGGAGAGAGAGGGAGGGAGGGAGAGAGAGGGAGGGAGGGAGAGAGAGGGAGGGAGAGAGAGGGAGGGAGGGAGGGAGAGAGAGAGAGAGAGGGGGAGAGAGAGAGAGAGAGAGAGAGAGAGAGAGAGAGAGAGGAGAAGAGAGAGAGAGAGAGAGAGGAGAGGTGAGAGAGAGAGAGAGAGAAGAGAGAGAGGGAGGGAGAGAGAGAGAGAGAGGGAGGGAGGGAGGGAGGGAGGGAGGGAGAGAGAGAGAGAGAGGGAGGGAGGGAGGGAGGGAGAGAGAGAGGGAGAGAGAGAGAGAGAGGGAGGGAGGAGAGAGAGAGAGAGAGAGAGGGAGGGAGGGAGAGAGAGAGAGAGAGAGAGAGAGAGAGAGGGAGGGAGAGAGAGAGAGAGAGAGAGAGAGAGAGAGGGAGGGAGAGAGAGAGAGAGGGAGGGAGAGAGAGGGAGGGAGAGAGAGAGGGGGGGAGGAAGTAGATTTCTGGCCAAACAATTCATCACTTTTGCACGATGATCATGCACCTGCTCAGTTGCTCGTTAGTGAATTTTTGACCAAAAATAATACTGTTCTCATGGCCCAGCCTCCATGTTCACTGGATACAGTTCTATGACTTTCTTCTGTTCCCAAAAATGAAGAAACCCATAAACGGCCACCATTTACAAGAACAGACAAGATTACAAATATATCACTGAGGTAGTTTAAAGCTAATGTAAAGATCTGAGTTCCACAAGTATTTTGAGGATTGGAAAAAAAGCACTGGGATAAGTTTATAATATCTACTGGGGGTCAATTTTTAATGGGTTAATATAGATGTAGATGAATATAACAAATTCTTTCCAAAAACCAAAAATTCCTTTTTTTTTTTTTTTTTTTTTTTTTTGGAACAAAACTTGGTTTTAATGACAAGAGCAGGAGAATGGTGGTTGTTATTGCTCTCCGGCTAACTTTACAAAATGGAAGGAGAAGCTGAATGATATGGGAACAGCAACTAATGCGACTAGTACATGGTAAGAAGTGACCATGTGGAGTATGAATCTGAAGATTTTTGTGTCATGCCTTGGTCTTGTGTCAGACCATTGTCATTACTTCTATGTACAGCAGATCTCACTGATAAGGATGATGCCATACCTCATGAGGCTAAACTATGTGGCTGTTACGAACAAAGTGTTGATTTAACTGTTCATCATTTGTACGAAAACAGATCAGCAGCAGTATATAACCCAAAATTCACATGGCTAATGATTTAACAGCAGTGGGTACACGATCTACCTATTTTATATCTTCAGATGCCATAGCTTGTAGCTGTGTATTCAGAATAAAAGTACACAACATTCACTTAATTGTTTCTAGATAGATGACTAGCCACTCTGGAGGGGGGGGGGGGGGGGGGGTGTAAGAGAGAGAGAGAGAGAGAGAGAGAGAGAGAGAGAGAGAGAGAGAGAGAGAGAGAGAGTGTTTACTCTCATTTGGCGTGATAAAAATTAACTGTCAGACAACAAGTAAATGTTGACAAAGAGTGAAAAAGGGATATGACCAAAATGTAATTAGTAATTAAGCAATCTCTCATCCCATCACCAATGAAAATAATATATGTTGTACGCAACACACACAGTACATATCACAAACATCGCACTGTTAGAGAAAGAGAGTAAAAGTAAAAATCATACAGAAGAAACTTTCATTTCATTATCTTAGGTGGGGGTGGGGGGGAGAAACACAAAAGACAATTTTCAACTTTGTCCATGAGGTTATTAGCATGTCATGGAACTCTTCACCCAAGTTCTGGTCTCTGAAGTTCTAATTGTGTGTAATATACGTAATTAAGAAACTAAGTATAGTATGGGTGTTCCTTATCCTGGAAAAATGCTTGTTTAACACTGGAGCCTACACCTGCTACCAATGTTTTAGGAGACATTACCATTTATATTATTAAGACACTATGTCATAAATACTTAATTATCATTCATGTTATTTGTAAAACATCCTGCAAAAACAAAACAGTTTTCCACTGACCTACAAACAAAATACACGAATTAACCAAAAGAGTTTCTTCTAGGTTGGATATTGTGCCTTCACTGATGTTACAAATGCCTTTTAATCAGCAAGACCTGCCAACTGAGCTTCTCATCCTGAGTTCCTAGAACCAGAGGTTCACAAAATATCCCATTTACAACTGTGCACTATTTGTCAGTCATTTTGTCATGTGATGCTTTGCACTTCCTTTTCTTTCCTTGTCACTTGTCTCTGCTCTGGCATTTTGAGAATGTGTGCATTTCATGGCATTCTACACAGTAGTATTTCCTTCTATAAGGGCATGCTGAAGAAATTCCTCCAAATTTTTTTTATGGGAAAACTCTTAACACTTTTTAAATAGAACAAATGGTATTAACATTCTACATCTTTATTCTTCATGTCTATATATTTATTTATCAACATAAGCACCTTGGCAACAAACACATTTCTTCCAACGAGAGACCAGACTGTCGATACAATCACGGTAGAATATTTGACTTTGTTGACTGAGCCCCAACCTCCTCTCTGGTTGCACTGCTTCACTGCTTACAAAGTGAAGTCTTTGAAAGTATTCAATATGTTTTGGAAACGGATGACAATCAGATGGAGCCAAGTCAGTACTGTATGGAGGGTGATTGATAACAGTGATCGCAGTGCACTGGACTGTTGCAGTGCTCATTTGTGGTCTAGCACTGTCGTGCTGAATGAGAGGGTATTCCACGTTTAACTTGATTACAGCATTGTTTCTCACACACCAATGTAGTTTCATTAATGCACGCCATGTTACACTCCACAATTCGGAGTCCTCCAGTGACAGAGGGCTACAAATACATAGACACAAAGAATAAAGATGAAGAATGTTAATAACATTTGTTTTACTTAAAAAGCATTAGGAGTTTTCATATAAAAAATTCATAGGCATTACTTTTCAGCACCCCCCCCCCCCCTTCGTAGTTCAAAAAGTGGATTAATAGTTTAGTGTGAACAAATTTTTGTTTTCTATCTTTTCAAACATCTCTCAACACATTATGTTTACACCAATTTATTCATCCTCACTATGTTCATCACTACTTTCACATAAATAATTCTATTTCATTAAAATCACAGTAGAGTAAAAAATTATCGCTATCATCTCTATCTTTTATAAACCCTGTCCACTCACTTGTGGTCCCACATTAGAATATCGTGAGGAGTATTCATTGAAGATTAAACACGTTGTACTAAATAAAACAATGCAATCCAGTACTCGATGTAGTATATGGATCACTCCATGTTAGTTCAACCATAAAGTCATTTTTTCTCACCCATCTTCTCAGATTCTGACGAAATCTGGCCAATTTGCTCTTCTTTAAGAAGAAAAATAACTGATGATATGAGACATGAATAAGAAACTAGCCTAAAATTTCCAATATAGAAAAAAAACATACAGCAAAGGAACAAAAAGACCCACTTATTTTGTTTCTCTATGTGATATCCTATGCTTTGAAGATTATTTTGGGAAGAAAATTTTGAAGATTATCCCCTTCTTTTATACACTACTCAAGGTAATGAACCATTTTTTTAAATACTTTGTAGTAAACAATTACAAAAATTTCACACATATTGGATGATTAAAGAAGAAACTGTAATTTATTTTCAAAATGTTAACAAGAATTATTTCACATTATCACAGTGTTAAAAAATTTTAAAGTTTAAAAAGTTTGAAATGCTAGAAAGTGGAAAGCACAGACAGAGATGAAATGCTAAAATATGGTATGGTTGCTTATTTCCATATGCAGAACAAATCAGTCACGTTTCATCCCAACCTGGGATAGTGGGCAAGATGGCTTGCTTGACTTCGCATGGATCTTCCCACATCTTACTTCATTTTAACCATTTTCTGACTTATACTCTTTTTTCCATAACAGCCTAAAATCACATATATAAATATAGTGTGTCACTGCAGAATTAGAAAAGAAGCTGAATTACCTGATCTCCAGAGGCATACAAGTGTGCCAACAGCTCACCATTGATAAAGTCCTTTGTATTGTTGATTATCATTAGCATGATTGCTTTCGGGACAAGATCCCTAGTTGTCTTTGTAACTATTTTCATGTAAGAATCGACCAAATTCCTGATTGTTTCAACTTGGCGCTCCAGCTGTGGATCCATCGAAGAACTTCCTTCCCCAGCGCCCTGTTGGTTAAAAATACATTATTTTTCTATTCAGAGGCCAGAGAAACACACTAACACACCATTTTTACATTATATTAGAACAGACTCCATTTTCACTGAGATCTGTTAATTTCAAACTCTACAATCTACAACTACTAAAAAGATTTCAAAGTGTTGTGCACAATCCCTAGCACTACCTGAAAGACAAATTACTTCATGCAAATTAACATGTGCAGACCACACCCTACAACTAAATACTCTAACCATTACTTCTGCTGTGATCCATTATTACAAAGGTTATCAAATTCATTCCTTCAAACTACAATAAATGGAGTAAATTGCTTACATAAAACTTTATATAGAACTCTATTATTTGACTAAGAGAGAGAAAGAGACACACAAAAATTAATGTATTTCATGCTTTTGGAACATAAAGCTGTTGCTCCAGAAATTAATGAGCATGAACAATGTAGTAAGTGTTGGTGCATGTTATTTAAGGATGAGTATGTCAGTCAGCACACAAGCAAACAACATACAAAACTGAGTAGTTACTAATGTTCCATAGTTTTGGAGGCAATGTAACATACAGAACAGTTGCCATGAGTAAGAGCAAACAAGTTAGAGAGAGAGAGAGAGAGAGAGAGAGAGAGAGAGAGAGAGAGAGAGAGAGAGAGAGGGGGGGGGGGGGGCAGTAAGGTAATACAAGGAAAAGAAAGTAATGAGAGAATGGAACATTAAGTATGTTACTTTTTTTTGAGAAGGGAGAAGAAAAATCCTCACAATCACTAATGGCACAAAAAATTTCCTTAACACAAATCCCACTACCTATCCTGAATATGTACCGTATTTCATAGCTGTGCACGAATACATTATGCTCAACAGAGAACGCAGAATTTACATATGACTCTGCATTTGTTATTCACAAAATGAATGTGGATAGGTTTCGCACACAGTGCTGCAAGTTAAAAAGTGGATCCTGAATACTATTACCATAATCACAGTCAACAAATTATGAAAATTTAACAAAAAATATACTCATCCAACCATCATGACATACACAAACAGTACTAATCAACATTAATTTTTAATTTTGGATGTAGATACTGAAAAAAAGACATTATCTTTAAATGTTTAAACACCAAATCTGCTATTTATTTTTCACTAAGTAGTTTCAATGATAAAGGGCACACTTATGATACGGTTCATATTGTGATTACTTATGTATTTTGTATGCAGGAATATTAGGGTAGATAGTTCTATTTATGTCATGACACTTAAGGTACCTCAGATCGGTGTTAAAGGGTATCATAACTTAATCTATGTGCATAATATATATTTTTCTTAATTATGGTACATTCATTATCCAGCATGATGTGATCCTCGTAACAATAATTTACATATAATAGAGAATTTCTTCCTACTGGATTATACTGTGAGTCACTGTGGTTTATTTATCACAGGTGTTATCATAATTTTGACATACTGATGCAAAGAATTTCATTACAAGCTCTTATACACTGAAGAGCCAAAGACACTGGTACATCTGTCTAATATCGTGTAACACCTCCGCAAGCACGCAGAAATGTTGTAACATAACATGGCATGGACTCCATGAATCATACAGGGCTGTCCACGAATCCGTAGGAGTATGAGGGGGTGGATATCTCTTCTGAACAGCACGTTTAAAGGCAACAGAAGTGTTTAAACTCAGAAGAGTGTTCCTGGAGCCACTCTGTAGCAATTCTGGATGTGTGGGGTGTCACAATGTCCTGCTGGGATTGTCCAATTCCATCGGAATGCACAATGGACATGAATGGATGCAGGTGATCAGACAGGATGCTCACAGATGTTTCACCTGCCAGAGTCTTATCTAGACGTATCAGGGGTCCTATATCACTCCAACTTCACACACGCCACACCATTACAGAGCTTCCACCAGCTTGAACAGTCCCCTGCTGAAATGCAGGGGCCATGGATTCGTAATGATGTCTCCATACCCGTACATGTCTACCCACTTGATATAATTTGAAACGAGACTTGTCCGGCAAGGCAACATGTTTCCAGTCATCAACCGTCCAATGTTGGTGTTGAAGGGCCCAGGCAAGGTGTAAAGCTTTGTGTCCTGTAGCTGGTTGGTTGATTTGGAAGAGGAGACCAAACAGCGAGGTCATCAGTCCCATCGGATTGGGGAAGGGCAGGGAACGAAGTCGGCCGTGCCCTTTTCAAAGGAACCATCCCAGCAGCTGCCTGAAGCGATTTAGGGAAATCACAGAAAACCTAAATCAAAATGGCCGAACACAGGTTTGAATCGTCATCTTCCAGTGTGCTAACCAGTGCGCCACATTGCTCGGTGCGTGTCATGCAGTCATCAAGGGTACACGAGTGGGCATTTGGCTACGAAAGCCCATATTGATGATGTTTTGCCGAATGGTTCGAATGCCGACACTCGTTGATGACCCTGCATTTAAATCTGAAGCAATTTGTGGAAGGGTTGCACTAGTGTCACATTGAACAATTCTCTTCAATCATCATTGGTCCTGTTCTTGCAGGATCTTTTTCTGGTTGCAGCGATGTCGGAGATTTGATGTTTTACTGGATTCTTTATATTCATGGTACGCTCATGAAATGGTCATATGGGAAAATGCCCACTTCATCACCACCTCGGAGATGCTGTGTCCCTTGTGTCGCTTGGACACTGACTGTAACACCACTTGAATCTTGATAACCTGCCATTGTAACAGCAGTCAGTATTCTAACAACTGCGCCACACACTTGTTGTCTTATATAAGCATTGCCAACCGCAGCACCATATTCTGCCTGTTTTCACACCTCTGTATTTGAATATGCCAGCCTATACCAGTTTATTTGGTATTTCAGTGTATAATCTCTATTATCAAATAAGAGACTACAAACTAGACACTGAAAATTATAAAAGTATAAAACACTATCTTATGTTTCCTTGGAGCAGTGCTGAAAAGGAAATGAAAATTTGTTTCATAGCTGTGATGTGATGGTGCGTCACACTGAATATACTCAGCAATATTAATATAATCGTGAAGTAAACTGAATATACCGGAGATTATATATGACTCATACAAAATTCTTTCATCACAATCGGTGAAAATTGTGATCACACCTTCGATAAATTTTGCCACTGTGAAATACAGTATAAACTAATAACAAATTCTCTGTTGTATATGGAATACTGTTGTCACATGGATCACACCATGCTGTATATTGAAGGTACCCGAATTAATATATATTAACATAATACAATAAGGTGTAACCGCAGTTGTGACATCCTCTAATACAGGACCTTAAGTGTCATGACATAAATAGAACTATCCACACCAAATACACCCTTTATACAAGATAACTACTTAAGATTATTAGCCACAATCAACATATCCACTTGCAAGAAGTTTTGTTCTCTGTAATAGGGGGCTTGAGAAAATGGCCAAAGCAAAAAAACTATTCAATCAGAAAATAAACAGCAGCTTTGGTGTTAAACAATTAAAAATTTAAATAATTTCTTTTCTTCAAGATAAAATTAGTTCCACATACTGTCCTAGTGCTTTTGATATAAGTAAACTATTTTAAAAAGCAATATTATGGTCACTAAACTCAATTCTAGCAGCACACCACCTTCTTTCAATCAGCCTATAACAACAACTTATTTGACAGTTCATTTCTGTAAATTAAATTTATTTACACAGCCCCAGCACACAACAACAATACCCACTTGTTGCTAGAAATCTTGATTATTCAAGTTTTGTTACTATTGTTAAAAAAGATCCCTGAAATGAATGTTGTGCTCGACTGATTTGAGGTTGTTTTAACAACTGTGCATATAAAATTAAATTTTAAACATTTTGTTTTTAATGTGAACCTAAGCAATGTTTCATATTTACAGTTACCCAACATCATCATCAGGAGAGTGATCTCTTACTATGAAAAATATATTTTTCTGGTTGTTGAAGTTTCATTTAGCCAAGATCACGTGAATTCGTATGCGGAGGATTCGTTTTGGCAAACTTCAATTGCCATCTTCAAATCTAAAATTTGTTTTTACATTCAGAAGAACATTTTTCAAAATATGTGCATTACATACCCTTAACACACATCAATTTAGTGCCATTGTATGTAGCGCACTGTACACAAAATGTTACTTGCTCTGTCCCTGTTGGCAAGTGACAGCACACTGCCCAGCAATAGTCCACTGGACTGTATTACAGTACTACCAGATGGCAGTATGGTCCTATTTAATAATTTGGAAAACCTAATACATACACGTTTTCTACAATACATACACTGAGGACAGTGCTCTACACTTGTAAAATCTTTTTTTATAATATTTAAAACAATTTGAAAACTGTTTCTTATTAAGAGACACAAAATGGCCTTGTCCACTCGCTGCAAAAAGGTGCACCATTTAAAAGCAGGCAATCAAAATTATCAGCATCTTTTGAAACATCATAACATAATTTCAAAGTTTGTGTGATGAAAACCACAAGTGGTTACATTTTACACACAACCAATTCTGCAGTTATGGTTAACTTGAAAAACTTAATATAAGCATATATCACACAGTTCATTGTCCAGTTGTTTATCAAGCATCTGGCAATATTAAATCAGAATGGGTTTCAGATCATAGGCATTCTTGGAGGTCAACTACACTAATGGTGAGAACACTGCTATGTGCATAGTGTGAATGATGATTTTTCAAATGATACAACATGTCATATAGTATGTCCCTAGGATACATTTACCAAAGCTCAAGATGAGCTATCTTTAAACATGACCCTAGGTTCCAACAACACTGTCCGCCCTCTCTCTGGCCAGTTTCTACTCCCCTCTTCCCACAATACTTTTCACCACTGATTACAGTGTTTAACAAAATATAGATGGTTTTACCTGTTGCAAAGTACATAGATATTGTATTGTGAGAAACTGTACATCTTCCACTTATAAATAGACTGTCATACTGACTGTAACAGCATGTTACTGATTATGTTAACTGGTACAGATGTACTTTGTATCACTCTGTAATATTTGGGTTTTATGAATATATCAAAGTCATCAATACGGATGAACCCTGCCTGTAATTAACTGTCATATTGTTAATGTAAGAACAAACATTATAAAGGTTGCAAAATGTAAATTAATGGTCTGTTGAGAACATAAACAAAATGTCTCCTTAAAAGCAAATTCCTCTCACATGTGTAGTCCATTGCACTTGTGGATTTCATCATGCAACCTTGAGAAATTATCTTATGTTTTGAAAAGGTGTCAGTAACTTGGATTGTCTGCTTTTAAATCGTGCACCAATTTGCAGTGACCCGACATGGCTATTTCTTGTCTGTTAATAAGAAATTGTTATCACATTGTTTTAAATATTATAAAAAATATCTTAGAAGTGTTGAGTACTGCATCATTGTACAAATTATACAAACATAGAAAAGATGTATGCATTTGGTTTTCGAAATTATTAAGTAGGAGCTTGTTGCCATCTGGTGGTACTCCATAACTCAATACTATTGCTAGGCAGTGAGCCATCAGCTGTTAGCATGACCAGAGCAAATAACATTTTGAATACAAGATATATTTTTATGAATGTGCATCACATGTATAGTTTTATTGTTTGAAGTACGACACAACAATAATGTTGTCTGCTCCAGCTAGGTATATACACCTAGGATACATTTTATCATACTTTTGATGTTGGATGTTCCATAATCATTTTTATTTATATTACAGTGAAGTAACTGTTTTCGGGATTAGAAGACAGTGCACCACATACAGTAGCACTACATTGATGTATGTTAAGAGTATGTGATACCCATACTTTGAAAAAATTTTGTTCTAAATGTACGCTAACTATTAGATTGTAAAAACTGTTGAAACTACTATTGCAAATAAAATTTTATAAAACTAGTCATCCACAAATGTAATTCATGTGATATGGGCTAAATAAAATTTCTACAACCAGAAGATTATATTCTTTCGTTTCACATTTACACTGACAGCTGCATGAAGCCACCCACGAGGGACCTTTCTCAGAGCTGATTCCAAATACATATGATACACTGAAAGTATCTTAAGAAACACTGGACAAAGACATAGGCTGACTTTATGGAGAAATGGTCAATAAAATTAAACTACAAACCAATACGCATTCAAGGAAAAATTTCTACATTTAGAAACTCAATATGAGAGTGAAGACTTTTGAAACTATTATTCAGCAGTAGCTTCATAAACACGAAATGATGGAAAAACTCATAGCAAGTGGAGTGGTGGTACACATAATAAATTGCATTTATCACCATCGGAAGGTGTCTGGAAGTAGAATATTTGGTGATATGCTGCATGTATTTTACATTAAAAAATCAGAGACAGTAGTAACTACAAAGAGCATTACAAATTTAATCAAGACAGACCCTGGGAATATTAACTTTTCAGATTATGCAAGAAGTAGGTCTCCATCAGTAACAGTGTTATATAAATGATGTTTTTATCAGCTAATACAAGCTTCCTAACTGATATACACTCCTGGAAATGGAAAAAAGAACACACTGACACCGGTGTGTCAGACCCACCATACTTGCTCCGGACACTGCGAGAGGGCTGTACAAGCAATGATCACACGCACGGCACAGCGGACACACCAGGAACCGCGGTGTTGGCCGTCGAATGGCGCTAGCTGCGCAGCATTTGTGCACCGCCGCCGTCAGTGTCAGCCAGTTTGCCGTGGCATACGCACCTCCATCGCAGTCTTTAACACTGGTAGCATGCCGCGACAGCGTGGACGTGAACCGTATGTGCAGTTGACGGACTTTGAGCGAGGGTGTATAGTGGGCATGCGGGAGGCCGGGTGGACGTACCACCGAATTGCTCAACACGTGGGGCGTGAGGTCTCCACAGTACATCGATGTTGTCGCCAGTGGTCGGCGGAAGGTGCACGTGCCCGTCGACCTGGGACCGGACCGCAGCGACGCACGGATGCACGCCAAGACCG
Organism: Schistocerca serialis cubense; assembly: GCF_023864345.2. Classification (NCBI taxonomy): domain Eukaryota; kingdom Metazoa; phylum Arthropoda; class Insecta; order Orthoptera; family Acrididae; genus Schistocerca; species Schistocerca serialis. The sequence goes on along the minus strand of NC_064640.1, from coordinate 433,332,961 downwards.
TAGGATCCTACGCAGTGCCGTAGGGGACCGCACCGCCACTTCCCAGCAAATTAGGGACACTGTTGCTCCTGGGGTATCGGCGAGGACCATTCGCAACCGTCTCCATGAAGCTGGGCTACGGTCCCGCACACCGTTAGGCCGTCTTCCGCTCACGCCCCAACATCATGCAGCCCGCCTCCAGTGGTGTCGCGATAGGCGTGAATGGAGGGACGAATGGAGACGTGTCGTCCTCAGCGATGAGAGTCGCTTCTGCCTTGGTGCCAATGATGGTCGTATGCGTGTTTGGCGCCGTGCAGGTGAGCGCCACAATCAGGACTGCATACGACCGAGGCACACAGGGCCACCACCCGGCATCATGGTGTGGGGAGCGATCTACTACACTGGCCGTACACCACTGGTGATCGTCGAGGGGACACTGAATAGTGCACGGTACATCCAAACCGTCATCGAACCCATCGTTCTACCATTCCTAGACCGGCAAGGGAACTTGCTGTTCCAACAGGACAATGCACGTCCGCATGTATCCCGTGCCACCCAACGTGCTCTAGAAGGTGTAAGTCAACTACCCTGGCCAGCAAGATCTCCGGATCTGTCCCCCATTGAGCATGTTTGGGACTGGATGAAGCGTCGTCTCACGCGGTCTGCACGTCCAGCACGAACGCTGGTCCAACTGAGGCGCCAGGTGGAAATGACATGGCAAGCCGTTCCACAGGTCTACATCCAGCATCTCTATGATCGTCTCCATGGGAGAATAGCAGCCTGCATTGCTGCGAAAGGTGGATATACACTGTACTAGTGCCGACATTGTGCATGCTCTGTTGCCTGTGTCTATGTGCCTGTGGTTCTGTCAGTGTGATCATGTGATGTATCTGACCCCAGGAATGTGTCAATAAAGTTTCCCCTTCCTGGGACAATGAATTCACGGTGTTCTTATTTCAATTTCCAGGAGTGTAACATTGCAACTAAAAAGCTGAGGCAGTATTTCTAAAATAACCACAAACATTTAACAGTAAATATATGGCAATGTTTTCAGTATTTATCTCGTAAGCCTCCAGATAAATGATGATGTGGACTTAGAAGACACTTAAAAACCTTAGAGGACTAAGGAATGAAACTTAGGGCATAAAAATTGTGTGTATAAACCGCAAGTCCTTTATATTTAACTCATTACAGAATATGTTTGTTTACACACTCCAGATGGTACCATTCTTCACCACATATTCATTGTAACTAGTAATTTTTTTTCCACTTCTGTCTTGTACCCTAACTATTACAGTAAATACTACAGCACTAGAAGTTTTGACTTCAGACAAATTATGTATTCAGAATGCAAGAAACTACTTCTAAGTCACGTTACACAACACATCCGATCAACTGTCTGTGGTAATTTGAAATTTTAATCCTGAAATAATTCTCAGCAAGTGTGCACGCAAGCTGGAGAAACATTTTGATGTCATTATACTTGAAACTATTTCCTTCAATTTGTCGTGTGCCTAATGAATGCAATTAAAAATGATGGTACATCCTTAAAGGTCTGTAAAAGCCAAAATCAAATGGGTTACTCATTTTTCTCCTGTTTTATTGCAAGTATTCTCTGTACGGCCAATAATTTTAAGTGCAAAATACTTTCTGACCAAACCAACATAGTAGCTGCACACATTCCATAACTAAGAAAACTGTATACACAAAATCTCAAAGAATTAGCTATGTTTACTGCCAATTATCTATGCACACAAAAGTATTTATTGAGTACTCTCAGCTCCCTGACAAAGGATCTAGTATGGAAGTAATGACTTGCTCCAAAATCACTATTTGTATGAATGCAGTATTATTTTGTGCAAATCAAATCTTTTTTCCATGTTAGGTGTTTCCTTTGTTAAACTATAATGAACTTTTACATCAGCATTTATTTGAATCCACATGGGCATCAATGCTGTGTGTGCCATTCGAATTCAAAAACTATTTGTGTTACATGGGAATAAATTTTTTTACCACATACCACTCAAATTTGTTTCACATAAACACAATAACCCGAATAACTATGAGTACACTCTGAAATACATGTCATATGACTGTACTTTAGACAGCTCTGACCTTCAGAAAATACTATACTCTAAATTATGAGGGAAATAATGGAATTAATATCTGATAAAACTTGGCTAAATTTTTCCAACTCTCCAGCTGAGCTGAAATCATGAAATGAAAATCCTGCAGACTACCACTTCATCAAAAGCTCTGCCAACACCAAACAATATTAGTTTTTCTTTACTAACTACACGAAAGAATTCAGTGCATCCTTGTTAACATAAATTTAGTCCAGACACATTCTAGTTTGATTAACTTTTTGTTCATCTTAATATAACTTATTCATATCACTTTGACATTATAATTTCAACCGAACTTCAATAGTCTATTCACATATTTAAAGTGGCATTTGTACACCACTTACAAATATTTTAACTGTTGACTGGAAAACTGTTGAGAACTACACCTTTCACCACATTATCATCAAAAAATTTTTCAAACAAATATCTTCAATGTTAGGTGTAGAAGACACTGTGCAGTGATCTGGACAACAGAATGGATGCAGTAGATTTTCAAATGCACTCTACATCCTTGGAAACCACAACAAAAAAAAATGTAACCTGTTACAATGTTGTGCAATAAGTGAACACTATGGCAGCACTTGACTCAAATTTCCTTTATGGTGTCTCAAAATAGTGCATAGAAGTGAAATGAAAAGAACAATGTTTATGACTGAATTCCTTTCCAACTCAAAACACTTGCCACAGTCAGATTAGGGACATAGGGCTTTCATAGGTGCTTTGTCTGGTTTTCACCACATATTTAGTTTCCATCTGCAAGAAGAAAATTATAAACTTCTTGCTTATCTCTGCAACAGAGTGTAAAAAAAAAAAAAAAAAAAAATTTGCAGCAATATCGCTTATCAGATTGCTCATTTTCAGTTGCAGTGAGAAGTTGTGACACTCCCCTTTTTCATGAAAACAACTGACTCTTATGAAGAGATATGATTGTGTGGTGTTAATACTTATACATCTCAATCAATCTTTGACTTCAGTTTAAGAAAATCTCTTCAGTGAGTGATTATTATGAAGTGGTAGATCATTTTTTGTATAGTAAGACACTATCTGCAAGAACCTATTTAGGGAGAGAGAGAGAGAGAGAGAGAGAGAGAGAGAGAGAGAGAGAGAGAGAGAGAGAGGAGGTTTGGGGAGGAGAGAGCGAGGGGGGAGGGGCTAATACTCTTCACACCCATATATCACACATTTAACATTAGAACCAACCAAAATCTTCTAGTACAGAATTATATTATTTGTCACAGAGTGAATCTGTGTTTTAACAATGGTCTCGTCTTTCGACTGTCTTACTCATGCCTCTGATACAATTTTCCATAAAATGTACCCAGATCAAAGCCATGCAGCAACCTAACTGCCCCATAAAAGGACTAATTTGGTACAACAGGTTTTTTAAAGGCAGGGTGCACAAACTCCAGTTCTCTATTGCTAAAGATATCTTGACTTTTAAACCCATCTAAACAGAGTTATAGATCATATCTAAGTGCACTGACATTAATTGCATGCTGTTTTACATCACATGAACTGCCATAAGGTAGGAGCAAGCTAACATATGTACAAACCTCGTAGCCCTCCAACAAGATTGAAAGACGAAAGAAAAAAAAATAAAAATCATGTTTTAATGTTTCAGAGTAAATTATACTTACTTACTGACTAGACTACATTTTCTGTACACGGATATTTTCCCCTTCTAAAATACAAGTGGCCTGACTTGAAAAGAAAACTATCGGCATCTGCTGAAAGTACAGCAAACCTGAATTTTGATGCTTTCTGCTATGAAAAATGAAGGTAGCAAATGAATGAACAATATAAGAATACAGAAACTCTGATAGTGCCAAATCAGGGTGGGGAATATCAAATAAAGCCTAATTTGACAAATAACCACAGGTCAGAGCTGCACCACTGTGGAGCTATGGCTATAAAACAGTTGCCATTCAATGACAAAAGGAGCAAAAGTTTTTCCACTTAGTGGAGGTGAGGTGTTTCTAGCAGTGTGGTTTTGTCCTACTAAATGGGTGAGGTACACAAACAGTATGTTATCCAACAATTACTTTGCTTATGAAGCAAAATGACGCATTGTTCTTGATACAAGAAGGTATGCTGAACATTTCCCAAGCAGGAGACCAGTAGTCACCACCTTTAGGGTGATGGGTCAGCATTTTAGAGAAATGGTCATATTTGCACCCAGACAGGACACTGCATAGTGGCATATAATAGTGGGACTCCAGAATTAGAGAAAGGATTATTCCCACATTTTGAAATACCTTCAACCAGCAGCACGACCAAAGCTCATCAAGTCTGTCGCTCAACTCCATGTTTTTGGAATTACTTGCATTCTTGCCATGTACAAAAGGTCCATGTGTTGAAGGAAGATTACCCAAGATGTGCATATTTTTATTCCTTCATGTTTACACAGAGCCACCATTCCAACAATGTCAATTTTCCCTACTTCATCTTATTTACGGCAATGGCTATTTCTCTAAGCAAGGAGAAGTTAACTCTTTAACTGTTGTGGATGTGTTAACTTTTCCTGCTTTGCCACTTCCATGGTGCTGAGAATGTGTTGAATATGGCCCCTGGGTATTCAGATGCATCACTGCTGCGGCAAGTTACTTCTGAATCTCAATGAATGAAAAACTTTCGAATACTTGTCATACAACATATCACCTGCAATACACCTCATTTCAATACCTTTAATCACTTATGAAGTATGATGACTTATGACCACATGATTAATAATGCAGAGACTGAAATGGTAGCATTGCACACTACCGTCCATCAGGTATAACAATCAATAACTTGAGAAGAAACTGAGATATTGTTCTGTTCTAAATTTTAAATAAAATTTTAGTATCTTATTTACATTTCGTATACTGCAATGTAAGAGCTAAGATCAGCCTTACACAAAGTTTAAGCAATGCGCTTTTACTTCCGCAAAGTTTTAAAAATTCCGGAAATTTTTTACTTTATTTGATGCAGCATAGTAACTGTGACAAATAACAAAAATAAATTCAGTCCTTCATCGAGCGACGATATGAGACTGTAAGGTGTACAAAAATCAATTTTTTCACCTAATAGTTTTCTTAAAATTGAATGATAAGTATTTCATAGCAATTGCAATGCTGTCTCTCAGCACAGGTTGAGCATCTGGCAAGCAGTACAGCCACAAAAAAGTCGCACTCAGCACACAATGCAGCATTGAAAGGGTTAATATCGTGACTGTAATGGGTGTGTATGTTACAATCCTTACAGCATTGAAAAGCACAGTCATCAAGCAAGATTTTTGGTAAATGTCTGGAATGGAACTGTACAAGACAACTTGATCCACCCCTTTTGATCCATCTCATTGATTAAATAGACAGAATTATTTACGATTTTTGCAAGTGGAATTGCACACTGCTGCTGGAAGACTGTTTCCCAAATATATGCTGAACGATGCTGTATCAACATGTTAATGCTCCACTACATTGCACTTTGGTACTCCAGCAACAGTTAACTGATTTGGGACAGTGGTTCCTGGGAGTGGCTTCCAGATCGCCAGATTTAAAATCTGCTGCATGTTTGTGGTGGCCTTATAAAGAATCACATTTACTGAACATCAGTTAACACCTGTGAACATACAGTCACATGAATTTTTGAGCACTCGACAATAATTTCTTCTATAACGTCCACTTTATAGCAGTACTGGAGCCTGAAATTTCAAATACTGAAAAATCAAGAGTAATTTCTGTTTTCTTTTTTTTACCAAGGTCTTAATTTACAATTACTGATCTATTCGTTAAAGTTCATTCGAGTTCCCTGTACATTAACAAAAATTAAAAAGTAACCTTCAGATTTTATTTCCACTACCTTACTGAGACACTGTTTGTCATGTATATTATTGTGTTAATAATTGAATGATATTATGATAGTTCTAATAAAGTTGATTTAATAATCAAAGTTCATCTTACCAAACAAGGTGTTTATAGGAATTCAGTTTGTCTCTTGACTGTCCAGCTTAAAGCCTGAGCTAATTTAACCAGTAACTGCAATTTTTGGCACAAGAAGTATTAGAAGGGACAAGTTACGTTAAACATGCATACACTTGCACGCTACTTGTTGATTGGCTGCTATTTTATAACCAAGGCTCCACAGTGGTGCATTTTTGTTGAAAGCTTATTTTGCAAACTGGGCTCTATTTTATATCTCTTAACCTAAAATGACCTTACTGCCCTGCATACACTCACAGGAAAATCAATTTTTGCAGAGTAGTAAATAAACTGTGAGCAATTTCTCTGCATGTAATATTATTTTTCTAATGGGATCGTGTTTAAAATGCAATTATAATGAAAGACTATGAATAGGTGGATTTTTAAAAGCCCTATTTTTGTATACCATCAAGAACGTATCATTGGAAAAGTAATATCTAGCACTGTGTGTTCAAGTTTTTTTCGAACTGACATTCAAAACATGTGCTCTATTATTCAATGTACTACTGACGTGTTCCTCCAAGAGCTGTACACTAAAAATTAAAGTCTAGAATGTATGCACATTTCTGGAATGCAATTAAAGCTGTAACACTTTTTGGTAGGTTGATATTCCATCAACATCTATGTCCTCAGTAAAGTACAGATTACACTAGTTCCTTCTACTTTAAGCTTCAGTTTAATGAGAAACCCGAATGATCTGTCAGACATTAGTGTTAAAAATGTTGAACCTGCCAGGAGTAATTGGTAATTCAAACATCTGGCATTAAATAAAAAACAGAGGTACTTATTCACAATCAATGGACATAGGTTGAAAACTGAACTGATGTAAGGTGACGCATGCTAAGATTCGAACAGTTACTATTATGCCTGATCCAGTTTAATCAATGCATGCAATGAAAAATACAATTTTTTTGTAAATGGCAATGAAAGTTTATCAGAGACAAAGTTTATCAAATAAGTCACATAAAACCCACAATTTACTAGAGACACTAATTTAAATATCTGTTAATCACACACAGAAACTAGAAAATCCAGCAAGTAAAAGTTGACATGTAGTAATATTTAGGAAAACATATAAAGCAACAGCTACTTGTTAGGACTGCACTATCTGCAATAAAGTTACAGCTGAATTAACCACAACTCACAACTTATAAATATGATTCCATGACTTCTACTGTAGTGTTATACTTCTATCTGAAGATTTTATTAATTTTTTAGTGCACAGTAATTTCAGATAACAGTTCCTTTAAAAAAAAAAAAAAAAAATAAAAAAAAAAACACATTTTTACAAACAAAACCTAACTGAAACAGTTGTAATCAATATTTGATATATAGGAACTTTCATAAAATATAAACACCTTTACGGAACACTATGAAAAACATCCAATGAAATGGAATCAGCTGCCGGCTTCCATAATAGGAAATAACATCATAATTTTGTGATGCTCTCTGTTCAGCCATTAAAATATGCTTTAAATTTTGATTTCTATAGGTCATCATTTATGATGTCAATGGCAAAGTCTTGGATAGAGCAGCCACCTGATCACAGTAATTAAGTAATGTTGAGCCCAGTTACTACTTGGATGGGTGACCTTCTGGGAATACCAGGTGTCACAGGCTCAGGGACATGCAAGTCACCAAACTGGCATCGAACAGAGAGATTTGCAGCAGAACACTGAGCCGTACATTATTATTATTATTATTATTATTATTATTATTATGGATGCCGGCATGGCTTTCTTTGCGAAAAATTTTAACTCATTAATAGGAAATATATGTCAACATATGCACACAAGAAGACTGGAGCTCCAGTCACAGTTTTGAGAGAAACAGAAGACTCTAATTTGGGCAAACAGAAAATATAGAAACACAATTACAAAGGAAAAAAAAAAAGAGTGACAACAATGCACAGTATGGTCTTGCACAAAAATTAATACTCTTGTTTAGATGTATTCATTATTTGAAGAAACAAATGTCAAGTACCAGTATTTTTAATGTCAAGAGAAGACAGAACGGCTGGTCAGTTCTTATCTTCATGAGGCACAACTCCCAGTATTGCAAACAAACAGTTAAAATAGAAAGCAGCACCTTTAACTTTCATAATGATACGTCTTAGCTTCTGAGAGGAAAGAGGACTTTCTGAAAAATTTTGCCAGGATTTTTTTTTTTTTTTTTTTTTTGGGGAGGGGGGGGGGGGGTGGTGACCTGCCCACCCTCCTTTCTACTCTTTCCTTCCTGGAAAAAGAACCTATTCTTCTGAAACCAACGAGTAGTGCAATTTATTTTTATGTATTTCTATTGGCAGTACAGGAAGGCAGGTACACCTCCTAAGGTTACACACCTATCAGCTGTACACACTCTCTCTCTCTCTCTCTCTCTCTCTCTCTCTCTGCAACTGTAACAATCTTACCAATTGAGTACTCCTTTTACAAGAGTTTTAATATCCTAGACTGTCTGTTACATCACAACCACGAGAACAAGAACATTAACATGGATAATATGTCACAGACAAGAAGATACTGGGGAAAGCATCCAATGGATAAGGAGTTCCTTACAGCATCAACAATTATAAGATTCAAGGTAGAAGATCAAAAACCACAGCATGATATGTCTGAAAAGGAGGTCTCTGCATTATCAATATGAAAAAGAATTCTGTGGCACAGAAATGGAGAAATTACAATCACCAAAACTAATTTCTATGGTAAAACACACACACACACACACACACACACACACACACACACACACACACACACACACACACACACACACACAGCAGAGAAATATTAAATATTATAGAAATGATTGTGTCTGTCTTATGTAATGACATCATGGTGCAGTTCAAACAGCTGTCTACAACCTGCTATCATACTACTAAAATAGAGAAATTGTTCATGACCTAGGACCAATTTCAAAAGTTTCTCTAAGTATGGAAAACAGACTTGAAACTAACAATATTTGTCCTAAACCGGACAAAAATCCATTGAGTAAACTGATCAATAAACAAAGTTGCTTACTGATTTTCGCGTGTGTGTGTGTGTGTGTGTGTGTGTGTGTGTGTGTGTGTGCGCGCGCGTGCCCGTTTTCTCCTGTTAATAAGCCAAGTATAGCACACATCTGCCCATGCACTATCTTCTGTAACGTGTAGAACAGGTCAACACTTGTGTTCTATTCTCCAACCCCCCAAACCCCCCAAATTAATCCCACACATTCTTTCAAATACATACATTTACAGGGTAAGGAAACACCTTCATAAATACTGAGAAGCATTTGAAGTAATTCAGCCATGTAAAACAAGGGTAGCTCTAATTTTAATGAGAAGCAAAATATTAAAACAGTTGATACAAGAATGGATCAAAATGTCACTAAATATGGTAACAATTACTCTCCAGGAACTTTTTTTTTTGCTACACTACATAGTAGTGCCATGGAATCTCAATGTTAAGAAAACAATTAAACAAATAACTTAAGTATAACAGCACCAGGTCCGATGACTTCACTTCTTCGACAGCTGATCTGCCACTCTTGCCAGACTCAACACTTACCCTAACCTAAAAAGAGGGAAAAGAACACACATATTTTCAACCTGGAGAAAAAAAAAAAAACACATTGATCTGAGCAGTTGGTGCATAGTCATTTACGTTTATACACTGGCAAACAGGCAGCGAAATTGCAAGTGCGCGCACACAGAAATACCATCCTCATTTTGATATCCACTACCGCAAAAGTCACCACTAACACACAAACCTTCAGAGGTCAGACACTCGGATCCGTACCACATGTTGTGTTTTGACAGAGTATCAACCAAAACACCGATTTAGTTGGTGCTGTCATCCAGCAAAAGATGTGTAAACGATAATTAAAAGTAACACCACAACTGTGGAGTATAGACAAACCATATCAGTGAGCTCTGAATACATAGACCTCTCGTAGATGAGTTGGTAGATCTTCAGAATGTCGCACTGAAGGTACCTAAAGTGTACATTTGTATAGCTAACATCACACCTATCTATACACATGTTCTGACAAAAGAACATTGCTACAAACTCCAAAAGGCACTTTTACATGGCAGAAAAATGTTCTCCCATATTACTAGTGTAATTTGTTTTTTAAAAAAATCGCCGCCATTAGGATTCGAACACGTGATCTTTAATACAACAATCTGATGCTCTACCAACTCACCTACCAGAGATCTTCACTATCAGAGTTCAGAGATACAGTTTGCCTAGATTCCGAACTTCTGGTGCTACAGCATGAACTACATCAGTGTTTCAGTTGATACTCTATTGATACACAGTGTTTGGTATCGATCCGAGTGTCTGACATCTGGAGGTTTGGGTGTAAGAAATAACTGGTGCCACCCACCACTGCTACAGAATTAGAAAATTCAAGTCCAATGTTATTTTAGCATGGTTGGTGATACTTTTTATTAAGTATATCAAATGAACTTTTTGTAGTGAAAGTATGAATATCCAGCATATTCAATCATATGGCTATTTCTATGTAATTGTGTTTTACCATTATCATAAAATGGAAAGTATTACCAGTTAACAGAAATTATTACTGACGGGACAGTTTGTTGCAATGCATTGGAATAAACTAAATGTTACTGGTATTTTACACATGAGAAATATTTTCCGATATATTTCTTTATTATCACTTATCCCATATGAAGAAAATGAATTCACTGAGTCAAATCAATTAACAAAATCTCCTCGAACATATCTTATTCCAAAAATTAAAAAAAAGAATGCAACTAACAATTTTCACATAAGAGATAAAAAAGAGAAACAACACACAAATTGCTACAAATAACCAGATAGCAACAGGCTGTAAGAAAATGCAAACATGCCACAACAAAACAATGTTAGCACTTTAAGAGTAATTCTTTAAAAGGATTACTTGTATGCATGAGGAGGCAACAATTTATAGATTAAATGAGATATATTTAGTCCAAATAGTGAACAATGTATTCTCCTCTTTAATGATATTTAGAAGATTTTACAACTGCAACTTTACAATAAAATATAAACAACAAATACCAACCTCCTCCCCATTGGCTTGCTCTGTTGACTTCTCTGGATAAACCCCTGCTCGCAGGAATGATGCTTTCCACGAGTCAACATCATCTTGGTTCTCACAACTCAGCTCCAACTGCTTGTAATCCTGTTTTACAAACAAAAGCAACTTATTCAATTTGACGCAGGAAAAGGTAAATATTCTATGACCCACTCAAAAGGGGCATATCCAAGACCTGAATGGAGAGGGGAAGAAAGGGGGTGGTGACTTAGTTTAGTGGTGAATAGCAAAATAGTTTAGATATTTCATGACAAAAGATTCTGGGTATACCTGCCACTAGTCAGTACCTACAATACATTCTGCCTTCTACAAAATTATGCTGGAATGGTATCTTTTTGTGTGTATCGGGGCAAGACTTAAGTTCTTGTTTGTGTAGATAACTTTTTGGGTTCCCAAAATGTTGACAGACTAGGATTTGAGTAACAAAGGTTTCCACCAACTTCATTTTTATATTTCATGACATGGACAACTACATATTTTGAACTTCTAGATAATTGCATATTATTTCAGGAAGTTAATGACTTCACATGATCAGAATGCCATTTTTGGTACAGCAACTGAATTCAATAACCAAAAAATGGTTGATTATCTGGAGCTTTTGATTTTATCTAGTAGTATTGAATGCTGATGGAAAAGTCAAGATTAGAATCTGTGTATGACAATCACTAACCAGCAAACAAAAATGCTGAGCAGTGTGAACAGACAAACACAAAAGATAATAAATTGCTTAGTTCTTATGAAAACTTGTCAAGCTTCCATTTGGGTGGCTGCACTGAAACTCCTCAACATTTTGATCATCATCATCATCATCATCATCATCATCATCTGAACTGTCAATATTATATAGGCGTCCTGGGCCACCATTCAACTCTTAGCGCATTCTGAGTTGCCCAGACTCACGAAGCATCAACTGTCGGGCTCAGCCTCGGCGTATAACTGCTACTGTTCCATGCCAAACTTAGCTGTAAGCCCTTGCTCCTGTTGACGAGATTGACATGGAGCCTTATCTCAATCGATTTTTCAATAGTGTTCTTACAGATGCCACTCACTCAAACATTTTTGTTTTCTCAAATTCAAATGTATGTATTTCACTCAGGCTGTGTTCTGCCACTGCTGACTTGTCTTTATGCCCCCAGATATACGCAACTAACGTGTTAAATGTGATGTTGAGAGATACAGCACTGCGTTTGACCAATGCACTGGAGCCTGTATTCACAAGGGATGCTACACATGAGTATATGCAATTGCAGCTTGTACTTTGCTGAGCCAAGTATATTTTTCGTTTATTGTGATGGTCAAAAGCCAGCTTTGATGATTATCTTACTGAGGATTCTTGCAATTTTTGGCTGTAAGAGACCCAGTATTAGTACATAACTGCGAGTTTCTCTTTCCCTACCTATTCTCCGCAGATGGCTATACCTCTCATTTTCTTTCAATGTACACCAATCTGAAATTTGCTGTACCTATTTTGCTAAAACCCATCTCTAGCTGTTGCAGCTCTGCTCCCAGGCTGTCTTTGTCACAAATGACATGCACCCTGTAAACCAGAGTTGTTAGTACACTGCTGCGCGAAAAACTCATTACATGTAGGTAGAGATCTGTGTGGGTCTTATTTCTGTAGACTTCATGTCCTAGGGCACCATTTGCTTTTCTTTTTATTAGTATGTCTAAAAAAATGGAAGACATTCATTCTTTTCTTGCACCATCATGAACTGTATATTTTGATGGGTGCTGTTCAGGTTGCCCAGGAACTCATTTAGGGACACTGTGACATGTTCTCACACAATTCAGATGTCATCCAAATAACAGAAGATGTATTTAGGTTTGAGCCACACAGCTTTTATTGCCATTCGTGTGGTGAGCCTACGGCTACTCCATTAACTTGTTAATAGATCCCATCACGTGGTTCAAAATGATCTTTTAAGAGTAGCAAGGTGACTTGAAGTGGTAATGATGTAAAGAGAGATCTTATGTCAAACCTCCCAAGCAGGTCGTTCTTCAGCAGGCGAATTTTTTCAATATGCCCAAGTCCTTCACTTAGTGACTACAGTGTCTTACAATTGGTTTCAGAAGTGTGGTTAGACATCTTGCCACATTTCTAAATATGTACATTCACCTCTTACAACTCCACGAAAAGCTCTACATATTAAGCCAACCAACTACCAATAATACATCGACGATGGCAAAGTATTATCCAAATCATACTGCCCTGATCACCTGATCCACAAACACTTCTCTATGATGTATCCTCCCATGATTCTAACACACTAGCCACATGACATCATCCTCATCCATTTTATTATAAAATATCGTCACAACATGAAACAATCTGATCATACTGTCCACCACTGATCTATCTACAAAGCATTAAAATGGGAAATGCCCATTACTTATTGATTGCTATCCGTCCAAAAAGATACTTCACAACACATCCAGGCTATAAAATACTACTGTCCAAAATGTTCAAATGTGTGTGAAATCTTATGGGACTTAACTGCTAAGGTCATCAGTCCCTAAGCTTACACACTACTTAACCTAAATTACGATAAGGACAAACACACACACCCATGCCCGAGGGAGGACTCGAACCTCCACCAGGACCAGCCGCATACTACTGTCCCTCAAAGACATAATGCCTGTAATACCCATCATATCCTTAAGAAAGACTCAGGTACAAGATAAATATATGTCCCATAAATCCACTCAACATATTCCAGCACTGAAGATCCTACCCCATTATGGTCACTAACAAAGCAGTCACTGCCAAGTCCATCGAACAGTTGCAGACACACTTTCAAGCAATAAGTGATCATCTTCAAAAGGTGCCTCACTGGATGCTCTCCTTTTTTCCCCATTCTTCTGCTTCTCCTTATTGTGCGAGTGGAAATTAGCTCTACAACATATCCTTCAATCCTTTGTCATTCATTTACCCTTATCTCTTCAAGTCATCAGCCTGTGTCCTCACATCAAAGCCCACATTTCCCCCTCCCAATCAAATTTATACATACCCGAGTTCCTCATTTTCCACGAAACATTGGGGAAAAAAAGCAACACAAAGAAGCAGTTGTGAGACAAACAAAAGTCGGCAGGCACGTTTCAACATCCGACACATTATGTCTATGTCTACTAAAATTTTGTACCAGTCGCATGACAGTGGTGCTAGTAGTGCCACTACAAGTATGCAAATCATGTTTACTTTAAATACACACTTTAACAGTCTTGAGTGTTAGTTACCTTTGAGACTGGGCATGGAGAGTTTATGTTAGTCAAGAATGCCTCATTGAGTTTTAACAAGGTCATGTAATAGAACTACAGGATGCTGGATGTTCCTGTTGTGATACTGCAGAAAGACTTGGAAGGAATATAACCACTTTACATGACTGCTGGCAGCTGTGGTTACGAGAATGTACAGTCGCAAGACCAGGCTCTGGTCAGGTAGGTAGGTAGGTAGGTAGGTAGGTAGGTAGGTAGGTTTTAAGGCGGGAGAAGGGACCAAACTACGAGGCAATCGGTCCCTTGTTCTCAATAAAATAATGCCACAAGTGTGAGAATAAAACAGGCGAAACACAAAACTGAAAGAAAGGAAAGCCACAAGAAGAAAGGGAAGGCAATGAACACTAAAAGGAGGAAAAGAGGACAAGAAAACAACAGAGAGATGCTAGAAACAGAAGAGAGTAAAACATGAAAGCAGATTACAGTCGCTGGTCAACAACAAGAATAAAGAGGGAAAGCCAGCCACTCTGCAACACATTAAAGCCTCCACCCTAAAAGCACTAGGGTGGAGGACACAGAGGGACAAAGGACATGCGCTAAAACCTACATATAAGTATAAAACCCACTCTCACGGATATAACGTAAAACTATAGCTGCTGTGGAGGCACTGTCGCCCAACACCGAAGGCAGGGTGCTGGGAAAGTTAAAAGTCTGCCACAGAGTGGCTAAAAGTGGGCAATCCAGCAAGAGGTGGACGACTGTCATTTGGGAGCCACAGCGACACTGAGGTGGGTCCTCGGGACGAAGTAGGTAACCATGTGTTAGCCATGTATGGCCAATGCAGAGCCGGAAGAGGACAACTGATTCCCTATGATAGGTCTGCATGGAAGACTTCCACACATTCACAGTCTCCTTGTTATGCCATTCCGCCTCCCAAAGCCGGAAAACCCTGCAGTGTAAGATAGAATGCAGGTCAGCTTCGGAGATGCCTATCTCTAGAAGCGGTTTCTGCGTCGCCTGCTTGGCCAGCCTGTCGGCAAGTTCGTTGCTGGGGATTCCGAAGTATCCTCGGCTCCACGCAAACACCAAGGAACGGCGGGACTGCTCCAGGGCATAGATGGACTCCTGAATGGAAGCCACCAGAGGATGGCGAGAGTTGCACTTGTCAATAGCTTGTAGGCTGCTCAATGAGTCAGTACACAGGAGAAATGACTCACCAGGGCATGAGCGGATGTACACAAGAGCACAAGATATGGCTGCCAGCTCTGCAGTGAAAACACTGCAGCCAACTGGTAAGGAGTGCTGCTCAATATGTCCTCCATGAACATATGCGAAGCCTACGTGACCATCAGTCATTGAGCCATCGGTGTAAACCATTTCCGAGCCCCAGAACATGTCAAGTATCGAGAGGAACTGATAGCGGACAGCAGCGGGGTTAACGGAGTCCTTAGGGCCATGCAAAAAGTTCAGACGAAGCCGCAGCCAAGGCGTATACCATGGAGGCGTACGTGAACGGACTGCAAGTAGAGGTGGCAAAGGGAAGGACTCCAGTTCAAAGAGAAGGGACCGCACACGAACTGCAATCATTAGCCCCTATCTGGGTCACCGATGCAGGGGATGGACTGCCGCGGGCGGGAAAAGGAGACGGTTATTCAGATGCTCAGGGGAACTATGAATGTGTGCTGCATAACTGGAGAGCAGTTGCGCACGTCTGATCTGTAGTGGAGGGATACCAGCCTCCACCAGTACACTGGTCACCTGACTTGTCCTAAAAGCTCCTGTCGCTAATTGAATCCCAGAGTGGTGCACAGGGTCGAGTAAATGCTATGCTGAAGGCGCTGCTGAGCCACAAACCACACTCCCACAGTCAATTCAGGATTGGACAAGGGCTCTGTAGAGTTGCAGCAACGTGCAGCCATCTGCACCCCAATTGGTGTTGTCAGGCAATGGAGGGCATTGAGGTGTTGCCAGCACTTCTGCTTAAGCTGACGAAGATGAGGGAGCCAAGTCAATCCAGTGTTGAAAACCAGTTCTAGGAATTGATATGTCTCCACCACAGTGAGTGGATTGTCTTTAAGGTAAAGTGCGGGTTCCAGATGAATGGTACGACGCCGACAGAAGTGCATGAGACACAACTTTGCGGCTGAGAACTGTAAGCCGTGGGCTAGAGCCCATGACTGCACCTTGTGGATGGCTCCCTGGCGGTGCCACTCAGCAACAACAGTACTGGAGCAGCAGTATGAAATGCAGAAATCGTTGCATACAGATAAGGTGAGACGGAGGGCCCGACATCTGCTGCTAGACCGTTGATACCCACTAAAAAATACACACACACACTCAATACAGAGCCCTGCGGGACTCCATTCACCTGGATATGGATGGAAATATCAGATTCACCAACTTGGACACAAACGCACGGAGTGACAGGAAGTTTTGGATAAAAATCAGGAGTGGTCCATGGAGACCCCACTCATACAATGTGGCAAGGATATGATATCGCCAAGACATGTCGTGTGCTTTATGCAAGTCAAAAAAGACGGCAATCAGGTGCTGCCGTCTGAAAAAGGCTGTTCGGATGGCATATTCGATGGACACAAGATTATCAGTGGTGGAGCGACCCTGGCGGAAGCCACCCTGACATCGAGCCAGCAAGCCACATGACCAGATCCAGTTGAAGATGACGAGAAGATGTCATTTGTAGTCGGATGAGAGATGTTTAATCATCTGGCTGTGGATGCGATCAAGCTCAGGAGCTGTGTTGGGGCCATGTGCAAGGGCACTGAGGAGCTCCCACTCTGTAAATGGTACATTATAGGATTCAGTGCAGTGTGTAGTGAATGAGAGGATGTTCCTTTCTAGCCGCCTTTTTAGTGTGCGAAATGCTGGGGAGGTAATTCTCCGACGCAGAGGACCGAGCAAAGTGCTCAGCAATCGCGTTTGCGTCAGTACATAACTCACCATGTATGTAACACTGGAGACAACTGTTGGGGCCTGGTACCCGAAAAGACGTTTGATCTTTGCTCAGACTTGGGAAGGTGACGTGTGGCATCCAATGGTGGAGACGTATCTCTCCTCACATTCCTTCTTCTGTTGTTTGATAAGGTAGCAAACACAGGCATGGAGGCTATGAGGTGATCTAGGGGAGGGTGCCACTTATGCCGCTGCAGAACTCGCCGAAGCTCCATAATTGCTTCAGCGACTTCTGGCGACCACCAAGGGACTGCCTTATGCCTCAGGCACCCTGAAGAGCGAGGGATCGCATTTTCTGCTAGGCACCTGCTCAACCATCACATTGATGTTACCATGTGTGGGGGGTTTAGCAGTGACAGCAGAGATGAAAGTTCCCCAATCCACCTTGTTCAAAGCCCATCTGGGCAAGCATCTGTGTGCCTCATGCTGGAGCAGTGATAGGAAGATGGGAAAGTGGTCACTGCCACACAGGTCGTAATGTGCTCTCCAGTGGGTAGATGGGAGAAGTCCTGTGCAGCAAATTCATAAATCAATGGCCAAGTAACTACCATGAGCCACACTGAAATGTGTGGCGGCCCCAGTATTTAAGAGACAGAGGTCAAATTGCGACGGTAAAGTTTTGGCATCTCTGACTCGGCCAGTAAGCATGGTACCACCCCACAAGGGGTTATGGGCAGAAGTAGGAAAGGTTTATGGAGTTGATCAATCATTGCAGCTGGAGGAAGATATACATTGCATACAGTTATTTCCTGCATCGTCCTTATTCTGACAGCCACAGCTTCAAGAGGGGGTTTGAAGGGGCACATGTTCACTACAGACCGAGTTAAGGACATACACACAAACTCCACCTGACATTCTATTATAGCCGCTATGGTTCCTGTAATATCCCTTATAGCCACGGAGGGCAGGGGTCCGCACTGCTGGGAACCAGGTTTCCTGGAGGGCAATGCAGATAGCAGGTGTAAAGCTTCAAAACAGTTGCTGTAGCTCAGCCAGGCAGTGGAAAAAACTGCCGCAATTCCACTGGAGTACGACATCATGAGACTGGGAAGGCATGAACATTCAATGAGGCAGTTTATGCCTCTGAGTCACCTGCTGCCACTGATTTATTGCCTGAGCAGTCTATATCCATTGTGTCTGAGGGTCTGACAAGATCTTGGTCCTCAGCAGACACTAAAATCTCCACCCCCGTCCTCAGCCACAGAGCTTGTAGGTAGCACTGGTGTGGGTGCCACCGCAATTTCCTTGATCTTACGAGTTTTTTTTTTTTTTATTTCTCTCACTGCTCCTTGGGTTTCCCTGCCTGGAAGGACTTCACTGGCTCAGTCTCCAGGACCAGGTGCTTTTGGGCTCTTCAGCCACTGGCAGGTGTCGTCTTTCCCACTAGAAGAAACCTGGGAAAGGAGTGGCCCAAGGGACCCCTCCCTCGGAAAAGAAGCCGAAGAAGACTTACACTTCTCCGGCTTAGAAGTGGGGACGGACGTCCCTGATGGTTGGGGGGGGGGGGGGGAGGGGGGTGTTGCAGGAGCAACAGGAAGGGAAATGCCCCCCACTATCAAGGGGCAGGTGTAGTCTTCCAGCTCTGAGAGGTGGCCTGAGTTGGCAGAGCTGATGGTGCCAGACCTGTTGTAGCGGTGGTGTAAGACTGTGTCATATGCACAGGATGCAGGCATTCAAATTTTCTCTTAGCCTCAGTGTAGGACAGTCTGTCCAGGGTATTGTACTCCATGATTTTCCTTTCTTTCTGGAGAATCCTGCAGTCAGGCAAGCAAGGCGAATGGTGCTCTCCGCAGTTGACACAGATGGGAGGCGGGGCACATTGAGTATTGGGATGTGATGGACATCTGCAATCTCGGCATGTGACGCTGGAAGTACAGCGGGAAGACATATGGCTGAACTTCCAGCACATAAAGCACCGCATTGGGGGAGGGATATAGGGCTTTACATCACACTGGTAGACCATCACCTTGACCTTCTCAGGCAATGTATCACCCTCAAAGGCCAAGATGGAGGCACCGGTAGCAACCTGATTATCCTTTGGACCCCGATGGACACGCCGGACGAAATGTACACCTCACTGCTCTAAATTGGCGAGCAGCTCATCATCAGACTGCAAAAGAAGATCTCTGTGAAATATGGTACACTGGACCATATTTAAGCTCTTATGTGGCGTGATGGTTACAGAAACATCCCCCAGCTTGTCACAACCAAGTAACTCCCGTGGCTGGGTAGAAGATGCTGTTTTGATCAAGACTGACCCAGATCTCATTTTGGACAAGCCCTCCACATCCCCGAACTTTGCCTCTAAATGCTGAACAAAAAACATAGGCTTCATCATCATGAAAGATTCCCCATCAGCTCTCAAACATACAAGGTACCGGGGGCGAATAAGATCCGCTGCCATCCTTAGCGTGACGTTCCTCCCATGGTCTGGCCAGGGAGGGGAGCGATTTGGGGTCATACTCCTGTGTGCTGAATTGAGCTCATGATCGCTTAGAGACTGCTGGTGTTTCACAACCAGCAAGAGATGATGGACTATGCTTCTTTGTATGTCATCCGCCCTGATGCCACCCACTTTGACCTGGGGAGACACCCAGCCGCAGCAAAGGACACCTGGCAGGATGGTCATTGCCGGGAGTCCCAATGCCCCAGGGGGATGGGAGTTTACCCCTTGGCATACGTGGGGAGTTAACAGCGCAGGCATCAGCAGAGCGATCCCTGTGCAGTCAGGGGGCTACAACCAACAGGGTACATGGTGGCCCCACCGCAACGGACTGGCTACCGTGTTGGATATCAGGTGCAAAGAAGTCCATGTTCATCGTCGACGCATAAATCAACACTGCATAGTGCATGGTGGAAAACACACACAGGAAGGTGTCCTCGTCCAAGAGATGGAGAATGGGCAGGACTGCAAAGTGACGACGAGGAAGTGGGCTGAAGATTTCAATGCATGATGGACACGATGCAGCTTGTAAGGCATCCTTCCCAAATGAGCTTGCTCTTCGGGAAAATTTTGAAGAATGGAGGTCAAACCCTACAGGGCACCATCACATGAAGGCCGAAACATGTGAAACTCCTCTTAGTCGCCTCATACGACAGGCAGGAATACCTTGGGCCTATTCTAACCCCCGGACCCGCAGGGGGGGGGGGGGGGGGGGGGGGGGGTGGCTCTGGTTAGCCATGTGGCACTATCGAGAGGGAACAACATTGTGTTCAACAAATGGCTTTGGTACATTATACTACATCTGCAGCAGCAATCTCAGCAGCAGTTGGCACCACAGTGACACAACAAGTTGTTAAAAATCGGTTACTTCAAGAACAGCTCCGAACCAGATGCCCTGTAGCATGCAGTCCACTGACCCTATACCACTGCCATTTGCGACTTCAGTTGAGTCAAGTGATAGTTCACGGAGAGGGGGGGGGGGGGGGGGGGGGGCAGAATGGAGGTCTGTTGTGTTCTGTGACGAAAGCCAGTTCTACCTCAGTGCCAATGATGACTGTGTGTTGATTAGGAAGAGGTCAGCTGAGGGCTTGCAACCAATCTGTCTGTGCTAGACACACTGGACCTACACCAGGAGTTAAAGTCGGGGGTGTGATTTCGTATGACGAGACGTGCACTTATAATTATCCCATGCATCCTGACTGCAAATCTGTGTGTCAATCTGGTGATCTGACCTGTTGTGCTGCCACTCATGAACAGCTTTCTGGAGGAGCTTTACAACAGGGTAACACTCGCCCACATACTGCTTTAGTAACCAATCATGCTCTACAGTGTGTCGACATGCTGCCTTGTGTTGATTGATCACCAGATCTGTCTCCAGCTGAGCACAACTGGGACATAATCAGACAATAACTCCATCATATGCAACCAGCATTAACCGTCCCTATACTGACCGACCACATGCAACAGGTATGGAACTCCATCCTTCAAACTGGCATTAGACACCTGTACAACACAACACATGCACATTTGTATGTTGGCATTCAACATCCTGGCAGTTGCACTGATTATTAATGTACTAGTACTTTATATTTTCAATGGCTTATCTTGCACCTATTTTAACCTGTGATCTGGCAATCTTGATCACTTAAATATGCTACCTAGACAACTGTAGTCCCAAAATTTCATTGCTCTACATGAATTATTTTTTGATATTGCAATTTTTTTCTGTCGGTGTATTTGAAATCTCTATGTACATAATGAAATTCCACTTTTATGTTCTTAGAATTAATGTTTTCCCACTGCTTACATTTTTTATTAGTTACTTCAAATGGTATAAACAGTAATTGACCGATTTCCCACTACATACATCAATTAATGAAACAATGTTCAGCAATATATACTGTATTTACCTGAATATACGATGACCCTGAATATAAGACAACCTCCCATTTTTTAAGAGGATCCTTGAGAAAAAAATATTTTTTTATCATATTCTCACTAACCAATATTACAAACTTTTATTGATGTAAGACATCTGCCTCTAAAGTTACCATTACACCTATTCTGAAGTTATAGAATTTATTGGTTGTCCACATTTTGATAATACAAGGAGAAATAAAGCAAACAAAAAGAAACTGTTTACATTAATTTTTATCTTCACTGTCTATTTCGTTTAGCCTGTTGTGTGTGGTACCACTATTTTTAATCATCATCATCATCACCCTTGCCCTTCCTCCTCCCAGGGCAGCTGTGAAACATGTATCTTTGTTGTCACAAATATTTGGCGATTTCTCCCAAACATGATTTTTTTTTTTTTTTTAACGTACAGCAGATTTCGCTTGTATACTGATGTGAGAATGTTACATGTCTTTTGCTACAAAAACATTTTCTTCACGCTGCATTCTCATTGACTATGTAGAACCAGCAGCTGACACACTCCCTTTTGTTTGAGTCATTCCTCGCAGTGAATGTCGACAACTGTAATGCACAAAACACATAAGAACACCACTGGCCCCAGTCTAGACTTTTAGCATATCCTGCAGAAATTTATACTATTGTCGAGTATCTGCCGAATTTTGAAGTCAGTTCAATTCTGAGTACAAATGGATTGTCACACTGCAATTTAAACATGGCAGATGTTCACAAAAAGCCAAAGTACGCCCCATGGTTGGCAGCAAGACAAAAATTTGCTGCCCTCTCACTATTCCTCTCCCCACACTCATTATCGTTCTCTGCTATGTTCATGTCACTGTTCCCCCTCCAAGCCATCCACAGTCCTGTGCTTGAGCAACAGTTAAACATGGACTGCTGTATCTTCTACAGTGCAGGTCATATGTAACAACAGCAACTACAGGGTGTACACATGGACAAGGAAAAAAAAATTCCCAGATTTTTCCCGGATTTCCCGATCAAAAATACACTTTCTTCCAGGTGAAAAAAAACACTTTTTCCGTGTTAAGTGACAGTATACTTTCCCTTGGAACTGTAAAACTTATCAATCCTTTGAATGGTTATAGTCTTTAACATGGGTGTAGAATTTCCTGGCGCTTTAGAAAACGAAACTCAGAGGAAGACACATTTTGAAAAGATCTTTGATGTGCAGCAACATGTACGCTGCACATTTGCGTATTACGAAAGTATAAATTCGAACTCCACCGAACACTGAGTGCTACTTTCCGAAGAATTGAAATTGAGATTGCGATGCATTTTTGTAAGCCAGTCATAGGTCGTATCACGTGATCTCACCAGCCAATGACAGCGGATATCCAGAGCATAGGACACGTGATGTAGGCAGCCAATAGCAATTAGCAGTGTCACTGTTAAGTAGTGTGAACACACAAATGGGAAAAGTTAACGACTTAAATTAATATAAATAGTGTTACTAAAATAAAAGAAAAGCTTTCACATATAACATTGGTCCCTAAGGTTAATAAGCTGCAAGAGAAGCTAAGCTTTCACATATAATGTTTATCTTATTTGCACGTGTTACACTTTAAGACATATCATACAAATATGCCAGTAAAATTTTTAATTACGACATAAATGTCTGATCTTCTGGGCTCGAAATTCTTCTAAATAACTCGTCATCAAAGAGTTGATTTTTAAATGAGAGTCAAATGCTCTGTGATTTAAGAAATTCATTGTACATTTTCACACATAGTTCTACTTGCGTAAACGGAAATTTACTTTGAAAGTAATGTTTTTCAAACCGCCATTCGCAATATTTTCCTGCAACCTGTTAGAAATAGGTTCATTTCAGCAGTTGCCAGAGAGCACCAGATAAGAGGTGTCACTACAATGACGCATGAAGTCATTATGTTTGTATGTGTAAAACATTAAAAGATATTACATTATGTCATACAAGAAACAAGACATCAGAGGATACTCCAAGAGCATTGGAATTTCATGAACCAAACTAAAAATGCACAATCTGACTTAAATTGCACATTTGTATGTCCAGATTCCCAATGAAGTAGGCCTCAACCTGATACGAAGCTTTTCAGTGAGCTTTTCAAGATGTAAATTTTCTTGGAGTACCAGTACTGTATTACATGAAGAAGATGAAAACATGCACTTTAAATGCAGCAAACAGTTGAAACTAGCCAATAGTGTGGAATTAAACAATGAAGTAATTTCTGTCAGTTTGCTAAAGAAATTTGGCTTTTATTAATCTTTTCTGCTGAGGCAGTCAATGTACTTGAAAATTAGAGAGAAAAAAAATGCTAAGAGCTAAGGATTAAAGAAATGGGTAGTCTGCAAGGCAATTAATGTTTGACTCTCAGAAAGGTGGAAATAAAATAAAATCTGAAACTAACAACATATTTTAGCCTTCCATAATTAAGTGAATGTATTTTAATTCACTTGATAGCACCTGGCCACATAAATCCGTTTTGTTTTCATTTTATGCGAGGGCAGTAAAAGAAGAGGAAACAGCAAAATCAGTAAATGTAAACATGGGTCACATGGAGACTACCCAGTATAACTCTGACTGCTCTGCACATCAGCCCCAGATCTACAATATTTCTGAATAGGGCAATACCAGATAGCGCCCCCCCCCCCCCCCCCCCGACCCCTCCCTCATACGTATAAGACAGGACGTAAAAAAAAAAATCGGTTTTTCAAAAATATGTTCATTTTGTAGCGCACATCTTTCTGAAGATGTTGGATGCACAAAACGTGTTCGAGGAAATGTAAGACATGTTATTCGGTCTTAAGTGTGCCGAAGTCCACTGCCGCAACTCTTCACACAGCATTCTTCTATCGCATGTCACTGTATTTCACTCTGTGGAATTGAAACCTGTATTTTTGTAATGGATGCCATCAAACTATATTCATATCACACACACACACACACACACACACACACACACACACACACAACTTGCTATTAATACTGGATGGGATTATTTGCTATCAATAGAACAAGAACTCTTCAGAAAATTTACACTCTTCATTGCCTATTAGCTAATAACTTGCTGTTTTGTGTGATGTAAAATTAAATATAGGATACATAAAACCAGTAAAGACAAGAGACAAGCAAGACAGTACACATCTCTTCAACGCTTAGCTCCTAGCATCCTTTCCCTTTAATCTTGCTACAGCTTTACATGGCGTGCTATCTTTTCTGCGAAAGAATCTATTACATCATCGAAGTTTGTCAAACGTTTTGCTACATGAAAAATCGAAATGTCGTCGTATAATACTGAAAAAGCTGTTAATACAAACAGTATGCAAGATTGGTGTGGTTTCTCGATCTGATTACGTCTATTTTCATTTTGTCACTGTCTGCTAGATAAAACAAAACAAGCCTTTCTAATATTGCAGCAATTTTAACACACACCAAATAAACAAGATTGTTTTGGCAAAAATGTTTACTTTTATAATACAACAGAATATAATTCACGAAGTACCAATATCAAATGCATATTAGGCCTACTACAAGCAAAAAGCTTTATGTCACAAAATACGCTCCAGTTTCTCAAGCATGAGAACAAAAACTAGCAGTACAAAATTTTTATATAAATTTGGAATCATCATATTCTTTCATAATTTGTGTGATGTCCCCATTTCTTCTCCTTCCTCATTTTAATAAACGATCTTGTCATCACTATTCCTGCCACTGTCAAAACTTATTCTCCGGTTAACTCTACTAACCCTGCCAGAATCATCGGTTTAGTTATCTCTCAATTCTCTGGTTAGGCATTGTTACGTGTTTGTACAACGCGTTTTCTGCGCTTCTTCCCAAATAGAACATAAGCGGCTGCTAGCCGGGGACTGTACAACTGGGCCTTACTAGTGTAGCGATCTGACCAAAAATTTTCTGTCAAAATTTCATTTTCTTGGATACACTGAAAAGATAACATGCAATCTTTCTTAACAGTTATTCCTGTTAGTCATTTATTTCCACTCTGGTAGTCTAAATCCATGGATTTAGCTGGTAATTATAACAACGCTGATCATTCGCAAACCCAATCAACCACATAATCGGATAGCAATTGGCTTACAGCCGTTCGAGTTTATTTGGTTCAACTTGTACAGCACAGTCCCCTTTTGTCTGCAGGAAAGTTTATTTCTAGACGCGACGAGGATTCCCCTGACAGAGACATCACATACACTACACATGCATTCAAAAATAAACTTATGATTCATTTAGAAATCAACTTAGAATGTGTTCAAAAATGAGCAGGGATGCATTTTAAGATAATGAATAATTGATAGACCAACGTGCACCATATGCTAGGCGCTTTGTGAACCACAGTTTCGAAGATGAACAATACGGAATTTGTATTTACTTCGTTGGATAATCTATGAAAATGCCGTTGTCGAAACTCGGGGCGGAGAAAAAAAAAGCTCATCTTCCATCTTTTTTTTTTAATTTATTTACTGACGCAGAGGTTTTGGTGCCAGTTTTATCTTTGTGCCTACAAAGCATGCCTGTGTAACGCTACATATATCGACGGCAGATGTTAGTTGTAGTGGCACCCACCAACATTTTTCAGAACTTCCGCTTGCTTTGCACTCGATTCTAAGATGCAGGCAGTTTTTTGGATTACAAAAACCGGAAAAAGTGGGGCTTAGATTCGAGTAAATACGGTATGCCTCTTGCAAAAATTGTACGACCTACATTGAGAACTACTAGCACATTAGCTTGCAAAGAAAAATGCAATAACGTAGATTTTCTGGGTGACAACCTCAATTTCTTTTTAATATTTAGCAATTTCTGAGGTGGTAGCTAGGTTCGAACCTGGCATGTAGAACAGTTTGAAAAGCTTCAAGTGAGACAAGTGGCAACCATATTAAAATACAATCACAACCAGAAGACTATGTAGAAAAAATTCACCAGAGGAAACAAACTACAATTCTATATTCAAGTGGAACAATATTAGTCATCAATTTGTTCATGAAACATGATGTACATGCAAGACCAAGTGTTTCAAAATAAAGACCAGTACAATTAATGAAATTGCTTATTAATGTTTTGTTAAGTACGCTTGAAAAGTAATTTCGCAAATTTACAACCTTTTTTTCAAATTTCTGAAGTGCAAAAGAGGAATTTCACTGTTTCTCACTATCTTTTTGCACTAATTTCCTCACTATGGATTATCTCTTCTTTTTCAGTCCTGGTCACTGCTGTGTGCAAAATGCCACTACTAATGGCTACATGTATGGAAGCAGTTTCTGGTCACACATTCCTATCCTCCTCCTCTGCTGACAATTCCCCATTCCTATCCTCTTCCTCTGCTGTCAATTACCCTCCACAATCCTTGCCCATTTTGTGTTCATCCCACACACATCCAGTGAGAGCATTTCCTCTCAATATGGAAGTTCAAAAGCTGACATGCAGAGTTCAGGTACCACCTTTACGAGCCCGTCTACTGTTCAACACACCCTGTATAAAATCAAAATTTAGTTAATTATTCAGGGAATACTAACATAAAATAAGCCAAAATGAATGCTTAGAGCAGACACAATAGGAAATTTTGTTCGGCAGTCAAAATCATTCTAAATTTAACACTTTCTTCCATTTGGTATGACTTAAAGAAGCAGTTCATCTCAATTCTATGTACAGGGCCACTTAAGCCACCTACTGCAGACTTATAGGAAGCACGAGAAAAGAAAAGCGACTATACATTAGTTCACGTTTATTTAAATCAATCCAGTATTTTACTAGTAACATATACTACAGCTCAGCCAGAATCAAGATCTAGTGGATAAACAGTGTTGCCTCCTCTTCTGCAAGTGTAAAGCAATAAGAGAATATTTCACCTGGCATTTGACAAAGAAACATCGTTGGTTTACCACTTTCCGAACAAGTAGCTCGAAATAGCATTTCTATACTACATTCACTAGCTAGGAGCACCAAAATTTTACATTCTGTAGTTAATATGTAAGCAAAATAGCAGAGAACAAATGTAAGAAAGAAAAACGAACTATTTTAATCCTTCTGTTTGGTGTAAATACCACTTTCACTTTCAATCTTTGTTTGGGTTCTGTGTGTTACAATGCAACTCTCTACCTTTTACCCAATTTCCACCTCCTCTCCTCCCCTCTCACCCTACCCCATTCAGTCACACATCCAAAAATTTGTTTTATTACACAGAGGCAAAGATAAGCCACTACAAGGCAAGAGTGAGGAATGCAGTATTATATGCTGCTGACACGATGACACTAGGAAGAAATGGGACAGAACAACTACAGAAAGGAGAGAGAAAAATACTAGGTTCTAAAAGAGGTGGATGCGAAGACCTAGGGAAGAATTGTACCGGAACACGTGAACAATATCCGGGGAAATCAAACTCAAAAGGGCAAGGTTTCCTGGCAATGCAGTTTGGACGAGTATGTACAGAATGATGAAGAGAGTGTGGGAAACAACAGGGAGGACAAGGGGAAAGATAGGAACCAACTGGGTTGTTGAACTTCGGAAGGACTGGTTGGAATTGGGGATCAAGGTCGAAGGAAAGGAAAATTGGAGGAACAAATATACACCGACGAATATGTCGGAGATCAATGACGGAGAAGAATACAGGAAAAGATTAGAGTGTCACCAGCGGAGCCGACAGGAGAAACGGACACTGAAGATCTCTGAAGAAGAGTGGGAGAGAAGAAGAGAAAGAATGAAGAGGTTCTGGGAGAATAGGAGGAAAATGCAGTCCAAAAGGGGATACCCGTGGTCCTACAGGGGCCGTAACACAAGAAGAAGAAGAAGAAGAAGAAGAAGACTACTGACTACTCCCTTTCACAACCTGTGCTCACAGCTAAATCTGTATTTAATCAAAATGTAAGTAAATGTTTCAAAAAATACCTCACAAACCATCCCACGCAAAATAAGCTTTCACATTCTCGTGTGACACACTAATCATACTCCTGCACAGATGAAGTTCGTGGTTTCCATATCAGGAACGCTGCAACATTAAGCCATTGGATCTAACCTAGACCTTGGGCTTTGCTACAAATAGTCTGCCATTACTACTACAACGACGACAACAATTTCAGGATCACACAGGGGGTGGAAATATCATGCACTAGCCAAAAGTTTACAAATTGTATTTCATAATCAACTACCACATAATATCAAAAGCTAACTTCAAGATAATATCTATACGTAGCTAGCATATTTATATGCAGACGTCAAATTCTCAACTTGATCACAAAAAATCATATTACAATACACATTTAAGGATAGATTTTTAATACTGTGTGTATTGACTTCAGTACATGCTTAAAGTTTTTTTTTTCCGGTTCTAAATTTGAGACATTTAACATGTGTTCAATATGCGGCACTTGTTAGTGTGTGAGATGAAATAGTGGTGTTTCCGTGGTGTCACGCATCCTGTGCTGTCGTTGGCTCATATAAGCAAACCGAACAACCTAAAGATTACTTGTTTGTGAAGCTAGTATTCTGCATTTGTTGGTTTCCCTATTTACATGAGCATATTACACAAATATATATTTTAAATGATATACTGTATTAAAGGTCTCTCCAAAATGTGTCTTTTTTTGTATGGTTTGTTGTTTGTTTTGCTAAAGTGAAGTCTGCATAAAAACATGTTACCACACATTTTAAGGACTTCATTTAGCAGACAAAAATAGGTAGTTCTAACAAATGAATTTCCTCTTACCACTTATTAATGCACATTTTGCTAACTTTCACTGCGTTGTTTACAGAAAAAAAAAAATTACCAGCTTGTCTCCTCTTCTGCACCGCAGAATGGGTCAACCCTTATTCCAAATTTTTGTGTAGTAAACTGCATATCGAACTGTGCTGTTTTCAGACTCAGTATGCTACAGTTATTTGCAAGGAAATAAAATTCACTAGAACTGCTGATAACAGTAATGCAACATTTTTTTCCCACACGTATTTCTGCTAGGTGGTGATACTTATCATATTGTTCAATTGCACTCTGGTGAGACATTTACAAGCTTATTCCTACTACAAACAAATTGCGGAGGCCAGAAAGAAAAAAAACTACCTAAACAATATTAAACGTCAATGATGCATCACAGCATATTAGAGGTATAAAGAGAGAAGTGTTTGATAGCAAAGTTTCAGCCTTTCTGTTAGTTTCCTTTTTATGCAGTCAGTGGAACATGAAAAACCATGTGGAAGTTGGCAAGACACCCTTAGGCTCTGCTATTCAAGCCTTTGGAAGGCTCATAAGAACTGTACTCTGACTGTTCAAAAAACATCACTCAATGTCAACAGTTCCAAAACCGTTCACTGCCATTATTCGTGCAAGAAATTTTTGAAATGAGTCCTGATAATTAACTTTCTATAATACACTCCTGGAAATTGAAATAAGAACACCGTGAATTCATTGTCCCAGGAAGGGGAAACTTTATTGACACATTCCTGGGGTCAGATACATCACATGATCACACTGACAGAACCACAGGCACATAGACACAGGCAACAGAGCATGCACAATGTCGGCACTAGTACAGTGTATATCCACCTTTCACAGCAATGCAGGCTGCTATTCTCCCATGGAGACGATCGTAGAGATGTTGGATGTAGTCCTGTGGAACGGCTTGCCATGCCATTTCCACCTGGCGCCTCAGTTGGACCAGCGTTCTTGCTGGACGTGCAGACCGCGTGAGACGACGCTTCATCCAGTCCCAAACATGCTCAATGGGGGACAGATCCGGAGATCTTGCTGGCCAGGGTAGTTGACTTACACCTTCTAGAGCACGTTGGGTGGCACGGGATACATGCGGACGTGCATTGTCCTGTTGGAACAGCAAGTTCCCTTGCCGGTCTAGGAATGGTAGAACGATGGGTTCGATGACGGTTTGGATGTACCGTGCACTATTCAGTGTCCCCTCGACGATCACCAGTGGTGTACGGCCAGTGTAGGAGATCGCTCCCCACACCATGATGCCGGGTGTTGGCCCTGTGTGCCTCGGTCGTATGCAGTCCTGATTGTGGCGCTCACCTGCACGGCACCAAACACGCATACGACCATCATTGGCACCAAGGCAGAAGCGACTCTCATCGCTGAAGACGACACGTCTCCATTCGTCCCTCCATTCACGCCTGTTGCGACACCACTGGAGGCGGGCTGTACGATGTTGGGGCGTGAGCGGAAGACGGCCTAACGGTGTGCGGGACCGTAGCCCAGCTTCATGGAGACGGTTGCGAATGGTCCTCGCCGATACCCCAGGAGCAACAGTGTCCCTAATTTGCTGGGAAGTGGCGGTGCGGTCCCTTACGGCACTGCGTAGGATCCTACGGTCTTGGCGTGCATCCGTGCGTCGCTGCGGTCCGGTCCCAGGTCGACGGGCACGTGCACCTTCCGCCGACCACTGGCGACAACATCGATGTACTGTGGAGACCTCACGCCCCACGTGTTGAGCAATTCGGCGGTACGTCCACCCGGCCTCCCGCATGCCCACTATACGCCCTCGCTCAAAGTCCGTCAACTGCACATACGGTTCACGTCCACGCTGTCGCGGCATGCTACCAGTGTTAAAGACTGCGATGGAGCTCCGTATGCCACGGCAAACTGGCTGACACTGACGGCGGCGGTGCACAAATGCTGCGCAGCTAGCACCATTCGACGGCCAACACCGCGGTTCCTGGTGTGTCCGCTGTGCCGTGCGTGTGATCATTGCTTGTACAGCCCTCTCGCAGTGTCCGGAGCAAGTATGGTGGGTCTGACACACCGGTGTCAATGTGTTCTTTTTTCCATTTCCAGGAGTGTACATTATTTTAATATATATTTGGGGGTGGCTCCACATCAGAGCCTTTAACTATGTACTGCACCTGCCCCCTGCAGTATGAGCCAATTTTAACTATTTACTAAGCAGATTACCAGTAAATATTCATTAACTCCACTTAAAAAGGATAGTTCTGTAAGAACAAAACATTACCTTGTATACATTTCTTCCTTCAGGATTAAACAGTGCAAATGTATGCCTTCTTGACATGAAGCTCTGTTCAACATCCCGCAGCTTGAGTCCATCAAGAGGCAGCATGTACTTTTTCTCTCGCTCCTACGAATAAAAATGGAACTGAACAACTTACTGTAGATCAAGTACACAGTAGCTTCATTAAGGGTGTGGTGTATGATTTGCTTATGACGAACAAAACAACTTCTTGTGTATCAGCTCACAAAGAACTACTATTTAACAGTATTTTATCTGCATAAATGCAATAATTTTTCATTTATTTGAAACCATTCCTCTGTCAACAATTGCATTCTAAAAATAATTATTGATTCTAGTCTTCTATTTACATCTATCAAGGTGGAATGATGACTGGTTTACCACAGACACTAGTATTTACTTCAATGCTTGCATTACTTGTTAACTGCCAAAAGATATACTACAAAGGAGAGACGAGTACAAAATCAAAATATCATTGTATTTTGCGTCAACCAAGATTAACTGTACTGCGCACACACACACACACACACACACACACACACACAAATATTTAACAACTAAGAAACAGCCAGAAAAGTTTGCAAAAATTCATAAAAATGCACGAAGTTAGTCAGTGTGGTAGACAGATGGTAATTAATCACTTGCATGGGTTTAGAAATGCTTGGTTCACATCTCTATCTAGGTAGAAGATCTGTGCCTACTACAAAGTCCAAGCCTATAACATAATGAAATCTGCAATATAAAGAATTAAAATTTTGAAATAGTTAGGCCATCAAGGAAATTACTTGCACAGCTAACAGGCCGTCATGTACTTGGGATAAATTGCCGAGTCTTAACTTCCACATAATATTTGTTTTGGTGGCATTCAGTTACAGTTGGTGCTAATAGAACGTCAGTGTGTATGCCATTGTACCTCTCTCCTTATAGAGTGGACCCTGAAAGACATGACAGCAGTACAGTATCTGTGGCTGGTATCACTGCAAAGTGTACAACTGCAACATCTGAACATATTTTCCCATAGATGATCTGTTTAGTGGATTACATTTCTGTTACAACAAAGCCATAAGTACCAGTTAGTGAAGCTTTACAACAATGACCTTTCTAACACAAAACTGTACAATGAAATTCTACCAATGCAAATGTAGTATTGGCACCACCAAAGTTCACAGTATGGCATGTATCACAGTGAGAAACATTTAAGGGAACCTTTTATATATTAGACCACTACCACCGGTTCATTGCTAGCTTTCTGTGCTGCATAGGAAGCTATTAATCAATTAGATCACCAATTAATTACTGAAAATACGCAAGAGTATATTCAAATCAATGTTTAAGCCTTTCGATGCGATGGATGCTTCTCGAATTGAAATATAGAAGCAATGAATAAACATTCAATGAGTTATTTTACAGAGCTAGAAAATCAACATTTGTCTGTTGAATGAAAACCCAAGTACACTAGAAGACTATCATGCTGAAATTATGCCTACAATTTTTTCTTTACATTAGTGGTATTGGTTATTCAGATAATAATCTCTCAATAATAGCAGACAGGAAGGAAAAAGGAAAAAGATTGAGGAAGAAGGGATGGGAAGGGGGAAGAGGAGGACGGGGTGGGGGTGGGGGGGAGGAGGAGGAGGAGGAGGAGGAGGAGAAAAAGAAGAAGAAGAAGAAGAAGAAAAAAAGAGGAGGAGGAGGAGCAGGAAGAAAGTTCTTTTTGAATTTGAAATTACCTCTTCATCTTTAAACCAGGATATGCTTTCTGAGGTAAGGACAAACCAGTAGTCCCTGGAACCACCTTTCATTATTCCCAAATTGTGTATGCACATGTAACCTTTACGAATAACTTGATTTCCCAGTTTACGTCCTGCTTTAACGGAATTTTCTGAAGATTGTTGGGCACTGAAAAGAAAGTTTAGTCACATTTTAGTGCTTGTTCAAAATGACACCCGCTTATAAAAAAAAAAAAAAAAAAAAAAAAAAAAAAAAAAATATCCCCGACAGATATTTACTTGGCAAATCCAATGAAATCCTCATGATTTGTGTTCATGTATGCTAGTTCACAATCGATCAATAAAATAATTTGTTCTTTACAATTTTGTTCCCGCTGCCGGATGTGTGTAGTAATTATTCGTTCAGTTTCTTCGCGCAATCTAGGATACCGTGACATCTGAAACAAAAATATTTTTAGTTGATGCTGTAGTCAAACTTACTTTTTTCCTGTATGACAGAGATAACTTTACTCATGACTAAAGAAATTGACTTTGAGACCCAGGCAGGTATTACTTTATCGGTTTTATTATTGTTGGATGACTCAATCACAACAGATCTCTCTTACATTGCTGCTAAGAACCCTAAAAAGAGTCTCTCTTATAAAGACAAAACAGGAAAGGCCTAAGGTTATTCAATTCAAAAACAAGAATTAGTGTAGTATTTGCTACTTTTTATTATAAGTGCTAAATTCTGTGAATCACATTTTCAACATACCTTATCGGTGCAAACTCTAACTACATTTGACAGTTCTGCTACAACCAAGTCAACACATTTTAAGCTCGGTTCCTTTAACCGAGCAATTTGTTTCTTAACAATTGCCTCAAAGGCCATATCAGGTGTAAACAGGCCAACCCTAATACCTGAGAGGGAAAGAAAACAAGAGAAGTTTAGAAAGGGGGAAAAAAAAGGTTTGTATGACATATCATTGCACCAATCCCCACTATAATGAAATAATAGTGTAGTTCACATTAACATTCTTGTAATATAGCTCAAATACAATCATTTTGTGAATGAGATTGCAGTGGTGAAGGGGTAGCATTGTTACCATACACCCTATCATTTTTGACAAGGTTCTGCACATACCGGCAAAACAGGAACACAGCAAGAGCACGGTGCTCGAGAAAGGAGTACAACTGGCCAGCGGCTGGGCCCTATCACTTGACTCATTGAAATGTCATTCACAAAGTCATTTTAATCAAAGTGTAAGTAATATCACACTTAGAAATATTTTTAAGATATATCCAACTTTCATTTTTACTACTGGAGCAGTGCCTTAACAATAAAATTGCAGCAATTTCTTCTGGTACTTCTGAAATAGTTCTGACCATTTTAGAAACATAAAAACATTGGTTATACAGAAAAGAAAACAATAAGAAATTTGTAACTGAACTTTTCCGTAGCTCTTTTGGACAAAAATATACATAAAGCAGTAATTCAATCAGTGTTTAATCCAAACTGTTGTACTATTTCTATGAACAAGTAATAGGAAAAGATCACTGCAGTCACAATAAAGCCTGCACCCTTGATTTCTGATGTCTTATCACCAGGTACTCATCTTTTTGGATTTTTATTCTGGCATTTTATTCACCAACAAAGGACTTTGGGGTAATAAAAGAACATACATGAGAGCTTTCAGATTTGTTGCACATTGAAAAAAAAAAAAAGGTACACCCAAATACTGCACACTGATGGTAGTGCATAACAAAACAGTGCTCCAAGCCAGTAACAAAAAAAGACCGAGACAAAATAAAACCTCCACTATTTGTGGAAAGCCATAATTCTAATGGCAACACAATAAACATGTAACCAATAACAACTTTCAGATAGCAAATTCCAAACAATTTCCACATAGGATGTGTTCAATTACATTCTCAGAATCAGTCACTCATTATTCTAAAAATTATGAAGGAAATAATGGTTAAGAAAGTAAGCAAATACAACCATACAAGTAAACTACAGCTGAAACATCAGAACACACTTCTATGTGTTACAACCAAGGATTATTACTTGACAAAGAGACTCATAAACGTAGCTGTAGAAACAACTTTATCACATAATTAGGTACAGCGATGTCCCATTTCAAAGTAGTGTGCCCTGTTATCTCTCAGTGCATGGAAAATAGAAGAAACAGCTTTTGTGTTCTGACTCAATGGCTTGCAGTTAGCATCATTAAATTTATTGATGATGGGAAGCACAAAAGAATGAAAGTGCTAAAAAGGTGATGGAGCTTGCAAACATTTCTCTTTATGGTAATATACCTTGCCAAAAATCTATGTATTATACAATATAAGTAACCTATAAGTAACTTTTGAAAACACTAAGAGACTAGTTAGATTTTGTTGTATACAACAGAATTACTCCAGAAGAGAAGCTAATTTCAGAAACAGTAGTGTTTAAGCAGCCAGAATCAGAAATGAAGTATCTCCCACAAGTTGAAAAGTCCATACTCAATAAGACTACTGTGTAGTAAATAAATGTAGTTTAAGTTTGAAATGATTAGCTCCTAAATTGTTGGATAAAAAAGGGAATTTATCCCTATATTAAATTAATTATTTTATATTACTGGTTTCTAAACATTATTCATGACTGAAACTGATCACGCACAGTTCAGGAAATAACTGCAGGTAACTAACTAACTAACTAGACAACAGTCGCAAAATTTCATGATTCTAATGGTCTGCTAGTACATGTACAGCATGAAAACTAGACTTTGTATTACTGAACACACTGTACTGTTTAGAACCACAGCAAAGAACAAATCATATATTGAATCAATTTTCAAACTTAAAATAGTTTAAACTTACTAGTATTTTAAGTAGCAATTGTAATACTACTGACTACACTGCCTGACAAAAAAAGTGAAACACCCAGAAGACATCGTCAGAAGTCAATGTAAGTTCATACACATACACACCATATAAATGATTAGGCCACATGGATGCTGTTATACTCATCTAAAACTGCCATTTCAGATTTTGAGAGTTTGAAAGGGGCCTCATGTCGTCATTTGGCCAGCTGGTTGAATCCTGAAATTACGTATTTGTGCAGTATTCAGATGTAACAGTAGCCTGATGCTGACTGCATGGAAATGTGAAGATCAGCATACTCATCGTAAAGTTCTGGTCAAATACGTCTGACTCCCCACAAGCAAGGATCACAGTATTGTGCACCACGCACTCTTAACCCTTCACATCTCTGCCAGCCATCTGAGAACAAGTAATGACTCCCTGCAACATTGTGTCATCCTCCACCATTGGTCAGAGGCCAGCAGCAGACAAGCAGACTAGGAAATTACCATGCCACAACATCATGTTGCAATGAGCTGGAAGCACGGACTGCTGACGAATATAGTCACATTGTGATCAGCACTGAATCAGGTTCTTCACTATTTGGACGACAATCACTGGTAAGTATGGGTGGCAACCAGAAGAGAGGTCCCAGTCATCCCATCTTTTGCAGTGTTACTCCTGGTGTGGGGAGCCATCGGGTATGACTTCAGTTCAGTTCATGGCTGATAGAGATTGAGGGTAATTGATGGTACAGTTTTATGTCACAGACATTCTACAGACTTATCTGACAGAATCATATCGTTGTTCTCCCCCCCCCCTCCCCCCCTCTACAGAACAATGCTCGTTCACACATAGCATGTGTCTCTATGAACTGTGTGATGATGATGTACTCCAGTGGCCAGATATGTCCACGACATGATATGACATGACATGTGGGACCAGCTCAGAAATCTACCCCATTCCAGTGGCAGTATTCCAAAGTTCTAGTTACAACAGTTGTGGGCCAGCTTGACTCTAGACACAATACAATGGCTTTATGACATTCTTCCAAACAGAATCAGTGCATGCATAGAGGCCTGATAAGTGGAGAAACGTTTTATTGGTAAGTGGACAAATACTGTCAAGTTATTTGTAAATGTGACACAATTTTGTAACCACTAACACAACATCACATACCCACTCAACACATGAATTTTCCATTTCATTTCCTCCTCTCCTTCCGGTTGCTTCATTTTTTATATCAAGCAGAGTATTGTTCTCTAATCTAGCATACTACTGGACTGAAATACAAACCATGAATATTTCTAATAGCAAATGCTATTTCTCTTCTGAGTTCTTTTTCATCAAATTCCATTTTGACAATTTCAAATGGAAACCTCTCATGGAATAGTCTGTTAATCTTTGCACCACCTGAAAGTTCCATTGTATTTATCTGCGCAGAACCAGATCCTTCAATAGTCCTTTCAAAATCCGATTGCAACTGCTGAATCATCCTGCAAATTATTATAGTACACAGAAAATATTCAATAAAGTGAGTATCATATACACAATTTTTATGAATTTTTTTAAAGTCTGTGTCTACACCCTGAAATTACATGAGCTACATGATAGGCTGTTTATATTCTCTCTCTCTCTCTCTCTCTCTCTCTCTCAAACACACACACACACACACACACACACACACACACACACACACACACACACACACACTACTTTGCTCCACTGATCAGCAGCTCCACATCTTAATGATCATCTTCATTCGCCTGCTCATCACTGATCATGTAATCTCAGACATAAGTTGCGGTCTACTGTACCCACATACAGGGTGCAGCAACAACTTCCAGATTTCAAAATGCAATAACCATTTTATCGATCAGATTTTCATTATTTTTTGATAACATAGGTACATATATTAAGTTTTGTTTTATGGTTTTTGAATCACATCAGGTAGGTGCCGCCCTGTATTATCTGGGTGCAGAAACATAACTTCCTTGTTTGACATGCATGCTATTCAAGCTGTAGTGGGACAGGAGTGGTCTCATTTGAAAGGCACAGTTCTAAATTGTTTTCTCTTCCAAGTTAGTCACAATCAGCTCGGAACACTGAGGAGCTTGCATTTGCCATCAAGACCTACTTTTGAAATGGATGCTCTGTGAACACAATCCAGTGCGTCTTCTAAAATCTCTTCAATGTAGTCTCGTTGGGCCATGTACCAGACCAGAAATCAATTGTTGCATGGGTGACTACGTTCAGGCAAACTGCAAGTATAACAAGAATAAGAAATGAAGTCCCTTAGCCAATCAGATCACATGAGAACAATGAGGCAGTAAGGGCTTCACTCTTGCAATTATCACAGCATTCTGTATGTGGACTTTGATTGTTCAGCGAGGCGAATTCTTCACTATGACTGACTTAGATCTGTACAAATTTTCAATTGTGCAGGAACTCTCTGAACACTACTTCCAATTGCCTGTTGAGCACTTCCCAAAAACTTAGCCGAGGATGTAATCCCCCCTCCCCTCCAATGATGAAGCCCATTTTCATTTTCATTTGACTGGATATAACAATAAACAAAACATGCATTACTGTGCTCAATCCATAAGAATTCCATCAAAGGCCTCTGTAGTCATCTAAAGTCAGTGTGGTGTGCAATTTCCTCAGCTGGGCTTGTTGGTCCCTGGTTTTTTGAACAAAATGGGGTCACAGTGACAGTGAATTCAGACCGTTATGTGAACAAGTTGGAAGAATTTTTTTCCACAACTTTATGAATTGGACTTAGGAGAACATTTGGTTCCAACAGGATGGAGCAACAGCTCGTGCTTCAATGGCTGTTTTGAAAGAACACTTCCTGGAGCGCCTCATCCCAATACGGGGTGATTTGGACAGGCCAGCCTGTTTCCCCGATTTGGCCCCTTGCAATTTTTTTTTGTAATCCCGTGTTTATGTCAGACCTAAAGACTAACATCCAAGCAGAAACTGGCAACATACTCACTCCTTTAATGAGGAATGCCGGAAATCAACGTATTTGTGTATGGGCATTGGAAGAGGAGGGGGGGGGGGGGGGGGGGAGATCACCTATCGGATATGATTTCAAAACTGTGTGCAAAACAAAACCTTAAAAATTGTCCTACATCATTTAAAAAAATTAAAAATATCTAATCCATAAATTGGGTTTTATTGTGTTTTGAAATCAGGACATTATGTTGTCATATCCTGTGGTTCATAATTTAACTGCTAAGTACTGAAATGACTCTCTTAGTCTACAATTTTTTTCCCTGTATACGCCCTCTTACATACACACATTAATTAAGAATGTATTTTTTTAACCTACCACTCACAATTACACACACTATAAATCCTACAGAAAAAAGATGATTCTCATTTTTTTTCTACACGAATCAGCACCTATCCTTGTAATTTCTGTGCTGAAAGGTATCAGAATTCAATTACTTTGCACATGATCAGATTTATCAATCACAGAAATTTAATTAGTTCAGTACTATGGTTCTTCAGCTTATCTCTTCATTGCAATATGCTATTTACTTTTCAATAAGAGGTGCTGTATATTTAATAGACTACTGACAACTTCAATGATCCTGTAGTGCACCATTTCAATAGGTGGTATCATACCTGAAGCGAAGAAAAGATAACTTAGTATAGCCACTGTTTCTTAACAAATGTCATAATTTTATAACTATTTCAACCAAATTTGACTTTTCTTCAGAGACAATCTAAAAAAAAAACACTGCCAACCCCCCCCCCCCCCCCCCCACACACACACCATAATGATTGTGAAAACTACTCCTTGGACACATTTAAAGGACCTTCATGGTGTAACTGTAATGTTTTACACAAGTTAAATAAATGCTTATTCTGAACGACATGAAAAGTATTAATTTTGTGATAAATGCGACAACAGATTCGTACTCTGCCTCTAAATGAAAACTTATCTGAAGATGCTATTTCATAGCAAATTGTATTCATATGAACTATTTTAACATGTACTGTTTGAAATGGCTTTATTTTTTGCATATAAATAATGAAAATGTAACCACTTTTCAGTTACTCATGTTGCTCAATTTGTGAAGATAATGCACATAAGAAAGTGTTCGCAAAATAAAATATACACAAATGCAAGATGTCGGTACCCATGATGCTCTGGCGCCAAGCTAATTGTGGGCAGTTGAATGATCTGCATAAAATATACACTGCATAATGCGACTCAGCCACATGGCCTACCATCTTGGAGGAAAGACATTCGTACGTTTGTCGGCTAGCCAAAGTTGAAATGTAAGTACAATGTGGACATTTTAGCATGGCTAATTTAGGCAGTAGGTGTTTTGAACTTTGGTCAAATAAAGGCAGTGATTGGGCCTGAACTACCTCATTTACAACACTGCCGACCTCAGCAAGTAATTGCTCAGTAGCCATTACCAAATGTTTTGTGCTGGTCATAGTTTTCTTCTCTTATACTGAAGGAGTGACAAAGTTGACTCCTGGTCCATCACGGGGATCAATCATGACCCTCATAACACAAAAAGGGATTGGCGATCCCTGTAACCATTATGTCAGTTCTGCTTTTGCAGAAATGCAGAACACCGATGTGGGCTGCTTTCCCACACGGAGGAGGCAGGGCTGGTTTCCCCACACCACCCACTCCTCTCCTCTGCCCTCTGGTAGTCAAAATTTTAGTTGATATATGCCTGTGGCAGACTGGCAATTTATAGTGTCCAGATTCTACACTATACAGACTACAAAACAAAACCTTTCAACGTATTTTGATTGTGCCAAAAGCTTCCCCTTGTGAGCTAATAGCTATTTTTGGTTCAGCTTTGTGCCAAACACCTTGTTGGTTCTATTTGTAGTGTTGTCAAGGGAAGGTTGCACAGCTATGAATACCCACGAAAGGTCAAAATTAATATTCTTCAGAGGTTGTAATTATTGGATTGGAAGGGAAAAGAAAAATAATGTTGAGACACACCTTGAATCAAAGAAGCAATCTGTTCACTGACAGGAAAATGCTGCTGCTTCTCAACAGAAAAAGTTGGAAACTTAAAAAGAGCCAAAAGAAGAAAACAAGCAAAGGCTATTTCAGAAAAAAACTGTTGAAATTTTTGCAAAAGTAAACATTCCAGCCATAATGTTCTCCAATCATCACAAAGTTATTTCAAAGCATTAAGGCAAGTAGTGTGACAGCCTTTTAAATTTGTATGTTTAATCATTTCAAGGAGGAGGAGAGTGGGGGGTGGGGAAGTAGTTTGCAAATTTCACCAGAAACAGATGCTACAAATATTTCTTCTGCAAATTCTTGGCAAATGCAACACACTGTTAACTTTCTAATCAAGAATTTAATGGTATCTGTTTTAAAAGCAAATGGTAATGATGATGATGATGATAATGATAACAACAACAACAACAACAACAAGTACTCACTGAAGCATTGCTTTAGTCTTAATCGCAGGATCATCTGGGCGAAAATGTTTATACTGTTCCACATCTTTTTCCAAGGTCAACAGTTGTTTCTGAAACATATTTTACTTGCCTTTACTTATGTGCTTCAATACATCTGTAAATTGCAGCAGCATGACATGATAATTACTTAGCTGACTAAGTGAAGCAGTACATCAAACACTCCATGAAAGGGGCACCACAGAAATAATTTTATCATTTAATTTGAAAGATATGCACTATGTTACACAACAGCAATGTAGTTGCACAGCATTACAGCATTTGCATACATGACTATCTCAAATAAAATAACTTTGTGATTTCAGATTGCAGTGATGCAGAGGGGGCAGGGGTTGCAGTCTTGCCAGTGTGCAGCCAGCCACACTTGGTAAGGCTCTGCCAATACAAAACAAGCAACACAGCTAGCATGTGGTGCTGAAAACAACAACTGTGACTGCATCAGGCAGGCACCTGCCACTCAGTGCACTGTAAAGCCAACCACAAAGTTATTCTATTCAAAGTATAGTCTCATTATGGCTGCAGAAGTGCTAATATGTGCAGTTAAATACATCTAACTTTAATGTGGGTTATATGCAGTATCTTGCAGCTGTCTTAAAAGACAGTATGTAACCCATATTACTCGTATATTTGTGACTGGAAAAACTGAGGCCTAAAACAGGAAAGATAGCATGTACAGTCGTGGACAAAACGAGCGAGACCCCTCGCCTTTTCGTTACGCTGACCCGCACAGCTTTAAAGTCTGCTATACAGCATAACAGGCAAGGCGATGAAGTGCTACCAACATACTATGCACAGGCTTGAAATTGAAAAACTATCCGAAATTTGTCAGACTGTTTTCAATCATGTGTAGGACTATATTAATGCTGATTAGTGTGTTGACCACAACACCTAAATATAAGATATAAATGAAAGAAGAAATGCTAATTAGTACGAACTGTACTAATAAAAATAAATTTCAGCTTATTGAGATAACGTAACTGTTTCAGTAAGACAAAGTACCCCATATCGTTACGAATTAGCAAAATATTATGAGCATTCGGCCGCAAAATGGTCTGTGTCAACGTTCAGACCAGCCATACTGGATTACCGTTGCTGACCTACCATGAAAGTGTGCAAATCTAGAAATGCGTGAAGATTCATGACGAAATTCAGTTAAAAATCATTCAGTGCCACACTTAAGTCAATTCAATTACTGACAGAAGCGGAAAAAGCAGCCAGTAACAAGTATGAAATTCTACAAGAGTTTCATATCGACATCCACAGGGCACCGGTACAGAATAAAGGTAGCAATAAACGTATTGAGGCCCGAGAATTTCTCAAAATTCCTTTACAGATTGTCTATCTGCTTCCATCGAGATTAGAAACGAAAACAAACCAGACCTCCCTTGCAGTAGCAAACACCTTTCACTACACTAGCAGACAACCCAGGCAAACAGCCCTCTATTATTACCCCAGACATGAATAAGCCGGCAATTTTGCAATGAAAATGGCAAAATGATCTGTAGTTTCTGTTACATAGAGCTTTCTGGACTAAAAAACATAAATTGTCTACCTTTATATCACAGCTTATGTGACACTCATTCGGGATGTTTATCGAAATAACAAAAAACTGTTATTAGCGAGTAAATTTAGTAGGATAATTCTGCACCACACCAGGAAATAAACGGTGACGTAGCTGCCAAACGTATACTACAATGTTTCGAAATCTCCATTAGACGAGCCACAGCCAGAAAACGTTCATTAGCCGAAGTGATCCTTAAGGTAGCTAGCAATGGGAATGCTCGCACATCTAAAACGTGGTGGCATTAATAGTGGGATCAGAATTACCAC
Source organism: Schistocerca serialis cubense (assembly GCF_023864345.2). Taxonomy (NCBI): domain Eukaryota; kingdom Metazoa; phylum Arthropoda; class Insecta; order Orthoptera; family Acrididae; genus Schistocerca; species Schistocerca serialis. The sequence goes on along the minus strand of NC_064640.1, from coordinate 433,289,448 downwards.
TTGTATACGAAAACGGATTTTATTTGTATTCCTGTAAATGTGATTTGGATCGAAAGCGTAGCTACAATTAATATGCTGCTGTATCGACTGCAACTAGAACATTTCGAATAATAAGTAGGAGAAATTATTATGCGGCCCTCATCTTCAGTAACTGTGGTAGCTATTTTCGTTGTTAGGATTTTGTCACGTAAATCGGTAAAAATGGAACACTACTAGTCTCACTTTCTTGACGGTCTATCTGTCTACCCAAACCTTAAAACCCGTCTACCTCGAGTATGGGTGGTGAGAAAAAGTGAGCTATGTCAACGCAATCTAAACATACGGCCATTTATGTAAAGAAAATTTACCCGAAAAGTCAAAAAATGGTTCTAAGAACTATGCCACCAAACTGCTTAGGTCATCAGTACCCCTAGATATAGAACTACTTAAACCTACCTAACCTAACACACATCCATGCCCGGGGAAGGATTCGAATTGACGGCGCAAGGAGCCGTGCGGTCCGCAATATGACGGTGTTGAGCGCACGGTTAACCTGCGCCGACAAGCTGTTAATATCATCTGGTGTTACTAAAAAGTTATTCACTTCTGGTGAATGATTTTCTGCACAGTTCATTTAAGAAAGAATAACTAAAATATATTTGATTTTACAGATGAGGAAGATGCCTAATTCATTTCCCGTTGTCTTTATTCATGATGTTAGAGTCGCAATCTGAGCATACGTACTATCAATAACCACACCTTAGATCCAAGTCACAGTCACAGATATGTGAATACAACACATTGGCTTATACTTGAGATATTTCGTTTCCCATGAAGTGGTGGCAGGCGACGCTGTGGCGTCTTCGAAGTGCGAGTTTCTCCAGTGCTAGCTATCTCAGCACATCAGCTGAGCGAACTTGCATAGTATGTTGGTAGCACTTCATCGCCTTGCCTGTTATGCTGTGTAGCAGACGTTAAAGCTGTGCGGATCAGCATAACAAAAAGGCGAGGGGTCTCGCTCGTTTTGTCCACGACTGTACATATAAACTTTATCATCTGGACAGTTGATACCTTTACGAATCAAGTTCCACAAAAAGGAGGCTAAATTGAATGAAAGTAAACAGAAGGCCTGGAATATTTCCACAATGACAAACCAGATACCACCTAAAATGCAACAACACACATAGCAAGAATTTTTTAGCAATGGTTTCAGTCAACTGACTGATATGCTCCAAAAGGCCTGCCATTTCAATTAGTTGATCTGCAGAGTGAGATACTCTTGCTACTGTTCATAACTTAATGAAAAAAGGGGGGAGGTTAAATTTCACTCTAGATTACTCCAGATAAGAAGGTATCTGCAGTGAGAAGTGCAAACAAGGCATTAGGTGGCAAATATTTCAGACTGTCTCTCAGATGTGCTGGTTCTGTGTATAATGCACTGTAGTATGTCCACAGTTACCAGCAATAGCCTAGAATGGTTTGCATAATCTGTGTACTAGATAATTTGATTTTGTTAAGAATGTTAAAATTTCATTATTAAAATTACATTTTCTTGGACCTGTGAACAGTATTGGACAAGGGGGAAAATAGCCCACTGCACATGACTATATTTATGTAGTAATGCTGTAATCCCAGAAGCAGCATATAACTTCAAGGAGATGCTTCATAACACGAAAAGAAAATAGTTCTTCCAATCATGTCATGTCAAACAGCAGTAGTGTATGCACCTAGGAGGAAGGTACAAGATTATAAACAGGCATTTCCATACTGAATCAGCTCCCCCTCCCCCCCCCCCCCCTCCACTCAGTAGGAACTTCTATACCTTGGTAGATAGGTGCACTTATTAACAGCGTCCATTAGGCCACACACATTTGTGGCACTCTGATGTGGTAATTTCTGGAAAGTCTCCTCAAACCACATTTTTGTAGTCTGTTGAATCCACCGTAGGACAGCTGCTCACAGTTCCTGGACATCTGCGAAATGATGTCCGTGCAGAAGTCTCTTCATAACCTCAAGTAGTTGGTAATCAGAAGGGGCCAAGTCAGAAGAATATGGTGGGTATGGCAGTACTTGGAACCTCATTTCATTTCAGCCATTGTTCTCCAGCCCATAAGGGAACAAGCATTGTCGTGTTGCTAGAGCACTCCGTTCACCCATTTTCTTGGCAGTTTCTTTTGAATTGCACACTTCAACCTATTCAGAGTCTCCACATACACCATACTTAATGATGATATCTGGTTCCAGCAAGCCAATCATCCTTGGCCCAAAAGACTGTGGCCACGTCTTTTCCCACTGAAGGCACTGTACAGAACTATTTCAGACAGGTGGGCTGCTTGTATGCTTCCATTGCACTGATTTGGGCTGTGATCTATGGCTCATTGTGATGGAGCCAAATCTCAAAACCAGTCCCTAATTTGGGCATGAAATCTTTTGGATCCTGGCTGTGGCACTGAAGGAGATCAAGGCTGACAATTTTGAGCTGTTATGTTTGCACTGCATTCAGGGATTTGAGGACCCACCTGGTGGACACTTTCCCAAGTTTAAGGTGTACATGTACTATGTGATGCAGAGTGTTTCTGATAAATCCTGTAGCTGCCTCCAGTCCCACAATCTGATGCATCTATTCTCCTGAATACGTTTTTTTCCACACTTTAAATGCTGACTAGTGTTACCACAATCACTTTCCTTCCAGAATTGGTTCCTTTGTTCATCAATGTGCAGGCATTTATTAAGCAATCCAACCAAATGTGTACATGTTTTTTGTGATGGTGCACACACACACTGCCACCAATTGCCTGTGAATATCCGCAGCATTTACACACTCCTTCCACAGAAACCACATCGCCCTGCACTGACCTTGATGATCACACTCCATATTGTCTGCTCACCTAATGACAACAGTTGGGAAAGCAGGCTATGCTGTGCAGTGATTACACTTCTAGTTAATGTCTTGCCACCTATGAGTAGATTAAAGTACTAAATACTTGCTCCTGTAAAGATGTGTCAGATAGCACACCATGCATGACAGAAATAAAGTGTATTTACTATTATTATTATTATCCTTTTCTCAGACGTTATGTCTGGTTAAAAATGGAAAGTGATGCGAACCTTGATCAAGCGTGACTTCCTTTTAACTGTACGGTATATGTTACATTGCATTTAGGAACTTTTGGGTAATTGAACATGTATCAATAATTACAGATTTCTGTAGTTGTATATACAAGTTTGGATGTAGCTGTATTGTGTTGATGTACTGGTGGATATTGCGTGGTATGACTCCTGAAGTTGAAAGTATAATTGGTATAACGTCAACTTTATCCTGATGCCACATGTCCTTGACTTCCTCAGCCAGTTGGATGTATTTTTCAATTTTTTCTCCTGTTTTCTTCTGTATATTTGTTGTATTAGGTATGGATATTTCTATTAGTTGTGTTAATTTCTTCTTTTTATTGGTGAGTATGATGTCAGGTTTGTTATGTGGTGTTGTTTTATCTGTTATAATGGTTCTGTTCCAGTATAATTTGTATTCATCATTCTCCAGTACATTTTGTGGTGCATACTTGTATGTGGGAACGTGTTGTTTTATTAGTTTATGCTGTATGGCAAGTTGTTGATGTATTATTTTTGCTACATTGTCATGTCTTCTGGTGTATTCTGTATTTGCTAGTATTGTACATCTGCTTGCGATGTGATCTACTGTTTCTATTTGTTGTTTGCAAAGTCTGCATTTATCTGTTGTGGTATTGGGATCTTTAATAATATGCTTGCTGTAATATCTGGTGTTTATTGTTTGATCCTGTATTGCAATCATGAAGCCTTCCGTCTCACTATATATTATACTGCCTTTTCTTAGCCAAGTGTTGGATGCGTCTTGATCGATGTGTGGCTGTTAGATGATACGGGTGCTTGCCATGTAGTGTTTTCTTTTTCCAATTTACTTTCTTTGTATCTGTTGATGTTATGTGATCTAAAGGGTTGTAGAAGTGGTTATGAAATCGCAGTGGTGTGGCAGATGTATTTATATGAGTGACTGCTTTGCGTATTTTGCTAGTTTCTGCTCGCTCTATAAAGAATTTTCTTAAATTGTCTACCTGTCCATAATGTAGGTTTTTTATGTCTATAAATCCCCTTCCTCCTTCCTTTCTGCTTAATGTGAATCCTTCTGTTGCTGAATGTATGTGATGTATTCTATATTTGTGGCATTGTGATTGTGTAAGTGTATTGAGTGCTTCTAGGTCTGTGTTACTCCATTTCAATACTCCAAATGAGTAGGTCAATATTGGTATAGCATAAGTATTTATAGCTTTTGTCTTGTTTCTTGCTGTCAATTCTGTTTTCAGTATTTTTGTTAGTCTTTGTCTATATTTTTCTTTTAGTTCTTCTTTAATATTTGCATTATCTATTTCTATTTTTTGTCTGTATCGTAGATATTTATAGGCATCTGATTTTTCCATCGCTTCTATGCAGTCACTGTGGTTATCCAATTTGTAATCTTCTTGTTTAGTGTGTCTTCCCTTGACTATGCTATTTTTCGTACGTTTGTCTGTTCCAAAAGCCATATTTATATCTTTGCTGAATACTTCTGTTATCTTCAGTAATTGGCCGACTTGTTGATTTGCTGCTGCCAGTAGTTTTAGATCATCCATGTATAGCAAATGTGTGATTTTGTGTGGGTATGTTCCAGTAATATTGTATCCATAATTTGTATTATTTAACACGTTGGATAGTGGGTTTAGAGCAAGGCAGAACCAGAAAGGACTTAATGAGTCTCCTTGGTATATTCCACGCCTAATCTGTATTGGCTGTGATGCAATATTATTTGAATTTGTTTGGATATTAAGTGTGGTTTTCCAATTTTTCATTACTATGTTTAGGAACTGTTTTAATTTAGGATCTACTTTGTATATTATTATTATTATTATTATTATTATTATTATTATTATGAACGTGGATTGCCCCTTGTAATAGTTCAATGAACTAATTATCTGAAAGGACACTATTTCTAGACAACAGTCTTACTTCTTGCACAGACACTCACCTGAAGCTTGTCCCTCAGACTTGGTAATGTGTCTCTAATATGATTGGTTAACTGTTGATTTAGAACTCTCTGTAAATACGGCGTTCCAAGGCGATCTGCCATGTGACGATAAGATGGATGACTGAAATGATATAGAGTTTTGTTTACACAGTCATCAATAGTAGCACACAATATCAATGTGTCAATTGATACAATTCTTCAAAACACAACAACACATACCTGAGAAAAAACTTCCTCTCGGCAGCCAAAGCAGCTTTAATATCCTTCTTTCCTTCAATATCCTTCTGACTTCTATTAACTACCCCAATATACCCTCTCCGGAGAGGGAGTAGCTTGTTTTCAAGAATATCTCGTGCGTCAGTACCTTCATCCATGAGGTCCAGTTTGGTTATAACACCTATGGTTCTGATGCCTATATATTGAAAATTAAGTAAAAAAAAATGGAAGGAGGGACTTTAGAAATCCAATAATATATTGCTAGAATAGCCAATGGATAAAGAAATGTGAAAAACTTTCAATGTATCATGAACTTCTGGTACCGTATAATATTTTCATTTTACGCAAGAATGACTACCAGTACATCGAAGCTGTTTCAGAAGTTTTATCACAGAAGTTTGAATTCTGGGAAGAGGCAGGCAATGTGACAAATTTTATTGCTGAAATTACTGAAGAATAGCCCAAATACTCATTTCTTTTCCATTATAGATATATGCCAAAAAGAATTTTAGTCAGTTAATGGGCTGAAGAGGAACCAGCCATGCTGCCATATAGCAGTGGAATAATTCTAGCTAATGTCAAACAGAATCAAAGCTGAGAATAACCATTAGGTTTCCACCAGTACAACAGAGTTAATCACTTCGCATCATGAAACATACTGAAGGACTATATTGTGAAACAAAACAACAATCTGGTTATGATGACAAAAACCATTCACTTGTTCTACCTTCTTCCACCCTATCATAAATTTTGAAACCATGTTTCCAGAAAGTAATGTTAACCATCTTTATTTTTAATCTCACTGCATTAATCCTCAGTTCTTGAAAGGCCTGTTGCAAATGGAGACTAGCATCTTTTATACCAATACTAGATGAACAAGTTATCTACAGGAAACAGAAAGGGCTCAAATTTATTGCCCAGATCAACTTCACTCTCAACTCTCATAAAATCTGACTGTTTGCAATTCTATTCATTCAGTACATACAATTGAAGCAACAATTTATTTCCACCAATATGGTATGGCCTACATTTAACACAAAACCAAAACTTATGTGCAAAAGTATGCCCAAACACCTCTCAAGAGTTTTGAGAACTGTTGGGTATGGTACATTCCATATGAACTTGTCTCACTGGACATACACTTCTACCCAAGAACTTGTGAAACAGCCTTTCAACATATTTTTAGATATTGTGTAACTCTACATCACTTACAAATTCTTATCCAAATGACCAGAGTTTGAATTCAAAGTGATTTTTGCTTTCCAGAGTTCTTCCTACAATACAGAAAAACAAGAAACAGTACAGATTTCATTTGCATCTAAACTGATTCAAAATGCCTGCTTGTTACAAGTCAGTTTTTGAAAATAGAGAACAAATGGAAAATTTAAAATAAATTATTCTTCATATATGATAATGATCAAAGCAGAAGAAATTTTAATTCCATTTCTTCTGCTTCGATCATTATCGTAGATAATGAAGAGACTTAAATGCCTCATGGAAACATTTAATTATAAGATATATTTTTTAAATGTTAATACAAAGCCAAAATTAGCTGCGCACACACACATTGCAAACTTTTTACTTAACAAGCCATAATAATATATATTTATTGTATATGGGAGCAAAATTCATGCATTAAATTATTTTGACGAACAGATTTACCCATAAGCAAAGTTAGGAAAAAAGACTGCCATATGCCAATTATTACAGTCAGTTAATTTGCCTAAATAAATTTATAAGCTGAATTTTAATTTAAATTTACTGACTTTCATGAAAGAAAATTATATAGGCACATGCCATTTGGGTGCTGAAAATATATGACTTATCTACAATAAGAAAATACCTCACTTCGTCCCCTTCTCTTCCCATCGAAAACTAATAAGATTTTTCCACACTGAAGTCTTCACATAATTACAAAGGTCTTCATTTGGGGTAGGAAAACATTTTACTTTGCTTTACAAACATTTCACCAAAGTCATAGATTCATTTTTTTTATATAAAGCCATTAGTTTATGTCTGCTCATTAAGTGCAAAGAAAGTAACGACTCCACCCTTCCCAATCCTATGTGCCCCACCTCCTCTACCTAAAAACAAAGCAATTAATGGGAATAAACAGTCACTCAAATATGCACTCTTCCTCTTGAACAGCCAATTTAAACACTGACAAAGCTTTTGCAAAAAGTGTGCCTAATAAAGCACATTCATAATGCACAAAATCCTGCTATGTACTGACTGGAGCACAACATAGTGGCTGCATTTTACATAATACTGAAAATTATAAACTGAAATAACATGCAAGTAAGATTATTTTAAAGTGCAGAGACAGACAGATAAAAATAAACAAGCTGAGGCCAAACAAACTGTAAAATTTTACTTCAATAAATGTGAATGATACACACAAAAACATGCTGTGAAAGTTATGAAACAAGTTGAATACCTCAACCAATTAATAACTGAACAATAGTAAGGGGAAAAATGCAAGCAATAACAGCTTTGTAGTGGACAGCTAATGTAAGTAATAACATGTTCGCTGCCATGATATAAACTGATAAGGTATGGTTGTCTGGAAAAAAGTGAATGGTAAGGAGAGCAGAGCATTAGGGAAGGCAACAAAATTGGCATGCAACAAGTACAGTACAGAAATACAGAGAGCACTACAGAACTGGATAAAAGCAAATATTTATAAGAGCACTACAGAGCTGGATAAAAGCAAATATTTATGCAGTTTGAATGTTTTGCTGAGGAAGGACCAAAAACTTAGATTTAACAACTCTTATTTACATTTCTGTCACAGTTCCATGTAATTTATATTGGTGACAAGTCTGGAATGAAGCCATCATTTTCAAACCACACCTGCACTAATACTACTTATCAAAGCAAAAACTCCAATGACATACTTGGGTAATGTCCACACAACAGATATGGGAAAATCTTATTACATGTGTGATACATTCAGCAGATGAAATTGCACTGAGTGCATTCAGTCCAGTTTTATCTGTTGAATGAATCATGCATGTAATATTTGGTGTACGACTGTGCTGTGTGGAGATTACCCAAGTATGTCAAGTGGAAGTTTACTTTGAGAAGCACTATTAGTGCAGGTGTGGTTTGAAAATGAAGGACTACCGTCAAAACTAATCATCAGCAAAATTACACAACTGTGACAGAAATTTAAATCAACAAAGCATTTATCTGCTTCAAGGAGTGGTTGCCAGTGTGGTGTCATGGGAAGTCAAGTTAACTACAGATAATAATATGACTATTCTTCCACTGTTGGGGTATGTGGCCACTTACTGCTGTTGCATTTTTGACGTACTACTGTTACTGGTTCTAGCACTTCTTCGACATTAATGTTGAAGTCAATTTTTGAATTAATACTTTAGGTAATAGTGCAAGTTGTAGCTGCAGAAAATGGTGGAGGATGTAAAACATGCAACTTGTTTTCTTTATTGGTTGTAATATACCGAACATCAACCCAAGGTCTGCCTAACAGCCAGTGCTTTATCAACCACAGTTATGTTGGTGGTTGTAATTCATTGTTTTCCACCAATCCATCATGAGAAACTATAGTTTATTACACAATATAGACCAGATGCATATGTATTGAATTCCGAAGGATGAAAGCCTTGTCAACTGGGTTAGCATTTGTAATATAGATCAGTCGTTATTTCTATGTGCTTTCACCACAGGCATAACTCATCTGCAGGATTTCAAACAAATATCTAAAGACAATTTTGACAGCAAAAGCTCTAAACACAGTGCCATCAATTCACACTACAGCTAAGCATACACCATTGTTCTGCTTATTGGTCAGGCATCTTAGGATATATCTGCATACCAACTCTGGCTTTCCTTTAAACCGTCACATTTGTGGTAAAATATTACATCAGTTTCCAATATGCTATCCTCTGACTTCACCATTCACAACACTGTTACCACTGTAACTATGGACTCAGGTAGATGAAACATCTTCCATGATGTTTACAATTGGGAGGCAGTGGTAATATCACAATGTGTTAGTAAAGTGCACAAGCTTTTGTTAATCAGGCTTATCAACTGTGTATGTATGGTAGCTGTTACCTACACGAATTTCAAACCATTCCAAAATCACACACAGGGTGAACAGCAAACTGGTACCTGCATACAATCCACAGGCAGATTTTGTTAGGTCTGAACTACTTCAGCAACTGGCAAGAGTGATAGCAACATATTCAAACTAATGATGTGACAGCTGCTAACATTTCAAAATTATTTTCTGTTTGCTTGTGGCCATAGTCTTGCACTATTTCAGAAATGACATCTCCACCTGGACTGTTATTAAATGTTTTTATTTATAATAGCGATGTTGAGTATGGTGCCACTCTCCGATAAAAACTGACTACCAAGTTTTTTTTTGTGTGTGTGTGTGTGTGTGTGTGTGTGTGTGTGTGTGTGTACAATCGTGTTTACATATTTCATAGGCATACCAAGACAGAATACCTCATTGTCTGTATGGCTGAAATCGACTAAATAAATACATTAAATAATAGTCCAGGAAGAAAATGATGTGACTTCTGAAGCTATGTATTGCAGTTGGACAAAATCCACAAACTGAGGAGCTGTAATGCCATTAGTTTTTGGGAACAGCAACCCAATGACAAATCATTGTTGGAAGATATATAGGCAATTTTTCTACATCCAAATAATTTCAGAGAGTGTTAAAATCATCTCGGAAATAAGATTAGGACATTTTATGTAATATGAATACGGACTTCTGGAAAAGTCCTAAAGAAATACCTCTTAATCTATGTCAATGTTCACAAAGTATGACATACCCCATTAACATGGTATATCTGTAATTGGATTCTATTTAGGGAGAGGTGGGCAGCAGCACACCAGAGTAGATTAGTCACTACTCTCAAATGAAACTCTTCCTTTGTAGTGCGTGCCACCAACATGTGGAACCACATTTAGCATTGTCGTGACTATCTGTTTGTTTGGTATTCTGTGGATGTGTTGCTTTTTTATTGCTGGGTATTCACATCCTTGTGACACTCAAATTAAAGGTCTCCCACTATCCTGTAATATATCTTTACTTTATTAATATGCAATGCACCCCAAATACACTGTTTAAATATAAGTCCTACTTCATTTAATGAAAAAAATAATTGTGTGTATTATTCCTATATAATTACATATGGCTTTGGGAATGAAACACACTTTGCTCCATCACACTTGTTTCTTGGAATATTCAGTTAAAAATAAGTCCGCCCCCTGTAGCCGAGTGGTCAGCGGGACTAATGTCAATCCTAAGGGCCTGGGTTCAATTCCCAGCTGGGTCGGAGATTTTCTCCGCTTAGGGGACTGGATGTTGTGTTGTCCTAATCATCACCATTTCATTCCCACTGATGTGCAAGTCGCCGAATTGGCATCAAATTGAAAGACTTACACCCGGTGAACGGACTACCCAACAGGAGGTCCTAGTCACACGATATTTACATTTTACTTAAAAATAAGACGGAGAAAAGTTTTTAAAAAAGGAAAGGAAAGAGAAAATGAGGGTAACAGGTGGAGAGCGGCAAGTAGGTAGTAGCAAAAAACTAACAAAGACGAATTTCATGAATCTGATGTAAAAAGTGTATTTCTGAAGTGAGCCCGGCAATGTAAGATAAAAAAGCAAATCATGCCAAGCAAGTGGCACATTTTCCAGTGTCTTGTGAAGACTGCCTGGGCCATCGAAGAAAGTAATAAAACTATTTATTTTTTCTTTGGTTGAAGCTAAAATTGTGAAGGCCTTTGCAAATATTGAAGCTGTCACAATCAATTAGCCACCTCCCATCACCAAATGCTTACACAAACCAAATATCCATCACATTCATAAGGTACTTCATATGCCACAAGACAGTTATTTCACAGGAGTACTGTTCCACACCTCTGCAAATCCACTCCAGGCGGGCAAAGAAAAAGTTACCTGCTGGGTCAACATCTTTTGCCATTTTCAAAGCATCACTGTTTGCCAAATCAGAGTTTGCTGGAGTCACAGCCAAAATCAAGCAATTGTCTTGAGTTATGTAGGTCATGATCATTGACTTGATCTGCTGTTCAATCTGAGGCGGCTGGTCTCCAATTGGAACCTTAGTTATACCCGGTAGATCGATAAGAGTCAGATTCAAAACTGCAACAAAAACTCTACTATATCTACAACTACAGTGCAAAGAGAAGCTACTTTTACTAAAATTGTGTGTGTGTGTGTGTGTGTGTGTGTGTGTGTGTGTGTGTGTGTGTGTGTGTGCGCACGCGCACGCACACAGCCCAAGGCGTTACACTACAAAAACAGTTTGTAAACAAAGTTGACAACAAACATGCATTCATGCAGTATGAAATTTGATAGCTGTTTTGGCATAAGGTATTTAGCAGCACGCAGTACACATTCAGACTGCAATTTCCAGAAATACAAAGAACACTTAACTTTTGAAATAGCAGCAACAACGATAACATTTTTATGCAAAGTAGAGAACAGCATGTTCCTCTCAAAAGGCTAACTCCCTTTACAGTTGTAAAAATTAAGTCAAATGGGCTCTCCTTATGCCTCAAACATCTATCAGTAACAGAGCATATATACTGATATACCATTCCTCATTCCACTATTGGTTCAATAGGTTTCTTTCTTTCTACTTTTACCATCTGGGTCAACGCTCTTGGCTATTTGCAGAGCGTCTGAAGTTGCGAGATCAGTGTTTGCTGGTGTCACTGCTAAGATCAAACAAGTCTCCTTTGTGATGAACTGCAGCAACATGTCTTTGATTTGATTCTCAATATCTGCTGGCTGATCTCCCACAGGTACCTTTGTTAGTCCCGGGAGGTCGATTAGGGTGATATTCAGCACTGTCAGCACAATTTTAATTCATTTTAAATGTCCTTCGTTTATAATACTGGGTGAAAATAAAATTAATATGATTTCACGATACAAAGCAACAAATGACAAAGCAGCAAAACGAAGTTTTGATCAAATCTTAATTTTTAATAATGGTATAAAAACTTGAGTTTAACCAATATATGTCTTGCATCAAATTCTGCCTATTTTCCTATTACAACTTCCGTTATTAGCATAACTATTACTACACACACACTTATTCACTGGGGGTGAATTTCGTACCCAAGTATGAAAATAGAAATGAAACTTGAGCCTTTGCAAGGGGGGGGGGGGGGGGGGGGGGGGGGAGGAATTGGTGCATTGGATGAAAGAAGAGAAGTAAGGAAACACAGTACTTGGAATTCAGTATCCACCATTGCATAAGGAAACTTTACTACAATCAGCAACAGCAACAGAATGGTTGAAAGTGATGAAGGGGGTTCACATCTCAAAATGAATATTAATGTAAGGTACAAAATAATATGAGTAGGCTCTGTTCAGTGGAACGTTTGAGACACAAAATGTGGGAGATAAGCTTAGCATTAATCACTACTAGAGAATAGACATACTTCTCCAAAAAAAAAAAAAAAAAAAAAAAAAAAAAAAAAAAAAAAAATTTTAGAATGATATAATAACACCTATCTGATTTCAAATGTAAAAACACACTAAAGTATGCTAACATGTAATTAAAGGAAATATACCAATTGCAAAAAATGACTGCATAACAGACCAGCAACCTTTTAATGTTTAGTCCACAAACATTTCTATTACAAACTGACACTGGGAGATTTCATCTCAATCATATAGGGCATGTCATCTCATGATCATGAATTTCTCTGGAAAAAATACATGTCAGACCTCTGTAACGTGTGTTAATAAATAAAACAGTTTCATTTTACCTTGGTTTTTGTAAATGGCACAGTCCTTTGAAAACTGAATATTTTGAAAATAACTCTTAAAACCGTAGAGAATTACAAAAATAGAACTAATAAACCAGAAGTACTGGATACCTGGCAGATGTTTTCTTTTACTTTAAAGCTCCCCCCTTCGTATGTTCATCAAAAAACTTAAGAAAATTGCACAATATATTGTCTGGTTAATGTGTTAGTAGTTACTGCAACCAAAGTGGGCAATATCTTTGTGTGTAAAAGGTTGAAAAATTTCTAATGTTCTGGATATTCCACACCACTGAATTTCTAGGGTAAAATATGCATGTCAGCAACACTGCTGCCAGATCTCTTATATTCGTAATGAACAAGTGAGAACCTGCACATGAATCATTCAGCATCGAGTTTTGTGTTTGGTTCGAACTTTTTGGTAGATGCAATGTCAATAAGCAGACACAGTATGAAATGGTGAGGTGTGTTGCCTCTGAAAAAGGCACAAGAAGGTGGTGTTAAAGAAAAGTGAGAATGACTTAAGAATTGTTGGAAATTTGATAGAAGTACTGCAGAAATATCTTAGACCTCAAGTGACTGTGTTACCATCACATCCATTGTGCAGGAATTGCTATACTCGCTATAACAAGAAATTTAGCAATGACCCACCTGAACAATCACCATCACTGGAGTGTGAAACTGAAGAAGCCAGTGCAAATGTTTATATTCCCCAGGTATAAAGCTGTTGATGCATTTAATGTTAGCATTCCTGTTGTAGCCCCTAATATATCCCTCCTTAAATGCCCAGGCGCGATAAGAAGCACAAGAAGAAACCAATATGTACAAAGAAAACTGGAAGGACTTTAAACACAGCAACATCTTCAAAACTTTGTGAAGTGTATAATGTAGATGCACTTGATGCAGAAGCTGAAGATAGTAACATGAGCACCTAATTTGCTGTGTGGCTTCAAAACATGAACACTGCTATCTAAGCAGATACCTACTATACTCAGAAGGTACAATTACTGACACTGATAGTAGATAGCTACTCCAAGCAGCGGCTTCACAGATACATATCCACTTCCTCTCACTACTTAATTTCAAAAGCTCATAAAATAACGAATGAAAAAGGTGTTAGGCATACCGAGGTTCCTACTGTGGCCATCCACTGCAAGATGATACGCTTAATGTTGCTCTGGAATATTACCTAAGTGATGACAAAGATTGCAGTAGGCAAAGTCCTAATCAGGTTGATGTTATCTCTTTTAACGAAAATGGTGGAAATGTTAAGAAGACAAAAAGATATACGAGAAGATCAGTAGGAAAAGCATATCACCCTATGAAAAAGGAGAACTGAAATTTACAAATTGGTCTCTCACAACCAAAACGGGTAAAACGACAGCCAGCGAAGGAAGTAAGCACATGTATTTACTGCACTAATTTGAAACTTATTTGCTTCAAGTAATGTCACAGGGAAGAAGTAGAGATGGACCTGATGCTTTTGGGTATATGCCAACAGCCACAAGATAAATGTTGGTCACAGGAATGGGCAGTCTGTCCTGCTGCTGAAGGGGTGACCACTGAACCATTACACCTTCAGGATAATGACAATGACGTAACCTACACATTGTGTCAGGCAGAAGAGTTGGTGAAGAAGACAGTGGACCTGAGGAAGTTTGTTATAGAAATTAGGCATTGGGTCATAAAAGGAGTAGCTCATCGTCACATCTGCAGAATTCAGAGAGGCAATAACAAAAGTAAAATCAGCCACTTTGCAGAATACTGACACATTAGTTATTCATTTTGACTTTGCTGAGAACTGGTCTGTTGCTATTCAGAACGAAGTTCTAAGTTACCACTGGCACACATTACAAGTGTCAATATTCATGTTTTGCTCACCTCCTCAGAACATCACACCGTTTTGCTATTGTCAGTGATGATCTTATTCATGATATTACATATTCATGCTATGCTGTCAGCATGATAATTGATGACACAGCATCTAAAGGCCACACATTTATTAAACGTGTGTGTGTGTCTGATGGTGCAGCACCTCATTTTAAAAACTGCTTTCAGCTTTATGAGCTTCGAAAACACTACACACACAGGAGGGGGGGGGGGGGGGGGGGGGGGGGGGAAGAATTTCAGCAACAGGTCATGGAAAAAGTACATGTGATGGGGTAGGAGGTCTCTGTACTCATCTTGCAACAAGATTTAATCTCCAGCATGAAACTCTTGATATAGGATTTGTACAGACTATATCAAGGTTACAACAAAACAAAACCCTTACTTCTAAATGAATGTACATTAGGGGAATTCTAATTCTGTTTTGTTTTGTTTTGAGAGAGAGAGAGAGAGAGAGGTCTGCTATTGGAGCCAGTGGTAGGAATTCAGTCAAGTCACTGCTGGGCTCTATCCTTGAGTGGCATATACATTGCAAGAATAGTTCTACATGAAATGCAGCCTGTTACTTGAGTGATATATAGAGACCTCAGTATAGTTTTAGAACACTTTGTTGTGTGGAACTTCATTATATGACAATCAGTGGTGGGTGGGACAAATAATTAATTTCTCTCATGAGCTGTATGATGTAATCATCTCCTTTATGACACCTCATGGTCTGGCAGATTCTTTCAAATGGCCATCATCAACAAATCAGTGGGCAGTTTCCATTTTCAAAGTACTGCTCTTGTTGGATCAGCCTTGTCCATGTACAAATTAAGCTTGGCTATACAACTCTTTTCAACTGAGTGGTGTTGGTTGTTACAGTGCAGGCAATTTTAATTCATGGACTGTCACAAGAAAGTAATATCATGAAAGAAGACAATAAAAATTTGTAAATAATATCAGAAGCAGAAGATATAAAAAGCTATTCTATATATCTATTTTTCTTAATGCTAGAACTGAATGAACAACAGTTTTCCCACTCACTTCTAAAGCTGTAAAATAATTATTTTGATTAAGATATACCAGTTTTGCATTAAATTTACTCAAATTGAGCAATCAATTTAAAAACTAATGTGTCCAGGATTTTTGGCCTTGACAGCAGCTAGGTCTAACAAAAATTTCTCAAATTTTGCACAGCAAAATATTGCCCACTCTGATCGTACATTTCATAATGACCAACTAACACCCCACACATTTTTTTTAGAATATTCAGGATGGAGGTTTTTATATATAGAAAATAATTATATCAAAAAAATTCCGATTTTCTCATCTTTATGCAAAAATATTTTGATAGTTAAGAATTTCAGGCAATAATGTCATAGCCGACAGGTAGCAGCTTTTCCACTATCATTTCTCAAGACAGTTAACATCCTGTGACTATTTGCATTTTCTAAATAAAATTAAGAAGTTTACTGAAAGTTACAAATTTTCATAGTTTATTTTTCCAAATTAAAGAAGAAACAAGCTCAGAAGTGTGTGTTAATCATGTCTGACAGTATCAGGAACAACGGTTTTATTAAAAATAATTTCAGATCTCTATCACTCGTAGCTTTCTCGTTACAATTTTTATTATTTTCCCTTATGTTACAACATTTTCACAAATACTCATATAGAGAGTTGTAAAACATTGTAACAAATGATCAGAAAATCAAAATCTTTTAGTTTTTGAGAGGTGCCTTGGGGAACTTCAACACTTTTTTCTTCTTCAGAGAACTTTGAAATAATGATAAGACACACTCACTCTTGACCTGTATGATCCGAGATGAAATTGCCCTGCTGTTTCTGAGATGAAGAGATTGGCAAAAGAGGGAATCACACCCCCATCAAACCAACCTGAAGACCTACAACCAAAATTAAATATCCCATACTTTATCACCGTACTGAGGCACTGTAAGCTGCAGGAAGTACCTTTTCTGGGTTATATGAAGGTTGATTTCTGAAATTATGTTCAGCTCAAAATATTTTCACCGACTTCTCAGATATAAGACTTGTGCGTCGATTACTTAAATAAATAAATAAATAAATAAGGTAAAAAATTCAAAACTGCAGCACATGCCCAAAAAACCACTGTTTTTTGCTCCTACAAGGACCTTGAACATTAAAAAGAGTTTCATCACATCTACACAGGAATATCCAAAGAAATGAAGGAAGGGTACGGTTTAATGTGCCATTAACAATAAAGTCATCAGAGCTGAAGCACAAGCTCAGGCTGTGGAAGAAAATAGGCCATGTACTTTTCAAAGAAATAACACCAGCAATTACCTTAAACCATTTAGAGAAATCATGAAAAATCTAAATGGTTCAAACCACAGTCTTCCCAAAGGTGAGACCTGTGTGATACCACTATGCCACCTCCCTCTGTCACTGGAAGATTCAGTGGTGTGGGCACAAGACAGAATCTGATGAGAATATACTGAAGGCCAGAGCATTTTCATCCAGTGAAAACAGCTATTTCCTAAACCACTGTAATCATGAACGAGCCATGCACCATTATTCATTTTCTCATAAACAATGAAGTCACATTATCTGCTATTTTGGCTGGGTTGTAAGCACAGAGTGTACTGTCACATGTCAAGGCTCAATGTCAGCGATTAGACAAAGAAGTTTCACATAATTCGCAATATGTAGGAGAAATTTGCAGACTTCACCCATGGATATGTGTCACTAATGAAAAAATTGTTGACATTTGCAGTCTTTTAGTGTATGCTGCATACAACTGTTGTGTGCTCATTCAGTGAAGAAGTGAGGGGCGCTTACGCAATCAAAATACCCTTGATATTCAAAGCTCTCAGTGAGGTAGAAAATCTCAACAAGTTACAGGAAAAAAAGGTTTGGTTGGACATTGTCAGCAGCTCTTGAGAATATTTGAAGTGGGAGAGGACTTTCTTTTCTTATTACAAACTGCAATGAGATAGCATGTATCAATGAAAAACAGATATATATATATATGGAGTGGAGGAAATGATCAGATGGGACTGCATTCAAAGCCAGAACATGTCATTAAGCAATATTAGTGCCCATATTTGTGAACTGAAAAGGTACTGAGTGGTTATAATTAAAATGCAGTTACTTACAGAGGTCCAGTGTGGGCTGTAATTATCGCATGGCAGTGAAACTTGGTAGATATTCTAACGCAATAGTGCAGAACTGATGTACACTGGAAAAAGTTAGTTCCAATTGTGGCCACCACATGCACTGTACAGCATCTCATCAACGTCTCCAGTGCTCACACTGAATAAACTGTGTAAGCAGTGGTTAATAACATCAACATTATGCATTTCTTACTGTTTGACCTTTTCTGCCCACATCCTGTTCTTAATCCATTACGTAGGAAAATATTTCCATACCTCTTTCTAGCATTCACAGCAACTGATTTGCACCATCAACTTTTGCTGTCATATGATAATTACAGCCCACAATGGCCCTCTATGAGTGGCTGCAATTAAATTATAACCACCTGGTATCTTCTTCAGATAATACAAAATGACTGCAATTTTATTTATGTGAAAGCTATACCACAAAAAATTAAGCCACCAGTGACAGCTTTCTGCTTAACAATGGACAGCTGCATGGTCCTAACACCATCACATTTCTTACACATCTCTCTCTCTCTCTCTCTCTCTCTCTCTCCCTCTCTCTCCCCCCCCCCCCCCCCTGACCACCCCAACCCCCTCCAACCACCCACCTTCTTGCAGCATTCCTACATGTCTATGTGACATTCACATAAATGGACCGAGCTGGAAGGGTAGACTCAGCAGTGATTCAGTGGGTGTCCCGCAATCCCCTCCCCCCCCTTGCAATAAATGAATTGAGGATATCTTGTGCATGTCAGAAAGGGGAAGGGGATTTCTGTTAAATGAAACTAATAGAAAAATTTACTGTGTTTTTATTTACAATCAATAAAATGTGCAAAATAATATGTTCAAACCTTAAAGACACCTCTATATCTTTGCTTCACGAATATTCTGTTCACATATCCCATGCCTCTGAAGACAATTACAACTTTTCGAACAATGAACTGTTTTCTCTGAGCAACTTTGGACAGTTTAGCACATTTGTCTGTTACACACCCATGTTTAACTGAGTAACAAACCATTAAATATTTATCAGACACAATAAGTAAATGTTTCTATGCTTCTACACCCCCCCACCCCCCGCCCTTACTAACAGTTATACAGCGTTATCTATGTGACACGTGAACAATCTGTATCCTATTTGATACAGATATACATATGCAACAGTAGTCAAGTCACATGTGATATAATATGTGCAAATAACTTCCAGAGTGGCCAAAAAATTTCAAGGCACTGTTTCACATGCATCACCTATTCCAGAAAATGCGGTCCATCACACAAACACTTTATGAGAAATAAATTTAAATAAAACATGTATGAAGACCGGTAAGGAAAATTTCCAATGAATTAAAAAATGTCTTCAGACACAACTTTTCGTGTTTTATTAAGTACACGGTGCATATCCAATAAAACATGAAAGGACGTGACTGAAGGAGTTTTTAATTCATACCTCCAGAGTATTGAATACAGTCACATTCGAAGCTAAGCTGCGAAATATGGATAAAATTAAATTTCAAATGTGTTTTTCTATTACATTTGTCTGTATCGTTCTGCTCCTTACACTACAACTACAAATCTTATTAGTCGCATCACATGTTTGTTATTATGTTGTCTTCACTTTTGATTTTTGTTCTAATATCCCAACGTAGTGAGTTGCATTGTTTTGGGGGAAGAGATGAAACAGCTAGGTCATCGGTCTCATCAGATTAGGGAAGGAAGTCTGCTGTGCCCCTTCAAAGGACCAATCCTGGCATTTTCCTGGAGTGATTTAGGGAAATCATAGAAAACCTAAATCAAGATGGCCGGATGCAAGACTGAACCGCCGTCCTCCGAATGCGAGTCCAGTGTGCTAACAACTGCGTCACCTAGCTCGGTCAAAACGTAGTGACTGAGTTGCATTTCTGCAGTAGCTGTCACTTTCTCCTTCCCCATCCAAATACATTGCACAACCAAAGACTATATTTTGTTTAGGACATAAGGGATCAGCTTCAACTCATTATTATCAAACACATGTTGAAAAACAAATGTTGACACACCCTTTGCATTCCCATCACACCACACAGTGAATGCAACCTATTGCTCTGCAAAATATTCAGCGGCACTGAGCCGACAATTGACTTACAGTACCCTCTAGGTTTTTACTGCAGACAAGCTGCCGTTTTTCATTTTGACGCAATGACAACTGTGTTCCATTATGGATTAGGCCTCCAACCTGCTGCACTCATAAATTTCTCTCTCTCTCATTGTCTGTCTACCTAAATTGTTTTCCAATTGGGGCAATCTGTTGTTCCAGGTAGTTTCTTCCATTATCTCTAGTTGGTCACTACAGGTTTTGACATTCCACAAACAACTTATTTCTGCTGGCTGAAAGTAGTTCTCATCAGCTTTGCAACTGGTTCATGTATCACAATCGAAGATTTGCCCATAAGGTCTTGCCGATTGCTCTGAAGAGGACATTGAAATTGCTTACAATATAAGTGACAATATCTGTTTCTCAACTAACAATAACAACAACAACAACAACAACAACAACAAACAAACAAATATAATCCTGTAACAAAGCACTCATTTGCTGCTTATATCGAAAATGAATGTATAAGAAGTCATTTAGAAAATTACTGATTTTGTATGTTCACTCTTAATTCCTTGACTGTCTACAGTGTCTTGTTTTTCACATTCATTAAGAAATTGCTGTATATGAGGAGACACTGAGGTGAAAGTGTAACTGTTTTTGTACATTACACAGAGGCTGATAACGTTAACTACAAAATCATGCTCACAGGTTAGAAAGATTTCAAGGTGAGTGAATAATTGAAAACATACATTATTATTTTTAAATGAAATACTATCTAATTATTTTAGAAAGTAGTCACTTCTATGCGTCTTTCAATTGTTGACACTCACCATTTGGAGAATAAACACGAAGATTTATGGGTATATTGGAAATTCCTTTGTTAGATCCAGTAACCCTGTCTGTTTCCGCTTCTATTTCACGGCGAACCTCATCAAAATCAACAAATTTCTTCCCTTTACAGTGAAGAAATTCTGCATACTCTACAAAATAGATAAAAAAGGATGCTCAGAAACATGATATGATCAAAAGCCCTCTGGTTTTGAATACATGGTTTCCTATAAAAAGGATACTGTAGTCGCAGCTTTGTTTTAGACACAGAATAACTTTAATACAGATTTAAGATGCTAAAGTATTTATAACTTGCATTGCAGGAGACCTTGTAGAATTGAAATTTGTGTTAGTTAAATAGTAAATTCTATCACAAGTGTACTAAAAACAGAATGTGGAAAAAAAGTTACGCAAATTGGCTCACTAAACAACTATTTAAAGTTACTAGAATCTCACACAGTGCTTATGTCTGCAAGTAACAAAAACCTTATGCTTTATGCACAAGTGAAAACATAAAACTTCTATAAACATGTGTTCACTTGCTACTAATGAAACAGTGTACCAATTTTTCATTTCATAACGGATATGCCTCTGTACATAACTGCATATCCATGGGACTGTGCACACAAATGTCATTACAAAAAACGGAACGGACGAGCCAAACTGCAATTTTTAGGGGACAAATATTTCTCACATCAGTTGCATTCATAAACTAATAGTGTTCTACACCTGAGCTCGTACTTAACGGCGTTTTGGTAGACAAAGTAACAAAGTGTCTTGAACAAGACATTTTACTACTAAATGTCTGATCAATCGAAAATGTGTGTACCACACCTATTTTATCATTCTCCAACAACGCAACTTCTGACATAAGATTCCTATATTTCTAAACTGAACGCATGTCCCTGCCGTGTTTCAATTCTAGCACGAACTGTTCAAATTTACAGCACCAAGTAGGGCTGTGTCGCCAAATAAGAAAAATTTTCGATGCTCGGCATACCATCAACTACTACATGAAAAGCTCTTACCCGATCAATTTTTTGACGTAAGACTTAACCTAAACAGAGAAACTGCACTAACGAACAATAATATGTAGTCGACAATAATTGTTATCTAATGCTCCATCCGCCCACTTTTAGCTCTTAGTTTACGTATTCCATACTACAAACGACATGCTTACTTACCAGTTGAACTATTTATAAGCTGCAAAATAAGGGGTCTTCGTGTGACAATTCCTGAACCTCGAGGTAGAAAGTCCCTGAAAAAACGTGCATAAATGAAAAACATCGTCTGCGTGCCAGGTATGTTTATACCCGATTCAGGAAGAACATACCCACTAATGCGTAAGTAAACTGAAAGTATAGCATAACCTGCTGTCATGTTCGATGTAAAGATATGACACTCTGTAATTGTTACAATTTTGAAAACCTACGAAGCAATACTCACTTTAAGACAGAGCCTAAACTCTACTGCTCACCTTCCGACGAAATTTTCCAAAACCGAACTTTTGCCCGCACTCTGTCCTCCTACCACTGCTATCTGGGGCAAATCCAGTTGCATATGTACGCCAAGCTGAGTGAACGCATCTTGGAGTTTGTTCACAATTGGTATTAGCTGCTCCATTCCCGCATTTCCTGCCATTGTGAACTACACTTTCAACTCCGCACCCTGCGCACTACTGACTTCAATTTTGTACTCCGCGATATAAAACAATATGGCTGATTACCCATCAGTCCCTGCGCATCACTGCTGATCGAAATTTTGAATGGAACTTCATGGTCGGCATCTGCATAGCAGAAAACATAATATTACTGTATATCAAGTCAAATGATTACAAATTCATCCATTAGGCTAGCCTTTCATTCCTCGGTAAACAAGACTGTATTCCTAATAGACACGGCACTGACAACAATAACGTAAACAGAGACAGTACCAAAGAAAACACTGAAACGTCAAACTTCGAACACACACACACTTCCTGTACTGTCAAACTTATTCACGGCGCTTTATTGTTAACATTTGTCTCAGGTTCTGTAGATAACCTGTATTACGATATCGATCTGAGGACACGGAAGATAATGTCTTAATCGATATCAAAAGCGCGTAGACAAAGACATATTGCATGGCCTACTTTCTCAAATACTTGTAGACTAGAATAAGTCTATCGAAGCTTCATGGAAACAAATACAGTCAAGGAAACATTGCCAATCCGAAAACTGGTTATTTTTGAAAATGTGATTTAACTCAAATTAGCACTCGATAGACGAAATAAATATAAAGCGTTTTATCCAAATTTTCTGACGCGATTCCTATTTGAGTCAGAGAAAAATGAAACATCTAATAACTCCCATTTTTAAATTACTGCTGCGATAAAATTGCTGACTAGAAACATAAATCGAAAAGTATGATGATGCTTGCAAATACATCAGTCTTATGAAAACTGTTGTACAACCATTGGTTTCAGCATGTGAACTGGGAAGTCATTTATAAAATTTAGAAGATACAAATCCACTCAGGAATTGGATGAGAATCAGTTCTATGTTAAAGATCTCTGTCGAAACAAAACTGAAATAAACATCGTCGTTCCAAATAAATGACTAAAGCTATAACATCGATATAGCGAAACACATCCTGTATCCGTTGCTAGGTACTAACAGCATTTCATTGTTAAGCTACACACAAAATCATGGTCATATTTCCACATACACTCATGATCGGTAATTCACTACAATTTTATCAAACTGGCCTATTACTTTTGATCTTTCCAAGTAACTTTTGCATTATTCTACCTGTGTCACACTGTTGCTAGTTGCAATAGATTAATCAGTTGTTGCATGTATTGTAGCCTTCACTGTTATGTATAGTTGTTGTTATCACGTAACGAGTGCTGTTGGTATATATATCTACAAAGAACAGTAGTAAAAAAATTATCTAATATGTAGTCCCAAATGAAGATAGGAGAAATGGAGCCATGAAATTTTTCAGTAGCCACTCACAATAGAGGGTGGCAGTTAGTGTGTTAATACTTCAAATAGGAATCGAAAAACTGAGAAATTGGAACAGAATGTGAACACACATTTTAAACAATCTAAAAAATTACTGTAAGAGGCGTGGAAAAAAATGAAATATTGCCTTTAAAAAAAGAATCCTCATCTGGGTGGGATGAAATACCCATATCTGTGCGATGTCATTTCACTGACACTATCGATTATAATAAACCAATATTCTGAGCAAGGATGTTTTCCAGATACAGTGAATCTAGCTGACATAAAACTGTTATTCAAAAAGTGATTGACAGAATAGATGAGGAATTACCACCCTATCTTTTCTGCCAATCTTCTTTAGAGTGTTTGAAAAAATGCAGCAAAACAGAGTCAAAAATTTCTTGAAAAATAGCTTGGATTCTAACAAGGAAAAAGAACTTTAAATGACACCAATGAACTTACTCAAAAGATATATTCCTCATTAGATAAATGTAGAAAGGTTACAGGAATAGTCTGCGATCTGACGAAAGCATTTCATGCACTGAACCACCCTTACTTTCCACTCAAGTTAAATAGATATAGGGAATCACGGACACTGTTTTAAAATGTTCAACTCTTACTTGACAAATAGGAAATAATGAGTAATTACAACTTCAAATTCAAGCAATCGCTCATCAAATTGGAATACTATTTTTCAAGAAGTCCCATAAGTTTCTATATTGGGTCCCGATTTACTACTTTTCTACATAAAGGACCTATCCCTTTGCATATATAATATAGTTTATTCATCTTATAACGTACAGTTACAAGCCAAAGATTTTTTACTGGAGACACATCAAATTACTTTAAAAAAATACGATTATAATAATTAACATGTTAAAGCAGGCATTTCTGAATTTTTGACATGAACAATTTACCAAGAACATATATACCACATATGACCATTTTGCAGCTTCCAATACAATTTATAAAAATATTAACAATTTATTATACAATACATAATGTTTATTGTTTCTTTTCTTTTCAAATTGCCAAACTGTCCTGCAAGAATTCTTCAATTTATTAATTACATTTTTCCACTAGTGTATTAAATCACAATCTTTTTAGTGGGACAAACTCCGTGTTTGGAAGATTTGTGTTATTTAATTTTTTGTAAAATTTTAATCCCATGTACAATGGTGTTTGAGCATAAAATATTGTTTGTTATGAGAGGGAAGTTTGAAACTGTCCCTGTGGCAAGTACTGTAATTGTGGTTGAAATGAAAATTGTCAAGTGACTTTGATTTTTATATACGAAAATAAAGATTTCGTAAATGTAAAGAGAATGAATGGTTAGTATTTTTAATTTTTTAAATAATGGGCGATATGATATTCTTTTTTGTTTTTTACTAAAACATGTTTCTTATGATTCTCTTTTGAAGTGTAAGTAATCTTGGGCTGTTCATAGAGTTTCCCCAGAAAATTATTCCATATCGAATTATAATCTCAAAGTAGCTGCGGTAGACTATCTTCCTGGTGTCCATGAATGTGGATCCAGATAAGACATTCATCGCATAAGCTAGGCTGTATAGTTTGGTTGCTAAGAAATCTACATGTGCCTTCCAATTTAAGTTTTTGTCAAGATTTAGACCTATAAATTTTAAATAACTTTCTTCAGTCATTTCGTGATCGCCATGCACTATTTCTATGGGAGATGCTGACCATGTTTTAACACAGAACTGCACTAATTGTGTTTTTGTGACATCGATTTACTCCACTTTGCTTTAACCAGAATTCTAGGTTTCCCATTATATTTTCCACAGTTTCATGAAGTTGTTCTAAATTGTCATTTTCAATTAAAACAAACGTGTCATCTGCAAATAAAATACAGTGAACATCAATGCTTAGAGGTAAATCATTTATATAGAGCAGAAAGAGATATGGCCCTAAGACTGAGCCCTGTGGGAACACTGTAAATATCTTTTTCCAGTCCAAGAATGGTTTTTTCCATTTAAATTTAGAATAACTCTGTGTTTTCTTTCTGAAAAATAAGATTTGAACCACTGCAATGCCCTGTCCACAGTCCCATGTCTCTCTAACTTGTGTAGAAGTAGTAAGTGATTGACAGAGCCAGAAGCTTTGATCAAATCACAAAAAAATACCTCTAACTTTTTTATCTTTATCTAAAGTAGAGCTTATCTTTCCAGTGAATTTCCTGGTAGCATTTATTGTATTTTTCCTCATTTGAAATCCAAATTGATTTTTAACTATAATGTCGTTTTTTATAAGAAATTTTTGAAGATATTTTGCAACAATCCTTTCTATCACCTTAGCAAAAACTTGCAGCAGGGAAATAGGGCTGTAATTTCCCATTTCATCTGGTGAGCCTTTCTTGAACAGTGGTCTTATTTCAGCATATTTTAACACATCTGGGAAATATCCTTCCTCAAATGACTGGTTAATAATTTTAGTCAATGGATGAGAAATGATGTTATAGAGCACCTTGACTACACTGGTTGGAATTTCATCCCTCCCAGCTGATTTCTTGTTTTTTAAAGACATGAAAGTATCTTCTACAATTTTGGGATAATTCTTTTGAATGTTTTAAAGTTTGCATTTTGTTGTATATTTACAGAGTTGACATCTACCTTGCCCTGGTGGGCTGTGATCATTGATGTTCAATGATATGTTAATGCTGATGATAACTCAGTTATAACTGAAAATCAGGTGTTAAAAAGAATCCCACAACACATCGAAAATACTTTAGAGAAACTTGAATCTTGTCTCCATCAAAATGGACTGAAATTAAATGTAACACCAAAATGATGCAGTTTGAAAGTAAATCATTGGAATGACAATAAATAAAAATAACTAATAATAAACAGGATATCTCAGAAGCATCGCATGTTACATTGTTGGGCTCAAATCTTGATAGGAAATTAAATTCAAAGGTAAACATTGACTACTTAACAAATAAACTAAATAGCTTATCATTTGCAATGTGTAATTCGCAGGCACCACTTACATATACAGCAGAAAGATAGTCTACCACTATTATTCTAATTTGGTCATTCATTATCCCATAACCTCCCAGGAAAATTCAGCAAATGTCTCAAGTCTCCTAGTACCACAGAAGGAAAAAAGCAGAAATGTAAATGTTGTCAAATAATAGGAATCACATAAACCACAGTTAAAACATTCAAAAATGCCATAAAATCGATACCTCCCATTATATAAGATGCTGCCCACATGCTGACAGAGTTGTTTCGACTATACTGCAGCAGTTTTGCAGGGAAGCTCTTATACATACTCCATACAGTCCCGAATCTCTACCCATGTGATTTTCATATTTTTAGAGAGCTGAAGAAAGACATTTGTGGCTCTCGATTTGCTTCAGATGAAAATGTGCATATCTGAATACAATCATGGTTCTGTAGGCAACTGTGAATGTGTTCCCATGAAGGCATTAATCGTCTTGCCTCACAGTGGGATAAAACTGTTAGCAGTTACGGTAGTTACTTTTGGAAAAATGAACTGTTTATTTAATTTTTTTCCATCTGTCTCATTTTCATTTGACTACCCCATATAGATATGTGGTGTTTGTTTTCTTATTCAAAAACCAACAAACTCTTGACACTTTCCATTTCCACCACAGACACAGCACTCACCAAAGAGATAGTTTTAAGCTTCCAAAACACCATTTAAAATTATAAGCCCTGAACTCTATAGTATATCTGTAAAAATGTACAATAAAATAAAAGGTAGTAGGATATTTAAGATTGAGCATGGTTCAGTGAAAATATTATTCTTTACTGTTCTAGTGGAAAGGTGCTATTATTCTACTAAAGAATGCATTGGGAACAGTTCCACAGTTTGAACAAGGGAATTATGCACACATTTCTTGTGAGCTGGAAATGATGATAAGTAGTTGTGTAGCTTTACCTCAGAAATATACATAAAAGACTCAAACTTTTGCATTTATCATAAAACTCTTATTGTAATACTTATACATCAAATCAACTGATTTGAAAATTGTACGCAACGAGATGAAAATATCGCATTTCACATTTCATTTTTTTTATTACCAAAGTAGGTGACTGATGTGCTGGAGGAACCTGATTTACCTGATAAGGCTCTAGCAGTAGGTTTTGCAAATAAGGCTTTGAGCTGTCTGTACACTAAAAACCTTAAAACTTCCTACTTCTTGTATTTCACAGCTTGAGAAATTTATTTTCGTAGCTTGTGGAGTTCTAAGGTAAAAACTGGACTGTGTGTATGGAGTCATTGAATTTCAATGATAATCCAGTTGCCCTACATCATTGGTTGATGTTATCGAATATTTTGTTAGTTGCCATTTTAAATATGGGACTTGCACTTCCTCTATCCCTATACAGAGCTTTTCAAAAAGAAGGAACAGATTTCAAACATTTTTTGCTTCCAAACTTCAAAAGGTAGAAACACAGTTCCAAAGTTCCTCAGACTAGAAAAGTTCAAATTGTAATGCATTCGATGTGAGCACCATGTGTTACATGACTAATATGAAAATGGTGGTTCATTTCCTGCCACACACGAAGCAACTTGTCTCTCATTATCGAATTCACTGCTTCAACAATGCGATGTCGCAGTTTTTCTAGAGCTTCAGGCATAGTGGGGATAAAGACGCGTTCTTTTACATAACACCACAAATAAAAGCCACAAAAAGTGAGATTTGGGACGTTGGAGCCGAAGAGGAGGAGCAGAAGATGAACTTCATCGCCAGTGGACTCCCAGGTCTCCAGAGACCTAACAGCTAGCGACTTTTATCTGTGGGGTTACGTTAAAGACCGCGTTTTTACCCCCCCCCCCCCCCCCCCATATGCCTGACACTCCGAAAGTCTGCAACATTGCATTGCTGAAGCTGTGAATTCTGTAACGAGAGATCCGCTGCTTTGTGTGTGGCAGGAAATGAGCCTTCATTTTGATATATGTCAGGTAAAACACAGTGCCCTCATTGAATACATAAAAATTTGAACATTTCTCTTTCGAGGAATGTTGGAATTGTGTTACTATTTTTAATAGCAATAAATGTTTGAAATGTGTTTCTTATTTTTAAATAGCCCTGTATTTATGTACACTGCAAAAAGGACAAAATTTGCATCTCCTAAAACTGAAGTGGAAGATGATTATGTATTCAAAAACAAGAGAGGTTCCAAAATTGTAGCACTTCGTATCTGATTATTTCAAATTCTGAGTCCCTGTTGTTGCATGATTTCTATGTAGCTGTTACACTTTGCTTTCAGCCATTCCAATAAAATAAAAAATCATAAGCCTGCTGTGTCTACTATGCCATAATGTTCTAACTTATACATGAGGATATCATGGTTCACACAGTTACAAGCCAAGGCAAGGTATAATATAATTCTAATAGTAGTTATCTCTGATTATTGATTGTACTACATCATCCATCAAGGTCAATGTAACAACTTCACTTGTCAGTCCTTTTTGAATTCCAAGCTGTTTACTTCTGAGAAGTAAGTACCACTGTCGAAAGACTCCTTGCATCTATCTATCTCAACATGTTACTGAGTTGAGCTGAACAACATTTCATTATTTCACCATTGATTTCATCAATACGTCTTAAACATTTACTTTTAAGAGAACTGATAACAATAAAAACTTCTTTTGACAATATTAAGAGAAGATGAATTTGAATAAATTTGTTTTGGAAAACTTTTGCTTAGAAACTGTAAGGTACCTCCTAAGGAAGTGTTCAAAACTCAGTTATTTCTTACTGACAGAAAAAAATTAAACATATTTCAACTTAATAGACTTTAAGTAAAGTTCAAAATAATTTTGTACATGCTGGTAAAATATTTTCAGCAGTATAGAACATGATACAAGGGAATTAGAAGAAAATAAATCTGAAAGGAGAAACATTTTATAACACAAACAAACTTATGCATAATGAAAAAAGATTATCTTTTATTACAAATGTGACTGTAACAAACAAAACTGTAGCTTGTAGCATGCAACCTGATTTATGGTCTATGTAATGTGTGTAACAAAACTAATTGAATGACGAGTACAAGATAGGCAGTATCTATGTAATAATATTTATGTATGTTAGCCACTTGTATAATCATTCATATTACCATTGATATAATAATGGATAAACTGATGATACCTTATAAACTATAACAGTTGTTTACAGGCAAACAAATCAATTCTGTTCAATTCAATTCAGTTCAAATGTCATTGGGTTCTTTTTCAGGACTCATTTTTTACTATGTTTCAAAGAGTTCTTACCTGATTACTGTGGGAGCTTACTTTTTCTTCAGTGTATATACAATTTGAGGGTCTAATGACTTGGCTTAGAATTTTGCAGTAAAGTTTGTAATATGATTTAACCCTATCATTATATGTGTCCCTCAATGCAAAGTAGAATCTTTTCTCAGTTTTGTATGATATTTTGAGTACATTTATAGCCCAGGATTTAGACACAGTTGATCTGCTTCCACTAAAAATTTCTTTGGAAACATCTTTGAAAATAACCTACAAGTATCTTACAGAAATAACTACACTTTTAACTAAAAGCAGGGATGTTATGTACATATTTCCAGTCAGTAATTCACAAATTCTTCTCAAATTCTTCATTTCATTTTTCGTGTAGAGTGATTGTAGTTTTCTATTGAAAGCCAGAATACGAACATTGTTATCTGAGAGGCCATAAACAGTGAGAATCACACTATGACTTTTCAACTATAGAAATATTCTCAACAGCAGTGGTGCTAATTCTCATAATTCTTGTTTTGAATTGTATGAGAGGGGCAAGATTATATGAATTATCAAGGGACTCAAATATATTTATACAGTTCTATAAAAAATTAGATCTTCACTACTTCCTTCTGCTTGGAAGTGAGGAAGTTTAATAATGTATGAAGATTTTTCATAAATAATTCAAAATTACAAAATGGCAACCTGTATATTGTGAGTAGTATTATTAACTTTCCATGAAAATCTTCTTCTGCCATACAAGATTTGAAATGCTAGTCATTATATAACCGTTAGATATCAATGGTTTTATGTTTGTATCTCTTAAGTAAGAATCCTCCACCATAACTGAGTGGTCAGAGCAGCTGACTGCCAATTGGAAGATCTGAATTCCATTAGCAGTACTGCCAGGGAGTTTTTCTCAATGGGAGTACTGGTAAGGCATGCTGTCAGACTAAGTGAGGAGCTACTTGAGTGAGGAGCTACTTCACTGATTAGTAGTGGTTCATGGTCAAGAAATCTGACAATGACCAGCAGAACGGCGCGCTGACCACATACCATCCATTCCTCATGTAATGATGCCACTGTCAAAGGATGACATGGCGGTCGGTTGGCTCCCATTAGCCCATCTATGGCCAGAACATGGAACTTACTTAAGTGACAATTTCTTTTTTCTCCACATTTTACCTGTAGTAACTAGAAACTAAGCTACATCCATCCATATTCAGTATTCTTATATCACTGGTCAGACTATATTTATATTAGATCTACATGATTGCAGGTTCAATTCATCTAAACAAATCAAAAGTTTACTGATTTTCTTTTTTTTACATACGTTAACCCCCTTTTTATCTTCAAATGTGCTGGTCTCCAAACTTTTAGCTATATTGACTTCTTTTAATACTATCTGATTGAAATTTGAGTTTACCCTAAAAAACAGGGTTACCCCCACATCTGTGACTACAGGTATGCACCTATGATTCTGCTATCGATCCAGCCAATATCTATCCCACTCCTACTGAGTAAACTCCACTCGAAGACAGGACCATACTTAATGAGGAGTATTACCTCTTTTACAGGTGAAGCCATGTGCCTATAAGTGAGCAAGGACTTACCCGTTTACAAATCCCATAAAGGAAGTTGTTGTCCTGAAATGCATGCCATTCCTCGCATTTTTACAAAGTTCATAAATGGGCATGCTTACTCACACTTAGTGGTACTTGACATTATCAACAGTAATATTCTCAGGAACCACTACAATATTTTCAATAATTATGTTGAATCCAACCAATTATATTCAGCCCAAAAACAAGACAGCTGTGGGATTTTCTGAACAAGCATAGCTGGCTGAAGTGGCCATGTGGTTCTAGGCGCTGCAGTCTGGAGCCGCGAGACCGCTACTGTCGCAGGTTCGAATCCTCTGCCTCGGGCATGGATGTGTGTGATGTCCTTAGGTTAGTTAGCTTTAAGTAGTTCTACACTCCTGGAAATTGAAATAAGAACACCGTGAATTCATTGTGCCAGGAAGGGGAAACTTTATTGACACATTCCTGGGGTCAGATACATCACATGATCACACTGACAGAACCACAGGCACATAGACACAGGCAACAGAGCATGCACAATGTCGGCACTAGTACAGTGTATATCCACCCTTCGCAGCAATGCAGGCTGCTATTCTCCCATGGAGACGATCGTAGAGACGCTGGATGTAGTTGACTTACACCTTATAGAGCACGTTGGGTGGCACGGGATACATGCGGACGTGCATTGTCCTGTTGGAACAGCAAGTTCCCTTGCCGGTCTAGGAATGGTAGAACGATGGGTTCGATGACGGTTTGGATGTACCGTGCACTATTCAGTGTCCCCTCGACGATCACCAGTGGTGTACGGCCAGTGTAGGAGATCGCTCCCCACACCATGATGCCGGGTGTTGGCCCTGTGTGCCTCGGTCGTATGCAGTCCTGATTGTGGCGCTCACCTGCACGGCGCCAAACACGCATACGACCATCATTGGCACCAAGGCAGAAGCGACTCTCATCGCTGAAGACGACACGTCTCCATTCGTCCCTCCATTCACGCCTGTCGCGACACCACTGGAGGCGGGCTGCACGATGTTGGGGCGTGAGCGGAAGACGGCCTAACGGTGTGCGGGACCGTAGCCCAGCTTCATGGAGACGGTTGCGAATGGTCCTCGCCGATACCCCAGGAGCAACAGTGTCCCTAATTTGCTGGGAAGTGGCAGTGCGGTCCCCTACGGCACTGCGTAGGATCCTACGGTCTTGGCGTGTATCCGTGCGTCGCTGCGGTCCGGTCCCAGGTCGACGGGCACGTGCACCTTCCGCCGACCACTGGCGACAACATCGATGTACTGTGGAGACCTCACGCCCCACGTGTTGAGCAATTCGGCGGTACGTCCACCCGGCCTCCCGCATGCCCACTATACGCCCTCGCTCAAAGTTCGTCAACTGCACATACGGTTCACGTCCACGCTGTCGCGGCATGCTACCAGTGTTAAAGACTGCGATGGAGCTCCGTATGCCACGGCAAACTGGCTGACACTGACGGCGGCGGTGCACAAATGCTGCGCAGCTAGCGCCATTCGACGGCCAACACCGCGGTTCCTGGTGTGTCCGCTGTGCCGTGCGTGTGATCATTGCTTGTACAGCCCTCTCGCAGTGTCCGGAGCAAGTATGGTGGGTCTGACACACCGGTGTCAATGTGTTCTTTTTCCATTTCCAGGAGTGTAAGTTCTAGGGGACTAATGACCTCAGAAGTTGAGTCCCATAGTGCTCAGAGCCATTTGAACCATTTTTTTTGAACAAGCATACTTTACTAGGAAGAGTAAAATTTAAAATAAGAGAAGACACACTTGATCAGGAACATGAAAGTAATGATTTATGAAACAATGCAAATGGTTTGGTTTATTTGGTTTTTAATATTCAACCATAAGTTATCCAACATAAAGGAGCAGTTGTTAATCAAAAGAAGCATGGATAGGGACTGCAACTGCTGTGTTCGGATGCAGGCTGAGTTGGCATCTCTTCGCTCCCAGCTTCAGGCAGTGTTGGCTTCGGTCACACAGCTTGAGGGTGTTGCCAATGGGAATCACTGTGGGGGTCCGGATGGGGGTTTGTCGGGGATAGCCAGCTCGTCCCACGCATCCCCTGATCGGACTACGACTGTGGTTGCCCGGGATACTGCCCGCATTGAGGCTGATCCCTAACCTGTGGTAGAGTGGGAGGTCGTCTCAAGGTGTGGCAGGGGGCGAAAGACATTCCGGAGGGCTGAACGGAAAGCCTCTCCAGTTTGTCTGACGAACCGGTTCAGGCTCTGTCTCAGGCTGATACTGATCTTGGGCCTGACATGGCTGCTTGTCCTGTTCCAGAGGTTGCCCCTCAGTCTGCAAGATCCGGGCAGTCGCAGAGGTTGGGCTTACTGGTAGTTGGGAGCTCCAATATCAGGCACGTAATGGGGCCCCTTAGGGAAATGGCAGCAAGAGAGGGGAAGAAAACCAATGTGCACTCCATGTGCATACCGGGGGGAGTCATTCCAGATGTGGAAAGGGTCCTTCCGGATGCCATGAAGGGTACAGGGTGCACCCATCTGCAGGTGGTCGCTCAAGTCGGCACCAATGATGTGTGTCGCTATGGATCGGAGGAAATCCTCTCTAGGCTTCCGGCGGCTATCTGATTTGGTGAAGACTGCCAGTCTCGCTAGCGGGATGAAAGCAGAGCTCACCATCTGCAGCATCGTCGACAGGACTGACTGCGGACCTTTGGTACAGAGCCGAGTGGAGGGTCTGAATCAGAGGCTGAGACGGTTCTGTGACCGTGTGGGCTGCAGATTCCTCGACTTGCGCCATAGGGTGGTGGGGTTTCGGGTTCCGCTGGATAGGTCAGTAGTCCACTACACGCAACAAGCGGCTACATGGGTAGCAGGGGTTGTGTGGCGTGGGCTGGGCGGTTTTTTAGGTTAGATGGCCTTGGGCAAGTACAGAAAGGGCAACAGCCTCAACGGGTGCGGGGCAAAGTCAGGACATGCGGGGACCAAGCAGCAATCGGTATTGTAATTGTCAACTGTCGAAGCTGCGTTGGTAAAGTACCAGAACTTCAAGCGCTGATAGAGAGCACCGAAGCTGAAATCGTTATAGGTACAGAAAGCTGGCTTAAGCCAGAGATAAATTCTGCCGAAATTTTTACAAAGGTACAGACGGTGTTTAGAAAGGATAGATTGCATGCAACTGATGGTGGAGTGTTCGTCGCTGTTAGTAGTAGTTTATCCTGTAGTGAAGTAGAAGTGGATAGTTCCTGTGAATTATTATGGGTGGAGGCTACACTCAACAACCGAACTAGGTTAATAATTGGTTCCTTTTACCGACCTCCCGACTCAGCAGCATTAGTGGCAGAACAACTGAGAGAAAATTTGGAATACATTTCACATAAATTTTCTCAGCATGTTATAGTCTTAGGTGGAGATTTCAATTTACCAGATATAAACTGGGACACTCAGATGTTTAGGACGGGTGGTAGGGACAGAGCATCGAGTGACATTATACTGAGTGCACTATCCGAAAATTACCTCGAGCAATTAAACAGAGAACCGACACGTGGAGATAACATCTTGGACCTACTGATAACAAACAGACCCGAACTTTCCGACTATGTATGTACAGAACAGGGAATCAGTGATCATAAGGCCGTTGCAGCATCCCTGAATATGGAAGTTAATAGGAATATAAAAAAAGGGAGGAAGGTTTATCTGTTTAGCAAGAGTAATAGAAGGCAGATTTCAGACTACCTAACAGATCAAAACGAAAATTTCTGTTCCGACACTGACAATGTTGAGTGTTTATGGAAAAAGTTCAAGGCAATCGTAAAATGCGTTTTAGACAGGTACGTGCCGAGTAAAACTGTGAGGGACGGGAAAAACCCACCGTGGTACAACAACAAAGTTAGGAAACTACTGCGAAAGCAAAGAGAGCTTCACTCCAAGTTTAAACGCAGCCAAAACCTCTCAGACAAACAGAAGCTAAACGATGTCAAAGTTAGCGTAAGGAGGGCTATGCGTGAAGCGTTCAGTGAATTCGAAAGTAAAATTCTATGTACCGACTTGACAGAAAATCCTAGGAAGTTCTGGTCTTACGTTAAATCAGTAAGTGGCTCGAAACAGCATATCCAGACACTACGGGATGATGATGGCATTGAAACAGAGGATGACACGCGTAAAGCTGAAATACTAAACACCTTTTTCCAAAGCTGTTTCACAGAGGAAGACCACACTGCAGTTCCTTCTCTAAATCCTCGCACAAACGAAAAAATGGCTGACATCGAAATAAGTATCCAAGGAATAGAAAAGCAACTGGAATCACTCAATAGAGGAAAGTCCACTGGACCTGACGGGATACCAATTCGATTCTACACAGAGTACGCGAAAGAACTTGCCCCCCTTCTAACAGCCGTGTACCGCAAGTCTCTAGAGGAACGGAGGGTTCCAAATGATTGGAAAAGAGCACAGATAGTCCCAGTCGTCAAGAAGGGTCGTCGAGGAGATGCGCAAAACTATAGACCTATATCTCTGACGTCGATCTGTTGTAGAATTTTAGAACATGTTTTTTGCTCGAGTATCATGTCGTTTTTCGAAACCCAGAATCTACTATGTAGGAATCAACATGGATTCCGGAAACAGCGATCGTGTGAGACCCAACTCGCTTTATTTGTTCATGAGACCCAGAAAATATTAGATACAGGCTCCCAGGTAGATGCTATTTTTCTTGACTTCCGGAAGGCGTTCGATACAGTTCCGCACTGTCGCCTGATAAACAAAGTAAGAGCCCACGGAATATCAGACCAGCTGTGTGGCTGGATTGAAGAGTTTATAGCAAACAGAACACAGCATGTTGTTATCAATGGAGAGACGTCTACAGACGTTAAAGTAACCTCTGGCGTGCCACAGGGGAGTGTTATGGGACCATTGCTTTTCACAATACATATAAATGACCTAGTAGATAGTGTCGGAAGTTCCATGTGGCTTTTCGCGGATGATGCTGTAGTATACAGAGAAGTTGCAGCATTAGAAAATTGTAGCGAAATGCAGGGAGATCTGCAGCGGTTAGGCACTTGGTACAGGGAGTGGCAACTGACCCTTAACATAGACAAATGTAATGTATTGCGAATACATAGAAAGAAGGATCCTTTATTGTATGATTATATGATAGCGGAACAAACACTGGTAGCAGTTACTTCTGTAAAATATCTGGGAGTATGCGTGCGGAACGATTTGAAGTGGAATGATCATGTAAAATTAGTTGTTGGTAAGGCGGGTACCAGGTTGAGATTCTTTGGGAGAGTGCTTAGAAAATGTAGTCCATCAACAAAGGAGGTGGCTTACAAAACACTCGTTTGACCTATACTTGAGTATTGCTCATCAGTGTGGGATCCGTACCAGATCGGTTTGACGGAGGAGATAGAGAAGATCCAAAGAAGAGCGGCGCGTTTCGTCACAGGGTTATTTGGTAACCGTGATAGCGTTACGGAGATGTTTAATAAACTCAAGTGGCAGACTCTGCAAGAGAGGCGCACTGCATCGCGGTGTAGCTTGCTCGCCAGGTTTCGAGAGGGTGCGTTTCTGGATGAGGTATCGAATGCGACTGGAACAGGAAAGGGAGGTAATGACAGTGGCACGTAAAGTGCCCTCCGCCACACACCGTTGGGTGGCTTGCGGAGTATAAATGTAGATGTAGATGTAGAAGCTATTCTGAGTACCATAAAGGTCTTCCAATTATACACTACATTGTTGATGTTGACATCATTACCACAAGTTTCAAAGTGCTGACTTGGAAGAACTTAACAAAGTTTGAGAGCTCCTCCATCTGCGATACAAGTGGTTTGAAAATATAAGGCTGTCAGCAACAGTACGATTCACTTAATCTTGGGCCTCCAGTTCAGAAACTTTAATTTCTTCAACTGATTTTTTTACGACATACCTACTGGCTATCTTCTGAATGAGTGGGCAGATTAAGTAGTGGTTACTTTAAATTATATATTTTATATTTTTATTATTAAAGTTTAAGTCAAGCTTTATATATTTATTAATACTGCATGAACAC
Organism: Schistocerca serialis cubense; assembly: GCF_023864345.2. Lineage (NCBI taxonomy): Eukaryota > Metazoa > Arthropoda > Insecta > Orthoptera > Acrididae > Schistocerca > Schistocerca serialis. The sequence continues at coordinate 433,251,701 of NC_064640.1, read as the reverse complement.
AATCATCCTATATAAAATTTTAATTTGTTTCTGGATAGTGATATCTTCTTGCGTTTTCATTGTTTAGTTGTGTAAAGAAACACTAAAGCTTCATAGTTAATTACCAAAAGTATTTGTTCTACTCGTATTTTTTCGCATTTCATCTCATTGGGAGAGCACAGCTCAGCATTCATTATTTCAACAATTAATAATAATAAATGGAGAATTACAGGAGAAATGGGTGGCCAAACATTTATCATTAATTTATTGAGGAAAGAGACAGTTGTAACATCAGTACACGATCGCTATGCAGAGTTACAATGACAAAACGTCCAGTAATCGACAGGTGTCATGACATTGCACAAAACATAGATGGTTAGCAGCCTTTCAGAGAAAAGAAAGACTTTTTCTCTTCATGTGACAGGTGTTCTTTGGTGAGCCCATGGAGAACTCATGTACACTCTAAAACAAAGAAAACTATGCAACGAATTATCTGAATGAGACGAAAATCGATAGATGCAATTTGCATGTACTGATAAATAAATGATTACAGTATCAGAAAAATATAAAGATTTACTCAAGAGAAAAAGTTTCACAAATTAAGCAAGTCACTTATGCACTGGTACATCTCTGGCCCTTATGCAAGCAATTATTCGGCTTGGCACTGATCGATAGAGCTATTGAGTGTCCTTCTGAGGAATATCGTGTTAAATTCTGTCCAACTGCTGCATTCGATCATCAAAATCTTGAGCTGGTTGGAAGGCCCTGCCCAAAATGCTCCAACTATTCTCAGTTGGGGAGGGGTCCAGCAACACTGCTGACCAAGATTGAGCTTGGCAAGCACAGACACAAGCAGTAGAGACTCTTCTCATGTGCAAGTGGGCATTCAGGATTACTTCCCATGAAGGGCAACAAATTGGGGAGTAGAATATCATGGACATACCACACCACTGTGCTGTAAAGGTGCCATGGATAACAATGAAAGACGTCCAGCTATGATGGCACTCCAAACCATCACTCTTGGTTATCAGGCTGCTTGGCGGGCGACAGTCAGGTTGGTATCTTCCACTGCCTCGGTCATCTCCAGACAAGTCTTCGATGGCCACTGGGGCTTAATCTGAAGTGGTACTCATCACTGAAGACAATTCTGCTTCAGTCACTGATAGTTCTGGTCAAAGACGTGTCTTCAGACGCCCTAGAAAGTGATGGGAAACCAATATGATTATCATCCATCATACAGCCTGACAACAATTAGTGTTGGTCTGAGGTGCCATTTCTTTTCATAGTAGGACGCATTTGGTTGTAATTCGTAGCACCATTACAGCATGCCAGTGTAGTACATGGACGATGTTCTATGCCCCGTTCTGTTGTCCTTCATGGCAAGCCATCCTGTGCTTTAATTTCAGCATGATAATGCCTGCCCACATATCGTGAAAGATTCTACTGCTTGTCTCTGTGCTTGCCATACCCTACCTTGGCCAGCAAGGTCGCTGGATCTCTTCCCAATTGAGAATGTTTGGAGTATTTTGGGCAGGGCTCTTTAATAAGGGATTTAGACTATCTAAAGAGCCAATTAGGCAGGATTTGGCACTATATCCCTTAGGAGAACATCCTACAACTGCGTTAATCATTGCTATGCCGAATAACTACTTTCATAAGACCAGCACGTTACTGACTTGCTCCAGTTGTGAAGTTTTTTCTCTTGAAAAAATCATGCAATTTTTCTAAAATTGTAAATATTAGTTTTCTGTGCATGTACATCACATCTACTGATTTCTGGTCTACTCAGATAATTCCTTCATTTGCATCGTTTTTTAGTGTTAGAATGTATTAACCACCACAGTTGTCGTAAATTCTTGCCTATGTCAAGGAAGTGTAAAATAATGAACACCTAATAAGGCTGCTACAAACCTTACTATTCTTTGAATGTCAAATCCCATGCGATTTGTACTTTATCATTACTGACAAATGATTATGTGTGTCCATGTTGTTCACTTTTGATGGTCACATAACACCAGGTACATTCCTTCATCCATCTCTGCATGTTCATATATGCACTACTCCAAATTTCGATATTAACTTGATATTTCCTGCTACCTCTGGTGCTCAGTTGTTAGGTTTAAACACATGTAGGGGACTTAAAGGCTTTCACACCTGTTTGATTATCATAACAAATAGCTATGTTCACTAAGACACATGGAAATCTGGATGGTGCCCATGATAGCTTGAAAATAAAAAATTAGGTAACGGAGGAGTAGTAGACTTTACTTTGAATTTGATTAATTTAGAGCAAAGAGGAAAAAACAAGAAAGTCTATGTTTCAAATCTTTCTCTAACATGTGAGCAGTAGATACACTTTAAGGTGTTCATTAAAGGTGACTTAGAGAAGGATGTGCTAATGAATGAGCTGTGGTCTTGATGAATATATCAACAAATAGCTGACAGTTGTGTCATGAGAAATGAAAATGTGCTTTTTGGACTGACATTCACACCTAATTACATCTGAATATGATTTAGTCGTTTGCTATTGCTGTACATAACTTAATGTATATAACAGAACTACAAATTACGATACTAGAGATCTTGCATTTGTACATTGTAAAATGGCGAAGGGGCAGTAGCCAAAGTGAGTAAGAGAAAAGTGAACTGTATTTCGACCATGGAGGTAAGAATAAAGGGAGATGATGCTTCGTATCCCAGTGGTAATACGTTTTGAAGCCATGGGGGCGTGGCTGGCCGCCATGACACTCTGACCAAAACATTTTCAGTGTGCTATAGCGCTGTGTATTTACAGTCGCTAATTGCACCATATACGTATGTGATGTCATAAAATTTATTATTTCATAGTTTTTGTTTAAAATAAAATCTCGTAAAGGCGAAATCTCGCGTTTCTTCCGATTAAAAATAGTTTTTAATGCAATATTACGAATAGCTAGTATATGCCAGTCTTCAGTGTAAGCGATAGAAATAAGTCTGATAAAATAACTCATTGTGAGTTAATGTTTAGCCAAGAACCTTTCACGTTGTGCGCAACTTCATTCTATTGTCAAATGTAACAGAACTGTGGAGAATCCCAAGATATATAAATTAGGAGTTTGTAATCACAAAAAAGGTAACATTGACCCTGAGAAAGAAAACAAAACTCTTTACCATACAATTCATATACACGTCAACAAATACCCACGTTTATTCCCTTAAGTGGTGTACAGCAGCTCTAGTATGAGGCTAGTGCACGTTTTTCGGTAACTAACAACTCAATTGCGGCAGCAGCAATTGCTGCATGACATGTCTCTTAGCCAAAGCAGTATAACAATGTTCCAATTTTCATCTGTTATGGAAGTCATTTTAATATTAAAAGGAGTTCTAGTTATTGCTTACTTACCTTAGGTTCCAATTTCTTATTTTGGTATGAAAGAGATTTCTTACCAGGGCAACAGTGTCCCATGTTTTTAGGTAACTTAGGCATAAATCATTTTACATTGAGCTTTGTTTACGCCATTCCCTATTTTATAATTTTCAGTCTTTTAAATCCAGTCCTTTCTTGTCAAGCTGACAGGTATGTACTGTGGTACAAAATGAAATAATGAAGGAATTAAGACAGAGATCATGGACTAAAATCTTATATCAGAGTACAGTAGTGTGAAATGTCTCAATAAATAAGCAGAAGCTTCATTGCTTGCCAGTGACAAAGTTTTATTATATTGAAACTAGGTTTTGTTTTTGAAATTATTGTCCTAATAAAATATAGGCTATATATTCCTTATTCATTCATAACAAGCATGGTAACTGGGAACGAAATAAAGAATAGACTCTAGGTACTATATTCAGAATTCTGTTCCAGCAAAGACGCTTATCTTGATCTGTTGTTATCCACTTTATGTTGAATTGTTTGTTACTGGTATACAGAAATATTACACTGTGAATGTTTTCAGTTAACTGCCTTTTCACAAGATTGTGAAATTTAAAAATAACAGAGTTCTATCTAAAAAAAATATTATCATCTAATACTGCAACATAAAAGCCCACATCAAAACTTAAATGTACTGAAAAATGTGTGTCCATTATGAATCAGATTTCACCAAACAATAGAAACCATTACAGATGGAAATATGAAAATAAAACATTTGTGAACAACACTGTCTTGAACATAAGAGTTTATACCATGGAGGTAACCTCCATGGTTTATAAAGACTTGCCTTCAGCTGTCGTTTTGGAACGTCAGGTCAATCCAGATTGTTTGAATGAAGCATCCATTATGAGAATGAAATGTAGAATCAAGGTTCGAATACAAATAATCTCGATTATGGTGACATAATAATCCGCAGTGTAGTCAGGGTACATATTAGAGTCTTACGTGATTGATTAAAGCCAACTGATTACAAATTATTGATTGAACAGCAGAGTGATTTGTAGCATAATGCATATTATGCATTCAGGACAATGTGTCTAAATGTTTTTATGCATTAAGTGCAGCTTACTAATTTAATTACCACTATGACGTTTGCAGCACGAATTCGTCTTTGAACTCATGCCAGCAGTAGAAAATGATGAAAAATGGATCAAACATGGTAAAGGATACGTAGTGGAACGCCCATTGCATTTTTCCAGTTTCTGTACGATACAGATCTCAAGTTATGGCAGAACTAGTACTGCATACTGGTATGTTGGAGTATCAACCAGTTGGAAACACTCTACATATAAGGTAGTTATAAAGGTTTGTTTGTGGAAGGTATATTTGAAAGGTATTACACACACATAAAATTATAATTGCTTGGCTCCATCGCACACTGGGAATAAATTTTCGTAGATAAAATGAATATTCTAGTACTATTAGTTTCAAGATACAGACAGCACAAACTTTGTGTAGCTGGTTATAATTACACAGCAATAACAGAAAAGATAGAATGCTCAACATTTATTAAATACAATAAGGTCACATTCTCAGTTTGCCTCAATATAATGACTGCTTGATACTAGATGCCTCACACACTAGGTCTCTGTGTACAAATATCAGATACTGACCTTTAAAGAGTACCAGTTTTGTAAAAGAGATTTTCCAATGGAACTTTTAAATTACCTGTAGTATAGCACCTGAACACTTTTCCTGCATACACACAGATGTCAAAAACATCATTTGATAGTAAAACCAAACATCCTCTACACTTTCTATGAATGAGAGAATAAGCAACATGGCTACCATCCCCTCATAACACAGATAAACATGGTTCATACTTTAAGATTTTTTTAGTGGTGCTCCACAAATCCGGCTATATATACTACAATATGGATGGCCAGAGAGAGAAGTTCCAGTAGGAAAGTAATTGTGGTCAGGTGTCGCTGCACTATCTTCCATACTTAGTAGCTGCCACTGTTCTGAAGTGTAATCTTCAACACTGGAACTGCTGAAAGTGAGAATGGAAATTTATTCCAAAGGCATATAATTCCCTTTTCCCAATCTGCAGATCTCACTATGAATTAGAAGCCTCTTGTATGCTGCAACAAATTGGCGAGCTGTGGGGTTGTTATTCCAACCACCACGACTTCGGATGGCACTAAAAAACATTTTCAAGTGGTCCTGAGAACATTTGTACAGAGGTGGGAACTTCAGTGGAGGAGCATGAATTTGTGTCCCCAGTAATTTGCTATACATGAGTAAAACACTGGATAGACACACCAGGAATCCAATAAATCCTGTCTTTCTATTTGAATCAACAACCATCATTGCTTGAGGATTTGGACTGACAATGAGTTCCTTGATGTACCTCTGTGCCTTTAAAAGAAATCCCTCTACAGCACTAAAATTTTCTGTATTTAAACCTGCTTGAAATCACTTTGTAAATGTGTTGTGGAATTTCAGACATTAAAGAGACAGTTGAAAATGCGTATAAAGTTTACTGTTGCAGATGCCTGTTCAAAACCTGGGAGTTTCATATCACAAGAGTACTGTATGACATCTGCACGGAATTGCTAAGCAGCTGAATAGTCAGTTTCACATTCATTTTATTAAAAAAAAATTAAGATGACTGGCAGTAATCTTGTTGGCTAGGTGAAGCCCTTCCTTCACCTGAAATTTATGTAACAGTTCCAAAAAGTGCCAAGAAATGACACTACCTTGCTCATCCCCAAAAATTTTGTTATCTCCTAAAGTGATGTGCACAAGTTTCAACATATGTGCAGGATCTAGGAAAAATGACACATCATGATCATTTCCTGCAACTGAAAAAGTACTTATCAAAGTTTCACAATTAAGATCACAGACTAAACATCTAGCTGGATAGCTGAACCATCACATGTGAGTGAAACAAGTTTCACACCACTTGAATTGGCAAGATCAAGGTAGTTGTCTAACTGACTCGGCTTTTTGCCCACCAGTTATACCTGCAGTCAAGAAATACCCAACTGAGAGCTTGCAAGAAGCATTAATAGCCAGAAGCATGAGCACAAATTCTTCTTTGGAAATGGGTAAATTATCTGTGTCTACAGATGACCCCATGTCAACATAACTGTAATAGCATGTACCATCAAGCCTGATAACAATTTCATCAATAAACAAGCTACATAGAGTCGGAAACTATTTTTCAGGGTGATAAGTTTCTGCCTTAATTACCTTAAACACCTTGGATATGAATCCAGGTGGGTCGATCCAAATGAAGTGGTCCAACAAAAATTAAGTTGGTTGCTTGACCATTTTAAATATTTTAATTTTTTGTATGTGATGACCCTATAACCGAGAAGTTCAAAACAGTTTTCAAAAAATTTTACCTTTAAACTTTACTCAATGCCGGCCATTTTCGTTTGTAACTGCGCGACGATATTTCAGTTTAGAGTAGTTAGCAAAATATGAATATCTCTGCACTCTGTTAAGTTACAACATTAAAATTGACATGATTGTTTTTAGAAAAGCATTCTCTACAACATTGTCTATTACACAAAATACCCTAAATTCAAAAATAACCAGTCAAACTCACCTCCAATACTTTTTAGGTCCAAGTACTCTTCCTGAGATTTAACCACTGTTATCATTTCTGCCCTGTCAGTTGTGACCCACTGTTTGAAGGTAATACTTTCTGGCATTTTCAGATAATAGTTGTGAAACAATTCCTTAACAGGGCATTTATTGTACAAACTCATCATGCAGTCATAACTGTTAGTGTCACAGACCATTAAATTTAGTAACTCTTTGTAGTTAAGATCACTGAGCTATGCATCCACACGTTTTGATGATATAAACAAACACATACAGAGTGTGTCCCTGAGGATCCAGCCAAAATACACCACTTAGGGCGGAGGTCACAAAATTTTGACCTTCCAATTTTGCATTCAGGATGAGAATTTTTGAAAGCTACATAAAGCTCATTTAAATTTGACAGCACTAGTCGTTTCTGCTTTGTTACTTTAACTCCATTTATAACAACTCTTTTGCTATCTTTCCAACCTGGACACATTCTACTGTTTTCACCATCTTCAAAAAACTGCTGGATTTTTTGTTTCTTCACTTACACCTTCTCCTTTGTTCTTTCCTAAAACTGGAAGAATGCCCTGCTCTTTCACTAATTTTTGGGTTAGTTTAACCAAACGATGAGAAACGTTAAATTCATGAACTATTTTTTCTCTTGACCATGAGTCAGGGAGCAAACTTAAAATTTTAACTTTTCCTCTCTAGATGTCACTGAACATTTAATTTTTAATTTCTCTGTTAAGCTCAAATATTTAGTGTCAGATGATGCTTTAGAAATAATGTTGGTATCTGTATTATTAAAACATGATTCGAGGTCTTTTCTAATTTTGTCTGAAATTTGTTGTACCTTATTTTCAATAGCTGCTTTTCTTATTCTACCACTTAATTTTATTCTTTTTGAAGCAGGAGATATGTCTAACATAGAACAAGCAAAATCCAATATGCTAACAGCTTCCTCATTAGGAATATAAATGTCATTAACAAGGTTACATGATTCTGTTTCTGGATTCACAAGAAATATTTTTCAGTAACAATTTGGGCACAGGAAATTTGCAGGAATCACATTACGTTTCAATTGGGAAGCTGTTTCACTCTACATAACAAGGATAAATGTTCACGTTCTATTTCCCTCAAACCTTCAGTAAAAGGTTTTTTTATGAACTTTAAGGGGATCACAGCACTTTCTTCCAAAAATATGGTTGTAATTCAGGATACGTTTCTTCTCATGATACTCTCACAATGATGTTACAGAAGAACTTACTCGAAATTTAAAGAAAGTTTGTCTATCTTCATCATTGACATTTTTCAAGTTTTTTGAAACTGAACAGTAAACTGTTTTGTGACACACATCACTTGCTGTCTGTCCAACAGAGCACTGTTCATCCATGTTATTGCATTCCAGTTAATCTCTCAAAATTAATTACAAATTAGACATAGAACAAAGCACATAACACATTCTACACTCTCCATGAAGTATGTACATCCACACTAACAGAGGCTTCAGAACAAACTGACTACAACAATGCCACACCTAGCAACAATGTACTTCTACAATGCCACACCCAGCAATAATGTACTTCTTATTGACAGTAAACCTAAACGTTAATGGGCATTTTTGTTGCCATAGAACAAAAGCGAAAGCTCCTATTGTTTAATATTGCACTTAGCAGAAATAAATGAACTAAATGAATATTGGGTGATAACGTTAACTAAATATATGTCACAATTAAATTTTATTGCAATGAAATAATAAACCATTTAAATAGGCAACAGCCATAAGAACAGTTGTAGAGCAATGCGAATTATTTCCTCATTTTCAAAAGTTCATATCTTTGTTCACAGTCAGATATCAATGTTGAAATTTTTACAATACGTTGCTATCATATAGGTGGACAAATTGTGCACAAATCATATTTTTATATTTAGTCCCACCTGAGATAAATAACTCCAAACTTTACAAAAAATGAAAATTTTCAAATTTCAAAAATTCATAAAAAATTAAGGAAACATTTGTAAGTGTTCTTGGTCTATATGATGCTAGTAGTGTATTTTATCTAACTATAGGAAGAAATAGACTCTCATAAATCACTCCTTGTTTGTTGTTTTTGGGCCTAAAAAGTGGATTTTTGAACATTTGGATACCAAACTTTGGAGGTTATTTTGACTGGCTATTTTTGAATTTAGAGTATTTTGTGTAATAGACAATGTTGTGGAGGACACTTTTCTGAAAACAATCATGTCAATTACAATGTTGTCACTTAACCCAGTGCAGACGTATTCTAACTTTCGCTAATGTCTCCAGACTGAAAAATTGTCACTCACCCACAAATAAAAATGGCCGCCATCCAGTAAAGGTGCAAGATAAATTATTTTTAAAAAACTGTTTTGAACTTCTCAAATATAGGGCAATCGCATATAAAAAAAATTAAAATATTTAAAAATGGTCAAGCAACCATCACTGGACCACTTCATAAGGATTGACCCAGGACCGCCACCTACGCACTGGTACCACGTCGATAACGTTCTGGGATGTGGCAAACATGTATTAAAACAGCGCCTAACATAATTATACGCCCTGTGGGAATAAAAACGCAACGTTAAAGCAAAGGAGTGCAGTTCTGGGCTGTATGTCTTAAGTACTGATTGCGCCTTAGCTTTCGCAGTTTGCTGCTGCAGCAAGTCTCTCTGCATTCCAGGTATGCTCTCTGGTATATTTTGTAAACTTTCATCCACAAGATGCTTGTCTTTCAGTACCTTAATGACAGCACTCAAAGAAGCCACTTTCTTCTTAAGTCGTCGCTTAAACTGCTGAAGAGTTTTAATTTGTTTTTTGTACTGTTCAGTTTTTGTTATGAGGTGTTCACAGTTACTCTTCAGTTCAGTACTTTCAGAGGATGCGTTACTAAGTTCTGGTGGTCCTGCAGTGTACTCAGGAACAGGAGCAGGAACTACTTCATCCTGCACTCTGCTGACAGTAGCCAAAACTGAAGATGGAAAGGAAGAGCTCGCCTTCCGCAGTGGTGGCTTTCTCTTGTTGTCTCCCTAAAGAAAATAAACAGATGGAAAACATTTAGAACCGCTTTTTTAACAGATGGTTGAAAGTATTACAGTCTTTGTCATGAACAGCATGTTACAGCCCACTAAATAATCCTATTCTCAGTACTTCGCAGAAATATAAATTCTATTTTTCAGCAACTATTTATCTTGTTCATGAAATATCCATTACTCTAACAAAAACAATTGTTGTGTTCAGCAGAAAATTTGAGATTCCTCCCATATGCGAAGCGACAATTAATTCACACTTAATGAAAAAATGTAAACTCTGAACATGTAAAATACTTCTGCTGGTGTGTTTTGTTTAACTATCACTCTTTATAACTAGGGCTGCAGTCAGTTCACAAAGCTCTTAATACAACTGGTCCAACAGTTAATGATATAAAATTGTGTGTTATACCTAATTTTGCGACAGTAGTAGGTTCCACAGTACTGGATAATGTTAACAAGAAGGTAGTGCTAAAGCTTTTTAATCAATAATGATATTTTTCAGTGGAGAATGTCAATTAACAGTGCATCAAACAAAAGAAATGTTCATTTGCTGTGCTTATCCCACATACACAGTTGTATTTAACACAGCCAAAGTATTAATTTCTGTGACTTCACTAAATAATTATACCACACAAACTCGTTCAGCATAAGTAGTCTCACAATCTAAACAATGACCCTGAATTTTCTACTTAAATATTCTCTTGTGTGCAAAGACTGATGCTCATCTAAAAGGAGTTCCATAAATTTGTTTCTACATGACAATGTGGAGAACCAGATTATCTCTTTATAACATACTGTGTAGATGTAGAAACACTTCAGTGTTCCAGCACATCCACTCTTAAATTCTGTACACAGCATGAAATCAGTCCTAGGCAAAAGCTATGTAGAAGGAGCTAATGAGATGGAAAGTGAAATTAATTTATTGAAATGACCCGAAGGAATCCTCCCAAAATCAACATAGATAAGTAAAACGCTTGCTGTATCAATTACTCCCAAGGCATAACTATCATTAACTAGTAAAAACAGTGCAATAAAAATGTTGCACAACACAGTACACCAGACAAAGTGAGATGTTCACAAACTACTGCCTGAAATACTCACATAACTGAAAACATTTACTTCATATGAGTATTCAATTACTTTCGGAATTACGGCTGAATAACAGAAACTGAAAACTAAGTTAGCTATGCCCTTCCTCCAATGCCCTATGAATACATCTTGTTTGTGATAAGTACAGGAACATTTCAGTTACATTACCCTACTGTGAAACACTGTTCAATAATACAAACATTTACAGAAACACATAGAATGGTAAATCTACACAGTGTCCCGTTTAGGCTTGTTTTTTTACAACAGTTAAATTAGTGTTAGCTTTTAATTTGGTACATGATGAAGACAGAATGCGAGTTGCTGAACACTTCGATTATCGGCGATACGTACGTATTACCGTATACTGAAACGTGAACTTGTTATCTAAGAATTTAAATCTTTGAGTTAACATACCTTTTGCAAATGTTTTGGGTGTGTAAAAAACTGGTGCTACAGCGTTTTCTCGGAGCCGTACTATTGAAAGAGAAGTTCGGTCAATGTTCTCTTCTCGAAAAGGCTGAGAACATATAGTACTCCATTTAGACGCACGCCAATTCTTCCTCCTGATGGCATTCTCCCACAGAGCTTTCCAACTTTCATCTTTAGGAAATCTAAAATCATAAAAGAGAAAAATACGCTATAGTACAAGTAAAGATGTAGCACACGTTCGTTCACAATGAAGTTGTAAAATCACACTTAGCGAGACAACTTACACATGAAATGTTATTCCCTTCGATTTCGCGTCACAATCAGAACGATTCGTCAGCCGAACACCACACAAGTCACCATAATAGTGCAAAATCCTATCAAAAAAGGGCGACAAGCCTATGCACACAAACTTACAGCAGCAATGTTTGGTCGGATTAAGATGGCTAACCTCGGCTTCACACAGCTTTGCAGCCGTGACGTCACGGCCTCTCCGTTTATTCTTACCTCCATGAGGAGGAGGAGGAGATTAGTGTTTAACGTCCCGTCGACAACGAGGTCACTAGAGACGGAGCGCAAGCTCGGGCGAGGGAATGATGGGGAAGGAAATCGGTCGTGCCCTTTCAAAGGAACCATCCCGGCATTTGCCTGAAGCGATTTAGGGAAATCACGGAAAACCTAAATCAGGATGGCCGGAGACGGGATTGAACCGTCGTCCTCCCGAGTGCAAGTCCAGTGTGCTAACCACTGCGCCACCTCGCTCGGTCTTACCTCCATGATTTTGACATTAAAAATAAATCTGTGACGACCTAGCAGTGATGGCGTGATGCAGCATGAGGAAACTCATTGGTCAGTGCTACAGCTGCACTGTGGAACAATCTTGGCACTAGCTCCTTCTTAGTGTTTATGGTGTACATATTTCTCTGATGTATCTACACTTAGTAATAAAGTGTAGATTCACGGAATTCATGCTCTCCATTATTTAATCTGGAGCATCCTCATCTACGTCTACTCTACATTGTTGGCTTCACATCAAATGACGTTATCAGCTAAAAATTATTCCACTTTCTTGGGCTCATCATTCTTGCAACATCAGTGGCGCCATCTCTCAACCTTAGTGCCAGAGGCAAGAAAATACAAGACAGAGACTTACACACCGATATTGCCCATACCAACCAGGTTGAAAACTAATTACGTCACCTACTGAACTTACAAGTATGACTCAACCCTTGAAAAAACCAACAACTTGTCATAATTGTCACCACAATTCGACGAGCAGTACCCATGCCGTAGTAGAGTCAGCCATAGATGGCAGCTTTAGGCTTTGTTTACTTCTTCTGCTGTCACCAAATGACATAGTGACAAGCTTGGACTCTCAGCTCCGCACACGGGCGCGGTTGTGGCGTGTCAAGTCAGGTGTACGAGGTATTCAACCTGCTGTCCTCGGATAGGTGGCAGATGGCAGCTAGCACTGTGGCATCAAGTCCTAGGAATTCAGTGTTGGCGGCTGCAGGCACAGGCGGCAGGATGACGGGGCTGTGGCACAAAGTCTCACGAAGGACTTAGTGCTTGCAGAAGGCTCAGCCTGGTCTCGAACCAATGGCTGATACTGGCAAAGCCCAGTCGTCCCGCTGTCCAGCGAAGTTCTGGCACTGTGGCGATGCTGCTGGTTTCAGACTGTGAGAAGTGATCCGAGCGTTAAAACTAAGCCTTATTTATATGCCTCCAGCACCCATTTGTTTCACTAAATCTCAGCACCTAGTCATGTCACCTATAACAGGAGACCTGCCATGGTGTGGTGACATCAACCTGCTGGCTACACGATTACCGCTGTGTGGTACAGTTTATTGCTGCGCTCGCTCAGCTGTCCTAGACTTGCAATCCACTTACATGTCTGTTATTGTGACCCACATGTCGTCACACTGCCGGGTACCTGATTGCGACCCTCAGTGCAACGCTCCACAGTGGCTTCCACACTGCTTCTCATTACTTTTGCTGAAGTCTTATAATGTTACTGTATAAAGACTGCGACGCAACACTAAACTTTCAATGACGTTGAAGGAATTTTGAGGACAAGAGCACTGTGGTCTGATAACCCTAAATCATTGTTTGTTATTTCTATTTTAGTAGATCCTACATTTGAAAATACATTGCCAGAAAAAAAAATTACAACACCTGGAAAAACGACGTCGATTTTGATCCGATGACGGCATATGCCACCTGTGGGATATTGTATGTACTGATAATGGTTTCAACATCGTCTGCCAACAGGTAGCATAGTGACATAGCTACCAGAGTGGCATCAGTGTCTACCATTTAGTAGGAAATGCTCAGTGCCAGAAGGCTCAGTGTGGTGCAAATGTGTGTAGAAAGCAGACAAGCATGCCACAGAGATGCAATCGTGTTTCCTACAGTCAACTGAGCGAGTCTGAAAGGAGTCAAATTGTGGCCTTCCAAGTGGTGGGATGGTCCTTTTGGAGAATTGTCACACAAGTTGGGCGTGCTGCGTCAGTTGTGCAATGGTGCTGATATTAGTGGTTACATGAACATTCTCGACCCAGTAGACGAGGTTCCGAACGTCTGCGCAGCACAGACGCCTGCCAGATCATTGCATTGTAGGGGCAGCATTGGCAGATCGTGCAGCTACCGCAGTACAGATAAGAGGGGTTGTGAGCCCAGAAGTGTCAACTCGAACTGTTGCAAACCGGCTATTAACAGTGGGACTATGGACACGCACACGCCTAGCCCATATAATGGTCGCCTAGTCGTAGATATTGCTATAATCGCGTTATTTCACTCCCATTTACGGAGCTTGTTAGCACTTGATTTAGGTTGGCGCCATTAAAATGCATTGTGGTAATCGCTGCTGCTTGCTGGATCGCTGCTGTGTTTCGATGCTAATGCTGGCTCTAAATCTGGTTGTCTAGGGGTAAAAAGACGAGGTCCCGTGTTTTTTATGTGCTTTTGATGAGAAATAATGAGCGAAACCAACAAATATTTAAACTTCAAATATTTATTACTCTGATAGCCATCTTAATTCCACTGTCCACCAAAGACAATGACACAACACAAAGTAGCACTTCTTTTACATGTTCTTTGCAATGTTTATCCACATAACACACATACACTTTACCAAAGTTTCATTCAGACTCCGCTCCCGACCTTTCTTGCTGCTTGTATTTATAACTTTGTCAAAGAACTACTAAAAAGAGATATACACTCCTGGAAATGGAAAAAAGAACACATTGACACCGGTGTGTCAGACCCACCATACTTGCTCCGGACACTGCGAGAGGGCTGTACAAGCAATGATCACACGCACGGCACAGCGGACACACCAGGAACCGCGGTGTTGGCCGTCGAATGGCGCTAGCTGCGCAGCATTTGTGCACCGCCGCCGTCAGTGTCAGCCAGTTTGCCGTGGCATACGGAGCTCCATCGCAGTCTTTAACACTGGTAGCATGCCGCGACAGCGTGGACGTGAACCGTATGTGCAGTTGACGGACTTTGAGCGAGGGCGTATAGTGAGCATGCGGGAGGCCGGGTGGATATACCGCCGAATTGCTCAACACGTGGGGCGTGAGGTCTCCACAGTACATCGATGTTGTCGCCAGTGGTCGGCGGAAGGTGCACGTGCCCGTCGACCTGGGACCGGACCGCAGCGACGCACGGATGCACGCCAAGACCGTAGGATCCTACGCAGTGCCGTAGGGGACCGCACCGCCACTTCCCAGCAAATTAGGGACACTGTTGCTCCTGGGGTATCGGCGAGGACCATTCGCAACCGTCTCCATGAAGCTGGGCTACGGTCCCGCACACCGTTAGGCCGTCTTCCGCTCACGCCCCAACATCGTGCAGCCCGCCTCCAGTGGTGTCGCGACAGGCGTGAATGGAGGGACGAATGGAGACGTGTCGTCTTCAGCGATGAGAGTCGCTTCTGCCTTGGTGCCAATGATGGTCGTATGCGTGTTTGGCGCCGTGCAGGTGAGCGCCACAATCAGGACTGCATACGACCGAGGCACACAGGGCCAACACCCGGCATCATGGTGTGGGGAGCGATCTCCTACACTGGCCGTACACCACTGGTGATCGTCGAGGGGACACTGAATAGTGCACAGTACATCCAAACCGTCATCGAACCCATCGTTCTACCATTCCTAGACCGGCAAGGGAACTTGCTGTTCCAACAGGACAATGCACGTCCGCATGTATCCCGTGCCACCCAACGTGCTCTAGAAGGTGTAAGTCAACTACCCTGGCCAGCAAGATCTCTGGATCTGTCCCCCATTGAGCATGTTTGGGACTGGGTGAAGCGTCGTCTCACGCGGTCTGCACGTCCAGCACGAACGCTGGTCCAACTGAGGCGCCAGGTGGAAATGGCATGGCAAGCCGTTCCACAGGACTACATCCAGCGTCTCTACGATCGTCTCCATGGGAGAATAGCAGCCTGCCTTGCTGCGAAAGGTGGATATACACTGTACTAGTGCCGACATTGTGCATGCTCTGTTGCCTGTGTCTATGTGCCTGTGGTTCTGTCAGTGTGATCATGTGATGTGTCTGACCCCAGGAATGTGTCAATAAAGTTTCCCCTTCCTGGGACAATGAATTCACGGTGTTCTTATTTCAATTTCCAGGAGTGTAGTTTATAAGTCACATGTACATCTGTGATCGTAATTTGTGCAGAAAAGTTATTAATTTATATCGAGTGACATAATTTAACAGGTTATTCAAATGCAGACAGATTTGTTGACTTGACAGAATAATTCTTTGTTACAAAAAGGTCGTTTTTTAGAAGTTTGTCAATTGACTTCTCTAATTTGCATAAATAAGTAAATAACATGAATTATTAAGAATTACATTGGTTTTCGTCTAAAATAGGAGTGTTTACGTGAATACTGAGTGAAAACGGTCCTAGTGAACAAATAGGTTTCACTGGGCGATTTTTATTTAAGGAGATCCAAAATACGTAAGTTGGCCACTATTTTTCGTACTTCATATTAATTATTTAAGATGAAATTAGTGTTTTTACATGATGACATTTGCTGTATCAGTGATCAAGTGATATTAACTTTTGTGTGGGTCAGTTATTCAATATAATTTAATGGGTTGACTTTTTATGGAGACATGTTATGCAATCATTGTTAACAAACACAATAACTTTTCTATAATCATAAATACTCGTTAAACTGGTTGAATTTGGAGGGTATCGCATACTTCAGTAAAGTAAAGCCTTTAATAGGTTCCGTTACACCCATCTTCCATTCACGCCACAGAAGCGACGTGCACAGCTCAAATGGTGCTGTCAGGGACTCACTTGGAAGGGGGAATGGAGCGCCATGGATGACAGCAGATTTTGTCTGTGCGCAAGTGATCGTCTTCTGTGCATACGATGTAGACGTGGTGAGCGATGTCTCGTAGAACGCATTCGTTCAAGACACACTGGCTCCAACCCTGGACTTACGGTCTGGGGTGAGATAAGGCACAAATCTCGTTCATCTTTGGTGTTTCTGGAGGAGACGCTAACCAGTGCTCGGTATGTGAAGAACGTTGTTAGACGCTTTCTTTAGCAGTTGTTGCAACAGGAAAGTGTTGTATTGTCCCAACAGGATAACGGTGACCTACACACCACACCTGGAACTCAACACGTTCTGCAAGATGTGCAGCAACTGCCCTGGACAACATGATCTCCGAACTTGTCTCCAATCGATCATGTGCGGGATATGATGGGAAGATAAGTGACTTGTGTGACTCGTTAACCAACAACACTTACAGAATTACATGAGCAGGCCGAGCAGGCATGGCATGTCATATCCCAGACAGTATTCGCCATCTGTATGATAGACTTGATGCCAGAGTCAGCGCCTGCATTGCCGC
This sequence comes from Schistocerca serialis cubense, assembly GCF_023864345.2. Lineage (NCBI taxonomy): Eukaryota > Metazoa > Arthropoda > Insecta > Orthoptera > Acrididae > Schistocerca > Schistocerca serialis. The sequence goes on along the minus strand of NC_064640.1, from coordinate 433,234,330 downwards.
CACTGGAGTCTACACCACATACTAATATGGGTGTTTCAGCATTGGTCAATACCTGCTACCTCGGAATCGCTTTTTCTATTATTCTGTAAATGTAATCATTTCATGTACTCAATATGCACCGTTGCAACAATAAATCTTGAGTGAATTGGAACAGCAGTGTACTAATTTTGTTCTGACAGTGAGTATTGCCTATAACCCTGCTTGTATTATTGATTAATTCTGCAAGTTCATATATGTGATGCATTGGGTTAAAACCACATAAGATATTTAGGAACCGACCTTTTAGCCTGCTTTCGTGTATAGGATTTATACTGAAGCCCACATATACTCACAATTACAGCGAGTCTTTCTGTAAAGAGAATGTTAAGCAGTTTTTCTAATTGAGTAATAAATATTTCTCTGTCCTACATAAGTGGTCTGTATATTGCCACATATATGAATGTACCTTCTATTTTATACAACTGCAGAGCTTCTATTTCAAAATGTTTTTAAACACTCAAAGGTATGGCTTCACACTTCCTTTCACACCTGATGCTCGATTTGGTAAAGATACATACACTTTCATTTCTTCTACAACATTTACTTTCCAACATGTTTGGATGAATGTTAGTGATACTTCGTTACGATGCTAATCGTGACAATTTTCTGTCGAACATCTTCACAGGCATTGAAATATAGGTTCATCACTTCGAACCGGAAGCTAAACGGCAATCCATGGAGTGGCATTACGAGGTGCGGCTAGAAAAAAACCGGACTGATGCTGGAAAAAACAGTTGTTTACAATTATTTACCATTTCATGTTATCTCCTTCAATGTACTCTCCTCCTCGGTCTCTACACCCCTCCATACGAATTTTCCACTGTTCATAGCAATGCTGCAGATCATTTTCGGTAAGTCCATACATTACTTCCGTCGCTTTTTCTTTTACTGCTTCAACAGTCTCAAATCCAGTTCCTTTCAAAGCTGACTTGACTTTAGGGAAAAGAAAAAAGTCACAGGGGGCCAAATCAGGTGAGTAGGGTGGATGATCTAAGATGGGAATGTTGTGTTTTGCCAAAAACGTCTTCACTGACAACGCACTGTGAGCTGGGGCATTGTCTTGGTGAAGGATCCATGACTTTTTTCTCCACAAATCGTTCCGTTTTCTCCGTACTCGCTCACGTAGGGTAGCCAGGACGCTAATGTAGTAATGCTGATTCACTGTTTGTCCCTCTGGTACCTAATCAATGTGCACAATCCCTTTGATGTAAAAAAAAATAATTATCATTGCCTTGAATTTCGATTTTGACATTCGTGCTTTTTTTTGTCGTGGAGAACCAGGAGTTTTCCAATGCATCGATTGGCGTTTAGTTTCGGGATCGTAAGTAAAAAACCACGATTCATCGCAAGTAATAACATTTTGTAAGAAGGTGGGATCACTTTCAATGTTTTCCAGGATGTCAGAACAAATCATTCTTCGGCGTTCCTTCTGTTCAATTGTGAGACACTTTGGAACCATTTTTGAACACACTTTGTTCATGTTGAAACTTTCATGAATAATCTGCCTAACACTTTCCTTGTCAACTCCTGTTAACTCAGACACTGCTCTGATTGTTAAACGGCGATCTTGTCGAACAAGTTTACCGATTTTTTCAATGTTTGCATCAGTTTTTGCTGACAATGGTCTGCCAGTGCGAGTGTCATCACTGGTGTCTTCGCGGCCATCTTTAAATCGTTTAAACCACTCAAACACTAGTGTTCGCGATAAACAATCATCCCGTACACTTTTTGTAACATTACAAACGTTTCACTTGCAGATTTTCCTAGTTTGAAGCAAAATTTGATGTTAACACGCTGTTCTTTCTGTACACTCAACATTTTCCGACGCACAGACAAAACGTCAACTACTTAAAACAGACGCCACGGGCAGACTGAGTGCAGGAGGCAGATGAAACTCGAGCAGTAGGCGGAGCGAGAGTCACGTGACAGGCCACGCGACTTTCAGCCTTATTGCATTCGTTTTATTGTTTCACCAGTACCAGTCCGGTTTTTTTCTAGCCACACCTCGTACACACCTATTCTGCGAAGGAAATGTTCAAAGCCACATCCTCAACCGGTGAACTCATGGCGACGGTCTTCTAGGAGTGTGAGGGGGCTATTCTGTCTGATGTCCTCTCCATCATGGTGCAACAATCAACTCTGACGTGTACTGTGCTACCCTCAGGAAATTAAAGAAACGACTCCTGCGTGTTCGTCCCCAAAAAAATGCAAACATACTCCTCCTTCTCCACAAGTCTGAACATCCAAGCGGAGCTCACAAAACTTCATTGAACTGTTCTTCCTCATCCACTCTACAGGGTGGATATCGCACATTCCGACTTCCATCTGTTTGGCCCAATTAAGGATGCACTCCGCAGGAAGCAATACATGGGTGATAGGGAGGTTACTGATACAGCGAAACTTTGGCTCCGACTTCGATCATTGGACTGGTATCATGCAGGCATAGAGGGCCTCCCAGTAAGGTGGTGTAAGGACGTCACAGTGAATGGAGATTATGCTGAAAAATAGCCGAAAGTGTGGGGAATAATATGGTTTATTGGAATCCTGAATGAAACCAACCTGCTTTCAGAAAAAAGTGTTGCATTACTTATGAACGCCCCTCGTATAGATACAGGACAATAATTTTATTAATCAAAGGCAATACATTACTAGAAAAAAAAATGCAGCTGTTCATTCACATGACACAAGAAGTAGAAGGTAGCTGAAAAGTATACCACACAGGCTGGAAAAAGGTCCTCAGTATTCATGTGCAGCTGGTAAAGAGTCTTTTTGACAGTGTACACGACAGTATGAGAGAAAGGACATTCCAGAAACTTCTAAAGGATAACTTAATGGAAAAATAACTTTATACTGTTGAAGAATAAGCGTAAAGAATAAGGAGTGCTGTTATTACTTATGTGTATGTACTGTAATCATTGTTGTAGTATGATGTATGTAAATTACTTATATATATATACTTGTATGTTATTTTATATTGCAGTGTGTATGCCAAATATTTTACGATTTTAGGTTAAGTTGACTTGTCCTATATTACAGGTATGCACTCCGTACATAATGTAATCAAATGGGTCCAAATAAAAATCAGTCAGCTCCACATGGACATGTTTTTTTATTTTATACTTTTCAGCGATGTCATTATTACAATTTACTATTATTGATTCACTGGATTAACAACAACACCAGTTTCCCCTTTTTTCGAAATTACGTTTTATTTTACTTGAACAATGCTTTCGAACAACATCCCGTATATAGGGTACATGTTTCAGTGCCTTCAAACAGATATAATCCATTTCAATTTTGAATTTTGGTTTCCTTGTTCCATGGAAGTTTCAGTCAGTACAGAATGTGAGTGTTGTAGCTAGTTCTGCTTCTGCACAGGACGATAAGAATGATATTTGTTATTTCAAATACAATGGCTATGGGTAGCAGTACAGATGAGGCATGTTCTCACAGCATGGTACAGAAAATAACTCAAACCTGCTAGCTTGGAATGACATGAAAAATGCACTGCAAGTATTTCAGTTATGTATGTATATCACATACTCTAAAGGAAAGGATCATTGTCACATATTGTTATTCGAATACATCTTGTTTGAATTCTAACTAACTCATATTGCCAAAATTTTTAATTAATGAGGGTTAACGAAACAAATGAATAACTATAGAATAACGATTGTGACTAAAGCTGCCCAATCATATACTAGACGATTCTGTGAGAGTATCACAAACTGTCAGGGGTGATGGAGAAGGTATCGATTTTAGGTAAGGGACACCAGTTCGGAAACGACACTGTCCAAAGCTATAAGCGAAAATCGCTGTTACCTTTGACAATTGATTTCTTCTATTGCAAGATCTTTGTTTTCGATATTTTTGGAAGAGATAGCACGGACCAAAACAATAAAAAAAGTCCAGTAAACATGGGTTTTAAAGAGCATACTTTAAGAGCAATGAGCACTTGTTCATCTTTGCTACTGCCAAACATCTCTTCTACTGAACGAGTGCTCATAGCTTCTAAGGTATGCAGTTTAGAACCAATTCTGACTAGATAATTTTTCTTGTTTTGGTCCAACTATCTCCTCCCAAAATATGGAAAACAAAGAGGTTGCAGTAGAAGAGGTCCAGTGTCAGATGTATCAGAACGATTTGAGCTTATAACTTTCGACTCAGATTCCAGAATGAGATTTTCACTCTGCAGCGGAATATGCACTGATATGAAACTTCCTGGCAGATTAAAACTGTGTGCCAGACCGAGACTCGAACTCGGGACCTTTGCCTTTCTCGGGCAAGTGCTCTACCATCTGAGCTACCCAAGCACGACTCAAAACCTGTCCCCACAGCTTCCCGAGTTCGAGTCTCGGCCGGGCACACAGTTTTAATCTGCCAGTAAGTTTCGACTCAGTTGTTTAAAGAACATTGCCCCTTACCTGAAATAAATACATTTACCAGAATGAGATTTTCACTCTGCAGCGGGGTGTGCGCTGATATGAAACTTCCTGGGAGATTAAAACTGTGAGCCCGACCGAGACTCGAACTCGGGACCTTTGCCTTTCGCAGGCAAGTGCTAGTTCTGCAAGGTTCGCAGGAGAGCTTCTGTAAAGTTTGGAAGGTAGGAGGCGAGGTACTGGCAGAAGTAAAGCTGTGAGTACCGGGCGTGAGTCGTGCTTCGGTAGCTCAGTTGGTAGAGCACTTGCCCGCGAAAGGCAAAGGTCCCGAGTTCGAGTCTCGGTCGGGCACACAGTTTTAATCTGCCAGGAAGTTTCAAATACATTTACCGTTCTCCATTATCCCTAAAAGCTTGTAACATCATCGCACAATCACCCTGCATAACGACATCGGAAAAATTTCTGCCATGTGTATTATTTGCTGGTATCTCAGATGGCCAAGACAGCACAGTTACGTTACTTAATTAGTTAGTTGTTCATTCATCCACAGATCAGAATGATATGAGCCATATCATATTTATTGAAAAGGGAAACATTTTTTATATCAACTAATTTATGTGATCTTTATTATTATCTCATATATGTCTAGATCAAGAAGTAATTTTGCTAAATTTGATATGTTGTGGAAAGTGTTACATTTGCGAACAAGTTTAAAATTAATCCTAAAGAATACTATTACCCTATTCATTTGTATATGTCTGGTCACTGCTTACACTGCACATAAACACACACTACACTGTGCAGCACTGCACTGTACTATATGTGCACACACACATTCACACACACACACACACACACACAGTAAAACGGACAGAGGTTAGAATTATCTACCAAAGATCCCGGGCATAGGATTTTACAGTAAGAGTCATGAAACTATGATAGTTTACTGTAAAAGGACAGTTGTTTGTTATTAAATAATGTTAATTTTTTACCATTACTCATTATCTAAATATTATCTAAATAATTTTGACTTTGTAGTATCTGTTATTGAAAAGGTGTACTTTAACATACCGGTACTTTTCAAAATTTTGAATTTCCATTTTCTGTTTAATCTCCTTCGATGATTTACATTACTATTTTATTCCCTTGTAGAAAATGAAGTTCTTTTGTTCACACCTGATAAATGTAGGTTTCATTGATTTATTTTTCATTATAATTAATTCTGCTGTTTATGACATAACTGAATAAGTCCTCCTAGATATGCATAACACATGTTGCAACCCACAGCTGTTTAAGCACATCTTTAAAGGGATCTTGACGAATTTTTTTATGTTATCCGCTTTCCCTTCATGTAGTTTGAAAACTGTGTCCATTTTTTGTGTATAGGGGCCCTGAGAAAAAATTACATAGCTAAAGATGGAAAGCATGCAGGATTTGTTACTGTTATGAGGTATAGTCTGTTTTACACTGATGGCCTGTAAGGTCATAGCATGCAGATAACATTTTCTTTGTTATTGTATTGGTAAGTTCATTTTACTTTAGGTGATAATCAACATTATTTCCTAAAAAAATTTGTGTTTGCATCACAAACTATAAAATTATCATCCAAATTTAATTTTACAGGATTATTTTCCCTCTTTAAGCAAAACTTCATGCTGTTCGTTTTCTTGTTTATTCTGTACTCACTAATTATATACATCCTTTAGAAGTTTCGTTTGCTGGTCTTTTATCGGTGATTACAATGTTACAGTCATTATTAAAAAGGTTTTACTCCAATGTCTCACATTGTCTGGAAAGTAACTGATGTATATCAAGAAGAATACTGCTCTTGAGATGCTACCCTGAGAAAGTCCTTTGGTAATACACTTGGATTTTTTAAATGATTCACTATAACTTTGCTTAATTCGAAGCAAGTGCTACATGTACCCTTTTTGCTCTGTTTCTCAGATATAATCTGAATCAGTAATTGGCAATTCCTCTCATTCCAGATGGTCCCTCTTTTTTCAGGGAAGTTTTGTGCCAAACGATATTAAAGGCCTTTGACAGATTTGGAAGTTTACTGGTGCCACATTTGTCATTGTCTAGTGCATCAAACATTCATCCTTTTCTAGAGCAAGAGGCAGATATGTAGGATACATATGTCTGTCAAAGCTGCAGTATCATTCTTTGTCTTGCTTTATGATTCAAAGTCCAACGTTACACTAAAACGTATGTCATCATGTCAGTGGGCATGCATTAAATATATACCAGGTGGTTATAATTAAAGTGCAGCTATTCACAGTAATCCAGCGTGGGTCGTAAGTATTATATGGCAGTGAAACTTGTCAGAAATTTTAATGCAATAGTGTGGAACCGATTTATGCTGGAAAGAAAATAGTTCCCATTTTGGCCACCATGTGTAAATCTAGCGCTGTGAATGCAAGAAAGACACTAAAAATATTTCCATATGTAATAGATTAGAAATGGGACACGAGCAGAAGAGTCAACAAGTGAGAAAGGCATAGTGCTGATTTTGTTATTAACCACCACTTACACAGATTGTTCAATATGAGCACCAGAGACATCGAAGACATGCTGTACAGCGCCAGATTTGCACCTCGTGACCAAAATTGCAACTAACTTTTTCCAGCGTAAATCGGTTCCGCATTAACACCTTAGCATATCTATCAAGTTTCACTGCCGTGTGATAATATCACCCTGCACTGGACCTCCACGAGTAGCTGCACTTTAATTAGAACCACCCAGAATGCATATCGTTAAGTTTGTCGTTACACTAGCTCCTGCTGCGATTGGTTTTCTTAGGTAGCCCCCTATAGGAATGGCGGTAACCTGTAAAGCAAATGCAGTGCGGGTGAATTCCCATAGAATGTTGCTCAGAGTTGTAACAGAGAGCTCAGCTTGCAACAAGCATGGCTTTTGGGAAGAGCTCAGAGCAGTAAAGCCTAGAAACGGAGTCAGGTACAAAGTTACATAGTTTAATAATTGCCCTGAACCAAACGAGAAAATCATGTGTACAATACTCGTATTCGATAGCACCTTTGTTATTATTGATAAACAGAACAAATGATTACAAATGCAAAACGGACCTGTGGTGTGTTATAATATCGTTTCGTCCATAAACGGATGGCAAAGCCAGGTAGTGTCAACGGCACCTCATACCTCATGTATCCGGACGCGGCTATCCAGCGACGGCCGGACAAAGGCGCATTTAAGTAGGTCTGAAGTGCCTTGGACTGCGGGCAGGAGGCGGTGCCCTCGATCGTCAGCTACGGCTAAAGCGTCACAGGGCTTGGAAGGAACAATGCAAACTGGTTATGTTTAAAATTAGAGTAGAATCATGGTATAGATTTTCAGACATTTAGAGACAGCCTTATACCCTCATGACTGCGTGAGGGATGTAAGGGGGGGGGGGGGGGAGATGCGAAGGTCATGACACACCTCCCCCAAAGAACGATTTAATAAAAGCCTTTGTATTTTTATGTATGATGACTGAAACAAAGTGAAGCACGCAGGAGAGGAGGAAGAAACGAATGATACTTCACTGGTTGAGAGGATATACACTACTGGCCATTAAAATTGCTACACCAAGAAGAAATGCAGATGATAAACGGATATTCATTGGACAAATATATTATTCTAGAACTGACATGTGATTACATTTTCACTCAATTTGGGTGCATAGATCCTGAGAAAGCAGCACCCATAACAACCACCTCTGGCGGTAATAACGACCTTGATACGCATGGGCATTGAGTCAAACAGAGCTTGGATGCCGTGTACAAGTACAGCTGCCCATCCAACTTCAAGACGATACCACAGTTCATAAAGAGTAGTGATTGGCATATTGTGACGAGCCAGTTGCTCGGTCACCATTGACCAGACGTTTCCAATTGGTGAGAGATCTGGAGAATGTGCCGGCCAGGGCAGCAGTCGAACATTTTCTGTATACAGAAAGACCCGTACAGGACATGCAACATGCGGTCGTGCATTATCCTGCTGAAATGTAGGGTTTCGCAGGGATCGAATGAAGGGTAGAGCCACGGGTCATAACACATCTGAAACGTAACGTCCATGTTCAAAGTGCCGTCAATGCGAACAAGAGGTGACCGAGACGTGTAACCAACGGCGCCCCATACCATCACGCCGGGTGATACGCCAGTATGGCGATGAAGAATACACGCTTCCAATGTGCGTTCACCGCGATGTCTCCAAACACGGATGTGACCATCATGATGCTGTAAACAGAACCTGGATTCATCTGAAAAAAATGACGTTTTGCCATACGTGCACCCAGGTTCGTCGTTGAGTACACCATCGCAGGCGCTCCTGTCTGTGATGCAGCGTCGAGGGTAACCGCAGCCATGGTCTCCGAGCTGATAGTCCATGCTGCTGCAAACGTCGTCGAACTGTTCGTTCATATGGTTGTTGTCTTGCAAAGGTCCTCATCTGTTGACTCAGGGATCGAGACGTGGCTGCACGATCCGTTACAGCCATGCGGATAAGATACTTGCCATCTCGACTGCTAGTGATGCGAGCCCGTTGAGATCCAGCACGGCGTTCCGTATTACCCTCCTGAACCCACTGATTCCATATTCTGGTAAGAGTCATTCGATCTCGACCAACGAGAGCAGCATTGTGGCGATACGATAAACCGCAATCGCGATAGGCTACAATCCGACCTTTATCAAAGTCGGAAACGTGATGGTACGCATTTCTCCTCCTTACACGAGGCATCAAAACAACGTTTCACCAGGCAACGCCGGTCAACTGAAGTTTGTGTATGAGAAATCGGTTGGAAACTTTCCTCATGTCAGCACGTTGTAGGTGTCGCCACCGGCACCAATCTTGTGTGAATGCTCTGAAAAGTTAATCATTTGCATATCACAGCATCTACTTCCTTTTGGTTAAATTTCGCGTCTGTAGTGGAGATATCTCGGAATCCCAGATGAAAGGCCGGCCTTTGTAGCCGAGCGGTTCTAGGCGTTTCAGTCTGGAACCGCGCGACCACTACGGTCGCAGGTTCGAATCCTGCCTCGGGCATGGATGTGTGTGATGTTCTTAGGTTAGTTAGGTTTAAGTAGTTCTAAGTTCTAGGGGAGTGATGACCTCAGATGTTAAGTCCCATAGTGCTCAGATCCATTTGAACCATTTTTTTGAACCAGATGAAAGCTTTAAGAAAATTCAAAACATATGCTCCCAAAGATTGAGCGATAGTGGTAGAATAACAGATTAATAATAGTTGCAAGTAAAATTGTATACATGTTGTTTATGGGAGAGCTATCCCAAAAGCTAAGTGCAACCGTTGAGTTACACTTCCTGACAAAAAAAAGTGAAGCTTCCAGAAGGCGAGGAAAACTACATAAAACTTGACAGGTTAAGAGGATATTTGAGGTTACGTAAGTGATTACAAAACGGAGCCAAATTTACAAGGAACTGGGTAGTAACAGCTCACTTATCAGTTGGCTCCCATCTGGCCTGGATGCATGCACTAATTCGGTTGGGAAGAGTGTCATAAAGCCGTTTTATTCTCTCCTGTGGCAAGCTGTCCCGCAACTGTTGTAACTAGTCCTTTATGTGCTGCACACTGGCATTCGGACAGAGTTGATGTCCGAGTTGGCCCAACAAATCTTCTATTGGGAATAGATCCGGGGCTATTGCCAGCCACGGGAGTACATCAACAGCACGCAGGAAGTTCACGAGATATGTGCCTTGTGTGTGCATGAGCATTGTCGTGTTGAAAAATGGCGTCACGATACCATCGCATGAGAGGCAATACACGAGGACGCAGGGTGTCCTTGACATTCTGCTGTGCCGTCAGAGTTCCCTCAATCACTACCAACCGTAATCTGACGTCATAAACCAATGGCTCCTCATACCATGACGCCAGGAATGACATCACTCTAGCCCTCCAAATCATTGGAAGTTGAGACCTTTCTCCAAATCGCCAACGATGGTCATCCAGCGTAGTGCGGAATTACATTTTATCGCTGGATACGTTGCGACGGCGTTCAGCAGTTGCCCATGCTTCCTGGTCTTGGCAACACTCCAAACGCAGCCATTTGAGTTGTGGTGTTACGGCAGCCTACGGATTGGACGGTAATTCCCTAGTCTGGCTACTGCCAGTCTCCGATCAGTGTAGCGGTATGACACAGAGTGTTGCAGGGAGTCCATGAATTGTTTTCGGACGGCAGAAGCAGATCTGAAGGGGTTATGATGAGCTGGGTGCACAACACGGCGATCCTCCCTTGTGGTGGGCAGACGTAGTAACCCAGAACTTTGACAACGAGTATGACTGCCCTTTTGTTCCTATGGATTCAAAAATCGGCCCACTGTCACATGAGAATGCCCCACAAATCTGAATACTGCATAATTTGACCAGCTGGCCAAATGGAGACCAACAATGGGACCCCTTTCAAACCCTGTGAGGTGCTGATACTGCTGTCTCACACGACTGCACGGTATCTCTGTATCCTTCGCGGTGATCTCTCAACATCAGACACTGTCGCTCCCATTTTATACCCTACCACGCCTGTAAACAACACTAAACAAGAATGACACTAACGCTCTTTGGTGGCTGTTGTATTTGCTCAGAGGACTACAACTTTTATCACTTACACACCCGCCGATGGCACAAAACCACACTGGCATTCGACCATGTCTTTTGGGTGTTTCACTTTTTTCTTATTTCTTTTCTTCCAGGAGGTGTATAACAATTTACAAGTTTTTTGGCTAACGTTCGGAAAATGAAGTACCCTGAAAAGTTACAGTCTCGAAACGGACGAGGAATTCTAGTAAATCGCGAGTCATGTTTAAGATGGGGTACTTTTCAGTTGCTCGCATGAGCCTGATCAGCCACAAAAAATATTCCAGCTGGAAAAGGCGCCCTTTGCAGGCTGACCGTAGTCTACCTTATGGCAACAACAAATCTGCCAGGGTTCGTGGGTTCACAGGAGGAACCAGCAAACCACATGAAGTTGAGTAACGCAAAAATTGAAAATAAGAGGTAGAATGACTTTTCTGAACGAAAGGGCAAAATACTGAAAAAATCACTGTTCCCCCATCTTCGCTCAGATAGCTGTAGTCGCAGAGCACTGTACACAACCGTAGTGTTATGTGAAATACCTGCAATTGCGAAGGCATACAGCGATTTTATATTGTGTAAATTACTCCTTTACAAATTTTTTTTTCCTTTATTGTTATTTTGACACCTTATACGAAAGGTGGGGCGGCAGCGGCAATATTACGCATCTCTTCGGCCACAGACAGTACAAATAGAAACATGGAAGACACAGAAAAGCCAAACAAAATGGTGGACAAAAAAAACAGTACACACACGAGTAAAAAACACGGAGCCGTTCACAGGCGTAGTTCAAAAATGGCTCTGAGCACTATGCGACTTAACTGCTGAGGTCATCAGTCGCGTAGAACTTAGAACTAATTAAACCTAACTAACCTAAGGACATCACACACATCCATGCCCGAGGCAGGATTCGAACCTGCGACCGTAGCGGTCGCTTGGCTCCAGACTGGAGCGCCTAGAACCGCACGGCCACTCAGGCCGGCCCTCAACAGGCGTAGTAAAAAATATAAAAAAAGGTCAGCACTGTACACGAACACTGACGAATAAGATAACACATGTGAACGATGGAGCGTGGTGTGGTGAATACACTGAAGCACTAACACGACGGCACACACAGAGAACCGATGGCAATGATCTACTGTGCTCGAATGTTCACTTGACGTGTGCGAGTCCAGGGACCTGCCAAAAGGGGAAAAGGTGGGGGGGAAGGGAGAGGGGAGAGGGTAGATGCCAGTGGCAGAGAAGATGGGAGGGGGAGGAAAGAAGGGACGGGGGGCTAGGGGAAGCCTGGGAGGAGGAGGGGGAGGAAGGGAGGAGGGAGAGAGAGTGCCTTAAGGAAAAAAACTCAGGGTTTGGAAGGGGAGGATCAAAGTTGGTAGGAGGGGTAGATGGAGGGGATGAGGAACCAGCAAACCAGGAAAGAAGGGACGGGGGGCTAGGGGAAGCCTGGGAGGAGGAGGGGGAGGAAGGGAGGAGGGAGAGAGAGTGCCCTAAGGAAAAAAACTCAGGGTTTGGAAGGGGAGGATCAAAGTTGGTAGGAGGGGTAGATGGAGGGGATGAGGGCATCATCAGGGAGGGGGAGTTGGTGGAAGCCACCCTGGGCGAGGGAATAGAGAGTGGAGAGATGGAGAGCAGGTGGGACATGGGGATACAGGTGCGGCAGCGGACTGGGGTGGGACAGGATGGGAGAGACAAGCGGGTGAGGGGTATCAAGTTTACGGGAGGTGTAGAGGATCCGTATTCGTTCCAGGAAAAGGAGGAGGTGCGGGAACGGATTAAGGTCATACAGGATCTGCATGGGGGAGGGGAGACAGACGCGATAGGCGAGGCAGAGAGCATGGCGTTCTAGGATTTGAAGGGATTTGTAAAAGGTAGGAGAGGTGGAGATCCAGGCAGGTAGGGTGTAGCATAGGACAGGGCGGATGAGGGATTTATAGGTGTGGAGGATGGTGGAGGGGTCCAGACCCCATGTGTGGCCAGAAAGTAGCTTGAGAAGATGGAGTCGGGAGCGTGCCTTGGCTTGGATTGTCCGAAGATGAGGGGTCCACGAGAGGCGACGGTCAAAGGTGACGCCAAGGTACTTGAGGGTAGGGGTGAGGGCGATAGGATGGCCATAAATGGTGATATAGAAATCGAGGAGACGGAAGGAAGGGGTAGTTTTGCCTACAATGATCGCCTGGGTCAGAAGGATTGATCTTGAGCAACCACTGGTTGCACCAAGTGGTGAACCGGTCAAGATGGGATTGGAGAAGGTGTTGCGAGCGTTGCAGGGTGGGGGCGAGGGCAAGGAAGGCGGTGTCATAGGCGTACTGGACAATGTGGGGTGAAGGCGGCAGCGTGACCGCCGTATACAGAAGATAGAGAAGAGGGGAGAGGACAGAACCTTGGGACACACCGGTGGAGGGGTGGAAGGTGTAGGAATCCGTGTTATGGATGGTGACATAGGAAAGACGCTGGGAAAGAAAGGACCCAATCAGACGGACGTGGTTGATAGGAAGGGCGAAGGTTTGGAACTTGAAGAGGAGACCGGAATGCCGTACACGGTCGGAAGCACGCTCAAGGTCGAGGGAGAGGAAGATGGCGGATAGGCAGGAGTTGAGCTGTTCAAAGAGGAGATGAGTGAAGTGAAGGAGAAGGTCATCGGTAAAGAAGGATGGTCGAAAGCCACACTGGGTAGTGGGAAGGAGGCAGTACTGGCGGAGATGCAGATGGATGCGTCGCTTGAGGATGGATTCCAGGACCTTGCTGAAGACTGAGGTAAGGCTGATGGGACGGTAGGATGGCGGATGGCGGTTTGTCAGGCTTACGGAACATTAGGATACGGGAGGTTTTCCACAGGTCGGGGTAGTAGCCGGTGGACAAGACCACATTATCCTTTACCAAAGGTGTACAGATTATGTAGTTGAAAGTGGACGAGGAGAAAGGACAGGGAGGGAACTAATGATATCAACTGCATCGGCACTTTCTGGGAAATCAGCAGCAACATTGAAAATGTGTGCTAGACCGAAACTCGAACCCGAGATCTCTTGGTTTCTAACCACTTGCGTAAACCACTGCGCCACCTAGACCCAGTGTTTAGAGCAAATACTCCGACTATCTCGGTATGTTCCTCAGCCGACCCACAGTCGCACCTAGCGCTACATATCTGAAGTCTCTGTCCATGTCTGCCATGCTCGCTACTTTTAGATTCCCGCTGAAGGTCGAACTGAGATATACATCTGCACTGAAGGTTGTGGGTTAACTGCCCATCGAGGGGAATCAATTATATGATTGTATGAGGCCTGTTCTTTCGAACAAGTCCTCATATTCATACAGAAAGCGCACAGTTCTGGAATCTATTGCATAGCACTCAAACTTCTCAAATTCTCGGACGAATGATTTGAAAATGATATATTTTTCTGAATTGCACCTTCTTATTGATGTACCAAGCGCCGGCCAGGGTGGACGAGCGGTTCTAGGCGCTACAGTTTGGAACCGTGCGACCGCTACGTGGGGTGCACAACTTCACGGTCATCAGCTCTCGTACACATCCTCAGTTTTTTACACAGACCAGTCTAGCCACTTTCACGAATGACGATGGAATGATGAGGACAATACAAACATCCAGTGCCCGGGCAGAGAAAATCCCCAACCCGGCCGGAAATCGAACCCAGGACCCCGTGGGCCAGAGGTATCAACGCTAACCACTACACCACGAGCTGTGAACAATTTTTATTCTTATTATTATAATCCTCATTCAACTCCTGTCAGGAGATGACTTGCGGCAGTGCTCCTGCTACACTAACAGAGGATGACGACATGTACAAAGACCAACAACGTCAGGCACAAATTCGGAACTTCCTTCGACAAGAAAATAATATTTAATTGTCAGATGCTAGTTCGTGCAAGAGGAGGTCGCTCTGGCGTTAAAGTTATTACAAGAAGGGAAAGATCCAGACTACAGTTACATGTTTGCTTCGTTTCTGTCATTTGTTTTCAAATTTCCAGCGTTAATGTATGGACTGGGGACAGAGTAGTTGATCCTTTCATTTTCCATGGAATACCGACTGGAGCATCATACAGAGAATTTTTAATGGAACATTCAAATGTTTTTCTGGATGAAGGTACCCTACTATTACGTCAGATCATGTGATTCATGCACGTCGAGGAACAGACTCATTGTGCTCTGCAAGTGAGAGTAGTTCTGAACCAGCGTTTCCCAAATAAATGGATAGGTCTTGGGGGAGCAACGTCTTGGCCAACCAGACCTTCTGATCTTAGGCTATTGGATTTTTATTTTGGGAGGTATTTAAAGGACATAGTGTATTCAAGAACTATTGCGAATGTTTAATTCTTCTTCAGAGTGTTAAAGAAGGGTTTCAGCAGATACAGATGATGCCTAGTACATGGGAATGAGTACGACAATCCATGATGCGGCGTTTAGAAGCTTATGTTAGAGCTAACGGCAGACATTTTGAGCATCAGAAGACAAAATTTGAAAATAAAAGAATAGCTGTAGTACCAAGATGGATATTTGAAAACAAATAAACAGAAACGAAACAAACTTGTAACAAAAATCATCTGTAACTAAGAAAATAAAAATAGTGACCAGCGTGTATGTGAAATTCTTTGCTTCGTTTTAAGTCCTCTATTCATTCCCTAGAGGTTTCCCTCGTATTAGTTAATACCCTGTATATCATTGGATGAAAAATGATCTTCGAAATTTCTACAAGTCAGCACTTTATTCTCATATAATATTTAACTTCAGATAACTCATCATTTCCAACGCTAAACTTTTATTCAAAAGGAAATAAATCTAGGAGAGTATCAACATCAACTAACTGTTGAAATTCATTCAACAGAACGATAAATTATACGAAATACAAATTCCTCACCAGACCGCGAAGGCCCAAGGGATGACGACCGAGCGCCGTGTCATCCTCTGCCTTGCGGCGTTATTCGGATGCGGTACGGACGAACATGCAGTCAACACTCCACTCTCTCGCCAGTGTTTCCGACTTTCCAGACCGTAAGAAATTATACAGATTTATTTTTTAATAATAATTATTCGGATACTTCAGCACTGATTGGATATTACAGGGACAATACGCGCCTTCCCTCCAGGGATTCCCATTTGAGTTCCCGAAGCATCTCCGTAAAACTTACGAGTTGTTAGAATCTACCGGTAACAAATCTAGCAGCCCGCCTCTGAATTACTTCGATGTCTTCCTTCAATCCGACCTGATACGGATCCCAAACACTTGAGCAGTACTCAAAAATAGGTCGTACCAGCATTCTATATGCGGTCTCCTTTACAGGTGAGCCAATCTTTCCTAAAATTCTCCCAATAAACTCGAGTCGACCATTCGCCTTCCCTACCACAGTTCTCACATTCTCTTTCCACCCCATATCGCTTTGCAACGTTACGCTCAGACATTTAGACGGTTTGTCTGTGTCAAGGAGGACACTAGTAATACAGTATCCGAATATTATAGGTTTGATCTTCCTACTCATCCGTATTAACTTACATTTTTCCACATTTATGGCTAGCTGCCATTCATCACACCAACTGGAAGTTTTGTCTAAGGCGTCTTGTATCTTCCTACAGTGACTCTTCTTCGACACCTTATAGTACATCATGACATCATCAGAAAACAGCCGCAGATTGCTGCTCACCCTTTCAGCCAAATCATTTATGTATATAGAGAACAACAGCAGTCCTATCACACTTCCGTGGGGCACTCCTGACGATACGCTCGTCTCTGATGAACACTTGCCGTCGAGAATACCATACGGGCCATTAGCCATTACATGAAAATAAAAACATTACTTCTGTAGTCTCGTAGTAAACATTTATCTATTTCAGCACATAATAAAACTTGTAAAAATGCGTAATACTTACATTTTATCGGCTGCTGTGAGTAATAAGTGTTGCAACTAATTTTGTGACACTATAGCCTCGAGTGGACAACGCAACCACACTGAGTTCATAGGCGCTATCATTGATGAAGCGACTGAGATCGTGCAAAAGGTGACCGGAATTGGGACAGCAGATTATAATAAACCTCTGCCCGTGATGAAAGTATACGACAACGCAATCTCCTCTTCTATAGGCTGTTTTGCAGCCAGCATACGGGCACGCATGCTCTGCTTCGAAGACACGAGATAACTGTGCCTCGAGGACAGAGGGGCAAGCTGGTGAGAACATCAAGCGTGTTTTCCGGCCCCTTCCAGTGGGTTCGTGTTATGTTCTTTTTTAGAACAGGGGTAACTGGCAATTGTATTGTACTGTATGTTAACCGGGGACCTAGAAACGACGGAGAGGCTCCGTCCCCGCCGCAGCCGCTGTGGTCCACAACCCCACGACGACTACCGCAGTCCACTTCATCCCTCCGCCGCCCCACATGTGCGGTTCGGTCCCCGGTGCCCCCCCCCCCCCCCCCCCCTCCAGGGAACGTCTCACACCAGACGAGTGTAACCCCTATGTTTGCGTGGTAAGAGTAATGGTGGTGTACGTGTACGTGTACAACTTGTTTGCGCAGTAATCGCCGACATAGTGTAGCTGAGGCGGAATAAGGGGAACCAGCCCGCATTCGCCGAGGCAGATGGAAAACGGCCTAAAAACCATCCACAGACTGGCCAGCTCACCGGACCTCGACACAAGTCCGCCGGGCGGATTCGTGCCGGGAACCAGGCGCTCCTTCCCACTCCGAAAAGCCGTCCGTTGGACCACTAGGTTAATAGGGCGGGCAACTGGCAGTTACTGGGGCAAACTTCGACTGCCCCCGCCATTCTTCTCTCGGCACTACCTACCGACAACTCCCAATGTTTTTGTGTTTAATCCTGCACACATCTCAGTAATCCGTTTTTGTATGACACATTTAAAAACATAAAAAAACACAGTCCAAAGTCGCATCGCATGCCACAGTAACGCGATTCTAATTTCACTGTTTCATTGCCGATCGATGGAAAACTGCAACAAACAAACCGACGTAGTAACGCCAGATATACTCTTTACGCTTTCATTGCGTTGGCCCACTTGGCATAACGAGAGAGGCTCCACCTAGTAGCTGAAATCAGGACCCAATCGTCTCAGTATCAGGGAGAAGTTGATCTTGCAGAATTGTTACTCAACACAACCCAATTCGAATTTTATCGTTACTTACTTTCATACATCTCCGTCTCTTTCGGTTTTTAGTCTCCTCCGATACTTTCCCTTCTTCTTCTTCTACTTATATTTCTGTTTCTACTTCTACTTCTCCATCTTATTCCTCCTCCTACTTCACGCTCCCTATTTTTCTTTTTCTTTGGCTCTTCCTCATTTTTTCGTCATCGCAACAGTGCGCCCAACGGAAACGATGTCCAGAGTACGCACCACGCATGCTATGCCGTAGCTATGCCACTGCATATAGCCGATTGACATTATCGTTGAGTATCAGGCACCCGCGTACTGATTGAAAATAGAGAATTTAGAGATGATAAACAAGGTAAGTAGGACGGCTATCACTTACAAACACCACCTGAAACACTGGAGATTGGATAACCGTGTAAGTCAATGGGATACCTCTGATAAGGATGGAATACTGTATTCTCTCTTACTAAACATCTGGAGAAGGTTGTGGATGCGACATGTCAGCTCAGTCGGCTGTGCATCTTAACAGAACATGGCCGGCCGGTGTGGCCGAGCGGTTCTAGGCGCATCAGTCTGGAACCGCGCGACCGCTACGGTCGCAGGTTCGAATCCTGCCTCGGGCATGGATGTGTGTGATGTCCTTAGGTTAGTTAGGTTTAAGTAGTTCTAAGTTCTAGGGGACTGGTGACCTCAGATATTAAGTCCCATAATGCTCAGAGCCATTTGAACCATTTGAACAGAACATGGCCCTTATCCAATAGACCCAGAAAGATTCAAAGCCAGAGAGGAACCTGCCTACATAGAGAAACAGGAATCGTAGAACATGAAGCTCTAGATAATACCTTGTATAGTTCTGGTAGGAACTTTTATGGATGACAATGAGCCATGTCAGCTGGCCACAATTTTTCGCGACTAGCTTGAAGAACATTCTGGACAGTTCTAGTGAATGATTTGGCCACCAAGATCGTCCATCATGAACCCTATCGAACATCCATGGAAATAATAGAGAGATCAGTTCGTGCACCGGCAACACTTTCAGAATGATGGACGACTATGGAGGGAGCATGGTTCAATATTTCTGGAGGGGTCTTCTAATGACTTATTGAGTTCATGCCACGTTGAGTTACTGCAAGTCGCCGGGTAAAAGGTGGTCCGATAGGATATTAGGAGGGTTCCCATGACTTTTGTCACCTCACTGTACATTATGGTGTTTTAGCTTCCATAGCGCTAGAAGATGGCAGGACGTCAGCTGCTAGGAACATCACAGAAGAAAATTAAGACGTTTTATACCTTTCTTTTCATTATGTTATCCACTCACTTGCACTTATTGTTAAACGAAAAACAATAAATATATATAAGTGGATAAAGAAAAAAATGAAGGAAAAATTAAACTAATTAATTTCGTTCATGAAGACAGAAACTGTGGTGTCACCGCCAGACACCACACTTGCTAGGTGGTAGCTTTAAATCGGCCGCGGTCCATTAGTACATGTCGGACCCGCGTGTCGCCACTGTGTGATCGCTGACCGAGCGCCACCACAAGGCAGGTCTCGAGATACGGACTAGCACTCGCCCCAGTTGTACGGACGACATAGCTAGCGACTACACTGACGAAGCATCGCTCATTAGCCGAGCAGATAGTTAGAATAGCCTTCAGCTAAGTCCATGGCTATGACCTAGCAAGGCGCCATTAGCCTTACATAGCCATTGATAATTTGATAGTTATCGTATGAAATGTCTCATCAAGAACGTTGTATACAAATGGTGGATTAAAGTTAAGTATTCCAGCAGCTACGTACTTTTCTTTATAGCATTTATGCAGTATCCTGTTTCAGACCATCAAGTCCGCCTGCTTGCTTAATGGCCGCCTCCCTTAAATAATGTGCGTAGTGTTGGCAATCTGTCAACACTACAAATGGCGACGAGGATGGGATTAAAAGAGGATTTCGCGTTCGTATTGCTCTAATTTATGGCGCCGACGTTACAAACCGCCTTCTTTCTCTTTGATTGATTTACTTGTCATGGCTTCGCCACAATCTCCCGATGTACTGTCCGAATTTTATCGCTTGCAGAATCAGCAGACGCAGGCGTTATTGGATGCCCTGGGACAGCTCATCCAGGGTCAACGTGCACTGAAACACGATGCGGCAGCCACCGCTTCACTGCTACCGCAGCCACAACTCGCAGTTGCACCGCCTTTTAGGCCCTATGACCCAGCGCAAGAAACATGGACCGAGTGGTCACGCCAATTTGGATTTCATCTCGCCGCCTACAGAATTCAAGGTAATGAGCGGCAGCCTCACTTCTTATCCTGTGTCGGTGTGTCCACCTACCGTGTGATAGTGAAATTGTTTCCCCAACGCGACGTAGCAACTCTGTCCTACGAGGAAATTTTGTCTGCTTTAGATGCCTATTTCCAGGAAACAGTTAATGTAGTTGCAAAAAGGTATACATTCTTTCGTACAAAACGTACGGCCGGTCAAACTAATAGGGAGTGGGTTGCAACATTGCAAGGCCTTACAAGGGATTGTGCTTTTGAGTGTGAATGTGGACTCCCTTATTCAGATACAATGGTACGTGATGCAATAGCACAGAACGTTTCTGATGTTCGCATACGGGAACAGATTTTGAAACTCGTCAATCCCTCCCTTCAGCAAGTGATAGACATAGTAGATAGACAAGACACACTTGACTTTGCTCAGGAATCATTTGCCACTTCGCCGGCCGTGTGTCACATTAACCGGCCCGCTGGGCGCGCTGCACGGCCCGGTAAACTGCCCTCGCGCACGTCCACGCAGCTGCCGCCACGCTCTAACCCAGGTGTGCTGCGACAGCATACAAATGCAGTGAAATCATGCCCGTGGTGTGCTACTAGACATTCGCGTGAAAATTGCCCGTCACGCCAAGCTATTTGTTTTTACTGTAATAAGAAAGGACATGTTCAAAGTGTTTGCCAGAAAAAGCTCAGATCAGACAATCACAACCATTCCAGGCCTTT
The DNA here is from genome assembly GCF_023864345.2 of Schistocerca serialis cubense. Lineage (NCBI taxonomy): Eukaryota > Metazoa > Arthropoda > Insecta > Orthoptera > Acrididae > Schistocerca > Schistocerca serialis. The sequence continues at coordinate 433,213,220 of NC_064640.1, read as the reverse complement.
TGCTCCGCGCCGGAATCGAACCAAGAATACTCAGGCTCGTGAACCTTCGCCCATGGACATTCATGTAGTTAATTCCACTTCGTCCAGTGCCGCTGTCTCTCACAGTGACTGTGTTCGTCCCACAAATACTGTGCGTCGACGTCGCCGGAAATCACGTCAATTAGCAAGTGATGCTGTACCAGTATCAGTTCAAATTGCACGAGACAGTCGCTCTTGTCGTCAGCAGGACAATAAACTTTTTGTAGATTTGGACTTCAATGGCAAAGTGATCCCCTTCCAGCTCGATACCAGAGCTGCAGTTTCATTGATCAATCGCGACACGTACAAACAACTGGGCAAACCTTCGTTGTGTGCCGCAAATGTTAAGTTAAATAGTTATTCAGGACAGCAGATCCCTGTGTTAGGACAGTGCAGACTTCTTGCTACATACAAGGGACAAACAAAACTTGTGTCAATTTACGTTCTTCGTTCTTCTACTGCAGTGAACTTGTTTGGTTTGGATTTATTTCAGTTGTTTAACATGTCTATAGTAAATCAGGTCCTATCAGTGAATCAGACTGTGCCTTCAGACAGTGTTTCTCGTCTGTGTGAAGAATTTGCAGACAATTTTGCACCGGGCCTTGGTTACGCTAAGAACTATGAAGCACATTTGGAACTGAAAGTCAACACGCAACCGAAATTTTTCAGAGCGCGCAATGTTCCTCACGCATTGCGTGATGAGGTCGCAAGAACATTACACGATTTAGAATCACAAGGTGTGAGTGAATGTGCGCAATGCCTCTTCCATTTCAGCTCCGCTTCATCGCTTACGCCGTACAGGTGTTCCGTTCGTCTGGACGACGGAATGCGAACGCGCTTTTCTCCAGTTGAAATCGGCGTTGCTTTCAAATACTTGCCTTACGCCATTCGCTCCCCAGAAACCCCTTTTGTTGATGGTAGATGCATTGGATTTCGGGATCGGTGCTGTGCTTGTGCACAAAGTTGGCTCGCATGATCGCCCTATTGCCTTTGCGTCAAAATTGCTCTCGTCTGCGCAAAGAAATTATTCACAGATAGAGAAAGAAGCTTTGGCTCTCGTGTTTGGTGTTACTAAGTTCCATGATTTCTTGTATGGTCGTCACTTTACCATCATCACAGACCACAAACCTTTGCCGTCGCTTTTTCATCCGAACAAGCCTGTACCTCCGCGTACAGCGCAGAAATTCATGCGCTGGTCTATTTTCCTCTCGCAGTACCGCTATGATATCTTGTATCGGTCCACTGCTAAGCACGGCAACGCCGATGCGTTGTCCCGTTTGCCTGTTGCTGAGGATAAAGCATTCGATTCTTCCGAACTTGCTTGCATGTTCATTGATTCGGAAACCGATGAAGTGGTCGAATCGTTTCCGATTGATTTTCGTCGTGTAGCTACAGCCACAGCTGCTGACCTGGTCCTTGCTACTGTTTTGCGTTTTGTTGCTACGCAATGGCCTTTGTCAAAGTCTCGGATCGAGGATCCGTTGGTTCGCCGATATTTTGCTCACAAGGAGAGACTTTTTGTACTACGTGGTGTTTTGTTGTTGCGTTCTGATAATGATCAGCCCAGAGTCGTGGTCCCACGTTCGTTACAGTCCTCTGTTTTATGGCTTCTTCACCAAGGACACTGGGGTATAGTGCGAACGAAACAACTTGCTCGTCAGCACTGTCCTTGGTTCGGAATCGATGCTGCGATTACGAATATGTGTTCTTCTTGCATGGCGTGTGCCGAACAACAATCCACACCGACGCGGAAAGTCTTTGCATGGCCAAAAGCCACTTCCCTTGGCAACGCTTGCACATCGATTTTGCTGGTCCATTCTGGAATGCTCGGTGGTTGGTTCTGGTCGATCCCTTCAGTAATTTTCCTTTTGTTGTCTGGATGTCTTCCACGACGTCAACTGCCACCATCCAAGCGTTGTCTGCTATCTTTTGCATTGAAGGTCTTCCGCAGACTATTGTTTCCGAAAATGGCCCACAATTCATGTCCGCAGAATTTCAGTCATTCTGCCAGGCCACTGGTATACAACATCTGACATCCGCACAGTTTTCGCCTCAGTCAAACGGTAGCGCTGAACGATTGGTCCAGACTTTCAAGTCACAGATGTTGAAGTTGAAAGAGTCACATTCTCGGGAGGACGCGTTGTTGCTCTTTTTGTCATCGTATCGCTCTCAGCCCCGAGATGGTCGCTCGCCGGCTGAGTTGCTCCACGGTCGTCCTCATCGAACCTTGATGTCTTTGCTGCACCCGCCACATCAGGTTCCTGTGCAGCGGCAGACTTCTGCTTTTGCTCCAGGTGACGTTGTACACTACTGGAAATTGAAATAAGAACACCGTGAATTCATTGTCCCAGGAAGGGGAAACTTTATTGACACATTCCTGGGGTCAGATACATCACATGATCACACTGACAGAACCACAGGCACATAGACACAGGCAACAGAGCATGCACAATGTCGGCACTAGTACAGGGTATATCCACCTTTCGCAGCAACGCAGGCTGCTATTCTCCCATGGAGACGATCGTAGAGATGCTGGATGTAGTCCTGTGGAACGGCTTGCCATGCCATTTCCACCTGGCGCCTCAGTTGGACCAGCGTTCGTGCTGGACGTGCAGACCGTGTGAGACGACGCTGCATCCAGTCCCAAACATGCTCAATGGGGGACAGATCCGGAGATCTTGCTGGCCAGGGTAGTTGACTTACACCTTCTAGAGCACGTTGGGTGGCACGGGATACATGCGGGCGTGCATTGTCCTGTTGGAACAGCAAGTTCCCTTGCCGGTCTAGGAATGGTAGAACGATGGGTTCGATGACGGTTTGGATGTACCGTGCACTATTCAGTGTCCCCTCGACGATCACCAGTGGTGTACGGCCAGTGTAGGAGATCGCTCCCCACACCATGATGCCGGGTGTTGGCCCTGTGTGCCTCGGTCGTATGCAGTCCTGATTGTGGCGCTCACCTGCACGGCGCCAAACACACATACGACCATCATTGGCACCAAGGCAGAAGTGACTCTCATCACTGAAGACGATACGTCTCCATTCGTCCCTCCATTCACGCCTGTCGCGACACCACTGGAGGCGGGCTGCACGATGTTGGGGCGTGAGCGGAAGATGGCCTAACGGTGTGCGGGACCGTAGCCCAGCTTCATGGAGACGGTTGCGAATGGTCCTCGCCGATACCCCAGGAGCAACAGTGTCCCTAATTTCCTGGGAAGTGGCGGTGCGGTCCCCTACGGCACTGCGTAGGATCCTACGGTCTTGGCGTGCATCCATGCGTCGCTGCGGTCCGGTCCCAGGTCGACGGGCACGTGCACCTTCCGCCGACCACTGGCGACAACATCGATGTACTGTGGAGACCTCACGCCCCACGTGTCGAGCAATTCGGCGGTACGTCCACCCGGCCTCCCGCATGCCCACTATACGCCCTCGCTCAAAGTCCGTCAACTGCACATACGGTTCACGTCCACGCTGTCGCGGCATGCTACCAGTGTTAAAGACTGCGATGGAGCTCCGTATGCCACGGCAAACTGGCTGACACTGACGGCGGCGGTGCACAAATGCTGCGCATCTAGCGCCATTCGACGGCCAACACTGCGGTTCCTGGTGTGTCCGCTGTGCCGTGCGTGTGATCATTGCTTGTACAGCCCTCTCGCAGTGTCCGGAGCAAGTATGGTGGGTCTGACACACCGGTGTCTATGTGCTCTTTTTTCCATTTCCAGGAGTGTATTTTATCGCAACTATCGAGGTTCACGGCATTGGCTCGCAGGGCGCATTCTTCGCTGCCTCGGCCGCGCGATGTATTTGGTTTTGGGGGCCTCTGGTGAGGTGCGTCGGCATCTCAATCAGCTGCGCCTCTGTCGTCGCACGGGTTCTGCCGCTCCCCGTCTGCTTTCAGCGACGGTGCCGTCCGGTCAGCGCCCTGGGGACCCATCTACTGGCTCGCCTCATCCCCAGGTGTTACCGACGATGCCTTCCATTTTGCCCCATGGCGACGCGCCGCCGCAGCCGCCGCCGCCGCCGCCGCCTGTTCTCCCACCGGCGCCGCCCGCATTCGACGCTTCGCTGCAGCCGCCAAGCGCCTCCCTGGGTCACGCGCCGCCGATCGCTTCCCGTGACCAGCTGTCCTCCGCCATGGAACTCTTGCCCGCTCCGGACCACATGACGTCATCGCGCGTCGGGTACCCCGACGCAATGGAGGTCGACCCTTCGGCCCCTCCTGTCTCTTCACGGGCGCATACACCGCATGTTGACGTGCACCCTGGACTAGGTTTTCAGGCGTTTCCTAGATCCCCTCGGACCGAATGGCCGGGTGCGGTTGGCACAGCCTCGCCTGTTGTTAGGCTCCCCACCTCATCGCATACGTCGACATGGGGTCCTCCCCACGGCGGGCGGAAGCCTTATAACACGACCGTTCGCCGATTTGCGGGGGAGGAATGTGGTGTCACCGCCAGACACCACACTTGCTAGGTGGTAGCTTTAAATCGGCCGCGGTCCATTAGTACATGTCGGATCCGCGTGTCGCCACTGTGTGATCGCAGACCGAGCGCCACCACAAGGCAGGTCTCGAGATACGGACTAGCACTCGCACCAGTTGTACGGACGACATAGCTAGCGACTACACTGACGAAGCATCGCTCATTAGCCGAGCAGATAGTTAGAATAGCCTTCAGCTGAGTCCATGGCTACGACCTAGCAAGGCGCCATTAGCCTTACATAGCCATTGATAGTTTGATAGTTATCGTATGAAATGTCTCATCAAGAACGTTGTATACAAATGGTGGATTAAAGTTAAGTATTCCAGCAGCTACGTACTTTTCTTTATAGCATTTATGCAGTATCCTGTTTCAGACCATCAAGTCCGCCTGCTTGCTTAATGGCCACCTCCCTTAAATAATGTGCGTAGTGTTGGCAATCTGTCAACACTACAGAAACTTTCCTTTGGCCCTTAATAAATTTAACTAGTACCACTGAATGTTCTTTCAAGTTGGGGTTAAAATACGTTTTTCGTAAGACTGAGGGCTCCTCATAAACGCAAATTTACCGTTACGTGGCGTTAAGCTGACGTTCTGTCTTCTGTCTCGTGTGAACCAACTCTCATTTAATAGAACGTTCACTGTCCATGACGTGTTATTTACTTGACGTCTAGTGGGAATCCTTCTTGACTCCTCGTCATAGATAACTCTGTCGTTGTGAGACCATAATCTCGTAGAGAGACGATATCGAAATATATTCTGCTGGTTCCTTGCATTACTCTACAAGAATTGCATTAATTTTTCGAATTTTAGTGCTGCTTAGTTTGGTCTACAATCTTGAAATTATGATGGACCATGGTTTGCTCTTATTTTCATGTTTTTCTATCTACTAGGCGCACCTTCCTTGTGGTTGAAAATCCCATTACTGTCTCAGTTACTATGATGGTTATTCCCACTGGAATCCAGTTGGTATCCATTTCAAACTGCTTTGCCTCCATTATTCGCTCCCTAAGACCTGCTCCTTTCTACACCATCTAACTGATCTAAATAACCAGGCAATACTGGTATGTCGCTGATGTCCCCAGCAATTACATTTTTGCTTGCTGAATAGGGTAGCCTGCTCACTAAAATGTGCTCGGAACTTGAAGGTTCATCTAAGTGTTTAGCTAAATTCATGTACATCTCAAAATATGGGCTGAGTCCCCCGTATTTATTAGTACACTCTCTAGGGCCCGGAATCTCTAAACTTTGGATACTTTCTGGTCTAAAATAGTTCTTAAAGGCTGCCTGGTATTACTCAAATGTTTAAAAATTGTCTTGGGCATAAATCACCACTATGCTGCATCACTTACCAAATAACCCACAGCGAATCTAATTCTACGTTCGTATGACCATCCTTTGGGGAACACAACCAGGAAGGTCTTCAAAACTCACAGGGTACATATCCCCAGCTGGATTGTAAGGAGCAAAATTGTAGTGTTTGAATTTTTCTACTTTGGTCATACCTTCTTTGACAATAGTTATTCTGTTTAAACCTTGTACTTTGAATTCCACTAATTGCTTGATTACTAGCGGTCTAATAAGACACATAATCTTGTCTCAGGAAGCTACATCAGATTTTCACCATTTACTCTTCCCTTAATTTCAGATTGCGTTTCTTGAGTATTATTAAGATAGGTTTACACAAAGGACTCCAGCTCATTACTTACTGTCCACAAATCTTTTCTTTTTCAGCAACCTGCGCTGTAACTTCAGGTTTCAAGTTATCTACATTATTAGGTAATGTTTCAATTAGAATGGATTGATTATTACTCGTTAATTTACAAGAAAACTTGAGTTCAGAAGATTATTTTGTAACAGAGCAGATATATTCACCTCGTTCCTTCCTTAAGTCATTCTATAGCTGTACTGTTAATATGTAAATTATCCCTCTTCTTATGAAAGTACCACAAATACATCTAAGACCTCTTTCTTATAGGTCCTAAAATTCTCATGGCACCTTTTGTATTACTTCCCGCCTATTCATTTCAACTTCATGTCGTATTTTAGAAATATCAGTTTTAAAATCCCTTCTTACTGAATCACCTTCCCATTATATTTCCTTCATTAATTCATTAGACTCATTTTGCATTTCAGATCTGAATTCTTTGTAATTAGCATCTAGCTTATTTTCTGCACCAGATTTCAGTTCCCTGTGATTAACTCCCACTTCTAATTTTAACTGCTTCTTATCGCATTCTGATTTGTCAATGCATACACTGTACCTAACTTGGTAACTTCTGATCACCTGACTCACCACTTCTCTTTTGATCCTGCAGATACCCTGTCACTTATATCTTTATCACAGTCACTTCCTACAGTTTCTCATTTAGTGTCAAAATCTTCTGTTTTGCCATATATAACACCCAAGTCCTTCTTATAATCACCTCCTATTCCATAGATCGTTCGATTAATTATTAAAAGCCGGCCGCGGTGGCCGAGCGGTTCTAGGCGCTTCAGTCCGGAACCGCGCGACTGCTACGGTCGCAGGTTCGAATCCTGCCTCGGGCATGGATATGTGTGTTGTCCTTAGGTTAGTTAGGTTTAACTAGTTCTAAGTTCTAGGGGACTGATGACCTCAGATGTTAAGTCCCATAGTGCTCAGAGCCATTTGAAAGATTTTGAATTATTAAAATACTGTCTTTAATAATATATCTCAAATTTATACAGCAAGACATTGTAGGGCAGCCATCGTGTAGATCGGCTGGCAAGTGGACTGTATGCCCTGCCGATGGCCCCCTGTGCTGTGGTAACCGCAGCTGTGGCCCACAGATTTTACAGCAGCTAGCCACGTTGTTGAAAGCGACGCCGCCACTCGCTGTGTTTCAGTGACCTGCCCTGTGGGGTTGGCAGGCAGTACTGCATGCCCTCATTGTAGGTTCTGGATCCACCAGATACAGCACAAACTCGCTCTGCTGCCTCAACATAGCGTGCGACCTAATGTGTTCACCGACGGTTCTGCGACTGCTACCTGAGCTGCCATGAGGACAGTACCGTCGAACCTCAGCCGTCCTTCAAGGCAGCCAGCACCATACAATGCATCCTAAACTCGCCAAGGGCTGCAGCAGAAGTCATGAGGGGTGGACCCTCATGCACCCCATGCAGAGACGAGCTGAGCAGCACCCCTTAGTTGTTGCGCAACTATTCACATATTCTCCTACTAAAAGTCGAAATTCTCCCAAAAATCAATCGACTGCCAGTACAATGCTGGTAGGAAAGACGGTGGTGTGGCATACCTCCTGTTGGGAGATGTGTAAGAATAATTTTAAACAGTCTATCCGTGCACACACTACCAATCCTGAGTGCTCCTGGAATTACTTGATTGGCGCATGAGTTCTCACCAGTTTTCCATAAGTTTATTAAACATAACAGATACACATAACAAAGACATGGTCTCAAAATATGGTAGAAAACCCAAAGAGATTCTGGTCGTATGTAAAGTACACCAGTGGCAAAAAACAGTCAATACCGTCACTGCGCGATAGCGGCGGAAATGTTACCGCTGATGGTGCCACTAAAGTGGAATTACTAAATACAGTTTTCCGTAATTCCTTCACGAAAGAAGACGAAGTAAATATTCCAGAATTCGAAACCAGAACAGCTGTTAGCATGAGTGACATAAAGGTAGATATCTTAGGTCTTGCGAAACAACTCAAATCACTTAAGAAAGGAAAGTCTTCCGGTCCAGATGGTATACCAATCAGATTCCTTTCAGGGTATGCAGACACAACAGCGCCTTCTTAGCAATCATATACAACCGCTCACTTGACGAAAGGTCTGTTCCTACAGACTGGAAAGTAGCACAAGTCACACCAATATTCAAGAAAGGAAATAGGAGTAACCCATTGAATTACAGACCCATATCACTGACCTCAATTTGCAGTAGGATTTTGGAGCGTATACTATACTCGAACATTATGAATCACCTTGAAGAAAATGACTTATTTATACATAACCAACTCGGATTCAGAAAATATCGTTCTTGTGCAACACAGCTATCTCTTTATTCCCATGAAGTAATGAGTATTGTCGACAAGGGATCTCAGATCGATTCCATATTCCTAGATTTCCAGAAGGCTTTTCGTGCCGTTCCTCTCAAGCGACTATTAATCATATTGCGTACATATGGAGTATCGTCTCAGTTATGTGACTGGATTCGTGATTTCCTCTCAGAGAGGTCACAGTTCATAGTGACAGACGGTAAATCATCGATTAGAACAGAAGTGATATCTGGCGTTCCGCAACGTAGTGTCATAGGCCCTCTGCTGTTCCTGATTCACATAAATGACCTAGGTGATAATCTGAGCAGCCCCCTTAGATTGTTTGCAGATGACGCTGTAATTTACCGTCTAGTACAATCATCAGACGATCAATTCCAATTACGAAATGATCTAGAGAGAATTTCTGTATGGTGCGAAAAGTGTCAATCGGCACTAAACAAAGAAAAGTGCGAAGTCATCCACATGGGTATTAAAAGAAATCCGATAAATTTTGGGTATACGATAAATCGCACAAATCTAAGGGCTATCAATTCCACTAAATACCTAGCAATTACAATTACGAGCAACTTAAATTGGAAAGACCACGTAGATATTATTGTGAGGAAAGCGAAACAAAGGCTGCCCTTTGCTGGCAGAACACTTGGAAGATGCGACAAACCCACTAAAGAGACAGCCTACATTACACTTGTCCGTCCTCTGCTAGAATATTACTGCGCGGTGTGGGATCCTTACCAGATAGGATTGACGAAGGACATCGAAAAAGTGCAAAGAAGGGCAGCTCGTTTCGTGTTATCACGCAATAGCGGTGAGAGTGTCACTGATATGATTCGTGAGTTGGGGTGACAGCCACTGAAACAAAGGCGGTTTTCTTTGCGGCGAGATGTATTTACGAAATTTCAGTCACCAACTTTCCCTTCAGAATGCGAAAAATATTTTGTTGACACCCACCTACGTAGGGAGAAATAATCATCATAATAAAATAAGAGAAATCAGAGCTCGAACGGAAAGATTTAGGTGTTCCTTTTCCCCACGCGCCATTCGAGAGTGGAATGGTGGAAAAGTAGTATGAAAATGGTTCGATGAATCCTCTGCTAGGCAATTAAGTGTGAATTGCAGAGTAACCATGAAGATGTAGATGTAGACTTTAGTCATAAATAACATATTCTCCTTCACTATTTACAACAGTCTGCCAACGCTGGGCTAACTTTTCTTTCCCGCGACTGCAGAAATCACGTGGTTTTGAGGCGAAGAAATCGTCGACCCATATTCGGAGCGCATTTTCATCTGGAAAGGAAGTTCCTTGATGGTTGTTCGACAGAGAATAGAAAAGGTGAAAGTATGAAGACGCAAGATGAGCTGCATAAAGTAGGTGCTGAATGACTTCCCAACTCAACTCCCGCATAGCGGTTTTTTGTCAGTGGAGTAGCATCAGTTCACGCAGCCTTCCTGCTCGTTGTTCTTGGACTGTGTCTGCAAGTCTTCTCAGTTGTTGACAATAAATGTAAGCAGTGATGGTTACACCTCACGGAAGCAGTCCGTAGTACATCACGCCGTCGCTGTTCCACCAGATGTATGACATCTTTTGTGGATGCGCGCAAATCTGTGCAGAGAGTTGCTGCTTTGTTTGGGCCCAACCATTTCTTTCTTTTCGTTACGATAGCACAAAGACGTCATTTCTCGTCACCGGTAACGATACAGGACACGAATGGTCGGTGTTGTTCATGAGCCTATTAGTGACGAGCAGGCAGAGATGCACTTACGGCCACTCGCTGATTTTTGTGATTTGTTTTAGAGCAAGCGGTACCCATACACACGATTTTTGAACCTTCTCCATGCATGCAAATGTTACACGATGGTGGAATGACCAGAGCAGATCACATTTGCCAGCTCTCGAGTACACTGACGTGGATCTTTGTGGATTAATGCGTTTAAAAGGTCTTCATCAAACCGCGAATGTCTTTCCGAGCTTGGAGAGTCAATAATGTCAAAATGATTCTCTTTAAAACGAGAAAACCATTTTCTTGCCATGCTCTGTCAGATGGCATTATCCCCATAAACGGCGCAAATATTTCTGGCTGTCTCCGCTGCTCTCACCTCTCTATTTGACTCAAACAGAAGAAGACAAATATGTCTGAAATGTTCCGAGTTCTCCACTTGGCACTCCATTTTCTAGCTTCCACAGCTCCATTCATTATCTCTAAATGAGAAAATGACAATATGTAAACTCAAATAGCAACAGTGAACTACAAACAAAAAATGATAATCGATAAATAAATCCATAGCAATGGGAATACCAACATGCAAAACAAAAATGCTACGAACTTATGCACCAACTTAGTGTTAAATTCTTTGTCTCAGCTAAAACTACCTGCAACAGGGACCTAATATTTAAATACCAAAAATATGGACAACTATTTCTTCAACTGAAACTTTTACACTTTGGCCCTGAGTTTTCATCTAACAATGATCTGAAATCACTCCTTTCCAAAACAAATTGAAAGTTCAACTTCTAAGCGATTCTAGCTCGTCCTAAGAATACTTATTTTCACTATTTCATAGAAGTTTTCTAAATGAAATAAAATACTGCACTGACTAATAATCACCATTCAGACTCACAGTTGTTGACCAACGCAGAAATTTATCCAAACTACAAATCTGAACAGCTTAACTGCCTCTCTATCATTCAATAGCTCAATTATTTTCAGTATTCAATGTTATTTAATTATTTATGTCTGTGAACCAATATGTACAATGGTATTGGACAAGTTTACATGAATAATGAAAAAATATATCTTTCAAAAATACATAAGTACATGGATATATCAGTAAAACGACTAATTTCTTCAAAAATAGCCTCTAAAATACAAGATTTCAAAAAAAAAAAATGCTGATATACTCAATTACCAAATATTACAATCACTTTATGCTCTCTCAAAGTTTTTTACATATTTGCAGAGTTACTTATAAAACATTAGACAAATTTTGTGCCTCAAGATATTCTTAAACACTCTATAGACAAGTCTGAATCAAGTGACATTTCAGTTTATTTTTATATTTATATAGTTTGGCAAACTGTTGTACAGAAGACATCCTGCCTTTACAGGTTCTTTGTCAGTTAATTTGAGCCAGTTTCCTTCAGTATGATAGTCACCTTTATTTCATGTCTTATTATTATGGATATCTCTGTTTAACAAAGCAGCATGATTATTTTTTGCACAAATAATTGTTTCAAATGTGTACAGTGACGCTACTGTTGATTGTTTAGTTCTCTGAATTTAATTCTGCAGGAATCTTCAAGAGATAATTTTGTTATGCATCTTACAGCCATATGTTGTAGCTTTGGTATTCTTTGCATGTGAACTTTTGCAGAATTTCCCCAGACGAAGATACGATATGAAATTTGTGAATTAACTAGCCCATAGTACGTTGTTAGCAGTGTTTGTGTGATAATTGTTCTTGACATTTTTTTCATTAGAAACATACTTGAATTCACTTTATGAGAAATATTATTTGTATGCTTCTCCTGTGTCAAGTACCCACCCACTGTCATTCCCAGGAATTTATTACTTTCTGTATCTTTTAGATCAAAGTATCCAAGCTTGTCAGTAATTTTGTTCAAGTTAGATGTTTTTTTGCATTTATTTTTATATATGTGATTTTATTTGCATTTATAAAAATATTATTTCCTCTCAAATAATTGTTTCCATTTTCCATATTTAGAAAAGCTTGCTTTTGTAAGTCATTTGCTGAAACACTAATCAAATGAAGTGTCCTCTGCATACATGATGGCATTTCCACCTACTATTTTGGACATATCATTTATATATAAAATGAAAAGTAGCAAGCCCAGCATTGATCGTTGAGGCACTCCACAATGAACAAATTCAAAATTTGATTAGACATTTGTAATAGTATTACTTACATTTTGTTTTATTTCTATACACTGTGCTCTGTTTTCCATGAATGAATTTATGATATCAACTGCTTTCCCCCTCATACCATATTACCTAAGCTTTTCTAATAATATGTCGTGGTAGACACAATCAAAACCTTTTGAAAGGTCAAGAAACATTCCACTAACTTTATTTTGTTGGTCTAGAGCCTTAATTACACACGTTATAAATTCAGCTATTGCTCTGTTAGTTGATCTACCCTCCCTAAACCCATACTGTGCATCATTCAAAGTATTGCCTTTTTCTGTAAAACTGACTGTTCTATCTTTAATTACATACTCTGTTATTTTAGATAAGACAGGTGTAGCTCATTGGTGTCCAAAATTAAAGCAACAACCCGCTATTTCCCCATCTTTTATCTAATTCACAATATAATCATACAAACTGTCAACAGATGTCTGTACGATCGTGTTCTGCACGGAAGATGGCATTCCAGTCAACGCGCAACCATGCCAAGGATGATGTCAGGGCACCTATCAATGGGACAGTGTTTCTGGCTAGTCCCACATCCAGAACTGCTGTGCGCACAGTCACAGACTGTACAGTACGACACAGAGAAGACGCCAACTGGACTCTGTGCAGTGGAGGGCCATGGGAAGAAAGGAAACAGGACAGTCACAAGCTGACGTGGCCCCATGGCTTAATGTGAATTATTCCTGTTGTTTCTCGGATGAGGGAGGATCGTTATTTGGCAGAGAGGGCACAACCGTACCTCTTTAGTACTGCACGGCAACTGGCATCTGAGCTCGCAGCATCCACTGGACATGTTGTATGAAGGCAAACGGTGTACACAAGGCTTTGACAGAGTGGCCTTTATTGTCAGAGGCCTGCAGTATGTGTACCTCTAATGCATTTTCACAGAAGGGAGTGCCTAGAGTGGAGTCGTCAACATGCCACCTGGATGATTTAGTAATAGGCTAATGTCCTTTGCACAGATGAGTCTCTATTTGCTCTGGAGAGTGCTTCTAAACGGGTTTACATCTGGAGGCAACGTGGAACATGATTTTGGGACCCAAACATTGTGGAAAGAGACCCATATTGAGGAAGATCCCTATTGGAGTGAACAAGGATAATGTTGACCACTCAAACATCTCTTCATGAGATTGAACAGGTGAATCGAAAGGGTTTAATCGCTGACAGCTATCTTGGTGAGACGTTGGGACGCCATGTGTGGTTGTTATGAGGTGCTGTGGACCCATACTTTGTACCGATGGACGATTGTCTTCGACCTCATAGAGTACGGAAGTAGTGGAACAACAAGGATGTCAGTGCATTTTGTTAGTATGGGTTGCCTACATCAGGGGCAGGTATGCACTCAGGGGCAAATCTATTGTTCTCCTTTGATTGACATTTCGATAACCTATTGTTCTCCATTGATTGACAGGTACTTAACCTATTGTTCTGCTAAATGGATCCTTCCTTTTGATTGACAGGTCCTTAACTTATTGTTCCCTCACCCCTTTCCCCTCACCACACCCCTTCCCAACCCTACAGATACATTTTTAGGCCTGAGTTATTTAAATGGCCCGTCTCACTCATGTCAATTTGATTGACTTCTTAATTAAATTGATCAATTAATTAACCTCTCCCACTCTGGTAAGCCCCCTCCCCTTCCACCCCCCCCCCCCCTCCTGAAAATTGGCTGCTCGGTGGTGGAGAGGAAGGATCTCATGACAGGAAATTGAAGGGCATATTGTTTATTTATAAAAATTCAGTTTACAGGGTTGGATTTCTGTTGCTCATTATTATTTGCTGTTTGGAGAGATGTAGGTCTTGTAAGAAGTAATTACATCAATCGCTTTTCTTTTTTTTATTGCAATCGCACAAGGAATACCATCATGAAGCACCTATCACATCTAAGTACACTGACAAATCTTTCGATTGCGAAGCACGCACTGTCCGCCGCCTCCCTATCCACTGGACTGCACAGAACGTCACCACACATGATCCCAGGAGTCGGGTTCCACTGGCAGCCCCCGCAAAGTGACGACGCGGCCGTCAGCTGCCGAACCATGAACAGGTATCAGTTCGGGTGCCACAAGGATGAGGCGGCAGCATTATTTTGATACACGACACCTGAAAAATACCTGTATAATATGTGTTCACCTAGGCACCATTGCTGGTGCAATGACCCAGAACTGCAGGTCCAGCACTATAGAAATCTCTTCCAGTGCTTTCCAGAATAGCTCAGGGTGCAATGGTCCTAGCGATCCTAATGGAACATGCGAGCTGACACACTGCCGTGAAATGTTAGCATAGTGACTCCTCATCTAGAAAGTTCTCAATCTTGTCACATGCCTATGTAAATAAGAGTAAGGTCGACATCTCGGAAATTGTAAAGTGTTGTAGAAATCGTTAATGGTCGCTGTTGTAGGAGCTTTTGTGATGTCTCATCTTGCCTGCATGAAAATTCTTGTCCTTACAGGACCTCTTTATGAAGATAGCCCAGAATAACGCCGATTCCATTCTTCCTCGCCATCCTAACTGGACAGCCCACTCCTGCTGCCAGTATGGGGGTGGGGGCACTGTTTGCCTTTTTTTCCTGCAGATGAGACTTTCAGCGGCCAAAAACTATTTTGTACAGATCACCGTATTGCACTGACAGTTAAGCCCCACAAAAAATCCTCAAATACATCCCACATACTACTCACTGTGCCACAGTGGAACGCCAACAGATGAAATTGCCGCCATAAGTGCGGCCCATGTCCACGGCTGCAGAAACGTGTGTCAGGTAGATTTAAGTGTATGACACACCCATTCGCTGGTCATACCAAGGACAAATTTGGCTCACTCACAAAGTGCGCCAGCCGGTGTGGCCATGCAGTTCTAGGCGCTTCAGTCTGGAACCGCGTGACCACTACGGTCGCAGGTTCGAATCCTGCCTCGGGCATGGATGTGTGTGATGTCCTTAGGTTAGTTAGGTTTAAGTAGTTCTAAGTTCTAGCTGACTGATGACCACAGATGTTAAGTCCCATAGTGCTCAGAGCCATTTGAACCATTTGAACCCGCAAAGTGCACAAACAACATGGCTTTCAGACGGTCTTGAGCCAATCACAGGGCTCTAGAGGGTCTACATCTCCCCTACCACACAGCGGCACAAACTCATATCGAACCAGGGCAAGCGTTAAGAAACCTGTGTATCTGAAAAAAAAAAAGAAACCGCCAATTATTGGCTTTTTTAAGTTTTCGCAGATGGGGAAGGGATGATTTTTTCCAAAGCCATGTCTCTTCCCATGGCAACAGGTGAACAGATACAATCTCAAAGATCTTTACCTAAATCGCCTGTGTCTTGGAGCTTGTTAGTCCTAGCTATGAGGTGCAATAAAGATTCTATCTCTAAACGTTTCTCAGACGCCAAAGTTTTCTTATACAACTAAGGCGGCCGAGGGAAGTGGTTCAGTGGCCTATTTGCACTCTCACCGAACATGAAAACTTGAATCTTTATTACACATGGCTCTGCACACAATGCCCAGTTTACAACTCCACTGTGTAGATGCATTCCTTTAGACCGCCGCCCCAGCCCAAGCTTCTGCTGTTGCTACAGCAGGTAGCATGACATTGTCCTGCTGGAGTCCTGTCTCGATGAGGGGCTACCCTGTCTGCCCTGTATGGCTGTGGGCCTGCCTGGAAAGATTTACTAAGGGATGGGCTCATCACCAATTGATAGCAACTACCAGCAAGCCGTTTCTACGAGCTAAGAATCATAAAAATTTCTCATGCTTTTAGCGACCTACCAGGCTCCATCAGTGTCTGCTCAGGCTGTTAACTTTCTAAAGTCTCGCTCAAGGTGCGTCAGGTTGTAATAAAATCTTTAAGAATTTTCCATATGTGAAAAATAGGTCAGAGAGTAACTTCCCCTCTCTCAGTTTTTACTATCATCCTCCTAGGTTTATTATTTGTAAGAGGAGTAAAATTAACATACTAATGGTCATCATTGGTGAACCGTTTCAAACTAAGTCAAAAGATTTTACTAAATGTAAGAATCCGAGGAAAATTGGTAATTCATACTCATTACCTAGTTCTTTTAATTCATTCGCGACTTGTAAATGGTCCATTGTGCTGTAATTGATACTAAAGTCAGCTTGTTTCACTGTCTGATTAAAATATAGTGTTTGTTGAATGTGATAATTTTGGTGGAAACCCTGTACAGTTCGTTTAGGAGGCTGATAGTTTTTTTTAAAATTTTTTATGTCCTTTTTGCCCCTTCCCTGTGAAACAACTTATGGTCCTTTGAATCACGTACCAGTCGAGCATGCATTGTACCTCTTATTGATCGCCTCTCTCCTTACTATCGAGGTTGCGTAGATCTCTACAAAAGAACAGATATATGCTTTTATAGTCAACTGACATTCAGAGTCCTTCACTTTTCCTGGTTGCTCAAGGAAAACTCCACTAAATGCTGTGAAACTGACCTTAAATGTTTTCATTGATGTATGGTAATTTTTTGCAATCTGGCTCAGTTTCTACACTATAATGTTTCTTATATGCTCCCTGCAGATAGGGGAAATAGCATCAAATTCGTAATCTTCAGTTCTAGAATAATGGAAACATTTCATAGGCAATTCCTAGTCACAGAAGGCAGATCAAGCTTTTTTCGAAATCGGTAATACTGTAATGGTTCCCCAAAAAAACTGTGTTTTTCAAGGCTTGGGATGGCCCAGACCTCTTCTTCCCAATCATATCAGGGATAACAAGCGTCTTTCGAAATTTTTAATGCCACAACGCTTCTCCAAAAAACCATTGCTTTGCAAGGCACCGGTATTTCGCCTAGGAATGACGAAAGCCTCAAGTAGAAAAGGTATGGCCTGATATTTTCGTAGGTAGCAGAATTTCTTGCTCAAATGCTCTGCTCAGATTACTGGAGGCAGCAATCATATGATAATGTTGTAGCAAATAACGATTTTCTCTGTGGAGTAGCTCTCAAGAAAGGCTCAATACGGGGTAGGGCTCACTGCCAATGTCCACTAAATAGCGTACTTTAGTATCTAACCAGGCATGGATAGTTACTGCTCGTCTAACCTGGCTCAAATACTTACTTGCGGCACATTACATCTGCTTTTGGTTCTAGATACTATATTTCCAAAAATTGAATATCAGCTTTCTATCGAAGCTCTCATTACAATGAAATACATATGCTTAGTAGTAGGGCAACTAGGACTTCACCCCACATTGCATTGTTGAGAAATTAATTTAAGATGGCGGATCCAAGATGGCGGTGATAGATGTGGCAACATCACAATGACATCATAGCGGGAAGTTCAAATTTTGGCATGCTTAGTAGTAGGGCAACTAGAACTTCATCCCACATTGCATTGTTGAGAAATTTATTTAAGATGGCGGATCCAACTTGTCGGTGATAGATGTGGCAACATCCCAATGACGTCATAGCGGGAAGTTCAAATTTTGGCATGAAAATATCTCAGTTAGGCTACCTCCAATAGCCTAAGCCCCTTCCCTCCCATTTCACCGCTCCCCACCCAAAGGAAATGGCGGGAAAAAAGATCACTTGGGCTACCTAAACTAACCTAAGTCATCCAGACATCACCTCTTCCTTGACATTGGTGGGAAAAAGACTGAGTCTGTGCTGGGCTGCTGCATAGTATGGACGTAAGTCTTTATTTGGCATGTATTGTTTATTTAAACAATTTGAGTTGTCGTAGGGAGTAGCCCCATCCAGTGTTCACCATGAGGTCTGGAGTCCATCTCACCTAGTACACAGTACTGCCACCAGAGGGTGCTGTTGGCCCTCCCGTGATGTAAACCAGGATGGCGGTCTGGGGAAAAATGGTGGGAATAGGACTCAGTCTGTGTCCAGCTATTGGAGAGGAAGAAGTGTACTTCATTTATTTTCAGTGGGAAGTTGGAATACTTTATTTAGGGATGGATTTCATGTAGTTTATTTATTATTATGATACAAAACACTCGCTCTGACGCGCTTGGAGTCACAATAAATAGTCTACAGAGCTGCAAACAGCTCGTAAATTACCGAAACAATGCAGTATAGTGATGTACAGACATGCAAACAACTCGTAAATTGTCGAAATAAGGCATGCAAAACGTTCTGCAAACACGTTTACTACTTGTAAACTGCGACATAATGTAGTGCACAACCTACAGAAATGTTCACAAAATAATGCAGTACACTGACGTACAGACACATTCACAACGTGTAAAATTGGCAAAATAATGCATGTATACTGCACTTCATTCCATTCATGATCTGTAGGCCCCTTTCACTTTCAATGCAATATGACTGCTGTATGTTTCTCAATCTGCACAAAATAGTTTGCCACGGAGAGCCTAGTAATTTGTACACCTGCAGAAAGTGGCGGTGGGTTTCGAAATATGTCGTGAACTTTTAAATAGTAATTGTTCTGATTTTCCCGTCTGTGCTTAGACACAAGTGTGCTCCGAAAAGTGAGGAAAATAAAAAAATAAGAGCCTTACATCCATGACTCCAGCAGCAAATATAAGCTAAGCCTACGCAGCGTTTCCCTGCATGAACAGAATAGAAAAGCGCCGCAATTGTTTAAATATTCCATACTGTAATCGATTTCCTGACAAATTTTTTAAATAAACTATATCTCACTACATATATTTCTACGAATAAATAAGTAGTAGTATGTTAAACTTGCATCCTGTAAATTGTTTAAATAAGCAGTATTCCATACACTGCAGTCAATTTCCCAACAAATTCTTTAACCAAATAAATAAACTATGTTCTAAACTCCACCTTGTGTTGCATAAATAGTTTAAATAAACAATATTCCACACATTGTCTAAATTGTTTAAACAATATCCCATGCACTGCAATCGATATCCCGCCCCATGGCCAATCAACTGAGTCTTTTTCCTGCCAATTTCCATGTGGGGAGAGTTAATTAATTGATCGATTTAATTAATTAGTCAATGACAATAAGTGACATCAAAAGTGTACTTGTATCGTTGGGGGAAGTTCCCAGGGGGGGGGGGAGGAGGAGGGGGAGGGGGAGCAGTGACATGGAGAAACACTTAACTGAACATTAGGTTAAGGACCTGTAAATCAAAAGGACAGATTATCTCTAGGCAGTCATAATCCTCTTAGCAGAAAAATAGGTTAAGGACCTGTCAATCGAAAGAGTACAACAGGTTTACCGTTGAATGTATATTTGCCCCTGATGTAGGCAACCCATAATGTTGGGCGATTCCCCCCCTTGCCCTATCGCTGTCGTTCCCCCTTAATGTGAAGTCGACATTCCAGGCATTTGAGATGGAGCAGTAAGTCAATTGGAATGGAGCACAGCTGAGGAACTGACGTCCGGGCATCCTGTAATGTCCCATAGATCTTGCTCAGAACTGGGCGCTCAAATATCCTGAGATGGTGTTCAGCTGTATTCGTTAGTGTCCACATTTTGCATCCGTAGGCTACAACTAGCTTGATTGTGACCCTATAGAGCGTGAACCAGAACTCCACTGAGAAACTTTCAGAGGTTGTGTCTCAGGAGGCTAGGCACAGAGTAATAATATAATAATGATTTGTTCAGTTTATTACCCGAATTACCTTCGTTTCTGCGTAAATACCGCCACAACAATAAAAATTCTGTAATATGCAATCCCAAAACGTATTACACCACCACCGGTATTTCGTAGAAGCCCGTGTACAGGTGCGAAAGGACTGATGTGTTTGTCGTCATTGTGGGAACAGCTCAGCATGGAAGTCGTCGTGCCGCTCCTCCGCTGCATTCAGTGAAACCACACACGAAGTGCATATCGGGCAACTCGTCATCAGTAAGCCCATGCATACTGCTGTGCATCGCTGTTAACGGACAACTAAAACCGCCGGAAAAACAACTCCGAGGCAGAACAGTGCAGTACTTACTGCACGCTTGAGGGCGAAGAGCGAAGAGGGCATTATTGCTGTCAACAGCAAGTACGGTCAGTTAACGGAACGAGAAACACAGCGTATACCGTCGACATTTGCACTGTTGTGCACTATTTTCAGTGCAATACTGGTATAAAGCTAAATGCGCGAAAAACAAACGAAATGCAACAACGTTGCAACGAGCCGTTGGAGACTGTTGTGACAAAACTCTCTGAATGTATCCTTGAACAACCTCTGAAAGTTAGTCAGTGGATTGCAGTCCACCCTGTATATTTGCAGTTTCAGCTGTCTGTTTAATAACCAGCAGGCCAATAATTTCTTAAACGTGTCGAAGCGTCTACTACCGCTTGCGATGCGCAGTTTTATTTGAGTTGACATGAAATTCGTCCTGTTAATATAATACCCCAGTCAAAGTTCTATAAATGATCAAAATTGAAGAATATTTCTGATAGTTTATCCAGGTTATGACTTTACTTTTTGGAGAAATTCATGTACTTAGTCCTCCTTTCATTGATAGCAAGGCTATCAATATGTTGGCGGCTCCTTTCAGCTCACATATTGTTCTCAATAGTGAAACTGTTGTTCTACTAACAGTTGTTACATTATCAGAACATTCTTATACCTGAGTTGACTTCGTACCTCTGTAACCAGATATTTGAGGCTTTCGGATATACAGGGTGGTCCATTGATCGTGACAGGGCCAACTATCTCACGAAATAAGCGTCAAACGAAAAAACTACTAAGACCAAAACTTGTCTAGCTTGAAGGGGGAAACCAGATGGCGCTATGTTTGGCCCTCTAGATGGCGCTGCCATAGATCAAACGGATATCAACAGCGTTTTTTTTAAATAGGAACCCCCATTTTTTATTACATATTCGTGTAGTACGTAAAGAAATATGAATATTTTAGTTGGACCACTTTTTTCGCTTTGTGATGGATGGCGCTGTAATAGTCACAAACATACTTCTCACAATTTTAGACGAACAGTTGGTAACAGGTAGGTTTTTTAAATTAAAATACAGAACGTAGGTACGTTTGAACTTTTTATTTCGATTGTCCCAATGTGATACATGTACCTTTGTGAACTTATCCTTTCTGAGAACACATGCTGTTACAGCGTGATTACCTGTAAATACCACGTTAATGCAATAAAGGCTCAAAATGATGTCCGTCACCCTCAATGCATTTGGCAATACGTGTAACGACATTCCTCTCAACAGCGAGTAGTTCGCCTTCCGTAATGTTCGCACATGCACTGACAATGCGCTGACGCATGTTGTCAGGCGCTGACGGTGGATCACGATAGCAAATATCCTACAACTTTCGCCACAGAAAGGAATCCGAGGACGTCAGATCCAGTGAAAGTGCGGGCCATGGTAACGTACTTCGACGACCAATCCACCTGTCACGAAATATGCTATTCAATACCGCTTCAGCTGCATGCGAGCTATGTGCCGGACATCCATCATGTTGGAAGTACATCGCCATTCTGTCATGCAGTGAAACATCTTGTAGTAACAGCGGTAGAACATTACGTAGGAAATCAGCATACACTGCACCATTTAGATTGCCATCGATAAAATGAGGGTCAATTATCCTGCCTCCCATAATGCCGCACCATACGTTAACCCGCCAAGGTCGCTGATGTTCCACTTGTCGCAGCCATCGTGGATTTTCCGTTGCCCAATAGTGCATATTATGCCGGTTTACGTAACCGCTGTTGGTGAATGACGCTTCGTCGCTAAGTAGAACGCGTGCAAAAAATCTGTCATTGTCCCGTAATTTCTCTTGTGCCCAGTGGCAGAACTGTACACGATGTTCAAAGGCGTCGCCATGCAATTCCTGGTGCATAGAAATATGGTACGGGTGCAATCGATGTTGATGTAGCATTCTCAACACCGACGTTTTGGAGATTCCCGATTCTCGCGCAATTTGTCTGCTACTGATGTGCGGATTAGCCGCGACAGCAGCTAAAACACCAACTTGCGCATCATCATTTGTTGCAGCTCGTGGTTGACGTTTCACATGTGGCTGAACACTTCCTGTTTCCTTAAATAAGGTAACTATCCGGCGAACGGTCCGAGCACTTGGATGATGTTGTCCAGGATACCGAGCAGCATACATAGCACACGCCCGTTGGGCATTTTGCTCACAATAGTCATACATCAACACGATATCGACCTTTTCCGCAATTGGTAAACGGTCGATTTTAACACGGGTAATGTATCACGAAGCAAATAGCTTCCGCACTGTTACGTGATACCACGTACTTGTACGTTTTTGACAATTACAGCGCCATCTATCACAAAGCGAAAAAAGTGGTCCAACTAAAACATTCATATTTCATTACGTACTACACGAATATGTAATAAAAATGGGGGTTCCTACTTAAAAAAACAGTTGATATCCGTTTGACCTATGGCAGCGCCATCTAGCGGGCCAACCATAGCGCCTTCTGGTTTCCCCCTTCAAGATAGACGAGTTTCGTTATTTGTAGTTTTTTCGTTTGATGCTTATTTCGTGAGATTTGGCCCGGTCACTATCAGTGGACCACCCTGTATACTTCAAGAATCAGGTCAAAAAGTATTGTAGAGAGGTCGCCTACTTGTTTGACTCTTTTACTGCTGATAAACCATTTACTCAGTTCTCCATCCACTCACACTTGTTATGCTATCATTTTTGTCAAAACTGTCGTGCACCATAATGAAACTCCGTTAAAGTAATAAATCCAGCAAACGTAAATTAATCCACAGCTAGAAATGAGAGTACAAGTATTATTAAGATTAACGACAGTGGTTGCCATCTACATCTACATCTACATCCATACTCCGCAAGTCACCTGACCGTGTGTGGCGGAGGGTACCTTGAGCACCTCTGTCGGTTCTCCCTTCTATTCCAGTCTTGTATTGCTCGTGGAAACAAAGATTGTCGGTATGCCTCTGTGTGGGCTCTAATCTCTCTGATTTTATCCTCATGGTCTCTTCCCGAGATATACGTAGGAGGGAGCAATATACTGTTTGACCCCTCGGTGAAGGCCTGTTCTCGAAACTTTAACAAAAGCTTGTACCGAGCTATTGAGTGTCTCTCTTGCAGAGTCTTCCACTGGAGTTTATCTGTCATCTCCGTAACGCTTTCGCGATTACTAAATATCCTGTAACGAAGCGCGCTGCTCTCCGTTGGATCTTCTCTATCTCTTCTATCAACCCTATCTGGTATGGATTCCACACCGGTGAGCAGTATTTAAGCAGTGGGCGAACAAGTATACTGTAACCTACTTCATTTGTTTTCGGACTGCATTTCCTTAGGATTCTTCCAATGAATCTCAGTCTGGCATCTGCTATACCGACGATTAATTATATATGGTCATTCCATTTTAAATCACTCCTAATGCCTACTACCAGATAATTTATGGAATTAACTGCTTCCAGTTACCGACCTGCTATATTGTAGCTAAATTATGAAGGATCTTTCTTTCTACGTATTCGCAGCACATTACACTTGTCTACATTGAGATTCAATTGCCATTTTCTGCACCATGTGTCAATTCGTTGCAGATTCTCCTGCATTTCAGTACAATTTTCCCTTGTCTCAACCTCTCGATATATTACAGCATCATCCGTAAAAAGCCTCAGTGAACCTCCGATGTTATCCACAAGGTCATTTGTATATATTGCGAATAGCAACAGTCCTACGACACTCCCCTGCGGCACACCTGAAATCACTCTTACTTCGGAAGACTTCTCTCCATTGAGAATGACATGCTGCGTTCTGTTATCTAGGAACTCTTCAATCCAATCACACAATTGGTCTTATAGTCCATATGCCCTTACTTTGTTCATTAAACGACTGTGGGGGACTGTATCAAACACCTTGCGGAAGTCAAGAAACACGGCATCTACCTGGGAACACATGTCTATGGCCCTCTGAGTCTCGTGGACGAATAGCGCTAGCTGGGTTTCACACGATCGCCTTTTTCGAAACCCATGCTGATTCCTACAGAGTAGATTTTTAGTCTCCAGAAAAGTCATTATACTCGAACATAATACGTGTTCCAAAATTCTACAACTGATCAACGTTAGAGATATAGGTCTATAGTTCTGCACACCTGTTCGACGTCCCTTCTTGAAAACGGGGATGACCTGTGCCCTTTTCCAATCTTTTGGAACGCTACGCTCTTCAAGAGACCTACGATACACCGCTGCAAGAAGGGGGGGCGGGGGGGGGGGGGGGAGGGCAAGTTCCTTCCCGTATTCTGTGTAAAATCGAACTGGTATCGCATCAGGTCCAGTAGCATTTCCTCTTTTGAGCGATATTAATTGTTTTTCTATCCTTCTGTCATTTATTTCGATATCTACCATTTTGACATCTGTGCGATAATCTAGAGAAGGAACTACAGTGCAGTCTTCCTCTGTGAAACAGGTTTGGAAAAAGACATTTAGTATTTCGGCCTTTAGTCTGTCATCCCCTGTTTCAGTACCATTTTGGTCACAGAGTGTCTGGACATTTTGTTTTGATCCACCTACCGCTTTGACATAAGACCATATCTAACTACCAAATTTCCATAATAATTTCTTTTTCTGGAGAATTGTTTAAATGTGTAGTTCGGAAGCCTAATGACTGCATGTCGAGCAGAGGACAGTCGAACAGGGGGAGTGCATCTGTGTCTCACCATTAGGGACGGGACGTGGTGCTCTTCAAAGAACAGACACCACCACAATGGCAGGGGAAGGAGAAGCCATGTAAGAGTTGAGACTAGCATATTGTATGCAGCCCAAGCTCTGCTGGAGAGGCGCCATCTGTTTTTGTGTACTAAGGAGAGAATGCCATTGTGTACTGTTTTTAATGTGGGGAGTCCTCTGGTGCCAAGGAGGTGTGTCGTGACTTAACACTGATGGAGAGCACATAATGGCAATGTCCTGTAGCCTTCAGGAAGCCCGTATTCAGAGAACTGATAGTCCAAGGATGGTGAAAATATAAGAGTTCTGAAGTGGAGTGAGAGAAGAGACGCTCTGGCCCTTTTATCCGCAGCTCGTGGTGTAATGGCTAGCGTTGCTGCCTTTGGGTCACGGGGTCCCGGGTTCGACTCCCGGCCGGGTTGAGGATTTTCTCTGTCCGGGGACTGGGTGTTTGTGTTGTCCTCATCATTCGTGAATGTGGCTAGATTGGACTGTGTAAAAATTGGACTGTGTAAAAAATTGGGACTTTGTACGGGTGCTGATGACCGCGCAGTTGAGCGCCCTACAAACCAAACACTATCAACATTATCGGGCCCCTTTTGTGTTTCATAGCACAGCACCAGCGGCCGTCAGACTGAATTGTTGTTGACTCCTCTAAGGAACAGTAAGAGCAGCTACCACTGGATCATATAAATAAATTCTGGAGTGGGAGAAAGGAACCCACTTGTGTGTGCATGAAAAAGGCTTCACTGGCTAAATTACGAAATAGGGCAGATGGTAATAAAAGTTGCCTGATTCTGAGCTCCGGCACTAAAAACCTCTCACGATTGGTAAATTATATTAAAACTGAGTATGGAAGAGAGATTGTTGCATTGTTAGAAGAGATCTAATTGGACGGCACTTGGAAGAATCACTGTCATTGGTGAAAAAAAATCGTGCACAAAACACACCTTAAAAAGTTAGAGCGAAAATTCTGCTTCTTGCTGAGAGAGCTGTGTAGAACTTATTTCCATCCGAGACTCAGTAAAGAATGCTTCAGCGGAAAGAGGGACTTGGATACCAGGCTCTGAGGGAGAGCAGCCTTCGGTGCAGACCAGATGACTTAAAATTTTCAGCTACCACAGTCGCCATTTGCGTGCACTGGTGATGCCAAGTGTGGTGAGCAACTGCAGTGTTCGGATGCCGAGGTTTAGAATGTACATGAAGATTAAAGATTGACGATAGGTTTTCACATTTTTAATTCAAGAACATTTATTAGCACTCTAGAGCTCAACATGTGCTCAGTCAAAATAGTGATTGCATGAATGATTCTTTCTGTAGTTCTGTCTTTCCTCTCTGATTAACATTTGATAATCACTATGTGACTTCCATGAAGCCAGTTGTTTTTCCAAATGTTGTGTTGATTTTAATGTATTCACTTCAACCTCATTACTCAATTTTCGATGCGTTTTTGATATTTTATTCCCAATGAACCTGCTTTAAAACTTAATGAAGATAACGATGTCCTGTCCTTGTGCACTTATGTTTGACTTGAAAACTACAGTAAATTGTAATAAATAAGGTTTTATAGCGAAAAACTTTCTAAAGACAAGATCACATAAATGTTGTGCGCCCCCGGTAGCTGCGTGGTGAGCGCGACAGACTGTCAGTCCTAAGGGCCCGGGCTCGATTCCCAGCTGGGTTGCAGATTTTCTCCGCTCAGGGACTGGGTGTTGTGTTGTCCTAATCATCATCATCTCCTTCCCATCGACGCACAAGTCACTGATGTGGCGTCAGATCGAAAGACTTGCTAACGGTCTACCCGACGGGAGGCTCTAGTCACACGACATTTATTTACATAAAAGTGTCTTTACTTTCAGCAACCGGTTTCGACAGACTATGCTCTCATCTTCAGGTCTTCAAAATTTTTGTTACAAAACGTGTTCATTGTGAGTTGGAACTTCGTGCCAAGTTGTCATGCTAGTGGTTAAAATGTAGCACATTATACAAAAGTTTGTCAAAAATATAACATTTACAGTTAAAAAGCAACTTGTGCACCTGGCCATGAAGGCATACGTAACGCTTACAGACGATTGTTGTCATAAAAATCACAATATACAATAACATGCACAGTAGCACATCTGTTTACGTTAGTTTCTCATGTTCCATTAATTGACGAACCATCTTTTTATCTCTACATGAGAAAGCTCAAGTTTTATAGTGACCATTGTTTCATTCAGTAGTTTGACGAACTCCCTATTTTTTATCATCTAGTTAGTTACAGCACCCATATTTCATGTCTACTAGGACTACCCAGTTTAATTAATTCAGTTCATGAAGTTATCCATTGTGCAACACCTGGAATGAAATTACGATACGATATTTACGATATTGCGGTGCCTATGTCGTTTAGAAGTACAAATCGTACTTCTGAACAACTCAGGCAATACGATATCATATCTATCCGCCGACACCGGACAAGCGACTTTCAATAAAAATGTCTCCCCTGTACCGAAATATACGTAATGGATGTACGAGTGCAGGTGAATGACACATGGTGACGCCATATGGAAGTTTGGGTCAGGCCGCGAAGCATGCTCGGATATCCTAATTGTAAGGCGACCGCTCACGATAAGCGGGAAATGCGGGTTCGAGTCCAGGTGTTGTACAGATTTTCGTTGTCGTAATTTCGTTATACAGCTGATGGTTGTCCATATTCACAACTCCGAATATATTTCATGCATGGTATTAAATTCTCTTGATCCTATGGGAAGCTATCTGTTTGTCGATAGGTTAACCTGGTACAGAACTTTCTGACATCCACATGGGTATGTCGATGGATCAGTCATAACCTCACACACTGAAGCTTCGGAATCATACTTGAATCAATTAAACAAACTTACAAGGGAAGTGTCAAATCAAATATGTCGAAACTTGTCTTGACATTTTTTATACGAGAAGAATACACCGAAAGAAACACAGTGTGAAATTTTTAGTTGCACTGATTCACCGGCAGTACTTTTTTTCAAAAAACGTTGAAAATTGAGAAATTCGCAGCTCGTCAGGTGGCTAGAAGAATGTACACCACTACCACAGCTGCGGGAGACAGCACAATATGGCGGGTATAGCTTTGGTTGAAGGAAAATCGCTAAACAGATAACACAGGCACAACGCAATAGTAATTTGTAAAGTGAATTTCAGCTTCTGTTGATAGTTTTCTTACTATTAGTTACTATTCGCTTGAACTTGCAACTCATTACATATCCATCATAAGCAGCAGTTGCCTTTGCAGTGTCGCTAAGTGTTAACAATGGAGATAGAACTGAATTAATTTTGTGTTTTCTTCGTACATGCTAGCTAACAGCATTTGTATTTGTGCAAGTTCCAGAGTTTCCCAGTAATCTGGAATCCAGTTAATGTTTTCAACCTTTCAAAGCTGAAACATGAAGAAACTGGTATGCAGTCGAAATCATCTACTTCTCCTGAAGACCTACATATGCGTTATTTATTAGTTAAATTCTTGGACATCCATTTGAACGATGTTGACGTTTCATTAAAAACTGTGGAAACATCAGAAGAAGCAGGAAATAACTGACTTTTCCGTGGATTGTGGTTCGAACAATGATTTTTTTATTGATTAAAGTCCAGATCAAAACCACAGCTTCTTCTTAGCCCGTAGAAAACATGTACGATAATAGCTTTCAATGTCAATGTAAAGGTGGTAAATTTTTTTGTTAAACGAAGGAAGGAGAAAACGTTTAAAGTGTGTACAAAGCCACTTCCGTTTTGTAAAACCTGAATGTGGATTGTATAAATGGAACAAAGATCTCCTCAAAGTACAAAACACATGTCAAAATGAAACTCGCAAAATTGTAAAATAAAAACTATGCAAAATATTTAGGACTGGTCGTCAGAGTCACAGTTACCGAAGGAGATCTATGTGACTGGGCCGTCTGAGTTTCAAGTGAGATTGCCGGCCGATGTGGCCGAGCGGTTCTAGGCGCTTCAGTCCGTAACCGCGCGACCGCTACGGTCGCAGGTTCGAATCCTGCCTCGGGCATGGATGTGTGTGATGTCCTTAGGTTAGTTAGGTTTAAGCAGTTCCAAGTTCTAGGGGACTGATGACCTCAGATGTTAAGTCCCATAGTGCTCAGAGCCATTAGAACCATTTTTTTATCTAGTGAGATTAACATTACTGATTTCCATATTTCTTCGACCTAGTTAACAGATTCAGGAAATTATACGTCATAGGAAGTCAGAAGATTACGAAGTTCACTTCAAGTAAACGGGTAGAGGAGATGTGATTAACAGAGAATACTACAGAGCAATTCGTAGCTGATGTGGAGACGAAGCTTCTTGATATCGCTTAAAATAAAATGTATAAAGCCAATGAGTCAAGTATCGTGTAACAACTTCGTGCAAACCGCACTTTATCATTTGAAGCCAAAGAAAAACAAAGTCGCTTGTGCTGTCGATGAACGCTACCACACACTTGTATACAATAATGTCAGTGATAAGTATCAGTGGATTACAGTTTCCACAGCTTTGTACCAGGAACCTCAAGGCCAATTAGGGCCAAAAATAAAAAAAGAGGACGGTTTAGATGCAAAGATCTTGAAATCGACATAGCA
The DNA here is from genome assembly GCF_023864345.2 of Schistocerca serialis cubense. Lineage (NCBI taxonomy): Eukaryota > Metazoa > Arthropoda > Insecta > Orthoptera > Acrididae > Schistocerca > Schistocerca serialis. Next base: position 433,183,586 of record NC_064640.1, on the reverse strand, counting down.
AAATCTGGGAAAATGGAAGAGAATAATTTTCACTATTACGTCTGAAACGTCTCACCATTTACAGCGAAAAATTCATTGCTTTTGGTCGACTCTTGGTCTAGACTTTAACAACACATCTGTCTTTAGGAGGACAACTGAAATATTCAACCTCCTGATAAAGAAATTTTTCGACATTGTAAAGCATTTTTCAGAAAATGGTGAACAATATAATTTCTGATAGTTCTTTGTCAATTCATCGGAATACTATCGTTAAACTTCAGTCATTTGTGTAATGTCAGTTTGCATCACTAGGTTTTATGAATTTGATCAAGTATGCGTGGCACGCTGCACAATATGCAGAACAATACCCACAACCTTTTGTTAATACATCCCAGTTCTTTCTAAATAAAACTATTAATTACTGCAATGTGCCCAAAGGCATTAACTGTTTATTTATCAGGTGTGCCTGGTGTAAAGAAAATGCTTGCTTTGGTCATCCAATAGATACTTCGCATTTTGGTGACGAGTACTTTAAATAATCGAGAAACTGTTTCGTTATTATTAAATATACACTATTGTTTGTAAAAAGTGAAACGCTCAAAAGCATTGGTCTGAAACACGTCATGGCAACAGGCCGTGCAGAACAGCGGAACCGTAATACATGATTTAAATAGCATAGAGGTGGCGTGCACGTAGGCCCAACAGCGCCCTGTTTTATGTGATCGGACAGGTCAGAGTTACGCAACGCTCAGTCAGTGCGGAGCCGTCATACGAAGAGGAAATGTGTAACTAAGTGCCACTATGGCTCGTCGACATCGCAGGGTGGAATATCGGCATGTGATTGTGTTCCAACAGGGCAGGATGATTGGTCTCCGGCAGGCGGGTTTGTAGTTCCGCCAGGTTAGCCGAGAGCGGTAATGCGCTGCTTCCTGGACTCGGGTAGGCGCGCCGGCCGCGGATCGAATCCGCACGTCGGATTAACGACAGAGGCCGGAGTGCCGGCCAACCTGGATGTGGCTTTTAGGCGGTTTTCCGCATCCCACTAGGTTAATACCGGGCTGGTCCCCACGTCCCGCCTCAGTTACACAGTTCGCAGACATCTGAACACATTCACACTATTCCATGGATTACACTAGACGCAGACAGTTGGGGTACACTCATTCCGTCCCGGGTGGTACGGGGTGGCGGCAGGAAGGGCATCCGGCCACCCCTTAATCTAACATTGCCAAATCCGATTAACCATGCCGACCCTGCGTCACTGCGGGAAAACGGCACAAACGAAAGAAAGGCGGGTCTGTAGTTCCATGACATTGCAGCTATTACAGGTCACGCTGCTTCGAGAGTGAGGCGTATGTGGAAGCAGTGGAGAGTAGAGAGCCGCACTCAGCTCCCACAGAGTACTAGACGACACAATGTGATCACAGTGTGAGATGATCGACATCTTGTCCTCTTGGACGTAAAGGACAGAACACCTTCTTCCACAGTGTTCGTGCGACGTTGGAGCACTGCAACTGGTGTAAACATATCTGCGTCGACGAAATGGTTCAAATGTCTCTGAGCACTATGGGACTTAAAATCTGAGGTCATCATTCCCCTTGACTTAGAACTACTTAAACCTAACTAACCTAAGGACAGCACACACATCCATGCCCGAGGCGGGATTCGAACCTGCGACTGTAGCAACAGCATGGTTCCAGACTGAAGCACCTAGAGCCGCTCGGCCACAACGACCGGCTCTGCGTCGACGGTTCGATACCGTTTTCTGTGGGTTGGACTGGTGGCACGCATGACGTTGCGTCGGCTTCTATTAACCAGAACCCGCTAACACCGCAGACTGCAATGGACACATGAACGGCGACACTGGCATGCTGAGTGGGAAAATGTAGAGTTTTCGGACGAGTTCCTCTTCGACTTGTCCCACAGTGATGGCCGCATACGTTATTGATGACTGCAATCGTGCAGACTATTTTTGAGTAGCGTATCGGACAAAAGCGAAGTATAATGGTTGGGGGCGCTATTGTCTCTAACACGTGATCTCGCCTCTTACGTCTTGAGACCATCTGAACAGCTGCTGCTACATCAGGGAGGTTTTACAGCCTGAGACACTGCCACCCCTGCAGGCCACTGCACATTCCATATTTCAGCAGCACAACGGCCAGCCGCATGTTTGGAGAAATGTTCAAGCCTTCTTTGAAGAGTGACGGCTACCACTGCTTCCCTGGCCTGCCCTTTCGCCTGATAAGTCGCCCATCGAACATGTCTGGGATATGGCCAGTCGGCAACTTGATCGTTCAGGTCCTCCTACAGCCACAATAGATGCTTTGTGCACGCGCTTGCAAACTACACGGTAGAGTATTCCCCAGAAGCATTTTCAGGTGCTCTTTGGTCCCATGCCACGACATCTAGCAGCTCTGACTGCAGCATGTGCTGAGGCTACTTCGCACTGAAATTCTAGTCACAGTCCACGTACCGGTCTGCGATTAGGGAGGTCACCGAGCAGGATAGCGCAGTGGTAAGTTCATTGGACTCGCATTCGGGAGGACAATGGTTCAAACCCGCGTCCAGCCATACTGCTGTAGATTTTCCTTGATTTCACTAAATAGCATAAGGCAAATGCTGGAATGGTTACTTCGAAAGGGCACGGCCGCTTTCGTTTCCCATCCTGCCCTAACCCGAGCTCGTGCTCCGTCGCTAATGACCTCGTCGTCGACAGGACGTTAAACGCTAAAGCTCGGGTTAGGGCAGGATGGGAAAGGAAAGCGGCCGTGCCCTTTCGAAGAAACCATTCCAGCATTTACCTTATGCGATTTAGGGAAATAAAGGAAAATCTACACCAGTATGGCCGGACGCGGGTTTGAACCATCGTCCTCCCGAATGCGAGTCCGATGTGCTTACCACTGCGCTATCCTGCTCGGTGACTTCCCTAATCAGTGGAATAAATTTCATTGTGATCATATCTCTCGGTATTGGTGTTTCACTTTTTCCAAATAGAAGTGTACATTCTTCAAAAAATATCGTATGAACTGGGCCTCAGAAATTTTTACAATATATTTCATTTCAACATATTAAAGTCCCCATTGATGTAAGTCGTCTGTAATGTAACAGCATACTCTACTTTGATTATCTTTCTCCTACTACTCGCTTGTGTAACAATTACATATGCAACAGTTTAGCTGACGACGTGAACTTCAAGCAACTCAAAAAATTAATAATTTCAAATATTTTTCTTATGGTTTAAGTGCTTAAAATTAGCATGTGAGCACTTTGGACTTTGCACTACGCGGCGCTACGTTCTCTTGTCACGGCTGCCTCCGCTTATTCTCCGATTCGTGCACTGGGCACGAAGGGCTGTACAAACCGCTGTTATAAGTGGTTCTTCGAGTGGCAAAAATGAATTAACTAACGCGTTTTTAAAAAATACTTGCAATGCCCCTTAACAGCTAAAGTGTTGACAGAGCATTTCTTCCGATGTATTCTTCTTGAATGAAAAATTTTAGGGTAGGTTTCGACGTCTCGGGTAGGACCGCAGATGGTATACCAAGCATTAACAGATCATTTAGTGTTTCTTTCCTGCCAAGACCATCAAAGATCTGCTTGAATTCTACATACCGGTCATGGCTCTGAGCATATGGGACTTAACATCTGAGGTCATCAGTCCCCTAAAACTTAGAACTACTTAAACCTAACTAACCTAAGGACATCTCACACATCCATTCCCGAGGCAGGATTCGAACCTGCGACCGTAGCGGTCACGCGGTTCTAGACTGAAGTGCCTAGAACCACTTGTCACTCCGGACGGCATACAGGTCATGCATGCCAATATTACACTCATATAATTTTTCATGTGTTTGCCTCACCACAAATATGAAATCAGTTGTTGATCCGCTAGGCTGAACTCCAGACAGATTTTCTCCCAGAATCTGTTCTGCCAAATGTAGCTAATCTGCTGAAGATAAAACTAGAGAGAATTTTATAGGTTACTTGCAGCAGCGCAGTTCCTCAGCAATTTGAACAGTAAGTCTTGTCTCCTTTCGTACGTACTGGTTGAATTTCACCTGAGATCCATTCTTCTGAGTTTCTTTCCTGATTACAAATCTACTTGATAACTTTGTGGATTCGTCTATGGGGATCAATTCCCCCATTTTCCAACAGTTCTGCAATCATTCCATCAGTTCCCTGTTCTTTTTAGTTTCTTAGAGACTGCCCCACGTTCTGTACTTCCTCTAAAATGGCTCTTATATCATTGGATCTGCAGTATAATATAGTAGCTGCTCACTCCTGGTAAGATTACCCTCCTCAATTCGTTTGATGTACTCTCTCCATCTATTTTTATATGTGTTTGTCTGTTATCAGATTCTCCTGTTTGCCCTTACAAGCTTTTGGTTTTGCTCTCATTCCTTTGGTAGTGATCTTCCATCTCCTCTGTCTATTCTCTTTACAGATTCCCTTTTTTTCTCCTACATACCGTTTCTGCCTCTATTCTCTTATCGTTACATAGGGTGAATCACCTAAAACTTGCATCGAAAATATTGAGAAAATGGAAAGTGCTATTGATGTGTGGTTTTCACAGCATGGATTGACAGTTAGGGGCTCGTATTGTTAGTCAATCAACAGACAGAATAATGCTTAGGGAATGTATTTTTGGTGCAAACATACACTTTTTTATATGGAACTATACTTATTGACATTAATAATCTAAAATTGCTGTAAATTAGAATGCCAGTGGTGTTTGTTGCAGGATTCTAGTGTCAGTCGTTTAGAGATACCGTATATTGTAAAGTTTTCATACCGACACTTTTTTGTGCCATTTAACCTGTGTAGTTGCTAGGTGCGACGGTGTTATGTTTGCTTACAGTATGCTTGTGTGTTCCTTGAGTGCGCTGCGACTTGCTAGCCAGTTGGTGTGTGAGAGTTCAAGCAATAGGTCGTGAGTGGACGACGGGGTTTACCAATGCAGAAAAAGCCGACATACTCGGGGTCTATGGAGAGTATAGGAAGAATTCACTTCGTCCTTGTACGGTCTATGCAGCAAGATATCCCAATAGACGTCAATCATATCACCAATTATTTATCAGCCTCCTCAACCAATTATCTGCAAGTGGTACTGCAACACCTAGACAACGTAATAGAAGGAAAAAAGTGACGACAGAGGAGGGAGAAACTAATGTTCTTGCTGTTGTTGCAGTTGATCCGCACGTGACCTTCCGCACAATCGCACGAGGAAGAGGCATGAGTCAGGGAAGAGTCCTACGCATTTATAATCGACATAGGTTTCGTTCCTATCACATTTCTCTCCATCAAAAGCTGTATGGAAACGATTATGAGAATCGTGTTAACTTCTATACATGGGCATTAAGACAGGATACTCCCGATGTATCGTCTATCGTGTTTAATGATGAAGCCACGTTTATCAGTCTTGGCCAGATAAATCCCGAAACATGCACTATTGTTCTGTTAATACTTCCCGATAGCTTTGTCAGGCGGAACTTCAGCGTCCATGGAGTGTAAACGGGTGGTGCGGGATAATGAACCATCCGCTCAGAGACCTGCTTTTTTTGACGGAACACTTAATGTTCTCAAGTATCGGAGCCTCCTAACACATCATCTGCCACGGATGCTAGAAAATATTCCTCTGAAGACTAGACGGAACCTGTGGTACCAACACGATGGCTGTCCAGCCCAGTGTGCACGAAGTACTATAGCATGTCTTCACGAATTGTTTCAAAATCGTTGGATTGGCCGCAGAGGACCTGTACCTCGACCATCACGTTCCCCGGATTTGACGCTTGTAGACTTTTTTTCCTGTGGGAAAAGCTGAAAGATGTTTTCTTCTAGGACATACCAATTACATCCGATGGTATGCAACGACGTATTACTCCAGCCTGTTCGGACATCGCTGAAATGCTAGCACGTGCGCAGCAGTCGTTCCATACCAGACTGGAAGCGTGTATTGCTGCTGCCGGTGGTCATTTTAAACACAACTTGTGATGGTCAGTTGTCTCGTTACTGGTCAGAATCCTCATAAGTAATGTATGTACTTGTGTTATTCATTAGTGCGTGTTACCACAGATATTTTACAAGTGTCGGCGTGCGAACTTCTCAAAATACGATATCTGCTGTTTCTTATTTATAGAAATGATATGCCTTCTAGTATTACAGGTGATTCAAAAATATTTCTGTTTGCTGATGACACCAGCTTGGTAGTGAAGGATCTTGTGTGTAATATTGAAACAGTATCAAATAATATAGTTCATGAAATAAGTTCGTAGCTTGTGAAAAATAATTTGATGCTAAATCACAGTAAGACTCAGTTTTTACAGTTTCTAACTCACAATTCAACAAGAACCGATATTTTGATCAGACAGAATGGGCATATTATAAGCGAGACAGAACAGTTCAAGTTCCTAGGCGTTCGGATAGATAGTAAGCTGTTGTGGAAAGCCCATGTTCAGGATCTTGTTCAGAAACTAAATGCTGCTTTATTTACCATTAGAACAGTATCTGAAGTAAGTGACAGTTCAACACGAATAGTAGTCTACTTCGCATATTTTCATACGCTTATGTCATATGGTATTATTTTTTGGGGTAATTCTTCTGATTCAAAAAGGGTATTTTTGGCTCAAAAACGGGCTGTTCGGGCTATATGTGGTGTAAGTTCGAGAACCTCTTGTCGACCCCTATTCAATAGTCTGGGAATTCTGACATGCCCTCACAGAATATATTTTCTTTAATGTCGTTTGTTGTTAGCAATATTAGCTTATTCGGTCTAAGGCGCTGCAGTCATGGACTATGCGGCTGGTCCCGGCGGAGGTTCGAGTCCTCCCTCGGGCATGGGTGTGTGTGTTTGTCCTTAGGATAATTTAGGTTAAGTAGTGTGTAAGCTTAGGGACTGATGACCTTAGCAGTTAAGTCCCATAAGATTTCACACACTTTTTTTATTAGCTTATTCCCAAGAGTTAGCAGCTTTCACTCAGTTAATACTAGGCAGAAATCAAATCTGCATGTGGAATGCACTTCCTTGACTCTTGTGCGGAAAGGAGTGCAGTATTCTGCTGCATCCATTTTCAATAAGCTACCACAAGAACTCAAAAATCTCAGCAGCAGCCCAAACACTTTTAAGCCTAAACTGAAGAGTTTCCTCATAGCTCACTACTCCTATTCTGTCGAGGAGCTCCTGGAAGAGCTGAAAAGTTAAGCAAATTCCAGTGTTACATTGTTGATTTACTTTATTTAAACTTACGACTTTTCACCTGAATATGTTTCTTATATTTCATTTTATCTGTTTCTACTATCGTGTTATAATTTCATGTATTGACTCGTTCCATTACCATGACTTCTCCTTAATTTGGTCCCACGGAACAATAAATAAACAAATAAAATAAAATAAATAAACTCAGACTAGAATCCTGCAACAAACACTACTGACATTCTAATTTACCGTAATTTTAATGTCAATAGGCATTGTTCCATTAAAAAAAGTGTATGTCTGCTCAAAAAATACACTTTCTAAGTATTATTCTAAATACGAGCCCCTGACTACCAGTCCATCCTGTGAAAACCGCAGATCAATAGTACTTTCCATTTCTCCGATATTTGCGGTGCAAGTTTTGAGTAATTCACCCCGTATAACGCCTTACGTGATCTCATATTTTGTGTTAAGCATTTCAGTCACGCTTCCTTTTCTGTTCCACTGCCTGTCTACATTCGCCATCATGCCACTCTTCCTATCTAATTAGCCTTGGCCGGCCGCGGTGGTCTAACGGTTCAGGCGCTCAGTCGGGAACCGCGCGACTACTACGGTCGCAGGTTCGAATCCTGCCTCGGGCATGGATGTGTGTGATGTCCTTAGGTTAGTTAGGTTTAAGTAGTTCTAAGTTCTAGGGGACTGATGACCACAGATGTTAAGTCCCATAGTGCTCAGAACCATTTGAACCATTTTTTTAATTAGCCTTGTATCTCTCCCCCCCCCCCCCCCCCCCTAGTATTTCATGCACTGTTTTCAAAACAAAATTTTAATAGCGTTCCCTTCATTGTTATATACGGTTTTCACTCTCTTTTGTTTGTAACTCCTGTCTCGGACTGTTTCCTTTCGAGAAAACTACCAGCGAACCGCCAAACTGCTGACGCATACCCAGCACTCGACAGAGCCAGTCGGCGTAAACTGTCAGGTGACCAATCCGAAATTTGGGGAGCTCTGTTGCCTCTACTGATTCATAACAGAGGATCTGCTCTACCAAGAAATAAATGGTTCAAATGGCTCTGAGCACTATGGGACTCAACTGCTGTGGTCATAAGGCCCCTAGAACTTAGAACTACTTAAACCTAACTAACCTAAGGACATCACACACATCCATGCCCGAGGCAGGATTCGAACCTGCGACCGTAGCGGTCGTGCGGTTCCAGACTGTAGCGCCTTTAACCGCTCGGCCACTCCGGCCGGCAAGAAATAAATGCTGTTAACACGGATCCAGCGAATGCGAGGGCGCAACACATGTTAATTAACTGGCTTATTTGTGGCAAGTAAGATTCGATGTATAAATTTTCTCCAGGGAACGACAAGTGTTGCGATAGTTCGAAAATCGAGAACCACGACTACAGACGCACGCTGCAATGATCAATTCAAAGCTGTGGGAAAAGTAAAATGCCGGCCGGTGTGGACGAGCGGTTCTAGGCGCTTCAGTCTGGAACCGCGCGACCGCGCATGCTACGGCGAAGATTTCAGGGCAGCAGACATGTTTTCACAAACAAACAAAAAATTTATTACGTAACTCTATTTTTTCGAGGTGATAAGGAACACTTCATGATTACTCATCTAGTAGTACGACAACCCGTTCCTTTTCCTAGACCATTTCAACTCACTCATGTGCTGACATCATCCACTTTAATGTCGACGTTCCGTGTTGTCACTTGCTGTCATGTGCCCACGCTTCATTAGCTGCGCTTAGTGTAAGACCAACCTTTACGTTTACACAACAGAGCGAGCTTCCACATCTGGTTTAATGTTCTACACTTTTTCCTTTTTTTAAATTAGGATTCATTTAGGCTATTGTTTTCTGGGTAGAGCAATTTTACAATACGTTAATGTAAATTTGGTAAAGTTGTGGTTGTAGTGTGGAACCTCCCAATGTCATAGTTGCCCAGACGAATGCAAACTCTTTTGTTATTATGGGACGGCGTAAACCAGCACTGTTTTCCTTACTGCACAGATAATAGTGAAACGAACTAAGTGCCTTGACCCCTTTTCCTTAACTGTGTAACTTATTCCATAACTAGCGACCCGCCCCGATTTCTCATTGGTACATTTACCATCAATGGCCGGACGACTTGTCTTGGGTAACGATGCGTTTGTGTTCCGGCCAGTGCGTAGAATTATAATATAATGCAGTGGACAGCTTTAGGTAACTGAATATTAACTCCAAATTCCACTACTACACAAACGATTTAAGCAGCGCACGCCAGGACAGTTCTCGGGAGGCACAACTTAATCGACAAACATCACAATAGTTCAGCGAATTTGCACAAAATATTTGTAGGTTATGTATAGAAATATTCCTCGTGAATGAGTCTAAGAGTACAAACTGTATCAAAATCCCTAATCCTGAGACTAGCCCGTACATACAGACAGGAAAATGCGGTTACGGATTTCAATTCATAATACACTATTGGCCATTAAAATTGCTACACCAAGAAGAAATGCAGATAATAAACCAGATGATAAACGGGTATTCATTGGACAAATATATTATACTAGAACTGACATGTGATTACATTTTCACGCAATTTGGGTGCATAGATCCTGAGAAATCAGTACCCGGAACAATCACCTCTGGCCGTAATAACGGCCTTGATACGCCTGGGCATTGACTCAAACAGAGCTTGAATGGCGTGTACAGGTACAGCTGCCCATGCAGCTTCAACACGATGCCAGAGTTAATCAAGAATAGTGACTGGCGTATTGTGACGAGCCAGTTGCTCGGCCACCATTGACCAGACGTTTTCTCTTGGTGAGAGATCTGGAGAATGTGCTGGCCAGGGCAGCAGTCGAACATTTTCTGTATCCAGAAAGGCCCGTACAGGACCTGCAACATGCGGTCGTGCACTATCCTGCTGAAATGTAGGGTTTAACAGGGATCGAATGGAGGGTAGAGCCAGGGGTCGTAACACATCTGAAATGTAACGTCCACTGTTCAAAGTGCCGTCAATGCGAACAAGAGGTGACCGAGACGTGTAACCAATGGTACCCCATACCATCACGCCGGGTGATACACCAGTATGGCGACGACGAATACACGCTTCCAATGTGCGTTCACCGCTATGCCTCCAAACACGGATGCGACCATCATGATGCTGTAAACAGAACCTGGATTCATCCGAAAAAATGACGTTTTGCCATTCGTGCACCCAGGTTCGTCGTTGAGTACACCATCGCAGGCGCTCCTGTCTGTGATGCAGCGTCAAGGGTAACCGCAGCCATGGTCTCCGAGCTGATAGTCCATGCTGCTGCAAACGTCGTCGAACTGTTCGTGCAGATGGTTGTTGTCTTGCAAATGTCCCCATCTGTTGACTCAGGTATCGAGAAGTGGCTGCACGATCCCTTACAGCCATGCGGATAAGATGCCTGTCATCTCGACTGCTAGTGATACCAGGCCGTTGGGATCCAGCACGGCGTTCCATATTACCCTCCTGAACCCACCGATTTTATATTCTGCTAACAGTCATTGGATTTCGACCAACGCGAGCAGCAATGTCGCGATACGATAAACAGCAATCGCGATAGGCTACAATCCGACCTTTATCAAAGTCGGAAACGTGATGGTACGCATTTCTTCTCCTTACACGAGGCATCACAACAACGTTTCACCAGGCAACGCTGGTCAACTGCTGTTTGTGTATGAGAAATCGGTTGGAAACTTTCCTCATGTCAGCACGTTGTAGGTGTTGCCACCGGCGCCAACCTTGAGTGAATGCTTTGAAAAGCTAATCATTTCCATATCACAGCATCTTCTTTCTGTCGGTCAAATTTCGCGTCTGTAGCACGTCATCTTCGTGGTGTAGCAATTTTAATGGCCAGTAGTGTATATATGGAATAGATTGAAGGTATATACAGAACAGATGTAGAAGATAATCCTGAGTTAATAACGAGAATCAAAACGAGTACACGGATTGCTGAACACAGGGTTGTCGTAGCGTAACCCCCAAATCCTCCAAAAATAAACGAAAAATATACCTATTCAAAAAAGGAGATAAAAATTCACTTGACACCTTCGTGAGAGACAATCTCCACTCCTTCCAAATTAATGATATAAGTGTAGACCAGATATGGCTTGAATTCAGAGAAATAGTGTCGGCAGCAACTGAGAAATTTATACCAAATAAATTAACAAACGACGGAGCTGATCCTCCTTTACAAAACGGGTCAGAACACTGCTGCAGAAACAACGAAAAAAACATGCCAAATTTAAACAGACGCAAAATCCCCAAGATTGGCGATCTTTTACAGAAGATCGAAATTTAGCGCGGACTTCAATGCGAGATGCTTGTAACTGTTTCCACAACGGAACTTTGTCTCGAAACCTGGCAGAAAATACAAAGAGATTCTGGTCGTATTTGAACTATGTTAGCGGCAAGAAACAATCAATGCCTTCTCTGTGTGATAACAATGGAGATACTACCAAAGACAGTGTTGCTGAAACAGAGTTACTAACACAGCCTTCCGAAATGTCTTCACAAAAGAAGACGCAGTGAATATTCCAGAATTCGAATCAAGAATAGCTGCCAACATGAGTAACGTAGAAGTAAATATCCTCAGAGTAGTGAAGCAACTTAAATCACTTAATAAAAGCAAGTCTTCTGGTCTAGACTGTATACCAATTCAGAGTATGCTGGTGCATTAGCTCCATACTTGACAATCATATACAACCGTTCGCTCGACCAAAGATCCGTACCCAAAGACTGGAAAGTTGCACAGGTCACACCAATATTCAAGATAGGTAGTAGGAGTAATCCACTTAATTACGGGCCCATATCATTAACGTCGATATGCAGCACGATTCTGGAACATACACTCCTGGAAATGGAAAAAAGAACACATTGACACCGGTGTGTCAGACCCACCATACTTGCTCCGGACACTGCGAGAGGGCTGTACAAGCAATGATCACACGCACGGCACAGCGGACACACCAGGAACCGCGGTGTTGGCCGTCGAATGGCGCTAGCTGCGCAGCATTTGTGCACCGCCGCCGTCAGTGTCAGCCAGTTTGCCGTGGCATACGGAGCTCCATCGCAGTCTTTAACACTGGTAGCATGCCGCGACAGCGTGGACGTGAACCGTATGTGCAGTTGACGGACTTTGAGCGAGGGCGTATAGTGGGCATGCGGGAGGCCGGGTGGACGTACCGCCGAATTGCTCAACACGTGGGGCGTGAGGTCTCCACAGTACATCGATGTTGTCGCCAGTGGTCGGCGGAAGGTGCACGTGCCCGTCGACCTGGGACCGGACCGCAGCGACGCACGGATGCATGCCAAGACCGTAGGATCCTACGCAGTGCCGTAGGGGACCGCACCGCCACTTCCCAGCAAATTAGGGACACTGTTGCTCCTGGGGTATCGGCGAGGACCATTCGCAACCGTCTCCATGAAGCTGGGCTATGGTCCCGCACACCGTTAGGCCGTCTTCCGCTCACGCCCCAACATCGTGCAGCACGCCTCCAGTGGTGTCGCGGCAGGCGTGAATGGAGGAACGAATGGAGACGTGTCGTCTTCAGCGATGAGAGTCGCTTCTGCCTTGGTGCCAATGATGGTCGTATGCGTGTTTGGCGCCGTGCAGGTGAGCGCCACAATCAGGACTGCATACGACCGAGGCACACAGGGCCAACATCCGGCATCATGGTGTGGGGAGCGATCTCCTACACTGGCCGTACACCACTGGTGATCGTCGAGAGGACACTGAATAGTGCACGGTACATCCAAACCGTCATCGAACCCATCGTTCTACCATTCCTAGACCGGCAAGGGAACTTGCTGTTCCAACAGGACAATGCACGTCCGCATGTATCCCGTGCCACCCAACGTGCTCTAGAAGGTGTAAGTCAACTACCCTGGCCAGCAAGATCTCCGGATCTGTCCCCCATTGAGCATGTTTGGGACTCGATGAAGCGTCGTCTCACGTGGTTTGCACGTCCAGCACGAACGCTGGTCCAACTGAGGCGCCAGGTGGAAATGGCATGGCAAGCCGTTCCACAGGGCTACATCCAGCATCTCTACGATCGTCTCCATGGGAGAATAGCAGCCTGCATTGCTGCGAAAGGTGGATATACACTGTACTAGTGCCGACATTGTGCATGCTCTGTTGCCTGTGTCTATGTGCCTGTGGTTCTGTCAGTGTGATCATGTGATGTATCTGAGCCCAGGAATGTGTCAATAAAGTTTCCCCTTCCTGGGACAATGAATTCACGGTGTTCTTATTTCAATTTCCAGGAGTGTATATTGTGTCCGAACATTATGAATTACCTCGAAGAAAACGGCCTATTGACACACAGTCAGCATGGGTTTAGAAAACATCGTTCTTGTTAAACATAACTAGCTCTTTATTCGCATGAATGGTGAGTGCTAATGACAAGGGATTTCAGATCGATTCCTTGTTTCTGGATTTCCACAAGGCTTTTGACACTGTACCACACAAGCGGCTTATAGTGAAATTGCGTGCTTATGGAATATCATCTCAGTTATGTGACTGGATTTGTGACTTCCTGTCAGAGAGGTCACAGTTCGTTGTAATTGACGGAAAGTCATCGAGTAAAACAGAAGTGATTTCTGGCGTTCCCCAAGGTAGTGTTATAGGCCCTTTGCTGTTCCTTATCTATATAAACGATTTGGGAGACAATCTGAGCTGCCGTCTTTGGTTGTCTACAGATGACGCGTCGTTTATCGACTAATAAAGTCATCAGAAGATCAAAACGAATTGCAAAACTATTTTGAAAAGATATCTGAATGGTGCGATAATTGGCAGTTGACCCTAAATAACGAAATGTGTGAGGTCATCCACACGAGTGCTAAAAGGAATTCGTTAAACTTCGGCTACACAATACATCAGTGAAATATAAAGGCCGCAAATTCAACTAAATACCTAGGAATTACAATTATGAACAACTTACATTGGGAGGAATACGTAGAAAATGTTTTGGGGAAGGAGAACCAAAGACTGCGTTTTATTGGCAGGACACTTAGAAAATGTAACAGATCTACTAAAGAGATTGCCTACACCACGCCTCTTTTAGAATACTGCTACGCGGTGTGGGATCCTTACCAGATACGAGTGATGGTGTACATCGAAAAAATTCGAAGAAGAGCAGCACGTTTTGTATTATCGCGAAATATGAGAGAGAGTGTTACTGAAATGATACAGGATTTGGGCTGGACATCATTGAAAGAATGGCGTGTTTCGTTGCGATGAAATCTTCTCACGAAATTACAAGCACCAACTTCGTTCTTTCCACGCACTATACGAGATTGGAATAAGGCATTTAAATGTGATTTACAAAGTTGTGGGCATATACAGGCTCCTCTGCAGCTCATCAAGTCGAAGTTCCCACCATGGCAGTTAAGTATTGAACAGATAAAAATACATATATTACACAGTCATCATTATTATAATTATAGATTATATACACATACCTTCCTCATGGATGTGTCTGTCCGTCAGTGAAAAACATATCAAAATCCCTACAGTAGTTCCTCAGATTAGCCTTCACATTCAGCCAGAACAACGCGGTGGGGGATTTTAATTTATGACGTAGTGATACACGATTCACTTCACACTCATAACCCTTTGTTAAAACTCCAGGCTATTTAAAAGACCTAAAATTTCTTATTTATCTCCAGTTTTCTTGTGCAAAACCCTAGTCGGTCAATCATTGCATTCTGGGAGATGTATGGGGGATGGACAAAAATATGGAAATGCGTGCTTGACATGAATGTAGATGTCAGCCATGCCTACAGGTGGTGCTGTTGCATCTGACTATTAATAGCACCTGTGCAATACCTTCAGTACGTAGCAAGTATCAGTCTTGGTGAAAACAGTGGAATCTGTAGTTGCGGGTGCATTGTCAGACCAAAGTGAATTCGAATGTGGGCAAATTTGTGGTGCTCGTGTGATGGGTACTTCTATAAACAAGGTACTTGAAATCTTTTGTGGTTCAAGAGACACCATATCGAAGGTATTTACAGCGTACAGGGAAAGCGGGAAAATGTCTTCTGCTAAGTCATAACGCAGATGAAACTGTGTGTTAAGTGATTGTGACTCAAGGTCATTAAACAGGATTATGACAAAATGTTAGAGAACATCAGCAGCAAAAGTCACTGCAGAACTGAATGTCACACCCGGCAACCCTATCAGCACCTAAACAACATGAAGTGAGGTCCATAAGCTGAGAATTTCAGGGTGAACTGGAACTCTAAAACCACAAGTTAGTGATGCAAATGCACATACCTAGCAACTACGCAGGTTGAATGCTACAAACAAGTCTCGGTGTGGGCACTTTTCAAAATACAATATCTCGTAAAAGACTGGAGCTAGATACTGTATAAAATACCGGTAACATTTTCATTTACGCTACTTTTAGTCTGTTGTTGTCAACAGGCATTGTTTCATACAAAAACTGTATGTTCACACAAAAAATACACTTTCTATGTACTACTCCAACCCGTTGTTTGGCTAAAAATACGAGATCCAGACAACCGGTCCACTCTGTGAAAACCGGACATCGACAGGACTTTCCATTTCCGCAAAATCTGTGGCAGTAGCGGATATATATGGGGGCGTACGGGGCGCTCACCTCCCCCCCCCCCCCCTTGCGGGGTCACTCACCCGCTATGCCTCCCGCGCCGCCCCAGCCAGTCAGCTCGCACGCTATTCGTTCGTTTCTTTCGTCAGTCGACTCGACTGAATGGAGTTATCGAGTAGTTGTACTTTCCTATGTAGCACGTGCGTCCGTGTCATCCTATTTTATACGTTTCTGTCTGGCACACAGAGAGCTAACACATCCCTACGAGAAAAGTCGCGGCCATTCTAGTGATATCGATACGTTATTCTGTTAAATTAATCGTTTTGCTAGGAATAATAGGCACATAGAATTCATCATTTAAGAAAGAGAACCACAATTGTAACTTTTTTATATCGTAAGATGGCGTTGTCTTGCATATGTGTATAATCAGTTTAAAGAAAACTTTCTTAAAATTTGAATGTGACTTGATTATTTTTTGTTACGGTAAAAGTAAAGGTAGCTCGAGACATCTCTAGCGCCCCCTCCTTGAGGTTTTTCTGTATCCAGAACTGATCTGTGGAGCAAGTTTTAGGTGATTTACCCTAATGTTAAGCAATTATTTCAACTTGATGCTCCTATAACTTGCGGAAATCAAAAGTGAAATGGAGCTGCTCCAATTTTTAATAATAATCTATATATTATTATCACAGATGGAGTGAATTCTCTTTCCCATTTTACTGGATATTTTATTTCAATCAATCGTAATATTTTTGATACCACTACTTGAACAATAAAATAATTAACTGATGATTCATTTATTATTAAATTTTCAGTAGTTGTTACTAGGATGATAAATGAGGGTAAGTTGATCTCTATTCCTATTAAATCTCCACATCAGGAGTTTAATGAGAGGGACAGGAAGATTCCTATCATTAATGTTGATAAGAAGAGAAGTTTCGCAGAGGTGTTTGTCATTAAATAGGAAGGGACTGATACCTCTATTAATGGTTAGCCTACATTTTTGTATTACAATACGATGCATGATGCATGACAGTTTTTGATACTAAAGAAGATAGTTTAATTCAAGTTTATGTAATATTACTGGAGATAATATTTATTCACTTTATTCACACTATCAACGTAATCCTTCAAACAGGCACTCCATAATTTTTTGTTATTTCATATTCAAATTAGAGGTGTTTTTGAATTTGTGTTCGTATAATTATCTTTTAAGCTATTTAATTTCTGCGTTTAACGATTTAAAATTTTTCTTTTTGTTTCTTTTAATACAAATAACCTATGTTGTATATTATATTTAATTGAATATCTCATTAAATTATATTTTATTAATATTAGTTGAATATTATAATTTATATATTCATCAAAACTTAAAGCTACCTATTTTTTTAGAAAGAAAGAAATTGTTATATAATCAAATATATTAAAGAGACAAAGAAACTGTTACACCTCCCATAAGAGTGTGACGGGAGGGAAATCTCTTCTGAACAGCACGTTGCAAGGCATCCCAGATATGTTCAGTAATGTTCATGTCTGGGGAGTTTTGTGGCCAGCGTAAGTGTTTAAAGTCAGAAGAGTGTGCCTGGAGCCACTCTGTTGCAGTTCTGGACGTGTGGGGTGTCGCTTTGTCCTGCTGGAATTCCCCAAGTCTGTCGGAATTCACAATGGACATGAATGGATGTAGGTGATCAGACAGGATGCTTACGTACGTGTTACCTGTCAGAGTCGTATCTAAACGTATCAGCGGTCCCGTATCACTCCAACTGTATACGCCCCCACACCATTACAGACCCTCCATCAGCTTCAACAGTCCCTGCTGACATGCAGGGTCTATGGATTCATGAGGTTGTTCCATACCTGCACACGTCCATCCTCTCGATACAATTTGAAACGAGTTTCGTCCGACCAGGCAACATGTTTTCAGTCATCAACAGTCCAATGTCGGTGTGATGGGCCCAGGAGAGGCGTAAACCTTTGTGTCGTGCAGTCATCAAGGGTACAGGAGTGGGCCTTCAACTTCGTAAGCACATATCGATGGTGTTTCTTTGAATGGTTCGTACGCTGACGATTTTTGATGACCCTGCGTTGAAATCTGCAGCAATTTGAGGAAGAGCTGCATTTCTGTCACATTGAATGATTCTCTTCAGTCGTCGTTGGTCCAGTTCTTCCAGGTTCTTTTTCCGACCCCAGCGATGTCGGGGATTTGATGTTTTACTGGATTCCTGATATTTGCAGTGCACTCGTAAAATGGTTTTAGGGAAAATCCCCACTTCATCGCTGCCTCGGAGATGTTGTGTCCCACCGCTCGTGCGCTGACTATAACCTCATGTTCAAACTCACTTAAATCTTGATAACCTGCCATTGTAGCAGCAGTACCTGATCTAACAACCGTGCCAGATACTTGTTCTCTTATGCAGGCGTTGCCGACCGCAGCGCCGTATTCTGCCTGTTTACATATCTCTGTATTTGAATATGCATGCCTATACCAGTTTCTTTGGCACTTCAGAGTATTATAGTATTGTAATCAAATATTTTACATTATTGTAACTTGATGTATTTAATAAGATTATTTAGTTGAAATCATTAATATTTTAAGATAACCAACTATATTAATTATAAATATGTAATTTTATTGAATATTAATGAAATTTCCTAAGATACATATATAATTATTAATATAATACATTTAAATATATATTATTAATATATTATATTAAATTATCAATTATATTGATTTAAATAATTTATATCAGTTCATCTTTATCATTAATACAAAAGAAAATTTATTATATAATAGAGACTATAGTATAACACATTTACTGTGATACGGGTCCCACGTTCATCTTAAATTATATGCAGGGTGAATGTTAAGAAAAAGAACTGCAGGGATGGATTCCCAACTGAAAGAGGAGGAAAAATGGTCGTATTAACATGTGTCCAGAAATGTATTGTTGCCATGGTTGATGGTGCTCCGAAGGAAAGTTCCTCTGACCACATGATATGTGTTCCTTGTATGTTGCAGGCTGTGTGATTGATGCAGCTAACTTTAAGCAACAGAATGGTCCGGTATTCATGTCAGGAACAAGCCGAGATGGTGTTTTTGTATGGCCAAGTAGATGGAAACAGCAACAGGCAGCACGGATATACTTAAACATGTAACCTCACAGACACCAACCATATCACACAACATTTCAAGCCCTTTTTGGACAATTGTCTGATCATGGGTCCTTTCAGACAGAAGAACGTGTGGGTGGACGGTGGACTGTGCATACACCAGATATGCAGAACCGGGTTCTACAGTATATTGAAGAACACTAATATGAGCTCCAGGCAAGTGGTCCACCAATGTGGTGTAAGACAACGTACGATAATGTGTGTCTGCATGACAGTCACCACTGTCCCTATCACCTTCAATAAGTGCAAGGATTATTAGCAGCGGATTTTCCACTAGAGGAAGGCTTTTGTCGATAGATTTTGCACCAGACTATCACATTTATGGGATTTCTGTCTTCAATCCTATTTACCAATGAAGCAATCTTTGCCAGAACAGTCAACATCAGTCTACATAATCGTCATGTGTGGGCTACAAACGTGGCATGTCGTCAGAGGAACTTTTATTCGTCAGTGATATCTACCATGGAAATGATGCATTTTCCAACACATGTTGATAGTATCTTTTTTCCTCCATTTCCACTCAGAAATCCGTCCCTGCAGTTTATCAGTTTTATTAATATTCACCATGTATAGTTGGGAAGTTGTTGTAGTTATGAGGATATTATATTCTAATTTTTTATGCCTGTTTCACTATTTTTTATGTTTCCTCGAAATGTTTTGATTTTGTAAGATAATCAGTTATATTAATTTACTAGAGTTTACTTAATTTCTCAGAAGTTTTATTACTGCTTGTTTATTCACTTTTTCTTTGTATTATATGTACATTTTGTTAAATTATACAGGGTGATTCAAAAAGAATACCACAACTTTAGGAATTTAAAACTCTGCAACGACAAAAGGCAGAGCTAAGCACTATCTGTCGGCGAATTAAGGGAGCTATAAAGTTTCATTTAGTTGTACATTAGTTCACCATTTCAGCCAATAAAGCTTTTGGTCCTCTTTTCTTCGAAGGTGCTACTGTAACTGGACTACAGTATCTGGAGATGTTAGAGAATTGGCTGTTCCCTCAGCTCGAACAAGAGGCACAACAATTCATATTTCAGCAGGATGGAGCGCCACCACATTGGCACTTATCTGTCCGTAACTACCTGAACGTCAACTACCCGAGGCGATGGATCGGCCGCCAGGCAGCCCGTGACAGAGCACTTCATCACTGGCCTCCAAGAAGCCCTGATCTTACCCCCTGCGATTTTTTTCTTATGGGGGTATGTTAAGGATATGGTGTTTCAGCCACCTCTCCCAGCCACCATTGATGATTTGAAATGAGAAATAACAGCAGTTATCCAAACTGTTACGCCTGATATGCTACAGAGAGTGTGGAACGAGTTGGAGTATCGGGTTGATATTGTTCGTGTGTCTGGAGGGGGCCATATTGAACATCTCTGAACTTGTTTTTGAGTGAAAAAAAACCTTTTTAAATACTCTTTGTAATGATGTATAACAGAAGGTTATATTATGTTTCTTTCATTAAATACACATTTTTAAAGTTGTGGTATTCTTTTTGAATCACCCTGTATTTTCATTTTGCAATAATTTCGTTGCATTCATCAAATCAAGTGATTTTGTGATTTTGGAGTTGAGAATTGATGTAGTAGCAGTATAATTCATGCCTGCAGCTACCCTTATACAAATTATCGAAGTGGATATTATTGTTTAAAGCAGTTATTTATATTTTTAGACTAAGATGTAGTGTTAAAATTTCTTGTGGCACTTTTTATGAATCTGTGAAACTTAAACAAAAATCTAGGATCAAATAACCTAGTATTTTAAATATTAATCATATTTGCCAGGGTGCTATTAGTTAAGGGAACCTGGAAAGTGAAAACTGTGAAAAATATGGAATTTTTGGTTTTTGCATATTAAAATTTTACTGAGTTTTCTGATTAATTTGCTTCAAGAATCTCACATCTACCTTTATTCTAAGTATTTAAAAATAAATAAGTAAAAAGTGCTTGCGCTGCTCTTTGTGGGCTTTTCTTGACCCCTTTGAGAGGCTGTTTTTGTTTGTTTGTGATGGGAACAATTTTTACATCTTTTGAATTTCCCTATATTTTCCTCGACGACAGGGATAGGGATTTTGCGTTGTGTGGATTCTGTGCAGAGGTTGGCATCTGTAGCAGAACCTAAGACAGTTGTACATCGAAGTTAGTTGTGTGATTTTCGAGAGCGGTTTTGAGAGTGTTGTTCTGACGTGTGTTGAGTAGGCAGACAGACTGGGTACATTCTTGTTTGAATATATTTTTACTAGCGAAAATTTCACGTGTGAGTAATAGAACATTTAAAAAGCCGAAAGGCATAGGGAAGAAACATGTCTGGAAGAACGTTTCTGCAAATGTAGAAGTTAGTTCTGAAGCAGATAATGAGGTTTCCTCCTCCCAGCGCAGTGCATCCCAGGTGAAACTGAATACTATTGAAGACAGCTACAATGAAATGTCTCAGGAAACAGATGAAAACAGTGTGAATGAAATATTTGACGTAAGTGTACGTCATATATTTTTAAAATATTATATCATGTGTAAAAACTGTAATCAGGAGGGTCTTGAGTTTCATGTAAAGCGACATTTTGGCCTTTCATGTAAAATAATGGTATCATGTGATACGTGTGATTACAAAGTATCCCTTTCTTTAATTTTTCTGTGCAAAGTGAGTGAGAAAAGTTATTTGAAGTTAATTTGAGACTGGTTTATCCCCTTCGCTCTATTGGAAAAGGTGCAACCCAGGACAAATGATGTGTGGTCTTACGAACTTACAAAAGCCTCCCATAAAATTTAGTATTTACAATAAAACATTGGGTCTGTAGTGGAAGATATTGTAGACGAAACCATGCAGGAGGCAGTTGGAGACGCTGTTAGTGTCAATGATAGTGTTAACAAAAGGGACCTTACTCCAGCCTTAGACGCTTTGTGGCAAAAGAGAGAGCTACAGTCACTCAGTGGTGTGGTGACAGCCACTAGTGGAGACGCTGAAAAGGTGAGTGATTCTGTAATTTTATCAAAATACACTCCTGAAAACTGAAATAAGAACACCGTGAATTCATTGTCCCAGGAAGGGGAAACTTTATTGACACATTCCTGGGGTCAGATACATCACATGATCACACTGACAGAACCACAGGCACATAGACACAGGCAACAGAGCATGCACAATGTCGGCACTAGTACAGTGTATATCCACCTTTCGCAGCAATGCAGGCTGCTATTCTCCCATGGAGACGATCGTAGAGATGCTGGATGTAGTCCTGTGGAACGGCTTGCCATGCCATTTCCACCTGGCGCCTCAGTTGGACCAGCGTTCGTGCTGGACGTGCAGACCGCGTGAGACGACGCTTCATCCAGTCCCAAACATGCTCAATGGGGGACAGATCCGGAGATCTTGCTGGCCAGGGTAGTTGACTTACACCTTCTAGAGCACGTTGGGTGGCACGGGATACATGCGGACGTGCATTGTCCTGTTGGAACAGCAAGTTCCCTTGCCGGTCTAGGAATGGTAGAACGATGGGTTCGATGACGGTTTGGATGTACCGTGCACTATTCAGTGTCCCCTCGACGATCACCAGTGGTGTACGGCCAGTGTAGGAGATCGCTCCCCACACCATGATGCCGGGTGTTGGCCCTGTGTGCCTCGGTCGTATGCAGTCCTGATTGTGGCGCTCACCTGCACGGCGCCAAACACGCATACGACTATCATTGGCACCAAGGCAGAAGCGACTCTCATCGCTGAAGACGACACGTCTCCATTCGTCCCTCCATTCACGCCTGTCGCGACACCACTGGAGGCGGGCTGCACGATGTTGGGGCGTGAGCGGAAGACGGCCTAACGGTGTGCGGGACCGTAGCCCAGCTTCATGGAGACGGTTGCGAATGGTCCTCGCCGATACCCCAGGAGCAACAGTGTCCCTAATTTGCTGGGAAGTGGCGGTGCGGTCCCCTACGGCACAGCGTAGGATCCTACGGTCTTGGCGTGCATCCGTGCGTCGCTGCGGTCCGGTCCCAGGTCGACGGGCACGTGCACCTTCCGCCGACCACTGGCGACAACATCGATGTACTGTGGAGACCTCACGCCCCACGTGTTGAGCAATTCGGCGGTACGTCCACCCGGCCTCCCGCATGCCCACTATACGCCCTCGCTCAAAGTCCGTCAACTGCACATACGGTTCACGTCCACGCTGTCGCGGCATGCTACTAGTGTTAAAGACTGCGATGGAGCTCCGTATGCCACGGCAAACTGGCTGACACTGACGGCGGCGGTGCACAAATGCTGCGCAGCTAGCGCCATTCGACGGCCAACACCGCGGTTCCTGGTGTGTCCGCTGTGCCGTGCGTGTGATCATTGCTTGTACAGCCCTCTCGCAGTGTCTGGAGCAAGTATGGTGGGTCTGACACACCGGTGTCAATGTGTTCTTTTTTCCATTTCCAGGAGTGTATTTCAGACGCCCTGACAGAACTTAAAATAAACATTCTGAAAACTGTCAAACTAATTATGGTGGTAGCAGTGGTGTATGCCAGTTGAAGAGGTAAAGAAACTTTCTATTGGTCTATCTCATTGTACCACGCTAGGTATGTTAATTTCATAGGTGATAGCAACTGCAAAAGTTCAGAAAAATTGAGGAATTGAAACCCTATGGTAATGACATCAAAGTAAAGAAGCTGGAATGTATTGGTCACATTCAGAAGAGAATGGAATCAAGACTGACGCAGCCCAAAAAAAAAAAAAAGTAGGAAGAAAGTAACTTGCTGATGGAAAGCAAGGAGGTACAGGCTGACAGATGATGTCATAGACAGGTCGCAGAGATATTATGGGCTTTGCATAAGGCGGAATACCAAATGTGTAAGTGATATGAGAAAGGCAATTTGGGCATTATTTTTTTCATACAGTGTCGAAAAATGCAAAACCTGACCATAGTTTATGTCCACCTGGTCTACCACCATGTTGTAAGTAAAATAATTTGAAAAATTCAGTAGAAGTCTATGACCACGAACACAATTTACCTGCAGCAATTATGGAAATAATTAAGCCAATATTTAGAGAATTATCAAATGGAACATTATTGGAGAAATGTCTACATGGAAAAACACAAAGCTGCAATGAAAGTGTGAAGTATATAATTTTTATCATGATTTGTTATTGAATTATTAATATTTATAGCATAACTATGTTAAATCTAAAACGATTAGTCTAAATATAATAGTAATCCGTGTTGTTCAAGTAAAGATTGTAGTAATTGATTTTGGTGGAAATACTCCATTTGATGCAGTTCTTGTAATATAAATAAATTATTCCCTTCAGAAGAGAACTTTTTCTGGAGGAGGGAAAATTTTTCTTTGTGTGGCAATGATTTTTTAAATGATTTTAGATGCAAGGTTTGCACAAAAATATGTATCAATTTTCGAAACGTACTTCGTACACATGGCTTCATTTTCTGCACTAAAATAACTAATTACGAAATATTCTCTATGATCACACAATAATTACCATGCAAAGTAACCATAACAATATTCAATTACACAGTGGAATATAGCATACCAACCACATCCGTGTGTTGTTGTGATTACAAGCTGCTGCGCAACACTACATTGACTTGCTGATATTTTAATAGCCATACCCAACAGCTGGCAGCACTTGTGCATGATGAAAAGGTTGAACATTCACAAATGTGTATCTCAGGTTACGATTGGGAAAAATGCTTGTGTTGCAGCTAAGACACAGCAAAAGCTGATGGACACAGTTGTTACCAGTGGGTCTGAAAGGGTTAAAATAATATACCAGGAAGAAATGTTAAAAATAAAATATATGATGATCAATACCTTTCAATTTCTGTTCCTGTTTTTAATCTAATAAGGAAGGATCGTAAAATAATAAAAATTGTTACTGATACAGCATGACAGGGTTACAACTACAACTTCATAGATAGTCTGCAAGCCTCCGTAAGGTGTGGGGCGGAGGGTATCCTGTACCACTGCCAGTCATTTCCTTTCCTATTCCACTCGCAAATAGAGCGAGGGAAAACCGATGATTTATATGTCTCCGTATGAGCGCTAATTTCTCGTATCTTATCTTCGTGGTCCGTATGAGCAATGTATGTTGGTGGCAGTACAATAGTTCGGCAGTCAGCTTCAAATGCCACTTCTCTAAATTTTCTCAGTAGCGTTTCACGAAAAGAACGTCAGCTTCTCTCCAGGGATTCCCATTTGACTTCCCGAAGCATCTCCGTAACCCTTACGTGTTGTTCAAAGCTACCAGTAACAAATCTAGCAGCCTCAGAACTGCTTCAATGTCTTCCTTCAATCCGACCTGGTACGGATCCCAAACACTCAAGCAGTACTCAAGGATAGGTAGCACTAGCGTCCTATATGCGGTCTTCTGTAAGGTGAACCACTCTTTCCTAACATTCTCCCAGTAAGTCAGAGTCGGCCATTCGCCTTCCCTACCACAGTTCTCACATGCTCGTTCCATTTCAAATCGGTTTGCAACGTTATTAATAATGTATCCGAAAGTTAGAGGTTTGTTCTTCCTACTCGCCCGCATTACCTACATTTTTCCACATTCTTGTATCTTTCTACAGTGACTCAACTTCGACACGGTTTGCAACGTTATTAATAATGTATCTGAAAGTTAGAGGTTTGTTCTTCTTTTTTGGGAAGTACTTTGTCAGTAGGGTTCAAAACTGAAAAAAAAACCACTTTTAACAGACTCTTAGCAATGCCAGTGCTCTTTCACCAGCATGTACTACAGACTTTATGTCGACAATAAAAAATAAATTCAGATTTCGTTCATTGTTGTTGAATTTTACTCTCAACATACTTTTTAAAGAGATATTGATGTGTAAGGCCCTGAAACTGGAAATACTGAATACAACTTTCACTGGGGAAGTGACATCCACTACTGAGACTTAAATTTTAGGATTAAGTTTAACTGAAAAATTTAAAACACGTATGGAATCTGGTAGAGGAGTTTGTTAAAAACAATAAATATTTATTTCAAAATTTTAAAACTTAATGTAAGTTGCTAATTTACAATATTTTCAAAAGGTGGGCGTTAAGTACCCTTTTTGATATTGCAATGATTAATTTGGTGTGTGCTCACCATGGATGGCAACACACCGTCCTGCACATGTTCCCAAGGTGGCCAGACGGTTACTAACGAGAGTAGATAAGCAGGGCGTATTCTTGAACAGATTATGATATTATTTCAAGGTCATTGATAAGGACTTCCATTATCAAGTTACACACTTGTGATAGCTATATTCAAGGTCAGCCTCTTCCCCCCCCCCCCGCCCCCCCCCCCCCCCCCCCCCCCGCCTCGCAGGGACTAGTTGACAGTTGAACGAGGTCACCCAGAGCCACCTCTGTTCTGCTTCCTCACTTTAGACTTTAGGCAATTGTACAATGTCATGATGTAACTCAACCCAGGTCCCTTGTGATACAAAATTGGCAGGAAACTTTGAGCACATTAAAAAGGCAGGAAACCATGTCTTGGACCAGTAAGATACGAGATCCCCCCCATCCTTTTATCATCCTTTACAACTAGGTGAATTGCAAAGCTCTTTTCAATCGAGATCTGTGCATCAAGGGAAGAGCTTGATTTATCATTAGAAACGAATTATTTCTAACAATAATTCTATAGTGAAAGGGTTTGGAAATAACGACAATGATATTAACAATTAACTAATGGTTTAGTATTAGCAATACAATTTTTTACATAATGTTAATTTTTGCGTATTGTTAATGTTTATTAACAATTTCTTTCTGCATTCGGTCTGTTTGCAAAGCTATTTTTGTGAGAAATATACGTTGGTTTATTCAAAAAGCTGTTGTCATGTAAAGACGTATATATCAAACTAAAAAACTTAAATACCACTTTTCCCATTTCATTTGCAGTTTTTCAGTCAATATACCATAATTACATTTTTCCTTCCGATCATTTTGTTTACATTGTAACCATTTTCTTTCTATATATATGGGAAACGAGGACTAGAAAAACCAGGCACACACAAACAATTATACATAATATTTACACACACTCTTGTGTGCAGTCGTGCTCGCGTAGTATACAATCGAGCTTGCATACCCACACACCCAACTACGATGCTTGTTCCAAACAACCATTTCACACATGCGTCCACTATTTACATATATATAAATATGCAGTCCCACACGCAGTCAATCAACGAATAGTGTGAGTACTGGAGGGACCTGATCCCATCCCAACGGATGAAGTGTTCGTTGTCATGACACAACAGCCCATTGTCAGCTGAAGGGCAGTATGTACTTCATGGCCTCGTGATCAAAACACCATCTGGTGTACCATATGCAGAGTGGGAGATTTCCTCTTGTAATCCTCAATCGTGAGACCCTTTGAGGCCGCACGATGTGTATCCTTATACCCCTCCAGTTTGCACCTGTATATGATATGCATATATTTTCGACCTGAGCCCAAAAACACCACAGTGTGCGAACCATTCGCCCCATCTTTCATCAGGCCAGTAACCTTTCTGTTTTATGGTGACATTCCTTAAAGATTATCGGTCACATATGCAAACGTGTCGAATTCTTCGGGTTTGTATATAATTACTTCATATGGATCGTATCCTTACACCCAAAAGATGAAACTGTTTGTATCCATTTCAAGTAACTTGGGATTTTCGAAGTTCAGTTTCGAAAACCCATAGCAGAATTGGTAGATATGGAGTCTGGAGAGGTCCAGAATACACATGTCAATACTGACAGTATTCATGAACAGTGTGAGTACAGTAAAACGAAGATCCATGATGACAGCGAAATGTTCCAAGGCATGGAAATGATGGCTGCGTTGGCAAACGAGCTGGTAACAACAACCCATACCACGATTTTGATGACAGAACAGGCTAGGGTGCTGTTTGCAGGCGAGGCATGTAAATCATCGATGGACTGGGGTGAGGCGATGAAAGCATCATCATCGTGTCCGGTTGTGGAGTGATTGTTGCAGGCACAACACAAAAGTCCAGACGTCAATGACATCTGAAAGAGAAGAAGAAGAAATTAATCATCAGATAGCTGCTACTATGAACACACAAATATACAAAAAATAACCTTAAGTGCATACCATTAGGTTCACTTGAGTCTAAGAAACTTCCTGGCGGATTAAAACTGTGTGCCGGACCGAGATTCGAACTCGGGATCTTTGCCTTTCGCGGGCAAGTGATCTACCATCTTCATTTATTCTTTTTTTCATTTTGTTCGATTTTGTTGTTGCATTTTTTTCGGTGTGGATGTCCCAGGACACCCGTTCAAGTTCAGTGTTGAGCCATTGACTCAGTGTTTTTATTACAGAGGGCAGCTAACCCTCTGACCGAACATGTTGAGCTACCGTGCCGGCACGATCTGAGCCACCCAAGCACGACTCACGAACCGTCCTCATAGCTTCACTTCTGCCAGTACCTCGTCTCCTACCTTCCAAACTTCACAGAAGCTCTCCTGCAAACATTGTAGAACGAGCACTCCCGGAAGAAAGGATATTGTGGCTTTGCCACAGCCTAGTGGATGTTTCCGGAATGAGATTTTCACTCTGCAGAGGAGTGTGCGATGATATGAAACTTCCTGGCAGATTAAAACTGTGTGCCGGACCGAGACTCGAACTCGTGACCCTTGCCTTTCACGGGCAAATTCTTTACCATCTGACCGTCCGCCCCGGTAGCTGAGTGGTCAGCGTGACAGACTGTCATTCCTAAGGGCCCGGGTTCGATTCCCGGCTGGGTCGGAAATTTTCTCCGCTCAGGGACTGGGTGTTGTGTTGTCCTAATCATCATCATTTCATCCCCATCGACACGCAGGTCGCCGAAGTGGCGTCAAATCGAAAGACCTGCACCAGGCGAACGGTCTACCCGACGGGAGGCCCTAGCCACACGACATTTCCATTTTTTTTACCATCTGACCATCTGAGCTACCCGAGCACAACTCACGACCCGTTCTCACAGCTTCACTTCTGCCAGTACCTCGTCTCCTACCTTCCAAACTTCACAGCTCTCCTGCGATCCTGCAGGAGAGCTTCTGTGAAATTTGGAAGGTAGGAGACGAGGTACTGGCCTAAGTGAGGCGATGAGGGGGGGGGAGGGGGGGGAGGTCGTGAGTCGTGGTTGGGTAGCTCAGATGGTAGGGCACTTACCCGCGAAAGGCAAAGGTCCCGAGCCGAGTTCGAGTCTCGGTCCGGCACACAGTTTTAGTCTGCCAGGAAGTTTCGTATCAGCGCACACTCCGCTGCAGAGTGAAAAGCTCATTCTGGTCACTTCAGTCTAGTCGGAGACGATTATTGGGCCCCGATAAACCATCATCATAACCATTTTCACTATTGCGTTTCATGTCTGAACTAAAACGATTCCCATTTCTAGTCGAAAACCATACTCCTTTGGTCATTTCAACCAATAGGAATCGAGTAGGTTTATCTCTAGTCCTGTTGTTTTAGGCAGAATAGCACCAGCTCACACCTGTGATTAGGCAATGCGATCTTACTCCGTTTCCGCTATTGTTCTTAAGTATTATATTTCAGAGCAGGTGCGCGTGCTAGTTCATCACGTGGACAGTGGAATAATGCAACATATTCAATGATGAAAGAGAGGTATAATTTTCCGACTCTTTGAGACTTGCGACGCGCCTTTATGTGCGGCATGCGCGCCGACTACTTGGGTGTGCCGGGGCTCAGGCACCCACAGACATAATCTGGTGGCTGCGCCACACCCACAAAATTCTTAGTTTGATAAAAACAAAATAAAATACATATTTCTCATTTGCCTTTATCAAAAAGTAATTAACTATTAAAACAATGAGATGGAAGTTAAAATTTCTGAGCTCTTATACATACCTGTTTGTTTCATATACCTTTATGCAGAGGCAATCAAGCAACATAATTCCCCGTTCCTCACCCTTCTCTGGCCAAGTCAAAGGCGCTCCCCAGAATAACATTCAAACTATACTGTGAATGAAATCTCATCTTTTGGGCTTGCTTTCATGTTTCCTTACAAGTGAGACGCTACGATAGCCCCCCTCCATTCACCAACAATTGTTTCAAAATATTTGCTTACCAATTTGTAGCAATAATAAAGAATAACCGGAGAAACAGGTAAGCCAGTTGTTACAGATTGCCTCAGTAATTATTTTTTAAAAACGTAACAGCGGTGTTGTTTAAGATTTCAGTGAAATTGTTTTCACGTAATCTGGATTGTTATCGTTTTGTTTGTTGATGCAGTGGCTTTCAAGGAAGCACAGCAATCATTTAAAAAGATATCGAGACCCGCCCCAG
Organism: Schistocerca serialis cubense; assembly: GCF_023864345.2. Lineage (NCBI taxonomy): Eukaryota > Metazoa > Arthropoda > Insecta > Orthoptera > Acrididae > Schistocerca > Schistocerca serialis. Next base: position 433,153,380 of record NC_064640.1, on the reverse strand, counting down.
GAAACATATGTTACGTTCCACCATTGATACGCATCCACAGAAATTTTGGAAAGTCGGCGCGCTTGATGTGCTGTACTACCCATGCCCCAGATATCACTGTTGGCTGTGTTCAAAGAGTACCACGCGTATTTCAACAGCAAAACTTTGCAGTTTTCCGCTAGTACAGAAGCCGTCAGTGTCATGTGTGAGCGTCAGGCATCGCTCATACTCCAGTACTTATCACAGTACACACCACTTTTGCAATAACAGTAATGGAAGGTAGTGCGAATAATTTGTACTCTGCCAGCGAGAGCACACGAGAGAGTTGCAAAACATCAAGTAGCAGCAGGCACGCATCGTCCACGGCTCTGTGTGCACTGCCCCCATCTGGATAGACAGCCACATGTCTGTATCAAGGTGTTACTAGCATCGTTTGTTAAAATATGATAAAAACCCGAATGTTTTACCATTAGCACTATGAGAAGAGTGTTTATAAATCGCTCTGTGATATTTTGTATGAGTACGTCAACAGTGTGAGTTTGTTAAGCGATTTCCACGTTCAGTAATTAAAATTATAGACAGACAGACAATATTTTGCTTTAGATCCCCACCTGACAAACACAGTTAGCAAGAGCCTCTGAGTAAAAGTCCAAGATGGTAGCAATTTCGGTCATACCTGCAAAGTGTCGATGTAATTCCAGTCCAATTACATAATTTTTCGTACGTGTGCTGCGACATGAATACCCCAGAGCCAGAAATGTGATTTTTTTGTGTTCATAGTGTTGCTCAACACACCAGGACGCATACTATTGGAGGAAAATCACTTTAATGTTGTCGAGGTCCACTTTATAGCAAGAGTGTAATTACTTATTTTTTTAAAATGGTAATGCATGACGTTAAAATGTTAAACATCTAAAAAAAGACATAGGACTCCGACAGTAGCTCACAAACCAGTAGATAACGATGCTGGGCGGACATGACGAATCAGAAGTGTTGAGCATAACCTTCCATTCACGGCAGAGGTGAGTTATGGACAGCGATCGAGATGACAGAAACTCTGGACTTCTCTCCCTGCAGTGTGCATTGGCTCTACTCCAAAACAGTCGATTGCATGTGTTTCGAAAGCAGTACTGCTTTTCGTTTGTGAAATCATGGCACTTTACATTGCATCAAAATATTTTAAAATTCCAGATAATAATGAATTGTAACTCGCGTGTATTGGGAGAGAATACCACAGAAGCCAGAACCAAAATAAATAAAATTACCATTTCCTCAGACACACAACTAGTGGGAGTGTGAAAATTTTTTCTTGTCACAACGTCTCTCTTGAATGCGGCGTGTTGCCACTGTTAAATCATATACAGTGTCAGTCCCTGTCTTACATCTAGTCGTTACATTAAGGACCTACAGTGCGTCTCTACTCCATATTCCGATTACTCCATCCGCATAATGCTGTTTGGTATGTGTGACGTCATGTCTCTCCCACCCTCTGTATGAATAACTGTATGAATAACGAACTTCATACATTTTTTGTGAGGATTCTGCGAGCTCTTTTAAACATTAGTGCAGATCTCTCAGTGATTTTGGGAGCAGATGGTGTGGGGTATTCTCATAGGTCTCTTTTTCGGTACAAACTTGTGGTTTTCTAAGAAAGGATCTGTAGACCCTTTGAGTTAATGCTTATGTCACAAATTTCTTATAAATACAGATATCCTGCATGACCATTTAGTATCCAAATTTTACCGTATTTTTGAAATTTTTGCCGTTTTTTTCCACATTTTCAACCTTTTACCACGTTTTTCCATTTCTCCGTTTTTTCCATTGTTTCCATTTTTCCGATTTTTTCCATAGGAATGGCGTCACACATACATTTAGAAATAAACCAGCATTATACAGATGGAATAATCGGAATATGCAATGGGGAGGGGCTGTAGGTCCTTAATGTAACGACTAGATATGAGAGAGGGTTTGGCTCTGCATATGGTTTAACAGTGGAAAGACCATTCTAGAGAGACACTGTGACAAGATGTTCAAATGTGTATGAATTCCTAAGGGACCAAACTGCTGAGGTCATCGGACCCTAGACTTACACACTATTTAAACTAACTTACGCTAATTTATGCTAAGAACAACACACACACCCATGCCCGAGGGAGGGCTCGAACCTCCTGCGACAGGTGCCACGCAATCCGTGCATGGCGCCTCAAACCGCGCGGCCTGTGACAAGACGACAGTGTCATATTCCCTCTAGTTCTACATGTGAGACAATGGTAATGACATTTATTTGGATTTTGAATGCTGTGGTATTTTCTCCCAAGACATGCGAGTTGCAAGTCATAATTATTTGGAATTGTAAAATATTTGGATGCGGTGTAAATTGGTATGATTCCATAAACAAAAAGCAGTACACATGAATCACATATTGACAAACCGAGGGAAGAAATTACTAAAAGTTTTCTTTGGAGAATAAAGGGAATCTGCATACATGTCCAAAGAAACAGACACCACACATTAATATAACTACATGCATACACCAAATTCAGTGCGACGCACAATTACGTTCGGCTCCCTACAGGACTCTCGAAGTAGCGAGCATGGAGGACATGGACGATGACGCTAGATGGGAATGTGGGTCGGGAAGAGGCGTGCCACGATACTCTGCTCCATTGCGATAAACATTGTGTCCGGGTATCGCAGTGGTTAACGCAACTGCTTAGTAAGCAAGAGATCCCGGATTCGAATCCCTGGTTCCACCCTTTTCCTTTCCTTTCTCCCCCCCCCCCTTTCCACCGCCAATTTACGTAATAAGTCTCACAACTGCGAATTCCACGTAGTGTCTCTTCTTTCGGTCATGTCCGAAAGAACAGACACCACGCATTCATATGATGCAACATTTCGAATTTCAGCTGCAGGACAGTATGTACCTCATGTTCTCGCAGATCGAAAGACTACCTGCAAACACCACCACAGCCCGCTCCGTCATCATCATGCCGTTCACCAACGTAGCTACGCTCTCTGCGCCCTGAACCATTTTACAAGTGTAGCGGACCGTCGTTTCTAGACTCACTCAATGATAATATTGCAGTGGATGTTGATCCGCTTCATGAAACCATGTTGCTCGACATAACGGCATTTTCTAGTAAACTAACAGGGACTCCGATAACGGAAGATCAGTATGAGAACACAGTGAATATTTAGCAGGAGTTTGGCATCCCTGATTTTCTGGAATACGCTAGATTATACATGAAGATCGATGTGCGACTGCTTGCAGACATGTTTGAGAAATTCCGGAGTGTATGCTCGAGCGCATACTATCTGGGTCCTGCCTTCCATTACGCCATGCCAGGGCTTTAGTGGGACGCAATGTTAAGAAGAACACGTGTCAGCATGGCACTGCTGGCCGATGTTGAGATGCTGCTCTTCTTCGAATGCGCAATTTGCAGCGGACTCTGCCAGAGCATGCAATGGTTCGCCAAGGGGAATAGTCGGCGAATAGTCGAGGAGGAGCACACGCCACCTAACGGTTCAAGTTGCATCCTTCACTTGGATGTAAACTTCTACAGGGAACTTTGAAACTTCCTTGCAGATTAAAACTGTGTACCGGACTGAGACTCGAACTCGGGACGTTTGCCTTTGCCGGCCGGAGTGGCCGTGTGGTTCTACGCGCTACAGTCTGGAACCGAGCGACCGCTACGGTCGCAGGTTCGAATCCTGCCTCGGGCATGGATGTGTGTGATGTTCTTAGGTTAGTTAGGTTTAATTAGTTATAAGTTCTAGGCGACTGATGACTCAGAAGTTAAGTCACATAGTGCTCAGAGCCATTTGAACCTTTGCCTTTCGCGGGCAAGTACTCTATCATCTGAGCTACCCAAGCACGACTCACGCCCCGTCCTCACAGCTTTACTTCTGCCAGTACCTCGTCTCCTACCTTCCAAACTTTACAGAAGCTCTCCTGCGAACCTTGCAAAACTAGCACTCCTGAAAGAAAGGATATTGCGGAGACATGGCTTAGACACAGCCTACAGGGAAGCCATACAACAAACTTGGCCGTTTGGAGAGTTCTGATGGATATACAAAGAGGAAATGGTCAGACTGGCTGCTGATTATGATGAGAGATATGTTCTGGAGGTAGCACTGACTTACCCTGCCACTTGCATGAAGCACACAGCGACTTGCTGCCGTTTCCATAGCGCCTACTCCGGCGAAATGGTTCCTCAAGCAGTGGTACATTCTGCACTACAGAATCCTCTAGCAATGTCTGTTTGTGGATGGAACGTTTTAGAATCACCCACGGAAACTACTTCAAGCAGCATTGCCGCTTGAAGAAGTACAGGGTTATTACAAATGATTGAAGCGATTTCACAGCTCTACAATAACTTTATTATTTGAGATATTTTCACAATGCTTTGCACACACATACAAAAACTCAAAAAGTTTTTTTAGGCATTCACAAATGTTCGATATGTGCCCCTTTAGTGATTCGGCAGACATCAAGCCGATAATCAAGTTCCTCCCACACTCGGCGCAGCATCTCCACATCAATGAGTTCGAAACGGTAAGGCTTCTGCTTTAGCCTTTCCCGTAAGATTTTCCAAACCGTCGGCTGTGGTACGTTTAGCTCCCTGCTTGCTTTATTCGTCGACTTCCGCGGGCTACGCGTGAAACTTGCCCGCACGCGTTCAACCGTTTCTTCGCTCACTGCAGGCCGACCCGTTGATTTCCCCTTACAGAGGCATCCAGAAGCTTTAAACTGCGCATACCATCGCCGAATGGAGTTAGCAGTTGGTGGATCTTTGTTGAAATTCGTTCTGAAGTGTCGTTGCACTGTTATGACTGACTGATGTGAGTGCATTTCAAGCACGATATACGCTTTCTCGTCTCCTGTCGCCATTTTGTCTCACTGCGCTCTCGAGCGCTCTGGCGGCAGCAACCTGAAGTGCGGCTTCAGCCGAACAAAACTTTATGAGTTTTTCTGCGTATCTGTAGTGGGTCGTGACCATATGTCAATGAATGGAGCTACAGTGAATTTATGAAATCGCTTTAATCATTTGTAATAGCCCTGTATATTGATGTAAACAACGAACAGAGGGCTCTTGCGACGTGCGACTTTCAAAAGGAGTTTTTAAAATTAATGAACAATTCAGTTTTCGGGAAAACAATGAAAAATGTTAGAGGATACCGCGAGATTCATTTAGTTTACACGTGGAGGGGGGGGGGGGGGAGGGTCATTTTGGCGCAAGAGATTAGATCACCAGACATATTTTTTTTTATACTGTGAAGGACTAATCGGCGTGGAGGTGACCAAGGTTTCAGTGGAGTTCACGAAGCCTAGCTATATCGGTATATGTATCCTGAACCTCTCCAAATTCCACATGTACTGATTCCACTAGGAGTTTGCGCAGCAAAACTTTGTCGATCCTAAATTACTTTCATCAACTATGTGAAAGGCTACAATCCATATTAGGTAATTGGGTACAATCACAAATAATGTGACACATATTGATATTCGATCGATAATCCTTATCGAATTACACCACAAAACAAGAAAGTAATTGGACTAATGAAAGACGAGCTGAATGGTTCCCAGACTATGAAATTGTGGGGCTCAGGTCGAAATTGTATGTATACAGCAGAGATGCAGGCGCCACCCGGAGGCGGACTAAAGGTGTGCATCACGCGGTAACAAAGGCTCTCGCGATTGAGGATTACAAGAGACGCATGGTGCGCCAGGTAGTCTTTCGATCTGCGAGAACATAAGGTACATATTGTCCTGCAGCTGAAATTCCGAATGTTGCATCATAACGACAAACAGTTAATATGTGGGGCCGTATCGGTACTCTCTTGTACTTCCACTATTCATTGAGTGATTGAGTGCGTGACTGTGTATTTGTTTATTTGTAAATTTGACGACCAAAAGGATTATATTCGACACTGTTCCTGGGTACATTTCGTACCCAAGTATGGCGAGAGGTCCCGCAAACATTTGCCCTACTGTACCAAATGTAAGTAAATATGTAACTCAAGTATAGTTTGTGTATTTGCCTGTGAGCCTGAGACCCTTTGATCTCTGGTCTGCTGTTACAGCCCTCAGACAACTTAGTAGCGAATCTATTCAAACTTTCACGATATGTATGACACTCGAAAAGTGTATGTGGCATTCTTTTATGGACAAGCAAAGTAGTTTGAGCAGCCGTGTGGTTGTAAGATGAAAGATATGATGTCCGTGCCAAACCTCACGATATGTCTCTGCAAACATTATTAAAAAATGTAGAACTTGACAGTGTGAAGAATAAAATACACCAACGAAAAAGGACAGCACCTGTTGAAAGAAATGCAACCTTCAGTAGAGCAGTGGTAACACACAATACACATGTCACTACGATGCAACTTGAATGTGTGAGTGCGATCTATCATAGGCATTTGGTGAGAAAACTACATTCCAACGCATTTCATCCTTTCGACATTTTGCTCCATCCACAGACTCATGGCAATGACTCTCCAAACTGGTTATAGTTCTTCGAACTGTGTCCTCGATAACTGCAATGTGATGGGACGTTATTTGTTTAGAAATGAATCATAGTTTAAGAACTATTGGCACATCAATCTTTGGAATATGCGCTATTGCTCATTTGAAAATGGTTCAAATGGTTCAAATGGCTCTGAGCACTATGGGACTCAACTGCTGAGGTCATTAGTCCCCTAGAACTTAGAACTAGTTAAACCTAACTAACCTAAGGACAGCACAAATATCCATGCCCGAGGCAGGATTCGAACCTGCGACCGTAGCGGTCTTGCGGTTCCAGACTGCAGCGCCTTTAACCGCACGGCCACTTCGGCCGGCTCATTTGAAAATCCACACTAGCTGAGAGAAGACAATAAACAATGATATAGTTCTGTCAACGTGTCTCGCGTGCTTTTCGAGACTCTGCATGATTGGCTTTTGTTTCAGTGATGAGACACCAAAATCCATAAGTACCTACGCTCCTTAACATATATGCTGCCGTCGTGGTGCTATCATGAGGATGTCAAGTCCATTTCGCACAAATATTAACAGACCTTTCTCTCAGAACATTTTGCGATAGCTGAATGGGCCGCTCGGGAAACATAAAATGGGCTGCACTCTAAGCAGATTTAATCCTTTTGAGCTTTTATCTGTGACGAATATTAAAATGCATTAAATCATAACTCAACACTATAAAATGAAGAACAACAGAACACTGAAAAACACAAACGAGCTTATAACACAGTTAATAAACTTACACATTCCACAAACAACTGCACTCTTATCTTTCGATATAGAGACATTGTCCACCTTAATAGCGAATGCTAAGCCCGGAAAACTAACTGAAGAGAACATACTGACACACAAAAAACTAACAAAAATACTGTAGAGAAAAACCAAAACCGTTAATGTAATCACATATCAAAACTATTTCAAGTTTGAGAAGGAATATTACTTACAAACAGATGGCCTGCTGATGGGATTTCTAACTTTAGGGGATTGGGAAACTTATTGTTCAGCTAAGTAGAAAATGCAGTCGTTGATACCATAATCACAGATGATGGATATGAAATTGTTTACTGGTACAGATTTGTGGATGAAACGTGTAATATGTGTGGTAGGGGAACCTATAAAGGAAATAAACTTCATGCATACATAAACACAATCGATGAAAGTGTTACTTTCACCACGGAAAAAGAAACAAAAACAAATACTCTTCTGGGACATGCTAATTAAGAGTGGCTGCAGTAAGCATAAGTTTGATCTTTTGCAGAAAACCAGGAAGCAACAGACATGTCACATCAAATACCCAAAAGTCACAAACTAACATCTCTCCAACACATGATACACAAAGTCAATGAATTGCTACTCAACAAAAAATTAGGCGACAAAAATCATGGGGAACCACCTAATACCATGTAGAACCTCCTTTTGCACGATGTAGTGCAGCGACTCGGCGTGACGTGAACTCAACAAGTCATTGGAAGCCCTTGCAGAAATATTGAGTCATGCTACTTCTATAGTCGTCCATAATTGTAAAGGTGTTACCAGTGCAGGATTTTGTGCACGAACTGACCTCTCGGTTATGTCCCATAAATGTTCGGTGGAATTCATGTCGGGTGATGTGCGTGGGCAAATTATACTGTCGAATCGTCTAAAATGTTCTTCAAACCAATCGCGAACAACTGTGGTCTGGTGACATTGCACATTGCCGTCCATTAAAATTCCATCTTTGTTTGGGAATATGAGGTACATGAATCGCTGCAAATGGTCTCCAAGTAGCCAAATACAACCATTTCCTGTCAGTAATCGGTTCAGTTTGACCAGGGGACCTAGTACATTCCATGCAAACACAGGCCACAGCATTATAGAGCCACCATCAGCTAGCACAGTGCCTTGTTGACAACTTGACGCCTCCGTGACGTCATGGGACCTGCGACACACTCGAACCCTACCATCAGCTGTTACCAAGTGAAATCGGGTCTCATCTGACCAGGCCAGGGTTTACAAGTCGTCTAGAGTCCAACCGATACGGTCACGAGCCCAGGAGAGGAGCTGTCGGCGATGTCGTGCTGTTAGCAAAGGAATTCGCTTCGATCGTCTGCTCCCATAACCCGTTAACGCCAACTTTCGCCGCGTTGTCCTAACGGATATGTTTGTCGTACATCCCACACTGACTTCTGTAGTTACTTCACACATTGTTGCTTGTCTGATAGCGCTTACAACTCTAGGCAAACGGCGCTGTTCTCGGTCATTAAGTGAAGTCCGCTGGCCACTTCGTTGTTCGTTGTGGGGGGTAATGCCTGTAATTGAGTATTCTCGGCACACTCTTGACACTGTGAATCTCTGAACACTGAATTCCCTAACGATTTCCGAAACGAAATGACTCTTGCGTCTTGCTCCAACTACCATTCCGCGTTCATTGTTTGTTGATTCCCATCGTGCGGCCATAATCAGGTCGGAAACCTTTCCACATGAATCACCTGAGTACAAATCACAGCTCCGCCAACGCACTGCCCTTTTATAAACTGGTACGCGATACTTCCGCCATCTGTATATGTGCTTATTGCCATCCCATGACTTTCGTCACCTCAGTGTATTAAACAGGAATCAAAAACAATAATGCTTACAGTAAAAAAATGGACAAAACACCAATATAGCACAAATCCTCAGTAACAAAATCAAAACAAAACTAAAGAAAAATGAAAATAAGAAGAGGCCACAAGAACCACAGATTTCCGCAAACAATGCAAACACTACAGTACATACAAACACAAAGAATAGAAACACTCACGACATGACTAACACAAATAAATGGTTCAGGTTAACATACGCACACAAGTTATCACAAAGGACAGAAACTATACACAAGAAACAAGGAAACACACTCCAGTCATATTTTCCACGTCAATAGAAAAAAGAAAAATAACAAGGAGCCTAAATTTACCAGCTAGACTGTCAAGACTGCAAATCAGTTTACCTGAAAATGGCAGTCAAAAATTTCAAAGCTAGATACAAAGAACACTTAACAAGATGTAAGTCTGAAAATATCCATTCTACCTTTGTCGATCATCTAATAAAATTGCAACACATAACACCTAACATTATAGGAAAATTTTCACATACGAGAAGCCCTTACAATGAACGAGAAAGTAATATAAGACCAAATTAATGTAAGTAACAAGTCGCTGATCATGCTAGCCACTAAATTAAAAAATACTGAACCAGACGAATATCAAACTGCCGTTATAGCACAGAATAGTAAGGGGTAGGAAATTAGAATTTTTTATTAAAACTCATTAACATAGCCACAGGCAAAAACAAGTCATGCCAGAGACAGAGGCAGAAGCAGAAAACAAACCAGAATGTCGCAGGTGGGTCAGGCCCTCGACACAGTACGACACTGTCTGCCATATAAGAATACACATTCAGCAGAAAGAAAACCAAAGGAAGTGAGACAAGCATATGCGTTAGCTCGTAAGACATGGTGCAAGAAACGCTATCTCATATACAAGAGCGTGTGGTGGGGAACTGACACAGCACTTAACAGCCTGGTAAATGAGTACAGCGGAATAAGGAAGACACATGCAGTCATTACGAACCAAGCCTCACATCATAGTCTCATACCAGCTTCCTTTAAATACTCTAGCGTTCTAAATCTTATCATGAGTTGATCACTGGGATCGATGGTATTCACAGTAACAGCACTAGGTTCCAAGATGATGATACTGTAGTGAATCTATGTCCTAGACACTTCAGCACAGTCAATTAATTAGCCAACATGTACTTGAGATGATGATCTTCATCTGGTGAAGTTCATGCTGCTCGCCGCCTAACATCTACTGATGGAGAAACTGACTATCTTCCAATAAAACCACATCAGAAGGTGATGCTAGCACTAAACTTCACCACAGAAGCCGGCAACATGGCCTTTTTGGGTGCACGTTCCCGCTCAGCACTCAGTCACCTTCAGGTGTTGAAATCTACGGTGCAGTGTGGGGAGGAGATCAAACGACCACATGGCAACTGACACAAATACATAACAGATGGGTCATCAAGACTCATTGCAGAATTCGGAGCATGACCGAGCACACTCAATCAGACAGCGCAAGATCACTGCTCGCAGAAAATGTGCTGCAGCACCAGGATTTTGTCCTGGGCTTGCAACTGCTGAGCTGATTCGGCAGATGTCAGCTAGAACGTAACACACAGCTCAATCAACACCATCTGAGGCTGGTGTGGCAGAACAACCACTTGTAAACATTGTGAATAAATGATTGAACTCTAATATTGTTTTACTAGCGCCAAAGACGCTTCACAGCTTCCCAACAGCTATCCTAATTTCACGCAGAGGTGTCTTCTCTCGGTCCCTCTGTAAATTGGTGCCAGAAGTGTGCATCCGATGCTGTCGTCAGAGGATTTGGCATCGGAAGTGTCCGATTCCAACACCTGGAGTTTAGAGGCACTGGTCTGCATCTATGACGTTCACACATTGCAGCAATAACCGCAATGTGGTAAGTACAAAAGACATTTTTCTCTTTCTTTGGTTGTGAGAGTTTAGGCATAATAATGGGTGTGCTACATCCAAACTATCTTTCGTGAAACCTGTGAAACCTGTTGACTCATCATAACTCAGACAAAATTGTAAAGAGACATATTTGGTATCTGTGAGATGTAATATTTGAAGTTCAGCAGACTATAGTGAACTGTACACTAAGTTCATATCAGTAACTTTTTCTGCTTGTAGATGGCATGGTCATGCAGCACACAAGTATGGTGAGTGTCGCTGGGTGATGATTAGGGGAGAATACGCATTCAGAAGAAAGAGGACTGTGACAGAAAATCAAAGGAAGTGAGTAAAGCAAACTCGTTAGTTCGTAAGACACGGTGCAAGAAAATCTACTTCTTACACAAGAGCACGTAGTGAGGAACTGATACAGCAAGTAACAGCCTGGTAAGTGAATATAGCAGAATAAGGACACATGTAGTCATTATGAACCAAACCTCACATCATAGCCTCATGCCAGCTACCTTTAAATACTTCAGCGTTCCAGCTCTCATCGTGAGTTGATCATAGGCATCGCTGGCATTCACAGAAATAGCACTCAGTTCCATGATTATGATACTACAGTGAATCTGTGTCCTAGATGCTCCAGCACAATCTGTGAACTAGATGACAATGTACTCAAGATGATGGTCTTCATCTGGTGAACTTCATGCTCCTTGCCACCTACCGTCTACTGATGTGTAAACTGGCTGTCTTCCAACAACACACATCAGAGTGTGCTGATAGCACTGAAATTCATCACAGAAGTAAGAAACAGCGCCTTTTGTGGTCCCTGTTCCTGTTCAACACTCAGACACATCCAGGTGCTCAAATCTACCGATGAGTAGGGAGGAGATCAAACAAACACATGAATACCAACTCAGGTATATCATGGATGGGTCATAAAGGGTCATCGTAGAGCTTTGAGTAGGACTGAGGACACCCTATCAGCCAGCGTGAGATCACTTTGCGCTGTGCAATGGCCGCCCGTACTCACTGACAACCCGCTGCAGCTCCAGGGTCGTTAACATCTTCTCCCGCGCGTGCAGCCACTGAACTGACTGAACAGATGTCAGCGAGAATCCACCACGAAGCTCAGTGAGCAATAGCCAAGGCTGGTGTGGAAGAACGGTGGTTGTAAACATTGCGAATAAATGACTGAACTTTAGCGATGCTTTACTAGTGTCGACAGGTTTGAAAGGTTCCCAAGAGCCATTCTGACGTCACGCAAAGGTGTCTCCACTCGGTCCCTCTGAACTGCGTACACACTTCACAACACAAAAAAAGACGACTGGAAAACACATAGCTACAGTAGGGAACACCATAAACAGTAAACAGACACAACCAACATATACAATGAACTTGAAGTATATGTTAATTGCGCCTGCAAATACCGGAATCCTGACATCGTAGTGTACACAGGACAACGAGGTTAAATTCCAACGTGATACATACGAGTATGTGATAAAATGTTACGAAGAAATATTACGTGGAACCAAACAGTAAATTAAGTTTACAAAAATTATTCTCCAAAAAATTGTTTGTTACCTATCAATAAGAAAATATCGAAACCTTTGATATAATAACACATCTGTAAGCATTGTTCAACAAGTTTATTATACACATACTAGAAATGTGTGTTACAGGCTACTGAGGATGCTTCATGGGTAAAAGGAAGCGAAAGGAATATCACGTAAAAACAAACAGGCTTTTAATTATTTGCATAGATGGACCACATCTACACTAACATAATAATAATAATAGTAACAAAAAAAAACAAGATGTCGACAAGGAAACAGCGACCAATAACGAGGACATGAAAGCCTGTGCCTGTGATGCGATACATCGAGATGAAACTCATTTTGCACTTCTGTCTGTCAAGAATCGTTTTATAACACATATCAATATTCTAGGTCATCTTAATACGATAGTCATAATAATAAACCGGCTGACCTAATTGAGCTATGCGTTTGCTTACATTTGTAACAGTAAGGCTTTTGTGGGAATTCTTGTCCTGGCGGGCCAATGGCTGGAGTGCTGTCGTCTGGTTACAACTTGATCGATTTCCACACGTTGAAGTCCTCTGTGAAGGTTTTTACCAATGTCACAACGTGAGTTCGAGGGGGTGGTGAGAAGTAATGCCTCCGAATTTTTTATTCAGTTCTCAATATCAGTGCACTGTTACGTGTCATGCACATTACTTGATCGGTTTTCCAGCTTCGCTGTCGCAAATTCCAACACTGTCATTAGAGGCTCCGAATCGTAACGTATAACATGGCGGTGTATGATAAACATCGTGCTGTAGTCGAGTTTCTAACTGCAGAAAACGTGCTTCCAACTGAAATCCACAGCATATTGAAAACTATGTATGGTGATTGTAGTATCGAGATCATTAATGTGCAACGTTGTGTTGTTCAGGCTCGTAATGAAGGAAACGGTGGTGCTAACCCCATCGTGTGTGACGGAGCTCAGAGTGGACGACCGTGTATAGCAACCGACGAGACTCATCGGAATCGAGTTGATGAACTCATCAGAGAAAATCGTCAGACAACACAGACATAACACCCAGGTAACTATTGCATATCATGAGAGCATATACAGACCATCACTTCATAACAGCAGTACAGAAAACAGTGTGCATGGTGGGCGTCCGAGTGCTCAATCCCTGACATGAAACGGAGGAGACTGGATATCTGTGAACGATTTCTTTTGCTTTTTGAGGGTGACGATAACGGATTCCTTAACAACATTGAGGCAGATGATGAAACCTGGGTTCAGCATTTTGATCCAGAAAACAAAAGATCATCATTGGAATTCCGCCACAAAGCATCACCAACGCCAAAAAAATTGAAAACCATGCCATCAGCTAGCAAAGTCATATTCACAGTGAATGGCCTATGTGTTGCGCATTTGGAATTTGTGCCTAAAGGCATCGCCATAGCTTCTGTAAGGTACTGTGAGACCCTCAGGAAACTGAAAGTAAAAATTCGAAGAGTTCGTCCACACATGGAGCACCTTCTCCTTCACCATGACAACGCCAGACCGCACACGAGCACTGCGTCTCAGCAATAGTCCGATGCCTTGGGTTCATTGTCACAGACCATACTTTTGCCCATCCGATTTTCATCTGTTTCCAGAACTTAAAGAAGTGACCAGCCTATACAATTATTGTCCGTTTTTCTCATAGTGTAGGCGATAGCGCACAAGACTTATCACGCTTTGGCTCGGTTCAGTTCTTACCAATGTCCCATGTCCAATTTTTGTATCGCTTTCTTGTTCGGTTTTAGGGAACCAAATGAAGAATACGCTTGGCGATAAAGTCTCCAGCGGACCAATTGAATTTGCGCGAACAACGGCCTAATCGGCTAACTGTAATGCTAATTAACTCGAAAACGGCACAACGCATAGAATCATTTCTCAGCAAAACCTATCCTGCAACACCCTTACGAGCTTTTCAGAGTGTTTATCACCACACTGTATATACTCACAGAGGAAAAAAAAAGGAAAGAAAAGAAAAGAAAACGACGCACCTCGAAGGAATTATCCGAGTGGGACGGAAACCGGTAGACGTGACGCACATCAACACACAAACAAATTATTACAATTTCAGAAAAATTGAATGATTTATTCAAGAGAAAGAGATTTACAAATTGAGCGAGTGGATAATGCGTTGGTCCAGCAGTTATTCGGCTTGGCATTGACAGATAGAATTGTTGGATGCTCTCCTGAGGGATACCGTGCCAGATTCTGTTCAATTGGCGAGTCAGATCGTCAGCTGGTTGGAGGACCCTGCCCATAAAGCTCCAAACGTTCTCAACTGGCGTGAGATCCGGCGACCTTGCTAGCCAAGATAGGGTTTGGCAAGTACGCAGACAAGAGTAGAAATTTTCGCCATATGCGGGGAGGAGGGGGGGGGGGAGGGCATTGTATTGCTGGAATGTAAGCCCAGGATGGCTTTCCATGAAGGGCACAGAATGGGGCGTAGAATATCGTCGACGTACCGCTTTGCTCTAAGGATGCCAACCAGAGGTGTCCTATTACAAAAAGAAATGGCACCCCAGACCATTACTCATGGTCGTTGGGCCATTTGGTGGGTGACAATCAGGTTGACATTCCACTGTTGTCCGGGACGGCTCTAGACGCGTCATCGCTGGTTAGCGGGGCTCAGTTCGAAGTGGGACTCATTAGTGAAGGAAATTCTACTCCAGTCAACGGGATTCCAGCCGCCGATGACCAGCGAAGACGTGTGAAACATCTCTTCTACTCCAAGCTCTTTGCTTTGCCAAAACAAGAAAAAAGTCCAGTTACCATGGCTCTGAAACACATACTTGAACAGCGCGCGGACACACACACACACACACACACACACACACACACACACACACACACACCATCGGCGTGTTGTAAATGATTAGAGCTGCAGTTCGCTGTGACAGGTACTATGGCCGCCAGAACGCTTCAGTACTGTTTGTGTTTAGTGTTGTTACCAAGCATGGTAGGTATATAAGGGGCGTGAACAGCATCAGATGTTGAGAGATCACTGTAAAAGATACAGAGGTGCCGCACAGTCATGTAAGACAGAGATAGACAGAGCTAGAAAGGGGCCTCATTGTGAACTCCATTTGTCCTGGTGGTCGAACGTGCAGTTTCCAGATTAGTGGGACGTTCGAATATGACAAGATTGCACTCGACGACGTCTGAGCGACACAACATAGGATTGCCGTTTTCGGGGTCAAGCACATCGTAACCCCTTCACATCTGCAACTGTCGTCAGAGAACAAGTAGTGGACTACCTACAACGTTCTGTGTCATCTTCCAGCATTGGTCAGAGACTTTAAGAAGTTTAGGTTATCTAGATTTCTTAAATTTACTTTTCTCAACGTTCAGATTGACATCAAGAAGTGCTACATTTACTATGTAACTTTCTATTTCTGTTATCCTAAAAAAAAGCTCTTCTGTCAGTATCGAAAACTTAAGGGGTTGGGCGGATGTTGCCCTGCATCCACATAATGCTGTAGGTCATGATCTGTGCAAGTAGTCTTTTGGCTGCTACATTTAGATGCAAGAAATGAAGTGAATGACTGACCCGAATGCCTCTCAGTTCGGCTGATCTCTATATTGACACGTTCTACGGGACATTTCATCCCACACTGACAGTGATTTTAATATCATCTTCAGTTCTGAAAGTTAGGTGCGCCCAAAACAATTCCCACCGCCCTGTACTGTTTCTGTATGATTGTATTCAACAGGATGCTTCTTCGAAGAGACTACATGGCACGTATCCTCATCGAGTCCAGTACTGTGTTTTAAATTAGCGGTGATTACATGGCCCTTACCCGTGCAGAGTTCACCTATTGTTATGCTATTTCACTGTCGTGATTGCCGCCAAGTACAAGGATCTTTTTCATCTTATTAACTATATTCTTTTCTTCAACTTCACTGACAGTCTTATAAGTTTGCATCATATCTTTTTGAGTATGTTGCGCCTTTTTATCAAGGTCTCTAAATATTCATTCATTGATATGTCAAGCTCAGTATTAATTTTAGAGCACTTGCATCACTGTTGGTTTCTTATTACAACGTACATGAGCTCTGTATTTCACATCGAAGAGGAATTTGCCTATATCTCAGTATAAGGCATCTGAGATGGCGTTTTGGACTTATATTAACCACTTTTCCATTTGAAAGTGAATTTAATTGAAGGCTACACACTGTGCGGCTGGTCCCGGCGGAGATTAGAGTCCCTCCCTCGGGCATGGGTATGTGTGTTTGTCCTTAGGATATGGCTGGTTCAAATGGCTCTGAGCACTATGGGACTTAACTACTGAGGTCAACAGTCCCCTAGAACTTAGAACTACTTAAACCTAACCAACCTAAGGACATCACACACATCCATGCCCGAGGCAGGATTCGAACCTGCGACCGTAGCGGTCACGCGGTTCCAAACTGACGCGCTTAGAACCGCACGGCCACACCGGCCGGCTGTCCTTAGGAAAATTTAGGTTAAGTAGTGTGTCAGTTTAGGGACTGATGACCTTAGCAGTTAGTCCCATAAGATTTCACACACATTTGAACATTTTCGAAGGCTATACACTCTCACTTCCACATTACTACACTACTGGCCATTAAAATTGCTACACCACGAAGATGACGTGCTACAGACGCGAAATTTAAGCGACAGGAAGAAGATGCTGTGATATGCAAATGATTAGCTATTTAGAGCATTCACACAAGGTTGGCGCCGGTGGCGACACTTACAACGTGTTGACATGACGAAAGTTTCCAGCCGGTTTCTCATACACAAACAGCAGTTGACCGGCGTTGCCTGGTGAAACGTTGTTTTGATGCCTCGTGTAAGGAGGAGAAATGCGTACCATCACGTTTCCGACTTTGATAAAGGTCGGATTGTTGCCTATCGCGATTGCGGTTTATCGTATCGCGGCATTGCTGCTCGCGTTAGTCGAGATCCAATGACTGTTAGCAGACTATGGAATCGGTGGGTTCAGGAGGGTAATACGGAACCCCGTGCTGGATCCCAACGACCTCGTATCACAAGCAGTCGAGATGACAGGCATCTTATCCGCATGGCTGTAACGGATCGTGTTGCCACGTCTCGATCCCCCAGTCAACATAAGGGGACTTTTGCAAGACAACAACCATCTACACGAACAGTTCGACGACGTTTGCAGCAGCATGGACTATCAGCTCGGAGACCATGGCTGCGGTTACCCTTGACGCTGCATCACATACAGGAGCGCCTGCGACGGTGTTCTCAACGACAAAGCTGGGTGCACGAATGGCAAAATGTCATTTTTTCAGATGAAGCCAGGTTCTGTTTACAGCATCATGATGGTCGCATCCGTGTTTGGCGACATCGCGGTGAACGCACATGGGAAGCGTGTATTCGTTATCGCCATACTGGTGTATCACCCGGCGTGATGGTATGGGGCACCATTGGTTGGTTACACGTCTCGGTCACCTCTTTTTCGCATTGACAGAACTTTGAACAGTGGACGTTACATTTCAGATGTGTTACGACCCGTGGCTCTACCCTTCATTCGATCCCTGCGAAACCCTACATTTCAGTAGGATAATGCACGACCGCATGTTACAAGTCCTGTACGGGCGTTTCTGGATACAGAAAATGTTCGACTGCTACTCTGGCCAGCACATTCTCCAGATCTTTCACCAATTGAAAACGTCTGGTCAATGGTGGCCGAGCAACTGGCTCGTCACAATACGCCAGTCACTACTCTTGATGAACTGTGGCATCGTGTTGAAGCTGCATGGGCAGCTATACCTGTACGCGCCATCCAAGCTCTGTTTGATTCAATGTCCAGGCTTATCAAGGCCGTTATTACGGCCAGAAGTGGTTGTTGTGGGTACTGATTTCTTAGGTTCTATGCACACAAATTGCGTGAAAATGTAATCACATGTCAGTTCTAGTATAATATATTTGTCCAATGAATACCGGTTTATCAGCTGCATTTCTTCTTGGTGTAGCAATTTTAATGACCAGTATATTAATAACAGATTTTGGATCGGAATTACTGATGAGGGATTGCTGAAATATTCCGTTAAAATGACTACATATAATTCCGTCTTTTACAGTATTAGAGTACCGGGAATATTACCGAGAGTGTCGCAGCTGACTTTCTTCTTCGTACACTTCGTTTGTGGGACAGATTTTGGAGTCATATTTTCCTTTATTTTCGTTACATTATCGTTACAGCATCGTTGACAGAACCGACTGCGGACCTTTGGTGCAGAGCCGGGTGGAGGGTCTGAATCAGAGGCTCAGACGGTTTTGCGACCGTGTTGGCTGCAGATTCCTTGACTTGCGCCATAGGGTGGTGGGGTTTCGAATTCCGCTGAATAGGTCAGGAGTTCACTACACTCAGCTGGTGGCTTCACGGGTAGCGGAGGCTGTGTGGCGTGGACTGGGCGGTTTTTTAGGTTAGAAGGCCTCGGGAAAGTGCGGGGTGGGCTGCAATCTCAAAGGGTGCATGGCAAATGCAGGACGTGCTTGGATCAAGGAACAGTCGGAATTGTAGTTGTAAATTGTTGTAGTTGTGCTCGGAAAGTCCCTAAGCTTCAAGCGCTAGTAGAAAGCACAGAAGCTGAAATCGTTATAGGTATAGAAAGCTGGCTAAAGCCTGAAGTCGGCCGAAGTGGCCGTGCGGTTAAAGGCGCTGCAGTCTGGAACCGCAGGACCGCTACGGTCGCAGGTTCGACTCCTGCCTCGGGCATGGATGTTTGTGATGTCCTTAGGTTAGTTAGGTTTAACTAGTTCTAAGTTCTAGGGGACTAATGACCTCGGCAGTTGAGTCCCATAGTGCTCAGAGCCATTAAAGCCTGAAATAAGTTCTGCAGAAATTTTTACGAAGTCTCAGACGGTGTTCAGGAAAGATAGATTAGGCAGAATTGGTGGTGGAGTGTTTGTGTCTGTCAGTATAGGTTTATCTTGTAGTGAAGTTGAAGTGGATACTCCGTGCGAATTGGTATGGGTGGAGGTTATACTTAACAGCCGAACTAAGTTAATAATTGGCTCCTTCTACCGACCCCCAGACCATTAGAAAGGCTGAACGGCGAAGAATTGACTCCTTCGTATTGTGTTGGAGGAAACTTCTTAGAGTTCCATGGACTGCAAAGAGAACCAACAGATCAATATTGGAGCAAATTAAACCAGATTTCTCTCTGGAAGGTCTAATGTTAAAACAAAAGCTGACCTACTTTGGACACACAATGCGAAGGCATGCCTCGCTGGAAAAAACATTAATGCTGGGGAAGATTGAAGGAACTAGAAGAAGAGGACGTCAGAGGATGAGATGGATCGATGGCATCACAGAAGCAATGTGTTCCAACCTGGAAGGTCTACGGGAGAAAGTGCAAGACAGGAAAAAGTGGCGTGATTTGGTTCATGGGGTCACGAAGAGTCGGAACCGACTAAACGAATAGAGAGAGAGAGAGAGACCGACCCCCAGACTCCGATGATATAGTTGCTGAACAGTTCAGAGAAAATTTGAGTCTCGTAACAAATAAATACTCCACTCATACGGTTATAGTTGGTGGGGACTTCAACCTTCCCTCGATATGTTGGCAAAAATACTTGTTCAAAACCGGTGGTAGGCAGAAAACATCTTCCGAGATTGTCCTAAATGCTTTCTCCGAAAATTATTTCGAGCAGTTAGTCCACGAACCCACGTGAATTGTAAATGGTTGCGAAAACACACTTGACCTCTTAGCCACAAACAATCCAGAGCTGATAGAGAGCATCATGACTGATACAGGGATTAGTGATCACAAGGTCGTTGTAGCTAGGCTCAATACCGTTTCTTCCAAATCCACCAGAAACAAACGCAAAATAATTTTATTTAAAAAAGTGGATAAAGTGTCACTAGAAGCCTTTCTAAGAGACAGTCTCCATTCCTTCCGAACTGACTATGCAAATGTAGACGAGATGTGGCTCAAATTCAAAGATATAGTAGCAACAGCAATTCAGAGATTCATACCTTATAAATTGGTAAGAGATGGAATTGATCCCCCATGGTACACAAAACAGATCCGAGCGCTGTTGCAGAGGTAACGGAAAAAGCATGCGAAGTTCAGAAGAACGCGAAATCCCGAAGATTGGCTAAAATTTACAAACGCGCGAAATTTGGCAAGGACTTCAATGCGAGATGCCTTTAATAGATTCCACAACGAAACATTGTCTCGAAATTTGGTAGAAACTCCGAAGAAATTCTGGTCGTATGTAAAGCACACAAGCGGCAAGACGCAGTCAATACCTTCGCTGCGCTGTGCCGATGGTACTGTTACCGACGACTGTACCGCTAAAGCGGAGTTATTGAACGCAGTTTTCCGAAATTCCTTCACCAGGGAAGACGAATGGAATATTCCAGAATTTGAAACACGAACAGCTGCTAGCATGAGTTTCTTAGAAGTAGATACCTTAGGGGTTGCGAAGCAACTCACATAGCTTGATACGGGCAAGTCTTCAGGTCCAGATTGTATACCGATTAGGTTCCTTTCAGATAACGCTGATACAATAGCTCCCTACTTAGCAGTCATATACAACCGCTCGCTCACCGATAGATCTGTACCTACAGATTGGAAAATTGCGCAGGTCGCACCAGTGTTTAAGAAGGGTAGTAGGAGTAATCCATCGAACTACAGACGTTGGTTTGCAGTAGCGTTTTGGAACATATACTGTATTCAAACATTATGAATCACCTCGAAGGGAACGATCTATTGATACGTAATCAGCATGGTTTCAGAAAACATCGTTCTTGTGCACGAAGTAATGGCCGCTATCGACAGGGGATCTCAAGTTGATTCCGTATTTCTGGATTTCCGTAAAGCTTTTGACACCGTTCCTCACAAGCGAGGAGCATATACTGTATTCAAACATTATGAATCACCTCGAAGGGAACGATCAACTGATACGCAATCAGCACGGTTTCAGAAAACATCGTTCTTGTGCAACACAGCTAGCTCTTTATTCGCACGAAGTAATGGCCGCTATTGACAGGGGATGTCAAGTTGATTCCGTATTTCTAGATTTCCGTAAAGCTTTTGACACCGTTCCTCACAAGCGACTTCTAATCAAGCTGCAGGCCTATGGGGTATCGTCTCAGTTGTGTGACTGGATTCGTGATTTCCTGTCAGGAAGGTCGCAGTTCGTAGTAATAGACGGAAAATCATCGAGTAAAACTGACGTGATATCAGGTGTTCCCCAGGGAAGCGTCCTGGGACCTCTGCTGTTCCTGATCTATATAAATGACCTGAGTGACAATCTGAGCAGTTCTCTTAGGTTGTTCGCAGATGATGCTGTAATTTACCGTCTAGTAAGGTCATCCGAAGACCAGTATCAGTTGCAAGGCGATTTAGAAAAGATTGCTGTATGGTGTGGCAGGTGGCAGTTAACGCTAAGTAACGAAAAGTGTGAGGTGATCCACATGAGTTCCAAAAGAAATCCGTTGGAATTCGATTACTCGATAAATAGTACAATTCTCAAGACTGTCAATTCACCTAAGTACCTGGGTGTTAAAATTACGAACAACTTCAGTTGGAAAGACAACATAGATAATATTGTGGGGAAGGCGAGCCAAAGGTTGCGTTTCATTGGCAGGACACTTAGAAGATGCAACAAGTCCACTAAAGAGACAGCTTACACTACACTCGTTCGTCCTCTGTTAGAATATTGCTGCGCGGTGTGGGATCCTTACCAGGTGGTATTGACGGAGGACATCGAAAGGGTGCAAAAAAGGCAGCTCGTTTTGTATTATCACGTAATAGGGAGAGAGTGTGGCAGATATGATACGCGAGTTGGGATGGAAGTCATTAAAGCAAAGACGTTTTTCGTTGCGGCGAGATCTATTTACGAAATTTCAGTCACCAACTTTCTCTTCTGAATGCGAAAATATTTTGTTGAGCCCAACCTACATAGGTAGGAATGATCATCAAAATAAAATAAGAGAAATCATAGCTCGAACAGAAAGGTTTAGGTGTTCGTTTTTCCCGCGCGCTGTTCGGGAGTGGAATGGTAGAGAGATAGTATGATTGTGGTTCGATGAACCCTCTGCCAAGCACTTAAATGTGAATTGCAGAGTAATCATGTAGATGTAGAACATGTCATATTTATGTTTTAGACGTACGATCACTTCAATTAAAACTGTGATGAACAAGTTAGTATCTTTTTAAGTTTTAGGACTTATTCATTATCACATTCACTCATATCCAGATTTTCTACTTCGAGTCATCATACACATAGCTGTAACAGTCTATTACGTTGAATTTAAAATACATAATCCCCCCACCACTGTGCGTGTTTGACAAAATAAATTTTTCCTATCAATATTCTCGCATAATCTTGAGAAGATGCTGTTGCCTTAGATGCAAATTTATTTATGCTTCTTTGTTTTCTCATTACTTATTTTGATCACTTCAGATATATTGCTACAACAAATATAAGTGGCTTAGGAACTTTTATGGACATGATGGCTATATTAAAAGCACTTTCGATCACGAAATTTACACTCGACAAAAATCATGAATTCGAAAAAAAGAAGTGTCTATGGATTTCTTGCATCGCTACTACTGCACCTTTCGCGTTGCTTTACCTCTTTTGATACTGTTCCCATGGCATTCATAGCTGTTCACATAGTTAATTGTTTTTCAATCTCTTATAGAGATTTCAATTAGATTAGCATCCATGTGTCATCAAAGGTTTTCCAGACCTATTTATAGCAGATAAAGACGTGTAAATCAATTTTGTTTCCTCGATAATTTACATTACCCTGTAGGGTAATGTGATTTCAGTAACTTCAGGAAGTCTGTCAGGTCAATTTCCCTGTTATTAGTACCAACCGCTAATCTGTTGGCAAGATGTACTCAGAGAAACAGACAACTACTTTTCAGAAGACTTTTAGAAAGAAGTAATAATGATACTGGGACGTAGGTATCAGCTTCATCTTGTTCCCTTTTCTTGAGTGGACAATTTGCCATTGAACACGTAATTCTGTTTTGGATAAGAAGTGCCAGGAAATAAGCTGTCCACTGTTAACCAGCTTGGACAGTCCGATGCTGACATTCAGGGTCCATGGATTCATGAGATTGTCCCCTTACCCGTATACGTCCATCCGCTCGATACAATTTGAAACGAGACTCGTCCGACCAGGCAATACGTTTCCTGTTTTCAACAGTCCAATGTCGGTGTTGACGGGCCGAGGCAAGGCGTAAATCTTTGTGTCGTGCGGTCATCAAGGGTACTCGAGTGGTTCTTCGGCTCCTAAAACCCATATCGATGATGTTTCGTTGAATGGTTTGCACGCTGACATTTGTTGATGGCCCAGCATTGAAATCTGCAGCAATTTGCGGAAGGTTTGCACTTCTGTTACGTTGAACGATTCTCATCGTTGGTCCCGTTCTTTAGGAACCTTTTGCGGCCGCAGCGATGTCCGAGATTTGATGTTTTACTGGATTCCTGATATTCACGGTACAATCTTGAGATGGTCGTACGGGAAAATCCCCACTTCATCGCTACATCGGAGATGCTGTGTCCCATTCCTCGTGCGCCGACTATAACACCACGTTCAAACTAACTTAAATCTTGATAACGTGCCATCGTAACAGCAGTAACCGATCTAACAACTGCAACAGACACTTCTCTTGTATAGGCGTTGCCGAGCGCAACGCTATATTCTGCCTGTTCACGTATCTCTGTATTTGAATACGCATGCCTATACCAGTTTCTTTGGTACTTCGCTATATTTGTGGAGTAACTTCAGTGGCCTGTAACACATATTTGTTTTTATATGTAATGACTAGGTTATATAATAATTCCAGATCTGTTATGCCATTACAGTATTTGTTATTCTCTTGTTCTTAGGTGAGAAACCACTTTTTGTAGCACAAAGAATTTTCACACATATCTGTGTCCATTCCATTTTGTTCTTACACCTCCCAACGTTAAAATCTATGCTAAGTAGTCTGATACTTCGTTAGGCATTTTTTCGTATTCAACCAACCCACGAAACAGAGATTTGGTCTGTTGTTGTGCTGCAGCTTTCCTCTGTTCTTCTTGTGAAAATACACAGTGGAAATTAAATTAAACCAGAAAAAGGGATAATATACACTGTCACCTCCGCTAATCTTATTGATGGTTTAAATGGTTCAAATGCCTCTAAGCACTATGGCACTTAACATCTGAGGTCATCAGTCCCCTAGACTTAGAACTACTTAAACCTTCTAACCTAAGGACACCACACACGTCCATGCCCGAGGCAGGATTCGAACCTGTGACCGTAGCAGCAGCGCGGTTCCGGACTGAAGCGCCTAGAACCACTCGGTCACAAAGGCCGGCATTGATGGTTGTAAATAGTTTTATAGTAATATTTTTCTTGATTCAGTTTGATCAGAAAGATCCTGTTGGCCGAATTGAGGGGTATGTATGCGACTAGCACCGATAACTTTGAGTCCAGCACTTTCAAACACTGTTACACAGAACCCTTAGAACTTGTCCACAACAAAACTTTGGAATATAAATTTGTCTCAAAAGAATTTATGAGAATAGTGAAACGCTATTTTTTTTCGGGTGAACCAGTTCTCATTGAGACCGATCTTATAAGATATCAGTATTAAAACAGAGCGTGCTGAAATTTCATTGAAGCTCTAATAAGAAATTGTCACAGTACACAGCGTTACAAGCCTCATAACGTCTGTATGTGCTGCTAGTTGGTGTTTTTCTGTGCCCATTGTTATCGAGCAACACTTTACAACTCTTTAAGGCGTCGCTGGGAAAGAAACAAGCCAGTTATGTGTCGATGGAAGGAATCTCACATACTGTCGATATAATTTAGGTACAGTACCTGCTGCCTACTCCACTCTCCCGATATTCTTCAACTCGAAGGATTCGTTGACCGTTGTAAATACATTACTTACTGGAGAAGAATTTTTAGGCAACTCGTCTGACAACTTAAGCGGATACATCTGTCAATAGGACGAACTGCCACTGCTCGCTATTTCAGCTTACGCATACTTTATTCAATCTGTAATTTTTACTTGTGTGAAGTACAGTTAAGCGGCAAAAACACAACTGACCTCCCGAATTACAAGTCCTCTTTGTATAACTATCTTACGAACGTTACTTGCTGATATAGGTCGGCCATTGGTGGCCACAATAAAGAGGGCTCCATCCTCCAGTCTTAAACACACATTCTCTCTCTCTCCACATAACTAATCATGCCGACTGGAAAGATTTTGCAAAATAATCTTTCATAATTTCATTTTGCTGCTCCGCCATGGCACACTTAATGTTTTGAATGGTTGCGTAAAGGTGTCTCTCCTAAGATTTGTCAGGTGCATTTTCTAAAATGTTTCAGCAGATATTTGCAATTTTGTTTTTGCAACGTGTAGCTGGCGTCAGCCAAAAATCAAATCCGCTCATCACATGTTTCATGTTACGCCCAGCCTCGACGGAATGCGTCGGTTTGTTTCCAGTTTTAAACAAAATGGTTTTTAAATCGGAGTTTTAAGTGCCCATCCGATAGAGTGCTACCAGATTAGTTTCGTACGATATTCGCTTTACCGATATGTATTAACAGGAACAGTAAAACACAAGGAATAACCAATATTCCAGCAGTGAATGAGCAGCATGCTGTCGCTATTGTCCCTGTTAATACATATCGGTAAAACGAATATCACACTAGCCTAATTTGGGACCGTTTTGTCGAATGGGCATGTAAAATTCTACTTTAAAAATAATTTTGTTTGTAACGGGAAACAAAACCGACGCTTTCCATCGGCCCTGAGCGTCGCATGAAAAACGTGATGAGCAGAATTTGTTTGAGTTTAATCCAGCTACACGTTGCAATAACAAAATTGCTAATACATGCCGAAACACTACTCTGACGACTCTTGGGAGAGACAACCGGCATAGAAGGCTACTAACGATGAAGTTGGATGATGAGTGTTCGGAGCTGGCACAGTGCAGCTGTTTCAAGCAAATCAAATCAAATCATCATCTTCTCTGTCCCAAGAAGAAGTGAGTAGTTGTGTTTCTTTTATACAATATAGACACTGTTTTGAAACGTTGGAACACTTCTCAGTAATTCTGTTGGTTTGTATAACATTTGTAATTAGTTGGACGTATCTGCTCCAACAAACGTCACGGTATGTAAAAAGCTTTGGTGTGCGATATGTTAAAGCCACCCTCAAATATGAAGTTGAAAAATTTTACGCGATATATTACGATTTTCATAGCCATGAGAATAAATATGTTTTGATAGTTATTTATTATACTTTCTTCATATTTACCATCCTGATAAAGTCACTCTAGAAACAAAAAATTACCTTTCAAAACTCTAGTTTCCAATAGAAATATAGACCAAGTTAGGTTCGTGTGGCGCATGTGTCCCATCACACTGAGTCACAAAGACAATTTACATTTTCTTTTTAATGATTATGACAGAAGGCAATTTCTGAAAATTTGTCTTTGCAACTTGTAAACACTAATCTTTCTCCCTCCTTGACTGAAACACACGATGAGCATCGTGTTCTTTCTGATCTTTTAAAATCCTACCGATTTCGCAGGAATGGTCACAGAAATTACACGAAATTGTGATAATATTGTATAAAAGATCTTAATTTAAACAATGGAGTACGATAACGGTGGCTAATGGCAATAAATGTTAGTCCAGTATACGGAAATGGGAAGAGAAACGTGGAAAATATACAGGGGGAGTCACTAACTATTGCCACCAAGAATAACTCCGAAAGCATGGTAGGAGCTGAAACGTCTGCGGGACAAATGTCGCATGGGACAACGGGGGTCATAATATGACCATGGTTTCTTGTTGCTAGGTGGGATCGCGTCACAGATATGAAGATCAACTTTTTTTTTGTAATGGAATGCTATAGTTTGTTATTTATTTTCTGATAGCGGCTATCAAGACGAATACAATGATGAGTAACAGTACGATCTTTGAAGGTCAACGAAGGTCACAAACGTGGCATGAACGTCCATTTACAGAAGGTGTTGGAAGTGAGGACCATTGGTATCAATGCAGTGTTGCAATCGTCTTATCATGGATTGAGTGGTATTCCTTATCAGTGCGACACTTGTCGAAGCACATGCTCTGACAATTCTCTCTCGCATATCTTCAGGTGTAGCTGGAACGTCTTTATAAACAATGTATTATACGAATCGCCACAAGAAAAAAATCCAGAGGCGTCAAGTCTGGCGAACGAGACGGCCACGACACATCTCCTCCGCGTCCAATGCAACGATTTGGGAACTGTATCTGCAATTCATTTCTAGCCATCAGCGAAATATGTGCCGGATACCCATCGTGTTGATACCACATTCTGTTCCTTGTTCCTAAAGGTATTTCTTAGGATAACAGACGTAATATTTCTTGCAGGAATGTGGTGTACTTCCTACCATTAAGATTTTCTTCGATGAAATAGGAACCTACAATTCTGTCCTCCAGAATCCCACACCATACATTCACCGACCACGGTTTTTGGTGTGCAAGTTGCCACAACCAACATGGAATTACGGTTGCCCAATAATGCATGTTATGCAAGTTAACATTTCCATGGTTCGTGAATGTAGCCTAGTTAGTAAATAAAATCAAATTAATAAATATGTCATCCCTCCGAATCTGGAGCCCATTTGGCAGAATTCAATGCGACGCATATAATCCGTACGTTGGTGGAGACTGATATGGTAAGGATGATATTTATGGCGATGCAGAACACGAAAGACACTACTATGGCTCACTTCAGATTCCCTTGCGATTTGGCCGGCCGGAGTGGATGAGCGGTTCTAGTCGCTACAGTCTGAAACCGCACGACCGCTACGGTCGCAGGTTCGAATCCTGCCTCGGGAATGGATGCGTGTGATGTCCTTAGGTTAGTTAGGTTTAAGTAGTCCTAAGTTCTAGGGGACTGATGACCTCAGAAGTTAAGTTCCATAGTGCTCAGAGCCATTTGAACCATTTTTGAACCTTGCGAATTGACTCGAAATAACACAAGGATCTCGAACCGCAGTGTCAAGAGTACCAATTTACGTTTCCTCGTTAGTAACTTTCCTTTGCCGCATATGTTTCCGATGCGTTAAAGGTCCAGTTGTTCTCAATTTATCACACACATGTTTAAATGTACGACGTGTAGGGTGAGTACGATGAGGATATCTTTCAGCGTATAAGTCTCTAGCTCTCACCGAATAACGTTGGCATTCTCCATAAATGAGAAACATATCGACTCGTTCTTCGAAGGAATACATAACTCACATTCGCTTGATTCGACGATACAAAGTCTTACCGTTCCTATTAGTGTTGTATTGCGAAACCATCGAATGGTGTTTACATGTCAATGACACGTTAGATGCATACATCATATTCGGCGAATATTTAATATTTGCACGATATACGAGAGAGAATTGTCAGTGCATGTGCTTCGACAAGTGCCACACTGATAAGGAATACCACTCAATCCATGAGAAGACGATTGCAACACTGCATTGATACCAATGGTCCTCACTTCCAACACCTTCTGTAAATGGACGTTCATGCCACGTTTGTGACCTTCGTTGACCTTCAAAGACCGTACTGTTACTCATCATTGTATTCGTCTTGATAGCCGCTATCACAAAATAAGTACCAAACTATAGCATCACATTTAAAAAAACAAACTTGACCTTCATATCTCTGACGCGACTCCACCTAGTAACACAAAATCATCGTCATATTATGGCCCCCGTTGTCCCATGCGACGTTTATCACACAAACTTTTCAGCTATTATTATACTTTCGGAGTTATTCTAGGTGGCAATAGTTAGTGACTCACCCTGTATATTTCATTCATCCTGTTTCTCGGTAATATTGGCTTCCACATTTCCGGGGGGACAGGATGAACTCTTCGGATATCATTCCAATCACTGCAGAACACTCTTCTGTATAATTGGCTCTACAAAACTCACATTTTCATGTGTGCTGCTCATAGAAGTACTTCCTGATATCTTTTCATCTACGAATGATTGACGACATTGTTGGAACTGTTTACATAAAGGGCGATCAAAAGGTTTCCGAACGACCCAGAATCAGTTTGCTAAGGAGGCAGAATCGCCGAGCGCATTAAGGCAATCATCCTACCGACGCATCAGACTGAAGATTCCCGTTTGGTAAAATACTGTGTCCTGCTGTGTGAAGAAGTCCGTAACTGCTTGCTGCACATCCTCGTCCAACAGGAATCGTCGACAGTTCATAGCCTTTTTTAACGGGTCGAATGCGTGATATTCACATTTGGTAAGATCAGGCCTATAGGGCGGGCGCTCGAGTGTCTCCAACTCGAGTGTCCCACGTGATGCTGATCTCCCAAAATCGAACGGTGTCTTATGTCGAATCGCGACCAGCAAGGAACTTGGCGCACCATTCTACAACGGTAGTTTTCGACAGACATGCTGCCCCATACACATTCTTCGTCCTCCGATGGATGCCTACCGGTGTTTATCCTCCGGGAGCCCAGAAAAGAATAACAGCACGTTTGTCCTATTTGCACGCATTTGGTAATAACGTCGCCATAGTTCACGTTTTCTCATTTATCGCACGCACTTCGGAAAGACACGAATGCCACTCTAATCCCTCGCCTACCTGTCGGTGCTTATACACCTGTATCAAAGTCGCGCTACGTTGCATATGAATGTATGAAATGATCATATGGCATTGTTAGCCGGGATGTCCCATACGGGTTCGGCCACCAAGTGCAAGTCGTATTTCAGCCGGCGCCACAATGGGCGACTTGTGGCCGATAATTATGATGAAATAATGATGAGGACAACACAACACTCAGTACCCGAGAGGAGAAAATCTCCATCCCGGCCGGGAATCGAACCTGGGCCCACTGCATGAGAGGCAAGCTCGTTACCACCCAGTTAAGCAGGCGGTCATATAAGATGCAGCGACGCCCTCAAACGAAAATTTTGTGATCACCCATCATACTAAGCAAAAACTCTTTACCATAAACGCCTTGACAAGGCACAACACCAACATAGCTTTCAGCTTTCACCTTCATGCATTGGATGGCAGTAGAGCATAAATGTACTGCCCTCAGGAAAATCGGCTCGTATTTGGCAGGTCGCTTGTGTGCAACCAAACAACAGACTCTTAGGTATTTTTCCCCAACATGCCCCCGTTACTGAGAAACAACCCCTAACGTCCATGATGCTTAATCGACCTAAAATTAACGAAATTCATAGATAAATTAAACTGAGAATTCTTCGTCATCATATATGGGGTCCGCAAACCCGTAATTTTCCTAGAAATCAGGGAAAGAAACTGTCACGACTGCCGCTTACACACTGATCAGCCAGAATATTATGACCACCTGTCTAAAGGCCAGCATGTCCACCTTTGGCAGTGCGTCGTGGTATGGAAGTAATGAGCCCTTGTCAGGTCGCTGGAGGGAGCTGGCACCACATATGCACACATTTCACCTAGTCCCCATAAATTCTGGGGAGAGTGGCGATGACGCCAAGTTCAGTCACATCCCAGATATGTTCGATGGGGTTCATATCTGGCGACTTGGAGGGCCAACACATCAACTGGAACTCGCACTGTTTTCCTCGAACCACTCCATCACACTCGAGGCCTTGTGACATGGCACATTATCTTGTTGAAAATGCCTCTACCATCGGGAAACATGGTCGTCATGAAGGGATGACATGGTCTGTAACCAGTGTACGATACTCCTTGGCAGTCATGGTGCCTTGAACGAACTCCATTGGACTCATGGATGCCCACGTGAATGTTCCCCTGAGCATAATTGAGCTGCCGCCAGCTTGTCTCTGTCCCACAGTAGAGGTGTCAAGGAGTTGTTCCCCTGGAATACGACAGATTCGCGCCCTCCCATTGGCATGATGAAGAAGGTATTGGGATTCATCAGGCCATACAAAGCTCTGCCACTGCGCCAGCGTCCAACGACGGCGGTCACGTGCCCATTTCAGTCGTAGTTGCCAATGTCATGGTGTTAACAATGGCACGGCTGCGGAGGCCAATCATTAGGAGTGTACGGTGCTCTACGTGTTCAGTCACACTTGTACTCTGCCCAGCAAAAAGTCTGATGTTAATTCCGCCACAGTTCGCCGCCTGTCCTGGTTTACCAGTCTGCCCAGCCTGTGACGTCCGACATCTGTAATGTGGAGTGACGCCCAACCCCACAACGTCTGCACGTGGTTTCACCTTGGTTTCGCCACGTGTTGAAGACACTCACCACAGCTCTCCTCGAACACCCAACAAGTCGTGCAGTTTCCGAAATGCACATGCTGAGACTCCGTCAAGCTCACATAGATCGTACACCTCCCACATTCTACACATGGACAGCACACTCACTGATGCTACATGTACCATGCGTGTGTCATTCCTCGCCAGGCGACGTTGTTATCGCCTGGACGGGTTTTTATCGACAGTAGGTCGGTTGTCATAATGTTCTGGCTGATCAGTGTATATGCCCAAAAGGTAGACGCTGTACAACGTCAGGGCCGCTGATGTTACGACGAAGGCATCTGGTTGATTAACAGAAAACCTGTGTTCGATTCCCAAACTGCATTCCGCTGTGTGTTCTTTTTTTCTCATTTGTATTTCCTTTCATATCGAAATTGATGGGCGTACGAGAGGTAATATGGTAATCAATGAGTAAAAATAACAAGATAGACAAATAAATTTTTCAAACAACTTGGGTTGGTAAAGAATTAAAATTTTAAGCCTCCTTGTACGAAAACAATTCCGAGTAACACTGCTGCGAATTCATTAGGAGAGAACACAAACAGCCACCCACGTGATGCTTGTTTACAGCGATGCGCGTTACAGGACTTTATTTGGAGATTTCAAAATTGCAGTATGCTTCCGGAAATCCAGCGGGAATTGCACAACCGCGAGGCTGCAACAACAATCCATAGAATACTTCATGAACAACTTTCAGCAGCGATTTTTCGGGCAGTGTTATCTTACGCGTAGTATGCATTAAAATTAATTCCCGAAAAAAAAGACATATTTTAAAATGTAAACCAAGTCTTTTTTTCGCCATATCTTCAGAAGGAACGATGTAGTTGCGCGAATATTGCATTCATTAGTTGTTCTTGGTGCCACGTGTATATTTATTTCGAATGTTTATATGAGAAGTACCATTTGGGAACATGTTGAAGGAAATTGAGGACAAGTAACAGGGTGAATGGAAGAGCTTTTGTGAGGCAAGTAGGACTAAAATTTCAATTCTTTACTAACGAAAAAGAAAAAAAAGAAAACAATATAGCAGAATGCATTTGGGAATGCAACCGAAATTCTCTGGTCCACAGGAGGATGCCTTGGTTGCCGCAGCAGAGGCGCTTTCGTCGAACGGAGTTTATAGCATGTGCAATCGTAACAGTTCACGTGCGTCGCTCGCTAAATGAAGGCGACGTCATACTGTCGGAGGGGAGGGGCGGGCTGTGGGACTGTCGTCGTCAAGCTACCAATCCAAAGCTATTTTGAAAATGAATAAGAACAGGTGTTCAAACAATAGCACAGATGTTCACCAGATGTGGAACACTTGTGTATTTGTTTAGTACGGTATACCCCTACAGCGCGGTGACAAAAGTCATGGGATAGCGATATGGAATTATACATATGGTGGTGGTATTACATACACAAGGTATAAATGGCAGTGCGTTGGCAGACCAGTCATTTGGACTCAGGTGATTCATGTAAAAAGGTTTCCGGCGTGATTATGGTGGCACGACAGACTCTGAACGCGAAATGGTAGTAGGAGCTTGATGCATGAGCATTCCATTTCGGAAATCGTTATGGAATTCACTATTCCGAGATACATAGTGTCAAGAGCGTGCCGAGAATACCAAATTTCAGGCATTGCCTCTCACCACGAACAACGTAGTAGCCGACGGCCTTCACTTAATGACCGAGAATAGTGGTATCTGCGCCGAGTTAATGGTGCTAACAGACAAGCAACACTGCGTGAAATAACCGCAGAAATCAATGTGGATCGTACGACGAACATACCCGTTAAGACAGTGCGGCGAAATTCGACGTTAATGGGCTGTGGCAGCAGACGACCGACGCGAGTGTCTTTGCTAACAGCACGACATCGTCTGCAGCGCCTCTCCTGGGCTCGTGACCATATCGGTTGGACCCAAGACAACTAAACAACCATGGCCTGATCAAATGAGTCCCGATTTCAGTTCATAAGAGCTGATGGTAGCGTTCGAGTGTGGCACTACTCCCTCGAAACCATGGACCCAAGTCGTCTACAAGGCACTGAATAAGCTGGTGGTGGCTCCATAATGGTGTTGGCTGTGGTTAGATAGAACTGATCCGATCATTGACTGGAAATGGCTATGTTCGGCTACTTGGAGACTATTTTCGTCCATTCATGAACTTCATGTTCTCAAACAACGATGGAATTTTTATGGAGGCTATGTGCAATGTCACCAGCCCACAGTTGTTCGCAATTGGTTTGAAGAACATTCTGGACAATTCGTCTGTATTATTTGCCCACCCAGATCGTCCGACATGATTTCTACCTAGCATTTATGGGACATAATGGAGAGATCAATTCCTACACAAAATCCGGCACTGGCAACTCCTTCGCAATTATCGAAGCCTACAAAGGCAGCATGGCTCAATATTTCGCAGGGGACTTCCAGTGAATTGTTGAGTCCGTGCAACGACGAGCTGCTGCACTACACGGGCAAGAGGAGGTCAGGCACTATATGAGGAGGTTTGATTTCTCCTTCCCTCGCTTTGTACAATTGATTCCAACCTGTATTGTTCAATTTCCAGGTTTTGAATATTTATAGAATCATGTAATACCGCTTTTGTTTTTCTTAGAATGATGAAGAGGTATAAATATATTGGTTTCTCACTGAAATACTTGATAAGTTTTCGTTTTCCAGTACAGCAACTGGCGCAGAAGACTTTGACAAACATAAGCTGCTCAATTCAACTAAATGGTTCAAATGGCTCTGAGCCCTATGGGACTTAACATCTGAGGTAATCAGTCCCCTAGAACATAGAACTACTTAAACCTAATTAACCTAAGGACATCACATACATCCATGCCCGAGGCAGGATGCGAACCTGCGACCGTAGCAGTCGCGCGGTTCCAGACTGAAGCACCTAGAGCCGCTTGGCTACACCGGCTGGCCCCAGTACAACTATAGATGTAATGGTTGTATGTACATATGCATGATTCATGGTGTTTATCACAATCATGGATGAATGCATGTGTTCATTTTAGAAAAAGAGGAAAAAGAATTTCCCCCTTTTATTCCTTTGAACAATTGTTCATACAATGTTTTTCGATAAGTCTGATATTCGTTTTTGATGTACACAGAATAAGTCCAGTCTGTTTCACCTGTTAGCGTGTAACAGTAATCAGATAATTATTGGAAGGGTTCGCCTGGTCCAATATTAAGCTGAGGATTGTGAAGAATGTATACCTGACACCTCGTTTTGTGTTTCTTGCTAAGCCAAACATCGTATTTATGCATTTTTGATGATCTTTGTGTAATACAAATATTTAACATATAATCATAACAATATCATAAGCATTACCTGAAATGACTCCATATGTTTCATCAGTGTTAAGTTGTTTCTTCTTGGTTTCTTCTAATGCTTCTTCAATACTCATTTTCCTTTTAACTGCTTTAGATTCTTGTGCTTGTTCTTGTATTAGCTTTAGTTCTTCTTGCTGTTGGTCACTTGAATTTGAACAACTGCAAGATGAAATTGCTGTCTTTGGCATATTTATAAAATGATTTTAGAAGAAGTTGTTAATATCTTTTCGAGATGGTCTCCTGTAAAGGATCGAGTGTTCAGTACCATTTGACAATAACCTCCAAAGAATCATTCATCAGTTTGAACATTTGTATCTCTGAAGAATTTGTTTGTGTAAAGACCCTGCAGTCTCTCACTAAAACAATCTTTCAGGCATAAACGACAAAATAGTAATGAAGTCATATTCATTGTTGTTGTTGTTGTGGTCTTCAGTCCTGAGACTGGTTTGATGCAGCTCTCCATGCTACTCTATCCTGTGCAAGCTTTTTCATCTCCCAGTACCTACTGCAACCTACATCCTTCTGAATCTGCTTAGTGTATTCATCTCTTGGTCTCCCCCTACGATTTTTACCCTCCACGCTGCCCTCCAATACTAAATTGGTGATCCCTTGATGCCTCAGAACATGTCCTACCAACCGATCCCTTCTTCTGGTCAAGTTGTGCCACAAACTTCTCTTCTCCCCAATCCTATTCAATACTTCCTCATTAGTTATGTGATCTACCCATCTAATCTTCAGCATTCTTCTGTAGCACCACATTTCGAAAGCTTCTATTCTCTTCTTGTCCAAACTATTTATCGTCCATGTTTCACTTCCATACATGGCTACACTCCATACGAATACTTTCAGAAATGACTTCCTGACACTTAAATCAATACTGGATGTTAACAAATTTCTCTTCTTCAGAAACGCTTTCCTCGCCATTGCCAGCCTACATTTTATATCCTCTCTACTTCGACCATCATCAGTTATTTTGCTCCCCAAATAGCAAAACTCCTTTACTACTTTAAGTGCCTCATTTCCTAATCTAATTCCCTCAGCATCACCCGACTTAATTAGACTACATTCCATTATCTTTGTTTTGCTTTTGTTGATGTTCATCTTATATTCATAACATTACTTAAATAATATAGGAGACTCATACATTTAATTTCATGTGCTTTAAATGCATAGTGATCTCGAATTGGCTGACTGCAAACTAATGCACATATTCTATTCAGATTATCATGAAAGTGGTTATTTTACATATCATATATACTACTATCGTCATCCGTTCCCATTACTATATACCAATAATAATCATCACGAATAACATTAAAAAAAAGGTTGAAGTATCTCATCAATGTGCTTGAGACAATAAATATGTTTAAGATAGGTACTAATTAAATGATATTGAGCCGTGCGTGGCTCGTGTTCGTGCCATCTCTTATTTAACACAATGTTTTTACCTTACTGCCGCCTCGTTATGTTAATTTTCAATTACTAGTATCACTGAGTTGCTGCCTTACCTGCCGTGAGCGGCAGCAGCAGCGCTTATCGATATAGGCCCTGCCGTATTACCTTTGCTGGACTGCTATTACTTCCTGGTCGTCGTGTGTCGTTCAACGAGTTGGAACGTGCCAACAGTGCAGTTCGGACCGGGCAATGAAGTCAGTTGGAACGCGACAGCAGTGGAGTTCGGACCTGGCAATCGGACAGTTGGGACGCGGCAGAAGTTCAGGCGGGTTGAGCGGCAGTGAGGTTCGGATAGCTATGACTTGCCCGAACGTTGCCGGCACACTTGGCTGGGGACGGTCTTGGTTGATCGTCGGTTGGTCGTCTTACGAGACGACGTGTATTTGCTCGCCGATCGCTTAGAGTTGGCGGTGTGTGTCTCAACTCGTGGTTCGTCCTGGTGATTGCACGGCCACTGCTTTTAGCATTGGTGGCGTTCTTCGTCCAAGTGTTTGTGAAATTGTATGTAGCCTGTGATGTTCACTGCTCAGTTATTTTAGTGCTGTCTACGTGCAGATGTGCTGCAGTTAGTCGGTTGGCGCAGTCGCGTTGTAGCACCAATGGGGCATGCAGCGCCAGGGAGGCGCGGATAGCCATCACTCGCCGATGATGGCCGACACACATGATTTGAGTGGGGACGACTGTGGTTGGTTGTCGGTCGGCCGTTTGTCGGACGACGTATATTTGGCAGGTGATCGCTTATGGGTTGGCTGTGTATGCCGACTCGTGATTCGTCCTTGTTTTGCTCAGTCACTGCCGTTATCATTGTTTGGTTCTTCGTGCGAGTGTTCGTGAAACTATGTTTAGTTTATGTGGTTTGTGTATTTAGGTCGTCCATCGCTTATGGGTTGTCTGTGATCCGTTCTGGTTGTTGTTCCGGTCTCCGCTGTTAGCATCGTTTGAGTTTTGGTGCAAGTGTGGAGCGGAACTGATCTTCATCATTGGTCTGTTGACTGTCTGTCGGTTGGGTTCCCAGCGGATTGAAAATAGTTGGGCCGACTGCCTATCTCACCTGAGCGAGCGTTAGTGTTTTTATTCCAGGCTGACCCTCGAACATCTGAGCGCCCTTGGGTGTACTGCCCCATTTTTTAAAAATTTGTTCATATAGTTTGTACTTGTATGGCTTCTAGCCGAGTTAAGAGTTGTTTGCTCTTAAGGCCTTCAGCCTCAATTAAAGAACTATTTCATGTAAGGCCTTTGGTGTTTAAAAAATTTTATGTTATGGAGTTTTAAGTGTTAGGCCTTCAGCCGATTTGAATTTAACTTGTTTACTTCAGCCTAACGAAAAAACTGTTTTAAGATAAGGCTTGCCTTTCAAATTTCTGATTATGCTTGCGTTTTAAGTTATTGGCCTTCAGCAGTTTTTAAATTAGGGTGGCTTTCAGCCAGTAATTAAGTCCCAAAGATTAAAGCTGTGTGTTTAAAAAAATTTTTTTTGGACTCTTGTAATGTTTGATCAACTAATAAAGTTGTACCCTCGAGTGTAATTGACAGCACCTTATTTTGGCCCCTTTCCACAATTCCAGATATATCGATGTTATGATCACAATTTCCCAATTAATCTTAGAAATTTTACGAATGTATCATAGCCACAAGAAACTTTCTGGTTAACATCATGTGTCCTGAAGTGCAAGAAGTGATCAAAACGTCTCCACTTCGGATTAGACTAGTTAAAATACACAGCGAAGTCATTATATCTTGGAAATACTAACACTGATGGAATTGCAGTAGCTTTACAACTCATATAATTATTACTGCAAGCAGAGTATTTTAAAGTCAGATGTAAAAGTGTATTAAGTCCATATAAATCGTAAGTTGTAGAAGTTATTGGTTGTTTAAAACATGATAGAGCTCATCATATTCATCTTGTGGAATAAGTCCTTCAGATGAATGATCTTCATCTGAAGTGTTTAGAGTCTTAGGCATATGTGAGGTAGTCCACTGTCTAATTGCGACAGTTACTGCTGGTGCAGTTGCTCTTCCAAACAGCATCCCATACAAGCAAATCAGTTGCGTTTTTACTTGCGGTTACTTGTATTTTAGTTTCTTGGATTATACACCGCTCCAGTTGAGAAGAATAGCTCGATGTAGTCGAAGGGTCGAGTGGTGCATGTCTGCATTCATGCCTAACAGCTAAATCACCGGAAATAATAACCTGTAGCTGTGATCCCGCAGCTGAATAGACTATGCATTAGGTAGAAGTGCGAGGAGTTAATAAAATACACAGAAAAACGAAATAAAAGTTAAACGAATAATGTAATAACAAGGGTTCTGTTCTGATATCTGTGATTGATGTGAATGACAGAGAATTATGTTGAATGATGTTTATTCATGAAAGTACATCTCAAACGGGAATTCGTCCTATGGTATTCGGTTAAAAAAACAGACAGAAAATACCCTTATTAAATGCAGTAAGGGTACGTAGAGAGCTTTCTGAGAATGGTAACAAAATCTCCGAACTAAATTGTAATGAAAGATACTCAAAAACTAAGTCAGTTTTATAATCACAATACACAAAATA
Organism: Schistocerca serialis cubense; assembly: GCF_023864345.2. Taxonomy (NCBI): domain Eukaryota; kingdom Metazoa; phylum Arthropoda; class Insecta; order Orthoptera; family Acrididae; genus Schistocerca; species Schistocerca serialis. Next base: position 433,114,229 of record NC_064640.1, on the reverse strand, counting down.
TTGTCTAGCTCAAAACAGTTAGGAGTTCAACATAATGATTTTCAAATTATCATATGCAGTACAAAGAATAGTAACGCATACTCTTTTTATCCTCAGTTCGGTAATACAAGTGGAAAAAGTTAGAGCCCTACTTTGGAGGACATGCAGACCTCCTGAAATATAGTCCTTTCAGAAGTTAAAGTATGGTAGCAGCTGTTCCCTGCCCATAATTGGGCATCTCCACACTTCTATACCACTCATTACCACAGACAGGTCTGCCTCCTTCCAGAACTCGTGTAAAAGTGTCTGTAATTGCTCCCTTGAGCTCTTCCCTCGAAAAAGTCTCAGTCTCCACTTGATCCCCATAATGTTCCGCTACTGACTGCTTTTCCATTGGCTTAAGGCCATCCACACCAAAACTACATCTTTCTTATATTCTACAGACAGCACTTTGCTCAGCTTGACCACTTCCGGGACTAAACTAATATATTACAACAATATTTAAATAAATAAACATTATAAACATTTGATCACACCCAAACCATTCACAATAAATATAAATAAAGGTGTGTCCATAAGTAAATAAGCCAGGCTTCTTGCACAAGTGCTTTCATCGTAAATGACGACAGATTGTCGTTAAATATTGTTTAAACAATTATTCAGGCCTGTTTGGCAGAAGCATCTTTTTCACACTTTTACAAGTGTGGTGTCAGCTAGCACATGTGACTGGTCACATTTTAAATTACCATGATTTTGTATTATCAATTGTAAATAATATTTAAATAAACTTACTGGGAAAATAATAAACTGTTTATTAAATAAATACACAAGTATGGGAAAAAGTAAGATATTATGCATAATGTATTCATTTGCTGTGTAACTCTGGAGGATATGATGTTCTGACAAATATTTGCATAATGAGAGATATGTAATAAATCAAGTAATAAAACATATGCCACCGAAGAAGCTGGCACAGTGGTTAGCAAACTTGACTTGCATTTGGGAAGAGGACAGTTCATACCTGCATCCGACCATCCTGATTTAGGCTGAAATGATTTCCATAAATCGTTTCAGGAAAATGTCGGGATGATTCCTCTGAAAGCACATGGCTCCTTTCCTTCCCCATCCTTTCCTCATCAAATGGGATCGATGACCTCACTGTTTGGTCCCCTCCTTCAAATCAACCGTCCATTTAACAAACAACTTAAATGAGAGCACTTCTAATCATTGTTATGAGTGTAGACTTGTAAGATGTTGGTTCACCAACAACTGCAGTCGTATTTTTACCATTATTTCTATTTAAAACATTATTAGAAATAATGAACAAGTCTTAGATAAAATTCCAGACTCTGTGAAATTGTTAACACAATAATTCTTTAAAAATATATGTAGATGTTTCAATATTATAACCATAAGATTTAAAATGACAAGGGAAAGCTTTGTAATTTAAATTTTGAGCTTTCTTTAGGTAAGTGTAAATATCTTCAATTGTAAGTGGCGCTAAATGTGTTTCAACATACTCAAGAGCATTTTCAAAACATTGATCACTCATAGTAGAAAGATAGTCTTCTGATCTCCAATATTTGATATTTTTATGTAAAGGACAATTAATATTATTTTTAAATATGTTAATTAAATCTCAAAAGAAGAGTCTCTTTTCTATTATTACTCCTGGAGTATTTTCTACTTTCTCCAAATATTATTGACTGCTCACAGTAAAACTGCATATAGGTTCAATTATAAGCTACGAGTTGTCCAGATCTAGAAAAAGTTTGATTTCTCATTTCCTCAATATGTGCCATTGACTGTGAGCTAGATTGTTCAGTATCTTGGTTTCGCATTTTTGTAGAGTAATACAATAGGTCTTTGAAATCATACATAATAGGTATTTGAAATCATGATGGGATATAATCATTCTGGTTTCTCAGTGAAATACTTTATACACATTTTGTTTTCCAGTACACTTTCCAGCACGGAAGACTTTGATGAACTTAGTCTAACCAATTCATTTATAGATGTAGTGGATGTATATACATCTGTAGGATCCATGGTGTCTATCACAAGCATGGACGATGTGGATGTGTTAATTTTCTCTTGTGTCCTTGTAGACAAAGAGGAAACGAAATTCTCTCCTTTTATTCCTTAGAGCAGTTTAAATGGTTCAAATGGCTCTGAGCACTATGGGACTTAACTTATAAGGTCATCAGTCCCCTAGAACTTAGAACTACTTAAACATAACTAACCTAAGGACATCACACACATCCATGCCCGAAGGCTAGATTCGATTCTGCGACCATAGCGGTCGTGCGGTTACAGGCTGTAGCGCCTAGAACCGCTCAGCTCCCCCGGCCGGCTTAGATCAGTTGTTCATTCAATGTTTTTTGAGAAGTTTTATATCGGTTTTTGATATACATGTGATATGTTCAATCTGTTGCACTTGTGATGGGGCAACAGTATCATACAACCTTTTGTTATGTCGGTAGGTGTCGCCTTGTCCGTATTAATTTCAGGATTTTGAGATTTGTATACATCACACTTTTTTTGAGTTCGTTGCTAAGAAAAGCAGCACATTTGGGCATTCTTGATACTCTTTGTATAACCCAAACATATTATATAAAAATTGTAGCAATGTCGTAATCGTTACTTAAAAGACTGTTTCATCAGTGTTAAGTTTGTCTTCTTATTTTCTTCTGACATTTCTTCAGTACTCACTTTCTTTTAACTGCTTCAGGGTCTTGTACTTGTTCTTGTATTGGCTTTTGCTGCTCTTTCTGTTGGTCATCTAATTTGAACAATTCGAAAATCATCTACTTTACATATAAATACTTGACCTAATAATGCTCCTTTGATGCTAGTTCATACAGAAATTATAAAAGGTTTTGTCAATTATAATTGTAGTTGGTACTCATTTTGAAACATAACAACAAAATTCAAGCATTATGTCATGGAGATGAATTATGGTATGATCAAAATCTTAGAGATTTTGGTGGTTAATTTTATCAAGTTGGTGTTTCTCATTATTCGAATGTTATGCTTGGAACTGATGCTAATGCAAGTAAAAAAGTAATGCAAATGTTATTAGGTGAACTCAAGTATACTGTTATACCAAGAAAACATGTAAGGGAAAACTTCAGATCTACAAGTGACTCTCTAACTTGTATTCTTGATAATCATGTTGAGGTGTTAGATGAATGAATAATTAAAATGTACACAAGTATTTTATTTAACTAAATTATATTCTTCAAATAAATGATACAAGTGTTTGGACTTATTTGTTTTACAATTTTACAATCGCATTTCCTCCATGTATATCTAACCATTCTTCCATCCCATTCATCTCCTTTAAACATTTTTAAGTTTGAAGAAACAAGTACAAAAGTCTTATTTAAAGGACAATTACCTTCAAATTTTAATTGAATATTTGTTGGAACACTACTAAAATGGTTTTTAAAGTTTCAAATGACCCAGGACAAAAAATTTGGATCATCTGCTACAATCAATTGTTTATTTGCACATTTCACTAAATCAAAATTAAAAGGCCTGTTATTTTTATTACACTAACCATTATTAGTAAGAGCACTTTCAATTATTCTTGTGAATGTTTGTTTATAAGATGCCTGTTAACCAAAAATTTCAGCTGCACTTTTTACCACTATTTCTATTTAAAACGTTATACAAAATAATAATAAATTCTTGGATAGCATCCCAATTACCATGAAATTCCGATTGTTCAAATTTAGGTAACTAACAGCAAGAGGAACAAGAATCAGTACAAGAACGAGTACATGAATCTAAACCAGTTAAAAGGATAGTGAGTACTGAAGAAGTATCAGAAAAAAATAAGAAGAAGAAACTTCACACTGATGAAACAGATGTAGTCATTCAAGGTAATGCTTATGTCATTGTTTTGATTGTGTGTAAAATATTTGTATTCTACAAAGATCATCAAGAATGCACAAATACGAGGGCGGTTCAGAAAGTAACCTCCGATTGGTCACAGTGCGGGTTGTGGGGGGAGTAGCGACGCCATCTGTACGTTCACGCACTCAACAGGTCAGTCGGCATCAAGCCGTGGTCGAGTGAACGTCGTACCTGCGCTAGTTTAGTTTTTGTGGCAGTTTGAAATGTGTGCTGCAATAGAAACCCCGCCAAATGTGAAGTGTGTGCTGTCATAAGGTTTTTTACAGCCAAAGGATATTCTGCAGCAGCTATTCATCGTGAGCTTTGTGCCGTGTACAGACCAAGAGTTATGAGTGAAGTTGTCCGTGAATGGGTACGTTTATTTAAAAGTGGACGAGAAAACGTTCATGATGAAGAGAGGAGTGGTAGACCATCATTGGTGACTGACGAACTCGTTCAGACAGTTGATGCAAAAGTTCGTGAAAATCGACGTTTCTCAATGTCGGAGTTGTCTACTGGTTTTCCACAGATTTCTAAGACTCTCTTGTACGAGATAGTGACAGCAAGATTGGGTACCGTAAGTTCTGTGCACGATGGGTGCCCAAAATTCTTACCGACCACCACAAAACTCAAAGAATGGCCTCTGCATTAGACTTTCTGTCACGTTATGAGGACGAAGGAGAACCATTGTTAAACAGAATCGTGACCGGTGACGAAACCTGGATTAAGTACGTGAACCCTGAGACAAAAGAACAATCAAAGATGTGGGCACATTCAAATTCGCCTACCAAACCAAGAAAAGCCTCTCAAGAATTTTCTGCCAGAAAACTGATGGCAACGGTGTTTTGGGATGCCAAAGGGGTGTTGTTGGTTGAATTCATGGAACGTGGTACGACCATTAATCAGGACGTGTACTGTGAAACAATAAAAAAGTTACGACGGGCTATACAGAACAAACACCGTGGTATGCTGACTTCCGGTATCGTTTTTTTGCACGATAACGCCCGTCCTCACTCTGCTCGCAGAACAACGGCCCTTCTTGAGTCCTTCAAGTGGGACGTTATCAACCATCCACCTTACAGCCCAGACCTGGCGCCAAGTGATTATCACCTCTTGATGCATTTGAAGAAATGGCTCGGGTCACAGCGGTTTGATGACGACGAAGAGCTCAAAGATGCGGTCACAGGCTGGCTCCAGGCACAAGCGGGTGATTTTTATGCAGAAGGAATTTCAAAGCTTGTGAAGAGATACGATAAGTGCCTCAATCGCTATGGAGACTATGTAGAAAAATAGTGCAAAGATGTAGTTGTAAGATGTATATATTAAAATATTTTTATTTAACTTGGTGTATTTTTTTAAATCAACCGGAGGTTACTTTCTGAACGGCTCTCGTACATTGTTTGGCTAAGCAACAAACTTAAAAAGAAGTGTCAAGTATATAATCCTCAAAATCCTCAATTTAATATCGGATAAAGTGACCCCTTCTGACATAGCAAAGAATTGACGATTACTAGTAAAATACTCTTTTCTGGACTCCAGGTATGTTGATGGAATATGCTCCATTTTCAATTATCTGTCAAGCCCATCAATTCTGAGTCGATTACACGTAACGAATTTTATGGGTGGTTTTCTCAAAAACTGGGATCTGTTGAGACGAAATATCTTTGTCTTTCGTTTTAGATTTAAAAAAAAACGTCCTGCCAGTTTGACTGAATCTGTTGGCCACGTCTAAGGCCTCCCTCCCCCCCCCCCCCCCCCTCCCAATCGTTTTTAGTGTAATGGCGGTCTCACACACAGTGGCAGTAACAATCTTGGAGAAAATCAGTTCGCCATATTTTGAACAGAGGTTTTACCAACGTACTGAAAGGTGATTTCTGTTGTAACGTCTCTTGCACAGAAATGGACATAGTATGTAATCATAAGAATATTTCACCACATTTCTTATAGACTAAACGTGGTAGTAGGAGTACCTTGCTACATAGCAATACATAGCGTGGCGGCAGCTGCAAGTAATATTGTTTAAGCTACGCACAGCAGTGAATGGCGAGCTCGATCCAGCATGGAGTATATGGATACCAGCGTGTGCGCTGATCAAGTGTATCACTGATGATTATAAGGAAATAACAGACGCCACTTCATTAATTGTTAGTTCATATGATAGAACACGGACAACTTTTGTTTGTTTTAAATGCTTCTGGTGGTTTGGTGCTATGTAAAGAATAAATAGAAAACTTTGTTTACCAGTATCCTAATCGAGATGAGTGATAAATATACCTAGCTGTACTATTTTACAGTGTCTGTGTTTTATGATGTATTATGCAATGTACAGTGTTGGAAGATACACTGTTGTGTAGATTAGAAGAAATGTGTTCATAACTGTGAATACGGTTAGACTACAGCTGCACAGTTTGTTAGTGACATATGAAAAGATGTGCCGGACAGGAATCCGAACGCAGATTTATTGCTTTACACGAGCAGTTGCCTTAACAACTTCGGCTATCCGTGCATGGCCCCTCGAAACGACCCCAAACCCCCATACGTCCCTGTGTGTCCACGTTCTGCACTCGCACAGTTGCTGATTCCGTTTCAGGGAGAGACATTATTACGGTCGTGGCCTGTATAGGCATGTAATACTGAATGAGATTTTCACTCTGCAGCGGAGTGTGCGCTGATATGAAACTTCCTGGCAGATTAAAACTGTGTGCCGGACCGAGACTCGAACTTGGGACCTTTGCCTTTCGCGGGCAAGTGCTCTACCATCTGAGCTACCCAAGCACGACTCACGCCCCATCCTCACAGCTTTACTTTTGCTAGTACCTCGTCTCCTACCTTCCAAGGTTCGCAGGAGAGCTTCTGTAAAGTTTGGAAGGTAGGAGACGAGGTACTGGGAGAAGTAAAGCTGTGAGGACGGGGCGTGAGTCGTGCTTGGGTAGCTCAGTTCGTAGAGCACTTGCCCGCGAAAGGCGAAGGTCTCGAGTTTGAGTCTCAGTCCGGCACACAGTTTTAATCTGCCAGTAAGTTTCATGTAATACTGTTTTGCAGTGTCTTTGTTTTACGCTGTACTACGTAATGTTCTTCAGACTTGCATTCATGTGGGTGCTCGGATAGCCGAAGTGGTTAAGACGACAGCTCACGTAAAGTGGGAAACCCTGGTCCGGGTCTATCTCCGGCACAAATTTTCATATCTCACTAATAAATTGTGCAGTTGAAGTCTAACTGCGAATACATTTCTTCTATACCCGACTGTAACTGAGTTCCATCGTCAAACCTAATGACAGGGACCCTTTCAGACCAATGTCACATTAATCGTTAAATGTGCTACAGTGAAGATAGACTGATGACACAGTAGTTTGGGACATTACACAGGTAATGCAAATTTTAAAAACATATTGCAGTAATTTCTGCTTGACAACTATTTCTAGTCCGTAGATTAATTTCTAAATACTCATATGGATATGGTGTCTGTTCTTTCGTATATGTCCGAAAGAACAGACACCACTGATGACCTGCAGCTGTCTAGAACGAATTTTAGAGTTATATTAATACCTTCAGCTGCTAACGGGAGTTGATATATATCAACTGGGACGGGTGGAAATGTGTGCCCCGACCGTGACTCGAACTCAGGATCTCCTGCTTACATGGCAGACGCTGTATCCAGCTGAGCCACCGAGGGCACAGAGGATAGCGCGACTGCAGGGACTACCTCACTCACGCCTCCCGCGAGACCCACATTCTCACCTTGTATGTCTACACTCTACATTCGTAGTGTCCCACCCCAACACACTCATTACTCGTGGAAGACATTCTTACCAAGTCCTGTAAGAGTTCGGGTAATAGGTGTGCATCCGCACAGAAGAAGAAGGTCAAGGCCGGTGTTGCCAGGACTGTATACTTATATGGATATGGTGTCTGTTTTTTCGGACATGCCGTCCGCGGTGGTCTAGCGGTTCTAGGCACTCAGTCCGGAACCGCGCGACTGCTACGGTCGCAGGTTCGAATCCTGCCTCGGGCATGGATGTGTGTGATGTCCTTAGGTTAGTTAGGTTTAAGTAGTTCTAAGTTCTAGGGGACTGATGACCACAGATGTTAAGTCCCATAGTGCTCAGAGCCATTTGAACCATTTGTTTCGGACATGTCCGGGTGGTGGAGAGGAAGGAGGAAATCAGGGGGTGTGGATCAAGCCTGCGGACAGTGTAAACTGTAAAGGATGCAGAGATGTTGGAGGAAAAGAAGGAGGTGGGCGAAGGGGATGAGGTGGTACAGGAGCCGTGTGGGGGAAGGATGGTCTTTTTGCGTTGCTACTTTCTTAAATATAGACAATTGCATCATCTGCGAGCTGTCTTAAAGAGCTTCCGACACATTCTTCTACATCATTTATATACAGGGTGATTATAATTAAAGTTAAACTTTCACCACTCGTCAGAATGACGTCAAATTGTAGCAGAATATTATCGGAGAAGGGGGAAACGTATGGCAAGAGAAAAAAATAGTGTGAAAATTGATCAATAGATGGCACTGTATGTGTCAGAATACGTAAATGAAAACACCTATCATGCGCACGACCCACTGAAGTTGGTATAAACAGAGGTTTTCCTCCTATGGCGTCTGCGACGTTCGCCATGACTGTCTCAATGCAGGATCGCGCTCTGCTTGTAAATATGTATTATAAGAATGATGACTGTGCACACTTCGCTCTGCAGAAGTTACGGGCACTGAAGGGTTTGAAAAAAGGCATTGGTCCGATGACTGCCGTGGGTCTGGAGAAAATGATTCGGAAATTCGAAAAGATGGGTTCTTTTGGTGTGCACTTGGTAAAGGGAGGGAACTAATTGATTCGACGTCAGTGGAAACAGTGGCCACAGCAATGCAGGAGGAGATGAGTGGTGGTGTGCAAAAGTGTAGTGCATGGAGAATTGCCCAAACATTGGATATACCTGTGAGTACGGTGAGTAAAATCCTACGAAACATACTTCCTTGCTATCCATTCAAAATTACCCATGTGCACTAGTTGCTTCTGTTGACCTGCCAGCAAGAGAGACCTTTGATTTAGAATTTTTTGCTCGCATGGAAGTGGACAATGATTGGCCGCGGAAGATTTTTTGGACTGACGAAGCCCACTTCCATCAGACAGGGTACGTCAATACACAGAATTGTCGAATATGGGCAATGGAAAATCCACACGCTAATCAACCAGCACCACTTCATCCTAAACAGGTCACTGTGTGGTGCAGGTTTACGGCGTCATTTGTCATAGGGTTATATTTTTTTGAAGAGACATGTGCTTCCGGTCCTGTTACCTGTACCGTCACTGGCAAGCGCTATTAGTGTCTTTTGCGTAACCATGTCATTCCAGCTCTCCAACAGCGTGGATGTGTGGATGGGATCATTTTTATGCAAGATGGCGGACCTCCGCACATTGAAAATCCAGTTAAGCAGCTGCTGAAGCGCCATTTCGGAAATGATAGAATTATCAGCCGCCATTTCTCTACAGCCTGGCCGTCCTGATCACTTGATCTTAATCCGTGGCTGTGGTTGTGGGGCTATCTGAAAGACGTTGTGTTCAGTGTTGCAAACTTAGCTGCATTGAAGGCACGCATTGCGTAACACATTCTGAACGTGACACCGAAAACATTTCAATCAGTTGTGGAACATGCTGTATCTCGATTTCAATTTGTTGCAGAAAACCGTGGACAGCGTACTGAACATGTTTTGCGCCAGTCATACGGAAATTATTAATCCGATTTGATTCTGATGGATGTTTTTTATGCGGGTTTTGGTCGCAGGACAATTAAAAACGGATTTTTCCCATTCGATGTGATATGACCTTTTCGTGGTGGATGGGCTTACGAAACTAACAGTATCACACCTGTACACCCATGCACACCGAGTAGTACAGTTTTTTTAACGCCAAACGTGCACCTTAAGCATTATTGTGTGATTCATTTGTCATTTGTAGTCGATCACTATTAAATTATGATACTTACATCGTCATCTATTGCTACATATTGTAACTATTTATTTTTCTTCTGCCATACGTTTCCCCCCTCCTCCGATAATATTCCGTTGCAATTTGACATCATTCTGACCAGTGATGTTATTTCTACAACAGTTTGAAAGTTTAACTTTAATTATGATCACCCTGTACATTGTAAAAGGTAACGGTCCTATCACACTTCGCTGGGATACTCCGGGAATTACTTTTACATCTGTTGATTTTGTTCCGTTAAGAGTGATGTGTTGAGTTCTATCTGCAAGGAAGTTTTGGTCTGATACTCGGTATACTCGTACTTTTTTCACTAAGCGGCAGCGCAGGACGTATCAAATGCCTGCTTGAAGTCAAGGAAAACGGCATCAACCTGAACGCCGTTGTCTACAGCGCTATGGATCTCATGGAGGAACAAACCGAGATGACTTTCGCAAATTCTCTGTCTACGGAATGTTTGTTGATATTTACAAAGGAGACTTCCGTTCTTCAAAAATGGCATGATTGTTGAGCATAAAACATGTTCCGTAATTCTACAACAGACTGTTGTCAACGATATAGGCCTATAATTATGGACGTCTGTCCTACGACCGTTCTTGAAAACGGGAATGACCTGTGTACGTCGCTAGGTACGCTTCGTTGCTCCAGCTATCTACGATAAACTGCTCCTAGAAGGGGAGCAAGTTCTTTTCCGGAATCTTTGTAGAATTCTCCAGGTATCTCATCTACTCCTGATGCCTTCCCGCTACTAACAGATTGTAGCTGTTTTTCTATTCCACGATCGGTTATCTCGATATATGCCATTTCGACGTTCGTAAGCTGATTGGACAGAGGGACCGTATTACGATTGCCGTGGTGAAGCAGTTTCGGAAGACCGAATTCAGTATTTCGACCTTCTCTCTGTCATCACCTGTTACGGTGCCAGTATGGTCACTGCGTTACTGAAGGCATGATTTCGAACCATTTACCGATTCTGCGTAAGACCAAAGTCTCTTAGGGTTTTTAGTCAGATCGATTGACAAAATTTTTGTTTGAAAGTCATTGAACGCCTCTCACACTGCTCTCCATACGCTTAATTTCGCTTCGTTCAGCTTTTGTTTATCAGCTAGTTTTTTTATTTCTCTGGAATTGCGATGAAGCTCCCTTTGTTTACGTAGTAGTTTTCTAACACGGCTGTTAAACCACTGTGAGCATTTCCCATCCCTTAAGGCTTTGCTCGGAACATAATTGTCGAAGACATACTGAACGATACTTTTCAGTTTTATCCATGTACGCTCCACATCTTCCCCAGCTATGAATATTGGATGTTTACTACTCAGATACTCTGCAACTTGTATCCTATCACTCTTGCTAAGCAAAATAGTTTTACTACCTTTCTTAAAATTCTTTATAATACCTGTAGCCATAGCTGCTATCACAGGCTTTCTTTGTAATACCCGTAGTCACAGTTGCTATCGCAGCCTTACGATCACTGATATCTTCCTCTGCGTTAACTGATTCGATAAGTTCTAGTCTGTGTCAATGGCTGTACGGAGGTGGATATACCTGTTTCCGTCAGATAACCGAAGTTAAGCATAGTTGGGTGAGGCTAGAACTTGGATGGATAACCGTCCGGATACGCCGAGTGCTGTTGACAATTTTCGCTTTGCCTTTATGGCAGATGGGCAGGAGGGGTGGTGGCCTCAAGTTTCGACCACCAGTCTTTGCGTCGACGTCCTGGATTCAATTCCAAATCTCTTCGCAGTGTTCGTGAAGTGACGCCATGCGATACTGTTGATGGTGATCTATTTACATCCACATGGATACTCTGCAAATCACATTTAAGTGCCTGGCAGAGGGTTCATCGAACCACCTTCACAATTCTCTATTATTCCAATCTCGTATAGCGCGCGGAAAGAATGAACACCTATATCTTTCGTACGAGCTCTGATTTCCTTTATTTTATCGTGGTGATCGTTCCTCCCTATGTAGGTCGGTGTCAACAAAATATTTTCGCATTCGGAGGAGAAAGTTGGTGATTCGAATTTCGTGAGAAGATTCCGTCGCAACGAAAGACGCCTTTCTTTTAACGATTTCCATCCCAAATCCTGTATCATTTCTGTGACACTCTCTCCAATATTTAGCGATAATACAAAACGTGCTACCTTCCTTTAAACTTTTTCGATGTACTCCGTCAGTCCTATCTGGTAAGGATCCCACACCGCGCAGCAGTATTCTAAAAGAGGACGGACAAGCGTAGTGTAGGCAGTCTCCTTAGTAGGTCTGTTACATTTTCTAAGTGTCCTGCCAATAAAACATTTTCTATGTGTTCCTTCCAATTTAAGTTGTTCGTCGGATGGGGACGTAAAACTCGTTGCTTGGTGCTCTTCGAGAGGAGTAGGGTATGTGCCACCGGCTTCCACCCTCTCCCTTGTATCATCATCTCGGACACGACTCTACACAGCACATACACCGTTACAGTCATCTACACTTAACAACTTCACTTCCACACAAAACTCTCATACTTTGCGAAGGAAAGGTGCCTGCCGGCGCGGAGGATAGGGAAAAGCTTTTCCAATTCGGCGGCTGAATCTGCCCTTGGGGGTATCCCAGCCATTCACGCCACACGACTTTAATTTTACTTTAGTTGTTGCTATGAGGTCTAAGACGTTCCCTTTACGAATCGCTTCTCTAATCATCTGTTCGAAGTAATTTTCGGACAAGAAATTCAGAATAATGTCACACGAATCCCTATCTCTGGCAGCACTTTTGGTAGCATAAGTCTCCCAGTCTATACCTGGAAAGTTGAAGCGCACCTCTATTACAATAGCGTGATGAAAGTTATTAACGATATTCTGCATGTTATCTCTGAAGCCCTCTACCACTACAGTTACTGACGCAGCATGCAGGAGCCCTGAAAACCTCCAAGCATACGTAAGCCTTAGGCTTGGGCCTCCTCATTTAGCTCTTGTTATTCGTGATAATCTTAACATCTCGCGGTCAATATTATACACTACGGAACAAGCTTACAATAACGAATTTAGTTTTAGGGTACTTGATATTTGTCGTACTTATACTTAAAATATGAGAAACAGGCTAAAAGCTCGACGATGGCAGTAGCCGGCGTGATAGCGGAGCTGATGGCGGAACATGCGGCTAGATAGCTTTCTACGATAACGGCGGCCAAACAGAGGCCAGCGAGAAGAGGCGGAGGCGTGCGCCACAGCTCAATAGCGGTAGCGGCCAGAATAATTCACGTGACCGGCCGCGCAGCCTCGCCACTGCCATGTCTGCTCTAACTTATTCACGCAATAATGGGCACTACTCGCCATTCACAGTGGACAGTAAGATTATCTAAACCACTGCACAGACTGCTCTAGATAATTAACACAACTGAAACTCGTGCACATAGACGTCCGCAAGGGAGGGGGAAGGGGGGCAAGACGAGTTACTTGTCCTCTCCTGCAAATTGGGACACAAATTTTTTTTATTCATGCAAAACTGGCGTCCATTTCTAGGAATTGTTGCGATTCTGCTGAACTGCTGGTTTAGTATATTCTGACATTAAGTTGCCGAGCGTGATCGAAGATACATGATCTTCGTAATCGCTCCCCTCCCACCCCCCCCCCCCCCACACACACACACACACATCCTTCGTCCGTCTCAGCAACGCGATGATAAATAGCAGTAAAGGTTGGATAAGCTGACTATCTTCGTTCTTGAAACGAAGCCTTTGGTCTATTGCCATTCACGTGACCTCGTATAAAAAGTGCGCACTTGCGAGATTAATATCCTGCCACGGTTAAATGGAACACCCATCATAGGACTCGGCATAACACATGTGAAACGGTTGTAGTAACCCGACGTTGGTCGCGACGTACTTAGTTGAGAGGCTCATGCTCAGATCAGAGGCGAAGTGGGATTTTTGGTCATCCGTTTCGTGGTACGCGAGCGACTGTGTACGGGAGTGAAGCAGCCATGAGGTCAAACAGATACAGGGGTTGGAGACAGTTTCGAGTGGTTCGGATGTTAGGCTAAGGAAGTAGATATGGCAGTGATAGGGGAAATGAGACTCTGAGTTAGCTTACTTGTCTGCTTTTCATTGCTTCTTCAAGTTGTGGGCTTAAAAAAAAAATGAATGGTGGACCTCAGCTACGTACCCTGAGTTGAAATATTAAAAGTTTTGGCTGGTTTCGTTGTCTAGGGGCTGGGATACGTAGTTGCCGCATTACAAGCCGAATACTGCTGAGTTTGCAGTATTCAGTATGAATATACACATGAATCGAATGGTCGAACGTTCCTATCACTCGGCAATTGCGAATTTTGAATGTAAGATGGAAATTTATAAATGAAAGATTGCAATTAAATAAAATCTGCAGGTACTATTTTTAACGACTTTAAATGATGAGTACGATAGCAGAAGTACCTTTAAGAATGCCGTTTATTACTGCAAAACACTTATTGGTGTCGATGGTCCAGCAATCGAATAAAATATAAGTTGAATAGCAGGGAAACAATAGATTCCTACTTCACATGATTAGTTATGAACCACAACATAGCTCGCGAGATATTCACTTCTAAACGCATCATACATCTTCACTGCAGAAGCCACGGAAATCTCACAAGTGCACAAGCCGGCACTACGAAATATCTCATCTCCCGCGACCACGCGCAAACTGCTCAGCACTCTCCGAGTATTTCCTGCGACCGACCGTCGCGCCTTCCTGTTCAGCACTCCATGTCCCGTGCGACCCCATGATCCTCCGCCACTTCCCTCCAGTCTCTCCACTGACTTCGCTTGTCGTCTACCGTAGTAACGAGCGCTGTGATTGGCTAGAGCGCTCCCGCCAAGCCAACGCACACTCACAAACATATTGAAACACATACGAAATACTCGATTTACATTTAAATAACTTGAAATTAAATAAATATTCCTACGGCTGGACCATAAACATGCTCTAACACACATTATGAAACACATAAACAAATAAATATATATCACAGGAATAGAAACAAAAGTACGCCAGTAGCATAATGTCTCTGTGCTTTCTAAAACACAGTAATTATTTGACCGCCGGCCGGTGTGGCCGTGCGGTTCTAGGCGCTTCAGTCTGGAACCGCGTGACCGCTACGGTCGCAGGTTCGAATCCTGCCTCGGGCATGGATGTGTGTGATGTCCTTAGGTTAGTTAGGTTTAAGTAGTTCTAAGTTCTAAGCGACTGATGACCTCAGAAGTTAAGTCGCATAGTGCTCAGAGCCATTTTGAACCAATTATTTGACCAATTTCTTCATGAATAGTATATATCGGATATAAACAAAGACATAGACGTATAAATATATTTATAAGCATGCTGCTACCGTTTTTTCGTGTAACTCCGGAGTACTTATGGCCTGACGCGATCAATAGTTCAAATGGCTCTGAGCACTATGGGAGGAGGAGGAGGAGGATATTGGTGTTTAACGTCCCGTCGACAACGAGGTCATTAGAGACGGAGCGCAAGCTCGGGTGAGGGAAGGATGGGGAAGGAAATCGGCCGTGCCCTTTCAAAGGAACCATCCCGGCATTTGCGTGTAGCGATTTAGGGAAATCACGGAAGACCTAAATCAGGATGGCCGGAGACGAGATTGAACCGTCGTCCTCCCGAATGCGAGTCCAGTGTGCAAACCACTGCGCCACCTCGCTCGGTGCACTATGGGACTTAACATCTGAGGTCATCAGTCCCCTAGAACTTAGAACTACTTAAACCTAACTAACCTAAGAACATCACACACATCCATGCCCGAGGCAGAATTCGAACCTGCGACCGTAGCGGTCGCGTGGTTCCAGACTGCAGCGCCTAAAACCGCTCGTCCACCCCGGCCGGCGCGATCAATAGTAATCGGCCACTTTGACCTCGAATAACTCATGTACTACTCAAGTTACATGCCTGTAATTCATACCAATTTAGGTTTACACTAATAGCTTTCTAAAGACACGTCGATCGACAAAATCGGATGAACCATTTAGATTTTGGAAATTTGTTGCTGGGTGTTACTTATATAATTTACAGTCAGATACTAAACTTTAAACTAATAAAGATATTGAAAATTTGATTACACCATCAGAATCGTCGCGCAAATAATGGTAATGTACATGTTTCTTTTTAAGGTATCATGATTCCTCTGGCTATTATTAATTTCTACATGAACTGTGAAATGTCTGTCATTATGGTTTCACAAAGTCCGCCATCTTTGGCACTCCTAGGATAGAAATCTCCTTCATCGACACAAAGCACCGTCCTCGACACAGCGTCTACATGGAATTCCGAGCCACGCGGTCAGCCTGGATCACGCGCTGGGGCTACTGGAGCTACTCCTCTTGCTCCGGCTAACGTCCGGCACCACGCGGTTGCTGACGAGCCCCGGCTTGCCGAGCGGCCCGTGCCGCCACGCCAACTCTGAAATTAAAACATTTTCAGGGCGCCACAACTCGCCCGTTACCTCACAAAGTGTTAACAAGGAACATGCAGAAGATCGTACACTCCGGTTTACAAAAACATAGATCGAGCTTGCAATATCAGAACAAATGGCTATCCCAGTTTGTAGCTTTGTTGAGATTCGGGTATACACAGTAATGTATGGTACCACAGACCACGAACCATGGAAATGCCAGAGCCCACAGCTCTAATCAAACCCTTAGCTTCATGTACTCCTCACAAAGTATGTGACACACAGACTCTATGTAGACAAATGTATGATGGAAACCAATAACCCCAGTACTGAGGTACGCACAGGCAAGCTTTGCAAGTCCTTCTTAGTGCACAAAGTTAATTGAGCCTGGCTGCTCAGTTACATAGCATCTGCTGTAGGTTCGTTCATTCCAGCCAACTGTCGCTAGATCTCTTCTGTTCACTGGATGTCTCGAACTCCTGCCTTTCTTGTCGTTTGAGGGCGTCTATATAAGGCGTTGAAGCTGACGGCTTATGGACGATATGTGACTGCGTCGCTTTTTATCTACGTTTCCCAATCATTGAGCGTGAAATCAGCGGTTTCTCAATGCGTATGATCTCTTAATGGACTGACGAAAGCGGATGGCACTGTGCGTCTCTATCTAAGTTTTGAAGCTTACAGCTCGTATTCGTATTTAGACGATTTTTTTCTTTTTTCTGGTAACATTTCATGATTCGATCATTACACAGTGAAGGCAGACCAGCCTCCAATGTCCACAAATTTCAAATGTAAACATAGCGCGATAGCAACATATTCACATGAGTACTGCATCAGATTGATGTGTACAAAATCATAAAATGAACTACAGATTACAAATATCAGGTTGAAGAATTCTACCTTTAAAACACTGATGTCAGTCTCCTAGCGCTAGGCTTTTTTGTTTTAATGAAATCAAACATTTATTTCCTCCTCCTCCGTTTTTGAAGAGTGTTATCCAGTGACATTTTATAACAGGTTATTTTTTAGAGTCTATCAGGATTACTGCTGATGTTTCCATGCTTTATATTATATCCGTGTCTGCCTCATATTAATGATATATGAATAAAAATATCATTTGTGAATATTTCATTCATTGACTTTTTTTCCAAACTTGTTGATCGATTTTCTAAATACCTGCAAGTATACATGTACTATTTTAAAAATGCAATGAGAACATTATTTCACATAACTGAGCTGAAAATGTGATACGAATAATCATATTAATATTATACAACAATGTGTTTGGTAATGCTAATAATTCACGTGTAGCTTTTAGGTATCATTGTCATCTACCCACAATTAATACTGAATGGATACAATCATTTATTTGGGATATAATAAGTTTCGTGAATATCTTGTAAAATATTGGTTATTGAGGCGTGATACGATTCAAACTCACTGACTAGTTTATATAAACAATGAAAATTTTTAGAATCTTGCCGCCTCCTTTGTATAAATTTCAGAGGACACCAATGTTAATACATATTTAAGTGAGCGTAGGCTTCCGCAGCCGTAATCATTTTCAGCAAAACGTCTCCGATCCGGGAACGTGACCACATCGTCATGTTTCCTAGACAAATGTTTTCGCCACTGTTCCGAGTGCCCTTCATTAGGTCGACATATTTACTACGAGACCAATACTACGTTCAGATCTTACGTAGCCTAATTTCGTCCTTTCCAACTATCGCTGCATTTGACTTAAGCGATTTAAGGGTCTCGTGAAATAATTATACACTGCCTGAGAAGAAAAGAAGAAAGAAAGAAAGAAATGGAGCAACCAGAAGGGGAGGAAAAGAAATGAAATTTCACTGCATGATGTTATTTCACCCATTACAAAATCGCGGAAATTATCGTTGAGTTCTTGTAAGGTGTGTAAATTTGTTATGTACACTTTATCCTTTATCGCTCCCCACAAAGAGAAATAGCACGAGGTTAGATCGGGACGTCAAGCGGGCCAAATATCGTAGTTGATGACTCTTGTCATGGAAGACATCGTGAATTGCATGCAAATTGGCCGTATGAGCCTTTGCCGAATCCTGTTGAAAAAATTCTGTGCTTCGTTCTCTTTCACTCACTTAATTAAATATCGATTGCAATTTGTTTCGCACATATCTTTTACTATTAAATGTGTAATTAAAGAAAATTGGTCCTATTATTCTGTCACCACTAACTGCACCACACTCCTGTTTTCTGATCGTGAAGGGGTGTCTCATGAAGCGGAATAGGTGTATCGGCGTTCCAGTGCCGACAGTTTTGAGAATTAACATATCTGAATAAATGAAACCAAACCTCATCTGAAAACAGAATGAGGTAAGAATGTATTTCACCGTCCTGCACTTGTTTCAAAACCAGTTCGCAAAACCTAACCATGTGTGCGAAATCACCAGGTCTAAGCTTTTGCACTATTTTTAGTTTATAGTACCTTAGCAGGTCTTTGTACAGACGTGCAAGAAATTTGCGTTTGCTGTGAACCCGTGCAAGAGACTTCTTAAGGGAATTTTCAGAAAAATGTTCAAATGTGTATGAAATCTTATGGGATTTAACTGCTAAGGTCATCAGTCCCTAAGCTTACACTCTAAATTACGCTAAGGACAAACACACACACCCATGCCCGAGAGAGGACTCGAACCTCCGCCGGGACCAGCCGCACAGTAGTACATCACTGCAGCGCCCTAGACCGCTCGGCAAAGGGGAATTTTCCAGGCGGTATGCAGTGTCATGAACACATCCCGTTTCATGAAATTTATTCAATAATTTGTGAACTGTATCACGACTCGGAATTCGAATACCTGAAAACTTCTGTTCAAACAGTATCTGTACAATACTTGCGGACTCTGTACACGCAAACTAATCGTAAATAAACACTCGCTACCGAGTGAAGTAATTCGGTCTTACGACTGTTGCGCTCGCGGAATTGGTTCAAATGGCTCTGAGCACTATGGGACTTAACTTCTATGGTCATCAGTCCCCTACAACTTAGTACTACTTAAACCTAACTAACCTAAGGACATCACACAACACCCAGCCATCACGAGGCAGAGAAAATCCCTGACCCCGCCGGGAATCGAACCCGGGAACCCGGGCGTGGGAAGCGAGCTCGCGGAATTCGCTGTTAAACTGTGATGTTTGTTTCACGGTGAGAATGATGCAGGCCACAAAGTCGAGTAATGCGGCATTAAAAGGGAAACGCGGGAGCCATCCGACCGGCATGCGCGGCTCCGGTAGCAGGCAAACACAGCCCCGCGCGTGCGGATATCAGACAAATTGAACATCCAGCGATAATGCTCTCTGTGTAGTGACATGGACAGGGGTGAGAGATAACAACTGAATCAACATGGTTCCCCGGATGTGAAGAAAATTTTATATCATGAGTCGACCTATCACATCTTTGACAATCTTGACACAACGTGTTCTGAGCGTTTGTACTACTGGAGAAATATAGGAAAGAATTAAGGTTTTTCGACCCGTTAACCACGAGATTATTAGTGACGGAGCTTGCAATGGACAGCGATAGTGAAGGGAATCAGCTGCATATCTTTTCAAAGAATCCAGCATTCGTATTATTCGGTCTAGAGGAGATTAAACCCCTGATTCTCCCAAATGCGAGTCCAGTGCTTTAACAATTGTCCCTCCTCACTCGATGTGTATCAGTGGAGCGCCCAAGAAATCTGAGACCAGGGAGACGCAGATCATCATGCAGTGACGCTACATGTTGAATACAGCTATGCACACTCGGGCTAAGGGTGTTTCCGCCTGTAGTTAGGGAGCCAAGGAGGAGGAAGTGCATAATAATATTACTATCTTCACAGTAAAAAATGACGTCAGAAGCGGGGTCTCGAGGCCCACGAGAAAGACAGGTCGCGGCGCGTACGTCACGAAGGTAGACCTGAACTCGCTCGCTCGCTCAGCTCAGCAGACAAAATGCCTTTCTAAACCTGTTAACTCGCAGCTGGGCGTGTAAGTACTAATGAGAATAGCATCTTCCACTGGAATCTGCTATTATAAAGTCTTACTGATTACCAGTACTACAGGAAAATTTAATTCAAGATCAATACTCGATATAAATGGTATAACAGCGTGTTTATAGCATTTAGTCTCTTCTGCTCAACAGTACTCATTACATGCTGGAAGTTGTGCCTTATGCAACTGCAACTGCAAATGCAAATCATTTTAGCATGATTTTATTTTATTGTGCGCCTGTTGAGCCGTGAGAAATTATAAGTAGGCCCATGGACTTCTCATCATTATAGGACTAATAACAGTAAGATTCCATAATAGCGGATTCCAGTAGAAGATTTAGTTTTCGTTTGTACGGACACGCCTAGTTACGAGTTAACAGGTGTAGAAACGTAGTTTGTCTGCTGTTTCGAGCGAGCGAGCGCAGGATTACCTTTGTGACGTACGCGCCGGGGCCTGTCTCTCGTAGGCCTCGCGGCGTCTGCTGTAATGGCGTTTGTAGTGCCGGGGGTGGGGGCTCGGGAGCTGCGCCTTAAGCCGTCGGCACAGGGGCCGTGCTGTCGAACGTTGAGCGTGCCGAGTTCAACGTGCTGCTGAACGCTCCAGAAACTGTGCGACTTGTGCAGACGGTACGTGGGCCCCAACGTGGTATACGCGATCACAACGCGCTTCAGCGGCGGTTGTCAGCTGTATCTGGCTCATAAATCACACTGTTTGCGAAATGGACGGGCGTAAATTTCAAACATTAGCTCTACTAAAACTTACTTTCCTCCCTTGTCCACATGCTAGTCAGGTTGTTCTGTCTGTAGTATATATATATATAAAAATTTCAATATCCGTGAAAATATTATAATGCAAAAAGGAAAGTACCACGTCCAGTCAGTAAGGACATCGGCTTATAAAAGTTCCTTTACAAATAGTACGATACAAATTTACAATAGTTCTCCGCATAAGATACAAATTATTTCACCATTCCCCGATTTAGTAAAACACTAAAGTCATTCTTCAAAAAGGTTCAAATGGCTCTGAGCACTATGGGACTTAACTTCTGAGGTCATCAGTCCCCTAGAACTTAGAACTACTTAAACCTAACTAACCTAAGGACGTCACACACATCCATGCCCGAGGCAGGATTCGAACCTGCGACCGTAGCGGTCGCGCGGTTCCAGACTGTAGCGCCTAGAACCGCTCGGCCACTCCGGCCGGCTAAAGTCATTCTTACTTGATCATTGTTCCTACTCAGTAGCAGAAGCTCTACAACATGTGAATTACGAAACTTAAAAGAAAAAACGGAAAAATATCTTACTGCAAGTAGTGCAAGGTATTCTGTAGATTAAGCAAAGCGAACAAACTCACTCCTCACAGAAAGAGCGCACTTATATGAGGGTTGGAACTTTAATAGTGGCAACTATTTATTTACAGCTTGTACAAAACAGATACGTGTTTCAAAGTTTTACTGACGTTCAAAGTAGTCACTATCATTGTGTATAACCCGTTCCCAGCGATGTGGAAGTCGTAGGATACTCTTGACAGTGCCAGTTCGAGCGGCGTGGTCTATTGCCCGACAGATTCGTAGCAGTTCTGAAGGGAATGCCGTGAAGTGTTTCCTTCAGTCTAGAAATTGAACTGAACTTACGATGGTTTAGGTCAGGGGAGTACACTAGGTGGTATAGCACTTAGCAGCCCCATTAGTCAAACAAATCAGTAACAGCTTATACTGTACGTGCTTGAGCATTGTCCTGCAAAATGATGGTCGGGTCCTGCAGAAAGTGTCACCACTTCTGTCTCTACGCTGTTCATTTTTGGAACACAACCTACGATCAACTTGGAGACAGAAGTAGTGACAGTTTCTGCAGGACCTGACCATCGTTTTGCAGGACAATGCTCAAGCACGTACAGTATAAGCTGATACTGAGTTGTTTGACTGATTGGGCTGCTAAGTGCTATACTAGTGCACTCCCCTGACCTAATCCCTCGTAAGTTCAGCTCAATTTCTAGACTGAAGGAAACACTTCACGGCATTCGCTTCAGAACTGCTACGAATCTGTCGGGCAATAGACCACGCCGCTCGAACTGTCAACACAACTGTCACTGTTAAGAGTATCCTACGACTTCCACATCTCTGGGAACTGGTTATACACAATGATGGTGACCACTTTGAACGTCAGTAAAACTTTGAAACACGTATCTGTTTTGTACGAGCTGTAAATAAATAGTTGCCACTATTAAAGTTCCAACCCTCGTATTTACATAACATCGAATATTATAGTATATTTTTCCATTAAATTAATAAGAAAGAGTCAGAACACATTAAAAACGCTTAGGTTAGGAAAAAATGCTTTGAAGTTGTGAACAATCAACATATCTTTTTTCACGTCATGATAGTGTGACGCTATTCACTGCGTTAACGCGACCGTTGCGGTTGGATAATCATACCTATCTTGTTACCATGTCCTGAAAGCTTTATTCGGAGTTATATTATTAACTGAAATTTTATTATAACAATGTGTACTAAGAACAATGCGTTTTTAATGGCTCCTCGACATACCGTTGCCTTCAAGTGGCATACTCTCATAATACGCAAGTTATAATAATTCTTTTACCACGAATACGACGTTTCTCGTCATTTTATTACAACAAATCATACATCTCGGGTTTCCGGGAGCTCCTCAGTTTTCTGATGCTCAGAAACGGCATGTATACACATGGGGTTCATTTGAAAGCAAATATGGCGCCTCACAACTCTGCATCGAAGGGAGATAGCGAACATGTGACATGTGGCGTTCTGCCATCTCGTTGGTTAACGTTCAAACGCACGTTCAGAATATTTGACATGCTAGATATTACTCTGCACGTGCGGAAATACTCCTCAATGTGCTATTTCACGCTGTAACGCCAGAAACTCGGCTCAACGCTCAATGTTCGGATGCACGGTCCGTGTCCGACGTCTATTCCACGGCAGGTATGTTGGTCGCTCTGCTCGCAGCGCACAGGTCTTGCATTGCGGAACGCCAGAGGAATGCCTTCAGTATCGGTTCATTAGAAGAGCTAGTAGCTTTGTGCACATTTTCGAAATGCAGGAAAAGACGTTCTGCGTACATCCCTTAATTGCTGATCGTGATATAAACGGGTTATTTCACACATTGATTATTTAAGAAATTACAGAGCTAAATTTTTCAGTTTCGAAACAAAGTGAGTACATTCATTCGACGAGTTAGTGGAGATCTCCCGAGATTAACTCAAGAAAAGGACAGTGTTTTAAGGAAAGTAATCCCAACACAAAAAGGTTTTCGTTATCTGCCTAATCGGTAGAAAATTATTTGTTGTCTGCAGTCACATTTATCGTTTTATTTGTGACTTTAAAGTATACATAGACGCGAATTTTCAGTTTTTATTTGAAAAGTACGTTATTATGAACTGAATTCACTGTACAAATGTTATACACAAAAAGTTGTAAACCTGTCTCATTTGTTTATATATCTTATTTCCTAAAATATTTCTAGTGTGACTGATGTATTGGAACCATTAGTATCACTTTATGCAACAGGAGATGTACCTGTGCTATTTAGATCTGGAAATATGTTTTGAGGAAAACTTCCATAGCCCGGACAGTAAAATATGCTTTTTCTGTGGTGTAAAATTCTTGTGATTGGAACAGGCTGTGAGGCAATTTAGAATCGATGATTTCCTCGATTGCCGGCCGGGCATAGTCCAGAGGGCGCGCTATGATACGTAGTTTGAACGTGATTGTAGCGTGGAGGGGCTTGTTCTTCAAAGTTCCCGTCATTTACGACGCTCATAATTCCCTACACTTTTTTCCAGTTCGAGTTTCCAGTAGCACTGAGGTGGAATGTCTCAAGTTGCTGATCTCACCTGAATCTCACAGATAAAAGATTCGGTGTCGAAACTACCCATAGCGCTCACTCGGGCTGATAAAACTAGTTTGGGGTGAGTGGCAGCTAGTGCTTAGCAGATCAGCTGGCGCCGTGGTGCGGGAGCGGCCGTGCGCCGCCATTCCACTGGCAGGTCTACCGGCAGAACGACGTGGCGGTCGCTCTGCCACTCTTAGGTAGTAGCTCCATTGTGTCTCATGCTTCTGTCTGGCATTTCTGCCAGCAGACGTGCAGTGGCATCCCAGTGCGGTAGGGTCCTTAGGGTGTGACTGAGTAATTGCGAGAAAAAATGGTTCAAATGGCTCTGAGCGCTATGGGACTTAACATCTGAGGTCATCAGTCCCCTAGACTTAGAACTACCTAAACCGAACTAACCTAAGGACATCACACACATCCATTCCCGAGACAGGATTCGAACCTGCGATCGTAGCAGCAGCGCGGTTCCGGACTGAAAATTGCGAGAAACCTGTCATAGAATGAGTTATTTGCAAGTAGGCAAACGTGTTAAGTTTTGTGTAACAGGGTAGACTCTTTTGGTCAGTGAAAACAATACAAGTAAAAAAATAGTTGTAAACTTATACATCTATAGTGTAGTAGCCATATATACTGAAGAGCCAAAGAAACAGGTACACCTCAATCTTGAGGAATCGGCCAGTATTGTCTTTAGTGAAGTATGTAATTGGTTTGTAAATAATGGGTTATCACTAAATGTTAATAAGACCCAGTTTGTACATTTCCAAGTAATGAAAAAAGTTGAGGGTCAAATAAGTATTACATTGAATGGTAGTGAGTTACTACAAGTTGAGTCAACCAAGTTTCTGGGTGTACACATTGGCAACAGTCTAAAATGGTCTGAACATATTTTGCACCCCCACAAAAAACTCAGCTCAGCAACATTCGCTGTTCGTATTATTTCCACTGTATGTGACCGAGACACCACAAAAACTGCTTATTTTAGTTATTTCCATGCACTATTGCTGTATGGCGTAGTTTTCTGGGGTAATCAGCCATTATCCAAAAAAATATTCATTGCCCAAAAGAGAGTTATTAGGATAATGAGCGGAGTCCAGTCTAGACATTCTCGTAGGAACCTTTTCAGAAAATTAGGGATACTGACAACTGCATGCCAATATATCTACTCCCTGTTATGTTTCATTGGTAAAAATGGACAATCGTACAAAACCAATGATTCATACCATACCCACAATACCAGGAGGAAGATGGACCTCCATTACGGATCAAAAAACCTTACTACTGTACAAAAAGGAGTCCATTACATGAGCTGCAAGGTGTTCAATGCTCTCCCACCATCACTGAAATTACTTATCCACGAGTTTCCCAGATTTAAACAACAGCTCAAACAGTATTTATTAGATAATTCCTTCTATTCGGTAGAAGAATATTTCAGTAGAGTTAACTGTAATTGATTTTTTCATTTACTAACTTGATGTGCTATTGTGCATTACGATACTCACAATCACTGTTAACATTACTGTGCCTTTCATTTAGCTATTAAGGTTTACCATTTTTTAAATGTAATTTTTTCTATACCTATTAATGTGTATTTTGTCCTATACCAGATATCCTCTTGCAAGAGGTACTTTTATGTATTCACTTTGTATTATTTGTAATAATTCAGACACGTCCTACATCCATGCGAATGTCTCGCAGTATTGTATTTATGGGATATAAACAAATAAATAAATAAATAAATAAACACCTGCCTAATATCGTGTAGGGTCCCCGCGAGCACGCGGACGTGCATCAGCACGACGTGGCATGGACTCGACTAATGTCTAAAGTAGTGCTGGAGGGAATTGACCAATGAATCCTGTAGGACTGTCCGTAAATCCGTAAAAGTACGAGGAGATGGTGATCTCTCTGAACAGCATGTTGCAAGTCATCCCAGAGATGCTCAATAATGTTCATGTCTGTGGAGTTTGGTAGCCATCGGAAGTGTTTAAAGTCAGAAGAGTGTTCCTGGAGCCACTCTGTAGCAATTCTGGACGTATGGGGTGAGCATTGTCCTGCTGAAACTGCCCAAGTCCGTCGGAATGCACAATCGACATGAATGCATGGAGGTGATCAGACAGGTTGCTTACGTACGTGTCGCCTGTCAGAGTCGTATCTAGACGTATAAGAGGTCCCGTATCATTCCAGCTACACACGCCTCATAAAAGTACAGAGCCTCCACCAGCTTGAACAGTCCCTCGCTGGCATGCAAGGTCCATGGATTCATGAGGTTGTCTCCATAGCCGTAAATGTCCATCCGTTCGATACAATTTGAAACATGCTTCCAGTAGTCAACAATCCAACGTCGACGTTGACGGGTCCAGGCGAGGCGTAAAGCTATGTGCCGTGCAGTTATCAAGAGTATACGAGTAGGCCTTCGTCTCCGAAAGCTCATATCGATGATGTTTCGTTGAATGGTTCTCACACTGACGCTTGTTGATGGCCCAGCATTGAAATCCGCAGCAATTTGCAGAATGGTTGCATTTATTTCACGTTGAACGATTCTCCTCAGTCGTCGTTGGTCTCGATGTTTTACCGGATTCCTGATATTCACAGTACAATCGTGAAATAGTCGCACGGGAAAATCCCCACTTCATCGTTACCTCGGAGATGCTGTGTCCCATCGCTTGTGCGCCGGCTATAACACCAAACTCACTTAAATCTTGATAACCTGCCATTGTAGCAGTAGTAACAAATCTAAGAACTGCGCGGGACACTTGTTGTCTTACATAGGCGTTACCGACCACAGCGCCGTATTCTGCTTGTTTACATATCTCTGTATTTGAATACGCATGCTCTAACATTCTGCGTGGTGTCTGTTGCTCTAAGTCGTGTCTCCCTACCACTTTCGCGCAACGCAACGACGCTCTGAGCGTGTTTTTTAGGGAATTGACTAGTTTGAACCTGGGACCTGTTGCTGGTAAGGAGACGCCAGACCACACATGACATGTAGAGTTCAGAAGAGTTCAGTGAGACTAGCGATGATATAACCAAATACTTAATGATTTCAGCGTCAGTTCCACTGCACTCCCTGTAAAAGAATCTTAATAGTAACTAAATTTAGTAGAAGTGGTTCAAGGCTTTCCTATTTTTAGTTAGCTGGTAAAATAACGTCGAAAAAGCAGTTAAGTTTACCGTTGGAAATTTTATTCTACTTACAAAACATTGTTTATAAATTGCACTATTGATAAAAGGAAATGTTTTAATACAGGATCATAAAAACCAACTGCGTTCAACAAAAATGTGAACGAATATTCCCTGAATGGGTTTCCAAGTTCTACAATGGATCAAAGGATGACCTATGCCATATCACATCTATAATCTAGGTTTAAATTAAGTTTCACAAAAGAGAAAACTATCAAAATGGTCTACAGTGACCCTCAATTATCTTTAATTACTTATCTAACTTGTCGTAACTTACAGTGGCTGATGTGGCTTCTCAATAATTATATAACAGAAAAATCATCGCGTTTCAGATTTTAACTTACGTAGCAAATGTGAATACCATGAGCTTCAATTGATGATCGACACTAGTATTACGTAAAAAGGGGATGTAACAGATGAGACTTCTGCAGATCTGAGCGAAGCGTTATGCACTCAAAAATGTGGCATCGCGTGCGTTTATTACCATGTCGATATTCGTCAGGGAGCGGCGGCCGGCGCAGCTCCATACAGCTCGCCGTCTCCGAAGCAACTCCTTTCTAACTTCTCCTTACTACAATTTACCGAAGTTGGTTTAAAAAAAACTATCTGGCTGTGTTTTCATCTGACCAATCAGGGTCTCAATGTTAACCTTAAGCTCCGCCTACAAAAATTCTGTCTATCAAATGAGAAACGTTATACTTTTCGTGGTGGGGCAATGTTTTTAAAGTTTGCAACGTAACAGAGACGCGAAAAAGTCTCACGCTAAAACTTGCAGCTGGTGTGGCCCTTTTGGTGTTATCGTAAGATCTATACTGTTCTTCTGGAGGGCTCTATCTTTTACCATGGGCTAGGGGGTGGTCCTGTCGGTTACTTTTCGTGATGTGGCAATGTTTTTAACGTTTGCAACGTAACAGAGACGCGAAAAAGGCTCACGCTAAAGCTTGCGGCTGGTGTGGCCCTTTTAGTGTTATCGTAAGATCTATACTGTTCTTCTGGAGGGCTCTAGCTTTTAACATGGGCTGGGGGGGGGGGGGGTGGTCCTGTCGGTTAGCCCTGGAGACGTGGGTGTCTGTCCCTTATCGTAGGGCCTTCTAGCTTAACACGGTTCTGCTCTCGGCTTCTGTTCTCGTTTCTCCCCTCAGAACCGCGTCTGTCTCACGGTGGGAAGGTATGACATGTATTTAGGCATTCTTGTGTTAGTCTGTGGTATTCCATTTGCTCAGTCGTTACTCGTATTACTTTGGTTAATTTAATGTCACGATTTATTCGGAGCTATGTGACATGCTACTGAATTTGCTTATCATGTCAGGGTTTTCATGGAAGGTGTTGGATTTGCCTGACACCTTACAATGCCTATAGAAGTTTCTTTGTCCCTTCAGTGTTTATCGTTGTGTAGCACATAGTTCAGGAGATACGACGTCATAAACATTAAACTGCGTGGAAATGAAATCGCAGGGCAAAATTCGCTAGACATATAGGTGAAATATGTGTACAAATACGCGTTAAATATGTTAAATGAGTGTGAAAAATATTTGACATGTGCGAAAGCGAGCAAAGCCGTGTGTATCAAGCTCATCCTAAACGATTTCAGTTAAATTTGGTAGACATATTAGTTACAGTCTGGAAAGAAATAATGTAGGGGTAAGAACCACTAGACAACTAGCTTCGCACTTAGTTGACTGTGGTAACGTGGAGAGAGAACGGAGGGCGAGGAGATGGACAGACAGCGAGGTGGAAGGAGCAGATAGGCACAGCCAGAAGGAGGAGGGGGAAATGCACAGAGATAAGCGAGAGGGAAATGGACAGTGAGAGGGGAGAGAAGAAGACGCACAGGAAAGGAAAGAGGAGGAGACAGGGGGAGGAAGAGACAGCCATAGAGATGTGGTAAGAGGAGATGAATAGACAGAGTGGAAGGGGGAGATGAGATGGACACAAAAAGGAAAGGGAAGAGATGAACACGGAGAGGGAAGGAGGAGATGGAATTAGAGGGGGAGGAGTAGATGGATAGAAGAGGAAGGAGCAGATGGTCAGAGAGGGGAGGAGCAGACTGACAGAGTGAGGGGGGAAGAGGAGGAGAGGAACAGAGAGAGGGGCAGGAGGAGATGGACAGAGTGCGGGGGTGGAGAAGGAGGACAGAGAGAGAGGGTGGTGGAGATCGACAGGAAACGCGCCGCTGACGCCCTCTCGGTCGCCAGTATTTAGGATCGCCGCCGCCCACCGGAGGGCCAGCCATTCCAAGTCGTGCACGCAGAGACAGCGGACGTTGTTGTCACAGCGCTCGCCCGCCTTTGTGCTGTGAGGATTAGGAAGATTTCAGACCGCCGCGCCGCTCCTGTATCGAGCAGGCTGCCTCTGACGCTCGGAGCTTGTGTACTTTATCGCCGCTAAGTCAGGATTATGCATACGGGCTAGCCGGAAGCTAGGGCGTTAGATAGGGAATATGGAGTACCAGGGTAAACCCGCGCACTCCGAGGCAAAGGCAGATTTTCTCGCCATAGACAAGCCAACCTAATCTTGCTGGGATAGCAACAGCACTGCCGCCGTGGCGTCCCACGGGACTACCATGGCCGAAGGGGCCTCAACGCCCCTATCATTGTCATCAACATCATCATCATCCACGTCACTCACACAACATGTAGAACAGAATCTAGAAACAGGCTATCACAACGCAAACATGGTATCGGCTGTCAAATCAACATCAGGGAAACGCAAGGCAACCAATGAAAACCAGACGAAGACTGAGACAACCAGCAACAAAAAGAAAACTCAGGAAACAACCTAAGACGCCAGCCCCAACACCGAAGACGAAAATGACGGACAAATGGAGTACGAAGTTCCATCTCTAACAAGTTTGATCCACTCCCAGACAACGACGAGGGCAATTCCCGCGCAGGTGAAAATCAGCAGCCGGCCGGAGTGGCCGTGCGGTTCTAAGCGCTACAGTCTAGAGCCGAGCGACCGCTACGGTCGCAGGTTCGAATCCTGCCTTGGGCATGGATGTGTGTGATGTCCTTAGGTTAGTTAGGTTTAATTAGTTCTAAGTTCTAGGCGACTGATGACCTCAGAAGTTAAGTCGCATAGTGCTCAGAGCCATTTGAACCATTTGAAAATCAGCAATCTACAAAAACATAGAGATTGCGCATACCGCCGATAGTGGTCAAGGACACTTCCCAATACCTAGACGTAGTAAAAGCACTCCGCACAAAACTTAGAGGGAACCTCTGAAGGTGGTAATCAAATGACTGTTACCAACCATGGATCCCAAACTCATCCACGGGGTCCTCCTACAACACAACCTACCAGTCACCAAAGACGAGCACATGATGCCAATCGACAAGAAAACGCAGAAAAAAGTGATATTACGCCACTTCCAAGTCACACTCGACAATACTGAAGAGGCGAAGCAAATATACGACTTCAAGGCCATGTTCCACATGCAGGTGACGGTCGGAAACTATCGAAGCCCACGGGGATTAACCCAATGTCACAACTGCCAGGAATATGGCCATGGGTCGCGTAACTGCACCCTCCGTCCGAACTGGGTAAAATGTGGGCAACAACACAAAATTGCCGACTGCCAGAAGAAACCTTAAACGGAACCGACATGCTACCATTGTAATGGGAACACACGAGTAGCTACAAGAAATGTCTAGTATATCTGAAAATCGTGCAGACGCAAGAGAAAATGAATGCGAAAACCTCTGCACAGAAAAGGCTGGAGAACGGAAGAAACAAATAGACCTCACAACTAAATCTTGCCCGCTTTCCAGCCCTACGACAAACAAAAGGATGGGGATGGACACAGCCAAACACCAAGCTGACAACAGAAAACAACACCAATACCTCCGAATCTCCATCGCAACCAGCAGCAGGACTCGGTGCAGACATTCAAGAACTCCTAGGTTTCATCACCCAATTTGACATCCCAAAAATCGTAAACACGATCAGAACAACTGCCGAGAAATTAAGACAGGCACAGGACTCTTTCACAAAAATCACAATTCTATTTCAAGCTGCTGTTAGCCTTCTCGGCAGCAAGTAGAACAATAAATATCATGAATTGGAATGCCAATGGCACAATAACTCAGAAGAATACCCTAGCGGAATTTCTAGACGAGCATAAAATAGATATAGCTCTCATCAAGGGAACACACCTTCAACCAAAGTTAAGTAGTGCGTAGATTTCACACACATTTTTAACTACGGCGGTCAGCGACTTAGACTCGGACCACAACCTTGTAGTCCTCGACATAAACGGGAACCTGGTCAACTTTCATGACAATAGAATTCCCAAGGACATCAGTACAAACTGGATAAAATACAACCAACTAGTTGCATCCTCCCCCCCCCCCCCCCCCCCCGAGAATTACCTCTGCTTCAAACTAAAACCCAAATAAACAGAGCAATAGAAGAAATTACCACAATCATATAAGAGTGCCAAAAAAGCCACAACAACAATAACTCACACCACCAGAAGATACACACAACCCCCACATATCCGCAACCTAATAACAGAAAAAAGGGACGCTAGAAAAAGGTGGCAAAATTATAGAGACATAGCCGACCGCCGAAAAACAGAACAATTGGCCAGGAGGGTCAAAAGGGAGCTACAAAAACACCGAAGTGAAGCCTGGGGGGGCAACCTTACAACAAGCTGAACGAAATGAGGAAAAAGTCTGGAAAATCATTATAAACAGGAAAATGAACGAAACATCGGTACAGACGCTCCATGGAGAACGTGGAATAGTATACGATCCCATAGATCGAGCTGAAGCACTGGCGGACTCGCATGAGGGGCAATTTCAAGCACCAGAAGCAGTGCACGAAGACAGCGACGACCACCAGGAAACGGTACTTAGGAGGGTAAACCGCATAGTAGGCGCCCTGATCAGAACGTCCTTCAACCCAGTAAATGCAGACACCACATGTCACCATATCAAAAACATACATACCAAGAAGGCTGCAGGCCCAGACCTCATACAACCACCACTTCTGCATCACTTATCACCAGTAACAATTAATTTTCTAACGTCAATATATAATGCCTGCTTAAGCCCGAATTACTTTCCCAAACCGTGCAAGCAGGCCCGTATCATCACTCTGCTGAGGTCAAATAAGGATTTACTCTTCCCACTAAACTACAGGTCAATTTTCCTGTTAAACTTCTTAGGAAGAATCCTAAAAAAACTCATACAAGCTTAGCTGAAAAAATTTCTTAAGGGCAACGAAATTGTGATCGCAGAACAGTTCGGATTCCGAGAGGAACACAGCACAATCCACCAGGTGACCAGAGTCATCGAGCAAATATGTCAAGCCAGGAACGTAAGACACAGCACTGTAGCGGTCCTGCTTGACATTGGAAAAGCGTTCGACAGGGTGTGCCATTCCGGCCTCATCTTCAAGCTGCATCAGTACAACTGCCCCAATCGTATCATCCATGCCATAGCTTCGTTCCTCCGCAACAGGAGAGGCTGGAGTCCCACCAGGCTCAGTGCTGGGACCCATTCTCTGTTCTATCTACACAAATGATATCCCTAAGCAACAAGGAGGTCACTTATCTCTATTTGCAGATGACACTGCAATGTACTGCAGTAGTTCCAACCTGCAGTACATAGTTAGAAAAATAGAACAACACCTCGAGAACATTCAGCAATGGGCAAACCAGTGGAGATAACCATCAAATCGGAGAAGACGCAGGCCATACTCTTCACATATAGAAGGGTACCTCCTAACTTCCACATCAGATTCAGTGATAAAAATCTCCCATGGTCAGACACTGTCAAGGACCTTGGCATCAAGCTAGACAAGAGGTTGACATTTCGAGATCATGTCTCTGACATCTGCAATAAAACTACAGGAACAATATTCAGACTCTATCCCATCATAAAAGGCAATAGAATCAACATGCGAGCCAAAAAGAAGATTTTTAAAACCATCATCGAACCAGACGTCACCAATGGGTCTGAAATCTGGTCAATGGCCGCTGACACTAGTATAGCAAAGGTATAAAGAGTACAAAACGAATTCTTCAGAACTGCTACTGATGCTAGGCGGTAACAATCAAACAGAGACATCTACACAAATCATAACATACTTAAAATCCCCGAAATCACTCAAAAGGAATCCATAAAATTCTTTCACCAAACCTACTCACCAGAAATCTGAATCTAAATCCACCCTATCCCAGAACAAAATTCCCCATCATGACCACTAACAGAAACTTTAACATTCCATGATAAACATTACATGACTAAAACAAGCACCATAACACCCACACACCAACATCAAATATTTTTGCACAATCACGACATTCCCATCACATTGCTGCGATACCATAATCATCAGACAGAAGGCAGGGATTACACCATATCCGATCCTTCGAACACAGGGGTTCAATATCCATCAGACCACCTCCAGGAGGGCCAGTTAGATAGTTCAGTTACTTCGAGTTAGTTCGAACGTGTCATCGAGACGGAGCCGCAGTCACAGCCTCTAGCTAAGAATCAGGCAGCACATTGCGAACGTAATAGTGTTCATAGCGAACTTTGTACTTCAACAGCAGTAAGGCAAAAGTGGACTATATAGGAGAGCTTGTACCACAGCACATGGGAACTGAAGTTAAGTAGCCCTTTGTCTACGAATAAAGAACCCAGTTAACAGTTGCATGCAGTTTGTGTAATACAACGAGGATACCGGCAGCCAACCAACTTCCTCTCCTTGCTTCCTATGGTACAGCTCTAAAGAGACGACGAGGATGCAACAGAAACAACTGAAATAAACAATATTTCTTTCATTTACACGCTCGCATAGCCAAACTTTGCAGGTCTGTGTTCACAATAACAGCGTCAAGTGAAATATTGATAGTGACTACTACACACTTCGATTTTATATCGTGTAAATTATGACATTAGCAAAGTTGTGCGAATTTGTTGGTATAGTATTTCTTAGAGCGAACACATGACCCATGAGCTTCTCAAATTTACAGGCAAATGCTTCTAAGATTATTCATTTTTCTCAGCTATAGTTTCTTGCAAGTTAAGCTAAAGCAATGTACTGAGCCATAACATAAACACATTATTATTATAATTATTATATTAAAATATTTTACATATTTTATTGTTATGATTAAAATCCTAGACATTTATGGTACGTTAAAAGTAATGGTGATGGTAAATTACTTTTTTTGGGGGGGGGGGGGTAGGCGACGGTGAGGAGGATGAGGTAAGACACTGTGACATGTCAGGCAGTGACTAAACACCTCTCTCGGTGCGTACGAGAAAGATCCGCTTCTGTCGTGTAGTCTGACGTGCGATACAAGATTTCTTGCACCAGCAACTTGCGCCGTCCGCGGTGGCCGAGCGGTTCTAGGCGCTTCAGTCCGGAACCGCGCGGCTGCTACGGTCGCAGGTTCGAATCCTGCCTTGTGCATGGATGTGTGTGATTCCTTAGGTTAGTTAGGTTTAAGTAGTTCTAAGTTCTAGGGGACTGATGACTTCAGATGTTAAGTCCCATAGTGCTTAGAGCCATTTGAACCAGCAACTTGCATAGCATTTCCTCATGCCACAGAGAATCGCAGGAGTGAAAGACGTCATGCAGCGTTGCTCCAATGCTCCAATGTACTCTCGATGTTACACGGTATCCAGGTCGTCCTTCACTAATCGCATCTGTTGGCGTGCTACCGAGTGTGGGCGCCGGAGTCCGACTTGCCCATCAGGTATGAGTCCCTTTCTGCTGACCGTTCTCCTATAGCCTCTTAAAGTACAGCAGCTCTTATTCATTGGAGGGTTCCGGATGTAAGGAGATTTGGGAGAGTGTGAGTCTTCCCGTGGCTTGGGAATGGCCGAAACCTCTGCGTGCTTCCGAGATTCTGAGTACTCGCCAGAGCTAGTGACTGCATTGAAGCCTCTGCAATCTTCTCCACCGTTAAGGGCGGTATTTGCCGCAGCATGATATTGATGACGTGGTCGTCCCCTCTGCGGCCTTCCTCGCGTTCAGCTGTTGGGGCTGGCGCTGCACATCTGGTGCTGTGGCGGGAGCACGGTGGCTGCGCTCATGTTACACTGCCAGGCAGGGCGGCAGCCGCTGTGTACACCGGGTCGGGCGGGCCATCTATCATCGTGAATTTTCAACAAGTATGTCCGCCAGGGGCGTCCGGTTCGCAAATGATGGTGTCACCGACGTGCAGCGGCCATATTCTCTGCGTCTTGCTAAGCGACTGCAGCGTCACCTTCCTCGCCGATCTGTTCTCTACCTGTAACGAGGGCTCTTTACACCCGTGTTGGATAGCGGTGAGCTTCCTCTTCCGCCTTTATCTCCCGCCGCATCCTCTTGGTGGCAGGATACTGCTTCATCTGTCACACGCGAAAGACACGCTTCTTCTTCGTTCTGGCTTCTAGCAGGTGTGGAAGAAGCAGCCTCATCATCTCCATTCCATTGTAACTGCTGCCAAATTGTGCGCAAGCTTCCATACACTGAGGCCAGCCTCGCTAGTTTCCTTGCATCTTAAATACTATAAAAACTTTGAATACGCTGCCTGAAAAAAAAAAAAAAGCGAAGCACCCAGAAGACATGGTGGGACGTCAACGTAACTCCTTACACGTATACACCATAGGCGGGTATATAAAAGATTAGAGTTGCAGTTCTCTGCGACAATGGCCACCATAGTGCATTAGTGTTGTTCCTGATTAGTATTGTTACCATGCCTTTTAGGGTATAAAAAGGCCGGGAACAGCCTCAGACGTTCACTGATCACTGTGAAGAACACATTCGTGTGAGACAGCGTTATTACCACCTAACAGAGTTTGAAAGGGGCCTCATTGAAGGTATCCATTTAGCTAGCTGGTCGAATCGTCCAATATTCAGATTTGTGTAGCATGCAGATGTGACAGTGGCCCGATGACTGACTGCATTAGAACGTAAGTGCATGCATACTCGTCGACAAAGTTTCAGTCGACTACATCTGACCTCCATCAGGGAGAATCGCCGTATTGTGCATCAAACACATCATAACCACTTCACCGAGAACAAGTCACGGACTTCCTGCAGCATTCTGTGTCATCAAATGGTTCAAATGGCTCTAAGCACTATGGGACTTAACATCTGAGGTCATCAGTCCCCTAGACTTAGAACTACGTAACCCTAACTAACCTAAGGACATCACACACATCCATGCCCGAGGCAGTATTCGAATCTGCGACCGTAACAGCAGCGCGGTTCCGGACTGAAGCGCTCAGAACCGCTCGGTCACAGTGGCCGGCTCTGTGTCATCCCACACTAATGGTCGGATATTGGCACCAGCCGAACTAGGGAATTACGGTCGCATTCTTAGGCTGCCGTAGCCCCAAAAATCAAATGGCTGCGTTTCGAGTGGTCCCGTAACCAGGAAGCATTGACCATTGGCGAATGGCGTCGCTTTGCGTTCAGGGATAAAACGCGGTTCTGCATTATCCTGGACGACCATCGTCGGCGACAATGGCGGTGACGTGGAGAGAGGCACTATTCTTCCAACGTTTCAGAGGGGCAGAGTGGTGGTGCTCCTGGTATCATGGCGTGAGGAGTCATCAGTTACGACTTCAGGTCACAGTTGGCAGTGACTGAGGGACCTCTGATGGCCCAACGGTACGTTACGGCGATTATGGTAGCCAGCTGACAAGAAGACCCATTCTTCCAATCTTTTGGAGAGGTACAGCGTGTTACTCATGGGACATGAAGTGGGGAATCACCGGGTAGAACATCAGGTCACCGTTTGTGGTAGTTGAGGGAACTCGTATGTCATGGACATCCTTTTTCCTCGTATGTTGTTACCTTTTATGCGAAGTATCTTGGTTGCATTTATCAACAGGACAATGCTCGTCCACACATGACACGTATCTCTATTAACTTTCTGCGTGATGTTCAGGTACTCCTGTGGCCAGCAAGAGCCCCATGCCTGTAAAACACGTGTGGGACCAGTTTTGACGTCAGCTCCGTCCCGCTGTTAGTATCCAGGATATCAGTCACCAGTTACAACAGTTGTGGGCCAGCTTTCCTTACGTGTGGATAAAATGGCTTTATGACGCCCTCCCCATCCGAATCAATACATACATTCAGGCCAGAGCGGGTGCGACCTCATATTGTTAAGTGGGTTCATACTGCCACGTTCTTCGTAAATTTTAGTCGACATTGTAATCATTAAAATAATATCACTTGTTCTCTCAACCCTTGAAGTTTCATTTGGTTTCCGCCTCCCCATGTGGGTGTTTCACTGTTTTCTGTCAGGCAGTGTAATTATTGGACTCGTGTTTTCACACTGAATAAAACTGTTTTGTATTTAACTGTATCTTTTATAGTTTCCGTGACAGTGTTGCAACTTTTCGGAATTAGTGACATGCAACAAAAATAATTTAAAGTAATATATCAGAATACAATTGGCATATCATCCTTACAGGATTTAGCATAGTCTTTGATGTAGTTTGTCAGAACAATTGCATTTAGCAGCGTATATGAGATATCATCCTAATTAAGTAAAACAAGGAAGAAATCTTTTTACTATGTTACCTTATCCCACACATTAGAACACTAGTCCTACGACTTGCTGTTTAGGTTGTATTGATTTACTGTTGATGAAACCCGTGAAATAGTTCTAATTAGAAGTTTTCCAGCTTTAGGGGCTATATAAATAATCATACAACATAATTCAGCTTTTAGCTCTTCTGAATGACTAACTGTTGACATATCTATTGTCACAGTAGCCGTTTCCGTTTAGTAGCTAATAATTTCGCAGTCACTGCGCTAATTACACTGTTCTACAAAAACTAAAACCTTTTCCTGTTGCTGGAGGGAAAAGTTGTGATTCTTATAGCAGTTTCAAAGGTCAGTCGAAAGCAGTTTTCATATTTCTCCATCATGGATAGACCATTTATCTAATACATTAGTATATAAATGTAAACTTATTTCTCGGAATTCAAGAGACAACATTTCAGTTACGTAATCTAACTCTAACCTATAAGGGAAGCGTTGGAAGGTGATGTCTGTGGCTGTATTCACCAAAGCATTCGCTTTCTACCATATATTTTAAAAAAGAGAAGAGAAAATAATACAAACTGGGCAACAAAAAATTACATGTCTCAATTTTTGTATCTTGTATGGAGTGTCTTTCTTGTCTCGAATGATACTCCAGCGATAGTCTGCTAACATTGTAGGCATCCACTTTCCTTCATATCATTTTTCGATAGCAGATATGTGTTAACGCAATCTTTCTCCGTGATTGTCTGATACATCACCCCAGCTCGCTAAGAAGAAGTCAGTGTGAGAGTCCAGGAAATGTATTTTCAAAGACATGTTGCAACCAAGATTTTGATAAGCGTGGATCTGTAGATTCACGACTTCCTTATAATTTGCAGCTCTTTTTCTCCAAAGGAAATTTTTTGGGACTTTCTTAAAACATTGCCATGCTCACGCTTCTGGATCGGTTAGGCATGTTTCAAAATTTTGATCTAACTAAAGTTTTCTGATCTGTGGGCCCACAAACACATCTACTATTATTTTTGCTTCTTAGGAAGTTTTTCTGAAAGATAAGCAAATCCTCTGCCAGCTTGATCTATCGCCTTTACATATTGTTTAAGTAAACCGAGTATTATGTGAAGAGGTGGAAGAAGGATATCTTCACGAGCTAGCAGACTTTGACGTTGAACATTATTTTCACCCACCTTCCAATTTCGTTCAAGCCATTTCTTTTTTATGCAGTGGGATTTTCTATCACGACTATCCCACTTGCATAGAAAACATGTATATTTTTGTAGCCTTGTTATATGTCCAATAACAATGCAATTACTTTGAAACCACTATAAATCATTTACGATCACTGTTTAAAATTAATGTGAGAAAATTTTCTAAAATTTCGTAATTTTCTTTAGCCAAACTGGTATCCGCAATTGGGACAGAGTTATTTAATTTCAAGTGTGCCGCTAAATACTATTGAGACTTATTTTCGACGCATCTATAAAGAATCTCCACTCGTGTGGATTGTATTTGAAGTCGATTGCTTTCATTAACCCTGCAAAACGTTGCAAAATATCATTGCCCACCGTTTGCGAAGTAGGAAATAAAAATGCGTTCTCTTCGTCTAAATTCGCTGATATTCGTACTTTGGCGGAGAAACTTATATTCATGGAACCTCGTACCAAGGAGTTCTGCCCTTTTTGCTTAGTACTACGTCACGCACAAAATCATTTAAATCCGCTCGTGTGGCGTTGAACTACTACATGTGTACTGGTACAGAGGATCATATCTCTTAGGAGATATTATAGTTCCTTCATTTCCATCCAGTTCACTGTCATTATCGACTTTTTCGTCTGTATGCCTTGGAGGAACTGGAAGACATTTAGAGTGTGACACTGGCGTCTTGCGGAGTGTAGGTCCGGAGAGACAATGTGTGTGTTTGGTTTCTTGTTTGTAAATCCCTGAACATTCGTTACACAAAAATAACAGTAAGAAATGTTGTCTTTTGGTTCTTTCCAAATCATAGATACATCAAATAACACAGCATTTTCTTTTCCATTTCACCTGTTAATTAATTTACAAGAACGAACTGCACAATATACATGTGGCTCCCTTTCTTTATACTGACCTCCAACAGCTATTCCAAAATAATATTTGTAAGTATTCTTTATACAGGGTGAAATTCAGTTTCTTATAAACGTGAATTCCCACAAATGTAACAGAATTTGGCCCAATATAATTTTTAACTGATAATATATAAAGACATAAGTATTTACTCCCTTCCTCCTTACCTATATACTTAGTTACTTCTCTTTCCAGTATTCCAAAAAAATCAGAATCAGTCACTTTAAACGCAGTAACACTTGAGGCTTACTGACAGTGACTCTGAGATTAGGTTTGATGAAATCCGTGTTTATGGCGGTACACAACCGAGACTGTAGTACCAACATTTCAATGCTAACACAGTTGGCATAAATACTGAAGTTAATATTGGCAATTATTATTCACAAATCGTTTCCCTGTTTACCGCAAATAATGCTTTTCTTGTCATATAAATGTTCAGATAAGTGGAAAACTATCTCTGCAAGCGAAATTCTGATTTTAGATCCGGACTTCGCATTAAAATTCGTATAGAGTCACACCCTTTTACCCCAGAAATAGAACCCTCAGAGAACAGTATTTTTTGTGGTTCGGTATGTGTAACTCTTAAAGCAAATGACGCACAGAACAGATCAATGCTCCAGTAATTTTATTTTAGAAATAACTTTAGTTTGGTCTATCTGTCACTTCCTCATATGTGAAATTCTACCAGTTGCTTTATTCGCTGTTATCCGTAGGCAGTGTTTTCGCCGCCATTGCACACTAGCAGTAAGTTCCATATTTTCCGCAGGCGAAACTGGACTTGTCAGGCCGTCGATATCACGTGTTTCGTACCTGCTACAGACGGCTAGCCGCGTGACACTCGCCCACACTGAATGTGACACACGGAACTCCTCCCTCTAGCTTGTCAGGCTGCCCCTCACAAACTCCAGAAATCCTATACATATAAAAATTCCATCGCTTTGCCAGTTCTTTCTGAACACGGCACACTGCCACAATTCCACCAACATATACAAGTCTTCGTATTCACCTTCGCGTATTTAGCATCTTGTCCCAAGGCCACTTTATCAGTCTCCATTTCCAGTGAGGAGGCGAAATATAATTTGCGTCGGCAAGGCTGGGATTAAGACTTTTTGGTTGCTCTCTCGTGAATACACAACCTACAGATAAGCAAGCAGCCCACGCAGATGCTGCAGTTGGGGTACAGATTTAGGAGATTTAGAAACGGCTCTCTGACTAAAGTGCTTTAATGCTCATCTCTTTTATCAAATCAACTGTTCATTTAATAAATTTTTTCTAGAAGGATG
This sequence comes from Schistocerca serialis cubense, assembly GCF_023864345.2. NCBI lineage: Eukaryota > Metazoa > Arthropoda > Insecta > Orthoptera > Acrididae > Schistocerca > Schistocerca serialis. The sequence continues at coordinate 433,073,028 of NC_064640.1, read as the reverse complement.
TACATTAATCAGGAACACACATTTACAGTAACTTCCAGTGGCAATAAAAAGTATTTTGCTTATAATAAAGTTGAGTTAAAAGGGATACTAAAGGATTAATTTGTTGTCAACTTCTTCTACGTAACTGACGAATTTCATATAAGAACCAAATGATGTATGTTTGGTTATACATTTCAGTCACAGAACACAGCAGCTGTTATCGTAAATTACACCGTAGGAAATACTGCAACAAACACAATTTTTTTTTATAATTTTATTGTACCAGTACTAGTTTCGGGGCCGAACCAATCGCTGGATGGTAGCGTTGACTTCTTTTCTAGTTTTAAATTTGTGTCCTAAAATACAGCAAAGCTTTTGTGATGCAAAGTTTACAATAAGATTTTACATATGCGTCCTAAAACATAACAAAGACTTTATGATTACGTAGTTTTAAAACATATATATGCTCTATACATTGTACTTACTTGACATATAGAGTGCATATATTTTGCACTCAGTAGAATATTCTTCATCATGATCAAAGGCAAGAGTTTTCTGTTATTATTGATAAATGCAGGAGTTGTTTATGAATAACAGGTACATGTTTAATATAAGTTCGACTAAGTATTGAAGCGATGTTTGATATATGCTTGTTTTCCGCTTTTTTTATTTTATGTTTTTGAGAAAATTGCGTTTTTTATCACTATATGATAAATCTGTATTGTTTTCTTTATTTTTACTACAACATTCCTCTATTTCGCGTTAAAAATCAACCATTTTCTAATAAAACCTAACTTAAGCTTTGACGGCTTCAATGCTGCTATAAATACAGTTTATTTTTAAGTAATAGACGAAAAGATAACTATGTAGAATAAAAAGTACCGTAGGCTACTTTATATAACCTCACTCAGTTTCTAGACGGTTCACAGTTTCCGGCTTCTAGGGGAATCTGTAAGATTTTACAGCTTACGCAAAGAAAGCAATCGTTATGAGGTAACAGCCGACAGCTATGCAACACACGTAACGTACAGATCACATGAGCGCGACCTTAACTGACCAAAGTTACTAGAAAAGCAACCGTTGCCTGCCCTACTTATGAAAGCCTACAGCAGTCTACGGTAGTTTTACAACTCTACAAACAAATAACACTGCCAGAAAAACAAACCTGAGACATAATCGAGTAGTACTAAATGCAAGCTTGAGGGCATAAATTGGGCATTGTTGTTGTCGACAGCAAGTTCCGTAAGTGAATAGGACACGTTTGTTTCCAAACAAGACGCACAGAGTATACGGTCGACATCTGCACTGTTGTGCACTATTTTCAATGCAATAGAGATACAAAGCAAACAGAGACAACAAACCAAACGAAAATCCAATTACTCTATAACGAGCCACGGAGACCGTGGGTCCGTTACACCAAAATACGCAGAACGTATCTCTGAACAATCTCTGAAAGTTTGTCTGTGGAGTTTTGCTTCACCCTGTTTAAGTCATTATGAAACTCTCTCCTGAGCCATCGTCAGCAATTTTTCGTTGTCCGTCTTTCTGATATCCCTACCAAAAAGGAGTAACAGCTTAATGAGAAAGTCAGAAACTTGCAATAAGTTGTGGGAATCTTCACAAATTTGTTTAGTCAGAGCATTAGTGTAACAGGTAAGTAAAAACCAACATATTGTTAACGAACTGTTTTTAGATCTTAAAAACAAATCAAAATGTAAATAAATTAATTACATGCCACTGATGATGCTTTACCTCAAGAAAGCGAAACGCGTCTGGTGAAAAAAACACGTACTTTTTGTAGTTGCAATGACAGAACGAAAATACGCTTAAGTAACAGGTGTATTCAACACACAGCTCTACAACAGAAGGAACCAATGGCTCTGAGCGCTATGGGACTTAACATCTGTGGTCATCAGTCCCCTAGAACTTAGAACTACTTAAATCTAACTAATCTAAGGACATCACACACATCCATGCCCGAGGCAGGATTCGAACCTGCGACCGTAGCAGTCGCGCGGTTCCGGACTGAGCGCCTAGAACCGCTAGACCACCGCGTCCGGCAAAGGAACAGGAAAGCGGGGTAGTGACACTGGTACAGTACGTATTGCATCATCAAAAGCATACCGTGGTTTTTCCAACAAAATTTACATAAAAATGAAACCTTGGTGAGTTTTCCGTTGCTCGAAACTACGTCAGGTGCTTACCTAGATTTCTAAATACACTCAAAGAAATTCATGTCGTATTTAAAAGGTGGTTCCAAAGGCAATGTCAAGGTACTCAAGGACGAGATTGGAACTGAAATTAAGGGTAGCACAGCGAAAGCAAATTGCTTAACTCCATTTCTGATGTTCCTTTACAACGTAAACCCATGAGAACTGCCACATTTTAGTTCTCGCAGCATTTCAAAGATGCGTGGTACAGTTACTTGTGTCAGTGGTGTTGACAAACAACTGAAATTGCTAAAGTTGGGCAAATCTCCGGTGCCCGATACAAACTCTGTAGACTCTATACCGAATCTGCGGCTGAGTTAGCCGTTCTTTTAAGAATAATATACTATGGACATTTCAAAGAGAAAAAAACAGTGCCACGTAGTTTAAAGAAAGTACAGACTACATCCCTCTACAAGAAGGAAAGCAGAAGTGACCCACAAAACTCAAAATGTGTGTGAATTCCTAATGTACCAAACTGCTTAAGTCATCGGACCCTAGACTTACACACTACGTAAACTAAATTACACTAAGAACAACACACACACCCATGCCCGAGGGAGAATTCTAACCTCCGGCGGGAGGGGCCGCGCAGTCCGTGACTTGGCGCCTCAAACCGCGCGGCCACTCTGCGCGGCCTCCACAAAACTATCATCCAATTTTACATGAACAAACATTTGAAGTAAGTTTACAAATTCGTAACACTTTGAAATCCTATCGACATTCGAGTTAATATTTGTGCAGCTTTTTTCAGACAGTATTTCATTATAGATGACTGCATGATCTGCGAAGAGTCTGAGATATCTACTAAAATTTTCTACATTCTCATTTTCTATACAGTATGAACAGCGGTAGTCCCAACACACTTCTACATCTACATTTATACTCCGCAAGCCACCCAACGGTGTGTGGCGGAGGGCACTTTACGTGCCACTGTCATTACCTCCCTTTCCTGTTCCAGTCGCGTATGGTTCGCGGGAAGAACGACTGTCTGAAAGCCTCCGTGCGCGCTCTAATCTCTCTAATTTTACATTCGTGATCTCCTCGGGAGGTATAAGTAGGGGGAAGCAATATATTCGATACCTCATCCAGAAACGCACCCTCTCGAAACCTGGCGAGCAAGCTACACCGCGATGCAGAGCGCCTCTCTTGCAGAGTCTGCCACTTGAGTTTATTAAACATCTCCGTAACGCTATCACGGTTACCAAATAACCCTGTGACGAAAGGCGCCGCTCTTCTTTGGATCTTCTCTATCTCCTCCGTCAGACCGATCTGGTACGGATCCCACACTGATGAGCAATACTCAAGTATAGGTCGAACGAGTGTTTTGTAAGCCACCTCCTTTGTTGATGGACTACATTTTCTAAGCACTCTCCCAATGAATCTCAACCTGGTACCCGCCTTACCAACAATTCCACTTCAAATCGTTCCGCACGCATACTCCCAGATATTTTACAGAAGTAACTGCTACCAGTGTTTGTTCCGCTATCATATAATCATACAATAAAGGATCCTTCTTTCTATGTATTCGCAAAACATTACATTTGTCTATGTTAAGAGTCAGTTGCCACTCCCTGCACCAAGTGCCTATCCGCTGCAGATCTTCCTGCACTTCGCTACAATTTTCTAATGCTGCAACTTCTCTGTATACTACAGCATCATCCGCGAAAAGCCGCATGGAACTTCCGACACTATCTACTAGGTCATTTATATATATTGTGAAAAGCAATGGTCCCATAACACTCCCCTGTGGCACGCCAGAGGTTACTTTAACGTCTGTAGACGTCTCTCCATTCATAACAACATGCTGTGTTCTGTTTGCTAAAAACTCTTCAATCCAACCACACAGCTGGTCTGATATTCCGTAGGCTCTTACTTTGTTTATCAGGAGACAGTGCGGAACTGTATCGAACGCCTTCCGGAAGTCAAGAAAAATAGCATCTACCTGGGAGCCTGTATCTAATATTTTCTGGGTCTCATGAACAAATAAAGCGAGTTGGGTCTCACACGATCGCTGTTTCCGGAATCCATGTTGATTCCTACATAGTAGATTCTGGGTTTCCAAAAACGACATGATAATCTAGCAAAAAACATGTTCTAAAATTCTACAACACTTCTCTGGGGCACACACGAAGTTACTTCAAAATCTGTCGGTAACTCTCCATCTAAGATAACTTGCTGCGTCCTCGTTACCAAGAAATCCCTAATCGAGTAAAATTTTTTTTATGATATCCCCTACGATCGTACTTTTTGTAATAAGCGTTGGTGTGGTACCGAATTAAATTCTTTTTGGAAGTCAAGAAAAACTGTAACTTCATGACAGCCTTGACCCGTGGCTTTCAGAGTATCAAGAGAGAAAAGTGCGAGTTGAATTTCGCATGACCGATTTTCTCGGAATCCATGTTAGTTAGCATGTAGGTGGTCATTCTGTTCGAGATACCTCATGACGTTTGACCTCAAAATACATTCTAAGATGTCAAGGGACATCCATGTGTTGTAGAATCTTAGAATGTATTCTGAGGTCAAACGTCATGAGGTATCTCGAACAGAATGTCCACCTACATGCTAACCAGCATGGATTTCGAGAAAATCGATCATGCGACGGTCTACCTCTACTGAAACCACCTTCGCAGCACATTTTAAAGAATCAAAACACAAACCTCTCAGTTAATGATTTGATGAAGGCTCTGTACAAAATAAATATAAGTGCATTAGAAGACCTGGAAATTTACAAATATCTTAGAGACAAGCCCAACAGAATTTTGAATGAAAAGAAAGAGTTGCGAAATAATAAATTCCTCGAAAATTTTGCACCACTTCTAGGGCGAATTCCTGCAGCATCTTAGAGTTCGCCGGCATTGTCATGACTCAAAATCAACGGACGCTGTTCATTTGATTATGAAGATAGCTCAATCCTCAGATATTGTGGTTTCAATATGTAGAAGTAAAATGTTATCATTTTTATCATTGTGTTGTAACTGGTAGATTAAGCATTGTTATAATTGAAATGGCATCAAAATCACACACTTTCCTAGTCCTATATGCAAAATATTATATATCTATAGAAAGCCTAGGATACATGTGTGCATCATGTTTGTAAATATGTAGTGTAACGCTGCTAAAAGTTCTTCGTAATACCATCTTCTGCTAAACTGACAATATTTGCTATCATAGATATTTTATCATCAAAGAGCTAACAAATATATCCAGTAAGCTGTAACATCTAGCGTATGTTATGTTCTGATTAATAACTACTTTTAACTTTAACTGCAAGTGGTATACTAATGCTCTAATATTGTTTGATTTAAAAAATTAACAAGATACATGAAAATGGCCTCTGGTTGAAACTGTACAATACTTCGAAAATAAAATAAAAATTAACAGTTGCAGGCATCGTGGAGTAATTCAAAAAATATCCATCAAAAGTTTCTGAAACAGATGTCTTTAAACGTTGTAGTGTCTCATTTCTATCGCTGTGTCGAAATCAGACCTTCATGTCTTTCAACGTGAAAATGTGACTGCCCAGGTGTGTAGATATGCCAAATTCTGCACTTACGTCTAGCGCTAAATCCCAGAGCTTATCACGTTGTTTCATAAGATGAGAGCACGTGACACTAGTAACGATATTTCGTCTGTCAGATGAGGACGTTAAGCTCTGCGGTCTCTTTAGTGTTGATGAAGAGGACTACGCTATGTGTGAGGTATGGTCTCTGTAACTTCCCTGTTTTTGGTACGGTTCTTTCGTCGAACGATCGGTTGTAGAGCATATGATCGCTAAATATGGAGCTATTATATCAGCAATCTCTGAAAGGAGCCAATTTGGTATACTGTCTTGATCGGAAGACTCTTTTATAAAGTGATTTGAGTTTTTTCGCTACGCCAAGGATATCTACTTTTAAGTTACTCATGTCGGCAGCAGTTCGTGATTCGAATTCTGGACTGTTTACTTCCTCTTCTTTGTTGAAGAAATTTCGGGAAACTGGGTTTCGTAACTCTCCTTTAGTGACACTGTCATCGGAAACATTACCATGCGTACGCTGTCCTAATATGAAATATCGTTATGCTTTGTCATCTTAAAAAGTGTTGTTCTTTTGTTGGGTGTCTGTTCCTTTAGTTATCTTACTTAGTATACAATTTTATAATGATCATGTATCTTCCAATTAGAAATAACGACAATGATGCAAAATTATCAGGAGTACTGCTCCTTCATAATTCTCGCATCACTGTAAGGATATGCACTGATGAGCCAAAATGTTATGACTACTGCCCACCGCGATGTCGGTTGCCGCCTGATGGCGTTGTGAGCACGTGATGCGGCAACAAAAGTAGGTAAGCGGAACAGACACGAACGGGGGATCGCCCTAGCGAAGATATAGGCTGCAAATTGGGAAATCCATTGAGATAAGCGACTTTGACAAAGGGCTGATTGTTATAACGCCTGCCCGCATCTCGTGGTCGTGCGGTAGCGTTCTCGCTTCCCACGCCCGGGTTCCCGGGTTCGATTCCCGGCGGGGTCAGGGATTTTCTCTGCCTCGTGATGGCTGGGTGTTGTGTGCTTTCCTTAGGTTAGTTAGGTTTAAGTAGTTCTAAGTTCTAGGGGACTGATGACCATAGATGTTAAGTCCCATAGTGCTCAGAGCCATTTGAACCAACCCATAGTGCTCAGAGCCATTTGAACCATTTTTTGTTACAACGCCGAGCTTGTGAACGAGTATCTCGAAAACGGCGAAGCTGGTCAAGTGTTCACTTGTTACTGTCGTGAGCATCTACGGAAAGAGGTAGAAGGAGAGTGAAACAAACACTAAGCGCTAAATGGTTGGACGTCCACGACCCTTTACAGAACGTGGGGTTCAGAGGCTTCTCTGCTCTGTAAAGTAGGATAGATGGCGATCTGTGGCATCTCTGCTGACAGGGCACGAAGTTGGTGCACGCACAAGTGTTTCGGAGCATACCATTCATCGTCCATTGTTGAACATGGAGCTTCGCAGCAGACCACCCCTACGTGTTCACATGTTGACCCAACTACATGGTCAATTGCGACTGCAGTGGACACGGGAGCATCGGGATTCGACAGTCTATCAACGGAAACGTGTCGGCACTTCGGATGAATCATATTTTTACTACAATCGGTCGATGGGCGTCTCCACAAACGACGTCATCGAGATGAACGGCGGCTCGGAACGTGCAGCGCGCTACGAATGCAGGCTGGTTGAATCAGTATTATGCTATGGGAGACATTCTCCCGCGCTTTCATGGGACCTGTGGTAGTAATCGAAGACACGCTGACCGCTGCGAACCACCTACATCCCTTCATGCTTGATGTCTTCCAGACGGCGTTGTCCTATCAACAAACCGTCCGATCCCTGATACGGAGAATCAGTGATTATTTCGTTCCAAAGACGGATAAAGAAGCTATTAAGCAGGTGGTCATAATGTTTTGGCTCATCAGTGTAGATATTCGTGTCAGTGGTGTTGAGAAACAGATGAAACCCCTAAAATTTAACAAAGCTTCAGCACCTAACGGAAAACCAAATTTCTGTCTGAGTTAAACCCCTTTTAACCATAATTTATCATAGATCCCTTAAACCAAAAACGGTGTCCAGTGGTTGGAAGAAATCACAGGTAACAACCATATCCAAGAAGAGTATCAGAAGAGAACAATAAAACCAGCGTTAAATATCCTTGACATCCATTTGTTGTAGAATCTTGGCACATATACTCTAAGACGAATAAAGTGCCGCACCACAAAGGAATTACCCAAATGGGACGAAAATCGGTAGATGTGATGCACATGTACAAACAAATAAATGATTACAATTTCAAATGGTTCAAATGGCTCTGAGTACTATGGGATTTAACTTCTGAGGTCATCAGTCCCCTAGAACTTAGAACTACTTAAACCTAACTAACCTAAGGACATCACACACATCCATGCCCGAGGCAGGATTCGAAACCGCGACCGTAGCGGTCGCGCAGTTCCAGACTGAAGCGCCTAGAACCGCTCAGCCACACCGGCCGGCCTTACAGTTTCAGAAAAACTGGATGATTTATTCAAGGGAAAGGGCTTCAGAGACTGAGCAAGTCAGTAATGTGTTGGGCCACCTCTGGCCCTTATGCAAGCAGTTATTTAACTTATTGATAGAGTTGCTGGGTGTCTTCCTGAGGAATATTGTGCCAAGTTCTGTCCAATTCGCGTCTTAGATCGTCAAAATCCCCAGCTGGTTGGAGGAAGCTGCCATTAATGCTCTCACTTGGGAGATACCCACCAACCTTGCTGGTTTGTTATCCACGAATCAAAGTAGTAGAAACTCTCACCGTGTGCGGGCGAGCATTATCTTGCTGAAATGCAAGCTCAGGATGGCTTGCCGTGACGGGCAACAAAACGGGGCCTAGAGTATCGTCGATCGACGTACCGTTGTGCTGTAAGGGTGCCGTGAATGAGAATCAAAGGGGTCCTGCTATGAATAGACATTGCACCACCGACCATCGTTCCTGGTTGTCGTATGGCGGGCGACAGTCAAGTTGGTACCCCACCACTGTCTGGGGCGTCTCCAGTCACCACTTCGGCCAGAAATCTCATTGACTGGAGGACAATTTTCTTCAGCGATGAGTCTCTCTACGTTCTGAGCCCCAATGGCCAGCGAAAACATGTGTTGAGATGGCCCAGATAGTAGTGGAATGCCAACCTTACTGTCACTCGCTACACGGCCCGACATCCAGGAGTGATGGTCTGCGGTGGCACTTCTTTTCGAAGTAGGATCCCTTTGGTTCTGCGGCACCCTTACGGCACAAGGGTATGTCGACGATGTTCTACGCCCAGTTTTGGCTCAGAAACTTCGTCGGTGACGTTCAAGTTCACCCTGTATACATGGAAAAAGTCCTTCTCGTTAGAATGACAATGCATCTTATGCTCCTACCGCATGCTGATCCATGAGTATGTTTTCTTTTAAAGTATGCTTCATCGAGCAGAAAAGAAACAATTTTTAAAATCCATCTTTGTAACTCCATTGAATTTTCTTAAGATCTAGTGGTAAGAAAAAAAAAATTATTGGGTCCGACAGAAATAAAAAAAAAAAAATTTAATCACTTCCGATTGTAAAAATTTAGTCATTACAGTTCTTGTTCAGTCCTCTTCAGTCCTCTCTATCAGCGCACCGCGTAAAGGTGCCTTTCTCACAGCCCAGCTGGTTCACACCGACCCGTTCGACTGCGTGTGGACAAGGGAGCGGCGACTGCTTAGCGAACCCTACCTGCGTGCTGTGACAGGTTATGATGGGCCGGGGCGGACCCTCGGGCAAGTCGCGGAGTTGGAAAGGGGAGATTAGTAGTCTCTTGCTCGACCTTTTCTGGATGCCGTGCTGCGTTGTCACTGACGACTTCCACACTCTGTGATGCCTTGCTGCGATGACAGGTTGCCGCTCGCTGCGTGTTAAATGCCGCTGCGCCGCGCTCGCTGCCGCGCTGGCTGGGCCCCCTACACGGCAGCTGCGCGCTCAGGCCACACGTCCGCTCCTCACTCGCCGCTGCCGCGCTGCTCGATGCCGTCGCGTCGTTACGCGAACCAAATTCCCGCACTCTTCTGTCTCCTCTTCGTGACGTCAGTTTATTTACTCATAGGTGTTCATAACGCCCACACGTGCTCGATTGGATATGAGTCCGGATACTGCGCTGCCCAGGGAAGTTGCTGCACGTCTTGAGCAGCACGTTCAGTTTCATGGGTAGTATGTGGACGAGAATTATCCTGTTGGAACAACACATCTCCTTCCAGTTGCAAGAACGAGTCCAACAACATTCTGCACATACCGAACACTGTTTAGCGTCCCCTCTTCTGTCTCCTCTTCGTGACGTCAGTTTATTTACTCATAGGTGTTCATAACGCCCACACGTGCTCGATTGGATATGAGTCCGGATACTGCGCTGCCCAGGGAAGTTGCTGCACGTCTTGAGCAGCACGTTCAGTTTCATGGGTAGTATGTGGACGAGAATTATCCTGTTGGAACAACACATCTCCTTCCAGTTGCAAGAACGAGTCCAACAACATTCTGCACATACCGAACACTGTTTAGCGTCCCCTCCAGAAACACCAAAGGTGAACGAGAGTTGTAGGTTATCGCACCCCAGACCAGACCTGGAGTGGGGCCATTGTATATTGGTCAAATGTACTCTACAAGACAGCGCTCACCACATCTACATCGTGCATGCAAACGACCATCACTTGCGTGCAGGCAGAATCTGTTTTCGTCGTTGAAGACCGTGGTCCGCCATTCCATTTTCCAAGTGATCCTCTGAGGGCACTAGTCGAGTCGTGCACATCGACGCTGTGCTGTGAGTGGAAGACGGGCTAGAGGTGTACATGACCGCAGTCCCACTGTTAATAACCGGTTTGTAGCAGTTCGTAGTTGATAGGTCTGGGCTCACAAGTGCTCTTATCTGTGCTGTGGTAGCTGTACGATCTGTCACTGCTGTCCTTACAATACGAACAGCTTGGCGGACGTCTGTGCTGCGCGCGCATCCAGAACCTCATCTACGGGTGTGAGAATAGTCACTTGACCACTGTTATGAGCATCGTTGCACAATTGACGCAGCACGTCCAACTTTTGTGGCAATTCGCCGAACGGATCATCTTGCCACTCGGAAGGCCACAGTTTGACCCCTTTCAAACTTGTTCAGTTTGCTGTAGGAAGCACGGGTGCGTACCCATGGCACTGTTGCCTGCTTGATTCTCACGTTTGCACCAAAGTGAGCCTTCTGGTTGTGAGCATTTCCTGTTAAAGGGTAGGCACAGATGGCGCTCTGGTAGCCATGCCCCTACGCTGTTAGCGGAAGACGCTGAAACTAATAGCAGTACATCTACTACTCCCAGATGGCATATTTCATCATCAAATCAAAATCGACGTCACCTTTCCAGGTGTGCTTTTTTTTCCCCGCAGCATATATGCCTTGGCTATTACCCCATTAGTTTTTAACAAGAGATGCATCTTGAGCTGAAAATTGGTCTAAATGAACAGCATTCTTTCTGTATGTTTGGTTTTACCTTTGGTTCCTAAGGGTTCATGGTAGTACCACACTTCTTCCCACAGCCTTTAAGAAAGAAATATGTGTTTACTAGTTGGGATTCAAATTTTGTCTGAAACTTGTTATGGAGCCTTCATGTATTTGCGTGATACAATTTTCAGTGAAGGAATCTAATATTATGATACAGACAAATTTGTGCTACACCGTAATTTTCTTTCTTCTATTGCATTATTTTGTGTGTTGTCATGTCCTTTCAGTCTCACATTAAACCCAAATCTTTCTTTGTTTTGTTTCGAAAACATCTTTATTTTCATTGGTTGTTGTATCGGCTAAGATATTGATGCCATTTATCAATCCTGAAACGAAACAGCAGTTTTTGTTGTTCTTGTTGTTGTGGACTTTAGTCCAAAGACAAGTTTGATGTAGCTCTTCATGCTAGTCTATTATGTGAATGCCTTTTCTTCAATTGCACTACATTTCAAAAACGTCTATCCTCTTCTTGTCTGAACTGCCTATTGTCCACGTCTCACCTCCGTACAAAGCTACACTCCAGATAAATACCTTCAGAAAAGGCTTCATAACGCTTTAAATTATGTTGGATGCCAACAACTTCCTCTTTTTCAGAAACACTTTCCTTGATAAAGCCAGTCTGTGTTTTATATCCTCTCTTCTTCCGCCATCATCAGTTATTTTGATGTCCAAATAGTAAAACACATCCACTAATTTTAGCGCCTACTTTCCTAACATAAACCCCACAATCGCTGATTTAATAGGACTACATTCCATGACCCTTGTTTTACTTTTGTTGATGTTTATCTTATAACCTCTTTTTGAGGCACTATCCATTCCGTTCAACTGCTCTTCAAAAAGTCCTTGCTGTCTCTCATAAAATTACAATGCCTCGGTAAATCACGAAGTTTTTATTTGTCTTCCCTTAATTTTAATTCCTTTCCCTAAATTATCCTTCGTTTCTTTTACTGTTTGCTAAATGTACAGACTGAATAACATTGGGGATAAGTTACAAACGTGTCTCGCTCCCTTCTCAATTACTACTTGCTCCTGCAGTCTGGTTTCTGCACAAGCTATATATAACCTTTCCCTTCCTACATTTTACCCTTGTTATATTCAGAATTTCAGAGAGTGTATTTAAGTCAACATTGTCAGAAGATTTCTATAAGTCTACAGATGCTATAAACGTTGGTCTGCCTTCCTATAAGCTATCTTTTAAGATAAGTTGTAGTGTTAGCACTGCCTCACACTTTGCTACATTTCTCTGAAAGCCAAATCGCTGCCCCCCAAGATCAACTTCATCAGTTTTCCCTTTCTTCTGTAAGTAATTTGTGTTAAAATTTTTCGTACATCACTTACTAAAACTGATAGTTCGGTAATATTCACACCTGGCCGCACCTGATTTCCTTTGAACTGGAATTATTACAGTCTTCCTCAAATCTGAGGGTATTTCGCCAGTCTCATATACTACTGATCAAAAGTATCTAGACACCCGTACGTAATGAGGAATTAAGCGGGCCTACTGGTATAAAAGGAGGTGGAGAGTGTTGTGTTGTCACTAGGGAAGCAGAGCTCAGGTACTTGGGCCGTGGGCTAGTCCCTGGATGTCACATGAGTACCAGATCCATCAACGACTTTTCAGTTCTTTTAAAGCTGCCCAAGTCGGCTGTTGGTGATCCGACTGTGAAGTGGAAACGGGACAGAACAACCACAGCTAAACTAGGACCAGGTAGACCGCGTGTTCTGAGGGATGGTGACGTCAGACATTGCAGAAGGTGGTTGTGAAATTCGCATTAAATCAGCAGAATGAATCACTCCTGAGTTCAAAAGTGCTATCATCAGTCTGGCTAGCAAAATGAGTGTCCTTAGGAAATAGTGGGGCACAATGGTCGAGCAGATCCTCATAAGCCGCAAATTTATGTAGTCAGTGTTAAACGACGTTTGAGGTGGTGTAAAGAGCGACACTACTGGAAAGCGGATGGCTAGAAACGAGTAATTTGGAGTGATGACTCACGCTGTACGCTGTGGAAAACAGTTGGAAGGGTTTGGGTTTGTCGAATGCCTGGATTACGTAACCTGCCATCAAGTGCATCGCGCTTACGAAAACGATAAATGAGGAAGGACATGAACACATTTTACAATATTGTGTACTGCATACAGCAGAGAACTTGATGAAGATCATTATTTGTATCAGCATGGCAGTGCACTCTGTCATATAGCAGTATCTGAGTGAGGCAATGGTTTATGGACATTAATATTCCTGAAATGAATTGGCCTGCCCCCAGTCCCAACCTGAACTTCATGAGAACTTTTGCGGATAAATTAGAACGTCGACTTGGCTCCAGACCTCAGCGTTCGACATCACTACCTTTCTGGTGTCGGCTATTGAGGAAAAATGGGTTGCTTTTCCTCCACAGTCATTGGGACACCCCACCGAAAGTGTCCCCAGTAGAGTTCAAGTCACCATAAAGGCAACGGATGACCATGTATTAATATCCAGCAATAGGTGCCCATATACTTTTGATCAGATTGTGTGTTCTTGCGCATTAGGTGGAATATTTTTGTCTTCTCCCATGGATCTCAGTGATTCTGAGGGAATGTCGTCTACTCTGGGGCCTTGTTTAGACTTAGATTCTTGTCACTGTATCGTATCTCCCATCTCATCTTCATCTACTTCCTCTTCCCTTTCTATAGTATTATCTTCAAATTTATTTCCCTTGTAGAGCACATCTATATATGTGTTCCACCTTTCAGCTTTCCCTTCTTTTCTTAGTACTGGCTTGCCATTTGAGCTCTTGCTGTTCATGCACGTGTTTCTAAAAATGGTTCAAATGGCTCTGAGCACTATAGGACTTAACTTCTAAGGTTATCAGTCCCCTAGAACTTAGAACTACTTAAACCTAACTAACCTAAGGACATCATACACATGCCCGAGACAGGATCCGAACCTGCGACCGTAGCGGTAGCGCGGTTCCAGACTGTAGCACCTAGAACTGCTCGGCCACCCCTTCCGGCCACGTGCTTCTCTCTCCTCCAAAAATTTCATTCATTTTCCTGTAGGCGGTATCTATATTTCCCCTAGTTATACGTGCTTCTACGGACCTGCAGTTGCCCTCTAGCCATTCCTGCTTAACCATTAAGCACTTTCTGTCAATTTCATTTTTCCGACGTCTGTATTCCACCTCACCCGCATCATTTTTATATTTTCTCCTTACGACAGTTAAATTCAATACCCAAAGATTTCTAATAGGCCTTGTCGTTTTACCTATTTGATCATATGATGCCTTCACTATTTCATCTCCCAAAGCAACCCGTTCGTCGTCTACAGTACTTCCACCCTTTGTTTCAGTTAAAGGTTGCCTAAATGCTCCCTCTGAAACACTCAATAATCTCTGGTTCTTTCAATTTGTACAGGTTCCATTTCCTTAATTTCCTACTATTTTGCAATTTATTCAGTTTAATCCGCACTTCGTAACAAACAAATTATGGCCAGAATCCACACCTGACTCTGGGAATATCTTACAGTTTAAAATCTGATTTCACAATCTCTGTATTAGCATTCTGTAGTCAGTCTGTGCTCCAAGTCTCTTACATGTGTATAATCTTCTTTCATGATTCTTAAACCACGTATTAGCGATGATTAAATTATGCTTTGTGCAAAATTCTACCAGTTGATCCAGTTCTGTATCCGATGCTGTTTGTAAGTTTGCCAATAATTTTACAACCACTTGGCCAGGTTACGGGCGCTGCGCAAGTTAAGTCGCGTGGTGGGGCTGCCAGCTCTGTGTATCACTGACTGCCTGATTTTCTGTTGTGGTTATCTCCCTTAGGCAAACTGGCTTCACCGAGCCCTTAGGGTCCTCTCTGCCCTATATTGTAGGACACACTGGTTCCTCAGTCGAGACCACCTCCGGTTGGGTGACTACCGCCGGATTACTACGAAACAAATAGTGCGCAAAGTACAAAAAAATGTTCAAATGTGTGTGAAATCTTATGGGACTTAACTGCTAAGGTCATCAGTCCCTAAGCTTACACACTACTTAACCTAAATTATCCTAAGGACAAACACACGCACCCATGCCCGAGGAGGACTCGAACCTCCGCCGGGACCAGCCCCACAGTCCATGAGTGCGGCGGCTCAGACCGCTCGGCTAATCCCGCGCAGTGCGCAAAGTACACCAAGAGTCGTGGGACTCGTACATTAGCGTCTTAGAACACACAGTAGACAGAAACATGCATACAAAGTCGTGAAACCTGTGAACGAGGAGGGAAAAGTCACTGCCTCACTGAACATTTTACCCAATAAACAATGGCTAATTCACTATACAGACTTATGGTGTGCACAGAAGGCCGAAGATGACACTGGAGAAAGTATGTACAGTGAAACAGTAGATCCAATTACTGTGGAGGAGTTACAAGATGTTTCGAAAGGCATCAAGAACAGAAAAGATACTGTAATAGATGGAATAAAGGCAGAACTAATTAAACAAGGAGATTTATCACAAGACAAAATACTTTGACAATTAATAAATGAATTTTGGAGGAACTGCAAGATTCCAACCCTCGGTGTAAAGCGGAAATAACCTCTCTTTTGAAGACAGGGAAACACAAAGAGCTGCGCGGAGTGGCCGCGCGGTGTGAGACGCCATGTTACGGATTGCGCGGCCCCTCCCGTCAGAGGTAGGAGTCTTCCCTCGGGCATGGGTGTGTGCTGTTCTTAGCATCAGTTAGTTTAATTAGTGTGTAAGACTAGGGACCGATGACCTCAGCAGTTTGGTCCGTTAGGAATTCACACACCTTTTTTTTTTCTAACACAAAGACTGTAGAAACTATCGTGGCACCAGTCTTCTACACACTGACTACAAACTATACTCAAAGATAATCAATAATCGCATGAAGAATATAACAAAAGCTATTATTTCTGAAGGACAATATGGATTTAGATCAAGCCGTTCATGTATAGACAACGCATTTGAAATTAAAAACTTTAAAGAAAAACACAGAAAATTTAATATAGAAAACCATATGGTCCTTATCGACCTTAAGAAGGCTTTTGATCATGTGTGCCATGATAGCCTACGGAAGATTATGTCAGAATGTGGATATCCTTATCATCTAACAAATGTAGTAAAAAGCCTTTACTAAAATACATGCGTTGTAATAAACACAGATAGGAATTGATTAAAAGAAATAATTATTAACCAAGGAGTAAATAAGGGTGTGCGCTATCATCTACCCTTTTTTATATTTTCATTTATTTCATTCTTCGTAAATGAAAATCTAAAGTAAAAAAAGGAATTAATATAACAAATGAGGAATACCTAAATGAGCTTCTGTTTTGCACTTGATATGGTTATTATTCAAAACAAAGAAGATGACCTCTAAAGATATGTAGACCAATTGAATAATAAATGCAAGAAACACAATTTTAAAATTTCTGGTAATAAAACGAAAATGATGGCATTCAGAGTAAAATAACCGGTCAGATCAACAATGTTTTTGATAATTCAGTTTTAGAACAAGGCTCTCAAATCTTTTATTTAGGCTGTGCTGTGAGTTTTGCTTTTAACTGTGATATTGAAAAGCAAGTACACAAATTCTAAGCTGTCTGTGGTATCACTGGCAGAACACTGGGCAACAAGATACAAAAAGAAACCATTCTGATATTCAATGAAGTTATGGCGGTTCCTGCATTATCCTATGGAAGCGAAAGCTGAGTTACCACAGCAAAATAAAATAACATTCAAAAAACAGAGATGAGGTTGCTAAGGACGACAAAGGACTGCACAACAAGAGAGATGATTAGAAATGAATATATGAGAACAGAATTGAATATTTTCAATATGAATGAAAAACTCCAAAAGTGTTGCGTAGATTGAAGACATCACCTCATAAGAATGCCAGGTCACATAATTCCCCAGAAGATCCCGAATGGGAAGAAATATATTGGAAGACCTCGAAAAATATGGGAGTGATTTTTTTCCGGGTTCTGAACAGACAGTAGCCTAATCTCTGAAAAGAAGATGATGCCGATGATGTAGAATTCTACCATCGAGCACCCTCTTTCATTCCCCTTGCCCAGCTCGTTTCCCATCTGTTTTTCCTTCTCTTCCTTTTCCTACTATTCAATTCCAGTCCCCTACCACAGTTCAATTTTTTCTCTCCCTTAATTATCTGAATCATTTCTTTTATCTCACTGTACATTGTTTCAGTCTCTTCATTATCTGCTGACCTAGCTGGCATGTAGAACGAAAGTAGGCGCAGAAATGCCGAGTACCACCAGTGCAGGGGTCTGGTTGGTGAGCACGAGTTTCGAAAACCGATGTACTGTCTTAATTCACTATGTTCAGCAGGGCACTAATAGCACTCTAAGTAAAACGAATGGAAAGATTCATTCATAAGAATAGATCTACTAACAGGAAATTGTTAACTCTGAATCTTCTCTGTAAAAACATCTTAGAAGTGATGTATTATGCTTCCTACTCTCTTGAAATTACTTCAGCTGTTTTGATGCTTTTCGAGAGATAAGAAACACTCTGCATACAGATATTTTTTCAATTGATTTGCTATTCCATTAACAAATTTCCATTCATACAACGCATCATATGTATACAGGAGAATTTGTGCTAACCATGGGGACATGGAGACGACATAGTGAAAAATTTGCTGGTGTACAGGGATATTATGTTGAAAAATGACATGAATTAATTAGGATAGCTTTAAAATTAAGAGCAGCTCGTGTACATGCTGTACACGAACGTGCTGTCACTCTGTAATTATAATAATTTACATCTCTTATTGTTTCAACTTTGATAACTAGCGTAACTGTATATTCAGATTTCTCTCACATCGTACGATCGACTGTAATGTACAATCGCACAAACTTTTGTTTAAGTGCAGTGCGAAGTTTACGGTTTGCGTTTTACGATGGCGTGCTGAGAAGAAATGCGTCTGAAATTTTTTATCTGAAAACTCTTTATCCTTTTTAAATATAACAAACGTTATTACATTCTACATCTTTATTGTTCATGTCTACATATTTGCAGACCGCTGCCCTAAAGGGCTCCGAATTGTAGCGTGTAACATGGCGGTGTATAACGTAATTATGTCAATGTGTAAGAAACAGCGTGCTGTAATCGAATTTCGATTTCTAAGAGTTCGTTCACACATGGAGCATCTCCTCCTTCAGTATGACAATGTCAGACCACAGACGAGACATCTGCAACAATCCGACACTTTGGGTTCACTGTCATCGACCATTCTATATACAGTTCCGACTTTCATCTGTTTCCAAAACTTGTAAAACACCTCTAGACGACTTCACTTTGACAGTGATGAAGCGGAACAAGCAGAGGTGAGGTTGTGACTCCATCAAAAAAATCAAACATTCAGCAGTGACAATATCAGCAAACTGGTCTCTCGTTGGGAGAAATGTGTTCGTCGTCAGTGTGGCTATGTTGAGGTATAAATTTATATACATGAAAAATACAGATATATAATGTTAATACCGTTTTATTTACAAAGAATTTAGAGTTTTCACGTAAAAAATTCGGAGGCATTACTTTTCAGCATGCCCTCGTATGTCTGACACTGGATCATCGTTGGATGTTCGTAATGAAGTAAACAACGTTTTGCAAAGAATTTCAATTTGGTACAACAAATTTCAGCTCCATCTAAATCCAAAATATGGAAAATAATACCTATAATAAAGAAAATATTAATGGTAAACTTCTAGAGTCCGTCACGGTGTTGAATATTTAGAGGGAACACTAAAATACAATAAGTCATGAATCGAAGACGTAAAATCAGTAGTGGGAAGGCTAAAATAATATTTAGATTCGTTGGAATGGTTTTGAGACAATGTAGGGCGTGTGTAAAGGAAATCGCATGCAAGACGCCAAGGCGACCAATTCTAGAGTACTGTTCCAGCACGTGGCGTCCTTATCAAGTAGGCATGGCAACAGATGCAGAAGGTATTCAGAGTCGCACCGCTAGGATTCTAACAGACGGTAAAGCACCATACGAAGGTGTAAGAGGTTCTCAGGAAACTTAAACGGAAACATTGTTCTCGCAGTATTCTGTTAGATAAAATTAGAGAAGCAGCATCCGAATAGGACTGTGCGACCATTGTGCTACCACCACGACAACCCTGTTGACGCTATCGTATATCGGGCCTAGGGATAATGACAATAAAATAAGAAAGGTAAGGTGGCGTACATGAACATATATATAGTTTTTCCTTGCTCAATTCTCTGGTAACTCTTTCTATTCATAACGGTGTTTCTGGCTCAGAAACGGACAGTTAGAGCAGTATGGTGTAATTTCACGAACCTCTCGTCGACCCCTGTCCAGGAGTCATAGATTTCTGAAATTAGACTCTCAATTTATATTTTCTTCGAGGTAGTTTGTTGTTAACAATGTGAGGTTATCGCCAAGAATTAGCAGCTTTAACTCAGTTAATACTAGGCAGAAATCCAATCTGCATTTGGATCGTAACTCCTTCACTCTTACAGTACAGTACTCCGCTGCATCCATTTTCAGTTAGTTACGGAAAGAATTACAAGATCTCAGAAGTAATCGTCGCACCTTCGAGTCCAAGTTGAAGAATGTCCTCATGGCTCACCACTGTGTTCTGTCACCGAGTTTTTGGAAAAAAATTAATCAAATTCCTGTGTTCTGTTGTTGATTATCCTAATATACAGGGTTGTCAGAAACAGTCAAAAAAGCTTGTAAGGGCATTGTAGGGTAGATTGTACCGAGAAATAACTGTTAACAAAAAATTCAGTACGTAGCGCCGTTCCCGATTTAATAAGCATTGAAGATAGTCAATCAGGTCGCTGTGCCCGCAAATTCAAGCAGCCTGCCAGAGAAAGTGTCGCCAAACCTGTTCTTCTTTTTGTTTCCCCAAACCGAACAAATATAACTTTTGCTCACATAGCACAAATTTATCACTTTCAAAAAAGACACATTTCAACTGGTAATGAGCAGAATGAATTTTCGCTCTTCATCGGAGTGTGCACTGATGTGAAACTTCCTGGCAGATTAAAACTGTGTGCCGGACCCAGACTCGAACTCGGGTCTCGAGTACGAATCTCGGTCCAGCACACAGCGGTAATGAACATTTGGACAAGAGGTAACTTGCAGATCCACAGATGTCTGTTCAATGCCGAATTTCACCATGTGCAAATGCTTGAATTTGCGCTCGCAACGATCTGATTGGATAACGCCAATGCTAATTAAATCGGAAACTACGCAACGTAATGTCGATTTTTTTCTTAACAATTATTTGTCAGCACAACCTACCCTGCAATACCCTTACAAGCTTTTCAGGCTGTTTGTAACGTCCCTGTATACTCAGCATGTATAGTCTGCATAGGAATCGTGTAAATTTTATTTTATTTATTATTCAGTTTTATTATCTAATTCCATGTACTGACTCAGTCGATGATCATGGACATTGACCCCTTATTTGGCCCTACGTAAATGGATGTGTAAATAAAATCGTGAATGGAACGGGTCAGAAAATAGCTATTACTTGTACAAGATCCTCCGGAGCGCACAGTACAGTGGTTTTCAGAGCATATATATGTAGATGTTGATTTTTATTCACCATTTAAGGTGATCGAAAAAGTCAAAGAACACAGCAGTGAAAGTTCTCTGGGTGATGCCAGGCTGCGCATTTGAGCTACATTTTGTAATCATCATGGATCTGTTTCCTGTTGGAATGAGTCAATGTAGAATTAAGTTCGAAAGAGGAGCCGACGATGTTCGGGAATTCACTCAGAGAGACTTGACAGAAGTTATGTGTGCCCATATCAACTGTTAGCGGTGTTATTGTGAACTGGGAACGTCAGTTTACTATTGCTCTAATTCGACGAACAAAGTAATTGACAGACATCGCGAAACTCTAAAACCTACTTACGCACCCGTCGTTACATAATCGTGTTAGCTATTCTTCTGCACTTCTATTGGCCAAAAGTACAGACGTCAGTGACTGAATTATAGGACAACAGACGACAGGGCTCAGTACACTAAATCGTAATGTTGCGCGGAAGCCAGTCATTGTGATATTTTCTCATGTTTCCTTCGCCGCGCTAGACGTCGCATCAGCGGAGATGTGCTCCTCCCACGTTACCAGCAGTACGCGTATTGATCGGGCGAGGTGGCGCAGTTGTTGAGATACAGCGGTCAGAATCGAGAAGAACGGGGTTCAAATCCTCGTCCATCAGTACTAATTTGAGTCTTCCGTGGTTTTCCTAAACTAGCGTACCCTACTAATACAATGGTTATTTCAATAAGAATATAGCCGCTTTTCTTCCCCACCCCTGTCCGGCTGATCTACTGTACCGTTTTAATCGCTTTTGCATCTACGAAACGTTAAACAGTAAAATTCCTTCCTACTCTTTTTCCTTCACCGTTACCAATACTGACATTTCACTATTACGTCGATTTCCGTGTCAAGACCTGTTCATTCCTAATTAGGATTAATTACGGGAACTACAATTGCTCCGTGGATAGTACACGGAAGTACATTTAGAAGTTATCGTGAAGTTTCTTTTTTTTATGACAAAATATTCTGTCATTACTCGCCTCATAAGAAAACGAGCATTTGGCTATGTTGACAAAGAAGACAGTTTCTTTACTGAAGAAAACAAACGGGCAGGTACCTAGAATGATCTGAGCAAACGCTGAAAATCATCGTCGTCGCACTCGTCTGCGTTTCGATTGAGGTTCAGTCTGCACAAGATTTAAACACTATTTCTGTTTCTGAAAAGAGCACCATAGGAAAATAATTAGTACGAACTGACAAAAGAAAAGGAAAGCAATTTAGAGTCAACATGCCGTCAGCAACGAGTTCCTTAGAGATGAATGCTAAGATAGCGAAGCGAGAAGGAATTCGCCGTCGCATATTTAGCCAACCATCCCAGGTTTCGCCTCAAGTCATTTAGAAAAAAATCATATATGTGTTTGGCCGGATGGCGATTGAATTCCACGTCTCGTGAATATATTTGCTCTGCACCACGCATCTGTGACAAAAGGTAAAAGTACCTGCAAAAACTAAGAAATATGCATATCCATGTGAATATCAGAGGAAAAGCATTCAAAACTAGTTAAAGTCTTAAACAAAGAAATTAGAAAAGAAAATAGTGTCTTGTTCTGGCTTTCTAAAGTAGTGTACGGAGTCGAAGGGGTCAACAAAGCTCAAAACGCCTGAAATTAATGTACACAATTTAGAGTAAATGAGAACACTCACACTGATTATGCTCCGTTAAAAAGGGCCGTCTATTTGATAAAACAATCGCAAAAAATTAGCTATTTTCGTTATAACACATAGAGTTGCATATTTAGCCAACCATCCCAGGCTATGCCTCAAGTCATTAAGAAAAAAATCATATTTTTGTTTGGCCGGATGGCGACTTGAATTCCACGCCTCGCGAATATATTTGTACTGCACCACCCGTTCCGCAGTATTCTTTTTTTCAGGACTGCTTGTACAGCGAGATATGCAGGAGAACTTCTGAGAAGTTTTGGAATTTAGGACATGAGGTACGTAAAGCTCTGGGGGATGGTTGTAAGTCGAACATGGGTAGTTCATGTAGCAGAACATTTGTCCTGTATCATTGACTGAAAATTTTTTTAGAATAGGAGATATAAATTTCCAGCCGTTCCTGCCATAATGCTTGCAATACGGTCAGGTTGCATCGATGACGTTCGCCACGTTTGGCGAGTTGATTTGGCCATCCCAGGGATTTGCTGTGGGGTTATGATCTGGAGTCTTAGCGGGACAGGTATGACGGTAAGTGCTCCTAAAGCTTACTTGTGCCAAGCAGTCAGTGTGAGCCCGAGTGCTCGCAAAGAATTGTCATCTTGGAAAAGAAAACTGGTAATCCAGAATGAGTTTTCACTCTGCTGCAGAGTATGGACTGATTTGTAACTTCCTTGCAGATTAAAACTAGTTGCTGCATCAAGACTCCAACCTGAAAAGTGTTCTACCGGCTGAGCTATCATGGCACTATTCAGTTTCATCCCGCACAACTTTAATTCCGCCATTGCCTCGTCTCCTACCTTCCAAACTTCACAGTTCTCCTGCATACCTCGCAGGACTAGCATTCTTGAAGGTTCATAATCTAGCCACAGCGAAGGGGACTGCTTCTTCAGGCTGTGGCTAAGCCATGTCTCCGCAGTATTCTTTTTTTTTTCAGGACTGCTTGTCCCTCAAGATATGCAGGAGAACTTATGAGAATTTTGGAATTTAGGACATGAGGTAATTAAAGCTCTGGGGGACGGTTTTAAGTCGTACATGGACAGTTCATGTAGTAGAACGTATGCCTGTGACTGGCAAAGGTCTCAGTGTAGAGACCCGATCCGGCACACAGTTCTAATCTGTTGCGGAGTATTAGAACTGGTAACGCCCAGCTGATTGAAAAGCGGCAAAATTTTGTTGTACAGCAGTTATAAGTCAACGTCCTGATTCGAGAAACTTGCCATCTCAATCACAGACTCCACTTCCGCCTAACTGAAACGAAGCCAGGACAATACAGCCTACTCCAACTGCCGCAGTCCTCTCAGAACGCTTCCTTTGGTCTTTGCATGATTCAGATACTGCGCTGCATCTCCGCTTGGTCTACACTTGCCAAGCACTTGACCCAAGTTTCACCTTTTCATTGTAACCTGTAGGCGCCTGAGCTGCTGGCTTAAGCAGGCCAAATGATTAATGTTTAGTTCCGTAATCCGTGACAGTTACATCAAGAGCTTGAAAGTGAGTTACATAGCAATGTGGGAGACAAGAAGTGAACAGTTTGAGGTTCAGATTCAGATTTCTGTTTTGCCGTATCTCTACCGGGGTTCGTATGAAAGTCAGCATGCCAAGTGGCAATCGAGAGCGCACGCCTGCAAAGTTGGCGCAGTGCTCAATCTGTGATATCAGCCATTCACGCCAACTTCGCATTAAGAAGTGCACCGACGGGAGTTCTCTGCATTAATGAGGTGCCGCTTCCTACCACATTAGATTGATTACTGGGTGTGTCACATGCCGTTCTTCAACAGCTGAACGCTAAGCCACACAAACCTCAATATCAACTGAAAATTAAACAACTGCAGCCGTCGCTTTCCCATTTAATTTATTTACACAACCAGTTTCGGTGTTCCATTCCACCACCTTCAGGCCCCTCGACCAATGTAAAAGGGGTCCTTCTAACACTCCCCCCTAATGTGCAAAATCTAGCCACGTTACATCCTCAGATCTCTGGTTTACACGACAATATATCTTCGCTCATCAACCGACGACAGTCTTTGGTTGATAAAGGAGGGGATAGTGTCGTGTAAACCACAGATCTACGGTCACCAGTTATATAATATCCTTTCGTGTTATCATTACACAAGGATTGGATTCCTCCCAATTTACGCGAGTCAAGTTGCCTGAAGATGGTGGAATGGATCACAGAAACAGGTAGCGTAAATAAACTAAATGCCAAAGTGATGGCCGCAGGTGTTTTAAATTTCAGTTCATATTGTACAGCCGGTCGGAGCGGCCAAGCGGTTCTAGGCGCTACAGTCTGGAACCGCGAGACCGCTATGGTCGCAGGTTCGAATCCTGCCTCAGGCATGGATGTGTGTGATGTCCTTAGGTTAGTTAGGTTTAAGTAGGTCTAAGTTCTAGGGGACTGATGACCTCATAAGTTAAGTCTCATAGTGCTCAGAGCCATTTGAACCATTTTTGCCATATTGTACAGCCGAAGTCCTTGTTAACATCAATTACAGGGTTGTGCATACAAACAAACCTCATTACTATGGAAGTTACGTTACTGCTTCCTTGGCCAGCGACATCCCGGTTCCTGGCATATCCCGACACTGTGATACAATTTTCCATCACCTTCTACTGTAGCCAAGGCTACCCACTCAACCTGGAGACAGCCGATTATAATCTTAGCAGTGGGAAAAATTCTCATCATCAGTTCTTGGCTGGCAAGTGGAGAACAGATGGCGACGTCGAGTTGTTTATTTTCAGATCTAAAGTTAATATCCTGGATTAATTTTAAAACCTCTTCCCGGTGTCTCACGCAATGACGGCAAGTGATACTGTTGACGGTTGTCTGTCAGGCGGATTGGACTTCAAGTTCGATAGCCCCATCCGTGTTATTCGAGAGGACTAGACTTAATTCTGGTTCCCGGTTCACACTCTCCATTCTCTCTCATCACCACGAACAACACAATCTCCACATACATATGGGATCATTCAGCTGTACTGTACAGGCAAACTTAAGCCATTTGCTCCGCAGACTACAGAAGTGTAGCCAACTAGAAAGACTGTATCAGATGGTGCGCCCCACGATTAAATAAATACGATTGAGAATAATCTCCCAGTCCCCAAGAAATGAAAATGATCTACAAACTTAGATTAGAATCCAGCTGTCAATGATTTCTCAGTGTTATATTAGGATATTGTTTTGATGATACTACTGTGTAAAACGGGAGTCTCTCTTTTCATTGATTGTAGTGGATATTTACCTATTGGCTCTCCAGTGGAGTCAATAAAACTTAAATAGTTTGTTTCGCTTGATAGCTTGAGCGACTGGCGCTGACTTGTCAGTCAGCCTAAAGAATGTTTCCAGGAATACGATTAAATATTTGAAGAAGCAGTACATTAAAAGTTGATGGTGATATTCATGACGGTTACAGTAATGGCTTGCTACTCTAGATAAGGGTCTTCAGCGCCAAAGCTAAAATATTTAGACATGAGTGCAGCTAAAAGTTAACGAACTGTCAAACCATCCAATAAATGCGTGAAATCACACACACAAATACACACACACACACACACACACACACACACACACACACACACACACCACACACACCACACACTTTTTAAAACCGTGGTAACAGTCAATTTCTAGAACATATTACAAATGAGAGGCTATGGGAAAAGGGGAGTAAGTAAATAAATTTAGAACTAAAACAGTAAGATATTCGACCTCCAACTTTAGTCTGGCGTCTGACCAATAGATGTAATTAAAAAATACGGACATTATTCACCTCATGATTGGCTAAAATAGGGAGACACTACTCAGCTAAATTAATATTTGTTTACTTATCAGAACACAGAACACCAACAGGTAAGAAGTAACATAATGAAAGGTACAAGCCAAAAAGAAACCTGCTCTCTAGCCAGAGTCGAAATTCATAAATCAGAGAACACTGCTCTATAAGTAGACGAAAAAGGAGTATTTCGTCTCTTTTCTTTCACTGGAAGATCGAACACCATAGTTGGACAGTAGGTGCCACCTTCCGTAGCTGGTTGTCCCTCACCCTCTTTCAGATTCGCTGAAACATGGCCTTTGGCTCAACAGCGAGATAATGACTCTCTGGCAGACAATAAAACGTGTCACAATAAATTCTAGTGGCGTGTCTTTCGCAACATTCTCGGCCTGCTCGTTTTCCTGGATTACACTGTGCCTTACTGTGCAGCAGAGAACGATACTCATCAATTGCTTTTGTAGCAGGACAGGGAACATTAATCGTCTGCATTATTTTTCCGCTGGTACATCTTTCCAGTGGCATGAACAGCAGTGAGAGAATCGGAGCAGATAAAAAAGTTCTTCCATAGATTCCGTATGTGATAAAAAGTATCCGGACATTCCCAGAAACGTACGTTTTTCATATTAGGTGCATTGTGCTGCCACCTATTCGATATCACCGAGCTCAGTAGTCATTAGACATCGTGAGAGAGCAGAATGGGGCGCTCTGCGGAACTCACGGACTTCGAACGTGGTCAGGTGATTGGGGGTCGCTTGTGTCATGCATCTGTACGCGAGATTTCCGCACTCCTAAACATCCCTAGGTCCACTGTTTCCGATGTGATAGTGAAGTGGAAACGTGAAGGGACACATACAGCAAAATGGAAATGGAAATGCCGTGTGGCTAGGGCCTTCCGTCAGGTAGACAGTTCGCCTGGTGCAAGTCTTTCGAGTTGACAACACTTCGGCGACTTGTGTGTCGAAGGGGATGAAATGATGATGATAAGGACAACACAACACCCTGTCCCTGACGGGAGAAAATCTCCGACCCAGCCGAAAAGCGAACCCGGGCCGTTAGGTATGACATTCCGTCGCGCTGACCACTCAGCTACCAGGGGCGGACCACGTACAGCACAAAAGCGTACAGACCGACCTCGTCTGTTGACTGACAGAGACCGCCTAGAGCTGAAGAGGGTCGTAAAGTGTAATAGGCAGACGTCTATCCAAACCATCACACAAGAATTCCAAACTGTATCAGGATCCACTGCAAATACTATGACAGTTAGGCGGGAGGTGAGAAAACTTGGATTTCATGGTCAAGCGGCTGCTCATAAGCCACACATCACGCTGGTAAATGCCAAACGACGCCTCGCTTGGTGTAAGGAGCATAAACATTGGACGATTGAACAATGGAACAACCTTGTATGGAGTGACGAATCACTGTACACAATGTGGCGACCCGATGGCCCGATGTGGGTATGGCGAATGCCCGGTGGTCGTCATATGCCAGCGTGTGTAGTGCCAACAGTAAAATTCGGTGGCGGTAGTGTTATGGTGTGGTCGTGTTTTTTATGGAGGGGGCTTGCACTTCTTGTTGTTTTGCATGGCACTATCACAGCACAGACTTACATTGATGTTTTAAGCACGTTCTTGCTTCCCACTGTTGACGAGCGATTCGGGGATGGCGATTGCATCTTTCAACACGATCAAGCACCTCTTCATAATGCAAGGCCTGTGGCGGAGTGGTTACACAACAATAACATCCCTGTAATGGACTAGCCTGCTCAGAGTCCTGACCTGAGTCCCACAGAACACCTTTGGGATGTTTTGGAACGCCGACTTCGTGCCAGGACTCACCAACCGACATCGATACCTTTCCTCAGTGCAGCACTCCGTGAAGAAGGGGCTGCCATTTCCCAAGAAACCGTCCAGCACCTGATTGAACGTATACCTGCGAGAGTGGAAGCTGTCATCAAGGGTAAGGGTGCGCCAACACCATACTGAATTCCAGCATTATCGATGGAGGGCGCCACGAACTTATAAGTCATTTTCAGCCAGGTGTCCGGATACTTTTGATCACATAGCGTATCATTGTTTTCTATACACGATAAATTAATTGGAAGTGGATTTAGAAGGCACGAAAATGGACAACGACGAAGCAGCAACAGGAATTCACTTGCTAGACGGATCAATGTATACAGCGAAGAATTTATGGTGTTTACCTAAAATATTGTCGAAGGAAAATTTAAGAGCTGCCTTGAAAGCGCATTCTTTCTTGTTTTAACTGACGACTTTAAGGAATTCAAGATGGCGAGCTACCTCAGTCTTTACGTAAAATACTAATTTTCGCTACAGCATTTTCTAAAAGAGCTTTTCTTACACGTATGGAAAAGAATCTCATTGTTCACAGACGATTATTGAGAAGTAGTTCCAAGAGTGAGGGGGAAACAGTATCGAATATAGACTTGTGTGGTGAACATTTTTTTTTTTTTCGTCGTTGTCACGAGAGATTGCCGCCTGACGTTAATTTGCAGCTCACCAGCCCCTAAGTAGAGGCCGGTGAATGCGCCGGTCCTCAACAAGAGATCATCCTACATTTCTGACGAAAATAGTGACGCACAGGTACGGGGAGGAGGGAACTAAATGACGCTTCGCGGGTCGAGAGGATATATGATGCCATTACAGTGATTAAAAAAATGGTGCTTTATTATAAAGAATTTGGTAGTGTGAGCTATGAGCTCACTTATTAGTACGACGTTGCAACCCCACTGCCCTGGATGCGTGCATCGATTCATTTTGGATCGGTCTCATAAAACCGTTGTATCCTTTTCTGAGGCAGTCTGGCTCACAACTGTTGTAACTGGACCTTCAGACTATCGATACTGGCACTGGAGCGAAGCAGACGTTCGGGTTGGTACCACACATTTCCTGCGAATATGGAGAGCTTTCTGGCCACGTCAGAGTCTCAGTATAGCTCGGACAGTTCCTGGAGACAAGCGCCATGTGTGGACATTGATTGCGCTGTTGGAAAATAGCACCAAGATACTACCAAGATACTATATTATGAGCGGCAACACATGACGTCCCAGGATGTCCGTGACATACCGGTTGTGCCATTAGAGTTCCCTCAGTCACTACAAGCAGTGAGATGTGGCTTCCCATACCATGATGCCAGGAGTAGTAGGTAAGGCAACGGCAATGTCACCCCACTCTCCATTGTTGTCAAATTTATTCGAGATGGCGGATACAAGATGGCGGCAATAGATGTGACAACATCACTCTGACATCATGGAGGGAATTTAGAATTTTGGCCATTTCCCCCTCCTCCCTCCTCTCCCCTCCCCTCTCCATCTGGAAATTGGTGGGAAAAGGACTCAGTCTGTGCTGGGCTGCTGGATAGAATTTATTTTGTATGCATTGTTTATTTAAAGAATTTGAGTTGTCATGGGCAGTAGACCTGTCCTGTGTGTTCACCTTGAGGTTTGGAGACCAACTGGCCTAGTTCACAACTCCGCCGCCAGAGGGCATTGTCCCTCCTCCCTCCAATCCCGTGACGTAATGCAAGATGGCGGTCTGGGGAGAAATGGCGGGAAATTCTCTCAGTTTGTGTGTAGCTGCTGGACTGGGAGGATGGACATAATTGTTTATTTGCGCACTACGTGTTCATTGCAGATGTCTGTGCTGGAGAAGGAGGAGTTTAACGGGTATATTGGCTGTAATCATGCGGCTGAGGACTGTGTTCATAGCCATCTGCACGACGCTTGGAAAGCAATGATATTTTGTGAATGTATGAAAAAGACGAATACACTTCATCGTTATGAAGATGCAGCAGGATGGAGACGTTCACCCCAGTCTCCGCACGCCGCTGGATGAGGCCACGCGCCAGGCTCACGGCGCTGCCACGCAGTTGCCGCAGGGGCGGCCACACGCGCTAAGCAGGAAATACCTGAAAGCTTCCTCCTTCCCATCCCCTGCGCACTGATACACTTTGTCGCTGAACACGAACTGCTTCTGGAGTTATTACATCTGGTGTCTAAGCAATGAGCGGAATATTGTCACACATGTAACTTGAAAATATCACAGGAACTAAATGTACCACTGCACAAAGAGAGTGAGCTTTGTAGATGACGCAGGAATGTTTTAACAATTTTCGATGTAATTATACGTTTTATTCCGAGAAATACTATTACCGCTCTTGAACATGGACTCTAAAAAAAGATCGTGACACACTTGTGAAACCACCCCTGAGACACTTTGCGTGTTTTTCTGGAAAATACCCTTTTCTTTGAGCACAAGATGCTTCAGCAGTTACTACATACAATTGAATATGTCTCTAAATACACTTTCGAAAACATCGCTGTACAGTGGTTTGCTTCAAATTTGCAGTGTATACCGCCACACTAGAACATAGACTCTAAAAAAAGATCACGGCACGCTTACGAAAACTCTGTCTCCCTCCACTGCTCTGGAATATTTGCATGCATAAAAAAATTAGGTAAAGTGTTTAACACCTCGATACATTTGCAAATTATGCTTTAAACGATTTATTTCAAATACACTTGCAACAAAACCCTGCACTGTCGTCCCAGGTGCACGTGGAACGGAAATAAATTACGGCAAACACACTCGAAAATACATAGTGTGGGAATATTGTTTACAAATTGAAACGAAAATAAATGGGCGCAAATACACCGCATTGAAACTCTGAAAACGATCCTGCATCACGTAAAAAAATATTGTCAAATACTCTGTCACAGTAGTTTGGTGCACGAGGCACAGTCGTCAACTCACGAACCTCAAAGCGGCGGCGTGTCCGTCAGGGGCCGAAGCTCGCCACGAAGCGAAGCAGCGGCGGAAGTGGGGCTTTCCGGCCGGATTCTCGAGCACGCGAAGACCGTGGCCGGCAGACCGACACCAACTCGTCCTGGGTGCTCAGACCAGCATTCATCTGCAGGTGGGGTAGAATGGCGCACTCCTATTGGCTCCCTGTGTAAAATGGCGGGTGGTGGGACGGGGGTATAGGTTACATAAACCTACGTCGTGATGCAGTCGCTCTCATTCTGCCTTCGTCAGTTCGCCTGTGTGGTTCACTGTATGTTCTTGTACTATTTTTCTGGGGGGGGGGGAATAAGACCTACAAATTCCAGCGACAGTATCAGCAGTAGCAGCAGCAGCAGAAGTAAACGCTTTCGCCAGGACAGTCTACCATGTGAGTCAGTTGTTCTAATCATTCATTGTACCTGTGTGTGACCAGTAATTTTAGTATCGCTCACAGCACTTGTTTAGGTCGCAGTCAGTAGACGCATACCTCCGTGCTACCGAGCTTTTGAACGGCTCATTGCTGTTATTTTTAGCGTGTGACGATTTTTTTTTATTCTGTAGCTAGTATTACAGTCCTCCTTTTTTTCTTGTCGTTGTAGCCTTCATCCCTTAGATGTTAGCTGATCTAGATCGGCAGCTGGAGGCTAAGAGACTACTACAGCAACAGCCTCCAGCAATAATAACCGAGTTGGCGCAGAAAGAACGTAAGTGCGTTCATTTATTTTATTTTATTTTTTTTGACATGTGGCTGTTAGAGAAAATATTTTTTCCGTTCACGTTATGTACTGTGGTTCTAATGATAAGGGCTTGGGAATGTATATACATTTACTTTTCGTAACATGATGCATTCAGTTGTCTGAGACACGTTCTTTGCTTTTCTACGTGTTTCTATGGATGAGGACGGATACGTAGAGGTATGTGTCGAGATCGACGCCGAGAGCCTGGAGCAATCGCTCTTGTAAGTAGCATAGTACGATTTTCAAATTCAGTGTGTTTCATAAATAAGTAATTTCAGTGAACTAGAGAATACGGTTTTCTGTTTGTATTTCAGTGAGCTATAGAAAACGATTTTCAGTACGATTTTCTGTGTGCATGTCTCTAACATTTTAGAGAAATAATTACATTCAGTGTATTACTGTTGTAGGTAGGGCCACTGAGCGAGATATATGGCCCCAAGGTGAGAGTGAAATACCAGGGTGGGTGTAAGAGATAGCGGCTGCTGTAGAGGAAGGTGAAAGGCAGCGCCATCTAACCCTTTCGGGAGAGGCTGAGGAAATACCGGCTTGGGTGGGAGAGCTACTGGAAAATCCAACTGAACTGCTCAGTCCTTGGACCTAGACTGGAAAAGGTGATTAGAATGAAACCATCGTCGTTAGAGCATATAACTATTATTGGTCTGAAATGAGGAATATGCCGGTGGCAATGGAGGGTGAAGCTTTGACAATGCCAGCCACTCGTGCTGGCGAAACGTCAGAAAAATCATTAGATGAACGTCGGCCGAAGAACCTGAGACAGAAGCCAATAGGCAGTTTGTCAATTCTGATGAACTGTGAACTATATGGATATACACACTTAAAAATTAATCTAGCTTGTATGGCTAG
Source organism: Schistocerca serialis cubense (assembly GCF_023864345.2). Classification (NCBI taxonomy): domain Eukaryota; kingdom Metazoa; phylum Arthropoda; class Insecta; order Orthoptera; family Acrididae; genus Schistocerca; species Schistocerca serialis. The sequence goes on along the minus strand of NC_064640.1, from coordinate 433,040,379 downwards.
TGACAGGTGGAAACTTAAAAAACTATTCTATTGACAAGACGCACATGACACATACGTTACGTATGAATAAATAAACATACAGATTTTTTCTGTTTAAGCTTTTTAATAAATATAAATATATTTTTTGTTTGTTTATGCTTTTTTAACTTTTTTCACACACTTGGGGTGCATATGCATAATATATGCGCGCGCGCGTATGTGTGTGTGTGTGTGTGTGTGTGTGCGTGTGTGTGTGTGTGTGTGTCGTATAAATGTTTATTTATTTATGTGTACTATGTACATGTGTATATACACACACACACACACACACACACACACACACACACACACACACACACAAAATTACTTACACTATGATAAAAGGGTCGTACTACTACTTTGCAGACTCTTTCTCTCTCTCTCTCTGTCATTAATTCTCTCCCTCTCACTCAGAGTCCCCCACCCCTTCTCTCGCTACAAGCGAGTAATGTGAGTACGGGAGAGCTTCAGTCTGGTCATCACAAATGACTCTTGTATCATCATGAGCCGACAAGCCGATATTACACTGCAGCACAGTGAACACCTCGTGTCCTCTTGATCGAATACAGGTTTGCCGTGCCATATGCGGCAGCTGCGGTGAAGCACCGCAAACACCGCTGTATAGAGGGCTCTCGATGCCATACGTAGCACATCCTTAGCCTGCCTCTGGGTGGCATCTTTCAATGTGCAGTATGCATACATTTTTGATCGCAGACCTACAAACTCCACAATTGGCAATCCATTTGGCTCGTCTTTCGTAAGGCCGATAATCTTGTTCTGTGGAACAATACCATAAGGATTATCGGCTGTGTATGAGGACATGTTGAATTCATTACCGGGATTGCAGCTCTTCATCCAATAGATGCGACTGTCTGTATCCATAAAAAGTAATTTAGGATCTGTGAAGTGAGGTTTCGCCAACTCATAATGAAAGCGGTACATGTGGAGTTTGGACAGGTCGAGTATGCACATTACCACATAAATAGGTTTCGTAAACTCTACTGCAGTCTTCGCCATCTCCACAGTAACAAAGTTCTTATTGTATATGGTGACCCACGTAAAATTTGGTCTGTCAGTGCATTTTCTTATGCCATAACGCCCACCCCATTTGCTTCTAATCAAAATTTCACTTCGTTCCCTCAAATTCTCTATTGTTTTACCGAAAATTTAAATATTCAGTAATTTATAAAAATCTTTCTCGAAGTCATACGTCGTGAAAGCTCTCTGTCTCGTATTCAGATCAATATACTACTTCAGCCGGCCGAAGTGGCCGTGCGGTTAAAGGCGCTGCAGTCTGGAACCGCAAGACCGCTACGGTCGCAGGTTCGAATCCTGCCTCGGGCATGGATGTTTGTGATGTCCTTAGGTTAGTTAGGTTTAACTAGTTCTAAGTTCTAGGGGACTAATGACCTCGGCAGTTGAGTCCCATAGTGCTCAGAGCCATTTGAACCAATATACTACTTCAACCAGGGGGACTTCTTGAAGGAGATAGCCCAGCTGATTCTAGCCAGCTCCATCCCCCAGCTGAGACACTGCTGGAGATTACGACAATGAATAATCGATTTCCACTTATTCCCCATCGTTGTCATCGGTTTTGGGATGGAGTCTCCTCACCGAACTAGCTGCTATGGACACAGCGTGCGCATCATGCAGACTAGTGGGGTATGTGAGTTCTGCCTCCACCACATACCCTACTTCAGAATCAGCTGCCAAGCCCCCCCCCCCCCTCCCCCCCCCCCCCACAGTTTTCCACCTAATCCCTTTCATTCCTCTTCGGGCACGTGTAGAAACTTTCCAATCAGCGGTGATTGCTGCATGGCGTGCCCGTATAAGCTATTTACATCCAAGTACATTATGTAACTCGACTCAAAGGATGCGTTGAACCCGTCACCCCTACGTGGGTTATTTGCCTTCACATGCCTATACACACATTGGCAATACCCGCCATGGATCCCTCACTCAAAGAAAAAAAAAGTGTCACCATCAGTCAATAATTTTATGCTGCACTTTGTTTTTCTTGAGCGTCCAAAGACAACCCAGGTGCCATGTAATAAAAGGTAGGATCGAGAGAATGGTCATGCATAGACTCCGGAATTTCTCGAAAACGTCCGCAAGCAAGTGCACGTCTAGGTCCATGTAAGCCGTGTGTACTCTCCTAAAGTAGAGATGTTGAATTATCGTCAGACATTCACAGCATGCTCATACACTGCATCCGTTATGGCATTGCCTGTGAGGTTGCTGGAGAATGCAGTTATGTTGGGTAGCCTGGTTCTGTTGAGTTTTGCCATACTATCCACATACTCGTATGGGAAAACACCCTTTCCAGTCACAAGCTGAAACTTTTCCACATCGGGAAATGCAACTCAAGTGATATGTATATCTCTCTGAGGTAGAGTTTCAACGAGTTCCTGGAGTAGCCCTGGCATAAAACGTAGCGTGTCAAGGAAGCGGACACCACCGTTATCGTATGGGTTTGTTTTTGCTGAGAGCTGCCTGATATATTCAGTAAGAAGCTTAAAGGCCTAGTGTATGCCGTAGATCCATATGCCCTAACCTTAGCAGCCATTACTTCTCTCAAACGGCTTTTCGCACCCGAGTGACTTTCTGCTTCATTAACATCTCGGTGTATACTAATCAGACATCTCTGCAGCGTGAGACTTTATGTATGCACTCTTCTTCCTCTTATTATGTGCTTGCTCCCCCTTCTCAATAACAAGGGCCTCTACATCTATTTTCCCTTCAATAGCCTCAACCTTTTCAGTTAAGTCGGTTACTTTTTTACAGATTTCATTAACTAACTTATTAGATGCATCGACCATTTTCAGCAGAGTCCGGTAATACGTCTCTAGCTCCCTGTTCATACGTCCAACATTATGCACGATAGCCTGAATTTCCGTATCCATGCACACGCGTATATTCTGTCTATGTACACCCATTCTATCGGGTTGAGAGCCAGACATGCGCGCGAATTTGTCTATTGTGCAACGTATACTAATACTTTCCGGGCTATGTATACAGAAACTCCTGGAAGTTTCGCCTATATCTCCCATCATTCAGTTTTCTTGTTTTATCAATAACGAGAAACCCATACTGTGAACGATTCCAGCAACTGGCGCATATTTTTACAAAATCATTCAACGACATGTCAGTTCCTACATGTGCTTGGTAATTGTGTTTTAAATTCAGATTGTCTTGTTTGAAGGCTATAATAAGGTATGCGTTATCCCTAACTTACTCTTTCGGGATTCTGGAATATGTTTGGCTTAGATAAAATACATCAGCACCCATATGACGACCGAAACAGAAATATTTTCGAATTTGTCTTGGTTTTCCCCATTAACAACGTCAAATAAAAAGACAGTGTTTGGCTTTACTTTTTCAGGTTGGGGGCTGTCACCGCTTTCACTGAATTTCGTGTATGTAACGCCTTTTACAGCGCACAATATCTCCTGTAATAGCTGATACTTGGGAACAGTGTTTTTGAAAATACACAAACAAGTACAACTCGAACTCCATCTACATGTGTTAGCAGCGTCATGAGAACATTAGTCTTGTCACAGTTGGGTGGACCTACAATAATTGCTCGTATATTATCAGGAAGGAGTACCTCATTCTTCTTCTTCTTCTTCTTCAGGACCTTTTTGCACCTTCACAGAACCATTCACCATACCGGCTACATCAGGTACCGACAAGTAGTGGGCATTATAGAAAGGCACGCTTGTAAGGATGGTAATAGTATGTGTAGCCACTATAGCTAGCTCCATCACTGAACCAACTGATCTGAATTGGCTACACACACACACACACACACACACACACACATATATATATATATATATATATATATATATATATATATATATATATATGTATAAATGTGGTGACAAGTGTGTTCATCTATGGCACGCCTCATTTATTAACTTACACAGTGCGAATACTGCACTATATATATATATACACACTGTGCACATGTAGAAAGGTTACAACAACATTGTAGGCAGAGCCTATGATATGTAACCATTAACTCAGTCTTTCCAATGCAGGGCGTAGTGCAGTATTCGCACCGTGTAAGTTAATAAATGAGGCGTGCCATAGATGAACACACTTGTCACCACATTTCACACATAGTGCAGAGTCATCATACACTGTTGTGATAGATATCGTCACATCAGTAAGGCGAATGTTTGGGGCGGTACGAGTTGGTAATACTCTGTGGTCATCTGCTGATTGATGTAGCGCTGTGCGCGACATATTTCGTCCCAGTCGAACTCAGAAATAGGTACTTTAATACCTTACAATGCATTTTCAATCCCTATCCTCACATGTAAGCCCCAGTCATAATTGCTTCTATACCCATATTTACACATTTTGTTCCATTAAGATTTAAATTGTATGCAGAACTGAAAGGCATGGGCACACTTGATACCTTCTTATCCACAGCATCTGCATTCTGTCCCTGTGCTAGCACGGGGATGTTCTGCTGGGATGGGTCTTATGTTGGTGACCAGCATTGACCTCTGTCTTGCTGTTGTTTAGGACCACCAACAGCATTTGAAATGTTAGCAACAGATTAGGCATTCTCATCGCCCAAACTGATGGGTGGGATAGACAATAACAGTTTCTTCTCCTGCGCCAGCAAGTGGACTATGTGCGCTACAGGATGCCACATAGTCGCTACAGGTTCGGACAACGTGGAGGTTGTTGCTGCCACAGGTCCAGAGGTCAGTGTAGGTCTCAACAAGATGGCAGCTGAGGTTGGCTGCAGTTCCGGATGCGGTCAACATGTTGGTGCTCGCCCCTGTAGGTCTCGACATGTCGTTTGCTACTGATGAACAAGGAGGAGGAAGAAGCGTTACATACAAACCAAGACACGAAAAACAACAATAATCATAATAATGTTAACTACAGACAAAGATGCGAGCCGGCCTTTGTGGCCGAGCGGTTCTAGGCGCTTCAGTCTGGAACCGCACTGCTGCTACGGTCGCAGGTTCGAATCCTGCCTCGGGCATGGGTGTGTGTGATGTCCTTAGGTTAGTTAGGTTTAAGTAGTTCTAAGTCTAGAGGACTGATGACATCAGATGTTAAGTCCTATAGTTCTTGGAGCCATTTGAACCAAAGATGCGATATGAGATACTTACTTTTCCATTTCTTACTGTTCTGCAGGGCTGTCATGGATTTGGACTGCTGCTGACGCTTCATTGTTCTTCTTGTTCTTCTTCTTCTTCTTGTTCTTGTTCTTCTTCTTCTTCTTCTTCTTCTTCTTCTGTTGCTGCTGCTGGCTGACTGAGTGAGACTGAGGCCACGGTGATGCTGAGCCTGCCCTGTATCCCCTCCAATGACATCACCATCTACTGCAATCCTATTGGCTGAAGCCTATCACGTGATGAGATTCAGGGTTCTTATTGGTTCCCACCCTTTTTTTCTGGACTGCCATCTTGGATTACGTCATGGGATGGGAGTAAGGGCCGACAGTGCGCTATGACGGTGGTGTTGTGAACTAGGCCAGTTGGGCTCCAAACCTCAAGGTGAACACCTATGGTTCATTGTGGAATAAGGCGAAGTTGAAGTGGGGTGTTAGGAAATTTCAAAAAAAAAAGTAGGCAGTTACAGCAAAAGCATCTGTCTTCATGAGTACTGAAATGCATCTTCATGCTACCCCACTGCATTGCCATTATTTGTCGAAAAGTATTCACCACACGCTCATCTATTATCTTTTCTTTCCACTCATTATGTAGGAGGCTATGGATACAGTCCTCAGCTGTGTTCCTGCATGTAGAATACTTGTCTAATTTGCCGGCCGTTGTGGCCGAGCGGTTCTTGGCGCTTCAGTCCGGAACCACGTGGCTGCTACGGTCGCCGGTTCGAATCCTGCCTCGGGCATGGATGTGTGTGATGTCCTTAGTTTAGTTAGGTTTAAGTAGTTGTAAGTTGTAGGGGACTGATGACCTCAGATGTTAAGTCCGATAGTGTTCAGAGCCATTTGAACTTATCTAACTTCATCCCTGCTCCTTATCAGCATTTATTCAATTGTACACATGGATGCTTGCACGGAGTGGGTGAACGAACATCTTGCCTCTTGCGCTTTGAAAAACTGCTGGAATTTTATCGAATGAATTACAGTTCAGCACATGCATTTATCAGCTAGAGTTGCGAAGTGTAGCTTAACCCCATCCTGCTGCCTCTTCATTATTTGATGATGAAGCGTATTTGTCTTCTTCATACATTCACCAAACATCATTGCTTTCGAAGCATCGTGCAGGTGGCTATGAACACAGTCCTCAACTGCATGATTACAGCTAATATACCCATTAAAACTCCTCCTTCTCCAGCACAGACATCTCATCCATTGAACACATAGTACACACAATTAACAATTATGTCAATCCTCCCAGCCCAGCGGCAAGACACAGACTGAGCGTATTTCCCGCCATTTCTCCCCAGTCCGCTATCTTGGATTACGTAATGGGAGGGAGGGGGGGAGGCCCAACAGCGCCCTCTTGTGGCTGTGTTGTGAACTAGGCCACTTGGTGTCCAAACCTCAAGGTAAACACACTGAATGGCTACTGCTTATGAAAACTCAAATTGTTTAAATAAATAATGCATACAAAATAAAGACTTACATCCATCCTATCCAGCAGTCCAGCACAGACTGAGCCCTTTTCTCTCCAGTTTCGAGATGGGGGAGGGGAGGGGCAGAGGGGAGTGGAGGTGGGTGGAGCTAGGTTAGTGGAGGTAGGCCAACTGACTTATTTTCCGGCCAAAATGTGAAATTCCTGCCATAATGTCACTGCGACATTGCCACGTCTATGGCCGCCATCTTGGATTCACAACTAGGAGTAACACACTGTGCCTCTCCAAAACAGTGGATGAATGGGACCTTTCCTCAGCTCACTGCCATACATGCCGATTATGGTCACCTGAGGTCGCTGAACACAATGCGACGCCATTCATCAGCAGTTGATGCTTCCCTTTCATGGCACCACTCCAAACTCAGAGTTGTGGCTTTAACGGCAGCCTATGCATGGGACAGTAACTCCCTAGCCAGGCAGCTGCTAGCCTCCGACCAATGGTATGGGACGACAAAGAATGGTGCAAGGAATCCAACAGTTGTTCTTGGGTGGCAGGCACATATGTGAAGGGGTTGTGATGTGCTTGGTGCACAATACGGCGATCCTCCGTGTTGGTGTTCAGACATGGTCAGACATGGTCAGGACCTTGAAGACGCGGTGTGCTTGCCCTCACTTTCCCATGCAGTCCAACAATGGGCCACCATTGCATCCAAATGCCCATAAATATGGGTATTGTGCGATTAGACCAATTGGCCGAAATGAGACACACAGCAAGACCTCTATCAAGCTTTGGTAGGTGCTGATAGCGCTCTATTATACAATCACATGGTTTCTCTCTGTCCTTCACAGTCATCACTCAACATCCGACGCTGTTCAAGCCACTTATATGCCCTATCAGGCTCGGTAACAACACGAAACACGAAAAATTTTAACGCCCTCTGGTGGCGGTGCTGCCTGTCACAAAGAATTGCAACTCTAACCAGTTACATACCCGCCAAAGGTGTGTGCGTGTACGAAGTTACAGTGACATCCTACCAAGTCTTCTGGGTGCTTCATGTTTGTTTGCCTCCCAGTTTGTAGTTTAATACCTTTTGTACTCCATAAAAGATCTCTCTAAAACTGGAGCAAATGAACTCCGCTTGCTCCTCAAATTTTGCGACTGACACGGTTTGGAGTATAACATGTTGTGATGGGCTACGTGTTCTCAGTCATGCGTTACCGTCTAATCTGAGGCCCTATGTTTCACTCCATCTACATAATTTAGAATAATGTTCTCCTCCACTGTTTTTAGAAGTTCAGAAGCATACCGTGACTGATTACAAGGGAGACACAAATGTTTCTTAGTCATAACCTTTGTATCTGTCCTACATGCCCACTAATACGGCCTCTTTGTCGTCAAGAGCAAGTACTGCGTCATTTTTTGTACTGCTAGGAGAAATGGTAGAAGAAAAGTCGCCCACAAATCAGGGTCCTGAACTGGGATATTTACCATCAATGCTTTACTACTAATAACAACTGCGAGGACGATCGCCTTTTAAACATTATATTGCGGAGCACCATCACTTTTTAGTAAGTATCTGAGTGGAGTTCATCAGCACGACATATAAAACAGAGGGAGGCATGTGTAAAGTTGGATCTGGAGGCCTCATGGTACAGAGCTAATTTTCAGTGTTGAATCGGCACTGTGCATGTAAGAAATCTCACGAAGCGATGAATAACGCACACATGACTCACTGAAGAAAATAGTTTATATGAAATCACACGAGTGCAGTACTGCAATCAATTGCAAGGACGGCACGTGAAACATTTCCTTTAAGGGGTACGAGTGTATCGCACATTGCAATACGCAGTTTTTTGTAACATGTGGCTTGCTAAGGTAACCTATTTTTGAAATTTGAGCCCTATGATATTGGGACTTTATCTTAAATTTCATATTTCAAATTCATTTGCACTGATTGGGGTAGTATTTCGTTATGATGTCAGCGGCAGCTAGTGACTACAGCTAAATTATCTCACAAATTGCTCGTTGCGGACCAAGTTTACCGGAAAGTTTCTGATTTTGTTACCGTACACTTTCATCGTCCTCAATTTTCACTATTAATCATGATACACCCTGTATACTAATCTGAAGATACCCGAAAATAAAAGACCGTAATATTAGTGGAAGAAATGGAGTTTTCTGTGATGTGCACCTAAAATATAAAGTGGATCAGTAGTACACATGTGTATTAAATGCATACTATTCAAAAACATTATAATGTGTTCATACAGGATGGAGGTTCAGAACTTATGTGAGGGCGAAGTTCGTACGGCAATGAAGTGCCAGCACTTTTTAAGTACCACCAGTGTAACTGGGGGAGAGAATGGACTGTTCGCTAGTGAAGAAATTAAGTTAAACACATTTGGGGAGCCAAGATATCGCAGTCCTCAGCTAAATCTGTGTCGTAAACTTAACGACTGTACACCCAAAACCATCGCTCATTGTGTCTGCAATGTCGTACACAGCTTTGTTTAATTGATAAGTTGGACCATGGTGAAATTATTGACCCAAAAATTGGGGCGCGAAACGGATAAACGCTCTAGTTTTGGTATAAATACAATGTAGAGATCAGCAACGGAACGAGTACAAATAAAGCGTTTCCGCTGTAGTTACGCAAGTAAGACGAGTCTGAGAATTGTGAAACTGAAATCGCTTCACGCTCGTCGACTCGTTCTCTGTTAGAGAAGCGTGCGGGAGTGTAAGGCTCGTAGTGACTCAGTACGGAAGTTTAACACATACTTGCGCCATAGGGTGGTGGGTTTCCGGGTTCCGCTAAATAAGTCACGGTCCACTACACACAGGAAGCGGCTACACGTGTAGCGGGAGCTGTGTGGGGGAGACTGGACGGTTTTTTGGGTTGGAGAGTCTCGAGAAAGTGCAGAAAGGTCTTCAGTTTCGAAGGATGCAGAACGAGCACATCATGAGACCAGACATAGCAACAATCAGTATTGTACTAGTAAACTGTCGTAGCTGTGCTGGGAAAGAACCACAGCTCAAAGTGCTAACAGAACGTATTGAATCTCAAATCTGGAAATAAGTTCAGCTGAATTTTTTACCAATGACCTAACTGTGTTCAGAGAGGGCAGATTAAATGCAGTTGGTGGTGGAGTGTTTATTGCTGTCAGAAGCAGCTTACCTTGTAGTGGAATTTAAATAGGTAGTTCCCGTGAGTGTGTGTAGAGGTTATACTCGACAACTAGAATAAATTAATAATTAGTTTCCTTCACTGACCCCCCCCCCCATACTCAGATGATGTAGTTGCAGAACAGTTAAAAAAAACTTGAATCTCATTTCAAATAGGTACCCCACTCATACAATTATGGTGGTGACTTCAATCTATACTCGAAATGTTGGCGAAAATACATGTTTAAAGTCAATGGTGGGCATAAAACGTCGTCTGAAATCGTGCTGAATGCTTTCTCAGAAAATTGTATTGAACAGTTTCTTCGGGAGCCCACTCGAAGTGTAAATGGCTGCGAAAAGATACTTGACCTCTTAGCAATAAATAATCCTGACCAAATAGGGAGCATCATGACAGATATAGAGATTAGTGACCACAAGGTTGTTGCAGCTAGACTGAATACCGTAACATCCAGACCCACCAAAAATAAACGCAAATTACATCTTTTTAAAAAGCAAATAAAAAATCGCTTGACACTTTCTTAAGAGACAGTTTCCACTCCTTCAAATCTGACTATGTAAGCGTAGACCAGATATGGTTTAAATTCAAAGAAATGGTGTCGACAGAAGTTGAGAGAAACGACTGTACACAAATAAATTAGTAAGAGATAGTACTGATTCCCCATGGTACACAAGACAGGCCAGAACACTGTTGCAGAAGCAACGAAAAAAGCATGCCAAATTTAAAAGAACGCAAAATCCCCAAGATTGGCGAAGTTTTGCAGAAGCTCGAAACTTGGCATGAACTTGAGTGTGAGATGCTTATGGTGATGTTATTGACGACATTGCCACTAAAGCGGAGTTACTAAACACGGTTATCACCAAAGAAGACGAAGTAAATATTCCAGAATTCGAATCAAGGGCAACTGGCAACATGAGCAACTTACATGTGGATATCCCAGGTGCAACGATCAGCTTGAAACCCTTACGAGGCGAAACAAGCGCTGAATCATTGTAAGAGGTACCTCAGGCGATCGAGTGTGACGGGTTTTACCCTAGTTCGCTACTACCAGGGCCACGTCATCATAACGCGCCTGTGCTCAACATACAAAGGATTGCACCATAATCTAATACTGAACTTTGTCAGTGTATTCTTCAATACATTTATGTTAACATTGAGGCCTCAGAGCGATCAAAAGAATATTTTGGTCAAAATCGGCGCTTTTACGAAAAAAAGAAGACACTAAATATTAGATTTAGAAAGTTGAAAATTCGTATGTAGCCTCAGTTTTACATAAAAACTGTTACTATATGACACCAACAACCTAACTCCATTAGTTATATACTGTAAAACCAAATTTGGAACGGAAACTTCCTTACACATGATAGATTAAGTATCTTATTTATGGATTCTTCCATCGCTTCTTGATAGAACATTTCCATATTGAGGGTTGCATAACACTTAGGCGGTTTTTTGTTCTACTGATTTTTATTTGTATGAACTAATTTTCGGCTTATTAGGCCATTTTCAGATAACTACTGGCTATTGTATACAAGGAACTTGTGTTCTTACGAACCAAACATTTTGGACTAAGATACATCGCACTTACAAAATGGTTCAAATGGCTCTGAGCACTATGCGACTTAACTTCTGAGGTCATCAGTCGCCTAGAACTTAGAACTAATTAAACCTAACTAACCTAAGGACATCACACACATCCATGCCCGAGGCAGGATTCGAACCTGCGACCGTAGCGGTCGCTCGGCTCCAGACTGTAGCGCCTAGAACCGCACGGCCACTCCGTTAGTTGAGCGGTTCCAGGCGCTTCAGTCTGGAACCGCGCTGCTGCTACGGTCGCAGGTTCGAGTCCTGCCTCGGGCATGGATGTGTGTGATGTCCTTAGGTTAGTTAGGTTTAAGTCGTTCTAAATCTAGAGGACTGATGACCTCAGATGTTAAGTTCCATAGCGGTTATTGCCATTTGAGCCATTTTTTGATCTGTAGTTGTGATATTGTCTTTGGAATTGTCAAACGGGTCTTTTGACTTTTTGTTCTGTAAAACTGTTCTTTAACATTCTGAAGATGGCCTAATAAGTGGCCTAGTTCATACAAATAAAAATTAGTAGAACAAAAAACCGCCTAAGTGTTATTCAACTCTCAAGATTAAGTATCATTTGTATTTGTAATAGAAATTTCTAATTACAACATTCGATTACAATAATGCCATAATACAACTGTACCAAGTTTCAAGAATGTATTGTAAATAACACAGAATACAAGGAATCTTAAAGAGGCAGTTCAGAGGTCATGTTCTACTATCGGTACCGTTGTAAAAATTGTAGGCGGCAAGATTTAAATGCAGTCGAGCTAAAACTTTTTCAGTAACTAAAGCAAACTTAACTCTATTTACCCAAGAATTTAGAAAATTGTAAAATGTTAAGCAACAGAGCTCCTAATTAACAAGTGTCCGAGAAAGTGGCCATTTAGATGCTGCTATCTGTGTCTAAGGCGGTTGATAGCAGATGTTCCGTTTCGTCGTCCGCTTGGCCCATATAGTATAAATACTGACAGGGGGGCAGTTTCGCACCGAGATATCCATCTGTGAGCTGTGCTTCGGATGACGTCAGAGCCGGGCAGTTACCAAAAGCGTTTTCGATAAAAGTAGGAAGTGAACTCACGAGGACTGAACGCCGTCCTGGATACCTTAGACGTCACGGAAGTAACTGTTTGTGTGCCGCCCGCAATGTTGACAAAACCAAGCTAAGGTACGTGGCAAGCGGCGATATTATTTTTCTACTTTTAAGGCGAGCAATTAACTTTTGGTGATTAGAATTGAGAGTGATAGACTATTTTTCTCGGAACTTCCCGTAGAAGTCGCCCCGAACTGTTAATAGTGCTGTTTCCGATAGGGACACGATTATTATTATTAAGAATATAATTATATTTTGTACACGTGAACTTTTACTGACCTTAAAACATTTATTTATAGTCATAGTTCCTTCTTGCTGAGTAAGTAGCAAGTAAGAACATTTTCTTTCAGTGACCACTAAGAGTAATGTGGAGTTGCAGACTGGAAATTATGATCAATATGTTCTCCATCGCTTTCTGGCTGACCGCAAAAAATAGTTTTCAGGCTCTTGTAAACGGCGAAGGTAGGTGTAAATCACGCACAGACAACTGAAGTGTCTTTGCATAACTCCCATAACGAAATATACGACCATTTTGATTATCTACCAGCCGCCCCACACAGTCAGGTTCCTTTCAGAGTATGCTGATGCAATAGTTTCATACTTAGTAATCATATACATTGCTCGCTTGTAGAAAGATCCGTCCCAATGACTGGAAAGTTTGACGAGTGACACCAATACGCAAGAAAGGAAATACGAATAATTCGCCGAATTACAGACCCATATCACTAACGTCGCTTTGTAGTAGGATTTTGGGACATATACTGTCCTCGAACATTATGAATTGCCTCGAAGAAAACGATTTATTCACAACTAGCCAATATGGATTCACAAAATGTCGTTCTTGTGAAACACAACGCGCTCTTTATTCCTATAAAGTTAAGAGTGCTATCGTCAGGAGAAGTCAAATTGATTCCAGAATTTTAGATTCCAGAAGGATTTTGACACCGTTCCTCACAAGCTATTTCTAATCAAACTGAGTGCCTATCGTGTATCGTCTCAGTTGTGTGACTGGAGTCGTGGTTTCTTGTCAGAAAGGTCACAGTTCATAATAACTAAAGGAAAGTTATCGAGTAAAACAGAAGTAGTATCTGGCGTTCACCAAGGAAGTGTTATAGGCCCCATGCTGTTTCTGATCTAAATAAACGATTTAGGAGACAATGTGAGGAGTCCTCTTAAATTGTTTGCAGAAGATACTGTTATTTGCCTTCTTGTAAAGTCATCAGAAGATCAAAAGGAATTCAAAAATGATTTAAACAAGATATCTGTATGGTGTGAAAAGTGGCGATTGACTCTAAATAATAAAAAGTGTGAAGTCATCCACATGAGTATTAAAAGGAACCCGCTAAATTTCGGCTACACGATTAATCACACAAATCTCAAGGCTGTAAATTCAACTAAATACGTAGAGATTACAATTACGAATAATTTAAATTAGAACGATGACACAAATATTTTTGTGAGGAAAGAAAACCAGAACACTTAGAAAATGTAACAGGTCTACTAAAGACACTGCATACACTACGGTTGTTCGGCCTCTTCTGGAGTGCTGCTGTGCGGTGTGGGAATCGAGTCAGATAGGACTGACGGAGGATATCAGAAAGTTCAAAGAAGGGCAACTCGTTTTCTACTATCCCGAAATAGAGGATAGAGTGCCACGGATATGATACACGAATTGGGGTGGCGGTCATTAAAATAAAAACGTTTTCTGCTGTGGCAGGATCTTCTCATGAAACATTTCTTACCAACTTTCTCCTCAGAGTGTGAAAATATTTTGTAGGTGACCACCTACATAGGAAGAAATGTTCAACATAATAAAATAAGAGGTATCATATGTCACATGGAAACATTTAAGTGTTCATTGTTCCAGCACGTTGACCGAGAGTGTAACGACATAGAAGCAGCTTGGAGGTGATTCGATTAACCCTCTGCCAGGCACTCATTTGTGAGTCGCAGAGCAATCATGTAGATGTAGATGCAAATTATGCTGTTGTAGTGTAGCACTGACAAGGCTAAATGACTGATTTTCGTCATCATGTGGCCATCAACTTTATTTCGAAACTAATTGCATTGAAACCAAAAATGGGCCCTGAGGCATGCATATATATTCATTTGCTGTTTATCCAGATCCCAAATAAAAAAGAATGCGTAACGACAAAATCGTCTATTTCTCGCTGGGGTGGAGGGGTGGGGGGGGGGGGGGGGTTCACAGCAGTCCTGATCAACGTCAATACACGGTGGAACGTCCCACTGACCGGATACAGGCTGAAAATCATCGTGACATACCATCAATTAGATCATCAAACCCACGCCTCAATGGTGATGCTGCGTAAATCGCGCAGAGTGCGTGCTCATTGTCGACGTCCAAAAGCAGCATACATGTTAGATTGCTTTCGTGACAGCGGAAAGGCAGGCCTCTCTGCACTAACGCACTCTGGTGGCTGTTCTACCTATCAGAGAGAATTGCAGCTCTTATCGTTTAGTACATATCAGCCGACTGTGTGTAAGTGTACGAAGTCACAGCGACATCCCTCCATGTATTCTGGGTGGTTCACTTTTTTGTCAGACAGTGTAATAACTTACTATGATAGATCTTCCAGATTTTAAATATTGTAAAAGTGGCGTATATTGGATTGGGGTGGTCTGAAATGAGTCACCACAGTGAAATTTAATATTTATCTATACTAAATTGTTCACGAAAAATAAAATTTTCTTTAATGCGCTTGTATCTTGTTCTGTTGACGTGCATTAACCTGGTCACGTATTCAAATGCCATTCTCAACAGTATATTTTTATTCAGTATAAATTATAGTAAATAATCCCATACTCAGGATATGAGAGTATGGGAGCAGATGCAGGAATCCTGCACCGCCGCTCATGGAAAGGTCTTAGTGGAGGTGGCCCACCGTTGCCTTCCTACGACATGGGAACACGTAAGGGTCGTCTGCTGAAGAGCTAGGTGTTCAACAATGTGCGGTGAACCGGTGTGCTCTGAAATCTTCAGATCTGCCACGAGACTGTCACAGATGCCACCTGTCTTACTTTATAGAGTAGCTAACCCTCCGACCTCCAAGTCCAACAATTTGTCGCCTGCTTGTAGTTTCACCGTCCATCAACCACTTTCTCTTGATGTTCATGACAACAATACGCGAACAGCTAACCAACTTCGCCGTTTGCGAGTCTCTCACCCTCTGGCGCCGTACCATAAGAATCTGCACTTTGCAGAGTCGTTAATGTCAGTGAATTTCCCCATTTGCGGCCCGTATTGTCGCTAGAATGATTTTCCTTACGTATCTTCTCCGCTGATACACACTTCTTACCAAGCCACGTTCCCGCCACACCACCAGGCGGGATTTAATATCTTGGTGGGCAAGGGCTGTAATGTTTTGGCTCAACAACCCACTCGAAGAACTGAACTATGGGTTCAAAGTTATCAAGTCGTCTTACCTGTAGATGTTATGGGCTTAGCTGATGCTCCACCAGTACCCTCTCCACATTGTACTTTTCGGCGTGCGCATTTCACGAGAAAGTTGACGGGTGCATATTGATGAAGCTTCTCCCACACGATCTAACACCAGCTTCACAAGTTCTGCTGTGTGAATAATTATTTTCCGACTATTTTCCCAGTTTCCTGTGGCTTGAATGAACTACTATTGTTCAAGTTTCTGTTTATGGGAATAAATTTCTTCCACTTAGCATGGCGCCTCTTGCGAAACTTCTCTTTGTACTTCTCTTTGTACTTTCTCTTTAAGGAAATAAATTTCTTCCAGTTATGATGGCGCCTTTAACAGAATACTGCTTTCTTTCTCCGTTTCAAGGCTCCTCTTCTCCTTCCCTTTTACTTATCCTCATTTTCATTTTTACATCCCACATCCTTCCGAAGCATTCTCCCACGAGAGCGTCAATATCTACTGTTCGTAACCTGAACGTAAAAATATCGCCTTTAACTTTTGAGAAAACTTCAAGAAAGTCATCGCTATTTTAGCTTATAAACTTAATGTACCTCAAACATCGTTGAATGTTTTAAATTGCCTGTATATATTTTTCAAATTTTCTGACTGAAGAGCGGGGTTTACAGCTGACAGCATACCCTCTACCCAAGGGACGCGAGGGGGTTGAAAATAATAACAAAAAATAAAAAATATAACGGAAAACTACATTGTGTATGTGACTTATCGTCTCTCAAAACAAGTCGCTGAAGCCCAGAAAATTCACGGGAAATGCAGAGTTAGAATATCAAGACCCGGGAACGGCAGGGTGGACTAAGTCCGTGAAATGACATCGCAGACAGCTCTTGCCTGCTTTCCCGGGCTGAGGAAGTTTATTACCGAATGCAGTGATTTACCTGAAAATATAACGAAAATTACAAAGTAAACACGTTTTTACGTTCCTGTATCAGTGAAGGTGGAAAGTATTCTAATGAAGATTGAAGCACTTCATTTCTAAGCGATATGTTGAATACGAAATTTCCAATACTCTTAAAAATTTCATTTTGGTTGCTATAGGCTCCACACCCACAGAAGAGTGTTTAAATGAAAACATTTTTCTACATCGGCAGTTATTAAATGGAATATCGTTTCTTTTTGTTTTACTTGCATCTTCTTTACTAAACAGTTTCTTAGACTGATTTCGGAAGCCCTGTGGCCGCTGAGTCACAAAGCTTAAATCACTTAAACGAACAGAGTTCGTACAAACAGGCGGCGTAGACTGAACTACTGAACCATATATGAGACATATTTTCCAGTGTTATAGTTGCCTACGATACACTCATTTCAGTAAACAATGCCCTAACTTTAAACGCGTATTTGTCATTGTCAGTTGAAAACGTGTGCACAAGTAATTAAAGTAGTCGCCCTTTGTTCAGGGAATTTAAATGTAGGGCTTCGCTGATTATTTGATCATTCTGACAGACAAAATTCTATTTAGTGAGAGGTCTGTGTCAGAAAAGTGTATATATTGCGTTCTGTCACAGATAAGCGAAAATCTATTCTCTTTAAGTCATGCGTTCATGTTTAGTATTATCCTACATGCAAAATCACTTACACGAATGGTGCCATGATTACACAGTTGGTAAGAACAATGGTTACGAAAGACAAGGTCAGGGGATGGAGTCCCGATCTTACACGAAATGTGACTCTGTCAGGAAGTTTTACAATAATCTAGACTCCGCTGAAAAGTGAATGATTCATACTGATAACATTATTTCGTGTTGGAAATGGAGAAAAAGGGAAAAACAGTTTTTAACGTCTCGTCGACGATGAAGTCTTAAGAGACTGAGCACAAGCTCCAATAGGGGGAAGATGGGGAAGCAAATCAGCAGTGTTGAAATCACCCTATCATTGGCCTTAATCGATTTCGGAAAAAGCACAGAAAACTTAATTCAGGGTGGCCGAACGCGCGCTCTGTAGTACAGTTAGGGAATGCCCAGTAACGATACTCCAGTACTAAGATGTCAATATTTTCGATGAAAATCTAGTTTCAATTGCATTCCCAAATTTCTTAATACCGAGCGAACTAGAATAGTGTAATACACGTTTAAAGTTAGGGCACTGTTTTCTGATATGAGTTTATTGTAAACAACAGCAAAACATGCCTCGTATATGGTTCAGTAGTTCAGTGGAAGCCACCTGCTTATACAAACTCTGTTCGTTGTCTTTAATTTTCTTAGCTGATTGCTTATTTTTTTTAAAAAAAAATCGATATTCACGTCGGGTGAATGATCTTTTCTTCTGACAATCATGTCATTACATTTCTGATTAGTCACCACTTTATTGAGTCGAACGTAGGTCTCAAGAACGTACGAAAAAGCGTTTCAGGGTAGATTGTTAGTGGCTACTGCTGTCTTTAGTTCGACGAGTTCTTTTCCAACAATTTTCAGACCGGGAAACGTAATTTAGGTTATGTTGTTAGGGATCTGCAGACTCGGTTCATACCGTGTTGCATATAGCAGTCTAACAACGCTTTTCTCTCTGTGGGTGCTTTTACGGAAGTGACATATGGGGCGACATCATATGTTTAGAATAATTTTCAGCAGTTGGTAAACCTGCTGATTTCTGCTTATAGCTGAAGCTTTCACTGTAATCCTGCTTGATGTAACGTACGGAAGGGCATTCTGTTAGCAAAAAAGTGAATGGCCTTTCAGATCATGATGCACAAATTTTAAGTCTAAAAGATTTTTGTGCTTCAACACATGTTAAATATAGTTACCAACTTTTTAGGAAAGCTGATCCAGTTGCTGTACAGACTTTTGTAAACCTTATCAAGGAACAAGATTGGCAAGATGTTTATAGTGCTGATACAGTAGACGATAAATATAATGCTTTCCTCAAGACTTTTCTCGTGCTCTTTGAAAGTTGCTTTCCGTTAGAACGTTTAAAACAGGGTACTAGCACAAACAGGCAGCCTGGGTGGCTGACTAAAGGGATAAGAATATCTTGTAGAACAAAGTGGCAATTATATCAAAACGTTAGAAACAGTCAAAATCTAAATGCAGCAGCCCATTACAAACAGTATTGTAAGGTGCTTAAAAAAGTTATTAGGAAGGCAAAAAGTATGTGGTATGCAGATAGAATAGCTAAGTCTCAGGATAAAATTAAAACCATATGGTCAGTCGTAAAGGAAGTGGCTGGTCTGCAGAGACAGGTCGAGGATATAGAATCAGTGCGTAGTGGGGATGTCCGTGTTGCTGATAAGTCGCATATATGTACAGTACTTAATAATCACTTTCTGAATATAGCAGGTGAACTAAATAGAAACCTAGTCCCAACAGGGAATCATATAGCGCTCTTAGAAAAAAGTGTTCCGAGACTGTTACCTGAAATGCTCCTCCATGATACTGACAAGAGGGAGATTGAGTTAATAATTAAATCACTAAAGACCAAGAACTCTCATGGATATGACGGGGTATCTAGCAGAATACTGAAGTATTGTTCCACGTATATTAGCTCAGTACTTAGCCATATCTGTAACTTTTCCTTTAGCAGTGGTCGGTTTCCTGACCGATTAAAGTACTCGGTAGTGAAGCCACTTTATAAAAAGGGAGACAGGGATAATGTTGACAATTATAGACCTATTTCTATGCCATCGGTGTTTGCTAAAGTTATCGAGAGGCTTGTATATACAAGGTTACTGCAGCATTTAAATTCACATAATTTGCTGTCAAATGTACAGTTTGGTTTTAGAAATGGCTTAACAACTGAAAATGCTATATTCTCTT
Source organism: Schistocerca serialis cubense (assembly GCF_023864345.2). Classification (NCBI taxonomy): domain Eukaryota; kingdom Metazoa; phylum Arthropoda; class Insecta; order Orthoptera; family Acrididae; genus Schistocerca; species Schistocerca serialis. The sequence goes on along the minus strand of NC_064640.1, from coordinate 433,020,729 downwards.
TTCTCTGTGAGGTTTTGGACGGATTAAATAAAAGGTTGAGAACGTTAGGTGTTTTCTTTGATTTAACGAAGGCTTTTGACTGTGTTGACCACAAAATATTACTGCAGAAGTTGGAACATTATGGAGTAAGGGGAGTAGCTTACAATTGGTTCGCCTCCTACTTTAAGAACAGAAAGCAGAAGGTAATCCTCCGCAATATTGAGAGTGGTAATGATGTTCAGTCCCAATGGGGCACTGTTAAATGGGGCGTTCCCCAAGGGTCTGTGCTGGGGCCACTGCTGTTCCTTATTTATGTAAATGATATGCCTTCTAGTATTACAGGTGATTCAAAAATATTTCTGTTTGCTGATGACACCACCTTGGTAGTGAAGGATCTTGTGTGTAATATTGAAACATTATCAAATAATGTAGTTCATGAAGTAAGTTCGTGGCTTGTGGAAAATAATTTGATGCTAAATCACAGTAAGACTCAGTTTTTACAGTTTCTAACCCACAATTCAACAAGAACTGACATTTTAATCAGACAGAATGGGCATGTTATAAGCGACACGGAACAGTTCAAGTTCCTAGGCGTACGGATAGATAGTAAGCTGTTGTGGAAAGCCCATGTTCAGGATCTTGTTCAGAAACTAAATGCCGCTTTATTTACCATTAGAACAGTATCTGAAATAAGTGACATTTCAACACGAAAAGTAGTATACTTCGCATATTTTCATACGCTTATGTCATATGGTATTATTTTTTGGGGTAATTCTTCTGATTCAAAAAGGGTATTTTTGGCTCAAAAACGGGCTGTTCGAGCTATGTATGGTGTAAGTTCGAAAACCTCTTGTCGACCCCTATTCAATAGTCTGGGAATTTTGACATTGCCCTCACAGTATGTATTTTCTTTAATGTCGTTTGTTGTTAGCAATATTAGCTTATTCCCAAGAGTTAGCAGCTTTCACTCAGTTAATACTAGGCAGAAATCAAATCTGCATGTGGAATGCACTTCCTTGACTCTTGTGCAGAAAGGAGTGCAGTATTCTGCTGCATCCATTTTCAATAAGCTACCACAAGAACTCAAAAATCTTAGCAGTAGCCCAAACACTTTTAAGTCTAAACTGAAGAGTTTCCTCATGGCTCACTCCTTCTATTCTGTCGAGGAGCTCCTGGAAGAGATAAAAAATTAAGTAAATTCCAGTGTTACATTCTTGATTTTCTTTATTTAAACTAACGACTTGTTTCATTTTATCTGTTTCTACAATCGTGTTATAATTTCATGTATTGACTCGTTCCATGACCATGGAGACTTCTCCTAAATGTGGTCCCACGGAACAATAAATAAATAAATAAATAAAAATAAAACGGAAAGAATATTATGTTACAGTCTACTGCCCCAACGATGTCGAGGCCATTACACACGATCTCAGGTTGTACAAAGATGTGGAAAGCAAATAGCTGCAGCACTGAGTAAGGACCAATAACAATATATACTTCTTTACAATGGGTTACAAGTAAACACTTGGCTCTGGTGAGTCGCTTAGAGCTGCGAAGCTCTATACTGGACTGGTCCCCGTGGTAACACATGACCTGGAACTGGAGGCAGTCCAGCCACCAAGTCGAGTACCGATGTAGATCATTAGGATAACCGAAAATCAAAAACAAGTCAAAGTTGACGCGGGCCAAGTCGGCAGTACCAAGAGAGAAGCCCGTAAGCGTACTCTAACAAAAGATTGCAGGGTCACTGTACTGGAACAGTAATGACGCGTTATCGAAGGTTTCGTGTTAAGGCAGCAAGTGCTTGGCGAGAGGCGCGTGACTTTAAAGCCGCTCGCCCGAGGCCGTACAAGGCCAACGCCTGCGTGCTAGAGGGCGTGCCACTGGGTGCTCAGGTGGACTTGAGATCTCAAGACGCCGACTCGGATACCGCTTAAGGACTCTGCCCCGGCGTCGTAGGATACTTAAACTTGAAGGCATTCGACACAATTACGCATTGTGATTTAGTAAACAAAATACGAATTACCGGGTACTGGACAAGATTTGTGATCGGATACAGGACTCGATAGCAGAGAGAACTCAACACGCCTTTCTTAACGGAACAAAAAAGAAAATGTAAAGGTAATTTCGTGAGTATCCCAAGGGTTTTCTATTCGTGGAGGATGGTGTTCTCTACAGGAAACTTGCAACGCCAAAAGATTGTAGCGAAATTAAGGAAGTCTAGCAGGGGACTGACCATTGGTGCGTAGACTGGCAATTCACTTTCAACGTAAATAAATGTAACGTATTGAGCATAAACAAACGAAGAGATGCATCACTTTTCGATCAAACCATAGCCTATAAATAACTATAACCAGTCTTTCTTTTGCTACCGCCTTTATCCCGCATTGTGCGCAGGGTCGGCAGGGTTAAGTACGGAATTGGCATGGTTAATTTTGAGGGGTGGCGGGATGCCGTTCCTGCCGCCACCCCATACCTCCCGGGACAGAAGTAGTGTACCCCAGCTGTCGGCGTCTAGCGTAAATCGTGAAATAGTGTGAATGTGTTTCAAATGTCTGCGAGTCGTGTAACTGAGGCGGGACGTGGGGACCAGCACGGTATTCCGCCTAAAAACAACATCCAGGCTGGCCGGCACAACGGCCGTCGTCGTTAATCCGCCGGACGGATTCGATCCGGGGACGGCGCGCCTACCCGAGTCCAGGAAGCAGCGCGTTAGCGCTCTCGGCTACCCTGGCGGGTGATAAATAACTAGAAACAGTAACAACCGCAAAATATCTAGGAGTAACCTTCCAGTGCTACCTAAAGTGGAATGACCGCATAAAGCAAATAGCAGGAAAAGCAGATGCCAGATCGAGATTCAGTGGGAGAATCTTAAGGCAATGTAATTCATTCACGACAGAAGTGACTTACAAAACACTCGTTATACCGATTCTTGAGCATTGCTCATTAGCGTGGACCTTGATGAGTAGAACTAACAGGAGAGATCCAACAAAGAGCGACGACCGATTCTTGAGCACTGTTCATCATCGTGGTTCTTAACAAGTGGGATTAGTAGAAGAGATAGCCAAGATCCAACGAAAAGCAACGCAGTTCGTCAAGGGGGATTTACTCAGCGGGAGAGGGTTACAGAGGTGCTCAAAAAATTCCAGTAGTAGACGCTACAAGACAAGCGTTTTGCATCACGGAGAGGTTTACTGTTGAAATTTCGAGAGCTTACGTGTCAAGAACAGTCGGGTAACATATTACTTCCTCCCAAATACGTCTCGCGAGATGATCTCGACGCGAAAATTAGAGAAATGAGATGTTATACGGACGTCCACTGGCAATCAATTTTCTCACATTCGTGAAAAAAATAGGAAAGGGGACGGGGGGGGGGGGGGGGGGGGGGAAAGATAGTAGTATCAAAAGTGCCTTCCGCCACACACCGTAAGGAGGCTTGTGGAGTGTATATGTAGACGTAGAAACAACTTCAGAAAAATACGGAAAACGTGAATCACTGTTGCTGCACGAGAATTTGAAACTCGCTCGTACGAATGGGGGTACATAATCTTAAATAGGGGACATACTCGCTCCGTATTCGGCCCCCGGCTTTTCTGACGGCTGCTTCTGTCTCCAGGAAAGCTTCTGACATGGTCATTTTGATATAACTATGTCGATCTTTTCCTTGTCTGCGCTATATACGTGTAAGCTGCTATCATACCGACGTTATCTTGTACCTGGTCTACTATTGCTAACACTTTAACATCACTTATCGGACTGCAGTTGTCTTAAATGTAAGGGATGTCGATAAGGCACGCTGGCTCTCAACGATATCATCCTCTCCACACTGGCCACCATACATTACGGCTGAGAATATCTTACAACATTCATACACCAAGATACAAAAAAGATCGATAATATTTTATTGGTCTCACAAGGTACATTCGCGAAGTGTCTCACAGACAATGAAACAAAATTAATTACAATGGAAATGTCAGCTGTAATCAGTATTTACTGCACAAATTTTAGCTGTCCATAGCGATAATTATACATGTTGGTCAGCCTTGTAGATAGTGGTTAATAATGGGACAGGAAACACAGGTATAATATAAAGATTGTTACTATTTATTTATTTGTCTATTTATTTCATTTAGCTGCACGTACCTATTATTAACATGTTTGTGGGATGTTGACCAACTTGAATCTTCCTGATTCCAGATAACATTGTAAGGAGCACCAAAGCATAACTCAGCTTGAAATGTAGATTTCTTCCAGGCATTCCTGATCCTGTTGTTGAATGTGGGGGCTCTGAACTGATTATGGATAAGTGCACGAAAGGTGACGATAGCGTTACGATTGTGGAATTTAATAACAATGTTGTCGAGTAAAACTCGCTCATAACAACTTTTTGCGAACTTTTTCCACTAGTGAAAAAGCTTAGATCCAAAGTTTGAACAAGGAACGTTGCGCCAGTTGGAATGGTTGTTATCTGTATGTGTTTATCTGGAATTACGAACAGGTCCTGTTGATGGTGTGAAAATGAATTCAGAACCAGACAACATTTTGTCCCAACATTGGGAGAGAGACAGTTATCCCGCCATTGTTCAAGAATACGCTTGCCATTTCGCCTGTTATGTATACGTTCGGAGATCGGTTTATTTTCTTTTGGACAAGGGGACCAAATGTACCACTTGGTTCACGAAAGATAATGAGTAATGGAGGAAGCAGTCTATCTTCCATGGACATAATTGGCTGAACTGTATGCGAATGTGATATTCCAGACGCTGATTGCACGACAACAGTCGTATCTCGTTCACTCATGCTAGATTGTCTGCGGTCACTGTGAATGTCATAATTAAATCCACATTGGTCGGTATTTAGAATTTCAGCTGCTGATCAATTAGGAAAGATAGTTTTCGCAAATTTAATACCAAATGCAATCGTAGAATCTCTAACTTTTCTTGTACTTGGACATATTTGTGCGACACAAATTGTGTAACTTTTCGACTCACAATCATTTGAACTGCTTTAAAATTCCACTCAGGCAGATCCAGCTTTGAAATCTGGCAGTCCAAACTTTCTAGCTTTTGTGCACGCCCACCACCTTATATCAAAACAATGCACAGCGGCCGGCCGCGGTGGTCTAGCGGTTCTAGGCGCTCAGTCCGGAACCGCGCGACTGCTACGGTCGCAGGTTCGAATCCTGCCTCGGGCATGGATGTGTGTGATGTCCTTAGGTTAGTTAGGTTTAAGTAGTTCTAAGTTCTAGGGGACTGATGACCATAAATGTTAAGTCCCATAGTGCTCAGAGCCATTTGAACCATTTGAACCAATGCACAGCCATGGAATTAGCCGTTGACTATTGAAAAGTAGACCAAAGGTACTGCGATATGACCTTGAGTTTCTCACGTTTTGATCCTTGTTGCTCTCCTGTCCTTGATCGTTCTGAAGTGATGCATACTTGTTTTCAGTGACCAGTCTTTAGTTTTTGGTTCAATTACCTTCTTGACATACTCAAAAGAGACGCAGTAAGAGGCTCATAAATTGTTTCGACATCAGTGACGTCCTCGGAAGGCACTTGCACCAGTTCTTCGTCCTCCAGGATTTCAGTGATAGTGGCATCTTCAATTTTATTGATCAAACCGAAGATAGTGTTTACAGTGTCTCTTTCCTCTTCGTGTAATTCACGTGAAGAAGACGGCAATTCAATCTGATGTAAAACCTCTAACACCTCGTTTTCGTCAATTCTCATTGTGCACGATACAAACACAAATAAAAAGAAGTCCACTTAAATTTCACTACATCATTTACACACAAGGGTATAGAGCCAGAACGTACTTCTCTTGGACAGCCAAGGCACTATGCTGCCGCAATCACGGATTACCAGCAACTGAAAGTCTTTCATGAACCACTTAGAACGGGCAGCTAAAATGTGCGTTACTGACGTTTATTGATTGGTTATGCCTACGTACAGAACATGAGTTCAGTGTCCGCGAGACACTTCGCAAATGTACCTTGTCAGACAGTCAAATCACAGCGGCAGCTTTCGCTACCATTGCTTGAGTTACTGCGCAATAAATGTAAGAGTTTATGACATATTAAATACTAAGACAGAATTGGTAGAGTATAAAGAGATCTGTTAAAACTCAAACGATAATGAACAGTTAAATTCAGCTATTTTCATTTCACATGTCACTGATATAACTGAATAATGTCGGGACACCATTTAATTTACAAAGCAATACTTGCTTCACACAAATTGGAAGTAAAAATTGATGTATTGTGTAATTACTGTATTGGTGTATGGTGTAATTACTGTCATCTATCAAAAGAGGCGTTCAAGTAGGGAGTGTACCTCTTTCCTTCCTGAGAACCTGGTATACTTTCTCTTGCTCCTTCTTAAACATTTTTCGTACCAGGATGGTGTGGTTTACGTCAACCACTACATAACTCTCTTCGGGACAGTACGAATCGTTCTTCACTTTTTACACCGGTACGCAAAACTTAAGGACGAAAGTATCTTTGGCATGATGTGTCAATTCCAAGTAACATAGTTTGACGTAATTTTGACCATACATGGAAAGAACTGTCACTGTATAGTGCAGACCGTAACTGAAATACGCAATGAGACGAACAGAAATGACACTTTCATTCAAAGACAATAATTGCACTGAAGCCTCCACGATTCGTGATATCCCCCTGGCAGTGGTGGATACATATGAGGGGCGCGCAGGGCGCCCCCCCCCCCCCCACCCACCTTGCGGCGCCGCCCGCATTGCCACCGGCGCCGCCCTCGCCAGTCAGCCTGCACGCTGTTTGTTCGTCTCTTTCATCAGTCGACTCGACTGAATCGAGTTATCGGGTAGCTGTACTTTCCTACGTAGCACCCGCGTCCGCGTCATCGTATTTTATACGTTTCTGTCTGGCACATAGATAGCTAACACGAGAAGAGTCGCTATCCTACTTTGTACACGATGTACAAAATATTTGCTTGTCTACCAGCATCTGTTGCTACAGTAGAAAGAAGTTTTTCAACATTGCTGCGTACAAAGACATGGCTGAGGTCGACAATGAAGGAGGATCGACTTAATGTCTTAGGTCTGTTGAACAGTCATCCTGACATTGATTGTTCTATTTACAATGTAGTTAACCAATTTGTGAGGAAGAATAGGCGCATAGTATTCATCATTTCTTATATCATAATATGGCATTGTCTTGTATATGTGTATAATCAGTTTAAATAAAAGTTTTTTAAACTTGGCATGTGACTTGATTATTTTTTATTACAATAAAAGTAAAGTTAGCTCAAAATATCTTTAGCGCCCCCTCCTTGAGGTTTTCTGTATCCGCCACTGCCTCCAGGACATGAAAAAAAGTGAGACGTGCTTCGTAATAGGTGTGTGATCACCACTGACGCAATCCATTGTTCCCACGCTGGCCACAAGGATGGTACGGAGTCCTTTTGGTAGGACGTTCCATTTCTCCTCCATCACTGTTGACAACTGCGGGGTATCCGTTGGTGCATGTGGGTGAGCTGCAAGATGACTCCTTGGGGGAACAGACGAGTCAGTCCATTGACCGAGTATCCTCTCGTTCCAAGAGCTCCTCCACCTCCGCAATTAGATGCGGTCGCGCAATGTCATCCATAACATTGAAGTCAGGGCAACTGTGTGATAGTTGATGATCAAAATTAATTAACTGTGAACATTTTAATTGAATGAGTAACTTGATGAACATTGAGTATTGAAAGTAGTGTTTTGCCGAAATAATATTACGACGCACGAAAGCAAGATAGCAATATAGATTATCTCTGGATTTGCGTCGTGCCGTAGTGAACAATTCTGCTTAGCAACGTAACAACAACTACTGATACTGAACCGCAAATGACTTTTTCCTCGCTTCAGTAGTGTGAAACGACGCCGGTGATGAATGATTCACTCAATACTGCAATAACTAAGCCGTCCGGTGTGGCCGTGCTGTTCTAGGCGCTTCAGTCTGGAACCGCGTGACCGCTACGGTCGCAGGTTCGAATCCTGTCTCGGGCATGGATGTGTGTGATGTCCTTAGGTTGGTTAGGTTTAAGTAGTTCTAAGTTCTAGGGGACCGATGACCACAGATGTTAAGTCCCATAGTGCTCAGAGCCATTTGAACCATTTTTTTGCAATAACTAACTAACCGGGCTTATCACATCATCATAAAACCATAACAGACAATTAAAATCAGCAGTTCGCATCGCTGAGAAGACTGTGCGGACTCGCAAACGGACTTTCATACATTACGCAAGGAACAATTTTCTTTAGAGATTTTCAAGTGCTGTTCCACGTTATCCGACAGGGACAGTCATCGCTGCGCGTCGCGTTTCCATTCCACCGACCGAGCTGTAGCAGCAGCGGCTCAACAGCGACAACAAAAGGGGAGAGGGGACGTCACAATAGGGAAGGAGTAAAGTGTCGCAATAACGTTGAGCGTTGCATTTACTGTTTTCGAAGATTCAGAGGTCAGTACGTCCATACCAAATTTTGCTTCTCCCACACCAGAACACATGGACCACCAAAACGAGCATGTTCGACAATGTTAATCGGTGCAATATGTACCCTCATACAGCTAGATGTTGGAACACGTAATGCCGGATGGTCGGTTGGAGATTTCAACCTCTGTCTTCACGGATGGAAGTCCGATCATACCAGTGCGGTACCACGATCGGGTGCAAAGTGATATTAACAAAGGCCACTTGGAGATGCTCTGGGAAGGAGCTTCACCGTTTGTTCATCTGCTGCTGACATACGAACGGCAGTCAAAAACTCCAAGACATCAATGCATTGGACACTCGCGCCTCATCTAGGAACGCAGAAATTTTGCCCTGATACGCAGCACTGTGCAGACACGCCTGAAACAAGCACTTCGTGTGAAAAACTTCGGCCCTCAGCCTGTGACGTCTTACCGTGGAAAGTACATGGGTAGCTCATTCACACATATTAGTCATTTACCTAACAAAACTGTAGATAGGCAGGTTGAGTTACAAGATAACGAAAATGGCCATTTAGAGATCTATAGGAATACCAGATAGTTGGAACAATGCATTAATTGGTGTAATTCAGAAGAAAAGGAGCGAGGAAGATGTGAACAACTGTAGAGAAATCAGTCTTTTGTCGGTGGTACTCAAGATTTACACAAAAACAATTACTAATAATCTACAAAAAAAAAATAATTTAAACCGGGAAAAGAACAGACCCGCTTTACAATAGCATATAGCACGAGGAACAATCTACAAGTTGACAACGAGGCAATAGAAAGAAGAAACGAATATTAGTTACATTCTGTATGGGGTTCATACACTGTGAGGAACCTTTTGACTCTGATACAATAAAATCTTTGCTGATAGCACTTAAGAGACTAGTGGTACAACTATATACATCAGTATATTGAAGAGGTACACAACAAGGTTACAACTTCAATACGATTGCATCAAAAGAGTATAACGTTCATAAATGAGAAAGCAGTTAAGTAAGGGGTCACCATTACACCAAAACTACGCCGAAGAGCCAAAGAAACTGGTACACTGCCTAATATCGTGTAGGTCCCCACGAGGACGCCGAAGTGCGGCAACACGACGTGGCATGGTCTCGACTAATGTTTGAAGTAATGCTGGAGGGAATTAACACCATGAATCCTTCAGGGCTGTCCATAAATACCTAAGAATACGAGGGGGTGGAGATCTCTTCTGAACAGCACGTAGCAAGGCACCCCAGATATGCTCAATAATGTTCATGTCTGGGGAGTTTTGTGGCCAGCAGAAGTGCTTAAACACAAAAGAGCGTTCGTGGAGCCACTCTGTAGCAATTCTGGACGTATGGGATGTCGCATTGTCCTGATGGAATGGACATGAATGGATGCAGGTGACCAGACAGGATGCTTACGTACGTGTCACCCGTCAGAGTTGTATCTAGACGTATCAGGGGTCCCATATCACTTCAACTGCACACGCCCCACACAATTACAGAGCCTCCACCAGCTTGAAGAGTCCCCTGCTGACATGCAGGGTCCACGGATTCATGAAGTTGTCTCCATACCCGCACACGTCCATCCGCCCGAAACAATTTGAAACGAGTCTCGTCCGACCAAGAAAACATGTTTCCAGACATCAATTGTCAATGTCGGTGTTGATGGGCCCAGGCGAGGCGTAAAGTTTTGTGTCGTGAAGTCATCAAGGGTACACGAGTTTGCCTTCGGCTCAGAAAGTCCATATCGAAGATGTTGTTGAATGGTTCGCTCGCTGACACTTGATGGTGGCCCCGCATTGAAATTTGCAGCAGTTTGCGGATGTGTTGCATTTCTGTCACGTTGAACGATTCTCTTCAGTCGTCGTCGTACCAGTTCTTGCAGGATCTTTTTCCGATCGCAGCAATGTCGGAGATTTGATGTTTTACAAGATTCCTGATATTCATGGTACACTCGCGAAATGGTCGTACGGGAAAATCCCCACCTCATGGCTACGTCGGAGATGCTGTGTCCCGTCGCTCGTGCGCCGACCATAGCACCATGTTCAAACTCACTTAAATCTTGATAACCCGCCATTGTAGCAACAGTAACCGATATAACAACTGCGACAGACACTCGTTGTCTTATATAGGCACTGCAGACCGCACCGCCGTATTCTGCCTGTTTACATATCTCTGTATTTACGCGTGCCTATACCAGTTTCTTTGGCGCTTCAGTGTACACTCCTGGAAATTGAAATAAGAACACCGTGAATTCATTGTCCCAGGAAGGGGAAACTTTATTGACACATTCCTGGGGTCAGATACATCACATGATCACACTGACAGAACCACAGGCACATAGACACAGGCAACAGAGCATGCACAATGTCGGCATTAGTACAGTGTATATCCACCTTTCGCAGCAATGCAGGCTCCTATTCTCCCACGGAGACGATCGTAGAGATGCTGGATGTAGTCCTGTGGAACGGCTTGCCATGCCATTTCCACCTGGCGCCTCAGTTGGACCAGCGTTCTTGCTGGACGTGCAGACCGCGTGAGACGACGCTTCATCCAGTCCCAAACATGCTCAATGGGGGACAGATCCGGAGATCTTGCTGGCCAGGGTAGTTGACTTACACCTTCTAGAGCACGTTGGGTGGCACGGGATACATGCGGACGTGCATTATCCTGTTGGAACAGCAAGTTCCCTTGCCGGTCAGGGAATGGTAGAACGATGGGTTCGATGACGGTTTGGATGTACCGTGCACTATTCAGTGTCCCCTCGACGATCACCAGTGGTGTACGGCCAGTGTAGGAGATCGCTCCCCACACCATGATGCCGGGTGTTGGCCCTGTGTGCCTCGGTCGTATGCAGTCCTGATTGTGGCGCTCACCTGCACGGCGCCAAACACGCATACGACCATCATTGGCACCAAGGCAGAAGCGACTCTCATCGCTGAAGACGACACGTCTCCATTCGTCCCTCCATTCACGCCTGTCGCGACACCACTGGAGGCGGGCTGCACGATGTTGGGGCGTGAGCGGAAGACGGCCTAACGGTGTGCGGGACCGTAGCCCAGCTTCATGGAGACGGTTGCGAATGGTCCTCGCCGATACCCCAGGAGCAACAGTGTCCCTAATTTGCTGGGAAGTGGCGGTGCGGTCCCCTACGGCACTGCGTAGGATCCTACGGTCTTGGCGTGCATCCGTGCGTCGCTGCGGTCCGGTCCCAGGTCGACGGGCACGTGCACCTTCCGCCGACCACTGGCGACACCATCGATGTACTGTGGAGACCTCACGCCCCACGTGTTGAGCAATTCGGCGGTACGTCCACCCGGCCTCTCGCATGCCCACTATACGCCCTCGCTCAAAGTCCGTCAACTGCACATACGGTTCACGTCCACGCTGTCGCGGCATGCTACCAGTGTTAAAGACTGCGATGGAGCTCCGTATGCCACGGCAAACTGGCTGACACTGACGGCGGCGGTGCACAAATGCTGCGCAGCTAGCGCCATTCGACGGCCAACACCGCGGTTCCTGGTGTGTCCGCTGTGCCGTGCGTGTGATCATTGCTTGTACAGCCCTCTCGCAGTGTCCGGAGCAAGTATGGTGGGTCTGACACACCGGTGTCAATGTGTTCTTTTTTCCATTTCCAGGAGTGTATTTTGTAGCCTTGGAAGATGTCTTCAGTCATTAAATTGGGATGAAGGATGAATACGCAAAACGGATCTTATCTGAAGCACCTACAGTTCGCAAAAGACAGTATTTTGGTTGCTTCGGATCCATAAGAACATCAGCAAACGGTCGAGGAACTGAAAACAGCAAGTGTGTCAGTAGACCTGATGATTAATCACACAGTAAGACAGAAAAATGTACGATCAGTTCACAATGTTCAAATGTGTGTGAAATCTTATGGGACTTAACTGCTAAGGTCATTAGTCCCTAAGCTCACACACCACTTAACCTAATTTATCCTAAGGACAAACAGACACACCCATGCCCGAGGGAGGACTCGAACCTCCGCCGGGACCAGCCGCACTGTCCATGACAGCAGCGGCTCAGACCGCTCGGCTAATCCCGCGCGGCCTACAATCAGTATGCCGATGAGAATAGTAAAGGTTAATGACGAATCTGTAGAGACAGTTGACGAATTTGTACGCTTAAGACAGCGGAACGCAGCAAACAGGTGGACACTTAAAGAAATAAATAGGAGGGTAAACTGGCTTGGAGTTCATTTGGATAATTGCGTGGTGTATTCGTAAGTAAATTTCTATTTGCCTTAAACGAAAAGCCTGATGCCAGTGTAAACTACCAGTGTTAACTTGTGGAAGTAAATAAATGCTATTTAAATGCTCAAACAGTTCAAAAATTAAGGACTGCACATCAAGCAATGGAAAATTGCGTTTTGGACAATACAAGAAGGAACTGAAAAACAAACAATTGAGTAAGAAAAAGACGTGTGTTGAGGACCTAACAGAGACTGTCACGAAACTGAAATGGTCTTGGATTGGGCATATAGCGAGACGAAATATGGGCCTAACGAGATTTTGTTCTCGATTCCTCGTGGTGAGAAAAGATGGACTGATGACGTAAAAAAACACTTCGGGCAAATATCGACGCGGCAAGCTGAAGATTCTAGCGTACGGAAATTGATTGACGTACTACGAATAACACAAACTAATATACAGAATGTCAAAAAGAGTCTGTTGATCAACTACATCTCCTGTACACAGTTAATTAACGCAATGAAAACTTAATTTGATTGATGTGACGAATAAAATATTGAAGGTTTAATAGAAATCGTTAGTAATATACATGCTGTTAATGTAGTTCCCAGTTCTGCGAGACGGAAGCAGTGATGTCTTGGGAGCTTGTTATAACTTAAATAACTGTTTATGAATGATGATACTGCTCAAACAGAACAGAATGAAAATATAAATGTGGAACTTTACTCCGGTACGACACAAGTGTCGCACAAACTGTCGCCTCTTTCTTTCTAGTTTCATTTCGGTAAAAATCGACAGTGTGTAGATGGTGTCATCTTCCATTGTGTTGGTGCAGCTGCAGTAAGGAGTTAGATTGCCTTCAGCGGAGTACAATCACGGAGGCCGGCGACCAAAGTTATTCATATGAAGCGCTTAATTTTGATGTGTCTACACATTCCTGCATCTCAGAGTATAACAATCGCTTTCGTGGATGAGGCAATGGCGTCCAACGGTTTGTTGTCAAGGACATCACGTCCGATGAACTCAGCCACAGTGCCGTCACAATTTGTTTCGTTTTTCAATATCACTTTGTATCCCTGCAACGGTTATACTCCTTTCGTATTGCGTCTGACGCCTTCCACATTCACGGTCATTATCATCTGACAAATCGGTGTACCGGTGGCCCGCATTATTCGTGGGCGCTAAAACCGATAATTTGCCCTATACAGAAGATATTGTAATCGTTCCCGTCTGGCTTTAACTGATTTTCATTTCACGTGGTTGAAGAAAATCGCCTCAGACGAATACCAGAATGGGTTATTCACCTATGTCACGGTCGATTCCCTTTATAAGCTTTCTCCGTACGTGCTAGAAATTCCTCTCTAACGACCTCGATGTAGAAGCTCCCATCTTCCTCATTTCCTTGTGGTCTCCCCACGGAAGAATGACACATACCAGTGATTTGTCAGACGGACGGAGTGCGCAGCACTGATTCACTGTTCACTAACAGCAGTGTTGTCCACAGAAAAGTATTTCCAGTGACGAAGTTGAAGATTACGTAAAGCAAAATCCACTTCCTGCAGTCAGTGGCGGTTAACCTTGAATGTGGATAAATGCAAGATAACGGGCATAGACGCGCAGTGAAATCTGATATCAGTCGATTACAGCGTTTACTGATATGCCAGTACACTTAGCCACATCGGCAAGATAGCTAGGTGAAAGTGAGCGGAATAGCGCGATGCTTAGGGCACTGCACTCACATTCGGGAAGAAAGGAGCTCCAGTTCTCATCCAAGTATCTAGATTCTAATTTTTCGTCGTTTCCCTGACGCACTTGATGGGAATATCGAGACGTTTCTTTCGTCATTCTTGCTCATTCCGGAATGACGCTGCGTCTCTGATGACCTAATCGTCAGCAGAACACTCAACCTTATTTTTCCGTCTAGGAGTAGTCTAGAGAAAATTTCTGAAGTGTCATGAGCGCAGTAGTTCAAGTAAAGTGAGGGAAAGGAGAGCTTCGTTACATTGGGAGAATTCTGGAAAATAACTGAACATATCGAAACCTCTAGCTGGAACTTAAATTTAATTACTGTACGAGGAAGTAGGGACAAAGAGATTGACAGTGTTCATAATCACGTCGCTCGTGTTGTAAGAGAATCACCAGGACAGAAAGTTCAGTGGTTAAAATAATGCTGGATTCATATTCAAGATAAGCGGTTCTAAAATATTCCTCCAGACATCGTGATTCCGTGATTTTCCTAATCAGATTAGGCAAATTCCAGATGGATCCTTAAATAATATCATAAATGATTGTGACATTTTTACACCCAGGCTGTTATTTTAGTAGGTCCCTTTATACATTACTAGTTTCAGCTTGCAAAGCCATTCTCAAGTGTAAACAAATTGAAGTATGAATGTGGACATTAAACACTGAAGACAACAACAGCAGCATGCAGTTAAAAACATATAATAGCGTGCCCAAATGCAATCAAGGGCCACAGTAATAATGATGCTACAACACTATCCACAATTTGTTACCTTTAATGAGGCTTTACAGGCTGTAAGACCTCCCAGCTCAAATTTTTGATCATCTATCGAGGTTTTCTGAGAAGTATAGTCATGGTCATTATTGCGCAACAAAATCACACCTTTTGATAGAAGGCCCTGGCATTTCTTTCTTTCTCTTTTTCTTTTCTTTATCGTCGATTACTCTTTCATGTTGAAGTGTATCGGAGAAGTGACCACTGTTTAAAGTACGTTGTTAGTCTAAATAACCTGCCTATCGTGGGTGAGGGCGCTGACGCACTTCTGCCTGATGCTACATGACTCAGATGTAACTTGTTCGAGTCATGATGGCGGAAGAAATTTTCACCCCAAGTATATGACCAGTAGGAGGAGGAAAGATGGTGATGTAAAGTTCCGGACACCAGCCTTTGCGCCAGCACCCTGGATTAAATTCCAAACCTCGCTTCAGTAATTGTAGTGAGGGCATGTGACACTGTATACGGTGATCTGTCTCAAATGAGGACATTAAGGGGGACAATCTCCTTTGTGCTATTAGAGAGGAGTAGGCTATGTGTTGGCATCTGGTTTCACTCTCTCCATTCTCTCATCATCACAGAACATAAACATAACACCCAACTGTTCACAGATCCATTACAGTATAAGGTCACATTTGCAATTTTGTAGCGCGTCGATCGAGACTTTAACCTTACCTCCGATACAATACGTTTCAGTGACACGTGTTGTGCCAGGTTTCTAACACTTAAATAATTTTCATCGAACTCTTTCAAGATTGTAGAGGAAGTTTTCCCTAGTATCATACCTTTCGCAAACAAAAACCCTATCACGCAACGTTGCTCTTCTGGAGTATACATTTCAAGAGCATTTGAAATTTTTAAATTAATAAAAGAGACTATATTTGCTTTATTTTTCCAGTCAATTGATTTTTTAATAAAATAATATACAGCAGTTTCCCCAATATTGAAGTTTTTCTCTTTAGTTATTAAAAAATGACGCTCGTATTAACCACCTACGTTCTCGCCTTTGAATAATAGTCGTTGAATGAAATACGAAGTTCTCAGTAAGAACTACTTGGAAAACTGACAGATATTTATATAGTATTGCGTTATTTCTCTCTTACACACTATCTGATCAAAACTACCAGCGAGGTGGCGCAGTGGCTAGCACACTGGACTCTCACTCGGGAGGGCGACGTTTCAAATTCGCGTCCGGCCATCCAGATTTAGGTTTTCCATGGTTCAAAAATGGTTCAAATGGCTCTGAGCACTATGGGACTTAACACCTGAGGTCATAAGTCCCCTAGAACTTAGAACTACTTAAACCTAACCAACCTAAGGACATCACACACAACCATGCCCGAGGCAGGATTCTAACCTGCGACCGTAGGGGTCGCGTGGCTCCAGACTGAAGCGCCTAGAACCGCTCTGCCACAACGGCCGGCGGTTTTCCATGATTTCTCTAAATCGCTCCAGGAAAATGTCAGGATGAATCCTTTGAAAGGGCACGGCTGATTTCCTTCCCCATCCTTGACACCATCCGAGCTTGTGTTCCGTTTCTAACGACCTCGATTTCGACGGTACTAAAGCCAGTCTTCCTTCCTTCCTCCAGGAAAATGCCGGGATGGGTCCTATGAAAGGGCAAGACCGATTTCTTTCTCCATCCTTGACACGATCAGAGCTGTGCCCCGTCTCTAATGACCTCGATGTCGACGGGATTGGGCCCAATCTTCCTTCCTTCCTGATCAAAAGTATCCGGGCACTTATTAGTAGATATTAAGATGCGGTGTGTCCACACTTGGGCTTCATGACGGCATGTACTCTGCTGGGGACATTTTCAATGAGTTGTCTGAATGTGTTTGGAGCCCGTCCTCCCTCAAGAGCCGAAACCAGATAAGTTAGTGATGTTGGGTGCCGGGATCTGGAGCGAAATCGACGTTCTAACTCATTTCAAAGGTGTTCCATTGTGTTCTGGACAGGCCGATCCATTTCCCGGATGTTATTGCTCGAAATCACTAGTTTACAGTCATTCACTGTCCCGTGGCGTCACTTGACTATTGATATACACTGAAGCGCCAAAGAAACTGCCGGCCGCGGTGGCCGTGCGGTTCTAGGCGCTCCAGTCCGGAGCCGCGCTGCTGCTACTGTCGCAGGTTCAAATCCTGCCTCGGGCATGGGTGTGTGTGTGATGTCCTTAGGCTAGTTAGGTTTAATTAGCTCTAAGTTCTAGGGGACTGATGACCGCAGCAGTTGAATCTCATAGTGCTCAGAGCCATTTGAACCAACCAAAGAAACTGGTGTAGGCATGCGTATTCAAATACAGAGATATGTAAAAAAGCAGAATACGGCGCTGCGGTCAGCAACTCCTGTAGAAGACAACAAGTCTCTGCCGCAGTTGTTAAATCGATTACTGCTGCTACAATGGCCGGTTATTAAGATTTAAATGAATTTGAACGTGGTGTTATAGTCGGATGGCGAGCTATGGGCACAGCATCTTCGATGTAGGGATGAACTGGCGATTTTCCCGTACAACTATTTCATGAGTCATCATCATCATCATCATTTCCTTGAGGCCTTATTCCCGCTGCAATGTAGAGTCGGCCTTGTTAGTACTGATTTGGCAGTGTTAGTTGCAAAGGGTGACCGGATGCCCTTCCTGCCGCCACCCCAAAGCCACCCAGGATGGAATTAGTGGACCCTAGCTGTCTGCATCTAGTGTAAGCCATGGAATAGTGCGAATGTTCTTTCAAATGTCTGCGCGCCGTGTAACTAAGGCGGGATGTGGGGGCCAGTCCAGTATTCACCTAGTTGGATGTGGAAAACCGCCTAAAAGCCACATCAAGGCTGGCCGGCATACCGGCCCTCGTTGTTAATCCGCCGGGCGATTCGATCCAGGGCCGGCGCGCCTACCCGAGTCCAGGAAGCAGCGCATTAGCGCTCTCGGCTACTCTGGCGAGTGTACAACTATTTCTCGAGTGTACTGTGAATATCAGGAATTCGGTAAAACATCAAATCTGCGACATCGCTGAAGCCGGAATAAGATCCTGCAAGAATGGGTACAACGACAACTGAAGAGAATCGTTCAACGTGACAGAAATGCAACCTTTCCGCAAACTGTGGCAGTTTTCAATGCTGGGCCATCAATAAGTGTCAGCGTAGAACCATTCAACGAAGCATCATCAATATGGGCTTTCGGAGCTGAAGGCCCACTCGTATGCCCTTGATAACTGCATGACACAAAACTTTACGCCTTGCCTGGGCCCATCAGTACTGACATTGGGTTGTTTATGACTGGAAACATGTTGTCTGATTGGACAAGTCTCATTTAAATTGTATCGAGTGGATGGACACGTACAGGCATGGAGACAACCTCATGAATCCATAGACCCTGCATGTCAGTGGGGGAATGTTCAAGCTGGTGGAGGTTCTGTAATTGTGTGGGGAGTGTGGAGTGTATGCAGTTCGACCCCTGGTATGTCTAGATACGACTCTTACAGGTGATAAGTACGTAAGTATCCTGTATGATCACCTGCATACATCCATGTCTATTGTGCATTCCGACGAACTTGGAAAATTCCAGCAGGACAATGCCACACCCTACACGTCCATAGTTGCTGCAGAGTGACTCCAGGCACACTCTTCTGAATTTAAACACATCCGCTGGCCACCAAACTCCACATACATGAACATTATTGAGCATATCTGGGATGCCTTGCTACGTGTTGTTCAGAAGAGATCTCTACCCATTCGTACTCGTACGGATTTATGGAGAGCCCTGCAGGATTCATGGTGTCAGTTCACTCCAGCACTAACTCAGACATTAGTCGAGTCCATGCCACGTTGTGTTGCGGCACTTCTGCGTGCCCGCGGGTGCCCTATACGATGTTAGGCAGGTGTACCAGTTCCTTTGGCTCTTCGGTGTATGTGACTTATGAAAATCTGTTCAACCATTGTGCTCCATTCCTTTTTTACTCTCTATGCTCAGTCACTGTGTTGGTTGGATTGTTGGTAGCACTCTGGAACTCACAAGGTATTTTTCCGCTCATTTCATGTGAATTTTACAACAACTCTCCGAAATGACAGACGGTCCCTGTCCGCCAGTACACGAGGCCTGCCTGCTCTTCGTTTAGCTGTGGTTGTTCCTCCACGTTTCCGTATCAGAATCACATCACCAGCAATCGATCTGGGCAGGTTTAGGAAGGCTGAAATGTCTCTGATGAATTTCTTACTCTGCTTCCCTACTGACAACACAATACACCCAGACTATTTTTATACTGGGGATGCGCCTCTCGTGACATCTATTGGCCAATTTTGCATTACTCAAGGATGCCTAGATACCTTTGACCTGATAGTGTATATACCCATAACTAAGAAAGATTGTCTAATGAATCCCCACAGATAAAAATTCGGTCATATATGTCTAATGTCGCGCGTAGATTCACCAAATTTGCATCAAAAGTCAGCTATAAGATCAATAGGGAGTTTGAATAAAAATGCTTTCGGTCATACTATTTGCGTGTTTTATTAAATTATACGATGCATTTCGGACCCTATGGGTCCATCTTTCGGTGCAAATCGTTTAATACATATTTTACGTTTGTTCTTGAATGAGATGAAACACATTTTCCTGTTACGAGAAATATGTTATGTTTCGTATTTCGTGAATCGAGTGTGGAAATATGTTACATCTATGGCTCTGAGCACTATGGGACTTAACATCTGCGGTCATCAGTCCCCTAGAACTTAGAACTACTTAAATCTAACTAACCTAAGGACATCACACACATCCATGCCCGAGGCAGGATTCGAACCTGCGACCGTAGCAGCAGCGCAGCCGGTCATTTCACCTCACATCAAGAGCAAACGTCAGTTATGTATCAGACGATTTGCACCTGAAGGTGGATCCACAGGATCCTAAATGCATCGTGTAATTCAATAAAACCCGAAAAGAAATTGTGATTCACGGTGTTTTATTATATTATTACTGAATACAGTCACGTACACAGGTGTAAAACAGGGATAAAATCAAAACATAAGGACAATGTCAGCTCTGTACTCCAAAAACGGATATTGTCCTCCGCCAACATCTAAGAAAACATCAGGATTCTCAGATGCTTTTGGCGAAAACTAACGTTATAATTTATAACATTTTAGCGATGACGGTGGTTAAGTATGGAACTGGACCGTGGACATTAATGAAATTCGATAGAAAGCAACTTGCCTTATTTGAAAGAAATATTTTGAAGCAAATTTTTGGCACAGTGAGTGGAAGAATATGGTATCTGAAGGAGGAGTTTCGGATAATAATTATATAATCTATACGACGAACGAGACGTTGTCACTTAAATTAAGATTAAAAGGTAGGACGCGTATTGAGAGGCAACGACAGGGATACTTAAGAATATATTCAATCCATTGCCTGAAGGAACTAGGAAACTTGGCATTCAGAATTACAGGAGTTCGAGAATAATCATTAAAGAATGGAATAATCTTCTGTTGAAGGCCAAGGAGCAGAGAAGGCTGTCGTGCCAATGATGTTAATGATGACGTAGACGTAGAATGCACACCAAGACGACGAAAGTCATGAGACAGCGATATACGCATATATAAATGGCGGAAGTATAGCGTTCACGAGGACTGAAAGGGCAGTGCATTGGCGGAGCTGTCATTTGTACTTGGGTAATTCGTGTGAATCCGACGTGATTATGACTGCACGACTGGAATTAACAAACTTTGAGCGCGGAATGGTAGTAGGAGCTAGACGCATGGGGCATTCTATTTCGGAAATCGTTAGGGAATTCAATATTCCGAGACCCAAAGTTTCAAGAGTGTGCCGAGGAGACCACATTTAAGGTATTACCTCTCACCCCGGACAACACAGTGGCCGACGGCCTTCAATTGACGACCGAGAGCAACGGCGTTTCCGTAGAGTTGTTGGTGCGAAAAAACAAGTGACACAGCGTGAAATAACCGCAGAAATAAATGTGGGACGTACGACGGACGTATCCGTTAGAATAGTGCGGCGAAATCTGGCGTTAATGGGCTAAGGCAGCAGACGACCGAAGCGAGTGCCTTTGCTAACAACACTACATCGTCTGCAGTGCCTCTCCTGGGCCTGTGACCAAATCGGTTGGTTCCTAGAGGACTGGAAAACCGTAGCCTGGTCAGATGAGCACTGGTTTCAGTTGGTAAGAGCTGGTGATGGGGTTAGAGTGTGGCGCAGACCCGACGAAGCCATGGACCCAAGTTGTCAATAATGCACTGTACAAGCTGATGGTGGCTCCATAATGATGTGAGTTGTGCCTAGGACGGCCTTGGTGACCGAGCGGTTCTAGGCGCTTCAGTCCGGAACCTCGCGACCGCTACGGTCGCAGGTTCGAATCCTGCCTCGGGCATGGATGTGTGTGATGTCCTTGGGTTAGTTAGGTTTAAGTGGTTCTAAGTTTTATTGGACTGATGACCTCAGATGTTATGTCCCATAGTGCTCAGAGCCATTTGAACCATTTTTGAGTTGTGCCTGTATGGAATGGACTGGGTCCTCTGGTCCAACTGAACCGATTATTGACTGGAAATGGTTATGTTCTGCTACTTGTAGACCACTTGCATTCAGTCACGGACTTAATGTTCCCAAACAACAATGAAATTTTTGTGGACGACAATGCGCCATGTCACCGAGCCACAAATGTTCGCGATTGGTTTGAAGAACATGCTGGACTATTGGGGTGAATGATTTGGCCATCCAGATCTACATCTACATCTACATTCATACTCCGCTAGCCACCTGACGGTGTGTGGCGGAGGGTACCTTGAGTACCTCTATCGGTTCTCCCTTGTATTCCAGTCTCGTATTGTTCGTAGAAAGAAAGATTGTCGGTATGCCTCTGTGTGGGCTCTAATCTCTCTGATTTTATCCTCATGGTCTCTTCGCGAGATATACGTAGGAGGGAACAATATACTGCTTGACTCCTCGGTGAAGGTACGTTCTCGAAACTTTAACAAAAGCCCGTACCGAGCTACTGGTCGTCTCTACTGCAGAGTCTTCCACTGGAGTTTATCTATCATCTCCCTCATCCTGTAACGAAGAGCGCTGGTCTCCGTTGGATCTTCTCTATCTCTTCTATCAACCCTATCTGGTACGGATCCCGCACTGGTGAGCAGTATTCAAACAGTGGGCGAACAAGTGTACTGTAACCTACTTCCTTTGTTTTCGGATTGCATTTCCTTAGGATTCTTCCAATGAATCTGTCTGGCATTTGCTTTACCGACTATCAACTTTATATGATCATTCCATTTTAAATCACTCCTAATGCCTACTCCCAGATAATTTATGCAGTTAACTGCTTCCAGTTGCTGACCTGCTGTATTGTAGCTAAATGATAAAGGATCTTTCTTTCTATGTATTCGCAGCACATTACACTTGTCTACATTGAGATTCAGGTGCCATTCGTTGCACCATGCGTCAATTCGTTGCAGGTCCTCCTGCATTTCAGTACAATTTTCCATTGTTACAACCTCTCGATATACAACATCATCATCCGCAAAAAGCCTCAGTGAACTTCTGATGTTATCCACAAGGTCATTTATGTATATTGTGAATAACAACGGTCCTACGACACTCCCCTGTGGCACACCTGAAATCACTCTTACTTCGGAAGACTTTTCTCCATTGAGAATGACATACTGCGTTCTGTTATCTTGGAACTCTTCAATCCAATCACACAACTGGTCTGATAGTCCATACGCTCTTACTTTGTTCATTAAACGACTGTGGGGAACTGTATCAAACGCCTTGTGGAAGTCAAGAAACACGGCATCTACCTGGGAACCCGCGTCTATGGCCCTCTGGGTCTCGTGGACGAATATCGTGAGCTGGGTTTCACACGATCGTCTTTTTCGAAACCCATGCTGATTCCTACAGAGTAGATTTCTAGCCTCCAGAAAAGTCATTATACTCGAACATAATATGTGCTCCAAAATTCTACAACTGATCGACGTTAGAGATATCCCGACATAGGGATCTCCCGACATATATCCCTTCGAACATTTATGTGACATAATCGAGAGGTCAGTTCGCGCAGAAAATCCTGCAACGGCAACACTATCACAACTATGGACGGCTGTAGAGGCAGATCGTTCAATAATTCTGCAGGGGCCTTCCAGCGACTTGTTGAGACCATTGCGCGTCGAGTTGGTGCTCTACACCGGGCAAAACGAAGTCCGACACTATGTTAGGAGGTATCCCATGATGTTTGTCAGTTCAGTGTAAATGCAGTGCCTAAACCACAGAGCCGCATTGTTCTATAGGTGGTCACGGAAAGCCACTACCGAGTATTAAGCGCTATAAGAGTAGCAAAATAATGTCCTGCACGCTGTTACTCACATGCCTGCTGCCTGTGAAACGAGCAGCAGTGAGTGTCTGGAGACATTTGGCCATGCAGCGTGTACGCGGGCGTTGGAGCGCGCGAGCGCATGCGTGTTCTGTGATAACGACCGGGCTGGCCGCTTGCGAGCATGTGTTTCTACAGTGATAGCAGCCGTCGGCCAGCAGTGATGATGCAAGTGCTTTCATTTCTGGGATGATTTCAGCGGAGAGAAACG
Source organism: Schistocerca serialis cubense (assembly GCF_023864345.2). NCBI lineage: Eukaryota > Metazoa > Arthropoda > Insecta > Orthoptera > Acrididae > Schistocerca > Schistocerca serialis. Next base: position 432,996,970 of record NC_064640.1, on the reverse strand, counting down.
TCACAACACTATGCACTGCACAGTTAATTGCCAGTGTCAAAAATTAGTTGGTCTTACAGAGATATTTGAACCATCACCTTATCACTGTTGATTACTCCTATAGACAGTAACTTGGCTATGAACACACGAAATAAAGTGAAGGCTGTTTTTCATGAGGAAACTGTGTGTAGACATAACGACTACTTTTGTCATCGGGAATCAAACATTAATTTTGAGGGCAACTACGCAAATTCAAACAAGATTGACTAAAGGTCCACTAATCCCCTACCCGAATTCCACAACCTTCTGAATGAGGTGGAGCATTTCTGCACTCACCAAACTTTATTTTGAGTGGATCCCGGATCAAATTCCCGTCTAGACATCCTAATGGGTAGACGATTTCTCCGCTCTTTGGAGAACGACAAATCCGTGTGATAGTTTTCATTCCCGTTTCAACTCTTTGTTTGCATCTCTCACCCTTGCATTAACATTTTTGTGAGTGACTTGAGTAGGACATAAACAGACCTTCACATTTGTCTAAATAGTGAGGTCTCTGGTTTCGTACCGAAAACTGACAAAAAAACTATGGAAAGACAAGTATTCATCCAGAACAGAATTGCGCAATCTCAAAATAGTGAAATGGACTGATCGTACTTATTGAAGTGTGTTTTGCACAAAGCTTAAAAGTTATCTTTACTTATTTTTTAGTGTCTGTGTAATACAGTGCCTTTATACAATGTCCTTCAGACAAGAATGCACGTGTGAAGGAACAGACACTGCTGACGATCCACAGCTGTATTACATATTACGAGTCAATTTCGTAATATTAAAAATTATCGTTACCTTAAAAGCATCTTCTGAATAGGAAAACTTGCCTTTGGAGCTCATTGTTATATATTTCCTTTTCTTCAAATACTTTTTCGACATCATTCTGTCAAATACACTCCTGGAAATTGAAATAAGAACACCTTGAATTCATTGTCCCAGGAAGGGGAAACTTTATTGACACATTCCTGGGGTCAGATACATCACATGATCACACTGACAGAACCACAGGCACATAGACACAGGCAACAGAGCATGCACAATGTCGGCACTAGTGCAGTGTATATCCACCTTTCGCAGCAATGCCGGCTGCTATTCTCCCATGGAGACGATCGTAGAGATGCTGGATGTAGTCCTGTGGAACGGCTTGCCATGCCATTTCCACCTGGTGCCTCAGTTGGACCAGCGTTCGTGCTGGACGTGCAGACCGCGTGAGACGACGCTTCATCCAGTCCCAAACATGCTCAATGGGGGACAGATCCGGAGATCTTGCTGGCCAGGGTAGTTGACTTACACCTTCTAGAGCACGTTGGGTGGCACGGGATACATCCGGACGTGCATTGTCCTGTTGGAACAGCAAGTTCCCTTGCCGGTCTAGGAATGGTAGAACGATGGGTTCGATGACGGTTTGGATGTACCGTGCACTATTCAGTGTCCCCTCGACGATCACCAGTGGTGTACGGCCAGTGTAGGAGATCGTTCCCCACACCATGATGCTGGGTGTTGGCCCTGTGTGCCTCGGTCGTATGCAGTCCTGATTGTGGCGCTCACCTGCACGGCGCCAAACACGCATACGACCATCATTGGCACCTAGGCAGAAGCGACTCTCATCGCTGAAGACGACACGTCTCCATTCGTCCCTCCATTCACGCCTGTCGCGACACCACTGGAGGCGGGCTGCACGATGTTGGGGCGTGAGCGGAAGACGGCCTAACGGTGTGCGGGACCGTAGCCCAGCTTCATGGAGACGGTTGCGAATGGTCCTCGCCGATACCCCAGGAGCAACAGTGTCCCTAATTTGCTGGGAAGTGGCGGTGCGGTCCCCTACGGCACTGCGTAGGATCGTACGGTTTTGGCGTGCATCCGTGCGTCGCTGCGGTCCGGTCCCAGGTCGACGGGCACGTGCACCTTCCGCCGACCACTGGCGACAACATCGATGTACTGTGGAGACCTCACGCCCCACGTGCTGAGCAATTCGGCGGTACGTCCACCCGGCCTCCCGCATGCCCACTATACGCCCTCGCTCAAAGTCCGTCAACTGCACATACGGTTCACGTCCACGCTGTCGCGGCATGCTACCAGTGTTAAAGACTGCGATGGAGCTCCGTATGCCACGGCAAACTGGCTAACACTGACGGCGGCGGTGCACAAATGCTGCGCAGCTAGCGCCATTCGACGGCCAACACCGTGGTTCCTGGTGTGTCCGCTGTGCCGTGCGTGTGATCATTGCTTGTACAGCCCTCTCGCAGTGTCCGGAGCAAGTATGGTGGGTCTGACACACCGGTGTCAATGTGTTCTTTTTTCCATTTCCAGGAGTGTAGGATATTTAAGATAATAATCTACCTTCTTTTAAATTTTGTAATAAGAATGTGACAGTAGTCTTTAGCTAAACATTGCTAGACTCCTATAATATGGGTAACTGGCATGTTTCGGGTAGTGACAAGAAAAAACCACAGGTCTGCTGCTAGTTGCGGAGTTCAGGTACTGGTGGTAAAAACAGTTTTGGGGAAGGTGCGGAGCTCGGGTTTTGAGTAGGTAAAAGCTGCGTAGTCTGTGTGAGACAATTTGGAGGATAAATATTGTGTTTCCACTAACAATTGCTCAAAACGCCAAAACGATTATTTGTCGATGTCTGGTTTTAGCTTCACCAACTTTGACACGATCTACACATCGTTGACACGATCTACACATGCATGATTTTTGCATTGTCACCCGCCCAGAATTATTATGTCGTTATGCAATTCTGTGAAGAAGCATTTTGAGGTTGCAGAAGCAGTCCTTCCCTAGCTGCTCGACGTCGTTCTTGCAGCAGGCTCATACCAAGTTTGCTGAGCATGTCCGTAATGTCCGGCCGTTGTGGCCGAGCGGTTCTAGGCGCTTCAGTCTAGAATCACGAGACCGCTACGGTCGCAGGTTCGAATCCTGCCTCGGGCATGGATGTATGTGATGTCCTTAGGTTAGTTAGCTTTAAGTAGTTCTAAGTTCTAGGGGACTGATGACCTCAGATGTTAAGTCCCATAGTGCTCAGAGCCATTTGAACCATTTGTCTGTAACGTTCTCATAGTAAGCAGAGATTCAAAACGGCCTGATACGAATCTTAGAAGACTACAGGGTTAGAGGGCGGGTCTCTCGTGTACTTTTAAATTCCGTAGAGAAACTACGTTTCCCAGAATTCTCCCAATGACTCATAGTCTGGCGTTTTTCTCTTGCCCACTTTAAGATCCGTTAGTATCTAGACTTTATACACTGAAGCGCCAAAGAAACTAGTATAGGTATGCGTATTCAAAAAAGAGATGTGTAAATAGGCAGAATACTGCGCTTCAGTAAGAAACGCCTAAGTAAGACAACAAGTGTCTGGCTCAGTTGTTAGATCGGTTACTGCTGCTACAATGACAGATTATCAAGATTTAAGTGAGTTTAAACGTGGTGTTATAGTTGGCGCACGAACGATGGGACACAGCATCTCCGAGGTAGAGATAAAGTGGAGGTTTTCCCGTACGATCATTTCACGAGTGTACCGTTAAAATCGGGAATCCGGTAAAACATCAAATCTCCGACATAGCTGAGGCCGGAAAAAGATCCTGCAAGACCGGATACATCGACGACTGAAGAGAATCGTTCAACGTGGCAGAAGTGCAACACTTCCGCAAATTGCTGCAGATTTCAATGCCGGGCCATCAACAAGTGCCAGCGTGCGAACCATTCAAGGAAACATCATCGAAGTGGGCTTTCGAAGTCAAAGGCCCATTCTTGTACCCTTGCTGACTGCACGACGCAAAGCTTTACGCCTCGCCTGGGCCCGTCAACACCGACATTGGACTGTTGATGACTGGAAATATGTTGCCCGGTCGGCCGAGTCTCGTTTCAAATTGTATCGCGCGCATGGGCGTGTACGGGTATGGAGACAACCTCATGAATCCATGGACCCTGCATGTCAGCGGGGGACTGTTCAAGCTGGAATGGTATGGGTCGTGTGCAGTTAGAATGATATGGGACTTCTGATATGTCTAGATACGACTCTGACAGGTGACACGTACGTAAGCATCCTGTATGATCACCTGCGTTCATTCACGTCCATTGTGCATCCCAAGAGACTTGGGCAATTCCAACAGGACAATGCCACACCCTACACGTTCAGGATTGCTACAGAGTGGCTCCAGAAACACTCTTCTGAGTTTAAACACCTCCGCTGGCTACCAAACTCTCCAGACATGAGCATTATTGAGCATATCTGGAATGTCTTTCAGTGTGCTTTTCGGAAGACATCTCCATCGTCTCCTACTCTTACAGATTTATGGACATCCCTGCAGGATTTATGGTGTCAGTTCCCTCCATCATTACTTCAGACATTAGTCGAGTCCGTGCCAAGTCGTGTTGCGGCAGTTCTGCGTGCTCACGGGGGCCCTACACGATATTAGGCAGGACACGATATTAGGCAGGTATAGCAGTGTCTTAGGCTCTTTATTGTATTACTGTGGACGGTTAGAGCAAAGTATTTAATGACTTACATACGCTCTAATCATTTATTATGGGACGTTCATCTCCTTACAAGTATAGCTATGGCTTAACTTTTGTTTAAGGGATCTGGCAGTTGTCACATCAAGCGTTGTTATGCAAATCGGCACGAATGTCACAACAATTCTCGATGGAGAACCCTTTTACAGGATGAATGTGGATTCTGAGACAAACTTTAGGGGGTAATTCACATTTTAGTTTAGTACTTAGACGCAACGGACCAATGGAACGGAGTCCATTGTTACCAAATAGTTTCTCGTGTTAGTGACGTAATGTCTCTTGGACCATGACAAACGCATTAAAAAAATGAAGAAATAAATTGCTTGCTATGTCGTGATAGATGTAACACCGTGTGTAAAGGAATAGGTAATGAAACCTTCCTGATTCAGTTATTGATCAAAGCAACCAATCTCAGGCCAGATATGTACACGTTTTTTACAGTGCTGAATGATGTGGAGTATTTATTCACATTCTGAGTGGATCAGCAATCACATTCCCGTCTGAACATCCTAATGTATGAATTCTATGGTTTTACTAAATGGTAAAAATATATATCAACTGATGGGATGTTTCCTTTGTTTTCCCGTCCTTCTCTAGCTCCGTAAGAACGCTGTCCCCAATGATATAAACGTCGAAGAGACTTTCTTTCCTTCATTACTTGCTGTCCAGTTCCTGTTAATTTCCCGTTATGAACGATTTTTCTAAAGAACACCTCCGACAGAAAAGATGTAAAGTAAAATTGCAAAGATCCTGGTTGGAAACCCGCTCTGGAACACAGTTGTAGTCTGTGATGAAGGCTTATTTCAGCGCACATTGCATGACTTAAGTTTCAATCTAGAACATGTGAGCTGTTTCAAATGACAGAAGCAGTATCACATTTTGTAAAGATGCTACTGCACACAACGTACAAAATCAAGCCTGACAGCCAGTAAAAGAAGAGTTACACTCAACTTCCGTGTCATCTGTGATTACCATGAGTCAGTCGATACGTCCACTCCAAACACGACACGTATTATGTGAAAACAGATGCAGAGGTATATCAGTTGGAGGTAACACATCAAACGAAATGCAGTTATTCGGTGGCCCTATTGAGTTGCTTATATCGTGCCCCTCATGACACATCCCAGAAGAACTTTTGAAATGTTGTCGGCTGAGTTCATATCCAATGTGTAAAAAAGCAGCATCATCAAGAAACAACGCCAAACAAATTCAGAATACCTACTAAATTTCGTATGAACGATATTAAATAGTATATAACTAAAAAAATTAAAACATCAAACTCGGTTTAAAATTAACATTACCGCTAATTGCAAGAAAGCCTATGTTATCTATATTTATATTTTTCTTTGGCGCTAAGCTATCACTACCGAGCGACGTGGTGTAGTGATATCACACTGGACTGGCATTCAGGAAGATGCTTTTTCAGATCACAGTCTGCCACATCAGATTTCAGTTTTGGGTGGTTTCCCTAATGCGCTTTGGGAAAATTCGTGAGTGGTTTGCGCGGATGAGGCGAGATCCTTTGTGGCGGGATGTTTGGTCCAATTCTCCTGCCTGGTGACGCTCGTAGATTCCTATTTGTCCAGCTACGATATTACCTTTGCTTCCTACTCCACCGTGGCAGCACATACGGTTTTAAGTGACACCTGAAATATTCTCAAAAAGGTGTGTCTCCGTACGACTCCTACTGCAGACTCCTTTCAGTTGTCTTGCTTGTAACCTGCAACTTCTCCGTCATAGATTCTCTGCAACGCAAGTTCTTACTGGGAAGGAAACACTATCTATATTACTAAGCGATTATCACCAAACCCAGTACCTGTTGCAGACTGCCTATCTAACACTTCCAGGGGCAACAAAAGTTTATTTGCAATATTTTGCGTACTTATTAACCGTATTTAAATATTTAAAATAATCTAGTCATTAAGAAGTATAATTTTATGTTCGAAGCTTAACACCATAAGAAAAGTATTACAGTTGGAACTGTGTGTCTGTCTGGAAGTATCGCAACTGACGGCGCGCAAATACCCGTACTTCATTCAAATGGTTCAAATGGTTCTGAGCACGATGGGACTTAACATCTGAGTTCATAAGTCCCCTAGAACTTAGAACTATTTAAACCTAACTAACCTAAGGACATCACACACTTCCATGCCTGAGGCAGGATTCGATCCTGCGACCGTAGCGTTCGCGCGGTTCCAGACTGAAGCGCCTAGAACCTCTCGGCCACATCGGCCGGCCGTACTTCATTCATCCATTATTTCAGAGTGAGAGCACTTAGCAACTTCCAACAAATGTTGCACATCGTTTCCAACCTATGCAAAACTTTTTGTTGCCGACATCCCCTTCAAAATGATGAAATGAAAAAAAAAGTTTATGGCTTGCTACATTTTTGCTGTCAATACAATATAACTCTATTCCCAACACACTTTGTAGACAGTATCCACATATATAACTGAATGTACCTTCGAAATTATAGCATTTTACGACAAATACATCAGGAGATATGACGTCATTAACATTGAGATGTGTGGAAAACATGCTTTCGTTTAAAATGGAGCGCAAATAACCCAGTTCATATTCATCTAATATTTCATAATAAGAGCAGTTAGCGACTTCCTACAAACTTTAAGAATAATTTCAAACCTTTTCTAAACTTTCTCTCGCTTACATGCTTAACATTTAACACATTAATTCACTTGTAAAATAATCAGACGTTTGAAGTTGTTTTATAGATGATCGTTCGATTCTTTAAACAATCGAAGGTTTACTGGTTGTCTACTGGTAGTTTCTACACACTTTTTGTAACGACGAAATTATATTCTTGAAATGTCTTTCCTAACAGCGGTCGTTCAGAGCTCGCAAACGTTGCTTCCTACGCAACGCGGAAAGTTTGCCTGATTAGGTGCCGTCGGCGAAGTTCATTCATGGAATGTGTTCGCCCTAAGTGGAGATCATTAATCATTATCATAGCCTGTTTCAGTACATCACACGCAAAACACTTCACTTGCTACGTGGTACTTAAGACGGACAGCATAATGGAAGACAGCCAATAAGAAGTGCACACCGATTCCTCCACAGCTCTAATTTGAAAGTTCCATACAAATTACTCTGAAAATTTCACGAAGTGTAACACATCCGATCCAGAACGCGGAGAGACGAGGAGACAGCATACACGACTCCTTCTCGGGCGGTCGACTGCTTAGATTTCGTGCACTGTAGCGGAAGGCTTTTAGGTCACTCTCCGCTCAATAGCTCATGACCTCAGCTGCCCGTATCAGTCATACCCTTCTGATCATCAAAACTGATGCTTGCATTCCCATTTGAGGCTTTTCAGTAATCGATAATTTTTTTTGAAAGCGGTATTTTCCTGAGCTGATAAAATTAATGTGATTTTTAAGGACATGACGCGAATACCTGCATGCTCTGAGAGAGCTATTTAGTTAGTTACTTGTTGCATAGATCGCGCTCACGCTAACGTTGTGATATGGGAAGTGTCAGCATAACAAAGATAGAAAACGCACCAGGGTACCCATATATACAGGGTGGTCCATTGATAGTGACCGGGCCAAATATCTCACGAAATAAGCATCAAACGAAAGAACTACAAAGAACGAAACTCGTCTAGCTTGAAGGGGGAAACCAGATAGCGCTATGGTTGGCCCATTAGATGGCGCTGCCATAGGTCAAACGGATATCAACTGCCTTTTTTAAATAGGAACCTCCATTTTTTATTACATATTCGTGTAGTACGTAAAGAAATATGGATGTTTTAGTTGGACCACTTTTTTCGCTTTGTGATAGATGGCGCTGTAATAGTCACAAACGTGTAAGTGCGTTGTATCACGAACCTCCATTTTTTATTACATATTCGTGTAGTACGTAAAGAAATATGGATGTTTTAGTTGGACCACTTTTTTCGCTTTGTGATAGATGGCGCTGTAATAGTCACAAACGTGTAAGTGCGTTGTATCACGTAACATTCCGCCAGTGCGGACGGTATTTGCTTCGTGATACATTACCTGTGTTAAAATGGACCGTTTACCAATTGCGGAAAAGGTCGATATCGTGTTGATGTATGGCTATTGTGATCAAAATGCCCAACGGGAGTGTGCTATGTATGCTGCTCGGTATCCTGGACGACATCATCCAAGTGTCCGGACCGTTCGCCGGTTAGTTACGTTATTTAAGGAAACAGGAAGTGTTCAGCCACATGTGAAACGTCAACCACGAGCCACAACAAATGACGATGCCCAAGTAGGTGTTTCAGCTGCTGTCGCGGCTAATCCGCACATCAGTAGCAGACAAATTGCGCGAGAATCGGGAATCTCAAAAACGTCGGTGTTAAGAATACTACATCAACATCGACTGCACGCTTACCATATTTATATGCACCAGGAATTGCATGGCGACGACTTTGAACGTCGTGTACAGTTCTGCCACTGGGCACAAAAGAAATTACGGGACGATGACAGATATTTTGCACGCGTTCTATTTAGCGACGAAGCGTCATTCATCAACAGCGGTAACGTAAACCGTCATAATATGCACTACGGGCAACGGAAAATCCACGATGGCTGCGACAAGTGGAACATCAGCGACCTTGGCGGGTTGATGTATGGTGCGGCATTATGGGAGGAAGGATATTTGGACCCCATTTCATCGATGGAAATCTAAATGGTGCAGTGTATGCTGATTTCCTACGTAATGTTCTACCGATGTTACTACAAGATGTTTCACTGCATGACAGAATGGCGATGTACTTCCAACATGATGGATGTCCGGCACATAGCTCGCGTGCGGTTGAAGCGGTATTGAATAGCATACTTCATGACAGGTAGATTGGTCGTCGAAGCATGGCCCGCACGTTCACCGGATCTGACGTCCTCGGATTTCTTTCTGTGTGGAAAGTTGAAGGATATTTGCTATCGTGATCCAGCGACAATACCTGACAACATGCGTCAGCGCATTGTCAATGCACGTGCGAACAGTACGGAAGGCGAACTACTCGCTGTTGAGAGGAATGTCGTTACACGTATTGCCAAATGCATTGAGGTTGACGGACATCATTTTGAGCATTTATTGCATTAGTGTGGTATTTACAGGTAATCACGCTGTAACAGCATGCGTTCTCAGAAATGATAAATTCACAAATGTGCATGTATCATATTGGAACAAGCGAAATAAAATGTTCAAATGTACCTACGTTCTGTATTTTAATTTAAAAAACCAACCTGTTACCAACTGTTCGTCTAAAATTGTGAGCCATATGTTTGTGACTATTACAGCACCATCTATCACAAAGCGAAGAAAGTGGTCCAACTAAAACATTCATATTTCTTTACGTTCTACACGAATATGTAATAAAATTTGAGAAAAGGCAGTTGATATCCGTTTGACCTATGGCAGCGTCATCTAGCGGGGCAACCATAGCGCCATCTGGTTTCCCCATTTCAAGCTAGACAAGTTTCGTTATTTGTAGTTTTTTCGTTTGACGCTTATTTCGTGAGATAATTATTTCTAATCAAGAATCCCACTCTGGTGCACTCTGGTGCAGAAGAATTGAGATGTGAACTGTGGCGAAAGCATTTAGGTAATAATGGTCAAAAGTCACATAACATAGTTACGTTCTTCATTCGACAACACACTAAAATTTCAAAATTGTCAGTTCAAACCAAAAGACAGTTAACCTACACAGATCTTACAGCAAACTGCGTATCAATAGTTTCTATAGGCTTTACTGATTCCAAATTGTGTACGGATAAAAGTAAACCTGTTCAAAGAGGTCTTTTTTTCAACAGATTTCATTTTTAACCACTCTGAACCTTCTGCCTCAGTTTCCCGCTGGTGGTGGTACCGCAAGATATATTGCATGTAATGTGGAGCAGTGCTGTAATTCGCAAGTTCTGTGTTTATAATTTCTAGACGGTGATAGGTGGGCCCCTGTTCTGGATTAGAGTCGAGCAGTGTACGTGCAATGCTGTTATAAAACAAATCTTTGATCATACAAGACGAACTGGTGCAATTCTCGTCCTTTTCTCTGAATTCTTATACACTGAAGAGCCAAAAAAACTGATACACCTGCCTAATATCGTGCAAGGCCCCCGCGAGCACGCAGAAGAGCCGCAACACGATGTGGCATGGCCTCAACTAATGTCTGAAGTAGTGTTGGAGGGAACTGCCACCATGAATCCTGCAGGGCCGTCCATAATTCCGTAAGAGTACGAAGGGGGAGGGGGGGGGGGGGGGAGATCTCTTCTGAACAGCACATTGAAGGCATCCCAAATATGCTCAATAATGCTCATGTCTGGGGAGTTTGGTGGCCAGCGGAAGTGTTTAAACTCAGAAGAGTGTTTATGGAGCCACTTTGTAGCAATTCTGGACGTGTGAGGTGTCGCAAGTCCGTCGGTAAGCACAATGGACATGAGTGGATGCAGACAGGATGCTAACGTACGTGTCACCTGTCAGAGTTGTATCTTGACGTATCAGGGGTACCACATCACTCCAACTGCACACGACCCACACCATTACAGAGCCTCCACCAGCTTCAACAGTCCCCTGCTGACATTCAGGTTATATGGATTCATGAGGTTGTCTCCATACCCGTATTTGTACATCCGCTCGATACATTTTGAAACGAGACTCGTCCGACCAGGCAACATATTTCCAGTCATCAGCAGTCCGATATCAGTGTTGACAGGCCCAGGGGAGGCGTAAATCATTGTGTCATGCAGTCATCAATGGTACACGAAGGGGCCTTCGGCTCCGAAAGCTCATATCGATGATGTTTCGTTGAATGGTTCGCACGCTGACACCTGTTGATGGCCCAGCATTGAACTTCGCAGCAATTTACGGAAGAGTTGCAGTTCCGTCACGTTGAACGATTCTCTTCAGTCGTCGTTGATCCCGTTCTTCCTGATATTCACGGTACACTCTGTCCCATCCCTTGTGCGCCGACTATAACACCACGTTCAAACTCACTTAAATCTTGATAACCTGCCATTATAGCAGCAGTAACCGATCTAATAACTGCGCAAGACACTTGTTGTCTCATATAGGCGCAGCCGACTGCTGCGCCATATTCTGCCTGTTTAGATATTCTCTGTACTTGAATACGTATGCCTATACCAGTGTATTTGGAGCTTAAGTGTGTTACTGATTGTTGCGTCTGGCCACTGTGCACAACGATACTGCCGTCACAGTGAGAACTATATGCTTCTGTGTGCACCGACTTATATTATTATTAGTGTGTCGCCTAGCCACGGGAAAGTTCTAGACAGTATCAAGGATCTTGGAATCTAAGTCAAGATTGAAATTAACAGATATTTATTGTTCTAATGACTGACAAAAATTACAAAAGTAACAGAGAACAAAACTCTCTAAAACTCAAATGAAATTACTTATGGACGCTAAAGATATAGGGAGGGATCAAAAAGTGTGGAACACTGTGTGGAAAAAGCGCAACAACCTCTGCTATCTGAGCAGCTCGTGAAATCAAAGTAATCGATACAACAAGAGGCCCGAAATCATAACCAAATTAAGCAACACAAGTTGCATGGAAAAGTTATCAAGTAACGAGCTGCCCAGAGCATGTATCGCGCTAGCGCAATTGCAACACTTATATTTCCCCGAAACCTCTCTCTCTCTCAAGTGGCCACTTCCTGTCACGTGCCACTGCTGGGCCCGCACGCACCGCATAGGTCGCGGCCAGACCAAACTGCAAACAAAGTAGCATTCCCCGGGGAAACGCCCAAGTCTTCCCCTGCTGGATACCAGCGCATGCGAGAACTCCTTCAAAGGCAAATGCTTGACTGGAAATCGATCCAGAAACACTGCTGAAGTCAATAATTTCCCGCCACGCGATCGTGATGTAGGGGATATAGGGCGGAAAGGATAGCTCACTGGTCTCAGTCGCAGTCGGTTTCTGGAAGAAGAAGAACCATGAAGCAGTCAAGATCCTAACCTGTCTCTCCATCGCGGAAGAAGCTTGAAAGTAAGTACTCATTATATATCGTTGCTACTATTGGTTGGTTGATTTGGGGGAGGGGACCAAACAGTGAGGTCATCGGTTCCACTGGATTAGGGAAGGATGGGGACGGAAGTCGGCCATGCCCTTTCAAGGGAACTATCCTAGCATTTGCCTGAAGCGATTTAAGGAAATCATGGAAAACCTAAATCAGGATGGCCGGAGGCGGGTTTGAACCGTCATTCAAAATGGTTGACCTGGCTCTGAGCACTATGGGACTTAACTTCTGAGGTCCTCAGTCCCCTAGAACTTAGAACTACTTAAACCTAACTAACCTAAGGACATCACACACATCCATGCCCGAGGTAGGATTCGAACCTGCGACCGCAGCGATCGAGCGGTTCCAGACTGTAGCGCCTAGAACCGCTCGGCCACTCCGGCCGGCCTTGAACCGTCGTCGTCCCGAATGCGAGTCCAGTGTGCTAACTGCTGCGCCACCTCGCTCGGTGTTGCTACTGTTACTGCATGTAGCAGTTCCTCCTCTTCTTTGTCAAGTTCCCTTTGTTTAATTCTTCGGCATTGTCTGTGGATGTTAATTGTTTCTTCTTCTTTGTTCAGAGGTCTATGGTGTGTCCAGACTGGCAGCGACAACAAGCGTATCTGGACCAGCAGCAGCTACTATCGGCTCATCGGAATTTGCAGCAAACTCTGGACTGTCAGGACCAGCACCGGTAGCAGCTCCGTGGGATCCTGTAGCGCACATGTCCAGTATGTTGGAGCAGCACAACAAGCTGCCATTATCCATCCCACTTATTGATTTGTGTAATGAAGACACCCAGTAGGTCCCTGAGTCTCAGAAGAACTGTGCCAGGGGCCCTACACCACTCGGTGTAGGTCCATACTGGTCTCCAACATATGCACCATCCCAGTACATTCCAGAGTTACTGCAAGGATGGGGTGTTGATGTGGTGGGTGAGAAACTACTGATTCCTCCCAGTGTTCAAATGCTTTTCACTTCAACTTATAAGTTAACAGCTAGTGCCTCAAAGCACCTAAATACTGGTACACAAGCAACAGTGGACAGTGACTGGTGTGTTGTGTTAGAGACTAAAAATGCATCAAGAAGTGTTAAAGTGCAGTTTATGCTGTTGAAGTGGGATCAACTGTGTAGTGCAGAACGCTGCATCAACCAATAGATGACCTCCGAGTATTCTCTACTGTGCTGGGCTGACGCTATTTATGACATCATTGTACAATGGTATGACACTCATGGTGAGATCTGGAGGTTGTCCATTTATCTGCAACACTCCACCATTACAAACTTATTCAGCCTATGAATGGTTCTGTCCCTTGTGCTGGAAAGACTGAACCATGGGCTGTTGTGTATTTAAACTGCATATATAGTGAACTATCTGTGTATGTATGTGTGCATGCAGACAGTTTAGAACAGTGTATCAATACAGTGTCAAAAGAAGACGCTAAAGCAACATCCATCAGTTTGAGAGAAATACATGTGGAATTTAATGCTTTCAAGAAACAGCTATTTGCAAAATAGCGTAAAAAATTAAACAGTTGCTTTTGTTTTTGATGTAATGCAGCCTATGTATCATTGATGAAATGCAAATTATATATATATATATATATATATATATATATATATATATATATGTGTGTGTGTGTGTGTGTGTGTGTGTGTACACACAGCACACACTTCTCACATACATAAATAAAAAAAGGGCCATATTATTCTGCACACACACACACACATACACACACTCCTTCTTATTCAATCAGAGTCCCCCACCCCTTTTCTTGCAAATGACCCTTTTATCATCATGAGGCGACAGGCTGATTTCAGACTCCAGCACAGTGTACAACACGTGTCCTCTCAATCGAATACTAGTTTGCTGATCTATATGCGGCGGCTTTGGTGCAGCACTGTGAACGCCGCTGTACAGGCACTGCAATGTCTTCAATAGAGAGGGCTCTCGATGCCATACAATGCACATCCTTCGCCCGTCCCTGGGTTGCGCCTATCATTTTTTATTGCAGACCTACAAACTCCACAACTAGCAATCCATTCAACCCGTCTATCATAAGGCGGATAACCTTCTTGTTCTGTAGAATAATACCGTAAAGATTATCGGCTGTGTTTGAGGATGTGACGATTTCATTACCATGGTATCTCACTATTGCAAATGGATTGCAATTCTTCACCCAATAGAGGAAGCTATCTGTATCCATATAAAGTAATTTAGGATCTACGAAATGAGTTTTCGCTAACTCATAATGAAAGCGGTATATGTAGAAACTGAATAAGTCTAGTACGCACATCCCTACTTAAATAGGCTTTGTAAACTCTACTGCAGTCTTCGCCATCTCCACAGCAACAAAGTTCTCATTGAATAAGGTCACCCACTTAAAATTTTGTCTGGCAATGCATTTTATTATACTCCTACGCCCATCTCATTCGGTTGTAATTAAAATTTGAAGCCCTTCCCTCAAATTCTCCATTGTTTTGCCGAAAATTAAATTATTCATTATTTTTTAAAATCTTTCTCAAATTCATGCTTCACGCAAGCCCTCAGTGTCGTATCCAGATCAATATACTCCTTCAGCCAGAGGAATTGCTGAAGGAGATAGCCCAGGTGATTCTAAACAGCTCCAAAAAATGGTTCAAATGGCTCTGAGCACTATGGGACTTAACATCTGAGGTCACCAGTCCCCTAGAACCTAGAACTACATAAACCTAACTAACCCAAGGGCATCACACACATCCATGCCCGAGGCAGGATTCGAACCTGCGACCGTAGCAGTCGCGCGATTCTGGACTGAAGCGTCTAGAACCGCTCGGCCACCAAGGCCGGCTAAGCAGCTCCATCCCCAATCTGAGACACTGCTGGAGACTACAAAAGTGAATAATATATCTCCTCTTATTCCCTAGCATTGTCATCAGTTTTGGGATGGAACCCCACCTTGGAACAAGTTGGTCCGGACACAGTGGCAAATTGGCGTGTCCATAACGCAAATTAACAGGGTATGTGTGTTCTGCTTCCACCACATACCACACATCAGAATCAGCTACCACAACCCCCTTGATTTTCTTGGCGTTCATATAGACACGTGGCCAAGTCCCCCACGGATCCCTCGCTCAAAGAAAAGAAGTATATCAACATCGGTCAACAGTGCGATGCTGCACTTCGTTTTCTTGAGCATAGTGTCCGAGAACAACCTAAGTGCTCTTTAATAAAGGTGGCATCTTATGAATATATGGTGATACATAGACTCAGTAATTTCTAGAAAATGTCCGCAAGCAAGTGTACGTTCGTGTCCATGTAAAGCTGTGCATACTCTCCTAAAGTGGAGATATTCAGTTCTCACCAAACAGTCACAGCATGCTCATACTCTGCATCCATTATGGCATCGCTTGTAAGGTTACTCGAGAATGCAATTATATCAGGTAGTTTGGTTTCATTAAGTTTTTCCATACTATCCAGATACTCATATGCGAAGACCCCCTTCCTAGTCACAAGTCCTCATTGGGAAATGGAACTCAAGTGATGCGTACATCCTGCCGAGGTAGAGTTTCAACGAATTTCTGGAATGGCTCCTGCATAGCGAGTCAAGGAAGCCGGGCGGAATTCTTGGCGTCATTCGTTTGAAGAATGAACTATATTTCTCAACGCTCTCTCATAGGACACTGACCTAATTTTTCCTCATATCGAAATCAGCCAAGCGTTCAACTCGAAAGTGAGCGTCATACCCATTTAAATTATGGAAAAAACGGGTATGTGCCTTGGTAGCTGGCACTTCAAATGGCATATATTGTGAGCTACGCCACAGAATTTCCCATTAAGATGATAATGGTCTCTATAAGGATATCCGCTTATCTGTCTAACAACAGGCTACAAATATGGCAGTCAAACGATTTATTGTACAAATCTTCATCCTCCTTCAATTTGGTCGTGGGAACGTTGTCCCTGTAAGGCTGATCGACCTCCCATGAAAATTTTTCAAGTATCCCCGACATAAGGTTTGTATCGGTTAAGACCCAAGTCATACGATGATGGTTCAAAATGGCTCTGAGCACTATGGGACTCAACTGCTGAGGTCATTAGTCCCCTAGAACTTAGAACTAGTTAAACCTAACTAACCTAAGGACATCACAAACATCCATGCCCGAGGCAGGATTCGAACCTGCGACCGTAGCGGTCCTGCGGTACGATGATGTAACTTGGTACCATGCCACATTTGGTACGTGCTTTTCTTTGGAGGTAGTATGTGAGGCTGTGTGGTCACCTTCACAGTGGGTCACAGGAGTGAGGAGGCATTCAAAGTCGAAGTACACTGCAAACGAGCATCCCTCCTGACGGTGAGCATTTTTAAACTTTATTCTTTGTATTCCTCAGTAGGCAAAATAACACATACTGGGTACATGGAAGCGCAATCTACTAGATCCTTGCTAAATATTAGCTTGTGGAAAAATGATTCAGACATTTTAAGGAAATATGCTTTATACAATGATCGGTTGGCAATTGGGCGTAAATGAGTTGGCATATGTCTTTGATCCAAACATGATGATAATTGTCTTTCTCTTTACGTTTCTCATTGTAGAATAAGAGCATATTAACGTGCATCTTATTCTCACCAGCAAATTTTGAGAAATGGAGGGGCTGACGAGTATATGCTTGTTCTGCTCATCTGACATGCGTTTTTCCAGGCCATAAGGAGGAACCGACGTTCTGGTAGTTTCAGCCTCAAACTTAGGTATGTCCTGAATCTTGGTGGGGAACTCGATACCATCAAAGTTGTAGCACTTACAACAGTCAATGCCTATTGAGATGTGCAGTGTGAATCTTTTGTCTAATTTCTCTCACAAGTCAGAATTGACCATGCAAAAAAAGCCTGATTGGTTTTATTTTGGACATTAATGCACGCCTTTTTATCAGGTATATCGTTAGGGACCTTGATATAGCTGGACCTTCCAGTTAATGGACCACAGACACGTGTATGGCTGTCCAGGTGTAGTATTCGGCTGAGCGCTTTAGCTGACCCCCTAACTTCCATCTCGGAAAACCAGGCCAGTATAGCTCTCAAGGTGGATTCACGAAACCACTCGATCATTGATTTTCTCCACGTTATCACGCCATTATCCCCCAAAAGACTTGTCTCTTCAATGCCAGAGACAACTTTGGCGGTGGGGTGAGACAGTTCAAAGCACAGCACAGCACTGCATTTAATGGCGAGATGCTGCAGATCACTAAAAACCTTGAGGAGCTCCGTTTCAATGACAGGAAGGCATGCTCTTAGAAACCCAACTGGGTCACAGTAGCCTCCTGCCGGATTCTTGATCTTAGTGAACGAGATTCACTTCTCAAAGGTGCCTACAATCACTGTGTATTCTAACTGCAGTATGGTGTCACTTATATGATGTTCTTCATTAAATTATTATTATTATTATTATTGTTATTATTATTATTAAGTAGAATGAGTGCATTTAAATGAATTGCCTATTTCCCTCTGGCTCCTTGGCATCTCCCTCAGATATCCAGCATATCCTCATGCCAACGAAGGTCTCTCTCCAATATGCTCCACCCACTGTAACATTTCATCCCCACCTGAATTGGGGAGGAGCCATGTGTCCATCTTACTGATATCACCTAAAATCACATATTAATTTTTTTAATAATAAAAACACAATACACGCACAAAATAATACGAGAAAATAAATATTTTTTAGAATGTGCACTTACAATAGATCTGTGATGGCTCTTTTCTTAGAAGGATAGATTATCCCCATGGGGTCATAAATCAACTAGAGCGGGCGTCATGTAACTTGGCGGGTGAGGACTGGTGCGCACGGAAGTCACGTGACCTGCCGACCAATAGGAGTCAGTCAGCCGTAGCGAGCGCCCGATTTAATGTCATTCTGTGCGTAGCAAGTTTATGGCTGGTTTTAGCATTGTGTGTCGTGCTTTTTCGGATGTTATTGCAAGATATTGTGGCAGTATGAGTGGCAACAGCAAATCTCACCCAGTATTACACAGGCAGGCGAGAGAAATAATATTTTGCGTGTATCAGTTCTTTAGACGGGAGCTGGAAGCGGCAGCCACAGCTGACAAAAAAGCGTCGCCCAGTCTTGCCAAGTGCCAAGAACGAACAGCTGAGGCGTGTGGTATCAGTTTGAGAACTGTACAACGGATTGCCAGCGAAGCCAAATCATCTACTAAAGAGAACGAATCAACTATTTTTAAGTCGCCTGGTAAGTGCCGAAATCGAAAGAAATTCGTAAGTGAGCTCGACGATTTCAGCAAGAATGTGTTGTGGAGCAAAATATTCGACATGTATAGCCAAGGTGAATATCCTACAGCAGCTAAATTATGTTCCTACATGAAAGAAGCTGAAAGATTCAACGGCAGCAAATCTACCATGCTCAGAATATTAAGGGAGATGGGATTTAAATACAGAAAGAGCAATGATGGAAGAAAATTGCTCTTAGAGAGAAGTGACATTATAGCAGCAAGAACTGTGTTCTTGAGAGGAATGCACGAGATAAAACAAGCCGGAAAAGCACGTTTTTATTATCTTGATGAGACATAATTCACCAGAACCATTCAAGACCAATGTGCTGGAAGACAAGTGATGATGTTGGTGGCCTGAAGGCTCCTGTGGGAAAAGGGAGACGCCTTATTGTGCTTCACGCTGGTTCTGCAGAGACAGGCTTCATACCAGAGAGTAAATTAATATTTAAAGCATGACTATCACTCTGAAATGACCTATGCTGTCTTCAAGCGGTGGTTTGTGCAACAGCTACTTCCGTACATGGCAGAGAATTCAGTTATTGTCATGGACAACGCAAGCGTGCACTCTGTACAAGTGAATAAGGCTCCTACTTCAAACACCAGGAAGGATGAAATTATTTCATGGTTGTCGTCTAATGGAATTCCTCACTCAGCGTCACAGACCAGGGCAGAGTTACTCACACTCGTAAATGCATACAAGCCTAAATACCGCACTTACGAGATAGATGAACTGGCAAGACAGCATGGTCACTAAGTGATCAGGTTGCCGCCATATTACTGCCACTACACTCCTATTGAGCTGGTATGGGCGCAAGTTAAAACCATGTCTCAGAAAGAAACAGCACGTTCCGAATTGCTGATGTGGAAAGACTCACACATGAAGCAGTGGACAACGTAAGCATATCTGCGTGGGCAAACTGCATCAGACATTCGGAAACACTCCAAGAAGAAGATTTTAAAAAGGAAATCGACAGAGATTCGGTGATGGAGCCTTTCATAATTAATCTTCACGATTCGGATTCGTCTTTATCAGACAGCAAGGATGAAGACGATGTTTTGGGATACCTGTGACAGTACTGCAATGATGCAGTAAGCATTTAAACATGTATTGTAAATCAGAAGCCTATATTATATAACTTGAGTCTAGGTTTGCCTGGCTGGTAAAGTAATTATAAAAATATTTTAGTTTCTTACATAATTTCGTTGTGGACTTTGTTTAAAGCTTGTCTTCAGTGATTACACTCTTCGATTTTCTTACTGAATTATCTGTCAAAATATGTAAAATTTCATTTGTTTTTATGCTAGTCGGACTGCTGTCTTCGTTTCTGAAAAAGTAATTGTTCTTGCTTTCCCGAAAATTAGTCCCAACAAACAGCAAGTGGAAACTTTTTTTTCATTGTGTATAACTATAACTGTGTACAATAGACACAATATCAACAACTATAAATTCTTTGTTTAAGTGAAGTGCCTAGAAACAGAAAGTGGCTTTGGTTCTTTTAATAATAAAGACTTCATAACGATTTTTAATGTATGACAGGCTCTTTTTATATTTTCTGAAATATGATTCTTTCAGCTATGTGCCAAAAAGATGCTCTGTATTTAGGCTGCTCAGACGTTTCCTCAGGTCACTTGAAAAACTGGTATGTAAAAATTTCACATGTGCGAATATTTCGCCTGCAATCCAAATAAATAATTTTGACTACAGTTGGTAAGCCATCACAGGGTGAATGTATTCTCTGGGTTTGAAAGGGAGACAGAAATACTCCTGTATGTGCAGTGATTTTTCCCAGTACTCACACGTATTCCAAAACATTTTATGTGTACTATAAAAATCGTTTGAGTATCGGTAGGTATACATTTTTTCACAAGGTTTCTTCTACTTTTCAAATTTTATTTTTCAAGGCAGCACAATAAGATTGTATTTTCTGAGTTTGAGTAGGAAAGATAAATAAATGTGAAGCAGTTTTCCCAGTTATTCAACATGGTATTCTTGTGTTGATGAACAAACACAATAAACAATGCACGTTTGTCTATTATTCTTGCCAATGTACATAGCTTTTTTTTACACATTTTATACAACTCCATATTTTAAAGGCAGACTATTCAATGACAACATCTTTCTCACAAAGACGTATACGGTAGGTATTACTGCGCTCATCTCCATTCCTGCATGCGCGCGTACTGAAATGCACAGCGGTCAGTAGCCGACAGTCGAATGGAGTGGAAACACATAGTGTGGCTACACTGCCATGGCTCCCCCCACCACTAACTGCTGGCTGCCCAGAACTCCCCCACCACCTGCCAAGATACGTGACGCCCGCTCTAGCAGAACAATAGGTCAAGGCGAAGGTGAAGGTTTACATGAAAAATCACTTAGCAGAACAATAGGTTAAGATCATAAAACAATCATCTGTCACAGTTTAATTAATTTACATATCAACTTGATATCAAAAGTGCGCCAGAGCTAAGGTTACCCTACTACTGACGTGACTGACAGATCACTCCCAGTGGAGACACATGCAGTTAATGAAAAGAGTGTTGCACAACATATAGTTAATGAGAGCTATTAGAATTTTCTCTATTTTATGTACATGAACAGCAAATATTAATGGGTCGGTTCGATCATAAGCAATACAGATACTTAGAAAACTATCAACTGTTAACGTGAAATATTATAAGTCCAATACGTGAATACCTCAGTAAAGATTTGATAATTCGGACAGATGGAAGAAAACTGGAAACTACACATAATTTACGACTTATTTCTTGTTCGGTGTTATTTCTTGTTCTTGTTATGATGTTCGTACAGTGATTGCCTGTGCCCACGAAAAGTAATAAAGAATTACACATGCAACTAACATTTCGGATTGATTCGCCTGCAGAAGCTCGAGAATGTACTGGATTTTCAAACGTGCCTTGCACTAACAGCATGCCAACAAACATACATGCATTCTCATGGCCCAGTTGGCGACACTGCAATCTCTCACTGTTGTGGGTTGGCAGGAGAGCCAACACCGTATTATTAGAGGAAGCCGAAAGGCACGCGTTTTAGCTCACGCAGGCTGGCGTGAGGTCTGGAACAGGACGAGGAAATTAGACTTCAGAAAAACGGACGTAGCTGTTGGAATACTTAACTTTAATCCATTAATGATGAGCGTCGCTCTTGACTGTACAAGATTCACAATATCAATAGTAGCTGGTACTGGCGCCTTGCTAGGTCGTAGCAAATGACGTAGCTGAAGGCTATGCTAACTATCGTCTCGGCAAATGAGAGCGTATTTTGTCAGTGAACCATCGCTAGCAAAGTCGGTTGTACAACTGGGGCGAGTGCTAGGAAGTCTCTCCAGACCTGCCGTGTGGCGGCGCTCGGTCTACAATCACTGATAGTAGCGACACGCGGGTCCGACGTATACTAACGGACCGCGGCCGATTTAAAGGCTACCACCTAGCATGTGTGGTGTCTGGCGGTGACACCACACTCACCATACTCAGTTTTCTGATGTGAGAATTGAAGTGGTGACAGTGATTTGCCATAAGCTCCAACACATCAGCTGAAGTGTCTAAATGCCGTGTGCTACAATGAAATGCTGTGTGCTCTCTCCAGTCTGTCCTCTGCCGAGAGCTGACATCAAATGTCCTCTCTGTTGTCTACCGGCTCACACGATTCTAGACCACCAATGGCAGTGCCTCTGCGTAAGTACCGGCCAATTGTATATTTGTTAGCAAGTCAAGAATATAGCATTAACCATTCGTTGCACATCCAGAATTGGAGCTCTTAAGCAATTCCGAGCTTCTATCCCACTCTTCAGTCTGCTCGATATTTTAGCCAATACAGATTCTTCCACAAATGCATTTCTCAAGACCTGTTGTCTTTGCTTCCACTGCTCAGCAATTTGTTTAGGTTAGCCAACGAGGAGCCCCCTTACAACTATTTAGAACAGGAGTCATACACCTCGTGTACAGTAGGGACAGAGAGACGGCCAAAAAAGAAAAGAATTTTCTGTTCACAAAGCAGGCGTGCAGCTTCACACGACATGGCAAGATGTTTATCTATCTCTGAACAGATTTAGTTATTTGTTTATAAGTATACATTTTTGGATTGTTTTTTATTTTTTATTGTAGTTATTATTTATTTATTTGTAACTGGATCCTACTACTGCTAGCAAAAGCTTCCGAGTCGTCTTCGTAAAAGTCAATGGAGAGAGGACACCCTGTAAACCGTTTGCCCGGAGGATCAATCATGTGCCGTGAATCGTCTTCAGGTGTGTCCCAATGGGAAGGAGGATCCGCGAATAATGCACCTAACCAATTGACGACCATGAACACAAACGTCCGGCACTACGCACTGATACATGCGCCACATAACAGACGCGTAAGACTGCTCTTGCGATTTTCTCGGAATTGCCAGAGTAGTGCACCTTACTACGTATACATTTTGTTGTTTTAATGGCCTACTAAAGGTGTACAAAGTTTGAAGTAAATCTGTCATTCCAATATCGTGGCCTCTCATTGGAAGTGCTGGATTACAATGAAACGCGGGGCTGCACGTCGGGCTGTTGCCACTGCTCTGCCACGCGCCCATGTATCGTGGGGCAGGAAGCAGCGCGGCCGCCGGCAGGCTCGCTTCACTGCGTGGACGACAAACACGCAAGCAGGCCCGTCTGTACTGTTTCTCAAACGATTCGAAAAAAACTTCTCGGTAAAAAAATAGATTATAGCGCATCTCATAGCTATACTCGTCTGCTTCGTGGTGAACTGCCTGTCATCTTGTTAATAGTCTTAGTCACTGTGATATTTCAAAATTAAGCAACCTACTGCAAGAATTTCGAACAGTTTGCATTGAAAAATAGGGATTACTATGAATTTACCTTTCGTGCACATTATGTTAATCTTACTGCGTGTGAAATGTAACTAACATACTAAACTGTTCTTCAAACTTAGAAGCATATCGCTACCTTTTCACCAACCTCGACAAAATGGATCGTATGTAAAGCGCTTCGTCCCGAACTCTCCCGCCAGCGGAAAAGACAGAGAGAAATATTCGTAACATTCCTCGTATCTCATAAACTGTTCGAGTTACTGAAACAAGATAACAGCAGTATGCAAAGAGAAAACTATTTTTCCATATGATTAATAGGCGAAACTTCCATATCTAACAGACATTCAAGCAACTACAGATTTTCCAAATGAAATAACGTCATTTTTAAGGGCCATTGATAGCTGATGAAACGAGAATTGCTACAGGCTTCTAGAAACCAGAAGGAATTTTCGAGGCGTGGCTCTGACATTCAGAACAGGATTCACAACCGTTGTAAGTATTGTGGAGTCAACAACCAAAGTGTGGTGGGACTGCCTCCAGGCATTCCACTTACAAGTGCCTTTTTCTAAGTACTGTAAACGATTTATGTAACATACAGATATTTCCAACTATAATCGGTAATGTAGACAGAAAAAATATTCGTCTAAAATGCCCAGAAAATTCTGGTACAACGTTTCACTCACCACTTAGACATAAAGTTTTGATTGCACCAAAGAGAGCAGTGAGAATAATTAGTGGTGTTCACCCAAAGACGTCTGTAGGCACCTATTCAAGGAGTTACGTATTTTAACTGCACCATCAGAGTACATATATTCGCAAATGAAATTCGTTATAAATAATCCATCTCAATTCGCGAAGAACAGTGATGTTCATCCGTACAACACTAGAGGAAAAAATGACATTCCTATCCGTTATTGAAGCTGTCAGTTGCTCAAAAAGGAGTACATTATCCTGCAACAGAAATCTTTGATCATTTGCCCAACAACATAAAGTGTCTGGCAGGTAGCAGATCAAGTTTCAAATCTAGCTTAAAATCATTTCTTTTGGACAACTCTTTTTATTCCATGGACGAGTTTCTGTTTAAGAACTGGTAAAAAAAAATTGTACCTCTAAATGTAGTTTGCATGTGTATAACTAAAAATTTCAGTAATGTCAATATTAGCTCTATTCATGTGTGTATATATATCTTGTAATCTGACTTGTTCCACATCGTATCGATAAAATAATAGTGAAAATGGTCTACGGAACATGGCATAACTAAAGTAACTAATAGTTACAAAATTTTCATTCCACCTTACTACAAACAGCTGCAGATCCTCAGGGGAAAATCATTATAATCGATGTTGGGGGATACGGGAAAGAAAGGTAGTGTATTTCGTTTGATGCAAGAAGGGGAGCGTAATATAATGTCAAACCCTCCACTACTAAATACATTTTTGCAGTTCATTGGAGACTAGGCATATCCACAGTTGAGGCATTTTATCAAATATTACGTTCAATGTGTTTTAGGTCCGTGGAATGACTATTTCAACAAAAGCTTGTTCAGACCACTACAATTAATAGAATGTGCTTTTGGAGTAATGAGCACTAAATGGAGCCAATAGAAACTTCACCAGAATTTGCTCCGATGTGAAATGTACATTTTCCCCACACTGTCATTGACCTATAAGGCTTCCTGACTATCGATGAGCAACATACAGTAGACATTGAGCATTCTATGCAAGACATTTATCAGACATGACGAAACTTTACAGACCTTCAAATGTAGCTGTCCAAACGAGACGGTTTCGAAAAAATTTTTCTCACATAATAAAACACGATTTTCATGTGTTTGAGCTATGCTACTTCCACTTTATCGCCTGTCGTTTTAAGACAACAAAAGAAATAAGAGATTACGGAAAGGTACTGTGGCCACGTGGAGTGGCCGCGCGGTTTGAGGCGCCATGTCACGGGTTGCACGGCCCCTCCCGCCGGAGGTTCGAGTCCTCCCTCGGGCATGGGTGTGTATGTTGCTCTTAGCATAAGTCAGTTTAAGTTAGTTTAGGTAGTGTGTAAGTCTAGGGACCGATGACATCAGCAGTTTGGTCCCTTAGGAATTCATATACACACACACGCAAAGGTACTCTGTAATACTGCTGCCACTTCATCAAATAACTTGTCCAGAATGAATCAGTTGTGATGATACTTGTTCTGCTTGTTCCATAAAGGACCGCCAAATAAAAACAACTGCTGTCAAGGGTTCTGCTGATACCATTTTCACTGAAGTGTAACAAAAGAAACATAAGCTCCGGCAACATTACTGACTTTGCTACCCCCAGCAACAACCGAATGCTGCTGGCGTTGCACTAACGCGACCGGAGTCACTCGAACACTCTGACCGCCGCTCTGTGAAACAAACATGTTTGACTCGCGCAGCACAGCTCTGGTCCACGCCTCCCTGCTTGCAGCCCCACTATAATCACGCGCAGTTCTGCTTCCCGCGCCGGGCTGCTTTGATCGTGCCGCACCGCTCCACTTACATTGCCGTTACGACTCTGAAGCCAGTCAAGCATTTCCTCCTAGCTTTGCCATG
Source organism: Schistocerca serialis cubense (assembly GCF_023864345.2). Classification (NCBI taxonomy): domain Eukaryota; kingdom Metazoa; phylum Arthropoda; class Insecta; order Orthoptera; family Acrididae; genus Schistocerca; species Schistocerca serialis. The sequence goes on along the minus strand of NC_064640.1, from coordinate 432,970,775 downwards.
CTAGTACCTTGCAGTAACAACTGAATGGCAAGGAACAATGTATTAGTGGTTCATGGTAATTTAGTGTTTTCTTTGATATAAAAAGCAGGAGACCGTTTAGACTTTAGGAGGTGCCTGCGTGAAGTACAGTAAATCTGCCTTCCTTTCCAGAAGGCACTGCCATCGTTCCTTTGGTTATATCATGTGTCCATCTCTGTTTGACAACATGGCCTGAATTGATCCACGTTTCATCAAGCCACACCACTTCGTCGATATTACTGCCATAAAAATCGGTAATTTCCCTCTTCATCAAGAGCTTACAACCCCAGAAATGTCCATAGTGAAGTCCTAGGATATTGAAAGCTATGAATAACGATATGTGACTGCATTGAAAGATCCTGATTCCTTACAGGTGACCAATAAATTGCTGAGTATTGGATTTTCCTTTCTGCGAAAATAAACGTACACATGCCGACGAATCTCATTCTCAGCAAATGAAACTATATTGCTAATCCGTTTACTCACGCAAAGTTTTCTTCCCTAGAGTTTTAAGCTTTGATGTTTTTCCAGATTCTTCTTCCTTCTCGAATATTTTCTCACCGATCTTCATAATAACGTCTTTCTTTATATTCAAATCTGCAGCAGTCCTATCGCTTGCCTTGGTAACGGAGTGCATCGAGCCGCTATTAAATTTTTCAGTCGCAAAGTAGGCTCGTACGCACAAACCATTCATCTCCACTGACCTTATACGGTAATCCCCTGAAAGTTGTCGAACTTTTCCACTCATAAATTTCGGCGAACTACCTTCTTACATTGTTCAGTACTTTAACAACAAACAACGGTAACAGCAAGTAAAATAATGGTCCCTGCAACCGTGAAAACGAAAACAAACAAAATCACAGGGTGCAACGATGACATAAGAGAGCAAGCTGCCTGAAACTGACTGACATTGCAACCAGGAAGAGTTGTGGTGGTTGGGTGAAGGTTTGGCAACTTCGGGTGCTTCATATGGCTACAGGTCTTTTCGAATTGGCAGAATGCGCGCAGTGCCTTCCACACCGGCTTCCTCCAACCACAATGGTGTGTAAAACTTAAGGACTGAATTAACTTTCACATCACGTGCAGCTATCAAGTAAAATAGCTCGATGAAATTTGGACCATACATAGAAAGAGCTGCTACAGAATAGAACAGAAGGTAACTGAAAGATATACACAGCGAGAGGAACGGAAATGACAGTTTCATTCAAAGACAATAATTTCCCTGAAGTCACCACGATTCGTGTTAGTCCCATGGCCATTACAAAAGACGAACTGTGATTCTTAGTAGGGTGTGTGATCACCACAGATGGCAGTGCATGGTGTGCAAGTTGCTCCCACGCTGGCCACAAGGTTGGTCATAGGCATGTTCGAAAATCTTCCTGGGCGCATTAAGTGTCCCCCCACCTTCCGCCATATGAGGATACGTACAGTACTGACGAACATGATCGTTTTGGTGGTCCAGGTCTTATGGTGTGGTTAAGCTTCGTGTTGCACGAACGTACTGACCTCCAAAACTTTAAACACGATATACCTACCGGTCAACATTATTCGGACACTCCACTCCTTCCCCATGTGCGTCTTTTCAGGGGTGCATTCAGCTTTTATTTTATTTAATCCAGCAGCGCAGGTGGAGGAGCTGTTAGCGCCAGAGGATATTCATCGAGTGGACTGGCCTGACCGTTCCCCCGACTTAAATCCCATCAAACACGCGTGGGATATGTTGAGAACATGTATTTCAGCACATTCACATGCACCAATATAACCATTCAGTAGTTGTCAACCGCGCTAGTAGTGGAATGCAATAATTTACCACAAGAACTTACAAACCTTGTGGCCAGCGTGGGAGCATGTTGCAGACCATACAAGGGACTGTCATGAATCACGGTGCAATTACTGTTTTTTAATAAAGTGTAAATTTTCTTCGTTTCATGGAGTATTTCCTTCAGTCACCTTCTGTACTATACTGTAGCAGTTCTTTCTATATATTGTCCAAGTTTCATCGAGCTGTGTTACTTGATAGTAAGGCATCATCCGAAAGTTGCTTTCATCCTCAAGTTTTACACACCAGTGTACTTCTGTCGTAGTTATCAGTCCTAAAGTAAGGTGAAACAGACTACAATTACATGACCAAGTTGTATCCCGCTACGGCCTGATCTGTGGTTTGCTGTGTATAGAGGTACACACACAGGCACAGACACGCAGACACACACCCTGGCGCGCGCAGACACAAACCCTCGCGCGCGCAGATTTCCCCCCCCCCACGCGGGCACGCGCGCACACACCCCCGCGCGCGCGCGCACACACACCCGCGCGCTCGCAGACACACACACACACACATACACACACACACACACACACACACACACACACACACACACACACACACACATGTGCTTGCGCACAACTCTGTTATATAATTGCCCGCATCTCGTGGTCGTGCGGTAGCGTTGTCGCTTCCCATGCCCGGGTTCCCGGTTTCGATTCCCGGCGGGGTCAGGGATTTTCTCTGCCTCGTGATGGCTGGGTGTTGTGTGCTGTCCTTAGGTTAGTTAGGTTTAAGTAGTTCTAAGTTCTAGGGGACTTATGACCACAGCAGTTGAGTCCCATAGTGCTCAGAGCCATTTTGTTATATAATTAACTATTGAACTAGAAGAGGCAACTGGCAAACATTGAAAGAATGCTCGCTACGGTCGCAGGTTCGAATCCTGCCTCGGGCATGGATGTTTGCGATGTCCTTAGGTTAGTTAGGTTTAACTAGTTCTAAGTTCTAGGGGACTAATGACCTCAGCAGTTGAGTCCCATAGTGCTCAGAGCCATTTTTTTTGAAAGAATGCTGTTGTGGCATTTAGTGGTAGAACAGTTCAACTGAATGACTAGTGCTCTTACAAGGGGAACTCCCCATAGAGCACCCCCCCTCCTCAGATTTAGTGGTAAGATGGTCCAGTTGGTAGTCCATCAAAAGCTGATCAAAGATCAAGCATGCAAACAGGAAGAAAGTATACTGAACTGTAAAAAAAGAAGGAAAATATAAACAGTGAATGGTCCAAGATCAAGATGTGCAACATAAAGAAAATAGGAACAGTCAAAGTGTAGTGGTTAAGTGGTCACGGTGTTGGCCTGCAAAACAGCAAATCGGTGTTCACATCTCCCTTATGCCAAAATTTTCTTTTCCACAAAATTATGAACTGTCTGCTTGGTCACTGACGTGTCTGGTCACTGTATTCAAATTTGTGTCTGTGTCGTGGTGCAACGTCCGTTTGCAACTGAGAGGTGTAAAGAAGGGACCTTTTGTGAAAGTTGATTCTGAGATCTTGTTTGTTTTCACTGGTATTCGACGCTGGGATCCCATGATTACGAGGGATAAGCCTTCAGACCTACGTTCCTCCAACGTATTCTACACAAGTACCACATTTTATGTCTCTTGAGTTTCTTTTTGGAAGATTTGACTCTTGAATTCCTTTCTTGTAACATAGTTCACACCCGTTTATTTTTTTACACTTCTGTGAAAGGTCCATGTGGCATCTCATCTGCTCTCACTTTTCATCACATTTAGTTGCGACAGCAATATGTTCTTATCACATGACCTATATTCCATGACTAACGTATAGTATGATAACTGCCAAGAATACGGAAACAGTACAGGCATGTCAATGACTGGTTAAAAAATTCATAATTTTGTGCGACAATAAAATGGTGCACAAGCGAGATTTGAACACACACTTTGCACTCCAACACCACAATCAATAACCACTTCACTGTGGCTCTACTAGTCGCTTGATGTTGAACATCTTGAGCTTGGACCATCCACTAGTAGCAGGGCAACAATGACGTCACCCCACTCTCCATTGTTGCCAGATGTATCCAAGATGGTGGCGATGACGTCATCCAAGATAGTGGCATGTAGACTTAGCAACAGTGCATGACATCATCCAAGATGGCGGCCGTGACATCATCCAAGAGTAATGCATCACACCACAGTTACGTCTACTGACCTAAGAATATCGCTGGAAGATAGGTCACTTGGGCTATCTCCACTAACCTAAGTCATCTGACCACCACCTCTTCCTAGGAACTGGCACCAAGTTTGAATTTTGGTGGTAAAGTAAGGTCAATTCGCGTATCTCTACTAAGTTAAGAAAATGGCGTGAAAGAAAGGACACTTCGACTACCTCCACTAACCTAAGTCACCCAACTGCCACCTCCTCCTAGGGATTCATGGGAAAAGGACTCAGCCTGCACTGGGCTGCTGGAGACAGGAAGGCGTGTACTTTATTTATTTTGGGACAATTTATTTAGGGATGGAGTATATTTATCACAGTGATACAGAAAACACGCTCTGACATGCCACACAGCATACAGACCTGCAAACTACTCCTAAATAACTCACGTATAATCCTCTACACACATGCTTGCTAATTGTAAACTGTCAAAATAATGCATTGCACAGCCTAGACATGCAAACCATTCGTAAATAATGCAATACATTTATGCCCAGAGAGCCAAACAACTCGTAAACTGCCAAAATAATAATCCATCTAAAAGACTCTGCAAACATGCTTGCTAATTGTCAACTGTCGAAATCATGTACTAGTCTTTATTTAAACTATTAGAGACAGCACCACCTTCCAGTGTGTTGGCCAGGAGGTTCACACACTAACTGACCTAGTACACAGTACTACCACCAGAGGGCACTGTCATCCGTTCTGTGACGTAATCCAAGGTGGCAGCCATGACATCAGTTGATGACGCAAGTACCATTACCCAAAATGGTGGCAAACAGTGTGTTCACCACGAGGTCTCGACCTAGTACACGGTACCACCACCAGAGAGTGCTGTCATCCATTCAGTGACGTAATCCAAGATGGTGGGGGGAAATGGCAGGAAAACGACTCAGTCTGTGCTGGACATAAGTTTTTATTTTGCAGGCAATGTCTCCACCACAAGATCTAGACTCCAACTGACCTAGTACACAATATTGCCACCAGAGGGTACAGTCATCCCTCCTGTGATGTAATCCCAGATGGTGGTCTGGAGGGGAAAAATGGCTCGAAAATGACTCAGCCTGTGCTGGGCTGCTGGATAGAGTGAGGAAGGAGTGTACTTTATTTTGGAACTCTTTATTTAGGGATGGAGTATATTTATCACATTGGTACAAAACACATGCTGAGGTCACACAACACAGCCCACAGACCTGTAAACTAATCCTAAATAATGCTCTGCAGACTCGTAACCAGCTGCTAATTTACCAAAATGATTTCAGTACAGACTTGCAAACTGCTCCTAAACAATGCAGTACACTGATGTGCAGGCACGAAATCATAACTGTGTAAATAATGCATAGCACAGCCTACAGACCTGCTCCCAAATAATGCAACAGACACGCAATCAACACACACAAGCAAAGCCCCCCACACCCTGTCCATTGGACTGCACAGGAGGTTAGCGATGGTCCCCGCGAAGTTATGTGGCCGTCAACTGTCAAACCGTGCACAGATGCCCGCATGTATGAGGTGGCGATATCCCTTTCATACTTGATACCTGAGTAATTCTTCTTGAAATATGTGTTCATCTAGGTACCGTTGCTGACATGACCAGGCGGGAGTGCAGACGCTCCAGGGATGCGCTCACCATCACAGCCACGAGCCGCCACTGGACGCAGGTGAAAGTTGTCTCTATTACCAGGTATACAGTCAGTGTTATACTGACTTCGCAGAATTCCAAGGTGCACTCTCGCTGCTCCCATATGCAAACACCTCCGGGCAGCACATGTCTTTACAGTTGATGACAGAGTAGCACAGGGCACATTGTTCCTAGCGCGACGTGAGAGACACATCTAACTGTGCTTAACTGCAAATAGAGCAGTATAACATCGAATGCAGTCTTCCCAGTGGTCCTAACGTGATACCCCAGTCCATCACGTGTTACCCTTCTCTATTTCAACACACACAAATGTTCCCACCGCTATGTAGAGGATCCTATATCCCAGCACAAAGAATGTGAATGAATCGAGGATTATGATTAGCTCTTATTGAATTTACCAGCCAAATTACTGATGTCGTCGCTATCAAATCACCATCCACCTTTCCTTTCTTTCTGCAGATGGGACTTTCCGCGGCTATTATTTTGTACAGACTGCTAAAGCGTATTGACAGTTAAACCCGCAAAGTTGTCTATGGATCATCAAATGCATACGAGATTCACAAGAGCACCATCTGCCTTTTCTTTCTTTCTACAGACATGACATTCAGTGGCAATAAACTATTTTACACTGATCGCCATATTGCAGCGACAACCAAACCTCGCAACGTGCCGTACATATCGTCAAATATGGAAAGACTCTTACTCAATTACACTTCTCTCCCACTGAGGGCAGGAGCTGGAATATTAGAACGTGAAACCGACCTCCAACCTAGCAATATATCACTGCGTACTGTGTCGATGTAGTAGACATACAATTCATATCCTCTGCCAAACAAAATCATCCCATTTACATCAGAAAGCCATCAGTGGATATAGTCACTCTCAGAACTGTTGCGCAAATACTGGCTCGTCCCCCCCCCCCCCCCCCAGTACAAACGCGTTACTATTTCTGGTATGTACACTCTTTGACATAAAACTCGACCGGAGGCCGGCCGCTTCAGAGGCTAAGTCCGCGCCGATCGCGACATGGGACAAAAAAACTAGCCAACTCGCTAATTCTCTAAGTCCAGTTATCTGCACAATCTGGCAACACTGTAGACTGCGGCACTTCCTGGAAGAAAACTTGTCCCATGATAGAGAAAGCCTAGGCTGGTTACGCCTGTGGTCTAGTGGTAGTGTGCGTTGTTTCTGTTCATAATGTCAGTGGATCGAGAGCAGCTGGCATAAAATATTTTTAATGCCTCTTCTGTCTGAATGCTGAAGACGTGAATGTAATGGTAGCGCAGATTCAATCTATTTCGCTTTCTGACACACCGATATCAAAATTTTATCCAGTAACGATTTTGCGGCAGATTTCCTGCAGACTGTCCTCCTCTGGACGCCGTATGCGGCAAAGCTCCCGGATCCATTTGCTGGCTACTGGCAGCGGCCGTGGCAACAGCAGCGGCGCTGCACTCCCCCGTTCTTTATCGAAAGCGCCTGCTACCGCTCATCGCTTTTAATGATTTAAAACGCTTTATTATTAAATGTTGCTCCACAGAAAATTTCTACAATTTCCATTCACGCTCAAAAGCAACGGAGACAGACGCCCTGATTAGTAGGCGGGTATTATATTACATTAATCGCCAAGAGCTGAGTATGGTCCGAAATTAATTTTATAGACTGGGACGAAATTAAACCACCTCACTACATTCGATGAATTTATAAATGCTTCATACCTCGTTTCTTTTCCTTTCAAACTCAATTATTTGTGCAACTTTTGGTCAATGTTTGGATGTTTTCGTCAAGCCAGAGTGAGCGTCTGTGGTGTAAAGTGTATTACAGTTCTTGTTTCATTCCTTATGGTAAGTCTATGCGATAAACTGTGTGAATACCTTGCAATGCATGCTCTGTAGCAGTGCAGGAACACTGCACGTTTGGAGTTCCATGTATGGGTTCATGAAGTATTTATTGTTGATCGGAACTGATAGTTAAGGTCATCAGATTTAAACCAGAAAAATTTGTCGTTTTGAAGGTTTCAGAGAACGGAAAGGAATTGCTAACGCCGGTGTTAGAAAACGTCTACAGTTAAATGCTATTGCAAAAATTTAGAAGAAGGGAACTATATTAATCAACATGTGCACTTGATAAACAACCTTCTGACATGTTAGACCTATATGACGAACAAAGCTCAAATTTAAATCGTTGACAGTCGGTTTGAATCATTTCAGGACCTATTTTACAGTGAAGCACCTTGGCATTTGCAAAGCAGACATCCATGATATTAACTTAATTTACTAAGTCGAAATCGGACGGAGATTGATGTTTAAAGGCATTCTTCAGATTTCGCATAAGGAATTTTTACTAGCAGTTTGCAACTCCATTAATTAAAATGGAAAATAAAAGGTTGTAGTCAGCGGCTTCTACCGTGATTCGAACTGCTATGTCATATAGTACGAGCATGTTGTGCTCGACTATCGGCGAGGCACGAAAACGCCTGTGAATGAGTTTCTTAGTTTTGAGTACACTTACGAAAGAAATATAAAACAACAATGAGAGTTACTGATTTATGATGCTCAGTTTGCAGTCAGTTCTGACAAGGGAACCTCCCCATCGCACCCCCCTCAGATTTAGTTATAAGTTGGCACAGTGGATAGTCCATGAAAAACTGAACACAGATCAATCGAGAAAACAGGAAGAATTTGTGAGGAACTACGAAAAAAATTAGCAAAATGAGAGAGAAATTAATCATCAACGATATATGCGAATTCTCTGACGTTACCTATGACAGTCTGACAATGCACATGCAGTTTATTGATTACATGCATGTAGAAAACTTGTTCTGAGTTAAAGCTGTCAAACAAAGTTTGAAGAAGAATAAAATCTCACTACCACACGACAGCTAATGTAGAAAATACTTTTCTGACATATTATGGCACGATGCGCTCTCCCAACACATCTTCGAGATGCATCTGCTGCCTGCCGTCTATTAAACCTGAATAGAACAAAATGTCACAGTAGTTAGCCCTTTTTCCACACGCGGCTACTTTGGGTTGAGAAGTGAAGGGAATTATGTTCAAAGTTCCATTAGATTGATAACTTCAGCAGAGAGCAGAACTGCGTTTTAAAAAATGTAGCACTGAATGTATTCGAACTCGCGACATCTTATCTATTTATTTACTTAAGTACCACTCAACAATGCTACAAGCTGACACGTAGCTACAACAGCTCCAGAGCTCGACAACTATTCCTCCAGAACTTTTGGATTCCACAGCACTGTGAGATTATGCATATGGCCAAGTCTTGACTTCTGAGAGACAAACAGTTACAGCTTTTCTTTTGGACTGAACGACGTTTTCTAGTAACAGATAACGCAATAGAATAGCTCAAGTGGAAAGGAACACTTCCTATTTAAACTTCTGCATCCTACACTGTTGGCAGTTCCGTGTAGGTGGCAGTTGCGTGATTTTATTTCGGTGATCACAAAATAGAGTCGAATGTATGCACTGGGTAGCCGAGGCAGCAAGTTCATGGTGATTCGGTCAACCAAGTAAATGAATTTACTGAACATGCTGCAAATTACTACAGGGAGCCTGTGTGTCAGAATTCTCATCCAGTGTGGCGCAACGGCGTTACGATAAAAAAATGAGTCGCAGAGAAGAGGATTTCGTGGTCTGTTGGACGGATGGTATGTTGTTATACCTATGGTCTGGGTTCGATTCCCACTTCTGTCAATGATTTTAGATAGGGAGACACAGATTCCATTCTCTCCTGGCTACACCAAGTGAAGAAGATATAATGGCAGCGTGGTCTGAAAATTCATATTAAAGATGATATTCCTTCTCTACCAAGTAGACGGTAAGTTGAACCACAATAAAGTCTGGAGTGGCGACATGTAGAAACTCTATCACCAGTAACCTTTCTTATACTAGTTATTTATTTCAAGTGACGAAACAAACGCTATGTATGGTCACAGGACACTTATTCCATCTTTTATCCGAGCTTCTGTATGTCGATAAAATTGGTTCTGAACTGGGAATGCAACTCAGACCGCACTTAACGCGGAATTTGATCCCTTCGTGGCAATACAGCTCGGCTACAATTTGTTGTTTGTTCAAAACTGCAGATTCCTCAACACCTTCACATATTACGCGTGAATGGGATCGAATCCTGGCCCGGCACTAAAGATTTAATTATGTATTATCAAGCTCTAGCATGAGAACACCTATCTGCTGGTCAATAATAATTTTGATTTTTAATATATTTTCATTCGTTGTCAACACTAACGATATCTGACGTTTTTAACTCCCAGTCAGACACAGAACTATTTGCGAGATGACTGTAAGTTCAAGATGCTATTCTGAGCAGCTGGTGGGGAAAAATTCCGTACCTGACGTCTCTTTGTGTGTAGTCAACAACGATATGTGTGGGGCTCTATTCCCAGTGAGCGCTGAACTCCTCGTCACATTATTTCTAGTTCAAACATGCTCACATGTCACTGCTGGAGCAACAAACCCATATTTAACGTTCGTTTTCTCTAGAATATAACAGCGATAGGTGCCGGGTTGGAGTCCTCGGAAGGAAAAAATTAATGTTTCGTCTCGTCATTTCAGTTAAAACATCTAGCTACTGCCGCAAAAATCCGATATGTCACATTTGACTGTACTTCGATAGCAATCCGATTAGGTTCTGGGTTCGAATCCGTGTCCAACACAAAGCTTTACCTCACGACATTTCAAGTAAGTTACTTGTGAAGAAGCAATATTTAACATCTCTCGTAGTTCGTTAACAGGGACAATAGATGCTGGGTAGGAATTCGCGTCTGTTAAAAATGTTTGCGTTATGCAATTTAAAGTTGATATTTGCTAACTGATACTGTCTAAAATCGAGGTATATCACTCTCTGTATGCCTAATCAGGAATGACTGTTCGTTTCCGTCAGTCACGAAATCTTTGCTTAGTCTGCATGAGCTGGGTTTGAATCTATATGCGGAACAAGACGGTTTGTCGTGTCATTTAAAGTTCATACATATTCTCAACTAGCTGCTCGTGAATAACTTAAATTTTTAATGTCATTTTGTGTTAAATAATAAGTACGGTATGTTACTTTGAAGAGTAAATCATGAATACGACGAACTTACTACGTGCATTACCAATCTGACGTAATAATGAGAGTGGTAACATTTCAGGTATGTCATTTATTGTAATAAATGTGAGCTTACAAGCCTTAAGGACAGACTTATGTGTGATAAGATGTTCCCTGATATTTGTAGTATCGTGGTATTACTTTACATCTTGAGTTATTGCGATACAGAGCAGTGTTTTCTAGTGGTGACTTATTGGAACCATTTTCAATAGTCAAACGACTGTACCAAGGAGCGATTAGAGGACCTGCTAGACAGCTGCCTTATGCCGGTTGCATGCGAATCAGGCGAAATGCAATTCAGGTCGTTCGGGTACTTTTGAGCACGACTGTACATCTCGAGGTGAAAACGTACGAAAATGCACAACTGCACTTTTGCGAACTTCTGTTTTATTTTCGCATCAATACTGTTGTGAATCCACAATCTGGTTCAAATGGTTCAAATGGCTCTGAGCACTATGGGACTTAACATCTGTGGTCATCAGTCCCCTAGAACTTAGAACTACTTAAACCTAACTAACCTAAGGACATCACCCACATCCATGCCCGAGGCAGGATTCGAACCTGCGACCGTAGCGGTCACGCGGTTCCAGACTGAAGCGCCTAGAACCGCACTGCCACACCGGCCGGCCCCCACCATCTGATATCAATGCATTACATTATCATCCATTATATATAATCATTTTGATAGTACACTTGATATTATAGATGAGTAGGACACAAGACAGGACATAGATAATGTCCGTTTGACGTCAACAGTGTGTAACATTTTACTTTTTTTGAATAGGACAATGTTCCTCTCCAATAATTTTTAGATTAGTTACAATAAGTTTATGCTGCAGGAGAATTCGCTTGTATTTTTCAATATGTGGTCTGTTGTCGGTTTGAAGGCCTTCCATAACATCGGCAACGTAGTGCAATTCCACCGAGGGCTGTCTGGAGTAGGGTGGAGATAGCAAAGTGAAAGTTGCGAGCTGTCGAAGACGATCTTCATTTTCCTAATGCGATTAGGACACCGTATACTCTTGACGACGTTTAGCACCTGTGCGGTCAGTCGCCCAATTTCAGAATTCGTGTTGAGTAATCCTGCTAAATTCCCATAATATTGTCTTTTTATATTGATGAGTAATATGGATAGTCGTCACGTTCATGTGCCGTCCACAACGCAAATTTAATGTTACTATCCTAGGAACTAACCTGCAATACGTTTTGTATTTCATAATCGGAACTATCTGCATTAACCGTCATCAGAGCAATGTCAGGAAACAGAATGCAGCAGTGCCTTAGTACCTACTTGAGGACCTGCTTGAGTCGTGTTCTAAGGAAAGGGTAGTTGCTGGTTCACATTATATTACACTAGCGAGAAGTACCGACTATTCCTTTTCTCTGCAAACATCCAGAACTAAATTCAGTAACTAAATGCTAAGAATATATTTGCATTCTGCCAACTCAAAGATCAATAGATATGGATATAGATATAGATATAGACTTTTATATTTAAAGCCATTCTCGTTCTGCGTTGGAATAAACATCATTCATTATTTGCTTGTTCTTGTTACGATTGTTATTGTCATTCTCTCACTCGCAAGAGTTTTCACATTCCTATTTGGTATCCATGCACATGAAGAGTGGCTATGAAAGGAATACTGAATGTTACGTCATGCAGAATACACTCATTTACTTCGGCTCCTCGTGATCTACGCTACAGGAGAAGTGAGATACATAAAGTTGACAGTGTGAGGACAGACATGCTGGCACAACTCTGCAACTACACAGTGTTACCAGATAAAATGGTGCTGCGGACCATGACCGTGGATTACACTTCGGTCAGTGCTGGTTAGAGTGTTGCAACTGTAAATGGAAGGCTTTGTTTGATAGTCTTGTGCTGATGCTGTCTGAATAAATTATGCCATTGGATAAAAAGCGGTTTAGTTTTGAGACCTAACCCACGAGGGGGGAAGGCACAGTGGTCTGCTTCAGAAATTCCAAGCAATAAAACACAAAAAACAACCCAGGAAGGGTTCGAACAGCTACTTTCATGCAGAGACATGCATTTGGAATCTGTTCATCGTTACGGGGTCAAACAAGAGGGTAACATTACTGAAACAAATATCGGGCTACTTAGTATATAATAGAGCATACAGATTTCAAGGAGGAAACGTATGAAGACGCAGACTTCCTCGTTATCAATATGTGCGGCATATCTTTCGTGTTAACGAAAGTAAATTCCCGCTTTACCTCTTCTTACGTCTCAAATTAAATGAATGCCATGAGGAATCGAATATTTGTTGACTGCGTCTCTTCTGGCTTCCATCCTTACCAACATATTTCTTAATTCGCGTGGTAATCATGACATTCTATGTGTATGCTGCAAAAGATTGCACGTGGACAAATTCGACATCGAGGTGCAAAGCGTTTGGTATCTTACATTATATTCAATTCGAATAAGCTTCCGATGTATTTTTACTTCGTTTGTATTTTTAGATGATTATGAACGTTACGGAAAATTATCTCACATGCTTTATGTTGAATGAGAAACATTGAATGATCCGTTTTGCTTTCCCTACGTTGAAATGATATAATGTCGGCGTCAACAGCCTTCTTCCACGCCGGAAGCTGAAACTTGTATCATTCTGGATTAATGATAATTGAATGTCTCAAATGTATACATAGCCCACAAGGCGATGTCAGAAACCATCAGGGGAGAACGCCGCATAAAAACCAAAGGTGTGCGCGCGTCTCCACTCTGAAGAACCGTATCGGAGAATCACGGCAAGCATTTCGCTGAAGAGCTGCCTCGTCAGAGAGCCGAGAAATGGCAGCGTCGTAGCAAGTATTTGTCAACACTCTGATAGTGCATTTACTTCCGGGTGTAGGCCGGCATTACCTCGCTAAATTCACTTGACATTCGTTTTCCACATCGAAGACTCGTACAATATAATCCACTGTAAGATGACACAATTAGAAAGTATATTTAATTTCTGGACTCCAAGAACGGCGTTCTTCACATAAGTAACACCTGTTTGTGTGTGCATTCGGGAGGACGACGGTGCAATCCCGCGCCCGGCCATCCTGATTTAGGTTTTCAGTGATTTCCCTAAATCGCTTCAGGCAAATGCCGGGATGGTTCCTTAGGAGGGGCACGGCCGATTTCCTTCACCATCATTCCCTAATCCGAGCTTGTGCTCCGTCTCTAATGACATCGTTGTCGACGGGACGTTAAAACAGTAATCTCCTCCTACTCTGTGTGTTTAAGGTTGCGTTTTGAGGCTCAGGCAACATTGCAGTGACTATAATCCGCCTCTTGCGGCCAGTGTGTCGTTAGCTCAGAGGTTCCCTTGTGCGTTGCAGTGCTCGTACTATATGACATAGCAGTTCGAATCACGGTAGAAGCCGCTGACTACAACCTTTTATTTTCCATTTTAATTAATGGAGTTGCAAACTGATAGTAAAAATTCCTTATGCGAAATCTGAAGAATGCCTTTAAACATCAATCTTCGTCCGATTTCGACTTAGTAAATTAAGTTAATATCATGGATGTCTGCTTTGCAAATGCCAATGTGCTTCACTGTAAAATAGGTCCTGAAATGATTCAAACCGACTGTCAACGATATAAATTTGAGCTTTGTTCGTCATATAGGTCTAACATGTCAGAAGGTTGTTTATCAAGTGCACATGTTGATTAATATAGTTCCCTTCTTCTAAATTTTTGCAATAGCATTTAACTGTAGACGTTTTCTAACACCGGCGTTAGCAATTCCTTTCCGTTCTCTGAAACCTTCAAAACGACAAATTTTTCTGGTTTAAATCTGATGACCTTAACTATCAGTTCCGATCAACAATAAGTACTTCATGAACCCATACATGGAACTCCAAACGTGCAGTGTTCCTGCACTGCTACAGAGCATGCATTGCAAGGTATTCACACAGTTTATCGCATAGACTTACCATAAGGAATGAAACAAGAACTGTAATACACTTTACACCACAGACGCTCACTCTGGCTTGACGAAAACATCCAAACATTGACCAAAAGTTGCACAAATAATTGAGTTTGAAAGGAAAAGAAACGAGGTATGAAGCATTTATAAATTCATCGAATTTAGTGAGGTGGTTTAATTTCGTCCCAGTCTATAAAATTAATTTCGGGCCATACTCAGCTCTTGGCGATTAATGTAATATAATACTAATCAGGGCGTCTGTCTCCGTTGTTTTTGAGCGTGAATGGAAATTGTAGAAATTTTCTGTGGAGCAACATTTAATAATAAAGCGTTTTAAATCATCAAAAGCAATGAGCGGTAGCAGGCGCTTTCGATAAAGAACGGGGGAGTGCAGCGCCATTGCTGTCGCCACGGCCGCTGCCAGTAGCCAGCAAATGGATCCCGGAGCTTTGCCGCAGACGGCGTCCAGAGGAGGACAGTCTGCAGAAATCTGCCGCAATATCGTTACTGGATAAAATTTTGATATCGGTGTGTCAGAAAGCGAAATAGATTGAATCTGCGCTACCATTACATTCACGTCTTCAGCATTCAGACAGAAGAGGCTATAAAAATATTTTGTGCCAGCTGCTCTCGATCCACTGACATTATGAACAGAAACAACGCACGCTACCGCATTTTTTTAAATCTCATTTTGTTCGTTTTTGTTCGTTGTATCTGCTCTGGGCGGACGTCGAAAGACACCCATTTCAGTTCGTTGTTGATTCATTAACTCAGTTTTTTTATTACAGAGGGCACCTAGCCGAACACGCTGAGCTACCGTGCCGGCTTCCGCTAGACCACCGGCGTAATCAGTCTAGGCTTTCTCTGTCATGGGACAAGTTTTCCTCCAGAGAATTAGCGAGTTGGCTAGTTTTTTGTCCCATGTCCCGATCGGCGCGGACTTAGCCTCTGAAGCGGTTGGCCGCCGGTCGTGTTTTATGTCAAAGAGTGTAGCTGCCTGCTCCCTTGCGTTTCTACACCCATTTACAAATTCTGGGATTACAAGAACATATCTAATATCGTGTGGTTCGCTCACAGCAGTATCCTACCGATCGCTCACACAACATAATTCCAAAGATATAGACTGGGAAGTATTTCTATACAACCCTGAAACTTTAGCTAGGTGGAGCGTGCTCTAGACCACTAGATTAACTAGAAACAAACAGACGAAAAATGATATTTCCACCCGCGAATACCAATCTCGGTGATGTAACATTCGAAATCATCCTTATAATTTACAAGGTCAACTAAGGTGTCTCTCTTGTCTAGAGAACTGGCAAATGTGACTTCCACATGCTGTATGCACACCACACAATCGATCTTCTCTCAACTAAAAAAAGGAGCAAAATGTGCAGAATCAGTCAATCAAACAATTGACATGGGAGAGAATAATGGTCGAGCACCTCCATATCCATTCTCAAATTTCCATGCGATCACAAAAGCTGTCAAACACATACTAAGTATTAGGTCGCTATTCGGTAGTCTAGAGGACAACACCTTAATTCATCTACATTCCTACACTCCAACAGGCCTCTCCATTCTGACAGCCCCTACCACTAAAGGGAAATGTGAATCACCCCCGCACAGGTCACTGGCACTGCAGGCCGAGCACACACAGGTAGAATCAATCATCCTAAGAAATCGGTCACCTATATATTTCATTCCTGTACTTACAACTAAATGTAACGATCGCAGTCTCAGTTGAACGACATTAGACAATGAGCAAAGTATCAGAAATACACTCTATTAACGGTTGTGGCTCTGGAAATAGATACATCAGTACCACTCTCATGACTTGACATACTCTTTCCATGCTATCACAGCACTCCACGGCAAATCCATACCTTCCTTACAACTGGACATAGTCATTTCCTTTGCACAAAACACATACTTTATAAGCCTGATGCTCAATGCGAACCTGTCATGCACCCCCTACTACTGTATAATACTTAGTCAATAACTGATAGCTGGTGATGCGAAATAATACTGAGAGAAAATCAACCATGGGTGGACATGTCTCATAAGGTTTGCTTGCGAGTATCCTAGAAGGAGAGACTAAGTCGGGCAGATGTTAAAAAAACTCAATCCCATCAACTACTGTATGTTACTGTCACAAGCAGTCATGGTTCTACAGGTTCACACAAGTATCCATGTTAAAAGCTATACTGGCTTTATAAATCGAGGTACGACATTACCTCTGAAAAGAGGTGGTTTTTCTATCCGGCCAAATACCGAGACGGTGATCGCTGGAGTGTATATTATCAGACCAGCAGCACGCTTACACGTCATCCACCATGCAACCTCATGATAAAATCGCTGAATTTTGATAGTTATTCGGCTAAGGAACGTGGTATGAAACAGGTATCTGCAATGCCCTCACACCGCTAGATATTTATGCAGTATGTGTAACATATTCTGTCTCGATACCATGTCAGAGGTTCTGCTATATATCTACTGAGCTATAGGCGATGACTGAGAAGGATCACAAACAATAGTAAATCATATGCTTATTGAGGTCGTAAGAAATGTACACTAGCTTTTCAGATCTTTAGTGTTGGGCTATCCACTAGAAATGCTGTCGGTGATTTGGAATCGTGTCCTGCTATTCAACCACATACCTGCGCTGGATCACAGCCACAAGTGAATCATATTACTTGCACTCTCAAATATCGCAACGAGTCACCTTCCTCGAACCTGTCTGCTGCAGTAAAATTACAACCTGATTTTAGTCAGTCCCTATGCACCTTGCAACTGCTCCCATTTCTACAGCTTTGCGCATGTGATTGTTCCATTTTGGGTCAGAACTGAGCAGAAGCCAGAGAAAACCATATCCACCACCTTCTGCAACCTGTGTAGAAACAGGTCAGTTGGAGTGCGGACCTCCAGGTGAACACACTGGATGGTGGTGCTGTCTCTAAATGTTTAAATAAAGACTGGTACATGATTTCGACAGTTGACGGTTAGCAAGCATGTTTGCAGAGTCTTTTAGATGGATTATTATTTTGACAATTTACGAGTTGTTTGGCTCTCTGGACGTAAATGTATTGTCATTTTGGAGTAGTTTGCAGGTCTGTATGCTATGTGGCATGTCAGAGCGTGTGTTCTGTATCACTGTGATAAATATACTTCATCCCTAAATAAATTGTCCCAAAATAAATAAAGTACACGCCTTCCTGTCTCCAGCAGCCCAGTGCAGGCTGAGTCCTTTTCCCACAAATCCCTAGGAGGAGCTGGCGGTTGGGTGACTTAGGTTAGTGGAGGTAGTCCAAGTGTCCTTGCTTTCACGCCATTTTCTTAACTTAGTAGATATACGCGAATTGACCTTTCTTTAC
Organism: Schistocerca serialis cubense; assembly: GCF_023864345.2. Lineage (NCBI taxonomy): Eukaryota > Metazoa > Arthropoda > Insecta > Orthoptera > Acrididae > Schistocerca > Schistocerca serialis. Next base: position 432,952,684 of record NC_064640.1, on the reverse strand, counting down.
CACCTAAATTCAAACTTGGCGCCAGTTTCTAGGAAGAGTTGGCGGTCGGATGACATAGGTTAGAGGAGGTAGCCCAAGTGACCTATCTTCCCAAGATATTCTTAGGTTAAGAGAGGTAACCGTGGTTTGATGCATTATCCTGTTGGAATTAGAATTTCCCACATTTTTTCTGTGCGAGGAGCGGGGAGGTGGGTAAGTTAGTGGAGGTACCCCAACTGACCTATCTTCCCGCCAAAATTCGAACTTCCCGCCAAAAGCCGCCATCTTGGATGACATTATGTACTGTTGCCAGGTCTACACGCCACCACCTTGGATACATCTGGCAACAATGGAGAGTAGGGTGACGTCCTTGTTGCCCTACTACTGCCACTATTTCTATTATGCTTCTTTTTTCACAGTTCAATACACTTTCTTGCTGTTATCATGATTCATGTGTTCAGTTTTTGACAGACTATTCACTGGGCCATCTTACGAATAAATCTTATGTGATGTGGAGTTGTCCTTGTTAGTTGCAGTGTAGCCTGACACTAAATTCGTTTCTATGTCTGTAACATGAGTGTGTTATTGTTGGAAAGACATTTATGTAGATGAGGAACTGATTCCAGATCAAGAGTAAAAGAACTTATATATTTCTAAGCAACTAGACAAATTTTCCACCCATTTCTGATCAGATTTCTTACGGGTTTAATAAGATAATGTTAGAAAATGAAGGATTACTGTAAGTACAATATTTTACTGATTATTTTTGCCTGACTGGCGGTTTTGACAGCTGATATAAGGAAGAATTTTTAAAATATTTGTTGATATGTTGAATAAATTCACTGCTCATCTGTCATCTATAGCAAGGAATAGATGGCAATGCGTGCCCAATACCGCAAATACAAAAATGTCTAGTAGGACACGCACTCTCAGGGTTCCGTACAAACATATTATGTAGATAATAATAATAATAATATCGTGTCACTTAATGGTCTACTGAAAGTTTCTCAATTGGACGCCCCTCCGGCGACATGTGTGTCCCTAACCAATGTCGCGCTTTGTAGCCACGTGGTGTAGGGGCGCCTTGCCACGGTATGCGCGGCTCTCCCTGTTGGAGGTTCGAGTCCTCCCTCCGGCATGGGTGTGTGTGCTGTCTTTAGCGTAATTTAGTGTAAGTTAGATTAAGTAGTGTGCAAGCCTAGGGACCGATGACCTCAGCAGGTTGGTCCCATAGGAACTTACCACAAATTTCCAAATTTCCTAACCTACCCTTGTTTTCCAACTGGGGAACGGAAACCTACTGTTTAACGTCGAATCCGAACCACGTGTCGTTCTGGCGACTCCTCACATCGCTGAGAGGTAAGGCTAGTTTAAAACCAGGGCCGGGTCGAGAACATTTTTCCACACAAATTAACTTATAATTTGCCGCCACCTCCTTTCTTCTCCGCCCCCCCCCCCCCTTCCCCTGCTTTCTCCTCGAGCACTTTCACACGTGCCAGTTTTCGCTAGTAATTGTGATAAGCACTGTATACAAACACGTGCCTAAGCTTCTCAGTCAATACAGTTAAAAGATAGCCGGCCGCTGTGGCCGAGCGGTTCTAGGCATTTCAGTCCGGAACCGCGCTGCTGCTATGGTCGCAGGTTCGAATCCTGCCTCGGTCATGGATGTGTGTGATGTTCTTAGGTTAGTTAGGTTTAAGTAGTTCTAAGTCTAGGGGACTGATGACTTCAGATGTTAAGCCCCATAGTGCTGGGAACCAGTTAAAAGATAGGCCATCCATGTCACATATTTTTATCTCCCTCTCAGCTTAGCACAACAAGTGGCCGCTACAAATTGTGATACGTTCTACATAGGAATCTTAAAGTTGTGGCACCTCGCGCTTTTGTTGCTTTGGCCTTAAACCAACCCTGGTTAAAACGAAGACTGAAAAATCCATTGTCGGACCGAAATTCGTTCCCGCAACCTCTCAGTTTTCAGGTACGCACTAGACTACCAGGACCGACATGTATACAGACAGTTCATCTATAGGTTTTAATGAGTAACTTTGCGAATATCAAAATATGTGCGAGAAATGGCCGTGCCTTGGCGTTATTTTTGTGGTAAGACCTTATGGGACCAAACTGCATAGGTCATCGGTCCCTAAGCTTACACACTACTTAATCTAATTTAAACCAACTTACACTATGGACAACACACACACACACACACACACACACACACACACACACACACACACACACACGTACACATACACCCTTGCCCGAGGGGGAGCCTTTTAACTGTATTGACTCAGAAGCTTAAATTTTGCATACCGCCAAGAGTCTGTAGACATGAATATGTGACATAAATTTCAGCTTTATAGATTTACCTGTTCCAGAGAAAAAGGGGTCTTAACAGTCGGACAGACAGTCGGCCGGACGGACGGACAACCAAGTGGTCCTGTAAGGGCTCCATTTTTACCGACTAAGGTACGGAACGCTAAAAATGATATTACAAGACATTTTAAACATACACCAAATGTCAAATTAACTAAAGACCCGAACACTCTTGCCACACCTTGTGCCGTTGTGCGTTACATCTATAATTCCTTTGTGTTGTCTCACGGTTCAAATGGCTCTAAGCACTATGGGACTTAACATGTGATGTCATCAGTCCCCTAGACTTAGAACTACTTAAACCAAACTAACCTAAAGACATCACACACATCCATGCCCGAGGCAGGATTCGAACCTGCGACAGTAGCAGTCGCGCGGTTCCGGACTGAAGCGCCTACAACCGCTCGTCCACCGCAGCCGGCTTGTTGTCTCATGAATTGAGGGCATTTTTATTGTGTTACAGTATCTTGATCCTCTAAGAGAGCTTTTGCTTTTGCTTTTGGTTTAATATGAACCTCCTCTCTGCGTTAGAGAGGCAGCTGAAATATCTCTGCTGTTGCTGCACTGCTTGCTGAATTTTACTCGAACTTGAATGTGTAGGTGAATAATACGTTACATATCATGTTTTACATAGGATACATTTTACTGACTTAGAAGTCGTCCCACAGACCATTAACAGAGTGCATACAATGATGTCTTACTTCAATCAACTCTGTAATCATATAAATACTCTTTTTCGTTGCTTTCACATGTCTTCTCCTTTCGTCTCTAATCGCAATCGAAGCTGAGGTGACAGCAAAGATACAAGCGTTCAAGTGAGCTGCTAACCAACTGCGAAAACAAACAGCACAAACGTTAGCTTGAGTCGTATACCCAAACGGATTAATTTATGCCGCAGTTGGAGAGATGTAATATGAGAAACCGACACTGTTGTTGCTGGCTTGTCCACTGGAGGGGTATGTTAATCTCGCCATCTCCTTACTGTTATTAGGAAGGAATAAGCCAAGTGTGGTGTCGGGTCTCGCTGTCTTTCTTGGTCTGATCCCATGGTAAGGGAAAGACAACAGCAAATCACCTCCGCTTGGAACTTATCTAATACAGCTATGTGGGTTAGTTCAAATGGCTCTGAGCACTATGGGACTTAACACCTGAGGTCATCAGTCCCCTAGAACTTAGAACTACTTAAACCTAACTAACCGAAGGATATCACACACATCCATGCCCGAGGCAGGGTTCGAACCTGCGACCGTAGCGTTCGCGCGGTTCCAGACTGAAGCGCCTAGAACCGCACGGCCACACCGGCCGGCAGCTATGTGGGATTCGCACATTATTCCCAACGTTTTTTTCCTGAGTATGGGATGGACTTTGACTTGAAACTGGGTCTGTTACATACCCTACCGAAAACATACTAGGGATCTGTAGAACATAATGACACAGTCATCAAGGCATGGCTCTCTCATTTGGAATGTTAAAACCTCAACTGGTCGTCCAGAGATTTGGTTTCCCTTATTCAGTTGGTCCCATACTTCCTTTTCCTTTTCGGTATAACTCGATTCACCACACTCCATAATTTCCATTAATTCAGTATTTTCATATACAGTACATCATCCTAATTTCAACACTGTATCACTCTTCTAGTGTTAAAAATCATATTTTTAATAAAAATTGTGAGTTATCACCCGATGACATCCTCAACGCAATGCTTGCACCATCCATATGAATAGATTACGAACTCCTAGTAGTGTACGGGTGTTTTAATGGGGATCCAAAACCACAGTGATTATCACAAATTCACCTATGCCTACGAAAAGGGTAATTTGCAAAACATACCGAGCCTAAAGATGCTAGTTAGCACACAGCTTCTTGTACTATCGCTGTAGCCGATTCTACTTTTAGTATAATGTGGTGAAGAAACTGTTATTTTGATCCTCGCTAGAAATATTGTGCGAAATACGTGAAGGTATCTCCAACAACTGACGTTCCGCAGAAAACGTGGTCTCACCGTTGTTGACTTTTACTTTACCTTGGGGCATGTGTTATCTGCGTTAATGTAGAATTGCATGTCATTGTGATTAGCAACAACGAAATCGGTGAAAATCTACAGTTCTACGGAGTCTTCCTGAAAGAGTAAGAGGTCATCTGCAAAGTAGTTGTGTTCATATTATAACCCGTCACCCAGGATCAGGTGTGTAGTGACGGCTCGTAAGCCTGTTGCCGATTGTGCTTTAGGGGATGAATTTGGGGCATGGAATAACAATCGTGGTCCCCACTTATCAGGTCTACGACGCAGTAGGATTACCGGTCATCAATGGTTAGCAACCAGCTCAGTTTATTGGAAGACTATGTCTTGCAATGTAATAAGCTTGTCACGTATGGATCACTGAGCTCTCGTCACGAATCACTTTATTCACCCAGGGAAACACTTTATATATGTCCATTTCAACCAACAGAGCAACAGAAAAAACTGTATTTACCATCACAAATCATTTTCAGCAACGAATGTTCGTAGCCACTCGTCTAGGACGGCGATGTTCATCAATCACTGCACCTGAGCCTTGTATTGATAAACGATACCTACTGTCACATACCGTTCTTTGAATTGCCGAATACATATACAAATGTTTTAAGAGAGTTTCTTTACGAAGTTATGAAATACATTCGCCAAGGTGGGCCGGAATGTATCCCTTCTAGAACTCCACACATATTTTTCCTTAAAAACGGGATGCAGATGGTACAAGGAGTATTGGTGTTGACATCAGACATTGCTCGTAGTCATTTCGCCGCTATTGCTTTGCGTGTCATAAATCTTCGGCACGCTGACCACTGGGGATGCTGCAAGACACTAACGAAGGCGTTCGCAAGACGGCACGCTTACTGGACCAGCACCATACAGGACAGCCTGCTCCTGTGATAGCTGTACATCAGCCTAGTAAGCACACCAGCAATAGTTCCACGGTTGGCCAATGCCGAAATGCCCCAGAGTGTGCGTCCATGTAGACTTCGCCAGCCAGATCGATGTGGCTCATCGTCACAGGCTCGTTTTGCAAGATTACTTGCATAGTTCAATTGTCAAATACCACAGCAAAGGAAACAATAAGCGCCTTACAGGAAATATTAGCCATTGAAGAAGTCCCAAAAACAATCATTTTGAACAATGACCATCAATTTTCAACCAGTGTGTTTAAGGATTTCCATATTGCACCTGACACTGGCGCCATTCCACCCAGCCCGTAATGGTGAAGCCGAGCAATTCGTCCATACCTTTAAGGCGCAGATGCAGAAGATACTGTCATTCACCCCAAAGTCCGAGGTCCTGACCCAGCTCATGGCCTCCTACAGGACCACACCGATACAGGGGCGCACCTCGGCGGAACTGTTGCATGATCACTTGCACCGGACGCTCTGCGACCTTCTGCGGCCTACAACAAGCTCCTTCCCAGCTGTCGCCCCTAATGCTCGCTGAGCACCGAGGTTTAGACTCGCACCTTCGGGAGGGTCCCGGGATGGATATCAGGTGTTATCAGAGCCACCTGAGGACGACAAATATTCACAGTGGTAGCTAGTGGCGCTATGCTGGTACGACACGCCAATTAACTGCGCGCTCATTTGGCAACTTTCGCATTGAGATGAACACCACCATCTTCAGAACTGTCTCTTCGTAACTTCAGTCGCCTAATAGACCCACATTCCCAGGTTCAGCGCCGTCAGAGTTGGACCCCCATGGAATGGGACCCTTTTCCATCTTCAGACCACTGACTTCCAGCAAGGAGCCGGATACTGGAACTCTAGATTCAGCCGACTCAAATATCAGCACCACGCCCCGCCACGATCGAGACCAGCGCAACATCAAATGTCGGGATGGACAGCGAACCTTTAGCTGGCTCATCCATTCATACCTCTCCCCCCTACTGGCGCAGCGATCACGATACCGACATGGACACATCCGCCTGTATGCGCTGATTACAGGGCGGAAGAATGCTATATTTCTTGTCATCCGACAGCAAGGTCGATACCTACGATGCCCGCTATCAACAACCCTTCCAGTCAGCGGTAATGAATGCCAGCGGTCCGTCGCGTGAGCCTGACAGCTGACGTGAAACTGGAGATAAGACCTGTCCGCCGGGCCACTGTAAGAGACGTCGAATTGTACTATACTATCTCTTCCTCGCTTACACGGTTCTTTCGTGACTTGATTGTTTACTGGATTTCAGATAGACAAGGTTTTGGGTAGCTGTTATACGGATTGACGAGGATTTGTTTGACAATGAGCATCTCGGTTATTTGTTTACGACTGCCCATCGCAGACTCGAATTGTGAACTATTAAGTGAAAAGTGTATTCATGTTTTCGGTGTAATGAGGAGCGTGTTACACCGTAGCAGGTATTATAAACAGTATCACATATTCTTATTGGAGATAGTACTGGTCAAAACTAGCAAAAAGGCATATGAACAAAAGTCCGGAAACAAACATTTGTTGAGGTATGAGACATTTGATTTGTCTTCTCAGTGGTATAGGCTGTCTTCTCGCTGACGTTCATTGCGTTGTGTTTGTCCTTGTACTTAGACGTCCGACTGTAATGCTATTATCAGATAGCAGTTATGTCTGTCTCCTACGTCAGCTATTCCGTAATATCATTCCTTTCTTTCTTTTATTGGCCTTTAGCTCACACCTTACAGCCAGCTTATACATACACTGAGGTGACAAAAGTCACGGGACAGTGATATGCACTTATACGTGTAGTGGTAGTATCGCGTACACAATGTATAAAAGGGTGGTGCATTGGCGGAGCTGTCATTTGTACTCAGGTGATTCATGTGAAAAGTTTCCGAAGTGATTATGGCTGCACGATGGGTATTAACATACTATGAACGCATAAGGGTAGTTGGAGCTAGATGCAGGGCCATTCCATTTCCGAAATCGTTAGGGAATTCAATATTCCGAGATTGACAGTGTAAAGAGGGTGCCAAGAATACCAAATCTCTGCTATTACCTCTCACTGCAGGTAAAACAGTGTCCGACGGCCTTCACTTAGCGACCGAGAGCAGTGGCGTTTCTGTAGAGTTGTCAGTGCTGACAGACAAGCAACACTGCGTGAAATAACCGCAGAAATCAATGCGGAACGTAAGACGAACGTATCCGTTCGGACATTGGGGCGAAATTTGGCGTTAATGAACTATGGCAGCAGATGACCAACGCGAGAGCATTTGCTAACACCACGACGTCGCCTACGGCGCCTCTCCTGGGCTCATGACGATATCGGTTGGAGCCTAGATGATTGGAAGACTGTGGCCTGGTCAGATGAGTCCCGATTTCAGTAAGTAAGAACTGCTGATAGGATTAGAGTATGGTGCAGACTGTGGTGTCACCGCCAGACACCACACTTGCTAGGTGGTAGTTTTAAATCGGCCGCGGTCCATTAGTACATGTCGGACCCGCGTGTCGCCACTGTGTGATCGCAGACCGAGCGCCACCATAAGGCAGGTCTCGAGATACGGACTAGCACTCGCCCCAGTTGTACGGACGACGTAGCTAGCGATGCACACTGACGAAGCCTCGCTCATTTGCAGAGCAGATAGTTAGAATAGCCTTCAGCTAAGTCAATGGCTACGACCTAGCAAGGCGCCATTAGTAACATTGCATGTATCTATGGAGTCTCACTTATATCGTCAATAGCGATGTACCAAGGATGGATTGAAGTTAAGTATTCCAGAAGCTACGTACTTTTCTTTATAGCATTCATTACGTATCCTGTTACAGACCTATCTCTTGCCTGCGTGAACTAAACGCGTGCCTTTCGGCTACTTCCGTGGCGTGGCTGTCTTGCTACGCCACAACACAGACCCCAGTTGTCAACAAGTCACTGTGCAAGCTGGTTGTGGCCCTATAATATTGCAGGCTATGTTCAAATGGAATGGACTGGGTCTCCTGGTCCACCTGAACCGATCATTGATTCCTTGGAGACCATTTGCCGCCATTCATGGGCTTCATGTTCCCAAACAACGATGGAATTTTTATGGATGTCAATACGCCACGTCGCTGGGCCACAGTTTTCTTGAGATTGGTTTGAAGAACATTCTGAACGATTCGAGCGAATGATTTGGCCACACAGATCGCCCGACATGAATCCAATCAAACATTTATGAGACGTAATCGAGAGGTCATTCGTGCACAGAATTCTGCACTGTCGACACCTTCTCAATTATGGACGGTTATGGAGGTTGCTTGACTCAGTATTTCCGCAGGGGTTTCCAACGACTTGTTGAGATGCCATGTCGAGATGCTGCACTACGCTGGGCAAAAGGAAGTCCGACAAGATATTAGGTGCAATCCCATGACTTTTGTCATTTCAGTGTATATACGGTCAAATCGCATTAATGTGACCACCGCCTATGTTCGACTTCAAGGTGCAATAGCCATTCACACACGGTAGGTGGCAGCACTTGCAGTGGAGGGTATACAAAGTGTGTCGCGGGGACGTTTAAACAGTCAAAAATGTTGTAATGCGGAAACGGAGCGATTTATGTGTCGTGCAAAAGGGCATGTTCTGTGGCTTTCGGGCCAATGGTGGAAGACTTTCCGAAACGGCGAAGTTTGTAAACTGTTCGCGAGCGGCCGTGGTTAAAATACACCGCGACTGTTCAGCGAACGTTGCTGCATGTGAGCCACCGCAGAAGGCGCCTGGTTCAAGCGCCCATGATGACTGCTGTTCATTGGCGACGAAGGCTGGAATTTACATGACAGTACTGCAACTGGACGCCCGCTGAATAGTGATAGGTGCCTTTTCAGATGAATCACGTTTAATGCTCCGTTGGAAAGATGTCCGTTGACGTGTACTGCGTAAAGTCTGAAAGCAAACACCCTGCAACAATTGTCGGAAGGGTACGGGCCAGAGGAGGGAGCGTTGTGGTCTGGGATATATTTTCATGGCAGTCCCTGGATGATCTCGTCATTGTGGAAGGCAGAATGGATCAACTCAAGTATGCATCTATCCTTGGGGACCACGTACACCTTCTAGAACCTCACTGACTCACTTCCTGCACGTCTCGCCGCGGTCCATATAACAAAAGGCGATTTTTTTAGGCATTTTACAGGTGGCCACATTAATGTGACTGAACAGTGCATAAAATGTACAAATTTTTATAGACCATTGCTATTACAATATTTTTTTTGTTTGCTCACACACACACACACACACACACACACACACACACACACACACACACAGACAGATACACACTCGGAAGACGGAGAATATATAGTTACAGAAAGGTCAATACAAAATAATCACTGTAAATTCAAATGTAATACACCGAAGCGCCAAAGAAACTGGTATGGGCATGCGTATTCAAATACAGAGATATGTAAACAGGCAGAATATGACGCTGCGGTCGGCAACGCCTATATAAGACAACAAGTGTCTGGCACAGTTGTTAGATCGGTTACTGCTGCTACAGTGGCAGTTTATCAAGTGAGTTTGAATGCGGTGTTATAGTCGGCGCACGAGCAATGGGACACAGCATCTACGAGGTAGCGATGAAGTGGGAATTTTCCCGTTCGACCACTTCATGAGTGTACCGTGAATATCAGAAACCGGTAAAGCATCAAATCTCCGACATCGCTGAGGCCGGAAGAAGATCCTCTCTGAGGCTCTGTAATGGTGTGGGGCGTGTGCAGTTGGAGTGATATGGGACCCCTGATACGTCTAGATACGACTCTGACATGTGGCAGGTGATCACCTGCACCCATTCATGTCCACTGTGCGTCCCGACGGACTTGGGCAAATCCATCAGGACAAGGCGACACCCCACTCGTCCAGAATTGCTACAGAGGGACTCCATAAACACTCTCCTGAATTTAAACACTTTCGCTGGCCACCAAACTCCCCAGACATGAACATTGGTGAGCATATCTGGGGTGCCTTTCAAAGCGCTGTTCAGAAGAGATCTCCACACCTCGTACACTTACTGATTTATGGACGGCCCTGCAAGATTCATGGTTGCAATTCTCTCCAGCACTACTTCAGACATTAGTCGAGCCCATGCTACGTCATGATGCGGCAGTTCCTCGTGCTCGCGGGTGCCCTACACGGTATTAGGCAGGTGTACCAGTTTCTTTGGCTCTTCAGTCTAGGATACTTTTGTATAGTTCATTGTCGGAAACATGTTGGTGTTAGATGCGGATTCCGACGGAAGCAGTAAATCTGTGCATGGCATTGAAAGGTATGTGATCGTTTGTTGCTAACAAACGTGTCACAGAGGTTGGAACGGATGATCCAAGTCAACAAGTTCACTTAGAAGTATTTCAATAGTTCCTCTCTTCTTTTCAATCAGAGTAGAAAGGTGTTTCTACGTTGTACAGCCTGTTTGGTAATTCGTGGTAAGTTCCTATGGGACGCAATTGTTGAGGTCATCGGTCCATAGGCTTACACACTATTAAATTTAACTTAAACTAACTTACGCTAAGGACAACACACACGCCCATGCCCGAGGGAGATTCGAACCTCCGACGGGGGCAGCCGTGCGAACCGTGGCAAGGCCCCCAGACCGCGCAGCTAACCCGCACGGCATGCAGCCTGTGAAGATGTTTATGTGAATATCTGTGGTTAAATATGAGTCTGGCTATTAGAGAAATGAGGTCCCTAAACACCGAATATGTACGGGATTTCATGGGACAGGGTTTGATGGATGCGTTATTGCGTACTTCTTGCATTTTAGTCCCGTTGCCTCCTCCTATTCCCATTCGTCTTCTAGTACGCCTCTAAGTAGTAAATATCGGTAATCAGCACTTGGGATTGCATTCTAGAAAACTGTTTAGTCTAGGTAGACTAATAATCCTCGTGGAAATCTCCTGAACACCTAACAAGATTTTTGTAATTTTTTATGCGTATAGTACGTGAAGTTCGGAACTCAATTATTTCTCCTTCAAACTAGTTCGCTGCAAAAATTCTCGAGTAAAATCATCTTTGAAGATTTTCAACCGGTTTTAATATGCTAAAGAAACGTTTCTATTTTTCGATACACCGTCTGTCCGTGTGATAGAACTATCGCCTTTCACGTATGGAGTTTCCTGTCTGATGCAAGTTTTTAAACAGAGGTGCATGTTTTAATAGCAATTCCGCGAAGTTTAAAATACATAAAGATGGAAAAAAAATCAGTAGAGTTGTAGACATAATCGCTGGTTCGAGTGTCATTTTTGTCATCATTCTTTTCTGTTCAGTTCGAATACCTACATCATTTAAATACAAGTTTCATCAAATATATGTTAATTAACAGATATCTAATTGATATTTTGTGAAAAATCCTCGTTTTCTTATTTCTAATTACATATCGCTCACAATAATCCGATTCTCACTGCAATATTAATTCTTAATTCTGTTATTTTACAAAAGGTTGTTTAAATAAAAAATATCACAACTAAAATTCCTTTTCATCCTCAGCATTTTACGATTCTTGGAAATGTTCACGGAACATACGCCTTTGTTTAAAATTTTGGAAGCTCTGGGAATCCAACCCATGCCACACAGTGCTAGGTGAGCATTCTACAACATACCCACAATACCAATCGAGGAGGCTTAACTGTTGTGTTGGCAGAAGAGCCAACACCGTGTTACTAGTGGGGGCCGAAATGCACGCGTTTTAGCTCACGCAGGCTGGCGTGAGGAGGGAAGGACTCTACTGACGTGATGTCTGGAACATGACAAGGAATTAGAATTCAGAAATCGGACGTAATTAGTTTCATACTTAACTTTAATCCATTAATGATGAACGTCGCTCTTGACGGTACATGATTCACAATTTTATCTGTTCAGAATAGTAACTGAATATGGCGCCTTGCCAGGTCGTAGCAAATGACGTAGCTGAAGGCTATGCTAAACCGTCGTCTCAGCAAATGAGAGCGTAAGTAGACAGTGAACCATCGCTAGCAAAGTCGGCTGTACAACTGGGGCGAGTGCTAGGGAGTCTCCCTAGACTAGACATGCCGTGTGGCGGCGCTCGGTCTGCAATCACTGATTGTGGCGACACGCGGGTCCGACGTATACTAACGGACCGCGGCCGATTTAAAGGCTACCACCTAGCAAGTGTGGTGTCTGGCGGTGACACCATATTAACCTTTATTAAAGTGGTCCAGAAAACTTCAAACTCGATTTCCTCGAGAATTTTTGAGAGTTGCATCGAAAAACTTTTGATGACTGATATTTGTGTTCTGAACTTCAGGTACCATTAATATTCAACAATACAAAAATTCGACTGCAATATGGCCCCCATATAAGTACACTTGGACTAAGCGAGGAAGAGTTCAAATGATCCAGAAGCGTTCAGTTCTGCACTTTATCTTTACGTTGGAGGCAATCGATTGCATATTTTTGGACTCGTAGTAGGTCATTTTAAGTAGAAATTTAATGTAGAGGTACCTTTGATTGGAGGTTCATGTGCTTGAGCCAAGAATTCATTGCTTCATCTGGAGCGCATTACGCGTGCATTTCTGCTGAAACAGAGCTGTATGTCGCTGAACATCTTCAGTGGCTTCCCCTTTAAGAAACCATCCTCATAACTAGGGAATAGGTCATATTATGCAACTCACCACTCCACCTGGAATTTGATCATTCTTTGCAACAACTTATAGGAACATGGGAGTAAAGTTATTCACCGGTACGATTTCACCGAATCCGGATTCTTCCGTGGTTTGAGCACAGCCACTATTTTGCCTGTCTTCAGAGACTTAATATTGTGACGTTCTGTCCACATTTCATTATAAATACGGAGTAGGTACTGTTGTCCTTCATACAGTAGAAATGATAGGATGTTGCAATGGATATTACCTTGGTCAGGGGCAGTATTTTAACCAGATGAAAAATCCCTCTGGTTACTGTCATTGGGACGTCAGTCTCCTTTTGTAATATCTGTTTCATAACACGATCCGCAGGCAATTAATATTAGTGGCGAGATACCGAAGATTTGTTAAAGTTCTTCACCTCCTTGCAAATACTTAACATTCTAGTGTCCCTGGTCATCGAGTTGCATAGGTTTTCTTCAACTCGTCTTCTTGTTTTTCAAAACATTCTTGGTTTCCGTTTGTACTTTCTGCAGGCTGATACAGTCGTGTTGGGTACTCTATTTCTAATACTTCCATAGTGCATCCTTATGTTCGCTGCTGGCTCTCTGGCATTCGCTATCCCACCGTGCAGGACTGGTCCTGTTTGTAATGCGAAATGGCTTCTGAACAGGAATTGCCAAACGGTGGCCTCAGCAGCGCACTGTGTTAGTTTGGAATAGTGGGAGACTAAAGCTTCGGATATCTGTAATTGTCACTCACTTTTAAACTGCCGAAATTCGTATTACAATCCTCTTTTCCAGGGTGGCATCTCTGAGCATTGTAGACCCAGCATGTTTCTTTCACTGCACCAGAGAAAGTCCGAACAGTTGGCAGCTGATCGGAACTCAAAGGATCTGGTTTTACTTCCATTTGACTGCTAGTGCCACATATGGCGATGCAAAACTGGGGTCTGTAGTTCATCTTATCTATAACGTTGGGGCCATTCAGCAGCACTTTTCGTCTATCAGGATTACCATTAATAATTTACAACTGTGGCCGTCGTCCTCGGATCCCCATATTGAGCGATAGGCGTTAAAGTTTTAACTTGTTTTATTAGAGATGCGATATCAACGCTTGACAGAGGCATGGTAAGTGGCTTGCAAATAGCCAACATACTGATGTTAGATTTTGAAGTACGTGTGAATATTACTATGGTCTGTAAGAGGGGACTTATAAAAATGAGTTACACATTACGAGTATTATAGCAGGCCAAGTAACTTCTACTGAATGCTACCGTGCATATGTTCAACATAGTTACCAAGTCTCCATAAACAACTGTAGGAACGTTCTACCAACCGTTCAGTTCTCCGACGATAGAAATCTGCTGTTGGTCACGGAACCCTTGGAGAACCGCTACTTTAACATCCTCGTCGTTGGAAAACCTCTTCTCCCAGATGTTTTGCTGAAAAGATTGCTCGGATATTGTGGTCTGTGGTCCATGTCGATGTCTTTCCTTCCCGACCAGCAGACTTTGTCAAATTATTGGCATCATTTCACTACGGCATCTGATCCACATACCACCTGAATTTCACATTGCATCTGTGTGCAGTTTAAGCGTTTGGCCTACGAGAATCGTACTGTCCCATGTACTTCAACTGTGGAGTGTGTTTCCAGCTCCCGCGTCATTTCACTCGCTCCCTGTGGTGCACCTGTTTTCCGTACCATAGCGAAACTGTGGCTGCACGAAATCCGGAACATGTACGCTCTTTTGACAATGCGCCGTTCTTGTCGCGCATTGGTCTTAGCGTATGATGACATTATTACTTACTTTCTGAAGTCCGAATGTAGGCTATGTGAGGGCTGTCGGAGTTTAGTTTAAGAATATCCTAAGACATATTTTCTTTTACAAGTGTAGCTACACAACCGTACACGTCCTTTCTGTCGCTTCTAATAACGTCGTGTTCAGGGAAGGTATTCCGTGGTCTTCAGCCATGTTCCAGGTGTGGCACAGACTGAGGTGTTTCGGTGTTTTAAATGTTCTAGCATTCCACTGTAGAATGGACTTGACAACTTTCATCATCATTTAAAAGGACTGATGACGGCAGATAAGTAACACTAATACTCCCTGCTACTGCATGTGCATCCACATGTGCGACAAATCGTTCTGTCGTATTCGTCCGCTAGTGTGGTGGAGGATGTGGATTTCTTCGTATTGGCGTCGCTGGGTATTGATCAGCCCGCCACAGCAACTGTTGCGCTTCCTGTAGCTTATCGACGTGCACGCAGGGAGGTTGTACGTCCTGCAGGCGTGTCGCCGGCCGACTCTGTATTGCTATCCGTTGATGTGATAGTGCGGCTGGCGGGCGCATTGTATGCCTCAGTGTCATTGTCAGTGTAAACATGGGCAGCCGAAATGCTTTAGGGGTTGGCGAGAGGGGTGGGAGGGGGCGGGAGAATAGAGTTGCTCTTGCCGAACTCGTGGCGCGGTGGAGCAGCCTGCAACACTTGCCATGCAGGAGTCTTGTACGTCGGTCGGTTGCATTATCGTCGTCTTTTTGTACTGACTGCTTTCATATCATTTCGAGTTTCTTGATAGCTGATGTTGTTGTAATCCATTCTTAATCTGAATTCTATTTAGTATCAAATACTCGGGGCATGATCTGTGCGTGGAGGTGTGAGCTCCTTGGCAGTGGTTATATAGGAAGGGCGTCCTTACGACTTTAGTACGAGGTGCATTCTAGTTCTAAGGCCTCCGATTTTTTTTTCTAATTAACTACTCACCCGAAATCGATGAAACTGGCGTTACTTCTCGACGTAATCGCCCTGCAGACGTACACATTTTTCACAACGCTGACGCCATGATTCCATGGCAGCGGCGAAGGCTTCTTTAGGAGTCTGTTTTGACCACTGGAAAATCGCTGAGGCAATAGCAGCACGGCTGGTGAATGTGCGGCCACGGAGAGTGTCTTTCATTATTGGAAAAAGCCAAAAGTCACTAGGAGCCAGGTCAGGTGAGTAGGGAGCATGAGGAATCACTTCAAAGTTGTTATCACGAAGAAACTGTTGCGTAACGTTAGCTCGATGTGTGGGTGCGTTGTCTCGGTGAAACAGCACACGCGCAGCCCTTCCCGGACGTTTTTGTTGCAGTGCAGGAAGGAATTTGTTCTTTAAAACATTTTTGTAGGATGCACCTGTTACCGTAGTGCCCTTTGGAATGCAATGGGTAAGGATTACGCCCTCGCTGTCCCAGAACATGGACACCATCATTTTTTCAGCACTGGCGGTTACCCGAAATTTTTTTGGTGGCAGTGAATCTGTGTGCTTCCATTGAGCTGGCTGGCGCTTTGTTTCTGGATTGAAAAATGGCATCCACGTCTCATCCATTGTCACAACCGACGAAAAGAAAGTCCCAATCGTGCTATCGTTGCGCGTCAACATTGCTTGGCAACATGCCACACGGGCAGCCGTGTGGTCGTCCGTCAGCATTCGTGGCACCCACCTGGATGTCACTTTTCGCATTTTCAGGTCGTCATGCAGGATTGTGTGCACAGATCCCACAGAAATGCCAACTCTGGAGGCGATCTGTTCAACAGTCATTCGGCGATCCCCCAAAACAATTCTCTCCACTTTCTCGATCGTGTCGTCAGACCGGCTTGTGCGAGCCCGAGCTTGTTTCGGTTTGTTGTCACACGATGTTCTGCCTTCATTAAACTGTCGCACCCACGAACGCACTTTCGACACATCCGTAACTCCATCACCACATGTCTCCTTCAACTGTCGATGAATTTCAATTGGTTTCACACCACGCAAATTCAGAAAACGAATGATTGCACGCTGTTTAAGTAAGGAAAACGTCGCCATTTTAAGTATTAAAAACAGTTATCATTCTCGCCGCTGGCGGTAAAATTCCATCTGCCGTACGGTGCTGCCATCTCTGGGACGTATTGACAATGAACGCGGCCTCATTTTAAAACAATGTGCATGTTTCTATCTCTTTCCAGTCTGGAGAAAAAAAATTGGAGGCCTTAGAACTTGAATGCACCTCGTAAATGCTGTATTCAACAGCCAAGTGGTTGCATCTTGTTTGGATACTGCATTGGTTTGCTACCTTACCCATGACGCAAATAGTTGTAGCACTGCAGTACTGGGGAGATGTACGGTGCTACTAGGCACCGTACTCCATGTATTTTTGCGTAACGTGATCTTTGCTGTGCTTTGAATGTGACCACACATACTGGTAGTTGTGTTCTGTCTGCATCACCTTGCATGACCCTCTTATACTATCGTCTAACTGACACTAACGGCGCTTCACATTCAATTATTGGTAGATCTCCTCGTCTGACAGAAGTCTCCACATCGTGCAATATATTTTGTGTTGTTGCTAGGCACCTGGGTACGCAGGCCTGGAGCTTTTTCAGAAATCTTACTTCTCTAGTAATTAGGGCGTCTGCATTTGCAGATCTTATACTTTCCGTTTTAACCTTTTTCTCAAATGGTTCAAATGGCTCTGAGCACTATGGGACTTAACTTCTGAGGTCATCAGTCCCCTAGAACTTAGAACTACTTAAACCTAACTAACCTAAAGACATCACATACATCCATGCCCAGGGCAGGATTCGAACCTATGACTGTAGCGGTCGCGCGGTTCCAAACTGTAACGCCTAGAACCGCTCGGCCACTCCAGCCGGCCCTTATTTCTCTTGGATGATGAAACATTCAGCGTATGGTTTGCTGTCTTACTGCTGTGTGACCTGATTTTTTTCGTCCAGTGCCGTCAGATGTACCCTACCAAAGTTTTCGCGTAGGATCTTCACAAGTACTTTAAAAGAGTCACTTTCATGAATCTCACATGGATTCAGTGGGCGCTTATTCGTACACTATTTGATCAGAAGTATCCGGACATGGATAGTGGATGTTAAATTGGAGTGTGTCCACCATTCTCCAACATGATAGCTTGAACTCTGTTGCAGACGCTTTCAAAGAGCCATTAGAATGTCTGTGGAGGAACGTCAGCCCGTTCTTCCTCAAGAGACGAAACCAATGAATGCAGTGATATTGGAAACAGGGGTCTGGAGCAAAGTCGACGTTCTAAGTCATCCCAAAGATGTTCCATTCTGTTCAGGTCGGGACTCTGGGCACGCAACTCCATTTCAGGAAAGTTACTGTCCACTGACTTTGCCTTACAGATGCTATTTTATGATAGGGCTCATTGTCGTGCTGATACAATCTTCGTCTCTCAACTGTTCCTCTACACTAAGCAGTACACAACGCTGTAAAATATGTTCATATCTTTCTTCACTTAGCATTAAGACAACCACACCCTAGCCATGAAAAACACTCCCATACCGTAAAATCACCTCCTCTAAATTTCACTGTTGCCTCTACACATAATGGCAGGTAACGTTCTCCAGACAATCGTCAAACACAAACCGTTCCATCGGATTGCCACAGGGTACCGCGGGATTAACCACTCTAAATCACTTCTTTCCAATTAACCACTGTCCAGTGGCGTCGTTCTTTACACTCACTAAAAGATCTCATAGCATTGACTATGTAAGTGTGTGGTTCATAAGGAGTTTCTCGACCATTGTACCTCATTGTTTTTAGCTCCCTACGCATAATCATTGTGCTAGGTGGATCGTTGGTGGTATTCTGCAACTCACGAATGATTCCTTCCGATGGTTTTATGCAGTTATTTACAATCACCCTCTGCACTGCTCGATGACCCCTGTCCGTCAGTGCATGGGGTCTGCTTGCTCTTGGTTTAGCCCTGGTTGTTTCTCGCGTCCCCACTTCAAAATAACATCACCAGCAGTCGACTTCTGCAGCTTTAGAATGGTTTAAATGTTCCTTTAACGTTTGTTATTAAGGTGACATCCCATAACTAGTCCACTTTCGAAGTCACGAAGCTCTCCTGACGGACCTGTTTTGCTGTTCAAATGGTTCAAATGGCTCTGAGTACCATGCGACTTAACTTCTGAGGTCATCAGTCGCCTAGAACTTAGAACTAGTTAAACCTAACTAACCTAAGGACATCACTCACATCCATGACCGAGGCAGGATTCGAACCTGCGACCGTAGTGGTCGCTCGATTCCAGACTGTAGCACCTAGAACCACACAGCCCGTTCTGCTGTCATTTCTTCTGGATTGCAGGTCAGTCTCCCAACACCATAAGACATGGAACACCAGAACGATCATGTTCGACATGGCTGGACATACCCTCACATTTCGAGTGAAACGAACACGAAATTCACATAGGAACATTGTCAAACACGATGTTTTGGCGGTCCGGGTGTTACAGTATGACATAATTTTGCCTGGGCTTTCTGACCTCCAAATTGTAGAGGGCAAGGGGTTATTTTTAGGAAATATGGTGCGAAAATGTGATTTAGTGTGTTTCAGTGCATGATGCGCCAGCCTCACGGCAGATGGCGGACGAAGGCTGGCCGGCGCGCTAATGCAGGTGACACAGTTCTGCAATGAGCGTCGGTATGTGTGTACGTACGCGGCAGCCACCAACAGCCAGAACGCAGCATTAGCAGAATTACGCAAGTGCGGGCCATGTGTGGCGCAGTTGCGTTAGCCAACTCATCGAGAACATTCTAATAAACACGGCGCCGCGTAACTGGCGGATTCGGCAGTGGTCTGCACTATTTAAGGGCATCAGAGGTGGGCGTCGCCATCGGTTCGACCGATTGGGCGTTCGGTCGCTGTTACGTCGTTGTCATCAGTGACGCTGTCCCCGAGGACCGGCCGGCGGAGGGCGTTGCCCGCTGCTGCACCGGCGACTCCCGGCGTCGTCACGAGCCGCAGTGTCTTCAGGAGGCAATCTAGGCTGGGCCTTGTGCTGCTATCCTCCTACCGCCTGTGCAGCCACTGACCGAGCACGGCATCGCGTTCCCCGGGCTGCGCGCATCAGCACGTCTCCACCACAATACGAGCGGTGGGGCTGAGCTACTAGAAAATGTATTGGAGGAACCAACAATAAAGAGGAAGATTGCTAAAAACAGCCACCTTCTTCTACCCAGCCACGCCCTACAACCCCGACCACGTCACCCACTCTGGTCATCCTATTACAAAATTTTGGAACATGGACACCAATCAATGTTATTGTGATACTGTTGTTACACAGCAGAAATTTAGTGCACGAAAATCCAAAATTTTCTCGAAATCCTCTCCAGCCAACACCAAGCCAAGGCAAGCCAGGTCGACACCATGAGCGAGAGGCCGCAATCATAAACTCAGCAATATGACTTCAGCGAGGAGGAGGCGTCATGTCATCCTAACAGCACAGTTTGACTTTGCAACAGAGAGTAACAGTTTCACAAGAACACCTATCAGCCTGCCGATTTGGCGGAGAGGCAACGAACTGAAGCTCTGAAAGCCATTCTTGCCAAATAGAGGGGTGGTGATAACCTCTGATGATCCTGGAGAAATAGGCCATATTCAGTCATCGCTGGCCAGGCTTAACACCATTGCTTCGGGCAAGCGGTAATAAATACTTAGGTTTTCCAGCCATCTTTGCATTGCAGTACTGCTGCTATGAGGCTGAGCCTGTGATGTGCTGCTACTGTTCGCTTAGATGACTTCTACCTTCGAGACTGCTACCTGTCTGATCTGCTGTACTCGATCGCTTGAGCTGTCGAGCTTGCAACCACTAATGAGAAGACTTGGAGACTTCTGCCTCCATCTTCCTGAGCCAAACTGATGGTGTTTGGTGCAGTTGATGGTGTTAGATGCACCGTCCATCTATTGATGTATCCAGGATGCACATAAAGGCTGCAAACACTGACTTGCATCTGTAATAAGTCATCGACATCCCCGGTTTTTCTTTGTGGAATAACTATGCTATTGTTCATTTCCCCACCATGCAGAACTGCTGAGATACGTGTATTACCTGAGCACACCCGTTGGATGTCTACGATAGTGCTCTGGTAGTACACAGTCTCCATTCTGGGCAGTAACACTTGGTATACAGGCTACACCAGCCACCAAAGATTCCTGCCGCCCGCCCGATAACACGATTACCTGAGCTGGGCACCACATGGCGACGTCCTCCAAAAATTGAGAGACAACGTCAGCACTTTCCAAGACTGTGCACTGCATTGCTTCTAGCCTTGGTGCTGACACAGAGAAGGATACCTAATTGTGAACTTTAATGTAATAAATTCTTGTTCCGCTAATGTTGTATCATTAGCGCCCAGTATGCCGACGAGCCTTTCTCCATTGCATTCCAAACTCCATCATCCCGGCAACAGCAGGCATCCTGACCCAGCCCCCTATAAAATTGGCGTCAGGAGGGTTTTCAGCGGAGAGACAAACCGTAGCATAACCACATCAGCAGCATCATCGTAGTCACCATCTGGACTTCCATCTCGAAGAAATGCAGTGTGGTGAGTAAGCAGTTTCCTGTTGGCCTTCCTAATTGTGTTATTGTCTGTGGCCAAGTCAAAGTGTAAGGTCATTAATTCCACTATCAGAGTGTTCTTTGTGAAACCACAGGAATCTGTAGACACGTAAATGTTTAGAGAATGTACCAAGGAAATGTACTAAACGCCAGTGAGGTGCAAATTTTGTAATTTATCAAGCCATATGTTGCCATGCACAAAGTCAGTACCAGCTACATGTGACATTTGTAGAAGGTTTGGGCACTTTGCGCAGGACTATTAAGAGCCACGTTGGGACATTATTAGGTGTAGGGACTAATTTCTTGCAATTTTGCGTATAATATAAGCATAGTTTTCCAATATCTTTCTTATCTAATGGCCATAGTAAAATTCGCAAAATGGTGGGAACACATGCTGCAACGGGTGAAACTGTCACCACTTTAACAAAACTAGTAGAAACGTATGAGCAGGAAAACGAAGACCTGCGTAAGCAAGTTGCGGTACAGCAGTTTCAGCCAGGATCAGGGGAACCTAAGATAATGTTAGCTGCGTCCTCCACACCTCTCGATCCGTCAGCAGCAAATTTAATAACGCCTTTTTCCGTAAAAGCAATGGAGGATGTCACTGAGTTCATTAGAGATGTGTTAGCTGTCGCTGAATTGTGCAATTTTGAACGAATGAAACATGTTTGCATATGGCTCACTTACGTTAAATGGGCGAAGCTGAAGCCTACGTATCATAAGGTACTTCGCAAGGCAGGAACGTTCCAGGAGCTGGCTCATGGTATGCACCAGCATTGCCGGAAGCAAAACAGCCCGAAATTTTTCATAGGGAATTTGAGTAGTTTAATGCAGAAGGGTGATGAGACAGTGGAATCTTTTTCAGATAGAATATGGAAGATAAATGTACAAATACAGGAACTGATACTAAGTGCAGAAGCTGATGCAGTTACCTTAAGGGAAGCTGAAAATAGGGCTCTCGATGTTTTCTTATGGGGTATCCCCGCCAACATGTCACACAGATTCAAGATAGAGAATCCATCTGACCTGGCCAAGGCTATAAAAGATCACCATATGGAGGGAATTGATATTGCTATGAAAGGGCATAACGATCACCGAGTCTTCGCCTTTGAAGTCAAGTGTTAGAGACGTGGACGTAAGGGTTACCCGAAGAAGCAATTTCGGCAGCCAGATTGTTATGAAAGTGGTCGAGTCGGTTATAAGGGGCAAGAGCGCAGAAATAAGAAACAGGGAACCATCACCAGGAAAAAACGCCCGTTAACACAAACAGCAACGCATCACCCGTCGGAAGGCGTTCCCAGTAGAACCGAACATTGCATATATGTTTGCAGAGACGGAATGTTGCTTGTTAGGAAGGTAAGGGCAAGGATCATAAGTCTTTAGTAGACAGGGGGCCACACATGTCAGTCGTTAGTCTGGACGTCATAGGCAAGAAGAGGCTTAGGTTCTCCACGATATAGGTTACGTGGAGTAGGTGATAATGATCTGAGGTCTTTATGGACAACACTACTTGACTTTGGAATTGCAGCTAAGAGTTATCGAGAATACATGGAATTGTTGTCAAATATTCGTGAAGGTTATTTGCGATTCACAGACTAAACTTTCTCGGTAAGCAGCATGCCAAAATCTTTTACAGGATACAACTGAACTCAATGGAACTTTGTTTCCACTGTGAACAACAAATGGAAGCGAGGCAATGTTGCAAAGATGCAGCAATCAAGAAGGTGTTAGCAACTGAACTACAAGCATGTATGCTAAGATTGCTTTCCGTGATAATGTGCCATCAGGTACAGGAAAGCGGGTTTGAGTAATTGCAAACGTCGATGTACCACAAGGAGTGTTGTTTGTGGTAGAACCACCACAAAATAATGAAGAGCTAGATAAAACCATTGCTTTGTACACAGAAGTGTAGCACATATTAATAACATAATTGAAGAATTTGTGGTTCATGTCAGCCCAGACAATTTTGGCATAGGTCAGTCTACCAAAGGGCTTGATGACCAAAAGTGAATCATTTAAAGGAAATAATCAAAAAATGATGGAAGCTTTGTTACTACGAATTTTAGATTTGTTTAACACAAATAGTCCTTTACCAGCGATGCCTGTTACTCTTGATCATACAGCCACAGGTGATAATGCTTCAGTCTATAGAAGACCATACCATGTAACCAAGCATTTACAACTATTAATGGGAAAACTTATTGACCAGGAGCTCACAGAAGGAATAATGGAAAATCGCGATTGACTTTGGAATGTAAATATTATCATCATCCTTACCAGATGATACTAAGACGTACAGATTCCGTTCCGATTACAGATACCGGAATGCATAAACTGTCACTGACACATATCTTGCTTCAAATATTACCGAGACATTAGAAAATCTAGGTCAATAAAATACTTTTCAACAATGAATCTAAGTAGTTCCATCATGGCATTACCAGTACTGCAGAGTGCCATTTGGGCCTAAAATGTATGGCTACATTTCAGAGACTGTTGGATGGCATACTTCACAGATTGAAATAAAAAAGATTATGTTTTACTTAGACATCATTGTATATTCGAGAGAGGTATGGAAGAATACATCAACGCATTTGGAAGAAGGCATGGACAGCACGTCTGATGCTCAGCGTGGATCAGTGTCATTTTGCATAATTAAGTTAAATGCCTAGCCCATGTAATTAGTGAAGGAGGTGTAAAAACTGATCCTCAATTAATTTTGCCAGTCTGTGACTTTGCAACACCACAAACAACAAACAACTTCAGTCACATCTAGGTCTAAGCGATTATTAGAGAAATTCATCAAATGTTTTGTAAAAATTGTCAAACCATTGAACCAGTTGTTGCAAAAACGTATGGACAACAGACTGCCAAATAGCATTTGAGACATTGTCAAAAAATACTGATATCCTATGGCTTATGCACTTAGACAACTCACCAAGGCAGGGTGGAATTATTCCACGACAGAACAGAAGATGCTAGCAGTGATTTATGATGTTACATACTTGGTGTTATGTGTATAGTAAAAAGTCAAAGTAGTACAGACCACACATTGCTAAAATGATTGTTAGGATTACAAGATCCTTCTGTAGATTAAAGATGTGGACGCTCAAACTGAATGAATTCAATTATGAAGTGGTTCATGAACCACGAAAGAAGCGTACAAATGTGGTCATATTGAACAGAAAAATTTGAGTATTGCAAACAATAGGTGAAAGTATAATTGCTCTGAGCACTATGGGACTAAACATCTGAGGTCATCTGTCCCCTAGAACTTAGAACTACTTAAACCTAACTAACCTAAGGACATCACACACACCTATGCTCAAGGCAGGATTCGAACCTGCAACCATAGCAGTCGTGCGGTTCCGGACTGAGGCGCTTAGAACCAATCGGCCACCATGGCCAGCATGAAAGTATAACTGAATGGCACAAGCAAGTGACATAGAGTTTGTGATGTATGACAATTTACTCTGCAGATCGACAAGTTTCAGACCACATGAAGTATTTCCAGCAGCATTCAGGGTCAACGTTTTGCAACAAATGCGTATCCACATGTTAACAATTCATGGGGGTCCCAGAAATAACAATAGGAGAATTGCCAAAAATAGCTGGTCAAAAAGTAGGTAATGTGATGTGGAAGAGTATGTAAAAAATTGTATACTGTATGCTCAAAGGGCTGATCACAGCCAGCGAAAGGTTCTGTTGCAAAGATTGTCAGAGAGAAGCAAACCATTTGAAATGATTGGATTGTATGTCTTCAGACCATTTGATAGAACTCTTGCAGGGCATTAGTACATACTAACAATAATAGACCAATTTTCCCAATACATGGGAACTGTATCAACCATACCAGTAAGCTAATACAGTACCACAAGGTTCGAATCCTGCCTCGGGCATGGATATGTGTGATGTCCTTAGGTTAGTTAGGTTTCAGTAGTTCTAAGTTCTAGGGGAATGATGACCTCAGAAGTTAAGTCCCATAGTGCTCAGAGCCATTTCCATCCACAAAGACATTGACAAACAGAAAAGGTTCACAGGAAGATGTCCAAATTGTGAAACCACTATGTCAACAGCCAGCATGATCACTGGAAACACATACCTAGCATTCATAATTTCGGCGTATAATTCTAAAGTTCACACCAGTGTTAAAGCAGAAAAATCCCATCCCAACAAAAGCAGGTGTCTCAGCCTAGGCCTCTGCACTGCACTCCTTCCCAACATGTGTCTTTGTAGTGGTACATTAGGCCCCTACTTCATTGTTATGGATCACAGTGCATGAATGTATCTAACTGCACACATGGAGTAGCTCTTCAAACATGAGGATATTCAGCAATGGACTGGCCTTATCATTCCCCCATCTTCAGTCCAATCGAGCATGTGTTGGATGCTTTCGATGATATACTGCTGCACGTCCACATCCTCCAACAACTGTCCAGCAGTTGTCAATCACACTTGCAGAACAAAGGAACGCCCGCCGCAAGAAAGGAGCACGTTGCAGTGCATGTATTGTCATCTGTGGTGATTTACACCCTTTGCAATGTCCAGGGGACAATCATTAATTATGGTGACTTAACTGTAATTATTGTCTGTTAATAAGTGACATTTCTGTTGTTCTCATTGTGTGTTTCTTTCATATACCTTCTTTAATTTACTGATGCAGTTCTTTCTTTGTACTCGCATGATCCAAATTTCATCTAGCTATGTTACTTTGCAGTGAAACATCATGTGAATGTTACTTTCGTCCTTAAGTTTTGCGCACCAGTGAATAACACTGTATACTCTGGAAGATACGGGACATAGCCATACACAGAAGAGTGCAGACCTGCCTAGTACTCAGGTGAAACTTAGTTGAGACTGGCCTCCAACAGATGTTCCCCTTACGTCACGCAAAAGGTACCCAAGTGGACATCCACCTGCCAAAAACGGATATAAGAGGACACACGACTTCTCTTCATCAGTGTCAGCAAGAGCATCGCGCTGTATCAACAATACCTCCACGCAGCATCAGGACCGTGTCTATAGCAACTGCCACGAGGAGCCAAACTGGACATTCCACAAGTGATTGTAATCATCTTTCACTGGATTCAGGGCTAGACCAGAGTTAGAGACATATCAGTGCAAGTGTACATTGATCCATTACTGGGAACCATCGTCGTATACAGTCAGGTAAATGAAAGTTTCTTTTAATAAATTATTGTAAATGTTGCTAATCTGTGTGGCCATCAATTGGCCTTAGATGTTGTCTAACCCCATTTGACCCTGTGACAAGGCTGCATAGTCGCTGCACACAAACAGGTCACCTCATAACAGCAACTACTTTCTGTGGCAGGGGATTCTCTTCCTGCCCCATGTTTATCTTTAACTCAAAGAGTATTTGGTGAATACCGCATAAAAGAACATGACATCAAGCTTTTATGATCATTCGATGATTTACTCCCGCCCACTCGTAGTTATTGTGGTAATTTATTATCCCACTCTGCTTGAACTCCGCGTCAACCGGAAATAAAATGCAAGGTGGGAACTGTGGATCTCCAGAACTGTGTCTCAGAAGCCATTGGCATAACTGTAATATGGCACTGCGATCTGGTGGTCTGGGAGCTTGCAAACATTGTTAAGTGCTGTGTATAAACTAACTGCGTGTGTAGAACTGACCAATATTTATCGTGGCTTATGGCCACAGCTGCTCCAGTTCTTCGCTCACTTGTTCCGGCATCAGACTCTACTTATCACAACACTCGGTACTCCATGCCGGGTGTGCACACAGTTCTATGTTTGCTTCAACCCCTTGTCGACATCGAGATTGCTCCTGTGTCTACAAGTTGCTGACATTCTGCTCAACATTTTTCTCGGATGGAATGTCGCGTTAGGATGTCGTTCGCTGTACATGAAACATACCTCCCGAATAACAGTGTTGGCCAAACCACAGAAGAGTGTCAAGTTAGCCAGTTTTCACGTGGGATAATAACAGGACTCTGTTTCACTGTTCACGTAGTTCACACTCTGCGGGATCACTTATCTTGTTCTTATGCCAGAACAACCACAAAACGATAGATAGCCACACGGAATAGCTAATGTACACTCAGGTGACGAAAATCTTTGGATATTTCCTAACATCGTGCTGGACCTCCTTTTGCCCGGCGTAGTGCAGAAGCTCGACGTGGCATGGATTCAACAAGTTGCTGGAAATCCCTTGCACAAATATTTCGGCATACTACCTCTATAGCCGTCGATAACGGTTAAAGAGTTTCTGGTGCAGGATTTTCTGCACGAAATAGCCTCTCGATAATATTCGACAAAATGTTCGATGGGCTTCATGTCTGGCGGGTGGCCAAATCATTCTCTCCAATTGTCCAGAATGTTCTTCAAACCAATCGCAAACAGTTGTGGCCTGGTGACATGGCGCATTGTCATCTATAAAAATTTCATAGCTGTTTGGGAACATGAAGTTCATGAACGGCTGCAAATTGTCTCAAAGTATCCGAACATAACCATATACTGTCAATGTTCCGCATAAACACCGCTCACAACATTATGGAGCCGCCACCAGATTGGACAGCGCCTTGTTGACAACTTGGGTCAATAGCTTCGTGCTGTTTGCGCCATACTCGAACCCTACGGTCAGCTCGTATCAACTGAAATCGGGACTCATCTGACCTGGTCACGATTTTCCAATCGTCCAACTGATATGGTCACGAACCCAGGAGAGGCGCTGCAGGCGATTTCGTGTTGTTAGCAAAGGCACTCGCGTCGGTCGTCTGCCCATTAACGACAAATTTCGTCACACTGTCTTAATGGATATTTTCGTTGTGCACCCCACATTGCTTTCTTCGATTATTTCACGCAATATTGCTTGTCTGTCAGTACTGACAACTCTATTCAAAAGTCGCTGCTCTCGATCGTTGAGTGAAGGCCGTCGGCTACTGCATTGTCCGTGGTGAGAGGTACTACCTTAAATGCGCTACTTTCGGCACACAGTTGACACTATAGATCGCGGAATATTGAATTTCCTAAATGGAATGTTCCAGTCGTCTTGCTCCAGCTACCATTCCCCTTTAAAAGTCTGTTAATTCCTGTCGTGCGGTCATAATCACGTCGGAGACTATTCACACGAATCACCTGAGTGGAAATGGTAGCTCCTCCCATGAACTGCCCTCTTATGCCTTTTGTACGCGGGATTACCGCCACCCCTATATGTGCACATCATCATCCAGTGACTTTTGATTGCCTCAGTGTAGACTACAGCCACGAATAAAATAATACACCTGTTAGTGCTAATTCTGGCAACACCATCACAGCGTGTGGCAACTTATTTTCCATAGTCGAGGCTCAGGTAGCTTCTTCTGCTCTCCAGTCACAATTCGTACGATTGCTACGGTGTTGACCACGTGACAGGGAGAAACCTAATAATACAAGTAGTCTGTGACTTCTCTGTGTACATTTGAAAAGTAAAGACGAAATTGTTGCCAAGTTGAGGCGGGTACGCACCAGTACAACGAAGGCCAACGAACGACAGCCAACTACTTCTTTGACCGAGATTAGCTTAGTGTATACGATCGGCAAATCAGAACCAACGAATCAGGTGGCCTTGTTTGCGGTTCGTACATCGCGCGGTAACATCAGATCGTCGGCAGTAGCCGTGTCGTGAGAACCCCTCTCCTAGTGTGGATGGCAGGTAGAATGTGCGTTGGCTCAGTTGCGATTTGCTGTCTCTGTTGAACGGCTGTGCACTGACTGTTTGGAACTGCTGAAGAATGGACTGAACACGAAGGCAGCATTAAAGCTGCCAGGGATTTATCGTGAACCAGAACGTTTATGGGATCCTACGAACTGCGAATATAAAAACAAATTGAAAGGATTACACGCTCGGAGAGAAATAAGTTAGCTGTTGCAAAGTAATGTATACGACGTGAAAAAGAAAATGCATACGTAATTGATACATTTTCGCTGTAAATGACAAAGACAAATGAACAAAACTGCGAGGGCAGCTGTAGAAGGCTACAAATCGAAATGGGTTGCTTTTAGCAGTAAGGGCTTCCTGCAGGATAAATTCGCAGTAAAAAAAAACAGCGAACACAGAGGTATGCGAAAAAGTTTTATTTTACTTTTTATATTCTATTTCAGGCGTTATAATTATTATTGTAATGAAAAATCCTTTTATTAAACATAAAATGCGTTTTTGAAATTAATAGAAAACACAGAAAATTTTAAATTACATTACTTTTAATTATTGTAATAACATAGTCAAATACTTTACGAAGCAACAACCGATTCACTATGCATTTAATTTTCAATGAACATTTTAAATATACAGTTATGCTGAGTCCTTTTTCATTTAGGTTTCTCAAGAGTGCATATCATGCCATCCCCATCTACTGCTTCTCTAATCAATGACGCTAAGCTACTCCAAAATACTTATACGACTACAATCAACACACCACCTGCACAGTCTTATTCATCATGTTGCACCAGTTCCTCCTGAAAAGACGGATTTCTCACAATTGGCACCATTTGTCCAGACTTTCTCACCACAGTAAGCAGATACTACAAAAATATTCGATGATACTCAATGTTTATTAAATGAATACCTTACTCTTTAGTACAAACATATACAATTACTGCTTATGTTGTGTTCCGTTTCATGAATAAATGTAGTACTAAACATCACAATAAATTTCTTTACTTATCTTAATTTGAATTACAACTGAACAAACTTCAGGTACAATCTTCCAGATGACCTGTTTTGATATTTTAAAGATGTACATTAAGCTGGAATATGAATTCCCAGTAGCTAAATATCTCAGAGTGACCATTCGGAAAAATTACGAAATGGCCCATATTACAATTCAGCTTTAAGGTCAGACATTAATTTTGTTCCACCACTCTGCTGCCTACTTTTTAAAAGAGAAGTCTCCCACCAGAGTCCTTTCTTCCATCTTTTTTTCTGATTATCAGCTTCTTGCAATAAAATAAATACTGCAAATGTGACAACTGCTAAATCGTTGTCTCCTCTCATAATATCGGTCTGTGAAATCGTAATTAAACGCCACTTTAGAACTAGAGCAAAATTAAAGCTACATCGACAAGATATCAGAGCCAACTGCGATTCCACATGACCAAAGCCCTTGGCTCCAACCGCTTGGTTTGGTGAGGATGTGAAGGCGAATGCCAATGCGGTGGCGACCAACGGTCGGCTGAATCCACTGCCTGTCGTTCCTTGGCCTTCGTTGGGTTAGAGTGTTCGCGCCTTTACATGGTGTTCCAAAAGTATCCGATCTAATTAACACATAAGGTGGAGACCATCGAAACAAATACAGGGTATATTTAACTACAGTACATATAGTCCCTGGTGGTAGTTTCTGATGATATGGGTGATTTACGCAGAAGGTAGTTCAGCATGCTAATTATAGCAGTGACATTGTCAGGAACTGCTCCAATAAGCAATCATTAACCTCTATGCACGCAGTACATAGTCGGACCATTGACTGTAGTGCCCGTTCGAAGGTTCCTGGCATGCCCGCAATAGTACCAGCTGCGACGGCAATTCCAGCGATAATGTCTTTCATACAGCAGCTGCTTCATATATCCCCAGAGGAAGAAATCCAGATATGCAAGGTCGGGTGACAGATGGCCAGGCCATAGGACCACCTCGGCCGATTCATCGATCCCCGAAGGTGGCTCTCAGATGATTTCTCTCAAAATGCTGAAATGGGCTGGCAACACATAGTGATGAAAGTACATTCTTTGTCTAACATTCAGAGGTACATCCTCCAGCAGTTCTGGCAACAGATGTTCTACGAAGATGCAATATCTCCGTCCGTTGAGGTGGAATGGAAGAATGTATGGACCAATCAACCTATAGCCGAAAATGTCTGCCCACACATTAACACCGAATCGCTTGTGATGGATGCGAGGTCAAGTACCTCGTGGATTCATATGTGCCCAAACATATGAACTGTGGATATGCAAACAGCCATCACGAGTACACAAAGACTCGTCGGTGTGTCGGACGGATTAAATAGGGGGTGGCAGTCTGTTGTAAAAACCACTGTGTGAACTGCACGTGTTGGGGAATATCTTCAGGTGCTGCCAAGCGCTGAAGATGGAAAATATGAAGCTGCTGGTCATATAACACATTCCACACGAGTCTATGTCTGACGCCAAGGATGTGTGCGATACGTCATGTACTTTTACATGGAGTGTCTTCAACATGCTGCAGAATCTGGTCTTCAATTGCGGGAGCTCGCACTGTTCGATTCCGATCTCCATCACTACACTTGCTCAGAAAGTGCTTGTTCCACATAGCAGGAGATGTAGACGTCCGATTGTTTGGTGTTGTAGAACCCGTCGGTTGGGAAAGCGCCGGTGCGGCTGGTCCCGGCGGAGGTTCGAGTCCTCCCTCGGGCATGGATGTCTTTAGGATAATTTGGGTTACTTAGTGTGTAAGCTTAGGGACTCATGACCTGAGCCGTTAAGTCCCATAAGATTTCACACACATTTGAACATTTGGGAAAGCGCTATCGATACTCTTTCACTGCAGTTCGTCCATTTCTGTTCACAGAAATGCATGCAGCCATTTAAGCGTTCGTAAACCGCTCTATGTTCACTGTTGTTGTCGCAAAGCGGTAATAATTGCGACTGAATCGGTATGCTTACAAGGAAGTCACCGTTGCTGTCACAAGGTGGTGATGCTTGTGAACGAATCGTTGTGTTTCCAAGCACAACTCAGAGCCAACCATTCGTACATAGTGCCATTCTGAATGTCAGTATACACGCCCAGTCGGCGACGCCGACACAACGGCTTACGTCAGCACCATTAACAAAGTGTTCCCTAACATTACAAGTTGACTTCAGAGACCATATGATCCTTATCGAAATATACATTGACGGAAAAAAATCGCACCAAAGCCAAGAACGGGTTGTGCGACATAAACGAAAGTTGGTAGGCGTGTTTATACATCTGAATGGTCGTCTATTCAAGCTCCGCGCCAGTCGCAAAGGAGTAGCTGTAGTATCGCCACTGTGAGGATGCCAGTCAGATTTCCTTTACATACACGATCGTGAGCGCTAGTTACCTTGGAGATTGGAGTTAGTGAGTTGTGTCAAGAATGCCTTGATGACAAAGACGCCTCTATCCAAACCTCGCTGCGTTTGATCGAGGTCATATAAAAAGGCTATGAGACGCTGGATGTTCCTTCCGCGATATTGAAGAAAGATTTGGCAGGAATGCAGCCACTGTACATGATTGCTGGTTGCGGTGGTCACGAGAATGTACAGTCACAAAAAGACTGGGCTCCAGACCGCCACGTGGTACTACCAAGAGGGAAGACCATCATGTTCGGCGTATGGCTCTGGCGCATGGTACTGCATTTGCAGCGGCAATTTGAGGAGCAATTGACTCCTCAGTGACACAACCAACTGTTACAAATCGGTTACTTCAAGAAAGTTCCGATCCAGGCGCGCTGTAGCGTGCATTCGAATGACACCAAATCACCGCCATTTGCGACTTCAATGGCGTCAAGCGAGCGCTCATTGGAAGGTAGAGTGGAGGTTTGTTGTGTTTTCTGATGAAAGCTGGTTGTGCCTCGGTGCCGGTGATAGGCGTGTGTTGGTTAGAAGCAGGCCAATTGAGGGCCTATAACCAACCTGTCTGCGTTCTAGACACATTGGACCTACACCTAGAGCTATGGTCTGGAATGCGATTTCGTACGACGACAGGAGCATTCTCGTGGTTATCCCACGCACACTGACTGCAAAATTGTACTTCAGTCTGGTGATTCAACCAATTGTGTTGCCATTCATGAACAGCATTCCAGGGAATGTTTTTCAACAGGATAACGCTCGCCCACATACCGCTGATGTAACCCAACATGCTCAACAGAGATATGTCTCCAATGGAGCACATATGGAACATCGTCTGACGACAACTCCACCACCATCGACTAGCAGCGTTAACCGTCCCTGTATTGACTGACCAAGTGCAACAGGCATGGAACTCCAGTCCACAAACTAACATCCGTCACCTGTGCAACACAATGCATACAGGTTTGCATTCTTGCATTCAACATTCTGGCGGTTACTCTGGTTATTAACGTACAAGTATTTCGCAGTTTTAATGGCTTATCTCGTGCTTAAATTATTCCGTGATCTTGCAGTGTTAACCACTGAAATATATTACCTAGACAAATGTATTCCCGAAATTTCATTACTCTACATTAATTCATTACTCTACATTAATTTATTATTCCACATTACTTATTTTTTGGTGTTGCGGTTTTACCGTCAGTGTATTTGTTTTGATGTTCTCTACCTACTGTATTAATTTCAACCAATAGTTTCGGAACACCCTGTATTTGTAGAGTGGTACATACGTTTCTGACACAGTGGCACGAAGTATCGCTGGTAAGAAACAGACTTAAGATTGAGGCAGACCGTGTTTCAGTATCGCTGGTAAGAAACAGACTAAAGATTGAGGCAGACTGTGTTTCAGAGGCAGACAATTTGGTACCAGCTAAAATTAGAGTTAAAGCTTGAATTATATTTTAGTGACTCCTAAAGAGTTGGCAGTCGAGGTTCGACCATCGCCAGTATATTAGCAGGGAAAATAGGTGCCACTAGTGATGACTGCAGCTGTGCTACTTAATTGAAATTATGAGTCGTAGCCATAGCAGCCTCCGTTTATGACCTGCTACTGAATAAAACGCAGAAGCGAAGGCCAAGTCTGACAGAGCAGCGTATGGATTTGTTCAGATTGGAGGACACTCGCCACCCTCTACTGCCCTCAAAGAGATTACCGTGACCAACGCTCCCCAGAGAGACATTATCGAGCTGGCCCGGTTACCTGGACACCGCACGGCGCCTGCAATACTCGCTCGTGAGCGGGGGGGAAGGACATACACAGTTGTCTTCTGTGCTAAGTGAAGTGAGTCCAGAAAGTTTGCAGACGCCTAGGCACATAAAGGCAACTAGAAAAACGAAAGAGAAATTAGTAAGATCTTAAGGAGGATTAACTATTCAGGTAATCACACTCGTTTTAAAACCTGGCAAGGATACAAGAAACTTCTCGAGTGAAACATCGTATTCGGAAACAGTGGCAGTCAAATCCCTGTTCGACCACTATGATATACCTTTTAGAGGTTCCTAAATCATTTCACGCGAATACTGGGACCATTCCTCGAACTAGGTCACGGTCGATTTCCTTCAAAATTCTTCTTAAATCCGAGTTACAGATCTCTAATAAATCGTCGTCGACATGTCTGTAAGATATAGCCTTTCTTTTCCTCTTTAGTATTACACATCTTATCTTCATGTTTAGGAGGGAATCAGGAAATTTCTTAAAAATCTCTTCAGCTATGAGTGGAACGGTTTGCCACTGACGTCTGATTTTTCGTGATGGTTGAGAAACAATAGAAAAGTTGTCTGTTCTTGTGACAGATCTCATTATGGAAAGAATTAACTCGTTACCCCTGGATTTACGTTATCACAGGAAAAACTTTCAAGTTCCCCTGATACTAAAGAAATAGAGACAGTTGTGTCTTATGATAAACTGGGTATTTGTATCCAAGGTTTACCTCTAGAGAAATTAACATATGTGAGACAGTAAAAAATTATTTACATCCAGGGTAGTTCAATAGTCGAACTCACAAGTACCTCGATGACTCTCTTTTGTGTTCATCTATGCACACACCGAATTTTCCATTAATACTGACGGGATATACTGAAGTGAATAAATGACTGTATGTGAACAGAAGTCAACTGTCGGCACATTCACCCATCGTCCGATAATTAAATAATACTCGGTTAGGGAGTTGCTCCAATATAAAATTGTTACGAAATATATGAAGATATACAGATGATAATTGTTTAGAGCAAACGTTGGCAACTGACGCCCATTAACCAATTTGTGTGAAAGGCTGACGCTAGATAGAGATTCACTGGAAGAATACTGCAATAACTGGTACAGACAATCAAGTGCAAATACAATTCAATCACAATACGATTAATTATGTCCTATTACCAAATTTATGTAATTACTGCAGGTTGAAAGAAAATAATCAAATTAACACTGAACATGACGTAATTAAAATAACGTTCTTCAATAATCTTTTGAACTCTCTCTCCCTGCCGGCCGGTGTGGCCGAGCGGTTCTAGGCGCTTCAGTCGGGAACCGCGGGACCGCTACGGTCGCAGGTTCGAATCCTGCCTCAGGCATGGATGTGTGTGATGTCCTTAGGTTAGTTAGGTTTAAGTAGTTCTAAGTTCTAGGGGACTGATGACCTCAGATGTTAAGTCCTATAGTGCTCAGAGGCATTTGTACCTCTCTCCCCTTCTGTATGTTACCTCTAGGATGCTGGTGATAGGTTACACAGAAATAAATAATATCATGTCACCAAAATTTATAATCGAGATATTACCAATTGTACATTGGTGGAAGTAGGAATTCTGATATGGGAACACAAGCGTTACATACATTTACGAAACCCAAAACTCCGTAATTGATATTCAAAACAAAGTTATAATTGTAGACATATAATGTACGGGGTGGTTTCACTTGAGTCTAAAGGGTACTTCTACAAGTACTGAGATAATCATACAAAGCTCTGTTGGATTTCATTCGCTGTGTTCGTTTGAAAATTACAGGCTTACCGTGATGGCGACAGTAGGCGGATCCGAACTGTCTGATGCCAAGAGACACTAAAGTGCCTCCTCTGTCACAATGTTTAACATTAATTTGCCTCCACACGAAATTCCATATGAACAAACTACCTGCGATCTTATCTGCCAAGCCACATAACCCTCCAACTTTTAGGAGACTTTCAGGCAGACAATGTGCTATGGGATTCTATAAGCATCTACCGCAAGGAAACAATTGCTTATGTTGTCAACGATAATTTTATTAGCTGCTGTTAAGGAAAAAATGGTTCAAATGGCTCTGAGCACTATGGGACTCAACTGCTGTGGTCATAAGTCCCCTAGAACTTAGAACTACCTAAACCTAACTAACCTAAGGACATCACACACATCCATGCCCGAGGCAGGATTCGAACCTGCGACCGTAGCGGTCGTGCGGTTCCAGACTGTAGCGCCTTTAACCGCTCGGCCACTCCGGCTTCTGTTAAGGAAATGATTATGAAAAATACTAGCAGTTTCCTCTTCATCTATTACGCTCCTTTTACGATAAACATCTATATGATTGGCAGTCTCTCTACCTTTACTTCTCTGTCTAATTACCGCCTTCCATATTGTTTTCAAAGTACCTTTCGACCTGTCAGTTTCTGGTTGAATGCAAATACTGTTGAACTTTTTCATCATATTCATAGAATTTTATAGTATAATTTGTACTGAGAGAAGCTTAAGGTTCATTGAATATTCTCATTGAATCGCACAGGATTATCTTGCGTTTTGCAAGATGCTTTGATTCACTTTGTACATCGCGGTCTTCTGCAATCACTCTGTTGGGCAGTTTTGAACTTTTCTCAGGAAAGACTGTTTCAAACAAAGTAATAAATGAATCCTAGAAAAAGTTAAGCTTATGGCTATCATCTTTCACCCGATAAACTGTATTAATTCTCTTTGCTGCCAATAAATGGTAAAAATTGACACGTGTATCTAATTAATTGATCTAAAGGGTTAGTTGACATAATTACCATCATTAGATGAAGTAGCACCACAGATTGTTAACAAATAGAGAGCGAGCTGAAAAGCGGTGTCTCCGAATTTTTCATGTGAAAACTCTTCAAGCTTTTTGAATAAAACATACCTTAATAACATTCTACGGCTTTATCCTTCATATCTATACATTTATTTCTCAACGTAGTCACCCTGACAACGAACACATTTCTCCCCAATGAGAGACCAGTTTGTTCATACTGTCACTGTACAGTGTTTGACTTTGTAGACGGAGCCACAGCCTCACCTCTGCTTGCACCGCCTCATCACTATCAAAGTGAAGTCCTCGAAGGTATTCTTTAAGTTCTGGAAACAGACGAAAATCGAATAGAGTCAAGTCGGTACTGTATGGAGGACGATCGATGACAGTGAAGCCACGGCATCGGAATACTCCAGATGTCGCAGCGCTCGTGCGTGATCTGACATTGTCACGATGAAGGAGAGGGAGTTCCATGTGCGGAAGAACTCTTCGAATTCGAAACTCGATTATAGCACGCTGTTTCTCACGCATCGATATAGTTACGTTACACGCTACAATTCGAAGCTCGCTAGCGGCAGAGGTCTGCAAATATGTAAACATGTAGAAGTAAGATTTAGAATGTTAATAACGTTTGTTTTATTTAAAAAGCGTTAAGAATTTTCCCATAAAAATTCGGAGGCGCTACTTTTTAGCATGCTCTCGAAAGTGTCATTGCCAAAAGTACCATTTACATTTTTTTCACTGGAGTGCTGACAATTACAATTTTACCTACTGTTACAATTTTTTTAG
This sequence comes from Schistocerca serialis cubense, assembly GCF_023864345.2. Lineage (NCBI taxonomy): Eukaryota > Metazoa > Arthropoda > Insecta > Orthoptera > Acrididae > Schistocerca > Schistocerca serialis. Next base: position 432,914,949 of record NC_064640.1, on the reverse strand, counting down.
GTTCGTTTAGTTCGTTCGTCACTTTTAAGATCAAGTCGACTACTTTCATGAGATTGAAAGAGCTCAATGCATTCTCAAAATCTTTTGTATCATAACTAGTTGGAAAATTAGCATTGAAATCGATTGAATGACTATTTCCTTGATTTTTACGACCAAGTGAGTTAAAAGTGATTCTACTTGCTTCATGAGGATACACAGCTGTCCTCATGGGCCTTATGACCTTAGCAGTTAAGTCCCATAAGATTTCGGCCGGCCGGTGTGGCCGTGCGGTTCTAGGCGCTTCAGTCTGGAACCGCGTGACCGCTACGGTCGCAGGTTCGAATCCTGCCTCGGGCATGGATGTGTGTGATGTCCTTAGGTTAGTTAGGTTTAAGTAGTTCTAAGTTCTAGGGGACTGATGACCACAGATGTTAAGTCCCATAGTGCTCAGAGCCATTTGAACCGTTTTGAACCCGTAAGATTTCACACTCTTTTTTTTCTCATGGGCCTTATATCTATCAAGAAAACTAGCAATAAATTTGTTCTCATAATGAATGTTCTACAAACCTCATCTTCGATGTATACAGTAGTTTATTTGTATACATGGTAGAGATGGGTAGTTCGCGAACGAACGGGTGCAAAGGAACGGTTCACCAAGATGAACCAAAGGACCGAGGAACGAATTCCAAGGAACGATCGGTTCTTAGTTCACTTCGGTCGCGGCGGTCTATTTATCGTTCCCGGGAACGAGGAACGATTGGTTCATAGTTCACTTCGGTCGCGGTGGACACTTCGGCAGTTCTCAACCCAGCCTCGGTCGCGTGCTCGTCTCATGCCGGTCAAAAAGCATGATAATCAAGGTCCCGCGATCATGGTTAAAAGTAAATCGCGTTTAAAATGTTTCTGCAGTGCACCAACGTTAATCGCTGGTCAGCAAACCGTCGTCAGCCAACTGTGCATTTGACCGCGGTAAACTCTCTACATTGCAATGGAACGTGCCCTGGCAACGCAAAGATGTTAGCAAACATGAAATTGCACAGACAATCGCTGGTGCCACGTTCTATCTTTGCTGTTTTTTCCGTCGACAAGCAGAAGTGTGTATACGTACCTCGGTACCTATTTCTGATCTGTTGGTTTCTTTTTTGGAGAATAATGGAGAATAAAAGAAGAACACCGAATTTCTCGAAGTACGAGATAGATGTACTTCTTGAACTGGTGGGTGCAAATGCATCCGTTCTTGAAAGTAAGAAGACCGACGGCTGCAGCTTAAAAGAAAAGCAGGCAATGTGGTCCCATGTGGAGGCGCAATTTAATTCTACTCCTGGTAAGTTTACTCATAAATGAATAACTTTTCTAGGTTCATCGTAAGCGTAGTATATGGCACACACTGGCTTTTAGTTTGAAATTTGAAACTGTTATTGGCGTACCACTGAAATATGTGATAGGACTATGTACATTTACGGTTGGAATTGTTTTGTTAGTTTTAAATTTAAAATCCAATGCCGTGCTACTGTTAACTAAATATTATGTGACTAACGGAAGCTTTTATGTTGAAAATTGTGAACATACGTTTCTCACTTAGCCCTGTGCCGTATTCTTCATATATGCCTATACCACTTTCTTTTTAATGAACTGATATGTAAACAAAAGCCATATACATATCTTAGATTTTTATTGCAGTTATAAGTTAAGAGCCTCAGAATCCAAAATGGACTTATGAATGTAAATAATATAAGAATTAATTTATGGTACTAAAAACTAAATTTATTTAATTTCAGGTGTGACAAAAAGATCCTGTGACAGGCTGAAAACCTGTTATGAAAATATGAAAAGAAGTCTTCGTAAAGACCTTGGAGAAGAAAAGGTGGAAGTGTATAAAACAGGTCGGGGGAAGCCTACCCAAAAAGCACGATCCATGATCGGGCTAAACTATTAGAAATTGTTGGTTCCTCAATAAAACGGTTAACAAATGCATATGATTCCGATCCACAGTTTAGCATGATTGTGGATGTTGTCAACATGGAGAGCAGTGCAGTGCAGTGCAGTGAGAACACGCCACCTGCTTCAGTTGTCGAGTTAGCAGAGTGCACACAACCTAGCACTTCCCACACACCTGTCGTAATACTAAGTAAAGAGACACCAAATAATGTTCTGGTGGATGTCCCCCAGCTGGAATCTGTTTCACAGTCTCCTGATCAATCCAATGAAATCATTTGCACGTCGAAAAATACCGTCACAGGATGCCTGCAAAACCAAGGCCATCAGGTTCGGGAACAGTGATTGACAATGTGTGCAAGAAGAGAGTGGAACTACTGGAGGCCCAATTACTCATGATGAAGGCAGAGCACCAAAGGAGCTGAGGATAAAAAATTTAAAGATTCTGGCCCTGAAAGAAAAACTAAAGTACTGGAAGAAGAAAAATCCCATTGACACGTGACTTTTTTTTCCTGTGACAGTGAATTTTTTTAATTTTTTGTGCTATGTTGTATTTTGTCTAATGTATTAAAGTTGTCTCACAGTACAAATTGTTTCTCTGTGTTTGTCCTGTTAGTGATACTGCTACTGTCCTAGGTGGTGTCTGTCTAATATCTGCTTACAGTTTATTTGGTCGGGACTAAGTTTCATCCAATCACTTAAAATTAGAATTACTTCATATATAAAAACAGGTTAGCAACACTGCAGTTTACACAAGTAAGCTACATATCAGTTGCAGCCTGCAGCCATAATTTCAGGTGCCAATTTCTACTTAAATGACTTAACAATGAGGTAGACTGTTAATGAAACAAAATAATAGTAATAAAGCATCCTTTTTACTCTAACTTTGGAATGATCATATGTGCTGTAACAGTTATGTACATGAGGCCCAATGCTATCATGTTTTGCATTGTTTGTACCAGAATATCCTAACATATTAAATTATGAGAGAAAGTGCTCCAAATCATAATTTTGTGTGCGCCATTTTCCGTGCAATACTCTGCACCGGGTATCTTTTATGACAATACAGTTTGAAGTGAGGCTTGTTGAGAAATACATTGCTGTGGTGAGTTCTCTTTTCTGCAAAAGTAAGCATAGCATATGTGGCTTTCTTAGCCACACCACTTGGTAATGTGTGTGGTGGAAACCTGTAACATTTATCATAACAGTCTTTGTAGGGAGGCATTATTGAATAATACATTGCTAATATGGACAGTAGTGAGATTAGCACTGTGTGGCTTTTCTAGCAATACTCTGCACCTGTTAATGTTTACAGTGTCAGCCCATAACTTTTATCACAACAAAATTTGTAGCAAGATATTTTCAGAAATGCATTCCTATGTTGGGTCACTGTTTTCTGCTATAGTAATCATAGCATGTGTGGCTTTCTTAGCAATACTATGCACCTGCTAATGTTTATAATGGCAACCCATAACTTCTGCCACAACTGTATTTGTAGTGAGGCATTTTTCTGTGGCACTATGCAATGGCAAGGAATTCCGTCCTCTACAGGTGAGCATTAAATATGTGAAAAAACTGCATCAATATCAGTGACAGAGTGAGGGAGGGAGTTTCCCTCAGTAATGACTTAAAGAATGACACTTCATACCATCAACCCACAGCATTACAGTTCTGCTTTAATATCTTCCGAAGTAGCACACTCCTTGACTAATTATTGCTCTTGCACTGATCCCCAAAGTATTAGACATTGCTGACAACATTCCATTGCCTTTTGTAGCAATGAGAACTTGTTTTTGGTGGCAATTACTAAACACAAATTTGTCTTCAATTTCATGTATTTTTTAATACCATACAGTTGTACATAATATTGTGTAAAGTGCTGCTACACGCATGACTGACTAGAATTAACAACGTAATTCCATTCTTTGCACAACCTTATGGCCACACACACTTATGTTTAAGAAAATTATATTCTAAATAAAGAGTAGTGATTAATATGGAAACAATTTAACAAATAAACAATCCCAATCTGACATTTTATGTTATTACACAAATGATTATTTATTTTGTGCCCATGTGTGTACTGCATATTCACAATTTAAGCTAATCTAGGTGATAAGACTGCATTAATACTGAGCAGAAGTGCAGTAAAATAATCTCTAAACTGAAAGGTTCTAATAATAAAGAATGTGCTCTTTTAATATTGCCAAACTGTTATACATTCACATATTTGTTGTTACAGTAGAAAATTTAAAAGATGTTTAGGATCTATAGTGAACATAATACAGAAATATCCATTATATTTTATTCCACTCGCTTTTACTCTCACACTCTCTAACTGTAATGGAGTCATTTGTTCTCAAATTTAAGTACATACCCAGAAACTGAACATGTATATAAATAACAGAGTACTGCATTGCTTTCACAACCAATGTGATGCAAGAAATATATCTTTAATAATGAATTAGCAACAGTTCCACGCTAAAAAAATATCTCAGAAAAGCAGCAGCTGGGTAATTGTCTGTAGGCAGCACATCCTGTCCCTGGCACAACAAAACCTCATATTTTGCATCACACATCCAGTTCAGTGAGTACTTTTATGTTCGCTAGACAGCAGAAACAAAATAGATTACATGCTGAAATAATCTGAAAAATTGAAAATACGGCGAAATCCCATAACTATAATCATAATTTTTCATTACGAACAATGTCTGAATTTATGTTAGATTATCGGAAATGGTCATTAATTATAGCACGGCGAACTGCTCTTCCAGGTAATGTATCATCACGATACATCTGCTGTCCAGGTAGCACTGGTTCGTTGTCTTCAATGTTGGGGCCTCTCTCATCACGTAACTGATTTAAAAGTCGAGAAATTTCAGGATCTTCTGGTGGTTCTTCACTGCTTGTACTCCTCGCAATATTATGCAAGACAGCCGTAACCACAATGATTGACATTGCTTCCTGTGGATTACATCTTATTCCTACAGATAATATGGGAAATCTTCTCTTCCACATACCGTATTTTGAGACCTGTTATATCGATGCTCTGCTTCATTTTGCGGATTTAAAAGTGGAGTTAACAAGTAGGATTTACATGCATAACCACTATCTCCCAATAAGTGACCTTGTGGTATTTCTCCGTTTTCAAATTGAGCTCTGCGAGCGCAGTTGAGAAATATGGTACGGTTGTGCACAGAGCCCGGCCATCGAGCGACAGTATCTCTTACTAACAAATTATGATCACTAATGGTTTGACAGTTAAAGGAAAAATATGATTTCCTATTGCGGAAAAGTTCAGCATTATGTCCTCCAGGAGACTGAATTCTTATATGGGTACAATCCAAGGTACCAAGAACGCCAGGAAATCGGTACAATTGACTAAAACCATGCATCACAGAGCGTACTTCTTCTCTTGCAGGAAATTTTATAAAGCGAGGAGACAGTGATGCTATGATGTCTGATACATCGCTGATGATTCGTTGTGCTGTTGTACGATGTATATTACTGTTGTCCCCAATAAGAATGTTGAATGCACCTGTTGCATATGCCCTTAAAGTAATCAAAAGTCTGTTTATCGGAGAAACAGGGTTATTCCGATCAGTAGGAAATTCTAACCTATCATTAATTTGATTTAATAACCACCACACTGTTTCTTTTGACAGACGAAATCTCTCTTCAAATTTCCTGTCACCATAATCTTCAAAAGGGTTTCCCCTTTCCACAATCACTCCAACACGATTTCGGTCACGATTTAAATGGTCAAGGTATAACAAATCTTCCTCAATGCCATCCATAACATCAAAACGCGCCGCCATCTTAATAGCGTATGCTTCTAAAACCGTGGTTATGTCAAGAAAACTGGGAAAGAGCCCCAGTTAAATATAACCTCGGTCGATTCCCTCGTTTAACTTAGATCGATGTTGGTGCACCAGGATACTGCGCTGAACAGGATTATACATCGACTTAACTGCGGTTAACTGTTAATCGAGATTGCTGCACTCGGCCATCAGTCTTGGTCTCCCTCGGGCGCACTCGTCATTCTTCGCATGACCACATGTCTCAGTTCCACTGCCGACTGCTCCTAGTTAGTTCAGTATCCAGTTGCTCATTTCGTTCACTGCGCTCGCCTATTTTACATGTGTTCCAAACTGTTCTTCCACCTAGTTCTGGCTATTCAGCGTCCACGACCGGTAATCAAAAAGTATATTATAGTTACATAAATTACATAAAAATTACGTTGTATGTAACAGGTACGTCTTTTCAGGTAACAAAAGGGCATATCAGCTCACTTCATTATATCGATGAACAGCAGAAGACATACTTATAACAAGGCAAGTTTTTTTTGTAATTCATATATTTTTTGGTTTCATCGACTTGATTTAGCAGCTAACTTTCAATAATTTGCTTAATTTTTAGTGTAAGAAAATTCATATAAAACGATTTTCGTTATCTTTCATATACAAAACATCACATTTAGGAAGGCTCTAATTATTTTTAAGTTTGGTTGTTTCCAAATTGCATTACCTGCTAGTTTGGTTTCTTTGAAAAAAAAAACAACAAAAAGTGGCTTGTGGGTCATTTTGGCTCAGTAGGAAAAACGTTACTTATTATCTCAAAAACATTTGTTCAGAAGGGGCTTTCAAACCAAAAACTTTATTACTGCAAACTTAATTATTATTATTATTGCTGCCTTAACTTTAATAATGCAACATAAAAACCTAATTTTTACTAAGCGTGTGACGCAAGTATGAGAAAACCACATTTTATTTGATGCTTCCATAAAGTCTCTACTTCGCCTACGAACTCAAAGACAACGTGAAGTATATACAGGGTGTAAACGATTATTGTTTGCAACGTAGCATAGCTATGTAGTGGAAGTCGAAATGAAGAATTTTATACAAGACACTTGTGGTCTATTAATTTGGGAAACAGCCACCAACAGGTTTACAAGACTACATGAGCTATAGCCCATGCGCGTCGTGTGAGATTTTCATGTTCTCTTCTCCAGCTCTCTACACATCGTCATCCATTGTTTCGCAACTGTTGCTTGCATTAGCTTGTTATTTCTTCACTGCCAAATTATTACGTTTGTCTGTTTGTTATGTCTGCTCGTAATGGGCAACACATCGTCCGTAATTGGCGAGCAGTTTGTACTCGGGGCCGGTTTTCTGTGCGCCACCCTATATTCTTTCCCTGCGATCAGCCACACAAGGCTACGGTTGGCTAAACGAGAGGTTCTGCAGAATCACAGAAATTACTTCTAAAAGTGTGTAAGAATTCTGTAATGAATAAAAACTCTATACTCCAGGGGGGAGGCAAGTGCCCGCTCTTGGTGCCCTCCATCCTTCAGTCACCTACACTACTAGTTTCCAGTTTTTCATAAGAACCATATACCAAGCACAAGTGAACGATGAACGAGTAAAAATGAATGGTTCCCAAAAAAGAACGATCAGCAGTGAACTAGTTCCCAAGGATGAACGAGTTTGCCCATATCTAATACATAGGGCTATCTGCAACTCTGAAACTCCATCCGAAAAGGCACATAGACGTCATTGGATGTGGATATGCAGGAGCATGTGGTCAGCATACCTCTCTCCCGGCCATTGTCGGTTTTCGTGACCAGTGCCGCTAATTCTCTGTCTAGTAGATCCTCAATTGGCCTCACAAAGGCTGCGGGCATTCCGTTCGCCAATAGCGCTCGGCAGACCTGGATGTTCAACCATCCAAGTTCTAGCAAAGCCCGACAGCGCTTAACTACGGTGATCTGACGAGAACCGTGCTACCACTTAGGCAAGGTCGTTGGCTTCTTGTAAAATTCCATCTTTTTATATTGTACTTCTAGTGTCATTTGCTGTTAGTTGCCGCGATGGATTAGCCGAGCGGTCTTAGGCGCTGCAGTCATGGACTGTGCGGCTGATCCCGGCGGAGGTTTGAGTCCTCCCTCGGGCATGGGTGTGTGTGTTTGTCCTTAGGATACTTTAGGTTAAGTAGTGTGTAAGCTTAGGGACTGATGACCTTAGCAGTTAAGTCCCATAAGATTTCACACACATTTGAACATTTGCTGTTAGTTTGTAGCCGTCTAGCTGCAACTAATCAATTAGATCTCAATTATGATGTCCAGTAAATCGTAGTGCAATGCAAATATACAATTGGTTAAGTTTGGTCTTTAGTTCCTGGAAATTCTGTCGAAATATGCAGAGTTCTTGTGTTGGACATCATTTGTTCTGATGTCATTATTGAACTTGATTTTCTTCAACACACGAAAATCTGTCTTCGAGGAGGCAGAGCTATTATAGTGTTGGCACAATGATAATAATTTGACACTGCAGTTCATAACAAACATTATCATGCTGGTGTATGATCGTCCTATCCGTCGTGGCTTCTTCCCTAACGAAGTATTATCTTTTTAAACTGCTTAGTTACTTCTGTGATGATCCCTTGATCCTGTGATATCTTTTCTTTAGGTTCAAATATGATTTATTTAGCATTTATTTGTGACATAATTGAAACATCTAGTGACACTAGCCCAGCAAAATGATATTTCATTACCTTCATATGCTATGTTGTGTCACTATTTTCACTCATGCTGTACCCGTTGGTAACTGATGAAACTGTGCAGCCTCGTCTTCCCTACTCTTTCTCTGAGCCGTTCGCGTTGTGTCTTTCGGTGGTAAGCTTCAGGATAACCTCTGAGCCCCGCTCCTCCCAGGGGACCATAAGTAGCTGGTCCACCGACAAGATGACTTGGACCGAAACTGAAAGAAAGCACGCCTTCACAGTACAAACCAGTCTTCGTGCACTCATTTCCAAGTTTAGCAGCTTCATAGTTAATCATCAGCACATCCGACAGATTTCCCTCACCACAACACGAACTGACAAAATCGTTCGTGCAGAAACTGATTGCACTCTAAGAACTTAAAACAGCCTTTTACCTTGGCAGAATCGTTGACCACGCATACGTGATGTCTCCCTAATTTTTGACATGACAACCATTCATCACCAAGCAGCTCTTTGAGTAGCTCTTGGGAGATAAGAGTGGAGCGGCATGTGTCCACATTTGGCTCGGCTATCAGAGCTGCAAGTATCAGTTCCTCCACGTGTGTTCTGCGCTCATTTATGTTCCAATGTTATTCGGAACCCATTTAACTGGTTTGGCTGAATTTGCAGAAGGATTTGACGATTTCTCCAAGAAGACACCAACGTTAATCACTTGCGTAAGTGGAATGTCTTCTGAGTCATCAGTTAATGCCAGTCGTAAGTGGTCTGAAGGCTTTGAGACCGTTTTCTTTGCAACCTGGGTGTTTGTTTCTTAGAACTTTAGTCATGACGATGGAACTTTTAACATGGTGGATGCATTGATAGAACTCTCCTTGTCTTCCTGCTGTAAAGGCGTGGAAGGTTAAACGGCAGATCACGTATGTTAGCTTAGATGCAATCCATATTGATATGGCTGCTTTAACTACGCATCCGCTACTTTCAAGTAGAGGAAATTCAACAGCCTTTTTAATGAAGAGTCAAAATTTTTAATGGCGTTTGTGATCATAGAAGCGAGTGACAAAGCGAAACCAGAAGGTTTATGAGGCTGATAGGCTTTCTTTTCTACAGAATATAGTATCCATTTCGTTATTTTTATCTTCTGAGTCTTCACACATTCTGTGAACGCTAGACAATATTGGATCCACATTATGTGGCTACCAGAACTGTTTACACAGACCTGAGGCAAAGGGCATCATGTCCCCACTTCACGCACAGTGTTGCCGCGTTTTAGTTCCCATGAATACTACACGAGAAACTGGCAACCTTAATTTCTTACAGACAGAGACCCTTATGTCAGTAAGAGTAGTATAACAAGCGCGTCTAGTCTCCATACTTCGCCCTCAGTCGACTGTTTCGTTTCAACAACCAAAACCTCCGCCAGCTCAAAGAACACCATGAGGCCGAGTTTTCTTAACGGTGTTTGTCAAAATACGACCATAGTTTACGGTAGTAGAAGATTTGTATAACTGATCAGTTTCCAGCTCGTCAACCCAGAGTCCGAAAAATCTCTAGAATCACTGACGGGGTCCATCATGTGCACACTATTTAACACAACCTAGAGCGACATGTAGGTCAGGAATGTTACAGATACAACGAGCACCATCATCCCGCTAGTAAACACAAAATAATTCTGATTCTATGATTGAAAACGTCACCGAAAAATGCTGGGGGGAGGGAATGTCGAGTGTTAAAAACCAATCCACTCAGTTTTATGTTGCTCAAATGTAGATGGTGTCACCCAGATGGGTATCTGATAGTAGCTCAAATATGCTGTGACTCCAGAATAATATTTTTATTGTTACAAACATGTGACTAACGAACGTTTGCAATGTGACGTTACCTGGCAGTAATATAGTATGCGAATAATCGTGTGTAAAAGTGTGACATTCCTTTCTGGTGTGTATTATGTGTGCCAGAGGTCTGGTTGAGAACAGCGAAGGAGTGTTATCCAACACTAACTCAATATGCCCAAATATGCCAACAGTCTTTTGCTTAGAAGCAGTATGACATACTTATGTTTTGGATCTGCAGCTCTTGTATTTCTTTCCGTGTTTGCAGTTAAATTATTGGATATACATTCCGCTTTTCACGGAAGAACACTGTTTTTTCTTCTTATTCAAACTTATTTCGGTACCTTTGTGCCATAATTAGTGGGTTTTGTTTATTGAAAACGTGATTTCACACTATATGGTTTTGTGTGATAATCTGTATGGTGTCCTGCACTGACAGCATGTCATGTTTTGTTGTGACTGGTCCTTCTCCTTTGCATTCCGAGGGCACTGCACACAAATATTAACGTAATTTGAGTAATTTCGTTTTTACAAATGCCTTTTCACTTCGTAAAACTCGGTGAACACTATGTCATTGTGTTGTTGTGTTAGGAAACACAAAAACATAGTGGTCACTGCGTTTTGCGAAGTGAAAAGGCATTTCTGAAAACAAAATTACATAAAGTATATTAATATGTGTGTGCAGTGCCCTAAGAACGAAAAAGAAGAAGGATCAGTCACAACAAAATATGACAATCTGTCAATGCAGGACGCCATATAGACAGTCATGCAAAACCATATAATTTAAAATCACGTTTTTAATAAGCAAAGCAGCACAACAGTCAGTTGCTGACTGTTGTCCAACGAGCACATATGCCCGTAATAGCTATTACGAGACCAGTTAAAGGCACTGCTATATTTGCAACATGAAGGTTACTGGATTCGAGCAGTTTTGGCCTGAAGATAACGTAGTGCAACGTCGAAACTGGTTGCCTAGAAGTAAAGCTATATAATGGCGACTGGTATTGTTTTTATTGAGTTCTTTATAATCTTAAAAAAATCCACCACATAATTCTAATGGATAAAGTACTTAATTTTTCTTACTCTTAATTTTTCCGTTATTAAATATATTACCTACAATGGTTAACTCATTGTCTTGAGTTGAAGTCAATCGAATAAGGGCTGATGAAGAAATAAATGCATATTCTATTCTAGATAAAATATTGTTTCCTTTTTTATGGTGGTAACATCGAACAGTTTTGCTACATAATTATCAATTAATTTTTATTGGATTTTCCATCATAAGTTGGATAGTATGACTCTGATCCCTCAGGATGAGATATAATAATCCTGAAGTTCATTTATCATTGTGCATGATTAGGATGTACTCAAACATCTCCAACATTTATATTAATCTCTGTGTTCTTGTTGGGAAGTCTTCTCATTCATCTGGAATGAGTAGAACTTAACTTTCGACTTTGTTCATAATTTATTAAAGATATAATTCATTGAGACACTTTTAAAATAAATGTATAGGATCAAAAATAGGAATATATGCAGGATAATATGGTTCATGATGTATTGGCCCACCAAATTCTCCATTACACTTGAATGAAGAAATAATATAAGTTTTTCTGTGAAAATTCTCACCATGTATTACAAACATTCCATCAGCTAGATTAAAATTTATATTAACTAATTCAAGTGGAATAATTTTAGAAACATCATTACCAATGGTCCTTTTATTGGCTTCAACAGTTTGAGCACTAAATCTAAGCACACTTACAATATTATCTTTTATATCCACATATTTTTAACATCACTTTCAATAGTAATTCTGTTTAAAATTTCATCTGCTTTAATGGTTATATTAGCCTTTTTCGAATGAATAATATTTCTAAGTTTTTTAAACTATATTGACCTACAGTTATCTCTATTATTTCTCCATCACAATACAGTTTATTACTTTTTGATGTAATATTTGGAATTAGGAAAGTTGTATGAAAACCAACTAGAGCAACATTACTATAGCTGTCTCATATAAGTACAGTCAATCTTCTTTGAAAACAGATGACTTATCACTTAAATGAAATAATTTACTTATTTACTATTAAAAATTTTTATTAAAGAAATGAAACCCAATTGGCAACCAAAAATAAGAATTCCAGAAAAGAGATCAAAAAATAAACATGGTAAACTTTTACCAAATTCTAATGGTATGCAATCATGGGACCAGATGGAAGTGGAAAAACGACATTAATGATTGACAACTATATTCTAGCTCCAGTACGGTTGAACTGGAGTAAAATGAATTATTGAGAATAAAATGAGTTATTGAGATGAACCAAAATACTTAGAATTTATAAAAAGTTGTGAAAAATTGAGATAAACACAATAAACAAATCACAATCTTTATTGAAAATAGTAAAGAATTTACACCACTAGAACAATACCAGGAAAATTCGATAGTACTATTCAATGATTTTATTCTTGAAAATCAGAATATAGTTAGAGGATATTTTACTAGAGGCAGACATAAAGGAATAGATTGTTTTTACTTAGCTAAAACTGATTCAAAAATACCAAAACAATTAGTAAGAGACAATCAAAATTTTTTAAGTATACTTAGACAGGCTGACACAAATTTAAATCGTATTTACAATGAGTTTGTCAATGGTGACTTAAAGTTTGAGGCTTTTAAAGAAATGTGTAGTAAATGTTGGAACGATTACTTTGGATTTTTTTAAAGATAGACATGACTAGAAAACTGGCTTGAGGCAGATACAGAAATAAAATAAAAAGTTTTTTATCAATGTAATAATTGATCATATGTGGTGATCATAATTGTTAATTGGAATCGTTTTCAAAATCGTTTATCATAACTGTTGAACGATAAAAATAATTTTACTTAACGTTTCTTCACCTTGGACAAGTGTTTTCAAATACAACAAGGAAGCTATTGAATAAGCTAAACGAAACAGAAAAGTAAAAGTATATGCAAAATATAAAAGAGATCACCCTGTTCCTGATGGAATAGAACAAATAAAATAAGGAATTGAGGGATTAGGTAATAATATGTTAAAAGCTGTTGAAGAAAATAGAGAAGTTGAAAAAAAGGTTCCTTATAAACAACATTATTTAGCAGAATTTAATACATACCAGTAATTAAGCATTCTGATAAGGATTATATATTAAGCTAATCAGAAGTACATGATTTATTGAATAAATATACAGTAGAGGTTAAAAATAGAGAGAAACAATCCACTAAAAATAAATATAAGTGAAAGACTGCTAGAATAAATTTACCATAGTGAAGACAAAGCTTTTGTATTGAAACTTGTTGGTAGATTACTAGCAAAATTTTAAGGAGAAAAATTAACTCCTGGTGATAGAACATATGAAGCTACAGATGAATTAATGAATCTTCTAACTAGAAACAAATTCCTATGGAACGTATGAATACACCATTTACAGGTTCTGATTTGTCAAATTATTCAGATATATTGATTCATTCAGGAGCATTTTATTCTGATAATAATCCAAATAACATTAAAATCAAGCAAAGATAATAAATATAAATATGTGATAAATGAATTTGTCAAACTTTATCTTTTAAAAAACCAGTAGATTTAGATTCAAGTGCAGATGAAGAAACTGGTGATGGCTTAATAGAGAATTATACAGGGAAACCCATCGAATTTGTTTGGATGGATGATGTCTGTCAGTTAATAGACAGACTAACAGAATTCATGGAGCGGAATTAACTGGAAACAAAAATTCTCACAGTGAAAATATAGGAATAATGCAGATGTTGATGAATACGTTCAGTGACTTTATCATCAAAAATCCTAGAGGAATTCCATATTTGAAATGAATTTTGAATAATTTATCACATACATTTTGGGAATCAGAAAACCAAGGTGAAGGAATAGTAAAGTGGCTTATTAACAATCTTCCATTTGAAGCACATACCAGGTTAAAATTGGCTTTCTCTTGGAACTAAAATAGATAAAATGTTAGCTAGAGGTGATAGAGGTATAAATCAATTAGATGAAGCTGCTTAAAGAGACAATATTGTATGTAGAGATCATAAAGATTTAGAAAAGAGACACAAAGCTGGTAACTTCAATTGGCTGTAGAAGATAGAATGCACACTTCCATTACCCCATTAGGGGACAAATTAGCTGCAACTGCAGTTAGAGGAATAATTTATGGAAAACGAAAATTATTTATGGGTTTAGATGTGGATGAAAGTGGCTAGGAGGATAAAAATAATAATCCACATAAATTTTTATCTATATAAATGAATAACTTCAGCACTGATTATACTTTGCTACCTAATGGCAAGACTAAAACAAAATCAATTAAAACTAAACTGAATAATGAACAATTAAATAGTATTGATCCATATTTATCTGATGTTCGAAAATGAAAGAGAGATAAGAAAACTGGTAGAAATTTATGTATAACATTTGGCTTTCCAGTTTTGGAGAAAGTTATTTAATTTCTAACAAAAATGAAAGAAGATTCATGATCAACAGAATATAAAAGTGGATTTTTACTGGCTGCAGTACCATATCCGATAACTATCGGTTTACTTGCTAGTGGAGCAGCAGCTGTTGCAAATGCAGTCATAATTGACAGAAAGGTGATAAAGAATTAAAAAAACAAAAAAGACATAACCAAGCAATGGAGAAGAAAGGAAATGGAGTGCAAAAAAACTAGAAGAAATAATTAGAAAGTATTACAGAACATTATCTGGTTTTGATATAGAGAAACTT
The DNA here is from genome assembly GCF_023864345.2 of Schistocerca serialis cubense. Taxonomy (NCBI): domain Eukaryota; kingdom Metazoa; phylum Arthropoda; class Insecta; order Orthoptera; family Acrididae; genus Schistocerca; species Schistocerca serialis. The sequence goes on along the minus strand of NC_064640.1, from coordinate 432,899,945 downwards.
GCAAAACAAATGAAAATCAAGCACTTTTATAGTGTTTATATTATTGATGAATTGCCTAATAAACCAAAAAATTTGATCTCGACTAGTAAATTTAGACACATCTGATCATGCTGGTACTCATTGGATATAATACTATAAGGACAATGATAAAAAAATTGTATTTGATTATTTGGTGGTAATATACCAAAACAAGTAGTTAACTATTTGGAAACAATTGTCTATACTACAATACAGAGACAATACAGAATTTTAATTAGGTAATATGTGGTCATTTGCATATATTTGTTTTAAAACTTTAAACAATCAATTATAAGTTTAACGTTTTGTTGACTTTAATTAATGGACAGTTTTCGACATAAGTTATACCCTAAGGAAGTGGACAATTTAAAAATCAAAGATTTTCAAACAAATATAGATACAAAAATTAAGAAAGAACTAGATTCAGAATTAAAAACAACTAAAACCATTATTACAGTTTTTAGAAACAAAATGTAAAGATATTCAATCATCAGTAAACTGAAAAATAGATAATCTAAGTAAACAATTTCAGAAAGAAATACATATCACTTTTAAATTAATTAGAGGTTATATTGATTTTAAAGGTAGAAGAATTGTGAATATAAATGATCCTATTGATGCATAAGATGTAGTGAGCAAACAATATTTTCAGAATGAGTTACTGAATGTTGTTAGAAAACCTGAACACACAAATATTTTAATGCAGTTGAATAATTACATTACTGAAACAGATTGGAAGAAAAGAGTGATCTACTTAATAAAACTAATCTAACAAATTATTTTACAAAAAGGAAATTGAAAAAGCTTTTCAGATTGTTTCTTAAAATACAGATTTAACTTCATACTTATACAAGTTAAGCAATCTTAAAGATGAAGTATATGATAAACAAGTTCTTTAATCTACATTTATGACTAGAAATGAACAAAACTACTCAATTTCCAATACGATTTCAGACTTAAAAGAATTATTGTTGTTGATAAAAATCCAAACAAAGATTTGACATTTGATGATTTTTTTTTAAACTTACGACAAAAATTTTTAAAAGAAGACGTCTCATTTCTCTCAGTATTGATGATTTATGGCAAGCTGATTTAGTCCAAATGTATTGGTAATTTGAAAGGAATTTCAAAAATAAATAAGGGATATAAATATTTGTTAACTATTATGTAACATGTTCTGTATTAATTGATGCAAATTATAGGCATAGGATTTTTTCCCATCTGTAATATTATAAATAAAAACCAATATATCATTTGGAATCAACACATTTTTCTTATTTTGTTTAAGATCTACAGTGATTAAATTTTTATTCTCTTGAATTCCAACTGAAAGGAGAAATATTTAGGAGATCTTAGCGTATCCACCGCAGTTTTAAAGAGAAATAAACCAATCTTATAATTATTAAGTATTTTACTACAATCTGTTTTATTAATACAATTTTCATGAAAATAAATTCCTTGGAATTTCATATAGAAAAGTTATAAAAATATTGCACCATTGAAGTTAAAGTCCTGTAATTTTTAAGTCTTTTCTCTTCTCGTAACATTAATTATATTAAATCTGTTTTTCGAATACTGTTACTACCATTAACAAAAGAATAGCCACTTTATATTCTTTTGGTATTTGTTTTAATTTGACAACTTTCTTCTTCTCTAAATCTTTTGGAAATAATTCTTCTAATACCTGATTATTGTTTTTTGTTAAATGTGTTAGTTACTCTCTACAGTAGCTGTAGAATTTTTCTACCTTTAAAGTCTTTGCAATAGCCCACCGTAGTTTTATATTTAAGAAATCTGTTTCTGAATCTATAGGATTTACAGGTTTCCTCAAATCGACATGATTGTGTTGTACTTTATTCATGCATTCTCTTAAATTTTGTTTATGCTTGTTACAATAACATCTTATGTTTAAATATTTTACTGTATGACGCAATTCTAAAAGTTCTTTCTATAAAAGTTCTTTATTCTGTATATCATATATTTTATATGGTTTGGAGAAGTTATTATAACTATAAGATAATTTGCTTAAATTATTACTGATTTATATTAAAAAATTTTATTAAAAAAGTTTAACTTATGTGAGGGTGGTGAATAACCAACTACTTCACAAGTATTAAAAAAAGTTGAATTTCTGTGGAGGCATCAAAACGAAGGGGTGTATTTGCAGCTTTATTACATCTATAATTAATTCTCCTTGGGTGTAGTCATCCAAAACATTAAAATAATTATGACAACAAACAATGCATAGGATTTATTTCGTTGTTCGATAGACATTTACTGAATTAGGATTATAATGAAGCCAAAATTACTTCAAAATTTGGATGGTTACCTCTATAATAGTCCAATTTTTTTCCTAGATTTCTTCCTTGTGTTCTAATGACATAGTAAGTATAATCACATTCATCATTGAATAACTTTAAAAGACATAACCTGCTCTTAAACTTGGTCCTCAGTTTGAGGAACAATATTAGGTTAGGGTGCATCTATTTCTTTGTTTCTTCTGTTTACTACACCTAAAGCTGTATTAACTGTTTAGTCCATATTCTGTATACGTTTTACCTCCAACTTCTTTATTCCTTGTAGTCGTTCTAAACAATAATTTATGTGTTCTATTTGATTTCTGTAGGACTCTGTCATTTCTTTTCTAAGACTGTGTTCTCCATGTTCACGAATTGCTGGTAAAACTTTATGTGTAACCCATTGTCTGAATGCTTTAGTTCTTGCTTTTGCGATTTAAAAATTAAAGAACATATTTCAGGTCCATCGATAAATATTGATGATTTTCCATCAGCTCTTAATTCGAAGGTGGCTTCAGGACTTAAATTCTCAAATATAATTATACCTTCTTTATCAACATGTTGCCTAATTGTATAAGTCAGTGTCTTTTTATTCTAATATTTTAGAAACATCTTTAGCTTTAAACCAAGGATTATTCTTTTCATCAATAATCACAAATGCTTGCTTACCATTATATGCAAGCTTGTTATTAACCAGGTCTATGATGGACACCAATTTTACAGAATAAAAAAATCATCCCCCTCCTGAACCACTGATGGGCGTGCCCAGTGACACAGACAGCCGTATTTTAGGTGCAACCAAAATGGAGGGGTATCTTTTGAAAGGCCAGACAACAGACAAATGTATGGCGCAACAGACTTTGCAGTAGTTGCAGGCGCAACAGTCTTGATGATTGACTGATCTGGCCTTGTAACATCAACCAAAACAGCCTTGCTGTGCTGGTACTGTGAACGGCTGAAAGCAAGGGGAAACTACAGCCGTACTTTTTCCCGACGGCATGCAACTTTACTGTATGGTTAAATGACGATGTCCTCTTGCGTAAAACATTCCGAAAGTAAAATATTTCCCCACTCGGATCTCTAGGCATAGACTACTCAGGAGAAAGAAAACTGGCGTTCTACAGAACGGAGTGTGGAATCTCAGATCCCTTAATCGGGCTGTTTGGTTAGAAAATTTAAAAAAGCAAATGGATAGGTTAAAATTATATATAATGGGAATTAGTGAAGTTTGGTGGCAGGAGGAACAAGACTTTTGGTCAAGTGAATAAAGAGTTATAAATACAAAATCAAATAGGGGTAATTCAGGAGTAGTTTCAATAATGAATTTAAAAAAATAAGACCACGTGTAAGCTACTATGAACACCACAGTGAACGCATTATTGTAGGGAAGATAAGACACGAAGCCCACACCTACCACATTAGTACAAGTTTATATGCCAACTAGCTACACATATGACGAAGATATTGAAAAAATGCATGATGAGATAAAAGAAATCATTCAGATGGTGCGGGGAGATGAAAACCTAATAGTCATGGAGGTTTGGAATTAGTAGTAGGAAAAGGAAGAGAAGGGAAACTAGCAGGTGAATATGGAATGGGGGTAACGAATGAAAGAGGAAATCATCTGGTAGAATACCTTAATCATAGCTGGCACTAAGTTTAAGAATCGTGAAAGAAGGCTGTATATGTGGAAGAAGTCTGGAGACACTGGGAGGTTTCAGATAGATTATATAATGGTAAGACAGAAATTTATGAACCAGTTTTTAAATCATAAGACATTTCCAGTGGCAGATTTGGACTCTGACCACAATTTATTGGTTATGAACTGTAGATTAAAACTGAAGAAACTACAAAAAGTGGAGACTTTAAGGAGATGAGACCTGGATAAACTGAAACTATCAGAGGTTGTTGAGATTTTCGGAGAGAGCATTAGGGAATGATTGACAAGAACAGGGGAAAGAAATACAGTAGAAGAAGAATGGCTAGCTTTGAGATATGAAATAGTGAAGGCAGCAGAGGATCAAGTAGGTAAAAATACGAGGGCTAATAGAAATCCTTGGGTAACAGAAGAGATATTCAATTTAATTGATGAAAGGAGAAAATCTAAAAATGCAGTAAATGAAGCAGTCAAAGAGAAATACAAATATTTCAAAAATGAGATCGACAGGAAGTCCAAAATGGCTTAGCAGGGACTACTACAGGACTAATGTAAGGATGTAGATACATATATCACTAGGGGTAAGATAGCTTATGCCTACAGGAAAATTAAAGAGGCCTTTGGAAAAAAGAGAACCACTTGCATGAAGAGCTCAAATGGAAAACCAGTACTAAGCAAAGAAGGGAAAACAAAAGGTGGAAGGAGTATATAGAGGATCTATACAAGGGCGATGTACTTAAGGGCAACATTGTAGAAATGGAAGAGGACGTAAATGAAGATGAAATGGGATATATGATACTGCGTCACGAGTCTGACAGAGCACTGAAAGACCTGAGTCGAAACAAGCCTCCGGGAGTAGACAACATTCCATTAGAACTACTGATAACCTTGGGAGAGCCAGCCCTGACGAAACTCCACGTTCTGGTCAGTAAGATGTATGAGACAGACGAAATAACGTCAGACTCCAAGAAGAATATAATAATTCCAAAACCAAAGAAAGCAGGAGCTGACAGATGTGAAAATTACCGAACTATCAGTTTAAAAAGTCACAAATGCAAAATACTAACATGAATTCTTTGCAGACAAATGGAAAACTGGCAGATGCCGACCTTGGGGAAGACCAGTTTGAATTCTATAGAACTATTGGAACACGTGAGGCAATACGGATCCTACGACTTATCTTAGAAGATAGGTTAATGAGAGGCAAACCTACGTTTCTAGCATTAGTAGACTTAGAGAAAGCTTTTGACAATGTTGACTGGAATATTCTCTTTCATATTCTGACTGTGGCAGGGGTCAAATACAGGGAATGAAATGTTATTTACAATTTGTACAGAAACCAGATGGCAGTTATAAGAGTCGAGGGGCATGAAAGGGAAGCAGTGGTTGGGAAGGGAGTGAGACAGGGTTGGAGCCTATCTCTGATGATGTTCAATGTGTATATTGAGCAGTAAAGGAAACAAAAGAAAAATTTGGAGTAGGAATTAAAACCATGGAGAAGAAATAAAAACTTTGAGGTTCGCCAATGTCATTGTAATTCTGTCAGAGACAGCAAAGGACCTGGAAGAGCACCTGAATGGAATGGACAGTATCTTGAAAGGAGGATATAAACATCAACAAAAGCAAAATGAGGATAATGGAATGTAGTCGAATTAAATCAGGTGACGTTGAGGGAATTAGATTAGGAAATGAGGCACCTATAATAGTAGTTGGGTTTCGCTATTTGCAGAGCAAAATACCTGATGATGGCCAAAGTAGAGAGGATATAAATGTAGACTGGCAATGGCAAGGAAAGCGTTTCTAAAGAAGAGAAATTTGTTAACGTCGATTTTAGACTTAAATGTCAGGAAGTCGTTTCTGAAAGTATTTGTATGGAGTGTAGGCATGTATGTAAGTGAAACGTGGACGATAAATAGTTTAGACAAGAGTAGAATAGGGGCTCTCAAAATGTGGTGCTACAGAAGAATTCTGAAGATTAGATGAATAGATCACATAACTAATGAAGAGGTACTGAATAGAATTGGGGAGAAGAGGAATTTGTGGCACAACTAGGCTAGAAGAAGGGATCGGTTGGTGGGGCATATTCTGAGGCATCAGAGGATCACGAATTTAGCATTCAGCATTTAACATTTAGTGTGGAAGGTAAAAATCATAGAGGGAGACCAAGAGATGAATACACTAACCTGATTCAGAAGGTTGTAGGCTGCAGTAAGTACTTTCACTGGATAGAATAGCATGTAATGTTGCATCAAACCACTCTCTGGACTGAAGACCGCAACAACAACAAAAAATGTATTACATAAAATCAATGGATCATTGTATTTTATTTATACAGGGTGTTAAAAAAAGGTACGGCCAAACTTTCAGGAAACATTCCTCACACACAAATAAAGAAAAGATGTCATGTGGACATGTGTATGGAAATGCTTAATTTCCATGTTAGAGCTCATTTTAGTTTCGTCAGTATGTACTGTACTTCCACGAGTCACCGCCAGTTGGCCCAATTGAAGGAAGGTAATGTTGACATCGGTGCTTGTGTTGACATGCAACTCATTGCTCTACAGTACTAGCATCAAGCACATCAGTACGTAGCATCAACAGGTTAGTGTTCATCACGAACGTGGTTTTGCAGTCAGTGCAATGTTTACAAATGCAGAGTTTGCAGATGCCCATTGGATGTATGGATTAGCACGGGGCAATAGCCGTGGCGCGGTACGTTTGTATCGAGACAGATTTCCAGAGCGAAGGTGTCCCAACAGGAAGACGTTCGAAGCAATTGATAGGCGTCTTAGGGAGCATGGAACATACCAGCCTATGACTCGCGACTGGGGAAGACCTAGAACGACGAGGACACCTGCAATGGACGAGGCAATTCTTTGTGCAGTTGACGATAACCCTAATGTCAGCGTCAGAGAAGTTGCTGCTGTACAAGGTAACGTTGACCACGTCACTGTATGGAGAGTGCTACGGGAGAACCAGTTGTTTCCATACCACGTACAGCGTGTGCAGGGACAATCAGCAGCTGATCGGCCTCCACGGGTGCACTTCTGCGAATGGTTCATCCAACAATGTGTCAATCCTCATTTCAGTGCAAATGTTCTCTTTACGGATTCTGTCAGATTGTAAATTTTCACAATCAACATGTGTGGGCTGACGAGAATCCGCACGCAATTGTGCAATCACGTCATCAACACAGATTCTCTGTGAACGTTTGGGCAGGCATTGTTGGTGATGTCTTGATTGAGCCCCATGTTCTTCCACCTACGCTCAATGGAGCACATTATCATGATTTCATACAGGATACTCTACCTGTGCTGCTGGATCATGTGCCTTTACACGTACGGCACAACATGTGGTTCATGCACGATGGAGCTCCTGCACATTTCAGTTGAAGTGTTTGTATGCTTCTCAACAACAGATTAGGTGACCGATGGATTGGTGAAGGCGGACCAACTCCATGGCCTCCACGCTCTCCTGACCTCAACCCTCTTGACTTACATTTATGGGGGCATTTGAAAGCTCTTGTCTACACAACCCCGGTACCAAATGTAGAGACTCTTTGTGGTCGTATTGTGGGCGGCTGTGATAGAAAATGCCATTCTCCAGGGCTGCATCAGTGCATCAGGGATTCCATGCGACGGAGGGTGGATGCATGTATCCTCGCTAATGGAGGACATTTTGAACATTTCCTGTAACAAAGTGTTTGAAGTCACGCTGGTATGTTCTGTTGCTGTGTGTTTCCATTCCATGGTTAATGTGATTTGAAGAGAAGTAATAAAATGAGCTCTAACATGGAAAGTAAGCGTTTCTGGACACATGTCCACATGACATATTTTCTTTCTTTGTGTGTGAGGAATGTTTCCTGAAAATTTGGCCATACCTTATTGTAACACCCTGTATAAATAATATATTATTGGCTTTTTAGAAATTTAACATAATCTCTTTTGTACTATGTTAATTTTTATGGTGGGAAATCTTTCCCAGCTGGAATAATATTAAAATATCGTACAATAATCTATAGTATCACTTGTAACTAACACGACCTTTTCTTCAAACGCAGGAAACCAAATATTCTTAAACCAACTGCCTACATAGATGTTTTTGAACTACAAGCCACATAAGGGGATGTACTTGGAATAACTACATTTTTAGAATATCAATCACCTCCATTGATGAAAACAATATGAGGATGTAAATTTGGTAAGGTGAAGAAGTCATTTGATTTTGCAGCAGGAAGATATCCTCACTCTGAATTCCATGTAAAATACAGTTTTAGAATTTATTTAATAGTGTGTCATTATAGATCATAATATCTTTTTCTTAAAGTGCGTATTGTACCAAAAATTCGTAAATGAAATAAAAAACACAGATTAATAATCCTAGTGACAGTAAGAAATTAAGAGTGTAAAAATTTTATCTATACAACTATCTGGTGCACAGCAACAAGAAAGTGAATTCATTTATTAAAATAATAATAATATTAATTAAAAAATTGTCTTAGTAAATGTAAGTGTCTAAGAAGTGAAAAAAATTGAGAAGTGGAGAAATCAGTTGATAAGTTTTATTTGCATAAGTACACAAGGATAACCATTCATATATTTATAAGGAATGTGATAAAATTCTGAAAAGAAATATATATAAGAATAAGCAAGTTCTTTTTGAACAGTTTATAACTCACTATAAGAAACCTTCAAGTGATGGATATTCGAAAATATTACTGTCAACGAAAAAAATGAACAATAAACTGAACCTTCCTCGAAAAAATGTATTGGCTGAAAGGAAATTAAAGATTTAAGTTGTTGTTATCTGAATCCTACATCTAGGGATAATCTCTAGTACATGTAAGGTAAGTCTTAAGGACTGTTTTAAATGAAGATGGATTAAAAAGTCTAATGTTAGAAACATATAATTTTTCAGAAGTCTATTTTTTTGTCTCTGTAAATAGAACACAAAATGGCTCAGACTTTGGGGGATTTTACAGTCTTCCAACTTTGTGATTATTACAGAAAGAATAATTTGAGGGGATATAACACATTAAGGAAACATGATTTAATTACATTTATTAATGAAAATCGCACACTGGAGGTGGACTCTGCTATTAAGGGCAATCTCTGGAAACAACTACCATTTTAAAACATTGGAAATCATGATGGAATTTTTCAAAACAGAGAACCTAAATCACTGAAATAAGTATTTCTGTTTCATAATAACGTATTTCACAAGCAAAGAGACAGGAACAATTAGAGATTATCAAGGTGATACAGCATTTAAAAACAGATTGAAAACTATAACTTTTAAAAATAATTTAAATTTATTATATATTAAATGATTTCTTAAATGTGGGAAAACTAAACATTATGAAAATAGTTAAAGAAAATTTAAGACTATTTAATGGTTTGAAAATAAATTTGAATTTATTCTAGACTGCAGACAAATGGTAAAGTTCACGAATTTGGACAACAAATACAAACTTATAGTGTCATTATGGAGAAGGATTTGACTAAGAAATTCGAGCATCGAAAGTGGGATATTTTAACGAAATTACATAATTTTCATGTCAGGATAGACATTCAATAGAATTATTAGACTGCAGTTAGGAATTAAGATTGTACCACCAAGAGGATCATCTTACATCAAATTACCAAAAAACTAAAAGAAAACATGCTGGTAATAATGTAAAATGTAATGATCAAAAATGCTTTCTGTGGTCTATAAAATGCACATTATATCCTGTAAATAGAGATCCACAAAGGGTTACAAAATACAAAACTGTTGGTCTTGATTTTCATCAGAAACCAGAAAATTTTGACTTTCCTGTGTTGGTTGATAACATTCCAAAAATTGAGAGTAAAATTAATCCCTCTATTAACGTTTATTCATTTGAAGGAAAATATCAAATGTATCCATTAAAATTGTGAAAGTAAGAAAGAAAAAATGTGAATTTCAAAAATGTTAAAATGTGTGTGAAATCTTATGGGATTTAACTGCTAAGGTCATCAGTCCCTAAGCTTACACACTACTTAACCTAAATTATCCTAAGGACAAACACACTCACCCATGCCTGAGGGAGGACTTGAACCTCTGCTGGGATCAGCCGCACAGTCCATGACTGCAGCACCTTAGAAAAATGTGAATTTATTATATTTAAAAAATTGAAACTCACATTATTATTGGATTAAAGATTTATCTTCAATTCTTTCAGTTCAAATCTCAAAACATAAACAATCAAAATTTATTTGTGATTTGTGTTTACCCTACTTCAGTTCTAATGAAATATTAGTAACACAGCAGACTGATTGGTTAACAAACCATTAAAAGTAGAATTACCACAGAAATGCTCATATGTAAGTTCTGAAAATTGTAGAGATACAGGGGTAGTTCAACTTGCTATTTATGCAGATTTTGAGAGTATATTAAGAGAGATGGACAACAGTCAACCAAATCTAGAAGGTCGGTATACAATAAAATAAGAAAAACACGAGGCAAGTGGTTTCTGTTACATATATTAAATATGTTAATACACATTATAAGTGTCCTGTTGTTTATAGAGGGCCAAATCGACATAAAAATTTGTTGAATGCATTAAAAAAGAGGTTAAAGAACTGGGGCAAATTCATTCTGTAACTTAAAGAAATGAGACCATTAACTACCAAAGAACAATCAAGGAATAATAAAGTTAAAATTTGTACATTGTGTAGATGTCATTATGCTAGAAATAATAAAAAAAAGTTCGTCATCCTGACCATTTAACTGAAAAATATATCAAACTATTATGTAATAACCGTAATTTATTGTGAAAACATCCCAGTTTTGTACCAATTCATTTACATAATTTATCAGGAAATGATTCTCATTTGTTTGTTTAAGAACTTGGTTACATCAAACAGTATAGATAGATACAACGGGTTTGGTAACAGGACAGAATATTTCAAAATGAGATTTATTGCCGCATTTAGATTCATGGCTTCTCAACTTGACAAACTTACATCAAATCTGAGAAGAGATTAAATGAAAAATATTAGAAAGTTTTTCCCAGAAGAGTTACTCAATCTAGTGATCAGGAAAGGTGTATATTTATATGTTTACATAGATTCTTGGAAAAAATTTGAGGAAGAGCAGATTCCACCAAAAGAATATTTTCACAGTAAATTGAACGAGTGTGATATAACTGATAAAGACTGCAATCATGCACAATTGGTGTGGAAAAAGTTTAATATCAGCAATCTTGGTAATAACATGGTCTATTTCCTAAAACTGATGTATTGTTATTGGCTGATGTCTTTGAAAATTTTATATCCATCTTGGTATTTTATTGCACCTAGTCTATCATGGGATGCACAGTTAAAACTAACTAAACAATCACTACAAATATTACAAGATTACTATATGATTTTAATGATTGAAAAAGGAATAAGAGGAGGAATATCTCAATGTTGTAAAAGATATGTTAAAGCAAACAATAAATATTAAAAATGGTTCAAATTGCTCTGAGCACTATGGGACTTAACATCTGATGTCATCAGTTCCCTAGAACTTAGAACTACTTAAACCTAACTAACCTAAGGACATCACACACATCCATGCCCAAGGCAGGATTCGAACCTGCGACCGTAACAGTCGCTCATAACAATAAATATACAAAAGATTTTGGTGTTAAAGAATCAAATTATTTAGTATATTTAGATGCAAAGAGCCTGTATGATTATGCTATGCTATGTATGAGTATTTATCACAGTCTGGCTTTCAATGCGATAATCCAGATTCTTTTGATGTTACAAAAATGAATGAGATTTCAGATACTGCTAAATTTGGAGATATTTTCGAAGCAGATCTAGAATAACCAAAATAATTACATGATTTACATAAAGATTTGTCACTCATTCCTGAAAATAAAATTGTGGATGGAACTAAGGAAATTAAGTTCTCAACTAGTTTGAATGACAAGCATAATTATGTAGTTCATTATAGAAGCCTTAAGTAATACTTGCCTCTAGGAATGAAAATAACAAAAATTCACAAAATTTTTAATATTTAATCAATCATATTGGTCAAAGAAATAAATAGGTTTAAATACAGAAATGAGGATGAAAGTGAAGCACAATTTTGAAAAAATTTCTACAAGTTGATGAATAATTCAATATTTGGTAAGAGAATGGAAAGTATAAGAAATAGACTGTATATAAGATTAGTGTCAGATGGAGGTAAATGAGATAAACTTAAGGCAAAATCAAACTTTACAGGAAGAACTAAGTTAAATAGAAATCTTGCTGCCATCCATATGAATAAGAAAAAAATCACATTCAATAAACCCATCTATGTTGGTATGAGTATACTTGATTTATCTAAAGAACTGATGTATGACTTCCACTATAGAGTTACAAAACCAAAATGTCTAGAAAATATTGAGTTGTGTTATCAAGTCACAGACATTTATGTCTACAATATACAAACTGAAGATTTCTATGAAGACACCAAATCGATGATTAATTACTTTGATATAAGTGATTATCCAGCAGGTAATACCTATGGAATTCCACAAGGAACCAAGAAAGCTTTAGGAAAAATGAAAGACGAATTTAATGGAAAACTAATGAAAGAATTTTGTGGTTTAAGAGCAAAAATATACACTTATAAATTTGGTGATATGGAGGAGAAAAATATCAAAAGGAGTCAAGAAATGTGTTGCTAAAAATAAATCAAGTTTAGAAGACTACAAAGATTGTTTATTTAACAACAGAGAACAATACAGAATGATGAATTTCATTAGAAATGAAAAATATGAAATCTACACAGTTGAGATAAACAAGAAAGCACTGAGTCCTCATGATGATAATAGCTATGTTTTCGAAAATAGGATAGATACGTTACCATATGGACATTATACATTACTGTCATCTTCTGCATAGTTTCCACATTCATAATCATTATCTTCTTTAAAAAATTGAGATCTTAATTCAGTTTTATTATGTATCATTTCTGCTATCTCGTCAACAGTATAAACTTCCGTAGAATTTTTGTTGTTCTTTTCTGAGTACATTTACAACATATAAACATTAAAACCACATAAAATATAAATAAATTTTTTCTTTGTAATGGAGACTACTGAAGTAGCTCAACAACAGAAAATTGTGATACAGTGCTTTATGGATATTGAAAAAGTTCTTCTATCGCTTCTAATGTAAATTGAAAATCGTTACCACATTTATTATACAAATGGAATAAATTTATTAGTAGATTTGTATTGTACTCTCTGCCTTCTAAATCTCTAATAATTGGGTGAGAAACGTTTAAAAATATTGAATAGGCTTTAATGCAATTTTGTAATATTTTTGGTAAATAATGTATTGACAAATTATAATTTGCTAATTTGCTATTTTTTACAGTCATAAAAAGGAGGGAATCTGAGTTTTCTATTTTTTTCTCATATTTCTATATCACTTCCTTCATAACTCCCAAATCTGATTTTGTATTCGTCTTCTCCATAAATTTGCTTTAATACATCAATACTGTCAGTATGGAACTGGGTTCTCAGATGTTCTACAATTAAAGATGGTTTGAATATTCTTTGCAAATATTACATTCAACATGTTTCTCTCTTAGTTTATTATTTCTCTCAACGAAAATGTCAAATTTAAATCCATTCCACACATTAGTCATATTTATAAGATTAAAAATTTATTATCTTATTCACTGTTTAATCTGTATAAATGGAAACGTTTTTGAAGAAGCTCAGTAATGCAAACGGCTCTAATTCTGTAAAAAGATTAATGAGCTACAAGTAAATGAATCATATTACATTACAGGTTGTATATATTTAAATACTAGATGTAGAGAAAAAAATATGTATGTAACTTGGCAGTATATTTAAAATTATGTTGCTAGGCAGGTATCATAAAATAATAACTGCCTGGGATTTTCAGTTTTTCTTAGAAGACAATATTAAACCGAGGTATATGGCAATGAAGAAAAATAAAGATAATTATTATCAGTTTCATCATCTACAATTCAGTCTGTGAGTTCCTTGAGTATTTTTACTCTCAATCTGACTACACATTACTTTTCTTCAAAACTAGTTGAAGGTATAATTTCACCTACTTTATTAAATTTATACTTGTAATTTACACTGAAGCACCAAAGAAACTGATATAGGCATGCGTATTCAAATACAGAGATATGTAAACAGGCAGAATACGGCGCTGCGGTCGACAACGCCTATGTAAGATAACAAGTGTCTAGCGTGGTTGTTAGATCGGGTACTGCTGCTACAATGGCAGATTAACAAGATTTAAGCGACCTTGTTAAAATCGGCGCAAAAGCGATGGGAAACAGCATCAACGAAGTAGCGATGAACTGGGCATTTTTCCGTACGACCATTTCACGAGTGTACCGTGAATATCAGGAATCCAGGAAAACAGTAAATCTCCGACATCGCTGCTGCCAGGAAAAGATCCTACAAGAACAGGACCAGCGACGACTGAAGACAATCGATCAACGTGACAGAAGTGTTAATCTTCCGCGAATTGCTGCAACTTTGAATGCTGGGCCACCAGCAAGTGTCAGTGAGCAAACCCTTCAACAAAACATCATTATAGCATTATAGCATTTTAGAGCCGAGGGCCCACTCGTATGCCCGTGATGACTGCATGACACAAAGTGTTACACCTCGCCTGGGCCCGTCAACACAGATATTGGACTGTTGATGACTGGAAACATGTTGCCTGGTCGGATGAGTCTCATTTCAAATTGTATCGAGTGGATGGACGTGTATGTGTATAGAGACAACCTCATGAATCCATGGACCCAGCATGCCAGTAAGGGGCCGTTCAAGCTGGTGGAGGCTCTGTAATGGTGTGGGGTGTGTGCAGTTTGAGTGATATGGGATCCCTGATACGTCTAGATACGGTTCTGGCAGGTGACGTGTACATAAGCATCCTGTCTGATCACCTACATCCATTCATGTCCATTGTGCATTCAGACGGACTTTGGCAATTCCAGCAGGACAATGTGACAGCCTAACGTCCAGAATTGCTAAGAGTGACTCCAGGAACACTCATCTGAGTTTAAACACTTCCGCAAGCCACCAAATTCCCCAGAATTGAGCGTTATTGAGTATATCTGGGATGCCTTGCAGCGTGCTGTTATGAAAACATGCCCACCCCTCGGACTCTTAGGGATTTACGGACAGCCCTGCAGGATTCATGGTGTCAGTTCCCTCCAGCACTATTTCAGACATTAGTCGAGTCTATGCCACGTCATGTTCCGGCACTTCTGTGTGCTTGCGGGGGCCTTGCACGATATTAGGTAAATGTACACGTTTCTGTGGCTCTTCAGTGTATATTCTTTATACTTCGAAAGCAGTTGAAAGTATAATTTCAACTACCTTATTGAATTTATACCTGTCAATTTGCGCGCATGGGGTGGGATGAGTGCGTAAAGTAGTAGGTGTTGCAGCTATATATATATATATATATATATATATATATATATATATATGTATGATGTCCCATACTCCATGACAGAGCGTCGGGGACGATGCGGGAGAACCGCACCGCCGTACTAGGCAAGGTCCTAGCGGAGGTGGTTTGCCATTGCTTTCCTCCGACCGTAATGGGGATGAATGATGATGATGAGGACAACACAACAACCCCCAGTCATCTCGAGGCAGGTGAAAATCCCTGACCCGCCGGGAATCGAACCCGGGACCCCGTGCTCGAGAAGTGAGAATGCTACCGCGACATATATACAGGGTGTTACAAAAAGGTACGGCCAAACTTTCAGGAAACATTCCTCACACACAAAGAAAGAAAATATGTTATGTGGACATGTGTCCGAAAACACTTATTTTCCATGTTAGAGCTCATTTTATTACTTCTCTTCAAATCACATTAATCATGGAATGGAAACACACAGCAACAGAACGTACCAGCGTGACTTCAAACACTTTGTTACAGGAAATGTTCAAAATGTCCTCCGTTAGCGAGGATACATGCATCCACCCTCCGTCGCATGGAATCCCTGATGCACTGATGCAGCCCTGGAGAATGGCATATTCTATCACAGCCGCCCACAATACGACCACAAAGAGTCTCTACATTTGGTACCGGGGTTGCGTAGACAAGAGCTTTGAAATGCCCCCATAAATGAAAGTTAAGAGGCTTGAGGTCAGGAGAGCGTGGAGGCAATGGAATTGGTCCGCTTCTACCAATCCATCGGTCACCGAATCTGTTGTTGAGAAGCATACGAACACTTCGACTGAAATGTGCAGGAGCTCCATCGTGCATGAACCACATGTTGTGCCGTACTTGTAAAGGCACATGTTCTAGCAGCACAGGTAGAGTATCCCGTATGAAATCATGATAACGTGCTCCATTGAGCGTAGGTGGAAGAACATGGGGCCCAATCAAGACATCACCAACAATGCCTGCCCAAACGTTCACAGAAAATCTGTGTTGATGACGTGATTGCACAATTGCGTGCGGATTATCGTCAGCGAACACATGTTGGTTGTGAAAATTTACAATTTGATAATGTTGGAATGAAGCCTCATCCGTGAAGAGAACATTTGCACTGAAATGAGGATTGACACATTGTTGGATGAACCATTCGTAGAAGTGTACCCGTGGAGGTCAATCAGCTGCTGATAGTGCCTGCACACGCTGTACATGGTACGGAAACAACTGGTTCTCCCGTAGCACTCTCCATACAGTGACGTGGTCAACGTTACCTTGTACAGCAGCAACTTCTCTGACGCTGACATTAGGGTTATTGTCAGCTGCACGAATTGCCTCGCCCATTACAGGTGTCCTCGTCGTTCAAGGACTTCCCCAGTCGCGAGTCATAGGCTGGAATATTCCGTGCTCCCTAAGACGCCGATCAATTGCTTCGAACGTCTTCCTATCGGGGCACCTTCGTTCTGGAAATGCCAACTGCCAACTCCCTATTTGTAAACATTGCACTGACTGCAAAACCACGTTCGTGATGAACAGTAACCTGTTGATGCTGCGTACTGATGTGCTTGATGCTAGTACTGTAGAGCAATGAGTTGCATGTCAACACAAGCACCGAAGTCAA
Organism: Schistocerca serialis cubense; assembly: GCF_023864345.2. Classification (NCBI taxonomy): domain Eukaryota; kingdom Metazoa; phylum Arthropoda; class Insecta; order Orthoptera; family Acrididae; genus Schistocerca; species Schistocerca serialis. The sequence continues at coordinate 432,882,902 of NC_064640.1, read as the reverse complement.
CATTACCTGCCTTCAATTGGGCCAACTGGCGGTGAATCGATGAAGTACAGTACATACTGACGAAACTAAAATGAGCCCTAACATGGAAATTAAGCGTTTCCGGACACATGTCCACATAACATCTTTTCTTTATTTGTGTGGGAAGAATGTTTCCTGAAAGTTTGGCCGTACCTTTTTGTAACACCCTGTATATGTATATGTTTCACGTGTGTGTAATTGCCTTCTTTTTTATCTAAAAATGGAGCTTTTGAATTTTTATGGTTATTTGTATATATAAAATGCCCCAAGTTGTAAAAGTGCGCCAGTGTCCCCAATGTATATCTATTCCTTCTTAGACCACATATCATTGCTTATTCTTTTAACATGTCCAAACCACTGAAGACTTTTGTTCACCAGTCTGCTCTTTATGGACTGTGTAATTTCCATTTCACCGCTCTTTCATATGTTTTGATTTTATCTAGGTGACTTGCAGGCAAACTCTCATAAAATCTAATTCCGCTGTCCTGATCTCCCTTCTTTCATTCGTAAGTGGCCACATTTCTGCACCATATGTAATTATACTCTCAGTGATACTACGGAATATCCTTTTTCTTTTTTGGTCTGTTGACTAATACTATTGTTCCAATTCAGCCGCCGGCCGCGGTGGCCGAGCGGTTCTAGGCGCTTCAGTCCGGAACCGCGCGACTGCTACGGTCGCAGGTTCGAATCCTGCCTCGGGCATGGATGTATGTGATGTCCTTAGGTTAGTTAGGTTTAAGTAGTTCTAAGTTCTAGGGGACTGATGACCTCAGATGTTAAGTCCCATAGTGCTCAGAGCCATTTGAACCAAATCAGCCCATGTAGCGGCTTCGTCGCCCATTTATCCATCGCTACTTTGGTCTCTATATCTTTGCCACAGGTGCCGTTACTGGATATAATAGAACCTAAATATTTAAAATGTTCACGTCTTTTAAATTGTAGATCTTCGAGAACTAACTCTGTTCCTTGTTTACCAATACAGATAAATTCTGTCTTTTCGAAATTAATTTTTAGACCCCATTTTGTGCATTCCTTCTACAATTTATTCAGCGTGTGTTCCATATCTTGTCTGCTGTTTGTGAAAATTATTTTGTAATCGCCAGTGTCCTGTCCAACTAATGTACCTATTCCCAAACAATTTTGTACCGTGTCTCCAGCGACTGCTTTATGTATATGTTAAAAAGTAATGAGGACAGATTGAAACCTTGTTTAAGGTCTTTAGTGGTTTTAAAGCTTTCTGTTATTCTGTTTCCCTTCTTTATTTTTTTGCTCAGGAAGTTTTTTCTATGGAAACGAAAGCTGGTTTACCACAAAAAGGCAAGAAAATGACAGTCAGAGATGTGATTCCTAAGGAAGAAGAAGAGCTGCACGGGAAGAGACATGATTAGGAATGAAGACATTAGAACAGAATTAAATATTTTCAACATGAATAAAAAAATTCAAAAGTATCGCGAATACCAGAGACAACACCTTATGAGAATAGCAGGTCACAGAATTCCTCAGAAGATCCCGAACTACACGCGAATGGAAAAAGAGATATTGGAAGACCTCGGAAAAGATGGCAATGATTTTATTTGTGAGTTGGGAACAGGCAATAGCCTAATCCTTGAAAGAAAGATGATGATGATGATGATGATGACGATGATGATGATGACGGTGATAATCTTTGCTTTTGGTTCTGTCTCCTTATACTTTCTCATAAGTATATTTTAGTCTCTTCATGACAAGTGCTATCTCAGATGTTATCCTGCTGTCATATGTTTTTTCCAAATCCACAAAGTTCGTGTTCGTTTCGCTGTTACTAGCTCTGTTCTTTTTTACTGAGTTAAATAAATGTTTTCCAAACATGATGCACCAGCCCTAAAGGCACTTCGTTCTTCTGAGAAATACATAATATCCTATTCAATCTGTTTCTTAAGGATACTAGAGAAAAGTTTTGTTACTTAAAGTATTACACTAATTCACCTGTAATATGAAGGGCTTATTTCAATAGTGGTACAAGTCCATTTTTGTTCATTCTGAGATACAGAGTCCTATTAGTTAAATGAGCGCTGAAAAATCTGCAGTTGAGATACCAGAAATATTCAAGCATATGGCTTCTTGCTAGAGATAAACGTTTCTTTCTGTTTGTTTGGATCATTAATGTCAGAAGCATTATAGACATAAAAGTGGAGGTAATGGACTTGTACCACTATTGAAATAAGCAAATAAGCCCTTCATATGAACAAGACTTTTGGCCCCTTTTTCTTATAGCTGTTAATAATGAACGACATGTTCCAGTCTGTAGGTGTTTCTTCCTCCTGTTCTATTTTGTTAAAAATTACGCGCCAGTACTCTGTACCCAGCATCTTAAACACTGTACTGCTTCCTAATTTTCTCGTTTCAGGAATCCACTACATGCTTCTGCGTAATCACAGCCTTTACCTCGTGTGAGTAGGCCCCAACGAGCTAGCTCGTTTACTGCGCTAAAAGAGCTTATTCCAGCAATAACTTCGCAGTTGTCTCTTCAGTTACGATGCCAGTAACCGACGCGTTTCGAATCCAATCTCGCCACCTTACTCGAGCCACATATCTGGAGCTCTCAGTCTACCAATCCCCAGCAGCCAGCTGCTATCGACGCACGCGGACATCCAACATAGTGACGTCACAGAAGACTTGGCTGTAGTCCACAAGAGCCATCCTGCCACAGCCCCATTCCGCGAGGCTCCCCCGCGACGGACATTTTGAAAATTAAAGAAACAGGCGAACAGGTGGAATCCATCTTCTTGTACTTCCGAAAGGCATCGACTCCGTACCATAATAATGACTGGCAACAAAGAAACGATATTGCAACACATCTTCTCAAAAGTGTCATTGGTGTGCATAAGTTTTAACTCGAAGAATCCGACAAGTACCGGATAAAAACAGTAGTATCTTGTGTGCCACAAAGAACTGCAATAGGAGCGCTCTTACTTTTAATATGTATAGTTATCTTCAGTCAGAAGACTGCAGCTCTCTGTGCTAGCATACCATCTGTAATCATTTTTATGGATTATCATTTTACCCATATGCTCCGCAACTGTTTCTTTGTTTAATTAATTTAAACCGCTTCAGCTGTTCTGTAGAACTTTATTTAGTCCGCTACCGGTTTCCGGTTTCCTCTTAAGCATAATTTTTCAGAACCATTTGAAAATGGCTTAATAGAAAAGTCGAAACCGTTAGCGGACTAGATAAAGTTCTAGAGAGCAACTGTAGCGGTTAACATTAATCAAATATTTACGGCCGGCCGGTGTGGCCAAGCGGTTCTAGGCGCTTCAGTCTGGAACCACGCGACCGCTACGGTCGCAGGTTCGAATGCTGCTTCGGGCATGGATATGTGTTACGTCCTTAGGTTAGTTAGGTTTAAGTAGTTCTACGTTCTAGGAGACTGATGACCTCAGATGTTAAGTCCCATAGTGCTCAGAGACAAATATTTATGGGTTCTTCCGATACTTCTTGGTAGAGCAGTTCCACATTTAATGTTGAAAAGTAAACAAACTGATGTTTTGTTTTACTAGTATTTGTGTATATTGCAACACGATATTGCAACACATCTTCTCAAAAGTGTCATTGGTGTGCATAATTTTTAACTCGAAGAATCCGACAAGTACCGGATAAAAACAGTAGTATCTTGTGTGCCACAAAGAACTGCAATAGGAGCGCTCTTACTACGTTCTAACAAGCCAAAAACCGGTTTGAAATAAAGAAATACCACTATAACAAAAAAAAACAGTTTGTTTGTTTTTCAGGATTAAATATCAGGTGCAAGTCTCTTCATCTCTGCACAACTACTGCAGTCTACATCCATATGAACGAAATTATTGTATCCAAGCCTTGATCTCCCTCTGCAACTTTTAGGATCCACATTTGCCCCCTTTAGGAAATTAAATATTTCTTCATGCCTCGGGATGCATCCTATTAACTTTTCCTTCATTTGCTGAAGCTATGCCACAAAATTTCTTTTCTCGCCGATTATGTTGAGCACCACTTCATTAGTTATCCGAGCTAGTCATGTCTTTTTCAGCATTCCTCTGGAGTACATCTCAAAATCTTCTGATCTCTTATCTGTGCTCTCAACTGCCCACGTTTCACATCTGTACAAGGCTACAATCCAGACAAATATTTCCATAAAAGACTTTCTAACACTTAAATTTATATTAGATGCTACAATAGTTTTCTTTTTTAGAAATGTTTTTCTTGCTATTGCCAATCTACATTTTACATACTCTTTACTTCTGCCATCCGTTATTTTGCTGCCTAAATAGCAAAACTCGTACGCACCTTTATTTTCTCATTTCCTAATCTAATTCCCACACTACACTCGATTTTCTTGTTTTACTTTTATTGGCTTTCATGTTATAATCACTTTTCAAGAAACAATCAATTCCGTTCAGCTGGTTTTCCAAGTCCTTTGACGTCTCTGACAAAATTACAGTGTCTCCGATAATGATAACAAAATTTTCATTTATTTTCCTTGAACTTTAAATCCTTCCCGAAATTTCTCCTTGGTTTTTTTTCACAGCTTCTGCAATCTACGGATCGAAAACTATCGTGATAGGCTACAACCCTATCTTACTCTCTTTCTTTCATCTTCTTCGACTCTTATACCTGCAATCTGGCTTCTACACAAGTTGTAGATTACCTTTTCTCCCAGTTTTTTCTCTCTGGTAATTACAGAATTTCAATACTGTATTCTAGGCAACGTCATCAAAAGATTATTCTTAGTATATATAAAATTTATTAGTTAGCGTCAGTATCATTCAGTGTGCAATTTATTGTTTTGCCACTGGCAGTGGTAGGGGGGGGGGGGAGCGGTGGGACCTCCTAATGGGTTGGTATAATATACAGGGTTAGGCAGCTAAGACAGACCACGCTAAATATATCCAGAATGATTAAATACATGGAGGTGATTTTTTGCCAAGTTATAGCGCACAATATGGCTAATTTCCTGACGTTCGCAAGTCATTTTTATCGTTTTTCGTCACCGGAATTCGACATCAACTTCGGTTGTTTTTTTCCTAATGGAACTATATACTTTTTCTGTGGTATTTTAAAGAATCAAACACGTAACTCAGGTACGGTTCGTATGTTTGTAGTTTATATATCACGGCTGTGATACCAAGTGGTCAAAATGTTGACCTTGAGCATTGCTACACGCTATAAAGTGACTCTGGTGAAACAATACTGCACCTTGAATTTCATCTGGAGTTATGTCTGAAGAGATTCCGTCAATATAATTGTACATGCTGTAACAGTGCTATGTTTTAAAACCTCTTGAGTCGTCGGAACTTATGCATAGCCTCCATATTTCAGTTTACCCCAGAGAAGAAAGTCCACTGACCTCAAATTAGGCGAACATGCAGGCCAACTGATAACGCCTTAACGTTCAATCCATTGATAAGTGACTAAGTTATAAATATTGTAATTACTTCGCAAATAGTAACTGGATTTTGGAGAATGACACAAGTATCTCTGCACTTAATATAGCTATGAGAACATACTGTACATTGTTAAGTGAGAATATTCTCTTATTTCATGTGGATTGAAACAGAATTACGATATCATAAACTGTTCTGGAAATACTTGAGGTGAAAGTATTAGCTGACTCATCCTGTATACTCCGTAAGCCACTGTAAAGTGTGTATAGGAGGGGGCTTCAAACCATTAAGTGTCTTTCTTTGCCCTATTCCATTCGCACATAGAGTGAGGGAAAATTACTGTCTGTATTTATTTATACGCGCTCTAATTTCTCTTTCTGATTTTCATGATCTTTATGAGATATACAGGCTAATTCAGATGCCCTTACCTTCAAATAAAATTAGCGAAATTTTCATATTCTCTCCGTCACTATGTACAAACTATTTGTCCTACAGTAAAAGTGACCAGGTCCTTAGTGTAGGAAATTTAGTGAAGTTAAATTTTGTACTGGAATACGTTTTCGCTAGAGGTCGTAGTTTTCGAATTATTCCAGAAAAACGTAGCTTCAAATAAATTTTTCTTGACTAACTCGAAAACCGTGGCCTACAGCAAAAACGAGTCCCCATACAAAATTCTACTACTTTAAATAAATTTACTACAAAAAGGGTCTGTTCGCTTTTTTCTGTAGGACTAATAGTTTGCGCATAGCGATCGAAAGAATATGGAAATCTCAAACATGGTTTTTTGAAGGCGTTGCACGGTGCATAAAACGCATAGGCAGGGCAGTTGGATTACCCTGTATAGTGAGGACACAATCCACCTTGAATAATGGTTCTCTAAATGTACCCAAAATGGTTTGCTGGGAACAACGTCACCTTCCTTAAACAAGCGTATTTAAGTTCTCTGAATACATTTGTTGCATTTACAAGTGGACTATACTGACGCTTCATAATCTTTATAATCCTAGCACAGCGTCTTTCAGTTCTTCCGATGTCGTCCTTTAGGGTGATTTCACAGGGTGCTCAAACACTGAGCTAGTACCGGAGAAAAGTTCTTGCGTCGGGTTTCCTTAACAAAAGCGTTGTACTTTTCCAGAATTTGTTCACATTTACCATGTTGTTGATAGTAGGTACCCATGACCTTATCAACTTTGGCTATAAACTTCACAGCAGCCAATGCTCACACAAATTTTATTTTTTGGCTGCTATGCCGATTTCGACATCTCAGAGATTCTCAATAGTCCATAATGTCACTTGCTCGATAGCTCTGTCGTAGTGTTGTGACTTGGCAAGACAGCCAAGTCACTATGAGGTGAAGCCGAAAGGCACGCGCTTAAGCTCACGCAGGCTGGCGCGAGGTCTGGAACAGTTAAGGGAATTAATAGTAGCAAATAAAGTACGTAGTTGATGTAATACTTAACTTTAATCCATAATTGGAGAACATCGCTCTTGACGGTACATGTTTTATAATTTCAATATTAACTGGTAATGGCGCCTTACTAGGTCGTAGCAAATGACGTAGCTGAAGGCTATGCTAACTATCGTCTCGGCAAATGAGAGCGTAATTGTCAGTGAACCATTCCTAGCAACGTCGGCTGTACAACTGGGGCGAGTGCTAGGACGACTCTTTAGACCTGCCGTGTGGTGGCGCTCGGTCTGCAATCACTGACAGTGGCGACACGCGGGTCCGACGTATACTAACGGACCGCGGCCGATTTAAAGGCTACCACCTAGCAAGTGTGGTGTCTGGCGGTGACATCACACGTAGTATGGTAGGAATGATCATATCATATCCTCAAGGTTCCTGCTATAGGAGTGAACATATCCTCAATGCACGTTCTAGAGGACTCTTGTAGTAGGAGCCTTGAGGATATGTTCCGTCCTATAGAATACGTTCACACCTGCCATTCTTTTACGCAGCAATCGGGGAAGAAGCATTTTGGGCTATTGGTTATTCTTATTAGTAACAAGCTTCACAAGCTATGCAGCGTCTTAGTTGCTGACGTCACAATGCTCTTCCACCTAATTCTATCTTGGCATTTCATTTTCCAGTTCATCACATGTCTTTTATATCCCTTCTGATGTTGTCGAAGTAACATGCAGTCTTGGTCTCCTTCCTTGGGGATGTTTTGTACACACTTGATAGATTTTCCGTCCTTCTGGAGCTCGAAGTGCGTGTCCATTCCAACGAAGTCTCCTAGCTTTAATTTTGGATAGAATTTAGGGTTCTCCATACAGATCAGATGCTTCTTTGTTAATATGCTCCATTCCATTATGTTATTATCTTGAATCCCGTCAAATATCTGGTTCGAAATTTTTCTTTCAGACATTCTTAATTTTGCTTCTTTTGATTTTGTTGCTGTCTGTATCTCACAAGCGTACGCCAGAACAAGCATGATCAGGATTTTATATATGCGAATCTTTGAATTCCCTCTCCAAAAGTGTTGACATGGATTAATACAGGTCCTGTTTGTTTTCCAAGGGAATCAGACCATTTTCCTTGAAAAATAGTGGTAACTTCAGTTAACGATGAAGTAGGTGGATAGCGATCACGCACTATTCTCTCCAAAACAGACCATAAAGGCTCGACAATATTGAATGTGCTGACTGAGGTGGTCAGGGGAGATGTGGAAATTCATCCTCGTGCTCACAGAGCCAGTCGTGGATGATGCGAACTGTGTGAACAGGAGTCTTGTGGTCTGGGAACACACTGTCGTCCTTGGGGAACAAACATTGTACCATGAGATTGACCTTATCTGTCTAAATGGCCATATAATCCTTGGCAGTAATGCAACCTTGCAGAGTAACCACGAGGCCTATGGAATACCACGATATGGCTGTTCAAATCATCACCGAAGCCCCTCACTCTTGGGACGTTAACTCGGCCAGAAGTTGGAAACAGGGTGAAACAAGACTCATCCGACCAAATTACTTTCTTCCATTACTCCACAGTACAGTTTTTATTGCTTCGGCACCACGTTTACCTTTTATGGGTTATTTGTAGCACTGAAGAGTGGTTTTGAAATGCCAACACGCCCTGCAGTTCCCCGTTTGTGGAGCTCTCTTCGTGTTGTTTTGGTGCTGACTGGGTTTTGCAAGTGTAACAATAATTTCTGCAGTGACTTTTGCAGCTGTCGTCCTCTTAATTTTCATCACGATCTTCTTCAATGACAGTCTGTCAGGATCACACAACACACACTCTCATCCGCGTCGTGACTTGCGCATGATGTTGTTCTGCTGCGGCCGTATGCGGTATAACCCTTCGATATGTCGCTTCTTGAAAAACCAAACGCTTCAGCTACTTACTGAATCAACCACCACCACACAAGCACCAACAATTTGCCCACGTTCGATTTGACTTAGCTCCGACATAATTCAGTCACAATTACACAGAACACTGTTCTGAGCACTACTAACACCTTTAACATATTGAGGACGTTGCACGGGTGCCGTTCGTGGTCAAATACAACAACGCAGTCTGCAGGCTACCATCTGCATTTATGTTCAAGCATGCATTTCTCGCGATGTTTCCATATCTTTGTCCACCCCCTGCATAAATTTCCTTTGAATTCTACAGGCATTTCCGCATTGTAGATGACTACTGTTGGTGACACCACTTCAACCAATCAGATTTTATATGGGTTTCAAGGAAAGTTGTGGATGTTATTACTGATCCAAGGTACTTGAATGATCAGTTGCACTCATAAAGGCATTGCTTGGATGTTGCTGATCTTGCGAACTGATGGCCGTTCTTGGGAAGTTGCAATACGAGGGGCATTTGAAAAGTCCGTGCAAAAATAAAATCTATTTTTGTGTTTGGTGTAAACCTTTTTTTATTTTTCGACATAGTCTCGTTTTAGACTTATACACTTCGTCCAACGCTGTTCTAATTTGTTCATCCCTTCCGAATAATAGGAATTGTCCAAGTCTGCAAAATAGCTATTAGTTGCTGCAATTAACTCCTTGTTTGAATAATATCTTTGTCCTACCAGCCATTTCTTCAAATTGGGGAACAATAGTAGTCTGAGGGAGCCAAGTCTAGAGAATAGGGGAGGGAGGGGGGGGGATGTGAAACGAGTTGGAATCCTATTTCCATGAATTTTGCGATCGCAACTGCTGAGATGTGTGCTGGTGCATTGTCGTGATGGAAAAGGACTTTTTTGCGGTCCAATCGGCGGCGTTTTTCTTGCAGCTCGGGTTTCAAACGGTCCAATAACGATGAATAATATGCATCTGTAATAGTTTTACCCCTTTCCAGATAGTCGATGAGGATTATCCCAAAAGACAGTCGCCATAACCTTTCCGGCCGAAGGAATGGTCTTCGCCTTTTTTGGTGCAGATTCTCCCTTGGTGACCCATTGTTTAGGTTGTTGTTTGGCCTCAGGAGTATAGTAATGTATCCATGTTTCATCCACAGTGACGAAACGACGCTTCAAGTCCTGCGGATTCTTCCTGAACAGCTGCAAACAATCCTTGCAACACTTCACACGATTCCGTTTTTGGTCAAGCGTGAGCAATCGCGGACCCCATCTTGCGGATAGCTTTCTCATGTCCAATTGTTTATGCAAAATATTATGCACCCGTTTATTCGAGATGCCCACAGCACTAGCAATCTCATGCACCTAAACTCTTCTGTCATCCATCACCATATCATGAATTTTATTAATGATTTCTGGAGTCGTAACCTCCACAGGGTGTCCAGAACGTTCAGCATCACTTGTGCCTATATGGCCACTCTGAAAATTTGTAAACCACTTATAAACTGTTCTAATCGAAGGTGCAGCGTCACCGCAATGTTTATAAAGCTTCTTTTTAGTCTCCTGAGGCGGTTTCTCTTTCATAAAGTAGTGTTTAATCACCACACGAAATTCTTTTTCGTCCGTTTCTTGATCAACACCCGACTTCCTTGATTCACACGAATGCCAAACACAAAGATATAGACCAATATGGCTAAAACTTGATGTGCGATCTTTCCAAAGATGCTACTTACTAAACATGACCTCGATACGCGCCGGTGGTGCCATATCTCGGACTTTGCACCGACTTTTCAAACGCCCCTCGTACATGTACTCCGTTTTGGTACTACTGTAGGGGTCTAGGTTGAGACACCTACTGTTGTCGAGTTGACGGAGCGTGGAGTGCGATGGAGCAAGCCGGTCTGAGCACTGGACACTAATTTTGCGACATTAACGAAACAAGAATTTATTGTATTAAAGTGTTCGATCGTGAATCCTTCTCTGTGTTAGCGCGCAGGCCAGCAGCGGTGCAGCGCGGCACGTGTTGATACTGCCTAAGCGATCTGCAGAAGACGCCGCGCTGCGACATCCTGTTCACGTAATCACTGTGACAGGCAGACGGCAGGCCTCGTTTGTGGCGGGCGTTGCCATACTACATTGGCGTTGTTGCCCAGGACGGAGACTGCGTGTTACCAGAGCACTCGCGTAAACATCGAAGGGATGTATTCCAGTAATCTCTCAGAGCTCCGCACGGTGTGGAGACGAACATAGCATAACCCTTCAACCAAGGAGGGCCAGTGATATCCGTGGCAGCAGCGTCTAGCGTGCCTCCCAGATATTGCGACAGCTGGACGGTGCGCCAAACACCATCAGTTCGACTTAACAAGCCGGGAGTAGAAGCTGCAGGTCTCATCAGTGGCTACGAGGTCGGCAGCTCACAGCGATTGAGTACAGCAGACCAGACAGATAACAGTATCGAAGGCGGAAGTTATCTTGTAAAATGGTAGCAATGTATGATAGGATCGACCCTGCAGGTTGTTGCCTGGAGCGTAAAGATGTCTAGGCTCGGAACCCTGAGTATTTATTACTGCTTGTCTGAAGCAATGACATTACGCCAGACCGGCAGTGACCGTATGTGACCTGGTTTTCCAGGCTTATGAGTGGCCCTCGCCACCCCTCTGTAGGGCTTACAGGGTTTAAGCTTCTTGCCTTTATGCCATACCAGCAGGTTGATAGGTCTTCTCGTGAAACTCTTACCCTCTCTTACGAAATCAAGCTGTGCTATTAGAATGAGGGTTTTCAGGGTTTAAACTTTTTGCCTTTCTGCCATACCAGCAGGCTGATAGGTTTTCTCGTGAAACTTTTACCCTCTCTTACGAAATCAAGCTGTGCTGTTAGAGTGACGTGATGTCTTCTCGTCGCTGACGTAATGTACCTGAGTTTACGATTCTGGCCTTTCGGTCGTATGAAGTGAGGCAATATCTTCCGGGTTTGTTCTGCTTTCTGCAGTGTCACCTTTCTGCCTGTTTGTTATTTTGATTGCGACACGGGGCATCGGGCTGGTTTGCCTTGACTTGGTGCTGGCTGGAGAGAACATTGAGAAAATTTTACATTTACCCATAATAAATTTCTAACGTGTAACACTATTTACTCTAGTTCTGTAATGGATCATGTTGAATGAATGAAAATGAAAAAAATAACTACTTACTCTAAGTTCCCTAGGTTATGGCACCATGGACCAAGCACCAAGATTTTTTTCAGCTTCTTGTAGAGAGTCTGCCATTAGAACTGTGTCATCAGCATATAAAATTGACCATGGAGTTAGTTTCTATAGATGTTCTGTGACATAGTTCATGATCAGATTGAACGGCTGTGAACTCAAAGCAGATACTGGTTGGACCCAAATTTTTATCTCAATTTCTTTGCTGATACGTGTGGGGTCTATATCTTCTGTCTTTATGTTCTCATACATGTTCTTCAGAATATAAATGTAGTATTCCGGGACACATTGGATGCGAAGGTCCTGTCATATAAACTTTCTTGCCGCTCATTCGAAAGCTGTTTCGAAGTGAATAAACACAAGAAGGAAGTCTTTCTTGAGACCTTTCTATTTTTCCATTAGGACTTTTGACGGTACGAATAGCATCTATAGTGGATAACCCGCTGATAAAACCACATTGGTTGCACATGGTTTTTCTTACCGTATTAATCAGTTTGCAAGCGCTTTTTCCAACAATTTCACTTTCGTGATGTTAGTTTAATTGCACGATAGTATCCACAATCAACTATATCGCCTTTGCTTTTGTAGAATGGAATTAGGTTACTTTGTCTCCAGTCATCAGGCATTCTCCCTCCTACTTGACAGCACAAATACCTACGACTGTCGTGGCAGGTCACACATCAACTATAGCCTCTTATACACCATCCGTACAAAAAGTCCCAAGGCTAGCCGGCCGGTGTGGCCGAGCGGTTCTAGGCGCTACAGTCTGGAACCGCGCGACTGCTACGGTCGCAGGCTCGAATCCTGCCTCGGGCATGGATGTGTGTGATGTCCTTAGGTTAGTTAGGTTTAAGTAGTTCTAAGTTCTAGGGGACTGATGACCATAGATGTTAAGTCCCATAGTGCTCAGAGCCATTTGAAGTTCCAAGACTCATTTTATTCCTGGCGTACAAGCGACGTCAGCGCAGCAACCATGCTGGCAGCTTGAATGTAAACAACAGATGTGCATTTTATGAATCAGTTGTGAGGATGCAGTAATGAGTGTGCGGCCATAGCGAGTCAAATTTGGTGTCACAAACCGCAATGGAGCAACATCTCTAAATCAAGTCTTCAAGACCTTCTGCAGAACCTTGGAAGAAAAGAAAAGTTTGTGCAAAGTTTGTCCTTGTCCCGAACCTCCCAAACAAATTAAATGATGTATGAACGTCTGCCGCGACTTGATTGAAATGTAAAATGCGGACAATTAGTTTCTAGAAAAAATCATCATGGGTCACGAGATTTATCAATATAAATCTACGACAAAACGATTAAGTGCAGAAATCCCTGTGAAGGGTCAACTCCTTCACGACGTAGCCGACATTCAAGCCAATGTGAAGCGCGAGTTGAACAACACCCTATAGAAGGATTTTTTCGACAGTTTCACAATGTTGTATGAACGTTCTTTGCATTGTACTGAAATTGTACTGTACTTCACTATATGCTTCACTATATGCAACACCTGAAGCATTAAAACTATCATTTAAACTTTTCTCTACCTTTTATTAATCCAGTCTCGAAACTTTACGGACTGACGGGATGTGCAGGCTTATTTCGATGTTTGCGAATACATCAGCTGCAGAAAGTAAAAATAATTTGGAGACGAGAATGCCTCTTAAGTTTTCTTTTATTTATTTTTTACAACGGTTTAATCAATAATTAACGTGAGATGTTGGTGTATATGGACGACCTTCAGAAACCGCCAGTGACCGAAAGATGCAGCCACGCCTGTCTTGTCTTTATCGTCTCATATTTTCTCAACTTTTCCTGAACTAATGTTTTATACTCAGTTCATGTCACAGAATTTCGAAATCTGTGATGTTGTGCAAATGACATAATATCCAGAGAAAGCGGCCTGTATGTGCTTATCTACGGTTCAGTTCCATTTCCACGATTCTCACTCATGCGCAAGTGGATTGGAACTAGTTCTAATAATTATTCTTACCAATATTGAGGATATTTTTACTTTCTTTTGCGCATTACATTGGCAGTTTATACCATTGACACTGTAGCCGCGCGCAGATATCGGAACATGCAGTCACCTTGGAGATTTCCTGGATGTTATTGACAATCGTAGCAGATATGTACAAGGAAAAGTATTCCTCATTCGATTGAAGATATGCCCCAAGCAGCGCTGTCGGCCAGACCGGCCGTTTCGAAAGCTACGACACACTTTTACTTGGTTCACTATTGAAACTTTTCGTTCATTTTCCGACCAATGTCAAAAAAAAGTTGCAAAATTCTTATTAATATTTATACATTGTAGACGAGGAACTGAATTCTGAAATCTGTGACGATTGTGATTTGATTGTGTTATTTACAGGAAATTATTCAGTAGCAAAAACTAAATTATCCTATGCACTATGTCTCCGGACACCTGGCTGAAAATGACTTGCCGGCCGCTGTGACCGAGCGGTTCTAGGCGCTTCCGTCCGGAACCGCGCTGCTGCTACGGTCGCAGGTTCGAAATGTAGGCCTGTGCTGTGATAGTGCCACGCAAAACAACGAGGGGTGCAAGCTCCTTCCATGAAAAACATGACCACACCATAACAACACCGCTTTCGAATTTTACTGTTGGTACTACGCACGCTGGCAGATGACGTTCACCGAGCATTCGCCATATTCACACCCTGCCATCGGATGGCCACGTTGTGTACCGTGATTCGCCACTCCACACGTTTTTCCACTGTTCGATCGTCCAGTGTTTAGGCTTCTTACACCAAGCAAGGCGTCGTTTGGCATTTAGCGGCGTGATGTGTGGCTTATGAGCAGCCGCTCGACCAGGAACTCCAAGTTTTCTCACGTCCCCCCTAACTATCATAGTACCTGCAGTGGATCTTGAAGCAGTTTTGAATTCCTTTGTTATGGTCTGGATAGACGTCTGCCTATTACACATTATGACCCTCTTCACCTGTCGGCGGTCTGTGTCAGTCAACAGACGAGGTCGGCCTGTAAGCTTTTGTGCTGTACGTGCCCCTTCACGTTTCCACTTCACTATCACATCGGAAACTGTGGATCTAGGGGTGTTTAGGAGTGTGGTAATCTCGCGTACAGACGTATGACACAAGTGACACCCCATCACCTGACCACGTTCGAAGTCCGTGAGTTTCGCGGAGCGCCCCATTCTGTTCTCTCACGATGTCTAACGACTACTGAGGTCGCTGATATGGAGTACCTGGCAGTAGGTGGCAGCACAATGCACCAAATGTGAAAAACGTATGTTTTTAGGGGGTGTCCGGATACTTTTGATCACATAGTGTATTTAACGTATTTGTATTGATCCTAACCCCTGCGGAACCCAAGTAATGAATGATTTCGTGATGCCTTCAGCTGCCATTTCTTTATTTCATGTGCAGTTGTACAATTTCGGCCTTAGGCCACTTTCAAGTATCCAAAACGGAAGCGTTATACACGGGTTACGTTAGTGACACTGGTTGTTTTGACTTAGGAACAAATCATGTCCGTAGATATAATAGGCGCATTATAACTTACTTTATCGATGATTCTTTAGTAATACATTATGCCACATACGTCCTTGCTCCTATGGCAGCTGAAGGCATTACGAAATCATTCAAAAAATCCATCGCAGCTGCAGACCCTATCGCATTGAAAATAATATGGAAATTGTAGTCGCCGAATTCAGTCACGCCCTCGGTGAAAAATGCAATTAAGACTCAAATGTTCTTCTTTACAATTAATTCTTGTGAATATAGGTCCACATGCAAGCAAGGCACCTTGCTCACTTACTATCGTATGGGAGACAAAGTAGTATAATCAATACTATGAGCAATCTCTCCCACTGCAAATTTGGAAGTACAGTAATGTAAAAAGGTTGCCGGCAGCGACATGTATTTTGTTCTTGTGGAATTTAAGTAATTTTGGTTTGTAGCTGAGTTTGGATGTTCAAAGTACCTGTAAAAGAATGTTACCTATATGTAAATTCAGAACATTATATGCTACTTAAAAAATATAGACTCTTTGTTCGTAAAGTTTTGCCTAGGTGTTCACTTGTGTTCAATCTGCGTCGCCGGTGTACGCGTTCTAAGAGTAACATCTTCTGCATGGCATGGAACCTCCCCCACAGCTTGTCGATAGAGGAAATCCCTCGGCCACTTGAACAAGGCGCTGGCTGCAGCCGCCATGAGTGCTGCAGTTGAGGCTTGATTCCCTGCCAGAATAAATATGGGACAGGATCCAGATAGAACGCACATTCTCTGTCGTGCAACGAAACTCTAATGGATCACTTGGAAGTAAACTTTAGACTGAAAAAAATTATGCACCTTTTTTTTTCTTTCTTGTTCTTTTACGATTTCGTTTTGACTTCCAATAGAAAGCAAGGTAACTGAAGGTAGACTGCTATCGCATCAGGCCATGAATGAGGGAAGAATTAGCTGTAGATTTAAAAAGCATATATTGGAAGAAATGACTGTCATAGTTACTGCTTCATCTAAATGGCCTCTTTAAAGAAAGCCAGGAATCAGAACGGTTACTACGAGCTCAGTTTAATTAATTTGTCGATAATTTAAGAATCTGGAATTCTGTTCTCTCTCAAGACTACTTCTCACCTATTATTCCGATTCTGGCTGCTTAAAAAGTGGACATACGTAAATAGTGCGACTATAGCGTACTTTCATTTCCGAACTCAAATTACGTTAGCGTTTAGTTGTTTTCATTAAATGGTGTTTACGGTGGCTACATCCATGCATATGCCAAGTACCTTATCAATGAGAGTTTAGGTATTTAATTTTGGAATTTCTTTCTTTATTCGAATCCAGTTAGTTCATCTACAGATTCCAAATATCTATAAAGTACTTTCTGTCTTCAGCATTCGGCTTCATATGTTCTTAAATTTTACTGGACTTATCTTTTACAGGCAGTTCAGATCACAGAATTTTAGAAATTTATCGAGTAGGAACACATGAGACATGTCCAGACAGGCCCAGTTGCTGGAGGAAGAGGTTTCTATGTGCTCATATACGGTTAAACATTATTTCCATGACACTAGATCATGCGCAAGTGGATTGAAACTAGTTCCAACAATTAATCCTACCAATATCGACTTGTGTTTCAATTTTGTTACATTAAAACCAGTTTTACACTAATATTAATTTTCTAAAATATTTCAGTGGACGTCTTTAATTTCTTTTGTGCATTATATTGACAGTTTGTCAGATTACGATAGAATAAGTGAAAAGGTGGGGAAAGGAGGCAAGAAGATGGTAACTCCAATCCCTTTCATATGACGGGCAGCAGTGATTGGTTTTCCTACTTGGTGCCTCTGCTAAACACATTTTTCAGTCAATTGCCCAAAAGTCACCCGCGCAGTAGCGTCAGTTGACTGGAATGCTTCGTTTCACGATTTTTCATTTGACAGCATGATAGAAAAACGATCTGCTGTCGAGTTTTTGTCTCAAGTAATTACAGGCGACGAGATAGGGAGTGTCGGGTGTATTACAGCAACCGAGCAACAACCGAGCCCGTGAAAGACTGTTCATCACCGCGAACGGAGAAAACTAAACAGGTGAGGATTAATATTCTTTGTTTTTTCGACTGTTAATCAGCGTTACTATTTTCAAGTGCTAAAATAATTGCATGGTGCACAGTGTTGAGTGCCAGGCAGCTTTTGGTCAAAACAAAACAGTTTTGCTGAAATAAAATTCTCCTAACATTTGAAGCAACATTTAAATGAACAAGTACTCTCACTTTGTTGAGGGTCCCACACGGGTGCTGTTGGTTATCCGCTTCTAAAGAGTTTGCAACATAGGTGAATGCCAGAAGAACGCATTACCACTGCCTCTCCACCTGCAATAAAAGGGTTATTGTTTCTTATTCGTCCTCCTTGCATAATTATATATTCGGAACACTTCTGTGTACTTTCTTGTACGTCTGGGTTATCGGAAAGCTTACCTTTCAGTAGCACAGGTAATGTGTCAAATATTCTTTTAAACAGATGATTACAAGACGTAGTTCGAGTTTCTTTATCGACAGAATGAGTTCTGGAGATAAACAGACCCCTGAATATACCTGCTCTTCAGTGCTTACGGTCACTGATTGAGCAAAAGTTATTGTTAACCTTCTCTTGTCGACAAATGAAAGTTGTCAGAGTAGTTCAATAGCAGTTATTATGGGAGGTCAATGAAGGAAATGCAGTGTGGTTAAGTACGGATTTCCAGCAACTTTCTTACGTGCACATTGTTGGATCTCAGCGTCTTCCTACATACCTAAACACAGTATTCAGTGTCGGTTCTGTAGCTCGTACGCCTATTGGACAAAGAAAACTGGAAACGGTCACAACCTGAAGGTTTGTTTAAAAACAACTTTTTCCACTACGTATTTTCTTGCTGTGGCTCATTCTTCTTCGGATAGTTTAATGAATAAGCTGAAGATAATGCGATTGTAAATTGGCCATAAACAATATAGTGCCTAGATGAAATGCATGGTGTCGGAAATATCATATATCCTACTGGTGCTTGAATGCCTTTGCACACTATTCCAACCCTTATTAGATTTCAGGTCCGTCTTTTACGCAAACAACTATTTTTTATACAGGGTGTCCCAAGCGGAATGGTCACTATTCAGAAATATGACAGGGACGATCATTTGAAGCAAGAAGTTGAGGAAAAACGAGCTCTAAAATGTATGTCTTAAGAGTATGTGCATTTCATTCTCTTTGACACTGTGAAGCAAATCTCTTCTATTGCTCGCTCTTTGCTTCCCATATTTTGAGAGGTGTTAGTCTGGACCAAAACAAGAAAAAAAGTCCAGTAAACACGGACTCTAAAATGTATAGCTTAAGAGATTTGAGCACTTGTTAATCGTCGCTACTGTGAAACAGATCTCTTCTACTAAACAAAAGTTTACTAGACAATCTTTTCTTGTTTTGGTCCATACTGCCTCCTCTCAAAATATGGAAAGCATAGAGCTTGCAGTAGAAGAGATTTAACAGTTTTTATCTGTTCTTGTTACTAACTTAATTTTTATATGTTGTTGGTTTATGTAGGGCCCTCCTTACGTTGCTGTCTATTAGTAACTTGCCATCTCTACTGAAATTATATTAGTGTGAGTTTGGTTGGCGACTTGACAAATTACTTCATCTATAAACATAAGTTTGTTGTACGAAAATATTTTTGCGACTATGTTGTGTAATTACTTACAGCTAGTTTCGAAATATCTGTTACCATCTGTTGCGAAGATGCACAAACACACACCTGTTTTTGCGGACCGCTAGACGCAAGTTGCGCCTTTTCACTTCTCGAAACACAGTTAATGTTGCTGCTGTGTGTCCAGTCCTCCTCCCTCTCCTCTTACTTCCCACCCTCCTTCTCTCTCCTCTCTCTCTCTCTCTCTCTCTCTCTCTCTCTCTCTCTCTCTGTGTGTGTGTGTGTGTGTGTGTGTGTCGTCTTTTTTATATAGCTCCTTTAATGAGTTAAACCATCTCGTAATCTGTTTTCTTTCTGCTAATACATTCTGTATGCGCAAGTCTCGCTTCCATTGTAAGTTTTCTATATAGGCTGTGGCTCGATTTTGTTATTTTAAATCCATTTCTATTTTAATTTGGTGATGGTTGTGGGCTATTAAGCACTCAGCAAATGTGTTATGATAGCTGTTACTTTTTAGAGCTCTGAGATGTTCCGAATATCTTATTTTACAGCTCCTGGATGTTTGGCCTAGAAGTTCGTGTATGTCTGATCTCTTAAATTTATCTGCGGATGTTGGCTGTATTCAGAGTTTCTTCTGTGCTATGTTGTCTATTCTGTATCCTGTTTGAAGTCCCTGTTTCCTTAAAAAGTTGCCTGTTCTGTGAACGATTTTAGTATTGTAGCTGAGTATTGCGATTTTATTTTGTGTGTAAGTTGTCGCTCTGTTGTGTCGTGTATGTGGTTATTGTCTGCGGCTTGGGTTCTTCTGTGTTGTTGTGCGAGGTCTCGAGTGCATGTGATCTGTTTACTTCTTGTCTATGTACATATTTTTTGGTTTAGTTTCTCTATAATGTAGGCACCATAACCTTTTTTTAAAAAATCTGTGGAGCACGAATTTGAAGCTTGCTTGTTTGTATGTCAGTGGATGATTTGGTTGATTGTGAACGGTGGTGCTTATGGTTGCGGATTCCTGTGTATTGTGAAATAGTGTGTATTGTTTATTCTTTGTATGGCGGGATCCAGAAAATTCAGTGTGTTATCTGTTCATCAGACCAGGTGACACATTCTATTGATGCAGTGAACAATGGCAGATATAGCAAGAGACCTCAATTTCCATAACAACAACCGAAATAAGGACAATAGAGACACGCCAAGATGTCAGCTTACCACAGCTTACCAGTACATAGGATACTTTCCCAATATGTAGTTTTTTTATGCTAAGTCCCGCTTCACAGTTTAGGCGGAAACTTATTGGGAGCTTCAGTAGTAACAGTGAATTGGTGGCCTGCGTTGTGGAGCGGGGTAGTCGACAAACGGCGTGTGTGATAAGTTTATTGAAGCACACAGTGTAATATGCAAGCTCGTCACCTACGTAATGGGCATCTGCACTGCAAATACCACATCAAGTAGGCTTTAAACACGAACTTCTGCCCGTTATGCAATCCGGCACGGCAATGTACCTCCGCATTTGATAAATATGAAAGCTTCCTTCGAAGAATGGCGTGTATCACTACTTCCTGGTCTTCATGTTCACCTATCGTGCCACCCATCGAATATGCTTGGAATATTATTGCCCAGCAACTTGTTTGTCCTAGCCCCTCAGCAGTAATTATTGATTCTCTATGGACCTGCATATAAATCACAAGGTGGGAGATTCCACAGAAACGTATTCGTGACCTCTTGGTGCCATCCCACTAAGTTTACAGGCTTTGACTGCATCAAGTAAGGCTCCACACGTATTTAGTTCGTCAGTACCATAGACCATGTGTAGTCTTTTAAGTCTCATCATTTGCATATTTTAATCTACCTAGTCTGCTGTAAAAATGTCATTTTTTCACGTGCAGCCTTCTGGTGTTACGGTTTCCACAGATGTTCATGTTCTTACAGATACAGCATAAAATATTTAAATATACTGATGTAAATTCGCTGCTCTACGTTTCTGCTTTATGTGACTCATGAGTAGAGAGAACAAATTTTAACTGTGTGGAATATCTTAATTCAAGCGAAGCAATCGAACCAGTGGTTCCTATATTACCTGGACGTAGAACTCTAGTTTTATGAGCATGGAACTTCGGCATGCCCGCAGACTCTTGCCATCTTGTAATTAGGCACAAATGGTTCAAATGGCTCTGAGCACTATGGGGTTTAACTTCTGAGGTTATCAGTCCCCTAGAACTTTGAACTACTTAAACCTAACTAACCTAAGGACATCACACACATCCATGCCCGAGGCAGGATTCGAACCTGCGACCGTAGCGGTCGCGCGGTTCCAGACTGTAGCGCCTAGAACCGCTCGGCCACCCCGGCCGGCAATTAGGCACAAAAATTAGACTGGTTTGCGCATGATAAAAATTATTTACTTATTTCTGGTTTTGAACCTTATGTCAACATGCGATGTAATAAGCTGACATGGGAGCAGACTAGAAAAATATTTTATTTTTGTGTTCTTATGACATTTCATGGCAGCCATGTTGTAATTAGGCGAGAGACAGAGTCTAAGCATCTTTGGCTGGCACGCTCAGGCAGCTAGAGTTCGACTTTCTGGTAATATGGAGATCACTGAACCAAACGTTCGACACAGCGAACGTCAACAAATTCGCTGTTGTGTAGCTTGGATTAATGGAGATTTTTTCATTTTTTTTTTTTTTTTTTTTTTTTTCATGTATATCACTTATCACTCCTTCTGCCTAATATTGAGCGGTTGTACTCAAAGCTCTCCGAGACAAAATATTATCCCCAAGGTGTATTAGGATGTATAACTTTTACCCTAAATGATATGATTAGTCTACAGTGAATATCCAGCAGAACTAGCTTTGCTCATATCATTTACTGCAATTCCTCCAGCGCCGAAGCGTTCCTCGAGACTGGAAGATAGCTGAAGTCATTCCTGCTTTTCAAGAAAGACAATGAGGCAGATCCACAGAACTGCTGATCAACTTCAATGACGACGTATAGTAAATACATTCTGTTCGAATATGGTGTTTTACAATCACTCGAATCAGTTGTTCCGTCACAGTCAAAGTAGATTAAGGAAACGACGAGTATGTAAAACACACTTTCCTTGATTTATTAACACAGTCAAGAAATCTGCAGATAAGGATGGACAAGTGAATTCTGTGGTTGTTGGCTTTTGGAAGTAAGTTCATATGGAAAATTCTTGAGATGGATGACTAGGTCGAGGACTTCTTGTCAGGCAAAAATTACGAGGCGTGTTTTTAAGTAAATACCGTTTTGCCACACCGCGGCCGCAGCGCTGCGGTCGGCGTTTTGCGCATGCGCACTGGGTACCTACATCTGTTGTCTACGCACTGACGCCATTACAGTCTGATTCTTCCTTGTTTACGTTGTGTTCTGAGTGTTTAAGATGCCTCTGATAATCGTGAGTCCCGCCGACTGTGAAGTACGGGCTGTTGTAAGATTTCTTAGTGCTAAAGGCCTAAAAGCGATCGATATTCATCGTGAGATCTGTGCAGTTTACGGAGAAAACATTATGAGTGAAGGAATGGTAAGAAAGTGGGTGAGGGCATTTAAAGATAGCCGCATAAATGTGCATGATGAACAATGGAGTGGGCGTCCTTAGGTCGTTAATGAAAGTTTGGTGCAGGAAGTGGACAATAAGGTGAGAGAAAACAGATGCTTTACGATTTCCTCCTTGCGGGATGACTTTCCTAATGTTCTCATAGTGTTTTGTATGGCATTGTGACCGAGTACTTGAATTACCGAAAATTGTGCACATGTTGGGTACCAAAAATGTTGACGGATGTGCACAAAACCAAACGTTTAGTCAGAGCATTGACTTTCCTTGAGCAGTACCACAACGACTGTGATGATTTCTTGAGCCAAATTGTTATGGGCGATGAAGCATGGATGGCCTATGTCACACCAGAATCAAAGCAACAGTCCATGAAATGGCGGCATTCAGATTCACCCAGAAAAGTGAAGTTTAAGCAAACAATTTCTGATTGGAAAATTATGTGCACAGTTTTTTGAGACAGAATTTCTGCCTCGTAATGAGACAATTAATGCAGCAGCTTACTGTAAGACATTGCACAATCTGCACCGTTCAATTCAGAACAAAAGACGTGGCAAGTTGAGCAAGGGCATCGTTTTGCTGCAAGACAATGCCCGTCCGCATGTGGCGAATCAGACCAAAGATCTCATCACATCTTTTCGATGGGACACTCTAGATCATCCTTCGTACAGCCCCGATCTTGCGCCCAGTGACTACCATCTGTTCCTGCACTTGAAGAAACACCTGGGCGGTCAGCGTCTTTAAGACAATGACGAAGTCAAAACAGTGGTGATGCAGTGGTTAACAAGTCAGGCGGCAGACTTCTACGAGGAGGGTATTCAGAAACTGGTACAACGTTATGACAAGTGACTCAATATTGACGGAAATTATGTAGATTTTAATTTGAAAACGGTACTTACTTAAAAAACACGCCACGTATGTATGCAGTTCGGAAAGAAGATGCATAGGAAATGAAAATCACATGGACATGTTCAAATGTGTGTTAAACCTTATGGGACTTAACTTCTAAAGTCATCAGTCCCTAAGCTTACACACTACTTAACCTAAATTATCCTAAGGACAAACACGCACACCCATGCCCGAGGGAGGATTCGAACCTCCACATGGACATGCTTAAGGAAATATATTACTGTAGCTGCCACTCATGATATGTATAAAAGAGTTAATTGCAAATGTTTGATCATATGAAATATCTTCTGATATCTGCGATTGGACTGAAGACACATTTTATGGGTCAAAAAGGTGTTCTGGAAGGAGTCCCATGCAAAGTGAACACTATATGGATGACTGTTTCTCACTATACTCACAAATTACTTAATTCAAAGCATCAGTGGCTGTTTGTACAAGATCAGATTTTTCGTCAAAACTTGGCTGATTTCAGGAGAATATGGGGCAAATTAAGTGACATTACTGAAAAAATTCATTGTAAGTGTTCAGAGAGGCAAAGTGGAATGACCAGTGGATTTTGTAGTGGGGAATTCAACGATCTGACAGCAATCCCCAGGGAAGATTTTGATGATATTTAGCTTCTCTGCTACAGGATCAGCTTTTAAGGTACATGACTCACCACCGAGAACTGATAGTTTCGGCGGTACACATCAGGTTATATTGACTGAAAGTTTAAGAAAATGAAATGAAGAGCTGAGTGATGTGTTACTGGACTTTTTCAATATGAGTGTATTCCTTTTCACTAAACTCAACTGGAATGCTTTACAAGAAAGCTGCCACGTAGAACATAGGGAATTGCTCATAGACTGTCAGGACGTTGTCTTCAAAGAAATTAATACAGTGATGCCGCCACATTCTTTGGTAAGAGCTCCACCCGTGACATCAAACCACATAGCTCGCAGATATCTCTGAGAAATAGCATTCTAGACACCTTCTCATCAAACCCAGAGTTCAAATGGTTTGGCTACTAGGAGTGAGTGTCGAACCTGTTTGTGAGTAAAGGAAAACCAGACACGTTAAGGGAGTATGAGAGATGAATGGAGTGGGCAGCATCGTTGTAAGCAGACTGTCGTCTCATGTTGCTGAGAGCAGCTTAGATGGAATCCAAACTGCCCATCGAGCATCCAGCATTCTGCTTTCACACGCTGCAGTAGACGGCTTCGGTAGATGAGCTCGAGTATTTCGGACAAAGAGAGGAACAGCCAAACAGATCTGTAGCTGTGCAGCAGCTGGAGGTCTTTTCCAGTTTTAGGAATTACAACCACTTTGGCATGTTGTCATGCTGCTTGGTACTGACAAGTTCGTACCATAGAGTTGAAAACTGCCGCCATATAGTAGGACGCAGATGAGGCATCTGTCTGATTGATCTGTTTCTGTTGTGGTCGGAGCCTCAGGAATTTCTATAGTTCAGACACTGCATTATCATTTCCTTAGGCGTGACACTTGCGATATGATACATCGATACCACCCTCACCGGCGTCTCACAGTTGTCAACTGAAACTCACGTTTCCGGCAGACGCCGAAATGGTTACGTGGGGATCCGGTGGATCCAATGATGCATGCGTGCTGAGCCACGCCTTCAGCAGCTCCTGCTACGAGTGCCCTCTGTTGCTGCGATAAAGGATGGCTGGCAGCAGTTACACGCCCAGTCTCAGTTGCAGTCTTCGAAAGTATTCAGTTTTATTTAGCCTTCGACAGTTCGCTCGAGCACTAGTAGTGGGAGCCTCACATTGCATGACGCTCTTTAGTTTGCTTCCTGTAATAGCTGGACTTTACTTCTGTTTGTTCTTTTATAAAGTTTCTTTGCAACGCTTTGAGAAAGTTGTAATTAAGTAAAACTTCTGATTAGTGAATTTAAATGCTCGTTAATCATTTCAGCTCCTGTCCAGCTTCCCTACGACGACAGTTGCCACATCACTCTGTAGCCCACCTCTCCATACCGTTGTGTACGAAGTAGTACACAACACGATCTCAAATCTAGGCAATCGGTCGGCCATCAGTTCAATGTGGACGAGCTCAGATTGGGTATTTAGAGTGTTGAAATTTTCGGCGAAAATGTCTGTAAAATTATTGCCTTGGCGTCCGGCACGCTTATGAAGTCAGTTCTCACCCAAAATGAAAATATATGTGGCGCGCACAGCATATCCATCAGTAAGCTGGAGAAAAACAATCCTATCAGCCCATTCCCCGCTGCCATTAATCAACTGCTGCCTTCATTTCGCACCGCATCCTATTCAGAAGGCACTTAGTAGCCAGATTCCTCGTGGCCTGCCACTCACTACAGACACGATTTTTCTGTTCTCTGGCTGCGAACACGTCTAGCGAGAAATTTTATGAAAAATGCATTGCTGCGGCTGCAGCAGTCAACAGAGTCTGAGCGGTGGTTCCCGGTATCAGTCCCAGAAGACCTTCTTGATGTTGATGCCTGTGAGTGTTGGAAGCGTCAAGAACTTTTTACGAACACTCTTAAATTTCTTCAGTAGTAATCGGCTGAATTACTCTGGGCGTATGGTGACGCCGTCTATTTTACCACGAGGCACTCTGCACGTGGTATATAATCGATTCCAATGGATAATCTGAAAGCTTAATATCAGGTTAAGATCTATGTTTCAGCTTCTGGCAAAACCAACAGACGGCTGCCATTATTTCCCCAGCTAAACCGACCCTCAGTCACGAAAACAACGTCCCCCACATAACCCTACGTCATCCTTCCAATCTCTGCAGCAAAGGTAACCATCGTTTTGGTGTCGAGGCTATCTTTTCGAGTGAAGAGCAGCTAATGCCGATCATGTGCCTGGATCATAGCGTTTGGTGGTCTTTACTAACATCTGAATGCTGCATCGGTGCTTATACATAATTGCCACTGTGTATGAATAACGGAAGGACGAACCACCTTAGCGATAGTTTGACCTGGCTCCAATCGTCCAATGGCCTTCCATGCTGTAAATCACGCCTCCGTGTCCCTGGACCAAGTTGGCTATCTCAGCTGTCTGCTCTGTCTCGCACACACAAGTTCAACTGTCATCTTCTTCTCAAACATTTGGCAGTCTGCCAAGTACACATGACGTAAACAGGCTGCAGCGTAGCTAATTTCAAAGTGGAATTTTTGCACAGCACTACTGTGATAACAAACGCAACTTTCGTATCAGCTGCTACTGAACTCGCTTTCAGGAGGAGTGTTCCTCCAATGCCCTACCGGCCATCCAAATACAGGTTTCCCATAGCTGCCCTACACCACTTACCGCGAATACCAGGATGAATCCTTTAAAAATAACACTGCCGATTTTCTTTTGCATTCTTGTCTGTCGACCGGACTATATGCTCTGTCTCCAGTAATGTCACTGTCGACCAGACGATAGCCATAGTTTGCTTTGCATTTCCTTCGTGTCAGTTGTTGTGGAGTTTTATGGCTCTCAAGTTTATGGAAATCAGTGCATTAAATAGGTCTACACTAAAGCAGATCACGAATTCCTTGTAGCAAATAATAGCTGCGACCCAAATAAGGATATCTCCTATGACAAAAAAGCCTCAAAAATTCTCTATAGTGAAATTTTCAAGATTGCGTTGCAGCGAATTCACCATGTCTTGTTACTTAGTTGTTACTCTGCCCAGTGGATGATTACTTCATTCAACAAACGAGAAGCGATAGCTGTGCGTGTAAAGGAGATAAACACGTTGATGTGTTGTACAAATAATGCACTTGGATACATTTCAGTAGATATTTTTTCGGAATGGACGAAGCTTGCTGAGTGGGTCTCCACCCATCCCATAACCTGATCGAAAGGATATACACCGAAGCGCCAAAGAAACTGGTATGGGCATGCATATTCAAATACAGAGATATGTAAACAGGCAGAATACGACGCAGCGGTCGGCAACGCCTATACAAGACAACTAGTATCTGGCGCAGTTGTTAGCTCGGTTACTGCTGCTACAAAGACAGGTTATCAAGGTTTAAGTGAGTTTGAACTTGGTGTTATAGTCGGCGCACGAGCGATGAGACACAGCATCTCCGGTTAGCAATGCAGTGGTAATTTTCCCTACGACCATTTCACAATATACCGTGAATATCAGGAACCCGGTAAAACATCAAATCTCCGACGTCGCTACTGCCCAAAAAAGGTCCTGCAAGAACGGGACCAACGATAATTGAAGAGAATCGTTCAACGTGACAGAAGTGCAACCCCTCAGCAAATTGCTGCAGATTTCAATGCTGGGTCATCAACAAGTGTCAGCGTGCAAACCAGTCAACGAAAAATCATCGATATGGGCTTTCGGAGCCGAAGACCCACTCGTGTATCCTCGATGATTGCACGACACAAAGCTTTACGCCTCGCCTGGACCCGTCAACACCGACATTGGACTATTGATGACTAGAAACATGTTGCCTGGTCGGACAAGTCTCATTTCAAATTGTATCGAGCGGATGGACATGTACGGGTACGGAGACAACCTCATGAATCCATGTACCTTGCATGTCAGTAAGGGACTGTTCACGCAGGTGGAGGCTCTGTGATGGTGTGGGACGTGTGCAGTTTGAGTGATATGGAACCCATGATACGTCTAGATACGAGTCTGACAGGTGACACATACATGAGCATGCTGTTGATCACCTGCATCCATTCATGTCCATTGCGCATTCCGGCGAACTTGAGCAATTCCAGCAGGACAATGCGACAACCCACACGTCCAGAGTTGCTACAGAGTGGCTCCAGGAACACTCTTCTGAGTTCAAACACTTCCGCTGGTCACCAAACTCCCCAGACGTGAACATAATTGAGCATATCTGGGATGCCTTGCAACGTGTTGTTCAGAAAAGATCTCCACCCCCTCGTACTCTTACGGATTTAGGAGCAACCCTGCAGGATTCATACTTGCAGCGGCCCTACACGATATTAGGCACGTGTACCAGTTTCTTTGGCTCTCCAGTGTAGTATGGCGTGATAAGATCAAGAGTAGAGTTCTGTAAAGAATGGCCCAATCTGACGCACTACGTGAAGTGGAGGAAGAAAGCTAGGGATTTCACATCCCGTCGCCGACGAGTTCATTAGAGAATGATCATAAATTCGAACTGACAAAGGTAAAGGACGAAAACAGCATTCACTTTAAACGATTCATGGAAATAACGGAAACTCTAAATCTGGATGACCAGTACAGAAACAAAAGCGGGACGTACTACACCAAACTGTTATCAAAAGTTAGTAGCAGTAGCATACAGTTGCACGCTGATATCAGCCGACCGCAGGAATTACATCTTCCTACGACGGACTGCAATTTATATTAGCGTTTCCTTCCGTAGCTGTAGGAACTAGTTAGCTTTCCAGTTTAGAATTAACATGTCACTACGGAAACTTCACAAGCCATATACATACTTGTATTAGGGAGTAACAATGCAAATGGTTACGAAACAGAAGGATGAATGAAGTTACTTGTTGGTAATGCAACTTTGTAACAAACAAAGCATCACAGTTTCTCTTTGAACCACGCCTTTTATTAAGTCTTCATATGTAGTATTTTGTAATACAGCATGTCCACAAAGTCGCGCTATCATTTAAAAAAATCATAACTTGGAAACTATTAGAGAATCATGGTTTATTATAAAACGTTTAGCGGGTCTCAAAGCTTTTAATTACTTTCTTTTTTTGCAGATTTGACTTGGAGTGCATCAAAATGGTGACAGACCAGGAGAAGGAGCAATGTGTCATTTGGTGTGTACGAGGGATATTCGGAAAGTGAGGAACGATCGGTCGCGAAATGGAAAGCACTGTGAAAATCCGACGAGGCTTTTCACAGACGTTTTGGGCAGTGTCTCTAGTATGCCCGTCGATTGCATCAAGACGCTCTTTTCAGTTGTGAGTGCACTGTGAGCGAGTAAAGGTGTCTGTAACAACAATGTCTCCCGCCAAGTAGGAGGGCCTGCTGAGAGGCTTCGCCTTAACGAATGCAGCCCACTTAGCTCAACTGCCACGCAATTCCTTTTTCATGGCAATTCTCAGCCACACTCTGCAGGGGCAGTGAAGATAGGGAAGTGTTCGATCACCCACAACACAGCCCTAATTGGCTCGTCCCGAGTATCATCTCTGTTCACATGAAACGCTGGATACGAAGACAACACTTGGGCGCAGGCTATGCGCTATAGACCAGCGTAAAGTATTATCAGCAAGCACAGAGAGCTGCCTTCTATGACTGTGGTGTTGGAAATTTGATATAACGCTCCAACAAATGTCTAAGTCGGAGTGGCGACTATGTAGAGAAGTACCTGGAAGGTGTAGCTAAATGTGTAAAGAAAACAGTTTTGATTTTCACTTTGGTTTCCATTTAGAGACCGATCGCTCCTTACTTTCCGAACAACCCTCGTACAATGCAGATCTGTGACAGCGGTATTGCGGAATTATCGACCTCAATATGGCCGGCCACCACTGGCAAAAACAAGCATAATGAGGTGGTTCAAAAACTTTAAAGAAATAGGCAGTGTCAAAGATCTTCATCGAATTGGATATCCCCCTGTGTCTGAAGCACATGTTGACAGAGTGCAAGCTGCATTACAACGCAGCCCCCAGAAGTCAGTTCGTCGTGCATCGCGCGAATTATAGAAGGAAGATCAACTTCCATAAAGTGTTAAATTAGCAGTTACGCCGTTTGCATACAAAGTACAAATGGTCCCAGCATTGCAGAATGATTGTCCTCTGTGAAATACATTTGCGCATTTCATGCTTGCCTCCATAGATGCTGATAATGACTGCCTGAAAAGCGCATGTTTCCTGATGACACAATGTTCCACATTTCTGAGCAAATGAATCTCCTCAACATTAAGATTTGGGAAAACCATAGAACACATCTAAGATGGTCCGAAACTTAACGTTTAGTGTGGCCAAATGCATTGTGGGTGGAAGGACCATTTTTCTTCGCAGTGAAAACCATAATGGGAAAAATTTACCCGGACACGTTCGAACAGTTCCTTCTACCATAGATCGAAAAGCTGCAGTCCCCCATCATCTTCCCCTATGATAGTGCACTCCCACATAGTAGTCTTAATGTGTGAGATGTGCTGAATGGTACATTTCCTGAGAAGTGGACGGTCGTGATGGTCCCATCGCATGGCCCCCGCACTCTGAAGGATAGCGTGTACACAATACCAATCACTGATACTGCAGCCTTTCGTGCACGAATCAGTGAAGCAATCAGAACCGTTGATGTCGCAATGCTGACCCATACATGGGCAGGAACTCAAATATCGCCTTGATGTTCTACGGCCGACTAACGAAATTCTGAAATAACAGAAAAAAAAAATCTGAGAGCTGCTAAACGTTTTACAACAAACCATGATGCTTTGTCTCTAACAGTTTCTAAGTTATGAGTTTTGAAATGATAGCAGGACTTTATGGAGACCGTATAGCATTAGTGAGTACTGGATGCATATTGGATTGAGATAATAGCAAAGAAGGGATGTCTGCTCAAACTTGCACATATGATTACAATTTCCTCACTTACGAGTCTTAGAGATGTTTTGAAGGATTCGAGTTTGCACGCATTCGAAGTTAGTCCCCTATTAATTCGAGCAAATTATACTTGTATCTTAAAGAAACGCTGTTCTTTTAGTAAAGTCAACAAAAGTATGCATAGAAAATGGAAGAAATCGGAGTACCATAAATGAAAATACCTTGTATGTAGTACTCAGATGGAGGCAGCTACGCGTATGCACTAGAGCGACTGTATTTGCTACTATGTACTGACATGCAGCGCCAGACAGTGACGACACATTCAGCAAGATTCTATAGTCTTTCCCCGCTGGCATCAAGAAGTGGTATAACTTTACGTGAGCGTAAACCAAAGGCATGGTGTCACCTGGGCTACTGGGCGTTAAACATTCCAGAGAGGTTGGAAGTTTCGCAGGATGCTATGGAAGTCGCAAATACATGCAAGGGATGCGATACATGATCTTCTCCCATATCAAGACTGAAACCAGCAACAATTCATTACTGAATTATGAACTCCATACATCCCCAACTAATGGCTTAGGGTGCCTTCAACTGGGATTTGAGATCACGCTTGCATTTTCATTTACACTCTGCAAACAACTATAAAGTTCTTAACTATAAATTATTTAAGATTTCTTTGCGTTCATTTCAACGGGTGGAACATGGACTGTCTGATTGCTTGTTCGCCTATGTGCGGACTGTTTTAAGTTGAAACTAGTTTTCGGAATCTGTTTGGGATTGGAACATGGAGGTCTGAAGAATGTTTGTACTTTACAAGCAGATTCTCTCTTCCAATTTTTAGTTTGATTTGCAGCGTTTCCGTTACAGTGTCTCCCCACCTTAACTTCGAACTATTTGCGTCATCCTTCTTGGCATACGTTCGATATTAACTATTAATCCAACCTGTTATTGCCCCACACATTTGAGCCATATTCCACACTGGTCCGTACAAGTGGTTTTCACTAGAGCTTTTCATAAATTAACCTCCGACTGGATATTAAAAAAAGAAAACATTGATAATTTTTATGTATAATTCGTACTTACATATTGACATTACTTTTCCAGACAGTCGCCAGCCTTATGCAGGTACTTGCTGCACCACGACCTAAGCTTCTTTATCCCCTCATGTTGGGGAAGAGATGAAAGTCCCTTGGTGTTAAGTCCGGACTATAGGGAGGATACTGAAAACCTTCCCTTCGTTCCGTTCGTAGTACGGTTCATCCAGCAATCATCCCACGCACTTCGTATTGAATTGAACTTCGGAGTTTTGCAAAAGTCTCGCAATAAACCTTAAATGTCACGGTATCCTGATACATTAATCTCGTGAATTCTGTTGCCAAACTTCCTTTACTACATCAAAACACTGTAACATAATTTTGCGTTTTTTTTTGTTTTTTTTTTTTTTGAGCTTACTGGAAGAATGAGTGTGCATCCAATGTTTGAACTGTTCCTTAGTTTAAGAATTCACGTACTGCACTCACGTCTTGCTCCAGTCACGTTTCTGTTCAGAAATTCCCTCCTCTTCATGGTAGTACTGAAGGAATGCTGAAACTGACATGTCGCGACGTTACTCCTACAAGCTCGACAACACATCATTGGTCCCCGAGGGGAGAATTGCCCGCTTACCAGGTAAATACTTCTCGCTAAAAACAGATTTCCAGGTGTTCCACTAGGCGACCTCAGCAGCGCCGCCAGAAGTCATGGGAACGTACTTGCTTTCGCGATCCACATGACCGAAAATAGATACCATTATATCCTGCTCCCAGGCCGCACGACCGCCCGTCGGCAGGTAACTCGGAGCCAGGACTCCAGTTCGGACATCTAGCTCCATGCTGACGCCACTGTCTCTACCGCCAGCCAGCCCCCGCCGCTACGGACAATGTCCTGACAGCTGCGACGCCGCCGACAGATCTGTCTTCGTAGTTCTGGATGTTGTAAAACTTTGCTTAAATTATTCTTGTAGTAGATTGACTGCAGGCTGTTCCACGGGAATTTTTGACTCCATGCATAGACGACAGAACTTAATTTACTTGATGACTTTTCACACCATGCCACGGCAGAAGAACTGAAGCTCTTAGTGGAACTTTGCTTCAAGACGGTCTCGGCAAGACTAAGCATTTTCATTGGTGTGACAAAATTGTTTTCTAAATTACGGCCTTCAGCTGTCAACTTGTAAGTCTTGTTATATTATTCATCGGAGTAGATGAATAGTGTTTATTATTTTGGTAAATAAATTTTTTGAAGAATCTGTGACATTTATTATGCCACATACGGTGGGTTCTTCAGTAGTGAGGAAGATTATTGCAAGAGTCAGGTGTGCACCAACAGCAACATTTAGTGAGTTGCGTGTGCTCTCATCAGACTGTGCCAAGGTTTTCTTTTTTTTTTTACTGCATAGATTTTGCTGACGCTGCAGCACGTGCGACAAGCTCTTCAAGCCATGGCAGACAGAATAACAGCAGTTTCAGTCTCAATGCTGGAGGTAGCCAATCGTCTCTGCAGAATCAACACCATGGGCAAGGCGTTCCACATGGCAGCCTCTTCACCCCAGCCATTCGACCACAATCTCGAGCCATGGGTAACGACCTCGTAAGGACAGAGCAGTACGCCCAAGGCATCTCCGATAATGAGCAGCAACGAGCTTTTTAGTTGGCTTATGCATGACCAGAGATATATCGTCTCATAAAACATCGTAACTCTGAGGCAGAGCCCCACGCTCTCCCACATGACTGAGCCAAATCAAGTTTGCTTGAATATTTTCATTCTCAAGTTCATGTGGCTGCAGTTAGATATACGTTCTTGAGCTGTCACAAGCTCAGTGGACAATCGCACAGAGAATATATTGCACCCTTACAAGGGCTGTCCAGGCTCTGTAGATTTGTGTGTAATAATCAGACGCATGATATTAGTACATGCTACAGATAACACAATCTGGACAGATTTGTTGAATTTGAAAGACCCTCCATTAGAAACATGTTTGCCCCTCGTTAGGGCTTTTGAACAATCATTGAGTTCAGCAGAAACTCTGCAAGAGTTGGGTTGGGTTGTTTTTGTTTTGGGGGAGGGGGCAGGGGGGGGGGGGGGAGAGAGAGAGAGAGACCAAACAGCGAGGTCATTGGTCTCATCGGATTAGGGAAGGATGAGAAGTCAGCCGTACCCTTTTCAAAGGAACCATCACGGCATTTGCTAGAAGTGATTTAGGGAAGTCATGGAAAACCTAAATCAGGATGGCCGGATGCGGGATTGAACCGTTGTCCTCCCGAATGCCAGTCCATGTGCTAACCACTGTGCCACCTCGGTCGTCAGCTCTGCAAGACCCGTCCCATACTTTTGCAACCAGGTTAACCTGTAGACCACCACCACCAGTCAGAACAGATTTTCAGATAGCACAAAAAGACCGGGCACAGAGGCTCCGACCCCAAAAACTGCGATCGTGTAGCCAGTGTTTTATATCACACGCCCACCATCAATATCATTGTTGCAGCGTAAAATGTACAACATGAGGGAATTCGGGACACCAGGTGGAAGCATGACAACCATCACATAAAATGTCAGTGGGCCACAACGTGGTCAATCCGCTGGAGGGATAACAGAGACTGGAGGCAAACCTTATCCAGAAGTAGCACATACCAGATAAGTGTTCCCAACCACCACAAACAGAATCTCCTTGACGATCTACAATGATCATGTGCCACTCAGGCTGCAGATAGACACCGGTTCCTCGGCCACCATCATTGGCTGGCAATCCTAACAGCAGATGGGTGCATAGGAAATGGATCTTTCTACACATTAGGAGTAGGGATACATGACTCTACACGCACTGCCCACTGCCTCAACGTTTCCACATCGCTTGACAAATTGTTTTCAAAATTCACTTCAGTTTTTTCTTAACCGGGACCAGGTATCAGAGAGTTGAAGCACATATAGCCCTACTCCCAAACGACACCCCATAATTCTTTAAAGCACATAATGTGCCTTTTGCCTTATGACACAAGCTGCAACCCGAATTAAAACGACTATAGGATGAGGAAATCCTTACTCCTATCTCAAACAGTCAGTGGACCACACCTATAGTCATAGCAGAAAAACAGAACAGCACTCTATGCATATATGGTGATTTCAAAAACACAATAAACTCCCAGTCCATGGTGGACTCATACCCAATTCTAATGGTGGAGAACATCTTTGGCCGCTTAGCTGCTGTAAGAATTTGCGCTAAAATTGACCTCCAAGATGCACACCTTCAGCTCTCCCTGCATGCAAAATTGCAGCAGAAGCTAGTAATCAATACTCCATTCTTACTTTATCAGTACAACCGCCTACCATATGGAGTGGCTAGCGCCCCAGCCATCTTTCAAAGATATCTCAAAAATCTCACTCATGAAGTGCCAAATACAGCAAACGACCTATATGACATCTTCCTCATGAGCAAAAATGCTGAGGATCTAGCAAACACCTTAGAGACATTGTTTTCTGTACTTCAGAAAGCAAATCTGAAGTGCAATAAGGAAAAAAAAGTGTAGCTTCTTTATAGAACAAGCCGAGTACTTGGGGCACGTCCATAGTGCTATAGATATTCATCTCTCACTGCAAATGTGGAGGCGGTCAAACAATTTCCCACAGTAGAAGATACTGACCAACTCAAGTCAGTACTAGGGCAATTGAACTACTACTAGAAATTCATACAACATGCTGCAGCAATCGCAGAACCTTTTCATAACCTCCTCCGGAAAAACGTGAAGTGGAAATGGATTGATTGATTGATTAATTGAGAGGAGTTATGGGACCAAAAGGCGAGGTCACCAGCCCCGTGATTCAAAAGTGAGTCACAGAAGGAGGGGGGTCTGCTAAAAGTGGACGTATCCAGTCAGGGGAGTCAAATTGTAAAATAACGATCAGTAAACAC
This sequence comes from Schistocerca serialis cubense, assembly GCF_023864345.2. Lineage (NCBI taxonomy): Eukaryota > Metazoa > Arthropoda > Insecta > Orthoptera > Acrididae > Schistocerca > Schistocerca serialis. The sequence goes on along the minus strand of NC_064640.1, from coordinate 432,846,954 downwards.
ACACGGTAAAAGCATACAAGGTGAAAACAAATCTAAAAACTGGAAAAAAGGGAGGCGGCCATAGGGTCACAGACCGAGAAGACTGTAAAAGAAGACCTAACAACAACCAACTAAAGTAGAACCTTATATCTGGAAATAAAAACCACTTTCATGGAGGAAACTGAGGACCAGTTTGACCATCCGTGGATCGTTTGCCAATATTAAATGTAAGGAATTAGGAAGACTATACTTAACATGAAGGGCCGAAAGTGAGATATCGTCAGTCTGGCTCCACGAACACATTGTGGGGATGGGTTGTTACATAGGAGGAAACAATAGGTGAGCCGGGTACGACCGATGCGTAAACGGCATAAAACAGTGGACTCCTTTAGAGAGGAGTGAAAGGAAGAGCGTCAAACTGCAGGAGACTCCTTGAGTGTGCTGAGTTTATTAGCACTCCAGATGACATTCCACTTTTGGGCAAAGAGAGATTTCATGTAGATCCACATATCTGCTGCTGGAATCATGAAAGGATACGGGAGTAAGTATTTGCTTCTCTAGTCAAACGGTCAACCATTTCATTCCCTGGGATGCCCACATGACTTGGGACCCAGAGAAAGACGACTAAACAGGTGACATGCTCAAGGGCAGAGAGAAGATCGTGGATAGCAGAGACCAAGGGTGACGAGAGTAGCATCAGTCGACAGCCTGCAGGCTGCTCATGGAGTTGAATAAATTAACACACTGTGGAGGGAGACCTGAGAAACAAAAAAGAGGGCCCTGTGAATGGTTTGAAGCTCTGCTGTGAACTCACTAAATGATCGCAGCAATAAATGGTGTTGGAAGCCAGTAGGAAACGTGAAAGCGTATCCCACCTCATCGATTGTCTTAGAACCATCAGTGTAATAGATGGTGGCACCCTGGAACTCTGCAAGGATGGCACATACAAGACGCCAGTAAACCATGGGAGTGACCCTGGAATAGATTGGTCTAAGCACCATCCAAGGGGGGTATAGGAGAAAAGACAAAGGGTGCAGTCCAGTGAGTAGAGATAGAGATCCCAACAGAGGGAAGTGGGACGCATGCCAACCATCAATCCAACCCATGGGTGGGTGTTAGAAGGGAGACATCCCTCACTGGCGAAAAGCACTGGGTACACAGGATGGTCAGGGAACTGGCGAATGGCGATTGCGTAAGAAAGAAGGAGTTGGCTCTGTCGGATGTGTAAAGGCGGAATCTCCACTTCTGCGAGAAGACTGTCAATGGGACGAGCGTGAAAGGCATGAAGAGCCAAAAGCATCCCACAATAGTGAACAGGGTCAAAGAGTTGCAAACTGGAAGGAGCTGCTGAGCCATAAACCTGACTACAGTAATCTAATCTGGACAAGACCAGAGCACACTAAAGATGGAGAAGAGTGGAACAGACTGCGCCCCAAGATATGTGGGCCATGAGGCAGAGAGCATTAAGCTTCCGCATACATGTAGGTAGCCTTGAGGTGACGAATGTGGGGCAGCCATGTCAGCTTGTCATCAAAAATAAGGCCCAAGAAATGGGACTGTGCTACAACATCAAGGAGCTGGTTGCCTAAATAAAGTTCTGGGTTGGGGTGTAATGTAGGTCGATGACAAAAATGCATAACCCGCGTTTTGGAGGGAGAAAACTGGAAACCATGGGCGGTAGCCCACGCAGAAGCCTGTCGGATGGCGCCTTGGAGATGGATCTCAGCAGATACTACCAAGTGGAAGCTGCACCAGATGCAAAAATCGCCGACGTACAATGCCAGGGTAACCAGAAGCCCAACAGAGGTCACAAGCCCATTGATCGCTATGGGGAAGAGTGTGACACTTAGCACAGAACCCTGTGGGGTACCATTCTCCTGAATCTGAGGGGCGCTGAGTGAAGTGCCAACTCAAACCCGGAAGAAAAAATGGTTCAAATGGCTCTGAGCACTATGGGACTTAACTTCTGAGGTGATCACACACATCCATGCCCGAGGCAGGACTCCAACCTCCGACCATAGCGGTCGCACGGTTACAGACTGTAGCGCCTAGAACCGCTCGGCCACCCCGGCCGGCGAACCCAGAAGAGCCAATGTGATAAAAACTTCCGGATAAAAATCAGAAGAGGAGCACAGAAGCCCAAGTCATGGAGGGTAATTAAAATACGATGGCGCCAAGCCACTTCATACGCCTTACATAGGTCAAAGACGACTGTGATAAGGTGCTGGCAGTGAGTAAATGCCTGTCAGATGGCTGATTACAATTGGAGTAAATGGTCAGTTGGAGATCGCCCTGCCTGGAAGCCACACTGAGACAAAGATAAAGGGTCCCGAGATTCGAGTACCCAACATAATCTGAAGCTGACCATCCTTTCCAGCAGTTTACAAAGTAAATTCATCAGGCTAATTAGGCAGTAGCTGTATAGAGACGTGGGGTTTTTCCCAGGCTTTTAAGGACGGGAATAACTATACTGTCTCGCCATGAGCCAAATCTGGTTGAAGAAACTGAGGAGCTGTTGCCTCTGGGTAATATCCAAGTGTTGGATCATCTAGTTGTGGATGGAATCCAGGCCTGGGGCTGTGTCTCATAAACAGCTAAGAGCCTGCAACAATTCCCATTTAGTGAAGGGTGCATTATAGGGATGAACATGGCGTGGGATGAAACAAAGGGGGGTCTGTTCAAATCTGCATTTCTGCCAGAGAAAGGTAGTAGGGTAGGAAGAGGATGATAATGCTGTCACAAAGTGTGTTGCGGGGTGTTCTGCGAGGACCAATGGATCAGTGCACAGAGCGCCTTGGAGGTTCAGACCCTGAACAGTTTACTCTCGCTGGCGACCCAGAAGTCTATGGTGCTTGGATCAAACATGCAATCAAGAGGCATATGTCCCCAGGGAGGAAACATATTGCTCTCAGCATTCCTTTTCACTTCTCTTAATAAGATAATGAGCCTTAGCACAGAGATGCTAAAAAGTAACCATTAGCTGCTTACAGGCGCTGATAAATATCAACGGGGACAGTTGAAAATGTGTGAACTAACCGGGATTCGAACCCAGGATCTCCTGCTTACATGGCAGATGCTCTATCCGACTGAGCCACTAAGGACACAGAGGATAGTGCGACTGCACGGATTTATCTCTGGCACGCTATCCGTGAGACCCACACTTCTAACCTACTCTCCACACACTACATTTGTAGTGTCCCTACCAACTATACTCATTACTCGCGGCAGTCAATCTACCGATTCCCCTAAGAGTTTGAGCAATGTGAGGGCATCTGCTCTGAAGAAGATCATTGACCGGTAAGCATTATCTATATGAAGATGTTATCTTTTCTTTCAGAGATGTCCAAAACAACAGATACCAACTTCATAGGCTTACTGGCGAATGATTTTCTTCAGTGCAGATGCACTCACATTGCTCAAACTCTAACGGGAATTGGTAGAGTGACTGCTGCGAGTAATGAGTATAGTGGGCAAAAGCACTACAAATATAGTGAGTGGACAGTAAGTTGGAAGTGTGAGTCTCACGGGGAGCGTGCCAGAGATAAGTCCCTGCAGTCGCACTATCCTCTGTGTCCTCGGTGGCTCAGTCGAATCGAGCGTCTGCCATGTAAGCAGGAGATCCCGGGTTCAAGTGCAGGTTGGGGCACACATCTTCAACCGTCCCTGTTGAAATTTATCAACGGATGTAAGCAGCTAATCGTCTGGATTTCATTGCAATTTCATTCTTCGAGAGCTGGTAGATCGCCAGTCTTCATATATAAAAGTGAGGAGGTTGGTCTGAGAAGGGTGTCGCTTAAATCGCTGCAGCACCCGTCTGCAGTCCTGGACAGCGACTGCGACATCCTTGGTCCACCACAGTAAGCCCTGCAGAATGCCCAACTTGGGGGCCTGTCTGCCTGGCGGCAGAAGAAGAAGAATAGAATTACCGGAAAATGGCACTGTCAAGAAGGTCATCCTATGATGACCAATGGAGGGAAGCCACAAGGACGGAGGAGGAGATCGTGAGCTCGATAGCAGAGAAGGTGCCATGAGCGGCACAGAAGTGAGTAGAGGAACCATTACTGAGGAGACACAAATCGACGTCCTTGATAAGTTGGTCAATTAGAAGACCTCTACCTGTTTGAGTGACACTCACCCACAGTGGATGGTGGGCATTGAAGTCCCTAAGGAGGAGAAATGGGGGTGGGAGTTGCTGGATGAAGGTAGACAGTGCAACGTAAGGAAGTTGCCTACCTGGAGGGAGGTAGATATTGCAAATGATGATTACCAGAATTGTTTGCACCCAAACCACTATCGCTTCAAAGTTGGTACATAGGGGGATCCAGTCACTAACGACATCGGAGCGAACCAAAGTGCAGTCCCCACCAAATGCTACCTGGGGCCAGCACGGTTCCAACAGAATGCCCGATAACCACGAAATGTTGGAGAGTGGTCATCACGGAAGTGCAATTCTTGAAGAACAAGACAGAATGCAGAATAGGAGGAGAAAAGACATTGCATTTCCATTAGGTGGCGATATTATCCATTGCAGTTCCACTGGATGATCGTATGGCGAGGGTCCAAGGTGGACATGAAGAAGCTGAGGTGGAGGTCAGGTCACTCGGTCAGTAGTCGTCACCGACATGGATGGCCTGACATCCGTAAATGTCAGACTCACATTGCGAGGGGGGAGATGGCACATCCAGGGGCACTGGGGGCACCTTGTTGTAGGATTTATATTTCTTCTTCTTCTCTTTCTGAAGTGTAGGAGGGCAGGGCACATGGGGAGTACAGGCTTCTGCAAGATCTGGAACCAAAAGAGAGTGGGCGACCTTGGGGCACACAGATGGTGTGCCTTGTGGCCGAGTGGTGGTAAGTGTCTTCTGGCCGGGAAGACGCTGGGGAGAGGGGTCCTGAGAGGGAGCCCGATCTGGGGTAAGGACGAAGGAAGAGGAGGAAATGAAGTAACAGAGGCAAAAGTTGAAGATACTGACACTGGATGGTGTCTCTCATACTTTTGGCGAGCCTCAGCATAAGACAGGCGATCCAGGGACTTGTATTATTCGATCTTCTTTTCTCACTTGTAGGCCAGGAAATATGGCGAGCGAGGGGAGTAGTGGTCAGCACAATTGACGCACGCAAGTGGCGGAACATATGGCCTTCCCTCATGGAGCGGGTGGCCACAGTCACCACACAAAAGGTCAGCCACACAGCGGGAAGACGTATGCCAAAAATGCAAGCACTGAAAGCACTGCATAGATGGAGGGACGTACGGCTTGACGTCGCATCTGTAGCACATAACATTGACCTCTGGGATGATATCCCCGTCAAAAGCCAGACTGAAGGCGCCAGTATCAGTGCGGTTGTCTTTGCGACCCCTCTGCACACATCGAACAAAATGAACGCCACATAGCTCCAGATTAGCGCAGACTTCCTCATCAGTTTGCAGGATGAGATCCCTATGATAAATTACTCCCTGGACCATATTCAGAGATTGGTGATGAGTGATAGATACTGGGACATTGCAGAGACAATCACAGGCACGAAGAGCTGCAGATTGAGTGGCAGAAGAAGCTTTGATCAGCATGGAGCCCGACCACATCTTACTAAGGGACTCCACTTCACCAAACTTTTCCTCAATATTTTCCACGAAAAACAATGGCTTTGTGGCGGTGAATGTGTCCACATACGTCCTAGTACAGTCGAGGTAACAAGGGCAGGGTTTCATCCCAAGATGGCGAGTCTGGTCCTCCTACCATGATGTAGTCAGGGAAGGGTAGGTTGTCGGGTCATATGAAGCAGCATTCAATGATCCTTCACCATTTGAAGAGACGGCCATTTGAGAACGGCCAGATTTTTGCAGCTTGATATGCTTCAATAAATGATGACTAACTTAAACCCTCAGCTGCCGACAGGTGTTGTTGAAATACCTCAGCAGAAGATTCCGGGTTCGAGTCCCGGTCAGGGCACACATTTTCAGCTGTCCACATCGAGGTATTTCAACAACACCTGTCGGCAGCTGAGGGTTTAGGTTAGTCATCATTTATTTCAGGGAAAAGCTGCACAGTCATCAACAGTATCTGTTCTTTCAAGAACAGTTACTGTCTTCATATATATAGTTAAAAAGAAAGGCTACCCAACCATTGCCTTCGTCTGTGCGAATGCACACAGGTTGCCCAAACTCTTACGGGAATCGCCAAAGAGTGCGCAAGTAATGAGTGGATGGGCAAATGTCTATAAGGTACATTACATATGTGGAATTGTGGACAGTTGGGAATGTGAGTCTCACGGGAAGCGTGCAAGGGATAAGTCCCTGCAGTCGCGGTGTTCATCTGTGTCCTCGGTGGCTCAGATGGATAGAGCATCTGCCATGTAAGCAGGAGATCCCGAGTTCGAGTCCCGGTCGGGGCACACATTTTCAGCTGTCCACATCGAGTTATTTCAACAACACCTGTCGGCAGCTGAGGGTTTAAGTTAGTCATCATTTATTTCAGGGAAAAGCTGCATGGTCATCAACAGTATCTGTTCTTTCAAGAACAGTTACTGTCTTCATATATATGATATGCTTCATGTGCCAAGCATCCGCCCTGATACCACCCAATCTGACCAGGGCCTCTCGCCATGGGCGCTACCCAGCCACAGCAAGGGCCGTCTTGCATGGCGACTGTTACCAGGAGTTCTGATGCTCCAAGAAAGTAAGCAACCACTCCCTGGCATACATAGGGAGGAAACAGCTCAGGTATCAGTAATGTGATCCCTGTGTTGTCAGGGGGCTCAGTCATATGGGTACATAACAGTCCCACCACACGGACTGGCTACATGTGCTGTTGACCTAGCAGGGTGGAAGGGGGCAACAGTGGGGAAGGGAGAGGGGAAGGAAGGGGGGAGAGGAATCCACACCATAGATGCTAGGGAGAGAGTTCTTCCCCATATGGATCACACTAAAAACAGGAAATTTTGAAGCAGAGGTCAAACCTCAAGTGGGGAACTAAACAACAAAAAGTATGAAAGAACAGACAAAAGGAACAAAATTGCAAACAGTAAAGGAAACCAGGTGGATAGCCAGGTTGACATAAATCATAACACCGAGAGAGGGGAAGGAGGTGGCTTCAAAAATGGTTCAAATGACTCTGAGCACAATGGGACTTAACATCTGAGGTCATCAGTCCCCTAGAACTTAGAACTACTTAAACCTAACCAACCTAAGGACATCACACACAGCCATGCCCAAGGCAGGGTTTGGACCTGCGACCGTAGCGGTTGCACGGTTCCAGACTGAAGTGCCTAGCTAGCACCACTCGGCCACAGCGGCTGACGAAGGAGGTGGCAATGGGGAAAAAGCGAGGATAGGCAATGAGGGCAGGGTGAAGGAAAAGCAGCCAGGGAAGGAAGAATTTGTTGCAATAGCTCTGGGCCCTGTGTGCGCCATGCATGACCTCATGAAAGAACCACGAGCCCCTGGGGGAAGGTGGAATTGGACACCAGCATCTGACAGGTTTTTTTGGAGAACTTAAGCAAGTCCTACAGGTCTTACTGCCTGTGATCCATCCAAACCGTTTGTTTTAGGTGCAGATGCTCCCTGCTATGTAGTGGGAGAAGTCTTATATCACATTATAAACAAGGTGGAGTTGACCATTGCACTCTGTCAACAGCTCAAAGAAACTACAGTCAAACTGAGAAAAACATTTTCATCCCTTTTCAAAGCTTCAGCATCCATTTCCACAAAGACAGCTCACTGCCTACAGTGGTGAGCACTACTTGTATCTGCAGATGATTATGACATCCAATTCTGTTCCTCCATGGAACATGCTAACATCGATCTTCTGTCCTGATTACCAGTAGTATGTTTCCACTTAGATAATGAGGCAGAAGAAGTCGTAGTTATCCTCCACTGGTGGCCAGACACTCTGCAGATGACCTAGTCATAAGGAGTCCTCCCCCTTCATGATAGCACTGAAGGAATACTGAGACTGATATGTTGTGACATCGCACCTGCAAGGTCGACAAAACATAATACACTCCAGAGTCGAGGGCTGCCCCCTTACCAGGCCACCATTTCTCGCCAAAAGTCAGGTTTCCTGGTGTTCCACTAGGCAGCCGAAAAAGCTCTGCCAGAGGTCATGGGAACCTCCTTGGTTCCGTGATCCACGTGACTGAAAATAGATACCAAGATATCCTGCCACTTGACGGTATTTAGGCTGGTGCAAAGCTGTCCATCTGCAGTTCCTTCCAAGCCAGGACTCCAGTTCGGACACCTAGCTCCATGCCAATACCACCATCTCCGCTGTTGACCTAGCACCGCCAGTACAGGCAAGGCCCTGAGTCCTGCGATGCGGCCGCCAACCTGTCCTCAACGTTGTGGGTGTTGTAAAACCTTGCTTAAATTATTCTTGTAGTACATTGAAGTAGTGCATTCAAGGGAACCTTAAATCCGTGTGGTCGACAGAAGACCTTAACTTTTTTGTTGGATTTTAACACCATGACAAGACAGAAACACTTAAACTCTTTGTTGAACTTTGCTTCAAGATGGTCTCAGTGAGACTTAACATTTTCATATCTGGGACAAACTTGTTTTCTTAACTACAGCCTTCAGTCAGTGACTTTCAACTTGTAAATCTCGCATTATTATTCATCAGAGTAGACAATCAGTGTTTCTTATTTTTGTAAATAATTTTTAAAGAATCTGTGACATTTTTTGTGCTGCCTACAGCAGACTCTTCACAGACTGAAGCCATTCATTCAGTTTTGTGAACATCGGTTGGATATTTTGGTCCCACTGTGCATGAACTTGCGAACTGATGTCTCCCAAGCACCATTTTGTTAATATGTTGCAAAAGTTCATCAGTCACATTTGAATGTCTTCCTGACCACTCTCATGCACATCTGTGTGACGAGCCTTGAATTTTATGCATCGCTTTGTCACAACACCATCACTCGTAACTCTGTCCCTACACACAAGACACAATCAATGATGAAGCTCAGTAGCATCTTTGTTTGCAGGAAACCCATGACAGAATGTACCTCACAACTGATGGGACATATAACACTGGCCATTGCAATTGTTTGCTGCTTACACAGCGACACACTCGACAGAGAGCTGACAAACACAATATGACCTTCAAATTCTCCTTTTGCAAACACTAAAGATCTATGTAGCCACAAGCCTCTGTTTATTTTGAATAGCCTATTGCAGATTAATTTATTAGTAACCATCATAAACAATCTCTTCTGCATATAAATTGCTGGTTCTCAATCTCCTATCCATAAAGCTAATCCTGTCTTACCTGTGACTTATTAACTGAATAATTACAGTTCAACACATTTTTAGGTTTTCATGAGATTTGAAATTTCTTCTGACTGATAGCTTACTGCCAATGTTTGTATCAAGCTGATATTGTGTCAAGATCTGACTGGTTATAACAGTAACAATAAAACTTCTTTATACAGGACTGCATCATCTGAAAAAGATCATAAATTGCAACTTGCCTTAATCGATTAAGGGAAAAAAATAGAATACCTGTATCTGGGTACCCGAGCAGAGGTCTTCTCTCAAGTGAAGTCCACTGGCTTAATCATCTCATCAACTAGATTAGCGACAATAAAAATGTAGTTTGGTTCAATGCAGCATCAGAACAATATGCCAAAACTAAGTGAATTCTCTCTCTGATTTGCCCACAGTAACTTCATAACATAATGATGTGTGGTTGTGATTTTTTCCCATTGATCAGCAGGTCTAATCATTAACTTATATTGTTCTTCATAATGAGTGGTAACAGTTTCAAGCTCACTCAGCTCTTCATTTAATGCTGTTACGTAAAACTCCATGCGCAGTTGGTTTCCATTAACACACATATCCTATTCAGTGACATCCTAAATCTAGTGGAATTCATTTGAACTGATCTGACCTAGTTCGATGATACAATATGTGTTGTATAGCTGAAGGTACAGGTTTCTTGTGGGGTGACGTAGACAAACAAATGTATGCATATCATTGGACAGTAGATTATTGTATTGTTCACTACTGACACAATGATAGGCTATCAGGTATCACATTTAATCAAATGTTAACTCCCGCCCCCTCCCCCACACACATACATACATACTTACATACATACATACATATGAGAATACCTCTGCCGTTATCTTAAATTATGTCTTATTGGTAAGCAGGATGCATAGTTTTGACATATTTGTACCCTGCCATTGGTGGGTTCCAAGGTGTAACACAGCTTACTGGTCCATGATATCTTTTCCCATGCAGTGAGCACTCTAGGGGAAAGTTCCTGTTCCTAAGCTAATTTCTGTGCCCTGTGATGTGTAGCGAGGTGAGGTACAGATGTAAGGTAGTGGCTTCCATATCAAACAGAGACAAAGTAGTTATGGACCGCACGGCTGCTCACTGGTTGTTGCTATCCACCACTGAAATGGTGAATGGTTTCATGCTCTGTGGTCTGTTTATCTGGTATTACAATAAGTGATAGTCAATAGCAATTCTTAGCAACAAGCTGATGCCAGTGACAGTTGATCCTAGTGGTAGTGGGATTTTCCAAATTGAGGTAGGCTTCCTCACATCATACTTTAGGCGTGATAACACATGAAGAGCTCAATACCTGCATGATCTCTGAGATAGTGTGATCTATGGGCAAAGCACAGATGATCTGGCGGATGTCACATATCTTGTCCCTCCTGTGCATAGTTGTCTTGCCAGTGATCAGTACAAGGCTCAATGACATCCCAGCCATGTGATGCACCAAATATTCTGCCATCATAGTGAGCTCTCTTTCCAACACAACAACTATATCTAATTGAATCCATTACTTATTCATTCATGGTTGTGAGAAAGTTAGACTATTTCTAAACCATTCGGGAACCAGATAAAACATTACAATTGCAATACAGCATCCTTGGTGTCCTATATAACCACATACATGTCTCAAAAGCAATTTTTACAATCCTCGTTACTTTCATAGTTTGTATGTAAATGCAAACATAGCTCACCTCATCGTCGATCCACACTCCCATCGAGCGCCACCTATCCTATCCCATCCCATTTCCTCCATATTCACTCTTCTAAGATTCCCAAAGGAGATTGTAAGTATTTGTGCATTCACATTGAATAAGGTGGACTCATTGCCTAGCTAGGCCTATCAAATCTGCAGCTGTTATACATTATACATAAATTGAAGGTGGAGAGAGGAAGAAAGGAAAGGAATGGGGAGAGATCACTGCTGTGAGCTGTATTGTGACATTGTGCAAACTTGGTGGTGAAAAGTGTTCGAAAGAACGGACACCACACATTCATGTAGTTTGATAGGCCCAGCTAGGCAATGAATTCACATTCTTCAGTGCAGATGCACAAATATGTCTGACCTCCAGTGGGAATCTTGGAAGAGCAAATATGGGGGAAATGGACAGGGACTTCGGATAGGTGGCACTCAATGAAGTGTGGATCGGCCATGAACTAGCTGAAACAGTCCATGCAGTTGCGATAACACTGTGTCCTGGATAGCGCAGCGGTTATGTCACCTGCCTATTAAGCAGGAGATCCTGGGTTCGAATCCTGGTCCAGTACATATTTTCACTCATCGCTGCCAATTCTGCGTAATGTTCCAATGCACATGATAGCAGTGATCCCTCCCCTTCCCTTCCCTTTCCTTTCCTTTCCTTTCTTGCCCTCTCCACCTTCAGTTTACATATAATGTATGACAGCTGCAGGTATGTGTGGTGTCTATTCTTTCAGACATGTCCGAAAGAACAGACACCACACATTCACACAATTTCAGAAGTTGTCTTTTTGTGTGTATTAGTCATCTCTTTGTCAGTACTCTTTTGGCCAGAGGAAATCACAGAGGTAAACATAAATGTGCATTATTGGTACAGTTCAGTAGAGTTGTGAATGGGACAGTGTAACTTGTGTACACTGCTCAGAGTGTCAACATGCCTGAAATGGCAATTTCAAACTTAGACTGGGCATAAATTGTCATTTTATGGCAAGATAGTTGTCAGAAGTTGCTGTCTGAAGTGGTATACATCACATCTCTGGAATTCTACCTCTTAGAGATCACTTGCAGCCAACAACACCAACTGATGACCACCATCTACAAATTATTACTCATACATTCCCCCAGGAAAATGAAACAGAACTGTGTGTTTCCTTTGTATAGGTAATTAGGAGAGCTGTGTTGACCCAGACAGTACACAACCATCTACACACAACCAATTTAGCCTTCTGAAATTTTGCTCTAATTGCGCTTAAATTGTGTCTGCAGCTTTGTGTTAATTAGTTATTTACACATCCCATAGATCATTTGAACAATTCTTTTATCAAAATGATGTGGAATGAGTTGGTTTACAGGATATGTATACATGACTAGTGTCAACATTAATGAACACATTATTTTTATTCCTACTTATGCGACTACACCTTTTTTTAATACTGGCTACCATTTTAATGAATAAATTCACTCATCAGTGGAATAGGAGAAGTTTTGCACGACAAAAGATTTTAAAGTAGATTTAAAATTTGTTTCATTACCTGTCAGACATTTTATGCTATTGGGAAAATGATCAAAAAATTTTGTTGCTGTATATTGAACTCCTTTCTGAGCTACTGACAGCTATTGTAGTAGGTAATAATGGCTATTTTTCCCTCTGGTGTTGTAGGTATAGACATCACTGTTCTTCTCAAACTGTGATGAATTTCATTAGCAAATACAATGTTTGTGATGATGCAGTTAACATGCCTAGCTCCTTGATGAGATACATACATGATGTCTGTGGGTGAACACAACACATTACTGTTAATGCTCTCTTTTGTGCAGTCAATACTTTCTAAGTGATGTGTTACCACAGAAAATTATTCCTCAAGACATTAATGAGTGGAAATACGCAAAATATGTCAGGAGGATGATACACTTGTTTCCAAGATTAGCAATTATATGGAGAGCAAAAGTAGCTAAACTTAATTGTTTCAGAAACTCATTAACATGCTTCTTCCAGTTCAAGCTTTCATCAGTACATACATCCAAAATTTTAGATCATTCTAGTCTATTTACTGACTCCTGCACATGTGCAACATCAGTTATTGGTATGACTATTTGTCAGAATTTAATGTAGGTTGCTTCCCCCCCCCCCCCCCTCCCCCCCAACCGCTCCTCCTTCAAAATTTACAGAGTGTCCGTTTTCAGAGAATCACTTAATAATTATTTGGAAAATATCATTTACCAATCCTTCTGTTGCTTTCTCTCTAATGGTATTTATTAACACTATTATTGTCTGCAAAAAGTACATATTTTGCTTGTTGAATGTCAAGTGGAAGGTCATTCACATATATAAAGAACAGGATTGGATGCAAAGTGAACCCCGTGGGAAAACTTTTGAGCTTTTTCCCCAAGTCACTAAAGTTTTCTACCTTTCTGACATTGTCTGAATTATTCAGCACAACCTTTCACAATCTTTCATTATGTGTGATTCAGACCAGCTGTGTGTAAAGCCATCAGTTCCTTCAAACTTGAGTTTTTCTAAGAGAGTAACATGATTTACACAATCAAATGCCTTGGAAAGCTCACAAATGATACCTGCTGGCAATATATCATTATTTAATGTTTGTAATATTTGATGAGTGCATGTATAATTAGCATTTTCAGTCAAGCAACCCTTCTGGAATCCAGGCTGTGATACCCTAGTTAAATTTTCTCCACTTACGTATGTGACAACTTTTCAGTACACTACATTTTCAAATATTTTGGAAAAATATGTTGGTAAGGAAATTGGGTGATAAATGTTTAAATCTGTTTTGTCATCTTTCTTATGAAATGGCTAAACAATTGCATATTTTAACCCGTCTGGCAAAATCCCCTGTGCCAGTGATGCATTACATATATCACTGAAGACATTACTTATTTAGTTGGAACAACTTTTGAGAATTCTGTTTGAAATTCCATCAATCCCACATGTGATTTGTATTTTTAAGAATTTTTATAATTGTATTATTTTCGGTGAAGGCTACTGTGCTGCTTCTGATGATGATGATGATGATGATGATGATGATGATGATGATGATTGGTTTGTGAGGCACTCAACGATGCTGTTATCAGCACCTGTACAAATTCCCAATCTTTACTTTGTCCAGTCTCGGCATTTTCCCAAATGATGATGAAATGACAATGATGACACAAACACCCAGTCCCCAGGCAGAGAAAATCTGCGACCCAGCTGGGAATTGAACCTGGGACTCAGACGCAGCAACATTAATGACTAGACCACGAGCTGCACGCATGCTCCTTCCGGTTGCTTAAAGTTTAGTGGAATGACATTTTTGAATATATTCTCTTGCTTCTTCACCTGAACCATTTAATTGTATATTCGCTGCTTTGTTTAGAAAGTGATAGTTAAAAGTACTTGCAACTTGTAAATTATCAGTCAGAATATTGTCATTTAAAAAAAAATGGCTCTGAGCACTATGGGACTCAACTGCTGAGGTCATCAGTCCCCTAGAACTTAGAACTAGTTAAACCTAACTAACCTAAGGACATCACAAACATCCATGCCCGAGGCAGGATTCGAACCTGCGACCGTAGCGGTCTTGTGGTTCCAGACTGCAGCGCCTTTAACCGCACGGCCACTTCGGCCGGCTATTGTCATTTAATTTCATTGTTATTGGATCTTGTACACTGACTCACTGTACTGCCTCCCGTTTGACAGTGTCCCACATAGAGTTTTAATCTTATTATGTGCATTATTTATTTCTGTATGGACAAGCATATTTCTGGACATTTTAATGATTTTCCTTAAAATATTACAGTATTTTTTGTAGTATACAAGTAATGTCAAATTTTCACTTGCTCTGGGCTTTACACACATTTCCCTCTTCCTCTACATATGGTTTTATTTCTCTTGGTTAGCCAATGCATATTTTTTTTATGAATCTTCTGGATAATTTTTTAAGGAAAGCAACTTTCAAATATTGCTAAAAATTTACTATTTAATAAACAGAATTTGTCATTAGCATCTCTTTCTACATATACCTCATCTCATACGACCTCTTTTAGCTTTCTCTTAGAACATCAATAAGCCTCACTGCTTTGTATGAACCAGCCTCAGGATTGTAAGGTGCCATACTATTTATTCACATTAACTGTGCACCATGATCATATAGTCCATTAGGAACTGGGCACACACTGTTTCAGCACGTGCACCGCCTATAACAATGTTAACAAGCAGTGTCCAACTTTTTGCATTAGTTGGACAATTTACTACGGAAATTAGATTGAAACACCAAGATACTAATCGTTACAATTATAAGAGAAGTATTCTACAGTAACAACTCGCAAGCAAATGCTTCAAGGTGCTGATCAACACAAAAACTATTTGTTCCTACAATTTTGACTTTGTGTCCAACTTTTATATATGTTGCAGCTCCTCCTTTTTCAGTGTTAACTCTACATGAAAATGTCTGTAATCCCTGATACTTAACATCTCCATCACTGTTGTTACCTGGTGTTATGAAATGCACAAAACATCTATCACTTCATAACTCTCCATACCTTCTAGTAATACAATAAGATCATCTATCTTGTTTTTCAGCTTCTAATGTTCTGATGAACCAAATTTATTTCATTTTTATGGAAACTGTTACACGAATTATGGTCTTGTACTGGTCTACTCTCTTTCAGCACTCTTTGACTGTAACCTGATTCTAACCTAAAAAATGTGCCCCATTGTTTCCAGTAATGCTTGTACACTCATCAGCTGCTAGATGGCACCGTTGTATTCACCTATGGTAGGTTGCAGCATTATCATATCAGTCCACTTTGCATTGTTAAATGTAAAGATGGCCAAGCCACTCTGTTTGCACCACAGGAGAACAGTGGTCCATAATCCATTTTTTGTGGTCAGGCGTGGCAATTCATACAAGAATACAGGGACAACATTTTGTGATAGTGAACTGTTTATTAATGGATTGGACAATTCAAAAATAGATGAAAGAGTGTGATGGACGAGGTAAGAGTCGGGCATTCAGCTACAGCCACACCTGATGCCAATACTGAACAAGTCTATGGCCTGATTCTGAATAACAGACGAGTGACTATTATGATACGGCAAACCATTTGCAGATTACCCGTGGTTCCGTCTATGAAATTATGCATAACTGCAAGACCGATTCGTGCACTTAAGAACAGACTGCCTTTCTGTTATTTATTGTTTTGTTTTTATTTCATAGTACAGGTTTCTTTTTTTTATTTCACAAGGTTTATTCTTTCATTCCCTGCACCCCTTGAATCTAACTCCACAAACATTTGCAGATATGTAAATGGTCCAAAATACTTTTGAGCAATTTATTTCCTTAATACTCTTCCTGCAGGAACAAAGCAAATAAGTGTTACATTTGCAGAAAATTACAGTATTGTTTAAAAATGTAAACTGGATGTCACACAATTCTTGCCATAAATTAGTGTAAAACACACAACAAGCAATACCCTGAAGATACATAAAAAATTGCCATGGGAGTTAGTGTGTAGTTTCTGCATAGTGGTGCAATCCATTTGTGTCATAGATTCACAGCAGGAAATTTTACCTGTGTGAATGTAGTAGTGCAGCTGATGCAATGAGAGTGAAAGAAGATAGGTTGGAATGAGAAGCTGGTCAACAGAATAGAAGTGTTGTTTATCATATAAACTTTGATTTGGAAGTTGGAGGCAGGTTAACTCTGACACAAACGGGTGGTTAAATTGCATCCTCCTGTTTTTACAGATAGTGACAAAGATTAAACCATGGACAGCCAACAGCTACGAAACCTTCTTATTGCTGATATTTGCTGTTATGTACTAACTCCCCTTCCCCCCCTCCCCTCCCTCCAAAAAAAAAAGGACGTTAACTTCATCCCATCAACATCTGCTACAGATACTGAAATCTGAAATTACTATGGGAAGAAGCCTTCAAGCAGATGTTACTGTAGATAACTGAGGCAATTAGCCATGTGCATGCCATTCTCTGCTCTTCATAGAACACAAGTGTTGCAGTAGGCTCACAAGAATGTATACCAGACTGCTTATAAATGAGAAAACTTCATACATGAGTCCCAGTTTTGCTTACAATGTGACAACAAATATGTTTTGATTTTACTAGGAAGAGGACTGTGTTATTATCCATGAGACATTTATACCATCAGACATTTGTACATGGGATGCCTTCACTAAGGTAATGTGTGTGTAGTGTTGAACATAATATGCAAACCTCAGTTTCATAGACCATGTTTATGATGCTCTCAGGAGTTGTGTTGTAGTTTGCTGTACTATTCTCTTGCACTATGAGCATCTTTGCAAAAAGTATGGACCTCACAGGTACCATTATCATCAACAGCATCTCATATCACTATCTACTGTATTGATACTTGAAATACCCATACTACAATAATGTTATTTGTATAATACTGAGCTAATACATTTATTTTGACAATTCAAGTATTAATTCTTTGGTTGCACTTATTTTTTATTTATACTGCGACAGGGGTGTGTGTTGTACACTTTAGTATTTTTTATCACATTCAATAGACAACTGCATTATTGTTATTTCAGTGAAGTCTCCTTTGGGTATTACAAACTAGTGAGAGTTTCAGCTCTAGAAAGCATGGCATTCAGTGTTCAATATTCTCCCATATCCCAGGGTCATGGCACTGCAACTTGAATTGAATTGAATTTTATTTGATCCTGTAAGATTACATTGTGTACAGTAAATGTACGTGTAATATAGGACATGTCAAAGTATTAACATTCTTTATCACTTATCACTTATTTTTCTACACCTTTAGCTTACATTTTTACATCACCGATAATGAGTAACAATATGTACAAATTTAATGGCATAAGTATTCTGCAACACTGTAAAACTCTTTTCCAATGAGATAGTCTTTAAGTTTCTTTGGAAAGTCATTGTGAAGTACACTATCTTGCAGGTTTTTGGGCGGACTTCTTAGTAGTCTGATACCAGAATACTGGGGTCCTTTTTCTAGCATTGCCAGTCGGTGGGGTATGCTCCGTACTTCATTCTTCCTTCTTGTATTGTGGGTGTGTACACTAGCATTTGTAATTCAGTCCTCACTACCTTTTGTGATGTACATTATTGTTTTGTATATATACAACAATGAAAAAGTTAAGATACCTAAATTCTTGAAACAGTTTCTGCACGTTTCAGAGGTCTTTCTTCTTAAAATGGTTCTAATTGCCCTTTTTTTTTTTTTTTTTTTTTTTTTTTTTTTTTTTTTTTTTTTTGTAATGTGAACACTCGTTTCATCTCTTGTCTGTTTGAGTTTCCCCACACAGTCACTCAATACTGTAAGCATGGTTCGAAAAGTCCATGATACACTGTACACAGAAGGTTCTTGTCTGAATACTGTGATAGCTGCATCATTAAGAATATGACAGAGCTCAGTTTCTTACAGACATTATTAATATGTTTTTTCCATTTCAGTTCATTATCCACAAGAATACCTAAGAATCTAGCAGATTCTACTTCTTCCAGCCTTGTTCCATCAACCTCTAAATCCATGTCTACAGCCTTTTCCTTGTTTTTAAACACTGCATACATAGTCTTTTTTAGATTTATAACCAGTTCATTTTCCAACAGCCATTGAGCTGTGACATTTGCAGATATGTATGCTCTTCTCTCAAGCTGTTCCATATTTTGGTCACTATTTAGAATTGTCATGTCATCAGCATACAATATTTTTCTTTCTTCCTCCTCAACACCTATATCATTAACAAACACATTAAATAACAATGGCCCCATTACTGAACCCTGCGGCACTCCATATTTGATGGATTTGGTTTCTGATTGGTACGAGTTTCCTAATGATACATACTGCTTGCGGTTGCACAAGTATGATTTTATCCATTCATCTGGTTGCCCCCGAATGCCATAGTTGCTTAATTTTTGTATCAGTATTTCATGGTCAATGGTGTCAAATGCCTTTGAAAGATCCAGAAACATTGCACAGACAACCTTTTTCTCATCTAAGGGCCGTAAAATGTATTCTGTTAGACTGGCAATTGCTGATTCTGTAGATTTACCCTTTCTTAAACCATGTTGTGAGGGTATGAGAATGTTATGTTTGTCCAAATAGTTAACTAATCTGGTATACATACGCATTTCTAGGATTTTTGAGAAACCTGATATCAATGAAACTGGTCTGTAGTTATTGGGATCATCCTTATACCCTTTCTTGTACACTGGCACTACCTTCGTTATCTTCAGTTTTTCTGGAAAAATTGCATCTCTGAAAGAACAGTTTGCTATGTTCAGCAGTGGTGTTATTATCTCCTCACATACCAGCTTTATTACATGATTTGATATTTCATTTCTTGGACTTCAGTTTCTGTATAGTTTTCCGCAATTCATCTTCCGTGACTGGTCTTAAGAACATAGTACTGCATGATCTTTTTGATACCTTAATACCCTTCTGTTTTTAAACTATTTCTTTCCAATTTTAAGTTTTCTACTACACTGATATAGTTATTGTTCAGTATGTTTGCTATTTCCATACCATCTGTGACCACTGTGTTGCCTATTTTAATTGACCTAATACCTTCTTCTTTGTTTGACCCATCTTTTTCCTTTCTTTCAGCATTGATTGCATTCCAAGCTGCCTTTGCCTTGTTTTTTGAGTTTGCTATAGTGGTGTCAATTGCTCTTGCTTTGGCTTCTCTTATTGTTTTTCTATACTTCTTTTTTAACATTTTATAGTTTTCAGCTTTGCCCATCCGTCTCACATCCTGAAGCTTCCTTCGCTGTTCTAGTATTTCACTGGTAATCCACTGTGTTTGATCTTGCTGCCTTTCTTATCTCTTTACTTTGGGAAATGCTACATTAAAATTGTACTTAATTGTTGAAATAAATGCATCATATTTTTCATTTACACTCTGGGCCTGTAGGGTTTCATTCAAGGTTAATCAACATTGGTCTAAAGATGTTGATATTTTGTTCACTGATGATCCTAATTTCTTTGGTTGTTTGTTTTGGTTCTGATACTGTGTCATTACTTCTGCAAAAGCTGATTAGTTGTCCATGATGATCATATATTTCTGTCTGAACTACATATTACTTATAGTTACACATATTAGTAATTATGTTGTCAATAACTGTCTCACTTTGTGAAGTCACACTTGTTGGTGCAGCTATTGTAACTTTCATGTTATGCTGTATTAACAATTCTTCAAAATCCTGTGTTATTTTTGTGTCTTTTCCCATGTCAATGTTGAAGTCTCCACATATAATAAGATTTCTCTTAATATTCATTCTCAATAAGCTAGCAATTTTTTTTAGAAAGATGCTAATATTGCCACATAGTGACCTGTACACACAAAAGACTCTAAAATCCTCTGCCACTATACCAGTAACTTCAAAGTCTTTTTCTCTAGCTATGGGAAATGTAGCAGCTTCACTGTTTACATTCTTTGATAGAGTACCTGTTTTAATATATATACAAACGCCACCACCCTTATACTTAGATCTGCAGAAGTAACTCGCTAGTTTGTAGTCCTTTATTGCAACATTACGTATTTTACTTTCAGTTAGTCCATGTTCACTTATGCATAATGTGTCTGGTCTTACTTCACTCAGGAGTACTTCTGCTTCTAATTTTTTGTTACCAAAGTATTGAATATTTTGATGAAGTAATTTTATGTAATTTTTCTTTTGTTGGTTTACATGTTGTGAGCTGCATTCTGGGGCAAATTCTTTAGTATCGTCTTTTTTTGTATTTTTCTTTTCCAGCTGGAGTGTATGATTTTTCACCCCCTTCAGGCCATATTAGTTTCCCTTGCATCTAATGATTTTGCAGACACCTGCAAACATTCTGCTGAACGTTACAGACCCCAGTCTATTTAAATGCAAGCCATCCTTCGCTAGTGAGTTTTCTCATAGGAATTTGTTTGGGTCTATAAAAATTGCCCCACGACAATCACATTGTTCTTTAAGAGCACAGTTTATTTTGGCGATATATTTTTCACTCACCGACCTTCTGTTTATGATTCAGCTAAGTATCAGATGAGATCCTGCATGCATATTTCTTGCAGAACGAATCATGTTTCTTGTTTCGTTTGCCATTTCTTCCTCACTGCTGCTCCTTAACGAATTCGTTCCAACAAGTATAAACACCCTTTTATAGTTATGTCTGGTTTCAGAATCAGCTTCTGTAGTATCTTGTCTTGCATTTGCCATATTTTTAAAATGTTTACCGAGTTGTTGTGTTCTAATTCCAGGTCGTACGTCGATCTTGCAATTGGGGACAGCGATATTCTTCAGCAGCGAATCGCCAATTATTAAAAAGTAATTTTCCTTTTGTTGCGTATCTCTTGCGTTGTTTTTCCTTTTGTTGTATGTCACCACCTTCCATTTACATTTATCTTCCAGTTTTTGGCTTACTGAGTTTACCGAGACATCAACGGGAACACTTGAAATGTTGTTTTTAAAGTCCGATCGGTCACTCATGTTTTCGCTGTAATTTGTATTCTGTCACACACACATCTAATAATAACAATAATTTTAGTATGTAGGAAGTCTATGACTGTCTGAGATGTAATGGTTCCATCAAATACAATATAAACAAACCCATTAACATTAAAACAATGTTACAGTATATGGGTGAGTCACGAGGTTTTCCCCTGGTTTCTGGAGGGTATTCCTAAGGTTATTTGGAACAAAAAATGTAAATACAGTAATGGGATCAGATCCATAATTAAGGAGCCACAGTAATTGAAAAACTCAGGAAATGGCAGAAAAAACTTTTATTGTAGGATTTCACTTTCAAAAATGCACATAATAATTAATTTAAACAATTTTGTAGCAGTCTCTTGCATTCAGAGTGGATTTAAAGCAAGTGTTCAAAATTTCCTCCCTGCATTTGAAGGCAAAGATTCGCATGGGAATGAATTGCAATTCATAATTTCACATGCTCGTTCCTTATTGATGTTGCAGCATCGAAAATGTGTTGTATCAATTCTTCTCATGTTTCCATCTTAACTTTGTACATGATGTCTTTCATCCACCCCCAGATGCAGTAATCTAGCGGAGTTAAATCTGGCAATCTGGCAGGCCAGTTGATAGGGCCCCTGTGACCTATCCATCGATGTGGGAATTGCTGATTAAGATAAGCTGTTACCACATGATGGAAGTGTGCAGGTGCCCCATCATGTTGAACATACATGTGGCGTCTTGTTTCCAGAGGAACATCTTCAAGAAGCTGCAATAAGTCTTCTCGTAAAAAGTTACCATACATCTGACCATTTAAATTTTCTGGGAGAATAAACGGCCCCAATAACTGATCACACGCAACACCACACCAGATATTGACACTGAACCTGTGTTGAAATTGAGATAACTAGTGTGGCATGGGGATTTTCATCTGCCCAGATATGCATGTTATGTATGTTGTTCATGCCATTTCTTGTAAAGGTTGCCTCATCACTGAACATTATGAAGCGATAGAGCTGCTGATTTCCATTTAACCAGTTTCACATTACCGTCACAGAAGCCCAAAATGTACACCATCTCTCCATACTCCTGTGATGAAAACTTGTACAGCATCACAAAGTGTACTGTACACAGGAGACAATAACAGTAAACAGTGACTGCAGTATCAACAATGTGATTGTTATGCAAACGTACCACTCGCTGCACTTTTCTACGTAAGACTGATCATGTGTCCTGTGAACGCAAGTGTAGCACTCCATACATCGTGGCATGTTTCAGAACTCTGTTGTAGCTTCTTAATTATGGATCAGATCACATTACTGTATTTACATTTTTTGTTCCAAATAACCTAACAAGGGAACCTCCCCATCACACCCCCCTCAGATTTAGTTATAAGTTGGCACAGTGGATAGGCCTTGAAAAACTGAACACAGATGAATCGAGAAAACAGGAAGAAGTTGTGTGAAACTATGAAAAAAATAAGCAAAAATATACAAACTGAGTAGTCCATGCGCAAGATAGGCAACATCAAGGATAGTGTGAGCTCAGGAGCGCCATGGTCCCGTGGTTAGCATGAGCAGCTGTGGAACGAGAGGTACTTGGTTCAAGTCTTCCCTCGAGTGAAAAGTTTACTTTCTTTATTTTTGCAAAGTTATGATCTGTCTGTCTGTTCATTGACATCTCTGTTCACTGTAATATGTTTAGTGTCTGTGTTTTGCGACCGCACCGCAAAACCATGCGATTAGTAGACGAAAGGATGTGCCTCTCCAATGGCAACCGAAAACATTTGATAGCAAGGTCATAGGTCAACCGATTCCTCCACAGGAAAACACGTCTGATATATTCTATATGACACTGGTGACGGCATGTGCGTTGTGTGTTTCGATGTTTGTTTAGGCGTAGCGTCCCCATACTACGGCGCAGTTACCTCGCATCGAACGGACAGATAATAATTGCCTGAAAATAAAAAATTAAACTTTTCACTCAAGGGAAGACTTGAACCAAGGACCTCTCATTCCGCAGCTGCTCACACCAACCATAGGACCACGGCACTCCTGAGCTCACACTATCCTTGATGTTACCTATTTCCACATGGACTACTCAGTTTGTATATTTTGCTTATTTTTTTCATAGTTCCACACAACTTCTTCCTGCTTTCTTGATTGATCTGTGTTCAGTTTTTCTAGGCCTATCCATTGTGCCAACTTATAACTAAATCTGAGGGGGGGTGTGATGGGGAGGTTCCCTCGTAAGGAATAACATCCAGCAACCGGGGGAAAACCTCGTGACTCACCCTGTATATATTCCACACTACTGTTACTGCTCCACTGATGGATCAACAACAAATACTGAAATTGGTTGACCGTAAATGAAGCAAATTTGAACTGCTTGCAGTCAGTTACATACTGTTAAAATCTTTATACGATATTGATAACCGCTCTCTATTTCCTGTATCTCAAGAAAATTCAAAGTAAAAAGGTACGAAAACAAAAACAATTAGTATTAAGAATGGAACAGTTACTACAAAATTTCAGTCTCACTTGCTGAACATATAATACAATGTCCCAAAAAATTAATTATTGGGGGTAATGTATCTGCAATATATTTTCCTCAGTCAGCAAATTCATCATCAACAGCACAATAAAAAAGGCAGCCCAAATGTTGACCTCAAAGAAACTACAAGGATGAACACTGCTTAGTTATTGAAAAGCTTGAACAACATTTTACACTATTAGTGTGAGAAAAATGAGATGTTGCTACAAAAGAGCATTTACAATGATCATCATATTGTTCCCATCTTTTTTTTTTATGTGTGTCATGGGCATTTCATGTTGAGAGGGCTTGATTTGATAGGGATGACAGTGAAAGGCAATGGGCAAGGTTTGGATAGCAATTTAACACACAACTGTAATCTCTCAATGGGTTTAACACAAAACCTGATCAGTTTACGTATTAAATAGTAGCAACAGTCGCCAATTTCTGAATACTCTAATGTTCCTCCTACAAATCTACAGGGTGGATTCACTGGAACCTACATCTACATACATACTCCACAAGCCATCATACAGCGCATGATGGATGTACCTTGTACCACTACTAGCCATTTCCTTTCCTGTTCCATGACTGTCTATATGCCTCTGTACAAGCTCCAATTTTTCTTATCTTGTCTTCACAGTCCTTAAGTAAAATGTATGTCAGTGGCAGTACAATTAGTCTGCAGTCAGCTGTAAATGTAGTTCTCTAAATTTTCTCAATAGTGTTTTGTAAAAAGAAAATCGTCTTCCCTCCAGGGATTCATATTTGAGTTCACAGGATACCTCCATAATAACTGTGTGCTCATTGAAACTACTGGTAGCAAATCTAGCAGCATGCCTTTCAGCTGCTTAGTCTTCATTGTCTGACTTGGTGGATATTTCACACACATGAGCAGTACTCAAGAATAGGCCACCCTAGTGTTCCATATTTTCTCTCCTTTATACGTGAGCTACATTTTCCTAATGTTCTCCCCATTAACCAAATCTGACCATTCACCTTCCCTACTATCACCTTTATGTGCACGTTCCATCTGGTATTGCTTTGCAATGTCAAGAAGCACACCACTAATGCTGTATTTGAACATTATGGAATTGTTTTCCATACCCATTTACATCAAATTACATTTTTCTGCAATTAGAGCATGCTGCCACTCATCACCCCATGATTTCCTGTTTGTAAACTTGCAAACAAAGTTGTAAATCTTCCACACACAGTTTCTGCTCAATGTGAAGCAGTCACTCTATTCTATTTTGCCCCTCAGTATGAGTCACTTTTATTGATGAAAAGTTTGACTTTATCTAAAATGAAATTCGTTTAAATGTTACAATAATTTATAAAGGTGAGGGGTAAGCGAGGAAAAAGATTGTCATAAATCATAGTCCTGACTTTTCTATAATTGGATGAGCTTTGAACATTATATTAATCCATAATTAATAACGCAAGAATAATTCTTATGAAGCTTTTCATAACAAGGAAAATTGCATTTTAATTCACAACAAGATACATGCCTTCAGGAGGCACAATTCCCAATAAAGCTGATAGAAAAAGAAACAGTAACCTTAGTTTCAGAAGCACAGGTTACTTCCTAAAGGGAGAATGGACGAAAGAGTTGGAAGTGTAGAAAAGGGAAAAAATTGGGGGAGAATCTGGCCATTCAGATCTCAGATATGTGAGAAAAGAAGGCAAAGATAAATGGAAAAGTGTCTTCGAGATCTGGAGAACCTTGACAGTAATCCAGTGAGCACAGTGGAAGATAGAGAGGAGCTGTTTTCCCCTCACCCTCACAACAAGTGGGTCCCTTTCACACTGGGGTCTGAGTAAATTGCACCCTTTTTTTAACTTCCTCAGCATACCCACTTTCTCCCTGAGGAAGGAACTAGTATTTCCAAAAGCTAAGATTCATACACTGAGGTGACAAAAGTCATGGGATAGTAATATAAACATATACAGATGGTGGTAGTATCACATAATACACAAGGTATATAAGGGCAATGCATTGATGGAGCTGTAATTTCTACTCAGATGATTCACGTGAAAAGTTTCTGACACGATTATGGCCACGTGATGGGAATTAACAGACTTTGAACATGGAATGGTAGTTGGAGCTAGACACGTGGGGCATTCCATTTCAGAAGTTGTTAGAGAATTCAGTACTCCAAGATCCACAGCATCAAGAGTGTGCTGAGAACACCACACCTCAGGCTTAACTTCTCACCATGGACAACACAGTGACAGACGGCTTTCTCTTAAAAATTGTGAGAAGTGGTATTTGTGTTGAGTAGTTAGTGCTAACACACCATATGAAATAACCACAGAAATCAATGAGGGACATATGATGAATGTATCCATTATGACTGTGGAGCAAAATTTGGCATTAACAGCCTACAGCAACAGACGACCACCATAAGTGCCTTAGCTAAGAGCACAACAATGCCTGCAGTGCCTCTCCTCAGCTTGTGTCCTATTGGTTGGAAACTAGACAGCTGGAAAACCATGTCAATAAGCCACTGTGCAAGCTGGTGGCAGCTTCATAATGATTTGGGCTGTGTTTACATGGAATGGATTGGGTCTTCTGGTACAACTGAACCAATTGTCGATGGAAATAGTCATGTTCAGGTACTTGGAGACCATTTGCACCCATCCATGGGCTTCATGTTCTCAATGATGACATGTCACCAGGCCACAGTTGTTCGCAATAGGATTGAAAAGCATTCTGGATGATTTGATTGGTTGGTTGGTTTGTTTGGGGCATAACAGGACCAAACCACAGTCATCAGTCCCTTTTTCCTGACACAAGCAAGGCGCAAGGTACGGAAACACCCGAAGTACATTTGAGAAAGTAAAAGGAAAGGGAACCTCACCTAAAAAAAATAAAAAAAATAAATAAAAAATTTTAAAAAAAATAAAATAAAAGGGAACGAACAAAAAAATGGTGAAAACATCCAACACAAGGAAAAGTAGGAGGTGGTATTAAGACCATAGAGCAGATGGTCTGGGCTGGCTGATCACAAGAACAAAAGAGGACGAACCAGTCAATGCAACATATTAAATGTCCACCCCAAAAAGACAAGGTGAGATGAACACATGTAGGGAAAAGACGACCACCAAGACAAACAAATGCAAAGAAATTGCAACAGAGTTAAAATGGAAGGAGGGTGTCCTGGATGATTTGAGTGAATGATTTGGCCACCCAGATCATATGATCTGAATAACTTCGAACATTTATGGGACATAACCGAGAGGTCAGTTTGTGCACAAAATCCTGCACCGGCAACATTTCACAATTATGGATGGCTATAGAGGCAGCATGGCTCAATACTTCTGCAGGGGACTTTCAGGGACTTGTTGAGTCCATGACACATCAAAATGCTGCACTATGCTGGGCAAAAGGAGGTCCAACATGATATTAGAAGATACTCCATAACTTTTGTCACCTCAGTGTATTTTCACTTATAAATGTTTCTATTGAAACATCTGTAACTTTAGTTGTGGTATCAATGTTCGATACCACACTTGTTAGGGGTTGCAGCTATTGATCGCATTCCGCACTAGTATCACTGGACCCACGAGTCGAGACTAGCACCACTAGCGCCGCACCGTGGCTTGCAACAAGTCTCTAGCGTGCGCTCAGCCACTCTTGCTTGGGGCATCAAGTAGGAAAGTAGTATAGCCTTCAACTGATAGGAAGCAACCTCTAACAAGGCGCTTAGTTAAAGTATTGCCTATGTGATGCCTTTATAGCTCTCTGTTTGTAATTATATTCCTCCTGACTATGAAGACTCCTGTACCACCAGTTAAGTACAATATATTATTTTTTTCCAATGACTTCTAAGTATTTTAGTCATCATAGACCCAGACCATGCAGCCAGCTCCTTATTGACTTCAGTGACAAACCTGCTGTATATGCAAAGAAGAGATTTGTATGTTTCTATTTAGCACTGGCCACCAGTCATTCACATTGGAGACGGTTCATTTGTCGTCGTCATAACATTAGTAGTCCTGTTGTCCTCAGTTGTATGTAATGTTATGGTATGTTGGTAACTTTTACTTTTGGACCATCCAATTACAATCGAATGGAAACACAATTTTCAAGCCATATGCATTTCGCCTTTATTCTTCACAAGGCACCTTGAGTGGCCTGGAATATGCACATATTTTTGCTTATACAATTTAGTTTAAATTTTGGGACAATGTTTAGATAGGCTATAAACACTTCTGGTGACTGGCTTCTCTATGACGCAGTAATAACTTAAAATTCTGCTTACAGGATGCTTGGATGTTTTTCTACATGTTGCGTTTTTGTTCCATTTTCTGGCACTTTCCTCCTCCTTGCCATTTAAAAATTTGTTTTCCATACTTCACAGCTTTAGGAACTGAACACTTGTTTTGATGCTATGTTTTGGTTGGTGTTGGCAACTGTCGAATGTTATCGCCAACTACTGTGTGTAATTTTGAGATATCTGTGATCTCTCTCCCTCTCTCTCTCTGAGAAAACACACACACACACACACACACACACACACACACACACACAGATCACAGATGTCTCAAAATTACACTCAATAGTTCGCATTACCATTTGATTTTTGACAACATTTGACAGCCAGCAACAACGACCAAAACAAGTGTGCTGTGAAGTCTGCAAAACAAAATTTCAATTGGCAATTATAAGGAGGAGGACAGGGCCAAAAATGGACAAAAACACATGTAGAAAACCACCCACCAATCTGGTAGCAGAATTTCAAATTACTACTATGTCATAGAAAAGCCAACCACTAGAACTGTTTATATATATATTATAATCCCAAAATTTAAACTAAATTGTATAAACAAAAATATGTGATTATTCCAGGCCACTGGAGATGCCTTATGAAGAATAAATGAGAAAAGCTCATGGCACAAAAATTGTGTTTCTTTCAGTTGTAATTAGATGGTCCAAAAGTAAAAAATTACAATATACCATGTCTATTGAAAGTACTGTAATTTCTCTTTACCTTATTTTAGTTTTATTTTATTTACACCTCAAGTTCCGTAGGACCAAATTGAGGAGCAAATGTCCAAGGTCATGGAACATATCAGTACATGAAATTACAACATAAAAGTAATAACAGATAAAAATAAAATGTTTATGAACCCAAAAAAAGTCAAGCCATAAGTTTAAGTAAACACAGTCAACAATATGACATAAGAATCAGCTTAATTTTTCAAGGAACTTCTCAGCAGAATAGAAGGAGTCACCCATTAGGAAACTCTTCAGTTTCGATTTGAAAGCGCCTGGATTACTGCTAAGATTACTGAATTCTTGTAGTAGCTTACTGAAAATGGATGCAGCAGTATACTGCACACCTTTCTGCAAAAGAGGTGAGGAAGTCTGATCCAAATGCAGGTTGGATTTCTGCCGAATTAACTCTTAGGAATAAGCTGATATCGTTAACAAGAAATGACACTAAAGAATATATAAGCTGATATTGTTAAGAAGAAATGACATTAAAGAACATATATACATATATTTTTCTTTATTGAGAGGCCAATGTCAAAATACCCCGACTAGTGAACAGGGGTCGACAAGAGGTTCACAAACTTACGCCAATTATTGCCCGAACTGCCCATTTCTGAGCCAAAAATATCCTTTTAGAGTGGGAAGAGTTACCCCAAAATATAATACCATATGACATAAGTGAATAAAAAGCAGACTAATTTTCATGTCAAATGATCACTTACTTCAGATACAGTTCGAATAGTAAAAATGGCAGCATTAAGTCTCTGTACAAGATCCTGAATGTGGGCTTTCCATGGCAGTGTACTATCTACCTGAACACCTAGAAATCTGAACTGTTCAGTTTCACTATCATATGCCCGTTCAGTGAAATTAAAATTTCGGGTTTTGTTGAATTAAGTGTTAGAAACTGTAAAAGCTTAGTCTTACTGTGATTTAGTGTTAGTTTATTTTCTACACACCATGAACTTATGTCATGAACTGCACTCTTTGAAACCAAGCCAATGTTGCACACAACATCCTTTACTGCTAAGCTATTGTCATCAGCAAACAGAAATATTTTAGAGTTACTCATAATACTAGAGGGCATATCATTTATATAAATAACGAACAGGAGTGGCCCCAACACTGATCCCTGGGGCACCCCCCCCCCCTCCCTCCGTTTGACCATACCCCAACTCAGACCCCACATCACAGCCATTCTCAACACTGTGAATAATGACCTTTTGCTGTTTGTTGTTAAAGTAAGAGGTGAACCAATTGTGAGTTTTTCCCGTATTCCATAATGGTCCAACTTCTGGAGTAATATGTCATCAACACAATCAAATGCCTTAGTTAAATCAAAAAATATGCCTAGCATTTGAAACCTTTTGTTTAGCTCATCCAGTACCTCACAGAGAAAAGAGTATATAGCATTTTAATTTGTTTAACTACTTCTAAAGACGAACTGTACATTTGATAGCAATGTTCAATAATAACTTTAGCAAACACTGATGGCATAGAAACAGGTCTAAAATTGTCTACATTATTCCTTTCTCCCTTTTTATAAAGTGGCTTTACTACTGAGTACTTTAATTGTTCAGGAAACTGACCATTCCTAAAGGAAAAATTACAAATATGGCTAAGTACAGGACTAACATGTGCAGCACAGTACTTTAATATTCTGCTAAGTATTTCATCATATCCATGAGTCCTTAGTCTTCAATGATATAATTATTGACTCAATCTCACCCTTGTCAGTATCGCAGAGGAGTATTTCAGACATCAATCTCAAAAAGGCATTTTCCAAGAGAGTTATATGATTCCCTGTAGGAACTAATTTTTTATTTAATTCACCAGCAATGCTGAGAAAATGATTGTTAAATACTGTACATATATCTGTTTTATCAGTAACAGAAATATTTTTATTATGAACTGACTTTCTATCATCGACCTCAGACATTTTTCCTTTGATTGCATAATACTAGAAAAATTTGCGTATCAATCACACTCAAATAATACACTAAAGATGGAAACCTACAACAGCACCACCATATTTAAAATAAAAATTAGTTTCTATACATGTGTCCCCTCCATTTTTTTTTTTTTTTTTTTTTTTTTTTTTTTTTTAGATTACTCAGACTGTGTGTGATGATAAATTATATTTTGCAAGCTCCGTTACAATCTTGGCACATGACAGACACTGACTGTTGTCTCAATAGTCTTAAATAACCAATTTTCATAAAAAATTATCTGCAAGAGCGCAATACTTTATATTTTTTGTTAGAAGCCTATCAATTGCATTTAAAATTCAACCACTCTGCACTAAATATCATAAATATCATTTACCCTTAATCCACACAAATGAGAGTGTTACAAAAGTCAACAGTTTTATGGATATTGACTTTTATTTTCCACTCATTATCACACAACAAGGTGAGTACTCGGCATTGTCCAGATACTTAGTTATTCCAGTATTCTATTAGTCCATCTCCTTCTCCCCCCTCTATCTCCACCTCCTCCTGCCCCCACTCTCTTCCACATCCTCCTCCACCCTGTCTCTGTCCACCTCCTTCATCCCCTTCTCTCTGTTCATTTTCTGCCCCTGTCTCTCTCTCTCTTCCCCCCCCCCCCCCTTCCTCCTCTGTAAATCTCCTCCTCCTCACCCCTTGTAAGTCCAACTCCCCCTCACTCAGCTCTTTAACAATCTCCTCCTCCTCCCCCCCCCCTTCCTTATCTCCTGCACCCCTTCCCTCTGTCCCTCTCCTACTCTTTCCTCTCTTTGTCCACTTCCTCCTCCTCCTCCTTCTCCCCCCTCTGTCCATCTTCCCTTCCTCTGTCCATTTCCTGCTGTACCCTTTCCCTGTCCATTTCTCCCACCCCCTCTCTCCGTCCACCTTCTCCTCCTCCCACTTCTCTCCACATTATAACCCCCACCCCAAAAGGAGGTCACTAGTTCATACCCCCACAGTATTTCTTTCCAGATAGTAAGTAATGTATGCACCAAGTTTGGTTGAAACCAATCCAGGGGTTTAGGAGGACCTTTTATCCATAGCTTCACCCACATACGCACTTGTCACATATATTTAACATATGTCACTCATTTTTGTACCTCTAGCGAATTTTGTCCCACAGTTCCAGCTAAATATTTATGATACCATATATCCTGAATTACATGCGGTACAATGATACAATTTTGCTGGCACATCCAGTGGCATATGTAGATACCATTTTCTAATTGTGTTGTGAATAGATTTAGAAGTACAGAAATAATAAATTAAAATGCCACACATGATACAAGTTTCACTGTAAGCAGTAAACTTTTTTCCTTTCATCATTTTGCAGGGAGTGTAGGCAAAAAAATGTTTGACATAATGTGTAAAGTTTGTAGCAACCCACTAAGTGCTATTAATTCTCAAATACTGGATGAATATATTCTGGCTATTTGCACATCATGGGCTACAATACTTTTTCACTCCCACCCCCACTCTTACTCCTTTGAGAGGGAGGTGGTTCTACCCCCACAGTGGCTGTTAACAGATAGTAAGCGATATATATACCAAGTTTGATTGAAATCAATCCAGTGTTTTACAAAGAGATGTGGAACATACATACATTTATATATAGAGACATACACACACACACACACACACACACACACACACACACACACACACACACACACACACACACAGAATATGTACACTTTTATAAAATGTTTGCAAGTGGAACATATCTGTAATAATGTTTTGATAATTTATAATAGTGGGAAGTATACTTCCACTATAGAACTGTAAAATTTTCTTAGGAAAGCTGCAGCAATATATATCACTAAATGGCGAACCCGGTTCACAGTCCCAGTTGCAGGCTGCCTAACTAACAGTTTCCAGGGGGACAACAAAGATTTGACTTTCAGAATTTCATATAATTATTGACCAAATTTAAAAAGTTAAAATACTGTCTTAATCTACCAGTTAAGAAGTATGAACTCATGTCAAAAGTTTAACAGTTAGACAAGTATTACAGCTAGAAACTGGCAGCTTAACTTGTGGCATGCCAATTACCCAGACTATATTCATCCAGTATTTGAGAATGACAGTATTTAGTGATTTCCAAACAATTTTATACACAATTTGCAACCTTTATGAAACTTTTTATTGCTGATACACTCCACAAAATGATGGAAGGAAGAATGATCATCACTTATTACATTTTTATTGTTTATTGAGTTCTACTTTAGCATCTGACATGACTCTTTATTTATTACTTCTTTACTACTCTTTCAAAGTGAAAAAAATTTGTAGTGTGTCCACATGTACCACTGAACGTACCTGCACAATTATATCATTGTATGACACGTATTTAAGGACCTATGATGTCAAACATTGGTATGTGTGAAAAACCAGCTTTTGTTTAAGATGGAGTACCCATTACCCTGACTATAATCATCCAGTGTTTCATAATGAGAGCATTTAGCAATTTCCAATAAACTTTGAACACAATTAGAGTTTTGCATCTTGAGCCATTAAGGTTTTATATGCTTAACACCACATATTTAACTCATTTATAAAGTAATGAGACACCTGAAGTTGTTTTGGATATGGAAGTTTGATTTTTTAAAGAATTGAGGATGGGGGGGGGGGGGGGGGGTGTTTGCTGGTAGTATATATTACACAGTGACTAATATTTTGGAACTGTTGTTGCCTGTCAATTTTCCAGTGTATTTCTGTAAACAATTTTGTTGCTACCTCATTGGACTAATGTCAGATAGTGCACAACATTTCATTTACAATGAAACTATACAGAAGTACATGTGCACAAAAAAGCAGTGGCAAGTACAAGATTCCATGTCTTGGAACATGGAACTATGAAATTGTGGGTAAATGCAGATGACACTCTTCATGTTATTGCATTTACTTATTCCAGTGCAATACATAATACTTTCTCCCTAAAGGTGACAATGCTCAATGACACAGTACTGGTCTCATCAATGAATTCCTTCAGCAGCAAACAGTTCAGGGGAAGGAATAAAGAACTCAGTCTCTTGAGATTCTTTCCAAAGAGCAGGTGTAGCATCTACCTCAGGTGGTGAATTGCTGCTCAAGGTAATCACAATATTGCCATAACTTGAGCTATGGCGAACTAATGCAATTATTTTGCTCATTTTAAACATGATCAAAATTGTAATTTTTTTTTCTTTAGAACTGTTTTCATGTTCAGTGTATGTACTATCATGGATCTACACTTTATTTAATTAAGTTTAATTGTATATGGCTGACAAGAAACTTCATTAATATTTTTGTGATTTTTTTCCTTTGACTTTTGGATATCTGAATATACAGAGAGACAGCTTAAATGTTTATTCTGTTAAACTGATGTTAGTCCAAGTAAAGGAAGTTATTTTGGTACATGAATAATAAACAATGAAACTATATTTATGAAAGCAATTTACCCAGACAGTTAGAAGAGTGACATTACATTGTTCTTTTGGAGAGGTTATAAGTGTTCACTTTCTGACCTCTTAAGGGTTTTATCTTGCAGTTTAATTGACTATAATGACTACTTGTGTATTGCACCTGTGTTTTTCTGGATAATGTCCAAACAGAAAGGAAGTGAGAAGGCAGAACTAATTATTTTGTGGTAATTTACATGATTACTTTACTCAAGTGGCTTCTCAATTGGTCCCATAAGGCTGTGTTGACCACATTAATTACATTTCTATCACAGAAGAATCTGTAGTGATCTGCAGAAGTTGAAGCCATGACTGTCAGGCCAACAGCCCATAACACTAACTACTAGAAGACATCTGAAAACTCATGCAAGCAGATTGCCTATTTCTCCCAAAATTGCATGGGCCATTTTTAAATTATAGACATCCCTGTACAATGTCTGGGATAACATCCTATTTCCTGACTCATTAAAATAGGACAGGGTGGTCTGTACGAGTGTAATCACCCTTAAAAAAAAAAAAAAAAAAAAAAAAAAAAAAAAAAAAAAAAAAAACGGATAAACAGAAAGTTACAGTAATACAGAACAAGATGGGGAAGGGGGGGTAACCTGTAAGGCTACGTTACCAATATGGCAACAATTTTGGAAGCCACTGTCTTGGATGCAACATGATTTGCAAATGGAAAGGTGGTTTGTGACATATCAAACAGATAATGAAATTCAGATGAAAAACAATGGTGCCTTTCATTGGAGCAAAGCTTTATTCATTCTTGAATTACGTTACATTTTGTTTAGCACAAGGAAAATGCTAGTGATAAAATACTAACAATACCAGCTGAACTTCAGCACGAGCATCCACAATCCACTCCCTCAGATGAGCAAGGTTTCTGATCTTCACTGCATACGCAACTGTCTTCACCTGCCCGCAAAGATAGAACTCTAATAGACAAACTCACTCCATTGGATTTCTGTAGCCTATCCATCCCTGGTGAAACTGGATATCCCGGTGCACCAAGAAATGCAATGAGGAGAGGAACCATAATGCTAAAAGGAAGCTGGAATTAGCCTATCTTCAGGCATCAGTGACAGCAGGACATCTTTTTCCAACAACTGCAAATAACTTGCTACTGTTAGTGTAACCTGAATGAAGGGGAGCCATGTACTGAAGGTCGACATCTGACCAGTGACTGTGATTCTCTTTTTTTACTATCCATTCCCATATAAATTAGCTTCATCCGTAAACAGTATGGCATACGTGAAATGATGGTTTTCATCCAACTTGTATGTCACCCATTCCGTAAACTGAACCCGATGACCTGAAACATTTTTGATGAGCTGCAGCATTTGCCTTTTGTAGGGATACCACTTCTGTTTGGGCAAAATTCTCATTATTGACGTACTGCCAGCACAGTTTGCTGCAAGATGTGGTGAGTACTGAGCTCAGAGCTTTTACTGGATGATGCCAGAACATCTGTTGATGTTGCTTCATCTATAACCATTTTTCATTTTTCAGCTTTAAATTTTCCAGTAACAGAGCCTGTTTCACAGAATTTTCCATGAAATTTCATCACTGCAGGTATTGGTTGGTCTGTCTGGATGGTGCTGGTTGAAATCCTATGTGATAATACAAGTGCTCCTCTCTCCCGATATCAGGAGGGTCTCTCCCATCTCATACCACTTGACTTGTTTTGTTTCAGAAGAGTGATGCCACACTTATGGACTACCCTGTATGTTATATTTTCAATTTTAATCTAAGGATGTTGGCAGACAATATGGTGCTCAAGATTTCTTCCATCATATCATCTGCCCTTGTTGACTAAAATTTCAGTAATGAAAAATGTTTCACAATAGTGTAATTTGAACTACCATAGTGAAGCTATATTGATCTGGTGAGTGTTGTAAGGTAGACACATGCACTGAATCAGATATGACCAAATTTTGTTACTTTTTTGTACATAGAGAAATTCATACAATACAAATTTTCTTTTGGTCCATCATCATTCCACATGCTATATTCAAAGTAACTGTTACAAACCATCTCAATTTGATGACTTGAATGAACTAGTTGAAATAATCTGATGTTTGTTTAGCTTTTTCTGTCATGTGTTGGTGACTTAAAACCACACAACATAATCCAAAACATGTGAAATCATTTAATAAGTTATTTCTCGTAAGACAAATCCAATGCTGCTAATCGTGACTATTGCATAATATATCCAAATCTAGAAAGTTCTTCTACAAGCCTCTTACAAGATGACCCAGTGGCTTATATATCACCTGTTAAGAGACCTGTAGATGAAGACTTATTAATGTTCCAATTTTCATGTTTATATTATGTAAATGTTCCCACAATTATAACTCTGAAATATCCCATATATCTACACTATTTATTGTTAAAAATTTGATTGGAAATTCAGCACATGTGATTTAATTGAAAAAATGTCAACAGATTAAAATTATTTTTTAGTTTGTTTCTCGATTTTCAAGGTACTTTGAAAAATAAATCAATTTAGGATAAAAGAGTGCAATGGTAAATTATCAACTTTATTCCAATCTCATTTTCCTTTTCTTTTCACAATCTGAAGCCCAGCAAGATACACAGTATTAATGAGCAGCACCAACAAAAGTGACCACAAATAGAGTCTTCACTTTTATTGGAGTTATTCAGAAGAGTAGAGTTTGTAGATCATGTTTGCCTTGTATAATCACAACCAACAATACACTATGTGCTCATCTCAAAGTCATTGCTGAGAGGCATTGTGAATTTATACAGAATACTCATTAACAATTTGGGATCAGGGAATGCATCTCACCATCTCTATAATGCAATCTGAATGCCACTGACAAAGTTATTTTCCATGTCAAAAATTCAAACCAACTAACCCCTGTGGTCAAATGCCACTACTAAACCATTTATAGTGACTTTTCTCACAGAGGAGATCTACACCCACTTCAACTGAAGGAGTAACTGTCTTCAGTTGACTTGTCATGAAGAAATAAAACATTCAAATGTTGTTATATTTACATAAACTACATATGAAAATTACTTAAAAGACGCTACATAAGTTATAACAATATAGTGCTGATGAGCTCTGAAGTTTCTACACCATCACAAATATGGGAAAGCATTGTCTATGTATTGACATTTTAATAGCTCAAAATGTAACACGTGGTATATATCATGGAAATAGACATTATCTGGAGAAATACGAGTTAGTTTTTCACTTATTTAAAACTCATCTCACTCTGTGTTAAATTGAAGCTTTGGTACACTGGAGAGTCAAACCCTGTGTTTAGCTCAATTATTGTTAATAGATATGCTGACCAGTGCTTACATTCAGGAAGTGCAACTTCCAATATTGTCAAGAGATACACTTAAAACAGAAGACAGTCCATTTTAGTTTTAGAACATCAGCTCTCTTCTTTCTTCTGGGATGAAAGAGGAATGATTGATTGTGGGTAGGAAAAAAAAGACCAGGGGCTGGGAGGGGAGGGGGGGGGGATGGAGAAAGTAGGACACTCAGTCAGTTCCTGTATCATTAGCTAAAGAAAGAAGATGGCAGATATTGGTGGCCCCATTTCATCCCATTTAACAATCTTTACATGAAAATACTTCCACTATCTATCTAAATGGTGCTCTGTTGGCAAATAGAATGTACTGCCTCATGTGATAGCAGTATGTGTCACACACAATATGCACCATGAGCCATCAATCCAGACATCCTTTCTTCAGGTTCTGAACACCCAATGGACATATTGCTACACCCATGCTCACCTCTGAGTGATAAATTCTGAATCCGATAGTGAGGAGTTGGTTCTGGATGGTACGATCATTCACTGGTTGCTGTTCTCCAGCACTGAATTGGTGAGTGATTTACTACCGTGACCCATCTATCCAATGATACAATTTGCAGTAGTCAATGGCAAGTGTTATCATCAAGACATAGCTGCCCATGTCAGTCCACAATAAATGTAGCAGTTTTGCCAAAAGTTATGTCAGTCAGATATTTAACAAGGCTTTGCATAACCATTCCACATACATTTATAACTGGAGAGCAAGGTCTGGGGTTTTCTGGTTGCAATAAACAGTTCTTAATGAGTAATAGGGAAAGCAGTGAGTGGGAAAAAAAGCATCAATGTACAACACTATGAGCTGTGATTGATTTTGCCATTCTGGAAGATATCAGTAAAATGAGCTTTCTTACCTACATACAATCAATTAATAATCTTTTGTCTCTCAGTCCAGCCACTCTACGAACTGTTAAATGTTGTAATTTGTCTGGGCAAGTGCTCAAAGAATACCTGGCAGAATGCACTCAATAAAAATTACATACTCTGGCTCTACAATAAGAAGGCCAAGTAAGTGATACACATACCGAGTCCAGTCCATAGGATTTTGTTTTTCTTCAACTGTTACCAAGTACTACCATACATGCTAACCCACATATACAAAAACTCAAGATTTCTTGTCATTCTTCAAGGTACCAATTTAAGATAGTTTCACTAGGTGTGCATGAAGTACGCTGCAGTAACCTGCTATCCACCCCACTGGAATACAGCATGCTCATACTTCAAATAAAAGTATGACTTTTGTTCATACAGAAGATTTGAAGAGAGAAAATGGCAGGGAGGAGGGGAAGAAGGAGGGGGAGGGGTAGTACATGAAGGAGGGGAGGGAGAAGAGACAAGGCAGGGATGGAAAGCAGAACAACCCATCAGAGGCTTCTGACATCAGTTCTTATTTAAGGTAAGGGTATGGTGAGGATTGGATGCCCAGTGACATGCCATGAGCCAAGTTGTGCCAGCAGAACACTGTTTCTCTGAGTAGCAGTCAACACTACAATTCTGAAAATATGATTATAGCTAAACTGTGGTCCAAGAACGCCTTTTTGGTAAATCATTTAACTTGATGTTAAAAATTCTATAAAATCCTACGGTATCTAGAATGAATTTAATTTTTTTAACTGTAACTTTCTGTACTTGTGAAAAAAAGAATTACTGCATATGTGGTGTGTTTTCATTGTTAACTGCAAATGATGCAATGCAGCTTTCATGTTCAGCCCTTAAACATTTCATTTCCTCTGATGTTTTTGTGTTTCCTTTCCCAGATGAAAGGATCTACTGGACTTATATATGTCAGTGTGAGGTTACATCTTTAGTATCCACTTTCTGTATCTTTTTTTCCAAATGTACTTTTATTGTTCACTCCTCTTCCATGTGTAGCTTATAGCCTAATACGAGATAATTTCACTTTTAAATGGCTCTGAGCACTATGGGACTTAACATCTGAGGTCATCAGTCCCCTAAAACTTAGAACTACTTAAACCTAACTAATGTTAGGACATCACACACATCCATGCCCGAGGCAGGATTCGAACCTGCGACCGTAGCAGTCGCGTGGTTCCGGACTGTAGCGGCTACAACTGCTCAGCCACAGCGGCCGCCATTTAAGTTTCCACAGCCAATCAGTGACACAAAAAGAACAATCCCAGCATCCTCGTGGATTAATTTAGAATAAGAAAAAGTTTACAACAAGAAGCTTGGACCAGTGTTTTGCAGTATTTACTCAGCATTCCATTCTCAATCACCTTCATCAATTGTGCACTGCAAAATTATTACTTATTATTGAAGTTATGATCATTGTCCCGTAAGCACAAAGAATAACTGAACCGTTTATGGCAAGTAACTTTTACAATGGACTGGAACTGCATCTTACTTGTGTAAAATGGTAATGAATCTGGAAATGCTTCACAACTGATAAATATATATGGAAATTTGACATACATTCTAAAATCCTTCCCCCCTTTCTCTGGCCATCTCCTTCTCACCCCCTTTATCCACTTCGTCCTGCTCCCCTCCTCTACCTGTGCATCATCTCATCATATCTTCTCCCCTCTCTCAAGTCATACCCCCCCCCCCCAAAAAAAAAAAACTGTCTTCTCAACCCTCTCTCTAACCTTGAGCCTTCTTTATAGCAATTACAAATGAACAATTTGTCTAATGGTTTACACGACCTCCTATCATAGTTGAAATTGACAGTGAGAAAATAACTGAAACCACATATTTTCACAGCACAGCTCAGTTTGTTCCTTGCAGCTGGTTTTAACAGAAAACCTGTACATTTCTGTTTTAAAAAACATACAGCCTATGACTGTCTGAATGTTTATTAGTGTCTCGTGTAAAAATCTGAAGTAAATTCGTAAACAACTTTTCGAGATTTTCGGTAGCGACTTGTCTTTATAAAATAGTATAGATTACTTGGTGCTTGATGCTGATATTAATCACTTTCAAATGACACCTTTTTTAACAGGTTACACACTGGATATGGAAACACTAGACATCAGTCAGATGATTATAATTATAGCAAAAAAACACATTCTTTTTTGCACACCTGAAAACAAGGATCCTTTACTATGTTCACTGAGAAATAAGAAAGTTAAGTGTGATAACTGCTGCTAGAGAATGTAATATGCAGTGGCTGCAGATAAAACTAAAAATTTCTTAGGTCAAACTCTTTCAATAAAGTAACTAAGAAATACTCCTTGAAAATTTTAAACACTCAAATAAGTTTCAAATAAAAAGATGTAGCCATACCATTCATTCGTATGTATCAAAATTAATATGACAATATAGTATGCCCACTCTTTAAAACATAGCTTTATTCAGTCTGAGCAAGGAAGAATTTTATTTAACAAAATACTCAAATGCATTCTGATTAAAGTCAATTGTCACACATCACTCAATTCGCCTCTTCTTCACCAATGAACCAAGCTGGAACAGAACAAATATTATGTGTAAATGACAAAATTTTGCTTTAGACAGGAAACAAAACACACACAATACCTCCCCCCCCCCCCCCCCTCTCTCTCTCTCTCTCTCTCTCTCTCTCTCTCCCCCCCCCCCCCCCCCTCCCTGTCCCTCTCTAAAAGTTATTAAAGATGTTCTTACACTAAAAATGCTTAAAACACAAATACAACAAAGTTAATATACCAAAATTTCTAACAGAGAGTAAATATAATATGTTTTGACAGTTTTCTTCTGGTAAAAATGTTGAATGACTCTTTGTTATTCTAGACAAATACTATACTGAAAAGGGCAAATGATGCTGTAGTATCACAAGCAATATACAAAAAATTAATAGCGAAATAGAAGTTCAGCAATGAGAAAATTATTAATTATTTGAAAACTGTACATGACTGACATTAATCCTAATTTACTCGCAAGTGCTTTCATGTCTATAATTCCAAGACACATCCCAAAACAAATACAACTGTGTTTTTGTGTCATCATAAGATGTATTTTTATCTAAAGACACTTTGTGGTGCCATCTGAATGAATTACTATTAGAGAACAACCAACACATGTAGTGGTTGTGTCACCAACCATGCTCGTGAATCTGAATAACAAACCTACGTTATTACAATGCAAGTGATTAAAGCATATAAACAAACAATTTCAAGATATGTTATCATTAAGCGAAACAAGATACAAAGAAACAAGTTTCCCATATGCTGTGTGAGCTAATACAGAGCAACATAACTTGATACAGTTTTATGCCATTTGGGCAGCACTTAAAAATTGCAAAGAGATTATCATGAAGATACCACAAAAATTAAGCAACTTAAATTTCAAGTATGGTTCAACATGACATTGAAGTGTTTATCCAGAAATTATCTACAGAGTAGCAACAGGAATTAGTTCCACTGTGGCAAATCTACATCCTCTTGACAAGGGGTATCCATAAACAACAAATATTAATTCCATAAAAATGAGATTCCTTTCTGTGTAATTTACTACAGTGGAACTTTTCACTACAAAGGTATGCTGAAAAGTAATGTCTCCCAATTTTTTGTTCTGTTCTCAACCCTGTTTGAGGTATCACATGTCATGTGTATCACTTGGTCGACTGAGAGCAAAAATTCAAATAGTTCATCTACACTCGGACGGCCTTTTCGTTCACCATGACAGTTCCAGACTATACAGGAGGACTGTGACATCTGCAAAAACCTGATGCATTAGGTTGTCATTGATTATCCACCATACAGTCTTGATTTGGCCCCATCCAATTTTCATCTGTTTCCAAAACTGAAAGAACACCTTTGAGGACTTCACTTCAATAGTGATGAAATGGCAGAAATAGAGGTGAGCTGGTGAATCCATCAACAAAGTCAAACATTCTACAGTGACAGTATCAACAAACTGGTATCTTGTTGGAAGAAATGTATTTGTTTTCAGAGTAGCTGTGTTGAGAAATAAATGTACCGAAATGAAGAATAAAGGTGTAGAATGTTAACATCGTTTGTTTTATTTAAACAGCTTTAAACATTTTCACATAAAAAATTCGGAGGCATAACTTTGTAGCATACCCTCATATGTAATAATCTGGTCAGGTAAAGTATATTAATGGTCTATGGAATGTAAAAAATGACAATATGTCTGAAACATCAATTTAAATGAAATTACAGTGCTCATCATGAAATTAGGTATGTTGAGGCCACATTGCCTGCCTACTAGAGTGAGACGGCACACTGGACTTGCATTCGGGAGTATGACAATTCAAATCCTTCCCTGGCTGGCCAAATTTAAGTGTACCATGGTTTCCTTATACTGCTCGAGGCAAATACCGCAAAAGTTGCTTTGCAATGGCACAGTCCATTTCCCTCCCCATCCATGAAACGATCTGATCTTGTGCTTCGTTTCTAATGACCTCACAGCCAACAGAACGCTAAAACCTAACCTTCCCTCTTTCAGACCACCACCACCACCACCACCACCACTACCACCACCACTGTCGTCATCATCATCATCATCATCATCATCATTATCATCATCATCATCATCATTCCTTTCCCTTCATTTTAATCTCTTGCATTTTTCCAGGAATCCTCATCCATTCCCTGCACATGCCAAAACTATTTTATATTTTTCCTTCATCTTATCTTACAGAAACTCACATATGCAATCTCCCTTATACTTTCATTTTTCATCTTTTTCTTTTTGTTAGTATATAATACATTTTGTATATCACCCTTCTTTTTTTTGGGTGGTGGTGGTGGGGGGGGGGGGGCTGTCTTGTTCCGTATCATTTCTCTCACACTCCCATCAGCTTCCCTTACACATTCACGTATCACTT
Source organism: Schistocerca serialis cubense (assembly GCF_023864345.2). Classification (NCBI taxonomy): domain Eukaryota; kingdom Metazoa; phylum Arthropoda; class Insecta; order Orthoptera; family Acrididae; genus Schistocerca; species Schistocerca serialis. Next base: position 432,803,437 of record NC_064640.1, on the reverse strand, counting down.
TGTTATTTCTTTCACATCCCTGGTTTTATGCTCCACAGCTATTTTAAACCTCCAACTGGTTTTAACTGTTCCCCATATAATGTCATTTTTTCTACATATAGGTATATCCTTTTTTCTAACTGTAGCAACTCATTCACACTTCTTTGGATTAAATTTTAGGCCATACACTTGGACAACCTTTTCCAAAAACCCACTCACTCCTGTGCTTCCTCCTTCTCATTGTTCCTCCCCTTCATCAAATCATCAACAAATGACACTGCTGTAATCCTGTCTTTTCTCTCTCCTGCCATCTGTGCCATTGTAACATAAAACAACACTATGAAAATCAACGAAGATATTGGACTTTCTTGTTTCAAACAACTTCTCTGCTTTGCCATCTTTTTCTCCATCTTCCCACTCTCACACAACTTACACCTGCCTGGCATGCTTCTTTCGGCTTTTACAGTCATCCTGTACATCCCTTTCCTTCTTAGTGCCTCCAAAAATCACTTCTGAACACTATGTACTATGTTTCTCTAAGTACAGGAAGATCAACAGCAGATCTCTGAAATGGTGTTTCTGCAGCTGTCTCACAGCAAATGGGAGATCTACTTTGAACCTTCCTGGCCAGAAGCTATACTTTCCTTATTTCAGCTGCTTTTCCATTTCTCTCGAAATTCACCTCTTCAGAATCTTCTCAAAAATTTTTGCACAGTGGCATAAAAGGTAACATCACTACAGTTTTTGAAATCATTTTAGTTTCTATTCTTAAAGACTGTCTTCTGGAGTAATCATTTCCTTCCACAGAGCCTTCACAACTTGATACAACATTGCATCCCCAAATCATCTGCTGCTCTGATTGTCTGCACATTCACTTAATCTAAACCTGCTACCTTTCCTCTTTTCATGTTTTTCTATGCAATTTAAATCTTTTTTCAGTTCACTCTCTATATATCTATCTTTGTCTGTTGTTCCACATGGATTCAGCAGATTATCAAAATATGTCCTCCACAGCTCTTTAAGATCATCCTCTGTCTTTCTCTCATTCCCATCTTCACCAATCAATTTTACACTTTCTGCTATTATGATCATTCCATACAGTGTTTTCTTCTTTCCTTTACTAATTCAATCATCATAGTCTCTTTTTCCTCTCCCTATCCTCTGTGATCAGTTTTTGTGCCTCCCTATTTCTGAATTCTTACCCTTCTTCAAAATTGCACCATGGTATCTCCTTATATCTCCTATTACTGTTCCTTATACACACTCCCTCTGCAGTTTCTACCAGTGTGTTCTTAAAGTTCCTCCATTCTTCTTCCACATCCCACCTAGTGGGATTTTGTTTCTCATTTTTCTATGATAATATCCTTCAGCTCTGCTTCTTTAACTTCTATACCTTTATATGCCTTTCTTGACCATCTGTTCACTCTCACTCCTTTATTTTTCTAATGTTCATTACTAACAGCCAATAGTCACCAAACCTGCAATGGTTTTATAGTGATATCTGCTATGTTACTCAACATTCATCACCTGCAAACATATAATCAGCTACTAGCTTTTTAGCCTCATCATTACTATGCCACATAACCTCTCTTATCAAATGAGTTTCCAACCTTCAACCAATTTGGTCTTTACCATTCTCAAATTTCTTCCTCTTTCAATCAATCTCTCCAAACTATAAGCATATCCACTTCATTGTTGGTGTACTCCTCATTGGCTATTATGTACAGTCTACACCTATTTCTCAGTTCACACCTTCCTTCACCTCTCAAACTTGTTTCTGGTATCTAGTTTCTGTCTTTCCATAATTTCAACAAGGTCTTCAACTTTCCCTTTTAAAGTTTTTACATTTAATTTTCCAAATCATAAACTACATCTATTGCTATGTAGTTAACCTTTGGATGCATTTTAGATTCTGAGGCTTGTAACATTTTTGAAAGCTCCTTGGATATCCTCTGTTGGCTTGCTAGGCCTATTGCAGTTTCATTCTGATTTTTCCTGCCCTTTTCAGGTTTTCTGTATGACCTTTACAGTTGATCACAGGCCACAGGTCCCCACTGTACTTCACCACAACACGGAATCTCCTACTTCATACTGTTGCAGTCAACATGCAAAAGTACCCAACTGTGTACTTTACTTCATTAGAACTAACCAATGAGAATCTGGCATCTTCTACAATACAATACGCTGTTTCTGCATTTATCCTTTCCACAGTTCATTAGAGCAAATATTTTTTAAAAATAAAACACACACACATACATGCATGCCCTCCCCCTCCTACACACACACACACACACACACACACACACACACACACACACACACACACACACACAAACCAACTATATAATAGGGCATTATTTTTGGCATTTGTAATAATCAAGTTTTGCTCTAAATGGAGAACGTTCTCAAACATGTTTGCAATTTACAAAAAGAGAAGACTTGGTCTGTTTCCAAGATGTTTCTTTTACCTGAATTAAATCAATGAAATTGCTGACAAACTGATATATGTGTGTAGATGGACAGTAAAATGAAAATCTTTCAAAATGTGCATCCAGCCTTTAACCATTACACTATTTTGCTAGACGATAAATTTTGAATAAAATATTGACATTTAATAGAGAAAAATCATTTTTTTCTTTCCTTAGAAATATTAAATACTTAGATACTTTCACAAATTCATTTAACAAAGACCTCAAATGAAATAATAGCACTTTCTGATACTTACCAGATCTGAAATTGCTGGCAAATGAAGTGAGCAATCTGCTGCTTTTGATGGATCAGCTGGGTCTTGTGCACTGTTTCCAGCAGCTGCTGAACCCGAAGATGGATTTTCACCTGGCTTTCCAGGCTTAAGATTCCGGTGTTGTGGGAATGTTGGCATCAGTTTTGGGTCACATGCTACAACAAACAAGAAAAAATATAAAATCACTTTCAGTTGGATAATATGTGCAAATCAGGAAAGAAGGACTAGTGCTCTTATCTTGCGTAAAGGTAAACAGTTCTTAGGAAGTGTATATGATTAAATCTAGAGACATTTTCTGCATCTCATGTTTATTATCCAATTATGGTAACTAATCACACACTAGGGAGTAGTGAAAGTGGAAAGTGAGAATGGTAGGTCAGTTCTCCAATCCCTCAACTTTCCACCATTTCTAAGTCCTAATGACAAGCCTTTTGCCTAGTCCAACTTGGTCTTTGACTCTGGGCTTACACTGTTGCCACAATCTCATTTCTACTGTGAGGACCACCCAGATAAAGTAAGAAGCAACAATTACTAAATGAACATCTGTCATTAACATAGTTTGTGTGGCAATACAGCACTTCATTCATACTGCTCCTGACACGGCTTTGCAATTTTGTTGCTAACCACTAGCCAAAATTTGCTCATGTGTGCACTGCATGAATGCGAGCGAGAGAGAGAGAGAGAGAGAGAGAGAGAGAGAGAGAGAGAGAGAGAGAGAGAGTCAAGACAGCAGGGATTGTTTGCCATTTTTGTTTTTCAGTTAAGGTGCCCGAGTTTCACGACACACATAGACAAACAAAGGGGTCATATAAAATGTATACAAATTTATTCGCAACCTTAAAGACAATGCCAGAAGAGATTACATCTTATTGGCACCATAGACTGCAACAAGAAAGGTGTGTGTGTGTGTGGTCTTTCACTGGGAACAGTGCAGAGAATATTTACAGAAGCATAGGCAATGCAAACCTGTGATCCAGAAATCAAGTTTCAACCTCTGAGAAAAGATATTGGTGGAAGAAAAACTGCCAATGATTTGGATGATTTCCAGAAAGATATTGTTCATCATAATGTAATGGAATATTATGACAGTAGCAAGTATCCTGCAAGGAAAATGCTTGCAGATGCTTTCAAAGAAGGACCGTCGTTCAAATGGAAGAATTCTGAAATCTTTGCGATTTAGGTACAGAACAATGAGAGAAATGCACCACACACCAGGAAAGAAAATCATCAAAGCCCAATTATTTACCCTCAATGAGAGCTGGTTCAATCAGATTCATGCCAGAAACCACGTACGTCAAGATTCGAAAGGCAGAGGTGCACTGAAAGTATTGAGTGGCAAAGGAAACAAACTCTGTCATGCAGGATCATCTGAATATGGCATTATCCAAAGTGTGAAGATAATATTTACATCCTTCAAATCCACTGATTATCATGAAGAAATGAACAGTGACGCATTTAAATGCAAGTTTTTAGATTTAGCATGTGGTTCAGAAGAGGATTGTGCAATTGTCACTGATAATGACAATTATTATTCAAGAAGAAAATTCCTAATTCAAGTACAAAGAAGGAATAAACTGCATACTGGCTATAAGATAAAGGTATTTCAATTTCAGCCTGCTACAGAAAAGTGGAGATGTTAGAAGAACTCTGGAGCCACAAGCACTTTTTATAATCAATATGAACTTCACAGCTCTGTACCATTTCCAATGCAGCCTGTTAGAAAATGTATGGGATCTGGTGAAAGCAAAGCCACATACAAAAACTGTAAGTTCAGAATGAAAGAAGTGCACAATTTACTTGAGGAAGCAATTGAGGATGTCATGGTGGAAGGCTGGATTAAGTGTGCATACCACACTGAAAATCTGCATGAAAATGATTTTCTGAAGGAAGGCACACAAGAAAATTGTAGGGGAAGGATTGTCACTGCTTCAAATGACTCCTCAGATAGAAAGGCTTCAGAAGAGGACATTTAGAACTGCAATAACTTGTATTAAATGTTGTTTTCTTGTTCCTTACCCTCCCCAAAGCTGAGGACACTGTTCCCTCTCTCTGTTCTCTTTGCTCTTGTCTTCCCTTTCCTTGGCAGAGCAGCTAATATGTGTATACCACCTGTCCTGGCATGTTTGTTGATATTACTTGTTGGGAACACAAGACTAGCGTTTTCTGTTTTGCACCAGCGTCACAACTAGCATTCAAAGCTAATAATACTTTAAATGTTCACATAACCATATAGCTTTATAACTTAACAGATGAGTAGTAATAACATATTTGGCTATAACACATCTTCTAGAGCACATGAGAATACATTAATGAAGAGGCTGCTGTTTAGAAGTATTTTCTGAACATTTGCTTGGCATATGGTTTCAAAGCCATGATAAATTGTTTAAAATAGGCAACTGTCTGCTTCTGATTATAAAACCTTTATTGCTATGTACTATCTGCCATGTCAGATATCACATGATTTTCAAGTGAACACACTGAGCATACATGTGGCAGACAGCATTGTCTGATGGCACAGTTTGCTGGGTTCAGCTCAAGATGAGTGGGCCACAGGCCTCTGGCTTGTGGTGACTGAAGCATATGGTGAGAACAAGAGTGTAGGAAGTGCACAGGAAAGGTGGATGGGGTACCCTCTACACTTGCACCTTCAGCCACCATGTTTGCTGCTTCCTGGTAAAGTAGGTGTATCTTGTATTTAATTTTTCCTCAATATCTCAAGTTACCAAAACTTCCTCTCTTTTCAATTTTTTTTACACTCATGACTGACATACAGATTAATGAAAGGCAGTTTGGAAAAAACAGTGCTAAGTGACTCTCTTATTGAGCTATCAGTTGTGGTCTACAAGACACTGTAGGTCACGACTGGTAGTACAATAAAGAGATTCGCTTAGCAGCCATCGGACTCTCTCTCTCTCTCTCTCTCTCTCTCTCTCTCTCTCTCTCTCTTCCAGCACAACTTCATAAAGTAACTTACAGCTGTGGAGCATCGCCTATAAATTTTTTTCTGTAACATGTAACTTTTTGCACCTATCACCTTTACTTTAAAAGTATCAACTGCTTTCACATTTCTCCTTCAGTTGACAAGCAAGCAGTATCATGCAGATGACAAGGTGGATGTATCCATATTTGTGTGTCAACATTGCAAAATTAACCACATAAATAAAAATTTATATCGAATGACACACAGAGAACAGCAGAGAACTGCACTTTCATTGCATGACTAAGGTACCACTTCCCCCTATCAGCTTAGACATGTGAGAAATTATTTGTTTTAAACGTACAGTACATCCCCACGTTCCCAGAATTAACGTTTTCCTGCAGTTTATGACATTTTTTATCGGTCCCGTCAAATTTCCTATGCCCACAATGTTAATTTGCACCTGATTTTGCGTCAAAATATTTATAATTTTCCTGTGATTTACGCAATTCGAAAATATGTTTCTGGTGAAAGTATGATGCTAGCATAATGTTGGGCGTCCAGTAGTGTTTACAAATATTAAGTGGTTAAGTTTCTTGACACCAGGGCACACTATTCAGCGGATTTGAATGGGTAAATCAGTAAAAGTTGTAACAATTTGTGCTATATCTCCCTCCGCTGCCTAGCTCTACGTGGCATCGTGGCTGATGGGAGTAACTAGGTTCGTTCAAATGAAGATATCATGACCAATCACAACCATTTTCAAACTGTCTCTACTGCGCAAATGCAGTTTCGTGATTGTTGTGATCATCATGACACCTTTGTCAAACCATATTTAGCGTGTTTCGGCGTATGGCCACGTGGATTGCTAGTTGGCACCATCATTAACTTTGTGTTGCTCAAATGTTTTTAATGCAAACACAGCATTGGTTATTTATTGTATTCATGCTGAGCAAAATGTGTTCCGAGAATTTATTCTCATTGCCAAATGCAGTATTTACGTACATATTTTTTGAATTGTTACACAAACAATGTGAGTGAGAGTTTTCATGTGTGTGTGTGTGTGTGTGTGTGTGTGTGTGTGTGTGTGTGTGTGTGTGTGTGGTTTTTTAGTAATGGTTTAAAAGTAAATGATGACGTCGAACATTCATATACACAGTGCACGAGACGCAGAATAACACCTATTCAAACACTGTACAAAATACTTAGTTATATATTTGCACTTGACAACGAGAAAAAATTCTCGAAACACGTCGTGCTAAGCTTGAAAAAATACGTAACTAGTGCAGTATTTCATTATTTAAATAATGAATAACAGCTGCAGGCTTTTCAAAAACATCAATTATGATGTTTGACATTAAGTCAAACATTATCAATTCCAGTTACATCAGCGGTTTTTGTTAGATAGTAAACCTTGATCAGATAATAAAGAAGTCCCTGACAAGTCTTTTGATGTCTGTTATGTACATACATCATAAATAAATTGCAAGGGGGTATCCTATATGTAACTCTTACAGCTTAAAACATTATTTTCCACATTTTACATTTTCCCGCATTTTGCACATTTTTTTTTTTTTTTAAGTCCCCTGAAAAGTGTAAAAGCGGGGTTTCACTGTATCACTCTCTCCTGCAATAGGATATTTATGCATAGCACCAAATGGCATCACCACAGGCCAACCAAATGATGTATCGATGTTAAAACTCTACCCATTTTATCCTGTCCCCTACCTGTATTTTCCTACATCATGGGCAACACAGGTCCACTCAGAGATTCTTTTCCCCTATTTCTTGCTGCTGTTACAGTTGCACTGCATTATGGATCATATGCTTTGTTATGTGGTAATAAACCATTCATGAAATCATATTCTACTAATGTACGGGGCGGAATGCAACATGCACAGTATTTCTATGAATGGCATGTGTGTTCCATGTGATAACTGTCTGTGCATTACATTTATGATATATAGATATGGAGAATCATTTTTGGATCTATTTTAAAAGATATGAAAAACCACCTAAACACAATATTCAGATTGTCTGGTACAGAATACCAATGGTACATCAATTTGATTCACGGAACTTTTAGAAGTATCCTCTAAGAGAATGGATTACAATTTTGTCAGTCAAATCTTTTAATAAAGTATCATCAAAAGCTAAATTTCCGACCAGATAAATTATCAATAGCACCAGGCGGCGGCAGGTCCAGGTGTACCTGACTTTATCACTCAAATGAATTATAGTAATGCAATCAAAAAAGAAGCGTGTGTAAAGTATAAAAGTGAATTCTCGAAATTTAGTGAACGCATTTCAAGTTTACATTTCGTTATTGATGGTCTAAGAAGAGAAAACCACAGCCTGAAGCTCGAAAATGCACAACTAAGAACAAAGGTAAACATGCTTCTACTCCAACAAGATAAAATGGATAAATCGACGGAATGGAGGAAAGTCAACAACAAACGCAGATCACCGGGCACTAATACTTCACAAACAGTAAGTGACACAAACTTGGTGGATGTAAATAAATTTGCTCCTAGTAACAGTGTATCAGTGACTGGCGCAGAATCAAAACTAAAATCGTGTGTTAAAGTCCCTAAAAGCGAAAGTTATCACAAGGAAGTTTCATTTGATAAGCCAAAGCCTATATCTTCAACAAATGAACGTTCGAGTTCTGACAACTATAAAACTTTCTGCTCCAAATAAATCTATCAAACGCGTACACATTTTTGCGGACAGCCATGGTAGAGGCTTAGCAGATATCGTAAAAAGCAATCTTAGCAATGCTGAAGTGTGTGGAATAGTGAAACCTGGTGCAAAAATCGAGGAAGTATTATCGGGTTGCGATCCTGAGAACGTTAAAAACGACTATGTGATAATAATCGGTGGTGCAAACAATGTAGCCTGTAATGAAGGCCACGATGTGATACAAACACTGGAAAAGAATTTCTCAGCACTAAATTGCTTCAAGTTATTTGTTGTAAACACCCCGAAAAGACACGACTTGGAACCACAGTCATGTGTCAACGAAGCTATCTCGCAAACAAACTATAAATTGACAAAGACTTGCAATCGCTTTAATAACATCTACATCTTCATCTACATTTATACTCCGCAAGCCACCCAACGGTGTGTGGCGGAGGGCACTTTACGTGCCACTGTCATTACCTCCCTTTCCTGTTCCAGTCGCGTATGGTTCGCGGGAAGAACGACTGTCTGAAAGCCTCTGTGCGCGCTCTAATCTCTCTAATTTTACATTCGTGATCTCCTCGGGAGGTATAAGTAGGGGGAAGCAATATATTCGATACCTCATCCAGAAACGCACCCTCTCGAAACCTGGCGAGCAATCTACACCGCGATGCAGAGCGCCTCTCTTGCAGAGTCTGCCACTTGAGTTTATTAAACATCTCCGTAACGCTATCACAGTTACCAAATAACCCTGTGACGAAACACGCCGCTCTTCTTTGGATCTTCTCTATCTCCTCCGTCAAACCGATCTGGTATGGATCCCACACTGATGAGCAATACTCAAGTATAGGTCGAACGAGTGTTTTGTAAGCCACCTCCTTTGTTGATGGACTACATTTTCTAAGCACTCTCCCAATGAATCTCAACCTGGTACCCGCCTTACCAACAATTAATTTTATATGATCATTCCACTTCAAATCGTTCCGCACGCATACTCCCAGATATTTTACAGAAGTAACTGCTACCAGTGTTTGTTCCGCTATCATATAATCATACAATAAAGGATCCTTCTTTCTATGTATTCGCAATACATTACATTTGTCTATGTTAAGGGACAGTTGCCACTCCCTGCACCAAGTGCCTATCCGCTGCAGATCTTCCTGCATTTCGCTACAATTTTCTAATGCTGCAACTTCTCTGTATACTACAGCATCATCCACGAAAAGCCGCATGGAACTTCCGACACTATCTACTAGGTCATTTATATATATTGTGAAAAGCAATGGTCCCATAACACTCCCCTGTGGCATGCCAGAGGTTACTTTAATGTCTGTAGACGTCTCTCCATTGATAACAACATGCTGTGTTCTGTTTGCTAAAAACTCTTCAATCCAGCCACACAGCTGGTCTGATATTCCGTAGGCTCTTACTTTGTTTATCAGGCGACAGTGTGGAACTGTATCGAACGCCTTCCGGAAGTCAAGAAAAATAGCATCTACCTGGGAGCCTGTATCTAATATTTTCTGGGTCTCATGAACAAATAAAGCGAGTTGGGTCTCACACGATCGCCGTTTCCGGAATCCATGTTGATTCCTACATCGTAGATTCTGGGTTTCCAAAAACGACATGATACTCGAGCAAAAAACATGTTCTAAAATTCTACAACAGATCGACGTCAGAGATATAGGTCTATAGTTTTGCGCATCTGCTCGACGACCCTTCTTGAAGACTGGGACTACCTGTGCTCTTTTCCAATCATTTGGAACCCTCCGTTCCTCTAGAGACTTGCGGTACACGGCTGTTAGAAGGGGGGTAAGTTCTTTCGCGTACTCTGTGTAGAATCGAATTGGTATCCCGTCAGGTCCAGTGGACTTTCCTCTATTGAGTGATTCCAGTTGCTTTTCTATTCCTTGGACACTTATTTCGATGTCAGCCATTTTTTCGTTTGTGCGAGGATTTAGAGAAGGAACTGCAGTGCGGTCTTCCTCTGTGAAACAGCTTTGGAAAAATGTGTTTAGTATTTCAGCTTTACGTGTGTCATCCTCTGTTTCAATGCCATCATCATCCGGAGTGTCTGGATATGCTGTTTCGAGCCACTTACTGATTTATCGTAAGGCCAGAACTTCCTAGGATTTTCTGTCAAGTCGGTACATAGAATTTTACTTTCAAATTCACTGAACGCTTCAAGCATAGCCCTCCTTACGCTAACTTTGACATCGTTTAGCATCTGTTTGTCTGAGAGGTTTTGGCTGCGTTTAAACTTGGAGTGAAGCTCTCTTTGCTTTCGCAGTAGTTTCCTAACTTTGTTGTTGTACCACGGTGGGTTTTCCCGTCCCTCACAGTTTTACTCGGCACGTACCTGTCTAGAATGCATTTTACGATTGCCTTGAACTTTTTCCATGAACACTCAACATGTCAGTGTCGGAACAGAAATTTTCGTTTTGATCTGTTAGGTAGTCTGAAATCTGCCTTCTATTACTCTTGCTAAACAGATAAACCTTCCTCCCTATTTTTATATTCCTATTAACATCCATATTCAGGGATGCTGCAACGGCCTTATGATCACTGATTCCCTGTTCTGCACTTAAAGAGTCGAAAAGTTCGGGTCTGTTTGTTATCAGTAGGTCCAAGATGTTATCTCCACGAGTCGGTTCTCTGTTTAATTGCTCGAGGTAATTTTCGGATAGTGCACTCAGTATAATGTCACTCGATGCTCTGTCCCTACCACCCGTCCTAAACATCTGAGTGTCCCAATCTATATCTGGTAAATTTAAATCTCCACGTAAGACTATAACATGCTGAGGAAATTTATGTGAAATGTATTGCAAATTTTCTCTCAGTTGTTCTGCCACTAATGCTGCTGAGTTGGGAGGTCGGTAAAAGGAGCCAATTATTAACCTAGCTCGGTTGTTGAGTGTAACCTCCACCCATAATAATTCACAGGAACTATCCACTTCTACTTCACTACAGGATAAACTACTACTAACAGTGACGAACACTCCACCACTGGTTGCATGCAATCTATCCTTTCTAAACACCGTCTGTACCTTTGTAAAAATTTCAGCAGAATTTATCTCTGGCTTAAGCCAGCTTTCTGTACCTATAACGATTTCAGCTTCGGTGCTTTCTATCAGCGCTTGAAGTTCTGGTACTTTACCAACGCAGCTTCGACAGTTGACAATTACAATACCGATTGCTGCTTGGTCCCCGCATGTCCTGACTTTGCCCCGCACCCGTTGAGGCTGTTGCCCTTTCTGTACTTGCCCAAGGCCATCTAACCTAAAAAAACCGCCCAGCCCACACCACACAACCCCTGCTACCAGTATAGCCGCTTGTTGCATGTAGTAGTGCCGGCCGAAGTGGCCGTGCGGTTAAAGGCGCTGCAGTCTGGAACCGCAAGACCGCTACGGTCGCAGGTTCGAATCCTGCCTCGGGCATGGATGTTTGTGATGTCCTTAGGTTAGTTAGGTTTAACTAGTTCTAAGTTCTAGGGGACTAATGACCTCAGCAGTTGAGTCCCATAGTGCTCAGAGCCATTTTTTTTGTTGCATGTAGTGGACTCCTGACCTATCCAGCGGAACCCGAAACCCCACCACCCTATGGCGCAAGTCGAGGAATCTGCAGCCCACACGGTCGCAGAACCGTCTCAGCCTCTGATTCAGACCCTCCACTCGGCTCTGTACCAAAGGTCCACAGTCAGTCCTGTCGACGATGCTGCAGATGGTGAGCTCTGCTTTCATCCCGCTAGCGAGACTGGCAGTCTTCACCAAATCAGATAGCCGCCGGAACCCAGAGAGGATTTCCTCTGATCCATAGCGACACAAATCATTGGTGCCGACATGAGCGACCACCTGCAGATGGGTGCACCCTGTACCCTTCATGGCATCCGGAAGGACCCTTTCCACATCTGGAATGACTCCCCCCAGTATGCACACTGAGTGCACATTGGTTTTCTTCCCCTCTCTTGCTGCCATTTCCCTAAGGGGCCCCACTACGCGCCTGACGTTGGAGCTCCCAACTATCAGTAAGCCCACCCTCTGCGACCGCCTGGATCTTGCAGACTGAGGGGCAACCTCTGGAACAGGACATGCAGCCATGTCAGGCCGAAGATCAGTATCAGCCTGAGACAGAGCCTGAAACCGGTTCGTCAGACAAACTGGAGAGGCCTTCCGTTCAGCCCTCCGGAATGTCTTTCGCCCCCTGCCATACCTTGAGACGACCTCCCACTCTACCACAGGTGAGGGATCAGCCTCAATGCGGGCAGTATCCCGGGCAACCACAGTCGTAGTCCAATCGGGGGATGCGTGGGACGAGCTGACCGTCCCCGACAAACCCCCATACGGACCCCCACAGTGATGCCCATTGGCAACAGCCTCAAGCTGTGTGACCGAAGCCAACACTGCCTGAAGCTGGGAGCGAAGGGATGCCAACTCGGCCTGCATCCGAACACAGCAGTTGCAGTCCCTATCCATGCTAAAAAAACTGTTTTGCAAAGAACGTCTGAACTAATCTACAGAGAGCGCAAACAAATCGACAAAATTTAAACTGTTATTAAAATACAAGATTGCCTAGTAAATGCAGTAATGCTGCTACTTGCGCACTGCTGACACTGCTCGGCGGCGGAAGGAGACTACGCGAATTTACACTATTCAGGTACTAAAACGCGATGCTACAACTCTCAAATACTATAATACGTCCGAAATTTATGAATTAAACAATGCAAGTACCAAAAACACGCAAAGAAATTAAGAATTAAACTATGTAACAAATGAGTGAGCTAGGAGTATACGACTTGCTGCTGCAGCTGCTTATCCAACGGCGGCAGGGAGCACACTGACTGTGACCAACCGACACAGTTGTGTTGTCGATGTAAGCACTTTTAGAAGAGAGTTGTTTACAAAACATGGTATGCACCTAAACCGGGCAGGAAAGAGAGCATTAGGTATTCTCCTAAAAGCAGCAATGACAGACCAACTCAACTCTACGAGATGCACTTCGTATAAACAAACTACAATAGACAAATGGATTTCAAAAAAACAGGACAAGAGTGCATTCGTGAACTCGACAGTTAAGAATAATTTTTTAGGCAAAACCCTGTAACAGCCTCTGTAACGTATCAACTTGCAATCTTGCACCAAAATATTAGAGGCCTGTTTAATAAGCTAAACGAACTCTCAGTCAATGTGCAAGACAATGGAAGCATAGATCACGCCCATGTACTATGCTTCACTGAGCATCACGCCTGCTCAGGGATGGAAAGGCTGGTAATACCTGACTACAACCTGACGTCTTCATACTGCAGAAACGAAAGGAAAAGTGGTGGTGTTGCAATTTTTGTTAAGAACAGTATCAATTGCAAAGAAATGTATGTTCAAAATTTTTGTTTTGAGCAACATTTGGAATCATGTGCCATCGAAATTTCTGTAAGTAATTCCACCCTATTAATTGTGGCAATTTATAGAGCACCTTCAGGAAATCTTGACATCTTTTTGAAGCAGCTCGATTTGCTTTTACTGCACTTATTCAACTATAAAAGAGATGTTGTACTACTTGGAGATTTCAACATAAACTTTCTTACACATAGTAGTGGGAAGACAGACCTAGAAAATCTGATGTACACCTACAACCTTCTGCCAGTGGTCAATTTTCCCACCAGAGTAACTTCATATTCAAGCACACTAATTGACAACATTTTTGTAGACCAAGAGAAATCGGGCAGTATCAGTGTTAGTAAAATAATAAATGGTCTTTCTGACCATGATGGTCAAAGACTTATCATCAAAAATATAAATGTTTGTCAGAATAAAACTGAGCCAACGTGGAATGTATTCAGGCCCATAAATGTACTAACAATCAAAACATTCAAATCATGCCTTCATAATGTAAATTGGAGTCACATATATTCCGAAACAGATGTAAATTCCAAGTATAACCCGTTTAGTAAAGAAATTGCATCAATATTTGAAACATCCTTCCCAAAAAAAGTTTATAGGTATGTACCAAAAGAAAACACAAAAAAACATGGATAACAAATGGGATTACGACATCTTGCAAGGAAAAAAGAATTTTGTACATAACAGCAAAAGAATCAGGAAACCCCAGTCAAATAAATCATTATAAAAAGTATTGTAAAACTTTGAATAAGGTAATCAAACTTTCAAAAAGCATATATTTTAGATCCAAAATCAACCAATCCAGTAATAAAATTAAAGCAATCTGGGACATAATAAGGAGCGAGACTGGTAGGAACAGTGCCAGTAAACCAGTAGACATTGTACTAAACATTGATGACAATACTGTAAGCAACCAAGAGACTATTGCGAATGCATTCAATGACTACTTCATAAGTGATGCAGAGCAAACAGGTTGCAGTGGATCCTTAGAAAGTGCCATGGATCTGCTGAAGCACAGTTTTCCCATTCCAGTGAGCGAGATAAGGACATCCCCCATAACCAGATATGAAATTAAAAAACCATTGCCTCATTAAAATGTAAGGGACCATTTGGTGTAGATAATATCTCCAGTACACTGCTAAAAACCTGCTCTGACCAATTAAGTAAAGTATTAGCCCATATATTTAAAGCCTCTATGTGCCAGGGTGTTTTCCCAGAGGGCATGAAACTTGCTATAGTGAAGCCTCTCCACAAAAGGAGAGACACAACGCAAGTCTCAAATTATTGACCAATCTCCCTCCTGTCCACTTTCGCTAAAGTCCTTGAGAAACTACTGCACTCCAGAATTGTAAGGCACCTAGAAAACTTTGGCATCATAAGTGATAGACAGTTCGGTTTCCAGAAAAGTATGTCCACAACTGAGGCCATATTTTCTTTCACAAATGATATACTGGAATCCCTAAATAATAAAATGAAGGCAGTTGGAATATATTGTGATCTGTCCAAAGCCTTCGACTGTGTGGACCACAAAATACTCCTCAACAAAGCACGCCACTATGGGATCACTGGGGCACTGGGAAGCTGGCTAAAATCCTACCTCCAAAACAGGAAGCAGAAGGTAATTCTCAATGGGAGCAATAAAGAGGGAGAGGTAGTAGAGTCAGACTGGAGCACTGTACTTCATGGAGTACCCCAGGGATCTGTCCTTGGTCTGTTGCTGTTTCTGATATACGTAAATGACCTACCTTTTTCATGCAATACATGCAAGTTCGTCATGTTTGCTGACGACACCAGCATTTTGATTAGTAACAAACAGCTCACTGATATAGAGGTTGATGCCAACAAATTACTTACAGTACTATTAACGTGGTTCCAAGTGAACTCGCTCACAGTAAACCTGAGCAAAACAAATTATATCCATTTCAGCCTTGACCACAAACTCCCCCAGGAGATTACTGTTTTAAATAACAATAATCAGATAGAAAGGGTACACTGCACCAAATTCTTAGGCCTCCACATAGACAGTAGGCTCAACTGGGACCACCATGTCCTCGAGACTGTAAAAAGGCTGTCCTCAGCAATTTTTACCATTAGGACAATCTCACAATTTGGAGACATAAATGTCACGAAGTCCACATACTTTGCATACTTCCACTCCATTATGTGTTATGGCATCATCTTCTGGGGCAATTCACCCTCATCTAAAAAAATCTTCCTCATGCAGAAAAAAGTAGTCCATATAATGTGCAGAGTACCCCTGAGAACCTCCTGCCGTACGCTCTTTAAAAAACTTGGAATACTTTCCACAACCTGCCAGTATATTTTTTCCCTAATGAGTTTCTTGGTTGACAATCCTGCCCACTATGAAACCAATGAAAGCTTTCATTATCATAATACAAGAAAGAAGGCTGACCTCCACTTTGAACTAAAAAAGTTTAACTCGGGTACAGAAAGGAGTGCATTACTCCAGTGTCAAAATATTTAACTTAATACCGAGCTATATAAAAAGTCTACATAGTAACAGTGCATCATTCAAAAACAATCTAAAGACATATTTAATCGAGAAAACGTTTTACTCACTTGATGAATACTTCAACAGAGAAAAGTAGTCTTTGTATGTATTTATATTTACTGTTGTTTGTTTATGTTCTTTTTGTTCCTATTTGTAACCATATACTTACTGTGACAAATAGGCTTTTGCAATGTGATAAACTTTGCATAATGTATTATTCCTACAACTTTATTTTAGTTCATTATTATTTTTGCAAGTCTTATGTAATTTATGTCTAGTTCTGCTCTTGTAAACTAATTGATACCATGGTCTGTGAACATATATTACTCAGTCTGCTGGTAAAGTAGTGTAGTCACTCCTCATGTTGGACAACAAAACTCTTACTCACAGTGGTTATGTTACTCTCTTTCACTTTCCTTGTGCTACATGCAGATATGCAAAGAAGCATTATCTATAGAGAGCAGTATTTGGCAGACATAAAGCCAAAAAGTAAAATATCTGAAGACAAAGCTCATGTTTTTAAAAGAGAAAGCCATTTGCTTCATAAACATGAAAAATTATAAAATATTCTGTTACATATATTTCTTTGTTGTAGTGAAACCAAAATTAATGCATTTGAAATTAAAAATAAAACACTGAGTCATTTTGATTAAAAAGCTGTCAATATTTACTTGTATGAATTAAGGATGTTTAATGCCCCATAAAGCAAATTAAAAAACAAATACTTACGAAGTGGTGCTTCCTTGAAGTAAGAGCTCTGTAGACACTCTTCAGCTGTAGCTCTTTTTTTGGGATCATACATGAAAAGGAAGTTTAGTAACCTTAGCCCGGCAGCAGAAAGCCATGGAAACCTCTGCTTTAAATTATTATAGGGCTGCTGCTTCAAAGTAAAGCTCTGTAGAGCTGGAAGAGAGGAGAACTCTGGCCAAATGGCATCAGAAGGTGTTCCCAAAAGATCCACAATAAGCTCAAGCTGGCCAAGTTCTGAACGCCCAGGCAGTAATGGCCGATGGCCCAATAGTTCACCTAATATACAGCCTGCTGCCCACATATCCACAGAAGTAGTTTGTGTGCGGGCCTGTAGCAACAACTCTGGTGCACGATACCACAGTGTTACCACACGAGGGGTCATTGGTCGCAAAGGTAATCCAAACCATCGTGCTAGTCCAAAATCAGCTAAAAAGAGACAGAGAGAGAAACACTGTCATGAAAGGATATATTATTAATGAAACACCATATCATCACATTAGCTGATACAGTTTATATAATCCATTTAAGAAACCTAAAAATTATGAACATTTATAGTTTTATGTTTTTAGTAATGGTTTAAAAAGTAAACGACGACGTCGAACATTCATATACACTGAATAAATCAGTGTACTTTTCACATTGTAGTTATATTTCAATATTCCCCAGAAGCAGGCAGTATGCTCTGTCAGTCAACTATGAATGTTTAGGTAAAAGGAAATGTGAACCATAAATAACTTTAATCATGTACAATGATACTGTAAAAACTACCATAATTATACAAAAACGGAACAAATAAAGTATTTCTCATGATAAACTTAGCACAGAATAACAAAGATGTCTGAGCACTGAAAGATATTTTGGTGAGTGGAAGGTGGTGAAGATTAGACTCACTGAATAACATGGCGGGGAGGGAGGTGATGTGGGTTGTCTCATGGACTTGAAATATGGGGAAAACGGTGTGATAGCAAGGTAATTTCTGTGATGGCAAGGAACTGGGTGGGCAGAGATATGAATATGGATGAATAGGGTTGGTGAGTGGGTACAGAGGTTTTAGGTTTGTAGACAAGTGCAGATCCTGTGGAGGGGGGAGAGGGGGAGGGGAAATGTCACCTGGGTCATGCCCTTCTCCGGTCCAAAAAACATTTTAGTATAAGCATTTATGTTTTTAAATTCCACATTTCAGAGCTAGCTTTTGGAGAATATAGTAGCGTGAGAACTTGAGTCTTGAAGATAAGGAGTTCTAGAAATTACAAGTTACTTTTAACAAACTGTGACCCCCTCCCCAGAACTGAACACTGGGTCTGCACATGATGGTGGGAGAGGAAAGTGTGTCATAGATAGTGGAACAGAAAGAGAGTGAGGATGTACGAAGATTCTCAGATGGCAGGAAACGATGCATAGATGGTCAAAAAGTGGAAGGTTAGGTGGAATGGGAGGTCTGGAGGTGAACTGATGGAATTACAGCTTCATACTATTTCAAGAAACCAATGTCTTTATGCATCAACAACAACTATTAAAGGAAGTAACATTTGAAAGACAATCCAGAAGTATAAGTATTAATAAAGTTACCTATTTTTACACATCCTTTGTCTGTCATCAGCAAGTTTGAAACTTTAAGGTCACGATGTACCACAAAATTACGATGTAGGTACTGCAGGCCTCGTAAAACTTGCAACATGATACACTTTACTTGCGATTCAGAAAAAGGGGCCTGCATGTTATCAAGTAGACTAGCCAGGTCCTGTTCACAGTACTCCATTGCAAGGAAAATGCTGAAACAATAAAAATTCACATGTAAAAATTATATCCAAATGTAAGAAGAAAATGATATTAGTTGAGATGATAATGTTAATATTTTACGAGTCACATTTACACAGGACAATGGTCAAGAAAATTTAAGACATAAATATTGCTTGTTTGATATTACACTCTCAAAGAAAACTAACGGCACTTTTGACAACAGCATGTTTAAATAACAACAACAACAAAACTTTGAAAGAAATTTAAAAATAACATATTTTGAACAATATAAAGAGACATTGGATACTAGGAAAGTTTTGCAGTGTGAGACCACACACGGATAGCTAACAATTTGGTTCTGTGTGTGTTTAGCTTCAACCATACTTACAACAGGGAATGTTTAAACATGTGAGTCTCAACATTTTTAAACAAAGAAAACTTCACTATTATGTAGGGTACAGAACAATGTTGGACACAAACCGCAAAGTCATTTAAAAGTCGTGTGCCAAAATTCAGATTCATTAAGTGTTTCTTCACTAAAACAATGATCTAGAACAGGCATGGACAACCTTTGGTGAACCACAGACCTGATTCACACACTTACTTAAGCTCATGGGCCACCTCGTCATGCAAAAGCACTGCTCCTAGAGCATAAAGTCAAAACTATAGAGCCTGTGAGATTAATGTTTATGTGGTAATGCACCGACAGGAATGGCACCCCTTTCCTGACATGCCATGCCAGCAAATTATGCCTCAATACATAAATTTTTGAGAGAACATTCGTTTTGTGTTCACGCGGAATTTCTTCCAAGGGCCGGACTGAAACAGATTGCGTGCTGGATGCGGTCTAAAGGTCACCAGTTGCCCACTCATGATATAGAATATTGTTCAAAAATTTGAAAGGGTTATTTAGTTGTATTATATGTCATAGACTCAGTGCAACCTTTATTTTGCTCAATGTGACTTTGCTGTGCTTCCAAAAGTGAAGACTTGCTTTAAAGCCTGGGAGTTTTCTACAAATCATGAGCTTCCACATACATGGTGGAATGACCATGCTCCACTGCTAAAACAACAAGGTAACCCTCTGGTAATTGGTTTCAAATTCTGAAGACCTGCAATGAGCAGAGGAAAATGCTACAAGAAAGCAAGACAATCATGGATGTAAAGCAAAACTTTATTAGTATCCTTTCTACAGATCTCAAAATAGTTTGTAACAACACACTACAGATGTATACCTTGGCTCTTTCCATATTTCCAATGGTTCTCCTTCATGATGGAATCTACGGAACACAATGTGCACATGAGAGAGAGACATGATTACAGTTATTAATTGTCTAGGGCAAGTTATTAAGCAAAAATTAATTTGTGATCACTTCTGAAATAGAGTTCAATTCTTGCAAATCTATATCAGTCACCGAGTGAAGAATGCACCATGTCTCACTTAACGAAAGGCAGGTTTAGATACAAAACAGACCAACTGCAGTGACCAATCCAAGTCGCAGTTCAGTTTATCACAATGACTAACTTCAGGCAGTACTGTGTTTTAAAAGTATCATGATCAAGGCAGCTTATTTATTCTTCCCCTATTCTTTTGTATTGGCATATAAATACCAATTAAGAAAGTGGTTAACCAGAACACACCTTTCCAGGCTCCTTCCAACAACAACTTCTTTCAGGTGAACTATATTCTCATGGCGACAACTCAGCAACACTGAAATTTCACGAAGGCCGCTAACAGGCAAACCATCCTTTTCATGTTCCATTCGAACTTTCTTCAGTGCAACCACTTTATCTGATTTTGTATCTCTTGCACGATCTGCAGCAGAAAGTATTTCATAATTCTAAACATTGTCAATAAAGAACATTGATACATCATTTACCATTGAACATAAGTCATTACACATACAGGAATTAGAGAACTAGGCAAGGAACAGCAATTGGCAGAATATCTGCAGAATTTATCTGGTGCTAGCTAGACACAAATACAATATCGAAGTTATTTGTTAATTTAACTTTTCCCAACAATGAATATTTACTATAACTTCTCCAAGAAAGCCTTCACAAATCCGGCGGGGTCAGGGATTTTCTCTGCCTCGTGATGACTGGGTGTTGTGTGATGTCCTTAGGTCAGTTAGGTTTAAGTAGCTAAGTTCTAGGGGACTGATGACCATAGATGTTAAGTCCCATAGTGCTCAGAGCCATTTGAACCATTTTTGAACCTTCACAAATCACAATAATCATCAACTTTAATGCATAAACAAACCTATTGGATTATGTTCACCCTACCAGAATGTACACATCCATTCCCCATTAGAAAACAATACTTTCCTAGCAACTGATTATGTTTGCCTTTAATTTAGTCAACATGTCTGCTAAGAATAATTTAGCAAAACAGGGAAGTAAAATGGGTATGTTACCACACAATGTGATCCAGAACTGAGTTCCTCCAATGGTCATTTCTCTATAAATCTGTCAGATCACATAGTACTTGAAAGGGTGTTCATGGTTCACATATGCACAGCAACCCAGATTGTAAAATGTTTAATGTGTCTGTTTAGTCTGTCTTTGTTGGAAAAGGTAATTGAAAGAAGTCAGATCAACTGCATTTCAAGCATTTCAGTCTCCTGTGATGACACAATTTCTCAAATATGTGCAGTAGCCGAATCAACAAGGACCAAAAATGGTTGAATAGGGGAAAAAATTCATGTAGTTACAAACTTTTTTACAGTGGTAGGAAGGAGTGCTACAAATTACATACTAAAAATCCTGACAGGTATGGTGTGAGAGTTAGGGAGGTGTATTGTGGCTGTTTAAATATGACTTTTTATGTTTTTCTAGAATAACTCGAAAATCTCCGTTTCTAGTGAAAATTTTTCCCTGTACAAAATTATACTACATTAAATTTCCTAAAAATGTTCTATTCCTTTTTTCTCTAAAACCGATAGTTTCTGCATTGCAGAGTATGAAAAAACAGCAAATTATTGAAAACAGTGTTTTAATGGTATAAAATTAATGTTTATTTTTAAATTAATTGGGTTATGAAGAAATATCAAATGTGTATACAACAGCTACATGCAGCAGAGCCATATTAAGGGATAAATTGTGTTCTATAGGTGTAACAGGTTGTAGGCAGTGGTGTGTGTGCAGCTGATGTAGATGGTAGAAGCACAAGGGAAGTTAAATGTTGAAATGTGTGTGAAATCTTATGGGACTTAATTGCTAAGGTCATCAGTCCCTAAGCTTACACACTATTTAACCTAAATTATCCTAAGGACAAACACACACACCCATGCCTGAGGGTGGACTCGAACCTCCGCCGGGACCAGCTACACAGTCCATGACTGCAGCGCCTTAGACCGCGCGGCTAATCCCATGTGGCGAGGGAAGTTAGATTGCCAGACTGGTCACGCACTTCCCACCTTGGTAGGTCTGCAAACTGAAGAGTGAGAAGGTGATTCCCACTCTATCTTCCCCACTACATCACAAGAAGCAACTACAGGGCGTTTCACAGTTATACAGATCCTCCACAGTGAACCTTACGAATCACTGGTGGCACAGATCATAGACATACCTCGGGATGATTATTTTCCACAATGTGCATCAACACTAGTTGGCATGGACAGAATCTATGTAAATCTCTGCACACTGGTCTGGACAGCTAGAGGGGGACTTGATTCTTAGTCATTAAAAAAAGTTTACTGATAAAAAGTACTTCCTATTTAACCCACTGAAATCAACTCTGATTACAGATTGCAATGATAAATCTCTTTTACAAAGTACATTATTTTTATATATTTGTTGTTGCTAAAATAGTTAAAATATTTTTGTTTCTGAAATATTGCTACAATAATTGCATTCAGCCATTTAACACATAGAGAAATATCTCCGAATAATGCAAATGAAAAAAAGCAAGCTATATGTAGCAAATATGAAACCTGAGGATCATTGACAAAATGTCCTTGTCAGATTATACCCAATACTTAGAACGATGCCATAGTATATTAAACCACAATAATGGGAACAAAGAAAAGTTGTCACTACTGGGATAAAAAGAAAAAAAAAAAAATTTTTTAATAAGGAGAAGAAACTGTTTCAGGGGATAGATATAGTTTGATGGATCAGCTGCAAATAATAAACATGGTTGTAAGAAGCAATGTGCATGAGTAATCACTTAGAGATTGATAAGTTTTTAGAAAGCTTTTAGATCTGTAGTGGGAGTTCAAACATAAGGAATTAAATCTTCATATCGAAGTTCTGCATTAGCCTGAGGAAACAACAAATAAAACATTTCTCATTTAGTGTTCTGTGATCCTGTGCAGAAACTTGATCCCAGAGGACTGATGATTGAAAAAGGCTGGATTTTTCTGACATTTTGTTGTGATTAAAAACGTAAAAGACAAGATGGGTTGATGTGAGAAATTAACTGTTAATAAATACTGGAGAAGACAGCCACTTACTGGCAGTAATAAAAACAGGAAAAATTGAAGCAAGTATATGCTATGGGGAAATGGTGTCACAAAAACCGTTCCTGAAGAATACGTAGCTGGGAAGAGAAAGTCAAGAGGGCAGAAAGATTCAGCTCGTTGATGATCTAAAGGAAACTTGTGTATATGCAGTGAAATGAAAAAGAAAGTAACAAATATCAAGAATTGGAGACAGAAAGGATGTATCAATTGTAGAGAAAACTAATGGATGAAACAAGACCAATTCATTACGAAATACTTAAAGTAAAGCTTCAGTTTCAATTCAAATGCATGAAGAGTATAGAAATTTCATAATTTTGAAAGTATATATGGAAGGTGACTTCATCAATCTAACCCACAATTTTCAGCACCTCAGACAGAGATTTTTAAAAGTTAATGGACTTAGCAGAAAAAGGAACACACATAAATACGACCGATTTGTCGCTTTTTTGATTTTGGGATGAAATATTTCTGTTAGCTTGAACTGCACACGAATAAGATTAAGTCTGAAAACAAAACAGAGACCATATTGACGCATAATCAGTATATACATACAGTGTTATTAAATTTTTAAGATTTCATTTACATATGGCAGCTGAAAACAACAAGCATGGGGAAACAAAGACAGGAGAAGAAATACTACTCATGGTATATTCAGAAGTACTTTGTAAATTTTTATGAAACGGATTATCAACAACCAGTTGATACTGCCAGTTCTAACCTATGGCAGGCACATAGCCAGTTCGAGAACACCCTGTAAACATGAATGTAGTGTTTTTCTACTTACACTCAATTTATTTGAACTTCTTTTTTGTTCCAAAACTAGTTTAGACTTTTTAAGCCTTGATTTAGCTTGATAAAGGTGTCATATGTATAAAAATATCAGCATATTCACATTATGTACTTCCATTTGTTTGTGTTTACAAAGTTAACTAGTTGTGGAATGAAGAATAAGTTCAAATAAATACTGCCTAAATGGAAAAATAAACTATTACATTCATTTAATAAATTTGTGGCTGTGGTACCTCCGATGAAGAATGCATACAAATGTCTACAAATATGGCACTTGAGTGCCTCTGGCACCCCTCTCAGTTTGGCATTCCAACCAGCCACTTGTGTTATTTGGACCTTAAAATGGCCCTGAGCAGACAAGGATGGACATTTAATTGGGAAACCACTTAAAAAGCATAAACTTGCACATTAAAATAAGAGAAGTCTGGAAGAGATAGTTAACAAGCAGGGGATAAAAAATGACCATTGGATAAAAAGTGGTTTATGAAGTCATACAATGTGACAAAACAGTAAAAATGAAAATTTCAGTAATGTTAGACATCCCTATAACCTCAGTAACTAATAATTAAAAACTAATTGTGAAACACTACAAGTCACTTTTTATTTGTCTTGGTCATGTATTTCAATTAAGCCATCTTTAGAAGAAAATGTCCATGAGGTGAGAGTGTTGACAACATTAATGAAGTAGTACCTTAACTGCACGCCAGTCACTTAATTACTTTAAACAAAACTGGGCACCAAGAATAAACAAAAAAAGTAGCTTTTACTGTTTCAAGATTAGTTCTTAAGATCTCAATAAATTTTGTGAATGAAAATCTGGTCCAAATAGGCTGTGTTCTTTTTATCATCCACACAACCCACCAGTTTTAAACATGGGTCATTTGCAAGCACATATCTAATGCCTCCAGTTTCATTTCACATTGTAATACATCACTGGCACATGTGGACAGGTATACACCTTATTTCTGTGTATATGTGGAACAAAATCAATACAACAGTCTACATGATAAAGTTTATTAGCTGACACAAACAGGAAGCTTTCTGGAGTTTTCTCTCAGCCCCCTCAGCTCCCTGGGCTGTCTTCATTTGTGCACTCTCTGTGACGCCTACTATGTACTTTACATCTGTGTGACCCTGTGCTTCCTGGAGTTTTCTGTTTGTGTCGGCTAATGGACATACTCATGTACAATATTGTATACCTGTTCACAAGTACAGTGATGTATTACATTGTGGAAAGAAGATGGAAGCTTAAGATAAATGCTTGAAACTGACTTATGAATTAATTGATGGGGGTTATCGGACCAAACGGTGAGGTCATTAGTCTGGCAATTCTGAAGTTATCCCAAAAAAGAGAGAGGGTCCACTAAAAGTGGATGGATCCAATCAGATGAGTAAAACTATAAAACAAGGAAGTTGAAGCACACACAGTAGAAGGTTATAAAAGTGTAGCCCAAATCTAAAAACTGGGGAAACAGAGGGATAGAAGAGCTGTCTTTGCAAGAAGGAGTGTCATGGGTCCCAGACTGAAAAAACATGAAGAGAGGCCCCAACCATAACTACCCTGTCTCTGTTCCAGGACTAAAGCAAAACCTTATATTTGAAAATAAAAACCACCTTCAGAGAGGAAACTGAGGATCCGTTCAACCATCTGTGAATCATCAGCTAATACTATATTTGAGGAATATGGAAGACTATACTTAGTACAAAGGGCCAAAAGAAGGGGACATTCCACCAATATATGGCATACCGTCAGTCTGGTTCTACAACCACATTTTGGGAGTGGTTCGTTACGCAAGAGGAAACAATGAGTGAGCCTGGTGTGACCAATGCGTAGATGGCATAAGATAGTGGACTCTTTCCAAGAGGTGCGGAAGGAAGAGTGCCAAACTGCAGTAGACTCCTTGATTGTGCGGAGTTTGTTACTGAGAGCAGTAGTGCACCAGATGTGATTCTGCTTTTGGGCAAAGAGAGATCTGACGTAGATCCCCATGTCTGCATTTGGAATCATAAAAGGGAAGGGGGTAAGTATCTGCTTCTCTAGCCAAATGGTCAGTCAATTCATTCCCTGTGATGCCCATGTGACTTGGGACCCAGAAAGACAACTGAACAGACAGCATGGCCAAGGGCAGAGACAAGGCCACAGATAGTGGAGACCAAAGGGTGACAAGAGTAGCATTAATCAATAACCTGCAGGCTGCTCATTGAGTTGGTACATTTTAAAACACTGTGGAGGGTGGCATGAGCAAACAAAATGGAGGGCCTTGTTAATAGCTAGAAGCTCTGGTCTAGGCACCATCCTGGGGGTGGGGGGTGGGGGAATACAATGGGTGCATTCCAGCGAGTGGAGAAGATGGAGATCCCAACAGAGGGAAGTGAGACACATTCCAACTGTCAATCCGACCCGTGGGTGGTTACCAGCAGAGAGACATTCCTCGTTTTGCAAAGAAAACAGGGCACACGGGATGGTCAGGAAAACGACGAATAGCGATTGCTTAAGAAACCAGAAGTTGGGTCCATCATATCTGTAGAAGGGACATCTCCACTTCTGTGAGAAGACTGTCAACGGGACGAGTGTGAAAGGCACCAATAGCTAGATGCACCCCACAATGGTGAACAGAGTCAAGTATTTTCAGAGTGGGAGTAGCTGCTGAGCCATAAACCTGACTAACATAATCTAGTCTGTACAAGGCCAGGACATGATAAAGATGGAGAAGAGCAGCACAGTCTGCATCCCAAGATGTGTGGGCCAAGAGGTGAAGAGCAGTAAGTTTCCACATGCATGCAGTCTTCAGGTGGCGAATATGGGGCATCCATGTCAGCATCTTATCAAAAATAAGTCCCAAGAAATGGGACTCTGTTACAACATCTATGAGCCGGTTGCCTAAATAACGTTACAGGAAGAAAACCAGAAGCATGGGAGACGGCCAATGCAGAGACCCATCGGATGGCGCCTGGGGTTCGGCGCTCAGCAGATGCTACCGAGTGGGAGCTACACCAGATGCAAAAATTGTCAACATACAAAACTGGGGTAACCACAGACCTAACAGAGGTTACAATCCCATTGATGGCTATGAGGAAGAGTGTGACACTTAACACAGACCCCTGTGGGGTAGCATTCTCCTGAATCCGAAAGGTGCTGAGTGAAGTGCCAACTCAAAACCGGAAGAGCCAGTGGGATAAAAACTTGCAGACAAAATTGGAAGGGGGCCGCAAAAGCCCCAGTCATGAAGGGTAATTAAATTTGATGGTGCCAAGCCATGTTGTATGCCTTTTGCAGGTCAAAGAAGACCATGACAAAGTGCCAGCTATTAGTAAAAGCCTATCAGATTGTTGTTTCCAATCTGAGTAAACAGTCAGTTGGAGATTGTCCTTCCCGGAAGCCACACTGATACGGGGACAAAAGGCCCCAAGATTCGAGTACCCAACATAATCAGAAGCTAACCATCCTCTCAAACAGTTTACGAAGTACATTCATCAGGCTAATTGTGTGGTAGCTGTCGAGAGATGTTGGGTTCTTCCTGGGCTTAAGGATGGGAATAACTATACTGTCTCACCATTGTGACAGGAAAGCACCTGTGAGCCAAATGTGGTTGAAGATTGGATTTTTTGGGAGGGGGGGGGGGAGGGGGAGGGAGGAGACCAGAGAGCGAGGTCATCGGTCTCATCGGATTAGGGAGGGACGGGGAAGGAAGTCGGCCGTGCCCTTTCAAAGGAACCAACCCGGCATTTGCCTGGAGCAATTTAGGGAAATCACGGAAAACCTAAATCAGGATGCTGGACGCAGGATTGAACCGTCGTCCTCCCGAATGTGGTTGAAGACCTTCAGTAGATGTTGCCTCTGGGTAATGTCAAAAGGTTGGATCATTTGGTTGTGGATGGAATCCGGGCTTGGGGCTGTGTCATGTGAAGAGGTAAGAGCCTGCAAGAATTCCCATTCAGTGAAGGGTTCATTAAAGAGTTCAGCATAGTGGGGGTTGAAACAGAGGGGGGTCTGTTTAACTCAGCGTTTCTGATGGAGAAAGGTAGCAGGATAGGAAGAGGATGCTGATGCCACCGCAAAGTGTGTCACGAGGTGTTCTGCAAGGACCAATGCATTAGTAAACAGAGCACCTAACAGAATAAGACCCTGGACAGCTGACTGTCGCTGGCAGCCCAGAAGGCTATGGAGCTTGGACCAAACCTGGGAGGAAGAGGCATACGTCCCCAGTGACGAAACATAGCATTCCCAGCACTCCTTTTTACTCTGCTTAATAAGGCACCGAGCCTTAGCATGGAGGCACTTAAAAGCAAAGAGGCTGGTCTGTGAAGAGTGTCATTTAAATTGCTGCAGCACCCATCGGCAGTCCTGGACAGCGACTGCTATGTCCTTGGTCCACCACGGTACCAGTCTATGACAAGGGGGACAGCAGTGCCAGCATAAGTGCAATTTGAAAGAGAGGTGTCAAAAGTGCACAGCAGACATATATATAGGCCAACTGGTCCAGCAGAATGCCCAACATGGGGACATGTCTGCCAGGCGGAGGCAGGGGAACGTTAGAATCACCAGAAAGTGGTCACTGTCACAAAGATCATCAAGGGGTGACCAATGAGGAGATAGTGAGATCGATAGGAGTAAAGGTGCCATGAGCGGCACTGAAGTGTGTAGGGGAACCGTCATTGAGGAGACACAAATCAAAGTCTGTAATAAGTTGGTCAATTAGAAGACCCCTACCCACTGAAATGGCATTCCCCTACAGAGGGCAGTGTGCACTGAAGTCCCCGAGGAGGAGAAACGAGGGCAGGAGTTGCTGTATTAAGGTAGCCAGTTCAACATAGGGAACTGGCCTACCTGGAAGGAGATAGACATTGCAAACGGTGTTTGCTGGAATTGTTTGCATTCTAAACACTATTGCTTCCAGATTGGTACAAAGAGGGATCCAGTCACTAATGACACCGGAGCGAACCAAAGTACCGAAGTGCAGACCCCTCCAGATGCTATCTGGGGGCCGGCATGGTTCAGACAGAACACCCAATAATCATGAAGCATCGGAGAGTGGTTGTCACGGAAGTGCGTTTCTTGAAGAGCAAGACAGAATGCAGAACAGGAGGAAATAAGACGACATATTTCTGGCAGGTGACAATAGTATCTGATGCAGTTCCACTGGATTCTGCAAGATCCAGAACTGAGAGAGAGTGGGCGACCTTGGGGCGCACAGGTAGTGTGTCTCACGGGCGAGTTGTGGTAGTTGGCTTGTGACATGAGAGATGCCGGGCAGAGGGGTCCCGGAGGGGGGCGGAGGGGAGGAGCCCATCACTGCCAAGTGCCGAAGAAGGGACACACTTCTTCGGTCGGGGAGGGGGAGCGGCTCGTGGAGTGGAACGACAGGGGAGGGAGAGGAAAGAGGGGGGACAGGGCTGGGTTAAGGAACAGATAAGAGGGGAAAGGATGTAACAGAGGCAAAAGTTGCAGGAAGTGGAACCAGATTAAGTCTCTCATATTTTTGGCGATCCCAAGCCTAAGACAGGCAATCCAGGGACTTGTACTCTTGGATCTTCTTTTCTCTCTTGAAAGCTAAGCAATCTGATGAGCGAGGGGAATGGTGGTCATGACAATTGACATACAAAGGTGGTGGAACACGGGCTTTGCTCATGGATTGGGTGTCTACAGTCACCACACAGAGGGTCTACCATACAGCGGGAAGACATGCCCAAAGTGCAAAAACCTCATGCGTAATGGGGCATACAGCTTCACATCACATCTGTAGCACATAACCTTGGCCTTCTCTGGGAGGGTCAGAATGAAGGCACGGTATCGGTGCGGTTGTGTTTGCGAACGTGTTCTCGATATTCTCCACAAAAAACAATGGCTTAGTGATAGTGAATCCGTCCTAGTACAGATCGAGTAGGGGGAAGTGTTTTATCCCAGGACGGTGAGCCTGGCCCTCCTTCCATGGTGTAGGCATGAAAGGGGAGGCTGTCGGGTCATACGAAGCAGCACTCAATGATCCTTCACCATTCAAAGAGATGGCCATTTGAGAACGGCCATATTTTTGCAGCTTTATATGCTTCATGTGCCAAGCATCCGCCCTGATACCACCCACTCCAATCAGGGGCTCTCCCCATGGGCACCATCCAGCCACAGCAAGGGCCGCCTAGCATGGCGGCCATTGCTGGGAGTTCCAATGCTCCAGAAAGACAAGCAACCACTCCTTGGCATACATGGGGAGGGAACAGACCAGGTATCAGTAGTGTGATACCTGTGTTGTCAGGGGGCTCAGCCAGATGGGTACATAACAGCCACACCACACGGCCTGGCTACACAAGCTGGTGACCTAACAGGGTGGACGGGTCTATGGTGGGGAATGAAGAGAGGAAGGAAGGGGAGAGAGGTATCCACACCGTAGACGCTAGGGTGGGAGTTTTCCCCCAAATGGCTCACACTAAAAACAGAAAATTTAGAGATGGAGGTCAAATCTCAAGTGGGGACGTAAATGCCAAAAAGGATTAAGGAGCACAGGCAAGAGGAACAAAATTGCAAGCAATACAGGGAACCTGGTGGACAGCCATGTCAACATAAAACAGAACACCAAGAGGGGGGAACGAGGGGGGAGCAGAGAAGGTGTAAGGGTGAGGAGAGGGTGGGGGCAGGGTGGAGGAAATGTAACCAGGGAAGGAAGAATGGACTGCAATAGCTTGGGGCATGAAATCAGGGGGAGGGGTGTCATTTGAAACTTGTCAATTGCATGGATCATAAAAAGAAAACAATCTGCTTGGACCCCAGGTTTTAATTCTCAAAAAACAATGACAGTATGGATCTTCACAAAAAATAAAATTTTAAAATCAAAATAAAATTTTAAAATCTCAATAAATGACTGAACCTTTCAGATATTCACTTTCTTCATTTATTTATGGTGATATTTTTTATATATTTATTTTTGGTTTCAATGAAAAAATGTCAATTTGCACAATAAGCAAACAAAAGCATCTTTTTCAAATGCTTTGAAATGACCCACTTTTCTATTTCTTTTGGGGCTGTTTAAATGGCTTCAGTTTCTACTCTCATGCAACAGCAAAGCTTATTACTTTGAACTACTTCACCATGTCTTTAAAAGAGTCAGCCACTAAATTAGTGCATATTGTGTCTAAGAAACAAGTCAGTCCTGATACTGAACCTTCGGATCTCAACTCCCAGGGCTGTCTTCATCCGTGCACTCTCTCCGACACCTACCATGTACTTTACGCCCATGTGACCTTAACTTGAGCTAATCTCTTTCTATTGTCAATTTCCTGTACTTTTTCCTCCAAGTTTCCATCTTTGTGGCTTGTCCTGCTGTTCTAATTTTTCTTCCTTTGTTTTTATTTTGTGTTTCTTATCATTTAATGCCCACCCTTTTCAACTTATTCATCTAACTTCGAACCTACTTCTTTATAAATTTAGTTTGTTTATCCATTTAGTTATATGCATTTGCATTACTAATTTCTTTGACATTTTTATATTTAGTTCCTTTCTTGCATCTTGTGTAACTCCCTTGCTCCCAACATTCTTAAATAACTTACCATTCCTACTGCCATCTTGGCCACATTTTTAAATCTTCATCTTTTCCATGCTGTTTCTCTGTATACTGAAGAACATTTGATTCACATCTGAGATCCATTGGTCACTATTTTCTGTGGCTGTTGACTGTGCCATGACCATTACAATGAGAGTAATTTTTGTGATGTGTGCAGGCTGTATCAAAAATGCAAAGAAACAAAACTTTGCAGACTGTTTCAGAAATGTCAGTGTCAGGAACAGTAATGCATAAAATTACACTAACATGACTAAATGCGGAAAATATAACTTAAGTATCAAACTAGGAATGGATAATAAAGGCCACTAAAGAAACACTAATCTCAAGTCTTGCAGCAAGATACATAACGTCAAACAAATTTAACTTTATATTACTTCAGGTCTTTATAGCATTTCCAGGTAACATTATAAAAGTTATATGGACAACAAATGATAAAATATATTTCCAGACTTAAGATTAAGTAAAACTAGCAACACAATATGGCATCTACATAAATATAGTGTCCAAAACATCTTTAATCAGTCACTTTGAGCAAGGGCCTTTCATGTCCAATATTACAGAGAACTCTATCTTGTCTCTACGACACACTTTACAGTTTTCATTGCCTGGCTCTTAAGAGTCTTTATTAGAACTGTGTACATCCAGATCAGCTGCTCAGTTCATACTATGAATATGAAAAACGAAATTTTCAGAACCCTTTTGACCAAAGAATGTCAGTCTCAATATACACCACATGAGTTCTACCCTAATAGAATAATATTTGTTGTTCCATTTCTCCATCCCCTACACAGTGCACCTTTCAGTCACAGATTCCTTCATATTTCCAACAATTCAATGAAACCTCATTTTTACTAGTGGAGATCGGTTATGCTTCTTATGAAGTTGGAAGTAATGAAGAGAGCAAAAAATACTTTTACTTGATTTTGTGAATATCATTTAAAAATTGCATTTTACTCACAACAAAAAAGCTCATTTCTTTTCTAACTCAGCATTATAGACATTTCTATTTACGTAAAAAAAAGAATAAACAATCTGACACCTGGAAAGAAAAAGTGTTCTTAGAAAGATAACTTCTTTCACATAAGATTCTAACATTCAAAAGTGATGCAAAGGGCTTATAAAGTAATGCCCTTTAACATACACAATGCAATTAAAAGTTCTGATAATTACTACTACTACTACTACTACTACTACTACTACAAGTACTTGGTAACTTAGTTTTATCAACTACTAATCACAGATCAGTAGTTCATACAGGCAACACATGTTTGGCATGCTTACTTTGTAATAAAACAAACTTTACTTACAAACAATGCCATACGTTCCTTCTCCGATTCTGTTCAGTTTTTCAAATTCTGACACAAATCGACACCTTCCAAGCTGAAACAATGATTTTTGAAAAAGGTTTATTACTATCACATAATAATGAAGCATCCAACACTTTCACCTTTTTGTTACAACATGATAAATAGGTTTTCCTTCTCCCATGAGATGTCAAGTTTTGGCTTTGCATTTCCACTCATTTAAACAACATTACTCATTAACATATAGTCATTAACGTATACTATACCAGTTTCATTGCCATACATTTCACTTTCAATAATCAGTGCTCCTCAAACCTCATAGTACAGTCATTGTGAATCATATTTATGGAGTTCTGGGCGTAATACATATGTAATTTACTTTCATAAGATATGTCTATAGTTCAGGTTTCTTTATAATTGCATTAATAAGAGGGTCTGAGACTTAAATACACAGGACAGTTAAGCATTGGATGTTCTGCAGTACAAAATGCTACAGGGTTGGGTTGGGTTCTTTGGGGAAGAAGACCAGACATCGAGGTCATCGGTCTCATCAGATTAGGGGAGGACGGGGAAGGAAGTCGGCCGTGCCCTTTCAAAGGAACCATCCCGGCATTTGCCTGGAGTGATTTAGGGATATCACGGAAAACATAAATCAGGATGGCCGGACGCGGGATTGAACCGTCGTCCTCCCGTATGCGGGTCCAGTGTCTAACCACTGCACCACAAATGCTACAGGGACGCAGTATCTCTCTGTAGTATTTTAAGTATACTATGGATAACTGGCCAATGGGTTGTTGACACCCACTTAAGGCCAAAAAGGCCATTATCAAATTCAAGTACATCATGTTATCTAAAAATTAGCTTTTATCATGATCAAAAAGTTTAAGATTTAAAGTTCATAAGATCTACAGCTGGGGGACTGCGTAAAAGGGTCTAAAAATATTGATAAATCATGTCAGCATGAGGACTGATCACAGTTGAAGGTCTTTCGGGTCCACAGGGCAGTGACAGGTGCTCCCTCTATGCTCATACCACTGACAAGATACATTTATAAGAATGTTCCACTTCATTGTAATAAATTGCTCTCTCTTACAAATGATATAACTTGATCGATGGCTTCTTGTCATCTGCTAGAATGAACAATAGTGAGTCATTTAACTATAGTTCCCACTTTAGCTTTGTTTTAAAACGGTACTTAAGAATAATATAAGCCACAACTAGGAGGACAAAGGTAAAGGCACCAGATTCACAGTCCTGACATTGCAGTGGTTGATAATGGAAGCAAGAGGAAGAAAAATCAAGATATGTTCATAGGATTTGTTGACCGGCAAAAAGCGTTCAGATGCAAGATGTTCGAAATCCTGAGAAAAACTGAGGTAAGCTATAGGAAAGATGGGTAATATAAATGTGTACAAGAACCAAGAGGGAACAATAAGAGTGGAAGGTAAAGAAGAAAGTACAGATTAAAAAGGTGTACTCTTTCTCCCCTGCTGTTCTATCTGTACATCAAAGAGGTAATGACAGAAAAAAAACAAAGATTCAAGATAAGGATTAAAATGCAAGGTGAAAGGATATCAACGTTAAGATTTGCTGCTGATATTGCTGTTCTCAGTGAAAGTGAAGAAAAATTATGGGATCTGTTAAATAGAATGAACAGTCTCCTAACGAGTACAGAATGTAGGTCAAGAGTAAATTGAAGAAAGACAAAAGTAACGAGAAGTAGCAGAAATGAGAACAGCAAGAAACTCAACATCATAATAGGTGGTCACAAAGTAGATGAAGTTAAGGAATTCCGCTACCTAGACAGCAAAATAACCCATGGCGGACAGAGCACAGGGGCATACGAAGCACTGCCAAAAAGAGCATTTCTGGCCAAGTGAAGTTTACTAGTATCAAACTTAAGTCTTAACTTGAGGAAGAAATTTCTGAGAATGTACATTTGGATCACAGCATTTTGTTGCAGTGAGACATGGACTGTGGGAAAACTGGAACAGAAGAGAACAGAAGCATCTGAGATGTGGTGCTACAGAAGACCTTTAGAAAATTAGATGAACTGATAAGGTAAGGAATGAGGTGGTTCTCCACAGAATTGGCAAGGAAAGGAATATGTGGAAACACTGACAAGAAGCAGGGGCAGAATGATAGGGCATCTGTTAAGACATCAGGAAATAACTTCCATGGAACCAGAGAGAGCTGTAGAGGGTAAAAACTGTAGGAGGAGGACAGAGATTGGGTTGGGGTACATACTGTTGTGTCCATGATTGGGGAACAACAAATAACAGCAGGCATGAATAGACAACAAGTTTGTTCCACAAAAAGGGAAAAGCAAAACCAGAATAATACTATACACCATTGAATGATCTAGAGTAGCCACTAGGACAGCTATCAGCAGAGTCTGTGGATGACATTGAAGTTGGAGTGCTGTGAAGCAGAATCCCAGTTCAAGAGCGCAGTCTGAATGCTGATGATGGTGATCCGAATGGTGTGGTGTTGTGGTACCAATGGTAGCAAAGTCCAAGACGAGACTGCTCAAGTGAGGGCCTGCATGAGCTTATAAAGCCTGGGCAACGGAGGAATATACCCACCGTCAACGAGTTTACTGCGCCATGGCATAGAACGATTGGCACAGTACTGTCATGTAGCAGCTATTTGATGTGGGTAGCTGGCCGGGCATTGCTATGTTATTGTGAAGAAAGCTATGTATATGAACCATACATGCGCTGTCCAACTCAGCAGCACTGCGCTTGAACCAAAAATTGCCGGCCCTGGGCCATCTGACATAAGCCCTGCAGTTGTGTGGTGGTCAGCACCATGATGCAGGCATTAATGATACCACACATCCAGCAAATAATTAAGGACATAGGTTGTAAGTGCTACTCTGAGATGAAAAGGTTGACACAGTAGAGGAATTAGTGGTGGGCCACATCAAACCAGTCAGAAGACCAATGAAAAAGAAAGAGGGCAATACAACAACATCACGATACCTCCTCTCATAGGATGAAGCACAGGAGTGCTTAGTGTAGCAGATACATACGCAAACCAACCACGTGCCATTGATTAGTCATAATATAATGGGGGTCACACTGGCTTGTCATTTTCTACTCGACTCTTTCAAAATTATGTCACTATCCTAATCATAGATCATTACTCAATATTCTGATCTCTAGCATTTCCTTCGTGGTGGCCTCCATGGCTAATTGATTACCAAATTTTGTTTCTTGGTGTTTCTGTGTAACTTTGAATCCAGTGTGGTGAATGTCAGAATGTAGATCAAGAATAGTTGAGACTAGTGAACTGGAATAATATTTGTCTCCCACTTGCTGATTCTTCATTGAACTACTGAACACCAAGCTGTTTTTTTGTGTACTTTTGTATTATAAGGTTTTGGTGATGGCTATCAACTCAGCCATGAATACGCTACTTGCATGTTGTAACGAGTGTTGTGTGTGAATCTTTATGTGCAGGAGAGCATAACCTACGCTTTCATTAATTTTGAACCCAACTGTTTGAATGGCTCTCTGGTTAGCACACACATATAGAACTACAATAATAAACACTGGATAATGGAGAAGTCTGCATTTTTGTTTGCTTCTCCGAACGGGAGGTTATACACCATGGGGGACCTCATGAAGGAGTTATATGGATATAGTCCAACGGAGGGTACTGTAGCGTTCTCCAGTCATATCCCAGTTGGTTTTTATTAAACAGGATCAGGTAATTCGGGTGTTCAGATACATTATTGATTGTTATCACATATTTTATGAGAGCTGTTGGCATCTGATCCACAGCAAAGGCATACAGGTT
The DNA here is from genome assembly GCF_023864345.2 of Schistocerca serialis cubense. Classification (NCBI taxonomy): domain Eukaryota; kingdom Metazoa; phylum Arthropoda; class Insecta; order Orthoptera; family Acrididae; genus Schistocerca; species Schistocerca serialis. The sequence continues at coordinate 432,766,808 of NC_064640.1, read as the reverse complement.
TCCGTAATGAGGCTGTCAAGTGGACTTGATCAGAATGGTACAGCTGTGGGTTTAATTCACTATGCTGTACACAGTCCAAGAAACTTAGAGTGGGTGGCATATTACACTGATCATCCCTAGTTCAGACTGGGCAAAAGTAGCATGCTGTAGAAATAAGAGAATGGTGTGGTTCACTTCCTGGTAGGTGTTGTACATGAAATTGATGGTATTGTAATACAACTGGTCTTTAGCTGACATGTACAGGATAGTATCATTAATTGCTACTGTGAAAAGAGTTACAATCAATATAAACCCAATATAAGCCACTGAGGGACTCACGTTTTCTTGTGTGTGGTAAGTTACTAAAGGTTGTGGTGATTCTGACCTGAAACAGAGAGAGATTGGGGGGGGGAGGGGGGGAGGGAGGAAGGGAGGGAGGGAGGAAGGGAGGGAGGGAGGGAGGGAGGGAGAGAGAGACATTGTACAGATATGAAAGTTAATCGGTGTAGGCATGCTTGCATGAGGCAAGCTGTTTTTAATACTCTTCTGTTCCTCTGTTTGCTTTTATTAAGATCAAACACAAAAATTAATTACGAATTCCAAGCTGATGAACTACACTTGTGAAATCAGTCATTTGCCTGATCCTGAATAGAAGTGTTTATGTTGCATAGGACATATTTTACAGTGATCTTAAATAATAAAAAAAAAAGTTTAAATTGCCATAAATACTTTTCTCACAATTTTACAGCTCCATTTGATGATTACTCAGTAGCAGAGCAAAATGTAGACAGAATTGTTTAATACACACCACATCCTGTTCTGGGATGTCCATTGGCTTCCCAGTAAGAAATGAAGTGAACACCCCTCTCCGTGTAACAGGAGCAGAGGGATCTGGTCCAGCTTCTGCTGGAGCGTAGTCATCTTGCTCTAGTGACAGAGATTGTTTTGCTGGAAGAAACAAAATACAATAAACATGCATTAGTATCACATATGTGAAATCAACTTTCTATGATACTATGGAGGTGGCGGGGGATGCAGAGAGGAAATTATTTGCTGTTACTGATGTTTATATGAATAAAATTATTTTCACATGAGAAAAATTGGACTACGTGCAAAACTAAGGAGCGAAGTCAATAAAGAACATAATCACATCTAAAAACATTGTTCTATATGTTTTATAGCAAAAAAACCTCAGTCTGTTAGTATGTGCTGCATGTGGTAACATATACACAGATTCTGTTGGTGGTATATGTTAATAATGACAGTCCCTTTGTATTTTTCCAGAGTAGTGGGCTATGTGACAGCACTTGGTTTCACTGTCAAATTTCTTTTACTTCAGTCATCAGCAAACAAAACTCACTAATATTAAAGATGAACATTAGTACAAGATGGAAAGTCAACAGGAAACTAAAGTCACCAATTTTAATATTGTTAATATGATTGCACCCTTAAGAGATCGTATTGACAAACAAGTATTAGTTACTTCACACATTGCATGGACAAATTAAAAAAGGTTTCCATAAGTAACAAAACATTAGCAAAATTTCAAGAGTGTGTGAGTGAATTTTTTTACTCTGTTAGGTTACATGAATTGTATTCTGTGAATCCCAACGAGATTTTAACACATATTTGATTTATGTGCAATGCAATTAAATAATTTAGCTGTCAACTTTATGAAACATAATAATATGTCACAGTGATAATATTAATCATAACTCAATACATTTTATGTTTGAGAGTTTCTGTGAAGATACTAGTCATTGAAATAGGAAGAGGTTCCCAAGAGAAAATTCTCTGATTCGGTATTTAACTCCACATTCACTCCAAGACATTTAATATGGTCTGGCAGGCTGTTGAATAAATTATACCTACGAACATGGCTCCTTTCTGAACTAACATTTAATTTTAGTCTTTGCAGACGTTTGTGGTAATAGTATTATGCTGATGCTTTTAATAATGACAAAGGATATTATGAACATACAGGCAGAGAGACAGTTGCCAAAATACCAAGTACTTGGAAGTGATCTCTAAAGAACATTCTAGAATTAACACATGATATAATCCTTATTAAATACTTTTCAGTTCTCAAAATAATGTCCCAACAAGTGAGGCTTCCTCAAAAACGGAGTCCATAATTCATTAGTGAATACACTACTGGCCATTAAAATTGCTACACCACGAAGATAACGTGCTACAGACGCGAAATTTAACCGACAGGAAGAAGATGCTGTGATATGCAAATGATTAGCTTTTCAGAGCATTTACACAAGGTCGGCGACGGTGGCGACACCTACAACGTGTTGACATAAGGAAGTTTCCAACCGATTTCTCATAAACAAACAGCAGTTGACCGGCGTTGCCTGGTGAAACGTTGTTGTGATGCCTTGTGTAAGAAGGAGAAGTGCGTACCATCACGTTTCCGACTTTGATAAAGGTCGGATTGCAGCCTATCGCGATTGTGGTTTATCGTATTGCGACAATGCTGCTCGCATTGGTCGAGATCCAATGACTGTGAGCAGAATAAAGAATCGGTGGTTTCAGGAGGGTAATATGGAACGCCGTGCTGAATCCCAATGGCCTCGTATCACTAGCAGTCGAGATGACAGGCATCTTATCCGCTCGGCTGGAACGGATCGTGCAGCCACGTCTCGATACCTGAGTCAACAGATGGGGATGTTCGCAAGACAACAACCATCTGCACGAACAGTTCGACGACGTTTGCAGCAGCATGGACTATCAGCTCGGAGACCATGGCTGCGGTTACCCTTGACGCTGCATCACAGACAGGAGCGCCTGCGTGTTTGGCGACATCGCGGTGAACGCACATTGGAAGTGTGTAATCGTCATCGCCATACTGGCGTATCACCCAGCGTGATGGTGTGGGGTGCTATTGGTTACATGTCTTGGTCACCTCTTGTTCGCATTGATGGCACTTTGAACAGTGGACGTTACCTTTCAGATGTGTTACGACCCGTGGCTCTACCCTTCATTCGATGCCTGCGAAAACCTGCATTTCAGCAGGATAATGCACGACCGCATGTTGCAGGTCCTGTACAGACCTTTCTGAATACAGAAAATGTTCGACTGCTGCCCTGGCCAGCACATTCTCCAGATCTCTCACCAACTGAAAATGTCTGGTCAATGGTGGCCGAGCAATTGGCTCGTCACAATACGCCAGTCACTACTCTTGATGAACCGTGGTATCGTGTTGAAGCTGCATGGGCAGCTGTACCTGTACACACCATCCAAGCTCTGTTTCACTCAATGCCCATGCATATCAATGCCGTTATTATGGCCAGAGGTGGTTGTTCTGGGTACTGATTTCTCAGGATCCATGCACCCAAATTGAGTGAAAATGTAATCACATGTCAGTTCTAGTATAATATATTTGTCCAATGAATACTCATTTATCATCTGCATTTCTTCTTGGTGAAGCAATTTTAATGGCCAGTAGTGTATTAATATGCTGAAACCAATTTTTTTCATTTTTGAAATCATTATAGCATCTTGCACTGTAAGGTGAACTAAGATTGTTGATTAATTGTATGGTAAGGTTTCCCAATTACGGTTGTGGAGGAAGGACAGATGATTGGGTTTTACTGTCCCAGCAATGATGAGGTTGTTACTGGCGGAGCACATACTCTGATCAGGGAGGGATGGGAAGAAAAACTGGCCATGTCCTTTTCACGGAACCATCCCAGCATTTGCTTAAGGGATTTAGGGAAATCATGAAAAATCTTTATCTGGAATACAAGTCCAGTGTCTTTCCATAGTGGCACCTCAGTTCATAATTAAATGAGATCTCTCTGTAAGACCAAAAACTAGACACCATCTCCCTCTTGTATTTCATTGTTATACAGATTACTGATACAATTTGAGGAATTTTATGAGAAGCACTGAACAGTATGTACGTAGATTTAGTAAAATTTAATGGTAATTCATTTGTTTGCACCATCTGTTGATGTTTTCAAATATTTTTTTATTCCTTTAGTTGTATCTCCAGCAAAAAGAAGAATACCTACATCTACTAAAATTGGAAGCATTTGATCATTTACTTACATCAGAAACAACAAAGGGCTAAAAATGGAATTCACCATTCCATGTGCCTATTGCTATATAATGAATATTGAACTGGATGGACTATTGGTAAAGCTAAAGCAAACTGTACCTTGTTTAAGACTAACAATACCATTATCTAGCATGTTTAAAAAGTAGTATTTTTGAATCTGCCTTCATGGCAAAACAATAAGTCGTATAGAATTAAGAACAGTCTACCACATGGGTCTGTTCTGGCCACGCTGTCATTCAACCTGTATATAAATGGCACACCAGAAACTGTTACAGGAACTTGTTTTATGTACATGATACTGCCACTTCATTTCAAAGAAAGCATCTAGAGGATGCAGAAAATATGCTCACACAAGATGTGAGAGTACTTGGCAATTATTACAGAAATTGTATATCGTGCCCAAACCCTACAAAAACTGAAGCAACACTTTCCACCTCAATAACCGCTTAGCAAAATACATGCTAAAAGTCATCTTCTGTAACAAAACAGTTAAGAACAATCCTCATCGTAGGTATCTCGGAATTGCACTGGATTGTTCACTATCATTCAGGATTCCCCTCACGCCACATGCAGAAAAGTTAAAGATGAGGAACAACATTATCCATCGTTGCAGTAAGGCATGCAGCCATTTGGTAAGGTGGATGCAGGATGGCTACCCCCCCCCCCCCTTTTTTTTGTCACAGCACAGCTGACGCTGCCGGCAATGGGAACTGGGTAGAGTAACATTCAGTCGGTATGAAAATTCATACCCTCTATGAATCTAAATAATCCATATTAGTTACTATTCGATTTTGTTCAAATGTAGCACACAGCCTTTTGTTATTAATGGAATGATGCTGTCAAAATCTCAGATTATATTTATTATAGTTCCAGGGATAATGAAAATTACTTAAAAGTCTTAAAACCAATGTTTATGTCAATTAACAAATTGACTTTCATTATCATTTGAAGCCGTTACAAAGTTATCAGTGCATAAAATCAATTAATTAGAATTTTCTTTTTAAAACTTTAGTTACTTTACATTACATAATGCAAAAATCGCTCAAAATTAATATTTGCTTATAATTTTGCTGTGTGAGTGCATGAGATGACTGAGAGAATGTATGTGGGACATACATTAAAACTTAATATGTCATTTTATGTAAGACCTTATACAAACGCACAGTGGGAAAGTTATGGTGCAACTTCAATTCAGATGACGTATGTCGGTGTGAGCTTGCTTTTGTACAAAAGCAGCCAGAATGAAAGTTAGAGGAGGAATAAGTTTATTTATCAATTTGGAGAATATTTTGAACTTTGCTTATTTTGATTAAACAATATACTAGAAATTGAAGTTTTAACAACATTGATTACTATCAGATTAGTGATTGGATAAGGCAAGTTTTGCCACGAGAATGATCTGGAAGGAACATTCTGATTGTTCATTTAGATCAACAGCCAATCAGAATTATGCTGTTCCTGCACCAATATAGTGAGGTGGGCAGTGAGCAGATATAGTTCGAGATAGTCACTTGCTAACTGGCCTACGGATAACCCCATGTTAGATAGCTCTGTAAAAATAATATGTAAGATGAAGAACTAGTGAGTTAATTTCATTTAGAACGCATCATGACTGAAGAGACTGGTGTTACGAACATTTTAGTGAAATGTTTGGTGTTTCAAAATTAAATACTTTGAGAGTTATGAGCGTGTGAACTTTCTGCTCATAATAATAGTTCTGCATGGCATATTTTGTGCTCTGTACAAAATACTTTGGCGACCACTTCTTTTGAAGAAAAACACTGAAATGACCAAACTCGTGAAGAGTGGTGGGTCTGTGACTGTTAGATCATGAAAATTAGTCGGGTCATACTTGCAAAAATTCTGGTTGCTTTTTCAGTGAAAAGTTGTTGTACAGACAGTGAATTTTGAAGGATAAAGTTTACCATATTAAATACGGACATGATAGCCATTTCATGTGTTTCCATATGAATAAAAATCAGATTCAATATAATTTTTTACTGCTTTCTGCAAGTAGACTGCATCCTCCGAACACCCGATTTTTTAAACAGGCCTATGAACTTTCAGGAACTGACTTTCAGCTCTGCACGGTAGGTATTAGGTAGTGGTTTCATCAACGCTGCTTTACACTGTCCAGCACGTATCTGCTACTACAGAGTGAAGGGACATCAGAAGGAAGGAATATCGAGGTAGGTGGACTTTCGATAATGACAGAAAGAACAAAGACGACCAACCCCACCCCGCTGCAAACAGAGTTCTACCACAAAGGATCATTGTTGCCAAATGAGTTCAAGACCATGCCATCAGCATGCAAAACAACACTCACAGAGTTCTGGGATGTTCAAGGTGTGGTGCATTTGGAATTAATGCCTAAAAGCACCACCATAAACTCTGGAAGGTACCATGAGACCCTTACAAAACTGAAAGCATGAATTCAAAGAGTTCATCCACACATGGAGCACCCTCTCCATCAGCATAACAATGTCGGGCAACACACAAGTGCTGCAATATCTGCAACAATCTGACGCCTTGGCTTCAATGTCATCCATCCTCCTCCATGAAGTTCCAGTTGGTCCCAGCCAATTTTCATTTGTTTACAAAACTTAAAAGATACCTCCATGAACTTCACTTTGATGAAGTGAAAAAAGCAGAGGTGATGTTGTGTTGTGTTTTGTTTTAGGGTGAAAAAACAACTGGAGTCATATGCACCCAAGTCAAAACAACAGAACACGAAGACAGAGAGGACTTAAAAAATGACTATACGTAAATCCCAACTGATATAAGAGAAGACAGTTAAAAACAGGGATGTGGAAAAAGGGTTACAAAAGACATAATACAGAAACAGGAGTCCAAAACTAAAAATTAAATGATCTTCGCCATACTGCTTTGACGGCTATAAAGTGAAACGCGGTCGACAGCCCGTGCGTCATTTGCTAAAACAGCCGGTAAACCCAAGCAGGAACAATTAATGGTTAAAAAATGGGCATTCCGTCAGGATGTGGCGGACATTTAAAATTTGGGTGAGATGCATACAAAGCGGTGGGGGACCACCACTTACAAAAAGACAATGGCTAAAAAGGCAGTGCCCATTAGGCAAATGAGTTAAAATGACTTCCTCCTGGTGGGAGGGCGGAGAGGAGGTCGTTCAAGCCACTGGGAGAGGCTTAATAATCCAGAGCTTATTCACATGAAGGGAGAACCAATGACGATGCCAAAGGGACACCAACTCCTGACAGGCGGCAACACAGAGATCATTGGAAGGAATATAGGAACTAATGGGCTGAGGTATGAGGACTGCAGCCTTGGCAGCAGTGTCAGCAGCCTCATTTCCTGGCACACCGAGATGACCAGGAATCCATGTAAACATCAGAGCGGCTCCACCAAGAGTGAGCAAGTGACAGTTTTCCTGGACCCATTCCACTAAGGGATGGGCAGGTACAGCGCACATAGCCTTTGAAGGGCGCTGAGTGTCTGAGCAGAGAACACAATTGAAAAGTCTGTGTCGCCAGATGTACTCTGTGGTCCGATGCAGGGCAAAGAGCTTAGCTGTAAATAGGGAACAGTGTGCCAGAAGCCAATATCAAAGGATGTGGGTGCCAATGACGAAGGCACACCCGACACCACGATCAGTCTGAGAGCCACCAGTGTACACCAAGGTAATATCACGAAGATCCATGTAAAGGTCATGAAATTGAAGGCGACTGAGCAAGGCTGGAGTAGTGTCCTTACGAAGCGAATGAAGGCCGAGGTTAACATGGGTCACTTCACGAAGCCAAGGTGGTGAAGGGTACACACACCAGGAAAGTTGCAGGTAGTGCGAAGTTAAGTTGACGGAGCAAGTGCTGAAAGCAGACTCCAGGAGGTAACAGAGAGGAGGGATGTGCCCCATACTGGCGATCATAGGAATCATCGAAGAAGGAGGCATAGGATGGGTGGCCACGCATGGCAGACAAACGGCATGCATACCTGCTGAGGAGAAAGTCACAGCGGTAGGACAGTAGTAGTTCAGCAACTTCAACATACAGACTCTCAACCGGGCTAGAGTAAAAGGTGCCAGTGACCAAACGGATGCCACAATGGAGAATAGTGTTGAGATGGCATAAGAGGGGCGGATGTGCAGACTCATAAACAAAGCACCCATAGGCTAGCTTTGAACGGACAAGGGACCAGTAGAAACAGAGGAGGGTTGTTCGATCTGCGCCCTGGGAAGTACCATTGAGGACACGCAAGACACTGAGTGATCACATACAGTGAGCTACCAGGTAAGACACATGGGAAGACCAAGACAGTTTCCTATTGAACATGAGCTGCAGATATTTCGTAGTTTAAACGAATGGAATAGCAACAAGCCCAAGATGTACTGATGGTGGGAGAAACCAATTGCAGTGCCTGAAATTCATACAGACGGTTTTGTCAGTGGAGAAATGAAAGCCACTGTTGATGCTGCAGGAGTGACGACAATCAAGACATTGCTGAAGACGCCGCTCAATGAGACAGGTCAGTGGAGAACTGCAACAGATGGCAAAATTGTCAACAAAAAGGGAGAAAGAGATGCCTAGTGGGAGATAGGCCATTATAGGGTTAAAGGCAATAGCAAAGAGGATGACGGTCAGGAAGGAAGCCTGTGGCACACCGTTTTCCTGGATAATAGTGTCCAACAAGGCAGAACCACATGTAAAGAGTACGAAGGATACTAGTTCTCCAGCACGTGTTGCAGGCCTTCTCCAAATTGAAAAACACGGCCACAGTCTGGTATTTCCGCAGAAAGCCATTCATAACATGGGTGGACAAAGTAATGAGATGGTCAACTGCAGAAAGGCAGCTGTTAGTAAATTGTGAGACTCAAGCCACCATACCAGCTGGGCATGAATCATATGTTCCATCACCTTGCAAACACAGCTGATGAAAGAGATGGATCGGTAGCTAGAAGGAAGGTTGCTGTCCTCACCGGGTTGAGGTATGGGTATGACGGAGGCTTCAAGCCAACGTCCAGGAAATGTGCCCTCTGTCCAGATGCAGTTGAATGTATTAAGCAGAAAACGCTTGCCCGCAAGAGAGAGGTTCTGCAACATCTGGATGTGGACAGCGTCTGGCCCTAGGGCAGAGGATCTGGATGAACTGCAAGCATGATCTAGCTTCCTCATAGTAAAGGCGGCATTATAGCACTAATGATTCTGAGAAGAGAAGGATATTGCCTGAGTCTCCTACACTCATTTCTGTTGGATGAAGGCAGGGTGATAGTGGAACGAGCTCAAAATTTCTGCAGAATAGCGGCCCAAGGTGTTGGAGATAGCAATAGGGTCCACAACAACATCGTCTGCTACTATCAGGCTGGAAATTGGTGAAAGGATCTTGGTCCCAGAGAGCTGTTGGAGGTTGGTCCACACACCAGAGGAAGGGGTGGAACCATTGAAAGAACTAGTGAATGAAATCCAGCTAGCTTTTTTTGCTATCCCAAAGAATGCGACGACACTTTGTGCGCATCTGTTTACCATTGTAGGATGGCGGTTAAGAATGCGGAGAGCACATCTCCACACGTGAATTGTATTGCGATATGCCTCAGTCCACCAAGGGACTGGGACACAATGTGGTAAAGAGGAAGTGCAGGGAATGGAACGTTCTCCAGCAGTAAGGATAACATTTGTGAGATAGTCCATCAGGTCATCACAACTGAGGAAATCTTGTTCTTTGAAGATTGCCAGGGATGAGTAAAGCTGCCAGTAAGCCATAGTATGCTGCCATTTGGGTGTGCACAGAAGTGGGGTAGGTGTCAGCAAATGGGCAGCACATGGGAAATGGTCACTCGTATAGGTCTGACAAAGAAGGGACCACTCAAGACGATGGGCAAGCTGGACATTGCAGAAGGATATGTCCAAATGGGAATAGGTGTGCGAGGAGTCAGAAAGGAACGTGGGGCTCCAGTGTTAAGGCAGCAGACATCTGTTGATTAAGAAGGTCAGCAAAGAGCACACCTCTCTCACCAGTTCTGGAAATTGGAAGTTTGTGGTAAGGACTATGGGACCAAACTGCTGAGGTCATCCATTCCTGACATGTTCTGCAAGAACCCCAATGAGGATGATGCACACTAAAGTAATCAAGTAGCAGAAATGGGGGAGGTAGCTACCCAGTAAGCTGAAGGAAGTCTGCCCTGGTGACATCAAATGACGGAGGGACATAAATGGTACAGAGGGAAAAAGTCAGGTGAGGAAGGAAAAGGCGAACTGCAACAGCTTGAAGATGGGTAGACATGTAGATGCGTTGACTATGAATGTCATTCTGTATGAGCAGCATGACGTCCCCATGAGATGGAATGCTGACCTCCTTCAGTGTTGGTATCAACAAATTGATCTCTCATTGCGAGAAATGCAATCATCTCCAGGGTGACTATGTTGAGAAATAGATATGTACACATGAAGAATAAAGATGTAGAATGTTAATAACATTTACTTTATTTAAAAAGCTTTCCAAGTTTTCACATAAAAATTGGGAGGTATTACTTTTCAGCATGTACTTGTACTTTGTGTAAATACTGCTGTGAATTGTGTATGTATATCCATATGATAAATTAGTAAGAACATGGAACCGATTCACAACACTTTTTGTCATGCAGTTAATATAATAATTTCACTGTATTTTAACTTTTGCACATGTATACCATGATTCACATAGTTAAAATCTTCCCAATGGTAATAATTTCTTATTTAGTGATTCCAGTGTATCATCTGCTGTGATAAATGAACCCTGTGAAGTTGAGAGTCTTTTTTGGAAATCAGTCTGCATGCCACAGACTGTTCTGTTACACCAAGTGTTCATTTTTTGGAACATTTTTCTTACAGTTAGTGCTCAAACCTAAATTATCTTCTAAAATAACTCTTAACACAGTCTAGCCCCTGCTTGTAGTGACTATGGGCATGTTGTGATTTCCCTAACAATCAGTGCTCAGAGAATCTCCAAGCATGGCTTTCCTGATTGTTACTTCACGATGCAGCAAATTATTTCTGAGGAGTGATGGCTTTAAAAAAGTTGTTAACTCTTTTAGTACTTCAGAGAACTATTAGGTGGATGTTCCTGCTTCCACAAAATGCAACATGACTTGAAAAACATATTACAGGCATGATTTTTTCCCATGCTTTCACTGTTGCAGTGTATACCTGTGGTTGCCTGGATCACAAAAGTTTGTCGAGAAATGTGGGGGGGGGGGGGGGGGGGAGTTTTTCGCCGATGATGAAATTCTGAGGATTCTCAAAGAATCTGGAGCAGAAATCAATGCCTGTAAGCAGCTAAAAAGGTCTGGATTTCACTGCAATTTCATTCTTCGAGAGCTGCAAGTCTGTTCTTTCGGACAGCATATTCATATACGAGGGTTGTCCACAAAGTAAGTTCCATTTCAATTTCTATCCGCAGCAGCACTACGATCACAGTTTCAAGCATGCGTGTCAGTTACTCTGACTCAAGGAGAAGACACGTACACCATTTTCAGATCGCTGCTGCTGACGTGTGCTTTGTAGTGCTTCTTTATAACGTCAGCCGTAATTGAAAATGCCACCGTGTGTGAAATCAGATCTGTGATTCGTTTTCTAAATGCAAAGAAAGTTAAACCAAAGGAAATGTATTGGAAAATCTGCAAGGTTTATGGACAAAATGCTATGAGTGATTCAGTGGTTAGAAGATGGGTCAGACTGTTCAATGAAGGACATGATCAAGTGCATGACGAAGAACAAAGTGGTCGCCCATCTATGGATACTGATGAACTGGTTCACACAATTGAAGAGAAGATTAAGCACAATCGTAAGTTAACACTTAGTGCCCTTGCTATGGAATTTCCACAAATCTCACGATTACTGATTCACGAAATTGTTTCTGAAAAACTGAAATTTCGAAAACTTTGCTCATGTTGGGTACCCAAAATTTTTACTGATCAACACAAAAAACAACAGATGGGCAGTGGACTTCAGTTTTTGACACACTGCAATGAAGAAGGCGATGGTTTTCTTTCTCGGATAGTCATGAGGGATGAAACTTGGGGTATCGTACGACACCCCTGAAACAAAATGGCAATCTATGGAATGGAGGCACACTTCATCCCCAACAAAGGTTAAGCCTAAGCAAATCTTGACACCTCAAAAAGTCATGTGCACCATTTTTTTGGGACAGAAAAGGCATTTTGCTGATTGATTTCTTACGATGAGGCCACACAATCAATGCACATGGTTACTGCGAGACCATTAAGAAATTGCACCGCTCAATACAGAACAAGCACCGAGGATTACTGTCACAAGATGGTGTTTCTTTCCACGATAATGCCCGATCTCACATGGCAAATGTGACCAAACAACTCTTACGGGAATTTCACTGGGACACGTTTGATCATCCTCTGTACAGCCCGGGCCTCACTCCTAGCGACTTCCATCTCTTCTTACACCTAAAGTCTGTGGTTGGTTGGTTGGTTTGGGGGAAGAAACCAAACAGCGAGGTCATCGGTCTCATCGAGTTAGGGAAGGATGGAGAAGGAAGTCGGCCGTGCCCTTTCAAAGGAACCATCCCGGCATTTGCCTGGAGTGATTTAGGGAAATCATGGAAAACCTAAATCAGGATGGCCGGACGCGGGATTGAATCGTCGTCCTCCCGAATGCGAGTCCAGGGTGCTAGCCACTGCGCCACCTCACTCGGTAGTCTGTCCTTGGTGGTCAACACTTCAACGATGATGTCAAGCTGAAAGAACATGTTACCATATAGTTGAATACACAGGCAGCAACCTTCTATGAAGAAAGCATACAAAAACTTGTGCCACGCTATGACAAGTACCTACAAAATTTCAGAAACTTTGTAGAGAAGTAGTTTAACAGTTGTAGATTTTTGTACAATAAATATTTTTTCTGTATCTGTACACGTTTGTTTAATATAACCAAATAGAACTTACTTTGGGGACATACCTCGTATATGAGGCTTACCGGCGAATGATCACCTGCAGTGCGGATGCACTCACATTGCTCAAACTCTTACAGGATTCGGTAGATTGACTGCCACGAGTAATGAGTACAGTGGGCAAAAGCACTACAAACATAGTGTGTGGACAATAAGTTGGAAATGTGGGTCTCACAGGGAGCGTGCCAGAGATAAGTCCCTGCAGTCACACTATCTTCTGTGTCATCAATGGCTCAGTCAGATAGAGTGTCTGCCATGTACGCAGGAGATCCCGGGTTTGAGTCCAGGTCGGGGCACACATTTTCGACTGTCTCCATTGATATTTATCAACACCTGAAACCAGCTACAAAGGTCTGGATTTCATTGTAATTTCATAAATATCAGACAGTAAAAATAGTTATCACAATTCCATTCACAGTAGACTGACTTGCATCCTATAGTTTGAAGGTAACAATGAGTGATATGAAAATGGAAATGAGTCATCAGATGAATCAGAAGTATGCGAAGCTCTCATTCAATGAGGCAGACCACAATGGCAGGAGTTTCAAAGCAATTTCATTGCCTGGATAAATGATAATGTTCAACATCAATTACATGTCTTTGAAGGTGGAAGTAATTTTTTGGCACCTCTTGATGCTGAAAGCACGGAATTTGAGTTTGGAGGCTGTTTACTGATGGGAGTATGATGATATAAAAAATAAAAATAAAATAAGAAACTGAAGCAAATCGCTATGCAGGATCAACTGTTTCTAAATTGCAGAGGTAAAATAAATAGCTCCCAGGTCTGTTTGCGCCGATCTGTCTGCTGTGAAGGTATACGAGATGTGTCAGTTGTTTGCTATAATTACTCGCATGTGCCTTGTGCACAAATCAAATATTAGGGACTACTGGAGCAATAAGCTAATGTTTACCAGGAAAATCATAAAGAGAGACAGATTTAGGTCAATTTACTTTATGCTTTGTGTGAATAATAAATGACAATTACATACGCTGGGGCCAACAAACCCATGATCCTTTACACAAAATTCGACGCCTTTATGACAACTTTATGATGAAAACAAGGGAAGCTTCATTTTGACGACACTCTGACAGCTGATGAACATTTATGTCCTTTTATAGGAGGAATTTAATTTAGAGTACATACATCAAGAACAAGCCAAACAGGTATGGTATTAAGTTTGTCATTCTTGGTGATTCTACAACAGCCTACATTTTGTATTGTGAATATATACTGCTGCAGGAGAAAAATATTCATTAGCCCTTTGTTCATGCAACAATTATCTACATAAGGACTGTATATTGTACATGGACCAGTTTTGTTGTTTGATGCTTGCGCGTATGTGCTGTCGGTGCAGTAATGAAGAACAGAAGAGGGATTCCAACAGAATAAAGTAAGAAGATGTCAAATGGTACTCAAGAGAAAAAAATTCAATGCTAACACTGCACCGGAAGGATGCTACGGATCTTTTGCCCTATCTACAAAACAGAGCATGACAATTAGTGCCACAAACACAAAATCCACAGTCAGATTGGTAGAAAAGCTGAAGACTGATCTTATACTTGATTACATAAAAGAAATAAAACTAGTGTTGAACACAGAGATTAGTTGGTGACCTACTATTATCTTCAACGATGAACAATGAAATTGCTGAAGAAGGTACTTTTTTGTGTGCTTATGATGAGTGCAGTCAATTCCTGTATTCTCTACCAGGAACTTGGGCCTGTGTCTCAGAAACAAACAATCTTATTTACCTTCACGGCGAACCTGGGAAAACAAATTCTCAAGAAAGTAGATGAAGATTTTATTGAAAAGGAAACATTTCCTCACTCATGTCCCAATGAGAACAAGCTAAAAGTATGCTTCAAGATACTGTATTGTTTGTTCTGAGAAAGGTGCACCTAGTATTGGCAAACGAGTGAGAAGAGTGTGACGAATGTGAAGTAGGATTGTGTCTACCTGACTGTTTCAAGCAATGTCACATAAAGGCAAATTTCGCTCAGTGGAAACAGGTATGTGAATTCAATAAACTAGTTTTGCGTATTTCTTTTATAATAAATTCTTATGTACTGCATTTACAAACATTTTTCTACTCTGGTATTTTCTAATTTTCAAACTATAACTATTCTATAAATATGTGGTGAATTTCAAAATTAGTTAAATAAATGTTGAGATAAAGGATGATGGTATACATTTCAATAAAAAAGTTTTGCATTTCTTCTTCATAAGACAAGATGGACCCTTACAAAGGAGTTGAAAAAGCATGTGCCTTCTGGGGGATTGGTGCAGTCACTGTGGCTTGACTGGAATGAGTTAAGAGTGTTGCCAATTTGGGGGGCTGTATTTGATCAGCTCATTGTTTGCCTACACAGAAATCCTAATATTCCTAATCGGTCTTTCTAGCTCAATTTTTTTACTATGCTCCCTTTCATGAAATCACTAACATTTTGACACACTGGTGAGTTCACTTAAGAGTTTTATAATACTACTTGTAATGTGACTTAATCCTCTTATCATCATTGTCCCTTGATGTTAAGTTAAATCATCTATTAATTTTAATAAACAAAAATGAAGAAAGGCAATCACTTACCTACTATAGATTGATGTGTGTAATACAGTCAGACACAGTTGCATAGACACTTCACTAGCTTCTAAGATCAGGAAAATATGTGCACATCTGGGTGGCAGTTCAAAAGCAATTTCAGTCTCTGTACTTTTAGATGTGTCCATGCACCGCACACCAATCAGCTGTGGGTACATGGTTGCCCTTCTTCAATTTCACTTACTTTTTGATTTCTAAAACTTCCATTACTACAACTATTTTCTAACTGCCTTCTGACTATGTTACAGCATATGAAATGAAAAAATTTTCTGGAATAAATATGGTCTAAAAAATTTAAGTTTAAATAACCACGTAGTATTACCTCATTCAATTTCAAGTTAAAATGTTTAATAATGCATCAAGTCCTATTATGAATAACACAAAACTACCCAATGGAGCCCTGTATATTGTGATTAATGCTGAACACTGTAAAATGTAAGGATATATATGTTTTTGTATGCTTATACCTTTTCAAAATTTGTGGTAACTTCTACTTTTTCCATACTTGACTAGCAATACCTAGATGTTAAGTTATTATCAATGTATATTCAGCATTTCCATTTCAGTGGTCAAATTATGTCCAGAAATACATACTACACAGGATGATTTATATGATGCAGTTTATCTAAACAAATCACAACTTTACTGACATTATTTTTAACCACCTAACATTTTGCTGCAATAAGTTAACTTTAACCTCTATTTTATCTTCACATATTCCAGGCACAAAATTTTCAGTTACCTTAACTTCCTTAAAGACAGATAACTTTAGATCTGAATTTTCTCTTAAAATCTTGCTGCCCTCACACCACAGACTGCAGCAATATTACACTTCATAGTGTCCCATTAAAGATTAGGATAGTATCAACTTGGTCAATTTTTCCTTCACTTCCCTGTTGAGATCTAGGTCACGACTTCAAAAAACCCCATCAACAACAACCGAATCTGTGATTGGCCACACAACAACGAGAAGAGCTGATCTTACTCCATGTTGTCCTGTCTCACAAAGCTGTCCCAATGGGGCTGATAATAATGCGTCGAAACAAGAACAAATGTATACACAGATCATTGCTCTAGTTACCTTTACCACGTCACTCTCAATACTAAACCCCTGACCCTGCTAACACAGGGTGTCCCACACGGAATAGTCAATATTCATGGATATGACAGGAACAATCATTTGAAATGAAAAAGTCTAGTAAACATACGCTGCAGACCTTAAGAGCTGTGAGAACTACTTCATCTTCGGTAATGTGAAACAAATCTCTTCTACTGCAAGCTCTTTGGTTTCCATATTTTGGGAGGAGTTAATTTGGACCAAAACAAGAAAAAAATTGTCTAGTAAACATGGGCTCTAAAATGTACACCTTACAAGCTATGGGTACTTGTTCAGTAGAAGAGTCATGTACCACAGCAGTGAAGATGAACAAGTGCTCATAGTTCTTAAGGTACGCACTTTAGAGCCCATGCTTACTAGACTTTTTTGCTTCAAATGATTGTTCCTGTCATATCCCTGAATACTAACCACTGCCCCACATACTGACAGAACCTTATCTCTCTTTTTAAAATCGTTACACAAAGAAACTATGTTCTCTATTACATGATTAAGACATGCATCTGACTTGAAGTTTGTGATCTGGTAGCTGTTACCTGCTCCTTCTTACAGAAGTTGGCCACACCTATTCCACGAATTGATGGTGGCGTTTTCCCACCAAAAAACTGCTGGTACTCTTCTGAAGAACAATATTCTACAGGATTCAGAAAAAGTTTCGATCTGTTTCCATTTTTGCTTTCGTGCAAAGAAAAATCGTGGATTGTACAAATATGTAATAATTATTAAGATTATTTTATGAGCAGAATCAAAGAATTTGAATGTATCATGCCACTGGCTCTTGCTCAACTACCCTTCTAATGAATGACACAGGAACTATAAGATGAATCACACAATGATCTTGACAGCTCGTGATTCTTTAAAACAGTAACTAAGTACTTCTTGTTTATCTTAATTGCTTGGATATTTTTTCCCATTTCCTTATCCAGAATTGAACAAGACATATTTTAGAAAAAGTCTCAGGAAAGATAGAATAAATAATTACTTATTTCCGGCTCCATCTGAATCTGAACATCTGGCTGAGTCGCTTCTTCCGACTCAGGCAGCAATTCCACGTTTTCCGCCAGTTCAAAGCTGTTTATTTCCACTTAATCAAATGAACCTGAAATTTTTCAAAATATATGACTGAGTATGCAACAGAGTTAACAAATTTGAAAAATGAATGGATTAATACAATTTTATACAAAATTAGATTTGTTTATTTATGTGGTACTGTTATTAATTTGCCTTAGTGGCTCTACAGGTTGGTCCTGTTTTTCTGACAATTAAGATAACATTTCCCTCTGCAAATGTTTACAGCATGTAAAAGTGTTAAGTGGTGCCTTGTTTTGGATTACACAATTAACTGCATGCCTCCTTTCAGCATACTGGATGAAGTTGTTCCCAGCTTAGAGATAGGCAAGCGTGTACAACATCCTACATGATCAATCATTGTAAATCACTGTGTTTTATTCCCACCACAACCTTCAGGTGTAGGGCACTGTTATTTTGTTAATATTAATGCAATCTTAGCATTAAGTATTGTGAAATTATCCACCTTCAGTTCATATACAATACTGTGGAGCACAGTAATGATGTATTTACAAGCAAGCAGATAACAAATCAAGGATAATTCCAGTAGAACAAACTATGTGTTCTTAATGTATCAAATACTATGGTTCAATACTCAGACATTTAATTACAATTACTGTAATCATGGTAATGTTTTTTAAGTAAACAATTTTAACTTGCCACTGCATTATTGTACCAAAAATGTTGGTGAGTAATAAGCATCCTAATAGAACACAGATATTCAAATGAATATAAGGTTCTGGTAATCAGTTACTTCAAGATTTCAAGTGAAGAGGAAGTAGCTATTTGTTATTGCAAGGCTGTATCAAAGCCCAAGACAGAGAAGGCATGGATATACATGGCATGGAGAATATGATGATTCATTTGTAGCTAAATTCCTGTGTGTATATTGAAATTGAAGTAAAACATGAATCTTGGAGTGGCAAGTACAAGGCATATCAGAGATCTTAGGTGTCTGTTCTGATAGGAAAACTATTGAAAGTTAAATTGCATCGATATGTACATGTTTAATAGCAGTAAGCAGGTGGTTCTCATGCTAATTCATCTGTTAGTAAATGGGTAACAGCTGCAAGAAAACAACAAGACATGCTGTTAGCAGCGTAAGTCAACAGCAAATCAGTCTCATTAAATAATGGACGTGTGTGTGTATGCGTGTAATGCATATTTTGTCTAATGAAAACATTTACCAAATAGTCACAATGACACTTTGGAAATCAGATCAGATAAGTAAATTAGTCTTGTCAGTCACATCATATCAGCAGCAGTCACTCCAGGATTGCATGAACAATAACTTCACCCTGAAGCTGAATATTCACGAAATTGTTTGTAAAACCTGCTCAGAAGCATCAGACTCATTTATTTTCAGAATTTAAGAGCACATAATGAAATCCACACTGAACCATGAAAATTCTATCTGATATTGCAATATAACAGTAATGATCTACAACAGTTCCATTAAAATGTAAACAATCATACCAAAAATCAAGTAATATGCAAGACAAAGTATAGTAAACAATTTTGACTTAATTACAGCTGTACAAAAAGGACCACATGAACTCATTTTTGAAAGTGACAAATTGAAATACCACACCAATGTTCTTTTTATTGTAACAGCATTATTCACAGCAGATTGCCCATGCCAAAGTTTCAGTAGAGACTTCCATCAACATCAATGAGGGCACGAAGTCTGACTGTTTAAATGTATTTCATAGCAATAAATAAATTAGGTACTGATATTTTAGATGTTACTAAAGCCAACTAAAATGGCTTTAGAAATATATGGGATTGTCCACTGCTAATACCATTTACATCTGTTATAAAAGGCAAAAGCTGCCAAACACAAATGACAACTGTTCCTTTAATCAAAGATTTTCAATAACTTGAACTGTGTATAAGAACTTCATGTTATCAAATTGTATTACATCACATTTTACATTAGAAAGTTGCATCGCAAGAATCTATGTTCTGTAGTGTTTAATTTCTTACACTGCCTATATCATCTTAGTGCAGAAGTATTCTGCATATTGTCCTTTGATACACACAATCAGGCCCACATTCAAATGGAATGTTATACACATCTAGGATTTGGAGCTGACATCTCCAGACAGACATAACTGATCCTTAATTTTGGGACACAGACAGATAAGAAGTCTCATTGTGTGTTTCCATCGCACCTATTCAGTCTTGCTGGACATCGCACCAAGAAAACTATAGAAAATAAATAAATAGGAAGATCTTTCTCTACTGTCACTCTACAGGTTTCAGTCCTAATTAGCTAGACGAGTGAATTTCAATAGGCCTAACTCAAAACAGCATTTTTTCTAATCTCATGTATGAACTTCAGCTTGGACAATAGATTTTTTGCGTTCAAGTTGATTCACTCTTTGCACAAGAGTGATCAAAACTACGGAGAGATCAGTGTTCCGCTGTGTTATAGTTCAATGTGGGTGCATCTCATAAAACAATTAGCTCAACCATCATATGGTTATAACAGTAGAAAGTCATGGATGCAGGCATGTCACCCATCACCATTTCCTTAATAAATTTAATACCAAAATAGATGTGATTCATATAGTCAGCAAAAGCCTTGAACACTTCGATGCCACACTGTCAAACGCCAGAAGTAGATGCATTTTCCAAAGGACTCATGTCCCAGGCTCTGTCCTCAAAATATTCCTAAGTACTAGTACAACAATGATATGACAAGCTTATACACATTAGTCAATGACAGAAAAAGCAATGACACACTTCCACTGGTATTATTTATAAGTACAAGTTTTCAAAAGGATTATTGTCCAACACTATCGCTCAACCAAAGTGCAAAACTGTGAATAAAATAACAAAACTTAACATTCAAGCCATTTGTATCCAGTTAATATCTGTACAAAAGCTGGAGAGAAGCCCTTCTAGTACATCAATGGTCAAGACACTTTGGCAGATAGTCTAGTCTTCTTGAAAACATTTTAAATACTGCAAGTTTCATAAAATTAATTAATAACTTTTTGCCTGTCTTTCTATAAAATTTTAGGTATAACTTTCTAAACTTTGTGAGGATGAACATGCAAAGAAATGTAGCTTCTAGGCCTAATTCTTAACCACAGTGTGATTTGTGACTACGACCCCTGCATCATTAGCATATTTGCTCATTATGGTTGGAAAACACATTGTCGAAACATTGGTGAAAAGATCAGTTTTCCCGGATGGCTCTCTAGAAGGTTGCCAGAGTACCCAACATTTACCGAGTACCTCAGTAAGAGCTTGTGGATTGACTGACGTGTTGTATGATCTTCCTGTGACATTACATGAAATTTTGCTGGTCTTTAGTACGCAAATTTATTTATTTGTCAATTTTGGTGGGACCGTGTGAATCAAGGCTCTTTGGCTATGGTATGAGTCAGCACATAATTTACGGAATGCATATTAGAACTTGTATATACAAAGAATTAAAGAATTGATAAAACAAGAAAAATTAGACAGTTCATGGGACGTTCAAAAAGAAACAAGCCGGAGGCATAATTACAGAAACCAGTACCTGTATGTTAGAAGTATTGACCCTGGCTGTTGAGACACTTGTCCCACTGTGACACAAGGTGGTGAACAGCCATCTCACAAAATTCCCGGAGCTGTGATGTTATCCAGTTCTGCATGTACAGCTGAACACGTGATCCGAGGTCAATCATTTGCCCCTCAGAGCCTTTTTAAGGGGACCAAAAATGGGGCAATCACAGAGAGAGAGAGAGAGAGAGAGAGAGAGAGAGAGAGAGGTCTGGACTGTATGGAGAGTGGCCTAGAACCTCCTATTTGAATTTCTGAAGGAGCGCTGCGACTGTGTTGGCCGTATGAAGCTTTGCATTGTCATGGAGCAGAATGACTCCATGGATGAGGCTGCCTGGACATTTTGATTTGATTGCTTGGCGAATGGTGGTCAAGGTTTGTGAGTAACACTGAGCATTCACTGCTGTCCTATGCTGCAGGAAGTGACTCAGAAGGGGCCCATCTTGGTCATAGAAGAATGTCAGCATAACCTTTTCAGCACTCGTGTGGATGGCCTTGGCTTTTTTTGGTGGAGGTGACCCTGGATGTTTCCACTGGATACTTTGTCATTTTGATTCTGGCTTGAAGTGATGACACCATGACTCATCTCCGGCCACCACTCGTGTCAGGAACGCATTCCCTTCCCAAGCACAGTGCTGAAGATTAGCAAGACAGTGGGCCACTCGACATGCTTTCTAGTGTGGTTGAAGACTGTGGGGCACCCATAGGGCACACACTTTGCGCATGTCCAGTCATTCCTTCATGATGGTGTGAACACTTCTGACAGTAAATCCGACCACGGTGGCTATGGCTTTCACTGTCACTCGGCAGTCCTGGCTAATGAGTGCATCCACCAGCTGGACGATGTCATCGGTAATGCACTGTGGTGCTCTAGACCATGCATCATCGGTTAATGACACCCGTTCTTCACTGAAGTGCTTGTGCCACACCTTGACCCTTGCATGGGATACAATGTGTTCACCGTACACTTTTGACATTTGTCAATGAATGTCCATTCCTCCTACTCCTTCCACTGTCAGAAAACGACCAACACCTCTTTGCTCTTGTTTTGATGCCTCCATGTCACTGTTTGCAATGCGACTGGCAGTGTTGGACGACCGATGCATGCTGCTGCTAGCTCTGTATAGTCACTTGAGATGCACACATGCCATCTAGCAACACAATGTCAAGTTCCATGCTCTGATCAGAACCACACCTCGTTACACACGCCACAATATTACCCTCCTGTCTCTGGTTTGCGCATTACAGACTCCAGCTCGTTTCTTTTTTAATGCCCCTTATATACAAACAACACGTCACAGGGAAAAGTTCTGAACTACTCTGAGCAACTCTTGTTCAGAAAAGAATATGTATGCCACAAGGAAACCTTTCAACTTGGATTTGTATACTTGGAGTTTAACCATTACTTTTTTTATTTAGTTTTTCTGGAAGTGCATCACTGTTGAGCATTTTCTGTAATCCCATAATGTTCCAACTTCTGTATACGTACTGGATGGTCCACACCATCAAATTCTTTATTGTTTCCCATGAAAACAAAAATCGAGAAAATACCTTCTGTTCTCAACCTATTATTTAGCTTTGTTTGTGCATCACACTCAAAAGAATAAGTTCAGTTTTTTGAGGATACTCCTTTCCCGATAACAATCTGAGAGTGTGACAACAAATTATGTGTACTGAGACATGCCATTACCATCTTACAACACACTGCTTTCTCAAAAACTTTGTGAAAACATCGGTATCTCAGAGATTGACTGTTTAGTGTCTAGGTTCCCTTTTCAACCCTTTCATGAAGTGATTTCCCTAAATGTTTCAAACTGACAGGAAACTGACCGTACCCAAAAATATATTGCACAGACAACTGAGTACAACTAATATATGGTGCACTAATCTCCATGAATCCACTCAAAACTTCTCATATGGGTGCCTCTGGTCTTACATGATTTAATAATTCATTCAGTTTCATCTTTTCTTGTTTCCTGCAGCTGCATGTGATGTACACAGTCCACTCACATTAATGAGACCACAGCCTATGTTCGACATCAACATGCCATAATCACTCACAGACAGCAGATGGTAACACTAGCAGTGGAGGGTACATAAAATGCGTCAGTGAAGTCTTTGTCATAACGTGTAAATGGGAGTGATTTATCTGACGTCCAATAAGGCATGATCTTTGGCTTTCAGGCAAAATGTGGAAGCATTTTCAAAACGGCTAATTCATAAAACTGTTTGTGTGCCCCTGTGGTTAGTATCCTGTGCATGGCAAAATGGCTCTGTCCAAAACTGGCACCAAGAAAACTGTGCTGCACCATGGGCCATAGATGAACTGAACCATACAGAAGTGTAAGGGTACGCGTGACTTCTTGTTAGAATGAACGATTAGTACAAGATATTGCTGCTGTAAAGTAGCACTGCCAAGATGAAATGATAGGTTGTCGGGATCAGATTGCCTTTTAACGAACCTGTGTTTTGTGAGACTGTGCAGGGTGTAAGCCAAAAGTTAATTGCTGCAAAGTACCCAATTGCAAATATGTTCCATTCGAGGAGGAATGATATCTGGAATAAGTTCCATGCTATGACCAATACTTCAAATTAGAAATGTGCAAATTTCATCCAATGCAAACAAAATGGTTGTATTCTTGTTTATTCCACCTTCATCATGAGAAAATGCTCCTGCTGCGTCAAATGAAAACTGGGCTCAGAGCAACATCACTGTTATATCCCCGTGACAAAAAAGTTCACTGTTTCTGTATTCATTTGGTCATGGTAACATGTGTTTACGGGACAACACTGAGTTCATTTTTGTAATTTATTTTAATAATTAATCACCATTTAGAAATTTAACTTCACCCTCATGTCATGTTTTCTGGTACTGCCATTAAAAATTCAGCAACACCTCAAAAGTGTTTATATGGCAACGTAATTGTTGGAGATTCTCTGAATAGATATTAAATATTAAAATAAATTTATAGCAGTTTTCAAAAAAAGTTTTACCTATATAAATATATGTATAAAAGAAAAATTTCATTGCTAACTGCTCTGTAGTTATAGTGGTATAACAGGCTTCTGTCATTTAGGCAGATCAGACACTTTGTGACATTTCAAATTGCACTTGGGAACGGCTATAAAGCCAAAATCATGATTGTGTGAAATAAACAAGTAATAATATACAGCTTAATGGAAGAACTTTCTTTCAAAATGGTTATGTACATTGTGGGAGTGGTGTGAGTCCACAGTGATATGTACTTGTGAACTCATGTACTCACTTTCCTTTCTGAGCAAATTAAATCGACATGTACACAACAACAGACTCAGGTGATGAGTGCGCTGTTGCAGAGACTCACGGGTCAAGCCTATGGGAACATGGAGGTGGCGAGTTTGGGGATGACAGCACAGGACTTGCTGGTGACTTTAAAGTGCGTATATGGAGCTCATTTTTGATCTCTAGTGTACAGTTCTGCAACAATCGCTGGAAGGGACCAGGTCGGAGAAGGTAATGTTATGATCTGGTGAATGTTTTGAGGGCATTCTCTGGGTAGGCACAATGGATCAATGCAAGTATGTTTTTATCCTTAAACGCAGTTTTTTTTCACCTTGGCATGATGGCATCTACCAGCATGACAATGCAAAAGTCACACAACTCGTATTGTATGTGCATGGTTCAAAGAGCACCAGAATGAGTTTACTGTACTCCCCTGGCCACCAAATTCCTGGATTTAAACCCAACTGAGAAACATAGTGCAGCTGCCATGGCACTGGAGTCAGCATGGCTCCACATCCCTATCAGTACCTTCCATTACCTCATCGACTCTCTTCCTGCACATCCGCACTGCAAAAGATGGTTATTTAGGTTTCTGAGAGGTGGACACATTACTGCGACTGGACCGTGTATTTGTCTCTGAACACAAGCTTTCAAGAGTTCTGTATATTGAACTGCACCAATAAAATTTTTATTTAACTTGCAGACTGTTAACAGAAAGTGATTACTAAATAATTCACACAGCTCTGGTGGATCACCAAAAACTTCAGTTTTTCACAAGAGGGGTGTAATATGTCAAGCACCCACATTTTGCTCTGATATCTGTCATAACCGATCATATAGTTTTAATTTTGGCCCGAGAGCTTTCTATTTTCTTGGTGTAATGCATGTTTGATGACATTTTTCAGCACTTTGCAGTAATGTCTGCAGTGAAATTCTGAAAGTGGTGCCTGACTGTCCTCCATATTATGATACAGCTCCTAAATAATATTCTAATGCTATTAGTTATCCAAATTGGTTACTTATTAGCAGTGCATATCTGCCTACATTTTTTTAATGGCAAAAAGAGTTATCAAAGAAAGAAGTAAAGGTTTGAATTACATTTGCTGTTTAAGCTGTCTGTATTGTAGACTTCTTGATATGTTACTAGAGTTCAGTCAGGAGGCAGGACATTACTGCATAGTCCAATTGATGGTAAAGGGGAGGGGGAGAGTGTATGTCTATTGAATTATTACTTTCTGAGACAAAAGCCAGTTTTGGGGAGTTGGTTATCAACTTTATTTGCAAGTAGATGGCTAGATTTTGCTGTCAAATGAGAGATACAGTTATTATTATTATTATTATGAACCCAGTAGCAAGATGGTGTGACCTTCATCAAAAGATATGAACTTGGCGAAGTCTGTTAATGTGAAAATAAACATGATTTTTTTCTATGAAGCTAAAGCATTTCATTCTGTGTGATTATTTGACACTCATACTTATAAACTAACATCTTGAAATTTGCTGTTTCTGAGATTACGAAAATGCCCAGTTTGGAATTAAGGTGGAGACTATTCACAGTATATTGTTTCCAATCCAATGGTTGGATCTTGTGACCTATATGTGACCAATCAGATTATGAGACTGTTCACATCACTTCCACAGAATTGCATGGCTGGTGACCCTTTTAAAAACCATCATAGAAGCATAGGTGTGGAGGAAGATGATCTGTGTCTGCCAATTAATGTTTCCACACTGATTACAGCACATTGCCTGTATAATGTAGACACCAGTATTGGACATTCGTTCAATGATTTTGCAAAGAGAAGGAGGTAACTCGAAGTATTTCTTCAACTTCAGAAGCATCTGATGTGAAATCTGCACAACATGAAGGATGTAAAATAACTTTCCAACCTGGATTGCAAGCCATTCCCTTGTTATGTGTGGCGTAAGGGCAGGCGGTGTGTAATACGGTCATGCCCAGTTATGATATTCCATGATGTTTTTCTAACAATGTGAGCCAGTTTTTGTAATGTTTCATAGAAGACACAAGAATCAGCGATGTTTCAAAGAAGCAATAACGGGACAATAGCTTTGATGGTGAGTGTGCCTTGCATTTTTCTATTGACTAACTCTCAGATCTGTTGTGAGCTGACCATGTTCCATAGCTCATTGCAATACTGTCCAGAAAATAAGATACCTTTCATATCAAAAGATGAGTCTTCAGTTTAATGGGACTTAGAATCTACACAAAATTCAAAATATGCTTCCTAAGCATGTTTTCCACAATGGTGGTTATTTTGTGCACATCCTGTTGACAATAGAGATTATGGCAGTGGTATCAATTATGAATCTAAGAGTATACCTTTCCTTTCATTATTATTAGGCTTGCACTTTTGTTTTCTGGATAATCCCGTGTAACTCTTTGATAGCATACAGCAGTGTGTGAGCACAGACCACTGCAGCAGGGTATCAGTTATCCTAAACAACTGTGGACAGGGGCAAAGGTGGGAGTCAGGGAAGCTAGGATAACTGATTTTTTGGACACCAATCATTTATGAAAATGTAGAATGAAACACTCAATTACACACAAAGCTGTACATATACAGGATTCATAAAGTATCAAAAACTTATTTAGTCTTGATACTTGTGGTGTCACCGCCAGACACCACACTTGCTAGGTGGTAGCTTAAATCGGCCGCGGTCCATGTAGTACATGTCGGACCCGCGTGTCGCCACTGTGATCGCAGACCTAGCGCCACCACCAAGGCAGGTCTCGTGATACGAGAGTGGACTCGCCCCAGTTGTACGAGAACCTAGCTACCGCCCAGTTGTACGAGAACCTAGCTACCGCCCAGTTGTATGAAGCCTTTCTCTCATTAGCCGAGAGACAGAATAGCCATCAGCTAAGTTAATGGCTACGAACTAGCAAGGCGCAATTTGTATCAGTGCCTATAGCTTACGAGTATTCAAGAGAGATGTATTCCAAGGACTAATAAAAAGATAAGTAATAAGCATCTACATACTTTTCTTCTTATTCATTTATAAGTTCTCATGTTCCAGACTTCACGCCCGTCTGCGTTAGCCTTGCATGCCCTATCGGCTACAGCGTTAGTCTAGCTTGCCTTTTCAGCCATCTCAACTTCACGGTGTCGGCCCAGCTACCGACACAACATTGGCGACGAGGATGGGATTTCGGGATCGGTGCAGTGCTTGCGCACAAAGTTGGCTCCCATGATCGCCCTATTGCCTTTGCGTCCAAATTGCTCTCGTCTGCGCAACGAAATTATTCACAGATAGAGAAAGAAGCTTTGGCTCTCGTGTTTGGTGTTACTAAGTTCCATGATTTCTTGTATGGTCGTCACTTTACCATCATCACAGACCACAAACCTTTGACATTGCTTTTTCATCCGACCAAGCCTGTACCTCCACGTACAGCGCAGAAATTCATTCGCTGGTCTATTTTCCTCTCGCAGTACCGCTACGATATCTTGTATCGGTCCACTGCTAAGCACGGAAACGCCGATGCGTTGTCCCGTTTGCCTGTTGCTGAGGATAAAGCATTCGATTCTTCTGAACTTGCTTGCATGTTCATTGATTCGGAAACCGAGGAAGTGGTCGAATCGTTTCCGACTGATTTTCGTCGTGTCGCTACAGCCACAGCTGCTGACCCTGTCCTTGCTACTGTTTTGCGTTTTGTTGCTACGCAATGGCCTTTGTCAAAGTCTCGGATCGAGGATCCGTTGGTTCGCCGATTTTTTGCTCACAAGGAGAGACTTTTTGTTCGACGTGGTGTTTTGTTGTTGCGTTCTGATAATGATCAGTCCAGAGTCGTGGTCCCACGTTCGTTACAGTCCTCTGTTTTACGGCTTCTTCACCAAGGGCATTGGGGTATAGTGCGAACGAAACAACTTGCTCGTCAGCACTGTACTTGGTTCGGAATCGATGCTGCGATTACGAATATGTGTTCTTCGTGCCCGGCGTGTGCCGAACAACAGTCCGCACCGCCGCGGAAAGTCTTTGCATGGCCAAAAGCCACTTCCCCTTGGCAACGCTTGCACATTGATTTTGCTGGTCCATTCTGGAATGCTCGATGGTTGGTTCTGGTCGATGCCTTCAGTAATTTTCCTTTTGTTGTCCGGATGTCTTCCAAGACGTCCTCCGCCACCATCCAAGCGTTGTCTGCTATCTTTTGCATTGAAGGTCTTCCGCAGACTATTGTTTCCGACAATGGCCCACAATTCATGTCCGCAGAATTTCAGTCATTCTGCCAGGCCAATGGTATTCAACATCTCACATCCGCGCCGTTTTCGCCTCAGTCCAACGGTGCCGCTGAACGATTGGTCCGGACTTTCAAGTCACAGATGTTGAAATTGAAAGAGTCGCATTCTCGGGAGGACGCATTGTTGCTCTTTTTGTCTTCGTATCGCTCTCAGCCCCGAGATGGTCGCTCGCCGGCTGAGTTGCTCCACGGTCGTCCTCATCGCACCTTGATGTCTTTGCTGCATCCGCCGCATCAGGTTCCTGTGCAGCGGCAGACTCCTGCTTTTGCTCCAGGCGACGTTGTATTTTATCGCAACTATCGAGGTTCACGGCGTTGGCTCGCAGGGCGCATTCTTCGCTGCCTCGGCCGCGCGATGTATTTGGTTTTGGGGGCCTCTGGTGAGGTGCGTCGGCATCTCAATCAGCTGCGCCTCTGTCGTCGCTCGGGTTCTGCCGCTCCCCGTCTGCTTTCAGCGACGGTGCCGTCCGGTCAGCGCCCTGGGGACCCATCTACTGGCTCGCCTCATCCCCAGGTGTTACCGACGATGCCTTCCATTTTGCCCCATGGCGGCGCGCCGCCGCCGCCGCAGCAGCAGCAGCCGCCGCCGCTTGTTCTCCCGCCGGCGCCGCCCGCATTCGACGCTTCGTTGCAGCCGCCAAGCGCCTCCCAGGGTCACGCGCCGCCGATCGCTTCCCGTGACCAGCTGTCCTCCGCCATGGAACTCCCGACCGCTCCGGACCACATGACGTCATCGCGCGTCGGCTACCCCGACGCAATGGAGGTTGATCCTTCGGTCACTCCTGTCTCTTTACGGGCGCATACACCGCATGTTGACGTGCACCCTGGACTAGTTTTGCAGGCGTTTCCTAGCTCCCCTCGGACCGAATGGCCGGGTGCGGGTGGCACAGCCTCGCCTGTTGTTAGGCTCCCCACCTCATCGCATACGTCAACATGTGGTCCTCCCCACGGCGGGCGGAAGCCTTATCTCACGACCGTTCGCCGATTTGCGGGGGAGGAATGTGGTGTCACCGCCAGACACCACACTTGCTAGGTGGTAGCTTAAATCGGCCGCGGTCCATGTAGTACATGTCGGACCCGCGTGTCGCCACTGTGATCGCAGACCTAGCGCCACCACCAAGGCAGGTCTCGTGATACGAGAGTGGACTCGCCCCAGTTGTACGAGAACCTAGCTACCGCCCAGTTGTACGAAGCCTTTCTCTCATTAGCCGAGAGACAGAATAGCCATCAGCTAAGTTAATGGCTACGAACTAGCAAGGCGCAATTTGTATCAGTGCCTATAGCTTACGAGTATTCAAGAGAGATGTATTCCAAGGACTAATAAAAAGATAAGTAATAAGCATCTACATACTTTTCTTCTTATTCATTTATAAGTTCTCATGTTCCAGACTTCACGCCCGTCTGCGTTAGCCTTGCGTGCCCTATCGGCTACAGCGTTAGTCTAGCTTGCCTTTTCAGCCATCTCAACTTCACGGTGTCGGCCCAGCTACCGACACAACAATACTAAAACTTTACAAAAAGTACATACGAATATGGGTCCCAAAATCCTTTGTTATGGAGTTATGAAAGGAATTCCCTGTAATGACTCCTGATCATATAATTTACCTCAAATGTGCACTTTCACTCACATTCTTGTTTACAGTTGCTCATGGCATCTCTTTCGTTTTGTCTGATTGTCATTTGTTCTATTTTACAGTAACTTCCACAACAAAACATCATCACAATATAGTCAGTGTCTGAAATTACAGGATACACACAACATGTATGGCCTAGGAGATGGGAATGTGGATGAAGCACATCAAATTTATGCTGAATATTATTTTGGGAGGTAGTTACTTTACATAAGAATGTTTGTACGATTCTACCAATGCTTGCAAGAAACAGGCTCACTTGCAGATGATGGAAGACCACATGATGTTTGAACGCTTGAGTTTGAAGAATGGGTTCTTTGTACTGTGGATGAAACACTATCAACTAGTACAACGAGAAATGTGAGAAGGGTAGGCATCAATCACGTGCATGATGATCTGAAATATTATGCATGAAAATCTTCTGCAACCGTATCACCTTCAACATGTGCAAGGATTAAATGAGGCAGGCTTTCCACCAAGTGTGTGCTACGTTCATGCAATTCCTTAGCATGTATCTTATTCACTCATGAGGCTGGCTTTTCACATGATATGATCTTCAATCATCACAACAATAGTCTACCCTTGGTAGCAGAGTGGTCAGCATGACAGAATGTCAATCCTAAGGGCCCGGGTTTGATTCCCGGCTGGGTCGGAGATTTTCTCCGCTCAGGGACTGGGTGTTGTGTTGTCCTAATCATCATTTCATCCCCATCAATGCGCAAGTTGCTGAAGTGGTGTCAAATCGAAAGACTTGCACCTGGCGAACGGTCTACCCAACAGGAGGCCCTAGTCACATGACATTTACGTTTACATCACAACAATCACATCTGGGCTCGTAAAAAACCTCAGGAAGTGTGGCAAGGCAGAAAACAACAGAGGTTCAGCCCCAACATGTGGGATGAAATCATTCATGATTATCTCATTTTCACACCATCGTACTGGACAAACATATCTAGCTTGTCAGACACGAGTTGATTCATTTTCTTGATGATGTACCTCTAGAAATCATCCAATGAATGTGGTTTATGCATGATGGCACTTCACCTGAGGTTACACAGGTAGTTTGACAGTATCTCAATAACCAGCGGATTGATCGAGGGTGATCCATAGCATGGCCTGCCTTAAAATCCTTAGCATATTCAATTCCTACATCCAATGCTAATGTTCTGAGAGAGCATATCCAAAATGGATCCAAGCAGAAATTGAACTTACCAAGAGTTTCATCACAGCATACAGCAAAGTATGCAACACAGGCTCCAGAGATGCAAAGAATCAGGAGCTGGTAACTGGGCAATTTTTGTAAATGTAAATGTGTTTGGAAAAAGCATAATCTTTGTGCCATGAATAATACATACTTCATACCTCCCCTACAAAGGATTTTTGGACCCATGTTTATATGAACATTTTGTACTGTTTCAGTGTCAAGAGTAATCCCTCAAGTCTGTGACATGTTTTTACACACAGTGTATATTTTGTATCACAACCCACAAATAACACAGCAAACTAACAATGTAGCCTAGTTTCCATGGCCACTACATCATGCCTACTGTTGTGGAAATAAATCCACAATTTGTTTTTCATTCAGAGTCCAGGCTAACTTTTTCCCACTAAATTTCGCTAACATTTTAAAGATAGACTCACAGTCTTCTCATTCTTGTAACTACTTTATAATCATCACATGATAGTGACAACCTCCCTCTTTGGATAGTCTGTTTTCAGCATTATCATTATTACTAGGCTCTTTCTCATTGCCGCAAGCGTCTTGGTTGCTCCTAACACTGGCAATTATTGCATCATGAGTTAATACTTGAAGGCCAATGTCAGCATCACATGTGGACCAATCCTGAATATTTTCCTGATCACTTTCTTCAAGTCCTGAAGAGTCTTTAATCAACCAAACCAGTTTAAAAACAAACTGCTATTTCGTGGCTCTTCAGGTGCAATGATGGACTCGTGTGAAGGAAGGAGCTTATTCAAACCTTTTGCTGCCGTAATGTCCTTGATAGTAACTAAAACTTCAGCTGCCATATCACAGCATCCTTCAAGAAATGTTCAGTTGTTGAATATTAGTCAAGTTTTTCACCATAGATGTCCAATTCCTCAATTCCATGCCTAGGCTGGAAATGCACAATACAGCCAGTAGTTGTATTAAAACCAGTATTACTTCCTTCTATCTCGTTAATTCCAAGTGTGTTTCACAAATCAAAGGGCCATTTATAGCTTGTTCTTGGGTATATATTCACATGAACCATGTGTAAAGTGTGATGTCTAAATCCTGGTTTTCTGTCATTTTCATTCCTTCTTTGGTGCAAGCCTACACCTTCACTGTCAAATACACTCACCAGTTTTATAATAATATCACTGTTCTTTCTAATGTCTCATATTGTTGCATTTACATCTCTATATTCCCAAGCAAAGCTTGATCCACAAGCACCTTTTGTCACTGTCTATTACATTAAGTTTACTGGAAATACCGAGAGCAATGCATTTACGTTTAGTCACCATTTCAACAACAGTAGCCTGACCAGGTTCAGTCATCAATGCATAACAACAACAACAACAACAACAACAACAATGTGTGTGCTGAAACTAAAGTTTGGAAGGTAGGAGACGAGATACTGGCAGAAGTAAAGCTGTGAGTACCGGGCGTGAGTCGTGCTTTGGTAGCTCAGATGGTAGAGCGCCTGCCCGCGAAAGGCAAAGGTCCCGACTTCGAGTTTCGGTCGGGCACACAGTTTTAATCTGCCAGGAAGTTTCATATCAGTGCACACTCCGCTGCAGAGTGAAAATCTCATTCTGGAAACGTGTGTGCTGTTGGGCAGGCAGGGGGAAATTGCCAAATTGGCCAGCCAAGTGCCAGCAGAACTTCTAAATGGCGCAAACAAAAATTAAAATTTGCCAGCTGGAATGTTTACACTGTACCAATATTTAGGATGATTGGTATTTACATAATTGATGCTCTATTGTATATTTAAACGCAATTACCAATGGTTAAAAGATAAGGGTAAGGAAAAAACTGCCAATACATAAATTCTGAGAAATGGGAATTATTGTAAAATTATGTGGTTGATGTGGTTGTTTTTCTAAAGTGGAACATAAGTGTTTTATCTAGAAAACTAAAATTCTATGTGAAATTTCTGTATACAGGCATGTATCCACCATATAAAAGCTGTCTAAATAATGAAGACGATGGAAGGGGTATTGTGCATGGCCAAACGCTGTAACGAAGTTGGACTGCTTACCACATTTGAGACATAGTGGGATATGCAGCAATGTGCGGTAATGGAGCACCAGTATCATTGGAAAACAGTCCACATAACTAATCCTTGTGGATACACAACCAGTTTTGGTTTTGTGAAGCCATCTATATCTACATCATACTCTTCAAGCCACCCAATGGTGTATGGTGGAGGGTACTTCTGGTACCACTAACTGATCCCCCTACTCTGTTCCAGTCATAAATAGTGTGTGGTAAGAATGATCATCGATAAGCTTCTGTTATTGGCTCTAATTTCTTGAATTTTCTCGTTCTGGTCATCACACAAGATGTATGTGGGAAAAAGTAATATCCTGTCTGACTCTTCCAGGAAAGTGCTCTCTCAAAGATTGAATAGTAAACCTCTTTATGACATACAACACCTCTCTTGTAATGACTGAAAACTCAGTTTGTTGAACATCGTAACGCTCTTGTGCCAACTAAATGAGTCTGTGATGAAACGTGTTCTCTCTCTCTCTCTCTCTCTCTCTCTCTCTCTCTCTCTCTCTCTCTCTCTCTCTCTCTCTACCCCCCCCCCCCCCCCCAAATTGATGATTTACATTTCCTGAAGATTCTTCCTATGAGTCTCAATCTGGCATCTGTTTTTCTACTATTTGTTTTGTGTGATTCCAATTAAAGTCACTGTGTATAGTTACTCCTAGAAATTTTACTGTAGATACAGTTTCCAGTAGTTTCTCATCGACAGTGTAGTTAAGTATTGACTTTCTTTTCCTTTGTATATGCAATATATTACATTTATTTACATTAAGGGTCAACAGCCAGAGCCTGCACCATTCATCAATCCTCTGCAGGTCACTCTGCACATCAGTACTGTCCTGGCATTGCTACTTCTTTACAGACAACCGCATCATCTGCGAACAGTCTTAAAGAGCATCCGATGCTTTCTACTGAATCATCTATACACAGTGCAAACAATAATAGTCCTCAGACATACTTTACCTGGAAATGTATATGTTATATTCACTGTTTTTACTCATATTGTCTATATTACACCATTTTAATATGCAAAAACCTCTGACAGTGATTAGACTATCAGTTAAAACTAGAAGTACACAAGTTTTTTTTATTGTTTTCAAATAAAATACTACCATTATCATATTCTGTTACATGAATAGTGGAAAGATTAGCTCAAATGTTTGCTCAGTGAACGGAATTTCCATTAGGTCCCACAGCTGAAGAACATTCCCAGTTGATAAAATTTTGACCTCAAGTAACGAAGAAGTGAAAATGTTCTACTGATATTCTAAAGATTTGTAAAAAGTTGACTGTGATAATTTTGTGGGTGTATTGGAATAACACCACCGAGTGCACTGTGATTTGGGAAGACTACATTAAAAGACATAGAACATCCAAAATCTTGTCCTACTAGAAACGATAACATGATTCATAAACCAGAATTTGTGGTTTTTTTAAGTGTCTCGGTGTTACATTAAAGGATACAATTCTTTTTGGCACACATGTATGAAGAAAAAAAAAAGGGAAGCCGCTGCAGCTGGTTTGCTACAATGCTGTATTTGGGAACTGTTGTAACTACAAAAATGAGGGCAGGGCATCCTTGACCTGAATGAGAACAAATTTAAGTATGAAACTGTTAACTGTCAGTGTACAGTCCTTTCATTGGAAAATATTTCTCATAAAGTGAAACAATACTTGGTTTTGCCAAAAATCTGCTGTGTAATATCTTCATGAATGCCTTCATTATTTTCAAATTTTGCATCCGCAAAACTAGACTTTTAATTTTGTCATATCAGCATTATACATATGATGAGGCATTCTGTGCAGCTCTATAGAAGCCTTAATGAGGACTACTTAGTGAGCTGGCACATTCTCAAGAGAGTCTAGCAAGACCCTAGAAAAGTTTCTCATGTTCTATTCTACTGTTTCAGATAGGTAGTAGCAGGCTGAAGCTTGAGATGGTGAATGGCACCGATCACTTAGATGAAGAGCGCAAAATACAAAAGGCATCTGCCTTCTGATTTTCGTGGGCACATGCACATCCTAAGGCATCAAGAAATAATTAATTTTGTAAGGAGAGATGTGTGACAAGGAGGGAGGGGGATTTTAGGGGAAAGGGTTTGCTACAGTAAGTTGGCTCAAGTAGATGTGGGTCGCAGCAGTTATGCCGAGATGAAGAGGCTTGCACAAGACAGACTAGCATAAAGAGTTGCATCAAGTCAGTTTTACAGCTGACCATGTGAACAACAGGAAGACATAAGTGTATCTTGGTTTTTCTTAGATCTGGGCATCTTGTTGAACTGTGACAAATGAAGGGACTGGTGATCTGCTGGGAAAGCTCATGCCTGGAAGCCACAGAATGTTTTTGTCATCCTTTAACCTAACCTTCACCTCAAAATGACGTGAAAATCATCAGGAATGATGCGTGGGGTAGGTTAGGGACATGCAAATCGCCAAAATGGCGTCCAATTGAAAGACTTGAAGCAGACCATTGAGCCACGCAAAATCATTACCTGTAAAAAAAAGACTTCTTACATTTTACGAGGGGTACTCTACTCAAAATAGGAAGTCGATGATGAAGTATGAAGAGACAGAGTATAAGCTTTGGTTGGACCAGTAATGGGGTGAAATTGTGCACTGTCTTTTCAAAGGAAACACTCTGATCTTCATCTTACTTTCTTTAGGGAAACTGTGGAAAACCTACAGCTAGGTGGACATATAGGGTTTTGAATCCCTCACCTGCCTAATGTGAGTTTATTGTGGTAACCATGGCGCCACCTCACTCGGTCTTATTCTAAAAGTAAAACAGAATTTATTACTCCTAGAAGACAGGATGTTCCATGGCATTCTGGAAAAGAGACATGGACAGATACAACATAGGACCCTACCACATATTAGTGCAACAGAAAATACAATCTTAATGAGAAGAAAAACTTAAAATACTTGGTCATTTGCCTTGCAGCAAGTTTAGACTCCATAGCACTCCATGCTTCTCTTTTCTCTGCTTTCCTTTTCATTCTTTGATATCCTCCTTGTGGTCTACTGACATCGTCTAACATCTGGTATTTTCTTCCGCCATCCCCTCTTTTCCCCAGAATAAATTCTGCAATTAAATCTACTCCAAAGCACTCGTCTCAAATTATGTCCTATCCAGTTTATCCCCTTTTCTTCACTGTCAGCAACACCCTCTGATCTACAACTCTTCTCAGTACATACTCATTCCTGACTTTATCAGTCCAGTTGCTCTTCTCCATCTTGCACCATATCCCCATTTCACAATCTTCAATTCTTCTCTTGTCCTGCTTTCTCAATGTTCATGTTTCTGCTTTGTACAAGGCCGCACTCTTTATCATGGATTTCGCTTGTTGCTTTCTAATTCTGTGTTCAACCCACTACCTAAGAGTCTTTTCTGCTTTTGAAATGTCTCTTTTACCAGCGCCATTCTGACTTGGATGTCCTGTTGACAATGTGTATCTTCCCGAATTCAACTTCACGAAAGCTTGTCTAATCTCATCTGCTTTATGGTTTATGACTTTATTTAATACTTTGCTCATCTTTTCTTTGTTTTTGTTTTTTTTGTTTATTTTCATACCATATGCTACACATGCTCATTAAGATCATTTAGCATTGGATCTCTTCATTTTCTGCAATGATCACCATGTCATCTGCAAATCTATCATATATTTTCAGTCCACCTTTCCTGATGCCTCTTTTCCTATCCAAATACCTCTTCAGTATTTCCTCCAAATAAGTGTTAAATAGGAGCAGCAAGATGTAACAGCCCTGTCTGCCCTCTATCCCAGTCTAGTTGTTCCTTGGTATCATTGTAATATGTACCCTTGCCTTTTGGTTCAAGTACAGATTTGCAAACAGTCTTCTCTCCTTACACTTTACTCCCTTCCTCTTCAACATATACATCAGCTTATCCCTCTGCACTCTGTCGAAGGCCTTTTCAAGATCTATAATGGCCACAAACACTTCTTTATTCTTTTCTATGCATCTACACCTACATAGATACTCTGCAAGTCACTTTACGGTGTGTGGCGGAGGGTACCCTGTATCACTACTTGTCATTTCCCCTCCTGTTCCAGTCACAAACAAAGCATGGAAAAAACAACTGTCTATACACCTCCATATGAGCCCTAATTTCTCGTATCTTATCTTCATGGTCCTTACGTGCAATGTATGTTGGCGGCAGTAGAATCATTTGGCAGTCAGCTTCAAATGCTGGTTCTCTAAATTTTTTCAATAGTGTTTCTCAAAAAGAATGTTGCCTTCCCTCCAGGGATTCCCATCTGTGTTACTGAAGTATCTCCGTAACATGTGTTATTTGAGCCTGCCAATAACAAGGCTAGTAGCCTGCCACTGAATTGCTTCGATGTCTTCCTTCAATCTGACCTGGTATGAATCCCAAAGACTCAAGCAGTACCCAAGAATGGGTCGCATTGACATCTTATATGCAGTCTCCTTTACAGGGAACCACTCTTTCCTCCAATTTTCTCAATACACCAAAGGCTACCACTTGCCTTCCCTACCACAGTTCTCACATGCTCGTTCCATTTCATATTGCTTTGGAACGTTACGCCCATATATTTAAACGACATGACTGTGTCAAGCAGGACACAAGTAATACTGATCTAAACATTACAGGTTTGATCTTGCTTCTCATCCGCATTAACTTACATTTTTCCAGATTTAGGACTAGCTGCCATTCATCAAGGGCTAACTGCCATTCATCACACCAACTGGAAATTTTGTCTATGTCGTCTCCTATCTTCCTGCTGTCACTCAATTTTGACATCTTATCATACACTACACAGCATCATCAGCAAATAACCACAAATTGCTGCACACCCTGTCCGTCAAATCGTTTATGTATACAGAGAACAACTGAGATCCTATCACACTTCCCTGGGGCACTCCTGATGATACCCTTGTCTCTGATGAACACTCGCTGTTGAGGACAACATACTGAGTTCTAGTATTTAAGAAGTCTTCACACCACTCATATATCTGTGAACTTATTCCACATGCTCGTACCTTCGTTAACAGCCTGGAATCGGGCACTGTGTCAAATGCTTTCTGGAAGTCTCGAAATATGGAATTTGCCTGTTGCCCTTCATCCATAGTTCTCAGTATATCATGTGAGGAAAGGGCAAGCTGAGTTTTGCACAAGTAATGCCTTCTGAAACGATTCTGATTCGTGGATGTAAGCCTCTCAGTCTCAAGAAAGTTTATTATATTTGAATTGAGAATATGTTCAACGATACTGCAGCAAGCAGAAGTTAGGGATATTGGTCTGTAATTTTGTGGGTATGTTCTTTTACGTTTTTTTATATACCGCAGTCAACTGTGATTTTTTCCCGGCGCTTCGGACTTGGTGCTGGGTGAGAGATTCACAATAAATGCTAGTTAGGTAAGGGACAATGCCATAGAGTACTCTTTGTAAAATCGAACTGGGATTCCATCCAGAACTGGTGATTTATTTGCTTCAAATCTCTCTCTGTCAGACACGCTTATTACTATATCGTCCATACGGGAGTCTGTCCGATGGTCAAATGACGGTATGTTTGTACAGTTCTCATGCGTGAACGATTTCTTGAATGTGAAATTTAAAACATCGGCTTTCGTTTTGCTATCTTCAACTGCCACACCAGACTGGTCGACAAGGGACCGAATGGAAGCCTCAGACCCACATAGCAATTTTACATACAACCAGAATTTTCTTGGGTTCTCTGCCAGATCTTTTGCTAAGGTGTGATGGTGGTAGTAGTTGTGTGCTTTGTGCATAGCTTAATCCCTACTAACCTTCGCTTGTTGTCATTTACGTGTTCCCTTTTGAACTGAAAGTGCAACAGCCTCTGCTTCCTCAGCATCTGCCGAATTTCGTTATTAAAACATGGTGGGTCTTTTACATGCTTCATTCACTTACTAGGCATGTAACTCTCCAGACTAGGGTTTACAATCTGCTTAAACTTTGCCCATAATTCCTCAACATCCACCTTACTGGAACTATGTGATATCAATTCACTGTCTAAGCGTCCGCCCCCGGTAGCTGAGTGGTCAGCGCGACAGAATGTCAATCCTATGGGCCCGGGTTCGATTCTCGGCTGGGTCACAGATTTTCTCTGCTCAGGGAGTGGGTGTTGTGTTGTCCTTCTCATCATCATTTCATCTCCATCGACACACAAGTCGCCAAAATGGCGTCAACTCGAAAGACTTGCACCAGGTGAACGGTCTACCTGACGGGAGGCCCTAACCACACGGCATTTCCAACTGTCTAAGCAAGATACTAATAACTGCTTATCTCCTCTATCTAGCAGAAACATTCTCCGAGCCTTGTTGACTGATTTATTAACTTTCGTAGTCATAGCTGCTATAATGACATCATGATTGCTACTCCCCATTTCTATACTGACATTGTCGATACGGTCGGATGTGTTTGTAGCTAGAAGGTCTAAGACACTTCCGTTGTGTGTGGGCTGCTGAGGCCTCTGCCCATAATGCTCTGAAAGTTCTAGACTGGGGAGAGCTGCTTCTGTTTGCAGTTGCTTCTGGAACCACGATTGTACACAGGTGTGCACCTCTTTGTCCGAAGCAAGTCAACGGCCACAAATGGCTTTCTTCAGGGCTTCAAAAACATGGAAATCGCTAAGGGGCGAGAGCCGGACGTACCGACGATGTGCAAGGGTTTCCCATCGGCCGCGCGGGATTAGCCGAGCGGGTCTCAGGCGCTGCAGTCATGGACTGTGCGGCTGGTCCCGGCGGAGGTTCGAGTCCTCCCTCGGGCATGTGTGTGTGTGTGTGTGTGTGTGTGTGTGTGTGTCCTTAGGACAATTTAGGTTAGGTAGTGTGTAAGCTTAGGGACTGATGACCTTAGCAGTTAAGTCCCATAACATTTCACACACATTTGAACTTTTTTTTGCTTTCCCACCGAAACTTCTGCTGCGTACTCTAAACAACCTTGAAAACATGTAGGTGGGCATTTTGTTGGCAGGTTATTTCGACTACACTGAGTTTCGCTGAGAAGCCCTGAGGCTCGATGCATTGGACGAATTTATTATCGCGAATTCGCATCGTCATCATCTCACGCGTTTCAGCAGTGTATGTGAAACAATTGAGGCTCGCACACTACGGCAGTGACGTTGCGAAATCGTCGCGTTCCTGCCAGCTGCTGCCGATCACCGCGAAGGAGCAGGCTTGTTGCTGAGTAGAGAAGTGCACGAGTGTTCGCAACCGCAGCAACAGCTGCCGTCAGCCTGCCACTAACGCTTCCGGTTTGTGCGTGAAATTATTCACTGAAGGGGTGAGAAAATACAAGACAAATCTCGCAAAGAGTATGATGATAAGGTGGGGTGGGGTGGGCGGTGGGCGTCCTACGTGAGCAAACTGTTTCGAACGCAGCGCGGTACGGCGACTGCGCGAAAATACCAAACAGTCGCCAGCAGTTAAATTGTCCTACGCGAGTGCACATGCGCGTGGCACTGTGCGACGCGCGATGCGGCGAAACGAACGCGATCAGTTGGTTTGATAGTATCATCCGAATTGGACCCGGCTTGTGGTTTGTGGTTCAACTTAAAATCTCTTAAATTTTTATAAAATCTGTTTTACAGGCTGTACCACAAATACCATTACCCCCCCCCTACCTCATCTAACAATGTACTACACTTAAAGAGCCAAAGGAACTGGTACACCTGCCTAGTATCGTGTAGGGCCCCCGCGAGCACGCAGAGGTGCCGCAACACGACGTGGCATGGACTCGACTAATGTCTGAAGTAATGCCGGGGGCAATTGATACCATGAATCCTGCAGGGCCGTCCATAGAATCCTGCAGGGCCGTCCATAAATCCATAAGAGTACGAGGGGGTGTGATCTCTCTGAACAGCACGTTGCACGGCCGCGCGGGATTAGCCGTGCGGTCTTAGGCGCTGCAGTCAGGGACTCTGCGGCTGGTCCCGGCGGAGGTTCGAGTCCTCCCTCGGGCATGGGTGTGTGTGTGTTTGTCATTAGGATAATTTAGGTTAAGTAGTGTGTGAGCTTAGGGACTGATGACCTTAGCAGTTAAGTCCCATAAGATTTCACACACATTAAACATTAAGCACGTTGCAAGGCAGCCCAGATATGCTCAATAATATTCATGTCTGGGGAGTTTGGTGGCCAGCAGGAGTCTTTAAACTCAGAAGAGTGTTCCTGGAGCCAGTCTGTAACAATTCTGGACGTGTGGGATGTCGCACCGTCTTGCTGGAATGGACATGAATGGATGCATGTGACCAGACAGGGTGCTTACGTACGTGTCACCTGTCAGAGTCGTATCTAGACGTATCAGAGGTCCCACATCACTCCAACTGCACATGCCCCACACCATTACAGAGCCTCCACCAGCTTGAACAGTCCTCTGCCGACATGCCGGGTCCACACTTGACCTCTTAGCTACAAATAATCCCGATCTAATAGAGAGCGTCATGACGGATACAGGGATTAATGAACACAAGGTCATTATAGCGAGGCTCAAAACCACATCAACAAAAACCACTAAAAATAAACGCAAAATATATCTATTTAAAACAGCAGATAAAAATTCGCTTGATGCCTTCCTAAAAGAGTGTCTCCATTCCTTCCAAGCTAATTATGTAAGTGTAGATCAGATATGGTTCAGATTCAAAGATACAGTATGGACTGCAATAGATAGATTCATACCGCATAAGTTAATAAGAGACGGGACTGATCCACCATGGTACACAAAACACGTCAGAACACTGTTGCAGAAGCAACGAAAAAAGGCTTGCCAAATTCAGAAGAACGCAAAATCTCCAAGACTGGTTAAGTTTCACGGAAGCTCGAAATTTAGTGCGGACGTCAATGCGAGATGCATTTAATAGTTTCCACAATGAAATATTGTCTCAAAATATTGTAGAAAACCCGAAGAGATTCTGGTCGTATGTAAAGTACACCAACGGCAAAAAACAGTCAATACCGTCACCGCGCGATAGCGATGGAAAAGTTGGCGCTGATGGTGCCAATAAAGCGGAGTTACTAAATACAGCTTTCCGTAAGTCATTCACAA
The DNA here is from genome assembly GCF_023864345.2 of Schistocerca serialis cubense. Classification (NCBI taxonomy): domain Eukaryota; kingdom Metazoa; phylum Arthropoda; class Insecta; order Orthoptera; family Acrididae; genus Schistocerca; species Schistocerca serialis. The sequence goes on along the minus strand of NC_064640.1, from coordinate 432,724,051 downwards.
AAGAAGACGAAGTAAATATTCCAAAATTCGAATCCAGAACAGCTGTTAGCATGAGTGACATAAAAGTAGATATCTTAGGTGTTGCGGAACAACTCAAATCACTTAAGAAAGGCAAGTCTTCCGGTCCAGATGGTATACCAATCAGGTTCCTCTCAGAGAATGCAGACACAACAGCACATTTCTTAGAAATCATATACAACCGCTCACTTGACGAAAAGCCTGTTCCTAAAGACTGGACAGTAGCACAGGTCACACCAATATTCAAGAAAGGAAATATGAGTAACCCATTGAATTAAAGACCCCCATCACTGACCTAAATTTATAGTAGGATTTCGGAGCATATACTGTCCTCGAACATTATGAATCACCTTTAAGAAAGGTACTTATTGATACATAACCAACACTGATTCAGAAAATATCGTTATTGTGCAACACAGCTAGCTCTTTATTCCCATGAAGTAATGAGTATTGTCGACAAGGGATCTCAGATCGATTCCATATTCCTAGATTTCCAGAAAGCTTTTGATACCGTTCCTCAGAAGCGACTGTTAATCAAATTGCGTGCATATGGAGTATCGTCTCAGTTGTGTGACTGGATTCGTGATTTCCTCTCAGAGAGATCACAGTTCGTAGTGATAGACAGTAAATCATCGAGTAGAACACAAGTAGCCGGCCGAAGTGGCCGTGCGGTTAAAGGCGCTGCAGTCTGGAACCGCAAGACCGCTACGGTCGCAGGTTCGAATCCTGCCTCGGGCATGGATGTTTGTGATGTCCTTAGGTTAGTTAGGTTTAACTAGTTCTAAGTTCTAGGGGACTAATGACCTCAGCAGTTGAGTCCCATAGTGCTCAGAGCCATTTGAACCAAGAACACAAGTGATATCTGGCGTTCCGCAAGGTAGTGTCATAGGCCCTCTGCTGTTCCTGATTTATATAAATGGATCAAATGGCTCTGATCACTATGGGACTTAACATCTGCGGTCCCCTAGAACTTAAAACTACTTAAACCTAACTAACCTAAGGACATCACACATATCCATGCCCGAGGCAGGATTCGAACCTGAGACTGTGGCGGTCGCGCGGTTCCAGACAAACGCCAAGAACAGCTCGGCCACACCGGCCGGCTGATTTATATAAATGATCTAGGTAATAATCTGAGCAGCCCCCTTAGACTGTTTGCAGATGACGCTGTTATTTACCGTCTAGTAAAATCATCAGATGATCAACTCCAATTACAAAATGATCTAGAGAGAATTTCTGTATAATGCGAAAAGTGGCAATTAGCACTAAACAAAGAAAAGTACGAGGTTATCCACATGGGTACTAAAAGAAATCCGATAAATTTTGGGTATACAATAAATCGCACAAATCTAAGGGCTGTCAATTCGACTAGATACATAGGAATTACAATTACGAGCAACTTGGGGTGGCAGTCACTGAAACAAAAGCGGTTTTATATGCGGCGAGATCTATTTACGAAATTTCAATCAGCAACTTTCTCTTCCGAATGCGAAAATATTTTGTTGACACCCACCTACGCAGGGAGAAATGATCATCATAATAAAATAAATCAGAGCTCGAACGGAAAGATTTAGATGTTCCTTTTTCCCACGCGCCATTCGGGAGAGGAATGGTAGAGAAGTAACAAGAAAATGGTTCGATGAACCCTCTGCCAGGCACTTAAGTGTGAAATGCAGAGTAACCATGTAGATGTAGATGGATTAATGAGGTTGTCTCCACACCCGTACGCGTCCATCCGCTCGATATAATTTGAAACGAGACTCGTCCGACCAGACAACATGTTTCCAGTCATTAACACTCTTCTGTCGGTGTTGACGAGTCCAGGCGAGGCGGATATCTTTGTTTTGTGCAGTCATCAAGGGTATACGAGTGGACCTGCGGCTCCGAAAACCCATATCGATGATCTTTCGTTGAATGGTTCACATGCTGACATTTTATGATGGCCGAGCACTGAAATTTGCAGCAATTTGCGTTACGGTTGCACTTCTGTCGCGTTGAATGATTCTCTTCAGTCGTCGTTCGTCCAGTTCTTGCAGGATGTTTTTACGGCCGCAGCGATGTCGGAGATCTGATGTTTGACCGTATTCCTGATATTCACGGTACACTCGTGAAATGACCGTACGGGAAAATCCCCAATTCATCGCTACCTCGGAGATGCTGCGTCCCATCGCTCGTGCGCCGACTATAACACCACCTTCAAACTCACTTAGATCTTGATAACCTACCATTGTAGCAACAGTAACCGATCTAAGAGCGGTACCTGACACTTGTCGTCTTATACAGGCGTTGCCGGTCGCATTTGAATACGCTTGCCTATACCAGTTTTTTTGGCGCTTCAGGGTAATTGCTTTTTCTTGTTGCAGGTAATACTGATTTGTGAGAAGAATGGCTGATGAATCGAATTACACCCTGGAACAACGAATCGTCTTGAGTACCTGTGTTCATGAACCCTGGGAAAACACAGAGAGATTCGAAATGAGTTTACCATTAGAATTAACATGGCTGCAGCACCGAAACCAACTATATTACGTTGGGAGAATAAACTGTTTGGAACTGGTTCCACAAGAGATAGATCACGATTTGGTAAACCAAGAACAGCAGACACACGTGTGGAAGTTGCAGCATCAGTGGAGCGTTCGCCGTTTGTGACTGGAATTTCGTGAGAAGACTCCGATGCAATGAAAGACGCCTTTGTTTTAATGATGTACATCGCAAATCCTGTATAACTTCAGTGACACTCTCTCCCCTATTTCGCGATAATACAAAACGTGCTGCACTTATTTGAACTTTTTCGATGTACTCCGTCAATCGTATCTGGTAAGGATCCCACACCGCGCAGGAGTATTCTAAAAGAGGACGGACAAGCGTACTTTTTTTTTTAATCTCATTTTGTTCGCTATTGTTCGTTGCATCTGCTCGGGACGGACGTCTAAGACATCCATTTATGTTCGTTGTTGGTCGATTGACTCAGTTTTTTTTTATTACAGAGAACACGTAACTCTCTGACCGAACACGCTGAGCTACCGTGCCGGCATATTGTAGACAGTCTCCTTAGAAGATCTGTTACATTTCCTTGTCCTGCCAATAAAACGCAGTCTTTGGTCAGCCTTCCCCCACAACATTTTCTATGTGTTCCTTCCAATTTAAGTTTTCGTAATTGTAATTCCTTGGTATTCAGTTGACTTTACGGCCTTTAGATTTGATTGATTTATCGTGTAACCGAAGTTTAACAGATTCCTTTTAGCATTAATGTGGATGACCTCACACTTTTCGTTATTTAGGGTCAATTGCCAATTTTCGCACCACGCAGATATCTTTTCATTTGTTTTGATCTTCTGATGACTTTATTAATCAAAAAACGAGAGCGTCATCTGGAAACAACCTAAGACGGCTGCTGAAAGAAGCAGTTGTGACACTGTTTATAGATTCAAGAGGAAGTGAAAGTAAATTCTTTGGTTTTTGAATGAATGCAGAGTCATTTGTTGTATTAACAGTTAAAAAAAAGGCCGTAACGCCAGCTGTTCGTTTTTTCCAGATACGTAGGTAGTGGTGCACTCTAATTCATCTGCTAATCAATACATAATGGGCCACACAGCACTGTGTAAAGTAGACTCATGTTCATAAAAAACAGAACATCTTGAATGACTAGAGGTAGGACGTTAATATTCACAGGAAATGTACATTTGTATGTTCTGCAGAATTGATTAGCATTTGAACAATGTCCCCCCGTAGGTTCCAGGTCATCATCGACATTGTGGCGCAACACCACCAATCTGCAAAATGTGGCTGCTTCTCTCGTCGTCGCTATAAACCGAACGTAATGGATCAGTGCGACTCGAGCAGACGTGCACAATGCCTCGCAGACATATGCGCGAACATTACCTTCAAATCAGTGAGTTTGAAAGAGGGCTCATTATTGACATGAGAGAATGTGATGCGTCGCTCCGGGAAATTACTGCTCGTGTGGGACGAAGTGTTTCGCCAGTGCAATGAGTGTGTGTAGAAAGCTTCACGGAAAGCCGTAGAACACGACGAGATGGGTCAGGTCGCACCACCTCGAAGAAAACGATTTACTGACAAACAGTCAACATGGATTTAGAAAACATCGTTATTGTGAAACACAAGTAGCTCTTTACTCGCATGAAGTGTTGAGTGCTATTAGCAACGGATTTCAGATTGATTCCTAGCTCTAGACTTCCGGCAGGCTTTGCACTGTACCACACAAGCGGCTTGTAGTGAAATTGCGTGCTTTTGGAATGTCTTCTCAGCCCATTAATGACTTCACTGCGCCATTTGCGAACAGACCTAAACCTACAACCGTTCAGACTCTAGTTTGGGAATGAATTGAGTGATCAAGACTCGGAGAATTGACGCGACTCATGTGCGCGGTTACGGTACTGGAGGCGAATAATTTTGCGCCATGTAAATGCCGGGTTGCACACAGATCACGTGCAGCAAACGGTGGTAATCTGATGGTACACCCTCTTCCAATCAGATCCATATTACAAGAACATATCGCACGGATACAAGCAATCTAGAGGGGAGGCAATGGGACTTTTGGAACACCCTGTAGAACATCTGTATTGTGGAACTAGAGAAATAAAATTGTCACTTCATTGTGGAAAGTATTGATCGCAATTTTATTTACTGACATGTTTCAATACATCGTCATCGGAACAAAACCATGTTAAAAAGGAAAAGCTACATTTACAATATGAAATGCCACAGAAAAATTACACGCACAATGGGCAGCCGATACATCAATAATTACAAAGAAATATCAAGAACGAGCAACACAGCTGTGAGCACATAAGACATTGAAAATGGCTCATACATATATGAAACCTAGTGTCAAAATGCACATAGACACCATTAGTGGTGAGGTGAACAACTGCTGTCACTAGTTGGCTCTGGCACCGAATACAGCGCATAAAAGATTATCGAAGAATGTAACGAACAGGAGATCATACATTTAATATCAATTATGTACTATGCACGCATAGTATTCCAAAAAACATGTACTGGACAGAACAGCAATAAACAATGTAACGAAATATATAGATATCATGTGGAAAGTTAGATGCTACAAGTACTAAACACAGAGTAGGCATCAATAAGATAATTTGTATGAAGCTATATCCCATTCTACGCTCACACTGTAATCATTTACGAACGTAAGTCATATTATTTCTGTATTTTATATCTTGCACGTTGTTATAATTAAGGTCTTCTGTATGTTTAAGGTCTTCTGTATGTTTAGTAACTGTAGCGGTTAACATTCCACATGAAATCTGTATATTTTGTTATATTATTTATCGTTATTCTGTGCATTTCATATTTTTTTAATACTATGCATGATTGGTCCCTCTGTGGTTTTCGAACTGTATAGCACATAATGAAATTTTCGCTATGCACCAGAGTGTGCTCTGATAATGAAACCTCCTGCCATTAAAACTGTGTGCTGGACCGAGACTCCAACTCGTGGCCTTCATATAAGTGCACACTGTTGAAGAGTGAAAATTTCATTCTGGAATCATCCCCCAATCTGTGGCTAAGCCATGTCTCCGCAATATGCTTTCTGCCAGGAGTGCTAGTTCTGCAAAGTTCACAGGAGAGCTGCCGTGAAGTCCGGAAGGTAGGAGACCAGGTACTGGAAATTAAAGCTGTGAGGATGGTTCGCGAGTCGTGCATGGGTAGCTCAGTCTGTAGAGCACTTGCCCGCGAAAGGCAAGGTCCCGAGTTCGAGGATTGGACGGCACAAAGTTTTAATCTGCCAGGAAGATTCATGTATAGTACATAATCGATGTTCAGAGTATGATTTCCTATTGGTTACATTTCTAGATAGTAATTTGTGTGTCTTATTAGTTGCCAACGCCATCTGGTGATGGGCAGTTGTTCTCCTTACCACTACCGGTCTCCGTGTACAGTTTGGCATTAAAGTTCGTACATTTATGAACTGTTTTCAATACCTTGTGTGTTCACTGCTGTGTGGCTCATTCTTGCATTTCTGTGTGATGCAACAGCTGATCATTGTGCATGTAATTTTTCTGTGGCATTTCATATCATAATTCTTCCTTTTCGTTTTGACACAGCTATGTTCAGGTGACGGTGCATCGAAACATGTCGCTAAATTAAATTGCGACCAAGACTTTCCACGATTCACTGAGTGCAATTCAGTATGTTCGCCTACCTCATAGCTGGAAGCGCGTATCTTTCAAGTAAAGACAAAAGAAAAGAAAAATTATAACAACCTTTTAATATTGTAACGTGAGTGCGACGAAGTTGTCAAAGTAACTGGTACTACACTTAAGTACATATAACACATTTATTAAGCATCGCATTTTACATTATTTGTATAGAACTTTGTTCAAAATACAATTTAAACTTTTCCCTTAATTGCGCGGCTGCTCGTGATGAAGCATTATATCTCTTTTGTAAACTGTCGTGCTGTTTTTGGTGGATTTCAGTATACATCCTGGAAAAATGCAACCTCAATCTCATTTATTGATTCTAGGTAATAGGTGATGATGTGTAATAATGTTATAGCTTTCACAACATGTAGTGGATTTTCTACACTGGTTTCACCAGGTTTATGCAAAATTCTAATTTTAAAAGTTATACGGGGCGATACTTTGAGGATGTTACAAACTTTCAAGGGATAGTGGAGACGGTTAAATGTATCAATCTGAGGTAAGGGACCCTGGTCCGTAAACGATAGAGTGGAAAGTTATTAGCGAAAAGCGCTCTGATAACCCTGACAGTGCACCTCTTCTACCGCAAGCTCTTTGCTTTCCATATTTTAGGAGGAGACGGTATGGACCAAAACAAGACACATATGTCCATTAAATATGGGTCCTAAAGTACTTACTTTAAGAGGTATAAGCACTTGTTCATCTTTGTTACTGTGAAACACATCTCTTGTGCCCACAACTCTTGTTGTTGTTGTTGTTGTTGTTGTTGTTGTTGTTGTTGTTGTTGTGGTCTTCAGTCCTGAGACCGGTTTGATGCAGCTCTGCATACTACTCTATCCTGTGCAAGCTTCTTCATCTCCCAGTAACTACTGCAACCTACATCCTTCTGAATCTGCTTAGTGTATTCATCTCTTGGTCTCCCTCTAAGATTTTTACCCTCCACGCTGCCCTCCAATACTAAATTGGTGATCCCTTGATGCCTCAGAACATGTCCTACCAACTGATCCCTTCTTCTGGTCAAGTTGTGCCACAAACTTCTCTTCTCCCCAATCCTATTCAATACTTCCTCATTAGTTATGTGATCTACCCATCTAATCTTCAGCATTCTTCTGTAGCACCACATTTCGAAAGCTTCTATTCTCTTCTTGTCCAAACTATTTATCGTCCATGTTTCACTTCCATACATGGCTACACTCCATACGAATACTTTCAGAAATGACTTCCTGACACTTAAATCTATACTCGATGTTAACAAATTTCTCTTCTTCAGAAACGCCTTCCTTGCCATTGCCAGTCTACATTTTATATCCTCGACCATCATCAGTTATTTTGCTCCCCAAATAGCAAAACTCCTTTACTACTTTAAGTGTCTCATTGCCTAATCTAATTCCCTCAGCATCACCCGACTTAATTCGACTACATTCCTTTATCCTCATTTTGCTTTTGTTGATGTTCATCTTATATCCTCCTTTCAAGACACTGTCCATTCCATTCAACTGCTCTTCCAAGTCCTTTGCTGTCTCTGACAGAATTACAATGTCATCGGTGAACCTCAAAGTTTTTATTTCTTCTCCATGGATTTTAATACCTACTCCGAATTTTTCTTTTGTTTCCTTTACTGCTTGCTCAATATACAGATTGAATAACATCGGGGAGAGGCTACAACCCTGTCTTACTCCCTTCCCAACCACTGCTTCCCTTTCATGTCCCTCGACTCTTACAACTGCCATATGGTTTCTGTACAAATTGTAAATAGCCTATCGCGCTCCCTGTGTTTTACCCCTGCCACCTTTAGAATTTGAAAGAGGGTATTCCAGTCAACATTGTCAAAAGCTCTCTCTATGTCTACAAATGCTAGAAACGTAGGTTTGCCTTTCCTTAATCTTTCTTCTAAGATAAGTCGTAAGGTCAGTATTTCCTCACGTGTTCCAGTGTTTCTACGGAATCCAAACTGACCTTCCCCGAGGTAGGCTTCTACTAGTTTCTCCATTCGTCTCTAAAGAATTAGTGTTAGTATTTTGCAGCTGTGGCTTATTAAACTGATAGTTCGGTAATTTTCACATCTGTCAACACCTGCTTTCTTTGGGATTGGAATTATTATATTCTTCTTGAAGTCTGAGGGTATTTCGCCTGTTTCATACATCTTGCTCACCAGATGGTAGAGTTTTGACAGGACTGGCTCTCCCAAGGCCGTCAGTAGTTCCAATGGAATGCTGTCTACTCCGGGGCCCTTGTTCCGACTCAGGTCTTTAAGTGCTCTGTCAAACTCTTCACGCAGTATCATATCTCCCATTTCATCTTCATCTACATCCTCTCCCATTTCCATAATATTGTCCTCAAGTACATCACCCTTGTATAGACCCTCTATATACTCCTTCCACCTTTCTGCTTTCCCTTCTTTGCTAAGAACTGGGTTTCCATCTGAGCTCTTGATGTTCATACAAGTGGTTCTCTTTTCTCCAAAGGTCTCTTTAATTTTCCTGTAGGCAGTATCTATCTTACCCCTAGTGAGATAAGCCTCTACATCCTTACATTTGTCCTCTAGCCATCCCTGCTTAGCCATTTTGCACTTCCTGTCGATCTCATTTTTGAGACGTTTGTATTCCTTTTTGCCTGCTTCATTTACTGCATTTTTATATTTTCTCCTTTCATCAATCAAATTCAATATTTCTTCTGTTACCCAAGGATTTCTACTAGCCCTCGTCTTTTTACCTACTTGATCCTCTGCTGCCTTCACTACTTCATCCCTCAAAGCTACCCATTCTTCCCCTACTGTATTTCTTTCCCCCATTCCTGTCAATTGTTCTCTTATGCTCTCCCTGAAACTCTGTACAACCTCTGGTTCTTTCAGTTTATCCAGGTCCCATCTCCTTAAATTCCCACCGTTTTGCAGTTTCTTCAGTTTTAATCTACAGGTCACAATCAATAGATTGTGGTCAGAGTCCACATCTGCCCCTGGAAATGTCTTACAATTTAAAACCTGGTTCCTAAATCTCTGTCTTACCATTATATAATCTATCTGATACCTTTTAGTATCTCCAGGGTTCTTCCATGTATACAACCTTCTTTCATGATTTTTAAACCAAGTGTTAGCTATGATTATGTTGCGCTCTGTGCAAAATTCTACCAGGCGGCTTCCTCTTTGATTTCTTAGCCCCAATCCATATTCACCTACTACGTTTCCTTCTCTCCCTTTTCCTACACTCGAATTCCAGTCACCCATGACTATTAAATTTTCGTCTCCCTTCACTATCTGAGAATTTCTTTTATTTCATCATACATTTCTTCAATTTCTTCGTCATCTGCAGAGCTAGTTGGCATAGAAACTTGTACTACTGTAGTAGGTGTCGGCTTCGTATCTATCTTGGCCACAACAATGCGTTTGCTGTGCTGTTTGTAGTAGCTTACCCGCATTCCTATTTTCCTATTCATTATTAAACCTACTCCTGCATTACCCCTATTTGATTTTGTATTTATAACCCTGTAGTCACCTGACCAGAAGTCTTGTTCCTCCTGCCACCGAACTTCACTAATTCCCACCATATCTAACTTTAACCTATCCATTTCCCTTTTTAAATTTTCTAACCTACCTGCCCGATTAAGGGATCTGACGTTCCACGCTCCGATCCGTAGAACGCCAGTTTTCTTTCTCCTGATAACGACATCCTCGAGTAGTCCCCGCCCGGAGATCCGAATGGGAGACTATTTTACCTCCGGAATATTTTACCCAAGAGGACGCCATCATCATTTAATCATACAGTAAAGCTGCATGCCCTCGGGAAAAATTACGGCTGTAGTTTCCCCTTGCTTTCAGCCGTTCGCAGTAACAGCACAGCAAGGCCGTTTTGGTTATTGTTACAAGGCCAGATCAGTCAATCATCCAGACTGTTGCCCTGCAACTACAGACAAGGCTGCTGCCCCTCTTCAGGAACCACACGTTTGTCTGACCTCTCAACAGATACCCCTCCGTTGTGGTTGTACCTACGGTACGGCTATCTGTATCGCTGAGGCACGCAAGCCTCCCCACCAACGGCAAGGTCCACATCTCTTACGGTACGCATTTTAGAGCCCTATGTTTACTGCACAATTTTGTTTTCTTATTATTGTCCGTATTACTTCCTCCCATAATATGGAAGGCAAAGAGCCTGCAGTAGAAGAGATCCACTACCAGAGGTCTCAGAAAGATTTTCTGCTTACAACTTTTGACTCGGTCGTTTCCGGTCGAAGGTCCCTTACCTCAAATTGATACACTTACCTTTCCCCATCATCCTTTAAAGTTTGTAACATCATCATGAAATCAATTTGCACACCCAAACGTACATTATATCACCATCCTTGGCCAAGATAATGGGTTGCTGTATCCATCTTTAGTCACTTACATTCATTGTTCTTTCTGGAAATGGCCTTATTAAATATTCCTTTAGAGGAAATGCTGCATCCCTTAGGAAAACATATGGACACAGTGTATCCCTGCAAAAAAATTCTTCTTGACGTATTCTTCAGCTACCCATTTTTATTGCATGTCGGAATAAGAAGTCACCAAAAACATCTGCTCCGTTCTCATTGCCATAAGAGCCTACATTCACCGCAACAAACTTATAATTTGCAACAGTGACAGCTAATCAACCAATAGAAAAGAAGGATTTGTAGGAACTATACGTGGAACTAGATTAATAGTTTTTCTTTTTAATGCAAATGTTTTTCCCGTCATTATTTTCAAGAGAGTTACGGAATTGCTACCTGTGCGAAAAACATAGTGCTGCCTTTTTCTTTCTTTCTTTTTTAAATCATTTTCTGTTGGCCCGAGCATGTGCTTTCTTAACAACGTTGTCCACATACCTTTATAAACTTCTACAACGATTGTGGAAATAGTCTTTTTTGAAATTCTGAAAGAAAAAGTCTTGTCAGAACTGTATTGGTTGAATTCAACTTCAGAACTGGTTTCATTGTGTCTACGGTATAATCAAACGTCGTAGGTAACATTCAAAGCATACTCATTGAATAGCAATGGTTGCCATTTCAATTCTTCATACAAATAATGAAACTCTCCTCAACATGCCTTTCAAAAGACACAAAATTTCACTCGTTCGTCGTGAACAATATTTCTTCTGTATTTGATATTTAAGATACGAATTTTCCATTAAAAATGTCTTTCGTCTATCCATGATGCATGTACTGTGCTGACTGGGCAGGTGTGCTGACGGCGGGATAACGCGTTTACTTCCACTGACAGTTGACTACGCGCAGACGGAGACGTGTATAGCACGTGTGAAGCGACACGACGCGCGACGCGTATAGGCCGGTTCCCACTAGGGCTGCCGCGCGTCAAAACCGCGCGTCAGCGACGTAGTAGCCATGGAAACGGCGTCAGCGGCACGGCGCGGCGGGCTCTGCGTCGCGGTTTGACCATGTCGAACCGCTTCCGCTGCCGCATGCCGCGCTCCAGGTGCGCGCCGCCAATCACAGAACGCGCTGAGCGTGACGTCAGGTACGGAACCCCGGGCCACACGAACTTTCGCCGATCCGCTGGCGCGGACGCGGCGGCAGCCATGAAATACTTATCATCCGATTCCAAGGAAACGATTCGGTAGAAAAATTTGATTCTTGGGCATGTTACAGCCTGATATCTTCTCTCGATAAAGGACCTAACTTCTTTTCGTTATTCGTCGTGGTTACTTGCTGTATCGCATTTACGTAAACCTTTACACGAAATTTTAATGAGTGTGCAGAGGTAAAAACGCATTGCGTGGACTTTGCGTACAGTTCATTTTAGGTACTACATTATTGCGTACGAAATTTGGCCAACATATCGAAATTGTTTTTAAAGCTGAGAGCAGAACGATAGCTATCGCCGTTCTCGAGATATTGAATGATACGTCGGCGGATGGGCTGTGCAGTGACCGCGCGCAGGTCGCTCTCGACGCGACCGGTACTTCGTCCTGCTCGTCGTAAACCATGTGGTTGTATCAACCGCAAATTTCGTTAACGGTTCAAGAAATCGAAACGTGTTTTTTCGCAAACGATAACTTGTAAAAAGTCAGGTATTTCGTCACATGATAAATATCCTAAATCTGTTTATCTACCGAGATATGAAAGAAACTACAGTTTTTCGGATGGGATAGATGAATTTTTTTAAACGGCTTTTAATAACATGAGAAGTTAAACCGAGACTAATTTACTGGTATGTCATAACATGTAATTTGCTAAGTATCTACAGCTATTGATTATTTCCTTTGGAAGTAACAAACGTTTTTTTCTTTATCCAGTGTACTTTATTGGTTCAACACGCGTTTCGCCTTTTACTTTAAGGCATCTTCGGTGGAATCTAGAATGATTCAGTTTTGTTTTGATTTGTGATACTTGCAGATTATAAAACAGTTCACATTTTTTTTTTACGTGAATAACTGATTACTTACAGTGAATCGAGTTATTGGCGGAAATCTGCGTTTCCCCTCACCTGGTCACATGCTGAAGGTTGAAATAAAACTTAGATTATGGATATAAGCACATTTTCATGTTATTTTTTTTCTTCTGTCACTAGCTGTAGATATTTTACCGAAAACACTGATTTGAAGTCGTAACTACAGTGTGTTCACCTCATGTCCCTTCCTGTTTGGTTTGTTTATGTACATGTTGCCAACCTAAAGAATTATGTGCTGAAAACTAATGTTTGTTTATTTCTGTTCTCCTTATATCTGTATGTGTGTGTGGCTATCCAGTGATAGTTATAGAAAGTTGAAAGTGAATGCAGTAGTTGTCAGACAGTGGTTGAAAGATTTGGTGTTCAGCTGATTTCAGTTTTGGTTTAAATGTTTTGTGGAGGAGTGCATGGAAGAGTAAATTCACTGCTTACATTAATAGATAAAATAGTAGAATAGCATTTCAACAGATGATTATTATCAGAATACTATCACCCAACCCCTTTGTCCTCGCTCTTTGACGCCTCATAATATGTCCTGTCAACTTACCCCTCTTGTAGTCAAAGTTGTGCCATAATTTCCTCTTCCTCCTCTATTTAATTCCGTACCTCTTCTTTAGTTACACGATCCTCATATCTAATCTTCAGCATTCTTATTGATCACCACGTTTTGAAAGCGTCCATTGTTTTCTTGACAGAACTGTTCATCGCCCACGTTTCACTTACATACAAGGCAGCACTCCACACAAATACCGTACTCCACACAAATACCTTTGTAAAATAGTACCCAGTCATTAGAATTTATATTCGATGTGAACAAATTTTCTTTTTCAGAATGCTTTTGTTGTTATTCACAGTCTTCATTTTATATCCTCTCTACTTCTGCCTTCTCAATTACTGCTTCCCTTTCAAGTCATTGAAGTCTTAGAAATGCAGTTTGGTTTCTGTACAAGTTGTAGATAATCTTGTGGCCCTGTGTTTTATCGATGACATCTCCAGAGTTTCAAAGAATGTTTTAATTGAGATTGTCAAAATCTTTCTCTAAACATGCAAATGCTATAAACACAGTTTTGCAGTTCTTCAGTGTGTCTACTTAGCTAAGTGGTAGGATCAGTATTGCCTTGCGTGTTCAGACATCTCACAGGAATCTAACATTGTGCTTATGTTAGTTTGTACAACCCCTCCCCCTCTCCTCTCTACATATTCCTTCCACTTTCTAGCCTTCTCTCATTTTCTTAGTTCTGGCTTTGCCAAATGAGTTATTGACAGTTGCTTCTCCTTTGAGCAAAGTTTTCTTTGTTCTTTCTCATATTTCATCCCCATATGTTTTCCAAGAGCAAAATCGCATTGCAATTTTGGACTTTCTGTTAACGTCATATATAGACATTTCTATTTCCGATGGCCTACTTTATTTGCTACATTTTTATATTTTCCCCTCGCGTCAAATTTAATATATCACGTTTTATCTAACGATTTCTACTGTACCTTCTTCCCGTTCACGTACTCTGCTGCATTCACCACTTCTTCTCTCAAAGATATTCATTCGTATTCTAGCGGATTCCTTCCTCTGTTTCTGTCAGTCGTTGCATTACGGCAACTTTAAGGTTATCGAAAAACTGTGGGTCTTGACTTATTCAAGTTCCATTTCCTTAATTTGCTATCGTTTACTGTCTCTTTAGTTGTAAACCGCAGCTCGTAACCAATAAATTATTGTAGGTTTGCGGCAGCACCAGGAAATGTCTTATAATTTAAAATCTGGTTTCGAAAACTTTGTTCCAAAAATATTTTATTCTTTCATGATTCTTATGCAAGGTGCTGGCGATGATTACATTATGCTCCGTGCGAAATTCTATCAGGTGGCTTCCACTTTCATCCCTTCCCCAAGCCTTTGTGTTCTTACTGTTTTCCTGTACATGCTACCGTATCACATTTTAAATTTTTGTCCCCCTTAACCATCTGAATAATCTCTTTTGTCGTACATTGTTTCAATGAGTTAGGAGATAGTGAACAATCATGAACGGTAGTCACGAAATGTGTTTATGGTGAAATGAGAAAACATGAATAATGAAATATGTGAAAGAGTACATTGTACAGAAAATGAAAAATTGGTATGTCTTCACCCAGCTTCGTCTTTCCTTCATGCAGGTGTAAGATATAGTTATTCAAACACACCGGTCGTTTCGGTGGGTCCCAGCCCGTACCTCAGTGACTGTCCGTCATTGGCTACCGCTAGCGTCTGCCGCTTCCAGGTGGGAACGCCAATTCCGCGAGCCGCCGCGTCAATGCGGAAAACGCTTGCCGCTGCCGTTGCCGCACGCCGCGCTGCCGCGCTCTAGTGGGAACCGGCCTTTTAATGTTCAACACGCGCCGTGTAGGTCCTGCGCATATTGGGACGCACAGACATTGTCAGCTTGCGCCGGTTGGCGATGCACTGCGCAGCGCTGACAAAATCGAAGCGCGCGCGCGCTCTTAACCTTTCTCAAACTATTTTCCAGAAATAACTTGGCGAAAAAGTTTATTTTTACGTTAATTGTAGCTTTATACGTCAGCTTCATGGGTAAGTGCCCGTCATGTCGCTAATGGTCATACTTACTGTGATATTTGCATGGAAGGAAGACACTGCGTGAAATTCGAAAAGTTTACTATGAAAAATAGGGGTCGCTACGATCTTGCGTTTGGTGCATATTACAACACATATTGCTGCATACGAAATCCAGCTAATATATTGTTTTTAAACTTGGGACGAGATCTCTATCTGCCTCCAATCTCGAGAAAAAGGATTTTATGTGGCACATTTACTTCCGATCACACACGCGCGAGACTGAAATATTCGTAGCATCCCTCATTTCTCTCAAATCGGTCATCATATCGAAACGAGATTTAGCAAAAGATAGCATGCAAGGAAGAGAGTATTTTGTCGAATGGTTAACACACAAAAATATCTTACCGGTAGCGATATATTAAAAGCTATAGTTTTTATTTCAATTTTCCAATGTAGTGCTGTATATTTTAAGGCAGCTAGCGAAAAGAGAATTTCCTAGCACGAAAATAAAGATGAAATTTCTTCCCTTACATTACCGTAAACCGACACAATGAGGTTTTACGTAAGCTATTGACCTCTCTGGTCTCAATTGCTTCTTTAATCAGACACACTGTTTAAGGATACAGTCGCAAAAGCTACTGAAAGGTAGTTGATGCAAATTATACCGTGTTGTGGCAAATGAGAGCCCAATTAAACCTGTCCCTAACAACAGGGGAAATGTAGCCGCTACTCAAAAAGGATGAGGCTTCTTCAAATGAGAAAAAGTAAACAACTCATAAAATAAATAGCCAATTCTGTTGCAATTTTGGCAGAAAACATCGGTCGTGTGTGCCAATGAGTTTTCTCACAATCGAATAAGTATTATATAGTGAAGGAAACGTGCAAAACTGAAATAAGTGGCTTTTAATTTGTTAAAGGAAAAATTAATTCTCTGCTGAAATACTAACTCCAGGAGTGGACATAACTTTGCTTCGTTAACATACAGTATTTTTTACAGCAATAAAATCGGAAAACTCATTTTTCTCGGCTGGGCTGTGCGTGTACGGTATCGCCTAAGATCGCTCGTGTATTCGCGTGGTATTTTAATAATGAACGTCTAGAACTGATACTTACCAAACGATTTTCGCCCTATTCTTCATCTGAGAAATATGAAAGTAATGACAAGTGTGAGCTTCAAGCTTCTTGATTACATGATTTTATAATCTTTCTTACTATTTCACTGCCCGCACGATGAACTGTCTGCCCCTTCTTGCGATCTAACGACATTGTTGGTGGCAGAGGATATAATCCCAGTGGCTAATGGCCCACCAATAACTGAACTGCGCATTGCTATTAACAAAATAAAAACAATAACTAAACAAAATAGCAAAACTATAAAGATATAAAACACTGAAAAATATAATGCACCAATGAAAAAAATCGACAGCTTAAATGGAGGAAAACGGAACAATACTCAATGATGACAAAGTTCAGTACAAAGGCAACACTTTTCGGAAAGTCAAGGCGACCACTGCCCATACGCACGGTATCGAATGGAGCATATGGGAGGACGCTCCCTCTGTCAGCGGCGAACCAAAATGCGGCTATCATTTTCAAACAAACTGAACCTGGATTCGCCCGAAAACAGTATTTGATGCCATTCCTATCTCCAGTGACACCGTTCCATACACAGTTGCCGTCTGACAGGTTTCTGCACATTCGTCAAAGGTAGGCGGAGAAGTGGATAATGTGCACGTAACCCATGCAGTAATAAACGGCGACGGACTGTCACCCTTGATGTGTACGATGTGTAACATTGTTCCGCTGTTGCGCCAGAGCCGAGGAGGACGCACATCTGTCCTGCAATGCAATTCGGATGAGGTGTCGATCTCTACATCTACATGGATACTCTGAAAATCACATTTAAATGCCTGGCACAATTCTATATTATTTCAATCTCGTATAGTGCGCGGAAAGAATGTGTGGTGTCACCGCCAGACACCACACTTGGTAGGTGGTAGCCTTTTAACTCGGCCGCGGACCGTTAGTATACGTCGGACCCGCGTGTCGCCACTATCAGTGATTGCAGACCGAGCGCCGCCACACGGCAGGTCTAGGAAGACTTCCTAGCACTCGCCCCAGTTGTACAGCCGACTTTGCTAGCGATGGTTCACTGACAAAATACGCTCTCATTTGCCGAGACGATAGTTAGCATAGCCTTCAGCTACGTCATTTGCTACGACCTAGCAAGGCGCCATTACCAGTTACAATTGATGCTGTAAAACATGTACCGTCAAGAGCGATGTTCACCATTTATGGATTAAAGTTAAGTATTCCACAGCTACGTCCTTTTTTGCTGGTCTAATTTCCTTGACCTGTTCCAGACCTCACGCCAGCCTGCGTGAGCTAAAACGCGTGCCTTTCGGCTTCCTCTAATAACACCGGGTTGGCTCTCCTGCCAATCCACAACAGAATGAACACCTACATTTTTCCGTACGAGCTCTGATTTACCTTATTTTATAATGGTGATCTTTTCTCCCTATGTAGGTCAAAGTTTGTGACTGGAATTTCGTGAGAAGACTCCGATGCAATGAAAGACGCCTTTGTTTTAACGATGTACATCGCAAATCCTGTATAACTTCAGTGACACACTCTCCCCTATTTCGCGATAATACAAAACGTGCTACGCTTATTTGAACTTTTTCGATGTACTCCGTCAATCGTATCTGGTAAGGACCCCACACCGCGCAGCAGTATTCCAAAAGAGAACGGACAAGCGTACTGTTTCCTTTTTTTTTTTTTTTTTTTTTTAAATCTCATTTTGTTCGCTATTGTTCGTTGCATCCGTTCGGGGCGGACGTCTAAGACATCAATTTATGTTCGTTGTTGGTCGATTGACTCAGTTTTTTTTTATTACAGAGAGCACGTAACTCTCTGACCGAACACGCTGAGCTACCGTGCCGGCATACTGTAAGCAGTCTCCTTAGAAGATGTGTTACATTTCCTTGTCCTGCCAATAAAACGCAGTCTTTGGTCAGCCTTCCCCACAACATTTTCTGTGTGTTCCTTCCAATTTAAGTTTTCGTAATTGTAATTCCTTGGTATTCAGTTGAATTTACGGCCTTTAGATTTGATTGATTTATCGTGTAACCGAAGTTTAACAGATTCCTTTTAGCACTAATGTGGATGACCTCACACTTTTCGTTATTTAGGGTCAATTGCCAATTTTCGCACCACGCAGATATCTTTTCATTTGTTTTGATCTTCTGATGACTTTATTAATCAATAAACGAGAGCGTCATCTGGAAACAACCGAAGAAGACTGCTCAGATTGTCTCCCAAATCGTTTATGTAGATAAGGAACAGCAAAGGGCCTATAACACTACCTTGATAAACGCCAGAAGTAACTTCCGTTTTACTCGATGACTTCCCGTCAATTACTAAGAACTGCGACCTCCCTGACAGGAAATCACGAATCCAGTCACACAATTGAGAAGACATTCCAAAAGCACGCAATTTCACTACAAGCCGCTTGTGTGGTACAGTGCAAAGCCTTCCGGAAGTCCAGAGCTAGGAATCAATCTGAAATCCGTTGCTAATAGCACTCAACACTTCATGCGAGTAAAGAGCTACTTGTGTTTCACAATAACGATGTTTTCTAAATCCATGTTGACTGTTTGTCAGTAAATCGTTTTCTTCGAGGTGGTGCGACCTGACCCATCTCGTCGTGTTCTACGGCTTTCCGTGAAGCTTTCTACACACACTCATTGCACTGGCGAAACACTTCGTCCCACACGAACAGTAATTTCCCGGAGGGACGCATCACATTCTCTCATGTCAATAATGAGCCCTCTTTCAAACTCACTGATTTGAAGGTAATGTTCGCACATAGTATGTCTGCGAGGCATTGTGCACGTCTGCTCGAGTCGCACCGATCCATTACGTTCGGTTTATAGCGACGACGAGAGAAGCAGCCACATTTTGCAGATAGGTGGTGTTGCGCCACAATGTCGATGATGATCTGGAACCTACCGGGGGACATTGTTCAAATGCTAATCAATTCTGCAGAAAATACAAATGTACATTTCCTGTGAATATTAACGTCCTACCTCTAGTCATTCAAGATGTTCTGTTTTTTATGAACATGAGTCTACTTTACACAGTGCTGTGTGGCCCATTATGTATTGATTAGCAGATGAATTAGAGTGCACCACTACCTAGTGTATCTGGAAAAAACGAACAGCTGGCGTTACGGCCTTTTTTTTAACTGTTAACACAACAAATGACTCTGCATTCATTCGAAAACTAAAGAATTTACTTTCACTTCCTCTTGAATCTATAAACAGTGTCACAACTGCTTCTTTCAGCAGCCGTGAACTAATCATTGGGCGAGTCCAAAACGTCCTGTTGCATTTCTTAATGAATTTATAAAAGGAAGAAGCAAACACAGCCCCGCTTTCTTCTGGCGCCGCGATTTCGCTGCGACCACGCGCGGCTGTTGCTCGTGTACGTAAAGCCTAGTACACGTCCCATATAGTCTCGATCTCTCCCTATGCGACTTCCATATTTTTGGAGCCCTGAAGAAAGACATTCGTGGCCGTCGATATGCTTCAGAGGAAGACGTGAAGCACACCTGTATACAATAATGGTTCCGTAGGCAACAGCAAACATTTTTGCATGATTGCACTGACTATCTTGTCTCACAGTGGGATAAATGTATTAACAGTTAAGGCCATTACTTTTGAAATGACAAACAGGTTATTTCCTTTTTTTCCATGTTTCATTTTCATTTGACTGCCGCTTATAAAAGAACGACACACTGAACGTTTGCAGAAACTTGTTTGCAATCTGGAAAATGAGGAGTGCATGCTGCATAGCAGTTCTCTCTGACCCGCAGGAAATGAGCTGCATAAATTTTTACTGGTGCTGCAATCCCTAGGAGTTTCAGAAAATGTTATTTTCAGACAATGAATCAAATCAAAATGTTCAAATGTGTGTGAAATCTTATGGGACTTAACTGCTAAGGTCATCAGTCCCTAAGCTTACACACTACTTAACCTAAATTATCCTAAGGACAAACACACACACCCATGCCCAAGGGAGGACTCGAACCTCCGCCAGGACCAGCCGCACAGTCCATGAATGTAGCGCCCCAGACCGCTCGACTAATCCCGCGCGGCTCAGACAATGAATCCAAAGTTATCAACCTACACTGGGCATATTAATGAATACAGCCGATGAATTCGCTACGTATTTCGCCCAAAAACTTCAAAAACGTGGCAACATCATTATATATCGAAGTCTCAGAATCGCTACTTAAAATCTAGCAAGGACACGCACTGTCTAATAATTCATGCACCATTACAGCGGATTTTGCTGTTAACTACATATGTTTGCTTCACGATGTTGCGCAAGGATTGCACAGGCAGAACATTCAAGTTACCCTTCATCCTTTAGTTGTGTTCTATAAAACTGAGGGTTCCATTAAGGCGCTATCGTTGTATAAATGATTGACTGCAGAATGATATAAACACATTCTATCTTTTGTAGAAAACCGATCTCTTTTATATGGTAACAAATACCACACGTCATTTCCTTCAGTAATGGCAGTTCCGTGTAATGTAAAAAACTTAAAGAACTTTGTAAATTTGTGCCTTCACAAGCGAAATCATGGGATAACCGCAGAACGGGATTTTTTTGCACTAGCCACTGCAAAAATAGATGTGATTTTGGGGGTGGTACTATTAAAAATTTAACCACAAGAACAAGGTTACAGTATCTTCGTGATAATCACATTATAAGTCAAAAAGACCTGTTTATATTTGTCAAAACTCATTTTCCAATAATACAAATATTTTGCATTACGACAGAGGAGCTAAAGAATTCAAAAATATGTAACAAAACTGTATTAAACTGGTTCTACCATTCATGGGACAAGAAAAAACATTTTTTCAAACCACTGAATGAAAAGAGATTGCTAATAAAGTGTGTTTTGTCATGTACTAAATTCGTACATCTTGAGCTTCAAATAAGGTTTCTCATAACTATCAAGGAAGAAAAATGTTCATCGCAGCTATCAACAATAACCACTGGTGGCTTGGAAAAAATCATGGAGATTACTGAAGAACACTGGATGCAAAGGTCAAATTCATGAGACCAAGTAGACCGGTAGACAACAGCGGAAGAAACCTATTGCCTATGTGATGATGTGTTTACAAGAGTCAGTGAAACCGCTCGCGTGCAGGAATAGTGGGAAACAAAGTTCCCGAACAGGCAGTAAACGACGTTAAAAATTGATATATTGCCAAACGGAAGTATGCGACCGTTTAAATATTTATACAATAATTTCTTACGTCAATATTGCTTAATAATGACGAAGTTCACAATACCAGTTTGCCGTTGATAGCCATCTTCAGAAGTGATTAATCCACTAACAGCTTCCTCATGTCTAACAATTCCAGATGTGCGCACTGAACGTGATGAAGTCGAATAAAATACAATGAATTATGCATCATGTCGCTAATAGCAGAGAGACTGAAACTGAACCCCGTGTGCGGTTGTTAGTACTCCCATCGGGCGCCTCCCCAGGTGGCGGAGAGGGGAATGCCTCCTAGATATAGGTGGTACTGGGGAAATCAAATACCCAGGGCGGACCAAAAACTAACGAAATGTAGCGTCTAAACTCCTAGAGGAGCTGCTACAAACAGCGTCTGTTCTCCATGTTAGGAGCGGCTGAACACACACTCTGGAACTTACAATCCCAGTTTTAACCTCGGAATGGCCCAAAAAGCCATCTCTCCCCTGAATTTCAAACAACTATGCATGATGTCAATTTCTCTAGATAGAACTACTCCAGGAGGTAACCAATCCTCCGCCGCTAACAGCAGCGCAATCAGGCCTAAGGATTCTGGAGAGCCTGAAGCACCATGTCGTTCAAGGAATTCAAAATCCTCTAAACTGAAGAAAAACAACGTACATTTCTTTGGAACCCTAAATATTAACTCGCTCTTGAAGCCGGGAAAACTGAAGCAGCTCACCAAAGTCTTGAAGGTATATACAATCCAAATACAGTATGTGCGCTGCAGGAAACCAGATTTACAGATGAAGATTTAATGGATTATGAAGGATACAGGATATTTAAAGGAAAGAAAGGCTGGAACCCATGTGGAAGAGGCCTTCCCCACCTTGGAACAGGCTTCATCGTGAAATCTAACTGGGTAAACTCAATAACCGACTTCCAGTCACCTAATGAACGCTTGTCTTTTCTCACATTCCGCGCCCTAAATAAAACCTATACACTTATTAATTGCCACGCACCCATCAACAATGACAATAAGAAAAACCTTCAGAAAGTAGATACATATTGGGAATCTCTAGACCACGAACTTTCTAAAATCCCAACATCAAATGTGAAAATACTGTTTGGGGACTTCAATGCACAAATAGGCCAAGAAAAAAAATACAAAAAAACAGTAGGAAACTACCGGCTCACAAAAGGACAAACAGAAATGGAGAAAGATTAATAGAACTATGCAAGGGTCATAACTTAAAATTAATGTCTACAAATTTCAAAAAACCTCATAAGAAACAGAAAACATGGAAATCACCAAACACAAGTATTGGAGAGTTCCAGATAGATCACATAGCCATCACACACTATAATCAAAAAGAAATAACGAATGTGAGAGGTCGGAAAGGGGCAAACATTGTAACTGACCACTACTTATCGACAATCAAATTAAATTTCATACCACAAAGAAAGAAACAAATACAAAACAGGAAAACTCAAAAGATAGACGCAAACATCTTGAAAGAGAAAAGAGAAGAATTCTGTCAAAACATAGTTATATGTTCGGATAAATGGGAAGATATAAAACAAGGAATGATAAGAGCTGCTCAAGAAGTCGCAAAAATGAAAAAGAGAAAGAAACACGAATGGTGGGATGAGACATGTGAGGAAGCAATAGAACAAAGGGTGAAGGCGTGGAAGAAATAGCACTCAACCAAAAGTGATAAGGACTACCTGGAGTTCAAACAGCAAAGATCTTCTACAGCAAAACTCATTAGATCAGTAAAAAGACTATTTGAAAAGAACCAACTTACACAAATGGATAAAGATTTTAAGAGAAACAATAACAGATCCTTTTACAGCACATTCAGACAGAAACTACAAAAATATGTAGCACCAAATCTGTGTTTTAAAGATACCAGTGGAAAACTGGCAATGAATAATGAAGAAAATTGTGAAATATTAGCAAAATATTTTGAACAACTCCTCAACTGTCAGGAACCTATTGAAAAATTACCAGCCAACACCCCAAACACAGTAAACAATAATTCTGAACCCCCATGCCTCATAGAAACCAGAGAAATCATTAAAAACCTTAAGAACAATAAAGCACCAGGGGAAGACATGATAATTGCAGAAATGTGGAAAAGTGGATAATACAACTCAAGAAAAACTACTGGGAATAATCAATGAGATTTGGAGAACGGAACGTATACCGGAAGAATGGAAAACTGCATTAATCCACCCCATCTTCAAGAATGGGGATAAAACCGATGCAAATAACTACAGAGGGATATCTTTACTTCCGGTAACGTATAAAATTCTATCTAAGGCCCTACAAAACAGATTGGAGAAACAACTTGATCAAGAAATTGGTGAATACCAAGCAGGCTTTAGGAAGGGAAGATCTTGTGTGGAGCAAATTTTTAACTTGAAGTTAATTATTAAATATAGACGATTAAGAGGAAAAGACATCTTTATCACGTTTGTTGACTTCAAGAAGGCGTACGACTCCGTTGAGAGAACAACCTTGGTTAACATCCTTAGTGAGTTTGGAGCAGACAAGAAAACAGTCGCAATCGTCAAAGAAACACTTACGGATACCTATTCAAAAGTAAAGTTCCGTGGTGAGGTATCCAGACCATTCAAAATCAGAACAGGATTAAGACAAGGAGATGGGTTGTCACCTACCCTATTCAAATGTGTGTTAGAAAAAGTTATTAGAGAGTGGAGGAAGAAAACGAGTGAAGAGGGAATACAAAAAATCAGATTAGGAAGAATAAAGGATGGATTAGAAGTAGATTGCCTCGCTTTTGCTGATGACTTAGCGATTCTGGCAGGAAGTTTGGAAGAAGCAGTCAAACAGATCAATATTCTGAATGAAACAGCAGAAAAAGCGGGACTGAAAATCTCCTTTGAAAAGACAGAGTACCTAACCAATGTAAAAGAGGCACCGAACAATATGATTACAAAGTATGGCCAGATAAAGAAGGTTTCTAATTTCAAATATTTAGGGGAAATCATCCAGCCCAATGCTTCAGATAAAGAAGAAAATAAAACAAGAACAAGAAAAATGGAAATGGCATTCCAGCTAACAAAGAATGTGTACAACAAGAAGTCAGTATCAATTAACGCAAAAATAAGGCACTACAACACTGTGATTAAGTCAGAGTGTCTGTATGCATCTGAATGTTTAGCAATGAACACTAACAAGGAAATGGAAGCTATAGCAAAAAAGGAGCGAAAGATCATTAGAAGAGTACTTGGGCCGAGGTTTGAGAATGGGACTTGGAAGCTTAGAAGTAATAGAGAAGTGTATGACAAAATTGAGAAAGTGGGAAATACTATGAGGAAGAGAAGAGTAAGCTTTTACGCCCATTTGAAAAGAATGAATGATGAAAGGCTGACAAAGAAAATATTCATGTTTTTTGACAAAAACCCCAGAACCCAAATTACCTGGTTCAAAGAAGTCAAAGCAGACTTAGAGGAGATGGGTATAGGAGAAGATGATATAACCAACAGAGACTTCATGAGAGACAAAATTCAACATTTTGAAGGATTTGAAGTGAAGAAGAGAAGAACTGGAGGAACAGTGTGGACAGAAGACCGAAGGGAGCAGCACAGAGAGAGGATGAAGACATATTGGCAGAAGAGAAAAGAAGAGGAGCGCAATAGGAGAAATGTACATTGAAAAATAGTTGTTTAAAGCGGTCCCTAGACGGCCAAAATCGGAGAAATATAATTAGAAGAATCGCCCCCTTACAACCCTTCTGCTCTACACACATACTTGGCCGCATGTATAAACTTAATTACCTGTAAGTGTCGACAGCTTGGCTGATTTTCTTGATGTACTCACTTTGGTCTCTTGTTTGAACAGTCAGTCACTAAACTCTTTGTCGTAGGCGTTGGATATGTCGTTTCTTAACTTCCAGCATAATATTTTAGGCATACTGGCCGCAAAGCGATATGTTGTGTGAACCAAACTTCGCTCACTCGGATGTCACAATGCAGTTCCTTGCCTACTAACAGTACAAAAATTTTGTCCTGTGGATATTTTTGGTAGAAAATGGGCGTCAAAGAAAAGCAATTTGCCAATATAGTAACCACATGAACGACAAGTACTGTAGTTCATGACTGTGTCGCCGTTAGTGCAGCGAGCAGAGTTTTGCGTTAGAATTCTCGAGTTCCCGAATTCAATTCCAGGTGTAGCTTTTTGTTAAAATTTCCTTATTTTAGGCTTCGTTACAAGGTATCTGGCTTCTTAATCGTTATAGAGCATGTCTTACACAAAACACGAGCACTTATTTATTATAATACAGCAATGAGCGTACAATCCTTTTCGTTATTGCAGTTTTAATGACATATTTTCGCTTTCAACGTTTATTCTGTTCTCTTCCACGCAATTCGCCCCTCCTAAGTCACCGTCCACTATCAGCACTGTTTCTCTTTTCTTCAGTCATATTCCCTCTCCCAAGGTGAAGGAAGCGACTCCATCCACCTTCTTCCTGGTCTATCCCTGCTCCTTTTAACGTAAGCCGTTACCCTGTAAATCACACAGACACAATGTGTAAGGGTATTGTTCGCCCTACTACATCCGAAGCTATTTCCCAGTGTAAGCGCTGCCACCGGTTCTACCGATTAGTACCGACTCTCATGCTTAGTGCTTTAGTGTCCACTCAATTTCTTCAGGACACATTGCCACTAGTAGGGCGTCCAGCCCGATACAAGGTTATTACCAAATTCTGTTACTAATGCAACTGTCATCATTTAACGACCAGATAGGTCTTTTAGCTTTTAGTCTACTACTGTTATTATTACTAGCTACCTCAATGGATACCTGGAAAAATCTCGGCTACTACCACTAATTGGAATCTTACTCCGTTCACGGGTAGCTAAGTTTAATTGAATAGTGCAGAATAAAAGCTGTGTTTGTAACTCACTCACTCTCACTCGCTCTCTCGCACACACACACACACACACACACACACACACACACACACACACACACACCGGGCTTGACTTCGTCAGGGAATGCGCTGCTACGTGAACTTGTTTAAAGAAATCAAGTTGATCTCCATAGCACCGTATGCATACATAAAGAGGAAGTATAAGAGGTCAACGACCCACTTTGATGAATGAAGTGTCCACATGTGCTTTTCCACTGATAGGGAATGTGGAAAAACTGGCTGTACATTTCCATGATGCTCTTTTAACCGTGGATGCAGCAATGTTCTGGTGAATTCAGCGAAGCAAGATCTAGCGAGTCACAAAATGTTTGGAGATGCAAGACGTCGCTTTGAGCATCTGCTCTGAAGAATATGTACGAGCCGTGTTTTTAAGTAAGTACCGTTTTGGAATAAAAATAAAAAAGGGAAACTCTGCTTGGCAGTTTTATTTTCACATGAAAGCCTGTACTTTTATCTACTTTTCTGCACAATTTTCACCAATATTCGACGTTTTTAAGTTTGTTTGCATATGAAAAACCTCCTCCGATTGAGAATACCGCCGATAGTGAAGTATGTGCTGTGATTTGTTTTCTTAGTCAAATGGTTCAAATGGCTCTGAGCACTATGGGACTTAACATCTGTGGTCATTGGTCCCCTAGAACTTAGAACTACTTAAACCTAACTAACCTAAGGACACCACACACATCTATGCCCGAGGCAGGATTCGAACCTGCGACCGTAGCAGTCGCGCGGTTCCGGACTGAGCGCCTAAAACCGCTAGACCACCGCGGCCGGCTTTTCTTAGTCCTAAAGGCGCGAAAGCGGCTATAATTCGTTGAGAGATCAGTGAAGTGTGTGGAGAAAACATTACGAGAGACGGAATGGTACGGAAATGGGTGAGAGCTTTTAAAGATAGCCGTACGAATGTGCATGACGGAGAACGAAGTGGGCGACCTTCAGTCATTAGTAACGATTCCGTGCACTAAATTGATGAAAAGTGAGACAGAACGGACGCTTTAGGATTTCGATGTTGTATGACGAGTCTCCTCAAGTGTCAAGAAGTGTGTTTTATGCAGTTGTTGCTCAATCGAGCAGCAGGTTTCTACGAGGACGTTATTCAAAAGCTGGTTGTATGACACGATAAGTGCCTTAATACTGGTGGGAATTATGTAGAAAAGTACTCGTATATTCAGGTACATGTGTTCACGTAAAAG
The DNA here is from genome assembly GCF_023864345.2 of Schistocerca serialis cubense. Classification (NCBI taxonomy): domain Eukaryota; kingdom Metazoa; phylum Arthropoda; class Insecta; order Orthoptera; family Acrididae; genus Schistocerca; species Schistocerca serialis. Next base: position 432,696,454 of record NC_064640.1, on the reverse strand, counting down.
TGAAATTGCTAAGGTCTACTAGTTTTACTTTTATTTCAAAACGGTACTCCCTTAAAAAAAAAGGGGGGGGGACACGTCTTGTATGTTTTGTGACAGACATGCTGTCAACGTTGGCGTATTTAAAATATTACTTACTGAATACAGAATGGATGTTTAACATCTGCACATTGATACGTTTTGTTGTTATTTCTGTGCTATGTCTGGTCATTTGTTTTTAACCGATTATTACCCTTCATGACTATTTCTGAGATATCTGACCAATTATTGGTCTGTTCAGCGTTAAAAATATGTAGTTGTAGGCTACGCATCTACATTACTAAGCGACTATCCCGAAACCCGGTACCAGCTGTACGTTGCCTATCTAAAAGCTCCCAGGGGGAACAAAAATTTGATTTTCAATAAACTCCGTCATTACCGACCGAATTTAAAAATTTGAAACGCTGTCATTATCTTCTCATTAAGAAGTATAATCTTATGTTAAAAGTTTAACACAATAAAACAAATATTACTGTTAGAAACTGTGTGCGTATCTTGAGGCATCGTAACTGACGGCGTGAAAATACCCGGACTTCATACATTTATTGATTATTTGAGAATGGGAGCACTTAGCGACTTCCAACCAACCTTGCACATAATTTCACAACTTTAGAAACTTTTTCTCACGCCCCCTTCACACACACAAAATGATAAAACGAAAAAAGTTTATCGCTTAATACAATTTTGCTGTTTATGCTATACAACGGTAACATCTAGCATGAAGTTTAAATGTATTACTACTTTACTATTGACTTTATTCGTAATACAGTTTGCAGTCAGTATCCAAATATGTCATTGAATGTACCTGCAAAATTATGTCATTCTACGACACGTTGTTTAGAAAACATGAAGTCGTAAACACTGAGATGTGTGAAGAACTAGCTTTCACTTAAAATAGAGCGCAGATTACCCAGATCATATTTATTCGGTGTTTCATAATGAGAGCACTTAGCGACTTCCAACAAACCAACAAATTTCAAATAAAACTTCAAACATTTTCAAAATTTATTCTCGCTACGCGCTTAGCGTCAAATATTTAGCACATTAACTCATTCGTAAAGTAATTAGACACGGAAGTTAAAGTTCGATCGAACTCGCGCATTCTAACACACGACTGTATCCACGGTACTAACTGGGCTTCACAGTGACATGCACTGAGGTGACAAAAGTCATGGGATAGCGATATCCCGGCCGGAGTGGCCGAACGGTTCAAGGCGCTACAGTCTGGAACCGTGCGACCACTACGGTCGCAGGTTCGAATCCTGCCTCGGGCATGAATGTGTGTGATGTCCTTAGGTTAGTTAGGTTTAAGTAGTTCTAAGTTCTAGGGGACTGATGACCTCAGAAGTTAAGTCCCATAGTGCTCAGAGTCATTTTGATAGCGATATCCACATATACAGATGGGGGTAGTATCGCGTACACAAAAGGGTATAAAAGGGTAGTGCACTGGTGAAGCTGTCATTTGTACTTATGTGATTCATGCGAAAAGGTTTTTGTGACGTTATGGTGGCCACGGGACGTGAATTAACGGACTTTGAACGCGGAATGGTAGTTGGAACTAGAAGCTTCGGACATTGCATTTCGGGAATCGTCAGGCAATTCAGTACTCCGAGAGCCACAGGGTCACGAGTGTGCCGAAAATAAATTTCAAGCATTACCTCTTACTACGGACAAGGCAGTGACCGACGACCTTCACATGACGACAGAGAATAGCAGCGTTCCCGATTTGAGTTGGTAAGAGCTGATGGTAGGGTTCGAGTGTGGCGCATACCTAACGAAGTCATGGCTTCAGATTGTCAACAATGCACTGCGCAAGCTGGTGATAGCGCCGTAACGGTATGGGCTGTGTTTACATGGTACGGATGGACTGAGTCCTCTAGTCCCATTGAATCGGTCATTGACTGGAAATGGTTATATTCGGCTACTTGGAAAACATTTGCAGCCATTCATGGACTTTATGTTCTCAAACGACGTTGGAATTTTCATGGGTGAAAATGCGCCACTTCACCGGGCCACAATTGTCCGCGATTGGTTTGAAGAACACTGGACATTTCTAGTGAATGATTTGGCCGCCCATATCGCCAAACATGAATCACACCGAACATTCCTGTGACGTAATTGGGAGGTCAGTTTGTGCACAAAATCGAGCACCGGCAACACTTTCGCAATTTTAGATGGCTGTAATGGCAGCATGGCTCAGTATTTCTGCTGGGGTCTTCCGACGGCTTGTTGAGTCCACGCCACGTCGCATTGCTGCACTACGCCAGGCAGGAGGCGGCCCGTCACGATATTAAGAGGTATCCCACGTCTTTTGTTACTTCAGTGTAGTCTTGAATAAAACTACTTGTCGTACATTGACTACAGTGTTGCCAAATGGCTTTCTTTTCTAACGAAAATATGCACGGGATGGAATTTTGGTAGAGACATTTTTGTACTATTACTTTGCAAGGAATCGCGGTGCGGTACTTTGAGAGCGCGAATTTTGGGCCCCCTGTACAATTAACTAACGTCTACTGATCATCTCCGGTCTCACTGTGGATATTAATTCAGTGTAAAGCCCAATAAAAATGTGTGTGAATTGTTAAGGGACCAAACTGCTGAGGTCATCGGTCCCTAAGCCTACACACTACTTAACCTAACTTAAACTAACATACGCTAAGGACAACATACACACCCACGCCCGAGGGAGGACTCGAACCTCCGACAAGGGAGCCGCCCAGACCTTGCAAGACGCCCTAGACCCCGCAGCTACCCCGCACTGAAGCCCAATATCTTTACACTTCACTTGAGTTGTCCTTCAATTGCGACTTATTTGATAGTTGTCTCTCTAATATTTCTTTGGAATGCAGCAGACGGAGCCTTTAGCTCTAGGACGACAGACTGTGTGTCAGCAACAGGTAGACTACATAATGTAAATAGTGCGGGCTAAGTTACAGCTACGCCGTCCTGTTTATTAACTTGGCAATCGCTTTGTTAACAGCCACATACAGTAAGCGTGTAACTACATTGCCGGAAAAAAGGTTAGCTCAGCTGGTAAGACGTTGATTTTAATTCGATGACGGCATATGCCACCTGGGGGATAGCAGATGCTCTGATAATGGTTTGAACGTCGTCCGCCACCAGATAGCATAGCTACCAGAGCTCTACCTGTGTCTACCCTGTAACAGGGAATGTTCATAGCCAGATGGCTCCGAGTGGTGCAAACGTGTAGCAAGCAGGCAGCCACGCCATGGAGCCGCACTTGTGCTTCCTACAGCCACCGAGGCGAGTTTGAAGGGGATCAAATTGTGGCCTTCCGAGTGGCATGGTGGTCCTTTCGGAAATCTGCTACCCAAGATGGACGTTCTGCGTCAGTTGCGCAATGATGCTGGTATCAGTCGTCACGCGAACATTCTCATAACTGTGGATGAGGCTCTGGACGAAGATGCAGCACGGAAGGATCGACGTATTGTAAGGGCAGCACAGATAAGAGGGCTTGTGAGCCCAGATGTGTCAACACAAACTGTTGCGGTACCGTTATTAGCAGTGGCACTACGCACCTCTAGCCCGTCTTCTGCTCACGCCACGGCATCGATGTCCATGGCTCGACTGGTGCCTTCAGAGGATCATTTGGAAGATGCAATGGCGTGCCTCGGTCTTCAGCGATGAAAGCAGATTCTGCCCGCACGCAAGTGAGCGTCATTTGCGCGTGTAACGTAGACCTAGTGAGCGCTGTCTCGTCGTTTGCATTCGTCCAAGACACACTGGCCCCAACCCAGGCTTATGGTCTGGGGTACGATAAGCTACGTACAACTCTCATTCGCCTTTGGTGTTTTTGGAGGAGGGAACGCTAACCAACCCTTGGTACATGCAGAATGTTGCTAGCCCCGTTCTTTTGCCATTGTTACAACAGGAAAGTGGTGTGTTTTTTCAACAGGATAATACTCTCACACACACCGCCCGTGAAACTCAACGTGCTCTGCAAGAAGTGCAACAACTTCCCTGGCCAGCACGATCTCCGGACTTGTCTTCGATCCTGGACGTGTGGAAAACGACGGAATGAGAAGTGACTCGTGCGATTTTCCGCCCGTGGAGGCTACGCCACGTACTAATATGGGTGTTTCATGATGGGTCGGTACCTGGTACCTCGGAATCACCTGACAGTATACTTGTCACCTTTTCTGTAAGGATGCGTTGGCGTCATTACACAACTGTCCAGTTTATAATGGCTGTGTGTCAATACATTGTAAGTAAGCGAACGCATTCCGCTCATGTCAGCCCAGTTTCCCTAGGCAACATTCACAACCATAAATCGTCACGTTCACATCATTTCTTTTCCATCAGATGTGGACGATTGTTAATAAATTGCAATTGTTTGACATTTATTCGCTTCACATGAGAATCAACAAAGCGTCTTTAAATTTTAGTCAATGTGTGTTTTCAGTGATTCGTTGCACTGACTGTGCTGATAGAAGCATTGTCATTGACACGCAGGTTGGTTTGAAAATCACATTACTTTACTACGCATGGTCCTGTTGGAAGTGGTATGCCTTGCTTTCCTCTGTCCTCTGAACTTACTTATTTTGCCTGATATAGTGCTACCTACAGCTCAAAGTGTACTTCAAATACGGTGTGGCATGACATTTTTCACAATATTAATTCACTGCTACAGGTGAAATAGGTTATACATACAGAAAAAATCTTCGTCTGACTGGGGCTTGAAGGCGGAATCTCTGGATTTATAGTCTGGCACCGACCCAATGAGCCACTTGCTATTGTATAAAAGACGGGAGGCAGTTTACCTTGTGATCGTACAGACATAACAGGGGCCGTGGTCAAAACATACTTTCCTCTCATGAACTTACAGTGAACCAAACTGTATCAGAGATGGCCTGGAAAATCAGTAAGCTTACGGAAAAGACACTAAGAGAAGTAACTTTACATCAATACTCCGGAGTTATGACCGTTGTCAAACGGTGAATGATATGGCAGTGATACGAGCTATATACACTATTGCATCTTTTTTTCGGTACTAGTACAACGTTTAAAATACCAAGGAAGAGTAAGGTACTAAACGTGTAGCGAAAAATGAATATGGCAGGATTATGTAGTTTGGTGGTGGTGATTCTGAGAAAAACGTGCCTAAAAGACACGTTATCTGAGGAATATAACTTTGCAAGTCTGGTGGTTTGATTCATTCATTAAGATCTAGTTAAGCAAATGATACTATAAATTACTGGACGTACCCAACAAATACATTGGGAATGATAGGTTAAATGAATACGTGCATTGTAAGTACGTGAATTGTACTGTTTAGTTATGTTAAATACCAGGTGATGAGAACTGCATAAAACTGCATACCGTACTTCGTTAAACCCTTTCCCATCCATCAGACAAAAATTAAAATTAAATTAAACGTTTGGTAAAGAGATTTGTACCAATACAACAGTCTATAAAATGGTACTGATAGTTTTTTGAAGTTCAAAAAACGAATGAAGTGTAGAACATGCATCCGTTCTGAATAACGGTAGTGTATTTCCACAGATATTCACACTGAGGTGACAAAAGTCATGGGATACCGCCTAATATCGTGCCGGACCTCCTTTTGCCAGCCGACCTCTGTGACCGAGCGGTTCTAGGCGCTTCAGTCCGGAATCGCGCTGCCGCTACTGTCGCACGTTCGAATCCTGCCTCGGGCATGGATGTGTGTGATGTCCTTAGGTTAGTTAGGTTCAAGTAGTTCTAAGTTCTAGGGGACTGATGACCTCAGACGTTAAGTCCCATAGTACTTAGAGCCATTTGGACATTTGAAGCCTCCTTTTGCCCGGCGTAGTGCAGAAACTCAACGTGGCATGGACTCAACAAGTTCGTTGGAAGTCCCCTGATGAAATATTGAGCCATGTTGCCTCTACAACCGTCCGCAATTGCGAAAGTGTTGAAAATGCAGGGTTTTGTGCACGACTGACCTCTCGATAAGTCCCATAAATATTCGATACGATTCATGTCGGGCGATCTTGGTAGCCAAATCATTCGCTCGAATTGCCCAGAATGTTCTTCAAACCAATCGCCCTGTTTCATGGCGCATTGTCACCCATACAAATTCCATCGTTGAATGGCTGCAAATGGTCTCCAAGCAGCCGAACATAACCATTTTCAAGCAATGATCGGTTTAGTTGGACCAGTGGACCCATTCCACGCCGCGTAAACACAGTCCACAGCATTATGCAGCCATCACCAGCTTGCACAGTGCCTTGGTGACAATTTGGGTCCATGGCTTCGTGGTGTCTGCGCCACACTCGAACCCTACCATCACCTCTCACCAACTGAAATCGGGACTCATCTGACCAGGTCACGGATTTCTAGTTGTCTAGGGTCCAACCGATATGGTTACGAGCCCAAGAGAACCGCTGTAGACGATGGCGTGCTGTTAGCTAAGGCACTCGCGTCAGTCGTCTGCTACCATAGTCTATTCACACCGAATTTAACCGCACTGTTCTAACTGATACGTTCGTGGTACGTCCCACGTTGATTTCTACGGTTATTTCAGGCAGTGTTGCCTGTGTATTACCATTGACAACTCTACACTGTCGTGAGAGGTAATGCATGAAATCTGGTATTCTCAGCACACTCTTGACGCTATGGATCTCAGAACATTAAATTCGCTAACGATTTCTGAAATGAAGTGTCCCATGCGTCTACATCCATTTAGCATTCCGCGCTTTAAATCTGTTAATTCCCGTCGTGTGGCCATAATCACCCGGCAACCTGCCAATGCACTGCTCTTTTATACTTTGTGTGCGCAATACTACCGCCATCAGTATATTATGTGCATATCACTACCCCAAGATTTTTGTCACCTCAGGACATACACCATTGTGCAAGTCTCGTGAACTCTGTAATCTCTCCGCTATATTGTTCCATCCAATGTCGCGCAGAAAAGTAACAAAACTAACTTTAGGACTACGGCGGACGAATACGATGTGTTTGCCAGTTTAATCGGTTGTATATATTTGTTTTTTAGTTCTTTCATTCCAGCAAACTCCAAAAAAATGGTTCAAATGGCTCTGAGCACTATGGGCCTTAACATCTAAGGTCATCAGTCCCCTAGAACTTAGAACTACTTAAACCTAACTAACCTAAGGACACCACACACATCCATGCCCGAGGCAGGATTCGAACCTGCGACCGTAGCGGCCGCGCAGTTCCAGACTGTAGCGCCTAGAACCGCTCGGCCACTCCGTCCGGCAGCAAACTCCACCTCGAATCACTGTGAACTCACAGATGCGATTGTAACAGCCAGATGCACAAGACTGCTCTGGCGTAGAATGCAAGGATTCATGGACGTAGCGAAAGTAGTGTTTTAATCTCCGGCTAAACAGTTCTAATTTGTTTGTGCAGAAAACAAGTGTAACTGACTATAAAATGCTTTCACCAAAGTATACACTTTCGGTTTCATATGCATATCATGATACTACATGTCAAGCATGTCTTGTGATTAAATCTCATGGCAGATTAAAATAATGATCCGGAATGGGATTCGAACCTGGAACTTTGCCCTCACGGGCAATGCTCTTTCTGACAGCTATCCAGGCACTACTCACGACTCGCCTTCACAGCTTCACCTCTGCCAGAAACGCTCTTCCACCGCCCAAACTTCACTGAAGCTTCACTGCGAAACTTGCGGGACTAGCAATGCTGGAAGAAAGGATATTGCGGAGAAATGGTTTATCCACAACAGAGTGGACTGTTTCCAGAATTAATGTTTCTATCTGCAGCCGAGTATGCGCTGTTTTCAAACTTCCATGGAGATTAAAAACGAGTGAGTTACTGACAGATGTGAAACTGGGAGGATGGGTTGTGAGTCGTGCCTAAGCCGAAACGCGAAAGGTAAGATTCCGGGTGCGAGCCTCCGTCCGAGACATAGTATTAAATCTGCCAGGAAGTTTCAAACCGGCCCACACTAAGCTAGGTGTTCAAAATTCATTATGCTATTCTGTGATGTTTTTGTACATTGTACGTGTGTGACTGATATAGTTTGTTTTAATGTCGACATACAACTACTTTTTTTCAATCTACAGAAAGTATTTCTTTCTTTCTTTCTTTCTTTCTTAATTATACACCATTGTGCAAGTCTCGTGAACTCTGTGATCTCTCCGCTACATTGTTCCAGCCAATGTCGCGCAGAAAAGTAACAAAACTAACTTTAGGACTACGACGGACGATACGATGTGTTTGCCAGTTTAATGGGTTGTATATATTTGTTTTTTATTTCTTTCATTCCAGCAAACTCCACCTCGAATCTTTTTTTTATTTTTATTTTTTATTTTATTTTATTTTTTTTTTTTTTTTGCGCAAGGTATCGTCCTGATATTTTGTCCTGGGCGTTGCTTTCAGTAGCACCGTAAACCTAGGAAGATTGATTGTTTATGCATGTTCATCACTAAACATTCGGCTCCCTGTTCTATTTTCAGGTCACTGTCAGTAGCTGCCGTGACTAGGGCACAAAGGGTTTTGTTGACTATTTGAACGTTTGATGTCCAGCCAGTCATTATTTGCTTCAATTAGTTTGAAAAATGTGGAGAAAACTGCCCTTAAAGAAGGTACATAATATTGTCCAAAGCATAATTAAAAACGTGGTAAACTTTAAATAGGATGTTCCGACGTGTGATACACATCACCGTCCTTCAGCATTACAATGCACTAGTAATTTCCTTTTTTCTCCACCCCAGTTACCGAATTTTGAAAATATGTTAACCACGTAACCGAAACCAAAGTATAATGTAACAACAGAAATTGACCTGGGAATATTGCATTTAAATTCATCTATCGTTTAAGTACGTATTTGTGCCATACTCTTGACGACTGAATTTGAGAAATTTGTTACAACTTACAAAGACAGATTAGGTTATATAAGTTTTTATTCCCAGCTGAATACTTCTGCAGAGTAACAGAGGATGTTTATCTGCATTAGCCGAAAAGACATACAGCAGTAACGTCGTGTTCACACCAAAGGGGAACAGAGAAATACACAGACCGTTCCGTTAAAGCCCCAGTTACACGGAGTAATACAATATTCTTACAAGACGAGTGCTGTCACGTCATAAACGTCTAGCATCAGTTAACTGTTATTTAGAATTTTGCTTGACAATGCTTATCTCCCTATGTCACTTTGCGAACATTCACCACGTGTAACGGCCGGCCGCGGTAGTCTCGCGGTTCTAGGCGCTCAGTCCGGAACCGCGCGACTGCTACGGTCGCAGGTTCGAATCCTGCCTCGGGCATGGATGTGTGTGATGTCCTTAGGTTAGTTAGGTTTAAGTAGTTCTAAGTTCTAGGGGACTGATGACCACAGATGTTAAGTCCCATAGTGCTCAGAGCCATTTGAACCCGGCCGGAAATCGAACCCAGGCCCAGTGCATGGGACGCAAGCACGTTACCACCCAGCTACGCAGGCGGAGTATAAATTTCAATGACAAGCTACTGTACCTTTCGTCGACGTTAATTTCAACCATCACTTTGTGTGTGCACAACTTTGAACTGGACGTTGCCTTACTTACGAGTCCTTTAAAGCTTGTGCGAGTCAGTTTGATCTGTCAAAAAGCTCCATAAAGTAACAAAAAGTCGCTCCGCATCTGAAGCTGCATTTCATTAATCGAACGACAGTTGCGGAATCACAATCATCCAAACATGGATAAACTAATAAGTTCCCTAAATGATTTTAGGTTTTCTATTTAGCTTGAGCACATTACATGTTGGTTGTAATTACGAGTTTTGTTATTATTAAATGAGATGAATTATGCTGCATCAAGTGACTGAAGCGAGTGCGCGTTTCTTCCTTGCAATAATACATTCTCGTTTGGCTGCAGTATTAGTAAAGCTGGGACTCAGAGGGGCAGCTGTGGGTGCTCGACGATTATACCTGACACCGGCCGCGTGCCGAGGCCGTTTCCATAGCAACATCCGGTGTTGCCGTAACCATCAACGCTTCCCCACTGCACATCCCGCCGCACGGGGAACGCTTCAGTCGGCCTTGCTCGCATGTGGTGGGCCACGTGCTTCCTCGCTTGAGAGCTTGACTACCAGTTATTACGCCAACTAGGGAACCGCAAGAACTTCGCCTCACCGATTTGATTCATATTGGAAGGGTGTGTAGGGCACGACTAGGACCTCAACATGTGAGAACTGAAAGGCGCAGCTCTCAGCTGTTTTCGAGAACATCGAGTTTAAAAATTTTAGGCGTGCTTATATGGTTTGTATGTGCGCTAGTATTCGAGGAGTCCGTCACCGAGGGAGTAAGTGCTTGGTTTCATAAACTCTGTCTCTGGATCGAATCTCCCTGCCTATACTTTTTTTCATTCCCACGTAATACTAACGTCTTATTTATTATGACTGTGGAAATCTTCAATATTTAATAGCTCATTTAGTATTTTCATAATCTTTATCCCAAGAAATAGCGAAAAAATTTCGTAAAGAGATTGGAAATAAGGATACACGATAACGTTCAAGCTAATCAATAGTCATTTTATCTATATTATTGTAACTACATATGGGACAACTATAATATGAAACCTATGGTGGACTGCACGAATGATGATGATGATGATGATCGTAGAAACATGGAAAACAATAATTATTGCTCCATAAAGGAAATATAATGAACGCTCATTTTCCCATGTGAATGGTTTTTTTTTCAGTGTGTTTATTGCAAAACAAACTTCGTTATGTTCATAAACAGATCTCGCTCATCACAGTTTTGTGTATCACGTATATCTGTTGCTAAAATCAAGGAGGAATGAAGAAAAAATGACTAAAAACTAGTTTCGAGGCAGATACCTCAGTTCATGAAACTAGGCGCTTACTAGCTCGGCGACGGAATTCTTGTATACTAGCGACAGTACAGACAATAAAATTTGGCTAACAACGAAATCAACTCTCTTTAAAAAGCAAATCCTAAATTGGGAGCGATATAAAGTACGTCTTAATGGTTCAAATGGCTCAGAGCACTATAGGACTTAACATCTGAGGTCATTAGTCCCCTAGAACTTAGAACTACTTAAACCTAACTAACCTAAGGACATCACACACATCCATGCCCGAGGCAGGATTCGAACCTGCGACCGTAGCGGTCGCGCGGTTCCAGACTGAAGCGCCTAGAACCGCTCGGCCACACCGGCCGGCAAGCAAGCACACCTTAATATTACGAGAGTTCTGAATAATGGAAACAAACGCCGTAAGTAATTTCCACACCAACTTTATAAACAAAACGCTGCTTTAAACCTAAAACAACCAAAAATGTACAAACGTATGTATCCAATTTGTAGAATAACCACGGATGTTGCTTTATAAATAAAATCAAAACGCATCTGGTATAATTCTTTTTAATTACACTGCAGTCAGTCAAGACGGATAACCAATAGCAACAGATTTTAACAGCTACTGCGGAAGATGGTCACGCAAACAATCGTATTATTTTCTAACGGTCAATCTAAATCAAATCGGTGAAGGGAAGTTCTTACCGTCTCTTCTAAATGACTAATTCCGAACGATACATGTACAGGCTGGCTTCTTGATTCACACAGAGTACATGTCTGCCTTAAATACTAAAACTCACACGCACTGCCTTAATAAACTTCGATCCTACATTCTAACATTAGACTGCAAAATATCGAAAGCTCTGCACACTGTGATTCAGTTAACAAGAGGAAGATGAAAGAGAAATAACACCATGTTACACGACGCAATTTTTAAGAAAACGTGTCGCTCTTATGTTCGAAATTAGATAATAACAAGTACTAAAATTAAAGAAGGGCAGTTATTCTTCGTGAGAGTTTAATACTATTATTTAATGGGCGATATATTTTAAGCAAACGGCAGTAGAAAATGACGATAAAAACTGAAAGACTGTACTGTGTCACCAAGAGGCGACTCGATGATTAATTATTTTTATAACTCGATGAACAAAACACTGTACATAGATTATGCTGTTTATAGTACAATTATCAGTTTCAGCCTAATTAGGCCACTTTCAGATAAAAAATGCAGCAGACAATGGTAGCTATGCCATTGGCAACAGCTGGTGCGCACGGGACGCGTAGTTGGTGATAGCTACCGTCAGACTCACCCCCTCTCTTCTCTGCGTTAGATCTTACTGTGGTCTAATTCGGCGAAACTGACTATTGCAGTACTAAAAATGTGGTATAGACAGAGTTTAGTTAGTAAATATATTTTAAAGGGAAAATAGCTTATAATGCTTGTGCAAAAGTCACCCTATATGCTAACAGAACAAAACGCACAAGGGCTGCGCCCCCCCCCCCCTCATATCTCTCAGGAAAAGAAATAAAATATAACACATTCAGGTGTTTTTATTTCAAGAAAACGATTTAAACATCAGTATTACATTGATGTTTAACATGGCCGGATCTCAAACATTTCTTTGGCTACTGACAAGTCGGCATTCGTCTTCCAAAATATAAAAAACATACCGTATCCCCAGGTCCAGCCACAAAGCCCCCCCCCCCCCCCCCCAACTACAAACTATTGTGTGGGCACCCTTTAATATGCAGTACTGAAGCGTGTGCAGGAGCCTCGATATTTAACAAATTCCTTCAACCGGATGGTATTACCGACAGAGCTGCGAACACTTTGGTCCATATTCCATGGGTACAAAGGGTATACAATCCACACACATATTAGCACACTTGATTAAACTAGCTCATAGTACGTAATCTGAGCTTGTAAAAAGTCAGTTTTATCGAAATTTCAGTTTTGGATTAAAATTAAATAATTTGATTACTCTTACACTTGAACATGTTTTAGTATCCTAATTTGGTCTATGGCACAGAGATGACGATTTCTTAAGATGTTCAGTGCGACATTTACTTATAATATACACGCAAATATTAGTGAACCCACAGTGGGAAAGCATTTGCATACTGCTAGACGATTGCTACTGTTTTTAACTGCACATGGAAACACATCAGACTCCATGATTTTTTTTCCTTTGAGAATACCTAGAATCCGTAACGGTGAATGTGACCACATTCTACGGTCTCTGAAAATTGATGAGGTAATTTAGGAAACACAATAATTGCACCGGTACAGAAACACTGAGACAATTTTAATGCGTCTTGCGCGCATAAACTGAAAAGATCTGATGATGGAATAAAACTTTTACTATGCCGTGGAACGCACGTTAACTGGGCCTTTTCTAACAAATTGCATTCCGAGACTCATATTTGCCTTCAGTGACAAAAATAAAATCTGCCGAGATATACTTTCTCGCACACTACGACCCAACTCAGAGTTCCAGTTTCGGGTCCGAGTACCAGCACAATTTTAATCTCTCAACCTGATAACAATGTAAACAAGGCATTCGCTACACTACACTCTTCTCTGTTATGTTCCAGACGTGAAATGAATAATTTATGAATTTCATTTCACAGTAATCAGCAGCACAACTGCAGGACGTTATACTGAAATCAGGAGCAGACAACACGAAATAGGGAAAAATTAGGCAACAGACAATTCACACTGTTTTCCACACAGCCCAAAACACAAGAGGAGTAACAGCTAAATCTGTACGATATCTATTTTTAAAAAAAATATTAAAAAAACCTAGCACACAGCTTTTCAAATGTGTCTTCTGTACACAGTGCTAACAGAAAAGCTTGATATATAATATCAATACATACACCTACTTCTACATTGGAGACATTCCGATCAGAGGCGATCTGCAGATTGTGGTACTTGAAGACATACTTAATAGACAAGATTCCATTTAAACATTTATTTTGAATCGCCGACCGGTTTCAACAGTACTTCGCTGTCATCTTCGGATCTGCAGTACGACACACACACTGTATTTCTAAATGATGAGGTATGTTACCTGTATATATGAAACAATATAGTTGTGTATTTCATTACTACTGTTTACAAATGAAATGTGTGTCTAGGTCGTACTGCAGATTCGAAGATTAAAGCAAAGTACTGTTAAACTGGTCATCAACTCAAAATTAGTATTTAAATGCGATCTTGTCTCTGAAATATATCCTCAAATATCAGATCCACATATTCCGCAAGGCCGGACTAGTGTCCAAAATTCATTGTAATGGTTTCACAGAGCGAGCCTTTATATGATGCTGAAAAAATGTGTGTAATACAGCTAACACAATTTAAATGCGTCAAAATATTTACAAGTAAGGGGCACACTAACATCTGGAATCTTTTACTGTGTGAAAAAAGAACTGACGCTCTACTTTATAGTATACTAAAATGAAGTGGCACAGCAGTATATATTAATCAAAATCTATGGCAACTCTACATTTTAGATATGAGCAATACCAGCAATTTTTTTGCTGTGCTGTTGATTATAGTACGCTAACCAACAGGAATTATTTATTACTTTTTACTTACACTTTTCTCTGAACAGCTATCGAATTTGGTTAGAATAATCCCAGTTATAAGACTGAGTTTAGCATCAAATGATTTCAGATGTACGCATAACGGGGAAAGTCAAGTTAGAAAATCAAAATACTGGTTTCTAGTATCCAAAACCCGAGTACCACCTAAGAAATAACTTCATAAATAAACTGACATTACCAATGCAGTGTTCAGTGTAATCTCCTACTAACCAAAGGCAAACACCCAGTAGGCAGTTACAAGCACAATTCATCGATATGTGCAGCCTTAAGCTACACAAAAGTACACATTCAATTCACTACATGGGCTCAAAAATACGCTCTGCTGTAGTAAAATACAACTATGCTATCAGCATGAGCTCAAGGTTAAGGTGTATCCAACAACAAAAATAGATGCAAAAACGCGATATGCATTTGCAGTTTTAACTAAATGCACTTCACAGTGCAGGTTTTCACGATAGTATCTTCACTACCAAATGCGGGGATTTGGTTAAACAGCCCACGAGAGTTTCACCACTCCGTATCCGCGGTTTCGCGCGCTCTATGCAGACTTAACTACGTTACTAATTATAGACAGATCTCACCCTCTGGCGGAAACCGAAACCTACATATGTTCCACATGACATCGTCAGCTGACAACAGATTAAACATACCGACTAAAGGCGGCTACCGCAAAACGTAATTTTGCAATTCTTTTTTTTATATAGCTTTTGCTTGCAGTTTTGAAATTCATAATGTGGCTCCGTGACCTGGAACATGATTTAACCGCCGCAAAAAAACTCTTGCAGTGGAGATGAATGTGCTGCTACAGGTATTTTCTTTCTTGCTTACTCAAGAATATTACCCCTGATGATAGATATTCCCCAGAGAAATCATAAGTTGCAAATGCTTCTGAGTAATGTGGAAGAACATAATACTTCATAGGTGGTCTTCCGGAGCTATCATTGGAAAATTACTCACACTACAATGCTATGAATTAGTAGATCGGCCTTCTAATTCCTGTGGAAGTTTCACGCAGGACTAAATAGATAACGACGAAACCGTGCAGCACAGTATTTCCTACGCACCCTCATGGCTATTATACGTGCTACGAACAGGGTGTACTTGGTCGGTGGCGATGTATTTCTTATTGCAATTGAGTGTTTCCATTAAGCTTCTATATCTGTTTGTTACACTGATAATTTTGCTTATCCTCCCCTACAAGCACAACAGAGCCCAACAGTTTGCACACGGAAAATATTGAAAGGAATACTATACCTTCGCCGCCGAGAATACCGGCGGGAGACAGACGTTTCTTTGGCGTCTGTAGTACTACAAAAACAATAACACACGCCCCCGACACCACTTCTAATACACAACACGAATACCTTCCGGTTGTTTTCACTAGCGTTCCACCGTATAATTTCAACTGTTTGGTCACACTGTGGCTTAAAGATATGCCTCTTTCTTATCACTACTCTCGTTCTGTGCAAGATATCGATAAAACACTATCGATAATTGCTAAGAAAACGATCATATTTGTAGTGATAATGCCGTATGGTTTTTCTAGCCGTTTGTAGAGTATAATGTCCATATCTGGTATTTATAACACATATATGGTTATCTTTCATTATTACATGCTGAAATGAAAACTGATGTAAAAATGCACATTCACAATGTATGCGATCAATTCAAGTAAGTCATCCTTCAAACCGTAGAAATTTTCCAATAACTTTGCGATGTATTATTACAGACGCACAAGACTATATTCCAAAACTCTTTCAGTCACGGGAGTCTACACGTGTCCAGTTGCACAAAGTCGAGAAAGCAGGCTCTGCGGTCGATAACAGCGTGCCACGG
Organism: Schistocerca serialis cubense; assembly: GCF_023864345.2. Taxonomy (NCBI): domain Eukaryota; kingdom Metazoa; phylum Arthropoda; class Insecta; order Orthoptera; family Acrididae; genus Schistocerca; species Schistocerca serialis. The sequence continues at coordinate 432,680,183 of NC_064640.1, read as the reverse complement.
TCGCCTACTGGGGGTCGTGTGCGCACAGTGGATGCCCCACTGTGGATGCTACTGTGCGATCACGTGACACCGCTCGGCGCCACGCGAGGCGCTTTCAAACGGGATATGTACTTTCACTGGTTGGTTTGCCGCGTGACAATCTTAGTCACCACAGAAACCACGCACCACATTATTTCGTCTCATAGTAGTAGTAGTAGCTTTATTCATCCGTAGATCTATTTTTACAAGGATATAGGACATGCCAAAGTATGTACAAGTTTAGACCAATTTAAAATAAGCTAATTCGTATACACATACATTTACAGACTTCTGGTTAGAGACAATCATTAGATTTACTCCTGGTATACAATACTTTTCTTTAGAAATAACTTATTGAATAATGTAATACTACGCTGTTCACTCATATCTCACTGTCATTCACTGGACACACTATAAACACATTGATTCACAGCACTTCACTCACTACACACACAAACACACATACACACTGGTGATCTCTGGGCCATTTTCTGTACCACAACTTCCCATTTGCTATCCTGAAAAACTGAGTCAGCAACCCTTTACAATGAGTGAGATGTTGAGCTCAGAAAGAGGAAGAGGTGTGTATTGAGCAATGCATAGCTTGAGGGTAAATTTTTCGAGAAAAGGAAAAAAGAAGGGAAAAATCATAGTGTGAAAGTGTTATGTGGAATGTTTGATATTTTATGATCATTATTATTATTTATTTGTATAACCCCTACTCTGTTTTAGCCAAGTAATCCTTCAATGTACGAAATGTATTACATAACAGGTACTTTTTAGCTATCTTTTTAAATAAGTGTATTTTTGGAATTTCTTTTATCTCTTCTGGTAATTTATTTTACAGACTTATTCCTTGGTAGAAAATGCTGTTTTGAGTTTTATGTTTATTTTTTCTTGGCATGGTCATGAAACAAGAGCATTGCAGCTCACGGACGATGCCTCCCAGCGCAAATGCTTATAGTATGCTCTATGTATCTTTATGAGAAAGGATAATTTGTCATAATGTTTATGTAGGGATTATAACAACTAAAATATTCAAGAAACTAAGTGTTTGCAGAAAACTGTGGTATCAAGCAATCTGCAAACTCCACCTGATATGGGAAGTACGCTGACTGCAAGAACTGCAACTTCTGCGGTTGATAAAGGTGCAAATTGTTGTTTACGTAAGATTCCCCAAATAAATGTTTTGCTTGTCTTCAGAGCTCGTGTGTCCCGCTGACTAATGCTGGCATAGTTGTCACTAGTCACATGTCACACATTCTAAGGCGAGATGAAACTGTGCAGCAGCAGGAGCGTGTGTTCTTGTGGTAATTGGGTTTTTGTAGCCATGTTTATTTTTGTGTGGAAATAGGCATCAGGAATTCACAACCCGGCGTGTCTGAACAGCCCTTTCCTGCAACTTCATAAGGACTGAAGAGGAAGGGACAGAAGAGAATGTGCACTCTATCTTGGCAATGTTTTGTAAATCTTGACTGCAGGACAGCGCTGGAACCACCGCCATACCAAGGAGAAGTCACAATTTCTCGTGAAAAACTTGGTAACGAAAGAAACTCAAATTATATAATGATTGCTTAACCGACACTGCCGTCCTCCCCAACCGTAGTAGTTGAGCGCCTCAGAGAGAACCTGCAGAACGTCGTGAAGAAGTTTCGTGATCATACTATTGTAATAGGGGGAGACTTCAATCTACCAGGTATAGAATGGGATAGTCACACAATCAGAACTGGAGCCAGGGACAGAGACTCTTGTGACATTATCCTGACTGCCTTGTCCGAGAATTACTTCGAGCAGATAGTTAGAGAACCAACTCGTGAAGCTAACGTTTTAGACCTCATAGCAACAAATAGACCGGAACTTTTCGACTCCGTGAATGTAGAAGAGGGTATCAGTGATCATAAGTCAGTGGTTGCATCAATGACTACAAGTGTAATAAGAAATGCCAAGAAAGGAAGGAAAATATATTTGCTTAACAAGAGTGATAGGGCACAAATCGCAGAATATCTGAGTGACCACCATCAAACGTTCATTTCTGAGGAAGAGGATGTGGAACAAAAATGGAAAAAATTCAGAAACATCGTCCAGTACGCCTTAGATAAGTTCGTACCGACTAAGGTCCAAAGCGAGGGGAAAGATCCACCGTGGTATAACAATCATGTACGAAAGGTACTACGGAAACAAAGAAAGCTTCATCATAGGTTTAAGAGTAGTCGAATCATAGCTGATAAGGAAAAGCTGAACGAAGCGAAAAAGGGCGTAAAGAGAGCAATGAGAGAAGCATTCAACCAATTCGAACATAAAACATTGGCAAACAATCTAAACAAGAACCCTAAAAAGTTTTGGTCATATGTAAAATCGGTAAGCGGATCTAAATCCCCTATTCAGTCACTCGTTGACCACGATGGCACCGAAACAGAGGACGACCGAAGAAAGGCAGAAATACTGAATTCAGTGTTCCGAAAGTGTTTCACTGCGGAAAATCGTAACACGGTCCCTGACTTCAGCCGTCGCACGGACGCCAAAATGGAAAATATTGAAATAAACGATATCGGAATTGAAAAACAACTGCTATCACTTAGTAGCGGAAAAGCATCCGGACCAGACGAGATACCCTTAAGATTCTACAGTGATTATGCTAAAGAACTTGCCCCCTTTCTATCAGCAATTTATCGTAGATCGCTGGAAGAACGTTAAGTACCTAGCGACTGGAAGAAAGCGCAGGTCGTTCCCATTTTCAAGAAGGGTCATAAATCAGATGCGAATAATTATAGGCCTATTTCGCTTACATCAATCTGTTGTAGAATAATGGAACATGTTTTGTGTTCTCGTATTATGACGTTCTTAGATAATACAAATCTCCTTCATCATAACCAACATGGATTCCGCAAACAGAGATCATGTGAAACTCAGCTCGCCCTATTTGCCCAAGAAATTCACAGTGCCGTAGACACTGGCGAGCAGATTGATGCCGTATTCCTGGACTTCAGGAAGGCATTTGATACGGTTCCGCACTTACGTTTAGTGAAAAAAATACGAGCTTACGGAATATCGGACCAGGTTTGTGATTGGATTCAGGATTTCCTAGAAGAAAGAACACAACATGTCATTCTTAACGGTTCAAAATCTGCAGATGTAGAGGTAATTTCGGGAGTACCGCAGGGAAGCGTGATAGGACCTTTATTGTTTACAATATACATAAATGACTTAGTTGACAACATCGGTAGCTCCGTGAGGCTATTTGCAGATGACACGGTTGTCTACAAGAAAGTAGCAACATCAGAAGACTCGTACGTACTCCAGGAGGACCTGCAGAGGATTAATGCATGGTGCGACAGCTGGCAGCTTTCCCTAAACGTAGATAAATGTAATATAATGCGCATACATAGGGGCAGAAATCCATTCCAGTACGATTATGGCATAGGTGGTAAATCATTGGAAGCGGTAACGACCGTAAAATACTTAGGAGTTACTATCCGGAGCGATCTGAAGTGGAATGATCACATAAAACAAATAGTGGGAAAAGCAGGCGCCAGGTTGAGATTCATAGGAAGAATTCTAAGAAAATGTGACTCATCGACGAAAGAAGTAGCTTACAAAACGCTTGTTCGTCCGATTCTTGAGTATTGCTCATCAGTATGGGACCCTTATCAGGTTGGATTAATAGAAGAGATAGACATGATCCAGCGAAAAGCAGCGCGATTCGTCATGGGGACATTTAGTCAGCGCGAGAGCGTTACGGAGATGCTGAACAAGCTCCAGTGGCGGACACTTCAAGAAAGGCGTTACGCAATACGGAGAGGTTTATTATCGAAATTACGAGAGAGCACATTCCGGGAAGAGATGGGCAACATATTACTACCGCCCACATATATCTCGCGTAATGATCACAACGAAAAGATCCGAGAAATTAGAGCAAATACGGAGACTTACAAGCAGTCGTTCTTCCCACGCACAATACGTGAATGGAACAGGGAAGGGGGGATCAGATAGTGGTACAATAAGTACCCTCCGCCACACACCGTAAGATGGCTCGCGGAGTATAGATGTAGATGTAGATGTAGCTGAGTGGTCAGCGCGGCGGAATGTCATGCCTAACGACCCGGGTTCGATTTCCGACTGGGTCGGAGATTTTCTCCGCTCAGGGACTGGGTGTTGTGTTGTCCTTATCATCATCATTTCATCCCCATTGACGCGCAAGTCGCCGAAGTGGCGTCAACTCGAAAGACTTGCACCAGTCGGTCTACCCGACGGGAGGCCCCAGCCACACGGCATTTACATTTACCGACAGTGTTTACTGTCAATAGATCTGCGTTTTAGTACAATCATGTCAATTAATGTGTGAGAAATCTGTTACGAATAAAAGTCCTGCAGCCCAGATTCCCCACTGCTTTCCGACACATACGGTACTACAGTAATTCATTTGCGCTGCGCAGGCTAACGTCTGTACCATGTCTCTTCTGAAATTTGGGCGAAGCTAACGAAAACCACAAACTGTATGTCTTGTGTAAATTTTATTTTCTGCGTAGGAACTCAAAGTTTTATTAATGTTATCCTCTTCATTTGCTTGTTAGTTAATTAAAAAAAAAAAAAGATCATGAACACATTGTACATATGATTTATCAACTGAACACTAATTCACTAACCACTGTTTTTATATAACACAATGTATGTGTTCGTACTATATATGAGGCTACTTCCTCTGTTCAACTGGTTTCACCCTGTGCTTCGAGCGACTTACGAGTATGACTGTCTCTCTCTTGCTCTAGCTGTCTAATTATCTAACTCTGAGTGTGTGTGTGTGTGTGTGTGTGTGTGTGTGTGTGTGTATTTTCTTCCACCCTTATTCTCTGTTTCGCCTGTCTGTGCTTCCTTTCTGCATAGTTATTTAGTTTACTTCGTTGAATATTCTGCTTTTCCATAGAGATTCTTTTTCTTTTAAAGGTAGTTTCCTTCCACTACTGCCTTACATACAAGGGAACTCTCTTCTTTGCTGAATTTTTGGTACAAGTTCTCGGTGGATTTAAAAATCATACTTCAAAGATTAAAGCAAACACTCAGGTAGCAACACAGTTACAACCAGGAATTAAACTCTATAAAACAAACAGTCTTAGAGAATGCATATGTCACAAATATTGTAGAAGTATGTCACTATTTATGTATCGTGTATCTTTAAGATTTCGTATTAATGAGTATTTCAAAAGATTTAGCGATTTCAGAAGGAAGATATTCACTTCCCTGTCTCGATACTTCAGATAGTAACTAGGCAGGCTTCCTCCGCTGAATTTTTCACCTGTAGGTGGTCGGCTTGGTTATCAGTCGAAATATCAATGCAATAAATCAACATCTTTCGGGGGCAATCCACAAACCTCTTGGAATTCTCTATCTTTATTTGCTGGGTAATGGTTGTGGTCCATTAATAATTCGGCATATTTGGAATATAAGCTTTTGCTTTTTAGGACTCTTTGGTAATCAGAATATCTTGTTTTAAAGTTTCTGCACGTGTGAACTACAAAAACAGACACAAAAGAGTTGCATAATAATCGATAAATTTTTGGTTTGTTGAGCCTTTCAGTAGTTGAGTAGCTGAGAACCAGGGGTGAGCCCGGGGAAAGATGTGCGATTGAGCCTCATTTCCAAACATAGCAACCACATTTTATTGTTATTTTAAAGAAGGTTTGACATGATTTAAACATAACGCACGACAGTGCACGTTACCAATTTGTCCCAAACATCAGCGGACGAAAATGCGGTTTTTCAGGAGGTCATATCTCTGATTCTATTGATCACAGAGATAAGGGATCAATTGTTTTGGATAGCCCTAGGCATACCGACTATTTGTATACCTATCGGAAGAGCTGGCATACTGCAGCTGTCCTATAATATAGGGTTAAAATTTAAACATTACAAATTTCCTCCAGCCTAGGCAAATTAAGCAATTCAGTTGGTTGGTTTGCATTAGATGTGGTCTAGAATCGACCTTAGAGTCTTACAAAAGCACCATCTCTTCATGGTGGTTCCTGAAAAAATTCAAAAAACCACGAGTCTTCGGTACGAAAAGTGGAGATGGTCACTTCTATACTTTCTGTTCCCGACAGATTGTCGAAAATGTTACCATATGTTCTTAAGATGATTTTGTCGGGGAATTTCGAAACTTTTTTCGATATTGTTATCCGTTACCAAGTCCCAGAGGTTGAAAGTGGTACTTATGATGTAAAATATGGACGTAAAATTTTGTCTGAGGTGTAAATGGTGAATTAACTGACGTTGCGGACACAAGGAAAGGGTTCGAGGGCCATCGAAAGGGTTATGAAGTCACCAAACTATGTGTATAGTCAGCATGTGTCACTGTTTGGCAGGCACTTCATGCCAAAAGTGCTACTGCAGTAACAAAAAATGGGCTAGAAAGGGTCTTCACATAATTCAAAAGAACTTACAATGACTACAAAAAATTTTGTAAGACTGGAAAGACTACAAATTCAGTAAAACACTTCTAATATGATTTTTACTCTTTTCTGATTCAAATCGTAAGTCGGGCGTTTCCGGCGAATAGCGATCTATGAGCAACGCAAAAATGTAAAGCAAACGATTTCGTGTTAACCTTAAATTATGCGGGCTTATTTGTTGTTTATCTTATGAACCAAAGTATATAAATGTGTCAAACTAGATAAATAAACTGTCAAAACTTTAGTGACCTATAGAATTCGAATTAAATAGGATGTTTCACAATTCATGTTACACACTTCTAGGGGTTGTAGAGAGGACTTAATAGATCAAGTTTTACATAAGAACCCATGTCCTGAACCAGCATCCAAAGACTCTACACTACGTCAAAGTTATATACAGGGTGATTCCATGATGATATTACAAACTTTTTAGCGTGATGGAGAAGGATAAATGTCAATTTGAGATATGGGTCCCAGTACTGGAAACGAAAGAGTCAAAAATTATAAGCGAAAAACGTTCTGATGCCTCTGACAGTGGAATACTCGTACCGCTACTGTTGTTGAACAGATTGTAGGGTAGGAAACTTTCAGAGGTAGGAGTATGGACCAAAACAAGAAAAAATGCCTAATAAACATGGGCTCTAAAATGCATACCTTAAGAGCTATAAACACTCGTTCAGTAGAGGAGATGTGTTTCACAGTAGCGAAGATGAACAACTGCTCATAGCTCCTCAGGTCTGCATTTTAGAGCACATGCTTACTCGACATTTTTTCATTATTTTGGTCTCAGAACGGTTTTCGTTTATAACTTTTGACTCGTACGTTTCCGTTACAGGGACCCTCACTTCAGATTGATACATTTGTCCTGCATCATCCAAGAAAGTTTGCATCTTCATCACGGAACAACCCTCTATATAGATACATTTACAGGCGCCGGCATCTATAACTTTGACGCTGTGTAGCGTCATTGGATGACGTTTCTGGCCGTGAGTTCCTATGTAAAACTTGATCTATTAAGTCCCCTCTACAGCCTCTAGAAGTGAAACACCCTTGTATAAGCTGCATATGCTGCTCTAGCAGGGAAAAGAAGGGAACCGTTGGCAAAACGCTCGTGTCGGAGCACAAAGAGGCGAATATGTTCCTAAGGAAAACACTCTTGACAGAAACCAGCTGCCACGATCTTCATTCCGCCTTCCTCGCTAAAATTTTAGCATGCGGACATACCCGCTCTTTTTGTCCTGAAAGAGAATAGCAGAGGAACAGTGACGGTTGGAAAGAGATTAGAAGAGATTAGACACTGCCGGTGAGCGAGGGGGGGGGGGGGGGGGAGGGGAGAGGAAACAGTGATGGCGAGAGAGAGAAAGTGTCAGCGAAAGAGAAAGAGAGATGGACGAAGACAATAGCAGTGGCAGCCAAAGACAGAGGAGATACTGATTATTTATTAGTGAAAGACAGTGGAAGTAAAAGAGAAAGAGAGATGTATATAGACAGAAGCAGTGGGAGGAAAAGAGGGAGGAGACAGCGGAAATGAAAACCAGATAAGTGGGCACCATACATAGGTATTGGGGCGGGGAGTGAGCGGGGGGGGGGGGGGGGGGGGGCGGGTCTGGAGCCTCTCAGACTGGCGAACTTTAACATGTAGGTATAGGACAGCGTGCATTTGGACCGAAATTTTAAACCCGTGGGTATAGGGGAAAAAATAAGTTTCCCCCTCCCCCCCCAATTTTTGTGCTGCCAAAGTATGGTAGAGACATAAAGAAAAACAAAATGAGTGGCAGAGGAGAGTGTGGAATGTACCGTAAATCAATGGGAGAAAAATGAGACGGTCGGAGAGAGACTCAGGCAGTAGTAATGCGAGGGAGATGCTGTTGTCTGAAGGCTTCACCACAAAGAGAGACTAAATAAAAGGATTTAGAATGTTCTGTGTTAAAAGAACGTGAATGTGTTTGCATACAAAAAAAAATTCTGAGAAGGCGGAATGAAGGTTGAGGTAGCTGTTTCCCCACTTTGTTGAATGCAGTGTTATCCTATACTACAGAGCCAGTAAGTACACTCTCGAAAAAATTATGCAGAATGAGACATGTCATTGCACTGAAAGTCGACGCCTTCGAAGAAATAGTGCGAAGTGTTCCGATGCAGAGCACCAGGTTTCTACGCAGATGTACCAGAGTAATTGTTCCTAATTTTCTCATGTTGTAGGGGACGAGAATGAAAACATTACTTATGTATAATACAGTGAGACACTTAAAGTAGTAGATGAGTTTTGCTATTCGGAGAGCAAAATAACTGATGACGGTCGAAGTAGAGAGGATAAAATATGTAGACTGGTTATGGCAAGGAAAGCGTTTCTGAAGAAGAGAAATTTGTTGACGTCGAACATATATTAAAGTGTCAGTATGTCTTTCCTGAAAGTATATGTATGGAGTGTAGCCATGTATGGAAGTGAAACATGGACGATAAATAGCTTAGACAAGAAGAGAGTAGAAGCTTTCGAAATGTGGTGCTACAGGAGAATGCTGAAAATTAGATGAGTGGCTCATGTAACTAATGAGGAGATACTTAACAGAATTGAGCGGAAGAGGAATTTGTGGCACAACTTGACTAGAAGAAGGGATCTGTTGGTAGGACACTTTCTGAGGCATCAAGAGATCACCAATTTAGTATTAGAGAAAAGCGCGGAGGGTAAAAATCGTAGAGGGAGGCCAAGAGATGAATACATTAAGCAGATTCAGAAGGATGTAGGTTGCAGTAGTTATTCGGAGATGAAGAGGCTGGCACAGGATAGAGTAGCATGGAGAGTTGCATCAAACCAGTCTCTGGGCTGAAGACAACAAACAACAACAACAATACAGTGTCTACAACTGCTTCGTTTTCTATAAAAAAAAGTCAGTGCTCATAACTCACGAGTTTAGATGCTTTTGCTTCATATGTTATTTTTATCAATGAAAAAATGAACTATTGAAGTTAGGTCGTTACTATTAGTCACAATTTTTTCTATGAAATTTATTTCGTTGGTTTCGGGTATTAAAATACGTAACATTATTTTTCTACGAAGTAGGGAAAGACAGGCTTTCTAATTACAGAAGAGACATTGAGAGTTAAATTTGCTATCTCCAGTATGTAATTATTCCTAGTACATTTTCTGAAGCCACATTTCTGATTTCCACACATATTTTCAATCATAATTAGAGTAGATTGTGGTAGCATCAAATTTAAATAATATTTATAAATATATTTGCAATTTTGATTATATTTAAAGAGTAGCAGACTGAAAGAACAGTAATAAACTTGTTTGAAAAGTAGTGACGAAGACAGTTATCAGGAGCCCAAACCACCACAGCTAGGAAACTAGATGATAGCTCAGCCATGACCTACACGGCAAGGGGGAAAACTGATACAACTGACAAACTTACAAGTTCGGCACGAGATGTTACTCAGTAATGAAATACTGTCAAATGTATGTAAGCTCCATTTAATTTTATTTTTTAAATTGGTTTAATTTTCTTTCACTTCACTTTAAAATAGGAGGCTAAGTATTACAATGATATGTACATTGACGAAATGTCTGGTGCTAGTAATGCTGCGTTATGAAGTGTTCTGTCCCCACTCGTTCCCTGGCGTGCTAACACACTTCAGTAAATAGATATCAGCGCACTCGCATGTAAACCGCCATGAATTGTTCAATGGGTAGCGTATTATAACTTAATTGCCTAGAGCACTGTCAAAGGCGCTTTTCGAGCCTTTTGTTCGGGAAATGTTCGGATCACAGCATCAGAGTCTAGTTGCCTTGCCATTTATATTCAGTTTCCTAGGTTTTCAAATCTGTGAGATAATGATGATATATAGTTCATCTGAGACAACTTTTAACACGAGCCAGAGTGCTGAATGACCTTTATGTTTCAGTTGCAGTCACTGGAAGAGAGTAAAAGATGCACATAGCAAGACATACAATCGGAAACAAGCTCAAAATTTTAAGCTCGTGTATCGTATTCAAGAGTTCCAATGGTTCCAAAGTAACGTATTCAAAGTTACAAGTATGAATTCACATCAAATATTTAATTTGTTCTTCTAAATCCGTTGTGACATCATTATTGTATTCCTTGATAAGTAACGTGCATGCCTCAGCTACCTGAGCTTTGAGTACTTCCATAAAACCTTAGTGTTTCATCTAGAACCTTCACTGTTTCATATCGGTTCTTCAAGTTGGAAAAAGTACATTTCCTCGAATAAAATTTCTTAATTCAAATCTTTGACTTCATCCTTGGTTTCATAATGAAATGATTCCCTCTTCTTAGTGCGCACCTTCGGAAATTCACGATCGATATTAATTGCACTGGGAACAACTTCAGATCAGGGAGAATGGCGTCCCAGCTTTCATGATGATATTTTGGCTCAAATGGCTCTGAGCACTATGGAACTCAACAGCTGAGGTCATCAGTCCCCTATAACTTAGAACTACTTAAACCTAAATAACCTAAGGACATCACACACATCCATGCGCGACGCAGGATTCGAACCTGCGACCGTAGCGGTCGCGCGGTTCCAGACTGAAGCGCCTAGAGCCGCTCGGTCACCAACGCCAGCATGTAATAAGTTCTCAAAGTGTCTTGTTTCAACATCAGAGGTAGTATTTCGAGCTTGTAGTGATTTGCTTCTGTTGTCAATTGCTGCCAACAACTTTAGCTAAACTGATGCCATGATTAAACACTTAAACGATCTCACATAATCCAAAACACCCCATTTCACAGAAAGTGTGTCAGCTGACAAATTTAGTCACTGAGAGTTTCAGTAGCAATGACAGTCTTATCCAAGTGAGCTGCAATTGGTATTGCAGTGCGAGTTTAGCACTTCAACGGGTGTCAGACATGGAATTTAAAGAACTTCCCGTGCTCTGTTAGAGTTACCCACCATTGTGGACTTCTACTGAACAGGTTGTAAAGAAGCTCAATCACTCCGAAAAAAGTGCACCACTGGCCATTAAAATTGTCACACCAAAAAGAAATGCAGGTGATAAACGGGTATTCATTGGACAAATATATTATACTAGAACTGACATGTGATTACATTTTCACGCAATTTTGGTGCATAGATCCTGAGAAATCAGTACCCAGAATAACCACCTCTGGCCGTAATAACGGCCTTGATACGCCTGGGCATTGAGTCAAACAAAGCTTGGATGGCGTGTACAGGTACAGCTGCCCATGCAGCTTCAACACGATACCACAGTTCATCAAGACCGGCCGTGGTGGCCGAGCGGTTCTAGGCACTACAGTCTGGAACCGCGCGACCGCTACGGTCGCAGGTTCCAATCTGCCTCGGGCATGGATGTGTATGATGTCCTTAGGTTAGTTAGGTTTAAGTAGTTCTAAGTTCTAGGGGATTGATGACCTTAGAAGTTAAGTCCCACAGTGCTCAGAGCCATTTGAACCAAGTTCATCAAGAGTAGTGACTAGCGTATTGTGACGAGCCAGTTGCTCGGCCACCATTGACCAGAAGTTTTCAATTGGCGAGAGATCTGGAGAATGTGCTGGCCAGGGCAGCAGTCGAACATTTTCTGTATAAAGAAAGGCCCGTACAGGACCTGCAACATGCAGTCGAGCATTATCCTGCTGAAGTGTAGGGTTTCGCAGGGATCGAATGAAGGGTAGAGCCACGGGTCGTAACACATCTGAAACTTAAAGTCCACTGTTCAAAGTGTCGTCAATGCGAACAAGAGGTGACCGAGACGTGTAACCAATGGAACGCCATACGATCACGCCGGGTGATACGCCAGTATGGCGATGACGAATACACGCTTCCAACGTGCATTCACCGCGATGTCGCCAAACACGGATGCGACAATCATGATGCTGCAAACAGAACCTGGATTCATCCGAAAAAATGACGTTTAGCCATTCGTGCACCTAGGTTCGTCGTTGAGTACACCATCGCAGGTGCTCCTGTCTGTGATGCAGCGTCAAGGGTAACCGCAGTCATGGTCTCCGAGCTGAAAGTCCATGCTGCTGCAAACGTCGTCGAACTGTTCGCGCAGATGGTTTTTGTCTGGCAAACGACCCCATCTGTTGACTCAGGGATCGAGACGTGGCTGCGCGATCCGTTACAGTCATGCAGATAAGATGCCTGTCGTCTCGACTGCTAGTGATACGAGGCCGTTGGGATCCAGCACGGCGTTCCGTATTACCCTCCTGAACCCACCGATTCCATATTCTGCTAACAGTCATTGGATCTCGACCAACGCGATCAGTAATGTCGCAATACGATAAACCGCAACCGCGATAGGCTACAATCCGACCTTTATCAAAGTTGGAAACGTGATGGTACGCATTTCTTCTCCTTACACGAGGCATCACAATAACATTTCGCCAAGCAACGCCGGTCAACTGCTGTTTGTATATGAGAAATCGGTTGAAAACTTTCCGCATGTCATCACGTTGGAAGTGTCGCCACCAGCGCCAACTTTGTGTGAATGCTCTGAAAAGCTAATCATTTGCATATCACAGCATCTTCTTCCTGTCGGTTAAATTTCGCGTCTGTAGCACGTCATCTTCGTGGTGTAGCAATTTTAATGGCCAGTAGTGTATCTGCTTCATGACAACTCTCAGCTGCATGTACTCCACATAATGCTATAATAAGCAGACAAAGAAATTTTTCAAAAGGATTTCACTGAAGAAGAAGTGTCTGAGCTCGTTTATAACACCCTCTAATACTTTTTCCTTTACCATAACCTTGTCCACAGCATCTACCGATAGGAACTGAGTCGTTCACAAGTGCTGATGAAATTAAATGTGTTATAGCACTCTTGTTATCTTATTACAATGTAGGTATTTCATGTGACTCTTCAAACTTTCGCAGCGGATGTGTTGTAAATAGTCTTCACGGGTTTACCGCCGGATCACTATCCGGCGGCAAACCCGTGAAGACTATTTATAGGTATTTCATATTTATCAATTTCCTTCTTGAAGCAAATATTACGCAGAATAAATGTTGTTTGTTTAGTTTGATTTGAATCAGGGGTTGCACCAACAGTAACTGAATAATATTTTTCATTTTATCTCGGTCCCAAGATGGCATACGTGACATGATGTATCACTTGACAGATAATGCGACTGTAAACGAATGCGATTGTAAACGCTTTCCAACTTCTTGTCGGTCTCTGGCCCCGCTGATGTACTTTGCAAGAGCTGGATCATACTGACTCAACAGTTCTAACAAGCCGAGGAAATTTACATTATTTGTATCTCCAAGTTTCTGAACCTCTGAAGCCCAAGCCTCTTTGATCAAGAAATAATGTCACATCAACTCAGGTGACAGTACCCATGTAAGCTGGATATTCTTAACACCAACAAAAGAGGAACATAACCTCTTTACAACACGCAAGTGCATAGCAAATGCACCCTTTCATGCCATTTGAGTTCTTCACTTCGACGATTCTTCCAAGACGACTGTAGAGAAATGGAAATATTTTATGATGTTTTTTTGTATCCTTGAATCCAAAATATTTTCCGTATACTCGTTTTTCGTGTGAAGTCACCTTGTGATAGAATCAGAAGTGCCTTATCTTTGAATGTTGTTCGCAAACTTACCAAATTATAGTGACGTTTCGCAGCTGTTGCGGTGTACATTTTTTGGGGAAATGTTTTGGTAGGATTACCAACGACATTGAAAGAAAGCGCATTTACGACTCCGTCGGAAGGTGGTTTTAGTGCGCTACATACATTCAAGATTACATTCAAGATTAAACACGAAATATAACTGCATACAACTGGTCGGTATGACTCACAAAACTGAACAACCAAAATGGAAAGGAAGAGCTAGATTGGTTATGCTGGTATGGGGTAAAGTTCTCTTTTTTATTAAATAATACAAAATTTATTTTACAGTAGCAGTCTGATATTTGCCAACTTGGTACCCTGAGGGATCTGAACCCTTGAGACACTTGGGCCCTCCATGAGGCTTGAGCCCTAGCGATTTTGCCCCCCCCCCCCCCCCCCTTCCACCCGATCGTCGAGCCTGGCTGTATCGTGTGTATTAAGGTTATTCTGTATCTTTTCTAGAGTCACTGTTTCCTCTATATGTTGGTTACTCAGTAGTAATTGTATTATTGTAAGTGAATACAACAATTTTTCTTTTTTTTGGCCCGGGGGGGGGGGGGGGGGAAGGGACAGCGTGGATTACTGTTTGTCTATTGAATGCGTGTTGGTGTCCTACGTGTGTGATGTGTGAATGGTGTGGTTTTCCATCACCTATTTCACAAACTTTATGAGTGAGTTTTCCCACCATACACATTCTCTAAGGCTGTCTGTTTTTGTGAGTTTAATTCCTGTGTGTCGTTCATTTTTCTGTCTGAGTATTCTGCTTAATCTGTGAAGTATGCATCTGAAAACTACATGTTTGTGTTTTACTGCTTAATCTGATTGTGTATGATACTGGGTTGTGGGGTTTTGGTATACGGGGTGTATCAAAAAGAATTTTAAAAAAAAATGTTCAAATGTGTGTGAAATCTTAAGGGACTTAACTGCCTAGGTCATCAGTCCCTAAGCTTACACACAACTTAACCTAAATTATCCTAAGGAGAAACACACACACCCATGCCCGAAGGAGGACTCGAACCTCCGCCAGGACCAGCCGCACAGTCCATGACTACATCGCCCTAGACTGCTCGGCTAATCCAGCGCGGCCAAAAAGAATCATCAGATGGAAAAAAATTATAGCTATTATGTTATATGAGATATGTATGTGAACAACGTACTGTTGAAAAGAGCAAACTCTCGAGTTTTACATGGTTCCTGCCACACTGGCATCTGGAAGTGCGGGAATTTTTAAATCAAAGGATTATTGAACAGTGGGTCGGTTGGACCAAATGATTCAGCCTTACATTACTGACCTCCAGGGTCACCGGACCTGACTGTATGTGATTATTTCTTGTAGGGGTTTATAAAAGACTCTGTTTATGTACCTCCGTTACCAACAACAATGACTGAACTGGGACATCGCAAACAGTAGCAGTGGAAACTGTAACTCAAGACATGCTTCGCTGCAGTCTGGGAACAATTTGAATACCGCATTGACATTTGACGTGCAACTCAAGGGGGAAATATTGAACACCTATGAAAATATATGGAAAAAACCTTTTTGAGTTTCCGTTCATTTAACAGTTTGTTAATGTCTCCCCCTGCCCAAATATAATCTGCCGTCACCCCTAATTTTGATGTGACACAGACGTCTGGAACTCTAATAATGATAATAATATAATGTATAAAATGGTTTAATATAAGAGTAATAAATTGTTTATGTCAGTGCTTACCACATCACTCTAGGATAATTGCCAGAAAATTTCAGTACAGGGAGATCAATCATTTGAAAAGTATTAGTCTGAACATTTGAGAAGTACATGTTTCATGAAACTGATTTGAGAGCTGTAATAGCAATAAGCTCTAACAACTTGGCCGCCCGCGGTGGTCTAGCGGTTCTAGGCGCACAGTCCGGAACCGCGCGACTGCTACGGTCGCACTGGCCAGCGGAAAAGTTGAAAATGTCGACTTGAGAGCTGTAATGTGATTTGAGAGCTGTAATAGCAATAAGCTCTAACAACTAGGCCGCCCGCGGTGGTCTAGCGGTTCTAGGCGCACAGTTCGGAACCGCGCGACTGCTACGGTCGCACTGGCCAGCGGAAAAGTTGAAAATGTCGACTGTTGAAGTTATTTAATTATACTGGTAATCGGAATCAGGATGTGTTGGCGTTCCTTAGGCATTAAGTAAAATTTCCTTTAAAGCTACGAAGCTCATACATAATTACAATTTTATTTCCTGCCCATTAATTTCTTCTTCAGAAAACCTGTCGAGTTTCTCCATAAGTGGGAGGTCACTTGCAGACAGTCTTTTCAGGAGGAATATGTCTGTCATTAATTTCCATCGTAATACACTTCCGCTGCTTCCTCTAACAATACATTTGTTGGAGTGGAACGCAGAGCTCCTAGGCAAGTCGTGATGCAGCTAAACAGAATTTTTTTCTGGTTTCGAAATCGATTTCCTCAGGATTTCACTTATTAGATGGCCTTACCCTTTCTATCTTGCTTTACTCAACTTTCTGTGGTTTCCCAGTTCTACCTATGGACTCAAAGAACCGTGTGGAGTTCGTTGTTGACTACAGGTACGGTCAGCCTTTGATGGCGCCTTTTCCTTTCCGAAATGTTTTCTGCTGTCAGCCCCATCTGCTGTAGCCCCATCCACGTGGGCTAGTCTCCAGACAAGCAACTGAAAAATATTCTCTGTTAAACACAGTTTGTAATTTTCCAGAATTTCTTATCATTTTCGATACTATTTTGTTCTCATGATACTTTATTCTCCGAAAGGTAGCCGAGAAATTTGGAAATTGACTTATGTGCAAATATAAAAGCTTTTAGTAAAATGACCCCCCACCCCACGGATAGACGCCTGTCTTCAGCTTTCCAATCAGTTACGCGCGTTAAGAAAGGGTAACATCAATACGTAACACCTGCAACGGTTAAAAAATGTGGGCGTATGACCAGTAGGCTTACTACACGGACATGCAGCTCAATAGCCATGTTTTCCAGTGCAGCGCCTCCTTCCTCCTGTGTATTGTTGTATCATATACGAGGTTTGCCCAGAAAGTAATGCACCGCATTTTTTTCTCGGCTGAAAACAATGCTACGAATGTGAAATATTATGTATGTATTATTTGAAGTGAGAGCGCCAAGTTTCCGTCACTTCCGACAGATAGCGTAACTGGAGGACAGTTTAGAAATGGCGTCTTTAGGTGATATACGTTACAAGCAAGTCTTTGAATTTCTCACTGCAGAGAAAGAAATTGAGGAATATACACAAACGCTTGTGCAAAGTCTATGGAGCATCTGCTGTCGACAGAAGTACAGTCAGTCGCTGAGCAAGTAGGTTGAGATCATCAGAAGGCGGTTCGGCCAACTCCACGATTTGCAGCGGTCGGAGAGACCATCCACGGCTGTCACACCTGACAGCCCTGACGTAGCCCCCTCGGACTTCCACTTGTTTGGGCCATTAAAGGATGCCATTCGTGGAAGACATTTTGAGAACGATGAGGAGGTGATTCACACAGTGAAGCACTGGTTCCGCCACCAGGACAAAGATTGGTAAAGACAGGGCATACACGTCCTTGTTTCGCGCTGGAGGAAGGGAAAAAAAGCAGTGCATTACTTTTTTGGCAACCCTTGTAAAAGGCATAACTTTTACGTTCTTTGTTGTGGTTCTACATTACCCTGATAATGTGCACATAATCCTTGAAATCTAATTGAAATACTGCTCTATATCGCGACTGTTCTCTAGTATACGTTTACTCGGTACCAGCTTAATCAATAAATGCATAGTCAATTACAGTTACATGTTCGTTACAGCGTTGCGTTAACTTCGGTCTATCTTTGTATCCTTGATTACACTGCAGTACATTTATACCGGTTTATCGCCGGCGACAAACTTGACTACACGCCCTTCGTGGCAATGATTTCTTTCCTCGGTTTTCCGTGAGACCCAATGAACATTTTGAATTTTAAACTGAATTTCTCTGTGAAGCTTTGTCTTAATCCTTAAAATTGTGTCCGTAGTTGCAGTTTACTACATCATCACCGCCCTGTATAGTGAAACATCGTCGTACAGAGCAGAAGTTAGTCGTTTGTTCATTATTTAACGCCACGCGGGATCGCCGCGCGGTCTCAGGCGCCTTGCACGGTCCGTGCGGCTCACCCCGTCCAAAGTTCGAGTGCTCCCTCGGGCATGAGTGTGTGTGTTGTCCATATCGTAAGTTAGTTTAAGTTAGATTAAGTAGTGTATAGGCTTAGGGACCGATGGCCTCAGCAGTTTGGTCCCATAAGACCTTACCACAAATTTCCAAAATTTTTCCATTTATTTAACAGTTTTTCATGGTGTTCACGAATTGCCACATCGACAATGAACATGTTATTGGCTGTTCACACATAATTCGCCTTTTTATCTCTTGTACATTTGGACCGTCTGCAGCTGTAATTTTTTCATTACCATTTTAATGGTCTCATCTTGCTTGTTCTTTACAAAGACCTTTCTCCCTGGTTTTGCACTGTCTTTTCCATATTATCTCTCGTTCTGTGATATCATCAGATGGTTCAAATGGCTCTGAGCACTATGGGACCTAACTTCTGGGGTCATCAGTCCCCTAGAACTTAGAACTACTTAAACCTAACTAACCTAAGGACATCACACACATCCATGCCCAAGGCAGGATTCGAACCTGCGACCGTAGCCGTCGCGCGGTTCCAGACTGTAGCGCCTAGAACCGCTCGCCCACTCCGGCCGGCATCTCATCAGATGAGCTGGATATTGTCGGACATGCTATCTGATCAAAAATATTCCGCCGAATAGGTAGGTAATGCTGAACTGACCACTAGACTTCAAGACGCGGACCGTGCAGTATGATACGGAGCATACCTAACTTGACCATACGTCCCGCTTTGGGCGGGACAGTCCCGCTTTCAGGCTGTTTGTCCCGTTGTCCCCAGCCAGACCAAAATGCCCCGCTTTTGCAAACAGACAGGCGTACCCCCTACCCGCCTATACTCATTACATTCGAAACTCGTGGATGACGGTGTCAGCGCGGGCGGCACGAAGAGAGAGCAATGCGAGAGCGAGACAGATGCTGCTGCTCAACTCAGCCGACAATCACATCGCGCGAGTGCGAACTTGACGTGCGGCAACATTGTTTAGTTTTAGTTTGTATTGGAATGTTCTAGCGTAAGTGCACAATCAAACAACTCATTCAATGTTTCCGAGTTTGTGTCTTTGTAACATAAGAAAAATGCTTAAAAGCAAGTGTACCTTTAATATTACTTTGCAAAAAATATCGGTTTATAAAACAACGGAGTGGTGCATCAGAAGTTATTTGTAAAAAGTGTCGTACTGATTTTAATGTTAGTGATGGTGGTGTCAGCGATATTGAGAAACATTTAAAATCGGAAAAACACAGACTTTCCGATCATACTGCTGCTTCCAGCTCGTCACTGCTTGATTTTCTCAAAAGAACTGATTTGTCGACTTCCATGGATTTGGATGTAACGGAAGCGGCATGGGCATATCACACGGTTCAAGAAAACCACAGCTTTCGCTCAAATGTTTAATTCAAATATGTTTTGAGAAAAAATTTAGATGTGCTCGTACAAAATCCCAGGCTATTGTTGTAAGTGTACTGGCACCTTTGGTGATGAATGAATTGAAAGAACATTGTTGTGAAGCCCAGGTCATATCTTGATTAACGGATGCTTCAAATCATGGCTCTGTAAAATTATTCCCAGTTTTGAATATATAAAATCTTCACTTTCACATCTTGTTAAGGTTATATATGAGTTCGAGAGCAGCCTGGTGAAACACCGGATATTGTTGTCGACTATTTGAAGGATGTATTCAAAATTCAAATGGCTCTGAGCACTATGGGACTCAACTGCTGTGGTCATAAGTCCCCTAGAACTTAGAACTACTTAAACCTATCTAACCTAAGGACATCACACACATCCATGCCCGAGGCAGGATTCGAACCTGCGACCGTACCGGTCGTGCGGTTCCAGACAGTAGCGCCTTTAACCGCTCGGCCACTCCGGCCGGCCGAAGGATGTATTACCGTGCAGTGATTTAAATAAGGACACTATGGCATTTTATGGAAAGAATACTAACTGCAATTTTGGAGGAAAGAATAGAGAAGTGGGTAATAATATTTACGAAAAATGGACCCTATCACTCGGAAGACAACTCTTTGGAATTGGATGCGGAGTCCATATAGTTCACAACGCGATCAAAACAGCTTCAGACCGTCTCCCATTGGACTTCGAATCTATGATTATGAAAATTTACTCGTTTTTCGAGTGGAAGCTCTCAAAGAGGTCTGTGATTCCAACGACACAGAGTATAAGAAACTGCTGGGCTACAGCAAAACCAGGCGGCTCGCACTAATGCTGGCGCTTGAAAGAATTTTAAAAATATTTGAGCCCTTAAAAGGCTATTTTCTGAGCATCGAGAAATGGCTAAATATTTTAAAAACATTTTTCGAAAGTCCTATCTCTGAATTATGGTTATATTTTTTGAATGCACAAGCAGCGACTTACATCAGACGGTGTTAAAAACTGAAGTACAATGAGTGTCTACTGTAGAATCTACGAAGGAAATTAAATGTCTTCGAGATAACTTGGCACGCATAGAGTGTTCGCTTTTTCCTCCTCACACCGCCCGTAATCTAATAACAAAATTATAAGATACTGACGCTGTTCCTCTGGGTGTAGAAACTGCGGCGGCAGAATTTTGTAGGACTAACAACGAATACTTGGATCAGTGGTGTCATTTCAATACAGACTTAGAAGTGTTTGACTGGGCAACTCTGACAGACGTACCTGTGTGGGAAGAAATACAGAATATGAGGATTTGCTGATTACACAAGGATTTCTTAGCAGCAACCAAGATACGGACGTATTCGATGAGTTTTCCCTTATTTCCAACCACGTCACAGATGAAAAAGTATCAAGCTGGAATGCTAAAAATGTTGTTACTGGAGACCGTTGAATGGAGTTGTTCACACATTTCCGTGACAACAATCTGAACTGTAAAATATAAACCTTCACGGCCGGAAATATCACCATTAACAAAACGTTCCGCGCTGTTATGCCGTGGCCGAATGTATTTCACCTTAAAACCCAACGTTTCGTCCCCATCTGCGGGGGGCATTTTCAAGGGGGATCGTAGCTACTATGAATGACTCGTTACTGACTACAGCAAAATTCCGCTTCCGCGCAGTGTCGTGACGTCACATGTTTTGAATGCACCAGCGCAGTTGGCCGTTGTCGACTGCCGTCGTCCGCTACTGCTATCACCCCGTGGTAGAAGACCAGTACACATCTTCTTCAGCACGTCACTGCGCGTAAGCGGAATATCGCTGTGGTCAGTAGCGAGTCAGAGTACGAATCGGACATTCAAAGTAGCTACAGTCGCCCTTGACTATGTTCTCCGCAGGTGGGGACGAAACGATGGGTTTTACGGTGAAATCCATTCAACTACGGCAAAACAGCCCGGAACATTTTATTAATTGTAACAATTTGAACTCTACGTTCGTATAATTATTGAATACGTTTTATGTTTGCTTGGAAGTAGCGCATCCGTCGAAAGGTTTTTTTTTTCTCTATTGAACAAGATATGGACAAGTGACAAAACAAAATTTGTCCCAATTTTGAAAGTCATTTTGATTACCACAAATAACATCAAAAAATCATGTGATAAGCTTCATTCCTACTTGAAAACTAGACCCGACATTTTGAAACTGATTTCCTCCTTCGACAAATGTAAAACAAATGCTTCTGCATCTAAGGTTGATTAATTAAAATTAGTTATAATGAACACATTGCTTCATGTCCTTGTTGAATAAATTACAAATAAGTTTTTCCCCCTGAATTCTGAAAGCGTCCTGCTCTGACAAAAGAAAAAGGTCACTTTAAGCATACTCCCATTACCTGTAGGTTAAAATGGAGGCAGCAGCATACAGGCTAAAAATTGAAAATACCTGGATGCCCTTAAGATATCACAAATCCCACACCAATTTAGGGAATGTGGCAAATATAGTAATGGTCGTGGAAATGCTTGGTGACTATGCAATAGCTTACAGCAGCTTCAGTAAACCTTCCAATGAAACAATTGCAAGTAGAAAGCAGTGGAAGAACGAACCACAACACCGTGCAGGAGACATAGTCCGGTAGTATACTGACGGGTCGAAAACAGCCGAGGGCGCGAGGCCGTGGTATTTGGGATACAGCACAGGCTAGAGAGCGCAGTCTCTCAAGGGAAGCTGGCCATGGTATTCCAAGTGGACATATCAGCTATTAGCTTGTGCACGGAGGAGAATTTGAGCAGGGGCTACATATTCAGACAGCCAAGCAGCTCTGAAATCTCTGTCAGGCCTTGCAATGAGATTTGAAGGTCAGTTGGACTTCAGACCTCATGGTGAACACACTGGATGGCGCTACTGTCTATGTCAATTCAACTTGCTTAAATAAACAGTGTATGTAAAATAAAGACTTACAGCCACCATATCCAGCAGCCCAGCACAGACTGAGTCCTTTTCCTGTAAATTTCCAGATGGTGTAGCGGTGGGGAGGGGTGGGGAGGGGAGGGGGAAGGAGGGGGAGAGTAGGGGGGCTTAGGTTAGTGGAGGTAGCCCAACTGATCTATTTTCTCACCAAAATTTGAACTTCCCACCATGATGTCACTGTGATGTTGCCACATCTATGGCCGCCATCTTGGATCCACCATCTTGAGTAAATTTGGCAACAATAAAGAGTGGGGCCGCACCGCCATTGTTCCACTACTAATATTGCCCAGGTTTTTGGGAACCATGCCAAATAGTATAAATGGGGAATATTTAATGTCTACAGAGAAGGGCACGTGGGGTTTTTGAGCGATGGAAGAGCATCACTGAGAACTGGTGTATGTTTGAAAATAGACGCAAACTATTCCACGAAATCCCACTTACAGTCTCAGTGTTAAGTGATTAATCTAGGATTATAGTACAGCCTCCTACTTGTAGTAAAGATGAATTACAGTGTGCAAAGAGGCATTTAAGCAATCATTCTTCCCGCGCTCCTTACGCGATGGAACAGGGAGAAACCTTAATTCGTGGTACATAGGGAAGTACCATCTGCCATGCACTGAAGTTGGTTTGCAGTGTGATGTCGTCTGAAGAACGAGGTCCCATGTCAAAGTTGGTACCTTACGATGGAAGCAAGTCGTTACCTGACGTACACTACTGGCCATTAAAATTGCTACACCACGAAGATGACGTGCTACAGACGCGAAATTTGACCGACAGGAATAAGATGTTGTGATATGCAAATGATTAGCTTTTCAGAGCATTCATACAAGGTCGGCGCCGGTGGCGACACCTACAACGTGTTGACATAAGGAAGTTTCCAACCGATTTCTCATAAACAAACAGCAGTTGACCGGGGTTGCCTGGTGAAACGTTGTTGTGATGCCTCTGTAAGGAGGAGAAGTGCGTACCATCACGTTTCCGACTTTGATAAAGGTCGGATTGTAGCCTATCGCGATTGCGGTTTATCGTATCGCGACAATGCTGCTCGCATTGGTCGAGATCCAATGACTGTTGGCAGAATAAAGAATCGGTGGTTTCAGGAGGGTAATATGGAACGCCGTGCTGAATCCCAACGGCCTCGTATCACTAGCAGTCGAGATGACAGGCATCTTATCTGCTCGGCTGGAAAGGATCGTGCAGCCACGTCTCGATACCTGAGTCAACAGATGGGGACGTTCGCAAGACAACAACCATCTGCACGAACAGTTCGACGACGTTTGCAGCAGCATGGACTAGCAGCTCGGAGACCATGGCTGCGGTTACCCAGGACGCTGCATCACAGACAGGAGCGCCTGCGATGGTGTACTCAACGACGAACCTGGGTGCACGAATGGCAAAACGTCATTTTTTCGGATGAATCCAGGTTCTGTTTACAGCATCATGATGGTCGCATCCGTGTTTGGCGACATCGCGGTGAACGCACATTGGAAGTGTGTATTCGTCATCGCCATACTGGCGTATCACCCGGCGTGATGGTATGGAGTGCTATTGGTTACACGTCTCGGTCACCTCTTGTTCGCATTGACGGCACTTTGAACAGTGGACGTTACATTTCAAATGTGTACGACCCGTGGCTCAACCCTTCATTTGATCCCTGCTAAACCCTATATTTCAGCAGAATAATGCACGACCGCATGTTGCGGGTCCTGTACGGGCCTTTCTGGATTCAGAAAATATTCGATTGCTGCCCTGGCCAGCACATTCTACAGATCTCTCACCAACTGAAAACGTCTGGTCAATGGTGGACGAGCAACTGGCTCGTCACAATACGCTAGTCACTAATCTTGATGAACTGTGGTATCGTGTTGAAGCTGCATGGTCAGCTGTACCTGTACACGCCATCCAAGCTCTGTTTGACTCAATGCCCAGGCGTATCAAGGCCGTTATTACGGCGAGAGGTGGTTGTTCTGGGTACTGATTTCACAGGATCTATGCACCAAAATTGCGTGAAAATGTAATCACATGTCAGTTCTAGTATAATATATTTGTCCAATGAATACCCGTTTATCATCTGCATTTCATCTTGGTGTAGCAATTTTAATGGCCAGTAGTGTAGTAACGAATGAGAAAAGTCCGCGTAGACACGCCCTGAACAGGTTCCATACACAGCTGCTGCTGGAAGAGAAGCAACGTCACAGCGCAGTGGCGCTCAGCTCTAGTCTCCAGACGGTAACATCTTCTTACTTCAGATCCAGCAGTGTAAGCTGTAATAGAAGTCAGAACTGTATGGAAGTTTACAGTCAATCGTGCACTGAGAGGTGATTATTATTCTGTTCTGTACCAAGTGATAAGTTAGTGTTCAGCGACAGAAACAAATGTATACACTTTCTTTCAGTATTTCAGATTGTTCAATGAGTGCGGTAAGAATGATTGCTTAAATGGCTCTATGCATGTTGTAATTACTGTAACCTTTCCTTTGCGGTCCCTACCGGAGTGATACGTAGAAATGATCTAATATTTTGTGTGTGTTGTCTTATCTGCTCGACCTCCTCGAGCAGTAAATCTAGTCTAACCCACTATAGTGCCGACACGAATGACTTAAGTACTCTGTCACTACAGTATACAACCTGATGTAGGCTTATAAGAGTACCAGCATACTTAGCTTCTGAAGAAAGCATACGCTTTAAAAATCGTTCAAATGGCTCTAAGCATTATGGGACTTGACATCTGAGCTCATCATTCCCCTAGACTTAGAACTACTTAAAGTTAACTAACCTATGGACATCACACACATCCATGCCCGAGGCCGGATTCGAGCCTGCGACCGTAGCAGCAGCGCGGTTCCGGATTGACGCGCCTAGAACCGCTCAGCCACAGCGGCCGGCTCATACGTTTTAACTGACAACTATTCGGTTCATATTAATAAAGCGTTAATGGATGAAATAAATGAGAACCCCATTACAGATACATGCGCTTGGCATCCCTTGACATTAAGAAGCTATACATGAACCTAGCAGTCGACTAAACTGATAAGGTAATTCGAACAATTTTGCTAAAGCACAAAACCATCACTGCAGGAAACTGCTGAGTTTACTAACAAGGGAACCTCCCGATCGCACCCCACTCAGATTTAGTTATAAGTTGGCACAGTGGATAGGCCTTGAAAAACTGAACACAGATCAATCGAGAAAACAGGAAGAAGTTGTGTGGAACTATGAAAAAATAAGCAAAATATACAAACTGAGTAGTCCATGCGCAAGATAGGCAACATCAAGGATAATGTAAGCTCCCGCGGGCCGTGGTCCCGTGGTTAGCGTGAGCAGCTGCGGAACAAGAAGTCCTTGGTTCAAATCTTCCCTCGAGTGAGAAGCTTCATTTTTTATTTTCAGTTTATGTGGCGAACTCTTATGTTTTCATCACTTTTTTGGGAGTGATTATCACATCCACGAGAAAACCTAAATCGGGCAAGGTAGAAGAATCTTTTTACCCATTCGCCAAGTGTGCAAGTTAGGTGGGTCGACAACATATTCCTTTCATGTGACGCACATGCCGTCACCAGTGTCGTATAGAATATATCAGACGTGCTTTCCTTTGGAGGAATCGGTTGACCTATGACCTTGAGATCAAATGTTTTCGGTTCCCATTGGAGAGGCACGTCCTTTCGTCTGCTAATCGCACGGTTTTGCGGTGCTGTCGCAAAACACAGACACTAAACTTGTTACGGTGAACAGAGACATCAATGAACGAACGGACAGATCATAACTTTGCTAAAATAAAGATAGTAAACTTTTCACTCGAGGGAAGACTTGAACTAAAGACCTCTCATTCCACAGCTACTCACGCTACCACGGGACCACGGCGCTCCGGAGCTAACACTATCCTTGATGTTACCTATCTTGCGCATAGACTACTCAGTTTGTATATTTTGCTTATTTTTTCATAGTTCCACACTTCTTCCTGTTTTTTCGATTGATCTGTGTTCAGTTTTTCAAGGCCTATCCACTGTGCCAACTTATAACTAAATCTGAGTGGGGTGCGATGGGGAGGTTACCTTGTAAGCTGCTACAGTTTATTCTGAAGTACAACTATTTCTTGGTCAATAATATATGGTCCATCGACATTAACGTGATCACCGCCTATGTTCGACATCAACCTGTAGTAACCACTCACACACGGCAGGTGGCAGCACTAGCAGCGGAAGGTATACAAAGCGTGTCGGAGGCATTCGAAAACAGTGCAACGGTCGTCGTAATGGGGAAAGTGAGTGATTTATCTGACGTCCAAAAGGGCATAATCATTGGCATTCGGGCGAAGTGTGGAAGCATTTCCAAACTGGCTAAGTCTGTAAACTGTTCAAGTGTCGCTGTGGTTAAAGTATACCATGCAGGGCAAAATGGCGATACCCAAAACCGGCGCCGAGGCATCTGTGGTGCACCGTGGGCCATAGATTACAGGGTTGAACGACGTTTGCGAAGATGTGTGCGGGCGAATAGACGTGCAGCTGTTGAGTTACTGATGACCCAGATAAACCAAGAGGCTAAAAACAGTGTCCCCTCAATGACCTTTCAGAAAGCGTTGCTGCATATGTGCATATGCAGCAGGCGTCTGATTCATGCACCCATGCTGACTGTTGTTCATCGGCGACGAAGGCTGGAATTCGCACGTCAATACAGCAAAGGGACGTCCACTGAGTGGCGACAGGTGGCCTTTCCAGATGAATCACGTATTATACTCTGTTGGGCAGATGTCTGTTGACGGGCACGGCGCGAAACGTCTGAAAGCAAATACTCTGCAACAATCGTCGGAAGGGTCCACGCCGAAGGTGGGAGAGTTGTGGTCTGGGGAATGCTTTCGAGGCATTCCCTGGGTGATCTCGTCATTCTGGAAGGCACAATTGATCAACACGAGTATGTATCTATCGTTGAAGATCATGTGCACCCCCTACATGCAGTTCCTTCTTCCTCGGCACGATGGCATATGCCAGCGGGACAATGCTACGTGTCACACAGCTCACACTGTGCGTGTGTGGTTCGAAAGGCCACCAGTCTCCCCGGATTTAAACCCAGTCGAGAATCTGTGGGGCCATCTCGACCGAGCAGTACGCGCCTTAGATCCTCAACTGAGAAACCTCAGCAGTGGAGTCGGCATGTCTCAACATCTCTGGTGGTGCCTTCTTTAACCTCACAGACTCTCGGAGCGGACCGCGCTGCAAAAGATGGTTATTTAGGCTTTTGACAGGTGGCCACATTAATGTTTGTAATTGTTGTTTATAGGTCTCCTAACTCTGACTACAGAGTATTTCTGCTCAAGCTACAGTGTGTTCTTGATTCACTTTATAGAAACTACCAGAAATTAGTTATAAGTGGTGACTTCAATATTAATTTTGTATATAATTGTGGAAGAAAAAGAACTTTGGTAGATCTCCTAAAGTCATATGATCTGATGCAGACTGTGATTTTCCAACTAGGGTGCAGGGGAGCAGTAGCACAGTCATAGACAATTTTTTATTCATTCTTCGTTTGTAGGTGGGCATTCTGTTAGTAAAAGGGTGTATGACCTTTCAGTCCATGATGCACAAATTTCAACACTAAAAGTATTTTGTACTCAAACTATGTAGGAAAGTCAATCCAATGGCAATAGAGAGTGTTTTAAACCTCCTCAAGGAACAAGAGTGTCAGGATGTGTATAGTGCCGATAACATAGATGACAAATATAATGCTTTCCTTAACACATTTCTCATGCTCTTTGAGAGTTTTTTTCCATTAGAACGTTCTAAAAAAGGCAGCATCGGTGGCTGACTAGTGGAATAAGTATATCATGTAGAACAAAGAATTATATCAAAATATTAGTAGTCACAGTCAAGCTACAATAGCCCATTACAAACAGTATTGTAAGGTGCTTAAAATGTTATTAGGAAGTCCAAGAGTATGTGGTACGCAAATAGAATAGCTAATTCGCAGGATAAAATTAAAACCATATGGTCAGTTGTGAAGGAAGTGTCTGGTCAGTAGCACAAGGTCGACGATATAAAGTCAGTTCGTAGCAAAAATATTTCTGTTACTGATAAATTAGATATATGTACAGTACTGAACACTCATTTTCTGAGCATTGCTGGTGAATTAAATAAAAATTTAGTTTCTACAGCGAATCATATAAATCTCTTGGCAAATGCCTTGCCGAGATTGATGTCTGAAATACTCCTCTGTGATACAGACAAGGCGGAGATTGAGTCATTAATTAAACCATTGAAGACTAAGGACTCTCACGGATATGATGGAGTGTCTAGCAGAATATGAAAGTACTGTGCAGCATATGTTAGCCCTGTACTTACAAGGAGAGGACGCCTACTCGTCATCGCCGAATTCGTCCAAATTCATGGTATATATAGGGCGTGGTGAGACATGAAAGTGCCCCAAATGGGAATTTCAGATGGCCAAGCGTTTAGGAAATAAAAGGAATTTTGATACGGATCTATCACCATGTGCACCTTATCAATTGTCAATTGCCCAACTAGTGGCATACTGGCTAGCAGACTTTCAGTTTAGCCAGCACGGTAGCTCAGCGCGTTCGGTCAGAGAGCTGACTAGCTAGCCTCTGTACTAAAAAACCTGGTGAAAGGATCAACAACGAACTTCAACGGATGTCATGTGACGTCCGCTACGACCAAATACAACTGACAACATGAAGAAAAAGCGGTAAGAGAACGGATTCGTATTGAAAGGGTAGCGGGTTCGACTCCATCCAGCTGCAAATATTTTTGTGCTCCTTGGCAAATATACGACGAACTGTTCCAACATGAAGACGGATTGCCAGCGTGCAGTATCAAAGTAATTCCCCCCAAATCTTCGCTACTAGTGCAACCCTGCGATGTGACCAGCATAACCAGCTATCCTCGCACGTATTCAGCAACATACTGCGTTACGCGTGGTTCACTGCTGGACTGTGCGAGGAAACAAGCTGTTTTTAGAATTTCAATCAAATTTGTTTTTCTATGAAGACATTAAAAAAACCATGCGACTGCAAAAAGGCGGCGTTTATAACGTGCACAGGATGCGGTCAAAATTATTGCTTCCCCTATTTCTTTGATGAAGATCATCCCAGTACATGTAACTGACCAATTGCAAAAGAATGGAAGCTTTGGTTTACATACACGACGTTCTCGTGTACGCGTTAACTACAATCCCTTTTTAAATGTTTGCAGTCGCCCATTTCATCCTATGCCTATACTTTTTGTGCTTATTTAAATTAATAAAATAACCAATATGATGTTGCAGTTAATTGTAATGTCAGTAGTGTACACATTTCCAAGGAGCACAAAAATATTTACCAGCAGGCGGAGTCGAAACTGCGGACCTTTTTATGTGAATCCGATCTCTTACCGCTTTTTCTTTTTTTTTTTTTTTTTAAATCGGGATAGTGGACCGGTGGTGGCTCGGCGGGCAAAGCGGGCAGGGATCGAAACCCGAGGCCTGGTCACAGTGTCCCCCTCACTACCATCGAACCTGTGGGGCACAGGGAAGTGGGAGACACAGGAATCAACAGAAGTGCAAGGCGTTGTTGTTGTTAATTTATTTGAATTTTGTTTTTGTAATATTCACTATTATCATGAAATTATGTGGAACACAAGGGCGACAGAGAAAAAATATAAATGCCGGGTAAAAAAAAAAAGGAAAAGGAAAAGAAAAAAGAAATAAAATCCGCGCAATCTGCGACGCGCTCTCCCATTCTCGGAGGTCAGAGGTAGAATCGATCATAGGCAGCTTAAACTCAGACACCGCCGGGGGATCTAACAAAGGCCCCTCGAAGACAGTTAGCAAATAATGTTCGGTAGTCTGGCGTGAGGTCGGTCGCTTGACGGCGCGGCCCTGCCCGTTGCCGGCGCGCCGTAAGGCACGGAGGCTCGCACTGGGGCGTATCGCTTCTAGTCGGGCGTGCCGCGGCAGTTCTCACAAGGGGAAGTGACGCGTCTCTTATAGCCTCTCCTTCCCAAGTGGCTCTTTCCGCCTCCCCGTGGTGCCAGACGTTGAGCTCGGCATTCTGCCTTGAGACAAAAGGGAGAGCTGCGACCCAATCCGATGCGAAAGCGAAGGGTGCGTGGCACAGGGGGAGCTGTGTCGTGGGATCGAACACCAGTCCCTTTCCGTTCCGTTCGCAGGGCACAGACCAGCAGGTGCTCTGCATGCCGGCGATCTCGTTTGTCGGCGTGGGATCGCGGCGCTAGTCGGCAAGGGTGCTTCGCCGCGCCCCTGGGTAATCGGGGCGTGTTCTGCCAAACCCAGGAGGTGGTGACATCGCCTGGGCCAGGTTAGATGGGCCCAGACCGCCGAACGTCTGGGGGACCGGCCCGCCACCTGAGTGGGAGTGGGTCCTTGGCCTTCAGGTGGAAACTCGGGCAAGTAGGCGGCGAAGGGCGAGGGGTGCATCTGCCTCTCCGGAGTGCGGGGCGCAGTTGCCGGGGTGCGTCGCGTGAAATCGCCGACGACGGAGTCACCGAGGGGGACCAGTGTGCTGGAAACGGAGCGCTGAACCCAGCAGCTCGAGAGTGCCCTTGACCTAGGGCGAGGTCGGTGGGCGAGCTGCAGAAGTCCCCCCCCCCGCCAGAGGAGCCGGTCCGGGGCAAGAGACGGGCTCCCACCTTTTTATATCACTCGTACAAAATGGCGACACCAGAAACGAGTGATACGAGTGCGCCTTCGCAGGCTTCTTCGATGCCTGAACTC
Source organism: Schistocerca serialis cubense (assembly GCF_023864345.2). Classification (NCBI taxonomy): domain Eukaryota; kingdom Metazoa; phylum Arthropoda; class Insecta; order Orthoptera; family Acrididae; genus Schistocerca; species Schistocerca serialis. Next base: position 432,648,921 of record NC_064640.1, on the reverse strand, counting down.
GCTCTTCAGGACGAGCTGGGACAGGCAACTGATGAAAACGTTCTGCAAAGACACACATGAATCACGTTGCTCCTGGAGCAAAGTATCAAAAATGGCAAGATAAGTCAGGCGGCTTTAACAACAATCAAGAATGAGCTGGCGGCATAGGCCATCGCCAATGCCAAGCTTGAGGGCCATGTAGAAGAACTTGAAAAGGAAAATGAGAGACTCAGAAAGCAACCGATCAAGACCTGGGCGGGATTGGTCGCGCACCACCCAAACTGCAAACAACAAAAGATACCATTGCTCGAGTCGCTAAACGGTCAGACACAACGGTCTTTTTAAGGACCATGCTGGCCAAGTTACCAGTGTTAAAAAGATACAGGAATTGCTTACAACTACCATTAATCCTGTCAAAGACAAAATCAAAATTAATAACGTAAAACCTAGCAAAAACTCAGTAATTGTTGAGGTTGCCTCAGAAGAGGACAAAGAAAAACTGCTAAACAACGTCAAACTAAACTCGGTGGTCAGATGCGAGCCACCAAGAAAAAGAAACCCTCTAGTCATCTTATATGACGTGCCAACGGTCATGACTAACGAGGAACTATACAATACCATTAAGGCTCAGAATTTCGAGGATTTAAAAGATGAGGAATTCAAAGAAAGCTTCCACGTGGTCAATACTAGAGATTATCTTGTGGTACCACGTTGCCACAATTGTGGAGATCTCGACCACGTTCTGAGGCACTGTACCAGGGGGTCGGCCTGCTCAAAATGTGGTGAAGATGGTCACGTTAGGAAAGATTGCAGGGCTGCAGCAGTCTGCATCCCTTGTAACAGACGGGGGAAAAAACCTTGTGGAGCCACCGGACGCAACTACCCCACTTACAGATTACTAGCACAGAGAATAATCTCAAGGATAGATTATGGCTGAGTGTGCTAAGGCCAACAGGATGCCCAAGAGAAAATCCCCGAGCAAAAGGACGAGGGATGCCATGAGGGCAAGTGCATTCAAGCTATTTTTGAGGTCGTTTACGGGCGCCACTATGGAAACTACCAACACCAGCACTCAAACCGACTTTCCCACAATGGACAGAGGGACTCAAACGGAGCTCCCTCTTACAGCTACGACTCCCTCCTCCACAAGCCTGGAGACGAGGCCAACTAAAGATCAATGGCAACGGCATCCTGTAACAGAGGCTGTGGCAATCTCAAACACAGAAGAAAACAGATCTCCGAAGAAACCCGTTTAGGAAAATATAATAAACAGGTCTAGCAAAACACCTACCACATCGGATCCTGTTGGCAGATTGCCACCAGTTGACCCAGTCAGAGTCTATCCCAACATCGAATTTACCATGCAACTAGCGAGACTAGAGCAGCCGACTACCCTGACCACTGCCTTGAGACACGTGGTCCAGGTGGGACATGAAAATGGTAGGAATGTCACCTTCTCGGTAATGGAAGCTGTGGACAGGATACAGCTCAAGTCAGTGAATCTCCCCACCGACTTTGGGGCCCTGCGGGACTTACTTAAGGAAGTCTTTGAAAGATGAGGGGAAAAATTCGACCTTGATGACATTTATGAACAAGCAGTTCTGGCAAATGGACGCATTTCATTCGACTGGAGCAAGACATGGCCAAATGACAGAATCCATATGTATTTTCCATAAATGACTATATGATGAAAATTACCATTGGCCAACTCAACACCCACAACAGCAGACTAGTGATGCAGGAGCTACGCAAGGAAGTGGAGAAGAAGAGACTAGATGTGCTCTGTCTGCAGGAGCTGTACTCCCAAACTGGGAGCTTTCACGGCTGTGACCTGGCAAATCCTTAGCAGAGGAGAGGACCCAAGATCGGCAATTATAATAACCAACAGACTCCTAACGGCTACAGTACTATCACAATTTACAACCGGCCACTGCAACGTTGTAGAGCTGCAGTCTCCAATGGGAGCAATCGTCATCATTAACATGTACTTTCAGTATGGAGACGATATTGAGAGACACCTGGCACACCGTACCACAGTGATCACAGCGTTGTGGGGATGGAAAGTGATTATAACTGCTGACATAAATGCTAAATCCCCCCTATGGTACAGCGGCACCAGGGACCCAAATGAAGAGAAGGCAGAAGAGGTCATCATGGCCTTGCAACTAGTGGTGGCTAACAAGCCAGGCAACTCTCTGACCTACGTGGCGGGAGGTGGCCAAGGAACAAATATCGATGTGGCCCTGGTCACACCCAATGCAGCAAATCTTATTCAGCAATGGAAAGTAGAAGTGAACGCCACCACTAGCGATCATAATCTCATCACCTTTACTATAGGAGACAAGGAGAGCCGCTGGGCCATGGGGTGGGAGGTGCAATATAAGTATAAAAGAGCCGATTGGGAACGACTTGCAAGGGAGTGCGACATTCCTGCACTGCCAGAAGGTGACAGACACCTGGACATTGACGTGGACAACAGAGCCGAGGAACTGGTGAACATAATAACTCGAGCAGTGAAAGCTGCTGTACCTACTAGGAGGAAGGCCATGGCGGCCTCTTCGTCACCATGGTCAGCCGAACTGGAGGAGATGCGCCGGTCTGTCAGAAGGCTCAGGAGACACTACCAGCGCAGTGTCGTCTGGTTGGAAAGACAAAGATGGTTGCAGTTATACCGGGAAGCCAAAGACAGCTTTCAAAAAGAACTGTGTGAAGTAAGATCAAAAAGCTGGGAACACTTTCTCCTGAATCAACTAGCCTTAGACCCATGGGGAGTCTCCTACAAGCTTGTCCATGAGAAAATCCGCTCTCCTATAGAGCTGTCGACCGTCAGGTATGGGGGCGGGATGACAGAGTCTTGGCAGGAGACTGCTGAGGTCCTTCTCCAGTCCCTGTTGCCTGACGACACTGCGGATGGAGAGACAGTTGAACAACGACAGCTGCGTGATGAAAACAACAGGGAATATGAAAATGTAACGGCAGTCTACCCCTTTTCTGAAGAGGAGGTGGCTGCCCATATAAAAGCCCTGAAGAGAGGGAAAGCTCCCAGGCCGGACAGCATTGTGGCAGAGGTGGTGCAATTCCTGGCAGAAAAAGTTCCCTCGAATTTGGAAGAGGGCAAATGTAGTAATAATCAAGAAAGGACACGATAAAGACCCAGCAGAAATAAAATCTTATAGACCAATCTGCCTGCTCGATCTGCTTGGGAAGGTTCTAGAAAGACTACTGGCTGACAGACTGGTTGCACACCGAGTGCTGTGCGGGATGAGCAACAGACAGTTTGGCTTTACTCCTGGGCGATCGGCATCTGATGCAATCGCCCTGGCGGCCGAGGTCTGTGGCTCTACTCCGTACAAGTACGTTGTCGGCATCATGGTAGACATAAGAGGCGCCTTCGACAACCTGTGGTGGCCTTCGCTCTTCTCCTGTTTACGGGAGAAGGAGTGTCCAGGGCCGCTACTAGGGTGTCTGAGGAGCTATTGCGATGATCGGGAGGTATGGCTATCATCCCCTAGCACAAGAGTGAGAAAAACTTTCACAAAATGATGTCCTCAGGGCTCTGTACTAGGACCCCTGTTCTGGGACATCCATATGGAACCCTTACTAGACAAATTACAGCAAAGTGATGTAGTGCTAGAGGTGATAGCCTATGCAGACGACCTCATCCTGCTGGTCGGCGGCCGTAGCCGGGAAGATATAGAGTCCAAGGTAGAAAGTGCAATAGGAACACTACAACTTTGGTGCCAAAACACAAAGATGAAGATCTCACCTGGCAAGTCCACATACCTTCTTCTGAAAGGACAGCTAATTCGTAATCCAACAGTCAGGATTGAGAGCTCACCAGTTCTCCGGCGACGAGAGACTCGATACCTTGGAATCATCACTGATGAAAGGTGGTCCTTCGGAAGGCACATTGACACCGTAACTCAAAGAGCCCTTCAAGTACTCAATAACCTCATTGCCGTTGGACACAAAAGATTTCATCTCCCACCACATCTCATCAAACTATACCACAATAGTATACTCACCTCAATAGAGGGTTACGGCTCGGGAGTCTGGGCACACAGACTCACGAGGGTGGTGCCTGCCATGACAGTGAGAAGAGTCCAGAGAAATATGATAGTGAGATCAGTGGGGGCATACAGGACTACGCCGGGAGGAGCCCTGTTAGTCATAATGGCGCTCTGCCCCATGGACATCAAAATTCGGGAACAGGCCACTTGGTATTGGGCAAAGAAGGGGAATATAGAGAAAACAGAGGAGATTTTAGGCAGCAGGGCCGGGAACAGGGCTGAGATTAGGTTAAGGGGGGACCAGTTATGGCAAGAATCGTGGGAAGTTGAAGAAACGGGACGCAGAATTTTGATTTTCTTCCAGATATTAGGGAACGGATGGGAATGACATATTTCGAGCCAACCCGGGGACTATTTCACTTTCTCAATGGACATGGACCCTACCCAACATACTTATGTCGATTCGGGAAAAAGGCAACACCCGCGTGTGACTGTGGTGCTGCAGAGGGTACTCCTGACCATGTCGTCTACGAGTGCCCCCTTTTCAATGATGTAGCTTCAATGTTACGCTACCATGACACATACAGATTACTTAGACAACACGACACCTTTCAGACCATTAACAAACTGGCTAAAGTGGTATCGCAAAAGTCTTAAAGGATTATCTAAGAGACTTGAGCCAGCAAGAATGAGAGATTTACTTAAACACCTGTAGAGCCTGGTACCCTATTCCCATACCGCCTGGGCGCGGAAAGGCCAACTTCCTCAGTCTGGAATCCGCAGCGCTTCGGGACTTGAGGGGGAGTGGGGTGCAACTTCACCGATCTGGACAATGCACCGAATTTGACCTTAGAATAAGTTTAGTTGTAGGACTTAGTTTTTAGGTACTATTTCTAGGAACCTGCAGCGATCAACATCTTGGCCTGCCCAGTGTCAGGGGCACGCTCATTGGGTTTAGCTCAATGAGCAAGGCTCTATAAATAGGTTTATACTTTCAGCTGACACACATGTAACGCTGTAGGCATTAGTAACTAGTCAATAGTTAGGTTACCTGTTTTCATATATAATTAACTAACTTAACTAATTTGCCCATTGCACTTATCCTGTAGCTTACATACTAACTAGTTACTCAAACGTAACTTAGATTAGCTGCAATTGTAACTATTGTATCACTTTTTCGGCCCACTAATCATATAAGGTAGTGGGATAAAAGTGTATAATTAATAAGTATTTGGAAATAAAGAATTTTTTTTAAAAAACAGAAGAAAAAAAACCGTTCGGTAACGTGGCGTTTTTTCGAGAGCTGCATGGGCTGTTAGTAAATAGGTCCAGAAGTCGAGGCGAGATTTGGGTCCCTCATGAAAGAGATAAGCGACCGCCCACCCTTTGACCCACGTAATAGCATGACATTCGGCGGCGGGAAAATGTTTGTCCTCCAGGCACAGAAACATTCGAGGTTCGATTGTGTCTGGTGGCAGTCGGAGATAGAAGACTATGATTTGCTGCACGAAGCGCCATACATCTTACCAAGAGGCGCACATCAGACGGTAGTCATCAGTGTCCATTTGCTGGCAAAGGAGACAAAAAGGGGAATCTGACATGCTAATGATGTGCAGTCCCTGTTTCGTGGAAAATTTCCTGTCGACTACGTGATACCACAATGCCCGGACGTTCGTAGGGAGGAAGGGCTGGTGGATGGTAGTCCACGCGATGGACCACAGGATGGACGGATGTTTGGTTTCCATCACATTCCGGGAAACACAGCGCAGTAGCAGGCTGTAAAAATCCTTAGTCCTGGGTGGGTGGGTATCTGGGAGACTGCTATGTATGTAATTGTAGTCGACGAAATAGGTCGAAATATGAGACAAATGAGGCACAATATGGCCGACAGGCACTGGTGGTGGGGTGGAAGCAGGCAGGAGGACCTGAAGCAAGCTGTTTGTTAGAGATGTGCCCCGGCCAGTCCACTGTTTTCTCATGGTACTCATATAAAAGGCTGCAGCTCGCATACGGACATTGACGAGGCCGAGGCCACCAACCCGTGGGGGCAGGATAAGTGTCTCATAACGGACTTTAAACATGGAACCAGCCATGAGGTAATAGCCTAAAGCCGCCTGAAGGTTGCGCCCATTTGCAGATGGCAGAGGGAGAACTTTTCTTTTTTTTTCTTTTTTTTCCGAAAAGCTTATTAATTTTACAATCTAGCCCACTGCCTTATGGGATTAGTGGGCCGAAGATACTTATACATTTATACAAGTTGCAGCTATTCTAAGTGTGATTTAGTAACTAGTTAGTAGGCAAGCTATGGATACTACAATGGGCAAATTAGTATGTTAATTGAGTACTATGTGGTAACCTAACTAACTATAAACTAGTCACTAAAGCCTGCAGCGTTACATATGTGTCAGCTGAAAGTATAAACCTACTATAAGGCCTTGCTCATTGAGCTAACCCCAATGAGCGTGCCCCTGACACTGGGCAGGCCATGGAGTTGGTCGCTGCAGGTTCCTAAGAATAGTATCTATAAACTATGTCCTACAACTAAACTTATCCTAAGGTCAAATTAGGTGCGTTGTCTGGATCGGTGAAGTTACACCCCACTCCCCCTAATCCCGAGGCACAGCGGATTCTAGACTGAAGAAGTCGGCCTTTCCGTGCCCAGGCGGTTTGGGAATAGGGTACTAGACTTTATCGGTATTTGAGTAGGTCTCTAATAGGTGCAAATTTGTTCTCTCAGGTAGTCCCTTAATACTTTCTGTGATACCGCGTTAGCCAGTTTGTTAATAGTCTGAAAGGTGTCTTGATGTCTCAGCAGTCTATACGTGTCATTATGAGGTAGTTGGTCACGTAACACTGAGGCCACATCATTGAAAAGGGGGCAGTCGTAGACTACATGGTCAGGAGTACCCTCAGGAACACCACAGTCACACGCGGGTGTCGCCTTTTTCCCGAATCAACATAAGTATGTCGAATAGGGTCCATGTCCAGTGAGAAAGTGAATCAGTCCCCTGGTTGGTTCAAAATATGACATTCCCATTCTTTCCCTGACATCTGGTAATAAGTCAAAAGTTCTGCGCCCTGTTTCTTCGCCTTCCCATGAATGTTGCCACAACTGATCCCCTCTTAGCCTAATCTCAACTTTGTTTTCAATCCTGCTTCCTACAATTTCCTCTATTTTCTCTAAGTTCCCCTTTTTTGCCCAGTACCAAGCGGCCTGCTCCCGAATTTTGATATCTAAGGGGCAGAGTCCCATTATGACTAACAGGGCTCCTCCCGGTGTGGCCCTGTATGCCCCACTGATCTCATAATCATGTTTCTCTGCACTCTTCTCACTGTCATGGTGGGCACTACCCTCGTGAGCCTGTGTGCCCAGATTCCCAAACCGTAACCCACTATGGAGGTGAGTATGCTATTGTGATATAGTTTGATGAGATGTGGTGGGAGATGGAAGCGTTTGTGTCCAATGGAGATGAGGTTGTTGAGTACTTGTAAAGCTTTTTGAGTTACGGTTTCAATGTGCCTGCCAAATGACCACCTTTCTTCAATGATGATGCCGAAGTATCGAGTCTCACATCGCCTGAGAACTGGTGAGCCCTCTATCCTGACTGTTGGGTTTCGAACTAGTTGCCCCTTTAGAAGGAGGTATGTGGACTTAGCTGGTGAGATCGCCATCTTACTGTTCTGGCACCAAAGTTGTAGTGTTTCTATTGCTCGTTCTATCTTTGGCTCTCTCTCTTCTCGGCTTCGACCGCCAACCAGTAGGAGGAGGTCATCGGCGTAGGCTATCACCTCTAGCACTACGTCACTTTGCTGTAATTTGTCTAGTAAGGGTTCCATGTGAATGTCCCAAAACAGGGTACCTAGTACGGAGCCCTGGGGACATCCCTTAGTGATTGTTTTTCTTACCCTTGTGCCAGGGGATGATAGCCAGACCTCCCGATCCTTGCAATAGCTCCTCAGACACCCATATAGCGGCCCTGGAAACTCCTTCTCCCGTAAACAGGAGAAGAGCGAAGGCCACCATAGGTGGTCGAAGGCGCCACTAATGTCCACCATGATGCCGACAACGTACATGTACGGGGTAGAGCCACAGACCTCGGCCGCCAGGGCGATTGCATCAGATGCCGATCGCCCAGGCCTAAAGCCGAACTGCCTGCCGCTCATCCCGCACAGCACTCAGTGCGCAGCCAGTCTGTCAGCCGGCAGTCGCTCCAGAACTTTCCCAAGCAGATCAAGCAGGCAGATTGGTCGGTAGGATTTTGTTTCTGCTGGGTCTTTGTCAGCTCTTTCTTAATGATCACAACATTTGCCCTCTTCCAAATTCGAGGGAACTTTTGCTGCCTGAGACATTCGTTGTATAGGTGAGTCAGAGGGGCGACTATCTGGGGGGCCAGAAATTGCACCACCTCCGCCACAATGCCATCTGGCCCGGGAGCTTTCCCTATCTTCAGAGATTTTATATGGGCAGCTACCTCCTCTTCAGAGAATGGGTAGACTGCCATATCATTTCCATATACATTGCTGCTGTAGTTCTCTCGCAGCTGCTGTTGTTCGTTTGTCTTTCCATCCGCTGTATCATCAGGCAGCAGGGACTGGAGAAGGACCTCAGCAGTTTCCTGCCAGGACTCCGTCATCCCATCCCCATGCCTGACGGTTGAGAGCTCCATCAGGGAGCGGATTTTTTCCCGGACAAGCTTATAAGGAACTCCCCAAGGATCTAGAGCAAGTTGGTTTAGAACAAAGTGTTTCCAGCTTTTAGATCTTACTTCACGTAAATGTTTGTGGAAGTTATCTTTCGCTTCCCGGTATAGCTGCAGCCATCGTTGTCTTTCTAGCCAGACGACACTGCGCTGGTAGTGCCTCCTGAGCCTTCTAACAGACCGGCGCATCTCCTCTAGTTCAGCTGAGCATGGTGACGGAGAGGCTGCCATGGCCTTCCTCCTAGTAGGTACAGCAGCCTTCACCGCTCGAGTTATTGCTGTCATCAGTTCCTCAGCTCTGTTGTCAACGTCAATGTCTAGGTGTCCGTCACCTTCTGGCAGTACGGGAATGTCGCACTCCCTAGCAAGTTTCTCCCAATCGGCTCTTTTGTAATTATATTGCACCTCCCACCCCATGGCCCAGCGGCTCTCCTTGTCTCCCACACTGAAAGTAATGAGATTATGGACACTAGTGGTGGCGTTCTCTACAACTTCCCACTGCTGGATTAGGTGCGCAGCATTAGGCATAGCCAAGGTCACATCAATGTTTGTGCTTTGGCCACCTCCCGCCACGTAGGTCGGAGGGTTGCCAGGCTTGTTTGCCATCACCTGCTGCAAGGCCATGATGGCCTCTTCTGCCCTCTGTCCATTTGGGTCCCTGGTGCCGCTGTACCATAGGGGGGATTTAGCGTTTATGTCTGCAGTTATAATTACTTTTCGCCCCCGCAACGCCGTGATGACTGTGGTAAGGTGTGCCAGGTGTGTCTCAATGTCATCACCATACTGAAAGTACATGTTGATAAAGATAATGGTTCCAGATGGAGACTGCAGCTCCACAACGTTGCAGTGGCTGGTTGTGAACTGTGTTAGAACTATGGCTCTTAGGAGTTTGTTGGTTATAATTATTGCCGATCTTGGGTCCTCCCCTCTGCTTATAACTTGCCAGGTCACAGCTGTGAAAACTAATTTTCCATTTAGGGAGTACGGCTCTTGCAGACAGACCAGATCCAGTATCCTCTCCTCCACTTCTTTACGTAGATCCTGCATCACAGGTCTGCTGTTATGGGCATTAAGTTGGCCAATGGTGATTTTCGTCATTTAGTTTTTATGGAAAATATGTGTGAATTCTGTCTTTAGGCCAAGTCTTGTTGCAGTCAAATGTGATGCATCCATTTGCCAAAACTGCTTGTTCGTAGATATTGTCCAGGTCGAATTTTTCGCCACGTCTTTCAAAGACTTTCTTGAGTAAGTCCCGCAGGGCTCCGAAGTCAGTGGGGAGATTCACTGACTTGAGTTGGATTCTGTCTACGGCCTCCATTACCGAGAAGGTGACTCTCCTACCATATTCATGTCCCACCCGGACCACGTGTCTTAAGGCAGTGGTCAGGGTAGTCGGCTGCTCTAATCTTGTCAGTTGCATTGTAAATTCGAGGTTTAGATAGACTCTGACTTGGTCGATGGGTGGCAATCTCACGACAGGATCTATTGTGGCTAGTTCACTAGAGCTAGATATTTTGTTTTCCTGAACTGGTTCGTTTATATTTCTGTTCTCCTTCGTTGAGATTGCCACAGTCTCTGTTACAGGATGCCATTGCCGTTGATCTTTAGTCGGCCTTGTCTCCCGGCTTTGGGAGGAGGGAGACTTGACTGTAAGAGGCTCAGTTTGAGTTCCTCTGTCAGTTGTGGTAGAGTCCGTTTGAGTACTCGCATCATTGGTATTGATTGTGGCGTCAGTGAGCGACCTCAAAAATAACTTATAGGCACTTGCCCTCATGGCATCCCTCCTCCTTTTGCTCGGGGATTTTCTTTTGGGCATCCTGTTCGCTTTGGCTTGTTCAGCCATAGTCTATCCTCGAAATTAATCTCTGCTCCAGGAGTCTGTAGGTGGGGCAGTTTCGCCCAGTGGCGCCACAAGGTTTTTTGCCCCTTCTCTTACAAGGGATGCAGACTGCTGCAGCCCTACAGTCTTTTCGTACATGTCCATCCTCACCACATTTTGAGCAGGCCGACCCCCTGGTACAGTGTCTCAGAACGTGGTCGAGATCTCCACAGTTGTGGCAACGCAGTACCACAAGATAATCACGTGTATTTATGGCATGAAAGCCGATGTACAGTTTGCCCATTGCAGTTATTTTCCTCCACATTTGAGCGGACACCTCAGCGACGTGGTGAACCACATCACGGTCCCGAGGCCCCGTTTTAAATCTGAGTTTAAAATTTTCTTTAAATTTGTCTTCTGACATTTCCTTGAAATTTTGTGCCTTTATAGTTATATGTATTTCCTCGCTTGTCATGATTGTTGGTACATCATATAAGATGACAAACGGGTTTCTTTTCCTCGGTGGCTCGCATTTGACCACCAAGTTTAATTTAGCATTGTTTAATAGTTTTACTTTGCCCTCTTCGGAGGCAACTTCTACAATCACTGAATTCTTACTTGGTTTAACCTTGTTAATTCTAATCTTGTCTTTTACCGGGTTTATTGTAGTGGTGAGCAGCTCTTGTATTTTCCTCACACTAGTGTCCTGACTGGGCAAGGTCCTTAGAAAGACCGTTGTGTCTGCTCTTTTAGTAACTTTTGCAATGGTGTCCCTTGTTGTTTGTGGTTTTGGTGGCGCTTGTGTGACCACTCCCGCCCAGGTCTTAGCAGGTTGTTCTCTCAGTCTTTCATTTTCCTTCTCCAACTCTTCTACGCGGCCCTCGAGCTTGGTGTTGGCGATGGCCCACGCCGCCAACTCATTTTTGATTATTGTCAGTGCCGCCTGACTGATTTTGCCATTTTTGATATTTTGCTCAAGAAGCAACGTGATCCTTGAGTGTCTTTGCAACACATTTTCTTCGTTTGCCTGTCCCGACTCGTCCTGAGGAGCAGGTACAAGCATCAAGGAAGCTCGCTATAGCACACTCGAATCACTCGTCTCTCATATCTCCATATTGAACGAGTGATAATAAAGGGGGTGGGAGCCCGTCTCTTGCCCTGGACCGGCTCCTCTGGCATGGAGGGGGGGGGGGGGGGGGGGGGACTTCTGCAGCTCGCCCACCGACCTCGCCCCTAGGTCAAGGGCACTCCAGAGCTGCCAGGTTCAGAGCGCCGTCGCCAGCGCACTGGTCCCCATCGATGGCCTCGTCGTCAACGATTTCACACGATGCTCCTCGGCAACTGCACCCCGCACTCCGGGGAGGCGGATGCACCCCTTGCCCTTTGCCGCCTACTTGCCCGAGTTTCCACCTGAAGGCCAAGGACCCACTCCTACTCAGGTGGTGGGTCGGTCCCCCAGTCGTTCGGCGGTCTGGGCCCATCTAACCTAGCCCAGGCGATGTCACCACCTCCTGGGTTTGGCAGAACATGCCCCGGTTACCCAGGGCGCGGCGAAGCACCCTTGCCGACTCGCGCCGTGATCCCACGCCGACAAACGAAGTCGCCGGCATGCAGAGCACCTGCTGGTCTGTGCCCTGCGAACAGAAAGGGACTGGTGTTCGGTCCCTCGACACAGCTCCGCCTGTGCCACGCACCGTTTGCTTTCGCATCGGGTTGGGTCGCAGCTCTCCCTTTTGTCGCAAGGCAGAATGCCAAGCTTAACATCTGGCATCACGGGAAGGCGGAAAGAGCCACTTGGGAAAGAGAGGCTATAAGAGACGCGTCACTTCCCCTGTGAGGACTGCCGCGGCACACCCGACTGGAAGCGATACGCCCCAGTGCGAGCCTCCCTGCCTTACGGCGCGCCGGCAACGGGCGGGCCCGCGCCGTCAAGCGACCGACCTCACGCCAGACCAGAGGGAGAACTTGCGCGATGTGGACCAATTTTGATACCACATAAAGATTAAGAAACTCAGTGCGTTGAAGTGTATCCTGGCTGCGCAAGATGTTCTGGCAGACGTCGTTGCGGATGACGTGTAACAGGCGACGGAAATTCGTTGCTGCTGTGCGTGAGGCTGTGGGGTAAAGGTAATGCCCAGGTACCGGAAAGTCCGCAAGAGCGGCAGGGGTGCCACTTCACCTTCCTGGAGGTCTCGTCCAATGTGCATTGCAGAAGATTTGGCGACATTCATGGCACTGCCAGCGGCAGCCCCGGAACGGGTAATCAATTCGAGGACTGCTCGAATCTCAGAGCTGGAGTGAATGAGGAGGAGGATGTCATCAGCATATGCCCGACAGCGAAAAGTGTGTTGGTGTAGGGTGAGACCAGAGAGCTTGGTTATCAAGCCCCCAATGAGGGGCTCAAGGGTAGTGGTAGAGAGGGGGCACCCTTGCCGTATGGAACGGCAGATGGGTACCGGCCCTGACTTGGACACGTCAACTGGCACTGTTGTAAAGACGTCGGAGGACGTCGAGGAACGGAGGGGGGATGCCCGTCGGGCCGCCACCGAAAACAGGAAACGATGGCGCACTTTATCGAAGGCGCTGTCGAAGTCGATAGCGACGACCGCTGCACGGAGTCTGCAGGCCACCGCCATCGCAATTAAGTCGCTGCATTTCCCCGTGGCAGTCTGTATGTTAACCTACCCCCCAGGCATTGTTTGCTCTTGGGAGAGGATATGTGGGAGTATTGTTCAGAGCCGCAATGCCAGTAAGCGAGCGAAAGTCTTGTAATCAGCATTGAGTAGGGTGAACGGTCTGTAACTCGTGACCATCGAACCACGGGCTGGTTTGTGGACCGGAATGATGATGCCCTCAGCAAAGGCGGTTGGGATTGCTTGGTCAGATGTCATCAGTTCGTGATACATAGCCGTCCACCGTGGTGCCATGAGGTCCTGGGAGGTACGGTAAAACTCAATCGGCAAGCTGTCAATGCCGGGTGGTCTGTTGACTGCACCCTTGTCAATTGCGTTGTCAAGTTCGTCTCGCATGACCACCATTGCCAAAGCATCCGCCTCCGTGTGGGGGAGGGTGCGCGTGGCGTAATGCAAAATGGAATCGCCTGCTGCAGTTTCAGCATCTTCTTCACTATCAGTACGACGGTAGTGTTCGACGAATGCGTGGACGATGTCATTCTGATTGGCCACCTACGTGCCATGAGGCGTGGTCAGAATGCTCATAATCTGCCGACGACGCCGTCGTTCGTCGGACACTGTATGATGCATGGATGGAATTTCTAAACCCGCATGATCGTGGCGCCGCTTCCGTGTCACCACCCCCTGCAATTTTCGGCGTACCAGAGCAATTATCTTCGCCTTAGTTCTTTGCCGTTCCAACTGGTTGTCTGGGTTGGCGGCTGAGTGTCCAGATCTCGGAGAATCGCATAATAGAAGTCAACAGTGTTGCGATGCCAGTCGGCCATGTCCTTCCCGTATCTCATGAGTGTCCTCCGGATCGCTGGTTTGTCAATGCCGAGCGGTAGCAGGGAAGCCGTTGTTCGCAAGCTGTCCACGTCTCAGTGAGTTGTTGGCAACATGCCAGGTCATGCAGATGAGAAGTATTTAGTTTCCATGGCGCACGGCTGTGCCAAACAGATTGTGGTGGAAGAAGGACCGTACAGATGTAAGCGCAATTGTCGCAAAAGGCCAGTGGCCAGTGTTCGGCGCCCCGTATCGCAGATCTAAGAGTTTGTGAGGTATATATCCTGTTTAGTCGGTTTGCGGAATGACTGGTAAGAAAGGTATGGCCAGAATGGTCGCCGTGTTGAACTTCCCAGGTATCGTGAAGCAGGAGGTTCCGCACCACTATATGTAGTTCCTGGGATGTAGTATAGTGTGGAATCTGATCTTTGGGGTGCAGAACGCAGTTAAAATCACCTCCTAGTAGGCAGCGGTCATAACGCACGGGGCAATTTCCTCAGAATGGAACTGGGCCCTTTCATGCCGTCGGACGGTGCCTGAGGGAGTGTAGACATTAATGATGTGTGTCCCCGTGGCAGGGATGCCATGCCCTGAGCTGATGGAAGGAAGACGACGTCGGTCACAGAAATCCCGTGGCGGACGTAGATGGCCACTTCGCGGCCCATAGGATCGCTCGCGGTGGCGTGGGCGGTATAGCCATTTGATATCCGGGAGACTGGCCAAGTGAACTTCCTGCAGAAGGGTGAAATCAATATCAGAAGCCCAGAACATCTCCTGCATAAGGAGGATTTTTACCCTGGAACGGATGTTGTTGGTGTTGATGGTTGGTATCCGGTAGGCCTGGTGGCGGACTGCTGGAGGCTGGTCCACTCCACCATCCGCGCAAGGGCGTGGGCGTTGCAGTGGAACGTTATCCTGCTCGCCCACAGGGGATTCTGGGAAGAGTATGATTAATGGTTTGGCCCCAATGGCGCAAGGTCCTGTAACGGGTCCTGCTCCTCAACCTCTTCGCCTTGCCACACTGTGGAAGCAGGCCCGGTGTACCGTCCATTTTGTCTGCAGAATATGAGGTAATGGTGCGTGGTGTAGTGTCGCCTGTGATATGTCCATGAATTAGTTCAGCGTCCGCATGGGGCGTCGGGGAGACGGGCGCAGGCACACCGGTGGATGTCTCTGCGCTCATAACGTCTTTGTCAGCAGTAGCGGGTTCTGGGGCGTCGTGCTGGTCGACGGTTGCGTCATCCTCGACTTGCAACGCCTCCTCTTGGCCGGAAACGGTGCGCCTTCGCTTGCGACGTTTCGGAGAACGTTGTTTCCTTGTGCGACCTTCCATGTCCGACGACGGAAAGGAGTCGCGTCGCTCTTGCAGGAAGGCCGCCGTAGGGATCCGCGAGTCGATCTGCATCGTGTTGCCGAGGATAGGGACAGCGTCCGGTTGAGTCGGTATCGTCTGAGCGACGGGCCGTCTGAGACGCTCTCCGTCGGTGTCTGGTCGGGCTTGTTGGTGGCGTCGTTGGTGGCGCCCGGGCGGCGTTGAAAAGCGGTAGGAGAAGCTAAAGCAGCGGCGTAGGTCACCGATAGCACCGTAAGTTGCGACGAGGGTCGTCCTTCGGCAGCTGGAAGTTGCGTAATACGCCGTTGTAGGCATTCGGATCTAAGGTGGCCTTCTTTGCCACACCCGGAACAGATTCGAGGCTGGCCGTCGCATATAATTATTGCACGGCATCCGCCGATCTGTAAGTAGGACGGGACGTGGCTTACGAGATCAATGGTGACCTATGTGCAATTCTCTGCAGTGTGGCCATGGAGTGTGCCGTATGGTCGGAGTGCCGCGACGACTTCCTCAGCAGGAGGTTCGAATGGCAGTTCGAAAATGCGTATCGTACGCATACCTAAGCCTGAGTGGTCGACGATTACCGCCCCCAAATTGCCATCAGCACGACAGAAGCGTAGCCCCTGTTTGGTCACATGCGTCGTTAATGATTTTAACATAGACCTCACGATCGACAAATGTATGCTGATAATATCGGTCGCCGGGATCTTCACTTCCTCTCGCAGAAAACGCTCCCCCTCGAGTGCTTTGGCTCGGGCATAATCGTTGCAGAAAGTAAATCGGAGTGTAGATTTACGGTATCGGTTCGCTATGGATCGTATACGGTAAGCCGGCACTTAAGCAACGGCCGTCAGAATGTAAACAAGGCGAGCTCGCGCTCCGCACGTGGTGAACACGCATGCGTCTGCTCTGTTGCCCTGTCAAAGGCAGACTGCCCGCTGAGCCAAACACCGCTTCCCAAACGCACTCTCACAGGAACATTTGATAATGTGCACATGCTGATAGATCCGTATCAGAATTCCTTTTATTTCCTACACACTTGGTCAGCTGAAGTTTCCAGTTGGGGCACTATCTTGTCTCACCACGCCCTACATGTACCATAAATCTGGACGAATTCGGCAATGCCGAGTAGG
Source organism: Schistocerca serialis cubense (assembly GCF_023864345.2). Taxonomy (NCBI): domain Eukaryota; kingdom Metazoa; phylum Arthropoda; class Insecta; order Orthoptera; family Acrididae; genus Schistocerca; species Schistocerca serialis. The sequence continues at coordinate 432,632,489 of NC_064640.1, read as the reverse complement.
CGTCCTGTCCTTGTTAGCCATATTTGTAATTTTTGCTTTAGGAATGGTCAGTTTCCTTAACGATTAAAGTACTCAGTATTGAAGCTGCTTTATAAAAAGGCAGAAAGGGATGATGTAGACAATTTTAGACCTATTTCTGTGCCATCAGTATTTCCTAAAGTTGTTGAAAAGTCTGTGCATGTAAGGATAATTGATCATTTTATATCACACAATTTGCTATCAAGTGTACAGTTCGGCTTTAGAAGTTTTAACAACTGAAAATGCTATATTCTCGTTTCTCTGTGAGGTACTGGATGGGTTAAACAAAAGGTTTCGAGTGCTAGGCACATTTTTTGATTTAACTAAGGCATTTGATTGTGTTGATCACAAAATATTGCTCCAGAATATGGGAAGTAGCTCACAACTGGTTCACCTCTTACTTTAAGAACAGACAGCGAAAGGTTATTATTTTCAGTGTTGAGAATGGCTGTGATGTGAGGTCTGAGTGGGGTACTGTCAAATGGGGGGGGGGGGGGGAGAGGGGGGGGGGTACCACAGGGATTAGTGTTGGGGCCATCCTGTTCCTTATTTAGGGGGGAGGGGGGTACCACCAGGGATCAGTGTTGGGGCCATCCTGTTCCTTATTTATACAGAGTGAGTCACTAAGATACGCAAATATTTTAATATGTTACTCTACAAGTAAAACTAAAGAAAAAAGTTCATATAAACATACGTCCGCAAATGTTTATTTACGGTGTTACAACTAATTAAAGATTTTCCCTGAAATTTAGCAACTACGCTAACATGTAGCATTCGAAAATCTGTATGATGTTAAAGTAAAGCATAATTTCCATTTATTTTGTTGTTATTGATCTGGTGAATCTAATAAATGATGTCCCAGACGTGTATCTGCGGTAGTTTTCCAGAACATCCAGAGAATCAGAAAAGTAATTTCGTAAAATTTTTAATTTATTAACTACTTGGCCAAATTTGTTTTTTAAATTTCAGACAATTGCACAAAGTTTTCAATAGAAGTTGTACAGAATTTAATTTTGGAAAAATGATGGTAATAACGCTAACTGAAACTGTGTGAATGGGTCAGATAATTAATTAATTTATTACTATCATAGCAGACGAGAATTCATGTTAAACTGGAAATTAAACAGGAAAAAAACAAAGCTCAGTGTTAAGGAAGTTGTACAGCGTACATACAGTTACACAATTAATGTTCAAAAACGTCTCCACCGAGTTCAATGCATTTAGCTGCACATGTATGAACAGATGTTGTTGCTCGTTTTAGTTTTACAGGGTTGTTTTTAATTTCGTCTATTGCATTCATAATGCGAACAAGTAATGCCTCACGTGTATTGACTTTATCCCCTGGGTGGCCACAGACGTGTAACACCAAGACCAATCCATTTCTGGGGAAAATGTTCATTTAAATGTTTAGTAACGGCGTTGGTGAAATGGGACACGTCTGGGACACGTTTTATTAGATTCACCAGATCAGTAACAACAAAATAAATGGGACTCGTGCTTTGCTTTAACCTCGTACAGTTTTGCGACGGCTTCATATTAGCAAAGTTGCTAAATTTCGTCGGCCGCTGTGACCGAGCGGTTCTAGGCGCTTCAGTCCGGAACCGCGCTGCTGCTAGGGTCGCAGGTTCGAATCCTGCCTCGGGCATGGATGTGTGTGATGTCCTTAGGTTAAGTTAGGTTTAAGTAGTTATAAGTCTAGGGGGCTGATGACCTCTGATGTTAAGTCCCATAGTGCTTAGGGCCATTTGAACCGTTTGCTAAGTTTCAGGCAAAAACCTCTAATAGTCGTAACTAAACATTTGCGGACCTATGTTTATATGATCTTTTTTTCTTTAGTTTTACTTGAGGAATAACATATTATAATATTTGCATATCTTCAAAAAATGGCTCTGAGCACTATGGGACTTAACATCTATGGTCATCAGTCCCCTAGAACTTAGAACTACTTAAACCTAACTAACCTAAGGACATCACACAACACCCAGTCATCACGAGGCAGAGAATGCACATCTTCATGAATCATCCTGTATAAGTGATATGCCTTCTAGTATTACAGGGAACTCTAAAATATTTCTGTTTGCTGATGACACTAGCTTGGTAGTAAAGGATGTTGTCTGCAACATTAGCTCGGTTTCATATAGTGCAGTTCATTACATAAGTTCATGGCTTGTAGAAAATAAACTAACGCTAAATCCCAATAAGACTTAGTTTTTACAGTTAGTAGCACACAATTAAATAAAACTCGACGTTTTAATTTCAAAGAATGGGCATATGATTAGTGAAACCGAACAGTTCAAATTTCTAGGTGTTCAGGTAGATAGTAAATTGCCGTGGAAAGTCCACGTTCAGGATCTTGTTCAAAGGCTTAATGCTGCCATTTTTACTATTCGAACAGTATCTGACGTAAGTGATCGTTCATCATGAAAATAAGTCTACTTTGCTTATTTCATTCACTTATGTCGTGTGGTATAATATTTTGAGGTAACTCTTCCCATTCTAAAAGGATATTTTTGGCTCTGAAACGGGCGGTTCGGGCAATAAGTGGTGTAAGTTCAAAAACCTCTTGTCGACCCCTGTTCACTAGTCCGGGTATTTTGACACTGGCCTCTCAATATATATATTCCTTACTGTCATTTCTTGTATAAATATCAGCTTATTCCTAAGAATAAGCAGCTCTCACTCAGTTAATACCCGACAGAAATCTAACCTGCATTTGCATCGGACTTCCTTCGCTCTTGTGCAGAAAAATGTGCATTATACGGCTGCATCCATTTTCAATAAGCTACCACAAGAATTAAAAAATGTTAGCAGTAATCCACGCGCTTTCAAATCAAAACTTGCTTCTATTCTGTTGAAGAGTTCCTTGAAAAATTAAGCTGATTCTTACGTTACATTGTTGATTGCGTTTACTCAAACTTATGGGTTGACTTTTTTTGTGTTCATGAACGTTTATTTTTATCTGTTACTACTTTTATCTTCTAATTTCATGTACTGACACGTTCCATGACCTTGGAGATTTGCTCCTCAATTTCGTCCTACGCAATTTGACGTGTAAATAAATAAATAAATAAATATGACTGGACAGAGTAAATTGTATATGGAAGAAAGTGGGCTGGCTATTGGCTCCGGTATTTTTGGAAAGTTATTAGCTTTTTTCATTAATAATTTCACGATGAACTTATAAAAAGTGCTAAGTAAACGATGGATAAGCTCCTATATTATAAACGTGGCTGACACGCTCCTATTATCGAGTGGGAATGACAAAAACGTAAATAACATGCCGTAGTGTGTGCCAAGAAATTGAATTTGCAGTAGAATAGGAAAGTAATTATGGCAATGGTGACTCAATGTTAAAACACGAGGTGATGTACATGCGTTTCATGTTCGCAAAAACCTAAGAACGACGGGCACTCTAAGAAATAGAAACAGCAAATCTTGCGGCCCGAACGTTTGAGTGTGCAGGACAGGGTTGGGGTTGGGTTGTTTGGGGGAAGAGACCAAGCTGCGAGGTCATCGGTCTCGTTGCAGGACAGGCACAAAAAGTTCAAAATAATTAAGCAGTTTGCTGGATCGAACGGCTATCAAGCGATCCTACTTGATAAGTCGATGCAATAACGAAGGAAGCCGACTACGAAACTCAAAGAGAATCTCAAAATAGTTCGATTACACACTGAAGTAGCATTTAAGAAAAACGGCAAATATTCTCAAACCACATAACGCTGTTAAAGTAGCCTTGAAAACGGCTAACATGCAGCTATGAGATGACCTGCAAAGACAAACTAACAGATACGACAAGCTATGAGATGACCTGCAAAGAGAAACTAACAGATACGACAAATCAGGTGTTTCATCAAATACAGGTCATAGAGTATGACACTGTGTAAATAGGATAGAACGAGAAAACTTTTCAACCATAGTACAATCAGCATAAAGACGCATTCAGGTTAAGCAGCTTTGAAAAACCGGAAGACGCCATGCACATAAGCACAAAATGACATCCACTTCTAGAACTATTGGTCTTAAAGTGCAACATACGCTAAGTAAAGTGAAAAAAGCATGTACTTGAAGAACTGGAAGTTTTAGTGCACAGTACGAACATTTTGAGCGAGCAGGTTACAAGCGAAACAAGTCATTCCTTTCAAAGCTTTGTTGGGTCAAAATACCATATTTTGCCCTTCAATTGTTTATTAATTATTAATTGTTTTAGTAGCATTAGTTATCATTTGTGCTGGTAATATTTTCAACTATACATTTTAATAAAGCATTATCCTGATACATTGACGGAAAAAAATCGCAACACCAAGAAGTATTTGTGCTACAAACGGAAGTTGATAGGCATGTTTCTACATCTGACAGATGTCTTCAACTTTCACGCCAACCGCATAAGAGCAGCACTATGAGGATGCAAATAAGGTTTGTTTTGAATACACGCCGTAACGGTCGTGAACGTTAGTTACCTTTGGGATTGGATGTGGTGAGTTGATGTTAGTCAAGAATGCCTTTTAGGCTACGAAGACACCATTATCGATACCCCACTGAATTTGAATGGGGTCACGTAATTGGGCTATGAGAAGCTGGATGATCCTTCTGCGATACTTGGGTGGAATGTAGTCACTGCGCATGACTGCTCGCAACGGTGGTCAGGAGAATGTACGGTCGCAAGCAGACCGGGCTCCGGATGGCCAAGTGGCTCTACTGAGAAAGAAGACCATCGTGTTCGGCGTATAGTTCTGGCGCATCACACTGCATCTGCTGCAGTAATCTGAGCAGCAGTTGGCACCACAGTGACACAACGAAATGTTACAAATCAGTTACTTCAAGGACAGCTCCAAGCCAGATGCCCCATAGCGTGCATTCCACTGAACCCAAGCCAACACTATTTGCGCCTTGAGTGGTGTAAAGCGAGAGCTTATTGGAGAGCAGGGAGGAGGTCTACTGTGTTTTCTAATGCAAGCTGGTTCTGCCTCGGTGCCAGTGATTGCCTGTGTTTGTTATGACGTGGCCGTCTGAGGGCCTGCAACCCATCTCTCTGCGTGCTAGACACACTGGACCTACATTTGACGTTATGGTCTGGGGTGCGCTTTCGAATGACAGCAGGAGCTCTCTCGGGGTTATCCCACGCACCTTGGCTGCCAATTAGTACATCAATCTGGTGATTTGATCTGTTGCGTTGCCACTCATGAACAGCATTCCGCCGGCCTCGGTGGCCGAGGGGTTCTAGGCGCTTCAGTCCGAAACCGCGCGACTGCTACGGTCGCAGGTTCGAATCCTGCCGCGAGCATGGATATGTGTGATGTCATTAGGCTAGTAGTTCTGAATTCTAGGGGACTGATGACCTCAGATGTTAAGTCCCATAATGCTCAGACCCATTTGAACCATTTTTGAACAGCATTCCAGGGGGTGTTTGCCAACAGGATGACGCTCGCCCACATACTGCTGTTGTAAACCAACATGCTCTACAGGGTGTTGACGTGTGGCTCGGCCTGCTCGATTACCAAATCTGTCTCTAATCGAGTACATATGGGACATCATCGGACGCCAACTACCGCGTCATCCACAAACAGCGTTTACCGTCCCTGTTTTGACTAACAAGTGCAACGGGCACGGAACTCCATCCCACAAATTGGCATCTACCACCTGTACAACACAACGCATGCACGTTTGCATGCTTGCGTTCAACATTCTGGCGGTTACACCGGTTATTAATGTACCAGCATTTCACATTTGCAATGGCTAATCTCGCGCTACACTAACCCGTTGACGTGCAATATTAATCACTTAAATGTTACCTAACAAATGTATTTCCTAAATTTCATTACTCTACATTAATCATTTTTTGGTGTTGCGATTTTTTCCCGTCAGTATACGTTATAACGCAGTATTATCATCAAATTAAAAATATGGCGTTATTATCAGTATCTAAGTAAGTTGTTACATTATTATTACTATCATTACTAAAAACGACGAACACAAGCACATTAGAAATAGATATGTGTTGGGAAGAACAAAACTGTAGTAATATTGATAACTGAAGTACGTTTCATTCATTTTTCAGAAGGCGAAGAATAATACGTAAATCGGCTTCTCACTCGAAATCCGTGGGATGGAGCAAAACCGTCTCCATCTGCTAGAGGATTCGAGTTTTCCATTGGAAACTCCTTGGTGGTTTGCAGCTCATCAGTACCATTTGGGTTAACAGACAAATATTCCTCTCTTGGCATACTGTGTAAAGAACAACACACAACAGTTATCAAATGCGCAGTTCCTGTTTTTATGGGAGTAGAGAAAATCCTGTAAGTGGCACGTACTCTAGGAGCGTTTTCTGAATCTCTCCTCGCTTTGCTCAGATGGTAATTAAATGTTCGTTTTCTTGCGTCTTCTAACAATTGCTTTTTATAGTATGGTTGCATGACACGTTCACTCAGCCTAAACGCTCCATCACATGAAGTAACAACTTGCTTGAACCTGGGAGATGTTGTGGGAAAGGAAATGTGGTTTCATTTTGTAACAAAAGTCCCGTACTCGACTTTACAAATATTCCAGGACCATCTTCTCTACCATTCGAACCCACGTCAAAAACCAAAAACTGGCAATTGGCATCAACCATAGCAAGAAGCGCAATCAGATTATGTCCTTCGTAGTGGACGAACAAACCTCTAATATTTGCTGGTGCTATAAATCTCATCAATGGCTGCAACACAATTAGGAAAACCCCAACGAGTCCAAAACTTCATAACTTTTCCTTCCCAATCTGTAAGGGGGCGATCAAAAATTCCCGTTGCTGCAGCGTATATGTAACGCAGCGCGACTACGATGCGGGTATATAAGCACCAACATGCACGCAGGAGATTAGTGTGGCATTCACGTCTTCCAAACGTGCGTGCCGTAAATGCGGAAACATGAACTGCGGCGACTTTATCACCAAATGCGTTCAAACAAGACCAACGTGCTGTTACTCTTTTCTTGGTTGCCTAAGGACAAACACCATTAGACATCCATCGGAGAATGAAGAATGAGTATGGAGGAGCATGTCTGTCGAAAACCGCTGTTGTGCGACAAGGGGTGCTGCTGCTTCATGATGACACACATCCCATATCGCAAATGCCGTAACGCAGATGTTACACCGACCCAACTGGGACACTCTCGAGCACCCACCTTTTAGTCCCGATTTCTCTCCATGCGATAATCACGCCTTTGGTCACTTAAGAGACCTTGAAGGGTCGACAATTCCTGACGGACGAGGATGTGCAGCGGGCAGTAACGGACTTCTTCACGCAGCAAGAAACACTGTTTTACTAAATAGGTATCTTCAACCCGGTGCGTCGGTCGGATGATTACCTCAAGACCAACAGCGGTTTTGCCTTATTGACATACCGATTCTGCAATGTATGGCCTTCGAACGAAAACTTTTTGATCACCCCTTATATTTTATCAGGCTGAGGTAGAAATACCGACACAGACTTTATTCGAAGAGCACTCAGTACTTGTAACACAAATGTGAATACTGCTGGTGGAGAGATGCGATAAACAAATGCCAATGACAGGTACGACTCTCCTGTGGCAGTGAATCAAAAACAAAATTGATATCTATACTTAGCTTTTATATAAATGCCACATTTACATCAATACTGTGCAGTATATTGTCAGTTTGGTTAAAGTAACAACACTTTGTTTGAACACTCTTCCCAGATGGCCTGTGTGGATTGAATAATTAATGCACTTACGTTTTTATTTTCTGCGAAAACACAAATGCACGACGTATTTACAGGGTGACAATTATTGAACTATATGAAATAAAATCGTCATAACTTCTGAACAGTTTGCGTTAGGCAGTTCAAACTGCACGGTTCGCCGTCGGGCACGATGGGAATTAGTATGCGCATGTATGGTTTGGTTTAGCGACGAATCCCATTCTCATTTGGATGGATTCGTCAATAAGGAGAATTGGAGCATTTGGAGGACTGAAAATCCGCATTTCGCTATCGAGAAGTCTCTTCACCCTCAACAGGTGACTATATGGTGTGCAATGTCCAGTCACGGAATATTCGGTGCGATATTTCTCGATTGCACGGTGTGCCCGCATCTCGTGGTCGTGCGGTAGCGTTCTCGCTTCCCACGCCCGGGTTCCCGGGTTCGATTCCCGGCGGGGTCAGGGATTTTCTCTGCCTCGTGATGGCTGGGTGTTGTGTGCTGTCCTTAGGTTAGTTAGGTTTAAGTAGTTCTAAGTTCTAGGGGACTTATGACCACAGCAGTTGAGTCCCATAGTGCTCAGAGCCATTTGAACCATTTGATTGCACGGTGACTACCGAACGGTACGAGACGGTTTTGGAAGATGATTTCATCCCCATTATCCAAAGTGACCTTGATTTCGACAATATGTGGTTCATGCACGACAGAGCTCGACCCCATCGAAGCAGGAGAGTGTCTGATGTCCCGGAGGAGTACTTTGGGGACCGCAATCTGCCTCTGGGGTGCTCAGAGGCCACTGGCATGGGCATCGATTGGCCGCCATATTCTCCGGATCTGAACACATGTGTGGGGCTACATTCACACAAGGTGTACAGCAATAACCCCAAAACCATTGCTGAGCTGAAAACAGCCATTCAGGAGGTCATCGATAGCACTGATGTTCCGACACTTCCACGTTTCATGCAGAATTGCGCTATTCGTCAACGCCACATCATCACCAATGATGACAGGCATACCGAACATTTCATAACCCAAATCTGAATGTCTGTAGTGACGTTTACATGTTGAATAAAAGGGTATGAACGCCGTAGTTTGTAAATAATTTTCATTTTTTTCGTGTTGTTCAATAACTGTCACCCTTTGAGTTCTGCGTCCCTAGCTACGCAAAACGCCTTGCGTCGTTCGCGCGGCGCAAAAGTCCTGCTCTTGGGAAACCCGACTTTAATTCCAGTATGTCGGACGATTGAGGAAAACCAGCTGTTGGAAGCTGTGACAATAGTTTTTGCCCTAGTACGTTGCATAGTTCAACATACTGCATGGTCACAATGGAGATAGTGCCCGAGAAGACAAGGGATATGAGCGAAGAAAACGTAGTTTGAATAATTTTACGATTGTTTTGAGAGCTGATTCGTGCTTTTACTTGATGGTCTGATTTTTGTAATGGTATAAGTCTGACGAATTAAACTTTTTCTTCCGAAACGCGTCGATTCCAATGTGATCAGATTTTCATGTGATCAACATTATAAACGTTGTTGAGCCGAATTATTCTTAAAAATTAGCATAATCGGATCAGAGTATTTTGCACCAGGGTAGTATATTTCTTATACTAAAATGTAGACTTTCACGGCCGGAAATATCATGTCCATTATAATTATCCGGGCTGTTATGCCGTGGTCGGTTGATGAGTTCTGTGGTGATTCCCAACGTTTCGTCTCCGACTGCGGGAGACATCTTCAAGGGGTCCGTAGCTCGATGGAAGGTCCAACACACCCACTGGCTCGCTACTGACTGTCGCTAAATTCCGTGTCCGCGCGCTCCCGCGCCGCGGCGTGACGTCACGTGTTTTGAAAACGTCAGTGCAATTGAAATGAAGAACGAAATGAAGAACGGATATTCGTCCGCCGAAATAAAACGTGCGTTGAGGCAGCCACGCAGAAATCATACTGACGTACAGGCTACTGCAAAATCTAAGGTTTTCCTGCCGTTTGTTAAAAATGTAACGGAAAGAATAGGGAGGATCTTGACGAAGCGGAATATTACCGTAATTTACAAGCCCACCAGGAAGATACAGGAATACCTTAAGCCTGCCAAGGACGCTCGCAAACCATTGGAAAAAGCTGGAGTGTATAGGATCCCATGCAGCTGTGGTGATGTTTATGTGGGTACCACTAAAAGAACTGTTTCTAAACGTTTGGAAGAGCACAAGGGAAATTGTAGAAGAGGAGAAACGGAACGATCAGCTGTTGCGGAGCATGCTTTCCAGCCAGGGAACCACAATATTCGTTTCGAGGAGACGCAAATTACGAAAGGCTCTAGACGGAGGCAATCGAAATCGCTAAACACCCAAATAATTTCAACAGAAAGGAGGAGGGCGTGAAATTAAACGGTATATGGATGCCGGTGTTAAAGAAGATGTGTACCACCCGCCCACTACTGGGTGATGGCAACGGCGCTCGACGGCGACGGACAGCGGCCAATTGCACTGACGTTTTCAAAACACGTGACGTCCCGCCGCGGCGCGGGAGCGCGCGGACGCGGAATTTAGCGGCAGTCAGTAGCGAGCCAGTGGGTGTGTTGGACCTTCCATCGAGCTACGGACCCCCTTGAAAATGTCTCCCGCAGTCGAAGACGAAACGTTGGTAATCACCACAGAATTCATCAACCGACCACGGCATAACAGCCCGGATAATTATAATGGACATGAGTATATTTCTTAGTTACTGTGTCACCTGATAACTTCCTGGCATCCTCCACTCGTTGTGGCACTGTTTCCAGTGGTATTTAAAATGCACAGCCCATCCAGGCTAGTATTCGCCTGGACCGCCGAATACATAAAGTCGTGCACACATACAATACATAAAGACCAACGATTATTTACGTATCTCAGCAGATTAAGTCCGCACATAAGAACCCTGCCAATTGTTAACACAGAAGTTTTCAGCAGACCACATTTTTCAATTCGTTCTCCAATATTTATTATGAAATGAACCGCTGCAGTGTTGATGAGATGTACTGCGATGTAAAAAGTAACACCAAGTTGGAGAAGTCTAAAAAGAAAAATGGGTAAAGAATATTAAGTTTCAGTAACTACTCCCTAGAGATTAATTCTCGTGGTACGTGGTTTCAAGGAAACATAAAACAAATAAAACACACATAAATAACAACTAAGAGGTCATACACAGTATGTACTGAGAAAGCTGTCGCACTGGCTAAGTTATTGAGATAATTTCACCCAGGAGCAAAGTTAAGATTCCTGTTCTATTATTGTCATTTTCCGTCGTTCTCCAAAATATTAGGTGATTATCAGGACGGTTCTTTCCACAACGCAGCAGCAGAACAGCCAAGAAATTAATCGTACCTCAAGCAATCGTAATTAAAGAACAGATTTTTAGTTCTAACTTGCAATGCTAAGTTTAATTTTTGGTCTAGTGTTGTTATCATTATATAGTAATTATAGTTTTCAGTACCGTATACTCTTATTAATACTGATTTAATCTGTTGTGTTAACTCTGAAGAGTTCGTAATACCATCTCATGTTGCTTATTAACACCTTATCCTTCTTCTGAGCTCAACATCTCACTCATTATGGACGAATGCTGATTCGGTTTTTCTGTGTATCGCAGATACACAAAATGGAAACCAGGCATCGTCAGCTGACAGTGTTGTGTGTGTGTGTGTGTGTGTGTGTGTGTGTGCGTGTGTGTGTGTAGCGTGGGCAGTCACTGGGAGCGAGGAATGAATAAACCATGCCGGACTAGCCTTTACATTATTAAATCACTTATTTTGCAAAATTAATTATACACTACGGATAAAACGAAAGTGGCAGCACTGTTAAAAACAGACTGGCCTTGTATTCCGTACAGTGGAGGCTGCAATCTTCAACTGACCATCCTGATTTATGTTTTGCATGGTTTCCCTAAACTACTTCAGGCAAATACCGGGATGGTTCCTACTTTATGGTCATGGCCGACTACTTTTCCCATCAGTGACTGGCTATACACGTCAGTATTTAAATCCCTGTAATATGAATTATGTCATTTTTGCTGTTCTTAAATTGTAATACCATGGCATGTCCAATAACATTGTAAAACTACTATTACTAAAACTACAACAGCTGCTGCCACTACTACTACAACTACTGCTGCTGCTACTACTACTACTACTACTACTACTGAGTTTTTATTTATTTGGCCTCTGGCTACCGACCTATTTAGACACATACTGTTATCTAATAGGGTTACTAATTACATATTCATTTGTTATCCTTAAAGTGGAGTTTCGGTAACCATCACTTTCTTAGTTACAAACAAACTTTCTTATTCTTACTTTACCTTTATTATGCTGAGGATGTTAAGAATTAAATCGTATTTCCCTTAGTTTCATATGTTTCATCTTTGGAAATAAATAACTTACTGGTCTAGGGATTGACACAGCGCAGAAATAACAAGTTATCAAAGAACGTAGGAGGTTTCATCTTCTGACATCAATTAGCTGGTGTGTACACCAGTGGAGTCAATCAAGTAATCTGGTTATTGTGGCTCGGCGTCTTCACATCTTGGAATTAAGAGAGGAACGTCCGTCTCTTGAAAATATCTTGCCATGGGGACTCTCATTTTTGGCTACTGCTCAAGATTCGTGACACCTGTGGGTACGGGCTTCCTAGTTCGACTATGGCCTTACAGAGTTTGGCCCGTTCGCTAATGCAGTGGGAACAGAGGAGCAATACATGATTTAGATCTGCCAGTTGCGGAGGATGATCTTCGCTATATGAGGAGGTTACATCTTTGGTATGCAGGATAACAGCCGACTATCTCAGTTAGAAGTGCCTTGAGATCCATCAGAGCACTCGAATTTGAGCCGACCCTGTGTAATCTGAGACACTTGGTTTACATATTGGTACAACGACTTACGTCAGGGTAGATAGCATCGCTTCAGACAATGTTTCAAACTTTCATGGTTTCTTATTTGTGGCTGGGGCAACCAGATACACTTGGCCACAAACGTCGAATTTAATTAAAAGACAACTCATATCTAGGCCGACATACCGTGATAAAAATCATGGCAGTGCTCGAACTGCACTTCAGATTATGCGGAATTGCCTCACGTCACTCACTGCACTTGTGAGAAACCGTGCAGCTTCAGTAACTATTGTGGATCAACTGTTTGGAACTACTGAAAAACTGGATACTGCCTAACAGCACAAGCCCATGACATCAAGATGGCAGACATTTCATTTCATCCTTATAGAATTTAGCGACCATGAAGTCACACATTAATGTACTGAAAAGACAAAAATAATACGAAATATATTTAATAGTAAAGGAACATGAAACTAATGGGACAAACAAAATATACCATGTTCCTAATATAAAATACATACCAAGGCAGAAGTCCAACAAGCAAAATCCTCGAAAATCCACAAAACCTCAATAAATGTAAATAGAGAATGTGAACTCTCTCACTTGACCCACATAATTCCAAGTCTGCGATACTACAAATCCACAAATCGTTTCAAAAGCCAGTGTTGGAAGTTTCACTTTAACTATATAGCTCAAACGAAGTCCAGTATATTCGAAAACCACCAATAGCTACAAATGTCCGTAGAAGAAACCAAAACTCGTCCATGTAGCTATTATTGAAAACCTAACTTGACCAAATAAACCAGAAAAAACTCCAAAATACTCGACAGTCCTATAAACCATTATTACCTTCGACTAACAACATACCCCAAAATTTCATTAAAATCATTAACATAAAGTTCGATGTAGAACTACGCACAATTATGCACTTAAACTCTCATACAATACATACAACACCGAGCAGTTAAAACAAAAACGTACTTACCAATTGGGGATGGTGTTTAGCGCTGAAACAGCCTGTTTTCGGTTATATCGTTTGTTTCCACTTCAGTTTAGCCTGCCTTTCAAAACTGCTCAAAATAACCGGTTTCTGAAATAGCTGACTTTCGGTTTTTAATTCACATTATTTCCTGCAACAAACGCAGAAGTCCAACAAAGATTAAACAACTTCAAAATTTCGAGTCTCTCTGTTTCAGTATAGATACAATCAAAATATTAAATTAAATAGGCAAATAAAACAAAACGTAGTCCGTCCACCATTCGCTGTTTTTCTCGAAGTAAGGTAAGTCGTTAACTACTACAAAAATTCACCAGTACTCTGTTTTCGTGTTAATTTGCCTATTTTCAAGGGCTACAAGCAGATAAAGGCGTCTTATGGAGACACAGGCAGCAGATCAGCTACTTCTATTTATATTTTATACTATGAATGAATGTCTTTTTAATTATTTCATAGAAATGGCAGACAAATCTTTAATCTTTCGAAGCAAATGAAGCAGTGTACTTCACTGCTACGTAATTCTTTAAAACTATGGCTAGGGTTGCTGCCATTCTGCAATACAACGGATGTCCGGCGACGACATCAAGAAACTACCATAAAGGACAGGTGGGGTAAGTCTTGCACATTGCACACTGCATGTACACGCGAAACTTAAGCCACGACACGCCAGCATGAACATTACTGACTCTACAATGGTGTACCAATTCTAGTGCCATATGATTGTTGCCAGTTTCTGTCGGCAGTGTTATTAAAATAACACTGATCACTTTTCCCATTTTCTATAGTATCGGAATATTTCAAACCAATGCAAATTTTACAAAAAAAAAATTACTCCAGTTTTTATAAAAAACTTTTATTTAAAGACGAAAAATATTAGCACTGCTGAAATGACTAATTGATATTTTGGTTTTTTACTCAGTTGTTACTCAAAAAACAAAAATTCCTGTTATAACCGAGACCAAACAAATTCCGAAAAATACCGGTTATTTAGAACTAAAATACTGGAATCGGTTTAAACTGCTCGGATTTTCCCGTCCCTATTGCCAACCAAAATCAGCTGCCACACAAATTTAGGTTGGCACACCACTACCCATCCACCAACAAACACCAATCCCCTCCATAAAACCCAAATAAACACGTGATTAGCAAAAATCACATCATTCATGTTTTCGAAATAAAAGAAAAGGAAACAGAATCCTAACAAAATAAGTCTGTCTCATGAACACGAAACCCAATAGACGAATGACAGCAAAAATAGTACCTTAACAACACAATATCTCGAATGGCGAGCCTAAATCGACCAAGAAACCTCTTCGAATGAAACACCAAATTTTGGTATGTCAACCACGCCCCATATATTCGTCCCGATCCGAGATACGTCAACTTTGAATAATTTCAAAACTTCGCCACAAACGTGGCAGTTCACAGATTCAGTAATCAAACCAAATAACTTGTTGCCATATCATCGCCCACTGCGGCATGTGCACAACGACCTGCAGGTAAACATCGTAGTCGTATCCACAACAAACGAAAATCAAAATAAAATCATCAACAATAAACATCATACCGAACTAATAATTCCCAAGGCTAAGAGCAAATCTGGACCCAATAATTACCGATGTGAAAAGAAACTCAGTAGTAAATCATCCAGTTCATAATTCCAGTACGAATCCTACCAAATGGCACTCCACTAATCCAACGACTCATTAACATCACTCACAAACAATGTGAAATCAAAAACATTCAACATCAGAGAGCACCACAAAGTACTGGAAAACGCCCTCCTCAAACACGATCCTTTTCAAATACGCAGCGCAACCATGACATCATATCACATCACATAGCACAACTCAGTTAGGTCACGGGTCAAAGGCGACGACCGGTGCCGCATGATACGCCAATTTCATGGTTTAATTACTTGATTGTGATCGTTAGTGCCCTTTTACGGAGACTCTAGAAAAGTTTCCGCTACGGGCTTGACATAATAACTTGCTGCATTTGCCGCGCACGAAGATGCGCCTTCCACATTCCCAGTCCTGTGACACGGAGAATAGGGCTACCTATTACAGCCTCGTGCGACTGACTCGTCGAGCATAAGCAATTCTACATAGCCTCCGTTTCAACTGTAATAACAGGAGCACGATAGGGGGTAAATATTTCTTGAAGCTTGCACATGACAACATACTTAGCTCAGTTGTTCAGCATTTTAATTTCTTACGACCAGATGATAAAACCTGATAAAAGCAGAACAAAAATAGTGTACTATCAATCAACTTAATTTATCTTCCACTTTTTCACAGAACAGCAAAATGCAGCGCAGTAAGACTTGAGAACATAGGAACTAAGATAATAACCATTTAAGGTTGTCCTTTTCTTAAATGGAATCATTCTACAGACAATTGTAATTGCTTTGCTGAGTACGTAAAAGCTTTTAAGAATAATGCCCTGAGCAACATATCCTCAATACAAGGCAGAAATATATCCAGTTTAATACCAGCACTTTCCTTGGTCTGGAAGCGCTACTTAAGAAAGTAAGCTAAGGTCGAAAGTAATGTGTCACACTGTAGTCATTAGAATCGCAATATTAGCTCATATGGACAAGCATGATGGAGAAATTAGCCGTGGCATTATTAGAAGTAACCCATCATTAGGCAGAACTGATTTAAGAAAACAACAGAATACCAAAATCAGAGAGATTTGGATTCCGCTGCTGATGGAGACGAGTTAAATGTCTTAAACACGAGCTGACCTCGCCCAAGGGGTCTCACAACTCTATTGTCAGTTCGTGCTTGGCCAAGGTGGGGTCCGAAGCCCTCAAATTACTTCTTTCTTTCCTGTGCCACAATTTTCCTACCTTACTATCTTTTTTCAGTCTTATTCTGTAAGACAACCTAGCTTGCTCAAACGACGTCGATTTTCCCACTTGGTTCCCTGTATTTTATACCACATATTTCGGTTAACTTGACCTCCACCTTTCCAAATTTCTTTACAGGATGTGCGAGCCGTGCAGGTGTGGTCACCCAATACCCAGCAGAGTAGCCAGTCCATGTGGGGAGTCATCAGGTACCTGTTGGGTGGTAGCCTTTGTCAAAGCAGGGATGGCACAGTTACGTATGTAGTGATCTTCGCGCGCATACTGAGGAGGAGGTGCCTGTCCTTTTAGGGGTAACGGGAACTCCGGGCACTGGCCGTCATTCCAGGTGGCCTTTTCTCTGGCTGGGTGGTGCCTGAGGGAAGAGCACTCGTTCGGAGATCATGGTGGATATTAGGCGTCATCAAAAGACCAAAGTTATCAGCCGATGGCCGCGAGGCTCTAGCAGTCTCTTCAGACAGGTCAGTGCAGATCGTTACGACCCAAGGTACTTTCCATCCTTGACCACACCATGGGAGGAAAACTAAACCAAGTGTCTTGTAAACAGTTATTCCCATTAATTTCTCGACTGACCCGAACCAATTGAGGTTCTTTCTCTCTATGAAATCAATATATTTTGTGGAGAATGTTGAAAACGTATTTGGCGAACTCTCTTCCCTTAGCAAATTACGAAGTAATTCTAACTTATGGGGTCCAGTCACATTACCGTTATCACTTGTCAAAAGCCTGAATAGCCATCTTTTGCAGTGTGGACATGCACGAAGAGTGTCAGTGAGGTGCTGGGAGGTTCCGACAGGGATGTGGAGCCAAGCCGACTCCAGTACCATGGTTGAGGATCCGTGGCACAAACAGCCAGATTCGGGTGGTCCCACAGATTCTCAATTGAGTTTCAATCTGGGGAGTTTGGTGGCCACGGGAGTACAGCAAACTTATCCTGGTGCTCTGTGAACCATGGATCTACACTATAAGCTATGTGACACGTTGCATTGGTCTGTTGGTAGATACCATTGAGCCAAGGAAAAAACTAACTGCAGATAGTGTAGTCCCCATGGATAGATGCACACTTGTGTTGGTCTATTATGCCGTCCAGATCGACAAGCGCACGCAGGGAATGCTATGAAAACATTACCTAGACCATAACGCTCCCTCCTCAGGCCGGAACCCTACCAATGATTGTTGCAGGCTATACATGCCAATGGCCACCTATCCGATGCAGCATAAAATGTGATTCATCTGAGAAAGGCCACCTGATGCCACTCAGTGGACGTCAAGTTACGATATTGGCATGCAGCCCTCATCACCGATGAATGGCAGTCAGTGTGAGTGCACGAACTGGGCGCCTGCTGAGGAGGCCCAGACGCACCAATGTTCGCTGAATGAACGTTGAGCAGACACTGTTGGTAGCCCCTTGGTTCATTTGCGTGGTCAGGTGCACGACAGCTGCACGTCTCTTCTTTTAAACAATCTGGTGGTATATCTATTAGAATCACATACCATAAGAATCTCAGTGTGGTACATGGGTTAATTTTTCGCCAGAACCTAAAACTGCAGATAGATGAAGAACCACGCAAACATTTGGAGAGGCGAGGGATCCAATTCATACGTCCAGTATGTCAAGGCATACCTGATAGCAATGTTGACACTGGCGCGCTCATCCTCGCTTTTGAGAGCAATTCGCTTCTAGAGAAGATCAGAACGATTATTTACCGCTAACATGGAAAGCTGTATTTTCCACCCTGATGCAATGCTTTAAATTCCAGCACTTTGGACGTATGTCTTCCATGGTGTACACATGACCTGATTTGTGGTGACTGGCCTGCAAATGCAAGAAATTAGACCTTTCATGTTACTACCTCCCTGTGTGCACTGCGGGAGTGACCACCCTAATTGATTTCTGAAGTGCACTACCCTCATCAACGAATGTAAAATGAATGAAGTGATGTCACAGACTGCCTCTCATATTCTGAAACTAGGAAAAATACGATTGTTTCTATCCAGTCTCAATGATATCGACCTTTGCCACTGCTATGGACAGGCTGTCAGCAGTATCTGGTAGTCACACAAATAAACTTGAGTTTGGGGTCAATAGGCCCTACTCTCTTATGGTTCCTGCACCACCGTCTTCAGAAACTGCTCCCTGAACATGGCTGTACAAGCAGCATCCTCCTCCAGCGTCTACCCTACCGGTGGCAGGGCTCCCTTTCTGGAACCCTGTCCTCAAAAATACACTAATCAGCACCTCACACCAGTGACCAGTGAGGGAGTGATGGACTTTGGGTCTCAGAGCAACCCCCACTTCTTCCACTCCTATGTTGACAGTGGAAAGGCCCCATAAGACTCTTGATTGCCAAAAGGTATAAAAGACAAAAATTACCGATCTCAGGGGAAGGCAACTCTAATGACTCCAGGGGCGTCAGATCTCCTCAAGCCATCAGACCCTGAATCAAAGTTTGTTGATGTTGTTCCATCTACACCAGTGACAGTGATCCTACAGCGTTACCTCACTTGGTCTCTTTGCGCCTGGCAAAGACACCCTTGAGGTGTTGCCACAATGGAACTGCAGCAGATGTTACTGTCACTGGCCTACTAATTTCTTCTTGTTCTGCCGTACGTGTTGTCCTCCAAGAAACACGCTTCAATGATGACCATTCTCCAACTCTTCGAGATTACTGTGCATTATGTCAGAACTGCATTGGTCCTGGAGAGCATCTAGAGAAGCCTCTATGTTGTTCATGCTGGTGTCATCAGTCGTTGGATTCTCCTTCATACTACGTTGGAAGCAATAGCACTGCAGTTGCAAATGAACCCAGTGATCGCAATCAGAAACACTGATGTACCTCCAGGCAGGGCATTTGGTTATGTTGAGATAACCACCTTAATCCAATAATTCTCCCTCCTTTTTCTCCTATTTGGGGATTTCAATGCACACCACTTAATCTGGGAAAGTATCATTAAATCTGGTAGGTGTCTTCTGATCGACCAATTTGTTTTTAGTCTTGATCTGCGTCTCCACTGTTGTGCCCCCTATCGCTTGTTTTGTCTATTGACCTTGCAATCTCTTCCCCCACTCTCTTGGGTTCCCCACAATGGTAACTGCATGACGATCTTTGTGACAGTGACCACTTTGCTGTGATCTTGTCACTTCCTTGCCAGTGCCTAACAGATCACTTACCATGTTGAGCTCTTCAAAGAGCCAACAGGCAGTTGTGTACTTTTGTCAACACCTTTGCCCCCTGTCTGTCAGACTGCACTGACGAGGTTATGGAAGACTACTTCGATGCAATCATCGTGAGTTAATGATCAGTCTCCAAGCCTTTGATCAATGTTACTCTTGGGAACAAATAATATCTTTCAGAGATGGAAAAACATCTGGAGGGCTAGTGCCCCTCTAATAAATTCTGTACTTTCCAGGAGACTACAGCTGCATTATGCTCCACCTTTCATTTCTTACAGAAGGAATCCACCATTCTATGCTGCATCCACATTGGTCATACCATATTAACCCATAGTTTTATTTTATGTAACGAACCACCCCAATGTTGTTGCGGAGTCTTACACACAGTATCTCACGTCCTTGGGAGATGCCTCCTCCTCCTCCTCCTCCTGGCTCTCCATGCTAACCGTGCTCTTCCTAATACTTTGCCTCTAATACTGGCAAACAGTCCATGGACAGTTGAACTGTATCACACTTTTCTCCATGAAACTGGTTTTTATTCTCAGATGCAACTTTTTAAACTACTTTCCGGGTGAGGATGGGGTAGATAGCGTTGCGGCATCTTCTGCTGCAAGCTGGGTCTACGGAATCCTTGATCCTATCTCCTTTGCCAGCTCTTCAGTCATTCCTCTTTTTCTTCATTGTAGTTGTTCTTGGATACAATAAGCCCCTTTTTCTGCTGCACCCTATTTTGCGTTTTAGGGGCAGCACTTCGATGAATAAGGGGTACTGTTCCACTCTTAACGTTTTAACTATAATGAATCAAGGGCAGGACGATTGTTGCAGGGACACTCAGCTGGCCCCTACCACTTATCGACCTGATCATTTTTCTCGCCTTCTTTTGCTACTGACAGTCCACCTGATGTCCATTACTTGTTTAGCCTTCTAACTTTTACTACGAATCTCCCAACGAAAAAGCATTCTTACTCTGTACCTGTCTTTGCCCTTAATCAGGATGGTGAGGGTTTGGTTGAGAGTGGGGTTTCTCTCGCCACAGATGGGGCCTTGGAGACCTCCCACCTGCTCTGACCTACATACCTCCTGACACACATACTTCTACTTTTCCTTAAATTATTTAGCAGATTTGGCATCAATATTGCTTTCAATGCTTCGATTTTACCACCCCTACATACTTTCATAATCCATTCAAATTTGTGGTGGGCATGTCTACCTCAGGATGAACTACCTCTTGACCAAGAGGCCTTATGACCTCAATGTTCAGTCCCAACCAAACCAATCCAGCCACTATTTAAGAGAATCAAAATTTCAAATCAGAATATCTCACTTACACAATATTGGTTGATAAAAGAAACAAAGGGTGAGATGGATGCATGGTAAAGTTGAATAGCACACGAGTTGATGTAGTGTATTAGAACGTCAAGGCTGTGTAGGATACAAGTATAAGATGTCTAACAAATGCAGTACCAGTAGTGCATCCCTACAACAGCAGTTAACAAGTTTGCAACTGAAATAAGAAATTTCAAGCGTAGAGAAAGAAGTGAAAGACACAGACTGACATGCTTGCAGATTGAGCTAGAGGAACGTTATGTGTCTTATAATCTAAACTGTGATGAAATTGTACTAGCAGAGTCCACTGACAACGATCAAATCTGCAGAAGTGTAAGCGACATGGGAAAGAGGTCAAAGATCGCAGTTCATCATCGATGAAGCGATGTACAGGATAATCGTTCATGCAGCAACACTCCGACCACAGCAAACAAAGTCATGAACAGTTCTCGTATTAAACAATCGCATTGTGACCATGAAGTCCACATAACAGAACTACGACGTTACTAATACTCTGAAAGATGTCCGTGAATAAGACATACTTAAGCACAAATAGTGTATTTCGTAGATTACAGGATTGCAGAAAAATTATGGGTGAGTACAAAGGTTGAAACTGGTGCACAGGAAATTTAGGCATAATATCATATTTCCGCAAGACGAAATAAAGGAAGTGATGAGCAAACGACAGCTGCAGCCTGAGAATTTTTTAATGACGTAAATACGCAGTTTCCGGCTTCAGTAAGACCTTCAGGAGATTCACAGGCAAGGCACTTTACGCGGGTAAGGCTACTAACTAGCTGTGAAACGAATTGGCTAACCAATTTGTGTGTGGTTGCACCGATCATTATACGGATTGCAAGTGCCTGGGAATTTGTTTTGCTGCGAGATGTCAGGTGCAAGCGCTCTACAAATCTCTCTTCTGTCAAGAATACAGGGCAAGCATCAACCTCGGAGGCGTCAGAGAAGCAGCACGAGCTAATCTGAAGAATTGCACTGAAAGAAAAATAGGCATTTGCCTAAAGAGAGTATGGAAAACGATGAACGTCGTATTTGTATTCCACCAAGACTCCTACAATGGCAACGAGAGGACCTATATGTAGTAGTTTAGTCACCTAAATTGTGCTTTTTTTGTCATCAGATACCACTCTTTAGGGACACAATTCGTTAAGGATTTGAATTAATCTCAACAAGTAAATTCCGTTTTAGAATTATTAGTACAGGTCAGAGATCTGCATTAGAGTGATTAGATTTTCCCCATAAATCTCCTTAATTCTCATGATGTTCTGTAATATATTACATAACTGTTTTGGTTAACTGATTCTATCGAACGGTAAGTGCGAGAAAAAAATTAGTGTTTTATAGAAATGACAAGGGGTGTGCCTTAGTCGATTACAATGGCATTGACCTAGGACATAAGTAGGTTGAAAGCATCGGTCCTAGCTCATTTGGCTCAGTCCTGGCTCCACCAGACCCATCCCAAGTAACTCAGGACCAGGAATTTTATCCTGCTATTCTCCCAATTCGAGATCAAAATTCAAGTATTTTCATGTAAAAAACGTCTATTTTATATTAAATGACTTAGAAAAAATTATAAAAATTAATATTTTTTATCATCACATTCACTTATTATAAAGTTTTTTTCACAAAAGGTGAATGTCAGAAAATAAATTTAATATTTTTAATGAAAGGTGAATATAAGAAAGTAAATAAAATGATTTATGGTGAAAGTAAGAAAGTAAATAAATAAATAAATTCAATATCAAAAAGTGTAAAATTTTCAGTGAATACCAGATCATAAAATTCATCATTTCTGTTATTAAGTTTCTTCATTCCTTTAAATTTCAGATTCATCTGGTCTTTTTCAATTAACTATAAATACCAATTAGTAATTAAATTACAATATCTATCTGGTAAAATAATCTTAAACTGATTATTAAGCTCCATACAAATTTTTCTCCATATCTTGTATTCAAATATTCACACCCAGTAATATTATATAAAACATTTATCTTTAACTCACTTAGTTTTTTAATCTCTTTCGAGAAATTTGCGTTTTGGAGCTTCTCTCCATTCACACACAAAAATTTTTATTAGTTTTTTTTTATAAATTGCAATGCCTCTATTTTATTTGCCAAAACATAGCTTTTGTCATCATGGGCACTCAACGTTTTCTTGTTTATTTCAACAGTATTTCATGTTTTTCACTTTGAAAAATATAAATTTTTCTGTAGTGTTCTGCATTGCTAAACAAACAATCTTTATAATCTTCTACTCTTATTCTATTTTTAACAATACATTTCGTAACTCACTGAGATTTTTTTCTGTATTTTATCACCAACTTTATAAACATACATTTCTTCTGTAAAACCACAAAATTTTCCATTACTTTTCCATTGCATTCATCTTTAATTTTTCCTAAAACGGTCTTCTTTATTTGAAGGAATACCATAAATATTATTTTCAGGATAATCATTAGTATCAAAGCAATCGATAATGGATTTCATATCTTCATAAAAATCTTCAGTTATTATATTGTAGATGAAGCTACCTGTGTTGTGAACTATTAATGGAAAATCTGTGTTAAATGTTCCATTACTTTCGCTATCATATACATAATTGTCTTGATGAGAAAGTGTATATATCTTCTTTACTTTGTTCATTTTGTAACTCTTTCCACTCTGGCTGATTGTTGCTCTAAAAGTATTTGGTTTTCTGGCCTGGTATGTATAGAAAATACATACCCCAATCTCTTGAATAAATGACACAATCGTGAATAAGTAATTTTTCCCTTTGTGCAAAATGTTACAATTTCATACTTTCATTTGTAACACTTACAGATCATAGCCAGAGCAGAACCATCACATTTTTTCTTTAACTGCATTTAAAATTTCTACAGGAATAATTTTACACCAATTGCTGTCATGAAATTTAGCATATTCTGTTGCATGCTTCTTACACTTCCAACAAGAACAATTTTATATGCACCACTCGATCCAAGTGTATCAAGAATCTTAAAATGAAATTCATACATGCCACTCAATAGATCTAACAAAAAAATGTTTATCTATGTTGATTAATGAGTGTCCCAGAATATTTTTCCCCTCACATTTGGATATGTTCCACAACTTCCATCTCCTAAGAAAAAGCCATATAAAATTATTTCTTAATCTTTCTATTCTCGTTTTTTATGTTAAAAATACTTTAAGTGAATTCTTTGGCAAAGTTTTCTTCAGTATTTGATCTTGCATTTACACAACATGAATGGTAGAGTTCATCTCCTGTTCTCACATGTTGAGGCTTCAGTTTGTTTAGATTCTTATCTACAAGTTAATGATCTGCTGTAAACATCAACAACAGGGTTATTTGTATCGTTTTATGTCCTATTACCTTGTTATATCTGACCAACCTCCATGATTCCAGATCAAGTATTAGCCAATAAAAGCTATTTCTTTTCCATCATGTCTTTCCTCCCAATGAATAGCCAATTGTTCAATAGGTTTTATCTCTACATTACCACTCATTTCATTTTTCAGTGTTACTGGTGTATCTCTCATAACTGAATCTTCATAACACAACTCAATAGTTTCTCCATATTTTGGTTTCAGTATTCTATAGTGAAAATCGTACATCAGTGCTTTAGATAAATCCAGTACAATCATACCAACATAGATGGGTTTCTTAAACATGGTTCCTGTTTTATTCATTTGAATAGCAGTAAGAGTTTCATTAAATATAGTTCTTCCTTTAAAGTTTTGTTTAGCTATCAGTTTACCATATTTATCTCCACCTGACACTAACTTTATATCCACTCTGTTGCTTATGTTCTCCATCATTTTTCCAAACACTGAATTATTCATCAATTTATAGAAATCCTCTTCAAAATCATTTTTAGCTTTAGTTCTCAATTCTGCATTAAAATCTATATGATTCTTCAACCAATGTGATTGTTGAAATTTTAAAACACTATTTTTGTTATTTTCACTTCTCATAGTAAATGCTGTTTAAGATTTCTCTAATGAACTACATATTTATTTTCATCATTCAGATTAGTCAACAACCTGCTTACTTTAGTTCCTGGTACAATTTTGTTTTCAGGAGCTAATGGTAAATCTTTAGGTAACTCATGTAATTCTTTTGGATAATCTAAATCTAATTAAAAATTATCTCCAATTATACTAGTATCTGATATTTCACTTATTTATGTGCAATCAAAATTATTTGGTTTACCCCATTCAAATTCACCATATAGTAAATATTGACTCATTGCATAACCATATAAATTATTCACATCCAAATGTTCTAGATAATTGGATATTTTTTTACTATTAAAATCCTTCATATATTTATTGTTCGCTTTAACGTATCTTTTACAACACTGTGATATTCCTCCTCTTATTTCCTTTTCAAACAATAAAATCATATCATAATCACGTAATAAATCAAGTGGTTTTTAATTATTTTCAGCACTGTCTCAGAAGCTAAACCTGATGCTATAAAATAACGGGATGGTCTACACATTTTTCTAAAATTTTCAAGGACATCAGCCAAGAACAATACATCAGTTTTAAGACAGACATTATGATATTCAGTAAAATTTTTTATATTAAACTTTTTCCATACTTTTTTGAATGTTTATAACCTTCATCACTTATTTCACAGTCTTTCTGTTTATTATAAAGTTCTTATTTTGCTGGTAATTGTCTCTTTACAATTTTTTTCCTAGAATCAATGTAATCATATGGATATGCTCCTTTTCCGATGACTGGATTGATAGACTGAGTAACCCTTTTGAGAAAAACTTTTTAATATTTTTCATTTGACTCTATTCCAAATTTATCGAAAGTTTGTCATGTGATAAATTCATATATTTAAATGTATCAGTAAACCTCATTTTCAAACATCTTGTAGTCTTACTGAACTAATATATCTGCTTTCATTATTTGGTACTAAATCTTTGTCTTTTCTATCATAACTAACTTCTTTCACAAACAGAGGCAAATCATATCCTGATAAATTATGTAAATAAATTGGTTGAAAACTAGGATGTTTCAATTGTAAATTAAGATTATCATATAATAGATCTAAAATCTTCCAGTTAATTAGCATGATGATGTACTTTTTTATATTTCTGTGAATAATGACATACACACAATGTACATTTCTTCTAACTTGCATATCTTGATTGTTCTTCAGGAGTTAATGGTCTCATTTGTTCAATTTCAGAATAAATTCTTCCAATTACTTCAGCCTCTTTTTTAATATATTCAAGAAATATCGTATGACAATTTGGTCTTCTATAAACAACACGATCTTTATAATGGCCACTTATATATTAATTATTATAACAGAATCCATGTTTCACATTTTTGATATTTCATATTATATGAATCTTCTGGATTGCAGTGACAATTGTCGATATTTAATAACAAGAATTGAAAACCAGTGTAATAATAAATGGAACTTTTTGTATATGTTGATAAATTTTTAAATGGATATGTGAATCTTCCTTTGACATTTCTACTTTTAATGGTTTGTTAACTAAACAGCGTGATGTGTGCCGATCTAATATTTCTTTACTTGTGAAATGGAGTGAACATAATTGAGAAATATAATGTGCTTCTTCGTCTTTAACGATTTGACTCGAAACAAACTTAAATTTCTTACATAACAATAATGTGAATTAGTTCAATCCTTGTAAAGGAGATTTACATGTTTCTCTCTCTTACATTACATAATTTATAATGAATACACTTGACATTTTTCATCATATGAATAAACATTAATAGATACATTAATTCTACTCTCAATTTTTTGAATATTATCAACCACTACAGGAAATTCAAAACTTTTAAATTTCTGATCAAGATAAACATTTTTGTATTTTGTAACTCTTTCTGAATTGTATCTACAGGACATAATCCACGTTTTATAGCAAACAGAAAACAGTTTTGAACTTCATTTCATTACATTAATACATCCTTTTTTATTTGATCTAGTAATTCAATGTAAGATGATCCTCGTAATGGAATGTATCTATTCTCAATGGAATGTATGTATTAAATCAGAATTCCAATAACTCTATTCAATCACCACCCTGATCCACATGCTTCAAAATTACACAATCTTGATATAATATTTGGTTTGCCAAACTTAAAATTTTTTATTCTCTCTCTGTCATTTGTGATCCTATTGGTCTGTACATGGAACTGAATTCCATACTATTTCTATTTGTCTGCTTTTGGTACTGACAAAAAAGTCTTAAATTTATTTTTAATCAGTGATTTATTCTTAAATTTGTTTTACAATTTTCATAATTTTCTGTTCAACTACTCAAGAAATGTTTAGGTTCAATTGAGTTTACTTTATTTTTAAAATTTCTAGTTTGAATCTGTTTGCAAATGTAGTATCAACTACATAATTTCTAACTGTATTTGTCTATCTTTGTAGCTCAAATTAGTATGAAAAGGAAATAATATTTCATCATTAGTTGAAGTTTTTTATATGTTGTTAGAAAATGGAAATTTTTTCAAAGCCTTATTGTCATTATTTTTTAAAACATCATCATGATTTTAATTTTATGATTACTTTAATTGTTTACAAAGACTTGTTCCTTGCAGATTTAAATTTGTGACTTATGTCCATTAACAAATCTAATTAGATCAGCTTTATTTAATTTACTATATCCACATAAATCATTTCTTTTACAATAATCACAAAGTTGAATTGCTCCATTTTGGCTCAGCTATTTACATAGAATAAAATTTGTTCGGTTTGTAAAGAATAGAATCTCAATTTTAAGACTCCTGAGATTAATAGATATTATTTTCCTATCTTCTAAATTACACTTTTTATATTTATTATTATGTTTATCTTTATGTGATTGATTAACATAGAAACAACCCAATTTTTTAATTTCTTGACAACTTTTACATCTTTTGTAGATTTATCTTGTACTTGCTTTTCATCGTTATTCATCGACAACAATATTTTCGAACGTTCGTCACACGGAATGCTTTGTAAATGATTTTCATTATAATATTAAAAAATATTTTTCCATATACAGAAGCAATTTGTTTACTGATGTATTTTTTTTACACGATATTCATTTACATATTGTCTACACATCGTTCTATATCTGTCTTTTGTATATTTCTGTGCAGTAACGTTATCAAATGAATTCTCGTTTTTATAACATCTACAAAATTTGGATTTGACACAGGACTGCTCTGCTTGTTGTTGAAATCAATTGAAGTTTATTAGGAAAACAAAAAATATAATAAAAAATTTCTCTCTTAAAAGGAGCTGAATACAGGTATTACAGATCTTTTCAACACCAAGCTTAGAGATGATAATAAGCAAGTGTTTACGATTATTGATGAAAAAATAATCCATGGTTTAAGGCAAAAATGTTACTAAACTTCTAGAATTTACAAACACAAGAAAGTTAATTATAGATCATATTAGAGAAAAAATCATATTAATTATAAAAATTTAAAGGGAATTGATTTGTTCCTGTTTAATCCTGAAACAAAATTTATTACTGACGCTTGATTAGACACATTAACCATGAAATCAAACCTGAGATTAACAGAAAATTTTCAAGACTGCATTTATGTAAAAATTTTACCAACAATTAGAAGACATGGAGAACATAAAATTAGAAAAGAAGTAACAAATTTTTATAAAGAACAGATAATTAAAAAATTATTGTATAGAACAACAAGAAAAAATAAATACAAAAAATGAAGAAGTCATTAAATAAGAGGAGAAATGAATATAAATTTGAACCAGTTATTATTGCTTCAAAAATAATAAACGAAAGAACCGAAGAAATAAGTACACTGTTAGCTCAATCTGCTCCTCAAACAGTTAATGAATATTTGTGACCAACTTTTGTTCCTTTAAAATTGTTCGATGATGACTGTGAATATGATTACTATGTTACTAGAACGCAAACAAGAATTTTACAAAAGTAGTTGTATAGAATTCAAGATAGACATCCTAATTGTGAAGAAATCTTAAGACTTAATTATAATCCGAATTCAGCAAATTTATCTCAACAAATGAAAAAGTGGTATGTCGACAGAGTTACTTTAAAGTTTTAATGATTACACTCAAGGACAACTGATTAATGATATAATAAATCTCTACATGGAAATCTGAGTTTATGTTTTCTATATATTTTAAATAAATGGAAGAAGATTATATTGATTATTAATTTCATTTTTTATTTTCTGTATGGAATTCCAGGCAGTAAATTTTCTGTCAGATGATGCAAGTTATGTCAAATTTTTGGGGGTATACATAGATGATAAATTATCTTGGTGTAAACATGTACAATGTATTAGTGGTAAGTTGTCCAGAGTTAATTACCTATTAAGGTGACTTATGGATTGTGTTCCTGAAAAATGTATTAGAACATCCTATTTTTTCATTCTTTCAAAGTATAACAACATATGGAATTATTTTGTGGGGAAACTCTAGCTGTGTACATGACATATTAACACTGCAAAAAAAGCAGTTAGGATAATTACTGGTTCTGCTTATAAGGCACACTGTAAATCATTGTTCTGTGAACAAAAAATCATGACTGTTATAAACTTGTACATATACTATGTTCTAATTTATATGAAGAAGAAATTACCAGAAACAAAAACCAGAGAAAATTTACATAGCCACAATACAAAAAGGAATAGGTGCCTCTATATTCCTTACCACAGATTGTCCAAGTCACTCAACAGCTATGAAATCATGGGGTACAAATTATTTAATAATCTTCCTCAATGTGTTCAAGAATTACCTGAACAATTATTCAAATAATCAATTCATAATGGCTAGTCCTTCGCCCATTCTATGATATGAGAGAATTTATCAACTGTAATATAATACTATAATGTTAACAACAAATGTGTTGTTTCTTTCAAACTATTAATTGTATTTTAATTTTATAT
Organism: Schistocerca serialis cubense; assembly: GCF_023864345.2. Lineage (NCBI taxonomy): Eukaryota > Metazoa > Arthropoda > Insecta > Orthoptera > Acrididae > Schistocerca > Schistocerca serialis. The sequence continues at coordinate 432,602,602 of NC_064640.1, read as the reverse complement.
GTCGTTGTCTATTGCTATTATGGCCGAATGACAAAATAATAATAATAAACCACATTACAAGTTCAAAAACGAGAAAATAGTCTTTAAAATCCAAAAGTTCTGATATCTTTTTATGAACTATAAACGGTAGGATCGAGTGGTAAGATAATTGTCAGTCTAGATATCATGGAGTACTATAATGCAGAATTTGATATGCCACATTTCGTATTTGTTACATTTCTGACGAATCTTAAAAATAATCGGTTACTTGACTCTTCATTATTCAACCACGTTAATCTACAGAATATGTACTTTAAGAAAGCAAGAAACGAAATTTTCCCCACAGGAGATGTGGAATATTAAAACCCCAAATAATTTTCTCGAAGTATGCAATGCATTTCTCGCTTTTAAACGAGTCACACTACTCAAATTAGACACTGACATAACCCTATTTAATTTAATTTCAAATCATCCAATCTAGGTGATTCACATGATCACAGGAAGAATGTTGTAACTTCACAGAAAACCACTATTAAACTATATTATAGTATAACAATGCATGGTAAGAAAAAATTAACTTACTATGCACAGCACGGAATATGTACTGAAAATTTTTAACTATATAAATGGATAAAAAATTAGAAACAGTTATAGAAATCTTAACTTCATGTTTGCACTTCACCTTGAAGCATTTTCAGAAAGACAGAGGATATTAAAACTGAAAAATTTCAGTATGTCAATTAAAATATGTTAGCATTTTGAATTTTCAAAAATCGGTTAATATTTGCATGAGATCAATGCTTGTTCCCCCATACAGCCATACAGAACAACATACGTCTTGCCTGTGTAAGCCTTCTCAGGCAACTGACAGATCAGAGTGTACAGCTTTTATTTATTCGGCAGTGTGTGGCCTCTAGATAAAGTACTACTGATCTAGCACAAGGCTTCCATCAGTGCTGGCATCAGAGATAAGGCAGCATACTGACTGACCTGCTTTGCCTCCCATACACATTCTTTTGCACTGTTAACTATGCACTTCGTAACTTCATTCAGAGATGGCACTAAAGAAATCGCCCTTTAAAACAACATGGGAATGTACTTCCACTTTAAAATGTAATTTTCTTTTTAATTCTTATTTTATGTGTTGCAAAGGAACATTACAATTTTTTACATTTCATCACTTCAAATAAACTGCGAAAATGTGAAGAAAATTTATTTACATCCAAAATAGACTAATGAGAATAGCATTATTAGAATGTACTTTGTCACTCAAATGACAACTATATACACAATCTGTGATTGAAAACATTTGCTCCCAGAATGCCCCAGACCGGGAGTGGGCTGGCCAGGCACGCAATGGGAATCATCGGACGTCAAGATGCTGCTGAAGAAGCTCTGCGTCCTCAGTTAAAGACACAGAAGATTAGCTGTTAGGAAGACGCTGAAAAAAAAAACCAGAGGACGAGAAGACGAGAAAAATAGAGAAATTGAAAAATTCCTTCCAGTGGTTTCCCACATTTGGCGCTGAAGGTTTTTGGACTTTTTGACAATGAACTTATTCATTTATTTACTTTTTTCATTCACCATGATTCATTTGACTTATTTTCTTACGCTCAGATTTTATTAAAAAAATATTAAACTTTTTCTTATATTCACATTTTGCGAGAGAAAAATAATTTTTAATAAATGAAAGTGAGAATAAAAAAATATTCATTTTTATTAATTGTATAAGTGATTTAATATAAAACAGACACTTTTTAAATGAAAGCTTGTGAATTGTGACCTAAAATAGTGAGTGTAGTAGGATAAAAGTACCAGTCATGGGCAACTTGCGTCGGTCCTGGCGTGAGGCAGGACTGAGCAATGTGAGCTATAAATGGTACCTTTGTGCTACTGATGTAAATTCTTAAATACCCAACGACAGAGTTCTTTTGTCTGTTAATATTTTTGATTAAACTAAATAGACAGAATCACTATTACAGCTGAAAAGTGTTAGCTCAAATCGAATGATGAGTGTTGTGTGGTACACTTTAATAAGAATAATTGAGCTATGAAAGGTGTTAAACCAGCAAGTAACTGAAAAACATATAGTGATTAACAACTGAAGGAATCTGAAGTGTCCAAAAAGCTCTTTGGAAAGATTACCTATGCTGAAGATGGGATGAAGACCAGACAAATAAACGTGAGTAAATAAAGAAAATGTTACAAAGCGTGAGCTTATCCAAGGTGAACAAGCTATAGAAGATGCCATCTGAATCAGATCTTATGATTGGATGTGGTTGCAGTCGCAGTGACATTAACATCAAAGACATTGCTAGTTTTCAAGCAGTTTCAACTGGTCTCAACAAAACCTGTCCTGGAACTCCTCATTAATAGGGTAAAGAGAGTGTCAGCACATTTTGTTAGTGTGGCTTACCTACCTCAGGGGCAAGGATACACCCAGGGGCAAACCTGTTGTTCTGGTTTGACTGTCAGATCTTTAACCTGTTGTCCTGCTAAGATGATTATGAACCCCCCCTCCCCCCGGGGATTATCCGTCATTCCGAGAAACCACCCCAAATCTCCCCTCCTCCCCCTTCTCCTCCTCCTCCCCCATACCTCCGGGAACTCCCCTTGCCGAACAAGTACGTTTTTTATATCGAACTAATTGAATAATTAATTAAATCGAACAATTAATTAATTAATCCATCCCCCTCTGGGAAAACTTCCAGCCCTGCCCCTCTCCTCCCCCACCAGGAAACTGACGGGAAAAAGACACAGTTGATCAGCTATTTGAGGGGGAATCGATTGCAGTGTACGGAATATTATTTAAGCAATTTCTGGTAGACAAGATATTGTGTGGAATATAGTTTATTTAATCAATTAAAGGGCTACAAGGCAGTGTTTGGTATATACGAGGGTTATCCTGAAAGTACTGCACTGCATTTTTTTTTCTCAGCCGAAAACAATGCTACATATGCAAAACGTTATGAATGTATTATTTGAAGTCTCCTGAGTGAGTGTGCAAAGTTTCCATCACGTCTGACACATAGCATAGCTGCAGAACAGTTTCAAAATGGCGTCTGTAGTAGATGTACGTTACAAGCAATGTACCGTCATTGAATTTCTCACTGCAGGGAAAGACAATGTGGGGAATATTCACAAACGCTTGTGCAAAATCTATGGAGCATCTGCTGTCGAAAAAAGTACAGTTAGTCGCTGGGCACAGAGGGTGAGGTCATCAGAAGGCGGTTCGGCAGAACTAAACGATATTCAGCGGTCGAGGAGACCATCCACAACTGTCACACCTGACAGTCCTCACTTACCCTCCTCGGACTTCCACTTGTTTGGGCCATTTAAGGATGACATTCGTGGAAGACATTTTGAGGAAGATGAGGAGGTGATTCATACAGTGAAGCACTGGCTCCACCACCAGCACAAAGATTGGTACCGACAGGGCATACATGCCATTGTTTCATGCTGGAGGAATTCCATAGAACAGTGTGGATATTAGGATGAAAAATAGGTAAAACACCATTCTTTCGTGTGTGTAATTCTCATTATGTTCAATAAAGAATTGTCGCTGAAAAAAATGCTGTGCATTACTTTCTGGGCAACCCTCATAGTTTATTTATTTATTAAAGGAATGTGTCAGTAAATTGACTACAGTCTATTGAATACTGTTTACTTAAACATTTGAAGAGTGATAAAGCAGTATGGGATATTTAAAAAATGAGCGCTTTTTTATCCCGATTGCACAACGAATGTCATCAGCATAACTCACCACACATTGTTAAAAATCTTTTGCACCTACTGCAGGGTATTGCACGTACATACTCCCGACCGCTTTGCTCGGTCGACTGCTTTGCTTATCCCCCCCTCCCTCCCCCCCCCCCCCCCCCCACACACACACACACAGGGCGCACTACACCCGCTCGAGCCCTGCGACTGGCAGACCGAATATTCGGCTAATCCCCGAACAAAAGCGTCAGGTGGTCGCAACCCTTTGATATTGATACCTGAGAAATTCCTGTCGAAACACATGCTCTCTCTCTCTCTCTCTCTCTCTCTCTCTCTCTCAAGTGGCTACATCCTAATTCTATTGCATTTCCTCGCTTCCTACTGGTGGATATTGGGATTGGAATACCTGGCAGGATTCGATCCTGCAACCACCTGGTTTCCAAATCCTGTTGGATTTTATTTCCATTGCCTCTTATCGGTGGATACTGGCACAGTTACGACATTTGCTAGGAAGTCCATTACATTGGAGGTAGCTGACTCAGTTGCATGCAGTGTCCTTAAACAACCTGCAGAGGGCGTGGACTGGTGTGTTTGCTCACAATACCACTATTGGAAACAATACATTGAACAACTGGGAATTTGACGTTGCAGCTTGGTTTTCAAAGCGCTACAGAATTTCTAAAATGACTCCCCCACTTGGATAGAGTTCACGCCTGATCACCTCACCTCCGCTTCCTATGACGTAATAACTGGATTCACTGAGGAATGGAATGGGGTGCTGTATAGTAGCCTCCGTTTGGGGTCTCCCAGATGTGTGTCTACCATCAGGGCGCTTCTGCGAATATCAAAACTGCTCAATCTCCTAATTACAGATCACGTTACTATATACCACTGGAAACAGACCAGATATTGGCCTCTTTTGATCTCGCGGCCCCCAAATTGCGGCATTCTGTTGATCAGAAAATTCCAGACTCGCTTTCTGTCTGTCTCTGTCTCTCAAGAGGCCACTCCCTGTTTGTCTGTGTGAACCAATGTCTCCAAACATCTATCCTCAGAATACTGAGTTCCTATTGGCTTATGCTGGAGAGAAAGGGGCAGCTGACGCAGCTTCGATATAAAAAATAAAGTGAAATATTCTATTTGCACTACCCTATAAAATTAATTGTTTAACAATTTACAGGAGTCAAATAGACCACTTAAAACACTTACCTCCACCAAATGCTGATCCTTTTTCGTAATAAAACATATTTTCAACATTTGAGTATCACACGCATACATTACACAAATCAAATCTGCGCCACAAATAGATTGTAGCAGTAAATATATCCGAGGTCTTGTATGCATCGATTATTGAGAGCACAAATACCCCAGTCCACCACAATGATTCCACTACACATATCTGGTGAAAAAAATTCTGCCGATAATACAAACGCGCAATCGTGATACGTGCGCCATCTGCTGGTTGCAGAGTAGCCCGGTCAACGCCGGCCAGAGAGACCTGCACCCACGCCCACACTGACCAAGCCCATCCCCTGGCATCCACACGTCTGCTTTACTGAAGGTTCAGAGGTTGGAGCGACTGTCACCAAGCAGTGAACCCATCAATTTACGTGGGGATATAATCAACCAGTGTAAACACCCGTCATATTGAATCTTCCCACGCAACACACACATCGGTTTCTGTAGCTGCTCACCCAGCACACTAATCACTAATGACGTGGACAAGATCAGACAAGTGTAGTACGTAAAGCTTTTAAACTTGAATATGAAAGATTTTAAGTTCCTGAGTGAAGAACCACATATGTATGGTGTCTGTCAATGTTAAGTTTTATGCTATAACGTCCTAGATTGATAAGGTTTCATTGTATACAGTGGTAGTAACAACTGACTGAACAACCATTTGCATATGATATCTCTTAATGTTAAGTTTTATACCCATAACGCCGCAGATTGGTAAAGTTTCAATGGATATAGTGGAAGTAACAACTTAATAGAAGTACGACATAAGTCTATTTCACTTAAAAGTCCAGACTCCTGATAAATGAACTGTATAATGCAAGCAATACTAAAAAGAAACGAAAATTTTATCGTTAAACCCTTGCATACTTAAGACATGAATACCAAAATTATTAATTAACTTTATCAATTATTTCACCAAATTTAAAATTAATTTTTTAACTCTATAACTATAATTTATTTGTCACATTTTGTGCATTCATTTTCAATAAGTACGTATGGCTGCAAATTACACTACTGGCCAATAAAATTGCTACACCATGAAGATGACGTGCTACAGATGCGAAATTTAACCGACAGGAAGAAGATGCTGTGATTGCAAATGATTAGCTTTTCAGAGCATTCACACAAGGTTAGCGCCGGTGGCGACACCTACAACGTGCTGACATGAGGAAAGTTTCCAACCGATTTCTCATACACAATCAGCAGTTGACCGGCGTTGCCTGGTGAAACGTTGTGATGCCTCGTGTAAGGAGGAGAAGTGCGTACCATCACGTTTCCGACTTTGATAAAGGTCGGATTGTAGCCTATCGCGATTGTGATTTATCGTATCGCCACAACGCTGCTCGTGTTGGTCGAGATCCAACGACTCTTAGCAGAATATGGTATCGACGGGTTCAGGAGGGTAATACGGAACGCCGTGCTGGATCCCAACGGCCTCGTATCACTAGCAGTCGAGATGACAGGCATCTTATCCGCGTGGCTGTAATGGATCGTGCAGCCACGTCTCGATCCCTGACTCAACAGATGGGGACGTTTGCAAGACAACAACCATCTGCACGAACAGTTCGACGACGTTTGCAGGAGCATGGACTATCAGCTCGGAGATCATGGCTACGGTTACCCTTGACGCTGCATCACAGACAGGAGCGCCTGCGATGGCGTACTCAACGACGAACCTGGGTGCACGAATGGCAAAACGTCATTTTTTCGGATGAATCCAGGTTCTGTTTATAGAATCATGATGGTCGCATCCGTGTTTGGCGACATCGCGGAGAACGCACATTGGAAGCGTGTATTCATCATCGCCATACTGGCGTATCACCCGGCGTGATGGTATGGAGTGCCATTGGTTACACGTCTCGGTCACCTCTTGTTCGCATTGACGGCACTTTGAACAGTGGACGCTACATTTGAGATGTGTTACGACCCGTGGATCTACCCTTCATTCGATCCCTGCGAAACCCTACATTTCAGCAGGATAATGCACGACCGCATGTTGCAGGTCCTGTACGGGCCTTTCTGGATACAGAAAATGTCCGACTGCTGTCCTGGCCAGCACATTCTCCAGATCTCTCACCAATTGAAAACGTCTGGTCACTGGTGGCCAAGCAACTGGCTCGTCACAATACGCCAGTCACTACTCTTGATGAACTGTGGTATCGTCTTGAAGCTGCATGGACAGCTGTACCTGTACACGCCATCAAAGCTCTGTTTGACTCAATGCCCATGCGTATCAAGGCCGTTATTACGGCCAGAGGTGGTTTTCCTGGGTACTGATTTCTCAGGATCTATGCACCCAAATTGCGTGAAAATGTAATCACGTGTCAGTTCTAGTATAATATATTTGTCCAATGAATACCCGTTTATCATCTGCATTTCTTCTTCGTGTAGCAGTTTTAATGACCAGTAGTGTAATACTCAGAAAGAGGGCAAAGTGGTCCACCTCCACGTTGGTGAGACACGAGCAACGACATGCAGAGCATGATCATATGGCTCTGTGTGTTGGCTAAGCGACCAGCCCATAAGGTTCTACATCTACATCTACATCCATACTCCGCAAGCCACCTGACGGTGTGTGGCGGAGGGTACCTTGAGTACCTCTATCGGTTCTCCCTTCTATTCCATTCTCGTATTGTTCGTGGAAAGAAGGATTGTCGGTATGCCTCTGTGTGGGCTCTAATCTCTCTGATTTTATCCTCATGGTCTCTTCGCGAGATATACGTAGGAGGGAGCAATATACTGCTTGACTCTTCGGTGAAGGTATGTTCTCGAAACTTTGACAAAAGCCCGTACCGAGCTACTGAGCGTCTCTCCTGCAGTGTCTTCCACTGGAGTTTATCTATCATCTCCGTAACGCTTTCGCGATTACTAAATGATCCTGTAACGAAGCGCGCTGCTCTCTGTTGGATCTTCTCTATATCTTCTATCAACCCTATCTGGTACGGATCCCACACTGCTGAGCAGTATTCAAGCAGTGGGCGAACAAGCGTACTGTAACCTACTTCCTTTGTTTTCGGATTGCCAGGTTAGAAAGGACCTGCCTTATGTACAAAGATGGTGGGTTGATACGAAGGGTAGCAGCGGTGAAAAAATAAGGTCCCTTTGTTTCTTTTAACTGTACCTCAATCTCTGATGTACCTCACATTCCCTGCAGCTTTGTCCATGTGAACGTTCCAGTTTAAGCTGGAACTGAGTGGAAGTCGGAGAGCGTTGTATCTAAGACCTTCTGCATCCTGTGGTGAAACAAGGCGAGCTGAGTTAATGCGACAGCACAGTGTTTAGATCTCTCGGCGGTATTCGAGAACATGTCGTCATAATTCCGACAATCTTGTCCAATGTGTAAGGCCAGTGCCAAATGAAGCTCTCTCGTGAAAAATGAGATAGTAGAAAAGACAATACGAGCAGTTACAGTGGTGTTTCTTATTGGGTACATTAGGAACACTGCACATCATATGAAAAGTGAAGGAAGGATGAGGATTTTGCTACTGCATTGTAGTGCATTCCCAAACTACATACAGGTACTGCAGCCCAAAGGAGATACGTGTCCCTCAGGGTGCATTCATATCTGTCAACCAAACATTCGCTCTATCCTCGTTATTTTTTACCATCCAACGGAGAAAAACTCGAACTACAAAAACTCCACTAATATCACCGAATAGAGAACTCCATAGGATAGGGGCTGATGACCTCAGATGTTAAGTCCCATAGTGCTTAGAGCCATTTGAACCATTTTTCAATAAGATTTAGTCGCAGAAGACGCTGAATAGTACCGTGTTGTAGTGGTTATGATACTAACGTGTTGAATGGGGGTTAGTGAGCTCAAAACTCACTTGGACTGTCCCATTTTAATTTCTATATTCGGTTCGACTACATTCTAGAAGTATCCACAAATGTTAGGCATCATTGTACTGGAATGTTCTGTAGCTGTTTATATACTGTATTTGTTCTGGCCGGATGCAGTTCGTTCCGCGCTCTTGTAAGTGCAAGTGCTGAATAAACCTTCGCTGAGTGAAGTTAGCGTTCGTCATTCATCTACTTACACCTTCTTCTACGTGACATTAATCTGGTGGAGACGCTGTTTATTGGACCTTGTGATAATGCCCATTACCGACGACACAGTGGCTCCCATCAGGCCACGACACAGCCGCCGTTTACGTGGCGAGAAACCCGAGTTCGAACCATATTCAACAGATCGCACTCTATCGGAGACAGAAGAAGAAGCGGGCGTTACGATAACAGCAACTGTGTGCCACCACATGAGACCTCCTTCCGGGTTCTCTGATGAGGATAGCCAAGATCCAAATAAATGGCTGAAGGTATATGAGCGTACACCCAAATTTAGTAAATGGGATGAAACCGTGTGTTTGGGTAACGTACTTTTCTACTTGCAGAGCACTGCCAAGCAATAGTATGAGAACAACGAGGAGAAGTTCACAAGATGGGAAGCATCCCAGGCGGAATTGCGCAGGTATTTCGGCGACGCACAACGACAGAAGTACATGGCTGAACATAAATTAAAGTGCAGGGCACAGCGTCCAGAAGAAACTACAGCATTTTTAAGACGTCTTGGATCTGTGTAAAATAGTGGATCCTAGAATGAAGGAGGAAGATAATGTCGCACATCTCATGAAGGGTGTTGCCTAGGACATGTATCAATCCCTACTCTTGAAGGAGGTTCGACAGCAGACGACTTCATAAAATGGTGCCACTATATCAAGACAATGCATCAAAAAAGAATTAAACGCAAGTAGTTTGAACGGTTTGCAAACGTCGTATTGATGTCTGTGATGGAGGAAGCAACTGATTTTACAAGTGTTCTTCGTCAGATATTTAGAGAGGAAGTTCAGAAGGTACTTGGATTGCACGGTGAGCAGAATCCGAGGCACTTCAAGAGGTCATGAGAGAGGAAGTGGAAGAGACATTGAACCCAATCCCGCGTCCTTCATTTCCCTTTAAAACTGAGAAAAAGTCGAGACCCAGGCGGAGTTATGTTCCCACATTGCCGCATGAGGAACCTGTTTGGCACCAAGGAAGACTGAGGTCTGGAGGACCCAGGATAACCAACCAGTATGTTTCCACTGCGGATGACCGGGACATGTGGTGCTGCTGTGGTGCGCTATTGTCGAGAAAGGCGGCGGATATTTGATGACGCCCGCGCCAGAAGACAGCAGGCCGATCTTATAGCCGACGCCAACTCCGGGACGACGACGGTGAGCGAGAAGATGTGAGTGCAGGACGACGTAGGTCACCATCGCTGAAGCCAGCCGCCGGAGAGGACGCTCCCCAATACGCCGATCAAGGTTTCCATCGCCGTATAGAAGCTCCAGCCGATCACCTAGCCGCCACAACCTGGAAAACGAAAGGATGCGACCTTCCATGGAGATGAGGCCGTTGAAGAGAAAAATCCTCCGCCGTCGATCACTACAAAACTGATAGGAAACTACGTCGATATCCTCATGGATGGCCGACCAGCCCAATCACTTGTGGACTGTCATTTCGGGGATGTACTGTCGCCAGTTGCAGAAAACCGTACTAGTCGACAGCAAAACATCTCTGCTGAAGGTGGCTAATGGGAAGAATGTAGAACCTACAAGAAGATGTACCATTCGTGTGGGTATAAGTGGCCATACACAACCCTTAGAATTCATTGTCTTACAAGAGTGTAGTCAAGACATTCTCAGATGGGACTTTTTGAAAGCATCTCAGGCAATTATAGATTGTGGTCGCTCGAAGATTATGCTAGACGAGATGAGATACTGTTGACAGGAAGATGCGCATCCGAGCGTGTGGAGACTATTGTGCTGGATGAAGTGATCATTCCTGCAGTCAGCGCTAGAAAGGTAACTGTCATGTGTCATGCCATGCATCAACCCATGGATCTTGTAGTGGAACGTAAGAGAAACATACCACTGAAGAATAACTTGGTCATCCCAGCCTCTGTCGTCTCGTTTAAGAACGGATTCAGTGAATTGTGGACAGTTAACTGTCGCCAAGAACCGTAGATCCGTCCAAGACGCATGTGCGTAGCAAACGCTGAGCCGTTAATTGAAGAACAGCTGAGCGTCATAGAAACCTCCCGTGCCGAGTCTGTGGGCAAAATTAGCACTACCACTACGACACAAGATCTTCTATCTCGACTATCACCAGATCTCAGTAAGGAACAACAGGAGAAGCTACTTGCCATTATTCAAGAGTTCTCTGAATGCTTCAGTCCACAGGTGAAGAGCAAATTAGACAAACCGACGATGAAGCACCGGATTAGCACTGGAGACCATCAACCAATGAGCCACAGAGCATACCGTGTGTCAGCAACGGAACGTCGAATAATTCGCGTCGAGGTAGAGAAAATGAAGAATAATGACATCATTCAGCCTTCGCAGAGCCCACCTTTTTTTTTTTTTTTTTTTTTTTTTTTTTTTTTTTTTTTTTTTTTTTTTTGTCGTGTGACTAGGGCCTCCCATCGGGTAGACCGTTTGCCGGGTGCAAGTCTTTTGATTTGACGCCATTTCGGCGACTTGCGCGTCGATGAGGATGAAATGATGATGATTAGGACAACACAACACCCAGTCCCTGAGCGGAGAAAATCTCCGACCCAGCCGGGAATCGAACCAGGACCCTTAGGGTTGACATTCCGTCGCGCTGACCCCTCAGCTATCGGGGGCGGACAGAGCCCATGCTCATCACCAGTGGTCCTTGTCAGGAAGAAGGATTGCAGTTGGCGCTTTTGTGTTGATTACAGGAAGCTTAAAAAGGTAACTAAAAAGGACGTTTACCCTCTTCTACGAATTGACGATACACTAGATTGTCTGAAGGGGGCTAAGTTTTTCTCGACTATGGACATTTACTCGGGATACTGGCAAATCGAAGTAGATGAGGCTGATGGTGAGGAAACTGCATTCATCACCCCTGAGGGACTGTATGAGTTTAAGGTAATGCCGTACGGTTTGTGTAATGCACCAGCAACTTTTTAACGGATGATGGATAATCTTCTACGTCACCTGAAGTGGATGATATGTCTTTGTTATTTAGATGACATTATAGTGTTCTCAGAGACATTTGATGAACATATAAAAAGACTGAGGGCCGTTCTTAAGTGTCTCCAACAAGGCTGACTGAAACTTAATCCAAGAAAGTGTCTCTTTGGAGCAAAACGAGGTCATCAGGCTGGTAGACAACAGGGCGGTGGCTCGATCATACCTTCGGCGATCGTTTTCTTCAGCCTGCAGCGTGCGGAGTCGAGCTAACTGCCGAGCTTCTTCAGCTCTGGTTAACACCTGGCCGATGTAGTCGTCGTCCACGTCATCAGGATGTAACGGAAACACAGTGTCCATCGTCGTAGTCGCCTCACGCCCATGCGCCAGGAAGAATGGCGTAAATCCTGTGGTGTCTTGTTTGGCGGTGTTGCAGGTAAACGTGACGAAAGGTAGCACTTCATAAAAAAAAAAAAAATCGTTCAAATGGCTCTGAGCACTATGAGACTTAACTTCTGAGGTCATCAGTCCCCTAGAACTTAGAACTACTTAAACCTAACCAACCTAAAGACATCACAAACATCCATGCCGGTGGCAGGATTCGAACCTGCGACCGTAGTCGTCGCGCGGTTCCAGACTGTAGCGCCTAGAACCGCTCGGCCACCCTGGCTGGCGCACTTCATCCCAGTTGCTCTGCTCAACATTGACGAACGTTGATAGCATGTCCGCCAAGGTTAATTAAGGCGTTCAGTAAGCCTGTTCGCGGATGGAGGCAGTCGTCATGTGATGAGGAATGTCACAAGATTCGATTGAAAAACTTTCCCTCGATCCGTAATTAACGACCTTGGGCACCGTGTTTTAATACAATGTCTTTCACGGAATTTGGCTACCTCGGATGCTTCGGCTGTTTTCACGGCTTTTGTAATGGCATAGCGTGTCAGATAATCAGTGCAAACAACAATCCATATGTTGCCACTAGCAGACGTTGGAAATCGTCCGAGGAGGTTAATCCCAACACGCTGGAAAGGCGTTTCGGCTGGTAGAACTGGTATGAGTCGGCCAGGTGGTTTCTGAGGAACTGCCTTTCTCCTCTGGCACTCTCTACAGCGCGACACATAGTGACGGACACTCCAAAATAAACCTGGCCAGAAAAGTCTCGTGCCGATTCTATCGTAGGTCTTAATAAATCCTAAATGTCCGGCCTGAGGTGTGTCATGGAATTTCTGTAGAACATCTAAGCGCATGTGTTTAGGAATTACTGGTAGCCACCTATTTCCAAACGGATCAAAGTTTTTCTTGCAAAGTAATCATTTAATTACCTTAAATTGTCCTTTCACATCCTCTGACCGATTTAAGGCAAGCATAAGTTGAGATATCTTGGCGCCCTTCTTCTGCTTAGGAGAGAGATCCTGGAGTGCAGCGAGACAGTCACTATCTTCATCAAAGTCTTGATGGTCTTGCACAGTGTTTCTTGACAGGCAGTAAACATCTTGGTGTTTTCTTCCACTTTTGTACACTATGGTAATGTCATACTTTTGAAGCTGTAGTGCCCACCTGGTGAGTCGTTCTGTTGTATCCTTAAGACCCGTCAAGCAACAAAGTGAATGATGGTCTATAACAACTGTGAATGGCCTTCCATAGAGATACTGTCAAAATTTGCACATGGCCCGGATCACAGCAAGACATTCTCTTTCTGTAGTTGAGTCGTTTCTCTCGACTTTTGTAAGTGTCCTAGAAGCATAGGTTACAACCTTCACTTTTCCATCCGAAATTTGCACCAGAACGGCACCAATCCCATACCCACTGGCATTTGTGTGTAGTTCCGTAGGTTCTCTCTCATCATACAGACCAAATACAGGGTCAGTCGTCAGAGCTTTTCGCAGCACATGGAAAGAATCTTGTTTAGCACCACCCTAGATAAATCTAGCATCAGCTTTTAACAACTCTTGGAGTGGCCTGGATTTGATACAAACGTCTTTGATTAAACGACGGTAATAAGAACATAATTCGAGGAAGCTTCTCACATCTCCGTTATAGATCTCATCTTTTCTGGGTTTGGCCACACACCTTCGTTTGACACGTGGTGTAGTGGTTATGATACTAAAGTGTTGAATGGTGGGTAGTGAGCTCAAAACTCACTTGGACTGTACCATTTTAATTTCTATATTCGGTTCGACTACATTCTAGAAGTATCCACAAATGTTAAGCATCATTGAACTGGAATGTTCTCTAGCTGTATATATACTGTATGTGTTCTGGCCGGAGGCAGTTCGCTCCGCGCTCTTGTGTGTGTAAGTGCTAAATAAACCTTCGTTGAGTGAAGTTAGTGTTCGTCATTAATCTCATTACACCTTCTTCTATGTGCCCCTGTCTGCCGATATATTGAAAACAAATACCGTATGCATGCCAACATCAAGTTTACGTGGCGATCCTATTCAGTATACAGGTATTGGGCCACTGTAGCAGATAGCCAGTGATTGTCATTCATACGTTAGGAGGACTATACCCCACAAAGGAATGATCGAAGAAGACAGCATACGATGGGTGGCCACGCATGGCAGACAAACAGCATGCATACCCGCTGCGGAGAAAGTCACGGCGGTAGGACAGTGGCAGTTCAGCAGCTTCAGCATACAGACTCTCAACTGGGCTACTGTAAAAGGCGCCAGTGGCCAAACGGATGCCACAATGGTGAACAGTGTTGAGACGGCATAAGAGGGGCGGATGTGCAGACTCATAAACAAAGCACCCATAGTCTAGTTTTGAACGGACAAGGGACCGGTACAAACAGAGGAGGGTTGTTGTATCTGCACCCTGGGAAGTACCACTGAGGACACGCAAGACACTGAGGGACCACATACAGCGAGCTGCCAGGTAAAACACATGGGAGGACCAAGAGCGTTTCCTATCGAACATGAGCCTGAGGAATTTCGAAGTTTCAACGAATGGAAGGGCAACGGGCCCAAGATGTAAAGATGGTGGGAGAAACCATTTGCACCGTCAGAAATTCATTTAGACTGTTTTGTCAGGGGAAAAACGAAAGCCATTGTCGATGCTGCACGAGTAAAGACGATCAAGACATCGGTGAAGACGCCACTCGGTGAGACAGGTCCGTGGAGAACTGCAAAAGATGGCAAAATCGTCAACAAAGAGGGAGCTGGAGACATCTGGCTGGAGACAGGCTATTATAGGGCTAATGGCAACAGCAATGTGGACGACGCTCAGGACGGAAGCCTGAAGCACACCGTTTTCCTGGATAAAGGTGTCCGACAAGGCAGAACCCACACGCACATTGAAAACTCGGTCTTTTAAAAATTCCTGAAGGAAACAGGGCAGGTGGCCATGGAAACCCCACGTGTAAAGAGTATGGGGAATACCAGTCCTCCAGCAGGTGTCGTAGGCATTCTCCAAATAACAAAACACGGCCACAGTCTGGGATTTCCGCAGATAACCCTTTATGACATGAGTGGACAAAGTAACGAGGTGGTCAACTGCAGAACGCCGTTCTCGAAATCCACACAGTGTAGTCGTTAGTAAATTGCGAGACTCGAGCCACCGCACAAGCCGGGCATGAATCTTACGTTCCATCACCTTGCAAATGCAGCTGGTGAGAGATATGAGGTGGTAGCTAGAAGGAAGGTTTTTGTCCTTACTGGGCTTAGGTATGGGTATGACAGTGGCTTCACGCCAACATCCGGGAAATGTGCACTCTGCCCAGATGCGGTTGTACATGTTAAGCAGAAAGTGCTAATCTGCAAGAGAGAGGTGCTGCAACATCTGAATGGGGGCAGCGTCTGGCTCTGGGATGGAGGAATGGGATGAACTGAGAGCATGGTCTAGCTCCCTCATAGTAAAGGCGGCACTGCAGCACTCAAAGAGTCTGAGAAGAGAAGGGTATCGCCCGAGCCTCCTCCGCTCGTTTCCGATGGAGGAAGGCAGGGTGATAGTGGGAAGAGCTCGAAATGTCCGCAAAATGGCGGCCCAAGGTGTCGGAGATAGCAATAGGGTCCACATAACATCGTCTGCTACCTTCAGGCCGGAAATTGGCGAGTGGATCTTGGTCCAAGAGAACCGTCGGAAGTTGTCCCACACGACAGAGGAAGGGGTGGAACTCTTAAAAGAACTAGTGAATGAAATCCAGCTAGCTTTTTTGCTTTCCTGAAGAACGCGATGACACTTTGCACGCATCTGTTTATAATGAATGCAGTTTGCCATCGTAGGATGACGGTTAAAAACGCGGAGAGCACGTCTCCGTGCGCGAATTGCGTCTTGGCATGCCTCAGTCCACCAAGGGACTGGGACGCGGTGCGGTAAAGAGGAAGTGTGAGGAATGGAACGTTCTGCAGCAGTAAGGATAACGTTTGTGAGATATTCTACCTGGTCGTCACATCTGGGGAAATCTTTTTCTTTGAAGGTTGCCAGAAAGGAGTAAAGTTGCCAGTCAGCCTTAGTAAGCTGCCATTTGGGTGTGCACGCAGGTGTGGTAGGAGTCTGCAAACGGATAGCACACACGAAATAGTCGCTCGAGTAGGTGTCAGAACGAATGGACCACTCAAGACGATGGGCAAACTGGGCAGTGCAGGATAGATCCAAATGAGAATATGTGTGCGAGGAGTCAGAAAGGAATGTGGGTGCTCCAGTGTTAAGGCAGAAGTTGATTAAGAAGATCAGCCAAGAGGGCACCTCTCTGACAGGTTATGGGAGAACCCCAAAGGAGATGATGCGCATTAAAGTCACCGAGTAGCAGAAATGGTGGAGATAGCTGCCCAATAAGATGAAGGAAATCTGCCCTGGTGACATCAAATGACGGAAGGACATAAATGGTACGGAGGGAAAAAGTCAAGTGAGGAAGGAAAAGGCGAACTGCAACAGCTTGAAGATGGGTAGTCAGAAAGATGGGTTGACTATGAGCGTCACCCCGTATGAGCAGCATGACGCCCCCATGAGATGGAATGCTGACCTCAGAGGGAAGGTCAAAACGACTGGGAAGAAATGTGAAAGCTCAAAGTGGTCGTGAGGACACAATTTTGTTTCTTGAAGGCAGAGTACAAGGGGACACTGCGATGCTAAAAGCATCGTAAATTCTCTTTGTGAGACCAAAGGCTGTGAACGTTCCATTGGAGGAGGGTCATGATGAGGAAGAGATGAAGGGGTGTCACCTCGGTGGCTGCCGAGTGACAGTCTGTGAAGAGATGCTGCTACAGGGCACAGAAGCAGGAGTATCTTGCTCCATGGTGTCCACAGAAGCATAGGCTTGCTTGTGCTGTCAGTCTGTTGAGTCCAATGCAGAAAAACAGTTGGTGGTGCGCACCGGCGACACGGAGGCTGGCCGGGCTAAGGTATCACATGGCAAGACTGTCAGAGAGGATCTCTGAATTGGGGAAGGAGAAGACCGTTTGCCTTTGGTGGACTTCTTCGAGCCTTTCCAGTTAGCAGAGGAAAACTGGGGTGTTGTTTGGCTGGAGGGACATAGGAAGTCTTCATCGGAGTACTCCTTCTGTCCTTTCCTGCCTACCAGTTGTGTAGCTGGTGGCTTCGCCCCTTGAGGCAAAAGTTTGATGGCTTGTTGCACAGCTGGATGGGGAGATGGCGATGCTACCTTGACACTAGGCGATTTCAAAACCTCAGAGCTGAATATGAGGTAGCATGTCTGCATGGCCATGTCCTTCATGGAGCGAGGGGTAACAAGAACAGAACTGTAAGTGCCAGACGGGAGAATGCAGGATTTGTGACTAGCGAATAACTTGCAAGCGACTGGGTAAGGCACTTTTTCCTTTACCCAGATCTCTTTGACAGCCTGTCCATCAAGATACATGGGACAATCCCCACAGGAGGCGGAATGGCCGCCATTGCAGTTGATACAGTGGGGGGGGGGGGGGGGGGGGGAGGAGGCGGAGAATCGCCCTCGTGCGCATCCCTACCACAGGTTATATTTTTGGCTGGGTGTCAACATGACATTTTAGTGTGGTTGAAACGATGACACTCGTAGCAGCACATTGGCTTCAGAATGTATGGTCGGACTGTGATAATTTCATAGGTTGCTTTGATCTCGGATGGAAGCGCCACTCTATCAAAGGTGAGAAAAAGAGTGCAAGTGCGCACTGAGAAGGAATCTACCTTTTTCATCACCCGATGGACGGCAATGACATCCTGTTCAGATACGTAAGATTAGATTTTGGCCTCAGTCAGACCATCGAGCAGCCTAGTGTAAATAACACCCAGGAAGAATTCAAGAGTTCTATGGGCCTTGACACGAACAGGGTAGCCATGGAGAAGTGAGGTAGCAAGTAGTAGTTGTGCTTGAGAGTCAGAAGTAGTCTCCAAAAGCAAAGTGCCATTCCGTAAATGAGAGCAGGATTTCCAGGGCCAGCAATTGCATCAACACCTTTCTGAATAATAAACGGATTTACCGTCGCGAAGGACTGACTGTCTTCAGTACGTGAGACCACGAGGAACTGTGGTGCAACTGGAAGGGTCTTTGAAATGTTAGCTTCATTCTGTTTACGTTTCGTAAACGTTGATTGTGAAGTTGATTGGCTCATTGCGAGAAAATCCCCCACGATTGCCAGTGTCTCCGACGGCGCGCTCCTTCCAACTGGTGACCCCCTTCACAAGGGGGAGGACCCACATTAGGTGATTGTTCACACCATTGGTCACACCTACCAAACACCTGACGGAGGGAGCAATCGGCAATTTGGGGAGGTTGCAGCTCAAGCAATCACCCATCCCTAGGCCGGACCTGTACCAGTGGGTATGTGCGAACCTTACTTATCGACCCAAGGCTGGGAATTACGTGTTACCCAGTGACCTGTTACGCATCAGACGCATGGGCCAGCCTTCAGCAGCACACAGGGAGGAAGAAGAAAAAGAGGAACCTCAAACGCCGAAGCGGAGCAACAAGAGGAGAAATGAAACAAAGAAAGGAAAAGGGAACGAAAAACAGTGGTGAGACTGTTCTTGTGTCAGCGACAGAAATGCGGAACATTCCCAATAACACCCCAGACACGTACCCCAAGGGAGGGGAAAAAGGATAGCAAGAGGATAGACATGCAGCACAGAAGGGAAAAGATTCTGCAAGGGCTGGGGCCCCATAGTAACCAAGAACGAACATGCCAAACAGTGGCGAGCCACCTGGGGGGATTACATTCCTTGGTGATTACAGTTATTATGCTATGGGAAGCAGGGATGGAGGTGGAGGCGTGAGCTCTTCCCAAGTGGAGGAACCCTTTTAGGAATTCTATAGGGCTTTAAAAACCAAATCACGTTGTCAGATCCCCGATTGGTCAATTTATTGTTTCTGATAGTGGTACTGCAGGCACTCACACCAGTCCAAACCCTCTGCAGATTGTTTAAGCTGAAATTTGAAATTTTCAGCTACCTCCAATGTAATGGACTTCCTAGCAAATGACCTAACTGTGCCAGCATCCACTGACAGGAGGTGAAGAAAAATAAAATCCAGTAGGGTTTGGAAAGCGGGTGATTGCAGGATCGAATCCCACCAAAAGACAGTGATAGTGATAGTTGGAATCCTTGTATTCACCAATAGGAAGCAAGGGAATGCAACAGGATGTGGCCACTTGAGAGAGAGAAAGAACATCTGTTTCAACAGAAATTTCTCAGGTGTCAATATCAAAGGGTTGCCACTACCTGACGCTTTTGTTCATGGATTAACGGGACATTCGGTCAGCCAGTTGTGGGGTCCATGTGGACATAGTGCAGCCTGCTCGTGCAGGAATACACAAAGTGGTTGACCCAGTGAAGTGGTTGGGGGCACGTGCATGCAATGCCCTGCAGTCAGTGCAAAAGATTTTTTATCACTGTAATAAAGTGCAGTGAGTTGTGTTGATGGTATTCCTTACACAACCGTGATGAAAAAAAACCACCCAATAAATTAAATATTGCATACTGCCTTGTAACCCTCAAAATGTTTAAATAAACAGTATTCCATACACTGCAATCGATTTCCCACCAATTTCTTTAAATAAATAAACTATATTCGATACACCACCTTGTATCCAATAAATTGTTTAAATAAACAATATTCAACACATTGCCTCGTCTACCAGAAGCTGCTTAAACAATATTCCATACATAGCAATTGACTTCCCACCTAACAGCCAATCAACTGAGTCTTTTTCCCAGCAATTTACAGGTGGGAGAGGGGTGGGGAGGACTGGGAGTTCCCAGAGGGGGAGAGGTTAGTTAATAGATTGATTTACTTAATTAGTCAATTAATCTGATATCAAAAGCTTGGTAGTATCAGCTAGGGGAGTTCCCAGAGGGGTGAGGGAGAGGGAGATGGAGGAGTTGAGGAGGGAAAGGTTAGGGGATTTCTCGGAAGGACAGATTACCCCCAGGCAATCATAATCCACTTAGTAGAACAATAGGTTAACAACCTGTCAACCAAAAGAGGAAAATAGGTTTGTGCCTGAATGTACGCTTGCACCTGATGTAGGCAACACATGCTGATGCTCTCTTTACCCTGCTGCACTCCTGGCCCCAGCCAATCTATACAGTTAACAGAACTGCGACCACAACTATGGAGCAAGTTAGCTGCTACGCTATTCACTGCACTGGTGATTCCAACACTGCCATCTGCATGACTTCTTGATTTGGTTAATAACTGAGTCACAAAATTGAATGAACAACTATTTCGATGAGGCTTGTGAAGTAAGTACATTGCTGGCAATTAAAATAGCAACAACATGAAGGCGGCATGAAGCAACTGTCAAACTGGCATGAAGTGCCAGATGCTTGGAAATGACAACAAATAAACATTTCACAGCGAGTTCAGAAATCACGTTTTTCTTTTAATTTGTGTGGTTTCAGACAGAGCCCATTTCATCACATACAGCTACTGCACATGATAATACAAGCAGGACATTGGTCTGATTTTATTTCAAAACAAGATAAGGAGTCAAAAACATGCACTACCCTGACTGCACCATTAAAACAAAAACCAAGAAATTTTTTACATAAATCCAATTATATAACATACATAATGGAACATTGGTCACATCCTCAAACTTTAAAATTCCCATCTCCAAATACAAATGAAATGGCTAATACATCTGGCAACAGACTTATTGATGGAACTAAGAGGTACTCGAAGTACGGTGTAATTATTGTTCTTGGATGATGGTATTTATCACAGTCTCCTATATAAGTACAATGTCCTTATCAATGAGGCAGGAACCACAGCTTATGGAGGGAATTACTTTCAATAATTATCTCGTTTTATTGGTATGCTAGGGGTCTGTTACTCTTAATTTCTCTTCTTGTGACCACCAAGTGTGGTGGGATCTGTTGCTGAATCACCTACTGCCATGTCACTTTGATGACATGAACATGTGCACTAATTTTGTCCATTCCATCTTTGCTTGATTGGTGGGTCTACTACGATAATCACTGTATGATAAGGATATGTTGATGGGAAGTAGATGCTGCACCATTTTCAGCAGTTCATCTGTACAGTCATTGCCTCTAATTCCAAAATGTTCTGGATCCACTGTAGATCAATCCTTTGATTCAGCTCCTTTGCTCAATTGAGACTTCACTGTATATCATGTGTTAAACGACTGTTTTTCTTTTCGCTACACTCATAAAAGAATGTAGGGTACTCTTCGAGTCAGTACATAATAAGACCTTGTCAATTGTGTTTGAGCATTGGTTGCTTGTGAGAAGATTGTGTTATGCCTTGTGCAAGGAGAAAAATCTACCGGCACAGGTGAGAATTCTATAGTAGCAGAATCGTGGCCTGTTGAGACTGTGGTTTGTCGTTCTACAAAATTGCTACTCGTATTTGTCCGGATGTGCCTGAGGATGATGAGCTCAACCATGTGAGATCGTACAGCTACGTCACATGCCTTGAGCTGGGAAATGGGCTTGTTTGTAGCAAGACAAGTATCCACTCGGGCAGTGCAACATGGTCTGGAGCATCAGGGACTATCAGTCAGGATGGAAAACATTGTTGTAGCTTACCATGACATGGCAACAGAAAGTCCCACCAGCAATGGTGTGCCCAACAACACTGGACATAGGAGTGGCACCATAACACGTTTTCAACATCAATTAAGGAAATTTTAGCTGTAAGTTGCCAATAGGTTTGCTTTTGATCTAGTTCTGTTGTAAGACTGTGCTCTCGGGAAACAACTAGTTTTTAGTTAAGATCATGGATTGTTTCATTACTGCCAGGTAATGGTGTTTTCATAAATAAACACATCATAAGGGCAGTAAGAACATTATTTCAACTAATTTAACTTCCCACTTTCATCACTTATAAATTACAGGATGCAGAACTGCACTTTACAGGAAATCCAATGTCGCTGATACTAATTCTGTGAGGGGCATTAACTATGGCAGCTCTGCAGAAAAACAGGTGCTAAGAAATCCAACATGACGATTCACTAAGATAATTCATGGATGGATTGTCTTAATCTCTGTATGTCTTGAATGGAAAAGTATGGCCAGTCATACTGTACACCTCTTATACAATATTCTATGGACTCTGTAACTGACAGAGACACTTCTGGAGGTTTAGTAAAACAAGGGGGAAAGGGCGGCGGAATCTTATGACCTCTAAGACAGGACACAATCACCATCCTTAACATGTCAGAAATTTAACAGCTGCGAACCATATTACCACCTACGCGAAACAGAGGTATGTTGTGTACTCATGGGACCCCATACCATAATATCAGGTGCTGGGCCTATATGATGACAACAACAAATCTAATCTGGCAATGTTCATTCTCGTTGAGGGCTCCACAGTCAGACAGTTGTGATTCTGTACATAGAACTGGGACCCATCTGAAATGATGACATGGTGCCCCTTCTGCAACCAATGTTGTTGGGCACACCACTGTCGGCACATCTTTCTCCTCTGCCATGTCGAGGGAAGCCACAACAATGGTCTTCACGCTGACAGTCCGTGGCCCTAAATATGTCTTTACACTCTCCTTGGGATAATTGTCTTGCTGCACACAATTCCATTTCCTGACTCATTATATGTGATATGACTTTAAAATCATGCTCGGCCAAGCAATCAGTACATCTATCCTCTCAGGCGCTAGTTGCAAAGGGTCGCTAAGATTCTGCAAAGCATTGAAAATTGTTCTCTTCAGTCCATCGATATCATATTTGCATGACAGCTATGGGATTCTGACCAATACGAGCAATATTATCATGGAACTATAAACATCAGTCTCCATGGGACATGATCCTTCCAGTGTCTAGTTCTGACATGTGCTGGTAGACATTTCCCCATATTAAACAATGCATAACGTGATCTTTTCACAAACAACAATGAAATGTGATTTCTCGATGAGAAACCGACAGAAATAATTCCTTTTACATGAAATGTAAACAACATTACTGCTACCTAATTTGTGGGGTTGTGCTGAAATATTAACCATTTTCGTATGCAAGCATGTACTATACTTAAAGTATATTTTATGTATGCTGCATGCGGTCTTCATAGTGTTGCAGTTTTAATGGTCAGCAGCGTATATTTAAGTTTATGATGTACCGATTTCACATTATATTCTGTGGTAACAAAGATAATATTTACGTCATGAACTGATAAGTAGTGACTCTGTTCATGAAAAGTTTTGTTGCAATTTTGTTGTATTAGTTGAAAAGCAGTGAGTTATAAAATTAGCAATTTACTGAGTACTAACTTACTGATTGACCAAAGTATCTGCCTGGAAGTCGAATGTGCATTTTGGAACTAGTTTAGATGTGGAATGTTCAAGCCAACACTGAAATCAATCCTTTAATATACTTTTCTGAAGAGAATAGTTTGGATTGTAAGTGATAATACTTAATACATTTTTTAATTTGTTCATATTACAAGAATGACAGTTATGCTCTAAAGCACATCATCACTCAGTGCTGCTTTCATCTCCAGGTACATGCCTCAGTTTCCCTGGCTGTACCTCTCTCTCTCTCTCTCTCTCTCTCTCTCTTTCTCTCTCTAATCTGTATGTTGTTATATTTTTGTGTGTCTTTTTCCTGTTTGATGGAGTTCCATACAACATTGTTTTCATTTTATGCGTTATAGATTCTTATCATCTATTATTTTTTGTTTCATGTCATGGAATATCCTCATATGATTTTTCTGTAATTAGATTACTATAGGAACTCATGCTGACAGTTTTATTCCCTGTTTTCTACATAGCCTTGATTTCATTGCCTGCATTTACTTTTCACAGCGGTGGGTACTGTCTCTCTTTTGCGATAACATTAGTAATGAGGTATACCCATGACAATAGCCTGTCCTATGTCACTGACATACCATCAAGGACGGCATCATTAGAGACAGCAGCTACCTCCATTTGCAACGAGTGGCCAAAAGAAGCAGCTGTGACATCATTGTAGACATCAACCTAGCATTTGTCGTTATGGGCTATGGGGAAAGGTGGAAATTAGACAGTTTGTCTCATTGTCTGAGTTGCCCTTATCTCAATACCAGTATCTCACCACTAAGCAATCTGGAAACTACTTAAGACATTAAAGCTGACAGGTCAGATCTACAGTACAGTATAAGGTAGCTTGAAGTTATTAAATCAGTCAAAAACGGTAGACTTAAATGATTTGTGGGGCAAGATACCACATAGTGACTGCTGATGACAGAATTAGTTGCAGCCATCATTCTTTTGCCAAAAATTAAGTTCCTACTGGTAGAATATGATATTTACGCATAAGCAATTTTGGGCGGAAGGGAAAATTTTAATGCTGGGCTTTTGGAAGATAGTAAACCAATCAAAGTGGTACGTCGGGGCTGAACCAAGAGAGTAATCTCACAGGTATGATTTGTAGGTGTAAATTACTGCTTGAAGGTTGTTTTATCCATAATTATCAAAATACAAAGAGCCCAGTGCCATAGATGTGGGTGTTCTTCGCATGCAAGTTACACTATTGCATACGCCTGCAGTTGAATGAAGAAAGAACGTCCATCCTTAGACATGAAAAATTGTAATTGAGGTAGAGGGAAAAAAATGTGTTGAATAAAGATGTTTATGGAGTTAAGATGAATACTACTAGCAAATCTCTCTTTCCTGATGTTTCCCTATTTATAGTATCAGCATGTGGGCACCTGGCCAGCCAGCATTTGGCAATTATAATTTTCAATGGCTGGATGTCATCCCTGTCATCACATTGCTGTTTATCAACACACAGGTGACCATACATTTTTATGCCAACCTCCACCACACCTGAAAGGTCTATCAGCGTACGTAGAAATGTGGATTTCTTGTTAGGATAAAGAAAGAAAATTTCATTTGTTCCTCATTAGGATGTAGTGCTGTGAAGTGTTCCAATGTGTGTATATATTCGCACAGAAGTCAGATCTAGTTGAGAGTGTACAAAAGTAGTTTCTAATGCATCAGTGTTAGGGTCATTCAAAAATAAATGTACCAGAGGCTATAAAATGAAACCCACTGAGGAGATTGTAATGACATTGAATACGGAAGAAATTGTTGTCCCCATAAGAGTGCTGAAGCCCCAAACTTGCTGCTAGAGGGTCACGAGCGCACAGCCATGTGACGACAAAGTAGCATGAACAAGTGTTGACCATCCATTGCACTCAGTAGTGCTGGAAACAGATAAATGCAGGCTTCAAAAGAAGGGCAAAGGGTGCAGTCAGTAGGGGGTAGTTCAACCCAAAAGCCAGTTGTATTCAGTTTCTTATCTCAAGGTCATTGATAAAATAAGACTACTGGGGTATAATGTTACATATGAGGCAATTATGATAGTTATTTTCAAAGTCACCCACCTCCCCCAGGGTCCCCCGCCATAGACATCCACCTGAAGCAACTGTATGTTGTGCATTCAAAGTCAGGATGTAACCTAATACTGATCACATGGTCGCCTGCAAATTTCGGGCCTCATGTGTATTACATTTGACGTAAGGATGTAATCCAATACCCACCCATGCATCTTGGGTTCTTGTGCAACATAAAACTGGCAGAAAAATGAAGGTCACCATCCACCTCCTCCCTTTCTCTTTGAGCCAATAGGAACACATTAAAATGCAGGGAAACCCCTTCTCCACTCTTTTCTCTAGTTAAATTGCATGATCATTATTGTTCGAGGTCTGTTCACCATAATGAGAACAACATGTTTGTTTTGGATCAGGGTATGGCTATTGGTTGTAAATAATCACAACAATAATAATAATAACTAAATCTGTTATTATTTGAGTTACGTATCACCATTCAAGGTCTGTACACTGTTTTATAGTAGGCTAACTGATGCTGGCGCTCCTCTAACCACAGTGTACAGACAATTTTGAACATGGCTGATAATGCAGCAACCGTAGATGAAATTTATAATATTACTTGAAAATACAGCTCTTCGGTTGCACAGGTAAAAAATTTTTTTCCTGTGCAACCGAAGAGCTGTATTTTCAAGTAATATTATAAATTTCGTCTACGGTTGCTGCATTATCGGCCATGTTCAAAATTGTCTGTACACTGTGGTTAGAGGAGCGCCAGCATCAGTTAGCCTACTAAAAAATTGGAAATGAATATTATTATAATTTGTGGGGTAACATACTTTGACATTACAGCACGCATATAGCCAATGGCCTTACCACAGTGGTAATACTTGTTCCCATAAGATCACTGAAGTTAAGCACTGTTGGGCTTGGCCAACACTTGGATAGGTGACTGTCCAGTTCTACAGAGCAGTGTTGAGATGCAGGATGTACTCAACTATTGTAAGGCCAGTTGAGGAGCTACTTGATTGACAAGTAGTAGCTCAGTCATGAAAGCTGCAAGAATGGTGTGCTGACCAAGTATCTCTCCTTATCTGCATTCGGTGACACCTATTGGCTGAGGATGACACAGTGGTCAGTCAGTACTTTTGGGCATTCCGAGGCCTGTTTGTATGGAGTTAGAGTTACTTACAGTTATGGTTACACTTAATTGCAGTTATGCTTAGTTATTGTGAGTTACAGTTCAGGAGAGTTATAGTCATAGTTAGTTACAGTTGGTTGGGTTTGGTTGGTTGGTCAATTAGTTAGTTTTGTTTGGTTGGTTAGTTTATATAAATTAATAACATCATGGTACATTCTGCAAAATGGCTGTTAATGTTAAAGTAACTTAAGAGATAAGACACATCAGTTTTATGGAGTGTGGCTGGATTAGTGTAAATTAATGACACAATGACATATTCTCCAAAATGGGGGTTAGTATTAATGTAATTAATGATGTAAGATACTTTGACATTTAAGTGTGTGACTTGGTTTCTATAATTTTATGACATAATTGAACAGTTTTCAATATGGAGAAAAATTTTGAAAAACTTTTCAGTAAGGTGGAAGACTCAAAGATATTCATTACAAAGCATGACACTGTTTCTAAATTTGTTTCTTCCAAGTTATTAGATGTTTTGCATTTCAAATTCTGCAAAGTGGTGGACAGTGTTAGTCCATCCATTCTTGTTTGTACCTTCTGCAAACAAAATGATGGATGATCACATCCCTCCATTACTATTTACTGGTATCTTTTATAGTTGAGGGGAGAAGCTGCTGCAATCTGAACACACAGCCAGGTCCCTAGTGGCCACAAGAACCCTTTGCTCCCTGCCCCCTTTCTCTCTACATCAATAAAAATCCAGCTCCCTCTCTTCCCTTCCACTCATATTAATGTGGCAAATGTGTGGGCCATGTCATTCTGTTCACCATACCAGGAGGATCACCATGAAGTGCCAGCAATTGGAATCAGCCAGCACCCCCAGGCAGAATAAAAAGAGTAAGTATGCATGTAAGTACAATTAACCTACCACAAAATGATATTTAAACAAATAAACTCTTGCTACATACCAAATATGTCACCCCTATATTATTAGTGTATGTGACATCACAGTATGTGTTAACAACAGGTGTGTTGTCCTATTGGCAGAATTAAAGTATTCCAAAACACATACATACATGTGAGGCATCTGAATTTTTAACAGATTCCTCAGTGCATTATTTGACAACAAATAAGTTCTCATTAAGTACTAAGTCTACATTTTACACACATTATTAGTGTGGCATTGCTATAAGGCTGCCCCTAGTATAATTATCAATAAACAATGAAAAATCTATGTTCACTCACAACACACCACTAGCTATGTTATTTTGTCCATTTTTTTGCATAGCATTCCAAAGACTCATATAAAAATGAGGGTGGACAACTAACTCAGTGCAGTGTTAAAAAATTTGCTACAGTGAAACATATCCCTGCATTACTAATGTGTCATGATATAGTTTGTTAAAAACAGTGGCATAAAAAATTCAGTATGCAAACCCCTCCCATTGTTTTTCACATTAATTTGATCAACTTTTTTCCCGGTATTCCAGAGACACATTTAAATAAAAGGCTGTAAGAAATATGTACAGAGTCGTATGCAGATCTGCTAAGCTTGCTTCTGTACGACAATACCCAGCCACAGATAGTTGCCACAAGTGAGTGACATGACCCAATCGACAGTGATCACAAGCCAACGACAGTTGCATATGAGATGGCTAAGCATCCTGCACACCCCGATGGAAGAGGAATCACCGATCACTATGTTGTTCTGGCTAAATTTTCCACTGTACGTTCATGCCCAGTTAACAATGTAGATGCATAGAAGAAAAGCCCACAGATAGTAGATAGAATCTGCCAACAGGAAGCAGCCGTGATAACACTAGCAGGTTGCATCTTGTCAGAGCAGCTAGCAGAGCGCATTTTATGTATGCTGTCTTAAACCTTTCTAATGCTTATTTTTTATTACACATTTCTCTCATTCTTGAGAATAATTTCAGAATGAAATGTTATTAACATTTCACATACTACCAAAGCTTTCCTGTACATATATTTATTTATACTATGACTGCCTGTGTGTAGCTTTTTTTTAATCCATCTCTCATGTCCTACACATGTAGAGTGGAACGTAGTTATTAGCTTCCACAGAATCTGATTTAATGAATGAACGTAATCAGGCTCTCACTTGTGGCTCCTGATCACTGCTAAGCGTTAATGAATGAAAATCAAGTGCCATGCTACGTTTTGATAACTTTATCATGTAGCACTAGAACTTTTCCCATACCATAACTTCAATTTACCACAATTTTTTTTCTTCACATCGAGTCCTAGACATATATGGGGAGGAAGACAATTGGGTCTAGATATAAGAGACAGTTTTAGAAGGCAGAAGGTAAGCAACCCAAAGTCAGTGATGCTAGGAAAGTGAAAAGACAAAGCCCATAAACTGTTAGTATTGGAAGAACCTGGCACTCCTGCAAGGTGACTACAGAATTTTATGAAACCCATTGTGTATAAGATAGGAAGATGAACATAATAATAATAATAATAATAATAATAATAATAATAATACACTGTCACCATTCATCCCTATTTTTTTAAACATTACACTTGGCTTCCTAACTGGGAAGATGATCAGTGGACTGACCTTAATTGGAGTGGTAGGAAGTATTAATGAACAGTAGACATTGCAAAATTTAAAATACCCTGTGAACTTTGCAAAACAGTAATTAGACAGTGTTTAAAGTGGGAAAAACTTTAATCAGTGAATAAAAAGTACAGTGAGTTTTGATGACAAAATTTTGAATAATAGTGAATTTTTAGTGATAGTAAAACTTTGAACAGTAGCAGGAAACATTTTTTGTACAGTTGTTATATGAACAGTAATGATTAGTAGTTATTTCGAACTTAGTTTTTTGATGACAAATAAGTGGACAAATAGTTCAGAGGCTGTTTGATGAACTCAATTGGAATTAATAATATGGCATGTTAGAACTGTTATGCTGGGGCACTTGCCACTACAAAAGGAACTGGAAGAGAGAAGACATGGACATCAGATGGCTTGTTCATGTTGGAGTACAGCAATGACAGAGACATGATAACAATCGCTGACAACACAGATTGATGGTCGCTGACAACACAGATTGATGGTGGTACCATTGTCATATCAGCTTCAATGGCATGCAGAGTGGCAGCTGAGACAGTATGTGAGAACATCAGTGGCAACAGTTAGTGGTGTATGGCAGCGATCGCTCCAAGGAATGTGGCGTTCAATTCATGCTGACTCAACTACGTGACTTTGCAGTTGTTAATGTTAGTTGTGCTTACATTATTATCAGAGAAAGGGGTTTTTATTATAAGAACTGTTAATGAAGGGATTTTATAATTTAAAATTGTTTTACTTTGTGAGCCAGTAATAGAGCAACACGACTTTGGTTACTGTAACATGGATAATGAAGCAATCACTCAATTTTAATGTTGGTCATAATGGAGAGAATTATAATGAATTAGTTAATGTTAATATGGGCAATGAGATCACTATGCAGGACCTTATTCATACTGGTAAGTAAATCTCATGATTTAGTCTTCCAAGATACTGTTACAGTAAATGAGGAACAAAAATTTGATGATGGTGTAAGTAACGCTGAAATAACAGAATTATCAAGCAGTGATGATGAGGTTAGTGTTGGAATGTCAGAACAGTTAGTCTTCAGAATATTATGTATACACTAAAAGAGATGTCAAAAGCAAAACATAGGAATAATATGAGATTGACAATGAGAATTACTAAAATTGATGAGTCAAATAAAGTTTCAACAAAGAAATTAGACAAACTAATACTGAGTTGAGATGAACTAGAAAGGATCTATCAAAGGAAACTGAAGAGCAAGTTAACAGTTTGAGAAATTAAATAAGGAAGTTCTAGTTGAACTGTCGAAGTCTGAGGCCGAAATTAGAGGCACAAAGGAAATTTTTAGCACAGAAAATCAAAACAATATCCAGAATTGATCAGCTGAACAGTTCATTGCACGAAACAGAAGAGGAATTGTCAGAAAGGATCAAATTAGTGAACTAACAGCTATTGTTGACCAAGTAAGGAAAAAATCAGATAATACTGCTCATTATTGTCATAACAGCATAACACACTTCAATGTAGTAATTATGCAAATAAGTAAAAAAGTAAATGACAACACCTATGAAACAAGTAACGTCAAATTTCAGTGTCATAATTGAGGAGGTAAAGTTATAGAAATGATAAAAGAAACCAAATAATCTGTAACTAAAAATAATGATGTTAATAAGTAGGAATTAAATCAATATGATGCTCAAGTTGAAAACAGCATTAGAGAATGTTTAGAGGCTTGGTATTTGCAGTAAAGGAATCAGGTTGGGATAGGAAGCTGTGATGCAATTGATGACAGTTCTTTGTGGGTATGCAAGTTCCATCAGTTTTCAACAAGGGATATAATTCATTTTTTGCATTTGTAAAACAATTTTCAAATGCAATACCTAACTCATGGAATGATAGAAAGAAAACTGTATGTGTAATTAGCAGGTTGGAAGGCGAAGAATTGCCATGGGGAATGAAAATGGGTTCTTCTTATGGAACATGTGTTGAATTTATAAGTGCTTTCCTTAAACAATATTGGTAAAACACAGTGCAAAATAGCGAATCCGGTGACATTTTTAAGGGAAGAAATTTTGATGACAGTGGGTGTCAAAGCTATAAATAATTCTTTCAAAATTATTGGGAGAGAAATGTAAATGATCCTTTGAAGGAAAGGGATTTCATTTCCATTGTATTGGTCAAATTACTTGCAGATGTTCAAGAAAAATTATTAGGAATTCCGAATGATAGTGCTGATGCTATGCTGCAAGCTCAGCATAGTGAGGGATGGAGAGGTAATGAGTGGAGACATAATAATCAAGATAATAGCCAAAGAGACAATCATAGGGGAAATTATAGGGAGCTACCTGCTAGAGATAGAGATGGATTGAACCATGGAAGTTTCCACAGTAATAATGGACAGTGTCAAAGAGAGGTGAGACATGACATCAAAAGTATGAGGCTAGAAAATTCAGGTGATAGGAGGGAAATGAACAGACTGAGGCAGGAAAACTAATTAAGAGTTCTGATGAGGTCTGGTTGAGAACTGATTTTGAACAAGGGTGAGCCATTGTTAATTATTTGGGATATAATGAGAGGGATGACGTTAAGGAAAATTTAAAGTTGAAGAGGTGAAGGAGTCAGTGAAAGTTAGCTGCCCACATTGAAGGAACAATTATATGGTACAGTAGTATTAGCTATTCTAGATTCAGGGAGGGTTGTTTGTGTGATAAATGAGGAGTTGTAATTTTCTTTCTATCACCCCATGCTTTAGGTAATGCATTCTCAAAGTGTTTTACAAATGCAACAGGATGAATTAAAGTTAAAGATAGGAAATGATATTTCAGAATCTCCAGTACAAGTGGTGAGAATTATTGGAGGCATTGGTGCTAAAAGTTAGTAAAGAATCAAGCGATGCTGCTAATTGAGATTAAAGATAGGAGATTTAATGTGAATGTAATGATAATTCCTGGATTATGCATCGAATTAATTTTGCGGATGAATGGGCTAATAGAAACTTGTTCTGTGGTAGATTTTGCAAGAAGAGTTATTAAGATAAGTATAGGTAGAGAGGAAGATGAGTTGTTAATTAGAAGTATGTGTGATCTTGAGGGATAAATAGAGTGAGGATTATGGTAAAGTACTAAAGGATAAAGTTAATGAATACCCAGAGGAAATTGGAAATGGAGTAATGGAAGATGTAGGTGGCAAAGATGGGGAGGCAATGACTCTTACCACGTTTAGTGAAAAAGAGCTGTTACAAAATACTGTAGATGGGAATAGTGAACATAAAATTTGTAGGTTGATGTTAAACTCAATGTCTGCAGTAGCCACCATCAAGATCGCGGGAGGTGCACATCGGCACGTCGCGTCACAGATTGTAGTTGCCGCAAGTAGAGTCCCGTCCACCAGAGGGCACGCGAGAATTCGGACGCGACCTCTGCCGGCGTAACAACAACAAGCACGGGCCGTGCCCAGTCGGTTAACATCGGGCATGCCTAGGACACAGTCCCGGTCTCTGCTAAGTGAAGTGCTACGTAAACGTGAACAGTGTTACTACACAATTGGCGACGAGTAGGGTCGTTCTTTCGCGTGTTGCGTCGTTGTTCCGGTTTCGCAGCTTCTCCACGGCATGGAGGATTTAGTGCGGGTTTTGGTTGAGCAGCAGACGGAGCTCATGGCCACCATGAAACAAGTGCTTCCGGCGTTGCTCTCCACGCACTCTGCTCCAGCGCCGTTCCCTCTTCCCTTTCCCCCGTATGACGAGACGGCGGAGGATTGGGACGCATAAAAACATCCCCCTTCGGCAGCATTTCCAGGCGTTTCATGTTGCCGATGCGGAGGTATGTCGTGCTCTCTTCTTGTCTTGAATATCTCCCTCGCTGTATCAAGTTTTGCGGCGGCTAGCGCCGTTGCAGGAACTCTCGTCCTTGTCTTTTGACGCATTGTGTTCATTGCTGTCTTCATATTATCGCCCCCGCACGCATGTTGTGGTGGCTAGGGTCGAGTTCTATCAATGCAAGAAACAGCCCCATCAGTCTTACCGGGCGTGGGCCGCTACCCTGCACGGTCTTCGTCGCAAGCGTCATTTTGTCACGGAGCAGTCGCGAGAGTCATGTGCCCACGTTATGGTACGCGACGTCATTGTTCGTTCGGCCCCTGATAGGGAGGTCCGGCAACGGGCCCTGCAGTTAGAAGACCCTTCCCTTGAGGAAGTCCTGTCCATTGCTCAATCGTATGAAGTCTCTCACGCCGCCGGTCAACAGCTGGAAGCGTGGTGCGACGTCGCGGCGGTTCAGGGCGGCGCGTCCCCGTCCACTGTTTTTTTTATGGTTTTAGGGCGCAAAACTGCTATGGTCATTAGAGCCCGGTCAGTGACTTAGGAAACAGTAAAAACCGAAAATGGAAACCAGCAGCAATGGGAACGAAACTCAAAAAATTGGAGAAACTAAAAGCAGAAGGAAGGCTTAAAAATCCACTACAGAAAGGGGTTGGTTGTCCCCAAAAAAAAGCTTCAAATGACTGACGTCATTTCACTGGCACTAATAAACTCGAGAACGCGATCGGCCGAGCGCGTGTCATCTGCTAAAATTGACGATATATCAGGCGACACCTGTAGACGGGCGCGTAACGGAGTAAAATAGGGGCACTCAATTAAAAGGTGTCTTACCGTCCACAGCTGAGAGCAGTGGGGACAGAGTGGGGGAGGATTGCCGCTTAAAAGATGTCGATGGCTAAAAAGACAGTGCCCTATCCGGAGTCTAGTTAAAATTACCTCCTCCCGACGACGCGTTCGGGAGGAAGAGGTCCAAGCACAAGGAAGAGCTTTCACGTCCCGCAATTTATTATGGGGAAGTGTCGACCAATGTGCGTGCCATAAAAGAACGACACGACGACATAAAACGCTCCGTAGATCGGCGAAGGGAATCGATTGAATAGCTGGCCGAAGAAGAGAGACTGCAGCCTTGGCCGCAATATCAGCCGCCTCATTTCCACAGATACCAATGTGTCCCGGGAACCAGAGGAACGCCACCGAGACGCCCCCCAGGTGGAGCAAGCGCAGACAGTCCTGAATCCGGTGGACCAGAGGGTGCACAAGGTAAAGAGCTTGGAGACTGAGGAGAGAGCTGAGAGAATCTGAGCAGATAACATACTGTATCCGCTGATGGCGGCGGATGTAGTGGACAGCCTGGAGAGCAGCGTAAAGCTCCGCAGTATAAACCGAACACTGGCCGGGAAGCCGAAATTGATTTGGGGTGTCGCCAACAATATAGGCACTCCCTACACCTAACGATGTTTTCGAGCCATCAGTGTAAATAAATGTGGCTTCCTTCATTTGTGCACATAGAGCAGCAAATGCCCGACGATAAACAAGTGAAGGGGTACCATCCTGGGGAAACTGACAAAGGTCACGTAGCAGGCAGATCCGGGGACGGAGCCAAGGCGGTGCTGTACCCCAAGTTGTCAAGAAGGTTTTAGGAAAGCGGAAGGAAAGAGAATGGAGCAGTTGACGGAAGCGGACTCCCGGTGGTAGTAGGGATGAGGGGCGGCCTGCATACCCTACATCAAAGGAGGCGTCGAAAAAAATGTCATGGGCTGGATTAGCAGGCATGGAAGACAGATGGCTAGCATAACGACTCAGAAGGACTGCTCGCCGATTGGACAGTGGAGGTTCAGCAGTCTCAGCATAAAGGCTTTCCACAGGGCTGGTGTAAAAGCTCCAGACACTAATCCACGGTGGTGGATAGAGTCGAGACGACGAAGAATAGACGACCGAGCAGAGGAGTAAACTATGCTTCCATAGTCCAATTTCGAGCGCACTAAGGCGCGATAGAGGCGGAGAAGGACCACTCGGTCCGCTCCCCAGGAGGTACCATTCAGGACACGGAGGGTGTTGAGCGATCGCAGACAGCGAGCCGAAAGATAGGAAACTTGGGAGGACGAGCACAGTTTTCTGTCGAACATAAGACCCAAGAATTTAGCGACGTCCGAAAACGGAAGGTTGACAGGTCCTAGCTGTAAGGAGGGTGGAAGAAACTCCTTACGTCGCCAAAAATTAACACAAACGGTCTTACTAGGAGAAAAACGGAAGCCGGTTTCGGTGCTCCAAGAGTAGAGGCGATCGAGACATCCTTGAAGACGTCGTTCAAGAAGGCTGGTCCGTTGAGAGCTGTAGTAGATCGCAAAATCGTCCACAAAGAGTGAGCCCGAGACATCAGGAAGGAGACAATCCATAATTGGATTTATGGAAATAGCAAACAGTACAACACTTAGCACGGAGTCCTGGGGTACCCCGTTTTCTTGGGAGAAAGTACGGGAGAGAGTAGTGTTCACCCGCACTCTAAATGTGCGCTCTGCCATAAATTCGCGAAGAAAAAGGGGCAGCCGACCTCGAAAGCCCCAAGAGAACAGTGTGCAGAGGATGCCTGTCCTCCAACAGGTATCGTATGCTCTCTCCAGATCAAAAAATATTGCTACTGTTTGGCGTTTCCGGAAAAAATTGTTCATGATATAAGTGGAGAGAGAAACAAGATGGTCAACTGCAGGACGATGCTTTCGGAAACCGCATTGGGAAGGTGTTAAAAGACTGCGGGACTCTAGCCACCAAGCTAAACGGCAATTCACCATACGCTCCAAAACCTTACATACACTACTCGTGAGAGAAATGGGGCGATAGCTAGAGGGGAGATGTTTGTCCTTTCCAGGTTTCGGAACAGGAACGACGATAGCTTCCCGCCATCGTCTAGGAAAAGTATTGTCGGTCCAAATTCGATTATAAATGCGAAGGAGGTAACGCAGACTATGGGTTGATAAATGCAGCAACATTTGGATGTGGATACCATCCGGTCTTGGGGCGGAGGAGCGAGAAGAAGAGAGTGCATGGAGAAAACAGTATTGTAGCTTTCGCGATTTTGAGAGGAGAAAGCAAGAGGTCGCACTTCCGCTGCACGTTTCTTCGGGAGAAACGCTGGCGGGTAATTTGAAGAGCTCCAAATCTCAGCAAAGTGTTTACCCAATGAGTTAGAAATTGCGACGGGGTCCACTAATGTATCATGCGCGACAGTGAGCCCAGAGACCGGGGAGAAACTAGGCGCGCCTGATAACCGTCGAATCCGACTCCAAACTTCCGAGGGGGGAGTGAAAGTGTTAAATGAGCTAATAAAGAATTTCCAGCTTGCTTTCTTGCTATCGCGGAAGACGCGACGGCATCGCGCACGGAACTGCTTATAGCGGATCAGTTGGCCAAAATAGGATGGTGGCGGAAAACGCGAAGAGCACGTCGCCGCTTACGTATTGCGTCATGGCATGCCTCGTTCCACCAAGGAACTGGGGGGCGCCGGGGCAATTCGGAGGTGCGTGGTATTGAACGTTCTGCAGCTGTAAGAATAACGTCGGTAATATGTGTGACCTCATCGTCGACGCTAGGAAAGTGACGGTCATCGAATGTCGCTAGAGACGAAAAAAGTGTCCAATCGGCTTGGGCAAACTTCCAGCGTCGCGGGCGCATATAGGGCAGTTGAGGCTGCAGTCTAAGCACACATGGAAAGTGATCACTCGAGTGTGTATCATCAAGGGCGAACCATTCGAAGCGCCGAGCTAGCGGAACAGTACCGACCGAAAGGTCCAAATGAGAGAAATTTGTCGTAGAGGCAGACAAAAATGTAGGGACCCCAGTGCTGAGGCAAACTAGATCCGCTTGGTGGAAGACGTCTAGCAATAGTGAGCCACGTGGACAAGGATGTGGTGATCCCCAAAGCGGGTGGTGGGCATTGAAGTCCCCAACCAGCAAATAGGGGGGTGGAAGCTGACCAAGAAGATGAAGGAGATCAGCTCGTGCCATTGGTGTGGACGATGGAATGTATACAGTACAAAGAGAAAAGGTATATCCAGAAAGCGGCAGCTTGGAAGGAAGGGCTTAAGTGTATTGGGTGATAATGGAGAGTATAATGGAGAAGAATAACAGTCCTCCATGGGCTGGAGTGCCTTCAACAGAGGGGAGATCAAATCGGACGGACTGAAAATGGGGGAGAACAAAGCGGTCATAGGGATGCAGCTTTGTTTCCTGAAGACAGAAGATGACCGGCGAGTAGGATCGTAAGAGGATCAACAATTCATCCCGATTGGCTCGAATGCCGCGGATATTCCAGTGGATAATGGACATAGGGTGAACAGAAAATGGAGGAATGTGACCAAGGTTGCCATCAACTCAACGACTGCTCAGAGCTTGCGACCGACAGCATGGAATGGCATTCAGCCGAAGGCAGAAGATCCTGATCCATAGGTTGTTCAGGAGCAGCTCCTGCCACCAGCGATCGGCCAGTTGATCGGCCGCCAGCAGTGCGCCTCGGCGACACAGAAGACGGCCGAGGGCGATTTCCGTCAGGTGGTTCTGTAGATGAGACACGCCTTGGCGGAGAAGGAGATCAACTGGGTTTCTTATTAGCCTTCTTGGAAATATGATGTTTAGATGAAGGAGGTACCGATGGTTGTGAAGTTGGGGTACGTAAAAAATCTTCACGAGTATGCTCTTTTTTCGAAGTCTTGGTGTCTGACTTTTGGCTCGAGATTTAGCAGAACCCGATGAAGGGTAAGCTGTAGAGTGGGCAGGCGAAAGTGGTGAGGTTGAATGGGCGATCTTTGCGCTGGCCGATCTGATGACCGTGGCACTAAAGGTGAGGTCGCAAGTCTGCGTGGCCGCCTCCTTTGTTGGCTGAGGAGAAGCAAGGACAGTGCTGTATTTTCCTGTCTGAGGCAAAGTGGGCTGTCGACTGGCGAATAATTTTCGAGAAGCAAAGGTCGACACCTTTTCCTTCACTCTGATTTCCTGGATGAGCTTTTCGTCTTTAAAAATGGGGCAATCTCGAGAGGAAGCAGCGTGGTCACCCATACAGTTGATGCAGCGAGGGGATGGAGGTGGACAAGCACCCTCATGGGCATCCTTGCCACACGTAACACATTTGGCCGGATTGGAACAGGACTGGCTGGTGTGATTGAACCGCTGACACCGATAGCAACACGTAGGGTTTGGGATGTAAGGGCGAACGGAAATTATCTCATAGCCTGCTTTGATTTTGGATGGGAGTTGAACTTTGTCAAATGTCAAGAAGACAGTGCGGGTTGGAATGATGTTCGTGTCAACCCTTTTCATAACTCTATGAACAGCCGTTACGCTCTGGTCAGACAGTTAGTGCTGAATTACGTCGTCAGATAATCCATCGAGGGAGCGTGTATAAACGACTCCACGCGAGGAATTTAAAGTACGGTGCGGTTCTACCCGGACAGGGAAGGTGTGGAGAAGTGAAGTATGCAGCAATTTTTGTGCCTGGAGGGCACTGACTGTTTCTAACAACAAGGTGCCATTCCGTAATCTGGAACAAGACTTTACAGGACCTGCAATTGCGTCGACACCTTTCTGAATAATGAAAGGGTTGACCGTGGAGAAGTCGTGACCTTCATCAGACCGAGAAACAACAAGGAACTGTGGCAACGATGGAAGAACTGTCTGTGGCTGAGACTCAGTGAACTTACGCTTGTGAGCAGACATAGTGGAAGGTGAGGAAACCATTGCGGAAGAATCCCCCATGATTACCGGCGTCTCTGATGGCGCACTCCTCCCTTGTGGGAGCCCTCTCTGAGGGCACTCCCGCCTTAGGTGATTGTTCAAACCTCAGGTCACACCTCCCGACAAACGGACAGAGGGACCAATCGGCACTTTCGGAAGGTATCAGCTCGGGTAATCACCCCTCCCTGGGCCTGGCCGTTACCAGGGGGTACGTACGTGTCCTACCTGTCTACCCGGGGCGGGGAATTACGCGTTACCCCGTCACCGGCTATGCACGAAAATGCGTGGGTCGGCCTTCAGACACGCACAGGAAGGAAGAAAGAGAAAGGGAAAAACAAAGAAAGGGAGGAAAGAAGAGAGGTCTCAAACGCCGCAGCGGAGAAAAGGGTAAAGAGAAGAGGTAAGGAAAAGAGAAGGACAAAGGAAAGATGAAGACATACAAGGAGAGAAGGCGAAGAATGCGTTACATTTACAAGCGTCCGTCTCCGGACGTAGGCACAAACCATACTCCCAGAGGGGGAGAAACGGAAGGAAAGAGCCAGAGGTGGGGGAGGGGGGGGGCAAAGACGGGGGATAGGGAAGGATGCGGAAAAGGAAGGTATGCAGCCCGGAAAGGAAGGAGGGCCACATTAGCTCGGGGTCCCGTGCTCGCTACGCACCTATCCACAAAAGAGTTGTGGACCCCCTGGGGGGCGCGTCCACTGTGTCCGGGGTGGACGACGTGCGAGCAGTACAATCCGGCCGTCACGGCCGCTCCCGCACGACGCGTAAACAGAATTCCGGCCGCCGGCCCCTGTTGCCGTCCTGTGCGTCGTGCTATATACATCATGATCGGTCAGAGTGCCCCCAGCGTTGGGCTGTTTGTCGCAAATGTAATAAAAAAGGTCACATTGCTAAAGTTTGCCGCTCAGCCGCAAAAGAATCGAAGGAAGCAGGTACAGAGGACATGGACGTTGACATTCAGGAAGTTTCATCGGGCCACGCAAACTCTTTATCGAGATGTCGGTTCGGTCGCGCCGGTTACAACTGAAAGTA
Source organism: Schistocerca serialis cubense (assembly GCF_023864345.2). NCBI lineage: Eukaryota > Metazoa > Arthropoda > Insecta > Orthoptera > Acrididae > Schistocerca > Schistocerca serialis. Next base: position 432,562,693 of record NC_064640.1, on the reverse strand, counting down.
GATATGGGCGCAGCAGTTTCGTTGTTGAATGCACAAACTTATTCCGACCTTGGATCGCCCCCGTTGGCGCCAGTTTACCAGCGTCTACGCGGTTATGGTAAACAGTTCATTCCTCTACTGGGTCAATTCACTACCGACGTGACTTACAAATCAGTCACTCAGCCTATTACTTTTATTGTTGTCAGTGATGCGAGCTCCGCTAACCTTTTTGGCCTGGATGCCTTTCAAGCTTTCGGTTTTTCTATCGCTGACACCATACAGTTGGTCTCCGAAGACGTTCCCTATCGATCATTGGAATCTTTGATCTCAGATTTTCCAGATATCTTTGAGGAGGGCCTGGGGCGTGTTTCAGATTTTGTAGCTCACTTAACGTTGAAGGCGTCAGCTCGCCCGCGTTTTCTACGTGCGAGGCAGATCCCCTAGGCTCTCCGCCCTCAGGTAAAGGAAGAGCTAGACCGGCTGACAGTCCTAGGGGTCGTTCTTCCCATTTCTTCTAGTGAGTGGGCTTCGCCCCTCGTTATTGTAAGGAAGCCCTCGGGAAAATGACGTCTTTGTGGCGATTTCGAGGCCACCATTAATTCCCAATTGGTCGTGGACAGCTATCCTTTGCCTCGTGCTGATGAATTGTTCTCCGCCGTGGCGGGAGGCCAATATTTTTCGAAAATCGATCTTTCGGAGGCTTATCATCAGATACCACCTGATGAGGACTCCAAATGGCTGGCGGTCTTCAACACCCCGTTTGGCCTTTACCAATACCAGCGGTTGGCCTTCGGAATATCCAGTGCCCCAGCGATATTCCAGCGTTATCTGAGCATGTCACGTCAACAATCCCTCATTGTATTAATTACCTGGATGACATAATTGTCACAGGCCGCAACACGAAGGAACACTTGCACAACCTTCGCACCTTCTTTCTCAAATTCAGGTCTGTGGGCTTGCGTTGCAACCTGCATAAGTCAAACTTCTTCCAACCGTCCATTGAGTATGTGGGCTACACCATCTCTCGTCACGGCATCCAGCCACTAGGAAGTTTGGTCCACGGTATCGTCGACCTTCCTCAGCCCGCTTCGCTGAAAGAGTTACAAGCTTTTTTAGGCAAGATAGCATATTACCACCGGTTCATTCCCAGGGCTTCCACCATAGCCCACCCCCTGTACTGCCTTCTGCGCAAGGGTGTTCCTTTTGATCGGTCGCCTGCATGCGAGCGAGCGTTCACCTAGTTGAAGGGCCTCCTCACGTCAGCGCCTTGTTTGGCTACTTTTGACCCCCATAAGCCGTTGGTCCTGGCTACAGATGCTTCGCAGTATGGGGTGGGGGCGGTCCTGGCCCATTGCAATGCAGATGGTTCCGAGCAACCACTGGCGTTTGCATCTAAAACTCTTAGTCCCGCGCAGGCCCATTACTCCCAGGTGGAAAAAGAGGCTTTGGCCATTGTCTACGCTGTTACCAAGTTTCACCCTTTCTTGTATGGCACGAAGTTTCAGTTACTCACTGACCAAAGCCGTTAATATTGTTATTTGGCCCCGCCTCTCAGATTCCGGATAGGGCGGCCCACAGACTACAGCGCTGGGCCTTGTTCCTCTCTAAGTACCATTATGACATTCATTTTCGCCCTACCAGACAGCATGCCAACGCTCTTTCCCGTCTTCCGGTGGGCCCAGATCCTACGTTCGATCGACAGGAGATTATGTGTTTTCATTTGGATGTGGCGTCCCGCCAAGCGGTTGATGGCTTCCCGATCACTAGTTCTCGAGTCGCCAGGGAAACGGCAGCTGACCCAGTTGTCCGGCAAGTAGTTCACCTCATTCAGCAGGGGTGGTCATCCCGCCCTCCAGGCCGGGTCTCGGACCCTCTTCGTAATTATTTTATTCTACGAGACCGCCTCTCGGTCTTAGAATGAGTTCTCCTTCTGGCTACCGATGATACAGCTCCTCGCGTGGTTGTTCCTGCAAGTTTATGAAGGGAGGTCCTCACGTTATTACATGTGGGGCACTGGGGTGTTTCCCGTACTAAAACCTTGGCTCGTAGACATGTGTACTGGCCCAGTATTGACAGAGAAATTGAGCACTTGGTGGCCGCCTGTTTCCAGTGTGCGAGCCAACAGGCATCTCCCAGGGCAGCGTTCTCTTCATGGCCGCTGGCAACCCAAGCATGGGAACATGTTCACATCGATTTTGTGGGCCCGTTTCTCAATGGCTTTTGGCTCATTGTCATTGATGCTTATTCCCGATTCCCATATGTGGTTCGCTGCTCCTCAACCACTTCAGAAGTTGAAATCCAGGCACTAGCAAAAATCTTTTCTGTGGAAGGTCTGCCAATCACCCTGGTCTCGGACAGTGGACCGCAGTTTATTTCACAGACCTTCCAGGATTTTTGTAGGCGCTTCAGTATTCGGCAGGTTTGCTCTCCCCCCTTCCATCCACAATCGAATGGGGAAGCCGAGCGCATGGTGTGCACATGTAAGATTCAGATGAAAAAGTATGTGCACGAATTTCCTGCATAGGAAGCATTGGCGTTTTTCCTGACGGCATACCGGACCACACCAATGGGAGAACGCAGCCCCGCAGAGCTCCTCCATGGGCGCCAACCTAGAACTCTGCTGCACCTCCTCCAGCCTGGTCCTCGCCAGTCTTCGCAAAATGGAGTACCTGGCTTTCCACTGGGTATGTCGGTCTGGGCCCATGGGTTTGGTAGCAATCCACGTTGGATACCGGCGGTATTCCTGCGTCGAAATGGCCACTGGCTCTATACCTTGCAGGCGGGGGACCGGGTGGTACGTCGTCACCAAAATCAGCTACGTCCACGTTTGGGTACCCACCCTCCGACCTCTCGGATGCCGACTTCCCCATTGCCGGCACCCGTGTTGGTTTCTTAGGGGACGTTACCGCCTCTCCCCACTGTGACTCTGCCACACTGCAATGGTTCTCAGCCTTGGCAGCCTCCAGCAGCTCCGGCACCGGCATCGCCATCGCTTGAGATGCCCCAGCGAGAGCCGGCCACCCTCGCAGGCCCGGTTTCTCAGGAGGCTGGTTCACCCGTGGTCGTCCCTTCCCTACCGTCCCTGCCACTGGGTCTTGCCCCTCCCGAGGTGGAACAGGATCCGGAGTTCAACAGCTTGTCACCCGTTCTGTCCCGGGCTCCGGTGGTGGGACGACGGGGGCCTCTTCGTGTGGGTCACTTCCAGCTGTATTCAAAGGTTCCAGCTCAAGGGTTGGCAGATCCCCTCGACTCTGGCCTTCCAATGGATGCGGAGGTCATTGCTCCTGCCCGACGCTCCACGTTCTGACGCAGTGGATCACAGTGGCTTCACCCCCCGAAGGAGGAGGAGTGCAGTAGCCACCAGAAAGATCGCGGGAGGTGCACATCGTCACGGTGCGTCACAGACTGTAGTTGCTGCAAGTAGAGTCCCGTCTACCAGATGGCACGCAAGAATTCGGACGCAACCTCTGCCGGCGTAACAACAACAACAACTCAGGCAGCACGGGCCGTGCCCAGTCAGTTAACATCGGGCATGCCTAGGACACAGTCCCGGTCTATGCTAAGTGAAGTGCTACGTAAACGTGAACAGTGTTACTACAATGGCATCTCGAGAAAATATTGATGATATAATTACTGATAAAATATGGCAAGTGTAAAGTATAGGATATACTGAAAGACAGTCATTAAGGAGATTGTTGAGGAAACATATAAAAGTATTTTCAGATAGACCTGGTCCAAGGAGAAACTATGTCTTCAGATTCAAAATAAAAGAGGATAATTCATTTAAATTGAGGTGATATATTATCCTTGTAGCAGAACTGGAAGCAGTAGACAAATAAATTAAATGTATGTTGGATTGGAACTTTACTGACAGATCATAAAGTCAATATTGTAGTCCATTAGTATTGGTCTTAAAGAAATATGGATATGTAAGAATAACCTTACATGCAAGAACAATAAACAAAATTATTGTTCCACAAATGGATAGACCAGAAATATTAGAAGAGCTGGTTGAAAAGTTTAATAATATTCAAATTATGACTAGTATTGATCTGACGACCAGTCTCTGGCAGATGTAGAAAATATACAGCTTTTGTTTACATGGGTCAGTGTTACAATTTTAATGTGGTATCCTTTGGGCTAAATATTTGTGTATCCACATTCATCAGAATGTTACATGGTATAACAAGAAAGAAATTACTATTGAAGGCAAAATGTGACATGGATGATGTGCTGATTATGGAAAATAGTTGGAAAGGACATAAAGTTTTGGATCAGTATTGAGTACTTTTTCTGATAATAATATCAAAGTTAACATTGAAAACTGGAATTTGGAAAGAGAGAAATTGAATTTTTGGGACATATCATTCCAGCAGACGGTATTAGGTTGGATCCTAAAATATACAGGCAATAAAGGAGGCACCAGAACCCAGAAATAAAAAACAGATTAAAGCTTTCCTCAGATAATGTAATGTTTATCAAAAATTTGCAAATAATCAGGCCAAGAATGCACAGACATTATTGGAATTAACTAGAAAAAATACCCCTTGTGTTTGGACAGAGAAATTCAAACAGGAATTTTTGACAATAAGGGAAACTTTGTGTAAAACGTTAAAGCTAGTTCATCCAGATTTCTCTATAGACAGGTGTATTGCTACAGACAGTTCAGAATATGGAATTACTGCTGAAATGTTCCAATTAATAAAGACCTCTGGTGGATGTGAATGAAAGGCAATTACTTTCATAAGTAGAATACTGAATAAATGAAATGGTAAATTTAGAAACTATTTTCTGGGCAGAAGGGTTATAGTTTACACATATCATAGGGCTTTGTCATTTTTACAATAATGTAGGTTGACTCATGGTTGACTTACTAGGTGGGCTGTACTGGCACAAGAGTATAATTTTGAAATTAGATACCAACCTGGAAAGGAAAATCTTGTGGCAGACGCATTATCTCATTTACCAATTGGTGTAGATAAGGTTGATTTTAACGATAACAGGGGTTTGGTGTTAGCAATGTTTTCATTGAGAGATATCTGAAAAGTGTTTTAAAAGATATAAGGAGAGAATAGAAAGATGATGAGATTCTATGAATGGTTAAGACTACATGCAGAATGAGAAATGAGGATAAGTTGCACAAGTATTACATAATAAAGGATGAGGTGGTGTTCCGTAGGGTCAATTCAGAAACAAATGACTGGAAAATACATCTGCCATATAAAGTCACTGATAATTTTATACAATACACTCAGCTTGTATATGGCGAAAACTATAGAAACAAACTTAAGGAAACATATATATTTAATAAATGGAAAAGAGGGTGAGGAAAGTATTGAAGGAATGCGAATTGTGCCTAAAAAATAAAGATTCAAATCAAAAGATGGCAGCGCTTATGTATAGTGTTATTGTAAGCTCTGTATAACAAATAGTTGCCATGGACTCGTATGGATGTCTTGCGATAACTATGGGAGGATATAATTATGTGTTAATAGCATTTGATGTTGCATCTAAGTGTATATCCTTTGAGAAAGAGTACAGGAAAAGCTGTAGCAAGTGTTCTGAGAAAGGATTACTTCAAAAATGTTGAAAATCCAAAAAAGATCATTAGTGTTAATGGGCCTTAATTTGTATCATAAGTGTGGCAGTATATGTTAAAGGAAGAATGGATAAAACCTATACACGGTGCCAGAAAAAATAATACACCCTTTTAGAGGTTTCCAATTCACTGAAGATTTATAGTTGCAACAGTGCATATAGAGCACATAAAGTGATTACATTTACAGATCAATAACACAAGCAGTTCTGAGGTACCAGGTATTGACCCATGCTGAGACACCCATATTGGTACATGGTGTAGCCTCCACTGGTGTAATGCAGGTGCTGACTCTGGCGTCTAGTCGATCGTACAGATGGCGAATACTGTCCTGGGAAACATTATGCCATGCCTGCTCAAAATGTTTAGGTAGTTCTGTAGGAATTGTTGGTTGAGGAGTTGCACGAGTCACTTCTTGTCCCATCATATCCCACACATACTCGATGGTAGAGTATTCAAAGAGTGTGCTGGCCAGGAAAGTTGCTGCACATCTTGCAGAGAATGTTGAGTTTCATGGAGAGTGTGTGGGTGAGCGTTATCCTATTGGAAAAACACATCACCTTCTTGTTGCAAGAATGGCAAAGGAACGGGTCTAACAACATTAAGGGAACGGGTCTAACAACATTCTGCACGTATCGAGTGCTGGTTAGCACTCCCTCCATAAACACGAAGGTTGAATAAGTGTTGTAGCCTGCAACATCCCAGACCATAACACCTGGGGTGGGGCCAGTGTTGTTTGGACGAATGCACTCTACATGACAGCACTCACCAGGTCTATGCCATGAACACCACTTGTGTGCAGCCAGAATCTGCTTGCATCACTCTACAGCACAGCACGCCATTCCATCTTTAAAATGAACCTCTGATGGCACAAGTCGAGCAATGCACATCAATGCTGTGGTGTGAGTGGAAGATGAGCTAGAGGTGTGTGTGTGTACCCATAGTCCCACTGTTAACAACCCGTTTTCAACTGTTCACGTTGACACTTCTGGGCTCACAAGCTATCTTATCTGTGCTGTGGTACCCGTATGATCCGCCACTACTGCCATTACAATATGATGATCTTGGCGGGCATCTGTGGTGTGTAGTTATCCAGGTCTTCATCTATGAGTGTGAGAATGTTCATGTGACCACTGATCTCAGCATTGTTGTAGAACTGATGGAGCACATCCAACTTGTGTGACAATTCTTTGAAAGTACCATTCCACCACTCGGAAGGCTTCCATTTGACCCCTTTCAAACTCACTGTGTTGCTGCATGAAGCACAAGCATGTCCCCCTGGTGTGGTTGCTTGCTTGCCCCATATATTTGTACTACACTTAGCCTTCTGGCTGTGAGCATTCCCTATTAAAGAGTAGGCACAGATGCTGCTCTGGTAGCTATGCCACTATACAATCTGTTGGCGGATGATGTTGAAACCATTATCGGCACATCTACTACAACCAAGTGGCATATACCATCGTCATATCGAAACTGATGTCTTTCCGTGTGTACTAATTTTTTTCCCCCTAGCAGTGTATATTGCAAAATATCATATCTTCAAATACAGCTCAGAGACTGATGAATGACATAGGTTGCTTATTCAGAGCCTATTGGGCTAAGAAACACTCAAGCTGGCAAAAATATGTGTACAATTTTGAGCAAATAATGAATGAAATGCCACATTTCACTACTGAACTGTCACCTCATGATGTCATGTTTGGTGAAAGGCCATCAAACATGTTTGAAGAAACCATTACAATTCCACCAAAGACACAAATGTCATTGGTTGAGATCAGACAGTAGCACTAAATAGGTTAAAAGAAAAAGCAGAAAAGAGACAGGAATGGTATAGTAAAGGAAGAATGCCAAAGTCTTTAGGGAAGGAGATGATGTGTTGGTCAAGGCAAGGACAAAGATTTAAAAATTAATAATGAGATAAAGAAATTTTATGAAATATATGAGGGCCCATATAAAATTGTTTGTGTAGCTCATCCTAATGTGATGCAACTAGTGACTCCTGTACCAAATGTGCGAAAAGGTGTCTACAATGCCATAGGTCTCAAACATTTTTGTAATTTATACGTGTGGTCACCCCCCTCCACTAGACCTCAGGTGGCTGCGGTGGACCAGTGGCGTGCACGCGGTGGTGGGGATGGTGGTCTCCCCAGGCGGCCACGTTCGGTTCTCAGTGTAAGCATTCTGCCTGTGCCCGCGTCAGAGGACATTGATGGGCATGCTCTTGACGGATTGCCGCTATCGCAGGGTTCCATGCTGCGCTGAGTTGGTATCCCTCATCTCTGTTGACCAGGTTGTAGTGAATCCTTGTTTCTATGGATTCTTTTACAACGCTTTCCCAGAACCCAGATGCTCGGCGTAGCATGGAACCCTGCGAGCAGGCATGGCCTTAATTAGGGAGCGCATTCATTTCACTTGGAAGGAGCTTCATAGGACTGCGTGCGCCCTCTTCACATGTCACCTGCGACTGGCAAGGACATTACCAGCCTGTCTGTGGGAATGGGCTGACAGCAGCATGTACTCCAACAGTGAGGTACAAAAACAGGGCTCTACATCTAAACAACTCGGCAAATTCGGCCGATTAACCAGGACTCAGACAACAACAAAGGAGATGAATGACACCAGAGCCGTGGTCAGTTTGACTGGAAAAGAACTGGATGCTGCCACAATCGCAGTCCTCAGTAAAGTTCTAAATTGCACCCCAGTCCCCAGAACGATCCCAAAACGAGACATTAACAGCAGTGTGGAAGAAGCAGTACAAGGGCTTCCAAAGGAGGAAGCAGAGGAAGTCAGACGGGAAACTTGCAGAATAATCGACAGATCTTGATTACCTAAAAATAACATATCTGCGGAAGAATGAGCAGCTTTCCGGTCCCTTAGAGATGACCCTGACGTAACAACCCCACCAGTGGACAAAGGGAATGCTACAGTGCTATTAAGTACTGCTGAGTACTGCCAGAAAATAAACCTGCTGCTACAAGATGAGGCCTACAAGAGGCTGAAGAAGGATCCAACCCCGATGATGAGTAGAAAGACGATAGCTCTGTTGAAGAAATCTGACTTACCTGAGCCAATGAAGAAGTGGCTGTACCCCAGAGTGCCAGCGATACCACGCCTCTATGGACTACCCAAGATCCATAAGGAAGGGGTACCTCTGAGACTGATTGTGACTCCATCAACTCTCACAGTTACGGACTCACTAAATACTTAGCAACACTGCTCAAACCCCTTGTGGGACACTGCAGCCACCACGTGAGAAACTCAGTCGAATTCATAAAAATACTCGGGGACATGCGACTACAAAGGGAGGACCTACTCATGAGCTTCGACGTGACGTCGCTTTTCACAAAAGTGCCCCTTCAAGACTCCTTGGCACTTTTAGTCCAGCACTTTGAACCACAAACAGTCAGCCTCTTCAAACACGCACTAATAACCACTTACTTTCAGTGCAATGGGGAATTCTTTGAGCAGATCGACGGTGTGGCCATGGGCTCCCCATTGGCTCCTGTGGTTGCAAACCTCTATATGGAACATTTCGAGGAGGTGGCCCTTCAAACTGTCAGACGGAAACCAAAGCACTTCTTCCGCTATGTTGACGACATTTTTGTCGTGTGGGGACATGGCAAACAGGCGCTAGATGAGTTTCTGGAACACCTCAACTGCTTCCATCCGAACATCAAATTTACAATGGAAATGGATGCCTACCCTTCCTTGATATCTTAATTAAGAGGAAGGCAGATGGTTCACTAGGCCATGGAGTACATAGGAAGAAGACACACACAGACCTATACCTTCATGCAACACGCTGCCACCATCCAGTACAAAGACAAACAGTACTGACCACCCTGCGACAAAGACAGCCTACCATCCGAGCTGCAACAACTGAGGGAAGTCTTCCAACAAAATGGCTACAGTGAAAAGCAGATCAACAGGTGCTTAAAAGGAAGAAGGAAGCAGTGAGAACACCAGAAGAAGATGATGAAGAAGAAGAAGACAAATGACTCGCATTCCTTCCGGACGTGGGTCAACTCTCAGCCAAAATCGTGCAACTTCTGGACAAATACAATATCAAAACCGTTCTCCGACCACCACCGAAGATGAGGGAGCTCCTAGGTTCTGCCAAAGATGCGCTGAGCCTCAACATACCAGAAGTATACGGCATACCATGCGAATGCGGAAAACAATACATTGGGCCAACACAGCACTGTATATCTAAGCGCTGCGAAGAACATATCAGATGTGTGCAACTAGGTCACACAGAAAAATCAGCCATAGCAGAACACAGCATAAATGAAGAACACACCTTCAACTTCAAAAACACGAAGGTACTGTGTGAAGCATCTGGCTTCTGGGAAAGCGCTATCAAAGAATCCATAGAAATAATGATCTACGACAATCTGGTCAACAGAGATGAGGGATACCAACTCAGCGCAGTATGGAACCCTACGATAGCAGCAATCCGTTGAGAGCGTGCCCGTCAACGTCCTCCACCGCGGACGCAGACAGAATGCTTACACCGAGAATCAAACGCGGCCACCGGGGGCAACTGCCATCCCCACCACTGCAGCCACCCGAGGCTAGTGGAAGGGGGTGACCGCGTGTATAAATAGCCCGCAGGAGGGGGGTGACCGCGTGTATAAATAGCCCGATCTCTGCAAATCTTGACACTTCGCCAGAAGATGGGTAGTATGACACTTCCCGAAACGTTGCGAGATATCAATGCTACCACCCGGCTGGAGACCTGATAAACCTTGATCAATAATTTATGCCGGAAAGCCTATAGTCACATTAGTTGCACTAATAGAAAGTTAATAATAGTTTCATAAAATCATTAACTAAAGCAAAACATAAGTGAGAAGAACATTTTAACTTAGTTGTTACCGGTGGAAGATGATGGCCAATAAGAAGCGTGCATTGAGTCAGCATGTGCCAAACTATTGCTGAAACTCAGTCAAGTGGAATACGGTGCCAATAATTATTCATCGCCATTAACAGTGCCTCAGAAGAAAAAAATATTTGTGTATAACAACTCGCTAGGGGTTTTATATCAGTATGAATGAATGCAACACACATTTTGGATGGTATAGTGTAATGTGTTACCAAAAAAATCATTTGTTGTGTTGAACAGAGTCCTGTTGAATGGTCATCCATAGCTTTGAATATCTTGTAATACTGTGAATCATTAGATTGCATTTTGTTGCAGTACTCTGAACATAGTTAACTTCTGTGGAATTTGATTTAATAATCAGGCTCTTACTTGTGGTTTTTGTTACTACTAAACATTAACAAAATAAAATCAAGTGGGTATCTTATTTTCTGATAACTTTATTTCACAGCACTAGATTTTCTCCCACACTGCCACCTCCATTCAGCACAGTTTGTTGTTTGTGTATTGACTCCTGCATTTATATGTAGAAGAAGCCAGTCGGGGTGAGATCTATGAGACAATTTTAGAAGACGGGAGGTAAGCAACACAAAGTCAGTGACACAAGGAAAGTGGAAAGAAACACCAAACTCTAATGTTGATAGAACCTGTCACTTCTGCAAGATGACTGGGGCAATTTATGAAACCTACCGTGGAAAGGATAGGTACGCAAACATTACAATAATAATTCACCGTCGCCATTCACCTTCATTATTATATTTTTTTTTTCAAGGTTGCAACATCATTGCTTTCTCCTGATAGGCTGGCCACCAGCCTGACTCACTCTGACCACACTAGCTGGGAGACTGTGATGCCAAATAGACTCAGCAACAGCCAGCTGCTTGGAATGTGCTGATAGCCATGGCCATTCACTACTGGGCTGGCTCTTTGAGAAGAGCTTACAGTGGTGCATCCACAGTGGCGCCAGTGGGTGCAGGGTTCAATGCGCATCCTCAGTCATTCACTTACGCTGGTACACTGTACTACATCTGATTGTGGTTAGCGATAAATAAATCTCACAATGTATGGTTGCCTTCATTGTCTACACTTCGACCCACCTACAGCAGAGAACCACTCATCCACTCCTCTCTGACACCATTACACCTATTTTAATTTTTTATTGTTTTAATAGTAACACTAAATTTTCTTTTAAAGTCAGTTGACTCACCATTTTTTTCTCCTGGCTCTTGAGACTCTACGTGGCAGAAATAGATATAAGCAAGGGTCACAACTGGCAGCCTGCTGAATCATAGTATCTTGAGTTTGTGGTCACGATTATTCTGTAAAATAATGAAAAGTAATCTGAACAAAGAAATATTTGTCACAGAACTAAAATCAGTGTACTCTCCTACTATTCATGCTAAGATGCTGACAAATTACTGAAACTGAAACAAAATTTTGCAAGGTCTTCTTTATTAATGGTCGTGCTGGGGTCTTGAAGTTCTACTAATGAGAAAAAAATTTTTACAGTTACTTTGGTATGACTTCAGATAAAAAAATCTATTAATTAAGAAGCATATAGAAATGACTGATGCATGCAGATCTTATGGGTAAAGCCTATCTGTTAGAAATTGGCAGCTAAGCATCTTTCCTCCCGGGAGATAATCAGCATTAGTGCAAAAGAATGTAATTAGGATGAATTTATCCTAAATAACTTTTATGGGTAGACATACATAATATAGGAGTAAAGGTAGCTACTTGCTGAATAGCAGAGGTGTTGAATGCTTCTACTATTCAATGAGCTGTTACTTTTACTCTCGAATTATTTACATTCTACCACGACTTTCCATTATTATATTTGTGGACAATTCTTCACCCTCAGAATAGCTTGAAGTATAAAACACAGCTGAAAGGCATCTTGACAACCAGATCATTTGTGGTACAGTAAGAGACAGTAGCTAAGAAGCAAGACGTCTGTACAAAGACCAGATAGCAATGATGAAATTATTATTTGAGGCCATTGTAGTATGGATTTCATAAACCTCAGTGTTCTCTTCGAAGTAGCCATGTCACAAGCATTGGAAAGACATATGACACCAACAAAATCTATAATCTAAGAATAATAATGTGTTGAAAGACTGGTGGGAGATGGAGATGCACTTATCCAAGTTTGCAAAAGATCAAAACCTATTAGGTGACAACTTTTCCTGGTACGTGTACTTCTTGCAATGGCCACTGTCTCAGCTTCTTATCATATCTGGCTTCATAATGTATGTTTTGTTTACTAGCAAGGCTTCTTTCTTAAGGGAGGATTTTTTCAGTACCGTATAACAACAGCCATATATGGGACCTTCAAAGCATCCCCCAGACGCCTGACTTTCTAATGTTTGTGACATACAAAACCACCAGAAACCATCAAACTCATTTGCAATTAATGTATGTATATAGGCAGTTACAGTACCTTTTAAACATTTTATTTTGAGAAAATTATCTGGTATTTCTATGAAAAATGTTACCAGGATTTTTGGAAAATGTGATGGGGTTGGCGGAAGAAAGTGATACCTCACAAGTTGAGTTATTGTGTGTTAGATGTTTGGATAAATCTGTAGATTGTGAATCACAGTAGACTTACTTATAACTTTTTCCATGATTTGTTACACTATTTTTTAGATATGTAACCTATCACATGGGGAAAAAAATTGTTAATATGTCATACAAAATTGTGCACTTCTATTATTGTCACTACTATTATGGGATAGCACTGCTTCACCAGAAAGTACCTGGAGAAATTTCAAGAGCAAATATGTGACCTTTACTATCTTACATTGGAGACTAGTATACTAGATACACTGAGGTGACAAAGTCATGGAATACCTACTAATAGCATGTCAGACCTTCTTATACCCAGCATAGTGCAGTAACTTGATGTGGTATGGATTCAACAAGTTGTTGGAAGTTCCCTGCGAAAATATGGAGCCATTCTGCCTCTATAGCCATCCATATTTGTCAAAATGAAGCTGGTGCACGATGTTGTGCATGAATTGACCTCTTATTTGTGTCCCATAATTATTCAAAGGGATTTATGTTGAGTGATGTGGATGGCCAAATCATTCACTCGAGTTGTCCAGAATATTCTGACATAGTGCATTATCATCCATAAAAATTCCATCATTGTTTGGGAACATGAAGCCCATGAATGGCTGCAAATTGTCTCCAAGTAGCTGAACATAACAATTTCCAGTCAATGATCAGTTCAGTTGGATCAGAGGACCGGCACCATTACGGAGCCATCACCAACTTGCACAAGACTTGTTGACAACCTAAGTCCATGCCTTTGTGAGGCCTGCGCCACATTCAAACCCTACCATCAGCTGCTACCAACAGAAATCAGGGCTAACCTATCAGGTCACAGTTTTCGAGTTGTCTAGGATGCAACTGATATCGTCACAAGACCAGGAGAGGTGCTGCAGGCAATTTTGAGCTGTTAGTAAAGGCACTCGCGTAGTCACCTTTTTCCATAGCCCATTAACTCCAAATTTCACCACACTGTCCTAATAGATACGTTAATTGAATGTCCCACATTGGTTTCTGTGGTTATTTCATACTGTGTTGCTTGTATGTCAGCACTGACAACGCTACGCAAACTCCACTGCTCTCAGTCATTATGCGAAGGCTGTCAACCACTGTCCGTGGTGAAAGGCAATGCCTGAAATTTCGTATTCTTGGCGCACCCTTGACACTGTGGATTTCAGAATATTGAATTCCCTGATGATTTCCAAAATAGAATGCCCCATGCATCTAGAACCAACTACCACTCTGCATACAAAGTCTGTTGATTCCCATCATGTGGACATAATCACTTCGGAAACATTTTCACATGAATCACCTGAGTACAAATGACAGCTCCGCTAATAGACCACCCATTTATATCCTGTGTATATGACACTACCAACATCTGTATATGTGCATGTCACTATCCCATGGCTTTTGTGACCTCACTAAACACAGGAGAGAAAAAAACTTTTACTTTAGTATTCAGAAAGTAACACTGTCAGGTTTTGTAACTGTTTTCTAACTTCACTAAGTGTTCTCAAACTTTTGTGTTCATTTTTTTTTGCATTGTAAAACAGAATACTGGCGAATCAAAACTTCTCACATAAATAAACTACAATTCAATATATATGAAACAGTCAGGAAGATACTATGAGCGTCTGTTACGTGTAGTCACAACACTAATACAGGGTGTATACGCGGACAAGGAAAAAAAAAATAAAAATCCCGGATCTCCCGGTTAAAAATACATTTTCTCCCGGGTGAAAATACACTTTTTCCCTGTTAGGTGACAGTATACTTTCCGTCGGATCTGTAAAACTTATCAATCCTTGTAACGGATATGGTTTTATATAGCAGCGTAGAATTTCTCGGCACTTTAGAAAACGAAACTCAGGGGGGAAAAATACGTTTTGGAAAGATCTTCGATGTGCAGCAACATGTACGCTGTGTATTACGAAAGCATAAATTCGAATTCCACCAACAGGAAAAGTTGATTGTTTAAGTTAATGCACGTAGTGTTGCTACAAGAAAACCAAAGCTTTCGCATATACACTCCTGGAAATGGAAAAACGAACACATTGACACCGGTGTGTCAGACTCACCATACTTGCTCCGTACACTGCGAGAGGGCTGTACAAGCAATGATCACACGCACGGCACAGCGGACACACCAGGAACCGCGGTGTTGGCCGTCGAATGGCGCTAGCTGCGCAGCATTTGTGCACCGCCGCCGTCAGTGTCAGCCAGTTTGCCGTGGCATACGGAGCTCCATCGCAGTCTTTAACACTGGTAGCATGCCGCGACAGCGTGGACGTGAACCGTATGTGCAGTTGACGGACTTTGAGCGAGGGCGCATAGTGGGCATGCGGGAGGCCGGGTGGACGTACCGCCGAATTGCTCAACACGTGGGGCGTGAGGTCTCCACAGTACATCGATGTTGTCGCCAGTGGTCGGCGGAAGGTGCACGTGCCCGTCGACCTGGGACCGGACCGCAGCGACGCACGGATGCACGCCAAGACCGTAGGATCCTACGCAGTGCCGTAGGGGACCGCACCGTCACTTCCCAGCAAATTAGGGACACTGTTGCTCCTGGGGTATCGGCGAGGACCATTCGCAACCGTCTCCATGAAGCTGGGCTACGATCCCGCACACCGTTAGGCCGTCTTCCGCTCACGCCCCAACATCGTGCAGCCCGCCTCCAGTGGTGTCGCGACAGGCGTGAATGGAGGGACGAATGGAGACGTGTCGTCTTCAGCGATGAGAGTCGCTTCTGCCTTGGTGCCAATGATGGTCGTATGCGTGTTTCGCGCCGTGCAGGTGAGCGCCACAATCAGGACTGCATACGACTGAGGCACACAGGGCCAACACCCGGCATCATGGTGTGGGGAGCGATCTCCTACACTGGCCGTACACCACTGGTGATCGTCGAGGGGACACTGAATAGTGCACGGTACATCCAAACCGTCATCGAACCGATCGTTCTACCATTCCTTGCTGTTCCAACAGGACAATGCACGTCCGCATGTATCCCGTGCCACCCAACGTGCTCTAGAAGGTGTAAGTCAACTACCCTGGCCAGCAAGATCTCCGGATCTGTCCCCCATTGAGCATGTTTGGGACTGGATGAAGCGTCGTCTCACGCGGTCTGCACGTCCAGCACGAACGCTGGTCCAACTGAGGCGCCAGGTGGAAATGGCATGGCAAGTCGTTCCACAGGACTACATCCAGCATCTCTACGATCGTCTCCATGGGAGAATAGCAGCCTGCATTGCTGCAAAAGGTGGATATACACTGTACTAGTGCCGACATTGTGCATGCTCTGTTGCCTGTGTCTATGTGCCTGTGGTTCTGTCAGTGTGATCATGTGATGTATCTGACCCCAGGAATGTGTCAATAAAGTTTCCCCTTCCTGGGACAATGAATTCACGGTGTTCTTATTTCAATTTCCAGGAGTGTAATATTTGTCTCTAAGATTAATAAGCTACAAGGAAAGCTAAGCTTTCACATATAATGTTGATCTGTTTAGCGCATGTTTCACTTTAAGATACATCACACAAATACGCCAGTAAAATTTTTAATACCGACATGAATCTTTGATATTCTGGGCTCGAAATTCTTCTAAACGGCTCGTCATGAAAGAGCTGATTTTGAAATTAGAGCAAATGCTCAATGATTTAAGAAATTCATCGTACATTCTCGCACATAGTTCATCTTGCCTAAAAGGAAATTTACTTTGAAAATAACGCTTTTCGAACCACAATTCGCAATATTTTCCCGCAACCTGTTAGAAATAGGTTCATTTCAGCAGTTGCCAGAGAGCGCCCAATAAGAGGTTCAAATGGCTCTGAGCACCCTACAATCAACTTAATTTCTGAGGTCATCAGTCGCCTAGAACTTAGAACTAATTAAACCTAACTAACCTAAGGACATCACACACATCCATGCCCGAGGCAGGATTCGAGCCTGAGACCGTAGCGGTCGCTCGGCTCCAGACTGTAGCGCCTAGAACCGCACGGCCACTCCGGCCGGCCCAATAAGAGGCGTCACCGCGCTTCCGCAGCTACGGTGACGTCAGAAGCCCGTATGTTCGTACGTGTAAAACATTAAAAGATCTTACTTGCATTATCTCATAAAAGAAACAAGACATCAGAGGATACTCCAAGAGCGTCGGAATTTCGTGAACCATACTAAAATGCATAGTTCTCCTTAAAGCGCACATTCGTATGCCCAGCTTCCCAATGACGTAGGCCTCGGCCTGATAGTAAGCTTTTCAGTGTGGTTTTCGGGACGTACATTTTCTTTGAGTACCAGTACTGTATTATCTCATGTTTGGTTCTTTATTACGGCATAATTCCATACGTGCTAGAAGATGAAAACGTACATTTGAAATGAAGCGAACAGTTGAAACTAGCCAATAGAGTTGAATTAAACACTTCGTTTCAAATAAATTTACTGCCTCAGCAGGAAAGCTTAATAAAAGCCAGATTTCGTTAGCAAACCGACAAAAATAACTTAATTGTTCTGCAAGGTGATTAATGCTTGACTGTCATAAAGGTGGAAATAAAATAAAATCTGAAACTAGTGACATTTTAGCCTTCTGTAATGATGTGAATGTATTTTAATTCACTTGATAGCTACCAGCCACAGATATCTGTCTTGTTTTCATTTGACGTGAGAGCAATAAATGAAGAGGAAACAGAAAAATCACTAAATTAAACAGGGCTCACGTGGATACTAACCCCCTCCACTATAACTCAGACTGCTCTGCGCATCAAAACGTCAAAAATTAAAAAAAAAAAAGACTTTTCAAAAATAAGTTCATTGCGTAGCGCACATCTTTCTGAAGAGTCTGATACATAAAACATATATCTTATATATCTTAAACACAAATAGTACTCAAGACTGGTGAGGTTTCTCGATCTGACTACGTCTATTTTGTCACTGTGTCCTGGATAAAACAAAATAGGCCTTTCTAATATTGTAGCAATTGTAATACACACCAAATAAGCGACACTGTTTCGGCAATAATGATCATTTTTATAGTACGGCAAAATAATCCACGAAGTACCAATACGAAATACCTATTTGGCCTACTACAATCAAAAAGCTTTATGTTAGGAAGTAGTTTCACATTTCATTCATGTGCTCCAGTTTCTCATGCACAAGACCGAAAATTAGTAGAAAGAAATTTCTGTATAAATTTGGAATCGTCATATTCTTCCATAATTTGTGTGATGTCCCCGTTTCTTCTCCTGCTTCGTTCCAAGAAACAATCTTGTCATCACTAATTCTGTAACTATTCCTACTACTGTCAAAACTCATACTCCGGTTAACTTTACTAACCCTGCCACAATCACCAGTTTAGTTATCCAACGATTATTCTCCGGTTAGGCGCTATTACGTGTTCGTACAATGCGTTTTCCGCGCTACTCCCAGAATGGAACTTAAGCGGCCGTTGGCCAGGGGACTACAACTGGCCCTGTCTAATGTAGCGATCTGGCCAAAAATTTTCTGTCAGAATTCACTTTCTTGGATACACCGAGAAGATAATACATAATCTTTCTCATTTGTTATTTCAGTTAGTCGTTTATTTCCACTCTGGTAGTCTGAATCTATGGATTTCGCTAGTAATTATAGCAACGCTGAACATTTGCAAACCGAATCAACCACATAAACAAGCAGCAGTTGGAATTCACCTGTTCGGCTTTATTCCGCTCAGCACGAGTAGCCCCGTCCCGCTTTGTGTGCAGGAAAGTTCATGTCTAGATGCGACGATGATTCCCCTGTCAGAGACATCACGTACACTATGCACGCATTCAAAAATCAACTTATAATTCATTTGGAAATCAACTTAAAATGTGTTCAAAAATGTCCAGCACGGGCGCGTTTCAAAATCATGTTAATAATCGATAGACCGACGTGCGCGGGATGCTAGGTGCTTTGTAAAAGAAGGTTTTTTTCCTCAAGAATATGAATTTGCCACCTCCCCCCGAAATTGTCGGCCGGTTCACACACCGCGGTTTGCCACCCCCCTCCACTAGATCCGCGCCTGCTGCGCACGCGCGAATCTGGCAGCAGCTTGGGCGCGCCAGTAAAATTTTTCCTGGAACCCCATGTGGCTGGTTGCTGCTACTGCTGCTTTACACAACCAACAGCCACCTTTCTGTAGCCAGAAGCGGGAGAAGGTATTACTCATACGCGACTCAACTGCGCGTCTGCAAGAGTCCGCTCGTAACTGCTTAAATGAATCTAATGTTAAAAGTTGTGACTTCACGCTCATCGGATGCACTTTGATGTTATGAAGCATTGCATAGTCTTCCTAAAGCCTTTGACACATCTTGCTGTTGGCAGACGCTTGTACGTGCACCGTGTTATTTTATAAGGCGCATTTCCTTTGCAATTTAAGTTTTATTTTCGTTTTTGTCTCTCGTTCATGTTTTAATGCTGCAGTATTATTTTGCAGTAGCGGGATACAGTAACATCCTTTGTTAGAGAGTCGTTTCTTGCCAGTCAAAATTACAAAAATTTAACTGAAAACTAAAACAACGAAAAATTTCCGCAATTCTAAAAAATTCCCAGGTTTCTACGGGATGAAAAAATTCCCGGGTTTTTCCCGGACCTCCCTGCTGTCCCGGGTCGTATACACCATGCAATAAAACAATTCTCGGCGTTCTTTTTTCATTATTCACTTAAAGGTTTTCAAAATAGTTGTGATTTATAGGAGGTATATAGCAATTTTTTATGATGATAGGATGTGGGCCAGCACACTGCCTTGTCAACTCTAACTAAGGTGGGAGGAAATGCCTCTGTACCTCAGTTTTTGTACTGAAACATTGAAAAAGTCTGCTTTCACTTTATGTTTGACTTTCACTGACACTGTCACCTGCTTCCTACTTCTCTTTCAGAGGATCTGGATTGTGTTCCTCCATAAAAATAAATACAGTACTCACCAATGTTTGTGAAAAATAAAACAGGATACAAATAATGCTAATATTTAATATTAGGGCCAAAATAATTCTACCCTTCAAACAAGTTTATTGAAGGTTTTTATATTGTTACAAGGTAAAGTGAACCAGTGACTGTAACAATATCATAGGCACTCATTGATATATATTGCATTAAAAAGAATTCCCAAAAATTTTAACAAATGCTATATCTGAAGTTCCTGAGGCTGACTGGTAGCAACATAATGCTAAGCCACTCTTAATGATATTTTCAATATCTAATGAATTTCCTGGTTTGTAATCGGTATCTCCATCACTGTCATCAAAAAATGGATGGTTATCATCATAAAATTCTCCACCAAACATTGATATCTTCACTCGATTACAGGGCAAGATGTTGACACGGTGGTGTGGCACTGTTTTCATCCAAGTCAAGAACATAAACATGGTTTTGCCCTAACATATATATAGCTGACACATGCTAGCAGTTCAAATGGAAACATGTGTTGCCAACATGTGGTGCAGTTGAAACCATGACAGATAGCATGATCAGAGTAGTTCACACTAAATTAAGGATGAGCACTTTCTTCCGCCAACCCCTTCATATCTTATAGATAGGTGACAAAAAAGTACAGTACTAATGTGATATGGCTCTTCACATTTTAATAAGAATAGTTGGATTCACATTGGTGAGCTTTTGCTTTGGTCACTTCCATATGTTTGGATTTCTTTTTCTGTGGGGATATGAAGTGGTGTAAGAGACTGACACACACACTTATCTCTCAGCCATATGTCTCTGAGGTTATTGTCACAGATCATACCTTTGTAACACCACTATCAATCTTGAAAATTTGTAAACAAATGTTGTTACCAGTTCAGCTCCTGGTATTGAAAGGAATTTTAATCATCAATATTTGTGCAGAAAGGTTATGAGAAGTCATAAGGTGTAGTTCCTGGTCATTGGACTGTACACCATTGTACTCAGTATAAACCCATACTTTTCCACGCATTCCACAGAGTGAGAACATGTTATGTTCCTAATAGTGGCCAGCCCATTGAATGAACTCATGATCAACAAGACACTAATCCCCAATCTTCTGTACTTCTTTCAACTCCACATTTCCAAATCAGGGGAGATAACAGAAAAACTATGTTTCTGAAGATGATAACAGCATACATTGCTGGTTTGATGAACACTCAGGCACCTTACTGCATTTTCACTGACCCACCAATTTTAGTCTCATAGGAATCATTTGGGGCTATTTGGAACAGTGAGTTAAATGTTATAGTCAATATCAATGCAATTTAGTAACTCTACAGGATCAATCATCAATGAGGTGTTCAACTGGATATGACATACCTAAAAAAGTTGCGGACTCTCTGCCTCACCAAACGGAGGCCATTATCAAGGCTAGGTGTGGGGTTATATGGGCTATGAAGTATTTAAATGTTGTGTCACTAATCTTCAGACTGTTCAGACTGTTTCTCACCCATGTGTTACTTTTTTCAGACAAACCTAGTTTTCATCAATCAGATGCAGTCGACAAACAACTGGTTTCAGTTACTGATTAGACAATACTCCCAAAAACTTCACCAGCCCTAAAGTGATATTTTGGAGTAAAGTGTAGCGAGTTGTGTACCTTTTTTCCTTTCTTTTTTAATAATATGGTCTCACTGTTATGGTGACTGGTGACTGCTATTATGCCATGTCACAAAAGTCTCTGTTCATGATATTTTCAGTAAATATGGTAAAGTATTTCAGAGACTGTTCAGGAATATTTTCTAAATACTTTGGTATAAGGGATCTGTGGTATCTAGTGGCTTGATACAAAGGAATTTCATTTCTTACCCCAGTTATCTTTGTATTTATATTGCACTGAAAATACCTGCACAACAGTGCAAATATTGATGGTGTGCACCATGTATCTAATTTGAAAACAAACTTATTCCATTCTCAGTTTGAAAACAAACTTGTTCCATTCTCTCATGGTACTTGACGCTGTAATGACATGGCCAAGAGAGCTCGATGCTACAAAGTGGACCAGTTGCAGCAAATATAGACTTCGATCAGAAATCGGTAGCTAAGGTAGAATATTCAAAATTTCTAGGTGTATGCATTGATGAGGGGTTGAACTGGAAAAAACACGCTGAAGATCTGCTGAAACATTTGAGTTCAGCTACTTACGCTATTAAGGTCATTGCAAATTTTGGCAATACACATCTCAGTAAATTAGCTTACCACGCCTATTTTCATTATCTGCTTTCTTATGCCATCATATTCAGGGGCAACTCATCATTGAGTAAAAGAGTGTTCATTGCACAAAAGCGTGTAATCAGAATAATTACTGGAGCTCATCCAAGATCATCCTGCAGACACTTATTTAAAGAGCTAGGGATCTTCACTGTAGCCTCACAATATATATATTCACTTATGAAATTTGTTATTAACAATCCGAATGAACTCAAAAGTAATAGCAGTGTACATGGCTACAACACTAGGAGAAAGGATGATCTTCACTACTCAAGGTTAAATCTAACTTTGGCTCAGAAGGTGATATTTTATGCTGCCATAAAAGTTTTTGCTCACTTACCTAATAGAATCAAAAGTCTGACAGATAGCCATATAGCATTTAAAAGGAAATTAAAAGAATTTCTGAATGGCAATTCGGGTAATTCCCCCCCCCCTCCCCTCCCCCCAAAAAAGTGTCATGTAATATTGAGTAAAAGAGTGTTCATTGCACAAAAGTGTGTAATCAGAATAATTACTGGAGCTCATCCAAGATCATCCTGCAGACACTTATTTAAAGAGCTAGGGATCTTCACTGTAGCCTCACAATATATATATTCACTTATGAAATTTGTTATTAACAATCCGAATGAACTCAAAAGTAATAGCAGTGTACATGGCTACAACACTAGGAGAAAGGATGATCTTCACTACTCAAGGTTAAATCTAACTTTGGCTCAGAAGGTGATATTTTATGCTGCCATAAAAGTTTTTGCTCACTTACCTAATAGAATCAAAAGTCTGACAGATAGCCATATAGCATTTAAAAGGAAATTAAAAGAATTTCTGAATGGCGATTTGGATAATTCCCCCCCCCCCCCCCCCCCCCTCCTCTCCCCCCAAAAAAGTGTCATGTATTATTTTGTGTAATGTAATATCTTGTATAGACACCTTTTATTAACCTTACACATTCCACATCATTACGAAGTGTCGTATTCATGAGCTATGGAACAAGTACTAATTTAATCTAATATGCTGGCACAGCATTGTGCCCTGACACAGGTGTCACCAACTGTCAGTGCCTGGATGATGTGGTGTTGCTGCCTATTGCCCTACTGCCTAGACCTGTGTCATTACACTCTCCCTTCTTCAAAGTATTTGGAACTTGTTAATTCTTTATAGTTCATTTTGGACACATTCAGTTATTCTTTGGGTCACAACAGCTCTCCCCCTCACAGCTGCCAACACTATTATTATAAGCCTGCAGATGGAAGTTCCATAAGGGAGGGATCTGTGTGACTCTACACTTGAGATAGTAGTAGACAGTGCCTCTCACCAGTAAAATCATGAGTGTGACTGATTTGGAGGTTCCACAGACAATGAGTTTGCACATATTAAGTGCTGTTAATATATGCCCAAACAGTTTCTCTGTTGAAATTCAACCATTCTGGATGGCTAGCATTTGTTCTACAGTGGCAATAACATTTGAGTTGAGGGTAGTGTTCAGGTAGGCTAGATCTTCTCTAGGGAAAATTTTAGTCAGGAAGTTGGGTGGGTAGAGAAAGGAATATGTCATGCTTAATGATGTGACTCCGGTAATGATGGCAGATAGTTGGAGAAGAGTTAACTTGCAACAATAAGTTGGAACAGTATTACACCACGGCATTTGCTGAGCATCTGTCCACCTGCTAGTCAACACCCAGCTGATCACTTTCACTATGGACTCTGGGGCACATAGCAGATTTGACATTTGCAGCAGCAAACATGATGCCCCATTTCAGACTTAACGAACATCTGAGCATACAGAATAGCTTCACAGATATGTATCTGGCTCAAAGAGTTTTTAAGTAATAGAACTCAGTAACTTGTTCTCAACAGCAAGTGTTCATCAGACACAAGGGTATCATCAGGAGTGCCCAGGGGAGTGTGATAGGGCTGCTTGTTTTCTCTATATATAAATGATCTGTCTGATAGATTGAGCAGCAATCTGCAACTATTTGCTGATGATACTGTATTATACAGGAGAGTATCATTGTTGAGGGACTGTAGAATGATACTGGATGACTTAGCAATAATTTCTATTTGGTGTGATGAATGACAGCTTGCTCTAAATGTAAAAATATGTAAATTAATATAGATGAGTAGGAAACACAATCCTCCAATATTCAAAAACAGTGTTAGCAGTGTGTTTCTTGACAGTCTGTTGATTAAATATCCAAGTGCAACACTGAAAAGCGATATGAAAAGGAAGGTGCTTGTAAGGACAGTGCTGTGGAAGATGAATGGTCAGCTTTAATTTATTGGGAGAATTTTAGGAAAGTGAAGCTCATCTAATAAGGAAGCCCCGTATAGAGCACTAGTCTGACCCATTCTTGAGTATGGCTCATTTGTTTGGGATCCCCACCAGATCAGATTTAAGAAAGACATTGAAGTAATTGAGAGGCAAACTGCTCAACTTGTTACCAGTAGGCTCGTTAAACATGTGAGTATTATGAAGATGCTTTGTGAACTAAAATGGAAATTCCTCAAGGTAAAATGATGTTCTGCTCATGAAAAACTATTGAGAAAATTTAGAGAACTGGTACTTGCAGCTGACTGCAGAATGATTATCCTGCTGCCAACATATATTTTGCATAAAAAGTGTCAAGGCAAGAAAAGGAAAATTAGGGCTCATATGGAAGCATATATACAGTAATTTTTCTTTTTCCTCGTCTGCATGTGGAACAGGAAAGGAAATTACCAGTAGTAGTACAAGGTACCCACCGCAATGAACCACACAGTGGCTTGTGAAGTATATATTTAGATGTAGATATACCACAACAAACCTGCTTCGGCACATATAAATATTGTCTGCCCAGCCAAGCTGGTCATCCAGCAACACAATGATTCATCATGACAACTAACATAGTGTCGAACTCCACTGTGAGGCCACTGCCATCCTGATTGAACGACCTACTGGGGACCTGGTCACTGCCTAATGGGTTGAGGACTGAACTGAGGCTCTCCTAGCCACCAAGCCACTGGGGCACTTACCAGCACCAGTCACTTCCAGCCAGCTGCCATTCTACAGTTTGCTCCCTGGATGCCTTCACCCAGCACTCACCTCGGTGGGTGGGTCTCAGCTGTCTCTCACTCAGTGGGCTGTGTCAGCATCCCACATCAGACCTGATGCAGCTCAGCCACTGACCTGGACTGCCTACAGGTCAAGGTAGTGCCACACCTGTGCCATGCTGAACATATCAGGGTCTGGTGGCCTACAACAACGCTCCGCTGCTAGTTTATCCGTTAAAGGGATTCTGCTACTTGTGAGCAGCTTCTGACTCACCCCAACCTACCATCCTCCACCAGATCACATTCACACCCTCTACACTGTTGACAATCGTAAGGTCCACTTTAATCTATGCCCTCAAGCTTTCATTCAGTAGTGGTCAGTTTTGTCTTTTTTTATTTTTTTTACCTATACTGTTTTTTTAAGGAAATTAAAAAAATTAAAAGAAACAATGTAACACAGTATGTATAGGTTCACTGGTGAACATTTGATCAGTATGCATAATGTATGTATGAATTCACTGAATGAAATTCAACACTGGCATGATGACACCATTCTGAGCTGTTCCTGCAGTGATGGTGGTGACCGTACCAGAGTACTTCTGCATCTGTCTGAAGATTGTTGCATTACTTTGTGTTGTGTGCTGTGCATTTTTGTTATTGCATATTACAGGATTCTTCATTGTTATGAAGGTATTTTCACAGAAACACTGGGGTAACAAACTGAATAAATTATAATTACATTATTACTCTGCAATGAACCTTCAAAAAGCAAGAGTCCCTTATACCTAAACATTTTGAAAATATCTTCAAACAGTCTCCCAAATTTTTTTCACAGTTTTTGTTCAAATTATAGATAGCCATTTTTCTTTTGTTTTATTTTGGAAACATAACCTACCTGTTGCAAAGTGTGACTGAAATGGTGTTTTCACCACGAAGGTCATTGGATCCTTTGAACTCTGTGGACATTCTTCTTTAGTTTCTCCCACTAATTGGATGTCATCTCTCCAACAGCTTATGAACAGTGACCATGGAACTCCACTCTCTGATTACAACAGGTCCTTATAGTCTGCTTATACTTCTTCCACTTTTCCTTTTTATCCATAGCCTAGAATAAAGAACATTATTAACAAAAGATTGAGATGCAGCTCTGTACTAAATGTCACATATTAGTTCAACATAGTTGAACCCTTTTTTCATCTAACTTTAGATTAACAAATCATATGATGACTGATTTTCTACATAAACAAAACAGTTCATTTTAATATCTTTAACTACTTGTAGTGTGCTAACTAGCAATATCTGAATTATGATAGTAAGCTACTTTTATTTAATGTTTTGATTTATAAATATAACATACTCTGTTTGTTGTTACTGTGATTCTATTAGCACTTTCAAATGATAGTACGAAGTCAAGGTTTTACAAATGTAGTATAAAAAATTATATCACTCTTGACAATTATTTTAACTTACAGTTTAAGCATTGTATGCTATCTTTTTCTGGGAATATGTAACAAGAAACTATGAAACACGTTATATGACAGAACACCGATGTAGTTTCACAAGATGTATACGCATAACATACATTAAAGTACTCTTTTATTTATGACAGTTATTTTATATGACACCACCCTTCTATGCGTGAAAAATATGTTGGTATCAGGATGGCAAGAAACCTTAAACATGAACATAAGCCTAAGGATGTGTTAATTTGCATTTTTCTGTTGTTGCCTCCCATCAATCCAGTAAAGAAAACTTAAGCACTACTTTTCTTAACACTCACATACACACACACATACACATACACATACACTGAAGCCCCTTAGAAACTGGTAAAGGCATGCATATTCAAATACAGAGATACTTAAATAGGCAGAATATGGCACTGTGGTCGGCAATGCCCATATGAGACAGTAAGTGTCTGGCACAGTAGTTAGCTCGGTTACTGCTGCTACAATGTCAGGGTTATCAAGATTTAGGTGAGTTTGAACGTGGTTTTATAGCTGGCACACGAGCGATGGAACACAGCACCTCCGAGGCAGCGATGAAGTGGGGATTTTCCAATACGACCATTTCATGAGTGTACCATGAATATCAGGAATCTAGTAAAACAATAAATCTTCAACATTGTTGTGGTTGGAAAAAGATCCTGCAAGAACAGGACCAATGCCGACTTAAGAGAATCGCTCAGCGTGACAGAAGTGCAACCTTTCTGCAAATTGCTGCAGATTTCAATGCTGGGCCATCAATAAGTGTCAGCATATGAACCATTCAACGAAACATCATTGATATGGGCTTTTGGAGCCAAAGGTGCACTCGTGTACCCTTGATGACTGCACAACACAAAGCTTTATGCCTCGCCTGGGCCCATAAACACTGACATTTGACTGTTGATGACTGGAAACATGTTGCCTGGTCGGACACATCTCATTTCAAATTGTATTGAGCAGATGGACATGTACGGGTATGGGGACAACCTCATGAATACATGGACCCTGCATGTCAGCAGGGGACTGTTCAAGCTGGTGGAGGCTCTGTAATGGTGTGGGGCGTGTGCAATTGGAGGGAGTTGCAGTGGTATGGGACCCCTGATACATCTAGATATGACTCTGACGGGTGACACGTACATAAGCATCCTGTCTAATCACCTGCATCCATTCATGTCCATTGTGCATTCCAACGGACTTAGGCAATTCCAGCAGGACAATGCAACACCCCACATGTTCAGGATTGTTACAGAGTGACTCCAGGAACACATTTCTGTGTTTAAACACTTCTGCTGGCTACCAAATTCCCAGACATGAACATTATTGAGCATGTCTGGGATGCCTTGCAACATGCTACCCAGAAGAGACCTCCACCCCCTCGTACACTTGTAGATTTATGGACAACCCTGCAGGATTCATGGTGACAATTCCCTTCAACACTGCTTCAAATGTTAGTTGAGTCCATGCCACATTGTGCTGCATCACTTCTGCATGCTCGTGGGGGCCCTACACGATATTACACAAGTGCACCAGTTTCCGTGGCTCTTCAGTGTATTATGTAGGCTAGACACACAATGGCAGGTTTGCAGTTCAGCAGGATGACTAAGGCAGGGTGTGAGTAATGTTGGATGGGGTGGATAGATGGAGAAAGAGGCAGGAGGCAGGAAACTGGAAGAGAGGTTGGGGATGAGCAGCTTGCAGCTCAGAGGGAGGCAGCATGTATGCCGGCTAGAAATGCAGGAGGGAGCAATGGCAGGTGCACAGGATAGGCATGTGATACATGGGTATCAGAGCCAGTGAAGTGCAGCACATGAAGATGACGCAGAGGAGTGGGTGGACTGGGAGGGAGTGGCAGGACATAGGAAGGAGAGAGAGAGGGTGTGGGGACACTGCATTAGCAGTGATTGAGGTCAGTAAAATTATAGGAGCATATGGATATATGAAATCTAATCATATTTTAGAAACAGGAAAAGAGTGTATTAAAATTTGCACAAAACCAGGGGTGTACAATGTTATGTTTCAAGATAGAGTGTCTCATGCAAAATGGAATGACTGCACTTGCTCTGATAATATTCCTAATATAACAC
Organism: Schistocerca serialis cubense; assembly: GCF_023864345.2. Lineage (NCBI taxonomy): Eukaryota > Metazoa > Arthropoda > Insecta > Orthoptera > Acrididae > Schistocerca > Schistocerca serialis. Next base: position 432,533,911 of record NC_064640.1, on the reverse strand, counting down.
TAATTTTTCTCACAGTCTTGAGCATGGCTGTTGACAGCAACTGTGAGGAAGCTTTGATTAATAAAGTAAACATCCAATAAGTTCTTTTTATCATATTTTTAATTTTACATCACAAGTGCAACCACATTTGAGGGGAATTCTTTGAGAGGGCACACAAATATAGTTCCTGAAGATGTCAGCAGTCTTTTCAATAGTTGCAAAAGGAAACAGTCTGAACGATTGAATAATTTGACCTCGTATCAGTCAACATGGCCTTGGTGAAAAGAAGGGAAAACTATAGCCATTACATTTCCCAAACACATGCAGCTCTGCTGTATGGTTTAATGATGACGTCCTCTTGGATATAACATTTATATCCCCATTCAGATCTCTGGATGGGAATTACTCAAGGGGAATGTTGTTATCTGAAGAAACAAAACTGCAATTCTATGGACCCAAGTGTGGAATGTCAAACTCTTACTTGATTAGGTTTGTTTGTTGTTGCAGTCTTCAGCCTGAAGACAGGTTTGATGCAGCTTGCCATGCTAGTCTATCCTGTGCAACTTCTTACTGTGTACATAGCCACATGGGAAACAGCAATAGCAAGAGAGGGCACCATCAAGCATTTCTGAGCTGTCGCCACCTAGAATGTGCTTACATACTGAAACTAATTTATGCTTTCGCTAAAAGTCCTTTGAAGAGTCACATCCATACACCGATGGTGATGGCAATTGGCACAGAGGGTGCTAACACCAGAAACTACTTTCTGCTTTCGCCAGCAGTATCACAGATGCAAAAATATTCTGCCCACCATGGATATATGGACACATGCAGCTACACTCAGCCAGTTCCTGTCGCAGTTTGCCCAGCAGTGTAGAGTAACCATCCATCAAAGCAGATCAGCTGTTGCTGCTATAATAGCAAACTGCTGTTTACAAGTGACCATCAGATAGTGTGTGCCGAGTGCCTAATGAAATTCAGAATACAAAACTGAATTTGATAGCTGCTGTAGATAGCAGTCAAAACAGAACTCTACAGATTAGGTAGAAGCTTTAACTGTGTTAGGTTGGTTAGTATGTAGGATTGGACTCTGGTACAATGCACCTTTTAGCACTCAAAGCTGAGTATTCTGTATGGATTATTTTAATAAATGTTTATTACATGTTTCACGTTGCGTTACACATGGCCTGTGCATACAACACTTATCAGTCTCTGAGTAACTACTGCAACCTACATCTATTTGAACCTGCTTACCTGCTTGCTGTATTCATACCTTGGTCTTCCTCTACAATCCCCCCCCCCCGCCCCCCATCCACTTTTTCCCCACACTTCCCAAGAATAAGAATACCAAATTGACAATTCCTTAATCCCTTTAGCCTCAGAATGGGTTCCCTCAACTGATCCCTTCTTACAGTCAAGTTGTACCATAAATTGTTCAGTTCAGTACCTCCTCATTAGCTGTGCAATCTACCAATGTGATCTTCAACAGTCTTCTATATCACCACATCTCGTATTCTCTTCTTGTCTGAACTGCTTATTGTCCACATTTTGTTTTCATACGATATCCTCCTTTGTTTTCACACAAGGATATGCTCCAGACAAATACCTTCAGGAAAGACTTCGTAACACTTAAGTTTATATTACATAGCTAAGTACCCGCCACTGCTAGGATATGTATTTATTCCACTCTTCTATCAGTCCATCTCCTCCTCGTCCCTCTCTCCATCCACCTCCTCCTCCCCTTCTCACTGTTCATTCCCTCTTTCCTCTGTCCATCTCCTCTTCTTTGCCCCTCTCTCTGTCCATCTCCTCCCCTCCCCTCCTCTTTCTATCCAATTCTTCCTCCTCCTCCTCACTCTGTCCACCTCCTCTTCTCCCTTCTCTCTGTCCATCTTCTCCTCTCCCCACCTTCTCCTCGCACCTCTCTCTGTTCATTTCCTCCTCCCCTCTCTCCATGCCTCTCCTCCTCCCTCCTCTTTCCTTTCTCTGCCCATCTCCTCCTCCCTCCTCTCTCTGTCCATCTCCTCCTCTTTCGTTACTCTGTTCATCTCCTCCTCTTTCCTTTCTCTCTTCATCTCTCCTTTCCCAATTCATCTCCATCTCCTCCCCTTTCCTTTCTCTGTAACCCCTCTCCCCCACCCCCCACTGTATCCATCTGCTCCTTCCCCCTCTCTATCTGTCCATCTGCTCCCTTCTCTCTCTCTCCACATTTTCACTCCCACCCTAGTAGGAGGTTGCTAGTTCTTACCCCCACTGTATTTATTTCCGTATAGTAAGGTAATATGTGTACCCAATTTGGTAGAAATCAATCCAGAGGTTTAGTATGAACTTCTTACCCATTGTTTGTCTACACGCATACATCACATATATTTAACGTATTTCACTGATATTTATAGACGTATTACACCTGTATATTTATTGAATTTTGCCCTGAATTTTTATTTTCACATAGCTCCATGTTTGTGGTTTCATACCTCCTGAATTGTGTGTCGTAAAATGATATAATCATGCAGGTACATCCAGTGGTAAATGTGAATATTGTCTGTGAAACGCGTTGCGAATATAGCTAGTAGTAAATAAGTAATAAGTTAAAAGTCATCCATGATAAGGCAGTGTTTCACGCATCTCAATGTGTATGATGTCATACCTCCTGTGGCTCGTAAAATGATATATTTTTGTAGGTACATTCAGCCGCATACGTGGATATTGTGTGCGAAATGTGTTCTGGTTAGAGATAGTAGCAAAGAAGTAATAAAAATAAACATCATGCATGATGCAGCAGTTTTCTGTGCATCTCAGTGTTTATGACATCATATCTCCTGAACTATGTGTCGTACACTGATATAATTTTTAATTTTGCTGGTACATTCAGTGGTACAGAGCAAGCCTTAGCTGTCATGCAAAAAACAACTTTGTGGGGCTCTTCTGCATCTGTTATTTATTATACTTGAACACCTTTCATATTTGCATTACTATTGTAACTCTAGCCTCTGCACTCATGAATATTAATATCCAGCTGCTCTAGTTTTGACAAAAGGATTTCAGTCCAACTTCCTCCTGTTGTTGAAGCAATGTTCAGATAGTTGAGAAAGTGTTCCCCTAAAGTCGCTGTGCCATCTGATAAGTTTAAAAATCTAAAATCCAATATCTGTTCATCATGCCTTGTGTGAGGAGTACAACTGAAGATGACTGAAAAATATTTACTTTGTTCTAAACTTAACAATGCTGTTTTGTATTTTGTTGGCAAGAAAATTTATGAGTTCGGTTTGGAATTTTTTTTTTTCCCCTCAAGATCTTAAACATTCCTGCAAAACAGGGTCAAATTCTGTTATCATTTCAGTCAAACCAAGAAAATTACCATTATTATCTTGATAGGGCTTGTTGCTGGTACCTCTGAAGGCCATATTATGCTGAGCCAGGTAGCACCTTATGTCAAGCATAATTCTCTTTAGAACATGACGCCAATGTTCCTTCTCTTTTTCTAATGGTTCAAGGTCAATTCAATCAATACAACTTTGTTTCAACCGTATCTTGCATTCTATCCTTTTTTATGTTCTACATGGTTAAATGATTCTTCATGTTCTTGGAGCCAATTTTTTAAATGAACCCAATCACAGAGTCCATTACTTGACAGCTTGTTTGAAGGAGATCTAAAAAGTTTACAACAATAATAAAATGAATTATCAGTAGATTTCAAATATATAAATAATTTTCAATCCCTTTTTTTTTCCAATGGGTAAAGTTCTTATGTGAAAATGAGTTGAAAATTTTCTTCTGTTCTTATTCAAAGGATAATCAAAACGTACAATTTTAGCAGGGCCTTTCTATACAATTTCATTCATCTGTCATGGAGGATAGTAACACATTAGGCCAAGTGCAATGCATCAGAAATATCATTATTTCATGATCACTACTAGTAGGCCTACCCGAATGTTTGGATAGCAGGAGATTCGCATTCCAATACTTCATTTTCATTTTTATCTAAAACACCACATGATGAGAGAATAATGTTAATGCCATCACCATTTAAGCATACTTCAGTTTTATTCTGAATTTGTCGAGATGTTGGTCAAAGAAACTTTTTGAAAGCACCACTCTGTGAGCTCAAAAATTGTTCATAATGTAGCTTTTTCTCATTGTTTTGAGCACCTGAATTCTATTTATTAAATCTGTCCCTCTCACAAGACACTGCCTTGTCAGCTCTTTAAACTTCATAGCACACAAAAAACACTAGAGATTAACACAGAATGCGCACCAAGTGCATGAAATGGTGCAAACAGGAATCATACATTTAGACTCATGGCAATGAAAAAATTATTCTGTAAGCAACACCCACAGACTGATGAATGTTGTGCTCGATTGTTAGCTCAAAAATGAGTTGCAAGGTCATGGAGGGATGCAGGGGCAATGAATTATGTATCTCTTAATTTATGGATAAGCAATAGCCATTTGTTAACAACAGATATTATTATTGTGCATATCGTAGTCCTTGGTTCCTTCAACTCCGATGCAGTGAATGTTTTCTGTGCAATACATGTGTAGACATGTAGTCATGTCACCATGGGTATATACTTCAGTTACATTACATTCATATTAAAATTACTTTATCTTTTTCAGTTAATCTGTAATACCAACATTTCACATCATAGGTTTAAAATACCTTTTAATTCTTTGCATAGAGCTGCTAGAAGAGCAGGCCTGTGTGGTTGCACTGTGTGCACATGCCTAAGACCAGCCATGTAGTAGTATATGTGAATGCTGTCAGCAAAATGAGTCATAAATACAATTAGTATTAAAGTAGCAATAAATTAAAACATCATGCCTCACGGGGCAGTTTTACTGCAGGAACAGCAAAAATGTAGTAAACAACAAACTTTTTTTCATTCATAATTTTGTGGAGATTGTCAGTGAGAAAACATTTTCAAAAGGTTTGAAATTATTGTAACACTTGTTGCACTTCAGTAAGTGCTCCCATTCTCAAATACTACATGAATAAATAATGGGTATTTGTGCGTTTTATGACACACTTCTTTTTCACTCTCAAATCTACAGAAATTCTTTCCTAACAGTAAGTGATATGTGTACCAAGTTTTGTTGAAATTAGTCCGTATGAATGTTGACAAATTCATCTTTTGCATAAATTCTTTTCCTGCTGTTGCCAATCTACATTTTATGGCCTCTCTACTGCAGTCCTCATCAGTTATTTTGCTGCCTAAATAGCAAAACCCATCCATTAATTTTAGTGTCTCACTTCCTAATCAACACTCCCAGTATCAACTGATTTAATTTTACTACATTCCAGTACCGTTGTTCTACTTCTGTTAATGTTCATATTATAACAACATTTCAAAACACTGTCCATTCTGTTTAACTGTCTTCCAAGTCCTTTACTGAGTCTTAGCACACCTATAATGTCATTGGCAAACCACAAAGTTTTTATTTATTTTCCCTGAACTTTAATTCCTTCTCCAAACATTTCTTTTGTTCCTTTACTGCTTGCTTATTGCACAGACAGAATAACATCAGAGATAGGCTACAGACCTCTCTCACTCTCTTCTCATCTACTGTTTCCCTTTCATCTGTTTCAACTTTTATAGCTATGGTCTGGTTTCTGTACAAACACTAAATAACTTGTTGTTCATTGTACTTTATCTCTGCTATCTTCAGAATTTCAAGGAATATTTTCCAGTCAACATTGTCAAAAACTTTCTCTAAGTCTACAAGTGCCATTAACATAGGTTTGTCAGTCCTTAACTTATCTTCTAAGATAAGTTATAGGATCAATATTGCCTTGCATGTTGCTACATTTCTGCAGAACCTGAACTTATCTTCCACATGGTCAGTTTCTACTAGTTCCTCCATTCTTCTGTAAATAATTCCTCAGTATTTTGCAACCATGACTTATTAAACTGCTAGTTTGTACCTGTCAGCACCTGAGCTTTTTGAACTGGAATTACTGCATTTTTTCAAACCAAGTGCTAGTCTGGATCAGATGACAGAGGATTTAGGTTCACTCTGTAAAGGATTTACCAGGGAAGACACCTTGGTTATTGTGGGAGGGCCAGGGAACAGTATCGACAGAGATCCTGGGTACAGTATAGAGAGTGACCTGGTAAAGATTGCGTCGGCATCGAGACACACCAATGTTGAATTTGTATCTGTCCTGAGACGCCATGACTGGCCTCATTTGAACTCTTCTGTTGGGAGAGTTAATTTGGAGTTGGAACGGCTGCTTGGGTCGGGTGCGGGGGCTCATATTGGTGTGGTTCCTGTTGATTCTCTCAGTAGGTGGGACTATACCAGGCACGGCCTACATCTCAGCAGGAAAGGGAAGGGTAAACTGGCTGGGGTTATAGCAGGAAATTTAAGGGGGGGAGGCACTGCCATGAATGGTAAAATACCAGTGGTTACAGGTGTTGGAGCAGCACCTTTTTTAGGATAGGTAAGACAGAAAGGTGTCAAGTTATACGAGAGGTCAGGATTGAAACAAATCTTCAGTTTAGGAAAGAAATTAAACAGCACAATTCTAGCACATTGGATCACCAATCACAGCTGTCAATTATAAATTTTCACCAATCACCAGAAATTTTGTCTCCAATAAGTTGTATCTCAGTCCTAGGTAATTGCACTGATGAATTAAAGTCACCCAACCCAGTTGACATAATCTGCCTCTCTGAACACCATGTGACCACTGGTATAGGAACTAGGCCTAAGCACAATGAGAAACTCAGACAGGTGGGTACTGCAAATGTTAGAATAAGGAAAGGTTCTCATAAAAGTATAATTAAAAATAATGTAAGTATATTTCATCAAAATATTGGGAGTTTAAAGAATAAAATAGATGAGCTTTTGGTTTGTTTAGAAGATTTAGAAGCTGAGGATGAAATAGATATACTATGCCTGTCTGAGCATCACATTGTTAGTGATACGGATAAGGTAAATGTAAGTGGACATAAGCTCTCTGCACATGTAATGAGAGAAAATATGGAGAAAGGAGGAGTTGCCATCTATGTCAAAAGTTATCATTGTGCAAAAAGTATAGAAACAAAAAAATTTTGTGTGGAGAAACATATAGAAGCATGTGCCTGTGAGCTTAAATTAAATAAAGGCACATTTATAATTGTAACTATATATAGGTCCCCATCGGGAAATTTTCATCTATTTCTGAAAAATTTGGACTCCTTGTCGTGCTATCTGTCAGACAGGGGGAAGCAAATTATTATTTGTGGGGACTTCAATGTAGATTCTCTGAAAGAGGGTAATAGGAAAAATGACCTTGAAGTGTTACTCGGTTCTTTCAATTTGACACCCGTTATTGATTTTCCTACTCGGGTGGTAAAGGATAGCAGCTCACTAATAGATAACTTCTTTATAGACCAAGATAAGTTTGACCAGATAAATACTCAGCCTGTTGAGAATGGTCTTTCTGATCATGGTGCACAGCTAATTACAATATATGACATAGCTCCATTCAGCAGTACTAAACAGTCCTCCAAAGTAGTACATTCAGTCAACGATTTAACAATTGCAAATTTCAGGGAAAGCCTACAGTAGTTAGACTGGGATGAGGTGTACCATGAACCTGATGCCAATTTAAAATATAATTTATTTCATGACACTTTTGTAAATGCATTTGAAAACTGCTCCCCCAAGAAAATAGTTAAATATACTCGTAAGAAACCATGTAACAAACCATGGCTTACTAAGGGTATAAAAATATCTTGTAACCGGAAAAGGGAAATGTATCTGACAGCAAGAAAGAGTAGTGACCCAGAAACTATCAAACATTATAAAAACTACTGTGCTATATTAAGAAAAGTTATTAAAAAATCCAGAAGTATGTGTATCATGCCTGAAATCAGCAACTCTGATAATAAAATTAAAACAATTTGGAATATTATTAAAAGAGAAACAGGTCAACCAAGAGCGCAGGAAGACAATATTACCATCAAATTGGATGAAAACTTTACGAACAAAAAGTCAGAAGTTGAAAATATTTTTAATAATCATTTTCTAAATGTTGTGGATATAGTAGGATCCAGGTGTTCATTAGAAGATGCTAGGCTGTTAATGGAAGAGGCCATACCTATGCAATCTGATACAATTGAAATCTCACCCACTTCTCCCTCTGAAATTAAGAAAATAATAAACTTGCTTAAAAGCAAAAACTCACATGGAATTGATGGCATTTCCAGTGAAATACTAAAAGCTTGTTCTCAACAGATAAGTAAGAGTCTCAGCCACCTGTGTAATAGCTCTCTTGAACAGGGCATTTTCCCTGATAGACTGAAATATGCTATTGTTATACCTTTGCATAAAGAAGGGGATAGATCTGATGTCAACAATTACCATCCAATCTCCCTTCTAACAGCTATATCCAAAATTTTTGAGAAAGTAATGTATTCGAGTAGCTTCACATATCTGTAAAAATGAAATACTAACAAAATGTCAGTTTGGTTTCCAGGAAGGTTTTTCAACAGAAACTGCCATATATGCTTTCACCAATCAAATTTTGAATGATCTGAATAACCGAACACCACCCATTGGGATTTTTTGTGATCTCTCAAAGGCTTTTGACTGTGTAAATCATGAAATTCTGCTAGACAAGCTCAAGTATTGTGGCATGAGTGGGACAGTGCACCAATGGTTTAATTTGTACCTAACTGGAAGAGTGTAGAAAGTTGAAATAAGCAGTTCTCATAATATGCAAAGATCATCACATTCCTCAAACTGGGGAACTATCAAGAATGGGGTTCCACAAGGGTTAGTCTTGGGCCCTTTGTTGTTCTTAATATATATTAATGACTTGCCATTCTATATTCATGAAGAGGCAAAGTTAGTTCTCTTTGCTGATGATACAAGTATAGTAATCACACTTGACAAACAAGAATTAACTGATGAAATTGTCAATAATGTCTTTCAGAAAATTGCTAAGTGGTTCCTTGTAAACGGACTCTCACTGAATTTTGATAAGACACAGTACATACAGTTCCGTACAGTAAATGGTATGACGCCATTAATAAATATAGACCTTAATCAGAAGCATATAGCTAAAGTAGAATATTCATAATTTTTTAGGTGTGTACACTGATGAGAGATTAAATTGGAAGAAACACACTGATGACCTGCTGGAACGTTTGAGTTCAGCTACTTATGCAATAAGGGTCATTGCAAATTTTGGTGATAAACATCTTAGTAAATTAGCTTACTACACCTATTTTCACTCATTGCTTGCATATGGCATCATATTTTGGGGTAATTCATCACTGAGGAATAAAGTATTTATTGCACAAAAGCATGTAATCAGAATAATAGCTGGAGTCCACCCAAGATCATCCTGCAGACATTAATTTAAGGATCTAGGGATATTCACAGTAGCTTCTCAGTGTATATACTCTCTTATGAAATTTGTTATTAACAACCAAACTCAATTCAAAAGTAATAGCAGTGTGCATAACTACAGTACTAGGAGAAAGGATGATCTTCACTATTCAAGATTAAATCTAACTTTGGCACAGAAAGGGGTGAATTATACTGCCACTAAAGTCTTTGGTCACTTACCAAATAGTATCAAAAGTCTGACAGATAACCAACAAGTATTTAAGAAGAAATTAAAAGAATTTCTGAATGACAACTCCTTCTACTCCATAGAGGAATTTTTAGATATAAATTACGAAAAAAACAAAAAACCAAACAAAAAATTATTAAAAAAAATTTAAAAAAAGCAAAAAAAATAAAAAAGTTGTTATATTAACTTAATTATGTTGTTAAATTAAATTAAGTATGTCATGTATTGGAAAATTTGACTCGTTCCACATCATTACGAAATATCTTATTCATGATCCATGGAACCAGTATTAATCTAATATAATCTAATCTCTAATCTTCTTGAATCCTGAGGGTATTTTGCCTGTCCCACATATATTGCACATCAAGTGGAATAGTTTTGTCATGGTCAACTCTCCCACGGATCTCAATAAATCTGAGGGAATATCATCTACTTAAGTCTTTCAGTACTCTGTCAAACTTATCTTGCAGTATTATATCTCCCATCTCAGCTCCATCTACTTCCTGTATACTTCTTATAATATTGTCTTAGAGTTCTTTTCCCTTGTACAGACCCTGTATATATTTGTTCCACCTTGCAGCTTTCCCTTCTTTGCTTACTATTGGTTTGCCATCTGAGCTCTTGATAATCATACAGTTGTTTCTCTTTTCTCCAAAGGCCTCTTTAATTTTCCTATAAGAATTTTATATCTTTCCCCTTATACAAGGGTGTGCTGAAAAGTAATCGGATGAGGTATTACATGCCATGCATATCACTCAAGTCGTCTTTCCCACTTTGCTGACACAAGCTGCAACCCTCTGCCTGTAAAGGGCTCCAAATTGTAGTGTGTAACATGGCAGAGTGTAACATAACTATCTTCGTGCATGAGAAACAGCATGCTGTAATCGACTTTCTAACAGCAGAAAATGTGGCTCCACCTGAAATCCATGAAAGAACGAAAGCTGTGTATGGTGATGATCGTATCAGCATTAGTAATGTGCAACATTGGATTGTTCATGCTTATAATGAAGGAAAAAGTGTTGCTAACCTCAGTGTTGTGATAGAGCTTGAAGTGGACGACCACATACAGCACCAACAACACTTATCAGAATCAGATTGCTGAACTGACATGAGAAAATTGTCAGATAACAAAGGCACAGCTCTCAGGTAAGTGTGGCATATAATGAGAACAGTGGTACAGAAAACTGTGTGACAGGTGGGTGCCTTGAATGTTCACTCATGACATGAAACAGAGTAGACTGAACATTTGTCAACAATTTCTTTTGTGTTTTGTGCATGAGGATGATGGGTTCATTAACAATGCTGGAAACTAGAGAGCATCACTGGAGCTCTGCCACAAAGGATTACCAAGTGTAAGACCATACCATCAGCAGGGAAATCACGCTCACAATGTTCTGGGATGTTCAAGCTGCGGGGCATTTAGAATTCATGCCTAGAGTCACTGCCATACACTCTGAAAGTTACTGCAAGGTCCCCAGAAAACTGAAAGTATGAATTCAAAGAGTTGGTCCACATATGGAGCACCTTCTCCTTCAGCATGATAAAGCCACACAACACACAAGCACTGTGACATCTACAACAATCTGACAACTTGGATTAAGTGTCATCTATCATCCTTCATACAGTCCTGACTTGACGTCATCCAATTTTAATCTGGTTCCAAAACTTGAAGAACACCTTTGAGGACTTTACTTTGATAGTGAAGAAATGGTGCAAGCAGAGGTGAAGTTGTGGCTCTGTCAACAAATTCAAACATTCTATAGTGATGATATCAATAACTGATCTCTTGTTAGGTGAAATGTGTTTGTCACTAGGGTGACTACATTGAGAAATAAATATCTAGACATCAAGAATGAAGACGTAGAATGTTAGTAAAGTTTGTTTTATTTAAAAAGCTTTAAGAGTTTTCACATAAAAAATTTGGAGCCATTACTTTTCAGCACACCCTCGTACAAGCATACACAGCTGTGCATTTATCCTCTAGCAATTCCTGCTTAGCCATTTTACAGTTCCTGGCAATCTCATCTTTTAGTTGTCTGTATTCTGTTTTGTCTACTATATTTTCTGCATTTTTATATTTTCTCCTTTCATCAATTAGGTTCAATATCTCCTGTGTTATCCAAAGATTTCTAGTAGACCTTTTCCTTTCGCCTATTTGAGCCAATGCTGCCTTCATTATTGCATATCTCAAAGCTGCCCATTCATCTTCTATTGTATTCCTAGCCCCTGTTCTCTCTCAAAATCTCAATAAATTCTGGTTCTTTCAATTTATCCAGGTCCTGCCTCCTTCATTTTCTACCTTTTTCCAGTTTATTCAGTTTTAAACTGCAATTCATAAACAATAAATTATGGTGACAGTCCACATATACCCCTGCAAATGCCTCACAGTTTAAAATATGGTTTCAAAATCTCTGTCTTACCATTATGTACTCAGCCTGAAACCTTCCGGCATCCCTATGTCAATGCCATGCAAAATTTGACCAGAGGGGTTCCTCTTTCATTCCTTTCCCCCAGTCCATATTCTCCCATAATTTTTCCTTCTCTTCATTTTCTTACTATTGAATTCCAGTCCCCCATCACAATTAAATATTCCTCTCTGTTAATTAATTAAATAATTTCTTTTATCTCATTACATATTCTTCCACTCTCTTCATCATGTGTGGAGCTAGTTGGCATATAAACTTATACTATCATGGTGGGTGTTGGTTTCATGTCTACCTTGGCTATAATAATGCATTCATTATGCTATTCACAGCAGCTCATCTGCAATCAATTTTCTTATTCATTATTAGGCCTACACCTGCATTACCAGTATTTGATTTTACAAACCTGGCCAGAACTCCTGTTTTTCTTGCCACTGCACTTCACTAATCCCCACTATGTCTAACTTCAACCTATCCATTTCCCTCTTTTAACTCTCTAACCTCCCTACCCAGTTAAGGCATCTAACACTCCACACTTTGGCCCATAGTACCCCAGTTTTGTTTTTCCTGGTGACAATGTCTTCCTGCGTAGCTGTATTCAAAAGTTTGAATGGGGGACTATTTTACCTCCAGAATATTTTATCCATGAGGATGGCATCATTTAACCATAGAGAAAAGCTGCATACCATCTGGAAAAATTGCAGCTGTAGTTTCTCCTTCCTTTCAGTCGTTCACAGTACCAGCACAGCAAGACATGGCCAGTTCGTGAAACCTAGTTCTACGCTCAGACAGGTGACAGAGAACATAGGGGGCATGTGCAGATATTTTGATGGAAAAAGATTGGGTACTTACAGAAAGAGGAGCGGGGAACAGCCTGACTAGCAACTTAGAATATAGCATTAAAGCTGACCTCGAAGAACTAGGAGTGGCAACAGCACACACTTGTGTGGGGTTTTTTGGAAGTCAGACATTGTCATGATCATTCCTAGGTTAACACGGTGGTTAGCCATGTTAACAAAGAGCTGACCAGATTACTTTCAGCTGAAACAATGTCTCATGCCTGTGGCATGCCTTATGCTGCAATTGGGAGATCAGGATACCAATATCATGGTCTGCACCTGAATAGGAGGAGAAAGAAAAAGATTAGCTGAGCATTTCCCAGAAAGTCTAAGGGGGCCACAAGCATAAAGACAAAATCTCTGTGATTACTGGAGTCAAAGGGGCACATTTTTTAGGTTAGAATCAGGTTACAGACAGACAGTACTGAAAGAAATTAGAGCAGAACATGATCATAAAATATATCAAAAGATAAAATTAATTTGTTTCATCAGAACATTAGGGAGTTGAAAAACAAGATATGTGAGATTCTTGCATGCCTAGAAGATGTTGAAAATTCTGAACACCACGTACCCACAATGCTGGAGAAGTTAAATATTGGTAATGACAGACTAGCATCACTTTCATGTAGAGTTAACAGGGAACTGAAACAAATAGTTTTTGTGTTGAAAAAAAAACTAGAAGCATGTGTTCGTTAGTTGTTATGGCAGAATACTTCTCTGCTAATTGTAACAGTCTACAGATCCCCTCTAGGTAACTTTCAGCTATTTATGAGAAATCTAGACAAACTACTGAGCTACCCGTCAGACAAGAAGAAACAGTTAGTAGTCCGTGGAATTTTCAATGTAGATTTCTTAAAAGATACAGACAGGGAAAATCAACTAGAATCATTATTTTGGTGTTTCAATCTAATTTCAGTTGCCAGTTTTCTACACCATATACAGCAAAATAGTAGGACAATGATAACATTTTTATAGACAGTGCTCAGTCTGAAACAGTTAATGCGTACCCAATTATTAGTGGATTATTGGACTATCTCATCATGATGCAAAACAGATGGAAATAAACAATATGGCATCTTATAGCCCTGAGGTAGGCTCATGTAAAGCAATTCAGCCTCTTAATGAGAACAGAAAATTGAAAAGAGGTGGTAGGGGATGAAGTATATATAGAAATAGATGCTAATGTGAAATTCAAGTTATTCCATAGCAAATTTGTGTCAATATTTGAAAGTAGCTTTCCGAAAATGTTATTCAGAAGATCCATTAAAAAAACAAGTAAGCATGGATAGCTAAGCAAGTTAAAATCTCATCTAAGAGGAAGAGGGAAATCTATATAAAGGTCAGAATAAGTAAAGACGCAAATTTACTTGCATAGTGCTAAAAATACTGTAATTTTTAAAGGAAAGTCATTAAAATGTCAAGAAGTGTGTACATCACGACAGAAAATAATAAAGCATACAATAAGATTAAAACTATAGGGCATATTGTCAAATGGAAGACAGAACAGCCAGTCAATGTAGAAGATACCATAACAGTTTGACTAAATGGCAATGTTGTGATTAATAATTCACATGGTGCAAGTACTTTCAACGATCACTTTCTAAATTTAGCAGCACAAATAGTGTTAAATGGTTCAGTTGAAGAAGAAACAGAATGTATTAAAAACATTATTCCACAAAACTTTAAGCAACTAGAAGTAGCACCAATGTTCTTCACTGAAATTAGTAAAGTTATAAAAATTCTAAAGAAGCAAAATCTCTTCTGGGGTTGATGGAATTTCAAACAGAATTCTGAAAAGTTTTTCCAACTCAATAAGTAATGTTCATAGTGTATATGCAGTGCATCAATAGCACAGGTAATTTTTCCATACAGGTAAAAATATGCACTTATTAAACTGCTTAATAAGAAAGATGACAAGACAATCTAAACAACTATCATACAGTTTCCTTACTGATGTCTTTTTCTAAAATATTTGAAAAAGTAATGTACTCAAGAGCAGTCATGCACTTAAGTGGAAACAATTTCCATAGTGTATCATAGTTCGATATTCCAGAAAGGTTGCTCGACTGAGAATGCTATTTATACATTCATTCATCAAATAGTACAAGCCTTAGATAATATAGATGCCAGTCGGTATTTTTTGTGATCTCACCAAGGCCTTCAACTGTGTAGACCATGAACTCTCTTAGGAAAACTCAAGTTTTATGGAAATGGTGGCTTTTCACACAGCTTGTTTGAATAATACTTGACAAAAAGAATGCAAAAGATGGTGCTGAATAGTTCAGGCAATGTTGAAAAGGTAGAAAATTTTATTAAGTGGGAAATCCCACACGGTTAAATTTTAGTGCCCGCCTATTTCTTGTACATGTCAATGACCTTCAACTTAATATTCAACAAGCAAAATTGGAACTTTCTGCAGATGATACTAGTGTTGTTACAAATCCTATTACAGAGAAAGCAACAGAAGTCAGTAAATGATGTTTTCTGAAGAATTATACAGTAGTTCTCTGAAAATGGACTCTCCCTAGAATCTGAAAAAGCACACTGCATTCAGTTCTGTGGTAACGGCCTTACCACAGTGGATACACTGGTTCCCATCAGATCACCAAAGTTAAGCGCAGTTGGGTGTGGCTGGCACTTGGATGGGTGACCATCTGGGCCACCATGTGCTGTTGCCATTTTTCGGTGTACACTCAGCCTTGAGATGGCAATTGAGGAGCTACACGACTGAACAGTAGCGGTTCCGGTCAAAGAAAACTATCATAACGGCTGGGAGAGCGGTGTGCTGACCACAAACCGCTCCTATCTGCATCCTCAGCTGAGGACGACATGGCGGTCGGATGGTCCCAAGGGGCCACTTGTGGACTGAAAACAGAGTGCTTTTATTCAGTTCTGTATAACAAATAATCATCACAACAATTGATATAGCACATGAGATTTAATGACTTTTTTGAGATGGCTTAAGCTAAGCTAATAATTTCAAGGCTCACATTACCATAAAAGACAATACACAGTCATGGTTATGTCGGGCACAGCCCCTCCCTTATGCTATCAGAGACGAAGTGGCACAGGAACTCTTATCTTGGTAGGGCAATGGCTTTATTTCCCCAGTCAGCTGGCATCCCCTTTGGTGACTACGAAGAGGATTTCAGGCAAGTAACAATTATGTGCAGGTTTCAAGGTAGTGGTAAATCCAGAGACTATGATGGACTCTTTTCCCTCGCCACAACCTGAGGAACTCCTGGACAAGCTTGATGCAGATTGCTTATTTTCCAAGACTGATCTTTATGATTTGCGGCGTCCCTTGGAAGAACAGCAATAACAAGTTTTTGTAATCAACACCCACCTGGGGTTATTTCAGTTTTCATGATTGCCATTTGGCCGCTCACCCACCCCTGCAATTTTTCGGTGTTACTTGTCACAATTGACTGCTACGGTATCTGTAAAGATGAGCAGTCCTTCTAAAAATATACTGAGGGTCTCACTGAGGTCTTTACAGATTGTAATTACCCTACCAAACTTGTACAAAAACAGATCTCACATGCCTTATCTTTCCAGTCACACAACACCTCCCAAAGCCCCACTGTCCAGCCACAGAGTAGCATTCCCCTCATGTCTCAATACCACACAGAACTGGAGTAACTGAATTATATTCTCTACCAGGGTTTCGACAACCTCTTGTCGTGTCCTGAAATGAGAAATGTCCTACCCGCTATCCTTACCACTTCTCCCGCAGTGGTATTCCATTGCCCACTGAACCTACACAATATACTCATCCAACCCTACACAACTCCTGCTCCCAATCCCTTGCCTCATGGCTCATATTCCTGTAATAGACCTAGATGCAACATGTGCCCCTTACACCCTCCTACCATCACCTACTCCAGTCCTGTCAAAAACATCACCTATCCTGTCAAAGGCAGGGCTACCTGTGAAACCAGACATGTGATCTACAAGCTAAGCTGTAACCACTGTGCTGAATTGTACATCGGCATAATAACCAACAAGCTGTCTGTCCGCATTAATGGCCACCAACAAACTGTGCCCAAGAAGCATCTGGACCACCCTGTTGCTGAGCATGCTGCCCAACACGACATCCTTCATTTCAATGACTGCTTCATAGCCTGTGCCATCTAGACCCTGCCCACCAACACCAGCTTTTCTGAATTGCACAGCTGGGAATTCTCCCTGCAATATATCCTATGTTACCATAACCCTCCTGGCCTCAACCTTCGTTAGTTATTATCATTGCCCATGTAGCCCTTCCCTGTTCCCATTCCAGCATTACACAGCCCTCTATTCCACCAATGTAACCAGTCCTTTTACTTCTCTCTATTTCTGCTAACCCCCTTTCTCTCTCCCCCACCCTCCATCTAACATGATGACTGCACCTAGCTACCCCACTCACCACCTCATCCCTACACGCTCCTAGTAGCGCTTTACTGTCCCTCACTCATACCCTGTTATCCCTCCCCCTCCTTGTCCCAGCCTCCTCCTTATCCCCACCCAGGTGCCTCTCCCATAATGCCCTGCTGCTAGCAGTCTGGCTCCAGCAGCCAGAGACTGTAGTCAAATGTGTGTGAGTAGCGGGCAGTACTCCCTACGAATGTACTTTCAATCTCAGGAAATTGTTTCACGTGCTCTCAGCACACTGAGATTGAATATTTGTGACACATTATCAACAGTCAGGGTATCTACCCTTTGCAGTCACACTTAATCACCATCCATGACCTCCCAGCTCCTAGGAAAGTCAGTGAACTCCAAGCTGTGTTGGGTAAACTAACTTATTACATTTGATTCATTCCAAATTCTGCACAGATTGCAGCCCCTCTGCATTGTCTTTGGTAAAAGAAAGTTACATTAGAGTGAGTTGGGAAGTGTCAAGTTACATTTCATAAGTTGAAAGATGCTTTCCTAAGCAATCACTGCATGATGCAATTTGATCCCACTAGCCCGATCGTGCTGGCTGTTGATGCATCCTCTCACAGGATTGGCACTGTTCTCTTGCACAGAGCTGGATCATGGAACAGGTCAATTGCTTTTGCGTCCAAGCTCCTCAAAAAAGCACAGTTCAACTACTTCCAGATTGAGGAAGAAGCTCTTGCTGCCATACATGGAGTGACCAAATTCCACCAATACTTATATGGCAGAAAATTCTACTTGGTGATGAACCACAAGCCTCTCACCTCATTGTTCACCCCTTCGTGGCCTGTCCCTCCATGCATGGCACAAAAATTGCAATGCTGGTCCCTGCACCCCTCCCATGCAAACACTCTTTCTCACCTACCAGTCAGCACTGACTCCTCAGAAGAAGCACTTGTTATTATTGATGTCCAGGACAATGAGACACTTGATGGATTTCCCATTGACCACTGACGGACTGTTCAGGCGTTGACTGCAGACACCAAGCTCAAGATTCTGTTGCAGTGCCTCTGCACCAGTTGGCCACATATCATAAAGAAGATTCGTGAATACCAGGCTGCTCTGCCACAAAAAGCTTTTGGTTGGCCCAATCCCAGCACACCTTGACTTTACAGGTCCCTACTGGAATTCCCATTGCCTTATTGTGGTAGATACCTTTAGCAAGTTTCCATTTGTGGTGCCCATGCAATCCACCACAACACTTGGCACTATGAAGACTCTGATATAAATTTTTTGCATTGAAGGTTTACTTGAAGTGTTGGTTTTGAACACTGGACCCCAGTCCACATTGGCAGAATTTCAGCAGTTTTGTGATGCCTTCCGCATTATGCATGTGATGCCCATTTCATTCCACCCTCAATCCAATGGTGAACTGGAATGCTTCCTCAACAGATGAACACGATACACACCTCCCATATGTAGGAGCAAAATTTAGTGTTCTTCTCCTTGCCCTGCCATCCCAGCCACACAATGGCAAATTGCAAGCAGAGCTCTTGCACGGATATAGGACACTGCTTCAGCTGCTGAAACCTACACAGTGGTCAGCCCATCTTCTACAGTGCTGTAAGTTTAATGTACATGATTTGATTTTGTTTTTCAAAGTTTTCAACAGACACAGGAGCTGGGAATGTGGTGTTATCACCAACGTCTTGGGCCACTCCTTTATGTTGTACAGTAACCCACCAGCTGTAGGAGCAGCATCACAATCTGCTATGTTTGTCTGGACTGCATGATCCTGCCACTTGTTCTCCATTCACAGATTTGGTGGCGTGGAGGGTCCTGGAGCCTCAGCAGTCATTGCATCTCTCAGGTCCTGTGCTGCCAGACAGGGAGCCAATGGACATCAACACAGCAGCATCACTGTCTCCGCAGCCTCAGCCATGGGAAGTGGGCCTTCTTTATCCTACAAACTTCTGGTGGGCCACTGAAGACCCTCATGCCTCCACCAACAGAAAAAGATGCTCTGACCCAGGGAGTGGATGCATACCCTGTTGCTAGTTTTTTGACCAATGTTTCCAGACATTTGTGAGATGAATGTTGGGGTGTGGGCAGGAGCTTGTCATTGACTGAAGTTCTGGAGTTCCAGCTCCTGCCTCCTCAATGGTTTCAACCCCAGACCTCCATCTCACCCCATTGTTTTCAGCAGCACCAGTGCACAACAGTGGCAAGGAGTTTTGTGGAAGACGAATGTGGTATTGTGTGCTACTGATACCATGCCACGTAAGTCCATGTATAGAAGTGTAAGTAGTAACCCATGTCACTGTACAACCAATCAACAGCTGGCTCCAAGACACAACCTCTTCAGTTCACAGCACTGTCATGGAGTTGACAAAAGGATGCTGCCTGGAGTCTAGTCATTCTGTTAGTTCAATTCTATCTGTCTAGTCAAAATGTTGAAAGTTGTTGTGGATATCGAACTGGCCTATCTCAAGGACTCGCATTGAAATACCCAGTAGACTTGCTGCTACACAAGTTAAGTAAAAGATTGACTGTAACAGAGAAAAGGCATACAAAGAAGACAAATCGGTAGCTTGGAGAGATGAAATAGTGAAGGCAGCAGAGGCTCTAATAAGTAAAAATGTAAGGTAGAAGTCCTTCAATAACATGGGAGATACTGAATTTAACTCACGAAATGAGAAAATATAAAAGTGCAACAATTGTAGCAAATGAAAGAAAACACAGACATCTACAAAATGAGATTGGCAGAAAGTTCAAAATGGCTGAGCTGGAATGGCTAGAGGGCAAATGCAACACTGTAGCTGCATGCATGAATAAGGAAAATTAAAGATACCATTGGAGAGAAGAGAAGCGCCTATATGAATATCAAGAACTCAGATTACAACGCCATCAAAGCAAAGAAGAGAAGGTCGAAAGGTGGAAGGAATGTGTAGACAATCTGTGTGCAAGGGAAACAAATTTGAAAAGATTGTCATAGAAAGAGAAGAGGAAGTATATGAGGATGAGGTGGGAGCTAAGACAATCTGAGAATAGTTTTAGAGAGCACTGAAAGACATAAGTCAAAACAAGGTCCTTGGAGTACAAAACACTGCCTCAGAATTATTGAGATTTTTGGGTGAACCAGCTACAACAGAACTACGCCACCTGGTGTGAAATATATATGAGAAAGGCTAAATACCCTCATACTTCAAGAAGAATGTAACAACACAAATCCAAAGAACACCAGTGCTGACAGGTATAAATATCACAAAACTATCAGTTCAGTAAGTTATGGTACCAAAATAATACCTAGAATTAATAACATCTGCAGAAGAAGGGAGTAAGACAGTTGTAGCCTCTCCCTGGTATCACTTAATCTGTACACTGAGCAAGCAGTAACGTAAATCAGGAAAAATTTGGAAAAGGAATTAAGGTGCCAGGAGAAGAATAAAAACTTTGCTTTTGCTTCTGCTGATGACATTTTAATTCTGACAGAGACAGAAAATTACTGGAAAAGTCAATGGGATGAAATAGATAATGCCTTAAAATAGGTTATAATATGAAAATCAACAAAGATAAAATGAGGCAATGGAATGTAGTCAAATTAAATTAGCTAATGGATATAGAATTAGGTTAGGAAACAAGGCATTAGAAGTAGTAGCGGAATTTTGCTATTCGGGTGGCAAAATAATTGAAGCTGTCTGAAGTAGAGAGGGTGCATAATTCAGTCTGGCAATAGTAATAAAAGTGTGGAAAATAGTAGTTTTTAGCACTGATTATAAATTTAATCATTAGGAAGTATTTTCTGAAGGTATTTGAATGGAGTGTATCCTTGTACAGAAGTGAACTGTGGATGATAAACAGTGGGGTCTAAGAGAGAACAGAAGCTTTTGAAATGTGGTCCTACAGAATAATTTTAATAATTAGACGGATGAATTGAACAAATAATGGAAAGGCATCGACTCAAAGTGAGGAAGAAAGAAATTAGTAGCACAGCTTGATTAAAAGTAGTGATCAGTTGATGGGACACACCCTTAGGCATCAAAGAATAGTCAATTTGGTAATGGAAGAAAGTGTGAGTTTGAAATTTGTAGATGGAGACTAAGGCCTAATAAGTACAGTAAGCAGGTTCAAATAGATTCAGGTTTCAATTTTATAGGAAAACTCTGATAAATGTAAATACTTTTTGGATTAAAGGAGACCACTCTCTGAAAGGCAGAAACTTTGAGTCATTGGCAGGCACACATATAAAGAAAGCAAACTTGCTAGCTTCCAGATTAAACCCTTTTTGAACTAGAGTACAAATACACACAGAGGACAATATCTCTCTCTCTCTCTCTCTCTCTCTCTCTCTCTCTCACACACACACACACACACACACACACACACACATGCCCACACACACGCACACATATATAATATACAGGGTGGTCCATTGATAGTAACCGGGCCAAATATCTCACGAAATAAGCATCAAACGAAAAACTACAAAGAACGAAACTCATCTGGCTTGAAGGGGGAAACCAGATGGCGCTATGGTTGGCCTGCTAGATGGTGCTGCCATAGATCAAACGGATATCAATAGCGTTTTTTTAAAATAGGATACCCAATTTTTTATTACATATTCGTGTAGTATGTAAAGAAATATGAATGTTTCAGTTGAACCACTTTTTTTGCTTTGTGATAGATGGCGCTGCAATAGTCACACATATGGCTCACAATTTTAGATGAACAGTTGGTAATAGGTAGGTTTTTTAAATTAAAATACAGAATGTAGGTACGTTTGAACATTTTATTTCAGTTGTTCGATTGTGGTACATGTACCTTTGTGAACTTATCATTTCTGAGAATGCATGCTGTTACAGCGTGATTACCTGTAAATACCAAATTAATGCAATAAATGCTCAAAATGATGTCCGTCAACTTCAATGCATTTGGCAATATGTGTAACGACATTCCTCTCAACAGTGAGTAGTTCACCTTCTGTAATGTTCAAATGTAGCATTTTTTTCCTAATGTTATATTTATTGAAGGAACAAGTTCAGTGAGAGAACATTTCACAACTCACGGCCTCCACAGAAACAACTATGGTAAAAAAAAAAAAAAAAATTCTGTGCAAAGGAATATTAGAAAAAAATTAGCAGTGCACAAGAACAGGTACATAGACCTACACCACTGTTAATGAAGGAAGAAATAGAAGATAGAGTACTGTATTCAGTAACAGACGCAAAACAGCCACAAGATGAAAGAACAGAAGAGGTAACCACTCTGCCCTGCAAAGGAAGGAGGAGCAGTGTCATCATCAGCAGAAGAAGAAGCAGTGTCATCACAAGCAGAAGAAGCTGTGGCAGAGATCCTGCAGGCAAGGTACGGGAGAGGAGAAAGAACAGAAAAGCAAAAACATCTCAAGGAGCAGGATTTTTTGTACCAACAGGAAAAAAAAGGTGCCACAGAAGATCAAAACATTAACACAAATATTTCTAATACAAGGATCTGGGAGCAGAAAGTACTTTATGCAGCCAGTAAATTAGAATAGACAGAAGTACTAGTAGCTGCAAAGTTACCAGATATATTTATTATGTCACAACATGGATTAAAAGGAAATGAAATTAATGTTTACAACGTGCAGGAATATCAAAAAGTTACTAATTTCTGCAGATCTGAACAACAGCGGGTGGGGGTGGGGGGGCATTCCATGGCCAGTAGAAAACTGCCAAAAATGCTGTTTGAAGCTGCAGCAATACAGAAACATATAATGGGGAAAAGTGAGTGATAAAAGGGCTCTACAGATCACCAAACAGTCAGATAAATTGATTTCTAAAAAGAGTTAGAAGTCCTTTTAGATAAGGCTAGTATGGAATTCCCTTATATAATTGTAGCAGGTGTTCTAAATATTAATACACTAAAGGATGTATGTTGTAGGCTTGTGGTGGACAATGCAAGTAAACATTAAAAAAAGACACTAATCTTGTTATAAGTAAATCTGAAACTCTGTGCACAACTGTTAAACGAATACACTGAGAAATGTATGATGTGAATGTATAAATAATTATGCTATTAAATGAATAAAGAATACCTAATTTCGTTGGAGTAATGTATGAGAATCCACATAAACACCATATACAAGAAAATAAATTCACAGCTTTTCCTAATATGAAAAACAGCAAAGTTTGATGACGAAAAATTCTCAGGACAATGTTGTGGTCTCCTGACTGGTTTGATGTGGACTGTAACGAATTCCTCTCCTGTGCCAACTTTTTCATCTCAGAGTAACGCTTGCAACCTACATCCTCAACTATATGCTGGACATATTCCAGTCTCTCTCATCCTCTACAGTTTTTACCCTCTACAACTTCCTCTAGTACAATGAAAGTTATTCCCCGATGTCTTAACAAATGTCTTGTCAGCCTGTCCCTTCTTCTTGTTAGTGTTTTCCATATATTCCTTTCCTCACAGATTCTGTGGAGAAGTTCCTCATTCCTAACCATATTAGTCACCTAAATTTCACATTCTTCTGTAACACCATATCCCAAATGCTTGAATTCTCTCCTGTTCCGGTTTCTCCAAAGTCCATTTTTCGCAAACCTATAATGCTGTTCTCCAAATGTACAGTCTCAGAAATTTGTTCCTCAAATTAAGGCATATATCCGATACTAGTAGACTCCTCTAGGCCAGGAATTCCCTGGTTTCCAGTGCTTCACATCTCAATGATTTTTTGTGTGTGAGCCTGAAGAAAAAGAAGGGACAACAGTAGGCAGTGTCAAGTGTCTCCTCCCTCCTGTCTCAAGGCAAATTCCACTGGATTCTCTGTCAGGTAACAACAGCACTAATAGAATAAAAAGCAAGAGGAAGGCATCTCTTTCTTTCATCAAAATATAAGAGGCCTCTTAAACAAAACAGATCAACTACTTATTAAAATTAATGAAAAGCATTGTACAGGGTGGCGCAGATGGATCGGGTGGTTTTAAAATACTTGTCAAACTGTCAATTGTAAAGGTATTGGATTGAAATAAAGTGCAAAACGTGTAGTTACAATGGAAGTTTATTAACAAAAAAATAGTAATGTTAGTTTTTAAAAATTACATCCATCAAATGCCCTCCTTCTCGAGCGACGCATTCTTGGAGTCGGTCCTTAACGTTCCGCATTGCCCGCTCAAGCACATCACCAGGAATTGATGTGATTTCGGTGTGAATTGCTGCCTTCAACTCCTGAATGGTCTGGGGTTTGTTCATGTAGACCCTTGCTTTTAAATAGCCCCATAAGAAAAAGTCACATACCGTGAGGTCTGGCGAGCGAGGGGGCCAATGGACATCTCCATTACGGGAAATCAAACGGCCAGGGAACAGAGCGCGTACAGCTTGCATTGATATCCTAGCGGTATGTGCAGTTGCAACGTCTTGTTGGAACCACATATTGCCCATGTCGTAATTGTTCTCTTCAAGTTGTGGGAGAAGAAAATCTTCAATCATGTTCACATAACGCTGCGAATTAACAGTAACCGCCTGCTCCCTTTCATTTTCAAAAAAGTAAGGACCAATTATCCCTACCTTAGAAACCCCACACCAAACCGTCACTTTGTCACTATGGAGAGGCCATTGGTGTAGATCTCTTGGGTTAGTGTCGGCCCAGTAACGGCAATTTTGCTTGTTTACGTATCCGTTAATGTGAAAGTGAGCCTCGTCAGACATCATGATAATCAGGTTTACATCTTCCAATAACTCCAACATCTGTTGGCTAAACTGAAGCCTTTGAAGATGGTCTGTTGGGAGAATCTTCTGTACCAACAGGATTTTATAGGGGTGGAATTTCAGTTCTTCGTTAAGAATCCTTTGAAGGCTCCGACGTGACATTCCAAGAGCTTGAGCACGACGTCTCGTTGATCGACGTGGGCTCGCAGTGACATCGCGTCTCACACGCTCCACGTTCTCAGGCGTTGTTATTGCTGGTGGTCTAGGCGTCCATTTTGGAGCACATGAACCAGTAGTGCGGAAATTATGCACCCGACTCAATATCGTATCTCGCTTAGGAACACTACCGCGAGGTGGGATGTTGAAACGCCGGCGAAAGGCACGCGTCACAGCAACAATTGACTCGTTATTGCGTATGAACTCTTCCACTGCGAAAACACGATGCTCAACGGACCACGTAGCCATCGCGACTGACTGCCAGCCTGCAACTGAAACTTCCCGTCCCCCCCCACCACAGGACGAAGTCGCCGAACACCTGGCTCCCCCCCTCCAGACGTACAGTCCACTTCAAAACCACCCGATCCATCTGCGCCACCCTGCATAAATAATGCTCAGATTTTGTTCTTAACTGAGCACCATGTTACTAATAAATGTGCCTTGCCATCTATAGTAAGTTATAGTTTAGTAACACACTACTGTTGGAAAAGTAAAGACAAAAGTGAAGTAGCAATTTATGTTAAGGGCAGTGTAGCATCAAGGCTACATATGTCAAGAAATATTGTGCAGAATAACAACTTGAGGCATGAGAAACTGAAATAATAACTAATTTCTACACAATAATAGTGCTGGTTGTGTACACGGCACCTCCAGGTTACATAAAAACTTTTCTACATATAATGGAAGAATAAAATTGACTTTGAGATTGTGATGACCTTATATAATCTGATATAGGTCATAAACTTTCCAAGATGAATTACATCTGAGATCCAAACTATGATAGATAACATTTTTTTATGATGTAAGTAGACATCAGAATTTTACTGTCAGGCAGGTTATAAATGCACTTTCAGATCATGATGGACAAATTCACACTCTTTAAGATGTTAATCTGTTTAAAAAACAATTTCCTCAATGGGAGTTCATAAGAGTAATGAACAAAGAAGCAAAAGAAACTTTCAACCATAGGTTGCAGCAAATCGATTGGTATGTAGCCTTAATAATATTGATACTAAATTTAACTGTTTTTCTAAATTAATTCTGTGCTTTTTCTGAAGAAATATTTCCAAACAAATGGGTCAGAAACAGTGCTTCCAATTCTGTAAGTAAGCCTTTGATTACAAAAGGTATAAAACAGTCGTGTTAAACCAAAAGGGAAACGTATGTTGCAATAAGATTACCTAAAGATGTAGAAGAATGGGAACACTATAGATTATACTGTAAAATTTTAAAGAAACTAATACAGAAATCAAAAGCCCTTTATTATGTGAAGAAAATAGATAATTCTAATAATAAAATAAAAACAATTTGAAGTATTGTAAAAAAAGAAACAGGAAGAGATATAACAAGCAGAGAATATGTAAATAAAATCAGATATGAAGGAACCCTAGTAGATAATCCAAAAAAGTGCCACTGAGATTTTTAATAAACCCTTCTTATCAATAACTCAACAGACTGGTTGCAAGCCAGATGTTGATGAAGCCATAACTCTTTGTCAAGCTGTATATTCAAACACAATTCCAGAAATGTGCCTGTCTTGTCACTGTAGATGAAATTCAAAAAATCATCATGTCTCTAAAAAGTAAGAATTCTGCTGGGGTTGATGATATTTCTAATAATTTATTGAAATATTCTTGTGTGTGGATAAGAGACATGCTCTATCATATTTTCAATGTTTCCCTTCAAAAAGGTGTTGTTCCCAGTAGGCTTAAGTATGCCATTGTGAAATCCCTATACAAAATGGGTGATAAAACTGGATTAACTAACTATTGATCTATCTCTTTGCTGACAGCTTTCTTTGAAATTCTAGAAAAGCTAATACATGTAAGAATTACTGGTCATCTTATGAAGAATGGAGTTCTCAGTAAGAGCCAATTTGGCTTTCTGAAGGACTGTTCAACAGAAGACACAATCTATGCACTTGCAAAGAAGTCATAGAGACTTAATGAGAAAATGCTGATGATTGCTGTCTTCTGTGATTCGTCTAATGCATTTGACTGTGTTGACCACCAGATTCTCTTGCAAAAAGAAAAATTGGTAGGAATAAGTGGAGTTGCAGGTAATTGGCTACAGTCATATCTCCAAGACAAAAAACAAAAAGTTGTCTAGAATAGCTCAGGTGGAGTATGTGATGTTTCTGCACATTCTGAATGGAGTTCCATTGCATGTGGAGTAACTCAGGGCTCAATTCTTGACTCAGGGTTCAATTCTTGGGCCACTATTATTCTTGATTTTTATAAATGACCTACCATCATGTACAAGCCTGTCATGTAAATTGACTTTATTTGCTGATGGTACCACAATTTTTATGATAAGTAGAACAGAGAGTAATCTGGAGGAATCCATTAATCACATACTCTCAGATGTGGTTAACTAGTTCAAGATGAATGGTCTCTCATTAAATTATAGTGAGACCAGTTTTACTCAGTCCTGTATAAAAACAGACAAAGAGAGAGAATTGAATGTGACATATGGTAATCAGCCAATAGACAGAATGGACACAACAAAATTTCTTGGCGTACACACTGACAAGAAAATGAACTGATCTTCGCATATAATAGATCTCTGTAAGAGGCTTAGCTCTGCTACAAATGCTTTACGGGTGGTCCCGTAGTTTAAGATGGCAGAGCTTGTTGATGTAGTAATAAATTACTCTGTAAACTATCAGTATTTAGCGTCTACAAAGTGCATATCATGTGATAAAATAGTAAAAAGCGGTATTAGAACATGCCCAGTGATGCATATGTGGTATCATCCAAACTGCTTTGCGAAAGTAAGTCTTGAAAACATATAGTGTGCTTGTGGAACAAAGTGCAACGGTTATCTAGCTGCGACTGGAATGTATCGTGAAAATTGTGAAACCAATGTATTAGAAACACTGCAGAAAGAACTCCAAGCCACAAGAGAACATGCTCTGCTACTGGAAAGCATGATCAAAAACCTTTCTGACCCGCCACATAAGGAAAAAGTTCGAAATTTGTACAGTGATGTTGTGTTAAATATTTGTACTAACAAAAGAAATGACGCTCCATTGAAGAAGAGTGAACATGAAAAATGTGAAACAGTAAACAAAGGTAACCTACAAAGTGCTTCTGAACACTTCTCATGTAATTTAAAAATGGTTAAGAAAAATGACTGCAGTAAGTTGAAAACAAACACGAACCTGAGTCAGCTTACAAATAATAAAAAACAGGTACTGTTACTTTCAGATAGTCACGGTAGGAACTGTGCAGAAGTACTGAACAAAATTTCAACAACCAGTTATAAATTTACATCTTTGATAAAGCCAAATGCTATATTCAAAGAAGCAACATGCAATATACAAAACGAAACATCTAGTCTAGGACAAAATGAATACGTTGTCATCTTAGCTGGTGCAAATGATATTAATCGATCAAAACATGGTTTTATGACACTAGATGAAACCATTGCAAAAACTAGGCACACAAACTAATTCTATACAAAATACCATATATATATATGACATGCCAAATGAAAACCGCAAAATCTATGAAATGAACAGTTACTTGACGCAGAAGGCATCTTACAGTGAACACATCAGAGTTTTAGATGTTTCCATCTAAAACTCTACAATGGAAAGACTTCACTAGGCATGGGCTTCACTTACGTAAAAATGGGAAAAATAAACTGTGTGTTAATCTGCTGAATGCCATCAAAAGTCCACTGGTAACAAGTAGTGCCATAAAACGTGTTACACCAGGACATCAAACATATTTGTGGTCCAATGAAACTAATCTGGTGGACAATCTCAGAAGAATGAGCAATACTGCAGCTGAACCAACAACAACACCAGGAGCTGATGAGCCATCAGTAACAACAACAAAAGTGAATATGCAGTCAGGATCATCAAGGAAAACATCAGAAACAGTGTTAGAAAAGAAGAAGGTATCCACAGTCAGCACCAAGTCACCACCAACATCCTGTGCAAAAATCTTGTCAAGTGCCACAAATCAGTCAGCCCACGACATCCAAGCATAAACAGCAAAAAATGTGCAGCCACACTCCAAATCAGTACCACTGGAAACTGTGACAAGATCTTCAACATGAAAATGCAGACCTCCAGCCTACAGCCAGGATTTTTTATGGGCAAGAACACCAGTAGCTCCCTGCTAGCAGCAAACCAAAGGAAAACAGATGCAGAGCAAAATCTTCATGAACCAAAACTACAAGAAAACCCAGTGAGTGGTGTCAAAAATCATTCCATTGGAAAACAGTCATTATTATACTTTACAATATTACACCATAATGTGCAGTCAATGTTTAATAAGTTACTAGAAATAGATCTCTTCCAAAAAACAAAGTCACACTTAGATGTTCTCTGTATTACTGAACTCTGGTTAACAGAAGACAAAATTTTAAAAAATGCAACGTCGCGAATTTACTCTAGCTGGTTATTCTTGTCAGAACAAAAGTAAGGGAGGTGGTACAGCAATCTATGTCAAAAATAATTTAAGCTACAAAAGCCTCACAAAGTACAATAATATGTAAATAGAAACAGACTTTGAATTCTCCTTAATTATCTTAACAGACTATAACCTATTGATACTGAATGTATATAGAGCCTCTGATGGGAACATCCAAACCTTCAATCACTCCCTCGAAGCACTACTCACAAAAATTCACTCACTAAACAAAAACCTCTTAATAAGTGGAGATTTTAATATTGACTTCCTCACACCTGGAAAAAACAAAGATGAATTGTTGAATATTACAAATTCATTCAACCTATCCCCAACTATAAACACACCAACCAAGATCACAAAAAATTCAAAAACAGCTCTAGATCAGCTTTTCATAAACGCAAAGACTTGATGTAGTAATAAATTACTCTGTAAACAGTAAACTATCAGTATCCAGGAAAATTGGAAACAAACACACAAACTCATGGGTAACAAAAGGGATAAGGATTTCCAGCCAAAAAAAGTGTGACTTAAAAAATCACATGAAACACCATGAAGTCGATGATCAGTTTAGGTCATATTGTAAGACCTATTTTGCAATCTACAGAAAAGAAATCCAACAAGCAAAAAAATTATACAATGATAAATTTATAAATGAATCTTACAATAAAATGAAAGGCTTGTGGACAGTTGTAAAAAATGAAACAAGCAGTAAGCAGCATGTTATAAACAAAACATTAAAACTAAACCTAAATGATGAAGTCACACCAGATCCCCACAAAATAGTAAATGGTTTTAATGACTATTTTAGCAAAATAGCAGAAAACCTGATAAAGAAAAACTGCCACAGACCAAATACTCAACACCAAACACTAATGGAAACTATACCAGTACAGGCATCAGTGTTTCTTCACAAAGCCTCCAATACTAAAGTACTTACAGCTATAAAAGGACTAAAGAATAAGTATTCCAGTGGCAGTGACAACATTCCTGATTTAACTGTAAAGATATGTCGAGAATCCATTGTAGAATCTCTAACCCACATAATAAATGCATCCTTTACAAATGGAGTTTTCCCTGACCTACTAAAGACTTCTAAAATTACCCCACTTCACAAAAAGGGCCCTAAAAATGATGTAGCCAATTACAGACCCATAGCACAGCTCAGCTCATTCTCAAAAATATTTGAAAAATTATTTTACACCAGATTGGAAGAATTTACTAATAAACTATCCTTATCCTTTTAGAAAACAAAAGATGACTACCACAGCTATTTATGAGTATCTCAACAAAACCTTATAAGCACTGGATAATAAGCAAATCTCTACTGGTATCTTTTTAGATTTATCCAAATCCTTTGATGTAATTGGCCATACCATACTCCTTAAGATGCTAGCAAATAAAGGTATAAGAGGAACTACAAACAAATGGTTAGAATCTTATCTTTCAAACAGATTACAAAAAGTTGAAATTAATTTTGAAAAAAAGAATACAACCACCCATCAGTGTACTGTCCACTCCTCTGACACAATGCCTATTAGATACGGTGTGCCACAAGGCTCAATCCTGAGACCCATACTGTTTCTGCTATACATTGATGATGACATATGAACATAGCTTGCTACAGGATGTACCACACTATTTGCCGATGACACAAGTATACTAATAACAGGTACTGATACAGGGGACCACAACCAAAAAATTTAACTGCTTATGTCGTCACTCAGCAAATGGTTCAATCAGAACCAACTGATTATAAATATACAGAAAACAATGTACATCAACTTCAGACTCTCATCCCAAAAACAAGAAATGCCCACATTTGGCAAAGCTTACGTGTGTGGACTCTGTCAAGTTTCTTGGCATATGGCTTGAAGAAAATCTTAAGTGGGAGACTCACACAAATTGTATTCCAAAAAAGCTATCAACTGTGTGTTACATTTTAAGGATACTCAAAAAATCAGTCACAAAATCTGCTCTCATACATGTATATTATGCTTGTTATGTTATGTTATGTTAACCGGGGACCTAGAAAAGACGGAGAGGCTCCGTCCACGCCGCAGCCACAGTGGTCCTCAACCCCACGACGACTATCGCAGTCCACTTCACCCCTCCGCCACCCCACACCGAACCCAGGGTTATTGTGTGGCTCGGCCCCCGGTGGACCTCTCAGGGAACGTCTCACACCAGACAAGTGTAACCCCTATGTTTGCGTGGTAGAGTAATGGTGGTGTATGTGTATGTGGAGAACTTGTTTGCGCAGCAGTCACCGACATAGTGTAGCTGAGGCGGAATAAGGGGAACCAGCCCACAGCCACCGAGGCAGATAGGAAACCGCCTAAAAACCATCCGCCGGGCGGATTCGTGCCGGGGATCGGCGCTCCTTCCCGCCCGGAAAGCCGTCCGGGCTTATATTCAAAATGCAAAAAAAAAAAAAAAAAAAAAAAAAAAAAAAAAAAAAAAAAAAAAAAAAAAAAAAAAGGCAATATGCATAATATGTAACCTAAGACATAACAAATCATGCAGACAACATTTCAAAACAAATGGCATTATGACACTGCCCTCTGCTTACATTTATAATATCATCTCATTTGTCAAGTCATACCTGTTAAACAATGACTGCACATTAAAATTCAATGGAGATATTCATAACTATGCAACAAGGCAGCAATCTGACCTACATATGATTCAGTCTAGAACTACATGCTACCAAAAAAAGTGTTTTAAATGTACGGATACAAATGTTTAATAATTCACCAAATGAAATCAAAGCAACAAAGAACCCAAGAGCCTTCACACAAAAGTTAAAAAAATATCTCTTGGACCAATGCTTTTATGCCGCTGATCATTTTTTGAAAACGGTTAAAATTGTAAACAATTGTATAATAAATGTTCAGTTGGGTCTGAAAATTACATACTGTGCATGTCTATGAAATATACTGGATTATTTTACTATTACATTTGTATTGGCTGTTTGTATTTTACTATACAACATTTGTATTTACTCTTTTGTTAAAGATAGATAATTTCTTCATTACAAAATAATGTAAAATCAATTTATTATAAATTACTTGCAAATATGTTCTATTGACCTGTCCAATATCATATGTACAGCCATACAATTCTATGATTTGTATTGACTGTTTTGTTTAAGATAGATAATTTCCTTGTTACAAAATAATGTAAAAATCAATTTGTAAAAATTACTTGTAAATATGCTCTCTTGGTCTGTCCAGTACCATATGTACAACTGTACAATACTATGATTGCCTGGATCAATAAAATACAATACAATACTGCATGTGTTGAACCTAAAACAGCAAAAGTAGCATACTATGGCTATTTTCACTCATTCATTGAATACAGCATTATTTTTTGGGGCAACCAGCCATTAGCAAGGAAAGTGTTCATTTCTCAGAAGTAAGCGTTTTGAGTTATATGTCGACTGCATCCAAGAGACTCAAGTAAAAATAGCTTTCGGAAACTTAAAATATTCACAACTACATGCCTATATATTTTTTCTCTCATGTGTTTTGTCTATAAAAATATAGAGATATTTCAACCAAAGAGTAATTACCATGAGCATAACACAAAGAGGGAGAATGACATACACTGCGAGCATAGAAATCTGAGTTTGGTGCTAAGGGTGTCCACTACACTGGAACAAAACTCTTCCTCCTGAAATAATGACAGGGATTCATAACAAGAGTAGCTTTAAGAAAGCTTTAAAAGTATTTCTGCTAGAGAAAGCTTTTTACAGTCTAGATGAATTTTTAAATAAATAAATTGTAAGATTTTAATATTATGTAATACAAGATGACATAATGTCACTAAGAATATCATTTAACTTGAGCTCTGTATGCTTTTGTGCTCTGTATGTTTTTCTGTAGTGCTTTAATGATTCTAAGGAAATATGTATCTTCTTTTACTGTACTGCTATTCAAAGAAATTACTGTATAAATTTTTATATAATTACATACTCAAATGTCTGTATATGCTATAAGATTATCATATTATCGTATTTGTAAAAAACTGACTCGTTCCATATCCTTGTATACCCAACACAGTCAGACCTATGGAACATGAAATAAAATAAAATCAGTCAAATCAAATCTAGCCTGCTTTGTATGTCCTCCTTGCACTGTCCAACATGTGTTATTTTGCTGCCTAGGTAGCAAAATTCCTTAACTTCATCTACTTCATGATCCCCGATTCTGATGTCAAGTGTCCCACTTTTCTCATTTCTGCTACTTCTCATTACTTTTGTCTTTCTTCAATTTACTCTTAATCCATATTCTGTACTCATTAGATTGTTCATTCCATTTAACAGATTCTGTAATTCCTCTTCTCTCTCATTCAGGATACCAATGTCATCAACAAATTTTGTCATTGATATCCTTTCATCCTGAATTTTAATCTCAATGTTTTATGGACTAATATTTGCTCCCTACTGTATTAAATTCACCTCTGAGTTAGTGTACAAGCTGGATTTATAGAAATGGTATTTAGGGTTATCAAAAGGGCAGTGGGATGTATTAGCTGCTCCCCCCCCCCCCAAAAAAAAAAAGAAAAGCAATGGAAACAACTGGGAGTAAATTTCAGATAATAATATACTCCCAGAAAGTGTAACACACTGTTGTCAGATAGAGATAATGACCTGTCCAAGAAAAAGGGACATAAATGAGTATGGAATGGTCCTCTCACTGGCAATGGGTTCTTCTGGGAGTGAGTTTTCCAAAGCAAAAGGGAGAGAGAATCTCTCTCTCTCTCTCTCTCTCTCTCTCTCTCTCTCTCTCTGTGTGTGTGTGTGTGTGTGTGTGTGTAAAGAAAAAATATATGCTTTACAGAGGCTATGTCCTTGCCTTATTGTAAACTTCAAGCTTTCCAAAAAAAAAAAAAAAAAAACTAATGGTAGAATGCAGAATAAGAATCAAAGTGAGAATTGGTAAACAATTTGTCATGTGCCAATGTTGTCGTGGCTAGGAATTCATCTGCACAAATCACAAGGCTTTCTTTATTTGCAGCCATTGGTCAACTTTCCTCTGTGAAGCATGAGAGCGGACTTATAGTTGCTTTACTGTTGGTGCTTGTGTTTAGTTCATGTGGAGTGCAGAAACTTGTGTTGTTGATCAAAGATGACAAAGAGGGTGAAACCCCAGACCATAACACAGACTACTTTTATTCAATAGCACCAATAAGGCTGCTCAGCTTAACATCCTCAGATAGATCACAATGAATAGTAATAGATCCTCTAAGTCATGAGCTGCTGCAGAATGGTTTGCAACATTATCCAATACACTGGCAGCGAATCTGATGACCAGGAACCTAGTACCACCATCTCTCTTCAGCTTGTTGGCTAAATACTGATATTAAAATATTATCATTGCTAGGATTCTTACAGGCAGCACCCAAGTGCAGGGCCAGTGTTCAGACAACAAGTGAAGGAGAGCTGGTGGTGCAAGTTTTCCGGTCACCAGACTTTGCGCCACTATTATAATATACTAACACACTAACAATACTATACGAAATGTAGTTGTACTTAACACATTAACACGACATATCTAGATAATATCCCCACTCTTTTGAGTAGAACACATGTACAATCAGTTAAAAATTTGTGATAATACAGGGTGAGTCAGGGGAAAGGTATGTGTTTTGACAAGTGATAGCATTAGTGATTCTGAACAAAAAATTTGCTGTGGACATATGCCCTATTCCAAATGGTTCCCGACATAGAATACTTTTAATGTACATTTCTATTTATTTTCTGTATTATTCATTGTCATTGTTTACAATGTACCATAGTAGTATAGAGGAAGTTGAGACGAAAATTTTGGTATAGGATGCTTGTGGTCTAGCAAGTCGGAAAACTACCTCAAACTGGCGTACAAAAAGTATTTAAACTACAGCATATATGTGTCGCGTGAGGTTCCCAATATTCTCATGATCTCTTCGTGCAAATTGTTCATCCTAAACAGAAAATAAATAGGACCTTTTTTTGTTGCAAATTTAATTTACTTTAATTGTGTACTGAGACACGTTTTCGTTGGAGTGTGTAGTTTTCGAGTTATTAAAGAAAAATGAACAAAAGTGATATTAAACAAGTTCTGTCTCGGAACCCATTTGCAATAGGACATATGTCCATGTGAAGTTTTTTGTTCAGAATCACTAATACTATCAGAAGCATGTACCTTTCCTCCTGACTCACCCTGTATATATAAGATGACCTGCTATAGTACCTAGGCAGCAGCTCCAAAATTCAATATAGAAAATGAGGATATTATCCAGCTATATTATGGTAATGTATTAATAAAGTTCACGTACAATTCTTATGGTATTATGTTACTGTTTTAGTCCATTATAGCTATGTTAGAAATACAATAAAAGTAAAACCTATGTTCATACAATAAAATTGTCTATGCTCAGTTACATATGTACATGATATTACAAAGATTATTTACCCTTTATTTTCTAGTACTGTTGTAGTATGTTTATGCAACCATGACTCCTGCACATGAGGGGCATAAAAAGGTGTACAGATGCTACTGCACCTTTCCCTCAGCCACTAACTGGGTGACACACAGTCATCTTTAACTAATGTAGCCAGTGCCAATTGTACTGTTGCAATGAACCATGAGCTGATCAAAAGAGGATACGTGCATCTGGGGCATAGAATCAGGAATCTCCATCCACACCTTCTATCTTGGCAGCACTCCTATTCATTGTCAGCTTGCCCAAGCTACCTTCCTATGTGGCCACTGTCTCCATCTCCTGAGGCTTCTGGGACAGAATCCTTTGCCAGATATCCATGACGATCATGGGTAATTTTCTGAGATGGCTCAGATAGTGCACATTTCCCTTTATGTATTATAGCTCTACTTACTGGTATGTGAGATACTCATACTCACTACCTGCACTGGCTGTGTCGCATTCTTGCAGTGGCAAGCATTAAAACTTCCTGCTGCCATCACATATCATTGTCTTCAGAATATCACATTGAGCATCTTGCAGTGATGTATGCCTGCAGTTCCTTCTGTGAGTGAACACCTCTCTGGATTGCATCATTCTGTGCAAGGGCACTGCTCAGCCAACATATTCTCACACATGCAGCTGTCATCTGCCTTAAACTTAAGCCTGTGTAGACTCAAGAGGTAGTGTCCATGCCCAGAGATGAAGTGCACCAGACCTTTCATGTGAACTATGAACTTCAGTCTAATCTGCTGTTTTTGTGGCAGAAGTGAATGCACCCTATTGATAGTATTTTGCTGCATTTTGACTGACACATTGTTTAGTCTGATGGTGAGATTCTGTGCACTAGATAACCTATGTTTCAGAAGTATGTAAGATGTTTTATTTACTGCTGCTTGCAGCCTGTTGTGCAATCACTATCTCTGCACCAGGGAATAAGCTTCATTACATCTCTTTTCCATCTGTGTTCTGGAATCCCCTGAAACAATAACCAGGATGTTATCTGCATATGCTACAACTTCAGTAACTCTTTGACTTGCTTTCAGTAGTTCATGAATG
Organism: Schistocerca serialis cubense; assembly: GCF_023864345.2. NCBI lineage: Eukaryota > Metazoa > Arthropoda > Insecta > Orthoptera > Acrididae > Schistocerca > Schistocerca serialis. The sequence goes on along the minus strand of NC_064640.1, from coordinate 432,496,890 downwards.
GGATGCATCACTATCTACCAAAAGACAGGCCCATAGATGGATCACTGTTGCCATCCCTTTGTGCTGTTTCTTCATACTACTGCCTGGATGGTTCAACCTACTTTCCAATTTTTGCAGTAATATATAAGGAACAGTCAAATGAAAACCAAACACCTGCCACAAGGGGATCATGGAATGGTTCCATTCAAAAGTAAGCACTACATGCCTTAAGACATTTATCCCTTGGGGAGACGAGATGATCAATTCCTATTTCTCAGAATGCAGTTGGCGCTGATGGATCCACAACTGCATCCACTCTTGTACTTCCTAGTCTGACTAGAACTGTCATCAATGAATGTCTTTCTTCAGATCACCAAAGGTGTGAAAATCATACAGTGAACAATTCAGGCTGTATGAAGCATGTTGCAGTGTTTCCCAGCCAAATTGCTGAAGCATAACCATCATCCAATTGGCAGTATGGGGGTTGATGTTATCGTGCAACAGGATGATTCTGTCCAATAGCATTCCTGGGTGTTATGACTTTATGGCACATTGCAGTTTCTGCAAAGTGTCTTCAGAGCATTGCACATTTATTTTGGTTCTATGTTCAAGGAACTTGACAAGCAGAGCACCCCTGCAATCAATAAAGGTCATCATGACCTGATGTGGTGCCTCCATTTTGAGCCCAAGGGCAAACGGCAAAGCCAATAATGAATCTCACATCTCCTCTGGCAAAGAAATCCAAAGCTGTGAACACAAATTACAGTAAGACATGCAAGGATGTCGGTTGCAGTCATATGTGTATGAGTGAGTACGGCTCTTGCTCTATCAGCAGCCGACCACATTCTACAAAACGGAAATTGATCGTCTCGTCTCCCAATGGGTTAAATGTCTTAACATGTGTGGGCCCACTGTGTCAGGTGTTAGGTTTTCATGTGACTGCCCCTTGCAGTAGACTCAAATAAAGTTATCTCAGAATTCTATACTCCCCTAGCTTGGCAAAAATCGAGGGCCACCACAAATGACTGAAAACTCCTTAGATGTCTATTACTTCTATGATGTAGAAAGAGATCACACTCGACAGAAGTTGTAGTACCCAATTTACTGGATCTTCAATAGATGTTTCCTAGTGGAAGCTCTACTGATTATGGTTCAATCCAGTCAGTTCTCTATGGGTAAGTGATTGCATGCCGAGAAGCCTTTTCTGAACTTGTCTCAGAGTACACATAAAGCATATTGGTTGGCATGATTTTGCCAAATTTGAGTGTTTGTCCTTCTCTTTTTTCAGTATTACTGCATTTGTGGTCTTTCATCTGTTAGGCACTTATCCCTGCAACAGGCACTCGTTCAAAATTGCTGTCATATTTGGTACTAGTTGACTCTCTGCTTGTCACAGCACCTCTGCACTGATCTCATCTGGGCCAAGAGCTTTGTCTCTCTTTAAACACTGAACTGCATCTCAAACTTTCTCCTGTGCAAATGGTACTACTATTGGTGACACATTGTACAACTTGTTCATTAGCCTTGTAACTCGCCACTGTTGCTCATAGTCCCTTTCAGCATCATCCAACAATAGTAGAAAACTTAGTAGATGCTCAACAGTCCTTAGACCTTTGTGTCATTGTACAATCTGTCTTTTTCAATCACTGACATTATCAGTGGCAACTGATTTTTTTCCTGTTGCTATTTTGAGGGGGGATCGCCAGAGATTTTCTTCCAAGTTTTCATGGCAAACATTTCCCTTTTTTTTTTATCTGTGTGCTTTGAATTGTATCCTTGTACCCCTTCTTGGCTTTCCCTTAAAATAACAATCACCTTGCCCTTCCATTTCCCTCATTGATAAGTCTTCCTTTTAATCCTTGGACTGCACTTAAAAGATGTCAATTCTTCATTGCATAGTGTAGTTTTATGAGATCTAAGTCAAATTTTGGAATTGCCATATTCTCTGCTTGGTGTATGGCCTATTCTAAGCCCCATGCTGCAATATCAATATTGGAATCTGTCACTGAATCTTGTAGTCTAATTTCATTTCTCAGAACCTCGCAGTTGGCTCTTTTGTAGTTGGACACCCACTTGACAGTTATCACATCATTGTGGCACTGTAGATTTTTTAAATTCCTGTGTGATCATGTTATGATCACTCATAGTGATCATATATGATCTTGCCATTCAGGGACTGCAATGTTACAGTCCAGAGTATTGTCTGCATTTGTTGTTGCTTCTGCTCTTCCATGTTAGCTCCCCACTTGTCTTTCCTCCTAGTATGACAAAGCATAAACACATGATAGCAGATAGGACTGGAATGCCTCACAGCTTTCATGAAACAAACTGACTTTCAATCTGTATACTAGAAAATACAAGTATATCAAGGGCCACTAGCTGCACAGAGACAAATATAGAAGTGTTCTTTGACAATCTGGTTTTCCCTAAAGAAAAATACAACTGTAACTGCAATGAATAACTATCTGGACCAATGTGCAGAAGTTACTGAAAGTTTAATTTCACACTTGCTGCAGAGCTGTTAAACATGATATCTCTGATGAAACAGGAACAATTGTGACATTGATTGGAATAATTAAGTAACTTAAGTAATTTAAGTAACAGCTTGGTTGCCATTCCTCGAGTTTCCCAGGGTGTGCTTTAGAGATTACATGCTTCCCAACGCTTCATCTGGTTCAGGGAGTGGGGGGGGGGGGGGAGGGGGACCACAGTCTATTTGGATGAACACTGGGTTTTCTTACTATTTCTACAGCACCTTGTCAAACACAAAAAGCCCACAACGATATACTAAATCCATAATGCTGAACAATCACAATAGCAACACAAGCACAGCTATAGTATGCTGTGCAAAACATAGTGTTACTATTTTGCTTGTTCTACCACCTCACACGAACCATACGCTATAACCTCTTGATTACATGTTTTTGCTTCTTTAAAGAAATTCTATGATACAATATGTTGTGATCTTATGGTAAGAATAGAGAGATCAAACACAGTCTATGATATTTCTGGGTTGGGAGGCAAAGTGTTATTCCTCACCTTCACTAACCAAAAGATATGCTGTGGTTTTAGGGGATCTGGTATTGAACAAGTGAGTAGAAACAAATTTGGACCTGAAAGCTAATTGCCAGCTTCTTTGACTGATCAACCTTTGCCAAATGAATTGAACCAAGGAATTGATTTGCCTCTTACTTTCATTTTAGTTTCTGAGAATATAATAACTGCAGATCTGAACATTCCTCAGTCCATTGAGGAAGTTAATGCCAGTGAAGAGGGGGGGAAAACTAAACCAGTATCTCCAGAGGACATGTGGCTTTATCCCAAGGCATCTTTTTAAAAAGAAAAACAAACTAAGAAAACTAAATCAATAAGTCTGAGCAACTCCCATCAAAAATAGCCTTAAAGAAGAAGCTGGATTAACAAAAGAAAAGGAAAACAAGAAACCTAATTCAAGAAAAATCTAGAAAAGAACAAGAAGTTAACAAGTTAGCTATTAGATTTCTATGAATCTGAAGAGTGTGAAGAGTTTCTATCTGTGATGTATAATCTTCAGCAATCAGACTTCCTTGAAAGCAAGAAAGTATGATGCATTCTTCAGAGCATTTAGTGATTGTTAAGGGCTATGGGAAAGAGTCTACAACTTTCAAACATTATGTTGGTAACGTTTTGTGCATCTTTAACAATGGAGATCAATTGTCATTCCAGAGACACACATTATGACTGAAACAATGAAATTTATTCAAATGAAAGGAGGTTTATACCAGTGAGTTGTTTGAATGGAAATCACCTAGTCTACCCCCAGCTCAAGTTAAGATCAACTTGATATGGACATATGTTTTTCTATTTTCCATTATGATCTCAGGGATTTCAGCTAGTGTTAGCTACATATTTATTAGCCGTTTGTAGGTCATCATGATTCTATAATTGCTCTTTGTATATCAATGCACTACATTCCATAGAGTGCAGTGCAGTCATTGACTTCTATGAAATGAATTATGTTTCTAAATGTAAATCAGTAAATGACAATTGTTCGGTTAACCACATGCGGGGGGTTAAGGGAATCACTTGGAGCTAAGTTACAATACATATTCTCTGCTTCTGCTAATATTTAGGAATTTAACATTACAAAAACATTCTTACTTACTGCTACATACAATGATGTGTCGCAGATTTACTTATGAAAAATGTAAATAAAAAAAAGAAGTAAAAATTGACACAGCCAATCTAACTTCAGGTATGGCTTTACTAATCATCAAATGGGGCAACAAATAGGGTTCACCACACAATTAAAATGAATACTGTAATCTTATGGCAAAATGTCACTGAATACTTGACTTCTCTTACATACATGATCAGGCAACCTAACAAATACCACACTATAAACTTTAAATTGTCAGAGGACTGCAGTATAAATTAAGAACAATTTATTTATCTGGTTTAGGTTATGTGCTGTGTCCCTCTTCTTTATCTCCCACCCCCTCCTTCACACCCCGTTCCCCCACTCTTTACAAATGTCATTGGAACAATAGTACTGTTCCTTGTGCAGAACTCTGTTTTTTTTTTTAATTTTTTTTATGCATTACTTTAGAGGTCAGTATTCATATAGGAATAAGGAAATTTCTGATGTTTTAAATACTGTAAAGATTATTTATTACTTGTGTCATCAGTGACTACGTCCACAAAATTAGGGTTTTCTACATTTACTTATTTATTTTATTTATTATATATTCCATTATAGTGTCAGGAAGTCATTTCTGAAAGTGTTTGTATGGAGTGTAGGCATGTATGGAAGTGAAACATGAACGATAAATAGTTTGGACAAGAAGAGAATAGAAGCTTTCGAAATGTGGTGCTACAGAAGAATGCTGAAGATTAGATGAGTAGATCACATAACTAATGAGGAGGTATTGAATAGAATTGGGGAGTTGAGGAGTTTGTGGCACAACTTGACTAGAAGAAGGGATCGGTTGGTAGGACATGTTCTGAGGCATCAAGGGATCACTGATTTAGTATTGGAGGGCAGCGTGGAGGGTAAAAATCGTAGAGGGAGACCAAGAGATGAATACACTAAGCAGATTCAGAAGGATGTAGGCTGCAGTACGTACTGGGCGATGAAGTAGCTTGAACAGGATAGAGTAGCATGGAGAGCTGCATCAAACCAGTCTCAGGACTGAAGACCACAACAACAACAACAACAACACATTCCATTAATCCATATTGTGATAAATAACAAGGATGCAGAACAAGTCATGATTACATAACACAGATATAGTACATGTATATAAAATGACAAAAATGCACCATAAAATGATGAGTAAGCTTGACGGTTAAAATCAAATCAAAGGTATAGTCAAGTAACAGAAAACAGTTACGGATAAAGACAATATTGTACATTGTCCAACTTACAGAGTTAAGATGTGTTGTAGCAAAACACATTAAAACAAAGTTTTAAGAATATAAATACCAATGGTAATACAATTTACAAAGAAACAAACATCGCTTTATTTGCATGTACTCATCAAGAGAGTAGAAGGAATTTCCCATTAGGTATTCTCTTATTTTATGTTTAAAAGTAGGTAAGACATTAATGTGAACTTTAATATCTGAAGGAAGAAAGTTGAAAATTTTGTGGCAGAATAATGAACACCTTTTTGCACAAGACTCAAATGTTTCAGATCCCTATGTACATCATGTTTTAACCTAGTATCATGATCATGACATTCAATATTAGCTTTAAAAAGAGATTGGTTATTAGAAACAAAAATCATCTAAGAAAATATGTATTGAGAGGTGACTGTTAATATTTGAAACTTACAGAACAGATTTCTACAAAATATCTTGGATGAACACTGCTCATGATTCTCACAGCTCTCTTCCGTGCAGTAAATATTTTTTTGGCTAAAGGCTGGTTACCCCAAAATATTATGCCATATGGACCGATAGAATGAAAATAACCAAAGTAGCCAGATTTGAAAGCATCCACATCACCAATGGGGGTGATTACACATAGGGCATAAGTTGCCACACTGAGCCTTCTATGTAGGTCTAGGATATGCACAGACCAGGTCAACTAGCCCTCAATTAGAATGCCCAAGAACTTAGATGGTTCACAGTGTACTACATTTAGTTTACCACAGTTTAAGTGGCATACTTCATTTTCTTGCTGAGATGTATGAAATTGTATAAACTGAGTTTTTTAATATTTAGAGTTAGTCCTTCACACTTAAACTAGTGTCAGATGTCAACAAGTACTGCATTATATTTATTTTCTGCATCATTGTTAGTTCGACTTTCAAGCATTAGTGGTATCAGTGGTATTATCAGAAAAAAGAGTAAATTTACACTCGGTGTCTGTAGAAAGTGGGTGATCATTGTTGAAGATAAGAAAAAGCAAAGGTTCCACAATGGACCCTTGAAGCACTCCACATTTTAATGTGCCCCAACCAGATGAGACAGGACTAGCATCAGTACCATTAATTATCACCTTCTGTTTTCTGTTTTGCACATATGATTCAATCCACCTACCAATGCTACCTCTCAAGCTATAAGAATTAGTCTTCTGTAAGAGAATGTTGTGGTCTACACAGACAAAGGCCTTTTACAAATCACAGAAGATTCCAATAGGTGACATTTCATTATTTATTGACTCTAAAATTTCATTTGTGAGAGAAAAAATAGCCTGCTCAGTTGATCTACATTTTTGGAAACCAAACTGATTTTTGATGAGTATGTTGTGGTTGTTAAGATGTTCTACAATTCTTTTACACATTAGTTTCTCCAATACTTTCGAAAAACTACTTAGCAATGATACTGGACGGTACTTAGATAAATTGTTTTAGTCACCCTTTTTGAAGAGTGGTTGCACAACGGCAAGCTTTAATCTCTCTGGGACAGCACCTTGCAGCATAGACTCATTAAAACTGTGACACGGGAATTGACATATGTAGTCACTACAATGCTTTAGAATTTTTGGTGAAATGTTGTCAAAACCTGTGGAATTCTTATTAAGGCCGTGATGGTATTTTTAACTTCAGTAATAGTGACAGGGGCAATACAAATTGGGTCATATGTGTTGGGATTAGCACTTTGTAATAAACACATAGCAGCATTTAAGGAACCCCTACAACCTACATGTTCTGCTGCAGTTAAGAAGTGATTGTTGAATATGTTGGATACTGTTACAGGATTATGAATTACCCCATCAGTACAGCTTATGTCTATGGTATTAACATTCTTGTTACACTTGCCACATACTCTCTTTATAACATTCCAAACTGTTTTTATTTTGTTCTTGGATTTATCAATTTCAAACTCAATATACAAGCTCCTGGATTTGTTTATCACCCTTTTAAAAATTTTACAATATAGTTTATAATGTGGCCTTTCATGGGGATCATTTGATACTCTTAGTGAGGCATGTAGCTCCCTCTTAGTCCTACAAGAAATTTTAATACCTTCAAAAATCCAAGGTTTACTGAAAGAAGCCTCATTGTTCTATTGTTCTTTCTGGCCTTTTTTTAAAGGCCATTTTAAATATAGAAGTAAATTCATTTAAAAAAGATTAAATTTAACATTAACATCTGGTGTACTATACACTGGATCCCAATCTATCTGTGCCAAATGGTAATTAAAGGCAGACATAGTTTCAGTGTTTATAAGTCTATAGGACCTATAGGTGTGGGAGACTTTGTTGCACAAAGTAATGTTATTAACTTTAAGAAGTTGTCCATCATGGTCGGACAGGCCATAAATAACTTTGCTTGCACTAGCACTGTTGACTCTACTCTTGTCAATGAAAATATTATCTAAAAGGCTCTTGCAATTTTGTGCAACTCTAGTGGGCCAGTTAACCATAGCAACCAAGGTGTAAGAATTCATCAAATGGTCCAGCTCAGTCCTAGGGTGGTTATCAATTAAGAAGTTGATATTAAAGTCACCTGCAACTATTGAATTTCTGGTTTGGGAGAACAGTTTGGCCAAAAGAGATTCTAACTTATTCATAAAGATACAAAACTTCCCTGATGGAGGAGCTCTGTAGATTGCAAGCAAAGTAAGTAACATGTCCTCTACAGTAATTTCAGTCCCACAACTTGAAAATGTTGATCTACACAATACTTACTTAAATCCAAAGGTTTGTAATTGATTTTACTGTCTATATAAATTACAGCACTGCCTTTCTCTTTACTTGTTATGCAATAATGAGTAGCTAGATCATACCAATCAAACTGCAGCCCACCAACTCCAATTGTCATGTGATGCTCAGTAAGACATAAAACATGAGGACGGTTAACAGTGTTCATATCCCCTAGACTTACAGATAAAAAATCTAAGTTACTTTTGAGACTTCTATTATTTTGATGAAAAATAATAAGATTATTACAGCTACCTTCACTGTCCTTATGTAGGTCTGTTTGTCCATTCACACCATTTTTCCCTGTTGCACTCAAGACTGCGTTGGGCAAATTTTGATCTATGTCGCAGCTGGAGGTTTGTTCACTAATTGTCGTTGGCGAGGTGATGTGGGTGCTGGCCATAAAAAAGTCACTGTCTTTGGCAGTCTTCTTTCTCTTGTACAAAATCATGGAACACCCTTTTTCCTTGAAGATACTGCATCTGAATTACTTCCCAGTCCTTGAGGTTCTTTGGGTGGAAATTTACCATATGGCATTGATTTATCTCGGGAAGGTGTTCGTGATGAGATTTAGAAGAAAGATCAATCTTGTATCTAGATAATACAGTATTTTCTTTAGATTTGTCAGTGTCAGGACGAGATACAGTTATACATCTGCTCCTTCCATTCACATGGGTTCCCTGGATACCTTGGCTTCTATAGCACAACATCTGACTTTTCTTGCAGAGCTGGTTGTAAGTGTTTTTACTACTCTGCACTGTTTCCATGGGTTTGATACTGATGAAGCAATGGTCCGGCACAGCCCGAGTTTTCTTGGTTTGTTCAGGTGTAGACCATGATTAGGGTAGGCTAATCATTCCTTTGCAAGAATACAGTAACATAAATTACTTTCATATTAGCAAACTTAGATGAGAAGTTCATTATATATTCAGTACATCTGTACGCTGTTTTGTTAACTTCTGGCTTGTCATAACAGTAACGAACGGTACATAGCAAAAGTTTCGTATGATCAAGGCTTGCAGTCCACTTTTCTAAGTCTGGAATAAGGTTGTTTTTCTTACGAATGTTATTTGTTCCTGCAGGGTTAATAACTACATCGTCCCATCTGAAATCATTACTAACAAGTTCTGATGCCCCTTCAACTACGCCACTGAGGCATGCAATTGGTTTAACTGATGTTGCGTACTACATGGGTTTCAAAAAGTCATTTAGCAAAGATGCATACTTTCGCCCATGCCACAGAGGAGCAAATGAATAAATAAAACAAAGTTCTTGATCTACATGTTTCATAGTGAGGATATTTCCGAAGTCTCTCCAATCTGCATACTTCTGGCTAGATATTTATTGGGTCCTCAGAAATGTTATCGTTTTATTACCACTGAAATATTTTTCTCGTACCAGCTACAATTAAAAAAATTAATGCACATACAAATATATAAACAGATATTAAATTCCAGAAGCTAAACCTATCAACACAGACTTTCGTCTTAATAATTCAACAGATTACCTGAATGCGATGTTTGACCAAATGACCAAAGAAATAAGCATAGTTTGAGTTAAACATGCTAAAAAAAAGTAGGTCTACTTTTCCAAAGCAACTGCCACCATTTTGTCCCATCCAGTTCCCAATAATAACTGCAATCCTTTGCCATATCCTTTGCATAACTGCTGTTTAGATCTGCTACGTACAATCGTGTATTTCTCAAATTAGGAATATGGTGGTATATACCAACCAACCGGACACTAGGGCTCCAAATCCAAGTAGGCCCTACTGTGTCGAATACGAAATCCAGAACTGTATGCCATGCGAAAGCGCAGTTAACACATTCGTCAGCACGTAACATCTCTCCAAGAAAATTAACTACAATCAGTAAATAGCTGAAAGACGTCTCCATACAATCCATCCTATCAAGTTGCATGCACTGCTTCTGTTTTACAAATTTATGTTAGCGTCATTGGACTTGATTTCGAACAGCGCCACAGATAAATGATACACCAGTTTCTCTTGAAATTTCGTACTTGCCTGAAATTGTTTTTTCTAGTCGTGTGATGGTAACTTCTGGTTTCAGCAGGAGCTACGATGCTTGATGAGTAAGATAGATCGTGTGAGAATTCATTTAATCTTCATAGAATATTTACATATTTTCTTCCATGCACTTGTAATTTGCAGTGTTGCCCTCAGCTTTTACCGGGTGACCGCTGAGCACTTCATACATGTCAGCGTTGGCGACGGTTCTCAGGATTATCTCTATGATGTTCACTCATTTGTGACGTACCCCAGCAGTTATGAACCATAGAGTCCCATCCGTACTTGCTGTGTTGTTAAATGACGTTACGTGTCTACTGACTCCATGGATACTTCCGGGTTGGTTGTAGCACCATGTTGTCTAGACAATCACTGGAGGTCTTCTTTACTTTTAATCCTCCACTACCTTTCCCAGAATGTATTTCGCCATATGTCCTCCTTTTTTTATGTACCCTGATATAGTCCTACAAGATTGCTTTCCTCCAGTTTTAAATCATTCTGTACACTCTTGTCCATTATCATCAACATATACGTAGCGTATCAAGTATGTGGTATTCTGGAATTCCCGTAGTTACCAGTCAAGCCAGAATTTATACATAACTTACATAATTGAATTTCTTGTAACATATAGAACACGAATATACTTCTTTTCTAGTGCAATCTCGTCTTGATACTACACATTATCTGCAGTTGTATCTTTGGTTCTTCTTCATTTGTTGAAATCTGTCAGAACTTCTGGAAGTTCCCATAATAAATGCAGTTTCAGACGCCACTGAATAATATCACAAGATACGAGTGGTTTCAAAGACATTGTAAAACAATTTCCACGATAATGAACGATTTCCGTATTTAATATTGTCAACCACATGTCCTTCAAGCAAGTCTGCCAAAATGTCATACTAGAGATGGGTCAATTCGAGTTACTAAATCGGGTTAATTCGGGTTGAAGGGATTTCGAGCTAACCCGAAATAGATTGGTACTAACTCGTGTTGCGTACACAAGGTACGCGACTCTAATTACATTTGTTGGTTTGTCTGTCTGTAGTTTATAAATATATATTTTTAAGAAAATAAACAGCATCATCTGCTTTTCTTTAAGCGTTTAAAACCGGCTTGGAGCTGTAAAAGTACATCTTCACTTAACACTGCTTACAATTAAAATTGAGCAAGACTCATGCCATTCATACCTCATAAAAACTTCCGTATTCATATAAACAGTTATATGAGCATTTGTCTTACTTTTACATGTATCTGTGATTATTCCCCCCCCCCCCCCCCCCCCCCCCCCCCCGCCCTCCACCAAATGAACCCTGGACCTCGCTGTTGGTGGGGAGGCTTGCGTGCCTCAGCGATACAGATAGCTGCCACCGTAGGTGCAACCACAACGGAGGGGTATCTGTTGAGAGGCCAGACAAACGTGTGGATCCTGAAAAGGGGCAGCAGCCTTTTCAGTAGTTGCAGGGGCAACAGTCTGGATGATTGACTGATCTGGCCTTGTAACACTAACCAAAACGGCCATGCTGTGCTGGCACTGCGAACGGCTGAAAGCAAGGGGAAACTACGGCCGTAATTTTTCCCGAGGGCATGCAGCTTTACTGTATGGTTAAATGATGATGGCGTCCTCTTGGGTAAAATATTCCTGAGGTAAAATAGTCCCCCATTCGTATCTCCGGACGGCGACTGCTCAGTAGGACGTTGTTATCAGGAGAAAGAAAACTGGCGTTCTACGGATCGGAGTGTGGACTATCAGATCCCTTAATCGGGCAGCCAGGTTAGAAAATTTAAAAAGGGCTATGGATAGTGTAAAGTTAGATATAGTGGGAATTAGTGAAGTTCGGTGGCAGGAGGAACAAGACTTCTAGTTAGGTGAATACAGGGTTATAAATACAAAATCAAATAGGGGTAACGCAGAAATAGGTTTAATAATGAATAAGAAATAAGAGTACGGTTAAGCTACTATAAACAGCATAGTGAACGCATTATTGTGGCCAAGATAGACACGAAGCCCACGCCTACAGCAGTGGTACAAGTTTATATGCCAACTAGCTCTGCAGATGACGAAGAGATTGATGAAATATATGATGAGAGAAAAGAAATTATTCAGATAGTGAAGGGAGACGAAAATTTAATAGTCATGGGTGACTGGAATTCGATAGTAGGAAAAGGAAGAGAAGGAAAAGTAGTAGGTGAATATGGAATGGGGATAAGGAATGAAAGAGGGAGCCGCCTGGTAGAATTTTGCACAGGGCATACCTTAATCATAGCTAACACTTAGTTCAAGAATCATGAAAGAAGGCTGTACACATGGAAGAAGCCTGGAGGCACTGGAAGGTTTCAGATAGATTATATAATGGTAAGACAGAGATTCAGGAACCAGGTTTTAAATTGTAAGACATTTCCAGGGGCAGATGTGGACTCTGGCCACAATCTATTGGTTATGAACTGTAGATTAAAACTGAAGAAACTGCAAAAAGGTGGGGATTTAAGGAGATGGGACCTGGATAACCTGAAAGAACAGAGGTGGTAGAGAGTTTCAGAGAGAGCATTAGGAAACGATTGACAAGAACAGGGGAAAGAAATACAGTAGAAGAAGAGATGAAATAGTGAAGGCAGAAGGGCATCAAGTAGGTAAAAAGACGAGGGCTAGTAGAAATCCTTGGTTAAAAGAAGAAATATTGAATTTAATTGATGAAAGGGGAAAACACAAAAATGCAGTAAATGAAGCAGGCAAAAAGGAATACAAACATTTCAAAAATGAGATCGACAGGAAGTGCAAAATGGCTAAGCAGGGATGGCTAGAGGACAAATGTAAGGATGTAGAGGCATATATCACTAAGGCTACGACAGATACTGCCTACAGGAAAATTAAAGAGACCTTTGGAGAAAAGAGAACCACTTGTATGGGTATCAAGAGCTCAGATGGAAATCCAGTTCTAAGCAAAGAAGGGAAAGCAGAAAGGTGGAAGGAGTATACAGAGGGTCTATACAAGGGCAATATGCTTGAGGACAATATTATGGAAATGGAAGAGGACGTAGATGAAGATGAAATGGGAGATATGATACTGTGTGAAGAGTTTGACAGAGCACTGAAAGACCTAAGTCGAAACAAGGCCCTGGGAGTAGACAACATTCCATTAGAACTACTGATAACCTTGGGACAGCCAGCCCTGACAAAACTTTACCATCTGGTGAGCAAGAAGTATCAGATAGGCGAAATACCATCAGACTTCAAGAAGAATATAATAATTCCAATCCCAAATAAAGCAGGTGTTGATAGATGTTAAAATTACCGAACTATCAGTTTAATAAGTCACGGCTGCAAAATACTAACGCGAATTCTTTACAGACGAATGAAAAAACTGATAGAAGCCGACCTCGGGGAAGATCAGTTTGGATTCCGTAGAAATGTTGGAACACGTGAGGCAATACTGACCCTACGACTTATCTTAGAAGATAGATTAAGGAAAGGCAAACCTACGTTTCTAGCATTTGTAGACTTATGAAAGCTTTTGACAATGTTGTGTGGAATACTCTCTTTCAAATTCTGAAGGTTGCAGGGGTCAAATACATGGAGCGAAAGGCTATTTACGATTTGTACAGAAACCAGATGGCAGTTATAAGAGTCGGGGGGCATCAAAGGAAAGCAGTTGTTGTGAAGGGAGTGAGACAGTGTTGTAGCCTATCCCCGATGTTATTCAATCTGTGTATTGAGCAAGTAGTAAAGGAAACAAAAGAAAAAATTGTAGTAGGAATTAAAATCCATGGAGAAGAAATAAAAACTTTTAGGTTTGCCGATAACATTGTAATTCTGTCAGAGACAGCAAAGGACCTAGAAGAGCAGTGGAACGGAATGGACAGTGTCTTGAAAGGAGGATGTAAGATGAACATCAACAAAAGCAAGACCATGATAATGGAATGTAGTCGAACTAAATCGGGCGATGCTGAGGGAATTAGATTAGAAAATGAGACACGTAAAGTAGTAAATGATTTTTGCTATTTGGGGAGCAAAATAACTGATGATGGTCGAAGTAGAGAGGATATAAAATGTAAACTGGCAATGCAAGGAAAGCGTTTCTGAAGAAGAGAAATATGTTAACATCGAGTATAGATTTTAGTGTGAGGAGGTCGTTTCTGAAAGTATTTGTATGGAGTGTAGCCATGTGTGGAAGTGAAACATGGACGATAAATAGTTTAGACAAGAAGAGAATAGAAGCTTTAGAAATGTGGTGCTACAGAAGAATGCTGAAGATTAGATGGGTGGATCACATAACTAATGAGGAGGTACTGAACAAAATTGGGGAGAAGAGAAATTTCTGGCACAACTTCACTAGAAGAAGGTATTGGTTGTTAAGACATGTTCTGAGACATCAAGGGATCACCAATTTAATATTAGAGGGCAGCGTGGAGGGTAAAAATCGTAGAGGGAGACCAAGAGATGAATACATTGAGCAGATTCAGAAAGATGTGGGTTGCGGTAGGTACTGGGAGATGAAGAAGCTTGCACAGACCAAGAGATGAATACACTGAGCAGATTCAGAAAGATGTGGGTTGCAGTAGGTACTGGGAGATGAAGAAGCTTGCACAGGATATAGTAGGATATAGTAGCAAGGAGAGCTGCATCAAGCCAGTCTCTGAAGACCACAGCAACAACTGTGATTATACGACATGCAAGTACAACTCGAAGTTGGTGATAAATAATGAATTTTAAATTCGCAAAGATAAGCATCTGTTGCTGTTTGTTTTCATAGAAGTCTGGAAATCAACAGATATGGAAGAGGCAATTGTGCAACTAATGCAGAAACCAAAATTTCATTTATATCCAGCTACAGGCCGCAATTTTGGGTCTTTTGCTTTGAAATTTATCAATTGCTTAATACAGACCAGACATCTCACGGTGATTCATAAATGTAAAGTTTGAGATTTTGAGTGGGAAAATAAATGTGAGAAGCAATGACTGACCGAAAAATGTAATCCATTCATCTTCATGACGAGGATGCAGTAAAATCCGAGTGTTTCACGAGTCTCTCATAATAAAAGAAATAAAAAATTATTGCAGCCTATACATAGCACGATGCTCGTGACGCTCCATTCGGATATCTGATGATCGTCCGATGGCTGTTAAACTCTATACACCAAGTATCGGGTGGTTCACAAGTCTATTTTCAGGATTTTAAAACAACAGACCCAAATTGTTGCCTTTAGTGCGGTATGCACTCATGTTCATGAACAGCCATTTGGCTACCTCACGATCAAAATCTATACTGTGAATGCTGGATGTTTCACAGATCTGTTTCCAAAGTTTCAAAGCAAGTGATCCAATATTGCGGCCTAAAGTGCGGTATGCAGTCATAATTATGAACACCCATTTGGCTGTCCTACGATCGCCCGATAGCGTCGAAGTCTATACAACTGGTTTCAGGTTTCTCACTAGTCTAGTTTCAAAATTTCCAGCCGAGAGACCAAAAATTGCGCCCTGTGTAGTATCCATCACGGTAATGACAATACTGTATATACTTTGGAAATCTCGGTTTGGTTAACTGAGCTGAATCGTAATCTGCGCAGATGCGAGAGAGAGAACGGTGTTGAATGTTATCTCAAATGTTTCGCCACAACTCGGTTTACGCAATCTTTCAACTCGGTTTGGCGTAAACCCGAGTTGGCCCATCGCTACGTCATACTACTAATTTCCTGACAGAATCTTATCAATAACTCTACAGATTTATCAAATTTCGACATATTTCAGTCTAGATACCACTGGTAACCGACGCATTAATCTTTGGTGATATATTCATACCTATTTCGGCATTTAATCAGTGGAGGCTCATGGTCATAGTTTATAGGATTAAAATTTTTTATCAAATTTTCTTTCTTATACAGTGATTCTGTATATTCCTACCATTATGTTCTTTTTTTTTTCCCTCAGCTCTGCATCATTGAAGTTGACTCTCCTTGCTTGATTCAACACGAAGTCAGTACACGAGTATATAGCTCTCCTTTGTACCGTTAATAACTTGTGTTTTTAACTTAACTTTCATACGAACTTTAGAGTGTCTTTGTTTTACAAAACACGCCAAGCTTGATTGTTGCTGCTAATGGTGTTGGCATCAGGAAGGATTTAATTTGATCGTGAACAATTTTTTTGTTTATTTTTCAGGATTAATACTAAGTTTCCAGTTGTTGCCACAGTGATCGGTATTGTCATGACACACCAGTAACATGCTACTGACTAAATTTTAGTTGTGACCTCTCGCAGTTTATAAACGTCTTTGGCTCCTGCTGTCCACATTCTCTAACACAGCGGTCGTCGAATCGCGGCCGCATGCGGCCCAAATCAGGTATTCGTGTGGCCCGCGGTGCTCAGCCGATTTTATAACAGTATGCATCAAGCAACTAACAGCCGAAACCAAAAGCGTCAACGAGCGTTAAGAGCTCTTCAAGAGCGTATTTTTTTGCTCAGCAACAAACAAAAACAGTAATATTTTAAGGTGTGCTTAATTTTAATTGGCGTTGGTCAGTTCGGCTGTGAACTAAGTAAAGTTTGCCGCTTACGTCAGGGCCAGAGTGATGTGTGGCGCGGCGACTGCGAGTTTTATAGAAGTGAGAGGGTGAATGTTATGTTGTTTGTCTTCCAATGCTCACAACTCAAGAGCGTGCGCACCTAGCACCGATCAACTGCTATGGTACAAACGTCAAACGGAAGTAACATGGATTCGCGAATGCACATCCCGTTGCCCGCCACAAGCAGATACAGCAACAAATAATAAATGGATAATAAAGAAACAACAAATAAGCTAATTCAAGCAATAGCTTCGAAAATACATATGGTAACTGGCGCACGCCAATGAGCAGTCTAGTACTCAGGGGCGGGTTTTCGTGCGCCCGTCTTTTTCCTAATACAAAATCCCGAATGAAAACAGTCTTTTTCAGTCGGTTGTTATTCTTTCAGATACTGGGGCGTGAAGAAGCCTAGGAAATATTCTCGGGATTCAGAGAAACAGACATTGGATCCTGCTGTGATGGCGCGGGCCGTAGTACCCCCTTAAGTATGGAAAATTGGGCACTAAGTAAGCCTTCAGAAGAATGCATGTGGTTCCGAAGTTTTATTTTCTTTTGCACTTTAAAATTTTTGATGTGATACCTTATAACATGTGCATTCAAAACGTATAAGTAAAAAGCTATCAACAACCATGGTTTAGTGAAAATTTAATTTATCTTTCAGTGACTAGCCTCCCCCTCCCCCTCCTTTCCTATGGGACCCGAGGAGTCGCTCTACATAGTCAATATTGACTTTTAAGTGAAAAGGTCTGACAACCTCTGTTCTAACACGTTTTACTTGTGAAAGGTGCACGGCACAGGACTGTCGAGCATGGTTGAAAGGGTGGTCTCGGATATAAGCTTCAGAGGCTTGTAGAACTGGATTGATTTCTGTTTTCTGTGGGTTCGGTTCATTACTTTAGGCAAATACGGTGGCTCAAGATGTTCTTGTGAGCGTAATATTGTTTCCACGTGTCTTATTGGTACAAGCTTTCGATAAAATAACCCGTTAGCCGGCCGGAGTGGCCGAGCGGTTCTAGGCGCTACAGTCTGGAACCGCGCGACCACTACGGTCGCAGGTTCGAATCCTGGGAATGGATGTGTGTGATGTCCTTAGGTTAGTTAGGTTTAAGTAGTTCTAAGTTCTAGGGGACTGATGGCCTCAGAAGTTAAGTCCCATAGTGCTCGGAGCCATTTGAACCAAATAACCTGTTGCCGTAATCAGGTGCTTCATGGCGTGCGTATCAAGAAGACGTAGAAAATAGTGAGTAGCCCGAGAGGGCCTCACCTACCATTAACGTCGGCAAAACATGATATTCAGCAGATGTGATGGTTTCTTGAACAAACTCACTGTAAATTCCTTTGTTCAGTCCTGTTCAATGAAACTTGGCCTCTTTGGATTGTAAGGTCTTGAAGCCATAGTGACTGACCTTATCACGTGTTCCCCATTTATTGCAGTTAATTTTTACGAAGCACGTACTTAGACCAACAAACACCCGCTGTTATTCTGTTGAACCCACTGTCAGTCTTCATTCCACGTTATTTCTTTCCCTCTATTTGTCGGCGTCGTCTTTTACTCTAACGCCACACGAAAACCAGCTTTATTCGCTTTTTTTATTGTACTTATTTTCTCCATTCGTCTTGCAATCCTCGGCAGTTAGTGACTTGGAGTGTTGAAGGGGCACTTAAGTCAAAAACCTCCCACTACCTCCCCTACTTCCCCACCTCCCTTTGACCATTAAAAAATTTTGATCAGAGATGCTTTTACTATGCATTGCGGCTGCTGCTTCAGAAATCTAGATCTTTTTAGTGAAGATACCAAGAGTTCAACATTTTTCACAACGATAGTAAAGCGCGCGCACGGACCATCTAATGGCTGCAGGTCACCTGAGCGCATGACACTCCAGTGAATCCAGTCAATCAATCCAATCCCCTTACATTCTCTGCGGAAGAGACGCCGGCGACATGCGTGGAGTTTAGGTTCTCTCTGTAATTATATTGCAGCCGGTATCCATCATCGTCAGAAGGTCGTGCTCCAAACGTTGATACATGATGGTTGTTCAACCAAAATTTTTTTCCTTGTCTTTTGCTTCAGCTTAATTTTTACACTCCTACGCTGACGGTAGGTTGTATGAGCGCAAGCACTTCCTGATCTCCGCAGAAACCACTCCTCTTGGATGTGGAAAGTGTTGGAATCAACGAACGGTGTTAGCTGTGCTGAGAGACTGGTCGTGGAACTTCGGATACTATCCTGCATGGAGCGCCACCTCAATAGAATTCCTGGTTAGAGAATCTTGAAGCGTTATTTTCCATTCAAGAAGGCCAATGGCATTCCATTTAATGATTTTGATACTTTTTCACAGTACCTGATGTATTATAAAGGATTTTGGAGTGTTCTATGATTAATTTTCCGATCCGAGTTTGCGATTATGTTGGCAGATAACGTGGACGATTTGCTCCAGAATTTAATGGCTTGTCAACGGGACGTTAAGAGTCAGTTTGGTCACCTGTACACGGCATTGTGAAAGATTTTTTTCTCGCTTTGCGTAATCATTCGCGGATGTGGTGGCTTGTCTCTCGAGCTCAAAGTGAGTCAGGAGACGGTATATTTCGTCCATTTTGTATCAAGAATTAAGTAAATAATCGAAAAGTCAGCTCGAATTTGTCGTTTGTTGGCTTGAGTATTTTAGGAGGCAGTACTCAGAACTTACCAAAGAATTAATGTCCAGCAGATCCTAGTATTTGTAGATAATACAGTGTAAAACAGAACGATTCCCACTTTTCGAGAGAAAGTCAATGTGCATGTAGTAAGTCGCTGAACGCGCGACGTAATTTCCAGCTGTTTCGCATGAAAAAATTACGATAGGAGCCTCGAACAGGGTATTCAGGAAGGAGTCCTCGACTTCAGAATGGAATATCTCAAAAACTAAGATCCATAGACGGGTGCAACAATAGTTATGTTCATTGTGAAACTGTAGGAATGTTCTACAGAAGCTATCCAGAAATTTAGAAACAGTTCGTAAAGCTGCTAACAGATGGCGCTGCACGCTGTGCAACTCGTACAATATCAGCGTGCACAATTAAACTCGTCCTCTGCAAGTAGCCTTTGCAGTCACGTCACAATCTTTCGGAAAGGTCCACCACTCGAAGTACGGAGGTGGCGTAACGAATGAAATTTGCCATCACATCCTGTAGGGTCTCAACGGAACTAGATTCAGATGTCACACAGATCGCCAATTTAAACTCATCCAGCGTTCTGTGACGGTTCCGGCAGACACTGTCTTTCAATGTTCCCCACAAAAGGCAGTCACAATTGGAATCAGATCAGGAGACTATGGAGGCCAACGCATCCCTGCACCGGTAAACTTGCAATAATTCAACGCAGTGACTCTATTCCCAAAGTATTAATCAAGAAAGCGAAACCCCTGTTCGGTCTGGCCCAACTTGCATGAACCACTCGGTGCCTGATCGATTCTCCAACGCTAGTTGTGTGACAAAAACTTGTTCAAAAATTGCATTAACGTTCAGTAGTGACGGTTTCTCGTACGAAAAAAGAGCCAATAATGCCTCTGCTGTATACAGCAGCGCAAACGGTAACTTTGGGAGAATACAGTAGTTCAGCTTCACACAAACGGGGATTTTCGGAACCCCGAAATCGCTAGTTTTGTTTATTCACCACTTCATTCGGGTTGAAGTGCGCTTCATCTACTACCAAGATGCAGCCAAAATCAAATCCTTCATTACCATTGTGAGAACTTGGTTCGGAATGTCAACTCTTTGTCACGCAGCTCGTACAGTTATGGCCTGCCGGCTTTAGTTTTAAAATGGAAATAAGTGTAGGCTTTATCTCAGTATCTTCTGCATGCTTTAACGCCTCAAACCAGTCTCTGCTGCAAATCTTCGGACGGATTTCCTTGGATTTTGCTGAATAATTCTAGAAACCGTGGCGACATTTTCAGGTGTAACTTTAGCTTGCCTGGGACCAACATTTCCCACTAGATCGTCAGCCACTCTGCCCGTCCGTTGGAATTTAGCGAAGATCTTGCGAATGGTTTTTGCATCGTGTCCTTTTGGAACATTAAATCGCGTTTGCCAACTGTGCCTTGTTGCCATAGGACTGTGTTCTAGACTGTGGTATTATAATACTAGAAAAACGCGTTGTTCAGTGGAATACGTGATTTCAACCTCTTCCTTCGGTACAATAACCCCTTTTCGCATTTCAGTGGTGGAACTGATCGCTCGGATCTGCGGTGCACTGTTTATAGGCATTACTTATTGCGATTACAGCGCCATCTGATAGCAGCTCTTCGAAGTATTTAGGACCGTCTGTATAATTTCTGTATAAAATTCATACAGCTTTCACAATAAAAATACATTTGTTGCACTCGTCTGTCGATATTAGTTCCCGAGATATTTAATTTTGAAAACAAGGACTCCTTCATTGGACACCCTGTATTTTCAGCTACACTGCTGGCCATTATAATTTCAACACTATGAATGCGGCATGCAATACGTGTCAAATCGGCAAGAGACGTTGTACATGCTCGGTTATGTAAATGATGAGCATTTCAGCTCAACCGCAAGAGGTAGGTGGGAGTAACGCCATCCGCTTTCTGTATACAGGATAGTCAGAAACTGGAAAAAAAAATGTTCATATGTGTGTGCAATCTTATGGGACTTAACTGCTAAGGTCATCAGTCCCTAAACTTACACACTACTTAACCTAAATTATCCTAAGGACAAACACACATACCCATGCCCGAGGGAGGACTCGAACCTCCGCCGAGACCAACCGCACAGTCCATGACTGCAACGCTTTAGACCGCTCGGCTAATCCTGCGCGGCAAAGACTGAAAAACTTGCAAGGATGTTGCAGGGTAGGTTGCGCTGAGAAATTTATGTTCAGAAAAAAATTCGATACGTTGCGCCGTTTCCGAGTTAATTGGCACTGAAGTTAGCCTGTCAGGCCGCTACGCGCTATAATCCAAGCTGCCCGCAAGAGACGGTGTCACCGAATGTGTTCTTTCTTAAAATCGAAAAAGAGAGCGGTACAAAAATCGGAAATGGGACGTTAGTAAGGATCGAACTGAAGCCAATGGCTGAGCAGTCTCGTGCACTATCATCTACGCTATGAGAGCAATTGACATTAATTGTATATGGCGGGCTTCTTGAATTTCCACGTGCTACGGCCTGATGGGCTAGCTTCAATGCTAATTAACTCGGAAACGGCGCAACGTATCGAATTTTTCTTAACAATTATTTCTCAACACAGCCCACTTTGCATCACCCTTACTAGCTTTTCAGATTGTTTCCGATCAACCTGTATATGACAAGATTATGCACAGGGTTTCTCATTCAGAAATCGCATTTCAATGCTTGTCTGAGATGGGATCGCGTAACGTCTAGTGGAAGAAGCAGAGACATCTGGGGCGCTAAAGACATCTTGAGCTACCTTAACTTTTACCGTAATAAAAAATAATCAAGTCAATAATCGAGTCTCGTAACAATATTTTCATTGAGAAATTACTACGGATTAGTATTATTAATAATTCACAGTCAACTGGTCACTCTCATTCTTGACTAATCTTCACACTTGCACTTGCTACAACTAAGATTGTTTACTTATTCATTCTTCAGTTTTAACATTTCTGCTTCTGAATGTAAACTAGCTATTCGGCCAGTAGCCCGTATTTATAACGCTACGTATAGAAAGTTCTCTGTACAAGAAAACAGTAGAATATTTGCGACTTTTCTAGAACAAATGCCAGACAGAATAGCATCGAGATCACTAGAATGGCCGCGACTTTTTTCGTTGGTATGTGTTAGCTATCTATGTGCCAGATAGAAACGTATAAAATACGATGACACGGACACGCGTGCTACATAGGAAAGTACAACTACTCGATTCAGTCGAGTCGACTGACGAAAGAAACGAACGAATAGCGTGCGGACTGACTGGCGGGGGCGGCGCGGGTGGCAATGCGGGCGGCCCCGCATGGTGGGGAGGCGGTGTGGGGGCGCATCCCGGGCGCCCCCCATATGTATCCGCCGCTGCCTCCACGTCGACGAGACGTTAAAACCTTAATCTTCTTTTCTTTTATAATTTTCGAGCACAGAAGCTTTAAGCTTGCCACAAAGCAACTCTCACATTCACAAACTAAGAGGGCTATGTTTTGCAACAGAAATGAACACATGCTATAAGACTTCCGTCCTATAATTGCTTTCAAATATTAGAATTTGTTATAAATGTGAAGGATGCTTTAAGCGGAACCGTCATAAAACATGTGGAACTACTGTAAGTAATCGTTTAAACCACACCTTCCTTCTACAATCGAAACTGGGTAGCCCTCTAAAGATTTGAAATATTTTATTTTGAACGTTATTTGTGAATGCAATTCCTCTGCAAGAAAAATTAGAACATTTCTAAAAAGAGAGATGGACTAATTTACTTGTAGAGTACATCTATTAGAACAGAATGCCTTGCAGTAGCTGCAATCGGGGCCAAATGGTAAGCAGTTGTGTCCTAACCACAACTAAAACGGGAGGTGGTACCGAGGACAGAGTTGAACAGTATGGTTTTTGTGTAAGGGAGACGTTAGAAGGAGGGAGCCAACTACGAAGTCATTGGAGACGGAACACGTGTTCGGATTTGGGAACGATAGGGAAGGAAATTGGGTGTCATTTTGAAGGAAACTAGAGAAAACCTAAATTAGGATGACCGGGTGAGGAATTGAACTACCGTCCTCGTGAATGCGAGTCCAGTGTCTTACAACTGCGCCACCTCGCTTTGTGAGATGGCGCGAAAACCAGCGTATGTGCACAGTGGACCATACAGCAGCGAAAGCTGGTCCAGAAGAACACTGCTGGAGGTAGCTACTTATATAGTGATACACTAGTTCGTTAGAGTATTGCCCTCGTCCGGTGGTTCATGATTCATCTATATCTTACCAATGAAGAAACAGCAGCCTGTAGACAGGTGACATTCTGCGAGACTTTGAGCCTAAAATCTTTACTTACGCTGAAATGTGGGAAACAACTAATGTTCCGTTTTTTGGACACATGAAGTAGCCTGTTGGGTGACTAACTTCCTCGAAGCGAGAGAGTGAATAGTGAGTCATTCCGTGACGTCATACAATCTCTGCGTTGCTGAATCCAGCAGCGGAGGTAGATCAAGTGGGTCGAGACAGTGGCCTGTTGCACAACTCTCGCCCGTACATGTCAACGCAGACAAGAGCTAGACTGCATGAACTCACCCGCGGGTTCTCCGACATTCTTCTTATTCGCTTGATTTACCTCCTCCTCTGTCTAAATCGTGTTCAACAAGGTAGCAGCCGTTAATATAAAAGACATTTATCGATGCAAACGCACTGTATGTGCACTGAAAGACAATACTTACGCCTGGTGTTGCGCGCCAGGAGCCTTTAGGAGATTAGCGTGAAACTATTGTAGTGACATCACTGTGTACGGCCATTCTCTCGCTGCATGAAAAAAAAAAAAAAAAAAAATCCCGTCAAGCGAGTTTGGTTTAAAAGTGAAGGAATGGTTTGGCTAAAACGTTATGTCAACATCGAAGTAGTTGAAGACGAACAGGAAGGTGAGGAAGAAATCGATCGCAGACTTGTGGAAGGAAAGATCCTGTCATTCGCATTCTGTGGTTTAAAGGAACCACGAAAAATCGAAACCAGAATTATACGATACTGTAGTGCCTGTGTTGTTAAGAAGAACGATGCAATTTTTCTTCGGACGGGCTACTACAGGCATTATGGAATGCATGAAAGGTATTGTCAGTTGCAAATGCGAACAGGCATCAGCTGTATAAGGGACTGGGACTCGAACCTGGATTTCCCACTTTACGCGAGCGGTCGCCTTAACCACGTTGGCTATCCGTGCACGACTCACGGCCACACCCAGTCTTCCATATGTCGTCTTCCCTGCGTCACAACCTGTAGTCTTACACGCATTATGTAAATCCCATACAGGGGAGGACATTTTAATTGAAAATGGCAGCCTAGTATGAAAGTCGCTGCCTGGTATCGGCGGATAAATACGATATTGTAGTGCCTGTGTTGTTAAGAAGAACGATGCCATGTTCCTTCGGACTCGCATGCACGAGCCGGCACGGCACTACAATACCTTATAGCGTTCAAAATGTCATTGGATTTAAGCTGTCCATTAGACCGATGTGCCTGTATCTGGGGGCCTAATGTTTGTGCTTGTCCTCTGGACACTGTAGTTTATCGTTCGGTGGTATTGCCACTCACATTGGTGGGGATCCCACGACTTTCATGCGAATATGGCATCCATGGTTCCGTCTGGGCATTACTCAACACCATGCGGGATACCAGTGGCCGAAAGGATAGACACAATGATCACTCGGCCGTGTAGGATCGTACAATCACTACCCTAACATTGAGTCAGGAAATGGACTTGTTTGCAGCAAGACAAGTATCCACAAGGACAGTGTGAAAATGAGCAGATCATCACTGCCTGTAAGTAGAACAACCATTGTTGCAGCTTTCCTTGACTGGGAGAGACGGGCCGAGAGGGGCGCGCACGACAACACTTGAAACAGCTGTGGCACTGCGCCGTCTTTTCACACGAGTCCCGGTTCTGCGTACTGCATGACGGTAAACGTATCTCTGTACGATATCTCTGAGGAGAACGACTGCCAGATTGCTTTCATCATCGTCATACTAACCCAGCATCTGGGGTGTGGTTTGGGGTGCCATTGGGTACGAGATACGATCACTTCTGGTTCGCATAGTCACTAATTTGGACAGCAGGGGTTAAATTTCTGACGTGTTAAGGCCGGTGGGTGTGCCCTAACTTCAAGGTCTCTGTGATGTTATCCTTAAATAAGGTAACTCAAGACCGCTTGTTGTCCCTGCTCGGCCGGCCGATGTGGCCGAGCGGTTCTAGGCGCTTCAGTTTGGAACCGCGCGACCGCTGCGGTTGTAGGTTCGAATCCCCCCTCGGGCATGGATGTGTGTGATGTCCTTAGGTTAGTTAGGTTTAAGTAGTTCTAAGTTCTAGGGGACTGATGACCTCAGATGTTAAGTCCCATAGTGCTCAGAGCCATTTGAACCATTTTTTTTTTGTCCCTGCTCTCCTTACCTACCTCGATACAGAGCGTGTTCGACTGTTGTCCTGGCCACACAGTCTCCATACCTCTCATCGACTGAAAACATCTGATCATTGGTCAGTGGTTACTGAGAATCGGGTCTGGTGAACATGCAGGCCACTATGCTGAGATAAATGGTGCTGAGAAAATATACAGTGGTCTTCTTTCACATCAGTTAATAGCCACCCATAAATTGAATCCGAACGCACCATAACTACCAATGTCCATTACTATTATTCGATCCATTAGCGTCTTCATGCTTTTCAGATCGGCTAGTTCTAGATATGCGCATAACACTAAACAGAAGTTTATTCGATAACATTGCCCTGACTTTAGCCGTTTGATGTCAATCACGGTGTTCATTACACTTTTGCAGTCTGTTACGATGTTGTGTGGGAGACATGGATATGCATCACACGACTTTCGGAATTTACATTTGACAGTGTGCAATCGGCATAAATACACTGTCCAGTCACGTTAATGTGACCACCTGTCACAAGCCGAAATAACCAACCTATTGTAGCGCGGAGCGCTGTGAGAAGTGCAGGAAGAGAGTCAGTGATGTTGCGGAAGATAGCCGGCCGGAGTGGCCGTGCGGTTCTAGGCGCTACAGTCCGGCACCGCGAGACCGCTACGGTCGCAGGTTCGAATCCTGCCTCGGGCATGGATGTGTGTGATGTCCTTAGGTTAGTTAGGTTTAAGTAGTTCTAAGTTCTAGGGGACTGATGACCTCAGAAGTTGAGTCCCATAGTGCTCAGAGCCATTTGAACCATTTGAACCATATCCGGAAGATACTGATGTGGATGTTGAGCCATGCCAACTCTAGTGCAGTGGCCAGATACGCTCGGTTTTTCGGCTGTGGATCCATGACATGAACAGCCGAATTGAAGTGGTCCCACAGATTCTCAGTTGTGTTTAAACCCGAAGAGTTTGGTGGCCAGGGCAGTACGGCAAACTCACCCTGGTTCTCTTTAAACCATGCACGTAAACTACGAGCTGTGTGAGATGTTGCATTGTCCTACTGGTAGACGCCATTTTGCTGAGGATAACAAGCTGCGTGTAGTGGTGGAATTGGAAAGATGCATACTTGTGTTGATCCATTCCGCCTTTCGGAATGACGTGATCACCCAGAGAACGCCATTAAAACGTTCCCCAGACCATAACGTCCCTTCCTCCGGCCTGGACACTTCCGACGATCGTTGTAGGATGTTTGCTTTCAGACGTTCCACGCCGTATAAGCCAACGGTCAGCTGTCATCTGAAAACGCCAATGTCGCCACTCAGTGGACGTCCAGTTGTGGTGCTGGCGACCAGATTCCATCTTTCGTCGCCGATGAACAGCAGTCAGCATGGGTGCATGAAACAGAAACCTTCAGCGGAAGCACATACGCATCAACGTTCGCTGAACCGTTGTTGTGGAGACTCTGTTGGTAGCCCGTAGGTTCATCTGGGCGGTCACCTGCTCAACAATTAATTGTATGTCTATTCGCCTGTACACATCACCGCAGCTGTCGTTCACACCAGTCATCTATGACTCGTGGTATACCACGGTTGACTCGGCGCCGACTTTGAATAGCGCCATTTTTCCATGCACAGTGTACTTTGACCACGGCGGCATGCGAACAGTTTACTAAGTTAGCCGTTTCGGAAACGCTTCCAGCCTTATCCCGGAATCCAATGCCTATGTCCTCTGGGGTGTCCGTATTACGGCATCGACTGCACTGTTTCCCGGGTCCGCGCGGCATGCTTTATATACTCTCTATTCCTAGCGCTGCCACCTGCCGTCTGTGAACAGTTATTGCCCATCGACGTTGAACATAGGTGGTAGCCACATTAATGTGATTGGACTGTGAAGTTTTGAGGTTTCATGGATACCTGAAGCACTGCCTTCATCAGAAACAAATGTGTACAGGAGAAACAGAGCTATTCTGTTTCGCAGAATGTAATGTTACTTGAATTACGTAACCATTACGGCACCTCACCTCAACCTCTCGATACCAGCAATATTCTACCGTGTTTCTGTAGAATAGTTAACACATTTCTGTGACAACATTCAGATCTGATTTCATTAATGTAGAGGTACTTCGATACATCGATATGTTTATATTGCAGTGATATTATTCTTATGTATATTCTTTCTTTTGTCACTATGATCTTGTCGTACTTGTAACTCTGATTTTTGGGCGCGTAAGCGGTTATTAGAGAGTCAAGTCTTGGTCGTCATGTTGAAAAGACACAAATTGTGGTCAGTTTATGAAATGTGAACTTTAACAGTGAGGAAGATATTTTCAAGTATGTTTTATATTGTGAAGCGATGTTTTGTGAGTTACGTGATAATGCAACAAAAGTAATAAAAAGGAAGTGTAACTTAAATTCGGAGTGCTGATTACTATTTTACATCACCATTGTCCTAACTTGCAAAAGTTTAATCTTCAAGAATGGTTTGTGAAACGCATTTATAAAACTTTTGAATATCGCAGAATAACTCCTAGGCCTCTTTGATCCGGGCTTGGAATCATCACCACCTAGATTTTCGACGATTGAGCCATGAATTCACAACGAGACCAGCGTGGGAAACACTAAAAGATGAGTGCCTAGTTTATCCGTTATTTCATGAGATGACTTTATTAACTGTGCTCTAATAACACCTGCCACATAATATAACTTTGTTGTTACCCGAAAATGCAATATTTAGCAGCGTGAGCAACGCTACAATCATAATTAATTTTTGACCTTTGTGATGGTAGGGTTGTTAGAAGCAGGAAATGCATCTTGAATACAGCGAGTGGACTAAAATATGGAAACACCAAAAACATAACACATTACCATGGCTAATACCTTGTAGGAAAACCGTTGGCATTCAAAACAGCTTCCAGTCGTCTCGGAATGGATACATACAGATCCTGTATGTTTTTCAGTGAAACCTTTTAGTATTCTTCCTCCAAAACAGTGGCTGCTTCAGGTAATGATGATAGACGTGGATAGTGATCACGCATCCATCTCTCCAAAGTAGACCACAAAGGCTCAAATATACTGCGATCAGGTGATTGCAGTGACCAGGGGACATGCGGCAATTCATCCTCGTCCTCGCAAAACCAGTCCTGGGCGGTGGGAGCTGTGTGAACATGGGCCCTTTCTTCTTGGAACGTATCATCACTGAGGAAAAAACTTTGTACCATGGGATATACAGGGTGTTACAAAAAGGTACGGTCAAACTTTCAGGAAACATTCCTCACACACAAATAAAGAAAATATGTTATGTGGACATGTGTCCGGAAACGGTTAATTTCCATGTTAGAGCTCATTTTAGTTTCGTCAGTACGTACTGTACTTCCTCGATTCACCGCCAGTTGGGTCAATTGAAGGAAGGTAATGTTGACTTCGATGCTTGTGTTGACATGCGACTCATTGCTCTACAGTACTAGCATCAAGCACATCAGTACGTAGCATCAACAGGTTAGTGTTCATCACGAACGTGGTTTTGCAGTCAGTGCAATGTTTACAAATGCGGAGTTGGCAGATGCCCATTTGATGTATGGATTAGCACGGGGCAATAGCCGTGGCGCGGTACGTTTGTATCGAGACAGATTTCCAGAACGGAGGTGTCCCGACAGGAAGACGTTCGAAGCAATTGATCGGCGTCTTAGGGAGCACGGAGCATTCCAGCCTATGACTCGCGACTGGGGAAGACCTAGAACGACGAGGACACCTGCAATGGACGAGGCAATTCTTCCTTACAGTTGACGATAACCCTAATGTCAGCGTCAGAGAAGTTGCTGCTGTACAAGGTAACGTTGACCACGTCACTGTATGGAGAGTGCTACGGGAGAACCAGTTGTTTCAGTACCATGTACAGCGTGTGCAGGCACTATCAGCAGCTGATTGGCCTCCACGGGTACACTTCTGCGAATGGTTCATCCAACAATGTGTCAATCCTTATTTCAGTGCAAATGTTCTCTTTACGGATGAGGCTTCATTCCAACGTGATCAAATTGTAAATTTCCACAATCAACATGTGTGGGCTGACGAGAATCCGCACGCAATTGTGCAATCACGTCATCAACACAGATTTTCTGTGAACGTTAGGGTAGGCATTGTTGGTGATATCTTGATTGGGCCCCATGTTCTTCCCCCTACGCTCAATGGAGCACGTTATCATGATTTCATACGGGATACTCTACCTGTGCTGCTAGAACATGTGCCTTTACAAGTACGACACAACATGTGGTTCATGCACGATGGAGCTCCTGCACATTTCAGTCGAAGTGCTCGTACACTTCTCAACAACAGATTCGGTGACCGATGGATTGGTAGAGGCGGACCAATTCCATAGCCTCCACGCTCTCCTGACCTCAACCCTCTTGACTTTCAGTTATGGGGGCATTTGAAAGCTCTTGTCTACGCAACCCCGGTACCAAATGTAGAGACTCTTCGTGCTCGTATTGTGGACGGCTGTGATACAATACGCCATTCTCCAGGGCTGCATCAGCGCATCAGTGATTCCATGCGACGGAGGGTGGATGCATGTATCCTCGCTAACGGAGGACATTTTGAACATTTCCTGTAACAAAGTGTTTGAAGTCACGCTGGTACGTTCTGTTGCTGTGTGTTTCCATTCCATGATTAATGTGATTTGAAGAGAAGTAATAAAATGAGCTCTAACATAGAAAGTAAGCGTTTCCGGGCACATGTCCACATAACATATTTTCTTTCTTTGTGTGTGAGGAATGTTTCCTGAAAGTTTGGCCGTACCTTTTTGTAACACCCTGTATATGATCAGCCAAAATGGTTTGATAATCTTTGGCAGTAATGTGCCTTTGCTGATTAACAATGGGGCCCATGGAATACCACGATATGGCTGCCTAAGTCATCACTGAACCGCCGCTACTTTTTTCTCTTGGGAAGTAAACTCTGCCAGAAGTTGGAAACAGCTACAAAAAGGCTCATCCGACGAAATGACTTGCTTCCATTGCTCAGTAGTCCAGGTTTTATGGCTTCGGCACCACGTTTTCCTGTGAAGTGTGATTTTGGAATTCCAGCTCGCCCTTCACTAGCCAGCTTATGGAGTTCCCTTCATATCGTTTTATTGCTGATAGGTTTCCCGAGTACGACATTCAGTCCTGCAGTGATGATTGCAGCTGTCGTCCTCTTATTATTCGTCACAGTCCTCTTCAATGGCCGTCTGTCACGGTCACTCAACACACACTTTTGTCCGAGTTGTGACTTGGCGGATGATGGTTTTCCACTGTCACCGAATGTGATATAAAACTTGGGTACGGTGCCTCTTGAAACACCAAACACTACAGGTTGCTTGGTTACGAAGGCACCCGCCATATCAGCACCAACAATTTACCGACGCTTGAATTCACTTAGCTCCAACATAATGCACCCACAACAATATAGAACCCTCTTCTGACGACGATTGGTTCTTGCAACTTATTGAGGACATTGTATAGATGACGTTGGTGGTCATATACAACAGAATAAGCCATAGCCTTGGCTACCATCTTCATTTACGTTCAAACATGGATTACTCGCGGTGTTTCCATATTTTTGTCCAGCCCCCGCCTATTCATATGAGGCAGAATGTAAGGAGCAATCAACTGTTTGGATGTTTCACAACATAAACCGAAACCAACAACAGTGGTCCTTTAGTGAAACATCTTCAAGTAAACGATTACTAGTTACTTTGATTACACTGGACGAGTCGCGATCATTTCCTTAGATATCAACTAGCGACCTGTTCTGACTTCGCGCAGGCAGCACTAACTGTCTTCGGTCGGGCGATTTGTCCAGCGTAGTGATAATAAATTACGTACGCAAACCTCCTCGTGAATCATTTTAGCCGGCCGCTGTGGCCGAGCAGTTCTAGGCGCTTCAGTCCGGAGCGGCGCTGCTGCTACGGTCGCTGGTTCGAATCCTGCCTCGGGCGTGGATGTGTGTGGTGTCCTTAGGTTAGTTAGGTTTAAATAGTTCTAAGTCTAGGGGACTGATGACCTCAGATGTTAGTCCCATAATGCTTAAAGCCATTTGAACCATTTGAATCATTTTATCTGTTAGTGAAAACCCAGTCATAATCCCTAGTGTAGTTCATAAGATTAAACTTCACATACAGACACAGAAACACGGCAGGGGACTTTAATTTAGTAATGATTGTATATAGAAGAACAGTAAATGCTGAATGGTGTACAGCAGTTTGCACAAAATCATCGATGATATCAGGAAAAAACCGAAAACATTTCATCATCTTCGTCAGGGCAATGTCAGCTGCCGCACAGCACGTGAAGCTTCGTAGTGAACAGTAACTTTAATCACTACAAGAAGCTTTTGAATATTTCCAGAACGATGTTTTTGAGATACCAAAATCATACTGTAAAAAAAATTTTCCGGAATTGCTACGAAAATACGTAGAAGCATGTAAATTTTCAAAGAAAATATGTTGAGAGGCGATAAGGCGATATTTTCGTTATTTTATTTCATTGTTTTCTGTAAAATTTAAAAGGCGGCTATCGTATTCAGTAATTCGTTTTTCAAGCGAAAAGACAAGCTGTCTTCAGAAATGGATCCACAGTGGACCATTTGAAAGCCTTGAATGAAACTGCAGAACGAAGCAAAGAGTATATATTGCAGCTCTCCCTAGGGTTCATGGATTCTGAGAAAGCTTGTGGCTCATTTACAACAAAATCGATACTGAAAACCCTTGAAGAGCAAGGAACTCATTCAGGATACTCTATGTTATCAAAAGTATCCGGATACCTCCTATGTATAATGCGGGAATGGTCACCAAATCCAAATGTCAGTATAAAAGGAAGTAGAGAGTTGAGTGATGTCAGTAGGGAACCAGTAACGGCACAATGTGTCGGGCAGGTGAGCTCAGTGGCTTCGAATGAGGACTACGCATTTATTTTCACCTGAGTAACAGATCCATTAGGAGCATTTCAATCTTTCTAAAGCTGCCCAAGTCGATTGCTCGTAATGTGACTGTGAAATGGAAATGCGAAATAAAAATAACGACTAAACCCCGTCCATACAGACCTCGCGTGCTGCCGGACAGGGGCCGTCGAGCATTACGGAGGGTGGCTGTAAAAAATTGCATGAATTCAGCGGAGGGAATCACTCTTGAGTTCCAAAGTGCTACCTCGAGTCCAGCTAGTAAAATGGCTATGCGTAGGGAGCTAAAAAGAATGGGGTACAGTGGTCGAGCAGCTCCTCAAAAGCCATAAATTTCTGTAATAAGTGTTAACCGATGCTTCAGGTGGTGTAAAGAGCGATGCCACTGGACGGTGGATGACTGGAAACGAGTGATTTAGAGTGATGAGTCTCGCTACAGGGTGCAGCAATCCGATGGATGGGTTTTGGTTTGGAAGATGCCTGGAGAACGTCACCTGCCATCGTGTGTAGTGCCAGCAGTGAAGCACAAGGGAGGTGTTACAATATTGGTGCTGTTTTTAGTGGTTAGGGTGTATTCCCCTTATTGCACTTCAGAAAACGCTTAATGCTGAATGATACGAGTATGAACAAATTTTACAGGATTATGTACTGCGTATTGTAGAGGAACAGTTCAGAGACGAAGACTGTATCAGCATGACAATGTACCCCTCATAAAACTGCGTCTGTAAGGCTATGGTTTGTGGACAATAACATTTGTGAAATGGACTGTCCTGCCCAGAGTCCCGAGCTAAATCCAATGGAACACATCTGGGATGAGGTACAACATCGACTTCGCTCCAGACGTCCGAGCCCAACATCGTTACCTTTTTTGGATTCGTCTTCTGAGGGAGAATGGGCTACCATTCCTCCACAGACATTCAGACACCTCGCTCAATGTGTCCCCAGCAGAGTTCAAGTCATTATAAAGCTGAAGGGAGAACACACATCCAATATTAAAGTCCACTAATAGGTACTCGAATACTTTTGACCAAATAGTGTATGCTCAAGAACGTCTGCATGAAGAGTAAGTTTCCAGACCTATAAACGATTCGGTTGCCTGTAAACTTCCGCTAAGATAACTTGGAACGGCTTTGGAGCTGTGAAGTATTCTTCTTATTTGTCTGCTCTTTTCCAGTTGTTGCGAAAAGGATAAAGGAATACATGACATTGGAACATATCTGAAGCACAGTCGTTTTGTTGATGGTGTTCTGCTCCTTGTCGCTAGCGGTGACAAACTTCAAAAGCGAATATACCAATCCAACAGAGCAATTTTGCAATTAGGATGGGAAATCAACTACAATAAGACTATAATCACGTATGGCCCATATATGTGAAAATAATACAAATTAACAACAGTCATGGAACCAATTTATTAGCTGTCATATTTAGAGCAGTTTAAGGCCACGCTTGATCTACAGCAAAAGAAACACTAAAAATAACACATAGTCCTTTTAGTGAATTCAGTTTTACTTATAGTAGAGAAGTATCGATTTACGTTATGCTGAAACCATTCAGAAGTTATCAGTGAACAATGGAGGCAAATGTATTCGTAATTATGAAGAATGGCTGGATAACAATGAAATGGATCGGGGAAGAGACTGGAGTGAAAGACAATGATGATTGCAATGAAAAATGGAGATAGGTGGTCACTTAGCATGATAACTGGGCCAAAGAAGTACATTGCTGGATTCCAAAAAATGGTTCAAATGGCTCTGAGCAATATGGGACTTAACATCGGAGGTCTCAGTCCCTTAGAACTTAGAACTACTTAAACCTAACTAACCTTAGGACATCACACACATCCATGCCCGAGGCAGGATTCGAACCTGCGACCGTAGCCGTCGCTCGGTTGCAGACTGAAGCGCCTAGAACCGCTCGGTCACATGGGTGGTTGCTGAATTCCAGAAGATAACAAAAGAAAGACAGAGCGACCTAATTGTAAAGGTAGATAACTTTAGAAAACATGCGAGAGAAATGTCAATATGTGTAGCTGAAGAATGAAATTCAAGAAGAAGCCCTGGAGGAGACACTTATTCGGGAGTGTATACCAAATGGCTAGTGATGATGTTTCACTCAGATTTATTGAGCACTTCAACTTTAAAGGAATATAAATAGAAGGGCTTCAATGTGATTACTAACAGCCCCCCCTCTCATCAGGGGAACTGAAATGATCAATAAAATGGAAAACGACTGAGGAAAGAGAACTGTACTCTGAGCGTTCATCAGCGCTTTTTCTTGTCTCCATTAGCACCATTTGCTGCCGCGTTAGCACGAGTCTGGCATCAATGTGTGTAGTTCCCCGCACTGTTTATCTCTGACCCCTCAGCATCGTGCGGAACGACGCGAGTGGAGAATGGAACGTCGAAATTGGACGCAGGGAGCACTGATGCGCGAACGTCACACATGGCAGACACCATGGGTGAGGATTTCTTCGTGGTCGGGGTAGGAGACTATTACTCCCAGGGGCCTCTAGTATTTCTTGCGACAAGTACGGTGAATAAACAATGGTATATCGGAGAGTTCGGTAGCCACTCGCTGACAGGTCTACGTGACGTGCCCAAAGCTACTGTGCAGCCGACGTTGCAAGTGTTCATACAGCTCAAGATATACAAGGTTTCTTACGAGGTACGAACAATATTTTTTCACCCACAAAACCGACGGCATTTTTGCCTTCTTACGTTTTTTAAATGCACTAAGTTGACGTCCGCTTCCTATTAGGAACGGGCACAGTAAGTCGACAATTTGTGTGAGCTTTCAGGAGGAATGATGCACTGTGGCGCAGGAAAATAATCGGAAACTATCTAATGAATGTCTTGTGACATATTGTCATCTGAACATCGCATTACCATCTGACGTCAAACCTTTATCTAACTTTATTGCTGTCATTTGTGATCCTGATATGTGTCACAGCATACGGCTTCTTGTATGTGTAATCGTTTTTATAAACACATTATAGTTTACAATCCACCTCATAACTGATGGTCAACGCGGATGACTGCCACGTTTTTCCCTCGGAGGGAGAACTGGTACGGGTTCTCTTCGCCTCGTTGTGCCAACTAGGGAGCTGCTTGACCGAGTAGGAGAGGCTCCAGGTCACGAAAACTGTCAACGGCTAGCGAGCTGTGTACTGACCCCACGCCCCTCCATACCATACCATATTCAAAGACGCCATTGGCAGAGGTTGACACAGCGGTCGCTCAGGTCTGATTGGCCCGTCTAGAGGCAGAAAGCGGAACTTCATCTACCTACCTACCTTTACCTTATTGTAGTTTACACTTTAGCACCGAACAGAAAAATAATAGATACAGCCTACAGGAAAAATAGATAGACCTGTGGAGAAAAGAGAAGCATCTCTATTACCATGAAGAGCTCGGACTGCAAGCCAGTACTAAACAAAGATGGTAAAGCTGAAAGGTGGAAGGAATATATAGAAGGGCTAACCAAAGGGAAATTAACTGTAGATAATTTTATAAAAAGGGAAGATTAAGTAAATGAGGATGAGATGGGAAATACGATACAGTGAGAAGAATTTGACAGAGCACTGAATAACATAAACAAGGCCACTGGAGTAGACGACATTCCCTCGGGATTACTGAGATTCTTCCACTTGGAATGTAAGCGATACAAGACAAGCGAAATATCTTCAGACTTCAAGAAGAATCTAATAATTCCAATCTCAAAGAAGGCAGGTGCTGAGAGGTGTGAATATTATCGACCTATCAGTTTAATAAGCTGCACTTGTAAAATAATGCAGCAAACGACTTACAGAAGAATGGAAAAACTAACAGAACCCGACCTCGAGGAAAATAAGTTTGTATTCCGAAGAAATATGGGAACACAGACCCTATGACTTGACTTCTCTTAGTAGATAGGTTCAAGATAGGCAAACGTACGTTTACAGCACTTGTAGACTTAGAGAAAGTTTTGACAATGTTGGTTGGAATACACTCCTAGAAATTCTGAAGGAAGCATGGATAAAATAATGGGAACGAAATGATATACACAGCTTGAACAGAAGAGTCAGAGGACATGAAAGGTTCAAATGGTTCAAATGGCTCTGAGCACTATGGGACTTAACTGCTGAGCTCATCAGTCCCGTAGAACTTAGAACTACTTAAACCTAACTAACCTAAGGACATTACACACATCCATGCCCGAGGCAGGATTTGAACCTGCGACCGTAGCGGTCGCGCGGTTCCAGACTGTAGCGCCTAGAACCGCTCGGCCACCCGGCCGCGACATGAAAGGGAAGCAGTTGTTGAGAAGGGGGTGAGACAGGGTTGCAGCTTATCTCCGATGTTATACAATCTGTAAATTGAACAAGCTGTAAAGGAAACCAAGGAGAAATTTACAAAAGTAATTATAGTTGAGTGAGAATAAATAAAAGCTTTGTGAAACTTCCTGGCAGATTAAAACTGTGTGCCGGACCGAGACTCGAAGTCGGGACCTTTGCCTTTCGCGGGCAAGTGCTCTACCAACTGAGCTACCCAAGCACGACTTACGCCCCGTCCTCACAGCTTTACTTCCGCCAGACCTCGCCTCCTACCTTCCAAACTTGCCCGCGAAAGGCAAAGGTCCCGAGTTCGAGTCTCGGTCCGGCACACAGTTTTAATCTGCCAGAAAGTTTCATATCAGCGCACACTCCGCTGCAGAGTGAAAATCTCATTCTGAAAATCTTTGTGGTTTGCCGATGACATTGGAGTTTAATCACAGAGGGCAAAGAACATGAAAGAGCAGTTGAGTTAATAGTGTCTTGAGAAGAGATTATAAGATGAGCATCAACAAAATTAAAACATGGGTTATGAAATGTCAAATTACCGATTCATGCCGAAGAAATCAGATTAGGAAATGAGGCACTAAACTTAATAGATTACACTGAGGTGATAAAAGTCATTCGATAGCGATACTCAGATATAAAGATGGAGGTAGTATCGTGTACACAAGCTATAAAACGGCAGTGCATTGAAGAAGCTGTCATTTGTACTCAGATGATTCACGTGTAAGGGTTTATGACGTGATTATGGCCGCACGACGGGAATTAACAGGCTTTGACCGCTGAATGGTAGTTGGACCTAGACGCAAGGGACTTTCCATTTCAGAAATCGTTAGGGAATTCAGTATTCCGAGATCCACAATTTCAAGAGTGTGCCGAGAATACCAAATTTCAGGCATTACCTCTCACCACGGACAACGCAGTGGACGGTGGCCTTCCCTTAACGACCGAGAGCAGCGGCGTTTTCGTAGCCTTGCCAGTGCTGACAGACAAGCAAAACTGCGTGATATAACAGCAGAAATCAATGTGGGACGTACGAAGAACGTATCCGTTAGAACAGCGCGGCAAAAACTGGCTTTAATGGACTATGTCAGCAGACGGCCGACGCGAGTGCCTTTGCTAATAGCACGACATCGCCTGCAGCGCCTCTCCTGGGCTAGTGGTCATGTTGACTCCTAGACGACTGGAAAACCGTGGTCTCGTCAGATGAGTCCCGATTCCAGTTGGTAAGAGCTGATGGTGGGGTTAGAGTGTGGGGCAGACGGAGCTGGTGGTGGATCCATAACGGTGTGGGCTATATTTTCATGGAATGGTCTGGATCCTCTCGTCCAATTGATCCGATCATTGATCATATCAGGACCGGAAGACTTGCTTTTATTAAGTGATATCTACTTCTAACTTACTCACGTTGGCAGCTGTTCTTGATTCAAATTGTGGAATTTTACATCGATTTGTTTGGTGAAGGAATTTCGGAAGGCTGTGTTTAGTAACTCTGCTTTGGCAGCACTGTCATCGATAGTGTTTCCATTGACATGTGGTGCGAGAGCAGAATACTGAAGATTAGATAGGTGGATAGACTAACTAATGAGGTGATACTGAATCTAATGGAAGAAAGAAGAAATGTACGGATTACTTTGTAAGTAGGCTGTTTAGGTTTTTTTATTGGTAACGCCACGTAGCGCTCTGTATGAAAATCACTGGCTGTGCTGTGTGCAGTCTGTGGCTGGTTTGCATTGTTGTTTGCTATTGTAGTGTTGGGCAGCTGGATGTTAACAGCGCGTAGCGTTGCGCAGTTGGAGGTGAGCCGCCAGCAGTGGTGGATGTGGGGAGTGAGATGGCGGAGTTTTGAGAGCGGATGATCTGGACAGAGACAGTAAATTTGTAAGACTGGATGTCATGAACTGATATGTATATATATTATGACTTTTGAACACTATTAAGGTAAATACATTGTTTGTTCTCTATCAAAATCTTTCATTTGCTAAGTATGTCTATCAGTAGTTAGTGCCTTCAGTAGTTAGAATCTTATATTTATTTAGCTGTCAGTATTGGCGCTCGCTGTATTCCAGTAGGTCGAGTAACGAAGATTTTTGTGAGGTAAGTGATTCATGGAAGGTATAGGTTATTGTTAGTAAGGGCCATTCTTTTGTAGGGATTATTAAAAGTTAGACTGCGTTGCGCTAAAAATATT
Source organism: Schistocerca serialis cubense (assembly GCF_023864345.2). Taxonomy (NCBI): domain Eukaryota; kingdom Metazoa; phylum Arthropoda; class Insecta; order Orthoptera; family Acrididae; genus Schistocerca; species Schistocerca serialis. Next base: position 432,457,706 of record NC_064640.1, on the reverse strand, counting down.
GTGTGTCACTTTAGTGAATGTCTGAGTACGTTCAGTTTTGCTCAGCTGTTTGAAAATCAAGTAACAAAAAATGTTTATAAGCATAGTTATTTATAATTTTTCCAAGGGAACGTTTCAACTTGACTAAAAGAAGGGATCGATTGATAATACACATTCAGAGGTATCAAGGAATCGTCATTTTGGTAACAGAGGGAAGTTGGTTGGGGGGGGGGGGGGGGGTAAAAATTGTAGAAGGAATAAAGTAAGCACGTTCCACTGGATGTATGATGGAGAAGTTATCGAAGATGAAGTCTTGCACAAGATAGAGAAGCGTAGAGAACTGCATCAAACCAGTCGTCGGCCAGTCGTCGTCGAACTGAAGACCTCAAAACAACAGGAAATGTAACACTTTTTGTCACGTTTACACTTCGTGTAACAGTATACATACCAAAATACAAAGGACTTTACCTCAGACACAACGTTAGGGGAAAAAGCGAGGTTCGGAGGAAGAACTGATAGTCGGGCAAGCTAGCACAGCAGCTATGTTCGAGCTAATAGCTCGGGTGTGAGAGGGAGTCAAAATAAAAACTAGACAAATGGAAGAAGAGTAAGTAAACTGTTTGTTATTTCAAAAGTAATCCCCATTACTGTTAATGCATTTATTCCACTGTGAGACAAGACGGTCAATGCCTTCATGGAAAAATGTTTGCAGTTAGTTATGGAACCATGATTGTACCTGCGTACACCTCTACATCTACGTCTAAATCTACATCTAGACTTCGCGGTGTGAAGTGCATGGCAGAGTGTACATCCCACTCTACCAGTTATTAGGGGTTCTCCCTGTTCCATTCAAGCATGGATCGCGGGAAGAATGACTGTTTAAATGCCTCTGTGCGTGCTGTATTTAATCTAATCTTGTCCTCACGATCCCTATGGGAGCGATGTGAAGGATGTTGAACATTCCAAGAGTCATCATTTAAAGCCGGTTCTTGAAACTTCGTTAGTAGACTTTCTCGGGGTAGTTTCTGTCTGTCTTCAAGAGTCTGTCGGTTCAGTTCTTTCAACATTCCTGTTATGCTCTCCCACGGATCAAACAAACATGTGAACATTCGTGTTGCCCTTCCCTGTTTGTGTTCAACATTTCCCGCAAGACCTACTTGGTACGGGTTCCACATACTTGGGCAGTATTCTAGGGTGTGTTGCACGAGTGAATTATTTGTAACAAATCTCCTTTGTAGACTTTTTGCATTTCCCTGGTATTCTACCAATAAACCCAGGTATGGTACCTGCTTTACCCACGACTGACGCTATGAAATGTTCCGTTTCATGTTCCTACAAAGTGTTACACCTAGGTATTTGCATGAGTTTGCCGATTCCGACTGTGACTCACCGATATTATATGCGTAGGAAACTATGTTTTTTTTTCGTTTTGTAAAGTACACATATACATATTTCCGAACATTTAAAGCAAGTTGCCAAACTTTGCACCACTTCGAAATCTTATCAAGATCTGACTGAATATTTTTGCAGCTTCACTCAGACTGTACATCATTGTCGATAATTGCATCATCAGCGAAAAGTCTGAGGTTACTATTAATATTGTTCGCAAGGTCATTAGTATACTACATGAACACCAAGGGATCCAACACACTCCTCTGGGGCAAACCCCAAGTTAATTCTACATCTGTCGACAACTCTGCATCCAAGATAACGTGCTGCGTCCTCCCTACCAAGAAGTACTCAATACAAATTTCAAATAGCTCCAAGCACTATGGGACTTAACATCTGAGGCCATCAGTCCCATAGACTTAGATCTACTTAAACCTAACAAACATAAGGACATCACACACACCCATGCCCGAGACAGGATTCGAACCTGCGACCGTAGCAGCAGTGCGGTTCCGGACAGAACCGCTCGGCCACAGTGGCTGGCTACTCAATACAGTCACAACTTTCGCCTGATACCCCATACGATCGTACTTTTGATAATAAGCGTAGCTATGGTACCGAATCAAATGCTTTTCGGGAATTGAGAAATACTGGATCTACCTAACTGCATTGATCTATGGCTTTTAGGATGTCATATGACAAAAGTGCGAGTTGGATTTCGCATGAGTCATGTTTTCGAAATACTTGCTTGTTGGCATAGAAGAGGTCGCTCTGTTCAAGATATGTTATTGTGTTTGAGCTAAAAATATATTCTAAGTTCCTACAATAAATGGATGGCAAGGATTTTGGACAGTAGTTTCGTGGATCACTTCAGCTACCCTTCTTGTAGACAGGTGTCACCTGTATTTTCTGCCAGCTACTGGGCACAGTTTTTTGTTCGAGAGACCTGCGATGGATTATAGTTACGAGTGGGGCTAACTCAGGTGAAAACTGGACATAGAGTCTGATGGGAATTCCGTCGAGCCCTGGGTCTTTGTTCATTTTTAACGACTTCAGCTGTTTCTCAACGTCACTGGCACTAATATCTACACGGACGGAAAGAAATCGCAGCACCAAAAAATAATTAATGTAGAGTAATGAAATTTCGGGAATACATTTTTCTTGGTAACATATCTAAGTTATTAACACTGCAAGATCACAGATTAATGTAAACGCCAGACAAGCCATTACAAATGTGAAATGCTGCAACATTAATAAACGGCGTAACCGTCAGAATGTTGAATGGAAGCATGCAAACGTGTCTGCATTGTGTTGCACAGGTGCTATATGTCAGTTTGTGGGATGGAGTTCCACGTCTGTTGCCCTTGATCGGTCAGTACAAGGACTGTTAATGCTGTTTGTGGATGACGCTGGAGTTGTCGTCCAATGATGCCCCATATGTGCTCTATTGGACACAGCTCTGGTGATAGAGCAGGCCAAGGCAACGTGTCGACACACTGTATAGCATGTTGGGTTACAACAGCGGTATGAGGGCAGGCGTTATTCTGTTGGAAGCCACACCCTAGAATGTTGTTCATGAATGGCAGCATAACATGTCGAATCCCCAAACTGACATACAAATTTGCAGTCAGGGTGAGTGGAATAACCACGAGAGTGTTCCTGCTGTCATACGAAATCGAACCCCAGATCATAACTCTAGATGTCGGTTCAGTATGTCTAGCACGCAGACAGGTCGGTTGCAGGCACTCAAATGGCCTCCTAACGAACTCGCGCCGATCACTGGCACCGAGACAGAACCAGCTTTCGTCAGAAAACACAATAGATCTTCACTCTGCCCTTCAATGAACTCTCACTTGACATCGCTACAGTTGTAAATGGCGGTGGTTTGGGGACAATGGAATGCAGGGTACAGGGCTTCTAGCTCAGAACTGTCCTTGAAGCAACTGATTTGCAAAAAATAGTTGTGTCGCTGTAGTCTCAACTGCTGCTCCAATTGCTGCTGCAGGTGCAGCACGATGCTCCAGAGCCATAATGCAAAATGTTTTTGATAAAAATTGTAAGTGGCAAACAGGGTCACGCATTGCTAACGGCCGTGACCTTGAACGTGATTTTCAACGTGATTTGGAAGTTAAAGTGATTTTTTTAAAAAATGGAGTCCCTATTATTTGATTTATGGTTTGAAAAGAGTGGGAGATTCCAGGCGTGAAATGATACATTATTCAAGGTTATGGCGAGGTCAGTGAAGGCCAAATAAGCAAATATATTTTTAGTTCTAGTAGAGATTAACTCGGAATAGAGGAGGGATACAGAGAAGTAAACTGTTAGATACAAAATGGAAGGGGAGCTCGAGGAACGTTTTATTTATGTTAGTTGTGCCTTGCAAATGTCAAAATAACATTCATATGTAGTGATGTATTTATTCTTGCCAATAAACACGTTAATTAAAACTTAAAGTTCAAATATCTCTTGGCTCTTTCCAAATCCAACGTCACAAATAGGAGTTTCCGTGAAACAAAACTCAACCTTAGAATGACCTTCCATGACCTTTAAGATAATGGTTATCGGTAAAGATAAGTGACTCCTTATGCCCCTTCCCATTCGTATCTAACAGTGTATTTTGCTGTACCCCTCCTCTATTCCTAGTTAATCTCTACTACAAATGCTGGCCGGTGTGGCCGAGCGGTTCAAGGCGCTTCAGTCCGGAACCGCGCTGCTGTTACGGTCGCAGGTTCGGATCCTGCCTCGGGTATGGATGTTTGTGATGTCCTTAGGTTAGTTAGGTTTAAGTAGTTTCTAAGTCTAGGGGACTGATGACCTCAGATGTTAAGTCGCATAGTGCTTAGAGCCATTTGAACCATCTACTACAACTAAATACATTTTTGCTTATATGACCTCCATTGAACCTGACGTGACCTTGAATAATGTATCATTTTATCCGTAGACTTTGCCGCCCTTTTCAAATCTGAAATCAAATATTAGGTTTTCTATTTAAAAAAAAGAAAAAACACTCGAGTTCCTTATTGAGATGTGACACTACTGCTTCTTTGCCTAGTTTTCTGAACATATGAATCTTTCTACTTGTTTTAATTTCCCTTTGTATTTTGGTATGCGTTGTTGCCTCATGGTCACTGAGACCAAATTCGATGTCGAAATCCTCAAAGATGTTAAGTCTGATTGTTTACATTAGATCTAAGACATTTCCATAATGAGTGGGGCTCCGAGTTATCTGTTCTAGGTAATTTTCAGGAAAGGTGTGTCTTATTAATGTTTCATATTACGTCTAGTCACTCCCACAGCTATCAAAATTATAATTATCTCAGTTAATTGTTGGGTGATTATCTTCTGTCAATGATTACAGTATTATGAGGGAGCTTAGGTAAAAGCGAAGTGAGGTTTTCTTTTGGGTACAACAGGAGATGAGTCTGGTGTTCAGTAGAAGGATACTATTGTAATTTTATGTTCGCTCTTGGTACTTCGTTCGAAGCAAAGCGACGGCCACGAATGCCTTTCTTCAGGCCTCCAAAAATATGGAAATACCATTGGGAGAAATAGGGACTGTATGGAGGATATGTCAAGGCTTCCCCGCGAAACTTCTGCACCGTACTAGAAACAGCCATGTGGTCGGGCATTTTGTCTGCAGGTTGCTTCGACAACGCTGCAGAACTTTCGCTGGAAAGTCCTTACACATCCACTATACAGTCCCGATCTCTCCGCAGGCGATTTCCATGCGATTTAAATATATTAACAACTACGGTGATTACTTTCGAAGTAATAAATAGCTTACTGACTTTTCCTATGTGTCTCGTTCTCATCTGACTGCCCCTTACACAGTGAGGCTGAAAACTACTAAGAATCTAATCTGCGCTACATGACCATACTACAGACAGCGCCTGTGCGTAGCAGAAGTTGTCTGTCGCTTGATCAGTGCATGTCGAGATGTTCTAGTTGTCTAATGTTAAACCGCTGCAAAGTGTAAGCAGAGGGTTCTTCCTATTGTAGAACATAGTAGGGTTTCTTCCCCGTACATTCGCGTACGGAGTGCGGATGGGATGACTGTGTAAATGCCGCTGTGAGCGCTGTAATTAGTCTAACCTTGTCTTCGCAGTCTCAACGTGAGCTGTATGTAGGGGACCGTAGTTTAATCCTAGATTTTTCACTTAATACTAGTTCTTGAAACTTTGTAAGATGGGTTTCACGGTGTAACTGACGCCTACCATGAAGTGTCTGCCAATGCGCTTACTACCGTAAGTGTCATAAAATTTTCTTGACGGGGTGTAAAATTTGCCAACGTTAGTAATACAGTGTTATGTAAGAAATGTATAATTACGATTAAAATTTAGCTGACATTCAAAAGAATTACGAGACACACTCCCCGCGATTAGCTTATGATGAATATTTATTTTAACAAAAGAAGAATTACAAAAACTATATAACTTTTGTAATTTAAATGTATTTATCTCTGAGAAATTACAGTTGACAATGTCGGTTACTAGTTTCGTTCTGTGCTGGAGATCATCTTTAGATCCAGTCCCTGTGAGGACAGTTTTGTATAAAGTGTAAGCATTCAGTCATGCCATTTTAAACCACAGCACAGGGGTTGGACAAAAATATGGAAACACCGAGGGAAATGCGTTCTTGAACATAAAAGCAGAATTTAGCCACGCCTGTACATTGCGGTGTTATATTTTATCACGAATGGCACCTACCCAATGTCCTCAATACGCTGTAAATGTCAGAGGTAGTCACAACAGTGTTCTGTGTACTTGTAAGTGCATATTTCGGAACTAAGTGAAGTCGAACGTGGGCAAATTGTTGGTTCTCGTATGGTGGATGCTTCCGTAATCAAGTAACCTAAGTGTTTGGTTCAAATGTTCAAATGTGTGTGAAATCTTATGGGACTTAACTGCTAAAATCATCAGTCCCTAAGCTTACACACTACTTAACCTAAATTATCCAAAGGACAAACACATACACCCATGTCCGAGGGAGGACTCGAACCTCTGCCGGGACCAGCCACACAGTCCATGACTGTAGCGCCCTAGACCGCTCGGCTAATCCCGCGCGGCATAAGTGTTTGGTGTTTCAAGAGGCACTGTATAGAAGATTTATAGCGCATACGGTGAAAGCGGAAAAATATCATCCGCTAAGTCACAACGTGGACGAAAGTGTGTATTCAGTAGAGTAGGGCTCTCCGAAAACTACGGTTCGGTAGTTTTGGTACGCTACATAAATGATAGGGTTACCGGTGGTGTTGCTATAGCTGCTAGGGAATGAAACATAAATGACTGTGCAAGAGAGAAAAGGGGATCCGACGACTTCTTTCTCTTTTTTTGTTGGTTTGGTTGTTTGTTTTTGGCATAATTAAAACCGCACATCATTAAGTGTTAAGTCCTTTGTGCATTATATATCCTTAAAGAAAATAAATTGCATTAAAAATTATTTGATCGCGTAACTTCTTCGCTTTTATGTAGCTAAAGCAATTACTTCAAGTACAATCTACATGTACAAACATAAAAAAATACATAATTATCGTCGTTATTTTGTACTCAATGGAACCTTCTTAATAACGACCAAAAACAAGACTTTGCTGTTGTTAATGATATATCCGAAAGTTGTTTATGAATAACATAAACATGTCTCATATAAGTTCAACGAAGTGTGTTGAAGCAATCTTTGATACCTTTTTGGGTAGCGGTTTTATTATTTAATTTTGTTGTTGAGGAAATTGCGTTTTCTACCTCTATGTTAGAAATCTGTATTTTTACCACAACATCCCTCTGTTTCACGTTACAAATCAACAATTTTTTAATAAAATCTGAATTAAACACTGATCGTTTCAGTTTTGCAATAAGTACTGTTAATTCGTAAGTAACAGACAGGAGAATAAATATGTAGAACAAAAATGTTCCGTGGGTTACCCCGTCTTTTATGTATCCTCACTCAATTTCTAGAAGGTTTTTTTTTCAGGGGAATCCGGTAAGACACTGATCGCATACTTGAAGAAAGCGATGTTTATGAGGTAAAGTCCGATATGTAAGCAACACATTTCTCCGCCTCGTGATGACTGGGTGTTGTGTGATGTCCTTAGGTTAGTTAGGTTTAAGTAGTTCTAAGTTCTAGGGGACTGATGACCATCGCTATTAAGTCCCATAGTGCTCAGAGCCATTTTTTTTTTAAGCAACACACCCAACATACAGGACTCAGAGACTCAGAGGGCCATAGATACGGGTTCACAGGTAGATGCCGTGTTTCTTGACTTCCGCAAGGCGTTCGATACAGTTCCCCACAGTCGTTTAATGAACAAAGTAAGAGCATATGGACTATAAGACCAATTGTGTGATTGGATTGAGGAGTTCCTAGATAACAGGACGCAGCATGTCATTCTCAATGGAGAGAAGTCTTCCGAAGTAAGAGTGATTTCAGGTGTGCCGCAGGGGAGTGTCATAGGACCGTTGCTATTCACAATATACATAAATGACCTTGTGGATGATATCGGAAGTTCACTGAGGCTTTTTGCGGATGATGCTGTGGTGTATCGAGAGGTTGTAACAATGGAAAATTGTACTGAAATGCAGGAGGATCTGCAGCGAATTGACGCATGGTGCAGGGAATGGCAATTGAATCTCAATGTAGACAAGTGTAATGTGCTGCGAATACACAGAAAGATAGATCCTTTATAATTTAGCTACAAAATAGCAGGTCAGCAACTGGAAGCAGTTAATACCATAAATTATCTGGGAGTACGCATTAGGAGTGATTTAAAATGGAATGATCATATAATGTTGATCGTCGGTAAAGCAGATGCCAGACTGAGATTCATTGGAAGAATCCTAAGGAAATGCAATCCGAAAACAAAGGAAGTAGGTTACAGTACGCTTGTTAGCCCACTGCTTGAATACTGCTCAGCAGTGTGGGATCCGTACCAGGTAGGGTTGATGGAAGATATAGAGACGATCCAACGGAGAGCAGCACGCTTCGTTACAGGATCATTTAGTAATCGCGAAAGCGTTACGGAGATGATAGATAAACTCCAGTGGAAGACTCTGCAGGAGAGACGCTCAGTAGCTCGGTACGGGCTTTTGTCAAAGTTTCGAGAACATACCTTCACCGAAGAGTCAAGCAATATATTGCTCCCTCCTACGTATATCTCGCGAAGAGACCATGAGGATAAAATCAGAGAGATTAGAGCCCACACAGAGGCATACCGACAATCCTTCTTTCCACGAACAATACGAGAATGGAATAGAAGGGAGAACCGATAGAGTGTCCGTGACAGACGGCCGCTGAAGAGGATTGTGTCAAAAATAAGAGGGCGACAGCTGCAAAGGTCTCTGAAGCGAACCCTGTTAGCACCAAAACAACACGAAGGTAGCTCAATAAGCAGAGAACAGCAGGGCGAACTGCAATTCCAAAACCACTCACCAGTGATGCAAATACCCTTAACAGGAGGCCGGCCGGCGTGGCCGAGCGGTTCTAGGCGCTACAGTCTGGAACCGCGCGACCGCTGCAGCCGCAGGTTCGAATCCTGCCTCGGGCATGGGTGTTTGTGATGTCCTTAGGTTAGTTAGGTTTAAGTAGTTCTAAGTTCTAGGGGACTGATGACCACAGCAGTTAAGTCCCATAGTGCTCAGAGCCATTTGTACCATTTGAACCTTAACAGGAAAACGTAGTGCCGAAGCCATAAAACCTGAACTATGGAGCAATGGAGGGAAGTCATTTGGCCGGATGAGTCTTTTTGCACACTGTTTCCAATTTCTGGTCGAGTTTACATCCCAAGAGTGAAACACGATGGGGTATGGTGATGATTTACGCAGCCATATCATGGTATTCCATTGGCTCCATGGTTAATCTGAAAGGTCAAATTACTGCCAAGAATTATGTGACCATTTGGCTGACAAGGTCAATCCTCTGATTTACTGTTTGTTCCGCAATAGTGATACTGTGTTCCGAGGCGACCAGGCCCTTGTTCACATAGCTCGCATGACCAGGATTTCTTTTATTTTTTTAATTTTTTTACTTTTTTTGTGAGGATGAAGATCAATTGTCACTTCTGCCGTGGCCATCACAGTCACCAGATCTCGATAATATTGAGCCTTTGTGGTCTCCTTTGGGGAGAATGTTGTGTGACCACTGTTCATCTCCATCAGCGGTACCTGAACTTGTCACTATTTTGGAGGAAGTCTGGTATATGATTCCCTTGACAACCAAGCAGGAGCCGTACTTCTCAGTTCGAAAACTAATGGAAGCTGTTTTGAATGGCTCTGGCTCTGAGCACTATGGGAATTAACTTCTGAGGTCATTAGTCCCCTAGAACTTAGAACTACTTAAACCTAACTAACCTAAGGACATCACACACATCCATGCCCGAGGCAGGATTCGAATCTGCGCCTAGAGCCGGTCGGCCCCTACGGCCGGCCTGTTTTGAATGCCAACGGTTTTTCTACGCGGTATTAACCATAACGACTTGATGTGTTTTTGGTGTTTCCATATTTTTGTCCATCCTCCATAGTAACGTACTGTATTCGCGGGAATGTTGTATATGAAGATCTGGTGAACAGTGAGGAACTAGTAAGCAACATAATCAATTCTACAAGTAAGTCTACATCTACATGGATATTCTGCAAATCACATTTGAGTGCCTGTCAGAGGGTTCATCGAATCACCTGCACAGTGATTCTCTATTATTCCAATCTCGTACAGCGCGCGGAAAAAACGAATGCGTATATCTTTCCGTGCGATCTCTGATTTCCATCATTTTATGATGATGATCGTTTCTCCCTATGTAGGTCGGCGTCAACAAAATATTTTCGCATTTGAAGGAGAAAGTTGGTGTCTGCAACGAAAAACACCATTAGATGTCCACCCCAAATCCTGTATCATTTCAGTGACATTCTCTCCCCTATTTCTCTATAATACAAAACGTGCTGCCCTGCTTTGAACTTTCTCGATGTTCTCCGTCAATCCTATCTGGTGAGGATCCCACACCGCGCAGCAGTATTCTAAAAAGAGGACGGACAAGTGTAGTGCAGGCAGTCTCCTTAGTAGATCTGTTACATTTTGTAAGTGTCCTTCCAATAATAGCGTTCCCCACAACGTTTTCTATGTGTTATTTCCAATTTAAGTTGTTAGTAATTGTAATTCCTAGGTATTTAGTTGAATTTACAGCCTTTACATTTGACTGATTTATCGTGTAACCGGAGTTTACCGGATTCCTTTTAGCACTCATGTGGATGACTTCACACTTTACGTTATTTATGGTCAATTGCCCAATTTCGCATCATTCAGATATCTTTTCTAAATCGTTTTGCAATTTGTTTTGACCTTCTGATGATTTTACTAGACGTAAACAGCAGCATCATCTGCAAACAGTCTAAAGAGGGCTGGCCAGATTGTCTGGTAAATCGTTTATATGAATAAGGAACAGCAGAAAGCCTACAAAACTACCATAGGGAACGCTAGAAATCACTACTGTTTTACTCGATGACTTTCCCTGAGTTCCTAAGAACTATGACCTCTCTGCCAGAAAATCACGAATCCAATCACAAAATTGAGATGATACTCTATAAGCACGCAGTTTCACTACATACCGCTTGTGTGGTACAGTGTCAAAAACCTTCTGGAAATCTAGAAATACGAAATCAGTTTGAAATCCCTTGTCAATAGCACTCAACACTTCGTGTGAGTAAAGAGCTAGTTGTGTTTCACAAGAACGATGTTTTGTAAATCCGTGTTGACTGTGTGTCAATAGACCGATTTCTTCAAGGTTATTCATTGTGGAGGTCTAGACGGAATTTAATTTATACAGAATAAACTTAATTTATATAAAATACACACATCAAAGAAGGTTTTGCATCACCTCGGTTCCGAGAGTTCCGGAACCTGTGTAAAAAAATTGGAATAGAGATCAACATAAACATCATTTCCGCCTTTGTTATTGCTCATGAAAACCACACACTGCATGCTGTACCAGCGTACAGCGAGACCTTCAGAGGTGATGGTCCAGATTGCTGTACCCACTGGTACCTCTACTACCCAGTAACATGTCCTCTTGCATTGATGAATGCCTGTATTCGTCATGGCATACTACCCACAAGTTCATCAAGGCACTGTTGGTCCAGATTGTCCCACTCCTCAACTGCTATTCGGCGTTGATCCCTCAGAGTGGTTGATGGATCACGTCGTCCATAAACAGCCCTTTTCAATTTTTCCCAGGCATGTTCGATAGGGTTCATGTCTGGAGAACATGCTGGCCACTCTAGTCGAGCGATGTCGTTATCCTGAAGGAAGTCATTCACAAGATGTCCACGATGGGGGCGCGAATTGTCGTCCATGAAGACGAATGCCTCGCCAATATGTTGCCGATGTGGTTGCACTATCGGTCGGAGGATTATATTCACGTATCGTACAGCCGTTACGGCGCCTTCCATGATCACCAGCGGCGCACGTCGGCCCCACATAATGCCATCCCAAAACAGCAGGGAACCTCCATCTTGCTGCACTCGCTGGGCAGTGTGTCTAAGGCGTTCAGCCTGACCGGGTTGCCTCCAAACACATCTCCGACGATTGTCTGGTTGAAGGCATATGCGACTCTCATCTGTGGAGAGAACGTGATGCCAATCCTGAGCGGTCCATCCGGCATGTTGTTGGGTTCATCTGTACCGCGCTGCATCGTATCGTGGATGCAAAGATGGACCTCACCATGGACGTCGGGGGTGAAGTTGCGCATCTTCAGTCTGTTGCTCACAGTTTGAGTCGTAACACGACGTCCTGTGGCTGCACGAAAAGCATTATTCAACATGGTGGCGTTGCTGTCAGGATCCCTCTGAGCCATAATCCGTAGGTAGCGGTCACCCACAGCAGTAGTAGCCCTTGGGCGGCCTGAGCGAGACATTTCGTCGACAGTTCCTGTCTCTCTGTGTCTCCTCCACGTCTGAACAACATCGCTTTGGTTCACTCCGAGACGCCTGGATACTTCCCTTGTTGAGAGCCCTTCCTGGCACAAAGTAACAATGCAGACGTGATCGAACCGCGGTATTGACCGTCTAGGCCTGGTTGATCTGCAGACAACACGAGCCGTGTACCTCCTTCCTGGTGGAATGACTGGAACTGATAGGCTGTCGGACCCCCTCCGTCTGACAGGCGCTGTTCATGCAGGGTTCTTTACATCTTTTGGCGGGTTTAGTGACATCTCTGATCAATCAAAGGGACTGTATCTATGATTCAATATCCACAGTCAACGTCTGTCTTCAGGATTTCTGGGAACCAGGGTGATGCAAAACGTTTTTTGATGTGTGTATTAAAACAGAAGTGACTGTAAACCGAGTTAGCCCAAAACGTCACCTCGAAACAGACTACATTCTCTATCTTTTACGTCAGACTTCATTAATGCAAATGGACTACAAAGTAACGAGCGAAATTCAGTCACGAATCTAACATGAAACACGGGACGGGAGGTTATAAATAACCCACTAAAAATTCCAAGAGAGTGGCCGAGCGGTTCAAGGCGCTACAGTCTGGAACCGCGCGACCGCTACGGTCGCAGGTTCGAATCCTGCCTCGGGCATGGATGTGTGTGATGTCCTTAGGTTAGTTAGGTTTAAGTAGTTCTAAGTTCTAGGGGACTGATGACCTCAGCAGTTAAGTCCCATAGTGCTCAGAGTCATTTGAAGCCAATTCCAAGAGTAGCATACAAATTCGTCGCTGGCGGATATGAACTACTCCTAAAACGAGAATCCTAGTCGGAGTCCAGTCACGCACCAGATAGAGTTCGAGTAGATGTTAACTTTAAGGAAACAGGCGAAGGCGCCGGCTTGTAATGTTGAGAGGCACCCACTTGCCTTTCTCATACTGTGGCATCAAGCAGTCAGGCCTGCAAGATGAGTGGTTTGCCAAGCGAGTGGAATCTTCCTTAATTTATCGAGCAACATGAATTCTCGTATCTTACTATTTAGTTACAAATTATCCTCCTGTATGAATAATACGCAACGGAAACACGCATCTGACTATCAGTGATTTATAGAACTCTGACTGTACACTACGCACTGGCAATACCACATTTACCTTTTGTCTTTGATTTAACGGCTTTTATATAAATTCGGGACATTACGACAACATACAATTTAATGAAAAAGGCCACCAATCTCTTTCTTTTCACTATTTGATTTATTCCTAAACACACAAATTCTACAACCTACAACAAAATCACATGAGAAATTCCGCCCAGTGGGCATGGCTTTACGTTAGTGAATCTCTATACTATGGTCTCGTAATCTATTTACCGCAACAGTGCACTCCCTGGATCGGATGGTGGATCTTTTATTATACCTCACACTTCGCCTCTCACAATAATCCTCACGAAACTTTCCTCCAGATCGAGCGATACAGAAGGAACAGGCATACCCACAAATCTTTCGAAACTACGTTGCTACTCCCATGCAAAACACACATACCCAAATTACAAGACATACACAACACAACAATATGAAATATTACACAAAGAACGGTTACAACTTCATCACTTTTCCGCTTTCCCACTTCAATCAATATTTATCCCAGTTTCACACGACACTGCCCCACTTTGTAATTCTACTTTCCTACTGTGAACTCTGGAGATAAACGCACGTCTTCCTGTGCAATGCAAGCCAAGTGGCGTTGCTGGAAAAACGGCCGACTCACCTTGATTCTCTCTCAGAGTTTAACTTCAGCGTCACACGGAATGATATTTCTTAAATACTTCAACTTATGATACACACGCTATTTCTTAAATATTTCAGCTTATTGTACACACGCTATTAATTCTTAAATATTTCAGCTTAATGTACACACGCTATTAATTCTTAAATATTTCAGCTTAAGCTCACGGAAGTATCTCAACTTATAACTACACGTGGGCTCTTTGTGACCGTTGGTTTACTACAATCCCCTTAAAATTACCTGCCTCACTTTGTAATTTTCCCCACAAAAGGTCCTGTGAAAGAGAAATTATTAATTCTAACTACTCTTAAATATTCCACATCCATACCATGCCTCCACTCTTTCATCACGGAGCACAACAAAAAAAACAGGTCTTTACAGCAGAAGGTTCAGCGGCAGAGTACCTGAAACATGGCCGTATTCCGATTCTCTCGCACCTCTCTCGAAGTGGGAGAAGCACCCTGCTACCTTATTGGTCAGCCACATTTCAGACGCTCAAAGCTCTGGTAACTTCCATCTCTTTGGTCTCACCAAAGGTAGCCAAAGGATCGACTCAAAGATGATCATATATTCCGATTCACTATCTGTGGTTAGCAGACGACCATACATTCATTCCTTTCACAGATCTCACCAAACTGGATGTAGGGATTTATTTTGAGGGAGTGCACATGTGATCAATTAAATAAATAAATTGTCATTCTTTCCCACACTGGTATCCGGCTTCGCTGTATTAATTGAAATTGAGTTACTTTTACACAAAAAATGTGTTGTTCTGACAAGAATTTCGTACCTATTTTCAATGTTGGGCGGTACTGTACCCTTTCACCACCGGCTACCCATGCAGAAAAAAATGGCACGGTACTATCCTTGCAATGCGAGGGTAGTTCCGAACATTTTTTTTTTTTTAAGAAAATTGTATTAAAACAAACGTAGCAATTCATCCAAATAACCAGGAGGAGACCTTAGCCCCTGGTGACCTCAAATTGACGACTAAATGTTGTTACTTTACCAAATTGGCAGTTGTTGCATTATTGTACTCTCCACAATCCGGAGTAACGTACACATACTAATTTACAACAATCTACATGACAAATAAAACATCACATCATAGAAATGAAAAAATAATCTTGAGATAAAATTTTGCTTTAGTTAATGGGATCTTCGTTATTTTTATGAGTAATCCAAATTTCAATAATTCTAAAACAAATAAAAAATACTTTGTTGTCACACATATAGGCGGCAAGAACTTGCATTTCGACTAGCCTTCGTTACACTTTAATGTGAAATGTCACCACTGTGATAATAAAAATAAGTGGCTTCAGTCAAAACACCAACAAGATTATTACTATGGACGACATCAAAATACATCAGTTAATTCCGATATTTGTTGTGCAATGCAAACCCTTGTCCCCTGTGACAATCTTACTGATCAATGCTACATGAACCGCTACGTTAGTATTACGCCACTGGCTTATAATTAGAGCATCATTGTACCAAATATTCTAATAAACATGCTACGTGAACTTGATAACCCAGAACAGACAAAAAACAAACACTAACTATTCTAAACACAAATGTTGATGAAATACAATTACACTTGCTGTCCCTTCAGGAATGAAACACATAAAAAAAACATTTACACAATTACAAATACATTATTCCCTATCTTGCGAGTCACACGGAAACCTTTCATTCTGTGATCTTCTTGTGGTCAAAAAGTTGCTGATAGTTTTCCTAGAACCACTGTCTCGGTGTCAAAGCTCTCCCATGGTTACCCGGACGAAAGTCTTTGAGTCACTCAAATCGGCATTTTGAACACGCACTGAACAGTAAACTGTATCCCACATTAAACACAAATGTCATAGTCACTGTCAGAGTACCATCCACACGAATCTGTTCGTCCAAAAAAATGGCCCTACAACTACTATTACCCACGGTTCTGTCCTTTCAGTTCATGGTGTAATTAAAAGTCGTAAGTTTCAACAAACAGCACTTATTCCCGCACCAGTTCAAGAAATGTCTCCTACTACAGACGCAAATGTCAATGTCCCACTCTAGTTTCTTGCCTTCATACAATAATTGTTCACCAAACGACAACTGTCCTCTAAGTATACCAAGTGTCCCACATGCAATTCACAAAGCACACTTAACAAGTCACTGCCAAAAGTTTATGGATCCCACCATTCAGTGGTCAAGACAAAACAAAACGATCGTCCTGTCTGCTAAAGACAAAATCTTTTCCACCACTCACAACGTGGAATCACCAGTCCTTCACTTTCCACATTATGGAAAGTCGCAGTCATCTTGTTTCACGGCTCCACAGTCCAGTACTAGTTATTAGCTGCTGGTAAAAAAACTGCTCGCCGGGCTCTGCCGCGCCTCGTCCATTCTGCAGTAGCGCCGCTGCGCGCGCCGTTGAGCAGAAGAAACCACCCGCTGTTGCCTCCGCGGGATACCTTCCCCAGTCGTAAGGGTGGCGGAACTCATGAATGGCCAGTGGTACGTGCGTGTCGCCCCAGGCCGTTGACCTGCTGTAGCGGGCGCGTGGAGTGTACCCCGTCCGACAGTGGAGTGGGGAGTGCCGCGGCTCTGTCGCCTGTCGCCATGGCATCGTCAGCTCGGCCCGCTAGCGGTATGGGCGTTACGACACCCAATCAGTTAGCCTTCCGTGCATCTCGCAACATTACAGACAAAAGGAAATTCTTACATTAAAATTATACACCCTAGTTTTCTACACATACAACATCAACATTTATCTCTTTTCTATAGACAGCCCATACTCGTGCTATTCATTGTACCTGTCGTCCCTCATACAAAACATGAAAGTGTAAAAAAAAAACAAAAGGAATAATAAACAATCTATACAGCTCATAATTACAATAGCAAATAGTAGGCTACTCTAACATCCTATCACAGTGAAAGTATTAGAAACTTTATCCTAAAACTACAATATACAATGAACTTTTGTGCTCGTGACAGACTGAAATTAATACCCCTTGAAAGTGTTCTAACAAAAAAATAAGAAATAATCTACACAGCTCACAATTACCTACCACAGGTTATTAAATATTAAACTACTTTAACCTCCTAACATAATAAACATTTTAGAAACTGGTGACTCTAAATCTACAACATACAATGCACCTTTGTGCTTGTGACAGATTGAAATTAATACCACTTGAAAGTGTTCTAACAAAAAAAAAAAAAAAAAAAGAAATAATCTATACAGCTCACAATTACCTACCACAGGTTATTAAATATTAAACTACTTTAACATCCTAACACAATAAACATTTTAGAAACTGGTGACTCTAAATCTACAACATACAATGCACCTTTGTGTTTGTGACAGACTGAAATTAGTATCTCTCTATATATTTTACCTTTTTTATTATATATAACAACATTTCTAGGACATGTATGAACCATCCACATGATGTCAGATCCTGACCTGCCATCGAGGTTCATCCCAATCAAACAATACATAATAATGTTGTAGTTACAGAACGGTAGCATCCCCTTTACAGGAGTGTGCGCATTGATCACACTACTCTACGACTCTCACTCACCAGACATCACATTTTCCCTCTCATTCAATCCATAGATACACTAACAGAATAGGTCTAGAAGTCGGCTAACCTTAACACCACCACACTCACGACAACATACCATACCTTAGCTCCCTTATACCCAACCACATAACACATGAAGCTGTTTCAGAGATAGCATTCCAGTCTCCGAATTCGTCCTTTCACTCTGGCACCTCTCTCCATCGGCTTACCTCCGCATTCGCTTTACCCATTAATCATTCTGCTAAACACCAACTTAGAATTGCGACATTTCATCTAAGAACAAAAAATACACAAATTAATCAACCTGAAAAATAACTGTACACATTCTTGGTACCGTTTTGATTGGTTATACTGGTACCAGGCTTCAACAACAACAAAAAATATTATTTTTTTTTTTTTTTTTTGCCCAATCGCAAATGTTATGCTAAGAATTAGATCTTACACTTATATTACATCTTACGTCAGTGTTCCACAACGTTCACCATCTGGATCTCATACTCCCTTTATGTCCTTTCACATTGTGCAGTTGTCCTCATCTCTTCATTCGTATTTCGGCTCTCCGTCCGTCCATTACTCCATCATTTCCTGGTTTTCCTTCGCCATTCGCATCAATCTCTATTGCAGCATACACAGGTCTCTCTGTAACATACATCTAAGACATCTCCACATTATTCAGTTCTACTCACCTTTATTTACCACTGTTTCATCACGTCGAATCTCTATTTATTAATCACACTGCTTCACGTCGCTTCTTCCCTTAGCTATCACCTTTATCCACTACTATTTATCACGTCGCTTCTCTATCTACCATCTTTATTCCCTCATAAATCATCACGTCGTTTCTGCTTGATCCTTATTCATACGACAAAAAATACGTACATACACCACTCTGTCGACTCCTGTTCATGACTCATTTGACCAGTCTATTCCGTCATACTTCCTGACATCCCGCCTGAAAATTCTTATGTTCGATTTGACCCTGCACAACGTTACACACCACAAATAAATACACTGACTATCTACCATAAATTGCCTACTTTAGATCTATCCTTAACTTTTCCATAATTTGATGTTAGAAATGTGATGAAGCCCACGAGACTGTTTTCCCTTGATCGTCTCAATCAGTACAGCATTTTCATGGACAATCCGCCTCACTCTGAATGGTCCACTATACACAGTAAAGAATTTGCTAGTTAGGAATCTGTGCTTCTTTGATAATCGATGAGTTTTAATTAGAACCTTGTCTCCTACTGCCAATTCGATCTTACGGATCTTTCCTTTCTGCTTCTCCTGCCTATCCTTAGCTGCTTTCTTAATACGCTCTATCGCAACCTTGACAATTTCTGTGTGCCTCTGCTTTCCTGATCGCGGAAAATCTACCAGCTCCCTGACTCGATCTGGTGGTGGTTCATTCTTTAGTACCGTAATTGGTGATAATCCAGTTGCTCCATGTGGTAGCTCATTGAGGATGTCCTGAAAATCTTTGAGAAAAATACTCCAACTTCTGTGTTGCCTATGGCAATAGATCTTACACAATTTTCCCAGTTCTTTTACCACTCTTTCACTGGGGTTACTTGCAGCATGGTATCGGGATATGAACACCGGTTTTATCCTTCTTCTCTTCAGTGTGGTTAGCCATTGTCTGGATCTATATTGCGGTCCATTGTCAGCTATGAACTTTTCTACAGTTCCTACTTCTCGCAAAAAGTTTTTAACGATCGCTGCTGCCACTGTCCTTCCCGTCGCACGTTTCAAGGCGGTAAAAGTCACATACTTTGACACCAATTCCACTGCTACTAAAACATATCTATATCCCTGCACTGACTTAGGTAGCGGGCCAAACAAATCTGTTGCTCCGAATTCCCTCAATCTACCTGGCACTATCGGAAAAAGCGGTGCTTTGCATGAGATAGTTAACGATTTTGCCTTCTGGCACAATTTGCAACTACCAAGCACGTTCTTGATCCTCCTCTCCATACTAATGAAATAAACTGATTCCCTTAACTTCTTACAGCATTTCCTTGCCCCGTAATGCCCGTAACTTAGGTGAGTGTACCAGATCAGCTTGTTGACTTTTTCATTTGGTATACACAACACCCAGTCCTGTGTGTTCGGATTTCTACGGTAGAAAAGGACCCCGTTCTGAATTGTATAAAAGCGCGCTATATTGGCATCTAAGTTCGCTCTAACTCTGTCCTTCACCATTCTCCATGACGCGTCTTTATCCTGCTCTTTCGCGATATTTGTGAGTACCGCCCCTATGTATTTTTCGAACGGCACGCCCTGCATATACAATATATCATATCTGTTCTCGTTTACCTCCTCATCAAACCATTGACCATGACCTTCTGGGTTCCTTGACAACGCATCTGCCACTATATTCTGTGGCCCAGGAATATACATGACCGAAAACTGAAACTCCTGTAAATAGAGTGCCCACCTAGCGAGTCGTCTATGGTTAAGTTTGGCCGACATCAGAAACTGTAGTGACTTGTGGTCAGTATAGATTTTAGTATGCCTTCCATACAAATAGTATCTAAACTTACTAAAACCCCATACTATCGCCAAAGCTTCAAGCTCAGTTACCGTGTAATTTCTCTCAGCTTTGCTAAGCACTCGGCTCGCAAATGCAATAGGTTGTTGTATTACTTCTCCTCCTTGCTCTTGCTCTTGGAACAATGTTACCCCAAGTCCACTACGGGAACTGTCCGTGGCCATACAAAACTCTTTCCCTAGGTCTGGATGCCCGAGAAGAGGTGCCGATAGCAGTGCCTTCTTTAACGCCTCATACTCTTCCTGCGCAACAGGGTCCCAATTCCATACCGTTTTCTTTCCAGTCAGCTGACATAGTCTGGGTGTCGCTGCACCCCCAATCTTAATGAACCTCCTGTAAAAATTGATTAATCCTAAATAACCCCGTAGCTGACGTTTTGTTCTTGGCACCGGAAAATCTCTGATTGCTTCGAGTTTGTCTGGATTTGGTCTTATTCCCTCTGGTGTCACAATGTGACCTAGAAACTCGATTTCTTTTCGTCCAAATTCTGACTTTCCCAAATTCACGGTCACCCCATGTCTCTCCAGTGCACCGAGCAATATGCCTAACGTTCTATTGTGGTCTTCCCAGTTTCTTTCGGCTATCAGGACATCATCCACGTACTGTGTTACCTTATCTTTTATTTCATTAGGAATGACAGTATTTAGCGCTCTGATAAATGCCGCGGATGATACATTTAACCCAAATGGTAGTTTCCGGAACTGATACGATTTCCCGTAGCACAAGAAAGCAGTGTATTTTCTACACCCCCTGTCTAACTCCACCTGCCAGAAACTCATTCTCAAATCAACTGAGCTGAGAACTCTGATCCCGTGGAACTTTTGTAGCAATTCGTCAAGTGTCAGCGGCCGATCTGTCTCTGGCTCTATTATCTTATTAATCCTTCTTGCGTCCAAAACTAATCTAACTGACCCATCCTTTTTTTCAACACAAACTAAAGGACTGTTGTACGGACTGGATGCTGGTTCGATAATCCCTTGTTGTAGCATGCTTTCGATCTCAGCTTCCACTCTTTCATTCCGGAGCACAACAAAAAAACAGGTCTTTACAGCAGAAGGTTCAGCGGCAGAGTACCTGAAACATGGCCGTATTCCGATTCTCTCGCACCTCTCTCGAAGTGGGAGAAGCACCCTGCTACCTTATTGGTCAGCCACATTTCAGACGCTCAAAGCTCTGGTAACTTCCATCTCTTTGGTCTCACCAAAGGTAGCCAAAGGATCGACTCAAAGATGATCATATATTCCGATTCACTATCTGTGGTTAGCAGACGACCATACATTCATTCCTTTCACAGATCTCACCAAACTGGATGTAGGGATTTATTTTGAGGGAGTGCACATGTGAGCAATTAAATAAATAAATTGTCATTCTTTCCCACACTGGTATCCGGCTTCGCTGTATTAATTGAAATTGAGTTACTTTTACACAAAAAATGTGTTGTTCTGACAAGAATTTCGTACCTATTTTCAATGTTGGGCGGTACTGTACCCTTTCAATGTGCGTTCACTCCAATAGGAGAATGTATCCTTGTTGAAGTTGAGACAGTGGCAACGGCTAGAGGGCGTTCGGCCGTTGGGGAATTAGCCTAGCTGGCAGCTTCGGCCACTGCTGTGCGACTCGGCGCTGCTATTTCCGGAGACGGAGGTGATGGCAGGCGTATCTGTGCTGTCACCACCGGTGACGGCCCGTCGTGAGGGCAGCGAAGAGCAGTTGGCACCTGCCTCTACTGCTGCAGGTGCCGCTCGGGCGAACGGACGCTGCAGAGTGAGCGACATGCCTGGTCGCCGAGTAGATATGTCGGCACCAGCGAGAGTCGTGCAGTCCGTCAGTGGGTGGCGCTCGCTCAAGGTCCGTTGGCGGGCGGGAGGCGCTGGGAAGGGCCTGGCTGTCCAGTATCATCCACTACTGCTAACATTTGGAGAGTGGAAATGTCAGACGTTCTGAGTGCCAAATCCCACGTTTCTTAGGAGAATGAAAAAACAATGTATCTCTTTTTGTACTTAACATGTCTATACACAAAAAAATTGAGAAAATATCCTGATGCCAATGGAATTATGCTTGTCACATTACTGCTAAAAATAATGAGATAATTTTGAAAATCATTACAAAGCGGAAGCGCTGTAACAAACATGTCTATGTCTGGAACGGCTGCGAGCATAATCTCTGTTTGGGTTGGGGGGGGGGGGGGTCTTAGTGCTTGGTTCCTATACTACTGGCCATTAAAATTGCTACACCAAGATGAAATGCAGATGATAAACGGGTATTCATTGAACAAATATATTATACTAGAACTGACATGTGATTACGTTTTCACGCAGTTTGGGTGCATAGATCTTGAGAAATCAGTACCCAGAACAACCACCTCCGGCCGTAATAACGACCTTGATACGCCTGGGCATTGAGTCAAACAGAGCTTGGATGGCGTGTATAGGTACAGCTGCCCATGCAGCTTCAACACGATACTACAGTTCATCAAGAGTAGTGACGAGCCAGTTGCTCGGTCACCATTGACCAGACGTTCTCAATTGGTGAGAGATCTGGAGAATGTGCTGGCCAGGGCAGCAGTCGAACATTTTCTGTATGCAGAAAAGCCCGTACAAGACCTGCAACATGCGGTCGTGCATTATCCTGCTGAAATGTAGGGTTTCGCAGGGATCGAATGAAGGGTAGAGCCACGGGTCGTAACACATCTGAAATGTAACGTCCACTGTTCAAAGCGCCGTCAGTGCGAACAAGAGGAGACCAAGACGTGTAACCAATGGCACCCCATACCATCAAGCCGGGTGATACGCCAGTATGGCGATGACGAATACACGCTTCCAATGTGCATTCACCGCGATGTCGCCAAACATGGATGCTACAATCATGATGCTGTAAACACAACCTGGATTCATCCGAAAAAATGACGTTTTGCCATTCGTGCACCCAGGTTCATTGTTGAGTGTCCCGATACGATAAACCGCAATCGCGATGGGCTACAATCCGACCTTTATCAAAGTCGGAAACGTGATGGTACGCATTTCTCCTCCTTACACGAGGCATCACAACAGCGTTTCACCAGGCAACGCCGGTCAACTGCTGTTTGTGTATGACAAATCGGTTGGAAACTTTCCTCTTGTCAGCACGTTGTAGGTGTCGCCACCGGCGCCAACCTTGTGTGAATGCTCTGAAAAGCTAAACATTTACATATCACAGTATCGTCTTTCTGTTGGTTAAATTTCGCGTCTATAGCACATCTTCGTGGTGTAGCAATTTTAATGGCCAGTAGTGTATTTGAACTAGGAACATGGAGTAAAATGCTCTTGGTTTATCCCGGACCAGTGGACACTTGTAAAGCCATTCGAAATCTTTCTTGCTGTAGTATATTTCTTACAGTATATTAAGCAAGCTCTGAACGACCAACCGGAGCTGCCGCCCTGGAAAATTGTGAGAAATGACCAATTTCGTTCTCAAAAGATTTTAAATTGGCTGAAAGTAATGCTCAGCTAATGGCACCATTCGTTTGTGCGCCGTACAGATTTTACGTGCAAGAGCAGTAACCCTCTTTCGGATTTTAGCTGCAAAATCAGTCAGCCTTAACTGACTCCGGATAGGAGCAAGGCTGATGGTTCAAATTTGGCTCGTGTTGTATCGGGTCTTTGTCTAAGGTAGGTTTTAATGGATTGAAGGAATCTTACTTCGTTTGGATTTTACGTGGAAAAAACACGTTTCTCTAGGAGGGCTTGGAAGCGCATCACTTCTATACTTTAAAGTTGACCGAATCGGGTCAAATTTTGCATGAAGGTAGATAAAAGCATAACGTCAAAACGAAATCTCTGTCATCTAATAATCGTTATCCGTTGTTGTGATGCGATAGTTTAAAGTCCAGCTAAATGTACCACATAAAATTGGTCCTTACGTGAACTGAGTGCGCAAAAACGGTTTAAAGCGAAGCAAACAAGTAAAAAATCAATTTTTACCATAAAAATGAAAACTCGATTAAAAAATCTAGGTTCATTCGGATTTTACGTGGAAAAAACGCTTTTTTTGCGAACTTTTTTACGCACGCCACTTCTATGTTTCAAACTTGTGCGAATCGGTTCAAATTTTGTAAGAAGCTAGACAAGTACATATAATTACTGGTCGTCCTGTTGTTTTCTGAAAAATTTGTCCGTTGCTTTGATATAAGCAATATAGTTCGAAAGACAATTAAAAAACCTATACCCGATCACTCGTCGCCAGAGTCAGCAAAAATTTACATCGGTTGCCAAGCTATGGCTTTCTAATGTCAAAATTATGGTAGAGTAAAAGTTAGGAACCAGAATGAGAATTGTAAATCATCTTCACATACTCGCTCTTTTTTAAGAGTTAACCGTACTTCCCCAGTGCAGTGAGCTCTTAGATCCACGCCCTGTTGCGTGTATGGTGAGGTTTGTAAGAACAAACAGACACAAATTTATGTGCTTCTGGAGAGTGGGATGCATCTACAATAGGAAGTATCCGAGAGTGGGGTGCATCTATAATAGGAAGTACCCCTGTGTGAGGATGCATGGGTCCTAAACTTTAATGATACGTTGTGACATATTGCACGACATGGCAAATGTCATGTTGGACGACATGATAGCATGTGTCACGTTATACGAAATGACATCCTACTTTACTTGATGCGGTGGATTATATTACATGGCATGTAAACTACATTTAAGCCCGACATATCCCTTTACACATTTCTCATTGGCGTTTGTTCTCTTCCACATTTCTATTCATAATATTCCACATTATTTACAAACTCATTTCCACAAAGCAATGTCTAAATGTAAACAGAATGTATTACATTCAAAAGACAGACTGACCACAAGCACTTGCATCATGACAGAAGCTAAACTGGACTGAACTTTTGGTGTACTTCTCTTCTACTTATAGTTGAGTGTTTGGTGCCAGAATTTTCTCTAACATTATAGTTTTTCAACTGAAATAAGTCTTAATCAAAACATGAATTTTATCAAAATAGTACACTTTCATAAACAGAAAAATCAAGACAATTAGTCTGTAATAATGGATTTTAAGAAAGAATTAACCTTGAAATTATGAAAATTCTTTAAGATATGAAAATTCTGAACACTAATAGTTTTTAAACTAATGTTTTCTGACAAAATAAAATGTTCATTTAAAAGAAGATAATGAAAACTTTGAAACAGGGTATGTTAATTCAAATAATTTTTGGTTGTATGGAAGTTTTATGTATTACTTTTGTTTACACTTCAATTTTTAATATTATTCATCTGAATAAAATGAAGCTAGTTACGTAGTTATAGTCAGCAAATGATAACTAAGTACTGAGTAATAAATTTTATTCTTTAATATTTTAAGTAAACTTTGACAATTTAAAAAGTTATACTACACGTTGTACACTTAACAGGTTACATAATACGAAACTGGAGTGTGAAACAGTTACATAAAACTTTATTTTTATTTTTAAAAACTTCCTCTGTTTCAAACAAACGATGAGATGACGAACCTTTTGTGGATTATGATACACTTACATATTTAACTTGACAAAAAACGATCGGAATACTTCTATTAGTTATAATCAACACCGAATGTAATTACCACACTTTTGTGATCAATAGTATCGCGTAATACGAAAACAAACGTGTGTTAAAGTGAACATGACACCTGGTCCAGAATACTTCAGTAACGAAATCTTATCTAGCTCCCTCATGCATTACATTGTTGAAGGCTGCTTCAATATACGGAGGGTTTCACAAACTAGTGCTGTCTATAAATACTGAACGTACGCAGGTCCCTTAAGATGGAGGCGGCTGGGGTGATGGTGGAGACGACTGAGGGTAAGGCTATGTCTGTCGCCGGCGCACACATAGGTATTATGACCCAGCAGCTTACCAAAAGTCCACTTTTCAAATGCGGATAATTTCTGGAATGCATAACTTCCTGAGATAGTCTAATAGATCGTCACTCTTGCAGTGCATCAAAAGCTTGTCTACCTGGCTTGAAATCAAACTGAGTTTGTGAGTGTGTCAAAGTGTGTTTTTACTTCAAGTGTGGTGAAAAGCAATATGGATCCAGATGATCCGGGAATGTAACGATATTTATAATTATTTTCATTCATATTACTTACTACTTTTATTAGTAATCATTAGTTTTTATAGCTCAGGGTGCTTCCCTAAGTATTTGTTAATACAGTATGATAGAAAAATCATTTCTCTACTGGAAAGTAGTCACTGAGTACCGTTGTTTGATTTTGTCCGATAGTTTTACGTTAATGCGTTGTCAGCTACAAAAAATTTCGTCTCCGAAATGAAGTTTGCAAACACTTTGTTTTTATCCTAGGTTCTAAAGGTAAAATTGTGACAGCAATAGGCCTTGAAACGTCTCTGTGATATCGTTTCATAAGACGCTTGTCGAATTCGGTACGACTTATTCGGTTTACTACCTGATTTTAGCTCAATTCATGAAGTTTTCCAGAAAGACTGAGATGTGTGTTTTAATGTGGGGGTTTCGGTTTTGTTTTGTGGGAAACGCAGAGCTGGTCATACCTCAACAGAGAGGTTTACCCATCTTAAAACGGTTCAAATGGCTCTGAGCACTATGGGACTTAAAATCTATGGTCATCAGTCCCTAGAACTTAGAACGACTTAAACCTAACTAACCTAAGGACATCACAAAAATCCATGCCCGAGGCAGGATTCGAACCTGCGACCGTAGCAGTCGCGCGGCCCCGGACTGAGCGCCTAGAACCGCTAGACCACCGCGGCCGGCTTTACCCATCTTAGTCGAAGGCTGTGTCAAAGGCTGTTTTGTGTGTTAGGTTGGTTTGAATAAAGATTATTGTTACAGCTCATGTCTGCGTTGGAATTTTTTTATTCCAATTGGGAGCACATCCGAAACTATCCTGATGACCTGCGCCTCGCCTTCCTCGTACCAACTACGCAGCAACGTATCGAAGATCTTGCTTTAACGTTTTATGGGAACAAAATTAATTATTCAGCCGCTGTCATTGTTCTTGAGGAATTGTGGCTCGCAGGCGCGACAACGGCACCTCCCATCCGTCGTTAAATCCATCTTGTGTAGATTCTTCTTCTGCCCTGTTTCCCTCTGTATTAGTACTTGTGTAATGTTCATTGGTTTGGGTTTGTTGACGACTACGGGTAGCATCTTCATACACTTCTCTTTGGAATCCCAATGCGGAACGTAGGTGGTACGCCATCCTGCAATGTCCAAAACATAAAATAGCCTAGATAGCCGCTGCCAACGGTAATGTAAACATAGTTCATACTTGCACGTACATTGCCACCTAGGTTTATCGGTAGCCAACTTGTGTACAAGCCTATATTTTTGTTTACCCTGGCTAGGATACCTCACTGGACGTGAGGCCATTTTATAGGATGGCCTACGGCTGTGTGTCTGAGAAGGACTCTGGGAAAACTACTGAGGCTCTAATATGTGTACCACAGAGGTCTGTATCTACCCTGACGAAAATCAAAATTGCGTTGAGCACATCTTATACCATTAGGCATAAATGCAAACTCCCTGTACGCTTCTCTAAACTGATTAATTAATTGTTGCAGATTTGGCTTGTAAAACCACAATTCCTCAAGAACAATGACAGCGGCTGAATAATTAATTTTGTTCCCATAAAACGTTAAAGCAAGATCGTCGATACGTTGCTGCGTAGTTGGTACGAGGAAGGCGAGGCGCAGGTCATCAGGATAGTTTCGGATGTGCTCCCAATTGGAATAAAAAAATTCCAACGCAGACATGAGCTGTAACAATAATCTTTATTCAAAACGTGACCGTTCCTTTTCTTTTACAAAATGTCATATAGACTCTATTTCGTACAATAAACGTTACATACTTCACCTCACTTTGAACAACATCATTTTTTGCAGGTTCGTCCCCTGCTATTTCAACACCAATATAAAAAGGATTAATACCTTGAAAGAGCTTATTTTTATATTTACACTGGGTTTCTAAATCTACCCATGATTTGACTTTACCAATTTCAGCACTACTTTCAGGTTTACTATATGTTACAAACTTAAATGCATTACGCCTACTATATTTTCTCCATGGAACACCAGACGATTTGTCCGGTTTAAGACTAAATGGACCTAATTTATTAGTACATGCTATTCTAACTTTCTCCAATGCTCCTTGATCTTCAAATATCTGCCGGCCGGTGTGGCCGTGCGGTTAAAGGCGCTTCAGTCTGGAACCGCGTGACCGCTACGGTCGCAGGTGCGAATCCTGCCTCGGGCATGGATGTGTGTGATGTCCTTAGGTTAGTTAGGTTTAATTAGTTCTAAGTTCTAGGCGACTGATGACCTCAGAAATTAGGTCGCATAGTGCTCAGAGCCATTTGAACCATTCAAATATCTTTTTATTTGCCCTGTCATCCAATGTCAGTCGCTCAACCCTTACATTAATTCTATACACGTATGTGACAACTTTGTTAATAATTACACCATCATATTTGTTAGAAAAGAACTTAAATTCATCTGTTATATCATAATGCTCCTTGATCTTCAAATATCTTTTTATTTGCCCTGTCATCCAATGTCAGTCGCTCAACCCTTACATTAATTCTATACACGTATGTGACAACTTTGTTAATAATTACACCATCATATTTGTTAGAAAAGAACTTAAATTCATCTGTTATATCATAATGTTTAAGTGTACTAAAATTATGTGCATTTTCATCATATTTTTCAATGGCTCCCATTTTTCCATATTCGAACCTAACAGCATCCGTCT
The DNA here is from genome assembly GCF_023864345.2 of Schistocerca serialis cubense. Lineage (NCBI taxonomy): Eukaryota > Metazoa > Arthropoda > Insecta > Orthoptera > Acrididae > Schistocerca > Schistocerca serialis. The sequence goes on along the minus strand of NC_064640.1, from coordinate 432,428,762 downwards.
GTGTATACTCTGTCCGCCATTTACACATTCGACCAAAATACGGCCTAGTCAAACTGTTCCGTCGGCGAATCCATCGCCTGGGACGTGCACGGCGAAACCGGTTCGTCATCCTCATCCGACGATATGCATATAGTCTCCGCTTCGGCTTCCACGTCCGACGAGTCCGACGCCATCTCCTCCTTAACATTTAAACAATGCATAATGTGGCAATCTGCATGGACCACGTGCAAACGTGATATAAGAGCTTCATCTCCGATACTAAATTCATTAGACACAAATATGACAAGTCCTCTATGTTTAATAGTCATCCCTGGCTTGTTCTTTACATTAACAGTCACAGGGCGACCCTCAACAATTCGTTTCAACGTTGATGCATAGGGACGCCAACGAAGCCACTCAAATTCTTCCAACAATATAACATGATGAATTCGTGCATCAAAACTGCCAAAGCCGAATTCGTAACAGAACGGCATATAGACATGTTGCCTGCGCGAAATAACTTTTTCAACGAGAGTGGATTTGCCTATATTTGTGTCTCCATATAGGTACAATTATTTCTTACGTACCATTTTGGACCGAAAGGCCTCATTATACCAGCGGACCACGCGGCCCGCCAGCCATTATACGTGAGATGGCACTCGGTTAAGCACCATGCAACACACTTCTTGTTCTGAAACGATTCAAAATATTTCTCTATAAAACGAACACGAGACCAATTATTCACAAGAAATGGGTCCGTATAGTCAATATATTCGGTACGTTCGCCTTCCTCGTACCAACTACGCAGCAACGTATCGACGATCTTGCTTTAACGTTTTATGGGAACAAAATTAATTATTCAGCCGCTGTCATTGTTCTTGAGGAATTGTGGTTTTACAAGCCAAATCTGCAACAATTAATTAATCAGTTTAGAGAAGCGTACAGGGAGTTTGCATTTATGCCTAATGGTATAAGATGTGCTCAACGCTATTTTGATTTTCGCCAGGGTAGATACAGGCCTCTGTGGTACACTTATTAGAGCCTCAGTAGTTTTCTCAGAGTCCTTCTCAGACACACAGCCGTAGGCCATCCTATAAAATGGCCTCACGTCCAGTGAGGTCTCCTAGCCAGGGTAAACAAAAATATAGGCTTGTACACAAGTTGGCTACCGATAAACCTAGGTGGCAATGTACGTGCAAGTATGAACTATGTTTGCATTACCGTTGGCAGTGGCTATCTAGGCTATTTTATGTTTTGGACATTGCAGGATGGCGTACCACCTACGTTCCGCATTGGGATTCCAAAGAGAAGTGTATGAAGATGCTACCCGTGGTCGTCAACAAACTGCACGGGAAGCACGGGGAGCTAGGTAATCTCGAAAAAGAAAGGGGCACTCTTCGGTGAACGCTTGGTGAGTACGGATCGTAGCTCTTAAGGGAGGTTTCAGGTGACAGGAAGCAGGTTGAGTTAGGACTTTGTTATGTTTAACTTTTGAAATACTTAAGAACTTCAGCTTAACTGAAGCGTGTGAAGCGAGTTATTTTTCCGAATGTGCCATAATTATATTGCTTTAAATAGGCGATTTTTGGGTGTTTGAGTTAAAAGTGTGGAAGTTACTTTGTTCATTTTGAACAACGATGAAGTAGAATTTCAAACGGTAAATCTGATTAGGTAAAGCTGGTTAGGATCACTTCAACCGTACGTGGGTGTAATGCTGTGTCGAAGCGAGTATGATTTTTAATGATCTTTAATCTTATATTTTGTGGCAGTTGCTGTTGTCTTTGTGTGTCGATTTTGTGCCACGTGTTTGGTAATCAATGGCCCTTCTGGTCCACCACGGCACCGCAATAGGCTTTATTTTAACAGTTTGCTTGTATAATGAGCTATAATTTCAGCAAGAATATCTGTTCTTTCGTGCGTTTTCTACAAAGCAGCACAACAGTTTGATTCGGAATGCACCACATGCTCTAGTTCGGCCGTCTGCAAGCAGCAGATGCAGTTAGTATGTTGAATAATTATCGCACAACCTCGTGCACTGGTTAAACCTATGTCCAGAATAGTGCATGCGTAGAATCGTAATGCGAAACTCACTGAGACATTTTTATGGCATGAATGCAAAGGAGATGATGATATCATTGTCTCCTACCCCCGTTTTCTGTGTTTCTTCTTGCTATAGTTATATTGTGCTCTATTACATTCACACGTAATTCTTACTTAAATACACTCCTGGAAATGGAAAAAAGAACACATTGACACCGGTGTGTCAGACCCACCATACTTGCTCCGGACACTGCGAGAGGGCTGTACAAGCAATGATCACACGCACGGCACAGCGGACACGCCAGGAACCGCGGTGTTGGCCGTCGAATGGCGCTAGCTGCGCAGCATTTGTTTACCGCCGCCGTCAGTGTCAGCCAGTTTGCCGTGGCATACGGAGCTCCATCGCAGTCTTTAACACTGGTAGCATGCCGCGACAGCGTGGACGTGAACCTTTGAGCGAGGGCGTATAGTGGGCATGCGGGAGGCCGGGTGGACGTACCGCCGAATTGCTCAACACGTGGGGCGTGAGGTCTCCACAGTACATCGATGTTGTCGCCAGTGGTCGGCGGAAGGTGCACGTGCCCGTCGACCTGAGACCGGACCGCAACGACGCACGGATGCACGCCAAGACCGTAGGATCCTACGCAGTGCCGTAGGGGACCGCACCGCCACTTCCCAGCAAATTAGGGACACTGTTGCTCCTGGGGTATCGGCGAGGACCATTCGCAACCGTCTCCATGAAGCTGGGCTACGGTCCCGCACACCGTTAGGCCGTCTTCCGCTCACGCCCCAACATCGTGCAGCCCGCCTCCAGTGGTGTCGCGACAGGCGTGAATGGAGGGACGAATGGAGACGTGTCGTCTTCAGCGATGAGAGTCGCTTCTGCCTTGGTGCCAATGATGGTCGTATGCGTGTTTGGCGCCGTGCAGGTGAGCGCCACAATCAGGACTGCATACGACCGAGGCACACAGGGCCAACACCCGGCATCATGGTGTGGGGAGCGATCTCCTACACTGGCCGTACACCACTGGTGATCGTCGAGGGGACACTGAATAGTGCACGGTACATCCAAACCGTCATCGAACCCATCGTTCTACCATTCCTAGACCGGCAAGGGAACTTGCTGTTCCAACAGGACAATGCACGTCCGCATGTATCCCGTGCCACCCAACGTGCTCTAGAAGGTGTAAGTCAACTACCCTGGCCAGCAAGATCTCCGGATCTGTCCCCCATTGAGCATGTTTGGGACTGGATGAAGCGTCGTCTCAGGCGGTCTGCACGTCCAGCACGAACGCTGGTCCAACTGAGGCGCCAGGTGGAAATGGCATGGCAAGCCGTTCCACAGGACTACATCCAGCATCTCTACGATCGTCTCCATGGGAGAATAGCAGCCTGCATTGCTGCGAAAAGTGGATATACACTGTACTAGTGCCGACATTGTGCATGCTCTGTTGCCTGTGTCTATGTGCCTGTGGTTCTGTCAGTGTGATGATGTGATGTATCTGACCCCAGGAATGTGTCAATAAAGTTTCCCCTTCCTGGGACAATGAATTCACGGTGTTCTTATTTCAATTTCCAGGAGTGTATTTCTAGTCAGGCACCAGTTATGTGTAGTTAGGATGTGCAACCAAATACTTAGATACAGTAAATGTCACTGCTTTTGAGAAATAGTTTTGGAACCACAGAAATAACGTATGCCAGTCAATCGAAGCTCCGAGAATCTGGAAATTTTGAGGACTGCAAAGTAGTTAAAGATATTACTTCATCTCCTACACGAAGAGGAGACTTACAAGTAAAAAAAACGACTTTCACATATCCAAGCCTTGTCAATCTTTGTGGAAGCTTCGCTGATAAGGAAAAAATATGAAATAATCCTAACAGCTGATAAGGTGTATCCCTTTTATAGTATCCTTCAAAAGCAGTGCTACCCTGCGACTGAACCCTGCCAGGTGAATGCCACATAATCGGAGATTCAAATTCAACCTTGCTTAATCACACATGTAAGCAATTAATATTATATTTGGAAGAGGCTTTAAATCATCTTGCAAATGGTGACAAAAATGCATTGGAATTTATCTATAAATTGGGTTGTGACGGTTCAATTGAGCTTAAATAAAAATTTTAAGACACCCATGATTCTGATGCCAACGTATTTCACTCATCTTCAGTACATCTCCAGTTATTAGTCGGAGGAATAAAGATCTAATTATATACGACGGTAGTGTCTGTTCCCGAAAGAACTGTTACCGTGGATGACCATGCAGCTTTGCTAGAAATGAAATGATAATTAAATAGACACCCTACCTGCAAGCAGGCGTTGATACACTTTATTGGGGACATGTTGAAAATGTGTACCCCGACCGGGACTCGAGCCCGGGATCTCCTGCTTACGTGGCAGACGCTCTATCCATCTGAGCCACCGCGGGCACAGAGGATAGTGCGTCTGCAGGGACTTATCCCTTGCACGCTCCCCGTGAGATCCACATTCCCAAAATGTCCAGAACACTACATTCGTAGTGCGCCTAATAGATGTTTGCCCATCATACTCATTACTCGTGGCAGATTAATCTACCAAGTCCCGTACGAGTTCTGGCATAGCGTGTGCGTTCGCACAAGAAGGTCAAAGGCCGGGAACCCATATTTTTAACTATAGAGGTGGCAAAAAATAACGTAACTGATAGAAATAACCAGTTACTGAGAAGTAACGGTTACTGCGATAACCGTTCCTCTGATACAGGCAGTTATTTCAGTAACTGTCTAATGTCAACAGTGCCTCGCGCCATCTGTTGACCGAAGATCGTACTACGCTTTCCCGTCAACTCATCGGAGATGTGGCTAGAAACTAGGGAGAGGGTAGACCATTTGTTAACCGTTCTATAGGCCATGGGAATAACTGTGAGACTGCGCGCCATCTGTTGATAAGAACTGTGTACTATATGGTGCGTCTTTATTACTTTTAGCACAAACAATTAAATAAAGTTAATGTCCGAGCGGTGGCTGATAGGAGCTGCAGTACAGGCATTAACAAGTACGGTCGTTCCCTTAAGCCACCGCCTCATTTGTCAATTTAGCTTGGACGGGTAGTATAAAGAGAGGTACCATAAGGAATTCGAGCGACTATGGAAATAACTATCAGAGATCCGTATATTCCTCTGGCAGTTATCGTTATTGGCTCACAGTTCTCGCTCTCTGGCCGTTATCGGGCTACTACTACAGGTAACCTGGAAGTTGGTAACGGAATAACTGTGTGTGTGTTGCTGATACAGTGACTCCAGTCTTAGACCCCGGTGATATTTCAGAGACGATAGTTACTGGAGCGAACAAATATTTACGTACTTCTTCGGAAATAGCCGCTGGCCATCGCGAATGACAAATAACATGTCAGGAAGAATAACATAATACGGTTGAATATAATAATTGTTATCCTCATCATTTGTCAGGAGATTGTCAAAATATGTGAATATATTACAGTAACTGCTAATATATACAGAATTGATACACTGTCAGAATAAAACACAGTTACGCATTTTTAATAAATTTATCATACACAGAATACCCGATCTTGACTGTTGCAACCTAGTGCTGTCAAAACTGAAATATAGCAGAATTTTTACCTAAGCTGGTCTATCAGTGTCTGTTACGATATTCATCTACAGAGTAGAAGGAGGGGTCAATGGAAGCGTCCGATTCCACCCGTCTGCTTCGACGTAAAAAAGTGTTGTTGTGTGTGAATGTCATTACGGCACGGTGTTTATGAGTTGGTTTTTATGTGTTTGTGTGTGTGTGTGTGGGGGGGGGGGGGGGAGGGGGGCGGCTGGCCGATCAAGTTTGCAGTGCCGGAATTTGCTGGTGGTAATTAATTATTTTTTTGTTTTGTTTTTCTAGCTGTGATGTTTTGTGTGTTTATGGAGTATTGAATGTGATTTAATTTATGTAGGGATGATTGATTTGTGGACTTTTGGGATTGTGGTTTTATTTTTCGCAGTTCTAGGTGTTGGTTTTTTGGCATCAGTAGCTGTGGTGGACCTATATAGGTCACCGGAAATGACCAATTCCCATTTTCATAGTTGTACGTGTTGATGTTTTGCTATCGTCATCTGAGGTTTACCTATGTAGGTCAAGGGAAATGTCCGATTCCAATTTTCGTGCTTTTAGTTTGTGGGTATTGGTGTTTTGGTATGGTCACTTATGGTTGATTTATAGTGTTCAAGGGAAGTGTCCGATTCCTGCAGATTTTTGTTGGTGTAGCAGAATGCTGTATTTTTTTTTCTTTTTGTTCTTCATTTTGTGTTTTGGGATCATGGTGTGTTTTTTTTACTAGCTTGTCCTCACCCTAAAACCCCCAACTTCCCGCAGTTGTCCCGCTGGTTTGATTGTATTTTTGGTGGTTGATATTATTGTATTATTTATATGTATCTTCGTGTTTGTTGCCGTGTGTGTGTGTGTGTGTGTGTGTGTGTGTGTGTGTGTAGGACGTCATGGACACACTTAAAATAGCCATTTCCGGCATATTGATGATGGGTGGAATCAGACACTTCTGTATCAAAAAGTCTTTAAAACACACTGTAAGCCGTGCTTTATCTGCAACCAAGTTTTTAATGGTTGCTGACTTGCTGGCAATTTATTGAAAATGCATGTTCCTGAATATTGGACCCCTTTTGGACCAAGATGTAGATTGCTGTTCCTATTTCTAGTACGGTACTGATATTATGTATTGAGCTATTGGTTGGACATACTTGTAACAAATTTCATTAAGGAATAAATATACTAGGAAGCAGTGGTTAGAATACAAAGTTCCTTGAACAGGTTCCTACATCATGTTTTTGAATTTATACCACAAACGATTTTTATTACACGCTTTTACATGCAAAAAAAACTTTTGCTACGTTTGATGCGTTACCATAGAATATGCTCCCTTATGAAATAATAGAGTGAAAAAATGTGGTATGCCCTTCCCAACTGAATTTATTATCGAGTTGTAGTCCCAGAAATGTAACACTGTCAACCTTTTCGATCTGCATGTCTTCATATGTTATAAACATGCTGTAGCTGGAGAAATCGAGCAGTTTCCAAATCTCACATAAAACTTGGATTAGCATACTCACACTTTCCCCAACAGGACTATCTTTTACAGCACAGGAGTAAACGAATCTGTCACATTACGTAGATTTTTTGTTGTATTACAAGGCTGTACACTTTATTCTATTATGTGAGCAGCACAAGAAATTAAGCTTCGAATTTAACCTACAGTACTCAGTTTACATATTACATCATACTTAAAAACGCACGTTGTTAACATTTTACTTAAACAGTGCTGTGGCGAAGTTCCGCGTAATTTCTGATGCAGCTGCGAAGATAATATTTCTAATAGCGACCGATAACCTACAAACATATAATATGAAACACTAATAATCGTTCTAAGATCAACTAAAATGTACCCGGAGTTAATAAGCTAAGGTTATGACACGATTCATACGACATTCCTGCCATTTCACACTACTCCCAGTTATACTGATAACTAAACTGATGGATTCCAACTATGTCGTTATTTAACTCTCGGAGTATTCGGTATTCGCTAGCGAAAAACAACTTGGCAGTTATTAATAACCGTTAACAATAACGGTTATCAGAGAATAACTGGAACTGTGATAACGGTTACTCCAGAATAACCGTTTGGCCCACCTCTACCGCAGACTATATGTACCTGGCGCGCCAACGTCCGAGGGCTTCTCCGCGGTCATTTCCGGTGCGGTTCTTCTCTTGCTACCTGCGACGGTCGTTCGCTGCAGTACGGGAAGCCAGGATCCGTTTACCTTAAGGCTTTCCTCTTTCTTGTTGAAACTGTTCGCCTGTTTTTGTATTTCTACAGCTTCTCTGAACAAGCGCGTGTGATAGTGCTTCTCTACAGCCAGAACTTCCGTGTCGGCGAATTTTATTACGTGGTCGGTCTCATTCAGTGCGTGCTCTGCCACGGCCGATTTCTCCACCTGCCCCAACCTGCAATGTCGCTTATGCTCTTTGATCCTGGTGTTAATTGAACGTCCAGTCATTCCGACATAAACTTTTCCGCATGTGCATGGTATATTCCCGACATTGCAAGCGGGTCTCTTTTCTCCTTCGCCGATCTAAGACACTCTTTGATCTTCCTTGTCGGTTTGAAAATCGTCTTTACGCCACGTTTGCGCAATATAGGCCGATTCTGTCCGTCACTCTGGGAATGTATGGCAGAAACGCCGTACCCAACATTTCCTTTTCTGGTTCCTTACTTCGCCGAGTGTTTGGCTCTGTTACACTTCCAATATAATTTGTGGAGTATCCATTGCTCCTCAGAACAGTTTCCAGGTGTTGCATTTCTCGTCTGAGGAGTTGCGGCTCACATATTCGTCCTGTTCTCGTTACGAGCGTACTAATCATGCCTCTTCTCTGTCAAACCACCACCCGAGCCAGGTACATACAGTCTGCGGCCGCGAGCTCGGCTCCAGTTCACCACCGGCAATGGAGGGTGAAGCTTTGACAATGCCAGCCTCTCGTGCTGGCAAAACGTCAGAAAAATCATTAGATGAACGTCGGCTGAAGAACCCGAGACAGAAGCCAATAGGCATTACATTTACCGCTCTCAAGCGAAGGATGGATTAGGCAGATTCCTCAGGTTGAAAATGGTAAAGAGGAGTCCCCAATAGAAACAAACTGCTCAGATGAACAAGACTGGTGGGCATCATCTGTATAATAGATAATATTGTATCTAATAAATAAAGAATCTAATAAAAATACTACACTCCTGGAAATTGAAATAAGAACACCGTGAATTCATTGTCCCAGGAAGGGGAAACTTTATTGACACATTCCTGGGGTCAGATACATCACATCATCACACTGACAGAACCACAGGCACATAGACACAGGCAACAGAGCATGCACAATGTCGGCACTAGTACAGTGTATATCCACCTTTCGCAGCAATGCAGGCTGCTATTCTCCCATGGAGACGATCGTAGAGATGCTGGATGTAGTCCTGTGGAACGGCTTGCCATGCCATTTCCACCTGGCGCCTCAGTTGGACCAGCGTTCGTGCTGGACGTGCAGACCGCCTGAGACGACGCTTCATCCAGTCCCAAACATGCTCAATGGGGGACAGATCCGGAGATCTTGCTGGCCAGGGTAGTTGACTTACACCTTCTAGAGCACGTTGGGTGGCACGGGATACATGCGGACGTGCATTGTCCTGTTGGAACAGCAAGTTCCCTTGCCGGTCTAGGAATGGTAGAACGATGGGTTCGATGACGGTTTGGATGTACCGTGCACTATTCAGTGTCCCCTCGACGATCACCAGTGGTGTACGGCCAGTGTAGGAGATCGCTCCCCACACCATGATGCCGGGTGTTGGCCCTGTGTGCCTCCGTCGTATGCAGTCCTGATAGTGGCGCTCACCTGCACGGCGCCAAACACGCATACGACCATCATTGGCACCAAGGCAGAAGCGACTCTCATCGCTGAAGACGACACGTCTCCATTCGTCCCTCCATTCACGCCTGTCGCGACACCACTGGAGGCGGGCTGCACGATGTTGGGGCGTGAGCGGAAGACGGCCTAACAGTGTGCGGGACCGTAGCCCAGCTTCATGGAGACGGTTGCGAATGGTCCTCGCCGATACCCCAGGAGCAACAGTGTCCCTAATTTGCTGGGAAGTGGCGGTGCGGTCCCCTACGGCACTGCGTAGGATCCTACGGTCTTGGCATGCATCCGTGCGTCGCTGCGGTCCGGTCTCAGGTCGACGGGCACGTGCACCTTCCGCCGACCACTGGCGACAACATCGATGTACTGTGGAGACCTCACGCCCCACGTGTTGAGCAATTCGGCGGTACGTCCACCCGGCCTCCCGCATGCCCACTATACGCCCTCGCTCAAAGTCCGTCAACTGCACATACGGTTCACGTCCACGCTGTCGCGGCATGCTACCAGTGTTAAAGACTGCGATGGAGCTCCGTATGCCACGGCAAACTGGCTGACACTGACGGCGGCGGTGCACAAATACTGCGCAGCTAGCGCCATTCGACGGCCAACACCGCGGTTCCTGGTGTGTCCGCTGTGCCGTGCGTGTGATCATTGCTTGTACAGCCCTCTCGCAGTGTCCGGAGCAAGTATGGTGGGTCTGACACACCGGTGTCAATGTGTTCTTTTTTCCATTTCCAGGAGTGTATAATTTTGATTTCTTTCATGTTATAAAGTCTGTAAATACATTATTATCCTACAAATATGTTACCTAGGTTCTCACAGTACAGAAAATACCAAACACTGATTTTGGCCAATGTTTTACATGAAGTACCCCTATGTGGGACTGCACTGCCGGTGCAGCCTCGTCGGCCACGGATGAAATATTGTGCTTTGGTGTCCAGGACGTAAGCGGTGATATTGATGGCGCCCGTGGAGGACGCGCTGATCAGTGCACTGCCGGAGGGGAGGCGAGGAGTGGCTGCACGTCGAAGGAAAGGAGGAAGATCGGGGGTTAACTTGTCGACATCCATGACGAGGTCATTAGAGATGGAACACATGGCCAGACTAGGAGAGGATGGAGTAAGAAATCGACCATGTCCGCGGCAAAGCAACCATCCCAGCATTTCTCCTAAGTGATATAGGGAACGCATTACAACCGAAATCTGGACAGCTGAAAGGAGATTTGAAATGCGACCCTTCCGAATGTGAGTCCAGAGTAGTTTCACTGTGCCATCTAACTCAGTCGGGCATGGTAGGAGAGGTAGCAGCTATTGTTAAGAAGTAAGGGCACCGATGCAATCAGTTTAGTCCGCCACAGAGATGGTGTGGTTGGTTTCGATGAATTAGCGGGAGTGGGTATGAGATGGAGATGCTTTGTTTTCATTCTGATTATCGCGCACCTTACAACAGCTTCTGTTTTCCACGCGCAATGTACGCTGACAGCAGTAGAGTCCTTCTGCAGCAAAATTCTAACGCCTGTTCTCTAAATTTTCTCAATAGAGTTTCGCAAAAAAAAGGCGTCTACCCTCTACGAAGAATCTCCGAATACTCGCGTATTGAGCGAAACTACTGGTAACAAATCTAGAAGCACACCTCTGAATTGATTTCTTTAATCTGACCCGGTGGAGATCACAAACATTCGAGCACTACTCAAGAATGGGTCGCACTAGTGTTCTATACGCAGTCCCCTCTAAAGATGAGCTAGACTTTGGTAGAATTCTTTCAATAAATCGAAGTCGAACATTTCCCTGCCCTGCCACCGACCTTACGTGCTAGTTCCATATCATATCGCTTTGCAACATTATATCTAGATATTTAATCAACATGACTGCCAAGCAGCGCACCACTAATACTGTATGCGAACATTGCATGATTATTTTTCCTACTCACCTGCATTACGTCATGTTTTTTTTCATTTAAAATTATGGGTATTATTTCATATTTACTAAAATTTGATGAGAATTGTTAGTCATTACCCTAAGTGGAAATTTTGTTCAAGAATTTCTGTATTTCGTAGCGATCGTCCCATGACGATGCTTTCCCAGGAGCAACAAAACTGTAAGCGAATATTTTGGTGCTGTTAGCCCTATCTGATAATCCTTTATGCGTATTGAGAACGTTAGAGGTCCTATTGCACTTCATTGGCCCACGTGCTATAGGATACACCGGGCTGCGCCCCTGCAACGCGGTCGTCATACTTGCAGATGAGTACCGCGAGATCTGCCGCTGTAATCCGATCCACGAACGACGACGGTTCGCGCAGCTCGAGGCACGGACGGGGATTGCATTGTTGCCGGTTCCAAGCAACGTTTGCGGTAAGCCTTGCGTTTGCAGAAAGCGTGTATATTGCTAATTACGTCCCTTGCTGGCTGGTACAGAATTTGTCGCTTAGCACCACCATCAGCAGTGACAACTCGCAACAAATGGAATACAAATTCAGTAAATAACTATATTCGACCATGTTTAATGCTCGTGTTAGTAACGACATTCACAGCATAACACTGGGAACACTACTGAACGCTCATTGGTTGTCGGAGAATGCGCAGAACAAACCTATACTCAACCACCATCGTTTATGACTCTAGCTGTAGTAACTTTACTCCGGGAGATCACTTGGAAACAGCGGACGTCAACACAACTCGTTAGGCTGTTTTCCTCCAAGCCTCAAGCAGCCGCCACAGCATCATGGCGCCAGCCGTGCAAATATTCGGCGCGCGTGTCGTACAAACAGCGCTGCAGTGGTAGACACAGCTCGCCTGTCCAAAACCACCTGCCCACGTAACGGCGCACCAGTATCCGTCTGCTGACTGGGACTTATGTCGTAACTGGTTCATTCGGCGGGGTCAAAGGGACCGCTTTTGCTGTCCATCAGACGGAGCTCTCTTGTCCTCGCCGTGAGCACCAGCCGTTCAACTCCCACTAGACATCTGTCCTGAGTCCAACGCTTCGCTGGAACTGCGTTTCAGTCATCCACAACCTCGCGGGACCCGATCGCTAATCGTCCTCAGCACTCTTCTGATCATCATCCACTACGGATTTCATGGAGTTTGTCATTGTGAGCACCTTCTCTGCGTCGCCAGAGACTGACATTTCAGTCTGTGAGCAAGTGATGTGGACACTTGTCCCCAGACTCTGTGTTGAGTTCTCTTTCTTAGTTAATAAACAAACGTTTGTTATTGCTACCTGTGCATTTCAATTGTCGACTGTTGCACCCCTCGGGAAGGGACAGAAAACATGCACGACTCTTTCGTTTCAGTTGGACACTAGGTTCTATTTGCACTACGTCGCTTTGGTAACCAAGTACGATTTATAATTTGATTTAAATAATACTGTTCAAACAAGTGCTATCAGTTGGACTGTAGCCATATGGTAGACGTTTGCTGTATCTGTTATTGCTACTCTGTAGTTTGAAAGGTCCCTGTTTGCTGCACGTACCTGCACGTAAGTTCCATAGTACGAAAAACGTGTTGTACGTATAAGCATTGTTTAATTTTACCGCATCTCAGATACTATTTTATCACAAAGATTCCCAAGTTCTTAATGGAATGCCTTTACATACTCATGAATTTCAAGAGAAGAGATAATACACTGAAGAGCCAAAGAAACGGGTACACCTACCTAATATCGCGTAGGGCTCCCGCGAGCACGTAGGAGTGCCACAACACATCGTGGCATGGACTCGACTAAGGTCTGAAGTAGTGCTGGAGGCAATTGACACCATCAATCCTGCAGAGGTGTCCATAGATCCGTAAGAGTACGAGGGGGTGCAGATCTCTTCTGAACAGCACGTTTCAAGGCATCCCAGATATGCTCAATAATATTAATGTCTGGGGAGTTTGGTGGCCAGTGGTTCTGTTTAAACTCAGAGGAGTGTTGCTGGAGCCACTCTGTAACAATTCTGGACGTGTGGCGCGTCGCATTGTCCTGCTGGAATTGCCCAGGTCCGTCGGAATGCACGATGGACATGGATGCATGCAGGAGATCAGACAGGATGCTTACGTACGTGTCACCTGTCAGAGTCGTTTCTAGACGTATCATGGGTCCCATATCGCTCCAACTGCACACGCCCCACACAATTACAGAGCCTCCATCAGCTTGAACAGTCCGCTGCTGACATGCAGGGTTCATGGATTCATGAGGTTGTCTCCATACCCGTACATGTCCATCCGCTCGATCACAATTTGAAACGAGACTCGTCTGACCAGACAACATGTTTCCAGTCACCAACAGTCCCACGTTGGTGTTGACAGGCCTAGGCGAGGCGTAAAGCTTTGTGTCGTGCAGACACCAAGGGTAAGCGAGTGGGCCGTCGGCTCCGAAAGCGCATATCGATGATGTTTCGAAGAATGGTTCGCACGCTGACACTTACTGAAATCTCCAGCAATTTGCGGAGGGGTTGCACTTCTGTCATGTTGAACGATTTTTTTCAGTCGTCGTCGGTCTGGTTTTTGCAGGACCTTTTTCCGGCAGCAGTGATGTCGGTAATTTGATGTTTTATCGTATTCCTGACAATCACGGTGCAATCGTGAAATGGTCGTACGGGAAAATCGCCACATCGTCGCTACCTCGGAGATGCTGTGTCCCATCGCTCGTGCGCCGACTGTTACACCATGTTAGAACTCACTTAAATCTTGATAACCTGCCATTCTAGCAGCAGTAACCGCTCTAACAACTGCGCCAGACACTTCTCTTATTCAGGCGTTGCCGACACCAGTTCCGTATTCTGCTTTTTACGTAGTTCTGTATTTGAATACGCGTGCCTATATCAGTTTCTTTGGCGTTTCAGCGTAGTACTCGAAAGTAATCACAATTAGCTGTATGCTTACGTAAATTCGGTCAAGCGAAATTTTCTGCTTAACAATAATGTCTCAAGCCTACTGGAGTTTATTTCACTGTGGTAAGAAAATTATATGGTTTCAACGCTTTTCGCACTGCACGAATTATGTATCGCAAACTTGTTCCAATGTATTACAGCGAATCTACTCAAACTAATTCAATTCACAATTAATGTAGGAATGGACATTAAAAATAAAGCCCTTCACTTATCGATATGACGTCAGTAGTAGCAGCAAAAAAATTATTTACATAAACCTTTAATTAATGGAAATTCCATCCAGCGAAAATTACGCTCTTTTGTTCCGTTAATTTATCACAATATTAGAGATCAAGTGGCAAGCCAATCAGCGATATAATTTACGACCTACATCGGCTTTCTTTTATTTTGCTTTTAAGCTAACAATCCGATTTCGTTTATCCTTTCTATCTGTAATCAGTTTAAAATGTTAATGAATTAAATATAATCTATAAATCTTTGATTGTCAAGTAAATATCTATTGATAAAAAAACTTTCTTTTTCAAATTAGATAGTGGTAAAATATTATAAATCTTTACGTCAGCTTTACGGCATTTACGACTACCTAGCTTTTATTGAATGTCTTTGATTCTTGAAAGACATTTGCAAGTTATTATTTCTCAATAATTTTAATCCTGGTTACGCAAAACAAGTCGTTGAACGGTAATTTATTTTCAATCATAAGTCGGGAACAAAATTTTCTTTTCAGTACAGTGGCTTTATTCTGTCTGTTTTATTTCAAAATTCAGTACAGCCAGTTAGTCGTAAGTGTACCAGCGCCAGCAAAACACAAAACCCCTTTGACGGACAGAAATCACTAACAAAAAGTACAAACCGGAACCTAGGTGTCACCATCACTTTAGTTCATACGATTAAATAATCAGATCAAAATTAAAGCCTCTTCAGGTCTTGAGAACACGAGCCCCTCTAAAAATCCTTAGTTGAAATATTCACTCGACTCTGTTAATCATAAGTAACAACTTTGCAGTACACATGTCATTTACAAGGACTCCTTTGAAAGTGGTGGCTCTCTTTCACTGTTTAAGGGTAGATATTCACGAACTCACGTGCAGATCGTCTATTCTACGAACAAGATAATAGTCCGAATCCAAATGCTACATTCTGTCACCTTAAACAAAACTCTCTTGAGCCATTACTTTGCTCAAGGCCCAAAGCTACCAGTACACAACTATTAAAGAGCCACAGCTCTATCCCTTAAGAGTGTGCCACACAACAATAAAATAGCCGCAACTCAATTTCCGTTGAGGGGGCTTCCCGAACCTGTAGCTTCACACCATGTAAGTGTACTGATATCAGACCGCTATAGTCCATCAAATCTCACAGACCCAGTCATTAACTCCTTTTCCTTATAGCCCCTTAATATACATCAATACCAATAAATAATCACGCAAGCCCGAGAAACTCTAACTCGCGACCAAAAAGCTCCCTGCGTTACATAAACTGGTAGGCGAAACCTGACTGATCATCCACGAAACTAGTAAAACAGGTGCTCCCAAATTTACCTTGGCAGGATACTCGAAGCAGCATGTATTGTCGGCAGTCTCTTCCACGCACGCAATTGCTCACTCCCGACAACTAGCGCACCCAGTACTATCCCATCACGACTTGAATCGACTTCTCGTTCGGTTGAAACGATACTGTCTTTCTCGACCATATGAAAAAGGACAGGAACCACTAAATTTAAAATATGTACAGCGCCACTATTCCTTTTGAGAATTTACACTACTGGCCATTAAAATTGCTACACAATGAAGATGACGTGCTACAGACGCGAAATTTAACCGACAGAAAGAAGATGCTGTGATATGCAACTGATTAGCTTTTCATAGCATTCACACAAGGTTGGCGCCGGTGGTGACACCTACAACGTGCTGACATGAGGAAAGTTTCCAAGTTTCCAACCGTTTTCTCATATACAAACAGCAGTTGACCGGCGTTGCCTGGTGAAACGTTATTGTGATGCCTCGTGTATGGAGGAGAAATGCGTACTATCATGTTTGCGACGTTGATAAAGGTCGGATTGTAGCCTACCGCGATTGCGGTTTATCGTATCGCGACATTGCTGCTCGCGTTGGTCGAGATCGAATGACTGTTAGCAGAATATGGAATCGGTGGGTTCAGGAGGGTAATACGGAACGCCATGCTGGATCCCAACGGCCTCGTATCACTAGCAGTCGAGATGACAGGCATCTCATCCGCATGGCTATAACGGATGGTGCAGCCACGTCTCTATCCCTGAGTTAACAGATGGGGTCGTTTTCAAGACAACGACCATCTGCATGAACAGTTCGACGACGTTTGCAGCAGCATGGACTATCAGCTCGGAGACCATGGCTGCGGTTACCGTTGACGCTGCATCACAGACAGGAGCGCATGCGATGGCGTACTCAACGACGAACCTGGGTGCACGAAAGGCAAGACGTCATATTTTCGGATGAATCCAGGTTCTGTTTACATCATCATAGTGGTCGCATCTATGTTTGGCGACATCGCGGTGAACGCACATTGCAAGCGTGTATTCGTCATCGCCATACTCGCGTATCACCCAGCGTGATGGTATGGGGTGCCATTGGTTACACTTCTCGGTCACCTCTTGTTCGCATTGACGGCACTTTGAACAGTGGACATTACATTTCAGGTGTGTTACGACCCGTGGCTCCACCCTTCATTCGATCCCTGCGAAGTCCTACATTTCAGCAGGATAATGCACGACCGCATGTTGCGGGTCCTGTACGGACCTTTCTGGATACAGTAAATGTTCGACTGCTGCCCTCGCCAGCACATTCTCCAGATCTCTCACCAGTTGGAAACATCTGGTCAATGGTGGCCGAGCGACTGGCTCGTCACAATACGCCAGTCACTACTCTTGATGAACTGTGGTATCGTGTTGAAGCTGCATGGGCAGCTGTACCTGTATACGCCATCCAAGCTCTGTTGGACTCAATGCCCAGGCGTATCTAGGCCGTTATTATGGCCAGAGGTGGTTGTTCCGGGTACTGATTTCTCAGGATCTATGCACCCAAACTGCGTGAAAATGTAATCACATGTCACTTCTAGTATAATATATTTGTCCGATGAATACACGTTTATCATCTTCATTTTTTCTTGGTGTAGCAATTTTAATGGCCAGTAGTGTAAATATTGTTGTTTAAGGCCGCCGGCTGTACTCCCAGCGGCCAGCTACGACGGCTGGCTGTACTGCGGGATGAGAGGCTGTAGTGCGCAGCAGAAACTCCCGAACATGCGCGTACTCGACATTATGAAATCTACAACACGGTTGCAAAACACATTTAGAAAACTTTTAAAAACATTGTTTTGTACATTTCCTTGGATAGTAACTTATTTCCGGAAGCAAATTTCAATAAGTAAAAGCAGCACTAAAAAAAAAGTGAAAATCTAGAATTTCCCGGCACATACAGTTGAGGGAAAGTTCTCGGGTTTCCAGCCTGGTGACAGTATTGTAAAACCACGATGTTTCGACGAGTGACATACTCATCGTCCTCTGGCAAAGATGTCACTCTTCGAAACGTCTCTGCTTTATAATACTGTCACCCGGCTGAAAACTCGAGAACTTTTCATCAAAAAAACGTGCGTTTTCAACTTGGCACAGCACATATTATTAAAAATGCATGGAACCAAGCAGTCAAATATGGAGACAATCTGCGACTATAGGATGTCCTGTCTTCTTTGTTTTAGTGGTATGAAATGCTGGCAGAGCGAGTCCTCGTTGACATGCTGAAACTGCTACAAGGTTGCTGCCACCGGGGGCTCTAGAAACTGTTTACGTAGCAGGTTTTACTCTCCCACAGAGGTCGATGTCACAGAATTTAGATCTAGATTTGTTTTCAGGAGGACAGCGGTACATATTCCCATCCAACTGTCCAGACTTGGGTTTTCCATAATTTCCCTAAATCGCTTAAGGCGGATGCCGGGACCGTTGGTTTCAAAGGACACAACAGATTTCCTTCTCAAATTCGGGGTTGTGCTGCATCTCTAATGAACTCAACATCGGCGAGATGCTAAACCTATCGTTTTTCCTTCTAGCTGTACCTCCAGTAACTTCTGCTTGTCTGCTAGTTGCTGAAGCTTCATAGCGCTGTCTGGCATAGTACATACACGAAAAGTTCAAATCTATTGTCCTAAAGTTTCTAGCTAGATACAGGTCATCGGACCCTAGGCTAACACACTACTTAATGTAACTTAAACTAACTTACGCTAAGGACAAACACACACCCATGCCAGAGGGAGGACTCGAACCTCCGACGGGAGGAGCCGCGCGAACCGTGGCAAGGCGCCTCAAACCGCGCAACTACCCCGCGCCGGCACGTAGATGATTATCACATCACTGCCTATGTAGTCGCGGTACCGAACGCATACGGTACAATTGGCGTGACTGCGAGGTTGCAACCATTGCAGTTTCAGCTAGCTTCCTGTCATGAACCGTGTTGTGCTATACTAGCCGGTCTTCAGGCGGAGCAGTTCCCGAGTATAGAAAGCAGCACAAGGATTCTAAGATGGTGGTAACTTTTGCGATTCTCTGTCCGTGAATAGGTACGTCTACCATCTGCAACCGACTGCTCTCAAATGGGGGCCCGGAGGTTATGTCTCCATGGTGTTCTCAAACGTAGCGCCACTCCTTAATGTGCTTCAGCTCCCATAGCCAATATAACTGTGCTTGGAGAAGGTAACGTTTGTTGTGACCCCAGACAGCAGGGCAGCCCGGACATTTGAAATTCAAGTTCGGAGCCATGCTATGGCGACAGTTCTCTGAATGTGGAGCAATTAGTCTTCCTACACTTCGGTGTGGCCGTTGCTTATATTCGAATGTAACCGCTCTAGAATTTAAATATTTCCTCCATTTTGCATGTTAATTAGATTAATTAATTTAAGGATGGTAAATAATTGTATCCCTTCCAACTGATAGTCCTCTATGCAGGTAAGGCACTGGTGGATCGGTTGGCTGGAAAAAATTACTCTTGCTGCTGGGTGGTTATAATTAAACTGACGGTGTTCCGAATGCTGCAATGTGGGAAGTATACATTGCAGGACGCTGAAACATCATAGGTATGTTAATTAAATCGTGCATTCGAGGAGTATGCTGAAAAAATAGTTTCTGTTGTGTACATAGTTCCGCGCAGTCAGCGCGTACACAACTTTCCCACTAGAGCGCTCCCCGCTAAGCACAACAGCGCAGGCGCAGCGCTCGTCCGTCTCCGCACTACGAGATGGCGCTGCCATAAAGACGGACCAAATTCTGCTTCCGCCGATCCGCGTATTAATGTGTAACGCAGCCAATGAGATTGCTGCTAACGTTGAACCTTTTCTCCTCGCGGATCACACTTGCGCAGTGATACCTGAACGCGTGAGGTATTATAACGAGTGTACAGACCTCCGATTAGTCAGTCTGCATCAGTCGGCATTAGTCTCCATTTGTCTGTACCAGTCTATAGTCAAGTTTCAGTCTGCACCTAATAAGATTATCATATTCCTCTACATAGCCATGAAAAGAAATGTATAGACACTTTGTCAAGAATCAGAGATATGTGAAAGTAAGATTAACGTACCAAGACCAAAGGAACTTCAGATTGTCAATTGTAAACAGCATCCAGAATCAAGTTACGTAATCTGTACGCTTTTTATTATTTTAGTAAATGTGTGTGAAAATTAATCAAGTTCTGTTTAAAGTTGGTCACCGTCAATCTGCTACTCTAAGCGTGCAAGTGGCATTTCTATCGTCTGACCTAACGGCAGAAGATAAACGCGCCACGATAAGACCACGAGACATATTGCTGACACTCGCATTAGAGCGACAAGTCAAATAATCTGATGGTGTGTGTACCGAAGGTCTTACAGTACGCACACCACAGTTTCCCTTCCTGCCGGCAGATGAAAATATAGCGCTGTAAGCAGTCAGAATGTGGTGTGGGTGCAGAAAAACGGGAGGAACGATCAAACACGTGATAACGGTGCTTCTGATACGTTTATTAGCATATAGGCACAAGTTACAACAAGTGTTGAATATGGTCTCCCAACTCAGGAACATGCTGCACTCGTAACATGGCATCGTCGATAGTTGTTCGCAGACTATCTGGTGCAATCCGAGCGATATGTAGTCGTACGTTTTCCTTGAGATCCTCCCACCCTTAAGTACCTTGGCGTCACACTCGACCGTCGCCTCTCCTGGACTCCCCATCTCCAGACGATCCAAGCCAAGGCACGTTCCCGACTCCGTCTCCTCAAGCTCCTTTCCGGCCGTACGTGGGGTCTGGACCCCTCCACCATCCTCCATACCTATAAATCCCTCATCCGCCCTATCCTTTGTTATGCCCATCCTGCATGGATCTCCGCCCCCCCTACCTTCTATAAATCCCTCCAAATCCTTGAACGCCATGCTCTCCGCCTCGCCTATCGCATCCGTCTCCCCTCCCCCACGCGGATCCTGTATGATCTCATCCCCTTCCCCCACCTCCTCCTTTTCCTTGAAAGGATACGGATCCTGTACACCTCCCGTAAACTTGATCCTCCTCACCTGCTCGTGTCCCCGATCCTCTCCCACCCCCGCCCGCTGCCGCGCCTGTATTCCCACGTCCCACCCGGTCTCCATCTCTCCACCCTCCTTACCCTCTCCCAAGGTGGCTTCTGCCAGCTCCCCCTCCCTGATGCTGTCCTCCTCCCCTGCATCTACCCCTCCTATCAACTTTGATCCTCCCCCCCCACCTCCTATGTCCTTTCCTTCAGGCACCCTCCCTCCCCCCCTTTCCCTTCCCTTCTCTTTCCTTTCCCCCCTCCCTCCTACCCTCTCCTCCGGGCTTCCCTCCCCCTTCCTCCCTCCCCCTCTCTCCTTTGCCCATGGCATCTCTGCTCTCCCCTCTCCCATTTCCCCTTCCTCCTCCTCCACCTCCTCTCTTGGCAGGTCCCCGGACTCGTACACGCTGAGTGGACATTCGCGCGCCGGAGATCATCGCCATCAGTGTCTCGTGCGTGCCGTCGTGTTTCGTGTTCAGTGTTCCCGTCATACTCCATCGTTCACCTGTGCCATCGCCATCTTCAGTGTTAGTGCGTCGTGACAACGTTTTGTAGTGAATTATCGTCGAGTGTAAACGGCTCCGTGTTTGTCTTTATGTGTCTACTGTTTTATTACCCACCGTTGTGTCACATTTGTGTATTCTTTCTGTTCTTTCTTTATCTCCTCTACGGCTGAAGAGCGGCGTACCATGCTGCTGACAGCCGGCCTGTTTGTACGGGTTTGAAAATAACAATAAAGAAAAAAAAAAAAACCTTGAGATCAGGAAGAGTCCGGATACATCCCTGAGAGAGACGATCTTTCACATATCCTCACAATCAGAAGTCATATAGATTTAGGTCGGGGGATCAGGAAGGCCACACGTCTTGAAATTGCCTCGAGATAATGCGATGGTTGCCGAAGATCTCTCGAAGTAAGTCTATTACCTGGCAAACGACATGAGGTGCCGCCACATCACCACATCCTGCATGAAAATAGTGGCGTGGACACTGAAGCGTTCTTGCAAAGCTGGAATCCTGTGTTGTACCAGGAGGTCCTTATAACGTGCAGATGTTACTGTACACCTAACAGGCAAATGATAAGTCATCTCCTCGAAGAAAACGGACCGAGAATGAAGGAGCTTGTGAAACCACACCACACAGTCACACAATCTGAGTGGAGTGGATGTTTCTGCACAACATGTTGCGGAGTAGAACCCCATAGGCGATAGTTCTGTCCATTCACGGCACCTTGCAGAATAAAATGTGCCTCCGAAATGTCTCTCTTGTAAGAGAATATATACAATCGGTGTACGAGTACAGGTTGTAGACACATAATTGACGACGGATGGATGTTTGGGTCTGGCAGTGTGTTGTGCTGGGATAACCTAATGGTAAGGCAACCGCTCGCGATTAACGGGAAATCGGAGTTCAAGTCTCTGTTCGGTACAAATTGTCACTGCCATCATTCCACTATATAGCTGATGGTTGTCCATATTCGCAACTGTGAATACATTTCATGTATAAAATGTGCCTCGTACGTCCAAGGAATATTCCCCAGTCACATGTCATCCATTTCCATGCGTTCCGTAAAACGAAGGACAAAGTCAGGGCGTTGTAGCCTATATTGTGGTTTAGTTTCTGAATATTGCAGGGATACCAGAGTAAAATGCTTCGCAAAATCTTTTGAACTGTTGGCCGGGGGAGAGAGAATTCCCGTGACGCAGCTCGAGCACTGGCTGCATAATTTGAGGCTTGTATTGCACGGTCGGCTATAGCTACAGCAACTTCATCAACAACTGCCATAGGAATGGGCCGCCTCCCTCTCCCTGCTGCTCCACCTAATTCATCTGTTTCTTAAAATTTATTGACATGGGGCCTCTTTGCAATTGTTTCATTGGACGATATTCCCTTAAGATAGCGGTTCTATTGCTGACCTTCTGATAAAACAACTTTACCAGCAAAGCCATTGCGTTTCGTACGGAAAACTTCTGCTTTCGTAATCCTTTACAGCAAGTCTTTCCACAAAAGTAATTAATATGTGTCATCAAGTGACAGACAGCATACCGACGTTAAAAGGGGAAACATTTCACATTATGACTGATTAGAGCGCTATATTTCCACCTGGTGACAGAAAGTGGAACTATTAGTATTTTCAACATTCTCTTTGAGTGAACTCATTAATGAACATACCTATGATCCTTCAGCGTCCTGTTATGTACAGAGCTCACGCTGAAACACTTGCAACACTGTCAGTTTAATTATAACAACTCGGTACATGAAATGATTAAATTAATTTGACAGCATTTTAACTGATTAACTGAGAGGTCCGTGCTTAGTACCAATCAGCTCTAAATTTAGTAAGCAACACCTTTATGTCACTGAAGTTAAAGAATTAATTTTAATTTGCCATCTCTCTTTTTGTTCGGAAATGGGAGGGCCAGCCATTGTGGCATTGCCACATGCGGTGTATGCTCACTAAAAGTCTATGTCCCCTTCAGAGTTCCAATTTGGGGAACAACTGTCTTTGTGGGAACCAGAATCCCTTGCTAAGAAACACCCATAAGCAACATAAAAGGAATACCAAATACATACACCAATGAATGAAAAATAACACATACACAAAATATAAATGGAACCGTATTTACACAATCAAAATGCGATGTTCTCTCAAGGACCGCCTCAATACAAATAACACTTTACAACAAATTTTAAATCAGTTGCAATGCTTGGTGGTCTGTGCCACTCCACAAACTGTTATCTTACAATCATGATTTATCTTACACAATTACTTGGTTCAAATGGCTCTGAGCACTACGGGACTCAACTGCTGAGGTCATAAGTCCCCTAGAACTTAGAACTACTTAAACCTAAATAACCTAAGGACAACACACACATCCATGCCCGAGGCAGGATTCGAACCTGCGACCGTAGCGGTCGCGCGGTTCCAGACTGTAGCGCCTAGAAACGCTCGGCCACCAGCGGCCGGCATTACACAATTACTTTTTGATGATAGTTTTCTGAACTCATGGGAATCTAATGAACTCACCTTTTGTATTTATGTTTGTTAAGGACAGACTGTCCCAAGACGGATCCTTCCTACTCTGAATTCAAATGTTACACTGGCTCTATCACTTGTGGAAAAAGGAACTTGTTACCTAGAGAGCCGGCCAGGGTGGCCGAGCGGTTCTAGGCGCTACAGTCTGGAACCGCGCAATCGCTACGGTCGCAGGTTCGAATCCTGCCTCGGGCGTGGATGTGTGTGATGTCCTTAGGTTAGTTAGGTTTAAGTAGTTCTAAGTTCTAGGGGACTGATGACTTCAGAAGTTAAGTCCTATAGTGCTCAGAGCCATTTCAACCATTTTTTTTTTTTTTTTTTACCTGGAGACTTTTCGTGGTCCACTGTCTCACTATGCCACCACCAGCGTTTTTGCGTAGATACTGACTAAGGGCTTTAATATCACCCTCTCTAAAGGGCACTGTTTACACACTTCAATCACACAGGTAGTTGGGGGCTGGTTCATCATGAAATGACCAGCTGAGTCATCCCAGTGGATGTGAAGGAGACGCAAATAATCTGAAGTGATCTCGGTTGGTGACCTCCTGCGGCCGGTGGGGCACATCCCCGTAGCTGGCCGGCAACCAGGACACTGTAACGACCGCTTCAGTGCCTCACTGCACTATGTACACTTCTCCCGGGCCCTGACAAGCGTCAGCTCAGCCCCAGCTGCCGTCGCCTGAACTATTCGGTCGCTTTCACTGCCTCATTCCCTGCAGATGACTTTCTTGTTTATGCCCCCATACTGACGATACACGACTACGGTGGCCCAGTTGCGGGCTGACCTCACCCAGGCTCGTGGTTTATTTATACATTCACCCTTCATAATTAACAATGTAATAGACACAATTAAAACTGGATAGCTTTCTCTTAAATGTCAGGGTTTCTTGCAGCCACCCTACCATTCACAGAGGTGCCACCTCAATTTGCAATGTGAATCGAACCTTTGTAATTTTGCCTGCAGTTTAATTGGTTTGTCCATCATGACAGACGAAGCTTGCGACAGTACATTACTGGCGACAGTTTCCCCCAACTTGAACAAACTTCCACGAGTTCTAAAGCGTGTCACTGAAGGTCAATTTTAGCATGGTGATTAAACAGAAAATCCAACCCTAGGATTGAGCAGCAGCCTCCCCATACACTGGACACAGCTTGTACATTCTCCTGGAGCTGTTCAGCCCCAACATGAAAACTCGATAATGCTGAACCTAGTGTCTCCACATCACTGATATTCACCCGATGTTAACTATAACATGGGGGGTTCAACTGATTTTCATCCATGAGGTCCAGACATGCCACTGACACATGCACCCCGGAATCCAATAAATATTTGTATTTTTTACCATATCTAATGTCTATTAAGCAACACTCTGCATCTGCATACGTTTTCGCAACACTGAAACTTGCTGAGAACGCCCAGCGGCGGATCTACAGTTCCCTTCCGTATTTAACACTTACTTATTCCGCCCCGCCCATTTCATTTTACATTCCTGCAACCCAGCTCCTGGTGTGTTGTTAGTACGCTTCTCTACTCAAGCTCTGTACCTAACCTGATGGCAGGTTAGCTAAAGGTCCTTCATGGTTTCATGCCTATACCTACATCCACACATCAGCTAGCTCTCTACTTAGAAAAGCATTCAATCCACTATGCTCCAGAAACCTGGAGAATAATTTTACTTTATTAGTCTCCATCAACTCATATGCATGTGCATTAATTTTTCTTATTCTGTCGACAAAACTTTCTACTGACGCGTTCGGCTTCTGCGATACTCCACTCGGCTCTTCCTGAAATAATCTTGAGCTATTCTACTTCTTATAGCATTGTGCGAGGCCCACCTATAGTGTGCTGAATATAAACGTGTTCAAATGGCTCTGGGCACTATGGGACTTAACATCTGAGATCATCAGTCCCCTGCCGGCTGCAGTGGCCGATCGGTTCTAGGCGTTACAGTCTGGAGCTGCGCGACCGCTACGGTCGCAGGTTCGAATCCTGCCTCGAGCATGGATGTGTGTGATGTCCTTAGGTTAGTTAGGTTTAAGTAGTTCTAAGTTCTAGGGGACTGATGACCTCAGAAGTTAAGTCCGATAGTGCTGAGAGCCATTTCATCAGTCCCCTAAACGTGTTCCCTAATGATACCTATGATTTCGATTCTTGATCAGATATCTGTAATCATACACATGCATTATGGCAAGCAACATGCACGTGTTTTTTGTGTGTGTGCATGGTTTTTTTCTGCACCTTTACCTAGAGAGAAAATTTATTGGTGTATATTCACTGAAACATCAGGCATGGTGTCTTTTGAATGTGAGATACCACTTCCCAGTGAACATTGGGTTCCACCAGGCAACGCTAAAAAACAACTGTACTAAAAAGCAATTAATGCCACCTAACTGTTAATGTCGGAAGTTATCCTAGCATGGGAGAGTCACTATCATGTAGGGATGACACTGATACAGGTTTTAGCAAAACTGCGATGAGTTTTCGACAAAATAATACAGATTATTTCGATATGGAAATAACATTAGTTACTTCAGTACAATGATCAAATGAATTTTTCGTTGGCGATCAGAAATCTGTAATCATATTTATGTCTTACAATAAGTTCATGTATAAATAACATCTGCACATACAGGGGGATAGAGTGACAACCAGTAAAAACAATTCCCAAACATTTTGGTGACTCTACCCCATATAGGAAGAAATGATCATCATAATAGAATAAGAGAAATCAGAGCTGGTACAGAAAGATTTAGTTGTTTAATATACGCTTTGTTCATTGTCTCCTATATGCTACCCAAGAGTGGAATAGTTGAGAAATAATCTGCAAATCCCATGTCA
Organism: Schistocerca serialis cubense; assembly: GCF_023864345.2. Classification (NCBI taxonomy): domain Eukaryota; kingdom Metazoa; phylum Arthropoda; class Insecta; order Orthoptera; family Acrididae; genus Schistocerca; species Schistocerca serialis. The sequence continues at coordinate 432,401,981 of NC_064640.1, read as the reverse complement.
AGCACGTTAATGTGAACTGCAGAGTAGTTTGTTACAGGTGTTTTGTTGTAACGTAGCGATGTATGGAATAAGATATCACAATTTAGTTTATTTATCTGTAACAGCCACCGCACCACAATTCGAGCAGGCTGCTCACAGAGCCTTGCAACCGGCTGCGTGCATGCACATTATTATTACAGTGTGAGACATGCATAAAAAAGTGTTCTGATTTGAGCATGGGAACAGCTGTATTTAATATTAGCAGCAATGTGTGGCACAAAGATCAACTGAAGCTTCTTGACAAGAGATACTTAACCTGCAAGTTGTACCAGTACTGTCAATATATGAACCAAATGTATTTTTTACTGCTATAGAACAAGTAAATTAAAACTGTAGTGCTACATGTGTGCTTTATACTCGAAATCTCATTTATAAATAATAAACACAGCTCTTATTTTTGGATGCAAGATGGAATTTTTTCGTTGGTGACAGGAAACATGCATTTGTTTCTTTGTACGCATAGTGTTACTCTACACATCCAAATTTCTATTCGGAGAGGAAACTCCAACTTATGGCCGTTTTTCATCGATTTTTTTACAGCAAATGAAAATATCTTGTGTACTCTGTTGTGTCCAGATTTGTCCTTGCGCTGTGTTTGATATACAGTATTTTGTAGGCCTTCCTTGTGTATCTGCAATGGACTGCTCTTTTGCCATTAGCAGTTTATATTCTTCCATTGTGGCAACTGTTTTTGAGATATTCCAGTTCTAGCTTTCTGACTCCGTTCTCTTCCATTTCTAGTTTCCTTCTTGGTACATAACACATTAACTGTATTTAAAGGAGTAATTTCTTTGACAGGTAAGTTTAACTCTCTTCCACACGTTAGTTCTTTTTGTTAAGACCCGTGAATAATGTTGTTTTTGGTAAAGAATCCTAATTTGGAAATGTCTACATTTGAGTGTTATGGAGACTAATGTCATAGATTGAGAGAAATGTGTTTCTCCAAATTTTAATATAACACTCATTTATAGCAACTTTCCCAAAACGTTTTAATCTTTACTCGTTCTTGGTTGTCCGGAAGTTTACGTTGTACACCAGTCAACTTTTGTGTGTTCTTGTTGCCCCAGTAGAAAAATTGCAGAACGCTGTTAAATACAACACAGCAGCTGTTTCGTAAGATATCTGATAATTTATACCACATAAAACTGATTGACCCAGGGTGCATTGAAGCATATTGTAAATACTGTTTGTTGGCATTTAATACACTTAAACAGTCTTCCATAGGGTCAAACACATCGTCCACTCTATTGCTGTAAATTGTAGCTTCTATTCTGACAATACCATGCTCTTTAGCGGAGAACGATGTAAAAATTTCTGGTAGATAAGTATCAGGGCATTTTATAAAATTGGTAAGATGGTTACCAAAAATTTAGTTCATTCTTGGGCTTGCGATCTGACATATAAATTTGTTGTATATACAGGGTAGTCCACTGATAGTGACCTGGCCAAATATCTCACGAAATAAGCATCAAACGAAAAAACTGCAAAGAACGAAACTCGTCTAGCTTGAAGGGGGAAACCAAATGGCGCTATGTTTGGCCCACTAGATGGCGCTGCCATAGGTCAAACGGATATCAACTACGTTTTTTAAAATAGGGACCCCCATTTTTATTACATATTCGTGTAGTACGTAAATAAATATGAATGTTTTAGTTGGACCATTTTCTTCGCTTTGTGATAGATGACGCTGTAATAGTCACAAACATATGGCTCACAATTTTAGACGAATAGTTGGTAACAGGTAAATTAAAGTGCAGAACGTAGGTACGTTTGAACATTTTATTTCGGTTGCTCCAATGTGATACATGTAACTTTGTGAACTTATTATGTCTGAGAACGCATGCTGTTACAGCGTGATTACCTGTAAATACCACATTAATGCAATAAATGCTCAAAATGACAAGCATTTCACAAGTCGATTAAAAGAAGGGATCGGTTAGAACACATCCTTAAGCATCAAGGAACTGTTATTTTGGTAAGGAAAGGGAACGTGGGGAGGGGGGGATAAAAATTGAAGAGTGAGGCCAAGGCTAAAATACAACAAGCAGATTGAAATAGATGTAGGTTACAGTAGTTATGCAGGGATGAAGAAGGTTGCACAGCATAGAGTAGCACGGAGAGCTGCATCAAACCAGTCTTCGGACTGAAGACAACAACATGGAGCCATCATCTGAGACAACAGTAAATTATCGCACGATAATCAACTCCTGCCATTGATGGTTATCTGTAAGCAGTGCAGAGTATACTTTACTCGTCTTATAATTGAGTAAAGTATTGTGCTGCGTATTTGTTACCCTGGCAGTAAATAAGAAAATTGTTGCTGATTTGTGTCTGCATTTTCAGCTTTCTGTCATAAGCGATGCCGTTTGGGTTTCTGATGTTGCGGATATAAGGGGAACAGTCGCGTTAAGTTCGGATATCATGCATGGTGAAACTTCCATGCTTCCATTTCTCCAGACTAAACATGAATGTTTCTTAGAAAATATGAAGGACAGGAAATTAATTAAGAATAAGTTATTATTATTACCTTTATTATTATTATTATTATTATTATTATTATTATTATTATTATTAATTGTAATAAAAGGAGGATATTGGACATTTGGAATTGACATCTTACATTATTGCAGAATCGACAAGAAACAACTGCGAAAACTAAACAGAAACAAGGACTTGAAAATCGAACTACAGCGACTCTGGCCTAAACCAGTGAAAGTGATCCCAGTTGTTCTCTGTACAATTGGAACAGTGCCAAAAGATCTCAGTGTGCGCTTGAAAACCATTGGTATTAAAAAAGTATTCATCTGAAAGCTACAAAAAGCCACTTTACTGGGATCTGTACGAATTGTCTCCCTATACTTCAAGCAGGCCTAGACTCTTGGGAAGTGTCCTCATAGTGATCTCATTTGTTGGGTTTACTGTTACAGCATAGTAATAATAATGAAAGGAAAATCGATTTCGGGATCTTTAAGAATCTGAAATCTCAAGCATACTTCACAATAATGCTCAAATACTTCTCCGCGACTTCAGTTTACAAGATGGAAGGAAAACAAATTTAAGAATATTGTCGGAGAATGCCCATCACACTTATCAACAAACACGAGTAGTGTAAACTAATCAGAATGTTTAAGATGTTTCGGTTAAAATATCCACACATATTCGTAAACAACGAAGAAAACTAAGCTTGGATATCTCCAAATTTAGATCTAGGAGAATTTCAGCTGGGCCACATAGTCATATCCGAAAGGAATATCAGTAACGTTATGAATTATAAAGCGATCAGAAATCGTTAATTTGATTCAAACCAGTATTTCTCTTAGGTTGAAATTAGATTTATCTCATAGAACATAAGAAATAAAACCCAGAAAGTAACTATATACAACACCAGTAGAGCCAATATTACGAACGAAAATATAGGAAAATATAGAGAAAAAATTGAAACCGCCCTAAAAGGTGATTGGCCCAAGCACAATGAGCAAATTATTGGAAGAGTAAACTTTAAGACTGACTAAGAATTGTGTAACGAGAAATGTGAAGAAACACTGCAGCAATAAGCTCAAAATTGGAAAAGGGGAAATCTTCAAAAAATAAAATAAAATAAAAGCCTTTAACCATAAAAGAATTTAGCGTTAAAGCAAAATTAGCAAATATCATTCTTGAAACCCCTACAAATACTAAAATCTGGTGTAACACAAGAGGAAGGTTTATCATCTGTATTACTTATCTGTGTTTTAGAGCTTCTTTGGGACTGTTACATGTTTGAAATTTAGTCACGGACGCTACGAAAAACATCTAGAACGACTCGGGCAACGGATTCCCTCTACTGTGAATATGGAGAGGAAGAAGATCCTAAGGAAAAAAGGAAGGAAGATTGAGTTTAACGACTCGTCGACGTCGATGTCATTAGAAACAGAGCGCAAGCTCGGATTAGTCGACTTTGGTTTGCTGGGAGAATTTTAGGAAAGAGTGGTTTTCCTCTAAAGAAGACTGCATATAGGATGCTGGTGCGACCTATTCTTGAGTACTGCACGAGTGTTTGGGATCTGTATCAAGTCGGATTGAAGGTAGATATCGAAGTAATCCAGAGGCAGGCTGCTAGATTTGTTACCGGTAGGTTCGAACAACCGGTACGTTTTACGGAGATGTTTCGGGAACTCAAATGGGAATCCCTGGAGGGAAGGCGAAGTTCTTTTTGAGAACCACTATTGAGAAAATTTAGAGAACCGACACTCGAAGCTGACTGCCAAACGATTCTACTGGCGACAACATAAGTCGCGCGTAAGGACCACGACGATAAGATATGAGAAATTAGGGCTCATATGGACGCATATAGATAGCGGTTTTTCTCTCGCTCTATTTGCGTGGCTCAGGAAAGGAAATGACTTGTAGTGGTGCAAGCTACCCTCCGCCACGCACCGTACGGTGACCTGCGGACTGTCTGTTTAGATGTAGACGTAGATGTAAAGGCTTGGTTACACATCGCCTTATCGGACAAACCCCATCCGCTGTTCCACGGGATGGTGCGACGGAAGGTCGAGGAGCACCGCAGCGGAGACAGCTGAGGTTGAAACGTCCCCTTAGAAAAATTTATGAATTACTGTGCTCATAAACCTCTTACATTATTTGATCTTCAAACAGCTGAGCAGAACTGAACGTACTCAGACATTTCTCTCTTTACTTATTCTGATCAACACTAAACTGACACACAATATTTTTAGCGCAACGCAATCTGACTTTCAATAATCTCTACAAAAGAATGGCCTTGACTTACAATAACCCATACCTTTCATGAATCACTTACCTCACAAAAATCTTCGTTACTCGAACTACTGCAATACAGCGAGCGCCAATACTGCCAGCTAAATAAAAGATTCTAACTACTGAAGGCACTAACTACTGATAGGCTTAGTTAGCAAATGAAAGATTTTAATAGAGAACAAACAATGTATTTACCTTAATAGTGTTCAAAACTCATAATATATATATATCAGTTCATGACATCCAGTCTTACAAATTTACTGTCTCTGATGGACACACGTCCAGATCATCCGCTCTCAAAACTCCGCCATCTCTCTCCCCACATCCACCACTGCTGGCGGCTCACCTCCAACTGCGCAACGCTACGCGCTGTTCACATCCAACTGCCCAACACTACAATAGCAAATTCCAACAATGCAAACCAGCCACAGACTTCACACAGCACAGCCAGTGATTTTCATAGAGAGAGAGCTACGTGGCGTTACCAACATAAAAACCTAAGCAACCTACTTACAAGGTCAACATTTGTGGCAGACGGGCAGCCAACAGCGCAAGCACGGCAATCGTGACTCCGGTGTGGGAGCGTAGCCGTGTGGCGTGAAGCGCCACCTAAGGAACTAGAACAGGAGTGACGTGGGCCAGCAGGTAACTGCGTTCCTCACCAGCAACAATGATGCTCCTATGAACTGGATGCCCGTTCTTTGCGAACGGGAAGCCGGCAGACAGAGGAAGAGACAGATTCCACGACAACGAGCTCATCAGCGCGCTTCGAAGCGGCTGAAAGGGGCCCAACTCACTTCAAACCTGGACAGAGTAGACGCGGATGAAAGTGCGCGTCCTGACTTTAGTCCAGTGAAATCTTATGTATATTGCGCGGGTGGATACTAGTCCAATGTTGCTATGGTATTTCAGTCACAAGTCAATATGTGTGCCGCGATAGTTACTGGTAAACCGTGAATCGGAAAACGACACACTTTTTTCAGATATTGTTTGTGTATCCTGTTCAAAGCATGACAGCGATTCAGTCCGGTTTTCTGGATAAAATAAGACGAGTGCCGCCGCAGAACGTACGTTTATGACGTTTTTAACCAGTGTAATGACGTCTACCGACTCAAAGCAAAACTATTGCCGGTTTTATCCGAAATCATTGGCTACAAATTTTCCTCTACGTGGCTACACTTTTGTAAATACCGTAATAGTATATTTAACGAATTCAAATGTATTTGCGTGCACATATTTGCGCGTTTTTAGTGGACGGTCATTTTTGTACCGCGCGGCAGTGCCACACAGTTGACAGTTATTGTGCAGTAATGCTAAATATTCTGCAATAATATACGATACCGAAATCAGTCCACAAAGTTTTCGACTCACGGATATGCCGTAATCGAAACTGCTCCGCTGCCGATTGTTCGGTCATCTGAAGATCTTCAGAAAACTCAGAATAAGGATATCCGGCGTTACCGAGAAGATTTTACACGCAAATATTTCCTGGGAAAACGATGCATGAAGTATTTCATCATCTTCTGGCATCTTCGGATCCACTCATTTCGATATTCCAGAAAATGACAACTGAAAAAGATAAACAGATGCCACCTGAGGTAAGAGATCTGCTTTTCGAACCATTTCCCTATTGACAAGCCGACAGTGGCCCTTTTGATAGCGACAATGACGCAAGCGACGAATGTGACAACGATTTAGACTGTAAAATGTAAAACATTGAATAAAACATTTCAATACCGCAGTTTAGACTTCTAATTCGAGACCTCAAAACATTTTCTGAAGTTTTATATTTATAATTTATAATTTTTGATCCGCCAAATGGGATAACCATTTTGAATTCTGTAGCTCCGACATCGTATTCGTAATCAGCGACTCCAAAAGTCTAACGCAGTTTTATATTATTTTATATCCAGTTTTCTATTATGTCTAGGTGAAGATGGCCCACTGTGCGGAAGGATGCGCATACAAACCAGGCAGGAATGAAATGCTTTGTGGAATATAGACATTATAATCTACTCGTATTTCAATTAGTTGTAGTGTATACCAACGACAGATAGCCGGCCGGTGTGGCCGTGCGGTTCTAGGTGCTTCAGTCTGGAACCGCGTGACCGCTACGGTCGCAGGTTCGAATCCTGCCTCGGGCATGGATGTGTGTGATGTCCTTAGGTTAGTTAGGTTCAAGTAGTTCTAAGTTCTAGGGGACTGATGACCACAGATGTTAAGTCCCATAGTGCTCAGAGCCATTTGAGCCAACGACAGATAGGGCGTAAACAGGTTGTAAGGAAATAGTAGCAGCAGGTATAGTCAGGCCGCAGCCGCTCTGCCTTCAGGGCCCACAGGAGGCAGACAGTGAAATTTGAATTACTGGTTTAGAATATCTCCACTGCTGACAGCAATTAAGTGCGCCGCTGGTTAACTGTTCGAGCGTTTCTCGGTACCTGCTATATTCTGGTCTACTGAATAACACAGCTATTCACTTTATTATCAGCAGGAAGCTAAGATTGCAAATAAAAAACGGTGTGAAAACGTTCACTGTCATGGCAGTTTGGTGCTTTAATTTTGTGCTCTATTTTTAACATTTTCAATAAAAGTTCTCTTTATTGTAGCTTAGTTTTTCGGACATTCGTTCTCATAACTTGAAACGTCAATTACAGACACAATATCTGTTCGTTCAAATGGCTCTGAGCACTATGGGACTTAACTGCTGTGGTCATCAGTCCCCTAGAACTTAGAACTACTTAAACCTAACTAACCTAAGGACATCACACACATCCATGCCCGAGGCAGGATTCGAACCTGCGACCGTAGCGGTCGCGCGGTTCCAAACTGTAGCGCCTGGAACCGCTCGGCCACACAGGCCGGCAATATCTGTTCGTCATGCAGGGCCCACGTTACCCAAAATCAACCACTACAGGCGGGGACAAACGCCTCGCAAAACAGCCCAAAAAATCGTGATCCGTTACAAGGTTGCATTATGTAATGGGATTAGGTCATAATATATCGATTACTCTGCGAGTCGTATTTATCTCTTGTAGTTAGAATAATCAGAAGGATATAAAATGATTTAGAATTCACATTATGGATTACAGCTCTACAGCATGTTTGCTGCAGCCACCCTTAATATACAATCATCTTCAATTGAACCATAAAGGAAGTACAATATTCAGGTTTAAAAATGTATAGCCACATGGAAAGATCACAACATATACGAATGTTTCTACCGTCCCGGCCGGTGTGGCCAAGCGGTTCTGGGCGCTCCAGTCTGGAACCGCGTGAGCTCTACGGTCGCAGGCTCGAATCCTGCCTCGGGCATGGATGTGTGTGATGTCCTTAGGTTAGTTAGGTTTAAGTAGTTCTAAGTTCTAGAGGACTGATGACCTCAGCAGTTAAATCCCATAGTGCTCAGAGCCATTTGATTTGTTTCTGCCGTAAGACTCGGCGGTGAAGTACATTTTAGACCACAAATGTGACAGTGTTGGGTTCAGATCTCGGTCAGTCCTAGGATTTTTATTCCACATATCACTTCTTTTACCTCTGACAGTGATGTGTATGTCTAAAAACGCCACGCCATGTTATGGTTCGTAGACCACGTTAGAGTAAGCCCTCACTTCAAAATGACAGTCACCCCTTAAAAGAGTACACTAGTAGCTTTGGTGTACTGTAGATGCTACCAGTCTGGCACATGACAGACTGGTAGAAATAAAGTATTCCGTTCGGAAGTGTTCATAACCACACTGTGAATGAAGTTGCCCGATTTGTTGCTGTATCAAAGCGGACTGCCCAACGTGTCCACGGGGAATGGTGTACCACTCGCAGCCATGTAAGGCGACTTGCAAACAATGTTCATAGAAAGATTCTAAACGACAGGAAGTAGAGACGAGTGCCACGCCACGTCAATGAAAATCCATTTCAAGCCCGACAGGAATTGCTGCGGTCAGTTAATGCAGACCTATCTCAATGAATTTGCGAGCGAGCTTTGCTGTCGAATTTGCATGCAGTGGGATTCTGGAGTGTGGTACCGGGTGGTTTTAATTAAAGCGCAGCTTCTCACGGAGGTCCAGTACGAACCGTGATTGTCGTCTACCAGTGAAACTTTGTAGATATGCTAACACGTTAACGTGGAACTGATTTACGCTGAAATAAAGTGGTTCCAGTTTTGACCACCAAGTGCAAATTCGGCGATGTGCACTGTCTGTATGACAGTATGACATCCACGCTGCCATTTGACAAGCCATGATGGTTAATAACAAAATCAGCATTATGCATTTTTCACTTGTTTGACCTTTTCTGCACACGTCCTGTTTCTAATCCATTGTATATGGCAATATTTATAGACGTCCTTCTTGCATTCACAGGTTGAGATTTGCACCTGGTGGTCAGAATTGGAACGAAGTTTTTTTGCGTAAATCAGATCCGCATTAACGCATTAGCATATCTACCAACTTTCGCTGCCTTATGATAATTACAGCCCAGACTAGACCTCTGTGGTCAGCTGCACTTTAACTGTAACCATTCGGTACGTCGCAAGAGGCCGTTGCTTAAAGCAACACATAAAACAGCACGTCTTCAGTCGGCCAAACAACACTGGAAAATAGTCAATTGACCCCCGGGTGGTGAGTCATGGCTGGACAGCTCAATCGGCAGAGCATTTGCCCGCGGAAGGCAAAGGTTCCGGGTTCGAATCCTAGTCCAGCACACAGTTTTAATGAGCAATTACTATCAATTGTCAAAGAGACAAAGGAGCTGCCCCACTCAAACAGGTAATTAAGCTGCCTACATTGTCAAAAATTAAATAACACAGCAGTATTAATTCAATATGCCAGCTCCACCATCCACTGGCAAAGACGAGGAAAGCTGTCAACCGACGCAACGGAGCGGTAGTAGAAGAATCGATGGCAGCCGAGCTCCGCAGCAGAAAACGATGCCGTGTGGCCCATTGCCAGGTGCAAGGCTTTCTACTGGACGCCGTTTCTGTGGCTTCCGTGCTCGGCTAGTCAGACGTACTAAATACATGAAAAATATAGTGTCATGTTGTGCTGGAAGAAGTTCTCGTCGACGATGAGGTCATTAAAGGTAGGGCACATGTTAGTAAATGGCAAGCATGTCGAGATGAGTACAATGTCAATGATGTAAAATTGAAATCAGTCAACTCATACAAATATGTGATTGTAAAAATTTATGGGAATATGAAATGGGATAATCACAGGAGTTCAGTTTAAGGTAAAGCACGTGGCAGGTTCATTGCTAGGATATTGGAAAATGCCGCCACACTACAGAACAGACTGCTTATAAAACACTCATGCGACTCAACCTCTAACACTACGCAGGTGTATGGAACCCAACTAAATACGTGTAACGGGGGTACTTGACATAGTCTATACAAAGAAGGTAAGTACGAGTGATCGCATGTTTCATTAGTCATCTATATGTTCAAGTCCAAAGCTGCTGTAAGTTACCTGAGGGAAATAATTTTCCTAGGTTGGCAGTTGTCTTTTCGACACATCGTCGTTTTAAGGATTTTGCTTCGGTTCGCAGAGGAAAACATTTCAGACACACTGCCCCTCAGAAGGGACGTTCATTCACACACATTTCGCCATCGAAAACGACAGTTTGTCGTGCGATGTGCAACACAACAACGTTCTTGACGATCTTTCACACTGCTGACACCACCCCGACGATTCACCCCTTCTCTAAGGACATCGTGGGGCTGCAACCCCACTGAACGTCATAGCAACTCTTTGGAGTGTAGCACAACTGCAATTTTTTCAAAAATGGCTCTGAGCACTATGGGACTTAACTTCTGAGGTCATCAGTCCCCTAGAACTTAGAACTACTTAAACCTAACTAACCTACAGACATCATAAACATCCATGCCCGAGGCAGGATTCGAACCTGCGACAGTAGCGGTCGCGCGGTTCCAAACTATAGCGCCTAGAACCGCTCGGCCACTCCGGCCGGCTGCAATTTTTACTCTGGTATACAGAATGAAACGACTAGGGACAGTTATTAACCATTAGACATAATGTGAACGTGATCCGAAGCAGCAAAGGTTGTTTATGCTTTTAGAGCCCTCCTATTTTGCGTCCTTTAACGGTTTTTGCACCATGTAGTTTTCTAAAGTACTATAATGTGTTGTACGCTGGCACAGTGACAAAACCCACATAAAGATCACTTTTTTTCATTATACATATCAATTTCACGACTGCGATTATTGTGCCTGTAACTAATTGTTGTTTTTCTTGTGGTATTCAGTCCAGAGACTGGTTTGATGCAACTCTCCATGGTACTCTATCTTGTGCAAGCTTCTTCGTCTCCCAGTACCTACTGCAACCTACGTCCTTCTGAATCTGCTTAGTGTATTCATCTCTTGCTCTTCATGTACGATTTTTACCCTCCACGCTTCCTTTCAGTACTAAATTGGTGATTCGTTGATGCTTCAGAACGTGTCCTCCTAACCGATTCCTTCTTCTAGTCAAGTTGTGCCACAAATTCCTCTTCTCCCCAATTCTGTTCAGTACCGCCTCATTAGTTACATGATCAATCAACCTAATCTTCAGCAGTATCCTGTAGCACCACATTTCAAAAGATTCTATTCTCTTCTTGTCCCGCCCGGGTTCTCGGGTTCGATTCCCGGCGGGGTCAGGGATTTTCTCTGCCTCGTGATGGCTGGGTGTTGTGTGCTGTCCTTAGGTTAGTTAGGTTTAAGTAGTTCTAAGTTCTAGGGAACTTATGACCACAGCAGTTGAGTCCCATAGTGCTCAGAGCCATTTGAACCATCTTCTTGTCCAAACTATTTATCGTCCATGTTTCGCTTCCATACATGGCTACACTCCATACAAATACTTTCAGAAAAGACTTCCTGACACTTAAATATACAGGGTGAGTCACCTAACATTACCGCTGGATATATTTCGTAAACCACATCAAATACTGACGAATCGATTCCACAGACCGAATGTGAGGAGAGGGGTTAGTGTAATTGGTTAATACAAACCATAAAAAATGCACGGAAGTATGTTTCTTAACACAAACCTAACTTTTTTTAAAATGGAAACCCCTGAACATATAAACAAATACGTAATCAGTGCCGTTTGTTGCACTGTAAAAAGCTGGCCGAAGTGGCCGTGCGGTTAAAGGCGCTGCAGTCTGGAACCGCAAGACCGCTACGGTCGCAGGTTCGAATCCTGCCTCGGACATGGATGTTTGTGATGTCCTTAGGTTAGTTAGGTTTAACTAGTTATAAGTTCTAGGGGACTAATGACCTCAGCAGTTGAGTCCCATAGTGCTCACAGCCATTTGAACCATTTTTTGCATTGTAAAATGTTAACTACATCCGGAGATATTGTAACCTAAAGTTGACGCTTGAGTACCACTCCTCCGCTGTTCGATCGTGTGTATAGAGAGCACCAATATACGTAGGGATCCAAAGGGAACGGTGATGGACCTTAGGTACAGAAGAGACTGGAACAGCATATTACGTCCACATGCTAACACCTTTTTATTGGTCTTTTTCACTGATGCACATGTACATTACCATGAGGGGTGAGGTACACGCACACACGTGGTTTCCGTTTTCAATTACGGAGTGGAATAGAGTGTGTCCCGACATGTCAGGCCAATAGATGTTCAATGTGGTGGCCATCACCTGCTGCACACGATTGCAATCTCTGGCGTAATGAATGTCGTACCCGCCGCAGTACATCTGGTGTAATGTCGCCGCAAGCTGCCACAATACGTTGTTTCATATCCTCTGGGGTTGTAGGCACATCACGGTACACATTCTCCTTTAACGTACCCCACAGAAAGAAGTCCAGAGGTGTAAGATCAGGAGAACGGGCTGGCCAATTTATGCGTTCTCCACGTCCTATGAAACGCCCGTCTAACATCCTGTCAAAGGTCAGCCTAGTGTTAATTGCGGAATGTGCAGGTGCACCATCATGCTGATACCACATATGTCGATGCGTTTCCAGTGGGACATTTTCGAGCAACGTTGGCAGATCATTCTGTAGAAACGCGATGTATGTTGCAGCTGTTTGGGCCCCTGCAGTGAAGTGAGGACCAATGAGGTGGTCGCCAATGATTCCGCACCATACATTTACAGTCCACGGTCACTGTCGCACTACCTGTCTGAGCCAGCGAGGATTGTCCACGGACCAGTAATGCATGTTCCGTAGATTCACTGCCCCGTGGTTTGTGAAACCCGCTTCATCGGTAAACAGGTGGAACTGCAGCGCATTCTCTGTTAATGCCCATTGACAGAATTGCACTCGATGATTAAAGTCATCACCATGTAATTGCTGATGTAGCGACACATGAAACGGGTGAAAGCGGTGACGATGCAGTATGCGCATGACACTACTTTGACTCAGTCCACCGGCTCTCGCAATGTCCCATGTACTCATGTGTGGGTTCATGGCAACAGCAGCTAACACACCAACTGCACCCGCTTCTCCTGTGACGGGCCTGTTACGGACCCGTTTGCGTGCTACGACCATACCTGTTGCATACAGTTGGCGGTAGATGTTTTGTAATGTGCGGCACGTTGGATGCTCTCTGTCCGGGTACCGTTCTGCATACACCCTGCAGGCTTCAGCTGCATTTCGTCGACACTCGCCATAGATGAGTATCAGCTCCGTCTTTTCAGAGTTCGAATATACCATGGTCACAGTTCCTACAACACTACACTATCACAGACGTCTGGTAACACGGTGTACTATAGTTGGTCTGCGTGCGGAGACGAATGCAGAATAACAATAGCAGCAAGCGCTACATGCGGACACTGTGACAACTAGACCAAACCACAACAGTGCACTACAGCCACACTCGTAAACACGGTCGTCATCGTAAACATGTCCCTGCAGATGCTGCTCGCCGACCGTGGCCCGTGTTTGTTACAACACGCAACTGAACGTCGGAGGTTTCAAGCGTCAACTTTAAGTTACAATATCTCCGAATGTAATTAACATTTTACAATGTAACACACGGCACTGATTACGTATTTGTTTATATGTTCAGATGTGCTAACAAAACTAACGTGGTTCCATTTAAAAAAACGTAGGTATGTGTTAAAAAACATACTTCCGTGCATTTTGTATGGTTTGTATTAAACAATTACACTAGCCCCTCTCCTCACGTTCGGTCTGTGGAATCGGTTCGTCAGTATTTGATGTGGTTTACGAAATATATCCAGCGGTAACGTTAGGTGACTCACCCTGTATATTCGATGCTAACAAATTTCTGCCGGCCGAAGTGGCCGTGCGGTTAAGGGCGCTGCAGCCTGGAACCGCAAGACCGCTACGGTCGCAGGTTCGAATCCTGCCTCGGGCATGGATGTTTGTGATGTCCTTAGGTTAGTTAGGTTTAACTAGTTCTAAGTTCTAGGGGACTAATGACCTCAGCAGTTGAGTCCCATAGTGCTCAGAGCCATTTGAACCATTTTTGAACAAATTTCTCTTCTTCAGAAACGCTTTGCTTGCCATAGTCAGTCTACATTTTATATCCTCTCTACTTTGACCATCATCAGTTATTTTGCTCTCCAAATAGCAAAACTCATCTACTACTTTAAGTGTCTCATTTCCTAATCTAATTCCCTCAGCTTCACCTGATTTAATTCGACTACATTCCATTATCCTCGTTTTATTTTTGTTGATGTTCATCTTAGATCCTCCTTTCAAAACAGTGTATATTCCGTTCCACTGCTCTTCCAAATCCTTTGCTGTCTCTGACAGAATTACAATGTCATCGGCAAACCTCAAAGTTTTTATTTCTTCTCCATGGATTTTAATTCCTACTCCAAATTTTGCTTCTGTTTGCTTTACTGCTTGCTCAATATACAGACTGAATAACGTCGGGGATAGGCTACAACCCTGACTCACTCCCTTCCCAACTACTACTTCCCTTTCATGCCCCTCGACTCTTACAACTGCCATCTGGTTTCTGTACAAATTGTAAATAGCCTTTCACTCCCTGTATTTTACCCCTGCTACCTTCAGAATTGTCAAAAGCTTTCTCTAAGTCTACAAATGCTAGAAACGTAGATTTGCCTTTCCTCAATCTATCTTCTAAGATAGGTCGTAGTGTTAGTATTGCCTCGCTTGTCCCAACATTTCTATGGAATCCAAACTAATCATCCCCGAGGTCGGCTTCTGCCAGTTTTCCCATTCGTCTGTAAAGAATTCATGTTAGTATTTTGCAGCCGTGATTTATTAAACTGATAGTTCATCAATTTTCACACCTGTCAACACCTGCTATCTTTGAGATTGGAATTATTATATTCTTCTTGAAGTCTGAGGGTATTTCACCTGTCTCATACATCTTGCTCACTAGATGATAGAGTTTTGTCATGGCTGGCTCTCCCAAGGCTATCAGTAGTTTTAATGGAATGCTGTCTACTCCCGGGGCCTTTTTTCGACTTCGGTCTTTCAGCGCCCTCTCAAATTCTCCACGCAGTATCATATGTCCCATTTCATCTTCATCTACGTCCTCTTCAATTTCCATAATATTGCCCTCAATTATATTGCCCTTGTATAGACCCTCTATATACTCCTTCCACGTTGAGCATCTCTCCAACACTCCCGCGCCGACAAACGATCCCGTGATGAAACGCGTAGCTCTTCGTGGATCTTCTCTATCTTTTCTATCAGTCCTACGTGATAAGTATCCCATATTGATGAAAAATACTCAAGAATCGGTCGAACAAGCGTCTTGTAAGCTACTACCTTCGCGGTTGAGTTACATTTCCTTAGGACTCTTCCTAAGAGTGTTGGTCTGGCGTCTGCTTTTTCTACGTGGTCATTCCACTTAAGGTCACTCTAGATAATTACTCCTAGGTATATTACGGGTATACTGTTTCCAGGAGTTTGTCATCAATAGTGTATTTGTGCAGTAGTGAATTTCTCTTAGTATGTATGTGCAATATGCTACATTTATATACGTTCAGGGTCAACTGCCAGAGCCTGCACCATTCATCAGTCCTCTGCAGGCCTTCTGAAAATCAGTACTGTCTTCTGGCGTTGCTACTTTCTTATAGACAACTGGATCATCTGCGGACAGTGTTGAAGAGCTTTAGATACCTTCTATTACATCATTTGTATATTTCGTAAACAGAAACGGTCCTATCACACACCCTCAGGGTACTCCGGAATTACCTTAACGTCTGTCGGTTTTGTTTCGTTAAGAGCGAAGTGTTGACATCTGTCTGCAAGGAAATCTCTGTTTGCGGAATACATGTTGACTTTTAGATAGGAGATTTTCGTCCTCCAAAAACGTCGTAATTCTTGAGCTTAATACGTGTTACATAAGTCTACAACAGATTGGCGTCAACGATGCAGGTCTATAATTGTGTTAATATTCCGCAAGCCATCGTTTCTGTACTTTTGAAAATAATAATGCTGTTTTTTCATGGAGATCATTTTTGCAGTTAACAGTGAAGGAGATCCGCAAACAATTACATTTCCTTTTTCGGTATGTTCAAACCTGTGCGGTTTTTGCCGAGACACCCATATTAAATGCCTCAAAATTCAATTTATCATGCCGTAACAAGTGCCCGAAGCGTATTCCAGCGATCCGCAGTGGCGTGTTTTTGTACTATTATGGCAAGAATGAAAGCTGTAATTGAAATTAAATCGCTGCAGTGAAATGAACGGAGTCAGTGGGGGTATCCATTGTAAATAAAGTGTGGAAGACACGGAATAGATTATCTGCGCCGTATTGGTGCTGCTTCTGAAATACTGTAATTATTAGCATCTCACAAAACGAACTCACACATCTTCGTCGAAGTACTTTTTAACTTTCCTGGTCTTTCGCAAGTTACGCTCATCCGTTAATTTATCATTACAAAATGGTTCAAATGGCTCTGAGCACTATGGGACTCAACTGCTGAGGTCATTAGTCCCCTAGAACTTAGAACTAGTTAAACATAACTAACCTAAGGACATCACAAACATCCATGCCCGAGGCAGGATTCGAACCTGCGACCGTAGCGGTCTTGCGGTTCCAGACTGCAGCGCCTTTAACCGCATGGCCACTTCGGCCGGCTTATCATTACAGCACAATTTACACCAAAACTACACGCTCGTGCACTCTCGGTCACAGAAGATCGACTCCTCAATCAAAACAGGGTTCTCGTAACAAATCAGGGAAGAAAAACTGATTAGCTGCAGATTGCTCTTCAGTAACAATGATGTTACTAAAATTAGGAACATCTTGATACCAAAATGTGTCCTGTTGAAACAATTTTATGGATATTTTATGTCTACTGCTCGGAAATGTGGCGCGCAATTTTCAGTTGGTGGAATTTATTTTTAGGAGATTTTAGCCTTATAATGTTTTACAGTAAAGCTATTTATTTGAAAATCTTTATCACTTGATATGCTGTCTGGAAAATAAAATAATAATTGATTTGTGTAAATAACAATATTACTTGCCCGCAAAAGGCAAGGGTCCCAGGTTCGAGTCCCAGTCCCACACAAAGTTTCAATTTGCCGAGAAATTTCAAATCAGCGTACACTCCGCTGCAGAGTGTCAGTTTATTCTGGAAACAATCCTTTTCACAGCAGTATCCTGTCTTCCAGGAGCGCAAGTTCCTCAAAGTATGCAGGAGAACTTCTGTGACGTTTGGAATGTAGGAGAAGAGACATTTTTTACTTTTATTTTTTGTCTTTTGGTTTCATGACCATACAGCCAACCATAAATGATACATATTAGCTACAACCGTCAGTTTTAAATATTATCTTTGCACAACATTTAAATACTTTTATAGCAAGAGAGGTATAATTTTTATAAAATTTTCATGTATATGATACGCTTACCTATGTATAAATTTAAATTAAACTCAGTTACAAGAAAATGAGTATTATTTTCAATTAAAACACTTATACAGATACATTACACTTTATGTTACCGATTTGTGTTCTGACGTATGGGGTAATGGGGATCTGTCCTTCAGGTAATGCGATTCTTTGTTTCGGCTCTGCTCCCTTGAAGTGGCCACTCCCACATATTGTCTCATGTTGCCGGTCTTCTCTGAGGGAGAAATAAGGATCACTCTTGCCGTACTCGAAGGATCTAGATTTTTGCGTTGGGTTATTATCTGAACACTCCTAATTCCTTGAAAGCTGTGAATACGAGCTTATACGCCCTAATGTCTGTTGTTCTCAAAAGAGTGGTAATTCAGTGGAGGCCTTTGTGCCCCATAGCACTCACTGCTTTAGTGTCCAAACTGTGCTGTGTATCATTTCGGGACATCCAATTTCATTCTCGCAGTGGTTGTATAAAACGTTTGACACAGTCTTTTTTCATATATCAATGAGTTGTCGTTGGTTCTTCTTCTCCTTTCGTTGTCTCATCGCACTTGCATTGTCCTTTTAAGTCTTTGTATGAAGTCTGTGTGTGGACGTTTGGGTGACATGGCATTCCTGAAGCTCCGCCTTGTTTAGCCAGTTGGTCGCCCTGTTCGTTGCTGCTGATGTCGTTGGGGCCTTTGACTAGATTAATGTGCCTTCTTCATACTGAATTTGTAGTCTGCTGACTTGCTGGATAATTTTATAAACTACCGGGTTGTTCGTGTCGTCGTTCCTCAAGATCATGACTGCTGCTGAAGTAGGAGAGGTACTGGCGGAAGTAAAGCTGTGATGGCGGGCAATGACTCGTACTTGGAGAGTTTACTCGGTGTCGCCACGATAGCTCCGGATGTTCGGTCAGGGGATGGCAAACCTCTGACCTAAAAAGCTGAATGAAGTTTTCGTCGATGGAATTAGAGAGATGTGATGCGACATCCGCACAGAGCTGCTGAAGAGAAACGACGAAGAAAAAGGAGAGAAAAAAAAGACATCGGTGGCCTACTTTCAAGTTTCGAGCCCCGGTCCGGCACACAGTTTTAATCTACCAGGAAGTTTCAATATTACTAAAGTTTGTAATTTTAAGTTGCGTAGCATGTAAGGTGAACCACATTTGATATCAGCTATTCTGCTAGACATGGAACTTGAGGGAGCAGACAGCAGACGCGTCGGCGGAGTGGAGTGGGAGGAAGGGGGGGGGGAGAGAGAGAGAGAGAGAGAGAGAGAGAGAGAGAGAGAGAGAGAGAGAGAGCAGAGGCATGTTGCGGGCAGTCGAGTTGCAGTTTTATTTTACTGCATGGATGGCAGTTGCTTTGACTGCTGTACTACTGTTTTATATGGGTATTCGGCATGAGCGAGGATCAAATGCTACCGTGGTCATAGGTCATATTGGTTCAAGTTTTTCACTCCTTGCCTAAATCGTTTACATTGAACGTAGGAATACCTATCATTGTCAGATCCATCAAATTCTACTGACTTCGCTGTTTAAGGTACTTTAAGGTCTAATCTTCGTCACTATTCTGTGTGTGTGGCAAAAGAAAGACAGTTTCTGAAACAATGTATTCAAGAGCTGTGATTACACAGAGGAAGCAGTTAAGTAGTGGGAACGTCACATTACACAGTTTAATGAAAGATAATAATCATCATACAAGCCGACAATATAGCCACATTTACTGTGGGGAAAACTGCAGTAACAGCTAGCCCTTCGCATGATCTCAAATAGAAGTTCATTCTGCTGGTGTGGCGAATTTTCTCCGGCGTGCAATGGGAAAGTACTGGCAGTCCGCGAACTGGTCCCACCCACGTGCCACGCAACCGAGTTGACACACAGCTACACAGAAGGCACAGCTGGAGGTCGATGTCCTTCTTATAGCTTCAGCTCCACAATTACAGTCGTGCGCATCACCATACGTACCTTTATCTATGTAAATTTCACTAGCCCTCGTTCATTGCTCGAGCTTGCTCCAGTGACATTACTAAAAAAGAACGCAAATAATGTACCAAAATTTGGGCTATTCTAGAGTTCTTGCCCGACACGAGGTTTAAATACACTGTAACGCACTGCGCGTCGACCGCCATTGTGTAGCCGTTACAGTCGCTGGTCTCTGATGTGCAGGATACTAGTTCGACTCCTATCTGCAGGAATGATATATCATTTAAAACTTGCGATTTCTGGGACTTATTTATTTATGGAAGATTTAAGTTGTTAGCAAATTCAATGTATGTAGAAATATACTCTTTTCTGGGGGGCACACTGGACTCCGCGTCCGGCCATCCAGATTAAGGTTTTTCGTGATTTCCCTAAATAGCTCCAGAAATATGCCGTAATGGTTCCTATGAAAGGAACCTGCATCCTTGAAAAATTCTGAGCTTGTGCTCCGTTTCTATTGATCACGATGTCGACGGGACGTTAAACCTTAATCTTCCTTCCTTCCTTTTGCTGAGACAGGCAGTTCAGCTGTCTATAGTTTCATGTGCACGCAGTAATCTTACTTTATTTGCGAAGTGTTAGTTCTTCCTGACGACTTTGTGCTCGCGACTGATAATTGATTCCTGATTCTACTTGACAAAAAATTGCTACGTCATATAACAGATGTACCGAATAAAGCAGCTCCTTACTCCATTCTTAAAACACACTGAGCTTATGCTCCCTCTCTATTGACCGCAATGTCGACGGGACGTTAAATGCTAATTTATATTAAAAATGAAGAAATTCCTCCAGCTGTATTTAAGGTGTCGATTTTATTTTGGCAGCTAGTTTCAACGTTGTAACAACGTCATCTTCAGGCCCATACACTTGTTGACGTGAACTGCGTGCGGCTGATACTAGAAGACAGTGGTGAGGTATGGACGTGCTTGGGAGCACTGACTTCTAGTATCAGCCGCACGCAGTTGACATCAACAAGTGTATGGACCTGAAGATGACGTTATTACAACGTTGAAACTAGTTGCCAAAATAAAATCGACACCTTAAATACAGCTGGAGGAATTTCTTCATTTTTAATATAAATTTATACCAGCTGACGTCCCACTGTCCTCCATTTCCACTATGGATGTACGAAGATTAAATACTAATGTTCTTTTGTTGTATTGAAGCTCGACTGTTCATCTCCGTCTATACTTTCATGTGCGCGCAATAATCGTACTTTCAGTGTCACATGTTAGTTCTTCTTGAAGAACCTGAGCTCGCAACTCATAATTGATTGCGGATTCTACCTGACAATATATGACTAGGTCATATGACAGACGTATCAAATAAAGCAGGATGTTAGCTGCCTTTATATCCTTTAATAAACGGAAGGTCGTCTCTAAACAGGAGAAACAGACTCCTACTACACAAGTCGATAATAAAAACAGTAATAACAGTAATGTTGTATGCCTGACCCATGTAGGGACATGCTGCGTCTACGCATGTTAACAAACTTTAGGTCGTCCAAAATAAGACACTGCGAATAATATTACATGCTCCACGGTTCGTCAGAAACTCCACAATCGACAATGATTTAAAAATTAAAACTGTCTCAGAAGAGATCCGCTCCATATCCGAAAGCTTTTGCGACAAACATCCTTACTCAGCCAACACAGTTACCCACGTACTGAAGTAGAATTTGATGAGTCCCGCTTCGAACTGAGTCCCGTTGATCAGCGAAGACGTGCTGGAGATGCTCCGGACAGCGGTGCGATACCAACCGACATACGGACCGACAACCATGATTGATGGTCTGGGGTGCCGTTTCTGTTCATAGCAGGACCCCTTTGTTTGTCATCCGCGGCACACTTACAGCACAGCGGTACGTTGAGCATTTTTTATACCCTGATTTACTGCCGTTCATGGAAAGCCATTACATTTAAGCGAGATAATATACATCCGCAACGTCAAAAAGCTCTCTTCGGAGAAATATGTAGTTGAAAATGGCAATAACACATTAAATGCCATCTCGAAGATATCCGGTTATTTACTGCTTATTGGAAACCAAAATGTATCCAAAATCACTTCGAAAACTTTTGATTTCAACATCCTGTCTGCTTTCAGATCTACCAGTTGCTCTTCTAAGACTAAATCAGAATTATTCGGAATATGTTCCGAATCCATGAATGCATCACGAACTGAGTCAAACTCTTCAGCACTCTTTCCTAAATATTTTTTTTGAAAAAGCACTACATTTTCTTTAATTAAGTCTATTAACACCTTATTACCGTCAATAATGTGCCATACAGTTGAGAACATCTCACACGATCCATTTTCAAGTGCCTGTAGCCACAAATTTAGCTTATTAATAAAGCCTTTACTACTCTCCATACTAGTCAGAATATTTTCGTTTTTACTTTGCATTTTTCTGTTTAGTTCATTTAAGTGTACGAAAATGGCGGAAAGATATGCCAACTTAAGTACCCATGAATCATCTGCAGATAAATCCGCACACTCATGCCCCTCAATAATAAAAAAAAAAAAATGCAAGTACCTCATCTCTAAGTTGAAACACTCGCATTAACACTTTACCTTGAGATAACAATTGTACTTCTGTATGTAGCAGAAGTGTAGTGTGCTGTGTTCCCATTTCTCGACACAGAAAGTTAAAAAGCCATATATTAAGGGCCGCGTTTTTGATGAAACTCACGGCTTTTACTACTTCGTGCATCACAATTTTCGGAGGAGCTGCCAAACACATAGCAACAACGGCTCTGCGGTGATTGAGACAATGGCCGGTTCGTGAGTTAGAATTTACTTAGAGTACTTCACCCACAAATCCTTTCACACAGCCTTCCACATAAGCGGCTCCGTCTGTACAAACACTAAAGCAAAACTCCCACGTTAATTCATTACGGTCCAAATATTCGTGATTCACTGGTTGCTCGTTAGGGCAGTTCTTTGCAAAGAAAGGGGAAATTACTTGCAATTACATCTACATCAACATACTTTATGTACGAAAAATGTTATGCGTGAGCGCAGATATCAGCAGACTCATCGATCTGAAGTGAAAACCCGCAAGAGCTCTTTATTTTCTCCTTCGAAATGTCTTTGATGTTACTGCACATGTCACTAACTCGTCACCTGATTGTGTCAGCAAGGAGAGGAACTTTGAAATTTCGGTAGCAGTTTCTGAACCAGGGACTGTTTTTCATATTTCTTTAGAAACACTGTGTGTGGTTTACTGGTATTTATGATAAGTTCGGCTACCTTCTCGTTAGCTGCACCCGACGTAGTCATAAGCTTCACTGTCTTTTTTTTTATTTTGTTCCAGCATCCGACGAAAATAATTCACATCATTACTTAACAGAGAGGAATGTTTTGTTGACAAATGTCGTCTCAGTTCAGTGGGAACAATAGGAGCATTACTGAGTTTCACCATACACAGCACAGTCGGACATTGGGCATATTTTGTCACCACAAAAAAGCAGCAAGATAAATAATTATCACTATGTTGCCTTTGAAATATATACTTTCTGTTTCCTTTTTTCGGGATCAATGGTTTCACTACCATCACTCGAGGACAGTCCACTCCATGCAATGAAGTTATTCGTATCGAAAAAAAAATTTAGTAATACTGTAACGGAAAATACTGATGTTGCACTCACAATATTCTCCAACTGCGGAGCTCAGCTGTGATAAAAGGGAACTGAAATGCTCGAACAGTGCTCCAGGATAGAATAACAACAATACTGTTGAACTGAAATACTGTGTCGTTGTCTGACTATGTGTGGGTCTTCTGACGGCGAACGAAAAGTGTAATAAATTTTAAGATGCAGCTACAAACTGGAAAAGTATCAAAACAATCCAATAAAAATAAGGAGAGAGGGATATTTTTGCTAATTCCCGGAATTTTGGGGAAGAGCATGTACACAAAAGATAAGGTGTTACAAAGTAATATCGTTCTAGCGGCAGTAAAGGCGAGAATACAATTTACATAAGGCAAGAAAAGAATAATATCAATATTGAATAAATAAACAGTGACAGTTATCAGTATGTATTACACAATTACAGTCTAAAAAGCACCTTCTTGCTTAAAATTGAAAGAAATAAATTACAATTAACTTCTTTAAAAACATAAATTTTAGCATCATGTCTAAAATCGAAAAATACCTTAATTTATTACAATAACATGTAAATTTTCGCGTCATACCCTTCAATTTGTGGCGGCACATCAGTACGCCGTGGCACACCGGTTGCGGAACTCTGATGTAGAACACAGCCTGGAACAGCGCGGAGTCTCGAAGTCTCAGGAACACTGACTTAATATAACTGATTGTAAAAGCAGGCAAAGAATTAAAAATATTTCTGTTGATGGCAGTTCTTTTTGACTAACAATTCCGCTGGGAGAAGAATATACGTAATAAAGCGTTCCCAAACCAAATACTGTCCCAAGTAGAAATATGAGAGCACGTGTGAACAGTGCAAGACCTTGGGAAGAAAATAAATAAACAATGATTTAGCGAAATTCCTGATTATTAATAAGTAACTCAATAAGCTGTGGCAACAACAGAGCTACATTTGTCCTATAATTGACCACATCGTGTACAAGTTCACAAGGCATGACAATGAGAACAAGAGAAAACTTCATACACTCTAGAATACATGGAGCAATATTAAAACAGTGGGAATGTAACTAGTGCCATACTCTAATCTCACAGATGGACAATTGAAATACCTATACTGTTCCTCGAGGAATAAGACGTCTCTCTCTCTCTCTCTCTCTCTCTCTCTCTTTGAACAACGAAAATAAACACTACTGAAGTACATCTATAGCCCTGAAGGCGATGCAAACAAACTCTTACGCCAAGCTGCGCTAGTACTGCCACCACCTTTTCACAATCCTTGTATTTTACAGCATGGGAATGGTCATCGGAATGTGAGTTCACCTCAGTACTCACAAGGCGTTCGCAAGTCAGTCTCGTCAAGCGTGGAGATCCAGTACGACTAACAAAAGGAAAAAGAGCAGAGAGCGCTGAAAGCATGAAACAAAATGCCGAAAGGAAAATACCTTTGTCTAGCATTCAACGGGACACGCTTCGATTGAACTCTGCCGCGCCGGCACCTGGTTGTTCAGCCAGCCATTGACTACAGATTTACAGAGTGTCCCAGCAGGAATGGTCAGTATTCAGGGATATGAGAGGAACAATCATTCGAAGCAAAAAAGTCTATTAAACATGGGCTGTGAAATGCATACCTTAAGAACTATGAGCACATCTTCATCTTCGATACTGTATAACAAATCTCATCTGATAGAATACTGTGAAACACGTCTCTTCTACTGAACAATAGGTCATAGCTCTTAAGGTATGCATTTTAGAACCTATGTGTACCAGACATCTTTTATTTTGTTTTCGTCCATACTACCTCCTCCCACAGTATGGAAAGCAAAGGACGTGCAGTAGAAGAGATTTGTTTCACAATATCGAAGAGGAAGGAGTGCTCATAGGTCTTTAGGTATGCGTCCTAGAGCAATTGTTTACTTGACTTTTTTTTCGAATTATTGTTCCTGTCGTGTCCCCGAACATCGACTATTTCTTCTGTGACTCCTTGCACTTTCACTGTAGTGTGCTTAACAGTCGAGAGCCCTATTACAGAATGTTCTTGCAATGTTGTGTGACTAGGGCCTCCCGTCGGGTAGACCGTTCGCCGGGTGCAAGTCTCTCGATTTGACGCCACTTCGGCGACTTGCCCGTCGATGGGGATGAAATGATGATGATTAGGGCAACACAACACCCAGTCCCTGAGCAGAGGAAATCTGCGACCCAGCCGGGAATCGAACCCGGGCACTTAGGATTGGCATTCTGTCGCGCTGACCACTCAGCTACCGGGGCCGGACGTCCTTGTAATAATGTAGAGACTCACAAATCGCATAAAAATGAATAACTTACTTGGAAGGCGACATTTAAAGAATGGCTTTCATCTTTTTTAATACATACTTGTTTATTCTAACACTTATTAAAATAAAATTCCACTGCCAGAGCAATTTTTCTAAGAGTTTTTGCAGTACGCTTGAAGTCCGGTTCTCTGCGATAAAACCTGTCAGAATTTCGCAAAATTGCGGTTTCTTTGCATTCTTCATAATATCACAGAATATATCCATAGCGTCTATGGGACATTCATTGTGTGCACTTTGCTTCTTCTTCTTTAGGGTAGATAACTGAATTCCACTCCTTCGGCATCGTGTCTTTCCGTCAGTAATTTGCGCACCATAGACTTATTTAACTTAAACATTTTGGTTGTACGTTCCACCACTTTTCCAGCAGCACTGTCATGCCTTTCTCCTTCTCATCGTCAGTAAATGTAATGAACTCAATAGCAAGCCGCCTCACCAGCCAGTTTAAGGCATCTTCCGCGATCACTTTTCGTGCTTTCTCTGATAGGTCAGAATGCGTACTACTGTGAACTGAAAGATGGCTGTTCACTGTCACGTGAGCAAGCTACACCACCAAACAAAATAGTGTAGCACCCAGAAGACATAGTCGGGTGTCAATGTAGTTTCGTGCACGAACGCAACATCGGGGGTTAAGTAAATCATTAGAGTTGCTATTCTCTGTGACAGGTAGAACGGCCACCAGAGAACAATAGTGTTGTTCGTGTTTGTGTTGTCGCAAGGCGTGGTAGTGTATATAAGGGACGTGATCAGCGTCGGATGTCGAGTGTTCATTGTGACGGACGCGGAGATGCCGCATACTCGTGTAAGAGAGCGTTATCAGAACCTGGCAGCCTGGAAGGGGTCACACCGTGCGTCTCAATTTGGCCAGTTTGTCAAATCCCACAATATACATATTTTTGGGGCATTCGGATGTGACGATAGGGCGACGTTGGACTGTACGGTAACATAAGGGCAGGCATGGGAAGGAGCGCATGGTTCCGGCACGAATCCGCCCGGCGGACTTGTGTCGAGGTCCGGTGAGCCGGCCAGTCTGTGGATGGTTTTTAGGCGGTTTTCCATCTGACTCGGAGAATGCGGGCTGGTTGTCCTTATTCCGCCTCAGCTACACTATGTCGCCGATTGCTGCGCACACAAGTTCTCCACTCCACATACTGTACCACGCAAACATAGAGATTACACTCGTCTGGTGTGAAACGTTCCCTGGATGGATGGGTGTGGGGGGGGGGGGGGGGGGGGGCTCCACCGGGGGCCGAACCGCACAATAACCCTAAAAGACTGGTTCGGTGTGGGGCGGCGGAGGGGTGAAGTGGACTGCGGTAGCCGTAGTGGGGTTGTGGACCACTGCGGCTGCAGCGAGGACGGAGCTTCTCCGTCGTTTCTAGGCCCCCGGTTACCATACAATACAATACAATACAATACAATACAATAGAAGGGCAGGTATACTCGTCGTCAAGGTTCCAGTCGACAAAGTCTGACCAACACAAGGAAGATCGCTGTATCGTGCACCATGTCCATTGTAACCCATTTAAATCTGTGCCTGGCAGCCGAGAACAAGTGATAGACTCCCTGCAACGTTGTGCGTCATTCTGCACCATTGGTTGGGGACTAGCAGCAACCGGACTAAGGAATTACCGTCCCATGCATAGGCTGCCGTTAACACCACAACACAAACGGTTGAGTCTGGAGTGGCGCCATCACTGGGAAGCATAAACTGCTGACCAACACAAGGAAGATCGCTGTATCGTGCACCATGTCCATTGTAACCCATTTAAATCTGTGCCTGGCAGCCGAGAACAAGTGATAGACTCCCTGCAACGTTGTGCGTCATTCTGCACCATTTGTTGGGGACTAGCAGCAACCGGACTAAGGAATTACCGTCCCATGCATAGGCTGCCGTTAACACCACAACACAAACGGTTGAGTCTGGAGTGGCGCCATCACTGGGAAGCATAAACTGCTGCTGAATGGCTCACACTGTGATCAACAATCAATCTCGGTTCCATGCTATCCTGTATGACCTTTGTCATCGATTAGGATGGAGACCTGGGGAGAGATTCCATTTTTGCAATGCTTCGGAGAGGTGCAGTGGCGTTATTTGTGGCGGCATGGTGTGTGAATCCGTTGGGTACGACTTCAGGTCATAGCTGGTAGTGACTTAGGGAACTCTGAGAAAAAACAGTACCTCACGTACGTCCTACAACCTCATGTCCTCTTATAGGACAGTATCGTGGTGCCATTTCTCAAGAGGATAATGTTCGGTCACACATAGCACCTGTCGCTATGAACTGTATGTGTGATGTTGAAGTACTCCAATCGTCAGCAAGATCCTCAGATATTTCTCTTCTTGCGTGAGACCAGCTCGGACATCACCTCAATCCCAACGCTAGTATGCACTGCATCAAGGACCAGTTACAACAGTTATCGGCCAGCTTGCCTCAGGAGACGATACAACGACTTTATGACACGCTTCCCAACAGAATCGGCACCTGCATCCAAGTCAGACAGTGTGCTCTGTAATACTAGTAAGTGTGCTCTAACTGTCAAGTTATATGCAAATTTCACTCGATGTTGTAATCATTGAAATAAGGTTAAATACCAAGTCAGCCCATGAAGTTCCATTTCGTTTCATCGTTCCTTTGCGGGTGCTTCACATTTTTTTTTTTTTGTAAGGCATCGTATTTCCCCTGTACCGGATATAGGGTTCGTTTTGTCGAGTGATCCTTAAGACCCTAAGGGTTTTACTTACAATAAACAACTGGTAGCAACAGATTTTTGTTTGAACTGTCAGTCAAGGTATCTCATTTATAGAAGATTTATAGCCAGAAGTCCGCGGGGATCCTGCTTCGACCGTTACACAGATGAGCCAAAACATTATGATCATCTTCTTAATAGTATGCTGGTCCACTTTTAGAACTCAATACAGCAGCGGTTCTACGTAGCATGCATTCGACATGGTAGGTTTTCGAAGGTATGTGGCTCCAGATGTCTAAACACAAGTCACATATTTCCCGTAAATTAGGGGCTGGTGGTTTGTGGGCGCGGTGCTGGTCACCGATAGCGTCCCAGATTGTTCCGTCGCGTTCAACTCAGGCTAATTTGGTGGGCAAGACATCAGTGTGAGTTCACTATCATGCTCATCAAATCACTGTGCGTTTCTGGCCTTTTGACTTGAACAGTTATCTTGCTGGAAAATGCCATCGCCGTTGGGGAACACATCAAGCATGAAGGGATTCAGGCGGTTTGCAGTAATGTTTACGTAGTCTAGAGCAGTCATAGTGCCTTCGATTACCACCAGAAGCCCGTAGAAGCCCAAGTGAATGTCCCCCTAGAGTAATACTGCCCCCCTTCCCAATCCCACCGGTCTGTGTCTGTGGGGTGGTGCAAGTGTTTCAAGCAGCCGATCGCCTGGATGACGGCGTATCGTGACACGATCATCGACCTTTTATAACACGAAACGTGATTCATCCTACCAGACGACACGTTTCCATTGATCCACGGTCCAAACTCGATTATCCTGCATCCACTGCCATTGTAACTCGTGACTTCGTTGGGTCGACATGAGAGACATGAGGACATATAGCGACCGTCTGCTGCAGAGCACCATATTCAACAATGTGTGCTGAAATGTGTTTTCCGAGTTACTGGTGACTGCAAGCACCAGTATTCTACTCTGTGGTCAGATCTGCCACAAATCTCTGCCCGTCCTATTTCACGTAAGTGAAATCTCCGACCTCCACATTTCCCGATAAGGCGTTGACGTTTAGCACCTTGTCGCTTACTCGTGGTTTAATCGTCCTTCAGCCACTTTCTGTAGACGATCACGACAGTGGCACACCAACAGGCGACCAGTTTCGGCGTTTTCGTGATGACAGTCATCAGCCGCGAGGCTACAACAATCTGCCCTTAGTCAAAGTCGCTTATATCGATGGATTCCCCCATTTGAGGACCGTTTCGTCACTATAAAAGTTGCCCATTCGTTTGCATTCCGCTTATTTACTTTTCTTATCGCGCCACGGACATGCAACGCCAAGAGGCCATTTTCAATCACGTGATGAGCAATGGTAATGTTCTTTTGGCCTCTCAGTGTACGAGACATGTTCAGAAAGTAAGTGCACTAAATTTTTATATTTTTTTTAGGAAAAGTGTGTTTCAAAAAAAATTACAGTACATTGTTGACACTGCTGTTGACTGTTTTTCCACATAATTGACATCCCGTTCAACCTGTGACCTGCGGCACAAGCTTCTTCATAACCACCTCGAAGAATTCTCCCGCCAATTTCCTCCCCCATTCAGAACTTCTTTCTAGACCTGCTCGTCGATTGAAAATCTAATTCTACTCGTCTCTGCCTTCATGGAAATGAAAGGATGATAATCGGAGGGCACCAAGTGAGAGAAACATGGGAATGGTTCAAAACATCCCAACCGAACTAGTGCAAGAACGCCTTCGTGGCTATGTGAGAACGGGCGTTGCCATGCAACAAGCACTCTCCTCTCGTCAGCATTGCCCGTCTTTTGTTTTGAATGCTCCCTTTGAGTTTTTTAGGGTCTCACAATATCGTTATGCACTGATGGTCTCTCGCTGAGTCATTAATTCTACCAAAATGATACCTCTTCGGTCCCAAAACACAGGGGCCATGATTTTTATGCCAGAAATTGTGCTTCGGACTATTTTAACAGATGGCGAATTTAGGTGACGTGACTGTGACGACTGTCTCTTTGTGTTAGGCGTCTAATTAGCCTCCCACGTGTAAAGTAGCAAGTTATTACGAGATAACATTCGTTGCAGTAAGGCACGCAGCCGTTTGGTACGCTGCAGGATGGATTTTTTTTTTTTTTTTTGCTCACAGCGCAGCTAACGCTTCCTGCGATGTTTTTTTGCTCACAGCGCAGCTAACGCTTCCTGCGATGAGAACTGCATAGCGTAACAGTCAATACGAAGATTCGTACCCTCTACGAATCTAAATAATCCATATTTGTTATTATCCGATTTTGTTTAAATTTGGTACACAGCCTTATGTTATCAATAGAATGATGCTGTCAAAATTTCAGATTTTTGTTTATTATAGTGCCGGAGACAAAGAAAATTATGATTTGAAGCCATTACAAAGTTACCAGTGCATAAAAACCAATTAATTAGAATGTTCTTTTTTAACAATTTAGTCACTGTGCATTACGTAATACAAAAATCGGTCAAAATTATTATTTGATTATATTTTGTTGTGTGAGTGCGTGAGAATGACTGAGAGAGTGTATGTGGGACATACGTTAAAACTTAATAGTTCACTTTTCATAAAACCTTGTACAAATAGACCGTGGGAAAGTTATGGTGCAACCATGATTCAGATGACGTATGGCGGTGTGGGCTTACTTTTGTATAAAAGCAGCCAGAATGAAAGTTACAGGAGGAATAAGTTTATCTATCAATTTGGAGAATAATTCGTACTTCTCTTATTCTGATAAAACAATATACTAGAAATTGAAGTTTTAGTGACGTTAATTACTACCAGATTATTGATTGGATAAGAAAAGTTTTGCCGCGAGAATGATCTGGAAGGAACATTCTGTTTGGTCGTTTAGATCAACAGCCAATCAGAGTTAAGCTGTTCTCGCGCGAATATAGTGGAGCGGGCAGTGAGTAGAATAGTTCGAGATAGTCGCTTGCTAACCGGCCTACGGCTAACATCATCTTAGATAGCTCCGTAAAAATACTCTGAAAAGTGAAGAAATAGTGAGTTAATTTCGGTTCGAATACCTCGTGACTGAAGCGACTGGAGTTACGAGCATTTTAATGAAAGTTTGGTGGTTTCTAAATAAAATAGTTTGAGAGTTTGAGCATGTGAAATTTCTGGTCGTAGTAACAATTCCAAATGGTTCAAATGGCTCTGAGCACTATGGGACTTAACTTCTAAGGTCATCAGTCCCCTAGAACTTAGAACTACTTAAACCTAACTAACCTAAGGACATCACACACATCCATGCCCGAGGCAGGATTCGAACCTGCGATCGTAGCGGCCAACAATTCCACGTGGCATGTTTCGTGCTCTGTACGGAATACTTTGGCAAGCACTTCTTTCGAAGAAGACAACGGCCTTGCTGCAGTGGATACACCAGTTCCCGTCAGATCACGGAAGTTAAGAGCTGTCGGGCGTGGTCGGCACTTGGATGGGTGACCATCCGGGCTGCCAAGCGCTGTTGCCATTTTTCGGGTGACGCCAATTGAGGAGCTACTCGACCGAATAGTAGTGACTCCGGTCACAGAAAGCCATCGTAACGACCGGGAGAGCGGTGTGCTGACCACACGCCCCTCCTATCCGCATCCTCTGTGAGGATGACACGGCGGTCGCGTGGTCCCGTGGCCTGATGACGGAGTGCTCTTTCGAAGAAGACCACTGAAACAACCGAATGTTTAACTCGCGAATAGTTGTAGGTCGGTACCTGGTAGAACGTGAAAATTAGTCGGGTCAGACTTGCAAGGATTCTGGCTGCTCTTCGAGTGAAACTATGTTGTACAGACAGTGAACTTTGAATGACAGAGCATTACCATATTAAATACGGACTTGATAGCCATTTCATGTGTTTCCATATGAACAAAAAGCAGAGTCAATCTAATTTTAAATGCTTTCTGCAAGTAGACTGCATCCTCAGAACGTCCGATTTTTTAAAAATTAACTTTCAGGAACTGACTTTCAACTTGAGTTACTTGGCCTGTGTGTGGTAGGTATTAGGTACAGTGCCTAGAACGTATCTGCTACTACAGAGTGAAGGGACGTCGGAAAGAAGCACATCGAGGTAGGTGAAAGAGAAAATGCGGACGACCGACCCAGCCCCTGCCGCACACGTTACATGTTCAGTCACAAAAGAGCCCAGAAAATCCTCATCTTCCAATTCAAGTCGCCCAAGAAACTCGCAGGTGTCATTGAACCGATTTTTCTTGTGCTGCTCTATCAGCTGTTTTGGGACCAATCTCGGGCACAGTTTCTGGTATCCCAGCTTTTCCATGGGTGTCTTGTATAAGAGAGTTCGCAAAGTTGTGGAAACATCGCAGAAATTTCATCCACCGTCAAACGACAGTCTGAGAGGTGGCATGAGCCCCCTCTCATATTTCTATCTTACGATTTTCGTCTCTAATTTCATGCGGTGAAAAGTTGCTATTCCTGCACACGCGGACTTCCCACGCAGCGTCTCTCGTCACCCAGGTGGTCCGGTGACAGGCGGGCTCTGCGGATCTCGAGAAGGTTAAGCCGACGAGTGTGAGGGAGTCGAGTGAATGCTTTCCAGACGCCGACATTGTCAAAAGACACGCCCGGAGGGGCCTGAAGTAGCGGCTGGGCTAGAGGTTCCGTTACTTCGCAGAAACTTAGCGAAAACACTTTCTGGCGGGCTACCAGCGAGGCGTGGGAATGACTTGTGTACCCAGGCAGTTGTGGCGGGAAAATTCCCGCGCTTTCTGCAAAATAGTAACTGTGATTGGCTTGCTCAGGGCATATCTCCGTGACGTAGCAAAATCAGCGCAGAAATTGGCGCCAAGAATCTCCATTGGTGGAATGGTAGTGCTCCGGCAATGGAGTGGAATTTTCCGCCGGTTTTCGAGTTGCTGATTGGAACGTTTAACCACGGCCACTGTCGTGGGGGTGGGAATGTTCTGTGTTCGGCCTGTACGGGTGCTCGGGGGTAGTCGGCTCTCGCCTTTCGGTCGAGGACGTCGAAGCAACCAGCCATCGCCTCCGGTACGCCAGATCGTGTTCTGGCAGTTAAGAAGACAGTTTGGTAATGTATGTCCGCAGCACCGGCAGATAGGGATTTTCCTAGGTGATAATCAGAGCTCAGCAGAGCGCGCCTGTTCGTCTTTTTCTAACTTTGTTCTGTCTTGAGTAGCAGCAATTAATGTTGGGTTAGCTGTGTGTCTCTCTTAAGATTTGAGTGGCAAGGAATTGGCTCCACACACCACTTCGTCATAAACCTCACAATCTAGTTTAGGGACAACTTCACCTTCACAGCGTTTGTTTGAGTCTCCAATTTGAGCCAATTTGATGTATTATAAGTGTTTCATGAGTTTTTGTTTATTATTTTGTGTTTAGTCTTAATAAATCATATTGTTATT
Organism: Schistocerca serialis cubense; assembly: GCF_023864345.2. Taxonomy (NCBI): domain Eukaryota; kingdom Metazoa; phylum Arthropoda; class Insecta; order Orthoptera; family Acrididae; genus Schistocerca; species Schistocerca serialis. The sequence continues at coordinate 432,368,382 of NC_064640.1, read as the reverse complement.
TTGGACAGAACTTTCATTCTGTTAATCGGTAGAGCAACCCATTATTTCTCACTACGTTAATGAAACCTTCCTTTATTTAACTTATTTATCAAATTAAATTATTGCAAGTGCCAAACTCTTTTCTACTCCACTTGCAGGGTTGATTACAGTCAGTTCGCGTATATTTTTTAATCCATGTGCAACAGCAAAAGTCGGAGTTAGAATAGGGGGGTCTTAGGGCATTATTTACATATGTAGATTCTAGAAGAATTTAGTGTTAAATACACTGCTTGCCCCGGCACCTCGCAAGTCTTCATGAACAGTTTCCTCGTTTCTTTACACCAGACCATTAGTCAAAACGGAATGTCTTCTGCTCCCCTATTCGTAATGAACATGTGTTCTGCCTCCATTAAACTACTTACGCCACTTACACACTCATCGAAAGGTCTGTAACTAAAGACTGTAAAGTTGCGCAAGTTACACCAATACCCAAGGAAGGAAGCAGGCGTAATCCCCTGAATTACAGACCCATATCACTAATATTGATTTGCAGTATGGTTTTGGAACATAATATTTGTTCGAAAATAATGAACTATCTCGAAGATAACGATTTATTCGCTAATAGTCAGCATAGATTCAGAAAGAATCGTTCTTCTTAAACGGAACTAGCTCTCTACTCTCTTGAAGTAATTAGTGCTGTCGACAGGACTCGTCTAACTGATTGAGTATTTTTAGATTTCCAGTAGGCTTTTGACACCGTTCCTCACAAGCGTCTTCTAATCAAACCGAGTACATATGGAGCATCGTCTCAGTGCTCGCCCGGCTAGCCGCGCGGTCGAACTCGCTGTTTCCCGTGCGAGAAGACGTGCCGGTCCCCGGCACGAACCCGCCCGGCAGATTAACCGTCGTTTCTAGGTCCCCAGTTTAAATACACGATACAATACAAGGAAGTGTTATAGGCCCTCTGCTGATCCTGACCTACATAAACGACATAGGACACAATCTGAGCGACTCTCTTAGAGTGTTTGCAGATGATACTGTCATTTACCGTCTTGTAAAGTCATCAAATGATCAAAACTTACTGCAAAATGATTTAGACAATGTATCTGTATGGCGCAAAAAGTGGCAATTGACTCTAAATGCCGGCCGCGGTGGTCTCGCGGTTCTAGGCGCGCAGTCCGGAACCGCGCGACTGCTACGGTCGCAGGTTCGAATCCTGCCTCGGGCATGGGTGTTTGTGATGTCCTTAGGTTAGTTAGGTTTAACTAGTTCTCAGTTCTAGGGGACTAATGACCTCAGCAGTTGAGTCCCATAGTGCTCAGAGCCATTTGAACCATTTGATCAAAACTAACTGCAAAATGATTTAGACAATGTATCTGTATGGCGCAAAAAGTGGCAATTGACTCTAAATGCCGGCCGCGGTGGTCTCGCGGTTCTAGGCGCGCAGTCCGGAACCGCGCGACTGCTACGGTCGCAGGTTCGAATCCTGCCTCGGGCATGGATGTGTGTGATGTCCTTAGATTAGTTAGGTTTAAGTAGTTCTAAGATCTAGGGGACTGATGACCACAGCTGTTAAGTCCCATAGTGCTCAGAGCCATTTTTTGACTCTAAATAATATAAAGTGTGAAGTTGTCCACGTGAGTACTAAAAGGGATTACAATTACGAATGACTTCAGTTGAAACGATCATATAGATAATGCTGTGGGTAGTGCAAATCAAAGACTGTAATTTATTGGTAGAACACTTAGAAAATACAATAGATCGACTGAAGAGACTGCGTACACCATGCCTGGCCGCCCTCTTCTGGAGTATTGCTGTGCAGTGTGGGGTACGCATCAGACGGGACTGACAGAGGACAGCGAAAAAGTTCAGACAAGACCACCAGCTCGTTTTGTATTATCGTGAAATAGGGGAGAGAGGGCAACGGACATGACGCTTGAATTAGTGTGGCAGTCATTAACACAAAGGTGTTTTTCGTTGTGGCAGAATCTTCTCGTGAAATTTCGATCATCAACTTTCTACTCCGAATGCGAAAATATTCTGTTGGCTCCCACCTGCATAGCGAGAAATGATCATCATGATAAAATATGAGAAATCAGAAATCAGACTTGTTAGATAGTGGAACCTTCGAGAAATAGCTTGAAGGTGGTTCGATGAACGCTCTGACACGTACTTAATTGCGAACTGTATATTTACATGTAAACACACTTGTTCTGTTCGTAACATCTTCGCCGTAAACCGTTCTGATTTGCGAGAAATTTCGGTAAGTGTTATTTGTTCCGCGCGTAGGAAGCGGATCACAGCACATGGCTCGCACTTGGCGGGATTTCTTACCGACATCATTCACGCAGCTGAACACTTTACCGTGAGTTTACATAATGCTGTGTTCCTGAGATGTTCGTTCAGGTCAGGGGTGCCCCCCAAAAAATAAATCACTCTTTACCACCCAGTGTTGCCAACCATCAAAAAAACAAAAAAAAACAAAAAAAAAAAAACAGCTCACTCACTGAAACTTCCTGGCAGATTAAAACTGTGTGCCCGACCGAGACTCGAACTCGGGACCTTTGCCTTCCTTTGCCGGAAAGAAAGGTTCATCTCTAGCAAGAAGCCATATACTAGAATATTTCTCATATCTCAACCGCAGATTTTTCAGCGCTCATTTAACTTTAGGACTCTGTATCGCAGAATGAACAATAATGGACTTGTACCACTATTGAAATAAGCCCTTCATTTCTAACGGCGGTTTCGTTATCAGCCATTTTTCGTCCCCTTCCAGGTGCCAACATCTCCACATTCGTCATTTGCAGTTTTACTCATTAATGTTCCTTGAGTTTAGTCCTTGATGTTGTGCCCCATTTCTGCTAATTTCTCTTCATTCTCTAATTTATAGCTCATCTTCTTATTATTGCGTGAAATTATTCGAGCTTTTGGTTTCCTTCTCTGCCGAAAAATATACAGTTCATAGTACACTAACTTCCCTTACCCATTTGAAACACGCCTTGGTTTATCGTTTAACATTGTACCCTTAACAAGCAATCAGCAATTAGCGCTGCAATTCCTTGAAATATGGAGACCAAATTTAACAACTAATGTACCGAATATTTTTCTATGCCATTCATACAGTTTATCATGAAGGTATTTCTCATTGTACCTTTGAAATGTAGAGCGGTTGTTGTTGTTGTTGTTGTAGTCTTCAGTCCTGAGACTGGTTTGATGCAGCTCTCCATGCTACTCTATCCTGTGCAAGCTACTTCATCTTCCAGTACCTACTGCAACCTACATCCTTCTGAATCTGCTTAGTTTATTCATCTCTTGGTCTCCCTCTACGATTTTTACCCTCCACGCTGCCCTCCAGAACTAAATTGGTGATCCCTCCAGGCCTCAGAACATGTCCCACCAATCGATCCCTTCTTCAGGTCAAGTTGTACCACAAACTTCTCTTCTCCGCAATACTATTCAATACTTCCTCATTAGTTATGTGATCTACCTATCTAATCTTCAGAATTCTTCTGTAGCACCACATTTCGAAAGCTTCTATTCTCTTCTTGTCCACACTATTTATCGTCCATGTTTCACTTCAATACATGGCTACACTCCATACAAATACTTTCAGAAAAGACTTCCTGGCGTTTAAATCTATACTCGATGTTAACAAATTCTCTTCTTCAGAAATGCTTTCCTTGCCATTGCCACTCTACATTTTACATCCTCTCTACTTCGACCATCATCAGTTATTTTGCTCCCCAAATAGCAAAACTCCTTTACTACTTTAAGTGTCTCATTTCCTAATCTAATTCCCTCGGCATAACCCGATTTAATTCGACTACATTCCATTACCCTCGTTTTGCTTTTGTTGATGTTCATCTTATATCCTCCTTTCAAGACACTGTCCATTCCGTTCAACTGCTCTTCCAAGTCCTTTGCTGTCTCTGACAGAATTACAGTGTCATCGGCGAACCTCTAAGTTTTTATTTCTTCTCCATGGATTTTAACACCTACTCCGAATTTTTCTTTTGTTTCCTTCACTGCTTGCTCAATATAGAGATTGAATAACGTAGGGGAGACGCTACAACCCTGTCTCACTCCCTTCCCAACCACCGCTTCCCTTTGATGTCCCTCGACTTTTATAACTGCCATCTGTTTTCTGTACAAATTGTAAATAGCTTTTCGCTCCCTGTACTTTACCCCTGCCACCTTCAGAATTTGAAAGAGAGTATTCCAGTCGACATTGTCAAAAGCTTTCTCTAAGTCTACAAATGCTAGAAACGTAGGTTTGCCTTTCTTTAATCTAGCTTCTAAGATAAGTCGTAGGATCAGTATTGCCTCACGTGTTCCGAGATTTCTACGGAATCCAAACTGATCTTCCCCGAGGTCGGCTTCTACTAGTTTTTCCATTCGTCTGTAAAGAATTCGCGTTAGTATTTTGCAGCCGTGACTTATTAAACTGATTGTTCGGTAATTTTCACATCTGTCAACACCTGCTTTCTTTGGGATTGGAATTATTATATTCTTCTTGAAGTCTGAGGGTATTTCGCCTGTCTCATACATCTTGCTCACCAGATGGTAGAGTTTTGTCAGGACTGGCTCTCCCAAGGCTGTCAGTAGTTCTAATGGAATTTTGTCTACTCCCGGGGTCTTGTTTCGACTCAGGTCTTTCAGTGCTCTGTCAAACTCATCACGCAGTATCGTATCTCCCATTTCATGTTCATCTACATCCTCTTCCACTTCCATAATATTGTCCTCAAGTACATTGCCCTTGTATAGACCTCTATATACTCCTTCCACCTTTCTGCTTTCCCTTCTTTGCTTAGAACTGGGTTTCCATCTGATCTCTTGAGATATACATATATATATAGCGGTTACAGTTCCTCTATTACGCCCAAGAGAACTTCTTACAACTTCGAGATCTCAATGTGCATTCCTTCTATCAGTACTTTTTGCTGCATTCCACAAGGTCCTATGGATTTTGCGACATGATTTCATCACTGTTATATTCGTCCTTGTAGGAGTATATCTAAATCAGTTAGATATTACATGAAATAAAATACTTTATTAGAGAAAGAGGTATCAAGAAATCTACCTCTGCCCAAATATTATTTGGGCTTACACTATCTCAAATAATTAGGAAAACTTTTTCTTATATTTACTCGTTTTTTTTCAGTATGGTGATGCTTGTCTGAGACACTAGACTTGATTTAATTATGAGTGGCTTTTAGTTCTCAGACCAGTTTTTACAGTTTAACTGTTTCCCTCTAAAGAATTTCAGACAAACGCCAGGTCGAGCATCCGTTCTGCCTAATGGCCTCGATGTTGCTTGGATGACAAAGCCTAACGCTCTGTTTTTCCTCCAATACATAGAATTGAAATATTGCGATGTTTCTAAATACTGTTCGATACTGACTTTACCATAAGTAAAGTCAGTGTCACATTTGTGAAATGATAATTGCAGTTTCTTCTTAATAGATACTTTCCCGTAAGTACACTAAACATTTTCTTTTATTCTTGTAACAATTCTTGCTCTTTTTTTCTCAAACAAGTGATTAAAACAAAAAATTGCAAGGACTCTTAAATTTGCCTTTCGTGATTGTTGGGTGATATTTTTTAATACCATTCCATGACTTCATTACCGCAACTGGACACCCCCAACAGAGTGCCTGAAATGTCTTTTTACTGTAAAAGCACTGTAGCAGTTTTGAAAAAAGGAATAAAAATGGATGCAATAGATAAAAATACTAATGGAGAGACTGGAAACTAAAGAATAGTTTATCCAACAATTGATAAAAATCGTTTTCTTTTGCACTTGCGCGCTTTTTCTATGAACAAGTATATATTAAATTGACTTTTGCCCTGACTAATGGAAATTACATCTCTAAAAATTTAAAATAAATCATTAAAAAAAAAGAAAAGGAAAAGTACCAATAGTCTTGCGTTGGATTATGAATACGTTTTATCTAAAGGCTGATAAGTTTGATTTTTATATTTGGTTTGGTAGACTGTGCCACATTTCAGCGAGGCACTTTTATACCAATTGATGCATGTATGTGACCCAATTTAACGAAGTGGCATACCATGAGTCTGGGAACTAGATGCCACGTGTTCTACGGGATAGTCCCTTATTTAACTCCAGTGACCTGTTGGTCTGACAGAATACGTATGGGACGTAAATCGTCCACATTTTCATTTTCATTAACAGTCTATTTTCAAATAGCGCGTTTTTTTTCAGTAATGTGTAGCGCAACCAAATAGAGGAAAACGTTGTTATATATAACAGAGAACATACACGCTTTGATTAAACGAGCCACGAGATTTGAATTCTTTTTGTCGGTTTTATGCAGTTACTTTCACAAAATGGTTCAAATGGCTCTGAGCACTATGAAACTTAACATCTGTGGTCATCAGTCCCCTAAAACTTAGAACTACTTAAACCTAACTAACCAAAGGACATCACACACATCCATGCCCGAGGCAGGATTCGAACCAGCGACCGTAGCGGTCACGCGGTTCCAGACTGAAGCGCCTAGAACCGCACGGCCACAGCGGCCGGCTTACTTTCACAAGGAGAGCAGTTTGTCACTTTCGCTTTCGTTGTGCATTGGCTATTGTTCCAGGTCGCCGCCTTTAAAAGTTTGGTTCTAGACCGTTCGAGGCGTAGATTACGTTACTTGATGTGATATATTGAAAACTTTTGACAGAAAGACCAAAATGAAAATGTGTTTTTATTGACTGAAGTCTTAAAACTTTAGCAGAGTTTGATGAAAATATTTTGAAGGAAATAGCCTATGTGAAGATGAACTTTTTGAAGTAGTGAACCATGTAAAAATATGTGTGTTCTGAAAAAACACAAATTAAGAACTGGTAAGTGTGTTGGTGAAAAACGGTCTGTCATTTTCAACTTTCTTGCATTTCAAGATATCTGCTGCAAAGCTTTGCATCTGATATCTGTGTTTGTGCTTAGCTCTGCCTGGCACTAATGCTACTGCAGAAAGAGTGTTCTCTATGGCAAATGCTTTATGGACTGATGATTAGAATATGGTTAGTGTGGAAACTGTTAAGGAAATAATTATAACAAAGACTGATTTTCAGGGTACAACATGCGATTTATAATACTCTATTTGAAAATATCAAACTGCTTAATGTCATACATTCTTCTGTAAAATATAATAAAACAGATTTTTTAAAAACTCTCCATGACGAAACTTCCTACCCAGTACTGAGACTGAGAAATAAGTAACCCACGTAAGTAATAAACATTGTTTACCCTAGTTTAAGACCTCCTTATATTAAAGTGGTATACAGTGTTTGCATGTGATAACAATAAAACAATAGTATATTTACTCGATTCATAATGAAAGGTAATTTGATTTTGTTTTAGCTCGGGTTTTAATTGAAAGGTACGATGATCTACGTGCTTTTAGCATAAACCAAGTACTTTAATACAAATATGCTATGTAGATACAGTATTAAAGTTCGCATAAAATTTCGAGACATTTCAGTTTCTAATTTGTGTGCCTTAATTTGATTTTGAAGCTTGTCACTGTATATTAGCCATTCAACACCAAACTGTTTAAGGTATATGTGTATGTAAGGAAGCTGTGGTGTGTTACATTTTTTGTCCAATTTCTTTTATAAATAACTTGTTACCAAATGTTAACTAGAAGAATTCCTCTGCATGAAATGTTTTAAGAACTATCACCACCACCACCACCACCACCACCACCACCACCAGTGCAGTGCAAACAAGACCAATCACACAATCTGGATATTGGAAGGACAAAACATTAAAACATACTACTACCTTCACTTCTGAAAATGAAGCTAAATTTTGATAGTGCATGTATTAAAACCCAGAAGGCCTTACTGTAAACTGTGGCGATGATTGATGAGTGATGTGTCTGCTGAAACAGTGTTTACAACGATAACAAAGTTAACCACTGAGAGTGAACTGAAATTGTGCATAGAAATATCCTATCATGTATTAAACTTTGTATTTACAATGGAAAATTAGAAATGTAACTTTCGCCATGCCTTTTTCGTGGGCGTCCACAGCAATTTATCCCACGATGGAGTAAGAATTCTATTTTTTTTTAATACGAAAGTGTTAGCGAGTTCGGAGGCGTCATCCCTGAGAACATAATTTTACAGGAGATGCATGAAATTTCTTATGTTAAAAAGAAGTTTTAGTTATTGACTCAATGTTCCCATTAGGTCCCAGAAGGTACACATGATGTTATCATTATATTCAGAGTATAAATTTTTATAATACTTTTTAACTATTAAGACAACTCTGCAATAACATCGAAACCAATTAGTCTGTGTGTGTGTCCGTTGTATGATCAATATCGGTTTGTTGCTATGGTGGCACGATCATATTTGATACTTGCGTGTATTTGAAATTAGATTGTATTGAAATTTTGACACATGTAGCTGAAATAACTTACCTGATAAGTATGCCATTTATCTATGACAGAATAGTCATTTCGTGAACACGTAGATATAGCTTTTTATAGATGACCACAAGGATGATAACGGACCCGAGGATGCATGACAATATCCAAACGTGTTAACATAAAACACAGCAAAGTCATCCAACCTATGCTGCTGTTCGTCGTCACGTTGCTGAGGAAGGATCTGTAGCACTACAAATTGTGAATGTGGGCACACCAAGATTTTCTAGTATGTCTGACCAAAGAGCACATTCTGTAGGTTGTCAAAGAAGATCCACGTATAAGCAAGCACTACGTCGCTGTTGGAAGTGACGTCTCGAAGAACGACATGGAGTTTATTTCACAGGAATTTTATGTGTCGTATAGCTTTCAACGTAATTATTTTTCATGTGTAGTAGTTAGATCCCTCGGCAAGTGGTAGCTTTCGTAACGGCAGCAGTACATCAGAATACTGTGAGTTGACATTGCTTCTCCTAAGAAGCGAATTATTTTAAATTTCGTCAATACTCTTGACTACAGCTCCAATATTTCATACATGTTTGTGTATTTATCCGGCCGTCTTTAGTATAGATAGGAAATGACACTGCTGAATATAGATGCTAGCTGAGTCGTTGACCCTTGTCTCACCGCTCCAGACAGTGTTGGCTTCAGTCATTCAGTTTGAGGCTATTGTCAACTGAGATCACTATGGGGATCCAGACAGCACAGTCTGAAGCACAGCCAGCACGTCCCACGAATTCCCCAATCGGTCCACTAATGTGGCCGCCCTGCATACTTCCTGCACTGAGGCTGACCCGTCACTTGTGGTCGAGTTGGAGATCGTTTCAAGTTGTGGCTGGCACCAAAAGACTTTCCGGGGGCCCAGCAGGACGCCTTCCCTGATTAGTCTAGCAAACAGATTTCGTATGGTACCTGCGACTGACGAAATGCCTGAGCCAGATGAAGTCTCTCGCCCTGTCCCAGAGGAAGCCTCTCGGCCCACGAGGTCTGGGCAATCACAGAGGGTGGGCTTAATGGTAGCTGGGAGATCCAACATTAGGCATGTAATAACGCCCCTCAGGGATACAGTTGCGAAGGAGGACCAGTGTGCACTCTGTGTGAATACCGGGAGGAATCGCTCCAGATGTGGAACAAATGCTTCTGGATGCCATGAAGAGCACAGAATACTAACAATGTATGTCGCTTTGGATTCAAAGAGATTCTCCCTGGTTTCAGGTTGTTAGCGGAAGTAGTAAAGACTGTCAGTCTTGCCTGCGAGATGAAGGTGGCAGTTACCATCTGTAACATTGGCGACAAAACTGACTGTGGTCTTTTGGTACAGAGCCGAGTGGGGGGCCTGAATCAGAGGCTCAGGCGGTTCTGTGACTGCGTACGCTGCAGATTCCTCGATTTGCGCAGCAGGCTGGTGGGTTTGCAGGTTCCGTTAAATGGTGATGGGGCCATCAAGCACAGGTAGCGGTGGCAGTGAGGAGGGGACTGGGAGGTTTCTTACGTTAAAGGTATCGGCAAACTGCAGAAGGGGCTTCAGTTTCAAACGGTTTGATGCTCGTTATTAACTCAGTATTATTTGTTGCTAATCGGTCAAGTGTGTTTTCACAGCCATTTACTATTTGCGTGGGCTCATGAACTAACTACTCGAAACAATTTTCAGAAAATGCGCTTAGCACAATTTCGGATGATGTTTTATGCGTACCTCCAGAATTAAGCACGTATTTTCCCCAACATATCGAGGGTAAATTAAATTCACCACCAACTATAATCGTATGAGTCAGGTACAGCATACAGGTTCCCATGTTGATGTAGTTTAAGGCTATTAGAACAGTTTACACAGAAAAATAGGGTTTTATGTCCAAACACTTTGGGAAAAATATGATGTATTTAAATCTTTATTAAGATCATCCTGCTCTGAGGAAAAGTGCATTGCATTACTTACTGAATGACTCTCATAGTCTCAGCAGGAAAGAGCAACTCTAGGCAGTACACAGATAAGAGGTCTACTATTATGGTGCAGAGAAGGCTGTTTTGAGTACTGGTGAAGGTATTCTGCAGCCATGTTTATATTGTGCTGATGGGGAGAGAGAGGGATGTCTAGGGATCTTATGACAGATTTGGGTCAATGGGTGTTAGCTAGTACTTTTTTCCAAATCATTCGGTCAATCCTAGTACATGAGATGTAACAGGTATACACCATGACCAAGACATCAACCAAACAAACCTGAATAATGTAGCAATTCATTAAGTCACTGTATTTCTGATCATGTTCAGCAATGTAGCCAGAATAAAAATACAAAGAAGAGGGAAGATTAAGGTCTAATATATGGTCGATGATGAGGTCATCAGGGATGGAGTATACGATCATGTTAGAGAAGGATAGGAAAAGAATGTGGCAATGTCCTTTTTAAGGAACCATCCCTGAATTTGCATCAAATGATTTAGGGAAATGATGGAAAATGGGAACTTGGATGGACAGATAAGGATTTGAACTACTGCCTTTCCAAACATGAGTTCAGTATCTTATCATTTCATCAATTTGTTCTATAGACAATGCCACAATAGGCTGAACCTCCTGTATGGTAGAATCTCAGACAATTATTTCTAGAAATGATAATTTAATAGGTGATAAAATTATACCAACATATACCTGTTGCAGATAAATGTTACTTTGCACATTGAAACCTTATCATGATGTGGTTCTCTCAGACAGCGGGAAAAGGCTAAATAGTGTATTTGGGAATTAATTATTCATCTCATTATTGTTAATTAAACCAGTTCAGTAGACAACTTCACTAACATAGATTTATACTGAATTAAAACAAAAGCATGAGCAAGTAACTATTGCCACAGCAATATATCTCTTACTGTTTTGCTCAACTACCTCCATTTATACCTCAATTATGAGACTTACTATCAGTTTCCCACTTCAACAGTCTTCTCTACTCAAACCATTTGTTGGTACAACTTTTTTTGACAAGTAGTCCATCTATGGAAGACCAGGCACAGTACCTTTCATGTAACTGCTGAAAATGTTTCATTACACTGACTAATCTTCTTGAGGCACTATAAATTCCTTCTCTTCCTGTCAGGTTTAAATTTTACTCTAATAGATTGGATGCTCAAACACATAATTCTACAACAGCAATAACACTTCTTGCCTTCTGTGAACAGTTTTTCAGTGGAGAGAAATAGCCCACCATATCATATTAGTGAAAACAGTGTCAAAGTGGAACAAGGTATGGTGTGAATTAGAAGGAGTGAAACAGTTAGAAAAAACCACATGGGTTTCACATTTAAGAACTTTCTTAAATGAACATCATTTCTTTAATTCATTAAGGAGATTTGAGAGATTTTATTATATATCTCATACACATTACAGTGAAGAAAACCTGCACAATCACATATTCTTTATAATGAATTTTCAGTGAATCCCATTCAAACTGACTAAGTTATACAGCAAATGGTACTGATCTTAAATATATTAATGAAATAATTTTCTAATAATCAGTAAACCATATTCTCAGTAATTGGCTACAGCTACAGAAGGAACAACAACTGTCACTTTGAGTTTAAAACCTAACTGCTTTGTAGATATCAGTTTTGTAATCAGAAGTGACAAACAAAATAAGTGTCTGTGGCTGCATTCAGCTGGCACAAGTGCCTTTTAACAACAACAGATATATTTAAAAATTGACTAATCATAACAAAGGATTAATTTTTAACTTTTGTACAAAAACAGGGTATTTCAAATAATTTGAATCACAAAGGAAGTACACTTAATCAATTCAAAAATATTAAAACATTTCATGAATATTTACTTTTGTTGATATTCTGGGCAAGCTACATTAGGAAACAACCATTTATTGGTTATATAATGTATAATTTCAGAAAGAAATATATTTATCATTTTAATTCAGTCTGATCTAGTATATGCATTTATAATTATTAAATTGATATAGTAAATTTTGTGCACAACATATGTGCTTTTTAAAATGCCATGCATCAATTCATCTGCCACATTAGTTGTTTTCTGGAGACTAGGGAGATAACAAGTACTGCAGTTGCACACTTTGACACTCTTAATAAAGTAGCAAGCTGTAAGTGTCAGCCACATTTTATCACATTTCTCTTTACCCACTTACAAATGATTACATGATTGGATTTTAAAATATTTCAATCTTAAATACACTTATTAAAATAATGGATGAGGCCAATACTGTTAAATACTGGTGATGGGAATGGGGGGGATTAAGGCTCTGGATAATACCTCATACATATTTGAAATACTTCTGTTGAAGCTGTTCTTTGGCAGCATACATAGGCCATTAAGCTGGACAAATTATCTACTGGATTAAGATATCCAGTCTTCATTCCAGCACAGTGTTACTAACTGAAATTTTATTTTTCAATTGTATTCAGTGCTATGACTTTCCTGAAACAAAATCTATTATTCAGTTGACAATTGCTGTGCAAACTACATGTCCCCTCCTGATATAAACCTTCATAGTTCTTCTGTATAATACATCTCAAGCCAGAAAGATCTCTTACTGCAAATGTTAATTTTGTCTTTATTAAATTTCATGTTCAAAGCTCAGCAATAGTGTTCCTCAATTTTACAACCATATGTATAACAAAAATGATTGAGATGAGGCTCTCAAAAAAGTTAGCAGATATTAACCTATTTACAGGTATTCAAACCAAATAAACTCAAGGACATATTTGAAAATATTAAGAGCAGCATGTTAATTTCGGTATGTATTTAGTGAGAAACTCAATTTTAAAAGTAAATGATAAAAAATGCGAAGCACGTGTTGTTGTGAACAATCAGTACAGTTTTATTCTATCCATTTCACAAATAAGTATCTCTTACTCAAAGTATTTGCATAATGGCAGAACAGCATCACCTGTACTTACAGTAGCATTGGAACTACAGTTGTAAAATAAAATTTTTGTGCTGTTAAATGCTGGTCATGATGTAATAGGAGCATCTGCCTAGTGATATTTGTAAAAGTCAATGGTTTTAGACATCCAGTGAACATATTGTCATATCATTTTGTTATATTTTTACATACTCAAAATGATCTGAAATGTGAAACTGTTAATTGTAAATTAAACATTCCTTGCTTTAGAAATGGTTCTCAGACGTTCAGATGCTTACACAAATGGAAAGGATAGCAAAATGAGGTTGCACCAAACTTCCCTTAAGTATTTTGTTAAAAAAGATTTTGTTGACCTTGCCTGCATGGTATTTGACAGTCATCTTCTGTAAAAAAAATTGAAGAATTATTTATTTTTTGAGTGGTGAATGTTCAGTTTCACTTACAATAATTTAAAAACCTAATTTTGTTAGCTTACAGCATTTTATAAATGCAGAGGAAAGATTTAGCAATCATACAGTCTGCACTGTCTCCTGGGAATACTGATTTGACTTGTCTCAAGCATTGTAGAAAATTGTAGGGAGGGAGCTGGAAGTGGATGGTGACCAACATTGTAAGCAGTTTGGTATCCAGTGTTGTAAATAGCTTTTTTGAAAGAGAAACTGTGGAGTTTTAAGGACTATTGCTGTCTTTTGCCTTTCAGGCAGAACTAATGTTCTTCACCAGGCATCACATCAACATTCATCTGACATACTACGGTAGTCACTTGCACGTATCACTTGTGTTTACATTGTGACAAATCTGTGAGAATTTTTGGAGCAGTTACTATTTGAGATGAACATAGGTAATATCAGAATTGGTGAAGTCTCAATGCCCATATTGTAGACAAGTAGTTCATTGAGAAATATATTAGTACATAATTCTCAAAATGAGTAATTCCTGAAATTTTTATTATTACAACATGCATTTAATTGCAACAAATAAAATTTATAAGGTGGTGACAGGCAGAAAATATGTTCAGTGAATCGCTAATCTGTGATTATACAAATCTGGCAGTGCTCATGGTAATATTGGTGATGATGAGTACAATACCATTCACAGCTTACATGAAAGGTGCATTTGCTATGCTAAAAACAACACAGAAATTTGGTTAGTTATCACATTACCTCTACATACAGGTAGTAACATTTTATTTTAGAATAAAAGGAAGTGTTTCAGAAGACGATTAGTTTGTAGATTTAGACTAGCAATGTGTAGCCCTTCTTTGAACCAGATACTATCGTGTACATGGAGCAGTAATAGATGAAAACAGGTATAAAAAGTGGCACATGATAGTTTCATTTGAATTGCAACAGAAACTGTGAAACATATCATCTTTGTCATAAAAAATGCAAAATATGAATATTGTCTAGAAAATTTCAAGGAATATTATCATTGAGAGAAGACATGCACAGTAGAAAAAATATCAGTAATGGCTGAGTGATGATCCCTCCAAAATCACATAAAATGACCAAATCAATGTCACTGTAGTCCTAACTATAATCATGAGGATGCTATGCTATTTTATAAGCAGGATTTTATCAGGAACTCATGCTGAACACTGCACTGGACGAAAATGAGAACTTCATGGAAACTGCTTTACATCACTTTAGCGAAGAAACATACATAATATTATAGATATGCACCAACAGCAAGTCTTCTAATGCTTCCAGATATGGAAGCACAGTATTTTGCAAAACAGGTGCTCTTCTATCTTGCAGTGTCACTGTACTGGTAAAGATCCTATCACTGGTTATATGGTCCTTTGCTTTTTCTATGGCATCATATCTGTCTAAAAGCAGAACTAGCAGGAAGTATTAACTACATTTATATGCACTTCACTTATAGGCTCACAATACACTCAAATTAACAGTATTAGTTAATATATAGGTGCACAATTATATAATAATAGTTTTGACTAATGCAAAATGATTCCACCATCTTATTTATGTAGATGACTAAGAATCACTTTCGATAATAACTGTAAGCTGTTACATCTAATGCAAAAGGTTTCTCAGTGCACCCATTGCTCGAATAGTTTGATACAGCAGTCACATAATTGGTTGACAACTGTCTGGAACCATAAATCTTTGATTTTAAATATTATTGCTACAATACTACATCAAGAAACACGAATTTATTTTTGGCTATTTTAGTATCGAAATTTTAAAGATTCTTTTTTTTTTTTTTGGAGAAGGAAGACCTACACGATTATCAGTCAGTAGACACGAAAAAGATAACACAGTAGTTCCGAGAATAATGTTATCACTGGGGAAAAATGTTCAGATTCATCCTTGATATGAACAGGTAGACAATAGCTCCAAGTGTAAGGTTATTACAGTAATTACAAACAATGATAATAAAGGAAGGAGGAATTTTACACATTCCTGCTTTAAATTAAACTATTATGTACAAAAATGTTAACAAAAGTACAATCTACTCGAGTCTATAAGTATTTAATACACACAAACATCATTAAATTCCAGACATCTTAATTCCTACAACTCCCCCTCCTGAAAAGGAAACAGAAACCATCCATCTTACCAATAATGTTTTTGGAGGTATTACTCCTGGTTGAATAGTTTCTGAGGTACTGAGGCAGACACAAGCAAGCAATAGAGTCCAAGTAAGGGTGTCATCACCAATCAAATAACAGATGAAAAACAGATGACTGCATCAAAATAGCTGGCACATTTTTGATATAGCTATTTTCATAGACGTTTCACCATTCTGTTATCGAATCCAGTCTGTATCAGTGTCGAAAACCCCAAATTTTCAAATACGTGCCTCTACTTCATTTAAAGTGCAATTGCAGAACTTCAGTTCTTTGAACTGTAACATTCACAAAGTCACTTATATGAGGGAGGAATAGGTAAAATATTGCAGCAATTCCTCAACAAACAACATCATCCATATTACAGTCTCACAGCTCGCTAAAGCATATACTGACAATGCAGCTCCAAATGTGCCAAATTCACAAATGAAGCATGCTGCAGACTTTTTTTCTTGTAACTTCAGGCAATTTATAATCACCTACAGTTTCCCCCGCCATCACGCATACGATTGGTCTAATGACACTGCCAGCTTGTTGCCTTTATCAACCCAGTTTCGCAGACGACCGCGAAGTTCCTCCAGAGATTTTGACTTTGCTTTATTTATTCGTTTGTACTTGACATCCTTGGGCTTTGTTACTGATCTGTGGTTGCTCATAACACGATTATAAGTTGTCATGACTCGGTGGTGTGGAGACTGCGGCGTCGGAGGGCTTTCGTGCAGCCGCTCGAAGCTGCCGTAGAGTGCTTGCAGCCTGCCGCTGCACGCGTCTTCATCTGGAGCATCTTCAGGCCCTGACGCAGCATTGTCAGCTGAGGAGCTGCTGTCAGCAGCCTGTACCCCTGTTACTGAGGCCGAGGCCGATGCTGATGCTGATGGTGAGTTCGTCTGCTCTCCCTCTCCATCTTCTTCAACGCTGTATACCTGCAATTGTAAAAGTGCATCTAAAAATCTGTCAAGTATTTTAGAGTAGGTTGCGTAGCAATGTTTAATCACTCAGTAAGAGACACTATTGAGTGCCTATGTATATACGAGGGTGGAACTTAAATAGTGGCAACTATTTATTCAGAACCGATACAAAAGAGTTAGATGTTTGCACCTGTTACTGTCCTTCAAAGGCCGGCCGGAGTGGCCGAGCGGTTCTAGGCGCTACAGTCTGGAACCGCACGACCGCTACGGTCGCAAGTTCGAATCCTACCTCGGGCATGGATGTGTGTCATGTCCTTAGGTTAGTTAGGTTTAAGTAGTTCTAAGTTCTAGGGGACCGATGACCTCAACAGTTAAGTCCCATAGTGCTCAGAGCCATTTTGTCCTTCAAAGTAGTCATCAGCGTTGTGTAGAACACTTTGCCACCGATGTGGAAGGCGTAGTATACCGTTAGCAGAGCCTGTTCTGTTGATGGTTCGAATGGAGCGGTGTAAAGTTTCGGTGATTCTCGTATACGACTGTGATGGTGTTATCCTAACGCATTACGTTCCTCCGCGGCAGACCGTCAATGCACAGTATTACTGTTCGTTTTTGGAGCATCACCTGCGACAAGCTTTACGAAAGAAGCGGCGACACTTTCTGCGCAAGCCACCCATTATTTTGCACGACAATGTGCGGGCGGATACAGCGGAATCTGTGGATGCTCTGTTCAGTCGATGGGACTGGGAAGTACTGTACATCCACCATACTCCCTGGACATAAGTCCTTATGACTTTCATTTGATTCCGATGATGAAGGAACCACTTCGTGACATTCGCTTCAGAACTTTTCCAGAGATTCGACAGGCAGTAGGCCGCTCCATTCGCAACATCAACAGAACAAGTCTGCTAACGGTATACTACGCCTTCCGAATCTCTGGCAACGGGTCCTACACAACACTGGTGACTTCCTTGAAGGACAAAAAATGGTACAAATGGCTCTAAGCAC
The DNA here is from genome assembly GCF_023864345.2 of Schistocerca serialis cubense. Lineage (NCBI taxonomy): Eukaryota > Metazoa > Arthropoda > Insecta > Orthoptera > Acrididae > Schistocerca > Schistocerca serialis. The sequence continues at coordinate 432,350,582 of NC_064640.1, read as the reverse complement.
CATGGGACTTAATATCTGAGGTCATCAGTCCCCTAGGCTTAGAAGAGGGGCAGCAGCCTTTTCAGTAGTTGCAGGGGCAACAGTCTGGATGATTGACTGATCTGGCCTTGTAACACTAACACAAATGGCCTTACTGTGCTGGTACTGCGAACGGCTGAAAGCAAGGGGAAACTACGGCCGTAATTTTTCCCGAGGGCATGCAGCTTTACTGTATGATTAAATGATGATGACGTCCTCTTGGGTAAAATATTCCTGAGGTTCAAATGGTTCAAATGGCTCTGAGCACTGTGGGACTCAACTGCTGAGGTCATTAGTCCCCTAGAACTTAGAACTAGTTAAACCTAACTAACCTAAGGACATCACAAACATCCATGCCCGAGGCAGGATTCGAACCTGCGACCGTAGCGGTCTTGCGGTTCCAGACTGCAGCGCCTTTAACCGCACGGCCACTTCGGCCGGCTATTCCTGAGGTAAAATAGTCCCCCATTCGGATCTCCGGGCCGGGACTACTCAAGAGGAATTTGTTATCAGAAGAAAGAAAACTGGCGTTCTACGGATCGGAGCGTGGAATGTCAGATTCCTTAATCGGGCAGGTAGGTTAGAAAATTTAAAAAGTGAAATGGTTAGGTTAAAGTTAGATATAGTGGGAATTAGTGAATTTCGGTGGCAGGAGGAACATGACTTTTGGTCAGGTGAATACAGGGTTATAAATACAAAATCAAATAGGGGTAATTCAGGAGTAGGTTTAATAATGAATAAAAAATAGCAGTACGGGTTAGCTACTACAAACAGCATAGTGAACGCATTATTGTGGCTACGATACGAAGCCCATGCCTACCACAGTAGTACAAGTTTATATGCCAACTAACTCTGCAGATAATAAAGAAATTGAAGAAATGAAAACATTTATGATGAGATAAAAGAAATTATTCAGGTAGTGAAGGGAGACGAAAATTTAATAGTCATGGGTGACTGGAATTCAAGATTAGGAATAGGGAGAGAAGGAAACATAGTAGGTGAATATGGCTTGGGGCTAAGAAATGAAAGAGGAAGCCGCCTGGTAGAATTTTGTGCAGAGCATAACTTAATCATAGCTAACACTTGGTTTAAGAATCATGAAAGAAGGTTGTATACTTGGAAGAACCCTGGAGATACTAGTAGGTATCAGACAGAGATTTAGGAACCAGGTTTTAAATTGTAAGACATTTCCAGGGGCAGATGTGGACTCTGACCACAATCTATTGGTTATGACCGGTAGATTAAAACTGAAGAAACTGCAGAAAGGTGGGAATTTAAGGAGATGGGACCTGGATAAACTGAAAGAACCAGAGGTTGTACAGAGTTTCAGGGAGAGCATAAGGGAACAATTGACAAGAATTGGGGAAAGAAATACATTACAAGAAGAATGGGTAGCTTTGAGGGATGAAGTAGTGAAGGCAGCAGAGGATCAAGCAGGTAAAAAGACGAGGGCTAGTAGAAATCCTTGAGTAACAGAAGAAATATTGAATTTAATTGATGAAAGGAGAAAATATAAAAATGCAGTAAATGAAGCAGGCAAAAAGGAATACAAACATCTCAAAAATGAGATCGACAGGAAGTGCAAAATGGCTAAGCAGGGATGGCTAGAGGACAAATGTAAGGATGTAGAGGCTTATCTCACTAGGGGTAAGGTAGATACTGCCTACAGGAAAATTAAAGAGACCTTTGGAGAAAAGAGAACCACTTGTATGAACATCAAGAGCTCGGATGGAAACCCAGTTCTAAGCAAAGAACGGAAAGCAGGAAGATGGAAGGAGTATATAGAGGGTATATACAAGGGTGATGTACTTGAGGACAATATTATGGAAATGGAAGAGGATGTAGATGAACGTGAAATGGGAGATATGATACTGCGTGATGAGTTTAACAGAGCACTGAAAGACCTGAGTCGAAACAAGGCCCCCGGAGTAGACAACATTCCATTAGAACTACTGACAGCCTTGGAAAGCGTTTCAGAAGAAATTTGTTAACATCGAGTATAGATTTAACTGTCAGGAAGTCATTTCTGAAAGTATTTGTATGGAGTGTAGCCATGTATGGAAGTGAAACGTGGACGATAAATAGCTTAGACAAGAAGAGAATAGAAGCTTTCGAAATGTGGTGCTGCAGAAGAATGCTGAAGATTAGATGGGTAGATCACATAACTAATGAGGAGGTACTGAATAGAATTGGGGAGAACAGGAGTTAGTGGCACAACTTGACAAGAAAAAGGGATCGGTTGGTAGGACATGTCCTGAGACATGGAGGGATCACCAATTTAGTACTGGAGAGCAGCGTGGAGGGTAAAAATCGTACAGGGAGACCAAGAGATGAATACACTAAGCAGATTCAGAAGGATGTAGGCTGCAGTAGGTACTGGGAGATGAAGAAGCTTGCACAGGATAGAGTAGCATGGAGAGCTGCATCAAACCAGTCTCAGGACTGAAGACCACAACAACACAACCTAAGGACATCACACACATCCATGCCAGAGGCAGGATTAAAACCTGCGACCGTAGCAGCAGCGCGGTTCCAGACTGAAGCGCCTAGAACCGCTCGGCCATAGCGGCCGGCCTTGAAGGACTGTAACAGGTGCAAACATGTAACTCTTTTGTATCGATTGTGAATAAATAGTTGCCACTATTTAAGTTCCAACCCTCGTATATCAAATGTTCAAAAGTATCCAGACACCTATTAGTGGACGGTAATATGGGGTGTGTGCAGACTTCCCTTTATGAAAGTTTGGACCCTCCTGGAGGGGGCGGGGGGTTGAGGTCCACATTCAATGATATGTCAATCTCTGTGGAGGAACATCATCCAATTTCTCCTCAACAGCGGTAAGCAGAGAATGTAGTGAAGTTGGACGCTATACTCTGGAGCGAAACCGACGCTCTTTCTTGTCCCAATGTTGTTCCATTTGGTTCAGCTCGGGACTCTGGGTAGGCCAGGCAATTTCATGAAAGTTATTGTCCACAAACTATTTCCTCGCAGGTGCTGTCTTATGAGAAGTTGCACTACCCTGCCGATACAAACAAGGGACAAGAACCTGAGCGAGAAGAACACTCTCATACCGTAACCCCACCTCCCTCCTCCTCCTCCTCCTCCTCCTCCTCCGTTCTTCACTGTTGGCGCAACACATGATAGGTAATGTTTTTCCGGCATTCGCAAAAACGCAAACAATTCCATCGGATTGCGACAGGATATAGCGTGATTCATCATTCCGCATCACTAGTTTCCTGTCGTTTAATGTCTACATCAGTTTCAAGTGTCACTTAGTACTCACCACAGAAATGTGTGGTTCACAAGGAGCTGATCGACGATTGCACACCAGACATTTTTAACGCCCTACGCTGGTAGAACTTTGGAACTCAAGAGTTATTCCTTCCGCTGATTTCATGTGGTTTTTTTTTTACGACACTCCGCATTGCCTCGATGATCCCTGTCTGTCAGTACATGAGGTTTGCCGGATCTTGGTTTACCTGTCGTTGTTGACTGGTGTTTCCATTTCAGAATCACAATCACCAACTTGGGTAACTGCAGAAGGGTTGAAATATCCTTGCTGGATATGTTACTCAGGTGACATGCAATGAGTAGTCCGAGCACACTGATCTCCCGATCGACCCATTGGGCAGTTACTGCTTCTCTATTAATAATAATAATAATAATAATAATGAGCGTATGGCATTGGTGGCCGGGAGACCCTCGCGGGGCGGTTCAGCCGCCGCTCCACAAGTTTTTTAACGCCAGTACGGTGACTTCCGAGTGAATGAGGATGAAATGATGATGAAGGACACACAACAGCCAGTCATCTCGAGGCAGAGAAAATCCCTGATCCCGCCGGGAATCGAACCCGAGACCCCGTGCACGGGAAGCGAGAACGCTACCGCAAGACCACGAGCCACGGACGCTCCTCTATTATTAATGCAGCACTCCCCGCCTCTTTATATATTGGTGGGTCCGCCTCTCGTGACATCTATTGACCAATTCCGCATTACATACGATGTCCCGATACTTGCAATCTGATAGTGTATATGCTATACGGACGCGCAATGTATCTCAACGTACAAAGTTACTAACAACGAACTCTTGGAAAAGCGAAACTTTATTGTCACATGGTCGTTAGTCAGTCAGTGTAACTGATCATTCTAAATTCTCAGGACTGAGGGTAGATGGAAGTATTTCTTGAAATATAAAGTTCAAGATCTTGTACAGAAACTGAATGCTATTTTCTTCGATATAAGAATGATTCCTGTTTATAACAATGAAACACAAAAGTTAGTTTACTTTGCTTGCTTCCTCTCTATTATCCCCCATGGTGTTATATTTTGCGGCAACTCTAAGCACTCGCCAAGAATATTCTTAGCTCAAGAAAGGGCGGTAACGCTGATCTGCTGTTCGCGAAATCTGTGCAGGTGTCTCGGAATTCCAACTCTGCCATCTCTATACATATATTCCTTAATGGATTATTGGCTCATTCATATAAACTACACACTTGTTCAGTGAATACTAGGGGAAACCTATTAGTAAATGGATAACACTTCCTAACTATTCACCGCAACTTGAACTCTTCTTTTGATGGTCCGTGTCCGGGTAAAACATTATGGGACTGTGGATCCACCTTGATGAAAACACTATTTGTTTTAATTATCCAAACTAATCTCGGCAAAATGCCACTATCTTCAGGGGGTTCCTTTATTCTAAAACGTGAAAATTAACATCGTTACATTACATAACGAAAATCATTTTTATATGTCGCACTGTTAGCTTCCAGATATGTGTGCGAATGTTCTTACAGTACCTTTTTACTTTTATAATCATTTCATATTTCTGTGTTTGTTGTAGTTTTTAGACATACAGCGTGTCTTCTGCAAAAGACATGAGGAGCTATCATTAACAAATATAAAATAACGAACTTGAAATCGTGTGTGTTATGAAAATTAAGTCTGCGACTGTGTTGAGAAAATTTTGACACGATAACGTTTTATGTCATTTATAGGCGTTATCTGATCAACGTTGCTCCTAAGAGAACGGAACAAGCGTAACTTTCACTTTGACAGCAATTCAGATATTACGCCATGTTTCTTTGTCGTGATGTATCGCGTGAATTTTGAATGCTGCATCGGAAATTCTGGTGAGTTCTACGTCATTATACGCTGGGGAATGTGGGAGGTAGAGCGTGCGAATGTGTGCATGCGTGTGGGTAAGTTTTCTTAAAGCAGTGAAGAATGTGTTGTTAACGTTAATTCACCGTGTATGCTACCCCTGTTTCACAACATAGAGATAGCTTCGAAGTGGCATGCGAGCTGTCACTCTTTGGAGCTCTCAGGAATTTTATATAACTTAATCGTAAATTACAGCTTGTTTCGCCTGTATATTGAGTTTGACAGGAGTTGCACGTGAGTTGGTATATTCCTGCATTGCTTAATTTGTTTGGAGTACTATTTTCTGCTCTTAGCTTCTTTTTTGTGTTTTTTTGTTCTGTATGCTGTTGGAATCCCTTGCCCCTTCATTATGTTTCCAGTTCTGTACTATTATATCGTGTTAGTGTGTACTGTTTGCTTTTCAGGTGTAGTATGCTATGTTGTGTTGTGTGTGTGCTCCGCCTCTGTTTTCTCAGTTAGTTGTGCACTGCGTCAGTGGCCACTTTGACTATCTTTCACTTTTATTTTTTCGCTGTGCTTGCTTATGGTGTCTGTTTTGTGTTCATTATCAATAACAATTTATGTGATTATTTTTAGTTTTCATGTGTAGTTTTGAGACTTGTTCTGTTTACCATATGGAGCATGTGTCTAAAACTGGTATGTTTGTATGTTTTTGGGTGATTGGATGTGTTATGGATAACAGTGCTGGTGGTTGTGTGTTTTCTGTAGAGAGAAAATCCGGTTTGGTTGTTGTGTCGTGTTATTGTGAGGTCCAGGAAATTTTATTTCTTGTTTTATTCAGTTTCCATTGTGAAGTGCGTTTGTAGTGTACTGCGCTGATGTTATTATGTAGTTCTTCTCCTTTGTGTTTCATCTATTAGAGAAATTTTGTCATCCACATATCACTACCAGTATACTATTTTTTACTCTTCTTGTTTCACAGTGTTCTACATCTACATCCATATCCGCAAGCCACCTGACGGTGTGTGGCGGAGGGTACCCTGAGTACCTCTATCGGTTCTCCCTTCTATTCCAGTCTCGTATTGTTCGTGGAAAGAAGGATTGTCGGTATGCTTCTGTGTGGGCTCTAATCTCTCTGATTTTATCCACATGGTCTCTTCGCGAGATATACGTAGGAGTGAGCAATATACTGCTTGACTCTTCGGTGAAGGTATGTTCTCGAAACTTTAACAAAAGCCCGTACCGAGCTACTGAGCGTCTCTCCTGCAGAGTCTTCCACTGGAGTTTATCTATCATCTCCGTAACGCTTTCGCGGTTAGTAAATGATCCTGTAACGAAGTGCGCTGCTCTCCGTTGGATCTTCTCTCTCTCTTCTATCAACCCGATCTGGTACGGATCCCACACTGCTGAGCAGTATTCAAGTAGTGGGCGAACAAGCGTACTGTAACCTACTTCCTTTGTTTTCGGACTGCATTTCCTTAGGATTATTCCAATGAATCTCAGTCTGGCATCTGCTTTACCGACGATCAACTTTATATGATCATTCCATTTTAAACCACTCCTAAAGCGTACTCCCAGATAATTTATAGAATTAACTGCTTCCAGTTGCTGATCTGCTATTTTGTAGCTAAATGATAAGGGATCTATCTTTCTATGTATTCGCAGCACATTACACTTGTCTACATTGAGATTCAATTGCCATTCCCTGCACCATGCGTCAATTCGCTGCAGATCCTCCTGCATTTCGGTACAATTTTCCATTGTTACAACCTCTCGATACACCACAGCATCATCTGCAGAAAGCCTCAGTGAACTTCCTATGTCATCCACAAGGTCATTTATGTATATTGTGAATAACAACGGTCCTATGACACTCCCCTGCGGCACACCTGAAATCACTCTTACTTCGGAAGACTTCTCTCCATTGAGAATGACATGATGCGTTCTGTTATCTAGGAACTCTTCAATCACACAATTGGTCTGATAGTCCATATGCTCTTACTTTGTCCATTAAACGACTTTGGGGAACTGTATCGACCGCCTTGCGGAAGTCAAGAAACACGGCATCTACCTGGCAACCCGTGCCTATGGCCCTCTGAGTCTCGTGGACGAATAGCGCGAGCTGGGTTTCACACGAGCGTTTTTTTCGAAACCCATGCTGATTCCTACAGAGTAGATTTCTAGTCTCCAGAAAAGTCATTATACTCGAACATAATACGTGTTCCAGAATTCTACAACTGATCGACGTTAGAGATATAGGTCTATAGTTCTGCACATCTGTTCGACGTCCCTTCTTGAAAGCGGGGATGACCTGTGCCCTTTTCCAATCCTTTGGAACGCTACGCTCTTCTAGAGACCTACGGTACACCGCTGCAAGAAGGGGCAAGTTCCTTCACGTACTCTGTGTAAAATCGAACTGGTATCCCATCAGGTCCAGCGGCTTTTCCTCTTTTGAGCGATTTTAATTGTTTCTCTATCCTTCTGTCGTCTATTTCGATATCTACCATTTTGTCATCTATACGACAATCTAGAGAAGGAACTACAGTGCAGTCTTCCTCTGTGAAACAGCTTTGGAGAAAGACATTTAGTATTTCGGCCTTTAGTCTGTCATCCTCTGTTTCAGTACCAGTGTTGCTGAACATTCTGTTGTCTATATGCTCCAAGAAAATAAAGAGAAAACGGAAATGGTGTGACAGTGGGCCAGTGCATGTATAGTCTCTCCTCTAGGCATCAGGTCGATACCAAACCACTGTGGCCTAATCTTTTCAGCGTTCAGAATTTGCATTTTTTTTATTTTGTTGCGGTTAGTGAAAGATGCCAGTTCTCTGACTGGCATTTTGTTTATGGACTTTCATACGAATCCCAGGTTTCGTCACCAGTAAAGATTTGGTTCAAAGACTCTTCACCATTCTTGTAATCCTGTGTGAGGAATATTTGTGCAGCTGCCTACAGCCTGAACAACCAGTAATAATTTGGTAAAGAACTGATCATGAAATTTCATTCATCATGAATATTCGTTCTTGCGCCATTAAAACTGATGTACCATTTTCGATCTGAAGCTTCGTTCGACACGTCCATAAACTTCCGATATCTCTCTGTAAAGTCAGCCTGAGTGGCCGAGCGGTTCTAGGCGGTACAGTCTGGAACCGCGCGACCGCTACGGTTGCAGGTTCGAATCCTGCATCAGGCATTGGTGTGTGTGATGGCTTTAGCTTAGTTAGGTTTAAGTAGTTCTAAGTTATAGGGGACTGATGACCTGAAATGTTAAGTCCCGTAGTGCTCAGAGCCATTTGAGCCATCTCTCTGTAAATTTCGAAAGGGCACGCTTTTTTCGCATTCAGAAACCGTGTTAAAGTACTAACTTCACATTTGGCTGGATCGCTAGTTTTTTACACTTTTAAAATCGCACAAATAAACAGTGACTGACTGTTGCTGTTCGCTTCATAGTGGCGCCAACGATTAGAAAGGTCAATGACACAGAGGCAGGGGTGGGAGGATAATTGCGTGGCTTGTCATAGCAAAACGATCTTTACTCTTAGACTGACCCCCGTACGTAAGTACATACGTAGATTCAGTCCCTTGTTTGATCCTGGCGACACGTGTCAGCGAATTGAGCACCGCCCGGTATTCAAGCACCTCGCGTGCTGTAGCGATAAATCATCTTTCTCCTGGCCTGTCATTCTGGTTAGTTATTCTCGATTTGGCTATGTTAGTGGCAGAGGGTGACCGAAGGACCTTCCCCCTCCATCCCCCCTTCCCCTTCCGGGAAGGAATTTGTAAACCTTATCTGTCTGCGTCTCGTGTTAGCCCATGTCAATGTTTGAGAAAATTTTCGAAATTTTTTTGAATCGCGTAACTTAGGCGGAACTTGGGTATCAGCATGGAATTAACCTAGTCGTATGTGGGAAACCGCCTACAAACCACATCCAGGCTGGCCGGCACACCCGCCCTCGTCGTGAATCCACCGGGCGGGTTCGATTCGGGCCCTTCGCGCCTCCCTGAATCCTGGAAGCGGCGAGATAACGCGCGCGCATTCCGGGCCTGTCGCCAAATGGTGGTAAACCAGTAAACACCTGATTCCTTAAAGAATCGAAATCCCATGTATAAGAAGGATTGAACTGTCTGATTACAAATGAGTCAATGTGTTAAATATTTACAATGTTGCGTAAAGTTCGTTGGAGGTCGTTAAGTGCTCTCATTGTAAGACACTGGATGAATCTAGTCTGGCTAATTCGTGCTGCATAAAAAAGCAGCTAAGTTTTCACGCATCTCAATGTTCATGGCATAATATCTCATGAACTATGTGTCGTAAAACAATACAATTTTGCAGGTACATCCAGTGATATTTACATACACTTAGGTGACAAAAGTCATGGATACCTCCTAATACGGAGCTCCTTTTGTCTAGTGTAGTACAGCAGCTCGACACGGCATGGAGTCAATATGTCGCTGGAAGTCCCCTGCTGAAATATTGAGCCATGCTGCCCCTATAGCCGTCCATAATTGCGAAAGTGTTGCAGGTGCAGGTTTTGTCCACGCACTGCCTTCTATGGGATTCACATCGGGCGATCTACGTGGCCAAATCATTGGCTCGAATTGTCCAGGATGTTCTTCAGACCAATTGCAAACAATTGTGGTCAAGTGACATTACATCGTTGTTTGCAGAACAAGAAGTACATGAATGGCTCCAAATGGTCTCCAAGTAGCCGAACATATCTATTTCCGGTCAATGATCGGTTCAGTTGGTCAGAAGACCCAGTTGGTTCCAAGTAAACACAACACACAACGTTATGGAGCCATAACCAGCTTACGCCACGCCTTGTTGACAACTTGGGTCCATGGCTCCGTGCGGTCTGCGCCACACTCCAACCCTACCATCAGCTCTTACCAACTGAAATCGGGACTCCTCTGGTAAGGCCACTGTTTTCCAGTCGTATAGGGTTGAACCGACATGACCACGAGCCCAGGAGAGGCGCTGGAGGCTATGTGGGGGGTATGAGCGAGAAAAAGTTTCATAAATGTTTAGAATTGTGTGTAACGTTTGATGGAAGTCGTGAAGTGGTCTCATTCCCGAATACTGTATGAATAAAGTCCTGGTATTTGCACGCCATTAGTTGCGCTGCCTCTAGACAAACTGTTTCTAATTGCAATACTTGTCGTATTGCGTTAAAGTTGTAAAATAAGATTATGTTTCTTCCTGAGTATACAGGGTGTATCAAAAAGAATTATTCGATTTAAAAATGTCATAACTATTTTGTTATGTGAGATATGTGCTTGAACAATGTACTTTTGGAAAAAGCAAACTTTCGAGTTTTACATGGTTCCTGCTAGGTAGCAGCAGTGTGCGCCCACTTCCGTTCTAGTAAAAATGGTGTCGGGACAACAGAAAGCGTTTTGTGTTCTACGTTTTGCACAGTAATAACTGTTCAGCCTGGCTTTCTTACTAGGTATGGCGTGAATCTTCCTGCAGCACAGAGCATTAGACGATGGCATGAACAATTCCGAGAGACAGGTTATTTCTGTAAAGGCAAACCGCCGGACCGTCCCCGAGTGTCTGACGCAGATGTCGAACGCATCAGCCATAGTTTCACGAGGAGTCCGCAGAAATCCGTTTGCGTGGAGCTAGACTGCTCAACATGCCCCCGATGTCCGTCTGGCGTGTATTGTGTTGACGTTTACGTGTGAAACCATTCAAAATTCAGCTACTGCAAGCTCTTCGTGAAGGTGACAAACAACGTGTGGGGTTCTATAATTCGTTCTTGTTAAGGTGGAGGATGAAAGTTTCCTTCCACTCTAAGTATTTAGTGACGAGGCAACATTCCATTTAAATGGAAAGGTGGACCGATATAATGTGAGAATATGGGGCACGGAACAATCACATTAAGTTGTACAACATGAGAGGGACTCTCCAAAATGTAATGTGTTTTGCGCAGTTTCACGGGAAAAGGTGTATGGTCCAATTTTCTTGGCCGAGAACACTGTTACAGGAAGCACATATCTCGATATGCTTGAGAACTTTCTTTTCTCACAGTTGGAGACTGATTCGAACGACTTCGTTTACCAGCAGGATGGGGCACCGCCACACTGGCGTCAGGAAGTGCGGGAATTTTTAAATCAAAGGATTACTAAACGACGGATCGGTCGCACTGGACCAAATGACTCAGCCTTACATTACTGGCCTCCAAGGTCACCGGACCGGACTGAATGTGATTATTTCTTGTGTGTGTGTGTGTGTGTGTGGGGGGGGGGGGGGCGGGGGTATCAAAGCCTCTGTTTATGTGCCTCCGTTACCAACAACAATGAAAGACCCGAGATATCGCATAACAGCAGCTGTGGAAGCTGTAGCTCAAGACATGCTCGCTGCAGTGTGGGAGCAATTTGAATACCGCATTAACATATGCCGTGCATCTCGAGGGGGACATGTTGAACACCTATGAAAAGGTATGAAAAAAATCTTTGAGTTTCCCCTTCATCAAAAAATAAAATTCGTTGTATACGTTTGTTAGTTTGAGAAACAGAGACGTGCAAAAACGAATGATTCTTATTGGTACACCTTGAATTATTGCATGACATTAAATTTTTAAAATCCGCCAACAGTTTCACGAAATATGGAAAATCAAAGTTTTTTCACTCTGGAAGCCGTTAGATAGGCAACCTGCAGCTGTTAGAGTGTTCCGGGATATCGGCTTAGTAATATAGACGACGAGGCTATTTTATTAGCTGCGCAGAAGGCACTCACAGTCTCGAGGATCTCCGGGCGGCGCAGGAAGCCGTTGGAGCGGCGCAGCGACGGGTACTTGGGCTGCTCGAGGGCGTCGGAGACGCTGCGCACGACGGCGACGGCGCCGCCGCTGCGGCCGGCGTAGCGGCCGTGGTGCCACGCGTGGCCGGCGCCGACCTGCCCGTGGCCGTGGCCGTGCGCGTGCGCAGACGGCCCGTGGCCGTGGCCGTGGCCGTGCGCGGAGCTCGTCTCGCCGTCGCCCTCCTCCATGATGACGGCGCTGTCGCTGTCGTTGAGCGAATCCAGGTTCGTCGAAGCCTCCCCTGGCGGGGGTGACTCGCAGCAGTCCAGCCCGGCGTCTGCCAGTCGGGAGCGCAGCACCTGCAACATACCAGACTGCGCTTTGCATCTCACTGTTCCAACTAATTCACGGTTTACCATTAGGAAGTATTCAAACACACCACTCTCTCTCTCTCTCTCTCTCTCTCTCTCTCTCTCTCTCTCTCTCTCTCTCTCACACACACACACACACACACACACACACACACACACAGTGCACCAACACACACCCTCCCTCCATCATCACCCCAGCGTCCTACTCAATGCACACCACCTACAGCTGCCATGATCCCTCGTAGTCAGCCCTAAGGCATGTGAGCAAGAACACGTGCAGTGTGCTACAATATACAGAGTGAGGCGAAATACACATCGGACTAAAAAAAGTGGTAATAAACGTTGTTCACCTCGAAGAGGGTCATCAATTAATATAACGCTCGGCCCGCATCTCGTGGTCGTGCGGTAGCGTTCTCGCTTCCCACGCCCGGGTTCCCGGGTTCGATTCCCGGCGGGGTCAGGGATTTTCTCTGCCTCGTGATGGCTGGGTGTTGTGTGCTGTCCTTAGGTAAGTTAGGTTTAAGTAGTTCTAAGTTCTAGGGGACTTATGACCACAGCAGTTGAGTCCCATAGTGCTCAGAGCCATTTGAACCATTTATAACGCTCGGCCCTATGCACCACCTCCAGGGGTGGGAGTGGGGGTGACTTTGGAATGTTAAACAGGAACTCCTATTTTTTATTGCAGACTTGGTTTCTCCGTCAAAAAATATGTAACTTTCAAACAGTTCAAATGGCTCCGAGCACTATGTGAGATCATCAGTCATCTGGCCATTAAAATTGTTACACCAAGAAGAAATGCAAATGGTAAACGGGTATTCATCGGACAAATACATTATACTAGAACTGACATGTGATTACATTTTCACGCAATTTGGGTGCATACATCCTGAGAAATCAGTACCCAGAACAACCACCTCTGGCCGTAATAACGGCCTTGATAAGCCTGGGCATTGAGTCAGACAGAGCTTGGATAGCGTGTACAGGTACAGCTGCCCATGCAGCTTCAACACGATACCACAGTTCATGAAGAGTAGTGACTCGCGTATTGTGACGAGCCAGTTGCTCGGCCAGCATTGGCCAGACATTTTCAGTTGGTGAGAGATCTGGAGAATGTGCTGGCCAGGACAGCAGTCGAACATTTTCTGTATCCAGAAAGGCCCGCAAAGGGCCTGCAACATGTGGTCGTGCATTATCCTGCTGAAATGTAGGGTTTCGCAGGGATCGAATTAAGGGTAGAGCCACGGATCGTAACACATCTGAAATGTAACGTTCACTGTTCAAAGTGCCATCAATGCGAACAAGATGTGACCGAGACGTGTAACCAATGGCACCCCATACCATCACGCCGGGTGATACGCCAGTATGGCGATGACGAATACACGCTTCCAATGTGCGTTCTCCTCGATGTTGCCAAACACGGATGCGACCATCATGGTGCTGTAAACAGAACCTGGATTCATCCGAAAAAATGACGTTTTTCCATTCGTGCACCCAGGTTCGTCGTTGAGTAGACCATCGCAGGCACTCCTGTCTGTGATGCAGCGTCAAGGGTAACCGGAGCCATGGTCTCCGAGCTGATAGTCCATGCTGCTGCAAACGTCGTCGAACTGTTCGTGCATATGGTTGTTGTCTTGCAAACGTCGCCATCTGTTGACTAAGGGATCGAGACGTGCCTGCACTATCCGTTACAGCCGTGCGGATAAGATGCCTGTCATCTCCACTGCTAGTGATACGAGGCCGTTGGGATCCAGCACGGCGTTCCGTATTACCCTCCTGAACCCACCGATTCCATATTCTGCTAACAGTCATTGGATCTCGATCAACGCGAGCAGCAATGTCGCGATACGATAAACCGCAATCGCGATAGTTTACAATCCGACCTTTATCGAAGTCGGAAACGTGATGGTACGCGTTTCTCCTCCTTACACGAGGCATTACAACAACGTTTCACCAGGCAACGCCGGTCAACTGCTGTTTGTGTATGAGAAATCGGTTGGAAACTTTCCTCATGTCAGTACGTTGTTGGTGTCGCCACCGGCGCCAACCTTGTGTGAATGCTCTGAAAAGCTAATCATTTGTATATCACAACATCGTCTTCTTGTCGGTTAAATTTCGCGTCTGTAGCACGTCCTCTTCGTGGTGTAGCAATTTTGATCCCAGAAGTGTACTTAAACCTAACTAACCTAAGGACAGCACACACATCTATGCCCGAGGCAGGATTCGAACCTGCGACCGTAGCAGCAGCGCGGATCCGGACTGAAGCGCCTACAACCGCTCGGTCACAACGGCCGGCAATGTGTAACTTTCGTTTCATTTATTGACAGATGTCGCTGTAATCAGTACACATGAATATGGGGTCACAGTTGTATGCAAAGCGGTAATATCTCACAAAAATACACATCCGATTACGAAAAGCAAAGTACATTATTTGATATTTGGGGAAATGCTATCATGTGGCACTGTCTACCCTCCCGCAATGCATTCTTATACTACATTTAGCGTTACCCAGGGACAACGACGTGGACGTAGCAATGATGTGTTCCCTTCGGGGTGCTTGATTTTGGTGAGTCCCCTTGCCTCCCACTGTCTCGGGGTGCTTGATTACTCTGCGTCCCATTGTCTGTCGCAACTGTTTCAGTGCAGCAAATGTTCGAAATGTTGTTCGTTGTTTCTAACGCACATTGCAACCCAGCACGTGAACGACAATCCGACATGTATTAGTATGTTTGCACAAATGCTTGCACATTCATTGCGAATTCGCTGCCGCTTATCTCTGCGTTTTGTTGGTACATCCATATAAACACTCTTTTAGCCATCCCCTCAGGAAAAAGTCGGCAGAAGTCAAATCGGGTGAACGTGCGGGCCACGTCTGAGGACATCCTCATCCAATCCATCGACCTGGATAGTTTCGATTAAAAACTTCTCGAGAAAGTCGTAAATATTACGTTGGGCATCCATCGTGTTGCAACCACATATCCAGTCTCGTTTAAAGTGTTACATCGTCCATTAGTGTGGGTAAAACATTACCCACAATGTCGCTGTACATTTGACCAGTCAGATTATCTTCTATGAAGTATGAGCCAATTACCTGCATACCTAAAATACCGCGCCAAACGTTGATGTCCAACTTGCCTTACCCAATGGGGATTCTCCACTGACCAATAATGGATACTATGTCGATTCACTTGACCCTGATTCGTAAAATTTGATTCAGTGGAGAAGATTATCTGTGAAATGAAATTATCATTGACTGCCAATTATTCCTGTATCCTTTCTTTCAGGAGTGCTAGTTCTGCAAGGTTCACAGGAGAGCTTCTGTAAAGTTTGGAAGGTAGGAGACGAGATACTGGCAGAAGTAAAGCTGTGAGTACCGGGCGTGAGTCGTGCTTCGGTAGCTCAGATGGTAGAGCACTTGCCCGCGAAAGGCAAAGGTCCCGAGTTCGAGTCTCGGTCGGGCACACAGTTTTAATCTGCCTGGAAGTTTCATATCAGCGCACACTCCGCTGCAGAGTGAAAATCTCATTCTGATTCCTGTATCCAGTTGCACAAATTCAGAAGATTGTGAAAATCGTCACAATGCAGTTCTTGATGCAGTGATAAATGAAATGGATGCCATTTGTGTGCATGCAGTATACGTAGAACACTTCTTTGCGAAATTCCTGAACCTCGCACAATTTGCCAAGAAATGATGTGAGGATCTGCAGCAAATGTAGCTAAAACATTCATTGTGGCATTTTCGTTTCTCTATGTTTAACACTTCCTGTTTCAGTAAACAGGTGGATAGTACTGCCAAACATCGTTGCAGATGGAAGATTCCTATCAAGGAACAGAGTAGCATACCTTTGACGGGCTTCGTCAACATTTGTATGAGCCTCGAAGTACGCGGCAATGATATCGACCCTCTCTGCAGTCGTTAACATCGTGGAACAATTGCGGCGACATGTGTACAGTCCGAATCATTTAAGTAACATGCACAGTCTGACCGCGGACTGAGCGTGTAATCACGGTCTGTGCTTCATTCGATTGTGGAAGGTGTCACATGATAGCATTATCAAAAATATGAAAAAAGTACTTCGTCTTAATCGGATGTGTATTTGTTTGAGATAGTACCGTTTTGCAACAATCATCACCTCATTTCCATGTCTGCCGATTACAGCGCCATCTATCATGAAACGAAAGAAATGTCGCATACAAAAGCTACATATTTTTTCACGGAGAATCCAATTCTGCAATAAAAATAGGGGTTCTTATTTAAGATTTCAAAGTCACCCCCCCCCCTCTCTCCCCCCCGGGGGTTGTGCATGGGGCTCGAGCGTTTTGTTAATAGATGTCCCTTTTTCGAGGTGAACAACGTTTATTGCCACTTTTTTTAATCCGATTTATATTTCACCAAATATTCCGACAAACAGTTTTAAAAGCCTCAGCCTGCAGGTTCTCTGCAGTGAAATGTTTAACTCTGGTCTACAAATTGGAAGAAGCCTCTGCTATGTACGTCTAGTACATACAAAGAACGCGGAAAGGACATAATGAATATGAGTGTACAAACGCCTCCACATATTTGTAAATAGTTAGGTAATTTAAATGAGCTGTTAAGAATCACTACAGATCTTCGAACAATATATGTATAATTAAATAATTTTGTTTATATTGGAGACCACCGAAGATATATGGTGTAAATAGGCGACACGTGTTTTCTACGCACAAATAAAACATTCAGCTGCAAAAAAGTTTTTTCATATCTATATGATATGGTGTTATTGAAGCAGTAACTGAGGAAAATTGCC
This sequence comes from Schistocerca serialis cubense, assembly GCF_023864345.2. Classification (NCBI taxonomy): domain Eukaryota; kingdom Metazoa; phylum Arthropoda; class Insecta; order Orthoptera; family Acrididae; genus Schistocerca; species Schistocerca serialis. The sequence continues at coordinate 432,333,564 of NC_064640.1, read as the reverse complement.
TGCAAATGTTAAAATCAAAGAAGAGATAAATGTATGGCCCCAATGGTGTACTTAGCGAGGTGCACCTGCCCTGTGTGATATAATTTCATAACCGATTATCGAATAAAGTCTATTATGTCACCTTAGTCACCTTACAACAAACTCTTCGATCCTGACCAAATATTTTATATCGCGCGAACTCTGTTTTTTATCCCCCTAGGCATACCCGTAAGAACAGTGCAGTCTTGCTGATTCCATTGATACAATACAAAGAGGTGACAAAAACCATGTGATAATACTTAGTATCGTGTCGTACCTTCTTCTTCCCGGCGTAGTGCAGCAACTCGACGTGGCATGGATTCAACAATTCGTTAACAATCTCCAGCAGAAATATTGAGCCTCTATAGGCGTCCATAATTGAGAAAGTGTTGCCGGTGCAGAATTTTGTACACGAACCGACCTCTCCAGTATGTCTCATAGATGTCCTATGGCATTTATGTTGGGGGATCTGGGTGTCAAAATCATTCGCTCTCATTGTCCAGAATGTTCTTCAAGCCAATCGAGAACAATTGTGGCCTGGTAACATGGCGGATTGTCAGAGATAAAAATTCCATCGTTGCTTGAGAACATGGAGTCCATGAATGGCCAAACAATCTTTTCCAATCAATGAACGGTTCAGTTGGACCAGAGGACCCACTCCATTCCATGTAAACACAGCTCACACCATTATGGAGGCACCAGCATGTTTCACCGTGGCTTTTTGACAACATGGATCCATGGTTTCGTGGGGTCTGCGCCACACTCGAACCCTACCGTCAGCTCTTACCAACTGAAATCGGGACTCATTTGACCAGGCCACTGTTTTCCAGACGTCTAGGGTCCAACCGATTTGGACACGAGCCCAGGAGAGGCGCTGCAGGCGATGTCGTGCTGTTAGCAAAGACACTCGTGTCTGTCCTCTGCTACCATAGCCCATTAACACTAAATTTCACTGTATTGTCCTAGCGGCGTCTGTCGTACGTCCCACATTGATTTCTACGGTTATTTCAAGCAATGTTGCTTGTCTCTTAGCATTGACAACTCTACACAAACGCCGTTGCTCTCGATCGTTAAGTGAAGGCCGTTGGCCACTGCATTGTCCGTGATGAGACGTGTTGAATGAAATGTGGTATTCTCGGGACACTCTTTACACTGTAGATCGTGGAATATTGAATTCCCTAACGGTTTCCAATATGAAATGTCCCATGCGTCTAGGTCTAACTACTATTCAGTGTTCAGAGTCTGTTTATTCCCGTCGTGCGCCCATAATCACGTTGGGAACCTGTGCACATCAATTACGTGAGTACAAATGATAGCTCCTCCAGTGCACAGCCCTTTTATACCTTATGTACCCGATACTACCGCTGTCTGCATATGCGCATATCGCTATCCCATGACTTGTCATCTCAGTGTGTATCATGCAAATTCCATTTTTTTTTTTTTATTCTTCAGACATGTTTGTCGCAACAGTACAAGCTTGTTGATTCCATTGATACAATACAGTCCTTTGGCAGTTGTGTTTTGAATTCCTATCAGAACCTTATCTTTTGCTAGCATGAATTGAGGATATACAGTTAATAAAGACCACAGTAGTGTTGCACAGAAGGTCAAGCTCCTAGAGGTGTGTATATAAATTATTAAAGTTATTGCTTAGCACAGACGGCAGGAAATCAGATCCGGCTCATACCGTGTCACACATCCGATATTTGGGGGCACACAGAGAGTGCAACATTGCAGAAGGCAGAGCGCCGCTTATAATACAATTCCACACCGAACCGTAATCAATTAGTCCAGGCAGTGTTGTATGACGTAATCTAATCCATGATTCTGCGGGCCTTGCATTACAGAGCCATAACACGTAACCTCCGAGCTCAGCTACTCCACGATGTCCCAGCACTGACGGAAAACGCGGTGGCAAGGGGAACGGATAATAAATGAATAAATGAGGCACCACTGTGGGGAAAAGTTCGCTGACATCTCCAGATAATGAGGCCAATTGACCGCATCACTGGCTGCGATGACTTTATGCCCAGCCTAAATACAAACTTTTCAGGAGTCTCAGTGTGTGGTCATCTTATCTGCACCTCTGATTCCGACAGAATGACAGCTTTGCAGTTACAGGATAACTTGGTTGGCGAATCTTGTTGTGTTTCCTACTACTAAGAGACCAAACCCAGCCGGATGTAGTGGACCTTAACTGCTGCAAGCTGACACTGCTGTTTGGTCACCACCGAACTTGAAGACGACGTTGAGCCTGGGCCTTCCCCCGGTGAAGGGCCATACCAACTGACTGCCACCTACTGCCTACAACCTATTGGGCAAGATACGTGAGTGCCACCTCCATGCGTGTACATAGTACCACCTCCTTGGATATATGCTATGTTGTTGATTTATGTTCTGGACTTCCACTTTCGCGACACCCACCAACCGTGGTATGGTGTTGGCACCTGCTTAAGCACACATCCTCTTGGAGAGTTCTAGCTGTCCGTGAACCAAAATAGGTTCGCGACTACAGACTCCTTTCTAGCTACCCGCACGACATCGCTGCTGGGTCCTGACCTGCACGAGGGCCTCAGCTGAGGCAAGTCCGCAGTCTGTCACACTACAGTGTGCAAATCAGCAAGCCTTCCGCCTTAGAGGGAAGACAGACTGTACTGTAAAACCATAAGTAACAAATATGTTTCCGAACAACGATGTTTCACTGAGAACTTAGGGCATATGACAGCCATCCACACCAGCTCCCAAGCTTGGCCTCCTGCACCAGCTGCGTCACCACCTCTCCTGTTCTGCCTCATGTCCACTAAAAATCCTGACCCGAGGAATGACCGCTACTGCAGTGTGACAGGTTTCATGAAAACCAAGTCATCTGGCTGATCCCAGCATTGTATCACATAACCTAATGTGTAATATTCACATTCAATTGAATGACTGTACTGAAAAGTAACATTTATTCAACAGATGCCAGAGGCCAAACAATCGTGATTTTACACACACAGCTGTAATCCAAACCCATCAGCGGAATTAATATTACTAAATTATAAACTGCAATGTTAAGTTCTCCATAAATTCAAAGAAAAGAAAAATGGACTCGCAAAAATCCAAGAGCAGTGTTAGATCAATACAAAAACTCCTGTAAGATGAGACGCTTAATACATAAACTCTCAATATTTTCAATTACATAAAAAAATTATTTACAGAATTGTATTTTGCTAAGATGGTAGCCAGGTCCTAAGATATAATAGTGGAGTCAAGTATGGTTGTTAGCACAGTAATACACTTTCAAAGAGATTTTTTATGCAACTGAAAAAATCTTGTAAGTTAATTCTAACGTAAAACATAAAATTACTGCGTAGTCCGCCCCCTTAGCTGAGAGGTCAGTATTTGACTGCCGTACAGGAGGCCTGGGTTCAATTCCTGGCCGGATCGTAGTTTTTCTCCGGTCGGGGACTGGGTGTTGTGTTGTCCTCATCATCATTTCATCATCACTGACACGCAAGCTGCCCTATGTGGCGTCAACAAAAAAGACCTGCAACTCAGCGGGCGACTTCTCAAGTGGGGGACTCCTGGCTCTCAATGCCATACGATCATTTCATTTCGTTTCATTTCAAACAGCTGCGTATTTCTATTATTACATATATTGTTAGACTTCGTTTTTTGACATCACATCCCTTAAACTGGTGGAGAGAGTGATGTCTTTAAATACATTTTATTCAAACGCCACGAGTCACTTCATAGTGAGTTAATCTTGTGGTAGGTTAGGTAGACCTACAGTGAAGTCCAACCAATTGTATGTTGGTAACAGTGCATAAACATGTCGGATAACAATCTTTTGAAGCTTTGGACCAGTTGTTCGGAAAATAAAGGCTGAATTATGAAGTCAGGTTGCATTTATCAATATAGCTCACACATATAAAATATGACGGCAGAAGTGAACTCCATGACGAGAGACCAGAAATCAACGGCAGCCATCAGATACCTCACATTACACCGATAGAAATCTATAAAATGCCTATGTGGAATACTGGTACTATACTGAACGTGGCATCAGACTTATTAATCCACTCTAAGAATAGGCATCGCCACAACTCCTAGAACTACTACTACTACTACTACTACTACTACTACTACTACTACTACCACCACCACCACCCCTGAGGTAAAATTTATGATCTTCGTGAATCGAACCTGCATCCTACCTTCTGACACTGACGAGTTAACTCAGTGTCAGTATGTAGAACGCCCAAACATCTAACGGATACTGACTAGTTGCAAGTGTACCCAGACCTCATCGTTGCGAAATCTCATCACTGTTTCACCGGTCGCTGCTCCTGTCATTGCAACTGTGATTGAAAGATGCCATCAGTTGACGATGTTTTTCCTCTTGTTATTAGCCAATGCCAATGTCCAGAACTACTAAAATGTGATTATAGAAAATATTAGTGTATATCTATGTAACATTCATATATATTCAGTTGTTTTTTGCGCCCTAAAGCAGAACAAAACCAAAACCAATTAGGCATAGTGATTGTTCAAAAACTTACAAACCTGCTCCTAGAGCTGCAATTTGTAGAGAGTGCGGACTGTTTTAATGCACCAGTACTAGCGTAAGAAACAAATGTTGGTGGTAGATCCCAAGACTAAAACCAGCAGGAAATACGTAAAGTGGCCTCGAAAGCCTCAACAATATTTTGAGAGAGTGTAGTTTGTGTGAGATTTGTACAACTATTTTGCTTTCAGGTATGTAACATTCATATACTACACTCTCTCAAAATATTGTTGAGGCTTTCGAGGCCACTTTACGTATTTCCTGCTGGTTTTAGTCTTGGGATCTACCACCAACATTTGTTTCTTACGCTAGTACTGGTGCATTAAAACAGTCCGCCCTCTCTACAAATTGCAGCTCTGGGAACAGGTTTGTAAGTTTTTGAACAATCACTATGCCTAATTGGTTTTGGTTTTGTTCTGCTTTAGGGCGCAAAAAACAACTGGGGTTTTACGCGCCCAAGTCAAAACTATAGAACACGAAGACAGAGACGAGTTAAAAAACGACTATATGTCAGTCCCAATTTACATAACAGAAGACAGCTAAAAACAAGCACTTGGAGAAAGGGCTAAAATGATACTATACAGAAACGGAAGTCCAAACTAAAAATTAAATGGCCTTCGCCATAGTGCTTTGGTGGATAAAAAGTTAAACGCGGTTGACAACTCACGCATCATTTGCTAAAACGGCCGATAACTCAGACGGCAAAGCCAAGCGGGGACGAAAACGGTTAAAAAAATGGGCATTCGGTCAGGGAGTGGCGGACAGTTAAAACTTTGGCGCAATGTGTACAAAGTGGTGGGGTAGCGCCACTTATCAAATGACGATGGCTAAGAAGGCAGTGGCCAATACGCAGCCGAGTTAAAATGGTCTCCCGGCGGGAGGGCCGAGAGGAGGTCGGCCAAGCCGCTGGGAGAGGCTTAATAAGCCGGAGATTATTCCCGTGAAAGGAGAAGCACTGGCCATGCCAAAGGGACAGCACCTCCTGACAGACGGTAATACAGAAATCATCAGAGGGAATATAGGAACTAGCGGGCTGAGGTGCGAGGACTGCAGCCTTGGCAGCAGCGTCAGCAGGCTCGTTTCCTGGCAGATCGACGTGACCAGGAACCCACAGAAACATCCCACTGGATCCACCAAGAGTGAGCAATTGACAGTTTTCCTGGACCCGCTGCACTAAGCGATGGGTGGTGTACAGCGCACATACACTTTGAAGGGCGCTGATTGAGTCTGAGCAAAGGACACAATTGAAAAGTCTGTGTCGCCGGATGTACTCTGTGGCCTGATACAGGGCGAAGAGCTCGGCTGTAAGTACTGAGCAGTGTGCCGGAAGCCAACATCGAAAGACACGGGTGCCAATGACGAAGACACACCCGACCGCACGGTCAGTCAGAGCCATCAGTGTATACAAAGGTACTATCGCGAAGTTCCATGCGAAGGTCATGAAACTGCATGCGATAGACCTAGGTTGGAATAGTGTCCTTAGGAAGCGAATGAAGACCAAGGTTAACAAGGGCCGCTTCACGAAGCCAAGGTGCTGAAGGGTTCACAGTCACCGGGAAAGTTGCAGGTAGTGTTAAGCCGCCGTAGCAAGTGCCGAAAGAGGACTCCAGGACGTAACAGAGAAGAGGGACACGCCCCATACTGGCGATCAAGGGTATCATAGAAGAAGGATGCATAGGATGGGTGGCCACGCATCGCAGATAATCGGCATGCATACCTGCTGAGGAAAAAGTCACTGCGGTAGGACAGTGGTAGTTCAGCAGCTTCGGCATACAGACTTTCAACCGGTCTAGTGTAAAAGGCGCCAGTGGCCAAACGGATGCCACGATGATGGATAGTGTTGAGACGGCATAAAAGGGACGGACGTGCAGACTCATAAACAAAGTACCCATAGTCTAGTTTTGAACGGACAAGGGACCGGTACTAACGGAGGAGGGTGGTTCGATCCCCAACTCAGGAAGTACCATTGAGGACATGTAGGACATTGAGGAACTGCGTACAGTGGGCTGTCAGGTAAGACACATGAGAGGACCAAGAGTGTTTCCTATCGAGCATGAGCCCCAGGAATTTCGAGGTTTCAATGAATGGAAGGGCAACAGACCCAAGATGTAAAGATGGCGGGAGAAACCAATTGCGCAGCCAGAAATTCATACAGACAGTATTGTCAGAGGAAAAGCAAAAGCCATTGTCGGTGCTCCAGGAGCAAAGATGATCAAGACATCGCTGAAGACGCCGCTCAGCGAGACAGGTCCGTGGAGAAATGCAATAGATGGCAGAAATGGCTCTGAGCACTATGGGACTTAACATCTATGGTCATCAGTCCCCTCGAACTTAGAACTACTTAAACCTAACTAACCTAAGGACATCACACAACACCCAGTCATCACGAGGCAGAGAAAATCCCTGACCCCGCCGGGAATCGAACCCGGGAACCCGGGCGTGGGAAGCGAGAACGCTACCGTACGACCACGAGCTGCGGACTAGATGGCAGAATCGTAAAAAAAAAGGCCGGAGATGCCCGGCGGGAGACATGCCATTATAGGGTTAAAGGCGATAGCAAAGAGAACGACGCTTAGGACGGAACCCTGAGGCACACCGTTTCCATAAAAATGGTTCAAATGGCTCTGAGCACTATGGGACTCAACTGCTGAGTTAAACCTAACTAACCTAAGGACATCACACACATCCATGCCCGAGGCAGGATTCGAACCTGCGACCGTAGCGGTCTCGCGGTTCCAGACTGCAGCGCCAGAACCGCGCGGCCACTTCGGCCGGCTACCGTTTCCATAGATGAAGGTGTCCGACAAGGCAGAAACCTTGGTTGAAACGATGACACTGGTAGCAGCATATAGGGCTCGGAATGTACGGTCGGACTGTGATAATTTCATAGCCTGCTTTGATCTTGGATGGAAGCACTACTCTATCAAAGGTGAGAAAAAGAGTGGGCACTAAGGAGGAATTTACCTTTTTCACCACCCGACGGACGACAATGACACCCTGATCAGAGAGGTAAGATTGTATTTCGGCCTCGGTTAGACCGTCGAGCAGCCTAGTGTAAATAACACCATGGGAAGAATTCAAAATTCTATGAGCCTCGACAGAAACAGGGTAGCCATGGAGAAGCGAGGCAGCAAGCAGTAGTTGTGCTTGAGAATCAGAAGTAGTCTCTAAAAGTAAAGTGCCATTCCGTAAACGAGAGCGGAATTTCAGAGGACCGGCAATTGCATCTACACCTTTCTGAATGATAAACGGATTTACCGTGGTGAGACCACGGGGAACTGTGGTGCAGCAGGAAGGGACTTAGAATCGTTATCCTCATTACGTTTACTTTTCGTAGACATTGATTGGGAAGATGATTTGCTCGTCTCGAGAAAATTCCCAATGACTGCCAGCGTCTCCCATGGAGCGCTCCTTCCTTCCAACTGGCGGCCCCCTTCACAAGGGGGCGCTCCCGCCTTAGGTGATTGTTCATACCTCGGGTCACACCATCTGAACACGTGAGGGAGGGACCAATCAGCAATTTGGGAAGGTTGCAGCTCAGGCAATCACCCCTCCTCGGGCCTGGCCCGTACCAGGGGGTACGTGCTAACCCTACCTGTCGGCCCGAGGCTGGGAGTTACACGTTACCCAGTCACCTGCTGTGTGTCAGACGCATTGGCTGGTGGTGAGGAGCGCACAGGGAGGAAGTAGAAAAAGAGGAACCTCAAACGCCGAAGTCGGGGAACGATGGGAGAAGGGAAACAAAGAAAGGAAACAAAGAAAGGAAACAAAGAAAGGAAACAAAGAAAGGAAACAAAGAAAGGAAAAGGGAACGAAAAACAGTTGTGAGACTGTTCTTATGTCACCGACAGACAACGCAGAACAGTCCCAGTAACACCCCAGACAGGTTCCCCAAGGGAGAGGAGAAAGAACAGCATGAGGATACACATTCAGCACGGAAGGCAAAAGATGCTGCAAAGGCTGGGGCCCCGTGGTAGCCAAGCAGGAACCCGCCAAAGAGTGGCGAGCCCCCTGGGGGGCACTATGAATATGAATTAATTTTCGTGAATTTATCGTTAATTTATGAGAAACCGACAATAATCATCGAGCACAGGACGGCTCAAGCAATACTTTAAGAAGTGTCAAAGGTAAAAACGGCAGAAAAACATAGCAGTGGAATATGGACATTCTCCATAGGTAAGCTGCGTGGTGTCACGAGCGGCTTGTATTTGTCACGAGATTATTATGTACAGGTAATAGCTCAGTAACTCCAATTCGCACTTTCGTGCCAATTTTCGCGTAATGGTATGCAGTATGAGGAACTTACTCGACGATGCCCTGTTAAATGCATTATGTGCGTGCATCACTATACCGCCATTTCAAACCTGCGATATCTAAAGCTTTTAATTGTAGTGAGGTTGATACGACTACCCAACATAAGAACCACGTTCTGCAAGATTTTAGAGGAAAGGCCAACGAAATGAAAAGTCGTACACATGCTGCGCTTCTTCGAGTCATTAGGGCTAAGTCAATCACTTAATATTTCTATAACGGGCGGTCAACAAGTTTCCGTCTGAGGTCATTGCTGCAGAGTATATGCAACACCTACCGCGACCTCGATACGAGTATATACACTATGTGATCAAAAGTATCCGGACACCCTTAAAAACATGTTTTTTCATATTTTGTGCATTGTGCTGCCACCTACTGCTACGTACTCCATATCAGTTACCTCAGTAGCCATTAGACATTGTACGAGAGCAGAATGGGGCGCTCCACTGAACTCACGGAATTCAAACGTGGCCAGGTGACTGGGTGTCACTCGTGTCATACGTCTGTACGCGAGATTTCCACGCTCCTAAACATCCCTAGGTCCACTGATTCCGATGTGATAGTGAAACGGAAACGTGAAGGGACACGTACAGCACAAAAGCGTACAGGCCGACCTCGTCTGTTGACTGACAGAGACCACTGACAGTTGAGGGTCGTAATGTGCAATAGGCGGACATCTATCCATACCATCACTCAGGAATTCCAAACTGCATCAGGATCCACTCTAAGTACTACGATGGTTAGGACAGAGGTGAGAAAACTTGGATGTCATGGTCGAGCAGCTGCTCATAAGCCACACATCACTCCGATAAATGCCAAACGACGCCTCGCTTGGTGTAAGGAGCGTAAAAATTGGACGATCGAACGGTGGAAAAGAATTGTGTGGAGTGACGAATCACGGTACACAATGTGGCGATCCAATGACAGGGTGTGGGTATGGTGAATGCCCGGTGAACGTCATCTGCCAGCGTGTGTAGTGCCAACAGTAAAATTCTGAGGCGGTGGTGTTACGGTGTGGTCGCGTTTTTCATGGAGGGGGACTTGCACCCCTTGTTGTTTCGCGTGGCACTCTCACAGCACAGGCCTACATTGATGTTTTAAGAACCTTCTTGCTTCCCACTGTTGAAAAGCATCTTTTTGCACTATCGAGCACCTATTCATAATGCACGTCCTGTGGCTGAGTGCCGGCCTGAGTGGCCGAGCGGTTCTAGGCGCTACAGTCTGGAACCGCGCGACCGCTCCGGTCTCAGGTTCGAATCCTGCCTCGGGCATGGATGTGTGTGATGTCCTTAGGTTGGTTAGGTTTAAGTAGTTCTAAGTTCTAGGGGACCGATGACCTCAGAAGTTAAGTCCCATTGTGCTCAGAGCCATTTTTGTGGCGGAGTGACTACACGACAATAACATCTTTGTAATGGAGTGGCCTGCACAGAGTTCTGACCTGAATTCTATAGGACACAGCTGGGATGTTTTGGAACGCCGACCTCGTGCCAGGCCTCACCGACCGACATCGATACCTCTCCTCAATGCAACACTCCGTGTAGAATGGGCTGCCATTCCCCAAGAAACCTTCCAGCACCTGACTGAACGTATGCCTGGGAGGGTGGAAGCTGTCATCAAGACTAAGAGTGGGCCAACAGCATATTCAATTCCATCATCACCGATGGAGGGCGTCACTAACTTTTAAGTCATTTTCAGCCAGGGGTCCAAATATTTTTGATCACATAACGTAACTATCGACACGTAGGCAAAGCATTAGTGTGACACTTCGTTTTTCCGACGTGTTCACAGGAAATGCGGGAACGTGAGCTATGGCGACGTTATTAGCAAGTGCACCCGAACAGGACCAATGTTCTGTTATTCTTTTCTCGGCTGCTAAAGGACAAACACCGGTAGACATTCATCAAAGAATGAGAATGCGTGTGGCGCAGCATGTCTATCGAGAACCACTGTTGTGGAATGGTGCTGGTCGCGATCGACACAAAAGACTTCCTCATATTGCCAATGTCGTAATGCTGAAGTTACGCCAACTCAAGTGGGAAACACTCGAGCACTCGCGCTATAGTCCTGATCCCCATGCGCTTATCACGTTTTCGGCCTTAAAATAGTGCTTGAAGGATCGATGATTCCCGTCGAACAAGAATGCGGGCAGTTACGGACTTCTTCACGGAGCAGAACATGGTGTTTCACCGGACGGGTTATTTTCAACGTCGTGCGTCGGTGGGATGATAGCCTCAATGCTCTCACGGCGATTTTGCCAGATTGTCATACCGATTCTGGATTGAATGGACTTCGAACGAAAGCTTTACGATCGCTCCTTATATTTTTGAGATTCCGGATGAACACTGCAATAACGTAAGATTTCGAATTTTCAGAAATTATTTTCTAGTCTACCACAGTAAAAGTGCAGCCTGTCTGGTAAGGAATTGTAAAGCATTGCCACCTGCACCTTCTAAACACCTTAAAATCGTTGAAAAGTTGTTCTCGCAAACTCATTTGAGGTAAAACGTTTCTCAGACTTTAAGGAAGACCATAGCCTGTGTGCATAAATCGCAGTGAGGTGGAAGATAAAATACGAGCCATAACTCTAGGCTCTTTAAGTAGTTTCCTTTTAACTGAGCGAGGTTGGGAGGGGGAAGGAGTGGAGAGTTTTCTACGCTGCAAGGCGGTGCTGCACTGGGAGTTTCAGGTTGTCTAATTAGCTGTGCGCTGACAAATGGGTGGGAACGGAACTCGCCGATTGCTCCTTTGGAAGCTTAGCACAATGGTAGAAACTGGCGCTAATTGGATCATTCCGACAAGATGGCTTTCCCACCATCGCTCTTTCAGTATAACTTTTTTTTCATTTGCAGTAACTGTATTGTACGTCTTACGAAATGGGTTCGAATTAGTGAAACATTTTCTAATTACGCGAAGGAAAGATATTTTGCGCAGTAGTCTCCAGATATATGTCGCCCTGCTGGAGTAGAAGGATTAGTTGGTATATTAATGTAGCCCTTACAAAGATAATCTAGTTCTTGCAACTGATTGAAAACTTTACAACAGTAGACTTCTTTGGATGCACTCTTTGTTAGTATTAGTGTAACTTCTTCGAAATAAATCCATTGATGACTAAAATAGAAGCTTTTCATTCGTAACTACAATGAATCACCCCATAGTATCTGTAGCTAGACTCACCTAAGTACACTGACGGAAAAAATGTCAACACCAATAGCGAGTTGTGCGGCAAACCGAAGTTGGCAGGCGCGTTTCTACGAGGGTGAGTCAAATGAAAACCTTAAATTTGTAATAACAAATCGAAATTTCGCGCCCTTATCCTGTAAGTCGGTAAGCATGCTACAAATAGCGTGTAGAATGGCCTGTAGGTGGCAGCATAGTGCAGATGGACACATACCGTCGCAGTATCAGTACAGAGATGCGACTTGCACCAAGGAAGAACAGCGTTCTGTTATTCGGTTTTTGCGTAGTGAAGGTGTGAAACCTACTGAAATTCAGCTACGAATGAAGGTTCAGTACGGTGATGCATGTTTGTCACAGCAGCAAGTCTACGAATGGAGTAAGAATTTCGCAAACAGTGTGACTTCAGTGGAAGATGCTCCTCGTCCAGGTCAGGCACAACGAGTTGTGACTCCACAGAACATTGCAGCAGTTGAAGCCATAGTGGCCGGCCGGAGTGGCCGAGCGGTTAAAGGCGCAACAGTCTGGAACCGCACGACCGCTACGGTCGCAGGTTCGAGTCCTGCCTCGGGCATGGGTGTGTGTGATGTCCTTAGGTTAGTTAGGTTTCAGCTGTTCTAAGTTCTAGGGGACTGATGACCTAAGATGTCAAGTCCCATAGTGCTCAGAGCTATTTGAACCATTTGATTCATGGGTCAGCACACCACATTGTGCATGATGTGCTCCAGTTTCATAAAGTGTCTGCAAGATGGGTGCCACGGCAGCTGACTCCTGAAATGAGAGAACGACGTGTTGATGCTTATGAAGAACTTCTTCGGCGCTTTGAACGAGAAGGTGATGGCTTTCTTGCAAGAATCGTTACTGGGGACGAAACCTGGGTTCACTTCCACCAACCGGAAACCATACTCACCAGACTTTGCCGCAAGTGATTTCCGTATGTTTGGACCACTCAAAGACGCAATGGGAGGAAAGAAGTTCATTTCTGATGAAGAGGTACGCCACGCAGTGCATGAGTGGTTGCGCAGACTACCAAAAGAATTTTTTTTCTAAAGGAATTTATGCACTTTGTAAGCGCTCGAGGGCTTGCATTGAGCGTGGAGGAGGTTATGTTGAAAAGTGATACAGCTTTGTACCACTTCTGCACAATAAATAATATTTTAAAAATATTTAAGGTTTTCATTTCACTCACCCTCGTACATCTGAAAGACGACGTATATTCAGATCTCGCGCCAGTCCTATAAGAATGACGCTAGCAGCGCCACTATTAGGATGTAAATAAGGTTTGACTTAAATGGACGTTGTAATGGTCGTGAGCTTTAGTTACCTTTGAGGTTGGACCTGATGAGTTTATATTAGTCAAGAATGCTTTTAAGGCGACAAAGACGGCATCATCAACATCTCACTGAATTTGAACGAGGTCTCGTAATAGGGTTACGAGAAGTTGGATGTTCCTTCTGCGATACTGAAGAAAAACCTGGCACTAATGTTGTCACTGCACGTGATTGCTGGCAACGGTGTCCACGTGAATGTGCGACTGCAAGAAGACTCGGCTCCGGACGGCCACGTGGCACAACCGAGAGGGGAAACTATTACGCTCGGCGTATGGCTCTGGCGCATCGTACTGCAACTGCAGCAGCAATTTGACAATCAGTTGGCACCACAGTGACATAACGAACTGTTATAAATAGGTTACTTCAAGGACAGTTACGATACAGACGCCCTGTAGCGTGCATTCCACAAACTCCGCCATTTAAGACTGCACTAGAGTCAAGCGACAGCTCATTGGATGGCAGGGTGGAGGCCTGTTGTGATGCTTGATGAAAACTGGTTCTGCCTCGGTGCTAGTGACGGCCATGTGTTGGTTAGGAGAAGGCCAGTCGAGGGCCTGCAACCAAACTGTCTGCGTGCTACACACGCTGGACTTGCATCTGGTGTTATGATCTGGGGTGTTATTTCGTATGACAGCAGGAGAACTCTCGTGGTTATCATACACACTCTCAGTGCAAATTTGTGCATCAGTCTTGTGATTCGACACCTGCTGTGCTGCCGTTCATGAACAGCATTCTACGGGGTGTCTTCCAACAGAATAACGCATGTCCACATACCGCTGCTGTAAACCAACGTGCTCTACAAGGTCGACATGTTGCCTTGGCCTGCTCGATCGCCAGATCTAAATCAAATGGTTCAAATGGCTCTGAGCACTATGGGACTTAACATATGTCATCAGTCCCCTAGAACTTAGAACTACTTAAACCTAACTAACCTAAGGGCATCGCACACATCCATGCCCGAGGCAGGATTCGAACCTGCGACCGGAGCGGTCGAGCGGTTCCAGTCTGAAGCGCCTAGAACCGCTCGGCCAAACCGGCCGGCTCGCCAGATCTGCCTCCGTCGAGCACATATGGCACATCGACAACAGACAACTCCATTGCCATCCACAAATAGCATTAACCGCCCGTGTACTGACTGACCAAGTGCAACAGGCAGGGAACTTCATCCCACAAACTGACGTCCGGCACCTGTACAGCACAATATAGTCACGTTTGCGTGCTTGCATTTAACATTCTGGCGGTTACACCGGTTATTAATGTACCAGCATTTCCCATGATTTTCCAGTGATCTGTCTCGCGCTTACATTAACCTGCGATCTTGTAATGTCAATCACTTAAATGTATTCCCGAAATTTCATCACTCTACATTTATTATTTTTTGGTGTTGCGATTCTTTTTCTGTCAGTGTATTAGTGCGTAATTTTGAATGCCTAATTAAAAGCTTCTCCTGCAGCTACCTGCTTCGAAAATTGATAGGGATGGACTGGGGTGAACATTTACGCTCAGTAATAACAATCTCTAGTACTCGGCTGGAAATTACGCCGGTTGGTACAAATCCGCTCAAACCACGAAGGCTGACGTTGACCTAAGTGCAGATTAATCACAGATTTTTTTGAAACTATCCTCGGGACGCAGGCTAGCAGATGTACCTCAACCTCAAGTCTGGTTCAGAGACACTGTTTCCCAACCGCCCCGACGTCCGTGTAGTTTGAAAGCCAGAAATAGTTTTTCTACGCCCTAAAACACCATGTAACATGTGTGACTCAGCCATCTGCATCGTGTATACCTCTCAGAGAGACTTCCCCCTGTCACTACGCAAACAGATGAGTGATTTCTACCAGTCTAGGTTTCGAACAGGCGTCAGAAGATCCATAGACCAACTGAAGAAACAGAGCATCGTGGAAAGTGCGCAAGACACGGAAGAGTAGAACACGTTGTTGTGCATGTTTCTGCTTGAAGCACTGGAAAGCCACGATTCTGGACGTGGGTTCCACTTCACGTGTATGCAGAAGTTGGACACAAATATGGAAATACCACACATTATCATGTCTAATACGGCGAAGGAATACCATTAGCATTCAAAAAAGCATCTCATTTTCTCGAAATCGATGTATACACGTACTATATGCTTTTTAAGAGAATATTATGTCGTTCCTCCTGCAAAATAGTGGCAAATACAGCTAACGATGATGATGGTGCATACCGATCACTCAACCTTCTGTCCAAAATAGACCACAAAGGCTGAATAACATTGAGATCTGGTGATTGTGGTGACCAGAGAAGACGCGAAAATTCATCTTCGTGCACGCAAAACCAGTCCTGGACGAAGTGAGCTGTGTGAACAGGCGCCCTGTCGACTTTGAATACAGTATCAACATTGGGGAACGAACATGGTACCATGGGATGGACTTTATCAGCCAAAATGGCGACATTATCCTTGGCAGTAATGAGACCTTGCAGAGTAACTTTGGGGTCCATGAAACAGCACGATATGGCTGGCCAAAGCACCATCAAACCCCTGCCATGTTTCACTCCTGGGCCTGAAGTTGAAAACAGTAACATGCAAGTCTTACCCAATGGAACAACTTCTTTCCATTGCGCCGCAGTCCAGGTTTTATGGCTTCTGCACAACGTTTTCCTGTTACGGGAGTTTGCATCACTTATGCGTGGTTTTGGAATTCTAGCTCGCCCTGAAATTGTCTGCTTATTGAGATCCCTAGACAGGGTTTGTGAGCGTAACATTCAGTTTTACAGTGACTTTCGCAGATACCATCTTATTTTTCGTTACAATCCCCTTCAATGACCGCCCGTTACGATCACTCAACACACACTTTCTGCCGCATTGTAACTTAGCGGACGATGTTTCCCGTTTTCCCTGTATGCGGTATAAATCTTCGATACGGCGCCCCTTGAAACAGCAAACACTTTGGCTAGTTTGGTTACGGAAGCACCCACCATACGAGAACCAACAATTCACCACCGTTTGATTTCACTTAACTCCGACATAATTCAAGTACACACAACGCTGTTCTGACCACGACTGACAGTTGCAACGTATTGGGGACATTTCACAGGTGTCGTTCGTTGCCAAATAACACAGCGCAACATGCAGGCTCGGCTAGCATCTGCATTTACGTTCAAGTATGCATACCTCGCAGTGTTTCCATAATTTTTCCCAACCCCTGTCTCTACCCAGCAACCTCCATGTGCTCTTGGAACTTTTAAAGGGAATTCAGGAACACTGTACTAGTGTAAGCTCCTTCTTCCTGGCCGCGCTGGATTAGCCGAGGGGTCTCAGGCGCTGCAGTCATGGTCTGTGCGGCTGGTCCTTAAGATAATTTAGGTTAAGTCGCTTCAGCCTGGAACCGCGCGACCGCTACGGTCGCAGGTTCGAATCCTGCCTCGGGCATGGATGTGTGTGATGCCCTTAGATTAGTTAGATTTAAGTAGTTCAAAGTTCTAGGGGACTGATGACCTCATATGTTGAGTCCCATAGTGCTCCGAACCATTTGAACCAATTTTCTTCTTCCTTTACTACTGCGCCTGGTCACAGACTGACCGATTGGAAGGATAGGGATTGCGACTGTCATATGACTCGTCCTGCGCCCGCTACACACCAGCTGAGTTTACGAGAGCGGTCGATGGGTCGGCAGAAGGAACCGGCCAATCCTTGACAGCAAGTGGGACAGACCGAAGGCTTCTAGATACCAAGTCAAAGTGGTGTTGGTTTGACTGACCAGTCTTTCAGACTGTTCTATTTATTGCAGCTTTAAGTACCGGTACTACAAAACATTGCGTCCAATAGGAGCAAGAAGGAATGAAGGCTAGAGTTAAAAGTTGTTTCGTCAACAGTGAGATTATCAGAGACAAAGCAATAGTTCATTACAAAGAACATAGTGGGTGAGGGGGGGGGGGAGAAGGAGGGATGGACTGTGACCTCGGAGGAGCTGCCTTGGCATTCATCTGACCTGTCTCTGGACAGTCTGATTGGGTTAACCATCCGATCCCTCTGAATACGAGTATAGTGTCCTAACCAGAGGACCATTTTGCCTGTCGAATTCTTTTCAGGATAACTAAACTTTATAGACAAAGCTGACGTCAGGAGTGACCAACGGAAGTGTGATAACACCGTTCTTGTTCTCCATATACACTGGAATGACAAAAATCATATGATACTTCCTAACATCGTGTCGGACCTCTTTTGGCGCGGCATAGTGCAGCAATTCTACGTGGCGTGGACTCAAAAAGTCGTTGGAAGTCCTCTGCAGAAATACTGAGACATGCTGCCTTTGTAAAAAAACTAAAAGGTAAACTCCGCCCGAACAGGCCATGAAGGCCCAACGGTAAAACCGTTACTCTGTGGCATTGGCCACTTACGTAGGTTGCATTTATCACGAATCTCTCGCATAGCGCAAAGTACCAAGAGACTGGGGGGAAAAAAATTAGTTGCCTCCTTTATATAAGAAGCGAAAATGAACGGACCCGCAAAATTACAGGTCAATATCCCTAAAATCGGTCTGCTGCAGAATTCTTGAACATATTCGAAAATCTAATATAATACGTAAATTTCCTTCTGACATGAAAGCTCCTGTCCACGAATCAGGGCGAATTTAGAAAGCATCGTTCGTGCGAATCTCAGCTTGACTTTTTTTAGCAGGATCTAGTGCGAACTGTGGATGAAGGGCAACAGTCAGAGTCTATATTTCTAGATTTCCGGATTTCCGGAAAGCATTTGGCACGGTATCCCATTGCAGACTATTAACGAAGGTACGAGCATACTGAATAGGTTCCCACGTTTGTGGGTGGCTTGACACAGCTACGTCGATTATGTATCTAGGCGTAAAGATGCAAAGCGATTTGAAATGGAATGAACATTTAAGGATTGTAATAGGGAAGGCGAATGGTCGACTTCTGTTTAGTGGGATAATTTTAGGAAAGTATTATTTGTCTGTTAAGGAGACCGTGTGTAGGGCATTAGTGCAATCCGTTCTTGAGTGTTGCCAGAACTTTTGAGAAACGCACTAGTTCGGATTAACGGTAGACATCCTAGCAATTTAGAGATGGGCTACTAGATGTTTTAACAGTAGTTTCTAACAACACGCAAGTCTTACGGAGATGCTCAAATGGGAATCCCTGGAAGAAAGGCGACGTTCTTTTCGATAGTCACAGCTGAGATAATTTAGAGAACCGGCATTTGAAGCTGACTTCAGAACAATTCTACATTTCACGTAAGGACCACGAAGATGAGGTAACAGAATTAGCGTTTGTACGGATGGATACATACAATCGTTTTTCCCTCGCTCTATTGTCGAGTCGAACAGGAAATGGAATGATTAGCAGTGGCACAGAGGAGCCACCACTATGCATCATATGGTGGCTTGTAACTGTGTATATAGATACATATGTAGCTGGTGTATGCAATAAACGTTCATGATCTGAGTCAGGTGGCTACGCTAACAATCACTAGGCCTGATTTGGAGAACTGTTGGATACCGAAACCAGGATAACCAGATTAGGTATTTAAAAACAATTAATATACCTCCAGTAGCAGGTTTTCTATATATACATCGCTGGACAAAAAAATATTTGCTGCACAAAGGAAGGAGTCACCGGAAATATGCAGTTGGTGCCACAAATTGTTAATAGGGATAAAAATACACCATTGGGTTTTAGATTACTACGAATATAGGGTTGCCAAAAACACATATCTTGTGAGACCACCTCGAGCTGCAGTAAGGCTCCTCTGACATCAAGGCATCGATTCGTGGAGATAGTACCTACCGCGCTCTACTCGAAACACTATCTAAGAAAAAAGGAAAAAAAAAAAGAAATTATCCGAATGAGGCGGAAGTCTGTAGATGTGATTTACATGTACCGACAAAAAAATGTCGAAAAGTTCAGAAAAATTGGATGGTTCGTTCACGCGAAAGAGCTTCACCAATTGTGCAAGTCAATAACACGCTGGTCCACCTTTGGTCCATATGCGAGCAGTTACTCTTCTTGGCATTGATTGATAGGTTTTATTGTATATCATGCTGAGGGACAAAATGGTTCAAATGGCTCTGAGCACTATGGGACTCAACTGCAGAGGTCCTCAATCCCCTAGAACTAAGAACTACTTAAACCTAACTATCTTAAGGACATCGCACACATCCATGCCCGAGGCAGGATTCGAACCTGCGACCGTAGCGGTCGCACGGTTCCAGACTGTAGCACCTAGAACCGCTTGGCCACTACGGCCGGCCTGAGGGACTTCTTGTCAGACTCTATCCAACTGGAGCGTTAGCTCGTCAGAATCCTGATATGGTTGAAAGGCCCTGCCCTTGGCGCTCCAAACATTCTCACTTGTGGAGAAATCCTGCGACCTTGCTGCCCAAAGCAAAGCAAGCTGTAGAAACTCTCCCAGTCTGCGTGATGGCCTTACGTTGCTGAAATTAAGATAAGGACGGCTTGACACGAAGGGCAACAACACGGGTAGTAGAATATTTGCTTTAAGTGTGCTATGGAGACAACCCAAGGGGGAGTACTGAATCGAATTGGGGGAAAATGATTATGGCACAACCTGATTGTCAGAAGAGGTTGCATGATAGGACGCTTCCAGAAGTATCAAGGAGCCGTCAGTTTGGTGATGGAGGGAAGTGGGGAGGGGAGGTAAAAAACAATGGAGAGAGACCAAGCCTCGAATACAATAAGCTGTTTTAAAAGGATTTAGATAGTAGTAGTTATGCTGAGATGAACAGACTTGTACAGGATACACTAGCGTAGACAGGTGTATCGCACTAGTTTCTGTACTGAAGACGACGCAACAGTGACAACAAATATCTGCCTATACTTGGACAAAATGTCAAGTTGGTATCGATTCTCAAACCATCTAGAACAGTACAGTTTGTAAACCAAAAGGCAGGAAAGCACAGCTTGCGAATACACTGTCATTTTCATGTGTATGGCACCTTGTTCTGATTTAGCACTCATAAATGGTTTGAAAGCTGAAACCAGTTGAAGGAAGAAGTCTAAATAAACACACATACGTGGAAAAATGCCGCCTTTAATAAATTTATGGTTGGTGTGTACCACGCTTAAGAGTATACAACAAATAACGTAAGAGGCCGCAACGACACAGGCATAACCACTCGCCAGACACCTCTAAGTTCATAGCAGCAGCCACCAGATGACGCTCACAAATTCGGACTATATTCTGCTTCCGCGCGACACTTATTTGTGCGTCGTATTCGTCCGCTGCCAAAGACAGCACCTTCAACCGTGGACTACGTTGCTTCCGCCTTGTACTGCTGGACATGGAATTTTTTTCGCCAACAGGTACAAAACACAATGCAGCGTGGACACATACAAAACTACAACCCAGCCATTAATTTATTTCAGTGCCTGCAGTCAGGTCAGCACAGTGCGTTACAGTAAAGTATTCTGAAAACTACTTTCCAACTTAACAGTTGCTATTTACTGAGAAGTAGAACCATTAACTGAGCGTCTGCAGTCATTACTGTTAGTTATAGCGATATTATTTATACTGCCGAGAGACAGCCAAGTTATTTAGATTTCATTGTGCTGGTTGGTTATAATTAAAATACAGCTGCTCACAGAGATGCAGAGTGGACTATAGTTATAGTATGGCAACGAAACTTGGTAGATGGTAATGCGTTAATGCTGAACCGATTTACATTCGGGAGGACGACGGTTCAATCCCGCGTCCGTTAGGTTTTCCGTGATTTCCCTAAATCGCTTCAGGCAAATGCCGGGATGGTTCCTTAGAAAGGGCACGGCCGATTTCCTTCCCCATCCTTCCCTAATCCGAGCTTGTGCTCCGTCTCTAATGACCTCGCTGTCGACGGGACGTTAAACAGTAATCTCCTCCTCCTCCTGAACCGATTTACACTGGAAAAAGTTAATTCCAATTCTGGCCACTAGGTGCAAATCTGGCGCTATACAATGAAGGACATCCACGGTGCCATTTGACAAACCGTAAAGACAGTATGACTGTCTAGAAGAGAGACCGTGCACTGCTAGTGAAACTGTTATGCCAACTGCAGCAATTACTGTGCTGCATTGAGAGAATATCGCCTACTGGAAGGACTGAGGAGAGGTGCAATGTCATAAAATGGTTAAAAGAAGATAATGCTGAAATTCGAGAACACCAGTGAGCTTGTTGTGGCACCTGGAAAAGAAAGGCGGCCTATCCTGGGGGAAGTTATTGACGAGGCCGCTGTTGCTGTTACTGACCACGCACCACGTGTCCGGGGTAGTGCTAATGCTTTTGCAGTTTCACGACAATTGTTGATGCTTGGTCAACAGTATGGAAAGTTTTGCCATCTATTTTACACTGGTACCCGTACAAGATCCACATTGTTCAGCAACTGAAAGCTCATGATCCAAAGCAACGTTCTGAATTTGCTCTTTGGTTTGTGGCACAGGCCGAAGTCGATAACATGTGATCGGGCAATATTCTATAAAGCTGCGAGGCACATTTTACACTGCAGGGTGCAGTGAAGACACAGA
Organism: Schistocerca serialis cubense; assembly: GCF_023864345.2. Taxonomy (NCBI): domain Eukaryota; kingdom Metazoa; phylum Arthropoda; class Insecta; order Orthoptera; family Acrididae; genus Schistocerca; species Schistocerca serialis. The sequence continues at coordinate 432,311,673 of NC_064640.1, read as the reverse complement.
AATGCCGAATTTCGGGTAGTGTTAAACCGCCTGTTATGTACGAAGAGACACTGCACTCGCTGTACCAATACGTGACTGTGTGGTGTGGATTCACAGGCATCTTTATTCTCTATCCGTTCTTCTTTGAAGAGAATACACTCAGAGGCCCTGTCAGGTTTACCGTGACGTATTTGGAAATTTGTGGTAAGGACTATGGGACCAAACTGCTGAGGCCATCGGTCCATAGGATTACACTCTAATTAAACTAACTTAAGCTAAGGACAACACACGCACACCCATGCCCGAGGGAGGACTCGAGGTTCAAATGGCTCTGAGCACTATGGGACTTAACATCTATGGTCATCAGTCCCCTAGAACTTAGAACTACTTAACCCTAACTAACCTAACGACAGCACACAACACCCAGCCATCACAGGAGGACTTGAACCTCCGCTGGGGGGGAGGGGGGGGGGGCTGCGCGAACCGTGACAAGACGCTCTAGACCGCGCGGCTTACCGTGACGTCTGCACGTTATCGAGACGTCCTTACACAATATGTGATTCCTGCTTTGTAAGAGCGCAGCTGTGGGGGAACCACTGTTTTCGTGCAAGACGGGGCAACACCTTATGTTGTTCGACTAGTGAAAGATCTGTTTAATGTAACCTTCAAAACAGAGGTTTTTCAGATGCATGGCCTGAAAGATCACGTGATCTGAATCCATATTAGTTTTGGCTCTGGGGATATCTAAAAGCCGGCCGTTGTGGCCGAGCGGTTCTAGGCGCTTCAGTCCGGAACCGCGCTGCTGCTACGGTCGCAGGTTCGAATCCTGCCTCGGGCTTGGATGTGTGTGATGTCCTTAGGTTAGTTAGGTTTAAGTAGTTTTAAGTCTAGGGGACTGATGACCTCCGATGTTAAGTTCCATAGTGCTTAGAGCCATTTGAACCATTTGATATCTAAAAGAACGCGTTTACCAGAGACTCGTTGGGTCTTTTCCTGATCTGAAGGTCAATATACAGGGACACGTTACACAGATTCCCCCGGAACTGCTGCGATCAACAGTTGATCAAGTCGTTTTACGGATGCAGCATCTCGTCGACGTTACTGGTGCTCTTATTGAGCAAACTGTGTAAGCAGCAGTTAATAATATCATTAACATGCCTTTCTCACATGATTGATCTTTTCTGTCCACGTCCCATTCCTAATCCATTACATACGGCAACGTTTCTATAGTCTCTTTCTTGCATTCATAGTACCATATTTGCACCTGATGGCCAAAATTGGCACAAATTTTTTTCCGCAGTTAATCGGTTCTGCATTAACACATTAGGATGTCCACTAAGTTTTGCTGCCGTACGATAATTTCAGCTCTCAGTGGACGTCTGTCAGTCTACTATAACCACCCGCTATTAGGTGTACTATTAGGTATACGACGACGAGTGCCATGCAACAAACTGTACAAAAGTTTGGTACCAATTTGCAACGCTTAATAAATGTTATTTATCTCTTATCGAGTTGCCACATTCCATTATAGTACCGCTCTATCATACAATTGTTTAATTATCAAGCTTGCAATCAGCCATCTTTGTGAACTATGGGAGGGAAACACTTTACAGCTGTAGTGGATGTGTGGGCTGAATTAATAGTAGCATTCAGTTACTACATTGGCAATAGCTGTGGTGGGCACTAAGAAGACACGTTTCATAACAGGAGGGAATAAGGCAATACTGTGTGCTCTAGGAGCCTGCTAAGAACAGCAATATAGTTTTCCCGAATTGTCCCCTACGCTCATGGCCTAAATGACGGAATGCCAGCGGCTGTTGATACTTGTGACAAAACCGCTCTCTTCGAACGCGTCCCTATTTGACAACTGCTCTCCGCACGCTGTACGACCGTAAAAAAGCATTGCGTGTAGCACAATGGGTTGCGCGTCAAGGTGCCGCTTGGAAGTGCAGCATGCTACCTTCCTCCGTCTCAGGACCAAGTTCAGCGCGTCCCCTCTGGCTGCACTTCGGTCGTCGCGTGCCAGCAGTGAAAGGTGGACCTTGAGCTGATCTTGCTGGCCTTACTGTGTGTGTGTGTGTGTGTGTGTGTGTGTGTGTGTACGCCCGCGTGCAAAAGCTTGCCGCCGGTTCTCTACATCCCTGGTTTCTCGTAGGCGGGTGCTAAAAATAGCTACTGTACTCCAGCACTGTAAGCGTTAACACCTTCCAGGCGTTACTAATATAGAATATCGACCGACCGCGTTGCTTATCACCCACACCCATTTTAGCTACAAGACAACTAATATTCTGGTGTGGTACTCTGTGCAGTAGTTGAACGTAAATGAACGGCATAAATTCCCGGCGTTCGCGAGATTAGGACGTTGTTGTTGTGGTCTTCAATCCTGAGACTGGTTTGATGCAGCTCTTCATGCTACTCTATCATGTACAAGCTTCTTCATCTTCCAGTACCTACTGCAACCTACATCCTTCTGAATCTGTTTAGTGTATTCATCTCTTGGTCTCCCTCTACGATTTTTACCCTCCACGCTGCCCTCTTGTACTAAATTGGTAATCCGTAAATGCCTCAGAATATGCCCTACCAACCGATCCCTTCTTCTAGTCAACTTGTGCCACAAATTTCTCTTCTCTCCAATTCTGTTCAATACCTCCTCATTAGTTATGTGATCTACCCACCTAATCTTCAGCATTCTTCTGTAGCACCACATTTCGAAAGCTTTTATTCTCTTTCTGTCTAAACTATTTATTGTCCACGTTTCACTTCCATACATGGCTACACTCCATACAAATACTTTCAGAAAAGACTGCCTGACACTTAAATCTATACTCGATGTTAACAAATTTCTCTTCTTCAGAAACGGTTTCCTTGTCATTGCCAGTCTACATTTTATTTCCTCTTTACTTCGACCGTCATCAGTTATTTTTCTCCCCAAATAGCAAAACTCCTTTACTACTTTAAGCGTCTCATTTCCTAATCTAATTCCCACAGCATCACTCTATTTAATTCGACTACATTCCATTATCCTCGTTTTGCTTTTGTTGATGTTCATCTTCTATCATCCTTTCAAGACACTGTCCATTCCGTTCAACTGCTCTTCCAAGTCCTTTGCTGCCTCCGACAGAATTACAATGTCATCGGCGAACCTCAAAGTTTTTACTTCTTCTCCATGAATTTTAATACCAACTCCGAATTTTTCTTTTGTTTCCTTTACTGCTTGCTCAATATACAGATTGAGTAACATCGGGGAGAGGCTACAACCCTGTCTTACTCCCTTCCCAACCACTGCTTCCCTTTCATGTCCCTCGATTCTTATAACTGCCATCTGGTTTCTGTACAAATTGTAAATAGCCTTTCGCTCCTTGTATTTTACCCCTGCCACCTTCAGAATTTGAAAGAGAGTATTCCAGTCAACATTGTCAAAAGCTTTCGTAAGTGTACAAATGCTAGAAACGTAGGTTTGCCTTTCCTTAATCTATTTTCTAAGATAAGTCGTAGGGTCAGTATTGCCTCACGTATCCCAACATTTCTATCTAAACTGATCTTCCCCGAGGTTGGCTTCTACCAGTTTTTCCATTCGTCTGTAAACAATTCGTGTTAGTATTTTTGCAGCCGTAGCTTATTAAACTGATAGTTCGGTAATTTTCACATCTGTCAACCCCTGCTTTCTTTGGGATTGTAATTATTATATTCTTCTTGAAGTCTGAGGGTATTTCACCTGTCTCATACATCTTGCTCACCAGATGGTAGAGTTTTAGCAGGGCCGGCTCTCCCAAGGCTATCAGTACTTCTAATGGAATTTTGTCTACTCCCGGGGCCTTGTTTCGACTTAGGTCTTTCAGTACTCTGTCTTCACGCAGTATCATATCTCCCATTTCATCTTCATCTACATCCTCTTCCGTTTCCGTAATATTGTCCTCAAGAACGTCTCCCTTGTATAGACCCTCTATATACTCCTTCCACCTTTCTGCTTTCCCTTCTTTGCTTACAACTGGGTTTCCATCTGAGCTCTTGGTATTCATGCAAGTGATTCTCTTTTCTGCAGAGGTCTCTCTAATTTTCCGGTAGGCAGCATCTATCCTACCCCTAATGATATACGCCTCTACATCCTTACGTTTGTCCTCTAGCCATCCCTGCTTAGCCATTTTGCACTTTCTGTCGATCTCATTTTTGAGAAGTTTGTATTCCTTTTTGCCTGCTTCATTTACTGCATTTTTGTATTTTCTCCTTTCATCAATTAAATTCAGTATCTCTTCCGTTACCCAAGGATTCTATTAGCCCTCGTCTTTTTACCTACTTTATCCTCTGCTGCCTTCACTATTTCATCTCTCAAAGCTACCCATCCTTCTTCTACTGTATTTCTTTCCCCCATTCTTGTCAATCGTTCCCTAATGCTCTCCCTGAAGCTCTATACAACCTCTGGTTCTGTCAGTTTATCCAGGTCCCATCTCCTTAAATTCCCACCTTTTTGCAATTTCTTTAGTTTTGTTCTACAGTTCACAACCAATAGATTGTGGCCGGCCGCGGTGGTCTAGCGGTTCTAGGCGCTCAGTCCGGAACCGCGCGACTGCTACGGTCGCAGGTTCGAATCCTGCCTCGGGCATGGATGTGTGTGATGTCCTTATGTTAGTTAGGTTTAAGTAGTTCTAAGTTCTAGGGGACTGATGACCACAGATGTTAAGTCCCATAGTGCTCAGAGCCATTTTGAACCAATAGATTGTGGTCAGAGTCCACATCTGCTCCTGGAAATGTCTTACAATTTAAAATCTGGCTCCTAAATCTCTGTCTTACCATTATATAATCTATCTGAAGCCTGTCAGTATCTGCCTCGAAAAAATTTCTGAGTTAACGTTGCTGTTATCTTCGGGGGGTGAATATGACCCAGATGGGACCTACATCTTCCGTTAAGTTTTTATATTTAAACCCCAGCGTTCGAAATTTAATGACTGTTTTTCTGTACATTCTACGTGTATTGAGGCTCAGATGAAAAAAATAGTTTTCTCCCCTTCATTGTAACTTAATTTGTTACAGTTCTGTCCCTTGGATCTATATGAGACAGGTGTTTCAAAATTCACAGTATGTACAAATATCAGCAGTAATGTTTTATTTCTGTGTGTCTGTGATACATCCATAATGGTTTCTCTATACTAACGCAGGCCTCTATTGAAATGTGTGGAGTTTCAGAACACTGCATGTCGTTTCTTACGCTCAAATTACCAAGACATTATCGCTACCAGTAATGTTTCATTATCTATTTGGTGCGCACGCAGTTTATGTATCTAATTTAGTATCTTCTGTGTGGTTATCATAACGAAAATTTTGCTTTCTGACGAGCAGTTGGACGCAGTAAATGCATCTCACAGTGAGAAGACTATTTCTAAAGAAGAAAATCAAACCAATGACGGCAGAATTCATCCTATATCTGAATCAGAACACACCTCAGGTACTGATGGTTCACGTGGAAACGTGCAACCGGCGTGAAAGGTTCAGTCAAGAGACAAAAGTATCTTGTAGAACTTAGAACATTTTCCACAAACTAGAATTGCAAACGTTATAAAACTGATCCCTGGTCGAACAAGGTATGCAATATCCGGAGTAAGTGATATAAAATTCTCTTCTCAAGCTCTTATCGACGATAATACTGAGAGAGTATTGTGGTGAAAATGGCTGATATTGACGATCAAAAGGTTTATGGTGGCAGATGATAAGAAATAGATCAAATCACAAGCGAAGCCTATATTGATTTTTCATTGCGTACTTGTGTGTATAAATAATATGGTGAAACAACGAAGAGTCTATGGAATCCAGAAACAGGTCAGTCATTTTTCCTACCGTTATGCCACAGAAACAATTCTGGTGCATCTCACGTGCGTTAGGCCACCATTAAAATTCTGCTCGAAGAGCGCATATAGCAAACAACACGTTAGCACCTATAAGAGTACCGTGGGAAAAGTTGGTGGAAATACTTTCGAATCTATATACTCTTGGCATAAATTCAACCGCAAATGAGCAAATGGAACATATTTTAAATCATAATAACTTTTAGTAATTTACGTTAACCCCTTAAATATTAGTCAGGTCATAATGATCCGAAAGAACATATGCGTGTAGCTCTTTTAATGAAAGAAACTTGGTTAATACTCAGTGTTCTTTCCTACCATTCAAGCAATAAGGGCAGAATAACAGCGAGCGTTTAGCTTTCACTGTGACGGAGCGGTGTAAGAGGTACTTAAATAACTCAGATTTCATGATGTGACAAGTCGTCATACGGATGAGGTTGCCACCGTGAGTTGGGTGTAGGTTGGGGGTGGGGGCGTATGGAAGGTGGAGGCGGCGGTTGTGATGGGGTGGAATAATGCAAGGTAGTACGTCTTTCCATTACGAAGTGTAGACGCTCGTTTAATAATCGTCGCCCGATTTTATTGCACAAGCTGCAAGAACACGCGAGATATGAAGGAAAGAAGTACTTCTTGCTATTCTTTGACTTTATTAATATCATCCACGCAGATTTTACAGCTATTTCAGCTAGAATAAACAGTCTTGGAGAATACGCCTGAATATTCTTTTGTAAAAACATTCCTTTAGTGTTTGACGTGCCATCGGTAGTGAGTGCTCAATTTCTACTTACCTATTTCTGTTTTAAGTCCCCACAGATACCCCTAGTCTAGATTTCTGCTACAGCTTGTTAAAAGCAGAAACCGCATGAAAGATGGCGGACAAGAAATCGTGCTCGTTCCAAATCTCCTGTACAAAGACGTCGTTAGTGAGAATGCCTGCGGTGTAATCTACATAGATTAAATGAATAAACATACATTGTCACAAACGCCTCACATCTTTCTAAATGCGCCTTAACCCTTCGAGTACCAGTGATTCCTGCCTGAAACCACCATTTTGTTACGTTTTTGTTTTAAGTGTTAGGGCCTTTCGCATGAAACTACCGATGCTATTGCAAGACAGGGAAGTTTATTGGTACACTGAGGTAAGTCTACGAATGTAGGGCATTATAGCAATCACGTACAGCGTTTAGAACAGCAGTCGGCGCGAAATAGTGCTACGCGACTGTAAGAGATTGTGGCATGCGTGTTTTTTTAATATAGTGATCATATTGAGAACATAACTGATCCTGAAAGTAAGTATATCTAAAGTTATTGTAACGTAAATTTGAGTTTGTACTACTGCTGTTGTGAGTAGTTTAGAAATGAAACGACTAGAGCAATATGTAGTTTGGAGATGAATTTCTTAAATTTTAGGCCCATTTTTGCTTGTTATCTACAACTATAATTTTTTGTTTTATGAGCTCTGGAAGTTTCGAAATGTGGGATTGTGTGTAGCAACATTGCTAAATTGCTTTCAAATACAACTCATAAAACGATGGGTGGCTGAAAACTGTATGTCCCAGTGGTTCCAAAGTGAGACAACAACTTTAATTGATTGTTTACTCTTTGCCAATGTCTTCTTGCCGCTACTTTGTCGAAAGTCGACATGTTGAGAAACGTGGCTGTTGTACTTAAGGTTTAGCTGTTTTTTATATAAATTATAAACCTTAATGTCTTCTTGTATTTGTTGCTTACTATGATGATAAAGATCAATTTTGCAAAAAATTTTAAAATTAATTTTATTTATCGCTGGGACTAAAAGGGTTGAGAGTAACGCGAGTACACTATGGAAGCACAAATCACCTGACGTCACTACGATGAGACACGAGGCCCAGGAGAAAGACAGGCCGCAGCGCCTACGTCACGAAGGTAGGTCTGAACTTCCTCTCTCGCTCAGCACAGAAGACAAAATGCATTTCGAAACCTGTTAACTCGCCGTTGGGCGTGTACGTACTAACGAGAATTGCATCTTCTGCTGATATCTACTGTTATGAAGTCTTACTAATTAACAGTACTACAACAAAATTTAAGATCAGTACTCGATATAAATGGTGTAACGGCTTGTTTATAGCATTTAGTCTCCTCTGCTTAACAGTCCTCATTTCATACAAGAAGTGGTGCCTTATGCCACTGATAATTATTTTGGCATGATTTTAATTTTATTATACCCCAGTACAACTGTAACAAATTATTAGTAGGCCTATGAACTTCCTATTATTGTAAGACTAATATCAGTAAACCGAGCGAGGTGGCGCAGTGGTTAGACACTGGACTCGCATTCGGGAGGACGACGGTTCAATCCCGCATTCCGGCCATCCTGATTTAGGTTTTCCGTGATTTCCCTAAATCGCTTCAGGCAAATGCCGGGATGGTTCCTTTGAAAGGGCACGGCCGACTTCCTTCCCCGTCCTTCCCTAATTCGATGAAACCGATGACCTCGCTGTCTGGTCTCCTTCCCCAAACCAACCAACCAACCAACTAATAACAGCAAGATTCCATAATAGCGGATTCCAGTAGAAGATGCAATTCTCGGTTTACTTACACATCTAGTTACGAGTTAACAGGTGTAGAAACGCAGTTTGTTTGTCGAGTTGAGCGAGCGACGAGCGCAGGCCTACCTTCGTGACGTACGCGCCGCGGTCTGTCTTTCTCGTAGGCCTCGGATGAGGCAGGTGTTTGCTGCCTTCCTCAGCTGCAGCCGCGGCCGCTGTGGCCGAGCGGTTCTAGGCGCTTCAGCGCGGAACCACGCTGCTGCTACGGTCGCAGGTTCGAATCCTGCCTCGGGCATGGATGTGTGTGATGTCATTAGGTCAGTTAGGTTTAAGTAGTTCTAAGTCTAGGGGACTGATGACCTCAGATGTTAAGTCCCACAGTGCTTAGAGCCATTTGAACCAGCTGCAGCCTGCCGTGTTTCTTTATTGCAGTGTGCACGTGACTCGTCACTTCGTCGAACCAGAATGGTATGACTAATGTCCATGAGTGTTCGTGCTGTTAAATGAGTTTTTGTGGGTTATAATGAAATACAGAAGCTGGATTATCCAACACCACCCCACCTCCCGTCCTCCCTCTCTCAAAACTCTTTTTGTCCAGGTTGCTACGTTAGTGCGAGCGCGAACGACTTAGTTAGCTAGCTGACATCGTGGCGGTGGAAGTCATTTTAATCACTTGCATTTGATTGGTGAGGGGAGAGAAGGCGGTTGTGCGTGTTGATCACACTATGTGTCATTTTTTAAATTCTCCCGAACCTCTCCACATTATGTAATGAAGTGTGGACACGTCACACTATGGAGGGTCGTCCATTTGCTTTTAAGCAAGGCTGTGTTTCCAGTCAATTAAGATTATGTACAGATGGGACCTTGACTCGCACAGAATACTCTGCAGCCAGCTATAGAGCGCTGGTCGTGCGGCCAGATTAATTTCTCTTCATAACTGATCTAGCTGTGTGAAATGATACCAACCAATAACGTTAGCTCCACTGTGCGCATTACTGAACTGGAAACAGAAAAGCTGTTGCACATTAAAAATGGCGTCGTTGGTTGGGTAGAAATGGCCGACGGCAAAACAGCTATGTTTCACTTCACTTTACACCACGACTACAAAATCACACACCTGGCGGTGGGGAGCGCATCATCAGCCTCTCAATTCCCAATTACTACCCATTCCAATGAATCTTTTCTCCCTTTTGCACCACCCTATAAACATGTTTACATTCAATACCGTACAAGAAGACTTCTGGGCCTACAAGAACATAAGCAGCGAGCAGCACAGCGTTTGCAGTCTTACCTGTATGGTTCGTTGCTGCCTGGCGATGATGGTGTCCCTCTGGGCTAGGAGATTGCCCAGGTCCTTCTGCTTGCGACAGAGTCGCGACTCGAACAGTATCAGCTGCGCAGACAGCGTCTTCAGCTGCTCAGCGCGTTCTCGCGCCATTCGCACGAACAGCTCCTCCTGAAAACGGCAGAGCACTAATTAAAATCTTCTGAGCACCAACAGAATCCGAGTGCTTCTGTATCCCGGTGTCATTCGGCACGGTTCACATTCGGTTTTTGTAAACTGAAATCGTACTCTCATTCACAGAGAGTCAATGTACAGACGTCTGCAGACTTGCTTATACTCGGTCCAGTAACATTAACGCGACCACCTCTTATGTTCGACGTAAAAGAGCAATGATCACTCTCAAACGGCAGGTGGCAACACTAGCAGTGGAGGGTATATAAAGAGTGCTGGGGGCGGGGGGGTGGGGGTGGGGGTGAGGGCGAGGGCGAGGGGGGGGGGGCGTCGGAAACAGGGCAGTCGTCGTCGTCGTCGTAGTGCGGAAACAGAGCGGTTTATCTGACGCCCAAAATGGCATGATCATTGGCTTCTGGACCGAAGGCGGAAGTATTTCGGAAACAGTTAAGTTTGTAAGCTGTTCGCGTGTTGCAGTGCTTGAAGTGCCGGGTGATCAGAAAGTTATTATAAATTTGAAAACTGAATAAATCACGGAATAATTTAGATAGAGAGGTACAAATTGACACACATGCTTGGAATGACATGGGTTTTATTAGAACCAACAAAATACAAAAGTTCACAAAATGTCCGACAGATGGCGCTTCATCTGATCAGGATAGCAATAATTAGCATAACAAAGTAAGACAAAGCAAAGATGATGTTCTTTACAGGAAATGCTCAGTATGTCCACCATCATTCCTCAACAATAGCTGTAGTCGAGGAATAATGTTGTGAACAGCACTGTAAAGCATGTCCGGAGTTATGGTGAAGCATTGGCGTCGGATGTTGTCTTCCAGCATCCCTAGAGATGTCAGTCGATCACGATACACTTGCGACTTCACGTAACCCTAAAGCCAATAATCGCACGGACTGAGGTCTGGGGACCTGGGAGGCCAAGCATGACGAAAGTGGCGGCTGAGCACACGATCATCACCAAACGACGCGCGCAAGAGATCTTTTAAGCGTCTAGCAATACTTTGTTTTTTTTCAGTTCTAAAAAACCCCATGTCATTTCAAACATGTGTGTCAATTTTTACCTCTCTATCTACATTATTCCATGGTTTATTGAGTTTTCAAATTTATACTGACTTTTTGATCACCCGGTATATCGTGCAAGACAAAATGGCGCTTTCCAAAACCAGCACCGAGGACACTGGTGCACCACGGGCCATAGATGACAAGGGTGAAAGAAGCGACGGCTGCGGAGATGTGTACGGGTGAATAGACGTGCAAATGTTGAGCAGCTGACAGCCCAGATGAACCAAGGGCTTACGAACAGAATCTCCTCAACGACCGTTCAGTGAACGTTGCTGCATATGGGCCCCCACAGCAGGCACCTGGTTCATGCACCCATGATAACTGCTGTTCATCGGCGACGAAGGTTGGAATTTACACGCCGAAGTCTTGTCTTCTTTTTGTAGTTAAGGGGTCGGGGTTGTTTGGGGGAAGAGACCAAACTGCGAGGTCATCGGTCTCATCGGATTAGGGAAGGACGGGGAAGGAAGCCGGCTGTGCCCTTTCAAAGGAACCATCCCGGCATTTGCCTGGAGCGATTTAGGGAAATCACGGAAAACCTAAATCGGGATGGCCGGACACGGGATTGAACCGTCGTCCTCCCGAATGCTAGTCCAGTGTGCTAACCACTGCGCCACCTCGCTCGGTAATTTACACGCCAGTATCGCAACTGGACGTCCAGTGAGTGGCGACAGGTTGCCTTTACAGACGAATCAAGTTTTATGCTCCATAATACAGATGACTGTTGCAAAGATCCAGGTCGGAGGAGTGAGCGTTATTATCTGATGAATGTTTTCGTGGCATTCTCTGGATAAACTCGTCAGTTTGTGAGGCCAAATGGATCAACGCAAGTATGCATCTATCCTTGGGGACCATGTCTACCACTGCATGCATTTTGTTGCTCCTGTAAACGACGGCATCTACCAGCAGACAATGCAACTTTGTCACACAGCTCGCAGTGTACATGCGTCGTTCGAACTGCACCAGATTGAGTCTACCGTACTCCCCTGACCACCAAACTCCCTGGAGTTAAACTAAATCGAGAATCTGTGGGACCGCCTCGATCGGGTTGTTCGCGCCATCGATCCTCAACCGCGAAAGCTGGTGCAGCTGGCCACGGCAATGGAGTCGGCATGGCTCCACATCCCTGTCGGTATCTTCCAGAACCTCCGTCTAGCACCGGTCCGCACTGCGACCTTGGTCACGTTAATGTGACGGGACGGTGTATTTTAGTGTTTTAATACGCTGCCACTGTTAAAGTGCGCGTCATTTATGTTGGCGGCCGAGTTTAGGTTCGTTCTGCGCATCTGACGTCACAAAACACAGTCAGCCAATGAACAGAGAACGACGTTGCCAGACCTCGACTGCAGCGCAGAGCATGGACGAGTGTCTTCAATTTTAGAGACGTTCAGTCATAAATAAAGTAATAGAACAAAAGCAATGTCTTGACAGCAGACTTTCTTTTATAGAAAGTTTGGAAAAAGCATTCTTTATACCAATTGCTTCATATTCTATTAATTAATTAAACCAAACAAGTAATAAGACTCCTAATTCAGGCGATAGCAAGGAAAGGTGTTTGTATCAATCTCACAAACCGCTTTTTCGCAATAAAGAACGGCGGTAATTGTTTATTTCCTATTGTACGTCGACGAAGCGTGAGTAATTCATAGTCATACCAACAGTGTTTGTCAGTATTTTGCGGGACGTGTTAGAGACCTGATGGCGTTCTGTAGGCAGACGAGCTGCGTTAGTGTAATGGTTAAGGTGTTGGGCTTCTACGTGAAAGGTTCTGAGCTCAAACCTTGTGCGGTGCTTAATATTTTCATTATTTAAAAACAATATCGAAGTGTCTTACTTCACGAATTATATTCGTTTGAATGCAATTTTTTGAAATTTATAGTGCTTTGTCTCTTCATTAACCCTTTCGCTACTGCAGACACGTGCTCCCCGCATTCCGCGCTGTGCACGATTTTGTCATCACTGCACTGCTCGCCTGTGCAGACACATGCTGTTCCCACTGCTTTGACACACTTATCATTCGATTTCACAAAAACTATTTGGCCCAAAAATTTGATTTTTACACGTCTTCTTGACTGATACCTTCCCCCATAAATGACTTAATTTTGTTTCGATGTTCAATGCAGTTATTATGCAGCATTTTAATGTAGTAAACCATTGCACGAAATTTTGAAGTGTTTGCAGAGGTAGAAGTCCATAGCGTATACTTTCCGTATGGTCGATTTTAGTTGCTACAATGTTGAGAATGAAATGTGGACAAGATACCTAAATTTCATATAAAATTTACTGTGTAACAATATCTCATTTAAGTACCACATAGGTGTCGTATGTAATATTGAGAAATATTCCGTCTTTCGCGACTGTAATAAAAGTTTTATTTACACTGGACGCGTTTGGCTTTATTTTAAAGCACTTCAATTAATGAAAGGTATGGCACATACACAATGGTACTTATGTTCTCTTTCTTGTTTTTGTTCCACAGTCGCAGTTTTATCAATGGTTCTGCAACTGTAATAAGCGACTTATTTAGACCAGACGCATTTCTCTCTTTTGAAGCATCTTCAGTGGACAGTATTTTGTCTCCTCCATTGCCAAGTCACCTTTCGTAGTTTTGTGCTGCGGTAACACAATATTCAACGTTTGTGTTGGCTGATCAGTGTTTTAGCAAATAAATGATGTTTGTGTGTGCCATACACAAAAATTATATTTGACATAACTCAGAGCACTTCACTGATAGACGGTATATTCAAGTCCTAATGTTTTTGTAAGTACACAGTTTTGTTTAATGTATTTTGTATACTTCCTTTTGATTGATTGAAGTGCTTTAAAATAAATCCAAACGTGCTCAGTGTAAATGAAACTTTTGTTACAGTCGCGAAAGACGGAATATTTCTCAATATTACATACGACACCTATGTGGTACTTAAATGAGATATTGTTATACAGTAAATTTTATATGAAATTTAGGTATCTTGTCCACATTTCATTCTCAACGTTGTGGCAACTAAAATCGACCATACGGAAAGTATACTCTATGGACTTTTACCTCTGCAAAGTCTTCAAAATTTCGTGCAATGGTTTACTATATTTAATGCTGCATAATAACTACGTTGAACATCGAAACAAAATTAAGTCATTTATGGGGGGAAGGTATCAGTCAAGAAGATGTGTAGAAATCTAATTTTTAGGCCAAATAGTTTTTGTGAAATCGAATGATAAGAGTGTTAAAGCAGTCGGAACACGATGTGTCTGCACAGGCGAGCAGTGCAGTGACAAAATCTCGCACAGCGCGGAATGCAGGGAGCACGTCTTTGTAGCAGCGAAAGGGTTAATTCGGCCGTGGTGGCTTTACTTCATGAACTGCGCGCTCCCCCCTAAACGTAAGCTTGCGAACCATGCTATACTATGGCGCTGCTTCTATTGGCGCGTGCGTCGTGTGCAACCGGCAACGCAGCAATCTCCCGCGTCTGGGCGGGCATGCGCGAGCCGCCAAGATAAAAGAATTGAACTATAGTATGAGAGTGTGAAATCCGAGGTTAATAGCCGTAACTACCTTAACATTAGCTCTGCATGTCTCCCAAGAAAGCTTTTAGTTCTAGCCTTCAGTTTGGAGTACACTAAAATCTCTCTCAGGAAATAAAATAATTGCTTCCAACGTATCTTAAACAACGAAAATAAAAAATAAACCTAAAAGGTCGAAACATGATAACTCAATGAATGCTCAAAGATGTGCAGAATGAGATTTTCAGTCTGCAGCGGAGTGTGCGCTGATATGAAACTTCCTGGCAGATTAAAACTGTGTGCCGGACTGAGACTCGAACTCGGGACCTTTGCCTTTCACGGGTAAGTGCTCTACCACCGCGTTCGCAGGTGAAAAAAATGGTTCAAATGGCTCTGAGCACTGTGCGACTTAACTTCTGAGGTCATCAGTCGCCTAGAACTTAGAACTAATTAAACCTAACTAACCTAAGGACATCACACACATCCACGCCCGAGGCAGGATTCGAACCTGCGACCGTAGCGGTCGCTCGGCTCCAGACTGTAGCGCCTAGAACCGCACGGCCACTCCGACCGGCTTCGTAGGAGATCTGTTTAGTTTAGAAGGTAGGAGACGAGGTACTGGCAGAAGTAAAACTGTGAGGACTGGGCGTGAGTCGTGCTTTGGTAGCTCAGTTGGCCGCCGGCACGGTAGCTCAGCGTGTTCGGTCAGAGGGCTGGCTTCCCTCTGTAATAAAAAAAACTGAGTTAATCGATCAACAACGAACTCAAACGGATGTCTTACGACGTCCGCCCCGAGCAGATGCAACGAACAAAAACGAACAAAATGAGATTAAAAAAAAGAAAAGAGAAAAAAGTTGGTATAGCACCTGCCCGCGAAAGGCAAAGGTCCCGAGTTCGAATCTCGATCCGGCACACAGTTTTAATCTGCCATGAAGTTTCAATGCTCAAACAATTTCGAAATGCTTTTCGTTTCGGTTGGTTAGGGTTCAAATTGTAACGGTGACAACTATTGTTGACTAGAAACAAATAATTTTTATATGAAAGTAGGAAAACAGTAGTATACAAAGAAAACTATACAGAATGCTCCAATCTACCATTAATACCGTGAAACGTGTACCTAACCATGCGTACATTATGATATCCAATAACAAAACCACACACCGATTAGCTTGTACAGGAACTGAACGGGATGCTATCATAGATTATTCCTATATAGCGTAAAAACAGTTACAAAGAAAGCTGGGAAGAAACAGCATCTTCGAATATGAAGTTGTGTATACCTGAAGGAAAGGTGGTAATTATTTATAAAAGGTACGTATGCAATCATCAAACGATGGTGGTGACAAAGAGAGGGATGGAAAAGGAAATTGCAAATAGAATGCAGCGTCTGGTAAGCAGAAGATAAAAGTTTCAAGCAAATGATAACAGTGATATGACACACTACACTGAACTATACGAACTTATTCATATATTTCCACCACAGATTGTAACCAGCTATAACCAAAATTTAATAAGATAAGTTTATCTTTAGTAGGTATTATTTTTCACGGATGCCAACGTAGCTAAAAACGGAGAGAAAATTTTCCAAGTGTTCAAGGATTTCTTGAAATATTTTTATAGTTCAAAACTCTAATGAGACAGACAGGTAGCCAGCAACAGATTTAATGACGTTACTGACGTATTGCCAGGGGAGGTATCTGACAAAATCTGAGGTATGATGAAAGAGAAAACGCAGGGAGAAATTGGTCTTTCGGCAGAAATGGTTAAATTTGGAGACAGAGCAACACGGAAGTCCCTTGCAAATTTCCAGAATTAATTTTCACTCTGCAGCAGAGTGCCTGCTGATTTGAAACTTCCTGACATATTTAAACTTAGTGCCGAAGAGGGTCTTGCACCTGGGACCTTTGTCTTTCGCGGGTAAGTGAAATGGCAACAAGCACGACTCACGACCTCATCTCAAAGCTTTACTTCTGCAAGTATCTTCTCAAATGGAGCACTGGCGGAAGCACGGATGTGAGGACGGGTGGTGAGTCGTGCTCAGGTAGCTCAGTTGGTTGTCAGCACGGTAGCTCGGCGTGTTCGGTCAGAGGGCTGCGTGCTCTCTCTAATAAAAAAAACGGAGTCAAGGAATCAACTATCAACTTCAACGGATGTCTTGTGACGGATTTTACGTCTTTGCTGGTCCCATGTGTTTTCTGTTGGGAACAGATCGAAGGAGCCTCCAGGCCACGAGGGTATCTCAAACACATTTCACAGAGCACGTACCATGCGTGGGTGAGCATTATCCTGTTTAAGAATAGCGCCAGGCAGCTGCCACATTAAAACTAACATGCGACAGCGCAGGATGTCTGTGACGTAACGTTGAGTTGTCAGAGTTCCCTGCCGGCCGTGGTGGCCAAGCGGTTCTAGGCGCTACAGTCTGGAACCGCGCGACCGCTACGGTCGCAGGTTCGAATCCTGCCTCGGGCATGGATGTGTGTGGTGTCCTTAGGTTGGTTAGGTTTAAGTAGTTCTAAGTTCTAGGGGACTGATGACCTCAGATGTTAAGTCCCATAGTGCTCAGAGCCATTTTTTTTTCAGAGTTCCCTCACTCACCACCGGCCGTGAGATGAAGTCATCCCTGACGGCTCTCCACTCCAGGACGCCAGGAGTAACACCGCAGAGCCTCTCCAAAGCATTTTAAGAATGGGGTCTCTCTCTCTAGGTTGCTGCCATACTCGTTAACGATGGCCATTTGGGGTACTGCAGAAATGGTATCAATCGCTGAACAGAACACGGTACCATTCATCAGCAGTACATGCATTCCAGTCATGTCACAACAGCAAATTCAGCCGTTTGTTTGATGCTATTAACAGCAGCCTATGCGTGAGACGGTAAATCTCTATTCCTCTAGCGACTTATCTCAGACCAATAGTGTGGGGTGACTAAATGTGGCGGGAGTCCATTACTTGACCTCGGATGACAGGCGCAGATACGAAGAGGTTACGAGGTGCTTGGTACACAATACGGCGATCCTCCCTTAAGGAGGTCAGACGTGGTCCATCTGAACCGTAACGAGCCGGCCGCGGTGGTCTCGCGGTTCTAGGCGCGCAGTCCGGAACCGTGCGACTGCTACGGTCGCAGGTTCGAATCCTGCCTCGGGCATGGATGTGTGTGATGTCCTTAGGTTAGTTAGGTTTAAGTAGTTCTAAGTTCTAGGGGACTTATGACCACAGCAGTTGAGTCCCATAGTGCTCAGAGCCATTTGAACCATTTTTTTGAACCGTGACGACGAGTATTTCTGACATCACTTTCCCATGCTGTCCAACGTCGGGCCGCGGCCTAATATTGCACGATTTGACCAGTTGGCCATATGGAGACACACAATAAGGCCTCTTTGAAGCTGCCACATGCTGACAACACTGCCTCGCACGAGTATGTGGCATATCCGTGTCTTTCAGTCATCATTCAACATCTAACGCTGTTCACGCCCTTTATATTCCCTACCAGGTCTGATAACAGCATTAAACACGAACAAAACTGACGTAATCGGGTTGAAGTTCTACTTGCGACAGAGAACTGCATCTCTAATAATTTACATACTCACGTATGATGGGTACGTGTCATGGACATCCGACCAGGTTTTCTGGGTGCTTAACTTATTTAAGCAGGCAGTGTATAAAATAGGGCAATCACCATGAGTTAACACTGTCTGAGACTCGAAGATTCTGAGACTGCTCTTAATTCAGTTTCAATAAAATCTATGCTATCAGCTCTTGAGAGACAAGCACTGATTCAGGCTACCTGAAGACACCGGGCTCGTGTTTGGGAAGACGACGGTTCAAATCCGTATCTGGTAATCCAGATTTAGATTTTCTGTGATTTCGATGAATCGACTAAAGCAAATGTCAGTGTGGTTTCTTGCAAAGGGCACGGCTGATTCTCTCGCCCCCGCTCCAATCAGAATTGGTGTTTTGACTAACGACTGTCATCGACAGAACTGTAAACCCTAATTTTCCTTCCTCTTTTCAAATTATCTTTATTGAATCAATGATCTGTTTCGAAAGTGCTGTAAGTATAGGTTTCGTTGAATTGGATTGAACGGCTTTTTCAAAATCTTTGGTTCTCATAGTGGTAATTCATGCTCATTCCTTAGTGCGCTGACGAATATACAGGATGACAGAGTTCCCTCTACTGCTGGGTTTTATGCAAGTTGCAAGGCCTTCAAATACCACGTGCAAGATTTTCGTATCCTCTCGATTGCTACACCCAAACTATTAGTCCTACAGAAGGAAATGAATAGGAACTTTTTGTAAGAAACTTAATTTAGCTAAATTGTGAACTGGGATACATTTTCGCTAGAGACTGTAATTTCCGAACTCTTCAAGAAAAACGCACTCAATCTAAAACTATGGCCTTCAGCGAAAACTTAGCCCAGCTAGATTAAATTTCGCACAAAAAAGTCCTGTTTATTTTTTATGTAGGACTAATAGACTGTGCAGTGATCGAGAATATGAAAGTCATACGCGTGGATTTTGAAGGCATCCCTGGTTGCATAAAACTCATTGGTAGCGGCAGGTGAATCACTCTATATACATCACCCCTACAACTCCCATTATAATGGTTCAAATGGCTCTGAGCACTATGGGACTTAACATCTATGGTCATCAGTCCCCTAGAACTTAGAACTACTTAAACCTAACTAACCTAAGGACAGCACACAACACCCAGCCATCACGAGGCAGAGAAAATCCCTGACCCCGTCCCATTATACGTTATCAGAATAATAATAAACTTAGTAACAAACTCAGAAGAGGAAGAGAAGTCAGGTGAGGAGATTCAAACTGACAAACTATTTTCTTAAGTTGTAGAGGAAATTTAATAGAACAAGTAAATGTGTCTGAGATCGGACATTTACAATCAGTGTGTATTTCCTGTAATGGCTTACAGAATGAAATACATACTTTTAACGCAATAACAATTCAAAACTCTGTGGACTGCTGAGACAGTTACGAAGAGATGCATTATGGTAATTATTAGGGGGGGGGGAGTAAAATAAATATATAGATCAGGCGAAAATACATAATGAAAGACGTAACTGTGATTTTAATGAAACTGAAATGGAGGGATAGTGGCTTGCAGCACGGCGAATAAACGGCCGAAAAAATATTGAAGTTCTTGCCTGGGTTCCAAGAAACTGTGAAGACGGAGACGCCGACCTAACGGAAGATGGGTGGGTGGATGGATGGCATTATAAAATATGCACGGCCAACACGGAAGCGCGTAGCTGAAAAGCGCGGTGCAAAAGTCTGGAGGAGGCTTTTAACAGCAGAGGATGTAAAACGGCTGCTACCGATGATAAAATACTACCGAAACACAGCTTGTTATGAAAATGGAAAAAGTCATTCCTGCATTAATGAGGAGTTGTAAAACTATTACGACAACCACCACGAATCACTTCCTTTCCAAATCCAAACTTTTGGTCGATCTTTAATGGCCTCGTCGTCGTTGAGACGTTAAACCCTGAAATTCCTTCCTTTATCATGAATGCATTCTTTTTGTTTGCCAAAGTTCATGTTTTCATTTTGATTCCTTTTTTCAGTGGACAATTTTTTTTTCAAAATGAATAAAGCGCCTTTATTTTATTTGTTCTTCTTTAGAATGTCACTGACAATACTGGTATCAAATCAAATTTTTCTACACAACAGTCAGTATCAACTTTTTCGCTGTTATTCTACTTCAATTCTATTTCAGCCTACGGAAAAGTTCCATATAGCGGTGGTCTTAGATTAAAAATCGGGTGTCTCTACCGGCCGCTAGATTGAGGCATATCAGTGTATCATTCAATGGCACTCTAAGCAAGTGAATGCTCCGAATATACAGTAGTAGCCGTGGCTCATTTTGACGTGCTCAGTATCGACAAGGAAAACAATGTGCCTCACCGGTGATAAGACAATCTTGGAAAGTTACGCTGCCCGACATAAAAGTGAAGCACCCACAAGACATGGTCAGATGTCAATGCCACTTCGTGCACATGCAAAACATTGGCGGGTACTTCACTCGTTAGAGGTACAATTCTCTGTGACAGGTAGAACGGCCACCACAGTGCATTAGTGTTGTTCGTGTTCAATGTTCTTACAAGGCATGGTAGGGTGTATACGGGGCGTGAACTGCATCAGATATCGTGTACTCGTTAGAGACAGCGTTATCGTCACATGACAGAGCCGGCAAGTCTCCATTTGGCCGATTGGTCGACTCGTGAAATATCCAGATTTAAGCGGCATTCAGATGTGACAGTGGCCTTTTGTTGCACCGCATGAGCACGCGAGTGCAGGCATACTCGTCGTCAAGGTTGCAGTCGACCACGTCTGATCTCCATAAGGGAGGACCACCGTCTTGTGCACCAAGCACGTCGTAATCCCCTTCACATCTGGGCCTGTCGTCCGGGGACAAGTAACCATTCCTAAGGGACCAAACTGCTGAGGTCATCGGTCTCTTCACTGACACACTACTTAAACTTATGCTAAGAACAAAACACACACCCATGCCCGAGGGAGGACTTTAAACTCCGGCCGCGCAATCCGTGACATGGCCCCTCCAACCGCGTGGCCACTCCGCGCGGCGTGCAGTATCCCAGATGGCCATCGACCTGAAGCGAAGAAGTCCCACTCTTCAAATGTTTTGGAGAGGCATAGCCGTGTTACTCCTAGCGTTGGAGTGGAGAGCTGTCGAGGATGACTTCATCTCACTGCTGGTGGTGACTGAGGGAACTCAGACAGCTCAACGGCACGTCACAGAAATCCTGCGCTGTCATGTGTTACTTCTCATGCTACAGCATCGAGGAGTCGTTTTTCCACATACGGCACGTGCTCTATGAACGGCCTGCGTGATGATGCTGAGGTACTGTTGTGGCCAGCAAGAGCGCCAGATATGTCCCCGACAGATAATGTGTGGAACTAGATCAGACGTAAAATATATTCCAGTGGCAGTATCCAGCATATCAAACAACAGCTACCACAGCTGTGGGCCAACTTTCCTCGGGAGAAGTGCCACGGCTTCATGACACCTTTCCCAACAGATAAAGTGCGTGCATTCATGCTAGAGGGTGTGAGATATGCTGGTAAGTGGGCTCATATTGACAAGTTTTTTGTACATTTGATTATTTTGTGATCACTGAAATAAGACCACATGGCGTCTGAAAACCTGAAGTTTTATTTCGTTCCCTCTTTCCCTTCTGGGTGCTTCACTTTTCTGTCAGGCAGTGTATATTCGCCTCGTTATCAGATAACTGCTTCTAACCACTTACCAGTCCACACACGAGATATACAAGGTAATTTTTTCCATAGTGTATAAACTCTACGGATTGATCGATGAGAGGATACCGAAGGAAAAAAAAAAGGAAGGTTCAAATGGCTCTGAGCACTATGGGACTTAACATCTCAGGTCATCAGTCCCCTAGAACTTAGAACTACTGAAACCTAACTAACCTAAGGACATCCTCAAACCTGCGACCCTAGTGGTCGCGCGGTTCCAGACTGAAGCGCCTAGAGCCGCTCGGCCACCAGCGGCCGGCTACCGGACAAAACAAGGTCTAATCAAGTTATGTCTGGAGATGCGTGGCTTCCATGCTAGAGACCATTTATTCAATCACGCTTTGTTACAGAGACTGCAGTCTAATACGCGCTGTACCATGCAGCCACAGTTACAGTATGCATGGTTTCCTCCTGGAGGGTGGAAGTGTTCATACGTCATGACCTAGCGACCTCTTCTGCCATAGTAATTGGTAACGTTGTGCCCGATTCACTTCTCTTGCTGACTCACCTTGTAGTGGATGTGATACAGCGTTGTACGCAATGGTTCCGTATTCGAATCGAGAGCTTGCCGACATGGTGTTTACTTACGGAAAGGTAAATGGCCACGGGCAGCAAGGTTACATCAGGAGACCTAGCCCCGCCGACAACAATCACAGCGTTTAATGTCTGCAAAAGTGTTCCCCCGTTTGTCGGAGACAGGGTAGTTACAGGAAGCAGGAAATCAGGAAGGACGTACCCGATATGTCTGGACACCAGACTTGGAGGAAAATGTGACTGACACTGTGGAAGGCGACCGCCGTGTCAGTACAATGCAGTTGGCCCGCCAGTGCAGGATAAGCGAGACGACGATGTGAAACATTCTTCATGACAGTTGCTACTAGCCTTATCACTTACAGCAGCGACAGACTTTCCATATCGGGCGCAGTTTAGTCACTGGTTTCTTCACCAGGCAACCACGATTACGGGATTTGTGTCATCCAGCCGGCCGGAGTGAACGAGCGGTTCTAGGCGCTTCAGTCTGGCACCGCGCGACCGCTACGGTCGCAGGTTCGAATCGTGCCTCGGGCATGGGCGTGTGTGCTGTCCTTAGGTTACTGAGGTTTAAGTAGTTCTAAGTTCTAGGGGACTGATGATCTCAGCTGTTAAGTCCCATAGTGCTTAGGGCCATTTGAACCATTTTGTATCATCCACCCTATTTACAGATGAGGCAACCTTTACGTGAAGTGGTATTTTCAACTTTCGTAACAGTCATCTGTGGTTGTGGGATAGTACGCAGAATCCTTATGGTACGATGACAGCGAATCATCAGCATCGGTGCAACCGAAATACGCGGGCCGGTATAATTGGCGACCATATTTTGTGATCAGTCTTCCACCCACGTCGCCTAACAGGCTGGAACTATCGGTGTTTCTTGCGGGTGACTTTGCGCTACCTCATAAGGCGACTCCACTGTTTTAACCACTGTGCCATTAGGGTATGTCATGAGAAACTTTCATTGTCTTTGTTTTCCTAGCTATATCCCGTGTCTTCACAGCGTCGGCACGTTAATCTGGATTTGGTAATGTTGGTGGTAGAAGGCGGCTGGATGACGAGCCACACTACCCCTTCCCTCCCCCCCCCTCCCCCTTTCACCACGTGGCAGAATTTGGATACTAGTGTTAGCTCATGTGAGAGTATGTGAACGTTCTGTAAGTGTTGATGAATCTCGTAACTGAGGCAGGCCACCGGCCGCTGTGGCCGAGCGGTTCTAGGCGCTTCAGTCTGGAACCGCGCGATCGGTACGGTCGCAGATTCGAAATCTGCCTCGGGCATGGATGTGTGTGATTTCAAAAAAATGGTTCAAATGGCTCTGAGCACTATGCGACTTAACTTCTGAGGTCATCAGTCGCCTAGAACTTAGAACTAATTAAACCTAACTAACCCAAGGACACCACACACATCCATGCCCGAGGCAGGATTCGAGCCTGCGACCGTAGCAGTCGCGCGGTTCCGGACTGCAGCGTCCAGAACCGCACGGCCACTCCGGCTGGCGTGTGTGATTTCCTTAGGTTAGTTAGGTTTAAGTAGTTCTAAGTTCTAGGGGACTGATGACCTCAGATGTTAAGTCCCATAGTGTTCAGAGCCATTTGAACCATTTTGAGGCAGGCCTTGGGTAACAGCCCAGTATTCACCTGGTGGGATGTGGGAAACCGCGTCAACGCCGGCCGGCACAGTAGCACTCGTCTTTAAACAGCCGAGCAAATTATATCCGGGGCCGGCGCGCCAGCCAGAATCTCGGAAGCGGAGAGCTAAAGTGCGTGGGACAGGTGGCACAATGAACACTTAAGTATTGTTCTGCCTTTGGAATTAAAATTTACCCGAAAATTCAAATTAATTATACGCTAAGCGTGCTTAGCTTACAGTGAACGTTTGTTCTAACTAAAGAAATGTAGATAAAAGACTGGATTGTTAGAAACAACACGAATCACTAAGATTGTGTAATTTTTATCTCTCTGGCCCCGCATACTGTCTTTCAATAATACCATTTCAAGATTATCACGAAAGTACCTAAATGAGGTAAGAGCAGACGTAAATGATAATTTAACACAAAACAAAATTTTAATACACCACGTTTTTTAATAGGACTATAAAGTAATTTCTCCTCCCTCATACAGATTCCTAAACCCACAGAGATGGTCCTGAAAATTTGTGACTGTGAACTTTGATAGTTATGAAAATACTTGTAACATTTAAAATGGAAAACGATGGGTCGATGCAAAAGATGATATTAAGGAGGTGAACTTTTCATGTATCAATTAGTAAGTAGCGTAACAGTACAGAGGTGAACTACAGTATTAATGCATGAATTACGTATTCCATGCGACTCACGTTTGTTCTTTTAAATCTTACACGTATTTTCATCGCTATTAAAAATTCAGTCACAAATTTTCAAGACTATCTGTATAGGGTTGTGAATCTGCATATGGCTAGAAGAAGTTACTTTATTCGTCTTAGTCCGATTTAAATACGTTATATATTAAAAATTCATTTTTATTTAAGTAGTTACTATCTGCTTTTTACACTTGCATGTGTCAAATTTTTTAATCGATTTCCAACAGTTTTATGAGATTACAACAGAGACATGTGTTAAATTTCACATTTATTTCAGTTTCTCTTCCCCTGACACAACCAATATGTTGCTTCGTCCTGTGTATAACTCGTGAAAAGACCATGAAGGTAAAAACTACAGAGATTCTAACTCTAAGGTAGAAATTAAAGAGATTCTAGCTCTCATGGAAGCTTTCCAGCAATCTTTCATCCCGAGAAGCATTTGCAACTGGAACAGGAAAAGTGGGATATATCTTGTGTATGGATGAGACTACTTTGTGTACCACTGCCAGTAAATTGAGTTAATGTTGCACTGCCATCAAGTTCTGAGTTTTGTTTAAAATTTGTTTGTCGGGAAGTTAGTTCAAACTCAATTCCAAAACACAAAGGGAAGAAAGTGACCTAAACGAGTAAAAAGGTGGTGAAAAGTGTTTAGCGCTACACGGGAATAGAACTATTCACACACACACACACACACACACACACACACACACACACACACACACACAAATCCGCACGCTTGTCGAAAACTTCACATACGACGTACAGGAAAGAATAGTGAAGCACATCATAATTGAAATGCTGTTGACAAATGGTCTACAAGCCCTCAAAGTATTTAACAGCACAACGTGTACTTTCGCTCCCACAAACGAATAAACAGTCGAAATGAAAACGTGGGAACAGAAAATGCCCAAAGAATAAAACAAAGAGCCAATATGTATCAGGAAAGAAAGAAAGAAAGAAAGAAAGAGAGAGAGAGAGAGAGAGAGAGCGCTACAGCTCTTTGGTCGAAGTATTTACATACCCTGCCATTATCCTAAGAAACAAAACATTACATAGTGTGACTTAAAATTGTTTACATTAACGTCACTGATACAGTCCACTATATTCGTTATTCAGAATTTTGATGCGGACAGACGACAGCCTCAGTGAAATTTTTGAATGAAGTAATTCCGCTTTAGGCTGTTAAAATATTATTTATTGCGAAAAGCTGACAAAATAAAAGCAGCACACAGCTAATATAGTACTACAACAACAGCCACTAAAAACATTAAATTCAAAATATACACGACATTTTGACTTTAGTGTTCATAGTGGATGTTGTTTTCATCATATTAGCCATGAGCCGTTATTATATCAGCTTTTTCATGTTTGCTCACATAGTGTATGGAACAGCAGGTGGGTTTGTACCACCACTATTGGCAACTACGTTAACGAGCCTCTCACAGCTTTATGTTCTTGAGTGGGTCCCACTATCCCATAATGCTCGACAACGACCATGTGTCGAAATTGAAATCGGAATAAATAATATTTTAATAGTAAATGTATTCGCAATTGCGAATATGAACCACCCTCGGCTATATATTAGACTGACGAGAGTGAAAATTTGTGGCAGTACGGGACTCAGTCCGAATTTCCCGCTTTACGCGAGCAGTCACCTTAACCGCTTCGGCTATCTGTGCACCAATCACGGCCAGACCCAAAAGTCTTCCGTATGTCACCGTCCTTGTGTCACAACCTGTTCTCGTACGTTATGTATATTCCCATCCAGGAAACATTGAGTGTCGAGGACCTGCTACTGACGGAAAAATACAAATTGCACCGTACTTCTTAATAAAAAAAAAAAAAAATAAAATAAAATAAAATAAAAAAATAAAAAAAAATAAAAAAAACAAGAAAAACAAGAAAAACGTTATCGTTGGATAAAATGCACCGTTGTTTTGTTAAAATTTCTTCTGTGTCAATGATAGACGTGCTCTCTCGCATTCATAGAATTGTGTGGTGTTTAAAAAAATTCACAGTAGCGTCATAAATACAGAAGTCATTGGTAAATGAAACATGGTGTGGTTCTGTGGCGGTGTTGTATGTCATGACAGTTAAAGCAGTCCCTCATGTTCATTGGTAATAGTGCTTAAGGTATGACATAAGCCAGCTATGTGATCACAAGGAAATCTACAGTCTACAGTTGCCCAACAGCTGCCTCCATTTGCGCATCTCGAAGCTACTGCCTGCTTCAGCTTGAAGGGGAGTTTTATTTGGCCCGCTATAACGCGGCGTGAGCCTTACCTGCTGCTTGACCCTGCGGCGCCAGGCTAGCAGCTGGTGCGCCTGCGCGCGGTAGCGGTCGCGCAGCTCGCGGATCACCAGCCGCGCCTCTTCCACGCTCTCCACCGGCCGTTCCTCCATGGCCTGCAACATCAACACGAAAACATCAATCAACAACGACATCGCATTATCAAACAATATCTTTATTTATTCTCTTAATTATTTTTGCATTTATACCGACGAGCCAAAACGTTACGTCAACAGCCCTTTGCGAGACTGAATGCAGCACGGTGGCGTTTCGGGCACGTGATGCGGTAGGGAAAGTACGCTACTGGCCATTAAAAGTGCTACACCTCGAAGATGACGTGCTATAGACGCGAAATTTAACCGACAGGAAGAAGATGCAGTGATATACAAATGATTAGCTTTTCAGAGCATTCAAACAAGGTTGGCGCCGGTGGCGACATCTACAACGTACTGACATGAGGAAAGTTTCCAACAGATTTCTCATACACAAATAGCAGTTGACTGGTGTTGTCTGGTGAAACGTTGTTGTTATGCCTCGTGTAAGGAGGAGAAATGCGTGCCGTCACGTTTCCGACTTTGATAAAGGTCGGTTGTAGCCTATCGCGATTGCGGTTTATCGTATAGCGACATTGCTGCTCGCGTTGGTCGAGATCCAATGACTGTTAGCAGAATATGTAATCGGTGGGTTCGGGAGGCTAACACGGATCGTGCAGCCACGTCTCGATCCCTGAGTCAACAGATGGGGACGTTTGCAAGACAACAACAATCTGCACGAACAGTTCGACGACGTTTGCAGCAGCATGGACTATCAGCTCGGAGACCATGGCTGCGGTTACCCTCGACGTTGCATCACAGACAGGAGCGCCTGCGATGGTGTATTCAACGACGAACCTAGGTGCACGAATGGCAAAACGTAATTTTTTCGGATTAATCCAGAGTCTGTTTACAGGATCATGATGGTCGCATCCGTGATTGTCGACATCGCGGTGAACTCTCATTGGATGTGTGTATTCGCCATCGCCATACTGGCGTATCACCCGGCGTGATGGTATGAGGTGCCATTGGTTACACGTCTCTGTCACCTCTTGTTCGCATCGACGGCACTTTGAACAGTGTCCGTTACATTTCAGATGTGTTACGACCCGTGGCTCTACCCTTCATTCGATCCCTGCGAAACCGTACATTTCAGCAGGATAATGCACGACCGCATGTTGCAGGTCCTGTACGGCCTTTCTGGATACAGAAAATGTTCGACTGCTGTCCTGGCCAGCACATTCTCCAGATCTCGCAACAATTGAAAACGTCTGGTCAATGGTGGCCGAGCAACTGGCTCGTCACAATACGCCAGTTACTACTCTTGATGAACTGTGATATCGTGTTGAAGCTGCATGGGCAGCTGTACCTGTACACGCCATCTAAGCTCTGTTTCACTCAATGCCCAGGCGTATCAAGGCCGTTATTACGGCCAGAGGTGGTTGTTCTGGGTACTGATTTCTCAGGATCTATGCACCCAAACTGCGTGAAAATGTAATCACATGTCAGTTCTAGTATAATATATTTGTCCAATGAATACTCGTTTATCATCTGCATTTCTTCTTGGCGTAGCAATTTTAATGGCTAGTAGTGTATATAAGCGGAGCAGAGACGAATGGGGAATCATTTCAGCGATGATACGGGCTGCAAATGGGGAAACCCACTAAAGAAATTGGACTTCTACAAAATGCATGTAGTTTTGACCTGGCTCCTGGAAACGAGCAAGTCGGAAATGGTGAATCTGATCGGCTGTTGGGGTGCTACTGTCGTACGCATATATTTAGAAAGAGATGAAATTACTAGTAGGCTACAAGGTGTTAGAAGTCGACGTTTCATCGCATAAGGTAGAGATGGGAGGCTTGCCTGCTATGTAAAGCAGAACAGGTGGCGATCTGTGGCATATCTTCCAACAGAGTACGGCGGTGTCACAGGCACAAGTGTTTTGGAGGCAACGTTTAACGCGCATTGCTGAAAATAGAGATATGCAGTAGGCGACTCCTAAGTGTTCTCATATTGACTCAACGGCAACGTCAATTACTATTGCATTGGGCATGGGTTAATAGAGAAAAGACAGTGGACGCATGGAAACATGTCGCCTGCTGGGATGAATAACATTTCTTGTTACACCAGGCCGGTGGTCATAACGGCATACGCCGTCGTCCAAGGGAACGGCTGCTCGAAACGTGCAACGCGCCACGGACGCGGGCCGTTGAGGACAGTATTATGCTGCAGAGGGTATCTATTTGTGCATCTGTGGAACCTCCGGTGATAATCGAAATCACTATGACAACAGTGGACTACGTGAACACTGTTGCTGACCACTTGTATCCCTTCATGCATTGATGCCTTATCCTATGACGACGCCATCTTCTAGCAGGATAGCTGCCCATGTCACAAGGCCAGAATCGTACTGCAGTAGTTTGAGGAGCATAGTAGTGAACTTACGTTGATGTCTTGGCCACCAAATTCTCCTGATCTGAACCCAATGGAAAACATCTGAGACGCTATCGGGCACCAGATCCACATCAAAAAACCACCGTCCTGTAATTTACAGAAAGTGCATGACATGTGCGTACACATCTGGACTTTCAGAAACGCACCAACGACTTGTCGAATCCATGTCAGGCAAAAAATGGTTCAAATGGCTCTGAGCACTATGGGACTTAACATCTGAGGTCATCAGTCCCCTAGAACTTTAAGCCTAACTAACCTAAGGACATCACACACATCCATGCCCGAGGCAGGATTCGAACCTGCGACCGTAGCGGTCGTGCGGTTCCAGACTAAAGCGCTCGGCCACAGCGGCCGGCCATGTCAGGCAGAATAGCTGACGTATTCCTAATGTTGACCAACACGCTGTCAAGCAGCTGTTCATAATGTTTTGGCTCATCAGCGCATTTGACGTTGCAAGATTAAGGCTTCCAGGCACTCTCGTACGTCTAACCAGACACAATTTGTGAGTCAGCGCCACAATATGCATCGTACATTAGCACTATATAATGATAAGAATAACAGTAATAAAAATCGTCATTCTCATCACCAGCATTATAATTGTTACTATGACAACTGGTGGCAGATTTTGTATTAAAAAAACCATTGAAAAAGAGAAAGGAAAAATCTCAGAAAACTCTTAGCACTAAAATGTGAAAATGGAATTCGAATGAAAAAGAAATCACAGGAGACCTATCACGTTTACAGTAAAAATAACAGATAGCATCCGAAATCAGTGATTACATTTTTGCTGTCACTTACATAGAATGGACAATATTGGGCTCACAAAGAAAATTCTAAACTTAGCGATATCGACAAAAAATCGTAACTAATTAACAGAAGTTGATGAAGACCTGCAAGAAATTGGTTCCCATTAAGAAATTATTCAAGATAGAATGCAATTTTGATTTCTGATTCATGAACACAAATTTTCTGAGAGACCTACCGGACCATATTCAGAATGGAGAGAATAATGTTAAAAGAAACATTTTGAATGCAGATGGAATCTGAGGAAAGGACATTAAGCTCAAATTAGAAAACAAAAAAATCTTACATAGCCTAATTATTTTCCAGCCCAGTTATGGCGTCATTCACATCCATATTGATACTCTGCCAATCACACTTAAGAGCCTTTCCGTGCGCCGTGCGAGCTCCATTTCCCTTATTTTAATATAACGATCTTTCACCCTACGTAGGTCGGCGTCAACAAAATATTATTGCATTCGGAGGAGAAAGTTGGTGATTGAAATTTCGTGAGAAGATTCCGCCGCAACGAAAAAGTGTGAGCAGCTGCCTTTATTTAATGATGTCCACCCCAAATCCTGTGTCATGTCAGTGACAGTCACTCCCCTATTTCTCGTTAATACAAAACGTGCTGCTCTTCTTTGACCTTTCTCGATGTACTCCGTTAATCCTATCTGGTTAGGATTCCACACCGCGCAGCAGTACCCCGAAAGCGGACGGACGGGCTTAGTGCAGGAAGTCTCTCTAACAGATCTATTGCATCTTTTTGCAAATAAAAGGCAATCTTTGGTTCGCCTTCCGCCACAACATTTTCTGTGTGTTCTTTCCAATTTAAGTTCTTCGTAATTATAGTTTCTAGGTATTCAGTTGAATTTATAGCCATCAATTTCACCGATTTATGGTGTAACCGAAGTTTAACGGATTCCTTTTAGCACTCACGTGGATGACCTCACACTTTTCATTCTTTAGGGTCAGCTGTGAATCTTCGCATCATATTGGTATCTTATCTAAATCGTTTTACAATTATTTTTGATCTTCTGATGACTTTACTAGACGATAAACGACAGGACCATCGACAAACAACCTAAGACGGCTGTTGAGGTTGTCTTCTAAATCGTTTATTTAGACAAGGAACAGCAGTGAGCCTCTAACACTATCTTGGGCAATGCCAGAAATCACTTCTGTTTTATTCTATGACTTCCCGTCAATTACTACGAACTGTGACCTCACTCGCAGGAAATCACGAATGTAGTGACGTAATTAGACGATATTTCATAAGCACGCAATTTGATTACAAGCCGTTTGTGAGGACAGTGTCAAAAGCCTTCTGGAAATCCTGAAACACGGAATCGATTTTAAATCCCTTGTCAATAGTACTAAACACCACCTCTGAGTAAAAAATTGTTCAAATGGCTCTGAGCACTATGGGACTTAACATCGGAGGTCATCAATCCCCTAAAACATAGAACTACTTAAGCCTAACTAACCTAAGGACGTCACACACATCCATGCCCGAAGCAGGATTCGAACCTGCGACCGTAGCGGTCGCGCGGTTCCAGACTGAAGCGCCTAGAACCGTTCGGCTACAGGGCTGGGTCCTGTGAGTAAAGAGGTAGTTGTGTTTCGCAAGAACGATGTTTCCTAAATCCGTGTTGACTGTGTGTCAATAGATCGTTCCATTCTAAGTAATTCATTATGCTCCAACATAACGTATGTTCCAAAATGCTGTTGCAAATCGACGTTACTGATATGGAACTGTAATTTAGTGGATTACTCCTACTGCCTTTCTTGAATATTGGTGTGACCTGTGCAACTTTCCAGTTTTGGGTACAGATCTTTCGTCGAGTGAGCGGTTGTATACGATTGTTTAGAATGGAGCTATTGCATCAGCATACTCTGAAAGAACCCTAATTGGTAAACAGTCTGATCAGAAGACTTGCTTTTATTAAGTGATTTAAGTTGCTTCAATACTTAGGTCCGCCCCCGGGAGCTGAGTGGTCAGCGCAACAAAATGTCAATACTAAGGGCCCGGGTTCGATTCCCGGCTGGGTCGGAGATTTTTCTCCGCTCAGGGACTGAGTGTTGTATTGTCCTAATCATCATCATTTCATCCCCATCGACGCGCAAGTCGCCGAAGTGGCGACAAATCGAAAGACTTGCACCCGGCGAACAGTCTACCCGACGGGAGGCCCTGGTCACACGACATTACTACTCCGAGGATATTTACTTCTACGTTACTTACGTTGGCCGGCCAGGGTGGCAGAGGGGTTCTAGGCACTACAGTCTGGAACCGCACGACCGCTGCGGTAGCAGGTTCGAATCCTGCCTCGGGCATGGATGTGTGTGATGTCCTTAGGTTAGTTAGGTTTAAGTAGTTCTAAGTTCTGGGAGACTAATGACCTCTGAAGTTAAGTCCCATAGTGCTCAGAGCCATTTGAACCATTTTTTTTACT
The DNA here is from genome assembly GCF_023864345.2 of Schistocerca serialis cubense. Classification (NCBI taxonomy): domain Eukaryota; kingdom Metazoa; phylum Arthropoda; class Insecta; order Orthoptera; family Acrididae; genus Schistocerca; species Schistocerca serialis. The sequence goes on along the minus strand of NC_064640.1, from coordinate 432,279,126 downwards.
TACGTTGGCAGCTGTTCTTGATTCGAATTCTGGAATATTTACTTCGTCTTCTTTTGTGAAGGCATTTCGGAAGGCTGTATTTAGTAATTCTGCTCTAGCAGCACTGTCACCAAGAGTATTTACATTGCTATCGCGCAGAGGCGCCATTGATTGTGTCTTGCCGCTAGCATACTTTACATACGTTCAGAATCTCTTTGACTGTCAGGTTTCGAGGCAAAGTTTCGTTGTGGAAACTGTTATAAGCATCTGACATTGAAGTCTGCGGTAAATTTCGAGGTTCTGTAAAAGATTGTCAACCTTTGAGAGTTTGCGTTCGTTTAAATTTTTTTTCGTGCAACAATGTTCTGAGCCGTTTTGTGTACCAAGGGGGATCAGTTCCGTCGGTTGTGAATTTATTTGGTGTAAATCTCTCAATTGCTGTCGATACTATTTCTTTGTATTCAAGCCACATCTGGTCTACACTTACCGGTACATCGTTAATTTGGGAAGAGTGGCGATTGTCTCTCAGGAAGGTGTCAAGTGAATTTTTATCTACTTTTTTGAATAACAGTATTACTCGTTTATTTTTGGAGGATTTGTGAGTTACAACGTTCAGTCTCGCTACGACAACCCCATCTCCACTAACCCCTGTATCCGTTTTGATGCTCGTTATTAGCTCCTAAGCGTCATTATTATTTCATTACTTAATCGTCAGTGGAAGGTCTACCAACTTTGGAATTGTTAGAGATATATTGAAATGTGCACATAGGATCAGTCACATATTTTCATATTTCTATCGTTACGTACAGTATAGTAGTAAATAATTCATAGGCGGTAGAAACTCAAATTTGTAAAAGAAGAAAGCGGAACTCTTCGATCTAATTTTGTTCTCAGCTAAGTTTAGCGGTGCACTCTTCACCCGCAACATTTCCTGTGACCTTTTTTATGATGACCGTACACGAAGCTACACAGTGTGGCCAACAAACCTCGGACACCTGCCGCAGTACGTTTCAAAGAAACCAGTCGTCTAATAGGAAGATGGCCCTCCTTTGGATAGTAATACAATGTTTAATCTTCGGAGAGGGCTTCCAGTTACATTTATCGGAAGATTTGTTGCCGTTGTTCCAGTAACATGGTGAATAGTAGTCAAAGTCTTGCACTAAAAGGTGTCATGAAAAGGTCGCTATACTTCGCCCCGAATATGTTCGATGAAGTTCAAGTTGGAGCTTTGAGCGAGCGACAGCACCACATCACCTAAATTTTCTTCAAACCACGATGTACTCATCCATTGTTTGTGGAAAGAACCATCACCATGTTAATACACGAAAGGTGTGGTGGCTGTTTTCGCTGTGTGTGTGTGTGTGTGTGTGTGTGTGTGTGTGTGTGTGTGTGTGTGTGACAGTGAAATTCCCCCATCACAGTACTACGGCACACCGCTATAGGAGCCCAAACAAAATGGTGCAACAAACGTGAACGTGGGCTGTTCGAATACCCACAGTATGATCGCTCTTTCACCGAACAGATGCTGAACAGTTAACGATTTTGTTCACACGTTTGTTTCTACAGTGTGTAAACAGTTCGTCTCCGAAAATGGTTTATTGTTCAAAAGATATACATCCAGTATCCTCTACTTATCTTCCTAATTAGTAAAATAATTTAATTACATCCTATTAAAGTCACCGATATGCAACCTGAGGACACACAGAGCGCACTTGGTGTGGTGTTGGCTAACTTAGACAGTGTGACCATGGTCACAGTGCAAGATACCGAACATTGAACATGTAGCAAGAATTGATCGTGAAAGTTAATGCGACAGCTCGCAATAAGCAGTAATTTCGGGTCACGACCCCGATATGCATAGAATTTTCTACTATCACTACATATTCATTCACTGCACATCCATCGTATCTGAACGGTTTACACTTACATCGCATGTCATCGCATCTACATCGATTTCATCCCCACAAATTAATTAATTTCATTTTGCCGAATTTAATTCGTGACAGCTAGTGGAACTGGTGGCACCCTGATTAGCCTAAACGAAAGACTCTGAATTAAAGGAAGCAGAAATACCAGCCGCAACAGATTGAACAGTTTGACATGGAATTTGAACGTGAATTTGTCAGAACTTGTACTTGGCTTCGAAGTCATTGGAGACAGTGCCTGTGAGAGACAGTGGCAAACAGGATGGGCAGTGAATTTGATCGCGGTCAGATCAGCAGAGCGAGGCCAATGGAGTACTTCAGCTTCGGAGTCGTGCAGACACTGCAGTTTTCCAGGGCAAGCGTGTCAACGGCTGCCAGAGTACGTCGGTAGGAGAAAACAGTGCCGCCGGTCAGGATCGAGTATCTGACTTCCGTGATCTGGACGACGAGACCGCGCAATGCCGACCGTCCACCCGGCCAACACTTTTGTGTTTGGCTTCCCTCTACGTAGCCAATCAGTCAGTTAAAAATATTTCGAAAACTGCTAGTTCGGTTGGCCACTTGCACGCAATGACACACACATACACACTCATTTCTACCATTCTGGATCCAATTCCAATACGAAGAATCACCACCATGTGGTAACGGTACATTTAAACAGAAAAGAAATGCGACTGTACTTGAGAAACGACCAACCCGATACCTCCGTACCCACGGAATTCGGCTTAAGATTACATTACACAGCATTATTAGAAAGGCGTTTGGCCAGCACGCAGCTATTGAAGACTGTAAAATGAACTTGCGAAATTTTTGAAAGTACTCTCCTCCTGCAAGTAGTTTCTCTTATAACGAGAAAAAGAAATAATAACTGTATCAGAAGTCAAACCGAGATCCTCGGTGTGGCAGTCAGACCGGTTCCCTGTACATTTTATATTTCATTAACGGAGACGTGCAACTGAAATTACAGTAAACATTTAATCACTGAAAGGAAGAGGAAATATTAGGGTTTAACAAAAGTGGTTCAAATGGCTCTAAGCACTACGGGACTTAACATCTGAGGTCATCAGTCCCCTAGACTTAGAACTACTTAAACCTAACTAACCTAAGGACACAACACACATCCATGCCCGAGGCAGGATTCGAACCTGCGACCGTAGCAGCAGCGCGGCTCCGGACTGAAGCTCCTAGAACCGGTCGGGCACTACGGCCGGCTGAGGTTTAACGTGCCATTAACTAGACGAGGGTGTGTTGGAAAGTAATGCCACCCGATTTTTAACGTGAAAACTCTTCATGCTTTTCTAATAATTAACGTACTACATCTCTATTCCTCATGTCTACATACTTACTTAGCACCATGGTCTCCCTGGCGACGAACATTTCTCTCCCACCGAGAGACCAGTTTGTTGATACCTAAGCTGTATTTGCGTGACTTTGTTGACGGAGGCAAAACTTAATCTCTGCTTGCACCGCTTAATCACTGTCAGTCCTCGAAGGTGTAAGTTTTGGAAACAGATGAAAATTGGAAAGAGCGACGTCGGGACTGTATGGAGGATGTTGGATGACTCAAGGCGTCGGATTGTTGCAGATGGCGCAACGTTCATGTGTTGTCTGGCACTGTTATATTGAAGGAGAGGGTCTTCCATGTGTCGATGAACGTTTCTAATTCGAAACTCTATCACAGTGCGCTGTTTTCTCACATACCAGCGAATGTATTTACGCACCGCCATGTTACACGCTACAATTCGGAGCTCTCCAGCGGCAGAGGGCTGCATATACATATATAGACACGAAGAATAAAGATGTAGAGTGTTAACAACGTTTGTTTTATTTAAAAAAAACTTTAGAAGTTTTCACATTACTTTTAAGCACGCCCTCGTATGATTGTTGGAGGCGGACCGCAAGCTGGGATCGGGGAAGGAAACCGTCCCTGTCCTTTCAATGGAACGATCCCGCCATACACCTTAACCTGTCTGGAGACATCACAGAAAACCTAAATTTGGATGGCCGGACGTGGATTTATTTGGCCGCCCTTCTGAATCGTAACCACTACAGGCATGGTATCAAAATTGCCTTTACTTCTCTTTCTCATTCTCCTTGATGCCTCACTCTAGCTCCTCCTTTCTTCTAACTACTTCGTGTCTTCTTTGCTTTCTCGTTGCTCAGATCTACTAGTCCCGCTATTTCTACTCTAAACCTCCTCGTTTCGTATATTTTTTTTTACTGATTTCACATTTCTCTTTTGCTAATATACAACATTTACCCATGGAATTTTTATGTTTCTGTTCTCGTGATAAGTTAATATCTAATTGCAACATTGTCTCTGTCCGTCTGCTTAGCTGGGTGGGCGCCTGCACGGTATCTCAGCGTGTTCGGTCAGAGGGCTGCGTGCTCTCTGTAATAAAAAAAACTGAGTCAAGGAATCAACAATCAACTTGAACGGATGTCTTGTGAAGTCGGCCCAGACCAAACGCAACGAGGAAAAAAAAAATAAATAAATAAATAAATAAAAGGTGGTAACGTGCTTGCCTCCCATGCATTCGTTCCGGGTTCGATTCTAGGCCGGGTTGAAGATTTTTCTCCACTCGTGGACTGGGTGTTATCATCGTTTCATCCTCATCATCGGCCGCAAATTGCCCAATGTGGCGCCGACTGAAATAAGACTTGTATTTGGCGGCCGAACCCGCAAGGGACATCCCGACCAACAATGCCATACGATCATTTCATTATCAACCTTATCTGTTTTCATTCTTTCACTGTGTCTATAGATAGCCAGATTTCTTTTCTTCTTTACGATTAAGAGTTTTAAAACTTTTCACATGCTTCCTTCCTTGATCTCAAGTGAGACGTAAATTCATCTAATGCTACATTTCACGGCCGCAGGCTCTTCCTCTCAAACTTCTGTACTCCTTTCTTAGTCTCTCGGAGTCGCTTCCAGGCAACTGTCTTTAATGCATATAAACACAGATTTGTTTACGGCACTGTAGCATATTAATAATAAACCACTTAAAACTTTGAAATTTGCAACAAAGCAGTTCCTACTCCCACTAATGCAGTGCGTCTCGGAACAGTTCCCATGATGACACTGTCTTTTGCCGGTTTACTTTAGAGCATCTATCACTCCTTTACATCCAGTAACCTGCTACTGTCAGTGAGCCGAAGCTCTCAAACTGCGAGACAAAAGGCCTCTCGAGTACGGGAAAAAAGTGGTTCAAATGGCTCTGAGAACTATGGGACTCAACTTCTGAGGTCATCAGTCCCCTAGAACTTAGAACTACTTAAACCTAACTAACCTAAGGACAACACACACATCCATGCCCGAGGCAGGATTCGAACCTGCGACCGTAGCGGTCTCGCGGTTCCAGACTGTAGCGCCTAGAACCGCACGGCCACTCCGGCCGGCTCTCGAGTACGGGAACACAGTGACAGGATTTCGGAGTTTATGGCAGCTTCCACAGCGACATGATGCCTCACCTGTAGTGTTTCAGCCACGGGCGTTTGTGGCTCATCTCAGAGCTATTACGAACGACTACTGTTGTGATTTGCCGCTCCAGACAGTATAATGTGAGCAGTAGCAACTAAATTACTGTCACGTAAGGATATTAGAGGTGTCGGAAGTTGTGTATTTCCGCCTGTTGAAACACTTTTCGACATTGTCCTATCATCAGGTGAATGGTTTTCGCTAAATCTGTCGTCGTAGTGGGTTATACACTATCTGATCAAAAATACTCGAACACCTCTATGTAATGCGAAATTTATCACTAGATGTCACGAGAGACGGACCAGCCAGTATAAAAGGAGGCGAGGACTTACGATATAACTATAGTAGCAGTGACACAGAAAGGGGAGGTCAGGGGAGCTCTGCGACTGCGAAAGTGAACTGGTCATTGGATGCCAGCTGAGTAACCGATTCATCAGGGACATTTCAACCCTTCTAAAGCTGCCTAAGTCGACTGCTGGTGATGTGACTGAATTGGAAGCGCGAATTAACACCCACAGCTAAACCAAGACAAGGCAGACCTCATGTACTGACGGATAGGGACCATCGAGGATTGGGGAGGGTGGGTATAAAAAATCGCCTGCAATTGGTGGATGGTATCGCTTGAGTTCCAAAGTGATACCAGCAGTACAGCTAGCACAATGGCTGTGCTCAGTCAGTTAGGAGAATGGAGTACAATTGTCGAACAGCTACTAATAAGTCAGTGAATGGCTGGAAATGAGTGATTTCGTGTGATGAATCATGCCATGTCCTGTGGCAATCCAGTGGAAGGCTTTATGCTTGGCGAATTCCTGGAGAATATTATCTTCCATCATGTTTAGTGCCAACAGTGAAGTATGTGGGAGGCTGTTCTATGGTATGAGGGTGTGGTCCACTTATTGCGCTTCAGCTCTAAATGTGAAATGATATGAACACATTTTACAGCATTGTGTACTGCGTACAGTAAAGAATCACTTCAGAGGCGACGATTGATTGTGTCAGGGTGAAAATGCACTCTCTTATAAAGCAGCATATGTGAGGCAATGGTCTGTGGACAGTAATATTCGTGCAATGGACTGTACCGCCCATAGTCTCAACCTGAACCCAATGGAACACCTTTGGGATGAATTAGAACGTCGACTATGCTCCAGATCCCAGCGATCATCATCACTACCTTCTTTGGTTTCGATTCTTGGGGATGAATGGGCTACCATTCTTCCACGAATTTTTTACACTTTACTAAAAGTGTCCCAAACAGAGTTCAATCTGCCATAAAGGTGAAAGGTGGCACACATCATATTAATATCCATTAACAGGATGATGATGATGATTGATTATGATTGTGGGACGCTCAACTGCGTGGTTATCAGCGCCCGTACAAAGTCCCAATCTTTACACTGTCCTGTCTCGCTACTTTCCCGAATCATGATGAAACTATGAGGACAACACAAACCGAACCGGCCGCGAATCGAACCCGGGACCCCATTATCCAGAGGCAGCAAGCTAGCCACTATATCACGAGCTGTGGGCTCCATTAACAGGAGTCCGTATATTTTTCAACAGGTTGGTATAATGTACCAGTACTTGGACATGCCACAGGTGTGTTGTTGGTAAGAGAAAAAGTTAGAAATCGTTGTGTAAAGTAGCTCACACTCTTTCTCACGGATTATAAAACAAAGGATACTTACAGGTCTATTTTCATTTCCTTGGTGATACAACTGACGTGTAGCACCAACAAGGCGTCAAAAATCTTTAAACAACTAAGACCTGCGAATTTTTCCTCTTTCTTATGAAGTTTGAACTTTCCTCAACACTGAAGTTATCGGAGATGTAGCACTCAGTTTTGTAATGATGAGAAAGGAATAACCCTGATATCTACCTGTAGTGAATCAGTGATGCCACTGAAACCCAAAAGTAATTGTTGGAGTGCGATCTGAAACCCAGCCGTCTAGAACATGAGTACATTGTTGTGCCGCTGAGGGACTATGGTACACGCATATTGGTCAGCACAGAATGATGTAAGTATTGGGTTTTTGCTTTGGAATATTTTTTTTTTCAAAGTTAACGAGGTATATTCGGGTTACCTGAAAATTACAACTACCTACATGGAACTGTGAACCCTGTTTTGTATCATTCCGGTAGTTGGAAACTGTCTGCCAGGCTGAGACTCTAAACACGGAACCATGGCTAGGTGAATAGTCAAGGTTCTGGGTTCGAGTCGCAGCCCTGAACACAGTTTTAATCTACTAGTAGTTCAAGAACACGCCTTTGCAGAGTCGAAAGACTCATTTTGCAAACCACCTTGTGCGTCCATGATTCGGTCTAAGGCGCTGCAGTCATGTACTGTGCAGCTGATCATGGCGGAGGTTCCAGTCCTCCCTCGGGTATGGGTGTGTGTGTGTTTGTCCTTAGGATAATTTAGGCTAAGTAGTGTGTAAGCTTAGGGACTTATGACCTTAGCAGTTAAGTCGCATAAGATTTCACACACACGTTTTCGTCCATGATTTAGAATAGGAATGCTACGAAGACACATTGCAGACAAGCAATTTTCTAAGTTGTATTACAATTATAGACGACTTTTGAAAGAGCTCTGTAGCAGCCAGTGGCTCCGGGATGTTTGCGACGACCAATACATTAATACTTTGTCAACTAGTAAAAAGACAGACATATTGTAAATTAAATGTAATTTAAAAAGAGTACTGGGACTCTATTGGAATTATTTTTAACAGCCAGCCTTGAATTTTGTGTCACATCGATTATTCGCATCATCGACACCATATAGAAGGCTATGAATAAGTACCTCTAGAATTTCGGAAGACGACTGTGTGAAAACAAGACAGAAATCAGACTCATCAGTAGATAGTGTGTGTCTCTCCCAATTTTTAATTCAAATTACAAGCGCTCAACATGGGCACTATTAGCGATGCGGCAAACGTCAGTACGCGCATGAAATTCACTGAAACCGCCCACACAAATTTCCCGGAACGGCGCGACGGCAGCCCGCTTTGGAAACGTATTCACTGGATTGCCTGTCTGCAGGCGCGAACTAATTCGATACAACAATAGGGTGTGGGTTATTTGTCCACATGTTCCGACAAGCTGCTCCATAGTGCAACTACGCCATGGCACGTATTACGTATCGAGAATATGAGAGAGAGAGAGAGAGAGAGAGAGAGAGAGAGAGAGAGAGAGAGAGAGCGCCATGTGGGAAGTATGTATTTTAGGAGGAATAGTCAATATTCGGGGATATAACAAGAACGCTCATTCGAAGCAAAAAGGCCTAGTAAACGTGTGTTCTGAAAGACTTATCTCAAGAACTATGAGCACTTTTCTCAGTAAAAGTAATGTGTTTCTCAGCAGCAACGATGAATAAGTGCTCATGGCTCTTACGGTATGCATTTTAGAGCTCATGTTTACTAGACTCTTGTCCTTCAGATGATGGTCCCTGACATATTCCTGATTATTGACCATTCCTCCTGGGACACACTGTGTGCAAGCTGTGTTACTGATTGATGAGGACATCGTAACGTATACTGTGGTGACAAAAATCATCGGATATCTCCTAATATCGTGTCAGACCACCTTAAGCTGAGCGTAGTGCAGCAACTCGACGTGGCATGGGCTCAACAAGTCGTTGGAAGTTCTCTGCACAAATATTGAGCCATATCGCCTCTGTGAGCCGGCTATAAATGCCAAAGTGTTGTCGGTGTAGGATTTGATGGACGAACTGACCTCTTGATTATGTTCCATAAATGTTCGATGGAATTCATGTCGGGTGATCTGGGTGGTCAAATCATTCGCCCGAGTTGTCCAGAATGTTTTTCTAACCAGTTGCGAACAACTGCGGTTCGGTGACATGGCGCACTGTCATCCATAAAAATGAAGTCCATGAATAGTTGCAAATAACCATTTCCAGTCAGTGATCGATTCAGTTCGACCATAGAACCGAGTCCATTCCATGTAAACACAGACTACACCTTTATGGAGCCACCACCAGCTTGCACAGTGCCTTGTTGTCAACGTGGGTCCATGCCTTCGTCGAACGCTACCATCAGATCTTACCAACTGAATTCTGAACTCAGCTAACCAGGCCACGATATTCCAGTCGTCTAGGGTCCAACCGATATGGTCACGAACGCAGGCGAGGTGCTGCAGGCGATGTCGTGTTGTTAGCAAGGGCACTCGCGTCGGTCGTCTGCTGCCAAAGTCTATTAACGCCATGTTTCGCCTCACTGTCCAAACGGATACGTTCGTCATACGTTCCACATTAATTTCTGTGGTTATTTCACGTGGTGTTGTTTGTCTGTTAGTAATTACAACATTACGAAAACGCCACTGCTCTCGGGTTGGGTTGTTTTGGGAAGGAGACCAGACAGCGAGGTCATCGGTCTCATCGGATTAGGGAAGGACGGGGAAGGGCTTCGGCCGTGCCCTTTGAAAGGAACCATCCCGGCATTTGCCTGGAGCGATTTAGGGAAATCACGGAAAACCTAAATCAGGATGTCCGGACGCGGGATTGAACCGTCGTCCTCCCGAATGCGAGTCCAGTGTCTAACCACTGCGCCACCTTGCTAGGTCACTGCTCTCGGTCATTAAATTGTCTGTGGTGAGACGTATTGCCTGAAATTTGGTATTCTCGGCACGTTTTTGGCACTGTGGATCTCCCTAACGTCTAGCTCCAACTACCATTCCACGTTCAAAGTCTTAACTCCCCGTCGTCCTGCCATAATCACGTCGGAAACATTTTCACATGAATCACCTGAGTACAAATGACGGCTTCTCCAATGCACCCTGCGTACACGATACTACCACCATCTATGTATGTGCGTACAATCCAATCACTAGCGTAATACAGGAGCATCAACATTCTGTAAGACGTGCTGTATGCAGCAGAAATCCCTACTACAGAACACATCCACTGCAGCTGGTGTACAGAGGGCAGTGAGGAAACGGCCATCGAGAGGTGAGTGGTCTCTTCCCTCATGGTCGTGTTGCTGCCCAGCTGCCATTGTTCACAAGAACGAATGCGTGACGCGTCTTACAGTGGTACAAACAACGCCATTGCTCGGCGGAGCAGTGGAAGCGACTTTTGCGGAGTTGCTATAATCACGATACATTATCTCGTGAATGCCTTTGAATTTTATTTACCTGCTTGTGGTATGTCGACACTTAAGTTCTTTGTTATTAAAGTCTTGGGGTTCTGTTTCTTAACTTAGGCACAGAAGTTAACATTCCGCCGATGGTAAAATGAACACATATGTTTATGAAAATATTTTAGGCAATAGCATATATCCTACATTGTCGCAACTGTTTGGATTTAATGCTCCCGCCCTCAATGCAAGGATCGTCACATGGAGGTTCGAAGAAGAATAAAATAGAATCAATTTTCTGGGCTAGCCAGCTGAAATCCACGATCTGGATTCCGTTTTCGAGTGATAATAATCACAATAAAGTAGACGCTAACACTCACCGAAAATTATGCTGGAAAAGAAATTTGTATATGTTGTTAGTTACAGATTTAACATCATTGAGCCAGAGTGTCTTCGTTTGTAGACATTTGGTGTTTTAAAGAGCCTGCGTCGGCTATCTCAATATGTACCTCAATAACTACCGTAATGGTAATCTACAGTTTGACAAAAATCATTCTGTAAAAGTAAAATCAGTATTTAAGGATGTCCGTACTATTTTCATAAAATCTTAATTTTTCCCACAGATCGATCACAATAAAATTAAACTTTCACAATCATCGTTAAATTGTATTTTCTCCGGTGACTAGATGGTTAAGATGAGTTAGATAAGGTATATGTTACCTCCAATAAAAAAACCGTAGAAAAGCAATGCAGCGTTCAGTAGAAACCTTGGAATTATGAGCACCTACTGATATTTAAAGATGAATTATCTCTAACACTGGGTATCGTGCTGTTCATAAAATTAGATTAACGTTAGTTTTAACACAGCCCACCCTATACTGCAACAATTTCGTCAGAGGTTTAACTAGAACAACAGTAAGTGCAGAATATTTGCTTGTTTTAAAGATTGTTCTATTGACAGAAATTACTAAGCCTAAGACTTGGTTATTTTAAACCAATTTTTACTGGACCGTTACGTAATTGTAATGTACTACCATCATCAAGGCCAGTATCTGACTTGTTTTGTTCGGCCCAATAGACCTTTTTGATTTGTTTTATGGTCGTTTAGTGATCCACTCTCCTTAGGGCCTGAGACGCGTGGTATTTCTAGTAATCCATACATTTTCATTCTTCCTGTTTGTTCATTTCAGTCTCTTTAGCTTTCAAAAATGGTTCAAATGGCTCTGAGCACTGTGGGACTTAACATATGAGGTCATCAGTCCCCTATAACCTAGAACTACTTAAACTTAACTAACCTAAGGACATCACACACATACATGCCCGAGGCAGGATTCGAACCTGGGACCGTAGCGGTCCCCAGTTCCAGACTGAAGCGCCTAGAACCACTCGGCCACACTGGCCGGCTCTTTAGCTTTAATCAGCCGATTTGCTATATATTATTTCAGAGTTGCGTTTCTTACCGTCATACTCAAGCAGTGCTTTGATCCCAGTTTCTCTCTCTCTCTGTGTGTGTGTGTGGGGGGGGGGGGGGGGAGGCGTAATATAGGGATTAATTGCCACACTGTGTAGCAGGTACAGAAAATCTAACTAGGTACAGTCTTTTATTGCATATGCTAAACGCTATGCATTTTGTTTGTGTTGCAGTATAGTACCTTCAACATCATATCACCGTGGTATGTTGATGTTTCACAGCTGGTTAAGAGTGTTGCGCCCTTGTCTCTTTGAAGCACAAGTGTGTGCGTTTTCTTCATTATGCCTTTCAGACCCATCTCAGAAGATAAAACAATGTGTTACTGCATTTTCTCACTCATAACGTTCCGTTTACAGCTTCTGTCGCAACATTCTCCTGCGCCTGTGAAAGGTGACTGTCCCACGTCTAATCCAGAATAATCAATTCAGATATGACACGCGGACCAAGACGACCGCACCGTATGATTAGCCTTTCTATCCCTCCAGTTGTTTACATGCATTTTCAAGCTTTCTTGCCCTACAGTACATTTTTAATTACAAATAATGGGATATCTCATATAAATCAGTCATCAGTACTAACGATCTGGCACACGTACACAAAAATTGTATTTAATACACCTTAGATGCAAATTTCACTGCTACGCAGTTCGGTAAAGAAACTGATGATTGATTGTAGATCTCAAAATTTGCTGGAAATCATGAGGAATCTTCTGCTGTAATTTGACGGGCAAATACTTTATACTGAATTTTAAGTATGAAGACGATATTTCATAAATCACAAATTCATTATTTTTTCTTGGAATTGTGTTTTTAAAAATTCCGTGGTACTTTTTTCACAACAGTAGCAACAACGAAATTATTTTGAATGGAATAGTTATTTACATGTCACTGTGGTGAAGGGTCCTTAAAACTAGTAATTTTGTGACGATTTCCCAACGCTGGTGTGAAATGGATGTGAAGAAGTGCAGTTCACAGATTGCTGTCACTGTTTCTTTGCCGAGCGAGCTACAGCAAGAGCGCACTATTCTCAGCTTGCCCTTGAACATAACGACCTAACGACCTTGTATTCCTTGTATTCCTCCCTGTAACGGGACACACTCTTGTGCGAATGCCAGTAAATCAGTTTTAATCGTTAGATTATTACTTCGGAGCCTTTCCTCTCTTCTGAACTAACAAGGTAAAAGAACCGTCACAGACTATTCCACGTGCTGTACTCAATTTAGGGATGACACAACGATGTAGCTGAGGTTCAAATGTCCTAATCCAGCGATATGACGCTTGAAAACTATCTAGAAATACAACAAAAGGCGATTACCAGCTATCACCACTAATGGTGTGTAGCGACAGTCAAACTACCGTATATGGCTATACACAATTCCATTCCGAAAATAACCAAGAACCTGCATTATTGTTCCCATGTACTATGTGAACAACCGATGGCGTTGCTAGAAGTCTGTGTGGAAGTATTTACTATCCTGTTACAGTTACGATGCACGAATCGAGTGAACGTGATCCACACTCATGCTCATAAATTAAGGATAATGCTGATACATGGTGAAACAACGCTCTGGTGGGCGGTTTTCGGGTTTAAAGCACCTCGGGGTATGACCATGCGATGCATCTGACCTGCGGTCGTCGCACGGTGGCGCTGGTAGCTGTCACATACGCAGGGGTAGAATACTAGGGCGACTGGAGGCTGGTCAAACATAGCAGGTGGTAGCACGGGCCCTCCGTGTGCCACAAAGTGTGATCTCAAGACTATGGCAACGATTCCAGCAGACAGAAAACGTGTCCAGACGCTACAGTACGGAACATCCACAGTGTACAACACCACAAGACGACTGATATCTCACCATCAGTGATCGCAGAAGGCCACGGAGTACTGCAGGTAGCTTTGCTCGGAACCTTAGCCGGCCGAAGTGGCCGTGCGGTTAAAGGCGCTGCAGTCTGGAACCGCAAGACCGCTACGGTCGCAGGTTCGAATCCTGCCTCGGGCATGGATGTTTGTGATGTCCTTAGGTTAGTTAGGTTTAACTAGTTCTAAGTTCTAGGGGACTAATGACCTCAGCAGTTGAGTCCCATAGTGCTCAGAGCCATTTGAACCATTTTTTTCGCAACCTTACCGCAGCCACGGGAGCAGTTGTCTCCAGACACACAGTCTACAGACGACTGAATAGATATGGTTTATTCGCCCGGAGACCTGCAAGGTGCATTCCACTGATCCCTGGTCACAGGAGAGCCCGTAAAACCAGGTGTCGAGAACACAATACATGGTCATTGGAACAGGGGTCCCAGGTTATGTTCATGGACGAGTCCAGGTATAGCCTGGACAGTGATTCTCGCCGGGTTTTCATCTGGCGTGAACCAGGAACCAGATACCAACCACTTAATGTCCTTGAAAGGGACCTGTATGGAGGTCGTGGTTTGATTGTGTGAGATGGGATTATGATTGGTGCACGTACACCCCTGCACTTCTCTGACAGAGGAATTGTAACAGATCAGGTGTATCGTGACGTCATTTTGCACCAGTATTTCCGCCTTTTCAGGGGTGCAGTGGGTCCCACCTTCCTCCTGATGGATGATAACGGACGGCCCCACCGAGCTGCCATCGTGGAGGAGTACCTTGAAACAGAAGGTATCAGGCGAATGCTGTGGCCTGCCTCTTCTCCAGACCTAAACCCCATCGAGCATGTCTGGGACGCACTCGGCCGACGTTTCGCTGCACGTCTTCAAACCCCTAGGACACTTCAGGAGCTCCGACAGACAGTGGTACAAGAATGGGAGGCTATACCCCAACAGCTGCTCGACTGCCTGATCCAGTGTATTCCAACCCGTTGTGCGGCCTGTGTACGTGTGCATAGTAATCATATCCCATATTGATGTCGGGGTACATGCGCAGGAAACAGTGGCGTTTTGTAGCACATGTGTTTCGGGACGGTTTTCTCAACTCATCACCAATACTGTGGACTTACAGATCTGTGTCGTGTGTGTTCCTTACGTGCCTATGCTATTAGTGCCAGTTTTATGTAGTGCCACGTTGTGTGGCACCACATTCTGCAATTATCCTTAATTTATGAGCATGGGTGTAAATGTGACACCTGAACTGAAGGTTTTGAGCTTTGCGACAAGGCAGAGCCCATGTCGCTACGAAAAGTTTCTCAGAATTCTCGAAATTCACCGAAACATTCAGTAAGACTTTTCATTGCTCGACTAAATTTTTTCGAAGAATCTGCACCAACTCTATGGTGAAAACTGCACGCCACTGAGACCAATTTCTGAGCGTCTTTGTTCCGCAACATCGACATCTACGAAAGTGGCAATGATGAAAAACAGTTTCGTTGGAAATGTTCCCTTCCGCGGAAGTACCCGTCGTTGAACTTTCACTCCTACACACAGTGATGAGCCAGGACATTATGACACTGTCCACCAGCAGTTACGTGTGGCACGATGGCGTTACGGGCACGTGATGAGTGAGGAAAGTATACAAGCGGACCAGAGGAGAATAGGGATTCATACTAGCGACGATACGGGTTGCAAATGGAGAAATCGCCCAACGCTAGAGACCTTGACAGAGAGTCAATTGTTATGGTCAAGCGTCTGGGAAAGATCATCTCGGGAAAAGACGAACCTGGTTGACTGGTCTCGCGTCCTGCTGTGGTGAGCGTCTAAGGAGCACGATTTAAGGACGGTGAAACCACAAGCAGGCATGTGTCGAGGTGTTGCAAGTCCACGCCTGATCACAGAACGTGGGACTCGGAGGCTTGTCCTCTCTGTAAAGCAGGAAGGCTGCGATGTGTGTCAGATAGGACGACAGACTACAATGCTGGCGCACGCACAAGTGTTACAGCGCACAGCGTGCGGAGCACATTGCTGAACATGGGGGCTCTGCAGTAGACGACCGCTACGCGTCCCTCACGTTATCCCAGCGGCTTCGTCATTTACGATAACAGCGTGCAGGGGAACGACGAGATGGGACAGCGTATCAGTGGAAACGTGTCGCCTGGTCGAATATGTCACGTTTTTTGTTAGACGAGGCTGACGGTCGCGCCCAATACGCCGCCATGCAGGCGAAACGTACAGATCACTACGCAGGCCGTTGGGGGTAGTCTTTCACTGTGGGGGGACTTTCACTTGGCCTTCCATGGGAGCTGTGGTAGTAATTGAAATCGCAGTGACAATTGTGGACTACATGAACATTACCGCGGACGACCTGTATCACTTTATGCTTGGTGTCTTCTCTGATGGCGACGACGTGTTGCAGCAGGATAACTGTTGTTGCCACAAGGCCAGGATCGTGCTACAGTAGTTTGTGGAGCCTGAGACTGAACTCACATTGATATCTTGGCCAGCAAATTCTCCTGATCTGAACTAGATGGAACAAATTTGGGATGCCATCGGACGCCAGTTCCACGCCCACAAACCACCGGTCCGTAATTTACGGGAATTGCGAGGCCTTTGTGTTGACGTATGATGTACCTCCGGCAACCTAACGAGGACTTGTCAAATCCATGCCACACACAATCGCTGCTACAATGTGTTCCAAAGGTGGGGCCAACCCTATTAAGCAGTTGGTCACAATGTTTCAGCTTATTAATGTATTTCCATAAAATTACAGTTAGAAACTTGAAGTAACATTTTTTAATTCTTTTACTAAGCGGGAGTTGTCATAGCTCGTGCAGTACTTCTAGAAACTGAGGTAAAATAATGGAACTAGAGCCGCGCGGGATTAGCCGAGCGATCTGTGGCGCTGCAGTCATGGACTGTTCGGCTGGTCCCGGCGGAGGCTCCTCCCTCGGGCATGGGTGTGTGTGTGTGTGTGTGTGTGTGTGTGTGTGTGTGTGTGTGTGTGTGTGTGTGTGTGTGTGTGTGTGTGTGTGTGTGTCCTTAGGATAATTTAGGGTAAGTAGTGTGGAAGCTTAGGGACTGATGACCTTAGCAGTTAAGTCCCATAAGATTTCACACACATTTGAACATTTGAGCACAATGGAACTAGAATACATTTCTTAGTAATAGGCAGTCTGATTCATAAAAATAGTAAATTCGGTCCAAAATTCATCTCGTGTACAATTTTTGTGGGCAAAAAATTATTTTTTTGATATTTACTTACGACTAACGGAAGTTATGGCTCTCCTTATTATTAAGGAAATATTTAGATAATCTCTACATATGCTTTGCTACCTTTATGTGTGTAATGGGAGTTTATCAGACCAAGTGCTTTGTTATAGTAGTGGAAACAAAGGACTTACTCAAGATGAATGGGGCTCAGATGTCCTTCCGCCTATGTTCCGAAGCTGGTTAAAATTTTCGTGCTCTGCTTAGAGTATTTGAGGCTTATGTCCGGATGGCTCCATCAGAAACGAATTCCCTCTCCCATTCTAGTCCACTAGAGTCTATGCTTCACCTATAATGACGTCGTTCTCGCTGAGGTGTGAAACAATATACTTCCTTTTTAACTTTTTTTTCTATCCGTCCTTCTATCCTTCCTTTCTTCTTTCTTTTGCCGGCCGGTGTGGCCGTGCGTTCTAGGCGCTTCAGTCTGGAACCGCGTGACCGCTACGGTCGCAGGTTCGAATCCTGCCTCGGGCATGGATGTGTGTGATGTCCTTAGGTTAGTTAGGTTTAAGTAGTTCTAGGTTCTAGGGGACTGATGACCATAGATGTTAAGTACCATAGTGCTCAGAACCATTTGAACCATTTTTTTCTTCTTTCTTTAACAAGCGCATTACTTTTAAACTAGCTCTTTAGCTATCGTCAGTTGTTTTAGAGGATAACAAATATACGGTTGCGAAGGAGTATTCATGGCGAGTTTACATTCGCACTTGAAAAGTGACCTAATCCCATTGCCTGTATGGCTTCGGATTACGAAGTCTGATCAAACAGCGGTATTAACTGAGTCTCTACGCGTCATGGATTGCCTCGCACTCTTACGAGAGCAATATCGAAAGTAACTCATTTTCATATTGCATGCCAATATGTAGATTCGGGCAGTTCGCATTCGTTAATCTGAGAGGGAATACCCTTTTCACGTTGTGAATTGTGCGAAAAAAGCGTGGAACGGCTGCTACTACCGTCAATCTTGACGATTACAAAGGGCGCGCAGTAATTAATTTCGTGTGTATGAAGAAAGTGAAATCAAGCCGATATTCACTGCAGAATTTGAGAAGATTATTGAGACAAACGTTATGAGTGAGAATGTTGTGAGGGATGATGTTTCGGGAGGGGCGAAGTGAGGCGAACGATTATCCAAGGAGAGGACGACTGGCGGTAGTCGACTATGAACTAGTGAGAAAACTGGATGGAATATTTATTGAAAATCGTAGACTGACGGTTACAAAATTATGGGACCGTTTTCTTCATGCAACATGAGAAGTTTTCCCACGACTTGTTAACTAACAGGTTGAGCTACAGCGCGTTTTATCTGTTTCATGTTCCCAAATTTATTACTGACTCCCGTAAGACGCATAGGAATAACACAGCTTTAAAGTTCCTGCATCGGTACGCAGACGAAAGACGGTGTAAAAGACACTGTTACAGGTGATTTTCCAACTATTCATGAGTGCCAAATTTGAACATCGAGACGAAACAAGAGTTCGTGGAGTGAGCTTATGCCAGTTCATCACGGAAACGTCTGAAATATTTTCTTCTTAGAAGATCATGGTCGCTGTATTGAAGGGCTGAAAAAATGCCCTGCTGTTTCATTTTATGGAACGAGATACATAATAGGACTCAATACCCTACCGGAAAATGTTAAAAACCTGCCAGAGCAATTCAAAATAAATTACGAGATGTACTGAGTCCCAGCGTTGATTCCCTACATTACACTGGTCCACATACTGACACGAAGATTTGAGAATTCTGGACAAGTTTCAAATGGGAGATGTTTCGACGTCCTCCGTAGAGCACTGATTGATTCCCCGCCGTTATCACTCATTCTTCGAAACAAAGAAGTGACTATCGTATGAGATCAATAACGTCACTTAAAACAGGGTCTATTCATAATTAAGTAGTAACTTTAGCTTATGTAAATTTCATGTGTGTACAATAAAGAGGTATTTCGTGTATTAGCGTTTACTTAGTAACCAAATATTTCCGAACTGCCGCGGTATTTTAGCAATGAAAACGCTAAAATGTGGTGTCGAATAAAAGAAAGCAAGATTTGAGTTACCATCCCCTCGACGTGTGTGTTATTAGGGACTAGATTCAAGCTCGGACTGTACAAGGACGGCAAAATAAATCGACCGTATTCTTTTTCAAAGGCTGAGGGAGAACATAGAGAAGGGAAACTACAGGAAACATCTACAATATTATTGCTTCGATTTTGTGCTGTTTTATACCGTGTGGCGTTATATTTTGGTATGACACTGTAGATATTTCCTGTAATTTTTTTGACAGTTCACACCCACACATTTATTATACCAAAATATTACGCCACATTTTGGTATAATATTGTAGATATTTCCTTTAATTTTTTTGACAGTTCACAACTACACATTTATTACACCAAAATATTACGCCACAGGATATAAAACAGCACAAAATCGACGAGAAATCGAGATTTTAGAATTTCGCGCGAGAGATAACAAGAACATTTACCAGATTGCAACACCAGATGTCACATACGTCAGGACAACGTGGACATACTTGAAAACGGAAATCTTCCGAAACAGCTGTCGTAATAAGCAATAAATGTTTTAAGCAGTGATACTGGAACCTTACTTACAATGACCTTTAATGAGATAACTTACAGAACCGGTAGACGTGTCATTTTGTAGCAAACAACCTCAAGTTTGATTCACGCTCCGCATCAGTAACCAATTCCGCCATCAGGAGGGCCAGCGTAGTACAGAATTGAAGTGGCCACTTTCACTGGTGCGGAGAGTGTTCGCTGTGTGTTTTGGTTTCATGAAACAGACTCTGCTACAACTGTTCGGCGTAAATTTCGCACCAAATACGCCAAAGAAGCTCCAAGCAGGCACACAATTTACTCTCGACTGGAGAGCTTTGTTGAAATGGGTTGTTCACTGCGACATGATGTATCACCAGGTCTCCCAAGTGTTGATGATTATGTCGAACAGATTAGGGAGAGCTTCGCCCGCCGTCCACAAAAATCAACGCGACGTCCGTTTCGCGAGACTGGCATTCCATATTCCTCCCCTATCAAACAATTTGGTCGACTTGAAACATCGAATCTACGCTACGTTGCACAAGTTACGCCCGATTTGCTGCAACGAGTGTGGGAAGAAGTTGACTACCGATGGAATGTTTGCCGCGTCACAGTTTGGTACTCATATCGAACCAAAATGACACTTGACACTTTTACGTGAAACCTGAGGTTGTTTTCTGTAAAATGACACAGCTGCCGATTCTGCAAGTTATTTCAATAAATTTCTTTATCATTCTTAAGTTGTTAAGTCCTTTTTGACTAATCTTCGATAACTTATTTTTCCAAATATTAAATACCGAAATAGTAGCGAGAGATTTCGAAGTGTGAGCTGCGACAGGTTTAGCAGAGGAGCCTCTAGTGAAAGCAGTATGCAGGCAAGCGCTACGATTTCACCCGCCCGCCACTGGACTATCGGAGCTGATGAGCATTTCTAATTCATTCCGCGAGCATAGCGGCACGGCGGGTGAGAGCTCATTTCCTGCAGCGATTGCTTATAGATCGGAAGGAACTGGATGTCCCAAATGTAGCACGCATGCCGGGTGAGACCTTGAAGTTGTCAAGATGGAATATTTTTGGTACTGATTAACATGTCATTATGCTGGTTTCACCAAGATGAATTTTAAAATAACACTCACTAAGTAACTTTTAGTTTCTTGTCATAGCGATCTTACTTGAAGCAATACCGATCTCAACATTACTAAAATATGGATATTTAGACATTTCAGCTGCTGTCATCGTCGATGTGAAAGAAGAATTCAACGTCATATCCTCTCAAAGAAATACGTACGGATAAATTGCATTAGTTATAAATCTGAATTTTTCGTGCAGAATTGTTGTGCTCAGCTGGGTCGCTTAAACTTGCAAAACATGCAGATCGATGATACTGCCAGCAAAACTTCTTATAAGTTAATGAAGGTGACATTCTATACCTGGTCTGTAATTTTAATTGGACCTCTTGTTGTTTACGTCATATGCGTACAACTTTTAAGTGTCAGCATACTGAGGTTACAATATAGGCGTCAAAAAATCATGTATAATGACAGTTACACGATCAACTGTTACAGCGTTTGTGGTTTACAGGTGAATAAAATTAAAAAATCAGCCCTGGTGCAAATGTGTCATTTTCATTTAACAAATTGACGTCTGTTGCCTAGTTTGATTGGGTATATACGAAAAAAGTAAATCATATCTCTGGAATTAATACGATAAGAAACTAGCCATCGTTTGGTGAGGACGTATTTTTACGCCATCTACATGCTCATACAACAACAAAATCTTTCGCGGTTCCACAAATTTTTGAGGTTTACTGCTTCGGAAGAGATTTAAGGAAGACTGGAATTTAACGTCAACTTGATCGTGAAGTCAAGCTCTGCAGTAGCTCGAATTAATATTGAAGTGGTTTACCCTGTACAAAGGGCTTCTTGAGATGAAATGATTGTATGGTATTGATGGCCGGGAGTCCCCACCTGGGGAACATCGGCCGCTGAATGGCAAGACTTTTCAGATGACGCCACATTGGGCGACTTGCGTGTCGGTGATGGTGAAATGCTTATGAGGACCCCGTGCGGAGAGAATCTCCGACTCGACCGGGAATCGAACCCGGGCTCGCGGATGGCAGGCAGATGCGCCGACCACTCAGCTAAGGAGGCGGACAAAGTATTTTTAAACACTTCTTACAAATCCATAGGACTTACTTAATATGCTGGGAAGGTTTATTTGAATAGTAACCCATGTCGAGATAAGAATCGTTTCCAAGCTAAATGAGCAAACGTGTAAAACAAAGTATTCTGTTGGGTAAAGGAGCGAGAGTAATTTGCTGTGAGTGATAATTATTAAATTTCAGTTGCAAAACTAATATAGTAACAATGCCTAGAGGTAAGGTACATGAAGTATACAGCTGTTGAGTATCACGTTACACACTGTGTCGCTTCATCCACTAATCGTCCACTTCTTGTTCCAGTGGGTAGCACAGAACACTGTTACTTCTTGGTTAGAACGTTAAAAATGTAATAATTATCAGAGACCCTTTAAATTAAATATTTTGTGATTGTTTCTGTAGTATAGGAAAGACCATATTTCTGTTCACAGATTCATATTCAAATTCAAATTATCCTCTCCTTTGTAGTCTCTACACGAATGATACGTTTATAATCGAAGTTTTAAAACGCCTTGTATATACTTGGTGTTATCGGCATAGACGGAACATCTAATGATGGGCTTAGTGTATCCGCCACAAGCAGAGTGAAAAGATCAGGTATATATACACAGTGACAATGATTTGGATTTAGAATGAGAATTAGGCTACTTCAAATCAGGTTTCATCATCCTAATGTAAGTTTTTACAGGGCTCTCCAAAATCACAGTTGGCGAATGCCTGTATGAATCCTAAAAAATGACATGACATGACTATTTACTCCACCTACCCATTTTTTAAGCTGATTAGTGTTCCGTCTATAATGAAATCGCTGGTATGGGGGGTATAAATACAACGAGACAGTGGAAAGGACTTGACAGGCAGCATTAGTGGAGACGAAGAAGTGAAGCAAGCACTGGTGTAAAATAATAATAAAATCAAAATACGAACGAAAGAAGATAAGTTCTATGGTCGGTAAAGAGATGGCGTAAATATGAATATTTTTTGTTGTTGTGGTCCTAAATGTTGTGTAATAACGGAACCAAAATATCAACTTGAATTGCGGAGTACTTTTGTTTGTACACCTTTTTCTATAGTTTGTGTACTTCATTCAACTGAATGACCTCTAATACGCCAGTCTTCATAAGGCAATGGATCGAGCTTGCTTTATAGGTGGATATGCTTGCAAGGCATGAAAAGAATTGTAGAACGGAGCAATGAGTATAATTCACCACTATGCCTGAGATTCGTAGGATTTGACACAGCCTTCGACACCGTTTGACGCATCCA
The DNA here is from genome assembly GCF_023864345.2 of Schistocerca serialis cubense. Classification (NCBI taxonomy): domain Eukaryota; kingdom Metazoa; phylum Arthropoda; class Insecta; order Orthoptera; family Acrididae; genus Schistocerca; species Schistocerca serialis. Next base: position 432,256,100 of record NC_064640.1, on the reverse strand, counting down.
AATTTACATTACCAGAGGACCGCATGATGCTGCCCGGTCGCCGTGTCATCATCTATGTTATGGCATCATTCGGATGCGGTATGAAGAGGCATGGGGATGAGGCCGGCACAACACTCTCCCTGCCGTCGACAGATTTCCATGCGTTGTGGCCGCTTTTCAGTAGTGCATTCGGCCACGACTTCGTTTTCATGGATGACAATGCACGACCGCATCTAACAGCGCAGGTGGTGGAGTTCTTGGAACGAAAGGATATTCGAAGAAAGGACTGGCCCCCGACTTACAACTTATAGAGCACGGGTGGGACGCTTCGGGGAGACGTATTATAGCACGTCCACATGCACCACCGACCATACCGCAGTTGTTAACCGCACGGGTGGAGGAGTAGAATTCCCTACCACAAGGACACCTTACCAACCTCGTGGCCAGCATGCGAGCACATTGCAGAGCATACACTGCTGCCCGTAGTGATCACACACCCTATTAACAAGGGAACCTCCCCATCGCACCCCCCTCAGATTTACTTATAAGTTGGCACAGTGGATAGGCCTTGAAAAACTGAACACAGATCAATCGAGAAAACAGGAAGAAGTTGTGTGGAACTATGAAAAAAATAATCAAAATATACAAACTGAGTAGTCCATGTGCAAGATAGGCAACATCGAGGATAGTAAAGCTCAGGAGCGCCGTGGTCCCGTCGTTAGCGTGGGCAGCTCCGGAACGAGAGGTCCTTGGTTCAAGTCTTTCCTCGAGTGAAAAGTTTACTTTCTTTATTTTCGCAAAGTTATGATCTGTCCGTTCGTTCATTGACGTCTCTGTTCACTGTAATAAGTTTAGTGTATGTGTTTTGCGACCGCGCCGCAAAACCGTGCGATTAGTAGACGAAAGGACGTGCCTCTCCAATGGGAACCGAAAACATTTGATCGCAAGGTCATAGGTCAACCGACTCCTCCACAGTAAAACACGTCTGATATATTCTATACGACACTGGTGACGGCATGTGCGTCACATGACAGGAATATGTTGTTGACCCACCTAACTTGTACACTTGGCGAATGGGTAAAAAGATTCTTCTACCTTGCCCGATTTAGATTTGCTTGTGGATGTGATAATCACTCCCAAAAAAGTGATGAAAGCATAGAGTTTGTCACATAAACTGCAACAAATGAATGCAACAGTTTCACAGTCGCACAGTTTTCCCTGTACTCTGTCAAAACATATGTTTTTTAACGTTTTCAAATTTTTCCGTGTGTAGACCGTCAAATCCTGCACATGTCCAAGCAAATCTGAACATGTCCTGGAATTTTGGAGAGCGAAGTTGATTATGTGTGAGTGCCTGAACTTTGATAATTGTATGAAAATAAAAAATTACACTTTTCACGCCAGGGAAGACTTGAACCAAGGACCTCTCGTTCCGGAGCTGCTCACGCTAACCACGGGACCACGGCACTCCTTAGCTAACACTATCCTTGATGTTGCATATCTTGCGCATGGACTGCTCAGTTTGTATGTTTTGCTTATTTTTTTCGTAGTTCCACACAACTTCTTCCTGTTTTCTCGATTGATCTGTGTTCAGTTTTTCAGGGCCTATCCATTGTGCCAACTTTTAACTAAATCTGAGGGGGGTGCGATGGGGAGGTTCCCTTGTAAGAATCATGTCCCTTCTTTTGTAATGTCCAGGGAACCATCGTTGCCGGCCGCGGTGGTCTCGCGGTTCTAGGCGCGCAGTCCGGAACCGTGCGACTGCTACGGTCGCAGGTTCGAATCCTGCCTCGGGCATGGATGTGTGTGATGTCCTTAGGTTAGTTAGGTTTAAGTACTTCTAAGTTCTAGGGGACTTATGACCACAGCAGTTGAGTCCCATAGTGCTCAGAGCCATTTTTTGAACCATCGTTAATAGCGGCGAGTGCAGTGTGATTATTGACTTTGAATAAATGTCTACTTTCTGTTCGTCTCGTTTCGTATTTTTCAGTTATCTATTGTATACTGTAGCAGTTCTTTCCATGTATGGTCAAAATTTCATCGAGCTATGTTACTTGGCAGCGGCACATCTGGCGGAATTCATTTTCATCCTTAAGTCTTGTACACCAGTGCAGAATTCATGAAAGTTAGCAACGAAGTTATAGAACTAATAACCCGTTTTTATATTTAGGGAGGTTGAAGACAACGACTGGATGGACTGCAAAACAATAAAGTCGGGAAAGTAAAAACACCTGGAATTGCTTCTGTTACGGGTTTTCAAAATTAAGCTACCGATGTGTCTGAGACGAAAGTTTTCAGTCACTGTGTAATACCAATTTTGACATAAGACAATGAGGCAATGATTTTAATATGAAAACTATAAAAACCTGAGAGCTACTCAGCGAACAATGGACAGTCATGTTGGCAATTGCTTGAAGGAACGGAAAAACAAGGATCACATTGCAATAGAAGGCTTTATTGTGAATGTAAAGAAAATGAAATGGAAATGGTAGGAACATAAAACTAGACGAATAGATAATCGAGGGACCGAGAAAGTACTTTGCTGAATCCCCGGAGATAGGGAAGACCGAGACGAGGATGTAAGCTTAGGTGACCAAACGGCGTTAGAATACACGCAGGAGCGTTATGAAGCCTCTTGGATGAATATTAGTAATACATGGATATTTCTGGAGGAGGCCTGGATAAGTGCATATCAAATTGTTGCTGCCGCTGCTGACGACGTTGATAATCATTCGATAATTCTTCTCAGCAGTTAAGAAATTCGTAGATGAATTCAACCTTAGTCGTACTTCTCTGGAAGGTTATCCTCACCAACGATGTCCCAAAACTGTGACTACATACGTAAACGTTAAGAAAATGTTGTATAGAGCAGTGTATCATTGACGATTAAACATGTATGAAATAGCTGACACACAGAAAACCGAAAGACATAGTACAGTTCGTTTTAAAATAAAACAAATTCAGGAATATTTGTACAAGACAGATGCAGTTTTTAAATGGTAACCGGAAGCAAATGCGAAACGATGTTTTCAACCACATTTGGACAGTTTTATAAAGAATTAATCTTGTTTTGTACACCTATTTAGTACTGTGGTGAAGCCACTTACGTAAGAAGCTAAAAAGCTATATAAGCAGTATTTGTAGGCCGGTGGAACTGTGACAAAAAACAGGCTAAGCCAATTTAACTATCAACACAACTGGCGCTGCTAAGGGTATCCTACGACTTCCACATTACTGGAAACGGGTTATACACAATGCTGGCGACGACAGTAAAAGTTTGAAACATGTATCTATTTTGTGTAAGTTGTAAAAAAATAGTTGCCACTAAAAAGTTCCAATCACTGTATACTAACAATGAGCCAGAAACAAACATTTCAACATTCAAAACAGCGTCATAAATTTTAAAGTAGATGTAAACAAGCACGCTCAGTCTTATAAGGTTACATACCTCTTGCGATGATGATTAAAATGGGTGTTGTATCGCGCAATTTTATAAAATACTTTCATTATAAACTTAAAACAACGTTTCGACCGTATTACAACGGCCTTCCTCAGGGCGAGACTTGTGCCTTACCCCGAGGAAGGCCGTTGTAATATGGTTGAAACGTTGTTTTAAGTTTATAATAAAAGTACTGTATACAATGACGCGGTATAACAACCAGAAGATTTTTAAGCATCATGACACCGGCCGCGGAAGCCTACGTGATTGCGCGAACTGTAAAGCTAGTAACCATCTTAAAGCCACTTGTCGTTCGCGAGAAAATGTACACAATGCAGCAGACTTCGAACATGAACGTGCATCAAACGCTCCCACAACGTAGCCGCTCTAGTCCATGCACCGACGATACTGAGCGGCCGAAGTAGCTCGTTGTAGAGCAGGCCCTATTTCGCACTCAGGACAGCACCGCACGAAGATCCTAGTACACGCTATCCAATCAAAAGCACCAGGACGCCCCTATGTAATGCACAATTGACCGTTAGCTGTCACGCGAGGACGGCTCACCGGTATAAAAGGAGGCGAGGATACTGTGCTGTCAGTGCACTGTTACGATGCGGAAGAGTGTGGATCGGAGCGAAGATGAAGTGAAGGGTGGCGGATCGCCGTTCGCCAGAGCTTGCTTCGCCGGCGGCTCCATCCGGCCCTCCACTTAAGAAGTCTCGCATTCGTGGGTGGTTGGAGGATTCGGAGAACTATCTGGACGCGAATCCACGACTGCGCGACCGGCGGGCAGCACTGTATGAGGCTGCTCATCGCCTCGCCGCCGCGATACGGCTGAGATTACCGTCACGCGCGTGCCGTTGCAAGAGCCTCCTCATGCACCTACTGCCGGCGGCCCCGTTACGTCGTCGTCTACTGTCGCAGCGCCAGCCGTGGACGAACAGGCTGTTACAGGCTGCCACGAGCAACACACCAGAAGCAAATCTCGTGTTCCTGATGTGAGTTCAGCCTGAGGGAGCATCCAGAAGACCAAATTGTGAAGGCCGCCCGCAAATGCATGCCGCTTCTGAAGAGGACTCCTCCTCCTCGCCTCCGTCTGCCACCGCTTGTTCTTCTTCTTCTTCTTATCCTCCTCCCTCTCCTCCTATGCCAAGGCACTTTAGCCGTCTGGGCCGCCCTGTGCTGTATCGTTCCCAAGCGCAAGCTTACCGCCAGGGCTGCTGGTGCTGAATTAGACTCCACCCCTGCAGATAACCAACCACTTCACTGATATCTCTGACCCAGTCTGCTACTGTGATGCTGCCCCACAGACAGAGAAGGATCCTCCCGAACTGGATGAAGCACTTTGAATCTTTTAAATTGAAGGTCAAGGGGGCAACCACGCCGCATTCTAGCCACCTCGCCAGGTACTCTGCTGACGAATACCACAAGGTGCTAAAGCTCGTCAGTAAGGAGCTCCTCCATTGTTACACATATTCTTCAGAGCCTATGAAGCATCTGAAGGCGGTGTTTTGACATCTTCCCTTCAAGGTGTTCCCATACCATATGAAGGAAGAACTTTAAGAGTTGGGCTTCAGTGTACACACATCTCGCATGAAGTCCCCATACACTCACAGGGATATGCCACTCTTCCTCAGTGTCCTCATACATAACGCGGAGAACAGAAAACTCTTCCAGATGGTGTCTGTGAACCACAACTAGATTGCAGTAGAACAACTCCTAATCAACAGACGTCATTTGCCGTAATGTTTGCGCCAGAGCACAGTTCACGTGGCCCACTACTGCTTGATGCTCTACCATCGCATTAAGTACACGTGGTCCACTACTTTTTGATGCCCTACCATCGCATTAAGTGTGCTGTCCCTCCCCACAGCAGGGACTGGACCAAGCCTGACGAGGTGACAAAGTGCTTCAACTACAGCAAACAGCACATTGCCAATTAATGTGCCTGCCCAGCCTTCTAGCGAACCGGCAGCAAGAAGAGGGACAAGAGGACACCTTCTTAGCGTGTGCTGCCTGGAGTGAGCTTCACTGGCGCCATGCGGAGAAAGAAGTCGCCGGCTGCACCACCCACCCTGCACCTAACGACGTCCAGCAGGGCCCCTCCACCTGCCTGGCCTGTCCAGTATTGACGATCTTCCATTGCAACCAGGCCATCTCGATACCTCTGCTGCTCCCCATGAATGGGGTCGCCTGGCAGGCCTCTGAGCAGGCTGACCAGCAGCTGGTCCTCCTTGTCCAGCAGCCACCCCCACCCCACTTCATGAAAATCCTGCTGGTAGCAGCACAGCACTACCACCCAAGAATATGCCAGATCTTGACACTGTTGGCACTGATGCAGCACTGGACCACTTCACCCATTGTGCGTTGAAGGTGGTGGATGTGGCCTCTCCCAGGTGTCTGTCGTGGCCACCAGACTTTATGTGACAGCTGCCACCTCAACTCCTCAAGGCCATCAAGGAGAAGAACCAGGCCTTCCACCAATGGTGCTTGGTGGAGAAAATGGCGCTTCAAATTCAATGCCGTGAAGAGCTTGGTGCTGGTATTCACCCAACTGGCTCTGCTCCCGCCTTGTCACCTGTCACCATATCGGGAGGCCCCACTCCATGGTCCATGGTGAGCAAGTACCTGGGGGTGTAGTTAGGCCAACATTTAACCTGTTGACCCCACATCTGAGGCACCTCCCAACATTGTATCTCAGCCCAGCGTTAATGCTTCTTCTGCACTGTGCTGTCATCCTGCACCTGTTCTCACTCGCCCAGTGTTGGAATATGCTGTCGTCGTGTGGGGGCAACACTGCCCTGACCCACATCCAGCACCTCCAGACAGTGTATAATCTGCCATGCACATCGCCCTACACCTCCTGCAAGACTACTCCACCCGCCAGTTTAATGACGACACTGAGAAGGCACAGGAGTCTGATAACATTCTTATCTGACATTTGGGACATCAGTTTCATCTTTGGGATGTCGTGACGGTCGGACTTGCTGCAGGCGTGAACAGTGCTGCGGAATCTGATGATTCACCACGCTGGATGGCATTCTCAGCTCATGACCAAAATCAACATCAGAAGACATCAGGTCCAATGTGGCCTGTCTGTAGTGAATGAATGTGAGTAAGTAGAGAAGCAGTAATAGCAGAATGGGTCGGTGACGTGAGCTCAGTGAATTTGAATAGGCATTGGGTTCCACTCGAATAATAGAATCATCAAAGACATTCCAACTATTCTGGAGCTGCCCAAATCGGTCATTGGTCATGTGATTGAGAACTGGAAACGCGAAGTAACAACAGCAGCTAAACCAAGACCAGGCAGACCTCATACACGGACACAGACAGTCGAGCATTTCGGAAGATGGTTGTTTAAAAAAGTTGCGGAAGGAATCACCCTTGAGTTTCAGAATGCTACCAGGATGAGGTACAATGTTCCAGCAGTTCCTTATAAGGAACAAATTTCTGCAGTCCAGGGTAGTTGACATTTGAGGTGGTATAAACAGCAACACTAGTAGACAGTAGATGACTGGATACGAATGATTTGGAGTGGTGAGTCACGCTCTACTCTGTGATATTCCGATGGAAGGAACTGTCATTTGTCGAATGCGTAGAGAACTCTACCCGCCATTGTGTGTCGTGCCTACAGTGAAGTACGGAGGAGGTGGTGTGCAGTATGGGAGTGTTTTTTGTGGTTTGGTTGTGGTCTCCATATTACGCTTAAGAAAACACTAAATGCGGAAGGATATTAGCGTATTTTACAGCATTTTGTAGTATGTACGGTAGAGAAATAGTTGGAAGACGATGGTTGGTTGTATGATCATGACAGTGCCCTCTGTCATGATCTGTGAGGGAATGGTTTGTGGCCAGTAACATTCCTGAAATGGACTGACTTGGACAGAGTCGGTATCTGAGGTCGCACGGGGTAGCCGCGCGGTCTAGGGCGCCTTTTCACGGTCCGTGCGGCTTCCCCCGTCGGAGATTCGAGTCCTCCCTCGGGCATGGGTGTGTGTGTTGTCCATAGTGTAAGTTAGTTTCAGTTAGATTACGTAGTGTGTAGGATTAGGGACCGATGACCTCAGCAGTGTGGTCCCATAAGACCTTACGACAAATCTCCAATTTTCCGGATCTGAAACCAATGGAACGCCCCTGGGGTGAATTAGAACGTCGATTTCGCTCGAAGCCGCCAGCGTCCAACATCACTACACAATCCGTTCTCGCGTCTTGAAGGAGAATGGGCAGCCATTCCTCCACAGACATTCAGACACGTCACTGAAAGTGTCACCAGGAGAATTAAAGCCGTCATAAAGGCGAAGGATGACTGCACCCCATATTCATGTCCACTAATAGGTGTCCGTTAACCACATCGAGGAAAGAAATACTATACTTCAAACGAGGTAGCGAACACTGAGACTCACGAGCATACCTTCCAGAAAAACGTACAGCAACAAACCGAGACACTGCAGCAGGGATCAACGCAACGGCGCCAAAAGCGAGTTGATTTCGATACGATTCCAAACAGTAGTCCAAATGACTAGTCTTCTGAACCAGTGTGACATTTATCTACAGATTGACCTTAAACTGAAAAGTGTATCTCATTCAGCAAAATATAAAAACGAAAAAAGTCCACAAACAAAAGCACGCGAAAACCAAAAGGTTGGTACTAAAACAATGTGAAGAGGAAATATTTAAGTGGGAGAAAAGTCTCCAACGTGCAAGAACAATACGAAGAAAAGATGCCGCAGATGAAACTACATTGTATGAAACTGAACAGACAAATCAAACAACGCGAGGTGACTATTTGGAGAGTAATCCTGCAAAATAGGAAGTTAAGCCCAATGAAACTGTCGACCATCAATTTGTCGAAAAGTAGTGTTACAGGTCCTCTGCTGTTCCTGATTTATATAAATGATTTAGGAGGCAATGTGAGCAGCCGTCTTAGGTTGTTTGCAGGTGGTGCCGTCGTTTACAGTCTCGTAATCTCATCAGAAGATCAGAACCAGTTGCAAAACGATTTAGATAAGATCCTGTATGGTGCGAAAATTGACAATTGACTCTAAATAATGAAAAGTTTGGTGTTATCCACATGAGTGCTAAAAGGAATTGGTTAAACCTGTATTACACGATAAATCAATCAAAACCAAAGGCCGTAAATTCAACTAAACACCTACGAGTTACAATTACGGACAACTGAAACTGGATAGAACACACAGAAGATGTTGTGGGGAAGGCGAGCCAAAGACTGTATTTTTTTGGCAGAACACTTATTAGATGCAAAAGATCGGCTATAGAGGCTGCCTACACTACGCTCGCCGGTCCGATTTTGGTGTACTGCGGCGCGGTGTGGGATCTTTACCAGATAGGATTTACGGAGTGCACCGATAAAGTTAGAAGAAGAGCAACTCGTTTTGTATTATCGAGAAATAGGGGGAGAGAGTGTCACGATCATGATACAACATATGGGGTGGACATCATAAAACTAAGGCGTTTCTCGTTGCCGCGAGGTCGTCAGGAAATCTTCATCACCAACTTTCTCTTCCGAATGTGAAAATATTTTGTTGACGCTGACATACTTAGGGAGAACCGATCATCATAATAAAATAACGGAAATCAGAGCTCGCACGGGAAGAAATAGGTGTTTTTTTGTTTTGTTTTGGCGCACGGTTCGTGATAGGAATAAGAGAGAATTATTGTGAACCCTCTGCCAGGCACTTAAGTGTAATTTGCGAATTAGCCATGTAGATGTAGATAATGTGGTAGATAAATCTCATCGACAAAGTATACCCAGAATCAACTCGCGAGTACGCGGTAGCAACTCGCGAGTACGCGGTAGCAACTCGCGAGTACGCGGTAGCAACTCGCGAGTACGCGGTAGCAACTCGCGAGTACGCGGTAGCAACTCGCGAGTACGCGGTAGCAACTCGCGAGTACGCGGTAGCAACTCGCGAGTACGCGGTAGCAACTCGCGAGTACGCGGTAGCAACTCGCGAGTACGCGGTAGCAACTCGCGAGTACGCGGTAGCAACTCGCGAGTACGCGGTAGCAACTCGCGAGTACGCCGTAGCAACTCGCGAGTACGCCGTAGCAACTCGCGAGTACGCCGTAGCAACTCGCGAGTACGCCGTAGCAACTCGCGAGTACGCGGTAGCAACTCGCGAGTACGCGGTAGCAACTCGCGAGTACGCGGTAGCAACTCGCGAGTACGCGGTAGCAACTCGCGAGTACGCGGTAGCAACTCGCGAGTACGCGGTAGCACAACTCGCGAGTACGCGGTAGCACAACTCGCGAGTACGCGGTAGCACAACTCGCGAGTACGCGGTAGCACAACTCGCGAGTACGCGGTAGCAACTCGCGAGTACGCGGTAGCAACTCGCGAGTACGCGGTAGCAACTCGCGAGTACGCGGTAGCAACTCGCGAGTACGCGGTAGCAACTCGCGAGTACGCGGTAGCAACTCGCGAGTACGCGGTAGCAACTCGCGAGTACGCGGTAGCAACTCTAGACATTATATTTAATGTTTTTACAGAGTATTTGTATGTAGCAGACACAGGATGTCTCAAGAAGAAAAATCAATATTCAGAGATATGACAGGAAGTTGATTCGAAGCAAAAACATCTAATAAACATGGGCTCTAAAAATTCATACCTTAAGGGCTACGATCACTTGTTCAGTAAAAGACGTATGTTTCACAGTAGTGAGTATGAGCAAGTGCTCATAGCTCTTAAGGTATGCATTTTAAAGCCCATATTTACTGGACGCTTTTGCTTCGAACGCTCTTCCTGTCATATCCCTGAATATTGACCATCTCTCCTGAGACACCCTGAGTAGGCATAAGTGTCCTACATAAGGATGTTACAGCATAAATAGGAGAAATAAATTCTGTATGTTCCTTCTACGTTTCACGGCTTACGAATATCAGACAATGTGCAGTGTGTCACACCTGCGCTGAAAATTTTAGCTTAAGCTAACGCTGGCGGCGCAGGGCGCACTGAGCTCAAATTACAAATCATCCTACTTGGGCCTCGTGCTGACTGTATCCATCTAGACTAGCTTTATCCCACCTAAACAACAACACAGTTATCGATGATCATTACAGTAAATACAGTCGTAATGCTCAAAAAACATCGAGAAAACAAAAGCAACGGCATATTCGCAAAGCGCAAGCACAAACGATCGTTCAACACGCTTGCTGAAATCCTTGGTTATCAATATTTACATCTATAGCAGAACGTATAGCGTAATTTAAATTTTTCCTATCCTTTATTAAATCGTAGAAAAGATTCTGGAAGTTGTTAAGAGTTGTTTACTGGTATGTATGGTGATGCAACAACTACGAAGTACCATTTCAGTAATGTGATACTTCTTTGCATTCAACGCGTTTAACGAATAAAAAATCGGCAATGTTTCACTATCAGTCAAAGTATGGTAAAAAAGAACAGGAGCCGAACTGTCATGATCCAGTGCCTTTTAAAATGACTTATTCTAGTTACCAACGAGAGAAGGGCACACAATCGCGTGTCTCCAATAAGTATTCAAATTATACTTTGAAATGAGTTATTTACATGACTGCCATACTCTCTAAGAGCTACGCGAACTCTGACGTTTTCTCCAAAAGTAATCCCCGAAACTCAGTAGAAAGAATACATTCACCAAGAAAGTAAATAATTATATGAAAGAACATGCTAAATCCCGTCCTTGATTCACGACTGAACTCAGTATGCGACGACATCGTTAAGGGATGCGTCTCTACTGATGATAAACTGTATCGAATGGCTTAGGACCAACACCACACCGCAGTCAATGGCCCTTGTGGACGCTTTGGCGCGTATATTCACCTGGAGAAGTGAAACGGAGATTTGGAACCGGATCAAAATGGATATTATCAATAGAAAATACGTTACACGAATATGTAAAACACACATTCGTCAACCTAACTAGCAGCTACATCCAGGCATGAAAGATTCCGCTTATGACCCACAGAAAACTACTACTACTACTACTACTACTACTACAGCGCTCCCATCGACAAGACGTCAACGCTATGACTGAACTGCACCTTGAGGTTCAGAATTGCAACTTCAGAAGGAATTGAGAAGAATGAGAAGCGGTGACCATCAAGCTTTTACCAGAAGGAGGAAAGGAAAATTAAAGCTAAATGCCCCGTCGGTGACGTGGAGACGGAGCGCAAGTTTGTATAAGCGAAGAAAATCAACTGTATCCTTTTCACAGGAATCATCCCAGCAGTTGCCGTAAGTGATTCAACACGATTACCAGGAAGACTAGAACTGTAGTTTTTATTCGAATCAACAAAACTGTTTAGAAAAACTGTATTAGTAGCACGGGGGTACTTAAATTAACAGTTTCAACTTTGATGGACTGTTCAGACAACGATAGTGTTAACATTTATTGTACATGGCCAAACTGCTCTCTGGATCTCTCAAGGATATAGTTCTTTTCCGGTTACATTTCGTCTAGGACAAAGTTCACATTTACTCACATCGAAGTATGTTGGAAAAACTGAGGATGCGTATTACGTCATGGACACCTACCTAACGTGTTAGACACGGCAGTAATAGAGAGTGCATCAGTGACAAAAAACTGTTATCACACTATGATAAAAGTATTCGTAATAATAACAAAACGTGGTGATTGACTGTGGGAGATTAATAATGAACGTGTTAGAAGCGACTGTTAAAGTACTTTTCTCTTTTCTTTCTACCTGTAGTTAAGAGAGCAAATTTACTCAGAGTCAAATAAGAACGAGGCAGTAGCTGAGTAAACCAGAACTTCCCCGATATTTCTGTCGTTATCAATTCAGTTTTTTTACTCACTGCTACGTAGTGCATTGCTTGCCAGTGTGTCATCACTGCAAAATATTTATAAAGAAACACTGACATTCGAGGCGAGAAGTTGTTATAAATTCACGAAAGAAGAATGTGCTATTTCGATTTCCATTGGTCGGTTGCATAATATGTTTCTAAGTTCACTTAATTGATTGGAATATGACACAGAAATATCGTCTAACGTTCAAATGATATGAAAAGCGGACTGTTCTGTAAATTAATGTCCGAAGTTGATTCTACTAGTTACTTGCCTGTTACTCAGCTCGAACTGGAAAATAACGCAGTAAGCGTGTGCGCTATCTGTCCGTTACGCTTTAATCGGCAGACTGTGAAACAGCTGGAACTCATACATCGTGGAGCTAAGTGCATAGAGATAAACGATAATGGCGGAAGCTGACGTAATCGTTACGGCACTGAATTTCGCAGTACGAGCGCTCTATTGATGAGACTTCGAACGGTGGTTGACTGGACGTATCTCTCTCCGCCCACCTCCTCCCCTCTCTGACACACACACACACACACACACACACACACACACACACACACACACACACACATTTTTGATTTCCGCGGACAAGTGCTCAACCGACTGAGCTATCCAAGCATCTCTCATGACTCAACCACCAGCTTTACTTCCGCCAATACCCCATCTCCTTCCTGCCACACTTCCAAAAGTGCTAGGCCCGCAACGTATGCAGATGCAGCGGAACTTACGTGCAGTTTGGCAGGTAGGAGATGAAATACTGGTGGAAGTACAGCAGTGAGAGCGGGGCGTGAGTCGTGCGTGGATAGCTCGGAGCTCACTAAAAAAAATAAAAAAATAAAATAACGAAAAAAATAAAAAGTGATAGAGCAGTTGTCCATGAAAGATAGTTCCCAGGTTCAAGTCCCAGCCTGGCACACAGTTTTAATCTCGAGGAAGTTTCCACTCAGGGCACGTTCTTCTGTGGAGTGAAAATACGTCCTGTAGGTGTACAATTTAAACTTCCTGGCAGATTAAAACTGTGTGCCCGACCGAGACTCGAACTCGGGACCTTTGCCTTTCGCGGGCAAGTGCTCTAGTTTGGAAGGTAGGAGACGAGGTACTGGCAGAAGTAAAGCTGTGAGTACCGGGCGTGAGTCGTGCTTCGGTAGCTCAGATGGTAGAGCACTTGCCCGCGAAAGGCAAAGGTCCCTAGTTCGAGTCTCGGTCGGGCACACAGTTTTAATCTGCCAGGAAGTTTCATATCAGCGCACACTCCGCTGCAGAGTGAAAATCTCATTCAGGTGTAAAATTAATTAGCAGGCTGAAATGATTCACTTATTGACGTCACGGAACACACTATCGCACTGTTTGAGGTAAGAACAACTTATTTCCCATATGTACCTACATTAGGCTTATAGTTACCGCCGTAACTTGAAACATTCATTAGTGGACAGAAGTACTTTCCGGGTTGCACTGAAAGCTTCGTTCATTTCTCAATCCACAATATATCAGTAACAGCCAATGTTTTCTAGGGATTGGTAGCATTACACGGCTATAGATATACTGCTTTATGGACGTCATCTTCGTCGACTGCAGCCCCTATACGACCATTATTGCGGACCACCTCTCCTCATCCTTTGTGTCCTCCCCTAGAGCGATAGCATCTACCATCAGGATAACTATTCGTATCACAAGGCCAGAAACGTTCTACAGTTATTTGAGGAAAATGGTAGTGAACTCACTTTGACGTCTTTGCAATCAATTTCTCCTGATCCCAGTCCGATGAAATACGACACCCGCTCAATAAGCAATGAATAACTTTTTCCTCTCTGCCAGTTTCGCTTGAGAAAATACAGAGTTTGTTGTGGGACATCGTGAAACATTCCCGCTTCAGCCCCTACAGTTTTATGATGTTCCGATAGATGGTGGCGCTATACGTAGCTTTCAAAATGACGTCTGTAACGGTGGTGCGTTCCAAGCAAAGAGCAATCACTGAATTTCTTTTGGCGGAAAGCCAGAGCATCGCTATTCATAGGCGCTTGCAGAATAACTACAGAGACCTGACAGTGAACAAAAGCACGGTGAGTAATTGCGCGAGGCGCCTGTCATCGTCACAACAAGCTCGCACAAACCTGTCCGATCTCCCACGTGCCAGCCGGCCGCACTCAGCCTCAGGAAGTTGAAGAAACGACTTCAGCTTTTCCGTCGCCACGAGAGGTGCAAACGAACTGTTCCTTCTCCACGACAACGCAAGATCTGACAAATCTGCGGACTCCAGAGGAGCTCACGAAACCACACTGGACTGTTCATCATCCATCCTACTGCCCGGATCTCGCACCTTCATCTGTTTCGCTCAACGAAGGATGTGCTTCGCGGAAGCAATAAATGGCTGATGGGGAAGTTCTTGACGCAGTAAGGGGCTGGCTCCTACGGCGACCAACAGTGTGTTATCATGCAGGCGGAGTGTGTGTGATGTCCTTAGGTTAGTTAGGTTTAAGTAGTTCTAAGTTCCAGGGGACTGATGACCTCAGAAGTCAAGTCCCACAGTGCTCAGCGCCATTTGAACGAATTGTGTGCCCTGTGCGTAGACATCTGATGCCATACAACCAGGGAACACACCAATAACTTGTCGAATCCATCCTACGAAGAATTATTGCTGTATTGCTTTCTAATTTTTGGTCCACACAGTACTAAGCAGATGGTGATGTTTGGGCTCATTAGTGTACATGTTAACGTACATCCGTTTTATTTGAACGCATTTTATTGCCAATTTCTTGATTCTAGTTTTATAAACAATGTTTGTTAACTGAAATTTTATTATTCTGTGCAGACGCAGGTCTTTTATTGGTTTCAACATTGTTTGTACCTACAACAGGTAATCTTGAATAAGATTACTAGTGTTTGTCCTACGTTCTTTCCCTAAACGAATGTTGAGAGCATCCATTCAAATTAGCCATGTCCGCTGCCTTCTCCACAGTCGTCATAATGTGCTGGTGCCCGTATTTGATGATTTCTATCTCATAGACGTGTTTATTCATAACAAATACTAATATTATCACGATAATGAATCATAAAGAACTGAATTTTTACGAAGGAGTGCTGAAAAGTAATGCCACGGAATTTTTAATCTGAAAGCTCTTAAAACTTTTTTAATAAGATAAAACGTTATTAGCATACTATACTTCATTCTTCATGTCAACATATTTATTTCTCAGCAGTCTTGCTGGCGACGAAAACATTTCTCTCAACGAGAGACCAATTTGTTGATACCGTCGCTGTAGAGTTTTGAGTTCGTTGGCGGAGCCACAACTTCACCTCTGCCTGCCCCAGTTCATCACTCTCAAAGTGAAGTTGTGGACGGTGTTCTTTAAGTTTTCGAAACATGGCAATCGGATAGCGTAAGTCGGAACTGTATGGAGGATGATCGATGACAGTCAACCCAGGGCTTCGGATTGTTGGAAATGTCTCAGCGTTCGTATGTGGTCTGGCATTGTCATGCTGAGGGAGAGGGTGCTCCTTGTGGCACGCTGTTTCTCACGCACCGGCATAGTTACGTTACACACCGACATATTACATGCTACAGTTCGCAGCCCTCGAGCGGCAGGGGGACTGCAGGATGCGTCAACGAAAAAGGCAAATCGACCGAGTAATATACATGATATGTAATAAATACCTCAAACAATATTTACAACAGAATAAAAAAAAAAAATCAGAGGCATTACTCTTAAGCACGGCCACGTACAAATTATAAGAACTAACAATTGGTTTCGTGGAAACACTCATATTTAACGAATGACTTGTATAAATATTACATTATTACTATCCAGATGTGAAATGTATTCTAATGCAATCTCCGTGTATCTGAGTTCTACCGTACTATTTTCCCTTAGGGATTGGTTGATCTGGGAGGATGGATCAAACAGCGACGTCATCGGATTAGGGAAGGATATTGAAGGAAATCGGCCGTGTCCTTTCAAAGGAACCATCCCGGCATTTGCTGAAGCGATTGAGGGAAATCATGAAAAACGTAAATCAGGATGCCCGGATGTGGGTTTGAACCGTCGTCCTCCCGAATGCGAGTCCAGTGTGCTAACCACTGCGCCACTTTGCTCGCTTCCCTTATGGACACGCTCCGTATCCGAGGTCGCTATCGCACTCCTTAGCAGATTCGGATTCTGGTGGTGAAAGAAATTTTCACCGCTGGTGTTCGACCAACAAGCGGATGAGAGGTGGTGGTGTAAAGTTCATTATCACTCAACTTCCCAACCTTTCCGGAGCATCTCATTAAAGAGGACATGTGACACTGTTGTCATCCGTTAATCACTTCGGCGTTACTTGAGAGGAGCAGGTTATGTGCTGGTACCGCGTTTCGCCCTGCTCTTCCCCTGATCCTTACGTAGCACAAACATAGTGGCGTAATTTTAAAAGTTATCATGAAGTGCGCCGAGACAAACACTTAATACATCTCATACTCTCTGAAGGCTCCTCCAAAAATTCCACTACCGTCCTAGATTCACTGTTTCTAGGTATAAAAGTAGTTGAAATCTGCAGTAAACTGACACAGCTCATGCTGCAGAAGACATTTTGTATAAGGAAATGTAGCATATAACGATACTGCGCCATGTGAGAAGATAAAGAAGAAAAATGCTGGTTGGTGAATGATGTAAATAGCCGCAAATACTTTAAAATTACTTATTTGTAGCTGGTAGCCTCATTCGGTAACTATCATTAACGGCCGCGGAATTCATAAGATCCGCTACGGTCGCAGGTTCGAATCCTGCCTCGGGCATGGATGTGTGTGATGTCCTTAGGTTAGTTAGGTTTAAGTAGTTCTAAGTTCTAGGGGACTTATGACCACAGCAGTTGAGTCCCATAGTGCTCAGAGCCATTTGAACCATTTTTTGAATTCTTAAGATCAAACACGGAAATACACTATGGAAAAATATTGGCATGCAGTTAGTAACAACATTTTAAAAGAATTCAGCTTCACTGTGTATCTAGACATATTTCGTGGGGGTTTCCCCCAGTAAAAGCCACAGTAATGGCAAACTTACCGCTGAAACTACAAAAAAATAGCTCTGAGCACTATGGGACTCAACATCTGAGGTCATCAGTCCCCTAGAACTTAGAACTACTTAAACCTAACTAGCCTAAGGACATCACACACATCCACGCCCGAGGCAGGATTCGAACCTGCGACCGTAGCGATCGTGCGGTTCCAGACTGTAGCGCCTAGAACCGCTCGGCCACACCGGCCGGCCCGAAACTACACTACGCTAAATAATGAAACGATCACATTTTAGAACGCCGTTATGTTCGCCTATTGTGACGCAGATTTGTGAAATTTAGCTAAAAGCAGCCTACAGCCTTCCTCCTGAACTGTGCAAAAGCGTAGCGCCCTGAGACGTTACCCGCGGGCTCGGCGATGCTTCAAAAATCAAGATACCGACACATGCGGAAAAAAAGGCCAGAGCTCAAAAGGCCACGTGCGGTGCAAGGTGAGTTAATGCGTCACATTGGCACCAGATTTCGCGACAATTCTGCCCAACGCCACGCCCTCCTCTCCAATTACCCCCTCCCCCATCCCCCCCCCCCCCCCCGTTCTGTAGGCCGGCCGATGTGACCGAGCGGTTCTAGGCACTTCAGTCCGGAGCCGGGCTGCTGGTACGATCGCAGGTTCGAATCCTGCCTCGGGCATGGATGTGTGTGATGTCCTTAGGTTAGTTAGGTTTAAGTAGTTCTAAGTCTAGGGGACTGATGACCTCAGATGTTAAGTCCCATAGTGCTCAGAGCCATTTGAACCATTTGTTACATATAGCACCACAAATTGTCGTTTTTGACCACAAAATATGTGCAAATGAACGCCCCAAGGGAAGGTTTGGTTTCATTGACGCCCCTATGCCTTCTCCTGGGCCCTTTTCGTGTCGATTTCAAGCCGCGGTGTGTCTGGAATGTGTTCCTTGGTCACCCATAAGAAAACCGTGTGATATCACAGTTGGGCATCGCTGTTCTGACCTCAGTCGCAGAGACGACAAGAGAAGGGGTGAGATGTGGGTGAGGGGGTTGTGACGACCTTCCAATCATATGACATATCCACTGTGGCGTTGGGCAGAACTGGGTTGAAATTTGGTGTAAATGTAACATCATTAACCTACCTTACACCTCACATAACTTCTGAGATTTGGCCTTTTCTCTGCATTTGTCGATACCTTTCTATTGCAAGTGTCGCCTATCCTGAGAGTGCCGTCGCGAGGCGCCACGCTTTTACACCGTTACAGAGGAAGGGTTTAGCACCTATAAGTCAAATTTCACACTCCTGCCTCGTAAGTGTGTAAAATGACATCGTTTCAAATAAGTGATCCTTTCATTATTTGTCAGAGTGCGTATTAGATACAATGACATACTTGCATCAAGACGGGACTATAAATTCATTATCAACTGTCATTTTGATAGTCTATTAGTGGCAAATACATTAAAAACGAACTGCAGTGTTTTACTTTACGAACAGTCTATTTGGTAATGACTTACTAACGACTGGATACATAATGTATCACAGTGAGTATAAACATCAGCAACATTAGGCGAGGGCAATAACGAAAGCTGTGGAGCGCCACTCTACTTGGGGAGAACTGTTAGATTCCTGGTTGTCGAGGAAATTTGGGTTGCCAGTATTTTTCCGGAGAGTGGAGGCGTGGTGATGGCTTACGTTTACTGGCAACCAGACTAGATAAAATCCCCAACTTTTATGGAATGAGGTCTTATCAGAGTTCATAGTGATTTTCCGTCCGTCAGATAAGGTTGTTAAACTAGGGGGCCTTGACGCTAATTTGAAAGATTTGTTAGCACGTGGTTTCAGTTAATCTTTTCTCAGTTTTTACTATCAACGTAAAAGTGATTCTGCACTCCATACTCACTGTATGCAGTCACATACATTACTAACTTACACTATAATATAACAGTCACACCTCTCAATCGATACTTGACGAAGAACCCTCAGAACGAATTCTTTATAATTAGGCGGTTGCACTTACCTTTGGGTTTCCCAGGAAGCAGTAGCGTTCGATTGAACTTTATCAACATAAATAATTTAAAATTAAGTACTGTAAAGGAGAAGAAACTTGGTTTGTTATCAACCCTAAGTACGCACGACGATCACTTTCTTAAAATTAACATTCTTTGTCCCAATGACCTGACTAAGCTAAATTTGATGATCACGTGAGAACGATCATTATGTGTAAACAGAGTTCTGGCCTTGTTAATATCTTGAAACTCTTTTTGCGGACAGCTGTTGCCGTGATCTAATACTGCTGTTGGCATTAAGATATAGATGCACTGAAATCGGAAATGCTGGTTTTTGTGTTAATTTGCTACCGTTAGAGGGATACACAACTTATTTGCTAACTGTTTAAATAAAACTAATGACAAAGTTTGTTGTTAGGGCAGGAGTACCTAAGAACTCTTGTTAATTCTGTTGTTCGATGCTGAACCAAATCAATTAAATAATTTCAGTTGAATTGACTGCGTTCGTGGTGAAGTAATGTGTTTCACGGTAAATGAATATTGTTTCGGATTTGGACCGCAGACGCCGCAAGCTATCTGCTAGTCTAGTACAACATGCAACCGTTTTAATTACTCTCGGCAAATAATATGAGCCACTGTAATTAAATTGTCTCATATTTGAACCACTACACAATATAGTTTCGCTAAACTTTAATTTCTCATATGGCTGTATTTTACACGGCAGTTTATGTTTCTATGTCGTATCTGTATTTATTTAAATGTTGCAAAATTTTCAAAAAATTTGAAGGACGGAAAAAATAGCTTTGAAAAATGGGAATTCTTCGTAGCGTTCGGATAGCTGCCTTTCAATTAGTTGTTCCACCTTCTAACCGTTGCTCCACAACAACTTGTGTAATAACTGATAAATTTACGATACATACTGCACTACTCATACCAACGAAATATAAAGTTACAGAACACATCATGAAACCTTTAAAATTGTTGATTCTTCACTTTTACATGTATCTCAAGACTTGCGCGGGTACTAAATTTGGAATTTTCAGTACTGTAAGAAGCAACTTTGATTTATGATTGCCCTTACACAGGCCAGATGCACTAACAACACCTACATAATCGTTTCCATCTTTAAAAGATTGTGAGTATTCGCTATCTCACGTAGTTTGCAGAACGTGAATATTCGCTATCTCACGTAAGTAGTTTGTAGTGTCAAATGACTGACACTATTGATGTGTAGTAATTTGGAAAAAAGCTCTGTACCACGGTATACATTTGTTAGTTTACCCTCCGGAAACAAAGACAAAGATAAATTCGATAATTACGTAGAGGCATCAATAGAAAACAATGGCGCTTTGCATCGAAATGGAACGCTTACAATACTTATTAAAAAACAGAAAATATAGAAATAACGAAACTGACCCCTGCAGCCAAAAAGATAAGCATAAAAGAAACAACTGGCGTCGAGGAGTGGAAGATTATCACATAGTGGAAGATTATCACATAGTGTACAAGGCTGATGGGCGGAATGAAATAAGTACATGATTGACTTCTTTGAGAATCAAAGGTCATCTTATGAAAGCTATTTCGATTTTACTCGTGTATCACTGCGTACTGTAGTGTAGGATCAGGTTAGTTCCAGATGACCAGTTCTGCAAAAAATTCATATTTGATCTACGGCCAAAAGATGATACTGACCGATCGGGACTGCCTGCACATCTCCAGGTGCATGGACACAAATCACTTCGTTGTGGCACAAGAACTGTTGCAGGTTGTCAATGCTGGTTTTTCCTGATCCATTTCGACACTTCGAAAGGAACTTCTTCAGATGAACAATTTGAGCACCAGTGCACGAAAACGACGCCTGTGCCCTCAAAGATGCGCTATTACGCTGAATTGAGAGACAAACAATGGAATACGGAGTATTGTAAATGTGTTACCTTGTCATATGAAATAAATTTCTACCCGTGTGTCAACTCCGTCGTAAATCACAGAGAACCATCACAGACAACAGCGCGCAATTGAAAGTGCAGGCTGAAGGAGGCTCTGTGGTAGTCTGGGGATACTTCTGTTACGCTGAAAAAGAGTCTATTGATTGAGATACAGGTATATTGAATCAAAATGGCATTCAGCAACTGGACAGTCAGGATTTGCCTTCTACCGTCATTTTGAGAAAATCTGGTGCTTGTCCCCCTCGCCGGCGGTTAACAGTGCTCCCACCCCAAGCGGCTAATAAAAAATGGTTCAAATGGCTCTAGGCACTATGGGACTTAACATTTGAGATCATCAGTCCCCTAGACTTAGAACTAATTAAACCTAACCAACCTAAGGACATCACACACATCCATGCCGAGGCAGGATTCAAACCTGCGACGGTAGTGGTCGCTCGGTTCCAGACTGAAGCGCCTAGAACCGCCCGGCCACACCAGCCGGCAAGCGGCTAATATGAAAGGAACTTTCCCCCTTCTGCAGAGGCAGTAAAGATGAACAGCACATTGGGATTCTGAATATAATGGTAACGGTATCTCTTCAGCCTCTGTTCAGTCTTGCATGGGGTCCTTCATTACATCGGAGACTGAAGAAGATTGGAGGAAACGTCGTAACTTAGAATTATCCATATAAAATAAATGTATTCAGAGATTATAGGTTCACAATATTCTCCCTAGGCAGCCTTCAGTAACTTAAGGATTGCCATAGATTAATACATAATACGTAAGATGCCAGAAAAACACCCTGAAGGACGGTGTTACCGGCACCAGGGTATAACACGAGTATGTTCATACTAAGAGGTTGTAGTGTTAGTGATTCGTTTGTCACGGTAATCGGCAGGTCTGTCGGTGCTCCCTCTGTTTTGAATCTGCAGGCAGTAGCTGTACAATGTTTACAACATTAATTCTAGGTTACAACCGTGCTCCACCGATGAATACGTATTCTTTCAGCTATTTGAACGGTATGGCATTATGGTCTGCAGGAAACTGGATGGAAGTATCGACGAATTGCTGCACATGTTGGGCACAATGTAACAGTGATGTGTCGCTGCTTTCGGCAGCGGTCTGTGGATCATTCCCACATTTGTAGACCCGGTTCTGGACGTCCAAGTAGTACAGATGCAGTCAAGATCGAAGCATTATGCGAGCAACGGAGGCCGACCGATCGGCATCCATGGACGAAATCCGGGAACATTTTGCGCCTGATATGTCATCAGGGATCATTGTGAACCGTCTGCTTGCAGCAGGGCTACGATCACGTGTGCCTCTGGCTAGCCTACCACGGACACCACGACACCGCCAAGCATGGAGACTCTGGTATCGTGAAAGAATTGATTGCAGAATGGAATGGTGCTCTGTTGTCTTCAGTGATAAGAGCAAGTCCTTTTTGTGTGAGAGTGATGGACGTGCACTTACGGTTGCTGCGATGCAGCGTGTTCTTGGTGGTGTACAACTGCCCTCGCCAGCAACATCACCAGACCTCTCGCCACATCAGTACCTATAGGACATGATGAAGTAGGAACTTACTCTTTCTCCAGGGCTTGTAAGAACCATTGCCGAATTGCAACAAAACGCGTAAAATGCTTGGGACGTTCTATCGCAGGATGCCATTCGGCACCTTTATGATCGTTTGCACGCAAGAATCCACACCTGCGTTGCCACAACTGAGCTGTTTACTTTGTATTGATATGACTCTTTGGGCATTCTTTACTGTGACATGTGTTTCATTTGGACTGAATTTGTCACATACTTCTACAATGACGAACTATTTGTTTCCTCACTCGGCAACAGAAATGCGCAAGGACAAGTTCACAAAAAGAAGGTACGCGTAGACCTAGTGAACTTCCTATTCTAGGATGCATTAACCTACCGAAAAAGTACATCATCTTCCTGTCGAAGAAATGCCAGTATCACGGGGATAACAGCCTGTGCGATGTACGTGGTACTGTTACTTTACTCTGCAGAAACACCAAATGTGCCCGGAAGCTGTAACTTATGGCCGCCACACATGAAGCCTGGGATGGTCCCTGTGTGTAGTGGGTGTTGCATTTTTTCCGGCAGTGTATACAGAAAACTTAGCAAAACTGCACAGAAACTACAGAACTTATACAAACTTACTAGAGCTACACAAAGGGCCGTGCTGTGCTGGATGGAGAGTCTTGGAGGAAATTCCCTTTAGGCAGAGAGACAGTACTGCAACATAAGATGTCGATTCAGGTGACAAGGGGGAGGTCACGGTGGAATCTTTCCACATGGCTGGCGCCTTAAATCTGTGGCCGTAGAGCGACATGATGGCTGCTAACGCGAGCAACAGTGCCGAGGTCTGAGCCATGACTGAGCATAATCTGCACAAGCAAATGATAAGCATTATCGTCAGCCGATGACTGGTGTAAATAGTTCGCCCAAATAGCTTGCTTCATATCCCGAAATTATTTTCATTATTTCTTATTTCCATAACGTAATATTTCTGAAGTTCATTTTATAACTGTATCTGAAAAGCGACCTCTAATGTCTTTACCATTGTGAAAATTTTGTCTTTTTGATTCTGCTTCAGTTTACTTAGACGGATGCCTATTCTGCTTTAAAGATGGCAATCACATTCTAATTTACTTACTAACAAATAATACTGTATATTGTAAATACACAACAATTTGCAGCATCCAAATAGCAGTATTTTTAACACTGTTGGTATAAATAAAAATACAAACAAATATGGCTGGCTGCTGTATTATTTAAAGGAAAGAAACATTAATTCTGACCGTTTTGCAACTTGCGACTCCTCTTCTGAACGTAATGAACTGCTATAATGAGAAAAAAATGATGCGTGCGAAATTTTGCTAGTGGTGTGGTCGGTGTTGAGAAGCCGGCTGTAACCCGTAGCCGGACGCGGGACGCGGGGCGCCTGGCGGGCGCACGCCAGCAGCCGGCTGCTCCAGTGACCCAGCGCGCCTCCAGCAGTTCTCCAGTCACGACTTACACGCTCACACTGCTTCCCCGCGAAGGCGTCGCAGTATGGAGCTGCTCCCATCCAATTTACACGCCTCGAACGAACAATGAGGACGTCCGAGCTAGGAAGCAAACGATAATGTAATGAACACTTGTCTTCACGATAGTTGCCATAGTATAATAAACAGTTGAACTAACAAGATTTAAGTAGTGTGATTAGCAGCTGCGGTTCGTCAGGGAATGAACAAACACAGTTTCTAAATTGATTCTGAGGAGCTTTTTAATTTCATCACCTACTTCGCTTCTTGGATCGGATTAGTCTTTACACACTTAGTTCGGTGGATACATCGAAATCACCGACGTGATTTTCATACCCCTTATGTTACTATCATTTCTCTAGCCACTGGTCTATCGAATATTCCTCTTCTCATATCAAATACCCTTGATCATTCTAGAACTGCAGTACAAGATCTGACACGCCCACCATCTTGTCTGTACCTATGCATAAATGTAAATCTTTATATTAATCATCGTAGTACCACTGTGGTCAATAGATCACATAATCGCATTGGAAAATCTTATCTCCTTTGCTTTCAAAACTATTTTTTTTAAATGTATAACTTCCTCTCTCTGGGTCGACTGTGTCTAATTATACTTTGTTTATATGTACAACACATTAAAATTTATTCATAGTTATGCACTGATTACCACTGAGGTCAATATGACACCAGTCCAAATTTCCTTTCCTTTCTTATATGTAATATTTATAAATACAGAATTATTTCTGTTACATTGGACAACTTTAATTTATGTTTTTATGTTAGTTCATTAAAATACTGCCAACGTATCCGGTGAAAATTATTTGGGATCCGTATGACCCCAGTCTTATTCAGTGAAAAGAAAAAGGAAGCAGGGCGGTTAAACATCATTTCGCAGTATGCCAGCTAACTACCTGCTAACTTATATGTCCTAAAACCACTCTACATTCAAGAGGGCAAATCAGTTTTTCCTGTTTTCATTGCCGTAGCTTCCCTCCCAGTATATACCAGTTCATTTCGTCGCGGCCAACAGTGAAGCAGTATCTTTGCCCCATTGTTAACGTAACTTTGTAGCCAACATTTCATTTTAGCAATCGATGGAGCTTACTGGTAAAGCACTTGTTCCAGTTCGACAGAAGGGCGGTTTAGATTACCGTTCTGCCATCCAGATTTGATGTTCTCTGTCTCTAATGACCTCATCGTCAACGAGAGATTAATCCTAATCTTTCTCTCTTTCCCTCCTTCCTTCCTTCCTTCCTTCCTTCCTTCCTTCATATTTCATTTTCTGTTTTCTTTCTTTCCTCACACTTTACTTTTATTTCTTTATCTTTCTGCTGACTTTTCCTTGTGTCTCGCTATTCCCCAGACTAATGAACTATTAATGCAAATTCAAGTCTCTTTTAAGTGCTGCCATGTATTTGTCAGCACCTCATTAATCCCGTTTCGTGTGTATGTTTCTTTGAAGAATGTGCAACATTTTGAGCAGAGACCGACTGATTTTCGGAAAACTATCAGCGTCCTGAAAAACCTTCTTTAGGCAACCACAGTCCGATACGAGAGGCGCAATTAACATCCACAGTCGAACTCGAACCCCCAAATCTCTAATCATCAGCGACAAAGATGCAATAAATATTACAGAGAACATGCGACAGAATTCACTTTCGAATGGAAAGTAACATGACCGACGAGAATGTTCACCAGGGTGGTCCTGTAAAACATTTTCAAAGCAACTTGTAATCCGTATTAACTGGTTCGTACCGTTAAACATGTAAATGGCTCGGCAGTTAACACCGTCTAATAGCATCCTGTTGGTCCTCCTAATGAATAATCGCAATTAACGTTATTTCGACGTACTTTGTATTTAGGTCATTAAATGAATATTTTGACTAAGATTTTACATACTTATATCCATTCACATTTTGTTCGACAAATATGCGCTTCATGTTTGCGGTTTTATAGCAGAGCACTTGAAGTAGTGTGATGGAGGAAACAAATAACGATGAAAAGCTTAACTTCTGTCAAACTATCTCTCTGGCTCTTCGTGACAATTCTTTTAGCTGTCAGTTGTGGCCGAGCGGTTCTAGGCGCTTCAGTCCGGAACCGCGCTGCTGCTACGGTCGCAGGTTCGAATCCTGCCTCGGGCATGGATGTGTGTGATGTTCTTAGGTTAGTTAGGTTTAAATAGTTCTAAGTTCTAGGGGACTGATGACCACAGATGTTAAGTCCCATAGTGTACAGAGCCATTTGAACCATTTGAACAATTTGAACAATTCTTTTGACTGTATGAAAAGTTGGGTTTTCTGAACGAGCGATTTAATATAATTCCCTTCATTGTTAGACGATCTCAATGCCTAACTATGTTTTTCATTCACTAATGGGTTTCGCTGATTCTTACTGGTTGAGAGTCACGTTAACCGTTTTCTTCATTCGCGCTCTTTGGGCACACTCCAGTAAGAAATGCGAGGTTTGTGTCTTTAGCATGTATGTTTACTGTAAGTGAGTGGGGTGGGAGTATGAGGAGTGGAATTAATGCGTCTAGAAAGTATGCTGTAAGAATTAAAAACTTGAACATGAAACCTTTCATCATTTTATGCATATACATTTGTGAACATAGCTCATAAAGCTTGTAAAGCGATGGCGGGTTCTCCATGCCTCGTATGCGGTCTACCGTTCAGGGGAAGCAATGTCTTCCAGCTCCTTTGGCATTATGCTATTTTGAGATGAATTATAGCCGATAAGGGTAGTATATAAATATGTAAGGGTGACAAAGCGACAAGAAGTTTAAGCACACGGTAGCGGACCGACAGTATCCGCAGAAATACACAGATACACTTCTTTTCTGCGACGGAAACTTGAGTAATGACGTCTGCAGTCACTGTCATTGTATTCTGACAGTGAACGAGGTATGGGCTGAATTTTAAAGAGAAGTGGTTAGTATAATCCGCAGCTCGTCGAAGTTCTCGCGCCCATATACGGTCACTTCGACTACTCTGCAGAAGTTTCGCTGGACAGCCCTTATATATCCTCCATGCACTCCTAAAATCTCCCCATGCGGTTTCCGTATTTTTTCAAGCCCTGAAGAAAGACATTAGTGGACGTAGATTTTATTCAGACGAAGAGATGCAAATCTGGGTGCAATCATGGCTTCGTAGGCGAAAGGAAACACTTTCCCATAGAAGCATTTACCACGTTGTTTCACAGAGGAATAAATGTATTAACAGTGAAGGCGATTACTTTTCAGACAGTAAACAGTTTACTTACTTTTTCCCGTGTGCCTCGCTTTCATTTGACAGCCCCTTATACGCACACTAAAAAAGTTTTGCATCGCCTCGGTTCCGAGAGTCCCGGAACTTGTACAGAAAATTGGAATAGAGATCAACATAAACATCATTTCCGCCCTTTTTATTGCTCATGAAAACCAGACATTGCATGTTGTACCACTATACAGCGAGACCTTCAGATGTGGTGGTCCGGATTGCTGTACTCACCGGTACCTCTAATAGGTAATTCACAAGATGTGCACGATGGGGGTGCGAAATGTCGTCCATGAAGACGAATGCCTAGCCAATATGCTGCCGATATGGTTGCACTATCGGTCGGAGGATGGCATTCACGTATCGTACAGCCGTTACGGCGCCTTCCATGACCACCGGCGGCGTACGTCGGCTCCACATAATGCCACCCCTAAACAGCAGGGAACCTCCACCTTGCTGCACTCGCTGGACAGTGAGTTTAAGCCGTTCAGCCTGACCGGATTGCCTCCAAACACGTCTCCGACGATTGTCTGGCTGAAGGCATATGCGACACTCACCGCTTAAGAGAACGTGATGCCAATCCTGAGCGGTGCATTCGGCATGTTGTTGGGCCCATCTGTACCGCGCTGCATGTGTCGTGGTTGTAAAGATGGACCTCGCCATGGACGTCGGGAGTGAAGTTGTGCATCATGCAGCCTACTACGTACAGTTGGAGCCGTAACACGACGTCCTGTGGTTGCACGAAAATCATTATTCAACATAGTGGCGTTGCTGTCAGGGTTCCTCCGGGTCATAGTCCGTAGGTAGCGGTCATTCACTGCAATAATAGCCCTTGGGCGGCCTGAGCGAGGCATGTCATCGACAGTTCCTGTCTCTCTGTATCTCCTCCATGTCCGAACAACATCGCTTTGGTTCACTCCGAGACGCCTGGACACTTCCCTTGTTGAGAGCCCTTCCTGGCACAAAGTAACAATGCGGACGCGAGATCGAACCGCGGCATTGATCGTCTAGGCATGGTTGAACTACAGACAACACGAGCCGTGTACCTCCTTCCTGGTGGAATGACTGGAACTGATGGGCTGTCGGATTCCCTCGGTCTAATAGGCGCTGCTCAGGCATGGTTGTTTACATCTTTGGGCGGGTTTAGTGACATCTCTGAACAGCCAAAGGGACTGTGTCTGTGATACAATATTCACAGTCAACGTCTGTCTTCAGGAGTTCTGGGAACTGGGGTGATGCAAAACTTTTTTTGATGTGAGTATAATCCAGTAGGCGAAGAAGTATGGCGCCGTAACGGGATTAAGCCTAATAACTGAAGTGTAGGAGAAGGAGCATTGTATTTTTAACAGCCGTTTGAATAATAAGGAATATTTGTACGCTGTAGCCACTTGCAATTAGAAGACTAATATTAACTGTCAGAATACATTTCAGTACAGAAGCAAGATAAGATTTTATTATATGATATCTGAATAAGTGCGATTTCGTGCATAATCAACGTTCACGCAAGACTGAATCAAAAGGTTGACAACCCATACACGAGCATATGAAAATCTTGGCACTGCAATAAACTAATTTTCAGCTTCGTTTCTCAGTTGATGTGCAGTGCGGTATCACTGATAGCCAACTCGATGATCCAGTCATTTTGGATAACGGTTTACCGGAGCACAGTGTCTTCTATAGCGGACAACCTATTGAGAACTTGGAAGATTTTGCTCTAGCAATATGTGAGGAATGTACTTGCAATGTGGAAAAACCCCCTGCACGTCTTTACGGCTAATGGTACGGTATAAATGCCTCGATTAAATTTGTCCTGGACCTTATATCAGTCGTGTCAATGTTATATGACCACCAAAGTCAGCTGGTCATGCTCCGTTAGGTAGTTTGTAATGTTTTTTATAAACCAAAATTTATAAGCGAAGAGTCTGCATAAGGGAGAAACTGCTTGCTCGAAATGTAAGAACGTAAACGATAATTTCGATTAGTAGTACAGCTTCGGTTAAACGAGCTGTAAAATACATTATAGTTGCCAAATGGTTCAGATGCCTCTGAGCACTATGGGACTTAACTTCCGAGGTCATCAGTCCTTTAGAACTTAGAACTACTTAAACCTAACTAGCCTAAGGACATCACACACATCGATGCCCGAGGCAGGATACGTACCTGCGACCGTAGCGGTCGCGCGGTTCCAGACTGTAGCGCCCAGAACCGCTCCGCCACTCTAGCCGGCTGTAGTTGCCACAGGCGTTATTAAACACAAGCTGCAAAGGAAAATTAAGAACTAAATGGCAATGAACTCTCAGTTAATTAACTGTCACCTGTGTCATTTCGGTTCGTCGCAGTTTCAATCTGCTGTACCTTGGACATTGAAAGGAGATCATGTGTTTTATGATTTTTCCCTGCAAAATGTTCCGTACTACTATTTCTATCTAATAATTGCTCAAGAAATTATCTATTGGAGTAAAGGTGAAACTGTCACCAACCCGAAGGTTGTTTTGAACACTACAGTGCTTTACTGGGATTGGCTCTATTGGTGGCCGTATACCACTGCCTTCCTCCCGCCTTTGAACTTACTCAGAGAGTTACGTGGAACCTATAGCTTCATATGTACTTCGAACCACGATGAAACGCTGAATTTTTTCGCATTAGGAAACATTGCCAGAGATGAAAGAAATATTAACAAACAGAATTCCTACGACTTATCGGGAATCGAACCAGAGACCTTGGGGTCCGTAATCTGGCACTTTACCACTGGGCCATCGAACCATGACATGAACTTAATTATGTCCTATTTATGTTAGATCTGAAGTGTAGGCACAATGATCATATTTCGAAGATTTCTCCTCTAGGATATTGCAGTATCGGACAAGGAAAGGTGAAAAAGGAACAAAGCTGAATGTAAGGGAGTTGATTTCGGGAAAGAATGGCGAAAACTGCCGAAGTAACTGCATATCCTGTGGAATCAGAAGTTCTGACATTTTATGGGTGTCCGAGTCGAAATACAGACGAAAAAGCGCGCGTATCCGTGAGCGCGGACTGAATACGGGATGCAGTGCGAGCGCAGGCAGATGTGCCGGCTGCGGCTGCGGCTGCGGTTTGCATGCAGGCCGGCGGCGCGCGCGTCCCGTTAGCCGCGGGCAGGGCTGCCGGTGCGTCTGCCAGCCGGCCTACTCCCACGCCGCCACTGGAGCAGGACCGCCGACAACGCGGACACGTCACGCATCGCCAGGCCCACCGCTGCTACTCCAAACAGTGGCCTGTTACATCTGCCTGTATCATAAAACATTCGTGGGGGTAACCCAAGCTGGATATTTACAGAATGCTGTCTTCTCGCGCTTCTAGACACGTCAAGTGATTATGTACCTTACCTTATCAAAAGTTTCCGGACACCTATTAGCTGACATTCATATGGGGTATGTCCGTCCTGCTATTTTATAACGGTTGAGTTCTTCTGTGGACACTTTCAGTGAAGTGTCTGAATATCTGGAGGAACAGCATCTAGTTCTTCCTCAAGAGCCGAAACCACAGATGGAAGCTGTGCTAGAGTACACTGGCGCCAGCACCCCATGCGGTTACGAGAGCATCGATAGAGGCCAACGGCAAGACTCTCTGGAAACACGCCGCCAACGCCCTCTCAGCCGTCAGTATTTAGGATCGCCGCTGTGGACTGGAGGGCAAGTTTAGCCAGTTAGTTCGAGCCTGTTACGCCAGTTAGTTAAGAGTCTGTACGCCGTGGAGTTCCAGTGTGTCACCGAGACGGAGCTGCACACTTAGCCTCTAGCACAGAGAGAGATAACTCATAGCAACCTTAGAGTGAACACAGCGGACTTCTACTTCAGCAGCATCGAGGCTACGTCGACTATACAGAAGAGAGTTTGTACCACAGCACATGGAAACAAAGTTAAGTAGCTCTTCGTTTCTGAATAAAGAACCCAGTTATTAATTGCGTGCAGTTTGTGTTATAGAACGAGCATACCAGCCACCAACCAACATCCTCTCCTTGCTTCTTATGGTACAGCTCTACAGAGATAACGAGACGACGTAAAAGTGGCAATGTTGGACGCTGGGGTCTGGAGCAAAGTCGACGTTCTAACTTATTCCAAAAGTTTTCCTTTGGGTTCTGTTCGGGTCTCTGGGCAGGCCAGTCCATTTCAGGAATGTTATTGTCCACAAAACATTGCCTCATAGATACTGCTTAGTGGCAGGGTTAAGTGGCAGGCTGACGTAAACAGTCACGTTTCCGAACTGTTCCTCTAGTGTACGCAGTACACTTCTATGGTAAAATGTCTTCGTATCTTTCCGCATTTAGCATTTTCTTAAGCACAGTATGTTCCGACGTAACGAAAGCGCCGGCACGAAGATGAAGAATGCAAGAGCAGAGAAGGCTGAGAGACGACGTCAGCCAATAGCATGCTGACTAGGGACTAGGACGTCACTGCGACAGGAGCGGCCACTACAGGAAGAAAATACAAGCGCTGCTCATGCCAGCTTCGGCCTGACAGTAGTAGACCGGCACTAGCAGACCCGGACCGTACAAGACTGACACCAGCAGAGAGGGCTACAAAAACAGTGATATTAACGGTAGCAGTGACTTACGTGCGAGTGTGAATAACTTGCATTGACATTGTAATTAGCGAAGGACTTCGATTATTTGCATGTCGCCCATCGCTTGCGACACCATTGTAAACCCAAAGTTAAGTAGTGACAATTTACTTTATTGTAATAAAAAACCATTAATGTGATCTTCTTGAATTGTTGTACAGTTATCCGAGAAAGCAGCATCCTTTAGGCAGCCTATAAGCGACGAGTTGACAGGACCCCACACAGTAAGTCGACCACAACCTGGCCACGAAAACTATCCCCTGTACTTCACTGCTGGCGCTACAGACGACAGGTAAAGTTCTCCACGCATTCGCAAAACCAAAACCTTTCCGATGGTTTGCCACGGGATATAGCGTCATTCATTTCTCCAAATCAGTCGTTTCTAGTTGTGGACTGTCCAGTGCCGTCGCTCTTTACTCCACCTCAACCATCGCTTAGTACTGACTACAGAAATTTATGGCTTATGAAGAACTTCTAGACCAATGTGCCCCATTATTTTTAACTCCCTATCCGCAATAATCATGCTGACTGGACTGCAGAAAGTGACTCCTTCTGCTACTTTCCTGCTACTTTTTACACCGACCCTTCACGATACTCGCCGGTCCCTCCCTGTCAACTCATGAGGTAGGCCTTATCTCGGTTGTTGCTTCACTTTTCCACTTCACAATCACATCTCCCAAAAGTCAAGGTGGGCAGCTTTAGAAGGGTTGAAACTTGCCTGGTGGATTTGTCACTCAGGTGACGTCCAATGAGTAGTCCACGTTCGAAGTCGCTGAGCTCTGCTGACTGTACTGCTGCTACTGCTTCTCTAGTCCGCCTGCCACGACATCTAGTGCTCAATACTTTTGATAAGATGTTGTATGTGTCATACCGCCGCGAGACCATGGCAGGTGCGAATCGAAAGGTGAGACGAGATATGGGCGGGCTATGATCCCCTCCACAAAACACATTTCAGTAGAAGCGGGTTTTTTTTTTTTTTTTTTTACTTGTATTAATTTCCCAGTTCACGGCTCACTGTCGCAGAATAAAGTAGCATGAAAACTAAGAGTCTCGAAAATGTCAAGGGATTCTATAATTTATATGCTACGCCTTAACACAGGATACTGTTCAGTTGGTTGTGTGAGACCGGCCGTTGTGGCCGAGCAGTTCTAGGCGCTTCAGTCTGGAACCGTGCTGCTGCTACTGTCGCAGGTTCGAATCCTGCCTCGGGCATGGATGTGTGTTATGTCTTTAGGTTAGTTAGGTTTAAGTAGTTCTAAGTCTAGGGGATTGATGACCTCAGATGTTAAGTCCCATAATGCTCAGAGCCATTTGAACCATTTGGTTGTGAAGAGAAAAAAAAGTAACAGAAAGACTCTTCCCGAGCGCAGGTGGAAGCGACAGAAAGAAACGGCATCCCTTTCATTTACAAGCTCGCGTAAACGTAGTTTGCAGACTTATGTTTATCGTAATGCTAACTGAAATACTGACAATGGTAAGTACACACTTCCATCTTATATTGTGTAAATTACTGCATTGTAGAAGTTCTGAGAGCTTGATACTTTATAGGTTCTCAAATTAATGGCATTACACATGTTGTCCTCAAATTTTCGGAAGTTCGCTTTTCCGATGCTATGTATCTCTAAATTGCAATTTCTTCGATGTTATACCAAAGCGATGTGCTAAGAACTTTGGTACTCTATTATTATCATTGTTACTATTATCACATTAGAACGGTTTACATGTTTTTTTTTTTTTTGCTATTATTATAAAACCGTACGAATCTCTGGTACGTTAAAAATGTGGGCGATGGCAAGTAGTATTAACATGAGGAGGAGTGATGAAGGGTGGGGGAGACAGTAACAAAGTGTGATTCCCACTCCCCTCGCCCCTTCCCCCCCCCCTCCCCCCCCCACCCCTCCCTCTGGATCGAACCACAGGATACGGACTTCACCATGCATGGATGTTTACAAAGTATACTAGATGGAGCCAGCGTAAAAGAAATACGACGCTGCGCATAGCCACGGGATCACGTGAATGTTAACGGGACAAGGTGTCATATACTAATAGTGAAACGTGAAAAATGAGCTGCATTAAGCAATGGACTCACTTGAAATTTTATGCACATACTGTGCCCATATAAAAACATGTGTCATAAACTTTAGCGATTTTATTCCTTACATCACAACGTCGCAAAAGTTTCATATGAATATGAGTCTGGAAATCCTTCAGAAAGATATAAAAGGAATTCCCTGTATTGAATCTTGGTTGTGAAATTTACCTCAAATGTGCATTTTTACTCATTTTCTTTTTATAGTTGGCCATGGCATTGTTTTGTTTTGTCTGATTGCCGTTTGCTTTTTATCAGAGTAGCTTCCATATCGGCACACCACAACGATGTATACAGTATCTGCTACTACGAATATGCACTACATGGACGGCCTAGAAAATGGCAATGTGGACGCATCACGTCACCTTTATGCTAAACGTTACCATGGGAGGCATCTTGTGTAAGAACGTTAGTGAGACTCAAAAAACGCTTGCATAAGACAGGCTCACATGAAAAGAGAGTTGTAGATGAAGGGAGATTACGGATGTAAGAAAGCCCGAGCTTTAACTGGTTCTTCGTAATGTGTATGAAATCCCATTAACTAGTAAAAGGAGAACTGCGAGAAGGGAAGGTGTTAGTCACACGACGATCTGGAATGTTCTGCATGAAAATCTTCTTTACCTCTATCACTTACAAACTTACAACAGTGCAAGGGTTAAATGAGACAGTCTTTCTGGCAAGAATAACTTTCTGTCAACGCACGTTAGAGCAGTGTCCTGGTGTGCTGTGTTTCTGCATTTATTAGCATGCACCTTATTCAGCGAGGAAGCTGGCTTTTCACGTGAATGAATCTTGAGTTATCCTAATAACCACGCCTGGGTATATGAAATGGTTCATGAAGACATCAGCAGAGATTCGACTTCAACGTGTCGAATGAAATCATTCGTTGCCATCTCAGTGGCTCCTAACATCTTTCCGCAACGTCTTACTGGACAAATGTATCTGTAGTTTCTGGACCATGATATGCTTGGATAAGCTTCTGCAACAACCTTAATAAAGATGTGACCAGCTTAACCATCTGGCAACGAATTAAGGTATACAAAGACTGGAACAACAACAGTACAATTGCGCATCCGAAAAAAATTAGTGGATGACACCCTGAAAACGTTTGGCACCAGGATTATTTGAACAACACATTGATAAGGAACATGAGGAAGGAGACCATTTCCTGAACGAATGCTTTACTGTTGCAGAACTCAACAGAACACTTATTTGGGAAAAGTAATGCCTCACAGACTGGCAGTGTACATTATCGCATGCTCTCCTCGTTAACGCAGAAAAAGAGGAACCATCTTTGTAGTATTTTTAATAATATTTGGAACAAATATCGATATTCCCGAAGGGAAGACATCACGAACAGTGCTGATAGGAAAACACGGCGAAACACCTAATGAAGCAACCTTGTATATGCAAATAGTGTTCCTGAGCTGTGCACAGAAAAAGCTGGATAGAATGTTTGAAATGCAGGCTTGAGTGGTAGGATGGGGACCACATACTTTCCCCAAAACAAATTTTGTTTTTGGGAGATGACATATCACGAACGAAAAAAATAAAAATGGTTCAAATGGCTCTGAGCACTATGCGACTTAACTTCTGAGGTCATCAGTCGCCTAGAACTTAGAACTAATTAAACCTAACCAACCTAAGGACATCACACACCTCCATGCCCGAGGCAGGATTCGGACCTGCGACCGTAGCGGTCGCTCGGTTCCAGACTGTAACGCCTAGAGCCGCACGGCCACTCCGGCCGGCTCACGAACGAAACACCAACAAAATTAGTAACCAATACCGGGATAAGTCTCAACCGCAACGGATATGACATAGCTACTTTTATTAACAAACAACGGCTATGGTAATGTCACCTTATCGATGCTGGCTGCCAAAAATCGGAGGTAGAATATTCCCGGTAGCTTCATGAACAAATTTACCCACTTACTACCCATCGATCACTGGTAGTAAGTAGCGTAAATGGCTACGTACGGCCGAGGAGAAGCGGAAGGTTATCCTCTACCTTTCAATATATTTACGTTGAACCTACACGACAGGTTGCCCCAAAGTAACACAGTTTTACAGTAAGCTGATGATCTACATGTACATACAGGGTGAAAAGTATTTAAACCGACAAACTCTGGGAGTTTGTACGGGACATCAAAACAAATATTTTTCCCTAATGTCTTTTTTTCCTATGAGGAGTATTTAAACCGATAGAGGAAGGTTTCTCTGGTGGCAAATTAATTGAACCAACAAACTTTTCCATTTTTTTATGACCAAGAGACAACACATTAACACAACACAACTTCAGTGACTGTAGATTTTCAAAAATGCCTCCATTGACACGTAAACAAAAGTTACACCGTCGGATCATGTTCCGTCTGCCACGGGCGAAAACCCCAGGAGTATCCTGAATTGTTCCTACTGCTGCTACTACTATCCGGGCAACCAGATCCTCTTCTAATGCAACAGTGGTTGCGTAAACAAGGTTGCGCATCTCTCTCCACACGAAAAAGTCCAGAGGGGACATATCTGGGGATCGAGCAGGCCGTGGTACAGGACCACTTCTGCCAATCCACGTTTCTGGAAACCGTCGGTCCAGGAATCGACGCACACGACGACTGAAATGTGCCGGCGCTCCGTCATGTTGGAACCACATGCGTTGTCTTGTAGGGAGCGAGACGTCTTCCAGCAATTCTGGCAATGCTCTCGCGAGAAAATTGTAATAGTGCCTGCCATTTAATGGCCTAGGTAGCAGATACGGCCCAATTAAACAGTCCCCAACAACAACGACCCACACATTAACGAAGAACCGCACTTGATGAGCGTTAGTAACCGTGGCATGTGGGTTAACCTGACTCCAAACATGCGAATTGTGCATGTTGAAGACTCCATCACGCCCGAACGTTGCTTCAACAACACAGAGGATGGAAATGTAGGATGCATTTCACACTGTTCCAGATACCACTATGAAAACTGTGCTCTGGGTGGATAATCAACTGGTTCCAGGTTGTGGACACGTTGTAAGTGAAATGAACGTAACAATTGCTCTCGAAGGACTGTTCTTACATTCGTCTGATTCGTCCCCATGTTACGTAAATAATCCTCATAGGAAAAAATGACATTAGGGAAAAATATTTGTTTTGATGTCCCCTACAACCTCCCAGAATTTGTCGGTTTAAATACTTTTCACCCTGTATAAACAGCGAGTGACACCCTTCCTGGCGGCCTGCAGAATATCGATTAAACTATGTCTAGACTACAAACGTATATGACGAAGAGTGGTTTCGGTGTATCACCTAACAAATTTTTCGTTCTGTTCTTCACCAGACACAGGGTTCCTCTCATGGAGACGCTGTAGTTTGGTCCGTACGAACTACCAGACAAGAAGGCAGTCAAATAGCTTTGACTCCGTATCCACCACAAACTTCGGTGGATGTAAGCTATCTTAATTTGTCAAAAGCCCAATAATATATGATGAGCTCTCATGAGTGTGAGCTGCTGAGCGGATTCAGACATTGGGCTAAGGTTGTATCATACTTTGGTACGTCCATTCACCGATTATGCTTGTCTTCGTTTTGGGTCTGTGCGGTCAAAGCACTAAGATTATTAGACAAATGTCAGTACAAAACATTTTGATAGACCATGGAGGCAATGCAGTCTGCGCCGACTAACACACTTTTTAGCTGAAACAAAGGACCCTTCCCTACATCTACGTCACAAATACCAGACGGAAATTTTTACTCAAACGGTAGCAGTTCTCACAAGGCCAGATTTTACAAGACACCAGGACCTTAATGGTGTTGTGCTACACTTCCAGTTACTGGTTCAGTAGAAGTCTTCCTCCTCTTGTCGCCGTATACATGGATACTGGTCCATTTCTCAAACGTTACACATCTGCACAACGATTACTCTGGCACGGTAGTCTGCTTCAAGGCAGAGTAGTGGAACCATACGTTGTATTTGACCTCGACCAGCCGGCCGGGATGGCCGAGCGGTTCTAGGCGCTACAGTCTGGAACCGCGCGACCGCTACGGTCGCAGGATCGAATCCTGCCTCGGTCATGGATGTGTGTGAAGTCCTTATGTTACCAGAATGAGATTTTCTCCCTGCAGCGGAATGTGAGTTGATACGAAACTTCCTGGCAGATTAAAACTGTGTGCCCGACCGAGACTCGAACACGGGACCTTTGCCTTTCGCGGGCAAGTGCTCTACCATCTGAGCTACCGAAGCACGACTCACGCCGGTACTCACAGCTTTACTTCTGCCAGTATCTCGTCTCCTACCTTCCAAACTTTACAGAAGCTCTCCTGTGAACCTTGCAGAACTAGCACTCCTGAAAGAAAGGATACTGCGGAGACATGGCTTAGCCACAGCTTGGGGGAGGTTTCCAGAATGAGATTTTCACTCTGAAGCGGAGTGTGCGCTGATATGAAACTTCCTGGCAGATTAAAACTGTGTGCCCGACAGAGACTCGAACTCGGGACCTGGCAGAAGTAAAGCTGTGAGTGCCGGGCGTGAGTCGTGCTTCGGTAGCTCAGATGGTAGAGCACTTGCCCGCGAAAGGCAAAGGTCCCGAGTTCGAGTCTCTGTCGGGCACACAGTTTTAATCTGCCAGGAAGTTTCGTCCTTAGGTTAGCTAGGTTTAAGTAGTTCTAAGTTCTAGGGGACTGATGACGTCAGAAGTTAAGTTCCATAGTGCTTAGAGCCATTTGAACCATTTTTTGACCTCGACCTTGGGTGTGGTTATTCGATTAACTGCATTTCGATGGAGTACCTCTCCAATCGTAACAAACGCAGGATTCATCCACACTGACACTTCGAAGACCTTAGTCGTGCTTACCGAGAAGGTACCTGTCATACTGATGTGGATTCATGCCCCCTAATGAACTCACGAATATGACACTCGATATTTTTGTTATTCCTCATGCTGTTGAAGACGTCGAGAAGCACTGGGGTTTTGAGTCCATTATCCTGTCTGATTACAGATTAGCAAAAAAATGGTTCAAATGGCTCTGAGCACTATGGGACTCAACTGCTGAGGTCATTAGTCCCCTAGAACTTAGAACTAGGTAAACCTACCTAACCTAAGGACATCACAAACAACCATGCCCGAGGCAGGATTCGAACCTGCGACCGTAGCGGTCTTGCGGTTCTAGACTGCAGCGCCTTTAACCGCACGGCCACTTCGGCCGGCT
This sequence comes from Schistocerca serialis cubense, assembly GCF_023864345.2. Lineage (NCBI taxonomy): Eukaryota > Metazoa > Arthropoda > Insecta > Orthoptera > Acrididae > Schistocerca > Schistocerca serialis. The sequence goes on along the minus strand of NC_064640.1, from coordinate 432,216,770 downwards.
ACAGATTAGCACTGAAACTAATACTACGTCTGCACAGCGGAAGACCCAGCCATCCAATAGCAGATGACATCCTGAATCTGATGTTACAGATCACAAAGAGGAATCAGCAAGTTACCGTATACCTGGTAAAAACGTACTGCGGCATACCTGACAGTGAAAAAGTAGACAAGCCAGCCAAAAATGCCCTCTACGATAGAGCGAGGGAACACATGGAATTACCAGCTACAGACCTACTGTTTAGTCAAGAGTTCTAGGCGCTACAGTCTGGAGGCGAGCGACCGCTACGGTCGCAGGTTCGAATCCTGCCTCGGGCATGGATGTTTGTGATGTCCTTAGGTTAGTTAGGTTTAACTAGTTCTAAGTTCTAGGGGACTAATGACCTCAGCAGTCGAGTCCCATAGTGCTCAGAGCCATTTGAGCCAACACTAAAAGGCGCTTCACATTCAACCACGGCTGTTACAGGAAGCATGTGCATCTATATACATACTCTGTAAGCCACCGTACGGTGTATAGCGGAAGGTACCATATACCACTGCGGTCCATTTTCTTTCTTATTCCACTCCAAAATGGAGGAAGGGAAACTCGACGCTCTATATGCCTCCGTACGAACCCTAATTTCTCGTAACTAGTGTTTGCGGTTCTTACGCGAAACGTACGTTGGTAACGGTAGAATGGTTATGTCACTTGCAAATGCCTACACCGTAATGGTCTGGTAGCATCACCATTGTGCGAATGTGGCGAAGAAGAGGACGTCAATCACATCTTTTCTGGCTGCACGAACAAGCATCATGCCAAAAGCCACCTCCTGCAACGCCTGGTCACCATCGGTTGCTGTTTGCCGACACGTACCCACATACTGCTCTGCTTCAAAGGCTTGAGAATATATCGCCTTTTATATATCTTTCTGCTGGAAGAACAGATCTACTTCTTTTATGATTCTAGTGTAATTTCATGTTCATGTCTGTATGAGTTCTGCTCGGAAGCAAAAAATAAAATAAAAAATCAAAATAATGGAATTCAGCATTCGTGTATTAAACTGTGCATATAATGGACCTTTCTTTCCTTTTGCTTGTTCAGTTTTCTTTCCACGGAAAAAAATGTCTTACAGCCGTAGCATCTTAAACCTTTCTTATGTAGCCTCTTAAATCTTCCTTATCGTAAAGTTCTCAGAAGTGGTCTGTAGTTTTCGACAGATATAATTTTTTCAACATTTCTACCAGATGCAAATTTTAAGAACTTTTCTATTGTATTTTATTCTCAGTCGAAAAATGTTCCAGTACAGTTCGTCATTCTTGGACTTAAAAGTATTAATGACCGCACTGCAAATTTCTGGTAACGCCGGTCGTGTTTCCCATTATAACAAGACTTCACAAACATACCGACTACATCCACCCTTCCCCATTGTACCGAGTGTCGCATTCAAATTGTTCAAATGGCTCTGAGCACAATGGCACTTCTGAGGTTATCAGTCCTCTAGAACTTAGAACTACCTAAACCTAACTAACCTAAGGACATCACACACATCCATGTCCGAGGCAGGATTCGAACCTGCGACCGTAGCGGTCGTGCGGTTCCAGACTGAAGCGGCTAGAACCGCTCGGCCACAGCAGTGTCGTATTTAGAGGAGATGTAGCGCAAATCGTGCGACTGCTTCGGTTCCACAATACTTAACTGCTTTATTAGTCACAGAAATGAAGAAGTCTACATATATTAGCAGGAAGTCCTACATTCGAAACAAAAAATTTTGTTGGATTCAACATCACCAAAATGTATACCTTCCTGATATGTTCTGAGGATTGTTTTGAATATTCAGTTTTCTCCATTATTTTTCTAAATACAGAAAAAAGAAATCTAGACACAAAATATGACACTTTTCCAGATAAGAAGAAATGATTAACGTTCTGTCTAGGTTGATATACTGATCCCTCAAATGTTGCTTAGTACAAACTGAATTTTAAGGTGGTATTTTATTACACAAACGCCATCGAAAATATAATCCATTACCCGTCTTCAACGTGTTTCCTGATCTTTGGCGTTCTTATTGAGAAGTTTTACGAATTTGTGGTAAAAATGCTTAGATAAGTAAGACACAAACAGCCTGATTTGTTAAATAAAAATGAAGCCTCACTATTTCACGTCTATGGGGAGCATGTTGTGGGAAGAACATGGATCATAAAAACAATACAGCTTATGCTAAGAGACCCTTCTGCATCATCCATATGTGGTAAATCACTGGGAAAATTAAAAAACAAATTCTAAGGACTTTTATACGAAGAATAATTTTAGCAGAGCTGCAAGGGTCGAAACGCTTTTGCAGTGTTTCGTCCGGACAAAACGTCAAAGAGCTAAGAATGAAGAACTAATGCATTAGCATTTCTTCCAGACGATAATGTAACTGAGCACAGCGTCTTTCCACAAACAAAAGTTTCGTTTCGCCGAGTTGCTGTTCTTTTGCATTTCATTATCGAATCCGGCATAACATTACGAAGGAAAAAATCTTCTACAGGGAAATGGTTGTGACACATTTCTTGTGTAGTAGACGGACGACCCTGCGCAAGGACATTAAAAAACTGACGTTACGTGAATGAATGTACATACGCGGGCAGCATGCACTCTAACGACCTCTGGTAGCATGCAACAGTGGTGTCTTAACTGTTGGACATTTCCGGGTGTTAATGCTATCTTTTCTTGCTAGTGAAACATTTAGGGCAGCCAGGATAATTAACATATGAGATATGGTTTGGGGGCAGATGTGATAAAACTGATGTTAACGAACAGGCAAGAATTCATGAAAGAGAATGTAAGAACTGCTCTCTCTTTTCCGTATCCCTCAGTCGTCGTGGTGTACTCGGCGCAAGCGACTAATCGAAGCGTTTTAGCTCACAGTGGTGGGTTCGGCGTCGATTTGCACTCTTTTCTCCTCCTGACCGACTCCAGAATAGTTGATGTAATATGTTACTTATTATAAAGCATTTCCACTTATATATTCCAGAATGCTTGCATTCCCGGCTTAAAACGGAGAATAGTAATAGTCAGTGCTGTAATCAAAGTTCCAAAGGATTGGGGAGAAGAGAAGTTTGTGGCACAACTTGACCAGAAGAAGGGATCGGTTGGTAGGACATGTTCTGAGGCATCAAGGGATCACCAATTTAGTATTGGAGGGCAGCGTGGAGGGTAAAAATCGTACAGGGAGACCAAGAGATGAATACACTAAGCAGATTCAGAAGGATGTAGGTTGCAGTAGGTACTGGGAGATGAAAAAGCTTGCACAGGATAGAGTAGCATGGAGAGCTGCATCAAACCAGTCTCAGGACTGAAGACCACAACAACAACATGTAAAAACCATTTAAGTGATTACTGCAGTTTACTTTAACAATACTGTTAATGTACACTACTTAACAATACTGTTAATGTACACTACTGGCCATTAAAATTGCTACACCACGAAGATGACTGTTACAGCCGCGAAATTTAACCGACAGGAAGAAGATGCTGTGATATGCAAATGATTAGCTTTTCAGAGCATTCACACAAGGTTGGCGCCGGTGGCGACACCTACAACGTGCTGACATGAGGAAAGTTTCCAACCGATTTCTCATACACACAAACAGTAGTTGACCGACGTTGCCTGGTGAAACGTTGTTGTGATGCCTCGTGTAAGGAGGAGGAATGCGTACCATCACGTTTGCGACTTTGATAAAGGTCGGACTGTAGCCTATCACGATTGCGGTTTATCGCATCGCGACATTGCCGCTCGCGTTGGTCGAGATCCAATAACTTTTAGCAGAATATGGAATCGGTGGTTTCAGGAGGGTAATACGGAACGCCGTGCTAGAGCCCCACGGCCTCGTATCACTAGCAGTCGAGATGAAAGGCATCTTATCCGCATTGCTGTAACGGATCGTGCAGCCACGTCTCGATCCCTGAGTCAACAGATGGGGACGTTTGCAAGACAACCATCTGCACGAACAGTTCGACGACGTTTGCAGCAGCATGGACTATCAGCTCGGAGATATGGCTGCGGTTACCCTTGACGCTGCATCACAGACAGGAGCGTCTGCGATGGTGTACTCAACGACGAACCTGGGTGCACGAATGGCAAAACGTCATTTTTTTCGGATGAATCCAGGTTCCGTTTACAGCATCATGATGGTCGCATCCGTGTTTGGCGACATCGCAGTGAACGCACATTGGAAGCGTGTATTCGTCATCGCCATACTGGTGTATCACCCGGCGTGATGGTATGGGGTGCCATTGGTTACACGTCTCCGTCACCTCTTGTTCGCATTGACGGCACTTTGAACAGTGGACGTTACATTTCAGATGTGTTACGACCCGTGGCTCTATCCTTCATTCGATCCCTGCGAAACCCTACATTTCAGCAGGATAATGCACGACCTCATGTTGCAGGTCTTGTACGGCCTTTCTGGATACACAAAATGTTCGACTGCTGCCCTGGCCAGCACATTCTCCAGATATCTTACCAATTGAAAACGTCTGGTCAATGGTGGCCGAGCAACTGGCTCATCACAATACGCCAGTCACTACTCTTGATGAACTGTGGTATCGTGTTGTAGCTGCATGGGCAGCTGTACCTGTACACGCCATCCAAGCTCCGACTCAATGCCCAGGCGTATCAAGGCCGTTATCACTGGCAGAGGTGGTTGTTCTGGGTACTGAATTCTCAGGATCTATGCACCCAAATTGCGTCAAAATGTAATCACATGTCAGTTCTAGTACAATATATTTGTCCAATGAATACCCGTTTATCATCTGCAATTCTTCTTGGTGTAGCAATTTTAATGGCCAGTAGTGTAGTGGTAGTAGGGCATTGTACGATAAGTGGCCGCTAAACTTCATCTTTCAGGACTGATTATTTAATAATGAAGTAACAGTGGTAATGTGTTTCCATCCGCTTATCGCCTCCACGCCGTAGTGCGTAGGATCTTTCTTGTAAGCAACTTCCTTAAAAACAAAATGCGCAGGTTGGAATCTGACTGCAAGTAAGTGCCTTAACCAGTGTGCCACCTTGTTTGGTCGTCCGATGAAAAGAGGTATAGAGTATAGTAAGAAGCGCTTCGGGATTGTAATACAAGAATGATAACAAGAAAACCATCTTGTGGCTGAAACAAAGTCTCACGTTACATTAATTTGTAATTGTTGGCGGTTCTAGGCGCTTCAGTCCGGAACCGCGCGATTGCTACGGTCGCAGGTACGAATCCTGCCTCGGGCATGGATGTGTGTGATGTCCTTAGGTTAGTCAGGTTTAAGTAGTTCTAAGTTCTAGGGGACTGATGACCCCCGATGTAAAGTCCCACAGTACTTAGAGCCATCTCTGTAATTGTTGGCATTCTATTGCTAGAGCGATGTCTGGGTAACAACTTTGACTATGCAGGGTGTGTCTCCTAAGAATTGTCAGGCGCATTTCTCTGGTGTTTTGGCATATATTTGTAATTACGTTTTTGCATTGTGTAGATGAAGTCAGCCCGAACAATTACTGCTCGTCATGTCTTTCACGCGATGCCCTGAGTCTACGGATAACGTCGGTTTGTTCATCATTGCAAAAAAAAAAAAAAAAAAATGGTTCAAATGGCTCTACATCTACACATCTACATTTATACTCCGCAAGCCACCCAACGGTGTGTGGCGGAGGGCACTTTACGTGCCACTGTCATTACCTCCCTTTCCTGTTCCAGTCGTGTATGGTTCGCCAGAAGAACGACTACCGGAAAGCCTCCGTGCGCGCTCGGATCTCTCTAATTTTACATTCGTGATCTCCGCGGGAGGTATAAGTAGGGGGAAGCAATATATTCGATACCTCATCCAGAAACGCACCCTCTCGAAACCTGGACAGCAAGCTACACCGCGATGCAGAGCGCCTCTCTTGCAGAGTCCGCCACTTGAGTTTGCTAAACATCTCCGTAACGCTATCACGCTTACCAAATAACCCTGTGACGAAACGCGCCGCTCTTCTTTGGATCTTCTCTATCTCCTCCGTCAACCCGGTCTGGTACGGATCCCACACTGATGAGCAATACTCAAGTATAGGTCGAACGAGTGTTTTGTAAGCCACCTCCTTTGCTGATAGACTACATTTTGTAAGGACTCTCCCAATGAATCTCAACCTGGTACTCGCCATACCAACAATTAATTTTAAATGATCATTCCACTTCAAATCGTTCCGCACGCATACTCCCAGGTATTTTACTGAAGTAACTGCTACCAGTGTTTGTTCCGCTATCATATGATCATACAATAAAGGATCCTTCTTTCTATGTATTCGCAATACATTACATTTGTCTATTTTAAGGGTCAGTTGCCACTCCCTGCACCAAGTGCCTATCCGCTGCAGATCTTCCTGCATTTCGCTACAATTTTCTAATGCTGCAACTTCTCTGTATACTACAGCATCATCCGCGAAAAGCCGCATGGAACTTCCGGCACTGTGTACTAGGTCATTTACATATATTGTGAAAAGCAATGGTCCCATAACACTCCCCTGTAACACGCCAGAAGTTACTTTAACGTCTGTAGACGTCTCTCCATTGAGAACAACATGCTGTGTTCTGTTTTCTAAAAACTCTTCAATCCAGCCACACAGCTGGTCTGATATTCCGTAGGCTCTTACTTTGTTTATCAGGCGACATGCGGAACTGTATCGAACGCCTTCCGGAAGTCAAGGAAAATAGCATCTACCTGGGAGCCTGTATCTAATATTTTCTGGGTCTCATGAACAAATAAAGCGAGTTGGGTCTCACACTATCGCTGTTTCCGGAAAACATGTTGATTCCTACAGAGGAAATTCTGGGTTTCCAGAAACGACATGATACGCGAGCAAAAAACATGTTCTAAAATTCTACAACAGATCGACGTCAGATATATAGGTCCATAGTCTTGCTCATCTGCTCGACGACCCTTCTTGAAGACTGGGACTACCTATGCTCTTTTCCAATCACTATGCACAATGCACTATGGGACTTAATATCTGAGGTCATCAGACCCTTAGAATTAGAACTACTTAAACCTAACTAACCTAAGGACATCACACACATCCATGCCCAAGGCAGGATTCGAACCTGCGACCGTAGCAGCAGCGCGGTTCCGGACTGAAGCGCCTAGAACCTCTCGGTCACAACGGCCGGCTCATCATTGCAAACGAAATTACTTTTAAATCGAAATTTTATCTGCCCATGCAATAGAGCGCTCCCAAGTTACTCTAGTCCGATATTAGTTTTACCAACATGTATTAAGGAGAACAGAAAAAACAGCAATTCAACAGCGGATCAGTAGCGCAGCATGCTTGACAGTAGCAGTTAGCGCGGACGAGGGCTGTGCTTCGCCGCCGGAGTACTTAGCGTTTCACTGTCCCTGTTAACACATACCGATAAAATTAATGTCGGCCCTGACTAATCTGGGACCGATTTGTCGAATCGGCAAGTTAAATTCAGTTTTAAGAACCATATTGTTTGACACGGGAAATAAACCGACGCTTTTCGTCGAAAGTGGGCGTCGTATGAAAGGCATGATGAACAGTAACTGTTTGTGCTGACTCCAGCTACACAACACAAAAACGAAATAGCAAATATCCGCTGAAACGCCAGAGAATATGTGCCTGACGACTCTTAGGAGAAACATCCTGTATACACCTCCGACTAAATGAAATAAAAAGTGTTACACAAAACGACTCCTCTATATGGATGCGTGTACTCCAACTTCTGTCACGTTACGTGTTGTGTTGCTCGAGGTTTTCAAGACGTACTAGTTGTAAATATTGCTTTACAAAATAACTTCCGTCGTATATCGCACTGCTTCCAATGTTAATATCATGAACGCCAAGGGCCTCATTATTCGAGAGATGGTACATGGTAATCCCCCTTTCTGTAACATTATGTACCATTGCTTAACTTTTCAACACTCTAATATCAGAGTGAAAATTCCTTGCATATATTTCGTTTTAGTATGGAGTTAAAACATGAGAAGACCAGATACCACGTACTACCTGAAAAGAAATACTTATAAATAAGACAGAGCTCTATTATTTCCATATTACGCATTTTAAGTTGACAGATTTGCTCAGTTTTGAAGTTACTTTCCGTTTTACTAACGAACTGTTCCTCCCTAGTTACCCAACGACATTCATAGTGTCAACCACACTATCAATGAAGTCATATTACTACTACCTAACAAAATATTTATCATGGCTGATACTTCGATCAATGCTCAGTTTATCTATACGCAGTCTTTTCTGTCGAAATCTGTTAACAACTATTAAAAAGGAAGAGGAGAATCAACTCTGTATTCCATGCAGTGCTAACGCACTATATGGAAAATGAAGGATAGATCTGCATGACCACAATACGGCGACCTGCCTTCTTTCATTGGTCAACCCTGAAACGTCCGCCCCCCCCCCCCCCCCCCCCGCATCCAAGTTGTTACAACCTCAGAACATAATCCTGTAAAACGGTGCTAATACACCTAGATATGGTATACATACTTTATATTTGTTCTTAACCCACTGGATTTAAAAAGAAACATTAATTTTATATTATTAGAACACTATTTTTAATAACCTGCGATTTTTCCATCCCGTGGAACGCGGAAGCTATTAGTCCCAGAGAAAAAATGAATAGGATCTTTCTTGTAAGCAACTTAAAGAACTAATTTTGTGCTGGAAAGTATTTTTGCTAGAAGCCGCGGTTTTCGAGTTATTCAAGAAAAAAGAGTGAACTTTCAACACCCCACAGCGCTACGGTCACACTCCACCGGTCATGAATTTTTGTATGTTGTTCATGGCACTTCCTCTTACCACTGTACAAAAATTTGCGACAATATTTTTTCTGCTATTCGATCTTTTTTGGTCTTCGTTGACTGGGCTATATGATGCATGGCTGAGGGTACCTTGTTCAGTTGCTAGTCATTCCCTTTCCTGTCCACTCGCAAATGGACCGAGGAAAAAGCGACTGCCTTATGTTTTCGTACGAGCCCTGATTTCTCTTAACGTGTCGTCGTGACCTTTACACAAGATGTACGATGGTAGCAGTACAATCGTTCTGCAGTCTGCCGCAGATGTCGGTTATCTAAACTTTCTCAATAGCGTTTCGCGAAAGGAACGTCGTCTTCCATCCAGGGATTCCGATTTCAGTTCACGGAGCATTTCCATAATACTCATATATTGGTCGAACAAACCGGGAACAAATCTAGCACCATGTCTCTGAAACACTTTGATGTCTTCCTCTAATCTAAACTGGTGCGGAGCACGAACACTTTTAGCAATACGCAATAATGTGTCGTAGAAGTGTTCTGTACGCGGTCCCCTTTATGAATGAATTACACTCCCCTTGATTTCTTTCAGTAAACCGTAGTCGACCATTCGCCTTCCCTACAACAGACATTACGTGTTCATTCCATTTTATGTCGCTTTGCAACGTTAGTCATAGATAATTAATCGGCTTGACTGTATCAAACAGCGCAACACTGATGCTGCATTGGAACATTATAGGATTGTTTTCCTTATTGATCTGGGAAAAAAATTAACTGAACTGTTCATTATTTCAAAAGTAATCGCAGTAACTGTTAATACATTTATCTCTTCAAATGTTCAAATGTGTGTGAAATCTTATGGGACTTAACTGCTAAGGTCATCAGTCCCTTAGCCCTCACACTGTTGTTGTTGTTGTCTTCAGTCCTGAGACTGGTTTGATGCAGCTCTCCATGCTACTCTATCCTGTGCAAGCTTTTTCATCTCCCAGTACCTACTGCAACCTACATCCTTCTGAATCTGCTTAGTGTATTCATCTCTTGGTCTCCCTCTACGATTTTTACCCTCCACGCTGCCCTCCAATACTAAATTGGTGATCCCTTGATGCCTCAGAACATGTCCTACCAACCGATCCCTTCTTCTGGTCAAGTTGTGCCACAAACTTCTCTTCTCCCCAATCCTATTCAATACTTCCTCATTAGTTATGCGATCTACCCATCTAATCTTCAGCATTCTTCTGTAGCACCACATTTAGAAAGCTTCTATTCTCTTCTTGTCCAAACTATTTATCGTCCATGTTTCACTTCCATACATGGCTACACTCCATACGAATACTTTCAGAAATGACTTCCTGACACTTAAATCAATACTGGATGTTAACAAATTTCTCTTCTTCAGAAACGCTTTCCTTGCCATTGCCAGCCTACATTTTATATCCTCTCTACTTCGACCATCATCAGTTATTTTGCTCCCCAAATAGCAAAACTCCTTTACTACTTTAAGTGCCTCATTTCCTAATCTAATTCCCTCAGCATCACCCGACTTAATTAGACTACATTCCATTATCCTTGTTTTGCTTTTGTTGATGTTCATCTTATATCCTCCTTTCAAGACACTGTCCATTCCATTCAACTGCTCTTCTAAGTCCTTTGCTGTCTCTGACAGAATTACAATGTCATCGGCGAACCTCAAAGTTTTTATTTCTTCTCCATGAATTTTAATACCTACTCCGAATTTTTCTTTTGTTTCCTTTACTGCTTGCTCAATATACAGATTGAACAACATCGGGGAGAGGCTACAACCCTGTCTTACTCCCTTCCCAACCACTGCTTCCCTTTCATGTCCCTCGACTCTTATAACTGCCATCTGGTTTCTGTACAAATTGTAAATAGCCTTTCGCTCCCTGTATTTTACCCCTGCCACCTTTAGAATTTTAAAGAGAGTATTCCAGTCAACATTGTCAAAAGCTTTCTCTAAGTCTACAAATGCTAGAAACGTAGGTTTGCCTTTCCTTAATCTTTCTTCTAAGATAAGTCGTAAGGTCAGTATTGCCTCACGTGTTCCAGTGTTTCTACGGAATCCAAACTGATCTTCCCCGAGGTTGGCTTCTACTAGTTTTTCCATTCGTCTGTAAAGAATTCGTGTTAGTATTTTGCAGCTGTGACTTATTAAGCTGATAGTTCGGTAATTTTCACATCTGTCAACACCTGCTTTCTTTGGGATTGGAATTATTATATTCTTCTTGAAGTCTGAGGGTATTTCGCCTGTTTCATACATCTTGCTCACCAGATGGTAGAGTTTTGTCAGGACTGGTTCTCCCACGGCCGTCAGTAGTTCCAATGGAATATTGTCTACTCCGGGGGCCTTGTTTCGACTCAGGTCTTTCAGTGCTCTGTCAAACTCTTCACGCAGTATCATATCTCCCATTTCATCTTCATCTACATCCTCTTCCATTTCCATAATATTGTCCACAAGAACATCGCCCTTGTATAAACCCTCTATATACTCCTTCCACCTTTCTGCTTTCCCTTCTTTGCTTAGAACTGGGTTTCCATCTGAGCTCTTGATATTCATACAAGTCGTTCTCTTATCTCCAAAGGTCTCTCTAATTTTCCTATAGGCGGTATCTATCTTACCCCTAGTGAGATAGGCCTCTACATCCTTACATTTGTCCTCTAGCCATCCCTGCTTAGCCATTTTGCACTTCCTGTCGATCTCATTTTTGAGACGTTTGTATTCCTTTTTACCTGTTTCACTTACTGCATTTTTATATTTTCTCCTTTCATCAAGTAAATTCAATATTTCTTCTGTTACCCAAGGATTTCTACTAGCCCTCGTCTTTTTACCTACTTGATCCTCTGCTGCCTTCACTACTTCATCCCTCAAAGCTACCCATTCTTCTTCTACTGTATTTATTTCCTCCATCCCTGTCAATTGCTCCCTTATGCTCTCCCTGAATCTCTGTACAACCTCTGGTTCTTTTAGTTTATCCAGGTCCCATCTCCTTAAATTCCCACCTTTTTGCAGTTTCTTCAGTTTTAATCTACAGGTCATAACCAATAGATTGTGGTCAGAGTCCACATCTGCCCCTGGAAATGTCTTACAATTTAAAACCTGGTTCCTAAATCTCTGTCTTACCATTATATAATCTATCTGATACCTTTTAGTATCTCCAGGGTTCTTCCATGTATACAACCTTCTTTCATGATTCTTAAACCAAGTGTTAGTTATGATTATGTTGTGCTCTGTGCAAAATTCGACCAGGCGGCTTCCTCTTTCATTTCTGTCCCCCAATCCATATTCACCTACTATGTTTCCTTCTCTCCCATTTCCTACACTCGAATTCCAGTCACCCATGACTATTAAATTTTCGTCTCCCTTCACAATCTGAATAATTTCTTTTATTTCATCATACATTTCTTCAATTTCTTCGTCATCTGCAGAGCTAGTTGGCATATAAACTTGTACTACTGTAGTAGGCGTGGGCTTCGTGTCTATCTTGGCCACAATAATGCGTTCACTATGCTGTTTGTAGTAGCTTACCCGCATGCCTATTTTCCTATTCATTATTGAACCTACTCCTGCATTACCCCTATTTGATTTTGATTAACCTAAATTATCCTATGGACTAACACACCCACCCATGCCAGAGGGAGGACCCGAACCTCCGCCGGGATCGTCCGCACAGTCCATGACTGCAGAGCCCTAGACCGCTCGGCTAATCCCGCTCGGCATTTATCTCTTTCAGAGAAAAGAAGATCAAGGCCTTCATGGAAAAATGTCTGTTGCTTACGAAATCGTGACTGTACCCAGGCGGGCACTATTTCTTCCGTAGCAAATCGGCAGCTACGAATGTTTTTCTTCGGGGCACCAAAAATATGGAAACCACACAGGGAGGATCGGGACTGTATCGAGGATGCGGAACTCCTGCAGCGTACTTTTCGTTTCGATTACAGTCCAGAAGTTTCGCTAGGAAGCCTTCACACGTCCTGCATACAACGATCTCTTCCTATGCGTTTTCCATATTTTTTCGAGCCGTGAACAAAGATATTCGTAACCGTCGGTTTGCTTAGTACGAAGAGGTGCACGCCTGGGTACGATCACGGCTCCTTGGGCAAGCAAAAACATTTTTCACTGGAAGCACCAACTTTCTTTTCTTTGAGTGTACAGTGTTATGAATGTATTAATAGTTATGCAGATTTTCTCTGAAATAATAAACGTATTACTTAATTTTTTTCCACATATCTCGTTTTTATTTGAAAGTATCTTACAAATTCTAACCAAGACATCTTGAATCGTGCTACAGTCACTCAGACACCCGTACACTACTGCATCAGCAAACTGTCGCAAACTGCTGCTCACCCTATTGGTCAGGCCGTTTATGTACATTGCGAATCAGAAATTCACCGACGGACTTTCAGAAGCTGTTCAGGGCTACCTTCTGAGCATTTTGGTTCAAAGGACCCACGATCTCCGGCGGCTCGTAAAGGAGTTCATTACATTTCGTTCGGGCTCTTGCCTCATTTAGAGTGGCAGCTCTATTGCACTGAAAAACAGTGCATAACTGTGCCAATGTCGACACTATTACTATGTGTACCTCATGTATGGGTTCACCGTTTGCAAGGGAAGAGCGGCATAACGACGCTATGCTCAGCTGTTCCTGCACCGACGCCAACCACATTACAGTACAGGTCTGAGGATTGATGCATTATTCTGTGTCGTGGCTACTATATATGACAGGGTTCTTCTACATCTACATCTACATCCATACTCCGCAAGCCACCTGACGGTGTGTAGCGGTGGGTACCTTGAGTACCTCTATCGGTTCTCCCTTCTATTCCAGAAGGTATTTTCACAGAAACAAGGGTGGTTACGATAACAAACCGAATAAACAACAAGTACATTATAACTAGTATCTGGAGACCGTGTGTCTTTCATACCAAAATACTCAGAAAATATCCCTGAAAAATCGCTGAAAGTTCACTCCATGTAAAGAGAAAAAGAGCGGTTTTATCACACTGCCCTGGAGCACGCCTGACCATAGCACACTAATATCTAGACAAAAAACACTGGGTTCTGTTGCTCGGAAAAATGTTGCGAAGATACGCTACACAGCGATTGAGGGTCTGGAACTGTGAAACGCCGTCCTCAAACACGAGACTTGCAAATGGACTACACCCTGACCCATGGACATTTACGGCTACATGATCTACATCTGTATGATTATTCTACAATTCGGCTTTAAGTGCCTGGCAGAGGGTTCAGCGAACCACCTTCGAGCTATTTCTCTACTGTCCCACTACGGAAGAGCGCGCGGGAAAAACGACCACTTCAGTATTTGCATGCTAGCTCTTATTTCTCTTATTTTATTATCATGATCATTTCTCCCTATGTAAGTGGGAACAGCAAAATATTTTCACACTCTAGGGACAAAGTTGGTGATTGAAATTTCATTAGTAGTTCCTGCTGCAGCGAAATACGCCTTTGTTTTAATGATTGCCACCCGAATTCGCGATCATATCCGTGGCACTTTGCGATAATAGAATACGATCTACCCTTCTTTGGACTTTTTCCATGTCCTACGTCAATCCAAACTGAAGCGGATCCCTCATCGTACAGCAAAACTCCAGAAGCGGGCGGACAAGAGTCAATTGCCATTTCTCGCACCATACAGGTGCCTTGTCTAAATCATTTTGAGCCGGCCGCGGTGGCCGTGCGGTTCTAGGCACTCCAGTCCTGAGCCGCGCTGCTGCTGCGGTCGCAGGTTCGAATCCTGCCTCGGGCATGGGTGTGTGTGATGTCCTTAGGTTAGTTAGGTTTAAGTAGTTCTAAGTTCTAGGGGACTGATGACCACAGCAGTTGAGTCCCATAGTGCTCAGAGCCATTTGAACCATTTTTTAAAATCATTTTGCAATGGGTTTTGATGACTCTGCAAGACTGTAAATGGCAGCATCATCTGCAAACAGTCTAAGATGGCTGTTCAGGTTGCCCTAAATTATTTATATAGATTAGGAACAGCAGAGTGCCTTAACACTTCCTTGGTGGAACGCCAGATATTACTTCTGATTTACTCGATGAATTTCCGTCAGTTATTACGAACTGTGACCTTTCTGGCAGGAAATCACGAATCCAGTCTCGCAACTGAGACGGTAATGCATAGGCAAGCCATTTTATTAGAAGTCGCTTGTGACGAACGGTATCAAAAGCCTTCTGGAAATCTGAAAATATGAAATAAATTTGACATCCCCTGGCGACCTAAAATTCAGCCATCTTACCGCAAAAATGATTATTTTCAACAAGTAGCACTCATTACTTCGTCAGAATAAAGAGCTAGTTGTGTTTCACAATAGAGATATTTTCTGAACCCATGTTGGCTATCTGTCAATTAATCTGTTTCTTCATTGTTCCAACACGGCGTATGTTCCAAAATCCTACTGCAAATCGATATTAGTGATATGGGTCTGTAATTCGGTGGATTACTCCTATTTCATGTCTTGAATATTGATGTGACATGGGCAACTTTCCAATCTTTAGGTACGGGTCTTTCGAGTAACGAGCGGTTGTATATGATTACTGAGTATGAAGTTATTGTATCAGCATACTCTGAAAGGAACCTAACTGTCGTACAGTCTGGACAGGAGGCCTTGACTTTGTTAAATTATTTAAGCTGCTTCGCTGCCCCGAGGATATCTACGTATACTCAAGTTGGCAGCTGTTCCTGTCTTCAATTGTGAAATATTTACGTCGTCTTCTCTGGTAAAGGAATTTCGGAAATCCTTGTTCAGTAACTCTGCTTTAGTGGCACTGCCATCAGTAACATTACTATTGCTATAGCGCAGTGAAGGTATTGATTACATCTTGCCACTTGTGTACTTTGCATATGCGCAGACTCTCTTCATATGGCTAGAGATATTTTAGACTTGCCATGTGAATTGACGTTTTAGTTCTGAGGTGGTACTCATTAACATAGGGTAATGAAATCCTTATCTCGTTGTTGCAACAAAAAAAGACTCATGTTTTATTACTTTCCAGCTGCAGGAATTGTGCAGCTATTTTACTGTGCCGGTCTATTGTGGGCAACGATGACGTCAGAGCTGGCTGTGGACAGTACCGGTATCGGTGGCTCCCTTCCGCTTTCCTCCACTGAACAGCCCCTTCCATCATTATGACTATAGCCGTTCTGCGTAGTCCCAGTTCTAATTCAGCCATCAAGCACGTCGCGAAGCTGATTACGTCGTTGGTGCAGCCCCGCCGTCGTCACGCGACACGTACGTTCGTAGCGGGAGGTAGTTTACAGCTGGACGGCGCACCAGGAAGTGCGCATTCTCCGCACTTCTCATAACGGACAATGCGGGAGCAGATGCAGCGCAGTAGCTGCAGCGCGAATGCTCGTGCATCGATGATGGGCGGCGGGGCTTCTGCATACGATTAACAGCAGAGCGCGTTAAGCCGCAAGATAATTTTCCCATGAATATTTATGTGCTCTTGGCAAACCGCAGGTTCGGCGGGCGCGGTTTTCATATTGCAGCCTCTTGCAAGGTTGTGCGAGTTCCTAAAAGAGAAACGCCAAGAAAATCAAAGCAAATGTAATTTCCTTGTCCCTCAAAGCTGATAAATAACTATTGCTGAGTGACACTGTTTCATTATTTCATCCAAAGCAGGTTCTTTTTGGAGAGTAACAGGATTGCTATCGCTATCCGCACATACAGTAGTTTGAATTTTGACACTTCGCCAAAAATTGCACGCTTTTGGACTACATTCTTGCAGATTTGTCATCCTTAGCGTCAAAATAACGCCAATCTTATATTATAAGCAAAGCGAAGAAGTTGGTAAATTGTAGAGTCCAGCTGAATCAAAATAGTGCTTTATTTATTCTTTATTCAGAAGTATGTTAATGAAATTACGTCATCTTCAGTGAATACTTATCATATAAGCGCCATTGCCTTCAGGCCCATGACATGGCTCATAACACTCTCTGAAGTCGAAAAACCACTTTCAGTGAAATGAGAGACTACGAGAAAAGAAATTGTTTAGATCTGTAACTAACACAGGCCAATCCTTGTAGCTCGTAATTGTGTGTGACGAAAAGTCATTTGAATCTATTAATCGTCACATGGCTATACGCTCATGGTGCAGAACTTACAGGGAAAGCGAAGTAAAACAACATGTAAGAGACAATTAAAAAATAGAAGTTACGCAGCGATGATCATAACAATCCCTCATTTCTGAACACTATCATCTTAAATATCTTCCGGTATTTACTTCAAAGATGCCCGATGGTGTGGTATTTGCTTCTCTTACAACAGTGACCTTTTCAGCAGATATGTTTTCCTTTAACGGCTACGCCATAACAGTATCACGTGCTGTATGCTTTGACATGTATAATTATTAAAAATGGATGTACGAACTATCGACCAAGTAAAGTGCCCACTAATGTACGTAAGGCTGATATGCGCGATAACGTACACAAGTTCCATTTAGATGAATTAGAACAAAATCACTGTGCAAATCTCAACTGGCCTGAAATTTATAATATTTCTCTATTGACGAAACAAGAATCTTACATAATATTCTTGTACTACTGGAAATGCTCCTCATTTTTGACGGGTGAACCGTGCTTTTTAACAATATGAGTCATCTTCTTGCAGCGTTGTTGGTTCGTTGTAACCACAGTAGTCTTCTATCTCTCCACCAGTTTACCTTCCACCCCACCACTGTTCAGACTAACAGTGTATCAATTATACACACTACTTTTTTCGATGTAAGTCTACAGCTGTACAGCAGCGTTCTGTGTCCCTTGACCTCAAAAATGTGTTATATTCTAGTTCCCTATTCCAGATGCATACAAATACACTTTCAAATACCTGTATCCACCTTATTGCCTTCCCCTACAAACGTCCCTCAAAATCAATATCGACAGCAAGTATCATATTCAGTATCATTTAGAATGATACTGTTCAGATATTTTAGGGTCCATTCTGTCTCCTCTACACGACCAATAAGATTAAGTCAATATTCCCTATTGGTCGCCACTAGTATGTCGACTACACAACACACACTGCCCTATAATCACCTCTCTCGAAATCACACAACGGAAATAATATGACCTTAACACAGTCCTACCCAAACCCAAGACAATACTTTTGACATACAACCAGCCACTTTCACCAAAATAAATTTTACCTCACTAATTACAGTCATACCATGTAACTAACTGGTGTACTAAAATAAATCTTACCGAACTTTTACTATCAAATAAACAGGATCCACCAAACACACTATGTGATCAAAAGTATCCGGACACCCCAACAACATACGTTTTTCATTAGAGGTGCATTGTGCTGCCACCTACTGCTAGGTACTCCATATCAGCGACCTCAGTAGTCATTAGACGTCGTGAGAGCGCAGAATGAGGCGCTTCGAGGAACTCAGGGACTTCGAACGTGGTCAGATGATTGGGTGTCACTTGTGTTCAGAATGGTTGAAATGGCTCTGAGCACTATGGGACTGAACATCTGAGGTCATCAGTCCCCTAGAACTTAGAACTACTTAAACCTAACTAACTTAAGGACATCACACACATCCATGCCCGAGGCAGGATTCGAAACTGCGACTGTAGCGGAGCGGTCGCGCGGTTCCAGACTGTAGAGCCTAGAACCGCTCGGCCACACGGGCCGGCTTGTCACTTGTGTCATACGCTGTACGTGAGATTTTCACACTCCTAAACATCCCTTGGTCTATTGTTTCCGATGTGATAGTGAAGTGGAAATGTGGTGGGACACGTACGGCACAAAAGCGTACAGGCCGACCTCGTCTGTTTGACTGACAGAAACCGCCGCCAGTTGAAGAGGGTCGCAATCTGTAATAGGCAGGCATCTATCTAGACCATCACACAGGAATTCCAAACTGCATCAGGATGCTGCAGGTACTATGACAGTTAGGTGGGAGATGAGAAAACTTTGATTTCATAGTCGAGCGTCTGCTCATAGGCCACACGTCACGCCGATAAAAGCCAAACGACGCCTCGCTTGGTGTAAGGAGTGTAAACATTAGACGACTGAACAGTGGAAAAACGTTGTGGGGAGTGACGAATCACGGTACACAATGTGGCAATCCGATGGTAGGGTGTGGGTATGGCGAATGTCCGGCGAACGACGTCTGCCAGCGTGTGTATTGCCAACAGTAAAATTCGGAGGTGGTGGTGTTATTGTGTGGTCGTGTTTCTCATGGAGGGGGCTTGCACCCATTGTTGTTTTGTGTGGCACTATCGCAGCACAGGCCTACATTGATGTTTTAAGCACCTTCTTGCTTCCCACAGTTGAAGAGCAATTCGGAGATGGCGACTGCATCTTTCAACACAACCGAGCACCTGTTCATAGTGCACGTCCTATTGTGGAGTGGTTACACGACAACAACATCCCTGTGATGAACTGGCCTGCGCAGAGTCCTGACCTGAATCCTATAGAACACCTTTGGGGCGTTTTGGAACGCCGACTTCGTGCCAGGCCTCGCCGACCGACATCGATACCTCTCCTCAGTGCAGCACTCCGTGTAGAATGGGCTGCCATTCCCGAAGAAACATTCCAGCACCTGATTGAACGTATTCCTGCGAGAGTGGAAGCTGTCATCAGGGCTAAGAGTGGGCCAACATGATACTGAATGCCAGTGTTACCGATGGAGAGCGCGACTAAGTTGTAAGTCGTTTTCAGCCAGGTGTCCGGATACTTTTGATCACATAGTGTACAAACCACCCGACAGAAACCCTGAAATATAACTGTTAACCCGTCACATTCCGAAATTGTCCCCTGCCCTCATCCTTTATAACTATCGAACTTTTGTATGACACATCCTTATTTTTGTATATGTCATGACGCCTTCAATTCCTTTCCCATAATTACACTGTTTCCTAGGAATCGTAGAACGTCTCCGTTTCTGACACTTCACATTGATACCACCCCAGGCCTCTCTTCTACCAACTCATCAGATTTATCTAGTTTCTACGACTTGTCCAATCTTCCTTCACCTTCCGTTAACCTGAAAATCCCGCCGTCCAGCCTTACGTTTCCAAATTCGGGACACTTGCACGACTAAACTAAGTTTCCAATAACCTCATCGATCTAAATCCTCAGAATCCGGTCTCAACGCAGTTCTGATCAAATCCCATTCCAAGGGCAACAAATCCGTCTTGGCAGTTATCCATCCTTCCGCGTACTGTAACCTTTCGAGCTGTGCCAGGTCGTCCTCTCACATTTTTATTCCTATTTAAATAATGATTTTCACGTTTATTGCTTATCACCTTCTTTCTGTCCCTGGTAGCTGAGTGGTCAGCGCGACGAAATGTCATTCCTAACGGCCCGGGTTAGATTCCCAGCTGGCCCGGAGATTTTCCCCGCTCAGGGACACGGTGTTGTGTTGTCCTTATTATTTCATCGCCATCGACACGCAAGTCGCCGAAGTGGCCTCAACTCTAAAGGACTTGCACCAGGTGAATGGTCTACCCGACGGTGAGTGGGGGGGGGGGGGGGGGGGGGGGGGGAGGGAGGGGAGGGGAGGGCCCTAGACCCACGGTATTTCCAATACTTTCTTTCTTTCTTGTCAGACGATATTTGCTTTCCGTAATCAAACTGTATTCACATTTAATTCCATGAGTGGTCAGGGGCAGCAATGCATTTTATTTCAGCTAAATTCTGATACTGGGGAAGCCTGTCATTAGTTGAGCTTATAAGACCTTCTGTACACTGTTGCTTTCGGCTCACCGAAACATACAGGTGCAGAGGAAAAACAGCTTTTCCTACGGAGCAGGTTTGCTAAAAGCGATTCAGAAAGACAGTTCACTGTTCCAGCTGGAGCATACACGGCCGCGCGGAGTGGCCGTGCGGTATGAGGCGCCATGTCACGGACTGCGCGGCCCCTCCCGTCGGAAGTTCGAGTCCTCCGTCGGGCATGGGTGTGTGTGTGTTGTTCTTAGCCTAAGTTAGTGTCAGTTAATTTAAGGTAGTGTGTAAGTCTAGGGACCGATGACCTCAGCTGTGTGGTCCCTTAGGAATTCACACACATTTGAACATTTTTTTTTAGCATACACGAGTACGGATTGGCCAGACTAATCCACCTAATCAGTGGCTCCGGGAGGACAATAGGGATCCGCTGGATGGGCGGCCTCAACGTCCTGTTCACAAAATACAGAACGGAAAGATTCGGAATATGGAGAGGTGCAAAACCTCTTACGTTGCTAAACTGCTACATGTGGTCTGGGCGACCTCTTCCTGAAATTACCATTTCGACCTGTTGCTGGACAGCACTCCAAATCCTGATATATTGCCACAGCTGCTCCTGAGAAAATTTCCGCTTCAGGCAGGGGGAAGTAAACAATTTCATGGTGTAGAGATTGCCGGCCGGAGTGGCAGTACAGTTCTAGGCGCTACAGTCTGGAGCCGAGCGACCGCTACGGTCGCAGGTTCGAATCCTGCCTCGGGCGTGGATGTGTGTGACGTCCTTAGGTTAGTTAGGTTTCAGTAGTTCTAAGTTCTAGGCGACTGATGACCTCAGAAGTTAAGTCGCATAGTGGTCAGAGCCATTTGAACCATTTGGTGTAGAGATATAGGCCATGTAATATACTCTATTAGGTACAGCAGCAGAGCAATTAGCCGCAGTAGACATCAGCCGGGAGGAAATGGTTGATGAAATGAACAGGTCACATCGAGTGTAAAAGCACATGGGCGTCAGTCAGCAAAGGTGTTCAATCTGGCGGTAGGTGCAATTTTAGGCTTGGAGAACATATTGCGTACACTTCAATCACTCATGGATGCAGTTGGAGAATGAGATAGAAAGCAGGAAGGGAGGGAAAAGGCGTTTATGAAATGCCACGAGGAATTTTCGAAGAAAATGGAGAAATACGATGACACAGTAGTGGCAGTCATAACATGAGTTACACAGAATGCGAAAGCGATTCAGGAACTCAAAGCAATGATACGTTCCAGAGCAACCAATCGGAAACAAACGAGTTTCAGCGGCGTTGCTCAGCCACGAATCAACGTTTAAAAGAGACAGAGAAGGTAGTCGCTTGAACTTCCACAGAAATAGAAAAGAGAATTGCATAAGCAGTGTCTAATGAGGACATTAGCTGGATACGGCCTCTCCCGCACCAGCAGCGCCAGGAGGTACAGGAACTCATAAGATTCCGAGAGTACTTTATACACTACGTCCATATATCTGTTAGCTGCTGTACTTGCCTCGGCAGGTACAAATTCACAAATCTTTAACACAACGCAGCGCTTCAGCAACCGTGAATTGTTCAGGTAAACTAAAAAAAATATTACCTTGTAACTGAAGGCTCAATATCTTATTGTCTGAACAATTCACGGTTGCTAAAGCGCTGCATTATGTTAAAGATTTGCAAAAGTGTGTCAGCCCACCCACTTACCGGAAGATTTCGGGTGTTAGAGGAGAAGCCGTAGCGGTCCTTCACATATCTGAGCTCGCGTAATTTGCAAGAGAGGACGACAATGCACGACGCCTACACTATCAAAAAAAGGCGGTGTAGTATGCTACTTTATAGTTTTGCCTTTTCAGCATTTCAACAGCGTATCCCTAATCTAATGGCTCTGAGCACTATGGGACTTAACATCTGAGGTCATCAGTCCCCTAGAACTTAGAACTACTTACACCTAACTAACCTAAGGACATCACACACATCCATGCCCGAGGCAGGATTCGAACCTACGACCGTAGCTGCAGCGCGGTTCCAGACTGAAGCGCCTAGAACCGCTCGGCCACGGGGGCCGGCAATCAGTTTATCACCCCCAAGTTTTCTATGTTAGTCTTCAATATGGCTTGTAAGTTGTTATCTGTAATTATTATATAGAGCCGTTTGGCGCGTGTTTTCTGTTTAAGTTGCCGGTTAAGAAGGTAGACTGACAGACATGATTTTTTTGTTGTTGTTAAGAATGAAGTAGCATATGGCCAAGGTACTGCAGAATGGAGATCTATGGATATAAAAAAAATCGGTTATAATAATGGACGCCGGTATTAAGCGTATTATGTTATGCTCGTACTGGGTGTACTAGGACATGATTCTTATTAACTTTAAAGGAATCGACATTTAGGAATGTATTCTAGGGACTAAACATATGAAGTTGCAGTTTATCACTCACGTGCTAGTGACCAATACTGATAACAGACAACACTAATTCTGAGGAGGACTGACTGACTCTCTGTGAATAAATGAGTACAGATCACCGGCCGCAGTGACCGAGCGGTTCTAGGCGCTTCAGTCCGGAGCCGCGCGACTGCTACGGTCGCAGATTCGAATCCTGCCTCGGGCATGGATGTGTGTGATGTCCTTAGGTTAGTTAGGTTTAAGTAGTTCTAAGTTCTAGGGGACTGATGATCCCCGATGTTAAGTCCCATAGTGCTCAGAGCCATTTGAACCATTTGAGTGCTGATCACTATGATTTTTCTTTTCAGGCTTTATTGTGGCTGTTAATTAAGTATTCTTATTTACAAAGAATTTCCTTTCTGTTGTACAGTTGCCATTAGTTAAATGACTTTATTTCACCCAATAACTTACCTTAGAAAATTCGATTGGTACATAAATGAACAGTGACTTGTTCATTACCTTCTCGTAAGGACGCCAGACAACTCGCTTCTGACTTCATACTTTTATGATCCATTTTGCGCAACACTCTCTGAAGTTCATGACTTGTTGAAAATATCTGTTTGAAGGATTCCTACAACTTTAGCATTAAAAATAGTAGGGAGTGAGTAGCTGACGTGTTAATTAGAAAGTACTGTAGGCCATCTGTGGCATGGTCCTAATTTAGGATTTCTAAGTTATGTACAGCCTCGAGAAGGCGACACCCCCCCCCCCCACACACACACACACAACCCCCTCACCCCCCACCCCCCACACACATATAACCAGTGGGAAGGCTTAAGGGGGTAAAGGACCAGCACGTCAACGCCAGAGCATGTCTGTTCGGCCCATCGACACTGTTGGGTCCTGGCGGCGTGGGCGACAAGTAGCAGATCTTAGTGGGCGATGACAGATGTGGACAATGACCTGACCGTGTTAACACGACGGTCATCACTGCTGATCGACGCACGTCTCCGCAAGAGAGGATGGTCAAAGGAACCGACTTACGGAACCGGCGGCCGCTCATGCGCCTAAGATCACATTCTTGTTTTTTCTTTTTTTTGTGTTTGAAGAAATCAAGGTTGAATTAAACTGCTGGCTTGCTAGTAATTTAACTTTGATTTAGACAATACTGTCCAGCAATACACTGGTGGCGACCCAAGTTTGCCTTTCTGAATAAGTTGCTCTTTCGTTGGTGTTATACAGTCAATGTCTAAAAATATATTTTTGTGTGTTATTGATGAATTAATAAATATATGTAATTAGCATATAAAACTATGATTTAGGTACTTATCCCAACATTATAATTAAATTGACGACGTCCTCCAACGATAAACATTTATGACAGGCCCTCTGATGTGCTTAAATTTGACGTTCTGTGTAATCGCCACAGTCATATCAATAATCACTCTTAGTGTTTCGTGGGGATATACTACCGCTGTCTAATCTGCAACGGTTGTACTGGCAAATGACTTTATTTGGCTATCCACAGAGGTTCGTAGCAAGTTACCGGTTTTATTTCCGAATACGCCCGACTTCTAGCGATAGAACCCAACATTCTCCACCGCTTCCCCACAACATAACTCCTTCCTTTTTCTTTTCTTTTCTGTGTACCTGGTCATGCTTCCAGTTCTCATGTCATAACCCCATCCCGTAATACCCTCACAATACACAATTTTCACTCGCCATTCTGTCATAAAAACACTGAAAATTCCGTCGCCCAAATCACTATTCACCAAAGAGGGTTTTCACTTTAGTAGCACATGTAATTTATCATCATCATCATCATCATCATCATCATCATCATCATCATCATCGTCCCCTAGCAAAAACAGAGCAGAAATAACAGCAGCAGCAGCAGCAGCAACAGCAACAATAACGATAACAATAACAACAACAACAACATACCACTAACAGCCAATCATTCCTTGTCCGTGAAGGGCAAGACAATTTAACTGAAATTACACAAAAAAATTGTTGTTAGGGACACTCCAAGGTAAGAAAAAGTTATCAGCTGACCTGCTGAGAGGCGATGACGACAGACGAGCAGAGAATAGGCTCCACAAGCCCGGGAGGTCCCGGTGTAGAGCTGCTCACTAGAGATCCCAGCTGGCCGCGAGCGCTGCAACAAACGTAATATGCTTACAAATGTCTGTGGCGGAATTTTCTTTTGTTGAATTTTTATTTTTTTCCATTGATATTATCTATGTTACCTTAAATACATAAACTTATATATGTAAGTTAGTGTTGTAAATGTACATTTTATACTGCACTGATGCTATGTTCAAAGAGATTAAAATCTGTAATAACACAGTAACGGACATTTCGAGAAAAGCGGGAGGACGCAAAGAAAAGGAGGGTTGGCGTGAAGTTTTCTGGATATCGTGTACAGTTAACTTGAGGATTTGAATGACTCAAGAACTATCAGTTAGTGGTAAATGTAGAACAAAGAACGTTTAATTCCAAGTGATTAAAGTTGTTAAGATTCTACGAGTGATTTATGAGCATCGAGGAGTTGATATGTGAGCTACGTTGTCAAGTCACGTTAATTTGACCACCACCTATGTTCGACTTCAACGTCCAAAAATCACTCGAACACGGCAGTTGACAGCACTAGCAGTGGAGGGGGGGACCCGTGAAACAGTACAGTCGTTGTTGTAACGGGGAAACTGAGCGATTTATCTGATGTTCAGATTAACGTTTGCGGAGATGTGTACGGGCGAAGAGACGTGCAACTGTTGAGCAACTGACCACACAGATGAACCGAGGGGCTACCAGCAGTGTACACGTAACGACCGTTCACCGAACGTTGTTGTGTATGGGCGTCCACAAGAGGCGCCTGGTTCGTGCACCCATGCAAACCGCTGTTCTTCAGCAACGACTGTTGCAACTTGTACGCCAGCATCGTAAGTTTATGCCCACTGAGTGGTGACAGACGACCTTTTCAGATGAATCACGTTTCATGCTTTTTGGCGTGGACGGCTTTGCAACAATCGTCGGAAGGGTCCAGGCCGGAGGAGGGGCGTTATTGTCTGTGGAATGTTTCCGTACATTCCCTGGGCGATATCGTTATTCTGGAAGGCACAAGGGATCAACTCAAGTATGTATTTGCCTTGGGGACCATGGACACCCTTATATGCAGTTTGTTTTTACTCGGCACGATGGCGTCTACCAGCAGGACAATGCAACGTGTCTCTCAGCTGGCAATGTACGTGTGCGGTTCGAAGAGCCCCTGGATGAGTTTGCCGTACTCCCCTGCTCATCAGACTCGCCGGACTTAAACTCAACCTATGATCGGTGGGACCGCCTCTTTCGGGCTGTATGCACCATGGATCCGCAATAGAGAAACCTAGCGCAGCTGGCCACGACACTCGAACCCGCATGGCTCCACATTCCTGTAGGTATCTTCCAGAACCTGACACTCTTGCTGAACGTCTCGCAGCAGTCCAGACGCGTGGGATTAGCCGAGCTGTCTATGGCGCTGCAGACATGGACTGTGCGGCTGGTCCCGGCGGAGGTTCGAAACCTCCCTGGGCATGGGTGTGTGAGTTTGTCCTTAAAATAATTTAGGTTAAGTAGTGTGTAAGCTTAGGGACTGATGACCTTAGAAGTTAAATCCCATAAGATTTCACACACATTTGAACATTTTTTTTTTTTTTTCGCTGCGGTCCGCAGAAGGTGGTTATTCAGGCTTTTGACGGGTGGATAGATTAATGTGACTGGACGCTGCATAAACGACGAATTACTTAATTACGGTAAGGAACGATTGACTACTAAATTATACTGTCGCGATGGCACAGTGCATCTAATTGCCTTATGTGTGTTTTCTGAGCAATAAACGATCGAGCACTTTCAAGTATTTCGAAAATCGACAATTGTAAATAAACTGAAAACATTGGTCCCATCTGCATATTCCTCCATATATTGCTCCGATTTTATTTGCTCTTTTCAGAAAAACTGCTTGGTTCAAGCCAGTTCGTCGCCAAGAGAGTCAATAATCTTTTTAGTGCATATTCGCGTAAAATCAAGAAAGGCGCCACGCCATCTTTGCAAAATTGATGAAAACAGCGATTTTATCACCACCCGCTGTCTTCATACGTCACGAATTACGGAAGACTTCTTTCCATATCCTTTTGGGCATCGAAAAATTGCAGCAAAAGTGAATAAAATATACAGTCACGTGTAAGTAAGAAGAACCAAAAATCAGTTTAAAGATTTTCTCCTCTTATGTAGGAAAAAAAAAAAAAACACAGACGAATTAACTAGGACATTTCATTCTTTATTCGGTTTTCCTGAAGCACAGGTGTTTAAGAGGTAACGCTCAGAGTTAATAGCTGGCACGGTAGCTTGAAGCAAAAGATACATTAAAAGATGAAATTCTTTGGAACAAATAAAACTCATTTACGACGGGTACCGTATCAGTTCTAGCAGCATAAACTGTTAACAGGTGTTTATATTACCTGAGTGCTTGTACGCTATGTGATCAAAAGTATCCGAACACCTGTCTGAAAATGACTGACAAGTTCGTGGCGCCCTCCATCGGTAATGCTGGAAATCAATATGGTGTTGGCCCACCCTAAACCCTGATGACAGCTTCCACTCTCGCGCCGGCCGCGGTGGTCTAGCGGTTCTAGGCGCGCAGTCCGGAACCGCGCGGCTGGCAGCAGCCGCGCGGATTCGCAGGTTCGAATCCTGCCTCGGGCATGGATGTGTGTGATGTCCTTAGGTTAGTTAGGTTTAAGTAGTTCCAAGTTCTAGGGGACTGATGACCACAGATGTTAAGTCCCATAGTGCTCAGAGCCATTTGAACCATTTGAACCACTCTCGCAGGCATACGTTCTATAAGGTGCTGGAAGGTTTCTTGGAGAATGGCAGCCCATTCTTCAGGGAGTGCTGCACTGAGGAGAGGTATCGATGTCGGTCGGTGAGGCGTGGCAAGAAGTCGGCGTTCCAAAACATCCCAAAGGTGTTCCATAGGAGTCACGTCAGGACCCTGTGCATGCCAGTCCATCACAGGGATGTCATTGTCGTGTAACCTCTCCGCCTCAGGCCGTGCATTATGAACAGGTGCTCGAACCTGTTGAAAGATGCAATCGCCATCCCCGAATTGCTCTTCAACAGTGGGAAGCAAGAATGTGCCTAAAACATCAATGTAGGCATGTGCTGTGAGCCACTCAAAACCAGGGGTGCAAGCCCCCTCCTTGAAAAACACGACCACACAATAACACCACCACCTCCGAATTTTATTGTAGGCACTACACACGCTGGCAGGTGGCGTTCACTGGTCATTCACCATACCCACACCCTGACATCGGATCGCCACATTATGTACCGTGATTCGTCACTCCACACAACGTTTTTCCACTGTTCATTCGTCCAATGTTTACGCTTCTTACACCAAGCGAGGCGTCGTTTGGCATTTATCGGCGTGATGTGTGGCTTATGAGCAGCCGCTCGACCATGAAATCCAAGTTTTCTCACCTCCCACCTGACTGTCATAGTACTTGAAGCATCCTGATGCAGTTTGTAATTCCTGTGTGATGGTCTGGATAGATGTCTGCCTTTTACAGATTACGACCCTCTTTAACTGCCGGCGGTCTCTGTCAGTCAACAGACGAGTTCTGCCTGTATGCTTCTGTGCCGTACCTGTCCCTTCACGTTTTCACTTCACTATCACACCGAAAACAATAGACCAAGCGATGTTTAGGAGTGTGGGAATCTCACGTACAGCGTATGACAAGTGACACCCAATCACCTGACCACGTTTGAAGTCCCTGAGTTCCGCGGAGCGCCCCATTCTGCTCTCTCACAATGCCTAATGACTACTGAGGTCGCTGATATCGAGTACCTGGCAGTAGGTGGCAGGACAATGTACCTAATATAAAAAACTTATGTTTTTGGGGGTGTCCGGATACTTTTAACCACGTAGTGTGTGTGAGTTGCGAATGCGATTTTGCCAACGAAATGAGGATTAACGGAGGGAGGACACCTTCCTCAATAGTAAAGGAATGCTGAAAGAACTTCCTTCAGCCTGTTAAACAATCAATAATTTAACTTAAAAGGATTAATTGCACTTAAACTGCAATTTTGCTGTGGGCTACTTAAAAAGGTAAAAAAAGAAAAACTGCACTTCGAAAGATGTTTGATTTCTGATATTGATCGTCACATTCCTTAATGAAATTATTCTTCTGATAGCGGCACGTGTTAACACTGATATATTCAGTAAGGAGCGAACAGTGATGGGTCTGCTTCAACATACAAGGATGAGATAACGAGGATTCATAAATTGTTTGGTAACAGGAAAATCATTGCTCTGAATTTCTGCACGAATAAAGCTGTCACTGTAGTGAATGACCTCGCAGGTCTTTCCGGCGTGTCTCATGAATTCGTGGAGTTACACTCCCGGCGCCCGTTACAAGGCTTGGCTCAAAAAATGGCTCTCAGCATTATGGAACTTAACATCTGAGGTCATCAGTCCCCTAGATTTAGAACTAACTACTTAAACCTAACTAACCTAAGGACATCACATACATCCATGCCCGAGGCAGATTCGAACCTGCGACCGTAGCGGTCGCGCGGTTCCAGACTGAAGCGCCTGGAACCGCTCGGCCACAACGGCCGGCACAAAGCTTGGCGTCCGATACTCAATTTGTTACGATCTTGCTGGCTTTCTCATCCACCAGAACTGGAAAACGCTGACAATGTGCATTTCACGGAATAACAGCGTGAACTCTCAAAAATAGATGAGCATCAAACGGCGTGGAGGGTGCCGGCCGCCGGACCCGGCTATGCAGGGTGAATCACCGGAAACTTGCACCACAAATATTGCGGAAACGGAAAGTGGTACTGATGTGCGGATTTCGCAGAATGGATTGGTAGTCAGGGGCTCGCACTGTTAGCCAATAAACACATTGTAGTAATACTTAAAGTATTTTTGTGCTAACATACGCGCTTTTAAATGGAAAAGTGGCTACTGACATTAACAAACTAAAAGTAGGGTGAATTATAATGTCAGCGATGTTTTTTGCAGTATTGTAGTGCGAGTCGTTTACGAGATTGTATTTTGAAATGTTTTCACACCCACACCCACTGCCATTTAGCCTGCGTTGTTCCTAGGCACGATGTTGTTATGTTTGCTTACAGTGTGCTTGTGTATTCCTTGAGTACACCGCGACTTACTGGTCAGCCAGCGTGTGACAGTCCTAACAGTAGATCGTCAGTGGACGATGGGATTTACCAACACAGAAAAAGCCGATATGCTCATGGTGCTTGGGGAATGTAGGAAGAATACAGTTCATTCTTGTACGGTGTCAGTGTTTGTGAAAAGATATCCCTATAGACGTCAACCATCTCCACAATTATTTATCAACCTCTTCAGCAAGTTACGTGAAAGTAGTAGTGTAACACCTACACAATCTAACAGAAGGAAAGAAGTGACGGCAGAAGAGGGGGTAATTAATATTGTTGCTGCTGTTGTTGCAGCTGATAAGCACGTTAGGTCCTGCGCAATCGCACGAGGAAGTCGCAAGAGTCAGGGAAGTGTCCCACGCAGTCTCCATCGACATAGGTTCCGTCCATGCAACTCTCTCCGTCATGAGCTGCATGGTAACGATTATGATAATCGTGGTAACTTTCGTACATAGGCATTAAGACAGGATTCTTCATATGTATCACGCATCTTATTTAATGGTGAAGCTACATTTACCAATCATGGCCAGGAAAACCGCCGAAACACGCAATATTAGACTGTTGACAATCCTCGTTGGCTTCATCAGGTGGAACATCAGCGCCCATCGAGTGTAAACGTGTGGTGTGGGATAGTGAAAAAAATGGTTCAAATGGCTCTGAGCACTATGGGACTTAACTTCTGAGGTCATCAGTCCCCTAGACTTAAAAAAACTTAAACGTACCTAACCTAAGGACATCACACACATCCATGCCCGAGGTTGGATTCGAACCTGCGACCGTAACAGTTGCGCGTTTCCAGACTGAAGCGCCTAGAACCGCTCGGCCACACTGGACTCGCATTCGGGAGGGCGACGGTTCAATCCCGCGTCCGGCCATCCTGATTTAGGTTTTCCGTGATTTCCCTAAATCACTCCAGGCTAATGCCGGAATGGTTCCTCTGAAAGGGCACGGCCGACTTCCTTCCCCATCCTTCCCTAATCCAATGAGACCGATGACCTCGCTGTCTGGTTTCCTTCCACAAAACAACCCAACCCAACCGCTCGGCCACCGCGGCCGGCTGGGATACTGAACCATGAGCTCATAGGCACGTTTTTGATAGATGGAACACTGAACGCGCCTAAGTATCAAAGACCATTTTCCACGGGTGCCAGAAAAAATTCCTCTGCAGACTAGGAGGAACTCGAGGTACGAACATGATGGCTGTCCAGCCAATAGGGCTCGAGGTACTGCAGCATGTCTTCACGAATGTTTTTTTTCCAAGCCATTGCACTGGTCGCAGAAGACCTGTACCTTGGCTTGCCGGTTCTTCGGATTTGACGCCTGCAGACATTTTTCTGTGTAAAGTTGACAGACGATGTCTACAAGGACATACCAACTACACCCGATGACATGCAACGACGTATTATTGCGCATAAAAATGGAGCCAACAATTCGGCGTAACAGCAGAAAGCACACCATTATCACGGCAGTATTCTAAGCAGTTTAATTCCTTTGAGTATAAAGTACACATGTGGGACGACCATCACATTCACGGCGGCCTGAAAAAGGATACTTTATTATGCACGTAGGAGCATTTCCGACACACTTATCTTACTTTTTACTTTTATATAAATAGTTGGGGATTCGGGCGCTAGACAAGTTCTCGAAACGTTCCGTACAGCCAATAAACTTCCACTCTGGCATACAATATACATTCGTCATTCGCTCTAATACAATGGAACATTCACGCACACAACTGTATTGCCGGCCGGGGTGGCCGAGCGGTTCTAGGCGCTACAGTCTGGAACCGCGCGACCGCTACGATCGCAGGTTCGAATCCTGCCTCGGGCATGGATGTGTGTGATGTCCTTGGGTTAGTTAGGTTTAAGTAGTTCTAAGTTCTAGGGGACTGATGACCTTAGAGGTTAAGTCTCATAGTGCTCAGAACCATTTGACCCATTTTTGAACAATTGTACTGACTGACAGAGGTCGATGTTTACCATATTAAGCGATTAAGTGCACTGCTATTTGATAGGGCGATGT
The DNA here is from genome assembly GCF_023864345.2 of Schistocerca serialis cubense. Taxonomy (NCBI): domain Eukaryota; kingdom Metazoa; phylum Arthropoda; class Insecta; order Orthoptera; family Acrididae; genus Schistocerca; species Schistocerca serialis. Next base: position 432,184,671 of record NC_064640.1, on the reverse strand, counting down.
TCTGTGCAGCTGAACCAGGCGAAATGAATGCTAGCTTCATATAAAAGTGCTAACTGTACTAGGGTACTGAGATGAATAATATTGAAGAGGAAACCACTTCCTAATGTTCTGAAAAATTTTGCAGAACATTAGAAATTGTTTTCCTCTTTAATATTATTGTCATGTTCTGCTAAGTACCGACGGAAAATTTAGTTAATGTTAAGAAAATAATAGTTTTATTGTGAACAATCTCCAGTATTCTGTCGACAACGAATTTATCGGTGGTGGAAAACGAGCATTAACTAGAGTAGTAGTAGTAGTAGGGAAACATTCGGCCAATACATCTTTAACGAACATTATTTATTCGCCTGTGATGAATTTAGAAAAAAAAAACTGTAGTTAGAAAGAAACAAAAGATTGCTACACTCTAGCGCTCTACCACTGCCGCATCTTGCTTGAAAACATGCGTTATGTGCAACATTTTAGAAAATTTTCTTAGGGAGTAATTCCAGCTGAAATGTCAAATAATAGTGCAGTTATAGTGGTCGTCGTTGAAAACTGCTCTCCACTTGTGGAGCAGTCTTTTATTTTACTTCACAAAGATTACTACACAAGAACTTCCTCCGCTATGTTGGGCTCTCTTCGTTGTTTGATGCTGAAAAATTAAGTGATTTATTTCATTTTTTACTTGCTTAAAACACTGGTGCTAATTATGACATTCACTTTGCAACTGTGTAGGAAATGCTTGTAACTAACTTTGACTAGCTTCCTAACAGAACAGTGCCTTACGAAGGGACGCAGCTGTAGATATTAACGTCACCAGTATCCCATTCTTATCAAAAGTTCAAATGTGTGTGAAATCTTATGGGACTTAACTGCTAAGGTCATCAGTCCCTAAGATTACACACTGCTTAACCTAAATTATCGTAAGGACAATCACACACACCCATGCCCGAGGGAGGACTCGAACCTCCGCCGGGACCAGCCACACAGTCCATGACTGCAGCGCCTTAGACCGCTCGGCTAATCCCACGCGGCACGGTCAGTTGCATAAAAAGCCTCTAGTCAGCACTGGTCTCTCTGCAACATGCGCAAGAGTCATCAAAATCGGTGATTAACAGGTCTGATGATCCCTTGTCAGACTGAAATATAAACATTCCAGAAACGATGGGTACAAAGGCTCTGCGAGCGTTCTTCTACGAAAAAGGAGTGTCAAGAATTCACCCGTATCGGTTTCATGCAGTTTTTACGAATGTGCATTATCTCTGAGTAGGAATTTCGTCCAAATAAACGCGAAAACGATCTTTCAGTTTGAAAAGAACTCACATAAGCAGGCTGTGACACTACGAAGGATGAAATGAACAGACGAATCTGAAGACCAGGCAGTCCGAGGCAGGCCAGCACCACGCCCACGTGCGCGCGCGCTGTAATCTCTTCCAGTTGATCATCAACATCCTAGTTGATCGAGGAGCAGACAGTACTTTCCGTGGTCTCGCAAAAGCGGCCTAGTGTATCATAGGCTGCTGGCAGTAATGAAGTCATTAAATGCCCAACACTACACAGTAGGTTCAAGGAAGCTAAACGAGAATTTTGGCAAATATTATTACGCGAACAGGCGAACATCTTGCTAAAAGGTAAGGCTGCCTCAAAGGGAATGTCGGTTCGAACACCACAATGGCATATTTCAAGTGTTACGCCTTTGCCTTCTCTCTACATCTACATGGTTACTCTGCAAATTCACACTTAAGTGTCTGGCAGAGGGTTCGTCTACCCATTTTCGTACTACTACGACTACTACTACTCTACCATTCCACTCTCGAATGGCGCGTAGGAAAAAGAAACACCTAAATCTTTCCGTTCGAGCTCTGATTTCTCTTGTTTTATTATGATGATCATTTATCCCTACGTAGGTGCGTGTCAACAAAATATTTTCGCATTCGGAAGAGAAAGCTGGTGATTGAAATTTCGTAAATAGATCTCGCCGCAAAGAAAATCGCCTTTGTTTCAGTGACTGCCACCGCAACTTGCGTATCATATCAGTGACAATCTCACCCATATTGCGCGATAACACGAAACGAGCTGCCCTTCTTTGCACTTTTTCGATGTCCTCCGTCAATCCTACCTGGTAAGACTCCCACAACGCGCAGCAATATTCCAGCAGAGGACGGACAAGTGTAATGTAGGCTGTCTCTTTAGTGGGTTGGTCGTATCTTCTAAGTGTTCTGCCAACAAAGCGCAGTCTTTGTTTCACCTTCCCCACAATATTATCTATGTGGTCTTTCCTATTTAAGTTGCTCGTAATTGTAATTCCTAGGTATTTAGTCGAATTGACAGCCCTTAGATTCGTGCGATTTATCGTAAACCGAAAATTTATCGGATTCCTTTTAGTACCTTGAAGTTTGAACTGCTTTACCCACCCAGTTTTAAGAACTACAGTTTAACGTGGACTTGAACCATGGTATACGAATAAAATTCGAAAGTTCTTCTTTTCACTGACATAAACATCTATAGTATTATTGGATGGGGCCAACTCGGGACCATATAGAGGACGATTGATGACAGTGAACCCAAGGCGTCGGATTGTTGCAGGTGTCGCAGCGCTCTTGTGTGGTCTACCATTGTGGTGCTGAAGGAGAGGGAATCCCATGTGCGTACGAACTCTTCGATTTCGTGCTTTCGGTTTTCTGAGGCTCTCTCACGCACCGACATAGTTACGTTACACACCGCCACGTCACACACAACAATTCAGAGGCCTCTAGCGGTAAAGGGTTGCAACTTGCGTTAGTGAAGCGGAAAAGTCGCCCGATAAAATGCATGACATGTATCCTAATACCTCAACCGATGCCGAGAAGAGAATATAAATCTCTGAAGCATTACTTTTTAGACGCTGAACATGCTCCGGTGGCAGACGCTACAGAGGAGGCATCATGCAACACTAAGGGCTTGCAGTGTTAATTTCGAGAACGTATGTTCCAAGTAGGGTCGGGCAATGTACAGGGTGTTACAAAAAGGTACGGCCAAACTTTCAGGAAACATTCCTCACACACAAAGAAAACATGATATGTGGACATGTGTCCGGAAACGCTTAATTTCCATGTTAGAGCTCATTTTAGTTTCGACCATCTACGCTCAATGGAGCACGTTATCATGATTTCATACGGGATACTCTACCTGTGCTGCTAGAACATGTGCCTTTACAAGTACTACACAACATGTGGTTCATGCACGATGGAGCTCCTGCACATTTCAGTCGAAGAGTTCGTATCCTTCTCAACAACAGATCCGGGGATCGATGGATTGGTAGAGGCGGACCAATTCCATGGCCTCCACGCTCTCCTGACCTCAACCATCTTGACTTTCATTTATCGGGGCATTTGAAAGCTCTTGTCTACACAACCCCGGTACCAAATGTAGAGACTCTTTGTGCTCGTATTTTTGACAGCTGTGATACAATACGCCATTCTCCAGGGCTCCATCAGCGCATCAGGGATTCCATGCGACGGAGGGTGGATGCATGTATCCTCGCTAACGGAGGACATTTTGAACATTTCCTGTAACAAAGTGTTTGAAGTCACGCTGGTATGTTCTGTTGCTGTGTGTTTCCATTCCATGATTAATGTGATTTGAAGAAAAGTAGTAAAATGAGCTCTCACATGGAAAGTATGCGTTTCCGGACACATGTCCACATAACATACACTCCTGGAAATGGAAAAAAGAACACGTTGACACCGGTGTGTCAGACCCACCATACTTGCTCCGGACACTGCGAGAGGGCTGTACAAGCAATGATCACACGCACGGCACAGCGGACACACCAGGAACCGCGGTGTTGGCCGTCGAATGGCGCTAGCTGCGCAGCATTTATGCACCGCCGCCGTCAGTGTCAGCCAGTTTGCCGTGGCATACGGAGCTCCATCGCAGTCTTTAACACTGGTAGCATGCCGCGACAGCGTGGACGTGAACCGTATGTGCAGTTGACGGACTTTGAGCGAGGGCGTATAGTGGGCATGCGGGAGGCCGGGTGGACGTACCGCCGAATTGTTCAACACGTGGGGCGTGAGGTTTCCACAGTACATCGATGTTGTCGCCAGTGGTCGGCGGAAGGTGCACGTGCCCGTCGACCTGGGACCGGACCGCAGCGACGCACGGATGCACGCCAAGACCGTAGGATCCTACGCAGTGCCGTAGGGGACAGCACCGCCACTTCCCAGCAAATTAGGGACACTGTTGCTCCTGGGGTATCGGCGAGGACCATTCGCAACCGTCCCCATGAAGCTGGGCTACGGTCCCGCACACCGTTAGGCCGTCTTCCGCTCACGCCCCAACATCGTGCAGCCCGCCTCCAGTGGTGTCGCGACAGGCGTGAATGGGGGGACGAATGAAGACGTGTCGTCTTCAGCGATGAGAGTCGCTTCTGCCTTGGTGCCGATGATGGTCGTATGCGTGTTTGGCGCCGTGCAGGTGAGCGCCTCAATCAGGACTGCATACGACCGAGGCACACAGGGCCAACACCCGGCATCATGGTGTGGGGAGCGATCTCCTACACTGGCCGTACACCACTGGTGATCGTCGAGGGGACACTGAATAGTGCACGGTACATCCAAACCGTCATCGAACCCATCGTTCTACCATTCCTAGACCGGCAAGGGAACTTGCTGTTCCAACAGGACAATGCACGTCCGCATGTATCCCGTGCCACCCAACGTGCTCTAGAAGGTGTAAGTCAACTACCCTGGCCAGCAAGATCTCCGGATCTGTCCCCCATTGAGCATGTTTGGGACTGGATGAAGCGTCGTCTCACGCGGTCTGCACGTCCAGCACGAACGCTGGTCCAACTGAGGCGCCAGGTGGAAATGGTATGGCAAGCCGTTCCACAGGACTACATCCAGCATCTCTACGATCGTCTCCATGGGAGAATAGCAGCCTGCATTGCTGCGAAAGGTTGATATACACTGTACTAGTGCCGACATTGTGCATGCTCTGTTGCCTGTGTCTATGTGCCTGTGGTTCTGTCAGTGTGATCATGTGATGTATCTGACCCCAGGAATGTGTCAATAAAGTTTCCCCTTCCTGGGACAATGAATTCACGGTGTTCTTATTTCAATTTCCAGGAGTGTATTTTCTTTCTTTGTGTGTGAGGAACGTTTCCTGAAAGTTTGGCCGTACCTTTTTGTAACACCCTGTATATTACTTCTTCCCACACACTTATCTCAGTGGCCGCGACGAGGAAATCCGAGAAATTACGGAAAGGGGGGAAAACAATTGTACCAAAGGTATCCTGCGCTACAAACTGTACGGCGGAGTACAAAGCAGAGATGTACATGAAGAGTGTGTGTGTGTGTGTGTGTGTGTGTGTGTGTGTGTGTGTGTGTGTGTGTGTGTGTGGGGGCGCGCGCGCGCGCGCGTGCTTACATCTAGGAGTGGCTAGGGTAATACTGTATTGTTTGTCTTTCATTTCGTGGGTGACTCCGTTGTGCTGCTTTCCGAGCTCCCTGCGCTGGGAGAAAACGGTACTCCGTTTAACGCGGGTGCGAGGCCGCGGATGGGAAGGAGACACCTCGGACAAGGACGGCGCGGTTCTGCGGCGCTCTCACTACCGCCCCCGGCCAGGGAAAGCCCGCCTCTGACCGCGAGGCGCTGCTACCAGCTTATCCAAATACACCAGCTGCCGCACTCTTCGTAACACTACTCGTTGTCTCCTCACTGCTTGTAAGATACGCAACAAAATGGTGAGCAACCACTTTTCTACATCTACATCTACATCCATACTCCGCAAGCCACCTGACGGTGTGTGGCGGAGGGTACCTTGAGTACCTCTATCGGTTCTCCCTTGTATTCTAGTCTCGTATTGTTCGTGGAAAGAAGGATTGTCGGTATGCTTCTGTGTGGGCTCTAATCTCTCTGATTTTATCCACTTGATCTCTTCGCGAGATATACGTAGGAGTGAGCAATATACTGCTTGAATCTTCGGTGAAGGTATGTTCTCGAAACTTTAACAAAAGCCCGTACCGAGCTACTGAGCGTCTCTCCTGCAAAGTCTTCCACTGGAGTTTATCTATCATCTCCGTAACGCTTTCGCGATTAGTAAATGATCCTGTAACGAAGCGCGCTGCTCTCCGTTGGATCTTCTCTATCTCTTCTATCAACCCTATCTGGTACGGATCCCACACTGCTGAGCAGTATTCAAGCAGTGGGCCAACAAGCGTACTGTAACCTACTTCCTTTGTTTTCGGATTGCATTTCCTTAGGATTCTTCCAATGAATCTCAGTCTGGCATCTGCTTTACCGACGATCAACTTTATATGATCATTCTATTTTAGATCACTCCTAATGCGTACTCCCAGATAATTTATGGAATTAACTACTTCCAGTTGCTGACCTGCTATTTTGTAGCTAAATGATAAGGGATATCTATCTTTCTATGTATTCGCAGCACATTACACTTGTCTACATTGAGATTCAATTGCCATTCCCTGCACCATACGTCAATTCGCTGCAGATCCTCTTGCATTTCGGTACAATTTTCCATTGTTACAACCTCTCGATATACCACAGCATCATCCGCAAAAAGCTTCAGTGAACTTCCGATGTCATCCACAAGGTCATTTTATGTATATTGTGAATAGCAACGGTCCTATGACACTCCCCTGCGGCACACCTGAAATCTCTTACTTCGGAAGACTTCTCTCCATTGAGAATGACATGCTGCGTTCTGTTATCTAGGAACTCTTCAATCCAATCACACAATTGGTCTGATAGTCCATATGCTCTTACTTTGTTCATTAAACGACTGTGGGGAACTGTATCGACCGCCTTGCGGAAGTCAAGAAACACGGCATCTACCTGGGAACCCATGCCTATGGCCCTCTGAGTGTCGTGGACGCATAGCGCGAGCTGGGTTTCACACGACCGTCTTTTTCGAAACCCATGCTGATTCCTACAGAGGAAATTTCTAGTCTCCAGAAAAGTCATTAAACTCGAACATAATATGTGTTCCAAAATTCTACAACTGATCAACGTTAGAGATATAGGTCTATAGTTCTGCACATCTGTTCGACGTCCCTTCTTGAAAACGGGCATGACCTGTGCCCTTTTCCAATCCTTTGGAACGCTACGCTCTTCTAGAGACCTACGGTACACCGCTGCAAGAAGGGGGGGGGGGGGGGGGGCAAGTTCCTTCGCATACTCTGTGTAAAATCGAACTGGTATCCCATCAGGTCCAGCGGCCTTTCCTCTTTTGAGCGATTTTAATTGTTTCTCTATCCCTCTGTCGTCTATTTCGATATCTACCATTTTTTCATCTGTGCGACAATCTAGAGAAGGAACTACAGTGCTGTCTTCCTCTGTGAAACAGCTTATGAAAAAGACATTTAGTATTTCGGCCTTTAGTCTGTCATCCTCTGTTTCAGTACCATTTTGGTCACAGAGTGTCTGGACATTTTGTTTTGATCCACCTACCGCTTTGACATAATACCAAAATTTCTTAGGATTTTCTGCCAAGTCAGTACATAGAACTTTACTTTCGAATTCATTGAACGCCTCTCGCATAGCCCTCCTCGCACTACATTTCTCTTCGCGTAATTTTTGTTTGTCTGCAAGGCTTTGGCTATGTTTATGTTTGCTGTGAAGTTCCCTTTGCTTCCGCAGCAGTTCATTTGGCATTTAGCGCAGTGTTATAAACCTACATCTACGTGATTACTCTGTAATTATCTCTTATGTGTTTGGTAGAGGGTTCGCAAAACCACTTTCAAGCTATATTTCGACCGCTCAACTCTCTGTTAGCACGTGGTTCAAATGGCACTAAGCACTATGGGACTAAACATCTGAGGTCATCAGTCCCCTAGACTTAGAACTACGTAAACCTAACTAACTTAAGGACATCACACACATCCATGCCCGAGGCAAGATTCGAACCTGCGACCGTAGCAGCCGCGTGGTTCCAGACTGAAGCTCCTAGAACCGCTCGGCCACAGCGGCCGGCTTGCACGTAGTAAAAGTGATAGTGGGAGAAGCTCTTCGAGCTAACTTTGATTACTATTGATTGTGATGGCCGACGAAGTAATCTCTCATTCAGAGGAAAAAGTTTGTGATTGATATTTGTGAAAAGATATCGCTGTGACGAAAAACGCGTTTGTTCTAATGACTACCACCTCAACTTGCTTATAACATCTGTGACGTTCTCTCACCTACCTCGCGCCAATACAAAACGATATGTACTTCTTTGAACTATTCTTATCAACCACCAGTCTTACACAGCGAGGACCCCTTACCGCGCAGCAGTAATCCGGAAGACAAGCCTAGTGTTTTTAGTCTCTTTGTAGATATGTCGCATCTTCGAAGTATTCTGCCAATGAGATGCAGTCTTTGTTTCTCTTTCCCCACTACACTTCCTATACGATGATTGCAATTTAAATTGTTCGTAACTGTCATCTCGAAGTATTTTTTTACATCTAACCCTTTTAAATTTGCCGGCCGGTGTGGCCGTTCGGTTCTATTTGCTTCAGTCTGGAACCGCGTGACCGCTACGGTAGCAGGTTTGAATCCTGCCTCGGTCATGGATGTGTCTGATGTCCTTAGGTTAGTTCGGTTTAAGTACTTCTAAGTTCTAGGGGACTGACGACCACAGATGTTAAGTCCCGTAGTTCTTAGAGCCATTTGAACCATTTGAACCTTTTAAATTTGTTTTGTTCTGCTGTGAAACCAAATTTTAGAGGAATTTTTTCTAATACTAATGTAGAGAATCTCATTTTTATTGCTCACGACTAATTGCGCTTTTCTTACCACTTATATCTCTTGTAATTAATTTTGTGATTTATATTGATGCTCTGATGAGTTTAGGGTTGGTACGTTTTCAGACATTCGTCTCTAGCCAGCTCTAACAGAAGTTTAATATATTTTCGTATACAATTTTTAAATGATGGCATTAACTTTTTAAGTGCTACTGCCTATTTAAGAAAGTACAAAAATGAATTCCAGAACATTAAAGTCTTCGCAAATGGGAAAATATGTTCTAAGGCACATCATAGACATACACGTAAGGAACAAGTATTCGATTGAAATTTAAAAGTGCTGCAGTCAAGAAAATATTTCCGGTGCTGCTTTTAATCGTTTCCTGTTATATTATTACTCTACTACACCCCAATAATTACTAAGTGAAATCAAATTAAGCAAAGTATTATCAAAAACCAGTTACGAGTTAAATACACTTTTAAATAGAAGCTGTTGCCAACTGGCACAGATTTGCATTGTGAAGACAGGTAAAACTTAAGACATTAAAGAAACTCCGCTCATTTGCAACTCTGACAAGTTCCATGGTAAAAGTTCTTTTTCTGATTCACGCAACTGAATAATCAACAATGTACTGCAACTACCTTACGAACAGTATTTAGATGTGTACAACGCGAGATATTTATAAATGCTGCACAAAACATAACCTCATGTCTCAGAAAAACAAAATTGTAACAGAAATTGCAGCAAATGGCAGCAACTTCTATTGGGGTCTCTAGTGCGCACCCCTCCATGTGATTCTGTATCAGTCAGTAGACTGAAGTACCGACCAAAAAACGTCAAGTATTTCTAGGTACACTATCATCTAGGTACAACACACACTCCTACTGGACGATAAACGACAACAACATCTGCAAACAACCTATGAGAGCTGCTCATATTATCTCCTAAATCGTTTATATGGATCAGTGACCGCAGAGGGTCTACAACACTTCCTTGGCGAACTCCAGGTTTCACTTCTGTTTTACTCGACGACTTTCCGTCAGTTACTGCGTTTCTTAGGGGAAATCACGAATCGAGTTAGACAACTGCTACGATACTCGATAAGCACACAATTTGATTAGAAGTGGAGAAATGAGGAACGGTACCCAAAGCCTTCTGTAAATCTAAAAATATGGAATCAATACGACATCCCCTGTCGATATCAATCATTATTTCGTGAAAATAAAGACTATTTGTGTTTCACAAGAACGATATTTTCTGAATCCATGTTGGTTGTGTGTCGACAGATCGTTTTCTTCAAGGTATTTCATGGTGATGGGACACAGTGTAGGTCCCAAAATTCTGCTACAAAAAACTGGTTCAAATGGCTCTGAGCACTATGGGACTTAACATCTATGGTCATTAGTCCCCTAGAACTTAGAACTACTTAAACCTAACTAACCTAAGGACATCACACAACACCCAGTCATCACGAGGCAGAGAAAATCCCTGACCGCGCCGGGAATCGAACCCGGGAACCCGGGCGTGGGAAGCGAGAACGCTACCGGACGACCACGAGCTGCGGACCCGACTGGATGACCTTGCGTTTATTAAGTTATTCGAGTTGCTTCGCTACACCGAAGATATCTACTTCCGTGTTACTCATCATGGCAGCTGTTCCTCATTAGAGTTCTGGAACAGATACTTGTATCTTTCTTGGTGCAGGCGTTTCGGAAAACAGTGTGTATTAATTGCGCTTTAGTGGTGCTGTCGTCGGTAATATTACTATTTCTTTCAGCATTTAAAGTATTGACTGCATCTTTCCCCTGGTATACTTTACATACGACCAGAAACTATGTATTTTCTTCCAGATTTCGTGACGGAGTTCCATTGTGGAAACTGTTAGAAGTATCTCTCATTGAAGTTCGGGCAACGTGTAGCACTACAGCGTGAACTAGAATTCAACCTAGAAAATTTCAGAGGTTGTTAAGAGATGTTTTCTGAGTATTTTGATACTAGTGACACTCAGTCGTAGGTTTCTCACAACAGAGTAATTGTATTCCGTATGATTTCTTGTCCCTATTTATGCCTGTATCTATATTGCAATGAAGACATCTGCAGGACAGTGTAAATGTCGACGGTATGCGCTTTGTGTGGGAACAAACTTGTTCCATTTAATCACCGTGCTTGCTGTTGACAACAGTTATGCAAACTTTATTTTTCGCCACCGAACATACATTCAGTACTGCTCAGTTCTGTCTCAAGGTTGTTTTTGGGGATGTGTTTGTTGAATGTTAACAGCGATACCCAGCAACATGGATAGGTTTACTGATGAAGAGTTGGCCGATAAGCACCTCATGTGTGGTTTCACTAAATACAATAGATGAGCGAAACAACGACGTTATGCTGAATTGTTTCTGCGGCGACGACATCCACGTGGAACAAAAGTAATTGGGGAAATAAACAGAATAAATCATAATTACATTATTACCCTGCAACGAGCCACTGACGACAAACTACCCCTTACACCAAAGTACTCAGAAAATACACTCCTGGAAATGGAAAAAAGAACACATTGACACCGGTGTGTCAGACCCACCATACTTGCTCCGGACACTGCGAGAGGGCTGTACAAGCAATGATCACACGCACGGCACAGCGGACACACCAGGAACCGCGGTGTTGGCCGTCGAATGGCGCTAGCTGCGCAGCATTTGTGCACCGCCGCCGTCAGTGTCAGCCAGTTTGCCGTGGCATACGGAGCTCCATCGCAGTCTTTAACACTGGTAGCATGCCGCGACAGCGTGGACGTGAACCGTATGTGCAGTTGACGGACTTTGAGCGAGGGCGTATAGTGGGCATGCGGGAGGCCGGGTGGACGTACCGCCGAATTGCTCAACACGTGGGGCGTGAGGTCTCCACAGTACATTGATGTTGTCGCCAGTGGTCGGCGGAAGGTGCACGTGCCCGTCGACCTGAGACCGGACCGCAGCGACGCACGGATGCACGCCAAGACCGTAGGATCCTACGCAGTGCCGTAGGGGACCGCACCGCCACTTCCCAGCAAATTAGGGACACTGTTGCTCCTGGGGTATCGGCGAGGACCATTCGCAACCGTCTCCATGAAGCTGGGCTACGGTCCCGCACACCGTTAGGCCGTCTTCCGCTCACGCCCCAACATCGTGCAGCCCGCCTCCAGTGGTGTCGCGACAGGCGTGAATGGGGGGACGAATGGAGACGTGTCGTCTTCAGCGATAAGAGTCGCTTCTGCCTTGGTGCCAATGATGGTCGTATGCGTGTTTGGCGCCGTGCAGGTGAGCGCCACAATCAGGACTGCATACGACCGAGGCACACAGGGCCAACACCCGGCATCATGGTGTGGGTAGCGATCTCCTACACTGGCCGTACACCACTGGTGATCGTCGAGGGGACACTGAATAGTGCACGGTACATCCAAACCGTCATCGAACCCATCGTTCTACCATTCCTAGACCGGCAAGGGAACTTGCTGTTCCAACAGGACAATGCACGTCCGCATGTATCCCGTGCCACCCAACGTGCTCTAGAAGGTGTAAGTCAACTACCCTGGCCAGCAAGATCTCCGGATCTGTCCCCCATTGAGCATGTTTGGGACTGGATGAAGCGTCGTCTCACGCGGTCTGCACGTCCAGCACGAACGCTGGTCCAACTGAGGCGCCAGGTGGAAATGGCATGGCAAGCCGTTCCACAGGACTACATCCAGCATCTCTACGATCGTCTCCATGGGAGAATAGCAGCCTGCACTGCTGCGAAAGGTGAATATACACTGTACTAGTGCCGACATTGTGCATGCTCTGTTGCCTGTGTCTATGTGCCTGTGGTTCTGTCAGTGTGATCATGTGATGTATCTGACCCCAGGAATGTGTCAATAAAGTTTCCCCTTCCTGGGACAATGAATTCACGGTGTTCTTATTGCAATTTCCAGGAGTATATCTCAGAGCAATCATCAAAGTTTTGTCGATGGAATTCGCGTACAGACTCCATATTGGCCCAAAAAATTTCTCTATTTCGCATAGAGGAGGCATTATTAACAATGAACTATTTTCGTTATATGGATACATGTTTATTAATAACCTGAGTTAAGTATCCATTTGCTCTCCAGAGTAGTAGTTTTTTTTTTTTTAATTTTTTTTTTTAAGTAACCGAGTTGGATTTGTTTCATTCAACTTGATAGTCCGTAATATCGCGCCGTCCTAAAACTCTAATCTGGGCAGTTTATTGCGAACACAGCTTCATCCTAATTGGTGAAGGTTTGTAAGCTGTCTCCTCATCCATATTCAACAGCTAAGAAACGTATGTATCCATGCTGTTACTAAAGAGAGCAATGGGATTCTAGGAGATTAAACGTTTACAAAATAGGTGACACCATGGCTATACCAGTAGTAGTACGGTGCACTTAGAAATATTGAACCTCTCAATATAATCTGTGTTTTTACCCATGACGCCATCAAAATGGTAGAAAAACTACTCGTGAAATCCAGTGTGCCTTAAATATGATATTACAGAAATTATAGTTATTTTGGAGCATCACGTTCTTTGGCGTCACGGAGTTACAACTAAAATGTCACATTTCAACCTAACCTAAGGCTACGCCGCAGATCACCACAACCTAAATTCCAAAAACTAATATAAAACGAAATCAATATTTTCAGAGTTCTGTACTATCTCTGATTGTGCACTTATGACGTCACGTGACAAAAATACGTCACAGGTCAAAGGCAACGTCCAATATCAGTAGCTTTAATCAACGCCATTTAGAAAACAAGTTCTTACAGCTCGAGTATGACGTCACGCGTTTAGGGCTCAGCCGTTAACTCAGTTTCCAGCGAAGTCGTTGATTTATACTGTATTGACGACTGATAAATATCAAGCACTAAATTTCGGTTTGATGATCCACCTGATATTAGTGATTTTATTGAGAATTATGTTGCAACGCCGTTAAAGAAAATTGCAAGTTGCTAAATTTGTTTTCAAATCTACTGCATGAGGAGACTCAAAAAGTAAGTTACACATTATCGCGACAGGCCAAGTAACTTCTACTGAGTGCTGCACTACGCCGGGCGTTGTGGCCGAACGGTTCCAGGCGCTTCAATCCGGGACCACGCTGCTGCTACGGTCGCAGGTTCGAATCCTGCCTCTTGCATTGAAGGGTGTGATATCCTTAGGTTAGTTAGGTTTAAGTAGGTTTAAGTCTAGGGGACTGATGACCTCAGATGCTAAGTCCCATAGTGCTTAGAGCCATTTGAGTGCTGCACGACACTCCAGAGTGACACAGATGTACGTGACAGTATTCCTCAGTATAGTCATAAATTCTCTGTAAACAATGGTAGGAAGGTTTCAACAATCGTTCAGTTTCTAGACGATAGAAATCTGCTCCTTTGTCACGCTGCCATTCGGTAACCGCTGTGTTAACGTCCTCATCGTTGGAAAATCTCTTTACGCTCAGAAGTCCTTTGACCTTGCTGAAAAGATGGAAATCGCTTGGTGGAGGAGCTGGACTGAACAGCCGGTCAGTATGGTCACAACTATGCGATTTTCTTCAAATTCTTGGCACCATCTCTCAGGTGGACGCGACATGGTATTTGATCCAAATACTGCCAGAATTTCATGGTGAATCTGTGTGCAATTTAGATGTTTTACCGTAAGAGTCGTACCGTCTCACGTATTTCAACTAAGGAGTAAGTTTCCAGTTTCCGCGTCATTTCACTTGCACGCACTGATGCGCCTGTTATCCTTACCGCAGCAGAATTGTGTCTACAGGACACCCGGAACATGTACATGCTTCTAACAATACATGATCTTATTGGGTAACGGTCTCAACGTGGTACGACATGTATAACTTACTGTATGAACTCCCGACGTGTCAGATGTAAAATAGTGAGCGTCATTGTAGCAAAGGTATACTTTCGCTGGTCTCGTTTTATCGTCATGACGGGCTTCCTCCTTTAACATGATCGCTTACGCAGGCAGTATGTGTAGACATGTTGCATGGGTGGAGCGGAGTCTAGCGCCAATATCTAGTATTGTGCTACAGTTGTGTTTTATCGTAGGAAGCACGAGACAGCCGGTTTGGAGCGGTTCCTCTGTCATCTCGAAATGGTGTGTCGGTAGAGAACTTCCCAGAACGGACAGAGCCAGCATTTGCGAGCGATAATTCACTTGTTTTTGTTGTAGTGAATGGGTTTGCGCCTCGTCGTAGTAACCCCACGCAATAGCAGTTTTCTCGAGTGCAGAGTGGATCAGTGACTATAGATACGTCGAATACTACGACATGGAAGACAGTGAGTTCAACAGCGCTTAAGCATGCTAAATCGCCTAGTGGTCTTGTCGATATATCGAGGATATTCTCGCTGTTGCTACGGTCGCAGTTTCGAATCCTGCCTCGGGCATAGATGTGTGTGATATCCTTAGGTTAGTTAGGTTTAAGTAGTTCTAAGTCGAGGGGACTGATGACTTCAGTGGTTAGGTCCCATAGTGCTTAGAGCTATGTGAACCATTTCGGATATACTAATGCTACGTCAGAAGTTTTCCCGCGTGACGCCGAGATACCGCGCCGACGTTAAGCAAGACCTTAGAGGGTGTACGTGCAGGGAAATTGCGTCCACATCTGGGCTTCGATCCTAGCTGAAACGCCAAGAAGCGCTTATTTAATAGCCAAAATACTAACACCGCAATTAAGCCCTGAAGTTGACACGATCCTGACCTGACAGCTGCCGTATTTTCATCTCTCAACGGCGGCATTGATTGCAATCGGCCCATTACTCTCATCGTTGTCATTGTTCCGAACTTTAATCGGTCTTACAAAATGAGTGCATCCCGTTACCGTCAATTCAACAAGGTAAACTCATTCACATCAACGGGAGTCGAACCTGGATTCTTCACTTTATTCTAAATTTAATGAAAATGCAGATCATGTAAAGGATTGCTGTTGGCATCATATTTCCCAATGAATTACGCAAATGAAGCTACAATGATGCAAGTTTGGATACAAAGACAGCATACGAGAACGAACAGAAATGGGCCAAAGAAGCTTACCTCAAACGCAACTCCAACAGCAACTGCTGGCAGCACCCGAGTGTATTTGTAAAAATTACGAAGTAAATCCATGATAAACAATGCAAAATGCCGAGTGGCGCGGTTTCAGAAAAGTAAACGCCACGAAGGTAACTAACTGATCGACCATCGCCACTACGCCGAACGCCGAACCGGTGCG